>NC_140736.1:0-4800000 GCF_050655825.1 Lonchura striata
CCTAACCCTAACCCTAACCCTAACCCTAACCCTAACCCTAACCCTAACCCTAACCCTAACCCTAACCCTAACCCTAACCCTAACCCTAACCCTAACCCTAACCCTAACCCTAACCCTAACCCTAACCCTAACCCTAACCCTAACCCTAACCCTAACCCTAACCCTAACCCTAACCCTAACCCTAACCCTAACCCTAACCCTAACCCTAACCCTAACCCTAACCCTAACCCTAACCCTAACCCTAACCCTAACCCTAACCCTAACCCTAACCCTAACCCTAACCCTAACCCTAACCCTAACCCTAACCCTAACCCTAACCCTAACCCTAACCCTAACCCTAACCCTAACCCTAACCCTAACCCTAACCCTAACCCTAACCCTAACCCTAACCCTAACCCTAACCCTAACCCTAACCCTAACCCTAACCCTAACCCTAACCCTAACCCTAACCCTAACCCTAACCCTAACCCTAACCCTAACCCTAACCCTAACCCTAACCCTAACCCTAACCCTAACCCTAACCCTAACCCTAACCCTAACCCTAACCCTAACCCTAACCCTAACCCTAACCCTAACCCTAACCCTAACCCTAACCCTAACCCTAACCCTAACCCTAACCCTAACCCTAACCCTAACCCTAACCCTAACCCTAACCCTAACCCTAACCCTAACCCTAACCCTAACCCTAACCCTAACCCTAACCCTAACCCTAACCCTAACCCTAACCCTAACCCTAACCCTAACCCTAACCCTAACCCTAACCCTAACCCTAACCCTAACCCTAACCCTAACCCTAACCCTAACCCTAACCCTAACCCTAACCCTAACCCTAACCCTAACCCTAACCCTAACCCTAACCCTAACCCTAACCCTAACCCTAACCCTAACCCTAACCCTAACCCTAACCCTAACCCTAACCCTAACCCTAACCCTAACCCTAACCCTAACCCTAACCCTAACCCTAACCCTAACCCTAACCCTAACCCTAACCCTAACCCTAACCCTAACCCTAACCCTAACCCTAACCCTAACCCTAACCCTAACCCTAACCCTAACCCTAACCCTAACCCTAACCCTAACCCTAACCCTAACCCTAACCCTAACCCTAACCCTAACCCTAACCCTAACCCTAACCCTAACCCTAACCCTAACCCTAACCCTAACCCTAACCCTAACCCTAACCCTAACCCTAACCCTAACCCTAACCCTAACCCTAACCCTAACCCTAACCCTAACCCTAACCCTAACCCTAACCCTAACCCTAACCCTAACCCTAACCCTAACCCTAACCCTAACCCTAACCCTAACCCTAACCCTAACCCTAACCCTAACCCTAACCCTAACCCTAACCCTAACCCTAACCCTAACCCTAACCCTAACCCTAACCCTAACCCTAACCCTAACCCTAACCCTAACCCTAACCCTAACCCTAACCCTAACCCTAACCCTAACCCTAACCCTAACCCTAACCCTAACCCTAACCCTAACCTAACCCTAACCCTAACCCTAACCCTAACCCTAACCCTAACCCTAACCCTAACCCTAACCCTAACCCTAACCCTAACCCTAACCCTAACCCTAACCCTAACCCTAACCCTAACCCTAACCCTAACCCTAACCCTAACCCTAACCCTAACCCTAACCCTAACCCTAACCCTAACCCTAACCCTAACCCTAACCCTAACCCTAACCCTAACCCTAACCCTAACCCTAACCCTAACCCTAACCCTAACCCTAACCCTAACCCTAACCCTAACCCTAACCCTAACCCTAACCCTAACCCTAACCCTAACCCTAACCCTAACCCTAACCCTAACCCTAACCCTAACCCTAACCCTAACCCTAACCCTAACCCTAACCCTAACCCTAACCCTAACCCTAACCCTAACCCTAACCCTAACCCTAACCCTAACCCTAACCCTAACCCTAACCCTAACCCTAACCCTAACCCTAACCCTAACCCTAACCCTAACCCTAACCCTAACCCTAACCCTAACCCTAACCCTAACCCTAACCCTAACCCTAACCCTAACCCTAACCCTAACCCTAACCCTAACCCTAACCCTAACCCTAACCCTAACCCTAACCCTAACCCTAACCCTAACCCTAACCCTAACCCTAACCCTAACCCTAACCCTAACCCTAACCCTAACCCTAACCCTAACCCTAACCCTAACCCTAACCCTAACCCTAACCCTAACCCTAACCCTAACCCTAACCCTAACCCTAACCCTAACCCTAACCCTAACCCTAACCCTAACCCTAACCCTAACCCTAACCCTAACCCTAACCCTAACCCTAACCCTAACCCTAACCCTAACCCTAACCCTAACCCTAACCCTAACCCTAACCCTAACCCTAACCCTAACCCTAACCCTAACCCTAACCCTAACCCTAACCCTAACCCTAACCCTAACCCTAACCCTAACCCTAACCCTAACCCTAACCCTAACCCTAACCCTAACCCTAACCCTAACCCTAACCCTAACCCTAACCCTAACCCTAACCCTAACCCTAACCCTAACCCTAACCCTAACCCTAACCCTAACCCTAACCCTAACCCTAACCCTAACCCTAACCCTAACCCTAACCCTAACCCTAACCCTAACCCTAACCCTAACCCTAACCCTAACCCTAACCCTAACCCTAACCCTAACCCTAACCCTAACCCTAACCCTAACCCTAACCCTAACCCTAACCCTAACCCTAACCCTAACCCTAACCCTAACCCTAACCCTAACCCTAACCCTAACCCTAACCCTAACCCTAACCCTAACCCTAACCCTAACCCTAACCCTAACCCTAACCCTAACCCTAACCCTAACCCTAACCCTAACCCTAACCCTAACCCTAACCCTAACCCTAACCCTAACCCTAACCCTAACCCTAACCCTAACCCTAACCCTAACCCTAACCCTAACCCTAACCCTAACCCTAACCCTAACCCTAACCCTAACCCTAACCCTAACCCTAACCCTAACCCTAACCCTAACCCTAACCCTAACCCTAACCCTAACCCTAACCCTAACCCTAACCCTAACCCTAACCCTAACCCTAACCCTAACCCTAACCCTAACCCTAACCCTAACCCTAACCCTAACCCTAACCCTAACCCTAACCCTAACCCTAACCCTAACCCTAACCCTAACCCTAACCCTAACCCTAACCCTAACCCTAACCCTAACCCTAACCCTAACCCTAACCCTAACCCTAACCCTAACCCTAACCCTAACCCTAACCCTAACCCTAACCCTAACCCTAACCCTAACCCTAACCCTAACCCTAACCCTAACCCTAACCCTAACCCTAACCCTAACCCTAACCCTAACCCTAACCCTAACCCTAACCCTAACCCTAACCCTAACCCTAACCCTAACCCTAACCCTAACCCTAACCCTAACCCTAACCCTAACCCTAACCCTAACCCTAACCCTAACCCTAACCCTAACCCTAACCCTAACCCTAACCCTAACCCTAACCCTAACCCTAACCCTAACCCTAACCCTAACCCTAACCCTAACCCTAACCCTAACCCTAACCCTAACCCTAACCCTAACCCTAACCCTAACCCTAACCCTAACCCTAACCCTAACCCTAACCCTAACCCTAACCCTAACCCTAACCCTAACCCTAACCCTAACCCTAACCCTAACCCTAACCCTAACCCTAACCCTAACCCTAACCCTAACCCTAACCCTAACCCTAACCCTAACCCTAACCCTAACCCTAACCCTAACCCTAACCCTAACCCTAACCCTAACCCTAACCCTAACCCTAACCCTAACCCTAACCCTAACCCTAACCCTAACCCTAACCCTAACCCTAACCCTAACCCTAACCCTAACCCTAACCCTAACCCTAACCCTAACCCTAACCCTAACCCTAACCCTAACCCTAACCCTAACCCTAACCCTAACCCTAACCCTAACCCTAACCCTAACCCTAACCCTAACCCTAACCCTAACCCTAACCCTAACCCTAACCCTAACCCTAACCCTAACCCTAACCCTAACCCTAACCCTAACCCTAACCCTAACCCTAACCCTAACCCTAACCCTAACCCTAACCCTAACCCTAACCCTAACCCTAACCCTAACCCTAACCCTAACCCTAACCCTAACCCTAACCCTAACCCTAACCCTAACCCTAACCCTAACCCTAACCCTAACCCTAACCCTAACCCTAACCCTAACCCTAACCCTAACCCTAACCCTAACCCTAACCCTAACCCTAACCCTAACCCTAACCCTAACCCTAACCCTAACCCTAACCCTAACCCTAACCCTAACCCTAACCCTAACCCTAACCCTAACCCTAACCCTAACCCTAACCCTAACCCTAACCCTAACCCTAACCCTAACCCTAACCCTAACCCTAACCCTAACCCTAACCCTAACCCTAACCCTAACCCTAACCCTAACCCTAACCCTAACCCTAACCCTAACCCTAACCCTAACCCTAACCCTAACCCTAACCCTAACCCTAACCCTAACCCTAACCCTAACCCTAACCCTAACCCTAACCCTAACCCTAACCCTAACCCTAACCCTAACCCTAACCCTAACCCTAACCCTAACCCTAACCCTAACCCTAACCCTAACCCTAACCCTAACCCTAACCCTAACCCTAACCCTAACCCTAACCCTAACCCTAACCCTAACCCTAACCCTAACCCTAACCCTAACCCTAACCCTAACCCTAACCCTAACCCTAACCCTAACCCTAACCCTAACCCTAACCCTAACCCTAACCCTAACCCTAACCCTAACCCTAACCCTAACCCTAACCCTAACCCTAACCCTAACCCTAACCCTAACCCTAACCCTAACCCTAACCCTAACCCTAACCCTAACCCTAACCCTAACCCTAACCCTAACCCTAACCCTAACCCTAACCCTAACCCTAACCCTAACCCTAACCCTAACCCTAACCCTAACCCTAACCCTAACCCTAACCCTAACCCTAACCCTAACCCTAACCCTAACCCTAACCCTAACCCTAACCCTAACCCTAACCCTAACCCTAACCCTAACCCTAACCCTAACCCTAACCCTAACCCTAACCCTAACCCTAACCCTAACCCTAACCCTAACCCTAACCCTAACCCTAACCCTAACCCTAACCCTAACCCTAACCCTAACCCTAACCCTAACCCTAACCCTAACCCTAACCCTAACCCTAACCCTAACCCTAACCCTAACCCTAACCCTAACCCTAACCCTAACCCTAACCCTAACCCTAACCCTAACCCTAACCCTAACCCTAACCCTAACCCTAACCCTAACCCTAACCCTAACCCTAACCCTAACCCTAACCCTAACCCTAACCCTAACCCTAACCCTAACCCTAACCCTAACCCTAACCCTAACCCTAACCCTAACCCTAACCCTAACCCTAACCCTAACCCTAACCCTAACCCTAACCCTAACCCTAACCCTAACCCTAACCCTAACCCTAACCCTAACCCTAACCCTAACCCTAACCCTAACCCTAACCCTAACCCTAACCCTAACCCTAACCCTAACCCTAACCCTAACCCTAACCCTAACCCTAACCCTAACCCTAACCCTAACCCTAACCCTAACCCTAACCCTAACCCTAACCCTAACCCTAACCCTAACCCTAACCCTAACCCTAACCCTAACCCTAACCCTAACCCTAACCCTAACCCTAACCCTAACCCTAACCCTAACCCTAACCCTAACCCTAACCCTAACCCTAACCCTAACCCTAACCCTAACCCTAACCCTAACCCTAACCCTAACCCTAACCCTAACCCTAACCCTAACCCTAACCCTAACCCTAACCCTAACCCTAACCCTAACCCTAACCCTAACCCTAACCCTAACCCTAACCCTAACCCTAACCCTAACCCTAACCCTAACCCTAACCCTAACCCTAACCCTAACCCTAACCCTAACCCTAACCCTAACCCTAACCCTAACCCTAACCCTAACCCTAACCCTAACCCTAACCCTAACCCTAACCCTAACCCTAACCCTAACCCTAACCCTAACCCTAACCCTAACCCTAACCCTAACCCTAACCCTAACCCTAACCCTAACCCTAACCCTAACCCTAACCCTAACCCTAACCCTAACCCTAACCCTAACCCTAACCCTAACCCTAACCCTAACCCTAACCCTAACCCTAACCCTAACCCTAACCCTAACCCTAACCCTAACCCTAACCCTAACCCTAACCCTAACCCTAACCCTAACCCTAACCCTAACCCTAACCCTAACCCTAACCCTAACCCTAACCCTAACCCTAACCCTAACCCTAACCCTAACCCTAACCCTAACCCTAACCCTAACCCTAACCCTAACCCTAACCCTAACCCTAACCCTAACCCTAACCCTAACCCTAACCCTAACCCTAACCCTAACCCTAACCCTAACCCTAACCCTAACCCTAACCCTAACCCTAACCCTAACCCTAACCCTAACCCTAACCCTAACCCTAACCCTAACCCTAACCCTAACCCTAACCCTAACCCTAACCCTAACCCTAACCCTAACCCTAACCCTAACCCTAACCCTAACCCTAACCCTAACCCTAACCCTAACCCTAACCCTAACCCTAACCCTAACCCTAACCCTAACCCTAACCCTAACCCTAACCCTAACCCTAACCCTAACCCTAACCCTAACCCTAACCCTAACCCTAACCCTAACCCTAACCCTAACCCTAACCCTAACCCTAACCCTAACCCTAACCCTAACCCTAACCCTAACCCTAACCCTAACCCTAACCCTAACCCTAACCCTAACCCTAACCCTAACCCTAACCCTAACCCTAACCCTAACCCTAACCCTAACCCTAACCCTAACCCTAACCCTAACCCTAACCCTAACCCTAACCCTAACCCTAACCCTAACCCTAACCCTAACCCTAACCCTAACCCTAACCCTAACCCTAACCCTAACCCTAACCCTAACCCTAACCCTAACCCTAACCCTAACCCTAACCCTAACCCTAACCCTAACCCTAACCCTAACCCTAACCCTAACCCTAACCCTAACCCTAACCCTAACCCTAACCCTAACCCTAACCCTAACCCTAACCCTAACCCTAACCCTAACCCTAACCCTAACCCTAACCCTAACCCTAACCCTAACCCTAACCCTAACCCTAACCCTAACCCTAACCCTAACCCTAACCCTAACCCTAACCCTAACCCTAACCCTAACCCTAACCCTAACCCTAACCCTAACCCTAACCCTAACCCTAACCCTAACCCTAACCCTAACCCTAACCCTAACCCTAACCCTAACCCTAACCCTAACCCTAACCCTAACCCTAACCCTAACCCTAACCCTAACCCTAACCCTAACCCTAACCCTAACCCTAACCCTAACCCTAACCCTAACCCTAACCCTAACCCTAACCCTAACCCTAACCCTAACCCTAACCCTAACCCTAACCCTAACCCTAACCCTAACCCTAACCCTAACCCTAACCCTAACCCTAACCCTAACCCTAACCCTAACCCTAACCCTAACCCTAACCCTAACCCTAACCCTAACCCTAACCCTAACCCTAACCCTAACCCTAACCCTAACCCTAACCCTAACCCTAACCCTAACCCTAACCCTAACCCTAACCCTAACCCTAACCCTAACCCTAACCCTAACCCTAACCCTAACCCTAACCCTAACCCTAACCCTAACCCTAACCCTAACCCTAACCCTAACCCTAACCCTAACCCTAACCCTAACCCTAACCCTAACCCTAACCCTAACCCTAACCCTAACCCTAACCCTAACCCTAACCCTAACCCTAACCCTAACCCTAACCCTAACCCTAACCCTAACCCTAACCCTAACCCTAACCCTAACCCTAACCCTAACCCTAACCCTAACCCTAACCCTAACCCTAACCCTAACCCTAACCCTAACCCTAACCCTAACCCTAACCCTAACCCTAACCCTAACCCTAACCCTAACCCTAACCCTAACCCTAACCCTAACCCTAACCCTAACCCTAACCCTAACCCTAACCCTAACCCTAACCCTAACCCTAACCCTAACCCTAACCCTAACCCTAACCCTAACCCTAACCCTAACCCTAACCCTAACCCTAACCCTAACCCTAACCCTAACCCTAACCCTAACCCTAACCCTAACCCTAACCCTAACCCTAACCCTAACCCTAACCCTAACCCTAACCCTAACCCTAACCCTAACCCTAACCCTAACCCTAACCCTAACCCTAACCCTAACCCTAACCCTAACCCTAACCCTAACCCTAACCCTAACCCTAACCCTAACCCTAACCCTAACCCTAACCCTAACCCTAACCCTAACCCTAACCCTAACCCTAACCCTAACCCTAACCCTAACCCTAACCCTAACCCTAACCCTAACCCTAACCCTAACCCTAACCCTAACCCTAACCCTAACCCTAACCCTAACCCTAACCCTAACCCTAACCCTAACCCTAACCCTAACCCTAACCCTAACCCTAACCCTAACCCTAACCCTAACCCTAACCCTAACCCTAACCCTAACCCTAACCCTAACCCTAACCCTAACCCTAACCCTAACCCTAACCCTAACCCTAACCCTAACCCTAACCCTAACCCTAACCCTAACCCTAACCCTAACCCTAACCCTAACCCTAACCCTAACCCTAACCCTAACCCTAACCCTAACCCTAACCCTAACCCTAACCCTAACCCTAACCCTAACCCTAACCCTAACCCTAACCCTAACCCTAACCCTAACCCTAACCCTAACCCTAACCCTAACCCTAACCCTAACCCTAACCCTAACCCTAACCCTAACCCTAACCCTAACCCTAACCCTAACCCTAACCCTAACCCTAACCCTAACCCTAACCCTAACCCTAACCCTAACCCTAACCCTAACCCTAACCCTAACCCTAACCCTAACCCTAACCCTAACCCTAACCCTAACCCTAACCCTAACCCTAACCCTAACCCTAACCCTAACCCTAACCCTAACCCTAACCCTAACCCTAACCCTAACCCTAACCCTAACCCTAACCCTAACCCTAACCCTAACCCTAACCCTAACCCTAACCCTAACCCTAACCCTAACCCTAACCCTAACCCTAACCCTAACCCTAACCCTAACCCTAACCCTAACCCTAACCCTAACCCTAACCCTAACCCTAACCCTAACCCTAACCCTAACCCTAACCCTAACCCTAACCCTAACCCTAACCCTAACCCTAACCCTAACCCTAACCCTAACCCTAACCCTAACCCTAACCCTAACCCTAACCCTAACCCTAACCCTAACCCTAACCCTAACCCTAACCCTAACCCTAACCCTAACCCTAACCCTAACCCTAACCCTAACCCTAACCCTAACCCTAACCCTAACCCTAACCCTAACCCTAACCCTAACCCTAACCCTAACCCTAACCCTAACCCTAACCCTAACCCTAACCCTAACCCTAACCCTAACCCTAACCCTAACCCTAACCCTAACCCTAACCCTAACCCTAACCCTAACCCTAACCCTAACCCTAACCCTAACCCTAACCCTAACCCTAACCCTAACCCTAACCCTAACCCTAACCCTAACCCTAACCCTAACCCTAACCCTAACCCTAACCCTAACCCTAACCCTAACCCTAACCCTAACCCTAACCCTAACCCTAACCCTAACCCTAACCCTAACCCTAACCCTAACCCTAACCCTAACCCTAACCCTAACCCTAACCCTAACCCTAACCCTAACCCTAACCCTAACCCTAACCCTAACCCTAACCCTAACCCTAACCCTAACCCTAACCCTAACCCTAACCCTAACCCTAACCCTAACCCTAACCCTAACCCTAACCCTAACCCTAACCCTAACCCTAACCCTAACCCTAACCCTAACCCTAACCCTAACCCTAACCCTAACCCTAACCCTAACCCTAACCCTAACCCTAACCCTAACCCTAACCCTAACCCTAACCCTAACCCTAACCCTAACCCTAACCCTAACCCTAACCCTAACCCTAACCCTAACCCTAACCCTAACCCTAACCCTAACCCTAACCCTAACCCTAACCCTAACCCTAACCCTAACCCTAACCCTAACCCTAACCCTAACCCTAACCCTAACCCTAACCCTAACCCTAACCCTAACCCTAACCCTAACCCTAACCCTAACCCTAACCCTAACCCTAACCCTAACCCTAACCCTAACCCTAACCCTAACCCTAACCCTAACCCTAACCCTAACCCTAACCCTAACCCTAACCCTAACCCTAACCCTAACCCTAACCCTAACCCTAACCCTAACCCTAACCCTAACCCTAACCCTAACCCTAACCCTAACCCTAACCCTAACCCTAACCCTAACCCTAACCCTAACCCTAACCCTAACCCTAACCCTAACCCTAACCCTAACCCTAACCCTAACCCTAACCCTAACCCTAACCCTAACCCTAACCCTAACCCTAACCCTAACCCTAACCCTAACCCTAACCCTAACCCTAACCCTAACCCTAACCCTAACCCTAACCCTAACCCTAACCCTAACCCTAACCCTAACCCTAACCCTAACCCTAACCCTAACCCTAACCCTAACCCTAACCCTAACCCTAACCCTAACCCTAACCCTAACCCTAACCCTAACCCTAACCCTAACCCTAACCCTAACCCTAACCCTAACCCTAACCCTAACCCTAACCCTAACCCTAACCCTAACCCTAACCCTAACCCTAACCCTAACCCTAACCCTAACCCTAACCCTAACCCTAACCCTAACCCTAACCCTAACCCTAACCCTAACCCTAACCCTAACCCTAACCCTAACCCTAACCCTAACCCTAACCCTAACCCTAACCCTAACCCTAACCCTAACCCTAACCCTAACCCTAACCCTAACCCTAACCCTAACCCTAACCCTAACCCTAACCCTAACCCTAACCCTAACCCTAACCCTAACCCTAACCCTAACCCTAACCCTAACCCTAACCCTAACCCTAACCCTAACCCTAACCCTAACCCTAACCCTAACCCTAACCCTAACCCTAACCCTAACCCTAACCCTAACCCTAACCCTAACCCTAACCCTAACCCTAACCCTAACCCTAACCCTAACCCTAACCCTAACCCTAACCCTAACCCTAACCCTAACCCTAACCCTAACCCTAACCCTAACCCTAACCCTAACCCTAACCCTAACCCTAACCCTAACCCTAACCCTAACCCTAACCCTAACCCTAACCCTAACCCTAACCCTAACCCTAACCCTAACCCTAACCCTAACCCTAACCCTAACCCTAACCCTAACCCTAACCCTAACCCTAACCCTAACCCTAACCCTAACCCTAACCCTAACCCTAACCCTAACCCTAACCCTAACCCTAACCCTAACCCTAACCCTAACCCTAACCCTAACCCTAACCCTAACCCTAACCCTAACCCTAACCCTAACCCTAACCCTAACCCTAACCCTAACCCTAACCCTAACCCTAACCCTAACCCTAACCCTAACCCTAACCCTAACCCTAACCCTAACCCTAACCCTAACCCTAACCCTAACCCTAACCCTAACCCTAACCCTAACCCTAACCCTAACCCTAACCCTAACCCTAACCCTAACCCTAACCCTAACCCTAACCCTAACCCTAACCCTAACCCTAACCCTAACCCTAACCCTAACCCTAACCCTAACCCTAACCCTAACCCTAACCCTAACCCTAACCCTAACCCTAACCCTAACCCTAACCCTAACCCTAACCCTAACCCTAACCCTAACCCTAACCCTAACCCTAACCCTAACCCTAACCCTAACCCTAACCCTAACCCTAACCCTAACCCTAACCCTAACCCTAACCCTAACCCTAACCCTAACCCTAACCCTAACCCTAACCCTAACCCTAACCCTAACCCTAACCCTAACCCTAACCCTAACCCTAACCCTAACCCTAACCCTAACCCTAACCCTAACCCTAACCCTAACCCTAACCCTAACCCTAACCCTAACCCTAACCCTAACCCTAACCCTAACCCTAACCCTAACCCTAACCCTAACCCTAACCCTAACCCTAACCCTAACCCTAACCCTAACCCTAACCCTAACCCTAACCCTAACCCTAACCCTAACCCTAACCCTAACCCTAACCCTAACCCTAACCCTAACCCTAACCCTAACCCTAACCCTAACCCTAACCCTAACCCTAACCCTAACCCTAACCCTAACCCTAACCCTAACCCTAACCCTAACCCTAACCCTAACCCTAACCCTAACCCTAACCCTAACCCTAACCCTAACCCTAACCCTAACCCTAACCCTAACCCTAACCCTAACCCTAACCCTAACCCTAACCCTAACCCTAACCCTAACCCTAACCCTAACCCTAACCCTAACCCTAACCCTAACCCTAACCCTAACCCTAACCCTAACCCTAACCCTAACCCTAACCCTAACCCTAACCCTAACCCTAACCCTAACCCTAACCCTAACCCTAACCCTAACCCTAACCCTAACCCTAACCCTAACCCTAACCCTAACCCTAACCCTAACCCTAACCCTAACCCTAACCCTAACCCTAACCCTAACCCTAACCCTAACCCTAACCCTAACCCTAACCCTAACCCTAACCCTAACCCTAACCCTAACCCTAACCCTAACCCTAACCCTAACCCTAACCCTAACCCTAACCCTAACCCTAACCCTAACCCTAACCCTAACCCTAACCCTAACCCTAACCCTAACCCTAACCCTAACCCTAACCCTAACCCTAACCCTAACCCTAACCCTAACCCTAACCCTAACCCTAACCCTAACCCTAACCCTAACCCTAACCCTAACCCTAACCCTAACCCTAACCCTAACCCTAACCCTAACCCTAACCCTAACCCTAACCCTAACCCTAACCCTAACCCTAACCCTAACCCTAACCCTAACCCTAACCCTAACCCTAACCCTAACCCTAACCCTAACCCTAACCCTAACCCTAACCCTAACCCTAACCCTAACCCTAACCCTAACCCTAACCCTAACCCTAACCCTAACCCTAACCCTAACCCTAACCCTAACCCTAACCCTAACCCTAACCCTAACCCTAACCCTAACCCTAACCCTAACCCTAACCCTAACCCTAACCCTAACCCTAACCCTAACCCTAACCCTAACCCTAACCCTAACCCTAACCCTAACCCTAACCCTAACCCTAACCCTAACCCTAACCCTAACCCTAACCCTAACCCTAACCCTAACCCTAACCCTAACCCTAACCCTAACCCTAACCCTAACCCTAACCCTAACCCTAACCCTAACCCTAACCCTAACCCTAACCCTAACCCTAACCCTAACCCTAACCCTAACCCTAACCCTAACCCTAACCCTAACCCTAACCCTAACCCTAACCCTAACCCTAACCCTAACCCTAACCCTAACCCTAACCCTAACCCTAACCCTAACCCTAACCCTAACCCTAACCCTAACCCTAACCCTAACCCTAACCCTAACCCTAACCCTAACCCTAACCCTAACCCTAACCCTAACCCTAACCCTAACCCTAACCCTAACCCTAACCCTAACCCTAACCCTAACCCTAACCCTAACCCTAACCCTAACCCTAACCCTAACCCTAACCCTAACCCTAACCCTAACCCTAACCCTAACCCTAACCCTAACCCTAACCCTAACCCTAACCCTAACCCTAACCCTAACCCTAACCCTAACCCTAACCCTAACCCTAACCCTAACCCTAACCCTAACCCTAACCCTAACCCTAACCCTAACCCTAACCCTAACCCTAACCCTAACCCTAACCCTAACCCTAACCCTAACCCTAACCCTAACCCTAACCCTAACCCTAACCCTAACCCTAACCCTAACCCTAACCCTAACCCTAACCCTAACCCTAACCCTAACCCTAACCCTAACCCTAACCCTAACCCTAACCCTAACCCTAACCCTAACCCTAACCCTAACCCTAACCCTAACCCTAACCCTAACCCTAACCCTAACCCTAACCCTAACCCTAACCCTAACCCTAACCCTAACCCTAACCCTAACCCTAACCCTAACCCTAACCCTAACCCTAACCCTAACCCTAACCCTAACCCTAACCCTAACCCTAACCCTAACCCTAACCCTAACCCTAACCCTAACCCTAACCCTAACCCTAACCCTAACCCTAACCCTAACCCTAACCCTAACCCTAACCCTAACCCTAACCCTAACCCTAACCCTAACCCTAACCCTAACCCTAACCCTAACCCTAACCCTAACCCTAACCCTAACCCTAACCCTAACCCTAACCCTAACCCTAACCCTAACCCTAACCCTAACCCTAACCCTAACCCTAACCCTAACCCTAACCCTAACCCTAACCCTAACCCTAACCCTAACCCTAACCCTAACCCTAACCCTAACCCTAACCCTAACCCTAACCCTAACCCTAACCCTAACCCTAACCCTAACCCTAACCCTAACCCTAACCCTAACCCTAACCCTAACCCTAACCCTAACCCTAACCCTAACCCTAACCCTAACCCTAACCCTAACCCTAACCCTAACCCTAACCCTAACCCTAACCCTAACCCTAACCCTAACCCTAACCCTAACCCTAACCCTAACCCTAACCCTAACCCTAACCCTAACCCTAACCCTAACCCTAACCCTAACCCTAACCCTAACCCTAACCCTAACCCTAACCCTAACCCTAACCCTAACCCTAACCCTAACCCTAACCCTAACCCTAACCCTAACCCTAACCCTAACCCTAACCCTAACCCTAACCCTAACCCTAACCCTAACCCTAACCCTAACCCTAACCCTAACCCTAACCCTAACCCTAACCCTAACCCTAACCCTAACCCTAACCCTAACCCTAACCCTAACCCTAACCCTAACCCTAACCCTAACCCTAACCCTAACCCTAACCCTAACCCTAACCCTAACCCTAACCCTAACCCTAACCCTAACCCTAACCCTAACCCTAACCCTAACCCTAACCCTAACCCTAACCCTAACCCTAACCCTAACCCTAACCCTAACCCTAACCCTAACCCTAACCCTAACCCTAACCCTAACCCTAACCCTAACCCTAACCCTAACCCTAACCCTAACCCTAACCCTAACCCTAACCCTAACCCTAACCCTAACCCTAACCCTAACCCTAACCCTAACCCTAACCCTAACCCTAACCCTAACCCTAACCCTAACCCTAACCCTAACCCTAACCCTAACCCTAACCCTAACCCTAACCCTAACCCTAACCCTAACCCTAACCCTAACCCTAACCCTAACCCTAACCCTAACCCTAACCCTAACCCTAACCCTAACCCTAACCCTAACCCTAACCCTAACCCTAACCCTAACCCTAACCCTAACCCTAACCCTAACCCTAACCCTAACCCTAACCCTAACCCTAACCCTAACCCTAACCCTAACCCTAACCCTAACCCTAACCCTAACCCTAACCCTAACCCTAACCCTAACCCTAACCCTAACCCTAACCCTAACCCTAACCCTAACCCTAACCCTAACCCTAACCCTAACCCTAACCCTAACCCTAACCCTAACCCTAACCCTAACCCTAACCCTAACCCTAACCCTAACCCTAACCCTAACCCTAACCCTAACCCTAACCCTAACCCTAACCCTAACCCTAACCCTAACCCTAACCCTAACCCTAACCCTAACCCTAACCCTAACCCTAACCCTAACCCTAACCCTAACCCTAACCCTAACCCTAACCCTAACCCTAACCCTAACCCTAACCCTAACCCTAACCCTAACCCTAACCCTAACCCTAACCCTAACCCTAACCCTAACCCTAACCCTAACCCTAACCCTAACCCTAACCCTAACCCTAACCCTAACCCTAACCCTAACCCTAACCCTAACCCTAACCCTAACCCTAACCCTAACCCTAACCCTAACCCTAACCCTAACCCTAACCCTAACCCTAACCCTAACCCTAACCCTAACCCTAACCCTAACCCTAACCCTAACCCTAACCCTAACCCTAACCCTAACCCTAACCCTAACCCTAACCCTAACCCTAACCCTAACCCTAACCCTAACCCTAACCCTAACCCTAACCCTAACCCTAACCCTAACCCTAACCCTAACCCTAACCCTAACCCTAACCCTAACCCTAACCCTAACCCTAACCCTAACCCTAACCCTAACCCTAACCCTAACCCTAACCCTAACCCTAACCCTAACCCTAACCCTAACCCTAACCCTAACCCTAACCCTAACCCTAACCCTAACCCTAACCCTAACCCTAACCCTAACCCTAACCCTAACCCTAACCCTAACCCTAACCCTAACCCTAACCCTAACCCTAACCCTAACCCTAACCCTAACCCTAACCCTAACCCTAACCCTAACCCTAACCCTAACCCTAACCCTAACCCTAACCCTAACCCTAACCCTAACCCTAACCCTAACCCTAACCCTAACCCTAACCCTAACCCTAACCCTAACCCTAACCCTAACCCTAACCCTAACCCTAACCCTAACCCTAACCCTAACCCTAACCCTAACCCTAACCCTAACCCTAACCCTAACCCTAACCCTAACCCTAACCCTAACCCTAACCCTAACCCTAACCCTAACCCTAACCCTAACCCTAACCCTAACCCTAACCCTAACCCTAACCCTAACCCTAACCCTAACCCTAACCCTAACCCTAACCCTAACCCTAACCCTAACCCTAACCCTAACCCTAACCCTAACCCTAACCCTAACCCTAACCCTAACCCTAACCCTAACCCTAACCCTAACCCTAACCCTAACCCTAACCCTAACCCTAACCCTAACCCTAACCCTAACCCTAACCCTAACCCTAACCCTAACCCTAACCCTAACCCTAACCCTAACCCTAACCCTAACCCTAACCCTAACCCTAACCCTAACCCTAACCCTAACCCTAACCCTAACCCTAACCCTAACCCTAACCCTAACCCTAACCCTAACCCTAACCCTAACCCTAACCCTAACCCTAACCCTAACCCTAACCCTAACCCTAACCCTAACCCTAACCCTAACCCTAACCCTAACCCTAACCCTAACCCTAACCCTAACCCTAACCCTAACCCTAACCCTAACCCTAACCCTAACCCTAACCCTAACCCTAACCCTAACCCTAACCCTAACCCTAACCCTAACCCTAACCCTAACCCTAACCCTAACCCTAACCCTAACCCTAACCCTAACCCTAACCCTAACCCTAACCCTAACCCTAACCCTAACCCCTAACCCTAACCCTAACCCTAACCCTAACCCTAACCCTAACCCTAACCCTAACCCTAACCCTAACCCTAACCCTAACCCTAACCCTAACCCTAACCCTAACCCTAACCCTAACCCTAACCCTAACCCTAACCCTAACCCTAACCCTAACCCTAACCCAGGCCCTAACCCTAACCCTAACCCTAACCCTAACCCTAACCCTAACCCTAACCCTAACCCTAACCCTAACCCTAACCCTAACCCTAACCCTAACCCTAACCCACTAACCCTAACCCTAACCCTAACCCTAACCCTAACCCTAACCCTAACCCTAACCCACTAACCCTAACCCACTAACCCTAACCCACTAACCCTAACCCTAACCCTAACCCTAACCCTAACCCTAACCCACTAACCCTAACCCACTAACCCTAACCCACTAACCCTAACCCACTAACCCTAACCCTAACCCTAACCCTAACCCTAACCCTAACCCTAACCCTAACCCTAACCCTAACCCTAACCCACTAACCCTAACCCACTAACCCTAACCCACTAACCCTAACCCACTAACCCTAACCCTGACCCTAACCCTAACCCTAACCCTAACCCACTAACCCTAACCCTAACCCTAACCCTAACCCTAACCCTAACCCACTAACCCTAACCCACTAACCCTAACCCACTAACCCTAACCCTAACCCTAACCCTAACCCTAACCCTAACCCTAACCCCTAACCCTTTCATACTCTGCATGTTCCCATGATTCTGTCTGATTGTATCATCCTTGATTTCCTGTGCTGAGCATCTCTCTGACAAGTTCACTTCTTCCCCTTCACCTCTTCACTGTGGCCTATACTCCCTGTACAGGACTACCTTAGTTTCTGGAAGATCTCTTGCTTTCTAAGACTTACTATCTCAGTATTCTTGTGGGCAAGACAGGATAACCATAAGGAAGTAGCAGAGTGATGACTCTGAATGGAGAACGGATGATGCAAGCAAAAAAAAAAAAAAAAAAAAAAAATACTGAACCATGTTAGGAAGCTAAAGGATAGTGCATTTATGCAGCTAGAAACAAGAAGTCATTGTTAACCAGCCAGCCTAAAAGTCAGGTACCTGTATGTGCCCCAGTTCCTTTATTGGATATCATGGATTTCTCTGCCTCATCCTTTGTTTTTTCAGACTGTTAAGTTCCATGTGAGAGGGATAATTCCTCTGCTTGTGAAAAGCACCTTTTTACACTGCTGTGATATTCTGCCCAGGATATTGGGCTCTGAAACTATTACAGTTTAAGCAAACTGGGAATCTCCCACTTGTGTTGCTTGAAGTTTGTGTTACAGAGTGTCTGAAGGAAAAAATTCCCAGTCTTCCTTTGTAGTCTGGCACGTACGTTTCACTCTTCACTTGGAACTGTTCCTTTCTTATTTACCTACTTCCTTCATTCTCAGAGCTAAATTTAGTTTATCCAGATGTTTCTTTTCTGAGACTACTAGCCTATCTCTACTTAATCTGTCACTCATTGCTTATTAAGTTGGCAAGGAACATCTAGAAAGTGAGGTACTTCTGAAGAGGATAAGAAAGATAAAGCTAGACAATAAAAATAGCAGAAACCTGTCCTGCAGTGGAACAAAATGAGTATCAGTTTAAGTTCTATATTAAATATATGTTTCTGGGAATGTTTAAAAACAAAAATGCAATTGATAGTACATTAATTCTTTTATTTTATAGAATTTTAGGACATTTTGAGAAAACGCGCCCAAAAAATACTGTTGACACTCACCTTATATGTTTCTCTGTGTGGACTCAGCTGTTGGTAATCTTTGTTTGGTTTACATGTTTGTTCTTATTTTTTCAGCACTTACATAATTTTAGACTAAGCTTTATAAATTACATGAGTGCTGAAAAGGTAGAGGAAACAAAGTTGTCTTGGTATGGGGGGAAGAACCATTTCAAAAGTTCTAGTCCAGCTGGCTTCAGCCCTGCAGTGCCTTTTGCATTAATCAGCTTCTCTGTGGTAAGGGGAAAGAGAAAAGCAAAGGAGAGAACAAACATATTTCAGCTGAATTAGTCACAACAGCTGAATATGCACCCGGTTCAGTGAAACTTAAATTGCGTGATTCCATTCCATGTACGACTGGAATCCTCAAAAATGCTCAACCTCCCAAGGCTCGCATAAACTTCTACTGTTCAGGTGCTAATAAACAGAATTGCACCTTGTTGACATACACTTTCACGGGAAAAATTTTAGCAAAATGGGTTTCATTGATCAGTTTTAATGCCCCTTGGTGAGGTTGGATTTTTGTCCCATGCCTGGAGCACAAAGCAATATGTAGCAGCAATGCTGTAGTGGCACAGCAATTACTTTCTGGGGTTCCTCTTGCTCTTTATAAGTAATAACCACAAGTTGCCCCACTGATTCAGTAAGCACTGTCATATTAAAAAGAAACAAAAGGAAAAAAACTGGCCAATGAAATTGTCTGACTTTCTAAGTTTCACAAGTAAAGAGTATTTTCAGTTGCCAGGAGGGCATTAGTCTTCCTGAGCTCTAGCAGCAAGAAGTCTCTAAGTTCTCCATATGGAGCCACACAGCCAGGCAGGCTGGAATGGTTCCTGTGGCAGGGCAAGTAACATCTTCTATAGTAGACAAATGGATCTTAGAGAAGACCCTTTTGTATCATTCCTAGCAATTATTGCTTTCTGAGTCTCTGCAAAATGCACACTTACATGACTTTGGAAAATATTCTTTAAAGTTATTATTTCTTCACATATTCCTGATGCCAAGTCTTTGGTCCAATGACTTGTCACATGTCTGTCTGCTTAGACTTTCATTACTCATGACTGTTCATTTTAGCATTTGTGTAATTCTAATTGCTGGTACTATGTAAGCAGTGAGGCACACTGACAAATCAGCCCAATGGAGCGTGTAAAAGAAACTTAAACCATGATGGAGTATCAGCAGGATTTATTATCCAAAATCACAATAAATTTACGTGCTGATAATCAGAGACATAACTTCTATACTGTAACTAGAATTCCACTATTCTCTCAACATTAAGCCTGTAATACATACCACTCCTGTGGATGTAAGCTGAATGAGGATTTTCTTCCAAGGAATGCTACTAGTCTAAAGAGATTTTTTTGGATATGAGACCCACTACCATTAGACTTTTATATAGCACATCATTAACCTTAACATGCTGTCCCAATTTTAGTGGATTAGCTGTTCAGCAACTCAGAGAAGCTGTTGCAGGTCTTTTCATGAAGAAGAAGAAGAAGAATGAGGAGTCCTATAGTATTTCAAATTATAGGACATAACTGGCAAAATATTCAAGTGTCCTCCTGAAAAAAATCTGTGTTCAGCTAAGAACTTACAATAAAGGAAAATGTTTGTTTCCCATTTGGATTTGTTTCTTGTTCGTATTTGTTGTTTTCAATCATTTTTAGATAATGACTTAAACATTGAGCATACAGCATTTGATCCTGGTGTCTTTTGGAAGCATGGCTAATAGGTAGATGTGGCAAAAGGGAAAATACTTCTGAGTTAGCTGACACCAGAGCATACATGCTATTCTCTACTCTGGCCAACTAGCAGGAATAGGCACTGTTGCTTCACTTTCGACCGCCACTTTGCTCTCGGGGGTTTCTCGCCGCTGTCCCCCGCCCCTCCCCGGCCCCCCGGGACCCTCCGGCTAGCTGTCCCCTCTCGGGGCCGGGGTTTTCCGCGGTCCCGCTGCCCTGGGCTCACCAGGCAGCGTGTGGGTTAGCACGGTCCGAGCTGCGGCGCTGCCTCAGTCGCCGCTAGGATTCGAGATAAAGAGACCAAGAGACACCAATGGTATGCTTGTCCAGATAGATTGTATTGCCTGAAGCGTTGCAGGGACCAAAGGCCCTGGGCTATTGCCCAGATACAGTTTTATACAGCAAAATTAAGAGATAAGGTCTTAAACAATAGAGACAGTGTTCAGCTAAGGCACATCAGAACCACCCCAGGGGCCAGGTCCAATGGGAACTGCTCAGGGGTGGGGAGAAGGGGGTCTACAGAGGAATGCTGAAGCGGGACTTTCCCGAAACAGTGGAGCATACATAAATGTATCTTTTACCTCAGTTTACCATTCCCAAGGCCTTTCTAATACAATGGGGCATACATGAATGTATCCTTTTCCTCAGTTTACCATTCCCAAGGCCTTTCTAAAACCTTCCTCCACGCTACCATGCCAGCATGACAGCAACAGGCACTTTGCAAAGTAACTCACAAAATTATATGAACTGTAGAATGAACTGCAGAATGAATTAAACAGAAAGCAATATTGCATCCAAGGAAATGAATGTACCTGTAATGTATTTGCACTAGACAGAGGTTCAGCAACTCCTTATATTCTCTTTTTCCTGACAGAACTTAAACACAGTATCATCTCTGCTTCAGATAGTCTTGGAATTGCAGATAGATGATGACATGTATTAATCGGAAGTTGCCCTCTTCTGATGTTCTTATCCAGACATCTCTTTCTAGTAACTTTTTGGTTGTAAGATCCTGGATCAGCTAGAGTTCAACTCAATTTGATATGATACTGCCATTTACTTTTCCATAGATAATTAGTCCCAAAATGCAAAATATCAAGATAGAGGTAAATTAAAAATTACCTCCTTCAAGACAGAAAAGAAGGCTGCAGCTGTTCAAATTACAGTGAATAAAAATGACACAGTTTGTTATAGTAACAATTATTTTGCCTTGAATGCCTCACTTATCCCTATCTTTAAAGGATGCATTGGGGTCAACTTCTTTTTAGAAGTGAAAAAAGGATGTTTTGTGCACCGTCAGTAAGAGTTGTTTAAGGCCTTCACAGGTCTTTCTCTCTTAAGCATTTTGAAACCTTCTGTTGATACTTCACTGAGCCTCCAGGCTTTCCATATTAGTGAAGATTCTGTCTACTTTGCAGCCAGGAGAAAAAACCCAAGGCACTCTGAAATTAACCATCTGCCTTCTTGGAAGCAGTTTAACAACTAAAGAGACAAGTCTTGACTGACGATTTACACAAGAAGATTATGGCTCTGTAAGTAAGCCATAATGCTGGTATAACAGGTTTGGTATATTATCTCTAAGTGTGGAGAGCCTAACAGCCTGCAGAACACCTACTTCATCATAAACTGGAGTTTACAAGAGGTTTTCAGCTGCAGAGATGTAACCGTGTGGGACTTGCTCATGGCGAGTAACACAGGTTCCCTAATAATAGATGCTGCTACAAAGATGATGTACTAAGGTCAGCGTTTCTTTAAAAATTCATAATCTAGAACTTTTCTCCCTCTGACTACAGTAGCAGAACTGTGGCTGACTGGGGGGAGACCAGAGTGCTTCCCCAGAATGCACCCCAAAGAAATTGCCCAGGTTGTTTGGCACTCTCAGACAATGGTGTCAGCGCCCTTGCAGGGCCAGCCTGGCTTTCTGCTCTGTGCAAAGGCTTGAGCCCACAAAGTCTCAAATCCTGGTCCCAGCTCTGCTGATAGAATTTGAGGCAATCCTTTGGCTGGCAGTTTACAATCAGTATCTCAGTTATTCCATCTGCAAAATGGAGATGAAGACTTCATCTGTGGAACACTCTGAGACCAACTGAAAAAATTGCCAAATAAGAACTAGATTTTATTACTGTAAATAATAGTATCTCTAGGTCTACAGGGATGCCATATTACAGAGCCTCTTTCTTTCCAGAATTATATAACTTTATTAGTTCTTTCACTGTTTTCTTTAAGGATACTTTTGGCAAACCTCTCAGGAATTAAAAAGTTCCAGGTCCCATGCCATATTGATAACACAATGCAAAAGCCTGAACAAATACTTTTCTTTCTATTCCCTCTCCACCCTCCTGTTGCTGAAACAATATGAGGTTGTGTGATAAAAGAAGATCATATTTGCTGTTCCAGAAAGACAGAGTTTTGTCCCTGCGCTACAGCTAGACTGTACATAAAAGGTCATTTCCAGGCAAAAGACACAATTTTAAACTAATTGAGTTCACACTGGAAAAGTCTTCACCATGGAGAAGTTAGATAATGCAATTTGAGAAAGACCAAGCTCATTTCTAAGGACAGAAAAGAGGCTGACTGAGACAGCACAGTTTGGTTTCTGTTTTATTTTAGGGCCTGACCTCTGTTTAAGTATTTGAGGCAATTGTAATGGTCCATGTTCAACACAGCAAAGAGCCAAGTGCTGCAGCAAGCACTAAATTGTTAATGTCACGAATGATCAATATAGTTTTAAGTTCAATATCTGTCTGTGAAATTCCCATTCCATGGTTATATGCATTGATGGGTGCACTAAGGAATTATGAAGAGCAAGGTAGGACTTCTTAGCTTCAAAAAGTCCAGATGAATGTCATTTTAAAACCCTTTACACTGCTTACATTTATGTCCCTTATATTACTTATGTATGTCTGTAGGGAGCGCTGTGCTCCTGGACAGTTTAGATGAATGGAGACGAGTGATCTCTGAAGGCTGCTCTTAGGATATAAGATTTATAAGGGATGGAGAAAGGTCTTGCTTGGAGCTGCCAGACGCAGCACGTGGCAAGGCTTAAGGGGATGGGGGAGGGGAAAGACAAGAGGATGCTCTAGGAGACGGTGGAGGTCCTAAGAAGGGGGAAGATCCAAGAGGGGGGGAAGTTCCAAGAGAGGGGAAGTTCCAAGATGGGGGAAGTTCCAAGAGAGGGGAAGATCCAAGAGGGCATCTGGCCCCTCGGAGACCCCTTATCAGGGGGCTTCAAGGTGGGCTGGAGCAAGACTTGGACCAATGGGGTCACAGACACTTGATGTTTCAGGGGAGGGTTACAGGTGTAGGATGAACCATACATTTTGGGGATTGAGATGGAACAGTCCATTTGACTTTTGGACTTATCTGTAGGTAAGGGTATTGTCCAGCCAGTATGGAGGATTGTTTTCATCCTGGCTGTATTATTATGAATAATTATATTTATCCATCCTTCCCAACATATGTCCTTATGTCAATAATAGAAAATTGAATCTCTAATACTGATCATACTGGTTTTTATCCAGAAAAAGCTCTAATTGGGATTTCAGTTCAGAGACAGAGGAGAAAAGGGACCTCTGTAAAGAATTATGCTGAGATTGTTAAAGTTCAGTGAATTAGCATCTTAATAGCTTCTGTATGGTCAGTTTTGAACAATCTCTATGCTTTAGGCCTGACCACATTCCTCAGCCTCTTTCCTTCTCTCCCTCTGATCCCTCAGACACCTTTTCTTTAAAAGAGTTATGGCCTATGCAGCATTAGCTGTTCTTAGGACTGCAGAATAGTCCCTGCATATCTCTTGGTACTGCTTGGAGAAGCACTGTAGGCAACTGGAAGAGTCCTTCACTTGAATTTTGTCATGCCTTGAAAAAACATGAAGGTGGCTACCAAGTCTTAGATATTACCAAACAGTCTCACTAGAAACAGACATTGTTGTGGTTACTGAAAGCACTACTTTCAAATATTTCTTTTAAAAAAACCCAACCATGTAAATACAAAGGACAAAATGAATAAAAAATAAACCAGCACACATCCTACAGGAAAATCCTGACATAATAATATTTTTGACTCCAGATAACTTGCATTTTGCAAAAAAAGAAAAAAAAAAAATCTCAAGGAAACAAAAATAACTACTCAATAAGAATTGAATGAGTATTTTCATATTATAATTTCACAAATAAAATAGATGTAAATTACTACAGGATGCTTATGCCTGCCTCACAGAGATATTAGATGGAAAGGAGGGAAGTGTCTTTTTAGGATCTTTTTAAAACAGCAGCAACTTTTCACTTGATGTTTAGCTCTTAGAAATTACAGAAATTACACAGCTAAGAAAAGTTGTTAGAACAAAATGGCAAAATCAAACAGGTATAGAGAAAAGAAAGAGATAAAAAAAAAAGGCTGTCCAAAAAACAGGTTTGAATGGAATTGTCTACTTTGATGTTCTTTTAAAGGGAACCCCTTTTCAGAAGTTGTATTTCCTGAAAATCAGGTTAATTTATGGTATCTAATGATATTATCCTTCCTCTCAAACTGAGAGATTCAGCATCAGCAGAGGTTTAGATTTCTGATACATCCCTATGACATATGGTCATCCCTATGGTTTAGCCTTTATTTTTGTGGGTTTTTATTTTGTGAACACATGCCAGACAGAACAAATAACCCCATAAACCTTTTGTCCACTGAGAGGAAGCCATTTTGCTATCAGTCAGCACAAAGAACAAGCAGAGAAGCCAGTGCAAATAAGGCAGGACAGAGCCTACAGGCAGGCTAAACCGAAAATTTGTGTTGTTCCTAATACATGTATAAATAATAAAAAAAAAAATCATTATTTCTTCAACTTTGGAGATGAAAACGGTAATATATTTGAAACACTGACCAAGTCATGAGCATTGCTTTTCTAATAACTGTGAGATGAAAAAAACCAACCAACTCTATAAAATTATTAAGATCATTCCTTGCTGGAATAGCAAAGGCCAAAGAAAAACAGTCAGAAAGGTTGACTTCCAGAAAGACTAGCAAAAAGATATCATTTAGAATCTGGTCTCTGTTAAAAAGCTGGAAATAAAAATGCTGTTTTGAACTGAGTACAACTTTTCCCAAGCTTTTAACAGACACGGCTGGTTTGTTACTGTAGCATAGCTATTATTTAGAGGCTTGTCAAAGGCTGTTTTATCTAGTAGATTCTACAGACAAGTTTTGTGATAAACAGGAGGAGGTATAGAAGCGGCTCTGACTGATGGACACTGAGTTCAGTGTCTCGCAGGTGTGACTGTGTGGTGACATCCCCTGGGAAATGCTCATCTGTTTGCAAATCTGCCTGCATGCCTGCCTGCCTGCAGACAACAGAGATGTGGATGGAAATTACTGCCAGAGACTGATGAATTCCCAGTTAACACAGGGCCCTTGATTTTTCTTGACATAGTGAAGGGACGGCTCTGCTGGCATGCTGACCTCCCTCTCTGCTGATTCAGACTCATATATTCATAATGATGGGCAAACCTCCCATGCTTCTGTTTGGAGCTTAGAGACACATCAGACTACTTTGAATTGGTGAACTTTTTCTTCCTGATTTAAACATGTTTGTTTGCTTTTCCCTGAAGGGAGGTTCAATGTCAAATAGAACATGTTCTTTTTCTAGCTAATCAGAAACATATTCCTGGTGGTGTTGAATGAAGAACATACCCAAAAGATAAGCAGGTACAAGTGGACCTTTTGTGCACAGACACAGAGATGCACTCTCAGCAGGCTTCCTCTGGTCTGGAGTCAGATGGAGTGGAGATTAGCAGGAGGAAAGAAATGAGACTTTGGATAACTCTCAGTTTATCATGTGGACTCTGAGTAGGAGAGCTATATAGGGTAAATACCCTACATTTACATTGGGGAATTACCGTTTCCTTGTCATCTCCCTCCTCTTTCTCCTCCCCACACTGAGTTTGATTCTCTTCTCCCTTTCTCTACTTGTTTGCTTCATTCACATGCTTGAAGCATTTCTTGTTTGGTCCCATGTCCATCAGATGACCTTTACAACACACAATGTGAGTTAAGAGCTGCGTGAAAATCTCTGCATGGTCGTTGCTTTCATACAGTTGCATAGCATGTAGGTAGCATCTATTAGTATTTTAAACATGCTGAAAGGATTATGCTGGCTTCATTGCACACAGAGCATTTCACTACATTTATCCTCTGTTTTTCCAATAAGAGATATGAACCCAGTGATTTCAAAAACCTGTCTTAAAGGATCATTTCTTAGACCCCAGAGTTCACTTACTCAGTGGGGCTGTTTCCCAGAGAGGCACTAATCCTGAAAGAACCCTGATGGGAACAGTGGATGATAAATTTCTACAGCTGTACTGTAATATAAATTCAGGACAAGAAAGTTAAATGCACTTCTGTCCTGTTTTTGCAGAGGTACCTCATCACAGAGCAAGGGAAAAATAGCCCAAATTCTTCTTGGCTCCCATACATGTGGGCTTTGAAGGCAATTCTTAGTTCCACATGCCCAGTGATCAAAAAGATGGCAAGACTTCAGAGAAGCAAAAAATGGCTGGGAAGAGCAATACCCAGAGGAAAATGAAGGTGATAACATATAAACTGGTAAAAGAATGAGAAATATTTAAACACAAAGAGTAAGATGGGTAATATTAATATAATACGCAAGATAGAATAGAATCACCAGGAAAAAAAAAAAAAGACAAGAAAAAGGTTGGTATTAGGGAAAACTTCATTAAACTGAGCTCTGTTTGTTGTTTAATAAGTAGATGGGCAAATGCAGTAGTGGAAACCCTGGGAGATTTAAAATGAGACAAGGAGAAGTACCATCAGCATGCAGAAGGGAAGATTATTCTACTGCTGGGAGGTGGAATGAACCATTCATTAGAACATTCATCTGTAATATCTTAATTGGCAAAGTGACAGCAAAAAAAAAGAAGTGGGAGGTAGAGGCTGATGCTTTATTTTAATTGAAAAGAAAAAGGAGTTACACCAATTAGCTAGGAAAAGACAATGGGGACCTCCCTGATACTAATTCTAATGAATTCAGTCTATGACAACTCAATGAAATATCTTCTGTCATTGTGTTATTCAGAGAGAATATTTGCTATTAAAATTTTATTGCTATCCTTTAAAATTTTAGATTTTATTCTTAGTATGCTAGAACTTTCTTCACAAAATATTGACAAAAGAGCAGAATTTTCTGAGAATCTGAGAATTATTTAAGTTGAAAAGAACCTCTGAACGCCATCTAATACAAGTCCCTGCTAAACGCAGATCCTTCTTTGAAGCTAGAACAGGTTGCTCAGGGTAGTACACAGCCAAATCTAGAATATTTCCAAAAATTAAAATGGTAATATTTCCTTGAGCCTCCTGCTTCAGTGTTTGATCTCCTTTGCTGTGAATTTCTTTTTCTGGAATCAAATCAGATTTTCACTTGCTATGTCTCTTCTCTTGTGCCATTAAATTGTCCCTTAAAATGACACCGTAACTATAAGATATATAAAATGAAAGTTAGAAAACAATAAGGACAGATTAAGGCATATTTTAAGATTAGGAAGTCTTTACAAGAATTTGAATTCTTCAGAAATCTCTCAGCCATTCTAGAAACACTTTTCTAGAATGAAAATTTCTTTCTGTCTGCCTGTAGTTCTGTAATAATTTGTGAAAAATTTCTTTTAGTGGCTTTCTCTGACCCCAAGCTCATAGTAGTAAATTAAAACCCCAAGTAAAATACCAGTAAACAGATCCTTGAATAACACTGATCAAGTAATGCATGTCTAAACATTAACTGAAAATAAATTAAGAAAAAAAATGGTGTATTTAAGATTACTAAGAGGGTAGCACAGTGTGGCATGGTGACATACAGGTAGTAAACCTAATCAATTTGTAAGTCAAGTTGATTTACAAAAAAATATAATGAGACTGAAAGCAGGCAGTGAACAGTGGCAATAATTATGAAATTCCCTATTGAGACAAGTCCTATTTCTTGGCACACTGGTCTTGGTTAAATTGGTCCATGGACAACCTAAACAAGAATCACCAGACAAATGTCAATATTTGAAGTGAGAGAACAACAGGCATTTTGGATAGCAAGCACATTTTCTTTGGGTCACCCACCTTTACAGCTCCATGTTGTTCAAATATCAACAATATATATTTTAAGAGAATATGTATGTGTCAGACTAGGAGCACAGGTCTGTCAGAAGGATCATCCAGCAGTTTAGAAGAAGTTGCGAGTCTTTTCTCCAGCCTAAAAACTGAGGCATCCTAAAACCAGATTCTTTCTTTTTTTGTTTCTTTCTTTATTTTTTTTTTTTCAACTGTACTGAAATACTGTGTTTGTTCTTTCTAAACTACCTTATGACATTTCTATATGAGCTATAATACAATAGGTTTTGGACACATTGATGTAAGCTTACTCTGGTTAAGAATATATCAAATTCTACATTTACCTCCACTATTCATGTCTGTGCCTCAGAATTTTTCAGGGGCTTCACTCATATGTTACTGATAATTTTCTCCACTTTCGTTTGCAGGGAGACAGCCCAAGGAGCTTGGCCAGATAAGTGTCTCAGGGATATTTACAGGGGTGCTCACAGGGAAGAGACACGGGGTAAATGTATGGAGATGGTACTGAAAACATCTTTGTCATTTTAATAAGGAATAAAGGAGTGCTCATGCTCATCTCTCACTGACTTTCCCCACATTCAGTGACTGAATTTAGATTTTGTTTGTATCAGTCTGGGGATTTAATAATCTGTCACTGCCTAATGGCTCTGCATGCAATCAAACACAGATATTGTGCTATATAGAATTCACCATAACATTTTATGCTGGTTATTGTTACCACTGTGTCTGTCAGCTTGAACACCTGCTGTTTGGGGAAGCAACTGCCAGTTCTGACATCTGAATGCAATCCGCAAAATTATAACCATGCATCACTCAAAACATCCATTTCCAAGACACAGTCCAAGCATCATCATTTCCTTGGTTGGTTGCCTGTTAGTATCATTTGTACTAAGATCTTGGGGATAAGTAGAAAAAGTTTCCAGATCTACAGCCATATACCCTAACTCTCAGACCACAAGAAAAAACATTACAAGTGAGGGGGTGAGGGGGGGAAATTACATTTTTTAAGCTATGAAATGATTCTAAAGGTAGGAAAAACAAAGCCTTAGTTTTAGGGAGTTTGTCCATATGTTGGGTAGAACAAAGCAGAGAACTATCTTGATTATCTTTTTGTTAAGCAGCCAGCTAAAATTTTGCATGAAAAATCATAAAGCAAATTTTGCAATATTTTCTCAGTTTTGTGTGAGGGGAAAAAAAGAAAATTCTCATTTAAAAAAACCAACAAATCTTAGATTTGTTAAAAAGTTTTCTTTCTCTTTTAAGGACACATGAACAACACACTACTTTGAATAGACCTTCAAAGCAATACCTAAATAAGAACATTTGAGTGATTTTGAGAGTTAAAGTGAGCCCCATGGATTTACTTGGGGAAGGTAACAAGAAAGGATTTAGCACCCATTTGAAATGTGGACAATCCTCCATCATGTGACATGGCAACAGAGGAAAATAACTTTCAACCCAAAAGAGACGTATTTGGCCTGTGAAGTTTCCTACCTTGTCTAAAAGCAGCCCTTGTCCTAAAGCCACCCCTGTGTGTCTGCTAATACAAATAATGGAGATAGCTTTGTACAGAAAAGAGGTTTAGAGGGTTAAAGGTTTTGAGCAACAAGGAAGAGCCTTCTTATTTGTAATCATAAAAGTAAAAATCTCATGTTCTTAATCCTGCTTTGGTTGAAGCTTTAAAATACTTTCATGCTGGTTTTAAGGCTTCATTGCTACAACTTATTGTTGCAGTTTTGCCCAACCTGTTAAATACAGGCTTAACTGCAGCTGCTAAAATATTTGTAAAGTCTTACAGCAAAATGGACTTGCACAGATGAAGACCAGGAGGAAGGCTATTAGTGATTCAAATTACAGGTCTCCAGTCCCAAATTCACTAGTGAATAAACAATTTGGTAAACATCAGAACTACATAGGCTGCTGAAAATCCTCTCTTTTTACTAGCACTAGGATGAATGAAGGTTTGTTAACTGCACCCTTGGTATGGATCTGGGTACTCCAATTACTCTGGCATTGAGTTAAATTACCTTAAGTGAATTGAATCTGCTAAGTAGAAACTCAGCATCTTAGCTTGGGTGACTAATCTAGTCTTCTGCTTTCTGGACAAACTGAACATTGATGTCATTCTTCTGAAATTAATGGCCTCAATTATTTGGGGTGGCTGCTGGGCCAGTGATTCAGCTGGACTTCATCTGAAATGTCTGTGAAAATGAAGTTTTCAAAAAGCATTTATTTTAAGATAGACATCATTATGTCACCTAGTAAAACTAAAAAAAAGCACCCACACATCTCTGCAAGAATTAACAATGAGATCGTCCTTTCAAGCCATCACATTGTAAGAAAAACTTCCTGCCAGGAAAGTCAGGAAACATTTGGCCAGAAAGACATATCTTATGCTGAAGTCTAGGAGCTTCTTTCCAAGTGGAATTAATTCCACTACTCAAACCTTTCAGCTACTCAAGAGTGAATATGTAAGCTAAATCATCATCATCATGTTTCCCAGCTGCCCAATACATTGAAATCTCTCCAGCATTTCATGGAAGAATGTTTTCTCTTGTCCATACTGAATAAAGTTCTCATTAGTTAAAAAAAAATCCCTTTCTGAAAATATTCTGCCTGAATAATTTTAAAAGCTTTTTTACACAAGTCCTGGGTTTCACCAGAAAGCCCACAGCAATAATTTTTCACTACTTCAACACAGAGAATTTCAAATGTTTTGTTCTTTCACTGAGACTAGGAGGACACAGGTTCAGAAAATTGATTTCATTACATTTTTCAGCCATTGCAACAAAAATGGTTAAAAATCCAGAACAGGTTAAATGTTCATTCTCAAATAAATGAGAAACAAGATAATAAAATACCTCAGACTAAACATTTACACATTGTCTGCTTGGGCTGGAGTGCACGGACATTTGAGTTCTTTGGATTTCTGGTGGAGTCTTATGCTACAGCAAAGCATTTGGCTGAACTGCCAATGGCACCAGTTTACTCAGGAGGTTGCAGGCATCATTCCATCATTTCAAGATTCACATTGTCTGAACAAACATAAAAAATGTGGAAAAGAAGCTGAAGAATGTCAATGCAGCAGAGAATGAAACTGGACTTTGTGCTAGCTGGATGCCAATGCAGCATATTTCCCATCACACCCACACCTACTACTCAGATTGCGCAACATGCATTTTCTAGGAAGTGCATGTTCATCTGCTGAACAATTCAGCCTGAAGCATTTGGATTAGGAGGTTATAATGCCTATCAAAAAGGTTGAACTGCTTCCTCACATTTTAGCTGGACTAACAGCAAAATAATTTTAATATCAGGGAATATTCATCTGAATTGCAGGCTACAAACTAAGTCAGCTTTTTTTTCCTGAGAAGTAAACAACATCAGAGACTTAAAAAGTCATAAAGCTCAGTGCTACTGATAGTTCCAGACTTCCTAGCAACATATGAAAAAATCCAATTCTGTTGTACTAATGACGGAGGAGACAAAGAAAGGTAAAAATCTTTTTTCTGTCTGCAGGTTGGATGTAGCAAAATTAAATTCTGCATAAACAGTAGAGCTGCTCCCTTCTTCTTCTCTGTCCCCTGGCCAGGTCTTGAGCCCTTCCTCCAGCTTTCAGAGACAATGCCAGCCCAGGAGACAGGAGAAGGAGAGAAACTTGCTGTAAGAATTGGTGATATTCCCCCTATAACAGGGTGCCTACCAGGATCCCCCTCAAAAAAGAGGCAGGTGGGAACTGGACATTACTGGGAAGCAGATCTTCCTGAGGCTGTGACTTCATTTTGGCTTAGTGCCCTGAGCATCTCAGTGAAAAGTGCTTGGTATATTGATCTGTTTCTAATGCTGAACCAGACCTAGGCTGAGATGGGTGTGCAGCCCTGGGGTGTCTTATCTCAACGCAACGTCTAGACTTTGCTGTTCATGTCATCATTTAGCTGCCATTACCATCTTCCTTGACCAGCGTGGGACATTTATTGTGTCCATTGGAATTGACCAACTGGCCAAAAGGGCCTGTAAGCTGGATGTTTGTACAGGGACTGTCTCCATGGGCCATTGTACCAGGGGCTGCTGTGTGTTACCTCAAAAATGCAAAAAGTGAATAAAGAAAAATTGCCAAGAAAAGGTTAGTAACACAACTGGGTCTACATTGTCCAAAGCCCAATATTACCTTGCTGTAAGAAATTGAAACCAATGCGCTTCTATGAGGCAGTTGAGCAAATGGGAGTTTTCATAGGCTGGATAGAGACTTCTTGATGCTGCTCAAGAGGAATTGCAGGAAAATCCCAAGTGGATATAAGAAAATATAGACAAGGCAGAATTTACTGAGAGACACCTTAGCTCCAGGACCTCTTCCAATGATACCCACAAATTAAACTATGGGTGATTGGATATCTCATTTTCCTTGTAGAATCCTGAGGGATAATACACAAAGCCATCAAAATACTTTATGCCCTGGTGTCAATAAGTGACACATCCCTCTGTGGATAAGGTGAGATGGAGTAAAAGTGCCAGAACACAGAGAGATCCTTGGCTTAAACACAGTGGATCCTCCCCACATCTATTTCTCTTCCTGGGTAGCTAATTATTTTGACTAGAATAGCTCTCACTAGTAACAATAGTTATATTTCCTACTAATATTTGTAGTGTGAAACAAAAATGGTCAAACATTTCAATTGCTTTTATCACACAATCAGCATGCTTGGCAACAAGCTGCATGTAGATTCATAAGAGCATTCAGCTACTAACCCTCCTCTGAAATACTTATTTTTAGTGTTAGTTTTAAATGCAGTATGTACTGACCAAATTCTTGTTTTGTATTTTTGCATTCCCTCTGAATTTTCTCTTGCGTATATTGTTACTCCTTCTGTTCTCTCCTAACCTATTTTGAAATGTTATTGTTTGTCATTTTATAGCTGCTGTATTTCACCTCAAAATTGGCTGCATTTCAGTTGTGGTCACTCATTACATCTAGTTTATCAGTCTCTGAAAGACTATGGGGGAAAAAGTGTTGAAAAGGAATAAAAATCACTATTATTATTTTGGATGAACAGATCTTTCACTATAATGACATGCCATAAAGAAGACTAGGATAATTAAGTTTAATGAAGACTATTCACCATTTCTACCCACACTGAAAAGAATAGAAACATTTATTTTCTGAGAATGTGAGAATGTTTGCTGTCTCTGGACATTAGGCCCAAGAGATGCATGGCTGCAGCTAAGAAAAGTGCTGGTTAATAACTTGAGTCTTGAAAACATGATGTGCCTGATTAATAAGCCATGAGATTTTTGCTGTGACTGTTTGAATCTTCAGCAACTCACATATTTGCTACACACAGCCCCCAAAGAAGAGTGTTAGAGGCTAAAACATAGAAAAATCAGTCAAATTTAGTGCAGAAAAGCCAAGAAGATCTGGCAAGAGATCCCACACTTCTCACATCCCTCTGCTGCTAAAACATTCAGCCTATGTTCTACTTCCTGCAGCTTCCTTCAGGCTGCAGAAAGGACCATTTTTTAAGTGCTGAAAATGTAGGTCCCTGAAGAAAATTTAGATGCCAACGAGTTAGCAAATTTGTTGAAAAATCCCAAAATGGGATTGGACAGCTGATCACGAACAGCAGGAATAACAATGCCCTTTGCCTCAATTAATTTAAACAACTAATTTAAACTCCTGTCTGCTTTGGATCATATTTTTTGTTCTGAATGAACCCATGGTCTATGAATGTATCCTTTTCTATCCTATTCTGCCAATAATTTGTTGACTGCCCCTCCTGGGGGCAGGGGACAGTTGCATCTCATTTCCTAGGCCAGGGAATTTCCTCTTTTCCAGCAGTGCATCTGCCAGCAGCCATCACATGAGTATTTCAGTAGTCTGAAAGATTGCATGTCACAAGAGTTAGCTGGCCTGGATTTATCACCCATCAAAATCCTTATTAATTATTATGTAAGCCTGAACTAACATGAATACTGGCCTCCATTATGCATTAGATATGGATAAAACCCATTAGAAATAACCCTAACAGTTCTCAGGTAATCAAATTTTAAGGATGATCTCATTACCAACACACAGACTGTTTCATCACTTATTAGTGATTTTGTTTTAGATAGTGTTTGGGGAGAGTGTTTTGAGGATCCATTTGGGCTATGGAATTCTTTACGGGGGAGCAAACCAAGTTTTAAGATCATGTAGGTCAAAGGAATAAAAAGGCCACTTCTTCAGCCGAGTTATCTTCAAAACCAAACCAAACCAAAAGCAAAAGAAAGCAAAACAAAACTGTCCTTTTGCCTCCCATATATTAACAATGACCATTTCATCTGTCCACAGGGGAAAACAGATACTGCTTATTAGTACTTTACATATGTCCTAACACCTGCTGAATACACTGGCATACATTTACAGTGAATCATAGACACTTTCTTTATCATTTTTGCAAACCAGATTATTTTCTTTGATGCTATCAGCAGCTTTGTCATAATATAATACTTCTCTATTCTCATTTTTCAACATACTAAAAATAAACACGCAAGCCAGAACTAATAAAAAATCCAATAGAAGTATAAATAGGAATACATTTTTCAGAAACTTCTTCCATTCTTTATAGAAAATAATTCTGTATGCATCTGGTCAGAGAAAGAGCATGTTGGTGGTCTTGGACTCCCCCATTGCCTACCTCAAAGTACAAATAACAAGAGAAACTTGATAAGCACCTATTCACAATGGGAACTGCTCAGGGGTGGGGAGAAGGGGGTCTACAGAGGAATGCTGAAGCGGGACTTTCCCGAAACAGTGGAGCATACATAAATGTATCTTTTACCTCAGTTTACCATTCCCAAGGCCTTTCTAATACAATGGGGCATACATGAATGTATCCTTTTCCTCAGTTTACCATTCCCAAGGCCTTTCGAAAACCTTCCTCCACGCTACCATGCCAGCATGACAGCAACAGGCACTTTGCAAAGTAACTCACAAAATTATATGAACTGTAGAATGAACTGCAGAATGAATTAAACAATAAAGCAATATTGCATCCAAGGAAATGAATGCACCTGTAATGTATTTGCACTAGACAGAGGTTCAGCGACTCCTTATATTCTCTTTTTCCTGACAGAACTTAAACACAGTATCATCTCTGCTTCAGATAGTCTTGGAATTGCAGATAGATGATGACATGTATTAATCGGAAGTTGCCCTCTTCTGATGTTCTTATCCAGACATCTCTTTCTAGTAACTTTTTGGTTGTAAGATCCTGGATCAGCTAGAGTTCAACTCAATTTGATATGATACTGCCATTTACTTTTCCATAGATAATTAGTCCCAAAATGCAAAATATCAAGATAGAGGTAAATTAAAAATTACCTCCTTCAAGACAGAAAAGAAGGCTGCAGCTGTTCAAATTACAGTGAATAAAAATGACACAGTTTGTTATAGTAACAATTATTTTGCCTTGAATGCCTCACTTATCCCTATCTTTAAAGGATGCTCAAAACCGAAACAGAGTTGTGGCAGATGGCTTGCACATTTCAGAGGAAGCACAATGAATGATTTCAGTTTGGAAATTCTGCATGGGACTGGATGTGTGCTGATATGTGAGAGCGGTGAGAGGAAGGGATTCAGACAAAGTCCCTGTATCTCTGACTTCTCTGGTGGTTGGTAATGTGTGTGGTATTCAGTAGAACATCAGCAATCATTCCAGGCTACAATGCTTTCTGGTGCCCCCAAGCAGTGCTTTGTAAACCCTGGGAAGATTTCCTCATACATCTGTTCATGGTTGTCACACGAATGAGCTATTTTTGTCATACCTGTGGACAGTAGTTATTTTCATTCTAGTTTATTTACTGTGTAAGTGGAAAAGGAATCCTTTTTTAGTCACTATTCAGAGCAACATTCTAAATTTTTTTCCACACAAGCCCTCTGCCTATCTTGCTATCTGGACATTTTAGTTCTCTTTTAGGTTAAAGGCAATTACATTGCTCATAACTTCAGCATCACTACCATACATACCATACCTTACATAGATCTTCATAAGCAGAAAAAAGAACTTATTTTCAAAGGTGAAGAGCTACAATGCAGACCCCACAACACACTCACACATGCACACGCACATACACACACTTGCCTTTAAATAGAAGGCTTAAAATATTTTTCATGAAGCATTATTGGGATTTGGAACTTCAAGCAAACGTTTCTGAAGACAGGCCAGCTTTTAGAATTCTTATTAGATATTCCTCATCAAAATCTAGGAAATCTGCTTCTATTGTCTTTGCTGCTTTTTCTTCCTCAACTTTAATCTAGTCTCTCCCACTTTTACATCTCGTGAACTGTGGAACAGACCTTCCTAAGTCATGGGATTCATGATATAGGAGAGCCAATATAACTGAAACATGCTGGGATTTCTCCTGTTTTGCAGGCTTTGTAACAGTCTGCAAATTCAGCTATAGTTTCAAGCCGACTTTATTTCCTTACTCCTCCTGCCAAGTGTCTCCTGTGAGACAGCACACTGTCTTTCATAATAATGGTATGTTTTCCCCAGTGAGCATCTTATAATATGCTGGAAGCTGTATATCACGTTCCGAAGTGCTGACAATTAGTTTGTGTGAAGGAGAACACCATGCAGAGAAAATCAGGAGGCAGTAGTCCTGTGAACAACCACTCTTTCACAGAGATTTTCTTTTCATTTTTGGAAGAAAACAAGTTCTGAAGCAGAATTCATTGGCTCCTATCACAAATCGGATTCAGAATTCCAGGGTGATGTGAGGTGAAGTATAAAAGCTTTGCCATTTTTAGGCTATAGGAAGCATTTACACATCAGAATTAGGCAACTGGCATACGCATGTAAGCAGAAGCACACCTTGCATGCTTTCTTCCAGATTTATTTAAACATGTCACCATGCAGAAAAGCTGCAGCCTTTCTTGACCACATTAGAGTTTTACAGTGTCTGTGGTCAGAAGATAAATGGGCAGAAGACCGTGTCCTTAGTTTGATTTACAGGGACATTTTACACTATTCCCTTACCAAACCAGGGTTTAAAAGGGGTCTATATCTGCTTTAAGACCAGACAAATGCACTGCCAACTTTAAATGCTTATGAAAATCAGGGCATTCACATTTGTGTCTCCAATTTCTCTAGCAGATATAAAATATTATTTCCTTTAATACCTTTATCTCTTATCTTTCTACAAGTGAAACTATGCTTCATTACATGGTTTGAATTACTGAATGCAGGAAAATCACCATCTTAGCTTCATGTGTGAGATGGTGTGACAACAAGAACACAAAACTGCAAAAGACCTTTGTACAGACCCTACTTAGATTCAGTGTTTCTACTGCCCTTCCAGTCTGACTTAATAATGTATATGAACAGTTTAAGATCATAAGCAGCTCCTGAGAATATTTTTGTAAGGTGTGTTCTGAATCATGCCTGTATACCAGCCAGCAGTGCTGACTCTCTGCTGCTGCAAGTTGCCTCCCTTTCTCTGCATCTCCTCAGGACTGACAGAGTGTGGGAGGAGAGTTTGAGGCCAGAACCTCCCTGCCCTCTTGCCTCCTCCTTTAGGGGCTGGAGGTCTGGAGGTGGGAAAGCCCTTCTCTGGCTTCACTGGAGGAGCATGGGGAAGAATTGGCCTTGAATCTACACCTGTGTATCTCCTGTAAGATGTCTGATGTAGGAAGCTGTCGCTGTGGGACACGTGAAAGCACAACGCGGACCACCTGCTGCTTGCAAGGTAAAAAAGGGACGTTTATTATCTGACTCTGTCTTTTATACCTTCCCAAGGGTGACATTGGATTGGAGAGTGAATGGGCCACCTCTTCAAAGACATTGGACAAACCACCAGTACATCAAGTGTTCTCCACCCCCATAAAAGAATGTAAACAATATGTTGTTTACAGAAATTGTGTGGGAAAGTTCTCCAAAGGAATGTCAACTCAGAAGGCTTTAGGAAGTCTTAAGAATCAGGGTGACAGGAAGCAAAGCTTCCCATCTCAAAGGAGGCTATTAAAAGGAGTCTGGATCTCAAGGACAAAGAGTAGTATCCCTTTGGGAGAAGGCACAGTGGATACTAATAAGTATTTAAGCAAAGTTCAGGGAAAAGGAGCTAGCAGGTGAAGGGAAGAGCAAAGGTGGAATATTAAGCTGCACAGTGGCAGTCTCAATCACCTTGTGAATTATTATCAGAATCAGAAATCAGTGAGTATTGTAAGTCATGTGCTATTAAAGAAAGGCAAAGTTCATTCTTCGTTATGGCCCCGTGTTGAACCAGCAGTGGTTCCATGCATAGTTCTCAAGTATACCTGGAAAATATATTGTACATTCCATAGGGAAAAAAAAAAAAATAAAAAAAGGAAAAATAAAATAAAATGGATACAATAAATTACCCACCAAACCATGTGCACAAAGAAAATAAAAAGACTGTTTGAACAGCTGGAATTTAAAACTTGTTATATCCCTGAGTTATTTATATTAATAAAGGAACAGCTACAATTAAGGTTAAAATTATCATACACACAGGAAGAGAAACAGTCCTGTTATTATGGCTACCAAGAACTCATACCCTGCGACTGTGCTGGCAAAGGGCTCTGTGTTATTGGTGGTAACTTTAGATAGACATAAAAGTGTTTTTAACCACAACCACTTGAAGCACATGAACCGCTGTCCCAGCCCGTGGGGATCAAGAGAGTGCAGGGCTGAGGCTGACGCATTTCTGCTTTCATATTCAGTCCCTTAATACTTTTCTGAAGCTTCAGTATTGAAACCAGACTAATGACATTCTCTGTAGCAGCCGCAAAAGTGGCTAGAAACAACCTAACCAAAGTGTACATAGAGGGGTTTTTTATGTTGCCTCTGCAGTTGTTTCTGGACAGAACTTTACTTAAACCTAAGGGAGAAAATGTAGCCTTAAGTCTCTTGGGTTTTTTAAATAATAATTGTCTATTAGGAGAAGTATCCAGGTTTTCACTCCCAGTCCTAAAGGAGAAAAAGCAGGTCACAAGGCAGCTTAAACCTTTTAAAATGTCATGAAATCTTTCCAATCTGCAGTTGGAAACCCTGACTGTGAGGAGCAGAGATTGTGGATGTGGATCATTGTAGCTGCACAGAGCCCTTGGAGAAGGTAGTAGAAATTCCTTAGGCAGAATCAAGCACAGAGAAAAAACCCTCAGTATCTGCAAGATCTTGATAAGAGAGATGCAGGAATTCAGCAGAACTGCTTGAAGTAAATACATTTGATCTAATGCTGTCTGAATTCTGATTCCACATTGCCAGTGGAGTCGGTATGTAGCAAGCGCAGGGAAGCTCCTCACTTTGGATGAAATGCTCTGGAGGTAGTAAACACTTTTATGTGGACCTCATCCAAGAATGACTGAAGTTAGTGAGGGCAGGATTTCAACCTCAAAGTAATTTATAAAGGTCAGTGAAGTAAAAAGAAAGACTGTTATTGATTTTTATGGGCTTTGAATGCACTTGTTTTTCACCTTTGGGAATTTCAGTCAGATCAGAACTTTGTAAGTCTGATCTGAGCAACAAGAAGTTCTCCTTTTGTTAGGTATTTTCCCACACCCAAAACCACTAAAAACTCTCCCACATTTCAGTATGATTAGCTGTTGCTGTTCAGGTCTGTGGAGAAGGTCCAACCAGAATAAATAAAACCAGGAGAGAAAGCTATACATTTTGGAATCATATTTCATCACTTATGCCACAATATGCATTTTTTTCCAAATGACATTTAATTGCTTTCTTCTGGGGAGCTCCGTTTAAAGCAAGGTTTTCCTAAATAAATCCAGAAGTTTCTACATCTCAGACAAATGACACATCCTGCATTTAATCTGATTTCAAATAATTCCACTTGAAAACATGTTTTCTAATTTTTTTAGGTGAGTAAAATTAAGATCATCAGAGTTGAGAAAAAGGATTACTGTTTCCCAGTTCTTTCAGTCAAATTGCATGTTTGCTTTTTTGATTCTCTACGGGGTCTTTTTAATGGTCTGTAAATGAAGCACAAAACTCATATATTAGGGCAAGAAATGAAGGAGATACATCTTATGCATATGCTTAATAAGGGCTCAGGAAAGTAGTAGATATTCTGGAAAACCCTGTCTTTCCTATCCCCTTTCTGCTTTCCACACACATGGAGCAAACTCTTCAAATGAGAGAGAATGGATATGCCAAGTCTAGGAAACACCTCCTATTTCCCACAGAAGGGTAGCTGAAGAACGTTATGCAATTTGACATGCTGCACCTGAAAGTTAAGAACTGAAGAAACATTCATGGTACAGCATTCAATGACAACTGCAGATTCACTTGTTTCAGCTAGAGTAGCCAGTTGTATGGACTGTGGTCTGTCCTCCTTCAGACAGGCAGTGGTCCCAGAGAGCTTGGCCAGGCACCACAGAATTTTCCTGTGGAACAGACTTTCCCATAAGTGCTGCTGTATTTCTTATGCAAAACATTCACTATTGCCTTAAGTCCAAGGCTGCCTTCTTGTGGAGTCCATTATTGTCCTCCTCTGCTTCCATTCCCTGCATGCAATTCAAGGTCATTGACTTTGGTGGATGGGCAGGTGTTGGATCAGAGCTGCTGAGGCTCTCAGCTGTGATGCAGAGCTCTGGTTAAGCTCCTCTGTGGAGCCTGTGTGGAAGGCAGGAGCTGCCTGCCCCTGCACTAAGACTTGAGAAGTTTCAGAGAAGCTGCTTGGATCCTTTGGGTCATGGAGCAGGCTCCTGTATGCAGGAGTGCTGCAGCTTTGCTCAAAGGTAACTGGGGTCTAGACCAAGAGGGAGCAATTATCAACTGCTGCAGGGAATCTGCATTACCAGAGCACATAGTACCTGTATAAGCATTTATTTTGAATAGAGTTAGGCACTTATTTTCCTCTTCTTTTTCCCTTTTTTTTTTTTTTTTTTTTTTTTTTTTTAAAGTGAGCAGTAGATGTGGTAAAAGAAATGGAGCTCTGGAGGCAATGAAATAGACAAAAATTTGTTCCAAGATCAACTGAAAGAATTTTGAAGGCTAAAAGGCAATTTTCCTCATTCTCCTTGTATGAAACATTTGTCTACGGAGACAAATGTGCCAGAGTAGTCTGCTGTCGTGGTTTGACACGGAAAAAGACATTTTCTTAGAAGGAAGAGGTCAGTTTGGATATTGACCAATTGAAGATGGACACGCCTCTGAGAACACAGAGGGGTTAAAAGCAAAATTCTCAGGAGAACTCGATCTCTTTAGTTTCAGTCAGCATGCAGTGCAGACTCTCCCCTGCCCGGCGACGAGCTGGATGGGGGAGGGGAAAAGCCATGTGGCCTTGGGAGATAGGCCCAAGGGTGCAGGGACTGGGACCAGGCTGGCCCCCTGCAGATGGAAGGGTGGAGAAAACTGAGATGTCTCCATTCCCCCCGCACCCCGTCAGAGTCTCTCTCTCTCTCAAGAGAAAGAGACAGAGGCAGTTTTGTCAGCAGTACGCTGCAGGGAAGGAGAAGAGTGGGGGGGGCCTCAAGCTGCCCAGCTGCCTGTGGAAACCAGAGCCTGGGCAGTGAGCCATCCTTGGGAGTTGGGACTTTTAACCCTTCCTTGAGAAATGAAAGCTTTGTGAAATTTTTCTCCTCCTTGACTTGAAAGAGAGGAAGAGAGACAGCTTAAACCCTAGGATGTCAGAAAGAGAAATTCTAGGTGGGAGGAGATGATGGAGTAGCTTTTGGCTAGACTTTTTCTTGGTAGTCACAGACTAAACCAATCTTCTCCTCCAAGAGAGACTGTATTTTAAGAGGATGCTGGTGGGCCAAAGAGACCTGCTTCAGCTGAGAAAAGACAGAAGTAGAGCGAACAGAGAAAAGTTAGGGAGGTTTGTGGTGGTACCCCCTGTCTTCAGAGAAGAAGAAGAGAAGATCTCTGTTCTTAGACCCTCGGCCCAGGGGAAAATGGGGGGGACTGTAGTCCCAAAAATGAAAAACTGAACTGCTGTTTTTTCCCCTCTTGGCAGGGCATCCTTGAAAGGAAAAATCCTAAAAGCAGTCTGTCTATCCATGCATTAGTAGTGAGAGCACTGTGCATGGGAAAGGAAAAGGGTCACCATGGAAAACTTTTTCTCCAGGTGGTGCCATGTGTGACATGGAAACATATGATGTGGCATCTGTGTTTCTTGGGGGGTCTGTGGCACAAGAGAGGCTCCTCTCTTCCTCGATGGACTGAGTATCGATTGTCTGGAGGGTGGAAACCTGATTGGGGTCCAGATTGTGTCTCGCTGTGGTTTGTTGGAGTTAGGTAGTGGAGGGAGGAATGCTTTGCAGAGTTTTCATTTTAATCTTTGTGTGGGGGTTTTTTTCTTTCTTTTTTACTTTTATAGTAGTAGCTTAATAAAGTTTTTTTCCTTGTTATTAAGCTTGTGCCTGCTTTGTTCTGTTCTCGATTTCGTTTCACAGCATTCAATTGAGAGATTGCATTTTCATGGGGGCACTGGCATTGTGCCAGTGTCAAACCATGACATCTGCTTTGACATTTTTACTTCTGGTCCTTTTTCATTAGCATACCTTATAAATAAGGAAGCACAAAAAGCTTCTTTTAAAAGCAATGATGACAAAAGGGTGGATTAAAATGCTTTGTTTCAGAGTAAATTAAATATCTGGAGTTGTCCAAAAATACCTGTTTGTTGTTTCTATTCTGACCTCTCCAAATGGAATCTAAATAATATTTCTCCAACTTTTTCCACTCACACACCAAGAAAAAAAGCCTTTATTCTTCCTACTGTATTCAGAAGTTGTCAACCATACATGAATTATGTGAGCTATCTTGAGGTACAATTATGTGACCTAAAATCTATAACTTACCGGGCCAAATACCAAGCATTCTGTATGCTTGAACAAAGATTATTTTGCATTTTAATGAAAAATATACTGCAAGTAAGCTGAGGATTTAGAATTTTCTTATTCTCCTACCTAGAGATACTGTGAACATCAAACACAGATAGAAGTTGCAGTTAATAAAGTTTAGAAACTTCAAAAAAAAAGAGAAATTGCTTTTTTAAAAAGCAAATTATTTTTTTAAAATAGCATTCTTTTAATTCTTAGAGATTTCTGAGCCTATTAAATATTTCACAGGGCACTGGGGAGCTCCCATGTCTGGTTCTGGTTAGACAGTGGATCTGAAACCTGACATCGGTTCAGACTGGTTTATTGCAGGTGCCACTTGGATATTTATAAATCAATGGGACCAGATGGGATCCACCCTAGGGTGATGAGGGAGCTGGCAGATGTGCTTGCGAAGCTGCTCTCCATCATTTATCAGGAGTCGTGGCTCACTGGTGAGGTCCCGGACGATTGGAAACTGGCCAATGTGACACCCATTTGCAAAAAAAGGTAGGAAGGAGGATCCTAGTAATTACAGGCCAGTTAGCCTGACCTCAGTACCAGGTAAGATAATGGAACAGTTCATACTTAGTGCTATCACACAGCACTTACAAGATGGCCAGGCTATCAGACCCAGTCATGGGTTTACAAAGGGTAGTTCATGTCTGACCAACCTGGTCTCCTTCTATGACCAGGTGACTCGTCTGGTAGATGCAGGAAGGGCTGTGGATGTTGTCTATTTAGACTTCAGCAAGGCCTTTGATACTGTTCCCCATAGCATACTCCTGGAAAAGCTGGCAGCCCATGGCTTGGATGGGAGCACCCTTCGTTGGGCTAGGAACTGGCTGGATGGCTGGGCCCAGAGAGTGGTGGTGAACAGTGCTGCATCCAGCTGGGGCCAGTCACTAGTAGTGTCCCTCAGGGCTCTGTGCTGGGACCATCTCTCTTTCATATTTTTATAGATGACATGGATGAGGGCATTGAGTCCTTCATGAGTAAATTTGCAGGTGACACTAAGCTGGGAGCTTGTGTTGATCTGTTGGAAGGAAGAAGGGCTCTGCAAAGGGATTTGGATCGATTGGACAGATGGGCAGAGTCCAACAGCATGAAGTTTAATAAGTCCAAGTGCCGAGTTCTGCATTTTGGACACAAAAATCCCCTACAGTGTGACAGGTTTGGGACAGTATGGCTGGACAGTGTCCAGACAGAAAGGGACCTGAGGGTGTTGGTCGACAGCCGGTTGGATATGAGCCATCAGTGTGCCCTCGTGGCCAAGAAGGCCAATGGCATCCTGGCCTGCATTAGGAATTGTGTGACCAGCAGGAGTAGGGAGGTTATTCTTCCCCTATACTTGGTGCTGGTGAGACCACATCTTGAGTGCTGTGTCCAGTTCTGGGCCATTCAGTTCAGGAAGGACATAGAGATACTTGAGAGCGTCCAGAGGAGGACAACAAGGCTGGTGAGGGGCTTGGAACACAAGCCCTACGAGGAATGTTTGAGGGAGTGTGGGTTGTTTAGCCTGGACAAGAGGAGGCTTCTTAGAGGTGACCTCATCGCCCTCTACAACTTCCTGAAGGGAGGCTGCAGACAGGTGGGGGTTGATCTCTTCCACTGGGCAGCAACTGGCAGAACAAGAGGACACAGTCTCAAGCTACATCAGGGAAGATTTAGGTCGGATATTAGGAAAAAAATTTTCACTGAAAGAATAATAAAATACTGGAATTGTCTTCTTAGGGAGGTGGTGGAATCACCATCTCTGGATATGTTTAGAAAAAGACTGGATTTGGTACTTGGTGCTATAGTGTAATTGTGGTGTTAGGGCACAGGTTGGACTTGATGATTTTAGACGTCTCTTCCAACCTCATTATTCTGTGATTCTGTGATTCTGTGATTGCCTGCCTTACACCTTGGGTCAATGCAATTAAAGCAAAAGAACACAAGAAAAGTATCATAGTTTGGTACAACTGAAAGAAAAGGTCTATGTTAAGGGGATAATTTGCAAAGTTTTTCAGGTTTTGGAAGTTAGATGTGGTCTTTGTAGGAGACTGGGAGGACCAGGGACAGTCAAAATATGAATGACATTTACCTTCAGTACATCAACATTATTTTTCATCATGCAAAGTGTTTGTTATTTTAGTGCCCTTTAAAGAGCACTGCTCTTCAGAAGCCACAATCTGCATGAATCAGGCCCCAGAAGTTATGAGAACTTCTACTCTGTGACCTCTACCAAAAGCACAGTGCATACAGGCATTTTGTGTGCACAGCCCAGCAGGCAAAGGGCTGCTCACAGTGGTGTGCCATATCCATACACCATTCATGTCTGCAGGATTTAAGATGCATTCAGACACTGGCATCCTAAAGATAGAAGGTCAGATATTCCCCAGACACATTCTCTGTGCCACAGGGATACTTCAACAGTAACAAAGTGCTACTACAGCTGTCAATGAAAAAGACAACTACAACTGCATCCCTTCTTCTCATCCCTTAAAAAAGGCAGCAGAGACAATGCAGGTATTTTGACATGTGAACCCAACTACTAAGAAAAGCAGGGTGTTAATACATGTATACACTCAGTATGTGTATTTGTGTGTGTGCGGCTGGCATGAATGCTCACAGCAGTCAATTACCTGTATCAGGTGTGTTCCATGGGACTCTTCACAGTCCTGGCACCTTGACTGCTCAGCCTGGTGACCTGGCTCTGATCCCCCTGAACCTGCATTCTATACAAGGAGTTGTGACAGTGTGTATCTCTGAGAGTCAGGATGCAGCCAGAGTAGGTACACAGAGCACACAGCTGAGAAGTTATCCTAGATCTGACTGATGAGAGAACACCTACACAAACAGCCAGCAATGTTAAACCTTGTAGTAAAAACTTATTTTCTCAATTTTCCATTGATACTTTTCACTGAGGTCATGGCACTCATGATCCTAATTCCACAGACCAGAAAGCCATCTGAGCAGTGAGAGGCGAGCAACACTGCTGCTGTCCTCCAGCAACAGTGATGGAAAGGAATCTCATATCTTTTTAGTTCCTAGTCCACTGGCAGCCTTATTGTTGCACAGATTGAGAGCTCTACTCCAGGTCGCTGAGGTATCATGAAGTGTGTTGTACATTAATTACACAAAGAGACAGGAGAGCCGTTGCATCCAGAAGTATGTAATGTAAGACATATTAAATTCAAATATATAATATTGGAAGCACACATACAATTGAAAATGCATAAATTGATATGGAGACAAAAATTTTATATTAATTTAAGTGATTTTTCAGTTACTTAGACCCCCTGAAAAAGGGGATATAAAGTCACCCGGTTCCATGCACATGAAGTAGCAGACCAAAGACCTCCCTAGGTCCTCCCTCTGACGAGAAAGACAGTGAAGCTCTTCCAAGAGCAATTCAGTGTCAGTGCTCTGGGTCAATTCCTCTGGGAGCCTTTCTCTGAATACTGTCAGGATGTATTGGTGAAATTAAGGAAGCAGTGAGTTAACCTAGATGATAAAAGATAACTGGCAAAGGTAACATCTTAATACATCCGTGGCTTTTACTCAACACTAGCTACTAAATTTTTTGCTTTATTTTCTCTGTTACTTTAATGTTTAGGATATACTGACCTCTCAGTCAGAGGTACAGATAAAAAAAACAGAATACATTAAATTGCATGGTCACGATACCATTGTGTCACTTCTAATACTTCCCCTGCCATTAGGTAAGATTGTCTACAGGTATATTGTATAACTTTTTCTGTCAATACTGGACATGTTAAACTGAGTAATGTAATGTTACTCTTAGTATCTGTTTATCTTCTGACTTCAAATACAGAGCCATTGAGCTGCTTCTCTGGAGTCTGTGAAAGGTGAAAAGGAAACACAGACAGTGTAAACTACCACAATCTCCATATGAGAAGAGAAGAAAAATCAGTGTTGAAAATAATTGCTCAAAATGAATAAATGGTCTCAGATCACAAAAACTAAATATCCACCCTTACTGTGATGTTTTGCAAGAAGCCTCTTCACGCAACACAAAATTAAGCGTTTTTATTTTTACTGAGCTATAAGAATACTAACATTTTATTTTGAAAATAAAATCATGCCTTATTATCCTAAAATTGATACTCTTAGTTTCACTGTTTTAAAAACTATGAACTAGATTAAATGCAATTTGCATTTAGTTTTGCAGAATATTGTATCTTTGCAAAATTAACTCATTTCTAACATACCAAGATGTTTCTCCTGGATATGCTGCTTAAAGTTTCCATTTTTCTTGGGTTTTGAGAGAATATTAAAATTTGCAAATATGAAACACAAATGCGAAGTAGATAGTTTTTACGGTTTAGAGGAAACACATAACAAAGAATCTGAAAAAAACCCCAAACCCAAGACCTGAATCCTTGCCAGCTTTGTTGCAAGATTTAAATTTTTGAATAATTAAGTTAAATTTCCAGATAAGTTGAAACTTAGAGTTAAAACAACATTAAAATGCTATTTCAAAATTATTCTCTTATTCTACCATATAGGACAGTCTGATTAATCTGGATGGCCTTAATTAGATGATTTTTTTTTTTAATATAAATATATATTTGTAAGGAATATCCTGAGCCCTTTTAAAATCCACCTCGACTTCTGTGTCTTTGAAATTGCATGTAATAACAAACAAACAAACAAACAAACATACATACATTTAGGTGTGTTCTGCACAGCTGGTGTAAAGAGACTCTATATGAAAGTTATGCCATTGATAGCACAGTTCCTCAGATTATATATACAGAAGACATTAACAAGAGAGCAGTTGCCAGTGATTCTCACTCTAGTATAGATCTCTGTACTGTTCTGAGAACAGCTGGTGCAGACTCAAAATTTTAAAATTCTTAAATTAGCTAGTGTAAACAAAGGAAAGCTCTGGACTGTGATTTTTTTTTTTAATGCTTCACTCCATTACTGAACCTGTTCTGTCACCCCAGGACAACAAGAAATCAAGAGAAAGAAGCTGAAAGAAGCCTGAAATCATCCATACAACCTGACCAAACCTGGGCTAGGATGCCAATTTTGTTTTGCTTGAAGAAGAGAACAGAGTTCTGATGATGAGTGCTGTGTATTTTTGCAGTCTATTCGGTGAACAGAACATGTGCTTAGTGGACATCACTGGGGGCCACAAGGTGTGGCCTCTGCTGTCTTAGAGCATCTCTCTGACCTGTGTGTGTACTGCAGATCAGTAAATTTAGTAGGCTGACTCCTCAGACAGCCAGTGGAGCTCTTCAGCAATATGGTAAACTTGTACATCAAATCACAGGAACTCCCTTACCTGGCTTGGGGCAAACACCTTACAGGAAGGAGGTATGTTTGCAAAGGACAAAGGAAGATTCTCATGGTCAGTTTTCTCTTAAATGTGTGGCCTCACTGTGCAACTAAACCTAGAGAGTTCAGAAACTTCATAGCAAAAGTACCTTCCATATTCTTTGGTGTAAGACAGGACTTTTGCAACATTGCAGGAAGAATTGCAGGCTGATGTTCTTGAACAAGCTGCACACACAATATGAAATCTCTGTATGCCCATTTGTTGCTCACATGCAACACTACTATCACATTTAGCCAGAGCAAATTGGAAAAGGCATTAGGCTTTCAAAAAGTGACTACTCTTTGAAATAGAGCTTCACAAGTTCCTAAAAAAGCACATACAATTATCAGGTTGTAAAAGAGGCTGAAATGCAATTGGTGTTGATATTTCTTCTGAGACGGTCGATTTATAGAAGTGCTTAAATATGTGTTTGCTGGACAGATCCCAAGAAGAGATGCCAGTGGAACAGAAGTCTCTCTTCTTTCCAATTTTTTTCTTATACTCCTCTACCTCCTCAAGAATACTTACTGCCCAGCTTCTAGACCAGATGTGTACCTTTTCATTGTAAATATTAAAAACTTGCTAAGAAGAAAATGCAAGTTCTTTACTATACACAAACTGAATTTCCATTATAAAACTGATGAATGTATTAGCCAAGCTTCTTGGCAGATAAATATAATAGGATTACATACAGAGAGGTCTTCAATGTTCCCAGTTTAATGAATGGCATCAGGTCATTCAGAGATAGTAGTTTTTTACTTCATTTAGCAATTCTGATACATAAATCTCCACTGTATCCCCTTCTGTGAATATGTGGATATAAAAAGTGAATTAGGAGCTCCTCTTTTCAGCTATAGCTTTGTGCCTTCCAGAATATTACTTAAAGTAGTTCAAAATTTGTATCCTGTGCTCTGACCTTTCCAGTTGCCAATGGAAATACATATTGCTGTTTCCAATAGAATAATAGATTCCTAGAATATTCTGAGTTGGAAAGGACCCACAAGGATCATCAAAGTCTAGCCCTTGGTCCTGCACAGGACACCCCAAAAGTCACACTATGTGCCTGAGGGCATTGCTTAAACACTTCTTGCGCTCTGTCAGCTTTGGTGCCATGACCATTTCCCCGGGGAGCCTGCCTGGTCCAGTGCCAAACACTCTCTGGTTTAAGCACAGCTTCATATCATTTCCTCATGTCCTATCACTAGTCACCAGAGAGAAGAGATCAGTTCTTGCTCCTGCACTTCCCTCATGAGGAAGCTGTAGACCACAAGGAGATCTCCCCTCGATCTTTTCCAGGCTGAAAAAACCAAGTGACCTCAGCCACTCTGCAAATGACTTCCCCTCATCCCATCAGCATGGATGGTCCAGATTAGAAAGGTGTGAAGGTGACAAACTGCAGCTAGGATGTGATCTCCTTGTCATGACTCTGAGCCCCAGTGTCCCTGGGACTGGGAGCTTTCTGGCTCTCTGAGCTCTACACCTAATGGAATCTTGGGGCAGCAGGTAAGGTCTCTTTCACCATGGTTTTCCTGGATTAGAAAAGCATGGAGGCATAAATGTGGGTGTCCTGCCGTGATTCCCTAGCAGGCCTTTTCCAGTCTCAAGTGTCCCCTGGCTGAATCCTTGCTAGTAGATATACACAACTTTAAATCAAACATAGGGAAAAAAATAAGGAAAAATATCAGAAATGCAGAGTGCTTAAGGTTTCAGATTTTGGTCTTGCCATCGGAACCCCAGTTGAAACCATAAAGATATTGGCCTCTGCACTCCAATTCACTGCACGTCTGAAGATGGTTGAAGCCAGCAGCTGGTTTTGTTTTGGGTTTGTTTGCAATTTTTTGAGATTGGTTTTTAAAACAGAAATTTCTGTTCCACTTCAGCATACTACCTTGCATCCATTTTGTTCAGAATTCCCAAACTAGAAATAAAAAGGGTGCAGAAACAGCATATATTTTTATGGTTGATACAACATAAGATGTGAGGGCAGAATGATGTGCCCAAGCATTCAAAGAGAACGGCAGAGCTGGACATTGAATATGTCTTTCAGTATAATATTCCTACACTTATACAAGTACCTGTCTTTCTGCTTTCTCAAAGGCTGACACTGTTACACTTAACACCTTCAGGTCTCTTTCCATATGCCTAACATTGGTATTCCAAGAATCAGTCTCTCTGCATGTCCTACACACCTCTAACCATGCCCACCATGGCATTCTCATACACATACATAAGGACAGTTCATACATAAACTAGTGTCATGGTTATGTATGAACTGTCCTTATGTATCCCCTTTCCATGGCTGTGCCCTTTCCCCAGAAGGACAACTACAGAACTGCTTTCCAAAAACTGTAACAGTGTACAAACAAAATCTCCATAGCACAAGGTGTACTTCTTACACCCTCATTTCAGGTCTGGCTCTTTTGGGCTGACAACCATGAACATCGATTGGCCACCCAAATCCATTTTGTTTTGTCTGGTGCATTTCTCTAACACCACCACTTTGTGAAACAACACACTTTAAAACTCAAACATACATATATATATACTTATTTCTGGCTTTTTTTCTGACACAGTGGACCCTTCCACTGTCACTAGTCAACAGAAAGATATGATATTTCTTAAAAGACTTTTCTTTTATACAATACTTTTCTAAAAAAAAAATGTTTGAATTCATGTTCTATCTCTTTTTTCTGAAACTTTTCTCTGGGCCACCCACTGCCCTCTAGGCAGTGGCACCTATCCAATAACATGCTGAAAAAGCTTGACAAGCTCTGGCTTTTCCTCATCTATAGCCTCCTAGATCCTATTCTTTCACCCACTAAAACCTTTGGCAAAACTCCATATGACTTCAATGGAAGCAGAATCAGCTTGCTGATGGATAAATGCACTTCTTCCATCAGATCCCCATAACAGATATAGAGTTGGTAACCGTATGGGCCTTTTATTTTTCTCTATTGTCTTATAAGAATACTGAAAAGTATCATAAATGTATAATGCTGTACGTGCCTCTAACACCATTTTCTGAATCTTACACAAAGTACTTGGCTTCTTCCATTTTACTTCTTTCAATTTCAGGTTCACATTCCAACAACCACTTGCAGAATTAAAAAGGACTGACTATCTTGGCCAAATGAAAAAGTACATTCCTGATAGGGCATCCAGCTGAGAATTTGAATAGGAAGCAATATATACTCAAAAGGCATTCTGTGTCTTCCTCCAACCCATCATCCCACCAATTTTCTGTTCTCTCAACACTCTCCGACTAAGCAGTTCCTTTACAAGATTAGCTTACTCCAAGATATTTTATTACCTTAACCATTTGTTTGTAATGGTGGTTGCTGAATGCAACCTTACGAAGGCATGGATGAAAAGAAAGGAAAAGGTTTGAATGCAATAAGCTGGCCTGAACGTCAGCCTAGAATGTGTGGTGAACTGTTCTACGAACTACAGATTTATGAAGTGTCTCTACATCCTTCTCTCTCAGTGCATTGCTTGGTTACTTTTGAACACCTAGTTCTGCGTGGTTAACGTCAGAACTAGCCTGCTGTAGCAGGGCCTCTCCAGATGTCCTAGTTTAGGGCAAATTTGGGGAAAAGCCTCTTGGAGGGAGCCCCCAGAAAACAAATCCTCACGGCCCCTCCCCACCCACCTGGTTCAGGAAAAAAATTTCACAGAGAGAAGTGGAAAAGAGCCTGTTTATTTAACAAACAAAGCACTCCCCAGCACTAAAAAAAATAACACCACATGACAAAAAAAACTCTTTCACCACTCTGAAGAGATGAACAAATCCAGAGAGTCTTTCCTGGGCGTGGTTGCCCAGGTCTGGACGCTGGGGATTGCTCTCCGGCACTGGGGATGGCTGCTGCAGATCACAAAGCGCAGGCTTTGGGTATTACTTGGTGTTTCCCAGGTCCCAGTCCGGAGCAGGTTGGGTGGCATTCAGGAAAAGGAAAGGAAAAAAAAAACAGTCCAGGGAAAGAATTGGATTGCTTAGCTAAACTAACTAGAAAGCGAAGGCAAAAGCAGAAGCAAGCAAAGCAAAGCAAGTGAAAGCCAGCAAGTAAGCAAAAGCAAGCCAGCCAGCACTAGCCTCTTCTAGACAGCAGACCATGCAGGGAGGTGAACCGGCTGATAACAAGGCAAAACAAACCTTCACTTTCAGAGTCAGTTCTGAAAGTACAGAACATAATATCAAACATAAACAGAACACACAATTGGGGATACAAACACCATAACGTCACCCTACGACACCAGTACACAGCCCTTTTCTGCAATTTCTCCCTCATACTGCTGCCACAGCAGATATTCCTGATGAGACCAAACATAGCACTCCTTGCAGGAAAGACATTTATTTTGTTATGACTGGCAAACTCTGCTGAAAAGGGTAATAAAACAAGTCATATAGGCTTAACACTGGATATAAGCAAAACGGCCATCAAAGTGAGCATAAGCCGTGATAATTAAGACTTGTGCTGTGAGCGTCCACCAGAGAGACTTGGGATCTGGGAGCTCTCTCTCCTCTCCTGTTATGGAGCTAGCCAGATAAACAGGGGAAGCTTGACTGCTGTGGTATGCCTTTAATCATACCAAAGTGCATTTATTATGGAGACAAAAATCAAGTTTGCTTGCCAGAATGTCATTATGAAAAACCTAAAATATGATGGAAGGTAGACTGACGTTGTAGGCTTACTTAATAATATATAATTGCTTTATTTATCAGTGAATTCCAATGAATGTGCTATGATGTCAAATGTGCCCAAGATTTTATAACCAATATTTATGAATTTGCAGTGCTGAGTAATTCTCACTGTTGGTTTTTATTAGCAACAGATCAGTCTGTGCTCTACTCATTTTCATCTTGGGCCAAAACTGTTTTCATTTATTGCATGTCCAAAGGAAGTGACATCTTCATTTAGTCAGTCAAACAAGATATCATTACCATTCCCTGCACATCTGCAACACTCAAGTATAGCTACATAAAGAAGAATGTGCTGTTTTATATATTGTCATAAGTCAAAGGGAAATAAAAGTACTTGTGTTTTATTACCTTTAATATAATGATTATCTTAGAAGGCTTATATCTTGCAAAATAATCTCTATAAGGCATTTGTTTGGATTTTGGAAATAAGATCTGCAAACCTGACCTGGAGCATAAAGCCCAGAACTAAAAAGCTGTCAAATTAAAACAAGAAAACAAACAAATAAACTTCAAGATTTTTCAAAAGTACTTCTACAAAAGGTTTTACAAAAATTCCGGTTGTGGTAGACATTTTGTTTCTGGCATCCATTTTGGTACAATACCCCATGGGAATGCTAGCAAACAGAATTAGGGCCTTAGATGTGGGAATCCAGGTCTTCCCTCTGGTAGTGCCGGAAGGTCTGGGACCTTGACAAGGGGTCAGGAATCCCTCTGTACAGAGCCCCCAGAGACACTGTCTGTGATCTCTGTCCATGGAAAAGAGTTTTCAATCTTACAGGATGAATTACAAGCTCTGAGTGTTTGATATAAGTAATAATTAAGTGTGGCATGGGTGCAAAAGTAAAATTTTAGGATTCTAGATTAGGGGTTCAAAGGGGACAAGATAGAGGAAATTGGGTGTGTCTTGTCCTTTTTCTTCTTCTTCATGCCCTCCATGTTTCACTGTAGTGTTGGCATTTTTCTATTGGTTTAGGCTGGGGACACGCTGTTCAACGTAGGTGACAGATATTGGCACGTTATTGTAAATATAGCGCAGGTAGTTTCTGGTATATAATGTTTGTAACATCCCACTGAGGGCAGAGCTCCACACGCTGCCCTGCAGGACAGACCTGCGGCAGGGCAGCAGAACATGTTAGACATAAGCAAGAATAAACAACCTTGGAAAGAGCACAGATGAATTATGACTTCTTCTTTTGCAACGGCGCAGAAAGACAGAGACATTCTACAATCTCGGAATCATCAATACCTCAGATTCTGACACTTAGAGCTTTTATACACAAGAGCTCAGTAGTGGCTAACAAAGAGTCCAGGAAAACACGTGTCTTTGTTACCCAGGTTAGTTTCACAGATAGCAAACTTAGCATCTCCAACAACAACGCTTACCAAAACTTACGCTGGGATAACTCCCAGAGACATACCATTGCATCACAAGAGTTGTAAAACCATACACGTGTCTCTGGCAGTCCCACAATCTCTCTACAACACTGTGCAGATCTCAGACCTGAATTTATTTTCTTGGTAATGCATGCACAAACTGCCTCGGGTTTACCAATACCTCCTACACATTTTGCACTCCTACACATTAACAGAGCAAGGTCTTTTAAGAAAAAAAAAATGTCACAATAATTCTTCTTTGCTTTTTCCATTGCACTATCCTAGTCCAACCGGAGACCCAGAAAGAATCTTACCATACAATCATAACAGGAACAAACAAAATTGCCATTGATCAGGATTGCTCCCTATCAGGATTTTTCCTATAAGGGCAGCTCTTCTTTCATATGTTCTTTGACATCCAAGCAAAATTTCTAGCTGCTTTAGGCAGCCCAGGACCTCACCCTTGTTTTTGGAAAGAGTACCAGTGCTGCTGAGAGCCTACAAAGAAGATCTAAAAAACAAATACAAAAGAATGAGAGAGAAAGAGTAGCGTGAGAAAACGTGTTACAGCATTTAAAACCAGAAGTATTTTCTCATGACAGAAGGGCACCAGCACACTGTGGCACTCAAACAAAATCAACACCAGAGCCAAAGGATATGGGATAATGGAGAACGGGAATTTGGGACCTGGATTCCCACATCTAAGGCCCTAATTCTGTTTGCTAGCTCCGGTGTAGTGTGCGCAAAGCAGCCGCTTCTCCTCTTCCGGGAGACCGAGAGAGCGGTAGCTTGTACGAGGGCGAAGAACGAAGCCGCAGAGCACCGGACTTCTGTGCGCAGCCTACGGGCTGTTAGAGGAAGGTGGCTGCAGCTCCCTAACCCATCAATTCACAGCTGGCATGCTCTATGGAGCTGTTCCAGGACAACATTCATTGCTTATTGGTTCGTCCTGATACAGCCCCTCCTGGGAAATTCATGCTCGTCCCCTGAGGCTCCGAGATGCAGAGACCTCGATGGCAACTGCAGAAATGAAAGGCTGCGTTGAGTTGTCGAGAAGCAAGAACATAGCCAGCGCCTTGTGTTTGGAAGTCAGCAGCTGCTAGACTTTTGCGATTGCTATCACTGTGCACTGAAAGCCAGGACGGCCTGTGCACGTTAAAACAACTAGCTGAGCAAGAGTAGCCGAAAAATCACGGCCGCTAGATAGCAGCTTACGTATTGCCCAGGAAAGAGCACTATTTTTGGAGTGTGCAGTAAAATCGTGTTTTTGGACAAGGGAGGCATAAGTGCGCTGCGCTCCTAAGCTATCTCCCTGCGAGACACACTGCCAAAGCTTTTCGCTATGATGCAGTCTAGTGCAGACGCACACTACGGCTCTCCGGAGCTGTCCGAAGCCAAGCGCCGGTGGCCGGCGTCTTTCGGCTGAAGCAGCGCTTCGGAGCGTAGGGCTGCCGCTCCGCTGTTGTGTGCGCGAAGCAGCCGCTTCTCCTGCTCCGGGAGCCGGACAGAGCGGTAGCTTGTACGAGGGCAAAGAACGTTGCTGCAGAGAGAAGAAATTGTGTGCACAGTCTTGCGACTGATAGAGGACGGTGGCTAAAGCTCCCTGCCTTTTCAATGCACTGCTGGCATGCTTTATTGAAGGTGCTCCGAGACAATTTTCCTGGGTTTTGACTTCGTCCTGATGAAGCCCCTCTTGGGAAACTCGTGCTCGTTTCCGAAGGCTCGAGATACAGAAAACTCGATGGCAGCTGCCGAAATGAAGGGCTGCGTTGAGTTGTCGAGAAGCAAGAACATAGCCAGCGCCTTGTGTTTGGCAGTCAGCAGCTGCTGGACTTTTGCGATTGCTTTCACTGTGCACTGAATGCCAGGACGGCACGTGCACGTTAAAACAACGAGCTGGGCAAGAGTGGGCAGAAGAGAACGGGCGTCAGACAGCAGCTTACATATTACCATAGGAACAGCAGTGTTTTTGGAGTGTGCAGCAAATGCGTGTTTCTGGACAAGGGAGGCAAAAGTGCGCTGCGCTCCTAAGCTATCTCCCTGCGAGACACACTGCCAAAGCTTTTCGTTATCATGCAGTCTAGTGCAGACGCACACTACGGCTCTCCGGAGCTGTCCGAAGCTAAGCGCCGGTGGCCGGCGTCTTTCGGCTGAAGCAGCGCTTCGGAGCGTAGGGCTGCCGCTCCGCTGTTGTGTGCGCGAAGCAGCCGCTTCTCCTGCTCCGGGAGCGGACAGAGCGGTAGCTTGTACGAGGGCGAAGAACGAAGCCGCAGAGCACCCGGCTTCTCCGCGCCCCCTAAGGACTGCTAGAGGACCGTGGTGGCCACTCGCCTTCCTCTTCAATTCCATTCTAGTATCCTTAGGGACGGTGTTCCAGGACAATTTTCCTGAGTTTTGAATTCGTCCTGATGCAGCCCCTCCTGGGAAACTCGTGCGCGTCCTCTGAGTCTCCGAGTGCAGAGACCTCGATGGCAACTGCAGAAATGAAGGACTGCGTTGAGTTGTCGAGAAGCAAGAACATAGCCTGGAGTTTGGGAGTCAGCAGCTGCTGGACTTTTGCGATTGCTTTCACTGTGCACTGAATGCCAGGACGGCATGTGCACGTTAAAACAACGAGCTGGGCAAGAGTAATCGAAAGATCACGGCCGTCAGAAAGCAGCTTATATATTGCCCTGGAAAGAGCATTGTTTTTGGAGTGTGCAGTAAAATCGTGTTTCTGGACAAGGGAGGCATAAGTGCGCTGCGCTCCTAAGCTATCTCCCTGCGAGACACACTGCCAAAGCTTTTCGCTATCATGCAGTCCAGTGCAGACGCACACTACGGCTCTCCGGAGCTGTCCGAAGCCAAGCGCCGGTGGCCGGCGTCTTTCGGCTGAAGCAGCGCTTCGGAGCGTAGGGCTGCCGCTCCGCTGTTGTGTGCGCGAAGCAGCCGCTTCTCCTGCTCCGGGAGCCGGAGAGAGCGGTAGCTTGTACGAGGGCGAAGAACGAAGCCGCAGAGCACCGGGCTTCTGCGCGCACCCTAAGGACTGCTAGAGGACCGTGGTGGCCGCTCGCCTGCCTCTTCAATTCCATTCTAGCATCCTTAGGGAAGGTGTTCCAGGACAATTTTCCTGAGTTTTGAATTCGTCCTGATGCAGCCCCTCGTGGGAAACTCGTGCGCGTCCTCTGAGTCTCCGAGTGCAGAGACCTCGATGGCAACTGCAGAAATGAAGGGCTGCGTTGAGTTGTCGAGAAGCAAGAACATAGCCAGCGCCTTGTGTTTGGAAGTCAGCAGCTGCTAGACTTTTGCGATTGCTATCACTGTGCACTGAAAGCCAGGACGGCCTGTGCACGTTAAAACAACTAGCTGAGCAAGAGGAGCCGAAAAATCACGGCCGCTAGATAGCAGCTTACGTATTGCCCAGGAAAGAGCACTATTTTTGGAGTGTGCAGTAAAATCGTGTTTCTGGACAAGGGAGGCATAAGTGCGCTGCGCTCCTAAGCTATCTCCCTGCGAGACACACTGCCAAAGCTTTTCGCTATGATGCAGTCTAGTGCAGACGCACACTACGGCTCTCCGGAGCTGTCCGAAGCCAAGCGCCGGTGGCCGGCGTCTTTCGGCTGAAGCAGCGCTTCGGAGCGTAGGGCTGCCGCTCCGCTGTTGTGTGCGCGAAGCAGCCGCTTCTCCTGCTCCGGGAGCGGACAGAGCGGTAGCTTGTACGAGGGCGAAGAACGTTGCTGCAGAGAGACGAAATTGTGTGCACAGTCTTGCGACTGATAGAGGACGGTGGCTAAAGCTCCCTGCCTTTTCAATGCACTGCTGGCATGCTTTATTGAAGGTGCTCCGAGACAATTTTCCTGGGTTTTGACTTCGTCCTGATGAAGCCCCTCTTGGGAAACTCGTGCTCGTTTCCGAAGGCTCGAGATGCAGAGAACTCGATGGCAGCTGCAGAAATGAAGGGCTGCGTTGAGTTGTCGAGAAGCAAGAACATAGCCAGCGCCTTGTGTTTGGCAGTCAGCAGCTGCTGGACTTTTGCGATTGCTTTCACTGTGCACTGAATGCCAGGACGGCACGTGCACGTTAAAACAACGAGCTGGGCAAGAGTGGGCAGAAGAGAACGGGCGTCAGACAGCAGCTTACATATTACCATAGGAACAGCAGTGTTTTTGGAGTGTGCAGCAAATGCGTGTTTCTGGACAAGGGAGGCAAAAGTGCGCTGCGCTCCTAAGCTATCTCCCTGCGAGACACACTGCCAAAGCTTTTCGTTATCATGCAGTCTAGTGCAGACGCACACTACGGCTCTCCGGAGCTGTCCGAAGCGAAGCGCCGGTGGCCGTGTCTTTCGGCTGAAGCAGCGCTTCGGAGCGTAGGGCTGCCGCTCCGCTGTTGTGTGCGCGAAGCAGCCGCTTCTCCTGCTCCGGGAGCGGACAGAGCGGTAGCTTGTACGAGGGCAAAGAACGTTGCTGCAGAGAGAAGAAATTGTGTGCACAGTCTTGCGACTGATAGAGGACGGTGGCTAAAGCTCCCTGCCTTTTCAATGCACTGCTGGCATGCTTTATTGAAGGTGCTCCGAGACAATTTTCCTGGGTTTTGACTTCGTCCTGATGAAGCCCCTCTTGGGAAACTCGTGCTCGTTTCCGAAGGCTCGAGATGCAGAGAACTCGATGGCAGCTGCAGAAATGAAGGGCTGCGTTGAGTTGTCGAGAAGCAAGAACATAGCCAGCGCCTTGTGTTTGGCAGTCAGCAGCTGCTGGACTTTTGCGATTGCTTTCACTGTGCACTGAATGCCAGGACGGCACGTGCACGTTAAAACAACGAGCTGGGCAAGAGTGGGCAGAAGAGAACGGGCGTCAGACAGCAGCTTACATATTACCATAGGAAGAGCAGTGTTTTTGGAGTGTGCAGCAAATGCGTGTTTCTGGACAAGGGAGGCAAAAGTGCGCTGCGCTCCTAAGCTATCTCCCTGCGAGACACACTGCCAAAGCTTTTCGTTATCATGCAGTCTAGTGCAGACGCACACTACGGCTCTCCGGAGCTGTCCGAAGCTAAGCGCCGGTGGCCGGCGTCTTTCGGCTGAAGCAGCGCTTCGGAGCGTAGGGCTGCCGCTCCGCTGTTGTGTGCGCGAAGCAGCCGCTTCTCCTGCTCCGGGAGCGGACAGAGCGGTAGCTTGTACGAGGGCGAAGAACGAAGCCGCAGAGCACCCGGCTTCTCCGCGCCCCCTAAGGACTGCTAGAGGACCGTGGTGGCCACTCGCCTTCCTCTTCAATTCCCTTCTAGTATCCTTAGGGACGGTGTTCCAGGACAATTTTCCTGAGTTTTGAATTCGTCCTGATGCAGCCCCTCGTGGGAAACTCGTGCGCGTCCTCTGAGTCTCCGAGTGCAGAGACCTCGATGGCAACTGCAGAAATGAAGGACTGCGTTGAGTTGTCGAGAAGCAAGAACATAGCCTGGAGTTTGGGAGTCAGCAGCTGCTGGACTTTTGCGATTGCTTTCACTGTGCACTGAATGCCAGGACGGCATGTGCACGTTAAAACAACGAGCTGGGCAAGAGTAATCGAAAGATCACGGCCGTCAGAAAGCAGCTTATATATTGCCCTGGAAAGAGCATTGTTTTTGGAGTGTGCAGTAAAATCGTGTTTCTGGACAAGGGAGGCATAAGTGCGCTGCGCTCCTAAGCTATCTCCCTGCGAGACACACTGCCAAAGCTTTTCGCTATCATGCAGTCCAGTGCAGACGCACACTACGGCTCTCCGGAGCTGTCCGAAGCCAAGCGCCGGTGGCCGGCGTCTTTCGGCTGAAGCAGCGCTTCGGAGCGTAGGGCTGCCGCTCCGCTGTTGTGTGCGCGAAGCAGCCGCTTCTCCTGCTCCGGGAGCCGGAGAGAGCGGTAGCTTGTACGAGGGCGAAGAACGAAGCCGCAGAGCACCGGGCTTCTGCGCGCACCCTAAGGACTGCTAGAGGACCCTGGTGGCCGCTCGCCTGCCTCTTCAATTCCATTCTAGCATCCTTAGGGAAGGTGTTCCAGGACAATTTTCCTGAGTTTTGAATTCCTCCTGATGCAGCCCCTCCTGGGAAACTCGTGCTCGTCCTCTGAGTCTCCGACATGCAGAGACCTCGATGGCAACTGCAGAAATGAAGGGCTGCGTTGAGTTGTCGAGAAGCAAGAACATAGCCAGCGCCTTGTGTTTGGAAGTCAGCAGCTGCTAGACTTTTGCGATTGCTATCACTGTGCACTGAAAGCCAGGACGGCCTGTGCACGTTAAAACAACTAGCTGAGCAAGAGTAGCCGAAAAATCACGGCCGCTAGATAGCAGCTTACGTATTGCCCAGGAAAGAGCACTATTTTTGGAGTGTGCAGTAAAATCGTGTTTTTGGACAAGGGAGGCATAAGTGCGCTGCGCTCCTAAGCTATCTCCCTGCGAGACACACTGCCAAAGCTTTTCGCTATGATGCAGTCTAGTGCAGACGCACACTACGGCTCTCCGGAGCTGTCCGAAGCCAAGCGCCGGTGGCCGGCGTCTTTCGGCTGAAGCAGCGCTTCGGAGCGTAGGGCTGCCGCTCCGCTGTTGTGTGCGCGAAGCAGCCGCTTCTCCTGCTCCGGGAGCGGACAGAGCGGTAGCTTGTACGAGGGCGAAGAACGTTGCTGCAGAGAGACGAAATTGTGTGCACAGTCTTGCGACTGATAGAGGACGGTGGCTAAAGCTCCCTGCCTTTTCAATGCACTGCTGGCATGCTTTATTGAAGGTGCTCCGAGACAATTTTCCTGGGTTTTGACTTCGTCCTGATGAAGCCCCTCTTGGGAAACTCGTGCTCGTTTCCGAAGGCTCGAGATGCAGAGAACTCGATGGCAGCTGCAGAAATGAAGGGCTGCGTTGAGTTGTCGAGAAGCAAGAACATAGCCAGCGCCTTGTGTTTGGCAGTCAGCAGCTGCTGGACTTTTGCGATTGCTTTCACTGTGCACTGAATGCCAGGACGGCCTGTGCACGTTAAAACAACGAGCTGGGCAAGAGTGGGCAGAAGAGAACGGGCGTCAGACAGCAGCTTACATATTACCATAGGAAGAGCAGTGTTTTTGGAGTGTGCAGCAAATGCGTGTTTCTGGACAAGGGAGGCAAAAGTGCGCTGCGCTCCTAAGCTATCTCCCTGCGAGACACACTGCCAAAGCTTTTCGCTATCATGCAGTCCAGTGCAGACGCACACTGCGGCTCTCCGGAGCTGTCCGAAGCTAAGCGCCGGTGGCCGGCGTCTTTCGGCTGAAGCAGCGCTTCGGAGCGTAGGGCTGCCGCTCCGCTGTTGTGTGCGCGAAGCAGCCGCTTCTCCTGCTCCGGGAGCCGGAGAGAGCGGTAGCTTGTACGAGGGCGAAGAACGAAGCCGCAGAGCACCGGGCTTCTGCGCGCACCCTAAGGACTGCTAGAGGACCGTGGTGGCCGCTCGCCTGCCTCTTCAATTCCATTCTAGCATCCTTAGGGAAGGTGTTCCAGGACAATTTTCCTGAGTTTTGACTTCGTCCTGATGCAGCCCCTCCTGGGAAACTCGTGCTCGTCCTCTGAGTCTCCGACATGCAGAGACCTCGATGGCAACTGCAGAAATGAAGGGCTGCGTTGAGTTGTCGAGAAGCAAGAACATAGCCAGCGCCTTGTGTTTGGAAGTCAGCAGCTGCTAGACTTTTGCGATTGCTATCACTGTGCACTGAAAGCCAGGACGGCCTGTGCACGTTAAAACAACTAGCTGAGCAAGAGTAGCCGAAAAATCACGGCCGCTAGATAGCAGCTTACGTATTGCCCAGGAAAGAGCACTATTTTTGGAGTGTGCAGTAAAATCGTGTTTTTGGACAAGGGAGGCATAAGTGCGCTGCGCTCCTAAGCTATCTCCCTGCGAGACACACTGCCAAAGCTTTTCGCTATCATGCAGTCCAGTGCAGACGCACACTACGGCTCTCCGGAGCTGTCCGAAGCCAAGCGCCGGTGGCCGGCGTCTTTCGGCTGAAGCAGCGCTTCGGAGCGTAGGGCTGCCGCTCCGCTGTTGTGTGCGCGAAGCAGCCGCTTCTCCTGCTCCGGGAGCGGACAGAGCGGTAGCTTGTACGAGGGCGAAGAACGTTGCTGCAGAGAGACGAAATTGTGTGCACAGTCTTGCGACTGATAGAGGACGGTGGCTAAAGCTCCCTGCCTTTTCAATGCACTGCTGGCATGCTTTATTGAAGGTGCTCCGAGACAATTTTCCTGGGTTTTGACTTCGTCCTGATGAAGCCCCTCTTGGGAAACTCGTGCTCGTTTCCGAAGGCTCGAGATGCAGAGAACTCGATGGCAGCTGCAGAAATGAAGGGCTGCGTTGAGTTGTCGAGAAGCAAGAACATAGCCAGCGCCTTGTGTTTGGCAGTCAGCAGCTGCTGGACTTTTGCGATTGCTTTCACTGTGCACTGAATGCCAGGACGGCACGTGCACGTTAAAACAACGAGCTGGGCAAGAGTGGGCAGAAGAGAACGGGCGTCAGACAGCAGCTTACATATTACCATAGGAAGAGCAGTGGTTTTGGAGTGTGCAGCAAATGCGTGTTTCTGGACAAGGGAGGCAAAAGTGCGCTGCGCTCCTAAGCTATCTCCCTGCGAGACACACTGCCAAAGCTTTTCGCTATCATGCAGTCCAGTGCAGACGCACACTACGGCTCTCCGGAGCTGTCCGAAGCTAAGCGCCGGTGGCCGGCGTCTTTCGGCTGAAGCAGCGCTTCGGAGCGTACGGCTGCCGCTCCGCTGTTGTGTGCGCGAAGCAGCCGCTTCTCCTGCTCCGGGAGCGGACAGAGCGGTAGCTTGTACGAGGGCGAAGAACGAAGCCGCAGAGCACCCGGCTTCTCCGCGCCCCCTAAGGACTGCTAGAGGACCGTGGTGGCCACTCGCCTTCCTCTTCAATTCCATTCTAGTATCCTTAGGGACGGTGTTCCAGGACAATTTTCCTGAGTTTTGAATTCGTCCTGATGCAGCCCCTCCTGGGAAACTCGTGCGCGTCCTCTGAGTCTCCGAGTGCAGAGACCTCGATGGCAACTGCAGAAATGAAGGACTGCGTTGAGTTGTCGAGAAGCAAGAACATAGCCTGGAGTTTGGGAGTCAGCAGCTGCTGGACTTTTGCGATTGCTTTCACTGTGCACTGAATGCCAGGACGGCATGTGCACGTTAAAACAACGAGCTGGGCAAGAGTAATCGAAAGATCACGGCCGTCAGAAAGCAGCTTATATATTGCCCTGGAAAGAGCATTGTTTTTGGAGTGTGCAGTAAAATCGTGTTTCTGGACAAGGGAGGCATAAGTGCGCTGCGCTCCTAAGCTATCTCCCTGCGAGACACACTGCCAAAGCTTTTCGCTATCATGCAGTCCAGTGCAGACGCACACTACGGCTCTCCGGAGCTGTCCGAAGCCAAGCGCCGGTGGCCGGCGTCTTTCGGCTGAAGCAGCGCTTCGGAGCGTAGGGCTGCCGCTCCGCTGTTGTGTGCGCGAAGCAGCCGCTTCTCCTGCTCCGGGAGCCGGAGAGAGCGGTAGCTTGTACGACGGCGAAGAACGAAGCCGCAGAGCACCGGGCTTCTGCGCGCACCCTAAGGACTGCTAGAGGACCGTGGTGGCCGCTGGCCTGCCTCTTCAATTCCATTCTAGCATCCTTAGGGAAGGTGTTCCAGGACAATTTTCCTGAGTTTTGAATTCCTCCTGATGCAGCCCCTCGTGGGAAACTCGTGCGCGTCCTCTGAGTCTCCGAGTGCAGAGACCTCGATGGCAACTGCAGAAATGAAGGGCTGCGTTGAGTTGTCGAGAAGCAAGAACATAGCCAGCGCCTTGTGTTTGGAAGTCAGCAGCTGCTAGACTTTTGCGATTGCTATCACTGTGCACTGAAAGCCAGGACGGCCTGTGCACGTTAAAACAACTAGCTGAGCAAGAGTAGCCGAAAAATCACGGCCGCTAGATAGCAGCTTACGTATTGCCCAGGAAAGAGCACTATTTTTGGAGTGTGCAGTAAAATCGTGTTTTTGGACAAGGGAGGCATAAGTGCGCTGCGCTCCTAAGCTATCTCCCTGCGAGACACACTGCCAAAGCTTTTCGCTATGATGCAGTCTAGTGCAGACGCACACTACGGCTCTCCGGAGCTGTCCGAAGCCAAGCGCCGGTGGCCGGCGTCTTTCGGCTGAAGCAGCGCTTCGGAGCGTAGGGCTGCCGCTCCGCTGTTGTGTGCGCGAAGCAGCCGCTTCTCCTGCTCCGGGAGCCGGAGAGAGCTGTAGCTTGTACGAGGGCAAAGAACGTTGCTGCAGAGAGACGAAATTGTGTGCACAGTCTTGCGACTGATAGAGGACGGTGGCTAAAGCTCCCTGCCTTTTCAATGCACTGCTGGCATGCTTTATTGAAGGTGCTCCGAGACAATTTTCCTGGGTTTTGACTTCGTCCTGATGAAGCCCCTCTTGGGAAACTCGTGCTCGTTTCCGAAGGCTCGAGATGCAGAGAACTCGATGGCAGCTGCAGAAATGAAGGGCTGCGTTGAGTTGTCGAGAAGCAAGAACATAGCCAGCGCCTTGTGTTTGGCAGTCAGCAGCTGCTGGACTTTTGCGATTGCTTTCACTGTGCACTGAATGCCAGGACGGCACGTGCACGTTAAAACAACGAGCTGGGCAAGAGTGGGCAGAAGAGAACGGGCGTCAGACAGCAGCTTACATATTACCATAGGAAGGGCAGTGTTTTTGGAGTGTGCAGCAAATGCGTGTTTCTGGACAAGGGAGGCAAAAGTGCGCTGCGCTCCTAAGCTATCTCCCTGCGAGACACACTGCCAAAGCTTTTCGCTATCATGCAGTCCAGTGCAGACGCACACTACGGCTCTCCGGAGCTGTCCGAAGCTAAGCGCCGGTGGCCGGCGTCTTTCGGCTGAAGCAGCGCTTCGGAGCGTACGGCTGCCGCTCCGCTGTTGTGTGCGCGAAGCAGCCGCTTCTCCTGCTCCGGGAGCGGACAGAGCGGTAGCTTGTACGAGGGCGAAGAACGAAGCCGCAGAGCACCCGGCTTCTCCGCGCCCCCTAAGGACTGCTAGAGGACCGTGGTGGCCACTCGCCTTCCTCTTCAATTCCATTCTAGTATCCTTAGGGACGGTGTTCCAGGACAATTTTCCTGAGTTTTGAATTCGTCCTGATGCAGCCCCTCCTGGGAAACTCGTGCGCGTCCTCTGAGTCTCCGAGTGCAGAGACCTCGATGGCAACTGCAGAAATGAAGGACTGCGTTGAGTTGTCGAGAAGCAAGAACATAGCCTGGAGTTTGGGAGTCAGCAGCTGCTGGACTTTTGCGATTGCTTTCACTGTGCACTGAATGCCAGGACGGCATGTGCACGTTAAAACAACGAGCTGGGCAAGAGTAATCGAAAGATCACGGCCGTCAGAAAGCAGCTTATATATTGCCCTGGAAAGAGCATTGTTTTTGGAGTGTGCAGTAAAATCGTGTTTCTGGACAAGGGAGGCATAAGTGCGCTGCGCTCCTAAGCTATCTCCCTGCGAGACACACTGCCAAAGCTTTTCGCTATCATGCAGTCCAGTGCAGACGCACACTACGGCTCTCCGGAGCTGTCCGAAGCCAAGCGCCGGTGGCCGGCGTCTTTCGGCTGAAGCAGCGCTTCGGAGCGTAGGGCTGCCGCTCCGCTGTTGTGTGCGCGAAGCAGCCGCTTCTCCTGCTCCGGGAGCGGACAGAGCGGTAGCTTGTACGAGGGCGAAGAACGAAGCCGCAGAGCACCGGGCTTCTGCGCGCACCCTAAGGACTTCTAGAGGACCGTGGTGGCCGCTCGCCTGCCTCTTCAATTCCATTCTAGCATCCTTAGGGAAGGTGTTCCAGGACAATTTTCCTGAGTTTTGAATTCGTCCTGATGCAGCCCCTCCTGGGAAACTCGTGCTCGTCCTCTGAGTCTCCGAGTGCAGAGACCTCGATGGCAACTGCAGAAATGTAGGGCTGCGTTGAGTTGTCGAGAAGCAAGAACATAGCCAGCGCCTTGTGTTTGGGAGTCAGCAGCTGCTAGACTTTTGCGATTGCTATCACTGTGCACTGAAAGCCAGGACGGCCTGTGCACGTTAAAACAACTAGCTGAGCAAGAGTAGCCGAAAAATCACGGCCGCTAGATAGCAGCTTACGTATTGCCCAGGAAAGAGCACTATTTTTGGAGTGTGCAGTAAAATCGTGTTTTTGGACAAGGGAGGCATAAGTGCGCTGCGCTCCTAAGCTATCTCCCTGCGAGACACACTGTCAAAGCTTTTCGCTATGATGCAGTCTAGTGCAGACGCACACTACGGCTCTCCGGAGCTGTCCGAAGCCAAGCGCCGGTGGCCGGCGTCTTTCGGCTGAAGCAGCGCTTCGGAGCGTATGGCTGCCGCTCCGCTGTTGTGTGCGCGAAGCAGCCGCTTCTCCTGCTCCGGGAGCCGGAGAGAGCTGTAGCTTGTACGAGGGCAAAGAACGTTGCTGCAGAGAGACGAAATTGTGTGCACAGTCTTGCGACTGATAGAGGACGGTGGCTAAAGCTCCCTGCCTTTTCAATGCACTGCTGGCATGCTTTATTGAAGGTGCTCCGAGACAATTTTCCTGGGTTTTGACTTCGTCCTGATGAAGCCCCTCTTGGGAAACTCGTGCTCGTTTCCGAAGGCTCGAGATGCAGAGAACTCGATGGCAGCTGCAGAAATGAAGGGCTGCGTTGAGTTGTCGAGAAGCAAGAACATAGCCAGCGCCTTGTGTTTGGCAGTCAGCAGCTGCTGGACTTTTGCGATTGCTTTCACTGTGCACTGAATGCCAGGACGGCACGTGCACGTTAAAACAACGAGCTGGGCAAGAGTGGGCAGAAGAGAACGGGCGTCAGACAGCAGCTTACATATTACCATAGGAAGAGCAGTGTTTTTGGAGTGTGCAGCAAATGCGTGTTTCTGGACAAGGGAGGCAAAAGTGCGCTGCGCTCCTAAGCTATCTCCCTGCGAGACACACTGCCAAAGCTTTTCGTTATCATGCAGTCCAGTGCAGACGCACACTACGGCTCTCCGGAGCTATCCGAAGCTAAGCGCCGGTGGCCGGCGTCTTTCGGCTGAAGCAGCGCTTCGGAGCGTAGGGCTGCCGCTCCGCTGTTGTGTGCGCGAAGCAGCCGCTTCTCCTGCTCCGGGAGCGGACAGAGCGGTAGCTTGTACGAGGGCGAAGAACGAAGCCGCAGAGCACCCGGCTTCTCCGCGCCCTCTAAGGACTGCTAGAGGACCGTGGTGGCCACTCGCCTTCCTCTTCAATTCCATTCTAGCATACTTAGGGAAGGTGTTCCAGGACAATTTTCCTGAGTTTTGAATTCGTCCTGATGCAGCCCCTCGTGGGAAACTCGGCGCGTCCTCTGAGTCTCCGAGTGCAGAGACCTCGATGGCAACTGCAGAAATGAAGGGCTGCGTTGAGTTGTCGAGAAGCAAGAACATAGCCTGGAGTTTGGGAGTCAGCAGCTGCTGGACTTTTGCGATTGCTTTCACTGTGCACTGAATGCCAGGACGGCATGTGCACGTTAAAACAACGAGCTGGGCAAGAGTAATCGAAAGATCACGGCCGTCAGAAAGCAGCTTATATATTGCCCTGGAAAGAGCATTGTTTTTGGAGTGTGCAGTGAAATCGTGTTTCTGGACAAGGGAGGCATAAGTGCGCTGCGCTCCTAAGCTATCTCCCTGCGAGACACACTGCCAAAGCTTTTCGCTATCATGCAGTCCAGTGCAGACGCACACTACGGCTCTCCGGAGCTGTCCGAAGCCAAGCGCCGGTGGCCGGCGTCTTTCGGCTGAAGCAGCGCTTCGGAGCGTAGGGCTGCCGCTCCGCTGTTGTGTGCGCGAAGCAGCCGCTTCTCCTGCTCCGGGAGCCGGAGAGAGCGGTAGCTTGTACGAGGGCGAAGAACGAAGCCGCAGAGCACCGGGCTTCTGCGCGCACCCTAAGGACTGCTAGAGGACCGTGGTGGCCGCTCGCCTGCCTCTTCAATTCCATTCTAGCATTTTTAGGGAAGGTATTCCAGGACAATTTTCCTGAGTTTTGAATTCGTCCTGATGCAGCCCCTCCTGGGAAACTCGGCGCGTCCTCTGAGTCTCCGAGTGCAGAGACCTCGATGGCAACTGCAGAAATGAAGGACTGCGTTGAGTTGTCGAGAAGCAAGAACATAGCCTGGAGTTTGGGAGTCAGCAGCTGCTGGACTTTTGCGATTGCTTTCACTGTGCACAGAAAGCCAGGACGGCATGTGCACGTTAAAACAACGAGCTGGGCAAGAGTAATCGAAAGATCACGGCCGTCAGAAAGCAGCTTATATATTGCCCTGGAAAGAGCATTGTTTTTGGAGTGTGCAGTAAAATCGTGTTTCTGGACAAGGGAGGCATAAGTGCGCTGCGCTCCTAAGCTATCTCCCTGCGAGACACACTGCCAAAGCTTTTCGCTATCATGCAGTCCAGTGCAGACGCACACTACGGCTCTCCGGAGCTGTCCGAAGCCAAGCGCCGGTGGCCGGCGTCTTTCGGCTGAAGCAGCGCTTCGGAGCGAAGGGCTGCCGCTGCGCTGTTGTGTGCGCGAAGCAGCCGCTTCTCCTGCTCCGGGAGCCGGACAGAGCGGTAGCTTGCACGAGGGCGAAGAACGAAGCCGCAGAGCACCGGGCTTCTGCGCGCACCCTAAGGACTGCTAGAGGACCGTGGTGGCCGCTCGCCTGCCTCTTCAATTCCATTCTAGCATACTTAGGGAAGGTGTTCCAGGACAATTTTCCTGAGTTTTGAATTCGTCCTGATGCAGCCCCTCGTGGGAAACTCGTGCGCGTCCTCTGAGTCTCCGAGTGCAGAGACCTCGATGGCAACTGCAGAAATGAAGGACTGCGTTGAGTTGTCGAGAAGCAAGAACATAGCCTGGAGTTTGGGAGTCAGCAGCTGCTGGACTTTTGCGATTGCTTTCACTGTGCACTGAATGCCAGGACGGCATGTGCACGTTAAAACAACGAGCTGGGCAAGAGTAATCGAAAGATCACGGCCGTCAGAAAGCAGCTTATATATTGCCCTAGAAAGAGCATTGTTTTTGGAGTGTGCAGTAAAATCGTGTTTCTGGACAAGGGAGGCATAAGTGCGCTGCGCTCCTAAGCTATCTCCCTGCGAGACACACTGCCAAAGCTTTTCGCTATCATGCAGTCCAGTGCAGACGCACACTACGGCTCTCCGGAGCTGTCCGAAGCCAAGCGCCGGTGGCCGGCGTCTTTCGGCTGAAGCAGCGCTTCGGAGCGTAGGGCTGCCGCTCCGCTGTTGTGTGCGCGAAGCAGCCGCTTCTCCTGCTCCGGGAGCCGGAGAGAGCGGTAGCTTGTACGAGGGCGAAGAACGAAGCCGCAGAGCACCGGGCTTCTGCGCGCACCCTAAGGACTTCTAGAGGACCGTGGTGGCCGCTCGCCTGCCTCTTCAATTCCATTCTAGCATCCTTAGGGAAGGTGTTCCAGGACAATTTTCCTGAGTTTTGAATTCGTCCTGATGCAGCCCCTCCTGGGAAACTCGTGCGCGTCCTCTGAGTCTCCGAGTGCAGAGACCTCGATGGCAACTGCAGAAATGTAGGGCTGCGTTGAGTTGTCGAGAAGCAAGAACATAGCCAGCGCCTTGTGTTTGGGAGTCAGCAGCTGCTAGACTTTTGCGATTGCTATCACTGTGCACTGAAAGCCAGGACGGCCTGTGCACGTTAAAACAACTAGCTGAGCAAGAGTAGCCGAAAAATCACGGCCGCTAGATAGCAGCTTACGTATTGCCCAGGAAAGAGCACTATTTTTGGAGTGTGCAGTAAAATCGTGTTTTTGGACAAGGGAGGCATAAGTGCGCTGCGCTCCTAAGCTATCTCCCTGCGAGACACACTGCCAAAGCTTTTCGCTATGATGCAGTCTAGTGCAGACGCACACTACGGCTCTCCGGAGCTGTCCGAAGCCAAGCGCCGGTGGCCGGCGTCTTTCGGCTGAAGCAGCGCTTCGGAGCGTAGGGCTGCCGCTCCGCTGTTGTGTGCGCGAAGCAGCCGCTTCTCCTGCTCCGGGAGCCGGAGAGAGCTGTAGCTTGTACGAGGGCAAAGAACGTTGCTGCAGAGAGACGAAATTGTGTGCACAGTCTTGCGACTGATAGAGGACGGTGGCTAAAGCTCCCTGCCTTTTCAATGCACTGCTGGCATGCTTTATTGAAGGTGCTCCGAGACAATTTTCCTGGGTTTTGACTTCGTCCTGATGAAGCCCCTCTTGGGAAACTCGTGCTCGTTTCCGAAGGCTCGAGATGCAGAGAACTCGATGGCAGCTGCAGAAATGAAGGGCTGCGTTGAGTTGTCGAGAAGCAAGAACATAGCCAGCGCCTTGTGTTTGGCAGTCAGCAGCTGCTGGACTTTTGCGATTGCTTTCACTGTGCACTGAATGCCAGGACGGCACGTGCACGTTAAAACAACGAGCTGGGCAAGAGTGGGCAGAAGAGAACGGGCGTCAGACAGCAGCTTACATATTACCATAGGAAGAGCAGTGTTTTTGGAGTGTGCAGCAAATGCGTGTTTCTGGACAAGGGAGGCAAAAGTGCGCTGCGCTCCTAAGCTATCTCCCTGCGAGACACACTGCCAAAGCTTTTCGTTATCATGCAGTCCAGTGCAGACGCACACTACGGCTCTCCGGAGCTATCCGAAGCTAAGCGCCGGTGGCCGGCGTCTTTCGGCTGAAGCAGCGCTTCGGAGCGTAGGGCTGCCGCTCCGCTGTTGTGTGCGCGAAGCAGCCGCTTCTCCTGCTCCGGGAGCGGACAGAGCGGTAGCTTGTACGAGGGCGAAGAACGAAGCCGCAGAGCACCCGGCTTCTCCGCGCCCTCTAAGGACTGCTAGAGGACCGTGGTGGCCACTCGCCTTCCTCTTCAATTCCATTCTAGCATACTTAGGGAAGGTGTTCCAGGACAATTTTCCTGAGTTTTGAATTCGTCCTGATGCAGCCCCTCGTGGGAAACTCGGCGCGTCCTCTGAGTCTCCGAGTGCAGAGACCTCGATGGCAACTGCAGAAATGAAGGGCTGCGTTGAGTTGTCGAGAAGCAAGAACATAGCCTGGAGTTTGGGAGTCAGCAGCTGCTGGACTTTTGCGATTGCTTTCACTGTGCACTGAATGCCAGGACGGCATGTGCACGTTAAAACAACGAGCTGGGCAAGAGTAATCGAAAGATCACGGCCGTCAGAAAGCAGCTTATATATTGCCCTGGAAAGAGCATTGTTTTTGGAGTGTGCAGTGAAATCGTGTTTCTGGACAAGGGAGGCATAAGTGCGCTGCGCTCCTAAGCTATCTCCCTGCGAGACACACTGCCAAAGCTTTTCGCTATCATGCAGTCCAGTGCAGACGCACACTACGGCTCTCCGGAGCTGTCCGAAGCCAAGCGCCGGTGGCCGGCGTCTTTCGGCTGAAGCAGCGCTTCGGAGCGTAGGGCTGCCGCTCCGCTGTTGTGTGCGCGAAGCAGCCGCTTCTCCTGCTCCGGGAGCCGGAGAGAGCGGTAGCTTGTACGAGGGCGAAGAACGAAGCCGCAGAGCACCGGGCTTCTGCGCGCACCCTAAGGACTGCTAGAGGACCGTGGTGGCCGCTCGCCTGCCTCTTCAATTCCATTCTAGCATTTTTAGGGAAGGTATTCCAGGACAATTTTCCTGAGTTTTGAATTCGTCCTGATGCAGCCCCTCCTGGGAAACTCGGCGCGTCCTCTGAGTCTCCGAGTGCAGAGACCTCGATGGCAACTGCAGAAATGAAGGACTGCGTTGAGTTGTCGAGAAGCAAGAACATAGCCTGGAGTTTGGGAGTCAGCAGCTGCTGGACTTTTGCGATTGCTTTCACTGTGCACAGAAAGCCAGGACGGCATGTGCACGTTAAAACAACGAGCTGGGCAAGAGTAATCGAAAGATCACGGCCGTCAGAAAGCAGCTTATATATTGCCCTGGAAAGAGCATTGTTTTTGGAGTGTGCAGTAAAATCGTGTTTCTGGACAAGGGAGGCATAAGTGCGCTGCGCTCCTAAGCTATCTCCCTGCGAGACACACTGCCAAAGCTTTTCGCTATCATGCAGTCCAGTGCAGACGCACACTACGGCTCTCCGGAGCTGTCCGAAGCCAAGCGCCGGTGGCCGGCGTCTTTCGGCTGAAGCAGCGCTTCGGAGCGTAGGGCTGCCGCTCCGCTGTTGTGTGCGCGAAGCAGCCGCTTCTCCTGCTCCGGGAGCCGGAGAGAGCGGTAGCTTGTACGAGGGCGAAGAACGAAGCCGCAGAGCACCGGGCTTCTGCGCGCACCCTAAGGACTTCTAGAGGACCGTGGTGGCCGCTCGCCTGCCTCTTCAATTCCATTCTAGCATCCTTAGGGAAGGTGTTCCAGGACAATTTTCCTGAGTTTTGAATTCGTCCTGATGCAGCCCCTCCTGGGAAACTCGTGCGCGTCCTCTGAGTCTCCGAGTGCAGAGACCTCGATGGCAACTGCAGAAATGTAGGGCTGCGTTGAGTTGTCGAGAAGCAAGAACATAGCCAGCGCCTTGTGTTTGGGAGTCAGCAGCTGCTAGACTTTTGCGATTGCTATCACTGTGCACTGAAAGCCAGGACGGCCTGTGCACGTTAAAACAACTAGCTGAGCAAGAGTAGCCGAAAAATCACGGCCGCTAGATAGCAGCTTACGTATTGCCCAGGAAAGAGCACTATTTTTGGAGTGTGCAGTAAAATCGTGTTTTTGGACAAGGGAGGCATAAGTGCGCTGCGCTCCTAAGCTATCTCCCTGCGAGACACACTGTCAAAGCTTTTCGCTATGATGCAGTCTAGTGCAGACGCACACTACGGCTCTCCGGAGCTGTCCGAAGCCAAGCGCCGGCGGCCGGCGTCTTTCGGCTGAAGCAGCGCTTCGGAGCGTATGGCTGCCGCTCCGCTGTTGTGTGCGCGAAGCAGCCGCTTCTCCTGCTCCGGGAGCCGGAGAGAGCTGTAGCTTGTACGAGGGCAAAGAACGTTGCTGCAGAGAGACGAAATTGTGTGCACAGTCTTGCGACTGATAGAGGACGGTGGCTAAAGCTCCCTGCCTTTTCAATGCACTGCTGGCATGCTTTATTGAAGGTGCTCCGAGACAATTTTCCTGGGTTTTGACTTCGTCCTGATGAAGCCCCTCTTGGGAAACTCGTGCTCGTTTCCGAAGGCTCGAGATGCAGAGAACTCGATGGCAGCTGCAGAAATGAAGGGCTGCGTTGAGTTGTCGAGAAGCAAGAACATAGCCAGCGCCTTGTGTTTGGCAGTCAGCAGCTGCTGGACTTTTGCGATTGCTTTCACTGTGCACTGAATGCCAGGACGGCACGTGCACGTTAAAACAACGAGCTGGGCAAGAGTGGGCAGAAGAGAACGGGCGTCAGACAGCAGCTTACATATTACCATAGGAAGAGCAGTGTTTTTGGAGTGTGCAGCAAATGCGTGTTTCTGGACAAGGGAGGCAAAAGTGCGCTGCGCTCCTAAGCTATCTCCCTGCGAGACACACTGCCAAAGCTTTTCGTTATCATGCAGTCCAGTGCAGACGCACACTACGGCTCTCCGGAGCTATCCGAAGCTAAGCGCCGGTGGCCGGCGTCTTTCGGCTGAAGCAGCGCTTCGGAGCGTAGGGCTGCCGCTCCGCTGTTGTGTGCGCGAAGCAGCCGCTTCTCCTGCTCCGGGAGCGGACAGAGCGGTAGCTTGTACGAGGGCGAAGAACGAAGCCGCAGAGCACCCGGCTTCTCCGCGCCCTCTAAGGACTGCTAGAGGACCGTGGTGGCCACTCGCCTTCCTCTTCAATTCCATTCTAGCATACTTAGGGAAGGTGTTCCAGGACAATTTTCCTGAGTTTTGAATTCGTCCTGATGCAGCCCCTCGTGGGAAACTCGGCGCGTCCTCTGAGTCTCCGAGTGCAGAGACCTCGATGGCAACTGCAGAAATGAAGGGCTGCGTTGAGTTGTCGAGAAGCAAGAACATAGCCTGGAGTTTGGGAGTCAGCAGCTGCTGGACTTTTGCGATTGCTTTCACTGTGCACTGAATGCCAGGACGGCATGTGCACGTTAAAACAACGAGCTGGGCAAGAGTAATCGAAAGATCACGGCCGTCAGAAAGCAGCTTATATATTGCCCTGGAAAGAGCATTGTTTTTGGAGTGTGCAGTGAAATCGTGTTTCTGGACAAGGGAGGCATAAGTGCGCTGCGCTCCTAAGCTATCTCCCTGCGAGACACACTGCCAAAGCTTTTCGCTATCATGCAGTCCAGTGCAGACGCACACTACGGCTCTCCGGAGCTGTCCGAAGCCAAGCGCCGGTGGCCGGCGTCTTTCGGCTGAAGCAGCGCTTCGGAGCGTAGGGCTGCCGCTCCGCTGTTGTGTGCGCGAAGCAGCCGCTTCTCCTGCTCCGGGAGCCGGAGAGAGCGGTAGCTTGTACGAGGGCGAAGAACGAAGCCGCAGAGCACCGGGCTTCTGCGCGCACCCTAAGGACTGCTAGAGGACCGTGGTGGCCGCTCGCCTGCCTCTTCAATTCCATTCTAGCATTTTTAGGGAAGGTATTCCAGGACAATTTTCCTGAGTTTTGAATTCGTCCTGATGCAGCCCCTCCTGGGAAACTCGGCGCGTCCTCTGAGTCTCCGAGTGCAGAGACCTCGATGGCAACTGCAGAAATGAAGGACTGCGTTGAGTTGTCGAGAAGCAAGAACATAGCCTGGAGTTTGGGAGTCAGCAGCTGCTGGACTTTTGCGATTGCTTTCACTGTGCACAGAAAGCCAGGACGGCATGTGCACGTTAAAACAACGAGCTGGGCAAGAGTAATCGAAAGATCACGGCCGTCAGAAAGCAGCTTATATATTGCCCTGGAAAGAGCATTGTTTTTGGAGTGTGCAGTAAAATCGTGTTTCTGGACAAGGGAGGCATAAGTGCGCTGCGCTCCTAAGCTATCTCCCTGCGAGACACACTGCCAAAGCTTTTCGCTATCATGCAGTCCAGTGCAGACGCACACTACGGCTCTCCGGAGCTGTCCGAAGCCAAGCGCCGGTGGCCGGCGTCTTTCGGCTGAAGCAGCGCTTCGGAGCGTACGGCTGCCGCTGCGCTGTTGTGTGCGCGAAGCAGCCGCTTCTCCTGCTCCGGGAGCCGGACAGAGCGGTAGCTTGCACGAGGGCGAAGAACGAAGCCGCAGAGCACCGGGCTTCTGCGCGCACCCTAAGGACTGCTAGAGGACCGTGGTGGCCGCTCGCCTGCCTCTTCAATTCCATTCTAGCATACTTAGGGAAGGTGTTCCAGGACAATTTTCCTGAGTTTTGAATTCGTCCTGATGCAGCCCCTCGTGGGAAACTCGTGCGCGTCCTCTGAGTCTCCGAGTGCAGAGACCTCGATGGCAACTGCAGAAATGAAGGACTGCGTTGAGTTGTCGAGAAGCAAGAACATAGCCTGGAGTTTGGGAGTCAGCAGCTGCTGGACTTTTGCGATTGCTTTCACTGTGCACTGAATGCCAGGACGGCATGTGCACGTTAAAACAACGAGCTGGGCAAGAGTAATCGAAAGATCACGGCCGTCAGAAAGCAGCTTATATATTGCCCTGGAAAGAGCATTGTTTTTGGAGTGTGCAGTAAAATCGTGTTTCTGGACAAGGGAGGCATAAGTGCGCTGCGCTCCTAAGCTATCTCCCTGCGAGACACACTGCCAAAGCTTTTCGCTATCATGCAGTCCAGTGCAGACGCACACTACGGCTCTCCGGAGCTGTCCGAAGCCAAGCGCCGGTGGCCGGCGTCTTTCGGCTGAAGCAGCGCTTCGGAGCGTAGGGCTGCCGCTCCGCTGTTGTGTGCGCGAAGCAGCCGCTTCTCCTGCTCCGGGAGCCGGAGAGAGCGGTAGCTTGTACGAGGGCGAAGAACGAAGCCGCAGAGCACCGGGCTTCTGCGCGCACCCTAAGGACTTCTAGAGGACCGTGGTGGCCGCTCGCCTGCCTCTTCAATTCCATTCTAGCATCCTTAGGGAAGGTGTTCCAGGACAATTTTCCTGAGTTTTGAATTCGTCCTGATGCAGCCCCTCCTGGGAAACTCGTGCGCGTCCTCTGAGTCTCCGAGTGCAGAGACCTCGATGGCAACTGCAGAAATGTAGGGCTGCGTTGAGTTGTCGAGAAGCAAGAACATAGCCAGCGCCTTGTGTTTGGGAGTCAGCAGCTGCTAGACTTTTGCGATTGCTATCACTGTGCACTGAAAGCCAGGACGGCCTGTGCACGTTAAAACAACTAGCTGAGCAAGAGTAGCCGAAAAATCACGGCCGCTAGATAGCAGCTTACGTATTGCCCAGGAAAGAGCACTATTTTTGGAGTGTGCAGTAAAATCGTGTTTTTGGACAAGGGAGGCATAAGTGCGCTGCGCTCCTAAGCTATCTCCCTGCGAGACACACTGCCAAAGCTTTTCGCTATGATGCAGTCTAGTGCAGACGCACACTACGGCTCTCCGGAGCTGTCCGAAGCCAAGCGCCGGTGGCCGGCGTCTTTCGGCTGAAGCAGCGCTTCGGAGCGTATGGCTGCCGCTCCGCTGTTGTGTGCGCGAAGCAGCCGCTTCTCCTGCTCCGGGAGCCGGAGAGAGCGGTAGCTTGTACGAGGGCAAAGAACGTTGCTGCAGAGAGACGAAATTGTGTGCACAGTCTTGCGACTGATAGAGGACGGTGGCTAAAGCTCCCTGCCTTTTCAATGCACTGCTGGCATGCTTTATTGAAGGTGCTCCGAGACAATTTTCCTGGGTTTTGACTTCGTCCTGATGAAGCCCCTCTTGGGAAACTCGCGCTCGTTTCCGAAGGCTCGAGATGCAGAGAACTCGATGGCAGCTGCAGAAATGAAGGGCTGCGTTGAGTTGTCGAGAAGCAAGAACATAGCCAGCGCCTTGTGTTTGGCAGTCAGCAGCTGCTGGACTTTTGCGATTGCTTTCACTGTGCACTGAATGCCAGGACGGCACGTGCACGTTAAAACAACGAGCTGGGCAAGAGTGGGCAGAAGAGAACGGGCGTCAGACAGCAGCTTACATATTACCATAGGAAGGGCAGTGTTTTTGGAGTGTGCAGCAAATGCGTGTTTCTGGACAAGGGAGGCAAAAGTGCGCTGCGCTCCTAAGCTATCTCCCTGCGAGACACACTGCCAAAGCTTTTCGCTATCATGCAGTCCAGTGCAGACGCACACTACGGCTCTCCGGAGCTGTCCGAAGCTAAGCGCCGGTGGCCGGCGTCTTTCGGCTGAAGCAGCGCTTCGGAGCGTAGGGCTGCCGCTCCGCTGTTGTGTGCGCGAAGCAGCCGCTTCTCCTGCTCCGGGAGCGGACAGAGCGGTAGCTTGTACGAGGGCGAAGAACGAAGCCGCAGAGCACCGGGCTTCTCCGCGCCCTCTAAGGACTGCTAGAGGACCGTGGTGGCCACTCGCCTTCCTCTTCAATTCCATTCTAGTATCCTTAGGGACGGTGTTCCAGGACAATTTTCCTGGGTTTTGACTTCGTCCTGATGAAGCCCCTCTTGGGAAACTCGTGCTCGTTTCCGAAGGCTCGAGATGCAGAGAACTCGATGGCAGCTGCAGAAATGAAGGGCTGCGTTGAGTTGTCGAGAAGCAAGAACATAGCCAGCGCCTTGTGTTTGGCAGTCAGCAGCTGCTGGACTTTTGCGATTGCTTTCACTGTGCACTGAATGCCAGGACGGCACGTGCACGTTAAAACAACGAGCTGGGCAAGAGTGGGCAGAAGAGAACGGGCGTCAGACAGCAGCTTACATATTACCATAGGAAGAGCAGTGTTTTTGGAGTGTGCAGCAAATGCGTGTTTCTGGACAAGGGAGGCAAAAGTGCGCTGCGCTCCTAAGCTATCTCCCTGCGAGACACACTGCCAAAGCTTTTCGCTATCATGCAGTCCAGTGCAGACGCACACTACGGCTCTCCGGAGCTGTCCGAAGCTAAGCGCCGGTCGCCGGCGTCTTTCGGCTGAAGCAGCGCTTCGGAGCGTAGGGCTGCCGCTCCGCTGTTGTGTGCGCGAAGCAGCCGCTTCTCCTGCTCCGGGAGCGGACAGAGCGGTAGCTTGTACGAGGGCGAAGAACGAAGCCGCAGAGCACCCGGCTTCTCCGCGCCCCCTAAGGACTGCTAGAGGACCGTGGTGGCCACTCGCCTTCCTCTTCAATTCCATTCTAGTATCCTTAGGGAAGGTGTTCCAGGACAATTTTCCTGAGTTTTGAATTCGTCCTGATGCAGCCCCTCCTGGGAAACTCGTGCGCGTCCTCTGAGTCTCCGAGTGCAGAGACCTCGATGGCAACTGCAGAAATGAAGCACTCCGTTGAGTTGTCGAGAAGCAAGAACATAGCCTGGAGTTTGGGAGTCAGCAGCTGCTGGACTTTTGCGATTGCTTTCACTGTGCACTGAATGCCAGGACGGCATGTGCACGTTAAAACAACGAGCTGGGCAAGAGTAATCGAAAGATCACGGCCGTCAGAAAGCAGCTTATATATTGCCCTGGAAAGAGCATTGTTTTTGGAGTGTGCAGTAAAATCGTGTTTTTGGACAAGGGAGGCATAAGTGCGCTGCGCTCCTAAGCTATCTCCCTGCGAGACACACTGCCAAAGCTTTTCGCTATCATGCAGTCCAGTGCAGACGCACACTACGGCTCTCCGGAGCTGTCCGAAGCCAAGCGCCGGTGGCCGGCGTCTTTCGGCTGAAGCAGCGCTTCGGAGCGTAGGGCTGCCGCTCCGCTGTTGTGTGCGCGAAGCAGCCGCTTCTCCTGCTCCGGGAGCCGGAGAGAGCGGTAGCTTGTACGACGGCGAAGAACGAAGCCGCAGAGCACCGGGCTTCTGCGCGCACCCTAAGGACTGCTAGAGGACCGTGGTGGCCGCTCGCCTGCCTCTTCAATTCCAATCTAGCATCCTTAGGGAAGGTGTTCCAGGACAATTTTCCTGAGTTTTGAATTCGTCCTGATGCAGCCCCTCCTGGGAAACTCGTGCTCGTCCTCTGAGTCTCCGACATGCAGAGACCTCGATGGCAACTGCAGAAATGAAGGGCTGCGTTGAGTTGTCGAGAAGCAAGAACATAGCCAGCGCCTTGTGTTTGGAAGTCAGCAGCTGCTAGACTTTTGCGATTGCTATCACTGTGCACTGAATGCCAGGACGGCCTGTGCACGTTAAAACAACTAGCTGAGCAAGAGTAGCCGAAAAATCACGGCCGCTAGATAGCAGCTTACGTATTGCCCAGGAAAGAGCACTATTTTTGGAGTGTGCAGTAAAATCGTGTTTCTGGACAAGGGAGGCATAAGTGCGCTGCGCTCCTAAGCTATCTCCCTGCGAGACACACTGCCAAAGCTTTTCGCTATGATGCAGTCTAGTGCAGACGCACACTACGGCTCTCCGGAGCTGTCCGAAGCCAAGCGCCGGTGGCCGGCGTCTTTCGGCTGAAGCAGCGCTTCGGAGCGTATGGCTGCCGCTCCGCTCTTGTGTGCGCGAAGCAGCCGCTTCTCCTGCTCCGGGAGCCGGAGAGAGCTGTAGCTTGTACGAGGGCAAAGAACGTTGCTGCAGAGAGACGAAATTGTGTGCACAGTCTTGCGACTGATAGAGGACGGTGGCTAAAGCTCCCTGCCTTTTCAATGCACTGCTGGCATGCTTTATTGAAGGTGCTCCGAGACAATTTTCCTGGGTTTTGACTTCGTCCTGATGAAGCCCCTCTTGGGAAACTCGTGCTCGTTTCCGAAGGCTCGAGATGCAGAGAACTCGATGGCAGCTGCAGAAATGAAGGGCTGCGTTGAGTTGTCGAGAAGCAAGAACATAGCCAGCGCCTTGTGTTTGGCAGTCAGCAGCTGCTGGACTTTTGCGATTGCTTTCACTGTGCACTGAATGCCAGGACGGCACGTGCACGTTAAAACAACGAGCTGGGCAAGAGTGGGCAGAAGAGAACGGGCGTCAGACAGCAGCTTACATATTACCATAGGAAGAGCAGTGTTTTTGGAGTGTGCAGCAAATGCGTGTTTCTGGACAAGGGAGGCAAAAGTGCGCTGCGCTCCTAAGCTATCTCCCTGCGAGACACACTGCCAAAGCTTTTCGTTATCATGCAGTCTAGTGCAGACGCACACTACGGCTCTCCGGAGCTGTCCGAAGCTAAGCGCCGGTGGCCGTGTCTTTCGGCTGAAGCAGCGCTTCGGAGCGTAGGGCTGCCGCTCCGCTGTTGTGTGCGCGAAGCAGCCGCTTCTCCTGCTCCGGGAGCGGACAGAGCGGTAGCTTGTACGAGGGCGAAGAACGAAGCCGCAGAGCACCCGGCTTCTCCGCGCCCTCTAAGGACTGCTAGAGGACCGTGGTGGCCACTCGCCTTCCTCTTCAATTCCATTCTAGCATCCTTAGGGAAGGTATTCCAGGACAATTTTCCTGAGTTTTGAATTCGTCCTGATGCAGCCCCTCGTGGGAAACTCGTGCGCGTCCTCTGAGTCTCCGAGTGCAGAGACCTCGATGGCAACTGCAGAAATGAAGGACTGCGTTGAGTTGTCGAGAAGCAAGAACATAGCCTGGAGTTTGGGAGTCAGCAGCTGCTGGACTTTTGCGATTGCTTTCACTGTGCACTGAATGCCAGGACGGCATGTGCACGTTAAAACAACGAGCTGGGCAAGAGTAATCGAAAGATCACGGCCGTCAGAAAGCAGCTTATATATTGCCCTGGAAAGAGCATTGTTTTTGGAGTGTGCAGTAAAATCGTGTTTCTGGACAAGGGAGGCATAAGTGCGCTGCGCTCCTAAGCTATCTCCCTGCGAGACACACTGCCAAAGCTTTTCGCTATCATGCAGTCTAGTGCAGACGCACACTACGGCTCTCCGGAGCTGTCCGAAGCCAAGCGCCGGTGGCCGGCGTCTTTCGGCTGAAGCAGCGCTTCGGAGCGTAGGGCTGCCGCTCCGCTGTTGTGTGCGCGAAGCAGCCGCTTCTCCTGCTCCGGGAGCCGGAGAGAGCTGTAGCTTGTACGAGGGCGAAGAACGAAGCCGCAGAGCACCGGGCTTCTGCGCGCACCCTAAGGACTGCTAGAGGACCGTGGTGGCCGCTCGCCTGCCTCTTCAATTCCATTCTAGCATCCTTAGGGAAGGTATTCCAGGACAATTTTCCTGAGTTTTGAATTCGTCCTGATGCAGCCCTTCCTGGGAAACTCGTGCGCGTCCTCTGAGTCTCCGAGTGCAGAGACCTCGATGGCAACTGCAGAAATGAAGGACTGCGTTGAGTTGTCGAGAAGCAAGAACATAGCCTGGAGTTTGGGAGTCAGCAGCTGCTGGACTTTTGCGATTGCTATCACTGTGCACTGAATGCCAGGACGGCATGTGCACGTTAAAACAACTAGCTGGGCAAGAGTAATCGAAAGATCACGGCCGTCAGAAAGCAGCTTATATATTGCCCTAGAAAGAGCATTGTTTTTGGAGTGTGCAGTAAAATCGTGTTTCTGGACAAGGGAGGCATAAGTGCGCTGCGCTTCTAAGCTATCTCCCTGCGAGACACACTGCCAAAGCTTTTCGCTATCATGCAGTCCAGTGCAGACGCACACTACGGCTCTCCGGAGCTGTCCGAAGCCAAGCGCCGGCGGCCGGCGTCTTTCGGCTGAAGCAGCGCTTCGGAGCGTACGGCTGCCGCTCCGCTCTTGTGTGCGCGAAGCAGCCGCTTCTCCTGCTCCGGGAGCCGGAGAGAGCGGTAGCTTGTACGAGGGCGAAGAACGAAGCCGCAGAGCACCGGGCTTCTGCGCGCACCCTAAGGACTGCTAGAGGACCGTGGTGGCCGCTCGCCTGCCTCTTCAATTCCATTCTAGCATCCTTAGGGAAGGTGTTCCAGGACAATTTTCCTGAGTTTTGAATTCGTCCTGATGCAGCCCCTCCTGGGAAACTCGTGCTCGTCCTCTGAGTCTCCGACATGCAGAGACCTCGATGGCAACTGCAGAAATGAAGGGCTGCGTTGAGTTGTCGAGAAGCAAGAACATAGCCAGCGCCTTGTGTTTGGAAGTCAGCAGCTGCTAGACTTTTGCGATTGCTATCACTGTGCACTGAAAGCCAGGACGGCCTGTGCACGTTAAAACAACTAGCTGAGCAAGAGTAGCCGAAAAATCACGGCCGCTAGATAGCAGCTTACGTATTGCCCAGGAAAGAGCACTATTTTTGGAGTGTGCAGTAAAATCGTGTTTTTGGACAAGGGAGGCATAAGTGCGCTGCGCTCCTAAGCTATCTCCCTGCGAGACACACTGCCAAAGCTTTTCGCTATGATGCAGTCTAGTGCAGACGCACACTACGGCTCTCCGGAGCTGTCCGAAGCCAAGCGCCGGTGGCCGGCGTCTTTCGGCTGAAGCAGCGCTTCGGAGCGTAGGGCTGCCGCTCCGCTGTTGTGTGCGCGAAGCAGCCGCTTCTCCTGCTCCGGGAGCCGGAGAGAGCGGTAGCTTGTACGAGGGCAAAGAACGTTGCTGCAGAGAGACGAAATTGTGTGCACAGTCTTGCGACTGATAGAGGACGGTGGCTAAAGCTCCCTGCCTTTTCAATGCACTGCTGGCATGCTTTATTGAAGGTGCTCCGAGACAATTTTCCTGGGTTTTGACTTCGTCCTGATGAAGCCCCTCTTGGGAAACTCGTGCTCGTTTCCGAAGGCTCGAGATGCAGAGAACTCGATGGCAGCTGCAGAAATGAAGGGCTGCGTTGAGTTGTCGAGAAGCAAGAACATAGCCAGCGCCTTGTGTTTGGCAGTCAGCAGCTGCTGGACTTTTGCGATTGCTTTCACTGTGCACTGAATGCCAGGACGGCACGTGCACGTTAAAACAACGAGCTGGGCAAGAGTGGGCAGAAGAGAACGGGCGTCAGACAGCAGCTTACATATTACCATAGGAAGAGCAGTGTTTTTGGAGTGTGCAGCAAATGCGTGTTTCTGGACAAGGGAGGCAAAAGTGCGCTGCGCTCCTAAGCTATCTCCCTGCGAGACACACTGCCAAAGCTTTTCGTTATCATGCAGTCTAGTGCAGACGCACACTACGGCTCTCCGGAGCTGTCCGAAGCTAAGCGCCGGTGGCCGTGTCTTTCGGCTGAAGCAGCGCTTCGGAGCGTAGGGCTGCCGCTCCGCTGTTGTTTGCGCGAAGCAGCCGCTTCTCCTGCTCCGGGAGCGGACAGAGCGGTAGCTTGTACGAGGGCGAAGAACGAAGCCGCAGAGCACCCGGCTTCTCCGCGCCCTCTAAGGACTGCTAGAGGACCGTGGTGGCCGCTCGCCTTCCTCTTCAATTCCATTCTAGCATCCTTAGGGAAGGTATTCCAGGACAATTTTCCTGAGTTTTGAATGCGTCCTGATGCAGCACCTCGTGGGAAACTCGTGCGCGTCCTCTGAGTCTCCGAGTGCAGAGACCTCGATGGCAACTGCAGAAATGAAGGACTGCGTTGAGTTGTCGAGAAGCAAGAACATAGCCTGGAGTTTGGGAGTCAGCAGCTGCTGGACTTTTGCGATTGCTTTCACTGTGCACTGAATGCCAGGACGGCATGTGCACGTTAAAACAACGAGCTGGGCAAGAGTAATCGAAAGATCACGGCCGTCAGAAAGCAGCTTATATATTGCCCTGGAAAGAGCATTGTTTTTGGAGTGTGCAGTAAAATCGTGTTTTTGGACAAGGGAGGCATAAGTGCGCTGCGCTCCTAAGCTATCTCCCTGCGAGACACACTGCCAAAGCTTTTCGCTATCATGCAGTCCAGTGCAGACGCACACTACGGCTCTCCGGAGCTGTCCGAAGCCAAGCGCCGGTGGCCGGCGTCTTTCGGCTGAAGCAGCGCTTCGGAGCGTAGGGCTGCCGCTCCGCTGTTGTGTGCGCGAAGCAGCCGCTTCTCCTGCTCCGGGAGCCGGAGAGAGCGGTAGCTTGTACGAGGGCGAAGAACGAAGCCGCAGAGCACCGGGCTTCTGCGCGCACCCTAAGGACTTCTAGAGGACCGTGGTGGCCGCTCGCCTGCCTCTTCAATTCCATTCTAGCATCCTTAGGGAAGGTGTTCCAGGACAATTTTCCTGAGTTTTGAATTCGTCCTGATGCAGCCCCTCCTGGGAAACTCGTGCGCGTCCTCTGAGTCTCCGAGTGCAGAGACCTCGATGGCAACTGCAGAAATGTAGGGCTGCGTTGAGTTGTCGAGAAGCAAGAACATAGCCAGCGCCTTGTGTTTGGGAGTCAGCAGCTGCTAGACTTTTGCGATTGCTATCACTGTGCACTGAAAGCCAGGACGGCCTGTGCACGTTAAAACAACTAGCTGAGCAAGAGTAGCCGAAAAATCACGGCCGCTAGATAGCAGCTTACGTATTGCCCAGGAAAGAGCACTATTTTTGGAGTGTGCAGTAAAATCGTGTTTTTGGACAAGGGAGGCATAAGTGCGCTGCGCTCCTAAGCTATCTCCCTGCGAGACACACTGTCAAAGCTTTTCGCTATGATGCAGTCTAGTGCAGACGCACACTACGGCTCTCCGGAGCTGTCCGAAGCCAAGCGCCGGCGGCCGGCGTCTTTCGGCTGAAGCAGCGCTTCGGAGCGTATGGCTGCCGCTCCGCTGTTGTGTGCGCGAAGCAGCCGCTTCTCCTGCTCCGGGAGCCGGAGAGAGCTGTAGCTTGTACGAGGGCAAAGAACGTTGCTGCAGAGAGACGAAATTGTGTGCACAGTCTTGCGACTGATAGAGGACGGTGGCTAAAGCTCCCTGCCTTTTCAATGCACTGCTGGCATGCTTTATTGAAGGTGCTCCGAGACAATTTTCCTGGGTTTTGACTTCGTCCTGATGAAGCCCCTCTTGGGAAACTCGTGCTCGTTTCCGAAGGCTCGAGATGCAGAGAACTCGATGGCAGCTGCAGAAATGAAGGGCTGCGTTGAGTTGTCGAGAAGCAAGAACATAGCCAGCGCCTTGTGTTTGGCAGTCAGCAGCTGCTGGACTTTTGCGATTGCTTTCACTGTGCACTGAATGCCAGGACGGCACGTGCACGTTAAAACAACGAGCTGGGCAAGAGTGGGCAGAAGAGAACGGGCGTCAGACAGCAGCTTACATATTACCATAGGAAGAGCAGTGTTTTTGGAGTGTGCAGCAAATGCGTGTTTCTGGACAAGGGAGGCAAAAGTGCGCTGCGCTCCTAAGCTATCTCCCTGCGAGACACACTGCCAAAGCTTTTCGTTATCATGCAGTCCAGTGCAGACGCACACTACGGCTCTCCGGAGCTATCCGAAGCTAAGCGCCGGTGGCCGGCGTCTTTCGGCTGAAGCAGCGCTTCGGAGCGTAGGGCTGCCGCTCCGCTGTTGTGTGCGCGAAGCAGCCGCTTCTCCTGCTCCGGGAGCGGACAGAGCGGTAGCTTGTACGAGGGCGAAGAACGAAGCCGCAGAGCACCCGGCTTCTCCGCGCCCTCTAAGGACTGCTAGAGGACCGTGGTGGCCACTCGCCTTCCTCTTCAATTCCATTCTAGCATACTTAGGGAAGGTGTTCCAGGACAATTTTCCTGAGTTTTGAATTCGTCCTGATGCAGCCCCTCGTGGGAAACTCGGCGCGTCCTCTGAGTCTCCGAGTGCAGAGACCTCGATGGCAACTGCAGAAATGAAGGGCTGCGTTGAGTTGTCGAGAAGCAAGAACATAGCCTGGAGTTTGGGAGTCAGCAGCTGCTGGACTTTTGCGATTGCTTTCACTGTGCACTGAATGCCAGGACGGCATGTGCACGTTAAAACAACGAGCTGGGCAAGAGTAATCGAAAGATCACGGCCGTCAGAAAGCAGCTTATATATTGCCCTGGAAAGAGCATTGTTTTTGGAGTGTGCAGTGAAATCGTGTTTCTGGACAAGGGAGGCATAAGTGCGCTGCGCTCCTAAGCTATCTCCCTGCGAGACACACTGCCAAAGCTTTTCGCTATCATGCAGTCCAGTGCAGACGCACACTACGGCTCTCCGGAGCTGTCCGAAGCCAAGCGCCGGTGGCCGGCGTCTTTCGGCTGAAGCAGCGCTTCGGAGCGTAGGGCTGCCGCTCCGCTGTTGTGTGCGCGAAGCAGCCGCTTCTCCTGCTCCGGGAGCCGGAGAGAGCGGTAGCTTGTACGAGGGCGAAGAACGAAGCCGCAGAGCACCGGGCTTCTGCGCGCACCCTAAGGACTGCTAGAGGACCGTGGTGGCCGCTCGCCTGCCTCTTCAATTCCATTCTAGCATACTTAGGGAAGGTGTTCCAGGACAATTTTCCTGAGTTTTGAATTCGTCCTGATGCAGCCCCTCGTGGGAAACTCGTGCGCGTCCTCTGAGTCTCCGAGTGCAGAGACCTCGATGGCAACTGCAGAAATGAAGGACTGCGTTGAGTTGTCGAGAAGCAAGAACATAGCCTGGAGTTTGGGAGTCAGCAGCTGCTGGACTTTTGCGATTGCTTTCACTGTGCACTGAATGCCAGGACGGCATGTGCACGTTAAAACAACGAGCTGGGCAAGAGTAATCGAAAGATCACGGCCGTCAGAAAGCAGCTTATATATTGCCCTGGAAAGAGCATTGTTTTTGGAGTGTGCAGTAAAATCGTGTTTCTGGACAAGGGAGGCATAAGTGCGCTGCGCTCCTAAGCTATCTCCCTGCGAGACACACTGCCAAAGCTTTTCGCTATCATGCAGTCCAGTGCAGACGCACACTACGGCTCTCCGGAGCTGTCCGAAGCCAAGCGCCGGTGGCCGGCGTCTTTCGGCTGAAGCAGCGCTTCGGAGCGTAGGGCTGCCGCTCCGCTGTTGTGTGCGCGAAGCAGCCGCTTCTCCTGCTCCGGGAGCCGGAGAGAGCGGTAGCTTGTACGAGGGCGAAGAACGAAGCCGCAGAGCACCGGGCTTCTGCGCGCACCCTAAGGACTTCTAGAGGACCGTGGTGGCCGCTCGCCTGCCTCTTCAATTCCATTCTAGCATCCTTAGGGAAGGTGTTCCAGGACAATTTTCCTGAGTTTTGAATTCGTCCTGATGCAGCCCCTCCTGGGAAACTCGTGCGCGTCCTCTGAGTCTCCGAGTGCAGAGACCTCGATGGCAACTGCAGAAATGTAGGGCTGCGTTGAGTTGTCGAGAAGCAAGAACATAGCTAGCGCCTTGTGTTTGGGAGTCAGCAGCTGCTAGACTTTTGCGATTGCTATCACTGTGCACTGAAAGCCAGGACGGCCTGTGCACGTTAAAACAACTAGCTGAGCAAGAGTAGCCGAAAAATCACGGCCGCTAGATAGCAGCTTACGTATTGCCCAGGAAAGAGCACTATTTTTGGAGTGTGCAGTAAAATCGTGTTTTTGGACAAGGGAGGCATAAGTGCGCTGCGCTCCTAAGCTATCTCCCTGCGAGACACACTGCCAAAGCTTTTCGCTATGATGCAGTCTAGTGCAGACGCACACTACGGCTCTCCGGAGCTGTCCGAAGCCAAGCGCCGGTGGCCGGCGTCTTTCGGCTGAAGCAGCGCTTCGGAGCGTATGGCTGCCGCTCCGCTGTTGTGTGCGCGAAGCAGCCGCTTCTCCTGCTCCGGGAGCCGGAGAGAGCGGTAGCTTGTACGAGGGCAAAGAACGTTGCTGCAGAGAGACGAAATTGTGTGCACAGTCTTGCGACTGATAGAGGACGGTGGCTAAAGCTCCCTGCCTTTTCAATGCACTGCTGGCATGCTTTATTGAAGGTGCTCCGAGACAATTTTCCTGGGTTTTGACTTCGTCCTGATGAAGCCCCTCTTGGGAAACTCGCGCTCGTTTCCGAAGGCTCGAGATGCAGAGAACTCGATGGCAGCTGCAGAAATGAAGGGCTGCGTTGAGTTGTCGAGAAGCAAGAACATAGCCAGCGCCTTGTGTTTGGCAGTCAGCAGCTGCTGGACTTTTGCGATTGCTTTCACTGTGCACTGAATGCCAGGACGGCACGTGCACGTTAAAACAACGAGCTGGGCAAGAGTGGGCAGAAGAGAACGGGCGTCAGACAGCAGCTTACATATTACCATAGGAAGGGCAGTGTTTTTGGAGTGTGCAGCAAATGCGTGTTTCTGGACAAGGGAGGCAAAAGTGCGCTGCGCTCCTAAGCTATCTCCCTGCGAGACACACTGCCAAAGCTTTTCGCTATCATGCAGTCCAGTGCAGACGCACACTACGGCTCTCCGGAGCTGTCCGAAGCTAAGCGCCGGTGGCCGGCGTCTTTCGGCTGAAGCAGCGCTTCGGAGCGTAGGGCTGCCGCTCCGCTGTTGTGTGCGCGAAGCAGCCGCTTCTCCTGCTCCGGGAGCGGACAGAGCGGTAGCTTGTACGAGGGCGAAGAACGAAGCCGCAGAGCACCGGGCTTCTCCGCGCCCTCTAAGGACTGCTAGAGGACCGTGGTGGCCACTCGCCTTCCTCTTCAATTCCATTCTAGTATCCTTAGGGACGGTGTTCCAGGACAATTTTCCTGGGTTTTGACTTCGTCCTGATGAAGCCCCTCTTGGGAAACTCGTGCTCGTTTCCGAAGGCTCGAGATGCAGAGAACTCGATGGCAGCTGCAGAAATGAAGGGCTGCGTTGAGTTGTCGAGAAGCAAGAACATAGCCAGCGCCTTGTGTTTGGCAGTCAGCAGCTGCTGGACTTTTGCGATTGCTTTCACTGTGCACTGAATGCCAGGACGGCACGTGCACGTTAAAACAACGAGCTGGGCAAGAGTGGGCAGAAGAGAACGGGCGTCAGACAGCAGCTTACATATTACCATAGGAAGAGCAGTGTTTTTGGAGTGTGCAGCAAATGCGTGTTTCTGGACAAGGGAGGCAAAAGTGCGCTGCGCTCCTAAGCTATCTCCCTGCGAGACACACTGCCAAAGCTTTTCGCTATCATGCAGTCCAGTGCAGACGCACACTACGGCTCTCCGGAGCTGTCCGAAGCTAAGCGCCGGTCGCCGGCGTCTTTCGGCTGAAGCAGCGCTTCGGAGCGTAGGGCTGCCGCTCCGCTGTTGTGTGCGCGAAGCAGCCGCTTCTCCTGCTCCGGGAGCGGACAGAGCGGTAGCTTGTACGAGGGCGAAGAACGAAGCCGCAGAGCACCCGGCTTCTCCGCGCCCCCTAAGGACTGCTAGAGGACCGTGGTGGCCACTCGCCTTCCTCTTCAATTCCATTCTAGTATCCTTAGGGAAGGTGTTCCAGGACAATTTTCCTGAGTTTTGAATTCGTCCTGATGCAGCCCCTCCTGGGAAACTCGTGCGCGTCCTCTGAGTCTCCGAGTGCAGAGACCTCGATGGCAACTGCAGAAATGAAGCACTCCGTTGAGTTGTCGAGAAGCAAGAACATAGCCTGGAGTTTGGGAGTCAGCAGCTGCTGGACTTTTGCGATTGCTTTCACTGTGCACTGAATGCCAGGACGGCATGTGCACGTTAAAACAACGAGCTGGGCAAGAGTAATCGAAAGATCACGGCCGTCAGAAAGCAGCTTATATATTGCCCTGGAAAGAGCATTGTTTTTGGAGTGTGCAGTAAAATCGTGTTTTTGGACAAGGGAGGCATAAGTGCGCTGCGCTCCTAAGCTATCTCCCTGCGAGACACACTGCCAAAGCTTTTCGCTATCATGCAGTCCAGTGCAGACGCACACTACGGCTCTCCGGAGCTGTCCGAAGCCAAGCGCCGGTGGCCGGCGTCTTTCGGCTGAAGCAGCGCTTCGGAGCGTAGGGCTGCCGCTCCGCTGTTGTGTGCGCGAAGCAGCCGCTTCTCCTGCTCCGGGAGCCGGAGAGAGCGGTAGCTTGTACGACGGCGAAGAACGAAGCCGCAGAGCACCGGGCTTCTGCGCGCACCCTAAGGACTGCTAGAGGACCGTGGTGGCCGCTCGCCTGCCTCTTCAATTCCAATCTAGCATCCTTAGGGAAGGTGTTCCAGGACAATTTTCCTGAGTTTTGAATTCGTCCTGATGCAGCCCCTCCTGGGAAACTCGTGCTCGTCCTCTGAGTCTCCGACATGCAGAGACCTCGATGGCAACTGCAGAAATGAAGGGCTGCGTTGAGTTGTCGAGAAGCAAGAACATAGCCAGCGCCTTGTGTTTGGAAGTCAGCAGCTGCTAGACTTTTGCGATTGCTATCACTGTGCACTGAATGCCAGGACGGCCTGTGCACGTTAAAACAACTAGCTGAGCAAGAGTAGCCGAAAAATCACGGCCGCTAGATAGCAGCTTACGTATTGCCCAGGAAAGAGCACTATTTTTGGAGTGTGCAGTAAAATCGTGTTTCTGGACAAGGGAGGCATAAGTGCGCTGCGCTCCTAAGCTATCTCCCTGCGAGACACACTGCCAAAGCTTTTCGCTATGATGCAGTCTAGTGCAGACGCACACTACGGCTCTCCGGAGCTGTCCGAAGCCAAGCGCCGGTGGCCGGCGTCTTTCGGCTGAAGCAGCGCTTCGGAGCGTATGGCTGCCGCTCCGCTCTTGTGTGCGCGAAGCAGCCGCTTCTCCTGCTCCGGGAGCCGGAGAGAGCTGTAGCTTGTACGAGGGCAAAGAACGTTGCTGCAGAGAGACGAAATTGTGTGCACAGTCTTGCGACTGATAGAGGACGGTGGCTAAAGCTCCCTGCCTTTTCAATGCACTGCTGGCATGCTTTATTGAAGGTGCTCCGAGACAATTTTCCTGGGTTTTGACTTCGTCCTGATGAAGCCCCTCTTGGGAAACTCGTGCTCGTTTCCGAAGGCTCGAGATGCAGAGAACTCGATGGCAGCTGCAGAAATGAAGGGCTGCGTTGAGTTGTCGAGAAGCAAGAACATAGCCAGCGCCTTGTGTTTGGCAGTCAGCAGCTGCTGGACTTTTGCGATTGCTTTCACTGTGCACTGAATGCCAGGACGGCACGTGCACGTTAAAACAACGAGCTGGGCAAGAGTGGGCAGAAGAGAACGGGCGTCAGACAGCAGCTTACATATTACCATAGGAAGAGCAGTGTTTTTGGAGTGTGCAGCAAATGCGTGTTTCTGGACAAGGGAGGCAAAAGTGCGCTGCGCTCCTAAGCTATCTCCCTGCGAGACACACTGCCAAAGCTTTTCGTTATCATGCAGTCTAGTGCAGACGCACACTACGGCTCTCCGGAGCTGTCCGAAGCTAAGCGCCGGTGGCCGTGTCTTTCGGCTGAAGCAGCGCTTCGGAGCGTAGGGCTGCCGCTCCGCTGTTGTGTGCGCGAAGCAGCCGCTTCTCCTGCTCCGGGAGCGGACAGAGCGGTAGCTTGTACGAGGGCGAAGAACGAAGCCGCAGAGCACCCGGCTTCTCCGCGCCCTCTAAGGACTGCTAGAGGACCGTGGTGGCCACTCGCCTTCCTCTTCAATTCCATTCTAGCATCCTTAGGGAAGGTATTCCAGGACAATTTTCCTGAGTTTTGAATTCGTCCTGATGCAGCCCCTCGTGGGAAACTCGTGCGCGTCCTCTGAGTCTCCGAGTGCAGAGACCTCGATGGCAACTGCAGAAATGAAGGACTGCGTTGAGTTGTCGAGAAGCAAGAACATAGCCTGGAGTTTGGGAGTCAGCAGCTGCTGGACTTTTGCGATTGCTTTCACTGTGCACTGAATGCCAGGACGGCATGTGCACGTTAAAACAACGAGCTGGGCAAGAGTAATCGAAAGATCACGGCCGTCAGAAAGCAGCTTATATATTGCCCTGGAAAGAGCATTGTTTTTGGAGTGTGCAGTAAAATCGTGTTTCTGGACAAGGGAGGCATAAGTGCGCTGCGCTCCTAAGCTATCTCCCTGCGAGACACACTGCCAAAGCTTTTCGCTATCATGCAGTCTAGTGCAGACGCACACTACGGCTCTCCGGAGCTGTCCGAAGCCAAGCGCCGGTGGCCGGCGTCTTTCGGCTGAAGCAGCGCTTCGGAGCGTAGGGCTGCCGCTCCGCTGTTGTGTGCGCGAAGCAGCCGCTTCTCCTGCTCCGGGAGCCGGAGAGAGCTGTAGCTTGTACGAGGGCGAAGAACGAAGCCGCAGAGCACCGGGCTTCTGCGCGCACCCTAAGGACTGCTAGAGGACCGTGGTGGCCGCTCGCCTGCCTCTTCAATTCCATTCTAGCATCCTTAGGGAAGGTATTCCAGGACAATTTTCCTGAGTTTTGAATTCGTCCTGATGCAGCCCTTCCTGGGAAACTCGTGCGCGTCCTCTGAGTCTCCGAGTGCAGAGACCTCGATGGCAACTGCAGAAATGAAGGACTGCGTTGAGTTGTCGAGAAGCAAGAACATAGCCTGGAGTTTGGGAGTCAGCAGCTGCTGGACTTTTGCGATTGCTATCACTGTGCACTGAATGCCAGGACGGCATGTGCACGTTAAAACAACTAGCTGGGCAAGAGTAATCGAAAGATCACGGCCGTCAGAAAGCAGCTTATATATTGCCCTAGAAAGAGCATTGTTTTTGGAGTGTGCAGTAAAATCGTGTTTCTGGACAAGGGAGGCATAAGTGCGCTGCGCTTCTAAGCTATCTCCCTGCGAGACACACTGCCAAAGCTTTTCGCTATCATGCAGTCCAGTGCAGACGCACACTACGGCTCTCCGGAGCTGTCCGAAGCCAAGCGCCGGCGGCCGGCGTCTTTCGGCTGAAGCAGCGCTTCGGAGCGTACGGCTGCCGCTCCGCTCTTGTGTGCGCGAAGCAGCCGCTTCTCCTGCTCCGGGAGCCGGAGAGAGCGGTAGCTTGTACGAGGGCGAAGAACGAAGCCGCAGAGCACCGGGCTTCTGCGCGCACCCTAAGGACTGCTAGAGGACCGTGGTGGCCGCTCGCCTGCCTCTTCAATTCCATTCTAGCATCCTTAGGGAAGGTGTTCCAGGACAATTTTCCTGAGTTTTGAATTCGTCCTGATGCAGCCCCTCCTGGGAAACTCGTGCTCGTCCTCTGAGTCTCCGACATGCAGAGACCTCGATGGCAACTGCAGAAATGAAGGGCTGCGTTGAGTTGTCGAGAAGCAAGAACATAGCCAGCGCCTTGTGTTTGGAAGTCAGCAGCTGCTAGACTTTTGCGATTGCTATCACTGTGCACTGAAAGCCAGGACGGCCTGTGCACGTTAAAACAACTAGCTGAGCAAGAGTAGCCGAAAAATCACGGCCGCTAGATAGCAGCTTACGTATTGCCCAGGAAAGAGCACTATTTTTGGAGTGTGCAGTAAAATCGTGTTTTTGGACAAGGGAGGCATAAGTGCGCTGCGCTCCTAAGCTATCTCCCTGCGAGACACACTGCCAAAGCTTTTCGCTATGATGCAGTCTAGTGCAGACGCACACTACGGCTCTCCGGAGCTGTCCGAAGCCAAGCGCCGGTGGCCGGCGTCTTTCGGCTGAAGCAGCGCTTCGGAGCGTAGGGCTGCCGCTCCGCTGTTGTGTGCGCGAAGCAGCCGCTTCTCCTGCTCCGGGAGCCGGAGAGAGCGGTAGCTTGTACGAGGGCAAAGAACGTTGCTGCAGAGAGACGAAATTGTGTGCACAGTCTTGCGACTGATAGAGGACGGTGGCTAAAGCTCCCTGCCTTTTCAATGCACTGCTGGCATGCTTTATTGAAGGTGCTCCGAGACAATTTTCCTGGGTTTTGACTTCGTCCTGATGAAGCCCCTCTTGGGAAACTCGTGCTCGTTTCCGAAGGCTCGAGATGCAGAGAACTCGATGGCAGCTGCAGAAATGAAGGGCTGCGTTGAGTTGTCGAGAAGCAAGAACATAGCCAGCGCCTTGTGTTTGGCAGTCAGCAGCTGCTGGACTTTTGCGATTGCTTTCACTGTGCACTGAATGCCAGGACGGCACGTGCACGTTAAAACAACGAGCTGGGCAAGAGTGGGCAGAAGAGAACGGGCGTCAGACAGCAGCTTACATATTACCATAGGAAGAGCAGTGTTTTTGGAGTGTGCAGCAAATGCGTGTTTCTGGACAAGGGAGGCAAAAGTGCGCTGCGCTCCTAAGCTATCTCCCTGCGAGACACACTGCCAAAGCTTTTCGTTATCATGCAGTCTAGTGCAGACGCACACTACGGCTCTCCGGAGCTGTCCGAAGCTAAGCGCCGGTGGCCGTGTCTTTCGGCTGAAGCAGCGCTTCGGAGCGTAGGGCTGCCGCTCCGCTGTTGTTTGCGCGAAGCAGCCGCTTCTCCTGCTCCGGGAGCGGACAGAGCGGTAGCTTGTACGAGGGCGAAGAACGAAGCCGCAGAGCACCCGGCTTCTCCGCGCCCTCTAAGGACTGCTAGAGGACCGTGGTGGCCGCTCGCCTTCCTCTTCAATTCCATTCTAGCATCCTTAGGGAAGGTATTCCAGGACAATTTTCCTGAGTTTTGAATGCGTCCTGATGCAGCACCTCGTGGGAAACTCGTGCGCGTCCTCTGAGTCTCCGAGTGCAGAGACCTCGATGGCAACTGCAGAAATGAAGGACTGCGTTGAGTTGTCGAGAAGCAAGAACATAGCCTGGAGTTTGGGAGTCAGCAGCTGCTGGACTTTTGCGATTGCTTTCACTGTGCACTGAATGCCAGGACGGCATGTGCACGTTAAAACAACGAGCTGGGCAAGAGTAATCGAAAGATCACGGCCGTCAGAAAGCAGCTTATATATTGCCCTGGAAAGAGCATTGTTTTTGGAGTGTGCAGTAAAATCGTGTTTTTGGACAAGGGAGGCATAAGTGCGCTGCGCTCCTAAGCTATCTCCCTGCGAGACACACTGCCAAAGCTTTTCGCTATCATGCAGTCCAGTGCAGACGCACACTACGGCTCTCCGGAGCTGTCCGAAGCCAAGCGCCGGTGGCCGGCGTCTTTCGGCTGAAGCAGCGCTTCGGAGCGTAGGGCTGCCGCTCCGCTGTTGTGTGCGCGAAGCAGCCGCTTCTCCTGCTCCGGGAGCCGGAGAGAGCTGTAGCTTGTACGAGGGCGAAGAACGAAGCCGCAGAGCACCGGGCTTCTGCGCGCACCCTAAGGACTGCTAGAGGACCGTGGTGGCCGCTCGCCTGCCTCTTCAATTCCATTCTAGCATCCTTAGGGAAGGTATTCCAGGACAATTTTCCTGAGTTTTGAATTCGTCCTGATGCAGCCCTTCCTGGGAAACTCGTGCGCGTCCTCTGAGTCTCCGAGTGCAGAGACCTCGATGGCAACTGCAGAAATGAAGGACTGCGTTGAGTTGTCGAGAAGCAAGAACATAGCCTGGAGTTTGGGAGTCAGCAGCTGCTGGACTTTTGCGATTGCTATCACTGTGCACTGAATGCCAGGACGGCATGTGCACGTTAAAACAACTAGCTGGGCAAGAGTAATCGAAAGATCACGGCCGTCAGAAAGCAGCTTATATATTGCCCTAGAAAGAGCATTGTTTTTGGAGTGTGCAGTAAAATCGTGTTTCTGGACAAGGGAGGCATAAGTGCGCTGCGCTTCTAAGCTATCTCCCTGCGAGACACACTGCCAAAGCTTTTCGCTATCATGCAGTCCAGTGCAGACGCACACTACGGCTCTCCGGAGCTGTCCGAAGCCAAGCGCCGGCGGCCGGCGTCTTTCGGCTGAAGCAGCGCTTCGGAGCGTACGGCTGCCGCTCCGCTCTTGTGTGCGCGAAGCAGCCGCTTCTCCTGCTCCGGGAGCCGGAGAGAGCGGTAGCTTGTACGAGGGCGAAGAACGAAGCCGCAGAGCACCGGGCTTCTGCGCGCACCCTAAGGACTGCTAGAGGACCGTGGTGGCCGCTCGCCTGCCTCTTCAATTCCAATCTAGCATCCTTAGGGAAGGTGTTCCAGGACAATTTTCCTGAGTTTTGAATTCGTCCTGATGCAGCCCCTCCTGGGAAACTCGTGCTCGTCCTCTGAGTCTCCGACATGCAGAGACCTCGATGGCAACTGCAGAAATGAAGGGCTGCGTTGAGTTGTCGAGAAGCAAGAACATAGCCAGCGCCTTGTGTTTGGAAGTCAGCAGCTGCTAGACTTTTGCGATTGCTATCACTGTGCACTGAAAGCCAGGACGGCCTGTGCACGTTAAAACAACTAGCTGAGCAAGAGTAGCCGAAAAATCACGGCCGCTAGATAGCAGCTTACGTATTGCCCAGGAAAGAGCACTATTTTTGGAGTGTGCAGTAAAATCGTGTTTTTGGACAAGGGAGGCATAAGTGCGCTGCGCTCCTAAGCTATCTCCCTGCGAGACACACTGTCAAAGCTTTTCGCTATGATGCAGTCTAGTGCAGACGCACACTACGGCTCTCCGGAGCTGTCCGAAGCCAAGCGCCGGTGGCCGGCGTCTTTCGGCTGAAGCAGCGCTTCGGAGCGTATGGCTGCCGCTCCGCTGTTGTGTGCGCGAAGCAGCCGCTTCTCCTGCTCCGGGAGCCGGAGAGAGCTGTAGCTTGTACGAGGGCAAAGAACGTTGCTGCAGAGAGACGAAATTGTGTGCACAGTCTTGCGACTGATAGAGGACGGTGGCTAAAGCTCCCTGCCTTTTCAATGCACTGCTGGCATGCTTTATTGAAGGTGCTCCGAGACAATTTTCCTGGGTTTTGACTTCGTCCTGATGAAGCCCCTCTTGGGAAACTCGTGCTCGTTTCCGAAGGCTCGAGATGCAGAGAACTCGATGGCAGCTGCAGAAATGAAGGGCTGCGTTGAGTTGTCGAGAAGCAAGAACATAGCCAGCGCCTTGTGTTTGGCAGTCAGCAGCTGCTGGACTTTTGCGATTGCTTTCACTGTGCACTGAATGCCAGGACGGCACGTGCACGTTAAAACAACGAGCTGGGCAAGAGTGGGCAGAAGAGAACGGGCGTCAGACAGCAGCTTACATATTACCATAGGAAGAGCAGTGTTTTTGGAGTGTGCAGCAAATGCGTGTTTCTGGACAAGGGAGGCAAAAGTGCGCTGCGCTCCTAAGCTATCTCCCTGCGAGACACACTGCCAAAGCTTTTCGTTATCATGCAGTCTAGTGCAGACGCACACTACGGCTCTCCGGAGCTGTCCGAAGCTAAGCGCCGGTGGCCGTGTCTTTCGGCTGAAGCAGCGCTTCGGAGCGTAGGGCTGCCGCTCCGCTGTTGTGTGCGCGAAGCAGCCGCTTCTCCTGCTCCGGGAGCGGACAGAGCGGTAGCTTGTACGAGGGCGAAGAACGAAGCCGCAGAGCACCCGGCTTCTCCGCGCCCTCTAAGGACTGCTAGAGGACCGTGGTGGCCACTCGCCTTCCTCTTCAATTCCATTCTAGCATCCTTAGGGAAGGTATTCCAGGACAATTTTCCTGAGTTTTGAATTCGTCCTGATGCAGCCCCTCGTGGGAAACTCGTGCGCGTCCTCTGAGTCTCCGAGTGCAGAGACCTCGATGGCAACTGCAGAAATGAAGGACTGCGTTGAGTTGTCGAGAAGCAAGAACATAGCCTGGAGTTTGGGAGTCAGCAGCTGCTGGACTTTTGCGATTGCTTTCACTGTGCACTGAATGCCAGGACGGCATGTGCACGTTAAAACAACGAGCTGGGCAAGAGTAATCGAAAGATCACGGCCGTCAGAAAGCAGCTTATATATTGCCCTGGAAAGAGCATTGTTTTTGGAGTGTGCAGTAAAATCGTGTTTCTGGACAAGGGAGGCATAAGTGCGCTGCGCTCCTAAGCTATCTCCCTGCGAGACACACTGCCAAAGCTTTTCGCTATCATGCAGTCCAGTGCAGACGCACACTACGGCTCTCCGGAGCTGTCCGAAGCCAAGCGCCGGTGGCCGGCGTCTTTCGGCTGAAGCAGCGCTTCGGAGCGTAGGGCTGCCGCTCCGCTGTTGTGTGCGCGAAGCAGCCGCTTCTCCTGCTCCGGGAGCCGGAGAGAGCTGTAGCTTGTACGAGGGCGAAGAACGAAGCCGCAGAGCACCGGGCTTCTGCGCGCACCCTAAGGACTGCTAGAGGACCGTGGTGGCCGCTCGCCTGCCTCTTCAATTCCATTCTAGCATCCTTAGGGAAGGTATTCCAGGACAATTTTCCTGAGTTTTGAATTCGTCCTGATGCAGCCCTTCCTGGGAAACTCGTGCGCGTCCTCTGAGTCTCCGAGTGCAGAGACCTCGATGGCAACTGCAGAAATGAAGGACTGCGTTGAGTTGTCGAGAAGCAAGAACATAGCCTGGAGTTTGGGAGTCAGCAGCTGCTGGACTTTTGCGATTGCTATCACTGTGCACTGAATGCCAGGACGGCATGTGCACGTTAAAACAACTAGCTGGGCAAGAGTAATCGAAAGATCACGGCCGTCAGAAAGCAGCTTATATATTGCCCTAGAAAGAGCATTGTTTTTGGAGTGTGCAGTAAAATCGTGTTTCTGGACAAGGGAGGCATAAGTGCGCTGCGCTTCTAAGCTATCTCCCTGCGAGACACACTGCCAAAGCTTTTCGCTATCATGCAGTCCAGTGCAGACGCACACTACGGCTCTCCGGAGCTGTCCGAAGCCAAGCGCCGGCGGCCGGCGTCTTTCGGCTGAAGCAGCGCTTCGGAGCGTACGGCTGCCGCTCCGCTCTTGTGTGCGCGAAGCAGCCGCTTCTCCTGCTCCGGGAGCCGGAGAGAGCGGTAGCTTGTACGAGGGCGAAGAACGAAGCCGCAGAGCACCGGGCTTCTGCGCGCACCCTAAGGACTGCTAGAGGACCGTGGTGGCCGCTCGCCTGCCTCTTCAATTCCATTCTAGCATCCTTAGGGAAGGTGTTCCAGGACAATTTTCCTGAGTTTTGAATTCGTCCTGATGCAGCCCCTCCTGGGAAACTCGTGCTCGTCCTCTGAGTCTCCGACATGCAGAGACCTCGATGGCAACTGCAGAAATGAAGGGCTGCGTTGAGTTGTCGAGAAGCAAGAACATAGCCAGCGCCTTGTGTTTGGAAGTCAGCAGCTGCTAGACTTTTGCGATTGCTATCACTGTGCACTGAAAGCCAGGACGGCCTGTGCACGTTAAAACAACTAGCTGAGCAAGAGTAGCCGAAAAATCACGGCCGCTAGATAGCAGCTTACGTATTGCCCAGGAAAGAGCACTATTTTTGGAGTGTGCAGTAAAATCGTGTTTTTGGACAAGGGAGGCATAAGTGCGCTGCGCTCCTAAGCTATCTCCCTGCGAGACACACTGTCAAAGCTTTTCGCTATGATGCAGTCTAGTGCAGACGCACACTACGGCTCTCCGGAGCTGTCCGAAGCCAAGCGCCGGTGGCCGGCGTCTTTCGGCTGAAGCAGCGCTTCGGAGCGTATGGCTGCCGCTCCGCTGTTGTGTGCGCGAAGCAGCCGCTTCTCCTGCTCCGGGAGCCGGAGAGAGCTGTAGCTTGTACGAGGGCAAAGAACGTTGCTGCAGAGAGACGAAATTGTGTGCACAGTCTTGCGACTGATAGAGGACGGTGGCTAAAGCTCCCTGCCTTTTCAATGCACTGCTGGCATGCTTTATTGTAGGTGCTCCGAGACAATTTTCCTGGGTTTTGACTTCGTCCTGATGAAGCCCCTCTTGGGAAACTCGTGCTCGTTTCCGAAGGCTCGAGATGCAGAGAACTCGATGGCAGCTGCAGAAATGAAGGGCTGCGTTGAGTTGTCGAGAAGCAAGAACATAGCCAGCGCCTTGTGTTTGGCAGTCAGCAGCTGCTGGACTTTTGCGATTGCTTTCACTGTGCACTGAATGCCAGGACGGCACGTGCACGTTAAAACAACGAGCTGGGCAAGAGTGGGCAGAAGAGAACGGGCGTCAGACAGCAGCTTACATATTACCATAGGAAGAGCAGTGTTTTTGGAGTGTGCAGCAAATGCGTGTTTCTGGACAAGGGAGGCAAAAGTGCGCTGCGCTCCTAAGCTATCTCCCTGCGAGACACACTGCCAAAGCTTTTCGTTATCATGCAGTCTAGTGCAGACGCACACTACGGCTCTCCGGAGCTGTCCGAAGCCAAGCGCCGGTGGCCGGCGTCTTTCGGCTGAAGCAGCGCTTCGGAGCGTAGGGCTGCCGCTCCGCTGTTGTGTGCGCGAAGCAGCCGCTTCTCCTGCTCCGGGAGCGGACAGAGCGGTAGCTTGTACGAGGGCGAAGAACGAAGCCGCAGAGCACCCGGCTTCTCCGCGCCCTCTAAGGACTGCTAGAGGACCGTGGTGGCCACTCGCCTTCCTCTTCAATTCCATTCTAGCATCCTTAGGGAAGGTATTCCAGGACAATTTTCCTGAGTTTTGAATTCGTCCTGATGCAGCCCCTCGTGGGAAACTCGTGCGCGTCCTCTGAGTCTCCGAGTGCAGAGACCTCGATGGCAACTGCAGAAATGAAGGACTGCGTTGAGTTGTCGAGAAGCAAGAACATAGCCTGGAGTTTGGGAGTCAGCTGCTGCTTGACTTTTGCGATTGCTTTCACTGTGCACTGAATGCCAGGACGGCATGTGCACGTTAAAACAACGAGCTGGGCAAGAGTAATCGAAAGATCACGGCCGTCAGAAAGCAGCTTATATATTGCCCTGGAAAGAGCATTGTTTTTGGAGTGTGCAGTAAAATCGTGTTTTTGGACAAGGGAGGCATAAGTGCGCTGCGCTCCTAAGCTATCTCCCTGCGAGACACACTGCCAAAGCTTTTCGCTATCATGCAGTCCAGTGCAGACGCACACTACGGCTCTCCGGAGCTGTCCGAAGCCAAGCGCCGGTGGCCGGCGTCTTTCGGCTGAAGCAGCGCTTCGGAGCGTAGGGCTGCCGCTCCGCTGTTGTGTGCGCGAAGCAGCCGCTTCTCCTGCTCCGGGAGCCGGAGAGAGCGGTAGCTTGTACGACGGCGAAGAACGAAGCCGCAGAGCACCGGGCTTCTGCGCGCACCCTAAGGACTGCTAGAGGACCGTGGTGGCCGCTCGCCTGCCTCTTCAATTCCAATCTAGCATCCTTAGGGAAGGTGTTCCAGGACAATTTTCCTGAGTTTTGAATTCGTCCTGATGCAGCCCCTCCTGGGAAACTCGTGCTCGTCCTCTGAGTCTCCGACATGCAGAGACCTCGATGGCAACTGCAGAAATGAAGGGCTGCGTTGAGTTGTCGAGAAGCAAGAACATAGCCAGCGCCTTGTGTTTGGAAGTCAGCAGCTGCTAGACTTTTGCGATTGCTATCACTGTGCACTGAATGCCAGGACGGCCTGTGCACGTTAAAACAACTAGCTGAGCAAGAGTAGCCGAAAAATCACGGCCGCTAGATAGCAGCTTACGTATTGCCCAGGAAAGAGCACTATTTTTGGAGTGTGCAGTAAAATCGTGTTTCTGGACAAGGGAGGCATAAGTGCGCTGCGCTCCTAAGCTATCTCCCTGCGAGACACACTGCCAAAGCTTTTCGCTATGATGCAGTCTAGTGCAGACGCACACTACGGCTCTCCGGAGCTGTCCGAAGCCAAGCGCCGGTGGCCGGCGTCTTTCGGCTGAAGCAGCGCTTCGGAGCGTATGGCTGCCGCTCCGCTGTTGTGTGCGCGAAGCAGCCGCTTCTCCTGCTCCGGGAGCCGGAGAGAGCTGTAGCTTGTACGAGGGCAAAGAACGTTGCTGCAGAGAGACGAAATTGTGTGCACAGTCTTGCGACTGATAGAGGACGGTGGCTAAAGCTCCCTGCCTTTTCAATGCACTGCTGGCATGCTTTATTGAAGGTGCTCCGAGACAATTTTCCTGGGTTTTGACTTCGTCCTGATGAAGCCCCTCTTGGGAAACTCGTGCTCGTTTCCGAAGGCTCGAGATGCAGAGAACTCGATGGCAGCTGCAGAAATGAAGGGCTGCGTTGAGTTGTCGAGAAGCAAGAACATAGCCAGCGCCTTGTGTTTGGCAGTCAGCAGCTGCTGGACTTTTGCGATTGCTTTCACTGTGCACTGAATGCCAGGACGGCACGTGCACGTTAAAACAACGAGCTGGGCAAGAGTGGGCAGAAGAGAACGGGCGTCAGACAGCAGCTTACATATTACCATAGGAAGAGCAGTGTTTTTGGAGTGTGCAGCAAATGCGTGTTTCTGGACAAGGGAGGCAAAAGTGCGCTGCGCTCCTAAGCTATCTCCCTGCGAGACACACTGCCAAAGCTTTTCGTTATCATGCAGTCTAGTGCAGACGCACACTACGGCTCTCCGGAGCTGTCCGAAGCTAAGCGCCGGTGGCCGTGTCTTTCGGCTGAAGCAGCGCTTCGGAGCGTAGGGCTGCCGCTCCGCTGTTGTTTGCGCGAAGCAGCCGCTTCTCCTGCTCCGGGAGCGGACAGAGCGGTAGCTTGTACGAGGGCGAAGAACGAAGCCGCAGAGCACCCGGCTTCTCCGCGCCCTCTAAGGACTGCTAGAGGACCGTGGTGGCCACTCGCCTTCCTCTTCAATTCCATTCTAGCATCCTTAGGGAAGGTATTCCAGGACAATTTTCCTGAGTTTTGAATTCGTCCTGATGCAGCCCCTCGTGGGAAACTCGTGCGCGTCCTCTGAGTCTCCGAGTGCAGAGACCTCGATGGCAACTGCAGAAATGAAGGACTGCGTTGAGTTGTCGAGAAGCAAGAACATAGCCTGGAGTTTGGGAGTCAGCAGCTGCTGGACTTTTGCGATTGCTTTCACTGTGCACTGAATGCCAGGACGGCATGTGCACGTTAAAACAACGAGCTGGGCAAGAGTAATCGAAAGATCACGGCCGTCAGAAAGCAGCTTATATATTGCCCTGGAAAGAGCATTGTTTTTGGAGTGTGCAGTAAAATCGTGTTTCTGGACAAGGGAGGCATAAGTGCGCTGCGCTCCTAAGCTATCTCCCTGCGAGACACACTGCCAAAGCTTTTCGCTATCATGCAGTCCAGTGCAGACGCACACTACGGCTCTCCGGAGCTGTCCGAAGCCAAGCGCCGGTGGCCGGCGTCTTTCGGCTGAAGCAGCGCTTCGGAGCGTAGGGCTGCCGCTCCGCTGTTGTGTGCGCGAAGCAGCCGCTTCTCCTGCTCCGGGAGCCGGAGAGAGCTGTAGCTTGTACGAGGGCGAAGAACGAAGCCGCAGAGCACCGGGCTTCTGCGCGCACCCTAAGGACTGCTAGAGGACCGTGGTGGCCGCTCGCCTGCCTCTTCAATTCCATTCTAGCATCCTTAGGGAAGGTATTCCAGGACAATTTTCCTGAGTTTTGAATTCGTCCTGATGCAGCCCTTCCTGGGAAACTCGTGCGCGTCCTCTGAGTCTCCGAGTGCAGAGACCTCGATGGCAACTGCAGAAATGAAGGACTGCGTTGAGTTGTCGAGAAGCAAGAACATAGCCTGGAGTTTGGGAGTCAGCAGCTGCTGGACTTTTGCGATTGCTATCACTGTGCACTGAATGCCAGGACGGCATGTGCACGTTAAAACAACGAGCTGGGCAAGAGTAATCGAAAGATCACGGCCGTCAGAAAGCAGCTTATATATTGCCCTGGAAAGAGCATTGTTTTTGGAGTGTGCAGTAAAATCGTGTTTCTGGACAAGGGAGGCATAAGTGCGCTGCGCTTCTAAGCTATCTCCCTGCGAGACACACTGCCAAAGCTTTTCGCTATCATGCAGTCCAGTGCAGACGCACACTACGGCTCTCCGGAGCTGTCCGAAGCCAAGCGCCGGCGGCCGGCGTCTTTCGGCTGAAGCAGCGCTTCGGAGCGTACGGCTGCCGCTCCGCTCTTGTGTGCGCGAAGCAGCCGCTTCTCCTGCTCCGGGAGCCGGAGAGAGCGGTAGCTTGTACGAGGGCGAAGAACGAAGCCGCAGAGCACCGGGCTTCTGCGCGCACCCTAAGGACTGCTAGAGGACCGTGGTGGCCGCTCGCCTGCCTCTTCAATTCCATTCTAGCATCCTTAGGGAAGGTGTTCCAGGACAATTTTCCTGAGTTTTGAATTCGTCCTGATGCAGCCCCTCCTGGGAAACTCGTGCTCGTCCTCTGAGTCTCCGACATGCAGAGACCTCGATGGCAACTGCAGAAATGAAGGGCTGCGTTGAGTTGTCGAGAAGCAAGAACATAGCCAGCGCCTTGTGTTTGGAAGTCAGCAGCTGCTAGACTTTTGCGATTGCTATCACTGTGCACTGAAAGCCAGGACGGCCTGTGCACGTTAAAACAACTAGCTGAGCAAGAGTAGCCGAAAAATCACGGCCGCTAGATAGCAGCTTACGTATTGCCCAGGAAAGAGCACTATTTTTGGAGTGTGCAGTAAAATCGTGTTTTTGGACAAGGGAGGCATAAGTGCGCTGCGCTCCTAAGCTATCTCCCTGCGAGACACACTGTCAAAGCTTTTCGCTATGATGCAGTCTAGTGCAGACGCACACTACGGCTCTCCGGAGCTGTCCGAAGCCAAGCGCCGGTGGCCGGCGTCTTTCGGCTGAAGCAGCGCTTCGGAGCGTAGGGCTGCCGCTCCGCTGTTGTGTGCGCGAAGCAGCCGCTTCTCCTGCTCCGGGAGCCGGAGAGAGCTGTAGCTTGTACGAGGGCAAAGAACGTTGCTGCAGAGAGACGAAATTGTGTGCACAGTCTTGCGACTGATAGAGGACGGTGGCTAAAGCTCCCTGCCTTTTCAATGCACTGCTGGCATGCTTTATTGAAGGTGCTCCGAGACAATTTTCCTGGGTTTTGACTTCGTCCTGATGAAGCCCCTCTTGGGAAACTCGTGCTCGTTTCCGAAGGCTCGAGATGCAGAGAACTCGATGGCAGCTGCAGAAATGAAGGGCTGCGTTGAGTTGTCGAGAAGCAAGAACATAGCCAGCGCCTTGTGTTTGGCAGTCAGCAGCTGCTGGACTTTTGCGATTGCTTTCACTGTGCACTGAATGCCAGGACGGCACGTGCACGTTAAAACAACGAGCTGGGCAAGAGTGGGCAGAAGAGAACGGGCGTCAGACAGCAGCTTACATATTACCATAGGAAGAGCAGTGTTTTTGGAGTGTGCAGCAAATGCGTGTTTCTGGACAAGGGAGGCAAAAGTGCGCTGCGCTCCTAAGCTATCTCCCTGCGAGACACACTGCCAAAGCTTTTCGTTATCATGCAGTCTAGTGCAGACGCACACTACGGCTCTCCGGAGCTGTCCGAAGCTAAGCGCCGGTGGCCGTGTCTTTCGGCTGAAGCAGCGCTTCGGAGCGTAGGGCTGCCGCTCCGCTGTTGTGTGCGCGAAGCAGCCGCTTCTCCTGCTCCGGGAGCGGACAGAGCGGTAGCTTGTACGAGGGCGAAGAACGAAGCCGCAGAGCACCCGGCTTCTCCGCGCCCTCTAAGGACTGCTAGAGGACCGTGGTGGCCACTCGCCTTCCTCTTCAATTCCATTCTAGCATCCTTAGGGAAGGTATTCCAGGACAATTTTCCTGAGTTTTGAATTCGTCCTGATGCAGCCCCTCGTGGGAAACTCGTGCGCGTCCTCTGAGTCTCCGAGTGCAGAGACCTCGATGGCAACTGCAGAAATGAAGGACTGCGTTGAGTTGTCGAGAAGCAAGAACATAGCCTGGAGTTTGGGAGTCAGCAGCTGCTGGACTTTTGCGATTGCTTTCACTGTGCACTGAATGCCAGGACGGCATGTGCACGTTAAAACAACGAGCTGGGCAAGAGTAATCGAAAGATCACGGCCGTCAGAAAGCAGCTTATATATTGCCCTGGAAAGAGCATTGTTTTTGGAGTGTGCAGTAAAATCGTGTTTCTGGACAAGGGAGGCATAAGTGCGCTGCGCTCCTAAGCTATCTCCCTGCGAGACACACTGCCAAAGCTTTTCGCTATCATGCAGTCCAGTGCAGACGCACACTACGGCTCTCCGGAGCTGTCCGAAGCCAAGCGCCGGTGGCCGGCGTCTTTCGGCTGAAGCAGCGCTTCGGAGCGTAGGGCTGCCGCTCCGCTGTTGTGTGCGCGAAGCAGCCGCTTCTCCTGCTCCGGGAGCCGGAGAGAGCTGTAGCTTGTACGAGGGCGAAGAACGAAGCCGCAGAGCACCGGGCTTCTGCGCGCACCCTAAGGACTGCTAGAGGACCGTGGTGGCCGCTCGCCTGCCTCTTCAATTCCATTCTAGCATCCTTAGGGAAGGTATTCCAGGACAATTTTCCTGAGTTTTGAATTCGTCCTGATGCAGCCCTTCCTGGGAAACTCGTGCGCGTCCTCTGAGTCTCCGAGTGCAGAGACCTCGATGGCAACTGCAGAAATGAAGGACTGCGTTGAGTTGTCGAGAAGCAAGAACATAGCCTGGAGTTTGGGAGTCAGCAGCTGCTGGACTTTTGCGATTGCTATCACTGTGCACTGAATGCCAGGACGGCATGTGCACGTTAAAACAACGAGCTGGGCAAGAGTAATCGAAAGATCACGGCCGTCAGAAAGCAGCTTATATATTGCCCTGGAAAGAGCATTGTTTTTGGAGTGTGCAGTAAAATCGTGTTTCTGGACAAGGGAGGCATAAGTGCGCTGCGCTTCTAAGCTATCTCCCTGCGAGACACACTGCCAAAGCTTTTCGCTATCATGCAGTCCAGTGCAGACGCACACTACGGCTCTCCGGAGCTGTCCGAAGCCAAGCGCCGGCGGCCGGCGTCTTTCGGCTGAAGCAGCGCTTCGGAGCGTAGGGCTGCCGCTCCGCTCTTGTGTGCGCGAAGCAGCCGCTTCTCCTGCTCCGGGAGCGGACAGAGCGGTAGCTTGTACGAGGGCGAAGAACGAAGCCGCAGAGCACCGGGCTTCTGCGCGCACCCTAAGGACTGCTAGAGGACCGTGGTGGCCGCTCGCCTGCCTCTTCAATTCCATTCTAGCATCCTTAGGGAAGGTGTTCCAGGACAATTTTCCTGAGTTTTGAATTCGTCCTGATGCAGCCCCTCGTGGGAAACTCGTGCTCGTCCTCTGAGTCTCCGACATGCAGAGACCTCGATGGCAACTGCAGAAATGAAGGGCTGCGTTGAGTTGTCGAGAAGCAAGAACATAGCCAGCGCCTTGTGTTTGGAAGTCAGCAGCTGCTAGACTTTTGCGATTGCTATCACTGTGCACTGAAAGCCAGGACGGCCTGTGCACGTTAAAACAACTAGCTGAGCAAGAGTAGCCGAAAAATCACGGCCGCTAGATAGCAGCTTACGTATTGCCCAGGAAAGAGCACTATTTTTGGAGTGTGCAGTAAAATCGTGTTTTTGGACAAGGGAGGCATAAGTGCGCTGCGCTCCTAAGCTATCTCCCTGCGAGACACACTGTCAAAGCTTTTCGCTATGATGCAGTCTAGTGCAGACGCACACTACGGCTCTCCGGAGCTGTCCGAAGCCAAGCGCCGGTGGCCGGCGTCTTTCGGCTGAAGCAGCGCTTCGGAGCGTAGGGCTGCCGCTCCGCTGTTGTGTGCGCGAAGCAGCCGCTTCTCCTGCTCCGGGAGCCGGAGAGAGCTGTAGCTTGTACGAGGGCAAAGAACGTTGCTGCAGAGAGACGAAATTGTGTGCACAGTCTTGCGACTGATAGAGGACGGTGGCTAAAGCTCCCTGCCTTTTCAATGCACTGCTGGCATGCTTTATTGAAGGTGCTCCGAGACAATTTTCCTGGGTTTTGACTTCGTCCTGATGAAGCCCCTCTTGGGAAACTCGTGCTCGTTTCCGAAGGCTCGAGATGCAGAGAACTCGATGGCAGCTGCAGAAATGAAGGGCTGCGTTGAGTTGTCGAGAAGCAAGAACATAGCCAGCGCCTTGTGTTTGGCAGTCAGCAGCTGCTGGACTTTTGCGATTGCTTTCACTGTGCACTGAATGCCAGGACGGCACGTGCACGTTAAAACAACGAGCTGGGCAAGAGTGGGCAGAAGAGAACGGGCGTCAGACAGCAGCTTACATATTACCATAGGAAGAGCAGTGTTTTTGGAGTGTGCAGCAAATGCGTGTTTCTGGACAAGGGAGGCAAAAGTGCGCTGCGCTCCTAAGCTATCTCCCTGCGAGACACACTGCCAAAGCTTTTCGTTATCATGCAGTCCAGTGCAGACGCACACTACGGCTCTCCGGAGCTATCCGAAGCTAAGCGCCGGTGGCCGTGTCTTTCGGCTGAAGCAGCGCTTCGGAGCGTAGGGCTGCCGCTCCGCTGTTGTGTGCGCGAAGCAGCCGCTTCTCCTGCTCCGGGAGCGGACAGAGCGGTAGCTTGTACGAGGGCGAAGAACGAAGCCGCAGAGCACCCGGCTTCTCCGCGCCCTCTAAGGACTGCTAGAGGACCGTGGTGGCCACTCGCCTTCCTCTTCAATTCCATTCTAGCATCCTTAGGGAAGGTATTCCAGGACAATTTTCCTGAGTTTTGAATTCGTCCTGATGCAGCCCCTCGTGGGAAACTCGTGCGCGTCCTCTGAGTCTCCGAGTGCAGAGACCTCGATGGCAACTGCAGAAATGAAGGACTGCGTTGAGTTGTCGAGAAGCAAGAACATAGCCTGGAGTTTGGGAGTCAGCAGCTGCTGGACTTTTGCGATTGCTTTCACTGTGCACTGAATGCCAGGACGGCATGTGCACGTTAAAACAACGAGCTGGGCAAGAGTAATCGAAAGATCACGGCCGTCAGAAAGCAGCTTATATATTGCCCTGGAAAGAGCATTGTTTTTGGAGTGTGCAGTAAAATCGTGTTTCTGGACAAGGGAGGCATAAGTGCGCTGCGCTCCTAAGCTATCTCCCTGCGAGACACACTGCCAAAGCTTTTCGCTATCATGCAGTCCAGTGCAGACGCACACTACGGCTCTCCGGAGCTGTCCGAAGCCAAGCGCCGGTGGCCGGCGTCTTTCGGCTGAAGCAGCGCTTCGGAGCGTAGGGCTGCCGCTCCGCTGTTGTGTGCGCGAAGCAGCCGCTTCTCCTGCTCCGGGAGCCGGAGAGAGCTGTAGCTTGTACGAGGGCGAAGAACGAAGCCGCAGAGCACCGGGCTTCTGCGCGCACCCTAAGGACTGCTAGAGGACCGTGGTGGCCGCTCGCCTGCCTCTTCAATTCCATTCTAGCATCCTTAGGGAAGGTATTCCAGGACAATTTTCCTGAGTTTTGAATTCGTCCTGATGCAGCCCTTCCTGGGAAACTCGTGCGCGTCCTCTGAGTCTCCGAGTGCAGAGACCTCGATGGCAACTGCAGAAATGAAGGACTGCGTTGAGTTGTCGAGAAGCAAGAACATAGCCTGGAGTTTGGGAGTCAGCAGCTGCTGGACTTTTGCGATTGCTATCACTGTGCACTGAATGCCAGGACGGCATGTGCACGTTAAAACAACGAGCTGGGCAAGAGTAATCGAAAGATCACGGCCGTCAGAAAGCAGCTTATATATTGCCCTGGAAAGAGCATTGTTTTTGGAGTGTGCAGTAAAATCGTGTTTCTGGACAAGGGAGGCATAAGTGCGCTGCGCTTCTAAGCTATCTCCCTGCGAGACACACTGCCAAAGCTTTTCGCTATCATGCAGTCCAGTGCAGACGCACACTACGGCTCTCCGGAGCTGTCCGAAGCCAAGCGCCGGCGGCCGGCGTCTTTCGGCTGAAGCAGCGCTTCGGAGCGTAGGGCTGCCGCTCCGCTCTTGTGTGCGCGAAGCAGCCGCTTCTCCTGCTCCGGGAGCCGGAGAGAGCGGTAGCTTGTACGAGGGCGAAGAACGAAGCCGCAGAGCACCGGGCTTCTGCGCGCACCCTAAGGACTGCTAGAGGACCGTGGTGGCCGCTCGCCTGCCTCTTCAATTCCATTCTAGCATCCTTAGGGAAGGTGTTCCAGGACAATTTTCCTGAGTTTTGAATTCGTCCTGATGCAGCCCCTCGTGGGAAACTCGTGCTCGTCCTCTGAGTCTCCGACATGCAGAGACCTCGATGGCAACTGCAGAAATGAAGGGCTGCGTTGAGTTGTCGAGAAGCAAGAACATAGCCAGCGCCTTGTGTTTGGAAGTCAGCAGCTGCTAGACTTTTGCGATTGCTATCACTGTGCACTGAAAGCCAGGACGGCCTGTGCACGTTAAAACAACTAGCTGAGCAAGAGTAGCCGAAAAATCACGGCCGCTAGATAGCAGCTTACGTATTGCCCAGGAAAGAGCACTATTTTTGGAGTGTGCAGTAAAATCGTGTTTTTGGACAAGGGAGGCATAAGTGCGCTGCGCTCCTAAGCTATCTCCCTGCGAGACACACTGTCAAAGCTTTTCGCTATGATGCAGTCTAGTGCAGACGCACACTACGGCTCTCCGGAGCTGTCCGAAGCCAAGCGCCGGTGGCCGGCGTCTTTCGGCTGAAGCAGCGCTTCGGAGCGTAGGGCTGCCGCTCCGCTGTTGTGTGCGCGAAGCAGCCGCTTCTCCTGCTCCGGGAGCCGGAGAGAGCTGTAGCTTGTACGAGGGCAAAGAACGTTGCTGCAGAGAGACGAAATTGTGTGCACAGTCTTGCGACTGATAGAGGACGGTGGCTAAAGCTCCCTGCCTTTTCAATGCACTGCTGGCATGCTTTATTGAAGGTGCTCCGAGACAATTTTCCTGGGTTTTGACTTCGTCCTGATGAAGCCCCTCTTGGGAAACTCGTGCTCGTTTCCGAAGGCTCGAGATGCAGAGAACTCGATGGCAGCTGCAGAAATGAAGGGCTGCGTTGAGTTGTCGAGAAGCAAGAACATAGCCAGCGCCTTGTGTTTGGCAGTCAGCAGCTGCTGGACTTTTGCGATTGCTTTCACTGTGCACTGAATGCCAGGACGGCACGTGCACGTTAAAACAACGAGCTGGGCAAGAGTGGGCAGAAGAGAACGGGCGTCAGACAGCAGCTTACATATTACCATAGGAAGAGCAGTGTTTTTGGAGTGTGCAGCAAATGCGTGTTTCTGGACAAGGGAGGCAAAAGTGCGCTGCGCTCCTAAGCTATCTCCCTGCGAGACACACTGCCAAAGCTTTTCGTTATCATGCAGTCCAGTGCAGACGCACACTACGGCTCTCCGGAGCTATCCGAAGCTAAGCGCCGGTGGCCGGCGTCTTTCGGCTGAAGCAGCGCTTCGGAGCGTAGGGCTGCCGCTCTGCTGTTGTGTGCGCGAAGCAGCCGCTTCTCCTGCTCCGGGAGCGGACAGAGCGGTAGCTTGTACGAGGGCGAAGAACGAAGCCGCAGAGCACCCGGCTTCTCCGCGCCCTCTAAGGACTGCTAGAGGACCGTGGTGGCCACTCGCCTTCCTCTTCAATTCCATTCTAGCATACTTAGGGAAGGTGTTCCAGGACAATTTTCCTGAGTTTTGAATTCGTCCTGATGCAGCCCCTCGTGGGAAACTCGGCGCGTCCTCTGAGTCTCCGAGTGCAGAGACCTCGATGGCAACTGCAGAAATGAAGGACTGCGTTGAGTTGTCGAGAAGCAAGAACATAGCCTGGAGTTTGGGAGTCAGCAGCTGCTGGACTTTTGCGATTGCTTTCACTGTGCACTGAATGCCAGGACGGCATGTGCACGTTAAAACAACTAGCTGGGCAAGAGTAATCGAAAGATCACGGCCGTCAGAAAGCAGCTTATATATTGCCCTGGAAAGAGCATTGTTTTTGGAGTGTGCAGTGAAATCGTGTTTCTGGACAAGGGAGGCATAAGTGCGCTGCGCTCCTAAGCTATCTCCCTGCGAGACACACTGCCAAAGCTTTTCGCTATCATGCAGTCCAGTGCAGACGCACACTACGGCTCTCCGGAGCTGTCCGAAGCCAAGCGCCGGTGGCCGGCGTCTTTCGGCTGAAGCAGCGCTTCGGAGCGTAGGGCTGCCGCTCCGCTGTTGTGTGCGCGAAGCAGCCGCTTCTCCTGCTCCGGGAGCCGGAGAGAGCGGTAGCTTGTACGAGGGCGAAGAACGAAGCCGCAGAGCACCGGGCTTCTGCGCGCACCCTAAGGACTGCTAGAGGACCGTGGTGGCCGCTCGCCTGCCTCTTCAATTCCATTCTAGCATTTTTAGGGAAGGTATTCCAGGACAATTTTCCTGAGTTTTGAATTCGTCCTGATGCAGCCCCTCCTGGGAAACTCGGCGCGTCCTCTGAGTCTCCGAGTGCAGAGACCTCGATGGCAACTGCAGAAATGAAGGGCTGCGTTGAGTTGTCGAGAAGCAAGAACATAGCCAGCGCCTTGTGTTTGGAAGTCAGCAGCTGCTAGACTTTTGCGATTGCTATCACTGTGCACTGAATGCCAGGACGGCCTGTGCACGTTAAAACAACTAGCTGAGCAAGAGTAGCCGAAAAATCACGGCCGCTAGATAGCAGCTTACGTATTGCCCAGGAAAGAGCACTATTTTTGGAGTGTGCAGTAAAATCGTGTTTCTGGACAAGGGAGGCATAAGTGCGCTGCGCTCCTAAGCTATCTCCCTGCGAGACACACTGCCAAAGCTTTTCGCTATGATGCAGTCTAGTGCAGACGCACACTACGGCTCTCCGGAGCTGTCCGAAGCCAAGCGCCGGTGGCCGGCGTCTTTCGGCTGAAGCAGCGCTTCGGAGCGTAGGGCTGCCGCTCCGCTGTTGTGTGCGCGAAGCAGCCGCTTCTCCTGCTCCGGGAGCCGGAGAGAGCTGTAGCTTGTACGAGGGCAAAGAACGTTGCTGCAGAGAGACGAAATTGTGTGCACAGTCTTGCGACTGATAGAGGACGGTGGCTAAAGCTCCCTGCCTTTTCAATGCACTGCTGGCATGCTTTATTGAAGGTGCTCCGAGACAATTTTCCTGGGTTTTGACTTCGTCCTGATGAAGCCCCTCTTGGGAAACTCGTGCTCGTTTCCGAAGGCTCGAGATGCAGAGAACTCGATGGCAGCTGCAGAAATGAAGGGCTGCGTTGAGTTGTCGAGAAGCAAGAACATAGCCAGCGCCTTGTGTTTGGCAGTCAGCAGCTGCTGGACTTTTGCGATTGCTTTCACTGTGCACTGAATGCCAGGACGGCACGTGCACGTTAAAACAACGAGCTGGGCAAGAGTGGGCAGAAGAGAACGGGCGTCAGACAGCAGCTTACATATTACCATAGGAAGAGCAGTGTTTTTGGAGTGTGCAGCAAATGCGTGTTTCTGGACAAGGGAGGCAAAAGTGCGCTGCGCTCCTAAGCTATCTCCCTGCGAGACACACTGCCAAAGCTTTTCGTTATCATGCAGTCTAGTGCAGACGCACACTACGGCTCTCCGGAGCTGTCCGAAGCTAAGCGCCGGTGGCCGTGTCTTTCGGCTGAAGCAGCGCTTCGGAGCGTAGGGCTGCCGCTCCGCTGTTGTGTGCGCGAAGCAGCCGCTTCTCCTGCTCCGGGAGCGGACAGAGCGGTAGCTTGTACGAGGGCGAAGAACGAAGCCGCAGAGCACCCGGCTTCTCCGCGCCCTCTAAGGACTGCTAGAGGACCGTGGTGGCCACTCGCCTTCCTCTTCAATTCCATTCTAGCATCCTTAGGGAAGGTATTCCAGGACAATTTTCCTGAGTTTTGAATTCGTCCTGATGCAGCCCCTCGTGGGAAACTCGTGCGCGTCCTCTGAGTCTCCGAGTGCAGAGACCTCGATGGCAACTGCAGAAATGAAGGACTGCGTTGAGTTGTCGAGAAGCAAGAACATAGCCTGGAGTTTGGGAGTCAGCAGCTGCTGGACTTTTGCGATTGCTTTCACTGTGCACTGAATGCCAGGACGGCATGTGCACGTTAAAACAACGAGCTGGGCAAGAGTAATCGAAAGATCACGGCCGTCAGAAAGCAGCTTATATATTGCCCTGGAAAGAGCATTGTTTTTGGAGTGTGCAGTAAAATCGTGTTTCTGGACAAGGGAGGCATAAGTGCGCTGCGCTCCTAAGCTATCTCCCTGCGAGACACACTGCCAAAGCTTTTCGCTATCATGCAGTCCAGTGCAGACGCACACTACGGCTCTCCGGAGCTGTCCGAAGCCAAGCGCCGGTGGCCGGCGTCTTTCGGCTGAAGCAGCGCTTCGGAGCGTAGGGCTGCCGCTCCGCTGTTGTGTGCGCGAAGCAGCCGCTTCTCCTGCTCCGGGAGCCGGAGAGAGCTGTAGCTTGTACGAGGGCGAAGAACGAAGCCGCAGAGCACCGGGCTTCTGCGCGCACCCTAAGGACTGCTAGAGGACCGTGGTGGCCGCTCGCCTGCCTCTTCAATTCCATTCTAGCATCCTTAGGGAAGGTATTCCAGGACAATTTTCCTGAGTTTTGAATTCGTCCTGATGCAGCCCTTCCTGGGAAACTCGTGCGCGTCCTCTGAGTCTCCGAGTGCAGAGACCTCGATGGCAACTGCAGAAATGAAGGACTGCGTTGAGTTGTCGAGAAGCAAGAACATAGCCTGGAGTTTGGGAGTCAGCAGCTGCTGGACTTTTGCGATTGCTATCACTGTGCACTGAATGCCAGGACGGCATGTGCACGTTAAAACAACTAGCTGGGCAAGAGTAATCGAAAGATCACGGCCGTCAGAAAGCAGCTTATATATTGCCCTAGAAAGAGCATTGTTTTTGGAGTGTGCAGTAAAATCGTGTTTCTGGACAAGGGAGGCATAAGTGCGCTGCGCTTCTAAGCTATCTCCCTGCGAGACACACTGCCAAAGCTTTTCGCTATCATGCAGTCCAGTGCAGACGCACACTACGGCTCTCCGGAGCTGTCCGAAGCCAAGCGCCGGTGGCCGGCGTCTTTCGGCTGAAGCAGCGCTTCGGAGCGTAGGGCTGCCGCTCCGCTCTTGTGTGCGCGAAGCAGCCGCTTCTCCTGCTCCGGGAGCCGGAGAGAGCGGTAGCTTGTACGAGGGCGAAGAACGAAGCCGCAGAGCACCGGGCTTCTGCGCGCACCCTAAGGACTGCTAGAGGACCGTGGTGGCCGCTCGCCTGCCTCTTCAATTCCATTCTAGCATCCTTAGGGAAGGTGTTCCAGGACAATTTTCCTGAGTTTTGAATTCGTCCTGATGCAGCCCCTCCTGGGAAACTCGTGCTCGTCCTCTGAGTCTCCGACATGCAGAGACCTCGATGGCAACTGCAGAAATGAAGGGCTGCGTTGAGTTGTCGAGAAGCAAGAACATAGCCAGCGCCTTGTGTTTGGAAGTCAGCAGCTGCTAGACTTTTGCGATTGCTATCACTGTGCACTGAAAGCCAGGACGGCCTGTGCACGTTAAAACAACTAGCTGAGCAAGAGTAGCCGAAAAATCACGGCCGCTAGATAGCAGCTTACGTATTGCCCAGGAAAGAGCACTATTTTTGGAGTGTGCAGTAAAATCGTGTTTTTGGACAAGGGAGGCATAAGTGCGCTGCGCTCCTAAGCTATCTCCCTGCGAGACACACTGTCAAAGCTTTTCGCTATGATGCAGTCTAGTGCAGACGCACACTACGGCTCTCCGGAGCTGTCCGAAGCCAAGCGCCGGTGGCCGGCGTCTTTCGGCTGAAGCAGCGCTTCGGAGCGTAGGGCTGCCGCTCCGCTGTTGTGTGCGCGAAGCAGCCGCTTCTCCTGCTCCGGGAGCCGGAGAGAGCTGTAGCTTGTACGAGGGCAAAGAACGTTGCTGCAGAGAGACGAAATTGTGTGCACAGTCTTGCGACTGATAGAGGACGGTGGCTAAAGCTCCCTGCCTTTTCAATGCACTGCTGGCATGCTTTATTGAAGGTGCTCCGAGACAATTTTCCTGGGTTTTGACTTCGTCCTGATGAAGCCCCTCTTGGGAAACTCGTGCTCGTTTCCGAAGGCTCGAGATGCAGAGAACTCGATGGCAGCTGCAGAAATGAAGGGCTGCGTTGAGTTGTCGAGAAGCAAGAACATAGCCAGCGCCTTGTGTTTGGCAGTCAGCAGCTGCTGGACTTTTGCGATTGCTTTCACTGTGCACTGAATGCCAGGACGGCACGTGCACGTTAAAACAACGAGCTGGGCAAGAGTGGGCAGAAGAGAACGGGCGTCAGACAGCAGCTTACATATTACCATAGGAAGAGCAGTGTTTTTGGAGTGTGCAGCAAATGCGTGTTTCTGGACAAGGGAGGCAAAAGTGCGCTGCGCTCCTAAGCTATCTCCCTGCGAGACACACTGCCAAAGCTTTTCGTTATCATGCAGTCCAGTGCAGACGCACACTACGGCTCTCCGGAGCTATCCGAAGCTAAGCGCCGGTGGCCGGCGTCTTTCGGCTGAAGCAGCGCTTCGGAGCGTAGGGCTGCCGCTCCGCTGTTGTGTGCGCGAAGCAGCCGCTTCTCCTGCTCCGGGAGCGGACAGAGCGGTAGCTTGTACGAGGGCGAAGAACGAAGCCGCAGAGCACCCGGCTTCTCCGCGCCCTCTAAGGACTGCTAGAGGACCGTGGTGGCCACTCGCCTTCCTCTTCAATTCCATTCTAGCATACTTAGGGAAGGTGTTCCAGGACAATTTTCCTGAGTTTTGAATTCGTCCTGATGCAGCCCCTCGTGGGAAACTCGGCGCGTCCTCTGAGTCTCCGAGTGCAGAGACCTCGATGGCAACTGCAGAAATGAAGGACTGCGTTGAGTTGTCGAGAAGCAAGAACATAGCCTGGAGTTTGGGAGTCAGCAGCTGCTGGACTTTTGCGATTGCTTTCACTGTGCACTGAATGCCAGGACGGCATGTGCACGTTAAAACAACGAGCTGGGCAAGAGTAATCGAAAGATCACGGCCGTCAGAAAGCAGCTTATATATTGCCCTGGAAAGAGCATTGTTTTTGGAGTGTGCAGTGAAATCGTGTTTCTGGACAAGGGAGGCATAAGTGCGCTGCGCTCCTAAGCTATCTCCCTGCGAGACACACTGCCAAAGCTTTTCGCTATCATGCAGTCCAGTGCAGACGCACACTACGGCTCTCCGGAGCTGTCCGAAGCCAAGCGCCGGTGGCCGGCGTCTTTCGGCTGAAGCAGCGCTTCGGAGCGTAGGGCTGCCGCTCCGCTGTTGTGTGCGCGAAGCAGCCGCTTCTCCTGCTCCGGGAGCCGGAGAGAGCGGTAGCTTGTACGAGGGCGAAGAACGAAGCCGCAGAGCACCGGGCTTCTGCGCGCACCCTAAGGACTGCTAGAGGACCGTGGTGGCCGCTCGCCTGCCTCTTCAATTCCATTCTAGCATTTTTAGGGAAGGTATTCCAGGACAATTTTCCTGAGTTTTGAATTCGTCCTGATGCAGCCCCTCCTGGGAAACTCGGCGCGTCCTCTGAGTCTCCGAGTGCAGAGACCTCGATGGCAACTGCAGAAATGAAGGGCTGCGTTGAGTTGTCGAGAAGCAAGAACATAGCCAGCGCCTTGTGTTTGGAAGTCAGCAGCTGCTAGACTTTTGCGATTGCTATCACTGTGCACTGAATGCCAGGACGGCCTGTGCACGTTAAAACAACTAGCTGAGCAAGAGTAGCCGAAAAATCACGGCCGCTAGATAGCAGCTTACGTATTGCCCAGGAAAGAGCACTATTTTTGGAGTGTGCAGTAAAATCGTGTTTCTGGACAAGGGAGGCATAAGTGCGCTGCGCTCCTAAGCTATCTCCCTGCGAGACACACTGCCAAAGCTTTTCGCTATGATGCAGTCTAGTGCAGACGCACACTACGGCTCTCCGGAGCTGTCCGAAGCCAAGCGCCGGTGGCCGGCGTCTTTCGGCTGAAGCAGCGCTTCGGAGCGTATGGCTGCCGCTCCGCTGTTGTGTGCGCGAAGCAGCCGCTTCTCCTGCTCCGGGAGCCGGAGAGAGCTGTAGCTTGTACGAGGGCAAAGAACGTTGCTGCAGAGAGACGAAATTGTGTGCACAGTCTTGCGACTGATAGAGGACGGTGGCTAAAGCTCCCTGCCTTTTCAATGCACTGCTGGCATGCTTTATTGAAGGTGCTCCGAGACAATTTTCCTGGGTTTTGACTTCGTCCTGATGAAGCCCCTCTTGGGAAACTCGTGCTCGTTTCCGAAGGCTCGAGATGCAGAGAACTCGATGGCAGCTGCAGAAATGAAGGGCTGCGTTGAGTTGTCGAGAAGCAAGAACATAGCCAGCGCCTTGTGTTTGGCAGTCAGCAGCTGCTGGACTTTTGCGATTGCTTTCACTGTGCACTGAATGCCAGGACGGCACGTGCACGTTAAAACAACGAGCTGGGCAAGAGTGGGCAGAAGAGAACGGGCGTCAGACAGCAGCTTACATATTACCATAGGAAGAGCAGTGTTTTTGGAGTGTGCAGCAAATGCGTGTTTCTGGACAAGGGAGGCAAAAGTGCGCTGCGCTCCTAAGCTATCTCCCTGCGAGACACACTGCCAAAGCTTTTCGTTATCATGCAGTCTAGTGCAGACGCACACTACGGCTCTCCGGAGCTGTCCGAAGCTAAGCGCCGGTGGCCGTGTCTTTCGGCTGAAGCAGCGCTTCGGAGCGTAGGGCTGCCGCTCCGCTGTTGTGTGCGCGAAGCAGCCGCTTCTCCTGCTCCGGGAGCGGACAGAGCGGTAGCTTGTACGAGGGCGAAGAACGAAGCCGCAGAGCACCGGGCTTCTCCGCGCCCTCTAAGGACTGCTAGAGGACCGTGGTGGCCACTCGCCTTCCTCTTCAATTCCATTCTAGCATCCTTAGGGAAGGTATTCCAGGACAATTTTCCTGAGTTTTGAATTCGTCCTGATGCAGCCCCTCGTGGGAAACTCGTGCGCGTCCTCTGAGTCTCCGAGTGCAGAGACCTCGATGGCAACTGCAGAAATGAAGGACTGCGTTGAGTTGTCGAGAAGCAAGAACATAGCCTGGAGTTTGGGAGTCAGCAGCTGCTGGACTTTTGCGATTGCTTTCACTGTGCACTGAATGCCAGGACGGCATGTGCACGTTAAAACAACGAGCTGGGCAAGAGTAATCGAAAGATCACGGCCGTCAGAAAGCAGCTTATATATTGCCCTGGAAAGAGCATTGTTTTTGGAGTGTGCAGTAAAATCGTGTTTCTGGACAAGGGAGGCATAAGTGCGCTGCGCTCCTAAGCTATCTCCCTGCGAGACACACTGCCAAAGCTTTTCGCTATCATGCAGTCCAGTGCAGACGCACACTACGGCTCTCCGGAGCTGTCCGAAGCCAAGCGCCGGTGGCCGGCGTCTTTCGGCTGAAGCAGCGCTTCGGAGCGTATGGCTGCCGCTCCGCTGTTGTGTGCGCGAAGCAGCCGCTTCTCCTGCTCCGGGAGCCGGAGAGAGCTGTAGCTTGTACGAGGGCAAAGAACGTTGCTGCAGAGAGACGAAATTGTGTGCACAGTCTTGCGACTGATAGAGGACGGTGGCTAAAGCTCCCTGCCTTTTCAATGCACTGCTGGCATGCTTTATTGAAGGTGCTCCGAGACAATTTTCCTGGGTTTTGACTTCGTCCTGATGAAGCCCCTCTTGGGAAACTCGTGCTCGTTTCCGAAGGCTCGAGATGCAGAGAACTCGATGGCAGCTGCAGAAATGAAGGGCTGCGTTGAGTTGTCGAGAAGCAAGAACATAGCCAGCGCCTTGTGTTTGGCAGTCAGCAGCTGCTGGACTTTTGCGATTGCTTTCACTGTGCACTGAATGCCAGGACGGCACGTGCACGTTAAAACAACGAGCTGGGCAAGAGTGGGCAGAAGAGAACGGGCGTCAGACAGCAGCTTACATATTACCATAGGAAGAGCAGTGTTTTTGGAGTGTGCAGCAAATGCGTGTTTCTGGACAAGGGAGGCAAAAGTGCGCTGCGCTCCTAAGCTATCTCCCTGCGAGACACACTGCCAAAGCTTTTCGTTATCATGCAGTCTAGTGCAGACGCACACTACGGCTCTCCGGAGCTGTCCGAAGCTAAGCGCCGGTGGCCGTGTCTTTCGGCTGAAGCAGCGCTTCGGAGCGTAGGGCTGCCGCTCCGCTGTTGTGTGCGCGAAGCAGCCGCTTCTCCTGCTCCGGGAGCGGACAGAGCGGTAGCTTGTACGAGGGCGAAGAACGAAGCCGCAGAGCACCCGGCTTCTCCGCGCCCTCTAAGGACTGCTAGAGGACCGTGGTGGCCACTCGCCTTCCTCTTCAATTCCATTCTAGCATACTTAGGGAAGGTATTCCAGGACAATTTTCCTGAGTTTTGAATTCGTCCTGATGCAGCCCCTCGTGGGAAACTCGTGCGCGTCCTCTGAGTCTCCGAGTGCAGAGACCTCGATGGCAACTGCAGAAATGAAGGACTGCGTTGAGTTGTCGAGAAGCAAGAACATAGCCTGGAGTTTGGGAGTCAGCAGCTGCTGGACTTTTGCGATTGCTTTCACTGTGCACTGAATGCCAGGACGGCATGTGCACGTTAAAACAACGAGCTGGGCAAGAGTAATCGAAAGATCACGGCCGTCAGAAAGCAGCTTATATATTGCCCTGGAAAGAGCATTGTTTTTGGAGTGTGCAGTAAAATCGTGTTTCTGGACAAGGGAGGCATAAGTGCGCTGCGCTCCTAAGCTATCTCCCTGCGAGACACACTGCCAAAGCTTTTCGCTATCATGCAGTCCAGTGCAGACGCACACTACGGCTCTCCGGAGCTGTCCGAAGCCAAGCGCCGGTGGCCGGCGTCTTTCGGCTGAAGCAGCGCTTCGGAGCGTAGGGCTGCCGCTCCGCTGTTGTGTGCGCGAAGCAGCCGCTTCTCCTGCTCCGGGAGCCGGAGAGAGCTGTAGCTTGTACGAGGGCGAAGAACGAAGCCGCAGAGCACCGGGCTTCTGCGCGCACCCTAAGGACTGCTAGAGGACCGTGGTGGCCGCTCGCCTGCCTCTTCAATTCCATTCTAGCATCCTTAGGGAAGGTATTCCAGGACAATTTTCCTGAGTTTTGAATTCGTCCTGATGCAGCCCTTCCTGGGAAACTCGTGCGCGTCCTCTGAGTCTCCGAGTGCAGAGACCTCGATGGCAACTGCAGAAATGAAGGGCTGCGTTGAGTTGTCGAGAAGCAAGAACATAGCCAGCGCCTTGTGTTTGGAAGTCAGCAGCTGCTAGACTTTTGCGATTGCTATCACTGTGCACTGAAAGCCAGGACGGCCTGTGCACGTTAAAACAACTAGCTGAGCAAGAGTAGCCGAAAAATCACGGCCGCTAGATAGCAGCTTACGTATTGCCCAGGAAAGAGCACTATTTTTGGAGTGTGCAGTAAAATCGTGTTTTTGGACAAGGGAGGCATAAGTGCGCTGCGCTCCTAAGCTATCTCCCTGCGAGACACACTGTCAAAGCTTTTCGCTATGATGCAGTCTAGTGCAGACGCACACTACGGCTCTCCGGAGCTGTCCGAAGCCAAGCGCCGGTGGCCGGCGTCTTTCGGCTGAAGCAGCGCTTCGGAGCGTAGGGCTGCCGCTCCGCTGTTGTGTGCGCGAAGCAGCCGCTTCTCCTGCTCCGGGAGCCGGAGAGAGCTGTAGCTTGTACGAGGGCAAAGAACGTTGCTGCAGAGAGACGAAATTGTGTGCACAGTCTTGCGACTGATAGAGGACGGTGGCTAAAGCTCCCTGCCTTTTCAATGCACTGCTGGCATGCTTTATTGAAGGTGCTCCGAGACAATTTTCCTGGGTTTTGACTTCGTCCTGATGAAGCCCCTCTTGGGAAACTCGTGCTCGTTTCCGAAGGCTCGAGATGCAGAGAACTCGATGGCAGCTGCAGAAATGAAGGGCTGCGTTGAGTTGTCGAGAAGCAAGAACATAGCCAGCGCCTTGTGTTTGGCAGTCAGCAGCTGCTGGACTTTTGCGATTGCTTTCACTGTGCACTGAATGCCAGGACGGCACGTGCACGTTAAAACAACGAGCTGGGCAAGAGTGGGCAGAAGAGAACGGGCGTCAGACAGCAGCTTACATATTACCATAGGAAGAGCAGTGTTTTTGGAGTGTGCAGCAAATGCGTGTTTCTGGACAAGGGAGGCAAAAGTGCGCTGCGCTCCTAAGCTATCTCCCTGCGAGACACACTGCCAAAGCTTTTCGTTATCATGCAGTCCAGTGCAGACGCACACTACGGCTCTCCGGAGCTATCCGAAGCTAAGCGCCGGTGGCCGGCGTCTTTCGGCTGAAGCAGCGCTTCGGAGCGTAGGGCTGCCGCTCCGCTGTTGTGTGCGCGAAGCAGCCGCTTCTCCTGCTCCGGGAGCGGACAGAGCGGTAGCTTGTACGAGGGCGAAGAACGAAGCCGCAGAGCACCCGGCTTCTCCGCGCCCTCTAAGGACTGCTAGAGGACCGTGGTGGCCACTCGCCTTCCTCTTCAATTCCATTCTAGCATACTTAGGGAAGGTGTTCCAGGACAATTTTCCTGAGTTTTGAATTCGTCCTGATGCAGCCCCTCGTGGGAAACTCGGCGCGTCCTCTGAGTCTCCGAGTGCAGAGACCTCGATGGCAACTGCAGAAATGAAGGACTGCGTTGAGTTGTCGAGAAGCAAGAACATAGCCTGGAGTTTGGGAGTCAGCAGCTGCTGGACTTTTGCGATTGCTTTCACTGTGCACTGAATGCCAGGACGGCATGTGCACGTTAAAACAACGAGCTGGGCAAGAGTAATCGAAAGATCACGGCCGTCAGAAAGCAGCTTATATATTGCCCTGGAAAGAGCATTGTTTTTGGAGTGTGCAGTGAAATCGTGTTTCTGGACAAGGGAGGCATAAGTGCGCTGCGCTCCTAAGCTATCTCCCTGCGAGACACACTGCCAAAGCTTTTCGCTATCATGCAGTCCAGTGCAGACGCACACTACGGCTCTCCGGAGCTGTCCGAAGCCAAGCGCCGGTGGCCGGCGTCTTTCGGCTGAAGCAGCGCTTCGGAGCGTAGGGCTGCCGCTCCGCTGTTGTGTGCGCGAAGCAGCCGCTTCTCCTGCTCCGGGAGCCGGAGAGAGCGGTAGCTTGTACGAGGGCGAAGAACGAAGCCGCAGAGCACCGGGCTTCTGCGCGCACCCTAAGGACTGCTAGAGGACCGTGGTGGCCGCTCGCCTGCCTCTTCAATTCCATTCTAGCATTTTTAGGGAAGGTATTCCAGGACAATTTTCCTGAGTTTTGAATTCGTCCTGATGCAGCCCCTCCTGGGAAACTCGGCGCGTCCTCTGAGTCTCCGAGTGCAGAGACCTCGATGGCAACTGCAGAAATGAAGGACTGCGTTGAGTTGTCGAGAAGCAAGAACATAGCCTGGAGTTTGGGAGTCAGCAGCTGCTGGACTTTTGCGATTGCTTTCACTGTGCACAGAAAGCCAGGACGGCATGTGCACGTTAAAACAACGAGCTGGGCAAGAGTAATCGAAAGATCACGGCCGTCAGAAAGCAGCTTATATATTGCCCTAGAAAGAGCATTGTTTTTGGAGTGTGCAGTAAAATCGTGTTTCTGGACAAGGGAGGCATAAGTGCGCTGCGCTCCTAAGCTATCTCCCTGCGAGACACACTGCCAAAGCTTTTCGCTATCATGCAGTCCAGTGCAGACGCACACTACGGCTCTCCGGAGCTGTCCGAAGCCAAGCGCCGGTGGCCGGCGTCTTTCGGCTGAAGCAGCGCTTCGGAGCGTAGGGCTGCCGCTCCGCTGTTGTGTGCGCGAAGCAGCCGCTTCTCCTGCTCCGGGAGCCGGAGAGAGCGGTAGCTTGTACGAGGGCGAAGAACGAAGCCGCAGAGCACCGGGCTTCTGCGCGCACCCTAAGGACTTCTAGAGGACCGTGGTGGCCGCTCGCCTGCCTCTTCAATTCCATTCTAGCATCCTTAGGGAAGGTGTTCCAGGACAATTTTCCTGAGTTTTGAATTCGTCCTGATGCAGCCCCTCCTGGGAAACTCGTGCGCGTCCTCTGAGTCTCCGAGTGCAGAGACCTCGATGGCAACTGCAGAAATGTAGGGCTGCGTTGAGTTGTCGAGAAGCAAGAACATAGCCAGCGCCTTGTGTTTGGGAGTCAGCAGCTGCTAGACTTTTGCGATTGCTATCACTGTGCACTGAAAGCCAGGACGGCCTGTGCACGTTAAAACAACTAGCTGAGCAAGAGTAGCCGAAAAATCACGGCCGCTAGATAGCAGCTTACGTATTGCCCAGGAAAGAGCACTATTTTTGGAGTGTGCAGTAAAATCGTGTTTTTGGACAAGGGAGGCATAAGTGCGCTGCGCTCCTAAGCTATCTCCCTGCGAGACACACTGCCAAAGCTTTTCGCTATCATGCAGTCCAGTGCAGACGCACACTACGGCTCTCCGGAGCTGTCCGAAGCCAAGCGCCGGTGGCCGGCGTCTTTCGGCTGAAGCAGCGCTTCGGAGCGTATGGCTGCCGCTCCGCTGTTGTGTGCGCGAAGCAGCCGCTTCTCCTGCTCCGGGAGCCGGAGAGAGCTGTAGCTTGTACGAGGGCAAAGAACGTTGCTGCAGAGAGACGAAATTGTGTGCACAGTCTTGCGACTGATAGAGGACGGTGGCTAAAGCTCCCTGCCTTTTCAATGCACTGCTGGCATGCTTTATTGAAGGTGCTCCGAGACAATTTTCCTGGGTTTTGACTTCGTCCTGATGAAGCCCCTCTTGGGAAACTCGTGCTCGTTTCCGAAGGCTCGAGATGCAGAGAACTCGATGGCAGCTGCAGAAATGAAGGGCTGCGTTGAGTTGTCGAGAAGCAAGAACATAGCCAGCGCCTTGTGTTTGGCAGTCAGCAGCTGCTGGACTTTTGCGATTGCTTTCACTGTGCACTGAATGCCAGGACGGCACGTGCACGTTAAAACAACGAGCTGGGCAAGAGTGGGCAGAAGAGAACGGGCGTCAGACAGCAGCTTACATATTACCATAGGAAGGGCAGTGTTTTTGGAGTGTGCAGCAAATGCGTGTTTCTGGACAAGGGAGGCAAAAGTGCGCTGCGCTCCTAAGCTATCTCCCTGCGAGACACACTGCCAAAGCTTTTCGCTATCATGCAGTCCAGTGCAGACGCACACTACGGCTCTCCGGAGCTGTCCGAAGCTAAGCGCCGGTCGCCGGCGTCTTTCGGCTGAAGCAGCGCTTCGGAGCGTACGGCTGCCGCTCCGCTGTTGTGTGCGCGAAGCAGCCGCTTCTCCTGCTCCGGGAGCGGACAGAGCGGTAGCTTGTACGAGGGCGAAGAACGAAGCCGCAGAGCACCCGGCTTCTCCGCGCCCTCTAAGGACTGCTAGAGGACCGTGGTGGCCACTCGCCTTCCTCTTCAATTCCATTCTAGTATCCTTAGGGACGGTGTTCCAGGACAATTTTCCTGAGTTTTGAATTCGTCCTGATGCAGCCCCTCCTGGGAAACTCGTGCGCGTCCTCTGAGTCTCCGAGTGCAGAGACCTCGATGGCAACTGCAGAAATGAAGGACTGCGTTGAGTTGTCGAGAAGCAAGAACATAGCCTGGAGTTTGGGAGTCAGCAGCTGCTGGACTTTTGCGATTGCTTTCACTGTGCACTGAATGCCAGGACGGCATGTGCACGTTAAAACAACGAGCTGGGCAAGAGTAATCGAAAGATCACGGCCGTCAGAAAGCAGCTTATATATTGCCCTGGAAAGAGCATTGTTTTTGGAGTGTGCAGTAAAATCGTGTTTCTGGACAAGGGAGGCATAAGTGCGCTGCGCTCCTAAGCTATCTCCCTGCGAGACACACTGCCAAAGCTTTTCGCTATCATGCAGTCCAGTGCAGACGCACACTACGGCTCTCCGGAGCTGTCCGAAGCCAAGCGCCGGTGGCCGGCGTCTTTCGGCTGAAGCAGCGCTTCGGAGCGTAGGGCTGCCGCTCCGCTGTTGTGTGCGCGAAGCAGCCGCTTCTCCTGCTCCGGGAGCCGGAGAGAGCGGTAGCTTGTACGAGGGCGAAGAACGAAGCCGCAGAGCACCGGGCTTCTGCGCGCACCCTAAGGACTGCTAGAGGACCGTGGTGGCCGCTCGCCTGCCTCTTCAATTCCATTCTAGCATCCTTAGGGAAGGTATTCCAGGACAATTTTCCTGAGTTTTGAATTCGTCCTGATGCAGCCCCTCGTGGGAAACTCGTGCGCGTCCTCTGAGTCTCCGAGTGCAGAGACCTCTATGGCAACTGCAGAAATGAAGGACTGCGTTGAGTTGTCGAGAAGCAAGAACATAGCCTAGAGTTTGGGAGTCAGCAGCTGCTGGACTTTTGCGATTGCTTTCACTGTGCACTGAATGCCAGGACGGCCTGTGCACGTTAAAACAACTAGCTGAGCAAGAGGAGCCGAAAAATCACGGCCGCTAGATAGCAGCTTACGTATTGCCCAGGAAAGAGCACTATTTTTGGAGTGTGCAGTAAAATCGTGTTTTTGGACAAGGGAGGCATAAGTGCGCTGCGCTCCTAAGCTATCTCCCTGCGAGACACACTGCCAAAGCTTTTCGCTATGATGCAGTCTAGTGCAGACGCACACTACGGCTCTCCGGAGCTGTCCGAAGCCAAGCGCCGGTGGCCGGCGTCTTTCGGCTGAAGCAGCGCTTCGGAGCGTATGGCTGCCGCTCCGCTGTTGTGTGCGCGAAGCAGCCGCTTCTCCTGCTCCGGGAGCCGGAGAGAGCTGTAGCTTGTACGAGGGCAAAGAACGTTGCTGCAGAGAGACGAAATTGTGTGCACAGTCTTGCGACTGATAGAGGACGGTGGCTAAAGCTCCCTGCCTTTTCAATGCACTGCTGGCATGCTTTATTGAAGGTGCTCCGAGACAATTTTCCTGGGTTTTGACTTCGTCCTGATGAAGCCCCTCTTGGGAAACTCGTGCTCGTTTCCGAAGGCTCGAGATGCAGAGAACTCGATGGCAGCTGCAGAAATGAAGGGCTGCGTTGAGTTGTCGAGAAGCAAGAACATAGCCAGCGCCTTGTGTTTGGCAGTCAGCAGCTGCTGGACTTTTGCGATTGCTTTCACTGTGCACTGAATGCCAGGACGGCACGTGCACGTTAAAACAACGAGCTGGGCAAGAGTGGGCAGAAGAGAACGGGCGTCAGACAGCAGCTTACATATTACCATAGGAAGAGCAGTGTTTTTGGAGTGTGCAGCAAATGCGTGTTTCTGGACAAGGGAGGCAAAAGTGCGCTGCGCTCCTAAGCTATCTCCCTGCGAGACACACTGCCAAAGCTTTTCGCTATCATGCAGTCCAGTGCAGACGCACACTACGGCTCTCCGGAGCTGTGCGAAGCTAAGCGCCGGTCGCCGGCGTCTTTCGGCTGAAGCAGCGCTTCGGAGCGTAGGGCTGCCGCTCCGCTGTTGTGTGCGCGAAGCAGCCGCTTCTCCTGCTCCGGGAGCGGACAGAGCGGTAGCTTGTACGAGGGCGAAGAACGAAGCCGCAGAGCACCCGGCTTCTCCGCGCCCCCTAAGGACTGCTAGAGGACCGTGGTGGCCACTCGCCTTCCTCTTCAATTCCATTCTAGTATCCTTAGGGACGGTGTTCCAGGACAATTTTCCTGAGTTTTGAATTCGTCCTGATGCAGCCCCTCCTGGGAAACTCGTGCGCGTCCTCTGAGTCTCCGAGTGCAGAGACCTCGATGGCAACTGCAGAAATGAAGGACTGCGTTGAGTTGTCGAGAAGCAAGAACATAGCCTGGAGTTTGGGAGTCAGCAGCTGCTGGACTTTTGCGATTGCTTTCACTGTGCACTGAATGCCAGGACGGCATGTGCACGTTAAAACAACGAGCTGGGCAAGAGTAATCGAAAGATCACTGCCGTCAGAAAGCAGCTTATATATTGCCCTGGAAAGAGCATTGTTTTTGGAGTGTGCAGTAAAATCGTGTTTCTGGACAAGGGAGGCATAAGTGCGCTGCGCTCCTAAGCTATCTCCCTGCGAGACACACTGCCAAAGCTTTTCGCTATCATGCAGTCCAGTGCAGACGCACACTACGGCTCTCCGGAGCTGTCCGAAGCCAAGCGCCGGTGGCCGGCGTCTTTCGGCTGAAGCAGCGCTTCGGAGCGTAGGGCTGCCGCTCCGCTGTTGTGTGCGCGAAGCAGCCGCTTCTCCTGCTCCGGGAGCCGGAGAGAGCGGTAGCTTGTACGACGGCGAAGAACGAAGCCGCAGAGCACCGGGCTTCTGCGCGCACCCTAAGGACTGCTAGAGGACCGTGGTGGCCGCTCGCCTGCCTCTTCAATTCCAATCTAGCATCCTTAGGGAAGGTGTTCCAGGACAATTTTCCTGAGTTTTGAATTCGTCCTGATGCAGCCCCTCCTGGGAAACTCGTGCTCGTCCTCTGAGTCTCCGACATGCAGAGACCTCGATGGCAACTGCAGAAATGAAGGGCTGCGTTGAGTTGTCGAGAAGCAAGAACATAGCCAGCGCCTTGTGTTTGGAAGTCAGCAGCTGCTAGACTTTTGCGATTGCTATCACTGTGCACTGAATGCCAGGACGGCCTGTGCACGTTAAAACAACTAGCTGAGCAAGAGTAGCCGAAAAATCACGGCCGCTAGATAGCAGCTTACGTATTGCCCAGGAAAGAGCACTATTTTTGGAGTGTGCAGTAAAATCGTGTTTCTGGACAAGGGAGGCATAAGTGCGCTGCGCTCCTAAGCTATCTCCCTGCGAGACACACTGCCAAAGCTTTTCGCTATGATGCAGTCTAGTGCAGACGCACACTACGGCTCTCCGGAGCTGTCCGAAGCCAAGCGCCGGTGGCCGGCGTCTTTCGGCTGAAGCAGCGCTTCGGAGCGTATGGCTGCCGCTCCGCTGTTGTGTGCGCGAAGCAGCCGCTTCTCCTGCTCCGGGAGCCGGAGAGAGCTGTAGCTTGTACGAGGGCAAAGAACGTTGCTGCAGAGAGAGGAAATTGTGTGCACAGTCTTGCGACTGATAGAGGACGGTGGCTAAAGCTCCCTGCCTTTTCAATGCACTGCTGGCATGCTTTATTGAAGGTGCTCCGAGACAATTTTCCTGGGTTTTGACTTCGTCCTGATGAAGCCCCTCTTGGGAAACTCGTGCTCGTTTCCGAAGGCTCGAGATGCAGAGAACTCGATGGCAGCTGCAGAAATGAAGGGCTGCGTTGAGTTGTCGAGAAGCAAGAACATAGCCAGCGCCTTGTGTTTGGCAGTCAGCAGCTGCTGGACTTTTGCGATTGCTTTCACTGTGCACTGAATGCCAGGACGGCACGTGCACGTTAAAACAACGAGCTGGGCAAGAGTGGGCAGAAGAGAACGGGCGTCAGACAGCAGCTTACATATTACCATAGGAAGAGCAGTGTTTTTGGAGTGTGCAGCAAATGCGTGTTTCTGGACAAGGGAGGCAAAAGTGCGCTGCGCTCCTAAGCTATCTCCCTGCGAGACACACTGCCAAAGCTTTTCGTTATCATGCAGTCTAGTGCAGACGCACACTACGGCTCTCCGGAGCTGTCCGAAGCTAAGCGCCGGTGGCCGTGTCTTTCGGCTGAAGCAGCGCTTCGGAGCGTAGGGCTGCCGCTCCGCTGTTGTGTGCGCGAAGCAGCCGCTTCTCCTGCTCCGGGAGCGGACAGAGCGGTAGCTTGTACGAGGGCGAAGAACGAAGCCGCAGAGCACCCGGCTTCTCCGCGCCCTCTAAGGACTGCTAGAGGACCGTGGTGGCCACTCGCCTTCCTCTTCAATTCCATTCTAGCATCCTTAGGGAAGGTATTCCAGGACAATTTTCCTGAGTTTTGAATTCGTCCTGATGCAGCCCCTCGTGGGAAACTCGTGCGCGTCCTCTGAGTCTCCGAGTGCAGAGACCTCGATGGCAACTGCAGAAATGAAGGACTGCGTTGAGTTGTCGAGAAGCAAGAACATAGCCTGGAGTTTGGGAGTCAGCAGCTGCTGGACTTTTGCGATTGCTTTCACTGTGCACTGAATGCCAGGACGGCATGTGCACGTTAAAACAACGAGCTGGGCAAGAGTAATCGAAAGATCACGGCCGTCAGAAAGCAGCTTATATATTGCCCTGGAAAGAGCATTGTTTTTGGAGTGTGCAGTAAAATCGTGTTTCTGGACAAGGGAGGCATAAGTGCGCTGCGCTCCTAAGCTATCTCCCTGCGAGACACACTGCCAAAGCTTTTCGCTATCATGCAGTCCAGTGCAGACGCACACTACGGCTCTCCGGAGCTGTCCGAAGCCAAGCGCCGGTGGCCGGCGTCTTTCGGCTGAAGCAGCGCTTCGGAGCGTAGGGCTGCCGCTCCGCTGTTGTGTGCGCGAAGCAGCCGCTTCTCCTGCTCCGGGAGCCGGAGAGAGCTGTAGCTTGTACGAGGGCGAAGAACGAAGCCGCAGAGCACCGGGCTTCTGCGCGCACCCTAAGGACTGCTAGAGGACCGTGGTGGCCGCTCGCCTTCCTCTTCAATTCCATTCTAGCATCCTTAGGGAAGGTATTCCAGGACAATTTTCCTGAGTTTTGAATTCGTCCTGATGCAGCCCTTCCTGGGAAACTCGTGCGCGTCCTCTGAGTCTCCGAGTGCAGAGACCTCGATGGCAACTGCAGAAATGAAGGACTGCGTTGAGTTGTCGAGAAGCAAGAACATAGCCTGGAGTTTGGGAGTCAGCAGCTGCTGGACTTTTGCGATTGCTATCACTGTGCACTGAATGCCAGGACGGCATGTGCACGTTAAAACAACGAGCTGGGCAAGAGTAATCGAAAGATCACGGCCGTCAGAAAGCAGCTTATATATTGCCCTAGAAAGAGCATTGTTTTTGGAGTGTGCAGTAAAATCGTGTTTCTGGACAAGGGAGGCATAAGTGCGCTGCGCTTCTAAGCTATCTCCCTGCGAGACACACTGCCAAAGCTTTTCGCTATCATGCAGTCCAGTGCAGACGCACACTACGGCTCTCCGGAGCTGTCCGAAGCCAAGCGCCGGTGGCCGGCGTCTTTCGGCTGAAGCAGCGCTTCGGAGCGTACGGCTGCCGCTCCGCTGTTGTGTGCGCGAAGCAGCCGCTTCTCCTGCTCCGGGAGCCGGAGAGAGCGGTAGCTTGTACGAGGGCGAAGAACGAAGCCGCAGAGCACCGGGCTTCTGCGCGCACCCTAAGGACTGCTAGAGGACCGTGGTGGCCGCTCGCCTGCCTCTTCAATTCCATTCTAGCATCCTTAGGGAAGGTGTTCCAGGACAATTTTCCTGAGTTTTGAATTCGTCCTGATGCAGCCCCTCCTGGGAAACTCGTGCGCGTCCTCTGAGTCTCCGAGTGCAGAGACCTCGATGGCAACTGCAGAAATGTAGGGCTGCGTTGAGTTGTCGAGAAGCAAGAACATAGCCAGCGCCTTGTGTTTGGGAGTCAGCAGCTGCTAGACTTTTGCGATTGCTATCACTGTGCACTGAAAGCCAGGACGGCCTGTGCACGTTAAAACAACTAGCTGAGCAAGAGTAGCCGAAAAATCACGGCCGCTAGATAGCAGCTTACGTATTGCCCAGGAAAGAGCACTATTTTTGGAGTGTGCAGTAAAATCGTGTTTTTGGACAAGGGAGGCATAAGTGCGCTGCGCTCCTAAGCTATCTCCCTGCGAGACACACTGCCAAAGCTTTTCGCTATGATGCAGTCTAGTGCAGACGCACACTACGGCTCTCCGGAGCTGTCCGAAGCCAAGCGCCGGTGGCCGGCGTCTTTCGGCTGAAGCAGCGCTTCGGAGCGTATGGCTGCCGCTCCGCTGTTGTGTGCGCGAAGCAGCCGCTTCTCCTGCTCCGGGAGCCGGAGAGAGCTGTAGCTTGTACGAGGGCAAAGAACGTTGCTGCAGAGAGACGAAATTGTGTGCACAGTCTTGCGACTGATAGAGGACGGTGGCTAAAGCTCCCTGCCTTTTCAATGCACTGCTGGCATGCTTTATTGAAGGTGCTCCGAGACAATTTTCCTGGGTTTTGACTTCGTCCTGATGAAGCCCCTCTTGGGAAACTCGTGCTCGTTTCCGAAGGCTCGAGATGCAGAGAACTCGATGGCAGCTGCAGAAATGAAGGGCTGCGTTGAGTTGTCGAGAAGCAAGAACATAGCCAGCGCCTTGTGTTTGGCAGTCAGCAGCTGCTGGACTTTTGCGATTGCTTTCACTGTGCACTGAATGCCAGGACGGCACGTGCACGTTAAAACAACGAGCTGGGCAAGAGTGGGCAGAAGAGAACGGGCGTCAGACAGCAGCTTACATATTACCATAGGAAGGGCAGTGTTTTTGGAGTGTGCAGCAAATGCGTGTTTCTGGACAAGGGAGGCAAAAGTGCGCTGCGCTCCTAAGCTATCTCCCTGCGAGACACACTGCCAAAGCTTTTCGCTATCATGCAGTCCAGTGCAGACGCACACTACGGCTCTCCGGAGCTGTCCGAAGCTAAGCGCCGGTCGCCGGCGTCTTTCGGCTGAAGCAGCGCTTCGGAGCGTACGGCTGCCGCTCCGCTGTTGTGTGCGCGAAGCAGCCGCTTCTCCTGCTCCGGGAGCGGACAGAGCGGTAGCTTGTACGAGGGCGAAGAACGAAGCCGCAGAGCACCCGGCTTCTCCGCGCCCTCTAAGGACTGCTAGAGGACCGTGGTGGCCACTCGCCTTCCTCTTCAATTCCATTCTAGTATCCTTAGGGACGGTGTTCCAGGACAATTTTCCTGAGTTTTGAATTCGTCCTGATGCAGCCCCTCCTGGGAAACTCGTGCGCGTCCTCTGAGTCTCCGAGTGCAGAGACCTCGATGGCAACTGCAGAAATGAAGGACTGCGTTGAGTTGTCGAGAAGCAAGAACATAGCCTGGAGTTTGGGAGTCAGCAGCTGCTGGACTTTTGCGATTGCTTTCACTGTGCACTGAATGCCAGGACGGCATGTGCACGTTAAAACAACGAGCTGGGCAAGAGTAATCGAAAGATCACGGCCGTCAGAAAGCAGCTTATATATTGCCCTGGAAAGAGCATTGTTTTTGGAGTGTGCAGTAAAATCGTGTTTCTGGACAAGGGAGGCATAAGTGCGCTGCGCTCCTAAGCTATCTCCCTGCGAGACACACTGCCAAAGCTTTTCGCTATCATGCAGTCCAGTGCAGACGCACACTACGGCTCTCCGGAGCTGTCCGAAGCCAAGCGCCGGTGGCCGGCGTCTTTCGGCTGAAGCAGCGCTTCGGAGCGTAGGGCTGCCGCTCCGCTGTTGTGTGCGCGAAGCAGCCGCTTCTCCTGCTCCGGGAGCCGGAGAGAGCGGTAGCTTGTACGAGGGCGAAGAACGAAGCCGCAGAGCACCGGGCTTCTGCGCGCACCCTAAGGACTGCTAGAGGACCGTGGTGGCCGCTCGCCTGCCTCTTCAATTCCATTCTAGCATCCTTAGGGAAGGTATTCCAGGACAATTTTCCTGAGTTTTGAATTCGTCCTGATGCAGCCCCTCGTGGGAAACTCGTGCGCGTCCTCTGAGTCTCCGAGTGCAGAGACCTCTATGGCAACTGCAGAAATGAAGGACTGCGTTGAGTTGTCGAGAAGCAAGAACATAGCCTAGAGTTTGGGAGTCAGCAGCTGCTGGACTTTTGCGATTGCTTTCACTGTGCACTGAATGCCAGGACGGCCTGTGCACGTTAAAACAACTAGCTGAGCAAGAGGAGCCGAAAAATCACGGCCGCTAGATAGCAGCTTACGTATTGCCCAGGAAAGAGCACTATTTTTGGAGTGTGCAGTAAAATCGTGTTTTTGGACAAGGGAGGCATAAGTGCGCTGCGCTCCTAAGCTATCTCCCTGCGAGACACACTGCCAAAGCTTTTCGCTATGATGCAGTCTAGTGCAGACGCACACTACGGCTCTCCGGAGCTGTCCGAAGCCAAGCGCCGGTGGCCGGCGTCTTTCGGCTGAAGCAGCGCTTCGGAGCGTATGGCTGCCGCTCCGCTGTTGTGTGCGCGAAGCAGCCGCTTCTCCTGCTCCGGGAGCCGGAGAGAGCTGTAGCTTGTACGAGGGCAAAGAACGTTGCTGCAGAGAGACGAAATTGTGTGCACAGTCTTGCGACTGATAGAGGACGGTGGCTAAAGCTCCCTGCCTTTTCAATGCACTGCTGGCATGCTTTATTGAAGGTGCTCCGAGACAATTTTCCTGGGTTTTGACTTCGTCCTGATGAAGCCCCTCTTGGGAAACTCGTGCTCGTTTCCGAAGGCTCGAGATGCAGAGAACTCGATGGCAGCTGCAGAAATGAAGGGCTGCGTTGAGTTGTCGAGAAGCAAGAACATAGCCAGCGCCTTGTGTTTGGCAGTCAGCAGCTGCTGGACTTTTGCGATTGCTTTCACTGTGCACTGAATGCCAGGACGGCATGTGCACGTTAAAACAACGAGCTGGGCAAGAGTAATCGAAAGATCACGGCCGTCAGAAAGCAGCTTATATATTGCCCTGGAAAGAGCATTGTTTTTGGAGTGTGCAGTAAAATCGTGTTTCTGGACAAGGGAGGCATAAGTGCGCTGCGCTCCTAAGCTATCTCCCTGCGAGACACACTGCCAAAGCTTTTCGCTATCATGCAGTCCAGTGCAGACGCACACTACGGCTCTCCGGAGCTGTCCGAAGCCAAGCGCCGGTGGCCGGCGTCTTTCGGCTGAAGCAGCGCTTCGGAGCGTAGGGCTGCCGCTCCGCTGTTGTGTGCGCGAAGCAGCCGCTTCTCCTGCTCCGGGAGCCGGAGAGAGCTGTAGCTTGTACGAGGGCGAAGAACGAAGCCGCAGAGCACCGGGCTTCTGCGCGCACCCTAAGGACTGCTAGAGGACCGTGGTGGCCGCTCGCCTGCCTCTTCAATTCCATTCTAGCATCCTTAGGGAAGGTATTCCAGGACAATTTTCCTGAGTTTTGAATTCGTCCTGATGCAGCCCTTCCTGGGAAACTCGTGCGCGTCCTCTGAGTCTCCGAGTGCAGAGACCTCGATGGCAACTGCAGAAATGAAGGACTGCGTTGAGTTGTCGAGAAGCAAGAACATAGCCTGGAGTTTGGGAGTCAGCAGCTGCTGGACTTTTGCGATTGCTATCACTGTGCACTGAATGCCAGGACGGCATGTGCACGTTAAAACAACGAGCTGGGCAAGAGTAATCGAAAGATCACGGCCGTCAGAAAGCAGCTTATATATTGCCCTAGAAAGAGCATTGTTTTTGGAGTGTGCAGTAAAATCGTGTTTCTGGACAAGGGAGGCATAAGTGCGCTGCGCTTCTAAGCTATCTCCCTGCGAGACACACTGCCAAAGCTTTTCGCTATCATGCAGTCCAGTGCAGACGCACACTACGGCTCTCCGGAGCTGTCCGAAGCCAAGCGCCGGTGGCCGGCGTCTTTCGGCTGAAGCAGCGCTTCGGAGCGTAGGGCTGCCGCTCCGCTGTTGTGTGCGCGAAGCAGCCGCTTCTCCTGCTCCGGGAGCCGGAGAGAGCGGTAGCTTGTACGAGGGCGAAGAACGAAGCCGCAGAGCACCGGGCTTCTGCGCGCACCCTAAGGACTGCTAGAGGACCGTGGTGGCCGCTCGCCTGCCTCTTCAATTCCATTCTAGCATCCTTAGGGAAGGTGTTCCAGGACAATTTTCCTGAGTTTTGAATTCGTCCTGATGCAGCCCCTCCTGGGAAACTCGTGCGCGTCCTCTGAGTCTCCGAGTGCAGAGACCTCTATGGCAACTGCAGAAATGTAGGGCTGCGTTGAGTTGTCGAGAAGCAAGAACATAGCCAGCGCCTTGTGTTTGGGAGTCAGCAGCTGCTAGACTTTTGCGATTGCTATCACTGTGCACTGAAAGCCAGGACGGCCTGTGCACGTTAAAACAACTAGCTGAGCAAGAGTAGCCGAAAAATCACGGCCGCTAGATAGCAGCTTACGTATTGCCCAGGAAAGAGCACTATTTTTGGAGTGTGCAGTAAAATCGTGTTTTTGGACAAGGGAGGCATAAGTGCGCTGCGCTCCTAAGCTATCTCCCTGCGAGACACACTGCCAAAGCTTTTCGCTATGATGCAGTCTAGTGCAGACGCACACTACGGCTCTCCGGAGCTGTCCGAAGCCAAGCGCCGGTGGCCGGCGTCTTTCGGCTGAAGCAGCGCTTCGGAGCGTATGGCTGCCGCTCCGCTGTTGTGTGCGCGAAGCAGCCGCTTCTCCTGCTCCGGGAGCCGGAGAGAGCTGTAGCTTGTACGAGGGCAAAGAACGTTGCTGCAGAGAGACGAAATTGTGTGCACAGTCTTGCGACTGATAGAGGACGGTGGCTAAAGCTCCCTGCCTTTTCAATGCACTGCTGGCATGCTTTATTGAAGGTGCTCCGAGACAATTTTCCTGGGTTTTGACTTCGTCCTGATGAAGCCCCTCTTGGGAAACTCGTGCTCGTTTCCGAAGGCTCGAGATGCAGAGAACTCGATGGCAGCTGCAGAAATGAAGGGCTGCGTTGAGTTGTCGAGAAGCAAGAACATAGCCAGCGCCTTGTGTTTGGCAGTCAGCAGCTGCTGGACTTTTGCGATTGCTTTCACTGTGCACTGAATGCCAGGACGGCACGTGCACGTTAAAACAACGAGCTGGGCAAGAGTGGGCAGAAGAGAACGGGCGTCAGACAGCAGCTTACATATTACCATAGGAAGGGCAGTGTTTTTGGAGTGTGCAGCAAATGCGTGTTTCTGGACAAGGGAGGCAAAAGTGCGCTGCGCTCCTAAGCTATCTCCCTGCGAGACACACTGCCAAAGCTTTTCGCTATCATGCAGTCCAGTGCAGACGCACACTACGGCTCTCCGGAGCTGTCCGAAGCTAAGCGCCGGTCGCCGGCGTCTTTCGGCTGAAGCAGCGCTTCGGAGCGTACGGCTGCCGCTCCGCTGTTGTGTGCGCGAAGCAGCCGCTTCTCCTGCTCCGGGAGCGGACAGAGCGGTAGCTTGTACGAGGGCGAAGAACGAAGCCGCAGAGCACCCGGCTTCTCCGCGCCCTCTAAGGACTGCTAGAGGACCGTGGTGGCCACTCGCCTTCCTCTTCAATTCCATTCTAGTATCCTTAGGGACGGTGTTCCAGGACAATTTTCCTGAGTTTTGAATTCGTCCTGATGCAGCCCCTCCTGGGAAACTCGTGCGCGTCCTCTGAGTCTCCGAGTGCAGAGACCTCGATGGCAACTGCAGAAATGAAGGACTGCGTTGAGTTGTCGAGAAGCAAGAACATAGCCTGGAGTTTGGGAGTCAGCAGCTGCTGGACTTTTGCGATTGCTTTCACTGTGCACTGAATGCCAGGACGGCATGTGCACGTTAAAACAACGAGCTGGGCAAGAGTAATCGAAAGATCACGGCCGTCAGAAAGCAGCTTATATATTGCCCTGGAAAGAGCATTGTTTTTGGAGTGTGCAGTAAAATCGTGTTTCTGGACAAGGGAGGCATAAGTGCGCTGCGCTCCTAAGCTATCTCCCTGCGAGACACACTGCCAAAGCTTTTCGCTATCATGCAGTCCAGTGCAGACGCACACTACGGCTCTCCGGAGCTGTCCGAAGCCAAGCGCCGGTGGCCGGCGTCTTTCGGCTGAAGCAGCGCTTCGGAGCGTAGGGCTGCCGCTCCGCTGTTGTGTGCGCGAAGCAGCCGCTTCTCCTGCTCCGGGAGCCGGAGAGAGCGGTAGCTTGTACGAGGGCGAAGAACGAAGCCGCAGAGCACCGGGCTTCTGCGCGCACCCTAAGGACTGCTAGAGGACCGTGGTGGCCGCTCGCCTGCCTCTTCAATTCCATTCTAGCATCCTTAGGGAAGGTATTCCAGGACAATTTTCCTGAGTTTTGAATTCGTCCTGATGCAGCCCCTCGTGGGAAACTCGTGCGCGTCCTCTGAGTCTCCGAGTGCAGAGACCTCTATGGCAACTGCAGAAATGAAGGACTGCGTTGAGTTGTCGAGAAGCAAGAACATAGCCTAGAGTTTGGGAGTCAGCAGCTGCTGGACTTTTGCGATTGCTTTCACTGTGCACTGAATGCCAGGACGGCCTGTGCACGTTAAAACAACTAGCTGAGCAAGAGGAGCCGAAAAATCACGGCCGCTAGATAGCAGCTTACGTATTGCCCAGGAAAGAGCACTATTTTTGGAGTGTGCAGTAAAATCGTGTTTTTGGACAAGGGAGGCATAAGTGCGCTGCGCTCCTAAGCTATCTCCCTGCGAGACACACTGCCAAAGCTTTTCGCTATGATGCAGTCTAGTGCAGACGCACACTACGGCTCTCCGGAGCTGTCCGAAGCCAAGCGCCGGTGGCCGGCGTCTTTCGGCTGAAGCAGCGCTTCGGAGCGTATGGCTGCCGCTCCGCTGTTGTGTGCGCGAAGCAGCCGCTTCTCCTGCTCCGGGAGCCGGAGAGAGCTGTAGCTTGTACGAGGGCAAAGAACGTTGCTGCAGAGAGAGGAAATTGTGTGCACAGTCTTGCGACTGATAGAGGACGGTGGCTAAAGCTCCCTGCCTTTTCAATGCACTGCTGGCATGCTTTATTGAAGGTGCTCCGAGACAATTTTCCTGGGTTTTGACTTCGTCCTGATGAAGCCCCTCTTGGGAAACTCGTGCTCGTTTCCGAAGGCTCGAGATGCAGAGAACTCGATGGCAGCTGCAGAAATGAAGGGCTGCGTTGAGTTGTCGAGAAGCAAGAACATAGCCAGCGCCTTGTGTTTGGCAGTCAGCAGCTGCTGGACTTTTGCGATTGCTTTCACTGTGCACTGAATGCCAGGACGGCACGTGCACGTTAAAACAACGAGCTGGGCAAGAGTGGGCAGAAGAGAACGGGCGTCAGACAGCAGCTTACATATTACCATAGGAAGAGCAGTGTTTTTGGAGTGTGCAGCAAATGCGTGTTTCTGGACAAGGGAGGCAAAAGTGCGCTGCGCTCCTAAGCTATCTCCCTGCGAGACACACTGCCAAAGCTTTTCGCTATCATGCAGTCCAGTGCAGACGCACACTACGGCTCTCCGGAGCTGTCCGAAGCTAAGCGCCGGTCGCCGGCGTCTTTCGGCTGAAGCAGCGCTTCGGAGCGTAGGGCTGCCGCTCCGCTGTTGTGTGCGCGAAGCAGCCGCTTCTCCTGCTCCGGGAGCGGACAGAGCGGTAGCTTGTACGAGGGCGAAGAACGAAGCCGCAGAGCACCCGGCTTCTCCGCGCCCCCTAAGGACTGCTAGAGGACCGTGGTGGCCACTCGCCTTCCTCTTCAATTCCATTCTAGTATCCTTAGGGACGGTGTTCCAGGACAATTTTCCTGAGTTTTGAATTCGTCCTGATGCAGCCCCTCCTGGGAAACTCGTGCGCGTCCTCTGAGTCTCCGAGTGCAGAGACCTCGATGGCAACTGCAGAAATGAAGGACTGCGTTGAGTTGTCGAGAAGCAAGAACATAGCCTGGAGTTTGGGAGTCAGCAGCTGCTGGACTTTTGCGATTGCTTTCACTGTGCACTGAATGCCAGGACGGCATGTGCACGTTAAAACAACGAGCTGGGCAAGAGTAATCGAAAGATCACTGCCGTCAGAAAGCAGCTTATATATTGCCCTGGAAAGAGCATTGTTTTTGGAGTGTGCAGTAAAATCGTGTTTCTGGACAAGGGAGGCATAAGTGCGCTGCGCTCCTAAGCTATCTCCCTGCGAGACACACTGCCAAAGCTTTTCGCTATCATGCAGTCCAGTGCAGACGCACACTACGGCTCTCCGGAGCTGTCCGAAGCCAAGCGCCGGTGGCCGGCGTCTTTCGGCTGAAGCAGCGCTTCGGAGCGTAGGGCTGCCGCTCCGCTGTTGTGTGCGCGAAGCAGCCGCTTCTCCTGCTCCGGGAGCCGGAGAGAGCGGTAGCTTGTACGACGGCGAAGAACGAAGCCGCAGAGCACCGGGCTTCTGCGCGCACCCTAAGGACTGCTAGAGGACCGTGGTGGCCGCTCGCCTGCCTCTTCAATTCCAATCTAGCATCCTTAGGGAAGGTGTTCCAGGACAATTTTCCTGAGTTTTGAATTCGTCCTGATGCAGCCCCTCCTGGGAAACTCGTGCTCGTCCTCTGAGTCTCCGACATGCAGAGACCTCGATGGCAACTGCAGAAATGAAGGGCTGCGTTGAGTTGTCGAGAAGCAAGAACATAGCCAGCGCCTTGTGTTTGGAAGTCAGCAGCTGCTAGACTTTTGCGATTGCTATCACTGTGCACTGAATGCCAGGACGGCCTGTGCACGTTAAAACAACTAGCTGAGCAAGAGTAGCCGAAAAATCACGGCCGCTAGATAGCAGCTTACGTATTGCCCAGGAAAGAGCACTATTTTTGGAGTGTGCAGTAAAATCGTGTTTCTGGACAAGGGAGGCATAAGTGCGCTGCGCTCCTAAGCTATCTCCCTGCGAGACACACTGCCAAAGCTTTTCGCTATGATGCAGTCTAGTGCAGACGCACACTACGGCTCTCCGGAGCTGTCCGAAGCCAAGCGCCGGTGGCCGGCGTCTTTCGGCTGAAGCAGCGCTTCGGAGCGTATGGCTGCCGCTCCGCTGTTGTGTGCGCGAAGCAGCCGCTTCTCCTGCTCCGGGAGCCGGAGAGAGCTGTAGCTTGTACGAGGGCAAAGAACGTTGCTGCAGAGAGAGGAAATTGTGTGCACAGTCTTGCGACTGATAGAGGACGGTGGCTAAAGCTCCCTGCCTTTTCAATGCACTGCTGGCATGCTTTATTGAAGGTGCTCCGAGACAATTTTCCTGGGTTTTGACTTCGTCCTGATGAAGCCCCTCTTGGGAAACTCGTGCTCGTTTCCGAAGGCTCGAGATGCAGAGAACTCGATGGCAGCTGCAGAAATGAAGGGCTGCGTTGAGTTGTCGAGAAGCAAGAACATAGCCAGCGCCTTGTGTTTGGCAGTCAGCAGCTGCTGGACTTTTGCGATTGCTTTCACTGTGCACTGAATGCCAGGACGGCACGTGCACGTTAAAACAACGAGCTGGGCAAGAGTGGGCAGAAGAGAACGGGCGTCAGACAGCAGCTTACATATTACCATAGGAAGAGCAGTGTTTTTGGAGTGTGCAGCAAATGCGTGTTTCTGGACAAGGGAGGCAAAAGTGCGCTGCGCTCCTAAGCTATCTCCCTGCGAGACACACTGCCAAAGCTTTTCGTTATCATGCAGTCTAGTGCAGACGCACACTACGGCTCTCCGGAGCTGTCCGAAGCTAAGCGCCGGTGGCCGGCGTCTTTCGGCTGAAGCAGCGCTTCGGAGCGTAGGGCTGCCGCTCCGCTGTTGTGTGCGCGAAGCAGCCGCTTCTCCTGCTCCGGGAGCGGACAGAGCGGTAGCTTGTACGAGGGCGAAGAACGAAGCCGCAGAGCACCCGGCTTCTCCGCGCCCTCTAAGGACTGCTAGAGGACCGTGGTGGCCACTCGCCTTCCTCTTCAATTCCATTCTAGCATCCTTAGGGAAGGTATTCCAGGACAATTTTCCTGAGTTTTGAATTCGTCCTGATGCAGCCCCTCGTGGGAAACTCGTGCGCGTCCTCTGAGTCTCCGAGTGCAGAGACCTCGATGGCAACTGCAGAAATGAAGGACTGCGTTGAGTTGTCGAGAAGCAAGAACATAGCCTGGAGTTTGGGAGTCAGCAGCTGCTGGACTTTTGCGATTGCTTTCACTGTGCACTGAATGCCAGGACGGCATGTGCACGTTAAAACAACGAGCTGGGCAAGAGTAATCGAAAGATCACGGCCGTCAGAAAGCAGCTTATATATTGCCCTGGAAAGAGCATTGTTTTTGGAGTGTGCAGTAAAATCGTGTTTCTGGACAAGGGAGGCATAAGTGCGCTGCGCTCCTAAGCTATCTCCCTGCGAGACACACTGCCAAAGCTTTTCGCTATCATGCAGTCCAGTGCAGACGCACACTACGGCTCTCCGGAGCTGTCCGAAGCCAAGCGCCGGTGGCCGGCGTCTTTCGGCTGAAGCAGCGCTTCGGAGCGTAGGGCTGCCGCTCCGCTGTTGTGTGCGCGAAGCAGCCGCTTCTCCTGCTCCGGGAGCCGGAGAGAGCTGTAGCTTGTACGAGGGCGAAGAACGAAGCCGCAGAGCACCGGGCTTCTGCGCGCACCCTAAGGACTGCTAGAGGACCGTGGTGGCCGCTCGCCTGCCTCTTCAATTCCATTCTAGCATCCTTAGGGAAGGTATTCCAGGACAATTTTCCTGAGTTTTGAATTCGTCCTGATGCAGCCCTTCCTGGGAAACTCGTGCGCGTCCTCTGAGTCTCCGAGTGCAGAGACCTCGATGGCAACTGCAGAAATGAAGGACTGCGTTGAGTTGTCGAGAAGCAAGAACATAGCCTGGAGTTTGGGAGTCAGCAGCTGCTGGACTTTTGCGATTGCTATCACTGTGCACTGAATGCCAGGACGGCATGTGCACGTTAAAACAACGAGCTGGGCAAGAGTAATCGAAAGATCACGGCCGTCAGAAAGCAGCTTATATATTGCCCTAGAAAGAGCATTGTTTTTGGAGTGTGCAGTAAAATCGTGTTTCTGGACAAGGGAGGCATAAGTGCGCTGCGCTTCTAAGCTATCTCCCTGCGAGACACACTGCCAAAGCTTTTCGCTATCATGCAGTCCAGTGCAGACGCACACTACGGCTCTCCGGAGCTGTCCGAAGCCAAGCGCCGGTGGCCGGCGTCTTTCGGCTGAAGCAGCGCTTCGGAGCGTACGGCTGCCGCTCCGCTCTTGTGTGCGCGAAGCAGCCGCTTCTCCTGCTCCGGGAGCCGGAGAGAGCGGTAGCTTGTACGAGGGCGAAGAACGAAGCCGCAGAGCACCGGGCTTCTGCGCGCACCCTAAGGACTGCTAGAGGACCGTGGTGGCCGCTCGCCTGCCTCTTCAATTCCATTCTAGCATCCTTAGGGAAGGTGTTCCAGGACAATTTTCCTGAGTTTTGAATTCGTCCTGATGCAGCCTCTCCTGGGAAACTCGTGCTCGTCCTCTGAGTCTCCGAGTGCAGAGACCTCGATGGCAACTGCAGAAATGAAGGGCTGCGTTGAGTTGTCGAGAAGCAAGAACATAGCCAGCGCCTTGTGTTTGGAAGTCAGCAGCTGCTAGACTTTTGCGATTGCTATCACTGTGCACTGAAAGCCAGGACGGCCTGTGCACGTTAAAACAACTAGCTGAGCAAGAGGAGCCGAAAAATCACGGCCGCTAGATAGCAGCTTACGTATTGCCCAGGAAAGAGCACTATTTTTGGAGTGTGCAGTAAAATCGTGTTTTTGGACAAGGGAGGCATAAGTGCGCTGCGCTCCTAAGCTATCTCCCTGCGAGACACACTGCCAAAGCTTTTCGCTATGATGCAGTCTAGTGCAGACGCACACTACGGCTCTCCGGAGCTGTCCGAAGCCAAGCGCCGGTGGCCGGCGTCTTTCGGCTGAAGCAGCGCTTCGGAGCGTAGGGCTGCCGCTCCGCTGTTGTGTGCGCGAAGCAGCCGCTTCTCCTGCTCCGGGAGCCGGACAGAGCGGTAGCTTGTACGAGGGCGAAGAACGTTGCTGCAGAGAGACGAAATTGTGTGCACAGTCTTGCGACTGATAGAGGACGGTGGCTAAAGCTCCCTGCCTTTTCAATGCACTGCTGGCATGCTTTATTGAAGGTGCTCCGAGACAATTTTCCTGGGTTTTGACTTCGTCCTGATGAAGCCCCTCTTGGGAAACTCGTGCTCGTTTCCGAAGGCTCGAGATGCAGAGAACTCGATGGCAGCTGCAGAAATGAAGGGCTGCGTTGAGTTGTCGAGAAGCAAGAACATAGCCAGCGCCTTGTGTTTGGCAGTCAGCAGCTGCTGGACTTTTGCGATTGCTTTCACTGTGCACTGAATGCCAGGACGGCACGTGCACGTTAAAACAACGAGCTGGGCAAGAGTGGGCAGAAGAGAACGGGCGTCAGACAGCAGCTTACATATTACCATAGGAAGAGCAGTGTTTTTGGGGTGTGCAGCAAATGCGTGTTTCTGGACAAGGGAGGCAAAAGTGCGCTGCGCTCCTAAGCTATCTCCCTGCGAGACACACTGCCAAAGCTTTTCGCTATCATGCAGTCCAGTGCAGACGCACACTACGGCTCTCCGGAGCTGTCCGAAGCCAAGCGCCGGTGGCCGGCGTCTTTCGGCTGAAGCAGCGCTTCGGAGCGTAGGGCTGCCGCTCCGCTGTTGTGTGCGCGAAGCAGCCGCTTCTCCTGCTCCGGGAGCCGGAGAGAGCGGTAGCTTGTACGACGGCGAAGAACGAAGCCGCAGAGCACCCGGCTTCTCCGCGCCCCCTAAGGACTGCTAGAGGACCGTGGTGGCCACTCGCCTGCCTCTTCAATTCCATTCTAGCATACTTAGGGAAGGTGTTCCAGGACAATTTTCCTGAGTTTTGAATTCGTCCTGATGCAGCCCCTCGTGGGAAACTCGTGCGCGTCCTCTGAGTCTCCGAGTGCAGAGACCTCGATGGCAACTGCAGAAATGAAGGACTGCGTTGAGTTGTCGAGAAGCAAGAACATAGCCTGGAGTTTGGGAGTCAGCAGCTGCTGGACTTTTGCGATTGCTTTCACTGTGCACTGAATGCCAGGACGGCATGTGCACGTTAAAACAACGAGCTGGGCAAGAGTAATCGAAAGATCACGGCCGTCAGAAAGCAGCTTATATATTGCCCTGGAAAGAGCATTGTTTTTGGAGTGTGCAGTAAAATCGTGTTTCTGGACAAGGGAGGCATAAGTGCGCTGCGCTCCTAAGCTATCTCCCTGCGAGACACACTGCCAAAGCTTTTCGCTATCATGCAGTCCAGTGCAGACGCACACTACGGCTCTCCGGAGCTGTCCGAAGCCAAGCGCCGGTGGCCGGCGTCTTTCGGCTGAAGCAGCGCTTCGGAGCGTAGGGCTGCCGCTCCGCTGTTGTGTGCGCGAAGCAGCCGCTTCTCCTGCTCCGGGAGCCGGAGAGAGCGGTAGCTTGTACGAGGGCGAAGAACGAAGCCGCAGAGCACCGGGCTTCTGCGCGCACCCTAAGGACTTCTAGAGGACCGTGGTGGCCGCTCGCCTGCCTCTTCAATTCCATTCTAGCATCCTTAGGGAAGGTATTTCAGGACAATTTTCCTGAGTTTTGAATTCGTCCTGATGCAGCCCCTCCTGGGAAACTCGTGCGCGTCCTCTGAGTCTCCGAGTGCAGAGACCTCGATGGCAACTGCAGAAATGTAGGGCTGCGTTGAGTTGTCGAGAAGCAAGAACATAGCCAGCGCCTTGTGTTTGGGAGTCAGCAGCTGCTAGACTTTTGCGATTGCTATCACTGTGCACTGAAAGCCAGGACGGCCTGTGCACGTTAAAACAACTAGCTGAGCAAGAGGAGCCGAAAAATCACGGCCGCTAGATAGCAGCTTACGTATTGCCCAGGAAAGAGCACTATTTTTGGAGTGTGCAGTAAAATCGTGTTTCTGGACAAGGGAGGCATAAGTGCGCTGCGCTCCTAAGCTATCTCCCTGCGAGACACACTGTCAAAGCTTTTCGCTATGATGCAGTCTAGTGCAGACGCACACTACGGCTCTCCGGAGCTGTCCGAAGCCAAGCGCCGGTGGCCGGCGTCTTTCGGCTGAAGCAGCGCTTCGGAGCGTAGGGCTGCCGCTCCGCTGTTGTGTGCGCGAAGCAGCCGCTTCTCCTGCTCCGGGAGCCGGAGAGAGCTGTAGCTTGTACGAGGGCAAAGAACGTTGCTGCAGAGAGACGAAATTGTGTGCACAGTCTTGCGACTGATAGAGGACGGTGGCTAAAGCTCCCTGCCTTTTCAATGCACTGCTGGCATGCTTTATTGAAGGTGCTCCGAGACAATTTTCCTGGGTTTTGACTTCGTCCTGATGAAGCCCCTCTTGGGAAACTCGTGCTCGTTTCCGAAGGCTCGAGATGCAGAGAACTCGATGGCAGCTGCAGAAATGAAGGGCTGCGTTGAGTTGTCGAGAAGCAAGAACATAGCCAGCGCCTTGTGTTTGGCAGTCAGCAGCTGCTGGACTTTTGCGATTGCTTTCACTGTGCACTGAATGCCAGGACGGCACGTGCACGTTAAAACAACGAGCTGGGCAAGAGTGGGCAGAAGAGAACGGGCGTCAGACAGCAGCTTACATATTACCATAGGAAGAGCAGTGTTTTTGGAGTGTGCAGCAAATGCGTGTTTCTGGACAAGGGAGGCATAAGTGCGCTGCGCTCCTAAGCTATCTCCCTGCGAGACACACTGCCAAAGCTTTTCGCTATCATGCAGTCTAGTGCAGACGCACACTACGGCTCTCCGGAGCTGTCCGAAGCTAAGCGCCGGTGGCCGGCGTCTTTCGGCTGAAGCAGCGCTTTGGAGCGTAGGGCTGCCGCTCCGCTGTTGTGTGCGCGAAGCAGCCGCTTCTCCTGCTCCGGGAGCGGACAGAGCGGTAGCTTGTACGAGGGCGAAGAACGAAGCCGCAGAGCACCCGGCTTCTCCGCGCCCCCTAAGGACTGCTAGAGGACCGTGGTGGCCACTCGCCTTCCTCTTCAATTCCATTCTAGTATCCTTAGGGACGGTGTTCCAGGACAATTTTCCTGAGTTTTGAATTCGTCCTGATGCAGCCCCTCGTGGGAAACTCGTGCGCGTCCTCTGAGTCTCCGAGTGCAGAGACCTCGATGGCAACTGCAGAAATGAAGGACTGCGTTGAGTTGTCGAGAAGCAAGAACATAGCCTGGAGTTTGGGAGTCAGCAGCTGCTGGACTTTTGCGATTGCTTTCACTGTGCACTGAATGCCAGGACGGCATGTGCACGTTAAAACAACGAGCTGGGCAAGAGTAATCGAAAGATCACGGCCGTCAGAAAGCAGCTTATATATTGCCCTAGAAAGAGCATTGTTTTTGGAGTGTGCAGTAAAATCGTGTTTCTGGACAAGGGAGGCATAAGTGCGCTGCGCTTCTAAGCTATCTCCCTGCGAGACACACTGCCAAAGCTTTTCGCTATCATGCAGTCCAGTGCAGACGCACACTACGGCTCTCCGGAGCTGTCCGAAGCCAAGCGCCGGTGGCCGGCGTCTTTCGGCTGAAGCAGCGCTTCGGAGCGTACGGCTGCCGCTCCGCTCTTGTGTGCGCGAAGCAGCCGCTTCTCCTGCTCCGGGAGCCGGAGAGAGCGGTAGCTTGTACGAGGGCGAAGAACGAAGCCGCAGAGCACCGGGCTTCTGCGCGCACCCTAAGGACTGCTAGAGGACCGTGGTGGCCGCTCGCCTGCCTCTTCAATTCCATTCTAGCATCCTTAGGGAAGGTGTTCCAGGACAATTTTCCTGAGTTTTGAATTCGTCCTGATGCAGCCTCTCCTGGGAAACTCGTGCTCGTCCTCTGAGTCTCCGACATGCAGAGACCTCGATGGCAACTGCAGAAATGAAGGGCTGCGTTGAGTTGTCGAGAAGCAAGAACATAGCCAGCGCCTTGTGTTTGGAAGTCAGCAGCTGCTAGACTTTCGCGATTGCTATCACTGTGCACTGAAAGCCAGGACGGCCTGTGCACGTTAAAACAACTAGCTGAGCAAGAGGAGCCGAAAAATCACGGCCGCTAGATAGCAGCTTACGTATTGCCCAGGAAAGAGCACTATTTTTGGAGTGTGCAGTAAAATCGTGTTTTTGGACAAGGGAGGCATAAGTGCGCTGCGCTCCTAAGCTATCTCCCTGCGAGACACACTGCCAAAGCTTTTCGCTATGATGCAGTCTAGTGCAGACGCACACTACGGCTCTCCGGAGCTGTCCGAAGCCAAGCGCCGGTGGCCGGCGTCTTTCGGCTGAAGCAGCGCTTCGGAGCGTAGGGCTGCCGCTCCGCTGTTGTGTGCGCGAAGCAGCCGCTTCTCCTGCTCCGGGAGCGGACAGAGCGGTAGCTTGTACGAGGGCGAAGAACGTTGCTGCAGAGAGACGAAATTGTGTGCACAGTCTTGCGACTGATAGAGGACGGTGGCTAAAGCTCCCTGCCTTTTCAATGCACTGCTGGCATGCTTTATTGAAGGTGCTCCGAGACAATTTTCCTGGGTTTTGACTTCGTCCTGATGAAGCCCCTCTTGGGAAACTCGTGCTCGTTTCCGAAGGCTCGAGATGCAGAGAACTCGATGGCAGCTGCAGAAATGAAGGGCTGCGTTGAGTTGTCGAGAAGCAAGAACATAGCCAGCGCCTTGTGTTTGGCAGTCAGCAGCTGCTGGACTTTTGCGATTGCTTTCACTGTGCACTGAATGCCAGGACGGCACGTGCACGTTAAAACAACGAGCTGGGCAAGAGTGGGCAGAAGAGAACGGGCGTCAGACAGCAGCTTACATATTACCATAGGAAGAGCAGTGTTTTTGGAGTGTGCAGCAAATGCGTGTTTCTGGACAAGGGAGGCAAAAGTGCGCTGCGCTCCTAAGCTATCTCCCTGCGAGACACACTGCCAAAGCTTTTCGCTATCATGCAGTCCAGTGCAGACGCACACTACGGCTCTCCGGAGCTGTCCGAAGCTAAGCGCCGGTGGCCGGCGTCTTTCGGCTGAAGCAGCGCTTCGGAGCGTAGGGCTGCCGCTCCGCTGTTGTGTGCGCGAAGCAGCCGCTTCTCCTGCTCCGGGAGCGGACAGAGCGGTAGCTTGTACGAGGGCGAAGAACGAAGCCGCAGAGCACCCGGCTTCTCCGCGCCCCCTAAGGACTGCTAGAGGACCGTGGTGGCCACTCGCCTTCCTCTTCAATTCCATTCTAGTATCCTTAGGGACGGTGTTCCAGGACAATTTTCCTGAGTTTTGAATTCGTCCTGATGCAGCCCCTCGTGGGAAACTCGTGCGCGTCCTCTGAGTCTCCGAGTGCAGAGACCTCGATGGCAACTGCAGAAATGAAGGACTGCGTTGAGTTGTCGAGAAGCAAGAACATAGCCTGGAGTTTGGGAGTCAGCAGCTGCTGGACTTTTGCGATTGCTTTCACTGTGCACTGAATGCCAGGACGGCATGTGCACGTTAAAACAACGAGCTGGGCAAGAGTAATCGAAAGATCACGGCCGTCAGAAAGCAGCTTCTCTATTGCCCTGGAAAGAGCATTGTTTTTGGAGTGTGCAGTAAAATCGTGTTTCTGGACAAGGGAGGCATAAGTGCGCTGCGCTCCTAAGCTATCTCCCTGCGAGACACACTGCCAAAGCTTTTCGCTATCATGCAGTCCAGTGCAGACGCACACTACGGCTCTCCGGAGCTGTCCGAAGCCAAGCGCCGGTGGCCGGCGTCTTTCGGCTGAAGCAGCGCTTCGGAGCGTAGGGCTGCCGCTCCGCTGTTGTGTGCGCGAAGCAGCCGCTTCTCCTGCTCCGGGAGCCGGAGAGAGCGGTAGCTTGTACGAGGGCGAAGAACGAAGCCGCAGAGCACCGGGCTTCTGCGCGCACCCTAAGGACTGCTAGAGGACCGTGGTGGCCGCTCGCCTGCCTCTTCAATTCCATTCTAGCATCCTTAGGGAAGGTGTTCCAGGACAATTTTCCTGAGTTTTGACTTCGTCCTGATGCAGCCCCTCCTGGGAAACTCGTGCTCGTCCTCTGAGTCTCCGACATGCAGAGACCTCGATGGCAACTGCAGAAATGAAGGGCTGCGTTGAGTTGTCGAGAAGCAAGAACATAGCCAGCGCCTTGTGTTTGGAAGTCAGCAGCTGCTAGACTTTTGCGATTGCTATCACTGTGCACTGAAAGCCAGGACGGCCTGTGCACGTTAAAACAACTAGCTGAGCAAGAGGAGCCGAAAAATCACGGCCGCTAGATAGCAGCTTACGTATTGCCCAGGAAAGAGCACTATTTTTGGAGTGTGCAGTAAAATCGTGTTTTTGGACAAGGGAGGCATAAGTGCGCTGCGCTCCTAAGCTATCTCCCTGCGAGACACACTGCCAAAGCTTTTCGCTATGATGCAGTCTAGTGCAGACGCACACTACGGCTCTCCGGAGCTGTCCGAAGCCAAGCGCCGGTGGCCGGCGTCTTTCGGCTGAAGCAGCGCTTCGGAGCATAGGGCTGCCGCTCCGCTGTTGTGTGCGCGAAGCAGCCGCTTCTCCTGCTCCGGGAGCGGACAGAGCGGTAGCTTGTACGAGGGCGAAGAACGTTGCTGCAGAGAGACGAAATTGTGTGCACAGTCTTGCGACTGATAGAGGACGGTGGCTAAAGCTCCCTGCCTTTTCAATGCACTGCTGGCATGCTTTATTGAAGGTGCTCCGAGACAATTTTCCTGGGTTTTGACTTCGTCCTGATGAAGCCCCTCTTGGGAAACTCGTGCTCGTTTCCGAAGGCTCGAGATACAGAAAACTCGATGGCAGCTGCCGAAATGAAGGGCTGCGTTGAGTTGTCGAGAAGCAAGAACATAGCCAGCGCCTTGTGTTTGGCAGTCAGCAGCTGCTGGACTTTTGCGATTGCTTTCACTGTGCACTGAATGCCAGGACGGCACGTGCACGTTAAAACAACGAGCTGGGCAAGAGTGGGCAGAAGAGAACGGGCGTCAGACAGCAGCTTACATATTACCATAGGAAGAGCAGTGTTTTTGGAGTGTGCAGCAAATGCGTGTTTCTGGACAAGGGAGGCAAAAGTGCGCTGCGCTCCTAAGCTATCTCCCTGCGAGACACACTGCCAAAGCTTTTCGTTATCATGCAGTCTAGTGCAGACGCACACTACGGCTCTCCGGAGCTGTCCGAAGCTAAGCGCCGGTGGCCGGCGTCTTTCGGCTGAAGCAGCGCTTCGGAGCGTAGGGCTGCCGCTCCGCTGTTGTGTGCGCGAAGCAGCCGCTTCTCCTGCTCCGGGAGCGGACAGAGCGGTAGCTTGTACGAGGGCGAAGAACGAAGCCGCAGAGCACCCGGCTTCTCCGCGCCCCCTAAGGACTGCTAGAGGACCGTGGTGGCCACTCGCCTTCCTCTTCAATTCCCTTCTAGTATCCTTAGGGACGGTGTTCCAGGACAATTTTCCTGAGTTTTGAATTCGTCCTGATGCAGCCCCTCGTGGGAAACTCGTGCGCGTCCTCTGAGTCTCCGAGTGCAGAGACCTCGATGGCAACTGCAGAAATGAAGGACTGCGTTGAGTTGTCGAGAAGCAAGAACATAGCCTGGAGTTTGGGAGTCAGCAGCTGCTGGACTTTTGCGATTGCTTTCACTGTGCACTGAATGCCAGGACGGCATGTGCACGTTAAAACAACGAGCTGGGCAAGAGTAATCGAAAGATCATGGCCGTCAGAAAGCAGCTTATATATTGCCCTGGAAAGAGCATTGTTTTTGGAGTGTGCAGTAAAATCGTGTTTCTGGACAAGGGAGGCATAAGTGCGCTGCGCTCCTAAGCTATCTCCCTGCGAGACACACTGCCAAAGCTTTTCGCTATCATGCAGTCCAGTGCAGACGCACACTACGGCTCTCCGGAGCTGTCCGAAGCCAAGCGCCGGTGGCCGGCGTCTTTCGGCTGAAGCAGCGCTTCGGAGCGTAGGGCTGCCGCTCCGCTGTTGTGTGCGCGAAGCAGCCGCTTCTCCTGCTCCGGGAGCCGGAGAGAGCGGTAGCTTGTACGAGGGCGAAGAACGAAGCCGCAGAGCACCGGGCTTCTGCGCGCACCCTAAGGACTGCTAGAGGACCGTGGTGGCCGCTCGCCTGCCTCTTCAATTCCATTCTAGCATCCTTAGGGACGGTGTTCCAGGACAATTTTCCTGAGTTTTGAATTCGTCCTGATGCAGCCCCTCCTGGGAAACTCGTGCTCGTCCTCTGAGTCTCCGACATGCAGAGACCTCGATGGCAACTGCAGAAATGAAGGGCTGCGTTGAGTTGTCGAGAAGCAAGAACATAGCCAGCGCCTTGTGTTTGGAAGTCAGCAGCTGCTAGACTTTTGCGATTGCTATCACTGTGCACTGAAAGCCAGGACGGCCTGTGCACGTTAAAACAACTAGCTGAGCAAGAGTAGCCGAAAAATCACGGCCGCTAGATAGCAGCTTACGTATTGCCCAGGAAAGAGCACTATTTTTGGAGTGTGCAGTAAAATCGTGTTTTTGGACAAGGGAGGCATAAGTGCGCTGCGCTCCTAAGCTATCTCCCTGCGAGACACACTGCCAAAGCTTTTCGCTATGATGCAGTCTAGTGCAGACGCACACTACGGCTCTCCGGAGCTGTCCGAAGCCAAGCGCCGGTGGCCGGCGTCTTTCGGCTGAAGCAGCGCTTCGGAGCGTAGGGCTGCCGCTCCGCTGTTGTGTGCGCGAAGCAGCCGCTTCTCCTGCTCCGGGAGCGGACAGAGCGGTAGCTTGTACGAGGGCGAAGAACGTTGCTGCAGAGAGACGAAATTGTGTGCACAGTCTTGCGACTGATAGAGGACGGTGGCTAAAGCTCCCTGCCTTTTCAATGCACTGCTGGCATGCTTTATTGAAGGTGCTCCGAGACAATTTTCCTGGGTTTTGACTTCGTCCTGATGAAGCCCCTCTTGGGAAACTCGTGCTCGTTTCCGAAGGCTCGAGATACAGAAAACTCGATGGCAGCTGCCGAAATGAAGGGCTGCGTTGAGTTGTCGAGAAGCAAGAACATAGCCAGCGCCTTGTGTTTGGCAGTCAGCAGCTGCTGGACTTTTGCGATTGCTTTCACTGTGCACTGAATGCCAGGACGGCACGTGCACGTTAAAACAACGAGCTGGGCAAGAGTGGGCAGAAGAGAACGGGCGTCAGACAGCAGCTTACATATTACCATAGGAAGAGCAGTGTTTTTGGAGTGTGCAGCAAATGCGTGTTTCTGGACAAGGGAGGCAAAAGTGCGCTGCGCTCCTAAGCTATCTCCCTGCGAGACACACTGCCAAAGCTTTTCGCTATCATGCAGTCCAGTGCAGACGCACACTACGGCTCTCCGGAGCTGTCCGAAGCTAAGCGCCGGTGGCCGGCGTCTTTCGGCTGAAGCAGCGCTTCGGAGCGTATGGCTGCCGCTCCGCTGTTGTGTGCGCGAAGCAGCCGCTTCTCCTGCTCCGGGAGCGGACAGAGCGGTAGCTTGTACGAGGGCGAAGAACGAAGCCGCAGAGCACCCGGCTTCTCCGCGCCCCCTAAGGACTGCTAGAGGACCGTGGTGGCCACTCGCCTTCCTCTTCAATTCCCTTCTAGTATCCTTAGGGACGGTGTTCCAGGACAATTTTCCTGAGTTTTGAATTCGTCCTGATGCAGCCCCTCGTGGGAAACTCGTGCGCGTCCTCTGAGTCTCCGAGTGCAGAGACCTCGATGGCAACTGCAGAAATGAAGGACTGCGTTGAGTTGTCGAGAAGCAAGAACATAGCCTGGAGTTTGGGAGTCAGCAGCTGCTGGACTTTTGCGATTGCTTTCACTGTGCACTGAATGCCAGGACGGCATGTGCACGTTAAAACAACGAGCTGGGCAAGAGTAATCGAAAGATCACGGCCGTCAGAAAGCAGCTTATATATTGCCCTGGAAAGAGCATTGTTTTTGGAGTGTGCAGTAAAATCGTGTTTCTGGACAAGGGAGGCATAAGTGCGCTGCGCTCCTAAGCTATCTCCCTGTGAGACACACTGCCAAAGCTTTTCGCTATCATGCAGTCCAGTGCAGACGCACACTACGGCTCTCCGGAGCTGTCCGAAGCCAAGCGCCGGTGGCCGGCGTCTTTCGGCTGAAGCAGCGCTTCGGAGCGTAGGGCTGCCGCTCCGCTGTTGTGTGCGCGAAGCAGCCGCTTCTCCTGCTCCGGGAGCCGGAGAGAGCGGTAGCTTGTACGACGGCGAAGAACGAAGCCGCAGAGCACCGGGCTTCTGCGCGCACCCTAAGGACTGCTAGAGGACCGTGGTGGCCGCTCGCCTGCCTCTTCAATTCCATTCTAGCATCCTTAGGGAAGGTGTTCCAGGACAATTTTCCTGAGTTTTGAATTCGTCCTGATGCAGCCCCTCGTGGGAAACTCGTGCGCGTCCTCTGAGTCTCCGAGTGCAGAGACCTCGATGGCAACTGCAGAAATGAAGGGCTGCGTTGAGTTGTCGAGAAGCAAGAACATAGCCAGCGCCTTGTGTTTGGGAGTCAGCAGCTGCTAGACTTTTGCGATTGCTATCACTGTGCACTGAAAGCCAGGACGGCCTGTGCACGTTAAAACAACTAGCTGAGCAAGAGTAGCCGAAAAATCACGGCCGCTAGATAGCAGCTTACGTATTGCCCAGGAAAGAGCACTATTTTTGGAGTGTGCAGTAAAATCGTGTTTTTGGACAAGGGAGGCATAAGTGCGCTGCGCTCCTAAGCTATCTCCCTGCGAGACACACTGCCAAAGCTTTTCGCTATGATGCAGTCTAGTGCAGACGCACACTACGGCTCTCCGGAGCTGTCCGAAGCCAAGCGCCGGTGGCCGGCGTCTTTCGGCTGAAGCAGCGCTTCGGAGCGTATGGCTGCCGCTCCGCTGTTGTGTGCGCGAAGCAGCCGCTTCTCCTGCTCCGGGAGCCGGAGAGAGCTGTAGCTTGTACGAGGGCAAAGAACGTTGCTGCAGAGAGACGAAATTGTGTGCACAGTCTTGCGACTGATAGAGGACGGTGGCTAAAGCTCCCTGCCTTTTCAATGCACTGCTGGCATGCTTTATTGAAGGTGCTCCGAGACAATTTTCCTGGGTTTTGACTTCGTCCTGATGAAGCCCCTCTTGGGAAACTCGTGCTCGTTTCCGAAGGCTCGAGATGCAGAGAACTCGATGGCAGCTGCAGAAATGAAGGGCTGCGTTGAGTTGTCGAGAAGCAAGAACATAGCCAGCGCCTTGTGTTTGGCAGTCAGCAGCTGCTGGACTTTTGCGATTGCTTTCACTGTGCACTGAATGCCAGGACGGCACGTGCACGTTAAAACAACGAGCTGGGCAAGAGTGGGCAGAAGAGAACGGGCGTCAGACAGCAGCTTACATATTACCATAGGAAGAGCAGTGTTTTTGGAGTGTGCAGCAAATGCGTGTTTCTGGACAAGGGAGGCAAAAGTGCGCTGCGCTCCTAAGCTATCTCCCTGCGAGACACACTGCCAAAGCTTTTCGTTATCATGCAGTCTAGTGCAGACGCACACTACGGCTCTCCGGAGCTGTCCGAAGCTAAGCGCCGGTGGCCGGCGTCTTTCGGCTGAAGCAGCGCTTCGGAGCGTAGGGCTGCCGCTCCGCTGTTGTGTGCGCGAAGCAGCCGCTTCTCCTGCTCCGGGAGCGGACAGAGCGGTAGCTTGTACGAGGGCGAAGAACGAAGCCGCAGAGCACCCGGCTTCTCCGCGCCCCCTAAGGACTGCTAGAGGACCGTGGTGGCCACTCGCCTTCCTCTTCAATTCCATTCTAGCATACTTAGGGAAGGTGTTCCAGGACAATTTTCCTGAGTTTTGAATTCGTCCTGATGCAGCCCCTCGTGGGAAACTCGTGCGCGTCCTCTGAGTCTCCGAGTGCAGAGACCTCGATGGCAACTGCAGAAATGAAGGACTGCGTTGAGTTGTCGAGAAGCAAGAACATAGCCTGGAGTTTGGGAGTCAGCAGCTGCTGGACTTTTGCGATTGCTTTCACTGTGCACTGAATGCCAGGACGGCATGTGCACGTTAAAACAACGAGCTGGGCAAGAGTAATCGAAAGATCACGGCCGTCAGAAAGCAGCTTATATATTGCCCTGGAAAGAGCATTGTTTTTGGAGTGTGCAGTAAAATCGTGTTTCTGGACAAGGGAGGCATAAGTGCGCTGCGCTCCTAAGCTATCTCCCTGCGAGACACACTGCCAAAGCTTTTCGCTATCATGCAGTCCAGTGCAGACGCACACTACGGCTCTCCGGAGCTGTCCGAAGCCAAGCGCCGGTGGCCGGCGTCTTTCGGCTGAAGCAGCGCTTCGGAGCGTAGGGCTGCCGCTCCGCTGTTGTGTGCGCGAAGCAGCCGCTTCTCCTGCTCCGGGAGCCGGAGAGAGCGGTAGCTTGTACGAGGGCGAAGAACGAAGCCGCAGAGCACCGGGCTTCTGCGCGCACCCTAAGGACTGCTAGAGGACCGTGGTGGCCGCTCGCCTGCCTCTTCAATTCCATTCTAGCATCCTTAGGGAAGGTGTTCCAGGACAATTTTCCTGAGTTTTGAATTCGTCCTGATGCAGCCCCTCCTGGGAAACTCGTGCGCGTCCTCTGAGTCTCCGAGTGCAGAGACCTCGATGGCAACTGCAGAAATGTAGGGCTGCGTTGAGTTGTCGAGAAGCAAGAACATAGCCAGCGCCTTGTGTTTGGGAGTCAGCAGCTGCTAGACTTTTGCGATTGCTATCACTGTGCACTGAAAGCCAGGACGGCCTGTGCACGTTAAAACAACTAGCTGAGCAAGAGTAGCCGAAAAATCACGGCCGCTAGATAGCAGCTTACGTATTGCCCAGGAAAGAGCACTATTTTTGGAGTGTGCAGTAAAATCGTGTTTTTGGACAAGGGAGGCATAAGTGCGCTGCGCTCCTAAGCTATCTCCCTGCGAGACACACTGTCAAAGCTTTTCGCTATGATGCAGTCTAGTGCAGACGCACACTACGGCTCTCCGGAGCTGTCCGAAGCCAAGCGCCGGTGGCCGGCGTCTTTCGGCTGAAGCAGCGCTTCGGAGCGTATGGCTGCCGCTCCGCTGTTGTGTGCGCGAAGCAGCCGCTTCTCCTGCTCCGGGAGCCGGAGAGAGCTGTAGCTTGTACGAGGGCAAAGAACGTTGCTGCAGAGAGACGAAATTGTGTGCACAGTCTTGCGACTGATAGAGGACGGTGGCTAAAGCTCCCTGCCTTTTCAATGCACTGCTGACATGCTTTATTGAAGGTGCTCCGAGACAATTTTCCTGGGTTTTGACTTCGTCCTGATGAAGCCCCTCTTGGGAAACTCGTGCTCGTTTCCGAAGGCTCGAGATGCAGAGAACTCGATGGCAGCTGCAGAAATGAAGGGCTGCGTTGAGTTGTCGAGAAGCAAGAACATAGCCAGCGCCTTGTGTTTGGCAGTCAGCAGCTGCTGGACTTTTGCGATTGCTTTCACTGTGCACTGAATGCCAGGACGGCACGTGCACGTTAAAACAACGAGCTGGGCAAGAGTGGGCAGAAGAGAACGGGCGTCAGACAGCAGCTTACATATTACCATAGGAAGGGCAGTGTTTTTGGAGTGTGCAGCAAATGCGTGTTTCTGGACAAGGGAGGCAAAAGTGCGCTGCGCTCCTAAGCTATCTCCCTGCGAGACACACTGCCAAAGCTTTTCGCTATCATGCAGTCCAGTGCAGACGCACACTACGGCTCTCCGGAGCTGTCCGAAGCTAAGCGCCGGTGGCCGGCGTCTTTCGGCTGAAGCAGCGCTTCGGAGCGTACGGCTGCCGCTCCGCTGTTGTGTGCGCGAAGCAGCCGCTTCTCCTGCTCCGGGAGCGGACAGAGCGGTAGCTTGTACGAGGGCGAAGAACGAAGCCGCAGAGCACCCGGCTTCTCCGCGCCCCCTAAGGACTGCTAGAGGACCGTGGTGGCCACTCGCCTTCCTCTTCAATTCCATTCTAGTATCCTTAGGGACGGTGTTCCAGGACAATTTTCCTGAGTTTTGAATTCGTCCTGATGCAGCCCCTCGTGGGAAACTCGTGCGCGTCCTCTGAGTCTCCGAGTGCAGAGACCTCGATGGCAACTGCAGAAATGAAGGACTGCGTTGAGTTGTCGAGAAGCAAGAACATAGCCTGGAGTTTGGGAGTCAGCAGCTGCTGGACTTTTGCGATTGCTTTCACTGTGCACTGAATGCCAGGACGGCATGTGCACGTTAAAACAACGAGCTGGGCAAGAGTAATCGAAAGATCACGGCCGTCAGAAAGCAGCTTATATATTGCCCTGGAAAGAGCATTGTTTTTGGAGTGTGCAGTAAAATCGTGTTTCTGGACAAGGGAGGCATAAGTGCGCTGCGCTCCTAAGCTATCTCCCTGCGAGACACACTGCCAAAGCTTTTCGCTATCATGCAGTCCAGTGCAGACGCACACTACGGCTCTCCGGAGCTGTCCGAAGCCAAGCGCCGGTGGCCGGCGTCTTTCGGCTGAAGCAGCGCTTCGGAGCGTAGGGCTGCCGCTCCGCTGTTGTGTGCGCGAAGCAGCCGCTTCTCCTGCTCCGGGAGCCGGAGAGAGCGGTAGCTTGTACGAGGGCGAAGAACGAAGCCGCAGAGCACCGGGCTTCTGCGCGCACCCTAAGGACTGCTAGAGGACCGTGGTGGCCGCTCGCCTGCCTCTTCAATTCCATTCTAGCATCCTTAGGGAAGGTGTTCCAGGACAATTTTCCTGAGTTTTGAATTCGTCCTGATGCAGCCCCTCCTGGGAAACTCGTGCTCGTCCTCTGAGTCTCCGACATGCAGAGACCTCGATGGCAACTGCAGAAATGAAGGGCTGCGTTGAGTTGTCGAGAAGCAAGAACATAGCCAGCGCCTTGTGTTTGGAAGTCAGCAGCTGCTAGACTTTTGCGATTGCTATCACTGTGCACTGAAAGCCAGGACGGCCTGTGCACGTTAAAACAACTAGCTGAGCAAGAGTAGCCGAAAAATCACGGCCGCTAGATAGCAGCTTACGTATTGCCCAGGAAAGAGCACTATTTTTGGAGTGTGCAGTAAAATCGTGTTTTTGGACAAGGGAGGCATAAGTGCGCTGCGCTCCTAAGCTATCTCCCTGCGAGACACACTGCCAAAGCTTTTCGCTATGATGCAGTCTAGTGCAGACGCACACTACGGCTCTCCGGAGCTGTCCGAAGCCAAGCGCCGGTGGCCGGCGTCTTTCGGCTGAAGCAGCGCTTCGGAGCGTATGGCTGCCGCTCCGCTGTTGTGTGCGCGAAGCAGCCGCTTCTCCTGCTCCGGGAGCCGGAGAGAGCTGTAGCTTGTACGAGGGCAAAGAACGTTGCTGCAGAGAGACGAAATTGTGTGCACAGTCTTGCGACTGATAGAGGACGGTGGCTAAAGCTCCCTGCCTTTTCAATGCACTGCTGGCATGCTTTATTGAAGGTGCTCCGAGACAATTTTCCTGGGTTTTGACTTCGTCCTGATGAAGCCCCTCTTGGGAAACTCGTGCTCGTTTCCGAAGGCTCGAGATGCAGAGAACTCGATGGCAGCTGCAGAAATGAAGGGCTGCGTTGAGTTGTCGAGAAGCAAGAACATAGCCAGCGCCTTGTGTTTGGCAGTCAGCAGCTGCTGGACTTTTGCGATTGCTTTCACTGTGCACTGAATGCCAGGACGGCACGTGCACGTTAAAACAACGAGCTGGGCAAGAGTGGGCAGAAGAGAACGGGCGTCAGACAGCAGCTTACATATTACCATAGGAAGAGCAGTGTTTTTGGAGTGTGCAGCAAATGCGTGTTTCTGGACAAGGGAGGCAAAAGTGCGCTGCGCTCCTAAGCTATCTCCCTGCGAGACACACTGCCAAAGCTTTTCGTTATCATGCAGTCTAGTGCAGACGCACACTACGGCTCTCCGGAGCTGTCCGAAGCGAAGCGCCGGTGGCCGGCGTCTTTCGGCTGAAGCAGCGCTTCGGAGCGTAGGGCTGCCGCTCCGCTGTTGTGTGCGCGAAGCAGCCGCTTCTCCTGCTCCGGGAGCGGACAGAGCGGTAGCTTGTACGAGGGCGAAGAACGAAGCCGCAGAGCACCCGGCTTCTCCGCGCCCTCTAAGGACTGCTAGAGGACCGTGGTGGCCACTCGCCTTCCTCTTCAATTCCATTCTAGCATACTTAGGGAAGGTGTTCCAGGACAATTTTCCTGAGTTTTGAATTCGTCCTGATGCAGCCCCTCGTGGGAAACTCGGCGCGTCCTCTGAGTCTCCGAGTGCAGAGACCTCGATGGCAACTGCAGAAATGAAGGACTGCGTTGAGTTGTCGAGAAGCAAGAACATAGCCTGGAGTTTGGGAGTCAGCAGCTGCTGGACTTTTGCGATTGCTTTCACTGTGCACTGAATGCCAGGACGGCATGTGCACGTTAAAACAACGAGCTGGGCAAGAGTAATCGAAAGATCACGGCCGTCAGAAAGCAGCTTATATATTGCCCTGGAAAGAGCATTGTTTTTGGAGTGTGCAGTAAAATCGTGTTTCTGGACAAGGGAGGCATAAGTGCGCTGCGCTCCTAAGCTATCTCCCTGCGAGACACACTGCCAAAGCTTTTCGCTATCATGCAGTCCAGTGCAGACGCACACTACGGCTCTCCGGAGCTGTCCGAAGCCAAGCGCCGGTGGCCGGCGTCTTTCGGCTGAAGCAGCGCTTCGGAGCGTAGGGCTGCCGCTCCGCTGTTGTGTGCGCGAAGCAGCCGCTTCTCCTGCTCCGGGAGCCGGAGAGAGCGGTAGCTTGTACGAGGGCGAAGAACGAAGCCGCAGAGCACCGGGCTTCTGCGCGCACCCTAAGGACTGCTAGAGGACCGTGGTGGCCGCTCGCCTGCCTCTTCAATTCCATTCTAGCATCCTTAGGGAAGGTGTTCCAGGACAATTTTCCTGAGTTTTGAATTCGTCCTGATGCAGCCCCTCCTGGGAAACTCGTGCTCGTCCTCTGAGTCTCCGACATGCAGAGACCTCGATGGCAACTGCAGAAATGAAGGGCTGCGTTGAGTTGTCGAGAAGCAAGAACATAGCCAGCGCCTTGTGTTTGGAAGTCAGCAGCTGCTAGACTTTTGCGATTGCTATCACTGTGCACTGAAAGCCAGGACGGCCTGTGCACGTTAAAACAACTAGCTGAGCAAGAGTAGCCGAAAAATCACGGCCGCTAGATAGCAGCTTACGTATTGCCCAGGAAAGAGCACTATTTTTGGAGTGTGCAGTAAAATCGTGTTTTTGGACAAGGGAGGCATAAGTGCGCTGCGCTCCTAAGCTATCTCCCTGCGAGACACACTGCCAAAGCTTTTCGCTATGATGCAGTCTAGTGCAGACGCACACTACGGCTCTCCGGAGCTGTCCGAAGCCAAGCGCCGGTGGCCGGCGTCTTTCGGCTGAAGCAGCGCTTCGGAGCGTATGGCTGCCGCTCCGCTGTTGTGTGCGCGAAGCAGCCGCTTCTCCTGCTCCGGGAGCCGGAGAGAGCTGTAGCTTGTACGAGGGCAAAGAACGTTGCTGCAGAGAGACGAAATTGTGTGCACAGTCTTGCGACTGATAGAGGACGGTGGCTAAAGCTCCCTGCCTTTTCAATGCACTGCTGGCATGCTTTATTGAAGGTGCTCCGAGACAATTTTCCTGGGTTTTGACTTCGTCCTGATGAAGCCCCTCTTGGGAAACTCGTGCTCGTTTCCGAAGGCTCGAGATGCAGAGAACTCGATGGCAGCTGCAGAAATGAAGGGCTGCGTTGAGTTGTCGAGAAGCAAGAACATAGCCAGCGCCTTGTGTTTGGCAGTCAGCAGCTGCTGGACTTTTGCGATTGCTTTCACTGTGCACTGAATGCCAGGACGGCACGTGCACGTTAAAACAACGAGCTGGGCAAGAGTGGGCAGAAGAGAACGGGCGTCAGACAGCAGCTTACATATTACCATAGGAAGAGCAGTGTTTTTGGAGTGTGCAGCAAATGCGTGTTTCTGGACAAGGGAGGCAAAAGTGCGCTGCGCTCCTAAGCTATCTCCCTGCGAGACACACTGCCAAAGCTTTTCGTTATCATGCAGTCTAGTGCAGACGCACACTACGGCTCTCCGGAGCTGTCCGAAGCGAAGCGCCGGTGGCCGGCGTCTTTCGGCTGAAGCAGCGCTTCGGAGCGTAGGGCTGCCGCTCCGCTGTTGTGTGCGCGAAGCAGCCGCTTCTCCTGCTCCGGGAGCGGACAGAGCGGTAGCTTGTACGAGGGCGAAGAACGAAGCCGCAGAGCACCCGGCTTCTCCGCGCCCTCTAAGGACTGCTAGAGGACCGTGGTGGCCACTCGCCTTCCTCTTCAATTCCATTCTAGCATACTTAGGGAAGGTGTTCCAGGACAATTTTCCTGAGTTTTGAATTCGTCCTGATGCAGCCCCTCGTGGGAAACTCGGCGCGTCCTCTGAGTCTCCGAGTGCAGAGACCTCGATGGCAACTGCAGAAATGAAGGACTGCGTTGAGTTGTCGAGAAGCAAGAACATAGCCTGGAGTTTGGGAGTCAGCAGCTGCTGGACTTTTGCGATTGCTTTCACTGTGCACTGAATGCCAGGACGGCATGTGCACGTTAAAACAACGAGCTGGGCAAGAGTAATCGAAAGATCACGGCCGTCAGAAAGCAGCTTATATATTGCCCTGGAAAGAGCATTGTTTTTGGAGTGTGCAGTAAAATCGTGTTTCTGGACAAGGGAGGCATAAGTGCGCTGCGCTCCTAAGCTATCTCCCTGCGAGACACACTGCCAAAGCTTTTCGCTATCATGCAGTCCAGTGCAGACGCACACTACGGCTCTCCGGAGCTGTCCGAAGCCAAGCGCCGGTGGCCGGCGTCTTTCGGCTGAAGCAGCGCTTCGGAGCGTAGGGCTGCCGCTCCGCTGTTGTGTGCGCGAAGCAGCCGCTTCTCCTGCTCCGGGAGCCGGAGAGAGCGGTAGCTTGTACGAGGGCGAAGAACGAAGCCGCAGAGCACCGGGCTTCTGCGCGCACCCTAAGGACTGCTAGAGGACCGTGGTGGCCGCTCGCCTGCCTCTTCAATTCCATTCTAGCATCCTTAGGGAAGGTGTTCCAGGACAATTTTCCTGAGTTTTGAATTCGTCCTGATGCAGCCCCTCCTGGGAAACTCGTGCGCGTCCTCTGAGTCTCCGAGTGCAGAGACCTCGATGGCAACTGCAGAAATGTAGGGCTGCGTTGAGTTGTCGAGAAGCAAGAACATAGCCAGCGCCTTGTGTTTGGGAGTCAGCAGCTGCTAGACTTTTGCGATTGCTATCACTGTGCACTGAAAGCCAGGACGGCCTGTGCACGTTAAAACAACTAGCTGAGCAAGAGTAGCCGAAAAATCACGGCCGCTAGATAGCAGCTTACGTATTGCCCAGGAAAGAGCACTATTTTTGGAGTGTGCAGTAAAATCGTGTTTTTGGACAAGGGAGGCATAAGTGCGCTGCGCTCCTAAGCTATCTCCCTGCGAGACACACTGTCAAAGCTTTTCGCTATGATGCAGTCTAGTGCAGACGCACACTACGGCTCTCCGGAGCTGTCCGAAGCCAAGCGCCGGTGGCCGGCGTCTTTCGGCTGAAGCAGCGCTTCGGAGCGTATGGCTGCCGCTCCGCTGTTGTGTGCGCGAAGCAGCCGCTTCTCCTGCTCCGGGAGCCGGAGAGAGCTGTAGCTTGTACGAGGGCAAAGAACGTTGCTGCAGAGAGACGAAATTGTGTGCACAGTCTTGCGACTGATAGAGGACGGTGGCTAAAGCTCCCTGCCTTTTCAATGCACTGCTGACATGCTTTATTGAAGGTGCTCCGAGACAATTTTCCTGGGTTTTGACTTCGTCCTGATGAAGCCCCTCTTGGGAAACTCGTGCTCGTTTCCGAAGGCTCGAGATGCAGAGAACTCGATGGCAGCTGCAGAAATGAAGGGCTGCGTTGAGTTGTCGAGAAGCAAGAACATAGCCAGCGCCTTGTGTTTGGAAGTCAGCAGCTGCTAGACTTTTGCGATTGCTATCACTGTGCACTGAAAGCCAGGACGGCCTGTGCACGTTAAAACAACTAGCTGAGCAAGAGTAGCCGAAAAATCACGGCCGCTAGATAGCAGCTTACGTATTGCCCAGGAAAGAGCACTATTTTTGGAGTGTGCAGTAAAATCGTGTTTTTGGACAAGGGAGGCATAAGTGCGCTGCGCTCCTAAGCTATCTCCCTGCGAGACACACTGCCAAAGCTTTTCGCTATGATGCAGTCTAGTGCAGACGCACACTACGGCTCTCCGGAGCTGTCCGAAGCCAAGCGCCGGTGGCCGGCGTCTTTCGGCTGAAGCAGCGCTTCGGAGCGTATGGCTGCCGCTCCGCTGTTGTGTGCGCGAAGCAGCCGCTTCTCCTGCTCCGGGAGCCGGAGAGAGCTGTAGCTTGTACGAGGGCAAAGAACGTTGCTGCAGAGAGACGAAATTGTGTGCACAGTCTTGCGACTGATAGAGGACGGTGGCTAAAGCTCCCTGCCTTTTCAATGCACTGCTGGCATGCTTTATTGAAGGTGCTCCGAGACAATTTTCCTGGGTTTTGACTTCGTCCTGATGAAGCCCCTCTTGGGAAACTCGTGCTCGTTTCCGAAGGCTCGAGATGCAGAGAACTCGATGGCAGCTGCAGAAATGAAGGGCTGCGTTGAGTTGTCGAGAAGCAAGAACATAGCCAGCGCCTTGTGTTTGGCAGTCAGCAGCTGCTGGACTTTTGCGATTGCTTTCACTGTGCACTGAATGCCAGGACGGCACGTGCACGTTAAAACAACGAGCTGGGCAAGAGTGGGCAGAAGAGAACGGGCGTCAGACAGCAGCTTACATATTACCATAGGAAGAGCAGTGTTTTTGGAGTGTGCAGCAAATGCGTGTTTCTGGACAAGGGAGGCAAAAGTGCGCTGCGCTCCTAAGCTATCTCCCTGCGAGACACACTGCCAAAGCTTTTCGTTATCATGCAGTCTAGTGCAGACGCACACTACGGCTCTCCGGAGCTGTCCGAAGCTAAGCGCCGGTGGCCGGCGTCTTTCGGCTGAAGCAGCGCTTCGGAGCGTAGGGCTGCCGCTCCGCTGTTGTGTGCGCGAAGCAGCCGCTTCTCCTGCTCCGGGAGCGGACAGAGCGGTAGCTTGTACGAGGGCGAAGAACGAAGCCGCAGAGCACCCGGCTTCTCCGCGCCCTCTAAGGACTGCTAGAGGACCGTGGTGGCCACTCGCCTTCCTCTTCAATTCCATTCTAGCATACTTAGGGAAGGTGTTCCAGGACAATTTTCCTGAGTTTTGAATTCGTCCTGATGCAGCCCCTCGTGGGAAACTCGGCGCGTCCTCTGAGTCTCCGAGTGCAGAGACCTCGATGGCAACTGCAGAAATGAAGGACTGCGTTGAGTTGTCGAGAAGCAAGAACATAGCCTGGAGTTTGGGAGTCAGCAGCTGCTGGACTTTTGCGATTGCTTTCACTGTGCACTGAATGCCAGGACGGCATGTGCACGTTAAAACAACGAGCTGGGCAAGAGTAATCGAAAGATCACGGCCGTCAGAAAGCAGCTTATATATTGCCCTGGAAAGAGCATTGTTTTTGGAGTGTGCAGTAAAATCGTGTTTCTGGACAAGGGAGGCATAAGTGCGCTGCGCTCCTAAGCTATCTCCCTGCGAGACACACTGCCAAAGCTTTTCGCTATCATGCAGTCCAGTGCAGACGCACACTACGGCTCTCCGGAGCTGTCCGAAGCCAAGCGCCGGTGGCCGGCGTCTTTCGGCTGAAGCAGCGCTTCGGAGCGTAGGGCTGCCGCTCCGCTGTTGTGTGCGCGAAGCAGCCGCTTCTCCTGCTCCGGGAGCCGGAGAGAGCGGTAGCTTGTACGAGGGCGAAGAACGAAGCCGCAGAGCACCGGGCTTCTGCGCGCACCCTAAGGACTGCTAGAGGACCGTGGTGGCCGCTCGCCTGCCTCTTCAATTCCATTCTAGCATCCTTAGGGAAGGTGTTCCAGGACAATTTTCCTGAGTTTTGAATTCGTCCTGATGCAGCCCCTCCTGGGAAACTCGTGCTCGTCCTCTGAGTCTCCGACATGCAGAGACCTCGATGGCAACTGCAGAAATGAAGGGCTGCGTTGAGTTGTCGAGAAGCAAGAACATAGCCAGCGCCTTGTGTTTGGAAGTCAGCAGCTGCTAGACTTTTGCGATTGCTATCACTGTGCACTGAAAGCCAGGACGGCCTGTGCACGTTAAAACAACTAGCTGAGCAAGAGTAGCCGAAAAATCACGGCCGCTAGATAGCAGCTTACGTATTGCCCAGGAAAGAGCACTATTTTTGGAGTGTGCAGTAAAATCGTGTTTTTGGACAAGGGAGGCATAAGTGCGCTGCGCTCCTAAGCTATCTCCCTGCGAGACACACTGCCAAAGCTTTTCGCTATGATGCAGTCTAGTGCAGACGCACACTACGGCTCTCCGGAGCTGTCCGAAGCCAAGCGCCGGTGGCCGGCGTCTTTCGGCTGAAGCAGCGCTTCGGAGCGTATGGCTGCCGCTCCGCTGTTGTGTGCGCGAAGCAGCCGCTTCTCCTGCTCCGGGAGCCGGAGAGAGCTGTAGCTTGTACGAGGGCAAAGAACGTTGCTGCAGAGAGACGAAATTGTGTGCACAGTCTTGCGACTGATAGAGGACGGTGGCTAAAGCTCCCTGCCTTTTCAATGCACTGCTGGCATGCTTTATTGAAGGTGCTCCGAGACAATTTTCCTGGGTTTTGACTTCGTCCTGATGAAGCCCCTCTTGGGAAACTCGTGCTCGTTTCCGAAGGCTCGAGATGCAGAGAACTCGATGGCAGCTGCAGAAATGAAGGGCTGCGTTGAGTTGTCGAGAAGCAAGAACATAGCCAGCGCCTTGTGTTTGGCAGTCAGCAGCTGCTGGACTTTTGCGATTGCTTTCACTGTGCACTGAATGCCAGGACGGCACGTGCACGTTAAAACAACGAGCTGGGCAAGAGTGGGCAGAAGAGAACGGGCGTCAGACAGCAGCTTACATATTACCATAGGAAGAGCAGTGTTTTTGGAGTGTGCAGCAAATGCGTGTTTCTGGACAAGGGAGGCAAAAGTGCGCTGCGCTCCTAAGCTATCTCCCTGCGAGACACACTGCCAAAGCTTTTCGCTATCATGCAGTCCAGTGCAGACGCACACTACGGCTCTCCGGAGCTGTCCGAAGCTAAGCGCCGGTGGCCGGCGTCTTTCGGCTGAAGCAGCGCTTCGGAGCGTAGGGCTGCCGCTCCGCTGTTGTGTGCGCGAAGCAGCCGCTTCTCCTGCTCCGGGAGCGGACAGAGCGGTAGCTTGTACGAGGGCGAAGAACGAAGCCGCAGAGCACCCGGCTTCTCCGCGCCCCCTAAGGACTGCTAGAGGACCGTGGTGGCCACTCGCCTTCCTCTTCAATTCCATTCTAGTATCCTTAGGGACGGTGTTCCAGGACAATTTTCCTGAGTTTTGAATTCGTCCTGATGCAGCCCCTCGTGGGAAACTCGTGCGCGTCCTCTGAGTCTCCGAGTGCAGAGACCTCGATGGCAACTGCAGAAATGAAGGACTGCGTTGAGTTGTCGAGAAGCAAGAACATAGCCTGGAGTTTGGGAGTCAGCAGCTGCTGGACTTTTGCGATTGCTTTCACTGTGCACTGAATGCCAGGACGGCATGTGCACGTTAAAACAACGAGCTGGGCAAGAGTAATCGAAAGATCACGGCCGTCAGAAAGCAGCTTATATATTGCCCTGGAAAGAGCATTGTTTTTGGAGTGTGCAGTAAAATCGTGTTTCTGGACAAGGGAGGCATAAGTGCGCTGCGCTCCTAAGCTATCTCCCTGCGAGACACACTGCCAAAGCTTTTCGCTATCATGCAGTCCAGTGCAGACGCACACTACGGCTCTCCGGAGCTGTCCGAAGCCAAGCGCCGGTGGCCGGCGTCTTTCGGCTGAAGCAGCGCTTCGGAGCGTAGGGCTGCCGCTCCGCTGTTGTGTGCGCGAAGCAGCCGCTTCTCCTGCTCCGGGAGCCGGAGAGAGCGGTAGCTTGTACGAGGGCGAAGAACGAAGCCGCAGAGCACCGGGCTTCTGCGCGCACCCTAAGGACTGCTAGAGGACCGTGGTGGCCGCTCGCCTGCCTCTTCAATTCCATTCTAGCATCCTTAGGGAAGGTGTTCCAGGACAATTTTCCTGAGTTTTGAATTCGTCCTGATGCAGCCCCTCCTGGGAAACTCGTGCGCGTCCTCTGAGTCTCCGAGTGCAGAGACCTCGATGGCAACTGCAGAAATGTAGGGCTGCGTTGAGTTGTCGAGAAGCAAGAACATAGCCAGCGCCTTGTGTTTGGGAGTCAGCAGCTGCTAGACTTTTGCGATTGCTATCACTGTGCACTGAAAGCCAGGACGGCCTGTGCACGTTAAAACAACTAGCTGAGCAAGAGTAGCCGAAAAATCACGGCCGCTAGATAGCAGCTTACGTATTGCCCAGGAAAGAGCACTATTTTTGGAGTGTGCAGTAAAATCGTGTTTTTGGACAAGGGAGGCATAAGTGCGCTGCGCTCCTAAGCTATCTCCCTGCGAGACACACTGTCAAAGCTTTTCGCTATGATGCAGTCTAGTGCAGACGCACACTACGGCTCTCCGGAGCTGTCCGAAGCCAAGCGCCGGTGGCCGGCGTCTTTCGGCTGAAGCAGCGCTTCGGAGCGTATGGCTGCCGCTCCGCTGTTGTGTGCGCGAAGCAGCCGCTTCTCCTGCTCCGGGAGCCGGAGAGAGCTGTAGCTTGTACGAGGGCAAAGAACGTTGCTGCAGAGAGACGAAATTGTGTGCACAGTCTTGCGACTGATAGAGGACGGTGGCTAAAGCTCCCTGCCTTTTCAATGCACTGCTGACATGCTTTATTGAAGGTGCTCCGAGACAATTTTCCTGGGTTTTGACTTCGTCCTGATGAAGCCCCTCTTGGGAAACTCGTGCTCGTTTCCGAAGGCTCGAGATGCAGAGAACTCGATGGCAGCTGCAGAAATGAAGGGCTGCGTTGAGTTGTCGAGAAGCAAGAACATAGCCAGCGCCTTGTGTTTGGCAGTCAGCAGCTGCTGGACTTTTGCGATTGCTTTCACTGTGCACTGAATGCCAGGACGGCACGTGCACGTTAAAACAACGAGCTGGGCAAGAGTGGGCAGAAGAGAACGGGCGTCAGACAGCAGCTTACATATTACCATAGGAAGGGCAGTGTTTTTGGAGTGTGCAGCAAATGCGTGTTTCTGGACAAGGGAGGCAAAAGTGCGCTGCGCTCCTAAGCTATCTCCCTGCGAGACACACTGCCAAAGCTTTTCGCTATCATGCAGTCCAGTGCAGACGCACACTACGGCTCTCCGGAGCTGTCCGAAGCTAAGCGCCGGTGGCCGGCGTCTTTCGGCTGAAGCAGCGCTTCGGAGCGTACGGCTGCCGCTCCGCTGTTGTGTGCGCGAAGCAGCCGCTTCTCCTGCTCCGGGAGCGGACAGAGCGGTAGCTTGTACGAGGGCGAAGAACGAAGCCGCAGAGCACCCGGCTTCTCCGCGCCCCCTAAGGACTGCTAGAGGACCGTGGTGGCCACTCGCCTTCCTCTTCAATTCCATTCTAGTATCCTTAGGGACGGTGTTCCAGGACAATTTTCCTGAGTTTTGAATTCGTCCTGATGCAGCCCCTCGTGGGAAACTCGTGCGCGTCCTCTGAGTCTCCGAGTGCAGAGACCTCGATGGCAACTGCAGAAATGAAGGACTGCGTTGAGTTGTCGAGAAGCAAGAACATAGCCTGGAGTTTGGGAGTCAGCAGCTGCTGGACTTTTGCGATTGCTTTCACTGTGCACTGAATGCCAGGACGGCATGTGCACGTTAAAACAACGAGCTGGGCAAGAGTAATCGAAAGATCACGGCCGTCAGAAAGCAGCTTATATATTGCCCTGGAAAGAGCATTGTTTTTGGAGTGTGCAGTAAAATCGTGTTTCTGGACAAGGGAGGCATAAGTGCGCTGCGCTCCTAAGCTATCTCCCTGCGAGACACACTGCCAAAGCTTTTCGCTATCATGCAGTCCAGTGCAGACGCACACTACGGCTCTCCGGAGCTGTCCGAAGCCAAGCGCCGGTGGCCGGCGTCTTTCGGCTGAAGCAGCGCTTCGGAGCGTAGGGCTGCCGCTCCGCTGTTGTGTGCGCGAAGCAGCCGCTTCTCCTGCTCCGGGAGCCGGAGAGAGCGGTAGCTTGTACGAGGGCGAAGAACGAAGCCGCAGAGCACCGGGCTTCTGCGCGCACCCTAAGGACTGCTAGAGGACCGTGGTGGCCGCTCGCCTGCCTCTTCAATTCCATTCTAGCATCCTTAGGGAAGGTGTTCCAGGACAATTTTCCTGAGTTTTGAATTCGTCCTGATGCAGCCCCTCCTGGGAAACTCGTGCTCGTCCTCTGAGTCTCCGACATGCAGAGACCTCGATGGCAACTGCAGAAATGAAGGGCTGCGTTGAGTTGTCGAGAAGCAAGAACATAGCCAGCGCCTTGTGTTTGGAAGTCAGCAGCTGCTAGACTTTTGCGATTGCTATCACTGTGCACTGAAAGCCAGGACGGCCTGTGCACGTTAAAACAACTAGCTGAGCAAGAGTAGCCGAAAAATCACGGCCGCTAGATAGCAGCTTACGTATTGCCCAGGAAAGAGCACTATTTTTGGAGTGTGCAGTAAAATCGTGTTTTTGGACAAGGGAGGCATAAGTGCGCTGCGCTCCTAAGCTATCTCCCTGCGAGACACACTGCCAAAGCTTTTCGCTATCATGCAGTCTAGTGCAGACGCACACTACGGCTCTCCGGAGCTGTCCGAAGCCAAGCGCCGGTGGCCGGCGTCTTTCGGCTGAAGCAGCGCTTCGGAGCGTATGGCTGCCGCTCCGCTGTTGTGTGCGCGAAGCAGCCGCTTCTCCTGCTCCGGGAGCCGGAGAGAGCTGTAGCTTGTACGAGGGCAAAGAACGTTGCTGCAGAGAGACGAAATTGTGTGCACAGTCTTGCGACTGATAGAGGACGGTGGCTAAAGCTCCCTGCCTTTTCAATGCACTGCTGGCATGCTTTATTGAAGGTGCTCCGAGACAATTTTCCTGGGTTTTGACTTCGTCCTGATGAAGCCCCTCTTGGGAAACTCGTGCTCGTTTCCGAAGGCTCGAGATGCAGAGAACTCGATGGCAGCTGCAGAAATGAAGGGCTGCGTTGAGTTGTCGAGAAGCAAGAACATAGCCAGCGCCTTGTGTTTGGCAGTCAGCAGCTGCTGGACTTTTGCGATTGCTTTCACTGTGCACTGAATGCCAGGACGGCACGTGCACGTTAAAACAACGAGCTGGGCAAGAGTGGGCAGAAGAGAACGGGCGTCAGACAGCAGCTTACATATTACCATAGGAAGAGCAGTGTTTTTGGAGTGTGCAGCAAATGCGTGTTTCTGGACAAGGGAGGCAAAAGTGCGCTGCGCTCCTAAGCTATCTCCCTGCGAGACACACTGCCAAAGCTTTTCGTTATCATGCAGTCTAGTGCAGACGCACACTACGGCTCTCCGGAGCTGTCCGAAGCGAAGCGCCGGTGGCCGGCGTCTTTCGGCTGAAGCAGCGCTTCGGAGCGTAGGGCTGCCGCTCCGCTGTTGTGTGCGCGAAGCAGCCGCTTCTCCTGCTCCGGGAGCGGACAGAGCGGTAGCTTGTACGAGGGCGAAGAACGAAGCCGCAGAGCACCCGGCTTCTCCGCGCCCTCTAAGGACTGCTAGAGGACCGTGGTGGCCACTCGCCTTCCTCTTCAATTCCATTCTAGCATACTTAGGGAAGGTGTTCCAGGACAATTTTCCTGAGTTTTGAATTCGTCCTGATGCAGCCCCTCGTGGGAAACTCGGCGCGTCCTCTGAGTCTCCGAGTGCAGAGACCTCGATGGCAACTGCAGAAATGAAGGACTGCGTTGAGTTGTCGAGAAGCAAGAACATAGCCTGGAGTTTGGGAGTCAGCAGCTGCTGGACTTTTGCGATTGCTTTCACTGTGCACTGAATGCCAGGACGGCATGTGCACGTTAAAACAACGAGCTGGGCAAGAGTAATCGAAAGATCACGGCCGTCAGAAAGCAGCTTATATATTGCCCTGGAAAGAGCATTGTTTTTGGAGTGTGCAGTAAAATCGTGTTTCTGGACAAGGGAGGCATAAGTGCGCTGCGCTCCTAAGCTATCTCCCTGCGAGACACACTGCCAAAGCTTTTCGCTATCATGCAGTCCAGTGCAGACGCACACTACGGCTCTCCGGAGCTGTCCGAAGCCAAGCGCCGGTGGCCGGCGTCTTTCGGCTGAAGCAGCGCTTCGGAGCGTAGGGCTGCCGCTCCGCTGTTGTGTGCGCGAAGCAGCCGCTTCTCCTGCTCCGGGAGCCGGAGAGAGCGGTAGCTTGTACGAGGGCGAAGAACGAAGCCGCAGAGCACCGGGCTTCTGCGCGCACCCTAAGGACTGCTAGAGGACCGTGGTGGCCGCTCGCCTGCCTCTTCAATTCCATTCTAGCATCCTTAGGGAAGGTGTTCCAGGACAATTTTCCTGAGTTTTGAATTCGTCCTGATGCAGCCCCTCCTGGGAAACTCGTGCTCGTCCTCTGAGTCTCCGACATGCAGAGACCTCGATGGCAACTGCAGAAATGAAGGGCTGCGTTGAGTTGTCGAGAAGCAAGAACATAGCCAGCGCCTTGTGTTTGGAAGTCAGCAGCTGCTAGACTTTTGCGATTGCTATCACTGTGCACTGAAAGCCAGGACGGCCTGTGCACGTTAAAACAACTAGCTGAGCAAGAGTAGCCGAAAAATCACGGCCGCTAGATAGCAGCTTACGTATTGCCCAGGAAAGAGCACTATTTTTGGAGTGTGCAGTAAAATCGTGTTTTTGGACAAGGGAGGCATAAGTGCGCTGCGCTCCTAAGCTATCTCCCTGCGAGACACACTGCCAAAGCTTTTCGCTATGATGCAGTCTAGTGCAGACGCACACTACGGCTCTCCGGAGCTGTCCGAAGCCAAGCGCCGGTGGCCGGCGTCTTTCGGCTGAAGCAGCGCTTCGGAGCGTATGGCTGCCGCTCCGCTGTTGTGTGCGCGAAGCAGCCGCTTCTCCTGCTCCGGGAGCCGGAGAGAGCTGTAGCTTGTACGAGGGCAAAGAACGTTGCTGCAGAGAGACGAAATTGTGTGCACAGTCTTGCGACTGATAGAGGACGGTGGCTAAAGCTCCCTGCCTTTTCAATGCACTGCTGGCATGCTTTATTGAAGGTGCTCCGAGACAATTTTCCTGGGTTTTGACTTCGTCCTGATGAAGCCCCTCTTGGGAAACTCGTGCTCGTTTCCGAAGGCTCGAGATGCAGAGAACTCGATGGCAGCTGCAGAAATGAAGGGCTGCGTTGAGTTGTCGAGAAGCAAGAACATAGCCAGCGCCTTGTGTTTGGCAGTCAGCAGCTGCTGGACTTTTGCGATTGCTTTCACTGTGCACTGAATGCCAGGACGGCACGTGCACGTTAAAACAACGAGCTGGGCAAGAGTGGGCAGAAGAGAACGGGCGTCAGACAGCAGCTTACATATTACCATAGGAAGAGCAGTGTTTTTGGAGTGTGCAGCAAATGCGTGTTTCTGGACAAGGGAGGCAAAAGTGCGCTGCGCTCCTAAGCTATCTCCCTGCGAGACACACTGCCAAAGCTTTTCGTTATCATGCAGTCTAGTGCAGACGCACACTACGGCTCTCCGGAGCTGTCCGAAGCGAAGCGCCGGTGGCCGGCGTCTTTCGGCTGAAGCAGCGCTTCGGAGCGTAGGGCTGCCGCTCCGCTGTTGTGTGCGCGAAGCAGCCGCTTCTCCTGCTCCGGGAGCGGACAGAGCGGTAGCTTGTACGAGGGCGAAGAACGAAGCCGCAGAGCACCCGGCTTCTCCGCGCCCTCTAAGGACTGCTAGAGGACCGTGGTGGCCACTCGCCTTCCTCTTCAATTCCATTCTAGCATACTTAGGGAAGGTGTTCCAGGACAATTTTCCTGAGTTTTGAATTCGTCCTGATGCAGCCCCTCGTGGGAAACTCGGCGCGTCCTCTGAGTCTCCGAGTGCAGAGACCTCGATGGCAACTGCAGAAATGAAGGACTGCGTTGAGTTGTCGAGAAGCAAGAACATAGCCTGGAGTTTGGGAGTCAGCAGCTGCTGGACTTTTGCGATTGCTTTCACTGTGCACTGAATGCCAGGACGGCATGTGCACGTTAAAACAACGAGCTGGGCAAGAGTAATCGAAAGATCACGGCCGTCAGAAAGCAGCTTATATATTGCCCTGGAAAGAGCATTGTTTTTGGAGTGTGCAGTAAAATCGTGTTTCTGGACAAGGGAGGCATAAGTGCGCTGCGCTCCTAAGCTATCTCCCTGCGAGACACACTGCCAAAGCTTTTCGCTATCATGCAGTCCAGTGCAGACGCACACTACGGCTCTCCGGAGCTGTCCGAAGCCAAGCGCCGGTGGCCGGCGTCTTTCGGCTGAAGCAGCGCTTCGGAGCGTAGGGCTGCCGCTCCGCTGTTGTGTGCGCGAAGCAGCCGCTTCTCCTGCTCCGGGAGCCGGAGAGAGCGGTAGCTTGTACGAGGGCGAAGAACGAAGCCGCAGAGCACCGGGCTTCTGCGCGCACCCTAAGGACTGCTAGAGGACCGTGGTGGCCGCTCGCCTGCCTCTTCAATTCCATTCTAGCATCCTTAGGGAAGGTGTTCCAGGACAATTTTCCTGAGTTTTGAATTCGTCCTGATGCAGCCCCTCCTGGGAAACTCGTGCGCGTCCTCTGAGTCTCCGAGTGCAGAGACCTCGATGGCAACTGCAGAAATGTAGGGCTGCGTTGAGTTGTCGAGAAGCAAGAACATAGCCAGCGCCTTGTGTTTGGGAGTCAGCAGCTGCTAGACTTTTGCGATTGCTATCACTGTGCACTGAAAGCCAGGACGGCCTGTGCACGTTAAAACAACTAGCTGAGCAAGAGTAGCCGAAAAATCACGGCCGCTAGATAGCAGCTTACGTATTGCCCAGGAAAGAGCACTATTTTTGGAGTGTGCAGTAAAATCGTGTTTTTGGACAAGGGAGGCATAAGTGCGCTGCGCTCCTAAGCTATCTCCCTGCGAGACACACTGTCAAAGCTTTTCGCTATGATGCAGTCTAGTGCAGACGCACACTACGGCTCTCCGGAGCTGTCCGAAGCCAAGCGCCGGTGGCCGGCGTCTTTCGGCTGAAGCAGCGCTTCGGAGCGTATGGCTGCCGCTCCGCTGTTGTGTGCGCGAAGCAGCCGCTTCTCCTGCTCCGGGAGCCGGAGAGAGCTGTAGCTTGTACGAGGGCAAAGAACGTTGCTGCAGAGAGACGAAATTGTGTGCACAGTCTTGCGACTGATAGAGGACGGTGGCTAAAGCTCCCTGCCTTTTCAATGCACTGCTGACATGCTTTATTGAAGGTGCTCCGAGACAATTTTCCTGGGTTTTGACTTCGTCCTGATGAAGCCCCTCTTGGGAAACTCGTGCTCGTTTCCGAAGGCTCGAGATGCAGAGAACTCGATGGCAGCTGCAGAAATGAAGGGCTGCGTTGAGTTGTCGAGAAGCAAGAACATAGCCAGCGCCTTGTGTTTGGAAGTCAGCAGCTGCTAGACTTTTGCGATTGCTATCACTGTGCACTGAAAGCCAGGACGGCCTGTGCACGTTAAAACAACTAGCTGAGCAAGAGTAGCCGAAAAATCACGGCCGCTAGATAGCAGCTTACGTATTGCCCAGGAAAGAGCACTATTTTTGGAGTGTGCAGTAAAATCGTGTTTTTGGACAAGGGAGGCATAAGTGCGCTGCGCTCCTAAGCTATCTCCCTGCGAGACACACTGCCAAAGCTTTTCGCTATGATGCAGTCTAGTGCAGACGCACACTACGGCTCTCCGGAGCTGTCCGAAGCCAAGCGCCGGTGGCCGGCGTCTTTCGGCTGAAGCAGCGCTTCGGAGCGTATGGCTGCCGCTCCGCTGTTGTGTGCGCGAAGCAGCCGCTTCTCCTGCTCCGGGAGCCGGAGAGAGCTGTAGCTTGTACGAGGGCAAAGAACGTTGCTGCAGAGAGACGAAATTGTGTGCACAGTCTTGCGACTGATAGAGGACGGTGGCTAAAGCTCCCTGCCTTTTCAATGCACTGCTGGCATGCTTTATTGAAGGTGCTCCGAGACAATTTTCCTGGGTTTTGACTTCGTCCTGATGAAGCCCCTCTTGGGAAACTCGTGCTCGTTTCCGAAGGCTCGAGATGCAGAGAACTCGATGGCAGCTGCAGAAATGAAGGGCTGCGTTGAGTTGTCGAGAAGCAAGAACATAGCCAGCGCCTTGTGTTTGGCAGTCAGCAGCTGCTGGACTTTTGCGATTGCTTTCACTGTGCACTGAATGCCAGGACGGCACGTGCACGTTAAAACAACGAGCTGGGCAAGAGTGGGCAGAAGAGAACGGGCGTCAGACAGCAGCTTACATATTACCATAGGAAGAGCAGTGTTTTTGGAGTGTGCAGCAAATGCGTGTTTCTGGACAAGGGAGGCAAAAGTGCGCTGCGCTCCTAAGCTATCTCCCTGCGAGACACACTGCCAAAGCTTTTCGTTATCATGCAGTCTAGTGCAGACGCACACTACGGCTCTCCGGAGCTGTCCGAAGCTAAGCGCCGGTGGCCGGCGTCTTTCGGCTGAAGCAGCGCTTCGGAGCGTAGGGCTGCCGCTCCGCTGTTGTGTGCGCGAAGCAGCCGCTTCTCCTGCTCCGGGAGCGGACAGAGCGGTAGCTTGTACGAGGGCGAAGAACGAAGCCGCAGAGCACCCGGCTTCTCCGCGCCCTCTAAGGACTGCTAGAGGACCGTGGTGGCCACTCGCCTTCCTCTTCAATTCCATTCTAGCATACTTAGGGAAGGTGTTCCAGGACAATTTTCCTGAGTTTTGAATTCGTCCTGATGCAGCCCCTCGTGGGAAACTCGGCGCGTCCTCTGAGTCTCCGAGTGCAGAGACCTCGATGGCAACTGCAGAAATGAAGGACTGCGTTGAGTTGTCGAGAAGCAAGAACATAGCCTGGAGTTTGGGAGTCAGCAGCTGCTGGACTTTTGCGATTGCTTTCACTGTGCACTGAATGCCAGGACGGCATGTGCACGTTAAAACAACGAGCTGGGCAAGAGTAATCGAAAGATCACGGCCGTCAGAAAGCAGCTTATATATTGCCCTGGAAAGAGCATTGTTTTTGGAGTGTGCAGTAAAATCGTGTTTCTGGACAAGGGAGGCATAAGTGCGCTGCGCTCCTAAGCTATCTCCCTGCGAGACACACTGCCAAAGCTTTTCGCTATCATGCAGTCCAGTGCAGACGCACACTACGGCTCTCCGGAGCTGTCCGAAGCCAAGCGCCGGTGGCCGGCGTCTTTCGGCTGAAGCAGCGCTTCGGAGCGTAGGGCTGCCGCTCCGCTGTTGTGTGCGCGAAGCAGCCGCTTCTCCTGCTCCGGGAGCCGGAGAGAGCGGTAGCTTGTACGAGGGCGAAGAACGAAGCCGCAGAGCACCGGGCTTCTGCGCGCACCCTAAGGACTGCTAGAGGACCGTGGTGGCCGCTCGCCTGCCTCTTCAATTCCATTCTAGCATCCTTAGGGAAGGTGTTCCAGGACAATTTTCCTGAGTTTTGAATTCGTCCTGATGCAGCCCCTCCTGGGAAACTCGTGCTCGTCCTCTGAGTCTCCGACATGCAGAGACCTCGATGGCAACTGCAGAAATGAAGGGCTGCGTTGAGTTGTCGAGAAGCAAGAACATAGCCAGCGCCTTGTGTTTGGAAGTCAGCAGCTGCTAGACTTTTGCGATTGCTATCACTGTGCACTGAAAGCCAGGACGGCCTGTGCACGTTAAAACAACTAGCTGAGCAAGAGTAGCCGAAAAATCACGGCCGCTAGATAGCAGCTTACGTATTGCCCAGGAAAGAGCACTATTTTTGGAGTGTGCAGTAAAATCGTGTTTTTGGACAAGGGAGGCATAAGTGCGCTGCGCTCCTAAGCTATCTCCCTGCGAGACACACTGCCAAAGCTTTTCGCTATGATGCAGTCTAGTGCAGACGCACACTACGGCTCTCCGGAGCTGTCCGAAGCCAAGCGCCGGTGGCCGGCGTCTTTCGGCTGAAGCAGCGCTTCGGAGCGTATGGCTGCCGCTCCGCTGTTGTGTGCGCGAAGCAGCCGCTTCTCCTGCTCCGGGAGCCGGAGAGAGCTGTAGCTTGTACGAGGGCAAAGAACGTTGCTGCAGAGAGACGAAATTGTGTGCACAGTCTTGCGACTGATAGAGGACGGTGGCTAAAGCTCCCTGCCTTTTCAATGCACTGCTGGCATGCTTTATTGAAGGTGCTCCGAGACAATTTTCCTGGGTTTTGACTTCGTCCTGATGAAGCCCCTCTTGGGAAACTCGTGCTCGTTTCCGAAGGCTCGAGATGCAGAGAACTCGATGGCAGCTGCAGAAATGAAGGGCTGCGTTGAGTTGTCGAGAAGCAAGAACATAGCCAGCGCCTTGTGTTTGGCAGTCAGCAGCTGCTGGACTTTTGCGATTGCTTTCACTGTGCACTGAATGCCAGGACGGCACGTGCACGTTAAAACAACGAGCTGGGCAAGAGTGGGCAGAAGAGAACGGGCGTCAGACAGCAGCTTACATATTACCATAGGAAGAGCAGTGTTTTTGGAGTGTGCAGCAAATGCGTGTTTCTGGACAAGGGAGGCAAAAGTGCGCTGCGCTCCTAAGCTATCTCCCTGCGAGACACACTGCCAAAGCTTTTCGCTATCATGCAGTCCAGTGCAGACGCACACTACGGCTCTCCGGAGCTGTCCGAAGCTAAGCGCCGGTGGCCGGCGTCTTTCGGCTGAAGCAGCGCTTCGGAGCGTAGGGCTGCCGCTCCGCTGTTGTGTGCGCGAAGCAGCCGCTTCTCCTGCTCCGGGAGCGGACAGAGCGGTAGCTTGTACGAGGGCGAAGAACGAAGCCGCAGAGCACCCGGCTTCTCCGCGCCCCCTAAGGACTGCTAGAGGACCGTGGTGGCCACTCGCCTTCCTCTTCAATTCCATTCTAGTATCCTTAGGGACGGTGTTCCAGGACAATTTTCCTGAGTTTTGAATTCGTCCTGATGCAGCCCCTCCTGGGAAACTCGTGCGCGTCCTCTGAGTCTCCGAGTGCAGAGACCTCGATGGCAACTGCAGAAATGAAGGACTGCGTTGAGTTGTCGAGAAGCAAGAACATAGCCTGGAGTTTGGGAGTCAGCAGCTGCTGGACTTTTGCGATTGCTTTCACTGTGCACTGAATGCCAGGACGGCATGTGCACGTTAAAACAACGAGCTGGGCAAGAGTAATCGAAAGATCACGGCCGTCAGAAAGCAGCTTATATATTGCCCTGGAAAGAGCATTGTTTTTGGAGTGTGCAGTAAAATCGTGTTTCTGGACAAGGGAGGCATAAGTGCGCTGCGCTCCTAAGCTATCTCCCTGCGAGACACACTGCCAAAGCTTTTCGCTATCATGCAGTCCAGTGCAGACGCACACTACGGCTCTCCGGAGCTGTCCGAAGCCAAGCGCCGGTGGCCGGCGTCTTTCGGCTGAAGCAGCGCTTCGGAGCGTAGGGCTGCCGCTCCGCTGTTGTGTGCGCGAAGCAGCCGCTTCTCCTGCTCCGGGAGCCGGAGAGAGCGGTAGCTTGTACGAGGGCGAAGAACGAAGCCGCAGAGCACCGGGCTTCTGCGCGCACCCTAAGGACTGCTAGAGGACCGTGGTGGCCGCTCGCCTGCCTCTTCAATTCCATTCTAGCATCCTTAGGGAAGGTGTTCCAGGACAATTTTCCTGAGTTTTGAATTCGTCCTGATGCAGCCCCTCCTGGGAAACTCGTGCTCGTCCTCTGAGTCTCCGACATGCAGAGACCTCGATGGCAACTGCAGAAATGAAGGGCTGCGTTGAGTTGTCGAGAAGCAAGAACATAGCCAGCGCCTTGTGTTTGGAAGTCAGCAGCTGCTAGACTTTTGCGATTGCTATCACTGTGCACTGAAAGCCAGGACGGCCTGTGCACGTTAAAACAACTAGCTGAGCAAGAGTAGCCGAAAAATCACGGCCGCTAGATAGCAGCTTACGTATTGCCCAGGAAAGAGCACTATTTTTGGAGTGTGCAGTAAAATCGTGTTTTTGGACAAGGGAGGCATAAGTGCGCTGCGCTCCTAAGCTATCTCCCTGCGAGACACACTGCCAAAGCTTTTCGCTATGATGCAGTCTAGTGCAGACGCACACTACGGCTCTCCGGAGCTGTCCGAAGCCAAGCGCCGGTGGCCGGCGTCTTTCGGCTGAAGCAGCGCTTCGGAGCGTATGGCTGCCGCTCCGCTGTTGTGTGCGCGAAGCAGCCGCTTCTCCTGCTCCGGGAGCCGGAGAGAGCTGTAGCTTGTACGAGGGCAAAGAACGTTGCTGCAGAGAGACGAAATTGTGTGCACAGTCTTGCGACTGATAGAGGACGGTGGCTAAAGCTCCCTGCCTTTTCAATGCACTGCTGGCATGCTTTATTGAAGGTGCTCCGAGACAATTTTCCTGGGTTTTGACTTCGTCCTGATGAAGCCCCTCTTGGGAAACTCGTGCTCGTTTCCGAAGGCTCGAGATGCAGAGAACTCGATGGCAGCTGCAGAAATGAAGGGCTGCGTTGAGTTGTCGAGAAGCAAGAACATAGCCAGCGCCTTGTGTTTGGCAGTCAGCAGCTGCTGGACTTTTGCGATTGCTTTCACTGTGCACTGAATGCCAGGACGGCACGTGCACGTTAAAACAACGAGCTGGGCAAGAGTGGGCAGAAGAGAACGGGCGTCAGACAGCAGCTTACATATTACCATAGGAAGAGCAGTGTTTTTGGAGTGTGCAGCAAATGCGTGTTTCTGGACAAGGGAGGCAAAAGTGCGCTGCGCTCCTAAGCTATCTCCCTGCGAGACACACTGCCAAAGCTTTTCGTTATCATGCAGTCTAGTGCAGACGCACACTACGGCTCTCCGGAGCTGTCCGAAGCGAAGCGCCGGTGGCCGGCGTCTTTCGGCTGAAGCAGCGCTTCGGAGCGTAGGGCTGCCGCTCCGCTGTTGTGTGCGCGAAGCAGCCGCTTCTCCTGCTCCGGGAGCGGACAGAGCGGTAGCTTGTACGAGGGCGAAGAACGAAGCCGCAGAGCACCCGGCTTCTCCGCGCCCTCTAAGGACTGCTAGAGGACCGTGGTGGCCACTCGCCTTCCTCTTCAATTCCATTCTAGCATACTTAGGGAAGGTGTTCCAGGACAATTTTCCTGAGTTTTGAATTCGTCCTGATGCAGCCCCTCGTGGGAAACTCGGCGCGTCCTCTGAGTCTCCGAGTGCAGAGACCTCGATGGCAACTGCAGAAATGAAGGACTGCGTTGAGTTGTCGAGAAGCAAGAACATAGCCTGGAGTTTGGGAGTCAGCAGCTGCTGGACTTTTGCGATTGCTTTCACTGTGCACTGAATGCCAGGACGGCATGTGCACGTTAAAACAACGAGCTGGGCAAGAGTAATCGAAAGATCACGGCCGTCAGAAAGCAGCTTATATATTGCCCTGGAAAGAGCATTGTTTTTGGAGTGTGCAGTAAAATCGTGTTTCTGGACAAGGGAGGCATAAGTGCGCTGCGCTCCTAAGCTATCTCCCTGCGAGACACACTGCCAAAGCTTTTCGCTATCATGCAGTCCAGTGCAGACGCACACTACGGCTCTCCGGAGCTGTCCGAAGCCAAGCGCCGGTGGCCGGCGTCTTTCGGCTGAAGCAGCGCTTCGGAGCGTAGGGCTGCCGCTCCGCTGTTGTGTGCGCGAAGCAGCCGCTTCTCCTGCTCCGGGAGCCGGAGAGAGCGGTAGCTTGTACGAGGGCGAAGAACGAAGCCGCAGAGCACCGGGCTTCTGCGCGCACCCTAAGGACTGCTAGAGGACCGTGGTGGCCGCTCGCCTGCCTCTTCAATTCCATTCTAGCATCCTTAGGGAAGGTATTCCAGGACAATTTTCCTGAGTTTTGAATTCGTCCTGATGCAGCCCCTCCTGGGAAACTCGGCGCGTCCTCTGAGTCTCCGAGTGCAGAGACCTCGATGGCAACTGCAGAAATGAAGGACTGCGTTGAGTTGTCGAGAAGCAAGAACATAGCCTGGAGTTTGGGAGTCAGCAGCTGCTGGACTTTTGCGATTGCTTTCACTGTGCACTGAATGCCAGGACGGCATGTGCACGTTAAAACAACGAGCTGGGCAAGAGTAATCGAAAGATCACGGCCGTCAGAAAGCAGCTTATATATTGCCCTGGAAAGAGCATTGTTTTTGGAGTGTGCAGTAAAATCGTGTTTCTGGACAAGGGAGGCATAAGTGCGCTGCGCTCCTAAGCTATCTCCCTGCGAGACACACTGCCAAAGCTTTTCGCTATCATGCAGTCCAGTGCAGACGCACACTACGGCTCTCCGGAGCTGTCCGAAGCCAAGCGCCGGTGGCCGGCGTCTTTCGGCTGAAGCAGCGCTTCGGAGCGTAGGGCTGCCGCTCCGCTGTTGTGTGCGCGAAGCAGCCGCTTCTCCTGCTCCGGGAGCCGGAGAGAGCGGTAGCTTGTACGAGGGCGAAGAACGAAGCCGCAGAGCACCGGGCTTCTGCGCGCACCCTAAGGACTGCTAGAGGACCGTGGTGGCCGCTCGCCTGCCTCTTCAATTCCATTCTAGCATCCTTAGGGAAGGTGTTCCAGGACAATTTTCCTGAGTTTTGAATTCGTCCTGATGCAGCCCCTCCTGGGAAACTCGTGCTCGTCCTCTGAGTCTCCGACATGCAGAGACCTCGATGGCAACTGCAGAAATGAAGGGCTGCGTTGAGTTGTCGAGAAGCAAGAACATAGCCAGCGCCTTGTGTTTGGAAGTCAGCAGCTGCTAGACTTTTGCGATTGCTATCACTGTGCACTGAATGCCAGGACGGCCTGTGCACGTTAAAACAACTAGCTGAGCAAGAGTAGCCGAAAAATCACGGCCGCTAGATAGCAGCTTACGTATTGCCCAGGAAAGAGCACTATTTTTGGAGTGTGCAGTAAAATCGTGTTTTTGGACAAGGGAGGCATAAGTGCGCTGCGCTCCTAAGCTATCTCCCTGCGAGACACACTGCCAAAGCTTTTCGCTATGATGCAGTCTAGTGCAGACGCACACTACGGCTCTCCGGAGCTGTCCGAAGCCAAGCGCCGGTGGCCGGCGTCTTTCGGCTGAAGCAGCGCTTCGGAGCGTATGGCTGCCGCTCCGCTGTTGTGTGCGCGAAGCAGCCGCTTCTCCTGCTCCGGGAGCCGGAGAGAGCTGTAGCTTGTACGAGGGCAAAGAACGTTGCTGCAGAGAGACGAAATTGTGTGCACAGTCTTGCGACTGATAGAGGACGGTGGCTAAAGCTCCCTGCCTTTTCAATGCACTGCTGGCATGCTTTATTGAAGGTGCTCCGAGACAATTTTCCTGGGTTTTGACTTCGTCCTGATGAAGCCCCTCTTGGGAAACTCGTGCTCGTTTCCGAAGGCTCGAGATGCAGAGAACTCGATGGCAGCTGCAGAAATGAAGGGCTGTGTTGAGTTGTCGAGAAGCAAGAACATAGCCAGCGCCTTGTGTTTGGCAGTCAGCAGCTGCTGGACTTTTGCGATTGCTTTCACTGTGCACTGAATGCCAGGACGGCACGTGCACGTTAAAACAACGAGCTGGGCAAGAGTGGGCAGAAGAGAACGGGCGTCAGACAGCAGCTTACATATTACCATAGGAAGAGCAGTGTTTTTGGAGTGTGCAGCAAATGCGTGTTTCTGGACAAGGGAGGCAAAAGTGCGCTGCGCTCCTAAGCTATCTCCCTGCGAGACACACTGCCAAAGCTTTTCGTTATCATGCAGTCTAGTGCAGACGCACACTACGGCTCTCCGGAGCTGTCCGAAGCTAAGCGCCGGTGGCCGGCGTCTTTCGGCTGAAGCAGCGCTTCGGAGCGTAGGGCTGCCGCTCCGCTGTTGTGTGCGCGAAGCAGCCGCTTCTCCTGCTCCGGGAGCGGACAGAGCGGTAGCTTGTACGAGGGCGAAGAACGAAGCCGCAGAGCACCCGGCTTCTCCGCGCCCTCTAAGGACTGCTAGAGGACCGTGGTGGCCACTCGCCTTCCTCTTCAATTCCATTCTAGCATACTTAGGGAAGGTGTTCCAGGACAATTTTCCTGAGTTTTGAATTCGTCCTGATGCAGCCCCTCGTGGGAAACTCGGCGCGTCCTCTGAGTCTCCGAGTGCAGAGACCTCGATGGCAACTGCAGAAATGAAGGACTGCGTTGAGTTGTCGAGAAGCAAGAACATAGCCTGGAGTTTGGGAGTCAGCAGCTGCTGGACTTTTGCGATTGCTTTCACTGTGCACTGAATGCCAGGACGGCATGTGCACGTTAAAACAACGAGCTGGGCAAGAGTAATCGAAAGATCACGGCCGTCAGAAAGCAGCTTATATATTGCCCTGGAAAGAGCATTGTTTTTGGAGTGTGCAGTAAAATCGTGTTTCTGGACAAGGGAGGCATAAGTGCGCTGCGCTCCTAAGCTATCTCCCTGCGAGACACACTGCCAAAGCTTTTCGCTATCATGCAGTCCAGTGCAGACGCACACTACGGCTCTCCGGAGCTGTCCGAAGCCAAGCGCCGGTGGCCGGCGTCTTTCGGCTGAAGCAGCGCTTCGGAGCGTAGGGCTGCCGCTCCGCTGTTGTGTGCGCGAAGCAGCCGCTTCTCCTGCTCCGGGAGCCGGAGAGAGCGGTAGCTTGTACGAGGGCGAAGAACGAAGCCGCAGAGCACCGGGCTTCTGCGCGCACCCTAAGGACTGCTAGAGGACCGTGGTGGCCGCTCGCCTGCCTCTTCAATTCCATTCTAGCATCCTTAGGGAAGGTGTTCCAGGACAATTTTCCTGAGTTTTGAATTCGTCCTGATGCAGCCCCTCCTGGGAAACTCGTGCTCGTCCTCTGAGTCTCCGACATGCAGAGACCTCGATGGCAACTGCAGAAATGAAGGGCTGCGTTGAGTTGTCGAGAAGCAAGAACATAGCCAGCGCCTTGTGTTTGGAAGTCAGCAGCTGCTAGACTTTTGCGATTGCTATCACTGTGCACTGAAAGCCAGGACGGCCTGTGCACGTTAAAACAACTAGCTGAGCAAGAGTAGCCGAAAAATCACGGCCGCTAGATAGCAGCTTACGTATTGCCCAGGAAAGAGCACTATTTTTGGAGTGTGCAGTAAAATCGTGTTTTTGGACAAGGGAGGCATAAGTGCGCTGCGCTCCTAAGCTATCTCCCTGCGAGACACACTGCCAAAGCTTTTCGCTATGATGCAGTCTAGTGCAGACGCACACTACGGCTCTCCGGAGCTGTCCGAAGCCAAGCGCCGGTGGCCGGCGTCTTTCGGCTGAAGCAGCGCTTCGGAGCGTATGGCTGCCGCTCCGCTGTTGTGTGCGCGAAGCAGCCGCTTCTCCTGCTCCGGGAGCCGGAGAGAGCTGTAGCTTGTACGAGGGCAAAGAACGTTGCTGCAGAGAGACGAAATTGTGTGCACAGTCTTGCGACTGATAGAGGACGGTGGCTAAAGCTCCCTGCCTTTTCAATGCACTGCTGGCATGCTTTATTGAAGGTGCTCCGAGACAATTTTCCTGGGTTTTGACTTCGTCCTGATGAAGCCCCTCTTGGGAAACTCGTGCTCGTTTCCGAAGGCTCGAGATGCAGAGAACTCGATGGCAGCTGCAGAAATGAAGGGCTGCGTTGAGTTGTCGAGAAGCAAGAACATAGCCAGCGCCTTGTGTTTGGCAGTCAGCAGCTGCTGGACTTTTGCGATTGCTTTCACTGTGCACTGAATGCCAGGACGGCACGTGCACGTTAAAACAACGAGCTGGGCAAGAGTGGGCAGAAGAGAACGGGCGTCAGACAGCAGCTTACATATTACCATAGGAAGAGCAGTGTTTTTGGAGTGTGCAGCAAATGCGTGTTTCTGGACAAGGGAGGCAAAAGTGCGCTGCGCTCCTAAGCTATCTCCCTGCGAGACACACTGCCAAAGCTTTTCGCTATCATGCAGTCCAGTGCAGACGCACACTACGGCTCTCCGGAGCTGTCCGAAGCTAAGCGCCGGTGGCCGGCGTCTTTCGGCTGAAGCAGCGCTTCGGAGCGTAGGGCTGCCGCTCCGCTGTTGTGTGCGCGAAGCAGCCGCTTCTCCTGCTCCGGGAGCGGACAGAGCGGTAGCTTGTACGAGGGCGAAGAACGAAGCCGCAGAGCACCCGGCTTCTCCGCGCCCCCTAAGGACTGCTAGAGGACCGTGGTGGCCACTCGCCTTCCTCTTCAATTCCATTCTAGTATCCTTAGGGACGGTGTTCCAGGACAATTTTCCTGAGTTTTGAATTCGTCCTGATGCAGCCCCTCCTGGGAAACTCGTGCGCGTCCTCTGAGTCTCCGAGTGCAGAGACCTCGATGGCAACTGCAGAAATGAAGGACTGCGTTGAGTTGTCGAGAAGCAAGAACATAGCCTGGAGTTTGGGAGTCAGCAGCTGCTGGACTTTTGCGATTGCTTTCACTGTGCACTGAATGCCAGGACGGCATGTGCACGTTAAAACAACGAGCTGGGCAAGAGTAATCGAAAGATCACGGCCGTCAGAAAGCAGCTTATATATTGCCCTGGAAAGAGCATTGTTTTTGGAGTGTGCAGTAAAATCGTGTTTCTGGACAAGGGAGGCATAAGTGCGCTGCGCTCCTAAGCTATCTCCCTGCGAGACACACTGCCAAAGCTTTTCGCTATCATGCAGTCCAGTGCAGACGCACACTACGGCTCTCCGGAGCTGTCCGAAGCCAAGCGCCGGTGGCCGGCGTCTTTCGGCTGAAGCAGCGCTTCGGAGCGTAGGGCTGCCGCTCCGCTGTTGTGTGCGCGAAGCAGCCGCTTCTCCTGCTCCGGGAGCCGGAGAGAGCGGTAGCTTGTACGAGGGCGAAGAACGAAGCCGCAGAGCACCGGGCTTCTGCGCGCACCCTAAGGACTGCTAGAGGACCGTGGTGGCCGCTCGCCTGCCTCTTCAATTCCATTCTAGCATCCTTAGGGAAGGTGTTCCAGGACAATTTTCCTGAGTTTTGAATTCGTCCTGATGCAGCCCCTCCTGGGAAACTCGTGCTCGTCCTCTGAGTCTCCGACATGCAGAGACCTCGATGGCAACTGCAGAAATGAAGGGCTGCGTTGAGTTGTCGAGAAGCAAGAACATAGCCAGCGCCTTGTGTTTGGAAGTCAGCAGCTGCTAGACTTTTGCGATTGCTATCACTGTGCACTGAAAGCCAGGACGGCCTGTGCACGTTAAAACAACTAGCTGAGCAAGAGTAGCCGAAAAATCACGGCCGCTAGATAGCAGCTTACGTATTGCCCAGGAAAGAGCACTATTTTTGGAGTGTGCAGTAAAATCGTGTTTTTGGACAAGGGAGGCATAAGTGCGCTGCGCTCCTAAGCTATCTCCCTGCGAGACACACTGCCAAAGCTTTTCGCTATGATGCAGTCTAGTGCAGACGCACACTACGGCTCTCCGGAGCTGTCCGAAGCCAAGCGCCGGTGGCCGGCGTCTTTCGGCTGAAGCAGCGCTTCGGAGCGTATGGCTGCCGCTCCGCTGTTGTGTGCGCGAAGCAGCCGCTTCTCCTGCTCCGGGAGCCGGAGAGAGCTGTAGCTTGTACGAGGGCAAAGAACGTTGCTGCAGAGAGACGAAATTGTGTGCACAGTCTTGCGACTGATAGAGGACGGTGGCTAAAGCTCCCTGCCTTTTCAATGCACTGCTGGCATGCTTTATTGAAGGTGCTCCGAGACAATTTTCCTGGGTTTTGACTTCGTCCTGATGAAGCCCCTCTTGGGAAACTCGTGCTCGTTTCCGAAGGCTCGAGATGCAGAGAACTCGATGGCAGCTGCAGAAATGAAGGGCTGCGTTGAGTTGTCGAGAAGCAAGAACATAGCCAGCGCCTTGTGTTTGGCAGTCAGCAGCTGCTGGACTTTTGCGATTGCTTTCACTGTGCACTGAATGCCAGGACGGCACGTGCACGTTAAAACAACGAGCTGGGCAAGAGTGGGCAGAAGAGAACGGGCGTCAGACAGCAGCTTACATATTACCATAGGAAGAGCAGTGTTTTTGGAGTGTGCAGCAAATGCGTGTTTCTGGACAAGGGAGGCAAAAGTGCGCTGCGCTCCTAAGCTATCTCCCTGCGAGACACACTGCCAAAGCTTTTCGTTATCATGCAGTCTAGTGCAGACGCACACTACGGCTCTCCGGAGCTGTCCGAAGCGAAGCGCCGGTGGCCGGCGTCTTTCGGCTGAAGCAGCGCTTCGGAGCGTAGGGCTGCCGCTCCGCTGTTGTGTGCGCGAAGCAGCCGCTTCTCCTGCTCCGGGAGCGGACAGAGCGGTAGCTTGTACGAGGGCGAAGAACGAAGCCGCAGAGCACCCGGCTTCTCCACGCCCTCTAAGGACTGCTAGAGGACCGTGGTGGCCACTCGCCTTCCTCTTCAATTCCATTCTAGCATACTTAGGGAAGGTGTTCCAGGACAATTTTCCTGAGTTTTGAATTCGTCCTGATGCAGCCCCTCGTGGGAAACTCGGCGCGTCCTCTGAGTCTCCGAGTGCAGAGACCTCGATGGCAACTGCAGAAATGAAGGACTGCGTTGAGTTGTCGAGAAGCAAGAACATAGCCTGGAGTTTGGGAGTCAGCAGCTGCTGGACTTTTGCGATTGCTTTCACTGTGCACTGAATGCCAGGACGGCATGTGCACGTTAAAACAACGAGCTGGGCAAGAGTAATCGAAAGATCACGGCCGTCAGAAAGCAGCTTATATATTGCCCTGGAAAGAGCATTGTTTTTGGAGTGTGCAGTAAAATCGTGTTTCTGGACAAGGGAGGCATAAGTGCGCTGCGCTCCTAAGCTATCTCCCTGCGAGACACACTGCCAAAGCTTTTCGCTATCATGCAGTCCAGTGCAGACGCACACTACGGCTCTCCGGAGCTGTCCGAAGCCAAGCGCCGGTGGCCGGCGTCTTTCGGCTGAAGCAGCGCTTCGGAGCGTAGGGCTGCCGCTCCGCTGTTGTGTGCGCGAAGCAGCCGCTTCTCCTGCTCCGGGAGCCGGAGAGAGCGGTAGCTTGTACGAGGGCGAAGAACGAAGCCGCAGAGCACCGGGCTTCTGCGCGCACCCTAAGGACTGCTAGAGGACCGTGGTGGCCGCTCGCCTGCCTCTTCAATTCCATTCTAGCATCCTTAGGGAAGGTATTCCAGGACAATTTTCCTGAGTTTTGAATTCGTCCTGATGCAGCCCCTCCTGGGAAACTCGGCGCGTCCTCTGAGTCTCCGAGTGCAGAGACCTCGATGGCAACTGCAGAAATGAAGGACTGCGTTGAGTTGTCGAGAAGCAAGAACATAGCCTGGAGTTTGGGAGTCAGCAGCTGCTGGACTTTTGCGATTGCTTTCACTGTGCACAGAAAGCCAGGACGGCATGTGCACGTTAAAACAACGAGCTGGGCAAGAGTAATCGAAAGATCACGGCCCTCAGAAAGCAGCTTATATATTGCCCTGGAAAGAGCATTGTTTTTGGAGTGTGCAGTAAAATCGTGTTTCTGGACAAGGGAGGCATAAGTGCGCTGCGCTCCTAAGCTATCTCCCTGCGAGACACACTGCCAAAGCTTTTCGCTATCATGCAGTCCAGTGCAGACACACACTACGGCTCTCCGGAGCTGTCCGAAGCCAAGCGCCGGTGGCCGGCGTCTTTCGGCTGAAGCAGCGCTTCGGAGCGTACGGCTGCCGCTCCGCTGTTGTGTGCGCGAAGCAGCCGCTTCTCCTGCTCCGGGAGCCGGAGAGAGCGGTAGCTTGTACGAGGGCGAAGAACGAAGCCGCAGAGCACCGGGCTTCTGCGCGCACCCTAAGGACTGCTAGAGGACCGTGGTGGCCGCTCGCCTGCCTCTTCAATTCCATTCTAGCATACTTAGGGACGGTGTTCCAGGACAATTTTCCTGAGTTTTGAATTCGTCCTGATGCAGCCCCTCCTGGGAAACTCGTGCGCGTCCTCTGAGTCTCCGAGTGCAGAGACCTCGATGGCAACTGCAGAAATGAAGGACTGCGTTGAGTTGTCGAGAAGCAAGAACATAGCCTGGAGTTTGGGAGTCAGCAGCTGCTGGACTTTTGCGATTGCTTTCACTGTGCACTGAATGCCAGGACGGCATGTGCACGTTAAAACAACGAGCTGGGCAAGAGTAATCGAAAGATCACGGCCGTCAGAAAGCAGCTTATATATTGCCCTGGAAAGAGCATTGTTTTTGGAGTGTGCAGTAAAATCGTGTTTCTGGACAAGGGAGGCATAAGTGCGCTGCGCTCCTAAGCTATCTCCCTGCGAGACACACTGCCAAAGCTTTTCGCTATCATGCAGTCCAGTGCAGACGCACACTACGGCTCTCCGGAGCTGTCCGAAGCCAAGCGCCGGTGGCCGGCGTCTTTCGGCTGAAGCAGCGCTTCGGAGCGTAGGGCTGCCGCTCCGCTGTTGTGTGCGCGAAGCAGCCGCTTCTCCTGCTCCGGGAGCCGGAGAGAGCGGTAGCTTGTACGAGGGCGAAGAACGAAGCCGCAGAGCACCGGGCTTCTGCGCGCACCCTAAGGACTTCTAGAGGACCGTGGTGGCCGCTCGCCTGCCTCTTCAATTCCATTCTAGCATCCTTAGGGAAGGTATTCCAGGACAATTTTCCTGAGTTTTGAATTCGTCCTGATGCAGCCCCTCCTGGGAAACTCGTGCGCGTCCTCTGAGTCTCCGAGTGCAGAGACCTCGATGGCAACTGCAGAAATGTAGGGCTGCGTTGAGTTGTCGAGAAGCAAGAACATAGCCAGCGCCTTGTGTTTGGGAGTCAGCAGCTGCTAGACTTTTGCGATTGCTATCACTGTGCACTGAAAGCCAGGACGGCCTGTGCACGTTAAAACAACTAGCTGAGCAAGAGTAGCCGAAAAATCACGGCCGCTAGATAGCAGCTTACGTATTGCCCAGGAAAGAGCACTATTTTTGGAGTGTGCAGTAAAATCGTGTTTTTGGACAAGGGAGGCATAAGTGCGCTGCGCTCCTAAGCTATCTCCCTGCGAGACACACTGCCAAAGCTTTTCGCTATGATGCAGTCTAGTGCAGACGCACACTACGGCTCTCCGGAGCTGTCCGAAGCCAAGCGCCGGTGGCCGGCGTCTTTCGGCTGAAGCAGCGCTTCGGAGCGTATGGCTGCCGCTCCGCTGTTGTGTGCGCGAAGCAGCCGCTTCTCCTGCTCCGGGAGCCGGAGAGAGCTGTAGCTTGTACGAGGGCAAAGAACGTTGCTGCAGAGAGACGAAATTGTGTGCACAGTCTTGCGACTGATAGAGGACGGTGGCTAAAGCTCCCTGCCTTTTCAATGCACTGCTGGCATGCTTTATTGAAGGTGCTCCGAGACAATTTTCCTGGGTTTTGACTTCGTCCTGATGAAGCCCCTCTTGGGAAACTCGTGCTCGTTTCCGAAGGCTCGAGATGCAGAGAACTCGATGGCAGCTGCAGAAATGAAGGGCTGCGTTGAGTTGTCGAGAAGCAAGAACATAGCCAGCGCCTTGTGTTTGGCAGTCAGCAGCTGCTGGACTTTTGCGATTGCTTTCACTGTGCACTGAATGCCAGGACGGCACGTGCACGTTAAAACAACGAGCTGGGCAAGAGTGGGCAGAAGAGAACGGGCGTCAGACAGCAGCTTACATATTACCATAGGAAGAGCAGTGTTTTTGGAGTGTGCAGCAAATGCGTGTTTCTGGACAAGGGAGGCAAAAGTGCGCTGCGCTCCTAAGCTATCTCCCTGCGAGACACACTGCCAAAGCTTTTCGTTATCATGCAGTCTAGTGCAGACGCACACTACGGCTCTCCGGAGCTGTCCGAAGCGAAGCGCCGGTGGCCGGCGTCTTTCGGCTGAAGCAGCGCTTCGGAGCGTAGGGCTGCCGCTCCGCTGTTGTGTGCGCGAAGCAGCCGCTTCTCCTGCTCCGGGAGCGGACAGAGCGGTAGCTTGTACGAGGGCGAAGAACGAAGCCGCAGAGCACCCGGCTTCTCCGCGCCCTCTAAGGACTGCTAGAGGACCGTGGTGGCCGCTCGCCTTCCTCTTCAATTCCATTCTAGTATCCTTAGGGACGGTGTTCCAGGACAATTTTCCTGAGTTTTGAATTCGTCCTGATGCAGCCCCTCCTGGGAAACTCGTGCGCGTCCTCTGAGTCTCCGAGTGCAGAGACCTCGATGGCAACTGCAGAAATGAAGGACTGCGTTGAGTTGTCGAGAAGCAAGAACATAGCCTGGAGTTTGGGAGTCAGCAGCTGCTGGACTTTTGCGATTGCTTTCACTGTGCACTGAATGCCAGGACGGCATGTGCACGTTAAAACAACGAGCTGGGCAAGAGTAATCGAAAGATCACGGCCGTCAGAAAGCAGCTTATATATTGCCCTGGAAAGAGCATTGTTTTTGGAGTGTGCAGTAAAATCGTGTTTCTGGACAAGGGAGGCATAAGTGCGCTGCGCTCCTAAGCTATCTCCCTGCGAGACACACTGCCAAAGCTTTTCGCTATCATGCAGTCCAGTGCAGACGCACACTACGGCTCTCCGGAGCTGTCCGAAGCCAAGCGCCGGTGGCCGGCGTCTTTCGGCTGAAGCAGCGCTTCGGAGCGTAGGGCTGCCGCTCCGCTGTTGTGTGCGCGAAGCAGCCGCTTCTCCTGCTCCGGGAGCCGGAGAGAGCGGTAGCTTGTACGAGGGCGAAGAACGAAGCCGCAGAGCACCGGGCTTCTGCGCGCACCCTAAGGACTGCTAGAGGACCGTGGTGGCCGCTCGCCTGCCTCTTCAATTCCATTCTAGCATCCTTAGGGAAGGTATTCCAGGACAATTTTCCTGAGTTTTGAATTCGTCCTGATGCAGCCCCTCCTGGGAAACTCGTGCGCGTCCTCTGAGTCTCCGAGTGCAGAGACCTCGATGGCAACTGCAGAAATGTAGGGCTGCGTTGAGTTGTCGAGAAGCAAGAACATAGCCAGCGCCTTGTGTTTGGAAGTCAGCAGCTGCTAGACTTTTGCGATTGCTATCACTGTGCACTGAAAGCCAGGACGGCCTGTGCACGTTAAAACAACTAGCTGAGCAAGAGTAGCCGAAAAATCACGGCCGCTAGATAGCAGCTTACGTATTGCCCAGGAAAGAGCACTATTTTTGGAGTGTGCAGTAAAATCGTGTTTTTGGACAAGGGAGGCATAAGTGCGCTGCGCTCCTAAGCTATCTCCCTGCGAGACACACTGCCAAAGCTTTTCGCTATGATGCAGTCTAGTGCAGACGCACACTACGGCTCTCCGGAGCTGTCCGAAGCCAAGCGCCGGTGGCCGGCGTCTTTCGGCTGAAGCAGCGCTTCGGAGCGTATGGCTGCCGCTCCGCTGTTGTGTGCGCGAAGCAGCCGCTTCTCCTGCTCCGGGAGCCGGAGAGAGCTGTAGCTTGTACGAGGGCAAAGAACGTTGCTGCAGAGAGACGAAATTGTGTGTACAGTCTTGCGACTGATAGAGGACGGTGGCTAAAGCTCCCTGCCTTTTCAATGCACTGCTGGCATGCTTTATTGAAGGTGCTCCGAGACAATTTTCCTGGGTTTTGACTTCGTCCTGATGAAGCCCCTCTTGGGAAACTCGTGCTCGTTTCCGAAGGCTCGAGATGCAGAGAACTCGATGGCAGCTGCAGAAATGAAGGGCTGCGTTGAGTTGTCGAGAAGCAAGAACATAGCCAGCGCCTTGTGTTTGGCAGTCAGCAGCTGCTGGACTTTTGCGATTGCTTTCACTGTGCACTGAATGCCAGGACGGCACGTGCACGTTAAAACAACGAGCTGGGCAAGAGTGGGCAGAAGAGAACGGGCGTCAGACAGCAGCTTACATATTACCATAGGAAGAGCAGTGTTTTTGGAGTGTGCAGCAAATGCGTGTTTCTGGACAAGGGAGGCAAAAGTGCGCTGCGCTCCTAAGCTATCTCCCTGCGAGACACACTGCCAAAGCTTTTCGTTATCATGCAGTCTAGTGCAGACGCACACTACGGCTCTCCGGAGCTGTCCGAAGCTAAGCGCCGGTGGCCGTGTCTTTCGGCTGAAGCAGCGCTTCGGAGCGTACGGCTGCCGCTCCGCTCTTGTGTGCGCGAAGCAGCCGCTTCTCCTGCTCCGGGAGCGGACAGAGCGGTAGCTTGTACGAGGGCGAAGAACGAAGCCGCAGAGCACCCGGCTTCTCCGCGCCCTCTAAGGACTGCTAGAGGACCGTGGTGGCCACTCGCCTTCCTCTTCAATTCCATTCTAGCATACTTAGGGAAGGTGTTCCAGGACAATTTTCCTGAGTTTTGAATTCGTCCTGATGCAGCCCCTCGTGGGAAACTCGGCGCGTCCTCTGAGTCTCCGAGTGCAGAGACCTCGATGGCAACTGCAGAAATGAAGGACTGCGTTGAGTTGTCGAGAAGCAAGAACATAGCCTGGAGTTTGGGAGTCAGCAGCTGCTGGACTTTTGCGATTGCTTTCACTGTGCACTGAATGCCAGGACGGCATGTGCACGTTAAAACAACGAGCTGGGCAAGAGTAATCGAAAGATCACGGCCGTCAGAAAGCAGCTTATATATTGCCCTGGAAAGAGCATTGTTTTTGGAGTGTGCAGTAAAATCGTGTTTCTGGACAAGGGAGGCATAAGTGCGCTGCGCTCCTAAGCTATCTCCCTGCGAGACACACTGCCAAAGCTTTTCGCTATCATGCAGTCCAGTGCAGACGCACACTACGGCTCTCCGGAGCTGTCCGAAGCCAAGCGCCGGTGGCCGGCGTCTTTCGGCTGAAGCAGCGCTTCGGAGCGTAGGGCTGCCGCTCCGCTGTTGTGTGCGCGAAGCAGCCGCTTCTCCTGCTCCGGGAGCCGGAGAGAGCGGTAGCTTGTACGAGGGCGAAGAACGAAGCCGCAGAGCACCGGGCTTCTGCGCGCACCCTAAGGACTGCTAGAGGACCGTGGTGGCCGCTCGCCTGCCTCTTCAATTCCATTCTAGCATCCTTAGGTAAGGTATTCCAGGACAATTTTCCTGAGTTTTGAATTCGTCCTGATGCAGCCCCTCCTGGGAAACTCGTGCGCGTCCTCTGAGTCTCCGAGTGCAGAGACCTCGATGGCAACTGCAGAAATGTAGGGCTGCGTTGAGTTGTCGAGAAGCAAGAACATAGCCAGCGCCTTGTGTTTGGAAGTCAGCAGCTGCTAGACTTTTGCGATTGCTATCACTGTGCACTGAAAGCCAGGACGGCCTGTGCACGTTAAAACAACTAGCTGAGCAAGAGTAGCCGAAAAATCACGGCCGCTAGATAGCAGCTTACGTATTGCCCAGGAAAGAGCACTATTTTTGGAGTGTGCAGTAAAATCGTGTTTTTGGACAAGGGAGGCATAAGTGCGCTGCGCTCCTAAGCTATCTCCCTGCGAGACACACTGCCAAAGCTTTTCGCTATGATGCAGTCTAGTGCAGACGCACACTACGGCTCTCCGGAGCTGTCCGAAGCCAAGCGCCGGTGGCCGGCGTCTTTCGGCTGAAGCAGCGCTTCGGAGCGTAGGGCTGCCGCTCCGCTCTTGTGTGCGCGAAGCAGCCGCTTCTCCTGCTCCGGGAGCCGGAGAGAGCTGTAGCTTGTACGAGGGCAAAGAACGTTGCTGCAGAGAGACGAAATTGTGTGTACAGTCTTGCGACTGATAGAGGACGGTGGCTAAAGCTCCCTGCCTTTTCAATGCACTGCTGGCATGCTTTATTGAAGGTGCTCCGAGACAATTTTCCTGGGTTTTGACTTCGTCCTGATGAAGCCCCTCTTGGGAAACTCGTGCTCGTTTCCGAAGGCTCGAGATGCAGAGAACTCGATGGCAGCTGCAGAAATGAAGGGCTGCGTTGAGTTGTCGAGAAGCAAGAACATAGCCAGCGCCTTGTGTTTGGCAGTCAGCAGCTGCTGGACTTTTGCGATTGCTTTCACTGTGCACTGAATGCCAGGACGGCACGTGCACGTTAAAACAACGAGCTGGGCAAGAGTGGGCAGAAGAGAACGGGCGTCAGACAGCAGCTTACATATTACCATAGGAAGAGCAGTGTTTTTGGAGTGTGCAGCAAATGCGTGTTTCTGGACAAGGGAGGCAAAAGTGCGCTGCGCTCCTAAGCTATCTCCCTGCGAGACACACTGCCAAAGCTTTTCGTTATCATGCAGTCTAGTGCAGACGCACACTACGGCTCTCCGGAGCTGTCCGAAGCTAAGCGCCGGTGGCCGTGTCTTTCGGCTGAAGCAGCGCTTCGGAGCGTACGGCTGCCGCTCCGCTCTTGTGTGCGCGAAGCAGCCGCTTCTCCTGCTCCGGGAGCGGACAGAGCGGTAGCTTGTACGAGGGCGAAGAACGAAGCCGCAGAGCACCCGGCTTCTCCGCGCCCTCTAAGGACTGCTAGAGGACCGTGGTGGCCACTCGCCTTCCTCTTCAATTCCATTCTAGCATACTTAGGGAAGGTGTTCCAGGACAATTTTCCTGAGTTTTGAATTCGTCCTGATGCAGCCCCTCGTGGGAAACTCGGCGCGTCCTCTGAGTCTCCGAGTGCAGAGACCTCGATGGCAACTGCAGAAATGAAGGACTGCGTTGAGTTGTCGAGAAGCAAGAACATAGCCTGGAGTTTGGGAGTCAGCAGCTGCTGGACTTTTGCGATTGCTTTCACTGTGCACTGAATGCCAGGACGGCATGTGCACGTTAAAACAACGAGCTGGGCAAGAGTAATCGAAAGATCACGGCCGTCAGAAAGCAGCTTATATATTGCCCTGGAAAGAGCATTGTTTTTGGAGTGTGCAGTAAAATCGTGTTTCTGGACAAGGGAGGCATAAGTGCGCTGCGCTCCTAAGCTATCTCCCTGCGAGACACACTGCCAAAGCTTTTCGCTATCATGCAGTCCAGTGCAGACGCACACTACGGCTCTCCGGAGCTGTCCGAAGCGAAGCGCCGGTGGCCGTGTCTTTCGGCTGAAGCAGCGCTTCGGAGCGTATGGCTGCCGCTCCGCTGTTGTGTGCGCGAAGCAGCCGCTTCTCCTGCTCCGGGAGCCGGAGAGAGCGGTAGCTTGTACGAGGGCGAAGAACGAAGCCGCAGAGCACCGGGCTTCTGCGCGCACCCTAAGGACTGCTAGAGGACCGTGGTGGCCGCTCGCCTGCCTCTTCAATTCCATTCTAGCATCCTTAGGTAAGGTATTCCAGGACAATTTTCCTGAGTTTTGAAATCGTCCTGATGCAGCCCTTCCTGGGAAACTCGTGCGCGTCCTCTGAGTCTCCGAGTGCAGAGACCTCGATGGCAACTGCAGAAATGAAGGACTGCGTTGAGTTGTCGAGAAGCAAGAACATAGCCTGGAGTTTGGGAGTCAGCAGCTGCTGGACTTTTGCGATTGCTTTCACTGTGCACTGAATGCCAGGACGGCATGTGCACGTTAAAACAACGAGCTGGGCAAGAGTAATCGAAAGATCACGGCCGTCAGAAAGCAGCTTATATATTGCCCTAGAAAGAGCATTGTTTTTGGAGTGTGCAGTAAAATCGTGTTTCTGGACAAGGGAGGCATAAGTGCGCTGCGCTCCTAAGCTATCTCCCTGCGAGACACACTGCCAAAGCTTTTCGCTATCATGCAGTCCAGTGCAGAAAGACACTACGGCTCTCCGGAGCTGTCCGAAGCCAAGCGCAGGTGGCCGGCGTCTTTCGGCTGAAGCAGCGCTTCGGAGCGTACGGCTGCCGCTCCGCTCTTGTGTGCGCGAAGCAGCCGCTTCTCCTGCTCCGGGATCCGGAGAGAGCGGTAGCTTGTACGAGGGCGAAGAACGAAGCCGCAGAGCACCGGGCTTCTGCGCGCACCCTAAGGACTGCTAGAGGACCGTGGTGGCCGCTCGCCTGCCTCTTCAATTCCATTCTAGCATCCTTAGGGAAGGTGTTCCAGGACAATTTTCCTGAGTTTTGAATTCGTCCTGATGCAGCCTCTCCTGGGAAACTCGTGCTCGTCCTCTGAGTCTCCGACATGCAGAGACCTCGATGGCAACTGCAGAAATGAAGGGCTGCGTTGAGTTGTCGAGAAGCAAGAACATAGCCAGCGCCTTGTGTTTGGAAGTCAGCAGCTGCTAGACTTTTGCGATTGCTATCACTGTGCACTGAAAGCCAGGACGGCCTGTGCACGTTAAAACAACTAGCTGAGCAAGAGGAGCCGAAAAATCACGGCCGCTAGATAGCAGCTTACGTATTGCCCAGGAAAGAGCACTATTTTTGGAGTGTGCAGTAAAATCGTGTTTTTGGACAAGGGAGGCATAAGTGCGCTGCGCTCCTAAGCTATCTCCCTGCGAGACACACTGCCAAAGCTTTTCGCTATGATGCAGTCTAGTGCAGACGCACACTACGGCTCTCCGGAGCTGTCCGAAGCCAAGCGCCGGTGGCCGGCGTCTTTCGGCTGAAGCAGCGCTTCGGAGCGTAGGGCTGCCGCTCCGCTGTTGTGTGCGCGAAGCAGCCGCTTCTCCTGCTCCGGGAGCGGACAGAGCGGTAGCTTGTACGAGGGCGAAGAACGTTGCTGCAGAGAGACGAAATTGTGTGCACAGTCTTGCGACTGATAGAGGACGGTGGCTAAAGCTCCCTGCCTTTTCAATGCACTGCTGGCATGCTTTATTGAAGGTGCTCCGAGACAATTTTCCTGGGTTTTGACTTCGTCCTGATGAAGCCCCTCTTGGGAAACTCGTGCTCGTTTCCGAAGGCTCGAGATGCAGAGAACTCGATGGCAGCTGCAGAAATGAAGGGCTGCGTTGAGTTGTCGAGAAGCAAGAACATAGCCAGCGCCTTGTGTTTGGCAGTCAGCAGCTGCTGGACTTTTGCGATTGCTTTCACTGTGCACTGAATGCCAGGACGGCACGTGCACGTTAAAACAACGAGCTGGGCAAGAGTGGGCAGAAGAGAACGGGCGTCAGACAGCAGCTTACATATTACCATAGGAAGAGCAGTGTTTTTGGAGTGTGCAGCAAATGCGTGTTTCTGGACAAGGGAGGCAAAAGTGCGCTGCGCTCCTAAGCTATCTCCCTGCGAGACACACTGCCAAAGCTTTTCGCTATCATGCAGTCCAGTGCAGACGCACACTGCGGCTCTCCGGAGCTGTCCGAAGCTAAGCGCCGGTGGCCGGCGTCTTTCGGCTGAAGCAGCGCTTCGGAGCGTAGGGCTGCCGCTCCGCTGTTGTGTGCGCGAAGCAGCCGCTTCTCCTGCTCCGGGAGCGGACAGAGCGGTAGCTTGTACGAGGGCGAAGAACGAAGCCGCAGAGCACCCGGCTTCTCCGCGCCCCCTAAGGACTGATAGAGGACCGTGGTGGCCACTCGCCTTCCTCTTCAATTCCATTCTAGTATCCTTAGGGACGGTGTTCCAGGACAATTTTCCTGAGTTTTGAATTCGTCCTGATGCAGCCCCTCCTGGGAAACTCGTGCGCGTCCTCTGAGTCTCCGAGTGCAGAGACCTCGATGGCAACTGCAGAAATGAAGGACTGCGTTGAGTTGTCGAGAAGCAAGAACATAGCCTGGAGTTTGGGAGTCAGCAGCTGCTGGACTTTTGCGATTGCTTTCACTGTGCACTGAATGCCAGGAAGGCACGTGCACGTTAAAACAACGAGCTGGGCAAGAGTAATCGAAAGATCACGGCCGTCAGAAAGCAGCTTATATATTGCCCTGGAAAGAGCATTGTTTTTGGAGTGTGCAGTAAAATCGTGTTTCTGGACAAGGGAGGCATAAGTGCGCTGCGCTCCTAAGCTATCTCCCTGCGAGACACACTGCCAAAGCTTTTCGCTATCATGCAGTCCAGTGCAGACGCACACTACGGCTCTCCGGAGCTGTCCGAAGCCAAGCGCCGGTGGCCGGCGTCTTTCGGCTGAAGCAGCGCTTCGGAGCGTAGGGCTGCCGCTCCGCTGTTGTGTGCGCGAAGCAGCCGCTTCTCCTGCTCCGGGAGCCGGAGAGAGCTGTAGCTTGTACGAGGGCGAAGAACCAAGCCGCAGAGCACCGGGCTTCTGCGCGCACCCTAAGGACTTCTAGAGGACCGTGGTGGCCGCTCGCCTGCCTCTTCAATTCCATTCTAGCATCCTTAGGGAAGGTATTCCAGGACAATTTTCCTGAGTTTTGAATTCGTCCTGATGCAGCCCCTCCTGGGAAACTCGTGCGCGTCCTCTGAGTCTCCGAGTGCAGAGACCTCGATGGCAACTGCAGAAATGTAGGGCTGCGTTGAGTTGTCGAGAAGCAAGAACATAGCCAGCGCCTTGTGTTTGGGAGTCAGCAGCTGCTAGACTTTTGCGATTGCTATCACTGTGCACTGAAAGCCAGGACGGCCTGTGCACGTTAAAACAACTAGCTGAGCAAGAGTAGCCGAAAAATCACGGCCGCTAGATAGCAGCTTACGTATTGCCCAGGAAAGAGCACTATTTTTGGAGTGTGCAGTAAAATCGTGTTTTTGGACAAGGGAGGCATAAGTGCGCTGCGCTCCTAAGCTATCTCCCTGCGAGACACACTGTCAAAGCTTTTCGCTATCATGCAGTCCAGTGCAGACGCACACTACGGCTCTCCGGAGCTGTCCGAAGCCAAGCGCCGGTGGCCGGCGTCTTTCGGCTGAAGCAGCGCTTCGGAGCGCATGGCTGCCGCTCCGCTGTTGTGTGCGCGAAGCAGCCGCTTCTCCTGCTCCGGGAGCCGGAGAGAGCTGTAGCTTGTACGAGGGCAAAGAACGTTGCTGCAGAGAGAGGAAATTGTGTGCACAGTCTTGCGACTGATAGAGGACGGTGGCTAAAGCTCCCTGCCTTTTCAATGCACTGCTGGCATGCTTTATTGAAGGTGCTCCGAGACAATTTTCCTGGGTTTTGACTTCGTCCTGATGAAGCCCCTCTTGGGAAACTCGTGCTCGTTTCCGAAGGCTCGAGATGCAGAGAACTCGATGGCAGCTGCAGAAATGAAGGGCTGCGTTGAGTTGTCGAGAAGCAAGAACATAGCCAGCGCCTTGTGTTTGGCAGTCAGCAGCTGCTGGACTTTTGCGATTGCTTTCACTGTGCACTGAATGCCAGGACGGCATGTGCACGTTAAAACAACGAGCTGGGCAAGAGTGGGCAGAAGAGAACGGGCGTCAGACAGCAGCTTACATATTACCATAGGAAGAGCAGTGTTTTTGGAGTGTGCAGCAAATGCGTGTTTCTGGACAAGGGAGGCAAAAGTGCGCTGCGCTCCTAAGCTATCTCCCTGCGAGACACACTGCCAAAGCTTTTCGCTATCATGCAGTCCAGTGCAGACGCACACTACGGCTCTCCGGAGCTGTCCGAAGCTAAGCGCCGGTGGCCGGCGTCTTTCGGCTGAAGCAGCGCTTCGGAGCGTAGGGCTGCCGCTCCGCTGTTGTGTGCGCGAAGCAGCCGCTTCTCCTGCTCCGGGAGCGGACAGAGCGGTAGCTTGTACGAGGGCGAAGAACGAAGCCGCAGAGCACCCGGCTTCTCCGCGCCCTCTAAGGACTGCTAGAGGACCGTGGTGGCCACTCGCCTTCCTCTTCAATTCCATTCTAGCATACTTAGGGAAGGTGTTCCAGGACAATTTTCCTGAGTTTTGAATTCGTCCTGATGCAGCCCCTCGTGGGAAACTCGGCGCGTCCTCTGAGTCTCCGAGTGCAGAGACCTCGATGGCAACTGCAGAAATGAAGGACTGCGTTGAGTTGTCGAGAAGCAAGAACATAGCCTGGAGTTTGGGAGTCAGCAGCTGCTGGACTTTTGCGATTGCTTTCACTGTGCACTGAATGCCAGGACGGCATGTGCACGTTAAAACAACGAGCTGGGCAAGAGTAATCGAAAGATCACGGCCGTCAGAAAGCAGCTTATATATTGCCCTGGAAAGAGCATTGTTTTTGGAGTGTGCAGTAAAATCGTGTTTCTGGACAAGGGAGGCATAAGTGCGCTGCGCTCCTAAGCTATCTCCCTGCGAGACACACTGCCAAAGCTTTTCGCTATCATGCAGTCCAGTGCAGACGCACACTACGGCTCTCCGGAGCTGTCCGAAGCTAAGCGCCGGTGGCCGGCGTCTTTCGGCTGAAGCAGCGCTTCGGAGCGTACGGCTGCCGCTCCGCTCTTGTGTGCGCGAAGCAGCCGCTTCTCCTGCTCCGGGAGCCGGAGAGAGCGGTAGTTTGTACGAGGGCGAAGAACGAAGCCGCAGAGCACCGGGCTTCTGCGCGCACCCTAAGGACTGCTAGAGGACCGTGGTGGCCGCTCGCCTGCCTCTTCAATTCCATTCTAGCATCCTTAGGGAAGGTATTCCAGGACAATTTTCCTGAGTTTTGAATTCGTCCTGATGCAGCCCTTCCTGGGAAACTCGTGCGCGTCCTCTGAGTCTCCGAGTGCAGAGACCTCGATGGCAACTGCAGAAATGAAGGACTGCGTTGAGTTGTCGAGAAGCAAGAACATAGCCTGGAGTTTGGGAGTCAGCAGCTGCTGGACTTTTGCGATTGCTTTCACTGTGCACTGAATGCCAGGACGGCATGTGCACGTTAAAACAACGAGCTGGGCAAGAGTAATCGAAAGATCACGGCCGTCAGAAAGCAGCTTATATATTGCCCTAGAAAGAGCATTGTTTTTGGAGTGTGCAGTAAAATCGTGTTTCTGGACAAGGGAGGCATAAGTGCGCTGTGCTTCTAAGCTATCTCCCTGCGAGACACACTGCCAAAGCTTTTCGCTATCATGCAGTCCAGTGCAGACGCACACTACGGCTCTCCGGAGCTGTCCGAAGCCAAGCGCCGGTGGCCGGCGTCTTTCGGCTGAAGCAGCGCTTCGGAGCGTACGGCTGCCGCTCCGCTCTTGTGTGCGCGAAGCAGCCGCTTCTCCTGCTCCGGGAGCCGGAGAGAGCGGTAGCTTGTACGAGGGCGAAGAACGAAGCCGCAGAGCACCGGGCTTCTGCGCGCACCCTAAGGACTGCTAGAGGACCGTGGTGGCCGCTCGCCTGCCTCTTCAATTCCATTCTAGCATCCTTAGGGAAGGTGTTCCAGGACAATTTTCCTGAGTTTTGAATTCGTCCTGATGCAGCCTCTCCTGGGAAACTCGTGCTCGTCCTCTGAGTCTCCGACATGCAGAGACCTCGATGGCAACTGCAGAAATGAAGGGCTGCGTTGAGTTGTCGAGAAGCAAGAACATAGCCAGCGCCTTGTGTTTGGAAGTCAGCAGCTGCTAGACTTTTGCGATTGCTATCACTGTGCACTGAAAGCCAGGACGGCCTGTGCACGTTAAAACAACTAGCTGAGCAAGAGGAGCCGAAAAATCACGGCCGCTAGATAGCAGCTTACGTATTGCCCAGGAAAGAGCACTATTTTTGGAGTGTGCAGTAAAATCGTGTTTTTGGACAAGGGAGGCATAAGTGCGCTGCGCTCCTAAGCTATCTCCCTGCGAGACACACTGCCAAAGCTTTTCGCTATGATGCAGTCTAGTGCAGACGCACACTACGGCTCTCCGGAGCTGTCCGAAGCCAAGCGCCGGTGGCCGGCGTCTTTCGGCTGAAGCAGCGCTTCGGAGCGTAGGGCTGCCGCTCCGCTGTTGTGTGCGCGAAGCAGCCGCTTCTCCTGCTCCGGGAGCGGACAGAGCGGTAGCTTGTACGAGGGCGAAGAACGTTGCTGCAGAGAGACGAAATTGTGTGCACAGTCTTGCGACTGATAGAGGACGGTGGCTAAAGCTCCCTGCCTTTTCAATGCACTGCTGGCATGCTTTATTGAAGGTGCTCCGAGACAATTTTCCTGGGTTTTGACTTCGTCCTGATGAAGCCCCTCTTGGGAAACTCGTGCTCGTTTCCGAAGGCTCGAGATGCAGAGAACTCGATGGCAGCTGCAGAAATGAAGGGCTGCGTTGAGTTGTCGAGAAGCAAGAACATAGCCTGGAGTTTGGGAGTCAGCAGCTGCTGGACTTTTGCGATTGCTTTCACTGTGCACTGAATGCCAGGACGGCACGTGCACGTTAAAACAACGAGCTGGGCAAGAGTGGGCAGAAGAGAACGGGCGTCAGACAGCAGCTTACATATTACCATAGGAAGAGCAGTGTTTTTGGAGTGTGCAGCAAATGCGTGTTTCTGGACAAGGGAGGCAAAAGTGCGCTGCGCTCCTAAGCTATCTCCCTGCGAGACACACTGCCAAAGCTTTTCGCTATCATGCAGTCCAGTGCAGACGCACACTACGGCTCTCCGGAGCTGTCCGAAGCGAAGCGCCGGTGACCGGCGTCTTTCGGCTGAAGCAGCGCTTCGGAGCGTATGGCTGCCGCTCCGCTGTTGTGTGCGCGAAGCAGCCGCTTCTCCTGCTCCGGGAGCCGGAGAGAGCGGTAGCTTGTACGAGGGCGAAGAACGAAGCCGCAGAGCACCGGGCTTCTGCGCGCACCCTAAGGACTGCTAGAGGACCGTGGTGGCCGCTCGCCTGCCTCTTCAATTCCATTCTAGCATCCTTAGGTAAGGTATTCCAGGACAATTTTCCTGAGTTTTGAATTCGTCCTGATGCAGCCCTTCCTGGGAAACTCGTGCGCGTCCTCTGAGTCTCCGAGTGCAGAGACCTCGATGGCAACTGCAGAAATGGAGGACTGCGTTGAGTTGTCGAGAAGCAAGAACATAGCCTGGAGTTTGGGAGTCAGCAGCTGCTGGACTTTTGCGATTGCTTTCACTGTGCACTGAATGCCAGGACGGCATGTGCACGTTAAAACAACGAGCTGGGCAAGAGTAATCGAAAGATCACGGCCGTCAGAAAGCAGCTTATATATTGCCCTAGAAAGAGCATTGTTTTTGGAGTGTGCAGTAAAATCGTGTTTCTGGACAAGGGAGGCATAAGTGCGCTGCGCTTCTAAGCTATCTCCCTGCGAGACACACTGCCAAAGCTTTTCGCTATCATGCAGTCCAGTGCAGAAAGACACTACGGCTCTCCGGAGCTGTCCGAAGCCAAGCGCAGGTGGCCGGCGTCTTTCGGCTGAAGCAGCGCTTCGGAGCGTACGGCTGCCGCTCCGCTCTTGTGTGCGCGAAGCAGCCGCTTCTCCTGCTCCGGGATCCGGAGAGAGCGGTAGCTTGTACGAGGGCGAAGAACGAAGCCGCAGAGCACCGGGCTTCTGCGCGCACCCTAAGGACTGCTAGAGGACCGTGGTGGCCGCTCGCCTGCCTCTTCAATTCCATTCTAGCATCCTTAGGGAAGGTGTTCCAGGACAATTTTCCTGAGTTTTGAATTCGTCCTGATGCAGCCTCTCCTGGGAAACTCGTGCTCGTCCTCTGAGTCTCCGACATGCAGAGACCTCGATGGCAACTGCAGAAATGAAGGGCTGCGTTGAGTTGTCGAGAAGCAAGAACATAGCCAGCGCCTTGTGTTTGGAAGTCAGCAGCTGCTAGACTTTTGCGATTGCTATCACTGTGCACTGAAAGCCAGGACGGCCTGTGCACGTTAAAACAACTAGCTGAGCAAGAGGAGCCGAAAAATCACGGCCGCTAGATAGCAGCTTACGTATTGCCCAGGAAAGAGCACTATTTTTGGAGTGTGCAGTAAAATCGTGTTTTTGGACAAGGGAGGCATAAGTGCGCTGCGCTCCTAAGCTATCTCCCTGCGAGACACACTGCCAAAGCTTTTCGCTATGATGCAGTCTAGTGCAGACGCACACTACGGCTCTCCGGAGCTGTCCGAAGCCAAGCGCCGGTGGCCGGCGTCTTTCGGCTGAAGCAGCGCTTCGGAGCGTAGGGCTGCCGCTCCGCTGTTGTGTGCGCGAAGCAGCCGCTTCTCCTGCTCCGGGAGCGGACAGAGCGGTAGCTTGTACGAGGGCGAAGAACGTTGCTGCAGAGAGACGAAATTGTGTGCACAGTCTTGCGACTGATAGAGGACGGTGGCTAAAGCTCCCTGCCTTTTCAATGCACTGCTGGCATGCTTTATTGAAGGTGCTCCGAGACAATTTTCCTGGGTTTTGACTTCGTCCTGATGAAGCCCCTCTTGGGAAACTCGTGCTCGTTTCCGAAGGCTCGAGATGCAGAGAACTCGATGGCAGCTGCAGAAATGAAGGGCTGCGTTGAGTTGTCGAGAAGCAAGAACATAGCCAGCGCCTTGTGTTTGGCAGTCAGCAGCTGCTGGACTTTTGCGATTGCTTTCACTGTGCACTGAATGCCAGGACGGCACGTGCACGTTAAAACAACGAGCTGGGCAAGAGTGGGCAGAAGAGAACGGGCGTCAGACAGCAGCTTACATATTACCATAGGAAGAGCAGTGTTTTTGGAGTGTGCAGCAAATGCGTGTTTCTGGACAAGGGAGGCAAAAGTGCGCTGCGCTCCTAAGCTATCTCCCTGCGAGACACACTGCCAAAGCTTTTCGCTATCATGCAGTCCAGTGCAGACGCACACTGCGGCTCTCCGGAGCTGTCCGAAGCTAAGCGCCGGTGGCCGGCGTCTTTCGGCTGAAGCAGCGCTTCGGAGCGTAGGGCTGCCGCTCCGCTGTTGTGTGCGCGAAGCAGCCGCTTCTCCTGCTCCGGGAGCGGACAGAGCGGTAGCTTGTACGAGGGCGAAGAACGAAGCCGCAGAGCACCCGGCTTCTCCGCGCCCCCTAAGGACTGCTAGAGGACCGTGGTGGCCACTCGCCTTCCTCTTCAATTCCATTCTAGTATCCTTAGGGACGGTGTTCCAGGACAATTTTCCTGAGTTTTGAATTCGTCCTGATGCAGCCCCTCCTGGGAAACTCGTGCGCGTCCTCTGAGTCTCCGAGTGCAGAGACCTCGATGGCAACTGCAGAAATGAAGGACTGCGTTGAGTTGTCGAGAAGCAAGAACATAGCCTGGAGTTTGGGAGTCAGCAGCTGCTGGACTTTTGCGATTGCTTTCACTGTGCACTGAATGCCAGGAAGGCACGTGCACGTTAAAACAACGAGCTGGGCAAGAGTAATCGAAAGATCACGGCCGTCAGAAAGCAGCTTATATATTGCCCTGGAAAGAGCATTGTTTTTGGAGTGTGCAGTAAAATCGTGTTTCTGGACAAGGGAGGCATAAGTGCGCTGCGCTCCTAAGCTATCTCCCTGCGAGACACACTGCCAAAGCTTTTCGCTATCATGCAGTCCAGTGCAGACGCACACTACGGCTCTCCGTAGCTGTCCGAAGCCAAGCGCCGGTGGCCGGCGTCTTTCGGCTGAAGCAGCGCTTCGGAGCGTAGGGCTGCCGCTCCGCTGTTGTGTGCGCGAAGCAGCCGCTTCTCCTGCTCCGGGAGCCGGAGAGAGCTGTAGCTTGTACGAGGGCGAAGAACGAAGCCGCAGAGCACCGGGCTTCTGCGCGCACCCTAAGGACTGCTAGAGGACCGTGGTGGCCGCTCGCCTGCCTCTTCAATTCCATTCTAGCATCCTTAGGGAAGGTGTTCCAGGACAATTTTCCTGAGTTTTGAATTCGTCCTGATGCAGCCCCTCCTGGGAAACTCGTGCGCGTCCTCTGAGTCTCCGAGTGCAGAGACCTCGATGGCAACTGCAGAAATGTAGGGCTGCGTTGAGTTGTCGAGAAGCAAGAACATAGCCAGCGCCTTGTGTTTGGGAGTCAGCAGCTGCTAGACTTTTGCGATTGCTATCACTGTGCACTGAAAGCCAGGACGGCCTGTGCACGTTAAAACAACTAGCTGAGCAAGAGGAGCCGAAAAATCACGGCCGCTAGATAGCAGCTTACGTATTGCCCAGGAAAGAGCACTATTTTTGGAGTGTGCAGTAAAATCGTGTTTTTGGACAAGGGAGGCATAAGTGCGCTGCGCTCCTAAGCTATCTCCCTGCGAGACACACTGCCAAAGCTTTTCGCTATGATGCAGTCTAGTGCAGACGCACACTACGGCTCTCCGGAGCTGTCCGAAGCCAAGCGCCGGTGGCCGGCGTCTTTCGGCTGAAGCAGCGCTTCGGAGCGTAGGGCTGCCGCTCCGCTGTTGTGTGCGCGAAGCAGCCGCTTCTCCTGCTCCGGGAGCGGACAGAGCGGTAGCTTGTACGAGGGCGAAGAACGTTGCTGCAGAGAGACGAAATTGTGTGCACAGTCTTGCGACTGATAGAGGACGGTGGCTAAAGCTCCCTGCCTTTTCAATGCACTGCTGGCATGCTTTATTGAAGGTGCTCCGAGACAATTTTCCTGGGTTTTGACTTCGTCCTGATGAAGCCCCTCTTGGGAAACTCGTGCTCGTTTCCGAAGGCTCGAGATGCAGAGAACTCGATGGCAGCTGCAGAAATGAAGGGCTGCGTTGAGTTGTCGAGAAGCAAGAACATAGCCTGGAGTTTGGGAGTCAGCAGCTGCTGGACTTTTGCGATTGCTTTCACTGTGCACTGAATGCCAGGACGGCACGTGCACGTTAAAACAACGAGCTGGGCAAGAGTGGGCAGAAGAGAACGGGCGTCAGACAGCAGCTTACATATTACCATAGGAAGAGCAGTGTTTTTGGAGTGTGCAGCAAATGCGTGTTTCTGGACAAGGGAGGCAAAAGTGCGCTGCGCTCCTAAGCTATCTCCCTGCGAGACACACTGCCAAAGCTTTTCGCTATCATGCAGTCCAGTGCAGACGCACACTACGGCTCTCCGGAGCTGTCCGAAGCTAAGCGCCGGTGGCCGGCGTCTTTCGGCTGAAGCAGCGCTTCGGAGCGTAGGGCTGCCGCTCCGCTGTTGTGTGCGCGAAGCAGCCGCTTCTCCTGCTCCGGGAGCGGACAGAGCGGTAGCTTGTACGAGGGCGAAGAACGAAGCCGCAGAGCACCCGGCTTCTCCGCGCCCCCTAAGGACTGCTAGAGGACCGTGGTGGCCACTCGCCTTCCTCTTCAATTCCATTCTAGTATCCTTAGGGACGGTGTTCCAGGACAATTTTCCTGAGTTTTGAATTCGTCCTGATGCAGCCCCTCCTGGGAAACTCGTGCGCGTCCTCTGAGTCTCCGAGTGCATAGACCTCGATGGCAACTGCAGAAATGAAGGACTGCGTTGAGTTGTCGAGAAGCAAGAACATAGCCTGGAGTTTGGGAGTCAGCAGCTGCTGGACTTTTGCGATTGCTTTCACTGTGCACTGAATGCCAGGACGGCATGTGCACGTTAAAACAACGAGCTGGGCAAGAGTAATCGAAAGATCACGGCCGTCAGAAAGCAGCTTATATATTGCCCTGGAAAGAGCATTGTTTTTGGAGTGTGCAGTAAAATCGTGTTTCTGGACAAGGGAGGCATAAGTGCGCTGCGCTCCTAAGCTATCTCCCTGCGAGACACACTGCCAAAGCTTTTCGCTATCATGCAGTCCAGTGCAGACGCACACTACGGCTCTCCGGAGCTGTCCGAAGCCAAGCGCCGGTGGCCGGCGTCTTTCGGCTGAAGCAGCGCTTCGGAGCGTAGGGCTGCCGCTCCGCTGTTGTGTGCGCGAAGCAGCCGCTTCTCCTGCTCCGGGAGCCGGAGAGAGCGGTAGCTTGTACGAGGGCGAAGAACGAAGCCGCAGAGCACCGGGCTTCTGCGCGCACCCTAAGGACTGCTAGAGGACCGTGGTGGCCGCTCGCCTGCCTCTTCAATTCCATTCTAGCATCCTTAGGGAAGGTGTTCCAGGACAATTTTCCTGAGTTTTGAATTCGTCCTGATGCAGCCCCTCCTGGGAAACTCGTGCGCGTCCTCTGAGTCTCCGACATGCAGAGACCTCGATGGCAACTGCAGAAATGAAGGGCTGCGTTGAGTTGTCGAGAAGCAAGAACATAGCCAGCGCCTTGTGTTTGGCAGTCAGCAGCTGCTAGACTTTTGCGATTGCTATCACTGTGCACTGAAAGCCAGGACGGCCTGTGCACGTTAAAACAACTAGCTGAGCAAGAGTAGCCGAAAAATCACGGCCGCTAGATAGCAGCTTACGTATTGCCCAGGAAAGAGCACTATTTTTGGAGTGTGCAGTAAAATCGTGTTTTTGGACAAGGGAGGCATAAGTGCGCTGCGCTCCTAAGCTATCTCCCTGCGAGACACACTGCCAAAGCTTTTCGCTATGATGCAGTCTAGTGCAGACGCACACTACGGCTCTCCGGAGCTGTCCGAAGCCAAGCGCCGGTGGCCGGCGTCTTTCGGCTGAAGCAGCGCTTCGGAGCGTATGGCTGCCGCTCCGCTGTTGTGTGCGCGAAGCAGCCGCTTCTCCTGCTCCGGGAGCCGGAGAGAGCTGTAGCTTGTACGAGGGCAAAGAACGTTGCTGCAGAGAGACGAAATTGTGTGCACAGTCTTGCGACTGATAGAGGACGGTGGCTAAAGCTCCCTGCCTTTTCAATGCACTGCTGGCATGCTTTATTGAAGGTGCTCCGAGACAATTTTCCTGGGTTTTGACTTCGTCCTGATGAAGCCCCTCTTGGGAAACTCGTGCTCGTTTCCGAAGGCTCGAGATGCAGAGAACTCGATGGCAGCTGCAGAAATGAAGGGCTGCGTTGAGTTGTCGAGAAGCAAGAACATAGCCAGCGCCTTGTGTTTGGCAGTCAGCAGCTGCTGGACTTTTGCGATTGCTTTCACTGTGCACTGAATGCCAGGACGGCACGTGCACGTTAAAACAACGAGCTGGGCAAGAGTGGGCAGAAGAGAACGGGCGTCAGACAGCAGCTTACATATTACCATAGGAAGAGCAGTGTTTTTGGAGTGTGCAGCAAATGCGTGTTTCTGGACAAGGGAGGCAAAAGTGCGCTGCGCTCCTAAGCTATCTCCCTGCGAGACACACTGCCAAAGCTTTTCGTTATCATGCAGTCCAGTGCAGACGCACACTACGGCTCTCCGGAGCTGTCCGAAGCCAAGCGCCGGTGGCCGGCGTCTTTCGGCTGAAGCAGCGCTTCGGAGCGTACGGCTGCCGCTCCGCTGTTGTGTGCGCGAAGCAGCCGCTTCTCCTGCTCCGGGAGCGGACAGAGCGGTAGCTTGTACGAGGGCGAAGAACGTTGCTGCAGAGAGACGAAATTGTGTGCACAGCCTTGCGACTGATAGAGGACGGTGGCTAAAGCTCCCTGCCTTTTCAATGCACTGCTGGCATGCTTTATTGAAGGTGCTCCGAGACAATTTTCCTGGGTTTTGACTTCGTCCTGATGAAGCCCCTCTTGGGAAACTCGTGCTCGTTTCCGAAGGTTCGAGATGCAGAGAACTCGATGGCAGCTGCAGAAATGAAGGGCTGCGTTGAGTTGTCGAGAAGCAAGAACATAGCCAGCGCCTTGTGTTTGGGAGTTAGCAGCTGCTGGACTTTTGCGATTGCTTTCACTGTGCACTGAATGCCAGGACGGCACGTGCACGTTAAAACAACGAGCTGGGCAAGAGTGGGCAGAAGAGAACGGGCGTCAGACAGCAGCTTACATATTACCATAGGAAGAGCAGTGTTTTTGGAGTGTGCAGCAAATGCGTGTTTCTGGACAAGGGAGGCAAAAGTGCGCTGCGCTCCTAAGCTATCTCCCTGCGAGACACACTGCCAAAGCTTTTCGTTATCATGCAGTCTAGTGCAGACGCACACTACGGCTCTCCGGAGCTGTCCGAAGCTAAGCGCCGGTGGCCGTGTCTTTCGGCTGAAGCAGCGCTTCGGAGCGTAGGGCTGCCGCTCCGCTGTTGTGTGCGCGAAGCAGCCGCTTCTCCTGCTCCGGGAGCGGACAGAGCGGTAGCTTGTACGAGGGCGAAGAACGAAGCCGCAGAGCACCCGGCTTCTCCGCGCCCCCTAAGGACTGCTAGAGGACCGTGGTGGCCACTCGCCTTCCTCTTCAATTCCATTCTAGCATACTTAGGGAAGGTGTTCCAGGACAATTTTCCTGAGTTTTGAATTCGTCCTGATGCAGCCCCTCGTGGGAAACTCGGCGCGTCCTCTGAGTCTCCGAGTGCAGAGACCTCGATGGCAACTGCAGAAATGAAGGACTGCGTTGAGTTGTCGAGAAGCAAGAACATAGCCTGGAGTTTGGGAGTCAGCAGCTGCTGGACTTTTGCGATTGCTTTCACTGTGCACTGAATGCCAGGACGGCATGTGCACGTTAAAACAACGAGCTGGGCAAGAGTAATCGAAAGATCACGGCCGTCAGAAAGCAGCTTATATATTGCCCTAGAAAGAGCATTGTTTTTGGAGTGTGCAGTAAAATCGTGTTTCTGGACAAGGGAGGCATAAGTGCGCTGCGCTTCTAAGCTATCTCCCTGCGAGACACACTGCCAAAGCTTTTCGCTATCATGCAGTCCAGTGCAGAAAGACACTACGGCTCTCCGGAGCTGTCCGAAGCCAAGCGCAGGTGGCCGGCGTCTTTCGGCTGAAGCAGCGCTTCGGAGCGTACGGCTGCCGCTCCGCTCTTGTGTGCGCGAAGCAGCCGCTTCTCCTGCTCCGGGATCCGGAGAGAGCGGTAGCTTGTACGAGGGCGAAGAACGAAGCCGCAGAGCACCGGGCTTCTGCGCGCACCCTAAGGACTGCTAGAGGACCGTGGTGGCCGCTCGCCTGCCTCTTCAATTCCATTCTAGCATCCTTAGGGAAGGTGTTCCAGGACAATTTTCCTGAGTTTTGAATTCGTCCTGATGCAGCCTCTCCTGGGAAACTCGTGCTCGTCCTCTGAGTCTCCGACATGCAGAGACCTCGATGGCAACTGCAGAAATGAAGGGCTGCGTTGAGTTGTCGAGAAGCAAGAACATAGCCAGCGCCTTGTGTTTGGAAGTCAGCAGCTGCTAGACTTTTGCGATTGCTATCACTGTGCACTGAAAGCCAGGACGGCCTGTGCACGTTAAAACAACTAGCTGAGCAAGAGTAGCCGAAAAATCACGGCCGCTAGATAGCAGCTTACGTATTGCCCAGGAAAGAGCACTATTTTTGGAGTGTGCAGTAAAATCGTGTTTTTGGACAAGGGAGGCATAAGTGCGCTGCGCTCCTAAGCTATCTCCCTGCGAGACACACTGCCAAAGCTTTTCGCTATGATGCAGTCTAGTGCAGACGCACACTACGGCTCTCCGGAGCTGTCCGAAGCCAAGCGCCGGTGGCCGGCGTCTTTCGGCTGAAGCAGCGCTTCGGAGCGTAGGGCTGCCGCTCCGCTGTTGTGTGCGCGAAGCAGCCGCTTCTCCTGCTCCGGGAGCGGACAGAGCGGTAGCTTGTACGAGGGCGAAGAACGTTGCTGCAGAGAGACGAAATTGTGTGCACAGTCTTGCGACTGATAGAGGACGGTGGCTAAAGCTCCCTGCCTTTTCAATGCACTGCTGGCATGCTTTATTGAAGGTGCTCCGAGACAATTTTCCTGGGTTTTGACTTCGTCCTGATGAAGCCCCTCTTGGGAAACTCGTGCTCGTTTCCGAAGGCTCGAGATGCAGAGAACTCGATGGCAGCTGCAGAAATGAAGGGCTGCGTTGAGTTGTCGAGAAGCAAGAACATAGCCAGCGCCTTGTGTTTGGCAGTCAGCAGCTGCTGGACTTTTGCGATTGCTTTCACTGTGCACTGAATGCCAGGACGGCACGTGCACGTTAAAACAACGAGCTGGGCAAGAGTGGGCAGAAGAGAACGGGCGTCAGACAGCAGCTTACATATTACCATAGGAAGAGCAGTGTTTTTGGAGTGTGCAGCAAATGCGTGTTTCTGGACAAGGGAGGCAAAAGTGCGCTGCGCTCCTAAGCTATCTCCCTGCGAGACACACTGCCAAAGCTTTTCGCTATCATGCAGTCCAGTGCAGACGCACACTGCGGCTCTCCGGAGCTGTCCGAAGCTAAGCGCCGGTGGCCGGCGTCTTTCGGCTGAAGCAGCGCTTCAGAGCGTAGGGCTGCCGCTCCGCTGTTGTGTGCGCGAAGCAGCCGCTTCTCCTGCTCCGGGAGCGGACAGAGCGGTAGCTTGTACGAGGGCGAAGAACGAAGCCGCAGAGCACCCGGCTTCTCCGCGCCCCCTAAGGACTGCTAGAGGACCGTGGTGGCCACTCGCCTTCCTCTTCAATTCCATTCTAGTATCCTTAGGGACGGTGTTCCAGGACAATTTTCCTGAGTTTTGAATTCGTCCTGATGCAGCCCCTCCTGGGAAACTCGTGCGCGTCCTCTGAGTCTCCGAGTGCAGAGACCTCGATGGCAACTGCAGAAATGAAGGACTGCGTTGAGTTGTCGAGAAGCAAGAACATAGCCTGGAGTTTGGGAGTCAGCAGCTGCTGGACTTTTGCGATTGCTTTCACTGTGCACTGAATGCCAGGAAGGCACGTGCACGTTAAAACAACGAGCTGGGCAAGAGTAATCGAAAGATCACGGCCGTCAGAAAGCAGCTTATATATTGCCCTGGAAAGAGCATTGTTTTTGGAGTGTGCAGTAAAATCGTGTTTCTGGACAAGGGAGGCATAAGTGCGCTGCGCTCCTAAGCTATCTCCCTGCGAGACACACTGCCAAAGCTTTTCGCTATCATGCAGTCCAGTGCAGACGCACACTACGGCTCTCCGGAGCTGTCCGAAGCCAAGCGCCGGTGGCCGGCGTCTTTCGGCTGAAGCAGCGCTTCGGAGCGTAGGGCTGCCGCTCCGCTGTTGTGTGCGCGAAGCAGCCGCTTCTCCTGCTCCGGGAGCCGGAGAGAGCTGTAGCTTGTACGAGGGCGAAGAACGAAGCCGCAGAGCACCGGGCTTCTGCGCGCACCCTAAGGACTTCTAGAGGACCGTGGTGGCCGCTCGCCTGCCTCTTCAATTCCATTCTAGCATCCTTAGGGAAGGTATTCCAGGACAATTTTCCTGAGTTTTGAATTCGTCCTGATGCAGCCCCTCCTGGGAAACTCGTGCGCGTCCTCTGAGTCTCCGAGTGCAGAGACCTCGATGGCAACTGCAGAAATGTAGGGCTGCGTTGAGTTGTCGAGAAGCAAGAACATAGCCAGCGCCTTGTGTTTGGGAGTCAGCAGCTGCTAGACTTTTGCGATTGCTATCACTGTGCACTGAAAGCCAGGACGGCCTGTGCACGTTAAAACAACTAGCTGAGCAAGAGTAGCCGAAAAATCACGGCCGCTAGATAGCAGCTTACGTATTGCCCAGGAAAGAGCACTATTTTTGGAGTGTGCAGTAAAATCGTGTTTTTGGACAAGGGAGGCATAAGTGCGCTGCGCTCCTAAGCTATCTCCCTGCGAGACACACTGTCAAAGCTTTTCGCTATGATGCAGTCTAGTGCAGACGCACACTACGGCTCTCCGGAGCTGTCCGAAGCCAAGCGCCGGTGGCCGGCGTCTTTCGGCTGAAGCAGCGCTTCGGAGCGTATGGCTGCCGCTCCGCTGTTGTGTGCGCGAAGCAGCCGCTTCTCCTGCTCCGGGAGCCGGAGAGAGCTGTAGCTTGTACGAGGGCAAAGAACGTTGCTGCAGAGAGAGGAAATTGTGTGCACAGTCTTGCGACTGATAGAGGACGGTGGCTAAAGCTCCCTGCCTTTTCAATGCACTGCTGGCATGCTTTATTGAAGGTGCTCCGAGACAATTTTCCTGGGTTTTGACTTCGTCCTGATGAAGCCCCTCTTGGGAAACTCGTGCTCGTTTCCGAAGGCTCGAGATGCAGAGAACTCGATGGCAGCTGCAGAAATGAAGGGCTGCGTTGAGTTGTCGAGAAGCAAGAACATAGCCAGCGCCTTGTGTTTGGCAGTCAGCAGCTGCTGGACTTTTGCGATTGCTTTCACTGTGCACTGAATGCCAGGACGGCATGTGCACGTTAAAACAACGAGCTGGGCAAGAGTGGGCAGAAGAGAACGGGCGTCAGACAGCAGCTTACATATTACCATAGGAAGAGCAGTGTTTTTGGAGTGTGCAGCAAATGCGTGTTTCTGGACAAGGGAGGCAAAAGTGCGCTGCGCTCCTAAGCTATCTCCCTGCGAGACACACTGCCAAAGCTTTTCGCTATCATGCAGTCCAGTGCAGACGCACACTACGGCTCTCCGGAGCTGTCCGAAGCTAAGCGCCGGTGGCCGGCGTCTTTCGGCTGAAGCAGCGCTTCGGAGCGTAGGGCTGCCGCTCCGCTGTTGTGTGCGCGAAGCAGCCGCTTCTCCTGCTCCGGGAGCGGACAGAGCGGTAGCTTGTACGAGGGCGAAGAACGAAGCCGCAGAGCACCCGGCTTCTCCGCGCCCTCTAAGGACTGCTAGAGGACCGTGGTGGCCACTCGCCTTCCTCTTCAATTCCATTCTAGCATACTTAGGGAAGGTGTTCCAGGACAATTTTCCTGAGTTTTGAATTCGTCCTGATGCAGCCCCTCCTGGGAAACTCGTGCGCGTCCTCTGAGTCTCCGAGTGCAGAGACCTCGATGGCAACTGCAGAAATGAAGGACTGCGTTGAGTTGTCGAGAAGCAAGAACATAGCCTGGAGTTTGGGAGTCAGCAGCTGCTGGACTTTTGCGATTGCTTTCACTGTGCACTGAATGCCAGGACGGCATGTGCACGTTAAAACAACGAGCTGGGCAAGAGTAATCGAAAGATCACGGCCGTCAGAAAGCAGCTTATATATTGCCCTGGAAAGAGCATTGTTTTTGGAGTGTGCAGTAAAATCGTGTTTCTGGACAAGGGAGGCATAAGTGCGCTGCGCTCCTAAGCTATCTCCCTGCGAGACACACTGCCAAAGCTTTTCGCTATCATGCAGTCCAGTGCAGACGCACACTACGGCTCTCCGGAGCTGTCCGAAGCCAAGCGCCGGTGGCCGGCGTCTTTCGGCTGAAGCAGCGCTTCGGAGCGTAGGGCTGCCGCTCCGCTCTTGTGTGCGCGAAGCAGCCGCTTCTCCTGCTCCGGGAGCCGGAGAGAGCGGTAGTTTGTACGAGGGCGAAGAACGAAGCCGCAGAGCACCGGGCTTCTGCGCGCACCCTAAGGACTGCTAGAGGACCGTGGTGGCCGCTCGCCTGCCTCTTCAATTCCATTCTAGCATCCTTAGGGAAGGTATTCCAGGACAATTTTCCTGAGTTTTGAATTCGTCCTGATGCAGCCCTTCCTGGGAAACTCGTGCGCGTCCTCTGAGTCTCCGAGTGCAGAGACCTCGATGGCAACTGCAGAAATGAAGGACTGCGTTGAGTTGTCGAGAAGCAAGAACATAGCCTGGAGTTTGGGAGTCAGCAGCTGCTGGACTTTTGCGATTGCTTTCACTGTGCACTGAATGCCAGGACGGCATGTGCACGTTAAAACAACGAGCTGGGCAAGAGTAATCGAAAGATCACGGCCGTCAGAAAGCAGCTTATATATTGCCCTAGAAAGAGCATTGTTTTTGGAGTGTGCAGTAAAATCGTGTTTCTGGACAAGGGAGGCATAAGTGCGCTGCGCTTCTAAGCTATCTCCCTGCGAGACACACTGCCAAAGCTTTTCGCTATCATGCAGTCCAGTGCAGACGCACACTACGGCTCTCCGGAGCTGTCCGAAGCCAAGCGCCGGTGGCCGGCGTCTTTCGGCTGAAGCAGCGCTTCGGAGCGTACGGCTGCCGCTCCGCTCTTGTGTGCGCGAAGCAGCCGCTTCTCCTGCTCCGGGAGCCGGAGAGAGCGGTAGCTTGTACGAGGGCGAAGAACGAAGCCGCAGAGCACCGGGCTTCTGCGCGCACCCTAAGGACTGCTAGAGGACCGTGGTGGCCGCTCGCCTGCCTCTTCAATTCCATTCTAGCATCCTTAGGGAAGGTGTTCCAGGACAATTTTCCTGAGTTTTGAATTCGTCCTGATGCAGCCTCTCCTGGGAAACTCGTGCTCGTCCTCTGAGTCTCCGACATGCAGAGACCTCGATGGCAACTGCAGAAATGAAGGGCTGCGTTGAGTTGTCGAGAAGCAAGAACATAGCCAGCGCCTTGTGTTTGGAAGTCAGCAGCTGCTAGACTTTTGCGATTGCTATCACTGTGCACTGAAAGCCAGGACGGCCTGTGCACGTTAAAACAACTAGCTGAGCAAGAGGAGCCGAAAAATCACGGCCGCTAGATAGCAGCTTACGTATTGCCCAGGAAAGAGCACTATTTTTGGAGTGTGCAGTAAAATCGTGTTTTTGGACAAGGGAGGCATAAGTGCGCTGCGCTCCTAAGCTATCTCCCTGCGAGACACACTGCCAAAGCTTTTCGCTATGATGCAGTCTAGTGCAGACGCACACTACGGCTCTCCGGAGCTGTCCGAAGCCAAGCGCCGGTGGCCGGCGTCTTTCGGCTGAAGCAGCGCTTCGGAGCGTAGGGCTGCCGCTCCGCTGTTGTGTGCGCGAAGCAGCCGCTTCTCCTGCTCCGGGAGCGGACAGAGCGGTAGCTTGTACGAGGGCGAAGAACGTTGCTGCAGAGAGACGAAATTGTGTGCACAGTCTTGCGACTGATAGAGGACGGTGGCTAAAGCTCCCTGCCTTTTCAATGCACTGCTGGCATGCTTTATTGAAGGTGCTCCGAGACAATTTTCCTGGGTTTTGACTTCGTCCTGATGAAGCCCCTCTTGGGAAACTCGTGCTCGTTTCCGAAGGCTCGAGATGCAGAGAACTCGATGGCAGCTGCAGAAATGAAGGGCTGCGTTGAGTTGTCGAGAAGCAAGAACATAGCCTGGAGTTTGGGAGTCAGCAGCTGCTGGACTTTTGCGATTGCTTTCACTGTGCACTGAATGCCAGGACGGCACGTGCACGTTAAAACAACGAGCTGGGCAAGAGTGGGCAGAAGAGAACGGGCGTCAGACAGCAGCTTACATATTACCATAGGAAGAGCAGTGTTTTTGGAGTGTGCAGCAAATGCGTGTTTCTGGACAAGGGAGGCAAAAGTGCGCTGCGCTCCTAAGCTATCTCCCTGCGAGACACACTGCCAAAGCTTTTCGCTATCATGCAGTCCAGTGCAGACGCACACTACGGCTCTCCGGAGCTGTCCGAAGCTAAGCGCCGGTGGCCGGCGTCTTTCGGCTGAAGCAGCGCTTCGGAGCGTAGGGCTGCCGCTCCGCTGTTGTGTGCGCGAAGCAGCCGCTTCTCCTGCTCCGGGAGCGGACAGAGCGGTAGCTTGTACGAGGGCGAAGAACGAAGCCGCAGAGCACCCGGCTTCTCCGCGCCCCCTAAGGACTGCTAGAGGACCGTGGTGGCCACTCGCCTTCCTCTTCAATTCCATTCTAGTATCCTTAGGGAAGGTGTTCCAGGACAATTTTCCTGAGTTTTGAATTCGTCCTGATGCAGCCCCTCGTGGGAAACTCGGCGCGTCCTCTGAGTCTCCGAGTGCAGAGACCTCGATGGCAACTGCAGAAATGAAGGACTGCGTTGAGTTGTCGAGAAGCAAGAACATAGCCTGGAGTTTGGGAGTCAGCAGCTGCTGGACTTTTGCGATTGCTTTCACTGTGCACTGAATGCCAGGACGGCATGTGCACGTTAAAACAACGAGCTGGGCAAGAGTAATCGAAAGATCACGGCCGTCAGAAAGCAGCTTATATATTGCCCTGGAAAGAGCATTGTTTTTGGAGTGTGCAGTAAAATCGTGTTTCTGGACAAGGGAGGCATAAGTGCGCTGCGCTCCTAAGCTATCTCCCTGCGAGACACACTGCCAAAGCTTTTCGCTATCATGCAGTCCAGTGCAGACGCACACTACGGCTCTCCGGAGCTGTCCGAAGCCAAGCGCCGGTGGCCGGCGTCTTTCGGCTGAAGCAGCGCTTCGGAGCGTAGGGCTGCCGCTCCGCTCTTGTGTGCGCGAAGCAGCCGCTTCTCCTGCTCCGGGAGCCGGAGAGAGCGGTAGTTTGTACGAGGGCGAAGAACGAAGCCGCAGAGCACCGGGCTTCTGCGCGCACCCTAAGGACTGCTAGAGGACCGTGGTGGCCGCTCGCCTGCCTCTTCAATTCCATTCTAGCATCCTTAGGGAAGGTATTCCAGGACAATTTTCCTGAGTTTTGAATTCGTCCTGATGCAGCCCTTCCTGGGAAACTCGTGCGCGTCCTCTGAGTCTCCGAGTGCAGAGACCTCGATGGCTGTGGTAGTGTGTTTTCTTTATATATTTTATGTACGGTTTTATATAATTGTATTTCCCTAATGGTTCATCCCTGTTTCCCCCTATCATTAAGTTGGTACATCCTTTTGTTCTGTTTTCCCGCCTGGTCCTCCCTTCCCGCCTTTCCAGTACCCATCCATCAACCTGGAAAGTGCTGAGTCACTCCCCTATCCCCTCCCAGGTGCCTTGTCCATCACTCGGTGTTCCTTCCCCTCTATCCAGAAACTTCTCCTCAGGGCACCGAGTGATTGGGCGAGGGCCTGGGGCCACTCCCATGCTCCTTCCCCATTGGACCAGGACGGATCACCTCATCCCGGAGCCACTCCCTTCCCTGTTCCCCATTGGTTCCCCCCTCATGATCCACCCCGCCCATAACCCATAAAAGGTTCGTGTTAAGCCCAGCCCAGGGTTCCAGTTGGCTGGCACCCCTTCTGTGCGGTTGGCCCCGTTGGCCCTCAATAAAGAAGATTCAGCCCCCAACTGGATCCGCCTTTCCTTGCAACTGACGAGGCTTGCCAGCGCCTTCCCGTGAGCCCACAAGGCACCCTCCAAACCCTACTACGGAGCAGCGGGGGGTGCCTCCACTGCCCACTCTCGCCCCAAGGAGAGCTAGCCGGGGCTAGAGAGATCGAGGGTCTGGGGCGGGAGCGCGGCAGTTGGCGCCCAACGTGGGGCCCCGTTTTTAGGCGCTGGACCCCTCGTCAGAGGATTTTAGGGTCCTCGGGACCTGAAGATTTTGTCCTCGTGGCCGTCAGCTACCCCCGGTGGGAGCAGACCCGCGTTGTAGTGGGCGGCGCTCCCGGGGGACGGATCCGGCAGCTCCAGACAGCACCGCTGGAGTCGGCTCCTCCTCGTCGGTGAGATACAGTGGGGTTTTTCGTTTCTGTCCTTCCCTTGGGGATCCCTTGGTTTCTCTTTATTTGGGCTCCCCCGGCACTCCCCTATCCTTCCCGGTTGAGGGTTTACTCCCTCTTTGGTTGGGTTTTCTTTTTCCCCTGGGGTGGGGAAAGAATCCCTTTTCTTTGGTGCCTCCCTTCCCGGGCGGGAGGCTGAAGGCTTAGGGAGAGAGCGGGAGGGACAGTCTTCTCCTTTTAGTTGTTAATTTTCCCACTGTACGCTCCGAGGCACATTTTCCAACCGACAGTATGGGTGCAAAACTGTCTGTGCCTCAGAAAGGCTTGTATACCCAAGTTGTGGGCATCCTGTTAGTGGGGGGGGTTAAAGTTAAAAAATCTGAAATAAAAAAGTTTGTCCGGTGGCTGTCTCAGGCTTTCCCCAGCGTTTCGGCAGCTAAATTATATCAGATCCCCTTTTGGGATCAGGTAGGGAGAGAGATCTTGCGACAGCAGGATCTTTCTCTCTCCAAATTCACCCTATTGGCTTTACAAATTAGAGATATTATTAAAAATCATTATGAAAGCCTGCCACAGCCAGCCGAAGACAAACCTGTCCCCAGTTCTGCGACTAGCGCGAAAAATCCTACTCCTCTTTCCTCTCCCTCTTCCCTAAAGTCGGGCATTCTCAGACAGTCATCCCGGCGTCGTCCGCAGGCAGAATCTGGGCTCTCTGAGAATGTCCTAGACTCCCCGCAGGGCAGTGCAGGCACTGCCCATGCTTCTACCCCTTCCCCTTCTTCCCTGAAATGTACAGCCCCGTCCCGTAAGAATTCTGTTCGTTTTAAGGTGCCCCAAAACCCTGAAAATCCCTCATCTCCCCCTTCACCCCGAGTCCCACAAAATGGCTCCCCTTCTCCCCTTCTCCCCAGGGCACAAGATGGCGGTGACCGCATGTCTTCTTTTCCCGCCACTTGTGCCTCTTCTTCTTCCCACAATCCCTTTCTTCCCGCCTCCCGAAGCTCCGCCCCTTCCCCGGACCTTCCCGCCCACGTCCCTCCTCCACCCTACCCTAACCACACCCCCTGTGATGCGGGGTTCACCCCGCCCCTCAGCTCCACCCCCGGGGAGGGGACCTCCCACCAGGCCACTCCCTCTGCCCCTTGCCACGCCTCTTCCGCTCCGCCCCCTGGTTCCCACGACCTCACTTCCGGTTCCCACGCCATCGGTTCCGGAAGGGGGGAGCGTGGGAACCCTGATCCATCCCAACCCCTACCTGCCTTCTCTGCCGCACCAGTCACCTATACCCCGCGGCGGGGGGGCAGGCCCCTAGCACAGTGGTCCCCCATCTCTCAACAAACGATCAAGGAGCTCTGCAAGGCCCAGAAGGAGTTCGGCAGAGAGAGCGAGTATTTCAGGGGTTTGCTGAAAGCAACCCTCTCCTCTGCCGAACATGTCCCCGCTGACATTCGGACTCTCTTCTCCTGTTTGATAACCCATGGAGAGTTTCTCATCTGGGAGTCCGAATGGAAGCGGGAGATTCGGGAAGTTTTACCCGACCTCTGGGCCAGCGCAGACAGCTCCAGAGATGAGGATGGGGCGGTGATATCTTTGGACCATCTGTGCGGGGAGGGGGATTGGCAGCAGGGGGGGAAGCAAGCGGAGAAAATCCCGCGGGAGGCGTTGCAAATTAGCACCAGGGCGGCAGAAAAGGCGTTGCTAAAATTAAGACCTAGTGGAACAGCAGTGGACTTTTTATCTATTAAACAGGGACCGTGTGAGCCATTTGTCACCTTTGTCGATAGGCTCCACCGCGCAATGGAGGCTCAGGTCCCGGATGAGAGGCTGAGGGAAGGTATGCTCGCCACGGTGGCGAAGCAAAACGCCAATGAGGCATGCCGTCAGGCGATCCTCAGCCTCCCCTTGGAACCTGAGCCGACCTTGCAGAATATGTTACAGGTCTGCGCCAAGAAGGTGACGGTTCCTGCCCCGGACACGCAAAGGGCCCCCCGAACACCAGCCAGGAGGGTAGCCTTTGCAGAAGCTGTGACGCCTCCAGCCACACCATCCTCGGACCGCCGCCCCCCAGGGGCACCCCCGAGGGGATTCCAACCGCAGCAGGCCTGCAACCTATGCAGGCAGAGGGGTCATTGGGCTTCTCGATGCCCAATGAGAGAAGAATTCATTAAATTTCAGCAGCAGCAACAGGGGAGAAGTGCCCCCAACCTTGGGGGGAAACAAAAAAACTAGGAGGTCAGCGCAGTCCCTCCCTGCGCAAAGACACAAATGTGGTGGGTTCCCTAACAACTGAGGAGGGGAGGGACAATTGTGATCAAAGCCCACCTGAGGACTTTTCACCGGACGCGACACCTCGGACTACGACGGGCGAACCAGCCTATATGCGGGAGGATGTTGATTTTATCCCTGCCGCTTGGCTTGGCCGGGACCCCGACCATCCCAAGCCGGTCCTTAACACCTCTTCCGGTTTCTCCCCATATAGGTTGGCCCTGACTGAGGCTCTGTATCTGAAGGACGACGACTGGCATTTCATCACAGTCGACACAAGGGACCCAGGAACCTGGAGAAACATCCGCAGTAAGTACATCGTTCTTGGGGACACAAAATTCACGCCGCTCGACATTACCATCGCACCCTGTTTAACATCTAGAGATCCCGAACAATTGGTTTTGTGGCTGCATTGCTCCCATCCTCCGGTCTTCCTTCCCAAGGGCCAAATCATCGCCCAAGCCATTCCGATCTCTGGGCCTCCGGTACACCCTGAGGATTTATGGAAAAAATCAGCAAAGCAAGATTACCAGGTGTGCCAGGCCCAGGTCATTGGGAAGGAAAGACCAAAGTTATCCTGTTACATGAGGAAGGATGGGGAGTTCAAACATCTTAACGGACTCCTGGACACAGGGGCAGACGTGACAGTCATCCCCGAGCGGGATTGGCCGTCACGATGGGAATTGCAAAACGTGGCGGGAAAAATTCAAGGTGTAGGGGGTTCTCAATTGGCCAAACAGTCTAAAAACATCGTAAAATTTGAGGGGCCGAACGGGCAATCGGCTTATTTACGCCCGTTCGTTTTAGATTATACGGAACCCTTGTGGGGGAGAGACCTGATGGCCCAATGGGGGGTCACAATTGACATCCCGACCCCTCAGGTTTTTCGGGCAGCGGTCACTGAGGAGCGTCCTACCCAAAAGCTCAATTGGCTCACAGATACACCAGTGTGGGTAGAGCAGTGGCCGCTCAATAAACAGAAATTAAAAGCGCTCCGGGAGCTCGTGAAGGAGCAACTCGCCAAAGGGAACATCCAGGAAACGACATCTCCTTGGAATTCCCCTGTCTTTGTCTTGAAAAAACCAGGCAAAGACGAGTGGCGCCTCCTCCATGACCTCCGTGCAATAAACAATGTCATCGAAGACATGGGCTCTCTCCAACCAGGGATGCCGTCCCCTACGATGTTGCCTGAAAATTGGGAATTGGCGGTAATTGACATAAAGAACTGTTTCTTTCAAATTCCCCTGCACCCTGATGACGCGCCACGGTTCGCCTTCTCGGTTCCCTCCATCAACCGAGAAGCCCCAATGGAGAGATACCACTGGAAAGTACTTCCACAAGGCATGAAGAACAGCCCAAGTATCTGCCAGTGGTACGTCTCTTCATTGCTGTCCCCTGTGCGTGCAGCCACCGAGGGCGTGATCATCCAACATTATATGGATGATATTCTAATTTGTGCCCCCAACAGCGATTTACTTACACACGCGCTTGAACTGACAACCAATGCGTTGATTGCTGTAGGGTTCGAGCTGCGAGAAGATAAGATTCAAAAGATGCCACCCTGGAAGTACCTGGGCTTGGAAATAAACAAGCGGACCATTGTTCCGCAAAAATTGGCTATCAAGAATTCAATTCGAAATCTAGCAGACGTACAGCAGCTGTGTGGGTCTTTAAACTGGGTGAGACCCTGGTTAGGTATTAACAACGAAGACCTAGCCCCCCTTTTCAATTTATTGAAAGGGGGGGACGAGCCTAGTTCTCCCAGGGAACTCACCCCAGAGGCCAGAGCTGCGCTGCAGAGGGTCCAGGAGGCGATGTCTGCCAGGCAGGCCCACAGGTGTGATCCGGGCCTGCCCTTCAAATTCATCATACTGGGCAGACTGCCGCACCTCCATGGAGTCATTTTCCAGTGGACAGACACCCTGGAGAAGGGCAAGGATCATGACAAAAGGGACCCACTCTCCATCATAGAGTGGGTATTCCTGAGTCACTCCAGATCCAAAAGAATGACGCAGCCACAAGAGCTGGTGGCGGAATTAATCCGCAAAGCCAGAATGCGGATTCGGGAGTTGGCAGGGTGTGACTTCGAATGCATTCACATTCCTTTACAATTGGAATCGGGTCACTTTACAAAGGCAATGTTGGAACACCTACTGCAATCAAACGAATCGTTGCAGTTTGCACTAGACAGCTACACCGGGAAAATTTCCATTTTGAGACCGGCCCACAAAATTTTCAATTCGGATGTTCAATTCGCATTATCAACAAAGCAAATTCAGAGTAAGAAACCCTTAAAGGCTCTGACAGTTTTTACGGACGCGTCTGGAGGGTCCCACAAGTCAGTAGTGACTTGGAAAGATCCTCAAACTCAGCGGTGGGAGGCAGATGTTGTTGAGGTGGAAGGATCCCCTCAGGTAGCTGAGTTGGCCGCAGTCGTCAGAGCTTTTGAGCGGTTCTCTGAACCTTTTAATTTGGTTACTGATTCGGCCTACGTAGCAGGTGTAGTGTCTAGGGCACAGGATGCCATCCTGCAGGGTGTTTCCAACGATGCCCTCAATAGGTTGCTCTCCAAATTAATAAAACTAGTCTCCCACCGAGAGCAACCATTCTATGTGATGCATATCAGGTCACACACCGACCTGCCGGGGTTCTTGGCCGAGGGCAATCGGCGTGCCGATTCCCTCGCTGCCGCCCCCGCACAGCTGACGCCACTCCCAGACAAATTCCAACAAGCTAAGATCAGCCACCAGCTCTACCATCAGAATGCGCCTGGTCTGGTCCGGCAGTTCCACCTAACCCGGGACCAGGCCAAGGCCATTGTGGCCACATGCCCGTCCTGTAAGTCGCTCCCACTACCATCGGTGAGCGCAGGGGCTAATCCCAGGGGTCTGAGGTCCTGTGAGGTGTGGCAGATGGACGTCACTCACATCCCTTCCTTCGGGAAGATGAAGTACGTCCACGTCTCCGTGGATACCTTCTCCGGAGCAGTTTTCGCCTCTGCCCACACAGGGGAGAAGGCCAAAGATGTGGAGAAACACCTAATACAAGCCTTCTCTATGCTGGGCGTCCCAAAACAAATCAAAACTGATAACGCCCCCGGGTACACCTCCAGGGAGCTCGCAGGCTTCCTGCAGCAATGGGGAATAGAACATAAAACCGGCATCGCCTATTCCCCATCAGGTCAAGCCGTGGTGGAGAGGACTCATCAGAACATCAAAAAGATGCTAAAACAACAACACTCAGCATCAAAAAATGAGTCCCCCCAGGTTCAATTAGCGCGGGCCCTTTTCACCTTAAATTTCCTTAATTGTTCTTTTGAATGCCTCAACCCTCCCATCGTGAGGCATTTCAACTCCTCGGAACAGAGCCAGGTCAGGGAAAGGCCGCCAGTTCTCATCAAAGATCCTGAGACCTGGCGGCAGGAGGGACCCTATGACTTAGTCACCTGGGGACGGGGATACGCTTGCGTGTCCACGCCCTCAGGCCTGAGATGGGTCCCTTCCAAGTTCGTCCGGCCGTATGTCCCCAAAGTCCAAAAACGCGAGCCAGACAGTCCTCAGGTTGGGCACGCCGCCCTCCGACGGCGGAGGAGGTCCCTCTCACCCGGTCCCCAGTTCCCTTTGCCCAATTCCTCCTCTCCTTCCCGTGGCTCCTGGGAATCTCTGTTCCTTTCCCACCTAAACCTCCCCGATTTCGAGTATTAATTTATATTTCAGTTATTCTCCAGACACGCACTCCGCCAAAAGATCACCCGGAATGATGTCATCACTAAGCCTTGTCCTTCTCGGCCTTACCATCGCCTTGAGACCCCTGCAAGCCTGGATCGTACCACAGCCGCCAGCAAATGTTTGGACCACCCTTGCCAAATCCCTTAATCAAGACCATTTATGTTTGTCGACCACTTCCGCTGCCAATCCCTTTCTGTCCTGTCTCGTGGGGATCCCATACCCTATAATTAAGTTTCCTTTCACCCTGCCTTTAAACACCTCTGCCCTCCGCATAAAAAATGACACCAATCCCTTTATCTCCCAACCCCTAGAACCACCAGATGCGTGGAGGGCGTGGGTCAGAACCTTCCCGGTTATGGCAAAAGAGCCCGAGGAACTCGAACTACTCGGCTCTTCCCTTGCCTTTACCTGCTTCCGTTTCCTTGATTATAACCCATATGCCCATCCCAAAAGAATAATCAAACAAACAATCACAGAATACCAGGATAAAAATTGGTGCAAAAAAGTAATCTATATCTCAGACTTCTCCACCCCTGACAACAAGCCCCATTCCCTTCCTAAAGGAGTTTTTTTGATTTGTGGAAATCGGGCTTGGGCAGGCATCCCCCCTCACCTGGTCGGAGGGCCATGCGTATTCGGACAGTTGAGCTTGTTTGTACCCAATAAAACACACATAGCACATTGGAAACATCTAAATCAAACAGGTCAATTGGCTCGCCAAAAGAGGGATACTGGGCTCACAGATTGGGACGAAAATTGTAATGATGAAGTCACCCATTGGGCTAAAGCAAAGAGCGTTGCGACCATTGCATTTTTACCATGGATAGGAATCGCTCAAGCATTCAATGAACTGGCTGGTCTTGAATGCTGGGTAGCTAAACAAGCCAACCTTACATCAACTGCCCTAAGCAACCTCCTAACAGATGAGGAAGTCACGAGACAGGCAACCCTTCAAAACCGTGCCGCAATTGATTTTCTTTTGTTATTACATAACCATAAATGTGAAGAATTTGCTGGTCTGTGTTGTATGAACTTGAGTTCCAGAGCCGAAGATGTCCGCACCTCCATCACTAAAATGCAGGACATGATCCATCATCTAAAGAAGGAAACTGCAGGATGGTTGGACTCTCTTTTAGAAGGATGGGGACTTTCCGGGTGGATCAAATCTATCATGCAAACTGGATTAATGCTGCTGTTGGGACTCGTCGCCCTTGTCATAGGCTTTAACGTAATTAAAAGACTATTAATGAAAGCCATCAACACTACAATCAGTATTAATCACGCTACACTAGCCGAACCACATGAACTTGATCCCCTCAATGCTGCAGAGCTAAAAGAAGAAAATCTCTCCGACGGAGAAAGTGTATGGTTCGAAGACGAGACCATAGACTGTAACTCCCCAGTTTAAAGACTTATTTTTACTCTCCTCCCGTTCTTTTCTTTTTAAACAAAAAAGGGGGAGATGTGGTAGTGTGTTTTCTTTATATATTTTATGTACGGTTTTATATAATTGTATTTCCCTAATGGTTCATCCCTGTTTCCCCCTATCATTAAGTTGGTACATCCTTTTGTTCTGTTTTCCCGCCTGGTCCTCCCTTCCCGCCTTTCCAGTACCCATCCATCAACCTGGAAAGTGCTGAGTCACTCCCCTATCCCCTCCCAGGTGCCTTGTCCATCACTCGGTGTTCCTTCCCCTCTATCCAGAAACTTCTCCTCAGGGCACCGAGTGATTGGGCGAGGGCCTGGGGCCACTCCCATGCTCCTTCCCCATTGGACCAGGACGGATCACCTCATCCCGGAGCCACTCCCTTCCCTGTTCCCCATTGGTTCCCCCCTCATGATCCACCCCGCCCATAACCCATAAAAGGTTCGTGTTAAGCCCAGCCCAGGGTTCCAGTTGGCTGGCACCCCTTCTGTGCGGTTGGCCCCGTTGGCCCTCAATAAAGAAGATTCAGCCCCCAACTGGATCCGCCTTTCCTTGCAACTGACGAGGCTTGCCAGCGCCTTCCCGTGAGCCCACAAGGCACCCTCCAAACCCTACTACGGAGCAGCGGGGGGTGCCTCCACTGCCCACTCTCGCCCCAAGGAGAGCTAGCCGGGGCTAGAGAGATCGAGGGTCTGGGGCGGGAGCGCGGCAGATGGCAACTGCAGAAATGAAGGACTGCGTTGAGTTGTCGAGAAGCAAGAACATAGCCTGGAGTTTGGGAGTCAGCAGCTGCTGGACTTTTGCGATTGCTTTCACTGTGCACTGAATGCCAGGACGGCATGTGCACGTTAAAACAACGAGCTGGGCAAGAGTAATCGAAAGATCACGGCCGTCAGAAAGCAGCTTATATATTGCCCTAGAAAGAGCATTGTTTTTGGAGTGTGCAGTAAAATCGTGTTTCTGGACAAGGGAGGCATAAGTGCGCTGCGCTTCTAAGCTATCTCCCTGCGAGACACACTGCCAAAGCTTTTCGCTATCATGCAGTCCAGTGCAGACGCACACTACGGCTCTCCGGAGCTGTCCGAAGCCAAGCGCCGGTGGCCGGCGTCTTTCGGCTGAAGCAGCGCTTCGGAGCGTACGGCTGCCGCTCCGCTCTTGTGTGCGCGAAGCAGCCGCTTCTCCTGCTCCGGGAGCCGGAGAGAGCGGTAGCTTGTACGAGGGCGAAGAACGAAGCCGCAGAGCACCGGGCTTCTGCGCGCACCCTAAGGACTGCTAGAGGACCGTGGTGGCCGCTCGCCTGCCTCTTCAATTCCATTCTAGCATCCTTAGGGAAGGTGTTCCAGGACAATTTTCCTGAGTTTTGAATTCGTCCTGATGCAGCCTCTCCTGGGAAACTCGTGCTCGTCCTCTGAGTCTCCGACATGCAGAGACCTCGATGGCAACTGCAGAAATGAAGGGCTGCGTTGAGTTGTCGAGAAGCAAGAACATAGCCAGCGCCTTGTGTTTGGAAGTCAGCAGCTGCTAGACTTTTGCGATTGCTATCACTGTGCACTGAAAGCCAGGACGGCCTGTGCACGTTAAAACAACTAGCTGAGCAAGAGGAGCCGAAAAATCACGGCCGCTAGATAGCAGCTTACGTATTGCCCAGGAAAGAGCACTATTTTTGGAGTGTGCAGTAAAATCGTGTTTTTGGACAAGGGAGGCATAAGTGCGCTGCGCTCCTAAGCTATCTCCCTGCGAGACACACTGCCAAAGCTTTTCGCTATCATGCAGTCTAGTGCAGACGCACACTACGGCTCTCCGGAGCTGTCCGAAGCCAAGCGCCGGTGGCCGGCGTCTTTCGGCTGAAGCAGCGCTTCGGAGCGTAGGGCTGCCGCTCCGCTGTTGTGTGCGCGAAGCAGCCGCTTCTCCTGCTCCGGGAGCGGACAGAGCGGTAGCTTGTACGAGGGCGAAGAACGTTGCTGCAGAGAGACGAAATTGTGTGCACAGTCTTGCGACTGATAGAGGACGGTGGCTAAAGCTCCCTGCCTTTTCAATGCACTGCTGGCATGCTTTATTGAAGGTGCTCCGAGACAATTTTCCTGGGTTTTGACTTCGTCCTGATGAAGCCCCTCTTGGGAAACTCGTGCTCGTTTCCGAAGGTTCGAGATGCAGAGAACTCGATGGCAGCTGCAGAAATGAAGGGCTGCGTTGAGTTGTCGAGAAGCAAGAACATAGCCTGGAGTTTGGGAGTCAGCAGCTGCTGGACTTTTGCGATTGCTTTCACTGTGCACTGAATGCCAGGACGGCACGTGCACGTTAAAACAACGAGCTGGGCAAGAGTGGGCAGAAGAGAACGGGCGTCAGACAGCAGCTTACATATTACCATAGGAAGAGCAGTGTTTTTGGAGTGTGCAGCAAATGCGTGTTTCTGGACAAGGGAGGCAAAAGTGCGCTGCGCTCCTAAGCTATCTCCCTGCGAGACACACTGCCAAAGCTTTTCGTTATCATGCAGTCCAGTGCAGACGCACACTACGGCTCTCCGGAGCTGTCCGAAGCCAAGCGCCGGTGGCCGGCGTCTTTCGGCTGAAGCAGCGCTTCGGAGCGTACGGCTGCCGCTCCGCTGTTGTGTGCGCGAAGCAGCCGCTTCTCCTGCTCCGGGAGCGGACAGAGCGGTAGCTTGTACGAGGGCGAAGAACGTTGCTGCAGAGAGACGAAATTGTGTGCACAGTCTTGCGACTGATAGAGGACGGTGGCTAAAGCTCCCTGCCTTTTCAATGCACTGCTGGCATGCTTTATTGAAGGTGCTCCGAGACAATTTTCCTGGGTTTTGACTTCGTCCTGATGAAGCCCCTCTTGGGAAACTCGTGCTCGTTTCCGAAGGCTCGAGATGCAGAGAACTCGATGGCAGCTGCAGAAATGAAGGGCTGCGTTGAGTTGTCGAGAAGCAAGAACATAGCCAGCGCCTTGTGTTTGGCAGTCAGCAGCTGCTGGACTTTTGCGATTGCTTTCACTGTGCACTGAATGCCAGGACGGCACGTGCACGTTAAAACAACGAGCTGGGCAAGAGTGGGCAGAAGAGAACGGGCGTCAGACAGCAGCTTACATATTACCATAGGAAGAGCAGTGTTTTTGGAGTGTGCAGCAAATGCGTGTTTCTGGACAAGGGAGGCAAAAGTGCGCTGCGCTCCTAAGCTATCTCCCTGCGAGACACACTGCCAAAGCTTTTCGTTATCATGCAGTCCAGTGCAGACGCACACTACGGCTCTCCGGAGCTGTCCGAAGCCAAGCGCCGGTGGCCGGCGTCTTTCGGCTGAAGCAGCGCTTCGGAGCGTACGGCTGCCGCTCCGCTGTTGTGTGCGCGAAGCAGCCGCTTCTCCTGCTCCGGGAGCGGACAGAGCGGTAGCTTGTACGAGGGCGAAGAACGTTGCTGCAGAGAGACGAAATTGTGTGCACAGCCTTGCGACTGATAGAGGACGGTGGCTAAAGCTCCCTGCCTTTTCAATGCACTGCTGGCATGCTTTATTGAAGGTGCTCCGAGACAATTTTCCTGGGTTTTGACTTCGTCCTGATGAAGCCCCTCTTGGGAAACTCGTGCTCGTTTCCGAAGGTTCGAGATGCAGAGAACTCGATGGCAGCTGCAGAAATGAAGGGCTGCGTTGAGTTGTCGAGAAGCAAGAACATAGCCAGCGCCTTGTGTTTGGGAGTTAGCAGCTGCTGGACTTTTGCGATTGCTTTCACTGTGCACTGAATGCCAGGACGGCACGTGCACGTTAAAACAACGAGCTGGGCAAGAGTGGGCAGAAGAGAACGGGCGTCAGACAGCAGCTTACATATTACCATAGGAAGAGCAGTGTTTTTGGAGTGTGCAGCAAATGCGTGTTTCTGGACAAGGGAGGCAAAAGTGCGCTGCGCTCCTAAGCTATCTCCCTGCGAGACACACTGCCAAAGCTTTTCGTTATCATGCAGTCTAGTGCAGACGCACACTACGGCTCTCCGGAGCTGTCCGAAGCTAAGCGCCGGTGGCCGTGTCTTTCGGCTGAAGCAGCGCTTCGGAGCGTAGGGCTGCCGCTCCGCTGTTGTGTGCGCGAAGCAGCCGCTTCTCCTGCTCCGGGAGCGGACAGAGCGGTAGCTTGTACGAGGGCGAAGAACGAAGCCGCAGAGCACCCGGCTTCTCCGCGCCCCCTAAGGACTGCTAGAGGACCGTGGTGGCCACTCGCCTTCCTCTTCAATTCCATTCTAGCATACTTAGGGAAGGTGTTCCAGGACAATTTTCCTGAGTTTTGAATTCGTCCTGATGCAGCCCCTCCTGGGAAACTCGTGCGCGTCCTCTGAGTCTCCGAGTGCAGAGACCTCGATGGCAACTGCAGAAATGAAGGACTGCGTTGAGTTGTCGAGAAGCAAGAACATAGCCTGGAGTTTGGGAGTCAGCAGCTGCTGGACTTTTGCGATTGCTTTCACTGTGCACTGAATGCCAGGACGGCATGTGCACGTTAAAACAACGAGCTGGGCAAGAGTAATCGAAAGATCACGGCCGTCAGAAAGCAGCTTATATATTGCCCTAGAAAGAGCATTGTTTTTGGAGTGTGCAGTAAAATCGTGTTTCTGGACAAGGGAGGCATAAGTGCGCTGCGCTTCTAAGCTATCTCCCTGCGAGACACACTGCCAAAGCTTTTCGCTATCATGCAGTCCAGTGCAGAAAGACACTACGGCTCTCCGGAGCTGTCCGAAGCCAAGCGCAGGTGGCCGGCGTCTTTCGGCTGAAGCAGCGCTTCGGAGCGTACGGCTGCCGCTCCGCTCTTGTGTGCGCGAAGCAGCCGCTTCTCCTGCTCCGGGATCCGGAGAGAGCGGTAGCTTGTACGAGGGCGAAGAACGAAGCCGCAGAGCACCGGGCTTCTGCGCGCACCCTAAGGACTGCTAGAGGACCGTGGTGGCCGCTCGCCTGCCTCTTCAATTCCATTCTAGCATCCTTAGGGAAGGTGTTCCAGGACAATTTTCCTGAGTTTTGAATTCGTCCTGATGCAGCCTCTCCTGGGAAACTCGTGCTCGTCCTCTGAGTCTCCGACATGCAGAGACCTCGATGGCAACTGCAGAAATGAAGGGCTGCGTTGAGTTGTCGAGAAGCAAGAACATAGCCAGCGCCTTGTGTTTGGAAGTCAGCAGCTGCTAGACTTTTGCGATTGCTATCACTGTGCACTGAAAGCCAGGACGGCCTGTGCACGTTAAAACAACTAGCTGAGCAAGAGTAGCCGAAAAATCACGGCCGCTAGATAGCAGCTTACGTATTGCCCAGGAAAGAGCACTATTTTTGGAGTGTGCAGTAAAATCGTGTTTTTGGACAAGGGAGGCATAAGTGCGCTGCGCTCCTAAGCTATCTCCCTGCGAGACACACTGCCAAAGCTTTTCGCTATGATGCAGTCTAGTGCAGACGCACACTACGGCTCTCCGGAGCTGTCCGAAGCCAAGCGCCGGTGGCCGGCGTCTTTCGGCTGAAGCAGCGCTTCGGAGCGTAGGGCTGCCGCTCCGCTGTTGTGTGCGCGAAGCAGCCGCTTCTCCTGCTCCGGGAGCGGACAGAGCGGTAGCTTGTACGAGGGCGAAGAACGTTGCTGCAGAGAGACGAAATTGTGTGCACAGTCTTGCGACTGATAGAGGACGGTGGCTAAAGCTCCCTGCCTTTTCAATGCACTGCTGGCATGCTTTATTGAAGGTGCTCCGAGACAATTTTCCTGGGTTTTGACTTCGTCCTGATGAAGCCCCTCTTGGGAAACTCGTGCTCGTTTCCGAAGGCTCGAGATGCAGAGAACTCGATGGCAGCTGCAGAAATGAAGGGCTGCGTTGAGTTGTCGAGAAGCAAGAACATAGCCAGCGCCTTGTGTTTGGCAGTCAGCAGCTGCTGGACTTTTGCGATTGCTTTCACTGTGCACTGAATGCCAGGACGGCACGTGCACGTTAAAACAACGAGCTGGGCAAGAGTGGGCAGAAGAGAACGGGCGTCAGACAGCAGCTTACATATTACCATAGGAAGAGCAGTGTTTTTGGAGTGTGCAGCAAATGCGTGTTTCTGGACAAGGGAGGCAAAAGTGCGCTGCGCTCCTAAGCTATCTCCCTGCGAGACACACTGCCAAAGCTTTTCGCTATCATGCAGTCCAGTGCAGACGCACACTGCGGCTCTCCGGAGCTGTCCGAAGCTAAGCGCCGGTGGCCGGCGTCTTTCGGCTGAAGCAGCGCTTCAGAGCGTAGGGCTGCCGCTCCGCTGTTGTGTGCGCGAAGCAGCCGCTTCTCCTGCTCCGGGAGCGGACAGAGCGGTAGCTTGTACGAGGGCGAAGAACGAAGCCGCAGAGCACCCGGCTTCTCCGCGCCCCCTAAGGACTGCTAGAGGACCGTGGTGGCCACTCGCCTTCCTCTTCAATTCCATTCTAGTATCCTTAGGGACGGTGTTCCAGGACAATTTTCCTGAGTTTTGAATTCGTCCTGATGCAGCCCCTCCTGGGAAACTCGTGCGCGTCCTCTGAGTCTCCGAGTGCAGAGACCTCGATGGCAACTGCAGAAATGAAGGACTGCGTTGAGTTGTCGAGAAGCAAGAACATAGCCTGGAGTTTGGGAGTCAGCAGCTGCTGGACTTTTGCGATTGCTTTCACTGTGCACTGAATGCCAGGAAGGCACGTGCACGTTAAAACAACGAGCTGGGCAAGAGTAATCGAAAGATCACGGCCGTCAGAAAGCAGCTTATATATTGCCCTGGAAAGAGCATTGTTTTTGGAGTGTGCAGTAAAATCGTGTTTCTGGACAAGGGAGGCATAAGTGCGCTGCGCTCCTAAGCTATCTCCCTGCGAGACACACTGCCAAAGCTTTTCGCTATCATGCAGTCCAGTGCAGACGCACACTACGGCTCTCCGGAGCTGTCCGAAGCCAAGCGCCGGTGGCCGGCGTCTTTCGGCTGAAGCAGCGCTTCGGAGCGTAGGGCTGCCGCTCCGCTGTTGTGTGCGCGAAGCAGCCGCTTCTCCTGCTCCGGGAGCCGGAGAGAGCTGTAGCTTGTACGAGGGCGAAGAACGAAGCCGCAGAGCACCGGGCTTCTGCGCGCACCCTAAGGACTTCTAGAGGACCGTGGTGGCCGCTCGCCTGCCTCTTCAATTCCATTCTAGCATCCTTAGGGAAGGTATTCCAGGACAATTTTCCTGAGTTTTGAATTCGTCCTGATGCAGCCCCTCCTGGGAAACTCGTGCGCGTCCTCTGAGTCTCCGAGTGCAGAGACCTCGATGGCAACTGCAGAAATGTAGGGCTGCGTTGAGTTGTCGAGAAGCAAGAACATAGCCAGCGCCTTGTGTTTGGGAGTCAGCAGCTGCTAGACTTTTGCGATTGCTATCACTGTGCACTGAAAGCCAGGACGGCCTGTGCACGTTAAAACAACTAGCTGAGCAAGAGTAGCCGAAAAATCACGGCCGCTAGATAGCAGCTTACGTATTGCCCAGGAAAGAGCACTATTTTTGGAGTGTGCAGTAAAATCGTGTTTTTGGACAAGGGAGGCATAAGTGCGCTGCGCTCCTAAGCTATCTCCCTGCGAGACACACTGTCAAAGCTTTTCGCTATGATGCAGTCTAGTGCAGACGCACACTACGGCTCTCCGGAGCTGTCCGAAGCCAAGCGCCGGTGGCCGGCGTCTTTCGGCTGAAGCAGCGCTTCGGAGCGTATGGCTGCCGCTCCGCTGTTGTGTGCGCGAAGCAGCCGCTTCTCCTGCTCCGGGAGCCGGAGAGAGCTGTAGCTTGTACGAGGGCAAAGAACGTTGCTGCAGAGAGAGGAAATTGTGTGCACAGTCTTGCGACTGATAGAGGACGGTGGCTAAAGCTCCCTGCCTTTTCAATGCACTGCTGGCATGCTTTATTGAAGGTGCTCCGAGACAATTTTCCTGGGTTTTGACTTCGTCCTGATGAAGCCCCTCTTGGGAAACTCGTGCTCGTTTCCGAAGGCTCGAGATGCAGAGAACTCGATGGCAGCTGCAGAAATGAAGGGCTGCGTTGAGTTGTCGAGAAGCAAGAACATAGCCAGCGCCTTGTGTTTGGCAGTCAGCAGCTGCTGGACTTTTGCGATTGCTTTCACTGTGCACTGAATGCCAGGACGGCATGTGCACGTTAAAACAACGAGCTGGGCAAGAGTGGGCAGAAGAGAACGGGCGTCAGACAGCAGCTTACATATTACCATAGGAAGAGCAGTGTTTTTGGAGTGTGCAGCAAATGCGTGTTTCTGGACAAGGGAGGCAAAAGTGCGCTGCGCTCCTAAGCTATCTCCCTGCGAGACACACTGCCAAAGCTTTTCGCTATCATGCAGTCCAGTGCAGACGCACACTACGGCTCTCCGGAGCTGTCCGAAGCTAAGCGCCGGTGGCCGGCGTCTTTCGGCTGAAGCAGCGCTTCGGAGCGTAGGGCTGCCGCTCCGCTGTTGTGTGCGCGAAGCAGCCGCTTCTCCTGCTCCGGGAGCGGACAGAGCGGTAGCTTGTACGAGGGCGAAGAACGAAGCCGCAGAGCACCCGGCTTCTCCGCGCCCTCTAAGGACTGCTAGAGGACCGTGGTGGCCACTCGCCTTCCTCTTCAATTCCATTCTAGCATACTTAGGGAAGGTGTTCCAGGACAATTTTCCTGAGTTTTGAATTCGTCCTGATGCAGCCCCTCGTGGGAAACTCGGCGCGTCCTCTGAGTCTCCGAGTGCAGAGACCTCGATGGCAACTGCAGAAATGAAGGACTGCGTTGAGTTGTCGAGAAGCAAGAACATAGCCTGGAGTTTGGGAGTCAGCAGCTGCTGGACTTTTGCGATTGCTTTCACTGTGCACTGAATGCCAGGACGGCATGTGCACGTTAAAACAACGAGCTGGGCAAGAGTAATCGAAAGATCACGGCCGTCAGAAAGCAGCTTATATATTGCCCTGGAAAGAGCATTGTTTTTGGAGTGTGCAGTAAAATCGTGTTTCTGGACAAGGGAGGCATAAGTGCGCTGCGCTCCTAAGCTATCTCCCTGCGAGACACACTGCCAAAGCTTTTCGCTATCATGCAGTCCAGTGCAGACGCACACTACGGCTCTCCGGAGCTGTCCGAAGCCAAGCGCCGGTGGCCGGCGTCTTTCGGCTGAAGCAGCGCTTCGGAGCGTACGGCTGCCGCTCCGCTGTTGTGTGCGCGAAGCAGCCGCTTCTCCTGCTCCGGGAGCCGGAGAGAGCGGTAGTTTGTACGAGGGCGAAGAACGAAGCCGCAGAGCACCGGGCTTCTGCGCGCACCCTAAGGACTGCTAGAGGACCGTGGTGGCCGCTCGCCTGCCTCTTCAATTCCATTCTAGCATCCTTAGGGAAGGTATTCCAGGACAATTTTCCTGAGTTTTGAATTCGTCCTGATGCAGCCCTTCCTGGGAAACTCGTGCGCGTCCTCTGAGTCTCCGAGTGCAGAGACCTCGATGGCAACTGCAGAAATGAAGGACTGCGTTGAGTTGTCGAGAAGCAAGAACATAGCCTGGAGTTTGGGAGTCAGCAGCTGCTGGACTTTTGCGATTGCTTTCACTGTGCACTGAATGCCAGGACGGCATGTGCACGTTAAAACAACGAGCTGGGCAAGAGTAATCGAAAGATCACGGCCGTCAGAAAGCAGCTTATATATTGCCCTAGAAAGAGCATTGTTTTTGGAGTGTGCAGTAAAATCGTGTTTCTGGACAAGGGAGGCATAAGTGCGCTGCGCTTCTAAGCTATCTCCCTGCGAGACACACTGCCAAAGCTTTTCGCTATCATGCAGTCCAGTGCAGACGCACACTACGGCTCTCCGGAGCTGTCCGAAGCCAAGCGCCGGTGGCCGGCGTCTTTCGGCTGAAGCAGCGCTTCGGAGCGTACGGCTGCCGCTCCGCTCTTGTGTGCGCGAAGCAGCCGCTTCTCCTGCTCCGGGAGCGGACAGAGCGGTAGCTTGTACGAGGGCGAAGAACGAAGCCGCAGAGCACCCGGCTTCTCCGCGCCCTCTAAGGACTGCTAGAGGACCGTGGTGGCCACTCGCCTTCCTCTTCAATTCCATTCTAGCATACTTAGGGAAGGTGTTCCAGGACAATTTTCCTGAGTTTTGAATTCGTCCTGATGCAGCCCCTCGTGGGAAACTCGGCGCGTCCTCTGAGTCTCCGAGTGCAGAGACCTCGATGGCAACTGCAGAAATGAAGGACTGCGTTGAGTTGTCGAGAAGCAAGAACATAGCCTGGAGTTTGGGAGTCAGCAGCTGCTGGACTTTTGCGATTGCTTTCACTGTGCACTGAATGCCAGGACGGCATGTGCACGTTAAAACAACGAGCTGGGCAAGAGTAATCGAAAGATCACGGCCGTCAGAAAGCAGCTTATATATTGCCCTGGAAAGAGCATTGTTTTTGGAGTGTGCAGTAAAATCGTGTTTCTGGACAAGGGAGGCATAAGTGCGCTGCGCTCCTAAGCTATCTCCCTGCGAGACACACTGCCAAAGCTTTTCGCTATCATGCAGTCCAGTGCAGACGCACACTACGGCTCTCCGGAGCTGTCCGAAGCCAAGCGCCGGTGGCCGGCGTCTTTCGGCTGAAGCAGCGCTTCGGAGCGTACGGCTGCCGCTCCGCTGTTGTGTGCGCGAAGCAGCCGCTTCTCCTGCTCCGGGAGCCGGAGAGAGCGGTAGCTTGTACGAGGGCGAAGAACGAAGCCGCAGAGCACCGGGCTTCTGCGCGCACCCTAAGGACTGCTAGAGGACCGTGGTGGCCGCTCGCCTGCCTCTTCAATTCCATTCTAGCATCCTTAGGGAAGGTGTTCCAGGACAATTTTCCTGAGTTTTGAATTCGTCCTGATGCAGCCTCTCCTGGGAAACTCGTGCTCGTCCTCTGAGTCTCCGACATGCAGAGACCTCGATGGCAACTGCAGAAATGAAGGGCTGCGTTGAGTTGTCGAGAAGCAAGAACATAGCCAGCGCCTTGTGTTTGGAAGTCAGCAGCTGCTAGACTTTTGCGATTGCTATCACTGTGCACTGAAAGCCAGGACGGCCTGTGCACGTTAAAACAACTAGCTGAGCAAGAGGAGCCGAAAAATCACGGCCGCTAGATAGCAGCTTACGTATTGCCCAGGAAAGAGCACTATTTTTGGAGTGTGCAGTAAAATCGTGTTTTTGGACAAGGGAGGCATAAGTGCGCTGCGCTCCTAAGCTATCTCCCTGCGAGACACACTGCCAAAGCTTTTCGCTATGATGCAGTCTAGTGCAGACGCACACTACGGCTCTCCGGAGCTGTCCGAAGCCAAGCGCCGGTGGCCGGCGTCTTTCGGCTGAAGCAGCGCTTCGGAGCGTAGGGCTGCCGCTCCGCTGTTGTGTGCGCGAAGCAGCCGCTTCTCCTGCTCCGGGAGCGGACAGAGCGGTAGCTTGTACGAGGGCGAAGAACGTTGCTGCAGAGAGACGAAATTGTGTGCACAGTCTTGCGACTGATAGAGGACGGTGGCTAAAGCTCCCTGCCTTTTCAATGCACTGCTGGCATGCTTTATTGAAGGTGCTCCGAGACAATTTTCCTGGGTTTTGACTTCGTCCTGATGAAGCCCCTCTTGGGAAACTCGTGCTCGTTTCCGAAGGCTCGAGATGCAGAGAACTCGATGGCAGCTGCAGAAATGAAGGGCTGCGTTGAGTTGTCGAGAAGCAAGAACATAGCCTGGAGTTTGGGAGTCAGCAGCTGCTGGACTTTTGCGATTGCTTTCACTGTGCACTGAATGCCAGGACGGCACGTGCACGTTAAAACAACGAGCTGGGCAAGAGTGGGCAGAAGAGAACGGGCGTCAGACAGCAGCTTACATATTACCATAGGAAGAGCAGTGTTTTTGGAGTGTGCAGCAAATGCGTGTTTCTGGACAAGGGAGGCAAAAGTGCGCTGCGCTCCTAAGCTATCTCCCTGCGAGACACACTGCCAAAGCTTTTCGCTATCATGCAGTCCAGTGCAGACGCACACTACGGCTCTCCGGAGCTGTCCGAAGCTAAGCGCCGGTGGCCGGCGTCTTTCGGCTGAAGCAGCGCTTCGGAGCGTAGGGCTGCCGCTCCGCTGTTGTGTGCGCGAAGCAGCCGCTTCTCCTGCTCCGGGAGCGGACAGAGCGGTAGCTTGTACGAGGGCGAAGAACGAAGCCGCAGAGCACCCGGCTTCTCCGCGCCCCCTAAGGACTGCTAGAGGACCGTGGTGGCCACTCGCCTTCCTCTTCAATTCCATTCTAGTATCCTTAGGGAAGGTGTTCCAGGACAATTTTCCTGAGTTTTGAATTCGTCCTGATGCAGCCCCTCGTGGGAAACTCGGCGCGTCCTCTGAGTCTCCGAGTGCAGAGACCTCGATGGCAACTGCAGAAATGAAGGACTGCGTTGAGTTGTCGAGAAGCAAGAACATAGCCTGGAGTTTGGGAGTCAGCAGCTGCTGGACTTTTGCGATTGCTTTCACTGTGCACTGAATGCCAGGACGGCATGTGCACGTTAAAACAACGAGCTGGGCAAGAGTAATCGAAAGATCACGGCCGTCAGAAAGCAGCTTATATATTGCCCTGGAAAGAGCATTGTTTTTGGAGTGTGCAGTAAAATCGTGTTTCTGGACAAGGGAGGCATAAGTGCGCTGCGCTCCTAAGCTATCTCCCTGCGAGACACACTGCCAAAGCTTTTCGCTATCATGCAGTCCAGTGCAGACGCACACTACGGCTCTCCGGAGCTGTCCGAAGCCAAGCGCCGGTGGCCGGCGTCTTTCGGCTGAAGCAGCGCTTCGGAGCGTAGGGCTGCCGCTCCGCTCTTGTGTGCGCGAAGCAGCCGCTTCTCCTGCTCCGGGAGCCGGAGAGAGCGGTAGTTTGTACGAGGGCGAAGAACGAAGCCGCAGAGCACCGGGCTTCTGCGCGCACCCTAAGGACTGCTAGAGGACCGTGGTGGCCGCTCGCCTGCCTCTTCAATTCCATTCTAGCATCCTTAGGGAAGGTATTCCAGGACAATTTTCCTGAGTTTTGAATTCGTCCTGATGCAGCCCTTCCTGGGAAACTCGTGCGCGTCCTCTGAGTCTCCGAGTGCAGAGACCTCGATGGCAACTGCAGAAATGAAGGACTGCGTTGAGTTGTCGAGAAGCAAGAACATAGCCTGGAGTTTGGGAGTCAGCAGCTGCTGGACTTTTGCGATTGCTTTCACTGTGCACTGAATGCCAGGACGGCATGTGCACGTTAAAACAACGAGCTGGGCAAGAGTAATCGAAAGATCACGGCCGTCAGAAAGCAGCTTATATATTGCCCTAGAAAGAGCATTGTTTTTGGAGTGTGCAGTAAAATCGTGTTTCTGGACAAGGGAGGCATAAGTGCGCTGCGCTTCTAAGCTATCTCCCTGCGAGACACACTGCCAAAGCTTTTCGCTATCATGCAGTCCAGTGCAGACGCACACTACGGCTCTCCGGAGCTGTCCGAAGCCAAGCGCCGGTGGCCGGCGTCTTTCGGCTGAAGCAGCGCTTCGGAGCGTACGGCTGCCGCTCCGCTCTTGTGTGCGCGAAGCAGCCGCTTCTCCTGCTCCGGGAGCCGGAGAGAGCGGTAGCTTGTACGAGGGCGAAGAACGAAGCCGCAGAGCACCGGGCTTCTGCGCGCACCCTAAGGACTGCTAGAGGACCGTGGTGGCCGCTCGCCTGCCTCTTCAATTCCATTCTAGCATCCTTAGGGAAGGTGTTCCAGGACAATTTTCCTGAGTTTTGAATTCGTCCTGATGCAGCCTCTCCTGGGAAACTCGTGCTCGTCCTCTGAGTCTCCGACATGCAGAGACCTCGATGGCAACTGCAGAAATGAAGGGCTGCGTTGAGTTGTCGAGAAGCAAGAACATAGCCAGCGCCTTGTGTTTGGAAGTCAGCAGCTGCTAGACTTTTGCGATTGCTATCACTGTGCACTGAAAGCCAGGACGGCCTGTGCACGTTAAAACAACTAGCTGAGCAAGAGGAGCCGAAAAATCACGGCCGCTAGATAGCAGCTTACGTATTGCCCAGGAAAGAGCACTATTTTTGGAGTGTGCAGTAAAATCGTGTTTTTGGACAAGGGAGGCATAAGTGCGCTGCGCTCCTAAGCTATCTCCCTGCGAGACACACTGCCAAAGCTTTTCGCTATCATGCAGTCTAGTGCAGACGCACACTACGGCTCTCCGGAGCTGTCCGAAGCCAAGCGCCGGTGGCCGGCGTCTTTCGGCTGAAGCAGCGCTTCGGAGCGTAGGGCTGCCGCTCCGCTGTTGTGTGCGCGAAGCAGCCGCTTCTCCTGCTCCGGGAGCGGACAGAGCGGTAGCTTGTACGAGGGCGAAGAACGTTGCTGCAGAGAGACGAAATTGTGTGCACAGTCTTGCGACTGATAGAGGACGGTGGCTAAAGCTCCCTGCCTTTTCAATGCACTGCTGGCATGCTTTATTGAAGGTGCTCCGAGACAATTTTCCTGGGTTTTGACTTCGTCCTGATGAAGCCCCTCTTGGGAAACTCGTGCTCGTTTCCGAAGGTTCGAGATGCAGAGAACTCGATGGCAGCTGCAGAAATGAAGGGCTGCGTTGAGTTGTCGAGAAGCAAGAACATAGCCTGGAGTTTGGGAGTCAGCAGCTGCTGGACTTTTGCGATTGCTTTCACTGTGCACTGAATGCCAGGACGGCACGTGCACGTTAAAACAACGAGCTGGGCAAGAGTGGGCAGAAGAGAACGGGCGTCAGACAGCAGCTTACATATTACCATAGGAAGAGCAGTGTTTTTGGAGTGTGCAGCAAATGCGTGTTTCTGGACAAGGGAGGCAAAAGTGCGCTGCGCTCCTAAGCTATCTCCCTGCGAGACACACTGCCAAAGCTTTTCGCTATCATGCAGTCCAGTGCAGACGCACACTACGGCTCTCCGGAGCTGTCCGAAGCTAAGCGCCGGTGGCCGGCGTCTTTCGGCTGAAGCAGCGCTTCGGAGCGTAGGGCTGCCGCTCCGCTGTTGTGTGCGCGAAGCAGCCGCTTCTCCTGCTCCGGGAGCGGACAGAGCGGTAGCTTGTACGAGGGCGAAGAACGAAGCCGCAGAGCACCCGGCTTCTCCGCGCCCCCTAAGGACTGCTAGAGGACCGTGGTGGCCACTCGCCTTCCTCTTCAATTCCATTCTAGTATCCTTAGGGACGGTGTTCCAGGACAATTTTCCTGAGTTTTGAATTCGTCCTGATGCAGCCCCTCCTGGGAAACTCGTGCGCGTCCTCTGAGTCTCCGAGTGCAGAGACCTCGATGGCAACTGCAGAAATGAAGGACTGCGTTGAGTTGTCGAGAAGCAAGAACATAGCCTGGAGTTTGGGAGTCAGCAGCTGCTGGACTTTTGCGATTGCTTTCACTGTGCACTGAATGCCAGGACGGCATGTGCACGTTAAAACAACGAGCTGGGCAAGAGTAATCGAAAGATCACGGCCGTCAGAAAGCAGCTTATATATTGCCCTGGAAAGAGCATTGTTTTTGGAGTGTGCAGTAAAATCGTGTTTCTGGACAAGGGAGGCATAAGTGCGCTGCGCTCCTAAGCTATCTCCCTGCGAGACACACTGCCAAAGCTTTTCGCTATCATGCAGTCCAGTGCAGACGCACACTACGGCTCTCCGGAGCTGTCCGAAGCCAAGCGCCGGTGGCCGGCGTCTTTCGGCTGAAGCAGCGTTTCGGAGCGTAGGGCTGCCGCTCCGCTGTTGTGTGCGCGAAGCAGCCGCTTCTCCTGCTCCGGGAGCCGGAGAGAGCGGTAGCTTGTACGAGGGCGAAGAACGAAGCCGCAGAGCACCGGGCTTCTGCGCGCACCCTAAGGACTGCTAGAGGACCGTGGTGGCCGCTCGCCTGCCTCTTCAATTCCATTCTAGCATCCTTAGGGAAGGTGTTCCAGGACAATTTTCCTGAGTTTTGAATTCGTCCTGATGCAGCCCCTCCTGGGAAACTCGTGCGCGTCCTCTGAGTCTCCGACATGCAGAGACCTCGATGGCAACTGCAGAAATGAAGGGCTGCGTTGAGTTGTCGAGAAGCAAGAACATAGCCAGCGCCTTGTGTTTGGAAGTCAGCAGCTGCTAGACTTTTGCGATTGCTATCACTGTGCACTGAAAGCCAGGACGGCCTGTGCACGTTAAAACAACTAGCTGAGCAAGAGTAGCCGAAAAATCACGGCCGCTAGATAGCAGCTTACGTATTGCCCAGGAAAGAGCACTATTTTTGGAGTGTGCAGTAAAATCGTGTTTTTGGACAAGGGAGGCATAAGTGCGCTGCGCTCCTAAGCTATCTCCCTGCGAGACACACTGCCAAAGCTTTTCGCTATGATGCAGTCTAGTGCAGACGCACACTACGGCTCTCCGGAGCTGTCCGAAGCCAAGCGCCGGTGGCCGGCGTCTTTCGGCTGAAGCAGCGCTTCGGAGCGTATGGCTGCCGCTCCGCTGTTGTGTGCGCGAAGCAGCCGCTTCTCCTGCTCCGGGAGCCGGAGAGAGCTGTAGCTTGTACGAGGGCAAAGAACGTTGCTGCAGAGAGACGAAATTGTGTGCACAGTCTTGCGACTGATAGAGGACGGTGGCTAAAGCTCCCTGCCTTTTCAATGCACTGCTGGCATGCTTTATTGAAGGTGCTCCGAGACAATTTTCCTGGGTTTTGACTTCGTCCTGATGAAGCCCCTCTTGGGAAACTCGTGCTCGTTTCCGAAGGCTCGAGATGCAGAGAACTCGATGGCAGCTGCAGAAATGAAGGGCTGCGTTGAGTTGTCGAGAAGCAAGAACATAGCCAGCGCCTTGTGTTTGGCAGTCAGCAGCTGCTGGACTTTTGCGATTGCTTTCACTGTGCACTGAATGCCAGGACGGCACGTGCACGTTAAAACAACGAGCTGGGCAAGAGTGGGCAGAAGAGAACGGGCGTCAGACAGCAGCTTACATATTACCATAGGAAGAGCAGTGTTTTTGGAGTGTGCAGCAAATGCGTGTTTCTGGACAAGGGAGGCAAAAGTGCGCTGCGCTCCTAAGCTATCTCCCTGCGAGACACACTGCCAAAGCTTTTCGTTATCATGCAGTCCAGTGCAGACGCACACTACGGCTCTCCGGAGCTGTCCGAAGCCAAGCGCCGGTGGCCGGCGTCTTTCGGCTGAAGCAGCGCTTCGGAGCGTACGGCTGCCGCTCCGCTGTTGTGTGCGCGAAGCAGCCGCTTCTCCTGCTCCGGGAGCGGACAGAGCGGTAGCTTGTACGAGGGCGAAGAACGTTGCTGCAGAGAGACGAAATTGTGTGCACAGTCTTGCGACTGATAGAGGACGGTGGCTAAAGCTCCCTGCCTTTTCAATGCACTGCTGGCATGCTTTATTGAAGGTGCTCCGAGACAATTTTCCTGGGTTTTGACTTCGTCCTGATGAAGCCCCTCTTGGGAAACTCGTGCTCGTTTCCGAAGGTTCGAGATGCAGAGAACTCGATGGCAGCTGCAGAAATGAAGGGCTGCGTTGAGTTGTCGAGAAGCAAGAACATAGCCAGCGCCTTGTGTTTGGGAGTTAGCAGCTGCTGGACTTTTGCGATTGCTTTCACTGTGCACTGAATGCCAGGACGGCACGTGCACGTTAAAACAACGAGCTGGGCAAGAGTGGGCAGAAGAGAACGGGCGTCAGACAGCAGCTTACATATTACCATAGGAAGAGCAGTGTTTTTGGAGTGTGCAGCAAATGCGTGTTTCTGGACAAGGGAGGCAAAAGTGCGCTGCGCTCCTAAGCTATCTCCCTGCGAGACACACTGCCAAAGCTTTTCGTTATCATGCAGTCTAGTGCAGACGCACACTACGGCTCTCCGGAGCTGTCCGAAGCTAAGCGCCGGTGGCCGTGTCTTTCGGCTGAAGCAGCGCTTCGGAGCGTAGGGCTGCCGCTCCGCTGTTGTGTGCGCGAAGCAGCCGCTTCTCCTGCTCCGGGAGCGGACAGAGCGGTAGCTTGTACGAGGGCGAAGAACGAAGCCGCAGAGCACCCGGCTTCTCCGCGCCCCCTAAGGACTGCTAGAGGACCGTGGTGGCCACTCGCCTTCCTCTTCAATTCCATTCTAGCATACTTAGGGAAGGTGTTCCAGGACAATTTTCCTGAGTTTTGAATTCGTCCTGATGCAGCCCCTCCTGGGAAACTCGTGCGCGTCCTCTGAGTCTCCGAGTGCAGAGACCTCGATGGCAACTGCAGAAATGAAGGACTGCGTTGAGTTGTCGAGAAGCAAGAACATAGCCTGGAGTTTGGGAGTCAGCAGCTGCTGGACTTTTGCGATTGCTTTCACTGTGCACTGAATGCCAGGACGGCATGTGCACGTTAAAACAACGAGCTGGGCAAGAGTAATCGAAAGATCATGGCCGTCAGAAAGCAGCTTATATATTGCCCTGGAAAGAGCATTGTTTTTGGAGTGTGCAGTAAAATCGTGTTTCTGGACAAGGGAGGCATAAGTGCGCTGCGCTCCTAAGCTATCTCCCTGCGAGACACACTGCCAAAGCTTTTCGCTATCATGCAGTCCAGTGCAGACGCACACTACGGCTCTCCGGAGCTGTCCGAAGCCAAGCGCCGGTGGCCGGCGTCTTTCGGCTGAAGCAGCGCTTCGGAGCGTAGGGCTGCCGCTCCGCTCTTGTGTGCGCGAAGCAGCCGCTTCTCCTGCTCCGGGAGCCGGAGAGAGCGGTAGCTTGTACGAGGGCGAAGAACGAAGCCGCAGAGCACCGGGCTTCTGCGCGCACCCTAAGGACTGCTAGAGGACCGTGGTGGCCGCTCGCCTGCCTCTTCAATTCCATTCTAGCATCCTTAGGGAAGGTGTTCCAGGACAATTTTCCTGAGTTTTGAATTCGTCCTGATGCAGCCTCTCCTGGGAAACTCGTGCGCGTCCTCTGAGTCTCCGAGTGCAGAGACCTCGATGGCAACTGCAGAAATGTAGGGCTGCGTTGAGTTGTCGAGAAGCAAGAACATAGCCAGCGCCTTGTGTTTGGGAGGCAGCAGCTGCTAGACTTTTGCGATTGCTATCACTGTGCACTGAAAGCCAGGACGGCCTGTGCACGTTAAAACAACTAGCTGAGCAAGAGTAGCCGAAAAATCACGGCCGCTAGATAGCAGCTTACTTATTGCCCAGGAAAGAGCACTATTTTTGGAGTGTGCAGTAAAATCGTGTTTTTGGACAAGGGAGGCATAAGTGCGCTGCGCTCCTAAGCTATCTCCCTGCGAGACACACTGTCAAAGCTTTTCGCTATGATGCAGTCTAGTGCAGACGCACACTACGGCTCTCCGGAGCTGTCCGAAGCCAAGCGCCGGTGGCCGGCGTCTTTCGGCTGAAGCAGCGCTTCGGAGCGTATGGCTGCCGCTCCGCTGTTGTGTGCGCGAAGCAGCCGCTTCTCCTGCTCCGGGAGCCGGAGAGAGCTGTAGCTTGTACGAGGGCAAAGAACGTTGCTGCAGAGAGACGAAATTGTGTGCACAGTCTTGCGACTGATAGAGGACGGTGGCTAAAGCTCCCTGCCTTTTCAATGCACTGCTGGCATGCTTTATTGAAGGTGCTCCGAGACAATTTTCCTGGGTTTTGACTTCGTCCTGATGAAGCCCCTCTTGGGAAACTCGTGCTCGTTTCCGAAGGCTCGAGATGCAGAGAACTCGATGGCAGCTGCAGAAATGAAGGGCTGCGTTGAGTTGTCGAGAAGCAAGAACATAGCCAGCGCCTTGTGTTTGGCAGTCAGCAGCTGCTGGACTTTTGCGATTGCTTTCACTGTGCACTGAATGCCAGGACGGCACGTGCACGTTAAAACAACGAGCTGGGCAAGAGTGGGCAGAAGAGAACGGGCGTCAGACAGCAGCTTACATATTACCATAGGAAGAGCAGTGTTTTTGGAGTGTGCAGCAAATGCGTGTTTCTGGACAAGGGAGGCAAAAGTGCGCTGCGCTCCTAAGCTATCTCCCTGCGAGACACACTGCCAAAGCTTTTCGTTATCATGCAGTCTAGTGCAGACGCACACTACGGCTCTCCGGAGCTGTCCGAAGCTAAGCGCCGGTGGCCGTGTCTTTCGGCTGAAGCAGCGCTTCGGAGCGTAGGGCTGCCGCTCCGCTGTTGTGTGCGCGAAGCAGCCGCTTCTCCTGCTCCGGGAGCGGACAGAGCGATAGCTTGTACGAGGGCGAAGAACGAAGCCGCAGAGCACCCGGCTTCTCCGCGCCCCCTAAGGACTGCTAGAGGACCGTGGTGGCCACTCGCCTTCCTCTTCAATTCCATTCTAGCATCCTTAGGGAAGGTGTTCCAGGACAATTTTCCTGAGTTTTGAATTCGTCCTGATGCAGCCCCTCGTGGGAAACTCGTGCGCGTCCTCTGAGTCTCCGAGTGCAGAGACCTCGATGGCAACTGCAGAAATGAAGGACTGCGTTGAGTTGTCGAGAAGCAAGAACATAGCCTGGAGTTTGGGAGTCAGCAGCTGCTGGACTTTTGCGATTGCTTTCACTGTGCACTGAATGCCAGGACGGCATGTGCACGTTAAAACAACGAGCTGGGCAAGAGTAATCGAAAGATCACGGCCGTCAGAAAGCAGCTTATATATTGCCCTGGAAAGAGCATTGTTTTTGGAGTGTGCAGTAAAATCGTGTTTCTGGACAAGGGAGGCATAAGTGCGCTGCGCTCCTAAGCTATCTCCCTGCGAGACACACTGCCAAAGCTTTTCGCTATGATGCAGTCTAGTGCAGACGCACACTACGGCTCTCCGGAGCTGTCCGAAGCCAAGCGCCGGTGGCCGGCGTCTTTCGGCTGAAGCAGCGCTTCGGAGCGTACGGCTGCCGCTCCGCTCTTGTGTGCGCGAAGCAGCCGCTTCTCCTGCTCCGGGAGCGGACAGAGCGGTAGCTTGTACGAGGGCGAAGAACGTTGCTGCAGAGAGACGAAATTGTGTGCACAGTCTTGCGACTGATAGAGGACGGTGGCTAAAGCTCCCTGCCTTTTCAATGCACTGCTGGCATGCTTTATTGAAGGTGCTCCGAGACAATTTTCCTGGGTTTTGACTTCGTCCTGATGAAGCCCCTCTTGGGAAACTCGTGCTCGTTTCCGAAGGCTCGAGATGCAGAGAACTCGATGGCAGCTGCAGAAATGAAGGGCTGCGTTGAGTTGTCGAGAAGCAAGAACATAGCCAGCGCCTTGTGTTTGGCAGTCAGCAGCTGCTGGACTTTTGCGATTGCTTTCACTGTGCACTGAATGCCAGGACGGCACGTGCACGTTAAAACAACGAGCTGGGCAAGAGTGGGCAGAAGAGAACGGGCGTCAGACAGCAGCTTACATATTACCATAGGAAGAGCAGTGTTTTTGGAGTGTGCAGCAAATGCGTGTTTCTGGACAAGGGAGGCAAAAGTGCGCTGCGCTCCTAAGCTATCTCCCTGCGAGACACACTGCCAAAGCTTTTCGTTATCATGCAGTCTAGTGCAGACGCACACTACGGCTCTCCGGAGCTGTCCGAAGCTAAGCGCCGGTGGCCGTGTCTTTCGGCTGAAGCAGCGCTTCGGAGCGTAGGGCTGCCGCTCCGCTGTTGTGTGCGCGAAGCAGCCGCTTCTCCTGCTCCGGGAGCGGACAGAGCGATAGCTTGTACGAGGGCGAAGAACGAAGCCGCAGAGCACCCGGCTTCTCCGCGCCCCCTAAGGACTGCTAGAGGACCGTGGTGGCCACTCGCCTTCCTCTTCAATTCCATTCTAGCATCCTTAGGGAAGGTGTTCCAGGACAATTTTCCTGAGTTTTGAATTCGTCCTGATGCAGCCCCTCGTGGGAAACTCGTGCGCGTCCTCTGAGTCTCCGAGTGCAGAGACCTCGATGGCAACTGCAGAAATGAAGGACTGCGTTGAGTTGTCGAGAAGCAAGAACATAGCCTGGAGTTTGGGAGTCAGCAGCTGCTGGACTTTTGCGATTGCTTTCACTGTGCACTGAATGCCAGGACGGCATGTGCACGTTAAAACAACGAGCTGGGCAAGAGTAATCGAAAGATCACGGCCGTCAGAAAGCAGCTTATATATTGCCCTGGAAAGAGCATTGTTTTTGGAGTGTGCAGTAAAATCGTGTTTCTGGACAAGGGAGGCATAAGTGCGCTGCGCTCCTAAGCTATCTCCCTGCGAGACACACTGCCAAAGCTTTTCGCTATGATGCAGTCTAGTGCAGACGCACACTACGGCTCTCCGGAGCTGTCCGAAGCCAAGCGCCGGTGGCCGGCGTCTTTCGGCTGAAGCAGCGCTTCGGAGCGTACGGCTGCCGCTCCGCTGTTGTGTGCGCGAAGCAGCCGCTTCTCCTGCTCCGGGAGCGGACAGAGCGGTAGCTTGTACGAGGGCGAAGAACGTTGCTGCAGAGAGACGAAATTGTGTGCACAGTCTTGCGACTGATAGAGGACGGTGGCTAAAGCTCCCTGCCTTTTCAATGCACTGCTGGCATGCTTTATTGAAGGTGCTCCGAGACAATTTTCCTGGGTTTTGACTTCGTCCTGATGAAGCCCCTCTTGGGAAACTCGTGCTCGTTTCCGAAGGCTCGAGATGCAGAGAACTCGATGGCAGCTGCAGAAATGAAGGGCTGCGTTGAGTTGTCGAGAAGCAAGAACATAGCCTGGAGTTTGGGAGTCAGCAGCTGCTGGACTTTTGCGATTGCTTTCACTGTGCACTGAATGCCAGGACGGCACGTGCACGTTAAAACAACGAGCTGGGCAAGAGTGGGCAGAAGAGAACGGGCGTCAGACAGCAGCTTACATATTACCATAGGAAGAGCAGTGTTTTTGGAGTGTGCAGCAAATGCGTGTTTCTGGACAAGGGAGGCAAAAGTGCGCTGCGCTCCTAAGCTATCTCCCTGCGAGACACACTGCCAAAGCTTTTCGCTATCATGCAGTCCAGTGCAGACGCACACTACGGCTCTCCGGAGCTGTCCGAAGCTAAGCGCCCGTGGCCGGCGTCTTTCGGCTGAAGCAGCGCTTCGGAGCGTAGGGCTGCCGCTCCGCTGTTGTGTGCGCGAAGCAGCCGCTTCTCCTGCTCCGGGAGCGGACAGAGCGGTAGCTTGTACGAGGGCGAAGAACGAAGCCGCAGAGCACCCGGCTTCTCCGCGCCCCCTAAGGACTGCTAGAGGACCGTGGTGGCCACTCGCCTTCCTCTTCAATTCCATTCTAGTATCCTTAGGGACGGTGTTCCAGGACAATTTTCCTGAGTTTTGAATTCGTCCTGATGCAGCCCCTCCTGGGAAACTCGTGCGCGTCCTCTGAGTCTCCGAGTGCAGAGACCTCGATGGCAACTGCAGAAATGAAGGACTGCGTTGAGTTGTCGAGAAGCAAGAACATAGCCTGGAGTTTGGGAGTCAGCAGCTGCTGGACTTTTGCGATTGCTTTCACTGTGCACTGAATGCCAGGACGGCATGTGCACGTTAAAACAACGAGCTGGGCAAGAGTAATCGAAAGATCACGGCCGTCAGAAAGCAGCTTATATATTGCCCTGGAAAGAGCATTGTTTTTGGAGTGTGCAGTAAAATCGTGTTTCTGGACAAGGGAGGCATAAGTGCGCTGCGCTCCTAAGCTATCTCCCTGCGAGACACACTGCCAAAGCTTTTCGCTATCATGCAGTCCAGTGCAGACGCACACTACGGCTCTCCGGAGCTGTCCGAAGCCAAGCGCCAGTGGCCGGCGTCTTTCGGCTGAAGCAGCGTTTCGGAGCGTAGGGCTGCCGCTCCGCTGTTGTGTGCGCGAAGCAGCCGCTTCTCCTGCTCCGGGAGCCGGAGAGAGCGGTAGCTTGTACGAGGGCGAAGAACGAAGCCGCAGAGCACCGGGCTTCTGCGCGCACCCTAAGGACTGCTAGAGGACCGTGGTGGCCGCTCGCCTGCCTCTTCAATTCCATTCTAGCATCCTTAGGGAAGGTGTTCCAGGACAATTTTCCTGAGTTTTGAATTCGTCCTGATGCAGCCCCTCCTGGGAAACTCGTGCGCGTCCTCTGAGTCTCCGACATGCAGAGACCTCGATGGCAACTGCAGAAATGAAGGGCTGCGTTGAGTTGTCGAGAAGCAAGAACATAGCCAGCGCCTTGTGTTTGGAAGTCAGCAGCTGCTAGACTTTTGCGATTGCTATCACTGTGCACTGAAAGCCAGGACGGCCTGTGCACGTTAAAACAACTAGCTGAGCAAGAGTAGCCGAAAAATCACGGCCGCTAGATAGCAGCTTACGTATTGCCCAGGAAAGAGCACTATTTTTGGAGTGTGCAGTAAAATCGTGTTTTTGGACAAGGGAGGCATAAGTGCGCTGCGCTCCTAAGCTATCTCCCTGCGAGACACACTGCCAAAGCTTTTCGCTATGATGCAGTCTAGTGCAGACGCACACTACGGCTCTCCGGAGCTGTCCGAAGCCAAGCGCCGGTGGCCGGCGTCTTTCGGCTGAAGCAGCGCTTCGGAGCGTATGGCTGCCGCTCCGCTGTTGTGTGCGCGAAGCAGCCGCTTCTCCTGCTCCGGGAGCCGGAGAGAGCTGTAGCTTGTACGAGGGCAAAGAACGTTGCTGCAGAGAGACGAAATTGTGTGCACAGTCTTGCGACTGATAGAGGACGGTGGCTAAAGCTCCCTGCCTTTTCAATGCACTGCTGGCATGCTTTATTGAAGGTGCTCCGAGACAATTTTCCTGGGTTTTGACTTCGTCCTGATGAAGCCCCTCTTGGGAAACTCGTGCTCGTTTCCGAAGGCTCGAGATGCAGAGAACTCGATGGCAGCTGCAGAAATGAAGGGCTGCGTTGAGTTGTCGAGAAGCAAGAACATAGCCAGCGCCTTGTGTTTGGCAGTCAGCAGCTGCTGGACTTTTGCGATTGCTTTCACTGTGCACTGAATGCCAGGACGGCACGTGCACGTTAAAACAACGAGCTGGGCAAGAGTGGGCAGAAGAGAACGGGCGTCAGACAGCAGCTTACATATTACCATAGGAAGAGCAGTGTTTTTGGAGTGTGCAGCAAATGCGTGTTTCTGGACAAGGGAGGCAAAAGTGCGCTGCGCTCCTAAGCTATCTCCCTGCGAGACACACTGCCAAAGCTTTTCGCTATCATGCAGTCCAGTGCAGACGCACACTACGGCTCTCCGGAGCTGTCCGAAGCTAAGCGCCGGTGGCCGGCGTCTTTCGGCTGAAGCAGCGCTTCGGAGCGTAGGGCTGCCGCTCCGCTGTTGTGTGCGCGAAGCAGCCGCTTCTCCTGCTCCGGGAGCCGGAGAGAGCGGTAGCTTGTACGAGGGCGAAGAACGAAGCCGCAGAGCACCGGGCTTCTCCGCGCCCCCTAAGGACTGCTAGAGGACCGTGGTGGCCACTCGCCTTCCTCTTCAATTCCATTCTAGTATCCTTAGGGACGGTGTTCCAGGACAATTTTCCTGAGTTTTGAATTCGTCCTGATGCAGCCCCTCCTGGGAAACTCGTGCGCGTCCTCTGAGTCTCCGAGTGCAGAGACCTCGATGGCAACTGCAGAAATGAAGGACTGCGTTGAGTTGTCGAGAAGCAAGAACATAGCCTGGAGTTTGGGAGTCAGCAGCTGCTGGACTTTTGCGATTGCTTTCACTGTGCACTGAATGCCAGGACGGCACGTGCACGTTAAAACAACGAGCTGGGCAAGAGTAATCGAAAGATCACGGCCGTCAGAAAGCAGCTTATATATTGCCCTGGAAAGAGCATTGTTTTTGGAGTGTGCAGTAAAATCGTGTTTCTGGACAAGGGAGGCATAAGTGCGCTGCGCTCCTAAGCTATCTCCCTGCGAGACACACTGCCAAAGCTTTTCGCTATCATGCAGTCCAGTGCAGACGCACACTACGGCTCTCCGGAGCTGTCCGAAGCCAAGCGCCGGTGGCCGGCGTCTTTCGGCTGAAGCAGCGCTTCGGAGCGTAGGGCTGCCGCTCCGCTGTTGTGTGCGCGAAGCAGCCGCTTCTCCTGCTCCGGGAGCCGGAGAGAGCGGTAGCTTGTACGAGGGCGAAGAACGAAGCCGCAGAGCACCGGGCTTCTGCGCGCACCCTAAGGACTGCTAGAGGACCGTGGTGGCCGCTCGCCTGCCTCTTCAATTCCATTCTAGCATCCTTAGGGAAGGTATTCCAGGACAATTTTCCTGAGTTTTGAATTCGTCCTGATGCAGCCCCTCCTGGGAAACTCGTGCGCGTCCTCTGAGTCTCCGAGTGCAGAGACCTCTATGGCAACTGCAGAAATGAAGGACTGCGTTGAGTTGTCGAGAAGCAAGAACATAGCCTGGAGTTTGGGAGTCAGCAGCTGCTGGACTTTTGCGATTGCTTTCACTGTGCACTGAATGCCAGGACGGCACGTGCACGTTAAAACAACGAGCTGGGCAAGAGTAATCGAAAGATCACGGCCGTCAGAAAGCAGCTTATATATTGCCCTGGAAAGAGCATTGTTTTTGGAGTGTGCAGTAAAATCGTGTTTCTGGACAAGGGAGGCATAAGTGCGCTGCGCTCCTAAGCTATCTCCCTGCGAGACACACTGCCAAAGCTTTTCGCTATGATGCAGTCTAGTGCAGACGCACACTACGGCTCTCCGGAGCTGTCCGAAGCCAAGCGCCGGTGGCCGGCGTCTTTCGGCTGAAGCAGCGCTTCGGAGCGTATGGCTGCCGCTCCGCTGTTGTGTGCGCGAAGCAGCCGCTTCTCCTGCTCCGGGAGCCGGAGAGAGCTGTAGCTTGTACGAGGGCAAAGAACGTTGCTGCAGAGAGACGAAATTGTGTGCACAGTCTTGCGACTGATAGAGGACGGTGGCTAAAGCTCCCTGCCTTTTCAATGCACTGCTGGCATGCTTTATTGAAGGTGCTCCGAGACAATTTTCCTGGGTTTTGACTTCGTCCTGATGAAGCCCCTCTTGGGAAACTCGTGCTCGTTTCCGAAGGCTCGAGATGCAGAGAACTCGATGGCAGCTGCAGAAATGAAGGGCTGCGTTGAGTTGTCGAGAAGCAAGAACATAGCCTGGAGTTTGGGAGTCAGCAGCTGCTGGACTTTTGCGATTGCTTTCACTGTGCACTGAATGCCAGGACGGCACGTGCACGTTAAAACAACGAGCTGGGCAAGAGTGGGCAGAAGAGAACGGGCGTCAGACAGCAGCTTACATATTACCATAGGAAGAGCAGTGTTTTTGGAGTGTGCAGCAAATGCGTGTTTCTGGACAAGGGAGGCAAAAGTGCGCTGCGCTCCTAAGCTATCTCCCTGCGAGACACACTGCCAAAGCTTTTCGCTATCATGCAGTCCAGTGCAGACGCACACTACGGCTCTCCGGAGCTGTCCGAAGCTAAGCGCCCGTGGCCGGCGTCTTTCGGCTGAAGCAGCGCTTCGGAGCGTAGGGCTGCCGCTCCGCTGTTGTGTGCGCGAAGCAGCCGCTTCTCCTGCTCCGGGAGCGGACAGAGCGGTAGCTTGTACGAGGGCGAAGAACGAAGCCGCAGAGCACCCGGCTTCTCCGCGCCCCCTAAGGACTGCTAGAGGACCGTGGTGGCCACTCGCCTTCCTCTTCAATTCCATTCTAGTATCCTTAGGGACGGTGTTCCAGGACAATTTTCCTGAGTTTTGAATTCGTCCTGATGCAGCCCCTCCTGGGAAACTCGTGCGCGTCCTCTGAGTCTCCGAGTGCAGAGACCTCGATGGCAACTGCAGAAATGAAGGACTGCGTTGAGTTGTCGAGAAGCAAGAACATAGCCTGGAGTTTGGGAGTCAGCAGCTGCTGGACTTTTGCGATTGCTTTCACTGTGCACTGAATGCCAGGACGGCATGTGCACGTTAAAACAACGAGCTGGGCAAGAGTAATCGAAAGATCACGGCCGTCAGAAAGCAGCTTATATATTGCCCTGGAAAGAGCATTGTTTTTGGAGTGTGCAGTAAAATCGTGTTTCTGGACAAGGGAGGCATAAGTGCGCTGCGCTCCTAAGCTATCTCCCTGCGAGACACACTGCCAAAGCTTTTCGCTATCATGCAGTCCAGTGCAGACGCACACTACGGCTCTCCGGAGCTGTCCGAAGCCAAGCGCCAGTGGCCGGCGTCTTTCGGCTGAAGCAGCGTTTCGGAGCGTAGGGCTGCCGCTCCGCTGTTGTGTGCGCGAAGCAGCCGCTTCTCCTGCTCCGGGAGCCGGAGAGAGCGGTAGCTTGTACGAGGGCGAAGAACGAAGCCGCAGAGCACCGGGCTTCTGCGCGCACCCTAAGGACTGCTAGAGGACCGTGGTGGCCGCTCGCCTGCCTCTTCAATTCCATTCTAGCATCCTTAGGGAAGGTGTTCCAGGACAATTTTCCTGAGTTTTGAATTCGTCCTGATGCAGCCCCTCCTGGGAAACTCGTGCGCGTCCTCTGAGTCTCCGACATGCAGAGACCTCGATGGCAACTGCAGAAATGAAGGGCTGCGTTGAGTTGTCGAGAAGCAAGAACATAGCCAGCGCCTTGTGTTTGGAAGTCAGCAGCTGCTAGACTTTTGCGATTGCTATCACTGTGCACTGAAAGCCAGGACGGCCTGTGCACGTTAAAACAACTAGCTGAGCAAGAGTAGCCGAAAAATCACGGCCGCTAGATAGCAGCTTACGTATTGCCCAGGAAAGAGCACTATTTTTGGAGTGTGCAGTAAAATCGTGTTTTTGGACAAGGGAGGCATAAGTGCGCTGCGCTCCTAAGCTATCTCCCTGCGAGACACACTGCCAAAGCTTTTCGCTATGATGCAGTCTAGTGCAGACGCACACTACGGCTCTCCGGAGCTGTCCGAAGCCAAGCGCCGGTGGCCGGCGTCTTTCGGCTGAAGCAGCGCTTCGGAGCGTATGGCTGCCGCTCCGCTGTTGTGTGCGCGAAGCAGCCGCTTCTCCTGCTCCGGGAGCCGGAGAGAGCTGTAGCTTGTACGAGGGCAAAGAACGTTGCTGCAGAGAGACGAAATTGTGTGCACAGTCTTGCGACTGATAGAGGACGGTGGCTAAAGCTCCCTGCCTTTTCAATGCACTGCTGGCATGCTTTATTGAAGGTGCTCCGAGACAATTTTCCTGGGTTTTGACTTCGTCCTGATGAAGCCCCTCTTGGGAAACTCGTGCTCGTTTCCGAAGGCTCGAGATGCAGAGAACTCGATGGCAGCTGCAGAAATGAAGGGCTGCGTTGAGTTGTCGAGAAGCAAGAACATAGCCAGCGCCTTGTGTTTGGCAGTCAGCAGCTGCTGGACTTTTGCGATTGCTTTCACTGTGCACTGAATGCCAGGACGGCACGTGCACGTTAAAACAACGAGCTGGGCAAGAGTGGGCAGAAGAGAACGGGCGTCAGACAGCAGCTTACATATTACCATAGGAAGAGCAGTGTTTTTGGAGTGTGCAGCAAATGCGTGTTTCTGGACAAGGGAGGCAAAAGTGCGCTGCGCTCCTAAGCTATCTCCCTGCGAGACACACTGCCAAAGCTTTTCGCTATCATGCAGTCCAGTGCAGACGCACACTACGGCTCTCCGGAGCTGTCCGAAGCTAAGCGCCGGTGGCCGGCGTCTTTCGGCTGAAGCAGCGCTTCGGAGCGTAGGGCTGCCGCTCCGCTGTTGTGTGCGCGAAGCAGCCGCTTCTCCTGCTCCGGGAGCCGGAGAGAGCGGTAGCTTGTACGAGGGCGAAGAACGAAGCCGCAGAGCACCGGGCTTCTCCGCGCCCCCTAAGGACTGCTAGAGGACCGTGGTGGCCACTCGCCTTCCTCTTCAATTCCATTCTAGTATCCTTAGGGACGGTGTTCCAGGACAATTTTCCTGAGTTTTGAATTCGTCCTGATGCAGCCCCTCCTGGGAAACTCGTGCGCGTCCTCTGAGTCTCCGAGTGCAGAGACCTCGATGGCAACTGCAGAAATGAAGGACTGCGTTGAGTTGTCGAGAAGCAAGAACATAGCCTGGAGTTTGGGAGTCAGCAGCTGCTGGACTTTTGCGATTGCTTTCACTGTGCACTGAATGCCAGGACGGCACGTGCACGTTAAAACAACGAGCTGGGCAAGAGTAATCGAAAGATCACGGCCGTCAGAAAGCAGCTTATATATTGCCCTGGAAAGAGCATTGTTTTTGGAGTGTGCAGTAAAATCGTGTTTCTGGACAAGGGAGGCATAAGTGCGCTGCGCTCCTAAGCTATCTCCCTGCGAGACACACTGCCAAAGCTTTTCGCTATCATGCAGTCCAGTGCAGACGCACACTACGGCTCTCCGGAGCTGTCCGAAGCCAAGCGCCGGTGGCCGGCGTCTTTCGGCTGAAGCAGCGCTTCGGAGCGTAGGGCTGCCGCTCCGCTGTTGTGTGCGCGAAGCAGCCGCTTCTCCTGCTCCGGGAGCCGGAGAGAGCGGTAGCTTGTACGAGGGCGAAGAACGAAGCCGCAGAGCACCGGGCTTCTGCGCGCACCCTAAGGACTGCTAGAGGACCGTGGTGGCCGCTCGCCTGCCTCTTCAATTCCATTCTAGCATCCTTAGGGAAGGTATTCCAGGACAATTTTCCTGAGTTTTGAATTCGTCCTGATGCAGCCCCTCCTGGGAAACTCGTGCGCGTCCTCTGAGTCTCCGAGTGCAGAGACCTCTATGGCAACTGCAGAAATGAAGGACTGCGTTGAGTTGTCGAGAAGCAAGAACATAGCCTGGAGTTTGGGAGTCAGCAGCTGCTAGACTTTTGCGATTGCTTTCACTGTGCACTGAATGCCAGGACGGCACGTGCACGTTAAAACAACGAGCTGGGCAAGAGTAATCGAAAGATCACGGCCGTCAGAAAGCAGCTTATATATTGCCCTGGAAAGAGCATTGTTTTTGGAGTGTGCAGTAAAATCGTGTTTCTGGACAAGGGAGGCATAAGTGCGCTGCGCTCCTAAGCTATCTCCCTGCGAGACACACTGCCAAAGCTTTTCGCTATGATGCAGTCTAGTGCAGACGCACACTACGGCTCTCCGGAGCTGTCCGAAGCCAAGCGCCGGTGGCCGGCGTCTTTCGGCTGAAGCAGCGCTTCGGAGCGTATGGCTGCCGCTCCGCTGTTGTGTGCGCGAAGCAGCCGCTTCTCCTGCTCCGGGAGCCGGAGAGAGCTGTAGCTTGTACGAGGGCAAAGAACGTTGCTGCAGAGAGACGAAATTGTGTGCACAGTCTTGCGACTGATAGAGGACGGTGGCTAAAGCTCCCTGCCTTTTCAATGCACTGCTGGCATGCTTTATTGAAGGTGCTCCGAGACAATTTTCCTGGGTTTTGACTTCGTCCTGATGAAGCCCCTCTTGGGAAACTCGTGCTCGTTTCCGAAGGCTCGAGATGCAGAGAACTCGATGGCAGCTGCAGAAATGAAGGGCTGCGTTGAGTTGTCGAGAAGCAAGAACATAGCCAGCGCCTTGTGTTTGGCAGTCAGCAGCTGCTGGACTTTTGCGATTGCTTTCACTGTGCACTGAATGCCAGGACGGCACGTGCACGTTAAAACAACGAGCTGGGCAAGAGTGGGCAGAAGAGAACGGGCGTCAGACAGCAGCTTACATATTACCATAGGAAGAGCAGTGTTTTTGGAGTGTGCAGCAAATGCGTGTTTCTGGACAAGGGAGGCAAAAGTGCGCTGCGCTCCTAAGCTATCTCCCTGCGAGACACACTGCCAAAGCTTTTCGTTATCATGCAGTCTAGTGCAGACGCACACTACGGCTCTCCGGAGCTGTCCGAAGCTAAGCGCCGGTGGCCGTGTCTTTCGGCTGAAGCAGCGCTTCGGAGCGTACGGCTGCCGCTCCGCTCTTGTGTGCGCGAAGCAGCCGCTTCTCCTGCTCCGGGAGCCGGACAGAGCGGTAGCTTGTACGAGGGCGAAGAACGAAGCCGCAGAGCACCGGGCTTCTGCGCGCACCCTAAGGACTGCTAGAGGACCGTGGTGGCCGCTCGCCTGCCTCTTCAATTCCATTCTAGCATCCTTAGGGAAGGTGTTCCAGGACAATTTTCCTGAGTTTTGAATTCGTCCTGATGCAGCCTCTCCTGGGAAACTCGTGCTCGTCCTCTGAGTCTCCGACATGCAGAGACCTCGATGGCAACTGCAGAAATGAAGGGCTGCGTTGAGTTGTCGAGAAGCAAGAACATAGCCAGCGCCTTGTGTTTGGAAGTCAGCAGCTGCTAGACTTTTGCGATTGCTATCACTGTGCACTGAAAGCCAGGACGGCCTGTGCACGTTAAAACAACTAGCTGAGCAAGAGTAGCCGAAAAATCACGGCCGCTAGATAGCAGCTTACGTATTGCCCAGGAAAGAGCACTATTTTTGGAGTGTGCAGTAAAATCGTGTTTTTGGACAAGGGAGGCATAAGTGCGCTGCGCTCCTAAGCTATCTCCCTGCGAGACACACTGCCAAAGCTTTTCGCTATGATGCAGTCTAGTGCAGACGCACACTACGGCTCTCCGGAGCTGTCCGAAGCCAAGCGCCGGTGGCCGGCGTCTTTCGGCTGAAGCAGCGCTTCGGAGCGTAGGGCTGCCGCTCCGCTGTTGTGTGCGCGAAGCAGCCGCTTCTCCTGCTCCGGGAGCGGACAGAGCGGTAGCTTGTACGAGGGCGAAGAACGTTGCTGCAGAGAGACGAAATTGTGTGCACAGTCTTGCGACTGATAGAGGACGGTGGCTAAAGCTCCCTGCCTTTTCAATGCACTGCTGGCATGCTTTATTGAAGGTGCTCCGAGACAATTTTCCTGGGTTTTGACTTCGTCCTGATGAAGACCCTCTTGGGAAACTCGTGCTCGTTTCCGAGGGCTCGAGATGCTGAGAACTCGATGGCAGCTGCAGAAATGAAGGGCTGCGTTGAGTTGTCGAGAAGCAAGAACATAGCCAGCGCCTTGTGTTTGGCAGTCAGCAGCTGCTGGACTTTTGCGATTGCTTTCACTGTGCACTGAATGCCAGGACGGCACGTGCACGTTAAAACAACGAGCTGGGCAAGAGTAGGCAGAAGAGAACGGGCGTCAGACAGCAGCTTACATATTACCATAGGAAGAGCAGTGTTTTTGGAGTGTGCAGCAAATGCGTGTTTCTGGACAAGGGAGGCAAAAGTGCGCTGCGCTCCTAAGCTATCTCCCTGCGAGACACACTGCCAAAGCTTTTCGTTATCATGCAGTCTAGTGCAGACGCACACTACGGCTCTCCGGAGCTGTCCGAAGCTAAGCGCCGGTGGCCGTGTCTTTCGGCTGAAGCAGCGCTTCGGAGCGTAGGGCTGCCGCTCCGCTGTTGTGTGCGCGAAGCAGCCGCTTCTCCTGCTCCGGGAGCGGACAGAGCGGTAGCTTGTACGAGGGCGAAGAACGAAGCCGCAGAGCACCCGGCTTCTCCGCGCCCCCTAAGGACTGCTAGAGGACCGTGGTGGCCACTCGCCTTCCTCTTCAATTCCATTCTAGCATCCTTAGGGAAGGTGTTCCAGGACAATTTTCCTGAGTTTTGAATTCGTCCTGATGCAGCCCCTCGTGGGAAACTCGTGCGCGTCCTCTGAGTCTCCGAGTGCAGAGACCTCGATGGCAACTGCAGAAATGAAGGACTGCGTTGAGTTGTCGAGAAGCAAGAACATAGCCTGGAGTTTGGGAGTCAGCAGCTGCTGGACTTTTGCGATTGCTTTCACTGTGCACTGAATGCCAGGACGGCATGTGCACGTTAAAACAACGAGCTGGGCAAGAGTAATCGAAAGATCACGGCCGTCAGAAAGCAGCTTATATATTGCCCTGGAAAGAGCATTGTTTTTGGAATGTGCAGTAAAATCGTGTTTCTGGACAAGGGAGGCATAAGTGCGCTGCGCTCCTAAGCTATCTCCCTGCGAGACACACTGCCAAAGCTTTTCGCTATCATGCAGTCCAGTGCAGACGCACACTACGGCTCTCCGGAGCTGTCCGAAGCCAAGCGCCGGTGGCCGGCGTCTTTTGGCTGAAGCAGCGCTTCGGAGCGTAGGGCTGCCGCTCCGCTGTTGTGTGCGCGAAGCAGCCGCTTCTCCTGCTCCGGGAGCCGGAGAGAGCGGTAGCTTGTACGAGGGCGAAGAACGAAGCCGCAGAGCACCGGGCTTCTGCGCGCACCCTAAGGACTGCTAGAGGACCGTGGTGGCCGCTCGCCTGCCTCTTCAATTCCATTCTAGCATCCTTAGGGAAGGTATTCCAGGACAATTTTCCTGAGTTTTGAATTCGTCCTGATGCAGCCCTTCCTGGGAAACTCGTGCGCGTCCTCTGAGTCTCCGAGTGCAGAGACCTCGATGGCAACTGCAGAAATGAAGAACTGCGTTGAGTTGTCGAGAAGCAAGAACATAGCCTGGAGTTTGGGAGTCAGCAGCTGCTGGACTTTTGCGATTGCTTTCACTGTGCACTGAATGCCAGGACGGCATGTGCACGTTAAAACAACGAGCTGGGCAAGAGTAATCGAAAGATCACGGCCGTCAGAAAGCAGCTTATATATTGCCCTGGAAAGAGCATTGTTTTTGGAGTGTGCAGTAAAATCGTGTTTCTGGACAAGGGAGGCATAAGTGCGCTGCGCTCCTAAGCTATCTCCCTGCGAGACACACTGCCAAAGCTTTTCGCTATCATGCAGTCCAGTGCAGACGCACACTACGGCTCTCCGGAGCTGTCCGAAGCCAAGCGCCGGTGGCCGGCGTCTTTCGGCTGAAGCAGCGCTTCGGAGCGTACGGCTGCCGCTCCGCTCTTGTGTGCGCGAAGCAGCCGCTTCTCCTGCTCCGGGAGCCGGACAGAGCGGTAGCTTGTACGAGGGCGAAGAACGAAGCCGCAGAGCACCGGGCTTCTGCGCGCACCCTAAGGACTGCTAGAGGACCGTGGTGGCCGCTCGCCTGCCTCTTCAATTCCATTCTAGCATCCTTAGGGAAGGTGTTCCAGGACAATTTTCCTGAGTTTTGAATTCGTCCTGATGCAGCCTCTCCTGGGAAACTCGTGCTCGTCCTCTGAGTCTCCTACATGCAGAGACCTCGATGGCAACTGCAGAAATGAAGGGCTGCGTTGAGTTGTCGAGAAGCAAGAACATAGCCAGCGCCTTGTGTTTGGAAGTCAGCAGCTGCTAGACTTTTGCGATTGCTATCACTGTGCACTGAAAGCCAGGACGGCCTGTGCACGTTAAAACAACTAGCTGAGCAAGAGGAGCCGAAAAATCACGGCCGCTAGATAGCAGCTTACGTATTGCCCAGGAAAGAGCACTATTTTTGGAGTGTGCAGTAAAATCGTGTTTTTGGACAAGGGAGGCATAAGTGCGCTGCGCTCCTAAGCTATCTCCCTGCGAGACACACTGCCAAAGCTTTTCGCTATGATGCAGTCTAGTGCAGACGCACACTACGGCTCTCCGGAGCTGTCCGAAGCCAAGCGCCGGTGGCCGGCGTCTTTCGGCTGAAGCAGCGCTTCGGAGCGTAGGGCTGCCGCTCCGCTGTTGTGTGCGCGAAGCAGCCGCTTCTCCTGCTCCGGGAGCGGACAGAGCGGTAGCTTGTACGAGGGCGAAGAACGTTGCTGCAGAGAGACGAAATTGTGTGCACAGTCTTGCGACTGATAGAGGACGGTGGCTAAAGCTCCCTGCCTTTTCAATGCACTGCTGGCATGCTTTATTGAAGGTGCTCCGAGACAATTTTCCTGGGTTTTGACTTCGTCCTGATGAAGCCCCTCTTGGGAAACTCGTGCTCGTTTCCGAAGGCTCGAGATGCAGAGAACTCGATGGCAGCTGCAGAAATGAAGGGCTGCGTTGAGTTGTCGAGAAGCAAGAACATAGCCAGCGCCTTGTGTTTGGCAGTCAGCAGCTGCTGGACTTTTGCGATTGCTTTCACTGTGCACTGAATGCCAGGACGGCACGTGCACGTTAAAACAACGAGCTGGGCAAGAGTGGGCAGAAGAGAACGGGCGTCAGACAAGCAGCTTACATATTACCATAGGAAGAGCAGTGTTTTTGGAGTGTGCAGCAAATGCGTGTTTCTGGACAAGGGAGGCAAAAGTGCGCTGCGCTCCTAAGCTATCTCCCTGCGAGACACACTGCCAAAGCTTTTCGCTATCATGCAGTCCAGTGCAGACGCACACTGCGGCTCTCCGGAGCTGTCCGAAGCTAAGCGCCGGTGGCCGGCGTCTTTCGGCTGAAGCAGCGCTTCGGAGCGTAGGGCTGCCGCTCCGCTGTTGTGTGCGCGAAGCAGCCGCTTCTCCTGCTCCGGGAGCCGGACAGAGCGGTAGCTTGTACGAGGGCGAAGAACGAAGCCGCAGAGCACCCGGCTTCTCCGCGCCCCCTAAGGACTGCTAGAGGACCGTGGTGGCCACTCGCCTTCCTCTTCAATTCCATTCTAGTATCCTTAGGGACGGTGTTCCAGGACAATTTTCCTGAGTTTTGAATTCGTCCTGATGCAGCCCCTCGTGGGAAACTCGTGCGCGTCCTCTGAGTCTCCGAGTGCAGAGACCTCGATGGCAACTGCAGAAATGAAGGACTGCGTTGAGTTGTCGAGAAGCAAGAACATAGCCTGGAGTTTGGGAGTCAGCAGCTGCTGGACTTTTGCGATTGCTTTCACTGTGCACTGAATGCCAGGACGGCATGTGCACGTTAAAACAACGAGCTGGGCAAGAGTAATCGAAAGATCACGGCCGTCAGAAAGCAGCTTATATATTGCCCTGGAAAGAGCATTGTTTTTGGAGTGTGCAGTAAAATCGTGTTTCTGGACAAGGGAGGCATAAGTGCGCTGCGCTCCTAAGCTATCTCCCTGCGAGACACACTGCCAAAGCTTTTCGCTATCATGCAGTCCAGTGCAGACGCACACTACGGCTCTCCGGAGCTGTCCGAAGCCAAGCGCCGGTGGCCGGCGTCTTTCGGCTGAAGCAGCGCTTCGGAGCGTAGGGCTGCCGCTCCGCTGTTGTGTGCGCGAAGCAGCCGCTTCTCCTGCTCCGGGAGCCGGAGAGAGCGGTAGCTTGTACGAGGGCGAAGAACGAAGCCGCAGAGCACCGGGCTTCTGCGCGCACCCTAAGGACTTCTAGAGGACCGTGGTGGCCGCTCGCCTGCCTCTTCAATTCCATTCTAGCATCCTTAGGGAAGGTATTCCAGGACAATTTTCCTGAGTTTTGAATTCGTCCTGATGCAGCCCCTCCTGGGAAACTCGTGCGCGTCCTCTGAGTCTCCGAGTGCAGAGACCTCGATGGCAACTGCAGAAATGTAGGGCTGCGTTGAGTTGTCGAGAAGCAAGAACATAACCAGCGCCTTGTGTTTGGAAGTCAGCAGCTGCTAGACTTTTGCGATTGCTATCACTGTGCACTGAAAGCCAGGACGGCCTGTGCACGTTAAAACAACTAGCTGAGCAAGAGGAGCCGAAAAATCACGGCCGCTAGATAGCAGCTTACGTATTGCCCAGGAAAGAGCACTATTTTTGGAGTGTGCAGTAAAATCGTGTTTTTGGACAAGGGAGGCATAAGTGCGCTGCGCTCCTAAGCTATCTCCCTGCGAGACACACTGCCAAAGCTTTTCGCTATGATGCAGTCTAGTGCAGACGCACACTACGGCTCTCCGGAGCTGTCCGAAGCCAAGCGCCGGTGGCCGGCGTCTTTCGGCTGAAGCTGCGCTTCGGAGCGTATGGCTGCCGCTCCGCTGTTGTGTGCGCGAAGCAGCCGCTTCTCCTGCTCCGGGAGCCGGAGAGAGCTGTAACTTGTACGAGGGCAAAGAACGTTGCTGCAGAGAGACGAAATTGTGTGCACAGTCTTGCGACTGATAGAGGACGGTGGCTAAAGCTCCCTGCCTTTTCAATGCACTGCTGGCATGCTTTATTGAAGGTGCTCCGAGACAATTTTCCTGGGTTTTGACTTCGTCCTGATGAAGCCCCTCTTGGGAAACTCGTGCTCGTTTCCGAAGGCTCGAGATGCAGAGAACTCGATGGCAGCTGCAGAAATGAAGGGCTGCGTTGAGTTGTCGAGAAGCAAGAACATAGCCAGCGCCTTGTGTTTGGCAGTCAGCAGCTGCTGGACTTTTGCGATTGCTTTCACTGTGCACTGAATGCCAGGACGGCACGTGCACGTTAAAACAACGAGCTGGGCAAGAGTGGGCAGAAGAGAACGGGCGTCAGACAGCAGCTTACATATTACCATAGGAAGAGCAGTGTTTTTGGAGTGTGCAGCAAATGCGTGTTTCTGGACAAGGGAGGCAAAAGTGCGCTGCGCTCCTAAGCTATCTCCCTGCGAGACACACTGCCAAAGCTTTTCGTTATCATGCAGTCTAGTGCAGACGCACACTACGGCTCTCCGGAGCTGTCCGAAGCTAAGCGCCGGTGGCCGTGTCTTTCGGCTGAAGCAGCGCTTCGGAGCGTAGGGCTGCCGCTCCGCTGTTGTGTGCGCGAAGCAGCCGCTTCTCCTGCTCCGGGAGCGGACAGAGCGGTAGCTTGTACGAGGGCGAAGAACGAAGCCGCAGAGCACCCGGCTTCTCCGCGCCCTCTAAGGACTGCTAGAGGACCGTGGTGGCCACTCGCCTTCCTCTTCAATTCCATTCTAGCATACTTAGGGAAGGTGTTCCAGGACAATTTTCCTGAGTTTTGAATTCGTCCTGATGCAGCCCCTCGTGGGAAACTCGGCGCGTCCTCTGAGTCTCCGAGTGCAGAGACCTCGATGGCAACTGCAGAAATGAAGGACTGCGTTGAGTTGTCGAGAAGCAAGAACATAGCCTGGAGTTTGGGAGTCAGCAGCTGCTGGACTTTTGCGATTGCTTTCACTGTGCACTGAATGCCAGGACGGCATGTGCACGTTAAAACAACGAGCTGGGCAAGAGTAATCGAAAGATCACGGCCGTCAGAAAGCAGCTTATATATTGCCCTGGAAAGAGCATTGTTTTTGGAGTGTGCAGTAAAATCGTGTTTCTGGACAAGGGAGGCATAAGTGCGCTGCGCTCCTAAGCTATCTCCCTGCGAGACACACTGCCAAAGCTTTTCGCTATCATGCAGTCCAGTGCAGACGCACACTACGGCTCTCCGGAGCTGTCCGAAGCCAAGCGCCGGTGGCCGGCGTCTTTCGGCTGAAGCAGCGCTTCGGAGCGTAGGGCTGCCGCTCCGCTGTTGTGTGCGCGAAGCAGCCGCTTCTCCTGCTCCGGGAGCCGGAGAGAGCGGTAGCTTGTACGAGGGCGAAGAACGAAGCCGCAGAGCACCGGGCTTCTGCGCGCACCCTAAGGACTGCTAGAGGACCGTGGTGGCCGCTCGCCTGCCTCTTCAATTCCATTCTAGCATCCTTAGGGAAGGTATTCCAGGACAATTTTCCTGAGTTTTGAATTCGTCCTGATGCAGCCTCTCCTGGGAAACTCGTGCGCGTCCTCTGAGTCTCCGAGTGCAGAGACCTCGATGGCAACTGCAGAAATGAAGGACTGCGTTGAGTTGTCGAGAAGCAAGAACATAGCCTGGAGTTTGGGAGTCAGCAGCTGCTGGACTTTTGCGATTGCTTTCACTGTGCACTGAATGCCAGGACGGCATGTGCACGTTAAAACAACGAGCTGGGCAAGAGTAATCGAAAGATCACGGCCGTCAGAAAGCAGCTTATATATTGCCCTAGAAAGAGCATTGTTTTTGGAGTGTGCAGTAAAATCGTGTTTCTGGACAAGGGAGGCATAAGTGCGCTGCGCTTCTAAGCTATCTCCCTGCGAGACACACTGCCAAAGCTTTTCGCTATCATGCAGTCCAGTGCAGACGCACACTACGGCTCTCCGGAGCTGTCCGAAGCCAAGCGCCGGTGGCCGGCGTCTTTCGGCTGAAGCAGCGCTTCGGAGCGTACGGCTGCCGCTCCGCTCTTGTGTGCGCGAAGCAGCCGCTTCTCCTGCTCCGGGAGCCGGAGAGAGCGGTAGCTTGTACGAGGGCGAAGAACGAAGCCGCAGAGCACCGGGCTTCTGCGCGCACCCTAAGGACTGCTAGAGGACCGTGGTGGCCGCTCGCCTGCCTCTTCAATTCCATTCTAGCATCCTTAGGGAAGGTGTTCCAGGACAATTTTCCTGAGTTTTGAATTCGTCCTGATGCAGCCTCTCCTGGGAAACTCGTGCTCGTCCTCTGAGTCTCCGACATGCAGAGACCTCGATGGCAACTGCAGAAATGAAGGGCTGCGTTGAGTTGTCGAGAAGCAAGAAGATAGCCAGCGCCTTGTGTTTGGAAGTCAGCAGCTGCTAGACTTTTGCGATTGCTATCACTGTGCACTGAAAGCCAGGACGGCCTGTGCACGTTAAAACAACTAGCTGAGCAAGAGGAGCCGAAAAATCACGGCCGCTAGATAGCAGCTTACGTATTGCCCAGGAAAGAGCACTATTTTTGGAGTGTGCAGTAAAATCGTGTTTTTGGACAAGGGAGGCATAAGTGCGCTGCGCTCCTAAGCTATCTCCCTGCGAGACACACTGTCAAAGCTTTTCGCTATGATGCAGTCTAGTGCAGACGCACACTACGGCTCTCCGGAGCTGTCCGAAGCCAAGCGCCGGTGGCCGGCGTCTTTCGGCTGAAGCAGCGCTTCGGAGCGTAGGGCTGCCGCTCCGCTGTTGTGTGCGCGAAGCAGCCGCTTCTCCTGCTCCGGGAGCGGACAGAGCGGTAGCTTGTACGAGGGCGAAGAACGTTGCTGCAGAGAGACGAAATTGTGTGCACAGTCTTGCGACTGATAGAGGACGGTGGCTAAAGCTCCCTGCCTTTTCAATGCACTGCTGGCATGCTTTATTGAAGGTGCTCCGAGACAATTTTCCTGGGTTTTGACTTCGTCCTGATGAAGCCCCTCTTGGGAAACTCGTGCTCGTTTCCGAAGGCTCGAGATGCAGAGAACTCGATGGCAGCTGCAGAAATGAAGGGCTGCGTTGAGTTGTCGAGAAGCAAGAACATAGCCAGCGCCTTGTGTTTGGCAGTCAGCAGCTGCTGGACTTTTGCGATTGCTTTCACTGTGCACTGAATGCCAGGACGGCACGTGCACGTTAAAACAACGAGCTGGGCAAGAGTGGGCAGAAGAGAACGGGCGTCAGACAGCAGCTTACATATTACCATAGGAAGAGCAGTGTTTTTGGAGTGTGCAGCAAATGCGTGTTTCTGGACAAGGGAGGCAAAAGTGCGCTGCGCTCCTAAGCTATCTCCCTGCGAGACACACTGCGAAAGCTTTTCGCTATCATGCAGTCCAGTGCAGACGCACACTACGGCTCTCCGGAGCTGTCCGAAGCTAAGCGCCGGTGGCCGGCGTCTTTCGGCTGAAGCAGCGCTTCGGAGCGTAGGGCTGCCGCTCCGCTGTTGTGTGCGCGAAGCAGCCGCTTCTCCTGCTCCGGGAGCGGACAGAGCGGTAGCTTGTACGAGGGCGAAGAACGAAGCCGCAGAGCACCCGGCTGCTCCGCGCCCCCTAAGGACTGCTAGAGGACCGTGGTGGCCACTCGCCTTCCTCTTCAATTCCATTCTAGTATCCTTAGGGACGGTGTTCCAGGACAATTTTCCTGAGTTTTGAATTCGTCCTGATGCAGCCCCTCGTGGGAAACTCGTGCGCGTCCTCTGAGTCTCCGAGTGCAGAGACCTCGATGGCAACTGCAGAAATGAAGGACTGCGTTGAGTTGTCGAGAAGCAAGAACATAGCCTGGAGTTTGGGAGTCAGCAGCTGCTGGACTTTTGCGATTGCTTTCACTGTGCACTGAATGCCAGGACGGCATGTGCACGTTAAAACAACGAGCTGGGCAAGAGTAATCGAAAGATCACGGCCGTCAGAAAGCAGCTTATATATTGCCCTGGAAAGAGCATTGTTTTTGGAGTGTGCAGTAAAATCGTGTTTCTGGACAAGGGAGGCATAAGTGCGCTGCGCTCCTAAGCTATCTCCCTGCGAGACACACTGCCAAAGCTTTTCGCTATCATGCAGTCCAGTGCAGACGCACACTACGGCTCTCCGGAGCTGTCCGAAGCCAAGCGCCGGTGGCCGGCGTCTTTCGGCTGAAGCAGCGCTTCGGAGCGTAGGGCTGCCGCTCCGCTCTTGTGTGCGCGAAGCAGCCGCTTCTCCTGCTCCGGGAGCCGGAGAGAGCGGTAGCTTGTACGACGGCGAAGAACGAAGCCGCAGAGCACCGGGCTTCTGCGCGCACCCTAAGGACTGCTAGAGGACCGTGGTGGCCGCTCGCCTGCCTCTTCAATTCCATTCTAGCATCCTTAGGGAAGGTATTCCAGGACAATTTTCCTGAGTTTTGAATTCGTCCTGATGCAGCCCCTCCTGGGAAACTCGTGCGCGTCCTCTGAGTCTCCGAGTGCAGAGACCTCGATGGCAACTGCAGAAATGTAGGGCTGCGTTGAGTTGTCGAGAAGCAAGAACATAGCCAGCGCCTTGTGTTTGGAAGTCAGCAGCTGCTAGACTTTTGCGATTGCTATCACTGTGCACTGAAAGCCAGGACGGCCTGTGCACGTTAAAACAACTAGCTGAGCAAGAGTAGCCGAAAAATCACGGCCGCTAGATAGCAGCTTACGTATTGCCCAGGAAAGAGCACTATTTTTGGAGTGTGCAGTAAAATCGTGTTTTTGGACAAGGGAGGCATAAGTGCGCTGCGCTCCTAAGCTATCTCCCTGCGAGACACACTGCCAAAGCTTTTCGCTATGATGCAGTCTAGTGCAGACGCACACTACGGCTCTCCGGAGCTGTCCGAAGCCAAGCGCCGGTGGCCGGCGTCTTTCGGCTGAAGCAGCGCTTCGGAGCGTATGGCTGCCGCTCCGCTGTTGTGTGCGCGAAGCAGCCGCTTCTCCTGCTCCGGGAGCCGGAGAGAGCTGTAGCTTGTACGAGGGCAAAGAACGTTGCTGCAGAGAGACGAAATTGTGTGTACAGTCTTGCGACTGATAGAGGACGGTGGCTAAAGCTCCCTGCCTTTTCAATGCACTGCTGGCATGCTTTATTGAAGGTGCTCCGAGACAATTTTCCTGGGTTTTGACTTCGTCCTGATGAAGCCCCTCTTGGGAAACTCGTGCTCGTTTCCGAAGGCTCGAGATGCAGAGAACTCGATGGCAGCTGCAGAAATGAAGGGCTGCGTTGAGTTGTCGAGAAGCAAGAACATAGCCAGCGCCTTGTGTTTGGCAGTCAGCAGCTGCTGGACTTTTGCGATTGCTTTCACTGTGCACTGAATGCCAGGACGGCACGTGCACGTTAAAACAACGAGCTGGGCAAGAGTGGGCAGAAGAGAACGGGCGTCAGACAGCAGCTTACATATTACCATAGGAAGAGCAGTGTTTTTGGAGTGTGCAGCAAATGCGTGTTTCTGGACAAGGGAGGCAAAAGTGCGCTGCGCTCCTAAGCTATCTCCCTGCGAGACACACTGCCAAAGCTTTTCGTTATCATGCAGTCTAGTGCAGACGCACACTACGGCTCTCCGGAGCTGTCCGAAGCTAAGCGCCGGTGGCCGTGTCTTTCGGCTGAAGCAGCGCTTCGGAGCGTAGGGCTGCCGCTCCGCTCTTGTGTGCGCGAAGCAGCCGCTTCTCCTGCTCCGGGAGCGGACAGAGCGGTAGCTTGTACGAGGGCGAAGAACGAAGCCGCAGAGCACCCGGCTTCTCCGCGCCCTCTAAGGACTGCTAGAGGACCGTGGTGGCCACTCGCCTTCCTCTTCAATTCCATTCTAGCATACTTAGGGAAGGTGTTCCAGGACAATTTTCCTGAGTTTTGAATTCGTCCTGATGCAGCCCCTCGTGGGAAACTCGGCGCGTCCTCTGAGTCTCCGAGTGCAGAGACCTCGATGGCAACTGCAGAAATGAAGGACTGCGTTGAGTTGTCGAGAAGCAAGAACATAGCCTGGAGTTTGGGAGTCAGCAGCTGCTGGACTTTTGCGATTGCTTTCACTGTGCACTGAATGCCAGGACGGCATGTGCACGTTAAAACAACGAGCTGGGCAAGAGTAATCGAAAGATCACGGCCGTCAGAAAGCAGCTTATATATTGCCCTAGAAAGAGCATTGTTTTTGGAGTGTGCAGTAAAATCGTGTTTCTGGACAAGGGAGGCATAAGTGCGCTGCGCTTCTAAGCTATCTCCCTGCGAGACACACTGCCAAAGCTTTTCGCTATCATGCAGTCCAGTGCAGACGCACACTACGGCTCTCCGGAGCTGTCCGAAGCCAAGCGCCGGTGGCCGGCGTCTTTCGGCTGAAGCAGCGCTTCGGAGCGTACGGCTGCCGCTCCGCTCTTGTGTGCGCGAAGCAGCCGCTTCTCCTGCTCCGGGAGCCGGAGAGAGCGGTAGCTTGTACGAGGGCGAAGAACGAAGCCGCAGAGCACCGGGCTTCTGCGCGCACCCTAAGGACTGCTAGAGGACCGTGGTGGCCGCTCGCCTGCCTCTTCAATTCCATTCTAGCATCCTTAGGGAAGGTGTTCCAGGACAATTTTCCTGAGTTTTGAATTCGTCCTGATGCAGCCTCTCCTGGGAAACTCGTGCTCGTCCTCTGAGTCTCCGACATGCAGAGACCTCGATGGCAACTGCAGAAATGAAGGGCTGCGTTGAGTTGTCGAGAAGCAAGAACATAGCCAGCGCCTTGTGTTTGGAAGTCAGCAGCTGCTAGACTTTTGCGATTGCTATCACTGTGCACTGAAAGCCAGGACGGCCTGTGCACGTTAAAACAACTAGCTGAGCAAGAGGAGCCGAAAAATCACGGCCGCTAGATAGCAGCTTACGTATTGCCCAGGAAAGAGCACTATTTTTGGAGTGTGCAGTAAAATCGTGTTTTTGGACAAGGGAGGCATAAGTGCGCTGCGCTCCTAAGCTATCTCCCTGCGAGACACACTGCCAAAGCTTTTCGCTATGATGCAGTCTAGTGCAGACGCACACTACGGCTCTCCGGAGCTGTCCGAAGCCAAGCGCCGGTGGCCGGCGTCTTTCGGCTGAAGCAGCGCTTCGGAGCGTAGGGCTGCCGCTCCGCTGTTGTGTGCGCGAAGCAGCCGCTTCTCCTGCTCCGGGAGCGGACAGAGCGGTAGCTTGTACGAGGGCGAAGAACGTTGCTGCAGAGAGACGAAATTGTGTGCACAGTCTTGCGACTGATAGAGGACGGTGGCTAAAGCTCCCTGCCTTTTCAATGCACTGCTGGCATGCTTTATTGAAGGTGCTCCGAGACAATTTTCCTGGGTTTTGACTTCGTCCTGATGAAGCCCCTCTTGGGAAACTCGTGCTCGTTTCCGAAGGCTCGAGATGCAGAGAACTCGATGGCAGCTGCAGAAATGAAGGGCTGCGTTGAGTTGTCGAGAAGCAAGAACATAGCCAGCGCCTTGTGTTTGGCAGTCAGCAGCTGCTGGACTTTTGCGATTGCTTTCACTGTGCACTGAATGCCAGGACGGCACGTGCACGTTAAAACAACGAGCTGGGCAAGAGTGGGCAGAAGAGAACGGGCGTCAGACAGCAGCTTACATATTACCATAGGAAGAGCAGTGTTTTTGGAGTGTGCAGCAAATGCGTGTTTCTGGACAAGGGAGGCAAAAGTGCGCTGCGCTCCTAAGCTATCTCCCTGCGAGATACACTGCCAAAGCTTTTCGCTATCATGCAGTCCAGTGCAGACGCACACTACGGCTCTCCGGAGCTGTCCGAAGCTAAGCGCCGGTGGCCGGCGTCTTTCGGCTGAAGCAGCGCTTCGGAGCGTAGGGCTGCCGCTCCGCTGTTGTGTGCGCGAAGCAGCCGCTTCTCCTGCTCCGGGAGCGGACAGAGCGGTAGCTTGTACGAGGGCGAAGAACGAAGCCGCAGAGCACCCGGCTTCTCCGCGCCCCCTAAGGACTGCTAGAGGACCGTGGTGGCCACTCGCCTTCCTCTTCAATTCCATTCTAGTATCCTTAGGGACGGTGTTCCAGGACAATTTTCCTGAGTTTTGAATTCGTCCTGATGCAGCCCCTCGTGGGAAACTCGTGCGCGTCCTCTGAGTCTCCGAGTGCAGAGACCTCGATGGCAACTGCAGAAATGAAGGACTGCGTTGAGTTGTCGAGAAGCAAGAACATAGCCTGGAGTTTGGGAGTCAGCAGCTGCTGGACTTTTGCGATTGCTTTCACTGTGCACTGAATGCCAGGACGGCATGTGCACGTTAAAACAACGAGCTGGGCAAGAGTAATCGAAAGATCACGGCCGTCAGAAAGCAGCTTATATATTGCCCTGGAAAGAGCATTGTTTTTGGAGTGTGCAGTAAAATCGTGTTTCTGGACAAGGGAGGCATAAGTGCGCTGCGCTCCTAAGCTATCTCCCTGCGAGACACACTGCCAAAGCTTTTCGCTATCATGCAGTCCAGTGCAGACGCACACTACGGCTCTCCGGAGCTGTCCGAAGCCAAGCGCCGGTGGCCGGCGTCTTTCGGCTGAAGCAGCGCTTCGGAGCGTACGGCTGCCGCTCCGCTCTTGTGTGCGCGAAGCAGCCGCTTCTCCTGCTCCGGGAGCCGGAGAGAGCGGTAGCTTGTACGACGGCGAAGAACGAAGCCGCAGAGCACCGGGCTTCTGCGCGCACCCTAAGGACTTCTAGAGGACCGTGGTGGCCGCTCGCCTGCCTCTTCAATTCCATTCTAGCATCCTTAGGGAAGGTATTCCAGGACAATTTTCCTGAGTTTTGAATTCGTCCTGATGCAGCCCCTCCTGGGAAACTCGTGCGCGTCCTCTGAGTCTCCGAGTGCAGAGACCTCGATGGCAACTGCAGAAATGTAGGGCTGCGTTGAGTTGTCGAGAAGCAAGAACATAGCCAGCGCCTTGTGTTTGGAAGTCAGCAGCTGCTAGACTTTTGCGATTGCTATCACTGTGCACTGAAAGCCAGGACGGCCTGTGCACGTTAAAACAACTAGCTGAGCAAGAGTAGCCGAAAAATCACGGCCGCTAGATAGCAGCTTACGTATTGCCCAGGAAAGAGCACTATTTTTGGAGTGTGCAGTAAAATCGTGTTTTTGGACAAGGGAGGCATAAGTGCGCTGCGCTCCTAAGCTATCTCCCTGCGAGACACACTGCCAAAGCTTTTCGCTATGATGCAGTCTAGTGCAGACGCACACTACGGCTCTCCGGAGCTGTCCGAAGCCAAGCGCCGGTGGCCGGCGTCTTTCGGCTGAAGCAGCGCTTCGGAGCGTATGGCTGCCGCTCCGCTGTTGTGTGCGCGAAGCAGCCGCTTCTCCTGCTCCGGGAGCCGGAGAGAGCTGTAGCTTGTACGAGGGCAAAGAACGTTGCTGCAGAGAGACGAAATTGTGTGTACAGTCTTGCGACTGATAGAGGACGGTGGCTAAAGCTCCCTGCCTTTTCAATGCACTGCTGGCATGCTTTATTGAAGGTGCTCCGAGACAATTTTCCTGGGTTTTGACTTCGTCCTGATGAAGCCCCTCTTGGGAAACTCGTGCTCGTTTCCGAAGGCTCGAGATGCAGAGAACTCGATGGCAGCTGCAGAAATGAAGGGCTGCGTTGAGTTGTCGAGAAGCAAGAACATAGCCAGCGCCTTGTGTTTGGCAGTCAGCAGCTGCTGGACTTTTGCGATTGCTTTCACTGTGCACTGAATGCCAGGACGGCACGTGCACGTTAAAACAACGAGCTGGGCAAGAGTGGGCAGAAGAGAACGGGCGTCAGACAGCAGCTTACATATTACCATAGGAAGAGCAGTGTTTTTGGAGTGTGCAGCAAATGCGTGTTTCTGGACAAGGGAGGCAAAAGTGCGCTGCGCTCCTAAGCTATCTCCCTGCGAGACACACTGCCAAAGCTTTTCGTTATCATGCAGTCTAGTGCAGACGCACACTACGGCTCTCCGGAGCTGTCCGAAGCTAAGCGCCGGTGGCCGTGTCTTTCGGCTGAAGCAGCGCTTCGGAGCGTAGGGCTGCCGCTCCGCTCTTGTGTGCGCGAAGCAGCCACTTCTCCTGCTCCGGGAGCGGACAGAGCGGTAGCTTGTACGAGGGCGAAGAACGAAGCCGCAGAGCACCCGGCTTCTCCGCGCCCTCTAAGGACTGCTAGAGGACCGTGGTGGCCACTCGCCTTCCTCTTCAATTCCATTCTAGCATACTTAGGGAAGGTGTTCCAGGACAATTTTCCTGAGTTTTGAATTCGTCCTGATGCAGCCCCTCGTGGGAAACTCGGCGCGTCCTCTGAGTCTCCGAGTGCAGAGACCTCGATGGCAACTGCAGAAATGAAGGACTGCGTTGAGTTGTCGAGAAGCAAGAACATAGCCTGGAGTTTGGGAGTCAGCAGCTGCTGGACTTTTGCGATTGCTTTCACTGTGCACTGAATGCCAGGACGGCATGTGCACGTTAAAACAACGAGCTGGGCAAGAGTAATCGAAAGATCACGGCCGTCAGAAAGCAGCTTATATATTGCCCTGGAAAGAGCATTGTTTTTGGAGTGTGCAGTAAAATCGTGTTTCTGGACAAGGGAGGCATAAGTGCGCTGCGCTCCTAAGCTATCTCCCTGCGAGACACACTGCCAAAGCTTTTCGCTATCATGCAGTCCAGTGCAGACGCACACTACGGCTCTCCGGAGCTGTCCGAAGCCAAGCGCCGGTGGCCGGCGTCTTTCGGCTGAAGCAGCGCTTCGGAGCGTAGGGCTGCCGCTCCGCTGTTGTGTGCGCGAAGCAGCCGCTTCTCCTGCTCCGGGAGCCGGAGAGAGCGGTAGCTTGTACGAGGGCGAAGAACGAAGCCGCAGAGCACCGGGCTTCTGCGCGCACCCTAAGGACTGCTAGAGGACCGTGGTGGCCGCTCGCCTGCCTCTTCAATTCCATTCTAGCATCCTTAGGTAAGGTATTCCAGGACAATTTTCCTGAGTTTTGAATTCGTCCTGATGCAGCCCTTCCTGGGAAACTCGTGCGCGTCCTCTGAGTCTCCGAGTGCAGAGACCTCGATGGCAACAGCAGAAATGAAGGACTGTGTTGAGTTGTCGAGAATCAAGAAGATAGCCTGGAGTTTGGGAGTCAGCAGCTGCTGGACTTTTGCGATTGCTTTCACTGTGCACTGAATGCCAGGACGGCATGTGCACGTTAAAACAACGAGCTGGGCAAGAGTAATCGAAAGATCACGGCCGTCAGAAAGCAGCTTATATATTGCCCTAGAAAGAGCATTGTTTTTGGAGTGTGCAGTAAAATCGTGTTTCTGGACAAGGGAGGCATAAGTGCGCTGCGCTTCTAAGCTATCTCCCTGCGAGACACACTGCCAAAGCTTTTCGCTATCATGCAGTCCAGTGCAGAAAGACACTACGGCTCTCCGGAGCTGTCCGAAGCCAAGTGCCGGTGGCCGGCGTCTTTCGGCTGAAGCAGCGCTTCGGAGCGTACGGCTGCCGCTCCGCTCTTGTGTGCGCGAAGCAGCCGCTTCTCCTGCTCCGGGAGCCGGAGAGAGCGGTAGCTTGTACGAGGGCGAAGAACGAAGCCGCAGAGCACCGGGCTTCTGCGCGCACCCTAAGGACTGCTAGAGGACCGTGGTGGCCGCTCGCCTGCCTCTTCAATTCCATTCTAGCATCCTTAGGGAAGGTGTTCCAGGACAATTTTCCTGAGTTTTGAATTCGTCCTGATGCAGCCTCTCCTGGGAAACTCGTGCTCGTCCTCTGAGTCTCCGACATGCAGAGACCTCGATGGCAACTGCAGAAATGAAGGGCTGCGTTGAGTTGTCGAGAAGCAAGAACATAGCCAGCGCCTTGTGTTTGGAAGTCAGCAGCTGCTAGACTTTTGCGATTGCTATCACTGTGCACTGAAAGCCAGGACGGCCTGTGCACGTTAAAACAACTAGCTGAGCAAGAGGAGCCGAAAAATCACGGCCGCTAGATAGCAGCTTACGTATTGCCCAGGAAAGAGCACTATTTTTGGAGTGTGCAGTAAAATCGTGTTTTTGGACAAGGGAGGCATAAGTGCGCTGCGCTCCTAAGCTATCTCCCTGCGAGACACACTGCCAAAGCTTTTCGCTATGATGCAGTCTAGTGCAGACGCACACTACGGCTCTCCGGAGCTGTCCGAAGCCAAGCGCCGGTGGCCGGCGTCTTTCGGCTGAAGCAGCGCTTCGGAGCGTATGGCTGCCGCTCCGCTGTTGTGTGCGCGAAGCAGCCGCTTCTCCTGCTCCGGGAGCCGGAGAGAGCTGTAGCTTGTACGAGGGCAAAGAACGTTGCTGCAGAGAGACGAAATTGTGTGTACAGTCTTGCGACTGATAGAGGACGGTGGCTAAAGCTCCCTGCCTTTTCAATGCACTGCTGGCATGCTTTATTGAAGGTGCTCCGAGACAATTTTCCTGGGTTTTGACTTCGTCCTGATGAAGCCCCTCTTGGGAAACTCGTGCTCGTTTCCGAAGGCTCGAGATGCAGAGAACTCGATGGCAGCTGCAGAAATGAAGGGCTGCGTTGAGTTGTCGAGAAGCAAGAACATAGCCAGCGCCTTGTGTTTGGCAGTCAGCAGCTGCTGGACTTTTGCGATTGCTTTCACTGTGCACTGAATGCCAGGACGGCACGTGCACGTTAAAACAACGAGCTGGGCAAGAGTGGGCAGAAGAGAACGGGCGTCAGACAGCAGCTTACATATTACCATAGGAAGAGCAGTGTTTTTGGAGTGTGCAGCAAATGCGTGTTTCTGGACAAGGGAGGCAAAAGTGCGCTGCGCTCCTAAGCTATCTCCCTGCGAGACACACTGCCAAAGCTTTTCGTTATCATGCAGTCTAGTGCAGACGCACACTACGGCTCTCCGGAGCTGTCCGAAGCTAAGCGCCGGTGGCCGTGTCTTTCGGCTGAAGCAGCGCTTCGGAGCGTAGGGCTGCCGCTCCGCTGTTGTGTGCGCGAAGCAGCCGCTTCTCCTGCTCCGGGAGCGGACAGAGCGGTAGCTTGTACGAGGGTGAAGAACGAAGCCGCAGAGCACCCGGCTTCTCCGCGCCCTCTAAGGACTGCTAGAGGACCGTGGTGGCCACTCGCCTTCCTCTTCAATTCCATTCTAGCATACTTAGGGAAGGTGTTCCAGGACAATTTTCCTGAGTTTTGAATTCGTCCTGATGCAGCCCCTCCTGGGAAACTCGGCGCGTCCTCTGAGTCTCCGAGTGCAGAGACCTCGATGGCAACTGCAGAAATGAAGGACTGCGTTGAGTTGTCGAGAAGCAAGAACATAGCCTGGAGTTTGGGAGTCAGCAGCTGCTGGACTTTTGCGATTGCTTTCACTGTGCACTGAATGCCAGGACGGCATGTGCACGTTAAAACAACGAGCTGGGCAAGAGTAATCGAAAGATCACGGCCGTCAGAAAGCAGCTTATATATTGCCCTGGAAAGAGCATTGTTTTTGGAGTGTGCAGTAAAATCGTGTTTCTGGACAAGGGAGGCATAAGTGCGCTGCGCTCCTAAGCTATCTCCCTGCGAGACACACTGCCAAAGCTTTTCGCTATCATGCAGTCCAGTGCAGACGCACACTACGGCTCTCCGGAGCTGTCCGAAGCCAAGCGCCGGTGGCCGGCGTCTTTCGGCTGAAGCAGCGCTTCGGAGCGTACGGCTGCCGCTCCGCTCTTGTGTGCGCGAAGCAGCCGCTTCTCCTGCTCCGGGAGCCGGAGAGAGCGGTAGCTTGTACGAGGGCGAAGAACGAAGCCGCAGAGCACCGGGCTTCTGCGCGCACCCTAAGGACTGCTAGAGGACCGTGGTGGCCGCTCGCCTGCCTCTTCAATTCCATTCTAGCATCCTTAGGTAAGGTATTCCAGGACAATTTTCCTGAGTTTTGAATTCGTCCTGATGCAGCCCTTCCTGGGAAACTCGTGCGCGTCCTCTGAGTCTCCGAGTGCAGAGACCTCGATGGCAACTGCAGAAATGAAGGACTGCGTTGAGTTGTCGAGAAGCAAGAACATAGCCTGGAGTTTGGGAGTCAGCAGCTGCTGGACTTTTGCGATTGCTTTCACTGTGCACTGAATGCCAGGACGGCATGTGCACGTTAAAACAACGAGCTGGGCAAGAGTAATCGAAAGATCACGGCCGTCAGAAAGCAGCTTATATATTGCCCTAGAAAGAGCATTGTTTTTGGAGTGTGCAGTAAAATCGTGTTTCTGGACAAGGGAGGCATAAGTGCGCTGCGCTTCTAGAGCTATCTCCCTGCGAGACACACTGCCAAAGCTTTTCGCTATCATGCAGTCCAGTGCAGAAAGACACTACGGCTCTCCGGAGCTGTCCGAAGCCAAGTGCCGGTGGCCGGCGTCTTTCGGCTGAAGCAGCGCTTCGGAGCGTACGGCTGCCGCTCCGCTCTTGTGTGCGCGAAGCAGCCGCTTCTCCTGCTCCGGGAGCCGGAGAGAGCGGTAGCTTGTACGAGGGCGAAGAACGAAGCCGCAGAGCACCGGGCTTCTGCGCGCACCCTAAGGACTGCTAGAGGACCGTGGTGGCCGCTCGCCTGCCTCTTCAATTCCATTCTAGCATCCTTAGGGAAGGTGTTCCAGGACAATTTTCCTGAGTTTTGAATTCGTCCTGATGCAGCCTCTCCTGGGAAACTCGTGCTCGTCCTCTGAGTCTCCGACATGCAGAGACCTCGATGGCAACTGCAGAAATGAAGGGCTGCGTTGAGTTGTCGAGAAGCAAGAACATAGCCAGCGCCTTGTGTTTGGAAGTCAGCAGCTGCTAGACTTTTGCGATTGCTATCACTGTGCACTGAAAGCCAGGACGGCCTGTGCACGTTAAAACAACTAGCTGAGCAAGAGGAGCCGAAAAATCACGGCCGCTAGATAGCAGCTTACGTATTGCCCAGGAAAGAGCACTATTTTTGGAGTGTGCAGTAAAATCGTGTTTTTGGACAAGGGAGGCATAAGTGCGCTGCGCTCCTAAGCTATCTCCCTGCGAGACACACTGCCAAAGCTTTTCGCTATGATGCAGTCTAGTGCAGACGCACACTACGGCTCTCCGGAGCTGTCCGAAGCCAAGCGCCGGTGGCCGGCGTCTTTCGGCTGAAGCAGTGCTTCGGAGCGTAGGGCTGCCGCTCCGCTGTTGTGTGCGCGAAGCAGCCGCTTCTCCTGCTCCGGGAGCGGACAGAGCGGTAGCTTGTACGAGGGCGAAGAACGTTGCTGCAGAGAGACGAAATTGTGTGCACAGTCTTGCGACTGATAGAGGACGGTGGCTAAAGCTCCCTGCCTTTTCAATGCACTGCTGGCATGCTTTATTGAAGGTGCTCCGAGACAATTTTCCTGGGTTTTGACTTCGTCCTGATGAAGCCCCTCTTGGGAAACTCGTGCTCGTTTCCGAAGGCTCGAGATGCAGAGAACTCGATGGCAGCTGCAGAAATGAAGGGCTGCGTTGAGTTGTCGAGAAGCAAGAACATAGCCAGCGCCTTGTGTTTGGCAGTCAGCAGCTGCTGGACTTTTGCGATTGCTTTCACTGTGCACTGAATGCCAGGACGGCACGTGCACGTTAAAACAACGAGCTGGGCAAGAGTGGGCAGAAGAGAACGGGCGTCAGACAGCAGCTTACATATTACCATAGGAAGAGCAGTGTTTTTGGAGTGTGCAGCAAATGCGTGTTTCTGGACAAGGGAGGCAAAAGTGCGCTGCGCTCCTAAGCTATCTCCCTGCGAGACACACTGCCAAAGCTTTTCGCTATCATGCAGTCCAGTGCAGACGCACACTGCGGCTCTCCGGAGCTGTCCGAAGCTAAGCGCCGGTGGCCGGCGTCTTTCGGCTGAAGCAGCGCTTCGGAGCGTAGGGCTGCCGCTCCGCTGTTGTGTGCGCGAAGCAGCCGCTTCTCCTGCTCCGGGAGCGGACAGAGCGGTAGCTTGTACGAGGGCGAAGAACGAAGCCGCAGAGCACCCGGCTTCTCCGCGCCCCCTAAGGACTGCTAGAGGACCGTGGTGGCCACTCGCCTTCCTCTTCAATTCCATTCTAGTATCCTTAGGGACGGTGTTCCAGGACAATTTTCCTGAGTTTTGAATTCGTCCTGATGCAGCCCCTCCTGGGAAACTCGTGCGCGTCCTCTGAGTCTCCGAGTGCAGAGACCTCGATGGCAACTGCAGAAATGAAGGACTGCGTTGAGTTGTCGAGAAGCAAGAACATAGCCTGGAGTTTGGGAGTCAGCAGCTGCTGGACTTTTGCGATTGCTTTCACTGTGCACTGAATGCCAGGAAGGCACGTGCACGTTAAAACAACGAGCTGGGCAAGAGTAATCGAAAGATCACGGCCGTCAGAAAGCAGCTTATATATTGCCCTGGAAAGAGCATTGTTTTTGGAGTGTGCAGTAAAATCGTGTTTCTGGACAAGGGAGGCATAAGTGCGCTGCGCTCCTAAGCTATCTCCCTGCGAGACACACTGCCAAAGCTTTTCGCTATCATGCAGTCCAGTGCAGACGCACACTACGGCTCTCCGGAGCTGTCCGAAGCCAAGCGCCGGTGGCCGGCGTCTTTCGGCTGAAGCAGCGCTTCGGAGCGTAGGGCTGCCGCTCCGCTGTTGTGTGCGCGAAGCAGCCGCTTCTCCTGCTCCGGGAGCCGGAGAGAGCGGTAGCTTGTACGAGGGCGAAGAACGAAGCCGCAGAGCACCGGGCTTCTGCGCGCACCCTAAGGACTTCTAGTAGACCGTGGTGGCCGCTCGCCTGCCTCTTCAATTCCATTCTAGCATCCTTAGGGAAGGTATTCCAGGACAATTTTCCTGAGTTTTGAATTCGTCCTGATGCAGCCTCTCCTGGGAAACTCGTGCGCGTCCTCTGAGTCTCCGAGTGCAGAGACCTCGATGGCAACTGCAGAAATGTAGGGCTGCGTTGAGTTGTCGAGAAGCAAGAACATAGCCAGCGCCTTGTGTTTGGGAGTCAGCAGCTGCTAGACTTTTGCGATTGCTATCACTGTGCACTGAAAGCCAGGACGGCCTGTGCACGTTAAAACAACTAGCTGAGCAAGAGTAGCCGAAAAATCACGGCCGCTAGATAGCAGCTTACGTATTGCCCAGGAAAGAGCACTATTTTTGGAGTGTGCAGTAAAATCGTGTTTTTGGACAAGGGAGGCATAAGTGCGCTGCGCTCCTAAGCTATCTCCCTGCGAGACACACTGTCAAAGCTTTTCGCTATGATGCAGTCTAGTGCAGACGCACACTACGGCTCTCCGGAGCTGTCCGAAGCCAAGCGCCGGTGGCCGGCGTCTTTCGGCTGAAGCAGCGCTTCGGAGCGTATGGCTGCTGCTCCGCTGTTGTGTGCGCGAAGCAGCCGCTTCTCCTGCTCCGGGAGCCGGAGAGAGCTGTAGCTTGTACGAGGGCAAAGAACGTTGCTGCAGAGAGAGGAAATTGTGTGCACAGTCTTGCGACTGATAGAGGACGGTGGCTAAAGCTCCCTGCCTTTTCAATGCACTGCTGGCATGCTTTATTGAAGGTGCTCCGAGACAATTTTCCTGGGTTTTGACTTCGTCCTGATGAAGCCCCTCTTGGGAAACTCGTGCTCGTTTCCGAAGGCTCGAGATGCAGAGAACTCGATGGCAGCTGCAGAAATGAAGGGCTGCGTTGAGTTGTCGAGAAGCAAGAACATAGCCAGCGCCTTGTGTTTGGCAGTCAGCAGCTGCTGGACTTTTGCGATTGCTTTCACTGTGCACTGAATGCCAGGACGGCATGTGCACGTTAAAACAACGAGCTGGGCAAGAGTGGGCAGAAGAGAACGGGCGTCAGACAGCAGCTTACATATTACCATAGGAAGAGCAGTGTTTTTGGAGTGTGCAGCAAATGCGTGTTTCTGGACAAGGGAGGCAAAAGTGCGCTGCGCTCCTAAGCTATCTCCCTGCGAGACACACTGCCAAAGCTTTTCGCTATCATGCAGTCCAGTGCAGACGCACACTACGGCTCTCCGGAGCTGTCCGAAGCTAAGCGCCGGTGGCCGGCGTCTTTCGGCTGAAGCAGCGCTTCGGAGCGTAGGGCTGCCGCTCCGCTGTTGTGTGCGCGAAGCAGCCGCTTCTCCTGCTCCGGGAGCGGACAGAGCGGTAGCTTGTACGAGGGCGAAGAACGAAGCCGCAGAGCACCCGGCTTCTCCGCGCCCTCTAAGGACTGCTAGAGGACCGTGGTGGCCACTCGCCTTCCTCTTCAATTCCATTCTAGCATACTTAGGGAAGGTGTTCCAGGACAATTTTCCTGAGTTTTGAATTCGTCCTGATGCAGCCCCTCCTGGGAAACTCGGCGCGTCCTCTGAGTCTCCGAGTGCAGAGACCTCGATGGCAACTGCAGAAATGAAGGACTGCGTTGAGTTGTCGAGAAGCAAGAACATAGCCTGGAGTTTGGGAGTCAGCAGCTGCTGGACTTTTGCGATTGCTTTCACTGTGCACTGAATGCCAGGACGGCATGTGCACGTTAAAACAACGAGCTGGGCAAGAGTAATCGAAAGATCACGGCCGTCAGAAAGCAGCTTATATATTGCCCTAGAAAGAGCATTGTTTTTGGAGTGTGCAGTAAAATCGTGTTTCTGGACAAGGGAGGCATAAGTGCGCTGCGCTCCTAAGCTATCTCCCTGCGAGACACACTGCCAAAGCTTTTCGCTATCATGCAGTCCAGTGCAGACGCACACTACGGCTCTCCGGAGCTGTCCGAAGCCAAGCGCCGGTGGCCGGCGTCTTTCGGCTGAAGCAGCGTTTCGGAGCGTAGGGCTGCCGCTCCGCTGTTGTGTGCGCGAAGCAGCCGCTTCTCCTGCTCCGGGAGCCGGAGAGAGCGGTAGCTTGTACGAGGGCGAAGAACGAAGCCGCAGAGCACCGGGCTTCTGCGCGCACCCTAAGGACTGCTAGAGGACCGTGGTGGCCGCTCGCCTGCCTCTTCAATTCCATTCTAGCATCCTTAGGGAAGGTGTTCCAGGACAATTTTCCTGAGTTTTGAATTCGTCCTGATGCAGCCCCTCCTGGGAAACTCGTGCGCGTCCTCTGAGTCTCCGACATGCAGAGACCTCGATGGCAACTGCAGAAATGAAGGGCTGCGTTGAGTTGTCGAGAAGCAAGAACATAGCCAGCGCCTTGTGTTTGGAAGTCAGCAGCTGCTAGACTTTTGCGATTGCTATCACTGTGCACTGAAAGCCAGGACGGCCTGTGCACGTTAAAACAACTAGCTGAGCAAGAGTAGCCGAAAAATCACGGCCGCTAGATAGCAGCTTACGTATTGCCCAGGAAAGAGCACTATTTTTGGAGTGTGCAGTAAAATCGTGTTTTTGGACAAGGGAGGCATAAGTGCGCTGCGCTCCTAAGCTATCTCCCTGCGAGACACACTGCCAAAGCTTTTCGCTATGATGCAGTCTAGTGCAGACGCACACTACGGCTCTCCGGAGCTGTCCGAAGCCAAGCGCCGGTGGCCGGCGTCTTTCGGCTGAAGCAGCGCTTCGGAGCGTATGGCTGCCGCTCCGCTGTTGTGTGCGCGAAGCAGCCGCTTCTCCTGCTCCGGGAGCCGGAGAGAGCTGTAGCTTGTACGAGGGCAAAGAACGTTGCTGCAGAGAGACGAAATTGTGTGCACAGTCTTGCGACTGATAGAGGACGGTGGCTAAAGCTCCCTGCCTTTTCAATGCACTGCTGGCATGCTTTATTGAAGGTGCTCCGAGACAATTTTCCTGGGTTTTGACTTCGTCCTGATGAAGCCCCTCTTGGGAAACTCGTGCTCGTTTCCGAAGGCTCGAGATGCAGAGAACTCGATGGCAGCTGCAGAAATGAAGGGCTGCGTTGAGTTGTCGAGAAGCAAGAACATAGCCAGCGCCTTGTGTTTGGCAGTCAGCAGCTGCTGGACTTTTGCGATTGCTTTCACTGTGCACTGAATGCCAGGACGGCACGTGCACGTTAAAACAACAAGCTGGGCAAGAGTGGGCAGAAGAGAACGGGCGTCAGACAGCAGCTTACATATTACCATAGGAAGAGCAGTGTTTTTGGAGTGTGCAGCAAATGCGTGTTTCTGGACAAGGGAGGCAAAAGTGCGCTGCGCTCCTAAGCTATCTCCCTGCGAGACACACTGCCAAAGCTTTTCGTTATCATGCAGTCCAGTGCAGACGCACACTACGGCTCTCCGGAGCTGTCCGAAGCCAAGCGCCGGTGGCCGGCGTCTTTCGGCTGAAGCAGCGCTTCGGAGCGTAGGGCTGCCGCTCCGCTGTTGTGTGCGCGAAGCAGCCGCTTCTCCTGCTCCGGGAGCCGGAGAGAGCGGTAGCTTGTACGAGGGCGAAGAACGAAGCCGCAGAGCACCGGGCTTCTGCGCGCACCCTAAGGACTGCTAGAGGACCGTGGTGGCCGCTCGCCTGCCTCTTCAATTCCATTCTAGCATCCTTAGGGAAGGTATTCCAGGACAATTTTCCTGAGTTTTGAATTCGTCCTGATGCAGCCCTTCCTGGGAAACTCGTGCGCGTCCTCTGAGTCTCCGAGTGCAGAGACCTCGATGGCAACTGCAGAAATGAAGGACTGCGTTGAGTTGTCGAGAAGCAAGAACATAGCCTGGAGTTTGGGAGTCAGCAGCTGCTGGACTTTTGCGATTGCTTTCACTGTGCACTGAATGCCAGGACGGCATGTGCACGTTAAAACAACGAGCTGGGCAAGAGTAATCGAAAGATCACGGCCGTCAGAAAGCAGCTTATATATTGCCCTAGAAAGAGCATTGTTTTTGGAGTGTGCAGTAAAATCGTGTTTCTGGACAAGGGAGGCATAAGTGCGCTGCGCTTCTAAGCTATCTCCCTGCGAGACACACTGCCAAAGCTTTTCGCTATCATGCAGTCCAGTGCAGACGCACACTACGGCTCTCCGGAGCTGTCCGAAGCCAAGCGCCGGTGGCCGGCGTCTTTCGGCTGAAGCAGCGCTTCGGAGCGTACGGCTGCCGCTCCGCTGTTGTGTGCGCGAAGCAGCCGCTTCTCCTGCTCCGGGAGCGGACAGAGCGGTAGCTTGTACGAGGGCGAAGAACGTTGCTGCAGAGAGACGAAATTGTGTGCACAGTCTTGCGACTGATAGAGGACGGTGGCTAAAGCTCCCTGCCTTTTCAATGCACTGCTGGCATGCTTTATTGAAGGTGCTCCGAGACAATTTTCCTGGGTTTTGAATTCGTCCTGATGAAGCCCCTCTTGGGAAACTCGTGCTCGTTTCCGAAGGTTCGAGATGCAGAGAACTCGATGGCAGCTGCAGAAATGAAGGGCTGCGTTGAGTTGTCGAGAAGCAAGAACATAGCCAGCGCCTTGTGTTTGGGAGTTAGCAGCTGCTGGACTTTTGCGATTGCTTTCACTGTGCACTGAATGCCAGGACGGCACGTGCACGTTAAAACAACGAGCTGGGCAAGAGTGGGCAGAAGAGAACGGGCGTCAGACAGCAGCTTACATATTACCATAGGAAGAGCAGTGTTTTTGGAGTGTGCAGCAAATGCGTGTTTCTGGACAAGGGAGGCAAAAGTGCGCTGCGCTCCTAAGCTATCTCCCTGCGAGACACACTGCCAAAGCTTTTCGTTATCATGCAGTCTAGTGCAGACGCACACTACGGCTCTCCGGAGCTGTCCGAAGCTAAGCGCCGGTGGCCGTGTCTTTCGGCTGAAGCAGCGCTTCGGAGCGTAGGGCTGCCGCTCCGCTGTTGTGTGCGCGAAGCAGCCGCTTCTCCTGCTCCGGGAGCGGACAGAGCGGTAGCTTGTACGAGGGCGAAGAACGAAGCCGCAGAGCACCCGGCTTCTCCGCGCCCCCTAAGGACTGCTAGAGGACCGTGGTGGCCACTCGCCTTCCTCTTCAATTCCATTCTAGCATACTTAGGGAAGGTGTTCCAGGACAATTTTCCTGAGTTTTGAATTCGTCCTGATGCAGCCCCTCGTGGGAAACTCGTGCGCGTCCTCTGAGTCTCCGAGTGCAGAGACCTCGATGGCAACTGCAGAAATGAAGGACTGCGTTGAGTTGTCGAGAAGCAAGAACATAGCCTGGAGTTTGGGAGTCAGCAGCTGCTGGACTTTTGCGATTGCTTTCACTGTGCACTGAATGCCAGGACGGCATGTGCACGTTAAAACAACGAGCTGGGCAAGAGTAATCGAAAGATCACGGCCGTCAGAAAGCAGCTTATATATTGCCCTGGAAAGAGCATTGTTTTTGGAGTGTGCAGTAAAATCGTGTTTCTGGACAAGGGAGGCATAAGTGCGCTGCGCTCCTAAGCTATCTCCCTGCGAGACACACTGCCAAAGCTTTTCGCTATCATGCAGTCCAGTGCAGACGCACACTACGGCTCTCCGGAGCTGTCCGAAGCCAAGCGCCGGTGGCCGGCGTCTTTCGGCTGAAGCAGCGCTTCGGAGCGTACGGCTGCCGCTCCGCTCTTGTGTGCGCGAAGCAGCCGCTTCTCCTGCTCCGGGAGCCGGAGAGAGCGGTAGCTTGTACGAGGGCGAAGAACGAAGCCGCAGAGCACCGGGCTTCTGCGCGCACCCTAAGGACTGCTAGAGGACCGTGGTGGCCGCTCGCCTGCCTCTTCAATTCCATTCTAGCATCCTTAGGGAAGGTGTTCCAGGACAATTTTCCTGAGTTTTGAATTCGTCCTGATGCAGCCTCTCCTGGGAAACTCGTGCGCGTCCTCTGAGTCTCCGAGTGCAGAGACCTCGATGGCAACTGCAGAAATGTAGGGCTGCGTTGAGTTGTCGAGAAGCAAGAACATAGCCAGCGCCTTGTGTTTGGGAGGCAGCAGCTGCTAGACTTTTGCGATTGCTATCACTGTGCACTGAAAGCCAGGACGGCCTGTGCACGTTAAAACAACTAGCTGAGCAAGAGTAGCCGAAAAATCACGGCCGCTAGATAGCAGCTTACTTATTGCCCAGGAAAGAGCACTATTTTTGGAGTGTGCAGTAAAATCGTGTTTTTGGACAAGGGAGGCATAAGTGCGCTGCGCTCCTAAGCTATCTCCCTGCGAGACACACTGTCAAAGCTTTTCGCTATGATGCAGTCTAGTGCAGACGCACACTACGGCTCTCCGGAGCTGTCCGAAGCCAAGCGCCGGTGGCCGGCGTCTTTCGGCTGAAGCAGCGCTTCGGAGCGTATGGCTGCCGCTCCGCTGTTGTGTGCGCGAAGCAGCCGCTTCTCCTGCTCCGGGAGCCGGAGAGAGCTGTAGCTTGTACGAGGGCAAAGAACGTTGCTGCAGAGAGACGAAATTGTGTGCACAGTCTTGCGACTGATAGAGGACGGTGGCTAAAGCTCCCTGCCTTTTCAATGCACTGCTGGCATGCTTTATTGAAGGTGCTCCGAGACAATTTTCCTGGGTTTTGACTTCGTCCTGATGAAGCCCCTCTTGGGAAACTCGTGCTCGTTTCCGAAGGCTCGAGATGCAGAGAACTCGATGGCAGCTGCAGAAATGAAGGGCTGCGTTGAGTTGTCGAGAAGCAAGAACATAGCCAGCGCCTTGTGTTTGGCAGTCAGCAGCTGCTGGACTTTTGCGATTGCTTTCACTGTGCACTGAATGCCAGGACGGCACGTGCACGTTAAAACAACAAGCTGGGCAAGAGTGGGCAGAAGAGAACGGGCGTCAGACAGCAGCTTACATATTACCATAGGAAGAGCAGTGTTTTTGGAGTGTGCAGCAAATGCGTGTTTCTGGACAAGGGAGGCAAAAGTGCGCTGCGCTCCTAAGCTATCTCCCTGCGAGACACACTGCCAAAGCTTTTCGTTATCATGCAGTCTAGTGCAGACGCACACTACGGCTCTCCGGAGCTGTCCGAAGCTAAGCGCCGGTGGCCGGCGTCTTTCGGCTGAAGCAGCGCTTCGGAGCGTAGGGCTGCCGCTCCGCTGTTGTGTGCGCGAAGCAGCCACTTCTCCTGCTCCGGGAGCCGGACAGAGCGGTAGCTTGTACGAGGGCAAAGAACGTTGCTGCAGAGAGAAGAAATTGTGTGCACAGTCTTGCGACTGATAGAGGACGGTGGCTAAAGCTCCCTGCCTTTTCAATGCACTGCTGGCATGCTTTATTGAAGGTGCTCCGAGACAATTTTCCTGGGTTTTGACTTCGTCCTGATGAAGCCCCTCTTGGGAAACTCGTGCTCGTTTCCGAGGGCTCGAGATGCTGAGAACTCGATGGCAGCTGCAGAAATGAAGGGCTGCGTTGAGTTGTCGAGAAGCAAGAACATAGCCAGCGCCTTGTGTTTGGCAGTCAGCAGCTGCTGGACTTTTGCGATTGCTTTCACTGTGCACTGAATGCCAGGACGGCACGTGCACGTTAAAACAACGAGCTGGGCAAGAGTAGGCAGAAGAGAACGGGCGTCAGACAGCAGCTTACATATTACCATAGGAAGAGCAGTGTTTTTGGAGTGTGCAGCAAATGCGGGTTTCTGGACAAGGGAGGCAAAAGTGCGCTGCGCTCCTAAGCTATCTCCCTGCGAGACACACTGCCAAAGCTTTTCGTTATCATGCAGTCTAGTGCAGACGCACACTACGGCTCTCCGGAGCTGTCCGAAGCTAAGCGCCGGTGGCCGTGTCTTTCGGCTGAAGCAGCGCTTCGGAGCGTAGGGCTGCCGCTCCGCTGTTGTGTGCGCGAAGCAGCCGCTTCTCCTGCTCCGGGAGCGGACAGAGCGGTAGCTTGTACGAGGGCGAAGAACGAAGCCGCAGAGCACCCGGCTTCTCCGCGCCCCCTAAGGACTGCTAGAGGACCGTGGTGGCCACTCGCCTTCCTCTTCAATTCCATTCTAGCATCCTTAGGGAAGGTGTTCCAGGACAATTTTCCTGAGTTTTGAATTCGTCCTGATGCAGCCCCTCGTGGGAAACTCGTGCGCGTCCTCTGAGTCTCCGAGTGCAGAGACCTCGATGGCAACTGCAGAAATGAAGGACTGCGTTGAGTTGTCGAGAAGCAAGAACATAGCCTGGAGTTTGGGAGTCAGCAGCTGCTGGACTTTTGCGATTGCTTTCACTGTGCACTGAATGCCAGGACGGCATGTGCACGTTAAAACAACGAGCTGGGCAGGAGTAATCGAAAGATCACGGCCGTCAGAAAGCAGCTTATATATTGCCCTGGAAAGAGCATTGTTTTTGGAGTGTGCAGTAAAATCGTGTTTCTGGACAAGGGAGGCATAAGTGCGCTGCGCTCCTAAGCTATCTCCCTGCGAGACACACTGCCAAAGCTTTTCGCTATCATGCAGTCCAGTGCAGACGCACACTACGGCTCTCCGGAGCTGTCCGAAGCCAAGCGCCGGTGGCCGGCGTCTTTCGGCTGAAGCAGCGCTTCGGAGCGTATGGCTGCCGCTCCGCTGTTGTGTGCGCGAAGCAGCCGCTTCTCCTGCTCCGGGAGCCGGAGAGAGCTGTAGCTTGTACGAGGGCAAAGAACGTTGCTGCAGAGAGACGAAATTGTGTGCACAGTCTTGCGACTGATAGAGGACGGTGGCTAAAGCTCCCTGCCTTTTCAATGCACTGCTGGCATGCTTTATTGAAGGTGCTCCGAGACAATTTTCCTGGGTTTTGACTTCGTCCTGATGAAGCCCCTCTTGGGAAACTCGTGCTCGTTTCCGAAGGCTCGAGATGCAGAGAACTCGATGGCAGCTGCAGAAATGAAGGGCTGCGTTGAGTTGTCGAGAAGCAAGAACATAGCCAGCGCCTTGTGTTTGGCAGTCAGCAGCTGCTGGACTTTTGCGATTGCTTTCACTGTGCACTGAATGCCAGGACGGCACGTGCACGTTAAAACAACGAGCTGGGCAAGAGTGGGCAGAAGAGAACGGGCGTCAGACAGCAGTTACATATTACCATAGGAAGAGCAGTGTTTTTGGAGTGTGCAGCAAATGCGTGTTTCTGGACAAGGGAGGCAAAAGTGCGCTGCGCTCCTAAGCTATCTCCCTGCGAGACACACTGCCAAAGCTTTTCGTTATCATGCAGTCTAGTGCAGACGCACACTACGGCTCTCCGGAGCTGTCCGAAGCTAAGCGCCGGTGGCCGTGTTTTTCGGCTGAAGCAGCGCTTCGGAGCGTAGGGCTGCCGCTCCGCTGTTGTGTGCGCGAAGCAGCCGCTTCTCCTGCTCCGGGAGCGGACAGAGCGGTAGCTTGTACGAGGGCGAAGAACGAAGCCGCAGAGCACCCGGCTTCTCCGCGCCCTCTAAGGACTGCTAGAGGACCGTGGTGGCCACTCGCCTTCCTCTTCAATTCCATTCTAGCATACTTAGGGAAGGTGTTCCAGGACAATTTTCCTGAGTTTTGAATTCGTCCTGATGCAGCCCCTCGTGGGAAACTCGGCGCGTCCTCTGAGTCTCCGAGTGCAGAGACCTCGATGGCAACTGCAGAAATGAAGGGCTGCGTTGAGTTGTCGAGAAGCAAGAACATAGCCTGGAGTTTGGGAGTCAGCAGCTGCTGGACTTTTGCGATTGCTTTCACTGTGCACTGAATGCCAGGACGGCATGTGCACGTTAAAACAACGAGCTGGGCAAGAGTAATCGAAAGATCACGGCCGTCAGAAAGCAGCTTCTCTATTGCCCTGGAAAGAGCAGTGTTTTTGGAGTGTGCAGCAAATGCGTGTTTCTGGACAAGGGAGGCAAAAGTGCGCTGCGCTCCTAAGCTATCTCCCTGCGAGACACACTGCCAAAGCTTTTCGTTATCATGCAGTCTAGTGCAGACGCACACTACGGCTCTCCGGAGCTGTCCGAAGCTAAGCGCCGGTGGCCGTGTCTTTCGGCTGAAGCAGCGCTTCGGAGCGTAGGGCTGCCGCTCCGCTGTTGTGTGCGCGAAGCAGCCGCTTCTCCTGCTCCGGGAGCGGACAGAGCGGTAGCTTGTACGAGGGCGAAGAACGAAGCCGCAGAGCACCCGGCTTCTCCGCGCCCCCTAAGGACTGCTAGAGGACCGTGGTGGCCACTCGCCTTCCTCTTCAATTCCATTCTAGCATCCTTAGGGAAGGTGTTCCAGGACAATTTTCCTGAGTTTTGAATTCGTCCTGATGCAGCCCCTCGTGGGAAACTCGTGCGCGTCCTCTGAGTCTCCGAGTGCAGAGACCTCGATGGCAACTGCAGAAATGAAGGACTGCGTTGAGTTGTCGAGAAGCAAGAACATAGCCTGGAGTTTGGGAGTCAGCAGCTGCTGGACTTTTGCGATTGCTTTCACTGTGCACTGAATGCCAGGACGGCATGTGCACGTTAAAACAACGAGCTGGGCAAGAGTAATCGAAAGATCACGGCCGTCAGAAAGCAGCTTATATATTGCCCTGGAAAGAGCATTGTTTTTGGAGTGTGCAGTAAAATCGTGTTTCTGGACAAGGGAGGCATAAGTGCGCTGCGCTCCTAAGCTATCTCCCTGCGAGACACACTGCCAAAGCTTTTCGCTATCATGCAGTCCAGTGCAGACGCACACTACGGCTCTCCGGAGCTGTCCGAAGCCAAGCGCCGGTGGCCGGCGTCTTTCGGCTGAAGCAGCGCTTCGGAGCGTAGGGCTGCCGCTCCGCTGTTGTGTGCGCGAAGCAGCCGCTTCTCCTGCTCCGGGAGCCGGAGAGAGCGGTAGCTTGTACGAGGGCGAAGAACGAAGCCGCAGAGCACCGGGCTTCTGCGCGCACCCTAAGGACTGCTAGAGGACCGTGGTGGCCGCTCGCCTGCCTCTTCAATTCCATTCTAGCATCCTTAGGGAAGGTATTCCAGGACAATTTTCCTGAGTTTTGAATTCGTCCTGATGCAGCCCCTCGTGGGAAACTCGTGCGCGTCCTCTGAGTCTCCGAGTGCAGAGACCTCGATGGCAACTGCAGAAATGAAGGACTGCGTTGAGTTGTCGAGAAGCAAGAACATAGCCTGGAGTTTGGGAGTCAGCAGCTGCTGGACTTTTGTGATTGCTTTCACTGTGCACTGAATGCCAGGACGGCATGTGCACGTTAAAACAACGAGCTGGGCAGGAGTAATCGAAAGATCACGGCCGTCAGAAAGCAGCTTATATATTGCCCTGGAAAGAGCATTGTTTTTGGAGTGTGCAGTAAAATCGTGTTTCTGGACAAGGGAGGCATAAGTGCGCTGCGCTCCTAAGCTATCTCCCTGCGAGACACACTGCCAAAGCTTTTCGCTATCATGCAGTCCAGTGCAGACGCACACTACGGCTCTCCGGAGCTGTCCGAAGCCAAGCGCCGGTGGCCGGCGTCTTTCGGCTGAAGCAGCGCTTCGGAGCGTACGGCTGCCGCTCCGCTCTTGTGTGCGCGAAGCAGCCGCTTCTCCTGCTCCGGGAGCCGGAGAGAGCGGTAGCTTGTACGAGGGCGAAGAACGAAGCCGCAGAGCACCGGGCTTCTGTGCGCACCCTAAGGACTGCTAGAGGACCGTGGTGGCCGCTCGCCTGCCTCTTCAATTCCATTCTAGCATCCTTAGGGAAGGTGTTCCAGGACAATTTTCCTGAGTTTTGAATTCCTCCTGATGCAGCCCCTCCTGGGAAACTCGTGCGCGTCCTCTGAGTCTCCGAGTGCAGAGACCTCGATGGCAACTGCAGAAATGTAGGGCTGCGTTGAGTTGTCGAGAAGCAAGAACATAGCCAGCGCCTTGTGTTTGGCAGTCAGCAGCTGCTGGACTTTTGCGATTGCTTTCACTGTGCACTGAATGCCAGGACGGCACGTGCACGTTAAAACAACGAGCTGGGCAAGAGTGGGCAGAAGAGAACGGGCGTCAGACAGCAGCTTACATATTACCATAGGAAGAGCAGTGTTTTTGGAGTGTGCAGCAAATGCGTGTTTCTGGACAAGGGAGGCAAAAGTGCGCTGCGCTCCTAAGCTATCTCCCTGCGAGACACACTGCCAAAGCTTTTCGTTATCATGCAGTCTAGTGCAGACGCACACTACGGCTCTCCGGAGCTGTCCGAAGCTAAGCGCCGGTGGCCGGCGTCTTTCGGCTGAAGCAGCGCTTCGGAGCGTAGGGCTGCCGCTCCGCTGTTGTGTGCGCGAAGCAGCCGCTTCTCCTGCTCCGGGAGCCGGACAGAGCGGTAGCTTGTACGAGGGCAAAGAACGTTGCTGCAGAGAGAAGAAATTGTATGCACAGTCTTGCGACTGATAGAGGACGGTGGCTAAAGCTCCCTGCCTTTTCAATGCACTGCTGGCATGCTTTATTGAAGGTGCTCCGAGACAATTTTCCTGGGTTTTGACTTCGTCCTGATGAAGCCCCTCTTGGGAAACTCGTGCTCGTTTCCGAAGGCTCGAGATGCAGAGAACTCGATGGCAGCTGCAGAAATGAAGGGCTGCGTTGAGTTGTCGAGAAGCAAGAACATAGCCAGCGCCTTGTGTTTGGCAGTCAGCAGCTGCTGGACTTTTGCGATTGCTTTCACTGTGCACTGAATGCCAGGACGGCACGTGCACGTTAAAACAACGAGCTGGGCAAGAGTAGGCAGAAGAGAACGGGCGTCAGACAGCAGCTTACATATTACCATAGGAAGAGCAGTGTTTTTGGAGTGTGCAGCAAATGCGTGTTTCTGGACAAGGGAGGCAAAAGTGCGCTGCGCTCCTAAGCTATCTCCCTGCGAGACACACTGCCAAAGCTTTTCGTTATCATGCAGTCTAGTGCAGACGCACACTACGGCTCTCCGGAGCTGTCCGAAGCTAAGCGCCGGTGGCCGTGTCTTTCGGCTGAAGCAGCGCTTCGGAGCGTAGGGCTGCCGCTCCGCTGTTGTGTGCGCGAAGCGGCCGCTTCTCCTGCTCCGGGAGCGGACAGAGCGGTAGCTTGTACGAGGGCGAAGAACGAAGCCGCAGAGCACCCGGCTTCTCCGCGCCCTCTAAGGACTGCTAGAGGACCGTGGTGGCCACTCGCCTTCCTCTTCAATTCCATTCTAGCATCCTTATGGAAGGTGTTCCAGGACAATTTTCCTGAGTTTTGAATTCGTCCTGATGCAGCCCCTCGTGGGAAACTCGTGCGCGTCCTCTGAGTCTCCGAGTGCAGAGACCTCGATGGCAACTGCAGAAATGAAGGACTGCGTTGAGTTGTCGAGAAGCAAGAACATAGCCTGGAGTTTGGGAGTCAGCAGCTGCTGGACTTTTGCGATTGCTTTCACTGTGCACTGAATGCCAGGACGGCATGTGCACGTTAAAACAACGAGCTGGGCAAGAGTAATCGAAAGATCACGGCCGTCAGAAAGCAGCTTATATATTGCCCTGGAAAGAGCATTGTTTTTGGAGTGTGCAGTAAAATCGTGTTTCTGGACAAGGGAGGCATAAGTGCGCTGCGCTCCTAAGCTATCTCCCTGCGAGACACACTGCCAAAGCTTTTCGCTATCATGCAGTCCAGTGCAGACGCACACTACGGCTCTCCGGAGCTGTCCGAAGCCAAGCGCCGGTGGCCGGCGTCTTTCGGCTGAAGCAGCGCTTCGGAGCGTACGGCTGCCGCTCCGCTCTTGTGTGCGCGAAGCAGCCGCTTCTCCTGCTCCGGGAGCCGGAGAGAGCGGTAGCTTGTACGAGGGCGAAGAACGAAGCCGCAGAGCACCGGGCTTCTGCGCGCACCCTAAGGACTGCTAGAGGACCGTAGTGGCCGCTCGCCTGCCTCTTCAATTCCATTCTAGCATCCTTAGGGAAGGTGTTCCAGGACAATTTTCCTGAGTTTTGAATTCGTCCTGATGCAGCCCCTCCTGGGAAACTCGTGCTCGTCCTCTGAGTCTCCGACATGCAGAGACCTCGATGGCAACTGCAGAAATGAAGGGCTGCGTTGAGTTGTCGAGAAGCAAGAACATAGCCAGCGCCTTGTGTTTGGAAGTCAGCAGCTGCTAGACTTTTGCGATTGCTATCACTGTGCACTGAAAGCCAGGACGGCCTGTGCACGTTAAAACAACTAGCTGAGCAAGAGTAGCCGAAAAATCACGGCCGCTAGATAGCAGCTTACGTATTGCCCAGGAAAGAGCACTATTTTTGGAGTGTGCAGTAAAATCGTGTTTTTGGACAAGGGAGGCATAAGTGCGCTGCGCTCCTAAGCTATCTCCCTGCGAGACACACTGTCAAAGCTTTTCGCTATGATGCAGTCTAGTGCAGACGCACACTACGGCTCTCCGGAGCTGTCCGAAGCCAAGCGCCGGTGGCCGGCGTCTTTCGGCTGAAGCAGCGCTTCGGAGCGTATGGCTGCCGCTCCGCTGTTGTGTGCGCGAAGCAGCCGCTTCTCCTGCTCCGGGAGCCGGAGAGAGCTGTAGCTTGTACGAGGGCAAAGAACGTTGCTGCAGAGAGACGAAATTGTGTGCACAGTCTTGCGACTGATAGAGGACGGTGGCTAAAGCTCCCTGCCTTTTCAATGCACTGCTGGCATGCTTTATTGAAGGTGCTCCGAGACAATTTTCCTGGGTTTTGACTTCGTCCTGATGAAGCCCCTCTTGGGAAACTCGTGCTCGTTTCCGAAGGCTCGAGATGCAGAGAACTCGATGGCAGCTGCAGAAATGAAGGGCTGCGTTGAGTTGTCGAGAAGCAAGAACATAGCCAGCGCCTTGTGTTTGGCAGTCAGCAGCTGCTGGACTTTTGCGATTGCTTTCACTGTGCACTGAATGCCAGGACGGCACGTGCACGTTAAAACAACGAGCTGGGCAAGAGTGGGCAGAAGAGAACGGGCGTCAGACAGCAGCTTACATATTACCATAGGAAGAGCAGTGTTTTTGGAGTGTGCAGCAAATGCGTGTTTCTGGACAAGGGAGGCAAAAGTGCGCTGCGCTCCTAAGCTATCTCCCTGCGAGACACACTGCCAAAGCTTTTCGTTATCATGCAGTCTAGTGCAGACGCACACTACGGCTCTCCGGAGCTGTCCGAAGCTAAGCGCCGGTGGCCGGCGTCTTTCGGCTGAAGCAGCGCTTCGGAGCGTAGGGCTGCCGCTCCGCTGTTGTGTGCGCGAAGCAGCCGCTTCTCCTGCTCCGGGAGCCGGACAGAGCGGTAGCTTGTACGAGGGCAAAGAACGTTGCTGCAGAGAGAAGAAATTGTGTGCACAGTCTTGCGACTGATAGAGGACGGTGGCTAAAGCTCCCTGCCTTTTCAATGCACTGCTGGCATGCTTTATTGAAGGTGCTCCGAGACAATTTTCCTGGGTTTTGACTTCGTCCTGATGAAGCCCCTCTTGGGAAACTCGTGCTCGTTTCCGAAGGCTCGAGATGCAGAGAACTCGATGGCAGCTGCCGAAATGAAGGGCTGCGTTGAGTTGTCGAGAAGCAAGAACATAGCCAGCGCCTTGTGTTTGGCAGTCAGCAGCTGCTGGACTTTTGCGATTGCTTTCACTGTGCACTGAATGCCAGGACGGCACGTGCACGTTAAAACAACGAGCTGGGCAAGAGTAGGCAGAAGAGAACGGGCGTCAGACAGCAGCTTACATATTACCATAGGAAGAGCAGTGTTTTTGGAGTGTGCAGCAAATGCGTGTTTCTGGACAAGGGAGGCAAAAGTGCGCTGCGCTCCTAAGCTATCTCCCTGCGAGACACACTGCCAAAGCTTTTCGTTATCATGCAGTCTAGTGCAGACGCACACTACGGCTCTCCGGAGCTGTCCGAAGCTAAGCGCCGGTGGCCGTGTCTTTCGGCTGAAGCAGCGCTTCGGAGCGTAGGGCTGCCGCTCCGCTGTTGTGTGCGCGAAGCAGCCGCTTCTCCTGATCCGGGAGCGGACAGAGCGGTAGCTTGTACGAGGGCGAAGAACGAAGCCGCAGAGCACCCGGCTTCTCCGCGCCCTCTAAGGACTGCTAGAGGACCGTGGTGGCCACTCGCCTTCCTCTTCAATTCCATTCTAGCATCCTTATGGAAGGTGTTCCAGGACAATTTTCCTGAGTTTTGAATTCGTCCTGATGCAGCCCCTCGTGGGAAACTCGTGCGTGTCCTCTGAGTCTCCGAGTGCAGAGACCTCGATAGCAACTGCAGAAATGAAGGACTGCGTTGAGTTGTCGAGAAGCAAGAACATAGCCTGGAGTTTGGGAGTCAGCAGCTGCTGGACTTTTGCGATTGCTTTCACTGTGCACTGAATGCCAGGACGGCATGTGCACGTTAAAACAACGAGCTGGGCAAGAGTGGGCAGAAGAGAACGGGCGTCAGACAGCAGCTTACATATTACCATAGGAAGAGCAGTGTTTTTGGAGTGTGCAGCAAATGCGTGTTTCTGGACAAGGGAGGCATAAGTGCGCTGCGCTCCTAAGCTATCTCCCTGCGAGACACACTGCCAAAGCTTTTCGTTATCATGCAGTCTAGTGCAGACGCACACTACGGCTCTCCGGAGCTGTCCGAAGCTAAGCGCCGGTGGCCGGCGTCTTTCGGCTGAAGCAGCGCTTCGGAGCGTAGGGCTGCCGCTCCGCTGTTGTGTGCGCGAAGCAGCCGCTTCTCCTGCTCCGGGAGCGGACAGAGCGGTAGCTTGTACGAGGGCGAAGAACGAAGCCGCAGAGCACCCGGCTTCTCCGCGCCCCCTAAGGACTGCTAGAGGACCGTGGTGGCCACTCGCCTTCCTCTTCAATTCCATTCTAGTATCCTTAGGGACGGTGTTCCAGGACAATTTTCCTGAGTTTTGACTTCGTCCTGATGCAGCCCCTCCTGGGAAACTCGTGCGCGTCCTCTGTGTCTCCGAGTGCAGAGACCTCGATGGCAACTGCAGAAATGAAGGACTGCGTTGAGTTGTCGAGAAGCAAGAACATAGCCTGGAGTTTGGGAGTCAGCAGCTGCTGGACTTTTGCGATTGCTTTCACTGTGCACTGAATGCCAGGACGGCATGTGCACGTTAAAACAACGAGCTGGGCAAGAGTAATCGAAAGATCACGGCCGTCAGAAAACAGCTTATATATTGCCCTGGAAAGAGCATTGTTTTTGGAGTGTGCAGTAAAATCGTGTTTCTGGACAAGGGAGGCATAAGTGCGCTGCGCTCCTAAGCTATCTCCCTGCGAGACACACTGCCAAAGCTTTTCGCTATCATGCAGTCCAGTGCAGACGCACACTACGGCTCTCCGGAGCTGTCCGAAGCCAAGCGCCGGTGGCCGGCGTCTTTCGGCTGAAGCAGCGCTTCGGAGCGTAGGGCTGCCGCTCCGCTGTTGTGTGCGCGAAGCAGCCGTTTCTCCTGCTCCGGGAGCCGGAGAGAGCGGTAGCTTGTACGAGGGCGAAGAACGAAGCCGCAGAGCACCGGGCTTCTGCGCGCACCCTAAGGACTGCTAGAGGACCGTGGTGGCCGCTCGCCTGCCTCTTCAATTCCATTCTAGCATCCTTAGGGAAGGTGTTCCAGGACAATTTTCCTGAGTTTTGAATTCGTCCTGATGCAGCCCCTCCTGGGAAACTCGTGCTCGTCCTCTGAGTCTCCGAGTGCAGAGACCTCGATGGCAACTGCAGAAATGAAGGGCTGCGTTGAGTTGTCGAGAAGCAAGAACATAGCCAGCGCCTTGTGTTTGGAAGTCAGCAGCTGCTAGACTTTTGCGATTGCTATCACTGTGCACTGAAAGCCAGGACGGCATGTGCACGTTAAAACAACTAGCTGAGCAAGAGTAGCCGAAAAATCACGGCCGCTAGATAGCAGCTTACGTATTGCCCAGGAAAGAGCACTATTTTTGGAGTGTGCAGTAAAATCGTGTTTTTGGACAAGGGAGGCATAAGTGCGCTGCGCTCCTAAGCTATCTCCCTGCGAGACACACTGCCAAAGCTTTTCGCTATGATGCAGTCTAGTGCAGACGCACACTACGGCTCTCCGGAGCTGTCCGAAGCCAAGCGCCGGTGGCCGGCGTCTTTCGGCTGAAGCAGCGCTTCGGAGCGTAGGGCTGCCGCTCCGCTGTTGTGTGCGCGAAGCAGCGGCTTCTCCTGCTCCGGGAGCCGGACAGAGCGGTAGCTTGTACGAGGGCAAAGAACGTTGCTGCAGAGAGAAGAAATTGTGTGCACAGTCTTGCGACTGATAGAGGACGGTGGCTAAAGCTCCCTGCCTTTTCAATGCACTGCTGGCATGCTTTATTGAAGGTGCTCCGAGACAATTTTCCTGGGTTTTGACTTCGTCCTGATGAAGCCCCTCTTGGGAAACTCGTGCTCGTTTCCGAAGGCTCGAGATGCAGAGAACTCGATGGCAGCTGCAGAAATGAAGGGCTGCGTTGAGTTGTCGAGAAGCAAGAACATAGCCAGCGCCTTGTGTTTGGGAGTCAGCAGCTGCTGGACTTTTGCGATTGCTTTCACTGTGCACTGAATGCCAGGACGGCACGTGCACGTTAAAACAACGAGCTGGGCAAGAGTGGGCAGAAGAGAACGGGCGTCAGACAGCAGCTTACATATTACCATAGGAAGAGCAGTGTTTTTGGAGTGTGCAGCAAATGCGTGTTTCTGGACAAGGGAGGCAAAAGTGCGCTGCGCTCCTAAGCTATCTCCCTGCGAGACACACTGCCAAAGCTTTTCGTTATCATGCAGTCTAGTGCAGACGCACACTACGGCTCTCCGGAGCTGTCCGAAGCTAAGCGCCGGTGGCCGGCGTCTTTCGGCTGAAGCAGCGCTTCGGAGCGTAGGGCTGCCGCTCCGCTGTTGTGTGCGCGAAGCAGCCGCTTCTCCTGCTCCGGGAGCCGGACAGAGCGGTAGCTTGTACGAGGGCAAAGAACGTTGCTGCAGAGAGAAGAAATTGTGTGCACAGTCTTGCGACTGATAGAGGACGGTGGCTAAAGCTCCCTGCCTTTTCAATGCACTGCTGGCATGCTTTATTGAAGGTGCTCCGAGACAATTTTCCTGGGTTTTGACTTCGTCCTGATGAAGCCCCTCTTGGGAAACTCGTGCTCGTTTCCGAAGGCTCGAGATGCAGAGAACTCGATGGCAGCTGCCGAAATGAAGGGCTGCGTTGAGTTGTCGAGAAGCAAGAACATAGCCAGCGCCTTGTGTTTGGCAGTCAGCAGCTGCTGGACTTTTGCGATTGCTTTCACTGTGCACTGAATGCCAGGACGGCACGTGCACGTTAAAACAACGAGCTGGGCAAGAGTAGGCAGAAGAGAACGGGCGTCAGACAGCAGCTTACATATTACCATAGGAAGAGCAGTGTTTTTGGAGTGTGCAGCAAATGCGTGTTTCTGGACAAGGGAGGCAAAAGTGCGCTGCGCTCCTAAGCTATCTCCCTGCGAGACACACTGCCAAAGCTTTTCGTTATCATGCAGTCTAGTGCAGACGCACACTACGGCTCTCCGGAGCTGTCCGAAGCTAAGCGCCGGTGGCCGTGTCTTTCGGCTGAAGCAGCGCTTCGGAGCGTAGGGCTGCCGCTCCGCTGTTGTGTGCGCGAAGCAGCCGCTTCTCCTGCTCCGGGAGCGGACAGAGCGGTAGCTTGTACGAGGGCGAAGAACGAAGCCGCAGAGCACCCGGCTTCTCCGCGCCCTCTAAGGACTGCTAGAGGACCGTGGTGGCCACTCGCCTTCCTCTTCAATTCCATTCTAGCATACTTATGGAAGGTGTTCCAGGACAATTTTCCTGAGTTTTGAATTCGTCCTGATGCAGCCCCTCGTGGGAAACTCGTGCGCGTCCTCTGAGTCTCCGAGTGCAGAGACCTCGATGGCAACTGCAGAAATGAAGGACTGCGTTGAGTTGTCGAGAAGCAAGAACATAGCCTGGAGTTTGGGAGTCAGCAGCTGCTGGACTTTTGCGATTGCTTTCACTGTGCACTGAATGCCAGGACGGCATGTGCACGTTAAAACAACGAGCTGGGCAAGAGTAATCGAAAGATCACGGCCGTCAGAAAGCAGCTTATATATTGCCCTGGAAAGAGCATTGTTTTTGGAGTGTGCAGTAAAATCGTGTTTCTGGACAAGGGAGGCATAAGTGCGCTGCGCTCCTAAGCTATCTCCCTGCGAGACACACTGCCAAAGCTTTTCGCTATCATGCAGTCCAGTGCAGACGCACACTACGGCTCTCCGGAGCTGTCCGAAGCCAAGCGCCGGTGGCCGGCGTCTTTCGGCTGAAGCAGCGCTTCGGAGCGTAGGGCTGCCGCTCCGCTCTTGTGTGCGCGAAGCAGCCGCTTCTCCTGCTCCGGGAGCCGGAGAGAGCGGTAGCTTGTACGAGGGCGAAGAACGAAGCCGCAGAGCACCGGGCTTCTGCGCGCACCCTAAGGACTGCTAGAGGACCGTGGTGGCCGCACGCCTGCCTCTTCAATTCTCTTCTAGCATCCTAATGGAAGGTGTTCCAGGACATATTTCTGGGGTTTTGAATTCCTCCTGATGCAGCCCCTCCTGGGAAACTCGTGCTCGTCCTCTGAGTCTCCGACATGCAGAGACCTCGATGGCAACTGCAGAAATGAAGGGCTGCGTTGAGTTGTCGAGAAGCAAGAACATAGCCAGCGACTTGTGTTTGGAAGTCAGCAGCTGCTAGACTTTTGCGATTGCTATCACTGTGCACTGAAAGCCAGGACGGCCTGTGCACGTTAAAACAACTAGCTGAGCAAGAGTAGCCGAAAAATCACGGCCGCTAGATAGCAGCTTACGTATTGCCCAGGAAAGAGCACTATTTTTGGAGTGTGCAGTAAAATCGTGTTTTTGGACAAGGGAGGCATAAGTGCGCTGCGCTCCTAAGCTATCTCCCTGCGAGACACACTGTCAAAGCTTTTCGCTATGATGCAGTCTAGTGCAGACGCACACTACGGCTCTCCGGAGCTGTCCGAAGCCAAGCGCCGGTGGCCGGCGTCTTTCGGCTGAAGCAGCGCTTCGGAGCGTATGGCTGCCGCTCCGCTGTTGTGTGCGCGAAGCAGCCGCTTCTCCTGCTCCGGGAGCCGGAGAGAGCTGTAGCTTGTACGCGGGCAAAGAACGTTGCTGCAGAGAGACGAAATTGTGTGCACAGTCTTGCGACTGATAGAGGACGGTGGCTAAAGCTCCCTGCCTTTTCAATGCACTGCTGGCATGCTTTATTGAAGGTGCTCCGAGACAATTTTCCTGGGTTTTGACTTCGTCCTGATGAAGCCCCTCTTGGGAAACTCCTGCTCGTTTCCGAAGGCTCGAGATGCAGAGAACTCGATGGCAGCTGCAGAAATGAAGGGCTGCGTTGAGTTGTCGAGAAGCAAGAACATAGCCAGCGCCTTGTGTTTGGCAGTCAGCAGCTGCTGGACTTTTGCGATTGCTTTCACTGTGCACTGAATGCCAGGACGGCACGTGCACGTTAAAACAACGAGCTGGGCAAGAGTGGGCAGAAGAGAACGGGCGTCAGACAGCAGCTTACATATTACCATAGGAAGAGCAGTGTTTTTGGAGTGTGCAGCAAATGCGTGTTTCTGGACAAGGGAGGCAAAAGTGCGCTGCGCTCCTAAGCTATCTCCCTGCGAGACACACTGCCAAAGCTTTTCGTTATCATGCAGTCTAGTGCAGACGCACACTACGGCTCTCCGGAGCTGTCCGAAGCTAAGCGCCGGTGGCCGGCGTCTTTCGGCTGAAGCAGCGCTTCGGAGCGTAGGGCTGCCGCTCCGCTGTTGTGTGCGCGAAGCAGCCGCTTCTCCTGCTCCGGGAGCCGGACAGAGCGGTAGCTTGTACGAGGGCAAAGAACGTTGCTGCAGAGAGAAGAAATTGTGTGCACAGTCTTGCGACTGATAGAGGACGGTGGCTAAAGCTCCCTGCCTTTTCAATGCACTGCTGGCATGCTTTATTGAAGGTGCTCCGAGACAATTTTCCTGGGTTTTGACTTCGTCCTGATGCAGCCCCTCTTGGGAAACTCGTGCTCGTTTCCGAAGGCTCGAGATGCAGAGAACTCGATGGCAGCTGCAGAAATGAAGGGCTGCGTTGAGTTGTCGAGAAGCAAGAACATAGCCAGCGCCTTGTGTTTGGCAGTCAGCAGCTGCTGGACTTTTGCGATTGCTTTCACTGTGCACTGAATGCCAGGACGGCACGTGCACGTTAAAACAACGAGCTGGGCAAGAGTAGGCAGAAGAGAACGGGCGTCAGACAGCAGCTTACATATTACCATAGGAAGAGCAGTGTTTTTGGAGTGTGCAGCAAATGCGTGTTTCTGGACAAGGGAGGCAAAAGTGCGCTGCGCTCCTAAGCTATCTCCCTGCGAGACACACTGCCAAAGCTTTTCGTTATCATGCAGTCTAGTGCAGACGCACACTACGGCTCTCCGGAGCTGTCCGAAGCTAAGCGCCGGTGGCCGTGTCTTTCGGCTGAAGCAGCGCTTCGGAGCGTAGGGCTGCCGCTCCGCTGTTGTGTGCGCGAAGCAGCCGCTTCTCCTGCTCCGGGAGCGGACAGAGCGGTAGCTTGTACGAGGGCGAAGAACGAAGCCGCAGAGCACCCGGCTTCTCCGCGCCCTCTAAGGACTGCTAGAGGACCGTGGTGGCCACTCGCCTTCCTCTTCAATTCCATTCTAGCATCCTTATGGAAGGTGTTCCAGGACAATTTTCCTGAGTTTTGAATTCGTCCTGATGCAGCCCCTCGTGGGAAACTCGTGCGTGTCCTCTGAGTCTCCGAGTGCAGAGACCTCGATAGCAACTGCAGAAATGAAGGACTGCGTTGAGTTGTCGAGAAGCAAGAACATAGCCTGGAGTTTGGGAGTCAGCAGCTGCTGGACTTTTGCGATTGCTTTCACTGTGCACTGAATGCCAGGACGGCATGTGCACGTTAAAACAACGAGCTGGGCAAGAGTGGGCAGAAGAGAACGGGCGTCAGACAGCAGCTTACATATTACCATAGGAAGAGCAGTGTTTTTGGAGTGTGCAGCAAATGCGTGTTTCTGGACAAGGGAGGCATAAGTGCGCTGCGCTCCTAAGCTATCTCCCTGCGAGACACACTGCCAAAGCTTTTCGTTATCATGCAGTCTAGTGCAGACGCACACTACGGCTCTCCGGAGCTGTCCGAAGCTAAGCGCCGGTGGCCGGCGTCTTTCGGCTGAAGCAGCGCTTCGGAGCGTAGGGCTGCCGCTCCGCTGTTGTGTGCGCGAAGCAGCCGCTTCTCCTGCTCCGGGAGCGGACAGAGCGGTAGCTTGTACGAGGGCGAAGAACGAAGCCGCAGAGCACCCGGCTTCTCCGCGCCCCCTAAGGACTGCTAGAGGACCGTGGTGGCCACTCGCCTTCCTCTTCAATTCCATTCTAGTATCCTTAGGGACGGTGTTCCAGGACAATTTTCCTGAGTTTTGACTTCGTCCTGATGCAGCCCCTCCTGGGAAACTCGTGCGCGTCCTCTGTGTCTCCGAGTGCAGAGACCTCGATGGCAACTGCAGAAATGAAGGACTGCGTTGAGTTGTCGAGAAGCAAGAACATAGCCTGGAGTTTGGGAGTCAGCAGCTGCTGGACTTTTGCGATTGCTTTCACTGTGCACTGAATGCCAGGACGGCATGTGCACGTTAAAACAACGAGCTGGGCAAGAGTAATCGAAAGATCACGGCCGTCAGAAAACAGCTTATATATTGCCCTGGAAAGAGCATTGTTTTTGGAGTGTGCAGTAAAATCGTGTTTCTGGACAAGGGAGGCATAAGTGCGCTGCGCTCCTAAGCTATCTCCCTGCGAGACACACTGCCAAAGCTTTTCGCTATCATGCAGTCCAGTGCAGACGCACACTACGGCTCTCCGGAGCTGTCCGAAGCCAAGCGCCGGTGGCCGGCGTCTTTCGGCTGAAGCAGCGCTTCGGAGCGTAGGGCTGCCGCTCCGCTGTTGTGTGCGCGAAGCAGCCGCTTCTCCTGCTCCGGGAGCCGGACAGAGCGGTAGCTTGTACGAGGGCGAAGAACGAAGCCGCAGAGCACCGGGCTTCTGCGCGCACCGTAAGGACTGCTAGAGGACCGTGGTGGCCGCTCGCCTGCCTCTTCAATTCCATTCTAGCATCCTTAGGGAAGGTGTTCCAGGACAATTTTCCTGAGTTTTGAATTCGTCCTGATGCAGCCCCTCGTGGGAAACTCGTGCGCGTCCTCTGAGTCTCCGAGTGCAGAGACCTCGATGGCAACTGCAGAAATGAAGGACTGCGTTGAGTTGTCGAGAAGCAAGAACATAGCCTGGAGTTTGGGAGTCAGCAGCTGCTGGACTTTTGCGATTGCTTTCACTGTGCACTGAATGCCAGGACGGCATGTGCACGTTAAAACAACGAGCTGGGCAAGAGTAATCGAAAGATCACGGCCGTCAGAAAGCAGCTTATATATTGCCCTGGAAAGAGCATTGTTTTTGGAGTGTGCAGTAAAATCGTGTTTCTGGACAAGGGAGGCATAAGTGCGCTGCGCTCCTAAGCTATCTCCCTGCGAGACACACTGCCAAAGCTTTTCGCTATCATGCAGTCCAGTGCAGACGCACACTACGGCTCTCCGGAGCTGTCCGAAGCCAAGCGCCGGTGGCCGGCGTCTTTCGGCTGAAGCAGCGCTTCGGAGCGTAGGGCTGCCGCTCCGCTCTTGTGTGCGCGAAGCAGCCGCTTCTCCTGCTCCGGGAGCCGGAGAGAGCGGTAGCTTGTACGAGGGCGAAGAACGAAGCCGCAGAGCACCGGGCTTCTGCGCGCACCCTAAGGACTGCTAGAGGACCGTGGTGGCCGCACGCCTGCCTCTTCAATTCTCTTCTAGCATCCTAATGGAAGGTGTTCCAGGACATATTTCTGGGGTTTTGAATTCGTCCTGATGCAGCCCCTCCTGGGAAACTCGTGCTCGTCCTCTGAGTCTCCGACATGCAGAGACCTCGATGGCAACTGCAGAAATGAAGGGCTGCGTTGAGTTGTCGAGAAGCAAGAACATAGCCAGCGACTTGTGTTTGGAAGTCAGCAGCTGCTAGACTTTTGCGATTGCTATCACTGTGCACTGAAAGCCAGGACGGCCTGTGCACGTTAAAACAACTAGCTGAGCAAGAGTAGCCGAAAAATCACGGCCGCTAGATAGCAGCTTACGTATTGCCCAGGAAAGAGCACTATTTTTGGAGTGTGCAGTAAAATCGTGTTTTTGGACAAGGGAGGCATAAGTGCGCTGCGCTCCTAAGCTATCTCCCTGCGAGACACACTGTCAAAGCTTTTCGCTATGATGCAGTCTAGTGCAGACGCACACTACGGCTCTCCGGAGCTGTCCGAAGCCAAGCGCCGGTGGCCGGCGTCTTTCGGCTGAAGCAGCGCTTCGGAGCGTATGGCTGCCGCTCCGCTGTTGTGTGCGCGAAGCAGCCGCTTCTCCTGCTCCGGGAGCCGGAGAGAGCTGTAGCTTGTACGCGGGCAAAGAACGTTGCTGCAGAGAGACGAAATTGTGTGCACAGTCTTGCGACTGATAGAGGACGGTGGCTAAAGCTCCCTGCCTTTTCAATGCACTGCTGGCATGCTTTATTGAAGGTGCTCCGAGACAATTTTCCTGGGTTTTGACTTCGTCCTGATGAAGCCCCTCTTGGGAAACTCCTGCTCGTTTCCGAAGGCTCGAGATGCAGAGAACTCGATGGCAGCTGCAGAAATGAAGGGCTGCGTTGAGTTGTCGAGAAGCAAGAACATAGCCAGCGCCTTGTGTTTGGCAGTCAGCAGCTGCTGGACTTTTGCGATTGCTTTCACTGTGCACTGAATGCCAGGACGGCACGTGCACGTTAAAACAACGAGCTGGGCAAGAGTGGGCAGAAGAGAACGGGCGTCAGACAGCAGCTTACATATTACCATAGGAAGAGCAGTGTTTTTGGAGTGTGCAGCAAATGCGTGTTTCTGGACAAGGGAGGCAAAAGTGCGCTGCGCTCCTAAGCTATCTCCCTGCGAGACACACTGCCAAAGCTTTTCGTTATCATGCAGTCTAGTGCAGACGCACACTACGGCTCTCCGGAGCTGTCCGAAGCTAAGCGCCGGTGGCCGGCGTCTTTCGGCTGAAGCAGCGCTTCGGAGCGTAGGGCTGCCGCTCCGCTGTTGTGTGCGCGAAGCAGCCGCTTCTCCTGCTCCGGGAGCCGGACAGAGCGGTAGCTTGTACGAGGGCAAAGAACGTTGCTGCAGAGAGAAGAAATTGTGTGCACAGTCTTGCGACTGATAGAGGACGGTGGCTAAAGCTCCCTGCCTTTTCAATGCACTGCTGGCATGCTTTATTGAAGGTGCTCCGAGACAATTTTCCTGGGTTTTGACTTCGTCCTGATGCAGCCCCTCTTGGGAAACTCGTGCTCGTTTCCGAAGGCTCGAGATGCAGAGAACTCGATGGCAGCTGCAGAAATGAAGGGCTGCGTTGAGTTGTCGAGAAGCAAGAACATAGCCAGCGCCTTGTGTTTGGCAGTCAGCAGCTGCTGGACTTTTGCGATTGCTTTCACTGTGCACTGAATGCCAGGACGGCACGTGCACGTTAAAACAACGAGCTGGGCAAGAGTAGGCAGAAGAGAACGGGCGTCAGACAGCAGCTTACATATTACCATAGGAAGAGCAGTGTTTTTGGAGTGTGCAGCAAATGCGTGTTTCTGGACAAGGGAGGCAAAAGTGCGCTGCGCTCCTAAGCTATCTCCCTGCGAGACACACTGCCAAAGCTTTTCGTTATCATGCAGTCTAGTGCAGACGCACACTACGGCTCTCCGGAGCTGTCCGAAGCTAAGCGCCGGTGGCCGTGTCTTTCGGCTGAAGCAGCGCTTCGGAGCGTACGGCTGCCGCTCCGCTCTTGTGTGCGCGAAGCAGCCGCTTCTCCTGCTCCGGGAGCCGGACAGAGCGGTAGCTTGTACGAGGGCGAAGAACGAAGCCGCAGAGCACCCGGCTTCTCCGCGCCCTCTAAGGACTGCTAGAGGACCGTGGTGGCCACTCGCCTTCCTCTTCAATTCCATTCTAGCATCCTTATGGAAGGTGTTCCAGGACAATTTTCCTGAGTTTTGAATTCGTCCTGATGCAGCCCCTCGTGGGAAACTCGTGCGCGTCCTCTGAGTCTCCGAGTGCAGAGACCTCGATGGCAACTGCAGAAATGAAGGACTGCGTTGAGTTGTCGAGAAGCAAGAACATAGCCTGGAGTTTGGGAGTCAGCAGCTGCTGGACTTTTGCGATTGCTTTCACTGTGCACTGAATGCCAGGACGGCATGTGCACGTTAAAACAACGAGCTGGGCAAGAGTAATCGAAAGATCACGGCCGTCAGAAAGCAGCTTCTCTATTGCCCTGGAAAGAGCATTGTTTTTGGAGTGTGCAGTAAAATCGTGTTTCTGGACAAGGGAGGCATAAGTGCGCTGCGCTCCTAAGCTATCTCCCTGCGAGACACACTGCCAAAGCTTTTCGCTATCATGCAGTCCAGTGCAGACGCACACTACGGCTCTCCGGAGCTGTCCGAAGCCAAGCGCCGGTGGCCGGCGTCTTTCGGCTGAAGCAGCGCTTCGGAGCGTAGGGCTGCCGCTCCGCTGTTGTGTGCGCGAAGCAGCCGCTTCTCCTGCTCCGGGAGCGGACAGAGCGGTAGCTTGTACGAGGGCGAAGAACGAAGCCGCAGAGCACCCGGCTTCTCCGCGCCCTCTAAGGACTGCTAGAGGACCGTGGTGGCCACTCGCCTTCCTCTTCAATTCCATTCTAGTATCCTTAGGGACGGTGTTCCAGGACAATTTTCCTGAGTTTTGAATTCGTCCTGATGCAGCCCCTCGTGGGAAACTCGTGCGCGTCCTCTGAGTCTCCGAGTGCAGAGACCTCGATGGCAACTGCAGAAATGAAGGACTGCGTTGAGTTGTCGAGAAGCAAGAACATAGCCTGGAGTTTGGGAGTCAGACGCTGCTGGACTTTTGCGATTGCTTTCACTGTGCACTGAATGCCAGGACGGCATGTGCACGTTAAAACAACGAGCTGGGCAAGAGTAATCGAAAGATCACGGCCGTCAGAAAGCAGCTTATATATTGCCCTGGAAAGAGCATTGTTTTTGGAGTGTGCAGTAAAATCGTGTTTCTGGACAAGGGAGGCATAAGTGCGCTGCGCTCCTAAGCTATCTCCCTGCGAGACACACTGCCAAAGCTTTTCGCTATCATGCAGTCCAGTGCAGACGCACACTACGGCTCTCCGGAGCTGTCCGAAGCCAAGCGCCGGTGGCCGGCGTCTTTCGGCTGAAGCAGCGCTTCGGAGCGTACGGCTGCCGCTCCGCTCTTGTGTGCGCGAAGCAGCCGCTTCTCCTGCTCCGGGAGCCGGAGAGAGCGGTAGCTTGTACGAGGGCGAAGAACGTTGCTGCAGAGAGACGAAATTGTGTGCACAGTCTTGCGACTGATTGAGGACGGTGGCTAAAGCTCCCTGCCTTTTCAATGCACTGCTGGCATGCTTTATTGAAGGTGCTCCGAGACAATTTTCCTGGGTTTTGACTTCGTCCTGATGAAGCCCCTCTTGGGAAACTCGTGCTCGTTTCCGAAGGCTCGAGATGCAGAGAACTCGATGGCAGCTGCAGAAATGAAGGGCTGCGTTGAGTTGTCGAGAAGCAAGAACATAGCCAGCGCCTTGTGTTTGGCAGTCAGCAGCTGCTGGACTTTTGCGATTGCTTTCACTGTGCACTGAATGCCAGGACGGCACGTGCACGTTAAAACAACGAGCTGGGCAAGAGTGGGCAGAAGAGAACGGGCGTCAGACAGCAGCTTACATATTACCATAGGAAGAGCAGTGTTTTTGGAGTGTGCAGCAAATGCGTGTTTCTGGACAAGGGAGGCAAAAGTGCGCTGTGCTCCTAAGCTATCTCCCTGCGAGACACACTGCCAAAGCTTTTCGTTATCATGCAGTCTAGTGCAGACGCACACTACGGCTCTCCGGAGCTGTCCGAAGCTAAGCGCCGGTGGCCGGCGTCTTTCGGCTGAAGCAGCGCTTCGGAGCGTAGGGCTGCCGCTCCGCTGTTGTGTGCGCGAAGCAGCCGCTTCTCCTGCTCCGGGAGCCGGACAGAGCGGTAGCTTGTACGAGGGCAAAGAACGTTGCTGCAGAGAGAAGAAATTGTGTGCACAGTCTTGCGACTGATAGAGGACGGTGGCTAAAGCTCCCTGCCTTTTCAATGCACTGCTGGCATGCTTTATTGAAGGTGCTCCGAGACAATTTTCCTGGGTTTTGACTTCGTCCTGATGAAGCCCCTCTTGGGAAACTCGTGCTCGTTTCCGAAGGCTCGAGATGCAGAGAACTCGATGGCAGCTGCCGAAATGAAGGGCTGCGTTGAGTTGTCGAGAAGCAAGAACATAGCCAGCGCCTTGTGTTTGGCAGTCAGCAGCTGCTGGACTTTTGCGATTGCTTTCACTGTGCACTGAATGCCAGGACGGCACGTGCACGTTAAAACAACGAGCTGGGCAAGAGTAGGCAGAAGAGAACGGGCGTCAGACAGCAGCTTACATATTACCATAGGAAGAGCAGTGTTTTTGGAGTGTGCAGCAAATGCGTGTTTCTGGACAAGGGAGGCAAAAGTGCGCTGCGCTCCTAAGCTATCTCCCTGCGAGACACACTGCCAAAGCTTTTCGTTATCATGCAGTCTAGTGCAGACGCACACTACGGCTCTCCGGAGCTGTCCGAAGCTAAGCGCCGGTGGCCGTGTCTTTCGGCTGAAGCAGCGCTTCGGAGCGTAGGGCTGCCGCTCCGCTGTTGTGTGCGCGAAGCAGCCGCTTCTCCTGCTCCGGGAGCCGGACAGAGCGGTAGCTTGTACGAGGGCAAAGAACGTTGCTGCAGAGAGAAGAAATTGTGTGCACAGTCTTGCGACTGATAGAGGACGGTGGCTAAAGCTCCCTGCCTTTTCAATGCACTGCTGGCATGCTTTATTGAAGGTGCTCCGAGACAATTTTCCTGGGTTTTGACTTCGTCCTAATGAAGCCCCTCTTGGGAAACTCGTGCTCGTTTCCGAAGGCTCGAGATGCAGAGAACTCGATGGCAGCTGCAGAAATGAAGGGCTGCGTTGAGTTGTCGAGAAGCAAGAACATAGCCAGCGCCTTGTGTTTGGCAGTCAGCAGCTGCTGGACTTTTGCGATTGCTTTCACTGTGCACTGAATGCCAGGACGGCACGTGCACGTTAAAACAACGAGCTGGGCAAGAGTAGGCAGAAGAGAACGGGCGTCAGACAGCAGCTTACATATTACCATAGGAAGAGCAGTGTTTTTGGAGTGTGCAGCAAATGCGTGTTTCTGGACAAGGGAGGCATAAGTGCGCTGCGCTCCTAAGCTATCTCCCTGCGAGACACACTGCCAAAGCTTTTCGCTATCATGCAGTCCAGTGCAGACGCACACTACGGCTCTCCGGAGCTGTCCGAAGCCAAGCGCCGGTGGCCGGCGTCTTTCGGCTGAAGCAGCGCTTCGGAGCGTACGGCTGCCGCTCCGCTCTTGTGTGCGCGAAGCAGCCGCTTCTCCTGCTCCGGGAGCCGGAGAGAGCGGTAGCTTGTACGAGGGCGAAGAACGAAGCCGCAGAGCACCGGGCTTCTGCGCGCACCCTAAGGACTGCTAGAGGACCGTGGTGGCCGCTCGCCTGCCTCTTCAATTCCATTCTAGCATCCTTAGGGAAGGTGTTCCAGGACAATTTTCCTGAGTTTTGAATTCGTCCTGCTGCAGCCCCTCCTGGGAAACTCGTGCTCGTCCTCTGAGTCTCCGACATGCAGAGACCTCGATGGCAACTGCAGAAATGAAGGGCTGCGTTGAGTTGTCGAGAAGCAAGAACATAGCCAGCGCCTTGTGTTTGGAAGTCAGCAGCTGCTAGACTTTTGCGATTGCTATCACTGTGCACTGAAAGCCAGGACGGCCTGTGCACGTTAAAACAACTAGCTGAGCAAGAGTAGCCGAAAAATCACGGCCGCTAGATAGCAGCTTACGTATTGCCCAGGAAAGAGCACTATTTTTGGAGTGTGCAGTAAAATCGTGTTTTTGGACAAGGGAGGCATAAGTGCGCTGCGCTCCTAAGCTATCTCCCTGCGAGACACACTGTCAAAGCTTTTCGCTATGATGCAGTCTAGTGCAGACGCACACTACGGCTCTCCGGAGCTGTCCGAAGCTAAGCGCCGGTGGCCGGCGTCTTTCGGCTGAAGCAGCGCTTCGGAGCGTAGGGCTGCCGCTCCGCTGTTGTGTGCGCGAAGCAGCCGCTTCTCCTGCTCCGGGAGCCGGACAGAGCGGTAGCTTGTACGAGGGCAAAGAACGTTGCTGCAGAGAGAAGAAATTGTATGCACAGTCTTGCGACTGATAGAGGACGGTGGCTAAAGCTCCCTGCCTTTTCAATGCACTGCTGGCATGCTTTATTGAAGGTGCTCCGAGACAATTTTCCTGGGTTTTGACTTCGTCCTGATGAAGCCCCTCTTGGGAAACTCGTGCTCGTTTCCGAAGGCTCGAGATGCAGAGAACTCGATGGCAGCTGCCGAAATGAAGGGCTGCGTTGAGTTGTCGAGAAGCAAGAACATAGCCAGCGCCTTGTGTTTGGCAGTCAGCAGCTGCTGGACTTTTGCGATTGCTTTCACTGTGCACTGAATGCCAGGACGGCACGTGCACGTTAAAACAACGAGCTGGGCAAGAGTGGGCAGAAGAGAACGGGCGTCAGACAGCAGCTTACATATTACCATAGGAAGAGCAGTGTTTTTGGAGTGCGCAGCAAATGCGTGTTTCTGGACAAGGGAGGCAAAAGTGCGCTGCGCTCCTAAGCTATCTCCCTGCGAGACACACTGCCAAAGCTTTTCGTTATCATGCAGTCTAGTGCAGACGCACACTACGGCTCTCCGGAGCTGTCCGAAGCTAAGCGCCGGTGGCCGGCGTCTTTCGGCTGAAGCAGCGCTTCGGAGCGTAGGGCTGCCGCTCCGCTGTTGTGTGCGCGAAGCAGCCGCTTCTCCTGCTCCGGGAGCCGGACAGAGCGGTAGCTTGTACGAGGGCAAAGAACGTTGCTGCAGAGAGAAGAAATTGTATGCACAGTCTTGCGACTGATAGAGGACGGTGGCTAAAGCTCCCTGCCTTTTCAATGCACTGCTGGCATGCTTTATTGAAGGTGCTCCGAGACAATTTTCCTGGGTTTTGACTTCGTCCTGATGAAGCCCCTCTTGGGAAACTCGTGCTCGTTTCCGAAGGCTCGAGATGCAGAGAACTCGATGGCAGCTGCAGAAATGAAGGGCTGCGTTGAGTTGTCGAGAAGCAAGAACATAGCCAGCGCCTTGTGTTTGGCAGTCAGCAGCTGCTGGACTTTTGCGATTGCTTTCACTGTGCACTGAATGCCAGGACGGCACGTGCACGTTAAAACAACGAGCTGGGCAAGAGTAGGCAGAAGAGAACGGGCGTCAGACAGCAGCTTACATATTACCATAGGAAGAGCAGTGTTTTTGGAGTGTGCAGCAAATGCGTGTTTCTGGACAAGGGAGGCAAAAGTGCGCTGCGCTCCTAAGCTATCTCCCTGCGAGACACACTGCCAAAGCTTTTCGTTATCATGCAGTCTAGTGCAGACGCACACTACGGCTCTCCGGAGCTGTCCGAAGCTAAGCGCCGGTGGCCGTGTCTTTCGGCTGAAGCAGCGCTTCGGAGCGTAGGGCTGCCGCTCCGCTGTTGTGTGCGCGAAGCAGCCGCTTCTCCTGCTCCGGGAGCGGACAGAGCGGTAGCTTGTACGAGGGCGAAGAACGAAGCCGCAGAGCACCCGGCTTCTCCGCGCCCTCTAAGGACTGCTAGAGGACCGTGGTGGCCACTCGCCTTCCTCTTCAATTCCATTCTAGCATCCTTATGGAAGGTGTTCCAGGACAATTTTCCTGAGTTTTGAATTCGTCCTGATGCAGCCCCTCGTGGGAAACTCGTGCGCGTCCTCTGAGTCTCCGAGTGCAGAGACCTCGATGGCAACTGCAGAAATGAAGGACTGCGTTGAGTTGTCGAGAAGCAAGAACATAGCCTGGAGTTTGGGAGTCAGCAGCTGCTGGACTTTTGCGATTGCTTTCACTGTGCACTGAATGCCAGGACGGCATGTGCACGTTAAAACAACGAGCTGGGCAAGAGTAATCGAAAGATCACGGCCGTCAGAAAGCAGCTTCTCTATTGCCCTGGAAAGAGCATTGTTTTTGGAGTGTGCAGTAAAATCGTGTTTCTGGACAAGGGAGGCATAAGTGCGCTGCGCTCCTAAGCTATCTCCCTGCGAGACACACTGCCAAAGCTTTTCGTTATCATGCAGTCTAGTGCAGACGCACACTACGGCTCTCCGGAGCTGTCCGAAGCCAAGCGCCGGTGGCCGGCGTCTTTCGGCTGAAGCAGCGCTTCGGAGCGTACGGCTGCCGCTCCGCTCTTGTGTGCGCGAAGCAGCCGCTTCTCCTGCTCCGGGAGCCGGAGAGAGCGGTAGCTTGTACGAGGGCGAAGAACGAAGCCGCAGAGCACCGGGCTTCTGCGCGCACCCTAAGGACTGCTAGAGGACCGTGGTGGCCGCTCGCCTGCCTCTTCAATTCCATTCTAGCATCCTTAGGGAAGGTGTTCCAGGACAATTTTCCTGAGTTTTGAATTCGTCCTGCTGCAGCCCCTCCTGGGAAACTCGTGCTCGTCCTCTGAGTCTCCGACATGCAGAGACCTCGATGGCAACTGCAGAAATGAAGGGCTGCGTTGAGTTGTCGAGAAGCAAGAACATAGCCAGCGCCTTGTGTTTGGAAGTCAGCAGCTGCTAGACTTTTGCGATTGCTATCACTGTGCACTGAAAGCCAGGACGGCCTGTGCACGTTAAAACAACTAGCTGAGCAAGAGTAGCCGAAAAATCACGGCCGCTAGATAGCAGCTTACGTATTGCCCAGGAAAGAGCACTATTTTTGGAGTGTGCAGTAAAATCGTGTTTTTGGACAAGGGAGGCATAAGTGCGCTGCGCTCCTAAGCTATCTCCCTGCGAGACACACTGTCAAAGCTTTTCGCTATGATGCAGTCTAGTGCAGACGCACACTACGGCTCTCCGGAGCTGTCCGAAGCTAAGCGCCGGTGGCCGGCGTCTTTCGGCTGAAGCAGCGCTTCGGAGCGTAGGGCTGCCGCTCCGCTGTTGTGTGCGCGAAGCAGCCGCTTCTCCTGCTCCGGGAGCCGGACAGAGCGGTAGCTTGTACGAGGGCAAAGAACGTTGCTGCAGAGAGAAGAAATTGTATGCACAGTCTTGCGACTGATAGAGGACGGTGGCTAAAGCTCCCTGCCTTTTCAATGCACTGCTGGCATGCTTTATTGAAGGTGCTCCGAGACAATTTTCCTGGGTTTTGACTTCGTCCTGATGAAGCCCCTCTTGGGAAACTCGTGCTCGTTTCCGAAGGCTCGAGATGCAGAGAACTCGATGGCAGCTGCCGAAATGAAGGGCTGCGTTGAGTTGTCGAGAAGCAAGAACATAGCCAGCGCCTTGTGTTTGGCAGTCAGCAGCTGCTGGACTTTTGCGATTGCTTTCACTGTGCACTGAATGCCAGGACGGCACGTGCACGTTAAAACAACGAGCTGGGCAAGAGTGGGCAGAAGAGAACGGGCGTCAGACAGCAGCTTACATATTACCATAGGAAGAGCAGTGTTTTTGGAGTGCGCAGCAAATGCGTGTTTCTGGACAAGGGAGGCAAAAGTGCGCTGCGCTCCTAAGCTATCTCCCTGCGAGACACACTGCCAAAGCTTTTCGTTATCATGCAGTCTAGTGCAGACGCACACTACGGCTCTCCGGAGCTGTCCGAAGCTAAGCGCCGGTGGCCGGCGTCTTTCGGCTGAAGCAGCGCTTCGGAGCGTAGGGCTGCCGCTCCGCTGTTGTGTGCGCGAAGCAGCCGCTTCTCCTGCTCCGGGAGCCGGACAGAGCGGTAGCTTGTACGAGGGCAAAGAACGTTGCTGCAGAGAGAAGAAATTGTATGCACAGTCTTGCGACTGATAGAGGACGGTGGCTAAAGCTCCCTGCCTTTTCAATGCACTGCTGGCATGCTTTATTGAAGGTGCTCCGAGACAATTTTCCTGGGTTTTGACTTCGTCCTGATGAAGCCCCTCTTGGGAAACTCGTGCTCGTTTCCGAAGGCTCGAGATGCAGAGAACTCGATGGCAGCTGCAGAAATGAAGGGCTGCGTTGAGTTGTCGAGAAGCAAGAACATAGCCAGCGCCTTGTGTTTGGCAGTCAGCAGCTGCTGGACTTTTGCGATTGCTTTCACTGTGCACTGAATGCCAGGACGGCACGTGCACGTTAAAACAACGAGCTGGGCAAGAGTAGGCAGAAGAGAACGGGCGTCAGACAGCAGCTTACATATTACCATAGGAAGAGCAGTGTTTTTGGAGTGTGCAGCAAATGCGTGTTTCTGGACAAGGGAGGCAAAAGTGCGCTGCGCTCCTAAGCTATCTCCCTGCGAGACACACTGCCAAAGCTTTTCGTTATCATGCAGTCTAGTGCAGACGCACACTACGGCTCTCCGGAGCTGTCCGAAGCTAAGCGCCGGTGGCCGTGTCTTTCGGCTGAAGCAGCGCTTCGGAGCGTAGGGCTGCCGCTCCGCTGTTGTGTGCGCGAAGCAGCCGCTTCTCCTGCTCCGGGAGCGGACAGAGCGGTAGCTTGTACGAGGGCGAAGAACGAAGCCGCAGAGCACCCGGCTTCTCCGCGCCCTCTAAGGACTGCTAGAGGACCGTGGTGGCCACTCGCCTTCCTCTTCAATTCCATTCTAGCATCCTTATGGAAGGTGTTCCAGGACAATTTTCCTGAGTTTTGAATTCGTCCTGATGCAGCCCCTCGTGGGAAACTCGTGCGCGTCCTCTGAGTCTCCGAGTGCAGAGACCTCGATGGCAACTGCAGAAATGAAGGACTGCGTTGAGTTGTCGAGAAGCAAGAACATAGCCTGGAGTTTGGGAGTCAGCAGCTGCTGGACTTTTGCGATTGCTTTCACTGTGCACTGAATGCCAGGACGGCATGTGCACGTTAAAACAACGAGCTGGGCAAGAGTAATCGAAAGATCACGGCCGTCAGAAAGCAGCTTCTCTATTGCCCTGGAAAGAGCATTGTTTTTGGAGTGTGCAGTAAAATCGTGTTTCTGGACAAGGGAGGCATAAGTGCGCTGCGCTCCTAAGCTATCTCCCTGCGAGACACACTGCCAAAGCTTTTCGCTATCATGCAGTCCAGTGCAGACGCACACTACGGCTCTCCGGAGCTGTCCGAAGCCAAGCGCCGGTGGCCGGCGTCTTTCGGCTGAAGCAGCGCTTCGGAGCGTACGGCTGCCGCTCCGCTCTTGTGTGCGCGAAGCAGCCGCTTCTCCTGCTCCGGGAGCCGGAGAGAGCGGTAGCTTGTACGAGGGCGAAGAACGAAGCCGCAGAGCACCGGGCTTCTGCGCGCACCCTAAGGACTGCTAGAGGACCGTGGTGGCCGCTCGCCTGCCTCTTCAATTCCATTCTAGCATCCTTAGGGAAGGTGTTCCAGGACAATTTTCCTGAGTTTTGAATTCGTCCTGCTGCAGCCCCTCCTGGGAAACTCGTGCTCGTCCACTGAGTCTCCGACATGCAGAGACCTCGATGGCAACTGCAGAAATGAAGGGCTGCGTTGAGTTGTCGAGAAGCAAGAACATAGCCAGCGCCTTGTGTTTGGAAGTCAGCAGCTGCTAGACTTTTGCGATTGCTATCACTGTGCACTGAAAGCCAGGACGGCCTGTGCACGTTAAAACAACTAGCTGAGCAAGAGTAGCCGAAAAATCACGGCCGCTAGATAGCAGCTTACGTATTGCCCAGGAAAGAGCACTATTTTTGGAGTGTGCAGTAAAATCGTGTTTTTGGACAAGGGAGGCATAAGTGCGCTGCGCTCCTAAGCTATCTCCCTGCGAGACACACTGTCAAAGCTTTTCGCTATGATGCAGTCTAGTGCAGACGCACACTACGGCTCTCCGGAGCTGTCCGAAGCCAAGCGCCGGTGGCCGGCGTCTTTCGGCTGAAGCAGCGCTTCGGAGCGTATGGCTGCCGCTCCGCTGTTGTGTGCGCGAAGCAGCCGCTTCTCCTGCTCCGGGAGCCGGAGAGAGCTGTAGCTTGTACGCGGGCAAAGAACGTTGCTGCAGAGAGACGAAATTGTGTGCACAGTCTTGCGACTGATAGAGGACGGTGGCTAAAGCTCCCTGCCTTTTCAATGCACTGCTGGCATGCTTTATTGAAGGTGCTCCGAGACAATTTTCCTGGGTTTTGACTTCGTCCTGATGAAGCCCCTCCTGGGAAACTCGTGCTCGTTTCCGAAGGCTCGAGATGCAGAGAACTCGATGGCAGCTGCAGAAATGAAGGGCTGCGTTGAGTTGTCGAGAAGCAAGAACATAGCCAGCGCCTTGTGTTTGGCAGTCAGCAGCTGCTGGACTTTTGCGATTGCTTTCACTGTGCACTGAATGCCAGGACGGCACGTGCACGTTAAAACAACGAGCTGGGCAAGAGTGGGCAGAAGAGAACGGGCGTCAGACAGCAGCTTACATATTACCATAGGAAGAGCAGTGTTTTTGGAGTGTGCAGCAAATGCGTGTTTCTGGACAAGGGAGGCAAAAGTGCGCTGCGCTCCTAAGCTATCTCCCTGCGAGACACACTGCCAAAGCTTTTCGTTATCATGCAGTCTAGTGCAGACGCACACTACGGCTCTCCGGAGCTGTCCGAAGCTAAGCGCCGGTGGCCGGCGTCTTTCGGCTGAAGCAGCGCTTCGGAGCGTAGGGCTGCCGCTCCGCTGTTGTGTGCGCGAAGCAGCCGCTTCTCCTACTCCGGGAGCCGGACAGAGCGGTAGCTTGTACGAGGGCAAAGAACGTTGCTGCAGAGAGAAGAAATTGTGTGCACAGTCTTGCGACTGATAGAGGACGGTGGCTAAAGCTCCCTGCCTTTTCAATGCACTGCTGGCATGCTTTATTGAAGGTGCTCCGAGACAATTTTCCTGGGTTTTGACTTCGTCCTGATGAAGCCCCTCTTGGGAAACTCGTGCTCGTTTCCGAAGGCTCGAGATGCAGAGAACTCGATGGCAGCTGCAGAAATGAAGGGCTGCGTTGAGTTGTCGAGAAGCAAGAACATAGCCTGGAGTTTGGGAGTCAGCAGCTGCTGGACTTTTGCGATTGCTTTCACTGTGCACTGAATGCCAGGACGGCATGTGCACGTTAAAACAACGAGCTGGGCAAGAGTGGGCAGAAGAGAACGGGCGTCAGACAGCAGCTTACATATTACCATAGGAAGAGCAGTGTTTTTGGAGTGTGCAGCAAATGCGTGTTTCTGGACAAGGGAGGCATAAGTGCGCTGCGCTCCTAAGCTATCTCCCTGCGAGACACACTGCCAAAGCTTTTCGTTATCATGCAGTCTAGTGCAGACGCACACTACGGCTCTCCGGAGCTGTCCGAAGCTAAGCGCCGGTGGCCGGCGTCTTTCGGCTGAAGCAGCGCTTCGGAGCGTAGGGCTGCCGCTCCGCTGTTGTGTGCGCGAAGCAGCCGCTTCTCCTGCTCCGGGAGCGGACAGAGCGGTAGCTTGTACGAGGGCGAAGAACGAAGCCGCAGAGCACCCGGCTTCTCCGCGCCCCCTAAGGACTGCTAGAGGACCGTGGTGGCCACTCGCCTTCCTCTTCAATTCCATTCTAGTATCCTTAGGGACGGTGTTCCAGGACAATTTTCCTGAGTTTTGACTTCGTCCTGATGCAGCCCCTCGTGGGAAACTCGTGCGCGTCCTCTGAGTCTCCGAGTGCAGAGACCTCGATGGCAACTGCAGAAATGAAGGACTGCGTTGAGTTGTCGAGAAGCAAGAACATAGCCTGGAGTTTGGGAGTCAGCAGCTGCTGGACTTTTGCGATTGCTTTCACTGTGCACTGAATGCCAGGACGGCATGTGCACGTTAAAACAACGAGCTGGGCAAGAGTAATCGAAAGATCACGGCCGTCAGAAAACAGCTTATATATTGCCCTGGAAAGAGCATTGTTTTTGGAGTGTGCAGTAAAATCGTGTTTCTGGACAATGGAGGCATAAGTGCGCTGCGCTCCTAAGCTATCTCCCTGCGAGACACACTGCCAAAGCTTTTCGCTATCATGCAGTCCAGTGCAGACGCACACTACGGCTCTCCGGAGCTGTCCGAAGCTAAGCGCCGGTGGCCGGCGTCTTTCGGCTGAAGCAGCGCTTCGGAGCGTAGGGCTGCCGCTCCGCTGTTGTGTGCGCGAAGCAGCCGCTTCTCCTGCTCCGGGAGCCGGAGAGAGCGGTAGCTTGTACGAGGGCGAAGAACGAAGCCGCAGAGCACCGGGCTTCTGCGCGCACCCTAAGGACTGCTAGAGGACCGTGGTGGCCGCTCGCCTGCCTCTTCAATTCCATTCTAGCATCCTTAGGGAAGGTGTTCCAGGACAATTTTCCTGAGTTTTGAATTCGTCCTGATGCAGCCCCTCGTGGGAAACTCGTGCTCGTCCTCTGAGTCTCCGACATGCAGAGACCTCGATGGCAACTGCAGAAATGAAGGGCTGCGTTGAGTTGTCGAGAAGCAAGAACATAGCCAGCGCCTTGTGTTTGGAAGTCAGCAGCTGCTAGACTTTTGCGATTGCTATCACTGTGCACTGAAAGCCAGGACGGCATGTGCACGTTAAAACAACTAGCTGAGCAAGAGTAGCCGAAAAATCACGGCCGCTAGATAGCAGCTTACGTATTGCCCAGGAAAGAGCACTATTTTTGGAGTGTGCAGTAAAATCGTGTTTTTGGACAAGGGAGGCATAAGTGCGCTGCGCTCCTAAGCTATCTCCCTGCGAGACACACTGCCAAAGCTTTTCGCTATGATGCAGTCTAGTGCAGACGCACACTACGGCTCTCCGGAGCTGTCCGAAGCCAAGCGCCGGTGGCCGGCGTCTTTCGACTGAAGCAGCGCTTCGGAGCGTAGGGCTGCCGCTCCGCTGTTGTGTGCGCGAAGCAGCCGCTTCTCCTGATCCGGGAGCGGACAGAGCGGTAGCTTGTACGAGGGCGAAGAACGAAGCCGCAGAGCACCCGGCTTCTCCGCGCCCTCTAAGGACTGCTAGAGGACCGTGGTGGCCACTCGCCTTCCTCTTCAATTCCATTCTAGCATCCTTATGGAAGGTGTTCCAGGACAATTTTCCTGAGTTTTGAATTCGTCCTGATGCAGCCCCTCGTGGGAAACTCGTGCGCGTCCTCTGAGTCTCCGAGTGCAGAGACCTCGATAGCAACTGCAGAAATGAAGGACTGCGTTGAGTTGTCGAGAAGCAAGAACATAGCCTGGAGTTTGGGAGTCAGCAGCTGCTGGACTTTTGCGATTGCTTTCACTGTGCACTGAATGCCAGGACGGCATGTGCACGTTAAAACAACGAGCTGGGCAAGAGTGGGCAGAAGAGAACGGGCGTCAGACAGCAGCTTACATATTACCATAGGAAGAGCAGTGTTTTTGGAGTGTGCAGCAAATGCGTGTTTCTGGACAAGGGAGGCATAAGTGCGCTGCGCTCCTAAGCTATCTCCCTGCGAGACACACTGCCAAAGCTTTTCGTTATCATGCAGTCTAGTGCAGACGCACACTACGGCTCTCCGGAGCTGTCCGAAGCTAAGCGCCGGTGGCCGGCGTCTTTCGGCTGAAGCAGCGCTTCGGAGCGTAGGGCTGCCGCTCCGCTGTTGTGTGCGCGAAGCAGCCGCTTCTCCTGCTCCGGGAGCGGACAGAGCGGTAGCTTGTACGAGGGCGAAGAACGAAGCCGCAGAGCACCCGGCTTCTCCGCGCCCCCTAAGGACTGCTAGAGGACCGTGGTGGCCACTCGCCTTCCTCTTCAATTCCATTCTAGTATCCTTAGGGACGGTGTTCCAGGACAATTTTCCTGAGTTTTGACTTCGTCCTGATGCAGCCCCTCGTGGGAAACTCGTGCGCGTCCTCTGAGTCTCCGAGTGCAGAGACCTCGATGGCAACTGCAGAAATGAAGGACTGCGTTGAGTTGTCGAGAAGCAAGAACATAGCCTGGAGTTTGGGAGTCAGCAGCTGCTGGACTTTTGCGATTGCTTTCACTGTGCACTGAATGCCAGGACGGCATGTGCACGTTAAAACAACGAGCTGGGCAAGAGTAATCGAAAGATCACGGCCGTCAGAAAGCAGCTTCTCTATTGCCCTGGAAAGAGCATTGTTTTTGGAGTGTGCAGTAAAATCGTGTTTCTGGACAAGGGAGGCATAAGTGCGCTGCGCTCCTAAGCTATCTCCCTGCGAGACACACTGCCAAAGCTTTTCGCTATCATGCAGTCCAGTGCAGACGCACACTACGGCTCTCCGGAGCTGTCCGAAGCTAAGCGCCGGTGGCCGGCGTCTTTCGGCTGAAGCAGCGCTTCGGAGCGTATGGCTGCCGCTCCGCTGTTGTGTGCGCGAAGCAGCCGCTTCTCCTGCTCCGGGAGCCGGAGAGAGCGGTAGCTTGTACGAGGGCGAAGAACGAAGCCGCAGAGCACCGGGCTTCTGCGCGCACCCTAAGGACTGCTAGAGGACCGTGGTGGCCGCTCGCCTGCCTCTTCAATTCCATTCTAGCATCCTTAGGGAAGGTGTTCCAGGACAATTTTCCTGAGTTTTGAATTCGTCCTGATGCAGCCCCTCGTGGGAAACTCGTGCTCGTCCTCTGAGTCTCCGACATGCAGAGACCTCGATGGCAACTGCAGAAATGAAGGGCTGCGTTGAGTTGTCGAGAAGCAAGAACATAGCCAGCGCCTTGTGTTTGGAAGTCAGCAGCTGCTAGACTTTTGCGATTGCTATCACTGTGCACTGAAAGCCAGGACGGCATGTGCACGTTAAAACAACTAGCTGAGCAAGAGTAGCCGAAAAATCACGGCCGCTAGATAGCAGCTTACGTATTGCCCAGGAAAGAGCACTATTTTTGGAGTGTGCAGTAAAATCGTGTTTTTGGACAAGGGAGGCATAAGTGCGCTGCGCTCCTAAGCTATCTCCCTGCGAGACACACTGTCAAAGCTTTTCGCTATGATGCAGTCTAGTGCAGACGCACACTACGGCTCTCCGGAGCTGTCCGAAGCTAAGCGCCGGTGGCCGGCGTCTTTCGGCTGAAGCAGCGCTTCGGAGCGTAGGGCTGCCGCTCCGCTGTTGTGTGCGCGAAGCAGCCGCTTCTCCTGCTCCGGGAGCCGGACAGAGCGGTAGCTTGTACGAGGGCAAAGAACGTTGCTGCAGAGAGACGAAATTGTGTGCACAGTCTTGCGACTGATAGAGGACGGTGGCTAAAGCTCCCTGCCTTTTCAATGCACTGCTGGCATGCTTTATTGAAGGTGCTCCGAGACAATTTTCCTGGGTTTTGACTTCGTCCTGATGAAGCCCCTCTTGGGAAACTCGTGCTCGTTTCCGAAGGCTCGAGATGCAGAGAACTCGATGGCAGCTGCAGAAATGAAGGGCTGCGTTGAGTTGTCGAGAAGCAAGAACATAGCCAGCGCCTTGTGTTTGGCAGTCAGCAGCTGCTGGACTTTTGCGATTGCTTTCACTGTGCACTGAATGCCAGGACGGCACGTGCACGTTAAAACAACGAGCTGGGCAAGAGTGGGCAGAAGAGAACGGGCGTCAGACAGCAGCTTACATATTACCATAGGAAGAGCAGTGTTTTTGGAGTGTGCAGCAAATGCGTGTTTCTGGACAAGGGAGGCAAAAGTGCGCTGCGCTCCTAAGCTATCTCCCTGCGAGACACACTGCCAAAGCTTTTCGTTATCATGCAGTCTAGTGCAGACGCACACTACGGCTCTCCGGAGCTGTCCGAAGCTAAGCGCCGGTGGCCGGCGTCTTTCGGCTGAAGCAGCGCTTCGGAGCGTAGGGCTGCCGCTCCGCTGTTGTGTGCGCGAAGCAGCCGCTTCTCCTGCTCCGGGAGCCGGAGAGAGCTGTAGCTTGTACGAGGGCAAAGAACGTTGCTGCAGAGAGAAGAAATTGTGTGCACAGTCTTGCGACTGATAGAGGACGGTGGCTAAAGCTCCCTGCCTTTTCAATGCACTGCTGGCATGCTTTATTGAAGGTGCTCCGAGACAATTTTCCTGGGTTTTGACTTCGTCCTGATGCAGCCCCTCTTGGGAAACTCGTGCTCGTTTCCGAAGGCTCGAGATGCAGAGAACTCGATGGCAGCTGCAGAAATGAAGGGCTGCGTTGAGTTGTCGAGAAGCAAGAACATAGCCAGCGCCTTGTGTTTGGCAGTCAGCAGCTGCTGGACTTTTGCGATTGCTTTCACTGTGCACTGAATGCCAGGACGGCACGTGCACGTTAAAACAACGAGCTGGGCAAGAGTAGGCAGAAGAGAACGGGCGTCAGACAGCAGCTTACATATTACCATAGGAAGAGCAGTGTTTTTGGAGTGTGCAGCAAATGCGTGTTTCTGGACAAGGGAGGCAAAAGTGCGCTGCGCTCCTAAGCTATCTCCCTGCGAGACACACTGCCAAAGCTTTTCGTTATCATGCAGTCTAGTGCAGACGCACACTACGGCTCTCCGGAGCTGTCCGAAGCTAAGCGCCGGTGGCCGTGTCTTTCGGCTGAAGCAGCGCTTCGGAGCGTACGGCTGCCGCTCCGCTCTTGTGTGCGCGAAGCAGCCGCTTCTCCTGCTCCGGGAGCGGACAGAGCGGTAGCTTGTACGAGGGCGAAGAACGAAGCCGCAAAGCACCCGGCTTCTCCGCGCCCTCTAAGGACTGCTAGAGGACCGTGGTGGCCACTCGCCTTCCTCTTCAATTCCATTCTAGCATCCTTATGGAAGGTGTTCCAGGACAATTTTCCTGAGTTTTGAATTCGTCCTGATGCAGCCCCTCGTGGGAAACTCGTGCGCGTCCTCTGAGTCTCCGAGTGCAGAGACCTCGATGGCAACTGCAGAAATGAAGGACTGCGTTGAGTTGTCGAGAAGCAAGAACATAGCCTGGAGTTTGGGAGTCAGCAGCTGCTGGACTTTTGCGATTGCTTTCACTGTGCACTGAATGCCAGGACGGCATGTGCACGTTAAAACAACGAGCTGGGCAAGAGTAATCGAAAGATCACGGCCGTCAGAAAGCAGCTTCTCTATTGCCCTGGAAAGAGCATTGTTTTTGGAGTGTGCAGTAAAATCGTGTTTCTGGACAAGGGAGGCATAAGTGCGCTGCGCTCCTAAGCTATCTCCCTGCGAGACACACTGCCAAAGCTTTTCGCTATCATGCAGTCCAGTGCAGACGCACACTACGGCTCTCCGGAGCTGTCCGAAGCCAAGCGCCGGTGGCCGGCGTCTTTCGGCTGAAGCAGCGCTTCGGAGCGTAGGGCTGCCGCTCCGCTGTTGTGTGCGCGAAGCAGCCGCTTCTCCTGCTCCGGGAGCGGACAGAGCGGTAGCTTGTACGAGGGCGAAGAACGAAGCCGCAGAGCACCCGGCTTCTCCGCGCCCCCTAAGGACTGCTAGAGGACCGTGGTGGCCACTCGCCTTCCTCTTCAATTCCATTCTAGTATCCTTAGGGACGGTGTTCCAGGACAATTTTCCTGAGTTTTGAATTCGTCCTGATGCAGCCCCTCGTGGGAAACTCGTGCGCGTCCTCTGAGTCTCCGAGTGCAGAGACCTCGATGGCAACTGCAGAAATGAAGGACTGCGTTGAGTTGTCGAGAAGCAAGAACATAGCCTGGAGTTTGGGAGTCAGCAGCTGCTGGACTTTTGCGATTGCTTTCACTGTGCACTGAATGCCAGGACGGCATGTGCACGTTAAAACAACGAGCTGGGCAAGAGTAATCGAAAGATCACGGCCGTCAGAAAGCAGCTTATATATTGCCCTGGAAAGAGCATTGTTTTTGGAGTGTGCAGTAAAATCGTGTTTCTGGACAAGGGAGGCATAAGTGCGCTGCGCTCCTAAGCTATCTCCCTGCGAGACACACTGCCAAAGCTTTTCGTTATCATGCAGTCTAGTGCAGACGCACACTACGGCTCTCCGGAGCTGTCCGAAGCTAAGCGCCGGTGGCCGGCGTCTTTCGGCTGAAGCAGCGCTTCGGAGCGTAGGGCTGCCGCTCCGCTGTTGTGTGCGCGAAGCAGCCGCTTCTCCTGCTCCGGGAGCCGGACAGAGCGGTAGCTTGTACGAGGGCAAAGAACGTTGCTGCAGAGAGAAGAAATTGTGTGCACAGTCTTGCGACTGATAGAGGACGGTGGCTAAAGCTCCCTGCCTTTTCAATGCACTGCTGGCATGCTTTATTGAAGGTGCTCCGAGACAATTTTCCTGGGTTTTGACTTCGTCCTGATGAAGCCCCTCTTGGGAAACTCGTGCTCGTTTCCGAAGGCTCGAGATGCAGAGAACTCGATGGCAGCTGCCGAAATGAAGGGCTGCGTTGAGTTGTCGAGAAGCAAGAACATAGCCAGCGCCTTGTGTTTGGCAGTCAGCAGCTGCTGGACTTTTGCGATTGCTTTCACTGTGCACTGAATGCCAGGACGGCACGTGCACGTTAAAACAACGAGCTGGGCAAGAGTAGGCAGAAGAGAACGGGCGTCAGACAGCAGCTTACATATTACCATAGGAAGAGCAGTGTTTTTGGAGTGTGCAGCAAATGCGTGTTTCTGGACAAGGGAGGCAAAAGTGCGCTGCGCTCCTAAGCTATCTCCCTGCGAGACACACTGCCAAAGCTTTTCGTTATCATGCAGTCTAGTGCAGACGCACACTACGGCTCTCCGGAGCTGTCCGAAGCTAAGCGCCGGTGGCCGTGTCTTTCGGCTGAAGCAGCGCTTCGGAGCGTAGGGCTGCCGCTCCGCTGTTGTGTGCGCGAAGCAGCCGCTTCTCCTGCTCCGGGAGCGGACAGAGCGGTAGCTTGTACGAGGGCGAAGAACGAAGCCGCAGAGCACCCGGCTTCTCCGCGCCCTCTAAGGACTGCTAGAGGACCGTGGTGGCCACTCGCCTTCCTCTTCAATTCCATTCTAGCATACTTATGGAAGGTGTTCCAGGACAATTTTCCTGAGTTTTGAATTCGTCCTGATGCAGCCCCTCGTGGGAAACTCGTGCGCGTCCTCTGAGTCTCCGAGTGCAGAGACCTCGATGGCAACTGCAGAAATGAAGGACTGCGTTGAGTTGTCGAGAAGCAAGAACATAGCCTGGAGTTTGGGAGTCAGCAGCTGCTGGACTTTTGCGATTGCTTTCACTGTGCACTGAATGCCAGGACGGCATGTGCACGTTAAAACAACGAGCTGGGCAAGAGTAATCGAAAGATCACGGCCGTCAGAAAGCAGCTTATATATTGCCCTGGAAAGAGCATTGTTTTTGGAGTGTGCAGTAAAATCGTGTTTCTGGACAAGGGAGGCATAAGTGCGCTGCGCTCCTAAGCTATCTCCCTGCGAGACACACTGCCAAAGCTTTTCGCTATCATGCAGTCCAGTGCAGACGCACACTACGGCTCTCCGGAGCTGTCCGAAGCCAAGCGCCGGTGGCCGGCGTCTTTCGGCTGAAGCAGCGCTTCGGAGCGTAGGGCTGCCGCTCCGCTCTTGTGTGCGCGAAGCAGCCGCTTCTCCTGCTCCGGGAGCCGGAGAGAGCGGTAGCTTGTACGAGGGCGAAGAACGAAGCCGCAGAGCACCGGGCTTCTGCGCGCACCCTAAGGACTGCTAGAGGACCGTGGTGGCCGCACGCCTGCCTCTTCAATTCTCTTCTAGCATCCTAATGGAAGGTGTTCCAGGACATATTTCTGGGGTTTTGAATTCCTCCTGATGCAGCCCCTCCTGGGAAACTCGTGCTCGTCCTCTGAGTCTCCGACATGCAGAGACCTCGATGGCAACTGCAGAAATGAAGGGCTGCGTTGAGTTGTCGAGAAGCAAGAACATAGCCAGCGCCTTGTGTTTGGAAGTCAGCAGCTGCTAGACTTTTGCGATTGCTATCACTGTGCACTGAAAGCCAGGACGGCCTGTGCACGTTAAAACAACTAGCTGAGCAAGAGTAGCCGAAAAATCACGGCCGCTAGATAGCAGCTTACGTATTGCCCAGGAAAGAGCACTATTTTTGGAGTGTGCAGTAAAATCGTGTTTTTGGACAAGGGAGGCATAAGTGCGCTGCGCTCCTAAGCTATCTCCCTGCGAGACACACTGTCAAAGCTTTTCGCTATGATGCAGTCTAGTGCAGACGCACACTACGGCTCTCCGGAGCTGTCCGAAGCTAAGCGCCGGTGGCCGGCGTCTTTCGGCTGAAGCAGCGCTTCGGAGCGTAGGGCTGCCGCTCCGCTGTTGTGTGCGCGAAGCAGCCGCTTCTCCTGCTCCGGGAGCCGGACAGAGCGGTAGCTTGTACGAGGGCAAAGAACGTTGCTGCAGAGAGACGAAATTGTGTGCACAGTCTTGCGACTGATAGAGGACGGTGGCTAAAGCTCCCTGCCTTTTCAATGCACTGCTGGCATGCTTTATTGAAGGTGCTCCGAGACAATTTTCCTGGGTTTTGACTTCGTCCTGATGAAGCCCCTCTTGGGAAACTCGTGCTCGTTTCCGAAGGCTCGAGATGCAGAGAACTCGATGGCAGCTGCAGAAATGAAGGGCTGCGTTGAGTTGTCGAGAAGCAAGAACATAGCCAGCGCCTTGTGTTTGGCAGTCAGCAGCTGCTGGACTTTTGCGATTGCTTTCACTGTGCACTGAATGCCAGGACGGCACGTGCACGTTAAAACAACGAGCTGGGCAAGAGTGGGCAGAAGAGAACGGGCGTCAGACAGCAGCTTACATATTACCATAGGAAGAGCAGTGTTTTTGGAGTGTGCAGCAAATGCGTGTTTCTGGACAAGGGAGGCATAAGTGCGCTGCGCTCCTAAGCTATCTCCCTGCGAGACACACTGCCAAAGCTTTTCGTTATCATGCAGTCTAGTGCAGACGCACACTACGGCTCTCCGGAGCTGTCCGAAGCTAAGCGCCGGTGGCCGGCGTCTTTCGGCTGAAGCAGCGCTTCGGAGCGTAGGGCTGCCGCTCCGCTGTTGTGTGCGCGAAGCAGCCGCTTCTCCTGCTCCGGGAGCCGGACAGAGCGGTAGCTTGTACGAGGGCAAAGAACGTTGCTGCAGAGAGAAGAAATTGTGTGCACAGTCTTGCGACTGATAGAGGACGGTGGCTAAAGCTCCCTGCCTTTTCAATGCACTGCTGGCATGCTTTATTGAAGGTGCTCCGAGACAATTTTCCTGGGTTTTGACTTCGTCCTGATGCAGCCCCTCTTGGGAAACTCGTGCTCGTTTCCGAAGGCTCGAGATGCAGAGAACTCGATGGCAGCTGCAGAAATGAAGGGCTGCGTTGAGTTGTCGAGAAGCAAGAACATAGCCAGCGCCTTGTGTTTGGCAGTCAGCAGCTGCTGGACTTTTGCGATTGCTTTCACTGTGCACTGAATGCCAGGACGGCACGTGCACGTTAAAACAACGAGCTGGGCAAGAGTAGGCAGAAGAGAACGGGCGTCAGACAGCAGCTTACATATTACCATAGGAAGAGCAGTGTTTTTGGAGTGTGCAGCAAATGCGTGTTTCTGGACAAGGGAGGCAAAAGTGCGCTGCGCTCCTAAGCTATCTCCCTGCGAGACACACTGCCAAAGCTTTTCGTTATCATGCAGTCTAGTGCAGACGCACACTACGGCTCTCCGGAGCTGTCCGAAGCTAAGCGCCGGTGGCCGTGTCTTTCGGCTGAAGCAGCGCTTCGGAGCGTACGGCTGCCGCTCCGCTCTTGTGTGCGCGAAGCAGCCGCTTCTCCTGCTCCGGGAGCGGACAGAGCGGTAGCTTGTACGAGGGCGAAGAACGAAGCCGCAGAGCACCCGGCTTCTCCGCGCCCTCTAAGGACTGCTAGAGGACCGTGGTGGCCACTCGCCTTCCTCTTCAATTCCATTCTAGCATCCTTATGGAAGGTGTTCCAGGACAATTTTCCTGAGTTTTGAATTCGTCCTGATGCAGCCCCTCGTGGGAAACTCGTGCGCGTCCTCTGAGTCTCCGAGTGCAGAGACCTCGATGGCAACTGCAGAAATGAAGGACTGCGTTGAGTTGTCGAGAAGCAAGAACATAGCCTGGAGTTTGGGAGTCAGCAGCTGCTGGACTTTTGCGATTGCTTTCACTGTGCACTGAATGCCAGGACGGCATGTGCACGTTAAAACAACGAGCTGGGCAAGAGTAATCGAAAGATCACGGCCGTCAGAAAGCAGCTTATATATTGCCCTGGAAAGAGCATTGTTTTTGGAGTGTGCAGTAAAATCGTGTTTCTGGACAAGGGAGGCATAAGTGCGCTGCGCTCCTAAGCTATCTCCCTGCGAGACACACTGCCAAAGCTTTTCGCTATCATGCAGTCCAGTGCAGACGCACACTACGGCTCTCCGGAGCTGTCCGAAGCCAAGCGCCGGTGGCCGGCGTCTTTCGGCTGAAGCAGCGCTTCGGAGCGTACGGCTGCCGCTCCGCTCTTGTGTGCGCGAAGCAGCCGCTTCTCCTGCTCCGGGAGCCGGAGAGAGCGGTAGCTTGTACGAGGGCGAAGAACGTTGCTGCAGAGAGACGAAATTGTGTGCACAGTCTTGCGACTGATAGAGGACGGTGGCTAAAGCTCCCTGCCTTTTCAATGCACTGCTGGCATGCTTTATTGAAGGTGCTCCGAGACAATTTTCCTGGGTTTTGACTTCGTCCTGATGAAGCCCCTCTTGGGAAACTCGTGCTCGTTTCCGAAGGCTCGAGATGCAGAGAACTCGATGGCAGCTGCAGAAATGAAGGGCTGCGTTGAGTTGTCGAGAAGCAAGAACATAGCCAGCGCCTTGTGTTTGGCAGTCAGCAGCTGCTGGACTTTTGCGATTGCTTTCACTGTGCACTGAATGCCAGGACGGCACGTGCACGTTAAAACAACGAGCTGGGCAAGAGTGGGCAGAAGAGAACGGGCGTCAGACAGCAGCTTACATATTACCATAGGAAGAGCAGTGTTTTTGGAGTGTGCAGCAAATGCGTGTTTCTGGACAAGGGAGGCAAAAGTGCGCTGCGCTCCTAAGCTATCTCCCTGCGAGACACACTGCCAAAGCTTTTCGTTATCATGCAGTCTAGTGCAGACGCACACTACGGCTCTCCGGAGCTGTCCGAAGCTAAGCGCCGGTGGCCGGCGTCTTTCGGCTGAAGCAGCGCTTCGGAGCGTACGGCTGCCGCTCCGCTCTTGTGTGCGCGAAGCAGCCGCTTCTCCTGCTCCGGGAGCGGACAGAGCGGTAGCTTGTACGAGGGCGAAGAACGAAGCCGCAGAGCACCCGGCTTCTCCGCGCCCTCTAAGGACTGCTAGAGGACCGTGGTGGCCACTCGCCTTCCTCTTCAATTCCATTCTAGCATCCTTATGGAAGGTGTTCCAGGACAATTTTCCTGAGTTTTGAATTCGTCCTGATGCAGCCCCTCGTGGGAAACTCGTGCGCGTCCTCTGAGTCTCCGAGTGCAGAGACCTCGATGGCAACTGCAGAAATGAAGGACTGCGTTGAGTTGTCGAGAAGCAAGAACATAGCCTGGAGTTTGGGAGTCAGCAGCTGCTGGACTTTTGCGATTGCTTTCACTGTGCACTGAATGCCAGGACGGCATGTGCACGTTAAAACAACGAGCTGGGCAAGAGTAATCGAAAGATCACGGCCGTCAGAAAGCAGCTTATATATTGCCCTGGAAAGAGCATTGTTTTTGGAGTGTGCAGTAAAATCGTGTTTCTGGACAAGGGAGGCATAAGTGCGCTGCGCTCCTAAGCTATCTCCCTGCGAGACACACTGCCAAAGCTTTTCGCTATCATGCAGTCCAGTGCAGACGCACACTACGGCTCTCCGGAGCTGTCCGAAGCCAAGCGCCGGTGGCCGGCGTCTTTCGGCTGAAGCAGCGCTTCGGAGCGTACGGCTGCCGCTCCGCTGTTGTGTGCGCGAAGCAGCCGCTTCTCCTGCTCCGGGAGCCGGAGAGAGCGGTAGCTTGTACGAGGGCGAAGAACGTTGCTGCAGAGAGACGAAATTGTGTGCACAGTCTTGCGACTGATAGAGGACGGTGGCTAAAGCTCCCTGCCTTTTCAATGCACTGCTGGCATGCTTTATTGAAGGTGCTCCGAGACAATTTTCCTGGGTTTTGACTTCGTCCTGATGAAGCCCCTCTTGGGAAACTCGTGCTCGTTTCCGAAGGCTCGAGATGCAGAGAACTCGATGGCAGCTGCAGAAATGAAGGGCTGCGTTGAGTTGTCGAGAAGCAAGAACATAGCCAGCGCCTTGTGTTTGGCAGTCAGCAGCTGCTGGACTTTTGCGATTGCTTTCACTGTGCACTGAATGCCAGGACGGCACGTGCACGTTAAAACAACGAGCTGGGCAAGAGTGGGCAGAAGAGAACGGGCGTCAGACAGCAGCTTACATATTACCATAGGAAGAGCAGTGTTTTTGGAGTGTGCAGCAAATGCGTGTTTCTGGACAAGGGAGGCAAAAGTGCGCTGTGCTCCTAAGCTATCTCCCTGCGAGACACACTGCCAAAGCTTTTCGTTATCATGCAGTCTAGTGCAGACGCACACTACGGCTCTCCGGAGCTGTCCGAAGCTAAGCGCCGGTGGCCGGCGTCTTTCGGCTGAAGCAGCGCTTCGGAGCGTAGGGCTGCCGCTCCGCTGTTGTGTGCGCGAAGCAGCCGCTTCTCCTGCTCCGGGAGCCGGACAGAGCGGTAGCTTGTACGAGGGCAAAGAACGTTGCTGCAGAGAGAAGAAATTGTGTGCACAGTCTTGCGACTGATAGAGGACGGTGGCTAAAGCTCCCTGCCTTTTCAATGCACTGCTGGCATGCTTTATTGAAGGTGCTCCGAGACAATTTTCCTGGGTTTTGACTTCGTCCTGATGAAGCCCCTCTCGGGAAACTCGTGCTCGTTTCCGAAGGCTCGAGATGCAGAGAACTCGATGGCAGCTGCCGAAATGAAGGGCTGCGTTGAGTTGTCGAGAAGCAAGAACATAGCCAGCGCCTTGTGTTTGGCAGTCAGCAGCTGCTGGACTTTTGCGATTGCTTTCACTGTGCACTGAATGCCAGGACGGCACGTGCACGTTAAAACAACGAGCTGGGCAAGAGTAGGCAGAAGAGAACGGGCGTCAGACAGCAGCTTACATATTACCATAGGAAGAGCAGTGTTTTTGGAGTGTGCAGCAAATGCGTGTTTCTGGACAAGGGAGGCAAAAGTGCGCTGCGCTCCTAAGCTATCTCCCTGCGAGACACACTGCCAAAGCTTTTCGTTATCATGCAGTCTAGTGCAGACGCACACTACGGCTCTCCGGAGCTGTCCGAAGCTAAGCGCCGGTGGCCGTGTCTTTCGGCTGAAGCAGCGCTTCGGAGCGTACGGCTGCCGCTCCGCTGTTGTGTGCGCGAAGCAGCCGCTTCTCCTGCTCCGGGAGCCGGACAGAGCGGTAGCTTGTACGAGGGCAAAGAACGTTGCTGCAGAGAGAAGAAATTGTGTGCACAGTCTTGCGACTGATAGAGGACGGTGGCTAAAGCTCCCTGCCTTTTCAATGCACTGCTGGCATGCTTTATTGAAGGTGCTCCGAGACAATTTTCCTGAGTTTTGACTTCGTCCTAATGAAGCCCCTCTTGGGAAACTCGTGCTCGTTTCCGAAGGCTCGAGATGCAGAGAACTCGATGGCAGCTGCAGAAATGAAGGGCTGCGTTGAGTTGTCGAGAAGCAAGAACATAGCCAGCGCCTTGTGTTTGGCAGTCAGCAGCTGCTGGACTTTTGCGATTGCTTTCACTGTGCACTGAATGCCAGGACGGCACGTGCACGTTAAAACAACGAGCTGGGCAAGAGTAGGCAGAAGAGAACGGGCGTCAGACAGCAGCTTACATATTACCATAGGAAGAGCAGTGTTTTTGGAGTGTGCAGCAAATGCGTGTTTCTGGACAAGGGAGGCAAAAGTGCGCTGCGCTCCTAAGCTATCTCCCTGCGAGACACACTGCCAAAGCTTTTCGTTATCATGCAGTCTAGTGCAGACGCACACTACGGCTCTCCGGAGCTGTCCGAAGCTAAGCGCCGGTGGCCGTGTCTTTCGGCTGAAGCAGCGCTTCGGAGCGTAGGGCTGCCGCTCCGCTGTTGTGTGCGCGAAGCAGCCGCTTCTCCTGCTCCGGGAGCGGACAGAGCGGTAGCTTGTACGAGGGCGAAGAACGAAGCCGCAGAGCACCCGGCTTCTCCGCGCCCCCTAAGGACTGCTAGAGGACCGTGGTGGCCACTCGCCTTCCTCTTCAATTCCATTCTAGCATACTTAGGGAAGGTGTTCCAGGACAATTTTCCTGAGTTTTGAATTCGTCCTGATGCAGCCCCTCGTGGGAAACTCGTGCTCGTCCTCTGAGTCTCCGACATGCAGAGACCTCGATGGCAACTGCAGAAATGAAGGGCTGCGTTGAGTTGTCGAGAAGCAAGAACATAGCCAGCGCCTTGTGTTTGGAAGTCAGCAGCTGCTAGACTTTTGCGATTGCTATCACTGTGCACTGAAAGCCAGGACGGCCTGTGCACGTTAAAACAACTAGCTGAGCAAGAGTAGCCGAAAAATCACGGCCGCTAGATAGCAGCTTACGTATTGCCCAGGAAAGAGCACTATTTTTGGAGTGTGCAGTAAAATCGTGTTTTTGGACAAGGGAGGCATAAGTGCGCTGCGCTCCTAAGCTATCTCCCTGCGAGACACACTGTCAAAGCTTTTCGCTATGATGCAGTCTAGTGCAGACGCACACTACGGCTCTCCGGAGCTGTCCGAAGCTAAGCGCCGGTGGCCGGCGTCTTTCGGCTGAAGCAGCGCTTCGGAGCGTAGGGCTGCCGCTCCGCTGTTGTGTGCGCGAAGCAGCCGCTTCTCCTGCTCCGGGAGCCGGACAGAGCGGTAGCTTGTACGAGGGCAAAGAACGTTGCTGCAGAGAGAAGAAATTGTATGCACAGTCTTGCGACTGATAGAGGACGGTGGCTAAAGCTCCCTGCCTTTTCAATGCACTGCTGGCATGCTTTATTGAAGGTGCTCCGAGACAATTTTCCTGGGTTTTGACTTCGTCCTGATGAAGCCCCTCTTGGGAAACTCGTGCTCGTTTCCGAAGGCTCGAGATGCAGAGAACTCGATGGCAGCTGCCGAAATGAAGGGCTGCGTTGAGTTGTCGAGAAGCAAGAACATAGCCAGCGCCTTGTGTTTGGCAGTCAGCAGCTGCTGGACTTTTGCGATTGCTTTCACTGTGCACTGAATGCCAGGACGGCACGTGCACGTTAAAACAACGAGCTGGGCAAGAGTGGGCAGAAGAGAACGGGCGTCAGACAGCAGCTTACATATTACCATAGGAAGAGCAGTGTTTTTGGAGTGCGCAGCAAATGCGTGTTTCTGGACAAGGGAGGCAAAAGTGCGCTGCGCTCCTAAGCTATCTCCCTGCGAGACACACTGCCAAAGCTTTTCGTTATCATGCAGTCTAGTGCAGACGCACACTACGGCTCTCCGGAGCTGTCCGAAGCTAAGCGCCGGTGGCCGGCGTCTTTCGGCTGAAGCAGCGCTTCGGAGCGTAGGGCTGCCGCTCCGCTGTTGTGTGCGCGAAGCAGCCGCTTCTCCTGCTCCGGGAGCCGGACAGAGCGGTAGCTTGTACGAGGGCAAAGAACGTTGCTGCAGAGAGAAGAAATTGTATGCACAGTCTTGCGACTGATAGAGGACGGTGGCTAAAGCTCCCTGCCTTTTCAATGCACTGCTGGCATGCTTTATTGAAGGTGCTCCGAGACAATTTTCCTGGGTTTTGACTTCGTCCTGATGAAGCCCCTCTTGGGAAACTCGTGCTCGTTTCCGAAGGCTCGAGATGCAGAGAACTCGATGGCAGCTGCAGAAATGAAGGGCTGCGTTGAGTTGTCGAGAAGCAAGAACATAGCCAGCGCCTTGTGTTTGGCAGTCAGCAGCTGCTGGACTTTTGCGATTGCTTTCACTGTGCACTGAATGCCAGGACGGCACGTGCACGTTAAAACAACGAGCTGGGCAAGAGTAGGCAGAAGAGAACGGGCGTCAGACAGCAGCTTACATATTACCATAGGAAGAGCAGTGTTTTTGGAGTGTGCAGCAAATGCGTGTTTCTGGACAAGGGAGGCAAAAGTGCGCTGCGCTCCTAAGCTATCTCCCTGCGAGACACACTGCCAAAGCTTTTCGTTATCATGCAGTCTAGTGCAGACGCACACTACGGCTCTCCGGAGCTGTCCGAAGCTAAGCGCCGGTGGCCGTGTCTTTCGGCTGAAGCAGCGCTTCGGAGCGTAGGGCTGCCGCTCCGCTGTTGTGTGCGCGAAGCAGCCGCTTCTCCTGCTCCGGGAGCGGACAGAGCGGTAGCTTGTACGAGGGCGAAGAACGAAGCCGCAGAGCACCCGGCTTCTCCGCGCCCTCTAAGGACTGCTAGAGGACCGTGGTGGCCACTCGCCTTCCTCTTCAATTCCATTCTAGCATCCTTATGGAAGGTGTTCCAGGACAATTTTCCTGAGTTTTGAATTCGTCCTGATGCAGCCCCTCGTGGGAAACTCGTGCGCGTCCTCTGAGTCTCCGAGTGCAGAGACCTCGATGGCAACTGCAGAAATGAAGGACTGCGTTGAGTTGTCGAGAAGCAAGAACATAGCCTGGAGTTTGGGAGTCAGCAGCTGCTGGACTTTTGCGATTGCTTTCACTGTGCACTGAATGCCAGGACGGCATGTGCACGTTAAAACAACGAGCTGGGCAAGAGTAATCGAAAGATCACGGCCGTCAGAAAGCAGCTTCTCTATTGCCCTGGAAAGAGCATTGTTTTTGGAGTGTGCAGTAAAATCGTGTTTCTGGACAAGGGAGGCATAAGTGCGCTGCGCTCCTAAGCTATCTCCCTGCGAGACACACTGCCAAAGCTTTTCGCTATCATGCAGTCCAGTGCAGACGCACACTACGGCTCTCCGGAGCTGTCCGAAGCCAAGCGCCGGTGGCCGGCGTCTTTCGGCTGAAGCAGCGCTTCGGAGCGTACGGCTGCCGCTCCGCTCTTGTGTGCGCGAAGCAGCCGCTTCTCCTGCTCCGGGAGCCGGAGAGAGCGGTAGCTTGTACGAGGGCGAAGAACGAAGCCGCAGAGCACCGGGCTTCTGCGCGCACCCTAAGGACTGCTAGAGGACCGTGGTGGCCGCTCGCCTGCCTCTTCAATTCCATTCTAGCATCCTTAGGGAAGGTGTTCCAGGACAATTTTCCTGAGTTTTGAATTCGTCCTGCTGCAGCCCCTCCTGGGAAACTCGTGCTCGTCCACTGAGTCTCCGACATGCAGAGACCTCGATGGCAACTGCAGAAATGAAGGGCTGCGTTGAGTTGTCGAGAAGCAAGAACATAGCCAGCGCCTTGTGTTTGGAAGTCAGCAGCTGCTAGACTTTTGCGATTGCTATCACTGTGCACTGAAAGCCAGGACGGCCTGTGCACGTTAAAACAACTAGCTGAGCAAGAGTAGCCGAAAAATCACGGCCGCTAGATAGCAGCTTACGTATTGCCCAGGAAAGAGCACTATTTTTGGAGTGTGCAGTAAAATCGTGTTTTTGGACAAGGGAGGCATAAGTGCGCTGCGCTCCTAAGCTATCTCCCTGCGAGACACACTGTCAAAGCTTTTCGCTATGATGCAGTCTAGTGCAGACGCACACTACGGCTCTCCGGAGCTGTCCGAAGCCAAGCGCCGGTGGCCGGCGTCTTTCGGCTGAAGCAGCGCTTCGGAGCGTATGGCTGCCGCTCCGCTGTTGTGTGCGCGAAGCAGCCGCTTCTCCTGCTCCGGGAGCCGGAGAGAGCTGTAGCTTGTACGCGGGCAAAGAACGTTGCTGCAGAGAGACGAAATTGTGTGCACAGTCTTGCGACTGATAGAGGACGGTGGCTAAAGCTCCCTGCCTTTTCAATGCACTGCTGGCATGCTTTATTGAAGGTGCTCCGAGACAATTTTCCTGGGTTTTGACTTCGTCCTGATGAAGCCCCTCCTGGGAAACTCGTGCTCGTTTCCGAAGGCTCGAGATGCAGAGAACTCGATGGCAGCTGCAGAAATGAAGGGCTGCGTTGAGTTGTCGAGAAGCAAGAACATAGCCAGCGCCTTGTGTTTGGCAGTCAGCAGCTGCTGGACTTTTGCGATTGCTTTCACTGTGCACTGAATGCCAGGACGGCACGTGCACGTTAAAACAACGAGCTGGGCAAGAGTGGGCAGAAGAGAACGGGCGTCAGACAGCAGCTTACATATTACCATAGGAAGAGCAGTGTTTTTGGAGTGTGCAGCAAATGCGTGTTTCTGGACAAGGGAGGCAAAAGTGCGCTGCGCTCCTAAGCTATCTCCCTGCGAGACACACTGCCAAAGCTTTTCGTTATCATGCAGTCTAGTGCAGACGCACACTACGGCTCTCCGGAGCTGTCCGAAGCTAAGCGCCGGTGGCCGGCGTCTTTCGGCTGAAGCAGCGCTTCGGAGCGTAGGGCTGCCGCTCCGCTGTTGTGTGCGCGAAGCAGCCGCTTCTCCTACTCCGGGAGCCGGACAGAGCGGTAGCTTGTACGAGGGCAAAGAACGTTGCTGCAGAGAGAAGAAATTGTGTGCACAGTCTTGCGACTGATAGAGGACGGTGGCTAAAGCTCCCTGCCTTTTCAATGCACTGCTGGCATGCTTTATTGAAGGTGCTCCGAGACAATTTTCCTGGGTTTTGACTTCGTCCTGATGAAGCCCCTCTTGGGAAACTCGTGCTCGTTTCCGAAGGCTCGAGATGCAGAGAACTCGATGGCAGCTGCAGAAATGAAGGGCTGCGTTGAGTTGTCGAGAAGCAAGAACATAGCCTGGAGTTTGGGAGTCAGCAGCTGCTGGACTTTTGCGATTGCTTTCACTGTGCACTGAATGCCAGGACGGCATGTGCACGTTAAAACAACGAGCTGGGCAAGAGTGGGCAGAAGAGAACGGGCGTCAGACAGCAGCTTACATATTACCATAGGAAGAGCAGTGTTTTTGGAGTGTGCAGCAAATGCGTGTTTCTGGACAAGGGAGGCATAAGTGCGCTGCGCTCCTAAGCTATCTCCCTGCGAGACACACTGCCAAAGCTTTTCGTTATCATGCAGTCTAGTGCAGACGCACACTACGGCTCTCCGGAGCTGTCCGAAGCTAAGCGCCGGTGGCCGGCGTCTTTCGGCTGAAGCAGCGCTTCGGAGCGTAGGGCTGCCGCTCCGCTGTTGTGTGCGCGAAGCAGCCGCTTCTCCTGCTCCGGGAGCGGACAGAGCGGTAGCTTGTACGAGGGCGAAGAACGAAGCCGCAGAGCACCCGGCTTCTCCGCGCCCCCTAAGGACTGCTAGAGGACCGTGGTGGCCACTCGCCTTCCTCTTCAATTCCATTCTAGTATCCTTAGGGACGGTGTTCCAGGACAATTTTCCTGAGTTTTGACTTCGTCCTGATGCAGCCCCTCGTGGGAAACTCGTGCGCGTCCTCTGAGTCTCCGAGTGCAGAGACCTCGATGGCAACTGCAGAAATGAAGGACTGCGTTGAGTTGTCGAGAAGCAAGAACATAGCCTGGAGTTTGGGAGTCAGCAGCTGCTGGACTTTTGCGATTGCTTTCACTGTGCACTGAATGCCAGGACGGCATGTGCACGTTAAAACAACGAGCTGGGCAAGAGTAATCGAAAGATCACGGCCGTCAGAAAACAGCTTATATATTGCCCTGGAAAGAGCATTGTTTTTGGAGTGTGCAGTAAAATCGTGTTTCTGGACAATGGAGGCATAAGTGCGCTGCGCTCCTAAGCTATCTCCCTGCGAGACACACTGCCAAAGCTTTTCGCTATCATGCAGTCCAGTGCAGACGCACACTACGGCTCTCCGGAGCTGTCCGAAGCTAAGCGCCGGTGGCCGGCGTCTTTCGGCTGAAGCAGCGCTTCGGAGCGTAGGGCTGCCGCTCCGCTGTTGTGTGCGCGAAGCAGCCGCTTCTCCTGCTCCGGGAGCCGGAGAGAGCGGTAGCTTGTACGAGGGCGAAGAACGAAGCCGCAGAGCACCGGGCTTCTGCGCGCACCCTAAGGACTGCTAGAGGACCGTGGTGGCCGCTCGCCTGCCTCTTCAATTCCATTCTAGCATCCTTAGGGAAGGTGTTCCAGGACAATTTTCCTGAGTTTTGAATTCGTCCTGATGCAGCCCCTCGTGGGAAACTCGTGCTCGTCCTCTGAGTCTCCGACATGCAGAGACCTCGATGGCAACTGCAGAAATGAAGGGCTGCGTTGAGTTGTCGAGAAGCAAGAACATAGCCAGCGCCTTGTGTTTGGAAGTCAGCAGCTGCTAGACTTTTGCGATTGCTATCACTGTGCACTGAAAGCCAGGACGGCATGTGCACGTTAAAACAACTAGCTGAGCAAGAGTAGCCGAAAAATCACGGCCGCTAGATAGCAGCTTACGTATTGCCCAGGAAAGAGCACTATTTTTGGAGTGTGCAGTAAAATCGTGTTTTTGGACAAGGGAGGCATAAGTGCGCTGCGCTCCTAAGCTATCTCCCTGCGAGACACACTGCCAAAGCTTTTCGCTATGATGCAGTCTAGTGCAGACGCACACTACGGCTCTCCGGAGCTGTCCGAAGCCAAGCGCCGGTGGCCGGCGTCTTTCGACTGAAGCAGCGCTTCGGAGCGTAGGGCTGCCGCTCCGCTGTTGTGTGCGCGAAGCAGCCGCTTCTCCTGCTCCGGGAGCGGACAGAGCGGTAGCTTGTACGAGGGCGAAGAACGAAGCCGCAGAGCACCCGGCTTCTCCGCGCCCTCTAAGGACTGCTAGAGGACCGTGGTGGCCACTCGCCTTCCTCTTCAATTCCATTCTAGCATCCTTATGGAAGGTGTTCCAGGACAATTTTCCTGAGTTTTGAATTCGTCCTGATGCAGCCCCTCGTGGGAAACTCGTGCGCGTCCTCTGAGTCTCCGAGTGCAGAGACCTCGATAGCAACTGCAGAAATGAAGGACTGCGTTGAGTTGTCGAGAAGCAAGAACATAGCCTGGAGTTTGGGAGTCAGCAGCTGCTGGACTTTTGCGATTGCTTTCACTGTGCACTGAATGCCAGGACGGCATGTGCACGTTAAAACAACGAGCTGGGCAAGAGTGGGCAGAAGAGAACGGGCGTCAGACAGCAGCTTACATATTACCATAGGAAGAGCAGTGTTTTTGGAGTGTGCAGCAAATGCGTGTTTCTGGACAAGGGAGGCATAAGTGCGCTGCGCTCCTAAGCTATCTCCCTGCGAGACACACTGCCAAAGCTTTTCGTTATCATGCAGTCTAGTGCAGACGCACACTACGGCTCTCCGGAGCTGTCCGAAGCTAAGCGCCGGTGGCCGGCGTCTTTCGGCTGAAGCAGCGCTTCGGAGCGTAGGGCTGCCGCTCCGCTGTTGTGTGCGCGAAGCAGCCGCTTCTCCTGCTCCGGGAGCGGACAGAGCGGTAGCTTGTACGAGGGCGAAGAACGAAGCCGCAGAGCACCCGGCTTCTCCGCGCCCCCTAAGGACTGCTAGAGGACCGTGGTGGCCACTCGCCTTCCTCTTCAATTCCATTCTAGTATCCTTAGGGACGGTGTTCCAGGACAATTTTCCTGAGTTTTGACTTCGTCCTGATGCAGCCCCTCGTGGGAAACTCGTGCGCGTCCTCTGAGTCTCCGAGTGCAGAGACCTCGATGGCAACTGCAGAAATGAAGGACTGCGTTGAGTTGTCGAGAAGCAAGAACATAGCCTGGAGTTTGGGAGTCAGCAGCTGCTGGACTTTTGCGATTGCTTTCACTGTGCACTGAATGCCAGGACGGCATGTGCACGTTAAAACAACGAGCTGGGCAAGAGTAATCGAAAGATCACGGCCGTCAGAAAACAGCTTATATATTGCCCTGGAAAGAGCATTGTTTTTGGAGTGTGCAGTAAAATCGTGTTTCTGGACAAGGGAGGCATAAGTGCGCTGCGCTCCTAAGCTATCTCCCTGCGAGACACACTGCCAAAGCTTTTCGCTATCATGCAGTCCAGTGCAGACGCACACTACGGCTCTCCGGAGCTGTCCGAAGCTAAGCGCCGGTGGCCGGCGTCTTTCGGCTGAAGCAGCGCTTCGGAGCGTATGGCTGCCGCTCCGCTGTTGTGTGCGCGAAGCAGCCGCTTCTCCTGCTCCGGGAGCCGGAGAGAGCGGTAGCTTGTACGAGGGCGAAGAACGAAGCCGCAGAGCACCGGGCTTCTGCGCGCACCCTAAGGACTGCTAGAGGACCGTGGTGGCCGCTCGCCTGCCTCTTCAATTCCATTCTAGCATCCTTAGGGAAGGTGTTCCAGGACAATTTTCCTGAGTTTTGAATTCGTCCTGATGCAGCCCCTCGTGGGAAACTCGTGCTCGTCCTCTGAGTCTCCGACATGCAGAGACCTCGATGGCAACTGCAGAAATGAAGGGCTGCGTTGAGTTGTCGAGAAGCAAGAACATAGCCAGCGCCTTGTGTTTGGAAGTCAGCAGCTGCTAGACTTTTGCGATTGCTATCACTGTGCACTGAAAGCCAGGACGGCATGTGCACGTTAAAACAACTAGCTGAGCAAGAGTAGCCGAAAAATCACGGCCGCTAGATAGCAGCTTACGTATTGCCCAGGAAAGAGCACTATTTTTGGAGTGTGCAGTAAAATCGTGTTTTTGGACAAGGGAGGCATAAGTGCGCTGCGCTCCTAAGCTATCTCCCTGCGAGACACACTGCCAAAGCTTTTCGCTATGATGCAGTCTAGTGCAGACGCACACTACGGCTCTCCGGAGCTGTCCGAAGCCAAGCGCCGGTGGCCGGCGTCTTTCGGCTGAAGCAGCGCTTCGGAGCGTAGGGCTGCCGCTCCGCTGTTGTGTGCGCGAAGCAGCGGCTTCTCCTGCTCCGGGAGCCGGACAGAGCGGTAGCTTGTACGAGGGCAAAGAACGTTGCTGCAGAGAGAAGAAATTGTGTGCACAGTCTTGCGACTGATAGAGGACGGTGGCTAAAGCTCCCTGCCTTTTCAATGCACTGCTGGCATGCTTTATTGAAGGTGCTCCGAGACAATTTTCCTGGGTTTTGACTTCGTCCTGATGAAGCCCCTCTTGGGAAACTCGTGCTCGTTTCCGAAGGCTCGAGATGCAGAGAACTCGATGGCAGCTGCAGAAATGAAGGGCTGCGTTGAGTTGTCGAGAAGCAAGAACATAGCCAGCGCCTTGTGTTTGGCAGTCAGCAGCTGCTGGACTTTTGCGATTGCTTTCACTGTGCACTGAATGCCAGGACGGCACGTGCACGTTAAAACAACGAGCTGGGCAAGAGTGGGCAGAAGAGAACGGGCGTCAGACAGCAGCTTACATATTACCATAGGAAGAGCAGTGTTTTTGGAGTGTGCAGCAAATGCGTGTTTCTGGACAAGGGAGGCAAAAGTGCGCTGCGCTCCTAAGCTATCTCCCTGCGAGACACACTGCCAAAGCTTTTCGTTATCATGCAGTCTAGTGCAGACGCACACTACGGCTCTCCGGAGCTGTCCGAAGCTAAGCGCCGGTGGCCGGCGTCTTTCGGCTGAAGCAGCGCTTCGGAGCGTAGGGCTGCCGCTCCGCTGTTGTGTGCGCGAAGCAGCCGCTTCTCCTGCTCCGGGAGCCGGACAGAGCGGTAGCTTGTACGAGGGCAAAGAACGTTGCTGCAGAGAGAAGAAATTGTGTGCACAGTCTTGCGACTGATAGAGGACGGTGGCTAAAGCTCCCTGCCTTTTCAATGCACTGCTGGCATGCTTTATTGAAGGTGCTCCGAGACAATTTTCCTGGGTTTTGACTTCGTCCTGATGAAGCCCCTCTTGGGAAACTCGTGCTCGTTTCCGAAGGCTCGAGATGCAGAGAACTCGATGGCAGCTGCCGAAATGAAGGGCTGCGTTGAGTTGTCGAGAAGCAAGAACATAGCCAGCGCCTTGTGTTTGGCAGTCAGCAGCTGCTGGACTTTTGCGATTGCTTTCACTGTGCACTGAATGCCAGGACGGCACGTGCACGTTAAAACAACGAGCTGGGCAAGAGTAGGCAGAAGAGAACGGGCGTCAGACAGCAGCTTACATATTACCATAGGAAGAGCAGTGTTTTTGGAGTGTGCAGCAAATGCGTGTTTCTGGACAAGGGAGGCAAAAGTGCGCTGCGCTCCTAAGCTATCTCCCTGCGAGACACACTGCCAAAGCTTTTCGTTATCATGCAGTCTAGTGCAGACGCACACTACGGCTCTCCGGAGCTGTCCGAAGCTAAGCGCCGGTGGCCGTGTCTTTCGGCTGAAGCAGCGCTTCGGAGTGTAGGGCTGCCGCTCCGCTGTTGTGTGCGCGAAGCAGCCGCTTCTCCTGCTCCGGGAGCGGACAGAGCGGTAGCTTGTACGAGGGCGAAGAACGAAGCCGCAGAGCACCCGGCTTCTCCGCGCCCTCTAAGGACTGCTAGAGGACCGTGGTGGCCACTCGCCTTCCTCTTCAATTCCATTCTAGCATACTTATGGAAGGTGTTCCAGGACAATTTTCCTGAGTTTTGAATTCGTCCTGATGCAGCCCCTCGTGGGAAACTCGTGCGCGTCCTCTGAGTCTCCGAGTGCAGAGACCTCGATGGCAACTGCAGAAATGAAGGACTGCGTTGAGTTGTCGAGAAGCAAGAACATAGCCTGGAGTTTGGGAGTCAGCAGCTGCTGGACTTTTGCGATTGCTTTCACTGTGCACTGAATGCCAGGACGGCATGTGCACGTTAAAACAACGAGCTGGGCAAGAGTAATCGAAAGATCACGGCCGTCAGAAAGCAGCTTATATATTGCCCTGGAAAGAGCATTGTTTTTGGAGTGTGCAGTAAAATCGTGTTTCTGGACAAGGGAGGCATAAGTGCGCTGCGCTCCTAAGCTATCTCCCTGCGAGACACACTGCCAAAGCTTTTCGCTATCATGCAGTCCAGTGCAGACGCACACTACGGCTCTCCGGAGCTGTCCGAAGCCAAGCGCCGGTGGCCGGCGTCTTTCGGCTGAAGCAGCGCTTCGGAGCGTAGGGCTGCCGCTCCGCTCTTGTGTGCGCGAAGCAGCCGCTTCTCCTGCTCCGGGAGCCGGAGAGAGCGGTAGCTTGTACGAGGGCGAAGAACGAAGCCGCAGAGCACCGGGCTTCTGCGCGCACCCTAAGGACTGCTAGAGGACCGTGGTGGCCGCACGCCTGCCTCTTCAATTCTCTTCTAGCATCCTAATGGAAGGTGTTCCAGGACATATTTCTGGGGTTTTGAATTCCTCCTGATGCAGCCCCTCCTGGGAAACTCGTGCTCGTCCTCTGAGTCTCCGACATGCAGAGACCTCGATGGCAACTGCAGAAATGAAGGGCTGCGTTGAGTTGTCGAGAAGCAAGAACATAGCCAGCGCCTTGTGTTTGGAAGTCAGCAGCTGCTAGACTTTTGCGATTGCTATCACTGTGCACTGAAAGCCAGGACGGCCTGTGCACGTTAAAACAACTAGCTGAGCAAGAGTAGCCGAAAAATCACGGCCGCTAGATAGCAGCTTACGTATTGCCCAGGAAAGAGCACTATTTTTGGAGTGTGCAGTAAAATCGTGTTTTTGGACAAGGGAGGCATAAGTGCGCTGCGCTCCTAAGCTATCTCCCTGCGAGACACACTGTCAAAGCTTTTCGCTATGATGCAGTCTAGTGCAGACGCACACTACGGCTCTCCGGAGCTGTCCGAAGCTAAGCGCCGGTGGCCGGCGTCTTTCGGCTGAAGCAGCGCTTCGGAGCGTAGGGCTGCCGCTCCGCTGTTGTGTGCGCGAAGCAGCCGCTTCTCCTGCTCCGGGAGCCGGACAGAGCGGTAGCTTGTACGAGGGCAAAGAACGTTGCTGCAGAGAGACGAAATTGTGTGCACAGTCTTGCGACTGATAGAGGACGGTGGCTAAAGCTCCCTGCCTTTTCAATGCACTGCTGGCATGCTTTATTGAAGGTGCTCCGAGACAATTTTCCTGGGTTTTGACTTCGTCCTGATGAAGCCCCTCTTGGGAAACTCGTGCTCGTTTCCGAAGGCTCGAGATGCAGAGAACTCGATGGCAGCTGCAGAAATGAAGGGCTGCGTTGAGTTGTCGAGAAGCAAGAACATAGCCAGCGCCTTGTGTTTGGCAGTCAGCAGCTGCTGGACTTTTGCGATTGCTTTCACTGTGCACTGAATGCCAGGACGGCACGTGCACGTTAAAACAACGAGCTGGGCAAGAGTGGGCAGAAGAGAACGGGCGTCAGACAGCAGCTTACATATTACCATAGGAAGAGCAGTGTTTTTGGAGTGTGCAGCAAATGCGTGTTTCTGGACAAGGGAGGCAAAAGTGCGCTGCGCTCCTAAGCTATCTCCCTGCGAGACACACTGCCAAAGCTTTTCGTTATCATGCAGTCTAGTGCAGACGCACACTACGGCTCTCCGGAGCTGTCCGAAGCTAAGCGCCGGTGGCCGGCGTCTTTCGGCTGAAGCAGCGCTTCGGAGCGTAGGGCTGCCGCTCCGCTGTTGTGTGCGCGAAGCAGCCGCTTCTCCTGCTCCGGGAGCCGGAGAGAGCTGTAGCTTGTACGAGGGCAAAGAACGTTGCTGCAGAGAGAAGAAATTGTGTGCACAGTCTTGCGACTGATAGAGGACGGTGGCTAAAGCTCCCTGCCTTTTCAATGCACTGCTGGCATGCTTTATTGAAGGTGCTCCGAGACAATTTTCCTGGGTTTTGACTTCGTCCTGATGCAGCCCCTCTTGGGAAACTCGTGCTCGTTTCCGAAGGCTCGAGATGCAGAGAACTCGATGGCAGCTGCAGAAATGAAGGGCTGCGTTGAGTTGTCGAGAAGCAAGAACATAGCCAGCGCCTTGTGTTTGGCAGTCAGCAGCTGCTGGACTTTTGCGATTGCTTTCACTGTGCACTGAATGCCAGGACGGCACGTGCACGTTAAAACAACGAGCTGGGCAAGAGTAGGCAGAAGAGAACGGGCGTCAGACAGCAGCTTACATATTACCATAGGAAGAGCAGTGTTTTTGGAGTGTGCAGCAAATGCGTGTTTCTGGACAAGGGAGGCAAAAGTGCGCTGCGCTCCTAAGCTATCTCCCTGCGAGACACACTGCCAAAGCTTTTCGTTATCATGCAGTCTAGTGCAGACGCACACTACGGCTCTCCGGAGCTGTCCGAAGCTAAGCGCCGGTGGCCGTGTCTTTCGGCTGAAGCAGCGCTTCGGAGCGTACGGCTGCCGCTCCGCTCTTGTGTGCGCGAAGCAGCCGCTTCTCCTGCTCCGGGAGCGGACAGAGCGGTAGCTTGTACGAGGGCGAAGAACGAAGCCGCAAAGCACCCGGCTTCTCCGCGCCCTCTAAGGACTGCTAGAGGACCGTGGTGGCCACTCGCCTTCCTCTTCAATTCCATTCTAGCATCCTTATGGAAGGTGTTCCAGGACAATTTTCCTGAGTTTTGAATTCGTCCTGATGCAGCCCCTCGTGGGAAACTCGTGCGCGTCCTCTGAGTCTCCGAGTGCAGAGACCTCGATGGCAACTGCAGAAATGAAGGACTGCGTTGAGTTGTCGAGAAGCAAGAACATAGCCTGGAGTTTGGGAGTCAGCAGCTGCTGGACTTTTGCGATTGCTTTCACTGTGCACTGAATGCCAGGACGGCATGTGCACGTTAAAACAACGAGCTGGGCAAGAGTAATCGAAAGATCACGGCCGTCAGAAAGCAGCTTCTCTATTGCCCTGGAAAGAGCATTGTTTTTGGAGTGTGCAGTAAAATCGTGTTTCTGGACAAGGGAGGCATAAGTGCGCTGCGCTCCTAAGCTATCTCCCTGCGAGACACACTGCCAAAGCTTTTCGCTATCATGCAGTCCAGTGCAGACGCACACTACGGCTCTCCGGAGCTGTCCGAAGCCAAGCGCCGGTGGCCGGCGTCTTTCGGCTGAAGCAGCGCTTCGGAGCGTAGGGCTGCCGCTCCGCTGTTGTGTGCGCGAAGCAGCCGCTTCTCCTGCTCCGGGAGCGGACAGAGCGGTAGCTTGTACGAGGGCGAAGAACGAAGCCGCAGAGCACCCGGCTTCTCCGCGCCCCCTAAGGACTGCTAGAGGACCGTGGTGGCCACTCGCCTTCCTCTTCAATTCCATTCTAGTATCCTTAGGGACGGTGTTCCAGGACAATTTTCCTGAGTTTTGAATTCGTCCTGATGCAGCCCCTCGTGGGAAACTCGTGCGCGTCCTCTGAGTCTCCGAGTGCAGAGACCTCGATGGCAACTGCAGAAATGAAGGACTGCGTTGAGTTGTCGAGAAGCAAGAACATAGCCTGGAGTTTGGGAGTCAGCAGCTGCTGGACTTTTGCGATTGCTTTCACTGTGCACTGAATGCCAGGACGGCATGTGCACGTTAAAACAACGAGCTGGGCAAGAGTAATCGAAAGATCACGGCCGTCAGAAAGCAGCTTATATATTGCCCTGGAAAGAGCATTGTTTTTGGAGTGTGCAGTAAAATCGTGTTTCTGGACAAGGGAGGCATAAGTGCGCTGCGCTCCTAAGCTATCTCCCTGCGAGACACACTGCCAAAGCTTTTCGTTATCATGCAGTCTAGTGCAGACGCACACTACGGCTCTCCGGAGCTGTCCGAAGCTAAGCGCCGGTGGCCGGCGTCTTTCGGCTGAAGCAGCGCTTCGGAGCGTAGGGCTGCCGCTCCGCTGTTGTGTGCGCGAAGCAGCCGCTTCTCCTGCTCCGGGAGCCGGACAGAGCGGTAGCTTGTACGAGGGCAAAGAACGTTGCTGCAGAGAGAAGAAATTGTGTGCACAGTCTTGCGACTGATAGAGGACGGTGGCTAAAGCTCCCTGCCTTTTCAATGCACTGCTGGCATGCTTTATTGAAGGTGCTCCGAGACAATTTTCCTGGGTTTTGACTTCGTCCTGATGAAGCCCCTCTTGGGAAACTCGTGCTCGTTTCCGAAGGCTCGAGATGCAGAGAACTCGATGGCAGCTGCCGAAATGAAGGGCTGCGTTGAGTTGTCGAGAAGCAAGAACATAGCCAGCGCCTTGTGTTTGGCAGTCAGCAGCTGCTGGACTTTTGCGATTGCTTTCACTGTGCACTGAATGCCAGGACGGCACGTGCACGTTAAAACAACGAGCTGGGCAAGAGTAGGCAGAAGAGAACGGGCGTCAGACAGCAGCTTACATATTACCATAGGAAGAGCAGTGTTTTTGGAGTGTGCAGCAAATGCGTGTTTCTGGACAAGGGAGGCAAAAGTGCGCTGCGCTCCTAAGCTATCTCCCTGCGAGACACACTGCCAAAGCTTTTCGTTATCATGCAGTCTAGTGCAGACGCACACTACGGCTCTCCGGAGCTGTCCGAAGCTAAGCGCCGGTGGCCGTGTCTTTCGGCTGAAGCAGCGCTTCGGAGCGTAGGGCTGCCGCTCCGCTGTTGTGTGCGCGAAGCAGCCGCTTCTCCTGCTCCGGGAGCGGACAGAGCGGTAGCTTGTACGAGGGCGAAGAACGAAGCCGCAGAGCACCCGGCTTCTCCGCGCCCTCTAAGGACTGCTAGAGGACCGTGGTGGCCACTCGCCTTCCTCTTCAATTCCATTCTAGCATACTTATGGAAGGTGTTCCAGGACAATTTTCCTGAGTTTTGAATTCGTCCTGATGCAGCCCCTCGTGGGAAACTCGTGCGCGTCCTCTGAGTCTCCGAGTGCAGAGACCTCGATGGCAACTGCAGAAATGAAGGACTGCGTTGAGTTGTCGAGAAGCAAGAACATAGCCTGGAGTTTGGGAGTCAGCAGCTGCTGGACTTTTGCGATTGCTTTCACTGTGCACTGAATGCCAGGACGGCATGTGCACGTTAAAACAACGAGCTGGGCAAGAGTAATCGAAAGATCACGGCCGTCAGAAAGCAGCTTATATATTGCCCTGGAAAGAGCATTGTTTTTGGAGTGTGCAGTAAAATCGTGTTTCTGGACAAGGGAGGCATAAGTGCGCTGCGCTCCTAAGCTATCTCCCTGCGAGACACACTGCCAAAGCTTTTCGCTATCATGCAGTCCAGTGCAGACGCACACTACGGCTCTCCGGAGCTGTCCGAAGCCAAGCGCCGGTGGCCGGCGTCTTTCGGCTGAAGCAGCGCTTCGGAGCGTAGGGCTGCCGCTCCGCTCTTGTGTGCGCGAAGCAGCCGCTTCTCCTGCTCCGGGAGCCGGAGAGAGCGGTAGCTTGTACGAGGGCGAAGAACGAAGCCGCAGAGCACCGGGCTTCTGCGCGCACCCTAAGGACTGCTAGAGGACCGTGGTGGCCGCACGCCTGCCTCTTCAATTCTCTTCTAGCATCCTAATGGAAGGTGTTCCAGGACATATTTCTGGGGTTTTGAATTCCTCCTGATGCAGCCCCTCCTGGGAAACTCGTGCTCGTCCTCTGAGTCTCCGACATGCAGAGACCTCGATGGCAACTGCAGAAATGAAGGGCTGCGTTGAGTTGTCGAGAAGCAAGAACATAGCCAGCGCCTTGTGTTTGGAAGTCAGCAGCTGCTAGACTTTTGCGATTGCTATCACTGTGCACTGAAAGCCAGGACGGCCTGTGCACGTTAAAACAACTAGCTGAGCAAGAGTAGCCGAAAAATCACGGCCGCTAGATAGCAGCTTACGTATTGCCCAGGAAAGAGCACTATTTTTGGAGTGTGCAGTAAAATCGTGTTTTTGGACAAGGGAGGCATAAGTGCGCTGCGCTCCTAAGCTATCTCCCTGCGAGACACACTGTCAAAGCTTTTCGCTATGATGCAGTCTAGTGCAGACGCACACTACGGCTCTCCGGAGCTGTCCGAAGCTAAGCGCCGGTGGCCGGCGTCTTTCGGCTGAAGCAGCGCTTCGGAGCGTAGGGCTGCCGCTCCGCTGTTGTGTGCGCGAAGCAGCCGCTTCTCCTGCTCCGGGAGCCGGACAGAGCGGTAGCTTGTACGAGGGCAAAGAACGTTGCTGCAGAGAGACGAAATTGTGTGCACAGTCTTGCGACTGATAGAGGACGGTGGCTAAAGCTCCCTGCCTTTTCAATGCACTGCTGGCATGCTTTATTGAAGGTGCTCCGAGACAATTTTCCTGGGTTTTGACTTCGTCCTGATGAAGCCCCTCTTGGGAAACTCGTGCTCGTTTCCGAAGGCTCGAGATGCAGAGAACTCGATGGCAGCTGCAGAAATGAAGGGCTGCGTTGAGTTGTCGAGAAGCAAGAACATAGCCAGCGCCTTGTGTTTGGCAGTCAGCAGCTGCTGGACTTTTGCGATTGCTTTCACTGTGCACTGAATGCCAGGACGGCACGTGCACGTTAAAACAACGAGCTGGGCAAGAGTGGGCAGAAGAGAACGGGCGTCAGACAGCAGCTTACATATTACCATAGGAAGAGCAGTGTTTTTGGAGTGTGCAGCAAATGCGTGTTTCTGGACAAGGGAGGCAAAAGTGCGCTGCGCTCCTAAGCTATCTCCCTGCGAGACACACTGCCAAAGCTTTTCGTTATCATGCAGTCTAGTGCAGACGCACACTACGGCTCTCCGGAGCTGTCCGAAGCTAAGCGCCGGTGGCCGGCGTCTTTCGGCTGAAGCAGCGCTTCGGAGCGTAGGGCTGCCGCTCCGCTGTTGTGTGCGCGAAGCAGCCGCTTCTCCTGCTCCGGGAGCCGGACAGAGCGGTAGCTTGTACGAGGGCAAAGAACGTTGCTGCAGAGAGAAGAAATTGTGTGCACAGTCTTGCGACTGATAGAGGACGGTGGCTAAAGCTCCCTGCCTTTTCAATGCACTGCTGGCATGCTTTATTGAAGGTGCTCCGAGACAATTTTCCTGGGTTTTGACTTCGTCCTGATGCAGCCCCTCTTGGGAAACTCGTGCTCGTTTCCGAAGGCTCGAGATGCAGAGAACTCGATGGCAGCTGCAGAAATGAAGGGCTGCGTTGAGTTGTCGAGAAGCAAGAACATAGCCAGCGCCTTGTGTTTGGCAGTCAGCAGCTGCTGGACTTTTGCGATTGCTTTCACTGTGCACTGAATGCCAGGACGGCACGTGCACGTTAAAACAACGAGCTGGGCAAGAGTAGGCAGAAGAGAACGGGCGTCAGACAGCAGCTTACATATTACCATAGGAAGAGCAGTGTTTTTGGAGTGTGCAGCAAATGCGTGTTTCTGGACAAGGGAGGCAAAAGTGCGCTGCGCTCCTAAGCTATCTCCCTGCGAGACACACTGCCAAAGCTTTTCGTTATCATGCAGTCTAGTGCAGACGCACACTACGGCTCTCCGGAGCTGTCCGAAGCTAAGCGCCGGTGGCCGTGTCTTTCGGCTGAAGCAGCGCTTCGGAGCGTAGGGCTGCCGCTCCGCTGTTGTGTGCGCGAAGCAGCCGCTTCTCCTGCTCCGGGAGCGGACAGAGCGGTAGCTTGTACGAGGGCGAAGAACGAAGCCGCAGAGCACCCGGCTTCTCCGCGCCCTCTAAGGACTGCTAGAGGACCGTGGTGGCCACTCGCCTTCCTCTTCAATTCCATTCTAGCATCCTTATGGAAGGTGTTCCAGGACAATTTTCCTGAGTTTTGAATTCGTCCTGATGCAGCCCCTCGTGGGAAACTCGTGCGCGTCCTCTGAGTCTCCGAGTGCAGAGACCTCGATGGCAACTGCAGAAATGAAGGACTGCGTTGAGTTGTCGAGAAGCAAGAACATAGCCTGGAGTTTGGGAGTCAGCAGCTGCTGGACTTTTGCGATTGCTTTCACTGTGCACTGAATGCCAGGACGGCATGTGCACGTTAAAACAACGAGCTGGGCAAGAGTAATCGAAAGATCACGGCCGTCAGAAAGCAGCTTATATATTGCCCTGGAAAGAGCATTGTTTTTGGAGTGTGCAGTAAAATCGTGTTTCTGGACAAGGGAGGCATAAGTGCGCTGCGCTCCTAAGCTATCTCCCTGCGAGACACACTGCCAAAGCTTTTCGCTATCATGCAGTCCAGTGCAGACGCACACTACGGCTCTCCGGAGCTGTCCGAAGCCAAGCGCCGGTGGCCGGCGTCTTTCGGCTGAAGCAGCGCTTCGGAGCGTACGGCTGCCGCTCCGCTCTTGTGTGCGCGAAGCAGCCGCTTCTCCTGCTCCGGGAGCCGGAGAGAGCGGTAGCTTGTACGAGGGCGAAGAACGTTGCTGCAGAGAGACGAAATTGTGTGCACAGTCTTGCGACTGATAGAGGACGGTGGCTAAAGCTCCCTGCCTTTTCAATGCACTGCTGGCATGCTTTATTGAAGGTGCTCCGAGACAATTTTCCTGGGTTTTGACTTCGTCCTGATGAAGCCCCTCTTGGGAAACTCGTGCTCGTTTCCGAAGGCTCGAGATGCAGAGAACTCGATGGCAGCTGCCGAAATGAAGGGCTGCGTTGAGTTGTCGAGAAGCAAGAACATAGCCAGCGCCTTGTGTTTGGCAGTCAGCAGCTGCTGGACTTTTGCGATTGCTTTCACTGTGCACTGAATGCCAGGACGGCACGTGCACGTTAAAACAACGAGCTGGGCAAGAGTGGGCAGAAGAGAACGGGCGTCAGACAGCAGCTTACATATTACCATAGGAAGAGCAGTGTTTTTGGAGTGTGCAGCAAATGCGTGTTTCTGGACAAGGGAGGCATAAGTGCGCTGCGCTCCTAAGCTATCTCCCTGCGAGACACACTGCCAAAGCTTTTCGTTATCATGCAGTCTAGTGCAGACGCACACTACGGCTCTCCGGAGCTGTCCGAAGCTAAGCGCCGGTGGCCGGCGTCTTTCGGCTGAAGCAGCGCTTCGGAGCGTAGGGCTGCCGCTCCGCTGTTGTGTGCGCGAAGCAGCCGCTTCTCCTGCTCCGGGAGCCGGACAGAGCGGTAGCTTGTACGAGGGCAAAGAACGTTGCTGCAGAGAGAAGAAATTGTGTGCACAGTCTTGCGACTGATAGAGGACGGTGGCTAAAGCTCCCTGCCTTTTCAATGCACTGCTGGCATGCTTTATTGAAGGTGCTCCGAGACAATTTTCCTGGGTTTTGACTTCGTCCTGATGCAGCCCCTCTTGGGAAACTCGTGCTCGTTTCCGAAGGCTCGAGATGCAGAGAACTCGATGGCAGCTGCAGAAATGAAGGGCTGCGTTGAGTTGTCGAGAAGCAAGAACATAGCCAGCGCCTTGTGTTTGGCAGTCAGCAGCTGCTGGACTTTTGCGATTGCTTTCACTGTGCACTGAATGCCAGGACGGCACGTGCACGTTAAAACAACGAGCTGGGCAAGAGTAGGCAGAAGAGAACGGGCGTCAGACAGCAGCTTACATATTACCATAGGAAGAGCAGTGTTTTTGGAGTGTGCAGCAAATGCGTGTTTCTGGACAAGGGAGGCAAAAGTGCGCTGCGCTCCTAAGCTATCTCCCTGCGAGACACACTGCCAAAGCTTTTCGTTATCATGCAGTCTAGTGCAGACGCACACTACGGCTCTCCGGAGCTGTCCGAAGCTAAGCGCCGGTGGCCGTGTCTTTCGGCTGAAGCAGCGCTTCGGAGCGTAGGGCTGCCGCTCCGCTGTTGTGTGCGCGAAGCAGCCGCTTCTCCTGCTCCGGGAGCGGACAGAGCGGTAGCTTGTACGAGGGCGAAGAACGAAGCCGCAGAGCACCCGGCTTCTCCGCGCCCTCTAAGGACTGCTAGAGGACCGTGGTGGCCACTCGCCTTCCTCTTCAATTCCATTCTAGCATCCTTATGGAAGGTGTTCCAGGACAATTTTCCTGAGTTTTGAATTCGTCCTGATGCAGCCCCTCGTGGGAAACTCGTGCGCGTCCTCTGAGTCTCCGAGTGCAGAGACCTCGATGGCAACTGCAGAAATGAAGGACTGCGTTGAGTTGTCGAGAAGCAAGAACATAGCCTGGAGTTTGGGAGTCAGCAGCTGCTGGACTTTTGCGATTGCTTTCACTGTGCACTGAATGCCAGGACGGCATGTGCACGTTAAAACAACGAGCTGGGCAAGAGTAATCGAAAGATCACGGCCGTCAGAAAGCAGCTTATATATTGCCCTGGAAAGAGCATTGTTTTTGGAGTGTGCAGTAAAATCGTGTTTCTGGACAAGGGAGGCATAAGTGCGCTGCGCTCCTAAGCTATCTCCCTGCGAGACACACTGCCAAAGCTTTTCGCTATCATGCAGTCCAGTGCAGACGCACACTACGGCTCTCCGGAGCTGTCCGAAGCCAAGCGCCGGTGGCCGGCGTCTTTCGGCTGAAGCAGCGCTTCGGAGCGTACGGCTGCCGCTCCGCTCTTGTGTGCGCGAAGCAGCCGCTTCTCCTGCTCCGGGAGCCGGAGAGAGCGGTAGCTTGTACGAGGGCGAAGAACGTTGCTGCAGAGAGACGAAATTGTGTGCACAGTCTTGCGACTGATAGAGGACGGTGGCTAAAGCTCCCTGCCTTTTCAATGCACTGCTGGCATGCTTTATTGAAGGTGCTCCGAGACAATTTTCCTGGGTTTTGACTTCGTCCTGATGAAGCCCCTCTTGGGAAACTCGTGCTCGTTTCCGAAGGCTCGAGATGCAGAGAACTCGATGGCAGCTGCAGAAATGAAGGGCTGCGTTGAGTTGTCGAGAAGCAAGAACATAGCCAGCGCCTTGTGTTTGGCAGTCAGCAGCTGCTGGACTTTTGCGATTGCTTTCACTGTGCACTGAATGCCAGGACGGCACGTGCACGTTAAAACAACGAGCTGGGCAAGAGTGGGCAGAAGAGAACGGGCGTCAGACAGCAGCTTACATATTACCATAGGAAGAGCAGTGTTTTTGGAGTGTGCAGCAAATGCGTGTTTCTGGACAAGGGAGGCATAAGTGCGCTGCGCTCCTAAGCTATCTCCCTGCGAGACACACTGCCAAAGCTTTTCGTTATCATGCAGTCTAGTGCAGACGCACACTACGGCTCTCCGGAGCTGTCCGAAGCTAAGCGCCGGTGGCCGGCGTCTTTCGGCTGAAGCAGCGCTTCGGAGCGTAGGGCTGCCGCTCCGCTGTTGTGTGCGCGAAGCAGCCGCTTCTCCTGCTCCGGGAGCCGGACAGAGCGGTAGCTTGTACGAGGGCAAAGAACGTTGCTGCAGAGAGAAGAAATTGTGTGCACAGTCTTGCGACTGATAGAGGACGGTGGCTAAAGCTCCCTGCCTTTTCAATGCACTGCTGGCATGCTTTATTGAAGGTGCTCCGAGACAATTTTCCTGGGTTTTGACTTCGTCCTGATGCAGCCCCTCTTGGGAAACTCGTGCTCGTTTCCGAAGGCTCGAGATGCAGAGAACTCGATGGCAGCTGCAGAAATGAAGGGCTGCGTTGAGTTGTCGAGAAGCAAGAACATAGCCAGCGCCTTGTGTTTGGCAGTCAGCAGCTGCTGGACTTTTGCGATTGCTTTCACTGTGCACTGAATGCCAGGACGGCACGTGCACGTTAAAACAACGAGCTGGGCAAGAGTAGGCAGAAGAGAACGGGCGTCAGACAGCAGCTTACATATTACCATAGGAAGAGCAGTGTTTTTGGAGTGTGCAGCAAATGCGTGTTTCTGGACAAGGGAGGCAAAAGTGCGCTGCGCTCCTAAGCTATCTCCCTGCGAGACACACTGCCAAAGCTTTTCGTTATCATGCAGTCTAGTGCAGACGCACACTACGGCTCTCCGGAGCTGTCCGAAGCTAAGCGCCGGTGGCCGTGTCTTTCGGCTGAAGCAGCGCTTCGGAGCGTACGGCTGCCGCTCCGCTCTTGTGTGCGCGAAGCAGCCGCTTCTCCTGCTCCGGGAGCGGACAGAGCGGTAGCTTGTACGAGGGCGAAGAACGAAGCCGCAGAGCACCCGGCTTCTCCGCGCCCTCTAAGGACTGCTAGAGGACCGTGGTGGCCACTCGCCTTCCTCTTCAATTCCATTCTAGCATCCTTATGGAAGGTGTTCCAGGACAATTTTCCTGAGTTTTGAATTCGTCCTGATGCAGCCCCTCGTGGGAAACTCGTGCGCGTCCTCTGAGTCTCCGAGTGCAGAGACCTCGATGGCAACTGCAGAAATGAAGGACTGCGTTGAGTTGTCGAGAAGCAAGAACATAGCCTGGAGTTTGGGAGTCAGCAGCTGCTGGACTTTTGCGATTGCTTTCACTGTGCACTGAATGCCAGGACGGCATGTGCACGTTAAAACAACGAGCTGGGCAAGAGTAATCGAAAGATCACGGCCGTCAGAAAGCAGCTTATATATTGCCCTGGAAAGAGCATTGTTTTTGGAGTGTGCAGTAAAATCGTGTTTCTGGACAAGGGAGGCATAAGTGCGCTGCGCTCCTAAGCTATCTCCCTGCGAGACACACTGCCAAAGCTTTTCGCTATCATGCAGTCCAGTGCAGACGCACACTACGGCTCTCCGGAGCTGTCCGAAGCCAAGCGCCGGTGGCCGGCGTCTTTCGGCTGAAGCAGCGCTTCGGAGCGTACGGCTGCCGCTCCGCTGTTGTGTGCGCGAAGCAGCCGCTTCTCCTGCTCCGGGAGCCGGAGAGAGCGGTAGCTTGTACGAGGGCGAAGAACGTTGCTGCAGAGAGACGAAATTGTGTGCACAGTCTTGCGACTGATAGAGGACGGTGGCTAAAGCTCCCTGCCTTTTCAATGCACTGCTGGCATGCTTTATTGAAGGTGCTCCGAGACAATTTTCCTGGGTTTTGACTTCGTCCTGATGAAGCCCCTCTTGGGAAACTCGTGCTCGTTTCCGAAGGCTCGAGATGCAGAGAACTCGATGGCAGCTGCAGAAATGAAGGGCTGCGTTGAGTTGTCGAGAAGCAAGAACATAGCCAGCGCCTTGTGTTTGGCAGTCAGCAGCTGCTGGACTTTTGCGATTGCTTTCACTGTGCACTGAATGCCAGGACGGCACGTGCACGTTAAAACAACGAGCTGGGCAAGAGTGGGCAGAAGAGAACGGGCGTCAGACAGCAGCTTACATATTACCATAGGAAGAGCAGTGTTTTTGGAGTGTGCAGCAAATGCGTGTTTCTGGACAAGGGAGGCAAAAGTGCGCTGTGCTCCTAAGCTATCTCCCTGCGAGACACACTGCCAAAGCTTTTCGTTATCATGCAGTCTAGTGCAGACGCACACTACGGCTCTCCGGAGCTGTCCGAAGCTAAGCGCCGGTGGCCGGCGTCTTTCGGCTGAAGCAGCGCTTCGGAGCGTAGGGCTGCCGCTCCGCTGTTGTGTGCGCGAAGCAGCCGCTTCTCCTGCTCCGGGAGCCGGACAGAGCGGTAGCTTGTACGAGGGCAAAGAACGTTGCTGCAGAGAGAAGAAATTGTGTGCACAGTCTTGCGACTGATAGAGGACGGTGGCTAAAGCTCCCTGCCTTTTCAATGCACTGCTGGCATGCTTTATTGAAGGTGCTCCGAGACAATTTTCCTGGGTTTTGACTTCGTCCTGATGAAGCCCCTCTCGGGAAACTCGTGCTCGTTTCCGAAGGCTCGAGATGCAGAGAACTCGATGGCAGCTGCCGAAATGAAGGGCTGCGTTGAGTTGTCGAGAAGCAAGAACATAGCCAGCGCCTTGTGTTTGGCAGTCAGCAGCTGCTGGACTTTTGCGATTGCTTTCACTGTGCACTGAATGCCAGGACGGCACGTGCACGTTAAAACAACGAGCTGGGCAAGAGTAGGCAGAAGAGAACGGGCGTCAGACAGCAGCTTACATATTACCATAGGAAGAGCAGTGTTTTTGGAGTGTGCAGCAAATGCGTGTTTCTGGACAAGGGAGGCAAAAGTGCGCTGCGCTCCTAAGCTATCTCCCTGCGAGACACACTGCCAAAGCTTTTCGTTATCATGCAGTCTAGTGCAGACGCACACTACGGCTCTCCGGAGCTGTCCGAAGCTAAGCGCCGGTGGCCGTGTCTTTCGGCTGAAGCAGCGCTTCGGAGCGTACGGCTGCCGCTCCGCTGTTGTGTGCGCGAAGCAGCCGCTTCTCCTGCTCCGGGAGCCGGACAGAGCGGTAGCTTGTACGAGGGCAAAGAACGTTGCTGCAGAGAGAAGAAATTGTGTGCACAGTCTTGCGACTGATAGAGGACGGTGGCTAAAGCTCCCTGCCTTTTCAATGCACTGCTGGCATGCTTTATTGAAGGTGCTCCGAGACAATTTTCCTGGGTTTTGACTTCGTCCTAATGAAGCCCCTCTTGGGAAACTCGTGCTCGTTTCCGAAGGCTCGAGATGCAGAGAACTCGATGGCAGCTGCAGAAATGAAGGGCTGCGTTGAGTTGTCGAGAAGCAAGAACATAGCCAGCGCCTTGTGTTTGGCAGTCAGCAGCTGCTGGACTTTTGCGATTGCTTTCACTGTGCACTGAATGCCAGGACGGCACGTGCACGTTAAAACAACGAGCTGGGCAAGAGTAGGCAGAAGAGAACGGGCGTCAGACAGCAGCTTACATATTACCATAGGAAGAGCAGTGTTTTTGGAGTGTGCAGCAAATGCGTGTTTCTGGACAAGGGAGGCAAAAGTGCGCTGCGCTCCTAAGCTATCTCCCTGCGAGACACACTGCCAAAGCTTTTCGTTATCATGCAGTCTAGTGCAGACGCACACTACGGCTCTCCGGAGCTGTCCGAAGCTAAGCGCCGGTGGCCGTGTCTTTCGGCTGAAGCAGCGCTTCGGAGCGTAGGGCTGCCGCTCCGCTGTTGTGTGCGCGAAGCAGCCGCTTCTCCTGCTCCGGGAGCGGACAGAGCGGTAGCTTGTACGAGGGCGAAGAACGAAGCCGCAGAGCACCCGGCTTCTCCGCGCCCCCTAAGGACTGCTAGAGGACCGTGGTGGCCACTCGCCTTCCTCTTCAATTCCATTCTAGCATACTTAGGGAAGGTGTTCCAGGACAATTTTCCTGAGTTTTGAATTCGTCCTGATGCAGCCCCTCGTGGGAAACTCGTGCGCGTCCTCTGAGTCTCCGAGTGCAGAGACCTCGATGGCAACTGCAGAAATGAAGGACTGCGTTGAGTTGTCGAGAAGCAAGAACATAGCCTGGAGTTTGGGAGTCAGCAGCTGCTGGACTTTTGCGATTGCTTTCACTGTGCACTGAATGCCAGGACGGCATGTGCACGTTAAAACAACGAGCTGGGCAGGAGTAATCGAAAGATCACGGCCGTCAGAAAGCAGATTATATATTGCCCTGGAAAGAGCATTGTTTTTGGAGTGTGCAGTAAAATCGTGTTTCTGGACAAGGGAGGCATAAGTGCGCTGCGCTCCTAAGCTATCTCCCTGCGAGACACACTGCCAAAGCTTTTCGCTATCATGCAGTCCAGTGCAGACGCACACTACGGCTCTCCGGAGCTGTCCGAAGCCAAGCGCCGGTGGCCGGCGTCTTTCGGCTGAAGCAGCGCTTCGGAGCGTACGGCTGCCGCTCCGCTCTTGTGTGCGCGAAGCAGCCGCTTCTCCTGCTCCGGGAGCCGGAGAGAGCGGTAGCTTGTACGAGGGCGAAGAACGAAGCCGCAGAGCACCGGGCTTCTGCGCACAACCTAAGGACTGCTAGAGGACCGTGGTGGCCGCTCGCCTGCCTCTTCAATTCCATTCTAGCATCCTTAGGGAAGGTGTTCCAGGACAATTTTCCTGAGTTTTGAATTCGTCCTGATGCAGCCCCTCCTGGGAAACTCGTGCTCGTCCTCTGAGTCTCCGACATGCAGAGACCTCGATGGCAACTGCAGAAATGAAGGGCTGCGTTGAGTCGTCGAGAAGCAAGAACATAGCCAGCGCCTTGTGTTTGGGAGTCAGCAGCTGCTAGACTTTTGCGATTGCTATCACTGTGCACTGAAAGCCAGGACGGCCTGTGCACGTTAAAACAACTAGCTGAGCAAGAGTAGCCGAAAAATCACGGCCGCTAGATAGCAGCTTACGTATTGCCCAGGAAAGAGCACTATTTTTGGAGTGTGCAGTAAAATCGTGTTTTTGGACAAGGGAGGCAAAAGTGCGCTGCGCTCCTAAGCTATCTCCCTGCGAGACACACTGTCAAAGCTTTTCGCTATGATGCAGTCTAGTGCAGACGCACACTACGGCTCTCCGGAGCTGTCCGAAGCCAAGCGCCGGTGGCCGGCGTCTTTCGGCTGAAGCAGCGCTTCGGAGCGTATGGCTGCCGCTCCGCTGTTGTGTGCGCGAAGCAGCCGCTTCTCCTGCTCCGGGAGCCGGAGAGAGCTGTAGCTTGTACGAGGGCAAAGAACGTTGCTGCAGAGAGACGAAATTGTGTGCACAGTCTTGCGACTGATAGAGGATGGTGGCTAAAGCTCCCTGCCTTTTCAATGCACTGCTGGCATGCTTTATTGAAGGTGCTCCGAGACAATTTTCCTGGGTTTTGACTTCATCCTGATGAAGCCCCTCTTGGGAAACTCGTGCTCGTTTCCGAAGGCTCGAGATGCAGAGAACTCGATGGCAGCTGCAGAAATGAAGGGCTGCGTTGAGTTGTCGAGAAGCAAGAACATAGCCAGCGCCTTGTGTTTGGCAGTCAGCAGCTGCTGGACTTTTGCGATTGCTTTCACTGTGCACTGAATGCCAGGACGGCACGTGCACGTTAAAACAACGAGCTGGGCAAGAGTGGGCAGAAGAGAACGGGCGTCAGACAGCAGCTTACATATTACCATAGGAAGAGCAGTGTTTTTGGAGTGTGCAGCAAATGCGTGTTTCTGGACAAGGGAGGCAAAAGTGCGCTGCGCTCCTAAGCTATCTCCCTGCGAGACACACTGCCAAAGCTTTTCGTTATCATGCAGTCTAGTGCAGACGCACACTACGGCTCTCCGGAGCTGTCCGAAGCTAAGCGCCGGTGGCCGGCGTCTTTCGGCTGAAGCAGCGCTTCGGAGCGTAGGGCTGCCGCTCCGCTGTTGTGTGCGCGAAGCAGCCGCTTCTCCTGCTCCGGGAGCCGGACAGAGCGGTAGCTTGTACGAGGGCAAAGAACGTTGCTGCAGAGAGAAGAAATTGTGTGCACAGTCTTGCGACTGATAGAGGACGGTGGCTAAAGCTCCCTGCCTTTTCAATGCACTGCTGGCATGCTTTATTGAAGGTGCTCCGAGACAATTTTCCTGGGTTTTGACTTCGTCCTGATGAAGCCCCTCTTGGGAAACTCGTGCTCGTTTCCGAAGGCTCGAGATGCAGAGAACTCGATGGCAGCTGCAGAAATGAAGGGCTGCGTTGAGTTGTCGAGAAGCAAGAACATAGCCAGCGCCTTGTGTTTGGCAGTCAGCAGCTGCTGGACTTTTGCGATTGCTTTCACTGTGCACTGAATGCCAGGACGGCACGTGCACGTTAAAACAACGAGCTGGGCAAGAGTAGGCAGAAGAGAACGGGCGTCAGACAGCAGCTTACATATTACCATAGGAAGAGCAGTGTTTTTGGAGTGTGCAGCAAATGCGTGTTTCTGGACAAGGGAGGCAAAAGTGCGCTGCGCTCCTAAGCTATCTCCCTGCGAGACACACTGCCAAAGCTTTTCGTTATCATGCAGTCTAGTGCAGACGCACACTACGGCTCTCCGGAGCTGTCCGAAGCTAAGCGCCGGTGGCCGTGTCTTTCGGCTGAAGCAGCGCTTCGGAGCGTAGGGCTGCCGCTCCGCTGTTGTGTGCGCGAAGCAGCCGCTTCTCCTGCTCCGGGAGCGGACAGAGCGGTAGCTTGTACGAGGGCGAAGAACGAAGCCGCAGAGCACCCGGCTTCTCCGCGCCCTCTAAGGACTGCTAGAGGACCGTGGTGGCCACTCGCCTTCCTCTTCAATTCCATTCTAGCATCCTTATGGAAGGTGTTCCAGGACAATTTTCCTGAGTTTTGAATTCGTCCTGATGCAGCCCCTCGTGGGAAACTCGTGCGCGTCCTCTGAGTCTCCGAGTGCAGAGACCTCGATGGCAACTGCAGAAATGAAGGACTGCGTTGAGTTGTCGAGAAGCAAGAACATAGCCTGGAGTTTGGGAGTCAGCAGCTGCTGGACTTTTGCGATTGCTTTCACTGTGCACTGAATGCCAGGACGGCATGTGCACGTTAAAACAACGAGCTGGGCAAGAGTAATCGAAAGATCACGGCCGTCAGAAAGCAGCTTCTCTATTGCCCTGGAAAGAGCATTGTTTTTGGAGTGTGCAGTAAAATCGTGTTTCTGGACAAGGGAGGCATAAGTGCGCTGCGCTCCTAAGCTATCTCCCTGCGAGACACACTGCCAAAGCTTTTCGCTATCATGCAGTCCAGTGCAGACGCACACTACGGCTCTCCGGAGCTGTCCGAAGCCAAGCGCCGGTGGCCGGCGTCTTTCGGCTGAAGCAGCGCTTCGGAGCGTAGGGCTGCCGCTCCGCTGTTGTGTGCGCGAAGCAGCCGCTTCTCCTGCTCCGGGAGCCGGACAGAGCGGTAGCTTGTACGAGGGCAAAGAACGTTGCTGCAGAGAGACGAAATTGTGTGCACAGTCTTGCGACTGATAGAGGACGGTGGCTAAAGCTCCCTGCCTTTTCAATGCACTGCTGGCATGCTTTATTGAAGGTGCTCCGAGACAATTTTCCTGGGTTTTGACTTCGTCCTGATGAAGCCCCTCTTGGGAAACTCGTGCTCGTTTCCGAAGGCTCGAGATGCAGAGAACTCGATGGCAGCTGCAGAAATGAAGGGCTGCGTTGAGTTGTCGAGAAGCAAGAACATAGCCAGCGCCTTGTGTTTGGCAGTCAGCAGCTGCTGGACTTTTGCGATTGCTTTCACTGTGCACTGAATGCCAGGACGGCACGTGCACGTTAAAACAACGAGCTGGGCAAGAGTGGGCAGAAGAGAACGGGCGTCAGACAGCAGCTTACATATTACCATAGGAAGAGCAGTGTTTTTGGAGTGTGCAGCAAATGCGTGTTTCTGGACAAGGGAGGCAAAAGTGCGCTGCGCTCCTAAGCTATCTCCCTGCGAGACACACTGCCAAAGCTTTTCGTTATCATGCAGTCTAGTGCAGACGCACACTACGGCTCTCCGGAGCTGTCCGAAGCTAAGCGCCGGTGGCCGGCGTCTTTCGGCTGAAGCAGCGCTTCGGAGCGTAGGGCTGCCGCTCCGCTCTTGTGTGCGCGAAGCAGCCGCTTCTCCTGCTCCGGGAGCCGGACAGAGCGGTAGCTTGTACGAGGGCAAAGAACGTTGCTGCAGAGAGAAGAAATTGTGTGCACAGTCTTGCGACTGATAGAGGACGGTGGCTAAAGCTCCCTGCCTTTTCAATGCACTGCTGGCATGCTTTATTGAAGGTGCTCCGAGACAATTTTCCTGGGTTTTGACTTCGTCCTGATGAAGCCCCTCTTGGGAAACTCGTGCTCGTTTCCGAAGGCTCGAGATGCAGAGAACTCGATGGCAGCTGCCGAAATGAAGGGCTGCGTTGAGTTGTCGAGAAGCAAGAACATAGCCAGCGCCTTGTGTTTGGCAGTCAGCAGCTGCTGGACTTTTGCGATTGCTTTCACTGTGCACTGAATGCCAGGACGGCACGTGCACGTTAAAACAACGAGCTGGGCAAGAGTAGGCAGAAGAGAACGGGCGTCAGACAGCAGCTTACATATTACCATAGGAAGAGCAGTGTTTTTGGAGTGTGCAGCAAATGCGTGTTTCTGGACAAGGGAGGCAAAAGTGCGCTGCGCTCCTAAGCTATCTCCCTGCGAGACACACTGCCAAAGCTTTTCGTTATCATGCAGTCTAGTGCAGACGCACACTACGGCTCTCCGGAGCTGTCCGAAGCTAAGCGCCGGTGGCCGTGTCTTTCGGCTGAAGCAGCGCTTCGGAGCGTAGGGCTGCCGCTCCGCTGTTGTGTGCGCGAAGCAGCCGCTTCTCCTGCTCCGGGAGCGGACAGAGCGGTAGCTTGTACGAGGGCGAAGAACGAAGCCGCAGAGCACCCGGCTTCTCCGCGCCCTCTAAGGACTGCTAGAGGACCGTGGTGGCCACTCGCCTTCCTCTTCAATTCCATTCTAGCATCCTTATGGAAGGTGTTCCAGGACAATTTTCCTGAGTTTTGAATTCGTCCTGATGCAGCCCCTCGTGGGAAACTCGTGCGCGTCCTCTGAGTCTCCGAGTGCAGAGACCTCGATGGCAACTGCAGAAATGAAGGACTGCGTTGAGTTGTCGAGAAGCAAGAACATAGCCTGGAGTTTGGGAGTCAGCAGCTGCTGGACTTTTGCGATTGCTTTCACTGTGCACTGAATGCCAGTATGGCATGTGCACGTTAAAACAACGAGCTGGGCAAGAGTAATCGAAAGATCACGGCCGTCAGAAAGCAGCTTCTCTATTGCCCTGGAAAGAGCATTGTTTTTGGAGTGTGCAGTAAAATCGTGTTTCTGGACAAGGGAGGCATAAGTGCGCTGCGCTCCTAAGCTATCTCCCTGCGAGACACACTGCCAAAGCTTTTCGCTATCATGCAGTCCAGTGCAGACGCACACTACGGCTCTCCGGAGCTGTCCGAAGCCAAGCGCCGGTGGCCGGCGTCTTTCGGCTGAAGCAGCGCTTCGGAGCGTACGGCTGCCGCTCCGCTGTTGTGTGCGCGAAGCAGCCGCTTCTCCTGCTCCGGGAGCCGGAGAGAGCTGTAGCTTGTACGAGGGCAAAGAACGTTGCTGCAGAGAGACGAAATTGTGTGCACAGTCTTGCGACTGATAGAGGACGGTGGCTAAAGCTCCCTGCCTTTTCAATGCACTGCTGGCATGCTTTATTGAAGGTGCTCCGAGACAATTTTCCTGGGTTTTGACTTCGTCCTGATGAAGCCCCTCTTGGGAAACTCGTGCTCGTTTCCGAAGGCTCGAGATGCAGAGAACTCGATGGCAGCTGCAGAAATGAAGGGCTGCGTTGAGTTGTCGAGAAGCAAGAACATAGCCAGCGCCTTGTGTTTGGCAGTCAGCAGCTGCTGGACTTTTGCGATTGCTTTCACTGTGCACTGAATGCCAGGACGGCACGTGCACGTTAAAACAACGAGCTGGGCAAGAGTGGGCAGAAGAGAACGGGCGTCAGACAGCAGCTTACATATTACCATAGGAAGAGCAGTGTTTTTGGAGTGTGCAGCAAATGCGTGTTTCTGGACAAGGGAGGCAAAAGTGCGCTGCGCTCCTAAGCTATCTCCCTGCGAGACACACTGCCAAAGCTTTTCGTTATCATGCAGTCTAGTGCAGACGCACACTACGGCTCTCCGGAGCTGTCCGAAGCTAAGCGCCGGTGGCCGGCGTCTTTCGGCTGAAGCAGCGCTTCGGAGCGTAGGGCTGCCGCTCCGCTGTTGTGTGCGCGAAGCAGCCGCTTCTCCTGCTCCGGGAGCCGGACAGAGCGGTAGCTTGTACGAGGGCAAAGAACGTTGCTGCAGAGAGAAGAAATTGTGTGCACAGTCTTGCGACTGATAGAGGACGGTGGCTAAAGCTCCCTGCCTTTTCAATGCACTGCTGGCATGCTTTATTGAAGGTGCTCCGAGACAATTTTCCTGGGTTTTGACTTCGTCCTGATGAAGCCCCTCTTGGGAAACTCGTGCTCGTTTCCGAAGGCTCGAGATGCAGAGAACTCGATGGCAGCTGCCGAAATGAAGGGCTGCGTTGAGTTGTCGAGAAGCAAGAACATAGCCAGCGCCTTGTGTTTGGCAGTCAGCAGCTGCTGGACTTTTGCGATTGCTTTCACTGTGCACTGAATGCCAGGACGGCACGTGCACGTTAAAACAACGAGCTGGGCAAGAGTAGGCAGAAGAGAACGGGCGTCAGACAGCAGCTTACATATTACCATAGGAAGAGCATTGTTTTTGGAGTGTGCAGCAAATGCGTGTTTCTGGACAAGGGAGGCAAAAGTGCGCTGCGCTCCTAAGCTATCTCCCTGCGAGACACACTGCCAAAGCTTTTCGTTATCATGCAGTCTAGTGCAGACGCACACTACGGCTCTCCGGAGCTGTCCGAAGCTAAGCGCCGGTGGCCGTGTCTTTCGGCTGAAGCAGCGCTTCGGAGCGTAGGGCTGCCGCTCCGCTGTTGTGTGCGCGAAGCAGCCGCTTCTCCTGCTCCGGGAGCGGACAGAGCGGTAGCTTGTACGAGGGCGAAGAACGAAGCCGCAGAGCACCCGGCTTCTCCGCGCCCTCTAAGGACTGCTAGAGGACCGTGGTGGCCACTCGCCTTCCTCTTCAATTCCATTCTAGCATCCTTATGGAAGGTGTTCCAGGACAATTTTCCTGAGTTTTGAATTCGTCCTGATGCAGCCCCTCGTGGGAAACTCGTGCGCGTCCTCTGAGTCTCCGAGTGCAGAGACCTCGATGGCAACTGCAGAAATGAAGGACTGCGTTGAGTTGTCGAGAAGCAAGAACATAGCCTGGAGTTTGGGAGTCAGCAGCTGCTGGACTTTTGCGATTGCTTTCACTGTGCACTGAATGCCAGTATGGCATGTGCACGTTAAAACAACGAGCTGGGCAAGAGTAATCGAAAGATCACGGCCGTCAGAAAGCAGCTTCTCTATTGCCCTGGAAAGAGCATTGTTTTTGGAGTGTGCAGTAAAATCGTGTTTCTGGACAAGGGAGGCATAAGTGCGCTGCGCTCCTAAGCTATCTCCCTGCGAGACACACTGCCAAAGCTTTTCGCTATCATGCAGTCCAGTGCAGACGCACACTACGGCTCTCCGGAGCTGTCCGAAGCCAAGCGCCGGTGGCCGGCGTCTTTCGGCTGAAGCAGCGCTTCGGAGCGTACGGCTGCCGCTCCGCTCTTGTGTGCGCGAAGCAGCCGCTTCTCCTGCTCCGGGAGCCGGAGAGAGCGGTAGCTTGTACGAGGGCGAAGAACGAAGCCGCAGAGCACCGGGCTTCTGCGCACAACCTAAGGACTGCTAGAGGACCGTGGTGGCCGCTCGCCTGCCTCTTCAATTCCATTCTAGCATCCTTAGGGAAGGTGTTCCAGGACAATTTTCCTGAGTTTTGAATTCGTCCTGATGCAGCCCCTCCTGGGAAACTCGTGCTCGTCCTCTGAGTCTCCGACATGCAGAGACCTCGATGGCAACTGCAGAAATGAAGGGCTGCGTTGAGTCGTCGAGAAGCAAGAACATAGCCAGCGCCTTGTGTTTGGAAGTCAGCAGCTGCTAGACTTTTGCGATTGCTTTCACTGTGCACTGAAAGCCAGGACGGCCTGTGCACGTTAAAACAACTAGCTGAGCAAGAGTAGCCGAAAAATCACGGCCGCTAGATAGCAGCTTACGTATTGCCCAGGAAAGAGCACTATTTTTGGAGTGTGCAGTAAAATCGTGTTTTTGGACAAGGGAGGCATAAGTGCGCTGCGCTCCTAAGCTATCTCCCTGCGAGACACACTGCCAAAGCTTTTCGTTATGATGCAGTCTAGTGCAGACGCACACTACGGCTCTCCGGAGCTGTCCGAAGCTAAGCGCCGGTGGCCGTGTCTTTCGGCTGAAGCAGCGCTTCGGAGCGTAGGGCTGCCGCTCCGCTGTTGTGTGCGCGAAGCAGCCGCTTCTCCTGCTCCGGGAGCCGGACAGAGCGGTAGCTTGTACGAGGGCGAAGAACGAAGCCGCAGAGCACCCGGCTTCTCCGCGCCCTCTAAGGACTGCTAGAGGACCGTGGTGGCCACTCGCCTTCCTCTTCAATTCCATTCTAGCATCCTTATGGAAGGTGTTCCAGGACAATTTTCCTGAGTTTTGAATTCGTCCTGATGCAGCCCCTCGTGGGAAACTCGTGCGCGTCCTCTGAGTCTCCGAGTGCAGAGACCTCGATGGCAACTGCAGAAATGAAGGACTGCGTTGAGTTGTCGAGAAGCAAGAACATAGCCTGGAGTTTGGGAGTCAGCAGCTGCTGGACTTTTGCGATTGCTTTCACTGTGCACTGAATGCCAGGACGGCATGTGCACGTTAAAACAACGAGCTGGGCAAGAGTAATCGAAAGATCACGGCCGTCAGAAAGCAGCTTCTCTATTGCCCTGGAAAGAGCATTGTTTTTGGAGTGTGCAGTAAAATCGTGTTTCTGGACAAGGGAGGCAAAAGTGCGCTGCGCTCCTAAGCTATCTCCCTGCGAGACACACTGCCAAAGCTTTTCGTTATCATGCAGTCTAGTGCAGACGCACACTACGGCTCTCCGGAGCTGTCCGAAGCTAAGCGCCGGTGGCCGGCGTCTTTCGGCTGAAGCAGCGCTTCGGAGCGTAGGGCTGCCGCTCCGCTGTTGTGTGCGCGAAGCAGCCGCTTCTCCTGCTCCGGGAGCCGGACAGAGCGGTAGCTTGTACGAGGGCAAAGAACGTTGCTGCAGAGAGAAGAAATTGTGTGCACAGTCTTGCGACTGATAGAGGACGGTGGCTAAAGCTCCCTGCCTTTTCAATGCACTGCTGGCATGCTTTATTGAAGGTGCTCCGAGACAATTTTCCTGGGTTTTGACTTCGTCCTGATGAAGCCCCTCTTGGGAAACTCATGCTCGTTTCCGAAGGCTCGAGATGCAGAGAACTCGATGGCAGCTGCAGAAATGAAGGGCTGCGTTGAGTTGTCGAGAAGCAAGAACATAGCCAGCGCCTTGTGTTTGGCAGTCAGCAGCTGCTGGACTTTTGCGATTGCTTTCACTGTGCACTGAATGCCAGGACGGCACGTGCACGTTAAAACAACGAGCTGGGCAAGAGTGGGCAGAAGAGAACGGGCGTCAGACAGCAGCTTACATATTACCATAGGAAGAGCAGTGTTTTTGGAGTGTGCAGCAAATGCGTGTTTCTGGACAAGGGAGGCAAAAGTGCGCTGCGCTCCTAAGCTATCTCCCTGCGAGACACACTGCCAAAGCTTTTCGTTATCATGCAGTCTAGTGCAGACGCACACTACGGCTCTCCGGAGCTGTCCGAAGCTAAGCGCCGGTGGCCGGCGTCTTTCGGCTGAAGCAGCGCTTCGGAGCGTAGGGCTGCCGCTCCGCTGTTGTGTGCGCGAAGCAGCCGCTTCTCCTGCTCCGGGAGCCGGACAGAGCGGTAGCTTGTACGAGGGCAAAGAACGTTGCTGCAGAGAGAAGAAATTGTGTGCACAGTCTTGCGACTGATAGAGGACGGTGGCTAAAGCTCCCTGCCTTTTCAATGCACTGCTGGCATGCTTTATTGAAGGTGCTCCGAGACAATTTTCCTGGGTTTTGACTTCGTCCTGATGAAGCCCCTCTTGGGAAACTCGTGCTCGTTTCCGAAGGCTCGAGATGCAGAGAACTCGATGGCAGCTGCAGAAATGAAGGGCTGCGTTGAGTTGTCGAGAAGCAAGAACATAGCCAGCGCCTTGTGTTTGGCAGTCAGCAGCTGCTGGACTTTTGCGATTGCTTTCACTGTGCACTGAATGCCAGGACGGCACGTGCACGTTAAAACAACGAGCTGGGCAAGAGTAGGCAGAAGAGAACGGGCGTCAGACAGCAGCTTACATATTACCATAGGAAGAGCAGTGTTTTTGGAGTGTGCAGCAAATGCGTGTTTCTGGACAAGGGAGGCAAAAGTGCGCTGCGCTCCTAAGCTATCTCCCTGCGAGACACACTGCCAAAGCTTTTCGTTATCATGCAGTCTAGTGCAGACGCACACTACGGCTCTCCGGAGCTGTCCGAAGCTAAGCGCCGGTGGCCGTGTCTTTCGGCTGAAGCAGCGCTTCGGAGCGTAGGGCTGCCGCTCCGCTGTTGTGTGCGCGAAGCAGCCGCTTCTCCTGCTCCGGGAGCGGACAGAGCGGTAGCTTGTACGAGGGCGAAGAACGAAGCCGCAGAGCACCCGGCTTCTCCGCGCCCTCTAAGGACTGCTAGAGGACCGTGGTGGCCACTCGCCTTCCTCTTCAATTCCATTCTAGCATCCTTATGGAAGGTGTTCCAGGACAATTTTCCTGAGTTTTGAATTCGTCCTGATGCAGCCCCTCGTGGGAAACTCGTGCGCGTCCTCTGAGTCTCCGAGTGCAGAGACCTCGATGGCAACTGCAGAAATGAAGGACTGCGTTGAGTTGTCGAGAAGCAAGAACATAGCCTGGAGTTTGGGAGTCAGCAGCTGCTGGACTTTTGCGATTGCTTTCACTGTGCACTGAATGCCAGGACGGCATGTGCACGTTAAAACAACGAGCTGGGCAAGAGTAATCGAAAGATCACGGCCGTCAGAAAGCAGCTTCTCTATTGCCCTGGAAAGAGCATTGTTTTTGGAGTGTGCAGTAAAATCGTGTTTCTGGACAAGGGAGGCATAAGTGCGCTGCGCTCCTAAGCTATCTCCCTGCGAGACACACTGCCAAAGCTTTTCGCTATCATGCAGTCCAGTGCAGACGCACACTACGGCTCTCCGGAGCTGTCCGAAGCCAAGCGCCGGTGGCCGGCGTCTTTCGGCTGAAGCAGCGCTTCGGAGCGTACGGCTGCCGCTCCGCTGTTGTGTGCGCGAAGCAGCCGCTTCTCCTGCTCCGGGAGCCGGAGAGAGCGGTAGCTTGTACGAGGGCGAAGAACGAAGCCGCAGAGCACCGGGCTTCTGCGCGCACCCTAAGGACTGCTAGAGGACCGTGGTGGCCACTCGCCTGCCTCTTCAATTCCATTCTAGCATCCTTAGGGAAGGTGTTCCAGGACAATTTTCCTGAGTTTTGAATTCGTCCTGATGCAGCCCCTCGTGGGAAACTCGTGCTCGTCCTCTGAGTCTCCGACATGCAGAGACCTCGATGGCAACTGCAGAAATGAAGGGCTGCGTTGAGTTGTCGAGAAGCAAGAACATAGCCAGCGCCTTGTGTTTGGAAGTCAGCAGCTGCTAGACTTTTGCGATTGCTATCACTGTGCACTGAAAGCCAGGACGGCCTGTGCACGTTAAAACAACTAGCTGAGCAAGAGTAGCCGAAAAATCACGGCCGCTAGATAGCAGCTTACGTATTGCCCAGGAAAGAGCACTATTTTTGGAGTGTGCAGTAAAATCGTGTTTTTGGACAAGGGAGGCATAAGTGCGCTGCGCTCCTAAGCTATCTCCCTGCGAGACACACTGCCAAAGCTTTTCGTTATGATGCAGTCTAGTGCAGACGCACACTACGGCTCTCCGGAGCTGTCCGAAGCTAAGCGCCGGTGGCCGTGTCTTTCGGCTGAAGCAGCGCTTCGGAGCGTAGGGCTGCCGCTCCGCTGTTGTGTGCGCGAAGCAGCCGCTTCTCCTGCTCCGGGAGCGGACAGAGCGGTAGCTTGTACGAGGGCGAAGAACGAAGCCGCAGAGCACCCGGCTTCTCCGCGCCCTCTAAGGACTGCTAGAGGACCGTGGTGGCCACTCGCCTTCCTCTTCAATTCCATTCTAGCATCCTTATGGAAGGTGTTCCAGGACAATTTTCCTGAGTTTTGAATTCGTCCTGATGCAGCCCCTCGTGGGAAACTCGTGCGCGTCCTCTGAGTCTCCGAGTGCAGAGACCTCGATGGCAACTGCAGAAATGAAGGACTGCGTTGAGTTGTCGAGAAGCAAGAACATAGCCTGGAGTTTGGGAGTCAGCAGCTGCTGGACTTTTGCGATTGCTTTCACTGTGCACTGAATGCCAGGACGGCATGTGCACGTTAAAACAACGAGCTGGGCAAGAGTAATCGAAAGATCACGGCCGTCAGAAAGCAGCTTCTCTATTGCCCTGGAAAGAGCATTGTTTTTGGAGTGTGCAGTAAAATCGTGTTTCTGGACAAGGGAGGCAAAAGTGCGCTGCGCTCCTAAGCTATCTCCCTGCGAGACACACTGCCAAAGCTTTTCGTTATCATGCAGTCTAGTGCAGACGCACACTACGGCTCTCCGGAGCTGTCCGAAGCTAAGCGCCGGTGGCCGGCGTCTTTCGGCTGAAGCAGCGCTTCGGAGCGTAGGGCTGCCGCTCCGCTGTTGTGTGCGCGAAGCAGCCGCTTCTCCTGCTCCGGGAGCCGGACAGAGCGGTAGCTTGTACGAGGGCAAAGAACGTTGCTGCAGAGAGAAGAAATTGTGTGCACAGTCTTGCGACTGATAGAGGACGGTGGCTAAAGCTCCCTGCCTTTTCAATGCACTGCTGGCATGCTTTATTGAAGGTGCTCCGAGACAATTTTCCTGGGTTTTGACTTCGTCCTGATGAAGCCCCTCTTGGGAAACTCATGCTCGTTTCCGAAGGCTCGAGATGCAGAGAACTCGATGGCAGCTGCAGAAATGAAGGGCTGCGTTGAGTTGTCGAGAAGCAAGAACATAGCCAGCGCCTTGTGTTTGGCAGTCAGCAGCTGCTGGACTTTTGCGATTGCTTTCACTGTGCACTGAATGCCAGGACGGCACGTGCACGTTAAAACAACGAGCTGGGCAAGAGTGGGCAGAAGAGAACGGGCGTCAGACAGCAGCTTACATATTACCATAGGAAGAGCAGTGTTTTTGGAGTGTGCAGCAAATGCGTGTTTCTGGACAAGGGAGGCAAAAGTGCGCTGCGCTCCTAAGCTATCTCCCTGCGAGACACACTGCCAAAGCTTTTCGTTATCATGCAGTCTAGTGCAGACGCACACTACGGCTCTCCGGAGCTGTCCGAAGCTAAGCGCCGGTGGCCGGCGTCTTTCGGCTGAAGCAGCGCTTCGGAGCGTAGGGCTGCCGCTCCGCTGTTGTGTGCGCGAAGCAGCCGCTTCTCCTGCTCCGGGAGCCGGACAGAGCGGTAGCTTGTACGAGGGCAAAGAACGTTGCTGCAGAGAGAAGAAATTGTGTGCACAGTCTTGCGACTGATAGAGGACGGTGGCTAAAGCTCCCTGCCTTTTCAATGCACTGCTGGCATGCTTTATTGAAGGTGCTCCGAGACAATTTTCCTGGGTTTTGACTTCGTCCTGATGAAGCCCCTCTTGGGAAACTCGTGCTCGTTTCCGAAGGCTCGAGATGCAGAGAACTCGATGGCAGCTGCAGAAATGAAGGGCTGCGTTGAGTTGTCGAGAAGCAAGAACATAGCCAGCGCCTTGTGTTTGGCAGTCAGCAGCTGCTGGACTTTTGCGATTGCTTTCACTGTGCACTGAATGCCAGGACGGCACGTGCACGTTAAAACAACGAGCTGGGCAAGAGTAGGCAGAAGAGAACGGGCGTCAGACAGCAGCTTACATATTACCATAGGAAGAGCAGTGTTTTTGGAGTGTGCAGCAAATGCGTGTTTCTGGACAAGGGAGGCAAAAGTGCGCTGCGCTCCTAAGCTATCTCCCTGCGAGACACACTGCCAAAGCTTTTCGTTATCATGCAGTCTAGTGCAGACGCACACTACGGCTCTCCGGAGCTGTCCGAAGCTAAGCGCCGGTGGCCGTGTCTTTCGGCTGAAGCAGCGCTTCGGAGCGTAGGGCTGCCGCTCCGCTGTTGTGTGCGCGAAGCAGCCGCTTCTCCTGCTCCGGGAGCGGACAGAGCGGTAGCTTGTACGAGGGCGAAGAACGAAGCCGCAGAGCACCCGGCTTCTCCGCGCCCTCTAAGGACTGCTAGAGGACCGTGGTGGCCACTCGCCTTCCTCTTCAATTCCATTCTAGCATCCTTATGGAAGGTGTTCCAGGACAATTTTCCTGAGTTTTGAATTCGTCCTGATGCAGCCCCTCGTGGGAAACTCGTGCGCGTCCTCTGAGTCTCCGAGTGCAGAGACCTCGATGGCAACTGCAGAAATGAAGGACTGCGTTGAGTTGTCGAGAAGCAAGAACATAGCCTGGAGTTTGGGAGTCAGCAGCTGCTGGACTTTTGCGATTGCTTTCACTGTGCACTGAATGCCAGGACGGCATGTGCACGTTAAAACAACGAGCTGGGCAAGAGTAATCGAAAGATCACGGCCGTCAGAAAGCAGCTTCTCTATTGCCCTGGAAAGAGCAGTGTTTTTGGAGTGTGCAGTAAAATCGTGTTTCTGGACAAGGGAGGCAAAAGTGCGCTGCGCTCCTAAGCTATCTCCCTGCGAGACACACTGCCAAAGCTTTTCGTTATCATGCAGTCTAGTGCAGACGCACACTACGGCTCTCCGGAGCTGTCCGAAGCTAAGCGCCGGTGGCCGGCGTCTTTCGGCTGAAGCAGCGCTTCGGAGCGTACGGCTGCCGCTCCGCTCTTGTGTGCGCGAAGCAGCCGCTTCTCCTGCTCCGGGAGCCGGAGAGAGCGGTAGCTTGTACGAGGGCGAAGAACGAAGCCGCAGAGCACCGGGCTTCTGCGCACAACCTAAGGACTGCTAGAGGACCGTGGTGGCCGCTCGCCTGCCTCTTCAATTCCATTCTAGCATCCTTAGGGAAGGTGTTCCAGGACAATTTTCCTGAGTTTTGAATTCGTCCTGATGCAGCCCCTCCTGGGAAACTCGTGCTCGTCCTCTGAGTCTCCGACATGCAGAGACCTCGATGGCAACTGCAGAAATGAAGGGCTGCGTTGAGTTGTCGAGAAGCAAGAACATAGCCAGCGACTTGTGTTTGGAAGTCAGCAGCTGCTAGACTTTTGCGATTGCTATCACTGTGCACTGAAAGCCAGGACGGCCTGTGCACGTTAAAACAACTAGCTGAGCAAGAGTAGCCGAAAAATCACGGCCGCTAGATAGCAGCTTACGTATTGCCCAGGAAAGAGCACTATTTTTGGAGTGTGCAGTAAAATCGTGTTTTTGGACAAGGGAGGCATAAGTGCGCTGCGCTCCTAAGCTATCTCCCTGCGAGACACACTGTCAAAGCTTTTCGCTATGATGCAGTCTAGTGCAGACGCACACTACGGCTCTCCGGAGCTGTCCGAAGCCAAGCGCCGGTGGCCGGCGTCTTTCGGCTGAAGCAGCGCTTCGGAGCGTATGGCTGCCGCTCCGCTGTTGTGTGCGCGAAGCAGCCGCTTCTCCTGCTCCGGGAGCCGGAGAGAGCTGTAGCTTGTACGAGGGCAAAGAACGTTGCTGCAGAGAGACGAAATTGTGTGCACAGTCTTGCGACTGATAGAGGACGGTGGCTAAAGCTCCCTGCCTTTTCAATGCACTGCTGGCATGCTTTATTGAAGGTGCTCCGAGACAATTTTCCTGGGTTTTGACTTCGTCCTGATGAAGCCCCTCTTGGGAAACTCGTGCTCGTTTCCGAAGGCTCGAGATGCAGAGAACTCGATGGCAGCTGCAGAAATGAAGGGCTGCGTTGAGTTGTCGAGAAGCAAGAACATAGCCAGCGCCTTGTGTTTGGCAGTCAGCAGCTGCTGGACTTTTGCGATTGCTTTCACTGTGCACTGAATGCCAGGACGGCACGTGCACGTTAAAACAACGAGCTGGGCAAGAGTGGGCAGAAGAGAACAGGCGTCAGACAGCAGCTTACATATTACCATAGGAAGAGCAGTGTTTTTGGAGTGTGCAGCAAATGCGTGTTTCTGGACAAGGGAGGCATAAGTGCGCTGCGCTCCTAAGCTATCTCCCTGCGAGACACACTGCCAAAGCTTTTCGTTATCATGCAGTCTAGTGCAGACGCACACTACGGCTCTCCGGAGCTGTCCGAAGCTAAGCGCCGGTGGCCGGCGTCTTTCGGCTGAAGCAGCGCTTCGGAGCGTAGGGCTGCCGCTCCGCTGTTGTGTGCGCGAAGCAGCCGCTTCTCCTGCTCCGGGAGCCGGACAGAGCGGTAGCTTGTACGAGGGCAAAGAACGTTGCTGCAGAGAGAAGAAATTGTGTGCACAGTCTTGCGACTGATAGAGGACGGTGGCTAAAGCTCCCTGCCTTTTCAATGCACTGCTGGCATGCTTTATTGAAGGTGCTCCGAGACAATTTTCCTGGGTTTTGACTTCGTCCTGATGAAGCCCCTCTTGGGAAACTCGTGCTCGTTTCCGAAGGCTCGAGATGCAGAGAACTCGATGGCAGCTGCAGAAATGAAGGGCTGCGTTGAGTTGTCGAGAAGCAAGAACATAGCCAGCGCCTTGTGTTTGGCAGTCAGCAGCTGCTGGACTTTTGCGATTGCTTTCACTGTGCACTGAATGCCAGGACGGCACGTGCACGTTAAAACAACGAGCTGGGCAAGAGTAGGCAGAAGAGAACGGGCGTCAGACAGCAGCTTACATATTACCATAGGAAGAGCAGTGTTTTTGGAGTGTGCAGCAAATGCGTGTTTCTGGACAAGGGAGGCAAAAGTGCGCTGCGCTCCTAAGCTATCTCCCTGCGAGACACACTGCCAAAGCTTTTCGTTATCATGCAGTCTAGTGCAGACGCACACTACGGCTCTCCGGAGCTGTCCGAAGCTAAGCGCCGGTGGCCGTGTCTTTCGGCTGAAGCAGCGCTTCGGAGCGTAGGGCTGCCGCTCCGCTGTTGTGTGCGCGAAGCAGCCGCTTCTCCTGCTCCGGGAGCGGACAGAGCGGTAGCTTGTACGAGGGCGAAGAACGAAGCCGCAGAGCACCCGGCTTCTCCGCGCCCTCTAAGGACTGCTAGAGGACCGTGGTGGCCACTCGCCTTCCTCTTCAATTCCATTCTAGCATCCTTATGGAAGGTGTTCCAGGACAATTTTCCTGAGTTTTGAATTCGTCCTGATGCAGCCCCTCGTGGGAAACTCGTGCGCGTCCTCTGAGTCTCCGAGTGCAGAGACCTCGATGGCAACTGCAGAAATGAAGGACTGCGTTGAGTTGTCGAGAAGCAAGAACATAGCCTGGAGTTTGGGAGTCAGCAGCTGCTGGACTTTTGCGATTGCTTTCACTGTGCACTGAATGCCAGGACGGCATGTGCACGTTAAAACAACGAGCTGGGCAAGAGTAATCGAAAGATCACGGCCGTCAGAAAGCAGCTTCTCTATTGCCCTGGAAAGAGCATTGTTTTTGGAGTGTGCAGTAAAATCGTGTTTCTGGACAAGGGAGGCATAAGTGCGCTGCGCTCCTAAGCTATCTCCCTGCGAGACACACTGCCAAAGCTTTTCGCTATCATGCAGTCCAGTGCAGACGCACACTACGGCTCTCCGGAGCTGTCCGAAGCCAAGCGCCGGTGGCCGGCGTCTTTCGGCTGAAGCAGCGCTTCGGAGCGTACGGCTGCCGCTCCGCTGTTGTGTGCGCGAAGCAGCCGCTTCTCCTGCTCCGGGAGCCGGAGAGAGCGGTAGCTTGTACGAGGGCGAAGAACGAAGCCGCAGAGCACCGGGCTTCTGCGCGCACCCTAAGGACTGCTAGAGGACCGTGGTGGCCACTCGCCTGCCTCTTCAATTCCATTCTAGCATCCTTAGGGAAGGTGTTCCAGGACAATTTTCCTGAGTTTTGAATTCGTCCTGATGCAGCCCCTCGTGGGAAACTCGTGCTCGTCCTCTGAGTCTCCGACATGCAGAGACCTCGATGGCAACTGCAGAAATGAAGGGCTGCGTTGAGTTGTCGAGAAGCAAGAACATAGCCAGCGCCTTGTGTTTGGAAGTCAGCAGCTGCTAGACTTTTGCGATTGCTATCACTGTGCACTGAAAGCCAGGACGGCCTGTGCACGTTAAAACAACTAGCTGAGCAAGAGTAGCCGAAAAATCACGGCCGCTAGATAGCAGCTTACGTATTGCCCAGGAAAGAGCACTATTTTTGGAGTGTGCAGTAAAATCGTGTTTTTGGACAAGGGAGGCATAAGTGCGCTGCGCTCCTAAGCTATCTCCCTGCGAGACACACTGTCAAAGCTTTTCGCTATGATGCAGTCTAGTGCAGACGCACACTACGGCTCTCCGGAGCTGTCCGAAGCCAAGCGCCGGTGGCCGGCGTCTTTCGGCTGAAGCAGCGCTTCGGAGCGTATGGCTGCCGCTCCGCTGTTGTGTGCGCGAAGCAGCCGCTTCTCCTGCTCCGGGAGCCGGAGAGAGCTGTAGCTTGTACGAGGGCAAAGAACGTTGCTGCAGAGAGACGAAATTGTGTGCACAGTCTTGCGACTGATAGAGGACGGTGGCTAAAGCTCCCTGCCTTTTCAATGCACTGCTGGCATGCTTTATTGAAGGTGCTCCGAGACAATTTTCCTGGGTTTTGACTTCGTCCTGATGAAGCCCCTCTTGGGAAACTCGTGCTCGTTTCCGAAGGCTCGAGATGCAGAGAACTCGATGGCAGCTGCAGAAATGAAGGGCTGCGTTGAGTTGTCGAGAAGCAAGAACATAGCCAGCGCCTTGTGTTTGGGAGTCAGCAGCTGCTGGACTTTTGCGATTGCTTTCACTGTGCACTGAATGCCAGGACGGCACGTGCACGTTAAAACAACGAGCTGGGCAAGAGTGGGCAGAAGAGAACGGGCGTCAGACAGCAGCTTACATATTACCATAGGAAGAGCAGTGTTTTTGGAGTGTGCAGCAAATGCGTGTTTCTGGACAAGGGAGGCAAAAGTGCGCTGCGCTCCTAAGCTATCTCCCTGCGAGACACACTGCCAAAGCTTTTCGTTATGATGCAGTCTAGTGCAGACGCACACTACGGCTCTCCGGAGCTGTCCGAAGCTAAGCGCCGGTGGCCGTGTCTTTCGGCTGAAGCAGCGCTTCGGAGCGTAGGGCTGCCGCTCCGCTGTTGTGTGCGCGAAGCAGCCGCTTCTCCTGCTCCGGGAGCGGACAGAGCGGTAGCTTGTACGAGGGCGAAGAACGAAGCCGCAGAGCACCCGGCTTCTCCGCGCCCTCTAAGGACTGCTAGAGGACCGTGGTGGCCACTCGCCTTCCTCTTCAATTCCATTCTAGCATCCTTATGGAAGGTGTTCCAGGACAATTTTCCTGAGTTTTGAATTCGTCCTGATGCAGCCCCTCGTGGGAAACTCGTGCGCGTCCTCTGAGTCTCCGAGTGCAGAGACCTCGATGGCAACTGCAGAAATGAAGGACTGCGTTGAGTTGTCGAGAAGCAAGAACATAGCCTGGAGTTTGGGAGTCAGCAGCTGCTGGACTTTTGCGATTGCTTTCACTGTGCACTGAATGCCAGGACGGCATGTGCACGTTAAAACAACGAGCTGGGCAAGAGTAATCGAAAGATCACGGCCGTCAGAAAGCAGCTTCTCTATTGCCCTGGAAAGAGCATTGTTTTTGGAGTGTGCAGTAAAATCGTGTTTCTGGACAAGGGAGGCATAAGTGCGCTGCGCTCCTAAGCTATCTCCCTGCGAGACACACTGCCAAAGCTTTTCGCTATCATGCAGTCCAGTGCAGACGCACACTACGGCTCTCCGGAGCTGTCCGAAGCCAAGCGCCGGTGGCCGTGTCTTTCGGCTGAAGCAGCGCTTCGGAGCGTAGGGCTGCCGCTCCGCTGTTGTGTGCGCGAAGCAGCCGCTTCTCCTGCTCCGGGAGCGGACAGAGCGGTAGCTTGTACGAGGGCGAAGAACGAAGCCGCAGAGCACCCGGCTTCTCCGCGCCCCCTAAGGACTGCTAGAGGACCGTGGTGGCCACTCGCCTTCCTCTTCAATTCCATTCTAGTATCCTTAGGGACGGTGTTCCAGGACAATTTTCCTGAGTTTTGAATTCGTCCTGATGCAGCCCCTCGTGGGAAACTCGTGCGCGTCCTCTGAGTCTCCGAGTGCAGAGACCTCGATGGCAACTGCAGAAATGAAGGACTGCGTTGAGTTGTCGAGAAGCAAGAACATAGCCTGGAGTTTGGGAGTCAGCAGCTGCTGGACTTTTGCGATTGCTTTCACTGTGCACTGAATGCCAGGACGGCATGTGCACGTTAAAACAACGAGCTGGGCAAGAGTAATCGAAAGATCACGGCCGTCAGAAAGCAGCTTCTCTATTGCCCTGGAAAGAGCATTGTTTTTGGAGTGTGCAGTAAAATCGTGTTTCTGGACAAGGGAGGCATAAGTGCGCTGCGCTCCTAAGCTATCTCCCTGCGAGACACACTGCCAAAGCTTTTCGCTATCATGCAGTCCAGTGCAGACGCACACTACGGCTCTCCGGAGCTGTCCGAAGCCAAGTGCCGGTGGCCGGCGTATTTCGGCTGAAGCAGCGCTTCGGAGCGTAGGGCTGCCGCTCCGCTCTTGTGTGCGCGAAGCAGCCGCTTCTCCTGCTCCGGGAGCCGGAGAGAGCGGTAGCTTGTACGAGGGCGAAGAACGAAGCCGCAGAGCACCGGGCTTCTGCGCGCACCCTAAGGACTGCTAGAGGACCGTGGTGGCCGCTCGCCTGCCTCTTCAATTCCATTCTAGCATCCTTAGGGAAGGTGTTTCAGGACAATTTTCCTGAGTTTTGAATTCGTCCTGATGCAGCCCCTCCTGGGAAACTCGTGCTCGTCCTCTGAGTCTCCGACATGCAGAGACCTCGATGGCAACTGCAGAAATGAAGGGCTGCGTTGAGTTGTCGAGAAGCAAGAACATAGCCAGCGCCTTGTGTTTGGAAGTCAGCAGCTGCTAGACTTTTGCGATTGCTATCACTGTGCACTGAAAGCCAGGACGGCCTGTGCACGTTAAAACAACTAGCTGAGCAAGAGTAGCCGAAAAATCACGGCCGCTAGATAGCAGCTTACGTATTGCCCAGGAAAGAGCACTATTTTTGGAGTGTGCAGTAAAATCGTGTTTTTGGACAAGGGAGGCATAAGTGCGCTGCGCTCCTAAGCTATCTCCCTGCGAGACACACTGCCAAAGCTTTTCGCTATGATGCAGTCTAGTGCAGACGCACACTACGGCTCTCCGGAGCTGTCCGAAGCTAAGCGCCGGTGGCCGTGTCTTTCGGCTGAAGCAGCGCTTCGGAGCGTAGGGCTGCCGCTCCGCTGTTGTGTGCGCGAAGCAGCCGCTTCTCCTGCTCCGGGAGCGGACAGAGCGGTAGCTTGTACGAGGGCGAAGAACGAAGCCGCAGAGCACCCGGCTTCTCCGCGCCCTCTAAGGACTGCTAGAGGACCGTGGTGGCCACTCGCCTTCCTCTTCAATTCCATTCTAGCATCCTTATGGAAGGTGTTCCAGGACAATTTTCCTGAGTTTTGAATTCGTCCTGATGCAGCCCCTCGTGGGAAACTCGTGCGCGTCCTCTGAGTCTCCGAGTGCAGAGACCTCGATGGCAACTGCAGAAATGAAGGACTGCGTTGAGTTGTCGAGAAGCAAGAACATAGCCTGGAGTTTGGGAGTCAGCAGCTGCTGGACTTTTGCGATTGCTTTCACTGTGCACTGAATGCCAGGACGGCATGTGCACGTTAAAACAACGAGCTGGGCAAGAGTAATCGAAAGATCACGGCCGTCAGAAAGCAGCTTCTCTATTGCCCTGGAAAGAGCATTGTTTTTGGAGTGTGCAGTAAAATCGTGTTTCTGGACAAGGGAGGCATAAGTGCGCTGCGCTCCTAAGCTATCTCCCTGCGAGACACACTGCCAAAGCTTTTCGCTATCATGCAGTCCAGTGCAGACGCACACTACGGCTCTCCGGAGCTGTCCGAAGCCAAGCGCCGGTGGCCGGCGTCTTTCGGCTGAAGCAGCGCTTCGGAGCGTACGGCTGCCGCTCCGCTGTTGTGTGCGCGAAGCAGCCGCTTCTCCTGCTCCGGGAGCCGGAGAGAGCGGTAGCTTGTACGAGGGCGAAGAACGAAGCCGCAGAGCACCGGGCTTCTGCGCGCACCCTAAGGACTGCTAGAGGACCGTGGTGGCCACTCGCCTGCCTCTTCAATTCCATTCTAGCATCCTTAGGGAAGGTGTTCCAGGACAATTTTCCTGAGTTTTGAATTCGTCCTGATGCAGCCCCTCGTGGGAAACTCGTGCTCGTCCTCTGAGTCTCCGACATGCAGAGACCTCGATGGCAACTGCAGAAATGAAGGGCTGCGTTGAGTTGTCGAGAAGCAAGAACATAGCCAGCGCCTTGTGTTTGGAAGTCAGCAGCTGCTAGACTTTTGCGATTGCTATCACTGTGCACTGAATGCCAGGACGGCCTGTGCACGTTAAAACAACTAGCTGAGCAAGAGTAGCCGAAAAATCACGGCCGCTAGATAGCAGCTTACGTATTGCCCAGGAAAGAGCACTATTTTTGGAGTGTGCAGTAAAATCGTGTTTTTGGACAAGGGAGGCATAAGTGCGCTGCGCTCCTAAGCTATCTCCCTGCGAGACACACTGTCAAAGCTTTTCGCTATGATGCAGTCTAGTGCAGACGCACACTACGGCTCTCCGGAGCTGTCCGAAGCCAAGCGCCGGTGGCCGGCGTCTTTCGGCTGAAGCAGCGCTTCGGAGCGTATGGCTGCCGCTCCGCTGTTGTGTGCGCGAAGCAGCCGCTTCTCCTGCTCCGGGAGCCGGAGAGAGCTGTAGCTTGTACGAGGGCAAAGAACGTTGCTGCAGAGAGACGAAATTGTGTGCACAGTCTTGCGACTGATAGAGGACGGTGGCTAAAGCTCCCTGCCTTTTCAATGCACTGCTGGCATGCTTTATTGAAGGTGCTCCGAGACAATTTTCCTGGGTTTTGACTTCGTCCTGATGAAGCCCCTCTTGGGAAACTCGTGCTCGTTTCCGAAGGCTCGAGATGCAGAGAACTCGATGGCAGCTGCAGAAATGAAGGGCTGCGTTGAGTTGTCGAGAAGCAAGAACATAGCCAGCGCCTTGTGTTTGGGAGTCAGCAGCTGCTGGACTTTTGCGATTGCTTTCACTGTGCACTGAATGCCAGGACGGCACGTGCACGTTAAAACAACGAGCTGGGCAAGAGTGGGCAGAAGAGAACGGGCGTCAGACAGCAGCTTACATATTACCATAGGAAGAGCAGTGTTTTTGGAGTGTGCAGCAAATGCGTGTTTCTGGACAAGGGAGGCAAAAGTGCGCTGCGCTCCTAAGCTATCTCCCTGCGAGACACACTGCCAAAGCTTTTCGTTATCATGCAGTCTTGTGCAGACGCACACTACGGCTCTCCGGAGCTGTCCGAAGCTAAGCGCCGGTGGCCGTGTCTTTCGGCTGAAGCAGCGCTTCGGAGCGTAGGGCTGCCGCTCCGCTGTTGTGTGCGCGAAGCAGCCGCTTCTCCTGCTCCGGGAGCGGACAGAGCGGTAGCTTGTACGAGGGCGAAGAACGAAGCCGCAGAGCACCCGGCTTCTCCGCGCCCTCTAAGGACTGCTAGAGGACCGTGGTGGCCACTCGCCTTCCTCTTCAATTCCATTCTAGCATCCTTATGGAAGGTGTTCCAGGACAATTTTCCTGAGTTTTGAATTCGTCCTGATGCAGCCCCTCGTGGGAAACTCGTGCGCGTCCTCTGAGTCTCCGAGTGCAGAGACCTCGATGGCAACTGCAGAAATGAAGGACTGCGTTGAGTTGTCGAGAAGCAAGAACATAGCCTGGAGTTTGGGAGTCAGCAGCTGCTGGACTTTTGCGATTGCTTTCACTGTGCACTGAATGCCAGGACGGCATGTGCACGTTAAAACAACGAGCTGGGCAAGAGTAATCGAAAGATCACGGCCGTCAGAAAGCAGCTTCTCTATTGCCCTGGAAAGAGCATTGTTTTTGGAGTGTGCAGTAAAATCGTGTTTCTGGACAAGGGAGGCATAAGTGCGCTGCGCTCCTAAGCTATCTCCCTGCGAGACACACTGCCAAAGCTTTTCGCTATCATGCAGTCCAGTGCAGACGCACACTACGGCTCTCCGGAGCTGTCCGAAGCCAAGCGCCGGTGGCCGGCGTCTTTCGGCTGAAGCAGCGCTTCGGAGCGTAGGGCTGCCGCTCCGCTGTTGTGTGCGCGAAGCAGCCGCTTCTCCTGCTCCGGGAGCGGACAGAGCGGTAGCTTGTACGAGGGCGAAGAACGAAGCCGCAGAGCACCCGGCTTCTCCGCGCCCCCTAAGGACTGCTAGAGGACCGTGGTGGCCACTCGCCTTCCTCTTCAATTCCATTCTAGTATCCTTAGGGACGGTGTTCCAGGACAATTTTCCTGAGTTTTGAATTCGTCCTGATGCAGCCCCTCGTGGGAAACTCGTGCGCGTCCTCTGAGTCTCCGAGTGCAGAGACCTCGATGGCAACTGCAGAAATGAAGGACTGCGTTGAGTTGTCGAGAAGCAAGAACATAGCCTGGAGTTTGGGAGTCAGCAGCTGCTGGACTTTTGCGATTGCTTTCACTGTGCACTGAATGCCAGGACGGCATGTGCACGTTAAAACAACGAGCTGGGCAAGAGTAATCGAAAGATCACGGCCGTCAGAAAGCAGCTTCTCTATTGCCCTGGAAAGAGCATTGTTTTTGGAGTGTGCAGTAAAATCGTGTTTCTGGACAAGGGAGGCATAAGTGCGCTGCGCTCCTAAGCTATCTCCCTGCGAGACACACTGCCAAAGCTTTTCGCTATCATGCAGTCCAGTGCAGACGCACACTACGGCTCTCCGGAGCTGTCCGAAGCCAAGTGCCGGTTGCCGGCGTCTTTCGGCTGAAGCAGCGCTTCGGAGCGTAGGGCTGCCGCTCCGCTCTTGTGTGCGCGAAGCAGCCGCTTCTCCTGCTCCGGGAGCCGGAGAGAGCGGTAGCTTGTACGAGGGCGAAGAACGAAGCCGCAGAGCACCGGGCTTCTGCGCGCACCCTAAGGACTGCTAGAGGACCGTGGTGGCCGCTCGCCTGCCTCTTCAATTCCATTCTAGCATCCTTAGGGAAGGTGTTCCAGGACAATTTTCCTGAGTTTTGAATTCGTCCTGATGCAGCCCCTCCTGGGAAACTCGTGCTCGTCCTCTGAGTCTCCGACATGCAGAGACCTCGATGGCAACTGCAGAAATGAAGGGCTGCGTTGAGTTGTCGAGAAGCAAGAACATAGCCAGCGCCTTGTGTTTGGAAGTCAGCAGCTGCTAGACTTTTGCGATTGCTATCACTGTGCACTGAAAGCCAGGACGGCCTGTGCACGTTAAAACAACTAGCTGAGCAAGAGTAGCCGAAAAATCACGGCCGCTAGATAGCAGCTTACGTATTGCCCAGGAAAGAGCACTATTTTTGGAGTGTGCAGTAAAATCGTGTTTTTGGACAAGGGAGGCATAAGTGCGCTGCGCTCCTAAGCTATCTCCCTGCGAGACACACTGCCAAAGCTTTTCGCTATGATGCAGTCTAGTGCAGACGCACACTACGGCTCTCCGGAGCTGTCCGAAGCTAAGCGCCGGTGGCCGGCGTCTTTCGGCTGAAGCAGCGCTTCGGAGCGTAGGGCTGCCGCTCCGCTGTTGTGTGCGCGAAGCAGCCGCTTCTCCTGCTCCGGGAGCCGGAGAGAGCGGTAGCTTGTACGAGGGCAAAGAACGTTGCTGCAGAGAGAAGAAATTGTGTGCACAGTCTTGCGACTGATAGAGGACGGTGGCTAAAGCTCCCTGCCTTTTCAATGCACTGCTGGCATGCTTTATTGAAGGTGCTCCGAGACAATTTTCCTGGGTTTTGACTTCGTCCTGATGAAGCCCCTCTTGGGAAACTCGTGCTCGTTTCCGAAGGCTCGAGATGCAGAGAACTCGATGGCAGCTGCCGAAATGAAGGGCTGCGTTGAGTTGTCGAGAAGCAAGAACATAGCCAGCGCCTTGTGTTTGGCAGTCAGCAGCTGCTGGACTTTTGCGATTGCTTTCACTGTGCACTGAATGCCAGGACGGCACGTGCACGTTAAAACAACGAGCTGGGCAAGAGTAGGCAGAAGAGAACGGGCGTCAGACAGCAGCTTACATATTACCATAGGAAGAGCAGTGTTTTTGGAGTGTGCAGCAAATGCGTGTTTCTGGACAAGGGAGGCAAAAGTGCGCTGCGCTCCTAAGCTATCTCCCTGCGAGACACACTGCCAAAGCTTTTCGTTATCATGCAGTCTAGTGCAGACGCACACTACGGCTCTCCGGAGCTGTCCGAAGCTAAGCGCCGGTGGCCGTGTCTTTCGGCTGAAGCAGCGCTTCGGAGCGTAGGGCTGCCGCTCCGCTGTTGTGTGCGCGAAGCAGCCGCTTCTCCTGCTCCGGGAGCGGACAGAGCGGTAGCTTGTACGAGGGCGAAGAACGAAGCCGCAGAGCACCCGGCTTCTCCGCGCCCTCTAAGGACTGCTAGAGGACCGTGGTGGCCACTCGCCTTCCTCTTCAATTCCATTCTAGCATCCTTATGGAAGGTGTTCCAGGACAATTTTCCTGAGTTTTGAATTCGTCCTGATGCAGCCCCTCGTGGGAAACTCGTGCGCGTCCTCTGAGTCTCCGAGTGCAGAGACCTCGATGGCAACTGCAGAAATGAAGGACTGCGTTGAGTTGTCGAGAAGCAAGAACATAGCCTGGAGTTTGGGAGTCAGCAGCTGCTGGACTTTTGCGATTGCTTTCACTGTGCACTGAATGCCAGGACGGCATGTGCACGTTAAAACAACGAGCTGGGCAAGAGTAATCGAAAGATCACGGCCGTCAGAAAGCAGCTTATATATTGCCCTGGAAAGAGCATTGTTTTTGGAGTGTGCAGTAAAATCGTGTTTCTGGACAAGGGAGGCATAAGTGCGCTGCGCTCCTAAGCTATCTCCCTGCGAGACACACTGCCAAAGCTTTTCGCTATCATGCAGTCCAGTGCAGACGCACACTACGGCTCTCCGGAGCTGTCCGAAGCCAAGCGCCGGTGGCCGGCGTCTTTCGGCTGAAGCAGCGCTTCGGAGCGTACGGCTGCCGCTCCGCTCTTGTGTGCGCGAAGCAGCCGCTTCTCCTGCTCCGGGAGCCGGAGAGAGCGGTAGCTTGTACGAGGGCGAAGAACGAAGCCGCAGAGCACCGGGCTTCTGCGCGCACCCTAAGGACTGCTAGAGGACCGTGGTGGCCGCTCGCCTGCCTCTTCAATTCCATTCTAGCATCCTTAGGGAAGGTGTTCCAGGACAATTTTCCTGAGTTTTGAATTCGTCCTGATGCAGCCCCTCGTGGGAAACTCGTGCTCGTCCTCTGAGTCTCCGACATGCAGAGACCTCGATGGCAACTGCAGAAATGAAGGGCTGCGTTGAGTTGTCGAGAAGCAAGAACATAGCCAGCGCCTTGTGTTTGGAAGTCAGCAGCTGCTAGACTTTTGCGATTGCTATCACTGTGCACTGAAAGCCAGGACGGCCTGTGCACGTTAAAACAACTAGCTGAGCAAGAGTAGCCGAAAAATCACGGCCGCTAGATAGCAGCTTACGTATTGCCCAGGAAAGAGCACTATTTTTGGAGTGTGCAGTAAAATCGTGTTTTTGGACAAGGGAGGCATAAGTGCGCTGCGCTCCTAAGCTATCTCCCTGCGAGACACACTGTCAAAGCTTTTCGCTATGATGCAGTCTAGTGCAGACGCACACTACGGCTCTCCGGAGCTGTCCGAAGCCAAGCGCCGGTGGCCGGCGTCTTTCGGCTGAAGCAGCGCTTCGGAGCGTATGGCTGCCGCTCCGCTGTTGTGTGCGCGAAGCAGCCGCTTCTCCTGCTCCGGGAGCCGGAGAGAGCTGTAGCTTGTACGAGGGCAAAGAACGTTGCTGCAGAGAGACGAAATTGTGTGCACAGTCTTGCGACTGATAGAGGACGGTGGCTAAAGCTCCCTGCCTTTTCAATGCACTGCTGGCATGCTTTATTGAAGGTGCTCCGAGACAATTTTCCTGGGTTTTGACTTCGTCCTGATGAAGCCCCTCTTGGGAAACTCGTGCTCGTTTCCGAAGGCTCGAGATGCAGAGAACTCGATGGCAGCTGCAGAAATGAAGGGCTGCGTTGAGTTGTCGAGAAGCAAGAACATAGCCAGCGCCTTGTGTTTGGCAGTCAGCAGCTGCTGGACTTTTGCGATTGCTTTCACTGTGCACTGAATGCCAGGACGGCACGTGCACGTTAAAACAACGAGCTGGGCAAGAGTGGGCAGAAGAGAACGGGCGTCAGACAGCAGCTTACATATTACCATAGGAAGAGCAGTGTTTTTGGAGTGTGCAGCAAATGCGTGTTTCTGGGCAAGGGAGGCATAAGTGCGCTGCGCTCCTAAGCTATCTCCCTGCGAGACACACTGCCAAAGCTTTTCGTTATCATGCAGTCTAGTGCAGACGCACACTACGGCTCTCCGGAGCTGTCCGAAGCTAAGCGCCGGTGGCCGGCGTCTTTCGGCTGAAGCAGCGCTTCGGAGCGTAGGGCTGCCGCTCCGCTGTTGTGTGCGCGAAGCAGCCGCTTCTCCTGCTCCGGGAGCGGACAGAGCGGTAGCTTGTACGAGGGCGAAGAACGAAGCCGCAGAGCACCCGGCTTCTCCGCGCCCCCTAAGGACTGCTAGAGGACCGTGGTGGCCACTCGCCTTCCTCTTCAATTCCATTCTAGTATCCTTAGGGACGGTGTTCCAGGACAATTTTCCTGAGTTTTGAATTCGTCCTGATGCAGCCCCTCGTGGGAAACTCGTGCGCGTCCTCTGAGTCTCCGAGTGCAGAGACCTCGATGGCAACTGCAGAAATGAAGGACTGCGTTGAGTTGTCGAGAAGCAAGAACATAGCCTGGAGTTTGGGAGTCAGCAGCTGCTGGACTTTTGCGATTGCTTTCACTGTGCACTGAATGCCAGGACGGCATGTGCACGTTAAAACAACAAGCTGGGCAAGAGTAATCGAAAGATCACGGCCGTCAGAAAGCAGCTTCTCTATTGCCCTGGAAAGAGCATTGTTTTTGGAGTGTGCAGTAAAATCGTGTTTCTGGACAAGGGAGGCATAAGTGCGCTGCGCTCCTAAGCTATCTCCCTGCGAGACACACTGCCAAAGCTTTTCGCTATCATGCAGTCCAGTGCAGACGCACACTACGGCTCTCCGGAGCTGTCCGAAGCCAAGCGCCGGTGGCCGGCGTCTTTCGGCTGAAGCAGCGCTTCGGAGCGTACGGCTGCCGCTCCGCTCTTGTGTGCGCGAAGCAGCCGCTTCTCCTGCTCCGGGAGCCGGAGAGAGCGGTAGCTTGTACGAGGGCGAAGAACGTTGCTGCAGAGAGACGAAATTGTGTGCACAGTCTTGCGACTGATAGAGGACGGTGGCTAAAGCTCCCTGCCTTTTCAATGCACTGCTGGCATGCTTTATTGAAGGTGCTCCGAGACAATTTTCCTGGGTTTTGACTTCGTCCTGATGAAGCCCCTCTTGGGAAACTCGTGCTCGTTTCCGAAGGCTCGAGATGCAGAGAACTCGATGGCAGCTGCAGAAATGAAGGGCTGCGTTGAGTTGTCGAGAAGCAAGAACATAGCCAGCGCCTTGTGTTTGGGAGTCAGCAGCTGCTGGACTTTTGCGATTGCTTTCACTGTGCACTGAATGCCAGGACGGCACGTGCACGTTAAAACAACGAGCTGGGCAAGAGTGGGCAGAAGAGAACGGGCGTCAGACAGCAGCTTACATATTACCATAGGAAGAGCAGTGTTTTTGGAGTGTGCAGCAAATGCGTGTTTCTGGACAAGGGAGGCAAAAGTGCGCTGCGCTCCTAAGCTATCTCCCTGCGAGACACACTGCCAAAGCTTTTCGTTATCATGCAGTCTAGTGCAGACGCACACTACGGCTCTCCGGAGCTGTCCGAAGCTAAGCGCCGGTGGCCGGCGTCTTTCGGCTGAAGCAGCGCTTCGGAGCGTAGGGCTGCCGCTCCGCTGTTGTGTGCGCGAAGCAGCCGCTTCTCCTGCTCCGGGAGCCGGACAGAGCGGTAGCTTGTACGAGGGCAAAGAACGTTGCTGCAGAGAGAAGAAATTGTGTGCACAGTCTTGCGACTGATAGAGGACGGTGGCTAAAGCTCCCTGCCTTTTCAATGCACTGCTGGCATGCTTTATTGAAGGTGCTCCGAGACAATTTTCCTGGGTTTTGACTTCGTCCTGATGAAGCCCCTCTTGGGAAACTCGTGCTCGTTTCCGAAGGCTCGAGATGCAGAGACCTCGATGGCAGCTGCAGAAATGAAGGGCTGCGTTGAGTTGTCGAGAAGCAAGAACATAGCCAGCGCCTTGTGTTTGGGAGTCAGCAGCTGCTGGACTTTTGCGATTGCTTTCACTGTGCACTGAATGCCAGGACGGCACGTGCACGTTAAAACAACGAGCTGGGCAAGAGTAGGCAGAAGAGAACGGGCGTCTGACAGCAGCTTACATATTACCATAGGAAGAGCAGTGTTTTTGGAGTGTGCAGCAAATGCGTGTTTCTGGGCAAGGGAGGCATAAGTGCGCTGCGCTCCTAAGCTATCTCCCTGCGAGACACACTGCCAAAGCTTTTCGTTATCATGCAGTCTAGTGCAGACGCACACTACGGCTCTCCGGAGCTGTCCGAAGCTAAGCGCCGGTGGCCGTGTCTTTCGGCTGAAGCAGCGCTTCGGAGCGTAGGGCTGCCGCTCCGCTGTTGTGTGCGCGAAGCAGCCGCTTCTCCTGCTCCGGGAGCGGACAGAGCGGTAGCTTGTACGAGGGCGAAGAACGAAGCCGCAGAGCACCCGGCTTCTCCGCGCCCTCTAAGGACTGCTAGAGGACCGTGGTGGCCACTCGCCTGCCTCTTCAATTGCATTCTAGCATCCTTTGGGAAGGTGTTCCAGGACAATTTTCCTGAGTTTTGAATTCGTCCTGATGCAGCCCCTCGTGGGAAACTCGTGCGCGTCCTCTGAGTCTCCGAGTGCAGAGACCTCGATGGCAACTGCAGAAATGAAGGACTGCGTTGAGTTGTCGAGAAGCAAGAACATAGCCTGGAGTTTGGGAGTCAGCAGCTGCTGGACTTTTGCGATTGCTTTCACTGTGCACTGAATGCCAGGACGGCATGTGCACGTTAAAACAACGAGCTGGGCAAGAGTAATCGAAAGATCACGGCCGTCAGAAAGCAGCTTCTCTATTGCCCTGGAAAGAGCATTGTTTTTGGAGTGTGCAGTAAAATCGTGTTTCTGGACAAGGGAGGCATAAGTGCGCTGCGCTCCTAAGCTATCTCCCTGCGAGACACACTGCCAAAGCTTTTCGCTATCATGCAGTCCAGTGCAGACGCACACTACGGCTCTCCGGAGCTGTCCGAAGCCAAGCGCCGGTGGCCGGCGTCTTTCGGCTGAAGCAGCGCTTCGGAGCGTACGGCTGCCGCTCCGCTGTTGTGTGCGCGAAGCAGCCGCTTCTCCTGCTCCGGGAGCCGGAGAGAGCGGTAGCTTGTACGAGGGCGAAGAACGAAGCCGCAGAGCACCGGGCTTCTGCGCGCACCCTAAGGACTGCTAGAGGACCGTGGTGGCCGCTCGCCTGCCTCTTCAATTCCATTCTAGCATCCTTAGGGAAGGTGTTCCAGGACAATTTTCCTGAGTTTTGAATTCGTCCTGATGCAGCCCCTCGTGGGAAACTCGTGCTCGTCCTCTGAGTCTCCGACATGCAGAGACCTCGATGGCAACTGCAGAAATGAAGGGCTGCGTTGAGTTGTCGAGAAGCAAGAACATAGCCAGCGCCTTGTGTTTGGAAGTCAGCAGCTGCTAGACTTTTGCGATTGCTATCACTGTGCACTGAAAGCCAGGACGGCCTGTGCACGTTAAAACAACTAGCTGAGCAAGAGTAGCCGAAAAATCACGGCCGCTAGATAGCAGCTTACGTATTGCCCAGGAAAGAGCACTATTTTTGGAGTGTGCAGTAAAATCGTGTTTTTGGACAAGGGAGGCATAAGTGCGCTGCGCTCCTAAGCTATCTCTCTGCGAGACACACTGTCAAAGCTTTTCGCTATGATGCAGTCTAGTGCAGACGCACACTACGGCTCTCCGGAGCTGTCCGAAGCCAAGCGCCGGTGGCCGGCGTCTTTCGGCTGAAGCAGCGCTTCGGAGCGTATGGCTGCCGCTCCGCTGTTGTGTGCGCGAAGCAGCCGCTTCTCCTGCTCCGGGAGCCGGAGAGAGCTGTAGCTTGTACGAGGGCAAAGAACGTTGCTGCAGAGAGACGAAATTGTGTGCACAGTCTTGCGACTGATAGAGGACGGTGGCTAAAGCTCCCTGCCTTTTCAATGCACTGCTGGCATGCTTTATTGAAGGTGCTCCGAGACAATTTTCCTGGGTTTTGACTTCGTCCTGATGAAGCCCCTCTTGGGAAACTCGTGCTCGTTTCCGAAGGCTCGAGATGCAGAGAACTCGATGGCAGCTGCAGAAATGAAGGGCTGCGTTGAGTTGTCGAGAAGCAAGAACATAGCCAGCGCCTTGTGTTTGGCAGTCAGCAGCTGCTGGACTTTTGCGATTGCTTTCACTGTGCACTGAATGCCAGGACGGCACGTGCACGTTAAAACAACGAGCTGGGCAAGAGTAGGCAGAAGAGAACGGGCGTCAGACAGCAGCTTACATATTACCATAGGAAGAGCAGTGTTTTTGGAGTGTGCAGCAAATGCGTGTTTCTGGACAAGGGAGGCAAAAGTGCGCTGCGCTCCTAAGCTATCTCCCTGCGAGACACACTGCCAAAGCTTTTCGTTATCATGCAGTCTAGTGCAGACGCACACTACGGCTCTCCGGAGCTGTCCGAAGCTAAGCGCCGGTGGCCGGCGTCTTTCGGCTGAAGCAGCGCTTCGGAGCGTAGGGCTGCCGCTCCGCTGTTGTGTGCGCGAAGCAGCCGCTTCTCCTGCTCCGGGAGCCGGACAGAGCGGTAGCTTGTACGAGGGCAAAGAACGTTGCTGCAGAGAGAAGAAATTGTGTGCACAGTCTTGCGACTGATAGAGGACGGTGGCTAAAGCTCCCTGCCTTTTCAATGCACTGCTGGCATGCTTTATTGAAGGTGCTCCGAGACAATTTTCCTGGGTTTTGACTTCGTCCTGATGAAGCCCCTCTTGGGAAACTCGTGCTCGTTTCCGAAGGCTCGAGATGCAGAGAACTCGATGGCAGCTGCAGAAATGAAGGGCTGCGTTGAGTTGTCGAGAAGCAAGAACATAGCCAGCGCCTTGTGTTTGGCAGTCAGCAGCTGCTGGACTTTTGCGATTGCTTTCACTGTGCACTGAATGCCAGGACGGCACGTGCACGTTAAAACAACGAGCTGGGCAAGAGTAGGCAGAAGAGAACGGGCGTCAGACAGCAGCTTACATATTACCATAGGAAGAGCAGTGTTTTTGGAGTGTGCAGCAAATGCGTGTTTCTGGACAAGGGAGGCAAAAGTGCGCTGCGCTCCTAAGCTATCTCCCTGCGAGACACACTGCCAAAGCTTTTCGTTATCATGCAGTCTAGTGCAGACGCACACTACGGCTCTCCGGAGCTGTCCGAAGCTAAGCGCCGGTGGCCGTGTCTTTCGGCTGAAGCAGCGCTTCGGAGCGTAGGGCTGCCGCTCCGCTGTTGTGTGCGCGAAGCAGCCGCTTCTCCTGCTCCGGGAGCGGACAGAGCGGTAGCTTGTACGAGGGCGAAGAACGAAGCCGCAGAGCACCCGGCTTCTCCGCGCCCTCTAAGGACTGCTAGAGGACCGTGGTGGCCACTCGCCTTCCTCTTCAATTCCATTCTAGCATCCTTATGGAAGGTGTTCCAGGACAATTTTCCTGAGTTTTGAATTCGTCCTGATGCAGCCCCTCGTGGGAAACTCGTGCGCGTCCTCTGAGTCTCCGAGTGCAGAGACCTCGATGGCAACTGCAGAAATGAAGGACTGCGTTGAGTTGTCGAGAAGCAAGAACATAGCCTGGAGTTTGGGAGTCAGCAGCTGCTGGACTTTTGCGATTGCTTTCACTGTGCACTGAATGCCAGGACGGCATGTGCACGTTAAAACAACGAGCTGGGCAAGAGTAATCGAAAGATCACGGCCGTCAGAAAGCAGCTTCTCTATTGCCCTGGAAAGAGCATTGTTTTTGGAGTGTGCAGTAAAATCGTGTTTCTGGACAAGGGAGGCATAAGTGCGCTGCGCTCCTAAGCTATCTCCCTGCGAGACACACTGCCAAAGCTTTTCGCTATCATGCAGTCCAGTGCAGACGCACACTACGGCTCTCCGGAGCTGTCCGAAGCCAAGCGCCGGTGGCCGGCGTCTTTCGGCTGAAGCAGCGCTTCGGAGCGTACGGCTGCCGCTCCGCTGTTGTTTGCGCGAAGCAGCCGCTTCTCCTGCTCCGGGAGCCGGAGAGAGCGGTAGCTTGTACGAGGGCGAAGAACGAAGCCGCAGAGCACCGGGCTTCTGCGCGCACCCTAAGGACTGCTAGAGGACCGTGGTGGCCGCTCGCCTGCCTCTTCAATTCCATTCTAGCATCCTTAGGGAAGGTGTTCCAGGACAATTTTCCTGAGTTTTGAATTCGTCCTGATGCAGCCCCTCGTGGGAAACTCGTGCTCGTCCTCTGAGTCTCCGACATGCAGAGACCTCGATGGCAACTGCAGAAATGAAGGGCTGCGTTGAGTTGTCGAGAAGCAAGAACATAGCCAGCGCCTTGTGTTTGGAAGTCAGCAGCTGCTAGACTTTTGCGATTGCTATCACTGTGCACTGAAAGCCAGGACGGCCTGTGCACGTTAAAACAACTAGCTGAGCAAGAGTAGCCGAAAAATCACGGCCGCTAGATAGCAGCTTACGTATTGCCCAGGAAAGAGCACTATTTTTGGAGTGTGCAGTAAAATCGTATTTTTGGACAAGGGAGGCATAAGTGCGCTGCGCTCCTAAGCTATCTCCCTGCGAGACACACTGTCAAAGCTTTTCGCTATGATGCAGTCTAGTGCAGACGCACACTACGGCTCTCCGGAGCTGTCCGAAGCCAAGCGCCGGTGGCCGGCGTCTTTCGGCTGAAGCAGCGCTTCGGAGCGTATGGCTGCCGCTCCGCTGTTGTGTGCGCGAAGCAGCCGCTTCTCCTGCTCCGGGAGCCGGAGAGAGCTGTAGCTTGTACGAGGGCAAAGAACGTTGCTGCAGAGAGACGAAATTGTGTGCACAGTCTTGCGACTGATAGAGGACGGTGGCTAAAGCTCCCTGCCTTTTCAATGCACTGCTGGCATGCTTTATTGAAGGTGCTCCGAGACAATTTTCCTGGGTTTTGACTTCGTCCTGATGAAGCCCCTCTTGGGAAACTCGTGCTCGTTTCCGAAGGCTCGAGATGCAGAGAACTCGATGGCAGCTGCAGAAATGAAGGGCTGCGTTGAGTTGTCGAGAAGCAAGAACATAGCCAGCGCCTTGTGTTTGGCAGTCAGCAGCTGCTGGACTTTTGCGATTGCTTTCACTGTGCACTGAATGCCAGGACGGCACGTGCACGTTAAAACAACGAGCTGGGCAAGAGTGGGCAGAAGAGAACGGGCGTCAGACAGCAGCTTACATATTACCATAGGAAGAGCAGTGTTTTTGGAGTGTGCAGCAAATGCGTGTTTCTGGGCAAGGGAGGCAAAAGTGCGCTGCGCTCCTAAGCTATCTCCCTGCGAGACACACTGCCAAAGCTTTTCGTTATCATGCAGTCTAGTGCAGACGCACACTACGGCTCTCCGGAGCTGTCCGAAGCTAAGCGCCGGTGGCCGGCGTCTTTCGGCTGAAGCAGCGCTTCGGAGCGTAGGGCTGCCGCTCCGCTGTTGTGTGCGCGAAGCAGCCGCTTCTCCTGCTCCGGGAGCCGGACAGAGCGGTAGCTTGTACGAGGGCAAAGAACGTTGCTGCAGAGAGAAGAAATTGTGTGCACAGTCTTGCGACTGATAGAGGACGGTGGCTAAAGCTCCCTGCCTTTTCAATGCACTGCTGGCATGCTTTATTGAAGGTGCTCCGAGACAATTTTCCTGGGTTTTGACTTCGTCCTGATGAAGCCCCTCTTGGGAAACTCGTGCTCGTTTCCGAAGGCTCGAGATGCAGAGACCTCGATGGCAGCTGCAGAAATGAAGGGCTGCGTTGAGTTGTCGAGAAGCAAGAACATAGCCAGCGCCTTGTGTTTGGGAGTCAGCAGCTGCTGGACTTTTGCGATTGCTTTCACTGTGCACTGAATGCCAGGACGGCACGTGCACGTTAAAACAACGAGCTGGGCAAGAGTAGGCAGAAGAGAACGGGCGTCTGACAGCAGCTTACATATTACCATAGGAAGAGCAGTGTTTTTGGAGTGTGCAGCAAATGCGTGTTTCTGGACAAGGGAGGCAAAAGTGCGCTGCGCTCCTAAGCTATCTCCCTGCGAGACACACTGCCAAAGCTTTTCGTTATCATGCAGTCTAGTGCAGACGCACACTACGGCTCTCCGGAGCTGTCCGAAGCTAAGCGCCGGTGGCCGTGTCTTTCGGCTGAAGCAGCGCTTCGGAGCGTAGGGCTGCCGCTCCGCTGTTGTGTGCGCGAAGCAGCCGCTTCTCCTGCTCCGGGAGCGGACAGAGCGGTAGCTTGTACGAGGGCGAAGAACGAAGCCGCAGAGCACCCGGCTTCTCCGCGCCCTCTAAGGACTGCTAGAGGACCGTGGTGGCCACTCGCCTTCCTCTTCAATTCCATTCTAGCATCCTTATGGAAGGTGTTCCAGGACAATTTTCCTGAGTTTTGAATTCGTCCTGATGCAGCCCCTCGTGGGAAACTCGTGCGCGTCCTCTGAGTCTCCGAGTGCAGAGACCTCGATGGCAACTGCAGAAATGAAGGACTGCGTTGAGTTGTCGAGAAGCAAGAACATAGCCTGGAGTTTGGGAGTCAGCAGCTGCTGGACTTTTGCGATTGCTTTCACTGTGCACTGAATGCCAGGACGGCATGTGCACGTTAAAACAACGAGCTGGGCAAGAGTAATCGAAAGATCACGGCCGTCAGAAAGCAGCTTCTCTATTGCCCTGGAAAGAGCATTGTTTTTGGAGTGTGCAGTAAAATCGTGTTTCTGGACAAGGGAGGCATAAGTGCGCTGCGCTCCTAAGCTATCTCCCTGCGAGACACACTGCCAAAGCTTTTCGCTATCATGCAGTCCAGTGCAGACGCACACTACGGCTCTCCGGAGCTGTCCGAAGCCAAGCGCCGGTGGCCGGCGTCTTTCGGCTGAAGCAGCGCTTCGGAGCGTACGGCTGCCGCTCCGCTGTTGTTTGCGCGAAGCAGCCGCTTCTCCTGCTCCGGGAGCCGGAGAGAGCGGTAGCTTGTACGAGGGCGAAGAACGAAGCCGCAGAGCACCGGGCTTCTGCGCGCACCCTAAGGACTGCTAGAGGACCGTGGTGGCCGCTCGCCTGCCTCTTCAATTCCATTCTAGCATCCTTAGGGAAGGTGTTCCAGGACAATTTTCCTGAGTTTTGAATTCGTCCTGATGCAGCCCCTCGTGGGAAACTCGTGCTCGTCCTCTGAGTCTCCGACATGCAGAGACCTCGATGGCAACTGCAGAAATGAAGGGCTGCGTTGAGTTGTCGAGAAGCAAGAACATAGCCAGCGCCTTGTGTTTGGAAGTCAGCAGCTGCTAGACTTTTGCGATTGCTATCACTGTGCACTGAAAGCCAGGACGGCCTGTGCACGTTAAAACAACTAGCTGAGCAAGAGTAGCCGAAAAATCACGGCCGCTAGATAGCAGCTTACGTATTGCCCAGGAAAGAGCACTATTTTTGGAGTGTGCAGTAAAATCGTGTTTTTGGACAAGGGAGGCATAAGTGCGCTGCGCTCCTAAGCTATCTCCCTGCGAGACACACTGTCAAAGCTTTTCGCTATGATGCAGTCTAGTGCAGACGCACACTACGGCTCTCCGGAGCTGTCCGAAGCCAAGCGCCGGTGGCCGGCGTCTTTCGGCTGAAGCAGCGCTTCGGAGCGTATGGCTGCCGCTCCGCTGTTGTGTGCGCGAAGCAGCCGCTTCTCCTGCTCCGGGAGCCGGAGAGAGCTGTAGCTTGTACGAGGGCAAAGAACGTTGCTGCAGAGAGACGAAATTGTGTGCACAGTCTTGCGACTGATAGAGGACGGTGGCTAAAGCTCCCTGCCTTTTCAATGCACTGCTGGCATGCTTTATTGAAGGTGCTCCGAGACAATTTTCCTGGGTTTTGACTTCGTCCTGATGAAGCCCCTCTTGGGAAACTCGTGCTCGTTTCCGAAGGCTCGAGATGCAGAGAACTCGATGGCAGCTGCAGAAATGAAGGGCTGCGTCGAGTTGTCGAGAAGCAAGAACATAGCCAGCGCCTTGTGTTTGGCAGTCAGCAGCTGCTGGACTTTTGCGATTGCTTTCACTGTGCACTGAATGCCAGGACGGCACGTGCACGTTAAAACAACGAGCTGGGCAAGAGTGGGCAGAAGAGAACGGGCGTCAGACAGCAGCTTACATATTACCATAGGAAGAGCAGTGTTTTTGGAGTGTGCAGCAAATGCGTGTTTCTGGGCAAGGGAGGCATAAGTGCGCTGCGCTCCTAAGCTATCTCCCTGCGAGACACACTGCCAAAGCTTTTCGTTATCATGCAGTCTAGTGCAGACGCACACTACGGCTCTCCGGAGCTGTCCGAAGCTAAGCGCCGGTGGCCGGCGTCTTTCGGCTGAAGCAGCGCTTCGGAGCGTAGGGCTGCCGCTCCGCTGTTGTGTGCGCGAAGCAGCCGCTTCTCCTGCTCCGGGAGCCGGACAGAGCGGTAGCTTGTACGAGGGCAAAGAACGTTGCTGCAGAGAGAAGAAATTGTGTGCACAGTCTTGCGACTGATAGAGGACGGTGGCTAAAGCTCCCTGCCTTTTCAATGCACTGCTGGCATGCTTTATTGAAGGTGCTCCGAGACAATTTTCCTGGGTTTTGACTTCGTCCTGATGAAGCCCCTCTTGGGAAACTCGTGCTCGTTTCCGAAGGCTCGAGATGCAGAGAACTCGATGGCAGCTGCAGAAATGAAGGGCTGCGTTGAGTTGTCGAGAAGCAAGAACATAGCCAGCGCCTTGTGTTTGGGAGTCAGCAGCTGCTGGACTTTTGCGATTGCTTTCACTGTGCACTGAATGCCAGGACGGCACGTGCACGTTAAAACAACGAGCTGGGCAAGAGTAGGCAGAAGAGAACGGGCGTCAGACAGCAGCTTACATATTACCATAGGAAGAGCAGTGTTTTTGGAGTGTGCAGCAAATGCGTGTTTCTGGACAAGGGAGGCAAAAGTGCGCTGCGCTCCTAAGCTATCTCCCTGCGAGACACACTGCCAAAGCTTTTCGTTATCATGCAGTCTAGTGCAGACGCACACTACGGCTCTCCGGAGCTGTCCGAAGCTAAGCGCCGGTGGCCGTGTCTTTCGGCTGAAGCAGCGCTTCGGAGCGTAGGGCTGCCGCTCCGCTGTTGTGTGCACGAAGCAGCCGCTTCTCCTGCTCCGGGAGCGGACAGAGCGGTAGCTTGTACGAGGGCGAAGAACGAAGCCACAGAGCACCCGGCTTCTCCGCGCCCTCTAAGGACTGCTAGAGGACCGTGGTGGCCACTCGCCTTCCTCTTCAATTCCATTCTAGCATCCTTATGGAAGGTGTTCCAGGACAATTTTCCTGAGTTTTGAATTCGTCCTGATGCAGCCCCTCGTGGGAAACTCGTGCGCGTCCTCTGAGTCTCCGAGTGCAGAGACCTCGATGGCAACTGCAGAAATGAAGGACTGCGTTGAGTTGTCGAGAAGCAAGAACATAGCCTGGAGTTTGGGAGTCAGCAGCTGCTGGACTTTTGCGATTGCTTTCACTGTGCACTGAATGCCAGGACGGCATGTGCACGTTAAAACAACGAGCTGGGCAAGAGTAATCGAAAGATCACGGCCGTCAGAAAGCAGCTTCTCTATTGCCCTGGAAAGAGCATTGTTTTTGGAGTGTGCAGTAAAATCGTGTTTCTGGACAAGGGAGGCATAAGTGCGCTGCGCTCCTAAGCTATCTCCCTGCGAGACACACTGTCAAAGCTTTTCGCTATCATGCAGTCCAGTGCAGACGCACACTACGGCTCTCCGGAGCTGTCCGAAGCTAAGCGCCGGTGGCCGTGTCTTTCGGCTGAAGCAGCGCTTCGGAGCGTAGGGCTGCCGCTCCGCTGTTGTGTGCGCGAAGCAGCCGCTTCTCCTGCTCCGGGAGCGGACAGAGCGGTAGCTTGTACGAGGGCGAAGAACGAAGCCGCAGAGCACCCAGCTTCTCCGCGCCCCCTAAGGACTGCTAGAGGACCGTGGTGGCCACTCGCCTTCCTCTTCAATTCCATTCTAGTATCCTTAGGGACGGTGTTCCAGGACAATTTTCCTGAGTTTTGAATTCGTCCTGATGCAGCCCCTCCTGGGAAACTCGTGCGCGTCCTCTGAGTCTCCGAGTGCAGAGACCTCGATGGCAACTGCAGAAATGAAGGGCTGCGTTGAGTTGTCGAGAAGCAAGAACATAGCCTGGAGTTTGGGAGTCAGCAGCTGCTGGACTTTTGCGATTGCTTTCACTGTGCACTGAATGCCAGGACGGCATGTGCACGTTAAAACAACGAGCTGGGCAAGAGTAATCGAAAGATCACGGCCGTCAGAAAGCAGCTTCTCTATTGCCCTGGAAAGAGCATTGTTTTTGGAGTGTGCAGTAAAATCGTGTTTCTGGACAAGGGAGGCATAAGTGCGCTGCGCTCCTAAGCTATCTCCCTGCGAGACACACTGCCAAAGCTTTTCGCTATCATGCAGTCCAGTGCAGACGCACACTACGGCTCTCCGGAGCTGTCCGAAGCCAAGCGCCGGTGGCCGGCGTCTTTCGGCTGAAGCAGCGCTTCGGAGCGTAGGGCTGCCGCTCCGCTCTTGTGTGCGCGAAGCAGCCGCTTCTCCTGCTCCGGGAGCCGGAGAGAGCGGTAGCTTGTACGAGGGCGAAGAACGAAGCCGCAGAGCACCGGGCTTCTGCGCGCACCCTAAGGACTGCTAGAGGACCGTGGTGGCCGCTCGCCTGCCTCTTCAATTCCATTCTAGCATCCTTAGGGAAGGTGTTCCAGGACAATTTTCCTGAGTTTTGAATTCGTCCTGATGCAGCCCCTCGTGGGAAACTCGTGCTCGTCCTCTGAGTCTCCGACATGCAGAGACCTCGATGGCAACTGCAGAAATGAAGGGCTGCGTTGAGTTGTCGAGAAGCAAGAACATAGCCAGCGCCTTGTGTTTGGAAGTCAGCAGCTGCTAGACTTTTGCGATTGCTATCACTGTGCACTGAAAGCCAGGACGGCCTGTGCACGTTAAAACAACTAGCTGAGCAAGAGTAGCCGAAAAATCACGGCCGCTAGATAGCAGCTTACGTATTGCCCAGGAAAGAGCACTATTTTTGGAGTGTGCAGTAAAATCGTGTTTTTGGACAAGGGAGGCATAAGTGCGCTGCGCTCCTAAGCTATCTCCCTGCGAGACACACTGTCAAAGCTTTTCGCTATGATGCAGTCTAGTGCAGACGCACACTACGGCTCTCCGGAGCTGTCCGAAGCCAAGCGCCGGTGGCCGGCGTCTTTCGGCTGAAGCAGCGCTTCGGAGCGTAGGGCTGCCGCTCCGCTGTTGTGTGCGCGAAGCAGCCGCTTCTCCTGCTCCGGGAGCCGGAGAGAGCTGTAGCTTGTACGAGGGCAAAGAACGTTGCTGCAGAGAGACGAAATTGTGTGCACAGTCTTGCGACTGATAGAGGACGGTGGCTAAAGCTCCCTGCCTTTTCAATGCACTGCTGGCATGCTTTATTGAAGGTGCTCCGAGACAATTTTCCTGGGTTTTGACTTCGTCCTGATGAAGCCCCTCTTGGGAAACTCGTGCTCGTTTCCGAAGGCTCGAGATGCAGAGAACTCGATGGCAGCTGCCGAAATGAAGGGCTGCGTTGAGTTGTCGAGAAGCAAGAACATAGCCAGCGCCTTGTGTTTGGGAGTCAGCAGCTGCTGGACTTTTGCGATTGCTTTCACTGTGCACTGAATGCCAGGACGGCACGTGCACGTTAAAACAACGAGCTGGGCAAGAGTGGGCAGAAGAGAACGGGCGTCAGACAGCAGCTTACATATTACCATAGGAAGAGCAGTGTTTTTGGAGTGTGCAGCAAATGCGTGTTTCTGGACAAGGGAGGCAAAAGTGCGCTGCGCTCCTAAGCTATCTCCCTGCGAGACACACTGCCAAAGCTTTTCGTTATCATGCAGTCTAGTGCAGACGCACACTACGGCTCTCCGGAGCTGTCCGAAGCTAAGCGCCGGTGGCCGGCGTCTTTCGGCTGAAGCAGCGCTTCGGAGCGTAGGGCTGCCGCTCCGCTGTTGTGTGCGCGAAGCAGCCGCTTCTCCTGCTCCGGGAGCCGGACAGAGCGGTAGCTTGTACGAGGGCAAAGAACGTTGCTGCAGAGAGAAGAAATTGTGTGCACAGTCTTGCGACTGATAGAGGACGGTGGCTAAAGCTCCCTGCCTTTTCAATGCACTGCTGGCATGCTTTATTGAAGGTGCTCCGAGAAAATTTTCCTGGGTTTTGACTTCGTCCTGATGAAGCCCCTCTTGGGAAACTCGTGCTCGTTTCCGAAGGCTCGAGATGCAGAGAACTCGATGGCAGCTGCCGAAATGAAGGGCTGCGTCGAGTTGTCGAGAAGCAAGAACATAGCCAGCGCCTTGTGTTTGGCAGTCAGCAGCTGCTGGACTTTTGCGATTGCTTTCACTGTGCACTGAATGCCAGGACGGCACGTGCACGTTAAAACAACGAGCTGGGCAAGAGTAGGCAGAAGAGAACGGGCGTCAGACAGCAGCTTACATATTACCATAGGAAGAGCAGTGTTTTTGGAGTGTGCAGCAAATGCGTGTTTCTGGACAAGGGAGGCAAAAGTGCGCTGCGCTCCTAAGCTATCTCCCTGCGAGACACACTGCCAAAGCTTTTCGTTATCATGCAGTCTAGTGCAGACGCACACTACGGCTCTCCGGAGCTGTCCGAAGCTAAGCGCCGGTGGCCGTGTCTTTCGGCTGAAGCAGCGCTTCGGAGCGTAGGGCTGCCGCTCCGCTGTTGTGTGCACGAAGCAGCCGCTTCTCCTGCTCCGGGAGCGGACAGAGCGGTAGCTTGTACGAGGGCGAAGAACGAAGCCACAGAGCACCCGGCTTCTCCGCGCCCTCTAAGGACTGCTAGAGGACCGTGGTGGCCACTCGCCTTCCTCTTCAATTCCATTCTAGCATCCTTATGGAAGGTGTTCCAGGACAATTTTCCTGAGTTTTGAATTCGTCCTGATGCAGCCCCTCGTGGGAAACTCGTGCGCGTCCTCTGAGTCTCCGAGTGCAGAGACCTCGATGGCAACTGCAGAAATGAAGGACTGCGTTGAGTTGTCGAGAAGCAAGAACATAGCCTGGAGTTTGGGAGTCAGCAGCTGCTGGACTTTTGCGATTGCTTTCACTGTGCACTGAATGCCAGGACGGCATGTGCACGTTAAAACAACGAGCTGGGCAAGAGTAATCGAAAGATCACGGCCGTCAGAAAGCAGCTTCTCTATTGCCCTGGAAAGAGCATTGTTTTTGGAGTGTGCAGTAAAATCGTGTTTCTGGACAAGGGAGGCATAAGTGCGCTGCGCTCCTAAGCTATCTCCCTGCGAGACACACTGCCAAAGCTTTTCGCTATCATGCAGTCCAGTGCAGACGCACACTACGGCTCTCCGGAGCTGTCCGAAGCCAAGCGCCGGTGGCCGGCGTCTTTCGGCTGAAGCAGCGCTTCGGAGCGTACGGCTGCCGCTCCGCTGTTGTTTGCGCGAAGCAGCCGCTTCTCCTGCTCCGGGAGCCGGAGAGAGCGGTAGCTTGTACGAGGGCGAAGAACGAAGCCGCAGAGCACCGGGCTTCTGCGCGCACCCTAAGGACTGCTAGAGGACCGTGGTGGCCGCTCGCCTGCCTCTTCAATTCCATTCTAGCATCCTTAGGGAAGGTGTTCCAGGACAATTTTCCTGAGTTTTGAATTCGTCCTGATGCAGCCCCTCGTGGGAAACTCGTGCTCGTCCTCTGAGTCTCCGACATGCAGAGACCTCGATGGCAACTGCAGAAATGAAGGGCTGCGTTGAGTTGTCGAGAAGCAAGAACATAGCCAGCGCCTTGTGTTTGGAAGTCAGCAGCTGCTAGACTTTTGCGATTGCTATCACTGTGCACTGAAAGCCAGGACGGCCTGTGCACGTTAAAACAACTAGCTGAGCAAGAGTAGCCGAAAAATCACGGCCGCTAGATAGCAGCTTACGTATTGCCCAGGAAAGAGCACTATTTTTGGAGTGTGCAGTAAAATCGTGTTTTTGGACAAGGGAGGCATAAGTGCGCTGCGCTCCTAAGCTATCTCCCTGCGAGACACACTGTCAAAGCTTTTCGCTATGATGCAGTCTAGTGCAGACGCACACTACGGCTCTCCGGAGCTGTCCGAAGCCAAGCGCCGGTGGCCGGCGTCTTTCGGCTGAAGCAGCGCTTCGGAGCGTATGGCTGCCGCTCCGCTGTTGTGTGCGCGAAGCAGCCGCTTCTCCTGCTCCGGGAGCCGGAGAGAGCTGTAGCTTGTACGAGGGCAAAGAACGTTGCTGCAGAGAGACGAAATTGTGTGCACAGTCTTGCGACTGATAGAGGACGGTGGCTAAAGCTCCCTGCCTTTTCAATGCACTGCTGGCATGCTTTATTGAAGGTGCTCCGAGACAATTTTCCTGGGTTTTGACTTCGTCCTGATGAAGCCCCTCTTGGGAAACTCGTGCTCGTTTCCGAAGGCTCGAGATGCAGAGAACTCGATGGCAGCTGCAGAAATGAAGGGCTGCGTCGAGTTGTCGAGAAGCAAGAACATAGCCAGCGCCTTGTGTTTGGCAGTCAGCAGCTGCTGGACTTTTGCGATTGCTTTCACTGTGCACTGAATGCCAGGACGGCACGTGCACGTTAAAACAACGAGCTGGGCAAGAGTGGGCAGAAGAGAACGGGCGTCAGACAGCAGCTTACATATTACCATAGGAAGAGCAGTGTTTTTGGAGTGTGCAGCAAATGCGTGTTTCTGGGCAAGGGAGGCATAAGTGCGCTGCGCTCCTAAGCTATCTCCCTGCGAGACACACTGCCAAAGCTTTTCGTTATCATGCAGTCTAGTGCAGACGCACACTACGGCTCTCCGGAGCTGTCCGAAGCTAAGCGCCGGTGGCCGGCGTCTTTCGGCTGAAGCAGCGCTTCGGAGCGTAGGGCTGCCGCTCCGCTGTTGTGTGCGCGAAGCAGCCGCTTCTCCTGCTCCGGGAGCCGGACAGAGCGGTAGCTTGTACGAGGGCAAAGAACGTTGCTGCAGAGAGAAGAAATTGTGTGCACAGTCTTGCGACTGATAGAGGACGGTGGCTAAAGCTCCCTGCCTTTTCAATGCACTGCTGGCATGCTTTATTGAAGGTGCTCCGAGACAATTTTCCTGGGTTTTGACTTCGTCCTGATGAAGCCCCTCTTGGGAAACTCGTGCTCGTTTCCGAAGGCTCGAGATGCAGAGAACTCGATGGCAGCTGCAGAAATGAAGGGCTGCGTTGAGTTGTCGAGAAGCAAGAACATAGCCAGCGCCTTGTGTTTGGGAGTCAGCAGCTGCTGGACTTTTGCGATTGCTTTCACTGTGCACTGAATGCCAGGACGGCACGTGCACGTTAAAACAACGAGCTGGGCAAGAGTAGGCAGAAGAGAACGGGCGTCAGACAGCAGCTTACATATTACCATAGGAAGAGCAGTGTTTTTGGAGTGTGCAGCAAATGCGTGTTTCTGGACAAGGGAGGCAAAAGTGCGCTGCGCTCCTAAGCTATCTCCCTGCGAGACACACTGCCAAAGCTTTTCGTTATCATGCAGTCTAGTGCAGACGCACACTACGGCTCTCCGGAGCTGTCCGAAGCTAAGCGCCGGTGGCCGTGTCTTTCGGCTGAAGCAGCGCTTCGGAGCGTAGGGCTGCCGCTCCGCTGTTGTGTGCACGAAGCAGCCGCTTCTCCTGCTCCGGGAGCGGACAGAGCGGTAGCTTGTACGAGGGCGAAGAACGAAGCCACAGAGCACCCGGCTTCTCCGCGCCCTCTAAGGACTGCTAGAGGACCGTGGTGGCCACTCGCCTTCCTCTTCAATTCCATTCTAGCATCCTTATGGAAGGTGTTCCAGGACAATTTTCCTGAGTTTTGAATTCGTCCTGATGCAGCCCCTCGTGGGAAACTCGTGCGCGTCCTCTGAGTCTCCGAGTGCAGAGACCTCGATGGCAACTGCAGAAATGAAGGACTGCGTTGAGTTGTCGAGAAGCAAGAACATAGCCTGGAGTTTGGGAGTCAGCAGCTGCTGGACTTTTGCGATTGCTTTCACTGTGCACTGAATGCCAGGACGGCATGTGCACGTTAAAACAACGAGCTGGGCAAGAGTAATCGAAAGATCACGGCCGTCAGAAAGCAGCTTCTCTATTGCCCTGGAAAGAGCATTGTTTTTGGAGTGTGCAGTAAAATCGTGTTTCTGGACAAGGGAGGCATAAGTGCGCTGCGCTCCTAAGCTATCTCCCTGCGAGACACACTGTCAAAGCTTTTCGCTATCATGCAGTCCAGTGCAGACGCACACTACGGCTCTCCGGAGCTGTCCGAAGCTAAGCGCCGGTGGCCGTGTCTTTCGGCTGAAGCAGCGCTTCGGAGCGTAGGGCTGCCGCTCCGCTGTTGTGTGCGCGAAGCAGCCGCTTCTCCTGCTCCGGGAGCGGACAGAGCGGTAGCTTGTACGAGGGCGAAGAACGAAGCCGCAGAGCACCCAGCTTCTCCGCGCCCCCTAAGGACTGCTAGAGGACCGTGGTGGCCACTCGCCTTCCTCTTCAATTCCATTCTAGTATCCTTAGGGACGGTGTTCCAGGACAATTTTCCTGAGTTTTGAATTCGTCCTGATGCAGCCCCTCCTGGGAAACTCGTGCGCGTCCTCTGAGTCTCCGAGTGCAGAGACCTCGATGGCAACTGCAGAAATGAAGGGCTGCGTTGAGTTGTCGAGAAGCAAGAACATAGCCTGGAGTTTGGGAGTCAGCAGCTGCTGGACTTTTGCGATTGCTTTCACTGTGCACTGAATGCCAGGACGGCATGTGCACGTTAAAACAACGAGCTGGGCAAGAGTAATCGAAAGATCACGGCCGTCAGAAAGCAGCTTCTCTATTGCCCTGGAAAGAGCATTGTTTTTGGAGTGTGCAGTAAAATCGTGTTTCTGGACAAGGGAGGCATAAGTGCGCTGCGCTCCTAAGCTATCTCCCTGCGAGACACACTGCCAAAGCTTTTCGCTATCATGCAGTCCAGTGCAGACGCACACTACGGCTCTCCGGAGCTGTCCGAAGCCAAGCGCCGGTGGCCGGCGTCTTTCGGCTGAAGCAGCGCTTCGGAGCGTAGGGCTGCCGCTCCGCTCTTGTGTGCGCGAAGCAGCCGCTTCTCCTGCTCCGGGAGCCGGAGAGAGCGGTAGCTTGTACGAGGGCGAAGAACGAAGCCGCAGAGCACCGGGCTTCTGCGCGCACCCTAAGGACTGCTAGAGGACCGTGGTGGCCGCTCGCCTGCCTCTTCAATTCCATTCTAGCATCCTTAGGGAAGGTGTTCCAGGACAATTTTCCTGAGTTTTGAATTCGTCCTGATGCAGCCCCTCGTGGGAAACTCGTGCTCGTCCTCTGAGTCTCCGACATGCAGAGACCTCGATGGCAACTGCAGAAATGAAGGGCTGCGTTGAGTTGTCGAGAAGCAAGAACATAGCCAGCGCCTTGTGTTTGGAAGTCAGCAGCTGCTAGACTTTTGCGATTGCTATCACTGTGCACTGAAAGCCAGGACGGCCTGTGCACGTTAAAACAACTAGCTGAGCAAGAGTAGCCGAAAAATCACGGCCGCTAGATAGCAGCTTACGTATTGCCCAGGAAAGAGCACTATTTTTGGAGTGTGCAGTAAAATCGTGTTTTTGGACAAGGGAGGCATAAGTGCGCTGCGCTCCTAAGCTATCTCCCTGCGAGACACACTGTCAAAGCTTTTCGCTATGATGCAGTCTAGTGCAGACGCACACTACGGCTCTCCGGAGCTGTCCGAAGCCAAGCGCCGGTGGCCGGCGTCTTTCGGCTGAAGCAGCGCTTCGGAGCGTAGGGCTGCCGCTCCGCTGTTGTGTGCGCGAAGCAGCCGCTTCTCCTGCTCCGGGAGCCGGAGAGAGCTGTAGCTTGTACGAGGGCAAAGAACGTTGCTGCAGAGAGACGAAATTGTGTGCACAGTCTTGCGACTGATAGAGGACGGTGGCTAAAGCTCCCTGCCTTTTCAATGCACTGCTGGCATGCTTTATTGAAGGTGCTCCGAGACAATTTTCCTGGGTTTTGACTTCGTCCTGATGAAGCCCCTCTTGGGAAACTCGTGCTCGTTTCCGAAGGCTCGAGATGCAGAGAACTCGATGGCAGCTGCCGAAATGAAGGGCTGCGTTGAGTTGTCGAGAAGCAAGAACATAGCCAGCGCCTTGTGTTTGGGAGTCAGCAGCTGCTGGACTTTTGCGATTGCTTTCACTGTGCACTGAATGCCAGGACGGCACGTGCACGTTAAAACAACGAGCTGGGCAAGAGTGGGCAGAAGAGAACGGGCGTCAGACAGCAGCTTACATATTACCATAGGAAGAGCAGTGTTTTTGGAGTGTGCAGCAAATGCGTGTTTCTGGACAAGGGAGGCAAAAGTGCGCTGCGCTCCTAAGCTATCTCCCTGCGAGACACACTGCCAAAGCTTTTCGTTATCATGCAGTCTAGTGCAGACGCACACTACGGCTCTCCGGAGCTGTCCGAAGCTAAGCGCCGGTGGCCGGCGTCTTTCGGCTGAAGCAGCGCTTCGGAGCGTAGGGCTGCCGCTCCGCTGTTGTGTGCGCGAAGCAGCCGCTTCTCCTGCTCCGGGAGCCGGACAGAGCGGTAGCTTGTACGAGGGCAAAGAACGTTGCTGCAGAGAGAAGAAATTGTGTGCACAGTCTTGCGACTGATAGAGGACGGTGGCTAAAGCTCCCTGCCTTTTCAATGCACTGCTGGCATGCTTTATTGAAGGTGCTCCGAGAAAATTTTCCTGGGTTTTGACTTCGTCCTGATGAAGCCCCTCTTGGGAAACTCGTGCTCGTTTCCGAAGGCTCGAGATGCAGAGAACTCGATGGCAGCTGCCGAAATGAAGGGCTGCGTCGAGTTGTCGAGAAGCAAGAACATAGCCAGCGCCTTGTGTTTGGCAGTCAGCAGCTGCTGGACTTTTGCGATTGCTTTCACTGTGCACTGAATGCCAGGACGGCACGTGCACGTTAAAACAACGAGCTGGGCAAGAGTAGGCAGAAGAGAACGGGCGTCAGACAGCAGCTTACATATTACCATAGGAAGAGCAGTGTTTTTGGAGTGTGCAGCAAATGCGTGTTTCTGGACAAGGGAGGCAAAAGTGCGCTGCGCTCCTAAGCTATCTCCCTGCGAGACACACTGCCAAAGCTTTTCGTTATCATGCAGTCTAGTGCAGACGCACACTACGGCTCTCCGGAGCTGTCCGAAGCTAAGCGCCGGTGGCCGTGTCTTTCGGCTGAAGCAGCGCTTCGGAGCGTAGGGCTGCCGCTCCGCTGTTGTGTGCGCGAAGCAGCCGCTTCTCCTGCTCCGGGAGCGGACAGAGCGGTAGCTTGTACGAGGGCGAAGAACGAAGCCGCAGAGCACCCGGCTTCTCCGCGCCCTCTAAGGACTGCTAGAGGACCGTGGTGGCCACTCGCCTTCCTCTTCAATTCCATTCTAGCATCCTTATGGAAGGTGTTCCAGGACAATTTTCCTGAGTTTTGAATTCGTCCTGATGCAGCCCCTCGTGGGAAACTCGTGCGCGTCCTCTGAGTCTCCGAGTGCAGAGACCTCGATGGCAACTGCAGAAATGAAGGACTGCGTTGAGTTGTCGAGAAGCAAGAACATAGCCTGGAGTTTGGGAGTCAGCAGCTGCTGGACTTTTGCGATTGCTTTCACTGTGCACTGAATGCCAGGACGGCATGTGCACGTTAAAACAACGAGCTGGGCAAGAGTAATCGAAAGATCACGGCCGTCAGAAAGCAGCTTCTCTATTGCCCTGGAAAGAGCATTGTTTTTGGAGTGTGCAGTAAAATCGTGTTTCTGGACAAGGGAGGCATAAGTGCGCTGCGCTCCTAAGCTATCTCCCTGCGAGACACACTGCCAAAGCTTTTCGCTATCATGCAGTCCAGTGCAGACGCACACTACGGCTCTCCGGAGCTGTCCGAAGCCAAGCGCCGGTGGCCGGCGTCTTTCGGCTGAAGCAGCGCTTCGGAGCGTACGGCTGCCGCTCCGCTCTTGTGTGCGCGAAGCAGCCGCTTCTCCTGCTCCGGGAGCCGGAGAGAGCGGTAGCTTGTACGAGGGCGAAGAACGAAGCCGCAGAGCACCGGGCTTCTGCGCGCACCCTAAGGACTGCTAGAGGACCGTGGTGGCCGCTCGCCTGCCTCTTCAATTCCATTCTAGCATCCTTAGGGAAGGTGTTCCAGGACAATTTTCCTGAGTTTTGAATTCGTCCTGATGCAGCCCCTCGTGGGAAACTCGTGCTCGTCCTCTGAGTCTCCGACATGCAGAGACCTCGATGGCAACTGCAGAAATGAAGGGCTGCGTTGAGTTGTCGAGAAGCAAGAACATAGCCAGCGCCTTGTGTTTGGAAGTCAGCAGCTGCTAGACTTTTGCGATTGCTATCACTGTGCACTGAAAGCCAGGACGGCCTGTGCACGTTAAAACAACTAGCTGAGCAAGAGTAGCCGAAAAATCACGGCCGCTAGATAGCAGCTTACGTATTGCCCAGGAAAGAGCACTATTTTTGGAGTGTGCAGTAAAATCGTGTTTTTGGACAAGGGAGGCATAAGTGCGCTGCGCTCCTAAGCTATCTCCCTGCGAGACACACTGTCAAAGCTTTTCGCTATGATGCAGTCTAGTGCAGACGCACACTACGGCTCTCCGGAGCTGTCCGAAGCCAAGCGCCGGTGGCCGGCGTCTTTCGGCTGAAGCAGCGCTTCGGAGCGTATGGCTGCCGCTCCGCTGTTGTGTGCGCGAAGCAGCCGCTTCTCCTGCTCCGGGAGCCGGAGAGAGCTGTAGCTTGTACGAGGGCAAAGAACGTTGCTGCAGAGAGACGAAATTGTGTGCACAGTCTTGCGACTGATAGAGGACGGTGGCTAAAGCTCCCTGCCTTTTCAATGCACTGCTGGCATGCTTTATTGAAGGTGCTCCGAGACAATTTTCCTGGGTTTTGACTTCGTCCTGATGAAGCCCCTCTTGGGAAACTCGTGCTCGTTTCCGAAGGCTCGAGATGCAGAGAACTCGATGGCAGCTGCAGAAATGAAGGGCTGCGTTGAGTTGTCGAGAAGCAAGAACATAGCCAGCGCCTTGTGTTTGGCAGTCAGCAGCTGCTGGACTTTTGCGATTGCTTTCACTGTGCACTGAATGCCAGGACGGCACGTGCACGTTAAAACAACGAGCTGGGCAAGAGTGGGCAGAAGAGAACGGGCGTCAGACAGCAGCTTACATATTACCATAGGAAGAGCAGTGTTTTTGGAGTGTGCAGCAAATGCGTGTTTCTGGGCAAGGGAGGCATAAGTGCGCTGCGCTCCTAAGCTATCTCCCTGCGAGACACACTGCCAAAGCTTTTCGTTATCATGCAGTCTAGTGCAGACGCACACTACGGCTCTCCGGAGCTGTCCGAAGCTAAGCGCCGGTGGCCGGCGTCTTTCGGCTGAAGCAGCGCTTCGGAGCGTAGGGCTGCCGCTCCGCTGTTGTGTGCGCGAAGCAGCCGCTTCTCCTGCTCCGGGAGCGGACAGAGCGGTAGCTTGTACGAGGGCGAAGAACGAAGCCGCAGAGCACCCGGCTTCTCCGCGCCCCCTAAGGACTGCTAGAGGACCGTGGTGGCCACTCGCCTTCCTCTTCAATTCCATTCTAGTATCCTTAGGGACGGTGTTCCAGGACAATTTTCCTGAGTTTTGAATTCGTCCTGATGCAGCCCCTCGTGGGAAACTCGTGCGCGTCCTCTGAGTCTCCGAGTGCAGAGACCTCGATGGCAACTGCAGAAATGAAGGACTGCGTTGAGTTGTCGAGAAGCAAGAACATAGCCTGGAGTTTGGGAGTCAGCAGCTGCTGGACTTTTGCGATTGCTTTCACTGTGCACTGAATGCCAGGACGGCATGTGCACGTTAAAACAACGAGCTGGGCAAGAGTAATCGAAAGATCACGGCCGTCAGAAAGCAGCTTCTCTATTGCCCTGGAAAGAGCATTGTTTTTGGAGTGTGCAGTAAAATCGTGTTTCTGGACAAGGGAGGCATAAGTGCGCTGCGCTCCTAAGCTATCTCCCTGCGAGACACACTGCCAAAGCTTTTCGCTATCATGCAGTCCAGTGCAGACGCACACTACGGCTCTCCGGAGCTGTCCGAAGCCAAGCGCCGGTGGCCGGCGTCTTTCGGCTGAAGCAGCGCTTCGGAGCGTAGGGCTGCCGCTCCGCTCTTGTGTGCGCGAAGCAGCCGCTTCTCCTGCTCCGGGAGCCGGAGAGAGCGGTAGCTTGTACGAGGGCGAAGAACGTTGCTGCAGAGAGACGAAATTGTGTGCACAGTCTTGCGACTGATAGAGGACGGTGGCTAAAGCTCCCTGCCTTTTCAATGCACTGCTGGCATGCTTTATTGAAGGTGCTCCGAGACAATTTTCCTGGGTTTTGACTTCGTCCTGATGAAGCCCCTCTTGGGAAACTCGTGCTCGTTTCCGAAGGCTCGAGATGCAGAGAACTCGATGGCAGCTGCAGAAATGAAGGGCTGCGTTGAGTTGTCGAGAAGCAAGAACATAGCCAGCGCCTTGTGTTTGGGAGTCAGCAGCTGCTGGACTTTTGCGATTGCTTTCACTGTGCACTGAATGCCAGGACGGCACGTGCACGTTAAAACAACGAGCTGGGCAAGAGTGGGCAGAAGAGAACGGGCGTCAGACAGCAGCTTACATATTACCATAGGAAGAGCAGTGTTTTTGGAGTGTGCAGCAAATGCGTGTTTCTGGACAAGGGAGGCAAAAGTGCGCTGCGCTCCTAAGCTATCTCCCTGCGAGACACACTGCCAAAGCTTTTCGTTATCATGCAGTCTAGTGCAGACGCACACTACGGCTCTCCGGAGCTGTCCGAAGCTAAGCGCCGGTGGCCGGCGTCTTTCGGCTGAAGCAGCGCTTCGGAGCGTAGGGCTGCCGCTCCGCTGTTGTGTGCGCGAAGCAGCCGCTTCTCCTGCTCCGGGAGCCGGACAGAGCGGTAGCTTGTACGAGGGCAAAGAACGTTGCTGCAGAGAGAAGAAATTGTGTGCACAGTCTTGCGACTGATAGAGGACGGTGGCTAAAGCTCCCTGCCTTTTCAATGCACTGCTGGCATGCTTTATTGAAGGTGCTCCGAGACAATTTTCCTGGGTTTTGACTTCGTCCTGATGAAGCCCCTCTTGGGAAACTCGTGCTCGTTTCCGAAGGCTCGAGATGCAGAGACCTCGATGGCAGCTGCAGAAATGAAGGGCTGCGTTGAGTTGTCGAGAAGCAAGAACATAGCCAGCGCCTTGTGTTTGGGAGTCAGCAGCTGCTGGACTTTTGCGATTGCTTTCACTGTGCACTGAATGCCAGGACGGCACGTGCACGTTAAAACAACGAGCTGGGCAAGAGTAGGCAGAAGAGAACGGGCGTCTGACAGCAGCTTACATATTACCATAGGAAGAGCAGTGTTTTTGGAGTGTGCAGCAAATGCGTGTTTCTGGACAAGGGAGGCAAAAGTGCGCTGCGCTCCTAAGCTATCTCCCTGCGAGACACACTGCCAAAGCTTTTCGTTATCATGCAGTCTAGTGCAGACGCACACTACGGCTCTCCGGAGCTGTCCGAAGCTAAGCGCCGGTGGCCGTGTCTTTCGGCTGAAGCAGCGCTTCGGAGCGTAGGGCTGCCGCTCCGCTGTTGTGTGCGCGAAGCAGCCGCTTCTCCTGCTCCGGGAGCGGACAGAGCGGTAGCTTGTACGAGGGCGAAGAACGAAGCCGCAGAGCACCCGGCTTCTCCGCGCCCTCTAAGGACTGCTAGAGGACCGTGGTGGCCACTCGCCTTCCTCTTCAATTCCATTCTAGCATCCTTATGGAAGGTGTTCCAGGACAATTTTCCTGAGTTTTGAATTCGTCCTGATGCAGCCCCTCGTGGGAAACTCGTGCGCGTCCTCTGAGTCTCCGAGTGCAGAGACCTCGATGGCAACTGCAGAAATGAAGGACTGCGTTGAGTTGTCGAGAAGCAAGAACATAGACTGGAGTTTGGGAGTCAGCAGCTGCTGGACTTTTGCGATTGCTTTCACTGTGCACTGAATGCCAGGACGGCATGTGCACGTTAAAACAACGAGCTGGGCAAGAGTAATCGAAAGATCACGGCCGTCAGAAAGCAGCTTCTCTATTGCCCTGGAAAGAGCATTGTTTTTGGAGTGTGCAGTAAAATCGTGTTTCTGGACAAGGGAGGCATAAGTGCGCTGCGCTCCTAAGCTATCTCCCTGCGAGACACACTGCCAAAGCTTTTCGCTATCATGCAGTCCAGTGCAGACGCACACTACGGCTCTCCGGAGCTGTCCGAAGCCAAGCGCCGGTGGCCGGCGTCTTTCGGCTGAAGCAGCGCTTCGGAGCGTACGGCTGCCGCTCCGCTGTTGTTTGCGCGAAGCAGCCGCTTCTCCTGCTCCGGGAGCCGGAGAGAGCGGTAGCTTGTACGAGGGCGAAGAACGAAGCCGCAGAGCACCGGGCTTCTGCGCGCACCCTAAGGACTGCTAGAGGACCGTGGTGGCCGCTCGCCTGCCTCTTCAATTCCATTCTAGCATCCTTAGGGAAGGTGTTCCAGGACAATTTTCCTGAGTTTTGAATTCGTCCTGATGCAGCCCCTCGTGGGAAACTCGTGCTCGTCCTCTGAGTCTCCGACATGCAGAGACCTCGATGGCAACTGCAGAAATGAAGGGCTGCGTTGAGTTGTCGAGAAGCAAGAACATAGCCAGCGCCTTGTGTTTGGAAGTCAGCAGCTGCTAGACTTTTGCGATTGCTATCACTGTGCACTGAAAGCCAGGACGGCCTGTGCACGTTAAAACAACTAGCTGAGCAAGAGTAGCCGAAAAATCACGGCCGCTAGATAGCAGCTTACGTATTGCCCAGGAAAGAGCACTATTTTTGGAGTGTGCAGTAAAATCGTGTTTTTGGACAAGGGAGGCATAAGTGCGCTGCGCTCCTAAGCTATCTCCCTGCGAGACACACTGTCAAAGCTTTTCGCTATGATGCAGTCTAGTGCAGACGCACACTACGGCTCTCCGGAGCTGTCCGAAGCCAAGCGCCGGTGGCCGGCGTCTTTCGGCTGAAGCAGCGCTTCGGAGCGTATGGCTGCCGCTCCGCTGTTGTGTGCGCGAAGCAGCCGCTTCTCCTGCTCCGGGAGCCGGAGAGAGCTGTAGCTTGTACGAGGGCAAAGAACGTTGCTGCAGAGGGACGAAATTGTGTGCACAGTCTTGCGACTGATAGAGGACGGTGGCTAAAGCTCCCTGCCTTTTCAATGCACTGCTGGCATGCTTTATTGAAGGTGCTCCGAGACAATTTTCCTGGGTTTTGACTTCGTCCTGATGAAGCCCCTCTTGGGAAACTCGTGCTCGTTTCCGAAGGCTCGAGATGCAGAGAACTCGATGGCAGCTGCAGAAATGAAGGGCTGCGTCGAGTTGTCGAGAAGCAAGAACATAGCCAGCGCCTTGTGTTTGGCAGTCAGCAGCTGCTGGACTTTTGCGATTGCTTTCACTGTGCACTGAATGCCAGGACGGCACGTGCACGTTAAAACAACGAGCTGGGCAAGAGTGGGCAGAAGAGAACGGGCGTCAGACAGCAGCTTACATATTACCATAGGAAGAGCAGTGTTTTTGGAGTGTGCAGCAAATGCGTGTTTCTGGGCAAGGGAGGCATAAGTGCGCTGCGCTCCTAAGCTATCTCCCTGCGAGACACACTGCCAAAGCTTTTCGTTATCATGCAGTCTAGTGCAGACGCACACTACGGCTCTCCGGAGCTGTCCGAAGCTAAGCGCCGGTGGCCGGCGTCTTTCGGCTGAAGCAGCGCTTCGGAGCGTAGGGCTGCCGCTCCGCTGTTGTGTGCGCGAAGCAGCCGCTTCTCCTGCTCCGGGAGCCGGACAGAGCGGTAGCTTGTACGAGGGCAAAGAACGTTGCTGCAGAGAGAAGAAATTGTGTGCACAGTCTTGCGACTGATAGAGGACGGTGGCTAAAGCTCCCTGCCTTTTCAATGCACTGCTGGCATGCTTTATTGAAGGTGCTCCGAGACAATTTTCCTGGGTTTTGACTTCGTCCTGATGAAGCCCCTCTTGGGAAACTCGTGCTCGTTTCCGAAGGCTCGAGATGCAGAGAACTCGATGGCAGCTGCAGAAATGAAGGGCTGCGTTGAGTTGTCGAGAAGCAAGAACATAGCCAGCGCCTTGTGTTTGGGAGTCAGCAGCTGCTGGACTTTTGCGATTGCTTTCACTGTGCACTGAATGCCAGGACGGCACGTGCACGTTAAAACAACGAGCTGGGCAAGAGTAGGCAGAAGAGAACGGGCGTCAGACAGCAGCTTACATATTACCATAGGAAGAGCAGTGTTTTTGGAGTGTGCAGCAAATGCGTGTTTCTGGACAAGGGAGGCAAAAGTGCGCTGCGCTCCTAAGCTATCTCCCTGCGAGACACACTGCCAAAGCTTTTCGTTATCATGCAGTCTAGTGCAGACGCACACTACGGCTCTCCGGAGCTGTCCGAAGCTAAGCGCCGGTGGCCGTGTCTTTCGGCTGAAGCAGCGCTTCGGAGCGTAGGGCTGCCGCTCCGCTGTTGTGTGCACGAAGCAGCCGCTTCTCCTGCTCCGGGAGCGGACAGAGCGGTAGCTTGTACGAGGGCGAAGAACGAAGCCACAGAGCACCCGGCTTCTCCGCGCCCTCTAAGGACTGCTAGAGGACCGTGGTGGCCACTCGCCTTCCTCTTCAATTCCATTCTAGCATCCTTATGGAAGGTGTTCCAGGACAATTTTCCTGAGTTTTGAATTCGTCCTGATGCAGCCCCTCGTGGGAAACTCGTGCGCGTCCTCTGAGTCTCCGAGTGCAGAGACCTCGATGGCAACTGCAGAAATGAAGGACTGCGTTGAGTTGTCGAGAAGCAAGAACATAGCCTGGAGTTTGGAAGTCAGCAGCTGCTGGACTTTTGCGATTGCTTTCACTGTGCACTGAATGCCAGGACGGCATGTGCACGTTAAAACAACGAGCTGGGCAAGAGTAATCGAAAGATCACGGCCGTCAGAAAGCAGCTTCTCTATTGCCCTGGAAAGAGCATTGTTTTTGGAGTGTGCAGTAAAATCGTGTTTCTGGACAAGGGAGGCATAAGTGCGCTGCGCTCCTAAGCTATCTCCCTGCGAGACACACTGTCAAAGCTTTTCGCTATCATGCAGTCCAGTGCAGACGCACACTACGGCTCTCCGGAGCTGTCCGAAGCTAAGCGCCGGTGGCCGTGTCTTTCGGCTGAAGCAGCGCTTCGGAGCGTAGGGCTGCCGCTCCGCTGTTGTGTGCGCGAAGCAGCCGCTTCTCCTGCTCCGGGAGCGGACAGAGCGGTAGCTTGTACGAGGGCGAAGAACGAAGCCGCAGAGCACCCGGCTTCTCCGCGCCCCCTAAGGACTGCTAGAGGACCGTGGTGGCCACTCGCCTTCCTCTTCAATTCCATTCTAGTATCCTTAGGGACGGTGTTCCAGGACAATTTTCCTGAGTTTTGAATTCGTCCTGATGCAGCCCCTCGTGGGAAACTCGTGCGCGTCCTCTGAGTCTCCGAGTGCAGAGACCTCGATGGCAACTGCAGAAATGAAGGGCTGCGTTGAGTTGTCGAGAAGCAAGAACATAGCCTGGAGTTTGGGAGTCAGCAGCTGCTGGACTTTTGCGATTGCTTTCACTGTGCACTGAATGCCAGGACGGCATGTGCACGTTAAAACAACGAGCTGGGCAAGAGTAATCGAAAGATCACGGCCGTCAGAAAGCAGCTTCTCTATTGCCCTGGAAAGAGCATTGTTTTTGGAGTGTGCAGTAAAATCGTGTTTCTGGACAAGGGAGGCATAAGTGCGCTGCGCTCCTAAGCTATCTCCCTGCGAGACACACTGCCAAAGCTTTTCGCTATCATGCAGTCCAGTGCAGACGCACACTACGGCTCTCCGGAGCTGTCCGAAGCCAAGCGCCGGTGGCCGGCGTCTTTCGGCTGAAGCAGCGCTTCGGAGCGTAGGGCTGCCGCTCCGCTCTTGTGTGCGCGAAGCAGCCGCTTCTCCTGCTCCGGGAGCCGGAGAGAGCGGTAGCTTGTACGAGGGCGAAGAACGAAGCCGCAGAGCACCGGGCTTCTGCGCGCACCCTAAGGACTGCTAGAGGACCGTGGTGGCCGCTCGCCTGCCTCTTCAATTCCATTCTAGCATCCTTAGGGAAGGTGTTCCAGGACAATTTTCCTGAGTTTTGAATTCGTCCTGATGCAGCCCCTCGTGGGAAACTCGTGCTCGTCCTCTGAGTCTCCGACATGCAGAGACCTCGATGGCAACTGCACAAATGAAGGGCTGCGTTGAGTTGTCGAGAAGCAAGAACATAGCCAGCGCCTTGTGTTTGGAAGTCAGCAGCTGCTAGACTTTTGCGATTGCTATCACTGTGCACTGAAAGCCAGGACGGCCTGTGCACGTTAAAACAACTAGCTGAGCAAGAGTAGCCGAAAAATCACGGCCGCTACATAGCAGCTTACGTATTGCCCAGGAAAGAGCACTATTTTTGGAGTGTGCAGTAAAATCGTGTTTTTGGACAAGGGAGGCATAAGTGCGCTGCGCTCCTAAGCTATCTCCCTGCGAGACACACTGTCAAAGCTTTTCGCTATGATGCAGTCTAGTGCAGACGCACACTACGGCTCTCCGGAGCTGTCCGAAGCCAAGCGCCGGTGGCCGGCGTCTTTCGGCTGAAGCAGCGCTTCGGAGCGTAGGGCTGCCGCTCCGCTGTTGTGTGCGCGAAGCAGCCGCTTCTCCTGCTCCGGGAGCCGGAGAGAGCTGTAGCTTGTACGAGGGCAAAGAACGTTGCTGCAGAGAGACGAAATTGTGTGCACAGTCTTGCGACTGATAGAGGACGGTGGCTAAAGCTCCCTGCCTTTTCAATGCACTGCTGGCATGCTTTATTGAAGGTGCTCCGAGACAATTTTCCTGGGTTTTGACTTCGTCCTGATGAAGCCCCTCTTGGGAAACTCGTGCTCGTTTCCGAAGGCTCGAGATGCAGAGAACTCGATGGCAGCTGCCGAAATGAAGGGCTGCGTTGAGTTGTCGAGAAGCAAGAACATAGCCAGCGCCTTGTGTTTGGGAGTCAGCAGCTGCTGGACTTTTGCGATTGCTTTCACTGTGCACTGAATGCCAGGACGGCACGTGCACGTTAAAACAACGAGCTGGGCAAGAGTGGGCAGAAGAGAACGGGCGTCAGACAGCAGCTTACATATTACCATAGGAAGAGCAGTGTTTTTGGAGTGTGCAGCAAATGCGTGTTTCTGGACAAGGGAGGCAAAAGTGCGCTGCGCTCCTAAGCTATCTCCCTGCGAGACACACTGCCAAAGCTTTTCGTTATCATGCAGTCTAGTGCAGACGCACACTACGGCTCTCCGGAGCTGTCCGAAGCTAAGCGCCGGTGGCCGGCGTCTTTCGGCTGAAGCAGCGCTTCGGAGCGTAGGGCTGCCGCTCCGCTGTTGTGTGCGCGAAGCAGCCGCTTCTCCTGCTCCGGGAGCCGGACAGAGCGGTAGCTTGTACGAGGGCAAAGAACGTTGCTGCAGAGAGAAGAAATTGTGTGCACAGTCTTGCGACTGATAGAGGACGGTGGCTAAAGCTCCCTGCCTTTTCAATGCACTGCTGGCATGCTTTATTGAAGGTGCTCCGAGAAAATTTTCCTGGGTTTTGACTTCGTCCTGATGAAGCCCCTCTTGGGAAACTCGTGCTCGTTTCCGAAGGCTCGAGATGCAGAGAACTCGATGGCAGCTGCCGAAATGAAGGGCTGCGTTGAGTTGTCGAGAAGCAAGAACATAGCCAGCGCCTTGTGTTTGGCAGTCAGCAGCTGCTGGACTTTTGCGATTGCTTTCACTGTGCACTGAATGCCAGGACGGCACGTGCACGTTAAAACAACGAGCTGGGCAAGAGTAGGCAGAAGAGAACGGGCGTCAGACAGCAGCTTACATATTACCATAGGAAGAGCAGTGTTTTTGGAGTGTGCAGCAAATGCGTGTTTCTGGACAAGGGAGGCAAAAGTGCGCTGCGCTCCTAAGCTATCTCCCTGCGAGACACACTGCCAAAGCTTTTCGTTATCATGCAGTCTAGTGCAGACGCACACTACGGCTCTCCGGAGCTGTCCGAAGCTAAGCGCCGGTGGCCGTGTCTTTCGGCTGAAGCAGCGCTTCGGAGCGTAGGGCTGCCGCTCCGCTGTTGTGTGCGCGAAGCAGCCGCTTCTCCTGCTCCGGGAGCGGACAGAGCGGTAGCTTGTACGAGGGCGAAGAACGAAGCCGCAGAGCACCCGGCTTCTCCGCGCCCTCTAAGGACTGCTAGAGGACCGTGGTGGCCACTCGCCTTCCTCTTCAATTCCATTCTAGCATCCTTATGGAAGGTGTTCCAGGACAATTTTCCTGAGTTTTGAATTCGTCCTGATGCAGCCCCTCGTGGGAAACTCGTGCGCGTCCTCTGAGTCTCCGAGTGCAGAGACCTCGATGGCAACTGCAGAAATGAAGGACTGCGTTGAGTTGTCGAGAAGCAAGAACATAGCCTGGAGTTTGGGAGTCAGCAGCTGCTGGACTTTTGCGATTGCTTTCACTGTGCACTGAATGCCAGGACGGCATGTGCACGTTAAAACAACGAGCTGGGCAAGAGTAATCGAAAGATCACGGCCGTCAGAAAGCAGCTTCTCTATTGCCCTGGAAAGAGCATTGTTTTTGGAGTGTGCAGTAAAATCGTGTTTCTGGACAAGGGAGGCATAAGTGCGCTGCGCTCCTAAGCTATCTCCCTGCGAGACACACTGCCAAAGCTTTTCGCTATCATGCAGTCCAGTGCAGACGCACACTACGGCTCTCCGGAGCTGTCCGAAGCCAAGCGCCGGTGGCCGGCGTCTTTCGGCTGAAGCAGCGCTTCGGAGCGTACGGCTGCCGCTCCGCTCTTGTGTGCGCGAAGCAGCCGCTTCTCCTGCTCCGGGAGCCGGAGAGAGCGGTAGCTTGTACGAGGGCGAAGAACGAAGCCGCAGAGCACCGGGCTTCTGCGCGCACCCTAAGGACTGCTAGAGGACCGTGGTGGCCGCTCACCTGCCTCTTCAATTCCATTCTAGCATCCTTAGGGAAGGTGTTCCAGGACAATTTTCCTGAGTTTTGAATTCGTCCTGATGCAGCCCCTCGTGGGAAACTCGTGCTCGTCCTCTGAGTCTCCGACATGCAGAGACCTCGATGGCAACTGCAGAAATGAAGGGCTGCCTTGAGTTGTCGAGAAGCAAGAACATAGCCAGCGCCTTGTGTTTGGAAGTCAGCAGCTGCTAGACTTTTGCGATTGCTATCACTGTGCACTGAAAGCCAGGACGGCCTGTGCACGTTAAAACAACTAGCTGAGCAAGAGTAGCCGAAAAATCACGGCCGCTAGATAGCAGCTTACGTATTGCCCAGGAAAGAGCACTATTTTTGGAGTGTGCAGTAAAATCGTGTTTTTGGACAAGGGAGGCATAAGTGCGCTGCGCTCCTAAGCTATCTCCCTGCGAGACACACTGTCAAAGCTTTTCGCTATGATGCAGTCTAGTGCAGACGCACACTACGGCTCTCCGGAGCTGTCCGAAGCCAAGCGCCGGTGGCCGGCGTCTTTCGGCTGAAGCAGCGCTTCGGAGCGTATGGCTGCCGCTCCGCTGTTGTGTGCGCGAAGCAGCCGCTTCTCCTGCTCCGGGAGCCGGAGAGAGCTGTAGCTTGTACGAGGGCAAAGAACGTTGCTGCAGAGAGACGAAATTGTGTGCACAGTCTTGCGACTGATAGAGGACGGTGGCTAAAGCTCCCTGCCTTTTCAATGCACTGCTGGCATGCTTTATTGAAGGTGCTCCGAGACAATTTTCCTGGGTTTTGACTTCGTCCTGATGAAGCCCCTCTTGGGAAACTCGTGCTCGTTTCCGAAGGCTCGAGATGCAGAGAACTCGATGGCAGCTGCAGAAATGAAGGGCTGCGTTGAGTTGTCGAGAAGCAAGAACATAGCCAGCGCCTTGTGTTTGGCAGTCAGCAGCTGCTGGACTTTTGCGATTGCTTTCACTGTGCACTGAATGCCAGGACGGCACGTGCACGTTAAAACAACGAGCTGGGCAAGAGTGGGCAGAAGAGAACGGGCGTCAGACAGCAGCTTACATATTACCATAGGAAGAGCAGTGTTTTTGGAGTGTGCAGCAAATGCGTGTTTCTGGGCAAGGGAGGCATAAGTGCGCTGCGCTCCTAAGCTATCTCCCTGCGAGACACACTGCCAAAGCTTTTCGTTATCATGCAGTCTAGTGCAGACGCACACTACGGCTCTCCGGAGCTGTCCGAAGCTAAGCGCCGGTGGCCGGCGTCTTTCGGCTGAAGCAGCGCTTCGGAGCGTAGGGCTGCCGCTCCGCTGTTGTGTGCGCGAAGCAGCCGCTTCTCCTGCTCCGGGAGCGGACAGAGCGGTAGCTTGTACGAGGGCGAAGAACGAAGCCGCAGAGCACCCGGCTTCTCCGCGCCCCCTAAGGACTGCTAGAGGACCGTGGTGGCCACTCGCCTTCCTCTTCAATTCCATTCTAGTATCCTTAGGGACGGTGTTCCAGGACAATTTTCCTGAGTTTTGAATTCGTCCTGATGCAGCCCCTCGTGGGAAACTCGTGCGCGTCCTCTGAGTCTCCGAGTGCAGAGACCTCGATGGCAACTGCAGAAATGAAGGACTGCGTTGAGTTGTCGAGAAGCAAGAACATAGCCTGGAGTTTGGGAGTCAGCAGCTGCTGGACTTTTGCGATTGCTTTCACTGTGCACTGAATGCCAGGACGGCATGTGCACGTTAAAACAACGAGCTGGGCAAGAGTAATCGAAAGATCACGGCCGTCAGAAAGCAGCTTCTCTATTGCCCTGGAAAGAGCATTGTTTTTGGAGTGTGCAGTAAAATCGTGTTTCTGGACAAGGGAGGCATAAGTGCGCTGCGCTCCTAAGCTATCTCCCTGCGAGACACACTGCCAAAGCTTTTCGCTATCATGCAGTCCAGTGCAGACGCACACTACGGCTCTCCGGAGCTGTCCGAAGCCAAGCGCCGGTGGCCGGCGTCTTTCGGCTGAAGCAGCGCTTCGGAGCGTAGGGCTGCCGCTCCGCTCTTGTGTGCGCGAAGCAGCCGCTTCTCCTGCTCCGGGAGCCGGAGAGAGCGGTAGCTTGTACGAGGGCGAAGAACGTTGCTGCAGAGAGACGAAATTGTGTGCACAGTCTTGCGACTGATAGAGGACGGTGGCTAAAGCTCCCTGCCTTTTCAATGCACTGCTGGCATGCTTTATTGAAGGTGCTCCGAGACAATTTTCCTGGGTTTTGACTTCGTCCTGATGAAGCCCCTCTTGGGAAACTCGTGCTCGTTTCCGAAGGCTCGAGATGCAGAGAACTCGATGGCAGCTGCAGAAATGAAGGGCTGCGTTGAGTTGTCGAGAAGCAAGAACATAGCCAGCGCCTTGTGTTTGGGAGTCAGCAGCTGCTGGACTTTTGCGATTGCTTTCACTGTGCACTGAATGCCAGGACGGCACGTGCACGTTAAAACAACGAGCTGGGCAAGAGTGGGCAGAAGAGAACGGGCGTCAGACAGCAGCTTACATATTACCATAGGAAGAGCAGTGTTTTTGGAGTGTGCAGCAAATGCGTGTTTCTGGACAAGGGAGGCAAAAGTGCGCTGCGCTCCTAAGCTATCTCCCTGCGAGACACACTGCCAAAGCTTTTCGTTATCATGCAGTCTAGTGCAGACGCACACTACGGCTCTCCGGAGCTGTCCGAAGCTAAGCGCCGGTGGCCGGCGTCTTTCGGCTGAAGCAGCGCTTCGGAGCGTAGGGCTGCCGCTCCGCTGTTGTGTGCGCGAAGCAGCCGCTTCTCCTGCTCCGGGAGCCGGACAGAGCGGTAGCTTGTACGAGGGCAAAGAACGTTGCTGCAGAGAGAAGAAATTGTGTGCACAGTCTTGCGACTGATAGAGGACGGTGGCTAAAGCTCCCTGCCTTTTCAATGCACTGCTGGCATGCTTTATTGAAGGTGCTCCGAGACAATTTTCCTGGGTTTTGACTTCGTCCTGATGAAGCCCCTCTTGGGAAACTCGTGCTCGTTTCCGAAGGCTCGAGATGCAGAGACCTCGATGGCAGCTGCAGAAATGAAGGGCTGCGTTGAGTTGTCGAGAAGCAAGAACATAGCCAGCGCCTTGTGTTTGGGAGTCAGCAGCTGCTGGACTTTTGCGATTGCTTTCACTGTGCACTGAATGCCAGGACGGCACGTGCACGTTAAAACAACGAGCTGGGCAAGAGTAGGCAGAAGAGAACGGGCGTCTGACAGCAGCTTACATATTACCATAGGAAGAGCAGTGTTTTTGGAGTGTGCAGCAAATGCGTGTTTCTGGACAAGGGAGGCAAAAGTGCGCTGCGCTCCTAAGCTATCTCCCTGCGAGACACACTGCCAAAGCTTTTCGTTATCATGCAGTCTAGTGCAGACGCACACTACGGCTCTCCGGAGCTGTCCGAAGCTAAGCGCCGGTGGCCGTGTCTTTCGGCTGAAGCAGCGCTTCGGAGCGTAGGGCTGCCGCTCCGCTGTTGTGTGCGCGAAGCAGCCGCTTCTCCTGCTCCGGGAGCGGACAGAGCGGTAGCTTGTACGAGGGCGAAGAACGAAGCCGCAGAGCACCCGGCTTCTCCGCGCCCTCTAAGGACTGCTAGAGGACCGTGGTGGCCACTCGCCTTCCTCTTCAATTCCATTCTAGCATCCTTATGGAAGGTGTTCCAGGACAATTTTCCTGAGTTTTGAATTCGTCCTGATGCAGCCCCTCGTGGGAAACTCGTGCGCGTCCTCTGAGTCTCCGAGTGCAGAGACCTCGATGGCAACTGCAGAAATGAAGGACTGCGTTGAGTTGTCGAGAAGCAAGAACATAGACTGGAGTTTGGGAGTCAGCAGCTGCTGGACTTTTGCGATTGCTTTCACTGTGCACTGAATGCCAGGACGGCATGTGCACGTTAAAACAACGAGCTGGGCAAGAGTAATCGAAAGATCACGGCCGTCAGAAAGCAGCTTCTCTATTGCCCTGGAAAGAGCATTGTTTTTGGAGTGTGCAGTAAAATCGTGTTTCTGGACAAGGGAGGCATAAGTGCGCTGCGCTCCTAAGCTATCTCCCTGCGAGACACACTGCCAAAGCTTTTCGCTATCATGCAGTCCAGTGCAGACGCACACTACGGCTCTCCGGAGCTGTCCGAAGCCAAGCGCCGGTGGCCGGCGTCTTTCGGCTGAAGCAGCGCTTCGGAGCGTACGGCTGCCGCTCCGCTGTTGTTTGCGCGAAGCAGCCGCTTCTCCTGCTCCGGGAGCCGGACAGAGCGGTAGCTTGTACGAGGGCGAAGAACGAAGCCGCAGAGCACCGGGCTTCTGCGCGCACCCTAAGGACTGCTAGAGGACCGTGGTGGCCGCTCGCCTGCCTCTTCAATTCCATTCTAGCATCCTTAGGGAAGGTGTTCCAGGACAATTTTCCTGAGTTTTGAATTCGTCCTGATGCAGCCCCTCGTGGGAAACTCGTGCTCGTCCTCTGAGTCTCCGACATGCAGAGACCTCGATGGCAACTGCAGAAATGAAGGGCTGCCTTGAGTTGTCGAGAAGCAAGAACATAGCCAGCGCCTTGTGTTTGGAAGTCAGCAGCTGCTAGACTTTTGCGATTGCTATCACTGTGCACTGAAAGCCAGGACGGCCTGTGCACGTTAAAACAACTAGCTGAGCAAGAGTAGCCGAAAAATCACGGCCGCTAGATAGCAGCTTACGTATTGCCCAGGAAAGAGCACTATTTTTGGAGTGTGCAGTAAAATCGTGTTTTTGGACAAGGGAGGCATAAGTGCGCTGCGCTCCTAAGCTATCTCCCTGCGAGACACACTGTCAAAGCTTTTCGCTATGATGCAGTCTAGTGCAGACGCACACTACGGCTCTCCGGAGCTGTCCGAAGCCAAGCGCCGGTGGCCGGCGTCTTTCGGCTGAAGCAGCGCTTCGGAGCGTATGGCTGCCGCTCCGCTGTTGTGTGCGCGAAGCAGCCGCTTCTCCTGCTCCGGGAGCCGGAGAGAGCTGTAGCTTGTACGAGGGCAAAGAACGTTGCTGCAGAGAGACGAAATTGTGTGCACAGTCTTGCGACTGATAGAGGACGGTGGCTAAAGCTCCCTGCCTTTTCAATGCACTGCTGGCATGCTTTATTGAAGGTGCTCCGAGACAATTTTCCTGGGTTTTGACTTCGTCCTGATGAAGCCCCTCTTGGGAAACTCGTGCTCGTTTCCGAAGGCTCGAGATGCAGAGAACTCGATGGCAGCTGCAGAAATGAAGGGCTGCGTCGAGTTGTCGAGAAGCAAGAACATAGCCAGCGCCTTGTGTTTGGCAGTCAGCAGCTGCTGGACTTTTGCGATTGCTTTCACTGTGCACTGAATGCCAGGACGGCACGTGCACGTTAAAACAACGAGCTGGGCAAGAGTGGGCAGAAGAGAACGGGCGTCAGACAGCAGCTTACATATTACCATAGGAAGAGCAGTGTTTTTGGAGTGTGCAGCAAATGCGTGTTTCTGGGCAAGGGAGGCATAAGTGCGCTGCGCTCCTAAGCTATCTCCCTGCGAGACACACTGCCAAAGCTTTTCGTTATCATGCAGTCTAGTGCAGACGCACACTACGGCTCTCCGGAGCTGTCCGAAGCTAAGCGCCGGTGGCCGGCGTCTTTCGGCTGAAGCAGCGCTTCGGAGCGTAGGGCTGCCGCTCCGCTGTTGTGTGCGCGAAGCAGCCGCTTCTCCTGCTCCGGGAGCCGGACAGAGCGGTAGCTTGTACGAGGGCAAAGAACGTTGCTGCAGAGAGAAGAAATTGTGTGCACAGTCTTGCGACTGATAGAGGACGGTGGCTAAAGCTCCCTGCCTTTTCAATGCACTGCTGGCATGCTTTATTGAAGGTGCTCCGAGACAATTTTCCTGGGTTTTGACTTCGTCCTGATGAAGCCCCTCTTGGGAAACTCGTGCTCGTTTCCGAAGGCTCGAGATGCAGAGAACTCGATGGCAGCTGCAGAAATGAAGGGCTGCGTTGAGTTGTCGAGAAGCAAGAACATAGCCAGCGCCTTGTGTTTGGGAGTCAGCAGCTGCTGGACTTTTGCGATTGCTTTCACTGTGCACTGAATGCCAGGACGGCACGTGCACGTTAAAACAACGAGCTGGGCAAGAGTAGGCAGAAGAGAACGGGCGTCAGACAGCAGCTTACATATTACCATAGGAAGAGCAGTGTTTTTGGAGTGTGCAGCAAATGCGTGTTTCTGGACAAGGGAGGCAAAAGTGCGCTGCGCTCCTAAGCTATCTCCCTGCGAGACACACTGCCAAAGCTTTTCGTTATCATGCAGTCTAGTGCAGACGCACACTACGGCTCTCCGGAGCTGTCCGAAGCTAAGCGCCGGTGGCCGTGTCTTTCGGCTGAAGCAGCGCTTCGGAGCGTAGGGCTGCCGCTCCGCTGTTGTGTGCACGAAGCAGCCGCTTCTCCTGCTCCGGGAGCGGACAGAGCGGTAGCTTGTACGAGGGCGAAGAACGAAGCCACAGAGCACCCGGCTTCTCCGCGCCCTCTAAGGACTGCTAGAGGACCGTGGTGGCCACTCGCCTTCCTCTTCAATTCCATTCTAGCATCCTTATGGAAGGTGTTCCAGGACAATTTTCCTGAGTTTTGAATTCGTCCTGATGCAGCCCCTCGTGGGAAACTCGTGCGCGTCCTCTGAGTCTCCGAGTGCAGAGACCTCGATGGCAACTGCAGAAATGAAGGACTGCGTTGAGTTGTCGAGAAGCAAGAACATAGCCTGGAGTTTGGGAGTCAGCAGCTGCTGGACTTTTGCGATTGCTTTCACTGTGCACTGAATGCCAGGACGGCATGTGCACGTTAAAACAACGAGCTGGGCAAGAGTAATCGAAAGATCACGGCCGTCAGAAAGCAGCTTCTCTATTGCCCTGGAAAGAGCATTGTTTTTGGAGTGTGCAGTAAAATCGTGTTTCTGGACAAGGGAGGCATAAGTGCGCTGCGCTCCTAAGCTATCTCCCTGCGAGACACACTGTCAAAGCTTTTCGCTATCATGCAGTCCAGTGCAGACGCACACTACGGCTCTCCGGAGCTGTCCGAAGCTAAGCGCCGGTGGCCGTGTCTTTCGGCTGAAGCAGCGCTTCGGAGCGTAGGGCTGCCGCTCCGCTGTTGTGTGCGCGAAGCAGCCGCTTCTCCTGCTCCGGGAGCGGACAGAGCGGTAGCTTGTACGAGGGCGAAGAACGAAGCCGCAGAGCACCCGGCTTCTCCGCGCCCCCTAAGGACTGCTAGAGGACCGTGGTGGCCACTCGCCTTCCTCTTCAATTCCATTCTAGTATCCTTAGGGACGGTGTTCCAGGACAATTTTCCTGAGTTTTGAATTCGTCCTGATGCAGCCCCTCGTGGGAAACTCGTGCGCGTCCTCTGAGTCTCCGAGTGCAGAGACCTCGATGGCAACTGCAGAAATGAAGGGCTGCGTTGAGTTGTCGAGAAGCAAGAACATAGCCTGGAGTTTGGGAGTCAGCAGCTGCTGGACTTTTGCGATTGCTTTCACTGTGCACTGAATGCCAGGACGGCATGTGCACGTTAAAACAACGAGCTGGGCAAGAGTAATCGAAAGATCACGGCCGTCAGAAAGCAGCTTCTCTATTGCCCTGGAAAGAGCATTGTTTTTGGAGTGTGCAGTAAAATCGTGTTTCTGGACAAGGGAGGCATAAGTGCGCTGCGCTCCTAAGCTATCTCCCTGCGAGACACACTGCCAAAGCTTTTCGCTATCATGCAGTCCAGTGCAGACGCACACTACGGCTCTCCGGAGCTGTCCGAAGCCAAGCGCCGGTGGCCGGCGTCTTTCGGCTGAAGCAGCGCTTCGGAGCGTAGGGCTGCCGCTCCGCTCTTGTGTGCGCGAAGCAGCCGCTTCTCCTGCTCCGGGAGCCGGACAGAGCGGTAGCTTGTACGAGGGCGAAGAACGAAGCCGCAGAGCACCGGGCTTCTGCGCGCACCCTAAGGACTGCTAGAGGACCGTGGTGGCCGCTCGCCTGCCTCTTCAATTCCATTCTAGCATCCTTAGGGAAGGTGTTCCAGGACAATTTTCCTGAGTTTTGAATTCGTCCTGATGCAGCCCCTCCTGGGAAACTCGTGCTCGTCCTCTGAGTCTCCGACATGCAGAGACCTCGATGGCAACTGCAGAAATGAAGGGCTGCGTTGAGTTGTCGAGAAGCAAGAACATAGCCAGCGCCTTGTGTTTGGAAGTCAGCAGCTGCTAGACTTTTGCGATTGCTATCACTGTGCACTGAAAGCCAGGACGGCCTGTGCACGTTAAAACAACTAGCTGAGCAAGAGTAGCCGAAAAATCACGGCCGCTAGATAGCAGCTTACGTATTGCCCAGGAAAGAGCACTATTTTTGGAGTGTGCAGTAAAATCGTGTTTTTGGACAAGGGAGGCATAAGTGCGCTGCGCTCCTAAGCTATCTCCCTGCGAGACACACTGTCAAAGCTTTTCGCTATGATGCAGTCTAGTGCAGACGCACACTACGGCTCTCCGGAGCTGTCCGAAGCCAAGCGCCGGTGGCCGGCGTCTTTCGGCTGAAGCAGCGCTTCGGAGCGTAGGGCTGCCGCTCCGCTGTTGTGTGCGCGAAGCAGCCGCTTCTCCTGCTCCGGGAGCCGGAGAGAGCTGTAGCTTGTACGAGGGCAAAGAACGTTGCTGCAGAGAGACGAAATTGTGTGCACAGTCTTGCGACTGATAGAGGACGGTGGCTAAAGCTCCCTGCCTTTTCAATGCACTGCTGGCATGCTTTATTGAAGGTGCTCCGAGACAATTTTCCTGGGTTTTGACTTCGTCCTGATGAAGCCCCTCTTGGGAAACTCGTGCTCGTTTCCGAAGGCTCGAGATGCAGAGAACTCGATGGCAGCTGCCGAAATGAAGGGCTGCGTTGAGTTGTCGAGAAGCAAGAACATAGCCAGCGCCTTGTGTTTGGCAGTCAGCAGCTGCTGGACTTTTGCGATTGCTTTCACTGTGCACTGAATGCCAGGACGGCACGTGCACGTTAAAACAACGAGCTGGGCAAGAGTGGGCAGAAGAGAACGGGCGTCAGACAGCAGCTTACATATTACCATAGGAAGAGCAGTGTTTTTGGAGTGTGCAGCAAATGCGTGTTTCTGGACAAGGGAGGCAAAAGTGCGCTGCGCTCCTAAGCTATCTCCCTGCGAGACACACTGCCAAAGCTTTTCGTTATCATGCAGTCTAGTGCAGACGCACACTACGGCTCTCCGGAGCTGTCCGAAGCTAAGCGCCGGTGGCCGGCGTCTTTCGGCTGAAGCAGCGCTTCGGAGCGTAGGGCTGCCGCTCCGCTGTTGTGTGCGCGAAGCAGCCGCTTCTCCTGCTCCGGGAGCCGGACAGAGCGGTAGCTTGTACGAGGGCAAAGAACGTTGCTGCAGAGAGAAGAAATTGTGTGCACAGTCTTGCGACTGATAGAGGACGGTGGCTAAAGCTCCCTGCCTTTTCAATGCACTGCTGGCATGCTTTATTGAAGGTGCTCCGAGAAAATTTTCCTGGGTTTTGACTTCGTCCTGATGAAGCCCCTCTTGGGAAACTCGTGCTCGTTTCCGAAGGCTCGAGATGCAGAGAACTCGATGGCAGCTGCCGAAATGAAGGGCTGCGTCGAGTTGTCGAGAAGCAAGAACATAGCCAGCGCCTTGTGTTTGGCAGTCAGCAGCTGCTGGACTTTTGCGATTGCTTTCACTGTGCACTGAATGCCAGGACGGCACGTGCACGTTAAAACAACGAGCTGGGCAAGAGTAGGCAGAAGAGAACGGGCGTCAGACAGCAGCTTACATATTACCATAGGAAGAGCAGTGTTTTTGGAGTGTGCAGCAAATGCGTGTTTCTGGACAAGGGAGGCAAAAGTGCGCTGCGCTCCTAAGCTATCTCCCTGCGAGACACACTGCCAAAGCTTTTCGTTATCATGCAGTCTAGTGCAGACGCACACTACGGCTCTCCGGAGCTGTCCGAAGCTAAGCGCCGGTGGCCGTGTCTTTCGGCTGAAGCAGCGCTTCGGAGCGTAGGGCTGCCGCTCCGCTGTTGTGTGCGCGAAGCAGCCGCTTCTCCTGCTCCGGGAGCGGACAGAGCGGTAGCTTGTACGAGGGCGAAGAACGAAGCCGCAGAGCACCCGGCTTCTCCGCGCCCTCTAAGGACTGCTAGAGGACCGTGGTGGCCACTCGCCTTCCTCTTCAATTCCATTCTAGCATCCTTATGGAAGGTGTTCCAGGACAATTTTCCTGAGTTTTGAATTCGTCCTGATGCAGCCCCTCGTGGGAAACTCGTGCGCGTCCTCTGAGTCTCCGAGTGCAGAGACCTCGATGGCAACTGCAGAAATGAAGGACTGCGTTGAGTTGTCGAGAAGCAAGAACATAGCCTGGAGTTTGGGAGTCAGCAGCTGCTGGACTTTTGCGATTGCTTTCACTGTGCACTGAATGCCAGGACGGCATGTGCACGTTAAAACAACGAGCTGGGCAAGAGTAATCGAAAGATCACGGCCGTCAGAAAGCAGCTTTTCTATTGCCCTGGAAAGAGCATTGTTTTTGGAGTGTGCAGTAAAATCGTGTTTCTGGACAAGGGAGGCATAAGTGCGCTGCGCTCCTAAGCTATCTCCCTGCGAGACACACTGCCAAAGCTTTTCGCTATCATGCAGTCCAGTGCAGACGCACACTACGGCTCTCCGGAGCTGTCCGAAGCCAAGCGCCGGTGGCCGGCGTCTTTCGGCTGAAGCAGCGCTTCGGAGCGTACGGCTGCCGCTCCGCTGTTGTGTGCGCGAAGCAGCCGCTTCTCCTGCTCCGGGAGCGGACAGAGCGGTAGCTTGTACGAGGGCGAAGAACGAAGCCGCAGAGCACCGGGCTTCTGCGCGCACCCTAAGGACTGCTAGAGGACCGTGGTGGCCGCTCGCCTGCCTCTTCAATTCCATTCTAGCATCCTTAGGGAAGGTGTTCCAGGACAATTTTCCTGAGTTTTGAATTCGTCCTGATGCAGCCCCTCGTGGGAAACTCGTGCTCGTCCTCTGAGTCTCCGACATGCAGAGACCTCGATGGCAACTGCAGAAATGAAGGGCTGCGTTGAGTTGTCGAGAAGCAAGAACATAGCCAGCGCCTTGTGTTTGGAAGTCAGCAGCTGCTAGACTTTTGCGATTGCTATCACTGTGCACTGAAAGCCAGGACGGCCTGTGCACGTTAAAACAACTAGCTGAGCAAGAGTAGCCGAAAAATCACGGCCGCTAGATAGCAGCTTACGTATTGCCCAGGAAAGAGCACTATTTTTGGAGTGTGCAGTAAAATCGTGTTTTTGGACAAGGGAGGCATAAGTGCGCTGCGCTCCTAAGCTATCTCCCTGCGAGACACACTGTCAAAGCTTTTCGCTATGATGCAGTCTAGTGCAGACGCACACTACGGCTCTCCGGAGCTGTCCGAAGCCAAGCGCCGGTGGCCGGCGTCTTTCGGCTGAAGCAGCGCTTCGGAGCGTAGGGCTGCCGCTCCGCTGTTGTGTGCGCGAAGCAGCCGCTTCTCCTGCTCCGGGAGCCGGAGAGAGCTGTAGCTTGTACGAGGGCAAAGAACGTTGCTGCAGAGAGACGAAATTGTGTGCACAGTCTTGCGACTGATAGAGGACGGTGGCTAAAGCTCCCTGCCTTTTCAATGCACTGCTGGCATGCTTTATTGAAGGTGCTCCGAGACAATTTTCCTGGGTTTTGACTTCGTCCTGATGAAGCCCCTCTTGGGAAACTCGTGCTCGTTTCCGAAGGCTCGAGATGCAGAGAACTCGATGGCAGCTGCAGAAATGAAGGGCTGCGTTGAGTTGTCGAGAAGCAAGAACATAGCCAGCGCCTTGTGTTTGGCAGTCAGCAGCTGCTGGACTTTTGCGATTGCTTTCACTGTGCACTGAATGCCAGGACGGCACGTGCACGTTAAAACAACGAGCTGGGCAAGAGTGGGCAGAAGAGAACGGGCGTCAGAAAGCAGCTTACATATTACCATAGGAAGAGCAGTGTTTTTGGAGTGTGCAGCAAATGCGTGTTTCTGGGCAAGGGAGGCATAAGTGCGCTGCGCTCCTAAGCTATCTCCCTGCGAGACACACTGCCAAAGCTTTTCGTTATCATGCAGTCTAGTGCAGACGCACACTACGGCTCTCCGGAGCTGTCCGAAGCTAAGCGCCGGTGGCCGGCGTCTTTCGGCTGAAGCAGCGCTTCGGAGCGTAGGGCTGCCGCTCCGCTGTTGTGTGCGCGAAGCAGCCGCTTCTCCTGCTCCGGGAGCGGACAGAGCGGTAGCTTGTACGAGGGCGAAGAACGAAGCCGCAGAGCACCCGGCTTCTCCGCGCCCCCTAAGGACTGCTAGAGGACCGTGGTGGCCACTCGCCTTCCTCTTCAATTCCATTCTAGTATCCTTAGGGACGGTGTTCCAGGACAATTTTCCTGAGTTTTGAATTCGTCCTGATGCAGCCCCTCGTGGGAAACTCGTGCGCGTCCTCTGAGTCTCCGAGTGCAGAGACCTCGATGGCAACTGCAGAAATGAAGGACTGCGTTGAGTTGTCGAGAAGCAAGAACATAGCCTGGAGTTTGGGAGTCAGCAGCTGCTGGACTTTTGCGATTGCTTTCACTGTGCACTGAATGCCAGGACGGCATGTGCACGTTAAAACAACGAGCTGGGCAAGAGTAATCGAAAGATCACGGCCGTCAGAAAGCAGCTTCTCTATTGCCCTGGAAAGAGCATTGTTTTTGGAGTGTGCAGTAAAATCGTGTTTCTGGACAAGGGAGGCATAAGTGCGCTGCGCTCCTAAGCTATCTCCCTGCGAGACACACTGCCAAAGCTTTTCGCTATCATGCAGTCCAGTGCAGACGCACACTACGGCTCTCCGGAGGTGTCCGAAGCCAAGCGCCGGTGGCCGGCGTCTTTCGGCTGAAGCAGCGCTTCGGAGCGTAGGGCTGCCGCTCCGCTCTTGTGTGCGCGAAGCAGCCGCTTCTCCTGCTCCGGGAGCCGGACAGAGCGGTAGCTTGTACGAGGGCGAAGAACGAAGCCGCAGAGCACCGGGCTTCTGCGCGCACCCTAAGGACTGCTAGAGGACCGTGGTGGCCGCTCGCCTTCCTCTTCAATTCCATTCTAGCATCCTTAGGGAAGGTGTTCCAGGACAATTTTCCTGAGTTTTGAATTCGTCCTGATGCAGCCCCTCGTGGGAAACTCGTGCTCGTCCTCTGAGTCTCCGACATGCAGAGACCTCGATGGCAACTGCAGAAATGAAGGGCTGCGTTGAGTTGTCGAGAAGCAAGAACATAGCCAGCGCCTTGTGTTTGGAAGTCAGCAGCTGCTAGACTTTTGCGATTGCTATCACTGTGCACTGAAAGCCAGGACGGCCTGTGCACGTTAAAACAACTAGCTGAGCAAGAGTAGCCGAAAAATCACGGCCGCTAGATAGCAGCTTACGTATTGCCCAGGAAAGAGCACTATTTTTGGAGTGTGCAGTAAAATCGTGTTTTTGGACAAGGGAGGCATAAGTGCGCTGCGCTCCTAAGCTATCTCCCTGCGAGACACACTGCCAAAGCTTTTCGCTATGATGCAGTCTAGTGCAGACGCACACTACGGCTCTCCGGAGCTGTCCGAAGCCAAGCGCCGGTGGCCGGCGTCTTTCGGCTGAAGCAGCGCTTCGGAGCGTAGGGCTGCCGCTCCGCTGTTGTGTGCGTGAAGCAGCCGCTTCTCCTGCTCCGGGAGCCGGAGAGAGCTGTAGCTTGTACGAGGGCAAAGAACGTTGCTGCAGAGAGACGAAATTGTGTGCACAGTCTTGCGACTGATAGAGGACGGTGGCTAAAGCTCCCTGCCTTTTCAATGCACTGCTGGCATGCTTTATTGAAGGTGCTCCGAGACAATTTTCCTGGGTTTTGACTTCGTCCTGATGCAGCCCCTCTTGGGAAACTCGTGCTCGTTTCCGAAGGCTCGAGATGCAGATATCTCGATGGCAGCTGCAGAAATGAAGGGCTGCGTTGAGTTGTCGAGAAGCAAGAACATAGCCAGCGCCTTGTGTTTGGCAGTCAGCAGCTGCTGGACTTTTGCGATTGCTTTCACTGTGCACTGAATGCCAGGACGGCACGTGCACGTTAAAACAACGAGCTGGGCAAGAGTGGGCAGAAGAGAACGGGCGTCAGACAGCAGCTTACATATTACCATAGGAAGAGCAGTGTTTTTGGAGTGTGCAGCAAATGCGTGTTTCTGGACAAGGGAGGCAAAAGTGCGCTGCGCTCCTAAGCTATCTCCCTGCGAGACACACTGCCAAAGCTTTTCGTTATCATGCAGTCTAGTGCAGACGCACACTACGGCTCTCCGGAGCTGTCCGAAGCTAAGCGCCGGTGGCCGGCGTCTTTCGGCTGAAGCAGCGCTTCGGAGCGTAGGGCTGCCGCTCCGCTGTTGTGTGCGCGAAGCAGCCGCTTCTCCTGCTCCGGGAGCCGGACAGAGCGGTAGCTTGTACGAGGGCAAAGAACGTTGCTGCAGAGAGAAGAAATTGTGTGCACAGTCTTGCGACTGATAGAGGACGGTGGCTAAAGCTCCCTGCCTTTTCAATGCACTGCTGGCATGCTTTATTGAAGGTGCTCCGAGACAATTTTCCTGGGTTTTGACTTCGTCCTGATGAAGCCCCTCTTGGGAAACTCGTGCTCGTTTCCGAAGGCTCGAGATGCAGAGAACTCGATGGCAGCTGCCGAAATGAAGGGCTGCGTTGAGTTGTCGAGAAGCAAGAACATAGCCAGCGCCTTGTGTTTGGCAGTCAGCAGCTGCTGGACTTTTGCGATTGCTTTCACTGTGCACTGAATGCCAGGACGGCACGTGCACGTTAAAACAACGAGCTGGGCAAGAGTAGGCAGAAGAGAACGGGCGTCAGACAGCAGCTTACATATTACCATAGGAAGAGCAGTGTTTTTGGAGTGTGCAGCAAATGCGTGTTTCTGGACAAGGGAGGCAAAAGTGCGCTGCGCTCCTAAGCTATCTCCCTGCGAGACACACTGCCAAAGCTTTTCGTTATCATGCAGTCTAGTGCAGACGCACACTACGGCTCTCCGGAGCTGTCCGAAGCTAAGCGCCGGTGGCCGTGTCTTTCGGCTGAAGCAGCGCTTCGGAGCGTAGGGCTGCCGCTCCGCTGTTGTGTGCGCGAAGCAGCCGCTTCTCCTGCTCCGGGAGCGGACAGAGCGGTAGCTTGTACGAGGGCGAAGAACGAAGCCGCAGAGCACCCGGCTTCTCCGCGCCCTCTAAGGACTGCTAGAGGACCGTGGTGGCCACTCGCCTTCCTCTTCAATTCCATTCTAGCATCCTTATGGAAGGTGTTCCAGGACAATTTTCCTGAGTTTTGAATTCGTCCTGATGCAGCCCCTCGTGGGAAACTCGTGCGCGTCCTCTGAGTCTCCGAGTGCAGAGACCTCGATGGCAACTGCAGAAATGAAGGACTGCGTTGAGTTGTCGAGAAGCAAGAACATAGCCTGGAGTTTGGGAGTCAGCAGCTGCTGGACTTTTGCGATTGCTTTCACTGTGCACTGAATGCCAGGACGGCATGTGCACGTTAAAACAACGAGCTGGGCAAGAGTAATCGAAAGATCACGGCCGTCAGAAAGCAGCTTCTCTATTGCCCTGGAAAGAGCATTGTTTTTGGAGTGTGCAGTAAAATCGTGTTTCTGGACAAGGGAGGCATAAGTGCGCTGCGCTCCTAAGCTATCTCCCTGCGAGACACACTGCCAAAGCTTTTCGCTATGATGCAGTCCAGTGCAGACGCACACTACGGCTCTCCGGAGCTGTCCGAAGCCAAGCGCCGGTGGCCGGCGTCTTTCGGCTGAAGCAGCGCTTCGGAGCGTACGGCTGCCGCTCCGCTGTTGTGTGCGCGAAGCAGCCGCTTCTCCTGCTCCGGGAGCCGGAGAGAGCGGTAGCTTGTACGAGGGCGAAGAACGAAGCCGCAGAGCACCGGGCTTCTGCGCGCACCCTAAGGACTGCTAGAGGACCGTGGTGGCCGCTCGCCTGCCTCTTCAATTCCATTCTAGCATCCTTATGGAAGGTGTTCCAGGACAATTTTCCTGAGTTTTGAATTCGTCCTGATGCAGCCCCTCGTGGGAAACTCGTGCTCGTCCTCTGAGTCTCCGACATGCAGAGACCTCGATGGCAACTGCAGAAATGTAGGGCTGCGTTGAGTTGTCGAGAAGCAAGAACATAGCCAGCGCCTTGTGTTTGGAAGTCAGCAGCTGCTAGACTTTTGCGATTGCTATCACTGTGCACTGAAAGCCAGGACGGCCTGTGCACGTTAAAACAACTAGCTGAGCAAGAGTAGCCGAAAAATCACGGCCGCTAGATAGCAGCTTACGTATTGCCCAGGAAAGAGCACTATTTTTGGAGTGTGCAGTAAAATCGTGTTTTTGGACAAGGGAGGCATAAGTGCGCTGCGCTCCTAAGCTATCTCCCTGCGAGACACACTGTCAAAGCTTTTCGCTATGATGCAGTCCAGTGCAGACGCACACTACGGCTCTCCGGAGCTGTCCGAAGCCAAGCGCCGGTGGCCGGCGTCTTTCGGCTGAAGCAGCGCTTCGGAGCGTATGGCTGCCGCTCCGCTGTTGTGTGCGCGAAGCAGCCGCTTCTCCTGCTCCGGGAGCCGGAGAGAGCTGTAGCTTGTACGAGGGCAAAGAACGTTGCTGCAGAGAGACGAAATTGTGTGCACAGTCTTGCGACTGATAGAGGACGGTGGCTAAAGCTCCCTGCCTTTTCAATGCACTGCTGGCATGCTTTATTGAAGGTGCTCCGAGACAATTTTCCTGGGTTTTGACTTCGTCCTGATGAAGCCCCTCTTGGGAAACTCGTGCTCGTTTCCGAAGGCTCGAGATGCAGAGAACTCGATGGCAGCTGCCGAAATGAAGGGCTGCGTTGAGTTGTCGAGAAGCAAGAACATAGCCAGCGCCTTGTGTTTGGCAGTCAGCAGCTGCTGGACTTTTGCGATTGCTTTCACTGTGCACTGAATGCCAGGACGGCACGTGCACGTTAAAACAACGAGCTGGGCAAGAGTGGGCAGAAGAGAACGGGCGTCAGACAGCAGCTTACATATTACCATAGGAAGAGCAGTGTTTTTGGAGTGTGCAGCAAATGCGTGTTTCTGGACAAGGGAGGCAAAAGTGCGCTGCGCTCCTAAGCTATCTCCCTGCGAGACACACTGCCAAAGCTTTTCGTTATCATGCAGTCTAGTGCAGACGCACACTACGGCTCTCCGGAGCTGTCCGAAGCTAAGCGCCGGTGGCCGGCGTCTTTCGGCTGAAGCAGCGCTTCGGAGCGTAGGGCTGCCGCTCCGCTGTTGTGTGCGCGAAGCAGCCGCTTCTCCTGCTCCGGGAGCCGGACAGAGCGGTAGCTTGTACGAGGGCGAAGAACGAAGCCGCAGAGCACCCGGCTTCTCCGCGCCCTCTAAGGACTGCTAGAGGACCGTGGTGGCCACTCGCCTTCCTCTTCAATTCCATTCTAGCATCCTTATGGAAGGTGTTCCAGGACAATTTTCCTGAGTTTTGAATTCGTCCTGATGCAGCCCCTCGTGGGAAACTCGTGCGCGTCCTCTGAGTCTCCGAGTGCAGAGACCTCGATGGCAACTGCAGAAATGAAGGACTGCGTTGAGTTGTCGAGAAGCAAGAACATAGCCTGGAGTTTGGGAGTCAGCAGCTGCTGGACTTTTGCGATTGCTTTCACTGTGCACTGAATGCCAGGACGGCATGTGCACGTTAAAACAACGAGCTGGGCAAGAGTAATCGAAAGATCACGGCCGTCAGAAAGCAGCTTCTCTATTGCCCTGGAAAGAGCATTGTTTTTGGAGTGTGCAGTAAAATCGTGTTTCTGGACAAGGGAGGCATAAGTGCGCTGCGCTCCTAAGCTATCTCCCTGCGAGACACACTGCCAAAGCTTTTCGCTATCATGCAGTCCAGTGCAGACGCACACTACGGCTCTCCGGAGCTGTCCGAAGCTAAGCGCCGGTGGCCGGCGTCTTTCGGCTGAAGCAGCGCTTCGGAGCGTAGGGCTGCCGCTCCGCTGTTGTGTGCGCGAAGCAGCCGCTTCTCCTGCTCCGGGAGCGGACAGAGCGGTAGCTTGTACGAGGGCGAAGAACGAAGCCGCAGAGCACCCGGCTTCTCCGCGCCCCCTAAGGACTGCTAGAGGACCGTGGTGGCCACTCGCCTTCCTCTTCAATTCCATTCTAGTATCCTTAGGGACGGTGTTCCAGGACAATTTTCCTGAGTTTTGAATTCGTCCTGATGCAGCCCCTCGTGGGAAACTCGTGCGCGTCCTCTGAGTCTCCGAGTGCAGAGACCTCGATGGCAACTGCAGAAATGAAGGACTGCGTTGAGTTGTCGAGAAGCAAGAACATAGCCTGGAGTTTGGGAGTCAGCAGCTGCTGGACTTTTGCGATTGCTTTCACTGTGCACTGAATGCCAGGACGGCATGTGCACGTTAAAACAACGAGCTGGGCAAGAGTAATCGAAAGATCACGGCCGTCAGAAAGCAGCTTCTCTATTGCCCTGGAAAGAGCATTGTTTTTGGAGTGTGCAGTAAAATCGTGTTTCTGGACAAGGGAGGCATAAGTGCGCTGCGCTCCTAAGCTATCTCCCTGCGAGACACACTGCCAAAGCTTTTCGCTATCATGCAGTCCAGTGCAGACGCACACTACGGCTCTCCGGAGCTGTCCGAAGCCAAGCGCCGGTGGCCGGCGTCTTTCGGCTGAAGCAGCGCTTCGGAGCGTAGGGCTGCCGCTCCGCTCTTGTGTGCGCGAAGCAGCCGCTTCTCCTGCTCCGGGAGCCGGAGAGAGCGGTAGCTTGTACGAGGGCGAAGAACGAAGCCGCAGAGCACCGGGCTTCTGCGCGCACCCTAAGGACTGCTAGAGGACCGTGGTGGCCGCTCGCCTGCCTCTTCAATTCCATTCTAGCATCCTTAGGGAAGGTGTTCCAGGACAATTTTCCTGAGTTTTGAATTCGTCCTGATGCAGCCCCTCGTGGGAAACTCGTGCTCGTCCTCTGAGTCTCCGACATGCAGAGACCTCGATGGCAACTGCAGAAATGAAGGGCTGCGTTGAGTTGTCGAGAAGCAAGAACATAGCCAGCGCCTTGTGTTTGGAAGTCAGCAGCTGCTAGACTTTTGCGATTGCTATCACTGTGCACTGAAAGCCAGGACGGCCTGTGCACGTTAAAACAACTAGCTGAGCAAGAGTAGCCGAAAAATCACGGCCGCTAGATAGCAGCTTACGTATTGCCCAGGAAAGAGCACTATTTTTGGAGTGTGCAGTAAAATCGTGTTTTTGGACAAGGGAGGCATAAGTGCGCTGCGCTCCTAAGCTATCTCCCTGCGAGACACACTGTCAAAGCTTTTCGCTATGATGCAGTCCAGTGCAGACGCACACTACGGCTCTCCGGAGCTGTCCGAAGCCAAGCGCCGGTGGCCGGCGTCTTTCGGCTGAAGCAGCGCTTCGGAGCGTAGGGCTGCCGCTCCGCTGTTGTGTGCGCGAAGCAGCCGCTTCTCCTGCTCCGGGAGCCGGAGAGAGCTGTAGCTTGTACGAGGGCAAAGAACGTTGCTGCAGAGAGACGAAATTGTGTGCACAGTCTTGCGACTGATAGAGGACGGTGGCTAAAGCTCCCTGCCTTTTCAATGCACTGCTGGCATGCTTTATTGAAGGTGCTCCGAGACAATTTTCCTGGGTTTTGACTTCGTCCTGATGAAGCCCCTCTTGGGAAACTCGTGCTCGTTTCCGAAGGCTCGAGATGCAGAGAACTCGATGGCAGCTGCAGAAATGAAGGGCTGCGTTGAGTTGTCGAGAAGCAAGAACATAGCCAGCGCCTTGTGTTTGGCAGTCAGCAGCTGCTGGACTTTTGCGATTGCTTTCACTGTGCACTGAATGCCAGGACGGCACGTGCACGTTAAAACAACGAGCTGGGCAAGAGTGGGCAGAAGAGAACGGGCGTCAGACAGCAGCTTACATATTACCATAGGAAGAGCAGTGTTTTTGGAGTGTGCAGCAAATGCGTGTTTCTGGACAAGGGAGGCAAAAGTGCGCTGCGCTCCTAAGCTATCTCCCTGCGAGACACACTGCCAAAGCTTTTCGTTATCATGCAGTCTAGTGCAGACGCACACTACGGCTCTCCGGAGCTGTCCGAAGCTAAGCGCCGGTGGCCGGCGTCTTTCGGCTGAAGCAGCGCTTCGGAGCGTAGGGCTGCCGCTCCGCTGTTGTGTGCGCGAAGCAGCCGCTTCTCCTGCTCCGGGAGCCGGACAGAGTGGTAGCTTGTACGAGGGCGAAGAACGAAGCCGCAGAGCACCCGGCTTCTCCGCGCCCTCTAAGGACTGCTAGAGGACCGTGGTGGCCACTCGCCTTCCTCTTCAATTCCATTCTAGCATCCTTATGGAAGGTGTTCCAGGACAATTTTCCTGAGTTTTGAATTCGTCCTGATGCAGCCCCTCGTGGGAAACTCGTGCGCGTCCTCTGAGTCTCCGAGTGCAGAGACCTCGATGGCAACTGCAGAAATGAAGGACTGCGTTGAGTTGTCGAGAAGCAAGAACATAGCCTGGAGTTTGGGAGTCAGCAGCTGCTGGACTTTTGCGATTGCTTTCACTGTGCACTGAATGCCAGGACGGCATGTGCACGTTAAAACAACGAGCTGGGCAAGAGTAATCGAAAGATCACGGCCGTCAGAAAGCAGCTTCTCTATTGCCCTGGAAAGAGCATTGTTTTTGGAGTGTGCAGTAAAATCGTGTTTCTGGACAAGGGAGGCATAAGTGCGCTGCGCTCCTAAGCTATCTCCCTGCGAGACACACTGCCAAAGCTTTTCGCTATCATGCAGTCCAGTGCAGACGCACACTACGGCTCTCCGGAGCTGTCCGAAGCTAAGCGCCGGTGGCCGGCGTCTTTCGGCTGAAGCAGCGCTTCAGAGCGTAGGGCTGCCGCTCCGCTGTTGTGTGCGCGAAGCAGCCGCTTCTCCTGCTCCGGGAGCGGACAGAGCGGTAGCTTGTACGAGGGCGAAGAACGAAGCCGCAGAGCACCCGGCTTCTCCGCGCCCCCTAAGGACTGCTAGAGGACCGTGGTGGCCACTCGCCTTCCTCTTCAATTCCATTCTAGTATCCTTAGGGACGGTGTTCCAGGACAATTTTCCTGAGTTTTGAATTCGTCCTGATGCAGCCCCTCGTGGGAAACTCGTGCGCGTCCTCTGAGTCTCCGAGTGCAGAGACCTCGATGGCAACTGCAGAAATGAAGGACTGCGTTGAGTTGTCGAGAAGCAAGAACATAGCCTGGAGTTTGGGAGTCAGCAGCTGCTGGACTTTTGCGATTGCTTTCACTGTGCACTGAATGCCAGGACGGCATGTGCACGTTAAAACAACGAGCTGGGCAAGAGTAATCGAAAGATCACGGCCGTCAGAAAGCAGCTTCTCTATTGCCCTGGAAAGAGCATTGTTTTTGGAGTGTGCAGTAAAATCGTGTTTCTGGACAAGGGAGGCATAAGTGCGCTGCGCTCCTAAGCTATCTCCCTGCGAGACACACTGCCAAAGCTTTTCGCTATCATGCAGTCCAGTGCAGACGCACACTACGGCTCTCCGGAGCTGTCCGAAGCCAAGCGCCGGTGGCCGGCGTCTTTCGGCTGAAGCAGCGCTTCGGAGCGTAGGGCTGCCGCTCCGCTCTTGTGTGCGCGAAGCAGCCGCTTCTCCTGCTCCGGGAGCCGGACAGAGCGGTAGCTTGTACGAGGGCGAAGAACGAAGCCGCAGAGCACCGGGCTTCTGCGCGCACCCTAAGGACTGCTAGAGGACCGTGGTGGCCGCTCGCCTGCCTCTTCAATTCCATTCTAGCATCCTTAGGGAAGGTGTTCCAGGACAATTTTCCTGAGTTTTGAATTCGTCCTGATGCAGCCCCTCGTGGGAAACTCGTGCTCGTCCTCTGAGTCTCCGACATGCAGAGACCTCGATGGCAACTGCAGAAATGAAGGGCTGCGTTGAGTTGTCGAGAAGCAAGAACATAGCCAGCGCCTTGTGTTTGGAAGTCAGCAGCTGCTAGACTTTTGCGATTGCTATCACTGTGCACTGAAAGCCAGGACGGCCTGTGCACGTTAAAACAACTAGCTGAGCAAGAGTAGCCGAAAAATCACGGCCGCTAGATAGCAGCTTACGTATTGCCCAGGAAAGAGCACTATTTTTGGAGTGTGCAGTAAAATCGTGTTTTTGGACAAGGGAGGCATAAGTGCGCTGCGCTCCTAAGCTATCTCCCTGCGAGACACACTGCCAAAGCTTTTCGCTATGATGCAGTCCAGTGCAGACGCACACTACGGCTCTCCGGAGCTGTCCGAAGCCAAGCGCCGGTGGCCGGCGTCTTTCGGCTGAAGCAGCGCTTCGGAGCGTAGGGCTGCCGCTCCGCTGTTGTGTGCGCGAAGCAGCCGCTTCTCCTGCTCCGGGAGCCGGAGAGAGCTGTAGCTTGTACGAGGGCAAAGAACGTTGCTGCAGAGAGACGAAATTGTGTGCACAGTCTTGCGACTGATAGAGGACGGTGGCTAAAGCTCCCTGCCTTTTCAATGCACTGCTGGCATGCTTTATTGAAGGTGCTCCGAGACAATTTTCCTGGGTTTTGACTTCGTCCTGATGAAGCCCCTCTTGGGAAACTCGTGCTCGTTTCCGAAGGCTCGAGATGCAGAGAACTCGATGGCAGCTGCAGAAATGAAGGGCTGCGTTGAGTTGTCGAGAAGCAAGAACATAGCCAGCGCCTTGTGTTTGGCAGTCAGCAGCTGCTGGACTTTTGCGATTGCTTTCACTGTGCACTGAATGCCAGGACGGCACGTGCACGTTAAAACAACGAGCTGGGCAAGAGTGGGCAGAAGAGAACGGGCGTCAGACAGCAGCTTACATATTACCATAGGAAGAGCAGTGTTTTTGGAGTGTGCAGCAAATGCGTGTTTCTGGGCAAGGGAGGCATAAGTGCGCTGCGCTCCTAAGCTATCTCCCTGCGAGACACACTGCCAAAGCTTTTCGTTATCATGCAGTCTAGTGCAGACGCACACTACGGCTCTCCGGAGCTGTCCGAAGCTAAGCGCCGGTGGCCGGCGTCTTTCGGCTGAAGCAGCGCTTCGGAGCGTAGGGCTGCCGCTCCGCTGTTGTGTGCACGAAGCAGCCGCTTCTCCTGCTCCGGGAGCGGACAGAGCGGTAGCTTGTACGAGGGCGAAGAACGAAGCCGCAGAGCACCCGGCTTCTCCGCGCCCTCTAAGGACTGCTAGAGGACCGTGGTGGCCACTCGCCTTCCTCTTCAATTCCATTCTAGCATCCTTATGGAAGGTGTTCCAGGACAATTTTCCTGAGTTTTGAATTCGTCCTGATGCAGCCCCTCGTGGGAAACTCGTGCGCGTCCTCTGAGTCTCCGAGTGGAGAGACCTCGATGGCAACTGCAGAAATGAAGGACTGCGTTGAGTTGTCGAGAAGCAAGAACATAGCCTGGAGTTTGGGAGTCAGCAGCTGCTGGACTTTTGCGATTGCTTTCACTGTGCACTGAATGCCAGGACGGCATGTGCACGTTAAAACAACGAGCTGGGCAAGAGTAATCGAAAGATCACGGCCGTCAGAAAGCAGCTTCTCTATTGCCCTGGAAAGAGCATTGTTTTTGGAGTGTGCAGTAAAATCGTGTTTCTGGACAAGGGAGGCATAAGTGCGCTGCGCTCCTAAGCTATCTCCCTGCGAGACACACTGTCAAAGCTTTTCGCTATCATGCAGTCCAGTGCAGACGCACACTACGGCTCTCCGGAGCTGTCCGAAGCCAAGCGCCGGTGGCCGGCGTCTTTCGGCTGAAGCAGCGCTTCGGAGCGTAGGGCTGCCGCTCCGCTGTTGTGTGCGCGAAGCAGCCGCTTCTCCTGCTCCGGGAGCGGACAGAGCGGTAGCTTGTACGAGGGCGAAGAACGAAGCCGCAGAGCACCCGGCTTCTCCGCGCCCCCTAAGGACTGCTAGAGGACCGTGGTGGCCACTCGCCTTCCTCTTCAATTCCATTCTAGTATCCTTAGGGACGGTGTTCCAGGACAATTTTCCTGAGTTTTGAATTCGTCCTGATGCAGCCCCTCGTGGGAAACTCGTGCGCGTCCTCTGAGTCTCCGAGTGCAGAGACCTCGATGGCAACTGCAGAAATGAAGGACTGCGTTGAGTTGTCGAGAAGCAAGAACATAGCCTGGAGTTTGGGAGTCAGCAGCTGCTGGACTTTTGCGATTGCTTTCACTGTGCACTGAATGCCAGGACGGCATGTGCACGTTAAAACAACGAGCTGGGCAAGAGTAATCGAAAGATCACGGTCGTTAGAAAGCAGCTTCTCTATTGCCCTGGAAAGAGCATTGTTTTTGGAGTGTGCAGTAAAATCGTGTTTCTGGACAAGGGAGGCATAAGTGCGCTGCGCTCCTAAGCTATCTCCCTGCGAGACACACTGCCAAAGCTTTTCGCTATCATGCAGTCCAGTGCAGACGCACACTACGGCTCTCCGGAGCTGTCCGAAGCCAAGCGCCGGTGGCCGGCGTCTTTCGGCTGAAGCAGCGCTTCGGAGCGTACGGCTGCCGCTCCGCTGTTGTGTGCGCGAAGCAGCCGCTTCTCCTGCTCCGGGAGCGGACAGAGCGGTAGCTTGTACGAGGGCGAAGAACGAAGCCGCAGAGCACCGGGCTTCTGCACGCACCCTAAGGACTGCTAGAGGACCGTGGTGGCCGCTCGCCTGCCTCTTCAATTCCATTCTAGCATCCTTAGGGAAGGTGTTCCAGGACAATTTTCCTGAGTTTTGAATTCGTCCTGATGCAGCCCCTCGTGGGAAACTCGTGCTCGTCCTCTGAGTCTCCGACATGCAGAGACCTCGATGGCAACTGCAGAAATGAAGGGCTGCGTTGAGTTGTCGAGAAGCAAGAACATAGCCAGCGCCTTGTGTTTGGAAGTCAGCAGCTGCTAGACTTTTGCGATTGCTATCACTGTGCACTGAAAACCAGGACGGCCTGTGCACGTTAAAACAACTAGCTGAGCAAGAGTAGCCGAAAAATCACGGCCGCTAGATAGCAGCTTACGTATTGCCCAGGAAAGAGCACTATTTTTGGAGTGTGCAGTAAAATCGTGTTTTTGGACAAGGGAGGCATAAGTGCGCTGCGCTCCTAAGCTATCTCCCTGCGAGACACACTGTCAAAGCTTTTCGCTATGATGCAGTCTAGTGCAGACGCACACTACGGCTCTCCGGAGCTGTCCGAAGCCAAGCGCCGGTGGCCGGCGTCTTTCGGCTGAAGCAGCGCTTCGGAGCGTAGGGCTGCCGCTCCGCTGTTGTGTGCGCGAAGCAGCCGCTTCTCCTGCTCCGGGAGCCGGAGAGAGCTGTAGCTTGTACGAGGGCAAAGAACGTTGCTGCAGAGAGACGAAATTGTGTGCACAGTCTTGCGACTGATAGAGGACGGTGGCTAAAGCTCCCTGCCTTTTCAATGCACTGCTGGCATGCTTTATTGAAGGTGCTCCGAGACAATTTTCCTGGGTTTTGACTTCGTCCTGATGAAGCCCCTCTTGGGAAACTCCTGCTCGTTTCCGAAGGCTCGAGATGCAGAGAACTCGATGGCAGCTGCAGAAATGAAGGGCTGCGTTGAGTTGTCGAGAAGCAAGAACATAGCCAGCGCCTTGTGTTTGGCAGTCAGCAGCTGCTGGACTTTTGCGATTGCTTTCACTGTGCACTGAATGCCAGGACGGCACGTGCACGTTAAAACAACGAGCTGGGCAAGAGTGGGCAGAAGAGAACGGGCGTCAGAAAGCAGCTTACATATTACCATAGGAAGAGCAGTGTTTTTGGAGTGTGCAGCAAATGCGTGTTTCTGGGCAAGGGAGGCATAAGTGCGCTGCGCTCCTAAGCTATCTCCCTGCGAGACACACTGCCAAAGCTTTTCGTTATCATGCAGTCTAGTGCAGACGCACACTACGGCTCTCCGGAGCTGTCCGAAGCTAAGCGCCGGTGGCCGGCGTCTTTCGGCTGAAGCAGCGCTTCGGAGCGTAGGGCTGCCGCTCCGCTGTTGTGTGCGCGAAGCAGCCGCTTCTCCTGCTCCGGGAGCGGACAGAGCGGTAGCTTGTACGAGGGCGAAGAACGAAGCCGCAGAGCACCCGGCTTCTCTGCGCCCCCTAAGGACTGCTAGAGGACCGTGGTGGCCACTCGCCTTCCTCTTCAATTCCATTCTAGTATCCTTAGGGACGGTGTTCCAGGACAATTTTCCTGAGTTTTGAATTCGTCCTGATGCAGCCCCTCGTGGGAAACTCGTGCGCGTCCTCTGAGTCTCCGAGTGCAGAGACCTCGATGGCAACTGCAGAAATGAAGGACTGCGTTGAGTTGTCGAGAAGCAAGAACATAGCCTGGAGTTTGGGAGTCAGCAGCTGCTGGACTTTTGCGATTGCTTTCACTGTGCACTGAATGCCAGGACGGCATGTGCACGTTAAAACAACGAGCTGGGCAAGAGTAATCGAAAGATCACGGCCGTCAGAAAGCAGCTTCTCTATTGCCCTGGAAAGAGCATTGTTTTTGGAGTGTGCAGTAAAATCGTGTTTCTGGACAAGGGAGGCATAAGTGCGCTGCGCTCCTAAGCTATCTCCCTGCGAGACACACTGCCAAAGCTTTTCGCTATCATGCAGTCCAGTGCAGACGCACACTACGGCTCTCCGGAGCTGTCCGAAGCCAAGCGCCGGTGGCCGGCGTCTTTCGGCTGAAGCAGCGCTTCGGAGCGTAGGGCTGCCGCTCCGCTCTTGTGTGCGCGAAGCAGCCGCTTCTCCTGCTCCGGGAGCCGGAGAGAGCGGTAGCTTGTACGAGGGCGAAGAACGAAGCCGCAGAGCACCGGGCTTCTGCGCGCACCCTAAGGACTGCTAGAGGACCGTGGTGGCCGCTCGCCTGCCTCTTCAATTCCATTCTAGCATCCTTAGGGAAGGTGTTCCAGGACAATTTTCCTGAGTTTTGAATTCGTCCTGATGCAGCCCCTCGTGGGAAACTCGTGCTCGTCCTCTGAGTCTCCGACATGCAGAGACCTCGATGGCAACTGCAGAAATGAAGGGCTGCGTTGAGTTGTCGAGAAGCAAGAACATAGCCAGCGCCTTGTGTTTGGAAGTCAGCAGCTGCTAGACTTTTGCGATTGCTATCACTGTGCACTGAAAGCCAGGACGGCCTGTGCACGTTAAAACAACTAGCTGAGCAAGAGTAGCCGAAAAATCACGGCCGCTAGATAGCAGCTTACGTATTGCCCAGGAAAGAGCACTATTTTTGGAGTGTGCAGTAAAATCGTGTTTTTGGACAAGGGAGGCATAAGTGCGCTGCGCTCCTAAGCTATCTCCCTGCGAGACACACTGCCAAAGCTTTTCGCTATGATGCAGTCTAGTGCAGACGCACACTACGGCTCTCCGGAGCTGTCCGAAGCCAAGCGCCGGTGGCCGGCGTCTTTCGGCTGAAGCAGCGCTTCGGAGCGTAGGGCTGCCGCTCCGCTGTTGTGTGCGCGAAGCAGCCGCTTCTCCTGCTCCGGGAGCCGGAGAGAGCTGTAGCTTGTACGAGGGCAAAGAACGTTGCTGCAGAGAGACGAAATTGTGTGCACAGTCTTGCGACTGATAGAGGACGGTGGCTAAAGCTCCCTGCCTTTTCAATGCACTGCTGGCATGCTTTATTGAAGGTGCTCCGAGACAATTTTCCTGGGTTTTGACTTCGTCCTGATGAAGCCCCTCTTGGGAAACTCGTGCTCGTTTCCGAAGGCTCGAGATGCAGAGAACTCGATGGCAGCTGCAGAAATGAAGGGCTGCGTTGAGTTGTCGAGAAGCAAGAACATAGCCAGCGCCTTGTGTTTGGCAGTCAGCAGCTGCTGGACTTTTGCGATTGCTTTCACTGTGCACTGAATGCCAGGACGGCACGTGCACGTTAAAACAACGAGCTGGGCAAGAGTGGGCAGAAGAGAACGGGCGTCAGACAGCAGCTTACATATTACCATAGGAAGAGCAGTGTTTTTGGAGTGTGCAGCAAATGCGTGTTTCTGGACAAGGGAGGCAAAAGTGCGCTGCGCTCCTAAGCTATCTCCCTGCGAGACACACTGCCAAAGCTTTTCGTTATCATGCAGTCTAGTGCAGACGCACACTACGGCTCTCCGGAGCTGTCCGAAGCTAAGCGCCGGTGGCCGGCGTCTTTCGGCTGAAGCAGCGCTTCGGAGCGTAGGGCTGCCGCTCCGCTGTTGTGTGCGCGAAGCAGCCGCTTCTCCTGCTCCGGGAGCCGGACAGAGCGGTAGCTTGTACGAGGGCAAAGAACGTTGCTGCAGAGAGAAGAAATTGTGTGCACAGTCTTGCGACTGATAGAGGACGGTGGCTAAAGCTCCCTGCCTTTTCAATGCACTGCTGGCATGCTTTATTGAAGGTGCTCCGAGACAATTTTCCTGGGTTTTGACTTCGTCCTGATGAAGCCCCTCTTGGGAAACTCGTGCTCGTTTCCGAAGGCTCGAGATGCAGAGAACTCGATGGCAGCTGCCGAAATGAAGGGCTGCGTTGAGTTGTCGAGAAGCAAGAACATAGCCAGCGCCTTGTGTTTGGCAGTCAGCAGCTGCTGGACTTTTGCGATTGCTTTCACTGTGCACTGAATGCCAGGACGGCACGTGCACGTTAAAACAACGAGCTGGGCAAGAGTAGGCAGAAGAGAACGGGCGTCAGACAGCAGCTTACATATTACCATAGGAAGAGCAGTGTTTTTGGAGTGTGCAGCAAATGCGTGTTTCTGGACAAGGGAGGCAAAAGTGCGCTGCGCTCCTAAGCTATCTCCCTGCGAGACACACTGCCAAAGCTTTTCGTTATCATGCAGTCTAGTGCAGACGCACACTACGGCTCTCCGGAGCTGTCCGAAGCTAAGCGCCGGTGGCCGTGTCTTTCGGCTGAAGCAGCGCTTCGGAGCGTAGGGCTGCCGCTCCGCTGTTGTGTGCGCGAAGCAGCCGCTTCTCCTGCTCCGGGAGCGGACAGAGCGGTAGCTTGTACGAGGGCGAAGAACGAAGCCGCAGAGCACCCGGCTTCTCCGCGCCCTCTAAGGACTGCTAGAGGACCGTGGTGGCCACTCGCCTTCCTCTTCAATTCCATTCTAGCATCCTTATGGAAGGTGTTCCAGGACAATTTTCCTGAGTTTTGAATTCGTCCTGATGCAGCCCCTCGTGGGAAACTCGTGCGCGTCCTCTGAGTCTCCGAGTGCAGAGACCTCGATGGCAACTGCAGAAATGAAGGACTGCGTTGAGTTGTCGAGAAGCAAGAACATAGCCTGGAGTTTGGGAGTCAGCAGCTGCTGGACTTTTGCGATTGCTTTCACTGTGCACTGAATGCCAGGACGGCATGTGCACGTTAAAACAACGAGCTGGGCAAGAGTAATCGAAAGATCACGGCCGTCAGAAAGCAGCTTCTCTATTGCCCTGGAAAGAGCATTGTTTTTGGAGTGTGCAGTAAAATCGTGTTTCTGGACAAGGGAGGCATAAGTGCGCTGCGCTCCTAAGCTATCTCCCTGCGAGACACACTGCCAAAGCTTTTCGCTATCATGCAGTCCAGTGCAGACGCACACTACGGCTCTCCGGAGCTGTCCGAAGCCAAGCGCCGGTGGCCGGCGTCTTTCGGCTGAAGCAGCGCTTCGGAGCGTAGGGCTGCCGCTCCGCTCTTGTGTGCGCGAAGCAGCCGCTTCTCCTGCTCCGGGAGCCGGAGAGAGCGGTAGCTTGTACGAGGGCGAAGAACGAAGCCGCAGAGCACCGGGCTTCTGCGCGCACCCTAAGGACTGCTAGAGGACCGTGGTGGCCGCTCGCCTGCCTCTTCAATTCCATTCTAGCATCCTTAGGGAAGGTGTTCCAGGACAATTTTCCTGAGTTTTGAATTCGTCCTGATGCAGCCCCTCCTGGGAAACTCGTGCTCGTCCTCTGAGTCTCCGACATGCAGAGACCTCGATGGCAACTGCAGAAATGAAGGGCTGCGTTGAGTTGTCGAGAAGCAAGAACATAGCCAGCGCCTTGTGTTTGGAAGTCAGCAGCTGCTAGACTTTTGCGATTGCTATCACTGTGCACTGAAAGCCAGGACGGCCTGTGCACGTTAAAACAACTAGCTGAGCAAGAGTAGCCGAAAAATCACGGCCGCTAGATAGCAGCTTACGTATTGCCCAGGAAAGAGCACTATTTTTGGAGTGTGCAGTAAAATCGTGTTTTTGGACAAGGGAGGCATAAGTGCGCTGCGCTCCTAAGCTATCTCCCTGCGAGACACACTGCCAAAGCTTTTCGCTATGATGCAGTCTAGTGCAGACGCACACTACGGCTCTCCGGAGCTGTCCGAAGCCAAGCGCCGGTGGCCGGCGTCTTTCGGCTGAAGCAGCGCTTCGGAGCGTAGGGCTGCCGCTCCGCTGTTGTGTGCGCGAAGCAGCCGCTTCTCCTGCTCCGGGAGCCGGAGAGAGCTGTAGCTTGTACGAGGGCAAAGAACGTTGCTGCAGAGAGACGAAATTGTGTGCACAGTCTTGCGACTGATAGAGGACGGTGGCTAAAGCTCCCTGCCTTTTCAATGCACTGCTGGCATGCTTTATTGAAGGTGCTCCGAGACAATTTTCCTGGGTTTTGACTTCGTCCTGATGAAGCCCCTCTTGGGAAACTCGTGCTCGTTTCCGAAGGCTCGAGATGCAGAGAACTCGATGGCAGCTGCAGAAATGAAGGGCTGCGTTGAGTTGTCGAGAAGCAAGAACATAGCCATGGCCTTGTGTTTGGCAGTCAGCAGCTGCTGGACTTTTGCGATTGCTTTCACTGTGCACTGAATGCCAGGACGGCACGTGCACGTTAAAACAACGAGCTGGGCAAGAGTGGGCAGAAGAGAACGGGCGTCAGACAGCAGCTTACATATTACCATAGGAAGAGCAGTGTTTTTGGAGTGTGCAGCAAATGCGTGTTTCTGGACAAGGGAGGCAAAAGTGCGCTGCGCTCCTAAGCTATCTCCCTGCGAGACACACTGCCAAAGCTTTTCGTTATCATGCAGTCTAGTGCAGACGCACACTACGGCTCTCCGGAGCTGTCCGAAGCTAAGCGCCGGTGGCCGGCGTCTTTCGGCTGAAGCAGCGCTTCGGAGCGTAGGGCTGCCGCTCCGCTGTTGTGTGCGCGAAGCAGCCGCTTCTCCTGCTCCGGGAGCCGGACAGAGCGGTAGCTTGTACGAGGGCAAAGAACGTTGCTGCAGAGAGAAGAAATTGTGTGCACAGTCTTGCGACTGATAGAGGACGGTGGCTAAAGCTCCCTGCCTTTTCAATACACTGCTGGCATGCTTTATTGAAGGTGCTCCGAGACAATTTTCCTGGGTTTTGACTTCGTCCTGATGAAGCCCCTCTTGGGAAACTCGTGCTCGTTTCCGAAGGCTCGAGATGCAGAGAACTCGATGGCAGCTGCCGAAATGAAGGGCTGCGTTGAGTTGTCGAGAAGCAAGAACATAGCCAGCGCCTTGTGTTTGGCAGTCAGCAGCTGCTGGACTTTTGCGATTGCTTTCACTGTGCACTGAATGCCAGGACGGCACGTGCACGTTAAAACAACGAGCTGGGCAAGAGTGGGCAGAAGAGAACGGGCGTCAGACAGCAGCTTACATATTACCATAGGAAGAGCAGTGTTTTTGGAGTGTGCAGCAAATGCGTGTTTCTGGACAAGGGAGGCAAAAGTGCGCTGCGCTCCTAAGCTATCTCCCTGCGAGACACACTGCCAAAGCTTTTCGTTATCATGCAGTCTAGTGCAGACGCACACTACGGCTCTCCGGAGCTGTCCGAAGCTAAGCGCCGGTGGCCGGCGTCTTTCGGCTGAAGCAGCGCTTCGGAGCGTAGGGCTGCCGCTCCGCTGTTGTGTGCGCGAAGCAGCCGCTTCTCCTGCTCCGGGAGCCGGACAGAGCGGTAGCTTGTACGAGGGCGAAGAACGAAGCCGCAGAGCACCCGGCTTCTCCGCGCCCTCTAAGGACTGCTAGAGGACCGTGGTGGCCACTCGCCTTCCTCTTCAATTCCATTCTAGCATCCTTATGGAAGGTGTTCCAGGACAATTTTCCTGAGTTTTGAATTCGTCCTGATGCAGCCCCTCGTGGGAAACTCGTGCGCGTCCTCTGAGTCTCCGAGTGCAGAGACCTCGATGGCAACTGCAGAAATGAAGGACTGCGTTGAGTTGTCGAGAAGCAAGAACATAGCCTGGAGTTTGGGAGTCAGCAGCTGCTGGACTTTTGCGATTGCTTTCACTGTGCACTGAATGCCAGGACGGCATGTGCACGTTAAAACAACGAGCTGGGCAAGAGTAATCGAAAGATCACGGCCGTCAGAAAGCAGCTTCTCTATTGCCCTGGAAAGAGCATTGTTTTTGGAGTGTGCAGTAAAATCGTGTTTCTGGACAAGGGAGGCATAAGTGCGCTGCGCTCCTAAGCTATCTCCCTGCGAGACACACTGCCAAAGCTTTTCGCTATCATGCAGTCCAGTGCAGACGCACACTACGGCTCTCCGGAGCTGTCCGAAGCCAAGCGCCGGTGGCCGGCGTCTTTCGGCTGAAGCAGCGCTTCGGAGCGTACGGCTGCCGCTCCGCTGTTGTGTGCGCGAAGCAGCCGCTTCTCCTGCTCCGGGAGCCGGAGAGAGCGGTAGCTTGTACGAGGGCGAAGAACGAAGCCGCAGAGCACCGGGCTTCTGCGCGCACCCTAAGGACTGCTAGAGGACCGTGGTGGCCGCTCGCCTGCCTCTTCAATTCCATTCTAGCATCCTTAGGGAAGGTGTTCCAGGACAATTTTCCTGAGTTTTGAATTCGTCCTGATGCAGCCCCTCGTGGGAAACTCGTGCTCGTCCTCTGAGTCTCCGACATGCAGAGACCTCGATGGCAACTGCAGAAATGTAGGGCTGCGTTGAGTTGTCGAGAAGCAAGAACATAGCCAGCGCCTTGTGTTTGGAAGTCAGCAGCTGCTAGACTTTTGCGATTGCTATCACTGTGCACTGAAAGCCAGGACGGCCTGTGCACGTTAAAACAACTAGCTGAGCAAGAGTAGCCGAAAAATCACGGCCGCTAGATAGCAGCTTACGTATTGCCCAGGAAAGAGCACTATTTTTGGAGTGTGCAGTAAAATCGTGTTTTTGGACAAGTGAGGCATAAGTGCGCTGCGCTCCTAAGCTATCTCCCTGCGAGACACACTGTCAAAGCTTTTCGCTATGATGCAGTCTAGTGCAGACGCACACTACGGCTCTCCGGAGCTGTCCGAAGCCAAGCGCCGGTGGCCGGCGTCTTTCGGCTGAAGCAGCGCTTCGGAGCGTATGGCTGCCGCTCCGCTGTTGTGTGCGCGAAGCAGCCGCTTCTCCTGCTCCGGGAGCCGGAGAGAGCTGTAGCTTGTACGAGGGCAAAGAACGTTGCTGCAGAGAGACGAAATTGTGTGCACAGTCTTGCGACTGATAGAGGACGGTGGCTAAAGCTCCCTGCCTTTTCAATGCACTGCTGGCATGCTTTATTGAAGGTGCTCCGAGACAATTTTCCTGGGTTTTGACTTCGTCCTGATGAAGCCCCTCTTGGGAAACTCGTGCTCGTTTCCGAAGGCTCGAGATGCAGAGAACTCGATGGCAGCTGCAGAAATGAAGGGCTGCGTTGAGTTGTCGAGAAGCAAGAACATAGCCAGCGCCTTGTGTTTGGCAGTCAGCAGCTGCTGGACTTTTGCGATTGCTTTCACTGTGCACTGAATGCCAGGACGGCACGTGCACGTTAAAACAACGAGCTGGGCAAGAGTGGGCAGAAGAGAACGGGCGTCAGACAGCAGCTTACATATTACCATAGGAAGAGCAGTGTTTTTGGAGTGTGCAGCAAATGCGTGTTTCTGGACAAGGGAGGCAAAAGTGCGCTGCGCTCCTAAGCTATCTCCCTGCGAGACACACTGCCAAAGCTTTTCGTTATCATGCAGTCTAGTGCAGACGCACACTACGGCTCTCCGGAGCTGTCCGAAGCTAAGCGCCGGTGGCCGGCGTCTTTCGGCTGAAGCAGCGCTTCGGAGCGTAGGGCTGCCGCTCCGCTGTTGTGTGCGCGAAGCAGCCGCTTCTCCTGCTCCGGGAGCCGGACAGAGCGGTAGCTTGTACGAGGGCGAAGAACGAAGCCGCAGAGCACCCGGCTTCTCCGCGCCCTCTAAGGACTGCTAGAGGACCGTGGTGGCCACTCGCCTTCCTCTTCAATTCCATTCTAGCATCCTTATGGAAGGTGTTCCAGGACAATTTTCCTGAGTTTTGAATTCGTCCTGATGCAGCCCCTCGTGGGAAACTCGTGCGCGTCCTCTGAGTCTCCGAGTGCAGAGACCTCGATGGCAACTGCAGAAATGAAGGACTGCGTTGAGTTGTCGAGAAGCAAGAACATAGCCTGGAGTTTGGGAGTCAGCAGCTGCTGGACTTTTGCGATTGCTTTCACTGTGCACTGAATGCCAGGACGGCATGTGCACGTTAAAACAACGAGCTGGGCAAGAGTAATCGAAAGATCACGGCCGTCAGAAAGCAGCTTATATATTGCCCTGGAAAGAGCATTGTTTTTGGAGTGTGCAGTAAAATCGTGTTTCTGGACAAGGGAGGCATAAGTGCGCTGCGCTCCTAAGCTATCTCCCTGCGAGACACACTGCCAAAGCTTTTCGTTATCATGCAGTCCAGTGCAGACGCACACTACGGCTCTCCGGAGCTGTCCGAAGCTAAGCGCCGGTGGCCGGCGTCTTTCGGCTGAAGCAGCGCTTCGGAGCGTAGGGCTGCCGCTCCGCTGTTGTGTGCGCGAAGCAGCCGCTTCTCCTGCTCCGGGAGCGGACAGAGCGGTAGCTTGTACGAGGGCGAAGAACGAAGCCGCAGAGCACCCGGCTTCTCCGCGCCCCCTAAGGACTGCTAGAGGACCGTGGTGGCCACTCGCCTTCCTCTTCAATTCCATTCTAGTATCCTTAGGGACGGTGTTCCAGGACAATTTTCCTGAGTTTTGAATTCGTCCTGATGCAGCCCCTCGTGGGAAACTCGTGCGCGTCCTCTGAGTCTCCGAGTGCAGAGACCTCGATGGCAACTGCAGAAATGAAGGACTGCGTTGAGTTGTCGAGAAGCAAGAACATAGCCTGGAGTTTGGGAGTCAGCAGCTGCTGGACTTTTGCGATTGCTTTCACTGTGCACTGAATGCCAGGACGGCATGTGCACGTTAAAACAACGAGCTGGGCAAGAGTAATCGAAAGATCACGGCCGTCAGAAAGCAGCTTATATATTGCCCTGGAAAGAGCATTGTTTTTGGAGTGTGCAGTAAAATCGTGTTTCTGGACAAGGGAGGCATAAGTGCGCTGCGCTCCTAAGCTATCTCCCTGCGAGACACACTGCCAAAGCTTTTCGCTATCATGCAGTCCAGTGCAGACGCACACTACGGCTCTCCGGAGCTGTCCGAAGCCAAGCGCCGGTGGCCAGCGTCTTTCGGCTGAAGCAGCGCTTCGGAGCGTAGGGCTGCCGCTCCGCTCTTGTGTGCGCGAAGCAGCCGCTTCTCCTGCTCCGGGAGCCGGAGAGAGCGGTAGCTTGTACGAGGGCGAAGAACGAAGCCGCAGAGCACCGGGCTTCTGCGCGCACCCTAAGGACTGCTAGAGGACCGTGGTGGCCGCTCGCCTGCCTCTTCAATTCCATTCTAGCATCCTTAGGGAAGGTGTTCCAGGACAATTTTCCTGAGTTTTGAATTCGTCCTGATGCAGCCCCTCCTGGGAAACTCGTGCTCGTCCTCTGAGTCTCCGACATGCAGAGACCTCGATGGCAACTGCAGAAATGAAGGGCTGCGTTGAGTTGTCGAGAAGCAAGAACATAGCCAGCGCCTTGTGTTTGGAAGTCAGCAGCTGCTAGACTTTTGCGATTGCTATCACTGTGCACTGAAAGCCAGGACGGCCTGTGCACGTTAAAACAACTAGCTGAGCAAGAGTAGCCGAAAAATCACGGCCGCTAGATAGCAGCTTACGTATTGCCCAGGAAAGAGCACTATTTTTGGAGTGTGCAGTAAAATCGTGTTTTTGGACAAGGGAGGCATAAGTGCGCTGCGCTCCTAAGCTATCTCCCTGCGAGACACACTGCCAAAGCTTTTCGCTATGATGCAGTCTAGTGCAGACGCACACTACGGCTCTCCGGAGCTGTCCGAAGCCAAGCGCCGGTGGCCGGCGTCTTTCGGCTGAAGCAGCGCTTCGGAGCGTAGGGCTGCCGCTCCGCTGTTGTGTGCGCGAAGCAGCCGCTTCTCCTGCTCCGGGAGCCGGAGAGAGCTGTAGCTTGTACGAGGGCAAAGAACGTTGCTGCAGAGAGACGAAATTGTGTGCACAGTCTTGCGACTGATAGAGGACGGTGGCTAAAGCTCCCTGCCTTTTCAATGCACTGCTGGCATGCTTTATTGAAGGTGCTCCGAGACAATTTTCCTGGGTTTTGACTTCGTCCTGATGAAGCCCCTCTTGGGAAACTCGTGCTCGTTTCCGAAGGCTCGAGATGCAGAGAACTCGATGGCAGCTGCAGAAATGAAGGGCTGCGTTGAGTTGTCGAGAAGCAAGAACATAGCCAGCGCCTTGTGTTTGGCAGTCAGCAGCTGCTGGACTTTTGCGATTGCTTTCACTGTGCACTGAATGCCAGGACGGCACGTGCACGTTAAAACAACGAGCTGGGCAAGAGTGGGCAGAAGAGAACGGGCGTCAGACAGCAGCTTACATATTACCATAGGAAGAGCAGTGTTTTTGGAGTGTGCAGCAAATGCGTGTTTCTGGACAAGGGAGGCAAAAGTGCGCTGCGCTCCTAAGCTATCTCCCTGCGAGACACACTGCCAAAGCTTTTCGTTATCATGCAGTCTAGTGCAGACGCACACTACGGCTCTCCGGAGCTGTCCGAAGCTAAGCGCCGGTGGCCGGCGTCTTTCGGCTGAAGCAGCGCTTCGGAGCGTAGGGCTGCCGCTCCGCTGTTGTGTGCGCGAAGCAGCCGCTTCTCCTGCTCCGGGAGCCGGACAGAGCGGTAGCTTGTACGAGGGCAAAGAACGTTGCTGCAGAGAGAAGAAATTGTGTGCACAGTCTTGCGACTGATAGAGGACGGTGGCTAAAGCTCCCTGCCTTTTCAATACACTGCTGGCATGCTTTATTGAAGGTGCTCCGAGACAATTTTCCTGGGTTTTGACTTCGTCCTGATGAAGCCCCTCTTGGGAAACTCGTGCTCGTTTCCGAAGGCTCGAGATGCAGAGAACTCGATGGCAGCTGCCGAAATGAAGGGCTGCGTTGAGTTGTCGAGAAGCAAGAACATAGCCAGCGCCTTGTGTTTGGCAGTCAGCAGCTGCTGGACTTTTGCGATTGCTTTCACTGTGCACTGAATGCCAGGACGGCACGTGCACGTTAAAACAACGAGCTGGGCAAGAGTAGGCAGAAGAGAACGGGCGTCAGACAGCAGCTTACATATTACCATAGGAAGAGCAGTGTTTTTGGAGTGTGCAGCAAATGCGTGTTTCTGGACAAGGGAGGCAAAAGTGCGCTGCGCTCCTAAGCTATCTCCCTGCGAGACACACTGCCAAAGCTTTTCGTTATCATGCAGTCTAGTGCAGACGCACACTACGGCTCTCCGGAGCTGTCCGAAGCTAAGCGCCGGTGGCCGTGTCTTTCGGCTGAAGCAGCGCTTCGGAGCGTAGGGCTGCCGCTCCGCTGTTGTGTGCGCGAAGCAGCCGCTTCTCCTGCTCCGGGAGCGGACAGAGCGGTAGCTTGTACGAGGGCGAAGAACGAAGCCGCAGAGCACCCGGCTTCTCCGCGCCCTCTAAGGACTGCTAGAGGACCGTGGTGGCCACTCGCCTTCCTCTTCAATTCCATTCTAGCATCCTTATGGAAGGTGTTCCAGGACAATTTTCCTGAGTTTTGAATTCGTCCTGATGCAGCCCCTCGTGGGAAACTCGTGCGCGTCCTCTGAGTCTCCGAGTGCAGAGACCTCGATGGCAACTGCAGAAATGAAGGACTGCGTTGAGTTGTCGAGAAGCAAGAACATAGCCTGGAGTTTGGGAGTCAGCAGCTGCTGGACTTTTGCGATTGCTTTCACTGTGCACTGAATGCCAGGACGGCATGTGCACGTTAAAACAACGAGCTGGGCAAGAGTAATCGAAAGATCACGGCCGTCAGAAAGCAGCTTCTCTATTGCCCTGGAAAGAGCATTGTTTTTGGAGTGTGCAGTAAAATCGTGTTTCTGGACAAGGGAGGCATAAGTGCGCTGCGCTCCTAAGCTATCTCCCTGCGAGACACACTGCCAAAGCTTTTCGCTATCATGCAGTCCAGTGCAGACGCACACTACGGCTCTCCGGAGCTGTCCGAAGCCAAGCGCCGGTGGCCAGCGTCTTTCGGCTGAAGCAGCGCTTCGGAGCGTAGGGCTGCCGCTCCGCTCTTGTGTGCGCGAAGCAGCCGCTTCTCCTGCTCCGGGAGCCGGAGAGAGCGGTAGCTTGTACGAGGGCGAAGAACGAAGCCGCAGAGCACCGGGCTTCTGCGCGCACCCTAAGGACTGCTAGAGGACCGTGGTGGCCGCTCGCCTGCCTCTTCAATTCCATTCTAGCATCCTTAGGGAAGGTGTTCCAGGACAATTTTCCTGAGTTTTGAATTCGTCCTGATGCAGCCCCTCCTGGGAAACTCGTGCTCGTCCTCTGAGTCTCCGACATGCAGAGACCTCGATGGCAACTGCAGAAATGAAGGGCTGCGTTGAGTTGTCGAGAAGCAAGAACATAGCCAGCGCCTTGTGTTTGGAAGTCAGCAGCTGCTAGACTTTTGCGATTGCTATCACTGTGCACTGAAAGCCAGGACGGCCTGTGCACGTTAAAACAACTAGCTGAGCAAGAGTAGCCGAAAAATCACGGCCGCTAGATAGCAGCTTACGTATTGCCCAGGAAAGAGCACTATTTTTGGAGTGTGCAGTAAAATCGTGTTTTTGGACAAGGGAGGCATAAGTGCGCTGCGCTCCTAAGCTATCTCCCTGCGAGACACACTGCCAAAGCTTTTCGCTATGATGCAGTCTAGTGCAGACGCACACTACGGCTCTCCGGAGCTGTCCGAAGCCAAGCGCCGGTGGCCGGCGTCTTTCGGCTGAAGCAGCGCTTCGGAGCGTAGGGCTGCCGCTCCGCTGTTGTGTGCGCGAAGCAGCCGCTTCTCCTGCTCCGGGAGCCGGAGAGAGCTGTAGCTTGTACGAGGGCAAAGAACGTTGCTGCAGAGAGACGAAATTGTGTGCACAGTCTTGCGACTGATAGAGGACGGTGGCTAAAGCTCCCTGCCTTTTCAATGCACTGCTGGCATGCTTTATTGAAGGTGCTCCGAGACAATTTTCCTGGGTTTTGACTTCGTCCTGATGAAGCCCCTCTTGGGAAACTCGTGCTCGTTTCCGAAGGCTCGAGATGCAGAGAACTCGATGGCAGCTGCAGAAATGAAGGGCTGCGTTGAGTTGTCGAGAAGCAAGAACATAGCCAGCGCCTTGTGTTTGGCAGTCAGCAGCTGCTGGACTTTTGCGATTGCTTTCACTGTGCACTGAATGCCAGGACGGCACGTGCACGTTAAAACAACGAGCTGGGCAAGAGTGGGCAGAAGAGAACGGGCGTCAGACAGCAGCTTACATATTACCATAGGAAGAGCAGTGTTTTTGGAGTGTGCAGCAAATGCGTGTTTCTGGACAAGGGAGGCAAAAGTGCGCTGCGCTCCTAAGCTATCTCCCTGCGAGACACACTGCCAAAGCTTTTCGTTATCATGCAGTCTAGTGCAGACGCACACTACGGCTCTCCGGAGCTGTCCGAAGCTAAGCGCCGGTGGCCGGCGTCTTTCGGCTGAAGCAGCGCTTCGGAGCGTAGGGCTGCCGCTCCGCTGTTGTGTGCGCGAAGCAGCCGCTTCTCCTGCTCCGGGAGCCGGACAGAGCGGTAGCTTGTACGAGGGCAAAGAACGTTGCTGCAGAGAGAAGAAATTGTGTGCACAGTCTTGCGACTGATAGAGGACGGTGGCTAAAGCTCCCTGCCTTTTCAATGCACTGCTGGCATGCTTTATTGAAGGTGCTCCGAGACAATTTTCCTGGGTTTTGACTTCGTCCTGATGAAGCCCCTCTTGGGAAACTCGTGCTCGTTTCCGAAGGCTCGAGATGCAGAGAACTCGATGGCAGCTGCCGAAATGAAGGGCTGCGTTGAGTTGTCGAGAAGCAAGAACATAGCCAGCGCCTTGTGTTTGGCAGTCAGCAGCTGCTGGACTTTTGCGATTGCTTTCACTGTGCACTGAATGCCAGGACGGCACGTGCACGTTAAAACAACGAGCTGGGCAAGAGTAGGCAGAAGAGAACGGGCGTCAGACAGCAGCTTACATATTACCATAGGAAGAGCAGTGTTTTTGGAGTGTGCAGCAAATGCGTGTTTCTGGACAAGGGAGGCAAAAGTGCGCTGCGCTCCTAAGCTATCTCCCTGCGAGACACACTGCCAAAGCTTTTCGTTATCATGCAGTCTAGTGCAGACGCACACTACGGCTCTCCGGAGCTGTCCGAAGCTAAGCGCCGGTGGCCGTGTCTTTCGGCTGAAGCAGCGCTTCGGAGCGTAGGGCTGCCGCTCCGCTGTTGTGTGCGCGAAGCAGCCGCTTCTCCTGCTCCGGGAGCGGACAGAGCGGTAGCTTGTACGAGGGCGAAGAACGAAGCCGCAGAGCACCCGGCTTCTCCGCGCCCCCTAAGGACTGCTAGAGGACCGTGGTGGCCACTCGCCTTCCTCTTCAATTCCATTCTAGCATCCTTATGGAAGGTGTTCCAGGACAATTTTCCTGAGTTTTGAATTCGTCCTGATGCAGCCCCTCGTGGGAAACTCGTGCGCGTCCTCTGAGTCTCCGACATGCAGAGACCTCGATGGCAACTGCAGAAATGAAGGACTGCGTTGAGTTGTCGAGAAGCAAGAACATAGCCTGGAGTTTGGGAGTCAGCAGCTGCTGGACTTTTGCGATTGCTTTCACTGTGCACTGAATGCCAGGACGGCATGTGCACGTTAAAACAACGAGCTGGGCAAGAGTAATCGAAAGATCACGGCCGTCAGAAAGCAGCTTCTCTATTGCCCTGGAAAGAGCATTGTTTTTGGAGTGTGCAGTAAAATCGTGTTTCTGGACAAGGGAGGCATAAGTGCGCTGCGCTCCTAAGCTATCTCCCTGCGAGACACACTGCCAAAGCTTTTCGCTATCATGCAGTCCAGTGCAGACGCACACTACGGCTCTCCGGAGCTGTCCGAAGCCAAGCGCCGGTGGCCGGCGTCTTTCGGCTGAAGCAGCGCTTCGGAGCGTACGGCTGCCGCTCCGCTGTTGTGTGCGCGAAGCAGCCGCTTCTCCTGCTCCGGGAGCCGGAGAGAGCGGTAGCTTGTACGAGGGCGAAGAACGAAGCCGCAGAGCACCGGGCTTCTGCGCGCACCCTAAGGACTGCTAGAGGACCGTGGTGGCCGCTCGCCTGCCTCTTCAATTCCATTCTAGCATCCTTAGGGAAGGTGTTCCAGGACAATTTTCCTGAGTTTTGAATTCGTCCTGATGCAGCCCCTCGTGGGAAACTCGTGCTCGTCCTCTGAGTCTCCGACATGCAGAGACCTCGATGGCAACTGCAGAAATGTAGGGCTGCGTTGAGTTGTCGAGAAGCAAGAACATAGCCAGCGCCTTGTGTTTGGAAGTCAGCAGCTGCTAGACTTTTGCGATTGCTATCACTGTGCACTGAAAGCCAGGACGGCCTGTGCACGTTAAAACAACTAGCTGAGCAAGAGTAGCCGAAAAATCACGGCCGCTAGATAGCAGCTTACGTATTGCCCAGGAAAGAGCACTATTTTTGGAGTGTGCAGTAAAATCGTGTTTTTGGACAAGGGAGGCATAAGTGCGCTGCGCTCCTAAGCTATCTCCCTGCGAGACACACTGTCAAAGCTTTTCGCTATGATGCAGTCTAGTGCAGACGCACACTACGGCTCTCCGGAGCTGTCCGAAGCCAAGCGCCGGTGGCCGGCGTCTTTCGGCTGAAGCAGCGCTTCGGAGCGTAGGGCTGCCGCTCCGCTGTTGTGTGCGCGAAGCAGCCGCTTCTCCTGCTCCGGGAGCCGGAGAGAGCTGTAGCTTGTACGAGGGCAAAGAACGTTGCTGCAGAGAGACGAAATTGTGTGCACAGTCTTGCGACTGATAGAGGACGGTGGCTAAAGCTCCCTGCCTTTTCAATGCACTGCTGGCATGCTTTATTGAAGGTGCTCCGAGACAATTTTCCTGGGTTTTGACTTCGTCCTGATGAAGCCCCTCTTGGGAAACTCGTGCTCGTTTCCGAAGGCTCGAGATGCAGAGAACTCGATGGCAGCTGCAGAAATGAAGGGCTGCGTTGAGTTGTCGAGAAGCAAGAACATAGCCAGCGCCTTGTGTTTGGCAGTCAGCAGCTGCTGGACTTTTGCGATTGCTTTCACTGTGCACTGAATGCCAGGACGGCACGTGCACGTTAAAACAACGAGCTGGGCAAGAGTGGGCAGAAGAGAACGGGCGTCAGACAGCAGCTTACATATTACCATAGGAAGAGCAGTGTTTTTGGAGTGTGCAGCAAATGCGTGTTTCTGGACAAGGGAGGCAAAAGTGCGCTGCGCTCCTAAGCTATCTCCCTGCGAGACACACTGCCAAAGCTTTTCGTTATCATGCAGTCTAGTGCAGACGCACACTACGGCTCTCCGGAGCTGTCCGAAGCTAAGCGCCGGTGGCCGGCGTCTTTCGGCTGAAGCAGCGCTTCGGAGCGTAGGGCTGCCGCTCCGCTGTTGTGTGCGCGAAGCAGCCGCTTCTCCTGCTCCGGGAGCCGGACAGAGCGGTAGCTTGTACGAGGGCAAAGAACGTTGCTGCAGAGAGAAGAAATTGTGTGCACAGTCTTGCGACTGATAGAGGACGGTGGCTAAAGCTCCCTGCCTTTTCAATGCACTGCTGGCATGCTTTATTGAAGGTGCTCCGAGACAATTTTCCTGGGTTTTGACTTCGTCCTGATGAAGCCCCTCTTGGGAAACTCGTGCTCGTTTCCGAAGGCTCGAGATGCAGAGAACTCGATGGCAGCTGCCGAAATGAAGGGCTGCGTTGAGTTGTCGAGAAGCAAGAACATAGCCAGCGCCTTGTGTTTGGCAGTCAGCAGCTGCTGGACTTTTGCGATTGCTTTCACTGTGCACTGAATGCCAGGACGGCACGTGCACGTTAAAACAACGAGCTGGGCAAGAGTGGGCAGAAGAGAACGGGCGTCAGACAGCAGCTTACATATTACCATAGGAAGAGCAGTGTTTTTGGAGTGTGCAGCAAATGCGTGTTTCTGGACAAGGGAGGCAAAAGTGCGCTGCGCTCCTAAGCTATCTCCCTGCGAGACACACTGCCAAAGCTTTTCGTTATCATGCAGTCTAGTGCAGACGCACACTACGGCTCTCCGGAGCTGTCCGAAGCTAAGCGCCGGTGGCCGTGTCTTTCGGCTGAAGCAGCGCTTCGGAGCGTAGGGCTGCCGCTCCGCTGTTGTGTGCGCGAAGCAGCCGCTTCTCCTGCTCCGGGAGCGGACAGAGCGGTAGCTTGTACGAGGGCGAAGAACGAAGCCGCAGAGCACCCGGCTTCTCCGCGCCCTCTAAGGACTGCTAGAGGACCGTGGTGGCCACTCGCCTTCCTCTTCAATTCCATTCTAGCATCCTTATGGAAGGTGTTCCAGGACAATTTTCCTGAGTTTTGAATTCGTCCTGATGCAGCCCCTCGTGGGAAACTCGTGCGCGTCCTCTGAGTCTCCGAGTGCAGAGACCTCGATGGCAACTGCAGAAATGAAGGACTGCGTTGAGTTGTCGAGAAGCAAGAACATAGCCTGGAGTTTGGGAGTCAGCAGCTGCTGGACTTTTGCGATTGCTTTCACTGTGCACTGAATGCCAGGACGGCATGTGCACGTTAAAACAACGAGCTGGGCAAGAGTAATCGAAAGATCACGGCCGTCAGAAAGCAGCTTCTCTATTGCCCTGGAAAGAGCATTGTTTTTGGAGTGTGCAGTAAAATCGTGTTTCTGGACAAGGGAGGCATAAGTGCGCTGCGCTCCTAAGCTATCTCCCTGCGAGACACACTGCCAAAGCTTTTCGCTATCATGCAGTCCAGTGCAGACGCACACTACGGCTCTCCGGAGCTGTCCGAAGCCAAGCGCCGGTGGCCGGCGTCTTTCGGCTGAAGCAGCGCTTCGGAGCGTAGGGCTGCCGCTCCGCTGTTGTGTGCGCGAAGCAGCCGCTTCTCCTGCTCCGGGAGCCGGAGAGAGCGGTAGCTTGTACGAGGGCGAAGAACGAAGCCGCAGAGCACCGGGCTTCTGCGCGCACCCTAAGGACTGCTAGAGGACCGTGGTGGCCGCTCGCCTGCCTCTTCAATTCCATTCTAGCATCCTTAGGGAAGGTGTTCCAGGACAATTTTCCTGAGTTTTGAATTCGTCCTGATGCAGCCCCTCGTGGGAAACTCGTGCTCGTCCTCTGAGTCTCCGACATGCAGAGACCTCGATGGCAACTGCAGAAATGTAGGGCTGCGTTGAGTTGTCGAGAAGCAAGAACATAGCCAGCGCCTTGTGTTTGGAAGTCAGCAGCTGCTAGACTTTTGCGATTGCTATCACTGTGCACTGAAAGCCAGGACGGCCTGTGCACGTTAAAACAACTAGCTGAGCAAGAGTAGCCGAAAAATCACGGCCGCTAGATAGCAGCTTACGTATTGCCCAGGAAAGAGCACTATTTTTGGAGTGTGCAGTAAAATCGTGTTTTTGGACAAGGGAGGCAAAAGTGCGCTGCGCTCCTAAGCTATCTCCCTGCGAGACACACTGTCAAAGCTTTTCGCTATGATGCAGTCTAGTGCAGACGCACACTACGGCTCTCCGGAGCTGTCCGAAGCCAAGCGCCGGTGGCCGGCGTCTTTCGGCTGAAGCAGCGCTTCGGAGCGTATGGCTGCCGCTCCGCTGTTGTGTGCGCGAAGCAGCCGCTTCTCCTGCTCCGGGAGCCGGAGAGAGCTGTAGCTTGTACGAGGGCAAAGAACGTTGCTGCAGAGAGACGAAATTGTGTGCACAGTCTTGCGACTGATAGAGGACGGTGGCTAAAGCTCCCTGCCTTTTCAATGCACTGCTGGCATGCTTTATTGAAGGTGCTCCGAGACAATTTTCCTGGGTTTTGACTTCGTCCTGATGAAGCCCCTCTTGGGAAACTCGTGCTCGTTTCCGAAGGCTCGAGATGCAGAGAACTCGATGGCAGCTGCAGAAATGAAGGGCTGCGTTGAGTTGTCGAGAAGCAAGAACATAGCCAGCGCCTTGTGTTTGGCAGTCAGCAGCTGCTGGACTTTTGCGATTGCTTTCACTGTGCACTGAATGCCAGGACGGCACGTGCACGTTAAAACAACGAGCTGGGCAAGAGTGGGCAGAAGAGAACGGGCGTCAGACAGCAGCTTACATATTACCATAGGAAGAGCAGTGTTTTTGGAGTGTGCAGCAAATGCGTGTTTCTGGACAAGGGAGGCAAAAGTGCGCTGCGCTCCTAAGCTATCTCCCTGCGAGACACACTGCCAAAGCTTTTCGTTATCATGCAGTCTAGTGCAGACGCACACTACGGCTCTCCGGAGCTGTCCGAAGCTAAGCGCCGGTGGCCGGCGTCTTTCGGCTGAAGCAGCGCTTCGGAGCGTAGGGCTGCCGCTCCGCTGTTGTGTGCGCGAAGCAGCCGCTTCTCCTGCTCCGGGAGCCGGACAGAGCGGTAGCTTGTACGAGGGCGAAGAACGAAGCCGCAGAGCACCCGGCTTCTCCGCGCCCTCTAAGGACTGCTAGAGGACCGTGGTGGCCACTCGCCTTCCTCTTCAATTCCATTCTAGCATCCTTATGGAAGGTGTTCCAGGACAATTTTCCTGAGTTTTGAATTCGTCCTGATGCAGCCCCTCGTGGGAAACTCGTGCGCGTCCTCTGAGTCTCCGAGTGCAGAGACCTCGATGGCAACTGCAGAAATGAAGGACTGCGTTGAGTTGTCGAGAAGCAAGAACATAGCCTGGAGTTTGGGAGTCAGCAGCTGCTGGACTTTTGCGATTGCTTTCACTGTGCACTGAATGCCAGGACGGCATGTGCACGTTAAAACAACGAGCTGGGCAAGAGTAATCGAAAGATCACGGCCGTCAGAAAGCAGCTTCTCTATTGCCCTGGAAAGAGCATTGTTTTTGGAGTGTGCAGTAAAATCGTGTTTCTGGACAAGGGAGGCATAAGTGCGCTGCGCTCCTAAGCTATCTCCCTGCGAGACACACTGCCAAAGCTTTTCGCTATCATGCAGTCCAGTGCAGACGCACACTACGGCTCTCCGGAGCTGTCCGAAGCTAAGCGCCGGTGGCCGGCGTCTTTCGGCTGAAGCTGCGCTTCGGAGCGTACGGCTGCCGCTCCGCTGTTGTGTGCGCGAAGCAGCCGCTTCTCCTGCTCCGGGAGCGGACAGAGCGGTAGCTTGTACGAGGGCGAAGAACGAAGCCGCAGAGCACCCGGCTTCTCCGCGCCCCCTAAGGACTGCTAGAGGACCGTGGTGGCCACTCGCCTTCCTCTTCAATTCCATTCTAGTATCCTTAGGGACGGTGTTCCAGGACAATTTTCCTGAGTTTTGAATTCGTCCTGATGCAGCCCCTCGTGGGAAACTCGTGCGCGTCCTCTGAGTCTCCGAGTGCAGAGACCTCGATGGCAACTGCAGAAATGAAGGACTGCGTTGAGTTGTCGAGAAGCAAGAACATAGCCTGGAGTTTGGGAGTCAGCAGCTGCTGGACTTTTGCGATTGCTTTCACTGTGCACTGAATGCCAGGACGGCATGTGCACGTTAAAACAACGAGCTGGGCAAGAGTAATCGAAAGATCACGGCCGTCAGAAAGCAGCTTATATATTGCCCTGGAAAGAGCATTGTTTTTGGAGTGTGCAGTAAAATCGTGTTTCTGGACAAGGGAGGCATAAGTGCGCTGCGCTCCTAAGCTATCTCCCTGCGAGACACACTGCCAAAGCTTTTCGCTATCATGCAGTCCAGTGCAGACGCACACTACGGCTCTCCGGAGCTGTCCGAAGCCAAGCGCCGGTGGCCGGCGTCTTTCGGCTGAAGCAGCGCTTCGGAGCGTACGGCTGCCGCTCCGCTCTTGTGTGCGCGAAGCAGCCGCTTCTCCTGCTCCGGGAGCCGGAGAGAGCGGTAGCTTGTACGAGGGCGAAGAACGAAGCCGCAGAGCACCGGGCTTCTGCGCGCACCCTAAGGACTGCTAGAGGACCGTGGTGGCCGCTCGCCTGCCTCTTCAATTCCATTCTAGCATCCTTAGGGAAGGTGTTCCAGGACAATTTTCCTGAGTTTTGAATTCGTCCTGATGCAGCCCCTCGTGGGAAACTCGTGCTCGTCCTCTGAGTCTCCGACATGCAGAGACCTCGATGGCAACTGCAGAAATGTAGGGCTGCGTTGAGTTGTCGAGAAGCAAGAACATAGCCAGCGCCTTGTGTTTGGAAGTCAGCAGCTGCTAGACTTTTGCGATTGCTATCACTGTGCACTGAAAGCCAGGACGGCCTGTGCACGTTAAAACAACTAGCTGAGCAAGAGTAGCCGAAAAATCACGGCCGCTAGATAGCAGCTTACGTATTGCCCAGGAAAGAGCACTATTTTTGGAGTGTGCAGTAAAATCGTGTTTTTGGACAAGGGAGGCATAAGTGCGCTGCGCTCCTAAGCTATCTCCCTGCGAGACACACTGTCAAAGCTTTTCGTTATCATGCAGTCTAGTGCAGACGCACACTACGGCTCTCCGGAGCTGTCCGAAGCCAAGCGCCGGTGGCCGGCGTCTTTCGGCTGAAGCAGCGCTTCGGAGCGTATGGCTGCCGCTCCGCTGTTGTGTGCGCGAAGCAGCCGCTTCTCCTGCTCCGGGAGCCGGAGAGAGCGGTAGCTTGTACGAGGGCAAAGAACGTTGCTGCAGAGAGAAGAAATTGTGTGCACAGTCTTGCGACTGATAGAGGACGGTGGCTAAAGCTCCCTGCCTTTTCAATGCACTGCTGGCATGCTTTATTGAAGGTGCTCCGAGACAATTTTCCTGGGTTTTGACTTCGTCCTGATGAAGCCCCTCTTGGGAAACTCGTGCTCGTTTCCGAAGGCTCGAGATGCAGAGAACTCGATGGCAGCTGCAGAAATGAAGGGCTGCGTTGAGTTGTCGAGAAGCAAGAACATAGCCAGCGCCTTGTGTTTGGCAGTCAGCAGCTGCTGGACTTTTGCGATTGCTTTCACTGTGCACTGAATGCCAGGACGGCACGTGCACGTTAAAACAACGAGCTGGGCAAGAGTGGGCTGAAGAGAACGGGCGTCAGACAGCAGCTTACATATTACCATAGGAAGAGCAGTGTTTTTGGAGTGTGCAGCAAATGCGTGTTTCTGGACAAGGGAGGCAAAAGTGCGCTGCGCTCCTAAGCTATCTCCCTGCGAGACACACTGCCAAAGCTTTTCGTTATCATGCAGTCTAGTGCAGACGCACACTACGGCTCTCCGGAGCTGTCCGAAGCTAAGCGCCGGTGGCCGGCGTCTTTCGGCTGAAGCAGCGCTTCGGAGCGTAGGGCTGCCGCTCCGCTGTTGTGTGCGCGAAGCAGCCGCTTCTCCTGCTCCGGGAGCCGGACAGAGCGGTAGCTTGTACGAGGGCGAAGAAAGAAGCCGCAGAGCACCCGGCTTCTCCGCGCCCTCTAAGGACTGCTAGAGGACCGTGGTGGCCACTCGCCTTCCTCTTCAATTCCATTCTAGCATCCTTATGGAAGGTGTTCCAGGACAATTTTCCTGAGTTTTGAATTCGTCCTGATGCAGCCCCTCGTGGGAAACTCGTGCGCGTCCTCTGAGTCTCCGAGTGCAGAGACCTCGATGGCAACTGCAGAAATGAAGGACTGCGTTGAGTTGTCGAGAAGCAAGAACATAGCCTGGAGTTTGGGAGTCAGCAGCTGCTGGACTTTTGCGATTGCTTTCACTGTGCACTGAATGCCAGGACGGCATGTGCACGTTAAAACAACGAGCTGGGCAAGAGTAATCGAAAGATCACGGCCGTCAGAAAGCAGCTTCTCTATTGCCCTGGAAAGAGCATTGTTTTTGGAGTGTGCAGTAAAATCGTGTTTCTGGACAAGGGAGGCATAAGTGCGCTGCGCTCCTAAGCTATCTCCCTGCGAGACACACTGCCAAAGCTTTTCGCTATCATGCAGTCCAGTGCAGACGCACACTACGGCTCTCCGGAGCTGTCCGAAGCTAAGCGCCGGTGGCCGGCGTCTCTCGGCTGAAGCAGCGCTTCGGAGCGTAGGGCTGCCGCTCCGCTGTTGTGTGCGCGAAGCAGCCGCTTCTCCTGCTCCGGGAGCGGACAGAGCGGTAGCTTGTACGAGGGCGAAGAACGAAGCCGCAGAGCACCCGGCTTCTCCGCGCCCCCTAAGGACTGCTAGAGGACCGTGGTGGCCACTCGCCTTCCTCTTCAATTCCATTCTAGTATCCTTAGGGACGGTGTTCCAGGACAATTTTCCTGAGTTTTGAATTCGTCCTGATGCAGCCCCTCGTGGGAAACTCGTGCGCGTCCCCTGAGTCTCCGAGTGCAGAGACCTCGATGGCAACTGCAGAAATGAAGGACTGCGTTGAGTTGTCGAGAAGCAAGAACATAGCCTGGAGTTTGGGAGTCAGCAGCTGCTGGACTTTTGCGATTGCTTTCACTGTGCACTGAATGCCAGGACGGCATGTGCACGTTAAAACAACGAGCTGGGCAAGAGTAATCGAAAGATCACGGCCGTCAGAAAGCAGCTTATATATTGCCCTGGAAAGAGCATTGTTTTTGGAGTGTGCAGTAAAATCGTGTTTCTGGACAAGGGAGGCATAAGTGCGCTGCGCTCCTAAGCTATCTCCCTGCGAGACACACTGCCAAAGCTTTTCGTTATCATGCAGTCTAGTGCAGACGCACACTACGGCTCTCCGGAGCTGTCCGAAGCTAAGCGCCGGTGGCCGGCGTCTTTCGGCTGAAGCAGCGCTTCGGAGCGTAGGGCTGCCGCTCCGCTGTTGTGTGCGCGAAGCAGCCGCTTCTCCTGCTCCGGGAGCCGGACAGAGCGGTAGCTTGTACGAGGGCGAAGAACGAAGCCGCAGAGCACCGGGCTTCTGCGCGCACCCTAAGGACTGCTAGAGGACCGTGGTGGCCGCTCGCCTGCCTCTTCAATTCCATTCTAGCATCCTTAGGGAAGGTGTTCCAGGACAATTTTCCTGAGTTTTGAATTCGTCCTGATGCAGCCCCTCCTGGGAAACTCGTGCTCGTCCTCTGAGTCTCCGACATGCAGAGACCTCGATGGCAACTGCAGAAATGAAGGGCTGCGTTGAGTTGTCGAGAAGCAAGAACATAGCCAGCGCCTTGTGTTTGGAAGTCAGCAGCTGCTAGACTTTTGCGATTGCTATCACTGTGCACTGAAAGCCAGGACGGCCTGTGCACGTTAAAACAACTAGCTGAGCAAGAGTAGCCGAAAAATCACGGCCGCTAGATAGCAGCTTACGTATTGCCCAGGAAAGAGCACTATTTTTGGAGTGTGCAGTAAAATCGTGTTTTTGGACAAGGGAGGCATAAGTGCGCTGCGCTCCTAAGCTATCTCCCTGCGAGACACACTGTCAAAGCTTTTCGCTATGATGCAGTCTAGTGCAGACGCACACTACGGCTCTCCGGAGCTGTCCGAAGCCAAGCGCCGGTGGCCGGCGTCTTTCGGCTGAAGCAGCGCTTCGGAGCGTATGGCTGCCGCTCCGCTGTTGTGTGCGCGAAGCAGCCGCTTCTCCTGCTCCGGGAGCCGGAGAGAGCTGTAGCTTGTACGAGGGCAAAGAACGTTGCTGCAGAGAGACGAAATTGTGTGCACAGTCTTGCGACTGATAGAGGACGGTGGCTAAAGCTCCCTGCCTTTTCAATGCACTGCTGGCATGCTTTATTGAAGGTGCTCCGAGACAATTTTCCTGGGTTTTGACTTCGTCCTGATGAAGCCCCTCTTGGGAAACTCGTGCTCGTTTCCGAAGGCTCGAGATGCAGAGAACTCGATGGCAGCTGCAGAAATGAAGGGCTGTGTTGAGTTGTCGAGAAGCAAGAACATAGCCAGCGCCTTGTGTTTGGCAGTCAGCAGCTGCTGGACTTTTGCGATTGCTTTCACTGTGCACTGAATGCCAGGACGGCACGTGCACGTTAAAACAACGAGCTGGGCAAGAGTGGGCAGAAGAGAACGGGCGTCAGACAGCAGCTTACATATTACCATAGGAAGAGCAGTGTTTTTGGAGTGTGCAGCAAATGCGTGTTTCTGGACAAGGGAGGCAAAAGTGCGCTGCGCTCCTAAGCTATCTCCCTGCGAGACACACTGCCAAAGCTTTTCGTTATCATGCAGTCTAGTGCAGACGCACACTACGGCTCTCCGGAGCTGTCCGAAGCTAAGCGCCGGTGGCCGGCGTCTTTCGGCTGAAGCAGCGCTTCGGAGCGTAGGGCTGCCGCTCCGCTGTTGTGTGCGCGAAGCAGCCGCTTCTCCTGCTCCGGGAGCCGGACAGAGCGGTAGCTTGTACGAGGGCGAAGAACGAAGCCGCAGAGCACCCGGCTTCTCCGCGCCCTCTAAGGACTGCTAGAGGACCGTGGTGGCCACTCGCCTTCCTCTTCAATTCCATTCTAGCATCCTTATGGAAGGTGTTCCAGGACAATTTTCCTGAGTTTTGAATTCGTCCTGATGCAGCCCCTCGTGGGAAACTCGTGCGCGTCCTCTGAGTCTCCGAGTGCAGAGACCTCGATGGCAACTGCAGAAATGAAGGACTGCGTTGAGTTGTCGAGAAGCAAGAACATAGCCTGGAGTTTGGGAGTCAGCAGCTGCTGGACTTTTGCGATTGCTTTCACTGTGCACTGAATGCCAGGACGGCATGTGCACGTTAAAACAACGAGCTGGGCAAGAGTAATCGAAAGATCACGGCCGTCAGAAAGCAGCTTCTCTATTGCCCTGGAAAGAGCATTGTTTTTGGAGTGTGCAGTAAAATCGTGTTTCTGGACAAGGGAGGCATAAGTGCGCTGCGCTCCTAAGCTATCTCCCTGCGAGACACACTGCCAAAGCTTTTCGCTATCATGCAGTCCAGTGCAGACGCACACTACGGCTCTCCGGAGCTGTCCGAAGCTAAGCGCCGGTGGCCGGCGTCTTTCGGCTGAAGCAGCGCTTCGGAGCGTAGGGCTGCCGCTCCGCTGTTGTGTGCGCGAAGCAGCCGCTTCTCCTGCTCCGGGAGCGGACAGAGCGGTAGCTTGTACGAGGGCGAAGAACGAAGCCGCAGAGCACCCGGCTTCTCCGCGCCCCCTAAGGACTGCTAGAGGACCGTGGTGGCCACTCGCCTTCCTCTTCAATTCCATTCTAGTATCCTTAGGGACGGTGTTCCAGGACAATTTTCCTGAGTTTTGAATTCGTCCTGATGCAGCCCCTCGTGGGAAACTCGTGCGCGTCCCCTGAGTCTCCGAGTGCAGAGACCTCGATGGCAACTGCAGAAATGAAGGACTGCGTTGAGTTGTCGAGAAGCAAGAACATAGCCTGGAGTTTGGGAGTCAGCAGCTGCTGGACTTTTGCGATTGCTTTCACTGTGCACTGAATGCCAGGACGGCATGTGCACGTTAAAACAACGAGCTGGGCAAGAGTAATCGAAAGATCACGGCCGTCAGAAAGCAGCTTCTCTATTGCCCTGGAAAGAGCATTGTTTTTGGAGTGTGCAGTAAAATCGTGTTTCTGGACAAGGGAGGCATAAGTGCGCTGCGCTCCTAAGCTATCTCCCTGCGAGACACACTGCCAAAGCTTTTCGTTATCATGCAGTCTAGTGCAGACGCACACTACGGCTCTCCGGAGCTGTCCGAAGCTAAGCGCCGGTGGCCGGCGTCTTTCGGCTGAAGCAGCGCTTCGGAGCGTAGGGCTGCCGCTCCGCTGTTGTGTGCGCGAAGCAGCCGCTTCTCCTGCTCCGGGAGCCGGAGAGAGCGGTAGCTTGTACGAGGGCGAAGAACGAAGCCGCAGAGCACCGGGCTTCTGCGCGCACCCTAAGGACTGCTAGAGGACCGTGGTGGCCGCTCGCCTGCCTCTTCAATTCCATTCTAGCATCCTTAGGGAAGGTGTTCCAGGACAATTTTCCTGAGTTTTGAATTCGTCCTGATGCAGCCCCTCGTGGGAAACTCGTGCTCGTCCTCTGAGTCTCCGACATGCAGAGACCTCGATGGCAACTGCAGAAATGAAGGGCTGCGTTGAGTTGTCGAGAAGCAAGAACATAGCCAGCGCCTTGTGTTTGGAAGTCAGCAGCTGCTAGACTTTTGCGATTGCTATCACTGTGCACTGAAAGCCAGGACGGCCTGTGCACGTTAAAACAACTAGCTGAGCAAGAGTAGCCGAAAAATCACGGCCGCTAGATAGCAGCTTACGTATTGCCCAGGAAAGAGCACTATTTTTGGAGTGTGCAGTAAAATCGTGTTTTTGGACAAGGGAGGCATAAGTGCGCTGCGCTCCTAAGCTATCTCCCTGCGAGACACACTGTCAAAGCTTTTCGCTATGATGCAGTCTAGTGCAGACGCACACTACGGCTCTCCGGAGCTGTCCGAAGCCAAGCGCCGGTGGCCGGCGTCTTTCGGCTGAAGCAGCGCTTCGGAGCGTATGGCTGCCGCTCCGCTGTTGTGTGCGCGAAGCAGCCGCTTCTCCTGCTCTGGGAGCCGGAGAGAGCTGTAGCTTGTACGAGGGCAAAGAACGTTGCTGCAGAGAGACGAAATTGTGTGCACAGTCTTGCGACTGATAGAGGACGGTGGCTAAAGCTCCCTGCCTTTTCAATGCACTGCTGGCATGCTTTATTGAAGGTGCTCCGAGACAATTTTCCTGGGTTTTGACTTCGTCCTGATGAAGCCCCTCTTGGGAAACTCGTGCTCGTTTCCGAAGGCTCGAGATGCAGAGAACTCGATGGCAGCTGCAGAAATGAAGGGCTGCGTTGAGTTGTCGAGAAGCAAGAACATAGCCAGCGCCTTGTGTTTGGCAGTCAGCAGCTGCTGGACTTTTGCGATTGCTTTCACTGTGCACTGAATGCCAGGACGGCACGTGCACGTTAAAACAACGAGCTGGGCAAGAGTGGGCAGAAGAGAACGGGCGTCAGACAGCAGCTTACATATTACCATAGGAAGAGCAGTGTTTTTGGAGTGTGCAGCAAATGCGTGTTTCTGGACAAGGGAGGCAAAAGTGCGCTGCGCTCCTAAGCTATCTCCCTGCGAGACACACTGCCAAAGCTTTTCGCTATCATGCAGTCCAGTGCAGACGCACACTACGGCTCTCCGGAGCTGTCCGAAGCTAAGCGCCGGTGGCCGGCGTCTTTCGGCTGAAGCAGCGCTTCGGAGCGTAGGGCTGCCGCTCCGCTGTTGTGTGCGCGAAGCAGCCGCTTCTCCTGCTCCGGGAGCCGGACAGAGCGGTAGCTTGTACGAGGGCAAAGAACGTTGCTGCAGAGAGAAGAAATTGTGTGCACAGTCTTGCGACTGATAGAGGACGGTGGCTAAAGCTCCCTGCCTTTTCAATGCACTGCTGGCATGCTTTATTGAAGGTGCTCCGAGACAATTTTCCTGGGTTTTGACTTCGTCCTGATGAAGCCCCTCTTGGGAAACTCGTGCTCGTTTCCGAAGGCTCGAGATGCAGAGAACTCGATGGCAGCTGCCGAAATGAAGGGCTGCGTTGAGTTGTCGAGAAGCAAGAACATAGCCAGCGCCTTGTGTTTGGCAGTCAGCAGCTGCTGGACTTTTGCGATTGCTTTCACTGTGCACTGAATGCCAGGACGGCACGTGCACGTTAAAACAACGAGCTGGGCAAGAGTAGGCAGAAGAGAACGGGCGTCAGACAGCAGCTTACATATTACCATAGGAAGAGCAGTGTTTTTGGAGTGTGCAGCAAATGCGTGTTTCTGGACAAGGGAGGCAAAAGTGCGCTGCGCTCCTAAGCTATCTCCCTGCGAGACACACTGCCAAAGCTTTTCGTTATCATGCAGTCTAGTGCAGACGCACACTACGGCTCTCCGGAGCTGTCCGAAGCTAAGCGCCGGTGGCCGTGTCTTTCGGCTGAAGCAGCGCTTCGGAGCGTAGGGCTGCCGCTCCGCTGTTGTGTGCGCGAAGCAGCCGCTTCTCCTGCTCCGGGAGCGGACAGAGCGGTAGCTTGTACGAGGGCGAAGAACGAAGCCGCAGAGCACCCGGCTTCTCCGCGCCCTCTAAGGACTGCTAGAGGACCGTGGTGGCCACTCGCCTTCCTCTTCAATTCCATTCTAGCATCCTTATGGAAGGTGTTCCAGGACAATTTTCCTGAGTTTTGAATTCGTCCTGATGCAGCCCCTCGTGGGAAACTCGTGCGCGTCCTCTGAGTCTCCGAGTGCAGAGACCTCGATGGCAACTGCAGAAATGAAGGACTGCGTTGAGTTGTCGAGAAGCAAGAACATAGCCTGGAGTTTGGGAGTCAGCAGCTGCTGGACTTTTGCGATTGCTTTCACTGTGCACTGAATGCCAGGACGGCATGTGCACGTTAAAACAACGAGCTGGGCAAGAGTAATCGAAAGATCACGGCCGTCAGAAAGCAGCTTCTCTATTGCCCTGGAAAGAGCATTGTTTTTGGAGTGTGCAGTAAAATCGTGTTTCTGGACAAGGGAGGCATAAGTGCGCTGCGCTCCTAAGCTATCTCCCTGCGAGACACACTGCCAAAGCTTTTCGCTATCATGCAGTCCAGTGCAGACGCACACTACGGCTCTCCGGAGCTGTCCGAAGCCAAGCGCCGGTGGCCGGCGTCTTTCGGCTGAAGCAGCGCTTCGGAGCGTACGGCTGCCGCTCCGCTGTTGTGTGCGCGAAGCAGCCGCTTCTCCTGCTCCGGGAGCCGGAGAGAGCGGTAGCTTGTACGAGGGCGAAGAACGAAGCCGCAGAGCACCGGGCTTCTGCGCGCACCCTAAGGACTGCTAGAGGACCGTGGTGGCCGCTCGCCTGCCTCTTCAATTCCATTCTAGCATCCTTAGGGAAGGTGTTCCAGGACAATTTTCCTGAGTTTTGAATTCGTCCTGATGCAGCCCCTCGTGGGAAACTCGTGCTCGTCCTCTGAGTCTCCGACATGCAGAGACCTCGATGGCAACTGCAGAAATGAAGGGCTGCGTTGAGTTGTCGAGAAGCAAGAACATAGCCAGCGCCTTGTGTTTGGAAGTCAGCAGCTGCTAGACTTTTGCGATTGCTATCACTGTGCACTGAAAGCCAGGACGGCCTGTGCACGTTAAAACAACTAGCTGAGCAAGAGTAGCCGAAAAATCACGGCCGCTAGATAGCAGCTTACGTATTGCCCAGGAAAGAGCACTATTTTTGGAGTGTGCAGTAAAATCGTGTTTTTGGACAAGGGAGGCATAAGTGCGCTGCGCTCCTAAGCTATCTCCCTGCGAGACACACTGTCAAAGCTTTTCGCTATGATGCAGTCTAGTGCAGACGCACACTACGGCTCTCCGGAGCTGTCCGAAGCCAAGCGCCGGTGGCCGGCGTCTTTCGGCTGAAGCAGCGCTTCGGAGCGTATGGCTGTTGCTCCGCTGTTGTGTGCGCGAAGCAGCCGCTTCTCCTGCTCCGGGAGCCGGAGAGAGCTGTAGCTTGTACGAGGGCAAAGAACGTTGCTGCAGAGAGAAGAAATTGTGTGCACAGTCTTGCGACTGATAGAGGACGGTGGCTAAAGCTCCCTGCCTTTTCAATGCACTGCTGGCATGCTTTATTGAAGGTGCTCCGAGACAATTTTCCTGGGTTTTGACTTCGTCCTGATGAAGCCCCTCTTGGGAAACTCGTGCTCGTTTCCGAAGGCTCGAGATGCAGAGAACTCGATGGCAGCTGCAGAAATGAAGGGCTGCGTTGAGTTGTCGAGAAGCAAGAACATAGCCAGCGCCTTGTGTTTGGCAGTCAGCAGCTGCTGGACTTTTGCGATTGCTTTCACTGTGCACTGAATGCCAGGACGGCACGTGCACGTTAAAACAACGAGCTGGGCAAGAGTGGGCAGAAGAGAACGGGCGTCAGACAGCAGCTTACATATTACCATAGGAAGAGCAGTGTTTTTGGAGTGTGCAGCAAATGCGTGTTTCTGGACAAGGGAGGCAAAAGTGCGCTGCGCTCCTAAGCTATCTCCCTGCGAGACACACTGCCAAAGCTTTTCGTTATCATGCAGTCTAGTGCAGACGCACACTACGGCTCTCCGGAGCTGTCCGAAGCTAAGCGCCGGTGGCCGGCGTCTTTCGGCTGAAGCAGCGCTTCGGAGCGTAGGGCTGCCGCTCCGCTGTTGTGTGCGCGAAGCAGCCGCTTCTCCTGCTCCGGGAGCCGGACAGAGCGGTAGCTTGTACGAGGGCAAAGAACGTTGCTGCAGAGAGAAGAAATTGTGTGCACAGTCTTGCGACTGATAGAGGACGGTGGCTAAAGCTCCCTGCCTTTTCAATGCACTGCTGGCATGCTTTATTGAAGGTGCTCCGAGACAATTTTCCTGGGTTTTGACTTCGTCCTGATGAAGCCCCTCTTGGGAAACTCGTGCTCGTTTCCGAAGGCTCGAGATGCAGAGAACTCGATGGCAGCTGCAGAAATGAAGGGCTGCGTTGAGTTGTCGAGAAGCAAGAACCTAGCCAGCGCCTTGTGTTTGGGAGTCAGCAGCTGCTGGACTTTTGCGATTGCTTTCACTGTGCACTGAATGCCAGGACGGCACGTGCACGTTAAAACAACGAGCTGGGCAAGAGTGGGCAGAAGAGAACGGGCGTCAGACAGCAGCTTACATATTACCACAGGAAGAGCAGTGTTTTTGGAGTGTGCAGCAAATGCGTGTTTCTGGACAAGGGAGGCAAAAGTGCGCTGCGCTCCTAAGCTATCTCCCTGCGAGACACACTGCCAAAGCTTTTCGCTATCATGCAGTCCAGTGCAGACGCACACTACGGCTCTCCGGAGCTGTCCGAAGCTAAGCGCCGGTGGCCGGCGTCTTTCGGCTGAAGCAGCGCTTCGGAGCGTAGGGCTGCCGCTCCGCTGTTGTGTGCGCGAAGCAGCCGCTTCTCCTGCTCCGGGAGCGGACAGAGCGGTAGCTTGTACGAGGGCGAAGAACGAAGCCGCAGAGCACCCGGCTTCTCCGCGCCCCCTAAGGACTGCTAGAGGACCGTGGTGGCCACTCGCCTTCCTCTTCAATTCCATTCTAGTATCCTTAGGGACGGTGTTCCAGGACAATTTTCCTGAGTTTTGAATTCGTCCTGATGCAGCCCCTCGTGGGAAACTCGTGCGCGTCCTCTGAGTCTCCGAGTGCAGAGACCTCGATGGCAACTGCAGAAATGAAGGACTGCATTGAGTTGTCGAGAAGCAAGAACATAGCCTGGAGTTTGGGAGTCAGCAGCTGCTGGACTTTTGCGATTGCTTTCACTGTGCACTGAATGCCAGGACGGCATGTGCACGTTAAAACAACGAGCTGGGCAAGAGTAATCGAAAGATCACGGCCGTCAGAAAGCAGCTTCTCTATTGCCCTGGAAAGAGCATTGTTTTTGGAGTGTGCAGTAAAATCGTGTTTCTGGACAAGGGAGGCATAAGTGCGCTGCGCTCCTAAGCTATCTCCCTGCGAGACACACTGCCAAAGCTTTTCGCTATCATGCAGTCCAGTGCAGACGCACACTACGGCTCTCCGGAGCTGTCCGAAGCCAAGCGCCGGTGGCCGGCGTCTTTCGGCTGAAGCAGTGCTTCGGAGCGTAGGGCTGCCGCTCCGCTCTTGTGTGCGCGAAGCAGCCGCTTCTCCTGCTCCGGGAGCCGGACAGAGCGGTAGCTTGTACGAGGGCGAAGAACGAAGCCGCAGAGCACCGGGCTTCTGCGCGCACCCTAAGGACTGCTAGAGGACCGTGGTGGCCGCTCGCCTGCCTCTTCAATTCCATTCTAGCATCCTTAGGGAAGGTGTTCCAGGACAATTTTCCTGAGTTTTGAATTCGTCCTGATGCAGCCCCTCGTGGGAAACTCGTGCTCGTCCTCTGAGTCTCCGACATGCAGAGACCTCGATGGCAACTGCAGAAATGAAGGGCTGCGTTGAGTTGTCGAGAAGCAAGAACATAGCCAGCGCCTTGTGTTTGGAAGTCAGCAGCTGCTAGACTTTTGCGATTGCTATCACTGTGCACTGAAAGCCAGGACGGCCTGTGCACGTTAAAACAACTAGCTGAGCAAGAGTAGCCGAAAAATCACGGCCGCTAGATAGCAGCTTACGTATTGCCCAGGAAAGAGCACTATTTTTGGAGTGTGCAGTAAAATCGTGTTTTTGGACAAGGGAGGCATAAGTGCGCTGCGCTCCTAAGCTATCTCCCTGCGAGACACACTGCCAAAGCTTTTCGCTATGATGCAGTCTAGTGCAGACGCACACTACGGCTCTCCGGAGCTGTCCGAAGCCAAGCGCCGGTAGCCGGCGTCTTTCGGCTGAAGCAGCGCTTCGGAGCGTAGGGCTGCCGCTCCGCTGTTGTGTGCGCGAAGCAGCCGCTTCTCCTGCTCCGGGAGCGGACAGAGCGGTAGCTTGTACGAGGGCGAAGAACGTTGCTGCAGAGAGACGAAATTGTGTGCACAGTCTTGCGACTGATAGAGGACGGTGGCTAAAGCTCCCTGCCTTTTCAATGCACTGCTGGCATGCTTTATTGAAGGTGCTCCGAGACAATTTTCCTGGGTTTTGACTTCGTCCTGATGAAGCCCCTCTTGGGAAACTCGTGCTCGTTTCCGAAGGCTCGAGATGCAGAGAACTCGATGGCAGCTGCAGAAATGAAGGGCTGCGTTGAGTTGTCGAGAAGCAAGAACATAGCCAGCGCCTTGTGTTTGGCAGTCAGCAGCTGCTGGACTTTTGCGATTGCTTTCACTGTGCACTGAATGCCAGGACGGCACGTGCACGTTAAAACAACGAGCTGGGCAAGAGTAGGCAGAAGAGAACGGGCGTCAGACAGCAGCTTACATATTACCATAGGAAGAGCAGTGTTTTTGGAGTGTGCAGCAAATGCGTGTTTCTGGACAAGGGAGGCAAAAGTGCGCTGCGCTCCTAAGCTATCTCCCTGCGAGACACACTGCCAAAGCTTTTCGTTATCATGCAGTCTAGTGCAGACGCACACTACGGCTCTCCGGAGCTGTCCGAAGCTAAGCGCCGGTGGCCGGGTCTTTCGGCTGAAGCAGCGCTTCGGAGCGTAGGGCTGCCGCTCCGCTGTTGTGTGCGCGAAGCAGCCGCTTCTCCTGCTCCGGGAGCGGACAGAGCGGTAGCTTGTACGAGGGCGAAGAACGAAGCCGCAGAGCACCCGGCTTCTCCGCGCCCCCTAAGGACTGCTAAAGGACCGTGGTGGCCACTCGCCTTCCTCTTCAATTCCATTCTAGCATACTTAGGGAAGGTGTTCCAGGACAATTTTCCTGAGTTTTGAATTCGTCCTGATGCAGCCCCTCGTGGGAAACTCGTGCGCGTCCTCTGAGTCTCCGAGTGCAGAGACCTCGATGGCAACTGCAGAAATGAAGGACTGCGTTGAGTTGTCGAGAAGCAAGAACATAGCCTGGAGTTTGGGAGTCAGCAGCTGCTGGACTTTTGCGATTGCTTTCACTGTGCACTGAATGCCAGGACGGCATGTGCACGTTAAAACAACGAGCTGGGCAAGAGTAATCGAAAGATCACGGCCGTCAGAAAGCAGCTTCTCTATTGCCCTGGAAAGAGCATTGTTTTTGGAGTGTGCAGTAAAATCGTGTTTCTGGACAAGGGAGGCATAAGTGCGCTGCGCTCCTAAGCTATCTCCCTGCGAGACACACTGCCAAAGCTTTTCGCTATCATGCAGTCCAGTGCAGACGCACACTACGGCTCTCCGGAGCTGTCCGAAGCCAAGCGCCGGTGGCCGGCGTCTTTCGGCTGAAGCAGCGCTTCGGAGCGTACGGCTGCCGCTCCGCTGTTGTGTGCGCGAAGCAGCCGCTTCTCCTGCTCCGGGAGCCGGAGAGAGCGGTAGCTTGTACGAGGGCGAAGAACGAAGCCGCAGAGCACCGGGCTTCTGCGCGCACCCTAAGGACTGCTAGAGGACCGTGGTGGCCGCTCGCCTGCCTCTTCAATTCCATTCTAGCATCCTTAGGGAAGGTGTTCCAGGACAATTTTCCTGAGTTTTGAATTCGTCCTGATGCAGCCCCTCGTGGGAAACTCGTGCTCGTCCTCTGAGTCTCCGACATGCAGAGACCTCGATGGCAACTGCAGAAATGAAGGGCTGCGTTGAGTTGTCGAGAAGCAAGAACATAGCCAGCGCCTTGTGTTTGGAAGTCAGCAGCTGCTAGACTTTTGCGATTGCTATCACTGTGCACTGAAAGCCAGGACGGCCTGTGCACGTTAAAACAACTAGCTGAGCAAGAGTAGCCGAAAAATCACGGCCGCTAGATAGCAGCTTACGTATTGCCCAGGAAAGAGCACTATTTTTGGAGTGTGCAGTAAAATCGTGTTTCTGGACAAGGGAGGCATAAGTGCGCTGCGCTCCTAAGCTATCTTCCTGCGAGACACACTGCCAAAGCTTTTCGCTATGATGCAGTCTAGTGCAGACGCACACTACGGCTCTCCGGAGCCGTCCGAAGCCAAGCGCCGGTGGCCGGCGTCTTTCGGCTGAAGCAGCGCTTCGGAGCGTAGGGCTGCCGCTCCGCTGTTGTGTGCGCGAAGCAGCCGCTTCTCCTGCTCCGGGAGCGGACAGAGCGGTAGCTTGTACGAGGGCGAAGAACGTTGCTGCAGAGAGACGACATTGTGTGCACAGCCTTGCGACTGCTAGAGGTCGGTGGCTAAAGCTCCCTGCCTTTTCAATGCACTGCTGGCATGCTTTATTGAAGGTGCTCCGAGACAATTTTCCTGGGTTTTGACTTCGTCCTGATGAAGCCCCTCTTGGGAAACTCGTGCTCGTTTCCGAAGGCTCGAGATGCAGAGAACTCGATGGCAACTGCAGAAATGAAGGGCTGCGTTGAGTTGTCGAGAAGCAAGAACATAGCCAGCGCCTTGTGTTTGGCAGTCAGCAGCTGCTGGACTTTTGCGATTGCTTTCACTGTGCACTGAATGCCAGGACGGCATGTGCACGTTAAAACAACGAGCTGGGCAAGAGTGGGCAGAAGAGAACGGGCGTCAGACAGCAGCTTACATATTACCATAGGAAGAGCAGTGTTTTTGGAGTGTGCAGCAAATGCGTGTTTCTGGACAAGGGAGGCAAAAGTGCGCTGCGCTCCTAAGCTATCTCCCTGCGAGACACACTGCCAAAGCTTTTCGTTATCATGCAGTCTAGTGCAGACGCACACTACGGCTCTCCGGAGAAGTCCGAAGCTAAAAGCGCCGGTGGCGGCGTCTTTCGGCTGAAGCAGCGCTTCGGAGCGTACGGCTGCCGCTCCGCAGGTGTGTGCGCGAAGCAGCCGCTTCTCCTGCTCCGGGAGCCGGACAGAGCGGTAGCTTGCACGGGGGCGAAGAAGGAAGCCGCAGAGCACCCGGCTTCTCCGCGCACCCTAAGGTTCAAACAACGAGCTGGGTAAGAGTAATCGAAAGATCACGGCCGTCGGAAAGCCCTGGCCCTGGGCTGGGGCCTGAATGCAAAAAATCCATACATCGAAGGATGGACCCTAGACCGAAGTTGTCCCCTCCTCAAGGTTCTTCTGTCCTGATAGACCCAAGGGAGCCCTACAAAGTGACATGAGGAACCTGGACTGGTGAGTTTTCTTTCTTAGGGAAAATCGCGAAAGGTTGTGCCCAGGGGGTCCTGGGCCTGGGATGGGACATGACTGCAAAAAATCATTATATCAAAGGATGGATTGCAGACCGAAGTTGTTCCCTCCTGAAACTTGTGCTGCCCTGATAGACCCAAGGGAGTCCTACAAAGTGACATCAGGAACCTGGACTAGTGAGTTTTCTTTCCCAGGGAAAATGGCCAAAGGTTATGCCCTGGGGCTCCTGGCCCTTGGATGGGACCTGACTGCAAAGAATCCTTATATCGAAGGATGTACCCCAGACCGAAGTTGTCCCCATCTAAACTTGTTCTGCCCTGATAAACCCAAGGGAGCCCTACAAAGTGACATCAGGAATCTGGACTGGTGAGTTTTCTATCCCAGGGAAAATGGCCAAAGGATGTCCCAAGGGCCCCTGGCCCTGGGCTGGCACCTGACTGCAAAGAATTTTTATATCGAAGAATGGATCGCAGACCGAAGTTTTCCGTACCTCATAATTGTGCTACCCTGATACATCCAAGGGAGGCCTACAAACTGACATCAGGAACCTGGACTGGTGAGGTTTCTTTCCCAAAGAAAATGGCCAAAGGTTGTGCCCAGAGGCTCCTGGCCCTGGGATGGGACCTCACTGCAAAAAATCCTTATATCGAAGGATGGACCCAAGACCAAAGTAGTCCCCTCCTCAAACTTGTGTCGCCCTGATAGACCCAAGGGAGCCCTAAAAACTGACATCAGGAACCTGGACTGGTGAATTGTATTTTGCATGGAAAATGGCCAAAGGATGTGCCCAGGGGCCCCTGGCCGTGGGTTCGGCACCTGACTGCAAAAAATCCATACATCGAAGGATGGACCCTGGAGCGAAGTTGTCCCCTCCTCAAGGTTCTTCTGCCCTGATAGACCCAAGCGGGCCTAAGAAAGTGACATCAGGAACCTGGACTGGTGAGTTTTCTTTCCCAGGGAAAATGTCCAAAGGATGTGCCCAGGGGCCCCTGGCCCTGGGGTGGCACCTGACTGCAAAGAATCCTTATATCCAAGGATGGATCGCAGACCGAAGTTGTCCCCACCTCAAATTTCTGCTTCCCAGATAGACCCAAGGGAGCCCTACAAAGTGACATCAGGCACCTGGACTGGTGAGTTTTCTTTACCAGGGAAAATGGCCAAAGGCTGTGCCCAGGGGCCCCTGGCCCTGGGCTGCAACCTCACTGCAAAGAATCTTTATATCAAAGGATGGATCGCAGACCAAAGTTTTCCGTACCTCATAATTGTGCTACCCTGATACATCCAACGGACCCCTCCAAACTGACATCAGGAACCTGGACTGGTGAGTTTTCTTTCCCAGGGGAAATGGACAAAGGATGTGCACAGGTGCCCCGAGCCCTGGGTTGGGACCTAACTGCAAAAAATCCTTATGTCGAAGGATGGATCGCAGACTAAAGTTGTCCCCTCCTCAAAGTTGTGCTGCCCTGATAGACCCAAGGGAGCCCTACAAACTGACATCTGAAACCAGGAAAGGTGAGTTTTCTTTCCTAGGGAAAATTGCCAAAGGATGTGCTCAGGGCGCCCTGGCCCTGGGCTGGCACCTGACTGCAAAAAATGGTTATATCATAGGATGGACCCTAGATCTAAGTTTTCCCCACCTCAAAATTGTGCTGCCCTGATAGACCCACGGGAGCCCTACAAACTGACATCAGCAACCTGGACTGGTGAGTTTTCTTTCCCAGGGATAATGGCTAAAGCATGTGCCCAGGGGCCTCTGGCCCTGGGCTGGCACCTGACTGCAAAGAATCCTTATATCGAAGGATGCATCACAGACCGAAGTTTTCCCCTCCTGAAACTTGTGCAGCCCTGATGGACCCAAGGGAGCCCTACAAACTGACAACAGGAACCTGGACTGGTGAGTTTTCTTTCCCAGGGAAAATGGCCAAAGGTTGTGCTCAGGGGACCCTGGCTCTGCGCTGTGGCCTGAGTGCAAAAAATCCTTATATCGAAGGATGGAACCCAGACCGAAGTAGTCCCCATCTCAAACTTGTGCTGCCCTGATAGACCCAAGGGAAGCCTACAAAGTGACATCAGGAACCTGGACTGGTGAGTTGTATTTTGCATGGAAAATGGCCAAAGGGTGTGCTCAGGGGCCCCTGGCCCTCGGTTGTGACCTAACTGCAAAATATCCATACATCGAAGGATGGAGCCTAGACCGAAGTTGTCCCCTCCACAAAGTTGTGCTGCCGTGATAGACCCAAGGGAGCCCTTCAAAGTGACATCAGAAACCTGGACTGGTGAGTTTTTTTTCCAGGGAAAATCGCCAAAGGTTGTGCCCACGGGCTCCTGGCCCTGGGATGGGCACCTGACTGCAAAAAATCATTATAGCGAAGGATGGACCCCAGACCGAAGTAGTCCCAACCTCCTGAATCTTGTGCTGCCCCGATAGACCCAGGTGAGCACTACAAACCGACATCAGGCACCTGGACTGGTGAATTGTATTTCGCATGGAAAATGGCCAAGGGATGTGCCCAGGGGCCCCTGGCCCTGGGCTGGGCACCTGACTGCAAAAAATCCATACATCGAAGGATGGACCCTAGATCAAAGTTGTCCCCTCCTCAAGGTTCTTCTGCCCTGATAGACCCAAGGGGGCCTTAGAAAGTGACGTCAGGAACCTGGACTGGTGAGTTTTCTTTCCCAGGGAAAATCGCGAATGGTTGTGCCCAGGGGGTCCCGACCCTGGGATGGGACATGACTGCAAAAAACTCCTTATATTGAAGGATGGATAGCAGACCAAAGTTGTCCCCTCCTGAAACTCGTGCCGCCCCGATGGACCCAAGGGAGCCCTACAAACTGACATCAGCAACCTGGACTGGTGAGTTTTCTTTCCCAGGGAAAATGGCCAAAGGATGAGCTCAGGGGCCCCTGGCCCTGGTCTGGGCCTTGACTGCAAAAAATCCTTATATCGAAAGATGGAACCCAGACCGAAGTAGTCCCCATCTCAAACTTGTGCTGACCTGATAGACCCAAGGAAAGCCTACAAACTGACATCAGGAACCTGGACTGGTGAGTTGTATTTTGCATGGAAAATGGCCAAAGGGTGTGCTCAGGGGCCCCTGCCCCTGGGTTGTGATCTAACTTCAAAAAATCCATACATCGAAGGATGGAGCCTAGACCGAAGTTGTCCCCTCCTCAAGGTTCTTCTGTCCTGATAGACCCAAGGGAGCCCTTCAAAGTGACATCAGGAACCTGGACTGGTGAGTTTTCTTTCCCAGGGAAAATCGCGAATGGTTGTGCCCAGGGGCTCCTGGCCCTGGGATAGGCACCTGACTGCAAAAAATCATTATATCGAAGGATGGACCCCAGACCGAAGTAGTCCCCACCTCAAAGTTGTGCTGCCCCGATAGACCCAAGGGAGCCCTACAAACTGACATCAGGCACCTGGACTGGTGAGTTTTATTTCGCATAGAAAATGGCCAAAGGATGTGCCCAGGGGCCCCTGGCCGTGGGCTGGGCACCTGACTGCAAAAAATCCATACATCGAAGGATGGACCCTAGACCGAAGTTGTCCACCCTTCAAGGTTCTTCTGCCCTGATAGACCCAAGGGAGCCCTACAAAGTGACATCAGGAACCTGGACTGGTGAGTTTTCTTTCCCAGGGAAAATCGCCAATGGTTGTGCCCAGGGGGTCCTGGCCCTTGGATGGGTCCTCACTTCAAAAAATCCTTATATCGAAGGATGGACCCCAGACCGAATATGTTCCCTCCTGAAACTTGTGCTGCCCTGATAGACCCAAGGGAGCCCTACAAACTGACATCAGGAAGCTGGACTGGTGAGTTTTCTTTCCCAGGGAAAATGGCCAAAGGATGTGCCCAGGGGCCCCTGGCCCTCGGCTGGGACCTCACTGCAAAGAATCCTCATATCGAAGGATGGATCGCAGACGGAAGTTTTCCGTACCTCATAATTGTGCTACCCAGATACATCCAAGGGAGCCCTACAAACTGACATCAGCAACCTGGACTGGTGAGTTTTCTTTCCCAGGGAAAATGGCCAAAGGATGTGCCTAGGGGCCCCTGGCACTGGGCTGGGCCCTGACTGCAAAAAATCCTTATATCGAAGGATGGATAGCAGACTGAACTTGTCTCTACGTAAACTTGTGCTGCCCTGGTAGACCCAAGGGAGCCCTACAAACTGACATCAGCAACCTGGACTGGTGAGTTTTCTTTCCCAGGGAAAATGGCCAAAGGATGTGCTCAGGGGCCCCTGGCCCTGGGCTGGAACCTGACTGCAAAAAATCCTTATATCGAAGGATGGATAGCAGACAGAAATTCTCCATACCTCATAATTGTGCTGCCCTGATAGACCCAAGGGAGCCCTAAAAACTGACATCAGGAACCTGGACTGGTGAGTTTTCTTTCCCAGGGAAAATGGCCAAAGGATGTGCCCAGGGGCCCCTGGCCATGGGGTGGCACCTGACTGCAAAGAATCCTTATATCGAAGGATGGATCGCAGACCGAAGTTTTCTCCTCCTCAAACTTGTGCAGCCCTGATAGACCCAAGTGAGCACAGCAAACTGACATCAGGAACCTGGACTGGTGAGTTTTCTTTCCCAGGGAAAATGGCCAAAAGATGTGCCTAGGGGCCCCTGGCCCTGGGCCGAGCCCTGACTGCAAAAAACTCCTTATATCGAAGGATGGATAGCAGACCGAAGTTGTCCCTACCTAAAGTTGTGCTGCCCTGATTGTCCCAAGGGAGCCCTACAAAGTGACATCAGGAACCTGGACTGGTGAGTTTTCTTTCCCAGGGAAAATGGCCAAAGGATGTGCCCAGGGGCCCCTGGCCCTGGGCTGGCACATGACTGCAAAGAATCCTTATATCTAAGAATGGATCGCAGACCGAAGTTTTCCCCTCCTCAAACTTGTGCGGCCCAGATAGACCCAAGTGAGCACAACAAACTGACATCAGGAACCTGGACTGGTGAGGTTTCTTTCCCAGGGAAAATGGCCAAAGGATGTGCCCAGGGGCCCCTGGCCCTGTGCTGGCACCTGACTGCAAAAAACTCCTTATATTGAAGGATGGATAGCAGACCAAAGTTGTCCCCTCCTGAAACTCGTGCCGCCCCGATGGACCCAAGGGAGCCCTACAAATTGACATCAGGAACCTGGACTGGTGAGGTTTCTTTCCCAGGGAAAATGGACAAAGGATGTGGTCAGGGGCCCCTGGCCCTGGGCTCCGACCTCACTGCAAAAAATCCTTATATCGAAGGATGGACCCCGGACCGAAGTAGTCCCCACCTCAAACTTGTGCTGCCCTGATAGACCCAGGTGAGCCCTACAAACTGACATCAGGCACCTGGACTGGTGAGTTGTATTTCGCATGGAAAATGGCCAAAGGTTGTGCCCAGGGGACCCTGGCCCTGGGCTGTGCACCTGACTGGAAAATATCCATACATCGAAGGATGGACCCTAGACCGAAGTTGTCCACCCTTCAAGGTTCTTCTGCCCTGATAGACCCAAGGGAGCCCTACAAAGTGACATCAGGAACCTGGACTGGTGAGTTTTCTTTCCCAGGGAAAATCGCCAATGGTTGTGCCCAGGGGGTCCTGGCCCTGGGATCTGTCCTCACTTCACAAAATCCTTATATCGAAGGATGTAGCCTAGACCGAATATATTCCCTCCTGAAACTTGTGCTGCCCTGATAGACCCAAGGGAGCCCTACAAACTGACATCAGGAAGCTGGACTGGTGAGTTTTCTTTCCCAGGGAAAATGGCCAAAGGATGTGCCCAGGGGCCCCTGGCCCTCGGCTGGGACCTCACTGCAAAGAATCCTCATATCGAAGGATGGATCGCAGACGGAAGTTTTCCGTACCTCATAATTGTGCTACCCGATACATCCAAGGGAGCCCTACAAACTGACGTCAGCAACCTGGACTGGTGAGTTTTATTTCCCAGGGAAAATGGCCAAAGGATGTGCCTAGGGGCCCCTGGCACTGGGCCGGGCCCTGACTGCAAAAAATCCTTATATCGAAGGATGGATAGCAGACCGAACTTGTCTCTACGTAAACTTGTGCTGCCCTGGTAGACCCAAGGGAGCCCTACAAACTGACATCAGCAAACTGGACTGGTGAGTTTTCTTTCCCAGGGAAAATGGCCAAAGGATGTGCTCAGGGGCCCCTGGCCCTGGGCTGGAACCTGACTGCAAAAAATCCTTATATCGAAGGATGGATAGCAGACAGAAATTCTCCATACCTCATAATTGTGCTGCCCTGATAGACCCAAGGGAGCCCTACAAACTGACATTAGGAACCTGGACTGGTGAGTTGTATTTCGCATGGAAAATGGCCAAAGGATGTGCCCAGGGGCCCCTGGCCATGGGGTAGCACCTGACTGCAAAGAATCCTTATATCGAAGGATGGATCGCAGACCGAAGTCTTCCCCTCCTCAAACTTGTGCGGCCCTGATAGACCCAAGTGAGCACAGCAAACTGACATCAGGAACCTGGACTGGTGAGTTTTCTTTCCCAGGGAAAATGGCCAAAGGATGTGCCCAGGGGCACCTGGCCCTGGGCTGGCACCTGACTGCAAAAAACTCCTTATATCGAAGGATGGATAGCAGACCGAAGTTGTCCCCTCCTGAAACTTGTGCCGCCCTGATGGACCCAAGGGAGCCCTACAAACTGACATCAGGAACCTGGACTGGTGAGTCTTCTTTACCAGGGAAAATGGCCAAAGGATGTGCTCAGGGGCCCCTGGCCCTGTGCTGGGCCTTGACTGCAAAAAATCCTTATATCATAGTATGGACCCTAGATCTAAGTTTTCCCCACCTCAAACTTGTGCTGCCCCGATAGACCCAAGGGAGCCCTACAAACTGACATCAGGCAACTGGACTGGTGAGTTTTCTTTACCAGGGAAAATGGACAAAGGATGTGTTCAGGGGCCGTTGGCCCGGGGCTGGGCCCTGACTGCAAAAAATCCTTATATCGAAGGATGGACCCATGACCAAAGTAGTCCCCATTTCAAACTTGTGCTGACCTGATAGACCCAAGGGAGCCCTACAAACTGACATCAGCAACCTGGACTGGTGAGTTGTATTTTGCATGGAAAATGGCCAAAGGGTGTGCTCAGGGGCCCCTGGCCCTGGGTTGTGACCTAACTGCAAAAAAATCCATACATCGAAGGATGGAGCCTAGACCGAAGTTGTCCCCTCCTCAAGGTTCTTCTGTCCTGATAGACCCAGGTGAGCCCTACAAACTGACATCAGGCACCTGGACTGGTGAGTTGTATTTCGCATGGAAAATGGCCAAAGGTTGTACCCAGGGGCTCCTGGTCCTGGTATGGGACCTCACTGCAAAAAATCCTTATATCGAAGGATGTACCCGAGACCGAAGTTGTCCCCTCCTGAAACTTGTGCTGCCCCGATAGACTCAAGGGAGCCCGACAAACTGACATCAGCAACCTGGACTGGTGAGTTTTCTTTCCCAGGGAAAATGGCCAAAGGATGTGCCCTGGGGCCCCTGGCCCTGGGCTGCAACCTCACTGCAAAGAATCCTTATATCGAGGGATGGATCGCAGACCGAAGTTTTCCGTACCTCATAATTGTGCTACCCTGATACATCCAAGGGACCCCTACAAAAAGACATCAGGAAGCTGGACTGTTGAGTTTTCTTTCCCAGGGGAAATGGCCAAAGGATGTGCTCAGGGGCCCCTGGACCTGGGCTAGCACCTCACTTCAAAAAGTCCATTTATTGAAGGATGTACCCCAGACCGAAGTAGTCCCCACCTCAAACTTGTGCTGCCCTGATAGACCCAAGTGAATCCTACAAACTGACATCAGGAGGGTGGACTGGTGAGTTTTCTTTCCCAGGGAAAATGGCCAAAGGATGTGCACAGGGGCCCCGAGCCCTGGGTTGGGACCGGACTGCAAAAAATCCTTTTGTCGAAGGATGGATTGCAGACTAAAGTTGTCCCCTCCTCAAGATTCTTCTGCCCTGATAGACCCAAGGGAGCCCTACAAACTGACATCTGGAACCAGGAAAGGTGAGTATTCTTTCCCAGGGAAAATTGCCAAAGGATGTGCCTAGGGCCCCCTGGCCCTGGGCTGGGCACCTGACTGCAAAAATTCCTTATATCATAGGATGGACCCTAGATCTAAGTTTTCCCCACCTCAAAATTGTGCTGCCCTGATAGACCCAAGGGAGCCCTACAAACTGACATCCGGAACCTGGACTGGTGAGTTTTCTTTCCCAGGGAAAATGGCCAAAGGATGTGCCCAGGGGCCCCGAGCCCTGGGTTGGGACCGTACTGCAAAAAATCCTTATGTCGAAGGATGGATTGCAGACTAAAATTGTCCCATCCTCAAGATTCTTCTGCCCTGATAGACCCAAGGGAGCCCTACAAACTGACATCAGGAACCAGGAAAGGTGAGTTTTCTTTCCTAGGGAAAATTGCCAAAGGATGTACCCAGGGCCCCCTGGCCCTGAGCTGGGCCCTGACTGCAAATAATCCTTATATCGAAGGATGGACCCTAGATTGAAGTTTTCCCCACCTCAAAATTGTGCTGCCCTGATAGACCCAAGGGAGCCCTACAAACTGACATCATCAGCCTGGACAGGTGAGTTTTCTTTACCAGGGAAAATGGACAAAGGATATGCTCAGGGGCCCCTGGCACTGGGCTGGAACCTGACTGCAAAAAACATCCTTATATCGAAGCATGGATAGCAGACCGAAGTGGTCCCCACCTCAAACTTGTGGTGCCCTGATAGACCCAAGGGAGCCCTACAAACTGACATCAGGCACCTGGACTGGTGAGTTGTATTTCACATGGAAAATGGCCAAAGGATGTGCCCAGTGGCCCCAGGCCCTGGGCTGGTGCTGACTGCAAAATATCCATACATCGAAGGATGGACCCTAGACCAAAGTTGTCCCCTCTTCAAGGTTCTTCTGCCCTGATAGACCCAAGGGAGCCCTACAAAGTGACATCAGGAACCTGGACTGGTGAGTTTTCTTTCCAAAGGAAAATTGCCAATGGTTGTGCCCAGGGGGTCCTGGCCCTGGGATTTACCTGGCTGCAAGAAATTATGATATCGAAGGATGTATCCCAGACCGAAGTAGTCCCCACGTCAAACTTGTGCTGCCCTGATAGACCCAAGGGAGCCCTGCAAACTGACATCAGGAAGCTGGACTGGTGAATTTTCTTTCCCAGGGAAAATGGCCAAAGGATGTGCCCAGGAGCCCCTGGCCCTGGGCTGGGGCCTCACTGCAAAGAATCCTTATATCGAAGGATGGATCGCATACCAAAGTTTTCCGTACCTCATAATTGTTCTACCCTGATACATCCAAGGGAGCCCTACAAAGTGACATCAGGAACCTGGACTGGTGAGTTTTCTTTCCCAGGGAAAATGGCCAAAGGATGTGCCCAGGGTCCCCTGGCCCTGGGATGGGACCTCACTTCAAATAATCCATATATCGAAGGATGGATTGCATACCGAAGATGTCCCTACCTAAACTTGTGCTGCCCTGATGGACCCAAGGGAGCCCTACAAACTGACATCAGGAACCTGGACTGGTGAGTTGTATTTCGCATAGAAAATGGCCAAAGGATGTGCCCAGGAACCCCTGGCCCTGGGCTAGGCACCTGACTGCAAAATATCCATACATCGAAGGATGGAGCGTAGACCGAAGTTGTCCCCGCTTCAAGGTTCTTCTGCCCTGATAGACCCAAGGGAGCCCTACAAAGTGACATCAGGAACCTGGACTGGTGAGTTTTCTTTCCCAGGGAAAATCGCCAATGGTTGTGCCCAGGGGGTCCCGGCCCTGGGCTGGGACCCGGCTGCAAAAAATCCTTATATCGAAGGATGGACCCCTGACCGAAGTTGTCGCCTCCTCAAACTTGGGCTGCCCTGATAGACCCAAGGGACCCCTACAAACTGACATCAGGAAGCTGGACTGGTGAGTTTTCTTTCCCAGGGTAAATGGCCAAAGGATGTGCCAGGGGCCCCTGGCTCTTGGCTGGAACTGGAGTTCAAAAAGTCAATACATCGAGGGATGGACCCCAGATCGATGTTGCCCCCACATCAAACTTGTGCTGCCCTGATAGACCAAAGTTAGCCCTACAAACTGACATCCGGAACCTGGACTGGTGAGTCTTCTTTCCCAGGGAAAATGGCCAAAGGATGTGCCCAGGGGCCCCGAGCCCTGGGTTGGGACCGGACTGCAAAAAATCCTTATGTCGAAGGATGGATTGCAGACTAAAGTTGTCCCATCCTCAAGATTCTTCTGCCCTGATAGACCCAAGGGAGCCCTACAAACTGACATCCGGAACCTGGACTGGTGAGTCTTCTTTCCCAGGGAAAATTGCCAAAGGATGTACCCAGGGCCCCCTGGCCCTGGGCTGGGCCCTGACTGCAAATAATCCTTATATCGAAGGATGGACCCTAGATTGAAGTTTTCCCCACCTCAAAATTGTGCTGCCCTGATAGACCCAAGGGAGCCCTACAAACTGTCATCAGGAAGCTGGAATGGTGAGTTTTCTTTCCCAGGGAAAATGGCCGAAGGATGTGCCTAGGGATCCCTGGCACTGGGCTGGGCCCTGACTGCAAAAAATCCTTATAGCTTAGGATGGATCGCAGACCGAACTTGTCCCTACCTAAACTTGTGCTGCCCCGATAGACCCAAGGGAGCCCTACAAACTGACATCAGGCACCTGGACTGGTGAGTTTTCTTTACTAGGGAAAATGGACAAGGGATATGCTCAGGGGCCCCTGGCCCTGGGCTGGAACCTGACTGCAAAAAACTCCTTATATCGAAGCATGGATAGCAGACCGAAGTAGTCCCCACCTCAAACTTGTGCTGCCCTGATATACCCATTGGAGCCCTACAAACTGACATCCGGCACCTGGACTGGTGAGTTGTATTTCGCATGGAAAATGGCCAAAGGATGTGCCCAGTGGCCCCTGGCCCTGTGCGGGTGCCTGACTGCAAAATATCCATACATCGAAGGATGGACCCTAGACCAAAGTTGTCCCCTCTTCAAGGTTCTTCTGCCCTGATAGACCCAAGGGAGCCCTAGAAAGTGACATCAGGAACCTGGACTGGTGAGTTTTCTTTCCAAAGGAAAATTGCCAATGGTTGTGCCCAGGGGGTCCTGGCCCTGGGATTTACCTGGCTGCAAGAAATTATGATATCGAAGGATGTATCCCAGACCGAAGTAGTCCCCACCTCAAACTTGTGCTGCCCTGATAGACCCAAGGGAGCCCTGCAAACTGACATCAGGTAGCTGGACTTGTGAGTTTTCTTTCGCATGTAAAATGGCCAAAGGATGTGCCCAGGAGCCCCTGGCCCTGGGCTGGGGCCTCACTGCAAAGAATCCTTATATCGAAGGATGGATAGCAGACCAAAGTTTTCCGTACCTCATAATTGTTCTACCCTGATACATCCAAGGGAGCCCTACAAAGTGACATCAGGAACCTGGACTGGTGAGTTTTATTTCCCAGGGAAAATGGACAAAGGACATGCCCAGGGGCCCCTGTCCCTGGGCAGGAACCTGACTGCAAAAAATCCTTATATCGAAGGATGGATAGAAGACCGAAATTCTTCGTACCTCATAATTGTGCTGCCCTGATAGACCCAAGGGAGCCCTACAAACTGACATCAGGAAGCTGGACTGGTGAGTTTTCTTTCCCAGGGAAAATGGCCAAAGGATGTGCCCAGGGGCCCCTGGCCCTGGGCTGGGCACCTGACTGCAAAATATCCATACATCGAAGGATGGACCCTAGACCGAAGTTGTCTCCTCCTCAAGGTTCTTCTGCCCTGATAGACGCAAGGGAGCCCTACAAACTGACATCAGGAACCTGGACTGGTGAGTTTTCTTTCCCAGGGAAAATCGCCAATGGTTGTGCCCAGGGGGTCCCGGCCCTGGGCTCGGACCCGGCTGCAAAAAATCCTTATATCGAAGGATGGACCCCAGACCGAAATTGTCCCCTCCTCAACGTTGTGCTGCCCTGATAGACCCAAGGGAGCCCTACAAACTGACATCAGGAAGCTGGACTGGTGAGATTTCTTTCCCAGGGAAAATGGCCAAAGGTTGGGCCCAGGGGCCCCTGGATCTGGGCTGGAACTGGAGTTCAAAAAGTCAATCCATCGAAAGATAGACCCCAGACCGATGTTGCCCCCACCTCAAAGTTGTGCTGCCCTGATAGACCCAGGGGAGGCCTAGAAACTGACATCAGGAACCTGGACTGGTGAGTTGTATTTCGCATGGAAAATGGCCAAAGGATGTGCCCAGGGGCCCCTGGCCTTGGGTTGGGCACCTGACTGCAAAATATCCATACATTGAAGGATGGATCGCAGACTAATGTTGTCCCCTCCTCAAGATTCTTCTGCCCTGATAGACCCAAGGGAGCCCTACAAACTGACATCAGGCACCTGGACTGGTGAGTTTTCTTTCCCAGGGAAAATGGACAAAGGATGTGCACAGGGGCCCTTGGCCCTTGGGTGGGACCTCACTGCAAAAATCCATACATCGAAGGATGGACCCCAGACCGAAGTTGTCGCCTCCTCAAACTTGTGGTGCCCGGATGGACCCCAAAGAGCCCTACAAAGTGACATCAGGAACCTGGACTGGTGAGTTTTCTTTCCAGGGAAAATGGCCAAAGGATGTGCTCAGGGGCCCCTGGCCCTGGGCTGGCACCTGACTGCAAAACATCCTTATATCTAAGGATCCAACCCTGACCGAAGTTGTCCCTACCTAAACTTGTGCTGCCCTGATAGACCCAAGGGAGCCCTACAAACTGACATCTGGAACCTGGACTGGTGAGTTGTATTTCGCATGGAAAATGGCCAAAGGATGTGCCCAGAGGCCCCTAGCCCTGGGCTGTGACCTCACTGCAAAAAATCCTAATATCGAAGTATGGACCCCAGAGCAAAGTACTCCCCACCTCAAACATGTGCTGCCCTGATAGACCCAAGGGAGCCCTACAAAATGACATCAGGAACCTGGACTGGTGAGTTGTATTTCGCATGGAAAATGGCCAAAGGATGTGCCCAGGGGCCCCTGGGACTGGGCTGGGCACCTGACTGCAAAGAATCCTTATATCGAAGGATGGATCGCAGACCAAAGTTTTCCGTACCTCATAATTGTGCTACCCTGATACATCCAAGGGAGCCCTACAAACTGACTTCAGGAAGCTGGAATGGTGAAGTTTCTTTCCCAGGGAAAATGGCCAAAGGTTGTGCCCAGGGGCTACTGGCCTTGGGTTGGGCACCTGACTGCAAAATATCCATACATTGAAGGATGGATCGCAGACTAATGTTGTCCCCTCCTCAAGATTCTTCTGCCCTGATAGACCCAAGGGAGCCCTACAAACTGACATCAGGCACCTGGACTGGTGAGTTTTCTTTCCCAGGGAAAATGGACAAAGGATGTGCACAGGGGCCCTTGGCCCTTGGGTGGGACCTCACTGCAAAAATCCATACATCGAAGGATGGACCCCAGACCGAAGTTGTCGCCTCCTCAAACTTGTGGTGCCCGGATGGACCCCAGGGAGCCCTACAAAGTGACATCAGGAACCTGGACTGGTGAGTTTTCTTTCCAGGGAAAATGGCCAAAGGATGTGCTCAGGGGCCCCTGGCCCTGGGCTGGCACCTGACTGCAAAACATCCTTATATCTAAGGATCCAACCCTGACCGAAGTTGTCCCTACCTAAACTTGTGCTGCCCTGATAGACCCAAGGGAGCCCTACAAACTGACATCTGGAACCTGGACTGGTGAGTTGTATTTCGCATGGAAAATGGCCAAAGGATGTGCCCAGAGGCCCCTAGCCCTGGGCTGTGACCTCACTGCAAAAAATCCTAATATCGAAGTATGGACCCCAGAGCGAAATACTCCCCACCTCAAACATGTGCTGCCCTGATAGACCCAAGGGAGGCCTACAAACTGACATCAGGAACCTGGACTGGTGAGTTGTATTTCGCATGGAAAATGGCCAAAGGATGTGCCCAGGAGCCCCTGGCCTTGGGTTGGGCACGTGACTGCAAAATATCCATACATCGAAGGATGGATCGCAGACTAAAGTTGTCCCCTCCTCAAGATTCTTCTGCCCTGATAGACCCAAGGGAGCCCTACAAACTGACATCAGGAAACAGGAAAGGTTAAGTTTCTTTCCTAGGGAGAATGGCCAAAGGATGTACCCAGTGCCCCCTGGCCCTGGAGTGGGACCTCACTGCAGAAAATCCATATATCGAAGGATGGACCCTAGATCGAAGTTTTCCCCACCTCAAAACTCTGCTGCCCTGATAGACCCAAGGGAGCCATACAAACTGACATCAGGAACATGGACTGGTGAGTTTTCTTTCCCAGAGAAAATGGACAAAGGATGTGCACAGGGGCCCCTGGCCCTGGGCTGGCACCTGACTGCAAAAAACTCCTTTTTTAGAAGGAGGGATCGCAGACCGAAGTTGTCCCTCCCTAAACTTCTGCTGCCCTGGCAGACCCAAGGGAGCCCTCCAAACTGACATCAGGAACCTGGACTGGTGAGTTTTCTTTCCCAGAGAAAATGGACAAAGGATGTGCACAGGGGCCCCTGGCCCTGGGCTGGGCCTTGATTGCAAAATAATCCTTATATCGAAGGATGGACCCCAGACCGGAGTGTTTCCCTCCTGAATCTTGTGCTGCCCTGATAGACCCAAGGGAGTCCTACAAACAGACATCAGGAATCTGGACTGGTGAGTTGTATTTCGCATGGAAAATGGCCAAAGGATGTGCACTGGGGCCCCTGGCTCTGGGCTGGCACCTGACTGCAAAATATCCATACATCGAAGGATGGACCCTAGACCGAAGTTCTCCCCTCCTCAAGGTTATTCTGCCCTTATAGTCCTAAGGGAGCCCTACAAACTGACATCAGGCACCTGGACTGGTGAGTTTTCTTTACTAGGGAAAATGGACAAGGGATATGCTCAGGGGCCCCTGGCCCTGGGCTGGAACCTGACTGCAAAAAACTCCTTATATCGAAGCATGGATAGCAGACCGAAGTAGTCCCCACCTCAAACTTGTGCTGCCCTGATATACCCATTGGAGCCCTACAAACTGACATCCGGCACCTGGACTGGTGAGTTGTATTTCGCATGGAAAATGGCCAAAGGATGTGCCCAGTGGCCCCTGGCCCTGTGCGGGTGCCTGACTGCAAAATATCCATACATCGAAGGATGGACCCTAGACCAAAGTTGTCCCCTCTTCAAGGTTCTTCTGCCCTGATAGACCCAAGGGAGCCCTAGAAAGTGACATCAGGAACCTGGACTGGTGAGTTTTCTTTCCAAAGGAAAATTGCCAATGGTTGTGCCCAGGGGGTCCTGGCCCTGGGATTTACCTGGCTGCAAGAAATTATGATATCGAAGGATGTATCCCAGACCGAAGTAGTCCCCACCTCAAACTTGTGCTGCCCTGATAGACCCAAGGGAGCCCTGCAAACTGACATCAGGTAGCTGGACTTGTGAGTTTTCTTTCGCATGTAAAATGGCCAAAGGATGTGCCCAGGAGCCCCTGGCCCTGGGCTGGGGCCTCACTGCAAAGAATCCTTATATCGAAGGATGGATAGCAGACCAAAGTTTTCCGTACCTCATAATTGTTCTACCCTGATACATCCAAGGGAGCCCTACAAAGTGACATCAGGAACCTGGACTGGTGAGTTTTATTTCCCAGGGAAAATGGACAAAGGACATGCCCAGGGGCCCCTGTCCCTGGGCAGGAACCTGACTGCAAAAAATCCTTATATCGAAGGATGGATAGAAGACCGAAATTCTTCGTACCTCATAATTGTGCTGCCCTGATAGACCCAAGGGAGCCCTACAAACTGACATCAGGAAGCTGGACTGGTGAGTTTTCTTTCCCAGGGAAAATGGCCAAAGGATGTGCCCAGGGGCCCCTGGCCCTGGGCTGGGCACCTGACTGCAAAATATCCATACATCGAAGGATGGACCCTAGACCGAAGTTGTCTCCTCCTCAAGGTTCTTCTGCCCTGATAGACGCAAGGGAGCCCTACAAACTGACATCAGGAACCTGGACTGGTGAGTTTTCTTTCCCAGGGAAAATCGCCAATGGTTGTGCCCAGGGGGTCCCGGCCCTGGGCTCGGACCCGGCTGCAAAAAATCCTTATATCGAAGGATGGACCCCAGACCGAAATTGTCCCCTCCTCAACGTTGTGCTGCCCTGATAGACCCAAGGGAGCCCTACAAACTGACATCAGGAAGCTGGACTGGTGAGATTTCTTTCCCAGGGAAAATGGCCAAAGGTTGGGCCCAGGGGCCCCTGGATCTGGGCTGGAACTGGAGTTCAAAAAGTCAATCCATCGAAAGATAGACCCCAGACCGATGTTGCCCCCACCTCAAAGTTGTGCTGCCCTGATAGACCCAGGGGAGGCCTAGAAACTGACATCAGGAACCTGGACTGGTGAGTTGTATTTCGCATGGAAAATGGCCAAAGGATGTGCCCAGGGGCCCCTGGCCTTGGGTTGGGCACCTGACTGCAAAATATCCATACATTGAAGGATGGATCGCAGACTAATGTTGTCCCCTCCTCAAGATTCTTCTGCCCTGATAGACCCAAGGGAGCCCTACAAACTGACATCAGGCACCTGGACTGGTGAGTTTTCTTTCCCAGGGAAAATGGACAAAGGATGTGCACAGGGGCCCTTGGCCCTTGGGTGGGACCTCACTGCAAAAATCCATACATCGAAGGATGGACCCCAGACCGAAGTTGTCGCCTCCTCAAACTTGTGGTGCCCGGATGGACCCCAAAGAGCCCTACAAAGTGACATCAGGAACCTGGACTGGTGAGTTTTCTTTCCAGGGAAAATGGCCAAAGGATGTGCTCAGGGGCCCCTGGCCCTGGGCTGGCACCTGACTGCAAAACATCCTTATATCTAAGGATCCAACCCTGACCGAAGTTGTCCCTACCTAAACTTGTGCTGCCCTGATAGACCCAAGGGAGCCCTACAAACTGACATCTGGAACCTGGACTGGTGAGTTGTATTTCGCATGGAAAATGGCCAAAGGATGTGCCCAGAGGCCCCTAGCCCTGGGCTGTGACCTCACTGCAAAAAATCCTAATATCGAAGTATGGACCCCAGAGCAAAGTACTCCCCACCTCAAACATGTGCTGCCCTGATAGACCCAAGGGAGCCCTACAAAATGACATCAGGAACCTGGACTGGTGAGTTGTATTTCGCATGGAAAATGGCCAAAGGATGTGCCCAGGGGCCCCTGGGACTGGGCTGGGCACCTGACTGCAAAGAATCCTTATATCGAAGGATGGATCGCAGACCAAAGTTTTCCGTACCTCATAATTGTGCTACCCTGATACATCCAAGGGAGCCCTACAAACTGACTTCAGGAAGCTGGAATGGTGAAGTTTCTTTCCCAGGGAAAATGGCCAAAGGTTGTGCCCAGGGGCTACTGGCCTTGGGTTGGGCACCTGACTGCAAAATATCCATACATTGAAGGATGGATCGCAGACTAATGTTGTCCCCTCCTCAAGATTCTTCTGCCCTGATAGACCCAAGGGAGCCCTACAAACTGACATCAGGCACCTGGACTGGTGAGTTTTCTTTCCCAGGGAAAATGGACAAAGGATGTGCACAGGGGCCCTTGGCCCTTGGGTGGGACCTCACTGCAAAAATCCATACATCGAAGGATGGACCCCAGACCGAAGTTGTCGCCTCCTCAAACTTGTGGTGCCCGGATGGACCCCAGGGAGCCCTACAAAGTGACATCAGGAACCTGGACTGGTGAGTTTTCTTTCCAGGGAAAATGGCCAAAGGATGTGCTCAGGGGCCCCTGGCCCTGGGCTGGCACCTGACTGCAAAACATCCTTATATCTAAGGATCCAACCCTGACCGAAGTTGTCCCTACCTAAACTGGTGCTGCCCTGATACACCCAAGGGAGCCCTACAAACTGACATCTGGAACCTGGACTGGTGAGTTGTATTTCGCATGGAAAATGGCCAAAGGATGTGCCCAGAGGCCCCTAGCCCTGGGCTGTGACCTCACTGCAAAAAATCCTAATATCGAAGTATGGACCCCAGAGCGAAATACTCCCCACCTCAAACATGTGCTGCCCTGATAGACCCAAGGGAGGCCTACAAACTGACATCAGGAACCTGGACTGGTGAGTTGTATTTCGCATGGAAAATGGCCAAAGGATGTGCCCAGGAGCCCCTGGCCTTGGGTTGGGCACGTGACTGCAAAATATCCATACATCGAAGGATGGATCGCAGACTAAAGTTGTCCCCTCCTCAAGATTCTTCTGCCCTGATAGACCCAAGGGAGCCCTACAAACTGACATCAGGAAACAGGAAAGGTTAAGTTTCTTTCCTAGGGAGAATGGCCAAAGGATGTACCCAGTGCCCCCTGGCCCTGGAGTGGGACCTCACTGCAGAAAATCCATATATCGAAGGATGGACCCTAGATCGAAGTTTTCCCCACCTCAAAACTCTGCTGCCCTGATAGACCCAAGGGAGCCATACAAACTGACATCAGGAACATGGACTGGTGAGTTTTCTTTCCCAGAGAAAATGGACAAAGGATGTGCACAGGGGCCCCTGGCCCTGGGCTGGCACCTGACTGCAAAAAACTCCTTTTTTAGAAGGAGGGATCGCAGACCGAAGTTGTCCCTCCCTAAACTTCTGCTGCCCTGGCAGACCCAAGGGAGCCCTCCAAACTGACATCAGGAACCTGGACTGGTGAGTTTTCTTTCCCAGAGAAAATGGACAAAGGATGTGCACAGGGGCCCCTGGCCCTGGGCTGGGCCTTGATTGCAAAATAATCCTTATATCGAAGGATGGACCCCAGACCGGAGTGTTTCCCTCCTGAATCTTGTGCTGCCCTGATAGACCCAAGGGAGTCCTACAAACAGACATCAGGAATCTGGACTGGTGAGTTGTATTTCGCATGGAAAATGGCCAAAGGATGTGCACTGGGGCCCCTGGCTCTGGGCTGGCACCTGACTGCAAAATATCCATACATCGAAGGATGGACCCTAGACCGAAGTTCTCCCCTCCTCAAGGTTATTCTGCCCTTATAGTCCTAAGGGAGCCCTACAAAGTGACATCGGGAACCTGGACTGGTGAGTTTTCTTTCCCAGGGAAAATGGCCAAAGGATGTGCCCAGGGGCTCCTGGCCCTGGGATGGGACCTCGCTGCAAAAAATTCTTATATCGAAGGATGTACCCCAGACCGAAGTTGTCCCTACCTAAACTTGTGCTGCCCTGATATACCCAATGGAGTCCTACAAACTGACATCAGGAACCTGGACTGGTGAGTTGTATTTCGCATGTAAAATGGCCAAAGGATGTGCCCAGGGGCCCCTGGGACTGGGCTGGGCACCTGACTGCAAAGAATCCTTATATCGAAGGATGGATCGCAGACCAAAGTTTTCCGTACCTCATAATTGTGCTACCATGATACATCCAAGGGAGCCCTACAAACTGACTTCAGGAAGCTGGAATGGTGAAGTTTCTTTCCCAGGGAAAATGGCCAAAGGTTGTGCCCAGGGGCTACTGGCCCTGGGATGGGACCTCACTGCAAAAAATCCTTATATCGAAGGATGTACCCCAGACCAAAGTTGTCCCCTCCTCAAACTTGTGCCGCCCTGATAGCCCCAAGGGAGCCCTACAAACTGACATCAGCAACCTGGACTGGTGAGTTTTCTTTTCCAGGGAAAATGGACAAAGGATGTGCTCAGGGGCCCCTGGCGTTGGGTTGGGCACCTGACTGCAAAATATCCATACATCGAAGGATGGATCGCAGACTAAAGTTGTCCCCTCCTCAAGATACTTCTGCCCTGATAGACCCAAGGGAGCCCTACAAACTCACATCAGGAATCAGGAAAGGTTAAGTTTCTTTCCTAGGGAGAATGGCCAAAGGATGTACCCAGTGCCCCCTGGCCCTGGGCTGGGACCTCACTGCAAAAAATCCTTGTATCGAAGGATGGACCCTAGATCGAAGTTTTCCCTACCTCAAAACTCTGCTGGCCTGATAGACCCAAGGGAGCCCTACAAACTGACATCTGGAACCTGGACTGGTGAGTTATATTTCGCATGGAAAATGGCCAAAGGATGTGCCCAGGGGCCCCTGGCCTTGGGCTGGGCACCTGACTGCAAAATATCCATACATCAAAGGATGGAACGCAGACCGAATTTGTCCCCACCTCAAACTTGTGCTGCCCTGATAGATCCAAGGGAGCCCTACAAACTGACATCAGGAAGCTGGACTGGTGAGTTTTCTTTCCCAGGGAAAATGGCCAACGGATGTGCACAGCGGCCCCTGGCCCTGGGCTGGCACCTGACTGCAAAAAACTCCTTTTATCGAAGGATGGATCGCAGACCGAACTTGTCCCCACCTCAAACTTGTGCTGCCCAGATAGACCCAAGTGAGCCCTACAACTGACATCAGGAACCAGGGAAGGTGAGTTTTCTTTCCCAGGGAAAATGGCCAAAGGATGTGCCCAGTGGACCCTGGCCCTGGGCTGCGACCTCATTGCAAACAATCCTTATATCGAAGGATGGATGGCAGACCGAAGTAGTCCCCACCTAAAAATTCTGCTGCCTGGATAGACCCAAGTGAGCCCTACAAACTGACATCAGCAACCTGGACTGGTGAGTTTTCTTTCCCAGGGAAAATGGCCAAAGGATGTGCCCAGTGGCCCTTGGCCCTGGACTGCGACCTCACTGCAAAAATCCATACATCGAAGGATGGACCCAGGACCGAAGTTGTCGCCTCCTCAAACTTGTGCTGCCCTGATGGACCCAAGGGAGCCCTACAAACAGACATCAGGAATCTGGACTGGTGAGTTGTATTTCGCATGGAAAATGGCCAAAGGATGTGCCCAGGGGCCCCTGGCCCTGGGCTGGCACCTGACTGCAAAACATCCTTATATTGAAGGATCTAACCCAGACCGAAGTTGTCCCTACCTAAACTTGTGCTGCCCTGATAGACCCAAGGGAGCCCTACAAACTGACATCAGGAACCTGGACTGGTGAGTTGTATTTCGCATGGAAAATGGCCAACGGATGTGCCCAGGGGCCCCTGGCCCTGGGTTGGGCACCTGACTGCAAAATATCCATACATCGGAGGATGGAACGCAGACCGAAATTGTCCCCACCTCAAACTTGTGCTGCCGTGATAGATCCAAGGGAGCCCTACAAACTGACATCAGGAAGCTGGACTGGTGAATTTTCTTTCCCAGGGAAAATGGCCAACGGATGTGCCCAGGTGCCCCTGGCTCTGGGCTGGGGCCTGACTGCAAAAAATCCTTATATCGAAGGAGGGATCACAGACCGAAGTTGTCCCTACCTGAACTTGTGCTTCCCTGGTTGACCCAAGGGAGGCCTATAAACTGACATCAGCAACCTGGACTGGTGAGTTTTCCTTCCCAGAGAAAATGGACAAAGGATGTTCACAGGGGCCCCTGGCCCTGGGCCGGGACCTCACTGCAAAGAATCCTTATATCGAAGGATGGACCCCAGACCGAAGTAGTCCCCACCTCAAACTTGTGCCTGATAGACCCAAGGGAGGCCTACAAACTGACATCAGGAACCTCGACTGGTGAGTTGTATTTCACATGGAAAATGGCCAAAGGATGTGCCCAGGGGTCCCTGGCCCTCGCCTCGGACCTGAATGCAAAAAATCCTTATATCGAAGGATGGACCCCAGACCGACGTTGTCCCCTCCTCAAACTTGTGCTGCCCTGATAGACCCAAGGGAGCCCTACAAACTGACATCAGCAACCTGGACTGGTGAATTTTCTTTCCCAGGGAAAATGGCTAAAGGATGTGCCCAGGGGCCCCTGGTACTGAGCTGGGGACTGACTGCAAAGAATCCGTATATCGAAGGATGGATCGCAGACCAAAGTTGTCCCCTCCTCAACGTTGTGCTGCCCTGATAGACCCAAGGGAGCCCTACAAACTGACATCAGCAACTTGGACTGGTGAATTTTCTTTCCCAGGGAAAATGGCCAAAGCATGTGCCCAGTGGCCCGTGGCACTGGGCTGGGGCCTGACTGCAAAGAATCCCTATATCGAAGGATTGTTCGCAGACCAAAATTGTCCCCTCCTCAAATTTCTGCTTCCCAGATAGACCCAAGGGAGCCCTACAAACTGACATCAGCAACCTGGACTGGTGAGTTTTCTTTCCCAGGGAAAATGGCCAAAGGGTGTGCCCAGGGGCCCTTGGCCCTGGGCTCGTACCTGGCTGCAAAGAATCCGTATATCGAAGGATGGAACCCAGACCAAAGATGTCCCCTCCTCAAAGTTGTGCTGCCCTGATAGACCCAAGGGAGCCCTACAAACTGACATCAGCAACCTGGACTGGTGAGTTTTCTTTCCCAGGGAAAATGGCCAAAGTATGTGCCCAGGGGCCCCTTGTGGGAACCCCAGCCTTGTTTTGGGGCCACATGTGGTGGTGAAATTCCTCCTCCAACCCGTGCTTCCAAAGAAAAACTCCGCAGGCTTAGCTGTTCGGTCTCAAGGCAGTTTATTGCTAGTTATCTAACAGATTATGTTCTTGGACTGCAGCTATTTGATCAGTGGCCTGGGTAGAGGCACACACACACCCTGACATCCTCTCTATCTGCTGTCTTCTTCGTCTCTCCCTCCGCCCAGGGTTGCTGCTATCTTTTATAAGATATATTACGTATAACATGTTTACAATTATTCCCCAATACCTACTACCTACGTTGCCAAGTGTTTTTCTACTCTAAACCAATCTGTGAGTGCCAACATCACCAAGAACATGGAGGTAAGGAAGAAGAAGGAAGAAGGATGGGATCAGCCCACTTTCCTCCATCTTAGAACTTCTGACCCCCATGTACAAAGTGAAAACCCCCCTGTACATGTGCTAAAACCCCCCTGTACAATACTAAAAAAATTTCCCCTCTACTTCGTAACTACTTATACTATACTATCTAACCTTTTGTGATTGCTTGTTCCACCTCCAAAGTTGGTAATTCATTCCATGGCTCAAACTCAAAATCACAGTTGTTTTTCAGCTGTCTGCCAGGGTCTAGAATGCTTCTGACCAAGGCCTGGAACCTCTAAAAATGTCTGAGAGACATTTTGAGTTCCCACATCTCCCCTCCCTGTTTGAACCAGAAACACCTGCTTTGCCATGTTGTTCAAGGCTCTTTGAATGCACATGAAAATGCATGGCAGAACAAGTAGAACTACAAACCCTATAATAATATATAACACTATTTTAAATAGTTTTTCCACAATGGTGAAAGATTAAAAAAGCCAATGAAATCATTTCACCAGAATCTTGTAAGTTTCTTTTTTCTCAATTTGCTGATACTACTTTGCATTTGTTTCATATTTTCATGAATAGATTTTGAATGATCAAGCAAGTTCATGCAGCATGTCCCCTCAAATTTTTCACATCCGTGCCCATGTGACAGCAGCAAATAACCAACTGCTGCCTTGTTCTGAAGCACCGCTTGTCTTGCACTGCTGATATCTGTTAACATGTCACTCAGTGCAGATGAAATGGCACGATTATGTTTACTCAATCTAGCATGCTATGTGGTCCAATTGTGTCAAGGTCACCCCCAACGCTGTTTTTGGGGTGAGAAAATTGCAACTGCAATTCTCCGAGCCTTGTCCCAAATACAGACATCATTATCACAATTTGGCTATATTGTTCAAAGGACCTTTTCTCTTTCCTGTGTGTCTGCTCCTTTAAAGTTTTCAAATCAGGTGTTATCAATGAGAACTCCTCAATGCTGCATGGACTGCTTTTGACTTTTGCAGGGATAGCAGGCCAAATTCTGTCCCTGCAAATGAAAAAACACTCCCTTCGGTAAAGTGGCTGGGTGTTGAAGGGATAGTTTGCTCATCACTTTGGTGTGATTGCACCAGGCATTTCTATGAAAGAACTGATTTGGAATGATATCTACTATCTGATTATCTATCTTTGCCACTCTCAATGGATTGAATTCGGTACCAAATCCCATTTTTGTCGATCCAAAAATTTGCCAACTTTGGAGGTTCAAAAATTGTTTCCCCAGTTCTGAATGGGTCAGGCAAATGCTGTCCAGACCCGCTGCCTTTGCCAAAGTCTCCCACACCTTTTCCCTTGGTTGTCTCATGGGAAAGCCTGTCCCATTGCCCAAGGCAACATGCAAGGGAATGAAGTACATGAACACTATCTGTCTGAACCCCATGTCCATGTCCCCAGCCTCTGTGAGAAACCCTGCAATGCAGCAACATCCAAACAACACTTGATTCCCCAGAAAAACCCCAAGTCTCTGAGTTCCCAATCGTCGTCTGACGAGACGTCTGCAGCGTTGCTGTCCATCTTTGTCTGCGTGCTTGCTTCTCTGCTTCTCTGGTCCATGTTCACTGGCATCTGCACCCGATGAGGTTTCACGTGCCTTGCCGACACCCACTTCGATCCTCGTTCTATAGAAACACAAACAAAACCCTTGCCCCAAGTTATTAATGTAAATGAACTTTCAATTTGTCCTGACTCTGGGTTTTTGACAAAACTGAAGAATTTTCCCTTAGCACTGCTCGTGCACTGTTTGTAAAATATCTAACAATTCCCATACAAAACTTTGTTCAACTGCATGTGAGATGTTGCTCCTGTCTCCTCCTTTTCTGTTTATCCAAATGGATTTCAAGGTATGATATATTCTGTGGTTTCTCCTGTATGTCATGATCCAAAAATTGCTCCTGAAAATGTGTGAACTGAAACATAAATGTGAAAACATATCAACTGGAACACAAATGTTTTCAAGCTTCTCAAAAAATGCATATCTTGTGACATCAGTTTGCCACAGCTGAAGACTTTTTCCAAACCTCTCAAATGGATCACTCCTGTAGATACAGGACGCTGTACAAACTGACACTCTGACAAGCGTTGATGATTTCCTTTGCCTGACCTCTAGAAAGCGAAAGGATTCCATCAATGTTTGTATACTTTTGTGAAAAAATGCATGGCTCAATTTTTCTTGTTCAAAAATGTCTGGCAGTGTTTGTGAGATGGACACTGTGAATCTGTCTACATGAACATTTACTTTTACTAAAAACCTCAGAAATGAAGAATGCATTCTGATGTGCATAACAAAATATTTATGTTCTCTGTCTATCAGGATTATTTTCATACATAATAGATACGAATATAAAACTTCATTGTCCATATGTTTTAAAAGTGATTCCTCTAATTGTTTGGTCACATTTGCAATATACACTGAATCTGTGATCAGATTAATGGCTTCTGAAATAACTGAAAAACCCTGACTATTACTACTAATTTTACAATTTGTGGTGAGTCTTTTACCATTTTTTACATCTGATTCCCATTTCTCTATTTTTGGAATTTTCCATGTGATTTGTGAGTTTTCCTTGAACTATCAGTAAACACTGTCATCTTTTCTATTAATTCTTAACTTATTTTTGATTTTTCTCTAAAACTTATTTTTGCATTTAACGTATTGTGAGCTAAAAAATGAACTGTGCAAACTTCTGGGTATTCTAACAACGTGATTGAGAAATCTTGTGACTTTGGATTGTCCACTCAAAATATTTTTTTCTTTCTTTAAATGTAAATGAATGATTAGGAAATCTCTGCCTGACATTATCAGCAATCCAGTGTTTGCCTTAACAATGATCTGAGCCATTATCTCTAAATCTATAAGAACACCTTTTGAGGGCCTGTAAGATAAAAACAAAGATCTATTTTAAACTTCATGAAAACATTACCACGATCCTTGCTCAAAGTTATTAACTTGACTGATTTTTTCAATTTGATCCATCCAGTGTCTGGCACTCTCCTCATATTTTCCTCGACAATCAGTGAAATCAAATCTACAAAAGAACAATCTCAAAAGATTAAAATATACAAAATTTTCATTACTTATTCCAGCCTTATTTCAGGCACTTCTTCACTTCTCTTCTTTTCTCTCTTTACACCTTTTTTCTTTTTTCTCTCTTTCTCTTCTTCTCTTTTGAAACAAGAAGGTTAAAATATAAAACATAATATAGAACAAGACAAAATATCTTAATAATAAAATGCAGAAAACTTATCAAAATCAATAACGATTCAAAAGAGTTCAAAAGAAAGATTCTAAATAACATATATAAAATTGAACAAAGCATAATTATCAGAAACATTGTGCCAGTGGTTCAGAGTCTGCAAACAGCTGAAACACTTGTTTCCAGTGAAAATTGGCATTCCCTTCCCGGGCAGGGCTGACAAGTTTCACCACAAAGCTGTGTCAGCTGTCAAATTTGTAGGATCGAACTGATGGATCAAAATGATCTATACAACATTCATTTTTGTGCAAAAACCTCTGAATTTTGCTGGCAAACTCATCCGTCCAAGTTAAAATCCGGGCCTGGCCAAAACCCAAACTTTAAATTGGAGTGATGCTCTTTATCATACTATCTTAAACAAAGCTTATACTAACATTACATATATGATACCTAAAACATAACAACTTATTATAACATTTTCATATGAAATAAACACTCAAAGTTCAAACTGATAAATTGATCAAATGACACGAGGATTCATTCTTCTTGAAACTCCTTTGAAGGAAACAGATGTTTTTTCAATTGAAAGAAACCATAAAATAAACATTAACAAAACATTGTCAGAATGCTTCAGGCATTTGTCTCTGAGACTTTCTGAAAAACATTCAAGAATGTTAAAAAATAGAAATGCAATGATTCCACTCACAAGAAATATAAAAACAAACCAGAGAGTTCACCTAGAAAAATGCACAACATAGTTAAAATCCAAAATAAAACTTCAGAATGACATGTAACCTGGATGAGATTACAAAAACAACAATAAAACATACGAAAATTCGCTATGAAAGAACAAAGCACAGAGCTTCACCTGATAACATGATAAAATTTCTTAACAATAACATTTATAAAACACTTAAATAGTTAAACGCAAAAGAAAGAATTTGGAAACAAACACTCTTTGTATCATTACACAAAGAAATAACAAAATAAACAAGTGATCATTAAACAATGAAATCGATCTCAGAAAAACTCAGAATAAATTTCTTCAAGACTCTTATACACTGATAAACTTACAATAAAACAGAAAAGACTAAAATAAAACCAAAAATCCGATAGACTGTTTCTTCCCTTTAACTTAATATTCATTATCATCTCATAAACTCTTTCAATCAAAACCTTATTATTCTTAAAGAAAAACAACTAAACTTTGTTAATTAAACAAACTTAACCTTTGAAAAACTTAAAATAATTTTTTGAATTAAACACTACTTAAACTTAACATATAAAATATTGGTAAAAAATCCCTAAATTATATTAACTTTATGAAACCTATATATATATATATCAAATTAACAATATATAAATTCATTATCAATTAAATGCTTATAAACTTAACTTTTTCAGGGCCCAAACTAAGATAAACTTAAAGTGATATACTCTAATTAAACAATACTTAAACTTAAATTAAACTATATATAAAATTCAATTCTATTATTAATAAAATGCTAAAATACAACTTAACTTAAACCTTAACATAATAAATTACTAAAGTTTCATGCTATTCAATTCTCTATCTCAATTCTCATTATACTATCTCTTTTTCACATTATGTTCTATAAACAATATCACTTCACCACACCGGATGGGTGCATGTGCTGATCAATTCTGTCACCTAACTAAAAAATCTGGGGTTAGCATTTAGAAACATTGGAGAAGTTTGAAGAAGGAGACCCTTGATTTCAAGTGGCGACTTAGCTGTATCTTATTTTTTGGGTGAATGTTGGAATTTCATCTCATCATTGCTGTGGGACATTTGGTGTAATAGATGTGATTGCAAAAAGTTATTTACTTTGGCTGCTGTGGTTTCTGGGCTGTGCCGTGTATTTGTTGTTAATGTTTTGATGTGCACTGCAGTGGAAAAAGCCTCAGCATCTGTCACACCGCAGCTCTGCTGTGGAGAGGCAGCGACCAAGGAGATCCCTGCCTTGGCTCTGCCCAGTCCCCGCTCACGCCCGAGCCCGAGCGGAGCGCAGGGGAGCAGTTCTGGCACAGTCACACCCCGCTTCTGCCTGCACTGGAGTGACTGTGTCTCTCTCCTGCTCCCAGCCCCCGCACACGCCCCGTGTCGGCTGCGCTGGACCCATTCCTGCAATCTGTCCCTCTCTGACACTTCTGCATTCGCTTTAACTTCTGCAAACGCAGAGTGCATCCTGGATTCACCCGTCTCTGTCTGTGTCGCCATGGGAACGAGAGAAGGAACACCAGCCCCGACTGCACCCCGCCGCGCAGACCCCGGCCACGGCCGTGAGCTCGGGAATGTCCCCTCTCACGCCCGACTGAACCCGGCACCGTTCCAGTCCCGCTCGGGTCGTCCCACCCGGCCCCGGTGGCTGTCCCCATCTCAGCGTGGTTCGGCGCCCTGCTGACGTCATCAGCGCGCGACCGCCGCTCCCCGCCGCCGCCGCGCCCCGCGCCGCGTCCCGCGCTCGGGATTCCCCCCCGCGCGGTCACCACGCAGCCTGTGGGCACTCGGCTGGCTGGCGGCCGCCGCCGCCGCTGACGCTGTCAGTGCCTGTGCCGCGCTCGAGATGCGAAAGACCCCGCGCCATGGTTCCATGCACTTCGCTCTCCAATATGTACTTCCGACAATTGATTTACATTCGCAAACCCCGTACTAATTCCTGATAAACTTTCAGTCTAACATTTCTTCTAACAACCGATCTATGTGTAACTCATTTTTGATGCAATAACTATTCTGTTCTGGCCGTCTGAAACTCACAGGGGTAGCTGTGGGTTTGTGCTGGCTGTTGCCATGGGAACCGCGACGGACCATGCCCTGAGTCATCCTGGCCACGCCCCGTCCCTGCCTGTGTCACCCCGGGGGTGAGGACGCTCCTGCTCTGGTCCCGGCCGTGCTTTCGCCTCGCTCCGGCTCGCAGCGCCCGGTTCAGAGCCACTGCCATCCCTCCCCAGGCTGACGCAATCACACTCTCTGTTCCCATTCCGGTCCCGATGTTTCCCATTTCGCTTTGCCCCTCTCCTGACTGTCCCAGCACCCACAGCCCGCGCGCACCGGCCCCGCCCCGCCTGCGCCCGTCCCACGCGTTCCAGATGCGAGAATTCCCTGCACCCGTGGCTCTTGGGCTTTGCTCAACCTTCACGCGCGTGCCCGCCGCCTGAGCTGCAGCAAGGGACGCCTCTCGCTGTCCCTCTGCTATTTCCTCAGCGGGACTGGCTGCCGCGATCCGGGAGCTGCCCCCCGCCTCTTGGGTGGCCGCTCTTGCGGCTTCACGAATTCTCGACACTGAACGCATCACAGGACGCTCGGGACGCCTGGCCACTGCACCCGCGCCCCCGCTGCCCCGTGTCTGCGCTGTTCCCGCTGCCCCAACTCTCGCCTGCACCGCGGGCTGTTTTGGACTCCCAGCCCGAGCAGCCACGAGAGATTTCTCCTCTCCCCTCCTCTTCCCTCTCTGCTCTGCACTCCCTCTGCACCCTCCCCCACCGGAGACGCCGCCGCCGCCGCTGCCCCTCCCGCCGCGGGTTTGGACTGGAGCAGCGCTTGGTCCCTTCCCCCACCGGGGGCTGCGGCTGTGCTTGGCTTATCTCTCTGTCTGGGGGACTTGCATTGGAGGAGCTCAGGGATTGAGGTTCGAGGGAAACTGAGGAACAGTGGGAACCCGGACACACAGGGCATGATGACAGACCATCCCCTGATTGTCCATGGAAGGCAGTCCTGCTTTCCCTGGATCTGTGGTGAGGAAAACTGCCCCGAGCTGCTGGCTGGGCGATCTTTCCCCTTTGTGCTCCCATAGAAACCCCAGCTGTCCGGCTGGACGTGCCGTGCTGTAGAGCTGGCTATAATATTGTCCTTGTTAAAAACAAAAGTTTTGCAGCAGTCTTATCTTTTTGTCCTTTTGTGGCTCAGTAATAAAGTTACTTATTGATCTTTTGCCAAAAATTCAATCCCAAGAAAAAATATATATCTGTGTGCGAGTGACTACACCGCACCTATGATAACAAAGCTTTCATTTCATTTGGGCTGTCTCTACCTGATGGGTAGAAGTTTCGCCCTATAGGGCTAAAAAAAAGTCTTTGGTGTGTCCTTGGGAAAAATTCCTTCCCTCCCCATGTTCTTAATTTCAACCATTCTCACCAAAAGCTGAGTCAGCATGAAGTCAGTCCGGAGATGGCACTGTCCATCGTCCAGCAGGTCACAGGCGAGGAATCCCAGGCGCGCTTCTGGTTTCTCTCCTCCTGGCTGTCCTCCAGACGAAATGCCTTGGTGAAGGTCAAGTTCTTATCTTGAGCTTTCCGCTCCCTCTCTTCTTGAAAATGCGGAGAGTGTGTACTGCTCTTCTTTTTTTTTTTTTTCTTCTTTCCTTTTCTGCCGATGAAGGTTGGAGGTTGTTTGATGTTTCTTTTTCTTCTTTTTGTTGATGCCCACCCAGGGACGCCAGATGTGGGAACCCCAGCCTTGTTTTGGGGCCACATGTGGTGGTGAAATTCCTCCTCCAACCCGTGCTTCCAAAGAAAAACTCCGCAGGCTTAGCTGTTCGGTCTCAAGGCAGTTTATTGCTAGTTATCTAACAGATTATGTTCTTGGACTGCAGCTATTTGATCAGTGGCCTGGGTAGAGGCACACACACACCCTGACATCCTCTCTATCTGCTGTCTTCTTCGTCTCTCCCTCCGCCCAGGGTTGCTGCTATCTTTTATAAGATATATTACGTATAACATGTTTACAATTATTCCCCAATACCTACTACCTACGTTGCCAAGTGTTTTTCTACTCTAAACCAATCTGTGAGTGCCAACATCACCAAGAACATGGAGGTAAGGAAGAAGAAGGAAGAAGGATGGGATCAGCCCACTTTCCTCCATCTTAGAACTTCTGACCCCCATGTACAAAGTGAAAACCCCCCTGTACATGTGCTAAAACCCCCCTGTACAATACTAAAAAAATTTCCCCTCTACTTCGTAACTACTTATACTATACTATCTAACCTTTTGTGATTGCTTGTTCCACCTCCAAAGTTGGTAATTCATTCCATGGCTCAAACTCAAAATCACAGTTGTTTTTCAGCTGTCTGCCAGGGTCTAGAATGCTTCTGACCAAGGCCTGGAACCTCTAAAAATGTCTGAGAGACATTTTGAGTTCCCACAGCCCCTGGTACTGGGATGGGGCCTGAATGCAAATAATCCTTATATCGAAGGATGGTTCACAGACCCAAATTGTCCCATCCTCAAATTTCTGCTTCCCAGATAGACCCAAGGGAGCCCTACAAACTGACATCAGCAACCTGGACTGGTGAGTTTTCTTTCCCAGGGAAAATGGCCAAAGCATGTGCCCAGGGGCCCCAAGCACAGGGCTGGGACCTGACTGCAGAGAATCCTTATATCGAAGGATGGAGCCCAGACCGAAGTTGTCCCCTCCTCATAGTTGTGCTGCCCTGATAGACCCAAGGGAGCCCTACAAACTGACATCAGCAACCTGGACTGGTGAGTTTTCTTTCCCAGGGAAAATGGCCAAAGGATGTGCCCAGGGGCCCCTGGCCCTGGCCTCGGACCTGACTTCAAAGAATCCTTATATCGAAGGATGGATCCCAGACCGAAGTTGTCCCCTCCTCATAGTTGTGCCGCCCTGATAGACCCAAGGGAGCCCTACAAACTGACATCAGCAACCTGGACTGGTGAGTTTTCTTTCCCAGGGAAAATGGCCAAAGGATGAGCCCAGGGGCCCCAGGCACAGGGCTGGGACCTGAATGCAAAAAATCCTTATATCGAAGGATGGACCCCAGACCAAAGTTGTCCCCTCCTCAAAGTTGTGCTGCCCTGATAGACCCAAGGGAGCCCTACAAACTGACATCAGCAACCTGGACTGGTGAGTTTTCTTTCCCAGGGAAAATGGCCAAAGGATGTGCCCAGGGGCCCCTGGTACTGGGCTGGGGACTGACTGCAAAAAATCCGTATATCGAAGGATGGATCGCAGACCAAAGTTGTCCCCTCCTCAACGTTGTGCTGCCCTGATAGACCCAAGGGAGCCCTACAAACTGACATCAGCAACCTGGACTGGTGAATTTTCTTTCCCAGGGAAAATGGCCAAAGCATATGCCCAGTGGCCCGTGGCACTGGGCTGGGGCCTGACTGCAAAGAATCCCTATATCGAAGGATTGTTCGCAGACCAAAATTGTCCCCTCCTCAAATTTCTGCTTTCCAGATAGACCCAAGGGAGCCCTACAAACTGACATCTGGAACCTGGACTGGTGAGTTGTATTTCGCATGGAAAATGGCCAAAGGATGTGCCCAGAGGCCCCTAGCCCTGGGCTGTGACCTCACTGCAAAAAATCCTAATATCGAAGTATGGACCCCAGAGCAAAGTACTCCCCACCTCAAACATGTGCTGCCCTGATAGACCCAAGGGAGCCCTACAAAATGACATCAGGAACCTGGACTGGTGAGTTGTATTTCGCATGGAAAATGGCCAAAGGATGTGCCCAGGGGCCCCTGGGACTGGGCTGGGCACCTGACTGCAAAGAATCCTTATATCGAAGGATGGATCGCAGACCAAAGTTTTCCGTACCTCATAATTGTGCTACCCTGATACATCCAAGGGAGCCCTACAAACTGACTTCAGGAAGCTGGAATGGTGAAGTTTCTTTCCCAGGGAAAATGGCCAAAGGTTGTGCCCAGGGGCTACTGGCCTTGGGTTGGGCACCTGACTGCAAAATATCCATACATTGAAGGATGGATCGCAGACTAATGTTGTCCCCTCCTCAAGATTCTTCTGCCCTGATAGACCCAAGGGAGCCCTACAAACTGACATCAGGCACCTGGACTGGTGAGTTTTCTTTCCCAGGGAAAATGGACAAAGGATGTGCACAGGGGCCCTTGGCCCTTGGGTGGGACCTCACTGCAAAAATCCATACATCGAAGGATGGACCCCAGACCGAAGTTGTCGCCTCCTCAAACTTGTGGTGCCCGGATGGACCCCAGGGAGCCCTACAAAGTGACATCAGGAACCTGGACTGGTGAGTTTTCTTTCCAGGGAAAATGGCCAAAGGATGTGCTCAGGGGCCCCTGGCCCTGGGCTGGCACCTGACTGCAAAACATCCTTATATCTAAGGATCCAACCCTGACCGAAGTTGTCCCTACCTAAACTTGTGCTGCCCTGATAGACCCAAGGGAGCCCTACAAACTGACATCTGGAACCTGGACTGGTGAATTTTCTTTCCCAGGGAAAATGGCCAAAGCATGTGCCCAGTGGACCGTGGCACTGGGCTGGGGCCTGACTGCAAAGAATCCCTATATCGAAGGATTGTTCGCAGACCAAAATTGTCCCCTCCTCAAATTTCTGCTTTCCAGATAGACCCAAGGGAGCCCTACAAACTGACATCTGGAACCTGGACTGGTGAGTTGTATTTCGCATGGAAAATGGCCAAAGGATGTGCCCAGAGGCCCCTAGCCCTGGGCTGTGACCTCACTGCAAAAAATCCTAATATCGAAGTATGGACCCCAGAGCGAAATACTCCCCACCTCAAACATGTGCTGCCCTGATAGACCCAAGGGAGCCCTACAAAATGACATCAGGAACCTGGACTGGTGAGTTGTATTTCGCATGGAAAATGGCCAAAGGATGTGCCCAGGGGCCCCTGGGACTGGGCTGGGCACCTGACTGCAAAGAATCCTTATATCGAAGGATGGATCGCAGACCAAAGTTTTCCGTACCTCATAATTGTGCTACCCTGATACATCCAAGGGAGCCCTACAAACTGACTTCAGGAAGCTGGAATGGTGAAGTTTCTTTCCCAGGGAAAATGGCCAAAGGTTGTGCCCAGGGGCTACTGGCCTTGGGTTGGGCACCTGACTGCAAAATATCCATACATTGAAGGATGGATCGCAGACTAATGTTGTCCCCTCCTCAAGATTCTTCTGCCCTGATAGACCCAAGGGAGCCCTACAAACTGACATCAGGCACCTGGACTGGTGAGTTTTCTTTCCCAGGGAAAATGGACAAAGGATGTGCACAGGGGCCCTTGGCCCTTGGGTGGGACCTCACTGCAAAAATCCATACATCGAAGGATGGACCCCAGACCGAAGTTGTCGCCTCCTCAAACTTGTGGTGCCCGGATGGACCCCAGGGAGCCCTACAAAGTGACATCAGGAACCTGGACTGGTGAGTTTTCTTTCCAGGGAAAATGGCCAAAGGATGTGCTCAGGGGCCCCTGGCCCTGGGCTGGCACCTGACTGCAAAACATCCTTATATCTAAGGATCCAACCCTGACCGAAGTTGTCCCTACCTAAACTTGTGCTGCCCTGATAGACCCAAGGGAGCCCTACAAACTGACATCTGGAACCTGGACTGGTGAGTTGTATTTCGCATGGAAAATGGCCAAAGGATGTGCCCAGAGGCCCCTAGCCCTGGGCTGTGACCTCACTGCAAAAAATCCTAATATCGAAGTATGGACCCCAGAGCGAAATACTCCCCACCTCAAACATGTGCTGCCCTGATAGACCCAAGGGAGCCCTACAAAATGACATCAGGAACCTGGACTGGTGAGTTGTATTTCGCATGGAAAATGGCCAAAGGATGTGCCCAGGAGCCCCTGGCCTTGGGTTGGGCACGTGACTGCAAAATATCCATACATCGAAGGATGGATCGCAGACTAAAGTTGTCCCCTCCTCAAGATTCTTCTGCCCTGATAGACCCAAGGGAGCCCTACAAACTGACATCAGGAAACAGGAAAGGTTAAGTTTCTTTCCTAGGGAGAATGGCCAAAGGATGTACCCAGTGCCCCCTGGCCCTGGGCTGGGACCTCACTGCAGAAAATCCATATATCGAAGGATGGACCCTAGATCGAAGTTTTCCCCACCTCAAAACTCTGCTGCCCTGATAGACCCAAGGGAGCCATACAAACTGACATCAGGAACATGGACTGGTGAGTTTTCTTTCCCAGAGAAAATGGACAAAGGATGTGCACAGGGGCCCCTGGCCCTGGGCTGGCACCTGACTGCAAAAAACTCCTTTTTTAGAAGGAGAGATCGCAGACCGAAGTTGTCCCTCCCTAAACTTCTGCTGCCCTGGCAGACCCAAGGGAGCCCTCCAAACTGACATCAGGAACCTGGACTGGTGAGTTTTCTTTCCCAGAGAAAATGGACAAAGGATGTGCACAGGGGCCCCTGGCCCTGGGCTGGGCCTTGATTGCAAAAAAATCCTTATATCGAAGGATGGACCCCAGACCGGAGTGTTTCCCTCCTGAATCTTGTGCTGCCCTGATAGACCCAAGGGAGCCCTACAAACAGACATCAGGAATCTGGACTGGTGAGTTGTATTTCGCATGGAAAATGGCCAAAGGATGTGCACTGGGGCCCCTGGCTCTGGGCTGGCACCTGACTGCAAAATATCCATACATCGAAGGATGGACCCTAGACCGAAGTTGTCCCCTCCTCAAGGTTATTCTGCCCTTATAGTCCTAAGGGAGCCCTACAAAGTGACATCGGGAACCTGGACTGGTGAGTTTTCTTTCCCAGGGAAAATGGCCAAAGGATGTGCCCAGGGGCTCCTGGCCCTGGGATGGGACCTCGCTGCAAAAAATTCTTATATCGAAGGATGTACCCCAGACCGAAGTTGTCCCTACCTAAACTTGTGCTGCCCTGATATACCCAATGGAGTCCTACAAACTGACATCAGGAACCTGGACTGGTGAGTTGTATTTCGCATGTAAAATGGCCAAAGGATGTGCCCAGGGGCCCCTGGGACTGGGCTGGGCACCTGACTGCAAAGAATCCTTATATCGAAGGATGGATCGCAGACCAAAGTTTTCCGTACCTCATAATTGTGCTACCATGATACATCCAAGGGAGCCCTACAAACTGACTTCAGGAAGCTGGAATGGTGAAGTTTCTTTCCCAGGGAAAATGGCCAAAGGTTGTGCCCAGGGGCTACTGGCCCTGGGATGGGACCTCACTGCAAAAAATCCTTATATCGAAGGATGTACCCCAGACCAAAGTTGTCCCCTCCTCAAACTTGTGCCGCCCTGATAGCCCCAAGGGAGCCCTACAAACTGACATCAGCAACCTGGACTGGTGAGTTTTCTTTTCCAGGGAAAATGGACAAAGGATGTGCTCAGGGGCCCCTGGCGTTGGGTTGGGCACCTGACTGCAAAATATCCATACATCGAAGGATGGATCGCAGACTAAAGTTGTCCCCTCCTCAAGATACTTCTGCCCTGATAGACCCAAGGGAGCCCTACAAACTCACATCAGGAATCAGGAAAGGTTAAGTTTCTTTCCTAGGGAGAATGGCCAAAGGATGTACCCAGTGCCCCCTGGCCCTGGGCTGGGAACTCACTGCAAAAAATACTTGTATCGAAGGATGGACCCTAGATCGAAGTTTTCCCTACCTCAAAACTCTGCTGGCCTGATAGACCCAAGGGAGCCCTACAAACTGACATCTGGAACCTGGACTGGTGAGTTATATTTCGCATGGAAAATGGCCAAAGGATGTGCCCAGGGGCCCCTGGCCCTCGGCTGGGCACCTGACTGCAAAATATCCATACATCGAAGGATGGAACGCAGACCGAATTTGTCCCCACCTCAAACTTGTGTTGCCCTGATAGATCCATGGGAGCCCTACAAACTGACATCAGGAAGCTGGACTGGTGAGTTTTCTTTCCCAGGGAAAATGGCCAACGGATGTGCACAGCGGCCCCTGGCCCTGGGCTGGCACCTGACTGCAAAAAACTCCTTTTATCGAAGGATGGATCGCAGACCGAACTTGTCCCTACCTAAACTTCTGCTGCCCTGATAGACCCAAGGGAGCCCTACAAACTGACATCAGCAACCTGGACTGGTGAGTTTTCTTTCCCAGGGAAAATGGCCAAAGGATGTGCCCAGGGGCCCCTGGTACTGGGCTGGGGACTGACTGCAAAAAATCCGTATATCGAAGGATGGATCGCAGACCAAAGTTGTCCCCTCCTCAACGTTGTGCTGCCCTGATAGACCCAAGGGAGCCCTACAAACTGACATCAGCAACCTGGACTGGTGAATTTTCTTTCCCAGGGAAAATGGCCAAAGCATGTGCCCAGTGGCCCGTGGCACTGGGCTGGGGCCTGACTGCAAAGAATCCCTATATCGAAGGATTGTTCGCAGACCAAAATTGTCCCCTCCTCAAATTTCTGCTTTCCAGATAGACCCAAGGGAGCCCTACAAACTGACATCTGGAACCTGGACTGGTGAGTTGTATTTCGCATGGAAAATGGCCAAAGGATGTGCCCAGAGGCCCCTAGCCCTGGGCTGTGACCTCACTGCAAAAAATCCTAATATCGAAGTATGGACCCCAGAGCAAAGTACTCCCCACCTCAAACATGTGCTGCCCTGATAGACCCAAGGGAGCCCTACAAAATGACATCAGGAACCTGGACTGGTGAGTTGTATTTCGCATGGAAAATGGCCAAAGGATGTGCCCAGGGGCCCCTGGGACTGGGCTGGGCACCTGACTGCAAAGAATCCTTATATCGAAGGATGGATCGCAGACCAAAGTTTTCCGTACCTCATAATTGTGCTACCCTGATACATCCAAGGGAGCCCTACAAACTGACTTCAGGAAGCTGGAATGGTGAAGTTTCTTTCCCAGGGAAAATGGCCAAAGGTTGTGCCCAGGGGCTACTGGCCTTGGGTTGGGCACCTGACTGCAAAATATCCATACATTGAAGGATGGATCGCAGACTAATGTTGTCCCCTCCTCAAGATTCTTCTGCCCTGATAGACCCAAGGGAGCCCTACAAACTGACATCAGGCACCTGGACTGGTGAGTTTTCTTTCCCAGGGAAAATGGACAAAGGATGTGCACAGGGGCCCTTGGCCCTTGGGTGGGACCTCACTGCAAAAATCCATACATCGAAGGATGGACCCCAGACCGAAGTTGTCGCCTCCTCAAACTTGTGGTGCCCGGATGGACCCCAGGGAGCCCTACAAAGTGACATCAGGAACCTGGACTGGTGAGTTTTCTTTCCAGGGAAAATGGCCAAAGGATGTGCTCAGGGGCCCCTGGCCCTGGGCTGGCACCTGACTGCAAAACATCCTTATATCTAAGGATCCAACCCTGACCGAAGTTGTCCCTACCTAAACTGGTGCTGCCCTGATACACCCAAGGGAGCCCTACAAACTGACATCTGGAACCTGGACTGGTGAGTTGTATTTCGCATGGAAAATGGCCAAAGGATGTGCCCAGAGGCCCCTAGCCCTGGGCTGTGACCTCACTGCAAAAAATCCTAATATCAAAGTATGGACCCCAGAGCGAAATACTCCCCACCTCAAACATGTGCTGCCCTGATAGACCCAAGGGAGGCCTACAAACTGACATCAGGAACCTGGACTGGTGAGTTGTATTTCGCATGGAAAATGGCCAAAGGATGTGCCCAGGAGCCCCTGGCCTTGGGTTGGGCACGTGACTGCAAAATATCCATACATCGAAGGATGGATCGCAGACTAAAGTTGTCCCCTCCTCAAGATTCTTCTGCCCTGATAGACCCAAGGGAGCCCTACAAACTGACATCAGGAAACAGGAAAGGTTAAGTTTCTTTCCTAGGGAGAATGGCCAAAGGATGTACCCAGTGCCCCCTGGCCCTGGAGTGGGACCTCACTGCAGAAAATCCATATATCGAAGGATGGACCCTAGATCGAAGTTTTCCCCACCTCAAAACTCTGCTGCCCTGATAGACCCAAGGGAGCCATACAAACTGACATCAGGAACATGGACTGGTGAGTTTTCTTTCCCAGAGAAAATGGACAAAGGATGTGCACAGGGGCCCCTGGCCCTGGGCTGGCACCTGACTGCAAAAAACTCCTTTTTTAGAAGGAGGGATCGCAGACCGAAGTTGTCCCTCCCTAAACTTCTGCTGCCCTGGCAGACCCAAGGGAGCCCTCCAAACTGACATCAGGAACCTGGACTGGTGAGTTTTCTTTCCCAGAGAAAATGGACAAAGGATGTGCACAGGGGCCCCTGGCCCTGGGCTGGGCCTTGATTGCAAAATAATCCTTATATCGAAGGATGGACCCCAGACCGGAGTGTTTCCCTCCTGAATCTTGTGCTGCCCTGATAGACCCAAGGGAGCCCTACAAACAGACATCAGGAATCTGGACTGGTGACTTGTATTTCGCATGGAAAATGGCCAAAGGATGTGCACTGGGGCCCCTGGCTCTGGGCTGGCACCTGACTGCAAAATATCCATACATCGAAGGATGGACCCTAGACCGAAGTTGTCCCCTCCTCAAGGTTATTCTGCCCTTATAGTCCTAAGGGAGCCCTACAAAGTGACATCGGGAACCTGGACTGGTGAGTTTTCTTTCCCAGGGAAAATGGCCAAAGGATGTGCCCAGGGGCTCCTGGCCCTGGGATGGGACCTCGCTGCAAAAAATTCTTATATCGAAGGATGTACCCGAGACCGAAGTTGTCCCTACCTAAACTTGTGCTGCCCTGATATACCCAATGGAGTCCTACAAACTGACATCAGGAACCTGGACTGGTGAGTTGTATTTCGCATGTAAAATGGCCAAAGGATGTGCCCAGGGGCCCCTGGGACTGGGCTGGGCACCTGACTGCAAAGAATCCTTATATCGAAGGATGGATCGCAGACCAAAGTTTTCCGTACCTCATAATTGTGCTACCATGATACATCCAAGGGAGCCCTACAAACTGACTTCAGGAAGCTGGAATGGTGAAGTTTCTTTCCCAGGGAAAATGGCCAAAGTTTGTGCCCAGGGGCTACTGGCCCTCGGATGGGACCTCACTGCAAAAAATCCTTATATCGAAGGATGTACCCCAGACCAAAGTTGTCCCCTCCTCAAACTTGTGCCGCCCTGATAGCCCCAAGGGAGCCCTACAAACTGACATCAGCAACCTGGACTGGTGAGTTTTCTTTTCCAGGGAAAATGGACAAAGGATGTGCTCAGGGGCCCCTGGCATTGGGTTGGGCACCTGACTGCAAAATATCCATACATCGAAGGATGGATCGCAGACTAAAGTTGTCCCCTCCTCAAGATACTTCTGCCCTGATAGACCCAAGGGAGCCCTACTGTTGCCTTCAGGGGAAGGCAAGGCGACCTGGTTTCAAGGAACAGCACGGCAGCCCAGTCTCCCCTGGGCCACTCGGGCCAACGACACACGCAGGCACCAGTGTGGTGGACGGTCGAAAGCCTTTATTATCTTATCTCATGGGTTTAAATAGTCTTGGGGGACTGTGCTACGTCAGGGGGGGTTGGTAGGGTCTCTAGGGTTAGTCAGGAGTGGAAAACTACTGGGTTAGGTGTGGTTACATTCTTTGGGGTAAATGGATAACATGTTGCAGGGTGAGAGGGGGAAGGGGTCTTTCTTTCCGTCACATCCCGAAATCTTCCGTTCGCCTGTCCCTATCTACTACATCTCCCCCCTCCTTTTCATAAGTAACATGAGGTAGTCGTAGATATAGGCACTGGAGTGAGGTACAAACTTGTAACTTGGTAAGGAAAAAAGGGTTTTTGGTAAACCTGAGTAAATCTCGCAAGGTGAGTTTCGAAGGCTTTTTGCAGCTGACTGTGTTTGCACTTTTTGGTTTACAGCATTTGTTGCTGGCCTACAAACAGAATGTTCGCCCGTTCTAGACGGGCCTGAACAAATGAGACTAACTTGTTCAGCAGGCATGGTCCTATGGTAACAGCTAAAAGCAGTATTGCCAGTGGACCTACCAGGGCAGAAATTAAAGTGGTGAGCCAAGGTGATTGATTGAACCAGGATTCGAACCAGCTCTGCTGGGTTTCCTTGTCTCTCTTTCTTTGAGCCAGTCTATCTCGGAGTTCTGCCATGGAGTCTTTAACGACTCTTGTATGATCTGCATAAAAGCAGCATTTTTCTTTCAAAGCTGCACACAGTCCTCCTTGTTGCATGAACAAGAGGTCCAGTCCTCGCCTATTCTGTAAAACTATTTCTGAAAGCGAAGAGACTGATTTCTCTAGATAGGAGATGGATTTCTCGATCCTCTGCAGGTCTTCATCGATGGTCATTTGCAGCTGAGAGAGTCCGTGCTGTTGGGTTGCGATGGCTGAGACACCTGTGGCTGTACCAGCTGCTCCCAGGCCGAGCAGCATTGCGATAGTTATACCTGTGATTATTTCTCTTTTGTGGAGTCTGTCAGGTTCTTCGAAAAGGTGGTACACTTCTTCATCTGAGTGGTACAGGACCCTAGGAACAATCAGAACTTGGACACAGAAGTCAATAGAGTCATTAAATTTGGCAAGGAACACACAAGGACTCACTCCGGATCGCTGGCAAACCCACATCCCAGATGCGGATGGGACCACCCACTTACCGATCTTTCTGTTGGGCTTGACAACTTTAGTGCAGAAGTTGCCTTTTTGCTTTGCTAAAGTTGCATTACCAAAACATTTGCCTTGTCCTGTGATTTGACTCAGGGTGATTCCTCTGCGGGGAGTGTCCCATCTGCACTGGTGGGGGTGCACTGGCTGTGGAGTAACTGAAGGGGGTGTCTAAAGCAATGCCTTAGTAGAAAGGGGGTTTAACATCATAACAAAGCCAACAGGAGTTAGTCAGGTTCGGTTTGGTTTCGTTTAGGGTTAGAAAGGTAGCTTCTAGTATATAAACACAGGGGTGTTCCACGGGCTGGTGGAGGGTTCTATGTGACCCTTTTGCAGCTCGAGGTCGACCAGTTCCAGCAAGGCTGCCATTCGAGGCTTTGACAGGGGCCACTGCTCGACCCATACGGGGTCTGGTGATTTCCAAGTCAGTTTGGTTGGCAGCAGTGGGTGTACGGCAGTGGCTCTTATTATAAATTTGTAATCCTGACTCCTAACATAGCAAGGATGTCCCTTCCTATCAGGGGTGGAGAGTTTTGCAAAATGTAGGGGTGGATTGCTACTGTTTGTTCTGGTCCCTTTTTTGTATGAAGCGTTATGGCTACTAATTGGGTGCTTTTCCAAGCTCGGGACGGCCCTCCCACTCCGTTCACTGGGGGGACTTCTTTGCATTGCCAGTGTCGGGGCCACAGTGCTTGGGGAAAAATCGAGCAGTCTGCTCCTGTGTCTGCCCAAAACTGAAGCCCTATGACATGGGGGTCCTGACTGCCATAAAGGCGGCACGTCCCCCACACCTTCGGTGGCTCCTTCCCTATTTTCATGGCCAGGGCCACCCAGGGGTCCCGTTCTGGGGCGTCCCCTGCTGACCCTGCGGCACAGGCGCTGTTTGCGGCGGTAGTGGGTACGAAGGTACCGCAGGCTGTGTTGCGAAATTCGCTGGTGAGGGTACGAAGCTGGCTGTCTCCTGTGGGGGTATGGGGTATAAGGGCGCCCCGTCCCACTGGGGGTTGGCATAGATGGGCTGCCTTGCATTTGCAGCGGGAGGAGGCTGGGTGCAGCCCGCACGCCCCCTCCCTCTCCCGTTTCCCTGGGGCCGGGACCTGCATTCCTTGGCCAGATGCCCCTTCCTCCCGCAGCTCCAAACAGGCTCTTCTCGGGCGTGCTTGGGGTGGAGGCGCCGCGGCGGGCTGCCATGCCAGCTGGGGACAGCTCAGCGCAGGCTATTTTTATTTCTCCCCAGTCGGTAAACTGGGCTGGTTTGTATTGTGGCTGCTTTTCGGTGCGGCTTAAAGCTTTACTTGGTTTTGTTTTAAATTGCATTGGCTCTATTCTCTTCGTCTCAGAGTCCCAGCCGGCTCCCGGCAGCTCTTCCGAGCTGCCGGAGCTGCTGCCGGACTCCGAGTCGGAAGTCGAATGCCAGCGCACTTCCGGGGCTCGGTGCCGTTTTGCGCGGCTCCGACCCCGCTCCTCCCCCCGGGGGTGGCGCCGCTGCCGCTCCCCGGGCTCGCCCTGCCTCCTGCAGGGGTGGGTTTCTCCCTTATATGGTGGCGGCGTCAGGCGCGGCTGCCGATCGGCTCCGAGCCCTCTGCCGCTCTCCTCCTCTTTCTCCCGCACACGCGCATTAGCGAAACTCCGCGCCTCTGGGCTCTTCACGCCGAGACTGCCCGCGCCCCGCCCCTCCCCTTGGCTGCCGGCGCCATTTTCAAAGGCGTATGGAGGCGGCGTGGGCAGCATCCCCTCCCGAGCCGCGGCTCCCGCGGCTCTGGCTTCCCCCGCCAGTCCCTGCCAACAGAGCTCTGCGCGCTGCTGCACCTCCGGTACCGGGTCACTGACCGGCGGTGGCGGGGCGGATGGGGAAGCCGCGGATTTTTGGGAGGTTTCCGCGGGGGGTCCCGGGCCCCGGCCCGGGGAGGGGGGCGACGCGCCGGGCCCCCCCGGATCCCCGCTCCCGGGCGGGTCACCCTCAGGGGCGGTTTGCGTTGCCGCTCCTACCCCTAGCTTGGGTGTAACCAATAAACACGTACGCGCTGCGCTCCATGTCTCTTGCTCTTCTATTGCTCTGCGCAGGGCTTTCTCTACTTTTCCCCACGCCTTAAGGCATTTGCCGCTGCCTGAGGATTTCGTGTCCTCGGCCAGCGCGGCTGTGCATTTTTCCCATATCTCCGGATGCAAAACATCCACAGGGCGTTCAATTGCCCCACGCTCAAGCAGCCTTGCTATAGCAAGATAAAAGTCTTTGAGCTTACACTCAATTCCCCATTGCTTATGAACCTCACTTACGACCCTGGCGATGGCATCCATGATGATCGCGGGTCCTGGGACGTCTCCCTTGCCGAGAACACGGTTCCACCGGTCCGGCCGCTGCTCTTGTCCAGGCGACACCCGCTACCCGAGCGAATTATTCCCGGGCTTCGGCACCAGTTATGTTGCCTTCAGGGGAAGGCAAGGCGACCTGGTTTCAAGGAACAGCACGGCAGCCCAGTCTCCCCTGGGCCACTCGGGCCAACGACACACGCAGGCACCAGTGTGGTGGACGGTCGAAAGCCTTTATTATCTTATCTCATGGGTTTAAATAGTCTTGGGGGACTGTGCTACGTCAGGGGGGGTTGGTAGGGTCTCTAGGGTTAGTCAGGAGTGGAAAACTACTGGGTTAGGTGTGGTTACATTCTTTGGGGTAAATGGATAACATGTTGCAGGGTGAGAGGGGGAAGGGGTCTTTCTTTCCGTCACATCCCGAAATCTTCCGTTCGCCTGTCCCTATCTACTACACCCTACAAACTCACATCAGGAATCAGGAAATGTTAAGTTTCTTTCCTAGGGAGAATGGCCAAAGGATGTACCCAGTGCCCCCTGGCCCTGGGCTGTGACCTCACTGCAAAAAATACTTGTATCGAAGGATGGACCCTAGATCGAAGTTTTCCCTACCTCAAAACTCTGCTGGCCTGATAGACCCAAGGGAGCCCTACAAACTGACATCTGGAACCTGGACTGGTGAGTTATATTTCGCATGGAAAATGGCCAAAGGATGTGCCCAGGGGCCCCTGGCCTTGGGCTGGGCACCTGACTGCAAAATATCCATACATCGAAGGATGGAACGCAGACCGAATTTGTCCCCACCTCAAACTTGTGCTGCCCTGATAGATCCAAGGGAGCCCTACAAAATGACATCAGGAACCTGGACTGCTGAGTTTTCTTTCCCAGAGAAAATGGACAAAGGATGTGCACAGGGGGCCCTGGCCCTGGGCTGGTACCTGACTGCAAAGAATCCTAATATCGAAGGATGGACCCCTGAGCGAAGTAGTCCCCACCTCAAACTTGTGCTGCCCAGATAGACCCAAGTGAGTCCTACAACTGACATCAGGAACCAGGGAAGGTGAGTTTTCTTTCCCAGGGAAAATGGCCAAAGGATGTGCCCAGTGGACCCTGGCCCTGGGCTGCGACCTCATTGCAAACAATCCTTATATCGAAGGATGGATGGCAGACCGAAGTAGTCCCCACCTAAAAATTCTGCTGCCTGGATAGACCCAAGTGAGCCCTACAAACTGACATCAGCAACCTGGACTGGTGAGTTTTCTTTCCCAGGGAAAATGGCCAAAGGATGTGCCCAGTGGCCCTTGGCCCTGGACTGCGACCTCACTGCAAAAATCCATACATCGAAGGATGGACCCCAGACCGAAGTTGTCGCCTCCTCAAACTTGTGCTGCCCTGATGGACCCAAGGGAGCCCTACAAACAGACATCAGGAATCTGGACTGGTGAGTTGTATTTCGCATGGAAAATGGCCAAAGGATGTGCCCAGGGGCCCCTGGCCCTGGGCTGGCACCTGACTGCAAAACATCCTTATATTGAAGGATCTAACCCAGACCGAAGTTGTCCCTACCTAAACTTGTGCTGCCCTGATAGACCCAAGGGAGCCCTACAAACTGACATCAGGAACCTGGACTGGTGAGTTGTATTTCGCATGGAAAATGGCCAACGGATGTGCCAAGGGGCCCCTGGCCCTGGGTTGGGCACCTGACTGCAAAATATCCATACATCGGAGGATGGAACGCAGACCGAAATTGTCCCCACCTCAAACTTGTGCTGCCGTGATAGATCCAAGGGAGCCCTACAAACTGACATCAGGAAGCTGGACTGGTGAATTTTCTTTCCCAGGGAAAATGGCCAACGGATGTGCCCAGGTGCCCCTGGCTCTGGGCTGGGGCCTGACTGCAAAAAATCCTTATATCGAAGGAGGGATCACAGACCGAAGTTGTCCCTACCTGAACTTGTGCTTCCCTGGTTGACCCAAGGGAGGCCTATAAACGGACATCAGCAACCTGGACTGGTGAGTTTTCCTTCCCAGAGAAAATGGACAAAGGATGTTCACAGGGGCCCCTGGCCCTGGGCCGGGACCTCACTGCAAAGAATCCTTATATCGAAGGATGGACCCCAGACCGACGTTGTCCCCTCCTCAAACTTGTGCTGCCCTGATAGACCCAAGGGAGCCCTACAAACTGACATCAGCAACCTGGACTGGTGAATTTTCTTTCCCAGGGAAAATGGCCAAAGGATGTGCCCAGGGGCCCCTGGTACTGAGCTGGGGCCTGACTGCAAAGAATCCGTATATCGAAGGATGGATCGCAGACCAAAGTTGTCCCCTCCTCAACGTTGTGCTGCCCTGATAGACCCAAGGGAGCCCTACAAACTGACATCAGCAACTTGGACTGGTGAATTTTCTTTCCCAGGGAAAATGGCCAAAGCATGTGCCCAGTGGCCCGTGGCACTGGGCTGGGGCCTGACTGCAAAGAATCCCTATATCGAAGGATTGTTCGCAGACCAAAATTGTCCCCTCCTCAAATTTCTGCTTCCCAGATAGACCCAAGGGAGCCCTACAAACTGACATCAGCAGCCTGGACTGGTGAGTTTTCTTTCCCAGGGAAAATGGCCAAAGTATGTGCCCAGGGGCCCCTGGTACTGGGATGGGGCCTGAATGCAAATAATCCTTATATCGAAGGATGGTTCACAGACCCAAATTGTCCCATCCTCAAATTTCTGCTTCCCAGATAGACCCAAGGGAGCCCTACAAACTGACATCAGCAACCTGGACTGGTGAGTTTTCTTTCCCAGGGAAAATGGCCAAAGCATGTGCCCAGGGGCCCCAAGCACAGGGCTGGGACCTGACTGCAGAGAATCCTTATATCGAAGGATGGAGCCCAGACCGAAGTTGTCCCCTCCTCATAGTTGTGCTGCCCTGATAGACCCAAGGGAGCCCTACAAACTGACATCAGCAACCTGGACTGGTGAATTTTCTTTCCCAGGGAAAATGGCCAAAGGATGTGCCCAGGGGCCCCTGGCCCTGGCCTCGGACCTGACTTCAAAGAATCCTTATATCGAAGGATGGATCCCAGACCGAAGTTGTCCCCTCCTCAACGTTGTGCCGCCCTGATAGACCCAAGGGAGCCCTACAAACTGACATCAGCAACCTGGACTGGTGAGTTTTCTTTCCCAGGGAAAATGGCCAAAGGATGAGCCCAGGGGCCCCAGGCACAGGGCTGGGACCTGAATGCAAAAAATCCTTATATCGAAGGATGGACCCCAGACCAAAGTTGTCCCCTCCTCAAAGTTGTGCTGCCCTGATAGACCCAAGGGAGCCCTACAAACTGACATCAGCAACCTGGACTGGTGAGTTTTCTTTCCCAGGGAAAATGGCCAAAGGATGTGCCCAGGGGCCCCTGGTACTGGGCTGGGGACTGACTGCAAAAAATCCGTATATCGAAGGATGGATCGCAGACCAAAGTTGTCCCCTCCTCAACGTTGTGCTGCCCTGATAGACCCAAGGGAGCCCTACAAACTGACATCAGCAACCTGGACTGGTGAGTTTTCTTTCCCAGGGAAAATGGCCAAAGCATGTGCCCAGTGGCCCGTGGCACTGGGCTGGGGCCTGATTTCTAAGAATCCCTATATCGAAGGATTGTTCGCAGACCAAAATTGTCCCCTCCTCAAATTTCTGCTTTCCAGATAGACCCAAGGGAGCCCTACAAACTGACATCAGGAACCTGGACTGGTGAGTTTTCTTTCCCAGGGAAAATGGCCAAAGGATGTGCCCAGGGGCCCTTGGCCCTGGGCTCGTACCTGGCTGCAAAGAATCCGTATATCGAAGGATGGACCCCAGACCGAAGTTGTCCCCTCCTCAAAGTTGTGCTGCCCTGATAGACCCAATGGAGCCCTACAAACTGACATCAGCAACCTGGACTGGTGAGTTTTCTTTCCCAGGGAAAATGGCCAAAGTATGTGCCCAGGGTCCCCAGGCACTGGGCTCGGACCTGAATGCAAATAATCCTTATATCGAAGGATGGATCCCAGACAGAAATTGTCCCCTCCTCATAGTTGTGCTGCCCTGATAGACCCAAGGGAGCCCTACAAACTGACATCAGCAACCTGGACTGGTGAGTTTTCTTTCCCAGGGAAAATGGCCAAAGGATGTGCCCAGGGGCCCCTGGCACTGGGCTGGGGCCGGAATTCAAAAAATCCTTATTTCGAAGGATGGACCCCAGACCGAAGTTGTCCCCTCCTCAACGTTGTGCTGCCCTGATAGACCCAAGGGAGCCCTACAAACTGACATCAGCAACCTGGACTGGTGAGTTTTCTTTCCCAGGGAAAATGGCCAAAGGATGTGCCCAGGGGCCCCTGGTACTGGGATGGGGCCTGAATGCAAATAATCCTTATATCGAAGGATGGTTCACAGACCAAAATTGTCCCATCCTCAAATTTCTGCTTCCCAGATAGACCCAAGGGAGCCCTACAAACTGACATCAGCAACCTGGACTGGTGAGTTTTCTTTCCCAGGGAAAATGGCCAAAGCATGTGCCCAGGGGCCCCAGGTACTGGGCTCGGACCTGAATGCAAAAAATCCTTATATCGATGGATGGACCCCAGACCGAAGTTGTCCCCTCCTCAACGTTGTGCTGCCCTGATAGACCCAAGGGAGCCCTACAAACTGACATCAGCAACCTGGACTGGTGAGTTTTCTTTCCCAGGGAAAATGGCCAAAGGATGAGCCCAGGGGCCCCAGGCACAGGGCTGGGACCTGAATGCAAAAAATCCTTATATCGAAGGATGGACCCCAGACCGACGTTGTCCCCTCCTCAAACTTGTGCTGCCCTGATAGACCCAAGGGAGCCCTACAAACTGACATCAGCAACCTGGACTGGTGAGTTTTCTTTCCCAGGGAAAATGGCCAAAGGGTGTGCCCAGGGGCCCCTGGCCCTGGGCTGGGGCCTGATTTCTAAGAATCCCTATATCGAAGGATGGTTCGCAGACCAAAATTGTCCCCTCCTCAAATTTCTGCTTCCCAGATAGACCCAAGGGAGCCCTAAAAAGTGACATCAGCAACCTGGACTGGTGAGTTTTCTTTCCCAGGGAAAATGGCCAAAGCATGTGCCCAGGGGCCCCTGGCACTGGGCTCGTACCTGACTGCAAAGTATCCTTATATCGAAGGATGGACCCCAGACCAAAGTTGTCCCCTCCTCAACGTTGTGCTGCCCTGATAGACCCAAGGGAGCCCTACAAACTGACATCAGCAACCTGGACTGGTGAATTTTCTTTCCCAGGGAAAATGGCCAAAGCATGTGCCCAGTGGCCCGTGGCACTGGGCTGGGGCCTGACTGCAAAGAATCCCTATATCGAAGGATTGTTCGCAGACCAAAATTGTCCCCTCCTCAAATTTCTGCTTCCCAGATAGACCCAAGGGAGCCCTACAAACTGACATCAGGAACCTGGACTGGTGAGTTTTCTTTCCCAGGGAAAATGGCCAAAGGATGTGCCCAGGGGCCCTTGGCCCTGGGCTCGTACCTGGCTGCAAATAATCCTTATATCGAAGGATGGATCCCAGACAGAAATTGTCCCCTCCTCAACGTTGTGCTGCCCTGATAGACCCAAGGGAGCCCTACAAACTGACATCAGCAACCTGGACTGGTGAGTTTTCTTTCCCAGGGAAAATGGCCAAAGCATGTGTCCAGGGGCCCCTGGCACTGGCCTGGGGCCTGAATGCAAAAAATCCTTATATCGATGGATGGACCCCAGACCGAAGTTGTCCCCTCCTCAAAGTTGTGCTGCCCTGAGAGACCCAAGGGAGCCCTACAAACTGACATCAGCAACATGGACGGGTGAGTTTTCTTTCCCAGGGAAAATGGCCAAAGCATGTGCCCAGGGGCCCCTGGCACTGGGCTGGGGCCTGACTGCGAAGAATCCGTATATCGAAGAATGGATCGCAGACCGAAGTTGTCCCCTCCTCAAAGTTGTGCTGCCCTGATAGACCCAAGGGAGCCCTACAAACTGACATCAGGAACCTGGACTGGTGAGTTTTCTTTCCCAGGGAAAATGGCCAAAGCATGTGCCCAGGGGCCCCTGGCACTGGGCTCGTACCTGACTGCAAAGAATCCTTATATCGAAGGATGGACCCCAGACCAAATTTGGCCCCTCCTCATAGTTGTGCCGCCCTGATAGACCCAAGGGAGCCCTACAAACTGACATCAGCAACCTGGACTGGTGAGTTTTCTTTCCCAGGGAAAATGGCCAAAGGATGTGCCCAGGGGGCCCTGGCACTGGGCTCGGACCTGAATGCAAAAAATCCTTATATCGAAGGATGGACCCCAGACCGAAGTTGTCCCCTCCTCAAATTTCTGTTTCCCAGATAGACCCAAGGGAGCCCTACAAACTGACATCAGCAACATGGACTGGTGAGTTTTCTTTCCCAGGGAAAATGGCCAAAGGATGTGCTTAGGGGCCCCTGGCACTGGGATGGGGCCTGAATGCAAATAATCCTTATATCGAAGGATGGTTCGCAGACCAAAATTGTCCCATCCTCAAATTTCTGCTTCCCAGATAGACCCAAGGGAGCCCTACAAACTGACATCAGCAACCTGGACTGGTGAGTTTTCTTTCCCAGGGAAAATGGCCAAAGGATGTGCCCAGGGGCCCCAAGCACAGGGCTGGGACCTGGCTGCAGAGAATCCTTTTATCGAAGTTTGGACCCCCAACCGAAGTTGTCCCCTCCTCAAAGTTGTGCTGCCCTGATAGACCCAAGGGAGCCCTACAAACTGACATCAGTAACCTGGACTGGTGAATTTTCTTTCCCAGGGAAAATGGCCAAAGGATGTGCCCAGGGGCCCCTGGCCCTGGTCTCGGGCCTGACTGCAGAAAATCCTTATATCGAAGGATGGACCCCCAACCGAAGTTGTCCCCTCCTCAAAGTTGTGCTGCCCTGATAGACCCAAGGGAGCCCTACAAACTGACATCAGCAACTTGGACTGGTGAGTTTTCTTTCCCAGGGAAAATGGCCAAAGCATGTGCCCAGGGGCCCCAAGCACAGGGCTGGGACCTGACTGCAAAAAATCCTTATATCGAAGGATGGACCCCAGACCGAAGTTGTCCCCTCCTCAAAGTTGTGCTGCCCTGATAGACCCAAGGGAGCCCTACAAACTGACATCAGCAACCTGGACTGGTGAGTTTTCTTTCCCAGGGAAAATGGCCAAAGGATGTGCCCAGGGGCCCCTGGCACTGGGCTGGGGCCTGACTGCGAAGAATCCGTATATCGAAGAATGGATCGCAGACCGAAGTTGTCCCCTCCTCAAAGTTGTGCTGCCCTGATAGACCCAAGGGAGCCCTACAAACTGACATCAGGAACCTGGACTGGTGAGTTTTCTTTCCCAGGGAAAATGGCCAAAGGATGTGCCCAGGGGCCCCTGGCACTGGGCTCGTACCTGACTGCAAAGAATCCTTATATCGAATGATGGACCCCAGACCAAATTTGGCCCCTCCTCATAGTTGTGCCGCCCTGATAGACCCAAGGGAGCCCTACAAACTGACATCAGCAACCTGGACTGGTGAGTTTTCTTTCCCAGGGAAAATGGCCAAAGGATGTGCCCAGGGGGCCCTGGCACTGGGCTCGGACCTGAATGCAAAAAATCCTTATATCGAAGGATGGACCCCAGACCGAAGTTGTCCCCTCCTCAAAGTTGTGCTGCCCTGATAGACCCAAGGGAGCCCTACAAACTGACATCAGCAACCTGGACTGGTGAGTTTTCTTTCCCAGGGAAAATGGCCAAAGCATGTGCCCAGGGGCCCCTGGCACTGGGCTGGGGCCTGAATGCAAAAAATCCTTATATCGAAGGATGGACCCCAGACCAAAGTTGTCCCCTCCTCAAAGTTGTGCTGCCCTGATAGACCCAAGGGAGCCCTACAAACTGACATCAGCAACCTGGACTGGTGAATTTCCTTTCCCAGGGAAAATGGCCAAAGGATGTGCCCAGGGCCCCCTGGCCCTGGGCTCGGACCTGACTGCAGAGAATCCTTATATCGAAGTTTGGACCCCCAACCGAAGTTGTCCCCTCCTCAAAGTTGTGCTGCCCTGATAGACCCAAGGGAGCCCTACAAACTGACATCAGCAACCTGGACTGGTGAGTTTTCTTTCCCAGGGAAAATGGCCAAAGGATGTGCCCAGGGGCCCCTGGCACTGGGCTGGGGCCGGAATTCAAAAAATCCTCATATCGAAGGATGGACCCCAGACCGAAGTTGTCCCCTCCTCAAAGTTGTGCTGCCCTGATAGACCCAAGGGAGCCCTACAAACTGACATCAGCAACCTGGACTGGTGAGTTTTCTTTTCCAGGGAAAATGGACAAAGGATGTGCTCAGGGGCCCCAAGCACAGCGCTGGGACCTGACTGCAAAAAATCCTCATATCGAAGGATGGATCGCAGACCGAAGTTGTCCCCTCCTCAAATTTCTGTTTCCCAGATAGACCCAAGGGAGCCCTACAAACTGACATCAGCAACATGGACTGGTGAGTTTTCTTTCCCAGGGAAAATGGCCAAAGGATGTGCCCAGGGGCCGCTGGCACTGGGATGGGGCCTGAATGCAAATAATCCTTATATCGAAGGATGGTTCGCAGACCAAAATTGTCCCATCCTCAAATTTCTGCTTCCCAGATAGACCCAAGGGAGCCCTACAAACTGACATCAGCAACCTGGACTGGTGAGTTTTCTTTCCCAGGGAAAATGGCCAAAGCATGTGCCCAGGGGCCCCAAGCACAGGGCTGGGACCTGACTGCAGAGAATCCTTATATCGAAGTATGGAGCCCAGACCCAAGTTGTCCCCTCCTCATAGTTGTGCTGCCCTGATAGACCCAAGGGAGCCCTACAAACTGACATCAGCAACCTGGACTGGTGAGTTTTCTTTCCCAGGGAAAATGGCCAAAGCACGTGCCCAGGGGCCCCTGGCCCTGGGCTCGGGCCTGAATGTAAAAAATCCTTATATCGATGGATGGACACCAGACCGAAGTTGTCCCCTCCTCAACGTTGTGCTGCCCTGATAGACCCAAGGGAGCCCTACAAACTGACATCAGCAACCTGGACTGGTGAGTTTTCTTTCCCAGGGAAAATGGCCAAAGCATGTGTCCAGGGGCCCCTGGCACTGGCCTGGGGCCTGAATGCAAAAAATCCTTATATCAAAGGATGGACCCCAGACCGAAATTGTCCCCTCCTCAAAGTTGTGCTGCCCTGAGAGACCCAAGGGAGCCCTACAAACTGACATCAGCAACATGGACTGGTGAGTTTTCTTTCCCAGGGAAAATGGCCAAAGCATGTGCCCAGGGGCCCCTGGCACTGGGGGGAGCCTGACTGCAAAAAATCCTTATATCGAAGGATGGACCCCAGACCGAAGTTGTCCCCTCCTCAAAGTTGTGCTGCCCTGATAGACCCAAGGGAGCCCTACAAACTGACATCAGTAACCTGGACTGGTGAATTTTCTTTCCCAGGGAAAATGGCCAAAGGATGTGCCCAGGGGCCCCTGGCCCTGGGCTCGGGCCTGACTGCAGAAAATCCTTATATCGAAGGATGGACCCCCAACCGAAGTTGTCCCCTCCTCAAAGTTGTGCTGCCCTGATAGACCCAAGGGAGCCCTACAAACTGACATCAGCAACCTGGACTGGTGAGTTTTCTTTCCCAGGGAAAATGGCCAAAGGATGTGCCCAGGGGCCCCAGGCACTGGGCTCGGACCTGAATGCAAAAAATCCTTATATCGAAGGATGGATCCCAGACCGAAATTGTCCCCGCCTCAAAGTTGTGCTGCCCTGATAGACCCAAGGGAGTCCTACAAACTGACATCAGCAACCTGGACTGGTGAGTTTTCTTTCCCAGGGGAAATGGCCAAAGGATGTGCCCAGGGGCCCCTGGCCCTGGGCTCGGGCCTGACTGCAGAAAATCCTTATATCGAAGGATGGACCCCCAACCGAAGTTGTCCCCTCCTCAAAGTTGTGCTGCCCTGATAGACCCAAGGGAGCCCTACAAACTGACATCAGCAACTTGGACTGGTGAGTTTTCTTTCCCAGGGAAAATGGCCAAAGCATGTGCCCAGGGGCCCCAAGCACAGGGCTGGGACCTGACTGCAAAAAATCTTATATCGAAGGATGGACCCCAGACCGAAGTTGTCCCCTCCTCAAAGTTGTGCTGCCCTGATAGACCCAAGGGAGCCCTACAAACTGACATCAGCAACCTGGACTGGTGAGTTTTCTTTCCCAGGGAAAATGGCCAAAGGATGTGCCCAGGGGCCCCTGGCACTGGGCTGGGGCCTGACTGCGAAGAATCCGTATATCGAAGAATGGATCGCAGACCGAAGTTGTCCCCTCCTCAAACTTGTGCTGCCCAGAGAGTCCCAAGGGAGCCCTACAAACTGACATCAGGAACCCGGACTGGTGAGTTTCCTTTCCCAGGGAAAATGGCCAAAGGATGTGCCCAGGGGCCCTGGGCTCTGGGCTGGGATCCGAGGGCAAAAAGTCCATACATGGAAGGATGGACCCCAGACTGAAGTTGTCCCCATCTCATACTTGTGCTGCCCTGATAGACCCAAGGGAGCCCTAAAAACTGACAACAGGAACCTGGAATGGTGAGTTTTCTTTCCCTGGGAAAATGGCCAATATATTTGACGATGGGCCCCTGGCTGTGTGCAGGGACCCGAGTGCAAAAAGTCAATACATCGACGGATGGACTCCAGACCGAAGTTTTCCCCTCCTCAAACTTGTGCTGCCTATAAAATCCCAAGGGAGCCCTACAAACTGACATCAGCAACCTGGACTGGTGAGTTTTCTTTCCCAGGGAGAATGGCTAAAGTATGTGCTTAGGGGCCCCTGGCCCTGGGCTGGCACCTGAATGCAAAAAATCCTTATATCGAAGGATGGATCGCAGACCAAAGTTGTCCCCTCCTCAAATGTCTGCTGCCCTGATAGTCCCAAGGGAGCCCTACAAACTGACATCAGGAACCTGGACTGGTGAATTTTCTTTCCCAGGGAAAATCCCCAAAGGATGTGCCCTGGGCCACGAGCACCTGGCTGGGACCTGACTGCAAAGAATCCCTATATCGAAGTTTGGACCCCAAACTGAAGTTATCCCCTCCTCAAAGTTGTGCTGCCCTTATAGACCCAAGGGAGCCCTACAAACTGACATCAGCAACCTGGACTGGTGAGTTTTCTTTCCCAGGGAAAATGGCGAAAGGATATGCCCTGGGCCCCAAGCACATGGCTGTGACCTGAATGCAAAGAACCATTATTATTGAAGTTTGGACCCCAAATTGAAGTCATCCCCTCCTCAAATTGTGCTGCCCTGATAGACCCAAGGGAGGCCTACAAACTGACATCAGGAACCTGGACTGGTGAGTTTTCTTTCCCAGGGAAAATGGCCAAAGGGTGTGCCCAGGGGCCCCTGGCAGTCGGCTGGGACCTGACTGCAAAGAATCCCTATATCGAAGGATGGATCGCAGATCGAAGTTGATCGCAACTTAAACTTGAGCTGCCCTGATGGACCCAAGGGAGCCCTACAAACTGACATCAGCAACCTGGACTGGTGAGTTTTCTTTCCCAGGGAAAATGGCCAAAGGATGTGCCCAGGGGCCCCAAGCACAGGGCTGGGACCTGACTGCAAAGAATCCTTATATCGAAGTTTGGACCCCAAAAAGAATTTATCCCCTCCTCAAACTTGTGCTGCCCTGATAGACCCAAGGGAGCCCTACAACCTGACATCAACAACCTGGACTGGTGAGTTTTCTTTCCCAGGGAAAATGGCCAAAGGATGTGCCCTGGGGCCCCTGGCCCCTGGCTGGGACCAGAATGCAAAGAATCCTTATATCGAAGGATGGAACCCAGACCGAAGTTGTCCCCTCCTCAAATGTCTGCTGCCCTGATAGTTCCAAGGGAGCCCTACAAACTGACATCAGCAACCTGGACTGGTGAATTTTCTTTCCCAGGGAAAATGGCCAAAGGATGTGCCCTGGGCCCCTGGCCCCTGTCTGGGGCCTGACTGCAAAGAATCCTTATATCGAAGTTTGGAACCCAAACTGAAGTTGTCCCCTTCTCAAAGTTGTGCTGCCCTTATAGACCCAAGGGAGCCCTAAAAACTGACAACAGGAACCTGGACTGGTGAATTTTCTTTCCCAGGGAAAATGGCCAAAGGATGTGCCCAGGGACCCCTGACTCTGGTTTGGGTCCTGACTACAGAAAATCCTTATATCGAAAGATGGACCCCAGACCGAAGTTGTCCCCATCTCATACTTGTGCTGCCCAGACAGTCCCAAGAAAGTCCTACAAACTGACATCAGGAACCTGGAATGGTGAGTTTTCTTTCCCAGGGAAAATGGCCAAAGTATTTGACGATGGGCCCCTGGCTGTGTGCAGGGACCCGAGTGCAAAAAGTCAATACATCGACGGATGGACTCCAGACCGAAGTTTTCCCCTCCTCAAACTTGTGCTGCCTATAAAATCCCAAGGGAGCCCTACAAACTGACATCAGCAACCTGGACTGGTGAGTTTTCTTTCCCAGGGAAAATGGCCAAAGGATGTGCCCAGGGGCCCCCGACACTTTGCGTGGGACCTGAGTGCAAAAAATCCATACATGGAAGGATGTACCCCAGACCGAAGTTGTCCCCACATCCAACTTGTGCTGCCTTGATAGCCCCTAGGGAGCCTTACAAACTGACATCAGGAAGCTGGACTGGTGAGTTTTCTTTCCCAGGGAAAATGGCCAAAGGATGTGCCCTGGGCCCCTGGCCCTGAGCTGGGCCCTGACTGCAGAAAATGCATATATCGAAGGATGGATCACAGACCAAAATTGTCCCTACCTCAAACTTGTGCTGCCCAGAGAGTCCCAAGGGAGCCCTACAAACTGACATCAGCAACCTGGACTGGTGAGTTCTCTTTCCCAGGGAAAATGGCCAACGTATGTGCCCAGGGGTCCCTGGCCCTGGGCTCGGCCCTGAATGCAAAAAGTCAATACATCGAAGGATGGATCGCAGACCAAAGTTGTCCCCACCTCAATCTTGTGCAGCCCTGATAGACCCAAGAGAGCCCTACCAAGTGACTTCAGCAACCTGGACTGGTGAGTTTTCTTTCCCAGGGAAAATGGCCAAAGTATGTGCCCAGGGGCCCCTTTCTCTGGGCTGGGACTGGAGGGCAAAAAGTCAATACATCGAAAGATAGACCGCAGACCGACGTTGTCCCCACCTCAAACTTCTGCTGCCTTGATATAGCCAAGGGAGCCCTACAAACTGACATCAGGAACCCGGACTGGTGAGTTTTCTTTCCCAGGAAAAATGGCCAAAGGATGTGCCCAGGGGCCCCTGATCCATTGCCTGTGACCTGAGTGCAAAAAATCAATACATGGAAGGATGGACCCCAGACCGAAGTTGTCCCCACCTCAAACTTGTGCTGCCCTGATATACCCAAAGGAGCCCTACAAACTGACATCAGGAACCTGGACCGATGAGTTTTCTTTCCCAGGAAAATGGCCAAAGTATGTGCCATGGGGCCCTGGCCCTGGGCGTGGAATGGAGTGCAAAAAGTCAATACATGGAAGGATGGACCCCAGACCGAAGTCAATACATCGAAGGATGGACCCCCGTCTCAAACTTGTGCTGCCCAGATAGTGCAAAGGGAGCCCTACAAACTGACATCTGGAACCTGGAGTGGTGAGTTTTCTTTCCCAGGGAAAATGGCCAAGGGATGTTCCCCTGGCCCCTGGCTCTGGGCTGGGACTCGAGGGCAAAACGTCCATACATGGAAGGATGGACCCCAGAGCGATATCGTCCCTGTTGCTGTCATGCTGGCATGGTAGCGTGGAAGAAGGTTTTAGAAAGGCCTTGGGAATGGTAAACTGAGGAAAAGGATACATTCATGTATGCCCCATTGTATTAGAAAGGCCTTGGGAATGGTAAACTGAGGTAAAAGATACATTTATGTATGCTCCACTGTTTCGGGAATGTCCCGCTTCAGCATTCCTCTGTAGACCCCCTTCTCCCCACCCCTGAGCAGCTCCCATTGTACCTGGCCCCTGGGGTGGTTCTGATGTGCCTTAGCTGAACGCTGTCTCTATTGTTTAAGGCCTTATCTCTTAATTTTGCTGTATAAAACTCTATCTGGGCAATAGCCCAGGGCCTTTTGGTCCCTGCAACCGTTCAGGCAATACAATCTCTCTGGACAAGCATACCATTGGTCTCTCTTGGTCTCTTTATCTCGAATCCTTGCGGCGACTGAGGCAGCGCCGCAGCTCGGACCATGCTAACCCAGACGCTGCCTGGTAAGCCCAGGGCAGCGGGACCGTGGAAAACCCCGGCCCCGGAGGGGACAGCTAGCCGGAGGGTCCCGGGGGGCCGGGGAGGGACGGGGGACAGCGGCGAGTAGCCCCCGAGAGCAAAGTGGCGGTCGAAAGAGAAGCAACAGCACCACCTCAGACTTGTGCTGCCTTGATAGACCCAAGGGAGCCCTACAAAGTGACATCAGGAACCTGGACTGGTGAGTTCTCTTTCCCAGGGAAAAGGGCCAAGGGCTAGAGTATATGCCAAGGGGCCCCTGGCCCTAAGAAGGCAGCTGACGGCAAAAAATCCAAACATCGAAGAATAGATCCCAGACCGATGTTTTCCCCACCTAAAACTTTTGCGGCAGTTAGAGTCCCAAAGGAGCCCTACAAACTGACATCAGGAACCTGGACTGGTGAGTTTTCTTTCCCAGGGAAAATGGCCAAAGTATGTGCCCAGGGGCTCCTGACCCTGAGAAGGCTAGGACCTCGAAAAACCCAAACATCGAAGGATGTATCCCAGACCCCAGCTGCTACCGCCTCAATCTTGTGCTGCCCTGACAGTCCCAAGGGCCCCTACAAACTGATATCAGGAACCTGGACTGGTGAGTTTTCTTTCCCAGGGAAAAGGGTCAAAATATGTGCCCAAGGGCCCCTGGCCCTGAGACGGGACCTGATTGCAAAAAGTCAGTACATAGAAGGATGTACCCCAGACCGAAATTGTCCCCACCTCAAACTTGTGCTGCCCTGATAGACCCAAGGGAGCCCTACAAATTGACATCAGGAATCTGGACTGCTGAGTTTTCTTTTCCAGGGAAAATGGCCAAAGTATGTGCCCAGGGATCCCTGGCCCTGAGCTGGCAGCTGACTGCACAAAATCCAAATATTGAAGGATGTGACCCACAGTCAAAATGCCCCCACCTCAAACTTGTGCTGCCCTGATAGACCCAATGGAGTCCTGCAAATTGACATCAGGAACCTGGACTGGTGAGTTTTCTTTCCCAGGGAAAAGGGCCAAAGTGTGTCTCCAGGGGCCCCTGGCCCTGAGCTGGCACCTGACTGCAAAAAATCCGATCATCCAAGGATGTATCCCAGACCAAAGTTGTCCCCACCTCAAATTTGTGCTTCCGTGATAGATCCACGGGAGCCCTGCAAACTGACATCAGGAACCTGGACTGGTGAGTTTTCGTTCCCAGGGAAAATGGCCAGAGTATGTGCCCAGGGGCCCCTGACCGTGAGCAGTCATCATAGTTCAAAAAATCCAAGTATCGAAGGATGTGTCGCAGACCTCAGCTGTCCCCACCTCAAATTTGTGCTGCTATGATAGACCCAAGGGAGCCTTACAAAATGACATCAGGAACCTGGACTGGCAAGTTTTCTTTCCCAGGGAAACAGCCAGAGTGTATACCCAGGTCTTCCTGGTCCTCAGGTGTCGGCTGACTTTAAAAATCCAAACAATCAAAGGATGTGTCTCAGACCCCAGCTGTCCTCACCTCAAACTTGTGCTGCCTTGATAGTCCCATGGGAGCCCTACAAACTGATATCAGGAACTCGGACTGATGAGTTTTCTTTCCCAGGGGAAAGGGCTGGACATTGTGCCTAGGGCCCCTGAACCCCGAGCAGGCAGCTGACAGCAGAACAACCAAACATCGAAGGATGTATCACAGACCCCTGCTGCCCCCACCTCAAACTTGTGCTGCCCTGATAGTCCCATGGGAGCCCTACAAACCGCATTCTTCCAACAATGAAGGTGAAATTTACCTCAATACTCAGGTCATTCTATTTTAGGTGTGGTATTCCTCTAAGGTTATTGCTCTGGTAATTATTTCTAATATTGTCTCTTGTGATATTATCTAACACTCCGTTATAGGTGCCCTACTAGTATCAGTTTTCTTTTCTCGAGATAACTAGTAAAAATCTAGTATATTGCAATATTTCACACATATTTCCATTGTGTTTTTAATAAATAACTCTAAGATGGCTTTGAAAAACTTAGGCCATTAGAATATCTGGATTTTCTTTTTTTCGTCTTCAGAAACAGTATTAGATATTAGTTTGAACTGTATCCTTAATACAATGATGAATTTAGTCTGTTGCAAAATTGTTTTCGACATTTTCATCAAACTTAGAGAATAGTTAGAAGTACAGAACACATTGTTCTAATTTGGCAAAAATAAATGGTCTCCTGAGGTAATTTTCCTTAATGAAAAGGCCTAATTTTCCTTGATTCTTTAGATCTCTTGCAGGTAATACCACTGAAAATTTTGAAAAGTCTTGTGTAAAATAATGAAATATGGATTTGCTTTAATGTTTTCACTTTAGAGATCAGAGTTTATGAAATTCCTTCTCCTTTCCAAGAAGGAAGAAGGGGGATGGAAAAATGTGCAGTCAAAACACATGTAAACAAATGTTTGCAAAGTCCATTGCATTTACAATAAATTGAATAACAAAAGATGACTGGCTGGAAGTAGTGTCATATTGCTTTATCCCTTCTTTGTTTCTGCCTTTATAGATTTTGTCAGCTTGTATTATTAAGAATACATTTTCTTTTCATTTATTTAAAGTAATTTAAATATAACATATACATACAATCCCTCCTCCCAAAATGCATAATCAGGATAGCGCTAGCATTGCTATCCAGAATAATTAAAGATCAAGTTGGCTTGGCAATAGTTCAAACATACCAACTTAATGAGAGAGAAAATCAGATTCAATTAGACTAGCCAGGGTAAGATAAGGTCCTTAGTGCTGAGTTTTGTGCAAAAACCCCACAAACAAATAAGAAAAACAAATCAGGGTTAAATATATAATCCCCAAAAAACATGTGACCATAAATGAAAAAAAAATGCCAATCCTCAGAGATGTTGATAATTATTAAAATGCAATAAAGGAAATTGCTGTAATAGGATTTAAAATCTGATAAAACTTTACCATTTGTGCTTATTAGAGACTTCCCATTGATTTATTGAATGCCTTTGCCACCCAAAAGGTATTTAGCATACAGAGGTTTCAGCTTTCTCACTGCACTCAAGGAAAAAAACATATAGCATAAACTATAGTCTGGCAGTTTTTATGGGATATATTTGCTATCACATACATAGAGATTATTTATTTATATGAGTTTATTTCTTTTTCTCCTACTATGCATATAGAAAAATTTCTGTTCAACAAGACCTTGAAAGAAACATTTAATCTGAATACCAGAAAAAAATGTTGCTAGATGAATCCAGGATGATACAGGCCCTGATGTTTTATCACATGATAATGAATTTTTTTTATGTTTTGAAGTGGTAGAAAGCATCATAAAAGACATTGTAAATAGCATTGTTCAACCCTACAGTATTCAAAGAAAGGAAATGGTATTCTCCTTTATATTGATCTGCTGTTTTCAGAGGCAATTAAAATCCATGTGTGGGGGAAAGAAAAGACAAAAATAAGTTAAACTAAACTTCAGATTAATATACACATTTTCTTCCTTTTGAAAATCAAAATGGTTTAGGTTGGGAGGAATTGTGAAGATCACCTAATTCCAGCTTTTCTGACAGGGACAGAGACACCTTCCACTAGGCTAGGCTGCTCAGAGCTCCATTCAGCTTGGCCTGAAACACTTAGAGCTTCTCTGGACAACCTCTTTCTGTGCCTCACCACCTTCACAATAATTAATTTATTCTTAATATCCAATCTAAATCTACCCTCTTTCCATTGGAAGCCATTTCCCCTTGTCCTATCTCTGCATGCCCTTCCTGTATATCCCTTTTTGGTACTGGAAGTCTGCAAAAAGGTCTTCAAATGCAAAGAATGAATTATCAAGAAAACATTAACATTCTGTTACAACCTTTTGGTATCTTTTGCAGCTTACAGTGCATTGGCATGTTACTGGAAGCCCAAAGAAAAGACTTAACATTTTTCTGTGTCTAGATCTACCAGATAATAGGTTGCATAATATAGAACTATCTGGACACTGATCAAATTGTCTGTCCTCCAATGCATTATCTTTTTTGCTCTAAAAGAGAGTAAAACTTAGGACTTTCAAAGCAGACACCTAAGGGTGCTCTTAGGTAATTTAATTTCAACTCTCCTAACAGGAAAAAATATAGTATTGCAATTTTCTGACTGGAAAATGAATAAGGTATTTTGTGCAACAATATAATTCCAACAGATTATTCTTGGCTAATTCTCCCTGAGTTGCTATAACCATATTTCTGCTATGAGAGACATTATTGAAAAAAAGGTGGTGAAAAAGAGAGCAGTTAAGTTTTAACATGTGAAGCTTAAGTGCAGCAGGGAAATCCTTGAATGACCTGTAAAGCTGTCACCATTGAACAGTCTAATCCTCTTTTAAGAGTCAAGGACTGGACCCATAAACCATTACATTTTTAAGTTTTTAAAATTAAAAAATTTTAAAGAAATTTAACAAATGGCACCTTGTTTCTAAAACTACTGGTGCTATTTTGAAAATATGGGTAAGGTTAGGTCTCACCTGATAGTCTTGTCTGCCTGGTTTTACTGCTTCAGTTGAGCTTCACAGAAAATGAAACATCATCTTAATCAAAAATTGACATTATCTGCACAAAAGAACCTTCTTCCTGATTACATCAGTTAGTAAATGCCTTGTATTCTGTAGCCTGTTTTTATCTTTACAATAATGAATTTAACTTTTCTGCCCTACCTTTGGTTGGTTTTGCTGTTATACTAGAACACTACCCTTTACCCTTTCAATGTAAACTGCACTACACATGCACTATTTGAATATAGTATTTTGCCTATTTCTCTTCTGTATTTTTGTTTATAATGAGTTACTATAAGCACGACTACCACATTCCATGTTACTTAAAGGTACAGAAAGCAGTCTTATATTACAGCTTATAAATAGGAAAACATTTCTCCTTCTGTTCAATTCTATTTTTGAGAGGGACAGAGTTTTTGGAAGACAACTTATACAGTGTTTCTGACTCCAAACTATTGCTGAAATTTAAATAATTAATTTCAACTTAATGTTACACTATAAATTAATTTCCATCTTTTGCAAAACTAGTTATTCTAGGAAACCTGTCCTCAGCAGCTGAGGCTGGTCTCACCCTTATGGAGATATGATGTGAGGCTTGAGTCCATTAGCACCTTGCAGAAGGGCATTTAGTATAAGCATAGGGGAAGAGAAATTACACATTTTGAGATCTTACTGTTCCTGTTCTTAAAACCATTTCCAAAGGGGAACTAAAAGTCAGTACATTCAGCACAAATTCTAGACAGAGACTGCATATGAATCACAGCTCAAAGACAATATCACCATCTGTCCAAAAAGTCCTTTCTGATGTCCTTGCTTGAAATGCAAGAGAATCAGAGATAGCATGTGACACCGTGAGACAACCAGAGCAAAGCAATAGTTTTTATTGTAATAAAAAACAAAGTTAAAAATAGGTACTTGATAAGCCCTCCAATCTAATGTTATTACTCCTTGATGGTCTATCACTTAGTCATTGACTAAATTTCTTGACACTCTGTAATGACTATAAAAGCTTTTTTTATTGTGAGAAATTTTGGCTCAGCCTGAAGCTTTGTATTAGAATGTCTTATTCCACAAAAAATGACAGTGCAGTCAATGAGCTGCTGATGCATTAAGGCATCACTATTGATAAAAAAAGAAAGCCAATTGCAATTTCTTGAATGAAACAGTTTTTTGACAAACATTATTTCAGTCTAGGAGTGAACTAATTGGTACTTGAATACACTTTGTATAAAATATAGTTAATTTTTTTTAAATTTAGCAAAACAACTAGAAGAAAAAATATTTGTATCCTATTTCTTCCTTAAATATGTTGTTTCTGTGCTTGTATTAGTATTTGCTTAGCTTAAACCTGTATATGTATTTAGGGTAAAAATACAATTTTGATTGGTACTTTTTGGTTGACAATAAATATGGACAAGAGTTTAAGTAGCTTTTAGACTATTTTCTTAGCAAAGCATGAAAAACATCTTCTCTATTTCCAAACTGATATTTTAAGTAGAAACTAAATCAATAATCAGACCTTCATATTCCTTATAATTTTTAATCAGTTTGCAAATGCAGTGAAAACTCCTAAGAGAGCATATCATAGCAAGGCCACTACCAAACAAATAAAACTGCATTTATAAATTATATGTAACAAGTGCAGCTGCATTATATTTAATGGATGGAGGAATAGAAGTAGATGGAAAAACAAAATAAATGGTCACTTAACCTGAAATTTACAGTTCAGTATCACTCCTCTATATAAACATCCATTTCAAATGAAATTGTCCATTCAGGAAGCAAGGGAGGATACTTGGTCTTTTTTTGTGTTTACATTGAAAAAAAAGACTTAAAAATGGCTTAAAGAATCAGCCATTTATTGGAAAAAGGTCACCTTAAGACCTTAAACTGGGAATAGGAACATAGTAAATAAGGGGGGAAAAAATTAAATATCTAAAGATTTAAATACACTGGAGAAGTGTGTGGACATGACAGGTAGAAGGAGCTATTTCATCAGATGTGAAATTTTGTATTTACTGGGCTCCTGAACCTTATGGTAGACACGGAAAGTTAAAATGCCCTTTCAGAGAAAATCATCTTCTTACATAAAAATCAAATACTTGAAGACTACCCTGTCATGCCTACAAATCTTCTGAAGTTGATACTATTCTGAATTCAGAATTATTAAAGGACTTGGGTAAAGCTGTTATGTTCTGTTGTGATAAAGTACTCACTAAACTGTGAGGATGTGTGGCCTGACTTGACAGTGCGAGGAGCAGACCTAGAGCTGTAGGACAATAGATGTGCTGGTTCAGTGCTTTTTAGGGAAGCAATGCCCTAACAAAAAGACACCAGAAAATGTATCGCCGGCTGGGGGCTATGTACAAGTCACAAATGGGACGGGACTGCTGTGGAACGCATCTCAAGCTGTTTATTTTTTAGCATCAGTCTCATTACACGGTTATGACAATGGGAAGATGCCAGAAGCTCACATCCCAGGCAACAGACCAAGAACTTAAAGTTACAACTTACTTTATAAGCTTTTTGACCAATCATACAAAGCAAAAGCATATTGACAGTAGTTCTATCCAATCACTATAAATACACGTGCCTTTAGTTAAAACAATGCTTGCTTATTTCAAATACAATACTTGCTTGTAAGCCTTAAGATACAATGCACAGAACTCCATTATTAAGCTTAGAACTTCCTACTATCTCACTAGAGATATTTTTCTGCAACTTAGGGAGTTATTCTACCCAAGTGTTAATGCACAGACCATTGTTCTATTTGTCCTTTCTTTCTACTTCTTGTATAATTTTTCTGCTGATGAATCTTATAGCTACTGCTTAGTTCTAATCACCATCCTGCTGTCTCTGAGGCCTGCCTTTTGCAATGTGCCCAAAACCCTCTGATTTTAAGGAATCCCACAAAAATGAGACAGAATATTGCCTCTCCTTGAAAATATCACTGAAAGAAGATACTCATGCTGGAAAGACGCAAAGTTCAAATACTTCAAAATATGAAGAGCATTTCAGTTCTAAATAGCCATCTTGGTTTTTATTAGGAAGTAAAAACCACTTTTTTACTATTTCAGAAATATTTTCTGAAGCATTACTGAAGGATGTACAATAAAACTCTTGACATACCCTGAGAAGGCTCTATATCTAGAAAAAATACAGTGTGTTTTTTTGTAAATTAATCCAGGAGCAAGGTAAAATTGTCTCTTTTCTGCCAATGAGCAAGTGTGTGAGTATGGACACATTGCATTCATCCCTAGATTATATCCATTACACTCTTTTTTACTAAGAATGACAACTGTCATTATAAGGCTTGGAAAATGTTTTTATTCATAGGCCTCAGTGTGCTTTAGAAAAGGAGATAAAATTCAGTAATTTTCATACAAGATGAAATGGATTCAGAAAAAGTTGCACTTAACACTAAACTATTCTAATTTCAATTCAAATGCATGAAGCATTATCCACCAAGCATGCAAAATATCTGAACCCTGGATATCACACAGGATTTTTATTCTTGATGAGAGTTCTGAAGTGATATGAATATAATTAAGAATAGGAAACCAAAACTTATAAATTAAGCAGTTGAAACTCAAGCTGGCAGTAGTTTCTCACCATATGCTCTACTCAGATGGTTAAACACAAAAGACATCAGGACATAACCTGAAAATAAGAACCTGGGCCTCGGTTAGTTGACCAACTGTGTTGCCAGCATGTATAAATGATTTACGCTACTGGAAATGCAGAGGGCTCTGCAGAGTAACAGTATGTGACATTCTATTACACAGCTAATGTTGAATTAGCTGCCTGGAACTTGGCTGATGAATGAAATATGCTTATACATTTAGCACTAATCCAATATAAAAATCTTCTAGAATTTTAGTTAAGAAGATGGTATTGTTATTACAAAACTGTTTTGCTTTATAACCAAGTTAGGCCGTGGAAGGTAATCTTAATGTCAAGCATTTTTACAATGCTTTAAAGTAGTCTTGACTGTACATAGTATGCATACACCAGAAATGCATTTTTAAAATAATTTTAAATTTTTATTTAATTTAATTCCTGTGTGAGGAATTTGAATGGATTACAGATGTGATACAAAACTGCAGAATTAATTTTTCTGTATTCTAAAATAAAATTTGTTTTTCTGAATTGCAAAATAAATCTTAAAATACAGAATCTCATTCTTGTCATTACTTGCTTTTATTTATTTCTTAACTTCTCCTATTTGGTGTTTATCTTTTTTTGGGAGGGGAAGGAGATGGTTTCCCACCAAGCATTATAGGTTACCTTGAGCATTCCCTTAGTTGCAAAGATATACCCACACATTATTTTTCAGTCCCAAGAGATATGCAATTAACTTGTTCTAGAAGACTTGTACATTAACTCCATTGAAAATTAAGTCAGGGATACTTTAAATTTTAAATTCCTTAGATATGTATTTTCACTGACCTTAAAAATCAAAAACAAACACCAGAAAAAAAAAACCCAAACCCCAAAACAAACTAACAAACAAACCACCAGAAAGATCAAAATAAAAAAATACTTTCAAGAATTTTTCTACTGTTTTGCAGAGACGGCGAATTAAATTGTTTAATTAAATAAGAATGTATTTACAGCATTACTTTATCTGAAATGTTGGGGGTTCAGCAGCCACTAAAATATGACCCACTTGGAAAAAGTCCTTAGGCTATCAAATCTCCAAATATATCTCTACACTATGGAAAGATTCCAAACCCTCAGGTATGATCCTGGCTGGAGGATTAAAATTTAATCAGGATGATAGCTATTATGAGCCATACTGTGTACCTGGTTCAGAGCCATAAAAGAAACCTTGTATTGCAGAATCAGACCTTGCTCCTCATGTTGGACTACAACTCCTGCTACTGCAAAACTTTGAGAAAAAAAGTGAATTACAGAATAAATAAATCAACAGAAATTTGACTGATATGAAATGTTTAATTGGGAACAGCTGGCATTTTTATCATCCTTTCCATCCAGCTGCCAGTTATTTATGAAATATAGTGATGAATTATTTGTTATGCTTCTCACTATGTTTTCATACGTGAATCTGTTGTGAGCTGTCTTCTAAAATAAGTGCACTTCCCACAAGAATTAAATATTTCTATTTTTAAATTCCGTCAATAATAGTGATGTCAAAGATGCCTTATAGGAAAATAAATACCAAAATTAAAACTGAATTGTCAATTTTTGATATAGTGATATTTTCTCCATAATTTAGGAAAAAGAAATAATGAATTGCAATGCAATTAGTTAATTCTGTTGTTCAACATCACTTACACAACATGTGGATTTGAACTCTAGAAGACTGCCAAAGGAAGAAGGAAAAGAAGCAAATAATTGCATAAATTCTCAGAGGTTTGGAAGGGACCATCAGGGAACTTAAAGCTTGAGTTATTAAGACCAGTTAATGCACAGATGAGTCCTAGGGATTTTTTTTTTCCTATGGAAGTGAAGTAGTTTTTTACTATTTCAGAACAAAAGTACTATTCTGTCAAATTTTGGCAGAAAATGGTCTTCCTGACTGGAAGGTGGGCAAGAGAAATATCAGAAGTGGTATCATCCCTGCAAACAATTTTGTCTCCCATCCCAGCTGCAGGTTTCAAAGACTGAGAGGATCATCTTTGCACAGGTATGCCGTATCTGACAGAGAGAGGAACAAAGTCTCAAGGAAAGGGCTGAACTTAAGGAAAAGTAAGACAGAAAACCTGGGAATTGATGAATCGGTGGAAAACAAAGAAAATGGAAAGGAAAACTCTGTAGCTCTGTTCTCCACAGCAGAGCTAAGTGAATACATAACCTTGGCCCAGTGGCCCAGTAGCTGCTGTTACTTGTCTGCAACAGACAATGTTTTATGATATGCTTCCAGTGACATCTGGGCTGGGCTAGGTCTGCCAGAAGGGTTCTTATAGCCCATAACTTGTTTAATAATGAGTTATCCAATATTTATCTGAGTAAATAAAGACACTGCATCCTTTGCTTTGGCACCTCAAAATGATATTTTTCAAAAGTAGATGTAAACCTCACAGCAGTACCCCACTATTAAAATATTAATATCTCTATATGCCGTTCCTTCCAGAAGGCATGCCCTTGCTTTGCTGGAGGCACAATATTGTCAAGACACAAGAAAGGACCAAACCAAGAACCGCATAAATTCTTCAAGCATCTTCTTTCAATATTTTAAGCATCAAGTATCAGATCTCCTTGGGCCTATTGTGCACAAGAAAGAATATTTTGGTTTTGTCCATTAAAAAAATAGAAGATTATACATATGAATTCTGACTTTTTGGCTATATATATTGAAATAGAATATGATAAATGCTATTTCTATTTAACTCAACAAATTCAATGATCATACAGTTAAATTAAGAGTATTCTCAGCAACAAGTCATGTAAGGCAGAAAAGCCAACGTCAAGTGTTTGTGGTTTAGTAGTTAAATGCCTTTCTCAAGATCATCACAGCCAGTGCCAAACTTGAAGCAATAATCCTCTGGATCATTAAGACCATAGCTTTTCTCAATTACCTCTATCCATGTTTTGAAATATTCTGATGTAATTTTATTAATGACTTCCCATTCCACTGCATTACTGAAGAAATCAAGAATTCTGGGAGCAGTTTTGTTAAGATTTAAATCACTGAAATTCTTGATCAAAGGTAATTGCATTTATTTTCTTTTTTCCCTCCTTTTTTATTTTCAAAGTCATGTGACAACATAAAATATTAGGTTGCTATGCAACCTTAAAAGCCTGCTTTATACACAATAATGAAATGAAATTTATTGAACTCTTTAATGGGAATGATGAAAAAATCCATTCTCGGTCATCACTGTCACTATTTGAATTATGTAGTACCAATACCACAGTTTTGGTCTAATTTGCCTTATGGCATTGTAAGTCCTAGGAAGACTTATCTTCTAATGAATTTCTTACATATAAATCACTTAGAAGTAATTTTGTATTTATTATAATCAACAATTAAATCAGATGCAATTAGCAGAAGTTTCTATTGTACTCAGTAGGTTGCTTTGGTTTGTTATTTCCTAATGTGGTCTGCATCTATTCAGAACCTTTTTACTGATTCTTGGATCATTATTCTGAATTCATAAACAGCAGTAGATCTAACACAATGATTGTGTCAGAATATCTTATTGCAGCTACAATGAAGTATTAATTAATATTAAATTATTTTCCTCTGGTTTCCAATAAAATTTTTAATTTAATTTATTTTTAATTTTTGTCTAGTACAGGTGAGTGTAGGAGAGAAAGAATTAGCAGTGTTCTATGCTGGATTGTTCATTCAAGACAAAAATAATTTTATGAACTGAAACATCTGTCACTTTTTGGTGCAAACGCTCAACTAAAATGTTTCAGTTACTTCAGCTTTGGGTAGTTCAGCTGTAGGTATAAGAATAGATATTTCTTTCTCTACCTCTGAGTTCTGTGAAACCTCTTCTTGCAGACTGTACTTCAGCCCACATCTCTTTCTAGGTAAATATGGAAATTTCTATTTGTTAGTGTGAGTGTGATCTCCATCTACTGTCATAGCATGCATTTTTTCCCCAGAATTTTCTGAAGTTAGGAATTTCTGGTTTTGTCAAAGAACAGGTATTCTGTGGAAAAAAAATCTGCAACTACCTAAATTCTTTTGTTATTGCTATGGATCCTCTTATTCCCATTTTCATACTTACCAACAATTGTATGTATTCTAACGAAAGAGCACTGCCTTTATGATGGATGCTCTAAGAAGAAAAGAGATTCTGAGAATTTCTATTTACTTTGCTCGACTCTTGATCACAAGATACTTTTGCTTTCCTTTGAGAAAACTTTGTAAACTATGCATTTCCTTATTTATTCATATTTCTATTCAGTTTTCTAATATTTCTATAACATTTTTGTAACTATTGATGTATATTCATTGAACTAAATGATTGCAGCATCCTAGTTACAGCCTCTAACTTTTTTTGCTAAATAATAATTTTTTTGCTAAATAATAATTTTCCTCTTTTTTTGTTAAATATTGTTAAATAGACTTTTAGGTCCATGGGCAAAAACATTTATTTATAGAACACCGCACAATGACACTGCATAAGTTAAAAATTTATTATTATTATTTCTACAATGTCTTAAAATATTTTGGAAGTGTAGAAAATCCATAAAGATCTGAAGAAAATGGATTAGCGCAAAAAAAAAAAAAAAAACCACACCAAACAAATGAAAGCCAGAGATGGTTCAATCTCTGCCAGATTTTAAACAACTAATGTTGAAATATTTGCTATAATTTTGCAGAACAAATGAAATGAAGCTATTCCAAGACAGAGACTGCTCAGCTGAGGTAATTCATTAAAAATTTTCATTGAAAATAGAAATTTGTATGATATTTTGCTCTTATACAATTTCTATAAAATACAGAATTATAGAGGACACTTAAGTTTTGTCCTAATGTCTCTCAGTGCAAAATATCTTTTATAAACTATTGATTCATTTATAATTTAATGCTGTCCTTAGAAAAAGTGCTTTTTTATTTGGTTCCCATGGGAAAAGGACTGAATAAAGATAATGGTAGTGATAATGATAATAATAAGCTGATCTTAAAATCTATAGAAGAAAAAAAATCAAAATTATACAAATTATAACCATAAAATGAGAAATAATTATTCACTTGGAGTTTAAGATATTATTAATGCAAAGCTTGATCTTTAGGTTGTGCTATTCATGTATGTTTTCTAATTCAACACTGCATTTCCTTGATTTTTCTTCTTTGAAATTCAGGTTCACTTGCATGGGGGGGATTTTTTAGTGACAAAACAGTTTGAGGGAGAAATCTGTGATCACTTCTGCCTCATCAAACCTGCCCTTCTTCTTGTATTAGTTTTGCCTGGAGGACACTGTTCATCTTCCATAGTAGCACGATAGGGTTTTTATTATTTGATTCTGTGATCACCCACTCAAGTTCACAGAAAAATAAGCTGGTTATATTTTTTGTCTTTTAGGAGCAGGAAGTGCTCTCTAGGTTTCTCTGGACACATTGCATTCTCTCAACAGATTTCATCATACCTTCTTAATTTCTTTTATTCCTATTAATTAGATACCCAGTAATATGTAAATTCCTGCAATTTCAGCATTATGCCCCATTACAATTTTACTCCAATATTTATTGTGTTTTTAAAACCACAAATAAACGAGCAAACAAAAACTATCAATCTATGTTGCAAGCAAATAGAAATCAGATTTTCTCCTGCAATCACAAAACCTTCTATGCTATTTGTGACGCCATATACATATATACTTCTTAATGCCTACAGAGTCTCACAGTCTATTAAAAATTTGTTCTGTATATCAGGGGTAGAGCTGGGTTGTCATTTCCTACTTATTATAGATCCATATTTTTCTATTTCCACCCCAAGATGGAAAGGAAAGAAAATATAATTTTCTTAATTGAACCTAAACATGGCAGAGTGCTCTTGTTCACAATTTGCATAAGAAGCTCTTAAATTAATTCAGCTGTTGACAATGATATTCGTAACTGGTTCACTACTTTACAGCATGAAAACTAAGGAACATGAGGGCCCAGTACAGAATTAAATAATCACAACTTTGTTAAAAATTCAAAATAAAATAAAATAAAATAAAATAAAATAAAATAAACAGATTAAAATAACTGCACAAATCTCTGTTAAAAGTTTGCAGTGGTTTAACTCCAGTAAGTCATTAAACTCAATGCAGCTGTTTGTTTACTGACCCCTTCAGTAAGATGTGGGAAGAGAATCAGAAGAGTAAAAGTGGGGAAATTCATGGGTTGAGGAAAACACAGTTTAAAAGGCAAAGAAAAATCCATGCACAAGCAAAGTAAAATTCCCAAAGGCCGGAAGGTGTTCCACCATTCCCAGGAGAGCAGGGCTCCATCACACAAAATGGTGACTTGAGAAGGTAAACATCATCACGCCAAACTTCCTTCCTTTCTCCTTTTCCCCTTACCTTTGTATGCTGAGCATGGTGCCATGTGGTCTGGAATATGCCTTTGGTCAGCTGGGGTCAGCTGTCCTGCCTGTCCCAGCTCCTCTGCACCCCCAACCTCCTGGCTTGGCCTCCTACCTGATGGGGTTCTGAGAGGAGCCAAAAAGGCCTTGACACTGTGCAAATGCTGCTCAACAGAACTGAAACATCCCTGTTATCAATGCTGTTTTCAGCACAAATACAGAACGTGGCCCCATAACAGCTACTGTGAAGAAAATTAACTCCAGCCAAGCCAAAACCACTAAAACAAAAGTATATTGGTAGATGCAAATAACATAGAACCAGAAGATAAGCTGCAAGGCTTCTGCAACCTTGTTTATACTAAATTTAGAAATAAAGGGGAAAAAAGTTAATTAGCAACTTGGGAGTAGATACAGAGTTCATTCTTTTGGAGGAAGAAAAAAAAAAACAACTGAAATAACCCCTGAAGAAAAATCTGAAGTAAATTTCCCTCTAGCAAACAACTTTTATTCTTAAATTTCCTGGATATATAACCTGGCTTGACTCCCAATATTTTTTTAGCTGAGGTGCTAAAAAAATAGAATTTTTAAATAAAAAGAAAAAAAAAATGTTTTCAATATAGTAAAATTAGTAGGTGGTCACCTGAAGAGAAGGACTAACTGATTGTTTAACATATATTACTATAAATTAAAAATCTCACATGCAAATTATATGATGGGTCATGTCTTATAGAACATCTGATTGTTATTTTGATTTTATTACTCAGTTACTAGGATCTGAAAGGAAGACTTCCGTTTTCTATCTCTACTCATTATCACCAGATAACCTTGTACATTTTCACATGGATTTTCTTACTCTCAGTTGGTTCTTTTCGGAGGGTGATCCATTTTCCATATTACTGCATGATATGATGAGCTGCTTATAGTGGTAAGTTGCATTGTTACTTATACCTCAACAGTTTTTGGAAAACATGGAGTCTTTAGGTAATGTCAGCCCTTGATATTTTTAATATTTATTTTTATTGTTTATTATTTTTATTTAATTATTATTGCTTTACTTCTAAATTAGTATTTTTATCAGACCTTTTTCTGTGCCTAATTGATCCAGTTCACAAAGAATTCCCTTTTTAACAACCTCCTTTTTTGTTGTTCAAAGTGCATGGAGTAATCATCTAGATAATAGAAAATTCTCCATGGTTGGATGGTTGACTTTTCTGAAATGGTGAAAAATACGAATGTGATTTCAGGCAATCTCTTTGTGCAAAATCACTTTACAAACAAACTAATGAACTAACTAACCCCAGAATCCTAAGCATTATTGTGTAGTGTACTGAAAATTATAAGTAAACATTTTTTAATATATAAAACATGTATTTTATTAAAGCAATTGTTTTTTGCTCTTTTTTTTTAATCTTTCTAGTCCTTGCAGAATCTTACTAGATATGACTAATAAAGGGAATGCCAAAGTTAAATACATACAGTTTATGATGGAAATTGCAAACTTTCTTCAGTTTGCTGAATGGCAGGATGGCATGTGCACGCTGCAAAAACGAACTGGGCAGTAGCAGGCAGAGAGCATGGCCATCAGACAGCAGCCTGCAGCTTGCCCAGGAAAGAGCAGTGTTTTTGGAGTGTGCAGCAAATCCGTGTTTCTGGGCAAGGGCGGGATCAGTGCGCTGCGCTGCTAACCTATCTCCCTGCGAGACACACTGGCAAAGCTTTTCGCTATGATGCAGTCCACTAAAGACGCTGACTACAGCTCTCCGGAGCTGATCGGAGGGAAGTGCCGCTCCCCGGCGTCTTTCGCCCGAAGCTCCGCTGTTGTGTGCGCGAAGCAGCCGCTTCTTCGCCTCCGGGAGCCGGAAAGAGCGGTGGCCTCTTAGAGGCGAAAAACGAAGCCGCAGGGAGACGACATTGTGTTCACAGCCTTCGGACTGCTAGAGGACGGTGGCTGCAGCTCCCTACGCCTTCAATTCACTGCTGGCATGCTTTATGGCAGGTGTTCCAGGACAACTTTCCTGAGTTTTGACTTCGTCCCGACGCAGCCCTCCTGGGAAATTCGTGCTCGTCCCCTGAGGCTCCGAGATGCAGAGAACTCGATGGCAGCTGCAGAAAAGAAGGGCTTCGCTGAATTTTTCAGGAAGCAGGAACTTTACACCGCTTCCTGTGCTGGGGAATGAGCTGCGCAGGATCTTTGTAATTGCCTTCACTGCACACAGAAGCCCGTTGCTCTCTGCTGCTTCGTTTTTCGCCTTCTGTGAATTGCACGTGACTGAAGCTGAGCCAGGCTTCTCAGCTTTGCCGATTTTCAGCATCTGTGCTCCACCTATGGATAACGTTGTTTTTAAGGAGAGGGTGAAATAATGTAAGGATCCCAGTCCCTCCCAGCATGTTCCCACTCACTCCCGGTTGCTCCCAGTTTGGTCCCAGTTCTCCCCTGCACGGTCCTGATTGTTCTCGATATGGTTCCAGTCCCTCAACTACGGTTACAGATACTGCCCGTAGATCCCAATTGCCACCAGAATATTCGTAATCATTTCCAGGCACTACCAGTGACCCCAGTAAGGTGTTCATTATCCCAGTATGATCCCCTAGTCATGGCCAGAATATCCCAGTTGCCTCCAGCCTGCATCCATTTATTCCCAGGTCCTGCAACTGGCTTGCAGCATGATCCCAGTTTCTCTCAGTTGCTGCAAGGAGCGCAAAGTATGAGCCCAGTTGTTGCCCTGATTTTTAAAAGTGTTAAGTTTTCTTTTAGAGTTCATCGGAAAGTTTTAAAGTTTTCATGAAACTTCTTGAGCCTTCTGAGAACGTTTTCATCTTTAAGAGTCTGAGCTTCCACAGCATTTCAGGTGTAAATAGAATAGTTTACATCTTTCTCTATGGGTGGAGAGAAATGGTCTTTGGACCAGTGTGGTTGGAGAGGTAGTAATTCCATCCTCCAATCCACGGTCACCTTTTGAATTCTCGAAATACCTTACCAGATGTTGGAAGAAAACAGGCTTTTTTGGGGGGTTTTGAACTTCCCAAGCGTTTGTGTGCTCATTTCTTGTCCAATAGCGACATCTGTTGGCACCTTGTGTGAACGACACCAGTGGGTGACGTCTTGATTAACCCTCTCTCTTCCGGGCCTGACTGCAGCCCTTGTGGGCTACTTATACCTATTCACAACCTTACTATATGCTTATTTGACCCTAGGCACACTGGATTTTAGCTATTTGTATGAATTACCGGTCATGATGTCGTTTAGTTTAGCCCAGAACCTGTCTTCAGAAGTAAAAGAGTGGTGTGGATTGCCACAGCACTGTCCTTCCAAAGCAAGACCTTTTCTCATGTTTGACTCAGCTGCACAGGAACAAATCCCAGGGCACAACAGCACAGAGTAGCAGGGCTTTGCTCTCCTGGGCACACACGTACATTGCTTCAGGGACAGCAACAGGCCTTGCTGTGGGAATACTTATACTCAGGTTAGGCTAACTGGAACACTCTGATCCCCATACTCATTAGTTCAGATGAGCCTTCAATGGAGGTATTCACTTTGTAAATACTCACACCTTCAATGGTGTGAAGCACTTTTTATATTTCCTCTCTGGGTCTAATGGGTATTGGATGGCTGATGGTCACAAAACTAATTTTGAATGCTGAGACTGAAACATTACAGAGCATAAAAATGTGAATGGAATTGAATGAGGAAACAAAATCTGAATGGAAAAAATAATGACAAAATATTAGCTGTTCACCTCTGGCTACCAAGAAGAACAGAATACATGAACAGAGGAAGCAGAAAATTTACTTCAAATAATGGGGGGGGGGGGGGGGGGAGCAGGAAATATCTGCCCAGAGTATTCAAAAAGATTATATAGGCAGTAGAGAAAAAATTGCTTTCTGTCCTAAGATATGGCAAAAATATTCTAGGGAAGATACTAAAAAATGTCTGTTACCTATTTAGTCTTTTCGGGTAGAAATCCTCTTGCTGTTTTTTGACCCATATCAGACTATTTGCAAGTAAAAACCCACAGCGATTAAGTTATTAGTTCCGTTTTGTACCAGAGTTTTTCTCTTCCCTTAAAATTAAAAAAAAAAAAAAGATGAAAAAGAAAACTTGCTTCATGAGAGATATCATGGACACTGCTTTTATTTTTTTTGCTCTGTAGGTTTGCTCTCCATTTATCACATCAACTGGAGAGAGATAGGACTCCTGGCATTTACCTCAGGAATGCATTGTGTCATATTATATTGGAGTGGCCCTGACTGGGGGCCAGGTACCCTCCAAGGATGCTCCATCACTCCCCTTCTCAGCTGAGCAGGGGAAGAAAAATAACAAAAAGCTCATGGGTCCAGATAGACAGGGAGAGATAACTCAAAAACTACTGTGACTGGCAAAACAAATTCAACTTAAGGAAATTCGTTTAATTTATCACCAATCAAATCAGAGTAGAAAAATGAGAAATAAACCCACATTTTAAAAGCACCTTCTGCCCACTGCTCCATCATTTCTGGGCTTCCCTTCACTCCAGAATTAACTACCTCCTCCTCCTGTAACTGGTGTCAGGGAATGGAGGCTGAGTCAGTTCAACATATATTGTCTCAGCCTGTCCTTATTCCTCAGAAGGACACCTCTGCACACTCTTCCTCTGCTCCACCATGGGATGTCTCCTATGGAGCTCCCCATGAACTTCTGGAATGTGAGTTCTTCCTGTGGGTTGCAGTCCTTCACAAAGTGCTCCAGCCTGTCCTTTGCACAGGGTGCAGTCTTTCAGGAATAGGCTGCTCTGGAGTGGGATGCTCTCTTCACAGAGCCTCAGGTCCTGCCAGAAGCCTGCTCCAGCATGGGATTCCCATGGGATCACAGCCTACCCTGGGCATATCAACTTGCTACAGTGTGGGGACTGTCACGGGCTGCAGGTGGATCTCTGCCAAACCATGAAACTCCATGTGTCATGGGGATAGTTTTCCTCCCCATGAGCTGCAGGGGCATCTCTGCTTTAGTACTTGAAGCACCTCCTCCCCCTCCTTCTTCACTGACCTCGATGCCTGTAATGCTGTTCCTCTCACTCCTCTCTCACAGCTGCTGATGTGCAGTACATTTTTTCCCCCTTCTTAAAAAAACCTTTATCCCAAAGTTATTACCACAGTCGCTGATGGCCTTAGCTTTGGCCAGAAAAGTGCTTGTCTTGGAGTCACCTGGCATGGGTTTTGTGGGATGTAGGAGAAGTTTCCAGCAGCCTCTTACAGAAGTCACACCTGTAGTCCCCACCACTACCAAAACCTGGCCATGCAAACCCAATACACAGACCCATACAGCAGTCAGTTGCAAGCACAATCTCCTCCCATTATTTAATTTCCATGCAGGTCAAAACCTGTACAGACTCTGCTCAACAAGAAATGTATTCAGTAGTGTCCACTTGGACCTTCAGCCAGGAGTCTCAGATGTGCTAAAGAAACAAAATCTCTACTAAATCTCACTCTACATAAAAACTGTTGTTCTGGAAAATGAACTTGCTTGTTCTGACCAAGTATATAGAATTTCCATTATAGAAATTAAAATCTGTTGCTATCTGACACCAAATATTTTGTTGATAGCTTGTGCTTACCTTTACCTTATTTGATGATTTATTCTTATAAAAACAGGTAATTCTCTACCTTTCATTTTAAGCTCTAGACTGATGCTGTGTTTTCTGTTCACATCTTGCTCGTACGTACCTTCTCAAAAAAAAGATCAATCATGTCATACTCAATTTTCAGTACTATTTGTTTTCTGCTTGCTTACTTATCTACCATGTACTGCCCTTGATGACTTTGCAGATTTAGAGGTGCTCTAGCAGGATTCTTTGCAATTACAGAATAAGGTTTGTGACCCCTTTTGTCAACATACTACAGAGTGAGATGCTGTAGTGATATAATACAATTTAATGTGAGTGGTAGAAATTTAAGGAAACAATCATTAAAATGTTAATCTAAAACACAGATTCAGGCTTAGATTCCTTCTGTTGTAATTTACTATTTGAAGCTAGTTATTTTATCTTTCAGTACATTCTCTATCCCCTATTAGAACACTAATTCAGAAAGAAAAAATCAGGAAATAACAAAACAATGGTTATTTTTAAGACATGAGCACCTGCTTTAAAATCAGTCTCACACATAATTGCCTGGAATGACATCACTTTTGAGTAGTGCATATAGTCAAGGGTGAGTTAGTTTAAGCTTTATTATAAGCATTCCAGTGGCTAAGAGAGAAATGAGACCAATTCTCTATTTTGAAAGATAGATTTTACTTCCACAGCACTCAGACACAGAAACAGATTGCAATTTGATGAACACAACTAGATTAGTTAGGAGTGAGAACATAATCTGAATATGAGAAAAGCATTGTGAAAAGATCATGCAGTCATTCTGAACCACCTGAAAGGTGAAGCTGCATGCTGTCAGTGAAGAATGGAATTACCATACTGAACAAGTATGTATTACTGTTATAATTTAATGGAGATGTGAAAAGAATAAAAGCCTTAGCACATTGCACTGTTTTATAGATTGTTATCTGCTTCCTGAATATTATTAGTTTGGCACAACACAGAATCTGATGTTGATAAACCTTGATTGCATTATTGGATGCTTATACCTCTATTAATAATGGCAATAGAGACTCCTCAGACAAAGTTCTGCATTACTGAGGTTAATGGAAATTTTGTCACTGTATTCAACTGGACCAGGATTTCACTGCCAAAATTAAAGCAAAAAATAAGAGGTTTTTCTCCAATCACAATTGTCACAGTGAATATCCTTGTTGTGTATTTGGTATCAGAGCATTGATAAAAACATTCTTTAAATTTAAAATTGTCAATGACTGCTAAAATTTTCCTCAAAAAATATTTTAGAAATTCAGGGGTATTTCTTTTATGGAAGGTATGCAATTGAGTTAGAAAAAACAAGGATGCTGGGCAGTCTGTTTTATTGCAGAATTTCAATTACTTTTTCAGGAAAGAACTCCAAGAACAGAAACAGTCTGTACTGCCCTTTTCATAAATGGTCAGGCATTGTTTAAGTCCTACACAAATAAATGCAAAAAGAAAATGCAGTGAATGTGGCAGCAAACCTGACTTGTTTTTCACTCCTCCATAAAGCAGAACTGGATTCCTGAGAAAAAAACAAAACAAAAACAAATCTAAACATTTCAGATCAGACCTGGAAATACTACCTCATGGTTCTCCAAGGGCAACACAGTTTCTTCCATCTGACCACAATTCAGCTGGCTATGGGATTTTTAGGGGGTAAGCCTTTTAAATCTGCAAATACATCTCCAATTAGTTCTTCTGCTGATTATTTCTCTAACGGAACAATGTGACCACTGCTGAAGTAAGCTTTAAAGCCAATGTTAATAGTATAATTTCAGTACTGCTCAGGATCCAGAGGCAGTTACTGATGTGAGTGTTATCACCAACTGAGCAATTCTGTTAACCTTCACCCAGATTTCTGCATAAAGTAATACCAATGCAGTAGAGGGTACAGAAGAGAAGTTAAATTTGTAGAACACTGTTCTAGGCATAGTCAGAAAAAATTCTCAGGGCTTAAAAAATTTCAGCAAGAAAAGTGTATTTTAGCATCATAGGCACTTTGTTCTGCTTTCCTGTGTTTGTGGATATTGCTTTGGTGTCTGTCCCGCTTTCCCCAACAGCTGACTTTAAAAAAGGTCTCTACTTAACTAGAGATTTAAGCATATAGAGAAATATTAATGTTTTACATGTTTATTTTTTTCCCTGCAAAGATTAGTTTAACAAGATATTCAGTTTCATCAGTGATGAAGAAATCTCACATCTAAATCTAATACTCCAGTCTCACACTCAAGTCTGAAGGAAAGTGAATGACAAGAGCCTGATAGTTAATCTGCAAACCTTTAACCAAAAAGAAACTCCTGTCCACTTTGAAGTAGGTAGTGAGAAAACTGCAGGATACTTTCCAAACTTAAGCAAATTAAAATCCTAAATGTGCTGTAGAGAGGTTGAGAAAGTGTCAGTTCCTTACTTATTACTGTGTGAAAAATCCAACCATTTGATACCCTGCTGTCATGTTAATCCTGGAGAGAAAGCTGTATGTATATTACAAATTGCAACTGTAGTCTAACATATATTTATATAGATAGATTTTTCTTTATTTTCATGTTGTAGCACTGTTGTGAGCTAACCCCAACAGGTCGCTGAGCTCCACTCTGCACCTCACTCACTCTCCCCTAGGCTGGATCAGGAAGAGAATGGGAAGGATAACAGTGAGAAGCTTGTAAATTGAGATTAAAACAATTTTATTGCAAAAGCTGCATACAGAAGCAAAGCAACATAAGGAATTCTACTAATTCCTGATGGCTGGCAGGTATTTGGTGATCTCCATGAACACAGGGCTCCATGACAAGTAATGTTGCTTGGGAAGATACATGTTGTAATTCTATGGCTGTGCCCTACTACTCCTTTCCACCAGATTTTATTTCTGAGCATGATGTCACATGATGTGAAATATCCCTTTGCTCAGTTGAGATCAGCGTCCTGTTCGTGTCTTTTCACAGCGTCTTGTGCACCTCCTGCTACTTTTCATAGAATTTGCATTCCAATGTTAACAATACTGTTTTAGCCACAAATCCAAAACATGGCACAATTGCAGCTACTGTGAAGTAAATTGAAGTAAATTAACTCTGTTCCAGGAAGCCTAGTGCAAGCCCCTGGGCTGTTACAGGGAATTTAAAATTTCCACCAAATAGTTACAGAGTAATTAAAAAGACACTAAGCATTGACAGAGGAATCATGTAAAAGGTTAAAAGATAGATTCTGGCAGTTTAATTGGTTAGCAATTCAATTTGCTTTCACTGGAGCCATTAGCATCTAGGATACTTCAGGGTACTGTCAGTCTATCCTACTCCTACTTCTATGGTACAGCCTCTGGACTGCTGAGGGGTGGAGATCAACAGCAAACCAGCTCAGTTCTTTAGTCTAACTACTTACAAAGTCACACTGCTGCCTCCCTGGCTGCATGCAATTATTTGGTTCTTAATTCTCTGCTGGAATTCGTAGTCACCATAATAACGTGACTATGAAAGGAAGGGGGGGATGATTTGCTTGTTAGACCTGTAGGAAGAACAGATACTGTTAACAGTCCCCTTCTGGCGTCTGCAAATGCTGCCTTCAGGAAAGGAAGGAAACAAGGAAAGGGACTGTTTTTGTTATTGTACTATCTGGCAACCTTCAACTCATTCTTTCTTTAAACTATGTTTTTGCTGCTCAAAACAAAAGAACAAAAGAAATCTGGCTGCATAATGAAGTGGGCACTTAGGAGAAGAAGAACACACTTCTAGGATTATTTCACTTAGAGGAATATAATTATTGCTTTCTTACATTTGATGCAATGCTGTTGGAAGGCAGCAATTCATTTACAAAGTGAAATGCATATAATGTATATTCTTATCAGCAGTAGGAACAAGTTCTTTGTAGAATAAACTAATTTGTGAGAAATAAAAATGCAGCGTGAATGATGGGATGACAGCAGCAACTTTGAAAGACGGGCACAAAGAGCCAGGGCTGTAAACAACCCTCCTATGACAAATTAGCAGTGGCTAAGGGCATGAATCCTTGAGAGCTGGAGATTGTTTGGGATGTAAAAATTGAACGAAGTGATAACCAGGGAAGGAAAACAGTATTCATTCATTTGTTCATTCATTCATTCATTCATTCATTCATTCATTCATTCATACATGAGAATTGAATCAGCTCAACTAAAAAGGGGGGTCTTATTACCTGACCCAAGGTTTAAACCACTGTGATCCAAGATTTAAACCACTGGAGTGGTTTGCAGTGCCAGTGGGCCTCCCCCTTGCACGCCCAGGCAGCAGAGACACCAATGGCTGGGCAGGAATTGCTGCTCCTTCATGTTGCACTACTGCTGCTTATATCCATATCACAGCTTCCCCAAAGTAGGAAAAGTAATGACAGCCATTAGGAAAAAAAGCATAGGACTGAGTGGAATAACCTATCCTTCAATGAGTTGAACATTGCATTTTAACTTAGTCTGGGTCTGGAATGCAGCAAAGTGGCAATACTTTTCTCTTGTACTTCACAAGAGAGTGGGTGACCCTAAAGGTCACTCCTCTTGTACTTATTAGCTAGCAATCCCTCTAAAAAAGGTGTTTGGGGGACAGAACTTCTCCCTACAAGCCATTGAGACAAACATCAACATCCAGATAAAAAAATTCACACATTGATAAGATTTCAAAATATAAATAATACTGGGCAAAGAACTGCTTTTGGCTTAATTTGCTGCAAGAGGTAGTCTAGTATTATACAGATATTACTTCATCCTGTGATACTGAAATAAGAGATCTTCCAGAGATCACTTGAGCTAACAAAATGAATGTATCAAAAATGAATGTATCAAAAATGAATGTATCATGTTTGTAGAATCATGTGTTGAATTTTAAGAAACCTCTGCCATGGTGCAAAAGACATAGGAAAAAAAAAATTCTTTAAAGCTTCTTGCAAAAAGACAAATACCAAACCTGTCTTGGTTTGACAAGACAGGAGTCTGTGAAGGAGGGCAAAAAGCCTCCTGTGCAATGGAGAAGGTAAACCCCCTCCCTCCGAATTACTAGGATTTTTAAATTAAAAGGTTCTCAGGCAAAGATATGGGAATGGGAGTAACAATTCTTTACTAGGAGAAAACTAGATAAAAATTAAAAAAAAAAAAAAAGGCAAATGCAATGAGTACAAACAAAACTAGTGATAAAGTCCACAACCTGAGGATTCGGGGTGTTGGTAGCAGTCCGGTTGAAATGATAGCTGCTACTCTTGCAGTGGCTGATGAATTGCAGCTGAAGTGGTGATCTTTAGAAGGGTATAGTTTTCTCTGAAGATCTGGTGGCAGTTGGGCCGGTCTTCCTCTGTGCCGGGGCTGCCTCTGAGCTCCGCCGCCGCCGCCTCACCGCGCTCCTGTGGTGGTGTGACAGTTTCACAAGGATTTATAAGGTTTTTGGTAATTAAGTTAGAAATTAGTTGTTAGATAGGTCGTGTTGGTATGTTCCATGTGTCCCCTATTCCTCCCTAGAAAGGTTTTTCCCCATTTGCTGGCCACAAAGTTTTTTCCCGCCACAGGGTTGTCAATCTCCCTCTGTACCTAAAAATACCCCTGTCAGTCCAAGTTGTACTGCCCCTTCTCCCTGTCAATCCCTGAAACCACCCCCATTTTCTTCTAGAATGTTCGATGTCAATCATCCCTGTTCTTGTCAGTATTGGTCCCTGGAAGCCTTTCCCCTCCCTAAATTCTCCTCATTGGCCCCCTACACTGATGTAATCCCTTCCTATTGGCTGTTCTGTGTTCATCCCCCTCACGCCCACACCCTTTATAACCCCCTGTCAGACCCCAGGTTGACTGACATCTGTCACTGTCCCAGTTTGGGAGAATAAAAGCTCTGCAGACCTCATACAGGTGTCCGCTCCCTATTCCTTTGCTTTGGGTCATCATAGCTTTGCCGTGCCTTCGTCACCCACGCCGAGGCAATCACTGCCACCCAGCGCTCTGAAACAGGAGCTGGGGGCAGCCACACTCGTAGCTCCCTCCAGTCACCTGAAGGGGATAAGCTAGCCGGCGTAGACGATCCCCGTGACGGAGCAAGCGAAAGCTACAGGCTCCAGCCGCTTCTCTCGGGAGTCCCGCCGAAGGAGCTGCTTCTCCACGAAATCCCGCAAAGAGAGAGAGAGCTGCTTCTCTGGGAATCCCACAAAGAGAGAGCTGCTTCTCTGGGAATCCCGCAAAGAGAGAGCTGCTCTGTCCCCCAAAAGGTACCCCTTTTATCCAATAAAAGAGTGCTTGGCTTCCCCCTCTGGGTGGAACATCTCACAATGGGATGGTGTTACGTTACCAGCCCTGCATTGAATCAGTCAATGGCCCATTAACAAACCATTACCTCTTCGGAGCAAACCATTGTTCTTGGAAAAGATAACAAACCTGCCCAACCTTCAACAGATGGCAAATAGAATACAAGCTTATCTTACAACCCAGGACACCGGAGAAGACCAGGAATGCAAAGAACTCAGATAAGGAGGCCCCTCTGTCAAGGATGATGGACTTATCCAGATAAGATAGCAGAAGACCAAAAGCGCATGCGCAGGGGAGAAGAGTTCAAAAGTTCAATGCAGAGGAAGACTATGGTATCAGCCTCAAAAGACCACCAGCGACCCCGTAAAGACCACCACAAAAAACCACGCATGCCCAGAAGGGCGTGGATCTATTTAGCATGAGAGGCGAAGACAGGCGGGGCCAGGGGTTGAATATGCATAGAAAAGTTGTGTAATGTATTGCATATGGAACACCTTTGTGAATAAAATTGTGGGACAAACTCCAGCTCGGGGCACAAGATTTTGGAGAGCTATCTCGCTTGTGCCGGGCGCTGTCATACATACCCACTTCATAACTACATTGAGTTGTGGAGTCTATTTATTTATTCCACATATCGCTTCATTTGGCGACCACGAAGGGACCTCTCTGCTCATCTGTGGGTCCGGCTGAGGGCAGACACCCTCAGGCACCGCGGGGCACTTCCCCGGAGGAACTCTGTGCCTCGGCTGCACACTACGGAGGGCAGACCACGACCCGTCGATAAGCGGACCAAAAGCGGTATGTATTATTTTCTTTTGTTAAGGAAAGGCACTGATAAGTCGCATTAAGATGTTTTTGCATGCAGGTTTGCCAAAGGGGCTTGCAAGCAGATCGGCAGAGGAGAGGTTCCCCCCCGAGGCTGATTGCGCAGCTCGGGGAAGGAAAGAGGTTTGCACCCCCCCCAAAAACTGATTGCGCAGCTGGAGTGGGGGGGAAGGTTTCCCTGTGGTCGATAGAGCGGCTTGGGGAAAGGGAGAAATCCCAGTTTCAGTGTGGTGTGTTTGTTACGTCCGGATGTGCGTGCTTGCATACGTGTGGGTGTCTGTGTGAGTTTAAGAGGGTGAGACGTGGCAGTGCTAAGATACCTGGACGCGGCACAGCGTTGCAATATTGCTGGAAAGTGCGGTGTGAGGCGTGGCAGTTCTAAGATACCTGAATGCGGCGTGGCGTTGCAATATTGCTGGAAAGCGCGGGGGTGAGGCGTGGCAGTGCTAAGATAACTGAATGCGGCGCGGCGTTGCAATATTGCTGGAAAGCGCGGGGGTGAGGCAGCTCTCAGCCAGCACTATCTGATAGAACAGACGGGCACATCTGCTTGAGAAGCAGCGTGCATGCAGGGCAAGGGCTGACTCCGGTGAGTGAGAGCGCAGCTCAGAGCTAACAAAGGTGCTCTATGCCCAGTTTGGCCAATAGAGCAGTGGGTGCGCACAAGCCGCAGTTTATAAAATTGCTTTAAACACGGCTAGCTACTAGCGCAGCTAGTACAAGTTAGGACTTGCAAGCACCATTTACAAGCATCACTGGTTCCTAAGAGTTTGTTATGCGGTGATACTGCCATTCAGGATCGAGAGCATCTGCTGCTGAATTCTAACTAACCAAAAAAAAAAAAAAAAAAAAAATTTCTTTTTTTCCCAGTGGTCTGGATTAAATTCGTAAGAATTTGTAATTTGTGCGGGAAGGGGCAAACAACAAGTTACATACGTGATTAAAATAAGTTAAGGAGACATAATGGGAGCAAGACCAAGTACAGAAGTATCCAAGGCCAGTCCATTAGGATGCATCTTAGCTCACTGGAAAGAAATTGCAGGCAAAGGGGGTGTAGAAAATAAAAAGAGTTAAATCAAATATTGCTCCCATTGGTGGCCAGTCTATCGCCTAGAGGGGGCCAGATGGCCTTCTACAGGTACATTAGAATATAATACCTTGTTACAGCTGATGCTATTTTTACGAAGGGAAGGGAAATGGGAGGAAGTTTCTTATTGTGATATGTTTTTCTCCCTCCGAAATAACCCTGATTGGCAAAGGGACTGTGGCATCAAAGCCCCCTCTGATCCCCTCGTTCTAGCTCTTGAAAAAGAAAACAGAGGCAAAATGGGGAAACTTAAACGGTGCTGCTCAGCCTGTAGTATAGGACAGAGGTGCACCAGGGTAGATAAAGTTTATCGCACAGCACTAGAAGAACAAGAACAAGATCCAAGCAATCTATTTAGTCCTCACTTAGGAAGGCAAGAAGGAAGGGGTGAGAACTTAGGAGAGGCATCAGCACCACCTGCATCACCTGCATCACCTGCATCACCTGCACCACCTATACCACCTACACCACCTGTTCCACCTACCCCTTCTCTTCCTTCAGAAAGAACACACGCTCCAACCCCCATAAGCAGCCCAGTTGCATCTCGAACCAGAGGACAAATATTGCAAGCTCCTTTACGAGAAACAGTAACATCAGAGGGAGAAAAGGTAGTAGTTAAGGTACCATTCTCCACCCTTGATTTGGAAGCATGGGAAAGGGTTGCAGGAGATTACCGAAATGACCCAGTCAACACTGCTAAACGTTTACGATACATTATGAAGCAACATAACCCAGACTGGGGTGATATTCAATTGTTATTAGATGCATTCACTGAAACAGAAAAGCAGTTAGTTCTAAAAACAGCAAGAGATCTGGTAGCAGATCACTTTAGGCAACAACAAGTAGATCTAAGAGAACATTTTCCACTTCAAGACCCGGGCTGGAACCTAAACCAACCAGAAGAGAGACAAAAGCTAAAGAAATATCAAGACTGGGTGGTATTGGGAGTGGAAAGAGCAATGCCTAAAACCATAAATTGGTCAGCTCTATATGCTATTAAACAGGGACCCTCGGAATCCCCCACAGAGTTCCTAGACCGTTTGAGAAATGCAATGCGGCGCTATACACCACTAGACCCTGCATCTGAGGTGGGGATACAACAACTAGTTAATCTATTTTTGGGGCAGTCCACAGGGGATATTAGGCGTAAACTCCAAAAGATTCGAGAAGAAAACGCCCAGAATTTAGAAACTCTACTGGGAGAAGCTTGGAGGGTCTTTAGCAACAGGGAAGAAGGATATAAGCGAGGGATGAAAAATTTAGTAGCAATAGTACAGGAGGAGCAGAGAGGAAAACATGGAAGCAGGCAGGGGCCATCCAGGCAAGGCCCCCCCGGTTGGGCAGAAATCAATGTGCAAACTGTCGGAAACAGGGCCATTGGAAGAGGGACTGTCCAGAATGGAAACAAAATGGACAAGGGAATCAAAGGGGGGAAGTAGTGGCCCATGTGCAGGAAAAATAGGGGGGACCGGAGGAGACTACCCCAGCAGGCCCTCTGGTTATAAATCTGAAGCTGGGGGAAATGGAGAAGGAAGTAAAATTCCTAATTGACACTGGGGCAACATACTCAGTTCTAAATACAGCACTGATGCCCATAGGAGATAATTATGCTATAGTTACGGGTGCGACTGGCCAAACTGAAAAGGCATTTTTCTTCAAGCCACTCAAATACAAACTGGGAAAGCAGTGGGGAATCCACAAATTCCTATATATGCCAACTTCCCTGAGTCACTTTTGGGCAGAGATTTACTAGCACAATTACAAGCAACCATTACATTTAAAAATGGGGAGATGACCCTGGAGGTAAATGATCAAAAATATGTAGAAATATTAAGTTTAATATTAACCACTAAGGAAGTCATGAGAGAAACTGAAATTGATAAAGAGGTAATGGATCAGGTATTCCCTGAGGTGTGGGCCTCTGATGTACCAGGGAAAGCGAAAAACACTTCCCCTATACAGATCCGGCTAAAAGAAGGAAAGCAACCGGTCAGAGTTAAACAGTATCCCTTGAAGAGGGAGGATAGGGAAGGGATTAGCCCAGTAATTGAGAACTTTTTGTGTCTAGGATTATTAAAGGAATGTCAGTCTGATTTTAATACCCCTATCCTACCAGTTAGCAAACCTGATGGGTCATACCGGTTAGTACAAGATCTACGAGCTGTGAACAAGGTAAATGAAGATCTGTATCCTGTGGTGGCCAATCCCTACATGTTATTAACTTGCTTAACACCCGAATTAACTTGGTTTACCGTTTTAGATTTAAAAGATGCCTTCTTTTGCCTTCCTATCCATGAAGCCAGTCAGAAAATTTTTGCATTTGAATGGGAAAGCCCCAAAAGTGGGCGAAAGACCCAACTTACATGGACGAGACTCCCACAAGGATACAAAAACTCACCCACTCTGTTTGGAGAGCAACTTGCAAAGGAATTAGAGACCTGGAAAGCCCCTCCTGAAGAAGGGAAGCTGCTGCAGTACGTAGATGACATCCTGATAGCCACACGAACGAAGGAAGCATGCGTGGCCTGGACGGTAAGCCTCTTGAACTTTCTGGGGCTCCAAGGGTACCGGGTATCAAAGAAAAAGGCCCAAGTAGTCAAACAGAAAGTAATTTATCTGGGCTACGAAGTCAGTGCTGGACAACGTAGCCTGGGCCAAAGCCGGAAGGAAGCAATATATCAAACCCCAAAACCTCAAACTGTAAAGGAATTACGAACTTTCCTGGGGATGACGGGGTGGTGCAGATTATGGATCTATAATTATGGACTGTTTGTGAAGCCCTTATATGAATTAATTGCAACCGAAAGCAGGGACATCCAATAGACAAAGGAAGCTACGTAGGCTTTCAACCAACTGAAAAAAGCCCTCATGTCAGCTCCAGCTCTGGGATTGCCAGACATGAGTAAGCTCTTCCTTTTGTTCTCCCATGAGAAGCAAGGGATTGCCTTGGGAATATTAGCACAGGACCTCGGCCCATACCGGAGAGCAGTTGCTTATTTCTCTAAGCAATTAGACACAGCCGCTAAAGGGTGGCCTGGGTGCCTCAGGGCTGTGGCAGCGGTCATAATGAACATCCAAGAAGCACGTAAATTCACCCTGGGCCAGAAAATTACTGTGCTAGTGTCCCACATGGTGTCTGCAGTACTGGAGGTGAAAGGTGGGCACTGGCTTTCCCCACAACGATTCCTGAAATACCAAGCTATTATGGTAGAGCAAGATGATGTAGAGATAGTGGTGACTAACATTGTCAATCCAGCCTCCTTCCTCAGTGGAAACCAAGGAGAACTGGTGGAACACGACTGCCTAGAGACCATCGAGGCCACCTATTCCAGCTGCCCTGACCTGAAGGACACCCCTCTTGAGAATGCAGAAGTCTGGTTTACTGATGGAAGCAGTTATGTCATCAGTGGAAAACGGCACGCCGGGTACACAGTAACTACCTACAAAGAAGTAATAGAATCTAGACCCCTGCCAACGAATACCTCTGCACAAAAGGCCGAGATAGTCGCTCTAACTCGGGCCTTAGAATTGGCAAAAGGGAAACAGATAAATATATATACGGACTCAAAGTATGCATTTGGAGTAGTGCATGCTCATGGAGCCATCTGGAAAGAGAGAGGACTGTTGAACTCTCAAGGGAAAAACATTAAACATGCATCTGAAATACTGCAACTTCTGGAAGCAGTTCAGTTGCCAGAGAAAGTAGCGATTATACACATTAAAGCACATCAGAGGATAAACTCAGAATTAGAAGAAGGAAACGAGCTGGCGGATAGGAAAGTAAAAGAAGCAGCAAAAATTGAAATAATAAATGAGGCAGCCCTGATTCCAGATGGGCAAATTTCCCTTGAAGGTAAGCCAAAATACAATAAATTGGACACAAAATTGATTCAAGAACAAAAAGGGGATTACAACCCAGAGGGATGGGCCACCATAGAAGGAAAGTTAGTCATACCCTCCTATTTATTATGGTCCCTAGTAAGGGAAGAGCACCAGAAAACACATTGGGGAATTGATGCTCTGTATAAATATTTGAATGAAAGAATCATAGCCAGACATTTACGAGCCACTATCACTCAAGTGACTCGACAATGTGACCTTTGCCTCCAGACAAACCCCAAGAATATTCCCAAACCAAAACTTGGCCAGACTGGGAAAGGCCAGGGGCCGGGGCAACAGTGGCAGATTGATTTCACGGAATTGCCAAGAAAAAGGGGGTATAAGTTTCTATTGGTCTTAACAGATACCTTTTCAGGATGGCCAGTAGCATTCCCCACTAGGACTTCTAAAGCTCGGGAGGTAACTAAGGTATTGGTACAAGAAATCATACCACGATTCAGGGTCCCGGCCACAATCTCCTCAGATAGAGGATCACATTTTATTGCAAAATTAGTACAACAGGTGAGCCAATACTTGGGCATAGACTGGGAACTTCACACCCCATATAACCCACAATCCAGTGGTCAAGTAGAGAAAATGAATCATTTGATCAAACAACAAATTGCACGATTGGGACAGGAGGCTAATTTGCCGTGGCCTCAATCCCTCCCATTAGCACTACTGCAGATTCAAACCAAACCCAGGACCAAAGAAAAACTGAGTCCCTTTGAATTACTTTATGGGAGACCATATGGGGTGCAGAAGGGAACGTCTGCCCAGGACGTATCACTAACCTCCTATATGATCACTCTAAATAAACAACTTAGAGCAATTGAGAAATATGTGGCCGGAACTCGGGGTGCGGGGCTGGATGCACCGGTACATGATGGACAACCTGGGGACTATGTATATATTAAGTCTCTTACAGAGAAAGCCCTGGAACCACAGTGGGAGGGACCATACCAAGTACTCCTTACTACCTTCACTGCAATCAAGATTAAAGAACAAAACACGTGGATTCACCACAGCCGGGTTAAGAAAGCTCCGGAAGACACTTGGAAGATAATACCGGGTGATGGTGAACTGAAACTAAAATTTACTCGGACAAAATGAATGTATCATGGTGGGTGGGGACTCTTGCTGAAATGTTGTTTACAATCATAGCTGTATTTCAACAATTAGAAGGTAAACCTAGTCAAAACAACGCTAAATGGCTTTGGTTCCAAGCTTTTACTCAATACACGGGATCCATGGGGAAGTCTTCCGATTTAAAAGGTTTAAATCTAACAACTCTGGTCATGCACAGTAACCAAATATATACACAACAAGAGTGGCAAAAACAGAAGTTGTGGTCACTTCAAGGGACCATAAGAGAAATAATTGAAATCAGATGTCGGATGATTAATGGGACTACCCACAATAAAGTAACCCAGATCAGTGTGAATAAGTGCCAGAAGATCTGCAATCATCCAAGTAAATTAGACTGTTGGTACAAATTCAAATTAAGACAAACTGTTGATGTGGTTTGCCTCTGGGCCCGTGACACTATTGGACTGTCTTTCAAATTTACAATAAGTGCTATAGCCAAACCTACTACAACCCGCTCCAGCACACAAGCACAAACCCAAAATATACCATTCAATCTTGAACCCAGAGTTTATGTAATAGGGCCATATATTATAAGGAATATGGGCCAACAGAAACTGTTATTTAACCCAGAATGGTCCCTTAAACATGTTGAACTGTTAATGCAAGCTAATATCTCGACAGTTCAGCCAGCCTGCTCCCCTTTTCTAAGGTCATCCTTCGAAGGATGGACAAAGTGGCTACAAAAACAAGTACACCTCCAAGACAGAATGCGAAGGGATTTAACTGGGATATTAGGGACCGGGATGGGAGTTTTGAATGGGATTGACTCCTAAATATTAATGAATAAATTAGCTATAGCGACTAGCGATGTAACGAAATTAAAACAGCCTTTACAATCATCTCTATTAGCACTAAGAAATAGTCAGTGGCAAGTCTCAAAAGTGCTGCCAAAATGGAGAGACTTTGAAGATCAAGACCATAGCTTACTAGTAGATGCATTAGAAGGAGCACAAGAGAACATATCTTTAGCCCTTAGCTGTATACAAGCGCAATTATGGATACAGTCAATAGCTGCTTTAATCATAAGGGAAGGGAGTGAAGGGGTGTTTCCAGCTGAAATACGAAAAGTTGTCTGGGACAATGCTACCGACTTTGAGAGAGACCTCCAGTCTTGGTGGACCATGATAAACTTTACATATGATCCTACCACTAGCACTGCTACTGCCTTTGTGCTCACTATTCGTAATGCCACGGTTCACACTATTCACCCCATTGTTGCTCTAGGGTTGAGTCATGAAAAGTCAGCACTATACCCCTCAGAACACAGGGCATGGGCCTGGAAAAACCAAGGGAAATGGCAAACCATTAATCTAGAGCCTTGCATTGCTCGAGAACAACAGGGATTCATCTGTGAGAGTAATCTGATTAGTGTTCAAGACGTATGCCTTGACACTGATCAGAGCATTTGCCACTTTGAAATTCACCCAGACACCAACCAACAAACTATAATAGTATATATAGGCGATGGCTGTGTGTGTTTGAGAACTGTGTGTAACGTTATAGAAATTGATAAAAACAAAGTCCCCTTATCTAGTAAAAATCATTCAAATTTCTGTATTTGCAACTTCATCAAGATTACTGGGTGTGACTTTATATACTCAGCACCAGTCGTATCCCACCAGATAATAAAATCAAACTACACAACCTACAATGAATTACCACCCACTCCTATTGGAATGAATTTAACCCTGGTAAAACAATTAATGAAACATCAAGATCTAATCAAAATTTTAGAAGAAATTCACAAAAAATGGGCAGAAAACTCTAGTTACAGTCCATCGTGATGTAACTGAAATAAACAGAGTCCTGCAAAGAATAAAACAAGATGGAAGTCATAACTGGTGGGATGCACTATTTGGATGGTCACCGACTGCAACGGGGATCATGAACGCTCTGTGTCACCCCATTATTGTTTTATTAATATTAGCTACTATAAGTCTAATAATGTCTATGTTAACAATTTTGTGGAATTGGAATATGTCGCAACGTGTGGCCATTCTAACTTCACTCTCTAGAACTCATGGAATCCTGCTGAAAGAAAACTGTCATAACAGTAAAATCTAGTAAAAGAATTTACTATGTTTTAAGAAAAGGGGGGACTGAAATAAGAGATTTTCCAAAGATCAATTGAGCTAACAAAATTAATGTATCAAAAATGAATGTATCAAAATGAATGTATCATGTTTGTAGAATTGTAAGAGAAGGGTGACCTTTTTGTTCAATGCAGCTGCAGATGGTAATTTGTTTCAAGGATATAATGTAAGGAAGTTTGTTTTTACATTGGTAATAGGCAATAGGCTGTGAATTGCTGATAACACGCATTCCTAAGCTTTTACAGCAGTAGTAGGCAATAGGCTTTGCATTGCTTAACTGATAACACGCATTTCTAAGATAACACATATTCTTGAGACTGTGAGAATCCCCAGATCAAAGGACACCTGTGAGGAAGACAACCAGCCTTCATCCCACGACCACCAGGAGGCAGAAAACGACCACCTAGCAACAGAATGCGACTGCGCAGAAGAAACGAGTGAACTAAGGAAGAAGATAAAAAGAGCGAACTAGGGGATTACAGGCGCGGCAGTTTGGTGGAGCGGTGACTCCCCTCTGTCGCCGCAGCGCTGCTTTTTGCTTTGCTCTCATATACTCAAATAAATGAATTTAAATAAATTCTGTTAATTGGATCGGATGGCCTCTTGTGCTCACTCATAACAGAATCATGTGTTGAATTTTAAGAAACCTCTGCCATAGCGCAAAAGACATAAAGAAAAAAAAAAATTCTTTAAAGCTTCTTGTAAAAAGACAAATACCAAAGAAGACCAGGAATGCAAAGAATTCAGACAAGGAGGCTCCCCTGTCGAGGATGATAAACTTACCCAGATAACAGAGCAGAAAGCCAAAAGCGCATGTGCAGAGGAGAAGCGTTCAAAAGTTCAATGCAGAAGAAGGCTATGGTTTCAGCTTCAGAAGAACACCAGCGACCCCTGTAAAGACCACCACAAAAAAACACGCATGCCCAGAAGGGCGTGGATCTATTTAGCATGAGAGGCGAAGACAGGCGGGGCCAGGGGTTGAATATGCATAGAAAAGTTGTGTAATGTATTCCATATGGAACACCTTTGTGGGACAAACTCCAGCACGGGGCACAAGATTTTGGAGAGCTATCTCACTTGTACCGGGCGCTGGCATACATACCCACTTCATAACTACATTGAGTTGTGGAGTCAATTTATTTATTCCGCGTATCGCTTCAGTGGGCAGCTCAATCCCGGCTTGGGCCCGGGCCCGTGCCGGGGCTGTTCCTCATCTCCGGCTTTCCCCTCACGCAGCCCGGGGGCGCCGAGAGCGCGGGGCGAGGCGGGGCCGTGCGCAGAGCCCGCCCCGAGCTCGCTGCCATTGGCCGCCGGTGCCGTCAGTCGCGGTTGCGGCGCGCTGATTGGTGGGAGCGGGGCGCGGCGCGGCCCCGGCGGCGGGCTGAGGGCGGCCGTGGCCGCCCAGCGCCGCCATTGGCCGAGCGGCTGTGCGGGCCCGGCAGCGGCGGCAGCGGCCGGAGCGCGGTGAGGCGGCGGCGGCGGCGGAGCTCGGAGGCGGCCCCGGCGCAGGTGGGAGCCGCGCTGGGCTCTGCGGGGGCTCGGGGCTGGCTGCGGGCGGAGGGGGCGGCAGGGGGCTCCGGCGGCTCGCCGGTGCCGTGTCCGGCCCGTGCCGGCCCCGGGCCGAGGGCGCTGCGGGAGCGGCTGCCCGCGGTCTCCTTCCCGCCGGGGCCGGGCAGGAGCCGCTGCCGGAGCAGCGCTGGCTCGGCCCGGCTGCTGTGGGTAGGACAGAGGGGCTGCCCCGCGGCCGGGAGCGGGCGGGGAAATTCCCGTCGCCGGAGGTTCGTGTGCCCGGAGGAGAGCGAGGAGTCCTGTCAAAGTGACTTTATTGCCGAGCAGGGGCAGAGGCCGTGGGGCATTTGCCGTGCGCTCTCTGCCGTGCTTGTAGTCCGCAGCCTCCTTTTTATCCTCATTTTCCCGGCCGCATCTCCCTCTGCCTTTGCCCACCGGCTGAGTTCCTTGGAAGGTTCCGAGTTCCCGATGCGCCTGGAGCCTGTCCTCGTTAATGTGCACCCTCCTTTTGTAGAACAGCCGATATTCATGGCTCTGTTAAGTCTTTGTGCTTCTCCTCGAAGTTCGGGAATGCAGCGGGACTTTGAGCAGCTGTCTGGGTCAATTTGGAACATTTATTGGAACTGATGGTTTCTCCCACCAATAAAAAAGATTAAGAAACACTATTTCCAAGGGCCTGGAATGCCAGGACAGGGGGGAATGGCTTCCCACTGCAAGAGGGTAGGATTAGATGGGATAATGGGAAGAAATTGTCTCTTGTGAGGGTGGTGAATTTCTGGCACAGGTCTGCCAGAGAAGCTGTGACTGCCCCTGGATCCCTGGAAGTGTTCCAGGCCAGGCTGGACAGGGCTTGGAGCAACCGGGTAATGGGAAGGTGTCCCTGCCCACGGCATGGGGTGGAACGGGATCATCTTTGTGGTAGTCTTCAACCCAAATGATTCTGTGATCTGTTTGATTCTTTGATCGTATAATTCTGTGATCTGTTTGAAATGGGTACAAAAAAGGCACAGCAGCTGGCAGGGACTGCAGGAGCCACTGTGGCCCCCAGCGATGGCCCATGTGACTGTGGTTGAAGTCATGTTGCTGTTCTCCATCTCAGAGATCAGTTCCAGCCTTCTTTGGGGCTCAAGTGCAGTCCTCGTGCGTGAAATTAGAAGCCTAGTTTTACTTTAGTCCCGACTTTTCTGCAGCCTTTTTATTAGTCCTGCACCAGTGTGATTGTGAAATGTACTCCCTGAATCCTAAGCAAACACAGACTTGCTGGCTTTAACCTGCCCGTGGCAGGAAATTCTGCAAAAGAAAGCCTGAAAATATTGCTCTGCCTGTTTTTTATTATGCAAAAAGGAATATTGCTGCTCCTGGTTGTGCTGGCTGAGCCCTGCTCTCTCTGCAGGCCAGGTCAGTGCTGAAGTTGTTGTGCCTTCTGGTGTTCCTCAGCTGACTGACACACTTTGCCAAGTTACTTCCTTATCTACAAGTGCCCGGCCCGATCTCCAGGCAGATTCTCTCCTTGACTGTTTTGTCCTTCCCGGGTCCTCTTTGTTTTTGGGATTATTCTCAGTGTCCTCATTCCCTGTCCTTTTGTAGGCGTTTGTGGATCAGGAGGCCTGGCTGCCACCTGCATGCCCTGGCTCAGCTGCTGGATGAGCTGCACTGCCAAGGTGTGGAGCATGGTAAAAAAATGAGAGTTGCTGCAGCACAGAAGAGGAGAAGCAGCATTCGTTTAACCCTTGGTGTGCCGGGGAGCCACAAAAGCGTGTCTCATTCCATCCTTTCCATGCTTGGACCAATACATAAACTGCTCTCCTATTTCCTTTGTTATATTTTTCAGCACTTTTCCTTTGTCATCTCTTTGCCAACAGCAGTTTGAGTCACTTAGTTTTCCACAAACTCCTCCTTTTTCTACTAACAGATAACCTGATCCCATCCCCTGGTGAAATGTTGTGTTCCTCATTTCAGTGGCTTGGTCGGAAGAAGGTCAGGAGCTGGAGCTGTCTGGTTGGTTCTTATTCTGAGTACAGCTTGTAATCTAATGATGCCATTGAAATGATAAATGGGTTCTCTGCCTCCTGATAGGAATTTGTGAAAAACGCAATCACTTGGTTTTTAAAATTTTAAAAGTTTAATAATAGTAAAATGGTGAAAAAAGTTGTAATACATTTAGAGTAATAAAAATTTACAGTTAGGACATTTACAAGACAATAAAAAAAAAACAATTACAGAGGTCCGGATGCTCAGGCACTTAAACCAAGACGAGCATACCTTGGGATCTAGAGGAATCACCCTTAAAACAATACACAATTAGCTTCTTATAGTAAGAAAACCATAACTTCCTCTTCTCCGGAAAATTTAGGTGTTCCTTGAGTGAGTATCTCATTCCTTAAACCCCTCCTCCACATACATAGTTTCTCTTTTAACTACTAAAGCTTCATTTTATCTGCAAAGCTACATTTACTATACTATTGAAATGTTAATACAGCACAACTAATCAATATAATATAATGCATAGAGTAACTATCTGCGTAGAGCCATATAACATGCATTTTTAACAAATTTGTTTGGGTTCCCAGTGGCTGGTCCGTGGTGATGTAGAATTTGTTCTGTTGGCTGTTAAACTTTTCCCCATTTTTGGGCTCTGCCTCAAGCTGGGGCTGCATCAATTGACCCCATTTTTGTTATTCCATCATCAAATTCTTGAATTCCAACTGATTTCCCTGAACTTGTTATAGCAAAAACCCCACTGCTCTGATACACCCTGTATAGCACAGACAGTGACAGCATATGTTGGAGTGGGCAGAGGGATGATCCCCCCCTTATTTTCGTGAAGTTTTCACAACATTCTCCATTTTCTGTTTCCCTTTGCAGCTTCAGCCATTTCTGTTGCAGTGTCAGAGATCCTCACCATGGGCTCTGCCTTCAGCTGTGCAGATTCCATCTGTGCAAGCAGGCAGAGCTTGGGGTGAGGGGCAGAGGGGATCAGCCAATTCCTGCCCCAGGCAAGAAGAGCCAGGTACATTGTCCCCACTTTGCCCTGGCAGTGTTAATTTGCATTTCTAAAGCTCCTTCTGGGTGCCTGGAATGCAGCTTCTCTTCCACAGCAGCCTTCAGCAGCCTCAGCTGTGCCCCGCCCCCCACAACCTGCTGCTTTTTTTTTTTTTCTTTCAAATAATCCATTTAGTATTTGTGACTTAAAGGGTCACCTTTAAATCTCTTCTAGTTTTGCAAAGTGCAGCCTAAAGGTGAGTGTTGAAAAACCCAGACCAAAATTTTGGTATCTCTTACAGAAACATACACAAAAAAATTCCAAGGCAATTCAGTTTTTTCTACTTCTCCTTGGAGTAAAAATTCATTCTTACATCCCTAAGCGAAACCTAACCATAAATGCAGAAGTAGGATTATTACAAAAAATACTCTAATGCTCTAAACTTTGCACTGATACTGCAGGAAAAAGAAAAACTCCACCAATATGTTTAGTGTTAGAGTAAAGGCATTACTTGATTCTGACCAGGATGTGCAACAGAGATCATTCCATCCCCACATAGCTCGGGTGTGCAGAGAAAATCATTCCATGACACGTGCGTTTTACTTGAGTTTTCCCAAAATTGGTACAGTCTAAAGCAATCTCAATCCACTGGTTTAATGTTCTGTAGTTTCAAGTTGTGCAGTTTTTAGTATTCCTTTGCTTGTGCTGTTAATGAGGTGGGAAGTCCTGGATTTCCTTCTCAGCCTTTTGCAGACCAGGTGTCTGCAGCCCTGCCGGGGGCAGTGTCTGGGGTAGGTGTTGGTTGCTGTTTGCTGCTGGGGTTGATGTTTTGCTGCTGGTCGTTATCTTTGTGGGTATCTTTTGGGCCATTCCCAGTGTGTTGAGATGTTAAACTTATCTCCACTGAGTGGTGTAACATCCCTTAACAAAACCTTTAACATTTCTTTCCCCAAGGCCAAGGCAAAGCAAGCCTGAGTAGAGAAATCAAAGGTTAACAATGTTCAAGTCTATGAGCTGGTCTATTTTCCATGGATGCAGTGGCAGGCAGGGCAGTGTGTGAGTGTGAGTGAGAGCCAGAGTGGAATTGTCCCGGTGTCTCCCCAGCAGCTGTGGCAGTGCAGGCCCAGAGAGCACTGAAGCTGCAGCAGTGGCAGCAAGGGCTGGCCCCGGTGGCTGGAGCTGCCCAAGGAGGGTGGCCAGGCCGAGGATTTCAGCAGAGGAGGTGTGGGCAGGCCCAGGGCCTTGCCCCGCTGTGTAGCCCTGGCTGCTGCTGCGCTGCCTTCAGTGCAGGCTCAGGGGGGCCTCCCATCCTCCTGCTGCAGGCGGGAAGTGCAAATCTCCGGGGCTGCAGAGACCTGGAGCCCAGGCTGAGGGGTCCCCCCGTGTTCAGCTGTGCTGGCGGCTGTTTCTGGCCTCGGGGCCCCTTGGCATGGGCCACGCCACTTGGCCACCAGTGGTGCTGCTTTGCACTCCTTAGGCAGAGCCCATGTCCTGCTTGGATGTTGGCAACAGCAAAGTGCCAAGGCAGGCTCTGTGCCAGCCCAGCTTCCTGGGGGAGAGATTGCACCAGAGACAGGATTCTGGCCACAGACTGCTTTAAATGTGCATCCCTTATCTCCACCCTGCACTAGGTAGAGAATTCCCAGGGTAAGGAATTCCTGAGATCAATTGCAGGGGAGAGAACTGAATATGTGCCCTGGGTCTGGCTCTTCTTCTTGCCCAAGCCAATGGCAAAAGCCATACCCATGGCCTCTTGGTTTCTATCCCCAGCTTCCAAAAGTGTTTCTTTCTTTCCCCATTCATTCTTTGTACCCAGCCTGAGCTCTGGGGGATGCCAGGGGTTCTGGAGGTCCCATTGTATTCCTAAAGCTGCCATAACCCCCTGGAGGATTTTTCCTGTAAAATGAGTTCTGCTCTCTGAGTCTGTTGCTTCCACAATCCCTTTTATTGGAATTATGTCTTTTAGAAATGCCTTAGTAAGTGATCCAGTGGTTGTTGAGCAATCAGAATTGCTTTTGCCCCCCTGTTAGGTAAGATGGTGTCACCAGAAGATATTGAAGCCTTCCTGCTCAGGGCATTTCAGTGCCAGGCTCTTACAAGCACACACAGCTGTGCCGGTTGAGCTGACCATGGGGGTAACCTGCGCTTTGTCTGATTCCCTTTCCTCAATAACAGTGTGTCTTGGAACTCTTTTCCCTTCTGCTGCCCTTGAAGAGCCATCCACAAAGACATTTTCTGCCTCAGGCCAGGCAATGTCTCCTGAATCTCCCCCAGGCTGGATCTGGAGCTGTGTCACTTGAATACAGTGCTGGGTTTCTTCCCAGCCCCTCTGTGGGCTGTTCAAACAGGAGGCTGGGTTAAACCCTTCCCCTGTCCTCAGTTCTGAATCCTCCTGTGCCACTGAACAAGTTTCATACTGTAATAACCGAGCACTGCTCATCCATTGCGAGGCTCCTTTGGTGATCAAAGGTTGAACTTGATGGCAGACTGGAACAGTTGGAGATCCTGTTGTCATCAGGTTTTGGGCCTTGGTTCCCGTTGAAGTTGTGGCTGCACAATTCTGCAGACAATGAGGCCACTGTGGCCACTGGGTAAAACATTTTGGCCCAAGAATTCCTTTGGCATGGCCTTGTTTAACATTAACCTACAATTCCAGTTCCTTTTCTGAGTCTGGAAGAGTCACAGCTAAGGCATCAATATTTTTGGGTTTTCATTTTCTCAAGTTTTGTTCACTTTCTCCTGTCCATACCACAGCATGGAAGCTGTCTGGGGTTAGAAAGTCCTACAATGTTCTGGCTGGAACAGAGAATCCTCAATCCAGGTTGTGTTATTCCCTGTTAATCCTCAGAATTTTTGCAGCTCCCTTTTCGTCCTGGGAAGTGTTACTTCTGAGCTTGCCCAGACCCTCTTTGTGTCAAACCACAACAAACTTTTAGCAAAATATATCCCTAATATTTAACCTTTTTCTCCACCATTTGCACTTTTTTTTTTTTTCAGATACACAAAAGATGTTTATAGCCAGAAAATTCAGCCATTTCACAGGGTCTTTGTCTACCACTTGTTCTTGTCCTCCTCATTGGAGCCATCTGATTCCCTGACTGGCAGGATAGGAGTGCTGTAGGGAGACATCCCTGGCTCCAAGAGCCCTGCCTTTAGCAGGGACTCCATACCAGGCTGTGAGCCCTTCCTTCCCTCCCCTGGAACAGGATGTTGCTTTTAGACACCACTTGTCCTGGTTGCTTCCAAGTAATTTGGAGAGGCTCCACATCAAATTTTCCCTTTGGGTCTGCCCACACCTCTGGGTTCACTTTGATTTATTGAAAAAATATGGGTATTGATCTAGTACTGATATCGAACTGTGACGGATAAAAACCTCTCTAACAGGTTAAAGTTAGAAAGTGTGTGTTTATTCGACGCTGGGCATCGTGCGGGATCGCTCCCAAATACACACCACACCTTGCAGGTGATTACAGCGTCTTTTTATCCATACAAGTATTGAGTACACAAAATACAAATACATATTCATAATTTTGGTACATCCCATTACCCGCTTCGTATTCTAATCACTCCAAAAGCTATTAAGCATGCGTAGTTTGTCCCTTGAAATGGGTCTGTGGTCCCTTTCATGGGGAGAGGTCTTAAAAGGAGGAAGTAAATGAAGTCTTCCTCGTTCTGACCTTTCTACCTTCTCAATGCAAATATGACAAATGAACTCTTGGTAGAACTCCCATTCCTTGTCTTCAATTGGTTTCAGAACAGAGGAGGCCCACAATTGTCTTATGTTCCTAAAAGCTATTTATCAGTTTCTATATTCTTCATTATAAACCCAGCTAACTAAACATTGTGCTGACAAGCAATAAAATATTAGTTAACTACTAACTCCTGACTTCATCAAGTCTACTCATTTATTATTATTATTTTAATTAACTCTAGTAAAGCTTATTTCTAACTAAAATCTTAGCTCCTCTAAAATCTCTAAATTCCTTAAAGTTTACATTTCAACTTCAGCACAGGCCTTGCCAGACATTTGACACAAAGGTACAGCAGCAATAGCCTCTGTATCACCTTTTACAATATTCCAATGCCACCATCAAATTCCTTCCTAGTCAATTACAGAGTAGGAAGAAAAAGAAATTACTTTATTTCAAATCTATCCCCCACAGCTCCTAATAGTGATTGAACAAATGACACCAGCTCAGCTTTCCCATTTATTCCCTTAATAATGAAAACACTCCATTACAATTTTCCCCGCTTAGGTGTAAGATTCAGAGTGGATGGAGAGGCCCCTGTGTCCATCAGGAGAGGCCTCCTCTGGATGCAGACGCAGCCTGAATGTTCTCCAGGGCTCCAGTGTGGTGGGTCCCCGGTGGGATGGGAGCTCAGAGAGCCCTGACAATCCATGTCCATGCAGGGGTGGACTTGCTCCTGCTGAGGGTGCTGCTGTCTGTGCTTGCAGTGTCCTTGTGGGCTGCAGCTGGAGCCCTGACTCCTTCCCAGGGGCTGTTTGGGTGGGCTCTGCCCTGGCCAGGAGGGCAATGCCTCTGCCAGGTGCTTGTGGCCGACCCCGTCATGCCCTGGGTGCTGGGGCCCCCTTGGGCCCTGGGGTTGATCCCTCAGGGGCTGTAGGAACTCTGCCATGGCCTTTGCCTTCAGCTTGGCCTTTTGGTCATCCCTTCTTGCCTTCAGCTGCTGTGTCTTTGTGCCCAAGTGCTGCAGGGCCTTCTTGTGCCACTCCTGCAGCCCCGGTCACTGCCTGTGGGTGCTCATCCTCTGAGAGCTGCTGAGCTTTCTGCAAAACCTTTCCTTTCTGCAGGGACCCAAAGCAAATCCTTAACAGCAAATCCTGATGCTTCCATGTGCACTCTGCATTTCCCAGCTGTTCCTTTGTTTTCCCCCTTGTGCTCAGGGTCCCTGCCCAGCCCGTGTGGCAGAGCCGGTGCCTGTCCTGCCGCAGTGTCCAAAGGCGGCCCCCCCGGCGGGCAGGGCCGGCAGCTCCCTGGGGCCGGGCAGCGGCCGGGGCGTCCCGCAGCCTCCTGGGGGCCGGGGGCCACTGCCGGCCCTGCCCGGGGCTGGTGGGGTCAGGCAGCGCCCGGCGCTGAGCCCCGGCTGCCCCACAGCCCCGGCCCGGCCCCGCAGCTCCCCACAGGCCCCCAGCCCGTGCTCCCGGTGCCGCACCTCTGCGCCCGGTGCTGCCGCTGCCACCGCAGAGAAACCCCTGGCATCCTGACCTCCTTCTTTTCCTGTCTCGGGCAACTGGGAATTCAAAATATCAGCTGGCAAATTGTGAGGTTAAGACTCTGTGGAAAAACATCCCAATCCAGAGTATTTTTCTCTTCCTCCTCTTTTCCATCATCCGTTTTCTTACCACATAGATTCCTCCTGCTGCTTCTTGCCTGAACCATATTGCTGCACACTCCCCTTCACCTGATCCCTTCCCAGCACACCAACACCATCCATCACCTGTTGTCCAAATCCCTTCTCCACTTCCTCAGCATTCTCCCAAGGAACCCTTCAGAGACATTTTGGGGTCATTATCCCTTTGGCCAGGACCCCTCCCTGCCTTTCCCTTTTCTCCCCTCCATGGGTGCCTTGCCATTTTCACTCCCCGAGGATCCCAGGGCACTCACTGATGAGATTTTCAGTGCTCTCTCCCTGCTGACTCTTCCCAGACCCCCCTGATGTGTCACTCATCTGTCTCCTGGTCACTCCCGGGTCCCCAATCAATCCCCGGTGCCGCCAGCCAAGGGAGCCGATCACCCAAAGTGGGTGAGGCACTTTCAGCTGCACTCCCTGCCCGCTGCCCCGGAGAGTGGAAGGAATTCAGGATGAGCCCCAGGGTGTGTGGAAAAATTGACATCAGCAGAGAATTCTGTCCACAAAGCAAACAGAGGAGTTCTGTAAAAGTAATTTCATTTCTAAAAATGGGAGAGGCCATGGGACATTCCCCATGGGATCTCTCCAATTGTTGGAGGACTCTTTTTCATCCAAAATTTCCTGGCCACATCTCCCTCTGCTTTCCCCATTAGCTGAAGTACTTGAGAGCTACAGACTCCCCAGTCCAGCTACTACAGACCCCCTTAATATGCTCCCTGCTTTTATATCGCAAAGGATATTCATGGCTCTGTTATGTCTTTGCTGTTCTTCTGGAAGTTCATGAACTGAGCAGGACCTTGGCTGAGCAGCAGTCTGTGTCATCAATTGATAACATTTTCTGAAACAGATGGCTTTTCCTGTCACTTCCTTTATGTACAGGTTGCTGGCCCTATCACTGAGCAGATTCAGAGCATCTGTTTGTAAAGACACTATCCTCTTGTTCTTTTCATGGGCTCCCCCGTTTGTGGGACATCCCCCCTGGAGCAGGGTGTCCCCTCTGTGCTGTAGCCCCCGCGCTCAGGCAGAGCTCAGCCAATCAGAGCCCGCGGCGCTGATGACTCACCAGTTGCCAGGCAGACTCGCAGCTCCCCGCGTTCCCCACCTGGACCCCACCTGCGCCCCCCCGTCGTCCCCATGGCCCCCGCGAGGGGAATTTGGGGAGGTGGGAGTGGGGCAGCGCCAAGGCCGGGCCCCCCCGCACTGTCCTGGCGGGAGCGGCTGCAGTGGGGACCGAGTGCGGGCAGGAGCGGCCGAGAGCCCAGCGCTGCCCCAGCCCGACCTGCCCCAGCTCCATCCCTGCCCTGCGCTGGGATGCTGTGGGTGTGGGGGGAAGAGGGAGCCGGCAGTGGGTGCTGGGCCTGGGGGCAGGAGGAGAAGGGAAGGAGAAGCAGGCTTGAGGAACAGAATGGTCAAATGATGCAGGTGGCAGGAGAAGGTGGGATTGAGCAGGAGAAGGAGAAATAAAGGAGGAAGAGGAGTGTGAGGAAGACGAGATACACAAGAGGAGGAGGAGGAGGAGCAGAAAGAGGAAGCAGCAGAAGGTTCACCCCTCCCTGTGTCTGCAGCCTTCCCCCAGCCCCAGGAGCGCTGATCCCCCCACATGCAGCAGGTGACTGTGGAGATGGATCCACGATTTTCACGGGGTGAATCTTGGTGTTTCTGAGCTTTCTTTGGCTAAATGTTGGTGCTTTGGTTTTATGTGGCAACTGAATCTTTATGTTTTGGAGGAGGCTTTTGATGAGTTGTGATGTTTAGGGAGTTTTTGTTCTGTGTCTTGAAGTTTGTGGGATTTTTGGGCTGAATCTTGGTGTTTTGGAGATTCTTATACAAGATTCCCAATGACTTCCTGAGATGAACTTGGGCAAGGAGGAACATCCAGTCCAATGTGCCCTCCTCTTGTTTTTTCCCCAAACCAGGATTTGTCATTCCTGGGGCGTGGCTGGATGGAGGAGGAGGAAAAGGCCCGGAGATGCTGCAGGAGGAGGAGCTGCAAACCCAGCCCAGGGAGCTGCGGGGAGGAAAGAGCCCCCCTGAGCCAGTAAGGCGGGCGGAGATCCAGGTGGAGCTCGGAGCTGGTGGAGAAGCCTCATGGCAGGGAGAAGCCCCACAAGTGCTTGGAATGTGGGAAGGGCTTCAGCTGGAGCTGCACCCTGATCCGGCACCAGAGAATCCACACTGGAGAGAGGCCCTACAATTGTGGAGAGTGTGGGAAGAGTCTCAGAGACAGCTCGGACCTGGTCCGGCACTTGGTGATCCACACTGGGGAGAGGCCCTATGAATGCTTGGAATGTGGGAAGCGCTTCGGGTGGAGCTCAGACCTGAGAAAACACCAGCGGATCCACACAGGGGAGAGGCCCTATGAGTGTCCCCAGTGTGGGAAGAAGTTTCAGACCAGCTCCACTCTTCTCATACATGAGCGGAGTCACACAGAGGAGAGGCCCTACCGCTGCCCCGACTGCGGGAAGGGCTTCAAGCACAACTCCAGCCTCACCATGCACCAGCGCATCCACACTGGGGAGAGGCCCTACGAGTGTAGGAAGTGTGGGAAGAGCTTCTCACAGAGCTCAGCCTTGACCCAGCACCAACGGAGGTGCCACTAAGGGAAGCCCTGCGAGTACCCCGAGTGAGGGAAAAGCTTGGAGTGAGGGAAGAGCTTGTATTGTCTCTCTCTAGGCAGATCGAGAATGATTCAGACTCTGATTCAGAAAGGTGCTGAGAGTAAAACTCCGATTTATTCAAAATACACCGCTCTTTTATACAGAGCTTCACAAGGATCAAATCCTTTGGTTCTGAAGTGAAAACAACCTTCAGCATTGGTGCAGAGTGCTTGACGCATAGTGATAGAACTTAACTATAAAGAATGTGATAAACAAGAGAGATAAAGAATTATTTACATTCTTTCCCAGGCTTTTTGCCTGGCTAGAAACTCTCAGTTTCTTTCTTTGACTGAATCTGAGACCCACATTTCCCCCTTTTTGTTTAAAGAAGGAGGCGGGGTTTGTCAAAACACCTTGCAAAGAAGAGGACAAACACAACTCCGAGGTTCACTAGTTGATAATTCAAAACCCCCATTGGATGATGGCTCAGAACAGTCAAAGAGATTTTGACTTACACCATAACTCTTTACAAATTTAACTGTTAAATCTAAAACTCCATCACCAACACTAAAACATTGTTAGTCTGCTTGTAATGCTCGCAGTCTAACTCGTCACCAGTCCATGTCCAAAAGCAAAGTGAATCAAATGTTCATTTTCTCCTTGTGGAGGGGCCGGCTGACTGATGGTCGGTGTCTTGAACATCATCTGAAGATTGTGATGGATGGTCAGCACCATGGTCACCGTTCACAGGCTCTCTGTTGCCCACATTCTGTTTCTGCTGTCTCAAGTCAGGGCGAACACACTTCACAGGTATCCATCGTACCCCGATACCTGTGGAGACACATGCATACCTGCGGCCCAAGTAATGAGGTTGCATGGGCCCTCCCACCTATTGGTGACAAGGTCCCACACCCAGACCTTCGCTTGGGGCAGGTGCGTCTCACCTGCTGAATGCAGTGAGAGAAAATGATTCAAAATAACAGGAACCTCTGAATTCTTTGGCACAGTTAAATGGTTGATTGTGTACAAAGCTTTCTCCAACTGACTGTGTGGAGTCTCTCCTGGCATTCCCCCTTTTTGTTTCTCCAGAACACACTTTAAAGTGCCATGCGTGCGTCCAACAATGGCCTGAGGTGTTGGTGAATGTGCAGTGCCAAACTTGTGTGAGACTCCCCACAGGCGCAAAAGCTGACGTACCTTGTGTGAGGCATAGGCAGGGCCATTGTCAGTCTTTATGCATGAAAGTATCCCCAAAACTGCAAAAGCCATTCTCCATGAGCAATCACATCGCGACTCTTCTCCCCCATGTGAACAGTTGCCCACATGGCTGATGAGAAGGTGTCGACAGACACATGCGCATACTTGAGTCGACCGAACTCGGCAATGTGTGTAACATCTGTTTGCCAGAGCTGCAAGGCTTTCAGGCCTCTGGGGTTCACCCCTGCCAGTAAAGGTGCAGCAAACCCATGACAGTCAGCACAAGAGCTGACAATGTCACGAGCCTCGGTTGCTGTCAAATCAAACTTATTTTGCAAAGTATGTGTACTTTGGTGAAAAAATCATGTGACGCCTTGGCTTGTGCAGTTCTATCAGGCTGCGGTGCCATCCACGCAGGGTTAGCCAACGTATCATCCCTGGCATTACCTTCAGTTATAAAACCTGGTAAAGTGGTGTGACTCCAAATGTGCAGGATGTAGTATGGATGAACCCGGTCCTGAGTTGCACACCACAACGCTCTCAGCAATTGAAACAAGACGGCATTGTTGACCTCCTTCAGCAGTGAGCAATCCAACCACTTGGTTATGTCTGCAACATATGCAGAGTCAGTGACCAAATTCAAAGGCACCTGAGAGAACCTCTGAAATGCCATAGCAACGGCTTTCAGCTCAAGCAACTGGGCTGAGCTGGACACGTGGCCTTCTAGCACTTGCCATCCAGACTCCTTCCAGGTCACAATGGCCTTTCCCGTTTTCCCTGAACCGTCAGTGAAGAGAGTGGGTTCCCGCACTGGCACTTGACTATTTTTTGGTCGCAAGGATAGATTGATTGTCTTTGCCAGTTGCAACATTTGTGACTGGGCAGATGGTAAACAATTTGCCCTAAAAAATTTTGCAGTGCACATTGCAAAGGAACATTGTTGATGAGACCCCATTCAAAGGTGTCCCGTTCCATTGGAAGGACGATCCTTGCAGGATCAGCTGCCATCAATTGCAAACACCGATAATGGCATTTGATTATCAGCTGGGCAACCAAATCAATCAGCAAAGACACTGTCTTTTTGAGTTGATGGGGTAAAATACCCACTCTAAGATGTGCAAAGGATCAGGCCATTGTTCATCTCACTAGCCAATGATACCCGTGGGATGGCTGTCTGGATAGGTAATAAAAACAGTGATATCAACGGAAGGGTCTACTCGGTAAACCTGGCGAGTAGACAGAGCCTTTTGAACCTCCTCCAGCACTTGCTGCGCTTCAGGAGTCAACTTCCGAGGGGAACTCAGGTCTCGGTCTCCCCTTTAAAAGTTTGAACAGCGGGGACAGCTGTGCTGTGGTCAGCCCCAGATAGGGACGTAACCAATTGAGGACCCCAAGCAATCTCTGGGAATCATTCAGGGTTGCAATAGTTTCTGGAAATTGCACCTTCTGATGCTGAATGGTTCGCTCCAGAATCTTGACCCCCAAATACTTCCAAGGAGGTCAGCTCTGAACCTTTTCTGGAGCCGCTTGCAGTCCATAAGAATGCAAGGCGGAGAACAACTGAGGCCAAACCCTCTGCAGTTCCTCCTGAGTGGGAGCCACCACCAGAATGTCATCCATGCAATGATAACAATACATGTCAGGGAACTGCTCGCGGATTCCGGACAAGGCCTGGGTCACATACCATTGACAAATGGTCAGACTGTTCTTGCAGCCCTGTGGCAAAACTTTCCATTGATATCTTCGTACAGACTGATCATTGTTGACAAAAGGCACAGTAAAAGCAAATTTTGGTCTGTCATCAGGATGCAGAGGGATCGTAAAAAAACAATCCTTCAAATCAATGATCAAGATTTCCCAACCTGCAGCGAGCATGGTAGGCAAGGGCATACCAGGCTGCAATGCCCCCATGCTTTCCATGACTGCATTGACTTTTCAGAGGTCCTGTAACAACCTCCATTTCCCCAACTTTTTCTTGATCACAAAAACAGGAGTGTTCCAGGGACTGGTAGAAGACTCAATGTGTCCCTGGCGAAGCTGATCCTGAACTAACTCATGAAGGGTGACTAATTTTTCAAATGGCAGGGGCCACTGGTTCTCCCAGACGGGTCAGGTCACCAGCCACCGTAAAGGCAGTGTAGGGTAATCTGCACCCTTCAACACAGTGACCCCTGTCAAAAATCCATCCCAATGCGCACACCCCAGGCTGCCAGCACATCCTGCCCCCAAAGAGTGACCGGAGCTGCAGTAACATAGGGCTGAACCTTAGCTGTCTGCCCTTCTGCATTTTTGATCAACACAGCCTGCCAGCTCACAAATGTCTGTGCTGCACTCCCCAAGCCTTCAATGGCCACTCCCACAGAGTCTAAAGGCCACTTAGGAGGCCACACAGAGGCAGAGATGACTGTCACATCGGCCCCGGTGTTGATCAAACCTTGCAGCTGGATCCAAGGCAGGCTGGCACCTGGTAAAATCACAGAGCACATCACCTGCGGACGGTTGGCAGAAATGAGCGCAGACTAGAGGACTTGCTGCAATCCCGTGGATCTGGAGCCACCATCTCCATGCATCAGTTGATCTGCCCTGGGAACACACGACTGGAAAGGCACAAGTTGAGCAATGTGGGTTCCTGCCGGAATAACGACAGGAGGGGAGGGTGTGGAAACCATAGCACAAGTCTAGCCCGTAAAATCAGAATCAATGACACCCGGGTGCACAAAGACCCCCAAAAGGGTAGTGTTAGACGGCCCCATCAACAATGCACCCAGTCCATGACCTAAAGGCCCAAATGCATTCAGAGGGACCCTGTGCACCTCAGTAGAATCTAAGATGACTGCTGCTGTGGTGTGTACATCCACCCCAGCAGAGCCGTGGGTGCCTGTGTTGAGTTGACTGGGGCACCCTGCACTGGTGCTGCGCTCTGGGGGATCACTTGTGTCAGCGCGCAGTTCCCCTGTGCGCTCCTGCCCCCGTTTCCTGAGCCTGTCAGATGCTTACCATTAGCATGTTAAGCAGACTTGCATTCCTTTGCAAAATGACCTGGTTTACCACACCTGGAGCACAGAAAATTAGAGTCTGACCCCTTCTTGACTTCTGTCCCCTGCCCCTGCTTGCCCTTCTTCTTCCCCTTCTTGCGCCGACCAGTCCCTGAGGACAACAGGCCTACCCATAAAGATGCTGCCAGAACAGACATTTTGTGGTCCACTGTACCAACTTTGGAACAAGCCTTGACCATGTCTGTCAATGATGGATCGCCTGGCAATGCATCTATAATTTTCCTACAGTCCTCATTTGCGTTGTCCCTTGCCAAAGTTTTGCACAAAACCTGTCTCAAAGTCTCATCATCAGTCTGCTTCTCCAAAGCAGCTGCAAGCCTCTCAACAAATGGCAGGAACAACTCTTTGGCCCCCTGTGCTATCTTTACATATCGTTGCCTGGGAGCAGCTGTCTCCATGGTCTTGAGCAATGCCACAAAATCTGAGAAGGGAGGGAGAAGCAGGCTTGAGGAACAAAATGGTCAAACAATGGATGTGGCAGGAGAAGGTGGGATTGTGCAGGAAAAGGAAGAGTAGCAGGAGGAAGAGGAGTGTGAGGGAAGAATAGGGATACAGGAAGAGGAGGAGCAGAAATAGGGATCACCACAAGGTTCCATCCCTCCTTGTATCTATAGCCTCCCCTCAGCCCCAGGAGCATTGCCACCCCACATGCAGCAGGTGACTGTTGAGGGGTTCCACGATTTTCACAGGGGTGAATCATGACATTTCTCAGCTTTATTGGGTTAAATGTTGTTGCTTTATTTTTTTTAAGGTGCAGAATCTTTATACTTTGGAGAGAGTTTTTGCTGCATCTTGATGTTTGGGGGGAGGTTATGATCTGTGTCTTGAAGTTTGGAGGATTTTTATGCTGAACTTGGTGTTTTGGAGGTTCTTACAGACACATGATGCCCAATGACTTTGTGAGATGAAGTGGGGACAGGAGGAACTCCCAGTCCAAGGTGCTCTGTTCTTTTTTTTCCCCAAACCAGGATTTTTCATTCCCAGGGAGGAATGAAAATGGAGGAAATGGAGGAGGAGGAAAAGCCCTGGAGATCCCGCACAAGGAGTGGCATCAAACCCAGCCCAGGGAGCTGCAGGGAGGAAAGAGCCCCCCTGAGCCAGGAAGGCGGGCGGAGATCCAGGCGGAGCTCAGAGCTGGTGGAGAAGCCTCATGGCAGGGAGAAGCCCCACAAGTGCTTGGAATGTGGGAAGGGTTTCAGGCGGAGCTTGGATCTGATCCATCACCAGGTGATTCACACTGGGGAGAAGCCCTACGAGTGTGGGGAATGTGGCAAGCGTTTCAGCTGGAGCTCCAGCTTGAGACTTCACCAGAGGTTCCACACCGGGGAGAGGCCCTTTGAGTGTGGGGAGTGTGGGAGGAGCTTCAGCCAGAGGAGCTGCCTGATGCAGCACTCGGTAATCCACACTGGGGAAAAGCCCTTTGAGTGTGGGAAATGTGGGATGAGCTTCAGCCAGAAGGGCTACCTGATGCAACATCAGAGGATCCACACTGGGGAAAAGCCCTATGAGTGTGGGGAATGTGGGAAGAGCTTCAGGCAGAGCTCTGGCCTGAGGAGACATGAGAGGATCCACACTGGAGAAAAGCCCTATGAGTGTGGGGTGTGTGGGATGAGCTTCAGCCTGAACTCCCAGCTTATGGAACACAAAGAGATCCATACTGGGGAAAAGCCCTACAAGTGTGGGGAATGTGGGAAAAGTTTCAGAGAAAGCTCAGCCCTGATTTGGCACAGGGTGATCCACACTGGGGAACGGCCCTACACCTGCTTGGAATGTGGGAAGAGCTATGGGTGGCGCTCAGACCTGAGAAAACACCAGTGCATCCACAGCGGGGAGAAGCTCTACGAGTGTCCCCAGTGTGGGAAGAGGTTTCGGATCAGCTCCAGTCTCCTCGTACATCAGCGATTTCACACAGAGGCGAGGCCCTACCGCTGCCCCGACTGTGGGAAAGGTTTCAAGATAAACTCCCACCTCACCGAGCATCGGTGCATCCACACCAGGGAGAGGCCCTACGAGTGTGGGAAGTGTGGGAAGAGCTTCTCACAGAGCTCAGCCTTGTTCAAACACCAAAGGAGGCACCACTAAGGGGGGAAGCCCTGTGAGTTCCCCAAGGGTGGGAAGAGCTTCTTACACTCCTCCCAGCTCCATCCTCCATGGGAGGATCCATGTTGGATGATCCTCAGTGACCCTCACTGGGCAGATCCCTGGTGATCTATGGGCCTGGTCATCTGTGTTGGGAAGACACTTGGCTGGGAGGCTCCACATCTTCCTCGTTCCCTGTGGGCACCTAGATAAACCCAGTGGCAGGAACATCCATTGGGGCACAGACCAACAATGGGAATTCCTTGGGGAGAGCAGATTTATTGACTTTCAACTCCATAAAATCTTCTGCATTCAATCCTATCTTCTGGCGGCATCAAAGAATACTGAATGGTCTTGGAGGTATGTCCTAGGTTGACTATATGATGCTTGTATCTCCAATTGTCTGTTCTGTTTATGGTGAATTATAATTTTTGCACCTTTAAGACTTGTTCCAAGAGCAAAGGAGGGAGAGAAGGGCAGAGTATGTTTTCAGAAACTGGACTCACTCCTCCACATTCCTGCTCCTGGGCCAGGTTGTCTGCAGATGGGCAGACAGAGGTACAGAGCTCTCCTTTGCTGTTAATTAGTTTTAGCTAGCTGTGGCAGAGAAGTTCCCTGGACTGTGGCTGTTTTTCCCTTTTCTTTGGACCTGTTTAAACCTGCTCTGGCCTGAACACCCAAAAGAGCACCGGCAGCTCACACCTGTGGCCCAGCGGGCCAGGCCTGGACTGTGGCATTTCCAGCACCGGAGGGACTGATAAGAGACTGAGTGAGCTGAGCTACAACCCACGGAGGGACTTTCTGAGTTTGTCTCTATTTTAGAGCAGCAAGAGGTTTTATTGTTTAATATTGTTTAGGTTTTATTCTTTAAAAAACAGTTTTTTCCACTGTTCTCCAAGGAGGTATTTTTCCCAAACTGGCTGGGGGAGGAGCCAATTGAATCTGCTTTCCAGAGGAATCCCTTTGGAGGTTCTCTCTCAAATTTGCTCTGAACCAGGACAAGGTCTTTTCCAACTTCAGGGATTCCACAATTTTGATTTCCTATTGCCCAAGGGTGTCTTCTGCAGCCAGATGGTGGAAAAACTGGGGAAAAGACCAAGATTTTGGAGACAGTGGGGTAGAAACTCCACCAAAAAGGTTCTTCCCTCCACCCAAGCACGTGGATCCTCAGCCGGCATGGACATGGAAGTCTTTTTCTTTTGGCCTTGATTTTGTTTTCATTTCTCTTTATCCCTTTAAAATATTCAATATTGAAGTAAAAATAGACATTGAACTAAGTTAGTGGATGTGGTCATGGTAGGACACAGACATGGTGGGACACATGTAAGAATGTGCCCTCTGTTGACAGAGTAAACAAGTTAACCTTTTGTTCCCTTAAAAAGGACAAAAGGCCAGGTGTTTCTCTCCTCAATTTAAAAGACACCTCATAGGACCTCTGGAACTTCACCTCAAACTTAAGGGTAGCTAATTGGACAGGAGCCAAAAAGTCCCACCTAAGCAATTCCCTGGAAAAGAAGAGAACAAAAGAAGTTAATTGCTTTTGCGAAGTGTTTTAGCAAGAGCAAGAACCTCTTGCCCTGACTTGGCTTTTCTCTGTAAAAAGCTTTTTTATTTTTGCCTTTTATTAAAACTTTTTATTCCCAACACTGTCACATGAGCCATCCTGCTTGTTTTATGCCACCTGAGGTAGCTGAGCTATCAAGGGTATAATGCTTATCTCTGAGAGCTTATAAGACCAGGCTCAAAAAGAGAAAAAGCATTAGACATGGAGAGTGACATGGGCACAATGGACATGGACGGGAACAGGGCCATCCCTAGGGACATGGGGAGACACAGGCATGGATGGAGACGTGGGGGACAATGACAGGGATGGAAACATGGTGGGGAGACAGCCATGGGTGAGGACATGGTGGGACATGGGCAGTGACAAGTGGGGACACAGCCATGGCCGGTGCCATGGGAGGAACTTGCAGGGGATGAGGGGGATGCTGGGTTTGAGGGAGTTGAAGGTTCCTGGGCAGGACTTGGACCTTGCTGAGGCCTTTGGGGAGCCCAGGCCAAGCGGCTCCAGCTGCGCTGGGAGACTCTGGTGGAGGTTCTGGGGCAGCTGCTCAAGGACCCCTGACCTGGAGCCCCAGCTGGGCACTGGGCTCCTGGAAGGGGATGAACATCCTTGTCCCTAGGAGGGAAATCCCGACACCCCCAGGGTGTTGGGGACAGCTGAGGGGCCACAACAGGGAGGGGAAAGCCCAACAGAGCTGTTCTCCTCCTAAGCTACATCCTAAAAGTCCCAAAACTCAGGGATTCCTCCCAGGAAAAAGCTGCCAGGAGCTGCCTGAATTGAGGGAAAGGGGGGATGTGATCCCCAAACTGAACAGGAGGGGTCTGGATCCCCAAATCCAAGCCCAGGGGTGAAAGGTAGAGCTGGAGGGACAATGGGGAAGGGGTGGGAGAGCAGGGGAAAAGGACATTCTGAGCAGGAGAGGATTGGGACCCTCAGATTGAGTTGGGAGGGGTCTTTGGGTTGGGGGAACAATGGGAGTGGGGAGGCAAGGGTGGGGATGGGATCAAAAATGGGTGGTTCCATGGGGATCCCTTAGTGTCCCTATCACTTGATCCCTGGAGTGATTTCCGTGAGGCTCTGGGAGGGGGGAATGGATCTGCACTGGGTGGGTCCCCAAGCCCCCTGCCCATACCTGGGGGGCTCATGGGAGGTTCCCTCTACCCAAACGCTGGTGCCGCAGCCATGGGGGAGAGGTGGGTTGGAAAGGGGGATCTGGGGTGGTCAGGGAGGAAGAGCAATAGGAAGAGGAGAGAAAGATGAGGAGGAGGTTAGGGAAAAAAAGGAACAGGAACAGGAGGAGGAAGAGGAGGAACCGCAGCAGATACACACGATTTGCCTGCTCATCTGCTGAGTCTGCAGCTCCCCTGGTCATGGCAGCACTGACTGCCCCAGATCCTGCAGGTAAGTGGGGAGGGGGAGCTTGCCCCAAATCCATTGGGGGACTTCTGGGAGTTTTTTTTGCAGGGAAAGGGATATTTGGATCTTGCATTGCCCCAAAGCTGAGACGCAGATGCCCCTTTGGAGACTTGTGAAGGGTTCCTGTAGCGATCTCTGTACTGGCTGGGGCAGTGGTAACAGTTTGGGGGGGACATTGGTTTTGGGGTTCCAATTGGCATCGGAGTGGGGAGAGCAGCAATGGCCAATCCTGGAGCTGGGGGATCCCAGCAGCCTGGAGGAGTGGGGGACTCTGGAGATGAGCAGAGTCTGGGCCCATCCAACTGTGAACAGGGTGGTGACTTCTCAAGCTGGACTTGGGCAGCAGGACCAAGGTGCCCACCCTTTGTTTTTCCCCCAAGCCAGGATTTGTCCATCCCAACCTTTGTGCAGGTGGAGCTGGTGAAGGCTGTGAGGAAAAGGAAGATAGCATGGAACACTGAGGCAGGTGAGGAGGAACTCACTGCCCCTTTCCCCCTCTGCTCCACCTATCAGCCCAACATTGCCCCTGGCTGCAAGGACAGCGCTGCTGCCAACGCTGTCCTGCCAGGGATGAATTGGTGGGATCTCCTTCTCCTTCCCTCTGGCATGGAGGCAAATCCCGTCCTCTCCTTGTCCACCCTCCTTCCTCTTCTCATTCTATCCTTCTTCCTTCCACATTCCTTCCTCTTCTTTTCTTTCCTTACCCCAGGCACTGAGCTGCAGACAGAGACCTGGGAGGACAAATCTCTGCTGCAGAACCTCTGTTTTGAGCAGCTCCACAGCATGGGAACCCAATAGGGAGGAAAAGCCCTGGGGATCCCACACAAGGAGGGGCTGCAAACCCAGCCCTGGGAGTTGTGAGGAGGTAAGAGCCCCTCTGTGCCTAGAAGTCAGCCAAAGATCCATTTGGCACTCGGAGATGGTGGAGACGATTCATGGCGGGCAGAAGCCCCACAAGTGCTTGGAATGTGGGAAGGGCTTCAGCTGGAGCTCGGGAGATCAGACCTGATCTGGCACCAGGTGATCCAGATGGGGAATCAATCAGTCCTACATATGTGGGGAGTGTGGGAAGGGCTTTGGGTGGATCTCCAAGTTCATCAATCATCACAAGATTCACACCAGGGAGAGGCCCTATGAGTGTCCCAAGTGTAGGAAGTAGTTTCTGAGAAGCTCCAATCTCATCGTAATGAGCCGAGGGGTCAGATGGAAAAGTATTTAGGATAATTGAAAACTGTGGATGAGTCAAGGGGACAGCTGGGAATATAACTGAGATAGTAGAAGATTACATATTTTAGTTTAGATTTTAAAATTTGTTAAGAAGCCAAGTTAGCTAGCAAAAATCACATGCCTTAGTTAAAGAGTAGCAAATATATTAGAAAAGTAAAGTTAGGAGTGACAGGGATAGATGTAGGAATTGTGAAGGAGCAGAGAAAATAGAAATATCTTGCCTTAAGAATAATCAGCAGTTAGGAGAGGCTACCGTGACCAGCAGATCAAAAAGTCCTGCAAACTGGCCATGGGTGAAGAGTTTACCTTGAGGAAGACAGCTTTCTTCCTCCCTTACACCCACTCCCTTATTTCAAAATCCCAAAGACCCAGTTAAGGAAGCACAATTGCGCAACCGTAATGGATATTCAGCTGATTATAATACTAAGCGGGCAGGTAATGATTATGTATTATGTGTCCTTAGAAACAGCTTGGATATGTAAAACCTTTTCTGTATAAATAGAAAGCAGGAGTCTGCAACTCCTTGCACATGTACTTGGAAATGATTGCACGTGTCCAACACTGCAATAAAATACCCTTCTTTCCAGCTTTAATTAGTTGAGGAGTCGTCTGTCCATGCTTCAGTGCATCAGTGGATTCACACAGAGGAGAGGCCCTTCTGCTGCCCTGACTGCGGGAAGGGCTTCAAGCACAACTCCAGCCTCGTCACCCACAGGCACATCCACACTGGGGAGAGGCCCAGTGAGTGTCCTGTGTGTGGGGAGAGATTCTCCAGGAGCTCTCACTTGACCCAACACCAAAGGAGGCACCATTAAGGGAAGCCCTGCGAGTACCCCCAGTCCCAGTATCACCCCCTTTCCTGCCCACAGAGCTCTTGAGCCAGCGGCGGCCGCAGCCGCTCCCCGTGGCCTTGCACAGGAACCCCTGTGATCGGGCAGGGAGGATTCGGGAGGATTTGGGCCGTGACGGGGCGGGGTCCGGCAGGGACCGCGGGCTGCTGCGGGTCTGCCCAGCAACTGGTGAGTCATCAGCCCCGCTGTCTCTGATTGGCTGAGGAAAGGCCGGGAGTAGACAAAAGGAATTGGAGAGATCCTGCCCCGAGCACCAGCACTGGCAACACAGTCCCAGCCTGGGCACAGGGAGGGAATTTATTACCATCCAAATCACAGCAGGAGAGAGGAAAGAAATCTCTACAACACTTTCCCCCCACCCAACAGGGATCACCCAGACCAGGGGTTATCAATGATGGAGAGTCGGGGGCATCTGAGTTGGGATCAGAAGCCAATTTTATTGAGTGTACCAGGTGTTTATATAGAGTTTCACTTGTATGGTGCTTATATAGGGCTCCATTTTTGGTAACAATTTCCCATTGGTTACACTTCTTTATGACATCACATCACCTGGTAACATTATTTTATCACTATGTCTCACAATATGTTTCTTGGTCACTTCTTGCCCAGGGAGACTTTCTCTGTGTCTGTCTCTCCCATGGTTTCTGCTCAATCAGGCAGAAGAAGAAGATATCAGGCCTCTTTATCTGTTCCACTGTACTCTCTGTTTTATTCCCCATACCTCCCCCTATCTGTTCAAACAAAAATACATTCTTAAGTGATTTGTCTATTATTTTTTTCATACAATATAAAATACAAGGAATAAGCATAACAATACATAATATAATCCTAATACATATAAGCCTATTTTAACTAAATTTCTTATCCATCTACCAAGTCTCCAATCCCCCAGAAGCTGATCTAGCCCTGTAAGCCCTGATACCACTGGGTAATCATAACCATTTTCCCAAGGGCATAAGTCTGTTAGAGGTTAAACAGGTGCTGATGTGGTGGCGAGGTCCTGTTCACAAGGGTTCTCCTCCAATGTTGATGTTCAAGGTGAATCTTCAAGTGATGTAGTCAAAGATTCTCAAAACGCCTTCACATTGTTTGCTGGAGTCCACTTGGAACCATTCTCTGTGGAGATGCAAGCAAAACCTCTACCCCAGCCTGGTCAGAGAGAAAGCCAGGTAAACTTTCCTAGGAATTGTTCTTGGGAGTTTTGAGAAGGCTGAGAGAAAGAATTAAAGCAATCTTGCAGCTGGTGTTTTGAACAGTTGTTTTCTTATGTTTACTAAAGAGTGTTTCCTTAATTAGCCAATCATATGAGGTGTGTTGATTAAAGGACCAGTCAAGTCTACCAGTGTTGCAGCAGCGTATAAAAAGAAATGGGCTCCTAATAAAATTAGTATTAGTCTCCTGGAGAGAGTTAGACTTTATGTGTCGCCTGACTCTTGTTCCTGACTCAGTGGTGACACCAGGTGACATCAGGTGACCTATGGATAAAGCCCCAATATCTTACCAGATCCTGGATCCTTCACTAAGGCAAGGGATTTTTCCTTTTGTTGCAATTGTGAATTACAATTAAAATGTAAAACAATCAGGGGTTGGGGTCCATCAAAGATCATTTCAAGAAGTTGAACACATAAAAGGCTTTCTGCAGTCTCTTGGAAGGGCTGTCCTCTCTGGCCCCCTCTTTCTATTGTACCAAGAGACGCTTGAGGGAGCCATGAGCCCATTCAGTGACAGATTGGCCTTTTGAGGAATGAGGAATACCTGTTTTGTGCATAATTCCCCAAAGGCAAAAAAGGTAGCAACTCAGCAGGAAGTATAAGCTGGGCCATTGTCTTTACTTCAGATGGTATACCAAGAGTTACAAAAGCAGCAGTGAAGTTCTAGAGACATCTTTAGACGTTTTCCCTGAACGGGCTGATGCAATGTTTGGTTTGAAAACACAGGAGTCTGTGAAGGAAGGCAAGAGCCTCCTGTGAAATGGAAAAGGTAAACCCCCTCCCTCCAAATTACCACAATTTCAAAATTAAAAGATCTCAGGCAAAGATATGGGAATGGGAATAACAGTTCTTTACTAGGAAAAAAAATAAATTTAAAAAAAAATGGAATTAGTACAAACAAAACCAGTGATAGAGTCAGAAACCTGACACCCTGAGGAGTCAGGGTGTTGGTAATAGTCCAGTTAAATGGTGGCTGCTCCTCCTGGAGTGGCAGATGAAATGCTGCTGAAGTGGTGATCTCTAGAAGGGTGGAGTTTTCTCTCAAGGTCTGATGATAGACTAGATGGGCTGATCTTCCTCTGGGAATCTAGCAGGAAAGAATTGCTCCTCTGGGAATCCATCGGGGAAGAAGCTGCTCCTCTGAGAATTCAGCGAAGAGGCTGTCCTGCTGTCCCAAAAAGTGTAGATTTTATGCAGGTAAGGATGCTTGGCTCCTCCCTCTGGGTGGAGCATCCCACAATGGGATGATGTAGTACAGTCATTCAATGGTCCATGAACAGAAGATATCTCCCTGGAGGGAGACATTGTTCTTGGAAGAGATAAGAAAATTGCCCAACCTCCAACAGATGGCAATAGAATACATGCTGATCTTACAAGCCAGGACATTATCCACCCCTTATTCTATTTCCATCTGCATCACAATGAAATCTTACACCCAGTTCTCACTTAAGACCAGTTTTCCCTGTGGTACACAACGTGTTTCCTCATCTTTCTGCATTACCCACCAAGTGTAACCAGGTCCCTGAGCAAAAACAATCCCACAGATGGGTTTGTCCTTGCCTGAGGTGGGATTAATCCAAACAGTTTTTCCTAAAATACCTTTTATATGTACCACAGGGACCTTATCTCCATCTACTGTGTGTAAGGGTTCTGACTGGGCAGCACCAGCTCGATTGATGGATCCTCGGGTGTTGACCATCCAGGTTGCTTTTGCCAGGTTCATTTCCCAGTTTCTAAATGTTCCCCCACCAAGTGCCTTCAGGGCAGTCTTAAGGAGTCCGTTGCACCGTTCAACTTTGCCAGCAGCTGGAGCACAATAGGCAATATGATATATCCATTCAATACCATGTTCTCTGGCCCAGGTGTTGAAAAGGCCGTTCTTGAAATGGGTGCTGTTGTCATACTCAATTCTCTCAGGGGTGCCATGTCTCCACAGGATTTGCTTTTCCAGGCCTAAGATGGTGTTCCGGGCAGTGGCATGAGGTACAGGGAAAGTCTCCAGCCATCCAGTGGTGGCTTCCACCATGGTCAGCACGTAGCGCTTGCCTTGGCGTGTCTGGGGCAGGGTGATGTGGTCAATCTGCCAGGCCTCCCCATACTTGTACTTGGACCCCCGCCCACCATACCACAGGGGCTTCACCAGCTTGGCCTGTTTGATGGCAGCACAGGTCTCACAGTCATGGATCACCTGAAAAATATTGTCCATGGTTAGATCCACCCCTCGGTCTCGTGCCCATTTGTAGGTGGCATCTCTACCCTGATGACCAGAGGCATCATACTAGAGGTTCCTTCAAGGGGCTCTGACAGATCGTACCAAAAAGCTTGGTCATGGGAGGTTGAGGCTACCTTCACTTTGGTGGAACTCCCCTGGTTAGAGTTTCCCTCCTTGAGCTGACACACCCGTGCTGCCAGGACAGAAGTGGGTTTCCCATCCCATCCCATCCCATCTCCCCATGTCTTCTCCATGGTCCCTCTCTCTCTAGCTGGTGATTGTTGGGCGCTGATTCTGGGGCCTGTGACTCTCACAGGTGCTGCATTAACCTTCCTTATCTCCTCCCTCATCTCCTCTTTAAACTTCTTAATCACAGCTGAGATATGAGCCTGCATTGGGCCATTAATCATACTCTCATAATTCCTAAGTTTGTTGGCAACAGAGCCCACTGTCTCTCGGTTAGTGTCAGCATCAATTGTTGCAATGACAGTGGGGTACTGAGATGGCCCAAGATTTGCTAGACTCCACAGCATTTGCCCTGTGCACCTCACCTTGTCAGGGTCATTATCATGATGTCCATCCCTCGCAAAGAGCACCTCCAATACTGCCACTTCCCTCAGCTGTTGGATCCCTTCCTCAAGGGTCTTCCAGCGCATTCTATGATGGTGCTCCTGCATTCTCTCCCTGTGGACAAACCTCTCACTGACACTCATTAAGAGCTGCTCCCAGAGAGAAAGGGACCCTGGTTCCCTTACAAAAACCTGATTTATACCCGAGTCCTGTGTCAAGGGTCCCAAGTTCCTTGCCTCAGCAGCGTTCAGCTGCACGCCTGTACCCATAAGGTCCCAGACCCACAGTAACCAGGTAGTACAAGCCTCATGCCCTTGTTGCACAATGTCTTTGTGCAGATTATGGAGACTTTCATACGTCAGGGACTCGGTGATGATCGCGACCTCTGGCTCCCCTGCGGGTTGTGAGGTTCCTCCATTCCTATCCCTGTCTGGGTGCTCTGCTTTCATCTTAGACCTCCTTGTTTCTACCGGGGCAACTGCTGCTGGCTGTGACTGCCTTTGTGGTTCAGCTGGAACCTGGACAGTTGTAACATCTGTGGGTTCCACAGCTGTACTATTAGACTGTCCCTCCTCAAGGCAAAGGGCCGGTTTCTCACCAGCTGGGGAAATGCACTCCTTCAGCATCTCTCGTATCTCCTTAACCAGAACCCTCACCCAATCTGGGTCGTTCATTTCTGAGGTGGGCTGTAGGGCAGGGTCAGGCTTTGGAGCAGCAGCATCTCCAGTCTCTGGGGCAGGGTCAGGCTCTGCAGCAGCATCTCCAGTCTCTGGTGTAGGTGTCAGGGTCGTTATCCAGGTTAATCTTCCCTTATCTCTGAGTGCTAAATATAACAGGCATAAGAGGCATATCAGCAGCACCACCCATTGTATGATATCATTAGCACTTAGAGTGGATCTTAACCCTTTGAAAACTGGTGGACTGGACTCAAAGACATGGTTAAAAGGTTGTGAGAAAATTTCCCCCAGTGTAATTTCCTCACAGTAGGTACCATTATTAAAGTAACCCCAAAAACATACAGTTAGTGTGTGATAGCTCTGAATCCATGGACCTGCCTTCCAGAGGAAGTTAAAGATCCATGAATTCCTCACCTTATTAACCCATAAGCCAAACTGGATAACAGACACAGTAGTTATAGGACCCATTTTTAGATAAGGGCCTGCAAATGGGAGAAATACAGCTGCAAACACGTGCCACCCAAAACAGGGTAAACTAGATCACATGGTGATACTTAAAGATGTTTCTATATCAGCACACACAACAACAACAACAACAACAACAAGAAAATTAAATTACTTGAGAACTGTTAATCCTTTTTCTTTTTTCCCTCTCAATGCCCTCGAGCCCCAGGTTGGGCACCAAAATCTGTCTAGGTTTGAAAAGACAGGAGTCTGTGAAGGAAGGCAAGAGCCTCCTGTGAAATGGAAAAGGTAAACCCCCTCCCTCCGAATTACCACAATTTAACAAAAGGCTCTCAGGCAAAGATATGGGAATGGGAATAACAGTTCTTGACTAGGAAAAAAACAAAATAAAAATAATAATAACAAAACAAATGTAATTAATACAAACGAAACTAGTGATGGAGTCAGAAACCTGACACCCTGAGGAGTCAGGGTGTTGGTAATAGTCCAGTTAAAATGGTGGCTGCTCCTCCTGGAGTGGCAGATGAAATGCTGCTGAAGTGGTGATCTCTAGAAGGGTGGAGTTTTCTCTGAAGGTCTGGTAGTAGTTGGGCCTGATCTTCCTCTGGGAATTCAGCAGTGAAGAAGCTGCTCCTATGGGGATACAGCAAAGTGGCTGCCAGTGTCTCAAAAAGTGCTGATTTTATGCAGGTAGGAATGCTTGGCTCCTCCCTCTGGGTGGAGCATCTCACCATGGGATGATGTAACTTTACTGGTCATGCAGTGAGTCATTCAATGGTCCATGAACAGAATATATCTCCCCAGAGGGAGACATTGTTCTTGGAAGAGATAAGAAAACTGCCCAACCTCCAACAGATGGCAAATAGAATACATGCTTATCTTACAAGCCAGGACACACAGTTTGTAACCAAGAGTCGGGTGCAGCTGAGAAGGCTCCGAGCGCCTCCTCCCAGGCTGATTCTGCAGATCCGAGGCTGCTCTGGGCTCTGCCAGGGCTCTGCTGGGGCTCAGCTCTGGGCCATGCTGGGCCCACTCTCCCCTCACATTGCTCCGGGCAGCCGAGTCACAGAGAGAGGAGGAAGGGACACCTCAAGGGAGTTGAGGTTTAAGAGAGTTTTTATTCAAAAAACTGCCATACCAAACAGGCTGTCATAAGAACCGTAATAAACAGGCTGTCCTAACTACCATAACCAACTAGCACTGCTAACTACCATCACTAACTAGTTGTCCTAACTAACTACTGTAACTAACAGCTGTCCTCCAGTGCTTCATCTCCTCTGCTGCTGCCTCAGTTGCTTTGATGCGGTGATCAGAGGGGTCAGGCTGGAGAGAGGCTTGGCTGATGATAAAAATGGATGCTGCCCAAAGGATATAAAAGAAAGAAATGAACTGTTACTTTCCAGAGCAACTTTCTCACAGGCTCTGTTGCAACAGGACAAAGGGAAACTCAGGAGAGGGAAGCAGGCTCAGGTTAGATCTAAGGCAGAATCTTTTTGCCGGGAGAGAGGGGAAACACTGACCGAAGGTGCCCAGGGATGTGGGAGGTGCCTCCTCCCTGGGAACATCCAAGCTCAGGCCAGGCAGGGCTCTAAGCACCTGACCTGCCTGAAGATGGCCCTGCTCCTTGTGGGGCACCAGGGGCAGATGCCCTCGAAAGGACCCTGCCAAGCCAAACCCGGCGAGGATTCTGCTTGCTTTGCGTGTGGAACGCAGCGAGGCTGGAGACTATCGGAGGGGCCCCAGCAGAAAACCCTTCTCTGGCGCTGCTGCTTCCTCTCAGCCGCTCGGCATTCACCTGCAGCAGCTCCTGGGCAGACCAGCGCTGCTCCTCGTCCGGCTCCAGGCTGCACTCGAGGAAGTCCCGCAGCAGAGCCGACAGGCGCCGGGGCTCCTGCAGCTGTGGGGTCCCGTTGTGCCGGATCAGAGCGCGAGCCTGCAGGAAAAGCAAACTCAGCACTCTGCCAGCTTCCTTCCCACCCACAGGTGCTCACAGCGACCCCGGGTTCTCAGCCCCAGCTCCAGGGGCACTTTCCTCCCTGGCAGAGATGCTGCTCACAGCTCATTTTCCTGTGCCAACCAAAAAACCCAAACCCTGGTGCTGCCACAGCCATTGGAAAGAGCTGATGTACTTGCTTCACATTTTCAGGTCATCCTCAGAGCCAGAAGAGCTGCAACAGCATAAATCCCAAAGCAAATTGTTGCTGGAGAGCAGAATATTTGTTTGTGTTGAGGCTCGAGTCCTCTGGGAATTCCCTTCCCCAGGTGCAGAAACCTCCAGCTGCTGCTCCCAGTGCAGGGTCACCCTGTGCTCACAGGGCTCTGCAGCCCCTGGAGAATTTGCCTCTTACCATGGCCCTCATTTCCTTGAAGTAAGGAGGTTCTCCTTCCACCATCTCGATGGTCACAATGCCAAAGGACCAGATGTCCACCTTGGGGCCATAAGGAGAACTGGTCACAACTTCTGGGGCCATCCAGTGAGCAGTGCCCACCATGGAGCTGCGCCGGTCCTGCTCAGAGCTCAGCTGAGCACAGAGGCCAAAATCAGCTGAGGACAGAAACAAACACTGTCAAAAACAGCTGGAATGAGGAAACCAAGCACCAAGACTCCCCACTCTCAGTCTGAGAATGCAGTAGTGAAGTCAGCTGGAAAAGTGCTCAGGGCTGTAGCCAAGGGAAGGTGGAACTGGACCCTTAAAGAAACCCTCAGCTTTCATGCAGTGGCTTTTACTGATTCTCTTTAAGATTTAGATTCCAACTCCTGCCCTCTGGGAGGGCCATACCCAGAGCAAAGCCACCCCTGGCACCCTGCTGCTCTCCGGAGCTCTCTGCAGGGGCAGCCGCTCTCAGCTGGCAGCAGGGGCCGGGCAGTGCCCCCAGCAGCCCTTGTGGGGCTCTGGCCGGCACTGGGAAGCAGCCCCACAGCCGCACCCGGGAGCGCCGTGCCTGGCCAGGAACACCCACCCAGCTTGACAGAGCCGGCCATGCCCAGGAGGATGTTGGAGCTCTTCAGATCTCTGTGGATCACCCGGTTCGCATGGAGGAAATCCAGGCCCTGCAGGCACTGAGAGAGAACAAGAAACACCAGGACAAAAACCAATGGCCGGAATCTATCACACAAGAAAGGACAGTTCCGAATTCTGCCAGCAGCAGCTTTGCTGTGACAGGCCAGGAGTGCAGAGCAGACAGGCTCCAGGCAAACGGCTCAGGGCAAAGCTGAGAACAGCACATCAAATCCAGAACAGACAGAGAGTGCCACAACAGCAGGAACGAGAGCAAGAACAGAGCAGAAGTGCAGCGATGCTGGCAGGCCGTTCACTGCAGAGGCTCTTTCTTCTCCAGCTCATAAAAACAACAGAGAAACAGAGCCCTGAGCATGGAGCCACTCCTGTTCTCATGCCTGTGTGGAAGGACCATCATGCCCAAGCCGTGGCAGCCACAGGCAGGATCCCTCACCTCCCGACTGACAGCTGCCTTCTCTCCTTCAGCCATGCGTGTCTGTCTGACAACGTCCTGCAAAGTTCCCCCATCCATGTATTCCATCACCAGCCAGAGATCTCCGTCAACAAGGAAGCTGGAAGAGGAAAGCAGTGGCATGGAGACAAATGTGCAGTGCTCAATTCCCCCATGGAAGAGCCTGGAGTGGAGTTTTGTTTCCAGGTCACTTGTCCATGAGGACAGAATCAGATGGAGAGACATTCCTGCCAGGCTGCAGAGTCCTTGGAATCTGCACAGTCTAAAGGAGGAGACACCTGTGAGAAAGGAGAGGCCTTAGATGGCAAGCAGGTGAAAAAAGCAGTTTAGCAACAGCCCAGATCAGTGTGGAACCACAACACTGGCCCCCAGCTGGTTCAGCTTCTGAGCTCATCAGTTCCACCATTCCCTGCAGAACAAGGCAACACAACTCCCAGGGTTATCCAGGGGAGGAGGCCGTGCAGCACTTGGGACAAAAGCAATCAGAAAACCTTTCAGAAAGTCCCTTCAGAAACAGTCAAGGCCAGTGCAAAATAGGCAAATGAGGCATTTCTGGAAACAGGCCCTGGTCTTCCTGGCATCTGCAGCAATGGAAAAGGGCTGGGAAGAAGAAGCCAAGGGAAATAATTTCTGCTGTGGTTTATCAGCACTTGTAGTAAGACACAGAAAACGGGGTCAGCTTGAAGGAAAAACCAAACCAAAGCAACCAAAGCACATGGAGGAAGTGAACTTCCAGGCTGTTCTTTTGGGAAGACATGGCTGGGTCAGGCATTTTCAAAACAGGCTACAGACTATGGGTGCCAGGAAAGGTTAAGGCAGGGCCCGTGCACGGGATGAGGCCTGAAGCACTCACCTGTCCAAAGAGTTGACAATGTTGGGGTTCTTCTTGTCCTTCAGGAGCAGGAGCTCATTCACAGCTCGTTCCCTGTTCTGCCCTCTGAGACTCATTTTCTTTATGGCCACCTGAGGGGACATTGCAGACCTTTAACTGGAGGAGTCTGTGGCAGGAGGCCACAGCAAACACGGGGCGAGGCTTTTTGGAGCAACGGAGCCGGGCTGTGCCAAACTGCCCTGGGATGGGCACCAGAGCTCAGCAAGGGCCACTCCCACAGCCCATTGCTCTGCTCGCTGGGGCTGCTTACAGGACACACGGCCAGAGACATTTGGCCTTGCAAGCTCTGCAGAAATGGCCCCTCAGCTGTCAGCCTCCAAGCTCTAACCACATTCTCTGCACCTACAGTCTTCTCAAATGGCCTCAACACTCTCATTACTATTCAAACACATTTTGCAAGCAGGAGGTAATTCTGGTTCTGTGAAAACAGAGCAAAACAGCCAGGAACCCTTTAGCAATTCTATGGAATTTGGCCATGATTTCAGATGCAGCTGCTCTGTTTGGGATTGCACAACAAAGCAAACACACATATCCATTGCTCAGGTGATCCCTGTCACAGGCTTATCACTGACCCCAGACCCAAACACAACTGCAGGGTTTGCTCTGGACATCCATCTTCTCATTTCTCTCCCTCTCTCTGTGGACAGCTGAAGTGGAACTAAAGCTCCAAATTGAGCCCAAGCAGGATCTCCCCCTAATTAGGCTTGAGGTACCTGTTAAAGATGAAAGGCAGGATGGAAAAACTGCTAAATAGTGTTCCTGTCTGAGGCTGGGGTGAAGATAAATTGGGCCTCAGTCTCCAGCCCTGATCCATTCACACTTTTAGATATGAAGAGCAAGCCAGCGTGTCCTGCTCTGACAGACACCGCTGCCCTCCTTGCATCCCTTTGGGCACTCCAGAAGGACTGAGTGTGTCCCAGCTGTGCTCTGCAGGCTGACACTGCTCTGCCTTCAGAGGAGCAGCCTGTGCGGGAAAGCTCTGCTGGTCCCCAGAGCTGCAGCCACAGCTCCCAGCAGAGGGGAGAGCCCTGCAGAGCTGCCAGACGTGCTGGGCGTGTTGGCACTGACCTCTCCTCCGGTGGCCCTGTCGAGTCCTTTGAAAACGGTTCCGAAAGCCCTGGAGACAAAACAGTAGAGAAGAAAGAAGCAGTGCTTGAGGCCCTGGGAGTGAAAGCCAGCCCAGACAGGAGATCTCTGCTGCCTGCAGCGCTCACAAACACCTGGGTGCATCGACCCTTGCAACAACAGCGCAGCAGCCACCAGCCCTCTGCCATGCCAGGTGTGCAAGGGAATACTGAGACCCAACACGAAGGAATTGGGCTGGAGCAAATCCCAAATGTCCACACTGAATTGCTTTAGTTCAAAACCTGAAGTGAGCAATGGGTGTCTAAAGAACTGGAAAAGAATGCATTTCATCCTTTTCCATTTCCTGCCTAAGACCTGCAGGATCCACAAGGGCCCTGCCATCAGGCAGGTGATGCATTTTCCCCCAGAGTGCATCAGCTCTGTGTCTGTTGCTGAATGTATGGGGTCTACGACCTGTGCTAGAATAGAGCACCCATTAGTTCATCTCTGGTTCCTGTTTCTAAACCATTAGGTTGTTAATGCTGACTGGAGGATATTTTTTGAAGCAAAATATTTGAAAGAAATCTCCTTGAGAACTGTTTTCTGACAGTCACCAGATGGTGAGTGGCTCTTTTAGGCAATCCAGCTCCAGACACAGAAGATCTTCCAGGTCCTGCTCCTTGCTGCAGGCAGGACACTGCCAGCCTCAGGGGCCTGTGATGGCTCCTTTTGACCACAGTTCTCAATTCTGATCAGGACTGAGAGACAGCAGGATGACACCCCAGTGTCTGAAGGTGTTTGGAGCTCTCCTGACTTCTCCCTTGATCCTGCACCAGCACAACCCCTGGGCTGCTTGTGCAGAAGTAGCTGCCGTGCACTTACCCTTGGCCAATCTGCTCCACTTCCAGGTATTTCTCGGCAGGCTCCTCCATGCTCACGATGTTCCCTGAAAGAAACCACGTGGAAGAAGCTCCCTCCCAGAGCGAGACTCCGCCAGAGCAGAGCCAGAATGCAGCCCCACTCCCTGGGGCCGTGAGCCCCGTGGTCTCAGCTGGGGAAGGACAATAAATGCCCCTGTGACATTCAGCTGCAGAGCAACGCTGGCTGCAGCTGATGCTGAGACACACACACAGCCCCCTGCTCTGAACACAGGAACAGAGCAGACGTACTCAGCTGCACCAGGCACCACTCCCCTCTCCCCTCTGGCTGCAGGGCTGTGCTGCTGTCAGAACCTTCAGCCCAGGATCCCACAGTGGAGGGAGGTTCAGCGTCCTCTTCCCAAGCACAGGGAGGTTCTCCGTCCTCTTCCCAAGCACAGGGAGATTCTCCATCCTCTTCCCAAAATGCTGCAGGTTCGCCATCATCTTTCCAAGCCACAGGACGTTCACTGTCCTCTTCCCATGCTGGGAGAAGTTCATCCTCCTCTTCCCAAGGCACAGGATGTCCTCTGTCCTCATCCCACACCATGGGGGCTTGGCCATCCTCGTCCCGCACCAGGGGACATCCACCGCCCTCGTCCCACGCCGGGAGATGTCCACTGTCCTTGTCCCACGCCGCGGGAGCCTCGCCGCTGTATTCCCACAGCGCGGGATGTTCGCCCTCGTCTCCCAGAGCAGCGGGAAGTTCACTGTCATCTCCCGGCACCGAGGGAAGTTCACCAGCGTCCCCCAGAACAGCGGGGAGCTCACTGCTGTCTTCCTCCTCTTTGGCCTCCTCTTGGGAAGCAGAGGGAGCCAGAGGAGGGGCTGGTGCTGCTTTTGTGCCCTGTGGACAGACGGCAGCATGAGGGATGGGAAGTTCTATCTCAGTGATCACCTTATTTATCCTCAGCTGCACATCCAGCTGCACGAAGCAGAAATTGGGTTTGGAGCCCTTCAAACTAACAATGGGCTAAAGTCGACATTGCCACTTATTGTTGGGAATTCCATATTCCACCGTGGCTAAAGCCAGCAAGCAATCCTCTGCCTGCAAAACCAGACCTGCAGGTCTTCAAAAGCTCTGCAGCAGAAAAGGAGAAATCTGCTGGGATCCCTTTGCTGCTGCTGCTGCAAAGACTCTGACAGGAACTTTCCTTCAGCCTCCCAGGCTGGCACTCGGCTGCCACACGCCGAGCTCACAGCTTGCTGCACAATTCCAAGCACCAAAGGTTCCTTTCCCACTCACCGAAGGAGGAGCTGCTCGGAATCCACACATGAGGTGCCCTGCAACGGGAGAGGGAACATGCAGCAGATGCTGTCAGGAAAAAACTGCCTGCGGTGGGAAATGTCACGGAGCAAGGCAACCCCGAGAGAGCATTTTGCTTTCCCAGCGTCCCTCCAGGGGCCACAGTCCCTTCCCACAGCAAGAGAACAGCACAAAATGCTGGGCTGGGTCAGTTCTTGGCTGGGCAGGGAGTTCCCGGCTCTGCTGCCACAGACTCCCCGCTGGAGGGAACAGAACCCCCCAGGGCTCATTGCAAATGCTGTGCACGCCCCGCTGGCTGCAGACACCCCCTTTTTCAGCTGCAGCTGCTGGCAGGAGCTCTCCCAAAGCAATGGAGCCTTCATGGCCATTTGGTTACAAAGTCAGCTCGGGTCCAGAGGAAGAACAGAAAGCACACAGTGTGGAGTTGCGTTATTTGTATGTTTTATTATCCCTGTATTATGTATTGGTTTATTCCTTTGTACCCCCGTGTGCAACTTGGTTTATCCCCAGTTTTCCCGCCTTGTCCTCCCTTCCCGCCTTCCCAGTATCTATCCATCACCCTGAAAGAGGCATTTTACCCCCCCCGGGTGCCTTGTCTATCACTCGGTGCCCCTTCCCATCCATCCAGAAGTTTCTACTCAGGGCACCGGGTGATTGGGCGAGGACCTGGGACTCCCCCCATATCCTTCCCCCATTGGACCCCACCATATCCCCCCATCCCGGAGCCACCCCCTATCCCTATCCCCATTGGTCGTTGGATACCCCTCCCATACAGTTTATAAGCCAGTGCAAGCACCTTGTGCTTGTTCCTGTTGGCTGGCATCGTTCTAAGACATTTGGCCCCGTTGGGCTACAATAAACTCGGACTTAGCAGGATCCGCTCTTCATTTACCACCGCGAGGCTTGCTAGCGCTGCCCGGAACCCACAAAGGCACTCTCCAAACCCCAGCTGGGAGCGGCGGAGGGTGCCTCAATCACCCACTCTCGCCCCAGAGAAGAGCTAGCCGGGGCTGAGACAAAGGGAACCGGGGCGGGAGCGCGGCAACACAGCAAGCCCAAAGCCATAGCACCGAGGGAAAACCTCGACTTACGTGCCAAGTGGGTTAAAAAATACCCCAAATAAGCCACAGAGTACAGCGTGCAAACTGCAGCAGCCACGTGCTGGATCATTTTGGCTGCACTGCACACGTCTGTAGACTGCAGCCCTGCAAGCACACAAGGACACCCGTCAGGGCTGGGCTGGTGCTGAGAATGCCTCGGGCAGGAGGATCCTCCGGCAAGGAGCAGTGCCCAGAGCCACTCGGGACACTGAGGCCTCCGTGTCCCACAGCCACGGGAGCACCTCGGGGACGTGGCAGTGCTCCTGTGACATCACAGCAGCAGCTCACGCAGAAACCGCCCGGAAGGTTCTCCTGGGTCACAATGGAGCACAAAGAACCCTCCCAGGGCACAGCCTATTGCCCAATGGCTCCAGGAGGAGCTCTGAAAATGCAGCAAACAGGGACACCCCATAGCCCAGCCTGAACACTGAGGAGGAACAAGGACGGGAGCACAGCAGAGGAAACAGGACCTTTAGTCACTGCTACTTCTGACTAAAGCCAGCAAGCCGTGTTCCCGCTGGGATCTTTGTTCTCACTCTAAAAACAAGCAAGGTGCTCCGCTCTAAATATACAGAGGGCAGGAACTGGGCGGGAGGTGGGATGAGGAAGGAGGAGGAGGAGGGAGAGAGGAAAAGGAGGAGGAAGAGGAGGATCAGGAGCAGGAAAAGGAGGAGGAACAGGAGGTTCCAGTGCCCCCTGAGGCCGCAGCACCCTTGGCCCCGGGACCATCGCCCCCAGCTCATCCTGCAGGTGAGAGGGGAGGGGGAGCTCGCCCCAAATCTATCGGGGGGTCCCTGAGAGGGTTTTTTATTGGGGTGTGTTTGGAGCTTGCAGATTGTGGAATTGAGCCCCAGATGTTCGTCTGGGAGGCCCAAATAAACCCTGGGAGGTTTTTCTCTGTGTGTGTGTGTAGGTTTGGATCTTGCAGGACCCCAAAGCTGAGCCCCTTGGGGGATCTTTGGGAGTCCACGTGGCCATTGCCCAGTGTCACCAGGGGGAGGACATTGTCCTGGGGACCCCCGGGGGAGCAGAGGAGGGGAACCCCTGGGACCCCCGGAGTGGGGAGAGCAGAGAGGGGCGATCCTGGAGCTGGGGGACCTCCGGCTGGCTGGAAAGGGGGGAGCCTGGAGAGGAGGAACCCCTGGGACACCTGGGATCTCAAAGTAGAGCATCAGGGCAGAAGGGACCCCATGGAGCCCCAACAGCCCCTGGATCATCCCTAAGCAAGACACCTGAGAAGGGGGAACCCCTGGAACCATTGGACCCCCATCATCCCAAGGAAAGGAAACCTCTGGAACCCCAAAAGTGGAGAGATCAGAGATAGGGAACTCCTGGGAGAGTTGTTTTGAGCTGAACCTTGATATTGTGGAGATTTTCATGGAACAAGAGTCCTGCTGAGTTCTAGGGATGGACTTGGGCAGGAGGAGCCTCCAGTCCAAGGCGCTCCCACCTTGGTTTTCCCCAAACCAGGATTTTTCATTCCCAGGGCGTGGCTGGATGGCAGAGGAGGAAAAGCTGCAGGAGGAGGAGCTGCAAACCCAGCCCAGGGAGCCAAGTGATTGGCGTTTTTCACAATTATGGTAGCACAGGATGGTTTCTAACACCTCTCTGCCGGGGCCTGAGGAGAGTCAGGGTGAGGAAGACGGGTCCTGCCCTATTTAGGCAGCCTCGCTCTGTTCCCCTGGGGTGTGACCACAGACACAGGTTATGATCCATGGGCAGAAGGAGACAATAAAACAAAGAAAAGGGAAAGGATTCCCTAAAACCGCGGTAATTAGCCTCTGAGACTAAAGTGTACACGAAGAACCAAGACCCAAGGACAAAGGACAGGTGAGTATTTGTTGGGATGGGGCGGATAAGGGGGGAATGAATGTGTGTGACAGAGGCTACTGGGTACCCCAGACTTGCCAAGTGATTGCTGCAGTCTCTCACGCTGCTTTTCGTCTTTTTTATGAGAAAAGTGGCCAGTAAAGAGACCAAGGGAGTGATAATAAAGAGAGAATCCCCCCCGGGGAAACTGGGACCGGGTCTTAGGAAGAAGAGGAACCCCGTGGAGAGAAGAAGCCGAGGGTTTCCTGGCCACTGTTATAACCCATCCAATCAAGTACCTGCAGGAAAAAGGGGGAAAATTATTAGATTGCAAAGAAGTTAAGAAAAAGTAGTAATACATAAAACATAGAATATCCAAAAGGAGAGAGATGGATTTGTTTTACATTTAATCTTAAAAACATAGACCAAAATCCAAAAAACAATTAGTAAACAAAAAAAAAGTAAAACCAACACAACAGTCTAACTCTGTATTAACCCCCAATTATATACTAAATCATATTATAAAACTCCAAACAGTTATAAGGAACATAAGAAACAAAGCTACTCAAACATTAGAATTAATATTAAGTCAGGAAAACCAAACAAAAACTGCAGTGTATTAAAATATGTTAGCTTTAAACTATTTATTAGCTAAAAAAAAGATTATACAAATTATTAAAAATAGATAGCAATAGGGAAGTCATCCTAGAAAAGAAAAAAAAACGCAAAAACAAAAGATATATTAAAAAAATTATGACCCGGGTATCAGTCCAAAATTGAGAAAATAATGTTAAAAACTAAGAAGTGGGTTACTGTATTGAGAATTAAATAGTAGAAAAAATTAAAATTCTTCCTTTTATGTGTTACAAGTGTTTTAATGTTTATTCTTTGTTTAATCCCATATTTTATTAGATTACCAACGGAGTCCAAAGAATACAAGGAAATAAAAAATATTGTTCAAGCCAAATGATTTATAAAATATAAGAAGAAAGATTGTGAAAAATGCATATTTTATGACTGGCTTTTCGCAAATATTATAATGAATATTATATGTGTAATGTTAGAAAGTTATTCTGTATTCATTCTCTTAAGTAGTGTGTTAAATAAAGTAGTGGTGTAAGTTTTAGGTTCCAAAATAATATTAAAATAGAGACTGTGTATGTGGTGGGATTTTTTTTTTTTTTAGAATGAGATACTCACTTTGAAGAACACCTAAATCTTCAAAAAAAAAAAAAAAAGAATTTATAGTTTGGTTATCAAAAGAAGCTAATTTCTTCAAGTCTTACTCAGAGTCGAAGACGCCTTAAGAGTTAAAAGAAACAGTTTACATACAACAGAAAGTTATTGTTTTAAATAGAATGTATGAAAGATATATGAATATGCAACCAGCTTTGCTTTTAAAGCTATTCCTTTGTCCATAAAGTATGCTTTTCGTAATTTAGTGTCCAAAAGCATCCAGACGTCTGTAATTCTTTGCTTTTTATTGTCTTATAATTATCCTAACTCTAAACTTTATTATTCTAATGGTACTATTATTTTTATAAAAAATTTATTATGAAACTTTAAAAATTTAAAAAACCAAGTAATTAGCGTTTTTCACAACGGCGATGCCTGAGAGGAGGCTGTGAGCCCGCGGGCAGAGGGGCCCCGCTGGAGCAGCCTGTCCTGGCAGGACTGAGCCCGTGGCACAGTGACCCACGCTGCAGCACTCGGAGGGGGCTGTGCCCAGGGGATGGACTCCGCTCCGAGAAGTTCCTGGAGAAGTCTCGGCCGGGAGAGAGCGCAGGGTGCAGCAGGGAACGACTCCTGTCCCTGAGCAGAGGGAGAAGCCCCGGGGGATGAGCTGAGCATGGCCCCATTCCCTGTCTCCTGCCCTGCCGGGGGAGGAGGTGCAGCTGGGAGCAGGGAGGCGTGGGGAAAGCTGCATTTAAGGGTCTGCACTGACTTCTCCTTCTCCTGCTCCGAGTCTTTGGAGTTTTCTGACAGAAATCTCTCCCCTGCCCCACTCACCCACAGGGCTCGGGGCAGGTTTCCCTTTTTGGGGGAAATCAGAGCGAAGCACTGATGCACTAACGAGGGGCAGGAGAAGTGAGGCTCCTGGGCTTCCCGCAGAGGCGGGGGCACGGGAGGCGCAGGGCCGGGAAAGCCGTGGCGGGAGGCGCGGAGAAGTTTGTTTGTGCGGGCAGCTCAATCCCGGCTCGGCCCGGGCCCGTGCCGGGGCTGTTCCTCATCTCCGGCTTTCCCCTCACGCAGCCCGGGGGCGCCGAGAGCGCGGGGCGAGTCGGGGCCGTGCGCAGAGCCCGCCCGAGCTCGCTGCCATTGGCCGCCGGTGCCGTCAGTCGCGGTTGCGGCGCGCTGATTGGTGGGAGCGGGGCGCGGCGCGGCCCCGGCGGCGGGCTGAGGGCGGCCGTGGCCGCCCAGCGGCGCCATTGGCCGAGCGGCTGTGCGGGCCCGGCAGCGGCGGCAGCGGCCGGAGCGCGGTGAGGCGGCGGCGGCGGCGGAGCTCGGAGGCGGCCCCGGCGCAGGTGGGAGCCGCGCTGGGCTCTGCGGGGGCTCGGGGCTGGCTGCGGGCGGAGGGGGCGGCAGGGGGCTCCGGCGGCTCGCCGGTGCCGTGTCCGGCCCGTGCCGGCCCCGGGCCGAGGGCGCTGCGGGAGCGGCTGCCCGCGGTCTCCTTCCCGCCGGGGCCGGGCAGGAGCCGCTGCCGGAGCAGCGCTGGCTCGGCCCGGCTGCTGTGGGTAGGACAGAGGGGCTGCCCCGCGGCCGGGAGCGGGCGGGGAAATTCCCGTCGCCGGAGGTTCGTGTGCCCGGGGGAGAGCGAGGAGTCCTGTCAAAGTGACTTTATTGCCGAGCAGGGGCAGAGGCCGTGGGGCATTTGCCGTGCGCTCTCTGCCGTGCTTGTAGTCCGCAGCCTCCTTTTTATCCTCATTTTCCCGGCCGCATCTCCCTCTGCCTTTGCCCACCGGCTGAGTTCCTTGGAAGGTTCCGACTTCCCGATGCGCCTGGAGCCTGTCCTCGTTAATGTGCACCCTCCTTTTGTATAACAGCCGATATTCATGGCTCTGTTAAGTCTTTGTTCATCTCCTCGAAGTTCGGGAATGTAGCGGGACTTTGAGCAGCTGTCTAGGTCAATTTGGAACATTTAATTGAACTGATGGTTTCTCCCGTTACTTCCTTCTCTACAAGTGCCTGGCCCTACTTCCAGGCAGATTCACTCCTTGACTCTGTTTTGTCCTTCCCGGGTCCTCTTTGGTTTTGGGATTATTCTCGGTGCCCTCATTCCCTATCCTTTTGTAGGCGTTTGTGGATCACGAGGCCTGGCTGCCACCTGCATGCCCTGGCTCAGCTGCTGGATGAGCTGCACTGCCAAGGTGTCAGGTGCTTGCTAAAAAGATGAGAGTTGCTGCAGCACAGAAGAGGAGAAGCAACATTCGTTTAACCCATGGTATGCCAGTGCACCACAAAACCGCGTCCCATTCCCATCCTTTCCACGTTTGGGCCAGAACATGAGCTGCTTTCTTACTTCCTTTCTCATCTTTTTCTCCTCTTTTCCTTGGCCATCTCTTTGCCAACAGCAGTTTGAGTCATTTAGTTTTCCACAAACTCCTGCTTTTTCTGCTAACAGATAATCTGATCCCATATCCTGGTGAAATGTTGTGTTCCTCATTTCTGTGGCTTGGTCAGCAGGAAGGTCAGGAGCTGGAGCTGTCTGGTTGGTTCTTATTTGGAGGACAGCTTGTAATCTAATGATGCCATTGAAATGATAAATGGGTTCTGTGGCTCTTGATATGAGTTTCATAGGGTTCCCCGGGGCTGGTCTGTGGTGTTGTAGGATTTATTCTGGTAGCCGTTTGTGTTTTTTCCATTTTTGGCACTCCCTCAGGAGCCAGGGCTCCATCAATTGACCGATTTTCTCTAATGTAAACATCAAATACTTGTATTCCAACAGATTTTTCTGAACTTGTGGTAGCAAAAACCCCAATGCTCTAATCCACCCTATAAAACATAGACAGTGACAGCATATGTTGGAGTGGGCAGAGGGATGATCCCCCCCTTATTTTAGTGAAGTTTTCCCAACATTCTCCATTTGCTCTTTCCCTTTGCAGCTTCAGCCATTTCTGTTTCAGAGTCAGAGATCCTCACCACGGGCTCTGCCTTCAGCTGTGCAAATTCCATCTGTGGGAGATGGTGGAGTTTGGGGTGAGGGTGCAGAGGAAATCAGTCCAATTCCAGCCCCAGGCAAGAAACCCAGATACATTGTCCATGCTTTACCCCAGCACTGTTAATTTGCATTTCTTAAGCTCCTCTCCAGGCTGCTGGAGCAAAGCTTCTCTTCCAGAGCAGCCATTGGATGACTCATATGTGGCCACCCCAGAATCTGCTGCTTTTTTCTTTTTAAAGCATATTTTTAGACAAACTATTAAGTGTTAATGAATGCTCCAATTTATTAATTAAGGAAAATTTATTAAATGATCAAAGTATAAATTTAGAGAAAAAAAAACGAGAGCCACAATCCAGTCAAAAAGGGTCAGTGCAGAGCCTGGGTACCGGTGCTGGGTGGGACACAGGTCTGATCACTACAGCAGAGGGTCCCCTCTGTTTCACACCGACTGTCCTGCCAAGAGGTTTTTATACGATTTTTCCTGCCCGAGGCAGAGTCCCTTTTCTTCCTTTCAGGACTGCACATATTTCTGTGGAGTTCTTTCTCTGCAATGAGCTGAGGAGTGAGTCCGGGGAGTGATAAACATCCACCAGGTGTTCCCAGAATCCAGGAATCCAGTAATCCAGTATTGAGATGTATCTCACAGATGGCTCCAGCTATCTCAGTCTTAGATATTTATCATATATTCATCATCCTGGTGGATCACCTTGAGGAACACCCATCTCTGGGCTGACCACATTCATTCATTTGTAAATGAAGATCTCCTTCCTCTTGTCCAGGTGGTTTCAACACTGTGATGCAATCCCTGACACTGACTTGTGTGCTTAAAAATCTTTTTATAAGGGTATTTCTTACCAATACATACATAAAATATATATGACAATTTTTATCTGCATGAATTATCCCATATACACAAAACAATCCCTCCCCTTCTACATAAACATAGTAATTCCTGCTTTCTAAACTTTCTACATAATAACATGTAACTTTACTTCTACCCTTTACTACTATCCCATTTCCTAGTTCTTTATAAGAAGGAGAGAACCCTATTAGTTCCCTCAAGGCTTATTATCCCACTCTTGTCTTGGAATTCCCTGGTACAATTTGTAGACATCTTCTTCTCCCTGTATCTGCTCTTTGAATCTGCCCAAAGCATCTGCTGCCCTACTGTATAGATATTCCTCCCCCAATTTCATTATTTTTGATACCTGATTTGTTTTTCCCATAGCACATTCTGGGTCTGTGGGCATGGCAGCCACCTGCATACCCTGCACTACTGAGTGTATCGACCTGATAAAGCATGGTATCAGGCAGGGTAGGAATATGATCCCAGCTATTGAACACAATATAAAAAAATATTACCTTTTTCCACCATGCTCCATCAAACAGATGATCCCACCATGATGCTTGGAGTATGGAGTTCCATTTTTGTACTGGGACATGTGCTACCCTTTTAATTTCTGTCACAGGCCTCTGATGGTTTCTCCACAGTCATCAATCTCTATAGAGCATTATGATTCATTAAACTTTCCACAGACCCCTACTCCCTCTGCTAGTAAATAGTCCAGGGCTATTCTGTTTTGATACACGAAGGCCCTCATTTGGCAGTGTTGTTTAGACAACAGCTCAAGGGCATTTGAGGTGTGGTTAGAGACCATGTCTACCACTGCCCAAAATCTTATTAGTCGGTTTAACAGATAAATTGGGGTCCTATACCCCTAGCTTTCATCCTGGGCCCATGTTGCAGGACCATAATCCTCTATTATTCTTTCTGCTGGCCACTTCTCGCCCCAGGTCTGACCCCCACCAAAGATAGGGAATTTCTTTTTCAAATCCCTTCTTCTTCTGCTCAAAGTTTCGTATAAGGGGGCCCCTAGTGAGCTGTGTTCTGATTGAGGTAGGGTAAAGAAAACGTGTCTGATCAATTGAATAGTGCATGATCCTCTCCACCACTGAGGTAGTTTGTTGTATGCTTTCTTCCCACAAATCCAATATAAACCATTCAGGGGCTTTCCACCTGACTTTTGTGTTTTTGGGTTTACTCCAGAATCCTCTCAATTCATCTAAGGATTGGTAAGGGTTAGCTCCAGAGCCTTTGTTCCAGCAGTGTTTGATTTTTTTCTCTCCATTCACATTTAGTGCCTTTTTCCCAGCTCCAGTACCCTACTAGGTACCTGCTAGGTACTGGAGTACTCCAGTAGGGTTTTCTGGCTGCCAGATTCTGCTTTTGTTAAAGGAATTTCCTGTTGGAGTGGACAGACATGAAGTGTATCCCACCATTTCAGTGTGCTCCTTTCCCTCCCTGCTAATGCAAAATGTCCCAATTATAGCATTATCCCATTTCAGGAGTTGATCTAGAGCTAAGCGCTCACCTTTTCAAGGCCACTTCTCTGCAGACTTGAGCCCTCTGCAGATCCAGCAATTGGACAGCCCCAATTCTGTTGCAGTTTCTTGCATCAGATCCACAAATAGGTTTTGATCGGAGGCAGGGAAACTCCAACTGGTATATTGTTTTTTGAGCTGATCGTATTGCTCGCTTAGGGTTCTCAGCCTTTCTTGCTCCATCCTTCTTTTTCTCATCTCTGCCTCCTGTCTTTTTAGTTCCTGTGATACCTGTTTAATTTTGCTCTCCGGGTCCACTCCCTCTTTGTTCTTGAAAAGCAGAACATCCTGTCATATTGCAAACAAATGCGGTCATCCTAATCCTCTAAAAGGTCCAAGGCTCATTTTTGAGGGACGTCTTGGTCTCATATTTTAAGTTCTTCCCGACCCAGTATGTCTGTCCACCCATAACACACATTCCCAAGTGGTTATTGTCATAACACAATGGGTTAGCCTGAAAGTATGCTACAAACACTGACTCCATCCTTCCCCCAGTCCATACTGTGCAGTTACATTTATCACAGATTGGGACAGATATCTGTTCAACATTTCTTTTATGTACCTTGTGCTCTGACTGCCCATCCTTGGGGGTTGCTCTTTGTGAGTAACACCTTATTCTTTCTTTTAGCTTGAGTATCCCCTGCTGGGTGCCATTTATGGGACAGTGCCCACTTATCTTACCCTTGCCGCAGTTCCTTGGGGCTGGAGCTGTCGGAGCCTCCGATTCCCTGTGTGCTCTCCGGACAGTCTGTATGCAGAGCCCGCACCTGTCACCGGGGCCTCACACCTGTGTGCTGGGCCAGTTAGTGCAACGCGTGCTGGTCTTGAGGCACATTGCTGGACTCAGATTGATCAGGATCCCCACGATTATTATTCCTCTGCCTTTGCCTGTGCCCACTGGGTTGCCACCAGTGGTGAGGTAAACCATTTTCTCGGCAGCAAGAATAGTCTTCTGTGGTGTCATACCTGGACTGAGCTGCATACCTCCATTAAAAGATGCTCCACCTTGGTAGTTTAACTGTATCTGCACTGCAGGGTACTTTATTTAACCTCCGGCACTCAATAGTAATGATTTGAGATTTTGATCTCAATTTTCCCCTTAGCTCGTTTTGAAACAAATGAAAGCAGATCTCAGAGTCCGCTTTGATTATTCCTAGGCTTGTGGCAAGCTCTTGTTGCTGTTGAGGCAGGATGGGAATGAATAGACTTGACTCAGAAGGCTGCTGAGAGTAAAACTCCCATTTATTCAAAATACACAGCTCTTTTATACAGAGCTTCACAAGGATCAAATCTATTTGTTCTGAAGTGAAAACAACCCATAGCATTGGTGCAAAAGTGCTTGACGCACAGTGATAGAACTAACTATAAACAATGTGAAAAACAAGAGAAATAAAGCATTATTTACATTCTTTCCCAGCTTTTTGCCTGGCTAGAAACTCTCAGTTTCTTTCTTTGACTGAATCTGAGACCCACAGCTCTAAGATATGGTTAGTTCCCCTTCTAGGCATTTATCACGTAAACCCTTTGGCCAATATTCCCTTCTACAGTGTGTGACCCAAACCTTGTTACAATACTCACATTTGAAATATACAAATGGATAACATTCACAATGAGGTTCAGTGCACCTTATCAGATCCCTGTCAGTCATTTACTTGGCCACCACAAGGTTATCTTCAAATCCCCAGGAGGAGAGGTGACTTTTCATTCTGGCATCTCTTCCTGGTGCTCGACCTTCTTCACTCGGGATGCGTGTGTCCACCCCTTTTCTGCTGTTTGTATTGCTGTATCTGTGGTTAAGAGGACGAGAAAAGGGCTTTCCCAGTGAGGTGTCAGTGGGGCTTCTCACGTTTTTATGAGCACTTTGTCCCCAGGATGTACTTTATGTGTGGAAAAACCTAAAGGGGCACCTTGTGTTATTATTCCCTGCTTCTGCAATTCCTGCAGATTTTTACTTATGGCTATGAGATACGGCTGTGTCTGTCCATCTTCTATCCTCGGATGCCCCACTGGCATACCATGTTCATATGGCATCCCATACAGCATTTTGAAAGGTGACACTCCAGTCTCGGACTGAGGCATGGTCTGGATATTTAGCAAGGCTAAGGGGAGGCACTTTAACCAGGACATTTTTGTTTCCAAAATCAATTTTGCTAATTGAACCTTTAATGTTTGATTTATCCTTTCAACTTGTTCAGAGCTCTGAGGCTGCCATGGGGTGTGGTATTCCCACTGAATCCCCAGAGCGTTGGTTTGTTGTCTAATAATTTTTGAGGTGAAGTGTGTCTCCTGGTCCGCATCTATGTACTTTACTAACCCATATCAGGGTTTGATTTCTTCTAGTAGAAATTTTGATACTGTCTGAGCCATCACCTGAGAGCTCAGGTGGGCTTCTACCCAGTGGGTTAGTTTGTCCACTATTACCAATAAAAATTTATATCTCCCCACCTTAGACAGATCAGTAAAATCTACCTGAATCCTTTTGAAAGGTCTGTATGCCACTGGGTGACTTCCCAGTGTCACCTGCCGTGTTTTTGCCTGATTAATCTTTTGACAAATCATACACCCCTGCACCTCTTGTTTTACCAGTTCATAAATCCCCTTGCATCCGAAGAATCCAGGGAATTGCTCTGCCAGGGCCTGGAATCCCCAGTGTGTTTGTTGATGTAATCTCCTCAGGATGTTTCTGCTGCAGTGTTTAGACAACAGCTCCCTCCCATCTGGCAATTTCCACTTACCTCCTTCTAGCTGGCCTCCTATCTTCTTGTACCCCTCGATTTCCTTCAGGGAGGGGTGGGGAGGATATTCCTGTACCTCCCCTTCTTCGATTCCTGGGGTACTTACCTTCATTAGAGGCACACTTTTGGCCTCTTTGTCTGCTAAATTATTCCCTTGGGTCCTGAACTGCATTCCTGTCTGGTGCCCTTTCACGTGGACTATGGCAATTGCCTCTGGCCCCCTTATAACCTTTAAGATTTGCCTGATTATTTCTTCATGCACTAGCCTCTTTCCCTGAGTATTGAGTAACCCTTGTTCTTCCCAAATCTTTCCAAATATGTGTACCACCCCAAATGCATATTTTGAATCTGTAAAAATTGTTCCTTTTTTCCCTTCTAATTTCCACAGGGCCCTCAATACTGCGTGCAACTCACAAGCTTGTGCTGACCATCCGGGATTCAGGGGTCCTGATTCCACTACCTCCCCGGTTTTGCCATCAGGAAATATCCTGATTTCCTTTTCCCATCTATGACCCTTGCAGAACCATCCACAAACCATTTTTCACCTTCTTCTAATTCTTCTTCTTCTAAATCTGGCCTTATTTTGACTGCAGCTCCACCACTTCTGAGCAGTCATGGGAAGGCACTCCTGCGGCTTCCCCAGCCAGGAATCGCGCGTGATTTTGCACCGAGGTAGTTCACAATTCCAAATCCCAGGAGTGGATTAATACAGCCTCATATTGTAGGAGCCTGGCGTCAGTTGGCCACTTGTCAGCCTTTTGCTGCAGAATGCCCCGACGGTCACCTGCGACCAGGGACCTCAGATAATGGGAAGCTGGACAGGACAGAACACACATCCAACCAATATGATTAATGCAACGTTCTCCATTTATTCGAGAGAAGATGGCAGTTTTTATACACTTCTATATAATTTATAGTTTACAAAGCACTCTCATTGGCAAGCTAACATTGTTTACCTTTGTCTTAAAGTGGCCTAAACCTTACACTATAAACCTGTACTACTTCACACCCGGACAGCCCAGTGCTTCCCATCATACCTTAATACAATTTCTATCTGCGCCACAAGCTCTTAATTTCTAACTGTGTCAGAGGCTGGAAGGCCTCACAAGCCCCAAGTCTGTGGCCTAGACTGGGGGGTAGCTCAATTCTCACTCCAGACATAAATCATGCCCTCTCTCTCAGAAATTCTGTAACAGTCACCTTCTTAGCCTCCTCCACCAATACTGTCACTGCTACAATTGCTTGGTAAGATCTCTGCTTACAGGATCTAAAAGCTTTGATACATACCCCACCAGCTTCTTGGCCCCTGCCCAATCCTGCATTAAAACCCCATGGGCAGTGTGATTACTGATGTCCAGGAACAGCTGAAAAGGTTTCTTTACATCAGGGAGGCTCAACTGGAGCTGCTGCGAGGGTTTCTTTTAATTTCTTGAAACCCTCCTCATCCTGCTCTGTCTACTTTAGCTTGTCCGTGATAAGCTTTTCATAAAGAAATTTTTCCTTCTCACTATATCCCTCGATCCATTGCCTGCAGTATCCTGGAAGTCCCAGCAGCTGCCTGACCTCCTTTTTTGTTCATGGAGGGGGTAAAGTAATGATACCTGTTATCCTGTCCGGATCCAACTTCTTACCTTTTGTTAACCAATGCCCTAGGTACTTGACCTCAGGCTCTGTGAACTGTAATTTCAATTTGAGACCTTCAACCCTTTTTCCCCAAAGAAGTTTAATAGTGCTATGGTCCCACACATCCTCCTCCCTGAGTCCGGCTGCCAATAGGTCATCTACGTATTGTAGTATGTTTGTCCCTTTAACGGGCACAAACTCACTTAAGAGTTTTTCAAGGGCTTGTCCAAATAGGTTTGGTGAGTACAGAGAATAGATTTACCACCCTCAAATCTTGCACCAGCCTGTAACTACCATCTGCCTTCTGTACTGCCAAGATAGGAGTGTAATGTCTTGACATGCATGGTTCCAATGCGCCTTTCTTTATTAGATCTTCTATTACAGCCTTCAGTCCATTCCTGCCTTTCATGGGAATGCAGTACTGTTTAATCCTGATTGGATCCTCCGGTCTCTGGATCTCAGTGTGAATTGGCTCCATGTTTAACCTCCCCGCCTCTTTCTGAGTGGAGTGTTTAACCTCCCCGCCTCTTCCCAAATCACACTTTGGGATTTATCTCATTTTTGTCCTCAGCGGTTATTTTGTATAAACTTACTGTGAGCTGGGAGTCCTGTGCTATCAGGCTTATCCCCAGAGCTACCATTAGATCCACCACCCCCCAGCAAATTATAATCTGCTTCTTCTACCAGTACTATGTTCCCCAGACAAAACTTATTTTCTATTTCCACATTTGTTAAAACCGGAACCTGAAAGGGTTCCCCTTTAGCCCCAATGACCACCATTGAATCCTTGCTTTTAGTACATCCAGGTGGCAGTCGCTGAACTGTAGTTCTTTCTGCGCCTGAATTGACCAAAAACACCAATTCCTGTTTTTGAGGTCTAATTTTTAATTTTATCAAGGGCTCTCCAGGTGTTCTGGACCCCAAATTATAAAGCCCCTGACACCTCTAATCCTCCTGGAAGATCTGTTCATCCTTCTCTTCTTACATTCTCTCTTAAAGTGCCCTTTCTGTTTACAGTAAAAGCACTCAGGGCTGCTTACCTGTTTGTTTATGCTTTTCTTCTGAGAGGGGTTAGGTTTTCCCTGGGGCTGTTGTGTTTGTGCCAGCTTCCCGGGATTTTGTATCCACTCCTGTTTTTGCACTTCCCTTATTGCGCCACCAGTATCCTTGCCTGTGCTTTTTATTTTTCATCATTCCTTCTCATGTAAACCTTCTGTGTCTCCCTTAACAATTCTTGGAGGCTTTTCTCTTGACAAGTTTCTATTTTTCCTAGCTTTTTCCATATGTCCTCCCATGATTTAGCAACAAATTGTGTTTTAAACAGAATAGCCCCGACAGGTGAATTAGGGTCGGTATCCGAATACATTTGGAGGCTCTTTCTCAGCCTCTCCAGCCATTTGGTGGGTATTTCATCCCTCCCCTGGCATTCCCCCAATGCTTTACAAATGTTCTGTCCCTTTGGTACCATCCCCCAAATTCCCTGTATTACCATGTTCCTTAGCCCTATCATTTTAGACTGATCCTTCTCTGCCTGGGTGTTCTATGATGGCCTCTGTTCAGGCTTTCTCTCGTGCCACTCCCTCCCTTGGGATTCCTGTGTTCTCAATCATTTATTGCAGCCTGCCGTATCATGTCCCATTCCTCAGCGTTGAATAACGAGCTTAGAATGGCGCAGATGTCATCATATGAATAGATGGTGTTCCCCAAAAATTCATCCAGCCTCTCTGCCACCCCTAGAGGATTATCCATTAATTTCCGCATTTCCTTGCTGAAAGCTCTTACATCCCCCGTATTGATCGGCACATTTACGTACCCAATGACTCCGGGAGCGGTTGGTACTTCCCTTAGAGGGTAAAGACTGGGTCTGTCCCCTTCCTCCTCACTATCGTCATGGTTTTCTCTCCGTGTCTTGCACCGTGTTCTGCTAGCTGGAGGATAAGCAGTTTTCCCAGTGGGAGGTGTGTGCCCGGGATCGTCTGCCTGTTGTGGTGCAGGTGGGGCTGGGAGGGACCTGATGGGTCCAGCAGCACCGGAGCCGAGGGCTGTGTGTTACACGGCGGTGCCTGTGCCTGTGCAGGTTGAGGCGGGTGCCCCGCTGGTGCAGGCACAGGGGCCTGAGCCTGGGGAGGAGAATTCAGGTACAGGGGTGGAAGATTGTCCAAGGGCTCTGTCTTGGTTTGAAAAGGCAGAAGTCTGTGAAGGAAGGCAAAAGCCTCTTGTGAAATGGAAAAGGTAAACTCCCTCTCTCCGAATTACCACAATTTCAAAAAAAGCTCTTAGGTAAAGATATGGGAATGGGAATAACAGTTCCTTATTAGGAGAAAAACTAAATAAAAATGTAATTAGTACAAACAAAACTAGTGAGAGTCAGAAACCTGACACCTTGAGGAGTTAGGGTGTTGGTAGTAGTCTAGTTAAATGGTAGCTGTTTTTCCTGGAGTGGCAGATGAAATACTGCTGAAGTGGTGATCTCTAGAAGGGTGGAGTTTTCTTTGAAGGTCTGGTAGTAGTTGGGCTTGGTCTTCCTCTGTGAATCCAGCAGAGAAAAGAGCTGCTTTTCTGGGAATCCAGCTAATAGCTGCTCAGTATCCCAAAAAGTGCAGATTTTATGCAGGTAGGGGTGCTTGGCTCCTCCCCTCTGGGTGGAGCATCTCACAATGGGATGATGTAACTTTACCAGTCATGCAGTGAGTCATTCAATGGTCCAGTAACAGAAGATATCTCCCCAGAGGGAGACATTGTTCTTGGAAGAGATAAGAAAACTGCCCAACCTCCAACAGATGGCAATAGAATACATGCTTATCTTACAACCCAGGACAATTCTCATAGTGTAATCTTGTCTCTGAAACTGCAGGGAAGAAAAAAATTTCCAACAATATCTTTAGTGTTAGAGAATCAAGGCATTCCTTGGTTCTGGCAAAGATGTGCAACAGAAATAATTTCATTCACACATAGCCCAGCTGTGCAGAGAAAATTATCCCATAACATGTGAGTTTTACTAGATTTTGCCTAAATTTATACAGTCTGAACCAATCTAAATCCATTGGTTTAATGTTCATTGCTTCCAAGTTGTGTAGTTTTTAGTATTTGGTTTCCTACTGGACCCAGATTTCCTTGCCTCTGATGTTAATTGGGTTAGAACTCCTGGATTTTCTTCTCAGCCTTTTGCAGACCAGGTGCCTCTAACTCTGCCGGGGGCAGTGTCTGGGGTAGGTGTTGGTTGCTGTTTGCTGCTGGGGTTGATGTTTTGCTGCTGGTCGTTATCTTTGTGGGTATCTTTTGGGCCATTCCCAGTGTGTTGAGATGTTAAACTCATCTCCACTGAGTGGTGTAACATCCCTTAACAAAACCTTTAACATTTCTTTCCCCAAGGCCAAGGCAAAGCAAGCCTGAGTAGAGAAATCAAAGGTTAACAATGTTCAAGTCTATGAGCTGGTCTATTTTCCATGGATGCAGTGGCAGGCAGGGCAGTGTGTGAGTGTGAGTGAGAGCCAGAGTGGAATTGTCCCGGTGTCTCCCCAGCAGCTGTGGCAGTGCAGGCCCAGAGAGCACTGAAGCTGCAGCAGTGGCAGCAAGGGCTGGCCCCGGTGGCTGGAGCTGCCCAAGGAGGGTGGCCAGGCCGAGGATTTCAGCAGAGGAGGTGTGGGCAGGCCCAGGGCCTTGCCCCGCTGTGGAGCCCTGGCTGCTGCTGCGCTGCCTTCAGTGCAGGCTCAGGGGGGCCTCCCATCCTCCTGCTGCAGGCGGGAAGTGCAAATCTCCGGGGCTGCAGAGACCTGGAGCCCAGGCTGAGGGGTCCCCCCGTGTTCAGCTGTGCTGGCGGCTGTTTCTGGCCTCGGGGCCCCTTGGCATGGGCCACGCCACTTGGCCACCAGTGGTGCTGCTTTGCACTCCTTAGGCAGAGCCCATGTCCTGCTTGGATGTTGGCAACAGCAAAGTGCCAAGGCAGGCTCTGTGCCAGCCCAGCTTCCTGGGGGAGAGATTGCACCAGAGACAGGATTCTGGCCACAGACTGCTTTAAATGTGCATCCCTTATCTCCACCCTGCACTAGGTGGAGAATTCCCAGGGTAAGGAATTCCTGAAATCAATTCCATGGGAGATTGAATTGAATATCTGCCCTGGGTCTGGCTCTTCTTCTTGCCCAAGCAAATGGCAAAAGCCATACCCATGGCATCCTGGTTTTTATCCCCAGTTTCCAAAGGTGTTTCTTTCTTTCCCCATTCATTCTTTGTACCCAGCCTGAGCTGTGGGGGTGCCAGGGGTTCTGGAGGTCCCATTGTATTCCTAAAGCTGCCATAACCCCCTGGAGGATTTTTCCTGTAAAATGAGTTCTACTGTCTGATTCTATTGCTTCCACAATCCGTTCTCTTGGAATTATTTATTTTAGAAATACCTTAAGTGATCCAGTGGTTGCTGAAGAAGTAATAATTGATTTTGCCCCCCTGTTAGGTGAGATGGTGTCACCAGAAGATATTGAAGCCTTCCTGCTCAGGGCATTTCAGTGCCAGGCTCTTACAAGTACACACAGCTCTGTGGGTTTGTCCTGCGCTTTGTCTAATTCCCCTTCCTTCCTGTGAAAAACACCATTCACTTTTGTTAAAATTTTAAACATTTAATAGTAATGAAAATAGTCATAAAAATTGGGACAATAAGAGACAATGAAAGTAAACAATTATGGAGTCCGGGAGCCTGGCACTCCACCAAATAGCGTACCTTGCTTATAAAGGATTACCCCATAAAAGCAATGGCCTATTGCATATTCATATATCTCATATTGATTCAAACATTCCTTTAAAACCAGGGTGTTTCTGCTTAATTTTACATTTCCCCCCCATGTTGTAAATCAGCCTTCTTGGTTCCTGGAAGTCTGAGCTTTTCTGGAAAGGAGGCAATGATTCTTGTCTGGGGTTCCAATTGTCTGTTGCTGTGATCTCTATCTAGCGTCAATAATGTAAAGAATTTCTTGATTATCTTTTCCATTCTTTGAGCTATTTAAAAAAAGTATCTTATGTCACATAGTTTCTATTTTAATCTCATGCTATAGGCTAAAAACTGTATGTAGCACACTACTTAAAAGAGATTAATACAGCACTACTTAAAAGAGATTACTAGAGCATAACTTTCCAACATAACACATATAGTATTCATTTTAATATTTGCAATGAGCCAATCATATAATATGCATTTTTCATTCTTCCCTCCCTTGGAATAGGGTGTTGCTTCTAGACAACACTTGTCCTGGTTGCTTCAAAGTACTTTGAAGAGGCTCCATATCTAATTTTCCCCATTTCCCTGAGGCTACCCATACTTCTGGGTTCACTTCAGCATAGGCCTTGCCAGACATATGACACAAAGGTACAACAGAACTAGCCTCTGTGTTAGCTTTTATAATGTTAATTTGCATTCCCAGTTTAGCGATCAAATCCCTTCCCTGTAAACTATAGTCACAATTAGGAGCAAGTAAAAATTCTTGCATTTCAAACCCTTTCCCACATATGCTAGAAGTGGTTGAATAAAGCCACTCCTCTTTCCTACTGCTCCCCTGAATACTCAAAGACATTTTTAGCAGTTGTCCCGCTTATGTGTAAGATTCAGAGTGGAGGGAGAGGCCCCTGTGTCCATCAGGAGAGGCCTCTCGATGCAGACCCAGCCTGAATGTTCTCCAGGGCTCCAGTGTGGTGGGTCCCCGGTGGGATGGGAGCTCTGACACCCCTGACAATCCATGTCCACCCAGGGGTGCCATTTGTCATTATCTGTGGTATTGATGATTCTGAGATTGTAGAAAGTCTCTGTCTGTCAGCCCCGCTGCCAAAGAAGAAGCGATAATTCGTCTGTGCTGGTTTCAAGGTTGTTTATTCTGTTTATTTCTAACATGTTCTGCTGCCCTGATGCAGGTATGTCCTGCAGGGCAGTGTGTGGGGCTTTGACCTCAGTTGGATGTTACAAACATTATATACCAGAAACTCCCTGTGCTGTATTTACAATAATGTGCCAATATCTGTCACCTACGTTGAACAGTGTGTGCCCAGCCTGAACCAACAGAAAAATGCCAACACTACAGTGAAACGTGGAGGGCATGAAGAAGGAGAAAAAGGACAAGGCACACCCAATTTCCTCCACCTTGTCCCCTTTGGACCCCTAATCTAGAATCCTAAAATTTTACTTCTGCAACCGTGCCATACTTAATTACTACTTATATCAAACATTCAGAGCTCGTAATTCATCCTGTAAGATTGAAAACTGTTTTCCATGGACAGAGATCAGCGACAGTGTCTCTTGGGGCTCTGTACAGAGGGGTTCCTGACCCCCTGCCAGAGTCCCAGGATTTCAGGGCAGTGAGAGGGAAGCTCTAGATTACCACAGACTTGCTCCTGCTGAGGGTGCTGCTGTCTGTGCTTGCAGTGTCCTTGTGGGCTGCAGCTGGAGCCCTGACTCCTTCCCAGGGGCTGTTTGGGTGGGCTCTGCCCTGGCCAGGAGGGCAATGCCTCTGTAAGGTGCTTGTGGCGAACCCCATCATGCCCTGGATGCTGGGGCCCCCTTGGGCCCTGGGGTTGATCCCTCAGGGGCTGTGGGAACTCTGCCATGGCATTTGCCTTCAGCTTGGCCTTTTGCTCATCCCTTCTTGCCTTCAGCTGCTGTGCCTTTGTGCCCAAGTGCTGCAGGGCCTTCTTGTGCCACTCCTGCAGCCCCGGTCACTGCCTGTGGGTGCTCATCCTCTGAGAGCTGCTGAGCTTTCTGCAAAACCTTTCCTTTCTGCAGGGACCCAGACCAAATCCTGAACAGAAAATCCTGATGCTTCCATGTGCACTCTGCATTTCCCAGCTGTTCCTTTGTTTTCCCCCTTGTGCTCAGGGTCCCTGCCCAGCCCGTGTGGCAGAGCCGGTGCCTGTCCTGCCGCAGTGTCCAAAGGCGGCCCCCCCGGCGGGCAGGGCCGGCAGCTCCCTGGGGCCGGGCAGCGGCCGGGGCGTCCCGCAGCCTCCTGGGGGCCGGGGGCCACTGCCGGCCCTGCCCGGGGCTGGTGGGGTCAGGCAGCGCCCGGCGCTGAGCCCCGGCTGCCCCACAGCCCCGGCCCGGCCCCGCAGCTCCCCACAGGCCCCAGCCCGTGCTCCCGGTGCCGCACCTCTGTGCCCGGTGCTGCCGCTGCCACCGCAGAGAAACCCCTGGCATCCTGACCTCCTGCTTTTCCTCTCCTGGAAACTGGGGATGGAAAGGATCTGGATCAGCTGGCAAGTTCTGAGGAAAAGACCCTGTTGAAAAACATCTCAGTCCATTGTATTTTTCTCTTCCTCCTCTTTTCCATCATCCTTTTTCTTACCACATGGATTCTTCCTGCTGCTTCTTGCCTGAACCATATTGCTGCACACTCCCCTACACCCGATTCCTTCCCAGCACACCAACACCATCCATCCCCTGTTGTCCAAATGCCTTTTCCACTTCCCTTGTTGCCTCCCTGGGTGTCCATGTCCTTAATTACCTCTGGGGGAATGTGCAAACTACCTCAACATTCTCCCAAGGGACCCTTCAGAGACATTTTGGGATCATCATCCCTTTGGCCAGGACCCCTCCCTGGCTTTCCCTTTTCTCCCCTCCATGGGTGCCCTGCCATGTTCACTCCCTGAAGATCCCAGGGCACTCACTGATGAGATTTTCAGTGCTCTCTCCCTGCTGACTCTTCCCAGACCCCCCTGATGTGTCACTCATCTGTCTCCTGGTCACTCCCAGGTCCCCAATCAATCCCCGATGCTGCCGCCAGCCAAGGGAGCCGATCAGCCAAAGTGGGTGAGGCACCTTCAGCTGCACTCCCTGCCCACTGCCCCAGATGGTGGAAGGAATTCGGGATGAGCCCCAGGGTGTGTGGAAAAATTGACATCACCAGAGGATTCTGTCCACAAAGCAGACAGAGGAGTCCTGTAAAAGTAATTTCATTCCTGAAACTGGGAGAGGCCATGGGACATTCCCCTTGGGATCTCTCAAATTGTTGGAGGACACAGCCTCCTTTTCATCCTAATTCTCCTGGCCACATCTCCCTCTGCTTTCCCCATTGGCTGAAGCACTTGAGCACTACAGACTTCCCAATCCACCTACTACATACCCACCTTAATATGCTCCCCACTTTTGTATAGGAAACGATATTCATGGCTCTGTTAAGTCTTTGTTGTTCTTCTGGAAGGTCATGAATAGAGCAGGACCTTGGCTGAGCAGCAGTCTGTGTCATCAACTGTTAACATTTTCTGAAACCGATGGCTTCTACTGTCACTTCCTTATGTACAGGTCCCTGGCCCTCAGAGCATTCCTCACCTGTGGCCCCCCTCAGCCCCATAGCCCCCCGCGAGGGGAATTTGGGGAGGTGGGAGTGGGGCAGCGCCAAGGCCGGGCCCCCCCGCACTGTCCTGGCGGGAGCGGCTGCAGTGGGGACCGAGTGCGGGTGGGAGCGGCCGAGAGCCCAGCGCTGCCCCAGCCCGACCTGCCCCAGCTCCATCCCTGCCCTGCGCTGGGATGCTGTGGGTGTGGGGGGAAGAGGGAGCCGGCAGTGGGTGCTGGGCCTGGGGGAAGGAGGAGAAGGGAAGGAGAAGCAGGCTTGAGGAACTAAATGGTCAAATGATGCAGGTGGCAGGAGAAGGTGGGATTGTGCAGGAGAAGGAAGAATAGCAGGAAGAAGAGAATTGTGAGAAAGAGGAGAGACACAGGAGGAGGAGGAGGAGCAGAAAGAGGAAGCAACAGAAGGTTCCACCCCTCTCTGTGTCTGCAGCCTTCCCCCAGCCCCAGGAGCGCTGCTCCCCCCACATGCAGCAGGTGACTGTGGAGGGGGATTCACGATTTTCACGGGGTGAATCTTGGTGTTTCTGAGCTTTCTTGGGCTAAATGTTGGTGCTTTGGTTTTATGTGGCAGCTGAATATTTATGTTTTGGAGGAGGTTTTTGCTGAGCTGTGATGTTTGGGGAGTTTTTGATGTGTGTCTTGAAGTTTGTGGGATGTTTGGGCTGAATCTTGGTGTTATGGAGGTTCTTACAGACACGAGATTCCCAGTGACTTCCAGGGATGAACTTGGGCAAGGAGGAACACCCAATCCAAGGTGCTCTCCTCTTGTTTTTTCCCCAAACCAGGACTTGTCATTCCTGGGGCGTGGCTAGATGGAGGGGAAGGAAAAGCCCCAGAGATGCTGCAGGAGGAGGAGCTGCAAACCCAGCCCAGGGAGCTGCGGGGAGGAAAGAGCCCCCCTGAGCCAGGAAGGCGGGCGGAGATCCAGGTGGAGCTCGGAGCTGGTGGAGAAGCCTCATGGCAGGGAGAAGCCCCACAAGTGCTTGGAATGTTGGAAGGGTTTCAGCTGGAGTTCCCACCTGATCCGGCACCAGCGGATCCACACTGGGGAACGGCCCTACGAGTGTAGGAAGTGTGGGAAAAGCTTCAGAGACAGCTCAGCCATGATCCAGCACCAGGTGATCCACACCGGGGAGAGGCCCTATGAGTGCTTGGAATGTGGGAAGAGCTTTGGGCGGAGCTCAGACCTGAGAACACACCAGCGCATCCACACTGGGGAGAGGCCCTATGAGTGTGGGAGGTGTGGGAAGAGGTTTCAGACCAGCTCTGATCTCCTCATACACGAGCGGATTCACACAGAGGAGAGGCCCTACCGCTGCCCCGACTGCGGGAAGGGCTTCAAGCACAACTCCAGCCTCACCGTGCACCAGTGCATCCACACTGGGGAGAGGCCCTACGAGTGTCCCCAGTGTGGGAAGGGTTTCAAAGACAGGTCTGGCCTGATGGTGCACCAGGTGATCCACACTGGGGAACGGCCCTATGAGTGCTTGGAATGTGGGAAGAGCTTTGGATGGAGCTCAGACCTGGGAAAACACCAGCGGATCCACACTGGGAAGAGGCCCTACAAGTGTCCCCAGTGTGGGAAGAGGTTTCAGACCAGCTCCGATGTCCTCAAGCATGAACGGATTTACACAGAGGAGAGGCCCTACCGCTGCCCCGACTGCGGGAAGGGCTTCAAGCACAACTCCCACCTCACGGTGCACCGGCACATCCACACCGGGGAGAGGCCCTATGAGTGTGGGGAGTGTGGGAAGAGCTTCTCCAGGAGCTCTCACTTGACCCAGCACCAACGGAGGCACCAGTAGGGGAAGCCCTGTGAGTGCCCTGAGTGAGGGAAGAAGCTTGGAGTGAGGGAAGAGAATGAGGGAAGAGCTTGGTGTGAGGGAAGAGAGTGAGGGAGGAGCTTGTAGTGAGGGAAGAGAGTGAGGGAAGAGCTTGGTGCACTGCTCCAGCTCCATCCCCCATGGGAGGATCAGGGCTGGATGATCCCCAGTGACCCCCGTTGGGCAGAGCCCTGCTGATCATGGTCCTGGTGATCCCTGTTGGGTGTGGGGAAGGTTTTGGCTTCTTCTCCCTGTGCTGATGTGATTTCGGGGGATTTCCATGGACGAGGGATGGGAGGTGACCTGGGGGTCCTGGCTCACTGTGTTGGGGCTCATGGTTCGGGGGGGGGGTCCCAGTGCTTTTTGGGGCTCGGTGAAGGGGGGAACCAGTGAATGGGGGGGTCCAGGTAAATTGTGGGGGTACTCTGGTGATAATGAGGGTCTTGTCTGATAATGGGGGGGACAGGACTGAGCCCCAAGGGGCATCTGATGCCCTGTGCGGGGCATCCCCCTGTGATCCCCCAGTGCTTTGGGCCCCTCTGGTCCCTCCCAGTCCCCATGCTGTTCCTGGGGGTCCCGCGGCTCTGGAGGGTCAAAGGGGAGGGGATGGAACCTCTGTGATGGGTGGGGGGCACAAAAGGGGGTCCGGGCCCAGCGCTTGGGGGGGTCGGAGCACGAGGGGGGCCCGGTCCCTGTCCCGGTGCACGGGGGTTTTGCTGCCGGGGGGTCCCGGTGCCCGGGGGGTTCCCAGGGTTCAAGGGGGGTCCAGTCCCTATCCCGGTGCTTGGTGAGGGGGGGGCAGTACCCGGGGGGCTCCCACTGCTCGGTAATTGGGGGGTGTCGGAATCCAGGACATCCCTCTGGCTGCCAGGATGGCTCGAGACCCTGGCAGGCGGCTTGGAGACCTTGGCACGGTGTCAAGAACAACAGTGGCTTTGGTTTTAGCCCCTGGAGAAAATTGCCAACTTTTTATGAGGAATTACAAGGCACAAGGGTTTGAGTAGCATGGTAGGTGAATTAATACAAGGTGGAAAAGTAGCATTTTGGGGTTTTAAAATAAGGTGTTCAAGGGAACAGGATGGAGGGATTTGGGTGTGTCCTGACCTTCTTGCCCCCCATGTCTTGCTGAGATAGTGACACTTTTCTATTGGTTGAAGGTAGAGACACACTGTCCAACATAAATGATAGATATTGGCACGTTATTGTAAACACAGTACAGGTAGTTTTTAGTGTAAAAGGTAAACAGTGCCCTGAGGGCAGGTAGGCTGCCACAGACCGAGCTGCCAGACGGAGCTCAGCAGAGCAGACAAAGCGTGTTAGAGACAAGGGAAAATAAACGGCCCTGAGAAGCAAAGCTCCACATCTCGACTCCTTCTCTGCCTGCGTGGGCTGGGAGAAAAGGACTTTTCACAATCTCGGGGTCATCTCGACCACCAGAAAACCAAGAGAATTTTACAATAGGTTCATGCATATTCATTCTGCTGATTTCACATTACACTTACAGCTAGTTACACTTGAACTTGGTTTGTGTTGAAAAATACTGAATCAACTCTTGGGTCACTCTGTACTGTTTGTTTCAAGGTCTGAGGAGTCTTTCTTATCTCTTTAGCTTGGAAATTTGCATTCTTTCTCCTTAGTTGGGATAGTTTTGCTAGTGCTGCAGTTACTAGGCTAATCAGTATATTATACTTATGTTAGCAAGCTCAAAGTGGCACATTTCACCTAAATCCAAATGGATTTTTACCTTGTTAAATTTTCACTGTCTCAGTGTTGATGTCCCCAAGTGTCCCCAGCAGGTGACGCGTGGCCAGGCGGGCACTGGCCTCCCACAGCTGCTCAGCCTCGGCCACTGTGGCCACCAAGGCCGCACGGAAATCAGGGGACACCTCCGTTGTCCCCTCCAGGGCAGCCTCGATGTCCCCGAGCCGGCGCTGCAGCTCCCGGGGGAACGCGGTGGCTTCGTCACACGCGGCCACCAAGTCCCCCAGCAGCCCCAGGTGCAGCTCCAGCCGCTGTCCCCTCCTGGTGGCTGCATCCCTGCAGGCGTCGCGGAGCTTGGTGGCCCCCTTGGCCACCCGGGCCCAGCTGTCCATGAGCCTGTCCAGCACACGCCTGGCGCTGGCCAGGGCTCTCACACAGGCCCAGGTGGTCCCTGGGGTGTCCCCGAGGTGGGCCAGGGTCCAGACCAGGGAGGGGACAGGGTGGTGGCACAGGTAGGGGACACGGTAGTGGCGCAGGGCGTTCTGGAGGTGAAAGATCAAGGTCCCCACAGCCACCCGCAGGAACTCTGGGGACACGGCCAGCAGCACGTCCCTGTGCGGCCTGGCCACGGTGACCGTCAGTTCTCTCAGGGTGGCCACCATTGCCTCCAGCTGCTGAGGGGGTACAGGGGAGGTGTCAGGAGCCTGGTGGCACTTGTGGCCTCCTGCGGTGGCCCCTGTGCCCTCCTGGGGTCCCGTTTGTCCCCTCCCTGGAGGGCTCTGCTGTCCCCTCTGTCCCTTTGTCACCCCCTCATCCCCCACTGTCCCTCCCTTCCACCCTCAGTCCCTGTTCTGGAAGATGAAATGGGAAAGCCTTATAAATATGATTGCCTGGCAAAGGATTTGGAAAATACAGAGACTGAGAGCGAGAAGGAGCTTTGAGATGCCGGACCTTGGTTGCTGAGTAACGAGATAACAGTAGTGTGCCCAGTGGAAGGCAACCCCCCTTTTTCACCTACAGACAGATCCAAGGGTCAGTCAGAATATTCTGTCTCATCCCTCAAAAATGAATAGTTTATCCCACATCTGTAACCCTCCCCTGAAGTATCATGTGTCTGTAATCTCTTTGGTCCAAAGTCTTACTCCACACCCACTCTGGAGCCCCCTTGATAAGGCGTACCCGGGAGACCAGGGGCCCTTCTTCTGCCCTTCTGCCCTCCCCTTCTCTCTTGGAGCCTCTTTTGGAACTCTCTCTCGCTATCTCTCCCTGCCCCCACTCCTTGGGGCGTGCTCCGAGCTGTGGCTGGCAGCTCTCAGCAGGGCCCCACAATAAACCTAAGACCTGACTTCAGAGATCTCTCGTCCCCATCCGTCCCAGCTGTCCAGGAGTCCAACGCTCTCTACACCAGCCCAGCCAGGACCCCCTGAAACCTGCCCCGATCCCTTCCCGGCCTCCCCAGGACCCACCAAAGCCCCTCCTGTCCCTCTCAGAATCCCACAACCCCCTTCCAGTTGCCCCCCACTGCCCCAGGACCACCAAACCATCTCCCAGTCCCTTCCCAGCCCCACCAGGACTCACCCAGAGTCCTCCCAGTCTCTTCCCAGCACAACCAACCTCATCCCAACCTCTGCTTTTCCATCCCCAATCTCCTTCCAGCTCCTCCAGGCTCTCTCCGATTCCTCCCAGTCACACCCAGCACCCCCAAACTTCCTCCCAGTGCCCATCAGGACCCCTGGAACCCCATCCCACCCTCCCCAGTATCCTTCAAACCCCTTCTCAGCCCTTCCAGACCCCAAAGCCCCTCTTCCAGTTTAAACCAGGCTCTTTCCAACTCCCTCCCAGTTAGTCCCAGCACACCCCAATCCCCCTCCCAGTCCCCCCAGCGCCTCCCCCCTGTCCCTGGTGCTGTGGGGACCGGGCTGTGCCCCAGTGCTGGCTCAGGGATGCTCCAGGCTGACGTGCTCCACCTGGCAGCTGCAGGTGACCCCGCCCTGGGAGTGGGGGGGTTTCCAGCAGCACGAGGAGCTAGTGGGTCCAGTCCCCACTGGGGACCACGTCAGTGGCCACCACATGTCCCAAGAGTTCCTGCTGGCCCTGGAACCACCTCAGCTGGATGTGTGCAGGGTAGAAATCCATCATGGGGCAGAGCAGGTGGCCAGGGTTGTGCTGGGAGCTTGAGGGGCCCAGCAAGATTGACACAGTGGGATGGGCCCTGGGAGAGTTTGGGAACACACTGGGGTCAGCTGGGGGGAACTGGGAGAGATGGAAGTGGGCTGGTGTGGCATTGAGAGGGACCGGGAATGAAATTGGATAGGGTGGGGGGAGAGGGGAAGAGAGGGGAGGTCTGGGATTGGACTGAAAAGGATTTTGAATGGACTGGGAGGGTGTTGCTGTTGAGGCAGGATGGGAATGAGAAGACTGACTCAGAAGGCTGTGAGAGTAAAACTCCGATTTATTCAAAATACCCTGCTCTTTTATACAGAGCTCCGTGAGGACCAACTCCATTGGTCCTGAAAACAACCACACCATTGGTGCAGAGTGCTTGATGCACAGTGATAGAACTTAACTTTAACAATGTGAGTAACAAGAGAGATAAAAAATTATTTATATTCTTTTCCAACTCTTTCCCAGGCTTCTGCCTGGCTAGAAACTCTTAGTTTCTCTCTTTGAGTGAATCTGAGATCCACATGAGGGCACTGGGAGAGAGGGTGGAGGTCTGGGAGTGGAGTTAGAGGGACTGGAACAGACTCAGAATGGAATGGCTGTGGACTGAGAGGAATTGGGAGAGACTCTGGGGACCCTGCGATGGGCTATGAGGACTCTGGGAGAGACCGGGATGGACTGGGAGAGCCACCGGAGTCCCTTGGGGTGAGGGGGCAGCAGGCACAAGGAGGGCTGGGGGCTCTGGGGCGATTCCCAGGTCTCGGGGGTCTGGCAGTCAAGGTGACCCCAAGAATGGAAAAGTCCTTGCTTCCCAGGCGCACAGCCAAAGAAGAAGCTGGAATGCGTAGGGTCGGCTTCTCAAGGCTGTTTATTTTCTTTTCTCTGTAGCATGCTTTCTCAAGGAGCTGCGCTCTGTCTAGCAGGTCAGTCTGTGGCAGACTGCCACCCCCTTGGGCTGGTGTTACATTTTACACTAAAAACTGCCTGTACGATGTTTGCATTAACATGCCAATATCTGTCATTAATGTTGGACAGTGTGTCTCTACCTTCAACCAATAGAAAAGTGTCACCATCACAGCAAGACCCTCACCGGGCACCGGGATCCCGTGGGATCCACCGGGATCCCCTCGTGCACCGAACCCCCTGATCACCGGGCCCGGACCCCCCTTTGTGCCCCCCAACCATCACGGGGGTTCCGCCCCCTCCCCTTTGACCCCCCAGAGCCGCGGGACCCCCGGGAACAGCGCCGGGACCGGGGGGCCCAGGGATGTGAGAATTGGATTCGTAAAGGATTCCCAAATCCTGGCAGAAAGCTCACACTGCCTTGGACTTGTCCATGCAAACTCTGAGATTTTATTGTGCCAGCGAGCAGCTGCAAGGAATTATCAACAATCAATATCAGTATGAGCACCTGAGCAAAATGCGGGGGGGTCAATAGGAACCTGCAAAAGGCAATAGAGAAATGCAAAAGCCAGTAGAGAAATGCAAAAAGCCAACAGAGAAATGCAAAAAGCCAATAGAGAATTGCAAAAGCATTCACAGTTTTAGAAATGAGAAGCTTGGCTCAGCCAATATATCAAGCAGCAATTCAATTTATTAATTTTTTAATTAATATTGTACGGTATGAGCAAAGACAGCCTGGGTACAGTGGTGGGGGTTTCCCCCCACAACTGCACACTGATTACTGAGCTTGCTGGTATTTATTGATCATATTCATGCATATTCTCATAAGCTCTTCTCAGCAGTTTCTATTTCCAATTTTTGACGTCAATTCTTTACTTCAAGATTGTAAATCTATGATGGTTATGTTTAGTTCCTGTGAAAATGCATATTTTATGATTGGCTTTTCGTAAATATTACAATTAATATTTTATGTGTAATATTAGAAAGTTATGCTGTATTAATTCTCTTAAGTAGTGTGTTAAATATATTTTTAGGTTATAACACAATGTTAAAATCAAAACTATGCTATGTAAGATACTTTTTAACCAGCTTAAGAAAGAGATGAGATAATAAAGAAATTCTTCACGCAGAGAAAACAGTGACAGGGCACATAAAGAATTACAGCCCCCTTATCAGAAAAAACAAACATTCTTCCACCTTCTCTCCTTCATGGAACCACCAGGATTAAGGGGAAGAAGTTGACAAAAACCAGAAAAGTTCTTAATTTGCAAGGAATTTATGCATCATGTATGAGATCTATGAATATGCAACAGGCTATTGCTTTTAAGGGTTATTCCTTTGTTCAAGGCATGTTTATGGCAGCTTAGTGTCCAAAAACATCTAGATGTCTGCAATTCCATGCTTTTTTATTGTATTGTAATTGCCCTAACTCTAAATTTTTATTACTCTAATTATAATAATATTTTTAGAACCATTTTATTATTATTATTAAACTTCTAAAATTTTAAAAACCAAGTGATTGGCGTTTGTCACAGTTCCTTTCCAATTTCTATACTCTATTGGGATCTGTTCCAGGTTTCAATATCCCAGGATGTGTGTCCCAGATGGTGGGGTCCATCTTCCTGATGTGGGGTCCAGCTTCTATTTCCTAGGACCATTAATCTGACAGTGATGCCCAGCTTCCCTTTTCAAAATCATTAATCAGTGACATTGATGTCCATCTTCCTCTTCCAGATTTTCACCATTCTGTTAGGAGCTTGGGATAGGTTCACTTCCCTCTTTTGTTTGAATCCTTTATATAATCTAAAGCTACAGTTTAAAATCCTTAACACAAAGCAACATTCTAAAGTTATAAATCAAATACTCTTCTTACAAAACAGTTTAGGCTTATAATTGTTAATTGCAAACAAAAGATTGGTTCAAAAGCCTTCTTCCATGCTTTCCTCTGTTCTTTATTAGAATTCATTTTTATAACTGGCCCATGGCCGTGTTCCACACATTTCACAATTACAATTCCACAGGTTACCTTGATTTACCTGACATGAAACACAACTTTGTATTTCACATTCTGCCTTTTCCCTTCTCCCTGTCTCTTCCTCTCCTTGTCCTTCCCGCCCCAGGCACTGATCTGCAGACAGAGACCAGGGAGAACAAATCCCTGCCACAGAACCTCGTGGAAGAGACCATTTGGAACGTCTCCACGGCGCAGGAATCCAACGGGGAGGAAAAGACCCAGAGATCTCAAACGAGGAGGGGCTGCAAACCCAGCCCGGGGAGTTGTGAGGAGGGAAAACCCTCCCTGTGCGGAGAAGGGTGTGGGGAATGTGAGAAGAGCTTCAGGCAGAGCTCAGCCTATTCCTGGTGCCTCCAAAGATAGCAGTGTTGGATGCAGAGATCCATGGGGCCGCAGAGATCCCCCTGCGGATCCATGGGGATGCAGAGATCCCCTGCAGCTCCTGGAGGAGCCGGGCTGGAGCTCGGCGATGCCTGAGAAGAGGCTCTGAGCCCGCGGGCAGAGGGGCCCCGCTGGAGCAGCCTGTCCTGGCAGGACTGAGCCCGTGGCACAGTGACCCACGCTGCAGCACTCGGAGGGGGCTGTGCCCCAGGGGATGGACTCCGCTCCGAGAAGTTCCTGGAGAAGTCTCGGCCGGGAGAGAGTGCAGGGTGCAGCAGGGAACGACTCCTGTCCCTGAGCAGAGGGAGAAGCCCCGGGGGATGAGCTGAGCATGGCCCCATTCCCTGTCTCCTGCCCTGCCGGGGGAGGAGGTGCAGCTGGGAGCAGGGAGGCGTGGGGAAAGCTGCATTTAAGGGTCTGCACTGACTTCTCCTTCTCCTGCTCCGAGTCTTTGGAGTTGTCTGCCAGAAATCTCTCCCCTGCCCCACTCACCCACAGGGCTTCGGGCAGGTTTCCCTTTTCGGGGGAAATCAAAGCGAAGCTCTGATGCGCTAACGAGGGGCAGGAGAAGTGAGGCTCCTGGGCTTCCCGCAGAGGCGGAGGCACGGGAGGCGCAGGGCCGGGAAAGCCGTGGCGGGAGGCGCGGAGAAGTTTGTTTGTGTGGGCAGCTCAATCCCGGCTCGGGCCCGGGCCCGTGCCGGGGCTGTTCCTCATCTCCGGATTTCCCCTCACGCAGCCCGGGGGCGCCGAGAGCGCGGGGCGAGTCGGGGCCGTGCGCAGAGCCCGCCCCGAGCTCGCTGCTATTGGCCGCCGGTGCCGTCAGTCGCGGTTGCGGTGCGCTGATTGGTGGGAGCGGGGCGCGGCGCGGCCCCGGCGGCGGGCTGAGGGCGGCCGTGGCCGCCCAGCGGCGCCATTGGCCGAGCGGCTGTGCGGGCCCGGCAGCGGCGGCAGCGGCCGGAGCGCGGTGAGGCGGCGGCGGCGGAGCTCGGAGGCGGCCACGGCGCAGGTGGGAGCCGCGCTGGGCTCTGCGGGGCTCGGGGCTGGCTGCGGGCGGAGGGGGCGGCAGGGGGCTCCGGCGGCTCGCCGGTGCCGTGTCCGGCCCGTGCCGGCCCCGGGCCGAGGGCGCTGCGGGAGCGGCTGCCCGCGGTCTCCTTCCCGCCGGGGCTGGGCAGGAGCCGCTGCCGGAGCAGCGCTGGCTCGGCCCGGCTGCTGTGGGTAGGACAGAGGGGCTTCCCCGCGGCCGGGAGCGGGCGGGGAAATTCCCGTCGCCGGAGGTTCGTGTGCCCGGAGGAGAGCGAGGAGTCCTGTCAAAGTGACTTTATTGCCGAGCAGGGGCAGAGGCCGTGGGGCATTTGCCGTGCGCTCTCTGCCGTGCTTGTAGTCCGCAGCCTCCTTTTTATCCTCATTTTCCCGGCCGCATCTCCCTCTGCCTTTGCCCACCGGCTGAGTTCCTTGGAAGGTTCCGACTTCCCGATGCGCCTGCTGCCTGTCCTCGTTAATGTGCACCCTCCTTTTGTAGAACAGCCGATATTCATGGCTCTGTTAAGTCTTTGTGCTTCTCCTCGAAGTTCGGGAATGTTGCGGGACTTTGAGCAGCTGTCTGGGTCAATTTGGAACATTTATTGGAACTGATTGTTTCTCGCCTTGCTTCCTTATCTATGAGTGCCTGGCCCTATCTCCAGGCAGATTCACTCCTTGACTCTGTTTTGTCCTTCCCGGGTCCTCTTGGTTTTGGGATTATTCTCGGTGCCCTCATTCCCTATCCTTTTGTAGCCGTTTGTGGATCAGGAGGTCTGTCTGCCACCTGCATGCCCTGGCTCAGCTGCTGGATGAGCTGCACTGCCAAGGTGTGGAGCATGGTAAAAAGATGAGAGTTGCTGCAGCACAGAAGAGGAGAAGCAGCATTCCTTTAACCCCTGGTCTGCTGGCGAGCCAGGGAACCGTGTCCCATTTCCATCCTTTCCATGTTTGGACCAATACATAAACTGCTCTCCTATTTCCTTTATTATCTTTTTCTCCACTTTTCCTTGGTCAACTCTTTGCCAACATCAGTTGGAGTAATTTAGTTTTCCACAAACTGCTCTCTTTTCTGCTAACAGATAACCTGATCCCATCCCCTGATGAAATGTTGTGTTCCTCATTTCAGTGGCTTGGTCAGCAGGAAGGTCTGGAGCTGGAGGTGTCTGGTTGGTTCTTATTTGGAGGACAGCTTGTAATCTAATGATGCCATTGAAATGATAAATGGGTTCTCTGCTTCCTGATAGGAATTTGTGAACAACGCCAATCACTTGGTTTCTAAAATTTTAAAAGTTTAATAATAGTAGAATAGTGCAAAAAATAGTTACACAATTAGAGTAATAAAAATTTAGAGTTAGGACAATTACAAGAAAATAAAAAGCAAAGAATTACTGAGGTCCAGATGCTCGGGCACTTAAGCCAAGGTGAGCATACCTCGTGAGCTATGTAATCACCTTTAAAACAATACACAATTAGCTTCTTCTAATAAGAAAACCATAACTTCCTCTTCTCTGGAAAATTTAGGTGTTTCTTGAGCGAGTATCTCATTCCTTAATCTGTCCCCCCAATGCATAGTTTCTCTTTTAACTACTATAGCTTCATTTTATCTATAAAGCTACATTTACCATACTATTAAAATGTTAACACAACGCAACTAATCAATATAACATAAGACATATAGTAACTATCTGCATAAAGCCATAAAATATGCATTTTTAACAAATTTGTTGGGGTTGCCAGGTCCACGGTACTGTAGGATTTGTTCTGGTGGCCCTTCATCTTTTCCCCATATTTGGGCACTCCCTCAAGCTGGGGCTGCATCAATTGACCACTTTTTTCTAATTCCGTCATCAAATACTTGATTTCCAGCTGATTTCCCTGAACTTGTTTTAGGAAAAGCCCCAGTGCTCTGATACACCCTCTACAGCATTTGTCATTATCTGTGGTATTGATGATTCTGAGATTGTAGGAAGTCTCTGTCAGCCCGGTTGGCAAAGAAGAAGCCATAATTCGTCTGTGCTGGTTTCAAGGTTGTTTATTCTGTTTATTTCTAACATGTTCTGCTGCCCTGCCGCAGCTCTGTCCTGCAAGGCAGTGTGTGGGGCTCTGCCCTCAGTGGGATGTTACAAACATTAAATACCAGAAACTACCTGTGCTATATTTACAATAATGTGCCAATATCTGTCACCTACGTTGAACAGTGTGTGCCCAGCCCAAACCAATAGAAAAATGCCAACACTACAGTGAAATGTGGAGGGCATGAAGAAGGAGAAAAAGGACAAGGCACACCCAATTTCCTCCACCTTGTCCCCTTTGGACCCCTAATCTAGAATCCTAAAATTTTACTTCTGCACCCGTGCCACACTTAATTTATTACTTATATCAAACACTCAGAGCTTCTAATTCATCCTGTAAGATTGAAAACTCTTTTCCATGGACAGAGATCAGCAACAGTGTCTCTTGGGGCTCTGTACAAAGGAGTTTCTGAACCCCTGCCTGATTTATTGAAAAAATATGGATATTGATCTAGTACTGATATCAAACTGTGACGGACAAAAACTTCTCTAACAGTTTAAAGTTGGAACGTGTGTTTATTCAACGCCGGGCATCGTGCAGGATCGCTCCATAATACACACCGCACCTTGCAGGTGATTACAGCGTCTTTTTATTCATACAAGTATTGAGTACACAAAATACAAATACATACTCATAATTTTGGTACATCCCATTCCCCGCTTCATATGCTAATCACTCCAAAAGCTATTAAGCATGCGTAGTTTGTTCCTTGAAATGGGTCTGTGGTCCCTTTCATGGGGAGGGGGTCCCAAAATGAGGAAGTAAATTAAGTCTTCCTCCTTCTGACCTTTCTACCTTTTCAATGCAAATATGACAAATGAACTCTTGGTAGAGCTCCCATTCCTTGTCTTCAATTGGTTTCAGAACAGAGGAAGCTCACAATTGTCTTATGTTCCTAAAAGCTATTTGTCAGTTTCCATATTCTTCATTATAAACCCAGCTAATTAAACATTGTGCTGACAAGCAATCAATTATTATTTAACTACTAACTCCTTACTTCATCTAGGCTTACTAATTTATTATTATTTTTTTAATTAACTCTAGTAAGGGTTATTTCTAACTAAAATCTTAGCACCACTAAAATCTCTAAATTTCTTAAAATTTACGTTTCATTCCCCACTTCTTCTTTGGAATGAGTAAATTCTTTTACTCAATATATAGACTTTTCTTCATCTGCCTAAGACATGTGTCTAGTTTCTTTCAAAACTAAACCATATGCTTTTGATGTGAAGTTAGGGTTGTCATTCGTCTTATCATTTTCCAATTCTAAACAAGTATTACAACAGACAAAATTAAGCTTATACTGACTAAAATAAGCAACACAATAATAGGATAAATTAAAGTATTAAGTATGCTGGTCGCTGTTGGTGACCATCCAAAAAGCACATCCCACCAATGATGAGACAAGTGTTCCTCAAATTGCTTAAAAACTCCTTTGATGGTGTCTGTGTCATGGTGTATAGTAATTAAAGTCTTTTTCCCTGCGTCTCTAATCTCTTTTAAAATTTCTCTCAGTTCCTGATGTTTTAACAATTGAGCAAATAAAGTCAAATTCATTCCTATGGGCACAGGCACTATTTCTTGTACAGTAATTAAACTGCCTTTTATATACTGGTGTGATACTACAGGTGCCTGATAGGAAAAGTCACATCCCTCAATTTTGACAAAGTTACAGACACATAGATTGAACTGAGTCTCATTCATGCTTAGATTGTCTATCATTATTGGGGCATGCTGTTCTGAGACAGACACAACCTTGTCCTATATATACAAGCAGAGTTGTTTGGTTGCCTGGATGCGTTTCAAAGTGTCAAATGCTTTGGTCTGTATCCAAATGTGTCTTTATTACTTTCTAATGTCCCCTCACATATGCACCCCAGTTGCCTTCTCATAGAACAGGGCTCTAGGTTGATGGTTTGCCACTCTGCTCTAATTTCTCGTGCCCATGTTCTATGTTCAGAAGGATATAACACAGTCCCCCCATGGGATTCATGGGATCATAGGGGCACTATAGGATGAATTAAACTCACTGATGCATTATGTATTGTTAAGACAAAGGCTGTTACTTTACTTGTCATAGGGTTATAAGTGAACTTGACCAAAGTCCACCAAGCTTGCAGTTCCCTTTCTATATCAGATGCACTATCCCAAACAATTTTACAGAGTTCAGCAGGGAATATTCTCTCCCCGCCTTCCCTGATCACTGCAGCAGCTACTGACTGCATCCATAGTTGTGCTTGAGTACACCCAAGAGCGAGTGAAACATTTTCGCTAGCTATGCCTAATGCATTAATTATTAATTCATGGTCTTGCTCTTTGCTGTTCTCTCATTCTGGTAATACTTCAGGTAACTTCCAATGGTTGTCACCCAGTGCTAGTAGGGAAGATTGTAAAGGTTGCTGTAATTTAACCAAGTTGTTCCCTACTGTTGTTAATTTATTAATTAATATTTCTGAAACTATATATTTAGCACTCCTAGTCCAGTCCCTAGCAGCCCAGTGAGATCCCTTTTACTCTTAAAGTTGGAGGGCATTCGTTTTTGAAGCCAAGTGGCCCAGTCCGCAAAAGAATTTCTGAGAAATGGGGCACACTCTGGCTGGACATCTGAAGCATTTACCTGTATTCCCATTTCTACTCGCTTCAGAGACCATTCTGGATTGACCAGCAGTCTTTGGATTCCTGTTTTCTTAATAGTGTCCAGCCCAATCTTAGTAATTGTAGGAACTATAGGCTGCTCTTCTACTTCTGGGATAAGTGGCTGTGGGGTAGTAACAGCTTTCTTTTGTGTTAGAGGGGTAGTTCTAGTCCTGTTCCTATGATATTCAACACACACTTGAGCGATATTAAAATCAAGATCATACCCTCTTATTGCACATCCCTCTAGTTTTAGTCTAAATTCAGGACATTTACTCAAACATTTGTCACAGCATTCAGGGCTAATCCGAATGAGTTTCATGGATGGTTGGTAAGCCTCATGGAACCCATCCTGTATAAATGCATAGTTACATCCCCAAACATTTCTCCCTTCCCACAAATGTGCATTTGTAACCTTTATAATCTCATTAAGGGCCCTACGAGAGTGGGGATCATAGGCCCTTCCTTGACACTGGTATATTCCAGTTATGTTGTACTTGTGTGGTATTGTATTGGCTCCTGTTATAACCATGGCAATAGTTATAATATTTACGACCTTCTCCATCATGTCCATAATTTCTATAGGTCCATTTATTCGTTGTTGCGGGTGAGCTTCAACCTCAGCTCGTTGTCACCTGGTGTCACTTTCCAGACTCCCTCAGGGACTTTCTTCACTCGGGAGTGATGGATCCAGGCCTTCTGTTCTTTGATCTTGATTGCAGTAAAGGTAGTGAGGAGCACCTGGTAGGGTCCTTCCCACTGTGGTTCCAGGCTTTCTTCTGCAAAAGACTTAACATATACATAATCCCCAGGTTGTACATCATGTACTGGTCCATCTAATTCTCTGGTTTGAGCTCCAGCCACATATTTTTCAATTTCCCTTAATTGTTTGTTCAAGGCTACCATATATCTATGTAGGGTTTCCTACTTGTGTTGGTGTGATTCCTTCTTGAACTGCATATGGTCTCCCATATAATATTTCAAAGGGACTCAACTTTTCTTTTGTTCTTGGTTTTGTCCGAATTCACAATAAGGCTAATGGGAGAGCTTGGGGCCAAGGTAGGTTTGCCTCTTGTCCCAACCTTACAATCTGTTGTTTAATCAAATGATTCATCTTTTCCACTTGGCCACTCGATTGAGGATGATATGGGGTATGCAGCTCCCAATCTATCCCCAGGTGATGGCTAATTTGTTGCACAATTTTGGAGATAAAATGCGGCCCTCTATCTGAGGATATGGTGGCTGGAACTCCAAACCTCGGTATTATTTCTTGCAACAGTGCTTTGGTTACCTCTCGTGCTTTAGCAGTCCTAGTAGAAAAGGCTTCTGGCCAACCTGAAAAGGTATCAGTCAATACCAGGAGATAACGATATCCCCCCTTCCTGGGTAATTATTTGAAATCGATTTGCCACTGCTGCCCAGGTCCAAAACCTTTCCCAATTTGTCCAACTTTAGGCCTTGGGATGTTTTTAGGATTAGTTCGGAGACAAAGACTACACTGATGAGTTACTTGTATTATTGTGCCCTGTAATTTCCTAGCTATAATTTTTCCTTTCAGATGGTTATACAGAGCATCTATTCTTCAGTGTGTTTTTTCATGCTCTTTTTGCACTAATGACCACAACAAATAGGAGGGCACTACAAGTCTCCCTTCCTCTGTTACAGCCTATCCTTCTTGATTATAATTTGCTTTTTTTGCCTTAATAAGTTTCTCATCCTTTTTATTGTACACTGGCTTACCTTCAATAGAAATCTTTCCATCTAGGATCAATGTTGCCTCTACTATCTCCTCGAATACCTCACCTTTGGCTTCGTCTTTTGCCTCTCTGTCCGCCAGCATGTTCCCTTCTTCCAATTCAGAGCTCACTCTTTGGTGTGCCTTAATGTGCATGATGGCTACCTTCTCAGGCAGTTGCACTGCATCTAATAGTGTCAGGATCTCTTGTGCATGCTTAATATTCTTCCCTTGCAAATTCAACAGTCCTCTCTCTTTCCAAATGGCTCCATGTGCATGAACCACCCCGAATGCATACCTTGAGTCCGTGTAAATGTTAATCTCTCTTCCTTTTACTAACTCTAAGGCTCAAGTTAAGGTGATTATTTCAGCCTTCTGTGCAGAGGTGTTTGCTGATAAAGGTCCAGACTCTATGACCTCTCTGCTTGTGGTAACCGCATACCCAGCATGCCTTTTCCACTGATGACATAGCTGCTTCCATCAGTAAACCAGGTCTCAGCACCTTTGAGTGGGATGTCCTTCAGATCCGGGTGGCTGGAGTAGGTGGCCTCAATGGTCTCCAGACAGTCATGGATCACTGGTTCTCCCATACCCCCGCTGAGAAAGGAAGCTAGATTCACAATGTTAGTTACCACAATTGCAACATCATCCTGTTCTACTAGTACAGCTTGGTACTTCAGAAACCTCTGTGGAGAGAGCCAATGCCCCCCTTTTGCCTCAAGGACTGCAGACATTGTGTGGGATACTAGCACAGTCATCTTCTGACCTAGGGTGAATTTGCGTGCTTCTTGGATGTTCACTGCCACTGCTGCAACAGCTCTGAGACACCCTGGCCATCCCTTAGCTGCCGTATCCAGCTGTTTGGAGAGGTAAGCCACTGCTCTCTGGTACGGGCCTAAGTTCTGTGCTAGTATTCCCAAGGTGATCCCTTGTTTTTCGTGGGAAAACAGGAAAAATGGTTCACTCACGTCTGGAAGTCCTAAGGCTGAAGCTGACATGAGGGCCTTCTTTAGTTGGTCAAAGGCTTGGGTTGCTTCTTTTGTCCACTGGAGATCTCTGCTCTCTTCTGTGATCAGGGCATACAGAGGTTTAACAAGTAACCCACAGTTATAAATCCATAGTCTGCACCACCCCGTCCTGCCTAAAAAGGTTCTCAGTTCTTTCACTGTCTGAGGTCTCGGGGTCTGACATATTGCTTCTTTGCAATCCTGGCCCAAGGTCCTTTGTCCAGCACTCACTTCATAACCCAGGTAAATGACTGTTTGCCTCACCATCTGGGCTTTCTTCTGGGACACTCGATACCCCTGCAGGCCCAAAAAGTTTAGGAGGCTTACCGTCCACTCCACGCATGTTTCCTGGGTCTGGGTGGCTATCAGGGGATCATCCACGTACTGAAGCAACTGTCCTTCTCCTGCTGGAGGTTTCCAAGATTCTAAGTCTTTGGCAAGCTGTTCTCCAAATATAGTAGGAGAGTTCTTGTATCCCTGTGGTAATACACACCATGTGAGCTGGTTCCTCCGAACAGTTTTGGGGTTCTCCCATTCAAATGCGAAAATTTTCTGGCTGGCTTCATGGAGCGGGAGGCAAAAGAAAGCATCCTTTAAATCTAAAATTGTAAACCATGTTAGTTCAGGTGTTAAACAAGTTAACAAGGTATAAGGGTTAGCGACTACTGGATACAAATCTTCAGTTACTCTGTTAACAGCCCTTAAATCTTGTACTAACCTGTATGACCCATCAGGTTTCTTTATTGGCAAAATGGGGGCATTAAAATCAGATGGACACTCTTTTAGCAGTCCTATTTGCAAAAAATTCTCTATAATGGGCTGATCTCTTCCCTATTTTCTTTCTTTAGGGGGTATTGTTTAACCCTCACTGCTCGTTCTCCTTCCTTAAGCTTGATTTGTATAGGTAATGCATTCTTTGCTCTCCCTGGTATATTAGAAGCCCATACCCCAGGGAATACTTGATCCATTATTTTCTTGAATTTTTTCTCTTCTTCACTTATAGTCTCACGTTCTTTGGTTATTAACATTAGGCTCAACAACTCTACGTATTGTTGGTCCTTTACCTCCAAGCTAATTTCTCCATTTTTAAATATTATTTTTGCATCCAGCTGCTCTAGCAGATCCCTGCCCAAAAGTGCACATGGAGCATTAGGCATATATAAAAACCGGTGAATTCCCCATTGCTTTCCCAATTTATATTTTAATGGTTTGCAAAAATATGCTCTTTCAGATTGGCCAGTAGCCCCCTTTACCATAACATAATCATTTGTTAAAGGTATTAGGGCCTTATTTAACACTGAAAATGTTGCCCCTGTGTCTACTAAAAATTCCACTTCCTTTTCTTTATTCCCTAGTTTGACTATAACCAGAGGGTTCCCTAGGGCAAGGCCCTCCGGTCCTCCTCAGTCCTCCTTCACATGAGCCACCACCCTTCCTCCCCCTCGATCGCTTTTTCTCTGTTCATCACCCCTTCTTCGTTCTGGGCACTGGTTCTTCCAGTGTCCAAATCTCCTGCAAAATGCACATTGATCTTTTCCCAGTCGGGGTGGTCCTTGTCTTGGCGGGTCTTGCTCACATTTCTCCTTTCCTTCCTCCCTTACTACTGCTACTAATTTCTTCATCCCTTGTTTATATCCTTCCTCCTGGTTACTAAGGACTCTCCATGCTTCATCCAATAGAGTCTCCAAGTCTCGGCTATTTGGGCCCCGGATCTTCTGAAGTTTCCACCTGATATCTCCTGTGGATTGTCCTAAAAACAAATTTATTAGTTGTTGTATTCCTTCCTCCGATCCAGGGTCCAGGGTGGTATATCGCCACATTGCGTCCCATAGGTGATCTAAAAAATCAGAGGGTGTTTGAGAGGGACCTTGTTTAACAGCATATAAAGCTGACCAATTTATGGTCTTAGGAATTGCTCATTCAAGCCCTTTCACTATAAAGTCTTGATATCCCTTAAGCTGTGCTAATTCATCAGGTTCGTTAGGATCCCACATCGAGTCCTGAAGAGGAAATACATCTTTAATATCCTCTTGTGCTGATACACAAGCATCTTCAGCTAAGTCCTTGGCTACCTTTAAAACCAACTGCTTCTCTGTTTCTGTTAAAGCATCAAGTAGTAACTGCATGTCTGCCCAATCAGGTAAATGCTGCTTAACCATAAACTTTAACCTTTTGGCAACACCTATCGGGTCATTTCGATAACCCTTAGCAGTCTTTTCCCAATCCTCTAAATCCATTGAGAAAAGGGGACCTTAATTATCCTTGGCTCCCCACCAGAGGCTATAGCTTGCCTTAAGGGTGCTTGTATGACTCCTCTAGTTTGCTTTCTAGTTGTTTGTGGGGGTGAGTTCATTCTGGTTTGCCTTCTGGTCCTTGACACTATTGGACTTTGTGGGGAAGGCTTGGGACTTGGTTCAGATTCATCCCATTCACTATCACTACTGGGCAATGGTGGATAAAACCTCGAGGGTTCCCCTGATCTAGGAGTTGGTGGGGAAACTCCTGCTTTAATTACTGTTTTTTCCAGGACAGATGAACCAGAGGATAGGCTAGGGGAGGCTGAAGTTGGTGAGGGTTCTGATTTTACTTGTTCCCCCACCCTCTCCTCTACCCTCCTCCCTTCCTGGTTTCTAGGCGGTGGTAAAAGTGCCTCTACTGTCTCTTGTTCTAAGATCTCTGTTGGATACACTTTACTTGGGTGTGAGCATCTTTGATTTATTGAACATGTGCTGCAACACCGTTTGAGCTTTTCCTTGTTAGCTTTATTATCCTTTCCAAGAGCCAGTGCCAGTGGATCAGACGGTGGCCTAATCCCACAATCCCTTTGCCACTCGGGGTGATTTCGAAGACTGAGAAACATATCAGCATAAGTTACTTCTTGCCACCTTTGTTCACGCCTAAAGAAAAGCATTAACTGTAATAAAGACTCATAGTCTAAAGTACCATTTGCTGGCCATTTCAACCCCCCATCAAGTCTATAGAGTGGCCACCACTGCGTAGAAAATGTAACAAGTTCCCTTTTAGTTTCACTACCCCCATAGCCCACCAGTGCTTTCCAGTGTGTTAAGATACATCCTAAAGGGGTTCCTCTGGGAATCTCTTTGCTCTCATTTGCCCCTCTGTTCAGGGTTTTTCTTTCCAAAACGTCTTTTGATCTTATCCCAGTTTCTAAGCTTTACCTGGTATTCTGGTACAAAAATATGCTGGCCACACTCAACTCTTAAGTATTTCCACTGGTTTCTTCAAAGTTCCTGAAACTCCGTTTTCCAGCAATTCAAATATTTTACTGCTACCAGGAACCTCTTGACCAGTCACCAACAAAACTCATATAACTTTCTGGGTAGCCTCTTGTTCTTTTGTACAGCAAAAAGCACAAATTCCAGTCTTAGGCATTAGCCACCTGTACCCTTTTCGGACCCATGAATCCTGACAGACTGCACACTGAAACACAATCCACGGATTACAGCAGCAATCTTTATTTGGGCAGGGGAATACTCCTGAACCAGACTCTCTGTTCCTGCTTCTCCCGGTCCTGGTCATATAGCTATGCTAGCAAACAAAAGGGATAAAACAATTTGTTAGTTAATTTTCACCTTTTCTCAGAAAAAGATTAGTGTTCCTTCGAAAACAAGGTTCAGAGCAGCAACTGTTAAGGAAAAGCTTGTTATACAAAAGAAAAAGGAAAAAAAAATCAAACTTAAATTGCAGGTTATTAATCTTTAAATCAAATCCTCTGTTATGTTTTGCTCCGGGTATATTACTGTTAAAATTCATTTAAAACTGTAAGCAGCTGTTATAAATTTATGCCACAACGGATCATAATCCGATTAGAATTTTATTAATTATAGCAAGTAGGATATGAGCAAACAGCGCTGGACAGCCGAGGAGTCTCTGCTCCGTTCAAACAGCCCTTCTTTTTATTCCGTTTCTTTAATGAATTCTCGAGGGGTCTCCTTTGTTTAAGCTTGCAGTTTCCTTTTGTTTATGTAAGCAGTCTGTGAGTAATCGTGGTTATCTTTATCTTGTATCGTCAGTCCCCAGGTGTAAGTGTTTGGTTTCCTTATCTTGCAAATGTTGTGTCCGCAGGCTATTTGCGTATCCTCGTTTCTTAAACAATACCTTAGTCTGTAAGCAGTCTGTATTTTTTCACCCTCCGTTTCCTATCCTCTGTCTGTGATTTCTCACAAATCCGTTTCCCAACTTTTATATATATATCTTAATAAACAATACCTCAGTCTGTGGTTTTCCACAAATTCCTCCATTTTCTTTTTTTTTTATCCCATTATTGTTTATTAGACGCTGCTTTCACTCTTGGCATTGTAAATAAACCTTTTTCCACAATCCCAACATTTATCATAGCACTCACAAGGTAATATTTCACAATTACAATAGGCGTAGCCCCCACGTGGTACAACACATTCACAACAATCTTCATCCTCATTAATACATGCACTTTTATATTTTTCCCTCGACCTCGTAGTTAAAATAAGTAGTTTAGCTATGTCAAATCGTTGTTTAACATCGTGTAAAATACAGCGTAATATATAAGGCCCAAATATAAGTCTTAGAATCAATATAATTAGTGGTCCTGCTAAGGCAGATAACAAAGTGGTTAGCTAAGGTGAAACATTAAACCAATTTTCATACCATGACCTGCCCGTCTCACGATCTTTTTTACGTTGATTTAATAATAATGTCTGGGATAATTACAGTAAGACGGTCCAGAGGCCGGGCATATGTAAAATGGAGGTCCTTTTTCACAATGTATTGGTATTAAATCACAAAGTTTTACTATGAATTCAGGTGGACCTGTGTTGCTAAAAGTGGCTATTGTATTCGTTCCTTCCCAAGATATTAATTCCCATTTAAATGGTTCATGAGGATTTCCCCCTTTTGCCTGGGTTATTATTAAGACTAACGGTATACTAGGAAAAAGGGTGTCTGTCAATTTTGCCAATTTAAGTATATTTTTACTAATCCTGGGGAAGTTTGGCCGTTGTTGCCTCTGCGTCCCATTGTTCTGGTTCTTTTCTCCACAGTTTGTTCCTCTTCTGCCTTGCCCGTCGACTCGGTTGCGTCGAGTCACGGGGGGTATCATCTTCTCGGCAGCAAGGGAATTCTTCAGGAGAACAGCTGTTTTGGGATTTCTGCCTCTTTATATAGGCTTCCCACTTCGCAGCTTGAACTAATGGGGCAAAGCAAGACACAGTACTTCCCCTCTACACTTTATAGCCAAAATTTCAACCACAAAAGGGGACTGGTTCGTTGGAATGGTAACAATGATATTGAAGGTATCTACCTTCACAGTGTGTTTACCGTTTATCTTGGCATACCTTATACTTAAAACAAGCAAATGGATAACAATTACAGTTTATATCATTATCACAAATTTGTATATTTAGAGTACGTATATATTATTTACATCAGCATACCTTCTATATTCACTGTGGTGTGGCTACATATGTCTAGCAATTTCCTTTAACACACTTTGTATGCTTCTATATATAATAGATAAAAAAATAAATAATTATAGCATATATAAACAGCAATATACACTTTACACCAAAAGGTAATGCAGCAAAAAATCAAATAACATCTTTATCATTATGTTATCTTTTCAGGGTTATCTTGGTGTCACCTGGGGTACTGATTACTTTCCAGTGAGGTCTCGTTACTGGGCCTTTAAAGGCGGCTGGCATGAGTCTATCTACGCTCAGCAGTCCGGACAGCTGTTTCTGTTGTCAACAAAACAAGATAAGGTCCCTCCCAACTGGGCTTTAGGGTTTCTTCTTTTCACACTTTAATCAATATCTAATCCCCAGGTTTAACGTTGTGTATTTTTAAGTCCAATGGGGGTCGTTGTATAATCAGTCCACGTTCCCAAAGCTGGTTACGATGTTTTGCTAATTGTGAAACATATTCATTAATTACACGGTTTCTAATTAAAACATTTGTTTGTGGGCTTTCAATTCTGTAGGACATTCCATATACTGTTTCAAATGCTGATATTTCTACATCTGCTCGGGGTCTTGGTCTGAGAATTAATAGTGCCATGGGTAGGCATTTAATCCATGATAATTTGGTTTCTATAATTAATTTAGTTAAAATAGTTTTAATTTCTCCATTCTTTTTTTTTTTTAACTTTTCCTGAACTTTGTGGATGCCATGGTGTATGGTATTCCTACTTTATACTTAAGTTTTCTGTCAAAATTTAGCGGGGTTTACTGCTCCAGTAGATTTTAAAGATAATTTAGGGGATTCTATAAGTATTTTCTCATACTTTAATAATTGGCTATCTGTAAGCCATTTTTCTGCTTTTTGTTGTAACACTCCCCTGATGTTATGAGGCACATATAAGACAACTTCTCCATTAAAAGTAATGCGATTTGTTTCCTCAAGCAATAGGGCAGCAGCAACAATGATCTGTAAACAACTTATCCAACCCGTGCTCACAGGATCTAACAGCTTCGATAAGTATGCCACCGGTTTCTTTTGTCCGGCCCATTCCTGAGTTAATACCCCGAATGCTCTTCCTTCATGTATGTTAACAAATAAATGGAATGGCCGTTTTAAATCTGGGAGACTTAAAACTGGTGCTTGATTTAGCTCCCTTTTGAAATTAGCAAAACTGCTCTTGATTTTGAAGAGTCTACTTGGGTATTTTGTCTTTAAGCAGTTGTTCATATAGGAATTTAACTTTAAAGCTGTAGTTTTCTATTCATTGCCTATAATACCCAAATAGCCCTAATGCCTGCCGAATTTGCCTCTTAGTGACAGGCATAGGTAATTCCAGAATTCTTTTAATACGCTCTGGATTTAGTATCTTCTGGCTGTTAAACAGATAATGTCCCAGATATTTTACTTTTTCTTCTGCAAATTGTAACTTTTCTTGTGATACTCGTAGTCCTTTTTGTGCAAGAAAGTTTAGGAGTCAAATGGTTTCTTTTCTTACATTCTCTCTATTATTCCTCGCTATGAGCAGATCATCTACATATTGTAACAGCACATTCCCCGTTTGTACTTGATATTCTGTTAAGAGCTCTTCTTGGGCCTGTCCAAATAGATTACGGGATTCCGTGAAACCTTGGGGGAGCACGGTCTATCTTAATTGCTGTCTCTGGCCCGTCTCTATGTCTTCCCATTTAAAGGCAAAATAATTACGGCATTCTTTTGCCAGTGGACAGACCCAAAAGGCATCCTTTAAATCAATTACACTATACCAGGAGTTATGGGGTCCTAGTTTGATTAGCAATGTGTATGGGTTTGCTACCACAGGGAACCGAGTAATAGTTCTTTTGTTTATTTCCCTTAGATTATGTACGAGCCGATATTTCCCATTAGGTTTCTTTACAGGCAAAATGGGGGTGTTAAAAGGTGACATACAGGGCTCTAAGATTTCTTGTGCCAATAATCGATCAATTTCTGGCTTCAATGCTCTTCTTCCTTCTAAGGATATGGGATATTGCCTTACCTTCACAGGTATGTGAGGTTCGGAAATTTGGATTTTAATGGGTGGCATTTCCAGTCTACTAATTGTGTCCGGAGAGTACCAGACATTGGGGTTAATTTGTTTTTGATCATCTACGGTCAAAGGATAAGCAGACACTGCCAATTTTTGATTTTTTACTTTTAATTTCTAATTGCAATTTAATAATTAAGTCTCGTCCTAACAGGTTAAATTCTGCTTCAGGGACGAGCAAGAATTCACCCATTCTAAATTTATTTTCAGTTTTAAATATCACATTTTTGATTTTACTTACTTTAAAGGGTTCCCCTTTTGCCCTAATTACTTGTACTTTTTCAGGGGAAACTTTACATCCCTCAGGTATCTGTTTAATAGTTGATTTCTCAGCCTCAGTGTCTACTAAAAGGTGAACTCTTGTTTATGGGGACCTATTTTTAATTTTATCAAGGGCTTATGATGACTTTGGTTCCTTAAGATATAGAGCCCCTGACTCCCCTATTCTATTTTCAATGTTCCCTCATCCTTGATTCTTTCTCTGCAATTCTTCTTTATATGTCCCTTCTTTTCACAGTAAAAACAACACCTTTGTTCTCTCCTCCAGGTTAAGGAGTTTTTTTATTATTTACCCAGAGGTTTAACTGCTGTCTCACCCAATCTTTTTCTGACCCATAGATTGGCCAAAATATATATTTTTTTTTTAAATCTTCTTCCCTCCCCATATCTTAGTATAGTATTCTATCATTTTCTTGCTTATCTTTTCCTAGGGTTCCAGGGAAATATTTCTAATTATCTAAGATATATGCCAGAGGGGTATTCTTAGGTACAGTGGGTACCCTTCCCATGGGAGTTGAAGGCTTGCTGCCCTTCGCCCCCATCTTCTGGAATATCCCCACACACACATGCACTCGCTCCTTTTGTTCCTGGCCCAGTCCCTCGCGGAAGATGGAAAACGCAGTACTTAAGAGTCCACACTTGCTTGGTTCAGTATATCGAACCTCTCATTCGTTATCTTCCAGGAAACCCAATCCCGCCCGAACGGAAAACCCGTGAACAATTTTGCCGCGAACAATTTCGCGCTGCGAATAATTTCACTACTTACGCATCCTGCGTCTTCGTCCGGACTTCCGTGCACAGAATTTTTATGGGATTTTACCAGTCTCTCCTTTGCTCATTATCCTAGACTTTAGGTTCGTCGGTAAGGTTAGGGTAAGCTGTTGGTCACGTGGCCTCAAAATGTCGCGAGGCGCCTCCCCGGAGGACCAAAGGCCACCGTTCCTTATCCGAGTCACGGCACCAGAAATTGTTATAAATTTACGCCACAACGGATCATAATCCAATTAGAATTTTATTAATTACAGCAAGTAGGATATGAGCAAACAGCGCTGGACAGCCGAGGAGTCTCTGCTCCCTCTCTGCCGTGCCGTTTCGTTCAAACAGCCCTTCTTTTTATTCCGTTTCTTTAATGAATTCTCGAGGGGTCTCCTTTGTTTAAGCTTGCAGTTTCCTTTTGTTTATGTAAGCAGTCTGTGAGTAATCGTGGTTATCTTTATCTTGTATCGTCAGTCCCCAGGTGTAAGTGTTTGGTTTCCTTATCTTGCAAATGTTGTGTCCGCAGGCTATTTGCGTATCCTCGTTTCTTAAACAATACCTTAGTCTGTAAGCAGTCTGTATTTTTTCACCCTCCGTTTCCTATCCTCTGTCTGTGATTTCTCACAAATCCGTTTCCTAACTTTTATATATATCTTAATAAACAATACCTCAGTCTGTGGTTTTCCACACAGCCTTTCATACACTGTAGCAACTTTGCAGCTAAAAGCCAAGCGTATCTCCTGTTGCACTGTAAACAAAGGACAAATGGAAATTTTACAAATTATCAGTCTAGTTTCGACCGAAATTTCACGACTCCACGCTGCACTGAAAGCTGTGTGAACCACTACTCTAGCCTGTTCTAAAATTTTCGGATTGCTGACCAAATTTCTCTCACCCTTTGATCGAAAATGTTACAAAATGCAACGTTTTCCAGGCAGTTCAAAAATGTATCCTGAGGTCACAAAGCCTGAATTCTGCTCTGGTTACCCGGGAGACAAATGACCTCCTAATCACCGGGACTATCTCAAAAGTAGTTTAGGCTTTTCACTTCACCCTCTAGCTATAAGACAAACAAATTCAACTCACAAAGCTTTTTCATCCAACAACATGCCAAATAAAACTTTCACAGCCAAAAGCACATGCTGCCCAAATTCTCACAAATACACACAATCTAAGCACAATGCAAATATTTTAAATCAGTCTGCTCTCCCAAAAGTCAGTATTCCTCTGCAAAGCAAATAATTTCACACACCTCTTACAACTTCAAGTTCATAAAGCTCCTAAACACACTTACAAAAATTAATAACACATGCCAAATCACACAAATTATAATGCTCACAACACTAACTCTTACAAACCACACAAAATACAATGCTCAAATAGTTTTCCACAGCCTAAACACGCAAAATCACAAACTCACCAAACAAACAGGGATCCAGTTACAATACACACATACAGCACTCGGGGCCACAACCCAAATTGTCACAACAGGACCCTTCGAGTCCCAAAAATTCAAACTAGCCACCCAAATTATGGATTTCTAAGGTGCACCTTTTAAATTACAAACTGAGACCAGAGCCACCCCTGCTCCAATCCAAATCCACAACACTACAGCCGCTGTCTCCTCTACGAGACACAGACTACAAAACCTCTGCTACTGCTGCCTCCTCTATGAGACACAGACTGCTAAACCTCTGGTACTGGTGTCTCCTCTACGAGACACAGACTACACAACCTGGGATACGAGATGTCTCTCGTGTCTTTTGAACTGCTTATATAACAAGGTACCTTCCCCCAAATATAAACATACCTCTTGTCCATAGCTCCAACAGGTTCTGGTCTTTCCCCAGGTAGTCAGTGAGATTGTAGGATCCTCTTCCCAGAAATTTCTGGGTGGGCGCCCAGAAGGGTCCCGGGCCCCCATTGGCCCCACAGCCAGAGAGAGCAGAGTCCTGCCGCAGTCGCCAAATGATTTATTGAAAAAATATGAATATTGAATTAGTACCGATATCGAACTGTGATGGACAAAAACCTCTCTAACAGTTTAAAGTTAGAAAGTGTGTGTTTATTCGACGCCGGGCAGTGTGCGGGATAGCTCCCAAATACACACCGCACCTTGCAGGTGATTAGAGAGTTTTTTTATCCATACAAGTATAGAATACTCAAAATACAAATACATATTCATAATTTTGGTACATCCCATTCCCCGCTTCGTATGCTAATTACTCCAAAAGCTATTAAGCATGCGTAGTTTGTCCCTTGAAATGGGTCTGTGGTCCCTTTCATGGGGAGGGGTCTTAAAAGGAGGAAGTAAATGAAGTCTTCCTCTTTCTGACCTTTCTACCTTTTCAATGCAAATATGACAAATGAACTCCTGGTAGAACTCCCATTCCCACTCCTTGTGTTCAATTGGTTTCAGAACAGAGGAGGCCCACAATTCTCTTATGTTCCTAAAAGCTATTTGTCAGTGTCTATATTCTTCATTATAAACCCAGCTAATTAAACATTGTGCTGAAAAGCAATCAATTATTAGTTAACTACTAACTCCTAACTTCATCAAGGCTTACTCATTTATTTTAATTAACTCTAGTAAGGGTTATTTCTAACTAAAATCTTAGCACCACTAAAATCTCTAAATTCCTTAAAATTTACGTGTTACCTTCTCCACTTCCCTCATTGCCCCCCTGGGTGTCCATGTCCTTAATTACCTCTGGGGGAATGTGCAAACTACCTCAGCATTCTCCCAAGGGACTGTCTTGGTTCGACAAGACAGGAGTCTGTGAAAGAGGGCAAAGCCTCCTGTGCAACGGAGAACGGCAAACCCCCCTCCCTCTGAATTACCAGGATCTTTAAATTAAAAGGCTCTCAGGCAAAGATATGGGAATGGGAGTAACAATTCTTTACTAGGAGAAAACTAGACAACAATTTAAAAAGGCAAATGCAATCGGTACAAACAAAACCAGTGAAAAAGTCCAGAACCTGAGGATTCGGGGTGCCAGTAGCAGTCCTGCTGGGATGATTGCTCCCCTTGCAGTGGTTGATGAATTGCAGCTGCAGTGGTGATCTTTAGAAGGGTATAGTTTTCCTCTGAAGATCTGGTGGCAGTGGGGCCGGTCTTCCTCTGCGCCGGGGTTGCCTCCGAGCTCTGCCGCTGTCGCCTCAGTGCGCTCCGGCTGCTTCGCTGCGAGTGCCGCCGAAGAGAGCTGCTTCTCTGGGAATCCCGCGAAGAGAGAGAGCGAGCTGCCTCTCTCCCCAAAAGCTACCCCTTTATACAATAATAGAGTGCTTGGCTTCCCCCTCTGGGTGGGACCCCTCACAATAGGATGGTGTTACATTTACCAGCCCGGCAGTGAGTCAGTCAATAGTGTATAAACAAACCATTGCCTCTACGGGGCAAAACATTGTCTTTGGGAGAGATAGCAAAACCTGTTCAACAGGTTTGCCTTCAACAGATGGCAAATAGAATACAAGCTTATCTTACAACCCAGGACAGGGACCCTTCAGAGACATTTTGGGATCATCATCCCTTTGGCCAGGACCCCTCCCTGGCTTTCCCTTTTCTCCCCTCCATGGGTGCCCTGCCATGTTCACTCCCTGAAGATCCCAGGGCACTCACTGATGAGATTTTCAGTGCTCTCTCCCTGCTGACTCTTCCCAGACCCCCCTGATGTGTCACTCATCTGTCTCCTGGTCACTCCCGGGTCCCCAATCAATCCCCGGTGCTGCCGCCAGCCAAGGGAGCCGATCAGCCAAAGTGGGTGAGGCACCTTCAGCTGCACTCCCTGCCCACTGCCCCAGATGGTGGAAGGAATTCGGGATGAGCCCCAGGGTGTGTGGAAAAATTGACATCAGCAGAGAATTCTGTCCACAAAGAAGACAGAGGAGTCCTGTAAAAGTAATTTCATTTCTAAAAATGGGAGAGGCCATGGGACATTCCCCATGGGATCTCTCCAATTGTTGGAGGACACAGCCTCCTTTTCATCCTAATTCTTCTGGCCGTATCTCCCTCTGCTTTCCCCATTGGCTGAAGTACCTGAGAGCTACAGACTTCCCAATCAGGTACTACATACCCCCTTCATATGCACCCCCTTTTATATAACAAACGATATTCACAGCTTTGTTAATTCTTTTTCGTTCTTCTGAAAGTTCATTATTTGAGCAGGACCTTGGCTGAGCAGCAGTCTGTGTCATCAACTGATAACATTTTCTGAAACTGATGGCTTCCCCTGTCACTTCCTTATATAATGGTCACTGGCCCTATCTCTGAGCAGATTCAGAGCATCTGTTTGTAAAGACACTATCCTCTTGTTCCTTTCATGGGCTCCTCCGTTTGTGGGACATCCCCCCTGGAGCAGGGTGTCCCCTCTGTGCTGCAGCCCCCGCGCTCAGGCAGAGCTCAGCCAATCAGAGCCCACGGTGCTGATGACTCACCAGTTGCCAGGCAGACTCGCAGCTCCCCGTGTTCCCCACCTGGACCCCACCTGCGCCCCCTCCTCAGCCCCATGGCCCCCGCGAGGGGAATTTGGGGAGGTGGGAGTGGGGCAGCGCCAAGGCCGGGCCCCCCCGCGCTGTCCTGGCGGGAGCGGCTGCAGTGGGGACCGAGTGCGGGCGGGAGCGGCCGAGAGCCCAGCGCTGCCCCAGCCCGACCTGCCCCAGCTCCATCCCTGCCCCTGCGCTGGGATGCTGTGGGTGTGGGGGGAAGAGGGAGCTGGCAGTGGGTGCTGGGCCTGGGGGCAGGAGGAGAAGGGAAGGAGAAGCAGGCTTGAGGAACAGAATGGTCGAACGATTCAGGTGGCAGGAGAAGGTGGGATTGTGTGGGAGAAGGAGGAATAGCAGGAGGAAGAGGAGTGTGAGAAAGAGTAGAGACACAGGACGAGGAGGAGCAGCAGAAAGAGGAAGCAACAGAAGGTTTCACCCCTCCCTGTCTGCAGCCTCCCCCCAGCCCCAGGTTTGCTCACCCCACATGTAGCAGGTGACTGTGGAGGGGGATCCACGATTTTCAGGGGGTGAATCTTGGTGTTTCTTAGCTTTCTGAGCTACATATTGTTTTTTTGGTTTTATGTGACAGCTGAATCCAATATGTTTTGGAGGAGGTTTTTGCAGAGTTGTGATGTTTGTGGAGTTTTTGATCTGTGTCTTGAAGTTTGCAGGATTTTTGGGCTGAGTTTTGGTGTTTTGGAGGTTCTTACAGACACGAGATTCCCAGTGACTTCCTGAGATGTTGCCTTCAGGGGAAGGCAAGGCGACCTGGTTGCAAGGAACGGCACGGCAGCCTGGCCTCGCACAGGCCACTTGGGCCACTAACACACGCTGACACTAATGTTGTGGACGGTCAAATGGCCTTTATTATCTTATCTCATGGGTTTAAATAGTCTCGGGGGACTTTGCTACATCGGGGGGGTTGGTAGGGTCTCTAGGGTTAGTGAGGAATGGAAAACTACTGGGTTAGTTGTAGTTACATGTTCTGGGGGTAATAGATAACATGTTGCAGGGTGAGGGGGGAAGGGTCTTGCTTTCCGTCACATCCCGAAATCTTCCATTCACCTGTCCCTATCTACTACATCTCCCCACTCTTCTTCATAAATAAAATGAAGTAGTCGTAGATATAGGCACTGGAGTGAGGTACAAACTTGTAACTTGGTAAGGGAAAGGGCTTTGGTAAACCTGAGTAACTCTCGCAAGGTGAGTTTCGAAGGCTCCTGCGACTGGCAGTGCTCGCAGTTTCTGGTTTATAGCATTTATTGCTGGCCTACGAATAGAATGTTCACCCGTTCTAGATGGGCCTGAACAAACGAGACCAGCTTGTTCAGCAGGCATGGTCCTAGGGTAGCAGCTAGCAGCAGTATTGCTAGTGGACCTACCAGGGCGGAAATTAAAGTGGTAAGCCAAGGTGATTGATTGAACCAGAATTCAAACCAGCTCTGTTGGGTTTCCTTGTCTCTCTTTCTCTGAGCCAGTCTATCTCGGAGTTCTGCCATGGAGTCTTTAATGACTCCCGTATGATCTGCATAAAAGCAGCATTCCTCTTTCAAGGCTGCACACAGTCCTCCTTGTTGCATGAACAAGAGGTCCAGTCCTCGCCTATTCTGTAAAACTACTTCTGAAAGCGAAGAGACTGATTTCTCTAGATAGGAGATGGATTTCTCGATCCTCTGCAGGTCTTCGTCGATGGTCATTTGCAGCTGAGAGAGTCCGTGCTGTTGGGTCGCGATGGCTGAGACACCCATGGCTGTGCCAGCTGCTCCCAGGCCCAGCAGCATTGTGATAGTTATACCTGTGATTATTTCTCTTTTATGGAGTCTGTTGGGTTCCTCAAAAAAGTGGTATACTTCTTCGTCCGAGTGGTACAGGACCCTAGGAATAATCAGAACTTGGACACAGAAGTCGATAGAGTCATTAAATTTGGCAAGGGACACACAAGGGCTTACTCCGGGTCGCTGGCAAACCCACATCCCAGACGCGGATGGGACCACACACTTATTGATCTTTCTGTTGGGCTTGACAACTTTAGTGCAGAAATTGCCTTTCTGCTTTGCTAAAGTTGCATTGCCAAAACATCTGCCCTGTCCTGTGATTTGACTCAGGGTGATTCCTCTGCAGGGAGTGTCCCATCTGCACTGGTGGGGGGCACTGGCTGTGGAGTAACTGAAGGGGGTATTTAAAGCAATGCCTTCATAGAAAGAGGGTTTAACATCATAGCAAAGCCAACAGGAGTTAGTTAGGTTTGGTTTGGTTTGGTTTCGTTCAGGGTTAGAAAGGTAGCTTCTAGCATGCGAAAGATTGGGTTTGGGTCTGACTCAGCTGTGCGGCCTATCTGGAGAGCATCCGCATGGCCAGTTGGGGTATCAGTGACCTTTGGGGGCAAGGTTTTGGGGTGGGTTGTGTTTTTCCCTTTTAGCACGTTCTTGATAACTTTATTGGGTCCTACTGGTCGAGGTGCTGGTGGTTGGAGCCTGATAATTCGTACATTCACCCACCTTCTCGGTCCTCTGAGGACCACTGTCCACGTTCTACCCGCGGCCCAACTAGGGTGATCTGGCTGTAGAACGGTCATGTTATAACTTACACATCCCCGATATCTAGGTTGTGCATTGTGGTCTCCACAGCCAATGGGTGCTCAGGTGAACTGTAAAAATTTGTTGGGCTCCTGCGGTTGCCACCCATCTCCCCATGGTCTGGCATCTGTAACAATGGTTTCGCAGCCCCAATATCTGCAATGTCCCCACCCTGGGTAGTCGCAGTACATTTTCCCTGGGTTGGACGCTGGGCACCAGTAAGATATGTACATGAGTATGATATGTGGGTTAATGGGCCGTAGTTTTGGTTGTCCTGGAAATAGGTCGGCTATGTGGAACATGGAGGATGGGGTGTTCGCTGTGGTGACCTCTTTGAACACCTTGTCACTTGAAAGATGTTGCATGACCCACCTGAATGGCTGATGAGGGTAATGGCCTAGGTCAGCTCGCCCCCCCAGCCACAAAGCCCAACAGCAAAATCACACAAAGACACTGTGCATGTCTGGGTCTCACCAGTGTGGGACTCTTGGGTTTTGTCTGGCTGCTTGGTGGTCCATCATCTCCCTCTGGGACAGGGGTGTACGTGTCACGGGGATGGTCTACGAGCATGTCCTGCAAACAGAAACTCACAGTTTTTCATTAGTTTCATTCTGAAGGTCAGGTTTGATTGACCTGAGTGGACACCACCTGATTCTGTCCTCTTTTTTGACTGCCGCGTACCCTCGTCCCGTAAGCGCCAGTCTCCAGCCCCGTTCCCATTCGCCTAGTTCGTTTTTGATAATGACCTGAGGGCCCTCTTCTAGTGTCCAGGTGGCCCAGTGCTTTCGAATGGGACTATTTGTCTCATCTCCCCTGGGGAATTGGTTCAGTGCTAGCAACGCAGTTGCCAGCATGCGCGTTTGGTCTCTTGAGGGAATGTAATTGGCAAAGCCCTCTGCCTTTGCCAATACTTCTAACTTGGCTTTTAGGGTCTGATTTGCTTGCTCAACAACGGCCTGTCCGGTGCTGTTATATGGGATCCCCTGTACTAAGGTGATGCCCCACACCGAGGCGAATTTTTGCACTGATTTGGAGATAAAATTGGAAGCATTGTCAGTTTTAATTTGCTTGGGGATACCAAGCCATGCCATAACTGTCAGCCAGTGCTGGATTGTGGCATTAGAGTTGGATTTGAGGTGCTGTGTTGCCACGATCACTCCACTGTAAGTGTCTACTGTCACTGCAAGCCATGCTCGGGGCTTCAGCAGTTCGCAAAAGGTGAAGTCCAACTGCCAGATTTCTGAGGCCTTGAGACCTCTTGGGTTGACCTCACCGGTCCATAGGGGTGACTTCTGGCAGTGAGGGCAAGTGGCCACTACGTGTCTTGCGTCTGCTGTCGAGATCCTGCATCTTTTCACCAGTGCTTTGGCTCCGATGTGGAGTGACCCATGCAGTTAACGAGCTTCCTGCAATGTCCACACTCCCTTCGCTGCAGCATCTGCTTTGTCATTGCCAGTCTGGAAGAAGCCCTTGACTGGGTTGTGGCTGTTGATGTGAATGACAGACACGGTGCCCTGTCGTGAGGAGAGCGCCTCTTCAAGCATTGAGGCCACTGCAGATGTTGACACACCTGGTCTTGATATGGCTAGGCAAAGCTTTGCCATGAATATAGAGTCTGTCACGATGTTGAGGTGTTCATCTTGGAAGAGTCCGCACGCCAAGACCACTACTGCTGCTTCTAGCTGTTGCACTGACAGCGTGGGGTCACAAGTTTTGACGCAATGCCATGTTTCTCCTACCTGCTACACTGTTGCTGCAGTAGAAGTCGTGGAGGAGGTGTCTGTGAAGACCATCAGTCCTGGCTGTGGTCGGTCCACGACCTTTGGTGGCATGTCTATGTCGACAATGGTCAGTAGCTGGGTCCAAGGTGGTCTGGTGGCTTAGGAGATTTTTCCTCCGAAGCCAATGAGAGCAAGGGCCAGGTGCTCCGATATCGCGGTTGACTCCATGGTTGGTCGCTTGAGGAAAGGGAGGTGGATTCTTGCTGGCTCAGTCCCCAGGTGTCTCAGAGTGAGTTTCCTGCCTTTCATGATGAGGTTAGCAACGCATTCAATTCCTGAGGAAAATGCACGAGTTGGTCTTCCAAGGACCACCCATTGGATCGGCTGGGATTTTTCGGAAGGTCCTTGGGCCAGTGCTCCCACGCCTCCCTTCTGCGTGAAGTGGACATATAAATCTAGCAGTACGCTTGGGTTCCACCTGGCAAGTGTGCCAGTGGACATCTGACGTTCAATGAAGTCGAGAGAATCTGTTGCTTGTGGTGTCAGCTCCTTGGGGTCCCAGGGGTGTTTTCCTTTCAGGAGGTCATACAAGGGGTCCATGACCTCTGGAGGAACTAGGATGACATTGCGGAGCCACTGCAGAGATCCCACAAGGCGCTGCATGTCATGGACTGTCTTGATGTCTTGGCGGACCTTCACCCTGGGGGGGGTCATGTAGGAATTTGTGATCCCCACTCTCAGGAAGGTCATGCACGGTCCTCTCTTGATCTTCGTGTTCGCGATCTCAAAGCTGTTGGCCTGGAGAGTTTCTATGATTGTGGACACTAGGTGATCCACTTGGCTTGCTGATGGTGCGGCAACGAGCATGTTGTCCATGTACTGAATGATGGTTGCAGCAGGGTGGGAATGTCGGACTGGCATCAGTGCCCTGTCCAGGGTGATCTGGCATATGGTCAGGCTGTCCACAAGACCTTGCGGTAGCACCTTCCATTGGAAGCAGAGGTTAGGTCGCTCGCCGTTTAGGAACACGACAGAAAAGGCGAATCGTTCTTTGTCCTCAGCATGCAGGGGTATCGAAAAGAAACAGTCCTTGATGTCCAGCACCGCACATGGCTGCCCTTCGGGGATGGCTGAGTTCGCAGGCAGCAGTGTCTGAACTGGACCCATGGGCTGGATTATCTTGTTCACCTCCCTCAGGTCGTGGATGAGACGATAACCTTCTCCAGATCTCTTGGGGATTACAAATACGGGGGTGTTCCACAGGCTGGTGGAGGGTTCTATGTGACCCTTTTGCAGCTTGCGGTTAACCAGTTCCAGCAAGGCTGCCATTCGAGGCTTTGACAGGGGCCACTGCTTGACCCATATGGGGTCTGGTGATTTCCAAGTCAGTTTGATTGGCAGCAGTGGGTGTACGGCAGTGGCCCTCATTATAAATTTGTAATCCTGACTCCTAACATAGCGGGGATGTCCCTTCCTATCAGGGGTGGAGAGTTTTGCAAAATGTAGGGGTGAATTGCTACTGTTTGTTCTGGTCCCTTTTTTGTATGATGTGTTATAGCTACCAATTGGGTGCTTTTCCAAGCTCGGGACGGCCCTCCCACTCCGTTCACTGGGGGGACTTCTTTGCATTGCCAGTGTCGGGGCCACAGTGCCTGGGGAAAAATCGAGCAGTGTGCTCCTGTGTCTGCCCAAAACTGAAGCCCTATTACGTGGGGGTCCTGGCTGCCATAAAGGCGACATGTCCCCCACACCTTCAGGGGCTCCTTCCCTATTTTCATGGCCAGGGCCACCCAGGGGTCCCGCTCTGGGGCGTCTCCTGCTGGCCCTGCGGCACAGGCGCTGCTTGCGGTGGTAGTGGGTGTGAATGTACTGCAGGCTGTGTTGCGAAATTCTGCAATTGTGTCGCTGGCGGGGGTACGAAGCTGGCTGCCTCCTGTGGGGTATGGGGTATAAGGGCGCCCCGCCCCACTGGGGGTTGGCATAGATGGGCCGCCTTGCATTCGCGGTGGGAGGAGGCTGAGTGCGGCCTGCGCGCCCCCTCCCTTTCCCGTTTCCCTGGGGCTGGGACCTGCATTCCTTAGCAAGGTGCCCCTTCCTCCCGCAGCTCCAACAGGCTCCTCTTGGGTACGCTTGGGGTGGAGGCGCCGCGGGCTGCTGTGCTGGCTGGGGACAGCTCACCGCGATGTGACTTGCCTCCCCACACTTGAAACATGCCATGGCACTGGTCAAGCTGCCTGAATGGGTGTAAGATGCTCTTCCCTCACTACATGTCTGATCATGTCGGCCAGGCTGGCTCCAGCTGGCAGGGAGCATAAGATATCCTTGGTGACAGAGTTGCACTGCTGGCGCAAGCAGTCAGCTACCACGGGGCCCTTTGCCTCTGCCGGCAGGGTAGAGGAGTCTATCGCTGCCTGCAGGCGATCCACAAACTGTGTGAAGCTTTTGCTCTCTGCCTGCCTCACGGTGGACCATGGCAACGGCTTGGCCACAACCCAAGAAGCTGCGCAGATAGCCTCCCTAGCAGCCCGAGTGGTCGCTCTGACCTCCTCAGCCTGCATCTGCATGGCTTGTTGCAGAGGTGTGATCATATTGTGCTTTCCTATAAGCCTGGATAAACTCGATCCGTGTAGTGGTTGCCTCGCACCAGATGCTTGGGCTAGTAGCTTTGTACAATTATCCTCCCATTCATGTCTAAACACGATCATTCCTGCACCATCAAGTATCGTGCGACCTATTAGTTTGATATCAAAGGGAAGCAAGTTGTCATTACCAAAGAGACCATGGCCAAATTGATTCCTTTTTCTGCAATGGCTTTGACAATTGACTGTACATCTTTTGGGTTTACCGGGGTATATACCCTCTGCTGGTTCCCTCCCGGACCGGTGATCCTCACCAGGAAGGCTTGGATGGCAGCTGCTGGGGACCATTCAGCACAGGCTATTCTTATTTTTCCCCAGTCGGTAAACTGTGCTGGTTTGTATTGTGGTTGCTTTTCGGTGCGGCTTAAAGCTTTACTCAGTTTTGTTTTAAATTGCGTTGGCTCTGTTTCCTCCGTCTCAGAGTCCCAGCCGGCTTCCGTCAGCTCTTCCGAGCTGCCGGAGCTGCTGTTGGACTCCGAGTCGGAAGTCGAATGCCAGCGCATTTCCAGGGCTCGGTGCCTTTTTGTCCGGCTCCGACCTCGCCCCTCCGCCCGGGGGTGGCACTGCTCCCGCCCCCTGGGCTTGCCCTGCCTCCTGCAGGGGGAAGTTTCTCCCTTAACTGGTAGCAGTGTCAGGCGCGGCTGCCGATTGGCTCCGTGCCCTCTGCCGCTCTCCTCCTCTTTCTCCCACATACGCGCATTCGTAAAACCCTGCGCCTCTGGGCTTTTCCCGCCGAGACCGCCTGCGCCCCGCCCCTCTCCTTGGCCGCTGGCGCCAATTTGAACGGGGTACGGGGGTGGCGCGGGTCAGATCTCTTCCCAAGCTGCAGTTTCTGCATCTCTGGCTTCCTTTGCCAGCCTCTGCCAAAAGGATTCCGCGTGCTGCTGCACCTCCGGCAACGGGTCGCTGACCAGCGGCGGCGGGATGGATGGGGAACCCGCGGATTTTTGGGAAGGTTCCGCGGGGAGCTTTGGGCTCTGGCCCAGGGAGGGGGGTGGCGCGCCGGGCCCCCCCGGATCCCCGCTCCCGGGCGGATCGCCTTCAGGGGCGGTTTGCGTTGTCGCTCCTACCCCTATCTTGGGTGTAACCAACAAACACGTGTGCGCCGCGCTCCATGCCTCTTGATCTTCTAATGCTGCGCACAGGGCTTTTTCTACTTTGCCCCATGCCTTAAGGCTTCTGCCACTGCCTGAGGATTTCTTGTCCTCGGCCAGCGTGGCTGTGCATTTCTCCCATATCTCCGGATGTAATACATCCACGGGGCGTTCAATTGCCCCAAGCTCAAGCACCCTTGCTAAAGCAAGATAAAAATCTTTGAGCTTGCACTCAATACCCCACTGCTTATGAATCACACTCACGACCCTTGCGATGGCGTCCATGACGATCGCGGGTCCAGGGACCTCTCCCTCGCCGAGGATATGGTCTCACCGCCCTGGCCGCTGTCTTCTGTCCAGGTGACTCCCGCTACCCGAGTGAATCTTCCCGGGTTTCGGCACTAGATATGTTGCCTTCAGGGGAGGCAAGGCGACCTGGTTGCAAGGAACAGCATGGCAGCCTGGTCTCACACAGGCCACTTGGGCCACTAACACGCGCTAACACCAATGTGGTGGATGGTCAAATGGCCTTTATTATCTTATCTCATGGGGTTATATAGCCTAGGGGGACTTTGCTACGTCAGCGGGGGTTGGTAGGGTCTCTAGGGTTAGTGAGGAATGGAAAACTACTGGGTTAGGTGTAGTTACATGTTCTGGGGGTAATAGATAACGTGTTGCAGGGTGGGGGGGGAAGGGTCTTGCTTTCCGTCACATCCCAAAATCTTCTGTTCGCCTGTCCCTATCTACTACACTGAGATGAACTTGGGCAAGGAGGGATGCCCAATCCAAGATGCTCTCCTCTTGTTTTTTCCCCCAAACCAGGATTTTTCATTTCCAGGGCGTGGATGGATGGAGGAAGAGGAAAAGCCCCGGAGATCCCTCATGTGGAGCTGCAAACCCAGCCCAGGGAGCTGCAGGGAGGAAAGAGCTCCCCTGAGCCTGGAAGGCAGGCAGAGATCCAGCCAGAGCTGGTGGAGAAGCCTCATGGCAGGGAGAAGCCCCACAAGTGCTTGGAATGTGGGCAAGGTTTCAGCCAGAGTTCCCACCTGATCCAGCACCGGAGGATTCACACTGGGGAACGGCCCTATGAGTGCTTGGAATGTGGGAAAAGTTTCAGCCAGAGCTCAAATCTGATCCGTCACCAGAGGATCCACACTGGGGAACGGCCCTTTGAGTGCTTGGAATGTGGGAAGGGTTTCAGCCAGAGCTCCGGCCTGATCCAGCACCAGGTAATCCACACTGGGGAACGGCCCTATGAGTGCTTGGAATGTGGGCAGGGTTTCAGCCGTTTCTCCAACTTGATCCGGCACCATGGGATCCACTCTGGGGAACGGCCCTACAAGTGTGGGGAGTGTGGGAAGAGCTTCAGAGACATCTCTAGCCTATTCCAGCACCAGGTGATCCACACTGGGGAACGGCCCTATGAGTGCTTGGAATGTGGGCAGGGTTTCATCCGGAGCTCCCACCTGATTCGGCACCAAAGGATCCACACTGGGGAGAGGCCCTACGAATGCGGGAAGTGTGGGAAGGGCTTTAGAAACAGCTCTGAGCTGATCCGGCACCAGGTGATCCACACTGGGGAACGGCCCTACACCTGCTTGGAATGTGGGAAGAGCTTTGGGTGGAGCTCAGACCTGAGAACACACCAGCGCATCCACACCGGGGAGAGGCCCTACGCATGTCCCCAGTGTGGAAAGAGGTTTCATACCAGCTCCAGTGTCCTCCTACATGAGCGGATTCACACAGAGGAGAGGCCCTACCGCTGCCCCGACTGTGGGAAGGGCTTCAAGCGAAACTCCAACCTCACCATCCACCGTCACATCCACACCGGGGTGAGTGTGGGGAGTGCGGAGAGAGCTTCTCCAGGAACTCAGCCTTGACCAGACTACAACAGATGCACCACTAAGGGAAGCCCTGTGAGAGCCCCGAGTGAGGGAAGAGCTTGGAGTGAGGGAAGAGAATGAGGGAAGAGCTTGTAGTGAAGGAAGAGAGTGAGGGAAGATCTTGGTGCGCTGCTGCAGCTCCATCCCCCATGGGCGGATCCGGGCTGGATGATCCCCAGTGACCCCCGTTGGGCAGAGCCCTGGTGCCTCTGTATGGGGAATGAAACAGAGAGGAAAGCAATGGAGCTGATAAAGGGGCCCTATATCTGAGGCCTGACTGAGCAGAAACTGTGGGAGACACAGACACAGTTTAAGTCTCCCTGGGCAAGAAGTGGCCAGGCAAAATGGTGTGAGACTTTGTGATAAGTTTCCCAGGTGACCTGATGTCACGAAGAATGTGCAACCAATGGGAAATTGTTATCAAAAACAGAGCCCTATATAAGCAATATACCAGTAAATCGCTGTATAAACACCTGCTCCACACAATAAAATTGGCTTTGGTCTAAACTCAGATGTCCCCGTCTCTCCATAGTGGATAACCCTGTTGTGGGTGATCCCCGTTGGGTGGGGGGAAGGTGCTGGAGGGATTTCTTTCCCTTCTCCTTGTGCTGCTGTGGTTTGGTTGGTAATAAATTCCCTCCCTGTGCCCAGGCTGGGTCTGTTGCCCCAGTGGGATCTGTCCCGTTCCTTCTCTGCACTCCCGGGCCTCTCTTCAGGCAATCAGAGAAGGCACTGTAATAATTGAGCCAATCAGAGCGCACAGCGCTGATGACGCCTCAGTTGCCGGCAGACCCGCAGCGCCTAGAGCTCCTCACCTGGACTCCACCTGTGCCCCGCCCTCGCCCCCGGGGCCCCCCACCAGGGGAATTTGGGGAGGGGGAGGTGTCAGACCCTGCCCAGCCCTTGCCATGGGGTGTGTGGCGGCAGCTGGGGCCCTGCTGGCGGCACTGGAGTGTCGCGGCGCGGCATGCGCCCCCCCTCGCCGCGATACCCCGAGCGGTGGCGTGCTGGGCGGTGAGAGGGAAGAGAACGGGCGGCCGCTCCCCCCGGGGTGCTCTGCTGTCCCAGTCGGTGGCGCGGGAACAGAGGGAGGCGACACGGGACTTGGGGGTGAACAAGATGGATTTATTCGGTGAGCCCCAAGACCTTGTGGAGAGGGTGAACAAAGGTTTTATACAGAACTCAAGAGGAGGGGAGTAGGAACAGCAACCAATGAGGGTAGGGCTGGGGAGGAGTTTAAGGCAGGACTAACATAGCACAAACCAATCAGGGGAAACGGGGGAGTGGAGTAACACAAAGTAACCAATAGGGTGTTGAGCCTCACTAAATAGACAGGGAATGGTCTGGAAGCAGGGGAGGAGGCTGAGAGGAATGACAGGGAATGTTCTGGGGAAAGGGGCAGGGAAAGGGAGGATTGACAACTTGGAGAGGAGTGGGTTAGGGAAGAGCTTGGGGAGATTGACAGCTGGGGAGAGGAGGAGATTGGGGGGTTGGGGGGTGAACAGACACTGAACAAATATCAAATAAAATAAAAACACACCACCGCACTGGAGCCCCTCTGGCTGGGGGCACAGGGCTCCCAGGTGAGCAGGAGGGGAAGTGCTGGGACAGTGTGTAGAGAAAGGGAAATGGGGAGATGGGACCACCAAACAGATGTTGGGGGGAGGTGGTGTTTGGGGAGGTCTGGGAAAGTGGGAGGAAAATATGGAGAAGGGTGGAAGAGAGGAACTGGGACCATGTGAAGAAAGGTCCGTTGGTGGTCATGTGGCACTTGGGCTGCAGAGTCAGGGTTGCCTCAGGACTCTTGGCTCCTCTGGGCTGCTGCGGGGGGCACCCCCGGAGCTGTGTCCTGCACACGCAGGGCTGTTCCAGGAGATGGTTAAGTCCGGGTGTCACTTCATTAACGGCACTAAGCAGGTGAGGTTGGTGCAGAGGAACATCTACAAGTGGGAGCAACTCCTGCACCTGGGTGGTGACGTGGGGCTGTATGTGGGGGATACCTCCTCTGGGGAGAACTTTGGCAGGTACTGGAACAGCAACCTGGAATGGATGGAGCACAGACTGGCTGCAGTGGACAGGCACTGCTAGCACGAGTACAAAGTGTCCACTGAGGTGAGCATGTGGCAGAGCATGTCCCCTCGGGCCCTGCCCTGGGAATGACCCTGGAGCCCCTCAAAAGCTCTCTGGGAGTTGACCCACTGCATACAGCCCACCTTATGTGGCCTGCTGCCCCCTCACCCCAAATGACTTTGGTGGTTCTCCCAGTCCATCCCAGTCTCTCCCAGAGTCATCACAGTCCCTCCCCAGAGTCACTCCCAATTCCTCTCAGTCCAAAGCCATTCCATTCCAAGTATATCCCATTCCTTGTAACTCCACTCCCAGACCTCCACTCTCTCCCAGTGCCCTCCCAGTCCCTCCCAGTCCATTGAAAATCCTTTTCAGTCCAATCCCAGACCTCCCCTCTCTTCCTGTCTCCCCCCACCCTATCCAATTTCATTCCCGGTCCCTCTCAATGCCACACCAGCCCTCTCCCATCTCCCCCAGTTCCCCGCAGCTGATCCCAGTGTGTTCCCAAACTCTCCCAGGGCCCATCCCACTGTGTCAATCTTGCTGGGCCCCTCAAGCTCCCAGCACAACCCTGGCCACCTGCTCTGCCCCATGATGGATTTCTACCCTGCACACATCCAGCTGAGGTGGTTCCAGGGCCAATAGGAGCTCTCTGTGGTGGCCACCAACGTGGTCCCCAACAGGGACTGGATCCACTAGCTCCTCGTGCTGCTGGAAACCCCCCCACTCCCAGGGCGGGGTCACCTGCAGCTGCCAGGTGGAGCACGTCATCCTGGAGCACCCCTGAGCCAGCACTGGGGCACAGCCCGGTCCCCACAGCACCAGGGACAGAGGGAGAGGCACTGGGGGGACTGGGAGGGGGATTGGGGTGTGCTGGGACTTACTGGGAGGGAGTTGGAAAGAGCCTGGTTTAAACTGGAAGAGGGGCTTTGGGGTCTGGAAGGGCTGAGAAGGGGTTTGAAGGATACTGGGGAGGGTAGGATGGGGTTCCAGGGGTCCTGATGGGCACTGGGAGGAAGTTTGGGGGTGCTGGGTGTGACTGGGAGGGATCAGAGAGAGCCTGGAGGAGCTGGAAGGAGATTGGGGATGGAAAAGCAGAGGTTGGGATGAGGTTGGTTGTGCTGGGAAGAGACTGGGAGGGCTCTGGGTGAGTCCTGGTGGGGCTGGGAAGGGACTGGGAGAGGGTTTGGGAGTCCTGGGTGGGCTGGGAGCAAGTGGGAGGGTGCTTGGATGGATGGAACTGGGAGCACTGGTGCGGTGACAGTGAGACAGAAATGGTGGCACTGGGAGAGGGACAGTCTGTCTTCGTTTGTAAAGGCAGGTGTCTGAGCCTCCCCTGAAACAGAAAAAAATGTAAACTCCCTCCCTGCAAATCATTATAAATTTGAAAGTAAGGGGGGCTCTCAGGCAAAAATATGGGAGCTGGTGTTGCGGTGTCTGTGTCGCAGCGTGCTGGGTGTTGGTGGAGCGCTTAGTGTCAACAGCAACAGGGATGCGACATACCCCCTGTGAGCTCTGCAAATCCCAGTTATCCTTGGACGGCACAGGAACAGAAAAGAGTGGCACGGGTCTTGGGTAGAACTGGGTTGATTCATTAGATGGATGACACGAGGATCCAAGACCAAACCCAAGACAAGACTTAGGAGGTATACAGAGGTTTTTACACAACAACTTAGGGGGCGTGATACAGGACAACCAACCAATCTAAGGCAGGACTAATATTCTATATATCTATCAGGGAAAACAGGGGAGGGGAGCAGTACAAAGAAAAAAATGGTGTATCGAGTTCTGAGGGATTGACAAGGAATATTCTGGAGAAAGGGGTAGGCCTAGGGAGGATTGACAACTTGGGAGGGGAGATTAGGGAGGAGAATAGTGGGCAAACGAGAACTTACAGCAAAACACAGCGGTCCAAATTGAAGCACCAAGATGTTTCCTGTTACCATCTGAATAGCAGTTGCCTCTGGGCAGTTTTCCTTATCTCCTGTTAACAGGCCCATCAATGTCTTGACACATGACTCAGAGATAACACTCTCCAGGAGCCACTTCTGTTTAACAGGTGATTAAGGACACACCTCATGACTCAGAATAACATCAGCCCATTGTGAGATGCTCTGCCTAGGGGGAGGAGCTAGGCATTCCCACCTGGATAAATCCGGGGATTTCTAGACAGAGAGGCAGCCTTTCCACAGGTTTGCAAGAAGACACAGCAACCACATCTGCCATTCCAAGAGGACTGCAGCCACTCCAATTTGGACTGCTACCAGCACGCTGGCCAAGAGGGGTGTCAGGTTGTATTCTGACTTTTTCAGTGGTCTTCCTTTTGTATCATTGCATGCATTTTTGTCTTTTTCCCTTTTCCCAATAAATTGTATTTCTGACTTGGAGTCTCTCACTGGTTTTGCTTTCAAACCAGAACAGCACAACATCTCCCCCTTTCCTTTTAAAAAAAAGACGGGTGAGTTCTGGGGTTTAAACAAATTAAGAAAGGGTATAAATATAACCATACAAATTCATATAACAAATACAATGCTTTCATAACATACAACAAGTTACTAAAATGACAGAGGAAATTCAGAAACTATTAGAGAAAGGATTAACTAATCATTGATATAACATATAAGGGAAGACTCTTCTTCACTTAATAAACTCATTATAAAACGCATGAAATCATTAAAGTCATTATGACATGCAGAGGGACTTACTTCTAAATGTCAATTAGCTTGTAAGGCACAGTCACTGAATGTTGAAATGGTTTTACCAGTTTGACTTTCCGCCTGATGTTTTCTCCTTTTTTGTGCCTTTACCCATTTTGCTAATTACCAACTGAACAATACCTCAACTTAAAATTATTAATTTACAAAGATAAGCTTTAAGGAAGTGACATGAAATAAATCTTAAATGAGGAAACTCTAGAAGAGGCAAGCTTAAAGGAACTCAATATTTGCAGTAACCAGGAACCATATCTAAACAATTGAATCTGAGAATAAACTGGCTCTTGGTTACTGTGGTGTTTAACCATTAAAATTTCATTTTATTAAAACAATTGTAAAATAACAAAAGGCCAGTCACTCCACTTGGCTGTAGACTTTCTTCTCTGGTGACTTGATAGGTGGCTAATGGCTGAGTCTACTTTTTATTATCAAACCTTGAGTATCATCCTTCTGCAGGGCCCTTTGCAAGAAAATTATAACCAAGGTCTAAAGAGTAGTTCAATAAACTTATTCTTTAAAACTCATTAAAACTTCGAAAAATATTAATTAAAATCTCCGCTTATAATTCTAAATTATAATAAATTAATATACAGTTTTGTGGGGACTACTCAACCCCTCGGAAGTATATGTGAATGTCAATCGCTTTTAACTTAAGCAAGGAAGAAGGCAGCAGGAAGGTTCAAGGGTACTAAAAAGATTGGAGGGAGCCAGGGAGACGGTAGCAACCCTGTGCTTTCAAGTTTCTGCAGGCTGCTCCCTCCAGTCTGTTCAGCAGAATAACTAAAATTAAGGTAAGTTACCTTAAATTTACCAGGTTTTAACAAACAAGAGTTGACATTCATGATCCTTCTGCAAACTCATAGCAAGATAGAAATCAAAAGGAACACCAGGTGGGGTACAGTTAGGAAAATGGATAGGGACCTTAAGCAGTCACTTCTGTATAGTAAAGAAGTCATTTTATCTTGACTGTTTCATTTTATTTTGTTTTGGTTTTTTTATTATTTTCATTTGACTGTTTCTTTTAATTTTCATTCAACTGTTTATTTTTATTTTCATTGTGATGATAATGAGTTTTTGACCATGGGAAATTTCCTCTTATGTATCCCTTCCTTTTGTAAGCATAACAAACTTTTAATTTTAGGGATGGACAAACATTTGTCCAGTGTTGCTTTTCTCCACATTTAAAACATGTTCTTAATTGTTCTTTTTGCTTCTTTCTTCTGAATGGTTCCTTTTGCTTCTTTTTTTTCCAAATTTTTCTTTTTGCTTCTTATTTACCTGATCAATTATCACAAATGCTGAAGCCTGCAAATCTATGTATTGGTAGCTACTAATGTAGAAGATGGGACATGCCCTGGCTTGTCTGGCCCCTGCTGCTGAACCAAATAGCGGCAGCTGTGGAGTTTCACCCCAGAGACACGTTTGGCTAGCTGGATGTTGCAGTGGGCGCATGGAGAGAAGTCCAGGCGTGCCGGAGCTCAGGTGGCGGCGGGATGGAATTTCCTCTCACAGAGGGTCTGCTCCTCAGGTTTCCTGCTGCCGGAGGGGCCTTTAAGGCAGTGGTGAAGGAAAGGAGTAGGTTCTGATGGAGGGTTTAATCCAGAGCTTTATTCTAGCCCACAGGACTCTGAATGTAGCAGCAGCTCCAAACAGAACTCCCACAGGCCTCTGAATCCAGTCACTGCTCCATCAGAACTTCCCGGACTGCGTGTCTGCTTGCCCTTTTTCCTTGGGGAGGGGAGGACGGGAGGGGATAGGGTGCCACCAACCAGGTATGGGAGAGGAGGTCTCAGGGGACAAAGGACATCTGGATGGCCCAATGCCCCCTGGGGGTGGAGGGCATCTTTTGGATCTGCCCAATCACTCGACGCGCTTCTGGAATGCCAGGAGTGACAGACAGTGCTCAGCAGGTGTTATAAATGAAAATTGATCCAGCCAAATTAAAAAAGAAAAATAAAATATTTATTTTACAATCAAATTCTATCTAGCCAGCCACAAGGAATGAACAGAGCCGAGCCCGGGATCGGTGCTGGGTGTGTAACAAAGAAGTCAGCCTCAGCAGAGGGTCCCTCTATGACTACACCCCATCCTCCTGGTACGAGCAGTTTTTGTAGGGAAAATTCCTCCTGAGGCCAGGGTTTTGGCAATCAGTCCTTTCTTCCCATTAAGAGTCCTGTACATCAATGAAATTTCTTTTCTTGGCATTGGGTGGAACAATCCAATGTCCGTGTTCATGAATCCCATGATGTAGTTACAGGAATCTGGCATTCCCATGTATCGGCCTGGAGGATTTCCATGACACCAATCTCGGATTGTTGACATGATGATCAGTGCCTGGGCTCCCCATATCGCTTGGAGGTACAGCCCATCTCCAGCCCATCTCAGGCCAAGCCACATCCGTTTACATGTAAAATCAGGTTTCAACATACACCAAGTTTTGCCTGTGAGGGTGGGGGGTACTCCTAATACAAGCGTGTGCACTCCCACAAATATTCAATATTACATATATCATACTAGAAATGGTGTGAATTATATCTACTAGACATAACACAGGAGTCAGGGTGGGGAAAGGAGGAGTGATTGACATACCTGGGAGGACACCTTCAGGGGAGGAACCAGGGTTGGGGGTAAACTATGAAGGCACACTGCAACACTCATACAAAGTTGACAGTCTTTTCCACAGGCTAAAATTGAAGCCACAGGTATTTTTGACTTTGTTCCAAGGTCTCCAAGCCCCCTGCTAGGGTCTTGAGACAGCCAGGGCAGCCAGAGGGATGTCCTGTGTTCCCTCATCTTCCCCTCCTCTTTGCACCAAAAACACCTCTTTGGCAGCCCTGTTCATGGCCCACAATGTGCATTGAAAAAGGGATGGCAAAATGAGCAGAAGAATTACAAGCCCTACTAAAATGTAAAAAGCTGTTTTTAAAAGTTTCCTCCACAAGGTGAGAGGTCAAAAAAGTCAGACATACCATTCAATCAAGACCCAGTAACTTCTCTGACTTTTCCTATACCTTCTTGCAATTGCTTTATGTTTTCATGAATTGATTTTGAATGATCAGACAAGTTCATGCAGCACATCCCCTCATATTCTTCGCACCTGTGCCCATGTGTCAGCAATAAATGATCAATTGCTGCTCTGTTTTGAAGGTCACTCGTCTTACACTGTTGACATCTGTTAACATGTCACTCAGTGCAAGAGAGACGGCAGGAGCGTGCTTGCTCAGCCAGCATCCCATTCATCCAATTGAGCCAAGGCTACTCCTGATGCTGTTAGTGGTGAGAATATTGCAGCCACAATTCTCTGAGCCTTTTTCCATGTGTGAACATTATCATCACAATTTGGATCATACTGTTCAACTTCTCTTTTCCCCCTACATTTTTGTTCTTTCAAAATTGTCAAGTCGGGTGTTAGCAATGAAAGTTTTCCAATGCTGCATGGACCGCCTGTGACATTTGCAGGGATAGCAGGCCAAATTCTGTCCCCATAAATGAAAAAAATTCCTCGCATCAATTGTGCTGGAACTCGGTGGAATGGTCTGTTTGACACCTTGCTGTAATTGCACCAAGAAGATGCATTTTTATAAATTAAATGGTTTGGGGTGACATCTATAATTTTGTTCTCTGCTTGTGTCACTCTTGAAATGCCGAATTCTGTACAAAAATTAATTTCCACCGAACCAAGAATTTCCAATTTCTGAGGCTCAAAAGGAGCCAGTGGGAGAAATTGTGTCCAAACATGCCATCCGTCCACAGGATTCAAAATGACCTGTGAAACCTTTGGAGGTATGTCCTTTGGTATTGGCCATTTGTTCACTGGCAAGCCTAACAAACATGTTGAAAATGGGTTTTTTCGGCCTTGAGTGTGTCAAGCAGATGGTGCCCAAACCTGCTGCATTGGCCAAAGTTCCCCAAACATTTTCTTTTGGTTGGATCATGGGCAAGAGTTCCAAATTGCCTAAGACAATTAAAAATAGCATGAAAAAACACAAAAGCAACATCTGGACTTTGCAATGCAATGACACCCAAGTCCCAAAACTCTTGATTGAAGAGATGTTCACGGTCTTGACACCTGCTCACATCTGCATTTTCGCCTCTGTGTTTTCAGATCCAGTGTCTGCTTGTGTCTGGGTTTGAGAGGGCTTCACATGTCTTGCCAAAACCCACTTTGGTCCTCATCCTGTGGAGACAAGAGCAAAACCCTTGCCCCAAGTTATTAATTTGAAAAGGCCTTCAATCTGTCCAGATTCTGGGTTTCTGATCAAAACTAAAGGATTCTCCCTTAGTTTTGCCTGTGTGCTGTTTGAAAAATACCTGATGATTGGTGGACTGGGCTCTGAAAAAGAGCCACTTAGAAAATTCAGCACATACAAAGCCTTGTTCAACCACACGTGAGGTGTTGCTTCTGCCCTCCCCCTTTTCTGTTTGTCCAAAAGGGATTTCAGGGTGTGATGTGTTCTTTCAATGATTGCTTGACCTGTGGGAAAGTAGGGAATACCAAAGGCATGTCTTTTTCCAGAATTTGTCAAGCAATTTTCCTATATAAGTTGGACCAGTATCTGGTTTTATTTCTTGTGGTACTCCTAGTGACGCAAATGCTTGTAAAAAATGTTGACAGGCATGTTGTGTGCTTTCCCCTATGTGTAATGATGCAAAACCGTTCCAGAAAAAGTGTCAACTGAAACGTGAATGTTTTTGAGTTTTCCAAAAGATGGATATTTCATGACATCAGTTTGCCACAATTGGAGACACTTCAATCCTCTTGGATTGACTGCTCCTGTGGATGCAGGTGGGTGCAGAAGCTGGACAAACAGTAATGATTTCCCTCGCTTGACTTTTGGAAATGTGATAGGATTCCATCTGTGACCATGCATTCTGATGAAAAAATGCATGGCTCAATCTTGCCTGTTAAAAAATGTCTGGCAAGGTCTGTGAAATGGACATGGTTAATTAGTCTACGTGGGCATTCCCTTCTGCTAAGAATTCTGGAAGAGAGGAATGCGCTCTGATGTTGTCCTGGCTTGTAAGATCAGCATGTATTCTATTGCCATCTGTTGGAGGTTGGGCAGTTTTCTTATCTCTTCAAAGAACAATGTCTCCCTCTGGGGAGATATCTTCTGTTACTGGACCATTGAATGACTCACTGCATGACTGGTAAAGTTACATCATCCCATGGTGAGATGCTCCACCCAGAGGGAGGAGCCAACATCCCTACCTGCATAAAATCAGCACTTTTTGGGACAGCAGGGCAGCCCCTTTGCTGGATTCCCAGAGGAGCAGCTTCTTCCCCGATGGATCCCCAGAGGAAGACCAGGCCCATCTACTACATCACCAGACCTTCAGAGAAAACTCCACCCTTCTGCAGCATCACCTTTTCAGCAGCATTTCATCTGTCACTCCAGGAGGAGCAGCCACCCTTAACTGGACTATTCCTAACACCCTGACTCCTCAGGGTGTCAGGTTTCTGACTCTATCACTAGTTTTTCTTGTACTAATTACATTTTCTTTTAAATTTAGGGGTTTTTTCTATAGTAAAGAACTGTTATTCCCATTCCCATAGCTTTGCCTGAGAGCCTTTTAATTTTGAAATTGTGGCAATTCGGAGGGAGGGGGGTTGCCTTTTCAATTTTACAGGAGGCTCTTGCCTTCCTTCACAGACTCCTGTCTTTTCAAACCAAGACAGATTCTGGCACCCAATGTGGGTCTCGAGAGCATTGAGAGGAAAACAGGATCAATAGTTCCTAAGTAATTTAATTTTTATTTGTGTGTGCTGATACAGAAACATCTTTAAGTATCACCATGTGGTCTAGTTTACCCTGGTTTTGGTGGCACGTGGTCGTGGCTGTATTTCTCCCATTTGCCTTCCCTTATCTAAACATGGATCCTATAACTAAGGCTACTGTGTCTGTTATCCAGTTTGGCTTCTGGGTTAGAAAGGTGAGGAATTCATGGATCTTTAACTTCCTCTGCAAGGCAGGTACATGGATTCAGAGCTATCACACACTATACTTTTTGGGTTACTTTAATAATGGTACCTACTGTGAGGAAATTATACCGGGGGAAGTTTTCTCACAACCTTTTAACCATCTTTTTGGGTCTGCTCCACCAGTTTTCAAAGGGTTAAGATCCTCTCTAAGTGCTAATGATATCATACAATAGGTGGTGTTGCTGATAGTCCTGTTATATTTAGCATTCAGAGATAAGGGAAGATTAACCTGGATAACTACCCTCACACCTACACCAGAGACTCGAGATGCTGCTGCTCCAGAGCCTGACCCTGCCCCACAGCCCACCTCAGAAATGAACCGCCCAGATTGGTGAGGGTTCTGGTTAAGGAGATACAAGAGATGCTGAAGGAGTGCATTTCCCCAGGTGGTGAGAAACCGGCCCTTTGCCTTGAGGAGGGACAGTCTAATAGTACAGCTGTGGAACCCACAAATGTTACAACTGTCCAGGTTCCAGCTGAACCAGAAAGGCAGTCACGGTCAGCAGCAGTTGCCCCGGTAGAAACAAGGAGGTCTAAGATGAAAGCAGAGCACCCTGAAGATAGGGACAGGAATGGAGGAACCTCACAACCCACAGGGGAGCCAGAGATTGCGATCATCATCGAGTCCCTGACGTACGAAAGTCTTCGTAATCTGCACAAAGACATTGTGCGACGAAGGCGTGAGGCTTATACTACTTGGTTACTCCAGGTTTGGGATCTTACGGGTACAGGCGTGCAGCTGGACGGTGGTGAGGCAAGGAACTTGGGACCCTTGACCCAGGACTCGGGTATAAATCAGGTTTTTGTAAGGGAACCAGGGTCCCTTTCTCTCTGGGAGCGGCTCTTAATGAGTGTCAGTGAGAGGTTTGTCCACAGGGAGAGAATGCAGGAGCACCATCATAGAATGCGCTGGAAGACCCTCGAGGAAGGGATCCAACAGCTGAGGGAAGTGGCAGTATTGGAGGTACTCTTTGGGAGGGATGGACATCATGATAATGACCCCGATAAGGTCAGGTGCACAGGGCAAATGCTGTGGAGTCTAGCAAATCTTGGGCCATCTCAATAACACCACCTTCATTGCAACAATTGATGCTGACGCTCACCGAGAGACAGTGGGCTCTGCTGCCAACAAACTTAGGAATTATGAGAGTATGATTAATGGCCCAATGTAGGCTCATATCTCAGCTGTGATTAAGGAGTTTAAAGAGGAGATGAGGGAGGAGATAAGGAAGGTTAATACAGCACCCGTGAGAGTCACAGGCCCCAGAGTCAGCGCCCAACAATCCCCAGCTAGAGAGAGAGGGTACACCCCAAGGGCTAATCTGTGGTTCTTCCTGCGTGACCATGGGGAAGACATGGGGAGGTGGGATGGGAAACCCACTTCTGTCCTGGCAGCACAGGTCCGTCAGCTCAAGGAGGGAAACTCTAACCGGGGGAGTTCCACCAAAGTGAAGGTAGCCTCAACCTCCCGTGACCAAGCTTGTGGGTATGATCTGTCAGACCCCCTTGAAGGGACCTCTAGTATGTATGCCCAGGAAAGGAATGATAACCAGTGTTAGAGGGGCCCTGTCTCTAGCCAGGGAGAGGCACGGGAAAAGCGGATCTTCTGTACAGTGTGGATCCGATGGCCTGGCACATCAGAGCCACAAAGATATGATGCTTTAGTTGATACTGGTGCACAGTGTACTCTGATACCATCGGGACATGTGGGGGCAGAGCCTGTTTCCATTGCTGGTGTGACAAGGGGATCACAACAATTGACTCTGGCGGAAGCCGAGGTGAGCCTGACTGGGAAGGAGTGGAAGAAACATCCTATAGTGACTGGCCCAAAGGCCCCATACATTTTGGGCATAGATTACCTTCAAAGGGGGTATTTTAAAGACACAAAGGGACTCAGGTGGGCATTTGGGGTAGCAGCTGCACTGACAGAGGGCATCCAGCAATTGAACAACTTGCCTGGACTGTCAGAAAACCCCTCTGCAGTAGGACTCCTAAGGGTGGAAGAGCAACGTGTGCCAATTGCGACCTCGACAGTGCACCGCCGGCAGTATCAGACGGATCGAGATGCCGTGATCTCCATCCACAAAATGATTCGGGAGCTGGAGAGCCAAGGGGTGGTCAGCAAAACCCACTCACCCTTCAACAGCCCCATCTGGCCTGTGCGCAAATCTGACAAAGAATGGAGATTGACTGTGGACTATCGTGGCTTAAATGAAGTGACTCCACCGCTGAGCGCTGCTGTGCCGGATATGCTGGAACTCCAGCACGAGCTGGAGTCCAAGGCAGCAAAGTCGTATGCCACTATTGATATTGGTAATGCATTTTTCTCCATCCCTCTGGCAGCAGAATGCAGGCCTCAGTTCGCTTTCACCTGGAGGGGCGTGCAGTACACCTGGAACCAACTGCCCCAGGGGTGGAAGCACAGCCCCACCATCTGCCATGGATTGATCCAGGCTGCACTAGAAAAGGGTGAGGCTCCAGAACACCTGCAATACATTGATGACATCATTGTTTGGGGGAACACAGCAGCAGAAGTGTTTGAGAGACATGAGAGGATCATGCAGATACTGCTAGAAGCTGGCTTCACCATTAAGGGTAGCAAAGTCAAGGGACCTGCCCGAGAGATCCAGTTCCTGGGAGTGAAATGGCAAGACGGATGGTGCCAGATTCCCACTGAGGTCATCAACAAGATCACAGCTATGACCCCACCCACCAGCAAAAAGGAAACACAAACTTTCCTAGGTGCCATAGGTTTCTGGAGAATGCACATTCCCGAGTATAGCCAGATCATGAGCCCTCTTTACCTGGTTACCCGAAAGAAGAATGATTTCCACTGGGGCCCTGAGCAGCAACAAGCCTTCACCCAGATCAAGCAGGAGATCGCTCATGCTGTAGCCCTTGGCCCAGTCAGAACGGGACCAGAGGTCAAGAATGTGCTCTACTCTGCAGCTGGGAACCATGGGTTGTCCTGGAGCCTTTGGCAGAAGGTGCCTGGTGAGACTCGAGGCCGACCACTGGGATTCTGGAGCCGAAGTTACAGAGGGTCTGAAGCCAACTACACTTCCACAGAGAAGGAAATCTTGGCTGCCTTTGAAGGAGTTCAAGCTGCTTCGGAGGTAATTGGCACAGAAGCACAACTCCTCCTGGCACCCCGACTGCCAGGGCTGGGGTGGATGTTTAAAGGAAAGGTTCCTACTACCCACCATGCCACTGACACCACATGGAGCAAATGGATTGCCCTTATCACTCAGCGCGCCCATATTGGAAACCTGAATCGCCCTGAGATTTTGGAGATAATTACGAACTGGCCAGAAGGTGAAAACTTTTGATCTCATTGACGGTGAGGAGCAGGTACAAGCGACAAGGGCTGAAGAAGCTCCACCATACAACCAACTGCCAGCAGAGGAGACCTGCTACGCTCTTTTCACTGACGGCTTCTGTCGCATTGAAGGGATGAACCGAAAGTGGAAAGCAGCTGTATGGAGCCCCACACGCCAAGTTGCACAAGCTACCGAAGGAGAAGGTGGATCGAGCCAACTCGCCGAACTCAAGGCTGTTCAGCTGGCTCTGGACATTGCTGAAAGGGAGAAGTGGCCAAAGCTCTACCTTTATACTGATTCGTGGATGGTAGCCAATGCTCTGTGGGGCTGGCTGGGAAGGTGGAGAAAGGCCAACTGGCAACGTAGAGGAAAGCCAATCTGGGCTGCTGATATATGGAAAGACATTGCCTCTCGGGTGGAAAAGTTGACGGTGAAAGTCCGTCATGTAGATGCCCATGTCCCCAAAAGTCGGGCTAATGAGGAGCACCGAAACAATGAGCAGGTAGATCAGGCAGCAAAAATAGAGGTGTCAAAGATAGACTTAGATTGGCACCATAAGGGGGAGTTGTTCCTGGCTCGATGGGCTCATGATGCCTCTGGTCATCAGGGCAGAGATGCCACCTACAAGTGGGCACGAGACCGAGGGGTGGATCTAACCATGGAGAGTGTTTCTCAGGTTATCTATGACTGTGAGACGTGTGCTGCCATCAAACAGGTCAAGCGGGTGAAGCCCCTGTGGTATGGTGGGGGGTGGTCCAAGTACAAGTATGGGGAGGCCTGGCTGATTGACTACATCACACTGCCCCAGACACGCCAAGGCAAGCGCTATGTGCTGACCATGGTGGAAGCCACCACTGGATGGCTGGAGACTTTCCCTGTACCTCATGCCACTGCCCGGAACACCATCTTAGGCTTGGAAAAGCAAGTCCTGTGGAGACACGGCACACCTGAGAGAATTGAGTCTGACAACAGCACCCATTTCAAGAACGGCCTTATCAACACCTGGGCCAGAGAACATGGTATCGAATGGATATATCATATTCCCTATCATGCTCCAGCTGCCGGCAAAGTTGAACGGTGCAACGGACTCCTTAAGACTACTCTAAAGGCACCTGGTGGAGGAACATTTAGAAACTGGGAAATTAACCTGGCAAAAGCAACCTGGATGGTCAACACCCGAGGGTCTGTCAATCGAGCTGGCCCTGCCCAGTCAGAACCCTTACACGCAGTAGATGGAGATAAGATCCCTGTAGTACATATGAAAGGTATTTTAGGGAAAACTGTTTGGATTAATCCCACCTCAGGCAAAGACCAACCCATTCGTGGGATTGTCTTTGCTCAAGGACCTGGTTACACTTGGTGGGTAATGCAGAAAGATGGGGAGACCCGCTGTGTACCACAGGGAAACCTTGTCTTAAGTGAGAACTGGGTGTAAGATTTCATTGTGATACAGATGGAAATAGAATAAGGGGTGGATAATGTCCTGGCTTGTAAGATAAGAATGTTTTTTATTTGCTATCTGTTGGAGGTTGGGCAGTTTTCTTATCTCTTCCAAGAACAATGTCTCCCTCTGGGGAGATATCTTCTGTTACTGGACCATTGAATGACTCACTGCATGACTGGTAAAGTTACATCATCCCATTGTGAGATGCTCCACCCAGAGGGAGGAGCCAAGCATTCCTACCTGCATAAAATCAGCATTTTTGGGACACCAGTGCAGCCCTTCGCTGGATTCCCAGAGGAGCAGCTTCTTCTCTGCTGAATTCCCAGAGGAAGACCAGGCGCAACTACTACCAGACCTTCAAAGAAAACTCCACCCTTCTAGAGATCACCACTTCAGCAGCATTTCATCTGCCACTCTAGGAGGAGCAGCCACCATTTAACTGGACTATTCCTAACACCCTGACTCCTCAGGGTGTCAGGTTTCTGACTCTATCACTAGTTTTTCTTGTACTAATTACATTTGTTTAATTTAGGTTTTTTTTCCCCTACTAAAGAACTGTTATTCCCATTCCCATATCTTTGCCTGAGAGCCTTTTAATTTTGAAATTGTGGTAATTTGGAGGGAGGGGGTTTACCTTTTCCATTTTACAGGAGGCTCTTGCCTTCCTTCACAGACTCCTGTCTTTCCAAACCAAGACAGATGTGAGCAACAAAATATTTATATTTTCCGTCCTCTAATAATGTTCTTATGCACAGTATGAATATAAAATGTCATTATTTGTCTCTTTTAAGAGTGAACCTTGCAGTCTTTTGACCACATTCACAACATGTGCTGAATCTGTGATCAAATTGAAGGGTTGCTGAAACAATTCAAAGGCTCTTGCCACTGCTGCCAATTCTGCAATTTGTGGTGAACCCTGAGCAATTTTTATGTCTGATTCCCATTCCCCTGTAATTGAATTCTGCCATGTGATTACTGATTTGTGAGTTTTCTCTGAACCATCAGTAAACACAGTTACCCCATCCAATGGTTCCTCACTTATTTTTGGCTTTTCCCTAAAGCTTATTTTTGCATTCAGTAATCCATGTTTTGGAAGATGAATTGAGCGAACACCCGGGTATTCTAACAATGCAATTTGCAAATCTTTTGATTTGTGTGATGCCTATCCAAAATACTGCTTTTTCAAAGGTAGATAGATTACTGAAAATCTTTGCCTGCCATTGTCAGCAACTGTGTCCTTGTCTTTATAATAATTTGAGCTGTCATCTCCAGATCTGTGAGGATTGGTTTTGGAGATCTGTAAGATAGAAAAACCCACTCTATAACCAAAATAGGATCTCTTTGAGATGAATCCCCGTGAAAAATCAAACCATACAACTGTATTTTTTTCTCCCAACGCTGCTATATAAAAAGGCAGCGAAGTCACAAAACAATGTGCTTATTTTAATTGAATTATTTCTGCAGTTTTCTCAAGGGTTTTCTGTGCTTCTGGTGTGAGAGTTCTGGGAGATTTGATGTTGTTCTCTCCTCTCAGGAGGTTGAACAGTAATTTGAGATCATCATCCATGATCCCTAAAATTGGCCTCATCCAGTTGATCTCTCCTAGAAGTTGTTGCAAATCCTGTAGGTTGTTGATCTCTGAACTGATTTCTATTTTTTGAGGTCTGATGGTCTGCTCTGTGATCTTCCATCCCAAATATTCCCATGGTGCAATCTCCTGAATTTTTGAAGTGCTAATTTCCAGTCCTGCCTTTTGCATTTCTGTGACCACACAGTGACGAACCTTTTGCAGTTCCTGTTGTGTTGGTGCTGCAAAGAGCAAATAATCCATATAGTGAATTATTTTTGTCCCTGGGTATTTTTCTCATGCTGGAGACAAAGCTCGAGCCATGTACCATTGGCAGATGCTTGGCAAGTTCTTGAGGCTTGTGGAAGAATGGTCCAAAGATACTTTTGCAGAGGCTCCTGCCTGCTGACGCTTGGGATGGAGAATGCGAGTCGAGGAGCATCATCTGGATGAAGTGGGATGCTGAAGAAGCAATCCTTGAGGTCGATGACCACAAGTGGCCAATCTCTTGGAACCATTGAGAGAGAAGGAAGTCCCAGCTGAAGTGGTCCCATGTTGTGGATATTCTCAGTTCAGTCAGAGAGAAAAGGAGAGATTTCTACCAGGCTGGGCCTGCGAAAGAGTTTGAAAGGAATGTAAATAATTCATTATTTCACTTGTTGTTCACATTGTTTATAGATATGTTCTACCACCGTGCGCCATTCACAGCACACCAATGGGGTGAGATGTTTTTACTTTAAGACCAATGGAATTGGTGTCACGATCCGCTTATAGCGGGGTGTCGTGACGGTTCGTTAGCCGATCCCAAAGTGAAGAAGACAAACAGCAGGGGACTATCAGTTTAATCACAACAAATGCACCTTTATTAGGGGCCAAGACAATGAATGCAATAGTGGGGTAAGAAAAGAAATAAAAAGGATAGAGAGAGAGAGAGAGAGAGAGAGAAGGGGGGATGGGAATAGCTACCAACACAGGTTAGGTCCTCACTGGTCCAGATGATGGGGATCCATCTTGTTGTGTTGGGGAGAGTCTCCAAAGTCCTACCTAACCCAAGGGTCCAGTTATAGTCCACAGAGGGAAAAGGGGAGAACAGGCAGAACAATGAGATTCTGTTTAAATTGCTGTGGGGGGAAACAGGTGTATCTACAGAAAATCATCCAGGCTGAACAAACACAATGAAGAATAAGTCCATTGAAGTTACTGAAGAAGAACAGGTCATGTCATTCTCCCTGCCACTCCACTCCCTGTGGTAGGGGTCCCAGTCTCAATCCTTGGGGAGAGGGTTCTTGATCTCCGTCTGTCACGGTGGTAATGAGGCAGGTGAGGGGTCTTCAGTGAGAGACCACCAGAGTCACCCCAACAGTTCATTTGGCTTAAAGGTAGAGAGTGAAGCAGGAATTGCAGCAGGGCGCTCCGTGCTGGGTCCACGCTGGGTCTTTGCCAAGTCCTGGCCAAGTCCTTGCTGGGCCTCGTTGGGAGCAGCTGCTGTGACGGTGCAGTGGCTGCACCTGCACTGTTGCCTTCTCCAAGCCGGAACTGCAGAGGGGGAAGGGAGTTCCTCCTCGTGGCAATTGGCAGGCAAATGAGTGAGGGTCTTCAGAGGGCCTCTTACAATTGGTCTGCATGATGGTCTCTATAAAAGAGCGGTGCATTCGAAATAAATCAGTTTGCGTCTTGTCTTCAGACTTGCAGGCTTCATTATTCCCGTCCTGCCTCAACGGCGACATCTGGTGGACTCCGACGGTTAATGCAACCTCGGCTGCAGAGCCGAGCCCAGACGCCTGTGGGGGGCGCTCTGCGGCCGCGGCCGCACACCAGCAGCCTGGAGGCTCTGTCCGGACACCTTTGCCCTCTTGAGAGAGGTAACGCTGAAACCCCACGCCTCCTGAAGAAGGCTTGGTCCGACCGCGGTCAGCTCTTAGGAGCCGAGAACTGGGAGGGACGGTTTTTCCTGGAATAGTGGACTGTCTGTCTCTTGAAGTGGATGTCTGCTAAGAAAGGGTTTCCTGAAAATCGGGAACCAGCTCTCTACAGCTGAACGGCTGGTCCTGACCTCTTGGCAGGGCACTGCCCCTCAGTTGGGGGCCCCGGTCTCCGATGATGACCTTGTCGGACTCCTGGGTTGGGCTCAGGACCGTGGATTTTCTGTGGATCTTGAACACTCCTCTGATTGCAGAGTCTGGCGTGATTTGGGTTGGTGCGTCATGAAGCAGGCGGACAAGGGGGACGCTACAGCATCTGCACTGTTCACAGTCTGGGGGTGTATCTACACGACCCCGAGGGGCAGTGACTCCTACTGGGAGCTCTCACGAAATGAGGACACCGTCTTGGTATGCAGCGGTGTCTCGGGATTCAGGGTGCAACAGACGGGCAGGGCGGTGCCCAGCCCCGCCCGGCACAGTGCGGGGCTGTGAGCGACACTGGGACACCTGGCAGACTTTACATGTCGATGGGCGCTCGTGTTAAGCCCAAGTATTCCTATCCCCATGACTACGTTCAGCCAAAATATCCTTTGCTGACTGATCGGCTGCTGGACGCGCAGCCACCCGTGCCGCAAACGGCTGGGCAGGCAAACCCTGCCCTGAGCACGGTGCCAGTGACATCATCCGCCTTTCAGGTGGTGGCGGGGGTGCCTTTGTCGCAAACTTTTGGCACACCCAACACTGCAGGGCCTGCTGGAGGCTTTCCCATCTTCTCCACGGCAGCCCAAAGCCCACCCATTTGTTGAGCAGACGCTCTGTTGATGCAGCTGCTGCTTGCCCCCTTTCCAGACTGCACTTGGGGGGGGGGGGGGGGGGGGACTGGCGCAGCCTGCAGCACGCGACGCAGTGGGGGCTGCAGCCCCCCCAGCTCTTGGCTATCAACTATGGAGCCTGTGCAGATGTACGGGTCCTGACTCCCTGTATTGCCAGGATTGGCAATGGAGCCTTTGATCCATCCCCTGGCATGTCCCCTGCCGCCCGCGGGGGCCCCGGCTCTGCCGACGGGGCAGACGCAGGTGCTTCCCGGTCCGCCCCGCTGCGCGCCATGTGCACCGGCTGATTTGATGTCTTTTGCGGTCCGGCGTCTGTCATGCAGCAGCACATCTTGGGCGGGACCTCCACCTCGTTCTCTGTGGGACTGGCTCCCGCACCAGGAGGGGCGGCTGCCTTCCCCGCCCCGCCTGCCTTGGTGCTGCCCCTGCCGACAGTGGCGTTCGGCGTCCTGCCCGCCGCTCTGCTCACCGCTCCGGCGGCAGCAGCGGCGGCTCTGCCTCTCGCTTCGCCCGCTGCAGCTTCGCTGCCCGTGCTGCCTGCTGCGTTCCAGCAGCCAGTGCCATTTCTGTCGCTGCTGACTGCAGCTCCGGCACACGCCCCATCCGCTATGTCGCAGGCTGTGGCTGATCCCTTTGTGCGGCCGCCTGCGATGGGAGGATCCGCCGAGCCACCGGTCGTGGCTCTGGTCCCCGTCCTGTCACCGGCGGCTGCCCCCTCCTTCCCAGGGGCTGTGGGCTCAGAGGCTGTGCCTGGCTCTTCTGGTTTGCAGTCAACAGCCGCTTCTCCAGCCTCGGTGCCTCCCACCAGCCCTCCTTCCCCCGCGGATCACAGACTGTCCTGCTCACCCCCATCCCAGGGGGCAGGCAGTGACAGCCGTGATCTGCCCTGCTCGACTCTGTCACGGGAGTGACCAAATGTCAGAACGCCGACACCAACGGGAGCAACTGGCGTCTCAGAGAGACCTGTGGATGCTGCCTCCCTGTTAGGTGTCTGTACGGCTGATAAATCCCTGCTGCTTTTGGGAAGAGGCCAGAGAACGGGCTTTCTACGCTTGCGGTAGTGATAGAGCAGACGGGCAAGTCTGGTGGTGCAGTCTTGAACCCACCGATCCAGGAAAAGGAGAACATAATTAGCAGTCAGCTGGTCCCTCTGGACTCTCTGGAAGTGGCACAGGGGGATTGGGGTGACGATGCTTCACCACAACATAAGCTTCAGGACTTTCCCGTTCACAAGGCTGTCCCAAATTCGGGGCAATAGGACAGGCACAATGTTATGGTCTGGTGGGTTGTGCAGGATTTGCAAGATAAAGTGGTGAAATATGGGCTGGGCTCTGCCCCGCTGATGCAGGTCCTCAGAGGGATAAGCACTGACCTGCTTGCTCCTATGATAACTGGCCTCTGTGTTGTTCCAACCCATGCAGCTTGACATTTTAATAAACAATTGGAGGAGGCTGGCTGAAAGGGTCATGGCTGAAGGTGTAAATTACTCTCAGATGGACCCTAGAGCCTATGTGGGGGTGGATGCATTCATGGGACAGAATGCCTTTGCCAATCCTGATCTTCAGGCTACTTGGCACCCCATCATACTTGAGCAGCCCAGAAGGTGGGCTTTGTGGCATTGCTGAAAACCATGGAGACAGCCAATCCCTGGCCACGATATGTGAAGATAACTCAGAGAGCCAAAGAATCGTTCTTGACACTTGTTGAAAGGCTTGCAGCCGCTTTAGAAAAGCAGATCGAGGATGAAAATTTGAGGCAGGTTTTATGCAAGACTTTGGCAAAGGACAACGCAAATGATGACTGCAGAAAAACCATAAATGTGTTGCCAGGTGACCCATCATTGGCAGACATGGTCAAAGCTTGTTCCAGGGTTGGGATGGTGGACCATAAAATGTCTGTTCTGGCAGCAACCTTGCAGGCAGGCCTGCCACCCTCAGGGACTGGTCGAGGCAAGAAGAAAGGCAAGCAGGCACAGGGGACCAAAGTAAGGAAAGGGCCAGACTCTAATTTCTTGTACTCCAGGTGTGGGAAGCCAGGTTAATTTGCAAGCAAATGCAAGTCTACCTACCATGACCACAGCAAATGTTTGACAGGTTTGGGAAATGCAGGAAAGAGCACACAGGGGAACTGTGTGCCGACACAAGTGATCCCCCAGGGCACAGCACCACCACAGGGTGCCTAAGCCTCAGGGTAAGCCTCAGGCTCAGTGTAAGCACCCACGGCTCTGCAGGGGTAGATGTACACACTGCAGCAGCAGTCATCTTAGATTCTAGTAATGTGCATAAGGTTCCTCTGAATGCATTCGGGCCTTTAGGCCATGGGTTGAGTGCATTGCTGGTAGGACAATCTAGTACTACCCTTTTGGGAATCTTTGTGCACCCGGGTGACATTGACTCTGATTTTATGGGCCAGATTTGTGCTACAGTTTCCACACCCTCCCCCCATCATTATTCCAGCAGGGACCCACATTGCTCAGCTTGTGGTTTTCCAGTCGTGTGTTCCCAGGGCAGATCAAGGGACGTGTGGAGATGGTGATTTTGGATCCACAGGACCGCTGCGAGTCCTCTGGTCCATGGTCATTTCTGCCAACTGTCTGCAAACAGGTCCCAGCCCCATTCTGATCATGCCCAGATCTACTCTAGGTGTCCCAACCCCATTTCTGGGGGTGCCCAGCTGAGTTTTGGGAGTCTGCAGGTCCATTCTGGGAGTCCCAACCCTATTCTGATGGTGCCTAGCCCCATTCTGGGTGTCTCAGATCCATTCTGGTGTTCCCAGGCCCAATCTGAGGGTTCCAGCCCCATTTCTGGGGGTGCCAAGCCCATTTCTGGGGCTTTTAGGTCCATGGGGCCACCTTCATCATGAGGGAGCCCTGAAGCTTCCCAAAATATTCCCACCCAGGGCAGGTGTTCCCCAAGGGAGTTTTGGTGGCCCCTGGGATAGCAGAGGATTAGGGAGGGGGGGTTTTCCAGGCTGGGAGCTGTTTCCAAGGAGAGATTTTCTGGAGTTCTGTCTCTTTTTGTCATGCATGGGCCCCTCCCCATGGACCTAAAAACCCCAGAAATGGGGCTGGGACCCTCAGACACCCCTCCCCATGAAACTAAACCTGCAGAAATGGGACTGGAACCCCCAGGGACCCCTCCACATGGACCTAAAACCTTCTGAAATGGGGCTGGGAGCCCCAGAAACCCCTCCCTATGGACCTGGTGTCACAATCCACCCGCAGGGTCAAAGGAATCCTGACAGTTCTTTTCAGCGATCCCAAAAGTGCAAAAGACAAACAGCAGGGGACTGTCAGCTAATCACAACAAATGCACCTTTATTAGGGGCCAAGACAATGAATGCAATAGTGGGGTAAGAAAAGAAATAAAAAGGATAGAGAGAGAGAGAGAAGGGGGGATGGGAATAGCTACCAACACAGGTTAGGTCCTCACTGGTCCAGATGATGGGGATCCATCTTGTTGTGTTGGGGAGAGTCTCCAAAGTCCTACCTAACCCAAGGGTCCAGTTATAGTCCACAGAGGGAAAAGGGGTGAACAGGCAGAACACTGAGAGTCTATTGAAATTGCTGTGGGGGAACAGGTGAATCCACTGAAACCACCAAGGCAGGACGAACACAATGAAGAATAAGTCCATTGGAGTTACTGGAGAAGAACAGGTCATGTAAACAATGGTCACACCACCATTCCCCCCACCACTCCCTGTGGTAGGTGTCTCAGTCCTTGGGGAGAGGGTTCTTGATCTCCGTCTGTCACGGTGGTAATGAGGCAGGTGAGGGGTCTTCAGTGAGAGACCACCAGGGTCACCCCAACAGTTCATTTGGTTTAAGGGTGGAGAGTGAAGCAGGAGTTCCAGTAGGCCGCTCCGTGCTGGGTCCGTGCTGGGTCTTTGCCAAGTTCTTGCCAAGTCCTTGCCAAGTCCTTGCCAGGCCTCGTTGGGAGCAGCTGCCATGAAGGTGCAGCGGCTGCACCTGCACTGTTGCCTTCTCCAAGCCGGAACTGCAGCAGGGGGGGTTTTCCTCCTCGTGGCAATTGGCAGGCAAATGAGTGAGGGTCTTCAGAGGGCCTCTTACAGGGTTCAAGGGAACAATGTGGGGGGATTTGGGTGTGTCCTGACCTTCTCCTTCTTGCCCTCCATGTCTTGCTGAGATGATGACACTTTTCTATTGGTTGAAGGTAGAGACACACTGTCCAACAAAAATGATAGATATTGGCACGTTATTGTAAACACAGTACAGGTAGTTTTTAGTGTAAAAGGTAAACAGTGCCCTGAGGGCAGGGAGGCTGCCACAGACCGAGCTGCCAGACAGAGCTCAGCAGAGCAGACAAAGCGTGTTAGAGACAAGGGAAAATAAACGGCCCTGAGAAGCAAAGCTCCACATCTCGACTCCTTCTCTGCCTGCGTGGGCTGAGAGAAAAGGACTTTTCACAATCTCAGGGTCATCTCGACCACCAGAAAACTGAGGGGGGGGTTTCCACTCATCCCAGTGCCCAGTGAGGGGGGGGGGGGTCAGTGCTTGAGGGCGGGTCGGGGGCACTGAAGGGGGTGCGGGTGCGGTTTTTGGGGGGTCCTGGCACCCCCCTGGGCAGGGTCAGTGCTCAGCAGCAGGGGCTGCCTGGGGACTCCCCGGCCCCAAATCCCAGCCGGGTCTCCTGCAAGGCACTGAGGGGAGGCTCGTTCACCCCCCTGCCCCCACCAGCATCGCCACACGCCTTCCCAAAGTGTCCCCAAGTGCTCCCAGAGTGCCCTCAGGATGTCCCCGAGTCTCTGCAGAGGTGACACCGGCCTGATGACAGCCCAGTGGTGATGTTGCTCTGTGCACAGCAGCCTCGGGATGTCCTCCATGGCTCTTTGGCACTGCTTGGCCACCGTGCGGCCACCGTGGCCAGGAGAGGGACAGAAGAAGAGGGTGTTGATGTCCCCAAGTGTCCCCAGCAGGTGACGCGTGGCCAGGCGGGCATTGGCCTCCCACAACTGCTCAGCCTCAGTCACTGTGGCCACCAAGGCCGCACGGAAATCAGGGGACACCTCTATTGTCCCCTCCAGGGCAGCCTCGATGTCCCCGAGCCGGCGCTGCAGCTCCCGAGGGAACGCGGTGGCTTCGTCACACGCGGCCACCAAGTCCCCCAGCAGCCCCAGGTGCAGCTCCAGCCGCTGTCCCCTCCTGGTGGCCTCATCCCTGCAGGCGTCGCGGAGCTTGGTGGCCCCCTTGGCCACCCAGGCCCAGCTGTCCATGAGCCTGTCCAGGACACGCCTGGCGCTGGCCAGGGCTCTCACACAGGCCCAGGTGGTCCCTGGGGTGTCCCCGAGGTGGGCCAGGGTCCAGCCCAGGGACGGGACAGGGCAGTGGCCCAGGGAGGGGACAGGGCGGTGGCACAGGTAGGGGACACGGTAGTGGCGCAGGGCGTCCTGGAGGTGAAAGATCAAGGTCCCCACAGCCACCTGCAGGAACTCTGGGGACACGGCCAGCAGCACGTCCCTGTGCGGCCTGGCCACGGTGGCCGTCAGTTCTCTCAGGGTGGCCACCAGCTTGCCCAGTGTGGCCACCATGGCCACCATCGCCTCCAGCAGCTGGTGGGTGGACAGCTGGGGAGGGAACAGGGGCAGTGTCAGGGACCTGGTGGCACTTGTGGCCTCCTACAGTGGCCCCTATGCCCTCCCAGGGTTCCATTGTCCCCTCCCTGGAGGGCTCTGCTGTCCCCTCTGTCCCTTTGCACCCCCTCATCCCCTACTGTCCCTCCCTGTTCCCTCCTGTCACCTTCAGTCCCCTCCACCCCTCTGCCCCCCACTGTGTCCCTCCTGTCCCCTCCTGCCACGCCTCTGTCGCTCTGCCACCCCCGTATCCCCCCAGTCCCCTCCCGCCCCCACGCTGGGATTGTCGCACCTCGTGGGGCTCTATGGCTGCTGGGGACACTCCGGGGAGGGGACATGGCCAGGGACAGTTGGGGACACGTGGGAACGCGGCCGGAGAAGGGAAACAGGAAGAGGTGACATCATCGCCCCGGCCCCACCCCACCTTTGGCCGCTTTTGGGGGGTCCTGAGGAGATTTTGGGGAGGTCCTAGGTGAGGGTTTGGGGGGTCCCAGGTGAGGGTTTGGGGGGTCCCAGGTGAGCTTTGGGGGGTCCCAGATGAGAATTCCCAATGATTTGTGGTTTCCCAGCTGTCTAGGTGAGGTCTGGGGATCCCAGGTGAGGTTTGGAGATCTCAGGTGAGGTTTGGGTGTCCCAGGTGAGGTTTGGGGGTCCCAGGTGAGGTTTGCGGGGTCCTGAGGAGATTTTGGAGGGGTGCAGGTGAGCTTTAGGGTGTCCCAGGTGAGAATTCCCAAAGATTTGGGGGTTCCCAGGTGAAAACAGCTCCGGGGGCCAAGGGGGGAGGGGCTGGGGAGGTTTCGGGGTGTGTCCCATGGGTGGGGGAGGGGCGGTGAGGGAGGGTCTGGGGGAATTTCGGGGGCTGGGAGCGGGCAGGACGAACCCCCAGACACTGACCACGCCCCCTTGGACCCCGCCCCGTGTTTTAGCCCCGCCCCTCGCTGCTGGACACGCCCACCGAGCGCCCCGCCCCCTCAGGCCCCGCCCCTCCCCATTCCCAGCTCCGCGTTCTGGCCCCGCCCCTCCTGAGGCCCCGCCCCGAATCAGCCTTGGCCCCACCCCTGAGTAGATATTTTTATCAATGGAAACCAAGAATCGCCACAAATCGACCCAAAAATTCAAACCCACGGGAGTGGAGGAGCAGGACCACACCTGTGATGTCACGGGGGAGGGGCCAGGTGGGATTTTGGGGGTTTCCAGGTGGGCTTTGGGGTGGGTACAAATGAGTTTGGGGGGTCCCAGGTGTTCCTGGGTGGGTCCAAGTGGGTTTTGGGGAGAGTCCCGGTAGGTTTTGGGGGTCCCAGGTGGTTTTTAGCGGGGTCCAAGTGAGTTTGGGGAGTCCAGATAGCCTTAGGAGGAGATCCAGGTGAGTTTTAGCAGGGTCCCAGTAAGTTCTGGGGGGTCCAGTGAGTTTGGGGGGCGAGTCCAGCTGTCTCTGGGTGAGTCCAGGTGATCCTGCGTGGGTCCAAGTGGATTTTTGTGGGTCCCAGGTGAGTTTTGTGTGGGTCCAGGTGGATTTTGAATGAGTCCAGGTGATTTTTGGGTGGGCCCAGGTGGTTTTGGGGGGAATCCAGGTGTCCTTGAGGGAGGTTCAGGTGTCCCAGGGGTGATCCAGGTGTTCCTGTGGGCTCCTGCTGTGTTCAGGAGGCATCCAGGTGTTCCTGGGAGGGGTCTCAGGTGTCTCAGGGGCAGTTCCAGGTGTTCCTCCATGAGTCCATGTGTTTTTTTGGGGGATCCCGGTGTCCTAGGGGGATCCAGGTGTCCTTGGGAAGGTTCCAGGTGAGTTCTGAGGCGGTCCAGGTGTCCTGGGGAGATCCAGGTGTGTCTGGCAGGGTGCCGGTGCCCACGTGTGCAGGAACCCCAACATCTGGCAGGCTGGGACTCAGGAATGAGAGATCCAGGTGTGAAAGATCCAGGTGTAGGGGTGTCCCAGTTTAGGACAAATTTGGGAGAAAACCTCTGGAAGGAGCCCCCAGAAAACAAATCCCTGTGGCCCCTCCCCACCTACCTGGTTCAGGAAGAATTTTCTCTGAGGGAAGTGGAAAAGAACCTGTTTATTTAACAAACAAAACCCTTCCCAGCACTAAGAAAATGAACAACACCAGATGCCAACAAAACTCTTTCACCACTCTGAAGAGATGACAAATCCAGAAAGTCTCTCCTGGGGGTGGTCGCCCGGGTCTGGGCGCTGGGGATTGCTCTGGGCACTGGGGATGGCTGCTGCAGATCACAGAGCGCAGGCTCCCGGTGCTCCTCGGGGTTCCCAGGTTCCAGTCCAGAGCAGGCTGGATGGTATTCAGGAAAGGGAAAGGGAAAAGAAACAGTCCAGGGAAAGAATTGGACTGCTCAGCTAAACTAACTAGGAAGAAAAGGCAAAAGCAGAAGCAAGGAAAAAAAGCAAAGCAAAGCAAGCAAAAGCCAGCAAGCAAAGCAAAGCAAGCCAGCCAGCACTGGCCTCTTCTAGACAGCAGACCATGGGGGGAGGTGAGCCGGCTGATAACAAGGCAAAACAAACCTTCACTTTCAGAGTCAGTTCTGAGAGCACAGAACAGAATATCAAACATAAACAGAACACACAGTTGGAGATACAAACACCATAACGTCAGCCTTGCATATTCCACCCCTTATCTCCATATCTTCAACATCATGTAAAAACTTCATCAAGTAAGAACTTCTATCTTTCACTTACTCAGACCTTCAACACTTACACATTTCTTTCTATTTCACTTGCTCAAACCTTCGACACTTACACATTTCTTTCTGTCTCATGTCTGTCTGTTTTCGTGTACAGACACTGGTAGCAACATCCAGCAAACAGTGATATTTGCATAAGTCTCACCCCCCAATCAGATCCCCCCTGAGGTACACATCGTGTTGCTCCATCTCTCTGCATTATCCACCATGTACAACCTGGTCCCTGAGCAAAGACAATCCCACAAATGGGTTTGTCTGTACTCGAGACAGCATTGATCCACACTGATTTCCCTAACAAACCTCTGACATATGCCACTGGGACTTTATCTCCATCTACTACATTCAGGGGCTCAGACTCAGCAGGACCTGCTCGATTGGTGGAATCTCGGCTGTTAACTAACCAGGTGGCCTTTGCTAAATGTTGCTCCCAATTTTTGAAAGATCCCCCACCCAATGCTTTTAAGGTGGTTTTTAACAGTCCATTGTGCCTCTCCACTTTGCCTGCAGCTGGTGCATGGTTTGGGATGTGGTACACCCACTCAATGCCATGTTCCCTAGCCCAGGTGTTGATAAGGCTGTTCTTGACATGAGTCCCATGGTCTGACTCAGTCCTCTCAGAGGTACCATGCCTCCAAAGGACCTGCTTTTCAAGGCCCAGGATGGTGTTACGGGCTGTAGCATGAGACACAGGGTAGCTTTCCAACCATCCAGTGGTGGCTTCCACCATGGTGAGCACGTAGCGCTTGCCTTGGCGTGTCTGGGGCAGTGTGATGTAGTCAATCTGCCAGGCCTCCCCATACTTGTACTTGGACCACTGCCCACCATACCACAGGGGCTTCACCCGCTTGGCCTGTTTGATGGCAGCACAGGTCTCACAGTCATGGATCACCTGAGAAATACTGTCCATGGTTAGATCCACCCCTCGGTCTCGTGCCCAAGGTGGCATCTCTGCCCGCTTGGCCTGAGGCATCACTGGCCCATTGTGCTCATAGCAACAGCCACTGATTGAGGCTCACAGTCTGGTTTAGCTGCTGGCTTAGGCTCACAGTCTGGTTTAGCTGCTGGCTTAGGCTCACTGTCTGGTTTAGCTGCTGGCTTAGGTTCACGGTCTGGTTTAGCTGCTGGCTTAGGCTCACGGTCTGGTTTAGCTGCTGGTTTCGAGCCGGGGCTGTTGGCTGCAGCCTGAGTGACTGGGATAGCTGCTGATTTATCTCCCTGCCCCCCTTCCTCTGTCTGCTTCCCTACAGTATCTAGCAGGGTGCGATAAGCACCAGCCAGGACCCAGCTCACTGCAATGATCTTTTTCTCCTTAGACTCAACATGGCATTTCTCTTTAAAGTACTCTGCCACCTCAGCTGGATTCTGAATTTGTTCACATGGGAAGTCCCATGCTATAGGGTCAGAAAATTCCTTTAAGGTTTGGCCCATATGCTCCCATTTCTTTCTTGAACTCCCTCACATCTCCTGAGTTGAGAGGTACCTCCATATAACCTATTCCCAGAATTTGGGTTGGTTGTCCCTGCTGACCAGCACTGGGGTTAGGGATCATTCCCAAAGCTACTTCCCTTCATGGATATAGAGCTTGCCCTTCCCTTTCTCTTTCCCCCCTTGTTAGACTACGAGTAACGCAGCGATTTTCCTCAGGGATCGGCTCCGGGATTTCTACCTCTTGGTTATCAAAATCTTCCCCTTGATCTAAATCGGGGTAGACTGCGGGTGGTGCTGGTGGGGGTGGAGGAGGGGGAGGTATGTATGGTATAAGGGGTGCAGTTGGAACTTCCTCAGGCTTTTTATTTTTCTTTTTCCCTCCCTGGGTGCTTAAGGCAAAAGGTTTTGCTCCCGTTTCCCCCACTACCCAGAGAGAAGCATACTTGCTCTCTTCCATATCAAAAGGTTCTTTAGAGTTTACATAAATGTTTAATGCCTGGCAAATCCAGACCTTGAAGTTTCCAAACACTGGACAAAATAAATTATCACTACAGATTTGTTTTCCTCCCCATTCTTTTATACAATAATGTATCATTTTTGCCACAGCCTCCCCTTTCCTTGAAGGATATTAATCCCAAGATTTTATCATTAGACCTAATGGACTGTCAGGGGGGATCTGGGGAAGCGTTACCGGGTCCCCGTCCCCATGGAAGCAGAGAGCTTGCTTTTCCTCTGTCCCATCTCCCAGGACACCTTCAGGCACACACACACTCGTGGCCCCTGTTCGTGCCCAGCCCCTTGCGGGCTCTGCAAACCGCACTACTCAGAGCTCTGCCCGTGCCTCGTCCTACAAGAACGTCTCACGTGTTATGTCCTGGGATCCCAGCCCAACCCAGCGGATCCCCACTTTTATACTCACGCTGTCCTGCGTCTTCGCCCGGCTTCGTGCACAAAGATTACGGGGTTACCTGTGGGAATGATTAGGCTCCTCTGCACGGCTGGGGTGTAGTGAGGCAGAGATCTCTGAAGCTTGCTCTTGGGGAGAGAGGTTTATTTAAAGATTCAGGAATGCCCGAGCCTCGTGCTCTCAGGCGCAGCATGTGGCTGGGCTTAGGAGGACGGGGGAGGGGAGAGAGAAATGGAGGGTTTAGGAGAGGGGAAGCCCCAGGCAGGGAGGGAGTCCTAGAGGGGAGGAGGGAGGAAGTCCAAGAGGCCGCATGGCCGCTCGGAGCCCCCTTTTCAGGGGCTCCTAGGTGGGCTGGGACAAGGCATGGGCCAATGGGGTTACAGACTCTGATGTTTTAGGGGCAGGTACAGAGGTGCGGGATGAGCCACAATCTTTTGGGGGGTAGGATGGAACAGTCCATTTCACTCCAGGATTCATCCAAGGGCAGAAGTGACATTCGGCTAGCTAAAATAACAATCATATCTATCTACCCTCTGCAACAGTTACCGGTATCCCTTTTGCTCAATACCAAATTTGGGTTCGTCGGTAAGGGTCTGGGAAGGAAAAGCCTGCACCAGAGCCACTGCAGAGGCAGCGGGGCGCCTCCCTGATTAGGAGTTCCCACCCGTTCGCCCTTATCCGAGTCACGGCACCAAATTTGTTATGGACAAATTCAATTGGGGAGGCTAATTATAGATAAATCAATTAACAAGAATTTATTAAGCAAGTGGTATTAAGCAAAAGAACAGCGCGGGGCAGCCAGGGAGCCTGTGCTCTGCCACGGCGCACCTTCCCCCTTTGACCTTTTTGTTTTTATACGTCCCAGTTGACGTATTTTCTCTCTATGAACTCTGCGCCGGTGCAATTGGTTGCTGCGGGTCTGTTTTTTCTGCCCTTGGAGGTCGCAGGAATGAAGGCTCCTCATCTTCCTTGCAGATTGTCCTTGGCCTAAAAGTTAACTTGTATATAATTAGTTACACAGTCTTCTATGCTAGTTGCATTCCCTACTCAGTTCAAATTCTTGTCTCCTTTAACACTCATTTTGATGAACAACGACCTTTTTATTTATTACACCCACTCTCTCCCAGTGCCCCCCAGCGTGTCCATCTCTCTGCTGCCCTCGAGCTCCCGGCCCGGCCCTGGCCGCCTGCTCCCATCCAGCTGAGGTGATTCCAGGGCCAGCAGGAGCTCTCTGTGGTGGCCAATGACGTGGTCCCCAACGGGGACTGGACCCACCAGCTCCTGGTGCTGCTGGAAACCCAAACCTAGGCCAGGCTCACCTCCACCTGCCAACAACATCAGCCTGGAACAACCTGTGAGCCGGAACTGGGGTATAGGGGAGGAACTGGGGGTGCTGGGAGAGCCACTGGCATGTGCTGGGAGCAACTAGGAGGGAGTTGGAGAGAGCCTGGTTTCAACTGGGAGAGGAGGTTGGGGGTTTAGAAGGGCTAAGAAGAGGTTTGGAGAATACTGGGAAGGGTGGGATGAGGTTCTGGAGGTCCTATTGGGCACTGGGAGGGAGTTTGGGTGCGTTAGGTTTAAGTGGGAGGGAATAGAGTGAGCCTGAAGGAGCTGGATGGAGATTGGGGATGGAAAAGCAGAGATTGGGATGAGGTTGGTTGTGCTGGGAAGAGACTGGGAGGGCTCTGGGTGAGTCCTGGTGGGGCTGGGAAGGGACTGGGATAGGCTTTAGGGGTCCTGAGGCAGTGGGGGACGACTAGAAGGAGGCTGTGGGATCCTGAGAGGGACAGGAGGGGCTTTGGTGGGTCCTGGGGAGGTTAGGACAGAATCAAGAGGGAGGTTTCAGGGGATCCTGAGTGGGCTGGAAGCGACCAGGAAAGTGCTTGGAGGGGCTTGGGTGTCTGTGAGAGTTTTTGGGAGATCCTGACCCCTGCGAACTACCCAGAGATGCTGCTGGATGCTGCCGCAGCAAGATGCTGACAAGAACTGGGGACTCCGAGTTGGGCTTCGTCTTCCTGGCACTGGGGATCGAGTTTACCTGCACAAGAAAGGGGAGTCCCAGGGGTCGTGTCCCCCCTCCCCTGGAGTGTGAATGCTCCCCCGGGGCCCCCAGCCCGGTGTCACCCCCTTTTCTCTGCCCACAGACCCCTGAGCCACTGGCGGCCGCAGCCCCTCCCCGTGGCCTCGGGCCCGGCAAGGACCCCCCCACTCCTTCCCCACGCTGATTTTGGGGGGGTCGAGTGCCCCCCCAGCCCTGCTGTCACTCTGCCCCTGCCCCCTGCTCCCAGTGTTCCCAGTAAAGCTTCCCAGTTAAATCCAGCCCAGTTCATGGGGGCACTGGGGAGGGACTTGGGGGGACCCCACGGCGGGGCCGGCACTGGGCAGGGAGGGCGGGTCCAGGTGGGGAACACTGCCTGCTGCGGGTCTGCCCGGCAACTGGTGAGTCATCAGCCCTGCTCTCGCTGATTGGCTGACTCTTCTCCACCGCGTTCTCTCATTGGCTGAGGAGATCCCGGCAGTGCAGAGAAGGAACGGGAGAGATCCCGCCCCGAGCACCGGCACGGGGACAACAGACCCAGCCTGGGCACAGGGAGGGAATTTATTACCAACCAAACCACGGCAGCACCAGGAGAAGGGAAAGAAATCCCTCCAGCCTTCCCCCACCCAACGGGGATCACCCACAACAGGGTTATCCACCATGGAGAGACGGGGACATCCGAGTTTAGACCAAAGCCAATTTTATTGAGTGGAGCAGGTGTTTATACAGGGATTGACTTGTATGGTGCTTATATAGGGCTGTTTTTGGTAACAATTTCCCATTGGTTACACATTCTTCGTGACATCCAGTAACCTGGTAACATTACCTTATCAAAAAGTCTCACACCATGTTGCCTGGTCAGTCTTCTTGCCAAGGGAGACTTAAAACTGTGTCTGTGTCTCCCACAGTTTCTGCTCAGTCAGGCCTCAGATATTGGGCCCCTTTATCAGCTCCATTGCTTTACTCTCTGTTTTATTCCCCATACGGGGACACCAGGGCTCTGCCCAACGGGGGTCACTGGGGATCATCCAGCCCGGATCCTCTCATGGGGGATGGAGCTGCAGCAGCACACCAAACTCTTCCTTCACTCTCTTCCCTCACTCCAAGCTCTTCCCTCACTCAGGGAACTCACAGGGCTTCCCTTAGTGGTGCCTCTGTTGGTGCTGGGTCAAATCTGAGCTCTGTGAGAAGCCCTTCCCACACTTCCCACACTCGTAGGGCCTCTCCCCGGTGTGGATGCGCCGGTGCACGATGAGGTGGGAGTTTTGCTTGAAGCCCTTCCCGCAGTCGGGGCAGCGGTAGGGCCTCTCCTCTGTGTGAATCCGCTCATGTAGAAGGAGATTGGAGCTTCTCTGAAACCTCTTCCCACACTGGGGACACTCGTAGGGCCTCTCCCCTGTGTGGATGCGCTGGTGTGCTTTCAGTTGGGATCTCCACCCAAAGCTCTTCCCACATTCCAAGCCCTCATAGGGCCGTTCCCCAGTGTGGATCACCTGGTGTTTGACCAGGCTAGACCTCTGTATGAAGCCCTTCCCACACTTCCCACACTCGTAGGGCCTATCCCCAGTGTGGATGCGCCAGTGCTCGGTGAGGTCGGAGTTTTGCTTGAAGCCCTTCCCACAGTCAGGGCAGCGGTAGGTCTTCTCCCCTGTGTGACTCCGCTCATGTCTGAGGAGATGGAAGCTGGACTGAAACCTCTTCCCACACTCCCCACACTCGTAGGGCCTCTCCCCAGTGTGGATCCTCTGGTGCTGGATGAGGCTGGAGCTCCACCTGAAACCCTTCCCACATTCCAAGCACTTGTGGGGCTTCTCCCTGCCATGAGGCTTCTCCACCAGCTCCGAGCTCCGCCTGGATCTCCGCCCGCCTTCCTGGCTCAGGGGGGCTCTTTCCTCCCTGCAGCTCCCTGGGCTGGGTTTGCAGCTCCTCCTCCTGCAGCATCTCCGGGACTTTTCCTCCTCCTCCATTCAGCCACGCCCTGGAAATGACAAATCCTGGTTTGAGGGAAAAACAAGAGAAGAGCTGCTTGGACTGGAGGTTCCGCCTTGCCCAAGTTCATCCCTGGAAGTCATTGGGAATCTTGTATCTGTAAGAACCTCCAAAACACCAAGATTCAGCCCAAAAATCCCACAAACTTCAAGACACAAATCAAAAACTCCCTGAACATCACAAGTCAGCAAAAACCTCCTCTAAAAGATAAAGATTCAGTTCCCATATAAAACCAAAGCACCAACATTTAGCCCAAGAAAGCTCAGAAACACCAAGATTCACCCCCTGAAAATCGTAGATCCATCTCCATAGTCACCTGCTGCATGTGGGGGGAGCAGCGCTCCTGGGACTGGGGGGAGGCTGCAGACACAGGGAGGGGTGGAACCTTCTGCTGCTTCCTCTTTCTGCTCCTCCTCCTTCTCTTGTGTCTCTACTCTTCCTCACACTCCTCTTCCTCCTGCTATTCCTCCTTCTCCTGCACAATCCCATCTTCTCCTGCCACCTGCATCCTTTCACCATTCTGTTCCTCAAGCCTGCTTCTCCTTCCCTTCTCCTCCTGCCCCCAGGCCCAGCACCCACTGCCAGCTCCCTCTTCCCCCCAGCCCCACAGCATCCCAGCGCAGGGACAGGGATGGAGCTGGGGCAGGTCGGGCTGGGGCAGCGCTGGGCTCTCGGCCGCTCCCGCCCGCACTCGGTCCCCACTGCAGCCGCTCCCGCCAGGACAGCGCGCGGGGGCCCGGCCTTGGCGCTGCCCCACAACCACCTCCCCAAATTCCCCTCGCGGGGGCCACGGGGCCAAGGGGGGGGGCGCAGCTGGGGTCCAGGTGGGGAATGCAGAGACAACTTTAAGAGTGGGTCCCCAAGAAGAAGAATTGGAATTTGTGGTAGACACAGGGGCAGAAAGAACCTTACAGTTAAATATTCCAAAAGGTTATAGTGTAAGCAAAGATACTGCAAAAGTAACAGGACCAAAAGGAGAGAGTTTCACAGTACCTATTATTAAAAATGTGGTAATAGAGGGAGAAACTAGATTTTGGATGAGGGATGTTTTCTTGGTCCCAGGGGCAGGTAGCAATTTATTGGGACGAGATTTACAAGTGAAATTAGGAATAGGGGTTGTGGAGTTGTGCTATTTCAGGTTTTATTATGTAATGGTTTGTTCCGATGTACCCCCATGTTCTACTTGGTTTGTCCTTAGTTTTCCCACCTTACCCCATGTGTCAATCCTCCCCTAAGGCGCTCAGCCACTCCCTTGCCCCCTCCCAAGTGCCCTGTCAGTCACTCGGTATCCCCTCCCAGACACCTAGAAGCTTCTATCCTGGGTGCCGAGTGATTGGACAGGGGCCTGGGGCCCCTCCTACGTCTATCCCTCATTGGATCCCCTGTACATCACCCCATGCAAGAGCCACTCCCTAGTTCACCCCTATTGGTTGACTGTTTCTCCTCCCTCCCAGTTCATAAGCTGCTGCAAGCACCTGACAGTTGCTCTTGCTAGCAGGACAGTTCGGATGTTGTTAGCCCCGGTTGGGCTACAATAAATCTTGGACACACCCTAGCAGGAGTCTCTCTTTCTCTCACCACCGCGGGGTCTAGCAGCGCTTGGACAACCCACGGAGCACTCTCCAAAGCCCAGCTGGGTCCAGCGGAGGGTGCTTCATTTGCCACTCTCACCCCATCGGACAGCTAGCCGGGGCAGATCTGGGGAGGGAGCGTGACAGCCTGGCGCCCAATGTGGGGCCTCTCCAACCTGATTGACCCCATGACGGAGGACCCTCAGGATCTCGGAGACTCGAGGACTTAAACCTCCTTTGGCCATCAAGCTACCCCGGTGGGAGCAGACCTGCGTTTTAGTGGGTGGCGCTCCCGGGGATCGGACCGGCAGCTCCGGACAGCACCTCCGGAGTCGGCTTCCTCCTGCGGCGGGATCTGCTCCGGGATTTTTCGTTTCTGCCCGACTTCTCTGGACCCTCTTTGGTAAGTAAGGGGGCCCTTGGGGCTTAGCCTCCAGTACTTTTCTGGTATTTTCTTTTCCCCTTGGGGTTTGGGGAAAAGATTCCCTTGGTGGGTGGGTATTTCTTTCTCCCGTGGTTTTGGGGAAAGATCCCACATTCTTTTTGGCGCTTCCTTTCCCGGGGTGTGGGAAGCTTTGAGGACAGTTTGGCTAAGCCATCAGGGCAGTCTTTTGTTTTTAGTTGGTATTTTCCTGGTGGTGGATTTTGTGGCGCACTTTTCCATTGTACAGCATGGGTGCTAAGCTGTCTGCGCCGGAGAAGAGATTGTTTTCCCAAGTTGTGGGTATCCTTGGTGTTGGGGAAAATTCGTTTAAGAAGTTGGACATTAAGAAGTTTGTCCAATGGCTGTCTCAGACCTTCCCCGAAATTTCGGCAAGTAAATTATATCAAGTCCCCTTTTGGGACCAAGTGGGAAGGGAGATCCTTCGGCAGTCGGATCTCTCTCTTTCCAAATTTACACATTTGGCTCTCCAAATTAGACATATTATTAAGAATAATTATGAAGGTCTGCCACAACCATCTGCAGACAAATCCATCCCCAGTTCTAGAAATCCTACCCCTCTTTCCTCTCCCTCTTTCCCAAGGTCGGGTATTCTCAGATGGGCATCCCGGTGCAGCCCGCAGGCAGATTCTGGCCCCTCTGTGAATTCCCTGGACCCCTGACAGGACAGTGCTGGCACTGTCCCGAATCTTCCTTGTTCCCCTTCTTCCTCACAACATACCACCCCGTCCCGTAAAAATTCTGTTGGGTTTAAGCTACCCCAGTTGCCTAAAACTCCCTTATCCCCTACTCCCTTAGCCCGGGATCCTCAAAATGGCTTCCCTTCTCCCTCCTTCATGAGGACACAAGATGGCGGGGACCGCATGGCTTTTCCCGCCACTTGTGCTTCTTCTTCCCATGATCCTCATCTCCCTTCCTCCCAAAACCCTTTCCGGACATTGTCCAACCCTTCCGTCCCCAAGATTTATCCGCCCATCCCTCTTCTCCACCCCCAATCTCCTCCTCTAATGAATTATGTAACACCCCACCCCTCGGCTCCACCCCTGAGGAGGGGAGGCTCCAACACGCCACTGCCTCCGACTCCGCCTCTTCCGCCTCCTCCCTCGGTTCCCACGACCCCACTTCCGGTTGCCACGCTTTGAGTTCTGGGGGGGGGGGGGAGCGTGGGAACTCTGACCTGCCCCATTCCCTGCCTGCCTTCTCAGCTGCACCTGTCACCTTTACACCTCGGCGGGGGGGCAGGCCCCTCGCACAGTGGTCCCCCATCCCACAACAAACAATAAAGGATCTCTACAAGTCCCAAAAAGAATTTGGTCGAGAGAGTGAATATTTTAGAGGTATGTTAAAAGCAACCCTCTCCTCAGCCGAGTATGTCCCCGCTGACATCCGGACACTATTCTCATGCTTGATAACCCAAGCAGAGTTTTTAATTTGGGAATCCGAGTGGAAGTGGGAAATTAGGGAGGTGTTGCCGGACCTGTGGGCTGATGCAGAGATCTCTAGGGATGTGGATGGAGCAATTTTATCTGTGGACCATCTGTGCGGGGAAGGGGATTGGCAATTGGGAACAAAGCAGGCAGATAAAATCCCCAGGGAGGCCCTTCAGGTTTCCATTAGGACGGCAGAAAAAGCTTTCTTTAAGTTAAGACCAAGCGGCCCGGCCATTAACTTTCTTTCTATTAAGCAGGAACCTTTTGAATCATTTGTCACTTTTGTGGACTGTTTATGCACTGCCATAGAGGCTCAGGTTCCTGATGAGAGACTCAGGAGAGTGATGCTTACCGAGGTGGCCAAACAAAACGCAAATGATGCATGCCGGCAGGCAATCCTGAGTCTCCCACTGGATCCAGAGCCAACCCTCCAGGACATGCTGAACGTGTGCACCCGAAAAGTGACAGTTCCTGCCAGAGATACACCAGCAACTCCTCGGACATCACACAGGAGAGTTTCCTTTGCGGAGGCCGTAACACCCACAGCCACCCCTGTGCCGGAACGCCATTCTACCAGAGCACCTACGAGGGGATCTCAGCAAGAAAGGCCGTGTAACCTCTGCCGACAGAGAGGACACTGGGCTTCACACTGCCCATTGCGGGAGGACTTTTTAAAATATCAACAGCAGCAACAGAGGAGGAATACATCCAACACTGGGGGAAAACAAAAAAACTAACTAGCCAGCGCAGGAAACAAATACGGTGGGACTTATAACATCAAAGGAGGGGAGGGATGAGTATTCTAAAAGCCCACCTGAGGACAAAGACACTTTACCGGACTGGACTATGGCTGACGAACCAGCCTATATGGGAGAGGATGTTGATTTTATTTCCACTGCTTGGCTTGGTCGGGACCCTGACAACCCCAGGCCAATACTTAACACCTGTTCTCATCTCTCCCCATATAGGTTGGCCCTGACCGCACCGCTCCATTTGAAGGACAGTTGTTGGCATTCCATCGCAGTTGACACCGCAGACCCAGGAACCTGGAGGAACATCCATGTTGCAGAGGATAGATAGATATGATTGTTATCTTAGCTAGCTGAATGTCACTTCTGCCCTTGGATAAATCCTGGAGTGAAATGGACTGTTCCATCCTACCCCCGAAAAGATTGTGGCTCATCCCACATCTCTGTACCTGCCCCTGAAGCATCGGAGTCTGTAACCCCATTGGCCCATGCCTTGTCCCAGCCCACCTAGGAGCCCCTGATATGGGGGTCCGAGAAGCCATGCAGTCTCTTGGCCCTCTCCTCCTCTCTTGGCCCTCTCCTCCTCTCTTGTACTTCCTCCCCGCCTGGGGCTTCCCCTCTCCTAAACCCTCCGTTTCTCTCTCCCCTCCCCCGTCCTCCTAAGCCCGCCACGTGCTATGCCTGAGAGCACGAGCCTCGGGCATTCCTGAATCCTCCAATAAATCTCTCTCCCCAAGAGCAGGCTTCAGAGATCTCTGCCTCCCTACACCCCTACCGTGCAGGAGCCTGATCTTCCCACACATCCACAGTAGGTATATCATTCTTGGGGACACAAAATTCACGCCACTCAACATCACGATCACACCATGCTTAACATCCAAAAACCCTGATCAAATAGTATTGTGGCTGCACTGCTCCCATCCACCAGTCTTCCTTCCCAAGGGCCAAGTCATCGCCCAGGCCATCCCGATACCTGGACCTCCTGCACACCCAGAGGATTTGTGGAAGAGATCAGCTAAAAAGAATTACCAGGTGTGCCAGGCGCAGGTCATAGGGAAGGAAAGGCCAAAGTTATCATGTTATATGTGGAAGGATGGGGAGCATCCATCTCAACGGATTCCTGGACACAGGGGCAGACGTGACAGTCATTCCTTCACGGGATTGGCCGTCACGATAGGAATTGCAAAACGTGGCTGGGAAAATTCAAGGTGTAGGGGGTTCACAATTGGCTAAACAATCTAAAAACATTGTAAAATTCGAGGGGCCAAACGGGCAATCGGCTTATTTACGCCCGTTTGTTTTGGATTATACGGAACCCTTGTGGGGGAGGGACCTAATGGCCCAGTGGGGGGTCACAATTGACATACCGACCCCCCAGGTTTTTCGGGCAGCGGTCACTGAGGAGCGTCCTACCCGGAAGCTCAATTGGCTTACAGATACACCAATCTGGGTAGAGCAGTGGCCGCTCAATAAGCAAAAATTAAAAGCGCTCCAGAAGCTCGTGGAGGAGCAACTCGCCAAAGGGAATATCCAGGAAACAACATCTCCCTGGAATTCCCCCGTCTTTGTCCTCCAGAAACCTGGCAAGGACGAGTGGCGCCTCCTCCATGACCTTCGTGCTATAAACAATGTAATTGAAGACATGGGCCCTCTCCAACCAGGGATGCCGTCCCCCACGATGTTACCAGAAAATTGGGAATTGGCCGTGATAGACATAAAGAACTGTTTCTTCCAAATTCCCTTACACCCTGAGGACGCACCACGGTTCGCCTTCTCGGTTCCTTCCATCAACCGAGAAGCCCCAATGGAGAGATACCACTGGAGGGTTCTGCCACAAGGCATGCAAAACAGTCCAACTATCTGCCAGTGGTACGTCTCTTCATTGCTGTCCCCTGTGCGTGCAGCCACCGAGGGCGTGATCATCCAACACTACATGGATGACATACTTATTTGTGCCCCCAACAGCGATTTACTTACATACGTGCTTGAACTGACAAACGATGCGTTGGTTGCTGTAGGGTTCGAGCTGCGAAAAGATAAAATTCAACGGATGCCACCTTGGAAATATCTGGGTTTGGAAATAAACAAGCGGACCATTGTTCCGCAGAAATTGGCTATAAAAAACACAATTCGAACCCTAGCCGACGTACAGCAGCTGTGTGGGTCTTTAAACTGGGTGAGACCCTGGTTAGGTATTATCAATGAAGACCTAGCCCCGCTTTTCAATTTATTGAAAGGGGGGGAAGAGCCCAGTTCTCCCAGGGAACTCACTCCGGAGGCCAAAGCTGCTCTACAGAGGGTTCAGGAGGCAATGTCTGCCAGGCAGGCCCACAGATACGATCCGGGCCTGCCCTTCAAATTCATCATATTGGGCAGACTGCCACACCTCCATGGGGTGATTTTTCAATGGGCAGACACCCTAGGGAAGGGCAAGGATCAGGACAAAAGGGATCCACTCTCAATCATAGAGTGGGTTTTCCTGAGTCACACTAGATCCAAAAGAATGACACGGCCACAAGAGCTGGTGGCTGATTTAATCCGCAAAGCAAGAGTGCGGATTCGGGAGCTGGCGGGGTGTGACTTCGAGTGCATCCACATTCTGCTGAAATTGGAATCGGGCCAGTTCACAAAGGCAATGTTGGAACACCTACTGCAAGAAAACGAATCATTGCAGTTTGCGCTGGACAGCTACACAGGCAAAATTTCAGTTTTGAGACCGGCCCACAAAATTTTCAATTTGGAAATCCAATTCACCTTGTCAACAAAGCAAATTCAGAGTAAAAAACCCTTGAAGGCTCTGACAGCGTCAGACGCGTCTGGAGGATCCCATAAGTCAGTAGTGACTTGGAAAGATCCTTAAACTCAGCGGTGGGAGGCAGATGTTGTTAAGGTTGAGGGTTCCCCTCAGATAGCTGAGTTGGCCACAGTTGTTAGGGCCTTCGAGCGGTTCTCTGAACCTTTCAATTTGGTTACTGATTCAGCTTACGTAGCAGGTGTAGTGTCCAGAGCACAGGATGCTATTCTGCAAGGTGTTTCCAACGATGCCCTTAATAAGTTGCTCTCAAAATTAATCAAATTAGTCTCCCACCGAGAGCAACCATTTTATGTAATGCACATCAGGTCACACACTGATCTGCTGGGGTTCTTGGCCGAGGGCAACAGGCGTGCCGATTCCCTCGCTGCCGCCCCCGCCCAGATGGTGCTGCTCCCCGACAAGTTCCAACAAGCCAAGCTAAGCCACCAGCTCTACCACCAGAATGCGTCTGGCCTGGTGAGACAATTCCACCTCACTCGTGACCAGGCCCGGGCCATCGTGGCCACCTGCCCGTCCTGTAAGTCGCTCCCATTACCATCGGTGAGCGCAGGGGCTAACCCTAGGGGTCTAAAGTCCTGCGAGGTGTGGCAAATGGACGTTACTCACATCCATTCCTTCGGGAGGATGAAGTACGTCCATGTCTCTGTGGACACCTTCTCTGGGGCAGTTTTCGCCTCTGCCCACAAAGGGGAGAAGGCAAAAGACATAAAAAAACATCTAATACAGGCCTTCTCTATGCTGGGCGTCCCTAAATTAATTAAAACTGACAATGCCCCTGGGTATACCTCCAAGGAATTCGCAGGCTTCCTACAGCAATGGGGAATAGAACACAAAACTGGCATCGCCTATTCTCCATCAGGTCAAGCCGTGGTGGAACGGACTCACCAAAGCCTTAAAAGAATGCTGAAGCAACAACAGCCGTCAGCAAAGACTGAGTCCCCCCAGGTTCGGTTGGCGCGGGCCCTTTTTACTATCAACTTTCTAAACTGTTCCTTCGAGTGCCTGAATCCTCCCATCACTAGGCACTTTAATAATCATGAGTTGAGCAAGGTCAGGGAGAAGCCGCCAGTTCTCATTAAAGATCCTGAGACCTGGTGGCAGGAGGGACCCTATGATCTAGTCACCTGGGGGCGGGGGTATGCTTGCGTATCCACACCCTCAGGCCTGAGATGGGTCCCCTCCAAATTCGTCAGACCATACATCCCGAAAGACCAGAAGAGAAAGCCGGAAAGTCCTCAGGTCGGGCACGCCGTTCTTAGACGGCGGAGAAAGTCACCCCTACCCGACTCTCCCTCTCCTCTCTCCAATTCCTGTGGCTCTCTGTTCCCCTTTGAGTTAGACCTCCCTTATCTTGAATATTAATTTACGTTTCAGTTGTTTTCCAGGACACACTCCACCCCGAACTCACCCAGGATGCGACCAACTCTGAGCCTCATCCTTCTCGGCATCACCATCGCCATAGGACCCCAGCTGGCATGGATTGTTCCTCAGCCCCCAGCCAATGTATGGACCACCCTGGCCAAATCCTTGAACCAAGATCATTTATGTTTGTCGACCACCTCAGCTGCTAATCCCTTTCTATCCTGCCTCGTGGGGATCCCATATCCTCTATACAATTTTCCTTTTACCCTCCCTATGAATGCCTCTGCTCCACGCAGAAAAGATCCGTACCTTCATCGTGCATACCGTAAAACAACCTGATGTGTGGAGAGTGTGGGTCAGATCACTTCCCATTATGAAGAAAGAGCCAGAAGAATTAGAACTACTTGGCTCCTCCCTTGCCTATACATGTATTCATTTTGTTGTCTCCAACAATCCCTTTGCCCAGCCCAGAAGGGAAATCAAACAAACCATCCCCGAGTACCAAGCAAAAAATTGGTGTGAAAAGGTTATGCAGATTCCAGGCTTCTCTACCCCCGATAATGAACCCCATTCTCTCCCCAAAGGAGTATTCTTAATTTGTGGTAATAGGGCTTGGGCAGGCATCCCCCCTCACCTGGTCGGAGGTCCGTGCACATTTGGGCAGCTGAGCTTGTTTACTCCCAACAAAACACAAATAGCTCATTGGAAAACACTAAATAAGACAGGGCAATTGGCAAGGAGAAAAAGAGATACTGGACTCATGGATTGGGACGCAAAGTGCAATGATGAAGTAATTCATGGTTCAAAGCGAAAGGCGCTGTTACCACTGCTTTTTTACCGTAGATAGCAATCGCCCAGGCATTCAATGAATTGACTGGCCTTGAATGCTGGGTAGCTAAACAAGCCAATCTTACATCAGCTGCCTTAAGCGACCTCCTAGCAGATGAGGAAGTGACGAGACAGGCTACCCTTCAAAACTGTGCAGCCATAGATTTTCTTTTGCTCCTCCATGATCATAAATGCGAAGAATTTGCTGGCCTATGTTGTATGAACTTAAGTTCTAGGGCTGAGGACGTCCGTACCACCCTCGATAAGATGCAATCCATGATTCACCATCTCAAAAAGGAATCAGCTGGATGGCTGGGGTCGCTATTTGAAGGATAGGGACTCTCCGGGTGGGTTCAATCCATTCTACAGACAGGACTAATGTTGCTGCTGGGACTCATCATTTTCATCATAGGTTTCGGTGTGGTTAGAAGTTTGCTAATGTAAGCAATCAACTCTACCATTAGCATCAACCATGCTGCACTAACTGCACCTTATGAACTGGAGCCCCTCAACAAAGAAGGACCACAGGAAGAAGAACAACAAGAAGAGGAAAACATCTGGTTTGGAGATGAGCCCATGGACTATGAAACCCCCAGTTAAAAGACTTATTTCACCCTCCCTCCTTTCTTCTTTTTTAAACAAAAAAGGGGAAGATGTGGAGTTGTGCTATTTCAGGTTTTATTATGCAATGGTTTGTTCCGATGTACCCCCATGTTCTACTTGGTTTGTCCTTAGCTTTCCCGCCTTACCCCATGTGTCAATCCTCCCCTAAGGCGCTCAGCCACTCCCTTGCCCCCTCCCAGGTGCCCTGTCAGTCACTCGGTATCCCCTCCCAGACACCTAGAAGCTTCTATCCTGGGTGCCGGGTGATTGGACAGGGGCCTGGGGCCCCTCCTACGTCTATCCCTCATTGGATCCCCTGTACATCACCCCATGCAAGAGCCACTCCCTAGTTCACCCCTATTGGTTGACTGCTTCTCCTCCCTCCCAGTTCATAAGCTGCTGCAAGCACCTGACAGTTGCTCTTGCTAGCAGGACAGTTCGGATGTTGTTAGCCCCGGTTGGGCTACAATAAATCTTGGACACACCCTAGCAGGAGTCTCTCTTTCTCTCACCACCGCGGGGTCTAGCAGCGCTTGGACAACCCACGGAGCACTCTCCAAAGCCCAGCTGGGTCCAGCGGAGGGTGCTTCATTTGCCCCTCTCGCCCCATCAGACGGCTAGCCGGGGCAGATCTGGGGAGGGAGCGCGGAAAGGGGTTGTTCCAAAAGATGGGAAGATGACAGCTAGACTTTTAAAACTAGGCCAGGAGGATTGAAGAAGAATTAACAAGGAAGTTTGGGCTGGGAAGGGAAATAGGGGAAGATTAAATATTGACCCCATAAAGATTACAATTGAGGAAAAACAAATTGTCCCATACGTGAACGGCAGTATCCTATATCTTTAGAAGGACGGGAATGTTTAAAGCCAGTAATAGAAGGACTAATAAAGGATGGGACATTAGAACCTTGTATGTCTCCCCATAATACCCCTATACTCCCAGTAAAGAAACATGATGGGAGCTATAGACTGGTACAAGCCTTAAGGGAGGTTAACAAAGGAACTCAGACCCACTATCCAGTGGTACCAAATCCTTATACTCTTTTAAGTAAAGTTCCTCCCCAGCATCAGTAGTTTAGTGTAGTGGACCTTAAGGATGCCTCTGAGGCTTGCCCATTAGCCCAGGAGAGCAAGTTATCTTTGCTTTTGAATGGAATGACCCACTAACTGGGAGAAAACAGCAATTAAGATGGACAAAACTACCACAGGGGTTTACAGAATCCCCAAACTTATTAGGACAAGCTTTAGAAACAATACTACAAACTTTCCCCACTCCCCCTGGAATACAAATTATCTAATGTATAGATGATCTTTTACTTTCTGGGGAAGCTGAAGCTAAAGTTAGAGAGGCTACTATAAAGCTTTTGAATTTTCTTGGGGAAAAAGGATTAAAGGTATCAAAAGGGAAGCTGCAATTTGTAGAATCAGAGGTAAAATATCTTGGACACTTGATTAGGAAGGGTAGTTGAAAGCTCAACCCAGACTGAAACACAGGGATTCTATCCCTTCCCCCTCCCTCTTCAAAGGGGGAAATCAGAAAGATACTCAGATTATTGGGATATTACAGATTGTGGATTGAAGGATATACACAGGCAGTAAAATTTTTGAATAAAAAAATTGACAAAGGGAGATGATATAGAAAAAGGATAATGAAAAACTAAGAAAAATGAAGTTAAAAATAGCCCAAATATCAACTTTCATCTGTATGTAAATGAAGAAAAGGGGGTAGTTCAAAATAGGGTTTTGTTTCAAGAGTGGGGAGGACTAAAGAGACCCGTGGCTTATTTATCAAAGATGTTGGATCCAGTAAATCAAGGCTGGCCAGTGTGTATTCAAGCTATAGCAGCTTCTGCAATCCTGGTAGAGGAAAGATGTAAACTGACTTTTGGAGGTAAATTAATTGTGTACTAAATTTCTTCCAATTTACATTGTGATTTTTATCTTGAAATACATAACTTACTGTACTCTAAGTTTGAAAAACTAGTTTACAGCTGTGACATAGCAAAACCAGCTATTAACTTGAGTCAATGCAGGCTGTTCAATCAAGTGTTCTTAGTGTGTAAAGTTAAACTAAAGGTAAAACCAGCTGCTTGGTAGGTCAATGAGAAACATTTTTCCTTCCAACCAGTCCTTTTTCAAGTACCCAAATGTATTTTGCTTTCTTAGTTTTTTTGTTTTGTTTGTTTGTTAGTTTTTCTGGAAGTGCTAACTACTTGCAGTGCATCTAGAACAGCAATTCAAGTTGTGCATACAAAACACTTCTAAAAAAATAGTGCTCATTTTTTCCCAGAATGGGAGGTGGCTACATATAGAAAAGAGAACCTACAAAGCTAGATGAAGAAAAAGTTTCAGTATCTTCTAATGCAAGCTGTTTATTTGTTAGTTTCAGCATCACAGAGGATGTGTGACACACACATATGAAAAAGATGGTGAGGGAGATCTCTGTTTACTATGGTTTCCTATTTCTTGAATGAGTTAGAGAGCTATGAAGCAATTGTGATTCCTTGTGTGGATTACCCAGGCCTGCAGGGAGGGCTTGGCCATGATTCCCTCTGTGCTGCAGGCAGCCCTGCAGCGTGGCAGCAGTGGCTTGCCTCTGGTGAGTTTGCAGGCAGGGTGCTCCAGCACTGCAGTGCTCAGGGGCAGTTTCCTATTTTGACATCAAAGCTTAAATTCAAGAGTGCTTCTTCCCATCCAGTTATTGTTTGTACTGTAGAAACCTCTTCAGAGAGTGTTTCCTGGCAGTCAAAAAAAAGAGAGTATTGCAGAGATAAATTCCTTACTTGCCGTCTCCCCCACTGTATCCACATTTTGTCTATTCCCTCTTCAAATTATAGATTGGTAAAACTCATGCTCTGTGTCCTCAGATGCCCTTCCCAAATCAAACCTTGGCTTCTTTGCAAATTATATTGCACTAACAAGGATTGCCTTCAATTTTTTAGTGCAGGCAAGGTCACTTGGGAAGTAAGTTGTTGTTTATCTTGTTCCTACAACCCTTTCAAGCTTGTGAATGGAAAATTGTGACAGCAAAATAAGTCTTTAGTTTTAGCACTGTCAGCTGTGGGTAGCTGGTAGCCCTTGGTGGAGGGTGCCGTGAATTACAGGCCTGCAGAACACACATAACAAAAGTAATTTAATTTGTAAGGAAGTTGGAAAAGGAGGGAGAGGTGATTGGCAGACTCACCTCTCCAGGATGTAGGACTAATGTTAGAAAGTGGACTGATATTGGAATGTGGATGTTGAAATGTGAAGAGAGAAAAAGAGAGCGAATGAGAGAGAAAGGGAAAGAGAGAGAGAGAGAGAGAAGGAGGGAGAGCGAAATACACCCCAAAGTCCCCATACCATCGCTATTTGTAAGTTCTCCCCCATTCCTGCTAGACAGAGTGACAACAAGGGGAGGGGAGTGACAAGGACAGAGTCAAAACCAAAGCTGTGAAAAACAGGGAGAGTGGGACTGCCAATACAGATAAGATCAAAGCAGAGATAGCTGACTCTCACAAAGTGGATTATGTTTTTAAACAAGACTTCTTTTCTTTCCTTCTGATTTTTGTTGTTAAGAAGAGAAGGCTTTTGTTCTGAAGAATGGGTCTGTAAGACTAAAACAGATGTTGCCTAAAAAGCAAAAAACCAAGAGATGTGATACATCTCCTGTTAAATTTGGCCTAGTCTTTTTTTATTTAACTAACTATAGCTCACAGGAAGAAGAATTGGCCTCTGCAGCAATTAGCACAGCTGGATACAAGAAGAAGAAGCAGCTATAGAAAAAGTTTGTAGTTAAACCCAGAAAGTTTTGAAGAAAACTAATGGTAAAAGTTAATGCAGTATTGTTTTTCTTTTAACACTGTGTTATTGAGAAGTCCTTTCCAGGTACCACTGAAGCAGCAATCCGAACCACGGAAAGAGGGTGAATTCATGCCAGCAAAATAAAAGAATTTGTGAAGAAACGTGAGGAATGGACTATCACATCTAAACCGGGTGATACCAAATTGACTTTCAACCAGGACTGGGTGGTAATGGTTTGGGAAGACCCACATGATCCAAGGCAGGTACAAAGAATAACACCTAACTGAGAAATAAGGCAAAGCTTGCATCACTGGTTCTAAGCCCTGCCTGAATAAGCCCTGAGACGCCTCCGACACCTCCTTGGCAGAGGAACACTGCCACTTCAAACAGGAGGATCTGGAGTGTTTGAGTCAAAGAGTTCTTATAGTCTGGCCTTAGCCTGTGACTTGTACAGGCAAGAAGGGAAATTACCATTAATACTATGCTGTATACTTTATTTGATTCATCCCCATATTGGACATGGCAGCTGGGTTATAAGTGAATGTTTAAATTATGAGAATAATTGGCATTGTGGTTCACAAAATCTATGTTCTCGTTGCAAGAAGTATTGAGTACTGAATCAATCCCCTATACAGAAAGATCTCAAAAACTGAAGTAATAAATTGGTTTTGTAGATGGGAATTATCAGTGCCTGTGGACTGAGAGATACCTGAGGAATGGTGGAAAACCACAGTTAAAAGGTGTCAAAAACAATTTGCCTGGAAATGAGTAAAAAAGGTGCGGTGGTGTGTTTTTATTTTATTTGATATTTGTTCAGTGTCTGTTCACCCCCCAACCCCCCAATCTCCTCCTCTCCCCAACTGTCAATCTCCTCAAGCTCTTCCCTAACCCACTCCTCTCCAAGTTGTCAATCCTCCCTTTCCCTGCCCCTTTCCCCAGAACATTCCCTGTCTATTTAGTGAGGCTCAACACCCTATTGGTTACTTTGTGTTACTCCACTCCCCTGGTTCCCCTGATTAGTCTGTGCTATGTTAGTCCCTCCATAAACTCCTCCCCAGCCCGACCCTCATTGGTTGCTGTTCCTACTCCCCTCCTCTTGAGTTCTGTATAAAACCTTTGCCCCCCCTCTCAAGGGGGTCTTGGGGCTCACCGAATAAATCCATCTTGTTCACCCCCAAGTCCCGTGTCGCCTCCCTCTGTTCCCGCGCCACCGACTGGGACAGCAGAGCACCCCGGGGGGAGCGGCCGCCCGTTCTCTTCCCTCTCGCCGCCCAGCACGGCACCGCTCGGGGTGCCGCGGCGAGGGGGGGCGCATACCACGCCGTGACAAATGGTAGCAGAGGATGGTTCCCTCCTTCGTCTTCTAGAAAAAACGGGCAAATTTGTGGGGGCGCCCGCCTCACAGGAGAAGAAGGAGGGAAGAGGAACATCTACGGCCGTGGGAGCTCTGCCCGGTGCTAAGAGGAGCTGAACGCCGAGCGAAGAAGATTGAGGCTCCGGGACCCTCTTTCGCCCTTGTCATCGTGCTCTCTATCTGCCCGGGAGCAGCCACGGCCGGGCTGCAGAGCTTTTTGGCGGGTAGACCTACCTAAGGGCGAAGAGGGCGGTTTGGCAGTGGCTCGGGGGAGCCTGAAGAAGGGCTGACCGAGAAGGGGTTCCTCGGTCAGCATCTGCAGGGAGACCACCGGAGGCCGACAGTGGCCGAAACCAAGGCTTCGGGGACGAGTCTTGGTTTAACGGGAACACCCAGGCCTCCGGAAGGGCCAAACCGAGAGGGAACATCTCCAGTTCGAGTGCGATTCTTCCATCGAATCAAGGAAAAGATTCAAGTCATCACCGCCCGGGCCCAGAAGGTAAGGTGGGCTAGATGGGGTGGGGGTCGCCCCGACGGGTGGCTGGGTCTGCCACTTTTCTTTTTGCGTTTTAACCCCCGTCTGCGCCCAGACGGGGGCTGTCTGTGGCATGTCCCTGGCAGGCGGGTGGGTTTTCTTTTTCTGGGGGAGGGCTACCCCTGAGTAGTACTTTTCCCCTAGTCTTCTGTGGGGACCCATATTTGATCACTTTTTCTTTTTCTTGAAAAGGTTGTTTTCTCTATCCTCCCCACCCATGCTGGGCTGGACGGAGGGGGTAGAAAAGACACCAGTAGGGAACAGTTAAGAGGGCGACATGTTAATTATGGGAGGGTTGTTAAAAGAGGCCCTTTACATCCAGCTGCGTCGGGCCCCCCTCCTGTAAATTTCCCTTTTTGCTTCTGTGAAGCTCCCCATACCCTCATCCCCTCGGACTTTCCTAAACCTTTTCCCTATCCTCCCTTGGGGATTGCTGTGGCCGAGCCGCCCTAAGTGCCCTGCCAGACACTGCTCAGGCCAAGTGCAGTGTGCCCGGCACCCCCTCCCAAGATGGCGCTGGCCACGCCGCTTGGAACCCATTTTCCCGCCTTGACCCTTCTTTTCCGCCCCTGGTTTCCCGCCAGTCCCGTCTCTCCCTCAATGGCCCTGCACCATCCCTGCACGAGGCCAGTTCCTATTGGGGGAGGCGGGGTTGGATATTCCCCTATTCTTCTTCGGGCTCGTTCTCCGAGGGGAAGGATCGGGAGGGACCCTCCTCCAAGGACATAGAGCCGAAACCCGAGACTGAGGATCCGCCATTTTGTCTTCCCCCTAAAATGGCAGCACCCCGGTCCACCCCTTACCGATTCCCCCTGTTAATCATGGCAATCACTAATTAAGTGATTGTCTGATTCCCCTAGCCTATTCCTTAATTTACCCTACCCAATGTTCCTTTTTATTTAACTACAAATTCTTCTTTTTGCTTCTAATTACTTTTCAAATAATTTACTTGTTGAGTTATATTTTATAGAAAGAAAGGCTGTATTTGTGATCATCATTGCTACAAGGATCACGTAGCTGCTGCGTTACTTCAGGCTTGCTGTGTTGCTACAAGGTTTAAAATTTATTAGTTATATTTAAGTGATCTTTTAATATAGATTATTCAAATTATCTTATTTAGTTGTTTTTGTTAGAATCATTTGAATAATATAGTTTTATATTAAATCTACATCCTAATTGTTTTCAGTTTATCAATTACTTTATTTGATTGTGTTATTAGACAAAAAATTGTCCAATTTAATTATTTAATTCCAATAATTCTATTTAATAATTCTATTTAAATTGGATAGTGGTGATTTTAATTATTCTAATTCAATTATTTAGTTTAAATTCTGTTAATTATTTCCTTCTATTTCAATCACCTGATTTTTAATTATTCTTGGTTAATCTGATTTCAATTCTATTTGTTTTATTTAATTGTTTCTTAGATTTATTCATTTTAATTATTTTAATGCATTACTTATCTTTATTATCATTGTTTGTTACAATTGTTTCTTTATTGCAATTACACAATTTTAATTCAAATTAATTTAATTATAATTGTTTTATTCAAATTCAAATATTTTATTTTAATTGTTTTATTTCAGTTGTTTCAATTAGATTCCGATATTTATTTCTGCTTGTTTTCAATCACTTAACCATTCCATCTAATATTATTTATATTATTTTGGATTGCTACTCAGAGCAGCAAAACAGCAAGTTTTGGGTAGTTTTGTGTCTGATGTAAGAGCAATTTAGCCAGACAAAGTTGCAGGCCAGTCCCTTAACCTGAGCCAAGCAGCAGCAGTTCCAGCACCGCCAGTTCCAGCTCCTCCACATAGCCACCCATTTCCAACTGGCTCAACAGCAGTAGCGACAAGCCCAGCCTCCGCAGCAGCAGGCTCTCTCAAAGCCACCAGCAGGCACAGACCCTTGTAGTGCAACCTATGTTGCAGTCCCAGCCACAGCGTTTGCAGCTCCAGCAGGACAGTCTGCGCCAGGCAGCCACCAAGTCAACCCCCCCGGCCTCGGGACCCTTCAAAGAATCGCAGTACCTTCAGGCCATCCTCAGCGAAGAACTCTCTGCAAGTATCACGCCAGGTACAACTCAACTAAACGGACTTTAAAGCTGCATGTTTACTTTCCAGCACACAGTGCCTCAGACACTTAATTCTGTGCACTGGCTGCTGTGATGAGAACCGATGGTCCGGGAGTGTTTTGGGTTTATTACCAAACATCTGCAGTGCCAGGCCCCTGTGCTGTGCTCGCCTGGAGGCCAAGCCTGAAACAAAAGTCTCCCGTTCCACCTTCATGACGATAGGTTGGCAGTCGCAAGTCGGCAACACCTCTGCTTTATTATCTGACACTTCACATCTAAAAAGTCTTCTCTTTCTATTTACTTTCAAAAATTTTATTTCATGTGGTACATTTACTTTTGCATTGTATATCAAAAAACAATTTTGTATATTTTATATTAAGTAATCCTGTAAACGTAATTAATTTATATTTTTCTGATGGTTTTCAACTTATGTCCATTTGGTAATTTGTAATTTTACCATATGATTTTGCTGTATCTTGTACATGAAGTTTATATTATTTATATGATGTATTGATATGTTTAAACACCGAAACTCTCTTTCCTTTTGTAAAAAGAAAGGGGGAGATGCGGTGGTGTGTTTTTATTTTATTTGATATTTGTTCAGTGTCTGTTCACCCCCCAACCCCCCAATCTCCTCCTCTCCCCAACTGTCAATCTCCCCAAGCTCTTCCCTAACCCACTCCTCTCCAAGTTGTCAATCCTCCCTTTCCCTGCCCCTTTCCCCAGAACATTCCCTGTCTATTTAGTGAGGCTCAACACCCTATTGGTTACTTTGTGTTACTCCACTCCCCTGGTTCCCCTGATTAGTCTGTGCTATGTTAGTCCCTCCATAAACTCCTCCCCAGCCCGACCCTCATTGGTTGCTGTTCCTACTCCCCTCCTCTTGAGTTCTGTATAAAACCTTTGCCCCCCCTCTCAAGGGGGTCTTGGGGCTCACCGAATAAATCCATCTTGTTCACCCCCAAGTCCCGTGTCGCCTCCCTCTGTTCCCGCGCCACCGACTGGGAGAGCAGAGCAACCCGGGGGGAGCGGCCGCCCGTTCTCTTCCCTCTCGCCGCCCAGCACGGCACCGCTCGGGGTGCCGCGGCGAGGGGGGGCGCATGCCGCGCCGCGACAAAAAGGAGTGACAAGGGAAACAGAGGGCAAGCCTGGATTGAGCACTGTACTCACCAGCGAGAAGATCACACGTACCAGCTGTGGGCAGCAACCCCACAGGCAGGGGAGGTGGGGGTATAAGCCACGCCAGACCTCTGTCATTCCTGTTTCTGTCTCCCATTTGTTGTCTTTTCCCTACTGAGATAGCAGCAAGATCGTGTCACAAATGCTACAGAAAGTGTTACATGGAAAGAAACCAAAGTTCCTTTTTGTTACACACACCCATGTCAACAGCCACTGTTATAACCCATCCAAATTAAGTACCTGCAGGAAAAAGGGGGAAAATTATCACATTACAAAGAACTTAGGGAAAAGTAGTAATACTTGGGGCATGGAATGTCCAAAAGGAGAGAGATGGATTTGTTTTACATTTGATCTTAGAAATATAGTCCAAGATTCTGTAAAGAGACAATTAGTAAAAGAAAGGTAAAACAAGCACAGCAGTCTAGCTCTGTGTTAACTCCAAATTATATCCTGAGTCATATTAAATGACTCCAAGCACTTATAGAGAAGAAACAAACAAAGCTGCTCAGGCATTGGAATTAATATTGAGTCTGCAAAGCCAAACATCACCTGCAGTGTATTAAAATAGGTTGGCTTTATGCTATTTATTGGCTAAAGAATGGGGTGTACAGATTGTTGAAAATAGATGGCAATGAGGATGTCATCCTGGAAAAAACAAAGGATATCAGAAAAAAATTATGACCCAGGTATCAGTCCAAAAATGGGAAAATAATGTTAAAAACTAGCAGGTGGGGTAATGTATTGAGAATGGGATGGTGGAAGAAATTAGGCTTCTTCCTTTTATGTGTTACAAGTGTTTTGATATTTCTTCTTTGTTTAATCCCATGTTTTATTTGATTACCAACAGAGTCCAAAGAATGCAAGAGGACAGGAAATATTCTTTATAAATCATTTGGCTTGAGCAGTAAGAGGTGGGATTGTGAAAAATGCATATTTATGATTGGCTTTTCGCAAATGTTACAATGAATATTATATGTGTAAGGTTAGAAAGTTATGCTGTATTAATTCCCTTACGTATTGTGTTAAGTGTAGTTTTAGGTTACAACATAATGTTAAAATAGAGATTATGTATGTGGGGGGAGTTTTCTTTTTAGGAATGAGATGCTCCCTTTGAAGAACACCTAAATCTTCCAGAGAGGAATTTATGGGTTCTTATCAGAAGAAGCTTATTTCTTCAGGCCTTGCTCAGACTTAAAGACGCCAGGGGATTAAAGGGAACAGTTGACATAAAACAGACAGAGTTTCTTGTTTAGAATAGAATGTATGCATAACAATGAAGGATGTATGAATATGCAACAAGTGTCTTGGTTTAAGGGTGATTCCTTTGTTCACAAGTCATGCTTTTCTTGACTTAGTGTCCGAGAGCATCTGGACGTCTGTAATTTTTTGCTTTTTTTGTCTTGTAATTGTCCTAACTCTAATTGTATTCTTATTTTTATAACCACTTTATTATTATTAAACTTTTAAAATTTTAAAAACCAAGTGATTAGAGTTTTTCAAAATTTTCAAAACTAGATGAGATTTAAACGTGACCCTTTAACACATAAACAATAAATAGATTATTTGAAGGGGGAAAAAAAAAGCAGCAGGTTGTGGGGGGGGCACAAGTGAGGCTGCTGAAGGCTGCTGTGGAAGAGAAGCTGCATTCCAGGCACCCAGAAGGAGCTTCAGAAATCCAAATTAACACTGCCAGGGCAAAGTGGGGACAATGTACCTGGCTCTTCTTGCCTGGGGCAGGAATTGCTGATCCCCTCTGCCCCTCACCCCAAGCTCTGCCTGCTTGCACAGATGGAATCTGCACAGCTGAAGGCAGAGCCCATGCTGAGGATCTCTGACTCTGCAACAGAAATGGCTGAAGCTGCAAAGGGAAACAGCAAATGGAGAATGCTGGGAAAACTTCACTAAAATAAGGGGGGGAGGATCATCCCTCTGCCCACTCCAACATCTGCTGTCACTGTCTGTGCTGTACAGGGTGTATCAGAGCACTGGGCTTTTGCTAGAACAAGCTCAGGAGTAAGAAAAATAATGGTCAATTGATGCAGCCCCAGTTTGAGGGAGTGCCCAAACATGGGGAAAAGATGAAGGGCCACCAGAAGAAATCCTACAACACCATGGACCAGCCCCTGGGAACCAAAATTATTTTGTGAAAAATATATGTTATATGGCTCCACGAAGATAGTTACTATATGTATTATGTTATATTGATTAGTTGTGCTGTATTAAACTTTTAATAGTATGGTAAATGTAGCTTTGTAGATAAAATGAAGCTTTAGTAGTTAAAAGAGAAAATATGCATTGGGGGGGTTTAAGAAATGAGAACACCTAAATTCTCCAGACAAGAGGAATTTATGGTCTTCTTACTAGAAGAAGCTAATTTCTTCAGGCCATGCTCAGACTGGAGGATGCTGTGGGGATTAAAAAAAACAGCTGACATACAACAGACAGAGTTCCTTGTTTTAAATAGAATGTATGCATAATCATGAATATGCAACAGTGTATTTTTTTAGGGGTGATTCCTTTATTCACAAGGTATACTTGTTATGGCTTAAGTGCCCAAGAGAGCATCCAGACATCTGTAAGTCTTGCCTTTTTATTGTCTTGCAATTGTTCTAAATCTAAATTTTTATTAGTCAAATTGTATTCCTATTTTTCTAACCATTTCACTAGTATTAAACTTCTCACATTTTAAAAACCAAGTCATTGGCGTTTCTCACAAATTCCTATCAGGAGACAGAGAACCCATTTATCATTTCAATGGCATCATTAGATTACAAGCTGTCCTCGGAATAAGAAACAACCAGACAGCTCCAGCTCCTGACCTTCCTGCCGACCAAGCCACAGAAATGAGGAACACAACATTTCACCAGGGGATGGGATCAGATTATCTCTTAGCAGAAAAAACAGGAGTTTGTGGAAAACTCAGTGATTCAAACTGATGTTGGCAAAGAGATGACAAGAGAAAACTGCGAAAAAAGATAACAAAGCAAATAGGAGAGCAGTTTATGTATTGCTCCAAACATGGAAAGGATGGAAATGGGACACGGTTCCCCGGCTCCCCAGCAGACCAGAGGCCAAACGAATGCTGCTTCTCCTCTTCTGTGCTGCAGCAACTCTCATCTTTTTACCATGCTCCACACCTTGGCAGTGCAGCTCATCCAGCAGCTGAGCCAGGGCATGCAGGTGGCAGCCAGGCCTCCTGATCCACAAACGCCTACAAAAGGACAGGGAATGAGGGCACCGAGAATAATCCCAAAACCAAAGAGGACCCGGGAAGAACAAAACAGAGTCAAGGAGTGAATCTGCCTGGAAGTAGGGCCAGGCACTTGTAGAGAAGGAAGTAACGGGAGAAACCATCAGTTCAATTAAATGTTCCAAATTGACCTAGACAGCTGCTCAAAGTCCCGGAACATTCCCGAACTTCGAGGAGAAGCACAAAGACTTAACAGAGCCATGAATATCGGCTGTTCTACAAAAGGAGGGTGCACATTAACGAGGACAGGCTCCAGGCGCATCGGGAAGTCGGAACCTTCCAAGGAACTCAGCCGGTGGGCAAAGGCAGAGGGAGATGCGGCCGGGAAAATGAGGATAAAAAGGAGGCTGCGGACTACAAGCACGGCAGAGAGCGCACGGCAAATGCCCCACGGCCTCTGCCCCTGCTCGGCAATAAAGTCACTTTGACAGGACTCCTCGCTCTCCCCCGGGCACACGAACCTCTGGCGACGGGAATTTCCCCGCCCGCTCCCGGCCGCGGGGCAGCCCCTCTGTCCCACCCACAGCAGCCGGGCCGAGCCAGCGCTGCTCCGGCAGCGGCTCCTGCCCGGCCCCGGCGGGAAGGAGACCGCGGGCAGCCGCTCCCGCAGCGCCCTCGGCCCGGGGCCGGCACGGGCCGGACACGGCACCGGCGAGCCGCCGGAGCCCCCTGCCGCCCCCTCCGCCCGCAGTCAGCCCCGAGCCCCCGCAGAGCCCAGCGCGGCTCCCACCTGCGCCGGGGCCGCCTCCGAGCTCCGCCGCCGCCGCCTCACCGCGCTCCGGCCGCTGCCGCCGCTGCCGAGCCCGCACAGCCGCTCGGCCAATGGCGGCGCTGGGCGGCCACGGCCGCCCTCAGCCCGCCGCCGGGGCCGCGCCGCGCCCCGCTCCCACCAATCAGCGCGCCGCAACCGCGACTGACGGCACCGGCGGCCAATGGCAGCGAGCTCGGGGCGGGCTCTGCGCACGGCCCCGCCTCGCCCCGCGCTCTCGGCGCCCCCGGGCTGCGTGAGGGGAAAGCCGGAGATGAGGAACAGCCCCGGCACGGGCCCGGGCCGAGCCGGGATTGAGCTGCCCGCACAAACAAACTTCTCCGCGCCTCCCGCCACGGCTTTCCCGGCCCTGCGCCTCCCGTGCCTCCGCCTCTGCGGGAAGCCCAGGAGCCTCACTTCTCCTGCCCCTCGTTAGTGCATCAGACCTTCGCTTTGATTTCCCCCAAAAAGGGAAACCTGCCCGAAGCCCTGTGGGTGAGTGGGGCAGGGGAGAGATTTCTGTCAGAAAACTCCAAAGACTCGGAGCAGGAGAAGGAGAAGTCGGTGCAGACCCTTAAATGCAGCTTTCCCCACGCCTCCCTGCTCCCAGCTGCGGGGTCTCTGCATCCCCATGGACCTGCAGGGGGATCTCCGCATCCCCATTGTAATATATGTTATGGAATAATTCGTGCTTATGTAAAATATACATCAAGTCAGTTGTGCCTCTAGAAAAAGAATCTTCAAGTTTTAAATGAGCAGTGGCTGCAGCCCTGGATGGAGACACCACAGTTGGCAGAGAAAGAAAGACCTAATTTACAAGTGAAAAAAGGTGTCTCTGTGCAGAGATGGGCCCTTTCCGGGGACAATCCAGGAGACTCCCAACGTTTAACCCCTGGTCTGCCGGGTATCTAGGAAACCGTGTCCCATTCCCATCCTTTACATGTTTGGACCAATACATAAACTGCTCTCCTATTTACTCTTTTATCTTTTTCAGGACTTTCCCCTTCTCTTTGCCAACATCAGTTTGAGTAATTTAGTTTTCCACAAACTCCTCCTTTTTCTGCTAACAGATAATCTGATCCCATCTCCTGGTGAAATGTTGTGTTCCTCATTTCTGTGGCTTGGTCGGCAGGAAGGTCAGGAGCTGGAGCTGTCTGGTTGTTTCTTATTCCGAGGACAGCTTGTAATCTAATGATGCCATTGAAATGATAAATGGTTTCTCTGTCTCCTGATAGGAATTTGTGAAAAATGCCAATCATTTGGTTTTTAGAATTTTAAAAGTTTAATAATAATAAAATGGTGGAAAAAATAGGAATAGAATTAGAGTGATAAAAATTTAGAGTTAGGACAATTACAAGACAAAAAAAAAGAAAGAATATCTGAGGTCCAGATGCTCTCAGGCACTTAAGCCAAGAAGAATGCATCTTGTGAATGAAGGAATCACCCCTAAAACAATACACTGTTGCATATTCATATATCCTTCATGGTTATGCATACATCCTATTTGAAACAAAAAACTGTCTGTTGTATGTCAACTGTTTCCTTTAATTCCCACGGGGTCTTCGAGCCTGAGCAAGGCGTGAAGAAATCAGCTTCTTCTAATAAGAAAACCACAAATTGCTCTTCTCTGGAGAATTTGCGTGTTCCTTGAAGCGAGTATCTCATTCCTCAAACCCCCTCCCCAACACACACATACATAGTTTCTTTTTTACTACTAAAGCTCCATTTTATCTACAAAGCTACATTTACCATACTGTTATATGTAGCAGATATAATTGGCACCATTTCTAATATGATATATGTGACATTGAATATTTGTTAGATTTGTTAGAACACTCTAACACTCTACACGTTTGTATAAGCATTCGCCCCCACCCTCGCAGGCGAGACCGGGTGTATATTGGAAACTGATTTACAAGTAAGAAGGTGCAGCTCCCCAGGAGATGGGCCATGGCTGGGGAGATACAGGAACCCCAGGTGCTGATCCTTGCCTGAAGGACCCGAGATGGATATCATGGAAATCCTTGGGCAGACACAGGTGAATGCAGCGTTCCCTCCCGTAAATTTCATCAAGGGATTCAACAAACTCCAGACACTGAATTGTTCTCCCTCATCACCAAAGCAGAAAATCTTATTAACATGTGGACTCTGAAGAGAAGAAAAGACTGATTACCGAAATCCTGGCCTCAGGCAGAATTTTCCCTATAAAACTATTTTTGCCAGGATGGAGGTGTGTGGGCATAGAGGAAAACCTGTGCTGAGGCTGACCTCTTTGTTGCACATCAAGGGCTGACCCCGGGCTCGTCTCTGTTCTTTCCTTGTGGCTGGCCAGGTAGAATTTGATTGCAAAATAAATATTTTATTTTTTCATATTAATTTGGCTGGACAAATTTTCATTTATAACAGTTGTAACACATAAAAGGAAGAATCTCCATTTCTTCCACCATCCCATCCTCAATACATTACTCCACCAGTTAGTTTTTAACGCTGTTTTCCCATTTTTGGATTGGTATCTGGGTTGTTTTTTTCTAGGATGACCTCCCCGTGTCATCTATTTTCAACAATCTGATATATTAAACTTTCCACAAACAGCCCCTTCATTAGCCAATAAACAGTCTAAAGCCAGCCTATTCTGGTACACTGCAGTTTTTCCCCCTTTTTCCTGCAGGTACTTAATTTGGATGGGTTATAACAGTGGCTGTTGACATGGGTGTGTGTAATAAAAAGGAACTTTGGTTTCTTTCCATGTAATACTTTTTGTAGCATTTGTGACACGATCTTGCTGCTATCTCAGAAGGGAAAAGACAACAAATGAGAGACAGAAACAGGAATGACAGAGGTCTGGCGTGGCTTATACCCCCACCTCCCCTGCCTGTGGGGTTGCTGCCCACAGCAGGTACGTGTGATCTTCTCGCTGGTGAGTACAGTGCTCAATCCAGGCTTGCCCTCTGTTTCCCTTGTCACTCCTTTTTGCTGATTTTTCTATGCAAGTCCTTTTCAACACTCCTTTGGTGTGTTTTGGTGTTGCCCATTTTAGATGTGATAGTCCATTTCTCACGTTTCTTCACAAGTCCTCTGCCTCTGTTTCCCACTTTCTCTAACAACCTGAATACCACCTTCTTTCAACTACTCAAAAAGTCCTTTCTCTCACAATACCATTCAACACAATCCACCTGCCTCCAAGGAGATAAAGTAAAGCTCAAAATAAACAATCTACATTATATATACTTCCATTAATCTACATTTACTCACTTTTATTTTTTACTCACTCTCACATACAAGGTACCTTTTACTTTCAAACAGTCTACATTACATATCTACACCCTGAGTGCTCATGGAATGTTAATCCATCAACCCAGCAGGTTTAATCCTGGATGTCTCTCAACCCAGCAGAATTTTAGGTGTTACTGACTTCCAACCCCAGATCCCCTTGGACATTTTTAACCTTCAGTCCAACTGTGTTGTCCAACCCCAGATCCCCCTGGGCATAACCTCAATCCGCAACCCTGAGTGCTCTTGGAATGCAAATCCCCCAAATCCTCCTCTGGAAGGAGCCCCCAGAAAACAAACCCCCACGGCCCCTCCCCACCCACCTGATTTGGGAAGAATTTTCTCTGAGAGAAGTGGAAAAGAACCTGCTTATTTAACAAACAAAATACTCCCCAGCACTAAAAAATGAATAACACCACATGACAACAAAACTCTTTCACCACTCTGAAGAGATGACAAATCCAGAAAGTCTCTCCTGGGGGTGGTCGCCCGGGTCTGGGCGCTGGGGATTGCTCTGGGCACTGGGGATGGCTGCTGCAGATCACAGAGCACAGGCTCCCGGTGCTCCTCGGGGTTCCCAGGTCCCAGTCCAGAGCAGGTTGGATGGTATTCAGAAGAAAGAAAGGGAAAGAAACAACCCAGGGAAAAAAATGGAATGCCTAGTTAAACTAACTAACAGGCAAAAGCAAAGGCACGAGCAGAAGCAAGAGCAAGCAAACAAAGCCAGCAAAAGCAAGCCAAGCCAGCCCGCACAAGCCTCTTGTGGAGAACAGACCATGGGGGGAGGTGAGCCAGCTGATAATAAGACAAAACAAACCTTCACTTTCAGAGTCAGTTCTGAGAGCACAGAACAGAATATCAAACATGAACAGAACCCACGATTGGGGATACAAACACCAGAACCTCACCCTGGGACACCTGGGTTTCCACATCAGCAGGAGACAGTTCCTGACAGTCGAAGGGTCAGTGGCAGGGTCCTCAGCACACCCGTTCCTTAAATGTTATCTGGCCATGCAGACGGTTTTAGCTACTTCCACAAGTACTTTAAATCAACATTGGCTGTTTCACAAATACCTCTGAGTTATTACTGTCAGTTAGTTACAAAAATAAAAGCATTAGTTATTATTTCACAACTACAGCTACTTCTGCAAAAGTTAACATTCTAATGCACAACACATGGCATTCACTTCAATATTTTGCAAAAGCCAAAACTATCATGTATGTTTTTCACACTGTGCACAAACTAAACTATCATCCATGAATGATGTTCTGAGGATATGAGCTACACAGGGGCCAGGGCATTGGCCACAAAAAGCTGACAAATTATACTACAGCAAAAGCAGTTAAAAGTGATTACAAACTGTACTGTATCAAAATCGTTGTGATTAAGAATAAGTTGCAGAAGTCAAGACATAAGAGCAAAAGCCACCAACTACATAGTTCAGTATAACAAACCCAGGGCAGGTGTTTCCCTTGCAGGGAGCACTGGGGCCTTCCCCGGGCCCCTTCTGCCCTCTGGCAGAGCCGGTGGCATTTTCCAGCACATGCAGTTTGTAACCAAGAGTCGGGTGCAGCCCAGAAGGCTCCGAGCGCCTCCTCCCAGGCTGACTCTGCAGATCCGAGGCTGCTCTGGGCTCTGCCAGGGCTCTGCTGGGGCTCAGCTCTGGGCCAGGCTGGGCCCACTCTCCCCTCACATTGCTCCGGGCAGCTGAGTCACGGAGGGAGGAGGAAGGGACACCTCAAGGGAGTTGAGGTTTAAGAGAGTTTTTATTCAAAAAACTGCCATACCAAACAGGCTGTCATAAGAACCGTAACAAACAGGCTGTCCTAACTACCATAACCAACTAGCACTGCTAACTACCATCACTAACTAGTTGTCCTAACTAACTACTGTAACTAACAGCTGTCCTCCAGTGCTTCATCTCCTCCGCTGCTCCCTCAGTTGCTTTGCTGCGGTGATCAGAGGGGTCAGGCTGGAGAGAGGCTTGGCTGATGATAAAAATGGGTGCTGCCCAAAGGATAAAAAAGAAAGAAATGAACTGTTACTTTCCAGAGTCAACTTCCTCACAGGCTCTGTTGCAACAGGACAAAGGGAAATGGTCAGAAACTCAGGAGAGGGAAGCAGGCTCAGGTTAGATCGAAGGCAGAATCTTTTTGCCAGGAGAGTGGGGAAACACTGACAGAAGGTGCCCAGGGATGTGGGAGGTGCCTCCTCCCTGGGAACATCCAAGCTCAGGCCAGGCAGGACTCTGAGCACCTGACCTGCCTGAAGACGGCCCTACTCCTTGTGGGGCACCAGGGACAGATGCCCTCAAAAGGACCCTGCCAAGCCAAACCCAGCGAGGAGATTCTGCTTGCTTTGCATGTGGAATGCAGCGAGGCTGGAGACTATCGGAGGGGCCCCAGCAGGAAACCCCTCCCTGGCGCTGCTGCTTCCCCTCAGCCGCTCGGCATTCACCTGCAGCAGCTCCTGGGCAGACCAGCGCTGCTCCTCATCCGGCTCCAGGCTGCACTCGAGGAAGTCCCGCAGCAGAGCCGACAGGCGCCGGGGCTCCTGCAGCTGTGGGGTCCCGTTGTGCCGGATCAGAGCGCGAGCCTGCAGGAAAAGCAAACTCAGCGCTCTGCCAGCTTCCTTCCCACCCACAGGTGCTCACAGCGACCCCGGGTTCTCAGCCCCAGCTCCAGGGGCACTCTCCTCCCTGGCAGAGATGCTGCTCACAGCTCATTTTCCTGTGCCAACCAAAAAACCCAAACCCTGGTGCTGCCACAGCCATTGGAAAGAGCTGATGTACTTGCTTCAAATTTTCAGGTCATCCTTACAGACAGAAGAGCTGCAACAGCATAAATCCCAAAGCAAATTGTTGTTGGAGACTGCGGAATATTTGTCTGTGTTGAGGCTCAAGTGCTCTGGGAATTCCCTTCCCCAGGTGCAGAAACCTCCAGCTGCTGCTCCCAGTGCAGGGTCACCCTGTGCTCACAGGGCTCTGCAGCCCCTGGAGAATTTGCCTCTTACCATGGCCCTCGTTTCCTTGAAGTAAGGAGGTTCTCCTTCCACCATCTCAATGGTCACAATGCCAAAGGACCAGATGTCCACCTTGGGGCCATAAGGAGAACTGGTCACAACTTCTGGGGCCATCCAGTGAGCAGTGCCCACCATGGAGCTGCGCCGGTCCTGCTCAGAGCTGAGCTGAGCACAGAGGCCAAAATCAGCTGAGGACAGAAACAAACACTGTCAAGGGCAGCTGGAATGAGGAAACCAAGCACCAAGACTCCCCATTCTCAGTCTGAGAATGGAGTAGTGAAGTCAGCTGGAAAAGTGCTGAGGGCTGTAGCCAAGGGAAGGTGGAACTGGACCCTTAAAGAAACCCTCAGCTTTCATGCAGTGGCTTTTACTGATTCTCTTTAAGATTTAGATTCCAACTCCTGCCCTCTGGGAGGGCCATACCCAGAGCAAAGCCACCCCTGGCACCCTGCTGCTCTCCGGAGCTCTCTGCAGGGGCAGCCGCTCTCAGCTGGCAGCAGGGGCCGGGCAGTGCCCCCAGCAGCCCTTGTGGGGCTCTGGCCGGCACTGGGAAGCAGCCCCACAGCCGCACCCGGGAGCGCCGTGCCTGGCCAGGAACACCCACCCAGCTTGACAGAGCCGGCCATGCCCAGGAGGATGTTGGAGCTCTTCAGATCTCTGTGGATCACCCGGTTCGCATGGAGGAAATCCAGGCCCTGCAGGCACTGAGAGAGAACAAGAAACACCAGGACAAAAACCAATGGCCGGAATCTATCACACAAGAAAGGACAGTTCCGAATTCTGCCAGCAGCAGCTTTGCTGTGACAGGCCAGGAGTGCAGAGCAGACAGGCTCCAGGCAAACGGCTCAGGGCAAAGCTGAGAACAGCACATCAAATCCAGAACAGACAGAGAGTGCCACAACAGCAGGAACGAGAGCAAGAACAGAGCAGAAGTGCAGCGATGCTGGCAGGCCGTTCACTGCAGAGGCTCTTTCTTCTCCAGCTCATAAAAACAACAGAGAAACAGAGCCCTGAGCATGGAGCCACTCCTGTTCTCACGCCTGTGTGGAAGGACCATCGTGCCCAAGCCGTGGCAGCCACAGGCAGGATCCCTCACCTCCCGACTGACAGCTGCCATCTCTCCTTCAGCCATGCGTGTCTGTCTGACAACGTCCTGCAAAGTTCCTCCATCCATGTATTCCATCACCAGCCAGAGATCTCCGCCAACAAGGAAGCTGGAAGAGGAAAGCAGTGGCATGGAGACAAATGTGCAGTGCTCAATTCCCCCATGGAAAAGCCTGGAGTGGAGTTTGTTTCCAGGTCACTTGTCCATGAGGACAGAATCAGATGGAGAGACATTCCTGCCAGGCTGCAGAGTCCTTGGAATCTGCACAGTCTAAAGGAGGAGACACCTGTGAGAAAGGAGAGGCCTTAGATGGCAAGCAGGTGAAAAATGCAGTTTAGCAACAGCCCAGATCAGTGTGGAACCACAACACTGGCCCCCAGCTGGTTCAGCTTCTGAGCTCATCAGTTCCACCATTCCCTGCAGAACAAGGCAACACAACTCCCAGGGTTATCCAGGGGAGGAGGCCGTGCAGCACTTGGGACAAAAGCAATCAGAAAACCTTTCAGAAAGTCCCTTCAGAAACAGGCAAGGCCAGTGAAAAATGGGCAAATGAGGCATTTCTGGAAACAAGGCCCTGGTCTTCCTGGCATCTGCAGCAATGGAAAAGGGCTGGGAAGAAGAAGCCAAGGGAAATAATTTCTGCTGTGGTTTATCAGCACTTGTTGTAAGATACAGAAAAGGGGGTCAACTTGAAGGAAAAACCAAACCAAAGCAGCCAAAGCACACGGAGGGAGCGAACTGCCAGGCTGCTGTTTTTGGAAGATACGGCTGGGTCAGGCATTTTCAAAACAGGCTACAGACTACGGGTGCCAGGAAAGGTTAAGGCAGGGCCCGTGGACGGGATGAGGCCTGGAGCACTCACCTGTCCAAAGAGTTGACAATGTTGGGGTTCTTCTTGTCCTTCAGGAGCAGGAGCTCATTCACAGCTCGTTCCCTGTTCTGCCCTCTGAGACTCATTTTCTTTATGGCCACCTGAGGGGACATTGCAGACCTTTAACTGGAGGAGTCTGTGGCAGGAGGCCACAGCAAACACGGGGCGAGGCTTTTTGGAGCGACGGAGCCGGGCTGTGCCAAACTGCCCTGGGATGGGCACCAGAGCTCAGCAAGGGCCACTCCCACAGCCCATTGCTCTGCTCGCTGGGGCTGCTTACAGGACACACGGCCAGAGACATTTGGCCTTGCAAGCTCTGCAGAAATGGCCCCTCAGCTGTCAGCCTCCAAGCTCTAACCACATTCTCTGCATCTACAGTCTTCTCATATGGCCTCAACACTCTCATTATTATTCAAACACATTTTGCAAGCAGGAGGTAATTCTGGTTCTGTGAAAACAGAGCAAAACAGCCAGGAACCCTTTAGCAATTCTATGGGATTTGGTCATGATTTCAGATGCAGCTGCTCTGTTTGGGATTGCACAACAAAGCAAACACACACATCCATTGCTTAGGTGATCCCTGTCACAGGCTGTCACTGACCCCAGACCCAAACAACTGCAGGGTTTAGGAGAGAGCTTTGCCCTGGACATCCATCTTCTCATTTCTCTCCCTCTCCCTGTGGACAGCTGAAGTGGAACTAAAGCCCCAAATTGAGCCCAAGCAGGATCTCACCCTAATTAGGCCTTGAGGTACCCGTTAAAGATGAAAGGCAGGATGGAAAAACTGCTAAATAGTGTTCCTGTCTGAGGCTGGGGTGAAGATAAATTGGGCCTTAGTCTCCAGCCCTGATCCATTCACACTTTTAGATATGAAGAGCAAGCCAGCGTGTCCTGCTCTGACAGACACCGCTGCCCTCCTTGCATCCCTTTGGGCACTCCAGAAGGACTGAGTGTGTCCCAGCTGTGCTCTGCAGGCTGACACTGCTCTGCCTTCAGAGGAGCAGCCTGTGCGGGAAAGCTCTGCTGGTCCCCAGAGCTGCAGCCACAGCTCCCAGCAGAGGGGAGAGCCCTGCAGAGATGCCAGACGTGCTGGGCGTGTTGGCACTGACCTCTCCTCCGGTGGCCCTGTCGAGTCCTTTGAAAACGGTTCCGAAAGCCCTGGAGACAAAACAGTAGAGAAGAAAGAAGCAGTGCTTGAGGCCCTGGGAGTGAAAGCCAGCCCAGACAGGAGATCTCTGCTGCCTGCAGCGCTCACAAACACCTGGGTGCATCGACCCTTGCAACAACAGCGCAGCAGCCACCAGCCCTCTGCCATGCCAGGTGTGCAAGAGAAAACTGAGACCCAACACAAAGGAATTGGGCTGGAGCAAATCCCAAATGTCCACGCTGAATTGCTTTAGTTCAAAACCTGAGGTGAGCAATGGGTGTCTAAAGAGCTGGAAAAGAATGCATTTCATCCTTTTCCATTTCCTGCCTAAGACCTGCAGGATCCACAAGGGTCCTGCCATCAGGCAGGTGATGCATTTTCCCCCAGAGTGCATCAGCTCTGTGTCTGTTGCTGAATGTATGGGCTCTACGACCTGTGCTAGAATAGAGCACCCATTAGTTCATCTCTGGTTCCTGTTTCTAAACCATTAGGTTGTTAATGCTGACTGGAGGATATTTTTTGAAGCAAAATATTTGAAAGAAATCTCCTTGAGAACTGTTTTCTGACAGTCACCAGATGGTGAGTGGCTCTTTTAGGCAATCCAGCTCCAGACACAGAAGATCTTCCAGGTCCTGCTCCTTGCTGCAGGCAGGACACTGCCAGCCTCAGGGGCCTGTGATGGCTCCTTCTGACCACAGTTCTCAATTCTGATCAGGACTGAGAGACAGCAGGATGGCACCCCAGTGTCTGAAGGTGTTTGCCGCTCTCCTGACTTCTCCCTTGATCCTGCACCAGCACAACCCCTGGGCTGCTTGTGCAGAAGTAGCTGCCGTGCACTTACCCTTGGCCAATCTGCTCCACTTCCAGGTATTTCTCGGCAGGCTCCTCCATGCTCACGATGTTCCCTGAAAGAAACCACGTGGAAGAGGCTCCCTCCCAGAGCGAGACTCCGCCAGAGCAGATCCAGAATGCAGCCCCACTCCCTGGGGCCGTGAGCCCCTTGGTCTCAGCTGGGGAAGGACAATAAATGCCCCTGTGACATTCAGCTGCAGAGCAACGCTGGCTGCAGCTGATGCCGAGACACACACACAGCCCCCTGCTCTGAACACAGGAACAGAGCAGACGTACTCAGCTGCACCAGGCACCACTCCCCTCTCCCCTCTGGCTGCAGGGCTGTGCTGCTGTCAGAACCTTCAGCCCAGGATCCCACAGTGGAGGGAGGTTCAGCGTCCTCTTCCCAAGCACAGGGAGGTTCTCCATCCTCTTCCCAAGCACAGGGAGATTCTCCATCCTCTTCCCAAAACGCTGCAGGTTCTCCATCATCTTTCCAAGCCACGGGACATTCACTGTCCTCTTCCCATGCTGGGAGATGTTCAGCCTCCTCTTCCCAAGGCACAGGATGTCCTCTGTCCTCATCCCACACCATGGGGGCTTGGCCATCCTTGTCCCGCACCAGGGGACATCCACCGCCCTCGTCCCACGCCGAGAGATGTCCACTGTCCTTGTCCCACGCCGCGGGAGCCTCGCCGCTGTATTCCCACAGCGCGGGATGTTCGCCCTCGTCTCCCAGAGCAGCGGGAAGTTCACTGTCATCTCCCGGCACCGAGGGAAGTTCACCAGCGTCCCCCAGAACAGCGGGGAGCTCACTGCTGTCTTCCTCCTCTTTGGCCTCCTCTTGGGAAGCAGAGGGAGCCAGAGGAGGGGCTGGTGCTGCTTTTGTGCCCTGTGGACAGACGGCAGCATGAGGGACGGGAAGTTCTATCTCAGTGATCACCTTATTTATCCTCAGCTGCACATCCAGCTGCACGAAGCAGAAATTGGGTTTGGAGTTCTTCAAACTAACAATGGGCTAAAGTCGACATTGCTAATTATTGTTGGGAATTCCATATTCCACCGTGGCTAAAGCCAGCAAGCAATCCTCTGCCTGCAAAACCAGACCTGCAGCTCTTCAAAAGCTCTGCAGCAGAAAAGGAGAAATCTGCTGGGATCCCGCTGCTGCTGCTGCTGCTGCTGCAAAGACTCTGACAGGAACTTTCCTTCAGCCTCCCAGGCTGGCACTCGGCTGCCACACGCCGAGCTCACAGCTTGCTGCACAATTCCAAACACCAAAGGTTCCTTTCCCACTCACCGGAGGAGGAGCTGCTCGGAATCCACACATGAGGTGCCCTGCAACGGGAGAGGGAACATGCAGCAGATGCTGTCAGGAAAAAACTGTCTGTGGTGGGAAATGCCACAGAGCAAGGCAACCCCGAGAGAGCATTTTGCTTTCCCAGCGTCCCTCCAGGAGCCACAGTCCCTTCCCACAGCAAGAGAACAGCACAAAATGCTGGGTTGGGTCAGTTCTTGGCTGGGCAGGGAGTTCCCGGCTCTGCTGCCACAGACTCCCCGCTGGAGGGAACAGAACCCCCCAGGGCTCATTGCAAATGCTGTGCACGCCCCGCTGGCTGCAGACACCCCCTTTTTCAGCTGCAGCTGCTGGCAGGAGCTCTCCCAAAGCAATGGTGCCTTCATGGCCATTTGGGTACAAAGTCAGCTCGGGTCCAGAGGAAGAACAGAAAGCACACAGCAAGCCCAAAGCCACAGCACCGAGGGAAAACCTCGACTTACGTGCCAAGTGGGTTAAAAAATACCCCGAATAAGCCACAGAGTACAGCGTGCAAACTGCAGCAGCCACGTGCTGGATCATTTTGGCTGCGCTGCACACGTCTGTAGACTGCAGCCCTGCAAGCACACAAGGACACCCGTCAGGGCTGGGCTGGTGCTGAGAATGCCTCGGGCAGGAGGATCCTCCGGCAAGGAGCAGTGCCCAGAGCCACTCGGGACACTGAGGCCTCCGTGTCCCACAGCCACGGGAGCACCTCGGTGACGTGGCAGTGCTCCTGTGACATCACAGCAGCAGCTCACGCAGAAACTGCCCGGAAGGTTCTCCTGGGTCACAAAGGAGCACAAAGAACCCTCCCAGGACACAGCCTATTGCCCAAAGGCTCCAGGAGGAGCTCTGAAAATGCAGCAAACAGGGACACCCCATAGCCCAGCCTGAACACTGAGGAGGAACAAGGACGGGAGCACAGCAGAGGAAACAGGACCTTTAGTCACTGCTACTTCTGACTAAAGCCAGCAAGCCGTGTTCCCGCTGGGATCTTTGTTCTCGCTCTAAAAACAAGCAAGGTGCTCCACTCTAAATATACAGAAGGCAGGAACTGGGCAGGAGGTGGGATTAGGAAGGAGGAGGAGGAGGGAGAGAGGAAAAGGAGTAGGAAGAGGAGGATCAGGAGCAGGAAAAGGAGGAGAAACAGGAGGTTCCAGTGCCCCCTGAGGCCGCAGCACCCTTGGCCCCAGGACCATCGCCCCCAGCTCATCCTGCAGGTGAGAGGGGAGGGGGAGCTCGCCCCAAATCTATCGGGGGGTCCCTAAGAGGGTTTTTTATTGGGGTGTGTTGGGAATGTGCAGATTGTGGAATTGAGCCCCAGATGTCGTCTGGGAGGCCCAAATAAACCCTGGGAGGTTTTTTCCTCTGTATGTGTGTAGGTTTGGATCTTGCAGGACCCCAAAGCTGAGCCCCCTGGGGGATCTTTGGGAGTCCACGTGGCCATTGCCCAGTGTCACCAGGGGGAGGACATTGCTCCTGGGGACCCCCGGGGGAGCAGATGAGGGGAACCCCTGGGACCCCCGGAGTGGGGAGAGCAGAGAGGGGCGATCCTGGAGCTGGGGGACCCCCGGCTGGCTGGAAAGGGGGGAGCCTGGAGAGGAGGGACCTCTGGGACCTCTGGGATCTCAGAGTAGAGCATCAGGGGAGAAGGGACCCCATGGAGCCCCAACAGCCCCTGGATCATCCCTAAGCAGGACACCTGAGAAGGGGGAACCCCTGGAACCATTGGACCCCCATCATCCCAAGGAAAGGAAACCTCTGGAACCCCAAAAGTGGAGAGATCAGAGATAGGGAACTGCTGGGAGAGTTGTTTTGGGCTGAACCTTGATACTGTGGAGATTTTCATGGACACAAGAGTCCTGCTGAATTCTAGGGATGGACTTGGGCAGGAAGAACTTCCAGTCCAAGGTGCTCTCCTCTTGTTTTTTCCCCAAACCAGGATTTGTCATTCCCAGGGCTTGGCTGGATGGAGGAGGAGGAAAAGCCCCGGAGATGCTGCAGGAGGAGGAGCTGCAAACCCAGCCCAGGGAGCTGCAGGGAGGAAAGAGCCCCCCTGAGCCAGGAAGGCGGGCGGAGATCCAGGTGGAGCTTGGAGCTGGTGGAGAAGCCTCATGGCAGGGAGAAGCCCCACAAGTGCTTGGAATGTGGGAAGGGTTTCAGCTGGAGCTCCAGCCTCATCCGGCACCAGAGGATCCAAACAGGGGAACGGCCCTATGAGTGCTTGGAATGTCAGAAGAACTTCAGGTGGAATTCAGAGATCGTCACTCACCAGCACTTCCACACCAGGGAGGCCCTGCGGGTGTCTGGAGTGGGGGAAGAGCTTCGTGCGCTGCTCCAGCTCCATCCCCCATGGGAGGATCCGGGCTGGATGATCCCCAGTTGTTGCAGCCTGAGCTGCTACAAGGAGAGTCCAGGGTAAAGAAGCAGAAAAGGCCTTTGCATGGTATCCATGGATGTTTGATTCAGCCATGCCGTGAGATGTTCAGGGTTTTCCCCAGCACACTCATCCCCCTGCTCCAACTCTCAGCTCTCCCTGTCCTGAGGAGTCGGGGTGGGGGTGACCCTGGTCCCTGGGCACTACAAAGATGAGGCCCAGTCAGGGAACAGGGAGGGAGTGGCCCAGGGACATAGGAACAGACACAGGAACAGGGAAAGGAGCAAACAGAGTCCAACAGCCCCTTGAGGGAAGCCTCCTGTGTCTCCCCAAACCAGGGAAATGCCCCCCAGGGTCCCCACAATTCCCCTTTTTATATTATTAAGAAAGCTTCTCTGGAGGAACAACTGAATCAGCACAAAATGACAAAAACAATCAAAAGCGCTCACACGACAATTTTCAAAATGCAAACAATTCTGAGTCTCTAATGTCCAAATAGATTTTCTTAGAGCTGGCAGGAGGGATGTGGGGTTTTCTTAGTCCAGTTTATCAGGAGAGGGAGTCAGGAGCCTTCAGTAGGGACTGGTTCTCTGGCCCCTGTGGCAGTGCTTCTGGCTGTGACAGACTCTGTACGAGGTAATGTAGGTGGTGGTGTGCCTGTTGGAAACTCCAAATAGAAATCATTACCTTTTAAGAAAAAGATGGTTACTTTAGGAAAATCTTCCTTTCTTTCCCCCCAATTACAATCCCTCGGGTATTATGAAGGAACTCTGGGGAAAGGGACTAGTGTAGGGAGGCCATGGAAAGGGGGAAAAGGAGGTAGGAATTTGTGGGAACATAAAAAAGGGGTAATAGGACTACGGAAAGGAAAAGGTGAAAGTGGGAGGGGGGCAGGGAGGCCACAGGAATTGGGGAAGGGTATTAGAAGAAGTGGGATTTATCAGACTGGAAAGTTGTTTTGATATGGAGGTGGCATCTTGGATGGAGGGCGGCTTATCGGTGTTCTGTGCTCTTTCAGCTTTTGGGCTGTTGCTGGGATTTGGTTCTTAGTTTTGGGTTTTATTTCCCCAGTAGGAGTGTGGAGGACTTCCATGACATGGGTAATATTTTGCAGGTTTGCAGTTTGGTGCATGTTTGCTACCTTGCACTGGAACTCCACCAGGTCCTGTCACATCGGCTGCTTGGGGGCCTTTTCTTCCTTGTATTATATTAAATTCCACAATTTCTCCATCTCCTAGAAAGTGGAGTTATTTCCTGGGGTTATTCTTTTTTATAGCAGTCTGATGAACAAGCACATCTTGTTTGTTATCATTCTGGGTTATGAAACCGTATCTGTTTTTGACATTGAACCATTTCCTGTCCCCAGAGCGTTCAAGGCAAGGACTTTTTTACCTTGGCCAGCGGGTTTGCGTGTGTGTTGGTGATGCTGGACGTGGCGCCGGTGCTGGGGCGCTGCCGTGCGGGGCTCGTCCCGCTCCCGGAGCTGGCGGCCGCGCCGAGGCTCGGCCCCTTCTCCTTCCCGGGCTCTGTCCCGGCCGGTGCCCGCGGACGCTGCGGGCGCAGGAGCTCCGGAGCAGCAGCGGGGCGGGGGCGGCAGTTTCGCCCCAGGACTGCGGTTCTGAGCCGCCCCCGGCGGGGCTGCCCGCCCGCCGGCCTCGCCCGCCCGCCTTCGGCCCCGGGGCCGCGGCTGCCGCTCGTTGTCTCCGTGCGGGACCGCGCCGCGCTCCCCGCCCGTTTCCCGGACGCTGCGAGGGCTGATCATTTCTAGGTGTTCTGGAGAGGGCAGCGAGGTGAGTTAAAGTGCACAGGAGGCCAGTGAGGGCAGTTTGCTTGGAAATGGCCGAACTGGCCACAGTTCAAGCACCTCTCGTTGTTAATGGGCACCACTGCCTCCCCCACCCCTTTGCTCACGGCCAGGGCTAAAGCAGTTTCTGAAGAAGAGGCCTTAGTGCAAGTCTGTGGGATGGTTGGCTCTGGATCTTGGGGAAGAGCTCCGAGAAGCTTTTTGGTTTCTGGGTTGGCGTTAGACATTGCCATTTTTCCCAGGAGTTCGTCCCTGGCCTCTACATTATCAATTTGGCGATCGATGGCCTCTGGGAGGTGGTCAACAAACTTAACAAATGTCTCTTCAACCCCTGATGGATTGAAGAAAAGTTTTGGACAAGGGTGGTTCCATCAGGGATTTTTAAAAGAGCAGTCTTTGCAGCAGATTTGATGTTATCTAAGACATTGTTGGGCAGCATGACCTGATCCTCTGGTCTGCTAAATTCCCGCTCTCCTGCCAAAGCCTCAATGCCTTCCTGGCCTTCGCCTAAAACTTCACTCAAGTCATACTTGGATAGGATTGGCTTTAAAAGTTTTTTCCACTGCAATAGTGCAGTGGTAATGTAATGGAAGGCGTGGGGAATTAAGGTATGTCCTGTGAAAGTTTAGTCCAATACATTTTTAAAATATGGAGAATTGCGGCCGTAGTCTCTGGGGAATCTGCTCCCATCGCGGCTCCTTTCCCCGTTTAATGATGACAGGCGCCGCAAGGCAATCGAGATCTCTCACCAAGTCCAGGTCCCCATCCCGCAGGGCTCCTCCCTGATCCGTGTCCAGCCTCCTCCCGGCCTGTTGTTATTGCCGGGGTGCCGCCGTCCTCATCCTCTTCGGAAGGTGGGTCAGGGCGGGCTGGAGCGCGCAGCCTCCGGCTGAGCGGTGGGGCCCAGTGACTCGGGGCCTGCAGGCCAGCATGGCGGGCTTCCAGCCAGGCCCGCGTTCGGTTCCGCGGCGTGGGAACCGGGATGGGCTGGAGAAGGAGGGAACCACCCTCAAGGGCCCACTCGGGGATGTGGGCAGGGGACAGAAGGGGCTGGTCCTGACGGTGACACCATCGACGCAGCTGCGAGTGCAGGGGAGGGACCCGAGGCAGGGCTGTACAACTGACATTCTTGGAGCTGGGAACCAAACTGGGGACAGGGGAGTCAGGGACAAGGGAGCGGGGAAGGCTCGGGCTGGAGTGGCCAGGGCCAGCCCGAGAGAGGGATTGAGTGGGGCAGGAGGCAGCAGGGAGTAGGTGACAGCCCTGTGCCCGTGGGCAGGGTCTGGCTCCCATCCCACCCTTAGGGGAAGCAGGGTTAGGATCAGGGAGTTAGGAACACGGGGAAGAAGAACCAGGGACCCAACTTTCTCCCTTAGGCTTTACTAATTTAAAAATCAAATCAAAAATAGGATTAAACTTGCCCACTTTATAATTCCCCCCCACTTGTATATCATAAATGCATCGCCCAACTTTCCCCCAGAATGAAAGTGACAAAACATCTTCCTGGGAAGCCTCAGGAAAGTGCTCAAACAAAAACTGAACAAAAGTTTTTAAAATGAAACATTCCCTAGTACTAAGGTTGCTTTAATCTGAATATAAATCTCTCGTTGAGCTGGGGATAAATGATTGTCCATGTTTCCCAAACAACCCAAAATTCCCCCCCACGAGGCAAAAGGATTAACTTAAGATAAATGTGTTCATGTGTGGTGCTCTCCCCCGGGCACCTGGCAGCCCATGCTGCGAGTACTCACCAATGCGAGGGACACAAAGGAAAAGCGAAACCTCGAGGGGGCTGGTGGGCTCCTGCCGGTCCTTTGGATTCTGAAAGCTTCCCTTCCAAAGCAGCAGCCTTCCCTCAGAATTCCAAAGGGGTGCTGACAGGCCAGGAGAAACAGTCCTCACAAAGCGAAGGAAGAAGCTCCTCCTGGAGCTGGTCCCAAACAACACTTGAATTCCCGAAGATCCCGGATCCGATGACCTTCAGGAGACGCTCTCTGGGACTGGACAACTGCCCAAGGTCCCTGTTCTGGGAGCTATTTGTTCCAGCCTGAACTGCTACAAGGAGAGTGCAGGGTAAAGAAGCAGAAAAGGCCTTTGCATGGTATCCACAGATACCATGGGACAGATACTCCAGGGACAGCAGCCAGGTATTGCAACAGCGACCCGCACGTTATGGAGCAAAGAAGGACTGCGGTGGACTGACTCTGCCGGTACAACCACGAGTATCTCAGCCGGTTCCTCACGGAGCGCCGAGGTGAGCCTGGGGCAGAACGTGTGCCCTCGAGCCGTGCTCTGGCAATGACCCTGAGGCCCCTCAAAACCTCCCTGGGAATCGCCCCAGAGCCCTCAGCCCTCCTTGTGCCCATCCCCGAGACCTTCTGTCCCTGCCACTGACCCCCGTGGCTCTCCCAGTCCATCCCAGTCTCTCCCAGTGCCTCCCGGCTGTCCATCTCAGCCTGGCGTGGCGCTGCCGCCCCTCAGCCAATCAGAGCGCGAGTCTCTGATGACTCATCAGTTGCCAGGCAGACCCGCAGCGCCGCGTGCCCCGCGCTGGACTCGGCCTCCCAGTGCCGCGCGCTTCATTCCCAGTTCCTCCCAGTGCCGCCCCAGTCCCTCCCACTCCTTCCCAGCCCATTCCCAGTTCCTCCCAGTGCCGCCCCAGTCCCTCCCACTCCTTCCCAGCCCATTCCCAGTTCCTCCCAGTGCCGCCCCAGTCCCTCCCACTTCTTCCCAGCCCATTCCCAGTTCCTCCCCAGTTCACTCCGAGATCTCCACCCTCTCTGCCAGTGCCCCCCCATCCCCTCCCCTCTCTCTGAGTGCCACCCCAGTCTTTTCCCAGTTCATTCCCAGTCCCTCCCAGTCCATTCCCAGTCTGCCCCAAGGCCACACCACCCCTCCCCTCTCTCTCCACCTTTCTCCCAGCTGATCCCAGTGTGTTCCCGCTCTCTCCCAGTCACCCCCACCGTGTCCATCTCGCTGGTGCCCTCGAGCTCCCAGCCCAGCCCCGGCCGCCTGCTCTGCTCCCTGGTGGATTTCTACCCTGCCCACACCCAGCTGAGGTGGTTCCAGGGCCAGCAGGAGCTCTCTGTGGTGGCCACCGACATGGTCCCCAACGGGGACTGGACCCACCAGCTCCTGGTGCTGCTGGAAACCCCAACCCGGGCCGGGCTCACCTCCACCTGCCAGGTGGAGCACGTCAGCCGGGAGCACCCCCTGAGCCAGTACTGGGATACAGGGGAGGAATTGGGGGCGCTGGGAGAGCCACTGGGATGTGCTGGGAGCAACTGGGAGGGAGTTGGAGAGAGCCTGGTTTCAACTGGGAGAGGAGGTTGTGGGTTTGGAAAGGCTAAGAAGGGGTTTGAAGGATACTGGGGAGGGTGGGATGGGGTTCTGGGGGTCCTGGTGGACACTGGGAGGGAGTTTGGGTGTGCTAGGTGTGACTGGGAGGGATGTGAGTGAGCCTGGAGGAGCTGGATGGAGATTGGGGATGGAAAAGCAGAGATTGGGATGAGGTTGGTTGTGCTGGGAAGAGACTGGGAGGGGTCTGGGTGAACCCTGGTGGGGCTGGGAAGGGACTGAAAGAGAGTTTGGGGGTCCTGGAGCAGTGGGGGGCAACTGGAAGGAGGCTGTGGGATACTGAGAGGGACAGGAGGGGCTTTGGTGGGTCCTGGGGAGGTGAGGAAGGGATTAAGAGGGAGGTTTCAGGGATCCTGAGTAGGTTGGGAGGGACGAGGAGGGTGCTTGGAGGGGCTTGGGTGCCTGTGAGAGTTTCTGGGGGGTCCTCACCCCTGCGGAGACCCCAGAGATGCTGCTGGATGCTGCCGCATCAAGATGCTGACAGGAACTGGGGATTCCGTGTTGGGCTTCATCTTCCTGGGAATCTGGTTCTACCTGCACAAGAAAGGGGGGTCCCGTGAGTCGTATCCCACCTCCCCCATAATGTGAATGGTCCCCCCGGGGCCCCCAGCCCTGTGTCACCCCCTTTTCTCTGCCCACAGAGCTCCTGAGCCGCCGGCGGCCGCAGCCCCTCCCCGTGGCCCGGGACCCGGCCGCACCCACTGCTCCATCCCCACGCTGATTTTGGGGGGGGGCAAGTGTCCCCCCAGGCGTGCTATCACTCTGCCCCTGCCCGCCTGCTCCCAGTGTTCCCAGTAAAGCTTCCCAGTTAAACCCAGCCCAGTTCATGGGGGCACTGGGGAGGGACTTGGGGGGACCCCACGGCGGGGCCGGCACTGGGCAGGGAGGGCGGGGTCCAGGTGGGGAACACTGCCTGCTGCGGGTCTGCCCGGCAACTGGTGAGTCATCAGCCCCGCTCGCTCTCATTGGCTGACTCTTCTCCACCGCGTTCTCTCATTGGCTGAGGAGAGGCCCGGCAGTGCAGAGAAGGAACGGGAGAGATCCCGCCCCGAGCACCGGCACGGGGACAACAGACCCAGCCTGGGCACGGAGGGAATTTATTACCAACCAAACCACGGCAGCACCAGGAGAAGGGAAAGAAATCCCTCCAGCACCTTCCCCCCGCCCAACGGGGATCACCCACAACAGGGTTATCCACCATGGAGAGACGGGGACATCCGAGTTTAGACCACAGCCAATTTTATTGAGTGTACCAGGTGTTTATACAGGGATTTACTTGTATGGTGCTTATAGAGGGCTCTGTTTTTGGTAACAATTTCCCATTGATTACACATTCTTCGTGACATCCAGTAACCTGGGAACATTTATCTTATCACAAAGTCTCACACCATGTTGCTTGGCCACTTCTTGCCCAGGGAGACTTCAAATGTGTCTGTGTCTCCCACAGTTTCTGCTCAGTCAGGCCTCAGATATCGGGCCCCTTTATCAGCTCCATTACTTTAGTCTCTGTTTTATTCCCCATACGGGGACACCAGGGCTCTGCCCAACGGGGGTCACTGGGGATCATCCAGCCCGGATCCCATGGGGGATGGAGCTGCAGGAGCACACCAAGCTCTTCCCTCACTCTCTTCCCTCACTCCAAGCTCTTCCCAAACCCTCATCCCTCACTCAGGGCACTCACAGGGCTTCCCTTAGTGGTGCCTCCGTTGGTGCTGGGTCAAGTGAAAGCTCCTGGAGAAGCTCTTCCCACACTTCCCACACTCGTGGGGCCTCTCCCTGGTGTGGATGCGCCGGTGCCTGATGAGGTGGGAGTTGTGCTTGAAGCCCTTCCCACAGTCGGGGCAGCGGAAGGGCCTCTCCTCTGTGTGAATCCGCTCATGTAGGAGGACATGGGAGCTAGTCTGAAACCACTTCCCACACTGGGGACACTCGTAAGGCCTTTCCCCAGTGTGGATGCGCCGGTGCTTGGTGAGGTTGGAGTTTTCCTTGAAGCCCTTCCCGCAGTCGGGGCAGAGGAAGGGCCTCTCCTCTGTGTGAATCCGCTCATGTACGATGAGATTGGAGCTGTTTCTGAAGCTTTTCCCACACTTCCCACACTCGTAGGGCCTCTCCCCAGTGTGGATCCTCTGGTGCCGGATCAGGTGGTACCTCTGGCTGAAACCCTTCCCACATTCCAAGCACTTGTGGGGCTTCTCCCTGCCATGAGGCTTCTCCACCAGCTCCGAGCTCCGCCTGGATCTCCGCCCGCCTTCCTGGCTCAGTGGGGCTCTTTCCTCCCCGCAGCTCCCTGGGCTGGGTTTGCAGCTCCTCCTCCTGCAGCATCTCCGGGGCTTTTCCTCCTCCTCCATCCAGCCACGCCCTGGAAATGACAAATCCTGGTTTGAGGGAAAAACAAGAGAAGAGCAACTTGGACTGGAGGTTCCTCCTTGCCCAAGTACATCTCAGGAAGTCATTGGGAATCTCGTATCTGTAAGAACCTCCAAAACACCAAGATTCAGTCCAAAATTCCCACAAACGTCAAGACACAGAAAAAAAACTCCCCAAACATCACAAGTCAGCAAAAACCTCCTCCAAAACATAAAGATTCAGCTGCCACATAAAACCAAAGCACCAACATTTAGCCCAAGAAAGCTCAGAAACACCAAGATGCACCCCCTGAAAATCATGGATCTCCCCCCACAGTCACCTGCTGCATTTGGGGGGAGCAGGGCTCCTGGGCTGGGGGGAGGCTGCAGATACAGGGAGGGGTGGAACCTTCTGCTGCTTCCTCTTTCTGCTCCTCCTCCTCCTCCTGTGTCTCTATTCTTCCTCACAATCCTCTTCCTCCTGCTATTCCTCCTTCTCCTGCACAATCCCACCCTCTCCTGCCACCTGCATTGTTTGACCATTTTGTTCCTCAAGTCTGCTTCTCCTTCCCTTCTCCTCCTGCCCCCAGGCCCAGCACCCACTGCCGGCTCCCTCTTCCCCCCACACCCACAGCATCCCAGCGCAGGGCAGGGATGGAGCTGGGGCAGGTCGGGCTGGGGCAGCGCTGGGCTCTCGGCCGCTCCCGCCCGCACTCGGTCCCCACTGCAGCCGCTCCCGCCAGGACAGCGCGGGGGGGCCCGGCCTTGGCGCTGCCCCACTCCCACCTCCCCAAATTCCCCTCGCGGGGGCCATGGGGCCGAGGGGGGGGCGCAGGTGGGGTCCAGGTGGGGAACGCGGGGAGCTGCGGGTCTGCCTGGCAACTGGTGAGTCATCAGCGCCGCGGGCTCTGATTGGCTGAGCTCTGCCTGAGCGCGGGGGCTGCAGCACAGAGGGGACACCCTGCTCCAGGGGGGATGTCCCACAAACGGGGGACCCCATGGAAGGAACAAGAGGATAGTGTCTTTACAAACAGATGCTCTGAATCTGCTCGGAGATAGGGCCAGGGACCTGTTCATAAGGAAATGACAGGAGACACCATCAGTTTCAGAAAATGTTATCAATTGATAACAGACACTGCTGCTTAGCCAAGGTCCTGTTCAATTCATGAACTTCCAGAAGAACAACAAAGACTTAACAGAGCCATGAATATCGTTTCCTATACAAAAGTGGGGAGCATATTAAGATGGGTATGTAGTAGGTGGATTGGGAAGTCTGCACCTCTCAAGTACTTCAGCCAATGGGGAAAGCAGAGGGAGATGTGGCCAGGAGAATTAGGAAGAAAAGGAGGCTGTGTCCTCCAACAATTGGAGAGATCCCATGGGGAATGTCCCATGACTTTTAGGAATGCAATTCCATTCACAGGACTCCTCTGTCTTCTTTGTGGACAGAATCCTCTGCTGATGTCAAATTTCCAGCATACCCTGGGGCTCATCCCAAATTCCTTCCACCATCCAAGATACTGTGGGCAGGGAGTGCAGCTGAAGGTGCCTCACTCACTTTGGGTGATCAGCTCCCTTGGCTGGCGGTGGCACCGGGGATTGATTGGGGACCCGGGAGTGACCAGGAGACAGACGAGTGACACATCAGGGGGGTCTGGGAAGAGTCAGCAGGGAGAGAGCACTGAAAATCTCATCAGTGAGTGCCCTGGGATCCTCGGGGAGTGAACATGGCAGGGCACCCATGTAGGGGAAAAAAGGGAAAGCCAGGGAGGGGTCCTGGCCAAAGGGATGATGATCCCAAAATGTCTCTGAAGGGTCCCTTGGGAGAATACTGAGGAAGTGGAGAAGGGATTTGGACAACAGGGGATGGATGATGTTGGTGTGCTGGGAAGGAATCAGGTGAAGGGGAGTGTGCAGCAATATGGTTCAGGCAAGAAGCAGCAGGAGGAATCTATGTGGTAAGAAAAAGGATGATGGCAAAGAGGAGGAAGAGAAAAATACTCTGGATTGGGATATTTTTCCACAGAGTCTTAACCTCACAATTTGCCAGCTAATATTTTGAATTCCCAGTTGCCCAAGACAGGAAAAGAAGGAGGTCAGGATGCCAGGGGTTTCTCTGCGGTGGCAGCGGCAGCACCGGGCGCAGAGGTGCGGCACCGGGAGCACGGGCTGGGGCCTGTGGGGAGCTGCGGGGCCGGGCCGGGGCTGTGGGGCAGCCGGGGCTCAGCGCCGGGCGCTGCCTGACCCCACCAGCCCCGGGCAGGGCCGGCAGTGGCCCCCGGCCCCCAGGAGGCTGCGGGACGCCCCGGCCGCTGCCCGGCCCCAGGGAGCTGCCGGCCCTGCCCGCCGGGGGGGCCACCTTTGGACACTGCGGCAGGACAGGCACCGGCTCTGCCACACGGGCTGGGCAGGGACCCTGAGCACAAGGGGGAAAACAAAGGAACAGCTGGGAAATGCAGAGTGCACATGGAAGGATCAGGATTTGCTGTTAAGGATTTGCTTTGGGTCCCTGCAGAAAGGAAAGGTTTTGCAGAAAGCTCAGCAGCTCTCAGAGGATGAGCACCCACAGGCAGTGACCGGGGCTGCAGGAGTGGCACAAGAAGGCCCTGCAGCACTTGGGCACAAAGGCACAGCAGCTGAAGGCAAGAAGGGATGACCAAAAGGCCAAGCTGAAGGCAAAGGCCATGGCAGAGTTCCCACAGCCCCTGAGGGATCAACCCCAGGGCCCAAGGGGGCCCCAGCATCCAGGGCATGATGGGGTCGGCCACAAGCACCTGGCAGAGGCATTGCCCTCCTGGCCAGGGCAGAGCCCACCCAAACAGGCCCTGGGAAGGAGTCAGGGCTCCAGCTGCAGCCCACAAGGACACTGCAAGCACAGACAGCAGCACCCTCAGCAGGAGCAAGTCCACCCCTGCATGGACATGGATTGTCAGGGCTCTCTGAGCTCCCATCCCACCGGGGACCCACCACACTGGAGCCCTGGAGAACATTCAGGCTGCGTCTGCATCCAGAGGAGGCCTCTCCTGATGGACACAGGGGCCTCTCCATCCACTCTGAATATTACACCTAAGGGGGTAAATTGTAATGGAGTGTTTTCATTATTAAGGGAATAAATGGGAAAGTTGAGCTGGTATCATTTGTTCAATCACTGTTAGGAGCTGTGGGGGTTAGGTTTGAAATAAACTGATTTCTTTTTCTTCCTACTCTGATTGTAATTAACTAGGAAGGAATTTGATGGTGGCATTGTAATATTGTAAAAGGTGATACAGATGCTATTGCTGCTGTACCTTTGTGTCAAATGTTTGGCAAGGCCTATGCTGAAGGGAACCCAGAGGTGTGGGCAGCCCCAGGGAAAGAGGGAAAATTTGACGTGGAGCCTCTCCAAATTACTTGGAAGCAACCAGGACAAGTGGTGTCTAAAAGCAACACCCTGTTCCAGGGGAGGGAAGGAAGGGCTCACAGCCTGGTATGGAGTCCCTGCTAAAGGCAGGGCTCTTGGAGCCAGGGATGTCTCCCTACAGCACTCCTATCCTGCCAGTCAGGGAATCAGATGTCTCCAATGAGGAGGACAAGAACAAGTGATAGAAAAAGCCTCTGTGAAATGGCTGAATTTCCTGGAAAAAAACTTTTTTTTGAGTATTTGAAAAAAATTAAGTGCAAATGGTAGAGAAAAAGGTTAAATATTTGGGATATATTAGGACTGAGAGTTTCTTGTGGATTGACCCAGAGAGGGTCTGGGGAATCACAGAAGAAACATTTCCCAGCACCAAAAATGAGCTGCGAAAATTCTGAGGATTAATAGGGAAGTACACAGCCTAGAATGAGGATTCTCTGTTCCAGCCAGAACACTGTAGGACTTTTTAACCCCAGACAGCCTCCATGCCGTGGTATGGACAGGAGAAAGAGAGCAAAACTTGAGAAAATGAACAACCAAAAATATTGATGCCTCAGCTCTGGCTCTTCAGACTCAGAAAAGAAATTGGAATTGTAGGTGAATGTTCAACAGGGCCATGCCAAAGGAATTCTTGGGCCAAAACGTTTCACCCAGTGGCCAGAGCGGCCTCACTGTCTGCAGAATTGTGCAGCCACAGCTTCAACAAGAACCAAGGCCCAAAACCTGATGACAACAGGATCTCCAATTGTTCCAGTCTGCCATAAAGTTCAAGCTTTGATCACCAAAGGAGCCTCGCAATGGATGAGCAGTGCTCGGTTATTACAGTGTGAAACTTGTTCAGTGGCACAGGAGGATTCAGAACTGAGCACAGGGGAAGGGTTTAACCCAGTCTCCTGTTTGAACAGCCCACAGAGGGGCTGGGAAGAAACCCAGCACTGCATTCAAGTGACACAGCTCCAGACCCAGCCTGGGGGAGATTCAGGAGACATTGCCTGGCCTGAGGCAGAAAATGTCTTTGTGGATGGCTCTTCAAGGGCAGCAGAAGGGAAAAGAGTTCCACGACACGCTGTTATTGAGGAAAGGGAATCAGACAAAGCGCAGGTTACCCCCCATGGTCAGCTCAACCGGCACAGCTGTGTGTGCTTGTAAGAGCCTGGCACTGAAATGCCCTGAGCAGGAAGGCTTCAATAGCTTCTGGTGACACCATCTTACCTAACAGGGGGGCAAAAGCAATTCTGACTGCTCAGCAACCACCAGATCACTTATTAGGGTATTTCTAAAAGAAATAATTCCAATAAAAGGGATTGTGGAAGAAACAGACTCAGACAGCAGCACTCATTTTCCAGGAAAGATCCTCCAGGGGCTTATGGCAGCTTTAGGAATACAATTCGACCTCCAGAACCCCTGGCACCCCCAGAGCTCAGGCTGCGTACAAAGAATGAATGGGGAATTGAAATAAACACCTTTGGAAGCTGCGGATAGAAACCAAGATGCCATGGGTACGATTTTGCCATTGGCTTGGGCAAGAAGAAGAGCCAGACCCAGGGCAGATATTCAATTATTTCCCCCTTGGAACTGATATCAAGAATTCCTTACCCTGGGAATTCTCCACCTAGTGCAGGGTGGAGATAAGGGATGCACATTTAAAGCAGTCTGTGGCCAGAATCCTGTCTCTGGTGCAATCTCTCCCCCAGGAAGCTGGGCTGGCACAGAGCCTGCCTTGGCACTTTGCTGTTGCCAACATCCAAGCAGGACATGGGCTCTGCCTAAGGAGTGCAAAGCAGCACCACTGGTGGCCAAGTGGCGTGGCCCATGCCAAGGGGCCCCGAGGCCAGAAACAGCCGCCAGCACAGCTGAACACGGGGGGACCCCTCAGCCTGGGCTCCAGGTCTCTGCAGCCCCGGAGATTTGCACTTCCCGCCTGCAGCAGGAGGATGGGAGGCCCCCCTGAGCCTGCACTGAAGGCAGCGCAGCAGCAGCCAGGGCTACACAGCGGGGCAAGGCCCTGGGCCTGCCCACACCTCCTCTGCTGAAATCCTCGGCCTGGCCACCCTCCTTGGGCAGCTCCAGCCACCGGGGCCAGCCCTTGCTGCCACTGCTGCAGCTTCAGTGCTCTCTGGGCCTGCACTGCCACAGCTGCTGGGGAGACACCGGGACAATTCCACTCTGGCTCTCACTCACACTCACACACTGCCCTGCCTGCCACTGCATCCATGGAAAATAGACCAGCTCCTAGACTTGAACATTGTTAACCTTTGATTTCTCTACTCAGGCTTGCTTTGCCTTGGCCTTGGGGAAAGAAATGTTAAAGGTTTTGTTAAGGGATGTTACACCACTCAGTGGAGATAAGTTTAACATCTCAACACACTGGGAATGGCCCAAAAGATACCCACAAAGATAACGACCAGCAGCAAAACATCAACCCCAGCAGCAAACAGCAACCAACACCTACCCCAGACACTGCCCCCGGCAGGGCTGCAGACACCTGGTCTGCAAAAGGCTGAGAAGGAAATCCAGCACTTCCCACCTCATTAACAGCACAAGCAAAGAAATCGGGTCCAACAGGAAACCAAATACTAAAAACTGCACAACTTGAAACTACAAAACATTAAACCACTATGTTTAGACTGGGTCAGACTGTATCAAGTTTGGGAAAATTCGAGTAAAACCTACGTGTCATGGAACAATTTTCTCTGCACACCCGGGCTGTGTGGGGATGGAATGATTTCTGTTGCACATCCTGGCCAGAATCAAGGAATGCCTTGACTCTTAACACTAAACATATTGGTGGAGGTTTTATTTTTGCTGCAGTTCCAGTGCAAAGTTTAAAGCATTAGAGTCTTTTTTGTAAAAATCCCTCTTCTATATTGCCGGTAATGTTTGTGTCAAAGATGTGAGAATGAATTTTTACTCAGAGGAGAAGTAGAAAAAACTGAATTGCCTTGGAATTTTCTTGTGTATGTTTCCGTGAGAGATAGTGAAATTTTTTTCTGGGTTTTTCAACATTCATCTTTAGGCTGTACTTCCCAAAACTAGAAGAGATTTAAAGGTGACCCTTTAAGTCACAAATACTAAATGGATTATTTGAAAGAAAAAAAAAAGAAGCAGCAGGTTGTGGCGGGGGCACAAGTGAGGCTGCTAAAGTGCATTTCAGGCACCCAGGAGGAGTTTTAGAAATGCACATTAACACCACTGGGGCAAAGTGGGGACAATGTACCTGGCTCTTCCTGCCTGGGGCAGGAATTGGCTGATTCCCTCTGCCCGCTTGCGCAGGTGGAATCTGCACAGCTGAAGGCAGAGCCCATGCTGAGGATCTCTGACTCTGAAACAGAAATGATTGAAGCTGCAAAGGGAAACAGCAAATGGAGAATGTTATGAAAACTTCACTAAAATAAGGGGGGGGATCATCCGTCTGCCCACTCCCACATCTACTTCCACTGTCTTTGCTGTACAGGGTGTATCAGAGCACTGGGGGGTTTTGCTATAACAAGTTCAGGGAGATCAGTTGGAATTCAAGTATTTGAGGATGTAATTAGAAAAAAGCGGTCAGTTGATGGAGCCCCAGCTGAAGGGAGCACCCAAAAATGGGAAAAATATGAAGGGCCACCAGAACAAATCCTACAACACCATGGACCAGCCCCTGGGATCTGAATCAATACATATCAGGAGGCAGAGAACCCATTTATCATTTCAATGGCATCATTTGATTATAAGCGGTTCTCGGAACAAGAACCAACAAGACACCTCCAGCTCCTGACTTTCCTGCCGACCAAGCCACTGAAATGAGGAACACAGCATTTCACCAGGGGATGGGATCAGATTATCTGTGATCAGAAAACACAGGAGTTTGTGGAAAACTAAATGGATCAAACTGCTGTTGGCAAAGACATGACAAAGGAAAAGTGCTGAAAAAGATAACAAAGCAAATAGGAGAGCACTTTACGTATTCGTCCACGCATGCTAGGGATGGGAATGGGACACGGTTCCCTGGCTCCCCGGCACACCAGGGGTTAAAGGAATGCTGCTTCTCCTCTTCTGTGCTGCAGCAACTCTCATCTTTTTACCATGCTCCACACCTTGGCAGTGCAGCTCATCCAGCAGCTGAGCCAGGGCATGCAGGTGGCAGCCAGGCCTCCTGATCCACAAACGCCTACAAAAGGACAGGGAATGAGGACACCGAGAATAATCCCAAAACCAAAGAGGACCCGGGAAGAACAAAACAGATTCAAGGAGTGAATCTGCCTGGAAATAGGGCCAGGCACTTGTAGAGAAGGGGAGAAACCATCAGTTCCAATAAATGTTTCAAATTGACCCAGAGAGCTGCTCAAAGTCCCGCTACATTCCCGAACTTCGAGGAGAAGCACAAAGACTTAACAGAGCCATGAATATCGGCTGTTCTACAAAAGGAGGGTGCACATTAACGAGGACAGGCTCCAGGCGCATCGGGAAGTCGGAACCTTCCAAGGAACTCAGCCGGTGGGCAAAGGCAGAGGGAGATGCGGCCGGGAAAATGAGGATAAAAAGGAGGCTGCGGACTACAAGCACGGCAGAGAGCGCACGGCAAATGCCCCACGGCCTCTGCCCCTGCTCGGCAATAAAGTCACTTTGACAGGACTCCTCGCTCTCCCCCGGGCACACGAACCTCTGGCGACGGGAATTTCCCCGCCCGCTCCCGGCCGCGGGGCAGCCCCTCTGTCCTACCCACAGCAGCCGGGCCGAGCCAGCGCTGCTCCGGCAGCGGCTCCTGCCCGGCCCCGGCGGGAAGGAGACCGCGGGCAGCCGCTCCCGCAGCGCCCTCGGCCCGGGGCCGGCACGGGCCGGACACGGCACCGGCGAGCCGCCGGAGCCCCCTGCCGCCCCCTCCGCCCGCAGCCAGCCCCGAGCCCCCGCAGAGCCCAGCGCGGCTCCCACCTGCGCCGGGGCCGCCTCCGAGCTCCGCCGCCGCCGCCTCACCGCGCTCCGGCCGCTGCCGCCGCTGCCGGGCCCGCACAGCCGCTCGGCCAATGGCGCCGCTGGGCGGCCACGGCCGCCCTCAGCCCGCCGCCGGGGCCGCGCCGCGCCCCGCTCCCACCAATCAGCGCGCCGCAACCGCGACTGACGGCACCGGCGGCCAATGGCAGCGAGCTCGGGGCGGGCTCTGCGCACGGCCCCGCCTCGCCCCGCGCTCTCGGCGCCCCCGGGCTGCGTGAGGGGAAAGCCGGAGATGAGGAACAGCCCCGGCACGGGCCCGGGCCCGAGCCGGGATTGAGCTGCCCACACAAACAAACTTCTCCGCGCCTCCCGCCACGGCTTTCCCGGCCCTGCGCCTCCCGTGCCCCCGCCTCTGCGGGAAGCCCAGGAGCCTCACTTCTCCTGCCCCTCGTTAGTGCATCAGTGCTTCGCTTTGATTTCCCCCAAAAAGGGAAACCTGCCCGAAGCTCTATGGGTGGGTGGGGCAGGGGAGAGATTTCTGTCAGAAAACTCCAAAGACTCGGAGCAGGAGAAGGAGAGTCAGTGCAGAGCCTTAAATGCAGCTTTCCCCACGCCTCCCTGCTCCCAGCTGCACCTCCTCCCCCGGCAGGGCAGGAGACAGGGAATGGGGCCATGCTCAGCTCATCCCCCGGGGCTTCTCCCTCTGCTCACGGACAGGAGTCGTTCCCTGCTGCACCCTGCGCTCTCTCCCGGCCGAGACTTCTCCAGGAACTTCTCGGAGCGGAGTCCATCCCCTGGGGCACAGCCCCCTCCGAGTGCTGCAGCGTGGGTCACTGTGCCGCGGGCTCAGTCCTGCCAGGACAGGCTGCTCCAGCGGGGCCCCTCTGCCCGCGGGCTCACAGCCTCCTCTCAGGCATCGCTGAGCTCCAGCCCGGCTCCTCCAGGGGCTGCAGGGGATCCCTGCATCCCCATGGATCTGCAGGGGACCTCTGCATCCCCATGGACCTGCAGGGGGATCTCCGCAGCCCCACTGTAATATATGTTATGGAATAATTCGTGCTTATATAAAATATGCATCAAGTCAGTTGTGCTTGTACAAAAAGATTCTTAAAGTTTTAAATGACCAGTGGCTGCAGCCGGGGCTGGAGAAACCACTGTTGGCAGAGAAAGAAAGACCTTATTTACAAATGAAAAAAGGTGTCTCTGTGCAGAGATGGGCGCTTTCCGGGGACAATCCAGGAGACTCCCAACGTTTAACCCCTGGTCTGCCGGGGAGCCAGAAAACCGTGTCTCATTCCCATCCTTTCCATGCTTGGACCCATACAGAAACTGCTTTCCTATTTCCTTTATTATCTTTTTCAACACTTTCCCCTTGTCATCTCTTTGCCAGCAGCAGTTTGAGTCATTTAGTTTTCCACAAACTGCTTTTTTTCCTGCTAACAGATAATCTGATCCCATCCCCTGGTGAAATGTTGTGTTCCTCATTTCAGTCGGTTGGTCGGCAGGAAGGTCAGGAGCTGGAGCTGTCTGGTTGGTTCTTATTCCGAGGACAGCTTTTAATCTAATGATGCCATTGAAATGATAAATGGGTTCTCTGTCTCCTGATAGGAATTTGTGAAAAATGCCAATCATTTGGGTTTTAGAATTTTAAAAGTTTAATAATAATAAAATGGTGATAAAAATAGGAATAGAATTAGACTGATAAAAATTTAGAGTTAAGACAATTACAAGACAATAAAAAAGAAAGAATATCTGAGGTCCAGATGCTCTCTGGTACTTAAGCCAAGAGGAATGTACCTTGTGAATAAAGGAATCACCTCTAAAACAATACACTGTTGCATATTCATATATCCTTCGTGGTTATGCATACATTATATTTGAAACAAAAAACTCTGTCTGTTGTATGTCAACTGTTTTCTTTAATCCCCACGGGGTCTTCGAGTCTGAGCAAGGTGTGAAGAAATCAGCTTCTTCTAATAAGGAAACCATAAATTGCTCTTCTCTGGAGAATTTGCGTGTTCCTTGAAGCGAGTATCTCATTCCTTAAACCCCCCGCCCCCCACACACATACATAGTTTCTTTTTTAACTACTAAAGCTTCATTTTATCTACAAAGCTACATTTACCATACTGTTATATGTAGCAGATATAATTGGTGCCGATTCTAATATGATATATGTGACATTGAATATTTGTTAGATTTGTTAGAACACTCTAACACTCTACACGTTTGTATAAGCATTCCCCCCCACCCTCGCAGGTGAGACCGGGTGTATATTGGAAACTGATTTACAAGTAAGAAGGTGTGGCTCCCCAGGAGATGGGCCATGGCTGGGGAGATACAGGAACGCCAGGTGCTGATCCTTGCCTGAAGAACCCGAGATGGATATCATGGAAATCCTTGGGCAGACACAGGTGAATGCAGCGTTCCCTCCCGTAAATTTCATCAAGGGATTCAACAAACTCCAGACACTGAATTGTTCTCCCTCATCACCAAAAAAGAAAATCTCATTAACATATAGACTCTTAATGGAAGAAAAGACTGATTGCTGAAATCTTGGCCTCAGGCAGAATTTTCCCTATAAAAACCTCTTGTGCCAGGATGGAGGTGTGTGGGCTTAGAGGAAAACCTGTGCTGAGGCTGACCTCTTTGTTGCACACCCAGGGCCGACCCCGGGCTCGTCTCTGTTCTTTCCTTGTGGCTGGCTAGGTAGAATTTGATTGCAAAATAAATATTTTATTTTTTCATATTAATTTGTCTAGACAAACTTTCATTTATAACAGTTGTAATACATAAAAGGAAGAATCCCCATTTCTTCCACCATCCCATGCTCAATACATTACCCCACTAGTTAGTTTTTAACATTGTTTTCCCATTTTTGGACTGGTATCTGGGTTGTTTTTTTCTAGGATGACCTCCCCGTTGTCATCTATTTTCAACAATCTGATATATTAAACTTTCCACAAACACCCCTTCATTAGCCAATAAATGGTCTAAAGCCAACCTATTCTGGTACACTGCAGTTTTTGTTTGGCCTTTATGATTTGATATTAATTCCAGTGCCTGAGCAGCTTTGTTTTTTATCTCCTCTATAACAGCGTGGAGGCCTATAATATGATGCAGTATATAATTTGGAGTCAATACAGAGCTAGATTGCTGTGCTGGTTTCACCTTTTTGTTTATTAATTGTCTTTATACCAAATCTTGGACTATATCTCTAAGATCAAATGTAAAGCAAATCCATCTCTCTCCTTTCAGACATTCGATGCCCCATCTATTATCACATTTTCCTAATTTCCTTGTAATCCAATATTTTTCCCCATTTTGCCTGCAGGTACTCAATTTGGGTGAGTCTGTGGCTGTTGACATGGGTGTGTGTAACAAAAATGAACTTTGGTTTCTTTCCATGTAACACTTTCTGTAACATTTGTGACACGATCTTGCTGCTATCTCAGTAGGGAAAAGACAACAAATGAGAGACAGAAACAGGAATGACAGAGGTCTGGCGTGGCTTATACCCCCACCTCCCCTGCCTGTGGGGTTGCTGCCCACAGCAGGTACGTGTGATCTTCTCGCTGGTGAGTACAGTGCTCAATCCAGGCTTGCCCTCTGTTTCCCTTGTCACTCCTTTTTACTGATATTTTTAGGCAAGTCCTTTTTGACACTCCTTAACTGTGGTTTCCCATTGTTCCTCAAGTATCTCTCAGTCAACAGGCACTAATAATTCCCATCCACAAAACAGTTATTACTTCAGTTGTTTTGAGTTCTATCTGTATTGGGAATTGATTCAGTACTGATACCTCTTGCAACAAGAACATAGATTTTGTGAGATACAACACCAATTATTCCCATAATTTGAACATTCACTTGTAACCCAGCTGGCGTGTCCAGTATTGGGATGAATCACATAAAGTATACAGTATAGCACTGATGGCAATTTCCTTTCTTCCCTGTACAAACCACAGGCTAAGGCCAGACTATAAGAACTCTTTGACTCAAACACTCCCGATCCTCCTGTTTGAAGTGGCAGTGTTCCTCTTCCAAGGAGGTGTTGGAGGCGTCTCAGGGTTTATTCAGGCAGGGCTTAGAACCAGTGGTGCAAGCTTTGCCTTATTTCTCAGTTAGGTGTTATTCTTTGTACCTGCCTTGGATCATGTGGGTCTTCCCAAACCATTACCACCCAGTCCTGGTTGAAAGTCAATTTGGTGTCACCAGTTTAGATGTGATAGTCCATTCCTCACGTTTCTTCACAAGTCCTCTGCCTCTGTTTCCCACTTTCTCTAACAACCTGAATACCACCTTCTTTCAACTACTCAGAAAGTCCTTTCTCTCACAATACCATTCAACACAATCCACCTCCCTCCAAGGAGATAAAGTAAAGCTCAAAATAAACAATCTACATTATATACACTTCCATTAATCTACATTTACTCACTTTTATTTTTCACTCACTCTCACATACAATAAGAAGATACCTTTCACTTTCAAACAGTCTACATTACATATCTACATCCTGAGTGCTCATGGAATGTTAATCCATCAACCCAGCATGTTTAATCCTGGATGTCTCTCAACCCAGCAGAATTTTAGGTGTTAATGTTACTGTTGTCCAACCCCAGATCCCCGTGGGCATATCTTCAATCTGGCAACCCTGGGTGCTCTTGGAATGCAAATCCCTCAACCCAGCAGGTTTAATCCTGGATGTTCTTGGGCACGCTTATCCCTCAATCCAGCAGAATTTTTTAGGGCCCCTTCTTTTTTCTTTTTTTTTAATTTTTTTTCCCCTGTTTTTCCACTGCCAGGAAAACTCTTGGCTTCTCTCCACGAGGTTCCACTTCTTCCCTAAGACCCAGTCCCAGTTTCCCCGGGGGGGGATTCTCTCTTTTTTATCACTCCCTTGGTCTCTTTACTGGCTGCTTTTCTCACGAAAAAGACAAAACACAGCATGAGAGACTGCAGCAATCACTCATTCCCCCCTTATCCACCCCATCCCAACAAATACTCACCTGTCGTTTGTCCTTGGGTCTTGGTTCTTCGTGTACACTTTAGTCTCAGGGGCTAATTACCGCGGTTTAAAGGAATCCTTTCCCTGTTTTTTGTTTTATTGTCTCCTTTTGCCCATGGATCATAACCTGTGTCTGTGGTCACACACCAGGGGAACAGAGCAAGGCTGCCTAAATAGGGCAGGACCCGTCTTCCTCACCCTGACCCTCCTCAGGCCCCGGCAGAGAGGTGTTAGAAACCATCTTTGCTACCATAATTGTGAAAAACGCCAATCACTTGGCTTTTAAAATTTTAATAATAATAACATAGTTATTAAAATAGTAATAAAATTAGAGTGATAAAAATTTAGAGTTAGGACAATTAAACACAATAAAAAGCAAAGACTTAAGGATGTCTGGATGCTCTTGGGAACTTAAACCACAACATGCATACTTTATGAACAAAGGAATCACCCTTAAAATTACACTATTGCATATTCATATATCCTTCATGGTTATACATACATTCTGTTTAAAACAAGACACTCTGACTGTTATATGACAAGTGTTTCCTTTAATCTCCATGGCGTCTTTGAGTCTGAGCAAGGGGTGAAGAAATTTGCTTCTTCTGATAAGAAAGCCATAATTTCCTATTCACTGGAAGACTTAGGTGTTCTGTGATGGTTACCTCAAAGCGAGTATCTCATGCCTTAAAAGAAAAGCCACATACATATTTTATGTTTTAACTACTAAAGCTTCATTTTAACTATGAAACTACATTTACCATGCTATTAAAATGTTAATACAGCACTACTAATCAAACTAACATATATGCATTTTTCACGTTGGGTGTATGCTGGATTTTTCCCGGAAAGGACCCATCTCTGCACAAAGCCACCTTTTTTCATTTCTAAATTAAGTCTTTCTTTCTCTGCCAACTGTGGTTTCTCCAGCCCCGGCTGCAGCCACTGGTCATTTAAACTTTAAGAATCTTTTTGTACAAGCACAACTGACTTGATGTATATTTTACATAAGAACGAATTATTCCACAACATATATTAGAATGGGGATGCAGAGATCCCCTGCAGGTCCATGGGGAGGCAGAGATCCCCTGCAGGTCCATGGGGACGCAGAGATCCCCCTGCAGGTCCATGGGGATGCAGAGGTCCCCTGCAGCCCCTGGAGGAGCCGGGCTGGAGCTCGGCGATGCCTGAGAGGAGGCTGTGAGCCCGCGGGCAGAGGGGCCCCGCTGGAACAACCTGTCCTGGTAGGACTGAGCCTGTGGCACAGTGACCCACGCTGCAGCACTCGGAGGGGGCTGTGCCCAGGGGATGGACTCCGCTCCGAGAAGTTCCTGGAGAAGTCTCGGCCGGGAGAGAGCGCAGGGTGCAGCAGGGAACGACTCCTGTCCGTGAGCAGAGGGAGAAGCCCCGGGGGATGAGCTGAGCATGGCCCCATTCCCTGTCTCCTGCCCTGCCGGGGGAGGAGGTGCAGCTGGGAGCAGGGAGGCGTGGGGAAAGCTGCATTTAAGGCTCTGCACTGACTCTCCTTCTCCTGCTCCGAGTCTTTGGAGTTTTCTGACAGAAATCTCTCCCCTGCCCCACTCACCCACAGGGCTCGGGGCAGGTTGCCCTTTTTGGGGGAAATCAAAGCGAAGCACTGATGCACTAACGAGGGGCAGGGGAAGTGAGGCTCCTGGGCTTCCCGCAGAGGCGGAGGCACGGGAGGCGCAGGGCCGGGAAAGCCGTGGCGGGAGGAGCGGAGAAGTTTGTTTGTGTGGGCAGCTCAATCCCGGCTCGGGCCCGGGCCCGTGCCGGGGCTGTTCCTCATCTCCGGCTTTCCCCTCACGCAGCCCGGGGGCGCCGAGAGCGCGGGGCGAGGCGGGGCCGTGCGCAGAGCCCGCCCCGAGCTCGCTGCCATTGGCCGCCGGTGCCGTCAGTCGCGGTTGCGGCGCGCTGATTGGTGGGAGCGGGGCGCGGCGCGGCCCCGGCGGCGGGCTGAGGGCGGCCGTGGCCGCCCAGCGGCGCCATTGGCCGAGCGGCTGTGCGGGCCCGGCAGCGGCGGCAGCGGCCGGAGCGCGGTGAGGCGGCGGCGGCGGAGCTCGGAGGCGGCCCCGGCGCAGGTGGGAGCCGCGCTGGGCTCTGCGGGGGCTCGGGGCTGGCTGCGGGCGGAGGGGGCGGCAGGGGGCTCCGGCGGCTCGCCGGTGCCGTGTCCGGCCCGTGCCGGCCCCGGGCCGAGGGCGCTGCGGGAGCGGCTGCCCGCGGTCTCCTTCCCGCCGGGGCCGGGCAGGAGCCGCTGCCGGAGCAGCGCTGGCTCGGCCCGGCTGCTGTGGGTAGGACAGAGGGGCTGCCCCGCGGCCGGGAGCGGGCGGGGAAATTCCCGTCGCCAGAGGTTCGTGTGCCCGGGGGAGAGCGAGGAGTCCTGTCAAAGTGACTTTATTGCCGAGCAGGGGCAGAGGCCGTGGGGCATTTGCCGTGCGCTCTCTGCCGTGCTTGTAGTCCGCAGCCTCCTTTTTATCCTCATTTTCCCGGCCGCATCTCCCTCTGCCTTTGCCCACCGGCTGAGTTCCTTGGAAGGTTCCGACTTCCTGATGCGCCTGGAGCCTGTCCTCGTTAATGTGCACCCTCCTTTTGTAGAACAGCCGATATTCATGGCTCTGTTAAGTCTTTGTGCTTCTCCTCGAAGTTCGGGAATGTAGCGGGACTTTGAGCAGCTCTCTGGGTCAATTTGTAACATTTATTGGAACTGATGGTTTCTCCCCTTCTCTACAAGTGCCTGGCCCTATTTCCAGGCAGATTCACTCCTTGACTCTGTTTTGTTCTTCTCGGGTCCTCTTTGGTTTTGGGATTATTCTCGGTGTCCTCATTCCCTGTCCTTTTGTAGGCGTTTGTGGATCAGGAGGCCTGGCTGCCACCTGCATGCCCTGGCTCAGCTGCTGGATGAGCTGCACTGCCAAGGTGTGGAGCATGGTAAAAAGATGAGAGTTGCTGCAGCACAGAAGAGGAGAAGCAGCATTCCTTTAACCCCTGGTCTGCTGGCGAGCCAGGGAACCGTGTCCCATTTCCATCCTTTCCATGTTTGGACCAATACATAAACTGCTCTCCTATTTCCTTTATTATCTTTTTCTCCACTTTTCCTTGGTCAACTCTTTGCCAACATCAGTTGGAGTAATTTAGTTTTCCACAAACTCTGCTTTTTCTGCTAAGAGATAATCTGATCCCATCCCCTGGTGAAATGTTTTGTTTCTCTTTCAGTGGCTTGGTCAGCAGGAAGGTCTGGAGCTGGAGCTGTCTGGTTGGTTCTTATTTGGAGGACAGCTTATAATCTAATGATGCCATTGAAATGATAAATGGGTTCTCTGTCTCCTTATTTGATTTTGTGAGAAACGCCAGTCACTTGGTTTTTAAAATGTTAGAAGTTTAATACTAGTAAAATGGTTATAAAAGTAGGAATACAATTAGACTAATAAAAATTTAGAGTTAGGACAATTGCAAGACATTAAAAAGCAAAGACTTACAGATGTCTGGATGCTCTCTTGGGCACTTAAGCCATAACAAGCATACCTTGTGAATAAAAGAATCACCCCTAAAAAAATACACTGTTGCATATTCATATATCCTTCATGGTTAGGCATACATTTTATTTAAAACAAGAAACTCTGTCTGTTGTATGTCAGCTGTTTTTTTAAATCCCCATGGCATCCTCCAGTCTGAGCATGGCCTGAAGAAATTAACTTCTTCTAGTAAGAAATCAATAAATTCCTCTTGTCTGGAGAATTTAGGTGTTCCTTGAGCAAATTTAGGTGTTCTCATTCCTTAACCCCCCCCCCCCCACACACACATGCATATTTTCTCTTTTAACTACTAAAGCTTCATTTTATCTACAAAGCTACGTTTACCATACTATTAAAATGTTAATGCAGCACAAGTTATCAATATAACATAATACATATAGTAACTATCTGCATAGAGCCATATAACATGCATTTTTCACAAAATCATTTTGGTTCCCAGGGGCTGGTCCATGGTGTTGTAGGATCTGTTCTGGTGGCCGTTCATCTTTTCCCCATGTTTGGGCACTCCCTCAAACTGGGGCTGCATCAATTGACCATTTTTTTTCTTACTCCTTCATCATATACTTGAATTCCAGCTGATTTCCCTGAACTTGTTATAGCAAAACCCCCAGTGCTCTGATACACCCTGTACAGCACAGACAGTGACAGCAGATGTTGGAGTGGGCAGAGGGATGATCCTCCCCCCTTATTTTAGTGAAGTTTTCCCAGCATTCTCCATTTGCTGTTTCCCTTTGCAGCTTCAGCCATTTCTGTTGCAGAGTCAGAGATCCTCAGCATGGGCTCTGCCTTCAGCTGTGCAGATTCCATCTGTGCAAGCAGGCAGAGCTTGGGGTGAGGGGCAGAGGGGATCAGCAATTCCTGCCCCAGGCAAGAAGAGCCAGGTACATTGTCCCCACTTTGCCCTGGCAGTGTTAATTTGGATTTCTGAAGCTCCTTCTGGGTGCCTGGAATGCAGCTTCTCTTCCACAGCAGCCTTCAGCAGCCTCACTTGTGCCCCCCCCACAACCTGCTGCTTTTTTTTTCCCCCTTCAAATAATCTATTTATTGTTTATGTGTTAAAGGGTCACGTTTAAATCTCATCTAGTTTTGAAAATTTTGAAAAACTCTAATCACTTGGTTTTTAAAATTTTAAAAGTTTAATAATAATAAAGTGGTTATAAAAATAAGAATACAATTAGAGTTAGGACAATTACAAGACAAAAAAAGCAAAAAATTACAGACGTCCAGATGCTCTCGGACACTAAGTCAAGAAAAGCATGACTTGTGAACAAAGGAATCACCCTTAAACCAAGACACTTGTTGCATATTCATACATCCTTCATTGTTATGCATACATTCTGTTCTAAACAAGAAACTCTGTTGTATGTCAACTGTTCCCTTTAATCCCCTGGCGTCTTTAAGTCTGAGCAAGGCCTGAAGAAATTAGCTTCTCCTGATAAGAAGCCATAAATTCCTCTCCTTTGGAAGATTTAGATGTTCTTCGAAGTGAGTATCTCATTCGTAAAAAGAAAACTCCCCCCACATACATAATCTCTATTTTAACATAATGTTGTAACCTAAAACTACACTTAACACAATATGTAAGGGAATTAATACAGCATAACTTTCTAACATTACACATATAATATTCATTGTAACATTTGCGAAAAGCCAATCATAAATATGCATTTTTCACAATCCCACCTCTTACTGCGCAAGCCAAATGATTTATAAAGAACATTTCCTGTCCTCTTGCATTCTTTGGACTCTGTTGGTAATCAAATAAAACATGGGATTAAACAAAGAAGAAATATCAAAACACTTGTAACACATAAAAGGAAGAATCCTAATTTCTTCCACCATCCCATTCTCAATACATTACCCCACCTGCTAGGTTTTAACATTATTATCCCATTTTTGGACTGATTCCTGGGTCATAATTTTTTTCTGATATTCTTTGTTTTTTCCAGGATGACATCCTCATTGCCCTCTATTTTCAACAATCTGTACACCCCATTCTTTAGCCAATAAATAGCGTAAAGCCAACCTATTTTAATGCATTGCAGGTGATGTTTGGCTTTGCAGACTCAATATTAATTCCAATGCCTGAGCAGCTTTTTTTATTATCTTCTCTATAACTGCTTGGAGTAATTTAATATGACTCAGGATATAATTTGGGGTTAACACAGAGCTAGACTGCTGTGCTTATTTTACCTTTTTTTTACTGTCTCTTTACTGAATCTTGGACTATATTTCTAAGATCAAATGTAAAACAAATCCATCTCTCTCCTTTTGGACATTCCATGCCCCAAGTATTACTACTTTTCCCTAAGTTCTTTGTAATGTGATAATTTTCCCCCTTTTTCCTGCAGGTACTTAATTTGGATGGGTTATAACAGTGGCTGTTGACGTGGGTGTGTGTCATGGTTTATTTCCATGTGTGTCATTTGGTTTCTTTCCATGTGATACTTTCTGTAGCATTTGTGACACGATCTTGCTGCTATCTCAGAAGGGAAAAGACAACAAATGAGAGACAGAAACAGGAATGACAGAGGTCTGGCATGGCTTATACCCCCACCTCCCCTGCCTGTGGGGTTGCTGCCCACAGCAGGTAGGTGTGATCTTCTCGCTGGTGAGTACAGTGCTCAATCCAGGCTTGCCCTCTGTTTCCCTTGTCACTCCTTTTTTACTCATTTCCAGGCAAATTGTTTTTGACACCTTTTAACTGTGGTTTTCCACCATTCCTCAAGTATCTCTCAGTCCACAGGCATTGATAATTCCCATCTACAAAATCAATTTATTACTTCAGTTTTTAAGATCTTTCTGTATAGGGGATTGATTCAGTACTCAATACTTCTTGCCGCAAGAACATAGATTTTGTGAGCTACAATGCCAATTATTCTCATAATTTAAACATTCACTTATAACCCAGCTGCCATGTCCAATATGGGGATGAATCAAATAAAGTATACAGCATAGTATTAATGGCAATTTCCCTTCTTGCCTGTACAAGCCACAGGCTAAGGCCAGACTATAAGAACTCTTTGACTCAAACACTCCTGATCCTCCTGTTTGAAGTGGCAGTGTTCCTCTGCCAAGGAGGTGTCGGAGGCATCTCAGGGTTTATTCAGGCAGGGCTTAGAACCAGTGATGCAAGCTTTGCCTTATTTCTCAGTTAGGTGTTATTCTTTGTACCTGCCTTGGATCATGTGGGTCTTCCCAAACCATTACCACCCAGTCCTGGTTGAAAGTCAATTTGGTATCACCCGGTTTAGATGTGATAGTCCATTCCTCACGTTTCTTCACAAATTCTTTTATTTTGCTGGCATGAATTCACCCTCTTTTCCATGGTTGGGATTGCTGCTTTAGTAGTACCTGGAAAGGACTTCTTAATAACACAGTGTTAAAAGAAAAACAATACTGCATTAACTTTCACCATTAGTTTTCTTCAAAACTTTCTGGGTTTAACTAAAATTTTTTTCTGTAGCTGCTTCTTCTTGTATCCAGCTGTGCTAATTGCTGCAGAGGCCAATTCTTCTTGTGAGCTATAATTAGTTAAATAAAAAAAGACTAGCCCAAATTTAACAGAAGATGTATCACATCTTTTGGTTTTTTGCTTTTTAGGCAACATCCAACTGTTTTAGTCTTACAGACCCATTCTTCAGAACAAAAGCCTCCTTTCCTTAACAACAAAAATCAGAAGGAAAAAAAAGAAGTCTTGTTTAAAAAAATAAAGCACATTGTGAGAGTCAGCTATCTCTGCTTTGATCTTATCTCTATTGGTGGTCCAGCTCTCCCTCTTTTTCACAGCTTTGCCTTTGACTGTACTTCCTCACTCCCCTCCCCTTGTTGTCACTCTGTCTAGCAGGAATGGGGGAGAACTTACAAATAGCGACGGTATGGGGACTTTGGGGCGTATTTCGCTCTCCCTCTTTCTCTTTCTCTCTCTTTCCCTTTCTCTCTCTTTTTCTCTCTTCTTCTCTCTTCTCCCTTTCTCTCTGTTTCGCCCTCTTTTTCTCTTTTCACATTTCAACATCCACATTCCAATATCAGTCCACTTTCTAACATTAGTCCTACATCCTGGAGAGGTGAGTCTGCCAATCACCTCTCCCTCCTTTTTCAACTTCCTTACAAATTTAATTACTTTTGTTATGTGTGTTCTGCAGGCCTGTAATTCACGGCACCCTCCACCAAGGGCTACCAGCTACCCACAGCTGACAGTGCTAAAACTAAAGACTTATTTTGCTGTCACAATTTTCCATTCACAAGCTTGAAAGGGTTGTAGGAACAAGGTAAACAAAAACTTACTTCTGAAGTGATCTTGCCTGCAATAAAAAATTTAAGGCAATGCTTGTTAGTGCAATATAATTTGCAAAGAAGCCAAGGTTTGATTTGGGAAGGGCTTCTGAGGACACAGAGCATGAGTTTTACAAATCTATAATTTGAAGAGGGAATAGACAAAATGTGGATACAGTGGGGGAGACGGCAAGTAAGGAATTTATCTCTGCAATACTCTCTTTTTGACTGCCAGGAGACACTCTCTGAAGAGGTTCTTACAGTACAAACAATAAGTGGATGGGAAGAGGCACTCTTGAATTTAAGCTTTGGTGTCAAAGTAGGAAACTGCCCCTGAGCACTGCAGTGCTGGAGCACCCTGCCTGCAAACTCACCAGAGGCAAGCCACTGCTGCCACGCTGCAGGGCTGCCTGCAGCACAGAGGGAACCATGGCCAAGCCCTCCCTGCAGGCCTGGGTAATCCACACAAGGAATCACAATTGCTTCATAGCTCTCTAACTCATTCAAGAAATAGGAAACTATAGTAAACAGAGATCTCCCTCACCATCTTTTTCATATGTGCGTATCACACACCCACTGTGATGCTGGAAGTAACAAATTGTTTACATTAGAAGATACTGAAACTTTTTCTTCATTTAGGTTTGTAGTTTCCCTTTTCTATATGTAGCCACCTCCCATTGTGGGAAAAAATGAGCCCTATTTTTTTACAAGTGTTTTGTATGCACAATTTTATTTGCTGTTCTAGATACACTGCAAGTAGTTAGCACTTCCAGAAAAACTAGCAAACAAACAAAACAAAAAAACTAAGAAAGCAAAACACATTTGGGTACATGAAAAAGGACTGGTTGGAAGGAAAATTATTTCTCATTGACCTACCAAGCAGCTGGTGTTACCTTTAGTTTAACTTTACACACTGAGAACACTTGATTGAACAGCCTGCATTGACTCAAATTAATAGCAGGTTTTGCTATGTCACAGCTGTAAACTAGTTTTTCAATCCTAGAGTACAGTAAGTTATGTATTTCAAGATAAAAATCACAATGCAAATTGGAAGAAATTTAGTACTGCATGAGGTGTGCACACAATTAATTTACCTCTAGAAGTCAGTTTATGACTTTCCTGTACTAGGATTGCAGTAGCTGCTATAGCTTGAATACACATTGGCCAGACTTGATTTACTGGATCCCACATCTTTGATAAATAAGCCACAGGTCTCTTTACTACTCCCCACTCTTGAAACAAAACCCTATTTTGAGCTACCCCCTTTTCTTCATTTACATACAGATGAAAGGGTTTTGCTAGTAAAGGTAAGCTTAAAGTTGATATTGGGGCTAATTTTAACTTCTTTTTTCTTAGTTTTTCATTATCCTTTTTGATCCATTTTATATCATCTCCCTCTGTCAATTTTTTTTATTCAAAAATTTTACTGCCTGTGTATATCCTTCAATCCACAATCTATAATATCCCAATAATCTGAGTATCTTTCTGATTTCCCCCTTTGAAGAGGGAGGGGGAAGGGATAGAATCCCTGTGTTTCAGTCTGGGTTGAGCTTCCAACTACCCTTACTAAGCAAGTGTCCAAGATATTTTACTTCTGATTCTACAAATTGCAGCTTCCCTTTTGATACCCTTAATTCTTTTTCCCCAAGAAAATTCAAAAGCTTTATAGTAGCCTCTCTAACTTCAGCTTCAGCTTCCCCAGAAAGTAAACGATTATCCACATATTGGATAATTTGTATTTCAGGGGGAATGGGGAAATTTGTAGTATTGTTTCTAAAGCTTGTCCAAATAAGTTTGGGGATTCTGTAAGCCCCTGTGGTAGTTTTGTCCATCTTAATTGCCGTTTTCTCCAGTTAGTGGGTCCTCCCATTCAAAAGCAAAGATAACTTGCTCTCCTGGGCTAATGGGCAAGCCCAAAAGGCATCTTTAAGGTCCACTACACTAAACCACTGATGCTGGGGAGGAACTTTACTTAAAAGAGTATAAGGATTTGGTACCACTGGATAGCGGGTCTGAGTTCCTTTGTTAAACTCCCTGAAGGCTTGTACCAGTCTATAGCTCCCATCAGGCTTCTTTACTGGGAGTATTGGGGTATTATGGGGAGACATACAAGGTTCTAATGTCCCATCCTTTATTAGTCCTTCTATTACTGGCTTTAAACATTCCCGTCCTTCTAAAGATACAGGATACTGCCGTACATGTATAGGACAATTTTTTTTTCCTCAGTTGTAATCTTTATGGGGTCAATATTTAATCTTCCCCTATTTCCCTCCCCTGCCCAAACTTCCTTATTAATTCTTCTTCCATCCTCCTGGCCTAGTTTTAATAGTCTAGCTGTCATCTTCCCATCTTCTGGAACAACCCCTATTCCTAATTTCACTTGTAAATCTTGTCCCAATAAATTGCTACCTGCCCCTGGGACCAAGAAAACATCCCTCATCCAAAATTTAGTTTCTCCCTCTATTACCAAATTTTTAATAACGGGTACGGTGAAACTCTCTCCTTTTGCTCCTCTTACTTTTACAGTATCTTTGCTTACACTATAACCTTTTGGAATATTTAAGAGAAAGGTTTCTGCCCCTGTGTCTACCACAAATTCCAATTCTTCTTCTTGGGGACCCACTCTTAAAATTATCTCAGCATTCCCCACCTGGACCCCACCTGTGCCCCCCCCTCGGCCCCATGGCCCCCGCGAGGGGAATTTGGGGAGGTGGGAGTGGGGCAGCGCCAAGGCCGGGCCCCCCCGCGCTGTCCTGGCGGGAGCGGCTGCAGTGGGGACCGAGTGCGGGCAGGAGCGGCCGAGAGCCCAGCGCTGCCCCAGCCCGACCTGCCCCAGCTCCATCCCTGCCCTGCGCTGGGATGCTGTGGGTGTGGGGGGAAGAGGGAGCCGGCAGTGGGTGCTGGGCCTGGGGGCAGGAGGAGAAGGGAAGGAGGAGCAGGCTTGAGGAACAGAATGGTCAAACGATGCACGTGGCAGGAGAGGGTGGGATTGTGCAGGAGAAGGAGGAATAGCAGGAGGAAGAAGAGTGTGAGGAAGAGCAGAAACACAGGAGGAGGAGGAGCAGAAAGAGGAAGCAGCAGAAGGTTCCACCCCTCCCTGTGTCTGCAGCCTCCCCCCAGCCCCAGGAGCGGTGGTCCCCCCACATGCAGCAGGTGACTGTGGAGGGGGATCCACGATTTTCACAAGGTGAATCTTGGTGTTTCGGAGCTTTCTTGGGCTAAATGTTGGTGCTTTGGTTTTATGTGGCAGCTGAATCTTTATCTTTTGAAGGAGGTTTTTGCCGAGTTGTGGTTTTCAGAGAGTTTTTGATTTGTGTCTTGAAGTTTGTGGGATTTTTGGGCTGAATCTTGGTGTTTTGGAGGTTCTTACAGACACAAGATTCCCAATGACTTCCTGAGATGTACTTGGGCAAGGTGGAACCTCCAGTCCAAGGTGCTCTCCTCTTGTTTTTCCCTCAAACCAGGATTTTTCATTGCCAGGGCGTGGCTGGATGGAGGAGGAGGAAAAGTCCTGGAGATGCTGCCGGAGGAGGAGCTGCAAACCCAGCCCAGGTTGCTGCAGGGAGGAAAGAGCCCCCTGAGCCAGGAAAGCAGGCGGAGATCCAGGCAGAGCTCAGAGCTGGTGGAGAAGCCTCATGGCAGGGAGAAGCCCCACAAGTGCTTGGAATGTGGGAAGGGTTTCAGCCAGAGCTCCAGCCTGATCTGTCACCACAGGATCCACACTGGGGAACGGCCCTATGAGTGCTTGGAATGTGGGAAGGGTTTCAGCCGGAGCTCCCACCTGATCCGACACCTGAGGATCCACACTGGGGAACGGCCCTTCAAGTGTGGGAAATGTGGGAAGAGGTTTCGGACCAGCTCTGATGTCCTCAGTCATGAGCGGATTCACACAGAGGAGAGGCCCTACCGCTGTCCCAACTGTGGGATGGGCTTCAACCGCAACTGCAGCCTCATTGTGCACCGGAGCATCCACACCGGGGAGAGGCCCTACGAGTGTGGGAAGTGTGGGAAGGGCTTCAGACACAGGTCTAGTCTGATCAAGCACCAGGTGATCCACACTGGAGAACGGCCCTATGAGTGCTTGGAATGTGGGAAGAGCTTTGGGTGGAGCTCTGCCCTGAGAATACACCAAAGCTTCCACACTGGGGAGAGGCCCTACGCATGTCCCCAGTGTGGGAAGAGGTTTCGGACCAGCTACAGTGTCCTTCTACATGAGCGGATTCACACAGAGGAGAAGCCCTTCCGCTGCCCCAACTGTGGGAAGGGCTTCAAGTGCAACTCCAGCTGCATCAGGCACCGGCGCATTCACACTGGGGAGAGGCCCTACGAGTGTGGGAAGTGTGGGAAGAGCTTCTCACAGAGCTTTCACTTGACCCAGCACCAACGGATGCACCACTAAGGGAAGCCCTCTGATTACCCCGCGTGAGGGAAGAGCTTGGAGTGAGGGAAGAGCTTGGTGTGCTGCTGCAGCTCCATCCCCCATGGGAGGATCCGGGCTGGATGATCCCCAGTGACCCCCGTTGGGCAGAGCCCTGGTGCCCCTGTATGGGGAATAAAACAGAGAGAAAAGCAATGGAGTTGATAAAGGGGCCCGATATCTGAGGCCTGACTGAGCAGAAACTGTGGGAGACACAGACACAGTTTAAGTCTCCCTGGGCAAGAAGAGGGGACAGAGGGGGGTGTTGCTATCATGCTGGCATGGTAGTGTGGAGGAAGGGTTTTAGAAAGGTCTTGGGAATGGGAAACTGAGGAAAAGGATACATTCATGTATGCCCCTGTTCTGGGTTGTAAGATAAGCTTGTATTCTATTTGCCATCTGTTGGAGGTTGGGCAGGTTTGTTATCTCTCAAGAGCAATGGTTTGCTCCGAAGAGGTAATGGTATGTAAATGGGCCATTGACTGACTCAATGCAGGGCTGGTAATGTAACACCATCCCATTGTGAGATGCTCCACCCAGAGGGGGAAGCCAAGCACTCTTTTATTGGATAAAGGGGTACCTTTTGGAGGACAGAGCAGCTCTCTCTTTGCAGGATTTCCCAGAGAAGCAGCTCCTTCAGCGGGATTCCCAGAGAAGCGGCTGGAGCGCGGTGAGGCGGCGGCGGCGGAGCTCGGAGTCAGCCCCGGCGCAGAGGACGACCGGCCCAGCTGCCACCAGATCTTCAGAGAAAACTATACCCTTCTAAAGATCACCACTTCAGCTGCAATTCATCAGCCACTGCAAGAGGAGCAGCTATCATTTCAACCGGACTGCTACCAACACCCCGAATCCTCAGGTTGTGGACTTTATCACTAGTTTTGTTTGTACCGATTGCATTTGCCTTTTTAAATTGTTATCTAGTTTTCTCCTAGTAAAGAATTGTTACTCCCATTCCCATATCTTTGCCTGAGAGCCTTTTAATTTAAAGATCCTGGTAATTCAGAGGGAGGTGGTTTACCTTCTCCATTGCACAGGAGGCTTTTGCCCTCCTTCACAGACTCCTGTCTTGTCAAACCAAGACAGATTTTGGCGCCCAATGTGGGGCTCGAGGGCATTGAGAGGGAAAAAGGATTAACAGTTCTTAAGTAATTTGTTTTTTGTTGTGTGTAGAAACATCTTAAGCATCACCATGTGGTCTAGTTTACCTTGGTTTGGGTGGCATGTGATCGTAGCTATACTTTTCCCATTTGCAGACCCTTATCTAAAAATGGGTCCTATAACTAAGGCTACTGTGTCTATCAAGTTTGGCTTCTGGGTTAATTGGGTGAGGAATTCATGGATCTTTAATTTCCTCTGGAAGGCAGGTACATGGATTCATAACTATCACACACTAACTTTATGTTTTTGGGGTTACTTTAATAACGGTACCTACTGCAAGGAAATAGCACCTGGGGAAACTTTCTCCCAACCTTTTAACCATCTTTTTGGGTCTGCTCCACCAGTTCTCAAAGGGTTAAGATCCTCTCTAAGTGTTAATGATATCATACAATGGGTGGTGTTGCTGATCTGCCTGTTATATTTAGCACTCAGAGATAAGGGAAGATTAACCTGGATGACTACCCTCACACCTACACCAGAGGCTAGGTATGCTCCTGCAGAACCTGACACTGCCCCAGAGACTCGAGATGCTGCTGCTCCAGAGCCTGACCCTGCCCCACAGCCCACCTCAGAAATGAACCACCCAGATTGGGTGAGGGTTCTGGTTAAGGAGATACGAGAGATGCTGACGGAGTGCATTTCCCCAGCTGGTGAGAAACCGGCCCTTTGCCTTGAGGAGGGACAGTCTAATAGTACAGCTGTGGAACCCACTAATGTTACAACTGTCCAGGTTCCAGCTGAACCACAAAGGCAGTCACGGTCAGCAGCAGTTGCCCCGGTAGAAACAAGGAAGTCTAAGATGAAAGCAGAGCACCCTGCAGATAGAGACAGGAATGGAGGAACCTCACAACCCACAGGGGAGCCAGAGATTGCTATCATCACCGAGTCCCTGACGTACGAAAGTCTTCGTAATCTGCATAAAGACATTGTGCAACGAGGGCGTGAGGCTTATACTACCTGGTTACTCCAGGTTTGGGATCTTATGGGTACAGGCGTGCAGCTGGATGGTGGTGAGGCAAGGAACTTGGGACCCTTGACCCAGGACTCGGGTATAAATCAGTTTTTTGTAAGGGAACCAGGGTCCCTTTCTCTCTGGGAGCAGCTCTTAATGAGTGTCAGGCAGAGGTTTGTCCACAGAGAGAGAATGCAAGAGCACCATCATAGAATGTGCTGGAAGACCCTCGAGGAAGGGATCCAACAGCTGAGGGAAGTGGCAGTATTGGAGGTACTCTTTGGGAGGGATGGACGACACAATAATGACCCCGACAAGGTCAGGTGTACGGGACAAATGCTGTGGAGTCTAGCAAATCTTGGGCCATCTCAATACACCACTTTGATTGCAACAATCAATGCTGACGCTCACTGAGAGACAGTGGGCTCTGTTGCCAACAAACTTAGGAATTATGAGAGTATGATTAATGGCCCAATGCAGGCTCATATCTCAGCCGTGATTAAGGAGTTTAAAGAGGAGATGAGGGAGGAGATGAGGAAGGTTAATACAGCACCCGTGAGAGTCACAGGCCCCAGAATCAGCACCCAACAATCCCCAGCTAGAGAGAGAGGGTACACCCCAAGGGCTAATCTGTCTAGGTTGCTGTCTTCGAGGTATTCCAAGAAATCAGCTTCACTGTTCTTCTGCGAGGATGTGCAGGTGGAGCCAGTTTCTGCCTCCTTGACTTAGGCAACAGCACTGTTGCAAATGGAAGGTGAAGGGCAAGGCCACTCATGGAAGTGTCTGTACAACGAAACCATGTGCTGCACCATCTGCCTTCCACAGGAGCAGGAAAGCAGCTTCAGGATTGCCACGGACAAATACAACAATCACAAAGAGTCGACGTCACAGCAATCAGCTGCGAACTTCTCCATCAGAGCTTTGTGCAGGGAATTCTTCTCAGTGTTGGAGAGCATCATCCAGAGGCGAAAGTGCAGCTGAGCATAAGCCTCCATTGCCTTTCTGTGGGCATCCGGATCTCGGGCCAGGTACTCAAAGAGGTTGAGTGGCTCAACCTTTTGCATTGCTTGTGGCAAGCTGATCTCTGCAGGAAGCTTCTCGTTGCCTAGAACAAAATGGTCCAGGCGTTTCCATTTCAGGCAGAGCTGCATGTATGCCATGATGTCCTACAGCCGCAGTGGAAATTCCTTCCTGCGCCAGTAGACCGGTGGTAAGATGTTTAACACATGCATGACCAGAGTCTTCCAGTTAGAGGTGGAAAAACCTGTGCCGCTCAGCATGCAGGTGAAGAGCTGCAGGTATTTCAGGTGCAACCTCTTACATGGTATCTGCCTGGCAATGTGCTGGAAGAATTTTGCCTCCGCCACAGCGAATGTCTCAGGCCATGCTGTTCTTGTGAGGATGTTGGCCTTGGCGGGCTGACTGCTCACAAGTTTACCGGAGTTGCCTTTCTGGGCCTCTAAGGGCTGGTTGACCACAAAGATGTCATAGTCCCCTTGGCACACCCCAAAAAGCATCTCCACCGACAGGGTCCTCTTGCCTCTGCTCAGCTGGAATTGGCAGGACCGGCTGCAGGGCTGAAACACCAAGTGTGATGAGTATGACTGAGGCACATGCAGCCACGAGCATCTCACCATCTGGAAGAACCAGTGGGAGGTTTTCTCCACATCCAGGTAGGAGCCGGTGCAGAGTGTCTCCAGGAGGCTGCGCTGCTGCTTCCGCCGCAGCTCCTCCTGCGAGTGGTGCAGGAGGCACAACAGCTTCTCGCCCAGCTGCTCGCTCTCACACGTGCACACCAGCTCCACACGGACGCTGAAGGTCCTTGCTGCCGTCTGCCCTGCACTGCTTGGCTCTAGGTGGAAAGTGTGCCCTGGTGGGATTCAGTGGGACCAGCACACGGTACACCCCATCCCACTCATGGGGGCTCCAGCCCTCAAAGGCACTGCCCACCCCAATGGCTACTTGAGGCACCGGATCAAAGCTATTGCTCACGCTGTCCACAAAGACATGCGTGAAGCTCTCCATCAGCTCAGCTGTCACTGAGCAGCCTCTCTCCAGGTCCTCCACAGGCCACTCTATGCCATCCACTAAAAGGATGTCCTTCTCATTCCCAGAATCTTGGGTGTCTTCTCTGTTTTCAATTCCACCACTGGCATTTTCTTCCCTGCCACCATCACTGCCACCTTTTTCACTGGCAGCCACATTACCTTGTTCCTCTTCTTGTCTATCATTATTCTTGTTTCCCTCCACATTCACATCAGCCTGTTATTCATCCTTGTTTCTATCATTGCCATCTTCTGCTATCACATCCTTATTTACTTCCTCAGGTGCAGGAAAACCACTATGGGCAATTTCATTCCCACATTGATTACTATCTTCCTGCCCAGTCCAGTCTTTACTTCTTGGGTCATTGGCCCATCTGCTTTCCTGCACCTTCACATCCATGTATTCTTCTGTTCCATCTACATTGTCTTCACCTTCATTTACATCAGTGTTTTTGCCTGCCTTTATAGTAACACTATTGTTTTTTTCTTCATTTCCTTCTCCTTCTTCCTTTCCAGTGTCCTTGTCTTGGTCCACCTGTACATCCTTGGTTTTTTCTTCATTTGCTTCTCTAGATCTTCTTTATTTCCAGCAACATTGCCAGGTTCTTCTTCATTTCCTTCAGTGGTAGTGTCTCCTGGCATATCCCCATCACTCTGTCCTTCTTTCTTTAAGTGATAGCCATTGTCGACATCGCTGTCTTCCTTCACATCATAATTGCCACTGTTGACATCGCTGTCCTCCTTCATCTTCACATCATAATTGTCTTCAGTGGCATCATCCTTGTTGCCATCATCTGCAGCCACAGGACTGCCTTCTCTGTCATCTTCAGTGCCACTGTTTTCTGCCTCCAGAGTCATATCTCTGTCTTCTTCACCTTCCTCTGGATCAGCGGTGTCTTCTTCCTGTTCAGTTATTCTCTCATCTCCCAAGGTCTTGCGGGAGCTCTGGTCCTTGCTGATGCTGCTGGCCTCACAGCTCCTTCTCCTGCAGCCCAGCCACAGGCCCAAGAGGAGCAGGATGCCAGCAAGAACCCAGAATGGCCACTGCTGCAGGGCACCAAAGAGCATGGCTCCCCAGCCCTCATCCTGCTGCTGCAGGGGCCCCTGCTCCAGCTCCTGCATCAGCCGGGCCATCTCACGGTCCAGCAGCTCCTGACGCTCCCACGTTCTCTGGTGCGTGGCCTCATCCAGCCCATACCCAGCTGGCTGGGGGTACTGGATCAGGCTTTGCACAAGCACAAACAGCAGTGACAGTAAAGCCATGGTCTGCAGGAGGACACACAGGAGGGGCTCAGTGGGGCCGGAATGGAGGCAGTGAGGGGCAGGAGTGGCAGGGATGTGGTGGCAGGAAGGAAAGGGCCCCCGGCAGCTGGCAAGGCTGCACCGCTGCCCCGCGCGCCCCGCGCCCTCAGCAAGGCGCTGCGCCCGGCGCTGGGCCCTGGAGACGGGGCAGCCCTGGGGACCGGCGCTCCTGTCCCAGCCCTCCTCCAGCCCCCTCTCCCTTCTGCTGTGTACTCACCGCTTGCTGAGGCTCTACTGGGGCAGTGACACCGGCCTGGGGCCTTTTATAGTTGCCCCCATTGTGACACGGCCCCTGTGCTGTCACAGAGCCCAGAGCGCATCACAGGCCAGCCCCGCCCGCCGTTCCAGCCCGGTCATGGAACTCATCATGGCCCCGATGCAGAGAAGAAAGGAACTGAAGTCTTTTTGCGTTTCAGGCTCTCTTATGTAGTTTGTCTCACAGCCACACGGCACTCCCCCTACCCCAGACTGGATGTGAGACTTCAAAAGGTGATGCATGTCATCTGCATCCTGTTCTGTTCAGCGCTTGAGACAAAACACCTCAACACCTCTTTCTGCTGCTGCTGGAAGGGGCAGATGAGATGGCTTGAGCTATGCTTGTAGGAAGCTACCAAAACAGTAATAGCCTCTTCAGCTGCACACTCACTAGGCAGAGGAATTTACCTCAAGGCACATGTTGGACCTGAAGGCACATCTGGAAGTGAAAAAGCATCTTGAGAAAAAATATCTGCATTTAGTCTCAGAGGAAGAATTTGAGCCACCTCAGAGCATTTCTGTTTTGTTCTATAATTTTGGGGTTGGCGGCTTTTTTTTTTTTTTCTTTTTTTTTTGAGGGCATAATAATTGTAATAAACACTACCAAATGTGAATTTCCCCTCTCCCTTCTTTGATGGAAGACAAGCAATGAAAAAGTGGCAATTGCTCTTTCTCTGCATCTTACTCCAACATTTGCAGTTATTAAAATTTGTATCTTCTTTTCACTAGTCCATCAGTTTGAGGTGATGTCTGCAAATGAATAATAATTTTTCTTACCACTGTATCCTCAGCTTTAAGAGGATTCTCTCCCTTTCATATTCAGATCTTTCATTTTCTGCTTTATGCATCCTTCAAAGACCAGAAGCCTTTTCCCTCTGCTTTTTAATTTACTTAGGAAAAGCACATTAATTAAACAGTTACATTTGGTTGGTTGAAGGTTGCCCATGATATTTATTTAGCTGGAGGTTTATCTGGCTGTCAGAATAACTCACTGGAGAGATCACAATTTTATAACAATGCTGGTCAACCAATGTGACCTTCAACAGGACCACCTGTGGTGAAGCCCGCCTGTGGCACTTATCTCTGCATTTTCTGGCATGATTTTATATGCTACTGCACCTCAGGCACACAGTATGTAACTTCTGTCAAGCCTTCAAGACACTAGAAGTGTGATTCTGGAAATGCTGATAAATATAAAAGATACGACTCAGAGATAGCCATGTTACCTCTTCTTCTAAGGTTTCCAGGCCTGTAAACGAGGGGGGACAGGAACAACCAGACAATCAATTTATGGAACACTGAAAAGGTCAAGATATTGTAATATGCTGTATTGCACTGAATCTATGGGATATTAAAATTCAGATGGTTCATTCCTAGAAAATATTTGCAGTTGCACAAATAGAGAAGCACAGATTTCCACCATGGTGGCAATTACACAAACAAATGGATCTACTCCAATTACAGTTCGAGACAAACATCCTTGTGTGAGCTTCTTTGGAGCTTTTATATTTGGAGTACTGAGTTGTTCCACTCAAGCAGAGGAACTTAACCTGATACCAGGGATGGAAGGCTTCTTCCCTTCTTCTTTCTCATAAACAAGATGATGAGAAAACATTAACAGTCAGATCAACCTCTGCTAACCTTTTAACTTCAGCTGTTGATATGATTAAGTCAGGAGCCTCTGTTAGACTATTTTTACCTCTTATTTTCTTTCTCTCCTTTCTGATCCTTAATTTTTACTTGACATTTCGATTGATTTGTTGGGCTAAGGAATTTTGCCACTATTAGCTTTACTTTGACAAACCTCTCTTATTTTAGCATAGAGGGTCCCAGAAATTTAGCTAGGAGCCATTTTGACATAAGGGAAAGATCAGGTTTCTGGTCTTTGTGACCCTGTACATTTTACAGGCTTTTGAGGAAAAACTCCTTTTCTACAGGATGCAATTTCTAAACCTCTGGACATTGCTAGTCTAATCGACCCTAAGTGGTGCCCAACATTTTTTAAATCCTTATCAAAATCTGGACCTGCAGCTACAACTGAGGCTGCAGCAGGAACACATGGAGCAGAAAGGGTATTATATGTATCTCGCAGAAAATCGTCTTCTCAGTACATCCCTCCTCTCAGTGCTTGCTTATATTAAGCACTGAAAGTCACAGTTCTCTATACACAGCAGAACCTGACTATTTAGAAAGGAAATAATTTAGCCAGCTAACCCAGACAGAGAATTGAGGCATTACTTCAGGAGAAATGAGGAAGGTGATGTCTGCCATTAGTCTTCAGTTACAAGAAGAAATAAATCCTGTCCCAAATTAAAGCAAGAGTTGCAGACCTCTTGCATTGCGACTACAAACAAAGTTGAAAGAGTATTCTGGCAAGAGCTTCTGAATTTAAATAAAGAAATGACACAGGTCACGTGAGAACCAAAGAATGGAAACATTAATAAAGGAAGCAAAACCCTGTCCATGTCACTCCAAGATGTCTTCTGATATCCATGGCAGAATGGTGAATTTGACAGAAACATTTATGTCTGACAGGCAGATATCCAGTTATAGGAAAAAATTCTGTTTGTCTATGAAAACGCAGTTTTCAGTAAAAAAGATGAAAACTAATTTTGAATGTATATAAACAATACAAAATCATTCTTCAGGATATCTTTATGTATCAGGAGGCACATCTTTTATAATACTTTTATTGCTATATTTGCGAATAACTGTTTTGCAGTGCTATTTTAACTCAAATAATTAAGCTTTCCTTCTGTTTTATGTTTAAAAGTTTGGGGTTTTTTGGCATTTGGAAGCAAGTCAACTGGAGAGCATTTTCTGTGCCATCTGAGGTCAAAAGTAACAGCATGGAGTCAGAGAAGGCCATTCAGCAGGCAATTTGTATCCTCAGTTGGGTATCCCTTCTGTAGAATGCAGCTGGTATAAACTATACAGGGTCTGGGGCTACAGAAACAGCAGAAATTAAGAAAGTGAATTTTCTAGAAAAGCTTGAAGTATAGAAAACTTTGAGCATGCTGTTAAAGAAGTTGTGAGTTTGGTTCAGGGGACTGCAGAGTTGATCCCTTCTTCAGTCATATTTCAAATGTTAATACAAGAGGAAATAGATCTTTTGATCACTTTTTCCTGTTAATAATCTGTTTTTAAACACTTCTAATAGATTGTTTTGCACTCATAGTATGATAAAAAACACAATTCTTGAAAAATTCAGCTACATGTGAAAATTAGATTTGGAAAAAATGGTGCTTCTTTACAAGTGTTGAAGTAGTTCTCTCTTCTTTGAGTAACTCCAGCTTTAGAGCAGGTATTTGAAAGCTACTAGTGAATTGTACCTATGTCCTTCACCATTCTAAACAGACATCTTCACTTTGAGCCACTTTGGAAGCCTCAGCTGTTATGTGCAGTGCCTTCTCCATAAATAGCCAAAAGTTAGGGTGCTGGAGACTCCATCTTCACTGAGAAAATCCATTCTAAAACTTGCTGAAACTATTACTATCTAATCCCCAGCTTCTAAAGGTGTTTCTTTTTATCCCCATTCATTCTTTGTACCCAGCCTGAGCTCTGGGGGTGCCGGGGGTTCTGGAGGTCCCATTTATATTCCTAAAGCTGCCATAACCCCCTGGAGGAACTCTCCTGCAAAATTAGTTCTGCTCTCTGAGTCTATGGCTTCCACAATCCCTTTTATTGGAATTATGTCTTTTAGAAATGCCTTAGGAAGTGATCCAGTGGTTGCTGAGCAGTAAGAATTGCTTTTGCCCCCCTGTTAGGTGAGATGGTGTCACCAGAAGCTATTGAAGCCTTCCTGCTCAGGGCATTTCAGTGCCAGGCTCTTACAAGCACACACAGCTGTGCTGGTTGAGCTGACCATGGGGGTAACCTGCGCTTTGTCTGATTCCCTTTCCTCAATAACAGCGTGTCGTGGAACTCTTTTCCCTTCTGCTGCCCTTGAAGAGCCATCCACAAAGACATTTTCTGCCTCAGGCCAGGCAATGTCTCCTGAATCTCCCCCAGGCTGGGTCTGGAGCTGTGTCACTTGAATGCAGTGCTGGGTTTCTTCCCAGCCCCTCTGTGGGCTGTTCAAACAGGAGGCTGGGTTAAACCCTTCCCCTGTGCTCAGTTCTGAATCCTCCTGTGCCACTGAACAAGTTTCACACTGTAATAACCGAGCACTGCTCATCCATTGCGAGGCTCTTTTGCTTATCAAAGCTTGAACTTTATGGCAGACTGGAACAGTTGGAGATCCTGTTGTCATCAGGTTTTGGGCCTTGGTTCCCGCTGAAGCTGTGGCTGCACAATTCTGCAGGCAATGAGGCCACTCTGGCCACTGGGTGAAACATTTTGGCCCAAGAATTCCTTTGGCATGGCCCTGTTTAACATTCCCCTACAATTCCAATTTCTTTTCTGAGTCTGGAAGAGACAGAGCTGAGGCATCAGTATTTTTGGTTGTTCATTTTCTCAAGTTTTGCTCTCTTTCTCCTGTCCATACCACAGCATGGAGGCTGTCTGGGGTTAAAAAGTCCTACAGTGTTCTGGCTGGAACAGAGAATCCTCAATCCAGGCTGTGTAATTCCCTATTTATCCTCAAAATTGTCTCAGCTCCTTTTTGGTCCAGGGAAATGTTACTTCTGAGATTGCCCAGTGCCTCTCTGGGTCAATTCACCAGGAATCTTCAGTCCCACAATTTCCCAAATATTTAACCTTTTTCTCCACCATTTGCCGTTTGTTTTTTTTTTTTTTTTTCCCAATACTCAAAAGATATTTTTAGCCAGGAAATTCAGCCATTTCACTGGGGCTTTGTCTACCACTTGTTCTTGTCCTCCTCATTGGAGACATCTGATTCCCTGACTGGCAGGATAGGAGTGCTGTAGGGAGACATCCCTGGCTCCAAGAGCCCTGCCTTTAGCAGGGACTCCATACCAGGCTGTGAGCCCTTCCTTCCCTCCCCTGGAACAGGGTGTTGCTTTTAGACACCACTTGTCCTGGTTGCTTCCAAGTAATTTGGAGAGGCTCCACGTCAAATTTTCCCTCTTTCCCTGGGGCTGCCCACACCTCTGGGTTCCCTTCAGCACAGGCCTTGCCAGACATTTGACACAAAGGTACAGCAGCAATAGCATCTGTATCACCTTTTACAATATTACAATGCCACCATCAAATTCCTTCCTAGTCAATTACAATCAGAGTAGGAAGAAAAAGAAATTAGTTTATTTCAAACCTAACCCCCACAGCTCCTAACAGTGATTGAACAAATGATACCAGCTCAACTTTCCCATTTATTCCCTTAATAATGAAAACATTCCTTTACAATTTTCCCCCCTTAGGTGTAAGATTCAGAGTGGATGGAGAGGCCCCTGTGTCCATCAGGAGAGGCCTCCTCTGGATGCAGACGCAGCCTGAATGTTCTCCAGGGCTCCAGTGTGGTGGGTCCCCGGTGGGATGGGAGCTCAGAGAGCCCTGACAATCCATGTCCATGCAGGGCTGGACTTGCTCCTGCTGAGGGTGCTGCTGTCTGTGCTTGCAGTGTCCTTGTGGGCTGCAGCTGGAGCCCTGACTCCTTCCCAGGGCCTGTTTGGGTGGGCTCTGCCCTGGCCAGGAGGGCAATGCCTCTGCCAGGTGCTTGTGGCCAACCCCATCATGCCCTGGATGCTGGGGCCCCCTTGGGCCCTGGGGTTGATCCCTCAGGGGCTGTGGGAACTCTGCCATGGCCTTTGCCTTCAGCTTGGCCTTTTGGTCATCCCTTCTTGCCTTCAGCTGCTGTGCCTTTGTGCCCAAGTGCTGCAGGGCCTTCTTGTGCCACTCCTGCAGCCCCGGTCACTGCCTGTGGGTGCTCATCCTCTGAGAGCTGCTGAGCTTTCTGCAAAACCTTTCCTTTCTGCAGGGACCCAAAGCAAATCCTTAACAGCAAATCCTGATCCTTCCATGTGCACTCTGCATTTCCCAGCTGTTCCTTTGTTTTCCCCCTTGTGCTCAGGGTCCCTGCACAGCCCGTGTGGCAGAGCCGGTGCCTGTCCTGCCGCAGTGTCCAAAGGCGGCCCCCCCGGCGGGCAGGGCCGGCAGCTCCCTGGGGCCGGGCAGCGGCCGGGGCGTCCCGCAGCCTCCTGGGGGCCGGGGGCCACTGCCGGCCCTGCCCGGGGCTGGTGGGGTCAGGCAGCGCCCGGCGCTGAGCCCCGGCTGCCCCACAGCCCCGGCCCGGCCCCGCAGCTCCCCACAGGCCCCAGCCCGTGCTCCCGGTGCCGCACCTCTGTGCCCGGTGCTGCCGCTGCCACCGCAGAGAAACCCCTGGCATCCTGACCTCCTGCTTTTCCTCTCCTGGAAACCGGGGATGGAAAGGATCTGGATCAGCTGGCAAATTTCGAGAATAGGACCCTGCTGAAAATCATCCCAATCCTGAGTATTTTTCTCCTTCTCCTCTTTTCCGTCATCCTTTTTCTTACCACATAGATTCCTCCTGCTGCCTCTTGCTGTAATGATATTGCTGCACACTCCCCTTCACCTGATCCCTTCCCAGCACACCAACACCCTCCATTCCCTTGTTTTCCAAATGCCTTCTCAATTTCCCTTATTTCCTCCCTGGGTGTCCATGTCCTTAATTATCTGTGGGGGAATGTGCAAACTACCTCAGCATTCTCGCAAGGGACCCTTCAGAGACATTTTGCGATCATCATCCCTTTGGCCGGGACCCCTCCCTGGCTTTCCCTTTTCTCCCCTCCATGGGTGCCCTGCCATGTTCACTCCCCGAGGATCCCAGGGCACTCACTGATGAGATTTTCAGTGCTCTCTCCCTGCTGACTCTTCACAGACCCCCCTGATGTGTCACTCGTCTGTCTCCTGGTCACTCCCGGGTCCCCAATCAATCCCCGGTGCCACCGCCAGCCAAGGGAGCTGATCACCCAAAGTGGGTGAGGCACCTTCAGCTGCACTCCCTGCCCGCCGCCCCGGACAGTGTTGGAGGACACAGCCTCCTTTTCATCCTAATTCTCCTGGCCACATCTTCCTCTCCCTTTCCGCATTGACTGAAGTACTTGAGAGGTACAGACTTCCCAATCCACCTACTACATACTCCCATAATATGCTTCCTGTTTTTATATAGCAAATGATATTCATGGCTCTGTTAAGTCTTTGTTTTTTTTCTGGAACTTCTGAGCAGGACTTTGGCTGAGGAGCAGTCTGTGTCATCAGTTAATAACATTTTCTGAGACAGATTGTGTCTGCTGTCACTTCCTTATATACAGGTCCCTGGCCCTATCTCCGAGCAGACTCACAGCATCTGTTTGTAAAGACACTTTCCTGTTGTTCCTTTCATGGGTCCCCCGTTTGTGGGACATCCCCCCTGGAGCAGGGTGTCCCCTCTGTGCTGCAGCCCCAGCGCTCAGGCCGAGCTCAGCCAATCAGAGCCCGCGGCGCTGATGACTCACCAGTTGCCAGGCAGACTCGCAGCTCCCCGCGTTCCCCACCTGGACCCCACCTGCGCCCCCCCTCGGCCCCATGGCCCCCGCGAGGGGAATTTGGGGAGGTGGGAGTGGGGCAGCGCCAAGGCCGGGCCCCCCCGCGCTGTCCTGGCGGGAGCGGCTGCAGTGGGGACCGAGTGCGGGCGGGAGCGGCCGAGAGCCCAGCGCTGCCCCAGCCCGACCTGCCCCAGCTCCATCCCTGCCCTCTGCTGGGATGCTGTGGGTGTGGGGGGAAGAGGGAGCCGGCAGTGGGTGCTGGGCCTGGGGGCAGGAGGAGAAGGGAAGGAGGAGCAGGCTTGAGGAACAGAATGGTCAAACGATGCACGTGGCAGGAGAGGGTGGGATTGTGCAGGAGAAGGAGGAATAGCAGGAGGAAGAGGGGTGTGAGGAAGAGTAGAGACACAAGAGGAGGAGGAGGAGGAGCAGAAAGAGGAAGCAGCAGAAGGTTCCACCCCTCCCTGTGTCTGCAGCCTCCCCCCAGCCCAGGAGTGCTGCTCCCTCCACATGCAGCAGGTGATTGTGGAGGGGGATCCATGATTTTCACGGGGTGAATCTTGGTGTTTCTGAGCTTTCTTGGGCTAAATGCTGGTGCTTTGGTTTTATGTGGCAGCTGAATATTTATATTCTGGAGGAGGTTTTTCCTGAGTTGTGATGTTTAGGGAGTTTTTGATTTGTGTCTTGGAAGTTTGTGGTATTTTTGGGCTGAATCTTGGTGTTTTGGAGGTTCTTACAGAAACAGGATTCCCAATGACTTCTTGAGGTGAACTTGGGCAAGGTGGAACCTCCAGTCCAAGGTGCTCTTCTGTTGTTTTTTCCCCAAACCAGGATTTGTCATACCCAGAGTTTGCCTGGATGGAGGAGGAAAAGTCCCGGATATGCTGCAGGAGGAGGAGCTGCAAACCCAGCCCAGGGAGCTGCGGGGAGGAAAGAGCCCCACTGAGCCAGGAAGGCGGGCGGAGATCCAGGCGGAGCTCGGAGCTGGTGGAGAAGCCTCATGGCAGGGAGAAGCCCCACAAGTGCTTGGAATGTGGGAAGGGTTTCAGCCAGAGGTACCACCTGATCCGGCACCAGAGGATCCACACTGGGGAGAGGCCCTATGAGTGTGGAGAGTGTGGGAAGAGGTTTCAGACCAGCTCCAATCTCCTCAGTCATGAGCGGATTCACACAGAGGAGAGGCCCTTCCGCTGCCCCGACTGCGGGAAGGGCTTCAAGCACAACTCCAGCCTCACCATGCACCTGCGCATCCACACCGGGGAGAGGCCCTACAAGTGTGGGAAGTGTGGGAAGTGTGGGAAGTGCTTCAGACACATGTCTGGCCTGATCCAGCACCAGGTGATCCACACTGGGGAACGGCCCTATGAGTGCTTGGAATGTGGGAAGAGCTATGGGCGTAGCTGTGCCCTGAGAAGACACCAGCGCATCCACACTGGGGAGAGGCCTTACGAGTGTCCCCAGTGTGGGAAGAGGTTTCATACCAGCTCCAATCTCCTCCTTCATGAGCGGATTCACACAGAGGAGAGGCCCTTCCGCTGCCCTGACTGCGGGAAGGGCTTCAAATACAACTCCCACCTCACTGTGCACCGGCGCATCCACACTGGGGAGAGGCCCTACGAGTGTGGGAAGTGTGGGAAGGGCTTCTCCAGGAGTTCTCACTTGACCCAGCACCAACGGAGGCACCACTAAGGGAAGCCCTGTGAGTGCACCACGTGAGGGAAGAGCTTGGAGTGAGGGAAGAGCTTGGAGTGAGGGAAGAGCTTGGTGAGCTGCTGCAGCTCCATCCCCCATGGGAGGATCCGGGCTGGATGATCCCCAGTGACCCACGTTGGGCAGAGCCCTGGTGTCCCCGAGTAAAGCAATGGAGCTGATAAAGGGGCCCGACATCTGAGGCCTGACTGAGCAGAAACTGTGGGAGACACAGACACATTTGAAGTCTCCCTGGGCAAGAAGACTGGCCAAGCAACATGGTGTGAGACTTTGTGATAAGATAAATGTTCCCAGGTGATGTGATGTCACAAGGAATATGTAACCAATGGGAAATTGTTACCAAAAACAGAGCCCTCTACAAGCACCATACAAGTAAATCCCTGTATAAACACCTGGTACACTCAGTAAAATTGGCTTTGCTCTAAACTCGGATGTCCCCGTCTCTCCATGGTGGATAACCCTGTTGTGGGTGATCCCCGTTGGGCGGGGGGAAGGTGCTGGAGGGATTTCTTCCCCTTCTCCTGGTGCTGCCGTGGTTTGGTTGGTAATAAATTCCCTCCCTGTGCCCAGGCTGGGTCTGTTGTCCCCGTGCCGGTGCTCGGGGCGGGATCTCTCCCGTTCCTTCTCTGCACTGCCGGGCCTCTCCTCAGCCAATGAGAGAACGCGGTGGAGAAGAGTCAGCCAATCAGCGAGAGCGGGGCTGATGACTCACCAGTTGCCGGGCAGACCCGCAGCAGGCAGTGTTCCCCACCTGGACCCGCCCTCCCTGCCCAGGGCCGGCCCCGCCGTGGGGTCCCCCCAAGTCCCTCCCCAGTGCCCCCATGAACTGGGCTGGGTTTAACTGGGAAGCTTTACTGGGAACACTGGGAGCAGGCGGGCAGGGGCAGAGTGATAGCACGCCTGGGGGGACACTAGACCCCCCCAAAATCACCGTGGGGATGGAGTGGGGGGTCCTGGCTGGGCCCGAGGCCACGGGGAGCGGCTGCGACCGCCGGCGGCTCAGGAGCTCTGTGGGCAGAGAAAAGGGGGTGACACCGGGCTGGGGGCCCCGGGGAGCACACACACTCCAGGGGAGGGGGGACACGACTCACGGGACCCCCCAGACTCTTGCGCAGGTAGAACCCGATCCCCAGTGTCAGGAAGACAAAACCCAACTCGGGAGTCTCAGTTCCTGTCAGCATCTTGCTGCGGCAGCATCCGGCAGCATCTCTGGGGGTCCGCAGTAGTCAGGATCTCCCAAAAACTCTCACAGACACCCAAAGGCCCTCCAAGCACCCTCCTGGTTGTTCCTAACCCACTTAGGATCCCCTGAAACCTCCCTCTTGATCCCTTCCTGACCTCCCCAGGACCCACCAAAGCCCCTCCTGTCCCTCTCAGGATCCCACAGCCTCCTTCCAGTTGCCCACACTGCCCCAGGACCCCAAAACTCTCTCCCAGTCCCTTCCCAGTGCCCACCAGGACACCCAGAACCCCATCCCACCTTCCCCAGTATCCTTCAAATGCCTTCTTAGCCCTTTCAAACCCACAACCTCCTCTCCCAGTTGAAACCAGGCTCTCTCCAACTCCCTCCCAGGTGGTCCCAGCACATTCCAGTGGCTCTCCCAGCACCCCCAGTTCCTCCCCCATACCCCAGTGTCGGCTCACAGGGTGCTCCAGGCTGACGTTGTTGGCAGGTGGAGGTGAGCCTGGCCCGGGTTTGGGTTTCCAGCAGCACCAGGAGCTGGTGGGTCCAGTCCCCATTGGGGACCACGTCGGTGGCCACCACAGAGATCTCCTGCTGGCCCTGGAACCACCTCAGCTGGATGGGAACAGGCGGCCGGGCCCGGGCCGGGAGCTCGAGGGCAGCAGAGAGATGGACACGCTGGGGGGCACTGGGAGAGAGTGGGTGTAACAAATAAAAAGGTCTTTGTTCATCAAAATGAGTGTTAAAGGAGATAAGAATTAGAATGGAGTAGGGAATACAACTAGCATAGAAGACTGTGTAACTAATTATATACAAGTTAACTTTTAGGCTAAGGGCAATCTGCAAGGAAGATAAGGAGCCTTCATTCCTATGACCACCAAGAGCAGAAAAAAAAGACCCCCAGCAACCAATTGCACCGGTGCAGAGTGCATAGAGAGAAAATACGTCAACCGGAAATAAAAAGGGACTATAAAAACAAAAAGGTAAAAGGGGGAAGGTGCGCCGTGGCGGAGCAGAGGCTCCCTGGCCACCCAGCGCTGTTCTTTTGCTTAATACCGCTTGCTTAATAAATTCTTGTTAATTGATTTATCTATAATTAGCCTCCCCAATTGAATTTGTCTATAACAAATTTAGTGATGTGACTCAGATAAGGGAAAATGGGTGGGAATTCCTAATCAGGGAGGCGCCTTGCTGCCTTTTCAGCAGCCCTGGTGCAGGCTTTTCCTTCCCAGACCCTTACTGACGAACCCAAATTTGGTATTAAGCAAAAGGGATACCAGTAACCCCATAATCTTTGTGCACGAAGACGGGCGAAGACGCAGGACAGCGTGAGTATAAAAGTGGGGATCCGCTGGGTTGGGCTGGGATCCCAGGACATAACGCGTGAGACGTCCTTGTAGGACGAGGCACGGGCAGAGCTCTGAGTAGTGCGGTTTGCAGAGCCCGCAAGGGGCTGGGCACGAACAGGGGCCACGAGTGTGTGTGTGCCTGAAGGTGTCCTGGGAGATGGGACAGAGGAAAAGCAAGCTCTCTGCTTCCATAGGGATGGGGACCCGGTAACGCTTCCCCAGATCCCCCCTGACAGTCCATTAGGTCTAATGATAAAATCTTGGGATGAATATCCTTCAAGGAAAGGGAAGGCTAGGGCAAAAATGATACATTATTGTATAAAAGAATGGGGAGGAAAACAAATCTGTAGTGATAATTTATTTTGTCCAGTGTTTGGAAACTTCAAGGACTGGATTTGCCAGGCATTAAACATTTATGTAAACTCCAAAGAACCTTTTGATATGGAAGAGAGCAAGTATGCTGCTCTCTGGATAGTGGGGGAAACAAGAACAAAACTTTTTGCCTTAAGCACTCAGGGAGGGAAAAAGAAAAATAAAAAGCCTGAGGAAGTTCCAAATGCACCCTCTCTACCATACATACATCCTCCTCCTCCACCCCCACCAGCACCACCCGCAGTCTACCCCGATTTAGATCAAGGGGGAGATTTTGATAACCAAGAGGTAGAAATCTCGGAGCCAGTCCCTGAGGAAAATCGCTGCGTTACTTGTAGCCTAACAAGGGGGGAAAGAGAAAGGGAAGGGCAAGCTCTATATCCATGAAGGGAAGTAGCTTTGGGAATGATCCCTAACCCCAGTGCTGGTCAGCAGGGACAACCAACCCAAATTCTGGGAATAGGTTATATGGAGGTACCTCTCAACTCAGGAGATGTGAGGGAGTTCAAGAAAGAAATGGGAGCATATGGGCCAAACCTTAAAGGAATTTTCTGACCCTATAGCATGGGACTTCCCATGTGAACAAATTCAGAATCCAGCTGAGGTGGCAGAGTACTTTAAAGAGAAATGCCATGTTGAGTCTAAGGAGAAAAAGATCATTGCAGTGAGCTGGGTCCTGGCTGGTGCTTATCGCACCCTGCTAGATACTGTAGGGAAGCAGACAGAGGAAGGGGGGCAGGGAGATAAATCAGCAGCTATCCCAGTCACTCAGGCTGCAGCCAACAGCCCCGGCTCGAAACCAGCAGCTAAACCAGACCGTGAGCCTAAGCCAGCAGCTAAACCAGACCGTGAGCCTAAGCCAGCAGCTAAACCAGACTGTGAGCCTCAACCAGTGGCTGTTGCTATGAGCACAATGGGCCAGTGATGCCTCAGGCCATCAGGGCAGAGATGCCACCTACAAGTGGGCATGAGACCAAGGGGTGGATCTAACCATGGACAGTGTTTCCCAGGTTATCCATGACTGTAAGACATGTGCTGCCATCACAGGCCAAGCAGGTGAAGCCCCTGTGGTATGGTGGGCGGTGGTCCAAGTACAGCTATGGGGAGGCCTGGCAGATTGACTATATCACACTGCCCCAGACATGCCAAGGCAAGCGCTACGTGCTCACCATGGTAAAAGCCACCACTGGATCGTTGTAAACCTACCCTGTGTCTCATGCTACAGCCCGTAACACCATCCTGGGCCTTGAAAAGCAGGTCCTTTGGAGGCATGGTACCCCTGAGAGGATTGAGTCAGAAAATGGGACTCATTTCAAGAACAGCCTTATCAACACCTGGGCTAGGGAACATGGCATTGAGTGGGTGTACCACATCCCAAACCATGCACCAGCTGCAGGCAAAGGGGAGAGGCACAATGGACACTTAAAAACAACCTTAAAAGCATTGGGTGGGGGATCTTTCAAAAATTGGGAGCAACATTTAGCAAAGGCCACCTGGTTAGTTAACAGCCAAGGTTCCACCAATCGAGCAGGTCCTGCCCAGTCTGAGCCCCTGAATAGAGGAGATGGAGATAAAGTCCCAGTGGCACATGCCAGAGGTTTGTTAGGGAAATCAGTGTGGATCAATTCCGCCTCGAGTACAGACAAATCCATTTGTGGGATTGTCTTTGCTCAGGGACCAGGTTGTACATGGTGGATAATGCAGAGAGATGGAGCAACACAATGTGTACCTCAGGGGGGTCTGACTGTGGGGTGAGACTCGTGCAAATATCACTGTTTGCTGGATGTTACTGCCAGTGTCTGTACACGAAAACATACAGACATGAGACAGAAAGAAATGTGTAAGTATCAAAGGTTTGAGCAAGTGAAGTAGAAGGAAATGTGTAAGTGTCAAAGGTTTGAGCAAGTGAAATAAAAGAAATGTGTATGAGTAAGTGAAAGATAGAAGTTCTTACTTGATGGAGTTTTTACATGATGTTGAAGATATGGAGATAAGGGGTGGAATGTCCGAGGGTGATGTTATGGTGTTTGTATCTCCAATCGTGTGTTCTGTTTATGTTTGATATTATGTTCTGTGCTTTCAGAACTGACTCAGAAAGTGAAGGTTTGTTTTGCCTTGTTATCAGCCGGCTCACCTCCCCCCATGCTCTGCTGTCTAGAAGAGGCCAGTGTTGACTGACTTGCTTTCTTTTGCTTGCTGGCTTTTGCTTGCTTTGCTTTGCTTTTTTTCTTGCTTTTGCTTTTGCCTTTGCTTTTTAAATTAGTTTAGCTAAGCAGTCCAATTCTTTCCCTGGACTGTTTCTTTTCCCTTTCCCTTTCCTGAATACCATCTAGCCTGCTCTGGACTGGGACCCTCTAAACACCGAGGAGCACCGGGAGCCTGCGCACTGTGATCTGCAGCAGCCATCCCCAGGGCCCGGAGCAATCCCCAGCGCCCAGACCCGGGCGACCACTCCCAGGAGAGACTTCCTGGATTTGTCATCTCTTCAGAGTGGTGAAAGAGTTTTGTTGTCATCTGGTGTTGTTCATTTTTTTACTGCTGGGAAGGGTTTTGTTTGTTAAATAAACAGGTTCTTTTCCACTTCTCTCAGAGAAAATTCTTCCTGAATCAGGTGGGTGGGGAGGGGCCATGGGGGTTTGTTTTCTGGGGGCTCCTTCCAGAGGTTTTTCTCCCAAATTTGCCCTAAACTAGGACAAATATTTTGCTGCCCATCTCGTAGCTAGTGAGAGTGAAAAAAAATCCCTGTTCTAATCATATTTTGGTCCCAATTACTTTGTGTTAGTATGGAGCAGTTACTGGCTTTGTTGTTTGAATTCATAGTGTCTTTTAGAGTGGAGGCCTGTATGTGTTTCTGATCCCTAGGGCTTTTTTGAGATCTTAATCCCTCTATGGTCCCTAGGATTATTTTCTTATCCAGGAATAGATCTGGTATTGTCCCTAATACCTAGTTTTTGCAGTAGAAGGGCACTGACGAGAATATCCATTGGGCTGTGCTAGGGTGTGATGGCATCCAGGGGGTTTATGAAGGTGCTGAAGTCTGTTCCAGGAATGCATGGCTCATAGTCATGGTTGTGCAGCTAGTTTGTTAGAGGGGAAGCAGGGGATGAGGCTTTTCAGCTGTTGCTTTCCTTCTTCTCCTCTGAATCTCTTAGCTCCCTATTAAAGAATGTTCCGTTTCCCCTGACTGTTAAAGAGACCATCTTCCTGGTGTTTAATCTGGTAAGCTTTCTCTATACAGTCTGCAGTCTCTCTAGAATGAGGGCTGAGATTTCTAGAGAGGCTGAAGAGACCCCTGACCCAGGAGTAGACCCAGGTGTGAGAAATCCTGAGTGGTGTGGGAAATGGGGGGGGGGCGGGATTTGGCACATAGACCGTTTTCCCACATTCAAATTGATTTTACTGATTTGCCTAAAGTAGGAAGGTATCAACACTTATTGGTGATAATAGATCACTTGACTCACTTTGTAGAGGCATTCCCTACCTCCAGGGCAACTACACAAACAGTAGTAAAAATACTACTAGAAGAGATAATCCCCTGCTCTGAACTAGCAGAAGTAATAGACTCAGACAGAGGGCCACACTTTGCCTCCAAAATAATTAAACAAGTAGTTACAGCTTTAGGAACAAAGTGGCAATATCATACTCCCTGGCATCCACAAAGCTCAGGTAAAGTGGAAAGGGTAAATGGGAAAATTAAGAAACAACTAACTAAATTTATGTATAAAACACAGTTATCCTGGGTAAAATGTTTACCTTTAGACTTGTTAAATATAAGAACTCAGCCCAGAACCGATATTGGAATCTCTCCATTTGAAATGCTTTATGGGATGCCTTATGACATGGATTCTCCTATAGATCACCCTGAAATAAGTAATCAACAAATTAACCAATATGTCATGCAACTTATGAAGGCTCGGGAAGGGCTTAGGAGAGCTGGGTACTAGTGCAACAACCTCCTTTAGACCTAGCAATCCACAATATAAATCCTGGTGATAAGGTGTTAATAAGAAACCTAGAAAGAAACCTCACTAACCCCAAATTGGCAAGCCCCCTATGTTGTTTTACTCACAACAGAAACTGCAGTCAGAACCGCCGAGGAGGGATGGACCCATGCGAGCCGAATAAAGGGACCGATTCCTGCTGCTGCCGAAGAGCCCTGGAGAATAACCAGCCAGCCCGGGGACCTTAAGGTCCCATTTAAATGGACTGAATGGACTCAGTAAGAATTGTACGAACCAGCTGGTAGAGTGAGATATTGGACTATGGATATCCGATAACTAATGATTTTAGAGTATATTGTACAAATAAGGATTGTAATTGTTACCTTTTTGTATGCTATATTTGTAAAATTTGCAGGAACGGTGGTGGGTCCATAGTTACAGAGGCACTCCTCCTAGGGATATTTGTAAAGGTGTTATCAGTTAGAAAGAGAACTGACAGAGTCAGTCCTAAGGATTGGAGTAGAGAACGGGACCCTACCAAGGGAATCCCAAGAGTGGTGGGAAGTGTTTACTAAGGGGGCCAGACCTGAAAATTGTTGTTTCCACTCCAATGAACCAATTCCCTTAATTGTTCAAATTATAAAAGGGAATTGCTGGAAAACTTTACCTGGGATTCAGTGTGACTCACCACAAGTGAAGGATAAAAGCTGGGAATCATTCAAAAAGAGGCAACAAAAACAGAGTAAGGGTCCTCCTGAAGAATATCCTTGCTGCTGAGAAGATGGTGCGCCTCGCGGCTCGGAGCAACCGAGTCGGCGAGTGAGGCAGAGGGATAAGTGGTGGAGGAAAGAGCCCTCAGACTGGGACAATTCAAAGTATTTCAAGAACTGCCTCAAGGATACTGATCTCCCAAGGGTAAAGATGAGCCCAGCAATAACATGTCAAAACAAACACTGGGAATGGGGAGATAATGATAATCAAATCCTGGGGCAGTTTGGACTCCACCCTTGCTGGCAAATTCTGTGCATATTAGTTATATGTTGTACCTGGCCTGGTCAAGGGGACTATGCACACCAGCCATTTAATTGGACTCTGACCAAAACAGACCAAGGGAAAGTTGTTAAGCATAATGCCACCACTGTAGCTCCCATTTTTTTGTTACTAACAAAGACTTGATAAACTCTATGTGGGGATGGAGTAAACCTGAACTCCAGGCTACAGATTGGTGTCCTAGTTCCAATCCTGGGAGGGGATATTGTCATTATCCTGGGGAATATCTGTGTGGGTATTGGGGCTGTGAAGCCATAGCAACCGCCTTGGCTGTCACCCATCCAGATAAATTTTTAAAGACCTCATGGTACCCTGAGGGGTGTAAAATTACGGGGTATGGCACTCAAGGAGAAATTCTGTATAAGGGGGATTGCAGGTCCCGTAACATTGTTGTTACTAAGTTTAACTTTCAGACCTTACATTTTTAATAAAATCATAGACATTGTAAAAGGAAGATTAGAGGCAGCTCATCTAATGCTTATTCGAGATAGGTAAGGAAACATTGCCCAGGGACTTAGAAGTAGATGAAACCCTGGTCTTAAGCTACCAAGAGTTAAAGCGTTTTAATGAACAAATTGGTAAAGAGAAAAAGGGGGAATTGTAATAAATAAAAATGTCTTTGTTCATCAAAACAAGCGATAAAGGAGATAAGAATTTGAACTGAGTAGGGAATGCAACTAGCATAGAAGACTGTGTAACTAATTATATACAAGTTAACTTTTAGGCCAAGGACAATCTGCAAGGAAGATGAGGAGCCTTCATTCCTATGACCACCAAGGGCAGAACAAAAAACCCCCCAGGAACCAATTGCACCGGCACAGAGTGCACAGAGAGAAAATACGTCAACCGGAAATAAAAAGGGACTATAAAAACAAAAAGGTGAAGGGGGAAGGTGCGCCGTGGCGGAACAGAGGCTCCCTGGCCACCCAGCGCTGTTGTTTTGCTTAATACCACTTGCTTAATAAATTCTTGTTAATTGATTTATCTATAATTAGCCTCCCCAATTGAATTTGTCCATAACACCCCTGGCCCAGCAGCAGGGGACAGGGGGCACGGCCTGTCCCCCTGGCCCAGCAGCAGGGGACAGGGGGCAGGGCCAGTTCCGAGCCTGAAGCGGAATCCTCAGCGAGCACAAATGACAGCTGGCACTTCAGGGGCTGGCAGGAGAAGCTCAACCCATCTGCTCGCTGCCCTTCCCAGCCATGGCCACGCTGATGCAATTGGAAGAGTCGCCCCTGCCCAGGAAGCTCTCAGGTCAAAGGGAGGAGCAAAAGCCACGGGTTTCTGAGGTGTTAGCTGCCACTGTCTCTGGTTTTCCTTCCAATTCCTAAGGGGTTTTGACTGGTTTTACCATTTCAACACTTTCTGTGAAGAATGCTTATTTTATGATTGGCTTTTCACAAATGTTACAAATTATATTATATGTGTAATGTTAGAAAGTTATGCTGTATTAATTCTCTTAAATAGTGTGTTAGAGTTTTAGGGAACAACATAATATTAAAATAGAAACTCTGCAATGTAGGATTTTTTTACTTGCTCAAGCAAGAGATGAGATAATCAATAAACTCTTCACACAGGGATGGTGGTGGCTTGGGCCACATAAAGAGTTACAACCTCCTTATCAGAAAAGACAAACATTCTTCTATCTTGTCTCCATCTTTATGGAAGCACCAGGATTAAGGGAAAGAAGTTGACAAAATCCAGAAAAGTTCCTAATTTGCAAGGAATTTATGCATCATGTATGAGATACATGAATATGCAATAGGCTATTGCTTTTAAGGTTATTCCTTTGTTCACAAGGCATGCTTGTCCTGGCTTAAGTGTCCGAGAGCATCTGGACGTCTATAATTTTTTGTTTTTTATTGTTTTGTAATTGTCCTAACTCTAAATTTGATTAGTCTAATTGTGTTACTATTTTTATAAACACTTTATTATTATTAAACGTTTAAAATTTTAAAAACCAAGTGATTGGCGTTTTTCACAACGTTCCAGGCTCCCGGGGACCCCCTTATCGGTATGTCCGACCCCGCAGGCTGCAGAGGGTCCCCCAGCTCCGGTGCCGCCCTTCTCCGCTCCCCAGCCCCGCCCCGCCGGTACCGGGCGATCCCCGGTGGCTCCGGGCTGACGATGCAGCGCCTGCCCCGGGCAGCCCAACCCCACCGCGGGAGGGTCCCACGCATCCCCGGCCCAGCGCCGGGGCTCTGCCGGCAGCCAGCACCGGGACCCCAAAATTCTGCTGTCCCGGGGCCACCGAGCGGGCACCCGGCCCTTGGCCCTGTTATAGATACATATTATAATATTGGCTTTTTGTAAACATTCCATTGGATTTTATATGTGTGGTGTTACAATAACTTTGTTATATAGTTTTTATTTCTGTTGTTCATTGATTAAGCTCAGACATACTAGTGCCATAGCTGATAGAAGCATGCTTGTGTTAAAATTCCTGCTTGGATGGGATAACATCCAGTGAGCACAGGATGAGGACACCTGTACAGATCTGCCGACCATCAGCACTCACCGTCTGAAGGCAGTGTGGGCCGGGGCCAAAACTGAAGATGATGATAAAAAAGGACCAAAACCACAACCAAGGAATACACATGCCCTAAAAAGGTGGAACCGAGGAGGAGCCATGCTGAACAGTTGTTGGAATATGTAAACTAGCTTGGGAAAAAGTTTACTATGCATAAGGGACTATGAATATGCAACCGGCTGGTGTAAGGGAAAAGGTATTCAAGGGGTATCTCTGGAGATAACCGTGTGCTCTTGGCTCAGTGCCGAGATGCACCCGGCCGGAACAACCTTTGCTCTATGGCCCTTGTCTCCTCTTGTCCTGTATGAAACTTTTTAAATGTTCCCAGGGGAGTGAAGGTGTTTTTCCCAGCCCCGAGCAGAGAGCTCTACCCGGCGGCTCCCGGGAAAGGCGGCGGCGCTCGGCAGCGGCCCCGGCCCGCCCGGCCCGCGGGAATTCCCCGCAGCGGGACAAAATCCTGCCCCGAAGGAGCGCTCGGAACGCCGCCTGCGGCTCCTCCGTGCCCCGCAGGTGCCGCAGCTGCCCCGCTGCGGCAGGCGCGGCTCTGGAGCAGGGAGGCTCTGCGGGACCCCCGGGCTGTGCCCCCTCCCGGGCCGTGCCCCGGGGCTGATGCTCGGCCCGGGCTCTCTCGCTGTCCCGGCTCCCGCAGGCTCCCGGCGGGAGCGGCACCGCCCGCCCGGCGCCGCAGGGCCGAGCCCTGCCCAGCAAAGGCTCCGTGTCCACGGCCGGGCCCTGCCGGGGCTGCGGCCGCTGCCCGGCCCGGCACAACCCGCAGCGCCCGGCGCGGCTCCCTCCAGCCGGGCACTGCGGCTCCAACGAGCCGGAATATTCAGCGCACGGAATCTCTGTCAGCTCTGCTCACATTGCAAAACCAGCTGCTGCTCAGGCAATCCCAGCTCCCACTGAAGCCTCCCACCAAAAATGCTGCCTTCAGCTCGGACACACCGGTAAGAAACCCAAGAGCAAACTGAAAGCTGATTAGAGAATCTTGCACAATCACATCCAAGAACATTTTGTTATAAAATCACAAATATTAACAGAAGCTGAGAAAGTCAACAATGTTAGAAAACAAGCTTCCAACAATGAGACTCAAAGAGCTAAGGGCATGTGTTTGAATGGAATGAGCCTTCTCTTTCTGACATGTGAGCAATGCCATGGAATTTCCCAAACCAGAGAAATAGGGAGGCCTGGCAGCAGTAGCTTCACACACAGACACAGCAATGACACAGAACAGGGCAGGGCAAGAGGCTGACTGTGAGATACCACAGACAGAGGTATTGTTTATTAAGATATATGTAAAGGTTAGGAAACGGAGTGTGACAAACTACAGACTAAGGTATTGTTTAGGAAACGGAGGATACGCAAATAGCCTGCGGGCACAGCATTTGCAAGATAAGAAAACCACAAACACTTACACCTGGGGACTGATGATACAAGATAAAGAGAATTACTTACAGACTGCTTACGTAAACAAAAAGAAACTGCAAGATGATCCAGGAATTAGCTTGCAAATTCCAGGAAAACAAAAGGAGGCACCCAGAACTTCATGGAAAGGATGGAATAAAAAGAAGGCTGTTTGAACGAATCGGGGCGGCAGAGGTGGAGCAGAGACTCCCCGGCCATCCAGCGCTGTCTTTGCTCATATCCTACTTGCTGTAATTAATAAAATTCTAATTGGATTATGATCCGTTGTGGCGTAAATTTATAACACTGACAAAACTCTAACCGCTACTTGCAATGAAGTACCTTTGTTTCCAGTTCTAATCTAGCCACTATTAATATAGAGTCCAAAAGGCTAAAAATACTAGTAATAATAATAACTGTACCACTAATAGCAAAAATAGAGGTAATAGAAATAATAAGAATTAATAGTGGTAATAAAAACTCTACCATACTTATACCAGGTTTGCATGGCCAGGTTTTGGTAAGGGAGGAGCTCTAGGAGCAGCTTCTGTGAGAGCAGCTGCTCCTCCATGTCCCACAGAGTCAATTCCAGCTGGCTCCAGGACAGACTGGCTGCTGGCCAAGGCTGGCCCAGTTAGAAATGGTGGTAACACCTTTGGGATAAGAGATTTAAGAAAATGGGTGATGCTGGAGTTGTGACTATGAGCAGGGAGGAGCAGGGTGAGGACATGTGAGGGGAACAGCTCTGCACACCCCCAGGGCAGGGCAGGGCAGGAGGGGCAGGAGCTGCTGCAGCTGCTGGAGCTGATTGCCCTGAGATTCCCTGGTCAGTCCCTGGGGAGGCAGCTGGGCCCTGCAGCCCATGGAGGGCACGGAGGGCAGAGATGCACCTGCAGCGCCTGGAGGAGCCCGTGCTGGAGCAGGGGGATGCCTGAGCGGAGGCTGCGACCCCATGAGAAACCTGTGCTGGAGCAGGGACCTGGCAGGGACCTGCAAACCCCTGGAGAGGAGCCCACGCTGGAGCAGGGCCCTGCCAGGACTTGTGAGCCCATGGAGGGGCGAGCCACGCTGCAGCAGCTTGTGGAGAACTGCTGTCCGTGGGATGAACTCACCGTGGAGAAGTTCATGGAGAAGTGTCTCCAGGAGGGACCCCTGGCACAGCAGGGGAATGACTCCTCCCCCCGAGCAGCAGGAGAAACAACAGGGGATGAACTGACCAGAGCCCCCATTCCCTGTCTCCCTGCACCCACTGTGGGAGGAGGTAGAGCTGGGAAGGAGGGAGGGAAGGGCAGAAGGTGTTTTTAAAGCTTGGTTTTACTTCTCACTATCCTGCCCTGATCCAGATAGCAATAAATTCCATTATTATCTCCAATTTTGAAAATGGTTTGCCCATGATGGCATTTGCTGAGTGATCTGTCCCAGTCCTTAGCTCAAACCATGAAGCCTTCATTCTGTTTTCTCCCTCCTGTCCATCTCTGGAGGGGAGTGAGAGAGCAGCTTTGGTGGGTGCCTGACATCCAGCCAGGGTGAACAGCCAACACTTCCTTTCCTTCATTCATTATTTCTTTCCAGAGGTCACTGTGAAGGGGTTGAGAGGGGTTTTGAAGGAGGGAGTGAAGGTTGTGGGGAGTGGTGGGGACAGGAGCCACAGGACGAGGGATAGGCATCAGAGGGGCCTGGGCAGCTGGTGGGGGCACAGCCTGTCCCCCGGCCCAGCAGCAGGGGACAGGGGGCACGGCCTGTCCCCCTGGCCCAGCAGCAGCCCCGTGCCCTGCCCAAGGCACTCCCAGCAGGGGCTGGGCCCCAGAGGCAGGGGGAGACCCCAGTCCTGGGGCAGCGCTTCTGCCCCGTCCCCTGTCCAGCCCAGCCTGCCCCGTGTGCGCAGTGACCGCTGGCACGGGCTGCCCTGGACACTGTGACCTGCTGGGGACACTGAGAGCTGCCCCGCTGTGACACTGCCCTTGGGATTGCACAGGCACCAAACAAACCCCAGCCAGCACCGCCCCTTGTCATGTCCCAGACACCGGAGAGCATCAGAGCCAGCCCCGCTCCTGGTGATGTCCCAGACACCAGAGCACATCCCAGCCCCGCTCCTGGTGATAAACAGATTTCAGGGGCACAAAAACAGTTGCAGACTTCCCATACTTTAGGGATCCATTAAGCACAGGAAAACGGCAAGGATTCATTTGTCACGTTTGCATGGGAAAGGCAGAAAGGTCAGAACGAGGAAGACTTATTTTGCTTCCTCATTTTGGAGACCCCTCCCCAAAATGGACCCCCGACTCATTTCAGGGAACAGAACCACACATGCTTAATAGCCTTTTTGCCAATTAGCACATGAAGTGGAGCAGAGGAAGTGACAGGGATATGAATATGCATTCATATTTTGTATATTCAAGACTTCTGTAAATATAAAAGCTTTGTAATACCTGTGATTTTTGCAGTGTGCATTAGGGAATTATCCCAGGTACTGCCCGTCTGTCTCAATAAACATACACTTTCTAACTTTAAACTCTTAGAGAGTTTTTGTCTGTCTCAGTTGGATTTCGATATTAGATTGATACTCATATTTTAGTAAATCATTGTCTTAAAGAAGTCCTAGTATGTGCATTAACATGTCTTTTCTTAATATTCTAGTAATTATTCTTGCATTGCTTCAAGATAAACTGGTATGATTCAAAGAATATCCACTGAGGTGCACATAGAACATCGATTTATCATAAGCAAATTGCAGTTGCAGAGATTTTCACTGAAATTCTGCCACTTGTCATAATTTTAAAAGTGAAAAGTCAGCTATTAAAGCAAATAACAAAATTTCTAACTTCTAACAAAGGGAAAAAAGTATATGGTTTGCACTAGATAAAATATAAATACAGAAAATGTCTCCCAACCAAGTTCCTTGCCCTGATCAAAACATCTCCCAATCAAGTTCTTCGCCCTGAACCTGACTGGTAAAGAAAAATATTATCAGTAAAGCTGGACAAAACTTTGCATAAGTTAATAGTATTCAAAATCCATGTACTGTTCCTATTATTATTTTTATACAAAGAAAAAAGGGGAAAGGGGTTGGATTGAGGGTACACCCTCCTCCCCTCTGAGTCTGTTCTCATGTTTTACAATAAATCCTACAACAGTACAATACAGCTGCCTAAAATATGGACACTGGAAACCACAGACAGCATTACAAATGATCACCTGCCTCATGGACAGTTCATAGATGGACTTGATTTGTTTACAAATTATTTCTCATGTTTGCAAACAGTTTTTCTGTTTACAGATTGTTTTCTGGGAGTTTGGTTTTTCCCCAAAGGATCAAGTGCTTAAAGGTTGTTGTATAAAATTGGGTTTTTCTCTAAGTGTTAAATGGGCTCAGGGTTAAATAGCTTTCTGCTTTTAGAGATAAGTTCAATTTGTAACCAAGAAGAATTATGCCTGTGGCCTGAGTTCTCCCCTAACAGTTCCTGGAGGGGAATGCTGCAGCTCCAGTGTAAATTAGATGCACGCTGTCCTCTGTCCCCATGTTTGCAAAGGGCCCTTGCAGATGGGTGACAGAGAACAATACACAGAATTTTATACAGAAAAGAAGGGTTAGGTGTTCCCATGATTGACAGGGGTCTTGACCAATCAAATATCTCCCAAAACTGCAGGCACCTCACAGGCCAGAACCTGAAGGGGCGTGGAGCTCAAACCAATGAGAGCTTCCAGGCCTGGTCTTTCAAATGCCCTGTCTAAGGGGGAGCTTGGGAAATAAAATCTCTCTGTTGCCCCATGAACTCGGGAGGAGCAGTCTTTGTCTCCTGTGCCCTCGCTGACCCACGAGACCAAAGAGATGTTCACCGGGGCCCTCCCTGTTTGTGGCCGTCCATTGCCCAGCTGAGCAGAGAGCCAGTTGTGTTTGCAGTGAGCTGCCACAGGAAGACACACAGCAGCTGGAGATTTGAACAGCAGGGCTTGGGCCAATTCTTTTTCTTTCAGAGTGCAAGAAAGACGCAAAAGCACAAGGAAACATGACAGTGTTTTGGTGGAGTCTCTTTGTCCTGTGAAGTTCAGTAGTTGTTGGTGTTTCTGTGCTGCTGCTAATCCCTTCCATGAAAAAATCATTCCGGGAAGGAGCAACAACATCTGACACGCACCAAGTGTTGCCCCCAGTTGCTCCAGGTGCTGCTACCAACAGCCCCTGTAGGACGGAGCACAGCCCCCAGTGCACACCAGCTTTGGCTGCCCTCTGGCAGAGAAGCCCTTTTGGGGCACAGGTTTCTGGGGCAGGAGACGGGCACCGGTGCTGCCAGGGCTCGGGGGAACTCTGCTTGGGCGGGGACTGTGCCTCACCTGCTGCTGTCAGCGCTGCCCGGGCCCCAGGGCTCAGAGCAGCATTCCTGCTCTGGCCCACACGTTCCCGGTCTGTGTCCCACGGCCGTGCTTAGGATGGCCACCGTGTGGGACGTGTCCCGAGGAGGCCGTGCCAGCTTCTGTGGAGGCCCCGTGCCCTTCCCGCCGCGGCTGCGTCGGCAGTTGCGGGGGCTCCTGCTGCTCTGAGCCCGCAAAGCAGGGCAGCGTTTGCTGATGGGCTGAGCCCTTCCTAAAGATCCTGTTGGGCTGCCCGACACACCTGGGGCAAGGCATTCCTTCCAACCTGGGCCACTCTGGGGGGCTGGGGGTGGCCCCAGGGCAGGTGGCAGTGCGTGCAAGGGCCCTTTGTGACACGGTGCAGCATGGTCACCGTGGAATGGAACGGGACAGGGATTCCAAGGGCCCTTGGTGACACGGTGCAGCATGGTCACCGTGGAATGGAACGGGACAGGGATTCCAAGGGCCCTTGGTGACACACTCTGGCAGAGGTGTTGGCAGTTACAAGTTACAGTTACACTCCACAGTGCTCGGTGCACACGACAAGGCAGGACGGGAGAGAGCGGTGCTGTGAGGAGCCCTCACACAGTCACTCGTTCCTGGCTGACCCGGAGCTTTCCCGAGGTATTACTCCTGCAGGTGAGCTCGTGGCCAGACCAGAGCACTTGGTGACCCCTGGCCTTCCCGAGGCATCTCTTCTGCAGCTGCCCTCGAGGGCAGACTGTGGCATTTGCTTTTCACTGCCCTTGACAGGAGTCTCCTGTCCTTGTGGCTGGAGCCCCCAGGACCAGAGTGCAGGACTTGCTGTCCTGTAGCCTTGCCAAGACTTCACTCTTGCAGGTGCCCTAAAGGCACGACTGCAGCACTTGCTGACTCGGACCTTTTCCTTTTCACCTTCTGCAAGCAGCCATGAATCCAGGTAGTGACGTAGAGCACAGACCTGCGAGCGTGCCCAAGCTGGCCCGGGGGAAGGAGGAGAAAGAAGGCCCTGGAGCTGCCCCAGCACAGCAGCCTGAAGAGCTGGAGCAGTTCCAGCCATGGCAGAAGGGTGAGTGGCAGAGCTGGGCCACAGGGCTGGTGCCTGCAGCTAACTTGGCCCCATGCCATGCCATGCCATGCCATGCCATGCCATGCCATGCCATGCCATGCCATCCCATCCCCTGGGGCCATGCCCATGGACAGGATGGAATAGGAGCCAGGCAGACCCCCCACAGCCGTGCTCCGTGCCCTGGGCCGTCGCGGGGCTGTCCCTGCCTGGGCAGCGCAGGGCTGGGCTGTGTTCTCCGGCCTCTCCCGCAGCCCCTCAGCTCGGGCTGCGCTCGCTCTTTGCCAGGTGCAGCCGTGCAGCGCACACGAGAGCAGGAACGCAGCCGTGGCCGATTCCGCCGAACAGCGCAGGTACCTGCAGCCATCCCCACCTGGGCTGGGCCTGCTGGCACTGCTCAGCCCAGCACTGTGCTTGGAGCACTCCATGCAGCATCCCGGGCTTCTTGCCCTTCTGCTGCAGATGGTTTGCAAATTCATGAAGAGGATTCGGGAGGAAGAGAGCAGTGCCATGGGCACCGTGCTCAGAGCGTACTCTCCCATCTTCAAAACCAAGACCAGCGCTGCCCTGCTGGATATGCTTGTGGAGGAGGGTCCTTCCAGCCCAAAGCAAGTAAGCAGCCTGTGGCCTGCCTATTCTCCTCCCAGCAATTGCTTGGCCTCCCAAGCCACGCCTGCTGCTCCCTGGGAGCCTTTGAGGCCATGGCAGTGTGGTGGCAAGGGAAGCACTTCTCTGGGGCAGCCGGGCACATTCCTTCCGCCGGCAGCTTTCCAAGTCTCCCCTTCCTTCTCCAGGTGCCCGCCATGGTGAGGTTCATCCACCAGTGGCTCGTGGCCAATGAGTTTCCTGAGTACAATCTGTACAGGCCCCTTCTGGATCTGACAGAGGCACAGCCCTCTGACGTGGTGATGGCTCTCCTGCGTGTGGCCCCATTGTGTGACAGGTACGGGGCCCACCTGCCCAGAGGGCTCAGGGCTCAGCAGCCCTTCCCCCTGTGCAGCCTGTGCCAGGTGTCTGACAAACAGAGAATTCCAGGGCCCTCTGGCTGCTCCCTTTGCCAGCCCTGGCCCCTGCCAGCCCCCAGCGTGCTGCCATGCTTCCCCCCTGCCCCTCAGGGGCCAGTCCCCACAGGGCTGGGCTGCCTGCATGCTGCCAGTGAGGTGCAGTGGGCAGAGGCAGGGCTGGCAGAGCAGCTCAGCTCCCCGCTGCCGCCCAGGCCACGCTGCTGTGTCCCAGACTCCTCTGAGACAGAGTTCTGACCCCACAGAGCTGCTCTGGCCATGTGGAAGAGCATCATGTGCTCGCCCAGGACTGCAGAGCTGGCCATGCTCGTGCTCCTGGATGTGCTGGGGAGCTGGCCAGAGCACAGCACGTGCACCTCCGATGGGGACCACACGGCTGTCCTTGGCCTGGCTGTGAGTTTCTGCCTTTGCTGGCCCCAAGGCCACCTCTCCAGCAGCTCTCCATCCTCCCTCCCCCACGGCGTCTCCCTGCCTCAGGCGCTGGGCTGAAACCTGGCCTCGGGGCAGCTCCAGGGCCACCAGTCCCGGTGCTCCCCCTGCGTCTCTCAGGGCCTCTCCCTTCTGTGCTCGGGCCCTGCCACACGGACACCTCGGCACTGAGCGCTGTCTCGGGCTGCTCTGTCCTTTGCAGGCAACCGTGGTGATGTGGAAGATCCTCCAGCTGCCCTGTGTGCCACATGTAGTCACCGTGCATTTCCCCGGTCTCTTTGTGCATCTGCTCTTCCAAGTGCTCTTCAGCACAATGGATGTGCCAGCGGAGGTCGATACCTTCTGGAAGGGATGCCAGCAGCAACACGGCCTTGCCACCAGCCCCAGCAGGTGCTCCATGCCAGTCCTCCTGTCCCTACCATGTGCCCAGGGCAGGGGCCAGTGCTCCCAGCGTGACCTGGGCTTTGCTCTGTGCAAAGCTTTGCAGAGCAGACCCTCAAGGCCCTGCTCTGCCGACTGCACTATGAGGATGTGGTGGTGGCCATGGAAGACAAGCGTGGCTGGGACACACTACTCTGTGCTGACACCCACCACTGTGCTCTGGGCGTGCTGGCCAGGTGAGACCCCCTGCTCCCCAGCTGTCCACGGCATGTGTGCCCTGTGCCCAAGGTGCCCCACACAGTCCCCATGGCCGTGGGCCAGAAGGCCTTGTCACCAAGGGACGGCCAAGGAGGCTGCAAAAGGCTGGGAGAGGAGCGTGCCCAAGAGCAGCAACCTCCCAGAGGGCTCAGCTGCCCCTTGCAGGGTGGTGGAGAAAGGCCAGAGCTCTGTGAGGCAGTCCTGGGAGAGGTCTGCCCCGCTGGCTCAGGGCTTTGGCTCCTGTTTCCTCCTGTCAGAGAAATGCTCCGTGCATCCGAAGCTGCGTGTTCCGCCATTGCATTCCACCTGCTCGGGCTGCTCAGCAAGGACACGCTGTGCCGGGATTTGGCCGCCCTGGCGTTCCTTGTGGAGGTGAGCCTGAAGGCCGGCGCTGCCTCGCTGAGCTGCCTCCCGGCTCTCTGCCCTCTCTTGGCCGCAGTGCCTGGGACGGAGCCCGCGCCCTGTGCTGCTGCCTGGGCCCGGCCCTGGGCGGTTCTGGGCTCCCGCCGGCCGCTCCCCCGTCACCGGCCTGTGCCTTTCAGATCCTGGAGCACCTGAACGTGAGTGAGTGCCGTGACAGCGTCCTGCAGTTCTTGTCCAAGCACCTGCAGAGCGAGTGCAGGGGGAGGCGTCGCTTGGCACTCCGAGGCCTCGTGGCGCTCGGCACCACCAGTGTCTCGGTGAGAAGAGCGCAGGGGCTGAAGCCGTGCTGCCAGCGTGGGGCTGGGGAAGGCAGTCCCTGGGGCTCGGCTGGCCTTGGGGCACTGGGGCAGCTGCTGCCAGCTCTCCTGCCTCCTGCTGCAGCTGCCCCAGGGCTTTGGCACAGGCCTTTGGCCCCTGGGCCCTGTGGCAGCAGGATGGTGTTTCACACACTTGTGTTCCACAAGTAGATGGCCATAAGGATGTGGAGTCTGCATGAAAGGCTCGTGGAGCTCCTGCAGGAAGATGACAGCACCATGCTCAGGATGACCACGGTTCTCCTCAGGGCTTTATTTTTCTGCAATGGTGCCCCAATAACCAGCGCCCTCGCCCTGCAGCTGGCTGAGGTGCTCCTGCCACTCTTTGACAACGTAAGGCTCTGCACCTCCAGCCACGGCCAGCGGGTGCTGCCCGCACACTTTGTGCCCTGTGCACTCACAGGCTGTGCCCAGGTGGGCCTGAAGCAGCTGACGCTGAGGTCTTTCTTCCTTCCTTTCCTTCAGGAGGACAGCCAGGTGCAGTTGTGCTCCATGTTTATCTTCAAGGAGATACTGGATTTTTTTCCGGAAGAGGAGAGAAAGGCCCTGAAGGCACACGTGCACCAGAGCCTGCTGCCACTCTCCTTGCACTGCTATGATGAGAATCAGCGAGTGGCAGAGGTGAGGACTCGGCAGCTGCCGCTGGCCCCTGGCAGGGGCTGGGCTGGCCCTGCCCTGGCGCCTCGCAGGCTGCAGCTCCTGCTGGCCTCGGCACAGGGACGGGGTCCTGCGCCCTGGGCTGTGGGGCCATCTCTGCATCTCTGCTGCTCTCCAGGCTTCTCAGGAAACGCTCCTTTGTGCGGCTGAGTTCCTGAAGAGGAGGGACCTTGGACAGCTGGTGCAGAACCAGAAGTTGTGGCAGTTCACCGAGTGCCTGGTAAGGAGGGCCGGGAAGCCACAGCCCCAGCCTGGAGCAGCCCCTGAGCGCGGTGCTCGGTGTGCGGGCTGGCAGCTGTGCCCCTGCCCGCTGCTGCAGCCCGAGGCCGCGCGGGCTCTGCTCCAGGCTCCTGCGGCCCCAGCCGGGTGCCCATGGAGCCCCGGCCCGGGGGGCTGCGGGGCCAACCCTTCCCTCCTGCCGCTCTCTCCAGCTGGCAGAGGACAGCAGCAGCGTGGCCGAGCACCTGCGCCGGGCCCTGCCCTACCTGCAGAGCCCACAGGAGCCCCTGCGAGAGGCGGCCGTCAGGTTCATGGGTGAGCCACGAGCCGCGCCAGGAGGGCGTGTGGGCACAGGGCTGGCGGCGCCGCTGGCAGGGAGCTGTGCCCTGGGCCTGACAGGCTCTGTGTTCCCAGGGACGGCCGGGCGGCACCTGACGGGGAGGAATGAAGAGCTCCAGCTCCTCTCTGAGGGTGAGCGAGGGCAGCGGGCTGCCAGCGGGGGCTGCCGGGGGAGCTGCGAGCCCTGCCCCGGCTGCGGAGGGCTCTGCTCCCTGTGCGGACCAGGGCCGGCGTGGGCAGAGCACACAGAGCTTTCAGGACACCTGGGGGATTCGTGGCCAGCAGCTTCGGGCTGATCCAGCTGGTCCCTGCTCCCTGCTGGCCATGGCCAGAGCCGGCTGGGATGGCCCTGGCACAGAGTCCCCTCGGGTGCCCTCAGATGTGGGAACTGACCATGGCTCTGTTCCTCTCTCTTTCAGCCCTTGAAGGCTTGGAAAATGACAACAGCGTTGCGGTCTCAAGCCTGGCAGTTCAAATACTTTACATCCTCCAGGAAGCAGAGAGAGCTCCATATTCCATCTTTGACAACCTGCGTGATCGGCTCTGCAGGGCATGGAGGAGACGGCCTCGTCTGTCGGGGATCGGCTGGCTGCGCTGCTGGAGCTCTGCAGAGAGCTGATTGCAGAGGCTCTGTCTGCAGGGGCCACCTGAGCCAGCAGAAATGTTTTGTTTCTTTAAGATTGTTCTTTTCTTCTTTTGTTTTTCTTTAGCATGTTAATATAGGATGTGTTGCGATACACAGACTCCCAGGATCTTTCTTTTGCTGCCCAGGCTCTGCAGGGCCGAGGGGAAGAGGGAGAAAAGGGTTCCTGGGCTCAGCAAGCTGCCCAGGCATGCAGGGTTGCAGGGAAAATGGCCAGAAGTCCCTTGGCCTTTGGTGGTTCTGATGAACCCTCTGTGCTGCCCACAGAGCAGATGGGCAGGGGCTGGAGCTGTGGGGATCTCTGTGAGAGCGGTGCCTGGAGATGGCCACAAGCCCTGTCCCAGGCAGGAAGCGCCATCCGTGTCCTCCTGCCCGTGTGTTGCTGGCTGGATTGCTGAGGGCTTCCAGGTGCCTCTTGGTGGGGCTCCTCTGGAGCTCCTGTGGGGCTGCGGCGCTGCTGCCGGGCAGGTTGGCCGGGCTGGGGAGAACCTGAGGGGACGGAGCCACGAAGGGATGAGGGGCTGCGGGAGCCCTGACAGGACAAGGCAGTGGAAAGGCATGGGGGGAATGTGTGAGGGAGTGGGTGACGTTGGCTCGGGGAGGAAAGTGGGTTGGAGCCAAAGAGACCACTCATCCCGATGTTCATGTGGCAAAAAAGAACACTTTTATTCTCAAGACTTTCTTTCTGAAGGGCATTTGAAAACCCAGTCTGGATGATTTCACTGCTCTATCTCTGTGCCCCTTCAGATTCTGGCCTGGGCAATGCCTGCAGCCTTGGGAGAGATGTGATGTGCCAGGCCCCTGTCAGTCAAACCAGGGCTGGTACATTCACCCCGTACAAACCAGCCTGCACGGTGACACACGGCAACAGAGTGCGAGGCACAGCTCCAGGAGCTCCCCGTGAACCTCTGGGACCACTGTCTGCCCCAAGCTTCAGGGGCTGCAGTGGGAGCCCGGCTGTGCTCTGCCCTGGGGCCATCCTGCAGGGACAGCTGCAAACAGGGAGCATTCCCTGCCACAAAGAGCCAAGGCAGGGCTGCAGGGCAGCTGCTCCAGCTTCACTGCTGAGTGCTGTGCTCTGGGGCTGGGGCTCCCCACACAGGGGACTGCACTGGTGTGCCAGAGGGGACAGAGAAGCTGCAGCTTCAGCCTAGCTGAGGTGGGTGTGTGGGCTGGGAAGAGTGGGGAGGCTCCAGGGTATTCACAGAGCTCATCCTGCTGCAAGGACGAGGAAAAGGGAGCGGGAACTCAGCAGTGAGGAGAGCTGGGGGCTGGAGAGCAGCTCTGAATGACACTAAAATCCCACCAGACCTCTTGAGACATTGCTGCTCCTCAGCCAGTGACAGGATGAGTCCCTAAGCCTGGGGCTCAGCCTTCCTCATGGTGAAGGGCAGCAAGGAAGGCAACAGTGTGATGGAGACTGGAATGGGCTGGGAACTCACTGGGGGAAATGAGGGAGCAGTTGGGGAGTAAAAGGCAGGTGGGGGAGAGAACAGTTCAGAGAAGGGCTGAGCTGCTGTTTGAGCAAGCTGAAAAAAGTCATTTGGGGTCATCCCAGATTGATTCAATTTCAGAAGTTATTGAACAAGTCTATTTTTTGTGTGGTGGCATGTTTTCTCTTGGAGTTGTACACTCTGCAAACTTGAGCTGTGTTGCTGAAATGCTCAAGCCAGTCTGTGCTGCAGGGCACCCCATTTCTCATTTGGCTGATTGTGGCCCGGTGCTGAGCTCCAGCAGGGCCCTGGCAGAGCCCAGAGCAGCCTCAGCACCCGCAGAGCCCGGCTGCAAGGAGAGAGACCAGAAAGCCCCGTCAGCTGAAGGCTCCTGTCCCCTCGTCCCAGCCGCCCGCGGTGCCCAGGCCATGTTGGCCGTGCCAGAGCTGTGCCCAGAGCTGCCCATCACTGCTGCCTTTGGGAGCAGAGCAGGAGGGCAGGACATGTGCCCAGCCTGCAGCCAGCCACGGCACCTCCAGCCCTCAGCAGCTGCCCAGAGCAGGACGCTCCTGTGCTCGCTGCCATCTCCTCAGAACTCTGATCCCACCATCCCCAGCAGACAGGACCCACCTCACGCCATCCCACGCTGGAAGAAAAGCTGCTCCCAAACGATGCCCTCAGCCTTCTCCAAGGGCACGGCCCATCCACACCACAGCTGCTCCCAAGCACATCCTGATCCAGCCTGGGCCCCACCTGGAACACTTCTTCTAGAAAAACAAACATCAAATTATTTAAAATAGATTACAGACAAAAAGGGGAATAAGAAAAAAGGTCAAAGATCTTACCTCTGTCAGGGCCTTAAGGAAGGCCCAACCCCTGCATGCCAGGTTTTTCCCTGGCATGGGTGAGGGAATAATCCCAGGCTTTCTCTCTTCCCCTGCACTGCCCCCATGGTGATCCCAAAGCAAACAAGGGCAGTGGAGCAGCCCAAGCCCTTCCTTGCCTGCAAAGCAAAGCAGCCCCTGCACAGGGTCTGGAGTCCCACCTCTGTTCCCACCATGGGGGTTTGTTTGTGTCGGGCTGGCTGCCCCAGCCCAGCCCCAGCCCAGGGCATGGTGGGTGCTGGGGGCTGTTGGCAGTGCCAGGAGCCCACTCCCATTTTGTACCCACACCAGCCCATGTCCCCAGCCCTGCCAGAAGCAGCCTGCAGCCGACTGAAGGATCAGCTGCATCCACCCCAGCAAAGGGGGAACCTTTGGTTCCCAGCCAGGCTGAGCAATGCCGAAATCTGGGAGCATCCCCCTGCATGTGGACTCATCTGCAAATTCCCTGTGGAACCTGACTTTGAAGGAGATGTCAGAATCAAAGTCTATCATCTTCAGCATGCTAGAGACCAGGTGAAGCAAGAGGTTGTCATCCTTGGTGTTCTCCTCACTGTCCCCAGCAGCAGCAGCCCGACCTGGGACATCTTCTCCAGGGGCTCCTTCTCCTTCCCTGGGCCAGACCAGGCTGTCAGGGCTCTGCTCAGGGCCCCACCATCCATGAACCATGGCAAGCAAAACCAGGGGGATGGTGGGCCCCAGTGCTTGCCACACCAGGTCTCCAGCTCAGCTGCAGCCCAAGAGCTGCGTGTTCCCTTCTGCTGACCCCTGCTCAGAGCTACAGGCAGGACAAAACCTGTCTGGTTGGCTTTGCCACTGAGTGCCAAGAGATGTGTGGAGCTGTTACCTGCCAGGCTCCTGGATCCAAATGTGCATGTGGATCTCTCCCATCTTCTAGGGCAGAGGAACACAGAACAGCCCAAGGATCATGGAAAATCTCTTCTAAGGATGGCCTGTCCAAGGGCTGAATGGACAAACACCTCTTAATGACATCCTGGCACTCTGGGGAGAGAAACCAGCAATCACCAGTCAGTTGGAGAAATTGCCCTCTGTTCCCGTGCCCAGGCCGTGCTGGGTGTGCCCAGAGCTGGGCCTAAACTTCCCCATGGATTCTCTGTTTGGAGGAGAGCAGGAGAGCAGGACATGTGCCACCTCCTCAGCAGCTGCCAGAGCGGGATGCGCATGAGCTGCTGCTGTCTCCCAGCACTGGTACTGCCCCCGAGGCCAGAGATGAGGATCCACCTTGATAGAGCTGTCCTGGGAACAAGATCTGCCCCCAGATATCTCCTGGCCCCTCCTGAACGGGTGCTTCCCCCTGACCAGGTGGTGCAGCAGGAGGCCCAGGGACCAGATCGTCGCTGCCTCGCCGTGGTAGTGTTGGTGGTGGATCCCCTCTGGTGGGCTGTAGGACAGGGTTCCTGTGGAACACAGACACAGTTCATCCGGGGGATGCTGCAGCCTCCAGCACCTGGTGGAACAGCCCCCGCGCCTCCTCCTCCGGCAGGAACCCCCGCTCCGCCAGGAAACCCGACAGGTCCTGGCACCGCTCCGGATGCTCCAGCACCAGCACAAAGCTGTCGGGGAGCTGAAGCCACTCCAGAAGCTGAATGACACCAGCACAGCCAGAGGAGACCTTGTCCAGCAGCACGATCTCCAGGGCTGCGCTGGTGCCGTGGGGCTGCGGGAGGAGCACGATGCCGTCAGTGGGGCTGATGCTGTGCCGGGGGTCGGGAACCCCTCGGCCAGCCCGGGATGCTCTGCGCCCTGCGCTGGCCCCACGCCCGCTCTCCCTCCAGGCGTCCTGGCAGCTCCCACCCTGCCGGGCCCCGGCTCAGCCCCGCCCGGCACGGCCCGGCTTCTGCCGCTGGCCCCGCTCATCACCAGCTCGCCCCGGTGCTGGATGCTTTCGCGGCTTTCACTGCCACTGCTGCCGCTGCAGCTGAAGCTCCGTGTCCGTGTGTCCCCGTGTCCTTAAGTCCCCATGTCCGTGTGTCCCTGTGCCCCGTGTGTCCCCGTGTCTGTGTTTCCCTGTGTCCATGTGTCCCGGTGTCCATGTGTCCTTGTGTCCTTGCGTCCCCATGTTCGTGTGTCCCCGTGTCCGTGTGTCCCCATGTCCATGTGTACCCGTGTCCGTGTGTCCCCGTGTTCGTGTGTCCCTGTGTCCGTGTGTCCCCATGTCCATGTGTCCGCTGCCCGCTCGCCCCCGTGCCCAGCGCCGCGCTCCCCGGGGCAGCCCCTGAGCCTGTCCAAACACGGGAACTTTGCCGTGTCCAGCCCAGACCCAGAGCCTGGACTCCTGCCCAGGGGCACAGGAATCCCCTCGGTCGCTGCTGTTCATTGTCCCTGCTGAGGGTCAAACACTCTTGGAGCACATTCCCTGAATGCTGAATTTGTACCTGACCCAAAAACTGCACTTAGTCCCCAGCACTGATTTCCAAAAAAAAAAAAAAAAAACAACCTCAAAACAGGGGAAGGCAAGTGTGTAGCTCATGGTATTTTACAGTGTCTAAAACTTGCCACGTTGTGGATCATAGAAGTGAGATCCATTTGCAAATAGTGGGAAGGAGAAGTAGTGAAAGATAGAAAAGGGTAGCATAAAAATAAACAGAGAAAATCATCTTGGATTGTTTCTTTCCATTTTCATTTCATTTCTTAAAAGCTGTTTCAGTTTTCCCAGAATCTTCTACACAGTCCTGTTTGCTGTTTCCAAGAACCTTTGCTGGAGAACGAGGAGGCTTTGAGCAGCTTCTGTCACAAGATGTGCCACCAGCTGCAGCTTCTCTTGCCTTTCCACACCGTGTGTGCAGCTCGACTCTTGCAGAAAAGCAGGACAAATAGATGAAGAACTTTACAACTTGTTCTTTCTTTTCCTTGAGGGCTGGGCAGTTGTGCCATTGGTGAGATTTTCACTGTTATTGTTCTACCCTAAGAAACCATGATGGGCTCCCAGGAATTGTCAGGGAATGCAAGCCTGAGTGAACACAGAGAAAGAATCTCCAGAGCCTGCAGCCAGAAATGGAGAGCTGTGTGATAATCATTCCAACATCCCCATGGACATCTTGAAAGTGATGTAGAAGATGAAAATGGGCTGACAGAGGGAGTTTGTTTCTGTGTTCAGTATAGAACCTTCCAGCTCTCAAGCACTGACAGAAATCAAGAGTACAATCAGTGCATGAAAAGCACCAGAACAAGCTGGTCCTCTCAGGGGATGCCTGAAAGAATCTGAAAAGGAGAAATGCAGGGAATGACTTGGTGGACTTTCCCTGTACAATGGATTGTTTTTCCTAATAATTTCCAATCCATTCCCTCCGCTTTTGTCCTTCCTAACAAAGCCATTTTCATCCCAGATTCCCCATGAAATGGGAACCCTGAGCTTGTGGAAGTGCCTGAAGGATGCCCTGTTCCTCTGCAGGGACGCTCAGGCTGAGACAGGAGCCGGAGCCCTCTCTGGGGAAGCCTCCTCCGAGCTGGAATTTGTGCTGTGCTGGGAGAGGAGGAGGAGGGGAGAAGGCTGGCGCTGTGTGGCAGGAGCAGGAGGTTTGGGCCGCAGGACATTCCGTCTGCGCCGCTGCCCCGCAATGGGCAGGAACGCTGTGGGGAAGACTGGGGGACACTGGAGCGGGATATGGATGGAACTGGGGGGAACTGGAAGGGCCTGGGAATGAACTCAGGTGTATTGGGAGGGACTGGAGGGGCACTGGGGCTGTACTGGGCTGTACCGGGGATGAACTGGGCTGTACTGGGAGGGACTGGAGGGGTTGAATGGGCTCTTCCCGCCCCCACTGCCTCCCATTTGCAGAGGGTCCGCCCATCACAGCCCCAACCAATCAGCGCCGGGATCATGGCTTTGGGGGCGGGGCCTGGGGTCTGCGCCTACTTTTCTTTTGCCTACAACTCCCGTCATGCTCTGCGGCCCCATAGAGCCCCATTAAAGCCGGGACTACAATGCCCGTCATGCCCCGCGCTCCACAGAACCCCGGTACCGCCCCCATCTGTCTCATCAGTGTCCCCCAGACCCTCCGGGACCCCCAAGTGCCCCTCAGCGCCCATTTCGGACCCCCAAAATTTTACTGGCAAAGTACAAAAGAACAAGAAACTTTGGAAAAACATTTAATACAAATCCAACTTACATCATTTGTCACAGCTGTAACTTCATTCCCTCAGCCCATTTAGCCTGGAAACCCCTAAACACTGAAGTTGTTCATGTACCCACAAATGTTCCATATAAAGAGCATTAGAAGGAGAGGAAAGAGAGAGAGAGACAGAAGACAGAAGCTCCACAGAAAGACACACATGTGGCTCCCAGCTCCTGGGGCTCCAGTGTAGGTGAGACACAAACCCCAGGAGAAGGCAGAGTCCATACCAGGAGATGACCTTGTGCTCCTTGGTTTTAAGCCCCTGGGCCTTCGTGGGCCTCCCCCCAGCTGGGACTTCTGATATCTCAGGTGTTCAGAGCTGTGTCAGTGCTGTCCCAGCTGTGTGACTGATTGACAGCTCAGCCCAAGGTGTCTGGGGACATTGATCTCATCCAGCCTCTGACAGCGACCACGGTGACACTGGGAAACCTCATGGAGCCATGGGTGAGTTGTGACAAGGCAGGTCCAAGGACACCCTGGTGACACCAGGGAGCCTCATGGAGCCATGGGTCAGTTGTGACACTGTGGGGACCTTGTGGAATCAGAGGGGACCATTGGGAAGCTCTCATGGATCCAAAGGCCCAGGGTGACACTGTGCAGCCCAGAGTGTCCTGGAGGAGCCATTGTAACACTGTGTGTCCCCATGGAACCAAGGGAACATGGACAGGCTGATGCCTTAAGTTTTAGCTTCCATATTTTCCCAATTCTGTCCTGTATCTGTAACTCTGAACTTCATGCAGAGTGTCAGCAAGTTCTCCTCATGGTGTAGTCAGACAAAACAATCCTTTTCCAGCCTGAGAACCAAGGACACCGCTTCAGCTTCAGGCCCAAAAAGTGAAAACAACAGCGAATTGAGGAGATCAGACTGGGAGGGTGGGGCTGCATAACCTGAAGGTGTAATTGGACAATTAACCCCAATATGGAAATGAACCAAATCTTACAAAAGTGTGTAAACGTGTGACCTGGCGTCCATCCTGGGTGTACCCTCAGCCAGGCCCTTGTACTGCCCAGGTGAATCCTTTGAAGGTCTTTTTAATAAATCCCCACTTTACTCCTGTAACACTGTCCAGCCTCTGCTCTAGGTGGCCTCTCAAGGCATCAAGGCCTGGCTGGCTGGGCCACCTGGGGGCCACCTGACAGGTCCAGCTGACCTTGGCATGTCCAGGGCTGCTGCTCATCTTCCCTTGGAGCACTGGGGCTCGGTGCTCTCCTTCCTGTGGAAAGAACTGTCCTTCTCCTCCAGGTGCCAAGGCCAAAATTTGGATTCCTCTTCTTAGTTTGCTTCTATGCAAAGATTGTTCCCAGATGAAATCTGCCAGGACAGAAAGACCTGGCTGGCTTGGCCACCCAGGGGCCACCTCTCATCTTCCTGTGAAACACTGGGACCCTGTGCTTTTCTTTCTTATGGGAAAAAGACACCTTTCACATCCAGGCACCCATGGCCAAAGTTGGGAATCCACCTCCAGGATTCCCTATATCCAAGGATTTCTCCCAGGTGAAAGCTTCCAGGAGAGACAAGTCTGGCTGGCCTTGGTCTCCAAAGAGCTGATCCTTATCTGCCTTTGAAACACTGGGGCCTTGTGCTTTCCTTTATGATGAAAAGAACTCTTCTTCCTGCCCAGGTGCCCATGGCCAGAACTGAGATTCCACCTTCAAAATTCTGAATATCCAAGGATTTCCCCCAGATGAAAGGTGCCAGGAGAGACAGGTCTGGCTCTCTTGGCCTATGGTGACCACCTCTCATCTTCTTCCAAAACACCTGGGCTCCACGCTTCTCTTTCCTATGGGAAAAACCATCCATCTCCACCAGATGCCCATGGCCAAAGTTTGTAATCCTCCTCCAGAATTCCCTAGGTCCAAGGATTTCTTAGTGACAAAAGCTGCCAGGACAAACAGGGCTGGCTGGCTCGGCCTCCCAGGAGCCTTCTCTCTCTGCTTCTGCCCCTGCAACACTGGGGCTCTGGGCTTTCCTTCCTATGGAAAAGAACCGTCCTTCTTAACAATGCAGAAATGGCCGAAACTGGGGTTCCACCTCCCAAATTCCCTATATCCAAGGGTTGCTTTCAGACAACAAAATACCAGAACAGAGAGGTCTGGCTGCCCTTGGCCTCTGATGGTCACCTTTCATCTGCCCCTGAAACACCGTTGTTCTGTGCTTGTCTTCCTATGGAAAAGAAGCGTCCTTCTCCTCCAGGCAGTCAGGTCTGAAACTGGGATTCCACCTCTAAAATTCCCTATATCCAAGGACAAAATCTGCCAGCACCATCTGATCTGGCTGCCCTTGGCCTCTGGTGGCTGTGGCTCATCTGCCCCTGGAACGCTGGGGCTGGGTTGTTCCCTTCCTGTGGAGACCATGGTGGCACGGTGAGGACCTGGTGAAACCATGGAGTCCATTGGGACACTCTGGGGCCATGGTGACACCGCGGGGCTCCATGGAACCCAGAGATCACCATGACTCTGTGGGGCCTTGTGGAACCGTGGAGACCATTCCGACCCTTCAGGGCCTGGTGTCACCAAGGGGGATTGTGACACCTCAGGGCCTCCTGGAAGCAAGGGACCATTGGGACACTGTGGGGCTCCATGGAATGAGGGGAACAGGGAACAGGTCTGGCTGGCTTGGCCTGCCAGGGGCCACCTGACAGGTCTGGCTGATCTTGGAATGTCAAGGGCTGCTTCTCATTTGCCCATGAACCACTGGGGCTCCATGCTTTCCTTTTTATGGAAAAGAACTGTCCCTCTTTTCAGACATCCATGGACAAAATTGGTACTTCCCCTCAAAAATTTCCTGTATGCAAGGGTATCTGCCAGAAAAAAACCTGCCAGCTCTGGCTGGCCTTGGCCTCTGGTGGTGGCATCTCAGTTGCCTCAGAAGCACTGGGGCTCTGTGCCTTCCTTCCTGCAGAAAAGAACTGACCCTCTTGTCCAGGGGCCATGGCAGGAACTGGAATGTGGCCACCAAAATTCCATCTATCCTAGGATTGCTCCCAGACAAAAGCTGCCAGGACAGACAGTTCTGCCTGGCCTTGGCCTCTGGTGATATGAGCAGAATGTTTTCCTTTGCAAACACCTTGGAGAGGGCCCAGAGATCACTCGAGCTGGGTTTTGCAGGCCTCAAGAACATAACCCATGTATGGAGGCTGATGTGCCTGGGCTCAGCTGTGAAGAGACTGAGGACAGATCAGGAGTGGCCTGGGAGGGTTTGAAGGGTGGATTTAGAAATGGTGGAGCTTTGCTCCATAGTGGGAATCAGGCAGGGAGAGAAATTATGCCACAAATGCAGCTGGGGAAGTTCAGACTGGACACATGAGGAGAGGAATTTCCCTCCCTGGCAGGGTTGTGGTGCAACATATCCCCAGCAGGAGCCTGGAGCAGCCCAAGGCTTTGTGTGGCCAGGCAGGGGCAGCAGGAGGCAGAGCTGCCAGCAAAGGAAGGGCCAGCGAGGTGGGGCAGCCGGGGGTGACGACAGCCTGCAGGGACAGAGGCGCAGGGCAGGGACACCGTGGGACAGCCTGGGCTGCAGAGGGCTCAGGGATGTGCAGCAGCTGCAAGGCCCTGACAGAGCCAACCTGTGCAGCCCTTTGGCCATGGCTGCTGGCCCTGGGCCTGAGGCCACGAGGGGACAAGTGACCCTTGCAGCCCTGGGGCCTCAGTGCCTCCTTGTCCCTGCTCAGCAGCCTGGCAGGGGCCGCCCCATGGTCCTGCCCTTGGCACTGCACATCCCCACATGCCTGTGCCCATCCCGGGAAGAGCCCTGAGCAATGAGGGAGGGACAGGATCTGCCTTGCCAGGGCCTGGGGCTCAGCCTGGGCCCTTTGCACTCCTGAAACACATCCAGGTTTGCTCAGCACCAGAGACACCTTTCCCTTGATTGTCCCCAGCTGTCATCAGTGCCTCCAGTGTTCTGCTCTGACTGGAACCTGGGGACACTTTCTCAGTCGTGTCCTCAGTGGGACCCATTAAAACTTCAAGAGACTTTGGAGTTTTAATTTAACTTTGAGTTCTTGAGAAGTTTTTTGAAGACACTCTCAGGGACTGAGTCTGATGTAAACAAAACCAAAGCCCTGAGAGGGTCATTAAAGTTTTCCTATTCAAGTTGTGGGGAAAGATTTCAAAGTGCTTGTAAGAAATACACATTCCTATTTTAAAGGGTGTATTTTATTACATTTCTCTTTAGATCAGAGGCAATTGCAGCATTCTGTGATTGATACTGACCCAGAGTCTCCCCTCAGGAGCTCTGGCCTGCTCAGAGAAGCTGTGCCCTGAGCTCTGGACCAGCGTGGACAACCTTGCTCCACATTGCCCCAGCCCATCCTGTCTGTCCTCACTCACCTGGGACCTGCTGTGCCTGCAGAGCTGGCTGCACCCAGCCTAAGAGGGGCTTTCCCTTTTTCTATGTTTGGAGCAATCTAAAACTCCTGAGTTTCCCCATGAAAACAGACACCCTCCTCAGGTGTGTGCCAGCCCAAGGTGCCACCAAAACCATCCAGACCGGCCCTGGGCCAGCTGTGAGGGTGGATCATCAGCCCCAGCTGCACTGGGCACTGCAAGGGGCTGTGGCCATGGGCACTGCACTGACCCCACTGCTGGGTTTGGCTGCCACGGTAGCCCTGAGAAATTAAACTGTCCTTGGAAACATTGAGGAGGACTGGGACATACTGGGGAACACTGGGAATGCTGTGGGGTACACTGGGACATACTGGGAGTGATGCTGTGGGGCACTGGGACAGCCTGGGAACATGAGGAATGCTGAGGGGGAATCTGGGTGGACTGGGACACACTGGGACATACTGGGAGTGAAACTGGGAGTGAAACTGGGGGATATGGGGACAAACTAGGGACATTGTGGGGAAGACTGGACAATACTGTGGCATACTGTGGATGACATTGGGAGAAACTGGGAGGGCCTGGGAATGAACTCAGGTGTATTGGGAGGGACTGGCCTGTACTGGGAGGGACTGGAGGGGCACTGGGGCTGTACTGGGCTGTACTGGGGATGAACTGGGCTATGCTGGGAGGGACTGGAGGGGTTGAATGGCAGTTCCCGCCTCCGCCGCCTGCCATTGGCCGAGGCTCCCGCCCATCACAGCCCCTAGCTAATCAGCGCATGGGATCATCGCTTTGAGGGCGGTGCCTGGAGTCAGCGCCATCTTTTCTTTTTGCCTACTACTCCCATAATGCCACGCAGCCCACTAGAGTCCCATTGGGGTCGGGACTACAACGCCCGACATGCCCTGCGCTCCACAAACACACACACACACACACACACACACACACACACACACACACGCACACACACACGCACGCACACGCGCACGCACACACGCGCCCGCGCCCGCGCGCACGCACACACACACACACACACACACACACACACACACACACATACACACACACACACACACAAATACACACACACACACGCACACGCACACACGCACATACGCACACACCCCGCCCCCCCCCAGTATCCGCCGCCCATCTGCCCCATGCAAAAGTGTCCTCGAGGCCTTCCCGGACCCCAAACGCCGCGTCCGAACCACTTCCGGGACTACAGCTCCCATCATGCTCCGCGGCGCACGGGCAGCGCTGTTCCACCCGAGGCTTCATCTCCCGTCATGCCCCGCGCCCCACCGAGTGCCGCTGTCGCTGTGCCTGGAACTCCCGTGATGCTCCGCGGCCCCGTTACACCGCATTGTACCCGTGCCTACAACTCCCATCAGCCCCCGCGCCCCAGCGAGCCCCGCCCGAGCCCCCCGAGTGCCCAATCAATAGCCAATAGTGGTCAATGAATTAATTGTGTTACTTAGAACCAATGACCAATAATTTTTTGGTTACAAGACACATATAGAGATTTTTTTATACAAGCATTAAAATGAAATAATAAAATATTGATCAATATTTTTATTCATAAGCAAAATAAAATTTTAATTGTTATTAAGCTAAAATTAATTAATTGAAATAATTTATTAAAATTTAATTAAATTTTATTTATGAAGAAAAATGCATAATTTTTAAAAAATGTTTTGGCATGTCAGTCTCAGGTGGGCAATATCTGGGGGTAAGGGGCATGTGGTAAATGGATGTGATTCATGTTGAATAAGTTGTGTCCTAGATTGCGAGGCAAGATGTATTCAATTGCCATCTGTTAGAGGTTGGTTCACTGCATTGTTTATTTTATCTTTTTATTTTCTTCCCTAATAAAGAACTGTTATTCCTGCTCCCATATTTTTGCCCGAGAGTCGCCCTTAACTTCAAATTTATAGCAATTTACAGGGAGGGAGTCTACATTTATTTTTTTCCCCATTTCAGGGAGGCTCCTGCCTTCCTTAGCAGACTCCTGTCTTTGCAAACCAAGACAGATTTTGGCACCCAACGTGCAGCTCGAAGGCAAAGAAACAAAAAAGGGAATAACAGTTCTTGAGTAATCAAATTTTTGATTTTTGTGTACTGCTACAGAAACCTCGTTCAGCGGCACCCTGTGCTCCAGCCTGCCCTGGTTTGGGTGGCACGGAACCGTGGCTGCATTTCTCCATTTGCAGGCCCTGATCTAAACATGGCTCCTACAGCCAAGGCTGCTGTGGCTGTCCTCTGGTTTGTTTTACGGGTGAATAAGGGGAAGAATTAATGGATCTTTAACTTCCTCTGGGAAGCAGGCACATGGATTCACAGCTATCACACACTGACTGTGTGCTTTTGGGGTTACTTTAATAGTGGCACCTACTGTGAGGAAATGACACCGGGGGAAATTTTCTCCCAAGCCTTTAACCATCTCTTTGGGGCTGCCCCACCAGTTTGTGAAGGGCTCAGATCCACTCCAAATACCAATGATATCATACAGGGGCTGTGTTGCTGTTAGCCCTGTTCTATTTGGCACTGAGAGACAAGGGAAGATTAACCTGGATAACCACCCTGACACCCAGCCCAGAACCTGACACGGCCCCAGAGACCAGGGATGCTGCTGCCCCAGAGCCTGACCCTGCCCCACAGCCACCCCAGATATGAACCACCCAGACTGGGTGGGGGTCTGGTGAGGGAGATGCAGGAGATGCTGAAGGAGTGCATTTCCCCAGCTGGTGGGAAGCCCTCCCCCTGCCCCAAAAAAGGAGAATCTGATGGGGCAGCAGTGGAACCCACAGATGTTACAACTGTCCAGGTTCCAGCTGAGCCACAAAGGCAGCCACAGCCAGCAGCAGTCACCCCTGTAGAAACAAGGAGGTCTAAGATGGAATCAGAGCACCCAGATAAGGGAAGGCCCTCACAACCCACAGGGGAGCCAGAGGTTGTGATCATCACCGAGTCCCTGATGTACAAAAGTCTCTGTAACCTGCACAAGGACATTGTACGATGGAGACGTGAGGCTTATACAACCTGACTGCTTCAAGTCTGAGACCTCATGGATACAGGTGTCCAGCTGGATGGTGTGGAGTTGCGTTATGTATATGTTTTATTATCCCTGTATTATGTATTGGTTTATTCCTTTGTACCCCCGTGTGCAACTTGGTTTATCCCCAGTTTTCCCGCCTTGTCCGCCCTTCCCGCCTTCCCAGTATCTATCCATCACCCTGAAAGAGGCATTTTACCCCCCCCGGGTGCCTTGTCTATCACTCGGTGCCCCTTCCCATCCATCCAGAAGCTTCTACTCAGGGCACCGGGTGATTGGGCGAGGACCTGGGGCTCCCCCCATATCCTTCCCCCATTGGACCCCACCATATCCCCCCATCCCGGAGCCACCCCCTATCCCTATCCCCATTGGTCGTTGGATACCCCTCCCTTACAGTTTATAAGCCAGTGCAAGCACCTTGTGCTTGTTCCTGTTGGCTGGCATCGTTCTAGGACATTTGGCCCCGTTGGGCTACAATAAACTCGGACTTAGCCCCCAACAGGATCCGCTCTTCATTTACCACCGCGAGGCTTGCTAGCGCTGCTCGGGACCCACAAAGGCACTCTCCAAACCCCAGCTGGGAGCGGCGGAGGGTGCCTCCATCGCCCGCCCTCGCCCCAGGATGAGAGCTAGCCGGGGCTGAGACAAAGGGAACCGGGGCGGGAGCGCGGCAGCTGGCGCCCAACGAGCGGCCCCGTTTTCGCGGCGTTGGACCCTCGTTTGAGGATTTTAGGGTCGCGCAGACCTGAAGAATCGTCCTCCTGGCCGTCAGCTACCCCGGCGAGAGCAGACCCACGTTTTAGTGGGTGGCACTCTTGGGGACAGGATCGGCAGCCCTGGAAAGCACCTCCGGAGTCGATTCTCTCGCGGAGAAGCCCTGCGATTGGTTTTTCTTTTCCACCCTTCCCTCTCGGACCCCTGTGGTTTGTGAGTATAGGGGCCCCTGGGGCTTTCCCGGTCCTTTTTTTTTGGTTGGTTCCTTTCCCCTAGGTTTTAGGGGAAGGATCCCTTTTTGGTGGGTTTCTTTTTCCCTGGGGTTCGGGGAAAAAATTCCTGTTTTTGGTGCTTCCCTTTCCAGGCGGGAAGCTTAAGGACCGCGACAAAGCCGGAAGTGTGGTCTTTTGTTTTTCGTTCGTGTTTTCCCAATCGTAGGCGCTGCAGCACGATTTAACATCTAACAGCCATGGGTGCAAGGCTGTCCGTGCCGCAGAAGAGCATTTATTCCCAAGTTGTAGGTATCCTTTTAGTGGGGGGAATTAAGGTTAAAAAATCTGAAGTAAAACGGTTCGTTCAGTGGTTGTCGCAAACTTTCCCTGACATTTCGCCAGCTAAATTATACCAAGCCCCTTTTTGGGAACAGGTAGCGGGGAAGATCCTGCGACAGTCAGATCTCTCTCTCTCCATATTCACCCATTTGGCTCTCCAAATTCGCGATATAATTAAATATCGCTACGAAAGTCTGCCACAGCCAGCCGCAAACAAACCGATCCCCAGTTCGGCGGGTAGTTCATATAACCCTACTCCACTTCCCTGTCCCTCAGCCCAGTCGCTGCAGTACGATGCAGCGCTCACCGCTGCGGCGGGGCGCGGGGCGGCTGCTGCCGCTGCTCCCGAGGCTGCGGCTGCGGCGGGCGCTGCGGGAAAACTGCGGCAAAACTCTCCCTCTCTCCCGAAGTCGGGTATTATCAGACAGGCATCCCGGCATTGCCCGCAGGCAGATTCTGGCCCCTCTGAGAATACCCTAGACACCCCGCAGAGCGGTGCAGGCACTGTCTCTGCTTCTACCCGTTCCCCTTCTTCCCCGCGCTGTACAGCCCCGTCCCGTAGAGACTCCGTTCGTTTTCAGTTATCCCAGACCCCCGAAGATCCCTCATCCCCCATCCTCCATCCCCAAACCCCACGAAATGGCTCCCCTTCTTCCCCCTTCCCCAGGACACAAGATGGAGGTGACCGCGTGGGTTTTCCCGCCACTCGTGCTCCTTCTTCCCATGATCCCTGTCCTCCCCCCTCCCATAATCCCTTCCGGCAGACCAACCCCTTCTGCTCCCCGGATTTCTCCGCCCACCTCCCTCCTCCACCCCCCGTCAACTCCCCCTCCCTTGAATTATTCAACACCCCACCCCTCAGCTCCACCCCCGGGGAGGGGAGTCCCCACCATACCACTCCTCCTGCTCCAGACCACGCCTTGTCCCCTGGTTCCCACGACCCCACTTCCAGTTCCCACGCTTTCGGTTCCGGGGGGGGGGGAGCGTGGGAACCCCGATCCACCCCAGTCCCTACCTGCCTTCTCGACCGCACCTGTCACCTGTACCCCGCGGCAGGGGGGTAGGCCCCTTGCACAGTGGTCCCCCATCCCCCAGCAGACCATCAAAGAGCTCTGCAAGGCCAAGAAGGGGTTCGGGATGGAAAGCGAATACTTCCGAGGCTTATTAAAAGCAACCCTCTCCTCCAAAGAATATGTCCCAGCAGACATGCGAACTCTCTTCTCCTGTTTAATTACCCACGGAGAATTCCTCATCTGGGAGTCCGAGTGGAAGCGGGAGATCAGAGAGGTGTTACCTGACCTCTGGGCCAATGCAGATAGCTCTAGGGATGAGGATGGGGCTGTAATATCGCTAGACCACTTGTGCGGGGAGGGGGATTGGAAAATGGGGACCAAGCAGGCGGAAAAAATCCCCAGAGAGGCGCTGCAAGTCAGCACTAGGGCAGAAGAAAAGGCGTTTTTTAAGTTAAGACCCAGCGGTACGGTTATTAACTTCTTGTCCCTAAAGCAGGAATCCCTAGAACCTTTTGTCGCGTTCGTGGATCGCTTGCATCACGCGATGGAGGCTCAAGTCCCGGACGAGAGGCTGCGAGAGGGGATGCTTGCCACAGTTGCGAGGCAGAACGCTAACGACGCGTGCCGGCAAGCAATCCTCAGTCTGCCCCTGGACCCTGAGCCTACCCTTCAAAGCATGCTACAAGTCTGTGCGAGGAAAGTGACAGTTCCTGCTAAAGACATTCCAGAGACTCCTAAACCACCAACAAAGAGAGTAGCCTTCATTGAAGCCGTGACACCGCCAGCCACCCCTTCTCCAGATCGCCGCCCTACAGGAGCACCCCCGAGGGGACAACAGCACCATCAGGCCTGCAATCTATGTAGGCAGAAGGGACATTGGGCTTCCCAATGCCCGCTGAGGGACGAGTTTTTTAGGTTTAAACAGCAGCGACAAGAAAAGAGTGCCCCCAACTCGGGGGGAAAATAAAAAAACTGAGTCATCAGCGCAGTCCCTCCCTGCGCGAGGACATAAATATGGTGGGTTCTATAACATCAGAGGAGGGGAGGGACGACTACCTGCAATGCCCACCTGAGGACATTTCACTGGACTTGACACACCAGATTATGGCTGACAAACCAGCCTATATGAGAGAAGATGTAGATTTCATTCCCACTGCTTGGCTGGGTCGAGGCCCGAACCAGCCCAAGCCGATACTTAACATCGTATCTGGTTTCTCCCCATATAGGTTGGCCCTGACTGAGGCTCTGCACCTAAGGGACAGCGACTGGCACTCCATCGCTGTCGACACAGAGGACCCAGGAACCTGGAGGAACCTCCACAGTAAGTACATCGTTCTTGGGGACACAAAATTCACGCCTCTCGAAGTCACTATTGCACCATCCCTGACATCCAGGAACACCGAGCGATTAGTGGTGTGGCTGCACTGCCCCCATCCTCCAGTCTTCCTTCCCAAGGGCCAAATCATCGCCCAAGCCATTCCAGCATCTGGGCCTCCGGCACACCCTGAGGATCTATGGAAGAAGTCAGCGAAGAAGAGCTACCAGGTGTGCCAGGCCCAGGTCATAGGGAAGGAAAGACCAAAGCTCTCCTGCTATATGCGGAAGGATGGGGAGTACAAACACCTAAGCGGTCTCCTAGATACAGGAGCAGACGTGACAGTCATTCCCGCACGGGATTGGCCGTCACGCTGGGAATTGCAAAATGTGGCGGGGAAAATTCAAGGTGTAGGGGGTTCTCAATTGGCAAAGCAATCAAAAAACATCGTAAAATTTGAGGGGCCGAACGGACAATCGGCCTATTTACGCCCGTTCGTATTAGATTACACAGAACCCTTATGGGGGAGAGACCTGATGGCCCAGTGGGGGGTCACAATTAACATCCCGACCCCCCAGGTTTTTCGGGCAACAGTCACTGAGGAGCGTCCTACCCGGAAACTTAATTGGCTCACAGATACACCAGTGTGGGTAGAGCAGTGGCCGCTCAATAAACAGAAATTAAAAGCGCTTCGGGAGCTCGTGAAGGAGCAACTTGCCAAAGGGAATATCCAGGAAACAACATCCCCCTGGAATTCCCCTGTCTTTGTCCTGAAAAAACCTGGCAAAGACGAGTGGCGCCTCCTTCATGACCTTCGCGCCATCAACAATGTAATAGAAGACATGGGTCCTCTCCAGCCAGGGATGCCGTCCCCTACGATGTTACCAGAAAATTGGGAATTAGCTGTCATTGACATCAAAAATTGTTTTTTCCAAATTCCCCTACACCCTGATGACGCACCACGGTTCGCCTTCTCGGTTCCTTCCATCAACCGAGAAGCCCCAATGGAGAGATACCACTGGAAAGTTCTTCCCCAAGGCATGAAAGTCAGCCCAAGCATTTGCCAGTGGTACGTCTCTTCATTGCTGTCCCCTGTGCGTGCAGCCACCGAGGGCGTGATCATCCAGCACTATATGGATGATATTCTTATTTGTGCCCCCAACAGCGATCTACTTACACACACGCTTGAACTGACAACCAGTGCGTTGGTTGCTGTAGGGTTCGAGCTGCGAGAGGATAAGATTCAAAGAATGCCACCTTGGAAGTACCTGGGTTTAGAAATAAACAAGCGGACCATTGTTCCGCAGAAATTGGCCATAAAAAATTCAATTCGGACTCTAGCCGACGTGCAGCAGCTGTGTGGGTCTTTAAACTGGGTGAGACCCTGGTTAGGTATTAACAACGAAGACCTAGCCCCTCTTTTCAATTTATTGAAAGGGGGGGAAGAGCCTAGTTCTCCCAGGGAACTCACTCCAGAGGCCAAAGCTGCTTTGCAGAAGGTTCAGGAGGCAATGTCTGCCAGGCAGGCCCACAGGTACGATCCGGGCCTGCCCTTCAGATTCATCATATTGGGCAGACTGCCACACCTCCACGGTGTCATCTTCCAATGGGCAGACACCCTAGGAAAGGGCAAGGATCAGGACAAAAGGGACCCACTCTCCATCATAGAGTGGGTATTCCTGAGTCATTCACGATCCAAAAGAATGACACGGCCACAAGAGCTGGTGGCAGAGCTAATCCGCAAAGTGAGAACGCGGATTCGGGAGCTGGCGGGGTGTGACTTTGATCACATCCACATTCCTTTGAAATTAGAATCGGGCCAATTCACAAAGGCAATGTTAGAACACCTGCTGCAAGAGAATGAATCATTGCAGTTTGCACTGGACAGCTACACCGGAAAAATTTCTGTTTTGAGACCGGCCCACAAAATTTTCAATTCCGAAATCCAATTCACTCTGTCAACAAAACAAATTCAGAGCAAAAAACCCTTAAAGGCTCTAACAGTTTTTACGGACGCGTCCGGAGGGTCCCACAAGTCAGTAGTGACTTGGAAAGATCCTCAAACTCAGCAGTGGGAGGCAGATGTTGTTGAAGTAGAAGGATCCCCTCAAGTAGCTGAGTTGGCCGCAGTCGTTAGAGCTTTTGAGCGGTTCTCTGAACCTTTTAATTTGGTAACTGATTCGGCCTATGTAGCAGGTGTAGTGTCTAGAGCACAGGATGCAATCCTGCAAGGTGTCTCCAACGATGCCCTTAACAGGTTGCTCTCTAAGCTGATAAGGCTAGTCTCCCACCGAGAGCAACCGTTTTATGTGATGCATATCAGGTCACACACCGACCTGCCGGGGTTCTTGGCCGAGGGCAATCGCCGTGCCGATTCCCTCGCTGCCGCCCCCGCACAGCCGCCCCCGGACAAGTTCCAGCAAGCCAAAATAAGCCACCAGCTTTACCACCAAAATGCGCCTGGTCTGGTCCGGCAGTTCCATCTAACCCAGGACCAGGCCAAGGCCATTGTGGCCACATGCCCGTCCTGTAAGTCGCTCCCACTACCATCGGTGAGCGCAGGGGCTAACCCTAGGGGTCTGAAGTCCTGTGAGGTGTGGCAGATGGACGTTACTCATATCCCCTCCTTCGGGAGGATGAAGTACGTCCATGTCTCCGTGGACACCTTCTCTGGAGCAGTTTTCGCCTCTGCCCACACAGGGGAGAAGGCCAAGGAAGTAGAGAAACACCTGATACAAGCCTTCTCCATGCTAAGCGTCCCAAAACAGATAAAAACAGACAATGCCCCCGGGTACACATCCAAGGAATTCGCAGGCTTCCTGCAGCAATGGGGAATAGAATATAAAACTGGCATCGCCTATTCCCCGACAGGTCAAGCCGTGGTAGAGAGGACTCATCAAAGCATCAAAAGGATGCTTAAACAACAACAGTCGTCAGCTAAAAATGAGTCCCCCCAGGTTCAGTTAGCGCGGGCCCTTTTTACCATCAATTTCTTAAACTGTTCCTTCGAGTGCCTCAACCCCCCCATCGCGAGGCACTTTAATTCCTACGAGCAGAGCAAGGTCAGGGAAAAGCCGCCAGTTCTCATTAAAAACCCTGAGACCTGGCAGCAGGAAGGACCCTATGACTTGGTCACCTGGGGACGGGGGTACGCTTGCGTATCCACGCCCTCAGGCCTGAGATGGGTCCCTTCCAAATTCGTCAGACCATATGTCCCTAAGACCCAGAAGAGAAAACCGGACAGTCCTCAAGTTGGGTACGCCGCCCTCCGACGGCAGAAAAGGTCCCCCTCACCTGGTCCCCCCTCTTCCCTCCCTAGCTCCTGGGATTCTCTGTTCCCCTTTGAGTTAGACCTCCCCTACCTCGACTATTAATTTCAGTTGCTTTCTAAAGAAACAGGACTTTTGCTGCTGCTGGGACTCATTGTGTTTATTACAAGCTTTAACATAGTGATGAACTGAAACCCTTGAACAAAGAAGAGTTTCAAAAAGAAGAATTTCCAGAAAAAGGAAACATCTAGTTTCAAAATGAGCCCAGTGACTGTGAAGCCCCCGTTTAAAGACTTACTTTATCCTCTTCACCTTTCTTTCTTTTTAAACAAAAAAAGGAGGAGATGTGGAGTTGCGTTATGTATATGTTTTATTATCCCTGTATTATGTATTGGTTTATTCCTTTGTACCCCCATGTGCAACTTGGTTTATCCCCAGTTTTCCCACCTTGTTCGCCCTTCCCGCCTTCCCAGTATCTATCCATCACCCTGAAAGAGGCATTTTACCCCCCCCGGGTGCCTTGTCTATCACTCGGTGCCCCTTCCCATCCATCCAGAAGCTTCTACTCAGGGCACCGGGTGATTGGGCGAGGACCTGGGGCTCCCCCCATATCCTTCCCCCATTGGACCCCACCATATCCCCCCATCCCGGAGCCACCCCCTATCCCTATCCCCATTGGTCGTTGGATACCCCTCCCTTACAGTTTATAAGCCAGTGCAAGCACCTTGTGCTTGTTCCTGTTGGCTGGCATCGTTCTAGGACATTTGGCCCCGTTGGGCTACAATAAACTCGGACTTAGCAGGATCCGCTCTTCATTTACCACCGCGAGGCTTGCTAGCGCTGCTCGGGACCCACAAAGGCACTCTCCAAACCCCAGCTGGGAGCGGCGGAGGGTGCCTCCATCGCCCGCCCTTGCCCCAGGATGAGAGCTAGCCGGGGCTGAGACAAAGGGAACCGGGGCGGGAGCGCGGCAGGATGGTGGTGAGGCAAGGAATTTGGGACCCTTGACCGAGGACTCAGGTATGAATCAGATTTTTGTAAGGGAGCCAGGGTCCCTTTCCCTCTGGGAGTGGATTTTAATGAGTGTCAGAGAGAGGTTTGTCCACAGGGAGAGAATGCAGGAGCATCAGCATAGAATGTGCTGGAAAACCCTTGAGGAAGGGATCCAACAGCTGAGGGAAGTGGCAGCATTGGAGGTACTCTTTGGGAGGGATGGACAGCATGATAATGACCCTGACAAGGTCAGGGGCACAGGGCAAATGCTGTGGAGTCTGGCAAGGCTGGGGCCATCTCAGTACTCCACCTCCATTGCCACAATTAATGCTGATAACAGCCGAGAGACAGTGGGCTCTGCTGCCAACAGCTGAGAAATTGTGAGAGTATGATCCATGGCCCAGTGCAGGCTCATGGCTCTGCTGTGGGCAAGGAACTCAAAGAGGAGATGAGGGAGATGAGGGTGGAGGTGAGGAGGAATAGTTCCCATATTGCCCCAGTGCGAGTCACAGGCCCCAAAGTCAGAGCCCAATGTTCCCCAGCCAGAGAGAGAGGGTACGCCCCACGGGCTGGCCTGGGGTTCTTTCTGTGTGACCATGGGGAAGACATGGGAAGGTGGGATGGGAAACCCATTTCTGTCCTGGCAGCGTGGGTGTGTCAGCTCAAGGATGGAAGCACTGACCGAGGGAATTCCAGTGAAGTGAAGGCAGCCTCAACCTCCCATGCCCGAGCTGCCGAGTATGATCTGTCAGATCCGCTTTAACTTGCCTCTACCATGTATACCTAGAAAAGAAATAATAACCCGGGTTAGAGGGCCCCTGTCTCTAGCCAGGGAGAGGCACGGGAAAACCATAACCTTTGGATGTTGTGGATCCAATGTCCTGGCACATCAGAGCCACAGAAATATGAAGCTTTAGCTGATACTCATGCACAGTGTACCCCAATGCCATCGGGACATGTGTGGGCAGAACCTGTTTCCATTGCTGGGGTGGCGGGGGGATTGCAGAAATTGACCCTGGTGGGAGCTGAGGTGAGCCTGGCTGGGAAGGAGCAGCAGAAACATCCATTGTGACCAGCCCAGAGGCCCCGTGTGTTCTGGGCATAGACTTCCTCCAGAACAGCTGTTACAGAGACCCAAAGGGACTCAGGTGGGCTTTTGGCATAGCTGCTGCAGAGGCAGAGGACATTAGGCAATTGAACACCTTGCCTGGACTGTCAGAGAACCCATCTGCAGTAGGACTCCTGAGGGTGGAAGAGCAACGAGTGCCAATTGCCACCTCGACACTGCACGGCTGGCAGTATTGAACGAATCGGGATGCCGTGATCCCCATCCACAGAATGATCTGTGAGCTGGAGAGCCAAGGGGTGGTCAGCAAAACCCACTCACCCTTCCACATCTGGTCTGTGCACATGTCTGATGGAGAATGGAGATTGACTGTGGACTATTGTGGCTTGAATGAAATGACTCCAAAAAGCAATGGCAAAATAAACAGAAAAATCACAGGCATTACTAAAACTTATTAAAACTTAGTAAAAAAGTCTGTAACATAATTAAAAATATACAATCTTTTGTGGGTGAAACACAAATCTTTGCACAATCCACTTTTGCTGTGCATCCTCTGATTTACTTGTGGAGAGATTAGTGTTTTCTTGAAATTGATAAGTTTAACATTCTTCACTGAAATTTATCCAGATTCTGTACCTGCTAAAACACAAACAAACTCAACACTCCCCACAGGGACTGGAGGGTGCTCTCTCAATTCTGTTTCTTAAAATTTGCATGAAGAAATGGAAATATCAACATCTTTATAATAAACATGAAAAAACATCAAGAATAAAACAATGCATATAGTAAAGAAACTAATAACAAATAAAAATCAATCAGATAATACACAATTAATATTACATATAAAATCACAGTTACCAAGTGCTACACTATCAAATTGTCATCCCAGAGTCTGCAGCAGCTGATAAACCTTAAAACAACAGAGATTTGGATAAAACATGTCCGGATCATGTTTCTCCAAAACTCCCTTTGAGGCTCAGCTGCCCTACATGGTCAAATTGTCAAGCCAAAAGGACTTGAATACTTTTTGATGCAGAAAACACCTGGGTCAATCACACCATCCACGTAGAGCCAGAGCTTGGCCAGAGCTCAAACTCTAATTGGAGGATATGTTTGAACACATTATAAAACAAAAGTCTTAGAAATAACAGTTATAAGTAAAAAACCTTATTATTAAAAATTTATCAAACTATTAAATAATTGAACCTGTTTAAAATCTCTTTCAAGACAAAAATTCTCTAAATATAACAAACTCTTTCTTCAGAAATCTGAAAATTTGAAGTCTGAAATCTTGAACTAAAATTTGGATAATGAATTTTTAAAGGAAGATGAATTGCAGCTGCATAAAAGATTGGATAAAGAAAACACATGAGTAGTTAAAAAATCAAAAACACAGGATCCTGAAAAAACATTTTGTAATCAATCACCTAAAGAGACAATAAAACATATGAAAACTGACTGTAAATACTATAACAACACCTTAATACCTTAATACCTTAATAATAATTCTTATCACAAAAATCAGACAACTCACATTTTATGATTAACTTATTAATAAGAAATGTTTAAAATAGTTTAAGCAAATCCTTTTAAAGCACTCATATAACATTAGTAACAATCACTACTTATCATTACTTACAAAACTTAACAATCACTATTTATCGTATTATCTATAAAACTTAAAAATCACTATTACTTATATTATTATCTATAAAAACCCAAAGACAGAGATTACAAACTCAATACTAAAATTCCATCAGGTGACATTTTCTCAACTCTTTGTTTGCAGAGACATTTTTGGTAATTAAATCATTACTAACATTTCTATCTTTATACAGTGATTTTTATCTATATCATATTTGAAATAATATTGATTCACATAATGTTCATCCTTCTTGTTATCTTGGAAAACACTCGGTCCTGGTGTACTTTTTCATTACGTCTTCTGACTCTTGTAAGAAATTGGAAAGATGCTGTTGAAATTTTTGCTGTAGTGTTGCGATCCCGCCACCGGTGGCGCTGCTGCTCTCGGCGTTGTCGCTGCCATGGCAACCAGGACTGTGCCGCCATCTCCGCCGCCATTGCTGGGCGCTGCGGGGAGATGAGGGGCGGCGCCGCCTCGCTCCCGTCCTTGTTGTGTCACCTTGTGGATGGGAGAAGAGACACCCCCGCCACGGCCGCGCCCCGCCTGCTCCGGCTCCAGCGCGGCTGAGCCCCAGGAACGCCCCTCTCCCCCCTTGCGCTGCTGCTCGGCAGCGAGGAGCCTTCCGTCTCTCGGCTGATGTCCGCTCCGCCCCGGGCTCGCCTCCGGCTCGGTGCTGGCCGGCCCCGCTCTGTCTGGCCCCGCGCCCGCTCCGTTCTACCTGATTCCCGTTCACACAAAGTGAATTTGGGATCCCAGTCCCGTTGCCATAAAGCAATTTGGATCTCAATTTCCAGCACCTCAATGCTACTAGTGTCTATGGGAGGTACAGGCATTTCAGAAGCAGAGATGGGAATGGGAAAATTTGTGAGAACCGGAGGGTTTGGCTCACTGGAGAGAAGCGAGGGTTTACATTCCTTATTTTTCTCCAGAGCTGTCCGTATCACTTCCACCGCCCTCTTTTCTGCCTGACACATTAACAATTCGTTATCAACCACTCTCCAAAGTTTACTCATTTTCTTGCCCGGTTTATCCTCATCTAACACTAATTCCCACAACTTATCCCTATATCTTCTCCATTCTGAAAGTTCATGAACACTATGGGGGTTAACGAAAAAGCCGTAAGACTCAGCATGATGCAATAGCGAAGGGAGATCCTTATCTAAGTCAATCCCCCTAATCTGCCTTTTTCTAAGAGAAGCACTAAATAAATCATATGCTGCTTGCCTTTCCATGATTACGTCGGTACCGTTGCTGGCTCCTTCAGGCTTCGGCAGCACGTATCGGCTGAGCCCGCTTCTACGGTCACTCAGGGCGCGGAGCAGAGCGTTTCGCCTCTTCTCTTTATTTTCGCCGTCCTTCCAGCCGCAGGACCCGCACTCCAACGCAGCACCCCTCTCGCCTTAGGCTCGGATCAGGTCCCTGCTTTCGGGCGCCAGTTGTTAGAGGAAAATGCCGCGGGAGACAAGACTCATGATATCATGATCATCAAGTCTCAGTTTATTGTAACAGATTACATAGTTTATATATGTTCGTTAATTAGCTCATACATATTGCAAAAGCCAAGCTCATGATTGGTTGCTATGTGACTTGTACTATTATCTTAAAAGTATCGTTATGATCGATACATGCCTGTCCGGCTGGCCTTGCAGTTAGAACAGCTTAGTACCCCCTTTGTTCTTCTCTATCTACTTCTACATACTAAGCAATTTCAATATCCTGCTTTCTGCACATCATCTATTCTTCAGGGCCATGCGAACTTTGCAGCAGTCACGTAGCCCTCCCTATTTGGATTAATTTTACAGTATCATGTCCCTTGTCGTTCAACCATTCCTCTGTCAGGCTCTCTTCATGGCTTGAATGAAATGACTCCACCACTGAGCGCTGCTGTGCTGGACATGCTGGAGCTCCAGTATGAGCTGGAGTCCAAGGCAGCAAAGTGGTGTGCCACTATTGACATTGCTAACGCGTTTTTCTCCATTCCTCTGGCAGCACAATGCAGGCCTCAGTTTGCTTTCACCTGGAGCGGCGTGCAGTACTCCTGGAAATGACTGCCCCAGGGGAGGAAACACAGCCCCACCATCTGCCATGGACTGATCCAGGCTGCATTGGAAAAGGGTGAGGCTCCAGAACACCTGCAGTACATCGATGGCATCGTTGTGTGGGGGAACATGGCAATGGAAGTGTTTGAGAGAGGTGAGAGGATCATCCAGATACTACTAGAAGCTGGCTTCGCCATCAAGAAGAGCAAAGTCAAGGGACCTGCCCGAGAGATCCAGTTCCTGGGATTTAAATGGAAAGACGGACTGCGCCAGATTCCCACTGAGGTCATCAACAAGATCACAGCTACGTCCCCACCAACCAGCAAAAAGGAAACACAAGCTTTCCTAGGTGCCATAGGTTTGTGAAGAATGCACATTCCTTAGTATAGCCAGATTGTGAGCCCTCTCTACCTGGTTACCAGTAAGAAGAATGATTTCCACTGGGGCCCTGAACAGCAACAAGCCTTCACCCAGATCAAGCAGGAGATCGCTCATACTGTAGCCCTTGGCCCAGTCAGGACAGGACCAGAGGTGAAGAATGTGCTTTACTCTGCAGCCAGAACAATGGCTTGTCCTGGAGCCTTTGGCAGAAGGTGCCTTGGGAGACTGAGGCCGACCTCTGGGATTCTGGATCCAAAGCTAGAGAGGGTCCGAAGCCAAGTACGCTCCCACAGAGAAGGAAATCTTGGCTGCCTTTGAAGGAGTTCAAGCCGCCTCGGAGGTAATTGGCACAGAAGCACAACTCCTCCTGGCACCCCGACTGCCGGTGCTGGGGTGGATGTTTAAAGGAAAGTTTCCCTCTACCCACCATGCCACTGACGCCACATGGAGCAAATGGATTGCCCTCATCACTCAGCGCGCCCGTATTGGAGACCTGAATCGCCCTGGGATTTTGGAGATAATTACAGACTGGACGGAAAGTGAAAACTTTGGTCTCACAAAGAGGAGCAGGGAGAAGTGACACAGGCTGAAGAAGCTCCACCATACAACCAACTGCCAGCAGAGGAAACACGCTATGCTCTTTTTACTGATGGTTCCTGTTGCATCGTAGGGATGAACTGGAAGTGGAAAGCAGCTGCATGGAGTCCCACATGATGGGTTGCAGAGGCCACTGAAGGAGAAGGTGGATCAAGCCAGCTTGCTGAACTCAAAGCCATTCAACATTGCAGAAAGGGAGAAGTGGCCCAAGCTCTACCTCTACACTGATTCATGGATGGTAGCCAGTGCTCTATGGGGGTGGCTAGAGAGGTAGAAAGAGGCTAACTGGCAGCGTAGAGGAAAACCAATTTGGACTGCTGAAGAGTGGAAAGATATCGCTACCTGGGTAGAGAAGCTACCTGTGAAGGTTCGCCATGTAGATGCCCATGTCCCCAGAAGCAGAGCTAATGAAGAGCAGCAAAACAATCAGCAGGTAGATCAGACTGTAAAGATAGGGGTATCAAAGATAGACCTCGATTGGGAACACAAGGGGGAGTTGTTCCTGGCTCGATGGGCCCATGATGCCTCAGGCCATCAGGGCAGAGATGCCACCTACAAGTGGGCATGAGACCGAGGGGTGGCTCTAACCATGGACAGTATTTCTCAGGTGATCCATGACTGTAAGACATGTGCTGCCATCAAACAGGCCAAGCGGGTGAAGCCCCTGTGGTATGGTGGGCGGGGGTCCAAATACAAGTATGGGGAGGTCTCGCAGATTGACTACATCACACTGCCCCAGACATGCCAAGGCAAGTGCTACGTGCTCACCATGGTAAAAGCCACCACTGGATCATTGTAAACCTACCCTGTGTCTCATGCTACAGCCTGTAACACCATCCTGGGCCTTGAAAAGCAGGTCCTTTGGAGGCATGGTACCCCTGAGAGGATTGAGTCAGAAAATGGGATTCATTTCAAGAATAGCCTTATCAACACCTGGGCTAGGGAACATGGCATTGAGTGGGTGTACCACATCCCAAACCATGCACCAGCTGCAGGCAAAGTGGAGAGGTACAATGGACTGTTAAAAATCACCTTAAAAGCATTGGGTGGGGGATCTTTCAAAAATTGGGAGCAACATTTAGCAAAGGCCACCTGGTTAGTTAACAGCCAAGGTTCCACCAATCGAGCAGGTCCTGCCCAGTCTGAGCCCCTGAATAGAGGAGATGGAGATAAAGTCCCAGTGGCACATGCCAGAGGTTTGTTAGGGAAATCAGTGTGGATCAATTCTGCCTCGAGTACAGACAAACCCATTTGTGGGATTGTCTTTGCTCAGGGACCAGGTTGTACATGGTGGATAATGCAGAGAGATGGAGCAACACGATGTGTACCTCAGGGAGATCTGATTGTGGGGTGAGACTCATGTGCAAATATCACTGTTTGCTGGATGTTACTGCCAGTGTCTGTAAACGAAAACACACAGACATGAGACAAAAGGAAATGTGTGTCAAAGGTTTGAGTAAGTGAGATGGAAGGAAATGTTTATGAGTAAGTGAAAGATGGAAGTTTTAACTAGATAGAGTTTTTAACATGATGTTAAAGATATGGAGATAAGGGGTGGAATGTCCAAGGGTGACGTTATGGTGTTTGTATCCTCAATCGTGTGTTCTGTTTATGTTTGATATTATGTTCTGTGCTTTCAGAACTGACTCAGAAAGTGAAGGTTTGTTTTGCCTTGTTATCAGCTGGCTCACCTCCCCCCATGCTCTGCTGTCTAGAAGAGGCCAGTGCTGGCTGGCTTGCTTTGCTTTGCTTGCTGGCTTCTGCTTGCTTTGCTTTGCTTTTTTGCTTGCTTTTGCTTTTGCCTTTGCTTTTTAAATTAGTTTAGCTAAGCAGTCCAATTCTTTCCCTGGACTGTTTTTTCCCTTTCCCTTTCCTGAATACCATCTAGCCTGCTCTGGACTGGGACCCTCTAAACACCGAGGAGCACCGAGAGCCTGCGCTCTGTGATCTGCAGCAGCCATCCCCAGTGCCCAGAGCAATCCCCAGTGCCCAGAGCAATCCCCAGTGCCCAGACCCGGGCGACCACTCCCAGGAGAGACTTCCTGGATTTGTCATCTCTTCAGAGTGGTGAAAGAGTTTTGTTGTCATCTGGTGTTGTTCATTTTTTTACTGCTGGGAAGGGTTTTGTTTGTTAAATAAACAGGTTCTTTTCCACTTCTCTCAGAGAAAATTCTTCCTGAATCAGGTGGGTGGGGAGGGGCCATGGGGGTTTGTTTTCTGGGGGCTCCTTCCAGAGGTTTTTCTCCCAAATTTGCCCCAAACTAGAACAAATATTTTGTTGCCCATCTCGTGGCTGGAGAGAATGAAAAAAAAAACAACCCGGTTCTAATCATATTTTGGTTCCAATTACTTTGTGTTAGTATGGAGCAGTTACTGGCTTTGTTGTTTGAATTCATAGTGTCTTTTAGAGTGGAGGCCTGTATGTGTTCCTGGTCCCTAGGATTTTTTTTGAGATCTTAATCCCTCTATGGTCCCTATGTTTATTTTTTTATCCAGGAATAGCTCCAGTATTGTCCCTAATACGTAGTTTTTGCAGTAGAAAGGCACTGACGAGAATATCCATCAGGCTGTGCTAGGGTGTGATGGCATCCAGGGGGTTTATGAAGGTGCTGAAGTCTGTTCCAGGAATGCATGGCTCATAGTCATGGTTGTGCAGCCAGTTTGTTAGAGGGGAAGCAGGGGATGAGGCTTTTCAGCCGTTGCTTTCCTTCTTCTCCTCTGAATCTCTTAGCTCCCTATTAGAGAATGTTCAGTTTCCCCTGACTGTTAAAAATACCATCTTCCTGGTGTTTAATCTGGTAAGCTTTCTCTATACAGTCTGCAGTCTCTCTAGAATGAGGGCTGAGATTTCTAGAGGGGCTGAAGAGACCCCTGACCCAGGAGTAGACCCAGGTGTGAGAAATCCTGAGTGGTGTGGGAAACGGGGGGACGGGAATTGGCACATAGACCGTTTTCCCACATTCAAATCGATTTTACTGATATGCCTAAAGTAGGAAGGTATCAACACTTATTGGTGATAATAGATCACTTGACTCACTTTGTAGAGACATTCCCTACCTCCAGGGCAACTACACAAACAGTAGTAAAAATACTATTAGAAGAGATAATCCCCTGCTAAAGACTAGCAGAAGTAATAGACTCTGACAGAGGGACACACTTTGCCTCCAAAATAATTAAACAAGTAGTTACAGCTTTAGGAACAAAGTGGCAATATCATACTCCCTGGCATCCACAAAGCTCAGGTAAAGTGAAAAGGGTAAATGGGAAAATTAAGAAACAACTAACTAAATTTATGTATAAAACACAGTTATCCTGGGTAAAATGTTTACCTTTAGCCTTGTTAAATATAAGAACTCAGCCCAGAACCGATATTGGAATTTCTCCATTTGAAATGCTTTATGGGATGCCTTATGACATGGATTCTCCTATAGATCACCCTGAAATAAGTAATCAACAAATTAACCAATATGTCATGCAACTTGTGAAGGCTCAGGAAGGGCTTAGAAGAGCTGGGTTACTAGTGCAATAACCTCCTTTAGACCTAGCAATCCATAATATAAATCCAGGTGATAAGGTGTTAATAAAAAACCTGGAAAGAAACCTCACTGACCCCAAATTGGGAAGCCCCCTATGTTGTTTTACTCACTACAGAAACTGCAGGCAGAACCGCTGAGGAGGGGTGGACCCATGCGAGCCGAATAAAGGGAGCGATTCCTGCTGCTGCCGAAGAGCCCTGGAGAATAACCAGCCAGCCCGGGGACCTTAAGGTCACATTTAAATGGACTGAATGGACTCAGTAAGAATTGTACGAACCAGCTGGTAGAGGGAGATATTGGACTATGGATATCCCATAACTAATGATTTAGAGTATATTGTACAAATAAGGATTGTAATTGTTACCTTTTTGTATGCTATATTTGTAAAATTTGCCAGGAATGGTGGTGGGTCCATAGTTATAGAGGCACTCCTCCTAGGGGTATTTGTAAAGGTGTTATCAGTTAGAAAGAGAACTGACAGAGTCAGTCCTAAGGATTGGAGTAGAGAACGGGACCCTACCAAGGGAATCCCAAGAGTGGTGGGAGGTGTTTACTAAGGGGGCTAGGCCTGAAAATTGTTGTTTTTCACTCCAATTCCCCTAATTGTTCAAATTATAAAAGGGAATTGCCAGAAAACTTTACCTGGGATTCAGTGTGACTCACCACAAGTGAAGGATAAAAGCTGGGAATCATTCAAAAAGAGGCAACAAAAACAGAGTAAGGGTCCTCCTGAAGAATATCCTTGCTGCTGAGAAGATGGTGCGCCTCGCGGCTCGGAGCAACCGAGTCGGCGAGTGAGGCAGAGGGATAAGTGGTGGAGGAAAGAGCCCTCAGACTGGGACAATTCAAAGTATTTCAAGAACTGCCTCAAGGATACTGATCTCCCAAGGGTAAAGATGAGCCCAGCAATAACATGTCAAAACAAACACTGGGAATGGGGAGATAATGATAATCAAATCCTGGGGCAGTTTGGACTCCACCCTTGCTGGCAAATTCTGTGCATATTAGTTATATGTTGTACCTGGCCTGGTCAAGGGGACTATGCACACCAGCCATTTAATTGGACTCTGACCAAAACAGACCAAGGGAAAGTTGTTAAGCATAATGCCACCACTGTAGCTCCCATTTTTTTTGTTACTAACAAAGACTTGGCAGACTATATGTGGAGATGGAGTAAACCTGAACTCCGGGCTACCTTTTGGCGTCCTAGTTCCAATCCTTCGAGAGGATATTGTCATTATCCCGGTGAAATATCTGTGTGGGTATTGGGGCTGTGAAACCATAGCAACCGCCTTGGCTGTCACCCATCCAGGTAAATGTTTAAATGTCTCATGGTACCCTGAGGGGTGCAAAACTCCGGGGTATGGCACTCAAGGAGAAATTCTGTATAAGGGAGATCGCAGGTCCCGTAATATTGTTGTTACTAAGTTTAACTTTCAGACCTTACATTTTTAATAAAATCATAGACATTGTAAAAGGAAGATTAGAGGCAGCTCATCTAATGCTTAATAGAGATAGGTAGGAAACATTGCCCAGGGACTTAGAAGTAGATGAAACCCTGGTCTTAAGCTACCAAGAGTTAAAGCGTTTTAATGAACAAATTGGTAAAGAGAAAAAGGGGGAATTGTAATAAATAAAAATGTCTTTGTTCATCAAAACAAGCGATAAAGGAGATAAGAATTTGAACTGAGTAGGGAATGCAACTAGCATAGAAGACTGTGTAACTAATTATATACAAGTTAACTTTTAGGCCAAGGACAATCTGCAAGGAAGATGAGGAGCCTTCATTCCTATGACCACCAAGGGCAGAACAAAAAACCCCCCAGGAACCAATTGCACCGGCACAGAGTGCACAGAGAGAAAATACGTCAACCGGAAATAAAAAGGGACTATAAAAACAAAAAGGTGAAGGGGGAAGGTGCGCCGTGGCGGAACAGAGGCTCCCTGGCCACCCAGCGCTGTTGTTTTGCTTAATACCACTTGCTTAATAAATTCTTGTTAATTGATTTATCTATAATTAGCCTCCCCAATTGAATTTGTCCATAACACCCCTGGCCCAGCAGCAGGGGACAGGGGGCACGGCCTGTCCCCCTGGCCCAGCAGCAGCCCCGTGCCCTGCCCAAGGCTCTCCCAGCAGGGGCTGGGCGCCAGAGGCAGGGGGAGACCCCAGTCCCAGGGCAGCGTTTCTGCCCTGTCCCCTGTCCAGCCCAGCCTGCCCCGTGTGCGCAGTGACCCCTGGCACGGGCTGCCCTGGACACTGTGACCTGCTGGGGACACTGAGAGCTGCTGCGCTGTGACACTGCCCTTGGGATTGCACAGGCACCAAACAAACCCCAGCCAGCACCGCCCCTTGTCATGTCCCAGGCACCGGAGAGCATCAGAGCCAGCCCCGCTCCTGGTGATGTCCCAGGCACCAGGACACATCCCAGCCCCACTCCTGGTGATGTCCCAGGCCCCACAAGTGTCCCAGGTGTGGGAAGAGCTCATCACACGGCTCAGCCTTGACCCCAAACCAGCAGAGGCACCACGAAGGGCAGCCCTGCGAGTGCCCCAGTGTGGGAAGAGCTCCGTGCGCTGCTCCAGCTCCATCCCCCATGGGAGGATCCGTGCTGGATGATCCCCAGTGAGCCCCAGTGGGCAGAGCCCTGGTGACCCATGGTGCTGCTGATCCATGTTGGGAAGACACCCAGCTGGAGGGGCTCAACATCCTCCTGGCTCCCCGTGGCCTGGATTTTCTTTTCATTTCTCTTTGCCCTTTCAAAACTCTTAAAAGCAGGCAAAAATAAAGATGTTGAGCTAAGACAAGGATGGGGACATGGAGGGGGGGGTCTTGCAGGGGATATGGGGGATGCTGGGTTTGAAGGACTTGGGGGTTCCTGGGAGGGACCTGGGAGTTGCTCAGGGCTTTGGGCACCCCAGGCTGAGCGGCTCCAGTTGCCCTGGGAGACCCTGGTGGAGGTTCTGGGCAGCTGGTCAAGGACCTCCTGCCCTGGAACTGTCCCCATGTGCCCCATCCCAACACCTCGTCCCCCTGCAGCGGCTGCCCCATTCCTTACTCCCCTTCCATACTCCCCTGGCCCCTGCCTGTTCCCGTGTCCCCCCTGTCCCGTTCCCATCCTGCTCCCATCCCAATCCGGACCCCATTCTTGATTCTTGTACCGTATTCCCTGTCCCTGTCCCCATTCCCAGTCCTATTCCCTGTCTCCATTCCTGGTCCCTGTCCCCATTCCCTGTCTCTATCACCACTCCCAGTCCCTGTCTCCATTCCCATTCCCCATTCCCTGTCCCCATTCCCATTCCTATTCCCTGTCCCCATTCCCGGTGAGACATTAATTTTGAAGAATTAAGAATTTTAGGAAAGTTAAGATGATAGTTAAATTGGATGTTGCTGACTTATCGGAAGTAGATAAATCGGCTTTGTTCATAGTTAACAGTAGCTGGATCTTAGATAAGATATCCAGGATCTATTAACTCATTGCTTGCCAGCTTTATGTTTGGGTAGCTGTGCTTATCATGATAAACAGAATGTGATAAACAGATTTCAGGGACACAAAAACAGTTGCAGACTTCCCATACTTTAGGGATCCATTAAGCACGGGAAAACGGCAAGGATTCATTTGTCACGTATGCATGGGAAAGGCAGAAAGGTCAGAACGAGGAAGACTTATTTTACTTCTTCATTTTGGAGACCCCTCCCCAAAATGGACCCCTGACTCATTTCAGGGAACAGAACCACATGCTTAATTGTCTTTGTGCCAATTAGCATATGAAGCAGAGCAGAGGAAGTGACAGGGATATGAATATGCATTCATATTTTGTGTAATCAAGACTTCTGCAAATAAAAAAGCTTTGTAATACCTGTGATTTTTGCAGTGTGCATTAGGGAATTATCCCACGTACTGTCCGTCTGTCTCAATAAACATACACTTTCTAACTTTAAACTCTTAGAGAGTTTTTGTCCATCTCAGTTGGATATCGATATTAGATTGATATTCATATTTCAGTAAATCATTGTCTTAAAGAAGTCCTAGTATGTGCATTAACATGTCTTTTCTTAATATTCGAGTAATTATTCTTGCATTGCTTCAAGATAAACTGGTATGATTCAAAGAAGATCCACGGGGGTACACATAGAACATCGATTTGTCATAAGCAAATTGCAGTTGCAAAGATTTTCACTGAAATTCTGCCACTTGTCATCATTTTAAAAGTGAAAAGTCAGCTTTTATTAAAGTCAATAACAAAATTTCTAATTTCTAACAAAGGGGGGAAAGTATATGGTTTGCACTAGATAAAATATAAATACAGAAAATGTCTCCCAACCGAGTTCCTTGCCCTTATCAAAACATCTCCCAATCAAGTACTTTGCCGTGAACCTGGCTGATAAAGACAAATATTATCAGTAAACCTAGATGAAACGTTGCATAAGTTAATAGTATTCAAAATCCATGTACTGTTCCTATTATTATTTTTATACAAAGAAAAAAGGGGAAAGGGGTTGGATTGAGGGTACACCCTCCTCCCCTCTGAGTCTGTTCTCATGTTTTACAATAAATCCTACAACAGTACAATGCAGCTGCCTAAAATATGGATACTGGAAACCACAGACAGCATTACAAATGATCACCTGCCTCATGGACAGTTCATAGAAGGACTTGACTGGTTTACAAATTATTTCTCATGTTTGCAAACAGTTTTTCTGTTTACAGATTGCTTTTCTAGGAGTTTGGTTTTTCTCCAAGGGATCAAGTGCTGAAAGGTTGTTTTTTAAAATTGGGTTTTTCTCTAAGGGTTAAATGGGCTCAGGGTTAAATAGCTTTCTGCTTTTAGAGATAAGTTCAATTTGTAACCAAGAAGAATTATGCCTGTGGCCTGAGTTCTCCCCTAACAGTTCCTGGAGGGGAATGCTGCAGCTCCAGTGTAAATTAGATGCACGCTGTCCTCTGTCCCCATGTTTGCAAAGGGCCCTTGCAGATGGGTGACAGAGAACAATACACAGAATTTTATACAGAAAAGAAGGGTGAGGTGTACCCATGATTGACAGGGGTCTTGACCAATCAAATATCTCCCAAAACTGCAGGCACCTCACGGGCCAGAACCTGAAGGGGCGTGGAGCTCAAACCAATGAGAGCTTCCAGGCCTGGTCTTTCAAATGCCCTGTGTAAGGGGGGGCTTGGGAAATAAAATCTCTCTGTTGCCCCATGAACTCGGGAGGAGCAGTCTTTGTCTCCTGTGCCCTCGCTGACCCACGAGACCAAAGAGATGTTCACCGGGGCCCTCCCTGTTTGTGGCCATCCATTGCCCAGCTGAGCAGGCAGCCAGTTGTGTTTGCAGTGAGCTGCCACAGGAAGACACACAGCAGCTGGAGATTTGAACAGCAGGGCTTGGGCCAATTCTTTTTCTTTCAGAGTGCAAGAAAGACGCAAAAGCACAAGGAAACATGACAGTGTTTTGGTGGAGTCTCTTTGTCCTGTGAAGTTCAGTAGCTGTTGGTGTTTCTGTGCTGCTGCTAATCCCTTCCATGAAAAAATCATTCTGGGAAGGAGCAACAACATCTGACACGCACCAAGTGTTGCCCCCAGTTGCTCCAGGTGCTGCTACCAACAGCCCCTGTAGGACGGAGCACAGCCCCCAGTGCACACCAGCTTTGGCTGCCCTCTGGCAGAGAAGCCCTTTTGGGGCACAGGTTTCTGGGGCAGGAGACGGGCACCGGTGCTGCCAGGGCTTGGGGGAACTCTGCTTGGGCAGGGACTGTGCCTCACCTGCTGCTGTCAGCGCTGCCCGGGCCCCAGGGCTCAGAGCAGCATTCCTGCCCTGGCCCACACGTTCCTGGTCCGTGTCCCACGGCCGTGCTCAGGATGGCCACCGTGTGGGACGTGTCCCGAGGAGGCCGTGCCAGCTTCTGTGGAGGCCCCGTGCCCTTCCCACCGCGGCTGCGTCGGCAGCTGCGGGGGCTCCTGCTGCTCTGAGCCCGCAGAGCAGGGCAGCGTTTGCTGATGGGCTGAGCCCTTCCCAAAGATCCTGTTGGGCTGTCTGACACACCTGGGGCAAGGCATTCCTTCCACCCTGGGCCACTCTGGGGGGCTGGGGGTGGCCCCAGGGCAGGTGGCAGTGCGTGCAAGGGCCCTTTGTGACACGGTGCAGCATGGTCACCGTGGAATGGAACGGGACAGGGATTCCAAGGGCCCTTGGTGACACGCTCTGGCAGAGGTGTTGGCAGTTACAAGTTACAGTTACACTCCACAGTGCTCGGTGCACACGACGAGGCAGGACGGGAGAGAGCGGTGCTGTGAGGAGCCCTCGCACAGCCACTCGTTCCTGGCTGACCCAGAGCTTTCCCAAGGTATTACTCCTGCAGGTGAGCTCGTGGCCAGACCAGAGCACTTGGTGACCCCTGGCCTTCCCGAGGCATCTCTTCTGCAGCTGCCCTCGAGGGCAGACTGTGGCATTTGCTTTTCACTGTCCTTGACAGGAGTCTCCTGTCCTTGTGGCTGGAGCCCCCAGGACCAGAGTGCAGGACTTGCTGTCCTGTAGCCTTGCCAAGACTTCACTCCTGCAGGTGCCCTCAAGGCACGATTGCAGCACTTGCTGACTCGGACCTTTTCCTTTTCACCTTCTGCAAGCAGCCATGAATCCAGGTAGTGACGTAGAGCTCAGACCTGCGAGCGTGCCCAAGCTGGCCTGGGGGAAGGAGGAGAAAGAAGGCCCTGGAGCTGCCCCAGCACAGCAGCCTGAAGAGCTGGAGCAGTTCCAGCCATGGCAGAAGGGTGAGTGGCAGAGCTGGGCCACAGGGCTGGTGCCTGCAGCTAGCTTGGCCCCATGCCATGCCATGCCATGCCATGCCATGCCATGCCATGCCATGCCATCCCATCCCATTCCATCCCCTGGGTCCATGCCCATGGACAGGATGGAATAGGGGCCGGGCAGACACCCCACAGCCGTGCTCCGTGCCCTGGGCTGTCGCGGGGCTGTCCCTGCCTGGGCTGCGCAGGTCTGGGCTGTGTTCTCCGGCCTCTCCCGCAGCCCCTCAGCTCGGGCTGCGCTTGCTCTTTGCCAGGTGCAGCCGTGCAGCGCACACGAGAGCAGGAACGCACCCGTGGCCGCTTCCGCAGAACAGCGCAGGTACCTGCAGCCATCCCCACCTGGGCTGGGCCTGCTGGCACTGCTCAGCCCAGCACTGTGCTCGGAGCACTCCATGCAGCATCCCGGGCTTTTTGCCTCTCTGCTGCAGATGGTTTGCAAATTCATGAAGAGGATTCGGGAGGAAGAGAGCAGAGCCATGGGCACTGTGTGCAGAGTCTACTCTCCCATCTTCAAAACCAAGACCAGCGCTGCCCTGCTGGATATACTTGTGGAGGAGGGTCCTTCCAGCCCAAAGCAAGTAAGCAGCCTGTGGCCTGGCTTTTCTCCTCCCAGCAATTGCTTGGCCTCCCAAGCCACACCTGCTGCTCCCTGGGAGCCTTTGAGGCCATGGCAGTGTGGTGGCAAGGGAAGCACTTCTCTGGGGCAGCTGGGCACATTCCTTCCTCTGGCAGCTTTCCAAGTCTCCCCTGCCTTCTCCAGGTGCCCGCCATGGTGAGGTTCATCCACCAGTGGCTTGTGGCCAATGAGTTTCCTGAGTACAATCTGTACAGGCCCCTTCTGGATCTGACAGAGGCACAGCCCTCTGACGTGGTGATGGCTCTCCTGCGTGTGGCCCCATTGTGTGACAGGTACGGGGCCCACCTGCCCAGAGGGCTCAGGGCTCAGCAGCCCTTCCCCCTGTACAGCCTGTGCCAGGTGTCTGAGAAACAGAGAATTCCAGGGCCCTCTGGCTGCTCCCTTTGCCAGCCCTGGCCCCTGCCAGCCCCCAGCGTGCTGCCATGCTTCCCCCCTGCCCCTCAGGGGCCAGTCCCCACAGGGCTGGGCTGCCTGTGTGCTGCCAGTGAGGGGCAGTGGGCAGAGGCAGGGCTGGCAGAGCAGCTCAGCTCCCCGCTGCCGCCCAGGCCACGCTGCTGTGTCCCAGACCCCCCTGAGACAGAGTTCTGACCCCACAGAGCTGCTCTGGCCATGTGGAAGAGCATCATGTGCTCGCCCAGGACTGCAGAGCCGGCCATGCTCGTGCTTCTGGATGTGCTGGGGAGCTGGCCAGAGCACAGCACGTCCACCTCCGATGGGGACCACATGGCTGTCCTTGGCCTGGCTGTGAGTTTCTGCCTTTGCTGGCCCCAAGGCCACCTCTCCAGCAGCCCTCCATCCTCCCTTCCCCAAGGCGTTTCCCTGCCTCAGGCGCTGGGCTGAAACCTGGCCTCGGGGCAGCTCCAGGGCCACCAGGCCCCGTGCTCCCCCTGCGTCTCTCCGGGCCTCTCCCTCCCGTGCTCGGGCTCTGCCACATGAACACCTCAGCACTGAGCCCTGTCTCAGGGGGCTTTGTCCTTTGCAGGCAACTGTGGTGATGTGGAAGATCCTCCAGCTGCCCTGTGTGCCACATGTAGTGACCGTGAATTTCCCCGGCCTCTTTGTGCATCTGCTCTTCCAAGTGCTCTTCAGCACAATGGATGTGCCAGCGGAGGTCGATACCTTCTGGAAGGGATGCCAGCAGCAACACGGCCTTGCCACCAGCCCCAGCAGGTGCTCCATGCCAGTCCTCCTGTCCCTACCATGTGCCCAGGGCAGGGGCCAGTGCTCCCAGCGTGACCTGGGCTTTGCTCTGTGCAAAGCTTTGCAGAGCAGACCCTCAAGGCCCTGCTCTGCCGACTGCACTATGAGGATGTGGTGGTGGCCATGGAAGACAAGCGTGGCTGGGACACACTACTCTGTGCTGACACCCACCACTGTGCTCTGGGCGTGCTGGCCAGGTGAGACCCCCTGCTCCCCAGCTGTCCACGGCATGTGTGCCCTGTGCCCAAGGTGCCCCACACAGTCCCCATGGCCGTGGGCCAGAAGGCCTTGTCACCAAGGGACGGCCAAGGAGGCTGCAAAAGGCTGGGAGAGGAGCGTGCCCAAGAGCAGCAACCTCCCAGAGGGCTCAGCTGCCCCTTGCAGGGTGGTGGAGAAAGGCCAGACCTCTGTGAGGCAGTCCTGGGAGAGGTTTGCCCCCACTGGCTCAGGGCTTTGGCTCCTGTTTCCTCCTGTCAGAGAAATGCTCCGTGCATCCGAAGCTGCGTGTTCCGCCATTGCATTCCACCTGCTCGGGCTGCTCAGCAAGGACACGACGTGCCGGGATTTGGCCGCCCTGGCGTTCCTTGTGGAGGTGAGCCTGAAGGCCGGCGCTGCCTCGCTGAGCTGCCTCCCGGCTCTCTGCCCTCTCTTGGCCGCAGTGCCTGGGACGGAGCCCGCGCCCTGTGCTGCTGCCTGGGCCCGGCCCTGGGCGGTTCTGGGCTCCCGCCGGCCGCTCCCCCGTCACCGGCCTGTGCCTTTCAGATCCTGGAGCACCTGAACCTGAGTGAGTGCCGTGACGGCGTCCTCCAGTTCTTGTCCAAGCACCTGCAGAGCGAGTGCAGGGGGAGGCGTCGCTTGGCACTCAGAGGCCTCGTGGCGCTCGGCACCACCAGTGTCTCGGTGAGAAGAGCGCAGGGGCTGAAGCCCTGCTGCCAGCGTGGGGCTGGGGAAGGCAGTCCCTGGGGCTTGGCTGGCCTTGGGGCACTGGGGCAGCTGCTGCCAGCTCTCCTGCCTCCTGCTGCAGCTGCCCCAGGGCTTTGGCACAGGCCTGTGGCCCCTGGGCCCTGTGGCAGCAGGATGGTGTTTCACACACTTGTGTTCCACAAGTAGATGGCCATAAGGATGTGGAGCCTCCATGAAAGGCTCGTGGAGCTCCTGCAGGAAGATGACAGCACCATGCTCAGGATGACCACGGTTCTCCTCAGGGCTTTGTTCCTCTGCAATGGTGCCCCAATAACCAGCACCCTCGCCCTGCAGCTGGCTGAGACGCTCCTGCCACTCTTTGACAACGTAAGGCTCTGCGCCTCCAGCCACGGCCAGCGGTTGCTGCCCGCACACTTTGTGCCCTGTGCACTCACAGGCTGTGCCCAGGTGGGCCTGAAGCAGCTGATGCTGAGGTCTTTCTTCCTTCCTTTCCTACAGGAGGACAGCCAGGTGCAGTTGTGCTCCATGTTTATCTACAAGGAGATGCTGGATTTTTTTCCAGAAGAAGAAAAAAAGGTCCTGAAGGCACACGTGCGCCAGAGCCTGCTGCCACTCTCCTTGCACTGCCATGATGAGAACCAGCGAGTGGCAGAGGTGAGGACTCGGCAGCTGCCGCTGGCCCCTGGCAGGGGCTGGGCTGGCCCTGCCCTGGCGCCTCGCAGGCTGCAGCTCCTGCTGGCCTTGGCACAGGGATGGGGTCCTGCGCCCTGGGCTGTGGGGCCATCTCCGCGTCTCTGCTGCTCTCCAGGCTTCTCAGGAAACGCTCCTTTGTGCGGCTGAGTTCCTGAAGAGGAGGGACCTTGGACAGCTGGTGAAGAACCAGAAGTTGTGGCAGTTCACCGAGTGGTTGGTAAGGAGGGCCGGGAAGCCGCAGCCCCAGCCTGGAGCAGCCCCTGAGCGCGGTGCTCGGTGTGCGGGCTGGCAGCTGTGCCCCTGCCCGCTGCTGCAGCCCGAGGCTGCGCGGGCTCTGCTCCAGGCTCTTGCAGCCCCAGCCGGGTGCCCATGGAGCCCCGGCCCGGGGGGCTGCGGGGCCAACCCTTCCCTCCTGCCGGTCTCTCCAGCTGGCAGAGGACAGCAGCAGCGTGGCTGAGCACCTGCGCCGGGCCCTGCCCTACCTGCAGAGCCCACAGGAGCCCCTGCGAGAGGCGGCCGTCAGGTTCATGGGTGAGCCACGAGCCGGGCCAGGAGGGCGTGTGGGCACAGGGCTGGCGGCCCCGCAGGCAGGGAGCTGTGCTCTGGGCTGACAGGCTCTGTGTTCCCAGGGACGGCCGGGCGGCACCTGAAGGGGAGGAAGGAAGAGCTCCAGATCATCTCTGAGGGTGAGTGAGGGCAGCGGGCTGCCAGCGGGGGCTGCCGGGGGAGCTGCGAGCCCTGCCCCGGCTGCGGAGGGCTCTGCTCCCTGTGCGGACCAGGGCCGGCGTGGGCAGAGCACACAGAGCTTTCAGGGCACCTGGGGGATTCGTGGCCAGCAGCTTCGGGCTGATCCAGCTGGTCCCTGCTCCCTGCTGGCCATGGCCAGAGCCGGCTGGGATGGCCCTGGCACAGAGTCCCCTCGGGTCCCCTCAGATGTGGGAACTCACCATGGCTCTGCTCCTCTCTCTTTCAGCCCTTGAAGGCATGGAAAATGACAACAGCGTCGCCATCGCAAGCCTGGCAGGTCAAGCATTGTACATCCTCCAGGAAGCAGAGAGCGCTCCATATTCCCACTTTGACAGCCTGCGTGATCGGCTCTGCAGGGCATGGGAGAGACGGCCTCGTCTGTGTGGGCTCGGCTGGCTGCGCTGCTGCAGCTCTGCAGAGAGCTGATCCCTGAGGCTCTGTCTGCTGGGGCCACCCGAGCCAGCAGGACTGTTTTGTTTCTTTAAAATTGTTCTTTTCTTTCTTTTTGTTTGTCTTTAGCGTATAAATATAGGATGTGTTACTATAGACAGACTCCCAGGATCTTTCTTTGGCTGCCCAGGCTCTGCAGGGCCGAGGGGAAGAGGGAGAAAAGGGTTCCTGGGCTCAGGCACCTGCCAAGGCATGCAGGGTTGCAGGGAAAATGGCAAGAAGCCCCTTGGCCTTTGGTGGCTCTGCTGAAGCCTTTGTGCTGCCCACAGAGCAGATGGGCAGGGGCTGGATCTGTAGGGATCTCTGTGAGAGTGGTGCCTGGAGATGGCCACAAGCCCTGTCCCAGGCAGGAAGCGCCATCTGTGTCCTCCTGCCCGTGTGTTGCTGGCTGGATTGCTGAGGGCTCCCAGCTGCCTCTTGGTGGGGCTCCTCTGGAGCTCCTGTGGGGCTGCGGCGCTGCAGCCGGGCAGGTTGGCCGGGCTGGGGAGACCCTGAGGGGACGGGACCACGAAGGGATGAGGGGCTGCGGAAGCCTTGACAGGATGAGGCAGTGGGAAGGCACGGGGTGAATGTGTGAGGGAGTGGGTAACATTGGCTTGGGGAGGAAAGTGGGTTGGAGCCAAAGAGACCACTCACCCCAATGTTCATGTGGCAAAAAGAGCATGTTTATTCTCAAGCCCTTCCTTCTAAAGGGCCTTTGAAAACCCAGTCTGGATGATTTCACTGCTCTGAACTCTGTGCCCCTTCAGATTCTGGCCTGGGCAATGCCTGCAGCCTTGGGAGAGATGTGATGGGCCCGGCCCCTGTCAGTCAAACCAGGGCTGGTACATTCACCCCGTACAAGCCAGCCTGCACGGTGACACACGGCAACAGAGTGCGAGGCACAGCTCCGGGAGCTCCCCGTGAACCTCAGCTCTGGGACCACTGTCTGCCCCAAGCTTCAGGGGCTGCAGTGGGAGCCCGGCTGGGCTCTGCCCTGGGGCCATCCTGCAGGGACAGCTGCAAACAGGGAGCATTCCCTGCCACAAAGAGCCAAGGCAGGGCTGCAGGGCAGCTGCTCCAGCCCGGACTGCACTGCTGAGTGCTGTGCTCTGGGGCTGGGGCTCCCCGCACAGGGGACTGCACTGGTGTGCCAGAGGAGACAGAGAAGCTGCAGCTTCATCTGAAACTGGTGCATGGGCTGGGAAGATTGGGGAGGCTCAAGGGGATTCACAGAGCTCATCCTGCTGCAAGGATGAGGAAAAGGGAGCGGGAACTCAGCAGTGAGGAGAGCTGGGGGCTGGAGAGCAGCTCTGAATGACACTAAAATCCCACCAGACCTCTGAGACATTGCTGCTCCTCAGCCAGTGACAGGATGAGTCCCTAAGCCTGGGGCTCAGCCTTCCTCATGGCGAGGGGCACCAAGGAAGGCAACAGTGTGATGGAGACTGGAATGGGCTGGGAGCTCACTGGGGGAAAATAGGGAGCAGCTGGGGAGTAAAAGGCAGGTGGGGGAGAGAACTGGTCAGAGAAGGGCTGAGGTACAGCTTGAGCAAGCTGCAAAAAGTCATTTGGGATCATCCTAGATTGATTTAATTTCAGAAGTTATTGAACAAGTTTATTTTTTGGGTGGTGCCATGTTTTCCCTTGGAGGTGTACACTCTGCAAACTTGAGCTGTGTTGCTGAAATGCTCAAGCCAGTCTGTGCTGCAGGGCACCCCATTTCTCATTTGGCTGATTGTGGCCCGGTGCTGAGCTCCAGCAGGGCCCTGGCAGAGCCCAGAGCAGCCTCAGCACCCGCAGAGCCCGGCTGCAAGGAGAGAAACCAGAAAGCCCTGTCAGCTGAAGGCTCCTGTCCCCTTGTCCCAGCCACCCGCGGTGCCCAGGCCATGCTGGCCGTGCCAGAGCTGTGCCCAGAGCTGCCCATCACTGCTGCCTTTGGGAGCAGAGCAGGAGGGCAGGACATGTGCCCAGCCTGCAGCCAGCCACGGCACCTCCAGCCCTCAGCAGCTGCCCAGAGCAGGACGCTCCTGTGCTCGCTGCCATCTCCTCAGAACTCTGATCCCACCATCCCCAGCAGACAGGACCCACCTCACGCCATCCCACGCTGGAAGAAAAGCTGCTCCCAAACGATGCCCTCAGCCTTCTCCAAGGGCACGGCCCATCCACGCCGCAGCTGCTCCTAAGCACGTCCTGATCCAGACTGGGCCCCATCTGGAATGCTTCCTCTAGAAAAAGAAACGTCAAATTATTGAAAATAGGTTACAGTCAAAAAGGGGAACAAGAAAAAAGGTCAAAGATCTTATCTCTGTCAGGGCCTTAAAGAAGGCCCAAACCCTGCATGCCAAGGAAAAACCCACCATGGTTGGGGAATCCCAGGCTTTCTCCCTTCCCCTGCACTGCCCCCATGGTGATCCCAAAGCAAACAAGGGCAGTGGAGCAGCCCAAGCCCTTCCTTGCCTGCAAAGCAAAGCAGCCCCTGCACAGGGTCTGGAGTCCCACCTCTGCTCCCACCATGGGGGTTTGTTTGTGTTGGGCTGGCTGCCCCAGCCCAGCCCCAGCCCAGGGCACGGTGGGTGCTGGGGGCTGTTGGCAGTGCCAGGAGCCCACTCCCATTTCGTACCCACCCCAGCCCATGCCCCCAGCCCTGCCAAAAGCAGCCTGCAGCTGACTGAAGGATCAGCTGCATCCGCCCCAGCAAAGGGAGAACCTTTGGTTCCCAGCCAGGCTGCGCAATGCCCAAATCTGGGAGCATCCCCCTGTGTGTGGACTCATCTGCATATTCCCTGTGGAGCCTGGCTTTGAATGAGATGTCAGAATCAAAGTCCACCATCTTCAGCATGCCAGAGACCAGGTGGAGCAAGAGGTTGTCATCCTTGGCGTTGTCCTCGCTGTCCCCAGCAGCAGCAGCCCCACCTGGGACAGCTTCTCCAGGGGCTCCTTCTCCTTCCCTGGGCCAGACCAGGCTGTCAGGGCTCTGCCCAGGGCCCCAGCCATCCATGAACCATGGCAAGCAAAACCAGGGGGATGGTGGCCCCCAGTGCTTGCCACACCAGGTCTCCAGCTCAGCTCCAGCCCAAGAGCTGTGTCTTCCCTTCTGCTGACCCCTGCTCAGAGCTACAGGCAGGACAAAACCTGTCTGGTTGGCTTTGCCACTGAGTGCCAAGAGATGTATGGAGCTGTTACCTGCCAGGCCCCTGGATCCAACTGTGCACATGGATCTCTCCCATCTTCTAGGGCAGAGGAACACCCTGCACCCAAGGATCATGGAAAAGCTCTTCTAAGGATGGCCTGTTCAAGGGCTGCATGGACAAACCCCTCTTAATGACATCCTGGCACTCTGGTGAGAGAAACCAGCAATCACCAGTCAGCTGGAGAAGTTGCCCCCCTGCTCCCAGGCCATGCTGGGTGTGCCCAGAGCTGGGCCTAAACTTCCCCATCAATTCCATGTTTTGGAGGAGAGCAGGACATGTGTCACCTCCTCAGCAGCTGCCAGAGTGAGATGTTCATGAGCTGCTGCTGTCTCCCAGCCCTGGCTTTGCCCCTGTGCCCAGCAATGAGACTCCACCTTGAGAGAGCCGTCCTGGGAACAAGATCTGCCCCAGATATCTCCTGGCCCCTCCTGAAAGGGTGCTTCCCCCTGACCAGGTGGTGCAGCAGGAGGCCCAGGGACCAGATCGTCGCTGCCTCGCCGTGGTAGTGTTGGTGGTGGATCCCCTCTGGTGGGCTGTAGGACAGGGTTCCTGTGGAACACAGACACAGTTCATCAGGAGGATGCTGCTGCTCCCAGAGCCTGGCCCCAGCACCCCTGGGCATGCAGGGGCTGCCCCAGTGGCACACAGTGTGACCGCTGCCCTCTCGCAAGCACCTGGGACTTGTGTACAGACTCAGGGCTGGAAAAGAAGCCACTGGTGCTGGAAGAGGCAGCAGAAACCCTGGGAAGACACAACCATGACACACAAAAGAAAAACTCACCCAGTAGTGGAGAAAACCCCCTCTCCTCCTGCTTGCATGGCCCCAAAAAATGTTAATAAGCCAAGGCAAACAAGGGGAGCACAGCAGTCCAAGCCCTTCCTCACCTGCACACCAAACCGTCTGAGGCACGGGGTCAGACCCTCCTCTCTGCTACCCCCATGGGGGTTTTTGTCGGGCTGGCTGCCCCAGCTCCAGCCCCAGCCCAAGGCACAGTGGGTGCTGAAGGCTGTCAGCAGGGATGGGAGTTGGCCCCCTCACACCCCACTCAAATCAGCCTGGCTCCATCATTAATCCCATGCCGGCTGCAATAGGGGAAGCCCCAGTGCTGCACCTCGGCTGGGCCATGAGATGCACAGGAGCATCCCCTGGCACGGCTCACCTGCAAACTGGGTGTAGGCTGTGTCTTGGAGGAAAGTGCCACAGCCAAAGTCGATCAGTGTCAGCTGCCCGGTGGCCAGGTCGAGCAGGATGTTCCCTGGTTTGATGTCCCTGTGCAGGACCCCGCAGCTGGGGCAGCGCCGCACGGCCTCCAGCACCTGGAGGAGCAGCCCCCGAGCCTCCTCCTCCGGCAGGAACCCCCGCTCCGCCAGGAAACCCGACAGGTCCTGGCACCGCTCCGGATGCTCCAGCACCAGCACAAAGCTGTCGGGGAGCTGAAGCCACTCCAGGAGCTGAATGCCACCAGCACAGCCAGAGGAGACCTTGTCCAGCAGCACGATCTCCAGGGCTGCGCTGGTGCCGTGGGGCTGCGGGAGGAGCACGATGCCGTCAGTGGGGCTGATGCCGTGCCGGGGGTCGGGAACCCCTCGGCCAGCCCGGGATGCTCTGCGCCCTGCGCTGGCCCCACGCCCGCTCTCCCTCCAGGCGTCCTGGCAGCTCCCACCCTGCCGGGCCCCGGCTCATCCCCGCCCGGCACGGCCCGGCTTCTGCCGCTGGCCCGGCTCACTCACCAGCTCGCCCCGGCGCCGGACGCGGTTCCCCGGCACCCTTTTGATGGCCACCTGCGAGCCGAGGGCAGCAGCGGGCTGAGCTCGCCGCCTGCCCCGCACAGCCCCATCCTTCTCCTCCTTCTCCTTCTCTCCCTCCTCCTCCTCCTCCTTCCCCTCCTCCGTGCCCGCCGCCGGCGCCGCCGCTCCCCGGGCGCCGTCCGAGAGCCGCGTGGCCGCGCAGCCGCCGCCGCAGCCGCCGCTGCCCAGCAGCGAACCCCGCCGGGGCCGCTCCTGCCGGGCCTCCTGCGCCTTCCCTGCGGGCGGGACGCGGCTGTCAGCGCTCGGCCCGGGCCAGGAGCGGCCCCGAGCGCCGCCCGAGCGCCCCGGGCCGGCCATGCCCCGGCGTTCGCTCCCGGCATCCCAGATTCGCCAGGAAATGGGAACCCTGAGCTTGTGGAAGTGCCTGAAAGATGCCCTGTATCTCTGCAGGGACACTCGGGCTGAGACAGGAGCCGGGGCCCTCTCTGGGGAAGCCTCCTCCGAGCTGGAATTTGTGCCGTGCTGGGAGAGAAGGAGGAGGGGAGAAGGCTGGCGCTGTGTGGCAGGAGCAGGAGGTTTGGGCCGCAGGACATTCCGTCTGCGCCGCTGCCCCGCAATGGGCAGGAACGCTGTGGGGAAGACTGGGGGACACTGGAGCGGGATATGGATGGAACTGGGGGGAACTGGGAGGGCCTGGGAATGAACTCAGGTGTATTGGGAGGGACTGGGCTGTGCTGGGAGGGACTGGAGGGACACTGGGGCTGTACTGGGCTGTACTGGGGATGAACTGGGCTATGCTGGGAGGGACTGGAGGGGCACTGGGGCTGTACTGGGCTTTACTGTGGATGAACTGGGCTGGGCTGGGAGGGACTGGAGGGGCATGGCTGATGTACTGGGCTGTCCTGGGGATGAACTGGGCTGCACTGGGAGGGACTGGAGGGGAACTGGGGCTGTACTGGGCTGTACTGGTGATGTACTGGGCTATGCTGGGAGGGACTGGAGGGGTTGAATGCGCTGTTCCCGCCCCCACTGCCTCCCATTGGCCGATGCTCCCGCCTATCACGATTCCAACCAATCAGCGCCAGGGATCATGGCTTTGGGGGCGGTGCCTGGTGCCTGCGCCATCTTTTCTTTTGCCTACAACTCCCGTCATGAACAAGAAACTTTGGAAAAACATTTAATACAAATCCAACTTACATCATTTGTCACAGCTGTAACTTCATTCCCTCAGCCCATTTAGCCTGGAAACCCCTAAACACTGAAGTTGTTCATGTACCCACAAATGTTCCATATAAAGAGCATTAGAAGGAGAGGAAAGAGAGAGAGAGACAGGAAGACAGAAGCTCCACAGAAAGACACACATGTGGCTCCCAGCTCCCGGGGCTCCAGTGTAGGTGAGACACAAACCCCAGGAGAAGGCAGAGTCCATACCAGGGGCTGACCTTGTGCTCCTTGGTTTTAAGCCCCTGGGCCTTCGTGGGCCTCCCCCCAGCTGGGACTTCTGATATCTCAGGTGTTCAGAGCTGGGTCAGCACTGTCCCAGCAGAGTGACTGATTGACAGCTCAGCCCAAGGTGTCTGGGGACATTGATCTCATCCAGCCTCTGACAGCGACCATGGTGACACTGGGGAACCTCATGGAGCCTCATGGAGCCATGGGTCAGTTGTGACAAGGCAGGTCCAAGGACACCCTGGTGACACTGGGGAACCTCATGGAGCCATGGGTCAGTTGTGACACTGTGGGGACCTCGTGGAATCAGAGGAGACCATTGTGAAACTCCCATGGATCCAAGGGCCCAGGGTGACACTGTGCAGCCCAGAGTGTCCCGGAGGAGCCATTGTGACACTGTGTGTCCCCATGGAACCAAGGGAACATGGGACAGGCTGATGCCTTAAGTTTTAGCTTCCATATTTTCCCAATTCTGTGCTGTATCAGTCTGTAACTCTGAACTTCATGCAGAGTGACAGCAAGTTCTCCTCATGGTGTAGTCAGACAAAACAATCCTTTTCCAGCCTGAGAACCAAGGACACCGCTGCAGCTTCAGGCCCAAAAAGTGCAAACAACAGCGAATTGAGGAGATCAGACTGCGAGGGTGGGGCTGCATAACCTGAAGGTGTAATTGGACAATTAACCCCAATATGGAAATGAACCAAATCTTACAAAAGTGTGAAAACGCGTGACCTGGCGTCCATCCTGGGTGTACCCTCAGCCAGGCCCTTGTACTGCCCTGGTGAATCCTTTGAAGGCCTTTTTAATAAATCCCCACTTTACTCCTGTAACACTGTCCAGCCTCTGCTCTAGGTGGCCTCTCAAGGCATCAAGGCCTGGCTGGCTGGGCCACCTGGGGGCCACCTGACAGGTCCAGCTGACCTTGGCATGTCCAGGGCTGCTGCTAATCTGCCCCTGGAGCACTGGGGCTCGGTGCTCTCCTTCCTGTGGAAAGAACTGTCCTTCTCCTCCAGGTGCCAAGGCCAAAATTTGTATTCCTCTTCTTAGTTTGCTTCTATGCAAAGATTGTTCCCAGATGAAATCTGCCAGGACAGACAGATCTGGCTGGCTTGGCCACCCAGGGGCCACCTCTCATCTTCCTGTGAAACACTGGGACCCTGTGCTTTTCTTTCTTATGGGAAAAAAACACCTTTCACATCCAGGCACCCATGGCCAAAGTTGGGAATCTGCCTTCAGGATTCCCTATATCCAAGGATTTCTCCCAGGTGAAAACTTCCAGAAGAGACAAGTCTGTCTGGCCTTGGTCTCCAAAGAGATGATTCCTATCTTCCTTTGAAACACTGGGGCTTTGTGCTTTCCTTTCTGATGAAAAGAACTCTTCTTCCTGCCCAGGTGCTGATAGCCAAAACTGAGATTCCACCTTCAAAATTCTGAATATCCAAGGATTTCCCCCAGATGAAAGGTGCCAGGAGAGACAGGTCTGGCTCTCTTGGTCTATGGTGACCACCACTCATATCCTTCCAAAACACCTGGGCTCCACGCTTCTCTTTCCTATGGGAAAAACCATCCATCTCCACCAGATGCCCATGGCCAAAGTTTGGAATCCTCCTCCAGAATTCCCTAGGTCCAAGGATTTCTCAGTGACAAAAGCTGCCAGGACAAACAGGGCTGGCTGGCTCGGCCTCCCAGGAGCCTTCTCTCTCTGCTTCTGCCCCTGCAACACGGGGGCTCTGGGCTTTCCTTCCTATGGAAAAGAACCGTCCTTCTTAACAATGAAGAAATGGCTGAAACTGGGGTTCTACCTCCCAAATTCCCTATATCCAAGGGTTGCTTTCAGACAACAAAATACCAGAACAGAGAGGTCTGGCTGCCCTTGGCCTCTGATGGTCACCCTTCATCTGCCCCTGAAACACCAGTGTTCTGTGCTTGTCTTCCTATAGAAAAGAACTGTCCTTCTCCTCCAGGCAGCCAGGTCTGAAACTGGGATTCCACCTCTAAAATTCCCTATATCCAAGGACAAAATCTGCCAGCACCATCTGATCTGGCTGCCCTTGGCCTCTGGTGGCTGTGGCTCATCTGCCCCTGGAACGCTGGGGCTGGGTTGTTCCCTTCCTGTGGAGACCATGGTGGCACGGTGAGGACCTGGTGGAACCATGGAGTCCATTGTGACACTTTGGGGCCATGGTGACACCGCGGGGCTCCATGGAACCCAGAGACCACCATGACTCTGTGGGGCCTTGTGGAACCGTGGAGACCATTCTGACACTTCAGGGCCTGGTGTCACTAAGGGGGATTGTGACACCTCAGGGCCTCCTGGAAGCAGGGGACCATTTGGACACTGTGGGGCTCCATGGAATGAGGGGAACAGGGAACAGGTCTGGCTGGCTTGGCCTGCCAGGGGCCACCTGACAGGTCTGGCTGATCTTGGAATGTCAAGGGCTGCTTCTCATCTGCCCATGAACCACTGGGGCTCCATGCTTTCCTTGCTATGGTAAAGAACTGTCCCTCTTTTCAGACATCCATGGACAAAATTGGTACTTCCCCTCAAAAATTTCCTGTATGCAAGGGTATCTGCCAGAAAAAAACCTGCCAGCTCTGGCTGGCCTTGGCCTCTGGTGGTGGCATCTCAGTTGCCTCAGAAGCACTGGGGCTCTGTGCCTTCCCTCCTGCAGAAAAGAACTGACCCTCTTGTCCAGGGGCCATGGCAGGAACTGGAATGTGGCCACCAAAATTCCATCTATCCTAGGATTGCTCCCAGACAAAAGCTGCCAGGACAGACAGTTCTGCCTGGCCTTGGCCTCTGGTGATATGAGCAGAATGTTTTCCTTTGCAAACACCTTGGAGAGGGCCCAGAGATCTCCCGAGCGGGGTTTTGCAGGCCTCAAGAACATAACCCATGTATGGAGGCTGATGTGCCTGGGCTCAGCTGTGAAGAGACTGAGGACAGATCAGGAGTGGCCTGGGAGGCTTTGAAGGGTGGATTTAGAAATGGTGGAGCTTTACTCCATAGTGGGAAACAGCCAGAGAGAAAAATTATGCCAAAATGCAGCTGGGGAAGTTCAGACTGGACACATGAGGAGAGGAATTTCCCTCCCAGGGCAGGGCTGTGGTGCAGCACGTCCCCAGCAGGAGCCTGGAGCAGCCCAAGGCTTTGTGTGGCCAGGCAGGGGCAGCAGGAGGCAGAGCTGCCAGCAAAGGAAGGGCCAGCGAGGTGGGGCAGCCGGGGGTGACGACAGCCTGCAGGGACAGAGGTGCAGGGCAGGGACACCGTGGGACAGCCTGGGCTGCAGAGGGCTCAGGGATGTGCAGCAGCTGCAAGGCCCTGACAGAGCCAACCTGTGCAGCCCTTTGGCCATGGCTGCTGGCCCTGGGCCTGAGGCCACGAGGGGACAAGTGACCCTTGCAGCCCTGGGGCCTCAGTGCCTCCTTGTCCCTGCTCAGCAGCCTGGCAGGGGCCGCCCCATGGTCCTGCCCTTGGCACTGCACATCCCCACACCCCAGTGCCCATCCCGGGAAGAGCCCTGAGCAATGAGGGAGGGACAGGATCTGCCTTGCCAGGGGCTGGGGCTCAGGCCTGGGCCCTTTGCATTCCTGAAACACATCCAGGTTTGCTCAGCACCAGAGACACCTTTCCCTTGATTGTCCCCAACTGTCATCAGTGCCTCCAGTGTTCTGCTCTGACTGGAACCTGGGAACACTTTCTCAGTCGTGTCCTCAGTAGGACCCATTAAAACTTCAAGAAACTTTGGAGTTTTAATTTAACTTTGAGTTCTTGAGAAGTTTTTTGAAGACTCTCAAGGACTGAGTCTGATTTAAATAACACGAAAGCCCTGAGGGGGTCATTAAAGTTTTCTTATTCCAGTTGTGGAGAAAGATTTCAAAGTGCTTGTAAGAAATACACATTCCTATTTTAAAGGATGTATTTTATTACATTTATCTTTAGATCAGAGGTGATTGCAGCATTCTGTGATTGATAGTGAGCCAGGGTCTCCCCTCAGGAGCTCTGGCCTGCTCAGAGAAGCTGTGCCCTGAGCTCTGGCCCAGCATGGACAACCTTGCTCCACATTGCCCCAGCCCATCCTGTCTGTCCTCACTCACCTGGGACCTGCTGTGCCTGCAGAGCTGGCTGCACCCAGCCTAAGAGAGGCTTTCCCTTTTTCTATGTTTGGAGCAATCTAAAACTCCTGAGTTTCCCCATGAAAACAGACACCTTCCTCAGGTGTGTGCCAGCCCAAGGTGCCACCAAAACCACTCCAGACGGGCCCTGGGCCAGCTGTGAGGGTGGATCATCAGCCCCAGCTGCACTGGGCACTGCAAGGGGCTGTGGCCATGGGCACTGCACTGACCCCACTGCTGGGTTTGGCTGCCACGGCAGCCCTGAGAAATTAAACTGTCCTTGGAAACACTGGGGAGGACTGGGACATACTGGGAAACACTGGGAATGCTGTGGGGTACACTGGGACACACTGGGAGTGAAACTGGGAGTGAAACTGGGGGATACGGTGACAAATTAGGGACATTGTGGGGAAGACTGGACAATACTGCGGCATACTGTGGATGACATTGGGAGGAACTCGGAGGGCCTGGGAATGAACTGAGCTGGGTTGGGAGGGACTCGAGGGGAACTGGGGTTGTACTGGGTTGTACAGGGGATGAACTGGGCTGTACTGGGCTGTACTGGAGACGAACTGGGCTGTGCTGGGAGGGACTGGAGGGGCACTGGGGCTGTACTGGGCTGTACTGGAGACGAACTGGGCTGTGCTGGGAGGGACTGGAGGAGCACTGGGGCTGTACTGGGCTGTACTGGAGACAAACTGGGCTGTGCTGGGAGGGACTGGAGGGGCACTTAGGCTGTACTGGGCTGTACTGGGAATGAACTGGGCTGTGCTGGGAGGGACTGGAGGGGCACTTAGGCTGTACTGGGGATGAACTGGGCTGTACTGGGAGGGACTGGAGGGGTTGAATGGCTGTTCCCGCCTCTGCCGCCTCCCATTGGCCGAGGCTCCCGCCCATCACAGCTCCCAACCAATCAGCGCCAGGGATTATGGCTTTGGGGGCGGTGCCTGGATTCTGCGCCATCTTTTCTTTTTGCCTACAACTCCCATAATGACCCGCAGCCCCATAGAGCCCCATTGGGGCCGGGACTGCAACGCCCGTCATGCCCCGCACTCCACAGACACCTTCCCCCCCTCCCCAGTATGTGCCCCCATCTGTGCCATCAGAGTCCCCCAGGCTCCACATACTTTTGGCCTGTTTGGAACAAAAGTGTGCGAAAGGCCACCCTGCTGCCACAGTGCCCAGAGGCCAAAGGCCTGTCCCGCAGCACTCGGGCAGCTGAAGTGGGAGGCAGGAGAGCTGGGAGCGGCTGCCCCAGTGCCTGAAGCCCAGCCAAGTTCCAGCGACTGCGTTCCCCAGCCCCATGCTGCCTGCACGGCTTCAGCTGCTGCTCCTCCTTACCAGCGAGGGATTATCCCTGAGCAAGAAGAGGGCCCTCAGAACCTGGCGGCGCATCTCTGTGCGCTCACTCAGCAAGTGCCTCGACAAGAGATCCATGATGCTGTCACTGCATGCTCTCAAGTCCAGGCAATGCAGGACCTGAAAGGCACAGGGCAGTGACAGGGGACCCGGCCGGCAGGAGCCCAGAACCGCACAGGACGGGGACCAGGCAGCAGCACAGGGCGTGGGCACCGTCCCAGGCAGCTGCGGCTACGAGAGGGCAGAGAGCTGGGAGGCAGTGCTGGCCTTCAGACTCACCTCCACAAGGAATGCCAGGGCAGGGAAGTGCCAGTATGGCATCTCTTTGCTGAGAAACTCAAGGAGACATCATGAGATGCTTTTGCACAAGCAGGTGGATTCATTGTGCATCTCTCTGCAAGGAGGAAAATGGCACTAAGATGTGGCAGCAGCTCTCTGGCCTCAGAGAGAAACAGACAACTTTCCCAGGCGTCGCCTGAGAAAGTCTGAGAAGATCAGAGGAAAGAATGAAAATCATTCTTATCTTAACATGCTGCAACTGGTATTGTGAACATGTGGTATATGTTATGGAGATTTGTCTACCAAAGGGTGCTTTCTTAATTATCTAATGGTGATAGTATTTAGACTAGAAAACCAATTAAATCTACCTATATCATAACTATCTATAAGAAGAATGGGTTTCCTAATAAAGTTAATTATTGATCAGACTTCTGCAATACATGGAGTCAGTGATAATGATTACCTGGCTGGGGGCCTGCTCCTACGACACTATGACCCTGAGCCAGGGTGGGGGGAAGCCCCTCCCAGGACAGACTGACACAGTTCTTGTCTCTACCCCCCACCCTGCAGGGGGACCTGGGCCCTTGGAGATGTGGCTGCTACTGGGCACCCTCCTCTCCCAGCCTTTCCCAGTCTGCTTGGCTGTCCCTCGTGCCTCTGGCCCACAGCCACGGGGAGTGAGTGGGATACCCCAGACACAGAGCACAAATGCCGGGAGCAATGGGGAGAAGGGGGTCTCACCTGGCCAGCAGACCCACGACATAATGGTGGGTGTCAGCACAGAGCAGCGTGTCCCAGCCACGCTTGCGTTCCATTGACACCACCACATCCTCATAGTCCATTCAGCACAGCAGGGACTTCAGGGTCCTCACTGCAAACCTGAGTGCAGAGCAAAGCCCGGGTCACACTGGGAACACTGGCTCCTGCCCTGGCTGTGTGGCAGGGACAGAAGGACTGGGATGGAGCACCTGTTGGGACTGGTGGCAAGGCCGTGTTCTTCCTGGCATCTCTTCCAGAAGGTATTGACCGCCTCTGGCATCTCTTTGGTGCTGAAGAACACTTGGAAGAGCAGATGCAAAAATAACTGTGGGAAATGCTCCATCACTATATCTGGGACACAGGGCTCCTGGAGGATCTTCCATATCACCACAGTTGCCTGCAAAGGACAAAGCCCCCTGAGACAGCGCTCAGTGCCGAGGTGTTCGTGTGGCAGGGCCCGAGCATGGCAGGGAGAGGCCCAGAGAGACACAGGGGAAGCACCGGGCCTGGTGGCCCTGGAGCTGTCCCGAGGCCAGGTTTCAGCCCAGCGCCTGAGGCAGGGAGACGCCGTGGGGGAGGGAGGATGGAGAACTGCTGGAGAGGTGGCCTTGGGGCCAGCAAAGTCCACTGGCAGAAACTCACGGCCAGGACAAAGACACCTTTTTTGTCCCCATGGGAGGTGCATGTGCTGTGGTCTGGCCAGCTCCCCAGCACATCCAGGAGTATCTGCTGTGGCAGCTCTGCAGTCCTGGGCGTGCACATGATGCTCTTCCGCATGGCCATGGCAGCTCTGCGGGGTTAGAACTCCATCTCAGGGGATCTCAGACACAGCACCGTGGCCTGGGCATCTCTAGGGGCCTGGGTTGACCACCGGCTCTGTCTTTTCCCACTGCCCCTCTCCAGCAGCAGTCAGACAGCCCAGCCTGTGGGGACAGGCTCCTGAGGGGCAGCGAGGGAGCATGGCAGGAAGGTCAGGGCTGACGTGCCAGGGCTGGCAAAGGCAGCAGCCAGAGGGCCCTGGGACTCTCTGTTGGTCAGACACCTGGGACAGGCTGTGCAGGCTGATGGGCTGGGGAGCCCTGAGCCCTCTGGGCAGGTGGGCCCCATACCTGTCACAGGATGGGGCCACACGCAGGAGTGTCATTACTGCGTCATTTGGCTGCGCTTCTGTGAGATACAGCAGGGCGTTGTCCAGCCTATGCTCAGCAGAATCATTGGCCACAAGCCACTGGTGGATGAATCTCACCATGGCGGGCACCTGGAGAAGGCAGGGGAGACTTGGAAAGCTGCCAGAGGAAGGAATGTGCCCAGCTGCCCCAGAGAAGTGCTTCCCTTCCCACCGCACTGCGATGGCCTCAAAGGCTCACAGGGCCCAGCACTGTGGCTTGGGAAGCCGTGTGACTCATGGGGGAATTGAAGCCTGGCCACAGCTGCCTACTTGCTCTGCTCTGGAAACACCCCTCTGCACAAGCAAATCCAGCAGGGCGGCACTGGTCTCATGTCCCAGGAGCTCTGAGTATGCTCTGAACCCGGGGCCCATGGCGCTGGTCTCATCCTGCCAAATTCTCTTGATGAATTTGCAAACAAGCTGTAGGAGAAGGGCAAGAAGCCATGGAGTTCTGCAGGTGTGCTGCTGGGCTGAGCAGTGCCAGCAGGCCCAGCCCAGGTGGGGATGGCTGCAGGTACCTGCGCTGTTCTGCGGAAGCGGCCATGGGCGGGTTCCTGCTCTTGTGTCTGGTCCAGGGCTGCACCTGGCAAAGAGCGAGCGCAGCCCGAGCTGAGGGGCTGCGGGAGAGGCTGCAGAACACAGCCCAGCCCTGCGCTGCTCAGGCAGGGACAGCCCCGGGATGCCCCAGGTGGATGGAGCACGGCCACTGCGGGGTGTCTGCCCTGTAGTAGATAGGGACAGGCGAACGGAAGATTTCAGGATGTGACGGAAAGAAAGACCCCCATCCCCCTCTCACCCTGCAACGTTATCCATTACCCCAAAGAATGTAACCACACCTAACCCAGTAGTTTTCCACTCCCGACTAACCCTAGAGACCCTGCCAACCCCCCCTGAAGTAGCAGAGTCCCCCAAGACTATTTAAACCCATGAGATAAGATAATAAAGGCTTTTCGACCGTCCACCACATTGGTGTCCTGCGTGTGTCGTTAGCCCGAGTGGACCAGGGGAGACTGGGCTGCCGTGCTGTTCCTTGCAACCAGGTCGCCGTTGCCTCCCATTAAAGCAAGATATCTGGTGCCGAAACCCGGGAAAAATTCGCTTGGGTAGCGGGTGTCGCCTGGACAAGAGCAGCGGCCAAACCGGTGAAACCGTGTTCTCGGCGGGGGAGACGTCCCTGGACCCACGATCGTCATAGACGCCATGGCCAGGGTCGTAAGTGAGGTTCATAAACAATGGGGAATTGAGTGTAAGCCCAAAGACTTTTATCTTGCTATAGCAAGGCTGCTTGAGCTTGGGGAAATTGAACGCCCTGTAGAGGTTTTGCATCCAGAAATATGGGAAAAATGCACAGCTTTGCTGGCTGAGGACACGAAATCCTCAGGCAGCGGCAAATGCCTTAAGGCATGGGGCAAAGTCGAGAAAGCCCTTCGCAAAGCAATAGAAGAGCAAGAGACATGGAGCGCAGCGCGTACGTGTTTATTAGTTACACCCAAGCTAGGCGTAGGAGCGGCAACGCAAACCGCCCCTGAGGGTAATCCGCCCGGGAGCGGGGATCCGGGGGGGCCCAGCGCGTCACCCCCCCTCCCCGGACCAGAGCCCAAATCCCCCCACAGAATCTTCCCAAACATCCGCGGCTTCCCCATCCGCCCCACCGCCGCCGGTCGGTGGCCCGCTGCCAGAAGTGCAGCGGCGCGCGGGGTTCTGTTGACGGAGGCTGGCGGGGCAAGCCAGAGGCGCGGAGGCTGTGGCTCGGGAGGAGATCCTACCCACGCCACCTCCATACCCCTTTGAAAATGGCACCGGCAGCCAAGGGGAGGGGCAGGGCGTGGGCAGTCTCGGCGCGAAGAGCCCAGAGGCGCGGAGTTTTGCTAATGCGCGTGTGCGGGAGAAAGAGGAGGAGAGCGGCAGAGGGCTCGGAGCCAATTGGCAGCCGCGCCTGAAGCCACTACCATGTAAGGGAGAAACCCCCCCCTGCAGGAGGCAGGGCGAGCCCGGGGGCGGCAGCAGTGCCACCCCCGGGGGGAGGAGCGGGGTCGGAGCCGCACAAAACGGCACCGAGCCCCGGAAGTTTGCTGGCATTCGACTTCCGACTCGGAGTCCGGCAGCAGCTCCGGCAGCTCAGAAGAGCTGACGGAAGCCGGCTGGGACTCTGAGACGGAGGAAACAGAGCCAACGCAATTTAAAACAAAACCGAGTAAAGCTTTAAGCTGCACCGAAAAGCAGCCACAATACGAACCAGCCCAGTTTACCGACTGGGGAGAAATAAAAATAGCCTGCGCTGAATGGTCCCCAGCCGGCATGGCAGCCCGCCGCAGCGCCTCCACCCCATACACGCCCGAGAAGGGCCTGTTGGGGCTGCGGGAAGAAGGGGCACCTCACCAAAGACTGCAGGTCCCAGCCCCAGGGAAACAGGAGAGAGAAGGGGTGTGCGGGCCGCACTCAGCCTCCTCCCACTGCGAATGCAAGGCAGCCCATCTATGCCAACCCCCAGTGAGACGGGGTGCCCTTATACCCCATACCCCCACAGGAGGCAGCCAGCTTCGTACCCTCACCAGCAAATTTCGCAACACAGCCTGCGGTACCTTCGTACCCACTACCACCGCAAGCAGTGCCCGTGCCGCAGAGTCAGCAAGAGACGCCCCAGAACGGGACCCCTGGGTAGCCCTGGCCATGAAAATAGAAAAAGAGCCCCCGAAGGTGTGGGGGACGTGCTGCCTTTATGGCAGTCAGGACCCCCACGTCATAGGGCTTCAGTTTTAGGCAGACACAGGAGCACACTGCTCGATTTTTCCCCAAGCACTGTAGCCCCGACACTGGCAATGCAAAGAAGTCCCCCCAGTGAACGGAGTGAAAAAGCCGTCCCGAGCTTGGAAAAGCACCCAATTAGTAGCTATAACACTTCATACAAAAAAGAAAAAAACACAACCCACCCCAAAACCTTGCCCCCAAAAGTCACCGACAACCCGGCTAGCCATACAGATGCCTTCCAGATAAGCTGCACAGCCAAGTCCGATCCAAACCCAATCTTTCGTATACTAAAAGCTACCTTTCTAACCCTAAACGAAACCAAACCGAACCTGACTAACTCCTGTTAGCTTTGTTATAATGTTAAACCCCCTTTCTACGAAGGCATTGCTTTAAACACCCCCTTCAGTTACTCCACAGCCGATGCCCCCCACCAGTGCAGATGGGACACTCCCTGCAGAAGAATCACCCTGAGTCAAATCACAGGACAGGGCAAATGTTTTGGCAATGCAACTTTAGCAAAGCAAAAAAGCAACTTCTGCACTAAAGTTGTCAAGCCCAACAGAAAGACCAATAAGTAGGTGGTCCCATCCGCATCTAGAATGTGGGTTTGCCAGCGATCCGGAGTGAGTCCTTGTGTGTTCCTTGCCAAATTTAATGACTCTATCGACTTCTGTGTCCAAGTTCTGATTGTTCCTAAGGTCCTGTACCACTCAGATAAAGAAGTGTACCACCTTTTCAAAGAACCTGACAAACTCCACAAAAGAGAAATAATCACAGGTATAACTATCGCAATGCTGCTCAGCCTGAGAGCAGCTAGCACAGCCACGAGTTTCTCAACCATCGCAACCCAACAGCACGGACTCTCTCAGCTACAAATGACCATCAACGAAGACCTGTAGAAGATCAAGAAATCCATCTCCTATCTAGAAAAATCAGTCTCCTTGCTTTCAGAAATAATTTTACAGAATAAGCGAGGACTAGACCTCTTGTTCATGCAACAAGAAGGACTGTGTGCAGCTTTAAAAGAGGAATGCTGCTTTTATACAGATCATACAGGAGTCGTTAAAAACTCCATGGCAGAACTCCAAGATAGACTGGCTCAGAGAAAGAGAGACAGGGAAACCCAGCAGAGCTAGTTCGAATCCTGGTTCAATCAATCACCTTAGCTCACCACTTTAATTTCCGCCCTGGTAGGTCCACTGGCAATACTGCTTTTAGCTGTTACCATAAGACCATGCCTGCTAAACAAGCTAGTCTCATTTGTTCAGGCCCGTCTAGAACGGGCGAACATTCTGTTCGTGGGCCAGCAACAAATGCTGTAAACCAAAAACTGCGAACACAGTCAGTTGCAAAAGCCTTCGAAACTCACCTTGCGAGAATTACTCAGGTTTACCAAACCCCTTTTTTCCTTACCAAGTTACAAGTTTGTACCTCACTCCAGTGCCTATATCTACAACTACCTCATTTTATTTATAAAAAGGAGGGGAGAGATGTAGTAGATAGGGACAGGCGAACGGATGATTTCGGGATGTGACAGAAAGAAAGACCCCCATCCCCCTCTCACCCTGCAACATGTTATCCATTACCCCAAAGAATGTAACCACACCTAACCCAGTAGTTTTCCACTCCTGACTAACCCTAGAGACCCTGCCAACCCCCTCTGACGTAGCAGAGTCCCCCAAGACTATTTAAACCCATGAGATAAGATAATAAAGGCTTTTCGACCGTCCACCACATTGGTGTCCTGCGTGTGTCGTTAGCCCGAGTGGCCCAGGGGAGACTGGGCTGCCGTGCTGTTCCTTGCAACCAGGTCGCCGATGCCTCCCATGAAGGCAACACTGCCCGGGCCCCTCTTCCATCCTGTCCATGGACATGTCACCAGAGTATGGGATATGACGGGATGGGATGGGATGGGATGGGATGGGATGGGATGGGATGGGATGGGATGGGATGGGATTGGGCCAAGCTGGCTGAAGGCACTGGCCTTGCAGCCTGGCTCTGCCACTCACCCTTCTGTGGTGGATGGAACAGCACCACCTCTTCAGTCTCCTGTGCTGGGGCAGCTGCAAGGTCGCCTTCTTCCTCCTCCATTCAGGTCAGCTTGGGCACTCTCAGGGCTCCCTGCCCCATGTCACTGACTGGATTTCTGGCTACCCTCAGGAGAGATGCCTTGGAAAACTCTGGGGTACCAAGTCCCACGCTCGGCCCTCAAGGGCACCTGCAGAATTGAAGTCTCGGAAGGCCGCAGGTTACTGAGTCCTGTGGTCTGGCCTCGAGATCAGCTTGCAGGAATAATGCCTCAGAAAAGCTTCGGGTCGGACAGGAACGAGCGCGCTGTGCGGGGACTCCTCACGGCACCGCTCTGTCCCGTCCTGTCCCTTCGCCTGCTCTGAGCACTGTGGCGTGCTCTTGCCACTTCCAGCTCCTATGTCAGCATGTGTCACAAAGGGCTCTTGGACGCCGGGCTCCATTCCATGCTGCACCGTGTCAGCAAGGGCCCTTGGACACCGGGCTCCATTCCATGCTGCATGTGTCACAAAGGGCCCTTGCACACACTGCCCCTGCGCTGGGGCTGCCCCCTGCCCACCCAAAGTGGCCCAGGTTGGAAGGAATCCCTGGCCTCAAGTGTCTGAGACAGCCCAACAGGATCTTTAGGAAGGGCTCAGACCATCAGCAAACGCTGCCCTACTCTGTGGGCTCAGGGCAGCAGAAGGAGCCCCCAGGGCTGCCGACGCAGCCGCGCTGGGAAGGGCACAGGGCCTTCCACAGAAGCTGGCACGGCCTCCTCGGGACACATCCCGGCTCGTGGCCATCCCAAACCCGCAAGTGTGGCACAGACAAAGGAACGTGTGGGCCAGGGCAGGAATGCTGCTCTGAGCCCTGGGGCCTGGGGAGCGCTGACACCAGCAGGTGAGGCAGAGTCCCTGCCCAAGCAGACCTGCCAGCCCCGAAGCCCTGGCAGGGCTGGTGCCGTCTCCTGCCCCAGAGACCTGTGCCCCTGGGGGGCTTCTGTGCCAGAGGGAGCCAAAGTCCAGGTGCACTGGGGGCTGTGCTCCTGCCTGCAGGGGCTGTTGGCAGGAACACCTGGAGCAACTGCTGGCAACAATGAGTAGATGGCAAAATGGTTAACTCTGCCCCGCGATAGAGATCTAAGTGGCCAATAGACTACAGCTCTCCCCTCTTGTTCCCTGCAGCAGAATCAGGACCATGAACAAAAGCAGTCACAGATATTCTTTCTGGGCCCTATAAGCAAAGCTGTGCCAAACCACAGCTGCCTTCAAACAGACTCAAATTCCAGCCTAGACCTCTCACCTCCAGACAACTTATTCTCCAACACACCTTCAACACCAACAGCCTGCAAACGCCACACAGAAGCCCTCAACATCCCGCCAGGACCCCCATCTGTCCCTGTTCCTGTCCCTGTCCCTGTCCCTGTCACTGTCACTGTCACTGTCCCTGTCCCTGTCCCGGTCCCTGTCCCTGTCCCTGTCCCTGTCCCGGTTACGGTCCCTTTCCCACCCTCCCACAGATGCCCTGGTTCCCTGACATGCCATGGGATGGCACTCAGGAGGATCTGCTCCAAGGCTTTCCCCGGCAGCAAGCTCAGGCTGCCAGGCCTATGGATCCTGGATCATCCTTCCCACCGAGCCTTCCATTGGTACGGCTCTTCCATTGGCACATCTGCTCTCAGCTGGGACTACTCTGCTCACCCAGGGCTCCTGGTAAAGGATGGAGAGCAGCCTGGCAAGCTCTTTCTCCAGCTCCCTCTGTGCTCTTGGGGAAGGTAGAACCTTCCACAGGAAAGCAACTAGTGCCACAAGGAGTGTGTGGCATCAGGCACCTCTGGGGAAGCCCCTCAGGAATGCTGTATCCTGAGGGAACACTGTTGGCCTTGACCTGTTGGCACCTGCAAAAGCTTCAAATCAGCTGCCTCAGCTCCTAGGGCCTCTCTTGGCCAGCATCCTGACGTGGATGCAGGACGGCTGCCAGGCACTGCTGGAACCCAGCGGGACAGGACCGGCTGTCTCATGCCCACGCAGCAGCCCTGACACAGCCAGGGCCATCCCGAGAGCAGACAGACGCTCACGGGCCAGCAGAGAGGAGCAAGGAGCCCTGGGCTCCTCTCAGGGTATCTCAGCTGGGCTCGCTCCACAACACGCCCCCATTGGAAGGCCTGCTGATGCCCAGCTGCCAGAAATGCCTACCTTGTGCTCTCCAAGATGCACAGGGAGAGCCAGTGAGCAGGACACCTTGGCAGGCAAACCTTCCAAGCCTTTTGTGAGGCCAGGCACACACCAAGATCAGCCAAGACTCTCCACCACTCTGCCTGGCCCACCCAGCCCAGCTCTGTGCTGGCCCTGGGCCACGGCAGCTCCCAGCAAGCAGGAGGCAAATCTTGCCAAGAGTTGCAACACAGCAGACAGGGAAGATGTGAAAAGTGAGTGTGTAAAGGCCTTTTAATTCACAGCTCCCACAGAGAGCTTTGGGGCTCGTGGCTGGACGGAGATGTTTCTCCTCACCCCTCTCTCCAAAGGGGGGTAACACACGCTGCTGCAGGTGCTTGAGTTGGTCTCTGCAGGTCCAGGTGGATGCCAAACCTGCTCTTCACAGGCTTCTCCCTTGCCCTGCCCCTCTGCCAAGTTCTCTAAAAACCCCACAGTCCTGCCTTTGCCCTGTCTTTTGGGGGTAAGAAATGGATTCTGGAGCTTTGTGAAACCAAGCTCTGTCTCGTTTGTTCCTGGCACCCGCAGCTGCACGCTCCCTGGACACCATGAACTCAACTTCTGGAGGATTTGTGGGTTCTGGGGGAATTTTGGGCAATGTTCTCCATCTCTTTGCACTCCAAAAGCCAAGAGGGATGAATTTGTCACCACAAACTCACTCAATCCCACTAAAAACAACTGAATTTTAACCTATAAAGGCACAATCCCACCTCAAATTGCATGTTCTGACCTCAAAAAAACTCAATCCCATACAAAGCTCACTTGATTCCACAGCTGCCAGGGTGAGATGGGGTTGGGAGGAGACTGGGAGAAGTGGGATCCCAGTTTGGAGTGGTGGGATGTATTTGATAGCGAATAAAACTTTCAGAGTTACTGATTTATGTCGCCTTCATTTTCAGTCAGTTCTGTTTCTAGAGTGGCTCCTTCTCAGCTGATTAAATTCCTATAAAAATATATATTTTTTTAAATCAGCTGGCCCAAACAGTCCAAAAACCAATATCCATATAAAACCACCCATCTGCAATTATATTTTTTTAAAACAACTTTAATTTTTTTAGAGTGTTTAAGGGTGTTTTTAAAGTTTATCGTTTGGTTAAATTGTATGAGACATTATAGTGGTGTTTGGTTTAGTGTTTAGTATATTTGTAGTGTGAATTGTTTTACTAAGGTGTGTTCGATTGTATGTTTAGATTGGCCGGTGCTGCGAGAGGCGCTGGGCTCTGCCTGGCAACTGATGAGTCAGAGCCGTCCCGGGCGCTGATTGGCTGAAAATCGCCAGGCGGGACCAGCGCCGAGTTTCTGCCCGGGAACTGAATCGTCATCAACGCCGCGCGCTCTGATTGGCCAGGATCTGCTTCGGGGCGGGGCCGGGAGGAACTGGGGACCCCCAGGAGCCCCCCGGGTTTGGGGGTTTCCATCCCCCCTCGGCCCCCGGGGCGGCCTTGGGGCCACCCCAACACCCCAAAATGGGGAGGGTCCCCGGAGCCGCTTGGAAGCCCCAAAAATGGGCTGGAAGCGGCAGGAGCCGCCCCAAAAAGGGATTGAAGGGTCCGGTCCGGGAATGGCTCCGATCCGGATTGGGGCGGGCTGGGATTGAGGGAGGGTCCGGTCAGCGCCTGCGGAGGGGCTGGGATTGGGGAGGGGTCCGGGATTGAGGGGATGGGTCCATTCCGGGACTGGGGCAGGATCGCTCCCTGGGGGTGGGCTCCATTACTGAGTCAGGGTCTCTCCCCTTCCCGATCCCAATCCCGTTCCCTGATCCTGTTCCCGATCCCAATCCCATTCCCATTTCTCTTCCCGTTCCCGGGCCAGTTCCCGATCCCCATCTCATTCCCAACCCCATTACACTCCCACTCCCGATCCCGATCCCATTCCTGTTCCTGTTCTCGATCCCGATCCCACCGCTGTTTCCAGGGAATGGCTCCTATCCCAACCCCGACCCCAAACCCAGGGAGTCAAACATTGGGGTCAAACACCCCAAATCCCAACACTGGGAGGGGAGAGGTCAAACATCCCCAAACCCAAACTCTGGGATGTCAACCTCCCCCCTGCCCCAAACCCCAAATTTTAGGATCAAACCCCCCAAATCCCAGATCCTGGGGTGTCAAACACTCCCCAAATCCCAACCGTTGGTGTTAAACCCTCCTGACCCATAATCCTGGGGTTCAAAACATTTGGTGTGTCCAACACCCCCAATTTCCAAAGTCTGGAGTCAAATACCCCCAAATCCCAAATCCTGATGTGTCCAACACCCCCAGCCCCCAAAGTTTGGGGTTAAAACGCCCGATCCCCGACTCCTGGGGATTGAAATATCTGGGTTGTCCAACCCTCCTCCTCTCCAAGGGTTGGGGTCAAACCCCTCAACTCCCAAACTTTGGGGTCAACCGCCCCCCAATCCCAAACCCTGGGGTGTCAAATCCTCCTGATCTCCCCCACTTTGGGGTTAAATCCCCCAAAATCAGTTGGTCAATCCCCTCAGTTTCCAAATTTTTGGGTCTAAACCCCCAAACCCCAAATCCTGGGGGTTGAAACACCTGGGTTGTCCAATCACCCTGATCCCAACGTTTGGGGGTGAAACCCCCTGATCCCCAAATCATGGGGAAAAAAAAAAAACAGCAAGATCCCAAACCCTGGGGTGTCGAACTCCCCCAGTTCCCAAAGTTTGGGGTCAAAAACTCCCAAACCCCGAGGTGTCAAACCTCCCTAAACCCCAAATTTTAGGATCAATCCTCCCAGTCCCCAGAGTTTGGGGTCATGACCCCCCATATCCACTCCAGTCCTGGGGGACACAGTGGGGTTTGTTTGGGGTTATTTGGGGTTTGTTTGGGGTTATTTGGGGCAGCTCCAGGTGCAATGTCTGCAGAAAGACCCTGGGTACAACACCGGGAAAAAAAGGGGAATGGGTGGGAATTGGGGAATTCAGGATGGGGAAAGATCCTTGGTGGGAAAAGGGGATTTAGGGTGGACAGGGAAGGATTTGGGATGGGAAAAGGGGATTTGGGATGGGGAAAGGGGAACGAGGCGGGGAATTGGGGTGGAAAAGGGAGATTTTGGTATTGGAAAAGGGATTTGGGGACAGACAAAGGATGTGGGGACTAAAAAGGAGAATTTGTCATGGGAAAAGGAGGATTTAGGTTGGGAAGAGAAGGATTTAGGGTCAAAAAGACATTAGGGATTAAAAGTGATTTTGGAGTTAAAAAAAGGAGGATTTGGCATAAAAAATGAGGATTTGGGATAGAAAAGGAGGATGTAGGACAAAAAAAGGATTTAGGATAAAAAAGGGAGGATTTGGGCTGGGCTGAGCTGAACTTACCTGGGGGAGTGGGGGCGTGCAGGGGGTTCGGGGCAGTGTCAGGACCATTTTTGGGGCAGTTTTCTGGGATTTTGGAGTATTTCTGGGGGATTTGGCAGGAGGTCAATGAGATTTGGGTGCAGTTTTATGGGATTTAGGGTGTTTAGGGGTGGTTTTGAGGGATTTTCGGGTGTTCCTATAGGATTAGGGAGCACGTTTATGGGATTTCAGGGGTTTCTACAGGATTTTGGGGCACTTTGAGGTATTTCAGGGTATTTCTATGGGATTTTTATGTGGTCTGGAGGGACTGCAGGGTGTTTCCATGGGATTTTGGGGCAGCTTGAAGGCATTTGAGGTGTTTTGGGGCAGCTTTAGGGTATTCTGGTGCAGCTTTGAAGAATTTTGGGGTGGTTTGGAGGGATTTCAGGGCATTCCTCTGAGATTACAGGGTGGTTTGGAGGGATTTGGAGTGTTTGGGGGCACATTTTGGTTATTTAGGGGTGGGTTTGAGGCAGATTTTTAGGGATTTTGGGGTATTTCAGGCCCGTTTTGTTTGGGTTTGGGGTTATTTTGGTGGGGTTTGGGGTGTTCTGGGTCACTTTTTGGTGAAGGAGATCTCCATGGGTGGCTCTGGGTGATGCTGGAGCCCTGCGGGGCCTCGCGGGCGGCGCCCGCCTGCACCTCGGTGTCCAACTGCAGCGAGGCGATGTCGCGGCGCCCGGGCACCAGCGCAGCTCCTGGAACCCCGGGAACCTGGGATGGGAACGGGGCCAGGAGAGCCCGGAACACCCGGGAACCTTCCCCAGACACCCGGGAATGTTCCCCTAGAAACCTGGGAAACTTATCCCAGAAACCCAGGAATGTTCCCCAAAAAACCCCTGAATGCTCCCCAAAAAACCTGGGAATGTTCTCCCCAAATTCAGAAATGCTCTGCAAAAAAAGTCCTAAAACATTCCCCCAGAATTTCAGAAATGTTCTCCAAAGAAATCCAGAAATGTTCCCCCCAAAAAATCCTGGAACATTCCCAAAAATAGGAATTTCTGTTCCCCAAATAATCCAGAAATATTCCTCCCCAAAAAATCCAAAACCAACCCCATTCCTCATCCAGAAACATTCCCCAAAAATACAGAAGCGTTCCCAAAAATCCAGAAATCCCCCCCCCCCCCCAAATCCAGAACATTCCTCCAAAAATCCAGAAACATCCCCCCTCAAAAATATCCAGAAATCCCTCCCCAAAAAATCCCTTAATCCTCACCCAAAAAAATTCATAAATTCCCCCCCAAAAATTTAGACATTCACTACAAAAAATCCAGAAATTTCCTCCCTAAAAAAATCCAGAATATCCTCCTCCCCAATCCTGGTATTTTCCTCCAAAGATCCAGAAATTCCCCCTAAAATCCCAGACATTCACCCCCAAAATCCCGGTATTGTCCCAAAAAATCCAGCTCCAAGCCCCCCTCAGCCTCTCACCCCCAAGCCCCAAAATCCCGCAGTGCCCCAAAGCCCGGCCGGAATGCCGGAATGCCGGGATTGCCCCAGATCTCCCTGGCTGAGGAGCAGGGGGAGCATCAGCTCCTGGGGCTGCTCAGGGAGCTGGGCAGGAGCAGGATGTGCTTCGGGGCTTTGCCACAGCTGGGGGACACGGGAGACAAACCCCAAAAGCTGCCCCAGAGCTGCCCAAAGTCATTCTGGATACGCAACACAAAATCTGCCCAAAATCCCAAGAGAAAACACCAAAATCCCACCAAAATCCTGAGAAAAACCACAAAATACCCCACCAAAATAATAATAATAAAAAACTCACAAAAATGTCCCCAAAATCCCCCACAAAAATATCACCAAAATCCAACAAAAATCCCCATATAAACACCCCAAATCCAACAAAAATCTCTCAAAATCCTCACAAAAATTCCTACCAAAAATACCATTAAAATCCCATAAAAATTCCACCATAGAATCCTTGAAAATGCCAGAAAATCCACACAAAATCCCCGGTAAATCTCCACAAAAATTCCACCCAAAAGCCCACAAAACTCACCCCAAAAATCACCCCAAGGCTCACAGAAATCCCTCACACCCCCCCCCCCCCCGCAAATGCCACAGAAAAATCCCTCAAAAGGTCCCACTAAATTCCCATGAAAATCCCACAGAATCCACAAAAAAAATATCTGTACAAAAATGCCCCCAAAAATGCCCCAATCACACAAAATCCACACAAAATATCCCACCAAATCACCCAAAATATCCCTCCGAAATTTCCTCAAAATCCCCCCAAAATCCACTCCAAATCCACTCCAAAAATCCGTACCAAAATCCCACCAAACCCCTCCAAATTCCACAAAAAATGCTCCCAAGTCCCTTCACATCCCACCCAAAGCCCGAGGAAATGCACCCAAAAAATCCCCACAGAAACTTCCCTCAAAATCCCGGCCAAACCTCACAGAAGCAGCCCAGGAATCCCGCCCAGATCGCTCCGAGCGCCCGAATCGCCCGGAACAATCCCCGAGCCATCCCCGCCCGGCCCCGCGCTCCGGCCCCGCTCTCTGTGGGGCCGGGGCCTCTCCCCCCTTGGCTCTGCGCTGGTCCCGTTCGCGCTCCGCTCCCGCTCCCGCCCCACCAGCGCTCCCTGCCCTGGGCCGCGCTGGCCGAGCCCGGCCGGGCGCGCTGGATCCGCTGGGACGGCGCATCCCGGCCCCGGCCCCGGCCCCGCGGGGCTCCCGGGGCAGCTCCGGCCGGGATGCGGCACTGCCGCGGGGCTTTGGGCTTTCCCGGCGCTGCCCGGCGGCTCCCGGGATCTGCGGCTTCCCGGGATTCGGGGAGGCTCCAGAGGGGACCTGGGCTGGCTCCGGGGGGATTTGGGATCAGTCCGGGGGCAGCTGGGGACGGCTCGGGGGGTTTGGGGTTGTTCCCGAGGATTTTGGGGGCATCTGGGAGAGGTTCCAGAGGGGACCTGGGGCTTTCTGAGGGGTCTGGGGGAATTCTCAGGGATTTGGGGCAGTTCCAAGAAGGATTTTGGGGTTTTCCAAGGGATTTTCAAGAGTTCTGAGGGATTTGGGGAGGCTCCAAAAGGGATCTGGGGCAGTTCCAAGAGCAATCAGGGACGTTTTTGAGGGATTTTGGCAAGTCCTAGAAGGAATTTGGGAAATTCCAGCAGGATTTGGGGGGAATTCAGAGGAATTTAGGCGGTTCCAACAGGGGTCTGGGGTCCTTCCCAGGGGATTCGGGGTGGATTTCTGGCTGGATTTCTGTTTCTTCCCTGGATTTCAGGCTTTTTCCCAAAATTTCCTGTTTTCCCAAGGATCTGTGGATTTTCCCCTGGATTTGGATCTCACTGTGGGGTAGAAGGGGAAGGCTTGGGAGATTCAGGGTGAATTCTGGGGGGTTCCTGGCTGGATTTGGGTGTTTCCCACAGGATTTTGGGTGGGTTCCCAACTGAATTTTGTGCTTTCCCCCCAGAATTTCAGGATTGTTCCCAAAATTTGGGTATTTTTCTGAAGATTGCGCTGTTACCACGGGTTTATCCCAGAAGGGGAAGCTCTGGGGAGTTTTAGGGTGGATTTTAGGGATAATTGAGGCTGGATTTGGGTTTTTTCCCAAGGATTTTGGAGTTTTTCCCAGAATTTCAGGATTGTTCCCAAAATCTCAGGATTTCTACTCTGATTTCTCTCTCACCATGGGCTTGTGGTAGAAGGGGAAGCTTTGGGGGGCTCCTGGTTGGACTATGGGGATATTTGAGGCTGCATTTTGAGTTTTCCCCCCAGGAATTCAGGATTTCTCCCAGAATTTCAGGATTTTTTCCCAAAATGTCAGGATTTTCCCAGGGATTTGGATCTCACCATGGACTTGTCATAGAAGGGGAAGCTTTAGGAGGTTCCTGGTTGGATTTAGGGGGTGTTCCCAATTTGATTTCAGGGATTTTGGGGGGAATCCCGGTTGGGTTTGGTTTTTTTCCCTCAGGATTTCGGGTTTTTTCCCTGAGAATTCCAGGATTTTCCCCCAGCATTTCTGTCTCACCACGGGCTTGTCATAAAAGGGGAAGCTTTGGGGTGATCAGGGTGCATTTGGAGGGATTCCAAGTTGGATTTTGGGGATAGCTGAGGCCAGAGTTTGGTGGGTTTTCCCCAGCATTCCAGTTCTTTCCCCAGTGTCAGAACTTCCCCAGTCTCTGTCTCCCCACGGGTTGGCCGCAGGAGGGGAAGCCCTGCAGGGAGCGCAGGGCGTTGGTGGCGCTGCTCATCTCCCTGAAGGTGAGGAAGGCCTGGCCCCGCAGGCCGAGACTGCGCCGCACCAAAATGTCCAAAATCTGCCCAAACGGCGAGGAAACCGCGCAGAGGGACTTCTCCAGCTCTGGGACACCCAGGGGACAGCCTGAGCCCCTGGGGACACCCAGGGACACTCTCGGACCCCCCAGCCCCCCCGTCCTCCTGGATCTCCTGGCTCAGCTGCTGATGGAGACGCTGGGCTGGGGCCGGGGGTCCTGCACCGCCAGGGCCGGGACCCCTCTGTGGGGACAGGGGGGCTTCAGGGGCGTCTGGGGGCTGCGACCCCTTCACCCCCTGGCACCCCTTTAGGTGCCCCCAGAGCCCCAAATCCACCCAGACCCACCTAAACCCCCCAGGTACCCTCAGACCCCCCCACTTTACCCCAAATTGACCCCAGACCCACCTGAGACCGCCCAAATCCTATCGGACCCCCCCAAATCCCCCTTACACACCTGAATCCTACCTAAACCCTATGAAATCCCCTCAGACCCCCCCAAATTCCCTCAGATCCCCTCAGAAACCCCCAGTTCCTCTCACAACCCCCCCAAAATCCCCTCAGGCCCTCCAATGCTCCTCAGATCTTCCTAAACCCACCTGAGAACGCTCCAGAACCTCTCAAGCTCCCCCCTAAGCTCCCTAAACCCCCTCAGACCCACCAAAGCCCCCTCAGACCCCCGCATTGCCCCCAAACCCACCGCACACCCCCTATTTCCCGTCAATCCCCCCAAAATCCCCAATTTCTCCCCAGACCCGCCCCAAACCCCCCCAGCTCCCCCCGGCGCCCCCTCAGCTCCTCTTCAGCCGCGCTCCCCTCACAGTTTCCCGCCACCGCCACACGCGCGGGCTTCCCAGCCAATAGCGGCGCGCCCCGTGCCAAACCGACCAATCAGCGCGCGGCTCCCCTCGGCAGAGCCCGCCTCCCCGCGCCGCGGCAGCCAATCAGAGGGAGCCGGGAGCGGGCTCGGGCGGGCCCCGCGGGCGGCGCTGCCAGAGCGGGGGAGGCGCTGGGAGAGGCCGGAGCTGCGGGAGCGGCTGGGGCGGCGCCGCTGGGGAGGGGGGTCCGCACAGGGGCTGGGGCTGGGGGGGCTGGGGAGGGGCTGGGGGGATCGGGGCCTTTGGGGAGGGATCCGGGGGGAGTTTTGGGAGGGGTCTGGGGGGTCCTGGAGGGGTTTTCGGAGGGGTCTTGGGGGTCCTGGGGGAGGGGTCTTGGGGGGGGGTCTTATGAGGTCTGGGGTGGGTCCGCAGAGGTTTCGGGAGGGGTCTGGGGGGGTCCTGGAAAGGTCCTGGGTGGGGTCTTGGGAAGGGTCTGGGGGGGTCTCAGGGGACATCCTGTGCTGGGCTCGATTGGGGTCTGGGGGCTCTCAGGGGTCCTGGGCCAACTGAATCAAAGACGGAAGCAATCCGGGCAGCAGATATTCTTTATTGCAGCGCTGGGCACATGGGGGATCTCTCCTCCTAACATGTGCACCGTGCAGCTAAGAAAGCTGTGATTTATCTTACTAAAACATGCATATTCATTACAAGTCCTGAAAATTATTTACATATTCATGATTATTCCGAGATAAGGATGCGCAAGCGTAGTTGCATTTTTGGGTGGTCTTCGGTGGTCGTCAGGGGTCCTCTGGTGGTCGTCCATAGTCTTCATCACTCTGTCCGCTAGTTGAACTTTTATTTCGAGCATGCGTGGTAGTTTTTCTGTGCTCTGGGCCCCATCTTTTCCTCCTTTCATGATATATGGCCTATTCAACTGACCACAGTCCATCTGCTGAGTATGCATTCTTTACATATCATCAGGAAGCTTATCAGAGTAAAGGAAGCTTATCAGAGTAAAATACATAGCCAAGGACAAAGTTTCTACATCTGTTTGCTAATGTCTAGAATAACAGGATACTGGTGCATATACATAGCACATAACGTTTTCTTCACTTAATTCTTTTCTAGTCATTTAACCCTTAAGTAGTTCTGAACAGGTCAGGTCCCTGTATCAAGTCCCCCCTTTTCTATAACCATTGCAAATTCTTTTGCAATCATATTACGCCTCCATATCTATATTTTTCAACATTAGTTGCTTCTTTGTTACAAAGTAAGACACACTTAATTAAAATCCAGACTATGATAATTAACAATATTACAAGTATTACGGAAATAAAAAGTTGTTTTAACCAATTCAAATTAGGTAACCAGGATGTTAGGACTTTCCACAATTCTTCAAATCCCCACGAGGTGTCATCCTTGGTTACCTCATGGAGTATCTTAGTCTGTTTCCAGATTTCACTTAAATCTGTAGCAATTCGATTATTCTGATCTACATATACACAGCAACTTGTATTTATAATGGTACAAACCCCCCCTCGTGAAGCCAATAATAAATCTAAAGCCATTCTATTTTGCTGCACTACTTGTGCAAGGCTATTTATCTCAATCTGCTGTGCTTGAATTGCATCTATTGTTTTATTTTCAATGTCTTCTACTACTGCTGAAATATTTATTATAGCTTTTTTTAATTCACTTACCCCTAGCCAAGGGAGAAACCATCTAGCAAAGGAATGAAATGCATTCTGCCTTTTTATTAGGGGATTTTCTACTTCCCGTCTAATTCTTCGAATATGTGTTTGAAGCCAACCTTCGGATAAATGATTATGTATAGTTATGTTTGGGACTACGGCTCCCAGGGTGCATGTTCCCACCCAATTTTCAGGTAACACTTTCCATGCAGTATCATTGCACAGCCAATACCATCCTTTTCCTTCTGGAACTGGCCAGAGGGTACTATTAATAGAGGTGGGGGACCCGATATATTTTATTTTATTACAACCCGTTTGATTTCCTATATATTGGACGTTATTACAACTCCCAACTTTATCTAATCCTTTAGGTGGGTTACACTTCTGCACACATTTATAGTAAGATTTTTTAATTGGAGGGTTATGAATTTTTAATGGCTGAGCTCTATATGTATAATTTACCCAGGTGGTATTCTCCCAATATCTCGTCCACGGATTATTACCAGGTATGGGGATGCCTATTAACAAGATCTGTTTTCCACTGTATTCAGGCATATGTGTACATATCCAACAATTAGTTCTATTCAGAGTTCGAGATATACCTTCCGTCAGCGAAAGATGAAGATTCAAATCCCACCGTGCCCAGGCTCCCCCATAGGTCAAGATAATCTGGAAAATCGCAATCTGGTAGGTCCTACGGGAGTAGCAGTCCATGGTTTCGTAGGGGCCTTCTTTATTTTCGAGTAGTGAATCCAAGCTGGGTGTTCTTTAATCTTCACCGCAGTGAATGTTGTCAGCAGCACTTGATATGGACCTTTCCACTTTTCCTCCAAGGGTTGTCCTGAAAAATTCTTAACATATACATAATCACCAGGTTCAAAGGCATGGAGGGGGTGATCTAATCCCCTTACTCTAGTACCCAAAACATTTTTATGTATTTCTGATAATTGTTTCTGCAATGCTTTCATGTATTCCAGTAAATATCCTTCCCCAATTTGTGCCAATTCTTCACCCTTAAATTGAAGTTGATAGGGTCGCCCATATAATATCTCAAAAGGGCTTAAATTTTCCTTTGTCCGAGGTTTAACTCTTATTCTCAATAATGCCAATGGTAAAGCTTGGGGCCAAGTTAAATTTGCCTCCTGACTAATCTTTGCTATCTGTTGTTTGAGCATATGATTCATCTTTTCAACTTGGCCACTTGCTTGAGGTCTGTACGGGGTATGTAACTGCCAGTCTATTCCTAATGCTTTTCCCACTTGTTGAACAATTTTAGCATTAAAATGTGGTCCTCGATCGGAGGATATTGTCGATGGAACTCCGAAACGAGGAATTATTTCATTCAGTAGCGCTTTAGTCACTTCTCGCGCTTTGTTAGTCCTGCAGGGATATGCTTCTGGCCATCCTGTGAAAGTGTCTGTCAGGACTAAAAGATATCTATACCCCCCTTTTCTGGGGAGCTCAGAAAAATCAATTTGCCATTGTTGCCCAGGGCAGTTTCCTTTACTTATCATCCCCAATTTTATTTTGCTAGTTGTGTCTGGATTATTTCGTTGACATATTTCACATTGCTGCGTTACCTGTTTTACTGTGGTATACAAATTTCGCCCTACTATTCTTTTGGTCACTTCTTTGTATAATGCATCTGCTCCCCAGTGGGTTTTTGTATGTTCTGCTTGTATTAGGGGCCACAAAATATTAGAAGGAACTAATATGTGACCTTCTTTCAACTGTATCCAGCCCTTTGTTCCGGGCTCACCTCCTAGATCATTAGCCAATTTCAAGTCTTCTTTTGAGTATTTAGGTGACTGTTCTAAATCAATTGGTTTACTGTCTGGTATCAAAGCACATACCTTTACTTCCTCTGCCACTCGCTTGGCTTCACTATCAGCCAATCGATTTCCTATTTCTTGGTCAGAGTTACCTTTTTGGTGTCCTCGGCAATGCATTATAGCTACTTTTTCCGGTAGTTGAATCACTTCTAATAATTTCAATATTTCTTCTGCATGTTTGATCTGTTTCTTCTGGGTGTTCAACAGTCCTCGTTCTTTCCAAATTGCTCCATGCGCATGCACCACCCCGAAAGCATATTTTGAATCAGTCCAAATATTTATCTTCTTTTCTTTTGCAAGTTCTAGTGCCCTTATAAGGGCCACTATTTCTGCTTTCTGGGCCGAGGTTCCTGCAGGAAGAGGGTTGGCTTCGATTACCTTTTGAGTAGTGGTTATCGCATATCCTGCTCTCCGCTGTCCCAGTTTCACGAAGCTGCTTCCATCTGTGTACCAGGAGTCTTCAGCGTCTTTTAGAGGGGTGTCCTGGAGATCTGGACGGCTCGAATAGGTGGCTTCGATGGTCTCTATGCAGTCGTGGGACAGTGGTTCTCTTTGGGCACCGCTGAGAAAAGAAGCTGGATTTATAATGTTAGTAACAATTATTTCTATATTATCTTGTTCGACTATGATGGCTTGGTATTTCAGAAATCTCTGTGGGGAGAGCCAATGGTTCTCTTTTTGTTCTAACACAGCTGAGACAGTATGGGAAACCATCACCGTTATCTTCTGCCCTAATGTGAATTTGCGTGCTTCTTGAATGTTTATTACAACTGCCGCCACTGCACGTAGGCATCCTGGCCATCCTTTGCTTACCTCGTCCAGCTGCTTGGAGAAGTACGCCACTGCCCGCTTGTAAGGGCTAAGTTCTTGGGCTAATACTCCAAGTGCCATCCCCTGTCTTTCATGTGAGAATAATAAAAAGGGTTTAGAGACATCTGGTAAGCCGAGGGCCGGAGCCTTCATCAGTTCCTTTTTAAGTTTCTTGAAGGCGGCTCGAGCCTCTGCCGTCTATTCTATTTTAAGTCGGGTTTTCTTTAGCAGTTCATATAGAGGTTTAACTATTACACCATAGTTGTATATCCATAAGCGGCACCAACCTGCCATTCCCAAGAATGTCCGCAATTCCTTGGCTGTTTGAGGCTCCGGGGTGCGACAAATTGCCTCTTTTCGCTCAGTTCCCAATTCTCTTTGTCCTCTGGAAATTTCTAATCCTAAATAAGTTACTCGCTGTTGCACTATTTGAGCCTTTTGTTGGGATACTCTGTATCCATTCATTCCTAGGAAATTGAGAAGTTCTATAGTCCATGAGAGACACTCTTCCCTGTTCTCAGTGGCTATTAAAAGATCATCAACATATTGCACGAGGATTCCTTTACCATCTGGGGGAGTCCAATTTTCCAAATCTTTAGCTAACTGATTTCCAAAAATCGTAGGGCTGTTTTTAAATCCTTGTGGTAGTACTGCCCAAGTTAATTGTGTTTTTCTTCCTGAATCCGGATTTTCCCATTCAAAAGCAAATAGCTTCTGACTTTCTGAGGCCAGCGGCAAACAGAAGAAGGCATCTTTGAGATCCAGTACAGTAAACCAATGTAAGGTATCTCTCAATTTAGTTAATAGTGTGTATGGGTTGGCTACAACCGGGTGGATGTCTTCAACTATTTTATTAATTGCCCTTAGGTCTTGTACTAATCTATAACTTTTTCCATCTGCTTTTTTAACGGGTAAAATCGGAGTGTTGTATTCTGATTCGCATTCCGTTAGCAATTTGTATTGCAGAAATCGATTAATAATATTTTTGATTCCTTCCCTGTCTTCTAGCTTTAAGGGATATTGTTTAATTCTTACCGGCTTTACTCCTGGTTTCAACTTGATTACGACAGGGCTTGCATTTTTGGCTTTCCCCGGAACTTCACTAGCCCAAACCCCTGGATATACCGGGTCCAAAACCTCTCTAGGTATTTCAGAATGGCTTTGAGTTTGTATTAAGGCTAGACTCAAAACTTCCACTAATTGTTCTTCTTGAATTTGAAATTCAATTTTCCCTTTCTGAAAAACAATTTTTGCCTCAAGTTGTTCTAGCAAATCTCGCCCTAGCAAGGGCTTTGGGGAATTTGGTAAATATAGAAACCTGTGAATTCCAATTTGTTTTCCAAGCCGATAATTAAGTGGTTTAAGGAAATAAGCTTTTTCCTTTTGTCCTGTAGCTCCAATTATAGTGATAAAATCTTTGTCTTTCGGCATTAATTGTTGGTTCAGTACCGAATAGGAAGCCCCGGTATCAACAAGGAAATCTATTTCTTTCTTTTCTTTCCCTAGCTCAATTTTAACCAGGGGATCCGCTAGGGTGGTGTCCCCCGGTCCCCTTCACTGGTCTGAGCCCATCTGGGCTAACAAAGGGGGCTTTCTTGTCAACTTAGGACATTCCCCTTTCCAGTGCCCTATCTCCTTACAGTATGCACACTGATTTGACTGTAAGGTTGGGCGCTGCCTCTTTTCTTTATTATTTTGAGTTCCACTTTTCTGCTTTTCCAATGCAGCCACCGTGGCTTCCGCAATTACCTGTCCCATTTTATACTTGCCCTGCTCTTCTCGGTTTCTATATATCCTCCAGGCTTCTTCTAGCAGCTTTTCTAAATCCCTAATATCAGGTTCTTTCAGCTTTTGGAGTTTTCTCCTTATGTCTTCTGATGACTGTCCCAAAAATAAGGAAACTAGCTGTTGTCTGCCTGTATCAGAAGCGGGATCTAGGGTGGTATATTTTCTCATAGCAGTCCGTAATTTGTCAAGAAACTCCGTAGGAGTTTCTGCCGAGTTTTGCTTGATTTCATATAAATTTGACCAATTTACTGCCTTCGGTACGGCCGTCCCGATACCAATCTTAATCCATTCTTGGTATCTTTTAAGTAGCCTGTAATCTTGGTCGTCATTTGGGTCCCAATTAGGGTCATCTCTAGGGACGTGGGTTTCGACCGTACCTTGAAGGGTTCCTGCCGTGATTTGAATTTGTACTTGTGTACGAGCACTTTTAATTATTAATTGTTTTTCTGTTTCAGTTAAGGCATCCAACATCAAATCTATATCTTTCTAATCTGGATCCTGATTTTTAACTATTAATTCAAATCGTTTTGCCACCCCTTCCGGATCATCCCGGTATCCCTTTACTACTTTTCGCCAAACATCCAAGTCATTCATAGAAAAGGGAATCTTAATTCTGGTGGGTCCTGTTGCTCCCATCGCTTGCCTTAACGGGGCTTGAATTATCGGCCCCATTTTACTCCGAGTTCGAGCTGTGATGGGAGAAAAGTTCATTTTTCCAGGGACGGCCTCACCAGATTTTTCTATGCGATTACTTTTATCTGATTCATCTGATGAGGTAGAAGGTCGGGATCTAGGGGGGGGAGGGGTTTCCGGGGGAGAAGGGGGTTGGGGTGGAGAACTATAATCTTCTATTCTTTCCTCTGTTTCTTTAAGTTTTACACACCTTTGCCCTATACTGCAAGCCGAACAACACCGTTTTAACCTAGTTCCATTCTTTCTCTGTTCCTTTTCCATAGCTAACACCAAAGGATCCTGGGGTGCTACGTTTATCCCACATTCCTTCTGCCATTCAGGGTGATTCCGCAAAGTGAAAAACATATCCGCATATCCCACTTCATCCCACTTTCCTTCCCGCCTTAAAAACAACATTAACTGCAACAAAGTATTATATTGCAAAGTTCCATTGAACGGCCACTTCTCACCCTCTTCTAACTTATACAAAGGCCACCACTGGTTACAATATTTAATTAATGTTTTCTTATTCACTGTCCCTCCAGGAGTCCCACCTATTTCTTTCCAATGCATTAAAATACAACCCAAAGGGCTCTTCTTCACGATTCCCCCGCTCTGTCGTCCACCCATTATACTATGCACCAAACAGGACACTTTTTACAGCAACACAAAATTCCAACAACAATCAGAATAATTCCAAAAATAAGCAACCAAACCCAGTACGTGTTAAACAGTTCCCAAACCATTAACTCAGAAGCGTATGTCTTAATATACCAAAGTAGTAGACCAAAACCAAATACGATCGTATAACAAACACAAACTCCGCGGGGAGCTTATTCAAAACCAAATACGATCATATAACAAACGCTACCCCCTGCGGGGAGCTTATCCAAAACCAAATACAATCGTATAACAAACGCTACCCCCTGCGGGAAGCTTAACCAAAACCAAATACGATCGTATAACAAACGCTACCCCCTGCGGGGAGCTTAACCAAATGACCGGTCCCAAACAAATAAAAATAAAGGATACCTGTGCCGCCGGGGCGAACGGAGTTCTTGTCTGCTCCCGCGGTGATCCGAATGAGGCGAGGAGCCCCTCCGGGAAGATCCCGGGGGTACCCTAGGGAGTCCTGTTCCCAGCGGGTCCCGCGGCCGAGCAGAGAGTCCTCCTGCCTGGCTCGCCAAATTGAATCAAAGACGGAAGCAATCCGGGCAGCAGATATTCTTTATTGCAGCGCTGGGCACATGGGGGATCTCTCCTCCTAACATGTGCACCGTGCAGCTAAGAAAGCTGTGATTTATCTTACTAAAACATGCATATTCATTACAAGTCCTGAAAATTATTTACATATTCATGATTATTCCGAGATAAGGATGCGCAAGCGTAGTTGCATTTTTGGGTGGTCTTCGGTGGTCGTCAGGGGTCCTCTGGTGGTCGTCCATAGTCTTCATCACTCTGTCCGCTAGTTGAACTTTTATTTCGAGCATGCGTGGTAGTTTTTCTGTGCTCTGGGCCCCATCTTTTCCTCCTTTCATGATATATGGCCTATTCAACTGACCACAGTCCATCTGCTGAGTATGCATTCTTTACATATCATCAGGAAGCTTATCAGAGTAAAGGAAGCTTATCAGAGTAAAATACATAGCCAAGGACAAAGTTTCTACATCTGTTTGCTAATGTCTAGAATAACAGGATACTGGTGCATATACATAGCACATAACGTTTTCTTCACTTAATTCTTTTCTAGTCATTTAACCCTTAAGTAGTTCTGAACAGGTCAGGTCCCTGTATCACAACCTTGGGGGTCTCTGGGGGGGTTTGAGTTCCTGGAGGGGAATCTCCTGGGGAGATTTGGGGGTCCCGGGGGGTCCCAGGCCCACCCTGAGCCGGGGTCTGGGGGTTTGGGGGAGGAGCACAACAGGGGTTCCCCTGCCCCGATTTTGGGGGTCTCCCATGGTGCCCCCTCCCCAAAAAGCTCCGAGGGCCCCTGAAGTGGCTCCTGTTCCACCGGGCGGTGCCCCTGACCCAGGACAGCCCCCAGTGAGTCTGGCGGGCTCTGGGGGTGTTTGGGGGGATTTTGATGGCGTTTTTGGGCTTTGGAGGATTTTGTTGGGAGTTTAGGGGGAATTATTGGGTTTTGGGAGAGAAATACTGAGTTTTAGAGGGGTTACAGGATTTTTTGGGGTTTTGTGGCTTTGGGGACATTGGATTTTGAGGGATCTTTTTTAGGGATTTGGGGATGTTGTTTTTTGGAGGGTTTATTGAAGTTTTTGGCAGTTTTTTTTAATTTTGTGGGTTTCACTGGGATTTTATTGGATTCTTTGTGGTTTTGGAGAGTTTTATTGGCATTTTGGGGTGTTTAAGAAGAATTTTGGGGGGGCTTTGCAGTTGTCCCAGGGTGTGGGGAAGGGCTGAGAGGCACCAAAATCTCCTTTAAACCCCTGAAAGTCCCAATAAAACTCACAAAATCCCAATTAAATCTCACAAAAACCTCATTAGAACACCCCAGAATTCCAATAAAAGCCCACAAAATCCCAATTAAACCCCACAAATCCCCCCGAAAATGTACCCAAAACCACAAGAAAATCCCCCCAACACCCAAAGAAATCCTTGCAACACCCAAAACCCCCACAAAATCCCCCAAAATCCCACCACAAAAAAAAAAAACCCAAACAAAACCAAAAACCAAATCCCCAAAGAATGCCATTAAATCCCCCAAAAATTCCAGTAAAATGCCCAAAATTCCAGAGTTCCACAAAATATTTAGTTATTACAAAATACACACACCAGCACTGAGAGCTGTCCCCTCCACACACTCAGTTACACCAGAGCCAGGTTGTTTTTGGACAATGCCTCATTTACAATCCAATACATGTGGCTGGTCTGGAGATGGGCTGTCCCAAAAGGCGATTCTGGAACACCTGGGAGCTGATCATGCTGGTAGCGACCCAAGATTGGGATCGCTGGAGTCCTCCGGGCTGATACATCTGAATGCCACGGTTCCCATAACCTCATCAGGAAAAACTGTCCACAACTGGACCTGGATTGTTCAACCCTGGCTCAGAGAAAAGAACTTTAGGACTATGTGTGACTCTGAATAGAAAGAAAAGGCAGATGACTAAAATCCTGGCCTCAGGCAGAAAATTTCCTATAAGAACTGCCGGGTCCAGGAGCGTGGTGAGTGTGTCCAGGGGAACCTCTGCCGAGAGGCTCCTTCCTGTCACACACCCAGCGCCGAACCCGGGCTCAGTGCTGTCCTTTTCCTTGTGGCTGGCTCAGAGAGAATTCATTCCTAAATAAATTATATATTATTTCATTTTTAATTTGGCTGGACTAATTTTCATTTATAAAAGGGGAAAGGGGACTGTGGGGAGAGCAGAGAACAACAAATCACAATAACATAACTCTACATCAATAAAGCTTCTCTTAAGATACACACAATATTCATCCCTTAATTGCAAGAGCAAATCATCTCATTATCTATCTATTACAGTTTGGATGGAGACCAGAACTAATACCTTGCAAAAGGAAAAGAGGGTACAAAGGTCCCTGTGGTCCCCTGGCCTGGTACCCCAGCCAGTGGGGAAAGGAAGAGGGCAGCATGTGGCCAGGAGTTTAAAAGGAGGCTGTGTCCTCCAAAACTTTGAGAGAGAAAACCCCAGCAGCAGATGTCCCCATGGACTCTCTCCCTTTATTCAAATAAAGATGCAGGGCTCCTCTGGCTCCCTTATGGACACTGGCTTTTCACAGTGTGGTTTGTATGCACACCCGTTTCCTTGTATCAGAGTATCACCAGCCTGCAGTGACTCCCTGCCACTCTGGTCTGCAGGAGAAATGGAACTAATTTCTATTAAGGCCCTCCCAGAGGGAAGGAAGAGCACACCCAGAGGAGACAAGCAACCCCTGCAGGCATCCAAACTTCCTCACCAGATGCCGAGTGAGTCGCAGAGGGGATGTAGTGGGTGCATTTCCCTCAGCCTTCTCCTAAGACTCAGCAGCCGGGGGCTTGCTCTGCACATGTGTGTTGGATAATACACCAAGTTTATTTTTTTTCATTTCTCTAGTCAGGATTGTTATGGACAAATTCAATTGGGGAGGCCAATTATAGATAAATCAATTAACAAGAATTTATTTAGCAAGCGGTATTAAGCAAAAGAACAGCACTGGGTGGCCGGGGAGTCTCTGTTCTGCCACGGCGCACCTTCCCCCTTTGACCTTTTTGTTTTTATAGTCCCTTTTTTTTTTCTGGTTGACGTGTTTTCTCCCGATGTACTCTTCGCCGGTGCAATTGGTTGCTGGGGGTGTTTTTTCTGCCCTTGGTGGTCATAAGGATGAAGGCTCCTCATCTTCCTTGCGGATGGTCCTTGGCCTAAAAGTTAACTTGTATATAATTAGTTACACAGTGTTCTATGCTAGTTGCATCTGCACAATTCTTAAGCAGAATACTTGCTGTTTACCCCCCTTTCTCCTTCTCCTCCCACATCTTGAGATTCCCTACTCCGTTCAAATTCTTATCTCCTTTGATGCTCGTTTGATGAACAAAGACCTTTTTATTTATTACAATCCCTCCTTTTTCTCTTTACCAATTGGTTCATTAAAACACTTTAACTTTTGGTAGCTTAAGACCAGGATTTTATCTACTTTTGAATCTCTGGGCAATGCTTCGTACCTATCTCTAATAAGCATTAGATGAGCTGCTTCTAGTCTTCCTTTTATAATGTCTATGTATTTATTAAGAATGCAAGTTTTAAAGTTAAACTTAGTAACAACAATATTATGGGACCTGCAATCTCCCTTTTACAGAATTTATCCTTAAGTGCCATACTCCAGAATTTTACACCTCTCAGGGTACCATGAGACCTTTAGAAATTTATCTGGATGGGTGACAGCCTAGGCGGTTGCTATGGCTTTACAGCCCTAATACTCACAGATATTCCCCAGGATAATTTCAATATCCTCCCCCCCGGATTGGAACTAGGACACCAATAGGTAGCCCGGAGTTCAGGTTTACTCCATCTCCACATAGAGTTTACCAAGTCCTCATTAGTAACAAAAAAAATGGGAGCTACAGTGGTGGCATTATGCTTAACAACTTTCCCTTGGTCTATTTTGGTCAGAGTCCAACCAACCCCTACCAGTTGCTCTATAACCAGCAAACACCATCCCTACCTTTTAATTAGGGTCACTGCCTGCATCTGCTGCTGGGGAAAACTGGGTGGTGTGCATAGTCCCCTTGACCAGGCCAGGTACAAGATATAACTAATATGCACAGAATTTGCCAGCAAGGGTGGAGTCCAAACTGCCCCAGGGTTTGATTATCATTATCTCCCCATTCCCAGTGTTTGTTTTGACATGTTATTGCCGGGCTCACCTTTACCCTTGGGAGATCAGTATCCTTGAGGCAGTTCTTGAAATACCTTTGAATTGTCCCAGTCTGAGGGCTCTTTCCTCCACCGCTTCTTATCCTTCTACCTCGCTCACTGACTCGGTTGCTCCGAGCCGCGAGGCGCACCATCTTCTCGGCAGCAAGGATATTCTTCAGGAGGACCCTTACTCTGTTTTTGCTGCCTCTTTTTGAATGATTTCCAGATTTTATCCTTCACTTGTGGTGAGTCACACTGAATCCCAGGTAAAGTTTTCCGGCAATTCACTTTTATAATTTGAACAATTAAGGGAATTGGTTCATTGGAGTGGAAACAACAATTTTCAGGTCTGGCCCCCTTAGTAAACACATCCCACCACTCTTGGGATTCTCTTTGTAGGGTCCCATTCTCTTTTCCAATCCTTAGGACTGACTCTGTCAGTTCTCTTTCTAACTGATAACACCTTTACAAATACCCCTAGGAGAAGTGCCTCTGTAACTATGGACCCACCACCATTCCTGGCAAATTTTACAAATATAGCATACAAAAAGGTAACAATTACAATCCTTATTTGTACAATATACTCTAAATCATTAGTTATGGGATATCCATAGTCCAATATCTCCCTCTACCAGCTGGTTCGTACAATTCTTACTGAGTCCATTCAGTCCATTTAAATGTGACCTTAAGGTCCCCGGGCTGGCTGGTTATTCTCCACGGCTCTTCGGCAGCAGCATATGCTTTATTCGGCTCGCATATGCCCATCCCTCCTTGGCGGTTCTGACTGCAGTTTCTGTAGTGAGTAAAACAACATAAGGGCCTTCCCAATTTGGGGTCAGTGAGGTTTCTTTCCAGGTTTTTATTAACACCTTATCACCTGTTTTTTTATTATGGATTGTTAAGTCTAAAGGAGGTTTTTGCACGAGTAACTCAGCTCTTCTAAGCCCTTCCCGAGCTTTCATAAGTTGCTTGACATATTGGTTAATTTGTTGATTACTTATTTCAGGGTGATCTATAGGAGAATCCATGTCATAAGGCATCCCATAAAGCATTTCAAATGGAGAAATTCCAATATCAGTTCTGGGCTGAGTTCTTATATTTAACAAGGCTAAAGGTAAACATTTAACCCAAGATAACTGTGTTTTATACATCAATTTAGTTAGTTGTTTTTTAATTTTCCCATTTACCCTTTCTACTTTACCCAAGCTTTGTGGATGCCAGGGAGTATGATATTGCCACTTTGTTCCTAGAGCTGTAACTACTTCTTTAATTATTTTGGAGGCAAAGTGTGTCCCTCTGTCAGAGTCTATTACTTCTGCTAGTCTTTAGCAGGGGATTATCTCTTCTAATAGTATTTTTACTACTGTTTGTGTAGTTGCCCTGGAGGTAGGGAATGTCTCTACAAAGTGAGTCAAGTGATCTATTATCACCAATAAGTGCTTATACCTTCCTACTTTAGGCAAATCAGTAAAATCGATTTGAATGTGGGAAAACGGTCTATGTGCCTATTCCCGTCCCCCCATTTCCCACACCACTCAGGATTTCTCACACCTGGGTCTACTCCTGGGTCAGGGGTCTCTTCAGCCCCTCTAGAAATCTCAGCCCTCATTCTAGAGAGACTGCAGACTGTATAGAGAAAGCTTACCAGATTAAACACCAGGAAGATGGTCTCATTAACAGTCAGGGGAAACTGAACATTCTCTAATAGGGAGCTAAGAGATTCAGAGGAGAAGAAGGAAAGCAAAGGCTGAAAAGCCTCATCCCCTGCTTCCCTACCAAACTGGCTGCACAACCATGACTATGAGCCATGCATTCCTGGAACAGACCTCAGCACCTTCATAAACTCCCTGCAAGCCATGACACCCAAGCCCAGCCCGATGGGTATTCTGGTCAGTGCTCTTCTACTCTAAAAACTACGTATTAGGGACCATACCAGAGCTATTCCTTGATAAAAAAATAAACCTAGGGACCATAGAGGGATTAAGATCTCAAAAAACCCTAGGGACCAGAGACACATGCAAGCCTTCACCCCAAGAGACACTATGAATTCAAACAACATAACCAGTAATTGCTCCATACCAACACAAAGTAATTGGAACCAAAATATGATTACAACAGGGTTTTTTTCCACTCTCTCAAGTCACAATTTTTGCAGGAAAATAATTGTTCTAGTTTAGGGCAAATTTTAGATAAAACCTCTGAAAGGAGCCAGCAGAAAACAAACCCCCACAGCCCATCCCCACCCACCTGGTTCGGGAAGAATTTTCTCGGACAGAAATTGAAACGAACCTGTTTATTTAACAAACAAAACCCTTCCCAGCACTAAAAAAATGAACAACATCAGATGACAACAAAACTCTTTCACCACTCTGAAGAGATGACAAATCCAGAAAGTCTCTCCTGGGGGTGGTCGCCGGGTCTGGGCACTGGGAATTGCTCTGGGCACTGGGGATGGCTGCTGCAGATCACAGAGCGCAGGCTCTCGGTGCTCCTCGGTGTTTCCCTGGTCCCAGTCCAGAGCAAGTTGGAGTGATATTCAGGAAAGGGAAAGGAAAAAAAAACAGTCCAGGGAAATAAATTGGACCGCTTAGCTAAACTAACATACTAACATGCAAAAGTAAAGGCAAAAGCAGAAGCAAGCAAGCAAAGCAAGCAAAGGAAAGCCAGCAAGCAAAGCAAAACCAAGCCAGCCAGCACCAGCCTCTTCTAGACAACAGACCATGGGGGAGGTGAGCTGGCTGATAACAAGACAAAACAAACCTTCACTTTCTGAGTCAGTTCTGAAAGCACAGAACATAATATCAGACATAAACAGAACACAGGATTGGGGATACAATCACCATAACATCACCCTAGGACATTCCACCCCTTATCTCCATACTGTCAACATCATGTAAAAACTTCATCAAGTAAAAACTTCCATCTTTCACTTACTCATACACATTTCCTTCCATCTCACTTACTCAAATCTTCAACACTTACACATTTCCTTCTGTCTCGTGTCTGTCTGTTTTCGTGTACAGACACTGGCAGTAACATCCAGCAAACAGTGATATTTGCACATGAGTCTCACCCCACAATCAGATCTCCCTGAGGTACACATTGTGTTGCTCCATCTCTCTGCATTATCCACCATGTACAACCTGGTCCCTGAGCAAAGACAATCCCACGAATGAGTTTGTCTGTACTCGAGGCAGAATTGATCCACACTGTTTTACCTAACAAACCTCTGACATGTACCACTGGGACATTATCTCCATCTACTATATTCAGGGGCCCAGACTGGGCAGGACCTGCTCGATTGGTGGAACCTTGGCTGTTAACTAACCAGGTGGCCATTTCTAAATGTTGCTCCCAATTTTTGAAAGATCCTCCACCCAATGCTTTTAAGGTGGTTTTTAACACTTCATTGTACCTCTCCACTTTGCCTGCAGCTGGTGCATGGTAGGGGGCATGGTACACCCACTCAATGCCATGTTCCCTAGCCCAGGTGTTGATAAGGCTGTTCTTGAAATGAGTCCCATTGTCTAACTCAATCCTCTCAGGAGTACCATGCCTCCAAAGGACCTGCTTTTCAAGGCCCAGGATGGTGCTATGGGCTGTAGCATGAGACACAGGGTAGCTTTCCAACCATCCAGTGGTGGGTTTTACCATGGTGAGCACATAGCGCTTGCCTTGGCATGTCTGGGGCAGTGTGATGTAGTCAATCTGCCAGGCCTCCCCATACTTGTACTTGGACCCCCACCCACCATACCAGAGGGGCTTCACTCGCTTGGCCTGTTTAATGGCAGCACATGTCTTACAGTCATGGATCACCTGAGAAACACTGTCCATGGTTAGATCCACCCCTTGGTCTTGCCCCCTTATAGGTGTCATCTCTGCCCTGATGACCTGAGGCATCACGGGCCCATCATGCTAGGAACAACTCCCCCTTGTGTTCCCAATCGAGGTCTATCTTTGATACCCCTATCTTTGCAGCCTGATCTACCTGCTGATTGTTTTGCTGCTCTACTTCTGGGGACATGGGCATCTATATGGCGAACCTTCACAGGTAACTTCTCTACCCAGGTACCCATATCTTTCCACTCTTCCTCAGCCCAAACTGGTTTTCCTCTATGCTGCTAGTTAGCCACTTTCGACCTCTCCAACCACCCCCACAGAGCATTAGCTAACATCCATGAATCAGTGTAGAGGTAGAGCTTTGGCCACTTCTCCTTTTCTGCAATGTCTAGGGCCAGTTGGATGGCTTTGAGTTCAGCAAGCTGGCTTAATCCACCTTCCCCTTCAGTGGCCTCTGCAACCCATTGTGTGGGACTCCATACAGCTGCTTTCCACTTCTGATTCATCTCTACGATGTGACAAGAACCGTCAGTGAATAGAGCCTAATGTGTTTCCTCTGCTGGCAGTTGGTTGTATGGTGGAGCTTCTTCAGCCCGTGTCACTGGTTCTTCGTCTTCATCTGTGACACCAAAACTTTCACCTTTGGGCCAATTTGTAATTAATTCCAAAATCCCAGAGCGATTCAGTTTACCAATATGGGCACGCTGCATGATGAGAGCAATCTACTTGCTCCGTGGAGCTCTGGTGGCATGGTGGGCAGAGGGAACCTTTGCTTTGAACATCCAGCCCAGTACTGGTAGTCGGGGTGCCAGGAGAAGTTGTGCTTCTGTACCAATCACCTCTGAGGCAGCCTGGACTCCCTCGTAAGCGGTCAAGATTTCCTTCTCTGTTGGGGTGTAGTTGGCTTCAGACCCTCTGCAGCTCCAACTCCAAAGTCCCAGTGGTCGGCCTCGAGTCTCATCAGGCACCTTCTGCCAAAGGCTCCAGGACAGACCATGGTTCCTGGTTGCAGAGTAGAGCACGTTCTTCACATCTGGTCCTGTCCTGACTGGGCCAAGAGCTACAGCATGAGCAATTTCCTGCTTTATCTGGGCGAAAGCTTTCTGCTGTACAGGCCCCAGTGGAAATAGTTTTTCTTGTGGGTGACCAGGTAAAGAGGGCTCACAATCCGGCTGTACTTGGCAATGTGCATTCTCCAAAAACCTGTAGCATCTAGGAAAGCTTGTGTTTCCTTCTTGCTGGTCAGTGGAGCCATCACATTGATCTTGTTGATGACCTCTGTGGGAATGTGACGCCATCCATCTTGCAACTTTACTTCCAGGAATTGGATCTCTTGGGCAGGTCCCTTGACTTTGCTCTTCTTGATGGCAAAGCTGGCTTCCAGCAGAATCTGGATGATCCTCTCTCCTTTCTCAAATACTTCCATTGCCGTGTTGCCCCACACAATGATGCCATCCATGTACTGCAGGTGCTCTGGAGCTTCACTCTTTTCCAGTGCAGCCTGGATCAGTCCATGGCAGATGGTGGGGCTATGCTTCCACCCTGGGGCAGTCGGTTCCAGGGGCACTGCACACCCCACCAGGTGAAAGCAAATTGGGGCCTGCCCTTTGCTGCCAGAGGAATAGAGAAAAACACTTTGGCAATGTCAGCCATGGCATACCACTTTGCTGCCTTGGACTCCAGCTCGTGCTGGAGTTCCAGCATGTCCAGCAGAGCAGCGCTCAGCAGTGGAGTCACTTCATTCAAGTCCACAGTCAATCTCCATTCTCTGTCAGAAAAGTGGGGCTCGCACAGGCCAAATGGGGCTGTTGAAGGGTGAGTGGGTTTTGCTGACCACCCCTTGGCTCTCCAGCTCATGGATCATGGATCATTCAAATTCATGTAGATGGGGATCCCAGCACCTTGATTTGTCTGATACTGCCAGTCGTGCACTGTTGAAGTGGCAATTGGTACTTGTTGTTCTTCCACCCTTAGGAGTCCTACTGCAGATGGGTTTTCTGGTAGTCCAGGCAAGGTGTTCAAGTGCTTAATGTCCCCTGCCTCTACAGCAGCTATGCCAAAAGCCTGCCTGAGTCCCTTTGGGTCTCTGTAACATCCGTTCCGGAGGAAGTCTATGCCCAGAATACATGGGGCCTCTGGGCTGGTCACAATGGATGTTTCTGCTGCTCCTTCCCAGTCAGGCTCACCTCGGCTCCCACCAGGGTCAGTTGCTGCGATTCCCCTTTCACCCCGACAATGGAAACAGGTTCTGCCCCCTCATGTCCCGATGGCATTAGGGTACACTGCACACCAGTGTCAAATAAAGCATAGCATTTTTGTGGTTCTGATGTGCCAGGCCATCGGATCCACACCATCCAGAAGATCCAGTTTTCCAGTGCCTCTTCCTGGCTAGAGGCAGGGCCCCTCTAACCCTGGTTATTATTTCTTTCCTGGCCGTACATGGTAGAGGTACCTTCAAGGGGATCTGACAGATCATACCCGGGAGCTTGGTCATGGGAGGCTGAGGCTACCTTCACTTTACTGGAATTCCCTTGGTTAGTGTTTCCCTCCTGGAGTGGATGCACCCGCGCTGCCAGGACAGAAGTGGGTTTCCCATCCCACCTTTCTATGTCTTCCCCATGGTCGCACAGAAAGAATCACAGGCCAGCCCATGGGCTGTACTCTCTCTCGCTAGCTGGGGGATGTTGGGCTCTAACTTTGGGGTCTGTGACTTGCATGGGTGCTGCTCTGATCTTCCACACTGTATTGGTTCAGGGAAAATTTGGGAAGGAACCTCCAAAGGGGTTCCTCTAGGAAACAGATTCAATCGGCACCTCTCCCCAACTGGTTCAGGAAAAAATACCCCTTTGGTGGAAAATGGAAAAAACTCTTTATTAAGCAAGAAAATCTAAAGAATATTAAACAATAAAACGTCTTGCTGCTCCAAAAGAGAGATGAACTCAGAAAGTCCTCTCCCTGGGCTGCAGTTTGGCTCACTTAGTCTCTTATCAGTCCCTCCGGCACTGGAAATGCTGCAGCCCAGGCTGGGCCTGGTGGGCCACAGGTGTGAGCTGCTGATGCTCTTCTGTGTGCTGAGTCCAGAGCAGGTTTGAGCAGGTCTGAAGAAAGAAAAAGCCACAGTCCAGGGAACTTCTTTGCCTCAGCTAGCTAAAACTAACTAAAAGCAAAGGACAGCTCTGGTAAGTGAGCCGATGCAGGGTATTTTCCTGGCAGGTGGGTTTAGTCTCCACAAGCTGTTGGCCAAACTTGCAGAGACCACAGGGAACCCTCCTGATCCAAGGGGATCTTCACCATCACTCCCTTGGATCCTCACTCTTCCCAAAAAGGTTGGGGCATCCCCTGAGGGTACCCTCCACTTATCAGGAGGGTGCTTTTCTAGTCTCTCTCTTACCCAAAGCTGGGCTCTCCCCCAAAGGCTGGGGTATCCCATGAGGGCTGAGAGAGTAGAAAAGACAAGAATAGGGCAGCAATTTTCCATCAAACAATGACACGTTTATAAGAATAGGGGAGAATCTAATATTTTGCAAGAAGTTCCTGACATCCATGCACCTTGTTGAAATCCAGCTGCGTCAAGCTCCTCCCCTGTAAGTTCCCCTGTGGCTTCTGTGAAGCTCCCTGTACCCTCTGTCCCTTGGACTTCCCAAAGCCCTACCCTATCCTCCCTTGGGGATGGTGTTGGCCACAGCACCCCAAGCGTCCCGCCGGACACTGTTCAGAGCTCTCGAGGGAACTGCAGTGCACCCGGCACTCCTTTCCAAGGTGGCGCTGGCCACGCTGCTTGGAACCCCCTTTCCTGCCTTGACCTTTCTTCTCCAGCCCCAAGTTTCCCTCCAGCCCCACCCCTTCCGCAGAGGCCCCTTCAGAAATCGCCTGTGGGGGCCAGTGCCCTTTGTTGGAAGGTGGGGTTGGACCATCCCCATTTCTTATTGCGGCTCCTCCTCTGGGGGGAGGATCACCTATGGGGCCTCCCGTCAGGGGACCCTCCTTCTTGGGAGATCACCCTCTTTTATGGAGGGACCTCCTTTGGAGGAAGGTGGAGCTGGAAACCCGCACCTGGAATCCTCAATTTTTTCTCTCCCTAGGATGGCGGCGCCCAGGTCCGTCCCCTTACCGATACCCCATAACACTTGTGGCAGTCACCAAAGTAATCAGATTTCTTCTTATGATCTAAATCAATTATGAATTCAATTGGTATTTAATTTTTGGAAGAATCTCCCCAAAGCCCTTGACCCTTCGTAGCCTTTTGGAAACTGTTCAAGATCATTAACCTACAAGCTTCCACAGTTGGGATAAATGAAAAAGGGAACCAAAAAGAACAGTTTAAAACATGTTTTAAGTATAGAAAACAGAGACGTGAAGCAAGTGTTTGCCCATCAAAGTAAAAAATTTGATTCACCTGTAAAAAGAAAGATCACACAAGAAAAAACTGTCCAAATAATAAAAAAACTACTATCATCATAATGAAAATAAAAATAAACAATTGAATGAATATAAGAACAAAATTATTCAAGAGTGACTGCACAAGTTCCCCATGCATTTCCTTAATTATACCCTACCAAATGTTCCTTTTAATTTCAATATTGTTTTTAAGTTTTCACAGTATGCTTTGGAAAAAGAGTTCATTAATTTACGTGTAGGCCTTCTTTAAACTTCATGATCTTTGTTGATTTTTCTTTAACCATTTTCCCACATTTCCAACTAAATTTCTTGACTAAAAAAATGTTCATTATATTCTTGATACTTTAAAATAATCTGCTTGTTAAGTTATATTTTATAGAGAGAGGAATCGTTCTATCCAGTTATTACCCACAGTTGCATAAAATAAAATGAGCAAGACCACATCTCCATTTGCTGATCACATCCTACAAGAGGAGTGACCTCCAAAATCACTTTCAAACCCCAGAAAATGCAGATTCCTCGGTGACTCATGCTTCAAGCCCAGTCTTACTTCAAGATAATTCCACTGCAATTCCTCTTCCCGACCCTGATTCCAAATATAATAACTTTGTGCATTTTATATTAAATTTCTTATGCGAAGAAGATCATTACCTCATGCATTATGGTCACGAGTAGTTCATTTTTTCCTGATAAGTATTGAATTCTTTTCTGTTGCTGTAATAATTTTTCATATGCTAAAATCTGTTATATGATAGATTATGTATATGATATGTTACATAATAGATTCATTAATTTGTTTTGAACCCCAGAACTCTCCTCCCTTTTGTAAAAAGAAACAGGGAGATGTTTTGTGGTTTGTTTTGCTTTGAATCCAAGTTTGCCCCCTGTTCTCCTGCCTAATCCATTCCCTTCCCAGTTGCCAATTTTCCCAAGCCCTTCCCTAACCTCCTCCCTTCCAAGCTGTCAATCCTCCCTATCCCTACTCCTGTCTCTAGAGAGTTTGGTGTCTGTCTTGCTGTCCTCGATACCCCACTCCTTACTTTGTGTTATTTCCCTCCCCCACATTTTCCCTGATAGGCTCATAGGCTATTTGCCTCACCTTATATTCCTCCCTTACCATATCCTCACTGGTTCACTTTCCTGCACCCGCCTCCTGAGTTGCTGTATAAAAACTTCTGTTCACCCCCCGCCAGTCTTGTCGGGGAGCCCAGGAATAAATCCATCTTGTTCTACACCAAGACCCGTGTCATCGCTGTCTGTCCCTGCGCCGGACCTGCCGATAGCTGGGAATTGCAGAGCTCGCAGGGGGACGGTCGCGCCCCTGCCGCAGCCGCCGAGCACGCCCCGCACAGCGCGCTGCAACACTCCTGGTTAGGTGGAGAAGTCCGAGCTGAGCGCAAAGGTGCAGATGGAACAGCCGTGCACAGGAAGGCTCGGTGGGAAGGATGATCCAGGACCCATAGGCCTGGCAGCCTGAGCTTGCTCCCGGGGAAGGCCTTGGAGCAGATCCTCCTGAGTGCCATCCCACGGCACGTGCAGGGAACCAGGGCGTCTGCGGGAGGGTGGGAAACTCTGCAGAGGGACGAGAGATCTGGGGCTCCTGGCAGGGTGTTGAGGGCTTTTGTGTGGGAGCTTGTGGGGGTTGGTGTTGGTGGGGTGTTGGGGAAGCTTTCCTGAACTGAGGATTTTTACTTGCCAGATTCTTCTGTGCCTTCGCTGCTTGTTGCAGTCATGCTGGCATGGTAGCGTGGAGGAAGGTTTTAGAAAGGCCTTGGGAATGGTAAACTGAGGAAAAGGATACATTCATGTATGCCCCATTGTATTAGAAAGGCCTTGGGAATGGTAAACTGAGGTAAAAGATACATTTATGTATGCTCCACTTTTTCGGGAAAGTCCCGCTTCAGCATTCCTCTGTAGACCCCCTTCTCCCCACCCCTGAGCAGTTCCTATTGAACCTGGCCCCTGGGGTGGTTCTGATGTGCCTTAGCTGAACACTGTCTCTATTGTTTAAGACCTTATCTCTTAATTTTGCTGTATAAAACTGTATCTGGGCAATAGCCCAGGGCCTTTGGTCACTGCAATGCTTCAGGCAATACAATGTCTCTGGACAAGCATACCATTGGTCTCTCTTGGTCTCTTTATCTCGAATCCTAGCGGCGACTGAGGCAGCGCCGCAGCTCGGACCGTGCTAACCCAGACGCTGCCTGGTAAGCCCAGGGCAGCGGGACCGCGGAAAACCCCGGCCCCGGAGGGGACAGCTAGCCGGAGGGTCCCGGGGGGCTGAGGAGGGACGAGGGACAGTGGCAAGAAACCCCGGAGAGCAAAGTGGCGGTCGAAAGAGAAGCAACAGCTGCTAAGGTTTTTTTTTGTGCTGAAGGCAATAACTTGAATGAGAAAATAATTTCAGCATGGAGTAAGAGCTTCTAACAGAGACCAAGTCTTGCCAGCAGTTTCTCCAGGTATTCCTGCCCACAGCCCCTGCAGGCAGGAGCACAGCCCCCAGTGAACCTGGACTTTGGCTCCCTCTGGCACAGAAGCCCCCCAGGGGCACAGGTCTCTGGGGCAGGAGATGGCACCAGCCCTGCCAGGGCTCGGGGGGGTGGCAGGTCTGCTTGGGCGGGGTCTCTGCCTCACCTGCTGGTGTCAGCGCTCCCCAGGCCCCAGGGCTCAGAGCAGCATTCCTGCCCTGGCCCACAGTTCCTTGTCGGTGTCACACTCGCAGGTTTGGGATGGCCACGAGCCAGGACGTGTCCTGAGGAGGCCGTACCAGCTTCTGTGGAAGGCCCTGTGCCCTTCCCAGTGCGGCTGCGTCGGCAGCCCTGGGCGCTCCTTCTGCTGCCCTGAGCCCGCAGAGCAGGGCAGCGTTTGCTGATGGTCTGAGCCGTTCCTAAAGACTCTGTTGGCCTGTCTTGGACACTTGGGGTGAGGGATTCCTTCCAACCTGAGCCACTTTGGGTGGGCAGAGCGTGGCCCCAGGGCAGGGGGCAGCATGTGCAGGGGCCCTTTGTGACACACTGCAGCATGGTCACTATGGCATGGAACAGCGTGTCAAAGGGCCCTTTGTGACATGTGGTGACATAGGAGCTGGTGGTGACAAGGCCACGCCACAGTGCTCCGAGCACGTGACAGGACAGGACGGGACAGAGCAGTGCTGTGAGGAGCCCCCGCACAGCGCACTCGCTCATGTCTGACCCAGAGCTTTTCTGAGGTGTTATTGCTGCAGCTGACCTCGAGGCCAGACCACAGGACTTGCTGACCCGTGGCCTTCCCGAGGCTTCTCTTCTGCAGGTGCCCTCGAGGGCAGAGCGTGGGACTTGGTGCCCTGGAGGCATCTCCCATCCCTGCCACCAGTGCCCTTGAGGCCAGAGCACAATTCTTGACAGGAGTCTCCCGTGCTTGTGGCAGGAGCCCTCGAGACAGAGTGCAGGACTAGCTGTCCTGAGCCTTCCTGAGGCTTCTCTCTTGAAGGTGCCTTCCAGGCACAACTGCAAGACTTGCTGACTCGGAGCTTTTCCGAGACATCTCTCCTGGAAGGAGCCATAAATCCAGCAACTGACATGGAGCAGAGACCTCCAAGAGTGCCCAAGCTGGCCTGGGTGGAGGAAGAGGAAGAAGGCCCTGGACCTGCCCCTGCACACGAGACTGAAGAAGTAGTGCCATCCAAGCAGCTGCAGGAGGGTGAGTGGCAGAGCTGGGATGCTGGGCTGCAGGGCTGGTGGCTGCAGCCAGCTTGGCCACATCCCATCCCATCCCATCCCATCCCATCCCATCCCATCCCATCCCATCCCATCCCATCCCATCCCATCCCATCCATCACATCCCATCCCATCCCCTGGGGCCATGCCCATGGACAGGATGGAATAGGGGCCGGGCAGACACCCCACAGCCGTGCTCCGTGCCCTGGGCCATCGTGGGGCTGTCCTGTCCTGGGCAGCGCAGGGCTGGGCTGTGTTCTCCGGCCTCTCCCGCAGCCCCTCAGCTCGGGCTGCGCTTGCTCTTTGCCAGGTGCAGCCATGCCGTGCACACGAGAGCAGAAACGCAGCCGTGGCTGCTTCCGCAGAACAGCGCAGGTACCTGCAGCCATCCCCACCTGGGCTGGGCCTGCATGCACCGCTCAGCCAAACACCAAGCTTGGAGCATTCCGTGGAACATCCCTGGCTTTCTGCCCTTCTCCTACAGCTGGTTTGCAAATTCATCAAGAGGATTCGGGAGGAAGAGACCGCCATGGGCACAGGGCTCAGAGCATATGCACCCATCTTCAAAACCAAGACCTCTGCTGCCCTGGCTGATATGCTGGTAGAGGAGGGGTTTTCCAATCCAAAGCAAGTAAGCAGTCTGTGGCCAGGGTTTGATCCTCCCAGGAATTGCTTGGCCTCCCAAGCCACGCCTGCTGCTCCATGGAAGCCTTTGAGGCCATGGCAGTGTGGTGGCAAGGGAAGCACTCCTCTGGAGGCTTTCCAAGTCTCCCCTGCCTTCTCCAGGTGCCGGCCATGGTGAGGTACATCCACCAGTGGCTCGAGGCCAACCAGTTTGCTGAGCACAGGCTGAACAGGACCCTGCTGGATCTCACTGAAGAACGGCCTGCTGACGTAGTAATGACACTCCTGCGTGTGGCCCCATCCTGTGACAGGTACGGGGCCCACCTGCCCAGAGGGCTCAGGGCTCCCCAGCCCATCAGCCTGCACAGCTTGTCCCAGGTGTCTGACCAACAGAGAGTCCCAGGGCCCTCTGGCTGCTCCCTCTGCCAGCCCTGGCACGTCAGCCCCCGAGCCTGCTGCCATGTTCCCTCGCTGCCCCTCAGGGGCCTGTCCCCACAGGGCTGGGCTGCCTGGCTGCTGCTGGAGAGGGGCAGTGGGCAGAGGCAGAGCTGGCAGCCAGCTCAGCTCCCCACTGCTGCCCAGGCCACGGTGCTGTGTCTCAGACCCTCCTGAGACGGAGCTCTGACCCCACAGAGCTGCTTTGACCATGTGGAAGAGCATCATGTGCTCAGTGAGGACTGCAGAACTGGCCATGCTCGTACTCCTCGATGTGCTGGGGAGCTGGCCAGAGCACAGCACATGCACCTCCGATGGGGACAAATCGGGTGTCTTTGTCCTGGCTGTGAGTTTCTGCCTTTGCTGGCCCCAAGGCCACCTCTCCAGCAGTTCTCCATCCTCCCTCCCCCATGGCATCTCCCTGCCTCAGGCGCTGGGCTGAAACCTGGCCTCGGGGCAGCTCCAGGGCCACCAGGCCCGGTGCTCCCCCTGTGGCTCTCCGGGCCTCTCCCTCCTGTGCTCGGGCCCTGCCACACGAACACCTCGGCACTGAGCCCTGTCTCAGGGTGCTTTGTCCTTTGCAGGCAACTGTAGTGATATGGAAGATCCTCCAGCTGCCCTGTGTCCCACATATGGTGACCGTCTATCTCCCCCACCTATTTGTGCATCTGCTCTTCCAAGTTCTCTTCAGCACTCTGGATATGCCGGAGGAGGTCGATACCTTCTGGAAGGGATGCCAGCAGCAATATGGCCTTGCCACCAGCCCCAACAGGTGCTCCATGCCAGTCCTCCTGTCCTTGCCACATTCCTGGGCAGGAGCCAGTGCTCCCAGCGTGACCTGGCCTTTGCTCTGCACACAGGTTTGCAGTGCAGACCCTGAAGTCCCTGCTCTGCGAAATGCAGCACGAGGATGCGGTGGTGGCAATGGAACACAAGTGTGGCTGGGACAAGCTGCTGTGTGCTGACACCTACCACCATGCCGTGGGTCTGCTGGCCAAGTGAGATCCCCCTTCTCCCCGCTGCCTCTGACATTTGTGCTCTGTGCCTGGAGTGCCCCACACAGTCCCTGGGGCCATGGGCCAGAGGGCCTTGTCACCGAGGGACAGCCAAGCAGACTGGAAAAGGCTGGGAGAGGAGGGTGCCCACAAGGCGCCACCTCCCAAATAGCCCAGGGGCCCTTGCAGGATGCTGGGGAAAGACCAGACCTCTGTGAGTCAGTCCTGGGAGAGGTTTGTCCCCCTGGCCCACAGTCTTGGTTACTTTGTCTCCTGCCAGGGAGATGTCCTGTGTCTCCATCCCCTTGTGCTCCCGGATCGCTCGCTACCTGCTCCGGCTGCTCAGCGCACAGGAGCCACGCTGGGAGCTGCCCGCCTTGGCGTTCTTTGTGGAGGTGAGCCTGAGGGCCAGCGCTGCCTCGCTCAGCTGCCTCCCGGCTCTCTGCCCTCTCGTAGCTGCAGCTGCCTGGGACGGAGCCCGCGCCCTGTGCTGCTGCCTGGGCTCAGCCCTGTGCGGTTCTGGGCTCCTGCTGGCCGGTCCCCTGTCACTGCCCTGTGCCTTTCAGGTCCTCAAGTGCCTGGACATGAGTGAACGCGGTGCTGACAGAGTCCTGCAAGTCTTGTCAAGGCACCTGCGGAGCGGGTGCAGGGAGAAGCGTCACCTGGTGCTCAGGGCCCTTCTGGATCTCATCAATGATCCTTTGATGGTGAGAAGGGGGCAGAGGCTGAGGCTGTGCTCAGGAATGCAGTCACTTGGGCTTGGCTGGGCTTTGGGCACTGGGCCAGCTGCTCCCAGCTCTCCTGCCTCCTGCTTCAGCTGCCCAAGTGCTTCGGAACAGCCCTTTGGCCTCTAGGCCCTGCGGCAGCAGGATGGCCTTTCACAAACTTGTGTTCCGCACAGAGCAAAAAAATGTGGAGCCTGACTGAAGGTCTTGTGGAGCTCCTGTGGGACGCAGATGGAGAGATAGTTAGCATGACAGCCACGCTCCTCAACTTTATCATCTTGGACAAGGACATGCTGATACCCAGCCCCATCGCACTGCAGCTGGTTGAGGCGCTCCTGCCACTCCTTGACCACGTAAGGCTCCCTGCCCCCAGCCATGGCCACTGGCTGCTGCTCGGACACTTTGAGCCCTGCAGATTTGCAGGCACCATGCTGAGCCCCATACAGCCAATGCTGAGGTCTTTTTCCTTCCCTTCATACAGGACAATAGCCAGGTGAAGCTGCTCTCCATAGTGCTCCTTGGAACACTGGTGACTCTTCCACAGGAAAAGGAAAAAGAGGCCCTGATGACACATGTGCACCAGAGCCTGCTGCCACTCTTCTTCCACTGCCATGATGAGAATCAGCGAGTGGCACAGGTGAGGACTCCTGGGCTGCTGCTGTTCCCCCGGGAGGGGCTGGGCTGGCCCTGCCCTGGTGCCTGGCGGGCTGCAGCCTCCTCCAGGCCCTGGCACAGGGACACAGGTCCTGCGCCCTGGGCTGTGGGGCCATCTCCGCATCTCTGCTGCTCTCCAGGCTTCGCAGGAAACACTGCTTGGTGCAGCCGAGTTCCTGAAGAGGAGTGAACTTCAAAAACTGGTGAAGAGCAAGAAGCTGTGGAAGTTCACCGAGTGGCTGGTAAGGAGGGCCGGGAAGCCGCAGCCCCAGCCTGGAGCAGCCCCTGAGCGCGGTGCTCGGTGTGCGGGCTGGCAGCTGTGCCCCTGCCCGCTGCTGCAGCCCGAGGCCGCGCGGGCTCTGCTCCAGGCTCCTGCGGCCCCTGCCGGGTGCCCATGGAGCCCCGGCCCGGGGGGCTGCGGGGCGGCACCGCGGCTCCCCGGGCAGCAGCCGGCCCTCTGCCCCTCCAGAGCCCGGCGCCGGCGGCTGCTGGCCGCGCCTCAGGGCTGTGCGGGCAGGGGAGGCCGGGGCTGGCGCGGGGAGCGCCCGGCCCAGGGGCTGAGCCCGCGCCAACCCTTCCCTGCTGCCGCTCTCTGCAGCTGGCAGAGGACAGGAGCAGAGTGGCCGAGCACCTGCGCCGGGCCCTGCCCTACCTGCGGAACCTCCAGGAGCCCCTGCGAGAGGCGGCCGTCAGGTTCATGGGTGAGCCACGAGCCCGGGCTCCCTCCCCGCCCCGCCGCAGCTCGGCCCCAGCCCCGGCTGCTGCCCCGGCAGCGCCACCCGGGCCGGTGCCGCGGAGCCCCGCCTGCCCTGGGCGCTGCTGCCGCCCTCTCCAGCCGTGCCCTGGGGCGGCAGCGAGCGGCGAGGGCCCGGCCCGAGCCCTGCCGGGCCAGGAGGCCGTGTGGGCACAGGGCTGGCGGCGCCGCTGGCAGGGAGCTGTGCCCTGGGCTGACAGGCTCTGTGTTCCCAGGGACGGCCGGGCGGCACCTGAGGGGGAGGAATGAAGAGCTCCAGATCATCTCTGAGGGTGAGTGAGGGCAGCGGGCTGCCAGCGGGGGCTGCCGGGGGAGCTGCGAGCCCTGCCCCGGCTGCGGAGGGCTCTGCTCCCTGTGCGGACCAGGGCCAGCGTGGGCAGAGCACACAGAGCTTTCAGGACACCTGGGGGATTCGTGGCCAGCAGCTTCGGGCTGATCCGGCTGGTCCCTGCTCCCTGCTGGCCATGGCCAGAGCCAGCTGGAATGGCCCTGGCACAGAGTCCCCTCGGGTCCCCTCAGATGTGGGAACTGACCATGGCTCTGTTCCTCTCTCTTTCAGCCCTTGAAGGAATGGCAAATGACATCAGTGTCGCCATCAGAAGCCTGGCAGTTCAAACATTGTATGTCCTCCAGGCAGTAGAGCGAGCTCGATATTCCATCATCGACAACCTGCATGATCGGCTCTGCAGGGCATGGGGGAGATGGCCTCGTCTGTGGGGGCTCAGCTGGCTGCGCTGCTTGAGCTCTGCAGAGAGCTGATCCCTGAGGCTCTGTCTACTGGGGCCACCTGAGCCCGCAGGAATGCTTCATTTATTCAAGATTGTTCTTTCCTTCTTTTTGTTTTTCTTTAGCATATAAATATAGGATGTGTTGTAATAGACAGACTGCCAGGATCTTTCTTTTGCTGCCCAGGTTCTGCAGGGTCTAGGGGAAGAGGGAGAAAAGGGTTCCTGGGCTCAGCAAGCTGCCCAGGTATTCAGGGTTGCAGGGAAAATGGCCAGAAGCCCCTTGGCCTTTGGTGGCTCTGCTGAAGCCTTTGTGCTGCCCACAGAGCAGATGGGCAGGGGCTGGAGCTGTAGGGATCTCTGTGAGAGTGGTGCCTGGAGATGGCCACAAGCCCTGTCCCAGGCAGGAAGCGCCATCCGTGTCCTCCTGCCCGTGTGTTGCTGGCTGGATTGCTGAGGGCTCCCAGGTGCCTCTTGGTGGGGCTCCTCTGGAGCTCCTGTGGGGCTGTGGCGCTGCTGCCGGGCAGGTTGGCCGGGCTGGGGAGACCCTGAGGGGACGGGGCCACGAAGGGATGAGGGGCTGCGGAAGCCCTGACAGGACAAGGCAGTGGGAAGGCACAGGGGGGACACGTGAGGAAGTGGGTAACATTGGCTCAGGGAGGAAAGTGGGTTGGAGCCAAAGAGACCACTCACCCCGATGTTGGTGTGGCAAACAGAGCACGTTTATTCCCGAACCCTTCCTTCCAAAGGGCCTTTGAAATACCCAGTCTGGATGCTTTCACTGAAATAAATGGGCCAGGAGACCTGCTACTTTTTAAGGCCTTTATTAATAGTGACCAGCTCTGGGTGGGGGCCCATGGGGTCGTGCACACCACCGCTGCTCCCACTTGGCGACGCTCAGGAGGAGGAGATCGGGTCTGCTAGGCAGCAGAACCGGGGATTCCGTCCTCTCGGGCGTGCCCAGGAAGGCAATTTGCGGCTCGTTGCCTGGGGTCCTGATTCCGCAGTCGCACTGTTTACATTAGGGCGGTGTTCCGGTTTTAAAGTAAAACCAGTGAGAGACTCTAAGTCAGAAATACAAATTATTGGAAAAAGGGGAAAAGGACAAAAATACATGCAATAATACAAAGGGAAAGGCTACTGACAAAGTCAGAATACAACCTGGCCAGCGTGCTGGTAGCAGTTTGAATTGGAGCAGCTGCAGTCCTCTTGGGATGGCAGATGTAGTTGCTGTGTTTTCTCAGAGAACCTGTGAAAAGGCTCTCCTCTGTCTAGAAATCTCCACTTTTATCCAGGTGGGAATGCCTAGCTCCTCCCCTTGGGCAGAGCATCTCACAATGGGTTATTATGAGTCACAAGGTGTGTCCTTAATTACCTCCTCCTCCTGGACAGTGTTATTTCTGAGTCATGTGGCCAGGCATTGATGGGGCCATTAACAGCAGATAAGGAAAACTGCCCCAAGGCAACTCCTACTCAGATGCTAATTGGAAAATGTTTTTTTTTAAAATCTTGGACAGGTGGCATGTCAGCGGCTACTCCGTGGGTCTGGCAATGTCCGGGACCTCTTGACAATTGTCCGATCTGGTCCACGGCCCCGAATTTGGTGTGGCTCGTTGTCCTTGGGGCTCTTTTCGGGATTTCGCGCTCGGTTCGCGATTTGCATATTACCAGAGACGGCGCGGCCGCCATTTTGGGGAGCAGCGGCGGTAAAATCCCAGCGGTCACAAAGTGAAGGGCAAGCGGGGCAAGGGGGAAACATAACAAGGGTGCACATAAGTCGATTTTAACGGGGTTTGAACAGTTAAGAGCATTTTAATTAACATTTTCAATATAAAACTGAATTTATTCATAACAGTCTGATCTCTGTGCCCCTTCAGATTCTGACCTGAGCAATGCCTGCAGCCTTGGGAGAGATGTGATGGGCCAGGCCCCTGTCAGTCAAACCAGGGCTGGTACATTCACCCCGTACAAGCCAGCCTGCATGGTGACACATGGCAACAGAGTGCGAGGCACAGCTCCGGGAGCTCCCCGTGAACCTCAGCTCTGGGACCACTGTCTGCCCCAAGCTTCAGGGGCTGCAGTGGGAGCCCGGCTGGGCTCTGCCCTGGGGCCGTCCTGCAGGGACAGTTGCAAACCGCCTGCAGCTTTGGGAATGGCATTAGTGCCTATGGTGGGGGGGAAGCTGCAAGTCCTTGACTGCTGTCTTGTGTTGCTGAGAAGAGGAAGGACATCTCGGAACTGGGGATGCTGTATTTGAGGTCAAGCGAGCAACTTTGTGGTAGGGGAGCTGCGTGGGCCTAAAGGACCCAGGGGTGCCGGTCAAGAGCAGCTGAAGTTGGGCCAGTGCCTGCCCAGGTGGCCAAGAATGCCAAGGATGCCCTGGCCTGTGTCAGCAGCAGTGGGGCTGCAGGAGCAGGGCAGTGACCATCCCCCTGGGCTGGGCAGCTCTGCGGCCATAGCTGGGAGTGCTGTGTCCACTTGTGGGCCCCTCTGAAGCAGAAAGTCCTTGAGGGGAGCATGAGCAGAGAAGGAAACGGGAGCTGGGGAAGGCTGTGGAGTGCAAGGCCAAGGAGGAGGTGCTGAGGGAGCTTTAGCCTGGACAATGGGAGGCTCATGAGGGACCTTCAGATCCACAGATCCTACATGACAGTGCTCACCACAAGGGCTGTTTCCCTGCCAAATATGTGTCACTTCATCCAAGTGCTTTAGCCACCTGAGGAAGGGACACTTCCAACTTGTAGTTTCTTGGTTTGCTAGGAGGAGAAGCCCCGCTCATTTTCTCTCTTTCCAGCAAGTAAAGAGTCTCCTGCACAACCTTTCCTGCCCTTTTCATGCACTGCATGGGATTCTGATCCAGTTTGAGTTTTCCTTTTCTGCCACAGCAGTAACAAAGTCTGTGCTGGCTATCTCCTGCTTTTCCATTTCAAAGCTTTCAAAAGCTAAAAGCCGCATTGTGCAGAGGCACCGTTGCTTGCTGATGGCAGCCAGGGAGGACTATCAAATTCATAGAGTTCATCAAATAGAGTTCTGTTGAGTTAGCCCATTTTAATATGGTCGGAGAGACTTAGAGTCCCATCGCTAACAAAGTCGCTGATTTCTCTTTGGAAGTGGTGTTTGTGGATGCGAGGAGGAACGAGGTCATAAATGAGAGGTAACGGCCTGTCCCTCATGCTTCTCTCTTGCCGCAGATGGCAGAAGGAACAGCGGTTTCTGCCCCAGCTCCCTCTGCTCCTGGAGAAGAGGCAAAAGACGGGCAAAATGAGCAAGACGACCACAAGCCGACAGCTGTGGCAGCAGCAGAGCCAGATGGTACGTGCTGTGTACGTCTGGTTATTTCTTTTCTGAGGGTCGGTGTATTGAGTGCAGCTGTCAGCAGAGCTATACCCAATGCTCCTCCTGAGTTTGGTGTCACAGGGCCATTTAGGACTCCCCAGAGGAAGTGCTGTGCTCCGAGGCAGCGAGAGCGCTCTGGGTGTTCCTGCTGCCTCTGGAGGCAGCTTGGACTGGCTTGGCTTTGCCTGAGATTTCCTCTCTGCTAAAGGCTGAAGCAGGGATTTTTCTTGGATCAGCAGAAGGCTGTGACCTAGCAAATCATCTAGGCAAGTCCTGCATGCTAGTGGCCAACCTGAAGAGATTTTTTAGCTTCCTTAATTCCCATTAGAATCCTGACTTCCAACCAGTCATCAGAGCAAAAAAAATCTTCACAGAAATTTACTGGTTTTGGAGTTTTGTCTTTTTGGTTGGGGATTTTTTTGGGGGTCGGGGCAGGGGGAGGTGTGGATGTGTGTGGTTTTGTTTTGGTTTTGTGGGGTTGTTTTTGGTTTTGTGCTTTTTGTGGGGTTTTTGGTTTTGTTTGTTTGTGGGTGGTTTTTTTGGTGGAATTGCTTTTTCTCCATCCTGAAGGAGCTCTTCTGCCCCACATGTCTTACTGATGTCATTTTTATGACATTTTTATGTTGCTACTACTACTACATCTACAGTTTATTTTTTAATGAGAATGCCATATTTTTGTCAATAAGAACTACTTTGAAAGAGCTTTGGTTTCAAGGACGAACAGAGAGCAGGAGGTGTTTTCCATGTGTCCCCAAAGGAAAAACAGCTACTTTTATAACAATCAGTATTTCATATCCTAGTTTTATACTTCTAAAGATGTGTCCAAGAGACACATCGAAGTGGCATGAACAGAAAAAACTGTACTGCAGGCATTTCTCAGGAGACAGCCTCCAGCCCAGCCATGGTATATTCCTCAGATCCATGGCACTTTTTCATACCTGATTTCCACTCTTTCCCATGACTGTTAGAATCCTACCCATTGGCCCAAGCCCTGCTCACATCCGTCTCTAGGAAAACACATCAAGTCCTCTGGGATTCTGCAGCACAGCCCAATGGATCTGCTTCTTGCCTATAGCAGCTGCCAGTGCTGAGCTCTCAGATAAGATCTGGTGAGGCTGAGAGCAGAGCCCAGTGGATTCTGTGTCTGCCATCCCCTGTTGGGACAAAAAGGGCATTGATCTGCACCTCGGTGAGTCTGATCTCAAAGCCCATCCTGTTGTGTCCTGAATAGGGGCAACAGTTTGTACGGGGCTCAGGCTGCCTGTGGCTTCTTCCCATTGCTTGTCAGTGCTCATGCTTGAGCTTTGCCAGCCTGGCTGTGGTAGCTGCCCTGTCCCTGAGGGTTGGTGGGACTGCAGGGGCTGGAGCCTTCCTTGGCCCCAAGAGGGGTGTCTGCGAGTTCAGCCTGCTCATAAAGGGTGAGGGTCCTGATGCTGAAGGCCCCGTTGGAATTGGTTAGAGCATGAGCTGCTCTGGTTTACACATGGAAAAGCATTGTTTTGGCTGAAAGGTGGAGAAGATGTGCTCCTCTCCTGGGAGTGCATACCCCTGTGCTTTGTTTCCTGTCAAGAGAACTCTTCCAAGGACTGTACAAAATCAGTCTCTGTGCCAGCCATCTGCACTGCAGGGCTGCCTGTCTTGTTGCTGTTGTTGTTGCTGTTGTTGTTAACCAGCTGACCACCCCCAGACACTGGGGCTGCCTTTTCTATCTCCTGGAAGCTGGGATCTCTGCTTTAAAGTGAGCATCTTGCATTTTGTTTCCCTCAGGGAAAATGGTGAATGTGGAAAATCCCAAGATGAAATACACTGAACTGGATATATTGGCAAGGGGTGAGTCCAGCCACAGTTACTTCTACAAAACCATGGGCCAGGTGTTTTGCTGGTGTATCAGGTGTTTCACTGGAATATCTGTCCAGCGTGAAGTCAGGCCAGCTGTAAACGTGTTCAGATACTGGAGATAGATTGTCCAATGTATTCAGTACTGCTCAGAATTTGAGAGTGCGCTCAGAAAGCATTGTCAGAGACATCTCCATGCTGCCGAGGTCTTGCCTGCATCAAGGAACAGGACCTGGAAGATCTCCTTGTCTCTCAAGTGTGGGACAGCTCTGTGTTAACTTCTTTAGCATTTTTGTATGTCTCAAAATCACACTGCCATACTAATGAAAAAAGAAGAATCTTACTTGCCTGAAAGAGCAAGCTACCCCCATCAAAGCTGTGAAATAACAGTTCTCAGGAACATTTCTTTCCTGTGGTTTGTGGAAGGAAATACTCCATGGTCAGGATAGGAATCACACAGTTTAGAAACTGAAACCCAAGATGAAAGAATAAATTCCCTTTAGGGGCTGAGGCAGTAAACCCCAATGCTTCAGCAACTGGCCCAGGCACTGCCCATGCATTTGAGAGGAAAATGCATCATCTGCCTTCTGACAGAGCCCTCCTGCATCCTGCAAGTTTTAGGCATTTACAGCAGAGATCTCCTGTGTGGGCTGGCTTTCACTCTAAGAAATAAACAGCTTCTCTTTTCTCTGCTTCTCTTTTGTTTCTAGGACTTTTGGACATGTGGTTAGAGCACTCAACAAAGCCACAGGAGGAGAGGTAAATGTCAACAGCCCCCACAGACTCTGCTGCACTCGAGGGGCTTTCCCCTCTGGTGTGAGCAGCTGTGGCCAGAGCTTTGGGTAGAGCTGTGCTGAAAAGGCAAAAGAAGCACAGACTGGTGCCAGCCTGCAAAATACATTTGGGACAGTCTTTGTCCTTCTGAGCTGCCAAAAAGAAGGCCCAGAGGGCAGCAGTTCATTTTGGAGAAGGATGTGCTCACTCGCTCTCAATGGCTAAAACAAAGGTGGTTCCTTAGAAAATCTCACTGCTCTTTGGGGCTACAGCTTTAGAGTCCTGAATTCTCATCTCTGCCTGCCAGCAAATGCATCTGAAAGTTACTGGTAGTTCCTTATCCACCTGCAGTGCTGCACTTGGGAACTGCACATTGGGAGAGATCTGCAAGGCGTCCCTAAAAGCCATAGCCCAAGATGTATCCACAGAGGATTAAGGCATGGATTACTTCTTCTGAATCCCATACAAAGCAGCAGGGAGTGTGCTCAGAGGTTTGTGAGTGATAGCTGAGACACCACTGTTAGCAAGTGGACAAGGCAAAACCCCAGTGGCCCCGTGTCCTGTAACTGGCCCCAAGGGAGCGGAGCCATGGGCTGTTGCAATGTCAGTTCCAGTTACTGCAGTGCCTAATCCCGAGGCAGTTTGGCACAGCTCAGCTGCGTCATTGCAAAATCACTCGCTCCATGTGCCTTGTGGTCTTGTGCCACCAACTTCTCAAGTTACTGATTTTCAGTGTCATTTTAGGTGGCCATAAAGAAAATAAGACTTAAAGGATTGAAGAGGAAGCAAGTAACCGTTCATGAAATCAGTATCATGAAGAGGCATAGGAGTCCCAGTGTTGTGAATTATTTAGACAGGTGAGTGGTCATGGTTTTATCCCATGAATTTGTGTTTACATACAGCAAACATGAGTGGTTAAAAACCCACTTTGGTCACCTTTAGAAAGTAGAGCTGTTAATTATTATGTATTAATATTTCTCTATCATCTCCAATGGATGAGAAGAGAGTGCATCTTGTCTGCATGAGTCTTCCCTGGCACGCATAGTTTGAAAATTATTCAGAAATTATTCAAAACCTGGGTCAGCTCTGTCTTACTAAATTAATACCCTCTAAGTTCACTGCCTCCACATATTTTTGGGATTAATTTTTAAAAGTTTCTTAAATGCCGATGAACCATCCTAAAGTGGATTTCCCTTGGATTGTTGCCCCTCTTTTCCATTGCTATGCATGCCAGGAACACTAGGTGCTTATTTCCAGAAACACGATGCGTGACAGGCTTTTTATCTGGGCTGTTCCTAAACCACGCTTTTCGCTTACTGGCCATCTAGGACATCTCCTTTTTCACAGCTGTTCTTTTCTCCTTGAGACTGCACAGATTGCAAACAACGCACGCCGAGAGGGAATGTCTATTGCTTTGATTCTGCCTTTGTCTCCAAGGGACGTGAAAACAAGAATCAAGCCCTGTCTTTTCCAAACAGCAATGTAGCCATGTACATTCATCCCCGTGCCCTTGTTTCCTTCTTTCAGCTACCTTCTGGATGAGGAACTCTGGCTGGTCATGGAGTACATGGACGGAGGCACTCTGAGCAATGTCATCAGCAAGACCTGCCTGTGTGAAGGTGACAGAGCATCCATCAGTCAGGGGGTCAGCAATCCCACCTGTGCTTCCAAGGGTTTGGGAAACAGGGGCTCAGAAGAGGAGAGGTTTCATGTATAAAGCTTTGCTTCTGCATTGTTAGTATGCTATGGGCAAGTAAAAGCATCTCCAGAGAAATGCCTGCCAGTGCCCTTGCACTCACTGTACTCTGTTCTTGTACTCTTATCTCCTGCTGTTGTATTCTCACTCTGCCTCTTGTATTTGCTGTTCTCCATCTTGCCTCCTTTAACTTTTGCCTCTCTTCACTTCATTCCTTGTTTGTAAAAGCAAAGCTGCTGGTAGCAGGATTTAAAATGAACAGCAAAGAAAAAAGGAGAGACTCATTTCTCTCAGTCCTCAGCTAAAAAGGACAGTAGTGCAGCCAAAATGCTCTTTGCTTCTGAGCACATCCCCTGCAGCAGCAGCAGTCATCCTGGCTGCTTTGCAGGGACAGTGTACAACAGCAGCAGGTGCTGTTGCTCTTTCAAAAGCTGACATGCCTTTCCTTAGAAAGGTCCTGCTCTGCAAGTGTTGGAGCAGCAACTCTTCCTCTCAATGGCCCTGCGTTCTGCCATTGCTCGCCATTCCCCTGCAGAGAGCATCTTTTAGATTCTTTGTTTCTTTTCTTGTGCGATGAAATCACACCGCTAATTTTTGCCCTCCTGTTTGTGTTTTCTCTCTCAGTGCCTGCAAGGACTGGATTTTCTTCACTCAAACCACGGCACCCACCGAGATGTGCAGAGCAGCAATCCTTTTCGGAACCGAGGGCTCTGTCAAGCTGGGTCAGTATATCCTTGGTCAGGTGCAGCGTTCAGGGATGTGGGGATGTGGGGTGAGGGGCTGCTTTGAGTGACTGCCAGCTCCCCAAAAATGGTGCTGGTGGCAGTGCAGGGACCCCCGCTCTGAGCTGATGACACGGTTGCAACGTGCACAGAGGCATGACAAGGAACAAGTAGCCACGAGTGGCATTGCTCTGTGTGTGTCCCTTCCAGAGGGAGGGAGTTACAAGTCTAAAGCTTCCAAAGAGCAAAAGCCACTGCTGAAGGCAGTGTAAAAAATGTGGGGATTTTTTAAGTCGCCAATACCATATTTCCTTGGCTAAAGTCCTGAAGAAACAGAGCAGGGACAGTTGTCCAGGACATTCCAACAGCATGTTCTCAAAGTTCTACTGGGGAATTCTTTTGCTCGATTTCCTAATTGCACAGAATTAAAATAAAACCAGTATTTTGCTTTCCCCTCAGCTGATTTTGGCATCTCTGTTGAGCTCGGCCCTGAGGAGAAGAGACTGCCCTCGGTAGCTGGGACTCCTTGGTGGATGGCGCCTGAAGTGGTGATGCGTAAACCATGTGGCCCCAAAGTGGACATATGGTCTTTTGGAATTGTGGGAATTGAAATGGTAGAACAAAAATTTCCTTACTGGAACCAAAGTCCTGCCACGGTAAGGAACAAATACTGATCCCGCTTGTCTTTCTCACCTGCCCCGTGTTCTGCGTGACATTGGACAAGATCCCATTGCCATCTGCTGGAACTACTTCCACCTAAAAATGTCCCTGCAACACATCAGCATCTGCTGCAGTTTTGGCTGCATCAGTGTGGAACTCAAGCCTCACCACATGCAAACAAACCCCATTCTCAGGCAACACTTTCCTTTGGGTTATAAGTGGTTCCAGTTCATTTGTCTGTGTAGATGACCCCAATAACAGGAAACAAGCATCTTAGAACTGGTGTTATCCTTCCAGAAATGAAGGAAAGAAACCCAAACCCAGCAAAGTTTCTAAAACAGTGGTTTCTAGAGAGGAACTTAACCCCCTTTGCAGTTTCTGCTACTGGGAAACCTGCCTGAAACCTGGGCATTAGATCTCAAGGCCACAGAGTCTCTTCTGCTTCTTGTGCAGTGTTGCTGAAACACTCAGTGACTCTGTTTCTCTCATAGCCCAAGCCACGTTCTCCACGTCACCAAGCCAGAGCTTGGTGAGAGGGAGAGCCTGCCAAAACCTCCTGTTTGTTTCCTGGCATTTTCTGGGATGGGCCTACCACTCATTGACTTGAGTAGGCAAATGAGCAGAGGGTGTCCATAGGGATGGCATTTCTCCTTTTTCTGAGCAGGAAAAGTTTTTCTTTTGTTGCATAAGAGAAGCTGAAATTTTAAGTCTGCTGGGAGACAGAGCTGCAGGTGGCTCCTTTGTGCCCAAGCAGGCATTTTAATCCCAATATATTTTTGCATGCATCTTAATGTGTCTGTGTTGAATATGAGATTGTAAATGTTTGTTTCTTTACCTGGGGATTAACTGATGGATTTCCTTTCTTTTCTTCCAATTACCATTGTTTTCAAGAACAGGACAAAAAACTTGATGAGTCTTGTTCTATGGCAACTGTGCTTAAGGGATCAACAAGCCCTGCAGAGATGCCTTTCATGTACTAATCCTTGGAATTAGTTAGTATAGCAAAGTCCCCCTTCCAAAAAGGCTGTCAAGCTGGTGTGAATCCTCAGAGAAGGAAATGTGCTTTTCCTGATGTAGCTCCCACTAACTAGGTCAGTCAATGAAATCGGCTGCCAAGGCAAGATTGGCAGGATGTTGGCAAAGCTCTGGCTGCATCAGAGTTTGGGTTTTTTGTTGGTAAAGTCATCCCTGGGTCTCTGCCAGGGCAGAAACTGCCACTGCAGAATGGAGGTTAAACAATGGGCTCTGGGAGAGCAGTTACAGATGGGAAAGAAGCAGGTGGAGCCTCGTGTTCCCTTTTTCTCCAGACTAAACTCCTGATAGCCACAGCAGGGACGTCACAGCTGCAGCAGCCCAAGCTCCTCTTGGCTTGGCTGTGTGACTTCCTGAGCTGCTGCCTGCAGAGAGACGAGGAGCGGCGCTGGTCTGCCAAGGAGCTGCTGCAGGTAAAATGCCAAGGGGCTGCAGGTGAAAGAGTGTCCGAGGGATGGGCTCCTCCTCCACTGAGGCCCGAGGCATCAGATGAGCCCCCTTCCTCCTCACCTCCTCCACTCTTGGTGCTCTTCAAATGAAAATGCTGAGGAGTGCGGGCTGGGCTGGCTGGCAGGGCTCTGTAAAGTCCTGTGGTACAAGTGTCCTGCAATTAACAGGGACATCTTTAAAGAGATCAGGTTGCTCAGAGCCCTGTCCCACTGACCTGGAATGGTTCCAGGGATGGGGCACCTACAAGCTCTTGAGACAACCTGTGCCAGGGTGGCACCATGCTCCGACTAAACAAGGTCTTCCTTAGACCTACTCTGATTAGATCTCCTTTGTGTTTAAAACTATTCTCCCACATTCTATTGTAACTGGCCCTGTTAAAAATGGTGTCCCCCACTTTCTTCAAAGCCATTCTGAAGTCTTGGAAAGCGGCAAGAAAGTCTCCCTGGGGCCCGTTCTTCAGAAAACTGAATAACTCCACGTCTTTGCACATTTCCTGAGAGGACAGGTGCTCTGTTTTCTGACAGTTTCTGTTGCCCTGTTTTGGAACTTGGTGGTGTGTTCAGTTTTACCTAATGGCAAAAGAATTGAAGTAGAGCAATGCAGGGTACTGAGCCATGAAATGGTGGTGGAGGAACCCAAGGCTGCCAGTCCTGGCAGAGCAGTCTGGAGAGATTTAGCTGTGGGCAGGAGGGGCTGTGGGGCCTCACTGTGAGCCTCTGAGGGGCCCGGGTTTGTGCCCCCACCCCACCCTGAGAGGCTTCTGGCACACAAACAGGGACAGCTGAGAGGGACTTGTCCCAGCCCCGTCTGCTGCCTGGCACGGTCAGGCAGAGGGGAACTGCCCCAGGCTGACTGCCAGGTTGTGTGGCAGAGAGGTGCGGGGACGCTGTGCTCCAGGACGGTTTGGATGGACGGAGACGAGAGATCTCTGAAGGCTGCTCTGAGAATATCAGGCTTATTAGGGATGGTGAAAGGTCCTGCATGGAGCTGCCAGACGCAGCACGTGGCAGGGCCTGAGGGGGAGGGAGAGGGGAGAGACAAGGGGTAGAGAGAGACAAGAGGATGGTCCAGGAGAGGGTGGAAGTTCCAAGAGGGAGGGAGTTCCAAGAGAAGAGGAGTTCCAAGAGAAGGGGAGTCTCAAGAGAGGGGAAATTCCAAGAGGGCTTCTGGCTCCTCAGAGACCGCTTACCAGGGGGCTTCAAGGTGGGCTGGAACAAGACTTGGGCCAATGGGGTCACAGACTCCTGATGCTTCAGGGGAGGGTTACAGGCGTGGGATGAGACATACATTTTGGGAGGTGAGATAGAACAGTCTATTTGACTTTTGGTCCTATCTGTAGGCAAGGGCATTGTTCAACCCGTAGGGGGGATAGGTTTCATCCTGGCTATACTATTGTAAATCTTTTTCCAGGCAATCATATTTATTCATCTTCCCCAACATCGAAATTTTAAAAGTGGCAATGGTTTAGATGATGTAATTGCTACTTCTCTAACTTCACTGGTGAAACTAACAGTCCATCAATTCTCTCTTCCTATAAAGAAGAATGTACAAAAATTATTATTTACATGAACAGTGCATGAGAACTCTAGAAGAAAAATGTAAACATTAGGAAGCGGAGAAAACTTTTAAAATAAATTTAAAGCATATAAAAGAGCAGGGTGATATTACACAGCCTTCCTGTGATGTCACAAACACCTGTGATATCACACAGCCTCTTGTCATGTCACACATACAGCTCTGTGATGTCATATTACCCCTGTGATGACACACAGCTCTCTGTGATGTCACTCAGACATCTCAATGATGTCACTCGGACAGCTCAGTGATGTCACACTGACCCTGTGATGTCACACAGCTCTCTGTAATGTCACCTGGAAGGCTCTGTGATGTCACACAACCTCCTGCGATGTCACACAGATATCTGTGATGTCATATTGCCCCTATCATGTCACACAGCATTTTGTGATGTCACATGGACATCTCTGTGAAGTCACACAGCCCTTGTGATGTCACACAGCCCCTGTGATGTCACACAGACATTTCTGTGATGTCACACGGCCCCTCTGATGCCACACAGCACCTGTGATTTCACACATCCCCTGTGATATCACACAGCTCTCTGTGATGTCACACAGCCCCTGTGATGTCAAACTGTTGCACTAGGACACAAAATAACTCACATATTCATATTAAGATTAAAAGACTAAAAAGAAGTGGTTTTTAATTTTGATTTATGCAATACATGAAATTTTAAAAGCGGCAATGGATTGAAGGATGTAATTGCTACTTCTCTAACTTCACTGGTTAAACTAACAGTCCAGCAAGTCTCTCTTCTTATAAGGAAGAATGATTCCATGGGGTCCAGCAGTGTCACAATAGACCCCAGGTTCCAGCAGGCTTTGCAGTGTCCTAATGGTCCCAATGATTCCATGAGCCCCTCCAGTGTCCCAGTGGTCTCTGTGGCTCTCCAGGCCACACAATGTCAGGTTATTCCTCTGTTCTGTGAGCCCTGTAGTGTCTCAATGGACCTTTGGACCCTGGGGATTTGCTGTGTCACAATGCTCTCCTCTGGCTCCACAACGTCACAACAGATCACTGATGATGGGAGGACTCTCAGTGTCATACTGAAGCTGTGGTTCCATGTAGCCCTGCAATGTTACAGTGAACCCTTGGTTAAATGGGGTTCCACGATGTCACAACGACCCCTCAGTTCCATGAAGCCCTGCAGTGTCACAATGGTCTCCTTTGGCTCCACAGGGTCACAATGGAACACTGATGACACGAGGCCCTGCAGTGTCACAATGGTCCCTTGGTTCCATGGTTCCCGACAGTGTCACAATGGTCCCTTGGTCTCACAGGCCCCACAGTGTCACAATGGTCCCTTGGTTCCATGGTGCCCCACAGTGTCACAATGATCCCTTGGTTCCATGGTTCCTGTGCTGGTGCATTCCCCCCTCCCCTTCTCAGGCCGCCCTGCCAGATGAGAAATGCTCGCTGGCCTCGGCCTTGGCCAGCAGCCCCTGGGCTCAGCTCCTCTGGAGCTCAGCACAAACACGCTCTGCTCCAGGCACTGCTGCTGCCCAGCCATCTCCTGGCTGCTTTAGGAGCAGCCCTGGGAACTGTTTGTGTTCCCTCGGTGGCACAACATCCCTGTTCTCACCCTGCCAAAGAAAGCTGCTGATGCCAAGTGCGGCCAGGATGAAACATGGCTGGGACTGCAGCCACTCTCTTGGGGCCCTACAAACAGCGCTCCAAAAGGAGCCTTGGAGCTCTCCTGGGCCAGCGACTCCCTCTGAGTGGGGCCTCTCCGAGCCGGGAACTCTCCCGTTTGCTGCACTCGGGGATCCCCAACAACGAGGGAGCCTGGGCCGATCCCCCCACTCCTCCAGGCTCAACCCTTCCCCGCTGGGGAGATGCCAAAGCATCCTCAGGGAGCATTTCCCTGCCCTCAGGGGAATTTCTCACAGGTGCCTTGCACTGACACTCTGTGTCTGTGTGCACACAGGAGTGCCTGTACTGGGGAAATGTGGCAGAAATGCTGCTCCCTGAGGGGTCTGAGTGCCTTGGATAGCTGAGCCAGTCAGGCCCGTAAGTAAGGTCAAGTCAAGAGGTCTAAGTTAAGTGAAATGCTTCTAAGAGTTGTTATTTTGCTAAGTTGTTATGTTTTATATAAGTTATAAGCTGAGTTAAATATTTTTAAATGTTATTCCTCTGTTAGATTGCTAGGTTGTAGGTTATAAGTTAGGTTAAATACTGTTAATCTCTTCTCTTTTGCTAAATTGTGACTGTGAAACTATCATTTAAAGTTAAGGTGTAAGTTAAGTCCTGTTAAGTTTGAACTCTGTTAAGCTTTTAGGCCATATTCCTTTTATCCTTGCCTTCACTGCCCTTTTATCACACACAGACACATACAGAGACAGTTCTCAGTACATTTCTGGTTTGATTGCCTGGATTTGGTTTGGTTTTGTTGTTCCTTTGCTTCCTTGGTGTTCCTGAAGTGTCCTGTCAGGAGCAGAGTGACTCTTGCCAAGGAACTTTGTGCTGCTGTCACTTAATATTAAATCTGGTTTTTGCTGGGGATTTTTTCAGCGCTCTCAAGCCCTCGTTGGTCACAGAGTGAAGGAGCCCTGGCCCAGGCTCTGGCCCTGGGGACACGGGGACAATGCCGGGGGGTCCCTGTCCCCCTGTCCCACCCCCACAGCCCCGGCCCCCGGCCCCGTGTCAGGCTCTGGGGTCGATCTCGTGGAACATCCTCTGGGGGAGGCTGCGGCGCCGGGGGCGGGGGGACCCGGGGGGACAGGGGACCCCGCTGTGCACGAGCAGCGTTGGACTTCTCTGGGGGAACTGGGGGGGGAATGGGGCAGAGAGACCTCCCCAGTGACCTCACACAGCCCCAGTGATGTCACACAGCCCCTGTGATGTCACACAGCCCCAGTGATGTCACACAGCCTCTGTGACATCACACATCCCCTGTGATGTCAAACTGTTGCACTAGGACACAAAATAACTCGCGCACTCATATTAACATTAAAAGAGTAAAAGGACGTAACTTTTTTTTTATTTATATAATATATGAAATTTACAAAGTGGCACTGGATTGGAGGACGAAATTGCTACTTCTCTAACTTATTCTCTCTTCTTATAAAAAAAATGCACAACAATTATTATTTACATGAACAGTGCATGACAACTCTAGAAGAAATAAGTAAATCTTCAGAGGCAACGAAAACTTAAAAGAAGTTTAAAGCATTTAAAACAGCAGGGTGATATTACACAGCCTTCCTGTGATGTCACATGGGCATTTCTGTGATGTCACACAACTTCCTGCGATGTCACACAGATCCCTGCAATGTCGCATGAACATCTCTGTGACATCACACAGACATCTCTGTGATATCACACAAATCTCTGTGATGTCGCACCGATATCTCTCTGATGTCACAATGCCTCCTGAGATGTCACACAGCCTCTGAGATGTCTCACAGCCCCTGTGATGTCCCACAGGCATTTATATGATATCACACAACCTCCTGTGATGTCATCCAGGCATCTCTGTGATGTCATAATGACCCTGTGATGCCACTCAGCTCTCTGTGATGTTGCACAGTCATTTCTGTGATGTCATACTCTCTCTGTGATTTCACACACCCCTCTGTGATGTCACACATACATCTCTGTGATTTCACACATCACCTGTGATGTCACACTGCTTCCTGTGATGTCACACAGCCCCTGTGATGTCATAGAGCCAACTCTATGATGCCACCCTTTGATGCCATACAGGAGTGCTGTGATGTCACAGAAGACTCCATGATGTCACAGTCACCCTGCAATGTCACAGTCTGTTCTGTGATGTCACAGCCTGCTCTATGATGTTACACAGCCACCTGGTGATGTCACAACCCTGTCTCCCATGCCACAGAGCCACCCTCGATGATGGCAGAGCCTGGTCTATTGAATCACACCATATTCTGTGACATCACAGCCAGCTCTCTCATGTCACAATTGCCTCAGTGTCCTGGGTTGTAAGATAAGCTTGTATTCTATTTGCCATCTGTTGAAAGTTGGGCAAGTTTGTTATCTTTTCCAAGAACCGGTTTTGCTCCTAAGAGGTAATGGTTTGCTAATGGGCCATTGACTGATTCAATGCAGGACTGGTAAATGCAACACCATCCCATTGTGAGGGGTCCCACCCAGAGGGGGAAGCCAAGCACTCTATTATTGTATAAAGGGGTGAAGAGAGCTTGACAGAGGACATGATACTGTAAAATTAATCCAAATAGGGAGGGCTACGTGACTGCTGCAAAGTTCGCATGACCCTGAAGAGTAGATGGTGTGCAGAAAGCAGGATATTGAAAGCTTGGTATGTAGAAATAGATAGAGAAGAACAAAGAAGTACTAAGCTGTTCTAATTGCAAGGCCAGCTGGACAGGCAAGTATCATTCACATATATACTTTTAAGATAATAGTACAAGTCTCATAGCAACCAATCATGAGCTTGGCTTTTGCAATATGTATGAGCTAATTAACAAACATATATAAACTGTGTAATCGGTCACAATAAACTGAGACTTGATGATCATGATATCATGAGTCTTGTCTCCCGTGGCACCCTCCAACAAAGGGGTAGCTTTTTGGGGAGACGAGGCAGCTCTCTCTGCGGGACTCCCAAAGAAGCAGCTCGCGCTCTCTCTTTGCGGGATTCCCAGAGAAGCAGCTCCCTCTCTCTCTTCACGGGATCTCGCAGAGAAGCAGCCGGAGCGTGCTGAGGCGGCGGCAGCGGAGCTCGGAGGCAACCCCGGCGCAGAGGAAGACCGGCCCCACTGCCACCAGATCTTCAGAGGAAAACTATACCCTTCTAAAGATCACCACTGCAGCTGCAGTTCATCAGCCACTGCAAGGGGAGCAATCGTCCCAGCAGGACTGCCACTGGCACCCCGAATCCTCAGGTTGTGGACTTTTTTCACTGGTTTTGTTTGTATCGATTGCATTTGCCTTTTTAAATTGTTGTCTCGTTTTTCTCCTAGTAAAGAATTGTTACTCCTATTCCCATATTTTTGCCTGAGAGCCTTTTAATTTAAAACTCCTAGAAATTTGGAGGGAGGGGGTTTACCTTCTCCATTGCACAGGAGGCTTTAGCCCTCCTTCACAGACTCCTGTCTTGTCGAACCAAGACACTCAGTGATGTCACAAAACCCTCAAGAACTCAGTTACATTGAAACACTGAAGTTTCTTGTACTTTGAAAATATCTGTGTCATGGAAACAACTGAGACAGTGTCCCCAGGTTCCAGTCAGAGAAGAACACTGGGGGCAGTGATGACAGCTGGGCACAAGCAAGGGAAAGGTGTCTCTGGTGCTGAGCAAACCTGGATGTGTTTCAGGAGTGCAAAGGGCCCAGGCCTGAGCCCCAGCCCCTGGCAAGGCAGATCCTGTCCCTCCCTCATTGCTCAGGGCTCTTCCCGGGATGGGCACTGGCATGTGGGGATGTGCAGTGCCAAGGGCAGGACCATGGGGCGACCCCTGCCAGGCTGCTGAGCAGGGACAAGGAGGCACTGAGGCCCCAGGGCTGCAAGGGTCACTTGTCCCCTCGTGGCTCAGGCCCAGGGCCAGCAGCCATGGCCAAAGGGCTGCACAGGTTGGTTCTGTCAGGGCCTTGCAGCTGCTGCACATCCCTGAGCCCTCTGCAGCCCAGGCTGTCCCACGGTGTCCCTGCCCTGCGCCTCTGTCCCTGCAGGCTGTTGTCATCCCCCTTCACATGAGTCTTTTCTTTCTCTGGCTGTTCTCTGCCATGTCAAAGGATCCACCACCTCTGGAACCACCCTTCAGTCCCTCCCAGGGCTCTCCTCAGCTGTCCTCAGCCTCCACCCCACTGAGCACAGAGCTCCTGTGTCCTTCTAGAGTGGTCAAGTGCATGGAGCCAAGAGCACCTGGACAAGAGGGACAGTTCTTTTCTACAGGAAGGAAACCACAGAGCCCCAGGGTTTTGAAAGCACATGAGAAGCAGTCACCAGAGGCCAAGGCAGGCCAGACCTGTCTGTCCTTGCAGCTTTTGTCTGAAAGCAGCCTTTGGATATATGGGGAGCTGTTGCAGAATTTCTGAGAGAAAGAGGGCATGATTTATGTCTGGATTAAGAATTGAGCTACCCCTCAGACTAGGCCCCTGATAAGTGGCCTTGGTGGGGCCTAGGAGCCTTTGATGCAGTAGGAATTTAGTTGTGGCGCAGTTTAGAAATTATGTTAAAGTAACTACAACGTAATGAGCTATCTGAGTGTGAATTAGGGTAGAGTTGCAGTGTGAAAAGCCTGACCACCTTAAGGCAAAGGTAAACAATGTTAGCTTGCCAATGAGAGTGCCTTTGTAAACTGTAAACTGTATGGAAGTGTATATAAACCACCATCTTCTCACTAATAAAGGGAGAACCCGCTTTAACCATATTGGTTCGACCAATGTTCGTCCTGTCCAGCTTTCCTGTCTTATGAGGACCCTGGCTTTGGGGAGTTTTGGGGGTGGAATTCCATTTCAGCCGTGGCTCCTGGAGTGGAATGACAGTTCTCCACAGGAAGGAAAGGGTGCAGTCCCAGTGTTTCAAAGGTTGATTAGAGGCAGCCCCAAGCAGGCCAGGGCCAGCCAGGCCTGTTGTCAGGTCCAAGGAAGGAATCCTTAGACAGACAGAATTTGGGAGGCCAAACCCCACTATTTTCTATGGGCATCTGGACGAGAAGGACAGTTCTGTTCCACAGTTCTGGAGTCTCTGTAAATGTTCAAACATTCCTTTGATCATCTCATGTGTCCCTTTCAACTCAGAATGTTCTGTGATTCTGGGATTACAATTCCTGTTCTGCTTCTCTCATCCCTCTGTTGTCTATAATCAAAAGAGGAAAAAAAAAACAACCTTGCAACAGTGTTAGAACAGTAAATAAAAACCAGACCTTTATTGGAAGCTTCCAGGCGTCCCAGTGGGGATGGGGCACACCCAGCCCCCAATTTCAATAAGGTAACAAGGTTCATTAATTAGAATATTTAACAGGAACATCCAATAGGAGATTCAGTTTCCCAACTTACTCATCCTGGGCTCTACCCATTGAAGTAGGTCCAAAGGCTTCTTTGCCCCACTTTTTGTTATGACTGCTCACATTCAAAAACTAAAATGTTCTTCTTGTGGGTCCTCTTAATAATAATAGTATGCAGTATTTCAGGAATGTATTTAGACAGTCAGCTTATTGTTCTAAAATCTAAGAGATAGGTAGGAAATATATTAGAATCAATTAAGGATTACAGGTTTATAAGTACATAATAGTATTTTAGTAGAATGAATTAAGACATTAATAGAGAAAAGTATGGATTACAGTTTTATAACTATATAACAGTAATTTACAGAACTACAAATATATTACAAATATATAAAAAGCAAAAAAATTTTTGTCACCACCCAAAATTTCCCATCCTCCTCCAAGCAGGAAATTGAAAACACTTCCAGCAAAGCTCCTGACCTTTACAGCAATCCCAGGCTTCCCTTCTTTGGGAAGTGCCCTCCGGAGCTGTGCCCAGGCTGGTCTGAGCTGGGAGCAGCCCTGCCCCAGCCAGCCCCTCTCAGCAGCAGCACCTGCCCTGCTCAGGGTGGCTCCTTCCCCCCACAGCTCCTGGCCAGCGCTGGGAGCATCTCCAGGGCCGGCTGAGAGCTGTCCCTGGCAGGCAGCAGAGTCCCTGGCCCAGCACAGCGCCCTGGGCTGCAGGACCCTGCTCTGCAGGACAGCCCTGGGCACCCCTGGCTGCTCTGCACAGGAGATGAGCAGAGAATGCACTCACAGGGTCTGTGGGCATTGGCATGTTCCAGCTTTAGGAGATCTCTCCAGGAACTGCAGCTGCATTGTGTCCTGCAGCCAGAGGTTCCTGTGCCAAGGGCTGGCAGTGATTCTGCCCCAGGCACTTCTCAGCCCCTTCCCAGCCCTGACTAATTGAAGCTCTCTGTGCCTCTGTGCTGTGCCCGCACTGGCTGCAGGCAGTGCCCCAGCCCTGCTGGGCTGGGAGAAGAGCTGCTCAGCAAGAGAAATGTGCTTTTGAAGCAGATAATTGGGGCCATGATTGCACAAACCTCTCTCAGAGTCTGTAGCAAAAGGGTAACACCAAGTACCTTAAAGAACTGAAGTACCTTGAAGCATTAATGAGCTCCACTGAGTGTTGTTCCTGACAAAGCCTCTCCAGGGACTAATTACAGCAGATAATTGGAGGCCATGATTGCACAAAGCTCTCAGAGACTCCAAGGCAAAAGCAAAAGCCAAAGTCCTTTCAAAAACCTGCAGTCCCTGGGAGCATGAAGGAGCCCCCAGGGCCATTCCTGACCAAGGCTCCCCAGGGACTCCTTCCAGCAGATCCTTGAGGCCACTGGGATGTGCGCCAGGGGGGATGCTGAGGGCAGGACCAGGGGCTGACAGTGCCCAGCCTGGCTGGGGCTGTGCCAGGAGGCCCCAGGGCCTCAGAACAAGGTGTCTCCTCACAGCCCTTGGTGGCACAGACCCTGCTGTGCCCCAGGGCACCAAGACTTGGCTTCTCTGTGTCCCCACCTGGCATCAGTGCCTCCAGTTCTCTGCTCTGCCTGGGGCCTGGGGCCACTTTCTCAGTTGTGTCCCTCAGTGGGACCCATTAAAAGTCAGAGAAACTTTGGAGTTGGATTCTGACTTGGAGTTCTGGAGAGGTTTCTGCAGCTCCCTCTCAGGGCCTGATGTTCAGGGCTGAGCACAAAGCCCTGAGGGTCATTAAAGTCCTTGTGCTGTGTCCCTGCTGCTGAGCTGGGCTGGGCTCCTGGCACAGAGGGTGATCCTGGTAACCAAGCAGAGCTTCAAAAGCACAATTCTCTTTCTGAGCAGCTCTTCTCCCAGCCCAGCAGGGCTGGGGCACTGGCAGCAGCCAGCCCAGGCACAGCACAGAGGCACAGAGAGCTTCAATTAGTCAGGGCTGGGAAGGGGCTGAGAAGTGCCTGGGGCAGAATCACTGCCAGCCCTTGGCACAGGAACCTCTGGCTGCAGGACACAATGCAGCTGCAGCTCCTGGAGAGATCTCCTAAAGCTGGAACATGCCAATGCCCACAGACCCTGTGAGTGCATTCTCTGCTCATCTCCTGTGCAGAGCAGCCTGGGGTGCCCAGGGCTGTCCTGCAGAGCAGGGTCCTGCAGCCCAGGGCGCTGTGCTGGGCCAGGGACTCTGCTGCCTGCCAGGGACAGCTCTCAGCCGGCCCTGGAGCTGCTCCCAGCGCTGGCCAGGAGCTGTGGGGGGAAGGAGCCACCCTGAGCAGGGCAGGTGCTGCTGCTGAGAGGGGCTGGCTGGGGCAGGGCTGCTCCCAGCTCAGACCAGCCTGGGCACAGCTCCGGAGGGCACTTCCCAAAGAAGGGAAGCCTGGGATTGCTGTAAAGGTCAGGAGCTTTGCTGGAAGTGTTTTCAATTTCCTGCTTGGAGCACGGGGTGAAAGATGTGGTTGCTGAGAAAAAGATTTTTGCTTTTCATATATTTTTCAGCTGACCATAGCTCTATAAATTACTATTATATAGTTTTAAAATAATTATCCTTACTTAACTATTAAACCCTAATTGACTCTATTAAAATACTATTATATACTTATATAACTGTAATCTTTTACTCTAGTACATTTCCTTACCTTTATCTTTGATTTTAGAACAATAAACTGTCTAAATACATTCCTGAAATACTGTATAGTCTTATTATCAGGAAGAGGACATACAAGGTGAACATTTTGGTTTTTGACCAGAATGTGACCAGTCCTAAAAAAAACATGCAAAAAGCCTTTGTGCATACGCCAAGGGGCTGACCCAAGTTTATGTAACTGGTGCAGCTGAATCTCATATTGGATTTTCCTGTTAAATAATCTATTTAATTAACCTTAATTAATTGTTGAAATCAGAGGTTGGTGTGCCCCATGCCCACTGGGACACCAGGAAGCTTCCAATAAAGGTCTCGTTTTTGCTTTACTGTTCTAACACTGTTGCAAGGATTCTTTTTTCTCTTTTGATTATAGACAACAGGGGGATGAGAGAAGCAGAACAGGAATTGTAATCCCAGAATGACAGAACATTCTGAGTTGAAAGGGACACACGGGATCATCAAAGGAATGTTTGAACATTTACAGAGACTCCAGAACTGTGACTTTGGGTGGTCAGTGTCTCTGCTGGGAGCCTCTCAAAGGGCCTTCAGCCACTCCTCAGCCCTGGGCAGCAGCAGCATCACCTCTGCAGGGCCCAGCAGGGCTCTTCTGAGCTGCCCTTGCCCAGCTGCACACAGAGCCTGCCCCAGCCAGGGCCCTGCACACAGGCAGGTTTCTGTAGGGCCGGGCCGAGGGCACACAGGGTGGGATGGGCTCTGTGAGCGCTGGCAGGGACAAGGCACCTCTCAGGAGGGGATGTCCAGGCCCAGGGAGATGCTCAGGGAAGCAGAGGGGGCTGAGCACAGCAGTGCTGGGGGAACAAGCCCATCCAGCCCCTCACCTTCCCTCGGCCACAGGGAATCCTTTTCCCCTCACAGCTCTCAGTGGCAAACTCTGAGTGCAGCAGGAATGCTGGGGATTTCTGACCTCAGAGAGCCAGGAATGATGTGTGAGTAAGAAAACAATTCCTAAAACCAACTCCTGCAATCTGTTTCCTTTAGAAATGTGAGTGCAGATGGTACCAAGCCTTTCTGCATTGGGAGTGATTCCCCTGACAACTCCTGAATATCCAGACTTGTTCCTCTGCAACATGGCCACAAACCCAGGGCAGCAGGGCAGGGATGGCTCCTCGAGAGCCCCCACACACAGCCCTGGCTGCTCCTGGCACACTCAGCCAGCACAACTGGAGCTCAGGCAGGGACCTGGGTGAAGCTTTTCCCAGAGCAGGAACAAAGGTGGGTGAGTCGCAGCAGGACAGTCTGCAGGGAATGGCCAAGGTTTGGCTCCAAGCAGCCTCCCCTGACTTGTCCCTGTCCTTTCTCCATGAACAGGTGCCCATGTGCAGCCACAGCAAATGTCCAACAGCAGCTCCATCAGCCCCTTCCTCCTGCTGGCACTGGCAGACACGCGGCAGCTGCAGCTCCTGCACTTCTGCCTCTTCCTGGGCATCTCCCTGGCTGCCCTCCTGGGCCCCGGCCTCATCATCAGCGCCGTAGCCTGCGGCCACCACCTGCACACGCCCATGTTCTTCTTCCTGCTCAACCTGGCCCTCAGCCACCTGGGCTCCATCTGCACCACTGTCCCCAAAGCCCTGCACAATTCCCTCTGGGACACCAGGAACATCTCCTACACAGGATGTGCTGCTCAGCTTTTTTCTTTCTGTTCTTCCTTGGATCAGAGTTTTCCCTCCTGACCATCATGTGCTATGACCGCTACGTGTCCATCTGCAAACCCCTGCACTACGGGACCCTCCTGGGCAGCAGAGCTTGTGCCCACATGGCAGCAGCTGCCTGGGCCAGTGCCTTTCTCAATGCTCTGATGCACACAGCCAATACATTTTCCCTGCCCCTGTGCCATGGCAATGCCCTGGGCCAGTTCTTCTGTGAAATCCCAGAGATCCTCAAGCTCTCCTGCTCCAAATCTTATCTCAGGGAACTTGGGCTCATTGCAGTTGGTGCCTGTTTAGGATTTGGATGTTTTGTGTTCATTGTTTTCTCCTATGTGCAGATCTTCAGGGCTGTGCTGAGGATCCCCTCTGAGCAGGGATGGCACAAAGCCTTTTCCACCTGCCTCCCTCACCTGGCCGTGGTCTCTCTGTTGGTCAGCACTGCCACATTTGCCTACCTGAACCCCCCCTCCATCTTCTCCCCATCCCTGGATCTGTCAGTGTCAGTTCTGCACTCGGTGGTTCCTCCAGCCCTGAACCCCCTCATCTACAACCTGAGGAACCAGGAGCTCAAGGCTGCAGTGAGGAGACTGATGACTGGATGGTTTCAGAAACATTAAACTGCTGGCCAATTTCTGCAAATCACTTGTAATAAAAGTAATTTTTGATACTTCTTGTTTGTTTCATTTCAGAGGTTTTTTTTCGTTGTTTTAGTTTTTTCAGCTTGTCCACACAGATATGTCATTGTTTGTGCCATTGAGGTGCCATCACAGAGAGCAGTGTGGCATGACAGAAAGCTGTGTGACATCACCGAGATGTCAGTGTGACATCAAAGGAGGTTGTGTGACATCACAAAGATGTCCATATGACATCACAGAGACCTGTGTGACATCACAGAGATGTCTCTGTGACATTACAGGAGGTTGTGTGACATCACGAAGATGTCAGTGTGACATCACAGAGATGTCAATGTGAAGTCACAGAGATGATTGTGTGACATCACAAAAAGCCATGTGACCTCACAGGTTCAGTGTAACGTCACAGAGATGTCTGGGTGACATCACAGGCGGTTTATGTTACATCAAAGACATGTTCATGTGGCATCACAGAGAGCTGTGTGACACCACAGAGATGTCCATGTGACATCACAGAGATGTCAGTGTGACATCACAGGGAGCTGTGTGACATCACAGAGATGTCCGTGTGACATCACAGAGGTGTCCATGTGACAGCACAGGAGATTTGATCTGGTTTGAAAGCAAAACCAGTGAGAGACTCCAAGTCAGAAATACAATTTATTGGGAAAAGGGGAAAAATACATGCAATAATACAAAGGGAAAGGCTACTGACAAAGTCAGAATACAACCTGGCCAGCGTGCTGGTAGCAGTTTGAATTGGAGCAGCTGCAGTCCTCTTGGGATGGCAGATGTAGTTGCTGTGTTTTCTCAGAGAACCTGTGAAAAGGCTCTCCTCTGTCTAGAAATCTCCACTTTTATCCAGGTGGGAATGCCTTGCTCCTCCCCTTGGGCAGAGCATCTCACAATGGGTTATTATGAGTTACAAGGTGTGTCCTTAATCACCTCCTCCTCCTGGACAGTGTTATTTCTGAGTCATGTGGCCAGGCATTGATGGGGCCATTAACAGCAGATAAGGAAAACTGCCCCAAGGCAACTCCTACTCAGATGGGAATTGGAAAACGTTTTTTTTTTTAATCTTGGACAAGATTGTATGATATCACAGGGATATCATTGTGATGTCAGAGAGATGTCCGTGTGACACCACAGAGAGCTGTGTGACGTCACAGAGTCAGTGTGATACCACAGAGAGCTTTGTGACATCACAGAGCTGTCCTTGTGACATCACAGAGATGTCATTGTGACATCACAGAGATTTCAGTGTGACATCACGGAGATGTCTTTTTGACATCTCAGAGATGTCTCTGTGACATCACAGAGAGCTTTGTGACATCACAGTTATGTCAATGTGACATCACAGTTATGTCAATGTGACATCACAGAGTGCTGTGTGACATCACAGAGATTTCAGGGTGACTTCAAAGAGATGTCAGTGTGATATCAAAGGCGGCTGTGTGATATCACAGAGAGATCTGTGACATCACAGAGATGTCTGTCTGACATCACAAAAAGATTTCTGACCTCACAGGGTCAGTGTGACATCACATAGATGTCCGTGTGACATCATATATATGTCTGCGTGACATCACAGGAGGTTGTGTGACATCACAAAGATGTCTGTGTGACATCACAGAGATGTTATGTGACATCACAAAAAGCTTAGTAACATCACAGGGTCAGTGTGACATCATAGAGAGTTTTGTGACATCAGAGACATCAGTGTGACATCACAGAGATGTCAGTGCAACATCTCAGAGCGCTGAGTGACATCACAGAGGGGTCAATGTGACATCACAGAATGTTGTGTGATGTCACAGAGATGGCAGAGTGACATCACACAGATGTCACTGTGACATCCAATGGAGGTTGTGTGATATCACAAGGATGTCAGTGTTACATCACAGAGCTGTGTGACATCACAGGGTCAGTGGGACATCACAGAGATCGCAATGTGATGTCACAGAGAGCTGTGTGACATCACAGAGATGTCAGTGTGGCATCACAGAGACGTCCGTGTGGCATCACAGAGAGCTGTGTGACATCACAGAGATGTCAGTGTGACATCACAGAGTGGCCGCAGTCCTGTCCCAAAGCACTGGGCAGGTGAGGCAGGAGAGCTGGGAGCAGCTGCCTCAGCTCCTGAAGCCCTGCCAGCCCAAGGGGCTGCTTTGCCCAGCGCAGCTTCAGCCACTGTCCCCTTCTCACCATCCAAGGATCCTTGGTGAGCACCGCGAGGCCTCGTAACGCCAGGTAATGCCTGTGACAGCATTCACTCCAGAGGTACCTTGACATGGTCTCCAGAGCGCTGCCACGACATTTACTCAAGTCCAGGCACTCGAGGACCTGAAAGGCACAGGGCAGTGACAGGGGACCCGGCCGGCAGGAGCCCAGAACCACACAGGGCGGGGACCAGGCAGCAGCACAGGGCGTGGGCACCGTCCCAGGCAGCTGCGGCTGCGAGAGGGCAGAGAGCTGGGAGGCAGCTGAGCGAGGCAGCGCTGGCCAACAGGCTCACCTCCACCAGGACTGTCAGGAAGATCAGATCATAGCATGGCTTCTCCAAGGGACCATTGTGATAATGTGGGGCCTGTGAGACCCGGGGACCATTGTGACTCTGTGGGGACTCATGGAATCATGGAGATCACTGGGACATTGCTGAGCCTCATGGAGCCAAGGGGACGGTACTGACACTGTGTGGCTCCATGGAATTTAGGGATCATTATGACACTAGGAGGGCCCATCAAAACAAGGATCCACTGTGACACTGTGGGGCCTCAAGGAACTGTGGAGACCATTATGGCACTTTGGGGTGTCATGAAACCAAGGCTCCATTGTGACACTGCAGAACCAAGAAGATCATTGTTGACAGTACCAAACCTCATGGAACCAAGGGGCCATTGTGGCACAGCAAGGCCCTGTGCAACCAAAGGGACCATGGTGACACTGTGGAACCTCATGGTACCACAGGTCCATTGTTACACAGCAGCCACAGCAGGGCTGCAGAACCAAGGAGATCATTGTGACACTACACAACCTCATGGAATCAGGGTGTCCATGTTATGCTACTGAACTTCACAGAACTAAGGGTCCCTTGTGACACTGGGGAACCAAGGAGACTGCTGTTGGCAGTATGAAAGCTCATGGAACCAAAAGTCCATTGTGACATTGTGTGGCCTCATGGAACCATGGAGACCATTCTGACACTTCAGGACCCACTGGAGCCAAGGGGCCATTGTGACACAGCAGGACCTTGTATAGCCAAAGGGCCATTGTAGCACAGCAGGGCCTCATGGAATCAAGAGGATCACAGTGACACTGTGGGGCTCCATAAGGGGCTGTGGGGCTCCATGAGACCATGGAGCCATTCTGCCTGTGGAACCCAGGGCACCATTGTTACACAACGGGGCATCACAGAACCAAGGAGCCATTGTGAACCAGCTGGGAACCCGCTGAGACTATTGTGACACTGCAGGGGCCATTGTGGAACTGCAGGGCCTCGTGGAACCAATGAGACCATTGTGACATGGCACAGCCTCGTGGGAGCAAGAGCCCTTGTGACACTGTGGGGCCTTGTGGAACTGAGCGGCCCTTGTGACCCTGTGTGACACCATGGAACCCAGGAGAGCTCTGTGACACTGCAGGGCTCCGTGGCACTGAGGACTCGTGGGACAGTGAGGAGCCCAATGGAACCAAGGGGCCATTCCGTACTTCAGGGCTTCAGGGAACCAAGGTGCCAGTGTGACACTGCGGAACCAAAAGAGACCATTGTGACACTGTGGGGCTCCATGGAACCAGTGAGACCATTCTGACACTCCAAGTCCCCAAGGAACCCAGGGGCCATTGTGACACCACAGGGCCTCACAGAACCAAGGCAACCACTGTGACACTGCAAGGTTTCATGGATCAAGGGGCCACTGTGACACTGCGGGTCCCCATGGAAGCAAGGGGCCAGTGTAACACATCCACACCTGGTGGAACCAAGGGGCCACTGTGATCCTGAAGAACCCAATAGAACCAAGGGGCCATTTTGAGACTCTGCAACCTCATGGAACCATTGGCCATTGTGGCTTTGCACAGTCCCACGGAAACAAGGAAACCATAGTGACACTGCAAGGCCTCATGGAAGCAAGGGCCATTGTGCCACTGTGGAGCCAAGGAGGCCATTGTGATATCACTGGGCTTCATGGAACCAAAGATCTGTTGTGATCCTACAGGGCCTGATGGAATCAAGGGGCCATTGTGATGCTGCAGGGCCCCAAGGATCCAAGAACATGGAACAGGTCTGGTTGGATGGGCCTGCTGGGGGCTGCCTGACTGGTCCAGCTGACCTTGGCATGTTGTGGGTCACTTCTCATCAGCCCCTGAACCCCTGGAGTTTCATGCTTTCCTTCCTGTGGGAAAGAACTGTCTTTCTCCCCAGGGGTTCATGGCTGAAATTAGGATTCCTCCTCTAAATTTGATTATATCCAAGGATTATTCCCATACAAAACCTGCCAGGAGAGACAGCTCTGGCTGGCCTTGGCCTTCTGGGGGCCACATCTCATCTGCCTTTACAACACTGGGGGCTTGCGCTTCTCTTCCCATGGAAAAAAAAAACATCTTTTACATCCAGGCATCCATGGCAAAATTGAGAATCCACCTCCAAAATTCCTTATATGCAAGGATAGCTCCCAGGCAGAAGTTGCCAGGACTGTCCAAGTTCCCTTGGAACAGCTCTCATCTGCCTTTGAAACACTGGGGCTCCATACTTTCCTTCCTGTGGAACAGAACTGTCCTTCTCGTCCAGATGCCCATAGAAAATAGTGGGGTTTGGCCTCCCAAATTCTGTCTGTCTAAGGATTCCTTCCTTGGACCTGACAACAGGCCTGGCTGGCCCTGGCCTGCTTGGGGCTGCCTCTAATCAACCTTTGAAACACTGGGACTGCACCCTTTCCTTCCTGTGGAGAACTGTCATTCCACTCCAGGAGCCACGGCTGAAATGGAATTCCACCCCCAAAACTCCCCAAAGCCAGGGTATTCATAAGACAGGAAAGCTGGACAGGACGAACATTGGTCGAACCAATATGGTTAAAGCGGGTTCTCCCTTTATTAGTGAGAAGATGGTGGTTTATATACACTTCCATACAGTTTACAGTTTACAAAGGCACTCTCATTGGCAAGTTAACATTGTTTACCTTTGCCTTAAGGTGGTCAGGCTTTTCACACTGCAACTCTACCCTAATTCACACTCAGATAGCTCATTACGTTGTAGTTACCTTAACATAATTTCTAAACTGTGCCACAACTAAATTCCTACTGCATCAAAGGCTCCTAGGCCCCACCAAGGCCACTTATCAGGGGCCTAGTCTGAGGGGTAGCTCACTTCTTAATCCAGACATAAATCATGCCCTCTTTCTCTCAGAAATTCTGCAACAGCTCCCCATATATCTAAAGGCTGCTTTCAGACAAAAGCTGCAAGGACAGACAGGTCTGGCCTGCCTTGGCCTCTGGTGACTGCTTCTCATGTGCCTTCAAAACCCTGGGGCCCTGTGGTTTCCTTCCTGTAGAAAAGAACTGTCCCTCTTGTCCGGGTTCTCTTGGCTTCATGCACTTGACCACTCTAGAAGGACACAGGAGCTCTGTGCTCAGTGGGGTGGAGGCTGAGGACAGCTGAGGAGAGCTCTGGGAGGGACTGAAGGGTGGTTCCAGAGGTGGTGGATCCTTTGACATGGCAGAGAACAGCCAGAGAAAGAAAAGACTCATGTGAAGGGGGATGACAACAGCCTGCAGGGACAGAGGCGCAGGGCAGGGACACCGTGGGACAGCCTGGGCTGCAAAGGGCTCAGGGATGTGCAGCAGCTGCAAGGCCCTGACAGAGCCAACCTGTGCAGCCCTTTGGCCATGGCTGCTGGCCCTGGGCCTGAGCCACGAGGGGACAAGTGACCCTTGCAGCCCTGGGGCCTCAGTGCCTCCTTGTCCCTGCTCAGCAGCCTGGCAGGGGCTGCCCCATGGTCCTGCCCTTGGCATGGCACATCCCCACATGCCAGTGCCCATCCCGGGAAGAGCCCTGAGCAATGAGGGAGGGACAGGATCTGCCTTGCCAGGGGCTGGGGCTCAGGCCTGGGCCCTTTGCATTCCTGAAACACATCCAGGTTTGCTCAGCACCAGAGACACCTTTCCCTTGCTTGTGCCCAGCTGTCATCACTGCCCCCAGTGTTATGCTCTGACTGCAACCTGGGGACACTGTCTCAGTTGTTTCCATGACACAGATATTTTCAAAGTACAAGAAACTTCAGTGTTTCAATGTAACTGAGTTCTTGAGGGTTTTGTGACATTACTGAGGGAATTGTGACATGAGAGAGCTGGCTGTGATGTCACAGAATATGGTGTGATTCAATAGACCAGGCTCTGCCATCATCGAGGGTGGCTCTGTGGCATAGGAGAGAGGGTTGTGACATCACCAGGTGGCTGTGTAACATCATAGAGCAGGCTGTGACATCACAGAACAGACTGTGACATTGCAGGGTGACTGTGACATCATGGAGTCTTCTGTGACATCACAGCACTGCTTTATGGCATCACTGGGTGGCATCATAGAGTTGGCTCTATGACATCACAGGGGCTGTGTGACATCACAGGAAGCAGTGTGACATCACAGGGGCAGTGTAACATCACAGAGATGTATGTGTGACATCACAGAGGGGTGTGTGAAATCACAGAGAGAGTATGACATCACAGAAATGACTGTGCAACATCACTGAGAGCTGTGTGGCATCACAGGGTCATTATGACATCACAGAGATGTCTGTATGACATCACAGAGAACTGTGTGACCTCACAGAGATGTTGGTGCGACATCACAGAGATGTCTGTGTGACATCACAGAGATCTGTGTGATATCACAGAGATGTCTGTGTGATGTCACAGAGATGTCTGTGTGGCATCACAAAAAGCTATGTGACATCACAGGGCCTGTGTGACATCACAGAGAAGTCAGTGTGATATCACAGAAATGCCCATGTGACATCACTGGAGGCTCTGTGATGTCATAGGGGTGTGTGACATCACAGGAAGGCTGTGTAATATCACCCTGCTCTTTTAAATGCTTTAAACTTCTTTTGAAAGTTTTCTTTGCCTCCTAGTGTTTACATATTTCTACTAGAGTTCTCCTGCACTGTTCATGTAAATAATAATCATTGTACATTTTTCTTTATAGGAAGAGAGAATTGATGGACTGTTATTTTAACCAGTGAAGTTAGAGAAGTAGCAATTTCATCCTCCAATCCATTGCCGCTTTTAGAATTTCATATACTACAAATATCAAAGTAAAAGTTACTTCCTCTTAATCGTTTAATCTTAATAAGGGTGAGTGAATTATTTTGTGTCCTAGTAGAACAGAGTGACATCGAATGGGCTGTGTGACATCAAAGAGAAGTCCGTGTGACATCACAGAGATGTCTGTGTGACAACACAGAAATTCCTGGGTGACATCACAAACAGCTGTGTGACCTCACAGGGTCAGTGTCACATCACAGAGATGTCAGTGTGATGTCACAGAAATGTCCATGTGACATTGCAGAGATCTGTGTGACATCGCAGGAAGTTGTGTGACATCACAGAAATGCCCATGTGACATCACAGGAAGGCTGTGTAATATCACCCTGCTGTTTTAAATGCTTTAAATTTCTTTTAAGTTTTCGTTGCCTCCGAAGATTTACATATTTCTTCTGGAGTTTTCATGCACTGTTCATGTAAATAATAATTGTTGTGCATTTTTCTTTATAAGAAGGGAGAATAAGTTAGAGAAGTAGCAATTTAATCCTCCAATCCAGTGCCACTTTGTAAATTTCATATATTATAGAAATTAAAAAAAAAAAAGTTACGTCCTTTTACTCTTTTAATCTTAATATGAGTGTGTGAAGTATTTTGTGTCCTAGTGCAACAGTTTGACATCACAGGGGCTGTGTGACATCACAGAGAGCTGTGTGACATCACAGGGGATGTGTGATGTCACAGGGGCTGTGTGACATCACAGGGGCTGTGTGACATCTCAGAGGTTGTGTGAGGTCACTGGGGAGGTCTCTCTGCCCCATTCCCCCCCCAGTTCCCCCAGAGAAGTCCAACGCTGCTCGTGCACAGCGGGGTCCCCTGTCCCCCCGGGTCCCCCCGCCCCCGGCGCCGCAGCCTCCCCCAGAGGATGTTCCACGAGATCGACCCCAGAGCCTGACACGGGGCCGGGGGCCGGGGCTGTGGGGGTGGGACAGGGGGACAGGGACCCCCCGGCATTGTCCCCGTGTCCCTCAGGGCCAGAGCCTGGGCCAGGGCTCCTTCACTCTGTGACCAACGAGGGCTTGGGAGCGCTGAAAAAATCCCCAGCAAAAACCAGATTTAACATTAAGTGACAGCAGCACAAAGTTCCTTGGCAAGAGTCACTCTGCTCCTGACTAGACACTTTAGGCACAGCAAGGAAACAAAGCAACAACAAAACCAAACAAAATCCAGGCAATCAAACCAGAAATGAACTGAGAACTGTGTGTGTGTGTGTGTGTGTGTCTGTGTCTGTGTGTGTGTTTGTGTGTGTGTGACAAAAGGGCAGTGAGGGCAAGGATAAAAGGAATATGGCCTAAAAGCTTAACAGAGCTCCAACTTAACAGGACTTAACTTACATCTAAATCTTAAATGATAGTTTCACAGTCACAATTTAGCAAAAGAGAAGAGCTTAACAGTATTTAACCCAACTTCTAACCTACAAATTAGCGATTTAACAGAGGAATAATATGTGACAGTATTTAACTCAGCCTATAGCTTATATTAAACATAACAACTTCTCAAAACAACAACTCCCAGAAGCATTTAACTTAACTTAGACCTCATAATTTAACCTCACTTACAGGCCTGACTGGCTCAGCTGTCAGGGATCAGCATTTCTGCCACATTTCCCCAGTACAGGCACTCCTGTGTGCACACAGACACAGAGAGTCAGTGCAAGGCACCTGTGAGAAATTCCCCTGAGGGCAGGGAAATGCTCCCTGAGGATGCTTTGGTATCTCCCCAGCGGGGAAGGGTTGAGCCTGGAGGAGTGGGGGGATCGGCCCAGGCTCCCTCGTTGTTGGGGATCCCCGAGTGCAGCAAACGGGAGAGTTCCCGGCTCGGAGAGGCCCCACTCAGAGGGAGTCGCTGGCCCAGGAGAGCTCCAAGGCTCCTTTTGGAGCGCTGTTTGTAGGGCCCCAAGAGAGGGGCTGCAGTCCCAGCCATGTTTCATCCTGGCCGCACTTGGCATCAGCAGCTTTCTTTGGCAGGGTGAGAACAGGGATGTTGTGCCACCGAGGGAACACAAACAGTTCCCAGGGCTGCTCCTAAAGCAGCCAGGATCTGGCTGGGCAGCAGCAGTGCCTGGAGCAGAGCGTGTTTGTGCTGAGCTCCAGAGGAGCTGAGCCCAGGGGCTGCTGGCCAAGGCCGAGGCCAGCGAGCATTTCTCAGCTGGCAGGGCGGCCTGAGAAAGGGGAGGGGGGAACGCACCAGCACAGGAACCATGGAACCAAGGGACCATTGTGACACTGTGGGGCACCATGGAATCATTGGGACCATTAGGACACTGCAGGGCCTTCTGGAACCTGGGGTCTATTGTGACACTGCTGGACACCAGGGAACCAAGAGTCTATTGTGACACTGCTGGACCCCATGGAATCATTCTTCCTTATAAGAAGAGAGAATTGCTGGACTGTTAGTTTAACCAGAGAAGTTAGAGAAGTAGCAATTACATCCTCCAATCCATTGCCACTTTTAAAATTTCATGTATTACATAAATCAAAATTAAAAGCCACTTCCTTTTACTCTTTTAATCTTAATATGAATATGTGAGTTACTTTGTGTCCTAGTGCAACAGTTTGACATCACAGGGGTTGTGTGACATCACAGAGAGCTGTGTGATATCACAGGGGATGTGTGAAATCACAGGTGATGTCTGACATCAGAGGGGCTGTGTGACATCACAGAAATGTCTGTGTGACATCACAGGGGCTGTGTGACATCACAGAGCTGTCTGTGACATCACAAAAGGCTGTGTGATATGACAGGTGTTTTTGAAAACACAGGAAGGCTGTGTAATATCACCCTGCTCTTTTATATGCTTTAAATTTATTTTAAAAAATTTCTCCGCCTCCTAATGTTTACATTTTTCTTCTAGACTTCTCATGCACTGTTCATGTAAATAAGAATTTTTGTACATTCTCCTTTATAGGAAGAGTGAATTGATGGACTGTTAGTTTCACCAGTGAAGTTAGAGAAGTAGCAATTACATCCTCTAAACCATTGCTGCTTTTAAAATTTTGATGTTGGGGAAGATGAATAAATATGATTGCCTGGAAAAAGATTTACAATAGTACAGCCAGGATGAAACCTATCCCCCCTACAGGTTGAACAATGCCCTTGCCTACAGATAGGTCCAAAAGTCAAATAGACTGTTCTATCTCACCCCCCAAAATGTATGGCTCATCCCACACCTGTAACCCTCCCCTGAAGCATCAGGTCTCTGTGACCCCATTGGCCTAAGTCTTGTTCCAGCCCACCTTGAAGCCCCCTGATAAGGGGTCCCTGAGGAGCCAGACGCCCTCTTGGAATTTCCCATCTCTTGGAATTTCCCCTCTCTTGGGACTCCCCTTCTCTTGGAACTCCTCTTCTCTTGGAACTCCTCCCATCTTGGAACTTCCACCGTCTCCTGGAGCATCCTCTTGTCTCTCTCTACCCCTTGTCTCTCCCCTCTCCCACTCCCTCAGGCCCTGCCACGTGCTGTGTCTGGCAGCTCCATGCAGGACCTTTCACCATCCCTAATAAACCTGATATTCTCAGAGCAGCCTTCAGAGATCTCTTGTCTCCGTCCATCCAAACCGTCCTGGAGCTCAGCGTCCCCGCACCTCTCTGCCACACAACCTGGCAGTCAGCCTGGACCAGTTCCCCTCTGCCTGAGCGTGCCAGGCAGCAGACGGGGCTGGGTCAAGTCCCTCTCAGCTGTCCCTGTTTGTGTGCCAGAAGCCTCTCAGGGTGGGGTGGGGGCACAAACCCGGGCCCCTCAGAGGCTCACAGTGAGGCCCCACAGCCCCTCCTGCCCACAGCCAAATCTCTCCAGACTGCTCTGCCAGGACTGGCAGCCTTGGGTTCCTCCACCACCATTTCATGGCTCTGTAGCCTGCATTGCTCTACTTCAATTCCTTTTCCATTAGGTAAAACCGAACACACCACCAAGTTCCAAAACAGGGCAACAGAAACTGTCAGAAAGCAGAGCACCTGTCCTCTCAGGAAATGCACAGAGAGGTGGAGTTATTCAGTTTTCTGAAGAACGGGCCCCAGGGAGACTTTCTTGCCGCTTTCCAAGACTTCAGAATGGCTTTGAAGAAAGTGGGGGACACCATTTTTAACAGGGCCAGTTACAATAGAATGTGGGCGAATAGTTTTATACAAAATGGGGATCTAATCAGAGTAGGTCTAAGGAAGACCTTGTTTAGTCGGAGCATGGTGCCACCCTGGCACAGGTTGTCTCAAGAGCTTGTAGGTGCCCCATCCCTGGAACCATTCCAGGTCAGTGGGACAGGGCTCTGAGCAACCTGATCTCTTTAAAGATGTCCCTGTTAATTGCAGGACACTTGTACCACAGGACTTTACAGAGCCCTGCCAGCCCAGCCCAGCCCCTCACTCCTCAGCATTTTCATTTGAAGAGCACCAAGAGTGGAGGAGGTGAGGAGGAAGGAGGCTCATCTGATGCCTCGGGCCTCAGTGGAGGAGGAGCCCATCCCTCGGACACTCTTTCACCTGCAGCCCCTTGGCATTTTACCTGCAGCAGCTCCTTGGCAGACCAGCGCCGCTCCTCGTCTCTCTGCAGGCAGCAGCTCAGGAAGTCACGCAGCCAAGCCAAGAGGAGCTTGGGCTGCTGCAGCTGTGGCATCTCTGCTGTGGCTATCAGGTGTTTAGTCTGGAGAAAAAGGGAACACGAGGCTCCACCTGCTTCTTTCCCATCTGTAACTGCTCTCCCAGAGCCCATTGTTTAACCTCCATTCTGCAGTGGCAGTTTCTGCCCTGGCAGAGACCCAGGGATGACTTTACCAACAAAAAACCCAAACTCTGATGCAACCACAGCTTTGCCAACATCCTGCCAATCTTGCCTTGGCAGCCGATTTCATTGACTGACCTAGTTAGTGGGAGCTACATCAGCAAAAGCACATTTCCTTCTCTGAGGATTCACACCAGCTTGACAGCCTTTTTGGAAGGGGGACTTTGCTATATAACTAATTCCAAGGATTAGTACATGAAAGGCATCTCTGCAGGGCTTGTTGATCCCTTAAGCACAGTTGCCATAGAACAAGACTCATCAAGTTTTTTGTCCTGTTCTTGAAAACAATGGTAATTGGAAGAAAAGAAAGGAAATCCATCAGTTAATCCCCAGGTAAAGAAACAAACATTTACAATCTCATATTCAACACAGACACATTAAGTTGCATGCACAAATATATTGGGATGAAAATGCCTGTTTGGGCACAAAGGAGCCACCTGCAGCTCTGTCTCTCAGCAGTCTTAAAATTTCAGCTTCTCTTATGCAACAAAAGAAAAACTTTTCCTGCTCAGAAAAAGGAGAAATGCCACCCCTTTGGACACCTTCTGCTCATTTGCCTACTCAAGTCAATGAGTGGTAGGCCCATCCCAGAAAATGCCAGGAAACAAACAGGAGGTTTTGGCAGGCTCTCCCCCTCACAAGGCTCCGGCTTGGTGACGTGGAGAACGTGGCTTGGGCTATGAGAGAAAAACGGTCACTGAGTGTTTCAGCAACACTGCACAAGAAGCAGAAGAGACTCTGTGGCCTTGAAGCCTCATGCCCAGGTTTCAGGCATGTTTCCCAGTAGCAGAAACTGCAAAGGGGGTTAAGTTCCTCTCTAGAAACCACTGTTTTAGAAACTTTGCTGGGTTTGGGTTTCTTTCCTTCATTTCTGGAAGGATAACACCAGTTCTAAGATGCTTGTTTCCTGTTATTGAGGTCATCTACACAGACAAAAGAACTGGAACCGCTTATAACCCAAAGGAAAGTGTTGCCTGGGAATGGGGTTTGTTTGCATGTGGTGAGGCTTGAGTTCCACACTGATGCAGCCAAAACTGCAGCAGATGCTGATGTGTTGCAGGGACGTTTTTAGGTGGAAGTAGTTCCAGCAGATGGCAATGGGATCTTGTCCAATGTCACGCAGAACACGGGGCAGGTGAGAAAGACAAGCGGGATCTGTATTTGCTCCTTACCATGGCAGGACTTTGGTTCCAGTAAGGAAATTTTTGTTCTACCATTTCAATTCCCACAATTCCAAAAGACCATATGTCCACTTTGGGGCCACATGGTTTACGCATCACCACTTCAGGCGCCATCCACCAAGGAGTCCTGGCTACCGAGGGCAGTCTCTTCTCCTCAGGGCCGAGCTCAGCAGAGATGCCAAAATCAGCTGAGGGGAAAGCAAAATACTGGTTTTATTTTAATTCTGTGCAATTAGGAAATCGAGCAAAAGAATTCCCCAGTAGAACTTTGAGAACATGCTGTTGGAATGTCCTGGACAACTGTCCCTGCGCTGTTTCCTCAGGACTTTAGCCAAGGAAATATGGTATTGGCGACTTAAAAAATCCCCACATTTTTTACACTGCCTTCAGCAGTGGCTTTTGCTCTTTGGAAGCTTTAGACTTGTAACTCCCTCCCTCTGGAAGGGACACACACAGAGCAATGCCACTCGTGGCTGCTTGTTCCTTGTCATACGTCTGTGCACGTTGCAACCGTGTCATCAGCTCAGAGCGGGGGTCCCTGCACTGCCACCAGCACCATTTTTGGGGAGCTGGCAGTCACTCAAAGCAGCCCCTCACCCCACATCCCCACATCCCTGAACGCTGCACCTCATCAAGGATATACTGACCCCGCTTGACAGAGCCATCGGTTCGAAAAAGGATGTTGCTGCTTTGCACATCTCGGTGGGTGCCGTGGTTTGAGTGAAGAAAATCCAGTCCTTGCAGGCACTGAGAGAGAAAACACAAACAGGAGGGCAAAAATTAGCGGTGTGATTTCATCGCACAAGAAAAGAAACAAAGAATCTAAAAGATGCTCTCTGCAGGGGAATGGCGAGCAATGGCAGAATGCAGGGCCATTGAGAGGAAGAGTTGCTGCTCCAACACTTGCAGAGCAGGACCTTTCTAAGGAAAGGCATGTCAGCTTTTGAAAGAGCAACAGCACCTGCTGCTGTTGTACACTGTCCCTGCAAAGCAGCCAGGATGACTGCTGCTGCTGCAGGGGATGTGCTCAGAAGCAAAGAGCATTTTGGCTGCACTGCTGTCCTTTTTAGCTGAGGACTGAGAGAAATGAGTCTCTCCTTTTTTCTTTGCTGTTCATTTTAAATCCTGCTACCAGCAGCTTTGCTTTTACAAACAAGGAATGAAGTGAAGAGAGGCAAAAGTTAAAGGAGGCAAGATGGAGAACAGCAAATACAAGAGGCAGAGTGAGAATACAACAGCAGGAGATAAGAGTACAAGAACAGAGTACAGTGAGTGCAAGGGCACTGGCAGGCATTTCACTGGAGATGCTTTTACTTGCCCATAGCATACTAACAATGCAGAAGCAAAGCTTTATACATGAAACCTCTCCTCTTCTGAGCCCCTGTTTCCCAAACCCTTGGAAGCACAGGTGGGATTGCTGACCCCCTGACTGATGGATGCTATGTCACCTTCACACAGGCAGGTCTTGCTGATGACATTGCTCAGAGTGCCTCCGTCCATGTACTCCATGACCAGCCAGAGTTCCTCACCCAGAAGGTAGCTGAAAGAAGGAAACAAGGGCACGGGGATGAATGTACATGGCTACATTGCTGTTTGGAAAAGACAGGGCTTGATTCTTGTTTTCACATCCCTTGGAGACAAAGGCAGAATCAAAGCAATAGACATTCCCTCTCGGCGTGCGTTGTTTGCAATCTGTGCAGTCTCAAGGAGAAAAGAACAGCTGTGAAAAAGGAGATGTCCTAGATGGCCAGTAAGCGAAAAGCGTGGTTTAGGAACAGCCCAGATAAAAAGCCTGTCATGCATGCTGTTTCTGGAAATAAGCACCTAGTGTTCCTGGCATGCATAGCAATGGAAAAGAGGGGCAACAATCCAAGGGAAATCCACTTTAGGATGGTTCATCGGCATTTAAGAAACTTTTAAAAATTAATCCCAAAAATATGTGGAGGCAGTGAACTTAGAGGGTATTAATTTAGTAAGATACAGCTGACCCAGGTTTTGAATAATTTCTGAATAATTTTCAAACTATGCGTGCCAGGGAAGACTCATGCAGACAAGATGCACTCTCTTCTCATCCATTGGAGATGATAGAGAAATATTAATACATAATAATTAACAGCTCTACTTTCTAAAGGTGACCAAAGTGGGTTTTTAACCTCTCATGTTTGCTGTATGTAAACACAAATTCATGGGATAAAACCATGACCACTCACCTGTCTAAATAATTCACAACACTGGGACTCCTATGCCTCTTCATGATACTGATTTCATGAACGGTTACTTGCTTCCTCTTCAATCCTTTAAGTCTTATTTTCTTTATGGCCACCTAAAATGACACTGAAAATCAGTAACTTGAGAAGTTGGTGGCACAAGACCACAAGGCACATGGAGCGAGTGATTTTGCAATGACGCAGCTGAGCTGTGCCAAACTGCCTCGGGATTAGGCACTGCAGTAACTGGAACTGACATTGCAACAGCCCATGGCTCCGCTCCCTTGGGGCCAGTTACAGGACACGGGGCCACTGGGGTTTTGCCTTGTCCACTTGCTAACAGTGGTGTCTCAGCTATCACTCACAAACCTCTGAGCACACTCCCTGCTGCTTTGTATGGGATTCAGAAGAAGTAATCCATGCCTTAATCCTCTGTGGATACATCTTGGGCTATGGCTTTTAGGGACGCCTTGCAGATCTCTCCCAATGTGCAGTTCCCAAGTGCAGCACTGCAGGTGGATAAGGAACTACCAGTAACTTTCAGATGCATTTGCTGGCAGGCAGAGATGCGAATTCAGGACTCTGAAGCTGTAGCCCCAAAGAGAAGTGAGATTCTCTAAGGAACCACCTTTGTTTTAGCCATTGAGAGCGAGTGAGCACATCCTTCTCCAAAATGAACTGCTGCCCTCTGGGCCTTCTTTTTGGCAGCTCAGAAGGACAAAGACTGTCCCAAATGTATTTTGCAGGCTGGCACCAGTCTGTGCTTCTTTTGCCTTTTCAGCACAGCTCTACCCAAAGCTCTGGCCACAGCTGCTCACACCAGAGGGGAAAGCCCCTCGAGTGCATCAGAGTCTGTGGGGGCTGTTGACATTTACCTCTCCTCCTGTGGCTTTGTTGAGTGCTCTAACCACATGTCCAAAAGTCCTAGAAACAAAAGAGAAGCAGAGAAAAGAGAAGCTGTTTATTTCTTAGAGTGAAAGCCAGCCCACACAGGAGATCTCTGCTGTAAATGCCTAAAACTTGCAGGATGCAGGAGGGCTCTGTCAGAAGGCAGATGATGCATTTTCCTCTCAAATGCATGGGCAGTGCCTGGGCCAGTTGCTGAAGCATTGGGGTTTACTGCCTCAGCTCCTAAAGGGAATTTATTCTTTCATCTTGGGTTTCAGTTTCTAAACTGTGTGATTCCTATCCTGACCATGGAGTATTTCCTTCCACAAACCACGGGAAAGAAATGTTCCTGAGAACTGTTATTTCACAGCTTTGATGGGGGTAGCTTGCTCTTTCAGGCAAGCAAGATTCTTCTTTTTTCATTAGTATGGCAGTGTGATTTTGAGACATACAAAAATGCTAAAGAAGTTAACACAGAGCTGTCCCACACTTGAGAGACAAGGAGATCTTCCAGGTCCTGTTCCTTGATGCAGGCAAGACCTCGGCAGCATGGAGATGTCTCTGACAATGCTTTCTGAGCGCACTCTCAAATTCTGAGCAGTACTGAATACATTGGACAATCTATCTCCAGTATCTGAACACGTTTGCAGCTGGCCTGACTTCACGCTGGACAGATATTCCAGTGAAACACCTGATACACCAGCAAAACACCTGGCCCATGGTTTTGTAGAAGTAACTGTGGCTGGACTCACCCCTTGCCAATATATCCAGTTCAGTGTATTTCATCTTGGGATTTTCCACATTCACCATTTTCCCTGAGGGAAACAAAATGCAAGATGCTCACTTTAAAGCAGAGATCCCAGCTTCCAGGAGATAGAAAAGGCAGCCCCAGTGTCTGGGGGTGGTCAGCTGGTTAACAACAACAGCAACAACAACAGCAACAAGACAGGCAGCCCTGCAGTGCAGATGGCTGGCACAGAGACTGATTTTGTACAGTCCTTGGAAGAGTTCTCTTGACAGGAAACAAAGCACAGGGATATGCACTCCCAGGAGAGGAGCACATCTTCTCCACCTTTCAGCCAAAACAATGCTTTTCCATGTGTAAACCAGAGCAGCTCATGCTCTAACCAATTCCAACGGGGCCTTCAGCATCAGGACCCTCACCCTTTATGAGCAGGCTGAACTCGCAGACACCCCTCTTGGGGCCAAGGAAGACTCCAGCCCCTGCAGTCCCACCAACCCTCAGGGACAGGGCAGCTACCACAGCCAGGCTGGCAAAGCTCAAGCATGAGCACTGACAAGCAATGGGAAGAAGCCACAGGCAGCCTGAGCCCCGTACAAACTGTTGCCCCTATTCAGGACACAACAGGATGGGCTTTGAGATCAGACTCACCGAGGTGCAGATCAATGCCCTTTTTGTCCCAACAGGGGATGGCAGACACAGAATCCACTGGGCTCTGCTCTCAGCCCCACCAGGTCTTATCTGAGAGCTCAGCACTGGCAGCTGCTATAGGCAAGAAGCAGATCCATTGGGCTGTGCTGCAGAATCCCAGAGGACTTGATGTGTTTTCCTAGAGACGGATGTGAGCAGGGCTTGGGCCAATGGGTAGGATTCTAACAGTCATGGGAAAGAGTGGAAATCAGGTATGAAAAAGTGCCATGGATCTGAGGAACATACCATGGCTGGGCTGGAGGCTGTCTCCTGAGAAATGCCTGCAGTACAGTTTTTTCTGTTCATGCCACTTCGATGTGTCTCTTGGACACATCTTTAGAAGTATAAAACTAGGATATGAAATACTGATTGTTATAAAAGTAGCTGTTTTTCCTTTGGGGACACATGGAAAACACCTCCTGCTCTCTGTTCGTCCTTGAAACCAAAGCTCTTTCAAAGTAGTTCTTATTGACAAAAATATGGCATTCTCATTAAAAAATAAACTGTAGATGTAGTAGTAGTAGCAATGTAAAAATGTCATAAAAATGACATCAGTAACACATGTGGGACAGAAGAGCTCCTTCAGGATGGAGAAAAAGCAATTCCACCAAAAAAACCACCCACAAACAAACAAAACCAAAAACCCCACAAAAAGCACAAAACCAAAACCAACCCCACAAAACCAAAACAAAACCACACCCATCCACACCTCCCCCTGCCCCGACCCCCAAAAAAATCCCCAACCAAAAAGACAAAACTCCAAAAACAGTAAATTTCTGTGAAGATTTTTTTAGCTCTGATGATTGGTTGGAAGTCAGGATTCTAATGGGAATTAAGGAAGCTAAAAAATCTCTTCAGTTTGGCCACTAGCATGCAGGACTTGCCTTGATGATTTGCTAGGTCACAGCCTTCTGCTGATGCAAGAAAAATCCCTGCTTCAGCCTTTAGCAGAGAGGAAATCTCAGGCAAAGCCAAGCCAGTCCAAGCTGCCTCCAGAGGCAGCAGGAACACCCAGAGCGCTCTCGCTGCCTCGGAGCACAGCACTTCCTCTGGGGAGTCCTAAATGGCCCTGTGACACCAAACTCAGGAGGAGCATTGGGTACAGCTCTGCTGACAGCTGCACTCAATACACCGACCCTCAGAAAAGAAATAACCAGACGTACACAGCACGTACCATCTGGCTCTGCTGCTGCCACAGCTGTCGGCTTGTGGTCGTCTTGCTCATTTTGCCCGTCTTTTGCCTCTTCTCCAGGAGCAGAGGGAGCTGGGGCAGAAACCGCTGTTCCTTCTGCCATCTGCGGCAAGAGAGAAGCATGAGGGACAGGCCGTTACCTCTCATTTATGACCTCGTTCCTCCTCGCATCCACAAACACCACTTCCAAAGAGAAATCAGCGACTTTGTTAGCGATGGGACTCTAAGTCTCTCCGACCATATTAAAATGGGCTAACTCAACAGAACTCTATTTGATGAACTCTATGAATTTGATAGTCCTCCCTGGCTGCCATCAGCAAGCAACGGTGCCTCTGCACAATGCGGCTTTTAGCTTTTGAAAGCTTTGAAATGGAAAAGCAGGAGATAGCCAGCACAGACTTTGTTACTGCTGTGGCAGAAAAGGAAAACTCAAACTGGATCAGAATCCCATGCAGTGCATGAAAAGGGCAGGAAAGGTTGTGCAGGAGACTCTTTACTTGGTGGAAAGAGAGAAAATGGGCGGGGCTTCTCCTCCTAGCAAACCAACAAACTACAAGTTGGAAGTGTCCCCTCCTCAGGTGGCTAAAGCACTTGGATGAAGTGACACATGTTTGGCAGGGAAACAGCCCTTGTGGTGAGCACTGTCATGTACGGATCTGTGGATCTGAAGGTCCCTCATGAGCCTCCCGTTTTCCAGGCTAAAGCTCCCTCAGCACCTCCTCCTTGGCCTTGCACTCCACAGCCTTCCCCAGCTCCCGTGTCCTTCTCTGCACATGCTCCAGCCCCTCAAGGACTTTCTGCTTCAGAGGGGCCCACAAGTGGACACAGCACTCCCAGCTATGGCCGCAGAGCTGCCCAGCCCAGGGGGATGGTCACTGCCCTGCTCCTGCAGCCCCACTGCTGCTGACACAGGCCAGGGCATCCTTGGCCTTCTTGTACACCTGGGCAGGTGCTGGCCCAACTTCAGCTGCTCTTGACCGGCACCCCTGGGTCCTTTTGGCCCACACAGCTCCCCTACCACAAAGTTGCCCGCTTGACCTCAAATACAGCATCCCCAGTTCCGAGATGTCCTTCCTCTTCTCAGAAACACAAGACAGCAGTCAAGGACTTGCAGCTTCCCCCCCACCATAGGCACTAATGCCATTCCCAAAGCTGCAGGCGGTTTGCAGCTGTCCCTGCAGGATGGTCCCAGGGCAGAGCCCAGCCGGGCTCCCACTGCAGCCCCTGAAGCTTGGGGCAGACAGTGGTCCCAGAGGTTCACGGGGAGCTCCTGGAGCTGTGCCTCGCACTCTGTTGCCGTGTGTCACCGTGCAGGCTGGCTTGTACGGGGTGAATGTACCAGCCCTGGTTTGACTGACAGGGGCCGGGCCCATCACATCTCTCCCAAGGCTGCAGGCATTGCTCAGGTCAGAATCTGAAGGGGCACAGAGATCAGACTGTTATGAATAAATTCAGTTTTATATTGAAAATGTTAATTAAAATGCTCTTAACTGTTCAAACCCCGTTAAAATCGACTTATGTGCACCCTTGTTTTGATTCCCCCTTGCCCCGCTTGCCCTTCACTTTGTGACCGCTGGGATTTTACCGCCGCTGCTCCCCAAAATGGCGGCCGCGCCGTCTCTGGTAATATGCAAATCGCGAACCGAGCGCGAAATCCCAAAAAGAGCCCCAAGGACAATGAGCCACACCAAATTCAGGGCCGTGGCCCGGATCGGACAATTGGCAAGAGGTCCCGGACATTGCCAGACCCACGGAGTAGCCGGTGACATGCCACCTGTCCAAGATTTAAAAAAAAAACATTTTCCAATTACTATCTGAGTAGGAGTTGCCTTGGGGCAGTTTTCCTTATCTGCTGTTAATGGCCCCATCAATGCCTGGCCACATGACTCAGAAATAACACTGTCCAGGAGGAGGAGGTAATTAAGGACACACCTTGTGACTCATAATAACCCACTGTGAGATGCTCTGCCCAAGGGGAGGAGCTAGGCATTCCCACCTGGATAAAAGTGGAGATTTCTAGACAGAGGAGAGCCTTTTCACAGGTTCTCTGAGAAAACACAGCAACTACATCTGCCATCCCAAGAGGACTGCAGCTGCTCCAATTCGAACTGCTACCAGCACGCTGGCCAGGTTGTATTCTGACTTTGTCAGTAGCCTTTCCCTTTGTATTATTGCATGTATTTTTGTCCTTTTCCCCTTTTCCCAATAAATTGTATTTCTGACTTAGAGTCTCTCACTGGTTTTACTTTCAAACCAGAACATATTTTTGGCGCCCAATGTGGGGCAAGAAAGTACTGAGAGAAGTCAGAATTACAATCTTGTATTTTAGAGGGTACCTATTCACTATGATGATTAACATGCTTTTTTGGGTCTTATACCTAGCTCTCCATATTTTCCCGAATGTGGGGAATTATTTGGCAATTGTAATGCTCATGAGTAGACCAGGGTATGGTATAAAAATTGCTTTATTGGTCTACTATGTCTATTGCATTATGACCTCTGAGGCAATGAACATGATTTAGAATATGTACTCAATTCTGTTTGCTTGTCCTAATCTAGGCTGCTACATCTGGGGCCTCGGCAACCTCACCCAGCCCCTGGGGGGAGGGGTAAAGATTGATTCTTTCAAACCTTTCAGGCTTGACACAGCAGCTTTTGAAAATATTAAGTTCCCTCTGGATGCCAAGGACAGCATAATGTTGTTGTTAGTTCTTCTTTGTCTTCTCTGCACAATCTGCAACATGCTTAAAAACAAAACACTACATAGTGTGCTGCAGCGTCTTCTTGAGGAAGAGGAAACAAAAAGCAAAGCAGCAGTGTCCGTGCCTGTACAGAATACCACAACAGCATCCATGTCAACGCAGGCTGCCATAGAGAAAGAAGGAACCAAAAAGAAAACAAGAGTGTCCGTGTCTACGCAGACTGTCATGGAGGAAAAAACAAAAAGCAAAGCAAAAGTGTCTATATCTACACAGACCGGCACAGAGGAGGAAGGAACCGAAAGCACCATCAGCATCTCCACACAAACCATCACCAAACCAGAGCAACCTGAACCCATAGTGGTTGCCCCTGTTCAGAAGAAGAAATCGAGGAGCAAATCAGTCCGCATAGTGACTGATGAGGACACTGCAGGACCCTCGCACCCAGCGGAAGAGACAGAACCAGAGATCATCACTCGCTCTCTATCCCTGGGTGAGCTACGTGACCTGCGGAGAGAATTCACCTGCCAGACAAATGAGTCCATCCTGACCTGGCTTCTCTGCATCTGGGACACTGCAGCCAATGACACCATTCTGGATGGAAGTGAGGCCAGGCAACTGGGATCACTATCCCGGGATGTAGTCATTGACCAGGGGATTGGGAGAACCCAGGAAACTCTCAGCCTCTGGCGGCGACTGCTCGCAAGTGTGAGGGACAGATACCTTTATAAAGAAGACCTCCAGGTGCTCCAAGGAAAATGGAATACCATGGAACAAGGTATCCGATGCCTGAGGGAATTGGCTGTGTTAGAGATAATTTTCACAGAAGACGAGAGATTTCCTAGAAGTCCAGACTGTGTCCAGTGCACATCACAAATGTGGTTGAGATTTGCACGGCTTGGACCAGAGATGTACTCTCGTTACCTGGCAACACTGCAGTGGAGAGAAGGCGAGGACAGGGTGGGCGTCTTAGCCAATAAATTAAGAATTTACGAGGATACAGTCACTGCCCCATTTCGTACCCATGTCTCGTCCGTGGAAACAAGGTTGGCTGAGCAAGTCCGGGACTTCGGGACTTAATTGAAGAGAGTCATAAGAAACTGAAAAAAGAACTTAAGGAAGAAGGCTACCATATTCCACCAGAACCAAGAAGAATCTCTGCCATTAGAAGCCAGCGCTCCCAAGCCAAGGAGAGAGGATACACTCCACTAGGAAACCTCTGTTTTTTTCTTCAAGAGCATGAAGAAGACATGAAGAAGTGGGATGGAAAACCCACCTCTTCCTTAGCAGCCCGAGTACGTGAACTAAAAAGAACACCTAACACAAAAAGAGTCAATGCTGCTCCAGTCTCTCAAACACAGAGTTCCAGACAATATAAGAATAATGATAGAACTGATCCTCTTGAAGGAACCTCAAGAACCTATTTACCAGAAGAGAGCAACGTGTACCATGACCAGGAATAGAGGGGCCCTGCCTCTAGCCAGGTAGAGGACAGGGACAATCGGATCTATTGGACCGTGTGGATTCGATGGCCTGGCACATCTAAACCACAAAAATATACAGCTTTGGTTGACACCGGTGCCCAATGTACCCTGATGCCATCAAGATATGTAGGAGAAGAATCCATTTCTATTTCTGGGGTAACAGGAGGGTCCCAGCAGCTTACTGTATTAGAGGCTGAAGTGAGTTTAACTGGGAACGGGTGGCAGAAACACCCCATCGTGACTGGCCCAGAGGCCCCATGCATCCTTGGCATAGACTATCTCAGAAATGGATATTTCAAAGACCCAAAAAGACATCGCTAGACTTTTGGAATAGCTGCTGTAGAGACAGAAGACATCCAGAAACTGAATACCTTGCCTGGTCTCTCAGATGACCCTTCTGCTGTGGGACTGCTGAGAGTTGAAGAACAGCAGGTACCAATTGCCATGACAACAATGCACCGTCGGCAATATCGTACCAGCAGAGACTCTGTGACCCCCATCCATGAGATGATTCGTAAATTAGAGAGCCAAGGGGTGGTCAGCAAGGCCCATTCACCTTTCAACAGCCCTATATGGCCAGTGCGCAAGTCCAGTGGGGAATGGAGACTGACGGTGGACTACCGCGGCCTGAATGAAGTTACACCACCACTGAGCGCTGCCATGCCAGACATGTTGGAGCTTCAGTACGAGCTGGAGTCCAAGGCAGCAAAGTGGTATGCAACCATTGACGTTGCAAATGCCTTCTTCTCCATTCCTTTGGCAACGAAATGCAGACCTCAGTTTGCCTTCACCTGGAAGGGAGTGCAGTACAACTGGAACCGACTGCCCCAGGGGTGGAAACACAGTCCCACCATCTGCCATGGACTGATCCAGGCTGCACTGGAAAAGAACAAGGCTTCCAAACTTCTACAGTATATCAATGACATCATTGTGTGGGGGAGCACAGCAGGAGAAGTCTTCGAAAAAGGATAAAAAATTATCCAGATTTTACTAAAAGCTGGTTTTTGCCATTAAACGAAGCAAGGTTAAGGGACCAGCTCAAGAAATTCAGTTTCTAGGAGTCAAGTGGCAAGATGGATGTCGTCAGATCCCGACAAAAATAATCTACAAGATCACCGCTATGTCTCCATCTACCAAGAAGAAAGAGACACAAGCTTTCCTAGGTGCCATAGGCTTTTGGAGGATGCACATTCCCGAGTACAACCAGATTGTGAGCCCTCTCTACCTGGTCACCCGAAAAAAGAATGATTTCCACTGGGGCCCTGAGCAGCAACAAGCCTTCACTCAGATCAAGCAGGAGATCGCTCATACTGTAGCCCTTGGCCCAGTTAGGACAGGACCAGAGGTCAAGAACGTGCTCTACTCTGCAGCCGGGAACCATGGTTTGTCCTGGAGCCTTTGGCAGAAGGTGCCTGGGGAGACTCGGGGTCGACCACTGAGATTTTGGAGCTGGAGCTACAAAGGCTCTGAAGCAAACTACACTCCCACAGAGAAGGAAATCTTAGCTGCCTATGAAGGAGTTCAAGCTGCCTCAGAAGTAATTGGCACTGAAACACAGCTGCTTCTGGCACCCCGACTACCAGTGCTGGGCTAGATGTTAAAGGAAAGGTTCCTTCTACACATCATGCCACTGATGCCACATGGAGTAAATGGATTGCCCTCATCACTCAGCGCGCCCGTATTGGAAATCCGAATCGCCCTGAGATTCTGGAAATTATAACAAACTGGCCTGAGGGGGAGACTTTTAGATTGTCTTCTGAAGAAGAGGAGCAAGTGGCACGTGCTGAGGAGGCCCCACCATATAATGAGCTACCAGAAACTGAAAGACAATATGCCCTTTTTACAGATAGTTCCTGCCGAATCATAGGCACTAGCCGGAAATGGAAAGCTGCAGTGTAGAGCCGCACACGACAAGTAGCACAAGCTATTGAAGAACAAGGTAGATCAAGTCAGCTTGCAGAGCTTAAAGCCGTCCAGCTGGCTTTAGATATTGCTGAGCGAGAGAAGTAGTTGAGGCTCTATCTCTACACCGATTCATGGACGGTAGCTAATGCTCTCTGGGGATGGCTAAGTCGCTGGAAGAAGGCTAACTGGCAGCGCAGAGGGAAAATCATCTGGGCCTCCGAGATCTGGCAGGACATTGATTCCCGAGGAGAAAAGCTGACCGTGAAGATTTGACACGTGGATGCACACATACCCAAGAGTCGAGCTACTGAGGAGCATCACAAAAACGAACAGGTAGACCGAGCTGCAAAAGTGAAAATATCACAAGACCTAGATTAGCAGCATAAGGGAAAACTATTCCTAGCTCGTTGGGCCCATGACGCTTCTGGTCATCAGGGGAGAGACGCAACATACCGATGGGCACAAGACCGAGGGGTGGACCTTACTATAGACAACATCTCACAGGTCATGCACGACTGCGAGACCTGCGCTGCAATCAAACAGGCCAAACGGATGAAGCCTCTGTGGTACGGTAAGCGATAGTTGAAATACAGGTATGGGGAAGCTTGGCAAATTGACTACATCACGCTTCCCCAAACCCGACAAGGCAAGCACTATGTACTGACCATGGTGGAAGCAACCACAGGATGGCTGGAAACCTACCCTGTGCCTCATGCCACTGCCCGGAACACCATCTTAAGCCTAGAAAAACAGGTCTTGTGGAGACACGGCACCCCTGAAAGAATTGAGTCAGACAATAGAACACATTTCAAGAATGGCCTCATCAACACCTGGCCCAGAGAACATGGGATTGAGTGGATATATCATATCCCCTATCATGCTCCAGCTGCCAGGAAAGTTAAACGATGCAATGGACTGCTTAAGACCACCCTAAAGGCACACGGTGGGGGAACTTTCAAGAATTGAGAACTGAACTTGGCAAAAGCTACCTAGATAGTCAACACCCAAGGGTCCATCAACCGAGCTGGTCCTGCCCAATCTGAACCCTTGCAGACAGTGGATGGAGATAAACTCCCTGTGGTACATATGAAAGGTATTTTAGGAAAGACTGTTTGGATTAATCCCATCCCAGGCAAAGACAAACCCATCCGTGGGATTGTTTTTGCTCAAGGACCCGGTTATACTTGGTGGGTAATGCAGAAAGATGGGGAAACCCGTTGTGTACCACAGGGAAATTTAGTCTTAAGTAAGAACTATGTGTAAGGTTTCATCATGACGAAGATAGAAATAGAAAAAGGGGTGGATAATGTCCAAGATTTAAAAACAAAACATTTTCCAATTACCATCTGAGTAGGAGTTGCCTTGGGGTAGTTTTCCTTATCTGCTGTTAATGGCCCCATCAATGCCTGGCCACATGACTCAGAAATAACACTGTCCAGGAGGAGGAGGTAATTAAGGACACACCTTGTGACTCATAATAACCCATTGTGAGATGCTCTGCCCAAGGGGAGGAGCTAGGCATTCCCACCTGGATAGAAGTGGAGATTTCTAGACAGAGGAGAGCCTTTTCACAGGTTCTCTGAGAAAACACAGCAACTACATCTGCCATCCCAAGAGGACTGCAGCTGCTCCAATTCAAACTGCTACCAGCACGCTGGCCAGGTTGTATTCTGACTTTGTCAGTAGCCTTTCCCTTTGTATTATTGCATGTATTTTTGTCCTTTTCCCCTTTTCCCAATAAATTGTATTTCTGACTTAGAGTCTCTCACTGGTTTTACTTTCAAACCGGAACACCGCCCTAATGTAAACAGTGCGACTGCGGAATCAGGACCCCAGGCAATGAGCCGCAAATTGCCTTCCTGGGCACGCCCGAGAGGACGGAATCCCCGGTTCTGCTGCCTAGCAGACCCGATCTCCTCCTCCTCAGCGTCGCCAAGTGGGAGCAGCGGTGGTGTGCACGACCCCACGGGCCCCCACCCAGAGCTGGTCACTATTAATAAAGGCCTTAAAAAGGAGCAGGTCTCCTGGCCCATTTATTTCAGTGAAAGCATCCAGACTGGGTATTTCAAAGGCCCTTTGGAAGGAAGGGTTTGGGAATAAACGTGCTCTGTTTGCACCACCAACATCGGGGTGAGTGGTCTCTTTGGCTCCAACCCACTTTCCTCCCTGAGCCAATGTTACCCACTTCCTCACGTGTCCCCCCTGTGCCTTCCCACTGCCTTGTCCTGTTAGGGCTTCCGCAGCCCCTCATCCCTTCATGGTCCCGTCCCCTCAGGGTCTCCCCAGCCCGGCCAACCTGCCCGGCAGCAGCGCCACAGCCCCACAGGAGCTCCAGAGGAGCCCCACCAAGAGGCAGCTGGGAGCCCTCAGCAATCCAGCCAGCAACACACGGGCAGAAGGACACGGATGGTGCTTCCTGGCTGGGACAGGGCTTGTGGCCATCTCCAGGCACCGCTCTCACAGAGATCCCCACAGCTCCAGCCCCTGCCCATCTGCTCTGTGGGCAGCACAAAGGCTTCAGCAGAGCCACCAAAGGCCAAGGGGCTTCTGGCCATTTTCCCTGCAACCCTGCATACCTGGGCAGCTTGCTGAGCCCAGGAACCCTTTTCTCCCTCTTCCCCTAGGCCCTGCAGAGCCTGGGCAGCAAAAGAAAGATCCTGGGAGTCTGTTTATTACAACACATTCTATATTTATATGCTAAAGAAAAACAAAAAGAATGAAAGAACAAACTTGAATAAATGAAGCATTCCTGCGGGCTCAGGTGGCCCCAGCAGACAGAGCCTCAGGGATCAGCTCTCTGCAGAGCTCCAGCAGCGCAGCCAGCCGAGCCCCCACAGACGAGGCCATCTCCCCCATGCCCTGCAGAGCCGATCATGCAGGTTGTCGATGATGGAATATCGAGCTCGCTCTACTGCCTGGAGGACATACAAAATTTGAACTGCCAGGCTTCTGATGGCGACACTGATGTCATTTGCCATTCCTTCAAGGGCTGAAAGAGAGAGGAGCAGAGCCATGATGAGTTCCCACATCTGAGGGGACCCGAGGGGACTCTGTGCCAGGGCCATCCCAGCCAGCTCTGGCCATGGCCAGCAGGGAGCAGGGACCAGCTGGATCAGCCCGAAGCTGCTGGCCACAAATACCCCAGGTGCCCTGAAAGCTCTGTGTGCTCTGCCCACGCCGGCCCTGGTCCGCACAGGGAGCAGAGCCCTCCGCAGCCGGGGCAGGGCTCGCAGCTCCCCCGGCAGCCCCCGCTGGCAGCCCGCTGCCCTCGCTCACCCTCAGAGATGATCTGGAGCTCTTCATTCCTCCCCCTCAGGTGCCGCCCGGCCATCCCTGGGAACACAGAGCCTGTCAGCCCAGGGCACAGCTCCCTGCCAGCGGCGCTGCCAGCCCTGTGCCCACGCAGCCTCCTGGCCCGGCAGGGCTCGGGCCGGGCCCTCGCCGCTCGCTGCCGCCCCAGGGCACGGCTGGAGAGGGCGGCAGCAGCGCCCAGGGCAGGCGGGGCTCCGCGGCACCGGCCCGGGTGGCGCTGTTGGGGCAGCAGCCGGGGCTGGGGCCGAGCTGCGGCGGGGCGGGGAGGGAGCCCGGGCTCGTGGCTCACCCATGAACCTGACGGCCGCCTCTCGCAGGGGCTCCTGGAGGTTCCGCAGGTAGGGCAGGGCCCAGCGCAGGTGCTCGGCCACTCTGCTCCTGTCCTCTGCCAGCTGCAGAGAGCGGCAGCAGGGAAGGGTTGGCGCGGGCTCAGCCCCTGGGCCGGGCGCTCCCCACACCAGCCCCGGCCTGCCCTGCCTGCACAGCCCTGAGGCGCGGCCAGCAGCCGCTGGCGCCGGGCTCTGGAGGGGCAGAGGGCCGGCTGCTGCCCGGGGAGCCGCGGTGCCGCCCCGCAGCCCCCCGGGCCGGGGCTCCATGGGCACCCGGCTGGGGCCGCAGGAGCCTGGAGCAGAGCCCGCGCGGCCTCAGGCTGCAGCAGCGGGCAGGGGCACAGCTGCCAGCCCGCACACCGAGCACCGCGCTCAGGGGCTGCTCCAGGCTGGGGCTGTGGCTTCCCAGCCCTCCTTACCAGCCACTCGGTGAACTTCCACAGCTTCTTGCTCTTCACCAGTTTTTGAAGTTCACTCCTCTTCAGGAACTCGGCCGCACCAAGCAGTGTTTCCTGAGAAGCCTGGAGAGCAGCAGAGACGCGGAGATGGCCCCAGAGCCCAGGGCGCAGGACCTGTGTCCCTGTGCCAGGGCCTGGAGGAGGCTGCAGCCTGCGAGGCGCCAGGGCAGGGCCAGCCCAGCCCCCTCCCAGGGGAACAGAAGCAGCCCAGGAGTCCTCACCTGTGCCACTCGCTGATTCTCATCATGGCAGTGGAAGAAGAGTGGCAGCAGGCTCTGGTGCACATGTGTCATCAGGGCCTCTTTTTCCTTTTCCTGTGGATGAGTCACCAGTGTTCCAAGGAGCACTATGGAGAGCAGCTTCACCTGGCTATTGTCCTGTATGAAGGGAAGGAAAAAGACCTCAGCATTGGCTGTATGGGGCTCAGCATGGTGCCTGCAAAACCGCAGGGCACAAAGTGTCCGGGCAGCAGCCAGTGGCCATGGCTGGGGGCAGGGAGCCTTACGTGGTCAAGGAGTGGCAGGAGCGCCTCAACCAGCTGCAGTGCGATGGGGCTGGGTATCAGCATGTCCTTGTCCAAGATGATAAAGTTGAGGAGCGTGGCTGTCATGCTAACTATCTCTCCATCTGCGTCCCACAGGAGCTCCACAAGACCTTCAGTCAGGCTCCACATTTTTTTGCTCTGTGCGGAACACAAGTTTGTGAAAGGCCATCCTGCTGCCGCACGGCCTAGAGGCCAAAGGGCTGTTCCGAAGCACTTGGGCAGCTGAAGCAGGAGGCAGGAGAGCTGGGAGCAGCTGGCCCAGTGCCCAAAGCCCAGCCAAGCCCAAGCAACTGCATTCCCAAGCACAGCCTCAGCCCCTGCCCCCTTCTCACCATCAAGGGATCATTGATGAGATCCAGAAGAGCCCTGAGCACCAGGTGACGCTTCTCCCTGCACCCGCTCCGCAGGTGCCTTGACAAGACTTGCAGGACTCTGTCAGCACCGCGTTCACTCATGTCCAGGCACTTGAGGACCTGAAAGGCACAGGGCAGTGACAGGGGACCGGCCAGCAGGAGCCCAGAACCGCACAGGGCTGAGCCCAGGCAGCAGCACAGGGCGCGGGCTCCGTCCCAGGCAGCTGCAGCTACGAGAGGGCAGAGAGCCGGGAGGCAGCTGAGTGAGGCAGCGCTGGCCCTCAGGCTCACCTCCACAAAGAACGCCAAGGCGGGCAGCTCCCAGCGTGGCTCCTGTGCGCTGAGCAGCCGGAGCAGGTAGCGAGCGATCCGGGAGCACAAGGGGATGGAGACACAGGACATCTCCCTGGCAGGAGACAAAGTAACCAAGACTGTGGGCCAGGGGGACAAACCTCTCCCAGGACTGACTCACAGAGGTCTGGTCTTTCCCCAGCATCCTGCAAGGGCCCCTGGGCTATTTGGGAGGTGGCGCCTTGTGGGCACCCTCCTCTCCCAGCCTTTTCCAGTCTGCTTGGCTGTGCCTCGGTGACAAGGCCCTCTGGCCCATGGCCCCAGGGACTGTGTGGGGCACCCCAGGCACAGAGCACAAATGTCAGAGGCAGCGGGGAGAAGGGGGATCTCACTTGGCCAGCAGACCCACGGCATGGTGGTAGGTGTCAGCACACAGCAGCTTGTCCCAGCCACACTTGTGTTCCATTGCCACTACCGCATCCTCGTGCTGCATTTCGCAGAGCAGGGACTTCAGGGTCTGCACTGCAAACTTGTGTGCAGAGCAAAGGCCAGGTCACGCTGGGAGCACTGGCTCCTGCCCAGGAATGTGACAAGGACAGGAGGACTGGCATGGAGCACCTGTTGGGGCTGGTGGCAAGGCCATATTGCTGCTGGCATCCCTTCCAGAAGGTATCGACCTCCTCTGGCATATCCAGAGTGCTGAAGAGAACTTGGAAGAGCAGATGCACAAATAGGTGGGGGAGATAGACGGTCACCATATGTGGGACACAGGGCAGCTGGAGGATCTTCCACATGACCACAGTTGCCTGCAAAGGACAAAGCCCCCTGAGACAGGGCTCAGTGCTGAGGTGTTCATGTGGCAGGGCCCGAGCACAGGAGGGAGAGGCCCGGAGAGACGCAGGGGGAGCACCGGGCCTGGTGGCCCTGGAGCTGCCCCGAGGCCAGGTTTCAGCCCAGCGCCTGAGGCAGGGAGATGCAGTGGGGGAGGGAGGATGGAGAACTGCTGGAGAGATAGCCTTGGGGCCAGCAAAGGCAGAAACTCACAGCCAGGACAAAGACACCCGATTTGTCCCCATCGGAGGTGCATGTGCTGTGCTCTGGCCAGCTCCCCAGCACATCCAGGAGTACGAGCATGGCCAGTTCTGCAGTCCTCACCGAGCACATGATGCTCTTCCACATGGTCAAAGCAGCTCTGTGGGGTCAGAGCTCCGTCTCAGGGGGGTCTGAGACACAGCACCGTGGCCTGGGCAGCAGTGGGGAGCTGAGCTGGCTGCCAGCTCTGCCTCTGCCCACTGCCCCTCACCAGCTGCACTCAGGCAGCCCAGCCCTGTGGGGACAGGCCCCTGAGGGGCAGCGAGGGAGCATGGCAGCAGGCTCGGGGGCTGACGTGCCAGGGCTGGCAGAGGGAGCAGCCAGAGGGCCCTGGGACTCTCTGTTGGTCAGACACCTGGGACAAGCTGTGCAGGCTGATGGGCTGGGGAGCCCTGAGCCCTCTGGGCAGGTGGGCCCCGTACCTGTCACAGGATGGGGCCACACGCAGGAGTGTCATTACTACGTCAGCGGGCCGTTCTTCGGTGAGATCCAGCAGGGTCCTGTTCAGCCTGTGCTCAGCAAACTGGTTGGCCTCGAGCCACTGGTGGATGTACCTCACCATGGCCGGCACCTGGAGAAGGCAGGGGAGACTTGGAAAGCCTCCAGAGGAGTGCTTCCCTTGCCACCACACTGCCATGGCCTCAAAGGCTTCCATGGAGCAGCAGGCATGGCTTGGGAGGCCAAGCAATTCCTGGGAGGATCAAACCCTGGCCACAGACTGCTTACTTGCTTTGGATTGGAAAACCCCTCCTCTACCAGCATATCAGCCAGGGCAGCAGAGGTCTTGGTTTTGAAGATGGGTGCATATGCTCTGAGCCCTGTGCCCATGGCGGTCTCTTCCTCCCGAATCCTCTTGATGAATTTGCAAACCAGCTGTAGGAGAAGGGCAGAAAGCCAGGGATGTTCCACGGAATGCTCCAAGCTTGGTGTTTGGCTGAGCGGTGCATGCAGGCCCAGCCCAGGTGGGGATGGCTGCAGGTACCTGCGCTGTTCTGCGGAAGCGGCCATGGGTGCGTTTCTGCTCTCGTGTGCGCTGCACGGCTGCACCTGGCAAAGAGCAAGCGCAGCCCGAGCTGAGGGGCTGCAGGAGAGACCGGAGAACACAGCCCAGCCCTGCGCTGCCCAGGCAGGGACAGCCCTGCGCTGGCCCAGGGCACGGAGCACGGCTGTGGAGTGTCTGCCCGTCCCCTATTCCATCCTGTCCATGGGCACGGCCCCAGGGGATGGGATGGGATGGGATGGGATGGGATGGGATGGGATGGGATGGGATGGGATGGGATGGGATGGGATGGGATGGGATGGGATGGGATGGGGTGGGATGGGATGGGATGGGATGGGATGGGATGGGATGTGGCCAAGATGGCTGCAGCCACCAGCCCTGCAGCCCAGCAGCCCAGCTCTGCCACTCACCCTCCTGCAGCTGCTTGGATGGCACCACTTCTTCAGTCTCCTGTGCAGGGGCTGGTCCAGGGCCTTCTTCCTCTTCCTCCACCCAGGCCAGCTTGGGCACTCTTGGAGGTCTCTGCTCCATGTCAGTTGCTGGATTTGTGGCTACTTCCAGGAGAGATGCCTCGGAAAAGCTCCGAGTCAGCAAGTCTTGCAGTTGTGCCAGGAAGGCACCTTCAAGAGAGAAGCCTCAGGAAGGCTCAGGACAGCAAGTCCTGCAGTCCGGTCTCGACGGATCCTGCCACAAGCACGGGAGACTCCTGTCAAGAACTGTGCTCTGGCCTCAAGGGCACTGGCAGCAGGGATGGGAGATGCCTCCAGGGCACCAAGTCCCACGCTCTGCCCTCGAGGGCACCTGCAGAAGAGAAGCCTCGGGAAGGCCACGGGTCAGCAAGTCCTGTGGTCTGGCCTCGAGGTCAGCTGCAGGAATAACACCTCAGAAAAGCTCTGGGTCAGACACGAATGAGTGCGCTGTGCGGGGGCTCCTCACAGCACTGCTCTGTCCCGTCCTGTCCTGTCACGTGCTCGGAGCACTGTGGCGTGGCCTTGTCACCAGCAGCTCCTATGTCACCACGTGTCACAAAGGGCCCTTTGACACGCTGTTCCATGCCATAGTGACCATGCTGCAGTGTGTCACAAAGGGCCCCTGCACATGCTGCCTCCTGCCCAGGGGCACCCCCAGCCCACCCAAAATGGCTCAGGTTGGAAGGAATCCCTCACCCCAAGTGTCCAAGACAGACTAACAGAGTCCTTAGGAACGGCTCAGACCATCAGCAAACGCTGCCCTGCTCTGCGGGCTCAGGGCAGCAGAAGGAGCCCCCAGGGCTGCCAATGCAGCCACGCTGGGAAGGGCACAGGGCCTTCCACAGAAGCTGGCACGGCCTTCTCGAGACACGTCCTGGCTCGTGGCCATCCCAAACCCACGAGTGTGACACCGACAAGGAACTGTGGGCCAGGGCAGGAATGCTGCTCTGAGCCCTGGGGCCCGGGGAACGCTGACACCAGCAGGTGAGGCAGAGTCCCTGCCCAAGCAGACCTGCCAGCCCCTGAGCCCTGGCAGGGCTGGTGCCATCTCCTGCCCCAGAGACCTGTGCCCCTGGGGGGCTTCTGTGCTAGAGGGAGCCAAAGCCCAGGTGCACTGGGGGCTGTGCTCCTGCCTGCAGGGGCTGTGGGCAGGAACACCTGGAGCAACTGCTGGCAACACTTGGTCTCTGTCAGAAGCTCTTACTCCATGCTGAAATTATTTTCTCATTCAAGTTATTGCCTTCAGCACAAAAAAAACCTTAGCAGCGAAGGCACAGAAGAATCTGTCAAGTAAGAATCCTCAGTTCAGGAAAGCTTCCCCAACACCCACCAACACCAACCCCCCCAAACTCCCGCACAGAAGCCCTCAACACCCTGCCAGGAGCCCCAGATCTCTCGTCCCTCTGCAGAGTTTCCCACCCTCCCACAGATGCCCTGGTTCCCTGCACGTGCCGTGGGATGGCACTCAGGAGGATCTGCTCCAAGGCCTTCCCCTGGAGCAAGCTCAGGCTGCCAGGCCTATGGGTCCTGGATCATCCTTCCCACCGAGCATTTTGGTGCACAGCTGCTCCATCTGCACCTTTGTGCTCAGCTCGGACTTCTCCACCTAACCAGGAGTGTTGCAGCGCGCTGTGCGGGGCGTGCTCGGCGGCTGCGGCAGGGGCGCGACCGTCCCCCTGCGAGCTCTGCAATTCCCAGCTATCGGCAGGTCCGGCACAGGGACAGACAGCGATGACACAGGTCTTGGTGTAGAACAAGATGGATTTATTCCTGGGCTCCCCGACAAGACTGGCGGGGGGTGAACAGAAGTTTTTATACAGCAACTCAGGAGGCGGGTGTAGGAAAGTGAACCAGTGAGATATGGTAAGGGAGGAATATAAGGTGGGGCAAATAGCCTATGAGCCTATCAGGGAAAATGTGGGGGAGGGAAATAACACAAAGTAAGGAGTGGGGTATCGAGGACAACAAGACAGACACCAAACTCTCTAGAGACAGGAGTAGGGATAGGGAGGATTGACAGCATGGAAGGGAGGAGGTTAGGGAAGGGCTTGGGAAAATTGGCAACTGGGAAGGAAGTGGATTAGGCAGGAGAACGGGGGGCAACCTTGGATTCAAAGCAAAACACACCACAACATCTCCCTGTTTCTTTTTACAAAAGGGAGGAGAGTTCTGGGGTTCAAAACAAATTTATGAATCTATTATGTAACATATCATATACATAATCTATCATATAACAGATTTTAGCATATGACAAATTATTACAGCAACAGAAAAGAATTCAAAAATTATCAGGAAAAAATGAACTACTTGTGACCATAACGCATGGGGTAAGGATCTTCTTCGCATAAGAAATTTAATATAAAATGTACAAAGTTATTATATTTGGAATCAGGGTCGGGGGCAGGAATTGCAGTGGAATTATCTTGAAGTAAGACTGAGCTTGAAGCATGAATCTCCGAGGAATCTGCATTTTCTGGGGTTTGAAAGTGATTTTGGAGGTCACTGCTCTTGTAGGATGTGATCAGCGAATGGAGATGTGGTCTTGCTCATGTTATTTTATGCAACTGTGGGTATTAACTGGACAGAACGATTCCTCTCTCTATAATATATAATTTAACAAGCAGATTATTTTAAAGTATCAAGAATATAATGAACAATTTTTTAGTCAAGAAATGTAGTTGGAAATGTGGGAAAATGGTTAAAGAAAAATCAACAAATATCATGAAGTTTAAATAAAGCCTACAGGTAAATTAATGAACTCTTTTTCCAAAGCATACTGTGAAAACTTTAAGACAATATTGAAATTAAAAGGAACATTTGGTAGGGTATAATTAAGGAAATAGATGGGGAACTTGGGCAGTCACTCTTGAATAATTTTGTTCTTATATTCATTCAATTGTTTATTTTTATTTTCATTATGATGATAGTAGGGTTTTTTTTTGTAATTTGGACAGTTTTTCTTGTGTGATCTTTCTTTTTACAGGTGAATCAAATTTTTGACTTTGATGGGCAAACACTTGCTTCATGTCTCTTTTTTCTATACTTAAAACATGTTTTAAACTGATCTTTTTGGATCCTTTTTTCATTTATCTCAGCTGTGAAAGCTTGTAGGTTAATGATCTTGAACAGTTTCCAAAAGGCTACGAAGGGTCAAGGGCTTTGGGGAGATTCTTCCAAAAATTAAATACCAATTGAATTCATAATTGATTCAGTTCATAAGACGAAATCTGATTACTTTGGTGACTGCCACAAGTGTTATGGGGTATCGGTAAGGGGACGGACCTGGGCGCCGCCATCCTAGGGAGAGACAAAATGGAGGATTCCAGGTGCGGGTTTCCAGCTCCACCTTCCTCTGAAGAGGTCCCTCCATAAAAGAGGGTGATCTCCCAAGAAGGAGGGTCCCCTGATGGGAGGCCCCATAGGTGATCGTCCCCCCAGAGGAGGAGCCGCAATAAGGAATGGGGGTGGTCCAACCCCACCTTCCAACAAAGGGCACTGGCCCCCACAGGCGATTCGTGCAGGGGCCTCTGCGGAAGGGGTGGGGCTGGAGGGAAACTTGGGGCTGGAGAAGAAAGGTCAAGGCAGGAAAGGGGGTTCCAAGCAGCGTGGCCAGCGCCACCTTGGAAAGGAGTGCCGGGTGCACTGCAGTTCCCTCGAGAGCTCTGAACAGTGTCCGGCGGGACGCTTGGGGTGCTGTGGCCAACACCATCCCCAAGGGAGGATAGGGTAGGGCTTTGGGAAGTCCAAGGGACAGAGGGTACAGGGAGCTTCACAGAAGCCACAGGGGAACTTACAGGGGAGGAGCCCGACGCAGCTGGATTTCAACAAGGTGCATGGATGTCAGGAACTTCTTGCAAAATATTAGATTCTCCCCTATTCTTATAAACGTGTCATTGTTTGATGGAAAATTGCTGCCCTATTCTTGTCTTTTCTACGCTCTCAGCCCTCATGGGATACCCCAGCCTTTTGGGGGAGAGCCCAGCTTTGGGTAAGAAAGAGACTAGAAAAGCACCCTCCTGATGAGTGGAGGGTACCCTCAGGGGATGCCCCAACCTTTTGGGGAAGAGTGAGGATCCAAGGGAGTGATGGTGAAGATCCCCTTGGATCAGGAGGGTTCCCTGTGGTCTCTGCAAGCTTGGCCACCAGCTTGTGGAGACTAAACCCACCTGCCAGGAAAATACCCTGCATTGGCTCACTTACCAGAGCTGTCCTTTGCTTTTAGTTAGTTTTAGCTAGCTGAGGCAAAGAAGTTCCCTGGACTGTGGCTTTTCCTTTTCTACAGACCTGCTCAAACCTGCTCTGGACTGAGCACACAGAAGAGCAACAGCAGCTCACACCTGTGGCCCACCAGGCCCAGCCTGGGCCGCAGCATTTCCAGTGCCAGAGGGACTGATAAGAGACTAAGTGAGTCAAACTGCAGCCCAGGGAGGGGACTTTCTGAGTTCATCTCTCTTTTGGAGCTGCAAGAAGTTTTATTGTTTAATATTCTTTAGATTTTCTTGCTTAATAAAGAGTTTTTTCCATTTTCCACCAAAGGGGTATTTTTTCCTGAACCAGTTGGGGAGAGGTGCCGATTGAATCTGTTTCCTAGAGGAACCCCTTTGGAGGTTCTTTCCCAAATTTTCCCTGAACCAGGACAGTGAGGAAGATCAGAGCAGCACCCATGCAAGTCACAGGCCCCAAAGTTAGAGCCCAACATCCCCCAGCTAGCGAGAGAGGGTACAGCCCATGGGCTGGCCTGTGATTCTTTCTGTGCGACCATGGGGAAGACATAGAAAGGTGGGATGGGAAACCCACTTCTGTCCTGGCAGCGCGGGTGCATCCACTCAAGGAGGGAAACACTAACCAAGGGAATTCCAGTAAAGTGAAGGTAGCCTCAGCCTCCCATGACCAAGCTCCTGGGTATGATCTGTCAGATCCCCTTGAAGGTACCTCTACCATGTACGGCCAGGAAAGAAATAATAACCAGGGTTAGAGGGGCCCTGCCTCTAGCCAGGAAGAGGCACTGGAAAACTGGATCTTCTGGATGGTGTGGATCTGATGGCCTGGCACATCAGAACCACAAAAATATAAAGCCTTAGCTGATACTCATGTGCAATGTACCCTAATGCCATCGGGACACGTGGGGGCAGAACCTGTTTCCATTGTCGGGGTGAAAGGGGAATCGCAGCAATTGACCATGGTGGGAGCCGAGGTGAGCCTGACTGGGAAGGAGCAGCAGAAACATCCATTGTGAGCAGCCCAGAGGCCCTGTGTATTCTGGGCATAGACTTCCTCCGGAACAGATGTTACAGAGACCCAAAGGGATTCAGGTGGGCTTTTGGCATAGCTGCTGCAGAGGCAGAAGACATTAAGCAATTGAACACCTTGCCTGGACTACCAGAAAACCCATCTGCAGTAGGACTCCTAAGGGTGGAAGAGCAACAAGTACCAATTGCTACTTCAACAGTGCACGACTGGCAGTATCAGACAAATCAAGGTGCTGGGATCCCCATCTACATGAATTGGAATGATCCATGATCCATGAGCTGGAGAGCCAAGGGGTGGTCAGCAAAACCCACTCACCCTTCAACAGCCCCATTTGGCCCGTGCGAGCCCCACTTTTCTGACAGAGAATGGAGATTGACTGTGGACTTGAATGAAGTGACTCCACCGCTGAGTGCTGCTGTGCCGGACATGCTGGAACTCCAGCACGAGCTGGAGTCCAAGGCAGCAAAGTGGTATGCCATGGATGACATTGCCAAAGTGTTTTTCTCCATTCCTCTGGCAGCAAAGGGCAGGCCTCAGTTTGCTTTCACCTGGTGGGGTGTGCAGTGCCCCTGGAACCGACTGCCCCAGGGTGGAAGCACAGCCCCACCATCTGCCATGGACTGATCCAGGCTGCACTGGAAAAGGGTGAAGCTCCAGAGCACCTGCAGTACATCGATGGCATCATTGTGTGGGGCAACACGGCAATGGAAGTATTTGAGGAAGGAGAGAGGATCATCCAGATTCTGCTGGAAGCCAGCTTTGCCATCAAGAAGAGCAAAGTCAAAGGACCTGCCCGAGAGATCCAATTCCTGGGAGTAATGTTGCAAGATGGATGGCGTCAGATTCCCTCTGAGGTCATCAAAAAGATCAATGTGATGGCTCCACCGACCAGCAAGAAGGAAACACAAGCTTTCCTAGATGCTACAGGTTTTTGGAGAATGCACATTACCAAGTACAGCCGGATTGTGAGCCCTCTCTACATGGTGACCCACAAGAAAAACAATTTCCACTGGGGCCTGTACAGCAGAAAGCTTTCGCCCAGATAAAGCAGGAAATTGCTCATGCAGTAGCTCTTGGCCCAGTCAGGACAGGACCAGATGTGAAGAATGTGCTCTACTCTGCAGCCAGGAACCATGGTCTGTCCTGGAGCCTTTGGCAGAAGGTGCCTGATGAGACTCGAGGCCGACCACTGGGACTTTGGAGTTGGAGCTGCAGAGGGTCTGAAGCCAACTACACCCCAACAGAGAAGGAAATCTTGGTCGCTTACGAGGGAGTCCAGGCTGCCTCAGAGGTGATTGGTACAGAAGCACAACTTCTCCTGGCACCCCGACTACCAGTACTGGGCTGGATGTTCAAAGCAAAGGTTCCCTCCACCCACCATGCCACCAGAGCTCCACGGAGCAAGTGGATTGCTCTCATCATGCAGCGTGCCCATATTGGTAAACTGAATTGCCCTGGGATTTTGTAAGTAATTACAAATTGGCCCAAAGGTGAAAGTTTTGGTGTCACAGATGAAGAAGAAGAACCAGTGACACAGGCTGAAGAAGCTCCACCATACAACCAACTGCCAGCAGAGGAAACACATTAGGCTCTATTCACTGACGGTTCTTGTCACATCGTAGGGATGAATCAGAAGTGGAAAGCAGCTGTATGGAGTCCCACACAACGGGTTGCAGAGGCCACTGAAAGAGAAGGTGGATCAAGCCAGCTTGCTGAACTCAAAGCTGTTCAACTGGCCCTAGACATTGCAGGAAAGGAGAAGTGGCCAAAGCTCTACCTCTACACTGATTCATGGATGGTAGCTAATGCTATGTGGGGGTGGCTGGAGAGGTGGAAAGAGGCTAACTGGCAGTGTAGAGGAAAACCACTTTGGGCTGCGGAAGAGTGGAAAGATATGGGTACCTGGGTAGAGAAGTTACCTGTGAAGGTTCGCCATGTAGATGCCCATGTCCCCAGAAGCAGAGCTAATGAAGAGCAGCAAAACAATCAGCAGGTAGATCAGGCTGCAAAGATAGGGGTATCAAAGATAGACCTCGATTGGGAACACAAGGGGGAGTTGTTCCTAGCATGATGGGCCCGTGATGCCTCAGGTCATCAGGGCAGAGATGCCACCTACAAGTGGGCATGAGACTGAGGGGTGGATCTAACCATGGACAATATTTCTCAGGTGATCCATGACTGTGAGACATGTGCTGCCATCAAACAGGCCAAGCAGGTGAAGCCCCTCTGGTATGGTGGGCGGGGGTATAAGTACAAGTATGGGGAGGCCTGGCAGATTGACTACATCACACTGCCCCAGACACGCCAAGGCAAGCGCTACGTGCTCACCATGGTAGAAGCCACCACTGGATGGATGGAAAGCTACCCTCTGTCTAATGCTATAGCCCGTAACACCATCCTGGGCCTTGAAAAGCAGGTCCTTTGGAGGCATGGTACCCCTGAGAGGATTGAGTCAGACCATGGGACTCATTTCAAGAACAGCCTTATCAACACCTGGGCTAGGGAACATGGCATTGAGTGGGTGTACCACATCCCCTACCATGCACCAGCTGCAGGCAAAGTGGAGAGGTACAATGGACTGTTAAAAACCACCTTAAAAGCATTGGGTGGGTGATCTTTCAAAAATTGGGAGCAACATTTAGCAAAGGCCACCTGGTTAGTTAACAGCCAAGTTTCCACCAATCGAGCAGGTCCTGCCCAGTCTGAGTCCCTGAATACAGTAGATGGAGATAAAGTCCCAGTGGTACATGTCAGAGGTTTGTTAGGTAAAACAGTGTGGATCAATTCTGCCTCAAGTACAGACAAACTCATTCGTGGGATTGTCTTTGCTCAGGGACCAGGTTGTACATGGTGGATAATGCAGAGAGATGGAGCAACACAATGTGTACCTCAGGGAGATCTGATTGTGGGGTGACACTCATGCAAATATCACTGTTTGCTGGATGTTACTGCCAGTGTCTGTACATGAAAACACACAGACATGCGACAGAAAGAAATGTGTAAGTGTTGAAGATTTGAGTAAGTGAAATGGAAGGAAATGTGTATGAGTAAGTGAAAGATGGAAGTTTTTACTTGATGAAGTTTTTACATGATCTTGACAATATGGAGATAAGTGGTGGAATGTCCTAGGGTGACGTTATGGTGATTGTATCCCCAATAGTGTGTTCTGTTTATGTTTGATATTATGTTCTGTACTTTCAGAACTGACTCAGAAACTGAAGGTTTGTTTTGTCTTGTTATCAGCCGGCTCACCTCCCCCATGGTCTGTTGTCTAGATGAGGCTGGTGCTGGCTGGCTTGGTTTTGCTTTGCTTGCTGGCTTTCCTTTGCTTGCTTGCTTCTGCTTTTGCCTTTGCTTTTGTATGTTAGTTAGTTTAGCTAAGCAGTCCAATTTCTTCCCTAAACTGTTTTTTTTTCCTTTCCCTTTCCTGAATATCACTCCAGCCTGCTCCGGACTGGGACTGGGAAACACCGAGGAGCACCGAGAGCCTGCGCTCTGTGATCTGCAGCAGCCATCCCCAGTGCCCAGAGCAATCCCCAGCGCCCAGACCCGGGCGACCACTCCCAGGAGAGACTTTCTGGATTTGTCATCTCTTCAGAGTGGTGAAAGAGTTTTGTTGTCATCTGATGTTGTTCATTTTTTTAGTGCTGGGAAGGGTTTTGTTTGTTAAATAAACAGGTTCTTTTCCATTTCTCTCAGAGAAAATTCTTCCCGAACCAGGTGGGTGGGGATGGGCCGTGTGGTTTGTTTTCTGAGGGCTCCTTTCAGAGGTTTTCTCCAAAATTTGCCCTAAACTAGGACAAATATTTTGCTGCCCAACTTGTGGCTTGAGAGAGTGGAAAAAACCCCGTTGTAATCATATTTTGGTTCCAATTACTTTGTCTTGGTATGGAGCAGTTACTGGTTATGTTGTTTGAATTCATAGTGTCTCTTGGGGTGGAGGCCTGCATAAGTTTCTGGTCCCTAGGGTCTTCTGAGATCTTAATCCCTCTCTGGTCCCTAGGTTTATTTTTTTATCCAGGAATAGCTCTGGTATGGTCCCTAATATGTAGTTTTTGCAGTAGAAGGGCACTGACCAGAATATCCATCAGGCTGGGCTTGGGTGTCATGGCTTACAGGGGGTTTATAAAGGTGCTGAGGTCTGTTCCAGGAATGCATGGCTCATAGTCATGGTTGTGCAGCTAGTTTGTTAGAGGGGAAGCAGGGGATGTGGCTTTTCAACCTTTGCTTTCCTTCTTCTCCTCTGAATCTCTTAGCTCCCTATTAGAGAATGTTCAGTTTCCCCTGACTGTTAATGAGACCATCTTCCTGGTGTTTAATCTGGTAAGCTTTCTCTATACAGTCTGCAGTCTCTCTAGAATGAGGGCTGAGATTTCTAGAGGGGCTGAAGAGACCCCTGACCCAGGAGTAGACCCAGGTGTGAGAAATCCTGAGTGGTGTGGGAAATGGGGGGATGGGAATTGGCACATAGACCGTTTTCCCACATTCAAATCGATTTTACTGATTTGCCTGAAGTAGGAAGGTATAAACACTTATTGGTGATAATAGATCACTTGACTCACTTTGTAGAGGTATTCCCTACCTGCAGGGCAACTACACAAACAGTAGTAAAAATACTATTAGAAGAGATAATCCCCTGCTAAAGACTAGCAGAAGTAATAGACTCTGACAGAGGGCCACACTTTGCCTCCAAAATAATTAAAGAAGTAGTTACAGCTCTAGGAACAAAGTGGCAATATCATACGCCCCGGCATCCACAAAGCTCAGGTAAAGTGGAAAGGGTAAATGGGAAAATTAAAAAACAACTAACTAAATTGATGTATGAAACACAATTATCTTGGGTAAAATGTTTACCTTTAGCCTTGGAATATAGGAATATAGGAATATAGGAACTCAGCCCAGAACTGATATTGGAATTTCTCCATTTGAAATGCTTTATGGGATGCCGTATGACATGGATTCTCCTATAGATCACCCTGAAATAAGTAATCAACAAATTAACCAATATGTCAGGCAACTTATGAAGGCTCGGGAAGGGCCTAGAAGAGCTGGGTTACTAGTGCAACAACCTCCTTTAGACCTAGCAATCCACAATATAAATCTAGGTGATAAGGTGTTAATAAGAAATCTAGAAAGAAACCTCACTAACCCCAAATTGGGAAGGCCCCTGTGTTGTTTTACTCACTACAGAAACTGCAGGCAGAACCGCCGAGGAGGGATGGACCCATGTGAGCCGAATAAAGGGACCGATTCCTGCTGCTGCCGAAGAGCCCTGGAGAATAACCAGCCAGCCCGGGGACCTTAAGGTCACATTTAAATGGACTGAATGGACTCAGTAAGAATTGTACGAACCAGCTGGTAGAGTGAGATATTGGACTATGGATATCCGATAACTAATGATTTAGAGTATATTGTACAAATAAGGATTGTAATTGTTACCTTTTTGTATGCTCTATTTGTAAAATTTGCCAGGAACGGTGGTGGGTCCATACTTATAGAGGCATTCCTCCTAGGGGTATTTGTAAAGGTGCTATCAGTTAGAACTGACAGAGTCAGTCCTAAGGATTGGAGAAGAGAACGGGACCCTACCAAGGGAATCCCAAGAGTGGTGGGAAGTGTTTATTAAGGGGGCTACACCCGAAAATTGTTGTTTCCACTCCAATGAACCAATTCCCTTAATTGTTCAAATTATAAAAGGGAATTGCTGGAAAACTTTACCTGGGATTCAGTGTGACTCACTACAAGTGAAGGATAAAATCTGGAAATCATTCAAAAAGAGGCAACAAAAACAGAGTAAGGGTCCTCCTGAAGAATATCCTTGCTGCCGAGAAGATGGTGCGCCTCGCGGCTCGGAGCAACCGAGTCGGTGCGCGAGGTAGAAGGATAAGAAGCGGTGGAGGAAAGAGCCCTCAGACTGGGACAATTCAAAGGTATTTCAAGAACTGCCTCAAGGATACTGATCTCCCAAGGATAAAGGTGAGCCCGGCAATAACATGTCAAAACAAACACTGGGAATGGGGAGATAATGATAATCAAACCCTGGGGCACTTTGGACTCCACCCTTGCTGGCAAATTCTGTGCATATTAGTTATATGTTGTACCTGGCCTGGTCAAGGGGACTATGCACACCACCCAGTTTTCCCCAGCAGCAGATGCAGGCAGTGACCCTAATTAAAAGGTAGGGATGGTGTTTGCTGGTTATAGAGCAACTGGTAGGGGTTGGTTGGACTCTGACCAAAATAGACCAAGGGAAAGTTGTTAAGCATAATGCCACCACTGTAGCTCCCATTTTTTTTGTTACTAATGAGGACTTGGTAAACTCTATGTGGAGATGGAGTAAACCTGAACTCCGGGCTACCTATTGGTGTCCTATTTCCAATCCTGGGGGGGTGGATATTGAAATTATCCTGGGGAATATCTGTGAGTATTAGGGCTGTAAAGCCATAGCAACCGCCTAGGCTGTCACCCATCCAGATAAATTTCTAAAGGTCTCATGGTACCCTGAGAGGTGCAAAATTCTGGAGTATGGCACTCAAGGAGAAATTCTGTATCAGGGAGATTGCTGGTCCCATAATATTGTTGTTACTAAGTTTAACTTTCAAACCTTGCATTTTTAATAAAATCATAGTCATTATAAAAGGAAGACTAGAGGCAGCTCATCTAATGCTTATTAGAGATAGGTATGAAGCATTGCCCAGAGATTCAAAAGTAGATAAAATCCTGGTCTTAAGCTACCAAAAGTTAAAGTGTTTTAATGAACCAATTGGTAAAGAGAAAAAGGAGGGATTGTAATAAATAAAAAGGTCTTTGTTCATCAAACGAGCATCAAAGGAGATAAGAATTTGAACGGAGTAGGGAATCTCAAGATGTGGGAGGAGAAGGAGAAAGGGGGGTAAACAGCAAGTATTCTGCTTAAGAATTGTGCAGATGCAACTAGCATAGAAGACTGTGTAACTAATTATATACAAGTTAACTTTTAGGCCAAGGACCATCCGCAAGGAAGATGAGGAGCCTTCATTCCTATGACCACCAAGGGCAGAAAAAACACCCCCTAGCAACCAATTGCACCGGCGAAGAGTACATCGGGAGAAAACACGTCAACCAGAAAAAAAAAAGGGACTATAAAAACAAAGAGGTAAAAGGGGGAAGGTGCGCCGTGGCAGAACAGAGACTCCCCGGCCACCCAGCGCTGTTCTTTTGCTTAATACCGCTTGCTAAATAAATTCTTGTTAATTGATTTATCTATAATTGGCCTCCCCAATTGAATTTGTCCATAACAATCCTGACTAGAGAAATGAAAAAAAATAAACTTGGTGTATTATCCAACACACATGTGCAGAGCAAGCCCCCGGCTGCTGAGTCTCAGCAGAAGGCTGAGGGAAATGCACCCACTACATCCCCTCTGCGACTCACTCGGCATCTGGTGCAGAAGTTTGGATGCCTGCAGGGGTTGCTTGTCTCCTCTGGGTGTGCTCTTCCTTCCCTCTGGGAGGGCCTTAATGGAAATTAGTTCCATTTCTCCTGCAGACCAGAGTGGCAGGGAGTCACTGCAGGCTGGTGATACTCTGATACAAGGAAACGGGTGTGCATACAAACCATGCTGTGAAAAGCCAGTGTCCATAAGGGAGCCAGAGGAGCCCTGCATCTTTATTTGAATAAAGGGAGAGAGTCCATGGGAACATCTGCTGCTGGGGTTTTCTCTCTCAAAGTTTTGGAGGACACAGCCTCCTTTTAAACTCCTGGCCACATGCTGCCCTCTTCCTTTCCCCACTGGCTGGATTACCAGGCCAGGGGACTGCAGGGACCTTTGTACCCTCTTTTCCTTTTGCAAGGTATTAGTTCTGGTCTCCATCCAAACTGTAATAGATAGATAATGAGATGATTGGCTCTCTCAATTAAGGGATGAATATTGTGTGTATCTTAAGAGAAGCTTTACTAATGCAGAGTTATGTTTTTGTGATTTGTTGTTTAGATGTTCTGTCTTCTCCCCACAGTCCCCTTCCCCCCCACTCCCTATTGTTCCCACCTGGAACAGGTGGGCTTTCTAGGACAGGTAGAAAGAAGGCATGTGTGGTATTCACATATCCTTTGAATAGTGAGAGACACAGACTTTCCCAGGAAAATCCTGGGGAAGGCTGTGAGAAAGCTCAGAGAAAGAAAAACAATTATCTTCATTTGCTGCATCTGTTGTTTGGCACATGTGGAATGGAGATTGTTTACCAAAGAGGGATTTCTTCATTGGACTCTGGTGATGGTGTTTTGATTTCATTTGACCAACTGGAGCCACTCTGTGTTGGACTGTCTCTAAGTGTCATAGGTTTTTCTTCAGTATAGCAGTAGTATAGTTTTTAGTATAGTGTAATATAGGACAGCTTAATAAAGCTTTTGTTCAGCCTTCTGCAAACATGGAGTCAATGCACGTCATTCCCTGAGGTGGAGGTCCACCAGAATAGGTGTCGACATATACCCCTTGCATGGGAGAGTTAGGAATGGAAACGCTTGTTGCTGGGGGGATGTGACGTGACAACACCTGACCTTCAAATGCAGCTACAAGAAATAAATTCCACCAATAAAGGGCAAAGAAGGGTTGACTGACAGACTTTGGGAGGGGCCAGGGTGGCTGATGCACCCTCCAGGAATGTGAAAGGTGAAGCATCAATCTTGAAGATGAGGCAGCCACCTGGCAGGCAGCCATGGGGCAGGGGGCCTTCCCAGGCCTGTTCTTCCTTATTAGTCCTTCTCTTATGTTTTTGTAAATGTTTAATAAACATTTTAAAAATTTTAAAGTGAGCAGTTGTTTCTCACAAAAACCAGTCCTAAGGTGGGATGGTCATGTGTCGTGGTTTGACACGGGAAAAGAATTTTCTTGGAAGGAAGAGGTCAGCCCAGTCCGGGGTCAGGTTTGGATACTGACACTTGGGGTGACCAATTGAAGGTGGGCACGCCTCTGAGAACACAGAGGGGTTAAAAGCAGAACTCCCAGGAGAACTCGCTCTCTTTGGTTCCGGTCATTGGAGAGTGCAAACCTCTCCTGCCCAGCCATGAGCTGGGTGGGGAAGGGGAAGCCATGTGGCCTGCAGAGGTAGGCCAGGGGGTGAAGGGTCTGAAACCGAGCTGGGCCAGTTCCTGCGGACGGAAGGGTGGAGAACGTCTGAGATGTCTTTGTTCCCCCCCCAGCCTAGAGGAAAAGACAAAGAGAGCCTGCAGACACCCGGGAGTTTGCCAGCAGAGGAGAAGGAGGAGGAGGGGGGAATATGCCCAGCCTGGGAGACAGCACAGCGTCCTGGGCTAGAGATTTCAGCCATCTGTGGAGTCCAGGAATTTTAACCCTTTCCTGTGAAATGAAGGCTTTGTGAAATATTGCTCCTCCTCAATTTGAAGGAAAGAGAGACAGCCAGGGACCTCAGTTGTTAGAGAAAGAAGGCTGGGGGCAGATGATGGAGTGGCTGTTGGCTGGAGTCTTTTTGTCAGCCATAGACTGAACCAATTCTTCCTTCAAGAGAGACTGCATTTTAGGGGGATGCAATGGTGAGCCAAGAAACTCCTCCAGCAACTACCAGTTCAGGGATGAACAGAGGAAAGCGGAGGAGGGTGTGAGGCTGCCCTCCGTCTTCAGAGAAGAAGAGAAGGCGATCTCTGTTCTTGGACCCCCAGCCCCAGGGGAAAATGGGGGGGACTGTAGTCCTAAAATGAGACACTGTACTGTTGTTCCTGTTGGTCCTTGGCAAAGCATCCTTAAAGGGGCCCTATAAGCAGTCTCCGTCCATGCACGGTGGTGAGAGCACTGTGACATGGAGAGGAGAGCGTCACACTGGCTCGGTGTGTTTGGGTGGTGCCATGTGTGACATGGAAACACAAGAGGTGGCAGCTATGTTTCCTGGGGGTCTATGGTGCTAGGGGGACTTCCCTCTCCCCCAATGGACTCAGTATTGATTATATTGAAGGGTGAAGACTTGATTAAGGATCCGATCGTGTCTCGCTGTGGTTTGTTGGAGGTGGGTGGTGGGAGGAGGAATGTTTTGAAAGGTTTTCATTTCAAATTTTGTGTGTGGTTTTTTTCCTCCCTTTTTTTTTTCCTTTTATAGTAGTAGTAATGTAATAAAGTTTTCCCCTTGTTATTAAGTTTGGCCTGCTTTGCTCTGTTCTCGATCACGTTTCACAGCATTCAATTGATAGGTTACATTTTCATGGGGGTGCTGGCATTGTGCCAGTGTCAAACCATGACATCGTGTTACTCCTGACAGGAATGGGCTCCCTGCAGTTCGAGCTGCTCTGCAGCCTGTGCTTTTCCGTACCCTGCTTTGCTCTTCAGGTGGCAGATGCCTTGGGCAGGTTACTCCAGACACACGAGAGTGCCAGGGTAGGCCCAATCCCTAAAGCTCTCACAGAGCTGTGCTTCACTGCAAATTAGGTAAGCATGAAACGGATTTTAAAGACCGTAGCACATCTGCAGATTCAAGGGATAGTAAAGCCACTGCTGCACTCTGAGAAGTAAGTCCACAGTCTGAGTTGTTGATGTCATTTAAATAATTTGCAGTTCATTGTGATGATGATGATGATAGTATCATAGAACATTTTCTCTTTTTTCCCTCCCCCTAATAAAATGGTGCCATTCAGCTTCTGGAGAAAAGAACTCTCAAAGGTGCAGTTTGGCAGTCATGGAGGCAGAGGTGGGGGAGAGACAGATATGCCCTGGAGGGATTCTCTGGAGGGCTCCAGCATTTAAACAAGCTACTTTGATACATAGACTCGGACATTTTCAATACTAAATGGCTGCATTAAATGGTTTTCCAAGCCTTATGCTGGCCAGAAAGCTTTTAAAGCCCATGGGAGTTTAGCCTCCATGAGAAAGGCAGCATCAGTTCCTGTGCCAGGTGAGACATAGCGTTCAAAAGCTCAGCTTGTGTCTAGAGAAGTCACCAGCCTAATGTAAGCAAGGCCAGAAAACTTCTCCAGTCCTGCTGAGCGGGTGTGGTAGAGCTGTTGTGTTTCACAGCAGCTCCATGGCAGAGCAGCAGCTGCAGGAGAGGGCCCAGGACAGGCTTGGGGGGAGCGGGGCGGCAGGAAGCTGAGCAAAGCCCCCGCTCTGTGACACAGGCAGAAGCAAACAAAGATGGTGACTTGTAGAGATTCCTGCTGTGCTCAAAGTTTGCCTCTGAAGACTGAGAGGTGAGCTTGTCCGGAATCCCAGAAAACATCAGAGAAAAGGTTTTAGGTTAGTTGTTGTGATTAAGCACAAGTCTCCAGTGAGAAAAGAGCCTCTGAAGCAAGCTGTGAGTCATAGGGTGTCTTAGTTTTTAGTAGAGCATAGATTACCAATTAAATACAATTTTAATTTTTATTCTAGAAGTGTAAAAATATTCTAAGTTTTTCTGAATTCTAAAACTACTTTGAAAAATATAGAACTGTTGTGGGAAAAGGGACAAAATATTTGGAGAATTATCTATGAAAAATATTCATAAATCTTGCAAAATGAAAAATAAATGCAGTAGCTGCTGGTCTCAGGAGCCCAAAGCCCAGCTGCTGCCTGCCCAGCACTGGCTGTGCCCAGACAAGCAGCTCCACCAGTGCTTGTGGTAGCACCCAGGGACCAGAGCTGAAGCACAAAGATGCTGCTGGAGTCAGGCCCTGCCCTGGCAGGAGGGCTGCACCTCCTGTCCTGGCTGGACACCAGGGCCAGCACCTTTGGGGACAGAGGGTCCTGTTATAGGTGGTGGCAGCATGTCCCCAGCAGTAAGTGGGCAATGCAGCTCTGGAAGGGCTGTTGGAAACTGGCTTGGGGACGGCTGATGACAGGCACAGGTCTCCGTGGCTGAAGTCCTTGTCTGGTCTTCTGAAGCTGCAGAGGCGCTGCTGTGGAGAGAGGAGTGGCTGAGGCCCCAGCTGCCAGTGGCACACAGGGACCCTCGTGCACAGCAGGGCCCAGAGCTGGCAGGGCTCCCCAGCACGGCTGGAGCGGCTGGCACACCTTGGCCCAGCTGCACAGCTGCCCCTCGAGGCCCCGGCGAGCAGGGGACGGCTCTGGGCAGCTCCCTGGCCAGGAGCAGCCCCCGAGCGCCTCTGCCTTTCAGGGGCCATCTCGTCCCCGCTCTTTCTCTTGCCCACCTTGCTGTGCCTCTGCCCTGTGCCCCTGGGGCTGCTCCTGGCCAGGCAGCCCCAGGGGGAGCCAGCACTGGCTGCAGCCCCAGCAGCCCCCCAGGACAAGGCCCAGCAATGAAGAGGCCAAGGAAAGCACTGGGCAGCATCAGAACCCTCAGCAGAGTTCTTTGGACAGCCATGGACTGGCCACAACTCCACTGCAGCTCACTGTAAATGTTTCCCATCTACATTAGACTTTTAAAAGAAACTGTTTGAGGGAAAGATGATGAAAACACTCACCGTTTTCTCTTCCAGTAACACCAGATTCCAACACAGGGCAACATGAAGATAAGCTCCAAAAAAAGCAGACCTGCAATTAACTGTAGCACACAGTGTGTTTCCCAATAGCAACCACTTCTGAGGCTGTTCTGGGCATCGGGAACAGTTGTTGTGGGGCCGGCTGCATCTGTGGGAGCAATGGGGAGCGTGAGCCCGCGCTGTGCTGCACTGCTGAGCTGGCAGCACGGTGGATACGGCCAGGACGTTCTCTGTTTGCCCAGAGCTGGGGCCTGCAGGCACCTTGCCGCCCCTTGGCACAGGCTGTGCCTCCCAACACAGCCCAGCAGGCCGGGAGGAGAGCCCGGGGCCAGCGCAGCTGCTTGGGCCGTCGCTGCTTGGAGGGACAGGGGCCAAACCCATCCCTGAGCAGCCCCTGCCAGCCCTGGCCCTCCCTACCCTGGGACAGCTCCCCCAGCCCCAGGGGACAGAGCCAGGCCCTGTCAGGAGCCAGTGCAGCCCCTGCCCAGCCGGGAGCCAGGGCTGGCTCTGGCCCTGGGCTGGCAGCAGGGCTCCCGCCCGGGGCTGCCTCTGTGCCTGGGGCCTCTGGGCACTCAGGGCGGCTGCGGGAGCAGCTGCAGCGGGAGGGACGTTGGTACAGAGTCCCGATTCCCCGGGGCTGCCAACGAGCTCCAGAGGCCCGGAAGCCCAGGCGCCTCCAGCTTTGGCTGCTGCCGGGCCGTGCAAGGGCAGGGCCTGGGGGAAGAGCTGCTGCCACACAGCCCCGCCGAGGGCTGAGCCCGGCACAGCAATCACCTCCTGTGCCTGTGCCCGTGCCTGGCATTGCCTCCCTTCCTTCAGGAAATGCTGCCTTCCATAGAGCGCCTCTGTCCATCCCTTAAGAAAGGAAGAGGCACAGGTGAATCAGATGGAACCATTACACATCAGGGGGCTGGAAACTTCCGGAGGCAATCCTTGTCAAAGACATGGATAAGGATCAGGAAAAGGCCCAGGCTCTTGGGGCTGTGGCAGGTCTCTGTCTTTTCCAAACCGCCACCCCTCCTGATCTTCTGGAGACTGGGAAATTGCAGGGGACATCAGGGTGTGTATGGCCCGTGGCGAAGTTGGGGCTCCCTGTCAGCTGGTGCCAAATGCCTTCCTGCAGAGGCTGGGGAGAAGCTGCAGCCAGGCCAGCCTGGGAAACAGCCCTGCAGGGCATGAGAGCAGCAGCGGGGCAGTGAGGCTGCCATGGATCCCTTCCCGCTGTGCCAGCCACGGCCTGTCCAGATGTGCAGGGAAAGCCCCCAGCTGCTGAGTCCCAGGGGAAGGCTGAGGAGATGCACCCACCTTGTCCTGCCTGCAGAATTTCCTGCAGCATTTGCTGCATGTTTTCGGATGGCTCATGGGGTTTCTTGCGTCCTGTAGCTTTGTTCTTTCCTGTTGCAGGACCTTAGAGCAAAACAATGCCGTTTCCCAGGAAGGGATCCCACAAAACCCATGCTCAGCCTGTGGGATCAGCAGGGACACACTACTCACCCCTGAGATGGGAGCTGGGCTTGCGAGCAACATCCACCAAAGGACCTGGGAAAGACCTCCCTGCAGCCACACCTGTAACTCAACAGCCACAGAAGCTTCTGCCATCTCTGCAGATCTGCACGGGCAGCACTGAGCTGCAGGAGCAGTGAGGGGATGGCTCAGGGCGAGGGCACACACGTGCGTGATTCTGTCCTGGCACCTGCAGCGATGCCCCCCTGGCCGAGCTCTGGGCTCTGAGCTGGCAGCTCTCACAAGGGGAAAGGCCTTGACCTACCCTCGCCATCTCCTGGAGGCTCAATCCTGAACGTGGGTTGGGAAGCCAGATCACTTTTGCTAGCAGGGTTATCTGCAAAGAAAGGCAGGACAGAACAGCTCCCGTGGCAATTTAGGAGATCCTCAGGCTGCACCCAAGGCTCAGCCCTGGGGCACAGCCCTGGGCTCAGCCCCTTCCCTCTCTGCTCTTCTCTGTGGCTGCACAGAGCACACGGAAGGACACACTGGCATTGCACACAGGAAGAAAACTGACAGCTAAATGCTCCTTCCTCCCACTGACAGTGATCCTGTGGGATCACTCAGGGTTTGAGAAGGGAGCAGGCAGATTTTCCTGAATCCATCTAACTTGAGATGGTCTTAAGGGAAAGGGCAAATGTATGAGCTTTTGCCACCTTGTTGCTGCCTATTCTGTCAGAAAAGGTACATTGAGAATTTACCTCCAGCATTTCCCAAGAGTCTCAAGCCGTAATCCAGCAGGCCTTCCAGATAATCCATGGTCTGTTCCCAATCTAGAAGGGAGCAAAGATCAGAACCATTTCCATGGTGTGCTGGGATCCCCTTCTGCCTCAGGGGGCTGGGGAAGGTCATGGGAGCCTGATGTGAAAGAACAAGGCCGATGTTGCACAGGGGCCTGGGGAGCTCTGGGCTGGCTCCTGGTCAATCCCCATCCACTTTGCAGGCCCTGTGCAACATCCCTGGAGAGGAAACTGGAGCAGCACGCGGCCCATGGGGATTCTCTCACTTGCACAAAGGAAACTCTCTTTAATCCTTGGGGAAAACTGCAGCTGGCAGTGCTGCAAATATCCTTTCCTAACTCCCTCCCTCCCTCCCTCCCTCCTGTCCTACCAACTGCCCATCATCCTTCTGCTGGAACAGCTCCCCTGCCACAACAGGAGATAGCAGAGCTTTTTCAGGACACCCTGGAGCCTTGCCCTCCCCCTCTGCCCTTTCCCCACCATGGGCACCCCGTGCAGTTGTTCCCAGGTCTCGGGACGTGTCTCCCATGGAGGGACCCCAGCAGGACTGCTCAGTACCCGAGTGCCCTGAGCATAACAATTCCTCTGGGCTGTGCCGGCCCTGTCCGGGCTGTGTCTGCACTGCCAAGCAACAGGGAGGGCAGCTCAAGCCTCAGCAGAGCACAGGCCCAGAGGCACAGCAATTACCTCCTGTGACTGTGCCTGGCAGCACCTCCCTTCCTGCAGCAGAGGCTGCCAATGAGCCACTGCTTCCTCTGGGAAATGCTGCCTTCAGACCAGCTTCTACATCCACTTCTGGAGAAAAGAAAAGACGCAGGCGGGGTTGTTCCACATAGTGGAGGTGGCACCTTCAGGAGGCAATGCTTGTCAAAGGAAAGCATGGTTAAGGATCAGGAAATCCCCATAAAATTTCTGGGTAGGCTATGACCCACTCCCTGCTCCACACCACCACTACTCCTAATCTGCCTTGAGACTGGGAAATTGCAGAGGATCTCAGGGTGGGCATGGGCTGTGGTGGAATTTGGGGTCCCTGTCTGCTGGTGCCAAATGCCTTCCTGCAGAGGCTGGGGAGAAGCTGCAGCCAGGCCAGCCTGGGAAACAGCCCTGCAGGGCATGAGAGCAGCAGCGGGGCAGCGAGGCTGCCATGGATCCCTTCCCGCTGTGCCAGGCACGGCCTGTCCAGATGTGCAGGGAAAGCCCCCAGCTGCTGAGTCCCAGGGGAAGGCTGAGGAGATGCACCCACCTTGTCCTGCCTGCAGAATTTCCTTCAGCATTTGCCTCATGTTTTCAGATGGCTCATGGGGTTTCTTGCGTCCTGTAGCTTTGTTCTTTCCTGTTGCAGGACCTTAGAGCAAAACAATGCCGTTTCCCAGGAAGGGATCCCACAAAACCCATGCTCTGTGGGATCAGCAGGGACACACTACTCACCCCTGAGATGGGAGCTGGGCTTGTGGGCAGTAACCAGCAAAGGAGCTGGAGAAGTCCTCCCTGCAGCCACACCTGTATCTCAACAGCCACAGAAGCTTCTGTCAGATCTGCACGGGCAGCACTGAGCTGCAGGAGCAGTGAGGGGATGGCTCAGGGCGAGGGCACACATGTGTGTGATTCTGTCCTGGCACCTGCAGCGATGCCCCCCTGGCCGAGCTCTGGGCTCTGAGCTGGCAGCTCTCACAGGGGGAAAGGCCTTGACCTACCCTCGCCATCTCCCAGAGGCGAAGTAATGGGTATGGGTGGGGAAGCTGCACCACCTTCACCAACAGTTTCAGCTGCAAAGAAAGGCAGGACAGAATAGCTCCCGTGGCAAATTAGGAGATCCTCAGGCTGCACCCAAGGCTCAGCCCTGGGACACAGCCCTGGGCCCTGCCCCTTCCCTGTCTGCTCTTCTCTGTGGCTGCACAGAGCACACGGAAGGATACACTGGCATTGCACACAGGAAGAAAACTGACAGCTAAATGCTCCTTCCTCCCACTGACAGTGATCCTGGGGAATCACTCACAGCTCCAGAAAGGGAGCAGGGAAAAGTTTTAAGAATTCTTCAACCCTCAACGAAAATGGCACTAGTAAGTTCTTGCCACACTAATACTGATTATGCCGTCAGGAAAAAGGAAAATGCAGAACTTGCCTCCAGCATTCTCCAAGATCTTTAAAGTGTTATTCACCGTCACTTGCAAATAATTCAAGTCGTGATCCAAATCTAGAGGGAAGCAGAGACCAGACCCATTTCCATTGTGCTTGAATCCCCTTTTGCGTCAGGGAACTGGGCACTTCAAGGGGATCAATAAGGCTGTGGAAGCCAGGTGGCAATGGGCAAGGCCAAAGATGCACAGGGGCCTGGGGAGCTCTGGGCTGGCTCCTCGTTACCCTCCACCCTCTTTCCCTGCCCTGTGTAACATCCCTGGAGAGGAAAATGGGGCTGCCCAGGGCCCACGGGGGCTCTCTCTCTCCTACAGAGGAAACCCTCCCTAAAGCCCAGGAGAAAACCATCCCCAGCGCTTCCCGGGGAGCAGGGAGCTCTGTCCCGGGAAGGGGGAGCCAGGTGCCGGCTCACCTATTCCCCCCACTTTTAGCGGAGCAGCCTGGGCAGCCCTGGCAGGCAGGGCCACGGCCAGGAGGAGCAGGAGGAGGAGGCGCAGAGCAAGGGCCATGGTGCCTTGCCCTGTGCCAGTCCCGCCGCTCTCGCTGCCACCACTGTCCTGACACCGCTGTCCCAATGTCAGCACCGCTGCTGCCACCACCGCTGCTGCCGCAGCAGTTGTGCTCCAGGACTGCCTGCTTGGGCCTTGTGGTGCTGTGCAGCCACGGGGCTCTGGGACCTCTGTGACCCAGAGCCCTCTGTGACCTCAGCCTGCTGTGACCCCAGAGCCCTCTGTGACCTCATGGTCTCAGCTGTACCCCCAGAGTGTACCCCCTTCTGTACATATGGACTGCCCTGACTGTAAATGTTTTGCTTCATCCAAGGGCCATTACTCAGAAAAACCTTCAGGGACACAGGGTCTTGTCTGGGTGGAGGCAGCATCTGCAGAGCAACAAGCTGGTAATGCAGCTGTGACAGGGACATCAGGCATGGGCATGGAGATGGGAAATGCGGGCAGATGTGTCCCTGACTGAGTTGTTTGGCCGTTCTTAGAATTCTTTGCCCCATTCAGAGGAGCAGATGCTGAGAAGGGAGGTACCTGAGGCCCCAGTTACAGCTGGGACACTGTCCTGGGGCGACTTTATGATGCTTGTATCCCCATTTGTCAGTTTAGCCCAGAAATTAGTTGTGCACCTTTAGGACTGGTTCCAAGAGTGAAGGGGGAGGCAAGAAGAAGCGCAGAGTTTGTTGTCAGAAACTGCACTTGCTCCCCCACATCCTTCTCCTGGACTCTGCTGTCTGTGGACAGACAAGACAGCAGGATAGAGCTCTCCTTTGCTTTTTAGTTAGCATTTAGCTAGCCGAGGCAGGGAATTTCTCTGGACTGTGGTTTTTCTTTTTTCGTGGAACTGTTTCAACCTGCTCTGGACTGAACACCCAGAAGAGCCCCAGCAGTTCACACCTGTGGCCCACCAGGCTGGGCCTGGGCTGTGGCATTTCCAGGGCCAGAGGGACTGATAACAGAATGAGTTTGCAGAGCCACAGCCCACAGAGGGGATTTTCTGACCTTGTCATTTCTTCTAAGCAGCGAGAGGTTTTAGTGTTTAATAATGTTCTTTTTTTTTTTTTTCTTTTCCTGACGGTGAATGCTTTGCCTGTTAAATATAGAGGTTTTTTCCACTTTTCTCTAAAAAAAAATATTTTTTCCAAACTAGCTGGGTGCAGGGATGCTGTTTTCTCAGAAACCCTTTTGGAGGTCATCTCCCAAATTTGCCCTAAACCAAGATAAAAAGAGGAGCCCTACTTGCACAGCAGGAGGTTCCCACTGTGCTCAAAGTTTGCCTCTGAAGACTAAGAGGCGAGCTTGTCAGAAATCCTGGAAAACATCAGGGAAAAGGTTTTACATTAGTTGTTGTCACTAGGTACAGATCTTCAGTGGGAAAAGAGCCTCTCCAGCAGACTAGGTGCCCTGGGTTGTCTTAGCTCTTCCCAAAAGATGACCAATTAAATGCAATTCAAGTTTTTACTCTAGTAGTATAAAAATGTTCTAAGTTTTTCTAAATTTTAAATCTACTGCAAAAAATCCAAACTACTATAGAAAAAGTGAAGAAATTTTTGGGGTTTTCTTCCTAAAAAAAGAAAAAATCTAAATATTTCTAAAATTTTGTAAATTCTAAAATGAAAAGCAAAGCCAAAACGTGCTGTCCCAGGAGCCCCTGCCCAGCCGCTGCCTGCCCACCCCTGGCTGTGCCCAGACAAGCAGCTCTGCCAGTGCTGGTGGTAGCACCCACCTGAGCTGAAGCCCAAAGATGTTGCTCAAGCCCTTCCCTGGCAGGAGGGGCCTCCCTTCAGTCCTGGCCAGACACCAGGGCCAGCACCTTCGGGGACAGAGGGTCCTGTTCTGGGTGGTGTCACCATGACCCAGCAACAAGCTGATAATGCAGCTGTGGACGAGATCTTGGAACCTGGCTTGGGGATGGCTGATGGCAGGTACAGGTCTCTGCAAGTGAAGATTTTGTCCAATCTTGTGAGGCTGCACAGGTGCTGCTGTGGAGAGAGGAGGTGGCTGAGGCCCCAGCTGCCAGTGGCACACTGGGACCTATTGGTATTGCCAATAATGAGGCCGGGACATGCCTTGGCTATTCTGGCCCCTTCGGCTGATCCAAATAGTGGCAACTGTGGTCTCTCACCCCAGAGACACTTCTGGCTAGCTGGATGTTTCAGCTGGGCACATGGAGACAAGTCCATGCATGCCAGAGCTCTGGTGGCGGCGGGATGGAGCTTCCTCTCGTAGAGGGTCCGCTCCCTCAGGTTTCCATCTGCTGGAGAAGCTTTTGAAGTGAAAATGAAGGAAAGGAGTCAGTTCTGATGGAGGGTTTTAATCCAGAGCTTTTATTCTGGCCCATGGGCCTCTGAATCCAGCACCTGCTCCAACAGAACTCCCCGACTGCATGGTTGCTTATTGTAAATGGGAAGAAATGACAATGTCTGACTCAATTCAGAAGGCTGATTGATTTCTTTATTATAACTATGGCTAATATACATTAATATACTGTTACGTATAGTAAACATAATTCGCGTCATTCCTTGTATGAAATGTGTAATATTGGATACTTGTTAGAATATGCTCATTTGTATTAGTCCCCCCGACCCTCGCAGGTGAGACCGGGTGTATACTGGAAACTGATTTACAAGTATGTCTTGGTTCGACAAGACAGGAGTCTGTGAAAGAGGGCAAAGCCTCCTGTGCAATGGAGAAGGCAAACCCCCCTCCCTCCGAATTACCAGGATCTTTAAATTAAAGGGCTCTCAGGCAAAGATATGGGAATGGGAGTAACTATTCTTTACTAGGAGAAAACTAGATAACAATTTAAAAAAAAGCAAATGCAATCGGTACAAACAAAACTAGTGAAAAAGTCCACAACCTGAGGATTCGGGGTGCCAGTAGCAGTCTTGTTGGGATGATTGATCCTCTTGCAGTGATTGATGAATTGCAGCTGCAGTGGTGATCTTTTGAAGGGTATAGTTTTCCTCTGAAGATCTGGTGGCAGTGGGGCCGGTCTTCCTCTGCGCCAGGGCTGCCTCCGAGCTCCGCTGCTGCCGCCTCACTCCGCTCCGGCTGCTTCTCTGCGAGTGCCGCCGAAAAGAGCTGCTTCTCTGGCAATCCCCCAAAGTAAAGAGCTGCTCTGTCCCCAAAAAGGTACCCCCTTATATCCAATAAAAGAGTGCTTGGCTTCCCCCTCTGGGTGGAACATCTCACAATAGGATGGTGTTACGTTACCAGCCCTGCACTGAATCAGTCAATGGCCCACTAACAAACCATTACCTCTTAGGAGCAAAACCGGTTCTTGGAAAAGATAACAAACCTGCCCAACCTTCAACAGATGGCAAATAGAATACAAGCTTATCTTACAACCCAGGACAAAGTAAAAGATGTGGCTCGGCCAGGAGATGAGCCATGTCTGGAGAGATACGGGACCCCAGGTGCTGATCATCGCCTGAACGACCCGGGATAGACATCATGGAAATCCTCGAACAGATACATGTGAATGCAGCATTCCTGTAAATTTCATCAGGGGATTCTACAACTCCAGACACTGAATTGTTCTTCCTCATCACTAAAAAAGAAAATCTTATTAACCTATGGACTCTGAATGGAACAAAAGACTGATTGCTGAAATCTTGGCCTCAGGCAGAATTTTCCCTATAAAATCTGCTTGTGCCAGGATGGAGGTGTGTGGGCATAGGGGAAAAAACTCTCCTGTGGCTGACTCCTTGTTGCACACCCAGAGTCGATCCCTGGGCTTGGCACTGTGTTGTTTTGGTTTTTTTTCCCGTGGCTGGCTAGATAGAATTTGACTGCTAATAAAACTATTTTTATTTTTAATTTGGATGACTAAATTTTCATTTATAGGAATACTATATAAAAAGGAAGATATTAAAACTACATACTCCTTTCTCTAACTCTAACACAACTTGTGACCCTCTCTCAAGAGTCCAGACACAGGTGGAGTGGATTGGATTGGATTGGATTGGATTGGATTGGATTGGATTGGACTGGCCATCAGGCTCAAACAATCCTCACCAGAATCCAATCAAGCACTCATTCCAGGTAAACGATTCTCCAAGCACATTCCATATAAGAAAAACAAGGAGCAGAAATAGAAACTGTTTTCTCTTTCATTTCTCTCTGTGCACCTCTATGAAAAATACTGAGAGGGAGAGAAATGTGCTTGCCATAGTTGCTGTCTCTTTTACCTCGGGGAAGGGTGGAGGCAAGGAGTAAGGGGGACCAACAACCAGGAACAGGAGAGGAGGTCTCAGGGGACAAAGGACAGCTGGATGGTCCAAAGCTCCCCGGGTGCAGAGGGCATCTTTTGAATCTATCCAATCACTTGATGCCCTTCTGGAATTCCAGACAGTGCATGGCAGGGGTCAGGGTGGGGAAAGGAGGAGTGATTGACACACCTGGGAGGAAATGATCCGGGGAGAAACCCGGGGTTCAGGGTTAAACCATGAAATCACACTGCAACAGGGACCCTCGTGCACAGCAGGGCCCAGAGCTGGCAGGGCTCCCCAGCACGGCTGGAGCGGCTGGCACACCTTGGCCCAGCTGCACAGCTGCCCCTCGAGGCCCCGGCGAGCAGGGGACGGCTCTGGGCAGCTCCCTGCCACCCAACACAGCCCAGCAGGCCGGGAGGAGAGCCCGGGGCCAGCGCAGCTGCTTGGGCCGTGGCTGCTTGGAGGGACAGGGGCCAAACCCATCCCCGAGCAGCCCCTGCCAGCCCTGGCCCTCCCTACCCTGGGACAGCTCCCCCAGCCCCAGGGGACAGAGCCAGGCCCTGTCAGGACCCAGTGCAGCCCCTGCCCAGCTGGGAGCCAGGGCTGGCTCTGGCCCTGGGCTGGCAGCAGGGCTCCCGCCCGGGGCTGCTCCTGTGCCTGGGGCCTCTGGGCACTCAGGGCGGCTGCGGGAGCAGCTGCAGCGGGAGGTAAGATAAGTGGAAGATTATTTGTTCACTGTGGTATGCTCGCTTACCTTGGTTTGCATAAGAATGTACTGGTGTGTCTTTGAAATGCTTATTTGCTTACAAGGTGATAAGGAGGTTGAGATTAGAGTCCTGGGTGTGTGTATCTGGTCTGCTTGCTGTATCTCAAAAGAAGAGACTTAGAAGCTATCACAACGACCAGACTCAGACTACATCTGGAGAGTCACGCCTGCAAGGAGAAGGGGGGGGGATAAAAGGAATGTTGGGACAGAACATTTTTGCGCGCCGTTGGTGGAGCAGGAGACTCCCCGGCCGCCCAGCGCTGTGCTTTGCCTGCCTTACTCGCTTGCTATTTTAAATAAAATTGCTTTATTGAATTAAGACACTTCAAATTGTCGTGTCACAATTTATAACAATTTGGTGCCGTGACTCGGATGGAGAAGTAGATCAGTCGCTACAGGACGATCGGGAGGCGCCCCGCCCTTATGGCGGCCCGGCTGCCCCAGGCTTTCTGATCACTCTCCACCGACGAACCTAAATTGAGTAACGGGCAAAGGAGAACCGGTTACCCCTGTAAACTTTGTGCACGAAGAACCAGCGAAGACGCAGGACGCGTGAGTATAGGCCGGTTTCCCGCTCGGTTTGGGGTGGTTTTCCCGGAGTGCTGTGTGTGAGAGGTCTCGTGGAGACCAAGTGAGTGCGGACTCTGTATTAGTGCGTTTTCCATTCCCCGCGAGGGGCTGGGCCACGAACCAGGGGAGCACGTGTGTGAGAAACTGAGTGCACTCCGGAAGATGGGACAGAGGAAAAGCAAGCCCTCTGGTCCCATGGGAGAGGGGACCCATGCTAAGCTTCCCCAGATTCCCAGGGATAGCCCCTTGGGTTTGATGATAATTAATTGGGATGCTTTCCCATCTAGAAAAGGGAAAGACAAAGTTAAAATGATACATTATTGTATGGAAGTGTGCGGGAAGGGCCTAACCCTAATTCCCGTGCAAGGAATGTAGAACAAAGGGAGAATCGGGAGCAGAGTTATATTTCTAGGGAAGGAAAAGAAAGAAGTCGTGAAATTGTCTGCTTCTACTGTGGAAAGAAGGGACATATGAAGAGGGGATGCAGACAACGGATAGTGGATGAGAAGGCCTTTAAGGAAGATTAGGGGTGTCAAGGGCTCTATTTGTTGGGGAAGAAACATCATAAGGAGCCCTTGGTAAAGCTTAAAGTGGGACCCCAACAACAAGAGATGGAATTTTTAGTGGATACCGGGGCTGAAAGATCCACGGTGCAAGCCTTGCCGCTTGGATGTAAAAAGTCATCTGACACTGTACATGTAATTGGGGCAAAAGGAGAGCCCTTTGAGGTATCTGTTATCAAGGATGTGATGGTAGAAACTGATTCCAAATGTGGTATAGGTTCTTTACTACTGGTACCTGAAGCAGATTACAATTTATTAGGGAGAGATCTGATAATAGAATTGGGTATTAATTTAGAAGTTGTAAATAAAGAATTACAGATAAAGCTCTGCCCTTTAAGGGTGGAGGATGAAAAGAAAATTAGTCCTGAGGTGTGGTATACCCCAGAAACGGTGGGGAAATTGCAGATTAAGCCTTTCTCAGTGGAAATAAGTGATCCTGGCAAACCCGTAAGAATAAAACAATACCCTATCCCTAGGGAGGGAAAATTAGGACTAAAACCTGAAATAGATAGGTTATTGGAAAAAGGGCTTTTAGAGCCCTGTATGTCTCCCTTCAATATTCCCATCCTGCCTGTAAAGAAGTCAGATGGGTCCTACAGATTGGTGCACGATTTAAGAGAAATAAATAAGAGGACTTTGGCCCGGTTTCCAGTAGTTGCAAATCCATAAAAAGATTTAAAGGTAATTGAATCCGGACCACTAAGTAACTCCTGGTCTGCACAAGCTTGTGAATTATATGCAGTACTCAGGGCTTTAAGGTTATTAAAAGGAAAAATTGGAACAATATACACAGACTCTAAATATGCATATGGGATAGTGCACACATTTGGAAAATTTGGGAAGAGAGGGGACTTATAAACTCACAGGGAAAAGATCTAATTCATCAAGAGCTAATTGTCCAAGTTTTAAATGCCTTAAGGGGCCCGGCTCAAATTGCTGTGGTCCACTTAAGGGGACACCAGAGAGGACTGGACTTTAGAAACAGGGGAAATAATTTAGCTGACCAAGAAGCCAAGAAAGCAGCCCTACGAACTCGGGGGGACATGGGGCAGAGCGACACTGTATCTGTGGACTCCCCCAAAGAAAAATGGCAAATATATAGTTTTACCACTCAAGAAAAGGAAAAATTACAAAAGATGGGAATTGAGGAGGGGTCTGAAGGGCAATGGAAGCTCCCAGATGGGAGAACTGTTTTACCTAAAAGCAAGGCCTCAGAAATTTTGCAAAGATTGCATGACCAGACTCATTGGGGAACTCAGGCATTAGTAGATCAATTTGCCACTAAATATATGAGTATTGGAATCTATGATTTGGCTAAAAGAGTAGTGGGAGATTGTCTGATCTGTCAAAAAGTAAACAGAAAACATCTTAGGGAAAGGCCCATGGGAGGAAGGGAATTAGCTCACAGGCCTTTTGCCAAAATACAAATAGACTTCACTGAATTGCCTAAAGTGGGTAGATATAAATATTTGTTAGTAATAGTAGATCATCTCACCCATTTTGTAGAAGCTTACCCCACTACTCGGACTACTGCTCAGACAGTGGTCAGAATATTATTAGAAGAAATAATCCCTAGATATGGGATAGTAGAAACAATAGATTCTGATAGGGGACCCCACTTTGTGTCCAAAATAACTGAGGATATCTCACATGCTCTGGGAATTAAGTGGGAATACCATACCCCATGGCATCCCCAAAGTTCGGGAAGAGTGGAAAGAATGAATGGGGAACTAAAAAAGCAATTAACCAAATTAATAATAGAAACAAAATTGACATGGGTCAAGTGTCTCCCTTTAGCCCTATTGTACATAAGAACAAGACCCAGAGCAGATGTTGGGATTTCCTCTTTTGAAATGCTATACGGGATGCCATATGATTTGGAGGAACCCCGAGACCACCCCTGGTTGAAGGACTATAAAATAACCTCATATATTATTGCCTTAATGAAACGCCGCAATGAACTTTGGGAAAAAGGAATCATTACGCAAAGACCCCCTTTAGATTTAAAAATACATAAAATGCACCCAGGAGACTATGTGTTAATAAAATCCTGGAAAGAATCTACACTAACCCCACAATGGGAAGGTCCTTATCTTGTGTAACTCACTACAGAAACTGCAATTCGGACTGCAGAAAGAGGATGGACACATGCCAGTCGAGTAAAAGGACCAGTTAACAACACTGTGTGGCAAATAACCAGTCCTCCCGGGAACCTGAAATTGAAGTTACAGAGAAACTAATGGACTCTTATCAGATAGAATACACATCAGACTTATATTACTTAGATAGTGGACTAAGTAGTAATTCAAGTGTTAGAGTAAAGTGTAAAAATCAAAATTGTAATTGCTATCCTTTTGTATGCTATATCTGTAAGGTGTGTGGGGAACGGTGGTGGTCACATTGCAACAGAGGGTATCCTCCACGAGGAACTTGCAATTCCTGTTGGAACGTACAAAGAGAGATTACAGCTTGGGTACTGACCTGTAAAGTGACTAGAGGGGAAATCCGATTGGAATCTAAAGAGTGGTGGGAAATTTTCTCAAAGGGCATTCACCCAGACTATTACTGCTACCATACAAACGAGCCGAGCCCATTTGTGGCAGAGATCATAGAAGGCCTTTGTAGGAAAGACCTAAAAGGGGTCAGTTGTACCGCAGCGGAGGTAAAAGATCAGAATTGGCGTTCTTATTGCATGTGGCAAGGCACTAGAGGGCATAAATCCCCTCCTGAAGAATACTCTTGCTGCCGAGAAGATGGTAAACCCTGTGGCTCGAAGCACCCGAGTCGACGGGCGAGGCAGAGGAGTAAACAGCTGTGGAGGAAAGAGCCCTCAGGATGGAATACGCAAGCAATATTTGCGGAACTACCCCGGGACTGGGAGTAACAAAGGCAGAAATAGTTTTTGGGCTCAAGGGTATTTTGGTGATAACCAGCTAATAGAGGGAAAGAAGTCACAAGGGTATAATTGTTGCAGTGTGAGAAACCAGACCCCACATGCCATTTGCTTACTGCTTGTGATTTTCCTTTGTATATCTTGTAATACTGCGGAAATAACAACTCATGAACCTTTCAAGTGGACTTTAGGAAGATGGGAGGATTCACGAGTTATAAGGAGCAATACTACAGCTGGAGCTCCCACTTTCCAGTTACCTGTGGCATCCTTAGGTACTCGTTGGGGTTCCCATTGGGTTTCATCGTTTTATATGTGTCCTGCTTCGAATCCTGGTAAAGGGTATTGCAATAGTCCTGGACAATATTACTGTGCATATTGGGGTTGTGAAACAATAGCTGGTACATGGGACCCCCCCACTCCTGATCCATACATTAAGGTGGTCTGGAAGCCAGATGGTTGTATTCCTCCCGGCTACTGGACAGGTCATAAACCCCCAGAAAATATTTGCAGGAATATACAAATTACTGCATTAAGGCCAGAGGATAGTATATGGTTAATTGGAAAAACTTGGGGCGTTCGTTTATATTCGGCTGATTTTGGCAATTTTGGTAGCTTAATATTTATAAAGAAGGAAATTGTGCCCCCTGATCCTGAACCTGTAGGGCCAAACCCAGTGTTATTAGAAAAGGAGTTTTTTTTAGCCAACCAAACAAAAGAAAGGGATCAGACCCAGAATAAAATTCAGAATGAAAACACTTCAGGAGACAAACAGGAAAAAACCCAGGAGGGTAATATACTCTGGAAGGTTATGAAAGCGAGTTATGGTGTCCTAAATAGAACCAACCCAAAACTAACGGAAGACTGTTGGCTGTGCTATAATTTAAGACCCCCATTTTATGAAGCCATAGGGGTCACTGCAAAGCCCAGAAGAGTGAATGGAACTAATCCGAATCAGTGTTTGTGGAAAAAGGGTAAAGAGACAACACCGGGGCTTACCTTGGCTCAGGTAACAGGGAAAGGGAGATGCATAGGAAAAATCCCAACACAAAGAGAATACCTTTGTGGAGTAATAGAAACAGGTGGAAAGAAACCGGCTGACTGGCTATTGCCAGCAGCTAACACTAAGTGGGTATGTAACACTCTGGGTGTCACACCGTGCATCTCACTGAAACTGTTTAATCCAAGCCAAGACTACTGCATCCAGGTAATGATTATGCCCAGAATTACCTACCATACAAGTGACTACATATATGAACAACAAACTGTGCCAGAACACCATCTAATGAAAAGGGAACCCCTCACTGCCTTAACTATTGCAACTCTCCTTACCATCGGGGGAATAGGAGCTGGAACTGGGGTGGCATCCCTAGTAAATCAACAAAAGGAATTTAAAGCATTAAGAATTTCAGTAGATGAAGATCTGAGTAAAATTGAGCAGGCCATCGATGGATTGGTAAAATCATTAAGGTCTCTATCTGAGGTGGTGTTGCAGAACAGAAGGGGTTTAGACTTGCTATTATTACAACAAGGGGGATTGTGTGTAGCCCTGAAGGAGGAATGCTGTGCATACGCTGATCATACTGGAGTTGTTACAGACACCATGGCAGAATTAAGGAGAAGATTAGAGCAGAGAAAGAGGGAAAGAGAGGCACAGCAAAGTTGGTATGAATCATGGTTCAATCAATCTCCTTGGTTAACTACCTTGTTATCCACCCTTGCAGGACCTCTGATACTGATAATATTGGGACTGACCTTTGGGCCATGCATCTTCAATAAGGCAATAAAAATAGTGAAGGGACACTTAGAGGCAGCACATTTAATGCTCATTAGGGCAAAATATGAACCCATACACGATGTAGATGAGACCCTAATACTAAGTCACCAAGAGTTACAAAGATTCAGTGAACAAAATAAAGATGAACAAGAAAAAGGGGGGAATTGAGATAAGTGGAAGATTATTTGTTCACTGTGGTATGCTCGCTTACCTTGGTTTGCATAAGAATGTACTGGTGTGTCTTTGAAATGCTTATTTGCTTACAAGGTGATAAGGAGGTTGAGATTAGAGTCCTGGGTGTGTGTATCTGGTCTGCTTGCTGTATCTCAAAAGAAGAGACTTAGAAGCTATCACAACGACCAGACTCAGACTACATCTGGAGAGTCACGCCTGCAAGGAGAAGGGGGGGGGATAAAAGGAAGGTTGGGACAGAACATTTTTGCGCGCCGTTGGTGGAGCAGGAGACTCCCCAGCCGCCCAGCGCTGTGCTTTGCCTGCCTTACTCGCTTGCTATTTTAAATAAAATTGCTTTATTGAATTAAGACACTTCAAATTGTCGTGTCACAATTTATAACAGCCACGGTCAATCACAGAAGGCTCCTGTGCCCCTGTCCCACCACAGCCTGTGCCTGGGCCAGGCTCCTGTGTGCTCAGAACCCAAACCTCCTGACCCATTCTCAGTTTTTAGAGAAGGGCAGAGTGGTAAGCGACATTCCATCTCCTCTGCTGAAGCACAGCCCAGCAGCCTCCTCAGCAGCTGCAAGGGCGGGATGCCCGTGTGCCTGGTTTCCTGGCTCCCCGGCAGACCAGGGGTTAAACGTTGGGTGTCTCCTGCATTGTCCCCGGAAAGAGCCCATCTCTGCACCGAGCTACCTTTTTTCATTTGTAAATTAGGTCTTTCTTTCTCTTCCAGCTGTGGTTTCTCCAGCCCCGGCTGCAGACACTGGTCATATAAAATTTTAAGAATCTTTTTCTACAAGCACAACTGACTTGATGTGTAATTTACATAAGCACGAATGATTCCATGACATATATTACAATGGGGCTGCGGAGATCCCCCTGCAGGTCCATAGGGATGCAGAGATCCCCTGCAGGTCCATGGGGAGGCAGAGATCCCCTGCAGGTCCATGGGGATGCAGAGGTCCCCTGCAGGTCCATGGGGATGCAGAGATCCCCCGCAGCCCCTGGAGGAGCCGGGCTGGAGCTCGGCGATGCCTGAGAGGAGGCTGTAAGCCCGCGGGCAGAGGGGCCCCGCTGGAGCAGCCTGTCCTGGCAGGACTGAGCCCGTGGCACAGTGACCCACGCTGCAGCACTTGGAGGGGGCTGTGCCCCAGGGGATGGACTCCGCTCCAAGAAGTTCCTGGAGAAGTCTCAGCCGGGAGAGAGCGCAGGGTGCAGCAGGGAACGACTCCTGTCCCTGAGCAGAGGGAGAAGCCCCGGGGGATGAGCTGAGCATGGCCCCATTCCCTGTCTCCTGCCCTGCCGGGGGAGGAGGTGCAGCTGGGAGCAGGGAGGCGTGGGGAAAGCTGCATTTAAGCGTCTGCACTGACTTCTCCTTATCCTGCTCCGAGTCTTTGGAGTTTTCTGACAGAAATCTCTCCCCTGCCCCACTCACCCACAGGGCTTGGGGCAGGTTTCCCTTTTCGGGAGAAATCAAAGCGAAGCTCTGATGCACAAACGAGGGGCAGGAGAAGAGAGGCTCCTGTGCTTCCCGCAGAGGCGGAGGCACGGGAGGCGCAGGGCCGGGAAAGCCGTGGCGGGAGGCGCGGAGAAGTTTGTTTGTGTGGGCAGCTCAATCCCGCCTCGGGCGCAAAAGCCACGGGTTTCTGAGGTGTTAGCTGCCACTGCCTCTGGTTTTCCTTCCAATTCCTAAGGGCTTTTGACTGTTTTTACCATTTCAACACTTTCTGTGAAGAATGCTTATTTTATGATTGGCTTTTCACAAATGTTACAATGAATATTATATGTGTAATGTTAGAAAGTTATGCTGTATTAATTCTCTTAAGTAGTGTGTTAAATAGAGTTTTAGGTAACAACATAATATTAAAATAGAAACTCTGCGATGTAGGATTTTTTTACTTGCTCAAGCAAGAGATGAGATAATCAATAAACTCTTCACACAGGGATGGCGGTGACTTGGGGCACATAAAGAGTTACAACCTCCTTATCAGAAAAGACAAACATTCTTCCATCTTGTCTCCATCTTTATGGAAGCACCAGGATTAAGGGAAAGAAGTTGACAAAATCCAGAAAAGTTCCTAATTTGCAAGGAATATATGCATCATGTATGAGATACATGAATATGCAATAGGCTATTGCTTTTAAGGTTATTCCTTTGTTCACAAGGCATGCTTGTCCTGGCTTAAGTGTCCGAGAGCATCTGGACGTCTATAATTTTTTTGGTTTTTATTGTTTTGTAATTGTCCTAACTCTAAATTTGATTACTCTAATTGTGTTACTATTTTTATAACCATTTTATTATTATTAAACGTTTAAAATTTTAAAAACCAAGTGATTAGCGTTTTTCACAACGTTCCAGGCTCCCGGGGACCCCCTTATTGGTATGTCCGACCACGCAGGCTGCAGAGGGTCCCCCAGCTCCGGTGCCGCCCTTCTCCGCTCCCCAGCCCCGCCCCGCCGGTACCGGGCGATCCCCGGTGGCTCCGGGCTGACGATGCAGCGCCTGCCCCGGGCAGCCCAACCCCACCGCGGGAGGGTCCCACGCATCCCCGGCCCAGCGCCGGGGCTCTGCCGGCAGCCAGCACCAGGACCCCAAAATTCTGCTGTCCCGGGGCCACCGAGCGGGCACCCGGCCCTTGGCCCTGTTATAGATACATATTATAATATTGGCTTTTTGTAAACATTCCATTGGATTTTATATGTGTGGTGTTACAATAACTTTGTTATATAGTTTTTATTTCTGTTGTTCATTGATTAAGCTCAGACATACTAGTGCCATAGTTGATAGAAGCATGCTTGTGTTAAAATTCCTGCTTGGATGGGATAACATCCAGTGAGCACAGGATGAGGACACCTGTACAGATCTGCCGACCATCAGCACTCACTGTCTGAAGGCAGTGTGGGCCGGGGCCAAAACTGAAGATGATGATAAAAAAGGACCAAAACCACAACCAAGGAATACACATGCCCTAAAAAGGTGGAACCGAGGAGGAGCCATGCTGAACAGTTCTTGGAATATGTAAACTAGCTTGGGAAAAAGTTTACTATGCATAAGGGACTATGAATATGCAACCGGCTGGTGTAAGGGAAAAGGTATTCAAGGGGTATCTCCGGAGATAACCGTGTGCTCTTGGCTCAGTGCCGAGATGCACCCGGCCCTAACAACCTTTGCTCTATGGCCCTTGTCTCCTCTTGTCCTGTATTAAACTTTTTAAATGTTCCCAGGGCAGTGAAGGTGTTTTTCCCAGCCCCGAGCAGAGAGCTCTGCCCGGCGGCTCCCGGGAAAGGCGGCGGCGCTCGGCAGCGGCCCCGGCCCGCCCGGCCCGCGGGAATTCCCCGCAGCGGGACAAAATCCTGCCCCGAAGGAGCGCTCGGAACGCCGCCTGCGGCTCCTCCGCGCCCCGCAGGTGCCGCAGCTGCCCCGCTGCGGCAGGCGCGGCTCTGGAGCAGGGAGGCTCTGCGGGACCCCCGGGCTGTGCCCCCTCCCGGGCCATGCCCCGGGGCTGATGCTCGGCCCGGGCTCTCTCGCTGTCCCGGCTCCCGCAGGCTCCCGGCGGGAGCGGCACCGCCCGCCCGGCGCCGCAGGGCCGAGCCCTGCCCAGCAAAGGCTCCGTGTCCACGGCCGGGCCCTGCCGGGGCTGCGGCCGCTGCCCGGCCCGGCACAACCCGCAGCGCCCGGCGCGGCTCCCTCCAGCCGGGCACTGCGGCTCCAACGAGCCGGAATATTCAGCGCACGGAATCTCTGTCAGCTCTGCTCACATTGCAAAACCAGCTGCTGCTGAGGCAATCCCAGCTCCCACTGAAGCCTTCCACCCAAAATGCTGCCTTCAGCTCGGACACACCGGTAAGAAACCCAAGAGCAAACTGAAAGCTGATTAGAGAATCTTGCACAATCACATCCAAGAACATTTTGTTATAAAATCACAAATATTAACAGAAGCTGAGAAAGTCAACAATGTTAGAAAACAAGCTTCCAACAATGGGACTCGAAGAGCTAAGAGCATGTGTTTGAATGGAATAAGCCCTCTCTGACATGTGAGCAATGCCATGGAATTTCTCAAACCGGGGAAATAGGGAGGCCTGGCAGCAGCAGCTTCACACACAGCAATGCCAGAGAACAGGGCAGGGCAAGAGGCTGACAAAACTCTAACCTCTACTTGCAATGAAGTACCTTTGTTTCCAGTTCTAATCTAGCCACTATTAATATAGAGTCCAAAAGACTAAAAATACTAGTAATAATAATAACAACTGTACCATTAATAGCAAAAAATGGAGAGAATAGAAATAATAAGAATTAATAGTGGTAATAAAAACCCTACCATACTTATACCAGGTTTGCATGGCCAGGTTTTGGTAAGGCAGGGGATCTAGGAGCAGCTTCTGTGAGAGAAGCTGTTCCTCCATGTCCCACAGAGTCAATTCCAGCTGGCTTCAGGACAGACTGGCTGCTGGACAAGGCTGGCCCTGTTAGAAATGGTGGTAACGCCTTTGGGATAAGAGATTTAAGAAAAAGAAAATGGGTGATGCTGGAGTTGTGACTGTGAGCAGGGAGGAGCAGGGTGAGGATGTGTGAGGGGAGCAGCTCTGCACACCCCCAGGGCAGGGCAGGGCAGGAGGGGCAGGAGCTGCTCCAGCTGCTGGAGCTGATTGCCCTGAGATTCCCTGGTCAGTCCCTGGGGAGGCAGCTGGGCCCTGCAGCCCATGGAGGGCATGGAGGGCAGAGATGCACCTGCAGCGCCTGGAGGAGCCCGTGCTGGAGCAGGGGGATGCCTGAGCAGAGGCTGCGACCCCATGAGAAACCTGTGCTGGAGCAGGGACCTGGCAGGGACCTGCAAACCCCTGGAGAGGAACCCACGCTGGAGCAGGGCCCTGCCAGGACTTGTGAGCCCATGGAGCAGCGAGCCACGCTGCAGCAGCTTGTGGAGAACTGCTGTCCGTGGGATGAACTCACCGTGGAGAAGTTCATGGAGAAGTGTCTCCAGAAGGGACCCCTGGCACAGCAGGGCAACGACTCCTCCCCCCGAGCAGCAGGAGAAACAACAGGGGATGAACTGACCAGAGCCCCCATTCCCTCTCTCCCTGCACCCACTGGGGGGGGAGGTAGAGCTGGGAATGAGGGAGGAAAGGGCAGAAGGTGTTTTTAAAGCTTTGGTTTACTTCTCACTATCCTGCCCTGATCCAGATAGCAAAAATTCCATTAATATCTCCAATTTTGAAAATTTTTTGCCCATGATGGCATTTGCTGAGTGATCTGTCCCAGACCTTAGCTCTACCCATGAAGCCTTCATTCGGTTTTCTCCCTCCTGTCCATCTCTGGAGGGGAGTGAGAGAGCAGCTTTGGTGGGTGCCTGACATCCAGCCAGGGTGAACAGCCAACACTTCCTTTCCTTCATTCATTCTTTCTTTCCAGAGGTCACTGTGAAGGCGTTGAGTGGGGCTTTGACAGAGGGAGTGAAGGTGGTGGGGAATGGTGGAGACAGGAGCCACAGGGACATGGGACAGGCATCAGAGGGGCCTGGGCAGCTGGCAGGGGGCACGGCCTGTCCCCCTGGCCCAACAGCAGGGGACAGGGGGCACGGCCTGTCCCCCTGGCCCAGCAGCAGGGGACAGGGGGCACGGCCTGTCCCTCTGGCCCAGCAGCAGCCCCGTGCCCTGCCCAAGGCGCTCCCAGCAGGGGCTGGGCCCCAGAGGCAGGGGGAGACCCCAGTCCCGGGGCAGCGTTTCTGCCCCATCCCCTGTCCAGCCCAGCCTGCCCCGTGTGCACAGTGACCGCTGGCATGGGCTGCCCTGGACACTGTGACCTGCTGGGGACTCTGAGAGCTGCCCTGCTGTGACACTGCCCTTGGGATTGCACAGGCACCAAACAAACCCCAGCCAGCACCGCCCCTTGTCATGTCCCAGGCACCGAAGAGCATCAGAGCCAGCCCCGCTCCTGGTGATGTCCCAGGCACCAGGGCACATCCCAGCCCCGCTCCTGGTGATGTCCCAGGCACCAGGGCATATCCCAGCCCCGCTCCTGGTGATGTCCCAGGCCCTACGAGTGTCCCAGGTGTGGGAAGAGCTCATCACACAGCTCAGCCTTGACCCAAAACCAGCAGAGGCACCATGAAGTGCAGCCCTGCGAGTGCCCCAGTGTGGGAGGAGCTCCGTGCGCTTCTCCAGCTCCATCCCCCACGGGAGGATCCATGCTGGATGATCCCCAGTGAGCCCCAGTGGGCAGAGCCCTGGTGACCCATGGTGCTGCTGATCCATGTTGGGAAGACACCCAGCTGGGGGGCTCAACATCCTCCTGGCTCCCCATGGCCTGGATTTTCTTTTCATTTCTCTTTGCCGTTTCAAAACTCTTAAAAGCAGGTAAAAATAAAGATGTTGAGCTAAGACAAGGATGGGGACATGGGGAGGGTCTTGCAGGGGATGTGGGGGATGCTGGGTTTGAGGGACTTGAGGGTTCCTGGGAGGGACCTGGGAGTTTCTCAGGGCTTTGGGCACCCCAGGCTGAGCGGCTCCAGTTGCCCTGGGAGACCCTGGTGGAGGTTCTGGGCAGCTGGTCAAGGATCCCCTGCCCTGGAACTGTCCCCATGTGCCCCATCCCAACACCTCGTCCCCCTGCAGCGGCTGCCCCATTCCTTACTCCCCTTCCATACTCCCCTGGCCCCTGCCTGTTCCCGTGTCCCCCCTGTCCCGTTCCCGTCCTGCTCCCATCCCAATCTGCACCCCATTCTTGATCCCTGTACAATATTCCCTGTCCCTGTCCCCATTCCCAGTCCTATTCCCTGTCCCCATTCCTGGTCCCTGTCCCCATTCCCTGTCTCTGTCACCACTCCCAGTCCCTGTCTCCATTCCCATTCCCCATTCCCTGTCCCCATTCCCATTCCTATTCCCTGTCCCCATTCCCGGTGAGACATTAATTTTGAAGAATTAAGAATTTTAGGAAAGTTAAGATGATAGTTAAATTGGATGTTGCTGACTTATCGGAAGTAGATAAATCGGCTTTGTTCATAGTTAACGGTAGCTGGATCTTAGCTAAGATATCCAGGATCTATTAACTCATTGCTTGCCAGCTTTATGCTTGGGTAGCTGTGCTTATCATGATAAACAGAATGTGATAAACAGATTTCAGGGACACAAAAACAGTTGCAGACTTCCCATACTTTAGGGATCCATTAAGCACGGGAAAACGGCAAGGATTCATTTGTCACGTATGCATGGGAAAGGCAGAAAGGTCAGAACGAGGAAGACTTATTTTACTTCTTCTTTTGGAGACCCCTCCCCAAAATGGACCCCTGACTCATTTCAGGGAACAGAACCACACATGCTTAATTGCCTTTTTGCCAATTAGCATATGAAGCAGAGCAGAGGAAGTGACAGGGATATGAATATGCATTCATATTTTGTGTATTCAAGATTTCTGCAAATAAAAAAGCTTTGTAATACCTGTGATTTTTGCAGTGTGCATTAGGGAATTATCCCACGTACTGTCCGTCTGTCTCAATAAACATACACTTTCTAACTTTAAACTCTTAGAGAGTTTTTGTCCATCTCAGTTGGATATCGATATTAGATTGATATTCATATTTCAGTAAATCATTGTCTTAAAGAAGTCCTAGTATGTGCATTAACATGTTTTTTCTTAATATTTGAGTAATTATTCTTGCATTGCTTCAAGATAAACTGGTATGATTCAAAGAAGATCCATGGGGGTACACATAGAACATCGATTTGTCATAAGCAAATTGCAGTTGCAAAGATTTTCACTGAAATTCTGCCACTTGTCATCATTTTAAAAGTGAAAAGTCAGCTTTTATTAAAGTCAATAAAAAATTTCTAATTTCTAACAAAGGGGGGAAAGTATATGGTTTGCACTAGATAAAATATAAATACAGAAAATGTCTCCCAACCGAGTTCCTTGTCCTTATCAAAACATCTCCCAATCAAGTACTTTGCCGTGAACCTGGCTGGTAAAGAAAAATATTATCAGTAAACCTAGATGAAACTTTGCATAAGTTAATAGTATTCAAAATCCATGTGCTGTTCCTATTATTATTTCTTATACAAAGAAAAAAGGGGAAAGGGGTTGGATTGAGGGTACACCCTCCTCCCCTCTGAGTCTGTTCTCATGTTTTACAATAAATCCTACAACAGTACAATGCAGCTGCCTAAAATATGGACACTGGAAACCACAGACAGCATTACAAATGATCACCTGCCTCATGGACAGTTCATAGAAGGACTTGACTTGTTTACAAATTATTTCTCATGTTTGCAAACAGTTTTTCTGTTTACAGATTGCTTTTCTGGGAGTTTGGTTTTTCTCCAAGGGATCAAGTGCTGAAAGGTTGTTTTTTAAAATTGGGTTTTTCTCTATGGGTTAAATGGGCTCAGGGTTAAATAGCTTTCTGCTTTTAGAGATAAGTTCAATTTGTAACCAAGAAGAATTATGCCTGTGGCCTGAGTTCTCCCCTAACAGTTCCTGGAGGGGAATGCTGCAGCTCCAGTGTAAATTAGATGCACGCTGTCCTCTGTCCCCATGTTTGCAAAGGGCCCTTGCAGATGGGTGACAGAGAACAATACACAGAATTTTATACAGAAAAGAAGGGTGAGGTGTTCCCATGATTGACAGGGGTCTTGACCAATCAAATATCTCCCAAAACTGAAGGCACCTCACGGGCCAGAACCTGAAGGGGCGTGGAGCTCAAACCAATGAGAGCTTCCAGGCCTGGTCTTTCAAATGCCCTGTGTAAGGGGGGGCTTGGGAAATAAAATCTCTCTGTTGCCCCATGAACTCGGGAGGAGCAGTCTTTGTCTCCTGTGCCCTCGCTGCCCCACGAGACCAAAGAGATGTTCACCGGGGCCCTCCCTGTTTGTGGCCGTCCATTGCCCAGCTGAGCAGAGAGCCAGTTGTGTTTGCAGTGAGCTGCCACAGGAAGACACACAGCAGCTGGAGATTTGAACAGCAGGGCTTGGGCCAATTCTTTTTCTTTCAGAGTGCAAGAAAGATGCAAAAGCACAAGGAAACATGGCAGTGTTTCGATGGAGTCTCTTTGTCCTGTGAAGTTCAGTAGCTGTTGGTGTTTCTGTGCTGCTGCTAATCCCTTCCATGAAAAAATCATTCCGGGAAGGAGCAACAACATCTGACACGCACCAAGTGTTGCCCCCAGTTGCTCCAGGTGCTGCTACCAACAGCCCATGTAGGACGGAGCACAGCCCCCAGTGCACGCCAGCTTTGGCTACCCTCTGGTAGAGAAGCCCTTTTGGGGCACAGGTTTCTGGGGCAGGAGACGGGCACCGGTGCTGCCAGGGCTTGGGGGAACTCTGCTTGGGCGGGGACTGTGCCTCACCTGCTGCTGTCAGCACTGCCTGGGCAACCAGGGCTCAGAGCAGCATTCCTGCCCTGGCCCACACGTTCCTGGTCTGTGTCCCACGGCCGTGCTCAGGATGGCCACCGTGTGGGACGTGTCCCGAGGAGGCCGTGCCAGCTTCTGTGGAGGCCCCGTGCCCTTCCCACCGCGGCTGCGTCGGCAGCTGTGGGGGCTCCTGCTGCTCTGAGCCCGCAGAGCAGGGCAGCGTTTGCTGATGGGCTGAGCCCTTCCTAAAGATCCTGTTGGGCTGTCTGACACACCTGGGGCAAGGCATTCCTTCCACCCTGGGCCACTCTGGAGGGCTGGGGGTGGCCCCAGGGCAGGTGGCAGTGAGTGCAAGGGCCCTTTGTGACACGGTGCAGCATGGTCACCGTGGAATGGAACGGGACAGGGATTCCAAGGGCCCTTGGTGACACGGTGCAGCATGGTCACCGTGGAATGGAACGGGACAGGGATTCCAAGGGCCCTTGGTGACACGGTGCAGCATGGTCACCGTGGAATGGAACGGGACAGGGATTCCAAGGGCCCTTGGTGACACGCTCTGGCAGAGGTGTTGGCAGTTACAAGTTACAGTTGCACTCCACAGTGCTCGGTGCACACGACGAGGCAGGACGGGAGAGAGCGGTGCTGTGAGGAGCCCTTGCAGAGCCACTCGTTCCTGGCTGACCCGGAGCTTTCCCAAGGTATTACTCCTGCAGGTGAGCTCGTGGCCAGACCAGAGCACTTGGTGACCCCTGGCCTTCCCGAGGCATCTCTTCTGCAGCTGCCCTCGAGGGCAGACCATGGCATTTGCTGTGCACCATCCTTGACAGGAGTCTCCTGTCCTTGTGGCTGGAGCCCCAGGACCAGAGTGCAGGTCTTGCTGTCCTGTAGCCTTGCCAAGACTTCACTCTAGCAGGTGCCCTCAAGGCATGACTGCAGCACTTGCTGACTCGGACCTTTTCCTTTTCACCTTCTGCAAGCAGCCATGAATCCAGGCAGTGACGTAGAGCACAGACCTGCGAGCGTGCCCAAGCTGGCCTGGGGGAAGGAGGAGAAAGAAGGCCCTGGAGCTGCCCCAGCACAGCAGCCTGAAGAGCTGGAGCAGTTCCAGCCATGGCAGAAGGGTGAGTGGCAGAGCTGGGCCACAGGGCTGGTGCCTGCAGCTAGCTTGGCCCCATGCCATGCCATGCCATGCCATGCCATGCCATGCCATGCCATGCCATGCCATGCCATGCCATGCCATGCCATGCCATGCCATCCCCTGGGGCCATGCCCATGGACAGGATGGAATAGGGGCCAGGCAGACACCCTACAGCCGTGCTCCGTACCCTGGGCTGTCGCGGGGCTGTCCCTGCCTGGGCAGCGCAGGGCTGGGCTGTGTTCTCCGGCCTCTCCCGCAGCCCCTCAGCTCGGGCTACGCTCGCTCTTTGCCAGGTGCAGCCGTGCAGCGCATACGAGAGCAGAAACGCACCCGTGGCCGCTTCCGCAGAACAGCGCAGGTACCTGCAGCCATCCCCACCTGGGCTGGGCCTGCTGGCACTGCTCAGCCCAGCACTGTGCTCGGAGCACTCCATGCAGCATCCCGGCCTTCTTGCCCTTCTGCTGCAGATGGTTTGCAAATTCATGAAGAGGATTCGGGAGGAAGAGAGCAGCGCCATGGGCACTGTGCGCAGAGTCTACTCTCCCATCTTCAAAACCAAGAGCAGCGCTGCCCTGCTGGATATGCTTGTGGAGGAGGGTCCTTCCAGCCCAAAGCAAGTGAGCAGCCTGTGGCCTGGCTTTTCTCCTCCCAGCAATTGCTTGGCCTCCCAAGCCACACCTGCTGCTCCCTGGGAGCCTTTGAGGCCATGGCAGTGTGGTGGCAAGGGAAGCACTTCTCTGGGGCAGCTGGGCACATTCCTTCCTCTGGCAGCTTTCCAAGTCTCCCCTGCCTTCTCCAGGTGCCGGCCATGGTGAGGTACATCCACCAGTGGCTCGTGGCCAATGAGTTTCCTGAGTACAATCTGTACAGGCCCCTTCTGGATCTGACAGAGGCACAGCCCTCAGACGTGGTGATGGCTCTCCTGCGTGTGGCCCCATTGTGTGACAGGTACGGGGCCCACCTGCCCAGAGGGCTCAGGGCTCAGCAGCCCTTCCCCCTGTGCAGCCTGTCCCAGGTGTCTGACACAGAGAATTCCAGGGGCCTCTGGCTGCTCCCTTTGCCAGCCCTGGCCCCTGCCAGCCCCCAGCGTGCTGCCATGCTTCCCCCCTGCCCCTCAGGGGCCAGTCCCCACAGGGCTGGGCTGCCTGCATGCTGCCAGTGAGGGGCAGTGGGCAGAGGCAGGGCTGGCAGAGCAGCTCAGCTCCCCGCTGCCGCCCAGGCCACGCTGCTGTGTCCCAGACCCCCCTGAGACAGAGTTCTGACCCCACAGAGCTGCTCTGGCCATGTGGAAGAGCATCATGTGCTCGCCCAGGACTGCAGAGCCGGCCATGCTCGTGCTTCTGGATGTGCTGGGGAGCTGGCCAGAGCACAGCACGTGCACCTCCGATGGGGACCACACGGCTGTCCTTGCCCTGGCTGTGAGTTTCTGCCTTTGCTGGCCCCAAGGCCACCTCTCCAGCAGCTCTCCATCCTCCCTTCCCCACGGCGTTTCCCTGCCTCAGGCGCTGGGCTGAAACCTGGCCTCGGGGCAGCTTCAGGGCCACCAGGCCCGGTGCTCCCCCTGCATCTCTCCGGGCCTCTCCCTCCTGTGCTCGGGCTCTGCCACATGAACACCTCAGCACTGAGCCCTGTCTCAGGGGGCTTTGTCCTTTGCAGGCAACCGTGGTGATGTGGAAGATCCTCCAGCTGCCCTGTGTGCCACATGTAGTGACCGTGAATTTCCCCGGCCTCTTTGTGCATCTGCTCTTCCAAGTGCTCTTCAGCACTCTGGATGTGCCAGAGGAGGTCGATACCTTCTGGAAGGGATGCCAGCAGCAACATGGCCTTGCCACCAGCCCCAGCAGGTGCTCCATGCCAGTCCTCCTGTCCCTGCCATGTGCCCAGGGCAGGGCCAGTGCTCCCAGCGTGACCTGGGCTTTGCTCTGTGCACAGCTTTGCAGAGCAGACCCTGAAGGCCCTGCTCTGCCGACTGCACTATGAGGATGTGGTGGTGGCCATGGAAGACAAGCGTGGCTGGGACACACTGCTCTGTGCTGACACCCACCACTGTGCTGTGGGCGTGCTGGCCAGGTGAGACCCCCTGCTCCCCAGCTGTCCCCGGCATGTGTGCCCTGTGCCCAAGGTGCCCCACACAGTCCCCATGGCCGTGGGCCAGAAGGCCTTGTGTCCTGGGTTGTAAGATAAGCTTGTATTCCATTTGCCATCTGTCGAAGGCGAACCGGTTGGACAGGTTTTTGTTATCTCTCTCAGAGACAATGGTTTGTTTATACACCTTTGACTGATTCAATGAAGGGCTGAAAAAATGTAACACCGTGAGGGGTCCCACCCAGAGGGGGGAAGCAGCTCTCTCTCTCTTCGCGGGATTCCGAGAGAAGCAGCTCTCTCTCTTCTTCGCGGGACTCCGAGAGAAGCAGCTCTCTCTCTCTCTCTTCGCGGGATTCCCAGAAAAGCAGCTCTCGCTCGCTCTCTTCGGCGGCACTCGCAGCGAAGCAGCCGGCGCGCGCTGAGCCGACGGCGGCGGAGCTCGGAGGCAACCCCGGCGCAGAGGAAGACCGGCCCCCACTGCCACCAGATCTTCAGAGGAAAATTATACCCTTCTAAAGATCACCACTTCAGCTGCAACTCATCAACTATTGCAAGGGAAAGCAATTGTCCCAGAAAAACTGATACTGGCATTCCTCAGGTTCTAGACTTTTTCTTTCACTGGTTTTGTTTGTACCGATTGCATTTGCCTTTTTAAATTGTTGTCTAGTTTTCTCCTAGTAAAGAATTGTTACTCCCACTCCCATATCTTTGCCTGAGAGCCTTTTAATTTAAAGATCCTCGTAATTCAGAGGGAGGGGGGTTTGCCGTTCTCCATTGCACAGGAGGCTTTGCCCTCTTTCACAGACTCCTGTCTTGTCTAACCAAGACAGAATTTGGCGCATCAACGTGAGGCCCGAGGGCATTGAGAGGGAAAAAGGATTAACAGTTCTTAAGTAATTTGGTTTTGTTGTGTGTAAAAACATCTTCAGCATCACCATGTGGTCTAGTTTACCTTGGTTTGGGTGGCATGTGATCGTAGCTATACTTTTCCCATTTGCAGACCCTTATCTAAAAATGGGTCCTATGACTAAGGCTACGGTGTCTGTTATCAAGTTTGGCTTCTGGGTTAATTGGGTGAGGAATTCATGGATCTTTAATTTCCTCTGGAAGGCAGGTACATGGATTCATAGCTATCACACGTTAACTGTATGTTTTTGGGGTTACTTTAATAACGGTACCTACTGCGAGGAAATAGCACCTGGGCAAACTTTCTCTCAACCTTTTAACCATCTTTTTGGGTCTGCTCCACCAGTTCTCAAAGGGTTAAGATCCTTTATAAGTGCTAATGATACCATACAATGGGTGGTGTTGCTGATAGTCCTGTTATATTTAGCATTCAGAGATAAGGGAAGATTAACCTGGATAACTACCCTCACACCTACACCACAGACTCGAGATGCTGCTGCTCCAGAGCCTGACCCTGCCCCACAGCCCACCTTAGAAATGAACCACCCAGATTGGGTGAGGGCTCTGGTTAAGGAGATACGAGAGATGCTGAAGGAGTGCATTTCCCCAGCTGGTGAGAAACCAGCCCTTTGCCTTGAGGAGGGACAGTCTAATAGTACAGCTGTGGAACCCACTAATGTTACAACTGTCCAGGTTCCAGCTGAACCACAAGGGCAGTCACGGTCAGCAGCAGTGGCCCCGGTAGAAACAAGGAAGTCTAAGGTGAAAGCAGAGCACCCTGCAGATAGGGACAGGAATGGAGGAACCTCACAACCCACAGGGGAGCCAGAGATTGCTATCATCACCGAGTCCCTGACGTACGAAAGTCTTCGCAATCTGCATAAAGACATTGTGCGACGAGGGCGTGAGGCTTATGCTACCTGGCTACTCCGGGTTTGGGATCTTATGGGTACAGGCGTGCAGCTGGACGGTGGTGAGGCAAGGAACTTGGGACCCTTGACCCAGGACTCGGGTATAAATCAGGTTTTTGTAAGGGAACCAGGGTCCCTTTCTCTCTGGGAGCGGCTCTTAATGAGTGTCAGGGAGAGGTTTGTCCACAGAGAGAGAATGCAAGAGCACCATCATAGAATGCGCTGGAAGACCCTCGAGGAAGGGATCCAACAGCTGAGGGAAGTGGCAGTATTGGAGGTACTCTTTGGGAGGGATGGACGACACAATAATGACCCTGACAAGGTCAGGTGTACGGGACAAATGCTGTGGAGTCTGGCAAATCTTGGGCCATCTCAATACGCCACCTTCATTGCAACGATCAATGCTGACACCCACCGGGAGACAATAGGTTCTGTTGCCAACAAACTTAGGAATTATGAGAGTATGATTAATGGCCCAATGCAGGCTCATATCTCAGCTGTGATTAAGGAGTTTAAAGAGGAGATGAGGGAGGAGATAAGGAAGGTTAATACAGCACCCGTGAGAGTCACAGGCCCCAGAATCAGCACCCAACAATCCCCAGCTAGAGAGAGAGGGTACACCCCAAGGGCTAATCTGTGGTTCTTCCTGCGTGACCATGGGGAAGACATGGGGAGGTGGGATGGGAAACCCACTTCTGTCCTGGCAGCACGGGTCCGTCAACTCAAGGAAGGAAACTCTAACCGGGGGAGTTCCACCAAAGTGAAGGTAGCCTCAACCTCCCGTGACCAAGCTTGTGGGTACGATCTGTCAGACCCCCTTGAAGGGACCTCTAGTATGTATGCCCAGGGAAGGAATGATAACCAGTGTTAGAGGGGCCCTGTCTCTAGCCAGGGAGAGGCACGGGAAAACCGGATCTTCTGGACAGTGTGGATCCGATGGCCTGGCACATCAGAGCCACAAAAATATGATGCTTTAGTTGATACTGGTGCACAGTGTACTCTGATACCATCGGGACATGTGGGGGCAGAGCCTGTTTCCATTGCTGGTGTGACAGGGGGATCACAACAATTGACTCTGGTGGAAGCTGAGGTGAGCCTGACTGGGAAGGAGTGGAAGAAACACCCTATAGTGACTGGCCCAGATGCTCCGTGTATCCTAGGCATAGACTTCCTCCGGAACGGCTATTACAAAGACCCAAAGGGACTCAGGTGGGCTTTTGGAATAGCCACTGTAGAGGCAGAAGACATTAAGCAATTGAACACCTTGCCTGGACTGTCAGAAAACCCCTCTGCAGTAGGACTCCTAAGGGTGGAAGAACAACGCGTGCCAATTGCGACCTCGACAGTGCACCGCCGGCAGTATCGGACGGATCGAGATGCCGTGATCCCCATCCACAAAATGATTCGGGAGCTGGAGAGCCAAGGGGTGGTCAGCAAAACCCACTCACCCTTCAACAGCCCCATCTGGCCTGTGCGCAAATCTGACAAAGAATGGAGATTGACTGTGGACTATCGTGGCTTAAATGAAGTGACTCCACCGCTGAGCGCTGCTGTGCCAGACATGCTGGAACTCCAGTACGAGCTGGAGTCCAAGGCAGCAAAGTGGTATGCCACCATTGATATTGCTAATGCGTTTTTCTCCATTCCTCTGGCAGCAGAATGCAGGCCTCAGTTCGCTTTCACCTGGAGGGGCGTGCAGTACACCTGGAACCGACTGCCCCAGGGGTGGAAACACAGCCCCACCATCTGCCATGGACTGATCCAGGCTGCACTAGAAAAGGGTGAGGCTCCAGAACACCTGCAATACATTGATGACATCATTGTGTGGGGGAGCACAGCGGCAGAAGTGTTTGAGAAAGGTGAGAGGATTATCCAGATACTACTAGAAGCTGGCTTTGCCATCAAGAAGAGCAAAGTCAAGGGACCTGCCCGAGAGATCCAGTTCCTGGGAGTGAAATGGCAAGATGGACGGCGCCAGATTCCCACTGAGGTCATCAACAAGATCACAGCTATGTCCCCACCAACCAGCAAAAAGGAAACACAAGCTTTCCTGGGTGCCATAGGTTTCTGGAGAATGCACATTCCTGAGTATAGCCAGATTGTGAGCCCTCTTTATCTGGTTACCCGAAAGAAGAATGATTTCCACTGGGGCCCTGAGCAGCAACAAGCCTTCACCCAGATCAAGCAGGAGATCGCTCATGCTGTAGCCCTTGGCCCAGTCAGAACGGGACCAGAGGTCAAGAATGTGCTCTACTCTGCAGCCGGGAAACATGGGTTGTCTTGGAGCCTTTGGCAGAAAGTGCCTGGGGAGACTCGAGGCCGACCACTGGGATTCTGGAGCCGAAGTTACAGAGGGTCTGAAGCCAACTACACTCCCACAGAGAAGGAAATCTTGGCTGCCTTTGAAGGAGTTCAAGCCGCCTCGGAAGTAATTGGCACAGAAACACAACTCCTCCTGGCACCCCGACTACCGGTGCTGGGGTGGATGTTTAAAGGGAAGGTTCCTACTACCCACCATGCCACTGACGCCACATGGAGCAAATGGATTGCCCTCATCACTCAACGCGCCCGTATTGGAAACCTGAATCGCCCTGGGATTTTGGAGATAATTACGAACTGGCCAGAAGGTGAAAACTTTGGTCTCACTGATGATGAGGAGCAGGTACAAGTGGCAAGGGCTGAAGAAGCTCCACCATACAACCAACTACCAGCAGAGGAGACCTGCTACGCTCTTTTCACTGACGGTTCCTGTCGCATCGTAAGGATGAACCGGAAGTGGAAAGCAGCCGTATGGAGCCCCACACGCCAAGTTGCGCAAGCTACCGAAGGAGAAGGTGGATCGAGCCAACTCGCTGAACTCAAGGCCGTTCAGCTGGCTCTGGACATTGCTGAAAGAGAGAAGTGGCCAAAGCTCTACCTTTATACTGATTCGTGGATGGTAGCCAATGCTCTGTGGGGCTGGCTGGGAAGGTGGAGGAAGGCCAACTGGCAACGTAGAGGAAAGCCAATCTGGGCTGCTGATATATGGAAAGACATTGCCTCTCGAGTGGAAAAGCTGACGGTGAAAGTCCGTCATGTAGATGCCCATGTCCCCAAAAGTCGGGCTAATGAGGAGCACCGAAACAACAAGCAGGTAGATCAGGCAGCAAAAATAGAGGTGTCAAAGATAGACTTAGATTGGCACCATAAGGGGGAGTTGTTCCTGGCTCGATGGGCTCATGATGCCTCAGGTCATCAGGGCAGAGATGCCACCTACAAGTGGGCACGAGACCGAGGGGTGGATCTAACCATGGACAGTGTTTCCCAGGTTATCCATGACTGTGAGACGTGTGCTGCCATCAAACAGGCCAAGAGAGTGAAGCCCCGATGGTATGGTGGGCGGTGGTCCAAGTACAAGTATGGGGAGGCCTGGCAAATTGACTACATCACACTGCCCCAGACACGCCAAGGCAAGCGCTACGTGCTGACCATGGTAGAAGCCACCACTGGATGGCTGGAGACTTTCCCTGTACCTCATGCCACTGCCCGGAACACCATCTTAGGCTTGGAAAAACAAGTCCTGTGGAGACACGGCACCCCTGAGAGAATTGAGTCTGACAACGGCACCCATTTCAAGAACAGCCTTATCAACACCTGGGCCAGAGAACATGGTATCGAATGGATATATCATATTCCCTATCATGCTCCAGCTGCCGGCAAAGTTGAACGGTGCAACGGACTCCTTAAGACTACCCTGAAGGCACTCGGTGGGGGAACATTTAGAAACTGGGAAATTAACCTGGCAAAAGCAACCTGGATGGTCAACACCCGAGGGTCTGTCAATCGAGCTGGCCCTGCCCAGTCAGAACCCTTACACGCAGTAGATGGAGATAAGGTCCCTGTAGTACATATGAAAGGTATTTTAGGGAAAACTGTTTGGATTAATCCCACCTCAGGCAAAGACCAACCCATTCGTGGGATTGTCTTTGCTCAAGGACCTGGTTACACTTGGTGGGTAATGCAGGAAGATGGGGAGACCCGCTGTGTACCACAGGGAAACTTGGTCTTAAGAGAGAACTGGGTGTAAGATTTCATGGTGTGCAGATGGAAATAGAATAAGGGGTGGATAATGTCCTGGGTTGTAAGATAAGCTTGTATTCCATTTGCCATCTGTCAAAGGCGAACCGGTTGGACAGGTTTTTGTTATCTCTCTCAGAGACAATGGTTTGTTTATACACCTTTGACTGATTCAATGAAGGGCTGAAAAAATGTAACACCGTGAGGGGTCCCACCCAGAGGGGGGAAGCAGCTCTCTCTCTCTTCGCGGGATTCCGAGAGAAGCAGCTCTCTCTCTTCTTCGCGGGACTCCGAGAGAAGCAGCTCTCTCTCTCTCTCTTCGCGGGATTCCCAGAAAAGCAGCTCTCGCTCGCTCTCTTCGGCGGCACTCGCAGCGAAGCAGCCGGCGCGCGCTGAGCCGACGGCGGCGGAGCTCGGAGGCAACCCCGGCGCAGAGGAAGACCGGCCCCCACTGCCACCAGATCTTCAGAGGAAAATTATACCCTTCTAAAGATCACCACTTCAGCTGCAACTCATCAACTATTGCAAGGGAAAGCAATTGTCCCAGAAAAACTGATACTGGCATTCCTCAGGTTCTAGACTTTTTCTTTCACTGGTTTTGTTTGTACCGATTGCATTTGCCTTTTTAAATTGTTGTCTAGTTTTCTCCTAGTAAAGAATTGTTACTCCCACTCCCATATCTTTGCCTGAGAGCCTTTTAATTTAAAGATCCTCGTAATTCAGAGGGAGGGGGGTTTGCCGTTCTCCATTGCACAGGAGGCTTTGCCCTCTTTCACAGACTCCTGTCTTGTCTAACCAAGACACCTTGTCACCAAGTGACGGCCAAGGAGGCTGCAAAAGGCTGGGAGAGGAGCGTGCCCAAGAGCAGCAACCTCCCAGAGGGCTCAGCTGCCCCTTGCAGGGTGGTGGAGAAAGGCCAGACCTCTGTGAGGCAGTCCTGGGAGAGGTTTGCCCCCACTGGCTCAGGGCTTTGGCTCCTGTTTCCTCCTGTCAGAGAAATGCACCGCGCATCCGAAGCCGCGTGTTCCAGGATTGCATTCCACCTGCTCGGGCTGCTCAGCAAGGACACGCCGTGCCGGGATTTGGCCGCCCTGGCGTTCCTTGTGGAGGTGAGCCTGAAGGCCGGCGCTGCCTCGCTGAGCTGCCTCCCGGCTCTCTGCCCTCTCTTGGCCGCAGTGCCTGGGACGGAGCCCGCGCCCTGTGCTGCTGCCTGGGCCCGGCCCTGGGCGGTTCTGGGCTCCCGCCGGCCGCTCCCCCGTCACCGGCCTGTGCCTCTCAGATCCTGGAGCACCTGAACGTGAGTGAGTGCCGTGACAGCGTCCTGCAGTTCTTGTCCAAGCACCTGCAGAGCGAGTGCAGGGGGAGGCGTCGCTTGGCACTCCGAGGCCTCGTGGTGCTCGGCACCACCAGTGTCTCGGTGAGAAGAGCGCAGGGGCTGAAGCCGTGCTGCCAGCGTGGGGCTGGGGAAGGCAGTCCCTGGGGCTTGGCTGGCCTTGGGGCACTGGGGCAGCTGCTGCCAGCTCTCCTGCCTCCTGCTGCAGCTGCCCCAGGGCTTTGGCACAGGCCTTTGGCCCCTGGGCCCTGTGGCAGCAGGATGGTGTTTCACACACTTGTGTTCCACAAGTAGATGGCCATAAGGATGTGGAGCCTCCATGAAAGGCTCGTGGAGCTCCTGCAGGAAGATGACAGCACCATGCTCAGGATGACCACGGTTCTCCTCAGGGCTTTGTTCCTCTGCAATGGTGCCCCAATAACCAGCACCCTCGCCCTGCAGCTGGCTGAGGCGCTCCTGCCACTCTTTGACAACGTAAGGCTCTGCGCCTCCAGCCACGGCCAGCGGGTGCTGCCCGCACACTTTGTGCCCTGTGCACTCACAGGCTTTGCCCAGGTGGGCCTGAAGCAGCTGACGCTGAGGTCTTTCTTCCTTCCTTTCCTACAGGAGGACAGCCAGGTGCAGTTGTGCTGCATGTTTATCTTCCGGGAGATGCTGGATTTTTTTCCAGAAGAAGAAAAAAAGGTCCTGAAGGCACACGTGCGCCAGAGCCTGCTGCCACTCTCCTTGCACTGCCATGATGAGAACCAGCGAGTGGCAGAGGTGAGGACTCGGCAGCTGCCGCTGGCCCCTGGCAGGGGCTGGGCTGGCCCTGCCCTGGCGCCTCGCAGGCTGCAGCTCCTGCTGGCCTTGGCACAGGGACGGGGTCCTGCGCCCTGGGCTGTGGGGCCATCTCTGCATCTCTGCTGCTCTCCAGGCTTCTCAGGAAACGCTCCTTTGTGCGGCTGAGTTCCTGAAGAGGAGGGACCTTGGACAGCTGGTGAAGAACCAGAAGCTGTGGCAGTTCACTGAGTGGTTGGTAAGGAGGGCCGGGAAGCCGCAGCCCCAGCCAGGAGCAGCCCCTGAGCGCGGTGCTCGGTGTGCGGGCTGGCAGCTGTGCCCCTGCCCGCTGCTGCAGCCCGAGGCCGCGCGGGCTCTGCTCCAGGCTCCTGCGGCCCCTGGCGGGTGCCCATGGAGCCCCGGCCCGGGGAGCTGCGGGGCCAACCCTTCCCTCCTGCCGGTCTCTCCAGCTGGCAGAGGACAGCAGCAGCGTGGCTGAGCACCTGCGCCGGGCCCTGCCCTACCTGCAGAGCCCACAGGAGCCCCTGCGAGAGGCGGCCGTCAGGTTCATGGGTGAGCCACGAGCCGGGCCAGGAGGGCGTGTGGGCACAGGGCTGGCGGCCCCGCTGGCAGGGAGCTGTGCCCTGGGCTGACAGGCTCTGTGTTCCCAGGGACGGCCGGGCGGCACCTGAGGGGGAGGAATGAAGAGCTCCAGATCATCTCTGAGGGTGAGTGAGGGCAGCGGGCTGCCAGCGGGGGCTGCCGGGGGAGCTGCGAGCCCTGCCCCGGCTGCGGAGGGCTCTGCTCTCTGTGCAGACCAGGGCCAGCGTGGGCAGAGCACACAGAGCTTTCAGGGCACCTGGGGGATTCGTGGCCAGCAGCTTTGGGCTGATCCGGCTGGTCCCTGCTCCCTGCTGGCCATGGCCAGAGCCGGCTGGAATGGCCCTGGCACAGAGTCCCCTCGGGTCCCCTCAGATGTGGGAACTCACCATGGCTCTGCTCCTCTCTCTTTCAGCCCTTGAAGGCATGGAAAATGACAACAGCGTCGCCATCGCAAGCCTGGCAGGTCAAGCATTGTACATCCTCCAGGAAGCAGAGAGCGCTCCATATTCCCACTTTGACAGCCTGCGTGATTGGCTCTGCAGGGCATGGGGGAGACGGCCTGGTCTGTGTGGGCTCGGCTGGCTGCGCTGCTGCAGCTCTGCACAGAGCTGATCCCTGAGGCTCTGTCTGCTGGGGCCACCCGAGCCAGCGGGACTGTTTTGTTTCTTTAAAATTGTTCTTTTCTTTCTTTTTGTTTGTCTTTAGCGTATAAATATAGGATGTGTTGCTATAGACAGACTCCCAGGATCTTTCTTTGGCTGCCCAGGCTCTGCAGGGCCGAGGGCAAGAGGGAGAAAAGGGTTCCTGGGCTCAGGCACCTGCCAAGGCATGCAGGGTTGCAGGGAAAATGGCCAGAAGCCCCTTGGCCTTTGGTGGCTCTGCTGAAGCCTTTGTGCTGCCCACAGAGCAGAAGGGCAGGGGCAGGAGCTGTGGGGATCTCTGTGAGAGCGGTGCCTGGAGATGGCCACAAGCCCTGTCCCAGGCAGGAAGCGCCATCCGTGTCCTCCTGCCTGTGTGTTGCTGGCTGGATTGCTGAGGGCTCCCAGGTGCCTCTTGGTGGGGCTCCTCTGGAGCTCCTGTGGGGCTGCAGCGCTGCTGCCGGGCAGGTTGGCCGGGCTGGGGAGACCCTGAGGGGACGGGACCACGAAGGGATGAGGGGCTGCGGAAGCCTTGACAGGATGAGGCAGTGGGAAGGCACAGGGGGGAACGTGTGAGGGAGTGGGTAACATTGGCTTGGGGAGGAAAGTGGGTTGGAGCCAAAGAGACCACTCACCCCAATGTTCATGTGGCAAAAAGAGCACGTTTATTCTCAAGCCCTTCCTTCTAAAGGGCCTTTGAAAACCCAGTCTGGATGATTTCACTGCTCTGATCTCTGTGCCCCTTCAGGTTCTGGCCTGGGCAATGCCTGCAGCCTTGGGAGAGATGTGATGGGCCCGGCCCCTGTCAGTCAAACCAGGGCTGGGACATTCACCCCGTACAAGCCAGCCTGCACGGTGACACACGGCAACAGAGTGCGAGGCACAGCTCCGGGAGCTCTCCGTGAACCTCAGCTCTGGGACCACTGTCTGCCCCAAGCTTCAGGGGCTGCAGTGGGAGCCCGGCTGGGCTCTGCCCTGGGGCCATCCTGCAGGGACAGCTGCAAACAGGGAGCATTCCCTGCCACAAAGAGCCAAGGCAGGGCTGCAGGGCAGCTGCTCCAGCCCCGACTGCACTGCTGAGTGCTGTGCTCTGGGGCTGGGGCTCCCCGCACAGGGGACTGCACTGGTGTGCCAGAGGAGACAGAGAAGCTGCAGCTTCATCTGAAACTGGTGCATGGGCTGGGAAGATTGGGGAGGCTCAAGGGGATTCACAGAGCTCATCCTGCTGCAAGGACGAGGAAAAGGGAGCGGGAACTCAGCAGTGAGGAGAGCTGGGGGCTGGAGAGCAGCTCTGAATGACACTAAAATCCCACCAGACCTCTGAGACATTGCTGCTCCTCAGCCAGTGACAGGATGAGTCCCTAAGCCTGGGGCTCAGCCTTCCTCATGGCGAGGGGCACCAAGGAAGGCAACAGTGTGATGGAGACTGGAATGGGCTTGGAGCTCACTGGGGGAAAATAGGGAGCAGCTGGGGAGTAAAAGGCAGGTGGGGGAGAGAACTGGTCAGAGAAGGGCTGAGGTACAGCTTGAGCAAGCTGCAAAAAGTCATTTGGGGTCATCCTAGATTGATTTAATTTCAGAAGTTATTGAACAAGTTTATTTTTTGGGTGGTGCCATGTTTTCCCTTGGAGGTGTACACTCTGCAAACTTGATCTGTGTTTCTGAAATGCTCAAGCCAGTCTGTGCTGCAGGGCACCCCATTTCTCATTTGGCTGATTGCGGCCCGGTGCTGAGCTCCAGCAGGGCCCTGGCAGAGCCCAGAGCAGCCTCAGCACCCGCAGAGCCCGGCTGCAAGGAGAGAGACCAGAAAGCCCCGTCAGCTGAAGGCTCCTGTCCCCTTGTCCCAGCCACCCACGGTGCCCAGGCCATGCTGGCCGTGCCAGAGCTGTGCCCAGAGCTGCCCATCACTGCTGCCTTTGGGAGCAGAGCAGGAGGGCAGGACATGTGCCCAGCCTGCAGCCAGCCACGGCACCTCCAGCCCTCAGCAGCTGCCCAGAGCAGGACGCTCCTGTGCTCGCTGCCATCTCCTCAGAACTCTGATCCCACCATCCCCAGCAGACAGGACCCACCTCACGCCATCCCACGCTGGAAGAAAAGCTGCTCCCAAACGATGCCCTCAGCCTTCTCCAAGGGCATGGCCCATCCACGCCGCAGCTGCTCCTAAGCACGTCCTGATCCAGACTGGGCCCCATCTGGAATGCTTCCTCTAGAAAAAGAAACGTCAAATTATTGAAAATAGGTTACAGTCAAAAAGGGGAACAAGAAAAAAGGTCAAAGATCTTATCTCTGTCAGGGCCTTAAAGAAGGCCCAACCCCTGCATGCCAAGGAAAAACCCACCATTGTTGGGGAATCCCAGGCTTTCTCCCTTCCCCTGCACTGCCCCCATGGTGATCCCAAAGCAAACAAGGGCAGTGGAGCAGCCCAAGCCCTTCCTTGCCTGCAAAGCAAAGCAGCCCCTGCACAGGGTCTGGAGTCCCACCTCTGCTCCCACCATGGGGGTTTGTTTGTGTCGGGCTGGCTGCCCCAGTCCAGCCCCAGCCCAGGGCACGGTGGGTGCTGGGGGCTGTTGGCAGGGCCAGGAGCCCACTCCCATTTCGTACCCACCCCAGCCCATGCCCCCAGCCCTGCCAAAAGCAGCCTGCAGCTGACTGAAGGATCAGCTGCATCCGCCCCAGCAAAGGGAGAACCTTTGGTTCCCAGCCAGGCTGCGCAATGCCCAAATCTGGGAGCATCCCCCTGTGTGTGGACTCATCTGCATATTCCCTGTGGAGCCTGGCTTTGAATGAGATGTCAGAATCAAAGTCCACCATCTTCAGCATGCCAGAGACCAGGTGGAGCAAGAGGTTGTCATCCTTGGCGTTGTCCTCGCTGTCCCCAGCAGCAGCAGCCCCACCTGGGACAGCTTCTCCAGGGGCTCCTTCTCCTTCCCTGGGCCAGACCTGGCTGTCAGGGCTCTGCCCAGGGCCCCAGCCATCCATGAACCATGGCAAGCAAAACCAGGGGGATGGTGGCCCCCAGTGCTTGCCACACCAGGTCTCCAGCTCAGCTCCAGCCCAAGAGCTGTGTCTTCCCTTCTGCTGACCCCTGCTCAGAGCTACAGGCAGGACAAAACCTGTCTGGTTGGCTTTGCCACTGAGTGCCAAGAGATGTGTGGAGCTGTTACCTGCCAGGCCCCTGGATCCAACTGTGCACATGGATCTCTCCCATCTTCTATGGCAGAGGAACACCCTGCACCCAAGGATCACGGAAAAGCTCTTCTAAGGATGGCCTGTTCAAGGGCTGCATGGACAAACCCCTCTTAATGACATCCTGGCACTCTGGTGAGAGAAACCAGCAATCACCAGTCAGCTGGAGAAGTTGCCCCCCTGCTCCCAGGCCATGCTGGGTGTGCCCAGAGCTGGGCCTAAACTTCCCCATCAATTCCATGTTTTGGAGGAGAGCAGGACATGTGTCACCTCCTCAGCAGCTGCCAGAGTGAGATGTTCATGAGCTGCTGCTGTCTCCCAGCCCTGGCTTTGCCCCTGTGCCCAGCAATGAGACTCCACCTTGAGAGAGCCGTCCTGGGAACAAGATCTGCCCCAGATATCTCCTGGCCCCTCCTGAAAGGGTGCTTCCCCATGACCAGGTGGTGCAGCAGGAGGCCCAGGGACCAGATCGTCGCTGCCTCGCCGTGGTAGTGTTGGTGGTGGATCCCCTCTGGTGGGCTGTAGGACAGGGTTCCTGTGGAACACAGACACAGTTCATCAGGAGGATGCTGCTGCTCCCAGAGCCTGGCCCCAGCACCCCTGGGCATGCAGGGGCTGCCCCAGTGGCACACAGTGTGACCGCGGCCCTCTCGCAAGCACCTGGGACTTGTGTACAGACTCAGGGCTGGAAAAGAAGCCACTGGTGCTGGAAGAGGCAGCAGAAACCCTGGGAAGACACAACCATGACACACAAAAGAAAAACTCACCCAGTAGTGGAGAAAACCCCCTCTCCTCCTGCTTGCATGGCCCCAAAAATGTTAATAAGCCAAGGCAAACAAGGGGAGCACAGCAGTCCAAGCCCTTCCTCACCTGCACACCAAACCGTCTGGGGCACGGGGTCAGACCCCCCTCTCTGCTACCCCCATGGGGGTTTTTGTAGGGCTGGCTGCCCCAGCTCTAGCCCCAGCCCAAGGCACAGTGGGTGCTGAAGGCTGTCAGCAGGGATGGGAGTTGGCCCCCTCACACCCCACTCAAATCAGCCTGGCTCCATCATTAATCCCATCCCGGCTGCAATAGGGGAAGCCCCAGTGCTGCACCTCAGCTGGGCCATGAGATGCCCCGGAGCATCCCCTGGCAGGGCTCACCTGCAAACTGGGTGTAGGCTGTGTCTTGGAGGAAACGGCCACAGCCAAAATCGATCAGTGTCAGCTGCCCGGTGGCCAGGTCGAGCAGGATGTCCCCTGGTTTGATGTCCCTGTGCAGGACCCCGCAGCTGGGGCAGCGCCACACCGCCTCCAGCACCTGGAGGAGCAGCCCCCGAGCCTCCTCCTCCGGCAGGAACCCCCGCTCCGCCAGGAAACCCGACAGGTCCTGGCACCGCTCCGGATGCTCTAGCACCAGCACAAAGCTGTCGGGGAGCTGAAGCCACTGCAGGAGCTGAATGACACCAGCACAGCCAGAGGAGACCTTGTCCAGCAGCGCGATCTCCAGGGCTGCGCTGGTGCCGTGGGGCTGCGGGAGGAGCACGATGCCGTCAGTGGGGCTGATGCCGTGCCGGGGGTCGGGAACCCCTCGGCCAGCCCGGGATGCTCTGCGCCCTGCGCTGGCCCCACGCCCGCTCTCCCTCCAGGTGTCCTGGCAGCTCCCACCCTGCCGGGCCCCGGCTCAGCCCCGCCCGGCACGGCCCGGCTTCTGCCGCTGGCCCGGCTCATCACCAGCTCTCCCCGGCGCCGGACGCGGTTCCCTGGCACCCTTTTGATGGCCACCTGCGAGCCGAGGGCAGCAGCGGGCTGAGCTCGCCGCCTGCCCCGCACAGCCCCATCCTTCTCCTCCTTCTCCTTCTCTCCCTCCTCCTCCTCCTCCTTCCCCTCCTCCGCGCCCGCCGCCGGCCCCGTCGCTCCCCGGGCGCCGTCCGAGAGCCGCGTGGCCGCGCAGCCGCCGCCGCAGCCGCCGCTGCCCAGCAGTGAACCCCGCCGGGGCCGCTCCTGCCGGGCCTCCTGCGCCTTCCCTGCGGGCGGGACGCGGCTGTCAGCGCTCGGCCCGGGCCAGGAGCGGCCCCGAGCGCCGCCCGAGCGCCCCGGGCCGGCCATGTCCCGGCGTTCGCTCCCGGCATCCCAGATTCGCCAGGAAATGGGAACCCTGAGCTTGTGGAAGTGCCTGAAAGATGCCCTGTATCTCTGCAGGGACACTCGGGCTGAGACAGGAGCCGGAGCCCTCTCTGGGGAAGCCTCCTCCGAGCTGGAATTTGTGCCGTGCTGGGAGAGGAGGAGGAGGGGAGAAGGCTGGCGCTGTGTGGCAGGAGCAGGAGGTTTGGGCCGCAGGACATTCCGTCTGCGCCGCTGCCCCGCAATGGGCAGGAACGCTGTGGGGAAGACTGGGGGACACTGGAGCGGGATATGGATGGCACTGGGGGGAACTGGGAGGGCCTGGGAATGAACTCAGGTGTATTGGGAGGGACTGGGCTGTGCTGGGAGGGACTGGAGAGACACTGGGGCTGTACTGGGCTGTACTGGGGATGAACTGGGCTATGCTGGGAGGGACTGGAGGGGCACTGGGGCTGTACTGGGCTTTACTGTGGATGAACTGGGCTGGGCTGGGAGGGACTGGAGGGGCATGGCTGATGTACTGGGCTGTCCTGGGGATGAACTGGGCTGCACTGGGAGGGACTGGAGGGGAACTGGGTCTGTACTGGGCTGTACTGGTGATGTACTGGGCTATGCTGGGAGGGACTGGAGGGGTTGAATGCGCTGTTCCCGCCCCCACTGCCTCCCATTGGCCGATGCTCCCGCCTATCACGATTCCAACCAATCAGCGCCAGGGATCATGGCTTTGGGGGCGGTGCCTGGTGCCTGCGCCATCTTTTCTTTTGCCTACAACTCCCGTCATGCTCTGCGGCCCCATAGAGCTCCATTAAAGCCGGGACTACAACACCCGTCATGCCCCGCGCTCCACAGAACCTCGGTACCGCCCCCATCTGTCCCGTCAGTGTCCCCCAGACCCTCCGGGACCCCCAAGTGCCCCTCAGCGCCCATTCGGGACCCCCAAATTTTACTGGCAAAGTACAAAAGAACAAGAAACTTTGGAAAAGTGTTTAATACAAATCCAATCCAACTTAAATCACTTGTCACAGCAGTAACTTCATTCCCTCAGCCCATTTAGCCTGGAAAGCCCTAAACACTGAAGTTGATCAGGTACCCAAAACTGTTCCATATAAAGAGCATTAGAAGGAGAGGAAAGAGAGAGAGAGACAGGAAGACAGAAGCTCCACAGAAAGACACACATGTGGCTCCCAGCTCCCGGGGCTCCAGTGTAGGTGAGACACAAACCCCAGGAGAAGGCAGAGTCCATACCAGGGGCTGACCTTGTGCTCCTTGGTTTTAAGCCCCTGGGCCTTCGTGGACCTCCACCCAGCTGGAACTTCTGATTTCTCAGGTGTTCAGAGCTGGGTCAGCACTGTCCCAGCAGAGTGACTGACTGACAGCTCAGCCCAAGGTGTCTGGGGACATCGATCTCATCCAGCCTCTGACAGCGACCATGGTGACACTGGGGAACCTCATGGAGCCTCATGGAGCCATGGGTCAGTTGTGACAAGGCAGGTCCAAGGACACCCTGGTGACACTGGGGAACCTCATGGAGCCATGGGTCAGCTGGGACAAGGCAGGTCCAAGGACACCCTGGTGACACTGGGGAACCTCATGGAGCCATGGGTCAGTTGTGACACTGTGGGGACCTCGTGGAATCAGAGGAGACCATTGTGAAACTCCCATGGATCCAAGGGCCCAGGGTGACACTGTGCAGCCCAGAGTGTCCCGGAGGAGCCATTGTGACACTGTGGGTCCCCATGGAACCAAGGGAACATGGGACAGGCTGATGCCTTAAGTTTTAGCTTCCATATTTTCCCAATTCTGTGCTGTATCAGTCTGTAACTCTGAACTTCATACAGAATGTCAGCAAGTTCTCTTACAGTGTAGTCAGACAAAACAATCCTTTTCCTGCCCGAGAACCATAGACACCACTGCAGCTTCAGGCCCAAAAAGTGAAAACAGCAGCGAATTGAGGAGAGCAGACTGCGAGGGTGGGGCTGCATAACCTGAAGGTGTAATTGGACAATTAACCCCAATATGGAAATGAACCAAATCTTACAAAAGTGTGAAAACGCGTGACCTGGCGTCCATCCTGGGTGTACCCTCAGCCAGGCCCTTGTACTGCCCAGGTGAATCCTTTGAAGGCCTTTTTAATAAATCCCCACTTTACTCCTGTAACACTGTCCAGCCTCTGCTCTAGGTGGCCTCTCAAGGCATCAAGGCCTGGCTGGCTGGGCCACCTGGGGGCCACCTGACAGGTCCAGCTGACCTTGGCATGTCCAGGGCTGCTGCTTATCTGCCCCTGGAGCACTGGGGCTCGGTGCTCTCCTTCCTGTGGAAAGAACTGTCCTTCTCCTCCAGGTGCCAAGGCCAAAATTTGGATTCCTCTTCTTAGTTTGCTTCTATGCAAAGATTGTTCCCAGATGAAATCTGCCAGGACAGACAGACCTGGCTGGCTTGGCCACCCAGGGGCCACCTCTCATCTTCCTGTGAAACACTGGCACCCTGTGCTTTTCTTTCTTATGGGAAAAAAACACCTTTCACATCCAGGCACCCATGGCCAAAGTTGGGAATCTGCCTTCAGGATTCCCTATATCCAAGGATTTCTCCCAGGTGAAAGCTTCCAGAAGAGACAAGTCTGGCTGGCCTCGGTCTCCAAAGAGATGATTCCTATCTTCCTTTGAAACACTGGGGCTTTGTGCTTTCCTTTCTGATGAAAAGAACTCTTCTTCCTGCCCAGGTGCTGATAGCCAAAACTGAGATTCCACCTTCAAAATTCTGAATATCCAAGGATTTCCCCCAGATGAAAGGTGCCAGGAGAGACAGGTCTGGCTCTCTTGGTCTATGGTGACCACCACTCATATCCTTCCAAAACACCTGGGCTCCACGCTTCTCTTTCCTATGGGAAAAACCATCCATCTCCACCAGATGCCCATGGCCAAAGTTTGGAATCCTCCTCCAGAATTCCCTAGGTCCAAGGATTTCTCAGTGACAAAATCTGCCAGGACAAACAGGTCTGTCTGGCTCGGCCTCCCAGGAGCCTTCTCTCTCTGCTTCTGCCCCTGCAACACGGGGGCTCTGGGCTTTCCTTCCTATGGAAAAGAACCGTCCTTCTTAACAATGAAGAAATGGCTGAAACTGGGGTTCTACCTCCCAAATTCCCTATATCCAAGGGTTGCTTTCAGACAAAAAAATACCAGAACAGAGAGGTCTGGCTGCCCTTGGCCTCTGATGGTCACCTTTCATCTGCCCCTGAAACACCAGTGTTCTGTGCTTGTCTTCCTATAGAAAAGAACCGTCCTTCTCCTCCAGGCAGCCAGGTCTGAAACTGGGATTCCACCTCTAAAATTCCCTATATCCAAGGACAAAATCTGCCAGCACCATCTGATCTGGCTGCCCTTGGCCTCTGGTGGCTGTGGCTCATCTGCCCCTGGAACGCTGGGGCTGGGTTGTTCCCTTCCTGTGGAGACCATGGTGGCACGGTGAGGACCTGGTGGAACCATGGAGTCCATTGTGACACTTTGGGGCCATGGTGACACCGCGGGGCTCCATGGAACCCAGAGACCACCATGACTCTGTGGGGCCTTGTGGAACCGTGGAGACCATTCTGACACTTCAGGGCCTGGTGTCACTAAGGGGGATTGTGACACCTCAGGGCCTCCTGGAAGCAGGGGACCATTGGGACACTGTGGGGCTCCATGGAATGAGGGGAACAGGGAACAGGTCTGGCTGGCTTGGCCTGCCAGGGGCCACCTGACAGGTCTGGCTGATCTTGGAATGTCAAGGGCTGCTTCTCATTTGCCCATGAACCACTGGGGCTCCGTGCTTTCCTTTTTATGGAAAAGAACTGTCCCTCTTTTCAGACATCCATGGACAAAATTGGTACTTCCCCTCAAAAATTTCCTGTATGCAAGGGTATCTGCCAGAAAAAAACCTGCCAGCTCTGGCTGGCCTTGGCCTCTGGTGGTGGCATCTCAGTTGCCTCAGAAGCACTGGGGCTCTGTGCCTTCCCTCCTGCAGAAAAGAACTGACCCTCTTGTCCAGGGGCCATGGCAGGAACTGGAATGTGGCCACCAAAATTCCATCTATCCTAGGATTGCTCCCAGACAAAAGCTGCCAGGACAGACAGTTCTGCCTGGCCTTGGCCTCTGGTGATATGAGCAGAATGTTTTCCTTTGCAAACACCTTGGAGAGGGCCCAGAGATCTCCCGAGCGGGGTTTTGCAGGCCTCAAGAACATAACCCATGTATGGAGGCTGATGTGCCTGGGCTCAGCTGTGAAGAGACTGAGGACAGATCAGGAGTGGCCTGGGAGGCTTTGAAGGGTGGATTTAGAAATGGTGGAGCTTTACTCCATAGTGGGAAACAGCCAGAGAGAAAAATTATGCCAAAATGCAGCTGGGGAAGTTCAGACTGGACACATGAGGAGAGGAATTTCCCTCCCAGGGCAGGGCTGTGGTGCAGCACGTCCCCAGCAGGAGCCTGGAGCAGCCCAAGGCTTTGTGTGGCCAGGCAGGGGCAGCAGGAGGCAGAGCTGCCAGCAAAGGAAGGGCCAGCGAGGTGGGGCAGCCGGGGGTGACGACAGCCTGCAGGGACAGAGGTGCAGGGCAGGGACACCGTGGGACAGCCTGGGCTGCAGAGGGCTCAGGGATGTGCAGCAGCTGCAAGGCCCTGACAGAGCCAACCTGTGCAGCCCTTTGGCCATGGCTGCTGGCCCTGGGCCTGAGGCCACGAGGGGACAAGTGACCCTTGCAGCCCTGGGGCCTCAGTGCCTGCTTGTCCCTGCTCAGCAGCCTGGCAGGGGCCGCCCCATGGTCCTGCCCTTGGCACTGCACATCCCCACACCCCAGTGCCCATCCCGGGAAGAGCCCTGAGCAATGAGGGAGGGACAGGATCTGCCTTGCCAGGGGCTGGGGCTCAGGCCTGGGCCCTTTGCATTCCTGAAACACATCCAGGTTTGCTCAGCACCAGAGACACCTTTCCCTTGATTGTCCCCAGCTGTCATCAGAGCCTCCAGTGTTCTGCTCTGACTGGAACCTGGGGACACTTTCTCAGTCGTGTCCTCAGTAGGACCCATTAAAACTTCAAGAAACTTTGGAGTTTTAATTTAACTTTGAGTTCTTGAGAAGTTTTTTGAAGACTCTCAAGGACTGAGTCTGATTTAAATAACACGAAAGCCCTGAGGGGGTCATTAAAGTTTTCTTATTCCAGTTGTGGACAAAGATTTCAAAGTGCTTGTAAGAAATACACATTCCTATTTTAAAGGATGTATTTTATTACATTTATCTTTAGATCAGAGGCGATTGCAGCATTCTGTGATTGATAGTGAGCCAGGGTCTCCCCTCAGGAGCTCTGGCCTGCTCAGAGAAGCTGTGCCCTGAGCTCTGGCCCAGCGTGGACAACCTTGCTCCACATTGCCCCAGCCCATCCTGTCTGTCCTCACTCACCTGGGACCTGCTGTGCCTGCAGAGCTGGCTGCACCCAGCCTAAGAGAGGCTTTCCCTTTTTCTATGTTTGGAGCAATCTAAAACTCCTGAGTTTCCCCATGAAAACAGACACCTTCCTCAGGTGTGTGCCAGCCCAAGGTGCCACCAAAACCACTCCAGACGGGCCCTGGGCCAGCTGTGAGGGTGGATCATCAGCCCCAGCTGCACTGGGCACTGCAAGGGGCTGTGGCCATGGGCACTGCACTGACCCCACTGCTGGGTTTGGCTGCCACGGCAGCCCTGAGAAATTAAACTGTCCTTGGAAACACTGGGGAGGACTGGGACATACTGGGGAACACTGGGAATGCTGTGGGGTACACTGGGACACACTGGGAGTGAAACTGGGAGTGAAACTGGGGGATACGGTGACAAATTAGGGACATTGTGGGGAAGACTGGACAATACTGCGGCATACTGTGGATGACATTGGGAGGAACTCGGAGGGCCTGGGAATGAACTGAGCTGGGTTGGGAGGGACTGGAGGGGAACTGGGGTTGTCAGAAAAATAAGGCCTTTTTGTTCATAATATAGAATCTCTCACATTCACAGAATAGAGTTTTAACTTGTCTGAACATGTTCTCATTTTGCCAGGCATTCCAGCAACTAACTCTCAAGGACAATTACGTTACAAACTTTTTAGGGAGTTGAAACTGTTTTGAGAAAGTTGCTGCTAGGCACCCAAACACCTAAGCGAATAGATATCTTTCAAGGACAGTTCCGTTACAGAGCTTAGCAAAACATGTAAACGTGCCTGGAGATAACATTTCTTGTTTTGAGAAAGTTTCCAGGTCGCAGAGACAACCTTAAGGAAGATCACTGGCGCCACCAAGAGGTAGAAAACGACCACCTAACAACAGGGTGCGCCTGCGCAGAAGAGACACCAGAACGTCACCAGAACGTCACACATCCGGAAGAGACAACCCAATAAGTGGGGGGGAAACGGGGAACTAGGCGCGGTAGTTGAAACGACTGCCGCCCAGCGCACGCTGGTTTGCTTTCGCTTTCTGCTATTAATAAATCCTTTTTATTGGATTTGACAGCCTATTGTGCTCGTTTATAACAATTTGGTGCCGTGACTCGGATCGGGATCTGGGGAACCTCTCTCTGAGAGGGGCGCCACAATTCCGCTCCCTTGAGCGGACTCAGACCGGGGTTTCTACCCTCATCCCGACCGACGAACCTAAAAGCCTAGAGAGTGAGAGCAAAGAGAGGGAAGCGGGCCCAGGGTACCCCGTAATTTTTGTGCACAAAGTCCGGACGAAGGCGCAGGACGCGTAAGTATAAAGGGGATCCGTCCGGGCGGGGTTCGGGATCCCGGAGTACGGCGAGTGTGTGTGTGTATGAGAGGAGGACCGGCAGCCGGATTCTCTAAGCGAGTGTGGACCCTCAGTAGTGCGTTTTCCAGAGCCCGCGAGGGCCTGGGCCACGAACCAGGGGAAGCGATTGTGCTGTCGTGAGTGATTGAAGGTACTCCGGAGGACATGGGGCAGGGGAGAAGCAAGGATAAATCCCCCTCCCCGGTGGGGGTAAAACTTCCCCCAATTCCTAAGGATAGTCCCTTAGGGTTTATGCTGACAAATTGGGAGCACTTTCCAGGGGCACCTGGGAAGGATAAGGCAAAGATGATACATTATTGCATAGAAGTATGGGGAGGACAAGAGATTTCTAAAGGTGTGTTTTGGCCCATCTTTGGGTCCTCAGAGGACTGGGTAAAACAACTGTTAAATGGTTGGATACACGCTAAACAACCTCCTAACCCTGAGGAGAGTGCCTATGCCCGAGTCTGGATAGAAAAGCCGGAGGTGCTCGTGTTTAAACTCTCGAAGGTTTCAGGAGGAAAGAAAAAGAAGGGGCGAGCGGAAGAAGTAATTATTGCACCCCCGCCCTACATTCCCCCTGCGCCAAATGCACCCCCTCCTCCTCCACAATCGGATGAGGAAGAATCAGACTCAGACTCTGATCAACCCTCAGGCTCGCATGGTCCTCTTACCCGAAGTAAGACGCAAGGCAAACTATTTCCTTTAAGGGAAATGCCGATGGGGGGACCACAGCCGGGGATTGGATTTATTTCGGTGCCCTTAAGTTCGGGGGATGTTAGAGACTTTAAGAAGGAGATGGGAAATTTGCTAGAAGACCCCCTGGGCGTGGCAGAGCGGGTGGATCAATTTTTAGGTCCTAATATATACACTTGGGAGGAATTACAATCTATACTTAACATTTTATTCACGGCCGAGGAAAAGAACATGATAAGAACTGCTGGAATGCGGGCCTGGGATGCCCAACCCGCACATGCCCAGCAACCGGCCGATACCAAATGGCCTCTCCAGAATCCTAATTGGAATAACCAGGATGCGGCCCATAGAGCTAACATGCGGGACTTTCGGACCACATTAATTGATGGCATAAGAGAGTCCGTTCCTAGGGGCCAGAATATAAATAAAGCATTTAACGACAGACAAAAGAAGGATGAAACCCCCACTGAATGGTTAGAGAGGTTAAGGAAAAGTTTTCAGCTGTACTCGGGGTTAGACCCGAATAACCCAATGGGACAGGCAATTCTTAAAGTCCAGTTTGTCTCTAAATCCTGGGATGATATTAGGAGGAAGATACAGAAAATGGATGATTGGCAGGACAGGGATTTAGCGGAATTATTGCGAGAGGCGCAGAAGGTTTATGTCCGCAGAGAGGATGAAAGTCAGAAGAGAGAGGTGAAGATGATGGTTGCTGCAGTGAGGGAAAGCAGGCGGATGGAGGAAGGACAGAAGAGAGTCACTCGGAATAGGGAGGGTGACAAGGGAAAGGTAGGAGAAAGGGTGTGTTATTATTGCGGTAAGAAGGGACATTTCAAGAGGGAGTGCAGGAGGAGGCTAAGGGACGAGGAGGAGTTCAAAATCGAATAGGGGAGTCAGGGGCTCTATTTTATGGGGACCAGGAAACATCAAAAAGAGCCCTTGATAAAATTGAAGGTGGGTCCCCAGGGCCAGGAAATAGATTTCTTGGTCGATACAGGGGCAGAAAGATCTACTATTCAATTTCTGCCTCAGGGCTGTAATTTATTGAAAGAAACAGCCACGGTAATAGGGGCTAAGGGGGAACCTTTTGAAGTACAAATTATTAAAGGGGTGGTGGTAGAATCGGGAACTAAAGTGGGGATGGGTGACTTCCTATTAGTTCCTGAAGGAGACTACAATTTGTTAGGGAGAGACTTGATTGTTGAATTAGGAGTTCAAATTGAGGTAGTAGAGAAGGAGTTAAAGATCAGACTCTGTTCCCTCCGTTTAGAAGATGAAGAGAAAATAAACCCCGAAGTGTGGTATAATCCAGGGACCGTGGGCAAATTAAATATAACTCCATTTACAGTAAAAATCAGAAATCCCGAGATCCCGGTAAGAATAAAACAGTATCCAATTTCACTAGAAGGGAGGAGAGGGTTAAAACCTGAGGTTGAAAGGCTGTTAAACCAAGGACTGCTAGAACCTTGTATGTCGCCTTTTAACACCCCTATACTCCCGGTAAAAAAGGCAGACGGATCCTATCGGCTGGTGCACGACCTTAGAGAAATTAATAAGCGAACCGTGGCCCGATTCCCAGTAGTGGCAAATCCCTATACTCTTTTAAGCAAACTGGGACCTGAGAACGAGTGGTATAGTGTCATAGACCTGAAAGATGCCTTTTGGGCCTGCCCTCTGGACGAATCCAGTCGAGATTATTTTGCCTTTGAATGGGAGGACCCTGACACGGGGAGGCGACAGCAACTCAGGTGGGCGGTACTTCCTCAGGGCTTTACGGAATCACCCAATTTATTCGGGCAAGCCCTGGAACAAATTTTGCAAGATTATAAAACAGACCCAGAGGTAAAGCTAGTTCAGTATGTGGATGATTTGTTAATAGCAGGTAAAGGAGAAGACAAAGTCCGGAAAGAAAGTATCAAACTATTGAATTTCCTGGGACTAAAAGGATTAAAAGTCTCTAAAGCAAAACTACAATTTGTAGAAGAGGAAGTTAGGTACCTGGGACATTATTTGAAAAAGGGAGAAAAGAGAATTGATCCAGATAGAGTACAAGCAATCTTATCCCTGCCTCTACCGCAAAATAAACGACAAATTCGTCAGGTATTAGGACTTACAGGGTATTGTAGGCAGTGGATTGAGAACTATAGCGGGAAGGCAAGATTTCTGTATCAAAAACTTACCCAAGATGGGCACCTTAAGTGGACAGAGGAGGAAAAATCTAAATTCCAAGAATTAAAAGAAACTCTGGTCCATGCTCCAGTCCTAAGCCTCCCAGATTTAAAGAGGCCCTTCTTTTTGTTTGTTAATATCACAGATGGGGTAACTTATGGAGTACTTACCCAGGACTGGGCGGGGAAAAAGAAACCTATTGCATATCTGTCTAAAATTTTAGACCCTGTAAGCAGGGGATGGCCGGGCTGTTTACAAATAATTGCAGGCTGTGCGGAGTTAGTAGAAGAAGCAAGGAAGATCACCTTTAATGCCACTCTGAAGGTGTTAACTCCACATAACATACGGAGTGTGATGCAGCAAAAAGCAGACAAATGGATCTCTGATGCCAGGCTCCTAAAATATGAGGGGATTCTATTAGAAACCCCTAATTTCACTTTAGAAACCACCTCATTGCAAAATCCAGCCTCCTTCCTCTTCGGAGAACCCGAAACTGAATCACTGATACATGACTGTGTAATTACTATAGAAGAACAAACCAAAATTAGACCTGACCTGGAGGAAGAGGAATTAGAGACTGGGGAAAAATTGTTTGTTGATGGATCATCCAAAGTAGTTGAGGGTCAAAGGAGATCAGGATATGCCATAGTGGGGGGGCCTGACTTAAGAGTAATCGAATCTGGACCCCTAGACAAAACATGGTCAGCCCAAGCCTGCGAGATATACGCTATCCTAAGAGCCTTGGAACTATTAGAAGGAAAAGAGGGGACCATCTATACAGATTCTAAATATGGATACGGGGTGGTGCACACTTTTGGGAAGTTATGGGAAGAGAGGGGCCTCGTAAATTCACAGGGAAGGGACTTAATCCATCAGAAACTAATAATAGCCCTCCTGAGGGCTTTGAGAGGCCCTACCAGGATAGCAGTGGTCCATTTAAAAAGGCATCAACGGGGAATGGATTACCGGAGTAGGGGTAACAATGTGGCAGATTATGAGGCAAAGAAAGCTGCAATTATTAAAACACTAACTTTAAGTGAGGGAATTAGGAAGGATCTTGTGGATACCCCAAAGGACCCTGAGTCGACTACCCAGGATAAGCTTATATTTACAATGGAAGAACAGGAGAAGCTTACAAAATTAGGAATAAAAGAGGAATCAGGGAAATGGCTGTTAAAGGATGGGAGGGAGGTTTTACTTAGGGCCATAGCCCAGCGGATGCTCAGTAAATTACACCAGAGAACACACTGGGGCGCTCAAGGGCTGGTAGATCACTTTGCCACCCATTATATGACGGTGGGCCTACATGACTTAGCGAAAGGGATTACTAGAAGTTGTCCAACCTGTCTACGGGTAAACAGGAGAAACCTAAGAAAACTACCCCTGGGTGGGAGGCCAGTGGCAAAGAGGCCCTTTTCAAATCTGCAAGTAGACTTTACTGAGCTCCCCAAGATAGGGAGACTAAAATATCTTTTGGTTATAGTGGATCATTTAACACATTATGTGGAAGTAATCCCCACTGCCAGAGAGACAGCTCGGACAGTAACAAAAGCCTTGCTGGAAGAAATAATACCTAGATATGGGGTCCCAGAGACGATAGACTCTGATAAAGCCCCCATTTCACTTCAAAAATAACACAGATGCTAGCAGAAGCTCTGGGCATAAAATGGGAACAACATACTCCCTGGCATCCACAGAGTTCGGGAAGGGTAGAAAGAATGAATGGGGAAATTAAGAAACAACTCACCAAATTAGTACTAGAAACTAAATTATCCTGGATAAAATGTTTGCTGTTGGCATTATTAAATGTTCGAACTCAGCCACGAGCTGATATAGGACTGTCCCCATTTGAGATGCTGTATGGGATGCCCTATTCCCTAGAAAAAGTTCAAACTAATCCTAACATTACTGATCAAAGTATTAATAAATACTTAACCATTTTAATGAAATATAAAAAACAGTTATGGGAAAAAGGGATGTGGGCCCAAAGACCACCCCTAGATCTTGTGTTACACCAGGTACAACCCGGCGACTGGGTCCTCATCCGGAGCTGGAAGGAAGATTCAATCACCCCAAAGTGGGATGGACCGTACCTGGTTTTAATCACCACTGACTCCGCAGTCCGCACAGCAGAGAAGGGATGGACTCATGCTAGCAGAATAAAGGGGCCGGTGGATCCAACTCGATTTCATACAGCTTCCAGAGAAACGAGCTGGAAAATTGACGGGAAGCCGGGGGATTTAAAGCTAACAGTAAAAAGGACTTACAAATAATTTTCATGAACTCTATCAGCTCTAGGGACATTTGGGTTGGAGATAACTGGGGACTGCAAGTACAACTAGTTGGAGAAACAAAGCCCCCAGGATACTGTAAACGTCTAGAGGATTCAGCCCAGCAGCCCTTTTATCGGTTCATCCGACTTGAAAAAGAACAGAGACCTTGGGAAGGGGAGGGCCATGCTGAACATCAAAGTATTAGAGTAAGGTGTAGCTGGTTAGATTGTCATTGTTACCCTTTCGCCTGTTTTTCCTGCAAAATCTGTAAAGGATTGTGGTGGGCTCACTGCAGAAAGGGGAGAGCTCCAAGAAGTGTATGTCAACGCTGCTGGCTGGAGCAGCGCAAATTGACATCTGAAGTACTAAATTACAAGGTTGCCACTCGGGAATTGACTAAAGGATCCCCTGAGTGGTGGGAGGTTTTCATAAAAGGAATAAACCCTGAATTCCACTGTTACCATTCCAATGAACCCCTGGGTCCGTTCCTCACGGATATAGTCCAGGTCAAGTGTCGCAAATTAGTCAAAAGGCTCAGGTGCGACACTCCACAGTTGAATACGAAAAATTGGAACTCCCGGAGATCAAAGTGGGAGAGAGGGAACGATCCCACCCCTGAAGAATATCTCTGCTGTCGAGAAGATGGCTTGCCCTGTAACTTGTAGCAACCAAGTTGACAGGCGAGACAGAGAGGTAGATAGTGGGGATGAGGGGCCCTCCCAAACCTTGAAAAAGAACGTAAATCATCATGAGTATGAGAATGGTGACAACGGAATGGGGGAAAATGGGAATGTAAAACTGAGCATGATAAGTAACATCCTCCCCTGCAGTGCGTATCACTCAATCCTATGGGTTTTTATGTTTATATGGTTTCCCTTTCAGAGTGCCACAGTTAATATACATGAACCCTTTAAATGGACCTTAAGCAGATGGGAGGATCACGATACCCGTCATATTTTACAGACAATAACGGGACCTGGAGCACCAAGCTTCAAGGTTGGGATCTGGGATCTAACTCGAAATTTAAAATGCGGGCGACTGTTAAATTTAACAAGCTTCTATATGTGCCCCGCTTCAAACCCAGGGAAGCAATACTGTAATTATCCCAAACATTATTACTGTGCCTATTGGGGCTGTGAAACAATAGCATCAGCGTGGGCTCCGGGTGGGGGGTTAGACAAATATTTAAAAGTAGGACATGGACCAGCAGGGTGTAAACGACCACGAGAGTGGCCTTGGACTGGGAAAAACTTACTTGGGAACTGCACCTTTCTTTACCTAAATGTCACTCAACCAAGCGATTCTGGATGGTTAATAGGCAAAACATGGGGGGTTAGGCATTCGATAGAAGGACATGATCCAGGGAATCTAATTCAAATAAAAAAGGAGATAGCGCCACATGACCCTAGCCCTATAGGCCCAAATCCAGTAATAAGCAATGACTTAAAAAAGAGTAATAAAACCAGAGATAATGTTATAAACAAAAGTAATCAAGAACCTCAGCTATTAGTGCAGAAGTATACAACCTTATGGAAAATTATGCAAGCCACTTTTGGAGTTTTGAATCATACCCATCCTAACCTAACTAAAGGATGTTGGCTTTGCTATATGATAAATCCACCCTTTTATGAAGCTATTGGGATTACATCTGAGGCAAGGAAAATAAATGGTACAAATCCAAAAGAGTGTCTCTGGAAAAAAGAAGGAGATAATGTTCCAGGCATTACCTTGTCCCAGGTTAGTGGGCAAGGAAGATGTGTAGGAGAAGTTCCAGCAGATATACGACACCTCTGCAACACGACAATGAACATTAGCAGAATAGACAAGCCTTTTGATTGGCTTATGCCAGCAGTCAATACTAAATGGGTATGTCAACAACTTGGGGTTACACCCTGCCTATTGGTAAAAGCCTTTAATAATTCAGACTTCTGCATTCAAGTTCTAATAATCCCCAGAATCGTATACCACCCAAAAGAATATGTATTAGAACATCAGAGGACCCCTGAACACTACCTGGTTAAAAGGGAACCACTTACAGCACTAACAGTAGCAATCTTGCTCAGCATAGGAGGAGCAGGAGTAGGAACAGGGGTCGCCTCCCTAGTAAGTCAAACCCAAGGTATGAAAGCTCTGCGCACATCTGTAGATGAAGATCTAAGTAGAATAGATAAAGCCATAAGTGAACTAGTTAAATCAATAAAATCCCTTTCTGAGGTAGTCCTCCAAAACCGAAGGGGATTAGATTTGTTATTCTTACAGCAAGGGGGACTGTGCATTGCTTTGCAAGAAGAATGTTGCGCTTATGTAGATCACACAGGTATTGTAAAAGACACGATGGCTGAGTTACGCAAACAAATAGAACAACGAAAAAGAGAAAGAGAATCCCAGCAGAGTTGGTATGAATCTTGGTTCACCTATTCTCCCTGGCTAACCACTCTATTATCCACCCTTGCAGGACCAGTAATTTTACTAATTCTAACACTTACCTTTGGGCCATGTATTCTTAGCAAGCTTATTACACTAGTGAAAAATAGGTTAGAAGCTGCACATTTAATGATAGTAAAGCCAAAGTATGAGCCACTTAGCGGAGTAGAGACTGAAGAGTATTTAGAATTGAGCAAAAGGGAATTAGAGCGCTTTAATGAACAAAAAGAGGGTTAAAAATAAAAAGGGGGGATATTGTTAGAAAAATAAGGCCTTTTTGTTCATAATATAGAATCTCTCACATTCACAGAATAGAGTTTTAACTTGTCTGAACATGTTCTCATTTTGCCAGGCATTCCAGCAACTAACTCTCAAGGACAATTACGTTACAAACTTTTTAGGGAGTTGAAACTGTTTTGAGAAAGTTGCTGCTAGGCACCCAAACACCTAAGCGAATATATATCTTTCAAGGACAGTTCCGTTACAGAGCTTAGCAAAACATGTAAACGTGCCCGGAGATAACATTTCTTGTTTTGAGAAAGTTTCCAGGTCGCAGAGACAACCTTAAGGAAGATCACTGGCGCCACCAAGAGGCAGAGAACGACCACCTAACAACAGGGTGCGCCTGCGCAGAAGAGACACCAGAACGTCACCAGAACGTCACACATCCGGAAGAGACAACCCAATAAGTGGGGGGGAAACGGGGAACTAGGCGCGGTAGTTGAAACGACTGCCGCCCAGCGCGCGCTGGTTTGCTTTCGCTTTCTGCTATTAATAAATCCTTTTTATTGGATTTGACAGCCTATTGTGCTCGTTCATAACAGGGTTGTACTGGGTTGTACAGGGGATGAACTGGGCTGTACTGGGCTGTACTGGAGACGAACTGGGCTGTGCTGGGAGGGACTGGAGGAGCACTGGGGCTGTACTGGGCTGTACTGGAGATGAACTGGGCTGTGCTGGGAGGGACTGGAGGGGCACTTAGGCTGTACTGGGCTGTACTGGGGATGAACTGGGCTGTGCTGGGAATGACTGGAGGGGCACAGGGGCTGTACTGGGGATGAACTGGGCTGTACTGGGAGGGACTGGAGGGGTTGAATGGCTGTTCCCGCCTCCGCCGCCTCCCATTGGCCGAGGCTCCCGCCCATCACAGCTCCCAACCAATCAGCGCCAGGGATTATGGCTTTGGGGGCGGTGCCTGGATTCTGCGCCATCTTTTCTTTTTGCCTACAACTCCCATAATGACCCGCAGCCCCATAGAGCCCCATTGGGGCCGGGACTGCAACGCCCGTCATGCCCCGCGCTCCACAGACACCTCCCCCCCCTCCCCAGTATGTGCCCCCATCTGTGCCATCAGAGTCCCCCAGACCCTCCGGGATCCCCAGGTGCTCCTCAGCCCCCAGTCGGGACCCCCCAAAAGCGTTCTCGGATCCCCTGAGTGCTCCCAGCCCCACAGAACCCCGGAACAGCCACTTCTGGGAATTCCTCTCCTCTCATCCCCCGCGGCCCCAGAGCCCCTCAGAACACAGTTCCGCGCCTAAAATTCCTGCCGCGCCCTGCGCCCTGAGGAACCCGGTTAAATCTGCCTAAGCTCCCCCCAAGTGCTCCAGAGCCCCCAAGGAGCTCAAGTCGCAACTCGGATGCAAAAGTGTCCCCCGAGGCCTTCTCGGGCCCCAGACGCCGCGTCCGAACCACTTCCGTGACTACAGCTCCCATCATACCCCGCGGCGCACGGGCAGCGCTGTTCCAGCCGGGACTTCATCTCCCGTCATGCCCCGTGCCCCACCGAGTGCCGCTGTCTCTGTGCCTGGAACTCCCGTGATGCTCCGCGGCCCCGTTACACCGCATTGTACCCGCGCCTACAACTCCCATCAGCCCCCGCGCCCCAGCGAGCCCCGCCCGAGCCCCCCGAGTGCCCAATCAATAGCCAATAGTGGTCAATGAATTAATGAAGGGAATTGTGTTACTTAGAACCAATGACCAATAATTTTTTGGTTACAAAACACATATAGAGATTTTTTTATACAAGCATGAAAATGAAATAATAAAATATCGAATAATATTTTTATGCATAAGCAAAATAATATTTTAATTGTTATTAAGCTAAAATTAATTAATTGAATTCATTTATTAAAATTTAATTAAATTTTAATTATGAAGAAAAATGCATAATTTTTAAAAAATGTTTTGGCATGTCAGTCTCAGGTGGGCAATATCTGTGGGTAAGGGGCATGTGGTAAATGGATGTGATTCATGCTGAATAAGTTGTGTCCTAGATTGCAAGGCAAGATGTATTCAATTGCTGTCTGTTAGAGGTTGGTTCACTGCATTGTTTATTTTACCTTTTAATTTTCTTCCCTAATAAAGAACTGTTATTCCTGCTCCCATATTTTTGCTTGAGAGTCGCCCTTAACTTCAAATTTATAGCAATTTACAGGGAGGGGGTCTACATTTATTTTTTTCCCCATTTCGGGGAGGCTCCTGCCTTCCTTAGCAGACTCCTGTCTTTGCAAGCCAAGACAGATTTTGACACCCAACGTGCAGTTCGAAGGCAAAGAAACAAAAAAGGGAATAACAGTTCTTGAGTAATCCAATTTTTGATTTTTGTGTACTGCTACAGAAACCTCGTTCAGCGGCACCCTGTGCTCCAGCCTGCCCTGGTTTGGGTGGCACGGAACCGTGGCTGCACTTCTCCATTTGCAGGCCCTGATCTAAACATGGCTCCTACAGCCAAGGCTGCTGTGGCTGTTCTCCGGTTTATTTTATGGGTGAATAAGGGGAAGAATTCATGGATTTTTAACTTCCTCTGGGAAGCAGGCACATGAATTCACAGCTGTCACACACTGACTGTGTGCTTTTGGGGTTACTTTAATAATGGCACCTACTGTGAGGAAATGACACCGGGGGAAATTTTCTCCCAACCCTTTAACCATCTCTTTGGGTCTGCCCCACGAGTTTGTGAAGGGCTCAGATCCACTCCAAATACCAATGATATCATACAGGGGCTGTGTTGCTGTTAGCCCTGTTCTATTTGGCACTGAGAGACAAGGGAAGATTAACCTGGATAATCACCCTGACACCCACCCCAGAACCTGACACGGCCCCAGAGACCAGGGATGCTGCTGCCCCAGAGCCTGACCCTGCCCCACAGCCACCCCAGATATGAACCACCCAGACTGGGTGGGGGTCTGGTGAGGGAGATGCAGGAGATGCTGAAGGAGTGCATTTCCCTAGTTGGTCAGAAGCTCTCCCCCTGCCCCAAAAAAGGAGAGTCTGATGGGGCAGCAGTGGAACCCACAAATGTTACATCTGTCCAGGTTCCAGCTGAGCCACAAAGGCAGCCACAGCCAGCAGCAGTCACTGCTGGAGGTCTGAGATGGAATCAGAGCACCCAGATAAGGGAAGGCCCTCACAACTCACAGGGGAGCCAGAGGTTGCAATCATCACCGAGTCCCTGACATACAAAAGTCTCCGTAAGCTGCACAAGGACGTTGAACGACGGAGACGTGAGGCTTATACAACCTGACTGCTTCAAGTCTGAGACCTCATGGGTACAGGTGTGCAGCTGGATGGTGGTGAGGCAAGGAATTTGGGACCCTTGACCCAGGACTCAGGTATGAATCAGATTTTTGTAAGGGAGCCAGGGTCCCTTTCCCTCTGAGAGCTGCTATTAATGAGTGTCAGAGAGAGGTTTGTCCACAGGGTGAGAATGCAGGAGCACCAACACAGAACGTGCTGGAAAACCCTTGAGGAAGGGATCCAACAGCTGATGGAAGTGGCAGCATTGGAGGTACTCTTTGGGAGGGATGGACAGCATGATAATGACCCCGACAAGGTCAGGGGCACAGGGCAAATGCTGTGGAGTCTGGCAAGGCTGGGGCCATCTCAGTACTCCACCTCCATTGCCACAATTAATGCCGATAACAGCCGAGAGACAGTGGGCTCTGCTGCCAACAGCTGAGAAATTGTGAGAGTATGATCCATGGCCCAGTGCAGGCTCATGGCTCTGCTGTGGGCAAGGAACTCAAAGAGGAGATGAGGGAGATGAGGGAGGAGGTGAGGAGGAACAGTTCCCACATTGCCCCAGTGCGAGTCACAGGCCCCAAAGTCAGAGCCCAACATCCTCCAGCTAGAGAGAGAGGGTACGCCCCACGGGCTGGCCTGAAGCTCTTTCTGCATGACCATGGGGAAGACATGGGAAGGTGGGATGGGAAACCCATTTCTGTCCTGGCACTTCGGGTGCGTCAGCTCAAGGAGGGAAACACTGACTGAGCGAATTCCAGTAAAGTGAAGGCAGCCTCAGCCTCCCATGACCGAGCTCCCGGGTATGATTTGTCAGATCACCTTTAAAATACCTCTACCATGTATGCCTAGGAAAGAAATAATAACCAGGTTTAGAGGGGCCCTGTCTCTAGCCAGGGAGAGACACTGGAAAACTGGATCTTTTGGCCAGTGTGGGTCCAATGTCCTGGCATGTCAGAGTCACAAAAATATGAAGCCTTAGCTGATACTGGTCGTGTGCAATGTACCCTAATGCCATCGGGACACGTGGGGGCAGAACCTGTTTCCATTGCTGGGGTGATGGGGGGATCGCAGCAATTGATCCTGGTGGGAGCTGAGGTGAGCCTGACTGGGAAGGAGCAGCAGAAACATCCATTGTGAGCAGCCCAGAGGCCCCGTGTATTCTGGGCATAGACTTCCTCCAGAACTGCTGTTACAGAGACCCAAAGGGATTCAGGTGGGCTTTTGGCATAGCTGCTGCAGAGGCAGAGGACATTAAGCAATTGAACACCTTGCCTGGACTACCAGAAAACCCATCTGCAGTAGGACTCCTGAGGGTGGAAGAGCTACGAGTGCCAATTGCCACCTCAACAGTGCACAACCGGCAGTATCAGACAAATCGAGATGCTTTGATCCCCATCCACCAAATGATCCGTGAGCTGGAGAGCCAAAGGGTGCTCAGTAAGGCCCACTCACCCTTCAACAGCCCCATTTGGCCTGTGCGAGCCCCACTTGTCTGACAGAGAATGGAGATTGACTGTGGACTTGAATGAAGTGACTCCACTGCTGAGCGCTGCTGTGCCGGACATGCTGGAACTCCAGCACGAGCTGGAGTCCAAGGCAGCAAAGTGGTACACCCCTGCTGACATTGCCAAAGTGTTTTTCTCCATTCCTCTGGCAGCAGAATGCAGTCTTCAGTTTGCTTTCACCTGGAGGGGTGTGCAGTGCACCTGGAACCGACTGCCCTAGGGTGGAAGCACAGCCCCACCATCTGCCATGGGCTGATCCAGGCTGCACTGGAAAAGGGTGAGGCCCCAGAACACCCACAATACATCAATGGCATCGTTGTGTGGGGGAGCACAGCGGCAGAAGTGTTTGAGAGAGGTGAGAAGATCATCCAGATACTGCTGGAAGCTTCGCCATCAAGAAGAGCAAAGTCAAGGGACCTGCCCAAGAGATCCAGTTCCTGGGAGTGAAATGTCAAGACGGAGGCGCCAGATTCCCGCTGAGGTCATCAACAAGATCACAGCTATCTCCCCACCAACCAACAAGAAGGAGACACAAGCTTTCCTAGGTACCATAGATTTTTTGAGAATGCACATTCCCGAGTATAGATAGACTGTGATTCCTCTCTACCTGGTCACCCACAAAAAGACCGATTTCCACTGGGGCCCTGAGCAGCAACAAGCCTTTGCCCAGATCAAGCAGGAGATCGCTCATGCTGTAGCCCTTAGCCCAGTTAAGACAGGACCAGAGGTCAAGAATGTGCTCTACTCTGCAGCTGGGAACAATGGCTTGTCCTGGAGCCTTTGGCAGAAGGTGCCTGATGAGACTCGAGGCCGACCGCTGGGATTTTGAAGTTGGAGCTACAGAGGGTCTGAAGCCAACTGCACCCCAACAGAGAAGGAAATCTTGGCTGCCTATGAAGGAGTTCAAGCCGCCTCGGAGGTGATTGGCATGGAAGCACAACTCCTCCTGGCACCCCAACTGCCGGTGCCGGGGTGGATGTTCAGAGGAAAAGTTCCTTCTACCCACCATGACACCAGAGCTCCATGGAGCAAGTGCATTGCTCTCATCATGCAGCATGCCTGTATTGGAACCCCAAATCACCCTGGGATTTTGGAAATAATTACAGACTGGACGGAAAGTGAAAAGTTTGTTCTCACTAACAAAAGAGGAGAAGGGAGAAGTGACACGGGCTGAAGAAGCTCCACCATACAACCGACTACCAGCAGAGGACACTCGCTACGCTCTTTTCACTGACGGTTCCTGTCGCATCGTGGGGATGAACCGTCAGTGGAAAGCAGCTGTAGAGCCCCACATGACAAGTTGCACAAGCTACCGAAGGAGAAGGTGAATCAAGCCAACTCGCCGAACTCAAGGCCATTCAGCTGCCCCTGGATGTTGCTGAAAGGGAGAAGTGGCCAAAGCTCTACCTTTATACCGATTGTGGATGGTAGCCAATGCTCTGTGGGGCTGGCTGGGAAGGTGGAGGAAGGCCAACTGGCAACGTAGAGGAAAGCCAATCTGGGCTGCTGATATATGGAAAGACATTGCCTCTCAAGTGGAGAAACTAACAGTGAAAGTCCATCATGTAGATGCCCATCTCCCCAAAAGTCAGGCTAATGAGGAGCACCAAAACAATGAGCAGGTAGATCAGGCAGCAAGAATAGAGGTGTCAAAGATAGACTTAGATTGGCACCCTAAGGGGGAGTTGTTCCTGGCTCGATGGGCTCATGATGCCTCAGGTCATCAGGGCAGATATGCCACCTACAAGTGGGCACAAGACCAAGGGGTGGATCTAACCACGGACAGTGTTTCCCAGGTTATCCATGACTGTGAGACGTGTGCTGCCATCAAACAGGCCAAGAGAGTGAAGCCCCTATGGTATGGTGGGTGGTGGTCCAAGTACAAGTATGGGGAGGCCTGGTAGATTGACTATATCACACTGCCCCAGACACTCCAAGGCAAGCGCTACGTGCTGACCATGGTGGAAGCCACCACTGGATGGCTGGAGACCTCCCCTGTGCCTCATGCCACTGCCCGGAACAGCATCCTGGGCAAGGAAAAGCAAATCCTGTGGAGACATGGCACCCCTGAGAGAATTGAGTCTGACAACGGCACCCATTTCAATAACAGCCTTATCAACACCTGGGGCAGAGAACATGGTATCGAATGGATATATCATATTCCCTATCATGCTCCAGCTGCCGGCAAAGTTGAACGGTGCAACGGACTCCTTAAGATTACCCTGAAAGCACTTGGTGGGGGAACATTTAGAAACTGTGAAATTTACCTGGCAAAAGCAACCTGGATGGTCAACACCCGAGGGTCCTTCAGTCGAGCTGGTCCTGCCCAGTCAGAACCCTTACACACAGTAGATGGAGATAAGGTCCCTGTAGTACATATGAAAGGTATTTGAGGGAAAACTGTTTGGATTAATCCCACCTCAGGCAAAGACCAACCCATTCGTGGGATTGTCTTTGCTCAAGGACCTGGTTACACTTGGTGGGTAATGCAGAAGGATGGGGAGACCCGCTGTGTACCACAGGGAAACCTGGTCTTAAGTGAGAACTGGGTGTAAGATTTCATGGTGTGCAGATGGAAATAGAATAAGGGGTGGATAATCTGGCTTGTAAGATAAGCATGTATTCAATTTGCCATCTGTTGGAGGTTGGGCAGGTATCTTCTGTTAAGTTGAAATTTTCTTATCTCTTCCAAGAACAATGTCTCCCTCCGGGGAGATATCTTCTGTTAATGGCCACTGAATGACTCACTGCATGACTGATAAAGTTACATCATCCCATTGTGAGATGCTTCACCCAGAGGGAGGAGCCAAGCATTCCTACCTGCATAAAATCAGCATTTTTTGGCACATCAGGGCAGCCTCTTTGCTGGATTCCCAGAGGAGCAGCTTCTTCTCTGCTGGATCCCCAGAGGAAGACCAGGCCCATCTACTCTTTCACCAGACCTTCAGAGAAAACTACACCCTTCTACAGCATCACCTCTTCAGCAGCATTTCTTCTGCCACTCCAGGAGGAGCAGCCACCATTTAACTGGACTATTACCAACACCCTGACTCCTCAGGGTGTCAGGTTTCTGACTCAATCACTAGTTGTGTTTGTACTAATTACATTTTTTTTTTTAGTTTTTTCCTAGTAAAGAACTGTTATTCCCATTCCCATATCTTTGCCGGAGAGCCATTTAATTTTGAAATTGTAATTCGGAGGGAGGGGGTTTACCTTTTCCATTTCACAGGAGGCTCCTGCCTTCCTTCACAGACTCCTGTCTTTTCAAACCAAGACATGTCTCTGGCCAGGAACAGCCTGGTTTGGGTGCCAGAAGCACAGGCAGGAGTTGAGGCAGGTGAAGAGGCAGTGAGCAGCTTGTGTTTGTAGAGGGCCTGGGGCTGCACCTCAGAACCTCCACCTGGAAAGGCACTTGGGGGAATACGAGCTACAGCTGGAGTGCCTGTCCTGAAAGGACATGAAGGCCTTCTGACTTGCCAGCGTTTCTTAAGGGTGTGTTGGTGTTGAGCAGAAAAGCTGCACATTTGAGTAAAGGCATTTGGAGGACAGGGGCTTGCTTCTCAAGGAAAGTGCTTCCCAGGGAGCTCCCAGTGAGGCAGGTGCAAGTGTCCCCCTTTGGCTCTCTGTGCTCCTTTCTGTCCTTGAGGCCCACTGCACTTGGCAGAGGGGCAGGGCAAGGGAGAAATCTGTGAAGAGCAAGTTTGGCATCCACCTGGACCTGCAGAGACCAACCCAAGCACCTGCAGCAGCGTGTGTTACCCCCCTTGGAGAGAGGGGTGAGGAGAAACATCTGTGTCCAGCCACGAGCCCCAAAGCTCTCTGTGGGAGCTGTGAATTAAAAGGCCTTTACACACTCAATTTTCACATCTTCCCTGTCTGCTGTGTTGCAACTCTTGGCAAGATTTGCCTCCTGCTTGCTGGGAGCTGCCGTGGCCCAGGGCCAGCACAGAGCTGGGCTGGGTGGGCCAGGCAGAGTGGTGGAGAGTCTTGGCTGATCTTGGTGTGTGCCTGGCCTCAGAAAAGGCTTGGAAGGTTTGCCTGCCAAGGTGTCCTGCCAACTGGCTCTCCCTGTGCATCTTGGAGAGCACAAGGTAGGCATTTCTGGCAGCTGGGCATCAGCAGGCCTTCCAATGGGGGCGTGTTGTGGAGCGAGCCCAGCTGAGATACCCTGAGAGGAGCCCAGGGCTCCTTGCTCCTCTCTGCTGGCCCGTGAGCGTCTGTCTGCTCTCGGGATAGCCCTGGCTGTGTCAGGGCTGCTGCGTGGGCACGAGACAGCCGGTCCTGTCCCGCTGGGTCCCAGCAGTACCTGGCAGCCGTCCTGCATCCACGTCAGGATGCTGGCCAAGAGAGGCCCTGGAAGCTGGGCCAGCTGATTTGAAGCTTTTGCAGGTGCCAACAGGTCAAGGCCAACAGTGTTCCCTCAGGATACAGCATTCCTGAGGGGCTTCCCCAGAGCTGCCTGATGCCACCCACTCTTTGTGGCAGCAGTTGCTTTCCTGTGGAAGGTTCTACCTTCCCCAAGAGCACAGAGGGAGCTGGAGAAAGAGCTTGCCAGGCTGCTCTCCATCCTTTACCAGCAGCCCTGGGTGAGCAGAGTAGTCCCAGCTGAGCGCAGGTGTGCCAATGGAAGAGCCGTGACAATGGAAGGCTCGGTGGGAAGGATGATCCAGGATCCATAGGCCTGGCAGCCTGAGCTTGCTGCCGGGGAAGGCCTTGGAGCAGATCCTCCTGAGTGCCATCCCATGGCATGTCAGGGAACCAGGGGGTCTGCGAGAGGGAGGGAAACTCTGTGTAGGGATGGGGACAGCTGGGGGTCCTGGCAGGATGTTGAGGGCTTCTGTGCGGTGTTTGCAGGGTGTTGGTGTTGGCGGTGTGTTGGGGAAGGAGTTGTCTGGGAGGTGAGAGGTCTAGGCTGGAATTTGAGTCCATTTGAAGGCAGCATCTGTGACTTGGCACAGCTTTGCGTATGGGATGCAGAAGGAATATCTGTGACGGCTTCTGTTCATGGTCCTGATTCTGCTGCAGGGAACAAGAGGGGAGAGCTGTACTTTATTGGCCACTTAGATCTGTATACCGGGGCAGGGTTAACCATTTTGCCACCTACTCATTGTTGCCAGCAGTTGCTCCAGGTGTTCCTGCCAACAGCCCCTGGAGGCAGGAGCACAGCCCCCAGTGCCCGTGGGTTTGGCTCCCTCTGGCATAGAAGCCCCCAGGGACACAGGTCTCTGGGGCAGGAGATGGCACCAGCCCTGCCAGGGCTTCGGGGGTGGCAGGTTAGCTTGGGCAGGGACTCTGCCTCACCTGCTGGTGTCAGCGCTCCCCGGGCCCCAGGGCACAGAGCAGCATTCCTGCCCTGGCCCACAGCTCCTTGTGCGTGCCACACCCACGGGTTTGGGATGGCCACGAGCCGGGACGTGTCCCGAGGAGGCCGTGCCAGCTTCTGTGGAAGGCCCTGTGCCCTTCCCAGCGCGGCTGTGTCGGCAACCCTGGGGGCTCCTTCTGCTGCCCTGAGCCCGCAGAGCAGGGCAGCATTTGCTGTTGGGCTGTCTCAGACACTTGAGGCCAGGGATTCCTTCCAACCTGAGCCATTTTGGGTGGGCAGGGTGTGGCCCCAGGGCAGGTGGCAGTGTTTCCAAGGGCCCTTTGTGACACATGCAGCATGGAATGGAGCCCGGTGTCCAAGGGCCCTTTGTGACACATGCTGACATAGGAGCTGGAAGTGGCAAGAGCACGCCACAGTGCTCGGAGCAGGTGAAGGGACAGGACGGGACAGAGCGGTGCTGTGAGGAGTCCCGGCACAGCGCACTCATTCCTGCCCTACCCGGAGCTTTTCTGAGGCACTGTTACTGCAGCTGACCTCAAGGGCAGACCGCAGGACTCTGTGCCATGTGGCCTTCCGAGGCTTCAATTCTGAAGGTGCCCTCGAGGGCAGAGCGTGGGACTTGGTACCCCAGAGTTTTCCAAGGCATCTCTCCTGAGGGTAGCCAGAAATCCAGTCAGTGACATGGGGCAGGGAGCCCTGAGAGTGCCCAAGCTGACCTGAATGGAGGAGGAAGAAGGCGACCTTGCAGCTGCCCCAGCACAGGAGACTGAAGAGGTGGTGCTGTTCCATCCACCACAGAAGGGTGAGTGGCAGAGCCAGGCTGCAAGGCTGGTGCCTTCAGCCAGCTTGGCCCCATCCCATCCCATCCCATCCCATCCCATCCCATCCCATCCCATCCCATCCCATCCCATCCCATCCCCTGGGGCCATGCCCATGGACAGGATGGAATAGGGGCCGGGCAGACACCCCACAGCCGTGCTCCGTACCCTGGGCTGTCGCGGGGCTGTCCCTGCCTGGGCAGCGCAGGGCTGGGCTGTGTTCTCCGGCCTCTCCCGCAGCCCCTCAGCTCGGGCTGCGCTCGCTCTTTGCCAGGTGCAGCCGTGCAGCGCACACGAGAGCAGGAACGCAGCTGTGGCCGCTTCCGCAGAACAGCACAGGTACCTGTAGCCATCCCCACCTGGGCTGGGCCTGCTGGCACTGCTCAGCCCAGCAGCACACCTGCAGCACTCCATGGCTTCTTGCCCTTCTCCTACAGCTCGTTTGCAAATTCATCAAGAGAATTTGTCAGGATGAGGCCAGCGCCATGGGCCCTGGGCTCAGAGCATACTCAGAGCTCCTGGGACATGAGACCAGTGCCACCCTGCTGGATTTGCTTGTGCAGAGGGGTGTTTCCAGAGCAGAGCAAGTAGGCAGCTGTGGCCAGGCTTCAATTCCCCCATGAGTCACACGGCTTCCCAAGCCACAGTGCTGGGCCCTGTGAGCCTTTGAGGCCATCGCAGTGCGGTGGGAAGGGAAGCACTTCTCTGGGGACCCTGGGAACACTGCCCATCTGGCAGCTTTCCAAGTCTCCCTGTGCCTTCTCCAGGTGCCCGCCATGGTGAGGTACATCCACCAGTGGCTCATGGCCAATGATTCTGCAGAGCACAGGTTGGACAACGCCCTGCTGTATCTCACAGAAGCACAGCCAAATGACGCAGTAATGACACTCCTGCGTATGGCCCCATCCTGTGACAGGTACGGGGCCCACCTGCCCAGAGGGCTCAGGGCTCCCCAGCCCATCAGCCTGCACAGCCTGTCCCAGGTGTCTGACCAACAGAGAGTCCCAGGGCCCTCTGGCTGCTCCCTTTGCCAGCCCTGGCACGTCAGCCCCGATCTTGCTACCATGCTCTCTCGCTGCCCCTCAGGGGCCTGTCCCCACAGGGCTGGGCTGCCTGGCTGCTGCTGGTGAGTGGCAGTGGGCAGAGGCAGAGCCGTCAGTCAACCCGGGCCCCTAGAGATGCCCAGGCCACGGTGCTGTGTCTGAGACCCCCTGAGACAGATCTCTAACCCCACAGAGCTGCCATGGCCATGTGGAAGAGCATCAAGTGCACGCCCAGGACTGCAGAGCTGCCACAGCAGATACTCCTGGATGTGCTGGGGAGCTGGCCAGACCACAGCACATGCACCTCCGATGTGGACAGAAAAGGTGTCTTTACTCTGGCTGTGAGTTTCTGCCTTTGCTGGCCCCAAGGCCACCTCTCCAGCAGCTCTCCATCCTCCCTTCCCCCACTGCATCTCCCTGCCTCAGGCCCTGGCCTGAAACCTGGCCTCGGGGCAGCTCCAGGGCCACCAGGCCCGCTGCTCCCCCTGTTCTCTCTGGGCCTTTCCCTGCCACGCTCGGGCTCTGCCACACGAACACCTCGGCACTGAGCGCTGTCTCAGGGGGCTTTGTCCTTTGCAGGCAACTGTGGTGATATGGAAGATCCTCCAGGAGCCCTGTGTCCCAGATATAGTGATGGAGCATTTCCCACAGTTATTTTTGCATCTGCTCTTCCAAGTGTTCTTCAGCACCAAAGAGATGCCAGAGGCGGTCGATACCTTCTGGAAGAGATGCCAGGAAGAACACGGCCTTGCCACCAGTCCCAACAGGTGCTCCATCCCAGTCCTTCTGTCCCTGCCACACAGCCAGGGCAGGAGCCAGTGTTCCCAGTGTGACCCAGGCTTTGCTCTGCACTCAGGTTTGCAGTGAGGACCCTGAAGTCCCTGCTGTGCCGAATGGACTATGAGGACGTGGTGGTGTCAATGAAACGCAAGCGTGGCTGGGACACGCTGCTCTGTGCTGACACCCACCATTATGCCGTGGGTCTGCTGGCCAGGTGAGACCCCCTTCTCCCCATTGCTCCCGGCATTTGTGCTCTGTGTCTGGGGTATCCCACTCAGTCCCCATGGCTGTGGGCCAGAGGCACGAGGGACAGCCAAGCAGACTGGGAAAGGCTGGGAGAGGAGGGTGCCCAGTAGGAGCCACATCTCCAAGGGCCCAGGTCCCCCTGCAGGGTGGGGGGTAGAGACAAGAACTGTGTCAGTCTGGCCTGGGAGGGGCTTCCCCCCACCCTGGCTCAGGGTCATAGTGTCATAGGAGCAGGCCCCCAGCCGGGTAATCATTATCACTGACTCCATGTATTGCAGAAGTCTGGTCAATAATTAACTTTATTAGGAAACCCATTCTTCTTATAGATAGTTATGATATAGGTAGATTTAATTGGTTTTCTAGTCTAAATACTATCACCATTAGATAATTAAGAAAGCACCCTTTGGTAGACAAATCTCCATAACATATACCACATGTTCAAAATACCAGTTGCAGCATGTTAAGATAAGAATGTTTTTTCTTTCTTTCCTCTGATCTTCTCAGACTTTCTCAGGCGATGCCTGGGAAAGTTGTCTGTTTCTCTCTGAGGCCAGAGAGCTGCTGCCACATCTTAGTGCCATTTTCCTCCTTGCAGAGAGATGCGCAATGAATCCACCTGCTTGTGCAAAAGCATCTCATGATGTCTCTTTGAGTTTCTCAGCAAAGAGATGCCATACTGGCACTTCCCTGCCCTGGCATTCCTTGTGGAGGTGAGTCTGAAGGCCAGCACTGCCTCCCAGCTCTCTGCCCTCTCGTAGCCGCAGCTGCCTGGGACGGTGCCCACGCCCTGTGCTGCTGCCTGGTCCCCGCCCTGTGCGGTTCTGGGCTCCTGCCGGCCGGGTCCCCTGTCACTGCCCTGTGCCTTTCAGGTCCTGCATTGCCTGGACTTGAGAGCATGCAGTGACAGCATCATGGATCTCTTGTCGAGGCACTTGCTGAGTGAGCGCACAGAGATGCGCCGCCAGGTTCTGAGGGCCCTCCTCTTGCTCAGGGATAATCCCTCGCTGGTAAGGAGGGGCAGCAGCTGAAGCCGTGCAGGCAGCGTGGGGCTGGGGAACGCAGTCGCTGGAACTTGGCTGGGCTTCAGGCACTGGGGCAGCCGCTCCCAGCTCTCCTGCCTCCCACTTCAGCTGCCCGAGTGCTGCGGGACAGGCCTGTGGCCTCTGGGCCCTGTGGCAGCAGGGTGGCCTTTCACACACTTTTGTTCCAAACAGGCCAAAAGAATGTGGAGCCTGACCGAAAGCCTCGGGGAGCTCCTGCAGGAAAATGATAGTGATATGGTCAGGATGGCCATTGTTCTACTTAGTGATTTGTTCCTGGTTAATCACACCCCAATACCCAGCCCCATCGCCCTGCAGCTGGCTAAGGTGCTCCTGCCACTCTTTGACCATGTAAGGCTCTGTGCCCTCAGCCACGGCCACTGGCTGCTGCCCAGACACTTGGTGCCCTGTGGAGATGCAGGCCTGCGCCAACGTGGGCCAGAATCAGCTGATGCCAAGGTCTTGTTTACTTCCTGTTCCAAAGGATGATATCCACGTGCAGCAGCTCTCCATGTTTGTCTTTCTAACCTTGCTGTCTGCTGTAGCAGAAGAAGGAAAAAAGCCCCTGATGACACAAGTGTGTAAGAGCCTGCTGCCACTCTTCTTCCACTGCCATGAGGAGAATCAGTGTGTGGCAGAGGTGAGGACACCTGGGCTGCTGCTGTTCCCCTGGGAGGGGGCTGGGCTGCCTCCTGCCCTGGCGCCTTGCGGGCTGCAGCCTCCTCCTGGCCCTGGCACAGGCATGATGATCCTGGGCTCTGGGCTGCGGGGACATTTCCATGTCTCTATTGCTCTCCAGTCTTCTTAGGAAACCCTGCTTTGTTTGGCCAAATTCCTGAACAGGAGAGATCTTGAAAAATCTGTAAAGAAGGAGAAACTGTGGAGGTTCATTAAGATCCTGGTAAGGAGGGCCGGAAAGCCACAGCCCCAGCCTGGAGCAGCCCCTGAGCGCGGTGCTTGGTGTGCGGGCTGGCAGCTGTGCCCCTGCCTGCTGCTGCAGCCCGAGGTCGCGCGGGCTCTGCTCTAGGCTGTGCTGTCAGTGTCACATCACAGACATGTCAGTGTGACATCACAGAGATGACCGTGTGACATCACAGAGAGCTTCATGGTATCATTGAGATGTCAGTGTCACATCACAGAGAGCTGTGTGAAATCACAGAGATGTCTCTGTGACATCACAGGAGCTTGCATGACATCACAGAGATGTAAGTGTGATATCACAGACAGCTGTCTGTGTGACATCACAGACATGTCATTGTGACATCACAGAGATGTCAATGTGACATCACAGAGAGCTGTGTGACTTCACAGCGATGTCAGAGTGACATCACAAAGATGTCTAGGTGACATCAAGTGGAGCTTGTGTGACATCACAAAGATGACCTTGTGACATGACAGAGAACAGTGTGACATGACAGAGAGTTGTGTGACATCACAGAAATGTCATTGTGACATCACAGATGTGACCGCATGACATGACAGAGAGCTGTGTGACATCAAAGGGATGCCAATGTGATATCACAGTATTTTGTGTGACATCACGGATATGACAGTGTTACATCACAGAGATGTCCGTGTGACATTACAAAAAGTTGTGTGACATCACAGTGAGTCAATGTGACATCACAGAGATGTCCATGTGACATCACAGATATCTGTGTGACATCACAAAGAGCTGTGTGACATCATAGAGATCTCCGTGTGACATCACAGAAATGTCTCTGTGACATCACAGGAGGTTGTGTGACATCACAAAGGTGTCCATGTGACATCACAGAGAGCAGTGTGACATCACAGAGATGTCATTATGACATCACAGAGTGTGTGACATCACAGGGAAGTCAATGTGACATCACAGAGAGCTGTGTGACATCACAGAGATGTCAGAGTGACCTCACACAGATGTCTTTGTGACATCAATTGGAGATTGTGTGACATCACAAAGATGACCTTGTGACATGACAGAGAGCAGTGTGACATCACAGAGATGCCCATGTGACATCACAAAAAGCTGTGTGACATCACAGAGATGATTGTGTGACATCACAGGAGGTTGTGTGACATCACAGAGATCTCAGTGTGACATCACAAAGAGCTGTGTGACGTCACAGACATGTCAGTGTGACATCAAAGAGAGTTGTGTGACATCACAGAGATGTCCGTGTGACATCACAGAGAGCTGTCTGACATTAGAGAGATGTCAGTGTGACATCACAAAAATGTCTCTGTGACATCAGAGGAGAATGTGTGAGAACACAGCGATCACATAGAGCTTTGTGGCGTCACAGAGTTGTCTGTGTACATCACAAGAGATATTGTGACATCAGAAAGATGTCCCTGTGAAATCACAGAGAGCTGTGTGACATCACAGAGATGTCAGTCTGACATCACAGGAAGTTGTATGATATCACAGAAATGTTTGTGGGACATCACAGAGAGCTTTGTGACATCACATAGCTGTCACTGTGACATCACAAACAGCTATGTGACCTCACAGTTTCAGTGTGACATCACAGAGATGTCCGTGTGACATCACAGAGAGGCCAAAGGCCTTTCCCAAAGCACTGGGGCAGGTGAGGCAGGAGAGCTGGGAGCAGCTGCCTCAGCTCCTGAAGCCCTGCCAGCCCAAGGGGCTGCTTTGCCCAGCGCAGCTTCAGCCACTGCCCCTTCTCACCATCCAAGGATCCTTGGTGAGCACTGTGAGACCTCACTCAGGCTCCACATTCTTTTGGCCTGTTTGGAACAAAAGTGTGCGAAAGGCCACCCTGCTGCCACAGGGCCCAGAGGCCACAGGCCTGTCCCGCAGCACTCGGGCAGCTGAAGTGGGAGGCAGGAGAGCTGGGAGCGGCTGCCCCAGTGCCTGAAGCCCAGCCAAGTTCCAGCGACTGCGTTCCCCAGCCCCACGCTGCCTGCACGGCTTCAGCTGCTGCCCCTCCTTACCAGCGAGGGATTATCCCTGAGCAAGAGGAGGGCCCTCAGGACCTGGCGGCGCATCTCTGTGCACTCACTCAGCAAGTGCCTCAACAAGAGATCCATGATGCTGTCACTGCATGCGCTCAAGTCCAGGCAATGCAGGACCTGAAAGGCACAGGGCAGTGACAGGGAACCCGGCCGGCAGGAGCCCAGAACCGTACAGGGCGGGGACCAGGCAGCAGCACAGGGCGTGGGCACCGTCCCAGGCAGCTGCGGCTGCGAGAGGGCAGAGAGCTGGGAGGCAGTGCTGGCCTTCAGACTCACCTCCACAAGGAATGCCAGGGCAGGGAAGTGCCAGTATGGCATCTCTTTGCTGAGAAACTCAAGGAGACATCATGAGATGCTTTTGCACAAGCAGGTGGATTCATTGCGCATCTCTCTGCAAGGAGGAAAATGGCACTAAGATGTGGCAGCAGCTCTCTGGCCTCAGAGAGAAACAGACAACTTTCCCAGGCATCGCCTGAGAAAGTCTGAGAAGATCAGAGGAAAGAAAGAAAAAACATTCTTATCTTAACATGCTGCAACTGGTATTTTGAACATGTGGTATATGTTATGGAGATTTGTCTACCAAAGGGTGCTTTCTTAATTATCTAATGGTGATAGTATTTAGACTAGAAAACCAATTAAATCTACCTATATCATAACTATCTATAAGAAGAATGGGTTTCCTAATAAAGTTAATTATTGACCAGACTTCTGCAATACATGGAGTCAGTGATAATGATTACCCGGCTGGGGGCCTGCTCCTATGACACTATGACCCTGAGCCAGGGTGGGGGGAAGCCCCTCCCAGGCCAGACTGACACAGTTCTTGTCTCTACCCCCCACCCTGCAGGGGGACCTGGGCCCTTGGAGATGTGGCTCCTACTGGGCACCCTCCTCTCCCAGCCTTTCCCAGTCTGCTTGGCTGTCCCTCGTGCCTCTGGCCCACAGCCATGGGGACTGAGTGGGATACCCCAGACACAGAGCACAAATGCCGGGAGCAATGGGGAGAAGGGGGTCTCACCTGGCCAGCAGACCCACGACATAATGGTGGGTGTCAGCACAGAGCAGCGTGTCCCAGCCACGCTTGCGTTCCATTGACACTACCACATCCTCATAGTCCATTCGGCACAGCAGGGACTTCAGGGTCCTCACTGCAAACCTGAGTGCAGAGCAAAGCCTGGGTCACACTGGGAACACTGGCTCCTGCCCTGGCTGTGTGGCAGGGACAGAAGGACTGGGATGGAGCACCTGTTGGGACTGGTGGCAAGGCCGTGTTCTTCCTGGCATCCCTTCCAGAAGGTATCGACCCCTCTGGCATCTCTTTGGTGCTGAAGAACACTTGGAAGAGCAGATGCAAAAATAACTGTGGGAAATGCTCCATCACTATATCTGGGACACAGGGCTCCTGGAGGATCTTCCATATCACCACAGTTGCCTGCAAAGGACAAAGCCCCCTGAGACAGCGCTCAGTGCCGAGGTGTTCGTGTGGCAGAGCCCGAGCGTGGCAGGGAGAGGCCCAGAGAGACACAGGGAAAGCACCGGGCCTGGTGGCCCTGGAGCTGCCCCGAGGCCAGGTTTCAGCCCAGCGCCTGAGGCAGGGAGATGCCGTGGGGGAGGGAGGATGGAGAGCTGCTGGAGAGGTGGCCTTGGGGCGAGCAAAGTCCACTGGCAGAAACTCACAGCCAGGACAAAGACACCTTTTTTGTCCCCATCGGAGGTGCATGTGCTGTGGTCTGGCCAGCTCCCCAGCACATCCAGGAGTATCTGCTGTGGCAGCTCTGCAGTCCTGGGCGTGCACATGATGCTCTTCCACATGGCCATGGCAGCTCTGCGGGGTTAGAACTCCATCTCAGGGGATCTCAGACACAGCACCGTGGCCTGGGCATCTCTAGGGGCCTGGGTTGACCACCGGCTCTATCTTTTCCCACTGCCCCTCTCCAGCAGCAGTCAGACAGCCCAGCCTGTGGGGACAGGCTTCTGAGGGGCAGCGAGGGAGCATGGCAGGAAGGTCGGGGCTGACGTGCCAGGGCTGGCAAAGGCAGCAGCCAGAGGGCCCTGGGACTCTCTGTTGGTCAGACACCTGGGACAGGCTGTGCAGGCTGATGGGCTGGGGAGCCCTGAGCCCTCTGGGCAGGTGGGCCCCATACCTGTCACAGGATGGGGCCACATGCAGGAGTGTCATTACTGCGTCATTTGGCTGTGCTTCTGTGAGATACAGCAGGGCGTTGTCCAGCCTATGCTCAGCAGAATCATTGGCCATGAGCCACTGGTGGATGTATCTCACCATGGCGGGCACCTGGAGAAGGCACAGGGAGACTTGGAAAGCTGCCAGAGGGAGCAGTGTTCCCAGGGTCCCCAGAGAAGTGCTTCCCTTCCCACCGCACTGCGATGGCCTCAAAGGCTCACAGGGCCCAGCACTGTGGCTTGGGAAGCCGTGTGACTCATGGGGGAATTGAAGCCTGGCCACAGCTGCCTACTTGCTCTGCTCTGGAAACACCCCTCTGCACAAGCAAATCCAGCAGGGCGGCACTGGTCTCATGTCCCAGGAGCTCTGAGTATGCTCTGAACCCGGGGCCCATGGCGCTGGTCTCATCCTGCCAAATTCTCTTGATGAATTTGCAAACGAGCTGTAGGAGAAGGGCAAGAAGCCATGGAGTGCTGCAGGTGTGCTGCTGGGCTGAGCAGTGCCAGCAGGCCCAGCCCAGGTGGGGATGGCTGCAGGTACCTGCGCTGTTCTGTGGAAGCGGCCAAGGGCGGGTTCCTGCTCTTGTGTCTGGTCCAGGGCTGCACCTGGCAAAGAGTGAGCGCAGCCCGAGCTGAGGGGCTGCGGGAGAGGCCGGAGAACACAGCCCAGCCCTGCGCTGCTCAGGCAGGGACAGCCCCGGGATGCCCACGTTGGATGGAGCACGGCCACTGCGGGGTGTCTGCCCTGTAGTAGATAGGGACAGGCGAACGGAAGATTTCAGGATGTGACGGAAAGAAAGACCCCCATCCCCCTCTCACCCTGCAACCTTATCCATTACCCCAAAGAATGTAACCACACCTAACCCAGTAGTTTTCCACTCCCGACTAACCCTAGAGACCCTGCCAACCCCCTCTGACGTAGCAGAGTCCCCCAAGACTATTTAAACCCATGAGATAAGATAATAAAGGCTTTTCAACCGTCCACCACATTGGTGTCCTGCGTGTGTCGTTAGCCCGAGTGGCCCAGGGGAGACTGGGCTGCCGTGCTGTTCCTTGCAACCAGGTCGCCGTTGCCTCCCATGAAGGGAAGATATCTGGTGCCGAAACCCGGGAAAAATTCGCTCGTGTAGCGGGTGTCGCCTGGACAAGAGCAGCGGCCAAACCGGTGAAACCGTGTTCTCGGCGGGGGAGACGTCCCCGGACCCACGATCGTCATAGACACCATGGCCAGGGTCGTAAGTGAGGTTCATAAACAATGGGGAATTGAGTGTAAGCTCAAAGACTTTTATCTTGCTATAGCAAGGCTGCTTGAGCTTGGGGCAATTGAACGCCCTGTGGAGGTTTTGCATCCAGAAATATGGGAAAAATGCACAGCCTTGCTGGCTGAGGACACAAAATCCTCAGGCAGCGGCAAATGCCTTAAGGCATGGGGCAAAGTCGAGAAAGCCCTTCGCAAAGCAATAGAAGAGCAAGAGACATGGAGCGCAGCGCGTACGTGTTTATTAGTTACACCCAAGCTAGGCGTAGGAGCGGCAACACAAACCGCCCCTGAGGGTAATCCGCCCGGGAGCGGGGATCCGGGGGGGCCCAGCGTGTCACCCCCTCTCCCCGGACCAGAGCCCAAATCCCCCCACAGAATCTTCCCAAACATCCGTGGCTTCCCCATCCGCCCCACCGCCGCCGGTCGGTGGCCCGCTGCCAGAAGTGCAGTGGCGCGCGGGGTTCTGTTGGCGAAGGCTGGCGGGGGAAGCCAGAGGCGCGGAGGCCGTGGCTCTGGAGGAGATCCTACCCACGCCACCTCCATACCCCTTTGAAAATGGCACCGGCAGCCAAGGGGAGGGGCGGGGCGTGGGCAGTCTCGGCGCGAAGAGCCCAGAGGCGCGGAGTTTTGTAATGTGCGTGTGCGGGAGAAAGAGGAGGAGAGCGGCAGAGGGCTCGGAGCCAATTGGCAGCCGCGCCTGAAGCCACTACCATGTAAGGGAGAAACCCCCCGCTGCAGGAGGCAGGGCGAGCCCGGGGGCGGCAGCAGTGCCACCCCCGGGGGGAGGAGCGGGGTCGGAGCCGCACAAAACGGCACCGAGCCCCGGAAGTTTGCTGGCATTCGACTTCCGACTCGGAGTCCGGCAGCAGCTCCGGCAGCTCAGAAGAGCTGACGGAAGCCGGCTGGGACTCTGAGACGGAGGAAACAGAGCCAACGCAATTTAAAACAAAACCGAGTAAAGCTTTAAGCTGCACCGAAAAGCAGCCACAATACGAACCAGCCCAGTTTACCGACTGGGGAGAAATAAAAATAGCCTGCGCTGAATGGTCCCCAGCCGGCATGGCAGCCCGCCGCAGCGCCTCCACCCCATACACGCCCGAGAAGGGCCTGTTGGGGCTGCGGGAAGAAGGGGCACCTCACCAAAGACTGCAGGTCCCAGCCCCAGGGAAACAGGAGAGAGAAGGGGTGTGCGGGCCGCACTCAGCCTCCTCCCACTGCGAATGCAAGGCAGCCCATCTATGCCAACCCCCAGTGAGACGGGGTGCCCTTATACCCCATACCCCCACAGGAGGCAGCCAGCTTCGTACCCTCACCAGCAAATTTCGCAACACAGCCTGCGGTACCTTCGTACCCACTACCACCGCAAGCAGTGCCCGTGCCGCAGAGTCAGCAAGAGACGCCCCAGAACGGGACCCCTGGGTAGCCCTGGCCATGAAAATAGAAAAAGAGCCCCCGAAGGTGTGGGGGACGTGCTGCCTTTATGGCAGTCAGGACCCCCACGTCATAGGGCTTCAGTTTTAGGCAGACACAGGAGCACACTGCTCGATTTTTCCCCAAGCACTGTAGCCCCGACACTGGCAATGCAAAGAAGTCCCCCCAGTGAACGGAGTGAAAAAGCCGTCCCGAGCTTGGAAAAGCACCCAATTAGTAGCTATAACACTTCATACAAAAAAGAAAAAAACACAACCCACCCCAAAACCTTGCCCCCAAAAGTCACCGACAACCCGGCTAGCCATACAGATGCCTTCCAGATAAGCTGCACAGCCAAGTCCGATCCAAACCCAATCTTTCGTATACTAAAAGCTACCTTTCTAACCCTAAACGAAACCAAACCGAACCTGACTAACTCCTGTTAGCTTTGTTATAATGTTAAACCCCCTTTCTACGAAGGCATTGCTTTAAACACCCCCTTCAGTTACTCCACAGCCGATGCCCCCCACCAGTGCAGATGGGACACTCCCTGCAGAAGAATCACCCTGAGTCAAATCACAGGACAGGGCAAATGTTTTGGCAATGCAACTTTAGCAAAGCAAAAAAGCAACTTCTGCACTAAAGTTGTCAAGCCCAACAGAAAGACCAATAAGTAGGTGGTCCCATCCGCATCTAGAATGTGGGTTTGCCAGCGATCCGGAGTGAGTCCTTGTGTGTTCCTTGCCAAATTTAATGACTCTATCGACTTCTGTGTCCAAGTTCTGATTGTTCCTAAGGTCCTGTACCACTCAGATAAAGAAGTGTACCACCTTTTCAAAGAACCTGACAAACTCCACAAAAGAGAAATAATCACAGGTATAACTATCGCAATGCTGCTCAGCCTGAGAGCAGCTAGCACAGCCACGAGTTTCTCAACCATCGCAACCCAACAGCACGGACTCTCTCAGCTACAAATGACCATCAACGAAGACCTGTAGAAGATCAAGAAATCCATCTCCTATCTAGAAAAATCAGTCTCTTTGCTTTCAGAAATAATTTTACAGAATAAGCGAGGACTAGACCTCTTGTTCATGCAACAAGAAGGACTGTGTGCAGCTTTAAAAGAGGAATGCTGCTTTTATACAGATCATACAGGAGTCGTTAAAAACTCCATGGCAGAACTCCAAGATAGACTGGCTCAGAGAAAGAGAGACAGGGAAACCCAGCAGAGCTAGTTCGAATCCTGGTTCAATCAATCACCTTAGCTCACCACTTTAATTTCCGCCCTGGTAGGTCCACTGGCAATACTGCTTTTAGCTGTTACCATAAGACCATGCCTGCTAAACAAGCTAGTCTCATTTGTTCAGGCCCGTCTAGAACGGGCGAACATTCTGTTCGTGGGCCAGCAACAAATGCTGTAAACCAAAAACTGCGAACACAGTCAGTTGCAAAAGCCTTCGAAACTCACCTTGCGAGAATTACTCAGGTTTACCAAACCCCTTTTTTCCTTACCAAGTTACAAGTTTGTACCTCACTCCAGTGCCTATATCTAAAACTACCTAATTTTATTTATAAAAAGGAGGGGAGAGATGTAGTAGATAGGGACAGGCGAACGGAAGATTTCGGGATGTGACAGAAAGAAAGACCCCCATCCCCCTCTCACCCTGCAACATGTTATCCATTACCCCAAAGAATGTAACCACACCTAACCCAGTAGTTTTCCACTCCTGACTAACCCTAGAGACCCTGCCAACCCCCCCTGACGTAGCAGAGTCCCCCAAGACTATTTAAACCCATGAGATAAGATAATAAAGGCTTTTCGACCGTCCACCACATTGGTGTCCTGCGTGTGTCGTTAGCCCGAGTGGACCAGGGGAGACTGGGCTGCCGTGCTGTTCCTTGCAACCAGGTCGCCGTTGCCTCCCATGAAGGCAACACTGCCCGGGCCCCTCTTCCATCCTGTCATGGACATGTCACCAGAGTATGGGATGTGACGGGATGGGATGGGATGGGATGGGATGGGATGGGATGGGATGGGGCCAAGCTGGCTGAAGGCACCGGCCTTGCAGACTGGCTCTGCCACTCACCCTTCTGTGGTGGATGGAACAGCACCACCTCTTCAGTCTCCTGTGCTGGGGCAGCTGCAAGGTCGCCTTCTTCTTCCTCCATTCAGGTCAGCTTGGGCACTCTCAGGGCTCCCTGCCCCATGTCACTGACTGGATTTCTGGCTACCCTCAGGAGAGATGCCTTGGAAAACTCTGGGGTACCAAGTCCCACGCTCGGCCCTCAAGGGCACCTGCAGAATTGAAATCTCGGAAGGCCGCAGGTTACTGAGTTCTGTGGTCTGGCTCGAGATCAGCTGCAGGAATAATGCCTCAGAAAACATCCGGGTCAGACAGGAATGAGCGCCCTGTGCGGGGGCTCCTCACAGCACTGCTCTGTCCCGTCCTGTCCCTTCACCTGCTCCGAGCACTGTGGCGTGCTCTTGACACTTCCAGCTCCTATGTCAGCATGTGTCACAAAGGGCCCTTGGACGCCAGGCTCCACTCCATGCTGCACCATGTCAGCAAGGGCCCTTGGACACCGGGCTCCATTCCATGCTGCATGTGTCACAAAGGGCCCTTGGAAACACTGCCCCCTGTGCTGGGGCTGCCCCCTGCCCACCCAAAGTGGCCCAGGTTGGAAGGAATCCCTGGCCTCAAGTGTCTGAGACAGCCCAGCAGGATCTTTAGGAAGGGCTCAGACCATCAGCAAACGCTGCCCTGCTTTGCGGGCTCAGGGCAGCAGAAGGAGCCCCCAGGGCTGTCGATGCAGCCGCGCTGGGAAGGGCACAGGGCCTTCCACAGAAGCTGGCACGGCCTCCTCAGGACACATCCCGGCTCGTGGCCATCCCAAACCCGCGAGTGTGACACGGACAAGGAACTGTGGGCCAGGGCAGGAATGCTGCTCTGAGCCCTGAGGCCCGGGGAGCGCTGACACCAGCAGGTGAGGCAGAGTCCCTGCCCAAGCAGACCTGCCACCCCCTGAGCCCTGGCAGGGCTGGTGCCATCTCCTGCCCCAGAGACCTGTGTCCCTGGGGGCTTCTGTGCCAGAGGGAGCCAAAGCCCAGGGGCACTGGGGGCTGTGCTCCGGCCTGCAGGGGCTGTTGGCAGGAACACCTGGAGAAACTGCTGGCAACAATGAGTAAATGGCAAAATGGTTAACCCTGCCCTGGTATAGAGATCTAAGTGGCCAATAGAGTACAGCTCTCCCCTCTTGTTCCCTGCAGCAGAATCAGGACCATGAACAAAAGCAGTCACAGATATTCTTTCTGGGCCCTATAAGCAAAGCTGTGCCAAACCACAGATGCTGCCTTCAAACTGACTCAGATTCCAGCCTAGACCTCTCACCTCCCAGACAACTCCTTCCCCAACACACCTCCAACACCAACAGCCTGCAAACACTGCACAGAAGCCCTCAACATCCTGCCAGGACCCCCAGCTGTCCCTGTCCCTGTCCCTGTCCCTGTTCCTGTCCCTGTCCCTGTCCCTGTCCCTGTCCCTGTCCTTGTCCCTGTCCCACTCTCCCACAGATGCCCTGGTTCCCTGACATGCCGTGGGATGGCACTCAGGAGGATCTGCTCCAAGGCCTTCCCCGGCAGCAAGCTCAGGCTGCCAGGCCTATGGATCCTGGATCATCCTTCCCACCAAGCCTTCCATTGGCACGGCTCTTCCATTGGCACATCTGCGCTCAGCTGGGACTACTCTGCTCACCCAGGGCTCCTGGTAAAGGATGGAGAGCAGCCTGGCAAGCTCTTTCTCCAGCTCCCTCTGTGCTCTTGGGGAAGGTAGAACCTTCCACAGGAAAGCAACTGCTGCCACAAGGAGTGGGTGGCATCAGGCACCTCTGGGGAAGCCCCTCAGGAATGCTGTATCCTGAGGGAACACTGTTGGCCTTGATCTGTTGGCACCTGCAAAAGCTTCAAATCAGCTGCCTCAGCTTCCAGGGCCTCTCTTGGCCAGCATCCGGACATGGATGCAGGACGGCTGCCAGGCACTGCTGGGACCCAGCGGGACAGGACCGGCTGTCTCGTGCCCACGCAGCAGCCCTGACACAGCCAGGGCCATCCCGAGAGCAGACAGACGCTCACGGGCCAGCAGAGAGGAGCAAGGAGCCCTGGGCTCCTCTCAGGGTATCTCAGCTGGGCTCGCTCCACAACACGCCCCCATTGGAAGGCCTGCTGATGCCCAGCTGCCAGAAATGCCTACCTTGTGCTCTCCAAGATGCACAGGGAGAGCCAGTGAGCAGGACACCTTGGCAGGCAAACCTTCCAAGCCTTTTCTGAGGCCAGGCACACACCAAGATCAGCCAAGACTCTCCACCACTCTGCCTGGCCCACCCAGCCCAGCTCTGTGCTAGCCCTGGGGCACAGCAGCTCCCAGCAAGCAGGAGGCAAATCTTGCCAAGAGTTGCAACACAGCAGACAGGGAAGATGTGAAAAGTGAGTGTGTAAAGGCCTTTTAATTCACAGCTCCCACAGAGAGCTTTGGGGCTCACAGATGGACAGAGATGTTTCTCCTCACCCCTCTCTCCAAAGGGGGGTAACACACGCTGCTGCAGGTGCTTGGGTTGGTCTCTGCAGGTCCAGGTGGATGCCAAACCTGCTCTTCACAGGCTTCTCCCTTGCCCTGCCCCTCTGCCAAGTTCTCTAAAAACCCCACAGCCCTGACTTTGCCCTGTCTTTTGGGGGTAAGAAATGGATTCTGGAGCTTTGTGAAACCAAGCCCTGTCTCGTTTGTTCCTGGCACCCGCAGCTGCACTCTCCCTGGACACCATGAACTCAACTTCTGGAGGATTTGTGGGTTCTGGGGGAATTTTGGGCAATTTTCTCCATCTCTTTGCACTCCAAAAGCCAAGAGGGATGAATTTGTCATCACAAAACCACTCAATCCCACTAAAAACAACTGAATTTTAACCTATAAAGGCACAATCCCACCTCAAATTGCATGTTCTGACCTCAAAAAAACTCAATCCCACACAAAGCTCACTTGATTCCACAGCTGCCAGGGTGAGATGGGGTTGGGAGGAGATTTGGAGAAGTGGGATCCCAGTTTGGAGTGGTGGGATGTATTTCATAGCGAAGAAAACTTTCAGAGTTACTGATTTATGTCCCCATCATTTTCAGTCAGTTTTGTTTCTAGAGTGGCTCCTTCTCAGCTGATTAAATTCCTATAAAAATATATTTTTTTAAATCAGCTGGCCCAAACAATCCAAAAACCAATATCCATATAACACCACCCATCTGCAATTATATTTTTTAAAACAACTTTAATTTTTTTAGAGTGTTTAAGGGTGTTTTTAAAGTTTATCGTTTGGTTAAATTGTATGAGACATTATAGTGGTGTTTGGTTTCGTGTTTAGTATATTTGTAGTATGAATTGTTTTACTCAGGTGTGTTCGATTGTATGTTTAGATTGGCCGGTGCTGCGAGAGGCGCTGGGCTCTGCCTGGCAACTGATGAGTCAGAGCCGTCCCGAGCGCTGATTGGCTGAAAAACATCCCCAAACCCAAATTCTGGGATGTCAACCTCCCCCCTGCCCCAAACCCCAAATTTTAGGATCAAACCCCCCAAATCCCAGATCCTGGGGTGTCAAACACTCCCCAAATCCCAAACGTTGGTGTTAAACCCTCCTGACCCATAATCCTGGGGTTCAAAACATTTGGTGTGTCCAACACCCCCAATTTTCAAAGTCTGGAGTCAAATACCCCCAAATCCCAAATCGTGATGTGTCAAACACCCCCAGCCCCCAAAGTTTGGGGTTAAAACGCCCGATCCCCGACTCCTGGGGTTTGAAATATCTGGGTTGTCCAAACCTCCTCCTCTCCAAAGTTTGGGGTCAAACCCCTCAATTCCCAAACTTTGGGGTCAACCCCCCCCAATCCCAAACCCTGGGGTGTCAAATCCCCCTGATCTCCCTCACTTTGGGGTTAAATCCCCCAAAATCAGTTGGTCAATCCCCCCAGTTTCCAAATTTTTGGGTCTAAACCTCCAAACCCCAAATCCTGGGGGTTGAAACACCTGGGTTGTCCAATCACCCTGATCCCAACGTTTGGGGGTGAAACTCCCTGATCCCCAAATCATGGGAAAAAAAAAAAAAAAAAAAAACCAAAATCCCAAACCCTGGGGTGTCGAACTCCCCCAGTTCCCAAAGTTTGGGGTCAAAAACTCCCAAACCCCGAGGTGTCAAACCTCCCTAAACCCCAAATTTTAGGATCAATCCTCCCAGTCCCCAGAGTTTGGGGTCATGACCCCCCATATCCACTCCAACCCTGGGGGACACAGTGGGGTTTGTTTGGGGTTATTTGGGGTTTGTTTGGGGTTATTTGGGGCAGCTCCAGGTGCAATGTCTGCAGAAAGACCCTGGGTACAACACCGGGAAAAAAAGGGGAATGGGTGGGAATTGGGGGATTCAGGATGGGGAAAGATCCTGGGTGGGAAAAGGGGATTTAGGGTGGACTGGGAAGGATTTGGGATGGGAAAAGGGGATTTGGGATGTGGAAAGGGGAACGAGGCGGGGAATTGGGGTGGAAAAGGGAGATTTTGGTATTGGAAAAGGGATTTGGGGACAGACAAAGGATGTGGGGAGAAAAAAGGAGAATTTGTCATGGGAAAAGGAGGATTTAGGTTGGGAAAAGAAGGATTTAGGGTCAAAAAGACATTAGGGATAAAAAGTGATTTTGGAGTTAAAAAAAGGAGGATTTGGCATAAAAAAATGAGGATTTGGGATAGAAAAGGAGGATGTAGGACAAAAAAAGGATTTAGGATAAAAAAGGGAGGATTTGGGCTGGGCTGAGCTGAATTTACCTGGGGGAGTGGGGGCGTGCAGGGGGTTTGGGGCAGGGTCAGGACCATTTTTGGGGCAGTTTTCTGAGATTTTGGAGTATTTTCTTGGGATTTGGCGGGAGGTCAATGAGATTTGGGTGCAGTTTTATGGGATTTAGGGTGTTTAGAGGAGGTTTTGAGGGATTTTCAGGTGTTCCTATAGGATTAGGGAGCACGTTTATGGGATTTCAGGGGTTTCTACAGGATTTTGGGGCACTTTGAGGTATTTCAGGGTATTTCTATGGGATTTTTATGTGGTCTGGAGGGACTGCAGGGTGTTTCCATGGGATTTTGGGGCAGCTTGAAGGCATTTGAGGTGTTTTGGGGCAGCTTTAGGGTATTCTGGTGCAGCTTTGAAGAATTTTGGGGTGGTTTGGAGGGATTTCAGGGCATTCCTCTGAGATTACAGGGTGGTTTGGAGGGATTTGGAGTGTTTGGGGGCACATTTTGGTTATTTAGGGGTGGGTTTGAGGCAGATTTTTAGGGATTTTGGGGTATTTCAGGCCCGTTTTTTGGGGGTTTGGGGTTATTTTGGTGGGGTTTGGGGTGTTCTGGGTCACTTTTTGGCGAAGGAGATCTCCATGGGTGGCTCTGGGTGATGCTGGAGCCCTGCAGGGCCTCGCGGGCGGCGCCCGCCTGCACCTCAGTGTCCAACTGCAGCGAGGCGATGTCGCGGCGCCCGGGCAACAGCGCAGCTCCTGGAAACCCGGGAACCTGGGATGGAAACGGGGCCAGGAGAGCCCGGAACACCTGGGAACCTTCCCCACACACCCGGGAATGTTCCCCTAGAAACCTGGGAAACTTATCCCAGAAACCCAGGAATGTTCCCCAAAAAACCCCTGAATGCTCCCCAAAAAACCTGGGAATGTTCTCCCCAAATTCAGAAATGCTCTGCAAAAAAAAGTCCTGAAACATTCCCCCAGAATTTCAGAAATGTTCTCCAAAGAAATCCAGAAATGTTCCCCCCAAAAAATCCTGGAACATTCCCAAAAATAGGAATTTCTGTTCCCCAAATAATCCAGAAATATTCCTCCCCAAAAAATCCAAAACCAACCCCATTCCTCATCCAGAAACATTCCCCAAAAATACAGAAGCGTTCCCAAAAATCCAGAAAATCCCCCCCCCAAATCCAGAACATTCCTCAAAAAATCCAGAAACATCCCCCCTCAAAAATATCCAGAAATCCCTCCCCAAAAAATCCCAAAATCCTCACCAAAAAAATTCATAAATTCCCCCCAAAAAATCTAGACATTCACCACAAAAAATCCAGAAATTTCCTCCCTAAAAAAATCCAGAATATCCTCCCCCCCAATCCTGGTATTTTCCTCCAAAGATCCAGAAATTCCCCCTAAAATCCCAGACATTCACCCCCAAAATCCCGGTATTGTCCCAAAAAATCCAGCTCCAAGCCCCCCTCAGCCTCTCACCCCCAAGCCCCAAAATCCCACAGTGCCCCAAAGCCCAGCCGGAATGCCGGAATGCCGGGATTGCCCCAGATCTCCCTGGCTGAGGAGCAGGGGGAGCATCAGCTCCTGGGGCTGCTCAGGGAGCTGGGCAGGAACAGGATGTGCTTCGGGGCTTTGCCACAGCTGGGGGACACGGGAGACAAACCCCAAAAGCTGCCCCAGAGCTGCCCAAAGTCACTCTGGATACACAACACAAAATCTGCCCAAAATCCCAAGAGAAAACACCGAAATCCCACCAAAATCCTGAGAAAAACCACAAAATACCCCACCAAAATAATAATAATAAAAAACTCACAAAAATGCCCCAAAATCCCCCACAGAAAGATCACCAAAATCAGACAAAAATGCCCATATAAACACCCCAAATCCAACAAAAATCTCTCAAAATTCTCACAAAAAATCCCACCAAAAATACCATTAAAATCCCATAAAAATTCCACCATAGAATCCTTGAAAATGCCAGAAAATCCACACAAAATCCCAGGTAAATCTCCACAAAACTTCCACCCAAAAGCCCACAAAACTCACCCCAAAAATCACCCCAAGGCTCACAGAAATCCCTCAAAATCCCCCTAAATGTCACAGAAAAATCCCTCAACAGGTCCCACTAAATTCCCATGAAAATCACACATAATCCACAAAGAAAAAACTGTACAAAAATGCCCCCAAAAATGCCCCAATCACACAAAATCCACACAAAAAATCCCACCAAATCACCCAAAATATCCCACCGAAATTTCCCAAAAAATCCCCCAAAATCCATTCCAAATCCACTCAAAAATTCCGCACCAGAATCCCACCAAACCCCTCTCAAATTCCCCAAAAAATGCCCCCAAGTCCCTTCACATCCCACCCAAAGCCCGAGGAAATGCACCCAAAAAATCCCCACAGAAACTTCCCTCAAAATCCCGGCCAAACCTCACAGAAGCAGCCCAGGAATCCCGCCCAGATCGCTGCGAGCGCCCGAATCGCCCGGAACAATCCCCGAGCCATCCCCGCCCGGCCCCGCGCTCCGGCCCCGCTCTCTGTGGGGCCGGGGCCTCTCCCCCCTTGGCTCTGCGCTGGTCCCGTTCGCGCTCCGCTCCCGCTCCCGCCCCACCAGCGCTCCCTGCCCTGGGCCGCGCTGGCCGAGCCCGGCCGGGCGCGCTGGATCCGCTGGGACGGCGCATCCCGGCCCCGGCCCCGGCCCCGCGGGGCTCCCGGGGCAGCTCCGGCCGGGATGCGGCACTGCCGCGGGGCTTTGGGCTTTCCCGGCGCTGCCCGGCGGCTCCCGGGGATCTGCGGCTTCCCGGGATTCGGGGAGGCTCCAGAGGGGACCTGGGCTGGCTCCGGGGGGATTTGGGATCAGTCCGGGGGGAGCTGGGGACGGCTCGGGGGGTTTGGGGTTGTTCCCGAGGATTTTGGGGGCATCTGGGAGAGGTTCCAGAGGGGACCTGGGGCTTTCTGAGGGGTCTGGGGGAATTCAGAGGGGATCTGGGGAGGATTTGGGGCTTTCTGAGGGATCTGGGGGAATTCTCAGGGATTTGGGGCAGTTCCAAGAAGGACTCTGGTGTTTTCCAAGGGATTTTCAAGAGTTCTGAGGGATTTGGGGAGGCTCCAGAAGGGATCTGGGGCAGTTCCAGAAGCAATCCGGGACGTTTTTGAGGGATTTTGGCAAGTCCTAGAAGGAATTTGGGAAATTCCAGCAGGATTTTGGGGGAATTCAGAGGAATTTAGGAGGTTCCAACAGGGGTCTGGGGTCCTTCCCAGGGGATTCGGGGTGGATTTCTGTTTCTTCCCTGGATTTCAGGCTTTTTCCTGAAATTTCCTGTTTTCCCAAGGATCTGTGGATTTTCCCCTGGATTTGGATCTCACTGTGGGTAGAAGGGGAAGGCTTGGGAGATTCAGGGTGAATTCTGGGGGGTTCCTGGCTGGATTTGGGTGTTTCCCACAGGATTTTGGGTGGGTTCCCAACTGAATTTTGTGCTTTTTCCCCAGAATTTCAGGATTGTTCCCAAAATTTGGGTATTTTTCTGAAGATTGTGCTGTTACCACGGGTTTATCCCAGAAGGGGAAGCTCTGGGGAGTTTTAGGGTGGATTTTAGGGATAATTGAGGCTGGATTTGGTTTTTTTCCCAAGGATTTTGGAGTTTTCCCCAGGATTTCAGGATTGTTCCCAAAATCGCAGGACTTCTACTCTGATTTCTCTCTCACCACGGGCTTGTGGTAGAAGGGGAAGCTTTGGGGGGCTCCTGGTTGGACTATGGGGATATTTGAGGCTGCATTTTGAGTTTTCCCCCCAGGAATTCAGGATTTCTCCCAGAATTTCAGGATTTTTTCCCAAAATGTCAGGATTTTCCCAGGGATTTGGATCTCACCATGGACTTGTCATAGAAGGGGAAGCTTTAGGAGGTTCCTGGTTGGATTTAGGGGGTGTTCCCAATTCGATTTCAGGGATTCTTGATGGGATTTTGGGGGGAATCCCGGTTGGGTTTGTTTTTTTTTCCCTCAGGATTTCGTTTTTTTTTTCCCTCAGAATTCCAGGATTTTCCCCCAGCATTTCTGTCTCACCACGGGCTTGTCATAAAAGGGGAAGCTTTGGGGTGATCGGGGTGCATTTGGAGGGATTCCAAGCTGGATTTTGGGGATAGCTGAGGCCAGAGTTTGGCGGGTTTTCCCCAGAATTCCAGTTCTTTCCCCAGTGCCAGAACTCCCCTAGTCTCTGTCTCCCCACGGGTTGGCCGCAGGAGGGGAAGCCCTGCAGGGAGCGCAGGGCGTTGGTGGCGCTGCTCATCTCCCTGAAGGTGAGGAAGGCCTGGCCCCGCAGGCCGAGACTGCGCCACACCAAAATGTCCAAAATCTGCCCAAACGGCGAGGAAACGGCGCAGAGGGACTTCTCCAGCTCTGGGACACCCAGGGGACAGCCTGAGCCCCTGGGGACACCCAGGGACACTCTCGGACCCCCCAGTCCCCCGTCCTCCTGGATCTCCTGGCTCAGCTGCTGATGGAGACGCTGGGCTGGGGCCGGGGGTCCTGCACCGCCAGGGCCGGGACCCCTCTGTGGGGACAGGGGGGCTTCAGGGGCGTCTGGGGGCTGCGACCCTGTCCTGGGTTGTAAGATAAGCATGTATTCCATTTGCCATCTGTCGAAGGCGAACCGGTTGGACAGGTTTTTGTTATCTCTCTCAGAGACAATGGTTTGTCCTGTAGAGGCAATGGTTTGTTTATACACCATTGACTGATTTAATGAAGGGCTGAAAAAATGTAACACCGTGAGGGGTCCCACCCAGAGGGGGGAAGCAGCTCTCTCTCTTCTTCGCGGGACTCCGAGAGAAGCAGCTCTCTCTCTCTCTGCGCGGGATTCCCGGGGAAAGCAGCTCTCTCTCGCTCTCTCTTCGGCGGCACTCGCAGCGAAGCAGCCGGCGCGCAGAGGCGACGGCAGCGGAGCTCAGAGGCAACCCCGGCGCAGAGGAAGACCGGCCCCCACTGCCACCAGATCTTCAGAGGAAAATTATACCCTTCTAAAGATCACCACTTCAGCTGCAACTCATCAACTATTGCAAGGGAAAGCAATTGTCCCAGCAAACCTGATACTGGCATTCCTCAGGTTCTAGACTTTTTCTTTCACTGGTTTTGTTTGTACCGATTGCATTTGCCTTTTTTTAAATTGTTGTCCAGTTTTCTCCTAGTAAAGAATTGTTACTCCCACTCCCATATCTTTGCCTGAGAGCCTTTTAATTTAAAGATCCTGGTAATTCAGGGAGAGGGGGGTTTGCCGTTCTCCATTGTACAGGAGGCTTTGCCCTCTTTCACAGACTCCTGTCTTGTCTAACCAAGACAGACCCCTTCACCCCCTGGCACCCCTTTAGCTGCCCCCAGAGCCCCAAACCCACCCAGACCCACCTAAACCCCCCAGGTACCCTCAGACCCCCCCACTTTACCCCAAATTGACCCCAGACCCACCTGAGACCGCCCAAATCCTATCAGACCCCCCCAAATCCCCCTTACACACCTGAATCCTACCTAAACCCTATGAAATCCCCTCAGACCCCCCCAAATTCCCTCAGATCCCCTCAGAACCCCCCAGTTCCTCTCACAACCCCCCCAAAATCCCCTCAGACCCTCCAATGCCCCTCAGATCTTCCTAAACCCACCTGAGAACGCTCCAGACCCTCTCAAGCTCTCCCCAAAGCTCCCTAAACCCCCTCAGACCCACCAAAGCCCCCTCAGACCCCCGCATTGCCCCCAAACCCACCGCACACCCCCTATTTCCCGTCAATCCCCCCAAAATCCCCAATTTCTCCCCAGACCCGCCCCAAACCCCCCCAGCTCCCCCCGGCCCCCCCTCAGCTCCTCCTCAGCCGCGCTCCCCTCACAGTTTCCCGCCTCCGCCACGCGCGCGGGCTTCCCAGCCAATAGCGGCGCGCCCCGTGCCGAACCGACCAATCAGCGCGCGGCTCCCCTCGGCAGCGCCCGCCTCCCCGCGCCGCGGCAGCCAATCAGAGGGAGCCGGGAGCGGGCTCGGGCGGACCCTGCGGGCGGCGCTGCCAGAGCGGGGGAGGCGCTGGGAGAGGCCGGAGCTGCGGGAGCGGCTGGGGCGGCGCCGCTGGGGAGGGGGGTCCGCACAGGGGCTGGGGCTGGGGGCTGGGGAGGGGCTGGGGGGATCGGGGCCTTTGGGGAGGGATCCGGGGGGAGTTTTGGGAGGGGTCTGGGGGGTCCTGGAGGGGTTTTCGGAGGGGTCTTGGGGGTCCTGGGGGAGGGGTCTTGGGGGGGGTCTTATGAGGTCTGGGGTGGGTCCGCAGAGGTTTCGGGAGGGGTCTGGGGGGGTCCTGGAAGGGTCCTGGCTGGGGTCTTGGGAAGGGTCTGGGGGGGTCTCAGGGGACATCCTGGGCTGGGCTCGATTGGGGTCTGGGGGCTCTCAGGGGTCTTGGGCCAACCTTGGGGGTCTCTGGGGGGTTTGAGTTCCTGGAGGGGGTCCTGGGGAGATTTGGGGGTCCCGGGGGGTCCCAGGCCCACCCTGAGCCGGGGTCTGGGGGTTTGGGGGAGGAGCACAACAGGGGTTCCCCTGCCCCGATTTTGGGGGTCTCCCATGGTGCCCCCTCCCCAAAAAGCTCCGAGGGCCCCTGAAGTGGCTCCTGTTCCACCGGGCAGTGCCCCTGACCCAGGACAGCCCCCAGTGAGTCTGGCGGGCTCTGGGGGGGTTTTGGGGGGATTTTGATGGCGTTTTTGGGCTTTGGAGGATTTTGTTGGGAGTTTAGGGGGAATTATTGGGTTTTGGGAGAGAAATACTGGGTTTTAGAGGGGTTAAAGGATTTTTCGGGGTTTTGTGGCTTTGGGGACATTGGATTTTGAGGGATCTTTTTTAGGGATTTGGGGATGTTGTTTTTTGGAAGGTTTATTGAAGTTTTTGGCAGTTTTTTTAATTTTGTGGGTTTCACTGGGATTTTATTGGATTCTTTGTGGTTTTGGAGAGTTTTATTGGCATTTTGGGGTGTTTAAGAAGAATTTTGGGGGGGCTTTGCAGTTGTCCCAGGGTGTGGGGAAGGGCTGAGAGGCACCAAAATCTCCTTTAAACCCCTGAAAGTCCCAATAAAACTCACAAAATCCCAATTAAATCTCACAAAAACCTCATTAGAACACCCCAGAATTCCAATAAAAGCCCACAAAATCCCAATTAAACCCCACAAATCCCCCCGAAAATGTACCCAAAACCACAAGAAAATCCCCCCAACACCCAAAGAAATCCTTGCAACACCCAAAAACCCCACAAAATCCCCCAAAATCCCACCACAAAAAAAAAAAAAAAAACCAAACAAAACCAAAAACCAAATCCCCAAAGAATGCCATTAAATCCCCCAAAAATTCCAGTAAAATGCCCAAAATTCCAGAGTTCCACAAAATATTTAGTTATTACAAAATACACACACCAGCACTGAGAGCTGCCCCCTCCACATACTCAGTTACACCAGAGCCAGGTTTTTGTTTGGCCAATGCCTCATTTACAATCCAATACATGTGGCTGGTCTGGAGATGGGCTGTCCCAAAAGGCGATTCTGGAACACCTGGGAGCTGATCATGCTGGTAGCGACCCAAGATTGGGATCGCTGGAGTCCTCCGGGCTGATACATCTGAATGCCACGGTTCCCATAACCTCATCAGGAAAAACTGTCCACACCTGGACCTGGATTGTTCAACCCTGGCTCAGAGAAAAGAACTTTAGGAATATGTGTGACTCTGAATAGAAAGAAAAGGCAGATGACTGAAATCCTGGCCTTGGGCAGAAAATTTCCTATAAGAACTGGCGGGTCCAGGAGGGTGGTGTGTGTGTCCAGGGGAACCTCTGCCGAGAGGCTCCTTCCTGTCACACACCCAGCGCCGAACCCGGGCTCAGCGCTGTCCTTTTCCTTGTGGCTGGCTCAGAGAGAATTAATTCCTAAATAAATTTTATATTATTTCATTTTCAATTTGGCTGGACTAATTTTCATTTATAAAAGGGGAAAGGGGACTGTGGGGAGAGCAGAGAACAACAAATCACAATAACATAACTCTACATCAATAAAGCTTCTCTTAAGATACACACAATATTCATCCCTTAATTGCGAGAGCAAATCATCTCATTATCTCTCTATTACAGTTTGGATGGAGACCAGAACTAATACCTTGCAAAAGGAAAAGAGGGTACAAAGCTCCCTGCAGTCCCCTGGCCTGGTACCCCAGCCAGTGGGGAAAGGAAGAGGGCAGCATGTGGCCAGGAGTTTAAAAGGAGGCTGTGTCCTCCAAAACTTTGAGAGAGAAAACCCCAGCAGCAGATGTCCCCATGGACTCTCTCCCTTTATTCAAATAAAGATGCAGGGCTCCTCTGGCTCCCTTATGGACACTGGCTTTTCACAGCGTGGTTTGTATGCACACCCGTTTCCTTGTATCAGAGTATCACCAGCCTGCAGGGACTCCCTGCCACTCTGGTCTGCAGGAGAAATGGAACTAATTTCCATTAAGGCCCTCCCAGAGGGAAGGAAGAACACACCCAGAGGAGACAAGCAACCCCTGCAGGCATCCAAACTTCTGCACCAGATGCCGAGTGAGTCGCAGAGGGGACATAGTGGATGCATTTCCCTTAGCCTTCTCCTGAGACTCAGCAGCCGGGGACTTGCACTGCACATGTGTGTTGGATAATACACCAAGTTTAATTTTTTTTCATTTCTTTAGTCAGGCTTGGTTTGCCTTTGCCTTGGGGAAAGGAATTCTAATGGGTTTTTAAAGGGATGTTACACCACTCAAGGGAAATGAGCTTAACATCTCAATAAACTGGGAATAACCCAAAAGGTACCCAAAAACATCATGACCATCGAGAAAAATCTACGACCATCATCCGCAAACAGCAAGGAACGTCAACCCCAGACACTGCCCCCTGGCATAGTTGGAGACACCTGGACTGGAAAAGCCTGAGAAGGAAATCAAGGAGTATGGCCTTTATTAACATCAGAGGTGAAGAAATCCAGGTCCAGTGGGAAAACAAATACTAAGAACTTTGCAAATGGAGACCAATGAACATTAAACAAATGGGCTTCTGTTGGTTTTGGACTGTAAAAGGTTTGGGCAAAATCTTGTAAAACTCAGGTGTCGTGGGATGATTTTCTCGGCCCACCCATGCTATGTGTGATTGAAATAATTTCTGTTGTACATTCTTGGTGCGCCTATCCCTCACAGCCCCCATATCACCAGGCTGGCCGAGATATACGGGGCCCTTGAGGGAAGGCGCATCAGGAGTTGGGCAAAGATTCCAAAGAGGCTTCAATTCCCCTGCTGTGGTTGTCCAAGCTGTTTATTCCATGAGATGAAGGGGAAAAGAGAGAGGACCAGGAAGGGACAAGGCCTCATCTAGCTCAGAACAGGGAAGGCCCTTTGGCCCTTTGCCAACCCCGTTGGGGCAGGAAGGAGGGGACCAAACTATCAGATCCCAGTCACAGGGGTCCCTGGAAAGGGAAAAAGCATAGACCGAGAGCAATGCAACACATGGTGGCACGAACAGCATCGTGGCCAGAATAAATGTCTTGATTCTCTGACAATAAAATGTTGACAGAGGGCTTTTTTTATCTTGAGGTTTCAGTGACATCTGGACATGCCAAGCCCAGCAGAGTGGGAAAGGGCCCATAGCAGCCTCATTGCCCCATGGCAGCCTCATTGCCCCACTGCTGCTTTCCTAGAGGAAGGAATGGCTCCCTGGCCGCCTCTGCTGCAGGAAGGGAGGCGATGCCAGGCACGGGCACAGGCACAGGAGGTGATTGCTGTGCCGGGCTCAGCCGGGCTCAGCCCTCGGCGGGGCTGTGTGGCAGCAGCTCTTCCCCCAGGCCCTGCCCTTGCAAGGCCCGGCAGCAGCCAAAGCTGGAGGCGCCTGGGCCTCCAAGGCTCTGGAGCTTGTTGGCAGCCCCGGGGAATCGGGACTCTGCACCAACGTCCCTCCCGCTGCAGCTGCTCCCGCAGCCGCCCTGAGTGCCCAGAGGCCCCAGGCACAGGAGCAGCCCCAGGCGGGAGCCCTGCTGCCAGCCCAGGGCCAGAGCCAGCCCTGGCTCCCGGCTGGGCAGGGGCTGCACTGGCTCCTGACAGGGCCTGGCTCTGTCCCCTGGGGCTGGGGGAGCTGTCCCAGGACAGGGAGGGCCAGGGCTGGCAGGGGCTGCTCAGGGATGGGTTTGGCCCCTGTCCCTCCAAGCAGCCACGGCCCAAGCAGCTGCGCTGGCCCCGGGCTCTCCTCCCAGCCTGCTGGGCTGTGTTGGGTGGCAGGGAGCTGCCCAGAGCCGTCCCCTGCTCGCCGGGGCCTCGAGGGGCAGCTGTGCAGCTGGGCCAAGGTGTGCCAGCCGCTCCAGCCGTGCTGGGGAGCCCTGCCAGCTCTGGGCCCTGCTGTGCACGAGAGTCCCTGTTGCAGTGTGATTTCATGGTTTAACCCTGAACCCCGGGTTTCTCCCCGGATCATTTCCTCCCAGGTGTGTCAATCACTCCTCCTTTCCCCACCCTGACCCCTGCCATGCACTGTCTGTCACTTCTGGAATTCCAGAAGGGCATCAAGTGATTGGATAGATTCAAAAGATGCCCTCTGCACCCGGGGAGCTTTGGACCATCCAGGTGTCCTTTGTCCCCTGAGACCTCCTCTCCTGTTCCTGGTTGTTGGTCCCCCTTACTCCTTGCCTCCACCCTTCCCCGAGGTAAAAGAGACAGCAACTATGGCAAGCACATTTCTCTCCCTCTCAGTATTTTTCATAGAGGTGCACAGAGAGAAATGAAAGAGAAAACAGTTTCTATTTCTGCCCCTTGTTTTTCTTATATGGAATGTGCTTGGAGAATCGTGTGAGTGCTTGATTGGATTCTGGTGAGGATTGTTTGAGCCTGATGGCCAGTCCAATCCAATCCAATCCAATCCAATCCAATCCAATCCAATCCACTCTACCTGTGTCTGGACTCTTGAGAGAGGGTCACAAGTTTTGTTAGAGTTAGAGAAAGGAGTATGTAGTTTTAATATCTTCCTTTTTATATAGTATTCCTATAAATGAAAATTTAGTCATCCAAATTAAAAATAAAAATAGTTTTATTAGCAGTCAAATTCTATCTAGCCAGCCACGGGAAAAAAAACCAAAACAACACAGTGCCGAGCCCAGGGATTGACTCTGGGTGTGCAACAAGGAGTCAGCCACAGGAGAGTTTTTTCCCCTATGCCCACACACCTCCATCCTGGCACAAGCAGATTTTATAGGGAAAATTCTGCCTGAGGCCAAGATTTCAGCAATCAGTCTTTTGTTCCATTCAGAGTCCATAGGTTAATAAGATTTTCTTTTTTAGTGATGAGGAAGAACAATTCAGTGTCTGGAGTTGTAGAATCCCCTGACGAAATTTACAGGAATGTTGCATTCACATGTATCTGTCCGAGGATTTCCATGATGTCCATCCCGGGTCGTTCAGGTGATGATCAGCACCTGGGGTCCCGTATCTCTCCAGACATGGCTCATCTCTTGGCCGAGCCACATCCTTTTACTTTGTCCTGGGTTGTAAGATAAGCTTGTATTCTATTTGCCATCTGTTGAAGGTTGGGCAGGTTTGTTACCTTTTCCAAGAACCGGTTTTGCTCCTAAGAGGTAATGGTTTGTTAGTGGGCCATTGACTGATTCAATGCAGGGCTGGTAACGTAACACCATCCTATTGTGAGATGTTCCACCCAGAGGGGGAAGCCAAGCACTCTTTTATTGGATATAAGGGGGTACCTTTTTGGGGACAGAGCAGCTCTTTACTTTGGGGGATTGCCAGAGAAGCAGCTCTTTTCGGCGGCACTCGCAGAGAAGCAGCCGGAGCGGAGTGAGGCGGCGGCAGCGGAGCTCGGAGGCAGCCCTGGCGCAGAGGAAGACCGGCCCCACTGCCACCAGATCTTCAGAGGAAAACTATACCCTTCAAAAAGATCACCACTGCAGCTGCAATTCATCAACCACTGCAAGAGGAGCAATCATCCCAACAAGACTGCTACTGGCACCCCGAATCCTCAGGTTGTGGACTTTTTCACTAGTTTTGTTTGTACCAATTGCATTTGCTTTTTTTTTAAATTGTTATCTAGTTTTCTCCTAGTAAAGAATAGTTACTCCCATTCCCATATCTTTGCCTGAGAGCCCTTTAATTTAAAGATCCTGGTAATTCGGAGGGAGGGGGGTTTGCCTTCTCCATTGCACAGGAGGCTTTGCCCTCTTTCACAGACTCCTGTCTTGTCGAACCAAGACATACTTGTAAATCAGTTTCCAGTATACACCCGGTCTCACCTACGAGGGTCGGGGGGACTAATACAAATGAGCATATTCTAACAAGTATCCAATATTACACATTTCATACAAGGAATGACGCAAATTATGTTTACTATACGTAACAGTATATTAATGTATATTAGCCATAGTTATAATAAAGAAATCAATCAGCCTTCTGAATTGAGTCAGACATTGTCATTTCTTCCCATTTACAATAAGCAACCATGCAGTCGGGGAGTTCTGTTGGAGCAGGTGCTGGATTCAGAGGCCCATGGGCCAGAATAAAAGCTCTGGATTAAAACCCTCCATCAGAACTGCCTCCTTTCCTTCATTTTCACTTCAAAAGCTTCTCCAGCAGATGGAATCCTGAGGGAGCGGACCCTCTACGAGAGGAAGCTCCATCCCGCCGCCACCAGAGCTCTGGCATGCATGGACTTGTCTCCATGTGCCCAGCTGAAACATCCAGCTAGCCAAAAGTGTCTCTGGGGTGAGAGACCACAGTTGCCACTATTTGGATCAGCCGAAGGGGCCAGAATAGCCAAGGCATGTCCCAGCCTCATTATTGGCAATACCAATAGGTCCCAGTGTGCCACTGGCAGCTGGGGCCTCAGCCACCTCCTCTCTCCACAGCAGCACCTGTGCAGCCTCACAAGATTGGACAAAATCTTCACTTGCAGAGACCTGTACCTGCCATCAGCCATCCCCAAGCCAGGTTCCAAGATCTCGTCCACAGCTGCATTATCAGCTTGTTGCTGGGTCATGGTGACACCACCCAGAACAGGACCCTCTGTCCCCGAAGGTGCTGGCCCTGGTGTCTGGCCAGGACTGAAGGGAGGCCCCTCCTGCCAGGGAAGGGCTTGAGCAACATCTTTGGGCTTCAGCTCAGGTGGGTGCTACCACCAGCACTGGCGGAGCTGCTAGTCTGGGCACAGCCAGGGGTGGGCAGGCAGCGGCTGGGCAGGGGCTCCTGGGACAGCACGTTTTGGCTTTGCTTTTCATTTTAGAATTTACAAAATTTTAGAAATATTTAGATTTTTTCTTTTTTTAGGAAGAAAACCCCAAAAATTTCTTCACTTTTTCTATAGTAGTTTGGATTTTTCGCAGTAGATTTAAAATTTAGAAAAACTTAGAACATTTTTATACTACTAGAGTAAAAACTTGAATTGCATTTAATTGGTCATCTTTTGGGAAGAGCTAAGACAACCCAGGGCACCTAGTCTGCTGGAGAGGCTCTTTTCCCACTGAAGATCTGCACCTAGTGACAACAACTAATGTAAAACCTTTTCCCTGATGTTTTCCAGGATTTCTGACAAGCTCGCCTCTTAGTCTTCAGAGGCAAACTTTGAGCACAGTGGGAACCTCCTGCTGTGCAGGTAGGTCTCCTCTTTTTATCTTGGTTTAGGGCAAATTTGGGAGATGACCTCCAAAAGGGTTTCTGAGAAAACAGCATCCCTGCACCCAGCTAGTTTGGAAAAAATATTTTTTTTTGGAGAAAAGTGGAAAAAACCTCTATATTTAACAGGCAAAGCATTCACCGTCAGGAAAAAAAAAAAAAAAAAAAAGAACATTGAAGAGAGCCTGACAGAGGAATGGTTGAACAACAAGGGACATGATACTGTAAAATTAATCCAAATAGGGAGGGCTACGTGACTGCTGCAAAGTTCGCATGGCCCTGAAGATTAGATGGTGTGCAGAAAGCAGGATATTGAAACTGCTTGGTATGTAGAAGTAGATAGAGAAGAACAAAGAAGTACTAAGCTGTTCTAACTGCAAGGCCAGCTGGACAGGCAAGTATCATTCACAAAGATACTTTTAAGATAATAGTACAAGTCACATAGCAACCAATCATGAGCTCGGCTTTTGCAATATGTATGAGCTAATTAACAAACATATATAAACTGTGTAATCTGTTACAATAAACTGAGACTTGATGATCATGATATCATGAGTCTTGTCTCCCGCGGCATTCCCTCTAACAGAACATTATTAAACACTAAAACCTCTCGCCGCTTAGAAGAAATGACAAGGTCAGAAAATCCCCTCTGTGGGCTGTGGCTCTGCAAACTCATTCTGTTATCAGTCCCTCTGGCCCTGGAAATGCCACAGCCCAGGCCCAGCCTGGTGGGCCACAGGTGTGAACTGCTGGGGCTCTTCTGGGTGTTCAGTCCAGAGCAGGTTGAAACAGTTCCACGAAAAAAGAAAAACCACAGTCCAGAGAAATTCCCTGCCTCGGCTAGCTAAATGCTAACTAAAAAGCAAAGGAGAGCTCTATCCTGCTGTCTTGTCTGTCCACAGACAGCAGAGTCCAGGAGAAGGATGTGGGGGAGCAAGTGCAGTTTCTGACAACAAACTCTGCGCTTCTTCTTGCCTCCCCCTTCACTCTTGGAACCAGTCCAAAAGGTGCAAAACTTAGTTCTGGGCTAAACTGACACATGGGGATACAAGCATCATAAAGTCGCCCCAGGACAGTGTCCCAGCTGTAACTGGGGCCTCAGGTACCTCCCTCTCAGTATCTGCTCCTCTGAATGGGGCAAAGAATTCTAAGAACGGCCAAACAACTCAGTCAGGGACACATCTGCCCGCATTTCCCATCTCCATGCCCATGCCTGATGTCCCTGTCACAGCTGCATTACCAGCTTGTTGCTCTGCAGATGCTGCCTCCACCCAGACAAGACCCTGTGTCCCTGAAGGTTTTTCTGAGCAATGGCTCTTGGATGAAGCAAAACATTTACAGTCAGGGCAGTCCATTTGTACAGAAGGGGGTACACTCTGGGGGTACAGCTGAGACCATGAGGTCACAGAGGGCTCTGGGGTCACAGCAGGCTGAGGTCACAGCGGGCTCTGGGTCACAGCAGGCTGAGGTCACAGAGGGCTCTGAGGTCACAGAGGTCCCAGAGCCCCGTGGCTGCACAGCACCACAAGGCCCGAGCAGGCAGTCCTGGAGCACAACTGCTGCGGCAGCAGCGGCGGTGGCAGCAGCGGTGCTGACATTGGGACAGCAGCCTCAGGACAGTGGTGGCAGCGAGAGCGGTGGGACTGGCACAGGGCAAGGCACCATGGCCCTTGCTCTGCGCCTCCTCCTCCTGCTCCTCCTGGCCGTGGCCCTGCCTGCCAGGGCTGCCCAGGCTGCTCCGCTAAAAGTGGGGGGAATAGGTGAGCCGGCACCTGGCTCCCCCTTCCCGGGACAGAGCTCCCTGTTCCCCGGGAAGCGCTGGGGATGGTTTTCTCCTGGGCTTTAGGGAGGGTTTCCTCTGTAGGAGGGAGAGAGCCCCCGTGGGCCCTGGGCAGCCCCATTTTCCTCTCCAGGGATGTTACACAGGGCAGGGAAAGAGGGTGGAGGGTAACGAGGAGCCAGCCCAGAGCTCCCCAGGCCCCTGTGCATCTTTGGCCTTGCCCATTGCCACCTGGCTTCCACAGCCTTATTGATCCCCTTGAAGTGCCCAGTTCCCTGACGCAAAAGGGGATTCAAGCACAATGGAAATGGGTCTGGTCTCTGCTTCCCTCTAGATTTGGATCACGACTTGAATTATTTGCAAGTGACGGTGAATAACACTTTAAAGATCTTGGAGAATGCTGGAGGCAAGTTCTGCATTTTCCTTTTTCCTGACGGCATAATCAGTATTAGTGTGGCAAGAACTTACTAGTGCCATTTTCGTTGAGGGTTGAAGAATTCTTAAAACTTTTCCCTGCTCCCTTTCTGGAGCTGTGAGTGATTCCCCAGGATCACTGTCAGTGGGAGGAAGGAGCATTTAGCTGTCAGTTTTCTTCCTGTGTGCAATGCCAGTGTATCCTTCCGTGTGCTCTGTGCAGCCACAGAGAAGAGCAGACAGAGAAGGGGCAGGGCCCAGGGCTGTGTCCCAGGGCTGAGCCTTGGGTGCAGCCTGAGGATCTCCTAATTTGCCACGGGAGCTGTTCTGTCCTGTCTTTCTTTGCAGCTGAAACTGTTGGTGAAGGTGGTGCAGCTTCCCCACCCATACCCATTACTGCATCTCTGAGGGATGCTGAGGGTAGGTCAAGGCCTTTCCCCCTGTGAGAGCTGCCAGCTCAGAGCCCAGAGCTCGGCCAGGGGGGCATCGCTGCAGGTGCCAGGACAGAATCACACACATGTGTGCCCTCGCCCTGAGCCATCCCCTCACTGCTCCTGCAGCTCAGTGCTGCCCGTGCAGATCTGACAGAAGCTTCTGTGGCTGTTGAGATACAGGTGTGGCTGCAGGGAGGACTTCTCCAGCTCCTTTGCTGGTTACTGCCCACAAGCCCAGCTCCCATCTCAGGGGTGAGTAGTGTGTCCCTGCTGATCCCACAGGCTGAGCATGGGTTTTGTGGGATCCCTTCCTGGGAAACGGCATTGTTTTGCTCTAAGGTCCTGCAACAGGAAAGAACAAAGCTACAGGACGCAAGAAACCCCATGAGCCATCTGAAAACATGAGGCAAATGCTGAAGGAAATTCTGCAGGCAGGACAAGGTGGGTGCATCTCCTCAGCCTTCCCCTGGGACTCAGCAGCCGGGGGCTTTCCCTGCACATCTGGACAGGCTGTGGCCGGCACAGCGGGAAGGGATCGATGGCAGCCTCGCTGCCCCACTGCTGCTCTCATGCCCTGCAGGGCTGTTTCCCAGGCTGGCCTGGCTGCAGCTTCTCCCCAGCCTCTGCAGGAAGGCATTTGGCACCAGCAGACAGGGAGCCCAAATTCCACCACAGCCCATGCCCACCCTGAGATCCTCTGCAATTTCCCAGTCTCAAGGCAGATTAGGAGTAGTGGTGGTGTGGAGCAGGGAGTGGGTCATAGCCTACCCAGAAATTTTATGGGGATTTCCTGATCCTTAACCATGCTTTCCTTTGACAAGCATTGCCTCCTGAAGGTGCCACCTCCACTATGTGGAACAACCCCGCCTGTGTCTTTTCTTTTCTCCAGAAGTGGATGTAGAAGCTGGTCTGAAGGCGGCATTTCCCAGAGGAAGCAGTGGCTCATTGGCAGCCTCTGCTGCAGGAAGGGAGGTGCTGCCAGGCACAGTCACAGGAGGTAATTGCTGTGCCTCTGGGCCTGTGCTCTGCTGAGGCTTGAGCTGCCCTCCCTGTTGCTTGGCAGTGCAGACACAGCCCGGACAGGGCCGGCACAGCCCAGAGGAATTGTTATGCTCAGGGCACTCGGGTACTGAGCAGTCCTGCTGGGGTCCCTCCGTGGGAGACACGTCCCGAGACCTTGGAACAACTGCACGGGGTGCCCATGGTGGGGAAAGGGCAGAGGGGGAGGGCAAGGCTCCAGGGTGTCCTGAAAAAGCTCTGCTATCTCCTGTTGTGGCAGGGGAGCTGTTCCAGCAGAAGGATGATGGGCAGTTGGTAGGACAGGAGGGAGGGAGGGAGGGAGTTAGGAAAGGATATTTGCAGCACTGCCAGCTGCAGTTTTCCCCAAGGATTAAAGAGAGTTTCCTTTGTGCAAGTGAGAGAATCCCCATGGGCCGCGTGCTGCTCCAGTTTCCTCTCCAGGGATGTTGCACAGGGCCTGCAAAGTGGATGGGGATTGACCAGGAGCCAGCCCAGAGCTCCCCAGGCCCCTGTGCAACATCGGCCTTGTTCGTTCACATCAGGCTCCCATGACCTTCCCCAGCCCCCTGAGGCAGAAGGGGATCCCAGCACACCATGGAAATGGTTCTGATCTTTGCTCCCTTCTAGATTGGGAACAGACCATGGATCATCTGGAAGGCCTGCTGGATTACGGCTTGAGACTCTTGGGAAATGCTGGAGGTAAATTCTCAATGTACCTTTTCTGACAGAATAGGCAGCAACAAGGTGGCAAAAGCTCATACATTTGCCCTTTCCCTTAAGACCATCTCAAGTTAGATGGATTCAGGAAAATCTGCCTGCTCCCTTCTCAAACCCTGAGTGATCCCACAGGATCACTGTCAGTGGGAGGAAGGAGCATTTAGCTGTCAGTTTTCTTCCTGTGTGCAATGCCAGTGTGTCCTTCCGTGTGCTCTGTGCAGCCACAGAGAAGAGCAGAGAGGGAAGGGGCTGAGCCCAGGGCTGTGCCCCGGGGCTAAGCCTTGGGTGCAGCCTGAGGATCTCCTAAATTGCCACGGGACCTGTTCTGTCCTGCCTTTCTTTGCAGATAACCCTGCTAGCAAAAGTGATCTGGCTTCCCAACCCACGTTCAGGATTGAGCCTCCAGGAGATGGCGAGGGTAGGTCAAGGCCTTTCCCCTTTTGAGAGCTGCCAGCTCAGAGCCCAGAGCTCGGCCAGGGGGGCATCGCTGCAGGTGCCAGGACAGAATCACGCACGTGTGTGCCCTTGCCCTGAGCCATCCCCTCACTGCTCCTGCGGCTCAGTGCTGCCCATGCAGATCTGACAGAAGCTTCTGTGGCTGTTGAGATACAGGTGTGGCTGCAGGGAGGTCTTTCCCAGGTCCTTTGGTGGATGTAGCTCGCAAGCCCAGCTCCCATCTCAGGGGTGAGTAGTGTGTCCCTGCTGATCCCACAGGCTGAGCATGGGTTTTGTGGGATCCCTTCCTGGGAAACGGCATTGTTTTGCTCTAAGGTCCTGCAACAGGAAAGAACAAAGCTACAGGACGCAAGAAACCCCATGAGCCATCCGAAAACATGCAGCAAATGCTGAAGGAAATTCTGCAGGCAGGACAAGGTGGGTGCATCTCCTCAGCCTTCCCCTGGGACTCAGCAGCTGGGGGCTTTCCCTGCACATCTGGACAGGCTGTGGCTGGCACAGCGGGAAGGGATCCATGGCAGCCTTGCTGCCCCGCTGCTGCTCTCATGCCCTGCAGGGCTGTTTCCCAGGCTGGCCTGGCTGCAGCTTCTCCCCAGCCTCTGCAGGAAGGCATTTGGCACCAGCTGACAGGGAGCCCCAACTTCGCCACGGGCCATACACACCCTGATGTCCCCTGCAATTTCCCAGTCTCCAGAAGATCTGGAGGGGTGGCGGTTTGGAAAAGACAGAGACCTGCCACAGCCCCAAGAGCCTGGGCCTTTTCCTGATCCTTATCCATGCCTTTGACAAGGATTGCCTCCGGAAGTTTCCAGCCCCCTGATGTGTAATGGTTCCATCTGATTCACCTGTGCCTCTTCCTTTCTTAAGGGATGGACAGAGGCGCTCTATGGAAGGCAGCATTTCCTGAAGGAAGGGAGGTGATGCCAGGCACGGGCACAGGCACAGGAGGTGATTGCTGTGCTGGGCTCAGCCGGGCTCAGCCCTCGGCGGGGCTGTGTGGCAGCAGCTCTTCCCCAGGTTCTGCCCTTGCACGGCCCGGCAGCAGCCAAAGCTGGAGGCGCCTGGGCTTCCAGGCCTCTGGAGCTCGTTGGCAGCCCCGGGGAATCGGGACTCTGCACCAACGTCCCTCCCGCTGCAGCTGCTCCCGCAGCCGCCCTGAGTGCCCAGAGGCCCCAGGCACAGGAGCAGCCCCGGGCGGGAGCCCTGCTGCCAGCCCAGGGCCAGAGCCAGCCCTGGCTCCCGGCTGGGCAGGGGCTGCACTGGGTCCTGACAGGGCCTGGCTCTGTCCCCTGGGGCTGGGGGAGCTGTCCCAGGGCAGGGAGGGCCAGGGCTGGCAGGGGCTGCTCAGGGATGGGTTTGGCCCCTGTCCCTCCAAGCAGCCACGGCCCAAGCAGCTGCGCGGGCCCCGGGCTCTCCTCCCGGCCTGCTGGGCTGTGTTGGGAGGCACAGCCTGTGCCAAGGGGCGGCAAGGTGCCTGCAGGCCCCAGCTCTGGGCAAACAGAGAACGTCCTGGCCGTATCCACCGTGCTGCCAGCTCAGCAGTGCAGCACAGCGCGGGCTCACACTCCCCATTGCTCCCACAGATGCAGCCGGCCCCACAACAACTGTTCCCGATGCCCAGAACAGCCTCAGAAGTGGTTGCTATTGGGAAACACACTGTGTGCTACAGTTAATTGCAGGTCTGCTTTTTTTGGAGCTTATCTTCATGTTGCCCTGTGTTGGAATCTGGTGTTACTGGAAGAGAAAACGGTGAGTGTTTTCATCATCTTTCCCTCAAACAGTTTCTTTTAAAAGTCTAATGTAGATGGGAAACATTTACAGTGAGCTGCAGTGGAGTTGTGGCCAGTCCATGGCTGTCCAAAGAACTCTGCTGAGGGTTCTTCTGCTGCCCAGTGCTTTCCTTGGCCTCTTCATTGCTGGGCCTTGTCCTGGGGGGCCGCTGGGGCTGCAGCCAGTGCTGGCTCCCCCTGGGGCTGCCTGGCCAGGAGCAGCCCCAGGGGCACAGGGCAGAGGCACAGCAAGGTGGGCAGGAGAAAGAGCGGGGACGAGATGGCCCCTGAAAGGCAGAGGTGCTTGGGGGCTGCTCCTGGCCAGGGAGCTGCCCAGAGCCGTCCCCTGCTCGCCGGGGCCTCGAGGGGCAGCTGTGCAGCTGGGCCAAGGTGTGCCAGCCGCTCCAGCCGTGCTGGGGAGCCCTGCCAGCTCTGGGCCCTGCTGTGCACGAGGGTCCCCGTGTGCCACTGGCAGCTGGGGCCTCAGCCACTCCTCTCTCCACAGCAGCGCCTCTGCAGCTTCAGAAGACCAGACAAGGACTTCAGCCACGGAGACCTGTGCCTGTCATCAGCCGTCCCCAAGCCAGTTTCCAACAGCCCTTCCAGAGCTGCATTGCCCACTTACTGCTGGGGACATGCTGCCACCACCCATAACAGAACCCTCTGTTCCCAAAGGTGCTGGCCCTGGTGTCCAGCCAGGACAGGAGGTGCAGCCCTCCTGCCAGGGCAGGGCCTGACTCCAGCAGCATCTTTGTGCTTCAGCTCTGGTCCCTGGGTGCTACCACAAGCACTGGTGGAGCTGCTTGTCTGGGCACAGCCAGTGCTGGGCAGGCAGCAGCTGGGCTTTGGGCTCCTGAGACCAGCAGCTACTGCATTTATTTTTCATTTTGCAAGATTTATGAATATTTTTCATAGATAATTCTCCAAATATTTTGTCCCTTTTCCCACAACAGTTCTATATTTTTCAAAGTAGTTTTAGAATTCAGAAAAACTTAGAATATTTTTACACTTCTAGAATAAAAATTAAAATTGTATTTAATTGGTAATCTATGCTCTACTAAAAACTAAGACACCCTATGACTCACAGCTTGCTTCAGAGGCTCTTTTCTCACTGGAGACTTGTGCTTAATCACAACAACTAACCTAAAACCTTTTCTCTGATGTTTTCTGGGATTCCGGACAAGCTCACCTCTCAGTCTTCAGAGGCAAACTTTGAGCACAGCAGGAATCTCTACAAGTCACCATCTTTGTTTGCTTCTGCCTGTGTCACAGAGCGGGGGCTTTGCTCAGCTTCCTGCTGCCCCGCTCCCCCCAAGCCTGTCCTGGGCCCTCTCCTGCAGCTGCTGCTCTGCCATGGAGCTGCTGTGAAACACAACAGCTCTACCACACCCGCTCAGCAGGACTGGAGAAGTTTTCTGGCCTTGCTTACATTAGGCTGGTGACTTCTCTAGACACAAGCTGAGCTTTTGAACGCTATGTCTCACCTGGCACAGGAACTGATGCTGCCTTTCTCATGGAGGCTAAACTCCCATGGGCTTTAAAAGCTTTCTGGCCAGCATAAGGCTTGGAAAACCATTTAATGCAGCCATTTAGTATTGAAAATGTCCGAGTCTATGTATCAAAGTAGCTTGTTTAAATGCTGGAGCCCTCCAGAGAATCCCTCCAGGGCATATCTGTCTCTCCCCCACCTCTGCCTCCATGACTGCCAAACTGCACCTTTGAGAGTTCTTTTCTCCAGAAGCTGAATGGCACCATTTTATTAGGGGGAGGGAAAAAAGAGAAAATGTTCTATGATACTATCATCATCATCATCACAATGAACTGCAAATTATTTAAATGACATCAACAACTCAGACTGTGGACTTACTTCTCAGAGTGCAGCAGTGGCTTTACTATCCCTTGAATCTGCAGATGTGCTACGGTCTTTAAAATCCGTTTCATGCTTACCTAATTTGCAGTGAAGCACAGCTCTGTGAGAGCTTTAGGGATTGGGCCTACCCTGGCACTCTCGTGTGTCTGGAGTAACCTGCCCAAGGCATCTGCCACCTGAAGAGCAAAGCAGGGTACGGAAAAGCACAGGCTGCAGAGCAGCTCGAACTGCAGGGAGCCCATTCCTGTCAGGAGTAACACGATGTCATGGTTTGACGCTGGCACAATGCCAGCGCCCCCATGAAAATGTAACCTATCAATTGAATGCTGTGAATCGAGAACAGAGCAAAGCAGGCCAAACTTAATAACAAGGGGAAAACTTTATTACATTACTACTACTATAAAAGGAAAAAAAAAGGGAGGAAAAAAACCACACACAAAATTTGAAATGAAAACCTTTCAAACCATTCCTCCTCCCACCACCCACCTCCAACAAACCACAGCGAGACACGATCGGATCCTTAATCAAGTCTTCACCCTTCAATATAATCAATACTGAGTCCATTGGGGGAGAGGGGAGTCCCCCTAGCACCATAGACCCCCAGGAAACATAGCTGCCACCTCTTGTGTTTCCATGTCACATATGGCACCACCCAAACACACCGAGCCAGTGTGACGCTCTCCTCTCCATGTCACAGTGCTCTCACCACCGTGCATGGACGGAGACTGCTTATAGGGCCCCTTTAAGGATGCTTTGCCAAGGACCAACAGGAACAACAGTACAGTGTCTCATTTTAGGACTACAGTCCCCCCCATTTTCCCCTGGGGCTGGGGGTCCAAGAACAGAGATCGCCTTCTCTTCTTCTCTGAAGACGGAGGGCAGCCTCACACCCTCCTCCGCTTTCCTCTGTTCATCCCTGAACTGGTAGTTGCTGGAGGAGTTTCTTGGCTCACCGTTGCATCCCCCTAAAATGCAGTCTCTCTTGAAGGAAGAATTGGTTCAGTCTATGGCTGACAAAAAGACTCCAGCCAACAGCCACTCCATCATCTGCCCCCAGCCTTCTTTCTCTAACAACTGAGGTCCCTGGCTGTCTCTCTTTCCTTCAAATTGAGGAGGAGCAATATTTCACAAAGCCTTCATTCCACAGGAAAGGGTTAAAATTCCTGGACTCCACAGATGGCTGAAATCTCTAGCCCAGGACGCTGTGCTGTCTCCCAGGCTGGGCATATTCCCCCCTCCTCCTCCTTCTCCTCTGCTGGCAAACTCCCGGGTGTCTGCAGGCTCTCTTTGTCTTTTCCTCTAGGCTGGGGGGGGGGGGAACAAAGACATCTCAGACGTTCTCCACCCTTCCGTCCGCAGGAACTGGCCCAGCTCGGTTTCAGACCCTTCACCCCCTGGCCTACCTCTGCAGGCCACATGGCTTCCCCTTCCCCACCCAGCTCATGGCTGGGCAGGAGAGGTTTGCACTCTCCAATGACCGGAACCAAAGAGAGCGAGTTCTCCTGGGAGTTCTGCTTTTAACCCCTCTGTGTTCTCAGAGGCGTGCCCACCTTCAATTGGTCACTGCAAGTGTCAGTATCCAAACCTGACCCCGGACTGGGCTGACCTCTTCCTTCCAAGAAAATTCTTTTCCCGTGTCAAACCACGACACATGACCATCCCACCTTAGGACTGGTTTTTGTGAGAAACAACTGCTCACTTTAAAATTTTTAAAATGTTTATTAAACATTTACAAAAACATAAGAGAAGGACTAATAAGGAAGAACAGGCCTGGGAAGGCCCCCTGCCCCATGGCTGCCTGCCAGGTGGCTGCCTCATCTTCAAGATTGATGCTTCACCTTTCACATTCCTGGAGGGTGCATCAGCCACCCTGGCCCCTCCCAAAGTCTGTCAGTCAACCCTTCTTTGCCCTTTATTGGTGGAATTTATTTCTTGTAGCTGCATTTGAAGGTCAGGTGTTGTCATGTCACGTCCCCCCAGCAACAAACTTTTCCATTCCTAACTCTCCCATGCAAGGGGTATATGTCGACACCTATTCTGGTGGACCTCCACCTCAGGGAATGACGTGCATTGACTCCATGTTTGCAGAAGGCTGAACAAAAGCTTTATTAAGCTGTCCTATATTACACTATACTAAAAACTATACTACTGCTATACTGAAGAAAAACCTATGACACTTAGAGACAGTCCAACACAGAGTGGCTCCAGTTGGTCAAATGAAATCAAAACACCATCACCAGAGTCCAATGAAGAAATCCCTCTTTGGGAAACAATCTCCATTCCACATGTGCCAAACAACAGATGCAGCAAATGAAGATAATTGTTTTTCTTTCTCTGAGCTTTCTCACAGCCTTCCCCAGGATTTTCCTGGGAAAGTCTGTGTCTCTCACTATTCAAAGGATATGTGAATACCACACATGCCTTCTTTCTACCTGTCCTAGAAAGCCCACCTGTTCCAGGTGGGAACAATAGGGAGTGGGGGGGAAGGGGACTGTGGGGAGAAGACAGAACATCTAAACAACAAATCACAAAAACATAACTCTGCATTAGTAAAGCTTCTCTTAAGATACACACAATATTCATCCCTTAATTGCGAGAGCCAATCATCTCATTATCTATCTATTACAGTTTGGATGGAGACCAGAACTAATACCTTGCAAAAGGAAAAGAGGGTACAAAGGTCCCTGCAGTCCCCTGGCCTGGTACCCCAGCCAGTGGGGAAAGGAAGAGGGCAGCATGTGGCCAGGAGTTTAAAAGGAGGCTGTGTCCTCCAAAACTTTGAGAGAGAAAACCCCAGCAGCAGATGTTCCCATGGACTCTCTCCCTTTATTCAAATAAAGATGCAGGGCTCCTCTGGCTCCCTTATGGACACTGGCTTTTCACAGCGTGGTTTGTATGCACACCCGTTTCCTTGTATCAGAGTATCACCAGCCTGCAGTGACTCCCTGCCAGTCTGGTCTGCAGGAGAAATGGAACTAATTTCCATTAAGGCCCTCCCAGAGGGAAGGAAGAACACACCCAGAGGAGACAAGCAACCCCTGCAGGCATCCAAACTTCTGCACCAGAAGCCGAGTGAGTCGCAGAGGGGACGTAGTGGGTGCATTTCCCTCAGCCTTCTGCTGAGACTCAGCAGCCGGGGGCTTGCTCTGCACATGTGTGTTGGATAATACACCAAGTTTATTTTTTTTCATTTCTCTAGTCAGGATTGTTATGGACAAATTCAATTGGGGAGGCTAATTATAGATAAATCAATTAACAAGAATTTATTTAGCAAGCGGTATTAAGCAAAAGAACAGCGCTGGGTGGCTGGGGAGTCTCTGTTCTGCCACGGCGCACCTTCCCTCTTTGACCTTTTTGTTTTTATAGTCCCTTTTTTTTTTTCTGGTTGACGTGTTTTCTCCCGATGTACTCTTCGCCGGTGGAATTGGTTGCTAGGGGGTGTTTTTTCTGCCCTTGGTGGTCATAGGAATGAAGGCTCCTCATCTTCCTTGCGGATGGTCCTTGGCCTAAAAGTTAACTTGTATATAATTAGTTACACAGTCTTCTATGCTAGTTGCATCTGCACAATTCTTAAGCAGAATACTTGCTGTTTACCCCCCTTTCTCCTTCTCCTCCCACATCTTGAGATTCCCTACTCCATTCAAATTCTTATCTCCTTTGATGCTCGTTTGATGAACAAAGACCTTTTTATTTATTACAATCCTTCCTTTTTCTCTTTACCAATTGGTTCATTAAAACACTTTAACTTTTGGTAGCTTAAGACCAGGATTTTATCTACTTTTGAATCTCTGGGCAATGCTTCATACCTATCTCTAATAAGCATTAGATGAGCTGCCTCTAGTCTTCCTTTTATAATGACTATGATTTTATTAAAAATGCAAGGTTTGAAAGTTAAACTTAGTAACAACAATATTATGGGACCTGCAATCTCCCTTTTACAGAATTTATCCTTAAGTGCCATACTCCAGAATTTTGCACCTCTCAGGGTACCATGAGACCTTTAGAAATTTATCTGGATGGGTAGCAGCCTAGGCGGTTGCTATGGCTTTACAGCCCTAATACTCACAGATATTCCCCAGGATAATTTCAATATCCCCCCCCCCGGATTGGAACTAGGACACCAATAGGTAGCCCGGAGTTCAGGTTTACTCCATCTCCACATAGAGTTTACCAAGTCCTCATTAGTAACAAAAAAAATGGGAGCTACAGTGGTGGCATTATGCTTAACAACTTTCCCTTGGTCTATTTTGGTCAGAGTCCAACCAACCCCTACCAGTTGCTCTATAACCAGCAAACACCATCCCTACCTTTTAATTAGGGTCACTGCCTGCATCTGCTGCTGGGGAAAACTGGGTGGTGTGCATAGTCCCCTTGACCAGGCCAGGTACAAGATATAACTAATATGCACAGAATTTGCCAGCAAGGGTGGAGTCCAAACTGCCACAGGGTTTGATTATCATTATCTCCCCATTCCCAGTGTTTGTTTTGACATGTTATTGCCGGGCTCACCTTTATCCTTGGGAGATCAGTATCCTTGAGGCAGTTCTTGAAATACCTTTGAATTGTCCCAGTCTGAGGGCTCTTTCCTCCACCGCTTCTTATCCTTCTACCTCGCGCACCGACTCGGTTGCTCCAAGCCGCGAGGCGCACCATCTTCTCGGCAGCAAGGATATTCTTCAGGAGGACCCTTACTCTGTTTTTGTTGCCTCTTTTTGAATGATTTCCAGATTTTATCCTTCACTTGTAGTGAGTCACACTGAATCCCAGGTAAAGTTTTCCAGCAATTCCCTTTTATAATTTGAACAATTAAGGGAATTGGTTCGTTGGAGTGGAAACAACAATTTTCGGGTGTAGCCCCCTTAATAAAGACTTCCCACCACTCTTGGGATTCCCTTGGTAGGGTCCCGTTCTCTTCTCCAATCCTTAGGACTGACTCTGTCAGTTCTCTTTCTAACTGATAACACCTTTACAAATACCCCTAGGAGAAGTGCCTCTATAACTATGGACCCACCACCATTCCTGGCAAATTTTACAAATAGAGCATACAAAAAGGTAACAATTACAATCCTTATTTGTACAATATACTCTAAATCATTAGTTATCGGATATCCATAGTCCAATATCTCACTCTACCAGCTGGTTCGTACAATTCTTACTGAGTCCATTCAGTCCATTTAAATGTGACCTTAAGGTCCCCGGGCTGGCTGGTTATTCTCCAGGGCTCTTCGGCAGCAGCAGGAATTGGTCCCTTTATTCGGCTCACATGGGTCCATCCCTCCTCGGCAGTTCTGCCTGCAGTTTCTGTAGTTAGTAAAACAACACAGGGGCCTTCCCAATTTGGGGTTAGTGAGGTTTCTTTCTAGATTTCTTATTAACACCTTATCACCTGGATTTATATTGTGGATTGCTAGGTCTAAAGGAGGTTTTTGCACTAGTAACCCAGCTCTTCTAGGCCCTTCCCGAGCCTTCATAAGTTACCTGACATATTGGTTAATTTGTTGATTACTTATTTCAGGGTGATCTATAGGAGAATCCATGTCATACGGCATCCCATAAAGCATTTCAAATGGAGAAATTCCAATATCAGTTCTGGGCTGAGTTCCTATATTCCTATATTCCTATATTCCAAGGCTAAAGGTAAACATTTTACCCAAGATAATTGTGTTTCATACATCAATTTAGTTAGTTGTTTTTTAATTTTCCCATTTACCCTTTCCACTTTACCTGAGCTTTGTGGATGCCGGGGAGTATGATATTGCCACTTTGTTCCTAGAGCTGTAACTACTTCTTTAATTATTTTGGAGGCAAAGTGTGGCCCTCTGTCAGAGTCTATTACTTCTGCTAGTCTTTAGCAGGGGATTATCTCTTCTAATAGTATTTTTGCTACTGTTTGTGTAGTTGCCCTGGAGGTAGGGAATACCTCTACAAAGTGAGTCAAGTGATCTATTATCACCAATAAGTGCTTATACCTTCCTACTTTAGGCAAATCAGTAAAATCGATTTGAATGTGGGAAAACGGTCTATGTGCCAATTCCCATCCCCCCATTTCCCACACCACTCAGGATTTCTCACACCTGGGTCTACTCCTGGGTCAGGGGTCTCTTCAGCCCCTCTAGAAATCTCAGCCCTCATTCTAGAGAGACTGCAGACTGTATAGAGAAAGCTTACCAGATTAAACACCAGGAAGATGGTCTCATTAACAGTCAGGGGAAACTGAACATTCTCTAATAGGGAGCTAAGAGATTCAGAGGAGAAGAAGGAAAGCAATGGTTGAAAAGCCTCATCCCCTGCTTCTCCTCTAACAAACTAGCTGCACAACCATGACTATGAGCCATGCATTCCTGGAACAGACCTCAGCACCTTTATAAACCCCCTGCAAGCCATGACACCCAAGCCCAGCCTGATGGATATTCTGGTCAGTGCCCTTCTACTGCAAAAACTACATATTAGGGACCATACCAGAGCTATTCCTGGATTAAAAAAAATAAACCTAGGGACCAGAGAGGGATTAAGATCTCAGAAGACCCTAGGGACCAGAAACTCATGCAGGCCTCCACCCCAAGAGACACTATGAATTCAAACAACATAACCAGTAACTGCTCCATACCAAGACAAAGTAATTGGAACCAAAATATGATTACAACGGGGTTTTTTCCACTCTCTCAAGCCACAAGTTGGGCAGCAAAATATTTGTCCTAGTTTAGGGCAAATTTTGGAGAAAACCTCTGAAAGGAGCCCTCAGAAAACAAACCACACGGCCCATCCCCACCCACCTGGTTCGGGAAGAATTTTCTCGGACAGAAATTGAAAAGAACCTGTTTATTTAACAAACAAAACCCTTCCCAGCACTAAAAAAATGAACAACATCAGATGACAACAAAACTCTTTCACCACTCTGAAGAGATGACAAATCCAGAAAGTCTCTCCTGGGAGTGGTCGCCCGGGTCTGGGCGCTGGGGATTGCTCTGGGCACTGGGGATGGCTGCTGCAGATCACAGAGCGCAGGCTCTCGGTGCTCCTCGGTGTTTCCCAGTCCCAGTCCGGAGCAGGCTGGAGTGATATTCAGGAAAGGGAAAGGAAAAAAAAACAGTTTAGGGAAGAAATTGGACTGCTTAGCTAAACTAACTAACATACAAAAGCAAAGGCAAAAGCAGAAGCAAGCAAGCAAAGGAAAGCCACCAAGCAAAGCAAAACCAAGCCAGCCAGCACCAGCCTCATCTAGACAACAGACCATGGGGGAGGTGAGCCGGCTGATAACAAGACAAAACAAACCTTCAGTTTCTGAGTCAGTTCTGAAAGTACAGAACATAATATCAAACATAAACAGAACACACTATTGGGGATACAATCACCATAACGTCACCCTAGGACATTCCACCACTTATCTCCATATTGTCAAGATCATGTAAAAACTTCATCAAGTAAAAACTTCCATCTTTCACTTACTCATACACATTTCCTTCCATCTCACTTACTCAAATCTTCAACACTTACACATTTCTTTCTGTCGCATGTCTGTGTGTTTTCATGTACAGACACTGGCAGTAACATCCAGCAAACAGTGATATTTGCATGAGTGTCACCCCACAATCAGATCTCCCTGAGGTACACATTGTGTTGCTCCATCTCTCTGCATTATCCACCATGTACAACCTGGTCCCTGAGCAAAGACAATCCCACGAATGAGTTTGTCTGTACTTGAGGCAGAATTGATCCACACTGTTTTACCTAACAAACCTCTGACATGTACCACTGGGACTTCATCTACTGTATTCAGGGACTCAGACTGGGCAGGACCTGCTCGATTGGTGGAAACTTGGCTGTTAACTAACCAGGTGGCCTTTGCTAAATGTTGCTCCCAATTTTTGAAAGATCACCCACCCAATGCTTTTAAGGTGGTTTTTAACAGTCCATTGTACCTCTCCACTTTGCCTGCAGCTGGTGCATGGTAGGGGATGTGGTACACCGACTCAATGCCATGTTCCCTAGCCCAGGTGTTGATAAGGCTGTTCTTGAAATGAGTCCCATGGTCTGACTCAATCCTCTCAGGGGTACCATGCCTCCAAAGGACCTGCTTTTCAAGGCCCAGGATGGTGTTACGGGCTATAGCATTAGACACAGGGTAGCTTTCCATCCATCCAGTGGTGGCTTCTACCATGGTGAGCACGTAGCGCTTGCCTTGGCGTGTCTGGGGCAGTGTGATGTAGTCAATCTGCCAGGCCTCCCCATACTTGTACTTGGACCCCCGCCCACCATACCAGAGGGGCTTCACCTGCTTGGCCTGTTTGATGGCAGCACATGTCTCACAGTCATGGATCACCTGAGAAATATTGTCCATGGTTAGATCCACCCCTCAGTCTCATGCCCACTTGTAGGTGGCATCTCTGCCCTGATGACCTGAGGCATCACGGGCCCATCATGCTAGGAACAACTCCCCCTTGTGTTCCCAATCGAGGTCTATCTTTGATACCCCTATCTTTGCAGCCTGGTCTACCTGCTGATTGTTTTGCTGCTCTTCATTAGCTCTGCTTCTGGGGACATGGGCATCTACATGGCGAACCTTCACAGGTAACTTCTCTACCCAGGTACCCATATCTTTCCACTCTTCCGCAGCCCAAAGTGGTTTTCCTCTACACTGCCAGTTAGCCTCTTTCCACCTCTCCAGCCACCCCCACATAGCATTAGCTACTATCCATGAATCAGTGTAGAGGTAGAGCTTTGGCCACTTCTCCTTTCCTGCAATGTCTAGGGCCAGTTGAACAGCTTTGAGTTCAGCAAGCTGGCTTGATCCACCTTCTCTTTCAGTGGCCTCTGCAACCCGTTGTGTGGGACTCCATACAGCTGCTTTCCACTTCTGATTCATCCCTACGATGTGACAAGAACCGTCAGTGAATAGAGCCTAATGTGTTTCCTCTGCTGGCAGTTGGTTGTATGGTGGAGCTTCTTCAGCCCGTGTCACTGGTTCTTCGTCTTCATCTGTGACACCAAAACTTTCACCTTTGGGCCAATTTGTAATTAATTCCAAAATCCCAGGGCGATTCAGTTTACCAATATGGGCACGCTGCATGATGAGAGCAATCCACTTGCTCCGTGGAGCTCTGGTGGCATGGTGGGTGGAGGGAACCTTTGCTTTGAACATCCAGCTCAGTACTGGTAGTCGGGGTGCCAGGAGAAGTTGTGCTTCTGTACCAATCACCTCTGAGGCAGCCTGGACTCCCTCGTAAGCGACCAAGATTTCCTTCTCTGTTGGGGTGTAATTGGCTTCAGACCCTCTGCAGCTCCAACTCCAAAGTCCCAGTGGTCGGCCTCGAGTCTCATCAGGCACCTTCTGCCAAAGGCTCCAGGACAGACCATGGTTCCTGGCTGCAGAGTAGAGCACATTCTTCACATCTGGTCCTGTCCTGACTGGGCCAAGAGCTACTGCATGAGCAATTTCCTGCTTTATCTGGGCGAAAGCTTTCTGCTGTACAGGCCCCAGTGGAAATTGTTTTTCTTGTGGGTGACCATGTAGAGAGGGCTCACAATCCGGCTGTACTTGGTAATGTGCATTCTCCAAAAACCTGTAGCATCTAGGAAAGCTTGTGTTTCCTTCTTGCTGGTCGGTGGAGCCATCACATTGATCTTTTTGATGACCTCAGAGGGAATCTGACACCATCCATCTTGCAACTTTACTCCCAGGAATTGGATCTCTCGGGCAGGTCCTTTGACTTTGCTCTTCTTGATGGCAAAGCTGGCTTCCAGCAGAATCTGGATGATCCTCTCTCCTTTCTCAAATACTTCCATTGCCGTGTTGCCCCACACAATGATGCCATCGATGTACTGCAGGTGCTCTGGAGCTTCACCCTTTTCCAGTGCAGCCTGGATCAGTCCATGGCAGATGGTGGGGCTGTGCTTCCACCCTGGGGCAGTCGGTTCCGGGGGCACTGCACACCCCACCAGGTGAAAGCAAACTGAGGCCTGCCCTTTGCTGCCAGAGGAATGGAGAAAAACACTTTGGCAATGTCATCCATGGCATACCACTTTGCTGCCTTGGACTCCAGCTCGTGCTGGAGTTCCAGCATGTCCGGCACAGCAGCACTCAGCGGTGGAGTCACTTCATTCAAGTCCACAGTCAATCTCCATTCTCTGTCAGAAAAGTGGGGCTCGCACAGGCCAAATGGGGCTGTTGAAGGGTGAGTGGGTTTTGCTGACCACCCCTTGGCTCTCCAGCTCATGGATCATGGATCATTCCAATTCATGTAGATGGGGATCCCAGCACCTTGATTTGTCTGATACTGCCAGTCGTGCACTGTTGAAGTAGCAATTGGTACTTGTTGCTCTTCCACCCTTAGGAGTCCTACTGCAGATGGGTTTTCTGGTAGTCCAGGCAAGGTGTTCAATTGCTTAATGTCTTCTGCCTCTGCAGCAGCTATGCCAAAAGCCCACCTGAATCCCTTTGGGTCTCTGTAACATCTGTTCCGGAGGAAGTCTATGCCCAGAATACACAGGGCCTCTGGGCTGCTCACAATGGATGTTTCTGCTGCTCCTTCCCAGTCAGGCTCACCTCGGCTCCCACCAGGGTCAGTTGCTGTGATTCCCCTGTCACCCCGGCAATGGAAACAGGTTCTGCCCCCACATGTCCCGATGGCATTAGGGTACATTGCACATGAGTATCAGCTAAGGCTTTATATTTTTGTGGTTCTGATGTGCCAGGCCATCGGATCCACACCATCCAGAAGATCCAGTTTTCCAGTGCCTCTTCCTGGCTAGAGGCAGGGCCCCTCTAACCCTGGTTATTATTTCTTTCCTGGCCGTACATGGTAGAGGTACCTTCAAGGGGATCTGACAGATCATACCCAGGAGCTTGGTCATGGGAGGCTGAGGCTACCTTCACTTTACTGGAATTCCCTTGGTTAGTGTTTCCCTCCTGGAGTGGATGCACCCGCGCTGCCAGGACAGAAGTGGGTTTCCCATCCCACCTTTCTATGTCTTCCCCATGGTCGCACAGAAAGAATCACAGGCCAGCCCATGGGCTGTACCCTCTCTCGCTAGCTGGGGGATGTTGGGCTCTAACTTTGGGGCCTGTGACTTGCATGGGTGCTGCTCTGATCTTCCTCACTGTCCTGGTTCAGGGAAAATTTGGGAAAGAACCTCCAAAGGGGTTCCTCTAGGAAACAGATTCAATCGGCACCTCTCCCCAACTGGTTCAGGAAAAAATACCCCTTTGGTGGAAAATGGAAAAAACTCTTTATTAAGCAAGAAAATCTAAAGAATATTAAACAATAAAACTTCTTGCTGCTCCAAAAGAGAGATGAACTCAGAAAGTCCCCTCCCTGGGCTGCAGTTTGGCTCACTTAGTCTCTTATCAGTCCCTCTGGCACTGGAAATGCTGCGGCCCAGGCTGGGCCTGGTGGGCCACAGGTGTGAGCTGCTGTTGCTCTTCTGTGTGCTCAGTCCAGAGCAGGTTTGAGCAGGTCTGTAGAAAAGGAAAAGCCACAGTCCAGGGAACTTCTTTGCCTCAGCTAGCTAAAACTAACTAAAAGCAAAGGACAGCTCTGGTAAGTGAGCCGATGCAGGGTATTTTCCTGGCAGGTGGGTTTAGTCTCCACAAGCTGTTGCCCAAGCATGCGGAGACCACAGGGAACCCTCCTGATCCAAGGGGATCTTCACCATCACTCCCTTGGATCCTCACTCTTCCCCAAAAGGTTGGGGCATCCCCTGAGGGTACCCTCCACTCATCAGGAGGGTGCTTTTCTAGTCTCTTTCTTACCCAAAGCTGGGCTCTCCCCCAAAAGGCTGGGGTATCCCATGAGGGCTGAGAGAGTAGAAAAGACAAGAATAGGGCAGCAATTTTCCATCAAACAATGACACGTTTATAAGAATAGGGGAGAATCTAATATTTTGCAAGAAGTTCCTGACATCCATGCACCTTGTTGAAATCCAGCTGTGTCGGGCTCCTCCCCTGTAAGTTCCCCTGTGGCTTCTGTGAAGCTCCCTGTACCCTCTGTCCCTTGGACTTCCCAAAACCCTACCCTATCCTCCCTTGGGGATGGTGTTGGCCACAGCACCCCAAGCGTCCCGCCGGACACTGTTCAGAGCTCTCGAGGGAACTGCAGTGCACCCGGCACTCCTTTCCAAGGTGGTGCTGGCCACGCTGCTTGGAACCCCCTTTCCTGCCTTGACCTTTCTTCTCCAGCCCCAAGTTTCCCTCCAGCCCCACCCCTTCCGCAGAGGCCCCTTCACGAATCGCCTGTGGGGGCCAGTGCCCTTTGTTGGAAGGTGGGGTTGGACCACCCCCATTCCTTATTGCGGCTCCTCCTCTGGGGGGACGATCGCCTATGGGGCCTCCCATCAGGGGACCCTCCTTCTTGGGAGATCACCCTCTTTTATGGAGGGACCTCTTCAGAGGAAGGTGGAGCTGGAAACCCGCACCTGGAATCCTCCATTTTGTCTCTCCCTAGGATGGCGGCGCCCAGGTCCGTCCCCTTACCGATACCCCATAACACTTGTGGCAGTCACCAAAGTAATCAGATTTCGTCTTATGAACTGAATCAATTATGAATTCAATTGGTATTTAATTTTTGGAAGAATCTCCCCAAAGCCCTTGACCCTTCGTAGCCTTTGTGGAAACTGTTCAAGATCATTAACCTACAAGCTTTCACAGCTGAGATAAATGAAAAAAGGATCCAAAAAGATCAGTTTAAAACATGTTTTAAGTATAGAAAAAAGAGACATGAAGCAAGTGTTTGCCCATCAAAGTCAAAAATTTGATTCACCTGTAAAAAGAAAGATCACACAAGAAAAACTGTCCAAATTACAAAAAAAAACCCTACTATCATCATAATGAAAATAAAAATAAACAATTGAATGAATATAAGAACAAAATTATTCAAGAGTGACTGCCCAAGTTCCCCATCTATTTCCTTAATTATACCCTACCAAATGTTCCTTTTAATTTCAATATTGTCTTAAAGTTTTCACAGTATGCTTTGGAAAAAGAGTTCATTAATTTACCTGTAGGCTTTATTTAAACTTCATGATATTTGTTGATTTTTCTTTAACCATTTTCCCACATTTCCAACTACATTTCTTGACTAAAAAATTGTTCATTATATTCTTGATACTTTAAAATAATCTGCTTGTTAAATTATATATTATAGAGAGAGGAATCGTTCTGTCCAGTTAATACCCACAGTTGCATAAAATAACATGAGCAAGACCACATCTCCATTCGCTGATCACATCCTACAAGAGCAGTGACCTCCAAAATCACTTTCAAACCCCAGAAAATGCAGATTCCTCGGAGATTCATGCTTCAAGCTCAGTCTTACTTCAAGATAATTCCACTGCAATTCCTCCCCCCGACCCTGATTCCGAATATAATAACTTTGTACATTTTATATTAAATTTCTTATGCGAAGAAGATCCTTACCCCATGCGTTATGGTCACAAGTAGTTCATTTTTTCCTGATAATTTTTGAGTTCTTTTCTGTTGCTGTAATAATTTGTTATATGCTAAAATCTGTTATATGATAGATTATGTATATGATATGTTACATAATAGATTCATAAATTTGTTTTGAACCCCAGAACTCTCCTCCCTTTTGTAAAAAGAAACAGGGAGATGTTGTGGTGTGTTTTGCTTTGAATCCAAGGTTGCCCCCCGTTCTCCTGCCTAATCCACTTCCTTCCCAGTTGCCAATTTTCCCAAGCCCTTCCCTAACCTCCTCCCTTCCATGCTGTCAATCCTCCCTATCCCTACTCCTGTCTCTAGAGAGTTTGGTGTCTGTCTTGTTGTCCTCGATACCCCACTCCTTACTTTGTGTTATTTCCCTCCCCCCCATTTTCCCTGATAGGCTCATAGGCTATTTGCCCCACCTTATATTCCTCCCTTACCATATCTCACTGGTTCACTTTCCTACACCCGCCTCCTGAGTTGCTGTATAAAAACTTCTGTTCACCCCCCGCCAGTCTTGTCGGGGAGCCCAGGAATAAATCCATCTTGTTCTACACCAAGACCTGTGTCATCGCTGTCTGTCCCTGCGCCGGACCTGCCGATAGCTGGGAATTGCAGAGCTCGCAGGGGGACGGTCGCGCCCCTGCCGCAGCCGCCCAGCATGCCCCGCACAGCGCGCTGCAACACTCCTGGTTAGGTGGAGAAGGCCGAGCTGAGCGCAAAGGTGCAGATGGAGCAGCCGTGCACCAAAATGCTCGGTGGGAAGGATGATCCAGGACCCATAGGCCTGGCAGCTTGAGCTTGCTCCAGGGGAAGGCCTTGGAGCAGATCCTCCTGAGTGCCATCCCACGGCACGTGCAGGGAACCAGGGCATCTGTGGGAGGGTGGGAAACTCTGCAGAGGGACGAGAGATCTGGGGCTCCTGGCAGGGTGTTGAGGGCTTCTGTGCGGGAGTTTGGGGGGGTTGGTGTTGGTGGGTGTTGGGGAAGCTTTCCTGAACTGAGGATTCTTACTTGACAGATTCTTCTGTGCCTTCGCTGCTAAGGTTTTTTTTGTGCTGAAGGCAATAACTTGAATGAGAAAATAATTTCAGCATGGAGTAAGAGCTTCTGACAGAGACCAAGTGTTGCCAGCAGTTGCTCCAGTTGTTCCTGCCCACAGCCCCTGCAGGCAGGAGCACAGCCCCCAGTGCACCTGGGCTTTGGCTCCCTCTGGCACAGAAGCCCCACAGGGGCACAGGTCTCTGGGGCAGGAGATGGCACCAGCCCTGCCAGGGCTCGGGGGCTGGCAGGTCTGCTTGGGCAGGGACTCTGCCTCACCTGCTGGTGTCAGCGTTCCCCGGGCCCCAGGGCTCAGAGCAGCATTCCTGCCCTGGCCCACAGTTCCTTGTCCGTGTCACACCCGCGGGTTTGGGATGGCCACGAGCCAGGACATGTCTCGAGAAGGCCGTGCCAGCTTCTGTGGAAGGCCCTGTGCCCTTCCCAGCGTGGCTGCATTGGCAGCCCTGGGGGCTCCTTCTGCTGCCCTGAGCCCACAGAGCAGGGCAGCGTTTGCTGATGGTCTGAGCCGTTCCTAAAGACTCTGTTAGTCTGTCTTGGACACTTGGGGTGAGGGATTCCTTCCAACCTGAGCCATTTTGGGTGGGCTGGGGGTGCCCCTGGGCAGGGGGCAGCATGTGCAGGGGCCCTTTGTGACACACTGCAGCATGGTCACTATGGCATGGAACAGCGTGTCAAAGGGCCCTTTGTGACACGTGGTGACATAGGAGCTGCTGGTGACAAGGCCACGCCACAGTGCTTCGAGCACGTGACAGGACAGGACGGGACAGAGCAGTGCTGTGAGGAGCCCCCGCACAGCGCACTCATTCGTGTCTGACCCAGAGCTTTTCTGAGGTGTTATTCCTGCAGCTGACCTCGAGGCCAGACCACAGGACTTGCTGACCTGTGGCCTTCCCGAGGCTTCTCTTCTGCAGGTGCCCTCGAGGGCAGAGCGTGGGACTTGGTGCCCTGGAGGCATCTCCCATCCCTGCTGCCAGTGCCCTTGAGGCCAGAGCACAATCCTTGACAGAAATCTCCCGTACTTGTGGCAGGATCCCTCGAGACCGGACTGCAGGACTTGCTGTCCTGAGCCTTCCTGAGGCTTCTCTCTTGAAGGTCCCTTCCTGGCACAACTGCAAGACTTGCTGACTCGGAGCTTTTCCGAGGCATCTCTCCTGGAAGTAGCCACAAATCCAGCAACTGACATGGAGCAGAGACCTCCAAGAGTGCCCAAGCTGGCCTGGGTGGAGGAAGAGGAAGAAGGCCCTGGACCAGCCCCTGCACAGGAGACTGAAGAAGTGGTGCCATCCAAGCAGCTGCAGGAGGGTGAGTGGCAGAGCTGGGCTGCTGGGCTGCAGGGCTGGTGGCTGCAGCCAGCTTGGCCACATCCCATCCCATCCCATCCCATCCCATCCCATCCCCTGGGGCCATGCCCATGGACAGGATGGAATAGGGGACGGGCAGACACTCCACAGCCGTGCTCCGTGCCCTGGGCCAGCGCAGGGCTGTCCCTGCCTGGGCAGCGCAGGGCTGGGCTGTGTTCTCCGGCCTCTCCCGCAGCCCCTCAGCTCGGGCTGCGCTCGCTCTTTGCCAGGTGCAGCCGTGCAGCGCACACGAGAGCAGAAACGCACCCATGGCCGCTTCCGCAGAACAGCGCAGGTACCTGCAGCCATCCCCACCTGGGCTGGGCCTGCATGCACCGCTCAGCCAAACACCAAGCTTGGAGCATTCCGTGGAACATCCCTGGCTTTCTGCCCTTCTCCTACAGCTGGTTTGCAAATTCATCAAGAGGATTAGGGAGGAAGAGACCGCCATGGGCACAGGGCTCAGAGCATATGCACCCATCTTCAAAACCAAGACCTCTGCTGCCCTGGCTGATATGCTGGTAGAGGAGGGGTTTTCCAATCCAAAGCAAGTAAGCAGTCTGTGGCCAGGGTTTGATCCTCCCAGGAATTGCTTGGCCTCCCAAGCCATGCCTGCTGCTCCATGGAAGCCTTTGAGGCCATGGCAGTGTGGTGGCAAGGGAAGCACTCCTCTGGAGGCTTTCCAAGTCTCCCCTGCCTTCTCCAGGTGCCGGCCATGGTGAGGTACATCCACCAGTGGCTCGAGGCCAACCAGTTTGCTGAGCACAGGCTGAACAGGACCCTGCTGGATCTCACCGAAGAACGGCCCGCTGACGTAGTAATGACACTCCTGCGTGTGGCCCCATCCTGTGACAGGTACGGGGCCCACCTGCCCAGAGGGCTCAGGGCTCCCCAGCCCATCAGCCTGCACAGCTTGTCCCAGGTGTCTGACCAACAGAGAGTCCCAGGGCCCTCTGGCTGCTCCCTCTGCCAGCCCTGGCACGTCAGCCCCCGAGCCTGCTGCCATGTTCCCTCGCTGCCCCTCAGGGGCCTGTCCCCACAGGGCTGGGCTGCCTGAGTGCAGCTGGTGAGGGGCAGTGGGCAGAGGCAGAGCTGGCAGCCAGCTCAGCTCCCCACTGCTGCCCAGGCCACGGTGCTGTGTCTCAGACCCCCCTGAGACGGAGCTCTGACCCCACAGAGCTGCTTTGACCATGTGGAAGAGCATCATGTGCTCGGTGAGGACTGCAGAACTGGCCATGCTCGTACTCCTGGATGTGCTGGGGAGCTGGCCAGAGCACAGCACATGCACCTCCGATGGGGACAAATCGGGTGTCTTTGTCCTGGCTGTGAGTTTCTGCCTTTGCTGGCCCCAAGGCCACCTCTCCAGCAGTTCTCCATCCTCCCTCCCCCACGGCGTCTCCCTGCCTCAGGCGCTGGGCTGAAACCTGGCCTCGGGGCAGCTCCAGGGCCACCAGGACCGTTGCTCCCCCTGTGGCTCTCCGGGCCTCTCCCTCCTGTGCTCGTGCCCTGCCACACGAACACCTCAGCACTGAGCCCTGTCTCAGGGGGCTTTGTCCTTTGCAGGCAACTGTGGTGATATGGAAGATCCTCCAGCTGCCCTGTGTCCCACATATGGTGACCGTCTATCTCCCCCACCTATTTGTGCATCTGCTCTTCCAAGTTCTCTTCAGCACTCTGGATATGCCAGAGGAGGTCGATACCTTCTGGAAGGGATGCCAGCAGCAATATGGCCTTGCCACCAGCCCCAACAGGTGCTCCATGCCAGTCCTCCTGTCCTTGTCACATTCCTGGGCAGGAGCCAGTGCTCCCAGCGTGACCTGGCCTTTGCTCTGCACACAGGTTTGCAGTGCAGACCCTGAAGTCCCTGCTCTGCGAAATGCAGCACGAGGATGCGGTGGTGGCAATGGAACACAAGTGTGGCTGGGACAAGCTGCTGTGTGCTGACACCTACCACCATGCCGTGGGTCTGCTGGCCAAGTGAGATCCCCCTTCTCCCCGCTGCCTCTGACATTTGTGCTCTGTGCCTGGGGTGCCCCACACAGTCCCTGGGGCCATGGGCCAGAGGGCCTTGTCACCGAGGCACAGCCAAGCAGACTGGAAAAGGCTGGGAGAGGAGGGTGCCCACAAGGCGCCACCTCCCAAATAGCCCAGGGGCCCTTGCAGGATGCTGGGGAAAGACCAGACCTCTGTGAGTCAGTCCTGGGAGAGGTTTGTCCCCCTGGCCCACAGTCTTGGTTACTTTGTCTCCTGCCAGGGAGATGTCCTGTGTCTCCATCCCCTTGTGCTCCCGGATCGCTCGCTACCTGCTCCGGCTGCTCAGCGCACAGGAGCCACGCTGGGAGCTGCCCGCCTTGGCGTTCTTTGTGGAGGTGAGCCTGAAGGCCAGCACTGCCTCGCTCAGCTGCCTCCTGGCTCTCTGCCCTCTCGTAGCTGCAGCTGCCTGGGACGGAGCCCGCGCCCTGTGCTGCTGCCTGGGCTCAGCCCTGTACGGTTCTGGGCTCCTGCTGGCCGGTCCCCTGTCACTGCCCTGTGCCTTTCAGGTCCTCAAGTGCCTGGACATGAGTGAACGCGGTGCTGACAGAGTCCTGCAAGTCTTGTCAAGGCACCTGCGGAGCGGGTGCAGGGAGAAGCGTCACCTGGTGCTCAGGGCCCTTCTGGATCTCATCAATGATCCCTTGATGGTGAGAAGGGGGCAGGGGCTGAGGCTGTGCTCGGAAATGCAGTCGCTTGGGCTTGGCTGGGCTTTGGGGACTGGGCCAGCTGCTCCCAGCTCTCCTGCCTCCTGCTTCAGCTGCCCAAGTGCTTCGGAACAGCCCTTTGGCCTCTAGGCCGTGCGGCAGCAGGATGGCCTTTCACAAACTTGTGTTCCGCACAGAGCAAAAAAATGTGGAGCCTGACTGAAGGTCTTGTGGAGCTCCTGTGGGACGCAGATGGAGAGATAGTTAGCATGACAGCCACGCTCCTCAACTTTATCATCTTGGACAAGGACATGCTGATACCCAGCCCCATCGCACTGCAGCTGGTTGAGGCGCTCCTGCCGCTCCTTGACCACGTAAGGCTCCCTGCCCCCAGCCATGGCCACTGGCTGCTGCCCGGACACTTTGTGCCCTGCGGTTTTGCAGGCACCATGCTGAGCCCCATACAGCCAATGCTGAGGTCTTTTTCCTTCCCTTCATACAGGACAATGGCCAGGTGAAGCTGCTCTCCATAGTGCTCCTTGGAACACTGGTGACTCATCCACAGGAAAAGGAAAAAGAGGCCCTGATGACACATGTGCACCAGAGCCTGCTGCCACTCTTCTTCCACTGCCATGATGAGAATCAGCGAGTGGCACAGGTGAGGACTCCTGGGCTGCTTCTGTTCCCCCGGGAGGGGGCTGGGCTGGCCCTGCCCTGGCGCCTCGCAGGCTGCAGCCTCCTCCAGGCCCTGGCACAGGGACACAGGTCCTGCGCCCTGGGCTCTGGGGCCATCTCTGCATCTCTGCTGCTCTCCAGGCTTCGCAGGAAACACTGCTTGGTGCGGCCGAGTTCCTGAAGAGGAGTGAACTTCAAAAACTGGTGAAGAGCAAGAAGCTGTGGAAGTTCACCGAGTGGCTGGTAAGGAGGGCCGGGAAGCCACAGCCCCAGCCTGGAGCAGCCCCTGAGCGCGGTGCTCGGTGTGCGGGCTGGCAGCTGTGCCCCTGCCCGCTGCTGCAGCCCGAGGCCGCGCGGGCTCTGCTCCAGGCTCCTGCGGCCCCAGCCGGGTGCCCATGGAGCCCCGGCCCGGGGGGCTGCGGGGCGGCACCGCGGCTCCCCGGGCAGCAGCCGGCCCTCTGCCCCTCCAGAGCCCGGCGCCGGCGGCTGCTGGCCGCGCCTCAGGGCTGTGCGGGCAGGGGAGGCCGGGGCTGGTGTGGGGAGCGCCCGGCCCAGGGGCTGAGCCCGCGCCAACCCTTCCCTGCTGCCGCTCTCTGCAGCTGGCAGAGGACAGGAGCAGAGTGGCCGAGCACCTGCGCCGGGCCCTGCCCTACCTGCGGAACCTCCAGGAGCCCCTGCGAGAGGCGGCCGTCAGGTTCATGGGTGAGCCACGAGCCCGGGCTCCCTCCCCGCCCCGCCGCAGCTTGGCCCCAGCCCCGGCTGCTGCCCCAGCAGCGCCACCAGGGCCGGTGCCGCGGAGCCCCGCCTGCCCTGGGCGCTGCTGCCGCCCTCTCCAGCCGTGCCCTGGGGCGGCAGCGAGCGGCGAGGGCCCGGCCCGAGCCCTGCCGGGCCAGGAGGCCGTGTGGGCACAGGGCTGGCGGCGCCGCTGGCAGGGAGCTGTGCCCTGGGCTGACAGGCTCTGTGTTCCCAGGGACGGCCGGGCGGCACCTGAGGGGGAGGAATGAAGAGCTCCAGATCATCTCTGAGTGTGAGTGAGGGCAGCGGGCTGCCAGCGGGGGCTGCCGGGGGAGCTGCGAGCCCTGCCCCGGCTGCGGAGGGCTCTGCTCCCTGTGCGGACCAGGGCCGGCGTGGGCAGAGCACACAGAGCTTTCAGGGCACCTGGGGGATTCGTGGCCAGCAGCTTCGGGCTGATCCAGCTGGTCCCTGCTCCCTGCTGGCCATGGCCAGAGCCGGCTGGAATGGCCCTGGCACAGAGTCCCCTCGGGTCCCCTCAGATGTGGGAACTCACCATGGCTCTGCTCCTCTCTCTTTCAGCCCTTGAAGGAATGGCAAATGACATCAGTGTCGCCATCAGAAGCCTGGCAGTTCAAACATTGTATGTCCTCCAGGCAGTAGAGCAAGCTCGATATTCCATCATCGACAACCTGCATGATCGGCTCTGCAGGGCATGGGGGAGATGGCCTCGTCTGTGGGGGCTCGGCTGGCTGCGCTGCTGGAGCTCTGCAGAGAGCTGATCCCTGAGGCTCTGTCTACTGGGGCCACCTGAGCCCACAGGAATGCTTCATTTATTCAAGATTGTTCTTTCCTTCTTTTTGTTTTTCTTTAGCATATAAATATAGAATGTGTTGTAATAAACAGACTGCCAGGATCTTTCTTTTGCTGCCCAGGCTCTGCAGGGCCTAGGGGAAGAGGGAGAAAAGGGTTCCTGGGCTCAGCAAGCTGCCCAGGTATGCAGGGTTGCAGGGAAAATGGCCAGAAGCCCCTTGGCCTTTGGTGGCTCTGCTGAAGCCTTTGTGCTGCCCACAGAGCAGATGGGCAGGGGCTGGAGCTGTGGGGATCTCTGTGAGAGCGGTGCCTGGAGATGGCCACAAGCCCTGTCCCAGGCAGGAAGCGCCATCCGTGTCCTTCTGCCCGTGTGTTGCTGGCTGGATGGCTGAGTGCTCCCAGGTGCCTCTTGGTGGGGCTCCTCTGGAGCTCCTGTGGGGCTGTGGCGCTGCTGCCGGGCAGGTTGGCCGGGCTGGGGAGACCCTGAGGGGACGGGGCCATGAAGGGATGAGGGGCTGCGGAAGCCCTGACAGGACAAGGCAGTGGGAAGGCACAGGGGGGACACGTGAGGAAGTGGGTAACATTGGCTCAGGGAGGAAAGTGGGTTGGAGCCAAAGAGACCACTCACCCCAATGTTGGTGTGGCAAACAGAGCACGTTTATTCCCAAACCCTTCCTTCCAAAGGGCCTTTGAAATACCCAGTCTGGATGCTTTCACTGAAATAAATGGGCCAGGAGACCTGCTCCTTTTTAAGGCCTTTATTAATAGTGACCAGCTCTGGGTGGGGGCCCGTGGGGTCGTGCACACCACCGCTGCTCCCACTTGGCGACGCTGAGGAGGAGGAGATCGGGTCTGCTAGGCAGCAGAACCGGGGATTCCGTCCTCTCGGGCATGCTCAGGAAGGCAATTTGCGGCTCATTGCCTGGGGTCCTGATTCCGCAGTCGCACTGTTTACATTAGGGCGGTGTTCCGGTTTGAAAGTAAAACCACTGAGAGACTCTAAGTCAGAAATACAATTTATTGGGAAAAGGGGAAAAGGACAAAAATGCATGCAATAATACAAAGGGAAAGGCTACTGACAAAGTCAGAATACAACCTGGCCAGCGTGCTGGTAGCAGTTTGAATTGGAGCAGCTGCAGTCCTCTTGGGATGGCAGATGTAGTTGCTGTGTTTTCTCAGAGAACCTGTGAAAAGGCTCTCCTCTGTCTAGAAATCTCCACTTTTATCCAGGTGGGAATGCCTAGCTCCTCCCCTTGGGCAGAGCATCTCACAATGGGTTATTATGAGTCACAAGGTGTGTCCTTAATTACCTCCTCCTCCTGGACAGTGTTATTTCTGAGTCATGTGGCCAGGCATTGATGGGGCCATTAACAGCAGATAAGGAAAACTGCCCCAAGGCAACTCCTACTCAGATGGTAATTGGAAAATGTTTTGTTTTTAAATCTTGGACATTATCCACCCCTTTTTCTATTTCTATCTTCGTCATGATGAAACCTTACACATAGTTCTTACTTAAGACTAAATTTCCCTGTGGTACACAACGGGTTTCCCCATCTTTCTGCATTACCCACCAAGTATAACCGGGTCCTTGAGCAAAAACAATCCCACGGATGGGTTTGTCTTTGCCTGGGGTGGGATTAATCCAAACAGTCTTTCCTAAAATACCTTTCATATGTACCACAGGGAGTTTATCTCCATCCACTGTCTGCAAGGGTTCAGATTGGGCAGGACCAGCTCGGTTGATGGACCCTTGGGTGTTGACTATCTAGGTAGCTTTAGCCAAGTTCAGTTCTCAATTCTTGAAAGTTCCCCCACCGTGTGCCTTTAGGGTGGTCTTAAGCAGTCCATTGCATCGTTTAACTTTCCTGGCAGCTGGAGCATGATAGGGGATATGATATATCCACTCAATCCCATGTTCTCTGGGCCAGGTGTTGATGAGGCCATTCTTGAAATGTGTTCTATTGTCTGACTCAATTCTTTCAGGGGTGCCGTGTCTCCACAAGACCTGTTTTTTCTAGGCTTAAGATGGTGTTCCGGGCAGTGGCATGAGGCACAGGGTAGGTTTCCAGCCATCCTGTGGTTGCTTCCACCATGGTCAGTACATAGTGCTTGCCTTGTCGGGTTTGGGGAAGCATGATGTAGTCAATTTGCCAAGCTTCCCCATACCTGTATTTCAACTATCGCTTACCGTACCACAGAGGCTTCATCCGTTTGGCCTGTTTGATTGCAGCGCAGGTCTCGCAGTCGTGCATGACCTGTGAGATGTTGTCTATAGTAAGGTCCACCCCTCGGTCTTGTGCCCATCGGTATGTTGCGTCTCTCCCCTGATGACCAGAAGCGTCATGGGCCCAACGAGCTAGGAATAGTTTTCCCTTATGCTGCTAATCTAGGTCTTGTGATATTTTCACTTTTGCAGCTCGGTCTACCTGTTCGTTTTTGTGATGCTCCTCAGTAGCTCGACTCTTGGGTATGTGTGCATCCACGTGTCAAATCTTCACGGTCAGCTTTTCTCCTCGGGAATCAATGTCCTGCCAGATCTCGGCGGCCCAGATGATTTTCCCTCTGCGCTGCCAGTTAGCCTTCTTCCAGCGACTTAGCCATCCCCAGAGAGCATTAGCTATCGTCCATGAGTCGGTGTAGAGATAGAGCCTCAACTACTTCTCTCGCTCAGCAATATCTAAAGCCAGCTGGACAGCTTTAAGCTCTGCAAGCTGTCTTGATCTACCTTGTTCTTCAATAGCTTGTGCTACTTGTCGTGTGCGGCTCTACACTGCAGCTTTCCATTTCCGGCTAGTGCCTATGATTCGGCAGGAACTATCTGTAAAAAGGGCATATTGTCTTTCAGTTTCTGGTAGCTCATTATATGGTGGGGCCTCCTCAGCACGTGCCACTTGCTCCTCTTCTTCAGAAGACAATCTAAAAGTCTCCCCCTCAGGCCAGTTTGTTATAATTTCCAGAATCTCAGGGCGATTCGGATTTCCAATACGGGTGCGCTGAGTGATGAGGGCAATCCATTTACTCCATGTGGCATCAGTGGCATGATGTGTAGAAGGAACCTTTCCTTTAACATCTAGCCCAGCACTGGTAGTCGGGGTGCCAGAAGCAGCTGTGTTTCAGTGCCAATTACTTCTGAGGCAGCTTGAACTCCTTCATAGGCAGCTAAGATTTCCTTCTCTGTGGGAGTGTAGTTTGCTTCAGAGCCTTTGTAGCTCCGGCTCCAAAATCTCAGTGGTCGACCCCGAGTCTCCCCAGGCACCTTCTGCCAAAGGCTCCAGGACAAACCATGGTTCCCGGCTGCAGAGTAGAGCACGTTCTTGACCTCTGGTCCTGTCCTAACTGGGCCAAGGGCTACAGTATGAGCGATCTCCTGCTTGATCTGAGTGAAGGCTTGTTGCTGCTCAGGGCCCCAGTGGAAATCATTCTTTTTTCGGGTGACCAGGTAGAGAGGGCTCACAATCTGGTTGTACTCGGGAATGTGCATCCTCCAAAAGCCTATGGCACCTAGGAAAGCTTGTGTCTCTTTCTTCTTGGTAGGTGGAGACATAGCGGTGATCTTGTCGATTATTTTTGTCGGGATCTGACGACATCCATCTTGCCACTTGACTCCTAGAAACTGAATTTCTTGAGCTGGTCCCTTAACCTTGCTTCGTTTAATGGCAAAAACCAGCTTTTAGTAAAATCTGGATAATTTTTTATCCTTTTTCGAAGACTTCCCCTGCTGTGCTCCCCCACACAATGATGTCATTGATATACTGTAGAAGTTTGGAAGCCTTGTTCTTTTCCAGTGCAGCCTGGATCAGTCCATGGCAGATGGTGGGACTGTGTTTCCACCCCTGGGGCAGTCGGTTCCAGTTGTACTGCACTCCCTTCCAGGTGAAGGCAAACTGAGGTCTGCATTCCGTTGCCAAAGGAATGGAGAAGAAGGCATTTGCAACGTCAATGGTTGCATACCACTTTGCTGCCTTGGACTCCAGCTCGTACTGAAGCTCCAACATGTCTGGCATGGCAGCGCTCAGTGGTGATGTAACTTCATTCAGGCCACGGTAGTCCACCGTCAGTCTCCATTCCCCACTGGACTTGCACCCTGGCCATATAGGGCTGTTGAAAGGTGAATGGGCCTTGCTGACCACCCCTTGGCTCTCTAATTTACGAATCATCTCATGGATGGGGGTCACAGAGTCTCTGCTGGTACGATATTGCCGACGGTGCATTGTTGTCATGGCAATTGGTACCTGCTGTTCTTCAACTCTCAGCAGTCCCACAGCAGAAGGGTCATCTGAGAGACCAGGCAAGGTATTCAGTTTCTGGATGTCTTCTGTCTCTACAGCAGCTATTCCAAAAGTCTAGCGATGTCTTTTTGGGTCTTTGAAATATCCATTTCTGAGATAGTCTATGCCAAGGATGCATGGGGCCTCTGGGCCAGTCACGATGGGGTGTTTCTGCCACCCGTTCCCAGTTAAACTCACTTCAGCCTCTAATACAGTAAGCTGCTGGGACCCTCCTGTTACCCCAGAAATAGAAATGGATTCTTCTCCTACATATCTTGATGGCATCAGGGTACATTGGGCACCGGTGTCAACCAAAGCTGTATATTTTTGTGGTTTAGATGTGCCAGGCCATCGAATCCACACGGTCCAATAGATCCGATTGTCCCTGTCCTCTACCTGGCTAGAGGCAGGGCCCCTCTATTCCTGGTCATGGTACACGTTGCTCTCTTCTGGTAAATAGGTTCTTGAGGTTCCTTCAAGAGGATCAGTTATATCATTATTCTTATATTGTCTGGAACTCTGTGTTTGAGAGACTGGAGCAGCATTGACTCTTTTTGTGTTAGGTGTTCTTTTTAGTTCACGTACTCGGGCTGCTAAGGAAGAGGTGGGTTTTCCATCCCACTTCTTCATGTCTTCTCCATGCTCTTGAAGAAAAAAACAGAGGTTTCCTAGTGGAGTGTATCCTCTCTCCTTGGCTTGGGAGCGCTGGCTTCTAATGGTAGAGATTCTTCTTGGTTCTGGTGGAATATGGTAGCCTTCTTCCTTAAGTTCTTTTTTCAGTTTCTTATGACTCTCTTCAATTAAGTCCCGAAGTCCCGGACTTGCTCAGCCAACCTTGTTTCCACGGACGAGACATGGGTACGAAATGGGGCAGTGACTGTATCCTCGTAAATTCTTAATTTATTGGCTAAGACGCCCACCCTGTCCTCGCCTTCTCTCCACTGCAGTGTTGCCAGGTAACGAGAGTACATCTCTGGTCTAAGCTGTGCAAATCTCAACCACATTTGTGATGTGCATTGGATACAGTCTGGACTCTTAGGAAATCTCTCGTCTTCTGTGAAAATTATCTCTAACACAGCCAATTCCCTCAGGCATCGGATACCTTGTTCCATGGTATTCCATTTTCCTTGGAGCACCTGGAGGTCTTCTTTATAAAGGTATCTGTCCCTCACACTTGCGAGCAGTCGCCGCCAGAGGCTGAGAGTTTCCTGGGTTCTCCCAATCCCCTGGTCAATGACTACATCCCGGGATAGTGATCCCAGTTGCCTGGCCTCACTTGCATCCAGAATGGTGTCATTGGCTGCAGTGTCCCAGATGCAGAGAAGCCAGGTCAGGATGGACTCATTTGTCTGGCGGGTGAATTCTCTCCGCAGGTCACGTAGCTCACCCAGGGATAAAGAGCGAGTGATGATCTCTGGTTCTGTCTCTTCCGCTGGGTGTGAGGGTCCTGCAGTGTCCTCATCAGTCACTATGCAGACTGATTTGCTCCTCGATTTCTTCTTCTGAACAGGGGCAACCACTATGGGTTCAGGTTGCTCTGGTTTGGTGATGGTTTGTGTGGAGATGCTGATGGTGCTTTCGGTTCCTTCCTCCTCTGTGCCGGTCTGTGTAGACATAGACACTTTTGCTTTGCTTTTTGTTTTTTCCTCCATGACAGTCTGCGTAGACACGGACACTCTTGTTTTCTTTTTGGTTCCTTCTTTCTCTATGGCAGCCTGCGTTGACATGGATGCTGTTGTGGTATTCTGTACAGGCACGGACACTGCTGCTTTGCTTTTTGTTTCCTCTTCCTCAAGAAGACGCTGCAGCACACTATGTAGTGTTTTGTTTTTAAGCATGTTGCAGATTGTGCAGAGAAGACAAAGAAGAACTAACAACAACATTATGCTGTCCTTGGCATCCAGAGGGAACTTAACATTTTCAAAAGCTGCTGTGTCAAGCCTGAAAGGTTTGAAAACATCAATCTTTACCCCTCCCCCCAGGGGCTGGGTGAGATTGCCGAGGCCCCAGATGTAGCAGCCTAGATTAGGACAAGCAAACAGAATTGAGTACATATTCTAAATCATGTTCATTGCCTCAGAGGTCATAATGCAATAGACATAGTAGACCAATAAAGCAATTTTTATACCATACCCTGGTCTACTCATGAGCATTACAATTGCCAAATAATTCCCCACATTCGGGAAAATATGGAGAGCTAGGTATAAGACCCAAAAAAGCATGTTAATCATCATAGTGAATAGGTACCCTCTACAATACAAGATTGTAATTCTGACTTCTCTCAGTACTTTCTTGCCCCACATTGGGCACCAAAAATATGTTCTGGTTTGAAAGTAAAACCAGTGAGAGACTCTAAGTCAGAAATACAATTTATTGGGAAAAGGGGAAAAGGACAAAAATACATGCAATAATACAAAGGGAAAGGCTACTGACAAAGTCAGAATACAACCTGGCCAGCGTGCTGGTAGCAGTCCGAATTGGAGTAGCTGCAGTCCTCTTGGGATGGCAGATGTAGTTGCTGTGTTTTCTCAGAGAACCTGTGAAAAGGCTCTCCTCTGTCTAGAAATCTCCACTTTTATCCAGGTGGGAATGCCTAGCTCCTCCCCTTGGGCAGAGCATCTCACAATGGGTTATTATGAGTCACAAGGTGTGTCCTTAATTACCTCCTCCTCCTGGACAGTGTTATTTCTGAGTCATGTGGCCAGGCATTGATGGGGCCATTAACAGCAGATAAGGAAAACTGCCCCAAGGCAACTCCTACTCAGATGCTAATTGGAAAATGTTTTTTTTTTAAATCTTGGACAGGTGGCATGTCAGCGGCTACTCCGTGGGTCTGGCAATGTCCGGGACCTCTTGCCAATTGTCCGATCCGGGCCATGGCCCTGAATTTGGTGTGGCTCGTTGTCCTTGGGGCTCTTTTCGGGATTTCGCGCTCGGTTCGCGATTTGCATATTACCAGAGACGGCGCGGCCGCCATTTTGGGGAGCAGCGGCAGTAAAATCCCAGCGGTCACAAAGTGAAGGGCAAGCGGGGCAAGGGGGAATCAAAACAAGGGTGCACATAAGTCGATTTTAACGGGGTTTGAACAGTTAAGAGCATTTTAATTAACATTTTCAATATAAAACTGAATTTATTCATAACAGTCTGATCTCTGTGCCCCTTCAGATTCTGACCTGAGCAATGCCTGCAGCCTTGGGAGAGATGTGATGGGCCAGGCCCCTGTCAGTCAAACCAGGGCTGGTACATTCACCCCGTACAAGCCAGCCTGCACGGTGACACACGGCAACAGAGTGCGAGGCACAGCTCCAGGAGCTTCCCGTGAACCTCTGGGACCACTGTCTGCCCCAAGCTTCAGGGGCTGCAGTGGGAGCCCGGCTGGGCTCTGCCCTGGGACCATCCTGCAGGGACAGCTGAAAACCACCTGCAGCTTTGGGAATGGCATTAGTGCCTATGGTGGGGGGGAAGCTGCAAGTCCTTGACTGCTGTCTTGTGTTGCTGAGAAGAGGAAGGACATCTCGGAACTGGGGATGCTGTATTTGAGGTCAAGCAGGCAACTTTGTGGTGCGGGAGCTGTGTGGGCCAAAAGGACCCAGGGGTGTCAGTCAAGAGCAGCTGAAGTTGGGCCAGCACCTGCCCAGGTGTCCAGGAAGGCCAAGGATGCCCTGGCCTGTGTCAGCAGCAGTGGGGCTGCAGGAGCAGGGCAGTGACCATCCCCCTGGGCTGGGCAGCTCTGCGGCCATAGCTGGGAGTGCTGTGTCCACTTGTGGGCCCCTCTGAAGCAGAAAGTCCTTGACGGGAGCATGTGCAGAGAAGGAAACGGGAGCTGGGGAAGGCTGTGGAGTGCAAGGCCAAGGAGGAGGTGCTGAGGGAGCTTTAGCCTGGACAATGGGAGGCTCATGAGGGACCTTCAGATCCACAGATCCGTACATGACAGTGCTCACCACAAGGGCTGTTTCCCTGCCAAACATGTGTCACTTCATCCAAGTGCTTTAGCCACCTGAGGAGGGGACACTTCCAACTTGTAGTTTGTTGGTTTGCTAGGAGGAGAAGCCCCGCCCATTTTCTCTCTTTCCAGCAAGTAAAGAGTCTCCTGCACAACCTTTCCTGCCCTTTTCATGCACTGCATGGGATTCTGATCCAGTTTGAGTTTTCCTTTTCTGCCACAGCAGTAACAAAGTCTGTGCTGGCTATCTCCTGCTTTTCCATTTCAAAGCTTTCAAAAGCTAAAAGCCGCATTGTGCAGAGGCACCATTGCTTGCTGATGGCAGCCAGGGAGGACTATCAAATTCATAGAGTTCATCAAATAGAGTTCTGTTGAGTTAGCCCATTTTAATATGGTCGGAGAGACTTAGAGTCCCATCGCTAACAAAGTCGCTGATTTCTCCTTGGAAGTGGTGTTTGTGGATGCGAGGAGGAACGAGGTCATAAATGAGAGGTAACGGCCTGTCCCTCATGCTTCTCTCTTGCCGCAGATGGCAGAAGGAACAGCGGTTTCTGCCCCAGCTCCCTCTGCTCCTGGAGAAGAGGCAAAAAACGGGCAAAATGAGCAAGACGACCACAAGCCGACAGCTGTGGCAGCAGCAGAGCCAGATGGTACATGCTGTGTACGTCTGGTTATTTCTTTTCTGAGGGTCGGTGTATTGAGTGCAGCTGTCAGCAGAGCTGTACCCAATGCTCCTCCTGAGTTTGGTGTCACAGGGCCATTTAGGACTCCCCAGAGGAAGTGCTGTGCTCCGAGGCAGCGAGAGTGCTCTGGGTGTTCCTGCTGCCTCTGGAGGCAGCTTGGACTGGCTTGGCTTTGCCTGAGATTTCCTCTCTGCTAAAGGCTGAAGCAGGGATTTTTCTTGCATCAGCAGAAGGCTGTGACCTAGCAAATCATCTAGGCAAGTCCTGCATGCTAGTGGCCAAACTGAAGAGATTTTTTAGCTTCCTTAATTCCCATTAGAATCCTGACTTCCAACCAGTCATCAGAGCTAAAAAAATCTTCACAGAAATTTACTGGTTTTGGAGTTTTGTCTTTTTGGTTGGGGATTTTTTTGGGGGTCGGGGCAGGGGGAGGTGTGGATGTGTGTGGTTTTGTTTTGGTTTTGTGGGGTTGGTTTTGGTTTTGTGCTTTTTTGTGGGGTTTTTGGTTTTGTTTGTTTGTGGGTGGTTTTTTTGGTGGAATTGCTTTTTCTCCATCCTGAAGGAGCTCTTCTGTCCCACATGTCTTACTGATGTCATTTTTATGACATTTTTACATTGCTACTACTACTACATCTACAGTTTATTTTTTAATGAGAATGCCATATTTTTGTCAATAAGAACTACTTTGAAAGAGCTTTGGTTTCAAGGACGAACAGAGAGCAGGAGGTGTTTTCCATGTGTCCCCAAAGGAAAAACAGCTACTTTTATAACAATCAGTATTTCATATCCTAGTTTTATACTTCTAAAGATGTGTCCAAGAGACACATCGAAGTGGCATGAACAGAAAAAACTGTACTGCAGGCATTTCTCAGGAGACAGCCTCCAGCCCAGCCATGGTATATTCCTCAGATCCATGGCACTTTTTCATACCTGATTTCCACTCCTTCCTACGACTGTTAGAATCCTACCCATTGGCCCAAGCCCTGCTCACATCCGTCTCTAGGAAAACACATCAAGTCCTCTGGGATTCTGCAGCACAGCCCAATGGATCTGCTTCTTGCCTATAGCAGCTGCCAGTACTGAGCTCTCAGATAAGACCTGGTGGGGCTGAGAGCAGAGCCCAGTGGATTCTGTGTGTGCCATCCCCTGTTGGGACAAAAAGGGCATTGATCTGCACCTCGGTGAGTCTGATCTCAAAGCCCATCCTGTTGTGTCCTGAATGGCGGCAACAGTTTGTACGGGGCTCAGGCTGCCTGTGGCTTCTTCCCATTGCTTGTCAGTGCTCATGCTTGAGCTTTGCCAGCCTGGCTGTGGTAGCTGCCCTGTCCCTGAGGGTTGGTGGGACTGCAGGGGCTGGAGCCTTCCTTGGCCCCAAGAGGGGTGTCTGTGAGCTCAGCCTGCTCATAAAGGGTGAGGGTGCTGATGCTGAAGGCCCCGTTGGAATTGGTTAAAGCATGAGCTGCTCTGGTTTACACATGGAAAAGCATTGTTTTGGCTGAAAGGTGGAGAAGATGTGCTCCTCTCCTGGGAATGCATATCCCTGTGCTTTGTTTCCTGTCAAGAGAACTCTTCCAAGGACTGTACAAAATCAGTCTCTGTGCCAGCCATCTGCACTGCAGGGCTGCCTGTCTTGTTGCTGTTGTTGTTGCTGTTGTTGTTAACCAGCTGACCACCCCCAGACACTGGGGCTGCCTTTTCTATCTCCTGGAAGCTGGGATCTCTGCTTTAAAGTGAGCATCTTGCATTTTGTTTCTTTCAGGGAAAATGGTGAATGTGGAAAATCCCAAGATGAAATACACTGAACTGGATATATTGGCAAGGGGTGAGTCCAGCCACAGTTACTTCTACAAAACCATGGGCCAGGTGTTTTGCTGGTGTATCAGGTGTTTCACTGGAATATCTGTCCAGCGTGAAGTCAGGCCAGCTGCAAACGTGTTCAGATACTGGAGATAGATTGTCCAATGTATTCAGTACTGCTCAGAATTTGAGAGTGCGCTCAGAAAGCATTGTCAGAGACATCTCCATGCTGCCGAGGTCTTGCCTGCATCAAGGAACAGGACCTGGAAGATCTCCTTGTCTCTCAAGTGTGGGACAGCTCTGTGTTAACTTCTTTAGCATTTTTGTATGTCTCAAAATCACACTGCCATACTAATGAAAAAAGAAGAATCTTGCTTGCCTGAAAGAGCAAGCTACCCCCATCAAAGCTGTGAAATAACAGTTCTCAGGAACATTTCTTTCCCGTGGTTTGTGGAAGGAAATACTCCATGGTCAGGATAGGAATCACACAGTTTAGAAACTGAAACCCAAGATGAAAGAATAAATTCCATTTAGGGGCTGAGGCAGTAAACCCCAATGCTTCAGCAACTGGCCCAGGCACTGCCCATGCATTTGAGAGGAAAATGCATCATCTGCCTTCTGACAGAGCCCTCCTGCATCCTGCAAGTTTTAGGCATTTACAGCAGAGATCTCCTGTGTGGGCTGGCTTTCACTCTAAGAAATAAACAGCTTCTCTTTTCTCTGCTTCTCTTTTGTTTCTAGGACTTTTGGACATGTGGTTAGAGCACTCAACAAAGCCACAGGAGGAGAGGTAAATGTCAACAGCCCCCACAGACTCTGCTGCACTCGAGGGGCTTTCCCCTCTGGTGTGAGCAGCTGTGGCCAGAGCTTTGGGTAGAGCTGTGCTGAAAAGGCAAAAGAAGCACAGACTGGTGCCAGCCTGCAAAATACATTTGGGACAGTCTTTGTCCTTCTCAGCTGCCAAAAAGAAGGCCCAGAGGGCAGCAGTTCATTTTGGAGAAGGATGTGCTCACTCGCTCTCAATGGCTAAAACAAAGGTGGTTCCTTAGAGAATCTCACTGCTCTTTGGGGCTACAGCTTTAGAGTCCTGAATTCTCATCTCTGCCTGCCAGCAAATGCATCTGAAAGTTACTGGTAGTTCCTTATCCACCTGCAGTGCTGCACTTGGGAACTGCACATTGGGAGAGATCTGCAAGGCGTCCCTAAAAGCCATAGCCCAAGATGTATCCACAGAGGATTAAGGCATGGATTACTTCTTCTGAATCCCATACAAAGCAGCAGGGAGTGTGCTCAGAGGTTTGTGAGTGATAGCTGAGACACCACTGTTAGCAAGTGGACAAGGCAAAACCCCAGTGGCCCCGTGTCCTGTAACTGGCCCCAAGGGAGCGGAGCCATGGGCTGTTGCAATGTCAGTTCCAGTTACTGCAGTGCCTAATCCTGAGGCAGTTTGGCACAGCTCAGCTGCGTCATTGCAAAATCACTCGCTCCATGTGCCTTGTGGTCTCGTGCCACCAACTTCTCAAGTTACTGATTTTCAGTGTCATTTTAGGTGGCCATAAAGAAAATAAGACTTAAAGGATTGAAGAGGAAGCAAGTAACCGTTCATGAAATCAGTATCATGAAGAGGCATAGGAGTCCCAGTGTTGTGAATTATTTAGACAGGTGAGTGGTCATGGTTTTATCCCATGAATTTGTGTTTACATACAGCAAACATGAGTGGTTAAAAACCCACTTTGGTCACTTTTAGAAAGTAGAGCTGTTAATTATTATGTATTAATATTTTTCTACTCATCTCCAATGTCTGAGAAGAGAGTGCATCTTGTCTGCATGAGTCTTCCCTGGCACGCATAGTTTGAAAATTATTCAGAAATTATTCAAAACCTGGGTCAGCTGTATCTTACTAAATTAATACCCTCTAAGTTCACTGCCTCCACATATTTTTGGGATTAATTTTTAAAAGTTTCTTAAATGCCGATGAACCATCCTAAAGTGGATTTCCCTTGGATTGTTGCCCCTCTTTTCCATTGCTATGCATGCCAGGAACACTAGGTGCTTATTTCCAGAAACACCATGCGTGACAGGCTTTTTATCTGGGCTGTTCCTAAACCACGCTTTTCGCTTACTGGCCATCTAGGACATCTCCTTTTTCACAGCTGTTCTTTTCTCCTTGAGACTGCACAGATTGCAAACAACGCACGCCGAGAGGGAATGTCTATTGCTTTGATTCTGCCTTTGTCTCCAAGGGACGTGAAAACAAGAATCACTCCCTGTCTTTTCCAAACAGCAGTGTAGCCATGTATGTTCATCCCCATGCCCTTGTTTCCTTCTTTCAGCTACCTTCTGTGTGAGGAACTCTGGCTGGTCATGGAGTACATGGACGGAGGCACTCTGAGCAATGTCATCAGCAAGACCTGCCTGTGTGAAGGTGACATAGCATCCATCAGTCAGGAGGTCAGCAATCCCACCTGTGCTTCCAAGGGTTTGGGAAACAGGGGCTCAGAAGAGGAGAGGTTTCATGTATAAAGCTTTGCTTCTGCATTGTTAGTATGCTATGGGCAAGTAAAAGCATCTCCAGAGAAATGCCTGCCAGTGCCCTTGCACTCACTGTACTCTGTTCTTGTACTCTTATCTCCTGCTGTTGTATTCTCACTCTGCCTCTTGTATTTGCTGTTCTCCATCTTGCCTCCTTTAACTTTTGCCTCTCTTCACTTCATTCCTTGTTTGTAAAAGCAAAGCTGCTGGTAGCAGGATTTAAAATGAACAGCAAAGAAAAAAGGAGAGACTCATTTCTCTCAGTCCTCAGCTAAAAAGGACAGCAGTGCTTCTGAGCACATCCCCTGCAGCAGCAGCAGTCATCCTGGCTGCTTTGCAGGGACAGTGTACGACAGCAGCAGGTGCTGTTGCTCTTTCAAAAACTGACATGCCTTTCCTTAGAAAGGTCCTGCTCTGCAAGTGTTGGAGCAGCAACTCTTCCTCTCAATGGCCCTGCATTCTGCCATTGCTCGCCATTCCCCTGCAGAGAGCATCTTTTAGATTCTTTGTTTCTTTTCTTGTGCGATGAAATCACACCGCTAATTTTTGCTCTCCTGTTTGTGTTTTCTCTCTCAGTGCCTGCAAGGACTGGATTTTCTTCACTCAAACCACGGGATCCACCGAGATGTGCAGAGCAGCAACATCCTTTTTGGAACCGACGGCTCTGTCAAGCGGGGTCAGTATATCCTTGGTCAGGTGCAGCGTTCAGGGATGTGGGGATGTGGGGTGAGGGGCTGCTTTGAGTGACTGCCAGCTCCCCAAAAATGGTGCTGGTGGTAGTGCAGGGACCCCCGCTCTGAGCTGATGACACGGTTGCAACGTGCACAGACGTATGACAAGGAACAAGCAGCCACGAGTGGCATTGCTCTGTGTGTGTCCCTTCCAGAGGGAGGGAGTTACAAGTCTAAAGCTTCCAAAGAGCAAAAGCCACTGCTGAAGGCAGTGTAAAAAATGTGGGGATTTTTTAAGTCGCCAATACCATATTTCCTTGGCTAAAGTCCTGAGGAAACAGCGCAGGGACAGTTGTCCAGGACATTCCAACAGCATGTTCTCAAAGTTCTACTGGGGAATTCTTTTGCTCGATTTCCTAATTGCACAGAATTAAAATAAAACCAGTATTTTGCTTTCCCCTCAGCTGATTTTGGCATCTCTGTTGAGCTCGGCCCTGAGGAGAAGAGACTGCCCTCGGTAGCTGGGACTCCTTGGTGGATGGCGCCTGAAGTGGTGATGCGTAAACCATGTGGCCCCAAAGTGGACATATGGTCTTTTGGAATTGTGGGAATTGAAATGGTAGAACAAAAATTTCCTTACTGGAACCAAAGTCCTGCCATGGTAAGGAGCAAATACAGATCCCGCTTCTCTTTCTCACCTGCCCCGTGTTCTGCGTGACATTGGACAAGATCCCATTGCCATCTGCTGGAACTACTTCCACCTAAAAACGTCCCTGCAACACATCAGCATCTGGTGCAGTTTTGGCTGCATCAGTGTGGAACTCAAGCCTCACCACATGCAAACAAACCCCATTCTCAGGCAACACTTTCCTTTGGGTTATAAGCGGTTCCAGTTCTTTTGTCTGTGTAGATGACCCCAATAACAGGAAACAAGCATCTTAGAACTGGTGTTATCCTTCCAGAAATGAAGGAAAGAAACCCAAACCCAGCAAAGTTTCTAAAACAGTGGTTTCTAGAGGGGAACTTAACCCCCTTTGCAGTTTCTGCTACTGGGAAACATGCCTGAAACCTGGGCATGAGGCTTCAAGGCCACAGAGTCTCTTCTGCTTCTTGTGCAGTGTTGCTGAAACACTCAGTGACTGTTTTTCTCTCATAGCCCAAGCCACGTTCTCCACGTCACCAAGCCGGAGCCTTGTGAGGGGGAGAGCCTGCCAAAACCTCCTGTTTGTTTCCTGGCATTTTCTGGGATGGGCCTACCACTCATTGACTTGAGTAGGCAAATGAGCAGAAGGTGTCCAAAGGGGTGGCATTTCTCCTTTTTCTGAGCAGGAAAAGTTTTTCTTTTGTTGCATAAGAGAAGCTGAAATTTTAAGACTGCTGAGAGACAGAGCTGCAGGTGGCTCCTTTGTGCCCAAACAGGCATTTTCATCCCAATATATTTGTGCATGCAACTTAATGTGTCTGTGTTGAATATGAGATTGTAAATGTTTGTTTCTTTACCTGGGGATTAACTGATGGATTTCCTTTCTTTTCTTCCAATTACCATTGTTTTCAAGAACAGGACAAAAAACTTGATGAGTCTTGTTCTATGGCAACTGTGCTTAAGGGATCAACAAGCCCTGCAGAGATGCCTTTCATGTACTAATCCTTGGAATTAGTTAGTATAGCAAAGTCCCCCTTCCAAAAAGGCTGTCAAGCTGGTGTGAATCCTCAGAGAAGGAAATGTGCTTTTGCTGATGTAGCTCCCACTAACTAGGTCAGTCAATGAAATCGGCTGCCAAGGCAAGATTGGCAGGATGTTGGCAAAGCTGTGGTTGCATCAGAGTTTGGGTTTTTTGTTGGTAAAGTCATCCCTGGGTCTCTGCCAGGGCAGAAACTGCCACTGCAGAATGGAGGTTAAACAATGGGCTCTGGGAGGGCAGTTACAGATGGGAAAGAAGCAGGTGGAGCCTCGTGTTCCCTTTTTCTCCAGACTAAACACCTGATAGCCACAGCAGGGATGCCACAGCTGCGGCAGCCCAAGCTCCTCTTGGCTTGGCTGCGTGACTTCCTGAGCTGCTGCCTGCAGAGAGACGAGGAGCGGCGCTGGTCTGCCAAAGAGCTCCTGCAGGTAAAATGCCAAGGGGCTACAGGTGAAAGAGTGTCCGAGGGATGGGCTCCTCCTCCACTGAGGCCCGAGGCATCAGATGAGCCCCCTTCCTCCTCACCTCCTCCACTCTTGGTGCTCTTCAAATGAAAATGCTGAGGAGTGCGGGCTGGGCTGGGCTGGCAGGGCTCTGTAAAGTCCTGTGGTACAAGTGTCCTGCAATTAACAGGGACATCTTTAAAGAGATCAGGTTGCTCAGAGCCCTGTCCCACTGACCTGGAATGGTTCCAGGGATGGGGCACCTACAAGCTCTTGAGACAACCTGTGCCAGGGTGGCACCATGCTCCGACTAAACAAGGTCTTCCTTAGACCTACTCTGATTAGATCCCCATTTTGTATAAAACTATTCGCCCACATTCTATTGTAACTGGCCCTGTTAAAAATGGTGTTCCCCACTTTCTTCAAAGCCATTCTGAAGTCTTGGAAAGCGGCAAGAAAGTCTCCCTGGGGCCCGTTCTTCAGAAAACTGAATAACTCCACCTCTCTGCGCATTTCCTGAGAGGACAGGTGCTCTGCTTTCTGACAGTTTCTGTTGCCCTGTTTTGGAACTTGGTGGTGTGTTCGGTTTTACCTAATGGAAAAGGAATTGAAGTAGAGCAATGCAGGGTACAGAGCCATGAAATGGTGGTGGAGGAACCCAAGGCTGCCAGTCCTGGCAGAGCAGTCTGGAGAGATTTGGCTGTGGGCAGGAGGGGCTGTGGGGCCTCACTGTGAGCCTCTGAGGGGCCCTGGTTTGTGCCCCCACCCCATCCTGAGAGGCTTCTGGCACACAAACAGGGACAGCTGAGAGGGACTTGACCCAGCCCCGTCTGCTGCCTGGCACGCTCAGGCAGAGGGGAACTGGTCCAGGCTGACTGCCAGGTTGTGTGGCAGAGAGGTGCGGGGACGCTGTGCTCCAGGACGGTTTGGATGGACGGAGACAAGAGATCTCTGAAGGCTGCTCTGAGAATATCAGGTTTATTAGGGATGGTGAAAAGTCCTGCATGGAGCTGCCAGACGCAGCACGTGGCAGGGCCTGAGGGAGTGGGAGAGGGGAGAGACAAGGGGTAGAGAGAGACAAGAGGATGCTCCAGGAGAGGGTGGAAGTTCCAAGATGGGAGGAGTTCCAAGAGAAGAGGAGTTCCAAGAGAAGGGGAGTCCCAAGAGAGGGGAAATTCCAAGAGATGGGAAATTCCAAGAGGGCGTCTGGCTCCTCAGGGACCCCTTATCAGGGGGCTTCAAGGTGGGCTGGAACAAGACTTAGGCCAATGGGGTCACAGAGACCTGATGCTTCAGGGGAGGGTTACAGGCGTGGGATGAGCCATACATTTTGGGGGGTGAGATAGAACAGTCTATTTGACTTTTGGACCTATCTGTAGGCAAGGGCATTGTTCAACCCGTAGGGGGGATTATTTTCATCCTGGCTGTACTATTGTAAATCTTTTGCCAGGCAATCATATTTATTCATCTTCCCCAACATCAAAATTTTAAAAGCAGCAATGGTTTAGAGGATGTAATTGCTACTTCTCTAACTTCACTGGTGAAACTAACAGTCCATCAATTCACTCTTCCTATAAAGGAGAATGTACAAAAATTATTATTTACATGAACAGTGCATGAGAAGTCTAGAAGAAAAATGTAAACATTAGGAGGCGGAGAAATTTTTTAAAATAAATTTAAAGCATATAAAAGAGCAGGGTGATATTACACAGCCTTCCTGTGTTTTCAAAAACACCTGTCATATCACACAGCCTTTTGTCATGTCACACATACAGCTCTGTGATGTCATATTACCCCTGTGATGATACACAGCTCTCTGTGATGTCACACAGACATTTCTGTGATGTCACACAGTCCCTCTGATGTCAGACAGCACCTGTGATTTCACACATCCCCTGTGATATCACACAGCTCTCTGTGATGTCACACAACCCCTGTGATGTCAAACTGTTGCACTAGGACACAAAGTAACTCACATATTCATATTAAGATTAAAAGAGTAAAAGGAAGTGGCTTTTAATTTTGATTTATGTAATACATGAAATTTTAAAAGTGGCAATGGATTGGAGGATGTAATTGCTACTTCTCTAACTTCTCTGGTTAAACTAACAGTCCAGCAATTCTCTCTTCTTATAAGGAAGAATGATTCCCTGGGGTCCAGCAGTGTCACAATAGACCCCAGGTTCCAGAAGGCCCTGCAGTGTCCTAATGGTCCCAATGATTCCATGGTGCCCCACAGTGTCACAATGGTCCCTTGGTTCCACGGTTCCTGTGCTGGTGCGTTCCCCCCTCCCCTTTCTCAGGCCGCCCTGCCAGATGAGAAATGCTTGCTGGCCTCGGCCTTGGCCAGCAGCCCCTGGGCTCAGCTCCTCTGGAGCTCAGCACAAACACGCTCTGCTCCAGGCACTGCTGCTGCCCAGCCCGCTCCTGGCTGCTTTAGGAGCAGCCCTGGGAACTGTTTGTGTTCCCTCAGTGGCACAACATCCCTGTTCTCACCCTGCCAAAGAAAGCTGCTGATGCCAAGTGCGGCCAGGATGAAACATGGCTGGGACTGCAGCCCCTCTCTTGGGGCCCTACAAACAGCGCTCCAAAAGGAGCCTTGGAGCTCTCCTGGGCCAGCGACTCCCTCTGAGTGGGGCCTCTCCGAGCTGGGAACTCTCCCGTTTGCTGCACTCGGGGATCCCCAACAACGAGGGAGCCTGGGCCGATCCCCCCACTCCTCCAGGCTCAACCCTTCCCCGCTGGGGAGATGCCAAAGCATCCTCAGGGAGCATTTGCCTGCCCTCAGGGGAATTTCTCACAGGTGCCTTGCACTGACTCTCTGTGTCTGTGTGCACACAGGAGTGCCTGTACTGGGGAAATGTGGCAGAAATGCTGATCCCTGACAGCTGAGCCAGTCAGGCCTGTAAGTGAGGTTAAATTATGAGGTCTAAGTTAAGTTAAATGCTTCTGGGAGTTGTTGTTTTGAGAGGTTGTTATGTTTAATATAAGCTATAGGCTGAGTTAAATACTGTCACATATTATTCCTCTGTTAAATTGCTAAGTTGTAGGTAAGAAGTTGGGTTAAATGCTGTTAAGCTCTTCTCTTTTGCTAAATTGTGACTGTGAAACTATCATTTAAGGTTTAGATGTAAGTTAAGTCCTGTTAAGTTGGAGCTCTGTTAAGCTTTTAGGCCATATTCCTTTTATCCTTGCCCTCACTGCCCTTTTGTCACACACACACACACACACACACACACACAGAGTTCTCAGTTCATTTCTGGTGTGATTGCCTGGATTTTGTTTGGTTTTGTTGTTGCTTTGTTTCCTTGCTGTGCCTAAAGTGTCTAGTCAGGAGCAGAGTGACTCTTGCCAAGGAACTTTGTGCTGCTGTCACTTAATGTTAAATCTGGTTTTTGCTGGGGATTTTTTCAGCGCTCCCAAGCCCTCGTTGGTCACAGGGCGAAGGAGCCCTGGCCCAGGCTCTGGCCCTGAGGGACACAGGGACAATGCTGGGGGGTCCCTGTCCCCCTGTCCCACCCCCACAGCCCCGGCCCCCGGCCCCGTGTCAGGCTCTGGGGTCGATCTCGTGGAACATCCTCTGGGGGAGGCTGCGGCGCCGGGGGCGGGGGGACCCGGGGGGACAGGGGACCCCGCTGTGCACGAGCAGCGTTGGATTTCTCTGGGGGAACTGGGGGGGGAATGGGGCAGAGTGACCTCCCCAGTGACCTCGCACAACCTCTGAGATGTCACACAGCCCCTGTGATGTCACACAGCCCCTGTGACATCACACATCCCCTGTGATGTCACACAGCTCTCTGTGATGTCACACAGCCCCTGTGATGTCAAACTGTTGCACTAGGACACAAAATACCTCGCACACTCATATTAAGATTAAAAGAGTAAAAGGACGTAACTTTTTTTTTTTAATTTCTATAATATATGAAATTTACAAAGTGGCACTGGATTGGAGGATTAAATTGCTACTTCTCTAACTTATTCTCCCTTCTTATAAAGAAAAATGCACAACAATTATTATTTACATGAACAGTGCATGACAACTCTAGAAGAAATATGTAAATCTTCGGAGGCAACGAAAACTTAAAAGAAATTTAAAGCATTTAAAACAGCAGGGTGATATTACACAGCCTTCCTGTGATGTCACATGGGCATTTCTGTGATGTCACACAACTTCCTGCGATGTCACACAGATCTCTGCAATGTCACATGGACATTTCTGTGACATCACACTGACATCTCTGTGATGTGACACTGACCCTGTGAGGTCACACAGCTGTTTGTGATGTCACCCAGGAATTTCTGTGTTGTCACACAGACATCTCTGTGATGTCACACAGACTTCTCTTTGATGTCACACAGCCCATTCGATGTCACTCTGTTCTACTAGGACACAAAATAATTCACTCACCCTTATTAAGATTAAACGATTAAGAGGAAGTAACTTTTACTTTGATATTTGTAGTATATGAAATTCTAAAAGCGGCAATGGATTGGAGGATGAAATTGCTACTTCTCTAACTTCACTGGTTAAAATAACAGTCCATCAATTCTCTCTTCCTATAAAGAAAAATGTACAATGATTATTATTTACATGAACAGTGCAGGAGAACTCTAGTAGAAATATGTAAACACTAGGAGGCAAAGAAAACTTTCAAAAGAAGTTTAAAGCATTTAAAAGAGCAGGGTGATATTACACAGCCTTCCTGTGATGTCACACACCCCTATGACATCACAGAGCCTCCAGTGATGTCACATGGGCATTTCTGTGATATCACACTGACTTCTCTGTGATGTCACACAGACCCTGTGATGTCACATAGCTTTTTGTGATGCCACACAGACATCTCTGTGACATCACACAGACATCTCTGTGATATCACACAGATCTCTGTGATGTCACACAGACATCTCTGTGATGTCGCACCAACATCTCTGTGAGGTCACACAGTTCTCTGTGATGTCATACAACCTCCTGTGATGTCACGCAGACATCTCTCTGATGTCACAATGCCTCCTGTGATGTCACACAGCCTCTGAGATGTCTCACAGCCCCTGTGATGTCCCACAGGCATTTATATGATATCACACAACCTCCTGTGATGTCACCCAGGCATCTCTGTGATGTCATAATGACCCTGTGATGTCACACAGCTCTCAGTGATGTTGCACAGTCATTTCTGTGATGTCATACTCTCTCTGTGATTTCACACACCCCTCTGTGATGTCACACATACATCTCTGTGATGTCACACTGCCCCTATGATGTCACACTGCTTCCTGTGATGTCACACAGCCCCTGTGATGTCATAGAGCCAACTCTATGATGTCACCCTGTGATGCCATAAAGCAGTGCTGTGATGTCACAGAAGACTCCATGATGTCACAGTCACCCTGGAATGTCACAGTCTGTTCTGTGATGTCACAGCCTGCTCTATGATGTTACACAGCCACCTGGTGATGTCACAACCCTGTCTCCCATGCCACAGAGCCACCCTCGATGATGGCAGAGCCTGGTCTATTGAATCACACCATATGCTGTGACATCACAGCCAGCTCTGTCATGTCACAATTGCCTCAGTAATGTCACAAAACCCTCAAGAACTCAGTTACATTGAAACACTGAAGTTTCTTGTACTTTGAAAATATCCGTGTCATGGAAACAACTGAGACAGTGTCCCCAGGTTCCAGTCAGAGCAGAACACTGGGGGCAGTGATGACAGCTGGGCACAAGCAAGGGAAAGGTGTCTCTGGTGCTGAGCAAACCTGGATGTGTTTCAGGAGTGCAAAGGGCCCAGGCCTGAGCCCCAGCCCCTGGCAAGGCAGATCCTGTCCCTCCCTCATTGCTCAGGGCTCTTCCCGGGATGGGCACTGGCATGTGGGGATGTGCCATGCCAAGGGCAGGACCATGGGGCGGCCCCTGCCAGGCTGCTGAGCAGGGACAAGGAGGCACTGAGGCCCCGGGCTGCAAGGGTCACTTGTCCCCTCGTGGCCTCAGGCCCAGGGGCAGCAGCCATGGCCAAAGGGCTGCACAGGTTGGCTCTGTCAGGGCCTTGCAGCTGCTGCACATCCCTGAGCCCTTTGCAGCCCAGGCTGTCCCACGGTGTCCCTGCCCTGCGCCTCTGTCCCTGCAGGCTGTTGTCATCCCCCTTCACATGAGTCTTTTCTTTCTCTGGCTGTTCTCTGCCATGTCAAAGGATCCACCACCTCTGGAACCACCCTTCAGTCCCTCCCAGGGCTCTCCTCAGCTGTCCTCAGCCTCCACCCCACTGAGCACAGAGCTCCTGTGTCCTTCTAGAGTGGTCAAGTGCATGAAGCCAAGAGAACCCGGACAAGAGGGACAGTTCTTTTCTACAGGAAGGAAACCACAGGGCCCCAGGGTTTTGAAAGCACATGAGAAGCAGTCACCAGAGGCCAAGGCAGGCCAGACCTGTCTGTCCTTGCAGCTTTTGTCTGAAAGGAGCCTTTAGATATATGGGGAGCTGTTGCAGAATTTCTGAGAGAAAGAGGGCATGATTTATGTCTGGATTAAGAATTGAGCTACCCCTCAGACTAGGCCCCTGATAAGTGGCCTTGGTGGGGCCTAGGAGCCTTTGATGCAGTAGGAATTTAATTGTGGCACAGTTTAGAAATTATGTTAAGGTAACTACAACGTAATGAGCTATCTGAGTGTGAATTAGGGTAGAGTTGCAGTGTGAAAAGCCTGACCACCTTAAGGCAAAGGTAAACAATGTTAACTTGCCAATGAGAGTGCCTTTGTAAACTGTAAACTGTATGGAAGTGTATATAAACCACCATCTTCTCACTAATAAAGGGAGAACGTAGCTTTAACCATATTGGTTCGACCAATGTTCGTCCTGTCCAGCTTTCCTGTCTTATGAATACCCTGGCTTTGGGGAGTTTTGGGGGTGGAATTCCATTTCAGCCGTGGCTCCTGGAGTGGAATGACAGTTCTCCACAGGAAGGAAAGGGTGCAGTCCCAGTGTTTCAAAGGTTGATTAGAGGCAGCCCCAAGCAGGCCAGGGCCAGCCAGGCCTGTTGTCAGGTCCAAGGAAGGAATCCTTAGACAGACAGAATTTGGGAGGCCAAACCCCACTGTTTTTTAGGGGCATCTGGACGAGAAGGACATTTCTGTTCCACAGGACGGAAAGTATGGAGCCCCAGTGTTTCAAAGGCAGATGAGAGCTGTTCCAAGGGAACTTGGACAGTCCTGGCAACTTCTGCCTGGGAGCTATCCTTGCATATAAGGAATTTTGGAGGTGGATTCTCAATTTTGCCATGGATGCCTGGATGTAAAATATGTTTTTTTTTCCATGGGAAGAGAAGCGCAAGCCCCCAGTGTTTTAAAGGCAGATGAGATGTGGCCCTCAAAAGGCCAAGGCCAGCCAGAGCTGTCTCTCCTGGCAGGTTTTGTATGGGAATAATCCTTGGATATAATCAAATTTAGAGGAGGAATCCTAATTTCAGCCATGAACCCCTGGGGAGAAAGACAGTTCTTTCCCACAGGAAGGAAAGCATGAAACTCCAGGGGTTCAGGGGCTGATGAGAAGTGACCCACAACATGCCAAGGTCAGCTGGACCAGTCAGGCAGCCCCCAGGAGGCCCATCCAACCAGACCTGTTCCATGTTCTTGGATCCTTGGGGCCCTGCAGCATCACAATGGCCCCTTGGTTCCATCAGGCCCTGTAGGATCACAACAGATTTTTGGTTCCATGAAGCCCAGTGATATCACAATGGCCTCCTTGGCTCCACAGTGGCACAATGGCCCTTGCTTCCATGAGGCTTTGCAGTGTCACTATGGTTTCCTTGTTTCCGTGGGACTGTGCAAAGCCACAATGGCCAATGGTTCCATGAGGTTGCAGAGTCTCAAAATGGCCCCTTGGTTCTATTGGGTTCTTCAGGATCACAGTGGCCCCTTGGTTCCACCAGGTGTGGATGTGTTACACTGGCCCCTTGCTTCCATGGGGACCCGCAGTGTCACAGTGGCCCCTTGATCCATGAAACCTTGCAGTGTCACAGTGGTTGCCTTGGTTCTGTGAGGCCCTGTGGTGTCACAATGGCCCCTGGGTTCCTTGGGGACTTGGAGTCTCAGAATGGTCTCATTGGTTCCATGGAGCCCCACAGTGTCACAATGGTCTCTTTTGGTTCCACAGTGTCACACTGGCACCTTGGTTCCCTGAAGCCCTGAAGTACGGAATGGCCCCTTGGTTCCACTGGGCTCCACACTGTTCCACGAGTCCTCAGTGCCACGGAGCCCTGCAGTGTCACAGAGCTCTCCTGGGTTCCATGGTGTCACACAGGGTCACAAGGGCCGCTCAGTTCCACAAGGCCCCACAGTGTCACAAGGGCTCTTGCTCCCACGAGGCTGTGCCATGTCACAATGGTCTCATTGGTTCCATGAGGCCCTGCAGTTCCACAATGGCCCCTGCAGTGTCACAATAGTCTCAGCGGGTTCCCAGCTGGTTCACAATGGCTCCTTGGTTCTGTGATGCCCCGTTGTGTAACAATGGTGCCCTGGGTTCCACAGGCAGAATGGCTCCATGGTCTCATGGAGCCCCACAGCCCCTTATGGAGCCCCACAGTGATCCTCTTGATTCCATGAGGCCCTGCTGTGCTACAATGGCCCTTTGGCTATACAAGGTCCTGCTGTGTCACAATGGCCCCTTGGCTCCAGTGGGTCCTGAAGTGTCAGAATGGTCTCCATGGTTCCATGAGGCCACACAATGTCACAATGGACTTTTGGTTCCATGAGCTTTCATACTGCCAACAGCAGTCTCCTTGGTTCCCCAGTGTCACAAGGGACCCTTAGTTCTGTGAAGTTCGGTAGCATAACATGGACACCCTGATTCCATGAGGTTGTGTAGTGTCACAATGATCTCCTTGGTTCTGCAGCCCTGCTGTGGCTGCTGTGTAACAATGGACCTGTGGTACCATGAGGTTCCACAGTGTCACCATGGTCCCTTTGGTTGCACAGGGCCTTGCTGTGCCACAATGGCCCCTTGGTTCCATGAGGTTTGGTACTGTCAACAATGATCTTCTTGGTTCTGCAGTGTCACAATGGACCCTTGGTTTCATGACACCCCAAAGTGCCATAATGGTCTCCACAGTTCCTTGAGGCCCCACAGTGTCACAGTGGATCCTTGGTTTGATGGGCCCTCCTAGTGTCACAATGATCCCTAAATTCCATGGAGCCACACAGTGTCAGTACCGTCCCCTTGGCTCCATGAGGCTCAGCAATGTCCCAGTGCTCTCCATGATTCCATGAGTCCCCACAGAGTCACAATGGTCCCCGGGTCTCACAGGCCCCACATTATCACAATGGTCCCTTGGAGAAGCCATGCTATGATCTGATCTTCCTGACAGTCCTGGTGGAGGTGAGCCTGTTGGCCAGCGCTGCCTCGCTCAGCTGCCTCCCAGCTCTCTGCCCTCTCGCAGCCGCAGCTGCCTGGGACGGTGTCCACGCCCTGTGCTGCTGCCTGGTCCCCGCCCTGTGTGGTTCTGGGCTCCTGCTGGCCGGGTCGCCTGTCACTGCCCTGTGCCTTTCAGGTCCTCGAGTGCCTGGACTTGAGTAAATGTCGTGGCAGCGCTCTGGAGACCATGTCAAGGTACCTCTGGAGTGAATGCTGTCACAGGCATTACCTGGCGTTACGAGGCCTCGCGGTGCTCACCAAGGATCCTTGGATGGTGAGAAGGGGACAGTGGCTGAAGCTGCGCTGGGCAAAGCAGCCCCTTGGGCTGGCAGGGCTTCAGGAGCTGAGGCAGCTGCTCCCAGCTCTCCTGCCTCACCTGCCCCAGTGCTTTGGGACAGGACTGCGGCCACTCTGTGATGTCACACTGACATCTCTGTGATGTCACACAGCTCTCTGTGATGCCACACGGACGTCTCTGTGATGCCACACTGACATCTCTGTGATGTCCCACAGCTCTCTGTGACATCACATTGCGATCTCTGTGATGTCCCACTGACCCTGTGATGTCACACAGCTCTGTGATGTAACACTGACATCCTTGTGATATCACACAACCTCCATTGGATGTCACAGTGACATCTGTGTGATGTCACTCTGCCATCTCTGTGACATCACACAACATTCTGTGATGTCACATTGACCTCTCTGTGATGTCACTCAGCGCTCTGAGATGTTGCACTGACATCTCTGTGATGTCACACTGATGTCTCTGATGTCACAAAACTCTCTATGATGTCACACTGACCCTGTGATGTTACTAAGCTTTTTGTGATGTCACATAACATCTTTGTGAAGTCACACAGACATCTTTGTGATGTCACACAACCTCCTGTGATGTCACGCAGACATATATATGATGTCACACGAACATCTATGTGATGTCACACTGACCCTGTGAGGTCAGAAATCTTTTTGTGATGTCAGACAGACATCTCTGTGATGTCACAGATCTCTCTGTGATATCACACAGCCGCCTTTGATATCACACTGACATCTCTGTGATGTCATACCGTTCTCTGTGCCATCACACAGGTCTCTGTGATGTCACACAGCTCTCTGTGATGTCACATTGAAGCCTCTGTGATGTCACTCAACTGAGATGTCACACTGACATCTCTTTGAAGTCACCCTGAAATCTCTGTGATGTCACACAGCACTCTGTGATGTCACATTGACATAACTGTGATGTCACATTGACATAACTGTGATGTCACAAAGCTCTCTGTGATGTCACAGAGACATCTCTGAGATGTCAAAAAGACATCTCCGTGATGTCACACTGAAATCTCTGTGATGTCACAATGACATCTCTGTGATGTCACAAGGACAGCTCTGTGATGTCACAAAGCTCTCTGTGATATCACACTGTCTCTGTGATGTCACACAGCTCTCTGTGGTGTCACACGGACATCTCTCTGACATCACAATGATATCCCTGTGATATCATACAATCTTGTCCAAGATTTAAAAAAAAAAGTTTTCCAATTCCCATCTGAGTAGGAGTTGCCTTGGGGCAGTTTTCCTTATCTGCTGTTAATGGCCCCATCAATGCCTGGCCACATGACTCAGAAATAACACTGTCCAGGAGGAGGAGGTAATTAAGGACACACCTTGTGACTCATAATAACCCATTGTGAGATGCTCTGCCCAAGGGGAGGAGCTAGGCATTCCCACCTGGATAAAAGTGGAGATTTCTAGACAGAGGAGAGCCTTTTCACAGGTTCTCTGAGAAAACACAGCAACTACATCTGCCATCCCAAGAGGACTGCAGCTGCTCCAATTCAAACTGCTACCAGCACGCTGGCCAGGTTGTATTCTGACTTTGTCAGTAGCCTTTCCCTTTATATTATTGCATGTATTTTTCCCCTTTTCCCAATAAATTGTATTTCTGACTTAGAGTCTCTCACTGGTTTTGCTTTCAAACCAGATCAAATCTCCTGTGCTGTCACATGGACATCTCTGTGATGTCACACAGCTCCCTGTGATGTCACACTGACATCTCTGTGATGTCACATGGACATCTCTGTGGTGTCACACAGCTCTCTGTGATGCCACATGAACATGTCTTTGATGTAACATAAACCGCCTGTGATGTCACCCAGACATCTCTGTGACGTTACACTGAACCTGTGAGGTCACATGGCTTTTTGTGATGTCACACAATCATCTCTGTGACTTCACATTGACATCTCTGTGATGTCACACTGACATCTTCGTGATGTCACACAACCTCCTGTAATGTCACAGAGACATCTCTGTGATGTCACACAGGTCTCTGTGATGTCATACGGACATCTTTGTGATGTCACACAACCTCCTTTGATGTCACACTGACATCTCAGTGATGTCACACAGCTTTCTGTCATGCCACACTGCTCTCTGTGATGGCACCTCAATGGCACAAACAATGACATATCTGTGTGGACAAGCTGAAAAAACTAAAACAACGAAAAAGAACCTCTGAAATGAAACAAACAAGAAGTATCAAAAATTACTTTTATTACAAGTGATTTGCAGAAATTGGCCAGCAGTTTAATGTTTCTGAAACCATCCAGTCATCAGTCTCCTCACTGCAGCCTTGAGCTCCTGGTTCCTCAGGTTGTAGATGAGGGGGTTCAGGGCTGGAGGAACCACCGAGTGCAGAACTGACACTGACAGATCCAGGGATGGGGAGAAGATGGAGGGGGGCTTCAGGTAGGCAAATGTGGCAGTGCTGACCAACAGAGAGACCACGGCCAGGTGAGGGAGGCAGGTGGAAAAGGCTTTGTGCCATCCCTGCTCAGAGGGGATCCTCAGCACAGCCCTGAAGATCTGCACATAGGAGAAAACAATGAACACAAAACATCCAAATCCTAAACAGGCACCAACTGCAATGAGCCCAAGTTCCCTGAGATAAGATTTGGAGCAGGAGAGCTTGAGGATCTCTGGGATTTCACAGAAGAACTGGCCCAGGGCATTGCCATGGCACAGGGGCAGGGAAAATGTATTGGCTGTGTGCATCAGAGCATTGAGAAAGGCACTGGCCCAGGCAGCTGCTGCCATGTGGGCACAAGCTCTGCTGCCCAGGAGGGTCCCGTAGTGCAGGGGTTTGCAGATGGACACGTAGCGGTCGTAGCACATGATGGTCAGGAGGGAAAACTCTGATCCAAGGAAGAACAGAAAGAAAAAGAGCTGTGCAGCACATCCCGTGTAGGAGATGTTCCTGGTGTCCCAGAGGGAATTGTGCATGGTTTTGGGGACAGTGGTGCAGATGGAGCCCAGGTCGCTGAGGGCCAGGTTGAGCAGGAAGAAGAACATGGGCGTGTGCAGGTGGTGGCCGCAGGCTACGGCGCTGATGATGAGGCCGTTGCCCAGGAGGGCAGCCAGGGAGATGCCCAGGAAGAGGCAGAAGTGGAGGAGCTGCAGCTGCCGCGTGTCTGCCAGTGCCAGCAGGAGGAAGGGGCTGATGGAGCTGCTGTTGGACATTTGCTGTGGCTGCACATGGGCACCTGTTCATGGAGAAAGGACAGGGACAAGTCAGGAGAGGCTGCTTGGAGCCAAACCTTGGCCATTCCCTGCAGACTGTCCTGCTGCGACTCACCCACCTTTGTTCCTGCTCTGGGAAAACCTTCACCCAGGTCCCTGCCTGAGCTCCAGTTGTGCTGGCTGAGTGTGCCAGGAGCAGCCAGGGCTGTGTGTGGGGGCTCTCGAGGAGCCATCCCTGCCCTGCTGCCCTGGGTTTGTGGCCATGTTGCAGAGGAACAAGTCTGGATATTCAGGTGTTGTCAGGGGAATCACTCCCAATACAGAAAGGCTTGGTACCATCTGCACTCACATTTCTAAAGGAAACAGATTGCAGGAGTTGGTTTTAGGAATTGTTTTCTTACTCACACATCATTCCTGGCTCTCTGAGGTCAGAAATCCCCAGCATTCCTGCTGAACTCAGAGTTTGCCACTGAGAGCTGTGAGGGGAAAAGAATTCCCTGTGGCCGAGGGAAGGTGAGGGGCTGGATGGGCTTGTTCCCCCAGCACTGCTCTGTCCAGCCCCCTCTGCTTCCCTGAGCATCTCCCTGGGCCTGGACATCCCCTCCTGAGAGGTGCCTTGTCCCTGCCAGCGCTCACAGAGCCCATCCCACCCTGTGTGCCCTTGGCCCAGCCCTACAGAAACCTGCCTGTGTGCAGGGCCCTGGCTGGGGCAGGCTCCGTGTGCAGCTGGGCAAGGGCAGCTCAGGAGAGCCCTGCTGGGCCCTGCAGAGGTGATGCTGCTGCTGCCCAGGGCTGAGGAGTGGCTGAAGGCCCTTTGGGAGGCTCCCAGCAGAGACACTGACCACCCAAAGTCACAGTTCTGGAGTCTCTGTAAATGTTCAAACATTCCTTTGATCATCTCATGTGTCCCTTTCAACTCAGAATGTTCTGTCATTCTGGGACTACAATTCCTGTTCTGCTTCTCTCATCCCCCTGTTGTCTATAATCAAAAGAGAAAAAAGAATCCTTGCAACAGTGTTAGAACAGTAAAGCAAAAATGAGACCTTTATTGGAAGCTTCCTGGTGTCCCAGTGGGTATGGGGCACACCAACCTCTGATTTCAACAATTAATTAAGGTTAATTAAATAGATTATTTAACAGGAAAATCCAATATGAGATTCAGCTGCACCAGTTACATAAACTTGGGTCAGCCCCTTGGCGTATGCACAAAGGCTTTTTGCATGTTTTTTTTAGGACTGGTCACATTCTGGTCAAAAACCAAAATGTTCACCTTGTATGTCCTCTTCCTGATAATAAGACTATACAGTATTTCAGGAATGTATTTAGACAGTTTATTGTTCTAAAATCAAAGAGAAAGGTAAGGAAATGTACTAGAGTAAAAGATGACAGTTATATAAGTATATAATAGTATTTTAATAGAGTCAATTAGGGTTTAATAGTTAAGTAAGGATAATTATTTTAAAACTATATAATAGTAATTTATAGAGCTACGGTCATCTGAAAAATACATGAAAAGCAAAAATCTTTTTCTCAGCAACCACATCTGTGGAAAAAATGACGGGAGACAAGTCCATTCTATAATGTCAACAAGTCTCAGTTTATTTCAAGCACACATGTATAGTTATACCCGTTATAATGAAGCTCATGCATATTGCAAAATTTAAGCTCATCATTGGTGTATGAAAAACAGGTCAACCCCACCTTTGGAGTTTTCTAAGCTTGCTTTGTTTTCCCTTACATTTATCTTTTTGCTGAACATTCTACTGTTGTTGGGAACCAGCTTAGCCAAGGACATAAGATATTATTGCTACATCTGCTATTGCTGCACTGTGCAATTTTCAACTACTGCTTCACTAACTGCACGTAGTCATGTCCTTTCTCACGAAGCCATTCTTCCACAAAACTCTCCATATTTCTCCCGTTTTTGTTTTGGACCATTAAGTTAGTTTTTCACATCTTTTGAATTATGCGTTCCACCAGCTTCTGAAGACAGTTAAATAGGCAGGGCAAAATTAGCAAGAGTAGTAAAACAACAATCAAGATTCCTACTGCATACATGATAAAAGTTCTTAGCCAAGGACTGATTCTTAAGCTTTTAAGCCATTCATCTATTCTCAGACCATCTTCTTCTTTTAATTGATGAAGGCCCTGTTGTAGTTCTTTAATCTTAGCATGTATTGATATAGAATGATCAGAGAGATTTATGTAACACATTCTTTTAAATTCTTTACATCTATGTCCTTGGGCTAACAACAAAAAATTAATGGCTGCTCTGTTCTGCAGTACAGCATGATTTACACTTTGTACATCTATAGTAAGCATAGATAAAACCTCTGATGTTTTGTTAAGTTCATCTTTAGTCTAGCATCCCAATTGTTTAGCTAACACTATAGCCTTTTTGGCAGCTTTTCCTGGTAACAGGGTTGCTACTATTACCTGTTTTAAAGTACTCTAAAATTGAGGTTGTCCAATCTGATCACATTTTAAGTCATGCACATCACGCCTCTTCTTTGTCTTCCCTAGCCTGTCCCATTGCATTAGCAATGATATATTAGGATGGAACAGCGCTAGTTTTCCTAGGTAACAGGGTCCCCCTTGTGGTTTTACCGGTATTTTATTCCAAGCTCTATCTCCACAGATCAAAAATACACCCTTTGGCAATCTTAGGGGTTTGTTTATCTTGGAACCATCACAGTTAGAATATAACTGAGATGATATCTTTTCTGAGTCTAGTGAAGAGTCCAGAGAAGCCCATTTGTTTCTTGGGTTATTTATACTCTGCAAATTCAATGAAACAAAGCTAAACCATCCTCCTGTTGAAACATTCCCTAAACTAGCATTGGCACTTCTAAAGAGATCTAATTCCTCTGGTGGAGATTGCAATGTTTCTTTAAGTGACAGTATCAACAAACATTGCTTATAGCCATCTCTTTGAGCTTCTGTATAACTAATATTCTTGTTTGGCCCTTTTACCTTTGCAAAATTCTTGCAAAGTGTCTGATTCCTTATCAACCCACAAAATTCCTCTGGTCTCTAGACAGGAACACCTGTTAGGCAGGTACGAAATGGATTTGTCACTCTTCCTAAGCTAAGGTATAGTGAACTTTGATTAGTCATGTTAGCCAAGGTTACCCAAATATTTTCTCTGGGCTGATTAAATTGTATTAGTCCATAACAAAGATTAGTCAAAAGAACAAGATAGATTATCCACCTTATCGCTCTCATGATTTCTTCTGCTTGGATTTTAATTTTAATGTCTGCACATATTTAATAAGCTTATCTAATTCTATGTCTGGATTTCCTACTACTGGTTTTCCTAAATAAGATCTTATAGATACCTTCACTTGCTTTTGACACCTTGTTGATAAAACTTTTGAATTTGCTTGCTTAATTAATCTATCACAAGCGTGTTCTGCTTCTCACTTATAAAAAGCTAATATCTTTTGTTCTGGTGCTTCAAATAACTGTAAAGCTATAGCAACTCCTAAGCCTGTGTCTCGTATTAAATCTCTCTGCCAAGAATCTCCTCGTTTTTGAAAGTCACAATGTTTACACCAAAAATGTTGTTTTAAAAATACTTGATCTTCTCAGTATGTTTTTCCACAACCCCCACAAACAAAAGCAATCCAACTGTTACAATTAAAATTCCCACAACTAAGACACTCAGGATTCTTTGGTCCTGGAATATGAACAGTCTGTAAAGCCTCAATAGCTGTAACAATTGCCGTAAAAGTTAACTCTGAAGGCAAAAATTGATCAGTCACTGGGGAAAGTCCTCTTATCTCTTGAAGAATAGGTCTCACTGTGCGAATCAGCTTCTCTTCAATTCTCCTCTGGTCCTGATCCGTCAGGCGAGCTAAGAGACGACTCATCCAGAGCTGGTTTAGTCCACTTTGCTGGCACCCAGAGTGAACCTGTAGGGGTGGAAACACAAAGATATCCCCTTCTCCAATATAGGACCTTTGCTGGGTTCTGCCAAATACCTGTTTTAGGGTCCCTATACCTGACCCATACTTCTTTGCCCTTTTTTCTCATTTCTTTTTGTCCATAATGTACCATTGCAGGTGGTGCCTCTGAATCCCCAAATACACACAAATGATTAAGAACAAAGAGCACTTTCATTAATCTTTCCTGAACATCTCTAATCTCTCTATGTTTTTCTAGATATCTCTTCAAGGTTCCATTTGCCCTTTCTACAATTGCTTGTCCAGTGGGAGAATGTGCTATTCCTGTAATGTACTTAATTCCCCATGATTTTAAAAATCTATTCACCCTGCCACCAATGTATGCAGGACCATTGTCTGTCTTAATCTGCTTTGGCACTCCCATTACTGCAAAACAACTACACAAATGCCTTATAACATGTAATGCTTTTTCTCCAGCTTGAGCTGTTGCCCAGATGTATTTACTATATGTATCTATAGTAACATGAACATATTTCAAGCGACCAAAACTATTTACATGAGTAACATCCATCTACTAGAGTTCATTAGATGAAAGACCTCGTGGGTTAACTCCCCATCCCATGCCATGACCCCCATTATGATGACTACAGATAGGACAAGCTCTCACTATAGCAGTGGCATCTGCATGGGATATTCCAAACTCCTGTTGTAACCTTTTTGCGTTCTGATGAAACATAGAATGTGCCTCCCTAGCAAGCATTTGCCCTGATAAAGGAGAAGTTTGAGTCACTGTGACGAGCTTATCTGCCCAGGCATTACCCTCTCTTAAACCAATTTCCCATTTGTGACTTCTTATATGAATGATAGCATAAGGATGTTCTCGGATTTTTACTGCTTTTTGAAGTTGTATGAACAGTTCAAATAGTCTCTGATTTCGTACTTCCTTGATAGCAGCGTCTTCTATTCTTTCCACGACACCAACTACATACAAGGAATCTGTAACAATATTCAAAGGTCCCTTCAGGACTGTCAGAGCCCAAAACACAGCTGCTAACTCCAAGGTCTGAAGGGTATTTGAATCATTTGCAGTAAGAATTTCATGATTCCAGACTCCCTGCTCCTGCCACGTAATTGCTGCTGTTCTTGACCTCTTCCCTGCATCTGTGTATGCCGTTATTGCACCAGGAATCGGCTCCTTTTCTCACTGTGGCCGAACCATCCAACTCAATTTTCCAATCCACTGTAATGGAGGATTTTTAATACTTTCAGTTATGACAGCACCTCCTATTCCTAGCAGAGCTTCCTGCAATTCTTCACTATTGACCAGATACCATTGTAAAGAGTCCTTTTTCATAGGAATCTGTATTAGTTCAGGCTCTCGCCCATCAACCTGCAAAATTTTCTCACGACCCCGTTTTATCAAAGCTGCTAACAGTTCAATTTTTTGAATTAAAGTTTTTGTTTGCTGAAGTGGAGGGGATAGCCATTCCAACACCCTTATCTCCCCCGTTTTTGTTTCTAGCTGTGTTAAAGCTCCCAGCAAATGTTTTTCACCACACCATATAGTGAGATTAAGCGGGATTCCCAGTATTCGCCGATGTACACGACCCTGAACCACACAGTTTGTAATTTGCTGAAGAGTTCTTTTCTGCTGAGGATTAAGGGTCACTGGTGCTGTTGGGTCTGTGCCTTTCAATAAGGGTTTAAGAGAATCTAACAGTTCATTTGGAAGGCCCACTATAGGTTTAAGCCATTGTAAATTACCTAGTAATTTCTGAGCATCATTTAAAGTAACAATCTGTGTTTTCAGTTCTAATTTCTGAGGCGTTACCAAACTTTGAGACAATGTCCATCCCAAGTATTTCTAAGGAGAAGTTAACTGTATTTTTTCTGGGGCTATAACAAGTTGAAAACGTCCTAGTAAGTTTTGTACATGTTTAACCTGTTGACTTGTAAATGACTTAGGCTGAGCAATCAAAATATCATCTATATAGTGATAAATGATAGCTTGTGGCCACTGTTGCCTCAATGGTTGTAATGCAGAATCTACGTAAAGTTGACATAAAGTAGGGTTGTTACGCATACCCTGAGGCAAAACCGTCCATTCAAATCTTTGATCTGGACCTTCTCTGTTCAGAGCTGGCAAAGTAAATGCAAAACGCTTTGTATCCCTGTTATGCAAAGCTATTGTGAAAAAGCAATCTTTGAGATCTATTATCAATAGAGGCCATCCTTCAGGTAACATTGCTGGATTAGGCAGACCTGGCTGTAGTGCACCCATTGGCTCCATCTGTTTATTAACCTCCCGCAAGTCATGTAGCAAGCGATATTTTCCTGACTTTTTCTTTATCACAAAGATAGGGGTATTCCAAGGACTTGTAGACAATTTCAGATGCCTTTGTTGATATTGTTCAGTGACCAAGGCATGAGCATGTTGCAGACTTTCCCTTTTTAAAGGCTATTGCTTTACTTATATAGGCTCATCACTTTTCTAAATTATGGGAATCGGGAAAGTCCAAGCAATGGCTATTATCCCAAAGGGTGCTCATTTGTCAGGACAACTCCTAACTGTGTCAAAATGTCTCGCCCAATTAGGCATTGCACCGTAGGTGGTAACTGAACAACAGAAAATATTGCCTTTATGACTTTACCATCTATTGAGACAGTAAGAGGTGACGAGCGACTTGCAAGAGTTAAACCTCCAACTCCCGTTACTGCTGTAGCAGCTGGCTGTAAAGGCCAATGTGCAGGCCAACACTGTGGTGCAATAATACTTGAATCAGTACCCGTGTCTAGCAAACCTGTAGGCATGCATTTTTGTCTCTTATACTCTAACAAAACCTCTTTTCTTGGTCTGTCATTCAGATCCAAAGTTAATAGAGTCAAACTTCTTGTAGATCTAAATCCATCTCCTCCACGGCTTTTCCGTGAGGATACAGCCTTAGTAACTTGCTCTAGAGGAACTAATTGAGCAATCCTTTGTCCTTTATTAATCCGAATAGGAGGAAATGGAGTATGAACTATAATCATAATTTCACCAGTATAGTCTGCATCAATGACACCAGGCAGCACAAATAATCCAAGCATAGAGGCCGATGATCTTCCTAATAACAAAGCTCCCATTGTCCTGCCCTCTATTATAATAGGTCCATTAATTCCAGTGGGGACCTTCTGCGGCTGTGGTGTCATTAAAGTCACTTCTACTGCGGCTGCCAAGTCCATCCCGAGGCTCCCTCTTGTGGCTGGACGCAAGGTGTCGCTGTTGGAAAGGCTGGAGCAGCTATTTGTGTCGGAGCGTGGCTGCTCTTGTTCGCGCTGTTTCGGGCGTTTCCCGGTCTCCTCTTACAGGCAGCAATGTTATGAGTATCCGATTTGCACTTAGGACACCATATTCCAGCAGCAGAGCATTCTCGCCGAACGTGTCCTGTCCCTCCACATCGGAAACATCTCATACGGCTGCCGTAAATATTTCCCTGGGTTGCTACTGACGCTTGGAGGGGTGCAAGAGCAGCTAACACCTGTGTCTGTGAAGCTTTTGCCTGCTCTTTTAATCCCTCCCCCAGCTCTTTAATAGCCTCAACTAAAAATGCTTGCTGTCCCGTTGGTATAGTAGCCATCTTCTCTAATGCATCTTCTATAGTCCAATTAGCTCCTAATGTGTTTAACACACTTCTTGTAGAAGCATTACAATTTTGCAAAGCACACTGCTTCAATGATCCACGCATAAACTCAGGCACTCCAGCTCTCTCTATTGCTGCCGCTGCCTTATCAATAAATGCTCCAAAAGTCTCATCCCTTCCTTGTTTAATTTCCATATATGCTGGCAAACCTCCCGGGTCTTTCACCTTATCTATAGCCCTTCGAGCTAGTTGCATTGCCTCTCGACACTTCTCAGGTCCTAGCATAGCTTGTGCCTCAGTGCGAAAATATGGTCCTAAACCCATCAATTTATCCATAGTTACTCCATGAAGAGGATCTCCAGGCTGTCTTTGTATAGCTACAGTTTCATTAACTTCTGCCTGCCAGTGTGCACTAAACAAAAGCCTCTGATGTGGCGAGAAAATAAGCTTAGCAAGACTTCTACAATCTTCTGGTAGCAATATATTAGTACTCCAAACATAATCTAATATTTGCCTAGCCGGTTCACTAGTAACTTTAAATTGACTCACTGTAGCTCGCAACTGTGACAACAACTTCTAATCTAACGGTGTAATCTGAGCTGTTAACCCCCCGCCTGCCTGCTGCTGAAAAATTACAGGACAAGCCAGTTCTGTTGCTAGTTCTAAAGCCTGCCCATCTCCTTTGTCCAGCTCCTCTCTTGCCAAAGTCGCCCAAACTTCCCTCCGTTCCCTGGCCAGAGCCTCCGTTAGGTCAGACTCTGCCCTAGGGGTCGGCTTACTGGCAGACAAACTTTGACAAACTGTCGATTTCTGTTCTGAGGGGGCTGGAGGAGCCGTGGGCTCACAACGCGACTCTGTTTCTGTGTCCTCAGGCACAGGTCGCAAGGGAGGTAGCTCCACTGTAGACACAGCAGGTGGCATGGAAACACCAGGCAACCAATCCTCCCCGCTAAAACCTCTATTTTTCTCTAGTGCTGAAGTTCTCTGCTCGGCAGCTTTCTTTTCTGCCTGATGTTGTAATAATTCATTGTGAACTACCTTCCACCACTTTCCCAACTTTTTAGCTGTCTTATCATCATCTAAAACTTCTTCCCATAGTTTATCCCCAAACTTACGCCACTCAGACAACTCATGTACTGTATGAGGATTTACAAAGAACCCCTTAGAATACCCATATGTTAATAACCCTGGCAGATCTTTTTCCAAATCAATGCCTTTAATCTGCCTTTTCTGCAAGAATGCAGTAAATAAATCATATGCTGCTTGCCTCTCCATACCTATATTGTCAGCGCTGTTGCAGCCCTCCGAGGTCGTCGGCAGCACGTATCGGCCAGGCTTGCCTCTGCAGTCACCTGGGGCACGGTGCACTCTATTTCAATTCAGCACTTTTGCCGTCCTGGCTGCATCAGGACCCGAACCCTTTTTCGTCACTCCACCGTGGCGCCTATCACATCGGGGTCACCATTTTGTGGAAAAAATGACGGGAGACAAGTCCATTCTATAATGTCAACAAGTCTCAGTTTATTTCAAGCACACATGTATAGTTATACCCGTTATAATGAAGCTCATGCATATTGCAAAATTTAAGCTCATCATTGGTGTATGAAAAACAGGTCAACCCCACCTTTGGAGTTTTCTAAGCTTGCTTTGTTTTCCCTTACATTTATCTTTTTGCTGAACATTCTACTGTTGTTGGGAACCAGCTTAGCCAAGGACATAAGATATTATTGCTACATCTGCTATTGCTGCACTGTGCAATTTTCAACTACTGCTTCACTAACTGCACGTAGTCATGTCCTTTCTCACGAAGCCATTCTTCCACAAAACTCTCCATACACATCTTTCACCCCGTGCCCCAAGCAGGAAATTGAAAACACTTCCAGCAAAGCTCCTGACCTTTACAGCAATCCCAGGCTTCCCTTCTTTGGGAAGTGCCCTCCGGAGCTGTGCCCAGGCTGGTCTGGAGCTGGGAGCAGCCCTGCCCCAGCCAGCCCCTCTCAGCAGCAGCACCTGCCCTGCTCAGGGTGGCTCCTTCCCCCCACAGCTCCTGGCCAGCGCTGGGAGCAGCTCCAGGGCCGGCTGAGAGCTGTCCCTGGCAGGCAGCAGAGTCCCTGGCCCAGCACAGAGCCCTGGGCTGCAGGACCCTGCTCTGCAGGACAGCCCTGGGCACCCCTGGCTGCTCTGCACAGGAGATGAGCAGAGAATGCACTCACAGGGTCTGTGGGCATTGGCATGTTCCAGCTTTAGGAGATCTCTCCAGGAGCTGCAGCTGCATTGTCCTGCAGCCAGAGGTTCCTGTGCCAAGGGCTCGCAGTGATTCTACCCTAGGCACTTCTCAGCCCCTTCCCAGCCCTGACTGATTGAAGATCTCTGTGCCTCTGTGCTGTGCCCGGGCTGGCTGCAGGCAGTGCCCCAGCCCTGCTGGGCTGGGAGAAGAGCTGCTCAGCAAGAGCAATGTGCTTTTGAAGCTCTGCTTGGTTACCAGGATCACCCTCTGTGCCAGGAGCCCGGCCCAGCTCAGCAGCACAGACACAGCACAAGGACTTTAATGACCCTCAGGGCTTTGTGCTCAGGCCCTGAACATCAGGCCCTGAGAGGGAGCTGCAGAAACCTCTCCAGAACTCCAAGTCAGAATCCAGCTCCAAAGTTTCTCTGACTTTTAATGGGTCCCACTGAGGGACACGACTGAGAAAGTGGCCCCAGGCCCCAGGCAGAGCAGAGAACTGGAGGCACTGATGCCAGGTGGGGACAAAGAGAAGCCAAGTCTTGGTGCCCTGGGGCACAGCAGGGTCTGTGCCACCAAGGGCTGTGAGGAGACACCTTGTTCTGAGGCCCTGGGGCCTCCTGGCACAGCCCCAGCCAGGCTGGGCACTGTCAGCCCCTGGTCCTGCCCTCAGCATCCCCCCTGGCGCACATCCCAGTGGCCTCAAGGATCTGCTGGAAGGAGTCCCTGGGGTGCCTTGGTCAGGAATGGCCCTGGGGGCTCCTTCATGCTCCCAGGGACTGCAGGTTTTTGAAAGGACTTTGGCTTTTGCTTTTGCCTTGGAGTCTCTGAGAGCTTTGTGCAATCATGGCCTCCAATTATCTGCTGTAATTAGTCCCTGGAGAGGCTTTGTCAGGAACAACACTCAGTGGAGCTCATTAATGCTTCAAGGTACTTCAGTTCTTTAAGGTACTTGGTGTTACCCTTTTGCTACAGACTCTGAGAGAGGTTTGTGCAATCATGGCCCCAATTATCTGCTTCAAAAGCACATTTTTCTTGCTGAGCAGCTCTTCTCCCAGCCCAGCAGGGCTGGGGCACTGCCTGCAGCCAGCCCGGGCACAGCACAGAGGCACAGAGAGCTTCAATTAGTCAGGGCTGGGAAGGGGCTGAGAAATGCCTGGGGCAGAATCACTGCGAGCCCTTGGCACAGGAACCTCTGGCTGCAGGACAATGCAGCTGCAGCTCCTGGAGAGATCTCCTAAAGCTGGAACATGCCAATGCCCACAGACCCTGTGAGTGCATTCTCTGCTCATCTCCTGTGCAGAGCAGCCAGGGGTGCCCAGGGCTGTCCTGCAGAGCAGGGTCCTGCAGCCCAGGGTGCTGTGCTGGGCCAGGGACTCTGCTGCCTGCCAGGGACAGCTCTCAGCCGGCCCTGGAGCTGCTCCCAGCACTGGCCAGGAGCTGTGGGGGGAAGGAGCCACCCTGAGCAGGGCAGGTGCTGCTGCTGAGAGGGGCTGGCTGGGGCAGGGCTGCTCCCAGCTCAGACCAGCCTGGGCACAGCTCCGGAGGGCACTTCCCAAAGAAGGGAAGCCTGGGATTGCTGTAAAGGTCAGGAGCTTTGCTGGAAGTGTTTTCAATTTCTTGCTTGGAGGAGGATGGGAAATTTTGGGTGGTGACAAAAATTTTTTTGCTTTTTATATATTTGTAATATATTTGTAGTTCTGTAAATTACTGTTATATAGTTATAAAACTGTAATCCATACTTTTCTCTATTAATGTCTTAATTCATTCTACTAAAATACTATTATGTACTTATAAACCTGTAATCCTTAATTGATTCTAATATATTTCCTACCTATCTCTTAGATTTTAGACCAATAAGCTGACTGTCTAAATACATTCCTGAAATACTGCATACTATTATTATTAAGAGGACCCACAAGAAGAACATTTTAGTTTTTGAATGTGAGCAGTCATAACAAAAAGTGGGGCAAAGAAGCCTTTGGACCTACTTCAATGGGTAGAGCCCAGGATGAGTAAGTTGGGAAACTGAATCTCCTATTGGATGTTCCTGTTAAATATTCTAATTAATGAACCTTGTTACCTTATTGAAATTGGGGGCTGGGTGTGCCCCATCCCCACTGGGACGCCTGGAAGCTTCCAATAAAGGTCTGGTTTTTATTTACTGTTCTAACACTGTTGCAAGGTTGTTTTTTTTTTCCTCTTTTGATTATAGACAACAGAGGGATGAGAGAAGCAGAACAGGAATTGTAATCCCAGAATCACAGAACATTCTGAGTTGAAAGGGACACATGAGATGATCAAAGGAATGTTTGAACATTTACAGAGACTCCAGAACTGTGGAACAGAACTGTCCTTCTCGTCCAGATGCCCATAGAAAATAGTGGGGTTTGGCCTCCCAAATTCTGTCTGTCTAAGGATTCCTTCCTTGGACCTGACAACAGGCCTGGCTGGCCCTGGCCTGCTTGGGGCTGCCTCTAATCAACCTTTGAAACACTGGGACTGCACCCTTTCCTTCCTGTGGAGAACTGTCATTCCACTCCAGGAGCCACGGCTGAAATGGAATTCCACCCCCAAAACTCCCCAAAGCCAGGGTATTCATAAGACAGGAAAGCTGGACAGGACGAACATTGGTCGAACCAATATGGTTAAAGCTACGTTCTCCCTTTATTAGTGAAAAGATGGTGGTTTATATACACTTCCATACAGTTTACAGTTTACAAAGGCACTCTCATTGGCAAGCTAACATTGTTTACCTTTGCCTTAAGGTGGTCAGGCTTTTCATACTGCAACTCTACCCTAATTCACACTCAGATAGCTTATTACGTTGTAGTTACTTTAACATAATTTCTAAACTGCGCCACAACTAAATTCCTACTGCATCAAAGGCTCCTAGGCCCCACCAAGGCCACTTATCAGGGGCCTAGTCTGAGGGGTAGCTCAATTCTTAATCCAGACATAAATCATGCCCTCTTTCTCTCAGAAATTCTGCAACAGCTCCCCATATATCTAAAGGCTGCTTTCAGACAAAAGCTGCAAGGACAGACAGGTCTAGCCTGCCTTGGCCTCTGGCGACTGCTTCTCATGTGCTTTCAAAACCCTGGGGCCCTGTGGTTTCCTTCCTGTAGAAAAGAACTGTCCCTCTTGTCCAGGTGCTCTTGGCTTCATGCACTTGACCACTCTAGAAGGACACAGGAGCTCTGTGCTCAGTGGGGTGGAGGCTGAGGACAGCTGAGGAGAGCCCTGGGAGGGACTGAAGGGTGATTCCAGAGGTGGTGGATCCTTTGACATGGCAAAGAACAGCCAGAGAAAGAAAAGACTCATGTAAAGGGGGATGACGACAGCCTGCAGGGACAGAGGCGCAGGGCAGGGACACCGTGGGACAGCCTGGGCTGCAAAGGGCTCAGGGATGTGCAGCAGCTGCAAGGCCCTGACAGAGCCAACCTGTGCAGCCCTTTGGCCATGGCTGCTGGCCCTGGGCCTGAGCCACGAGGGGACAAGTGACCCTTGCAGCCCTGGGGCCTCAGTGCCTCCTTGTCCCTGCTCAGCAGCCTGGCAGGGGCCGCCCCATGGTCCTGCCCTTGGCATGGCACATCCCCACATGCCAGTGCCCATCCCGGGAAGAGCCCTGAGCAATGAGGGAGGGACAGGATCTGCCTTGCCAGGGGCTGGGGCTCAGGCCTGGGCCCTTTGCATTCCTGAAACACATCCAGGTTTGCTCAGCACCAGAGACACCTTTCCCTTGCTTGTGCCCAGCTGTCATCAGTGCCTCCAGTGTTCTGCTCTGACTGGAACCTGGGGACACTGTCTCAGTTGTTTCCATGACACGGATATTTTCAAAGTACAAGAAACTTCAGTGTTTCAATGTAACTGAGTTCTTGAGGGTTTTGTGACATCACTGAGTGTCTTGGTTCGACAAGACAAGAGTCTGTGAAGGAGGGCTAAAGCCTCCTGTGCAATGCAGAAGGTAAACCCGCTCCCTCCAAATTTCTAGGAGTTTTAAATTAAAAGGCTCTCAGGCAAAAATATGGGAATAGGAGTAACAATTCTTTACTAGGAGAAAACTAGACAACAATTTAAAAAGGCAAATGCAATCGGTACAAACAAAACCAGTGAAAAAAGTCCACAACCTGAGGATTCGGGGTGCCAGTGGCAGTCCTGCTGGGACGATTGCTCCCCTTGCAGTGGCTGATGAACTGCAGCTACAGTGGTGATCTTTAGAAGGGTATAGTTTTCCTCTGAAGATCTGGTGGCAGTGGGGCCGGTCTTCCTCTGCGCCGGGGTTGCCTCCGAGCTCCGCTGCCGCCGCCTCAGCACGCTCCGGCTGCTTCGCTGCGAGATCCCGTGAAGAGAGAGAGGGAGCTGCTTCTCTGGGAATCCCGCAAAGAGAGAGCGAGAGCTGCTTCTTTGGGAGTCCCGCAGAGAAAGCTGCCTCGTCTCCCCAAAAAGCTACCCCTTTGTTGGAGGGTGCCACGGGAGACAAGACTCATGATATCATGATCATCAAGTCTCAGTTTATTGTGACCGATTACACAGTTTATATATTTTTGTTAATTAGCTCATACATATTGCAAAAGCCAAGCTCATGATTGGTTGCTATGTGACTTGTACTATTATCTTAAAAGTATCTTTGTGAATGATACTTGCCTGTCCAGCTGGCCTTGCAGTTAGAACAGCTTAGTACTTCTTTGTTCTTCTCTATCTATTTCTACATACCAAGCAGTTTCAATATCCTGCTTTCTGCACACCATCTACTCTTCAGGGTCATGCGAACTTTGCAGCAGTCACGTAGCCCTCCCTATTTGGATTAATTTTACAGTATCATGTCCCCTGTTGTACAACCATTCCTCTGTCAAGCTCTCTTCACCCCTTTATACAATAATAGAGTGATTGGCTTCCCCCTCTGGGTGGGACCCCTGACAATGGGATGGTGTTGCGTTTACCAGCCCTGCATTGAATCAGTCAATGGCCCATTAGCAAACCATTACCTCTTAGGAGCAAAACCGGTTCTTGGAAAAGATAACAAACTTGCCCAACTTTCAACAGATGGCAAATAGAATACAAGCTTATCTTACAACCCAGGACACTGAGGCAATTGTGACATGAGAGAGCTGGCTGTGATGTCACAGAATATGGTGTGATTCAATAGACCAGGCTCTGCCATCATCGAGGGTGGCTCTGTGGCATGGGAGACAGGGTTGTGACATCACCAGGTGGCTGTGTAACATCATAGAGCAGGCTGTGACATCACAGAACAGACTGTGACATTCCAGGGTGACAGTGACATCATGGGGTCTTCTGTGACATCACAGCACTGCTTTATGGCATCACAGGGTGACATCATAGAGTTGGCTCTATGACATCACAGGGGCTGTGTGACATCACAGGAAGCAGTGTGACATAACAGGGGCAGTGTAACATCACAGAGATGTATGTGTGACATCACAGAGGGGTGTGTTAAATCACAGAGAGAGTATGACATCACAGAAATGACTGTGCAACATCACTGAGAGCTGTGTGACATCACAGGGTCATTATGACATCACAGAGATGCCTGGGTGACATCATAGGAGGTTGTGTGATATCATATAAATGCCTGTGGGACATCACAGGGGCTGTGAGACATCTCAGAGGCTGTGTGACATCACAGGAGGCAGTGTGACATCAGAGAGATGTTGGTGCGACATCACAGAGATTTGTGTGATATCACAGAGATGTCTGTGTGATGTCACAGAGATGTTCATGCAACATTGCAGGGATCTGTGTGACATCGCAGGAAGTTGTGTGACATCACAGAAATGCTCATGTGACATCACAGGAAGGCTGTGTAATATCACCCTGCTGTTTTAAATGCTTTAAACTTCTTTTAAGTTTTCGTTGCCTCTGAAGATTTACGTATTTCTTCTAGAGTTGTCATGCACTGTTCATGTAAATAATAATTGTTGTGCATTTTTTTTATAAGAGAGAATAAGTTAGAGAAGTAGCAATTTCGTCCTCCAATCCAGTGCCACTTTGTAAATTTCATATATTATATAAATAAAAAAAAAAGTTACGTCCTTTTACTCTTTTAATCTTAATATGAGTGCGCGAGTTATTTTGTGTCCTAGTGCAACAGTTTGACATCACAGGGGCTGTGTGACATCACAGAGAGCTGTGTGACATCACAGGGGATGTGTGATGTCACAGAGGCTGTGTGACATCACTGGGGCTGTGTGACATCACAGGGGCTGTGTGACATCACAGGGGATGTGTGATGTCACAGGGGCTGTGTGACATCACAGGGGCTGTGTGACATCTCAGAGGTTGTGTGAGGTCACTGGGGAGGTCTCTCTGCCCCATTCCCCCCCCAGTTCCCCCAGAGAAGTCCAACGCTGCTCGTGCACAGCGGGGTCCCCTGTCCCCCCGGGTCCCCCCGCCCCCGGCGCCGCAGCCTCCCCCAGAGGATGTTCCACGAGATCGACCCCAGAGCCTGACACGGGGACGGGGACCGGGGCTGTGGGGGTGGGACAGGGGGACAGGGACCCCCCGGCATTGTCCCTGTGTCCCCAGGGCCAGAGCCTGGGCCAGGGCTCCTTCGCCCTGTGACCAACGAGGGCTTGAGAGCGCTGAAAAAATCCCCAGCAAAAACCAGATTTAATATTAAGTGACAGCAGCACAAAGTTCCTTGGCAAGAGTCACTCTGCTCCTGACAGGACACTTCAGGAACACCAAGGAAGCAAAGCAACAACAAAACCAAACCAAATCCAGGCAATCAAACCAGAAATGAACTGAGAACTGTCTCTGTATGTGTCTGTGTGTGACAAAAGGGCAGTGAAGGCAAGGATAAAAGGAATATGGCCTAAAAGCTTAACAGAGTTCAAACTTAACAGGACTTAACTTACACCTTAACTTTAAATGATAGTTTCACAGTCACAATTTAGCAAAAGAGAAGAGCTTAACAGTATTTAACCTAACTTATAACATACAACCTAGCAATCTAACAGAGGAATAACATTTAAAAATATTTAACTCAGCTTATAACTTATATAAAACATAACAACTTAGGAAAATAACAACTCTTAGAAGCATTTCACTTAACTTAGACCTCTTGACTTGACCTTACTTACGGGCCTGACTGGCTCAGCTATCCAAGGCACTCAGACCCCTCAGGGAGCAGCATTTCTGCCACATTTCCCCAGCACAGGCACTCCTGTGTGCACACAGACACAGAGAGTCAGTGCAAGGCACCTGTGAGAAATTCCCCTGAGGGCAGGGAAATGCTCCCTGGGGATGCTTTGGCATCTCCCCAGCGGGGAAGGGTTGAGCCTGGAGGAGTGGGGGGATCGGCCCAGGCTCCCTCGTTGTTGGGGATCCCCGAGTGCAGCAAACGGGAGAGTTCCCGGCTCGGAGAGGCCCCACTCAGAGGGAGTCGCTGGCCCAGGAGAGCTCCAAGGGCTCCTTTTGGAGCACTGTTTGTAGGGCCCCAAGAGAGGGGCTGCAGTCCCAGCCATGTTTCATCCTGGCCGCACTTGGCATCAGCAGCTTTCTTTGGCAGGGTGAGAACAGGGATGATGTGCCACCGAGGGAACAAAAACAGTTCCCAGGGCTGCTCCTAAAACAGCCAGGATCTGGCTGGGCAGCAGCAGTGCCTGGAGCAGAGCGTGTTTGTGCTGAGCTCCAGAGGAGCTGAGCCCAGGGGCTGCTGGCCAAGGCTGAGGCCAGCGAGCATTTCTCATCTGGCAGGGCGGCCTGAGAAGGGGAGGGGGGAATGCACCAGCACAGGAACCATGGAACCAAGGGATCATTGTGACACTGTGGGGCACCATGGAACCAAGGGATCATTGTGACACTGTGGGGCACCATGGAACCAAGGGACCATCGTGACACTGTGGGACCTGTGAGACCAAGTGACCATTGTGACACTGTGGGGCACCATGGAACCAAGGGACCATTGTGACACTGTGGGGCTTCATGGAACTGAGGGGTCGTTGTGACATCGTGGAACCCCATTTAACCAAGGGTTCACTGTAACATTGCAGGGCTACATGGAACCACAGCTTCAGTATGACACTGAGAGTCCTCCCATCATCAATGATCTGTTGTGACGTTGTGGAGCCAGAGGAGAGCATTGTGACACAGCAAATCCCCAGGGTCCAAAGGTCCACTGTGACATTACAGGGCTCACAGAACAGAGGAATAACCTGACATTGTGTGGCCTGGAGAGCCATGGAGACCACTGGGACACTGGAGGGGCTCATGGAATCATTGGGACCATTAGGACACTGCAGGGCCTTCTGGAACCTGGGGTCTATTGTGACACTGCTGGACCCCAGGGAATCATTCTTCCTTATAAGAAGAGAGAATTGCTGGACTGTTAGTTTAACCAGAGAAGTTAGAGAAGTAGCAATTACATCCTTCAATCCATTGCCGCTTTTAAAATTTCATGTATTGCATAAATCAAAATTAAAAACCACTTCTTTTTAGTCTTTTAATCTTAATATGAATATGTGAGTTATTTTGTGTCCTAGTGCAACAGTTTGGCATCACAGGGGCTGTGTGACATCACAGAGAGCTGTGTGATATCACAGGGGATGTGTGAAATCACAGGTGCTGTGTGGCATCAGAGGGGCCGTGTGACATCACAGAAATGTCTGTGTGACATCACAGGGGCTGTGTGACATCACAAGGGCTGTGTGACATCACAGGAATCAGTGTGACATCACAGGGGCTGTGTGACATCACAAGGGCTGTGTGACTTCACAGAGATGTCCATGTGACATCACAAAATGCTGTGTGACATCATAGGGGCAATATGACATCACAGATATCTGTGTGACATCGCAGGAGGTTGTGTGACATCACAGAGCCTTCCAGGTGACATTACAGAGAGCTGTGTGACATCACAGGGTCAGTGTGACATCACTGAGATGTCTGAGTGACATCACAGAGAGCTGTGTATCATCACAGGGGTAATATGACATCACAGAGCTGTATGTGTGACATGACAAGAGGCTGTGTGATATCACAGGTGTTTGTGACATCACAGGAAGGCTGTGTAATATCACCCTGCTCTTTTATATGCTTTAAATTTATTTTAAAAGTTTTCTCCGCTTCCTAATGATTACATTTTTCTTCTAGACTTCTCATGCACTGTTCACGTAAATAATAATTTTTGTACATTCTTCTTTATAGGAAGAGAGAATTGATGGACTGTTAGTTTCACCAGTGAATTTAGAGAAGTAGCAATTACATCATTTAAACCATTGCCACTTTTAAAATTTCAATGTTGGGGAAGATGAATAAATATGATTGCCTGGCAAAAGATTTACAATAGTACAGCCAGGATGAAAATAATCCCCCCTACGGGTTGAACAATGCCCTTGCCTACAGATAGGACCAAAAGTCAAATAGACTGTTCTATCTCACCTCCCAAAATGTATGGCTCATCCCACACCTGTAACCCTCCCCTGAAGCATCAGGCCTCTGTGACCCCATTGGCCCAAGTCTTGTTCCAGCCCACCTTGAAGCCCCCTGGTAAGCGGTCTCCGAGGAGCCAGATGCCCTCTTGGAATTTCACATCTCTTGGGACTCCCCTTCTCTTGGAACTCCTCTTCTCTTGGAACTCCCTCCCTCTTGGAACTTCCACCCTCTCCTGGAGCATCTTCTTGTCTCTCTCTACTCCTTGTCTCTCCCCTCTCCCTCCCCCTCAGGCCCTGCCACGTGCTGCGTCTGGCAGCTCCATGCAGGACCTTTCACCATCCCTAATAAACCTGATATTCTCAGAGCAGCCTTCAGAGATCTCTTGTCTCCGTCCATCCAAACCGTCCTGGAGCACAGCGTCCCGCACCTCTCTGCCACACAACCTGGCAGTCAGCCTGGGCCAGTTCCCCTCTGCCTGAGCGTGCCAGGCAGCAGACGGGGCTGGGTCAAGTCCCTCTCAGCTGTCCCTGTTTGTGTGCCAGAAGCCTCTCAGGGTGGGGTGGGGGCACAAACCCGGGCCCCTCAGAGGCTCACAGTGAGGCCCCACAGCCCCTCCTGCCCACAGCCAAATCTCTCCAGACTGCTCTGCCAGGACTGGCAGCCTTGGGTTCTTCCGCCACCATTTCATGGCTCTGTACCCTGCATTGCTCTACTTCAATTCTTTTGCCATTAGGTAAAACCGAACACACCACCAAGTTCCAAAACAGGGCAACAGAAAGTGTCAGAAAGCAGAGCACCTGTCCTCTCAGGAAATGCGCAGAGAGGTGGAGTTATTCAGTTTTCTGAAGAACGGGCCCCAGGGAGACTTTCTTGCCGCTTTCCAAGACTTCAGAATGGCTTTGAAGAAAGTGGGGGACACCGTTTTTAACAGGGCCAGTTACAATAGAATGTGGGAGAATAGTTTTAAACACAAAGGAGATCTAATCAGAGTAGGTCTAAGGAAGACCTTGTTTAGTCGGAGCATGGTGCCACCCTGGCACAGGTTGTCTCAAGAGCTTGTAGGTGCCCCATCCCTGGAACCATTCCAGGTCAGTGGGACAGGGCTCTGAGCAACCTGATCTCTTTAAAGATGTCCCTGTTAATTGCAGGACACTTGTACCACAGGACTTTACAGAGCCCTGCCAGCCCAGCCCAGCCCGCACTCCTCAGCATTTTCATTTGAAGAGCACCAAGAGTGGAGGAGGTGAGGAGGAAGGGGGCTCATCTGATGCCTCAGACCTCAGTGGAGGAGGAGCCCATCCCTCGGACATTCTTTCACCTGCAGTCCCTTGGCATTTTACCTGCAGGAGCTCTTTGGCAGACCAGCGCCGCTCCTCGTCTCTCTGCAGGCAGCAGCTCAGGAAGTCACGCAGCCAAGCCAAGAGGAGCTTGGGCTGCTGCAGCTGTGACGTCCCTGCTGTGGCTATCAGGAGTTTAGTCTGGAGAAAAAGGGAACACGAGGCTCCACCTGCTTCTTTCCCATCTGTAACTGCTCTCCCAGAGCCCATTGTTTAACCTCCATTCTGCAGTGGCAGTTTCTGCCCTGGCAGAGACCCAGGGATGACTTTACCAACAAAAAACCCAAACTCTGATGCAACCACAGCTTTGCCAACATCCTGCCAATCTTGCCTTGGCAGCCGATTTCATTGACTGACCTAGTTAGTGGGAGCTACATCAGCAAAAGCACATTTCCTTCTCTGAGGATTCACACCAGCTTGACAGCCTTTTTGGAAGGGGGACTTTGCTATACTAACTAATTCCAAGGATTAGTACATGAAAGGCATCTCTGCAGGGCTTGTTGATCCCTTAAGCACAGTTGCCATAGAACAAGACTCATCAAGTTTTTTGTCCTGTTCTTGAAAACAATGGTAATTGGAAGAAAAGAAAGGAAATCCATCAGTTAATCCCCAGGTAAAGAAACAAACATTTACAATCTCATATTCAACACAGACACATTAAGTTGCATGCACAAATATATTGGGATGAAAATGCCTGTTTGGGCACAAAGGAGCCACCTGCAGCTCTGTCTCTCAGCAGTCTTAAAACTTCAGCTTCTCTTATGCAACAAAAGAAAAACTTTTCCTGCTCAGAAAAAGGAGAAATGCCACCCCTTTGGACACCTTCTGCTCATTTGCCTACTCAAGTCAATGAGTGGTAGGCCCATCCCAGAAAATGCCAGGAAACAAACAGGAGGTTTTGGCAGGCTCTCCCCCTCACAAGGCTCCGGCTTGGTGACGTGGAGAACGTGGCTTGGGCTATGAGAGAAAAACGGTCACTGAGTGTTTCAGCAACACTGCACAAGAAGCAGAAGAGACTCTGTGGCCTTGAAGCCTCATGCCCAGGTTTCAGGCATGTTTCCCAGTAGCAGAAACTGCAAAGGGGGTTAAGTTCCCCTCTAGAAACCACTGTTTTAGAAACTTTGCTGGGTTTGGGTTTCTTTCCTTCATTTCTGGAAGGATAACACCAGTTCTAAGATGCTTGTTTCCTGTTATTGGGGTCATCTACACAGACAAAAGAACTGGAACCGCTTATAACCCAAAGGAAAGTGTTGCCTGAGAATGGGGTTTGTTTGCATGTGGTGAGGCTTGAGTTCCACACTGATGCAGCCAAAACTGCACCAGATGCTGATGTGTTGCAGGGACGTTTTTAGGTGGAAGTAGTTCCAGCAGATGGCAATGGGATCTTGTCCAATGTCACGCAGAACACGGGGCAGGTGAGAAAGAGAAGCGGGATCTGTATTTGCTCCTTACCATGGCAGGACTTTGGTTCCAGTAAGGAAATTTTTGTTCTACCATTTCAATTCCCACAATTCCAAAAGACCATATGTCCACTTTGGGGCCACATGGTTTACGCATCACCACTTCAGGCGCCATCCACCAAGGAGTCCCAGCTACCGAGGGCAGTCTCTTCTCCTCAGGGCCGAGCTCAACAGAGATGCCAAAATCAGCTGAGGGGAAAGCAAAATACTGGTTTTATTTTAATTCTGTGCAATTAGGAAATCGAGCAAAAGAATTCCCCAGTAGAACTTTGAGAACATGCTGTTGGAATGTCCTGGACAACTGTCCCTGCTCTGTTTCTTCAGGACTTTAGCCAAGGAAATATGGTATTGGCGACTTAAAAAATCCCCACATTTTTTACACTGCCTTCAGCAGTGGCTTTTGCTCTTTGGAAGCTTTAGACTTGTAACTCCCTCCCTCTGGAAGGGACACACACAGAGCAATGCCACTCGTGGCTGCTTGTTCCTTGTCATACGTCTGTGCACGTTGCAACCGTGTCATCAGCTCAGAGCGGGGGTCCCTGCACTGCCACCAGCACCATTTTTGGGGAGCTGGCAGTCACTCAAAGCAGCCCCTCACCCCACATCCCCACATCCCTGAACGCTGCACCTGACCAAGGATATACTGACCCCGCTTGACAGAGCCGTCGGTTCCAAAAAGGATGTTGCTGCTCTGCACATCTCGGTGGATCCCGTGGTTTGAGTGAAGAAAATCCAGTCCTTGCAGGCACTGAGAGAGAAAACACAAACAGGAGGGCAAAAATTAGCGGTGTGATTTCATCGCACAAGAAAAGAAACAAAGAATCTAAAAGATGCTCTCTGCAGGGGAATGGCGAGCAATGGCAGAACGCAGGGCCATTGAGAGGAAGAGTTGCTGCTCCAACACTTGCAGAGCAGGACCTTTCTAAGGAAAGGCATGTCAGTTTTTGAAAGAGCAACAGCACCTGCTGCTGTTGTACACTGTCCCTGCAAAGCAGCCAGGATGACTGCTGCTGCTGCAGGGGATGTGCTCAGAAGCAAAGAGCATTTTGGCTGCACTGCTGTCCTTTTTAGCTGAGGACTGAGAGAAATGAGTCTCTCCTTTTTTCTTTGCTGTTCATTTTAAATCCTGCTACCAGCAGCTTTGCTTTTACAAACAAGGAATGAAGTGAAGAGAGGCAAAAGTTAAAGGAGGCAAGATGGAGAACAGCAAATACAAGAGGCAGAGTGAGAATACAACAGCAGGAGATAAGAGTACAAGAACAGAGTACAGTGAGTGCAAGGGCACTGGCAGGCATTTCACTGGAGATGCTTTTACTTGCCCATAGCATACTAACAATGCAGAAGCAAAGCTTTATACATGAAACCTCTCCTCTTCTGAGCCCCTGTTTCCCAAACCCTTGGAAGCACAGGTGGGATTGCTGACCCCCTGACTGATGGATGCTATGTCACCTTCACACAGGCAGGTCTTGCTGATGACATTGCTCAGAGTGCCTCCGTCCATGTACTCCATGACCAGCCAGAGTTCCTCACACAGAAGGTAGCTGAAAGAAGGAAACAAGGACATGGGGATGAACATACATGGCTACATTGCTGTTTGGAAAAGACAGGGCTTGATTCTTGTTTTCACGTCCCTTGGAGACAAAGGCAGAATCAAAGCAATAGACATTCCCTCTCGGCGTGCGTTGTTTGCAATCTGTGCAGTCTCAAGGAGAAAAGAACAGCTGTGAAAAAGGAGATGTCCTAGATGGCCAGTAAGCGAAAAGCGTGGTTTAGGAACAGCCCAGATAAAAAGCCTGTCACGCATGGTGTTTCTGGAAATAAGCACCTAGTGTTCCTGGCATGCATAGTAATGGAAAAGAGGGGCAACAATCCAAGGGAAATCCACTTTAGGATGGTTCATCGGCATTTAAGAAACTTTTAAAAATTAATCCCAAAAATATGTGGAGGCAGTGAACTTAGAGGGTATTAATTTAGTAAGATACAGCTGACCCAGGTTTTGAATAATTTCTGAATAATTTTCAAACTATGCGTGCCAGGGAAGACTCATGCAGACAAGATGCACTCTCTTCTCAGACATTGGAGATGAGTAGAGAAATATTAATACATAATAATTAACAGCTCTACTTTCTAAAAGTGACCAAAGTGGGTTTTTAACCACTCATGTTTGCTGTATGTAAACACAAATTCATGGGATAAAACCATGACCACTCACCTGTCTAAATAATTCACAACACTGGGACTCCTATGCCTCTTCATGATACTGATTTCATGAACGGTTACTTGCTTCCTCTTCAATCCTTTAAGTCTTATTTTCTTTATGGCCACCTAAAATGACACTGAAAATCAGTAACTTGAGAAGTTGGTGGCACAAGACCACAAGGCACATGGAGCAAGTGATTTTGCAATGACGCAGCTGAGCTGTGCCAAACTGCCTCGGGATTAGGCACTGCAGTAACTGGAACTGACATTGCAACAGCCCATGGCTCCGCTCCCTTGGGGCCAGTTACAGGACACGGGGCCACTGGGGTTTTGCCTTGTCCACTTGCTAACAGTGGTGTCTCAGCTATCACTCACAAACCTCTGAGCACACTCCCTGCTGCTTTGTATGGGATTCAGAAGAAGTAATCCATGCCTTAATCCTCTGTGGATACATCTTGGGCTATGGCTTTTAGGGACGCCTTGCAGATCTCTCCCAATGTGCAGTTCCCAAGTGCAGCACTGCAGGTGGATAAGGAACTACCAGTAACTTTCAGATGCATTTGCTGGCAGGCAGAGATGAGAATTCAGGACTCTAAAGCTGTAGCCCCAAAGAGCAGTGAGATTCTCTAAGGAACCACCTTTGTTTTAGCCATTGAGAGCGAGTGAGCACATCCTTCTCCAAAATGAACTGCTGCCCTCTGGGCCTTCTTTTTGGCAGCTGAGAAGGACAAAGACTGTCCCAAATGTATTTTGCAGGCTGGCACCAGTCTGTGCTTCTTTTGCCTTTTCAGCACAGCTCTACCCAAAGCTCTGGCCACAGCTGCTCACACCAGAGGGGAAAGCCCCTCGAGTGCAGCAGAGTCTGTGGGGGCTGTTGACATTTACCTCTCCTCCTGTGGCTTTGTTGAGTGCTCTAACCACATGTCCAAAAGTCCTAGAAACAAAAGAGAAGCAGAGAAAAGAGAAGCTGTTTATTTCTTAGAGTGAAAGCCAGCCCACACAGGAGATCTCTGCTGTAAATGCCTAAAACTTGCAGGATGCAGGAGGGCTCTGTCAGAAGGCAGATGATGCATTTTCCTCTCAAATGCATGGGCAGTGCCTGGGCCAGTTGCTGAAGCATTGGGGTTTACTGCCTCAGCCCCTAAATGGAATTTATTCTTTCATCTTGGGTTTCAGTTTCTAAACTGTGTGATTCCTATCCTGACCATGGAGTATTTCCTTCCACAAACCACGGGAAAGAAATGTTCCTGAGAACTGTTATTTCACAGCTTTGATGGGGGTAGCTTGCTCTTTCAGGCAAGCAAGATTCTTCTTTTTTCATTAGTATGGCAGTGTGATTTTGAGACATACAAAAATGCTAAAGAAGTTAACACAGAGCTGTCCCACACTTGAGAGACAAGGAGATCTTCCAGGTCCTGTTCCTTGATGCAGGCAAGACCTCGGCAGCATGGAGATGTCTCTGACAATGCTTTCTGAGCGCACTCTCAAATTCTGAGCAGTACTGAATACATTGGACAATCTATCTCCAGTATCTGAACACGTTTGCAGCTGGCCTGACTTCACGCTGGACAGATATTCCAGTGAAACACCTGATACACCAGCAAAACACCTGGCCCATGGTTTTGTAGAAGTAACTGTGGCTGGACTCACCCCTTGCCAATATATCCAGTTCAGTGTATTTCATCTTGGGATTTTCCACATTCACCATTTTCCCTGAAAGAAACAAAATGCAAGATGCTCACTTTAAAGCAGAGATCCCAGCTTCCAGGAGATAGAAAAGGCAGCCCCAGTGTCTGGGGGTGGTCAGCTGGTTAACAACAACAGCAACAACAACAGCAACAAGACAGGCAGCCCTGCAGTGCAGATGGCTGGCACAGAGACTGATTTTGTACAGTCCTTGGAAGAGTTCTCTTGACAGGAAACAAAGCACAGGGATATGCACTCCCAGGAGAGGAGCACATCTTCTCCACCTTTCAGCCAAAACAATGCTTTTCCATGTGTAAACCAGAGCAGCTCATGCTCTAACCAATTCCAACGGGGCCTTCAGCATCAGGACCCTCACCCTTTATGAGCAGGCTGAGCTCACAGACACCCCTCTTGGGGCCAAGGAAGGCTCCAGCCCCTGCAGTCCCACCAACCCTCAGGGACAGGGCAGCTACCACAGCCAGGCTGGCAAAGCTCAAGCATGAGCACTGACAAGCAATGGGAAGAAGCCACAGGCAGCCTGAGCCCCGTACAAACTGTTGCCCCCATTCAGGACACAACAGGATGGGCTTTGAGATCAGACTCACCGAGGTGCAGATCAATGCCCTTTTTGTCCCAACAGGGGATGGCAGACACAGAATCCACTGGGCTCTGCTCTCAGCCCCACCAGGTCTTATCTGAGAGCTCAGCACTGGCAGCTGCTATAGGCAAGAAGCAGATCCATTGGGCTGTGCTGCAGAATCCCAGAGGACTTGATGTGTTTTCCTAGAGACGGATGTGAGCAGGGCTTGGGCCAATGGGTAGGATTCTAACAGTCATGGGAAAGAGTGGAAATCAGGTATGAAAAAGTGCCATGGATCTGAGGAATATACCATGGCTGGGCTGGAGGCTGTCTCCTGAGAAATGCCTGCAGTACAGTTTTTTCTGTTCATGCCACTTCGATGTGTCTCTTGGACACATCTTTAGAAGTATAAAACTAGGATATGAAATACTGATTGTTATAAAAGTAGCTGTTTTTCCTTTGGGGACACATGGAAAACACCTCCTGCTCTCTGTTCGTCCTTGAAACCAAAGCTCTTTCAAAGTAGTTCTTATTGACAAAAATATGGCATTCTCATTAAAAAATAAACTGTAGATGTAGTAGTAGTAGCAATGTAAAAATGTCATAAAAATGACATCAGTAAGACATGTGGGACAGAAGAGCTCCTTCAGGATGGAGAAAAAGCAATTCCACCAAAAAAACCACCCACAAACAAACAAAACCAAAAACCCCACAAAAAAGCACAAAACCAAAACCAACCCCACAAAACCAAAACAAAACCACACACATCCACACCTCCCCCTGCCCCGACCCCCAAAAAAATCCCCAACCAAAAAGACAAAACTCCAAAACCAGTAAATTTCTGTGAAGATTTTTTTAGCTCTGATGACTGGTTGGAAGTCAGGATTCTAATGGGAATTAAGGAAGCTAAAAAATCTCTTCAGTTTGGCCACTAGCATGCAGGACTTGCCTAGATGATTTGCTAGGTCACAGCCTTCTGCTGATGCAAGAAAAATCCCTGCTTCAGCCTTTAGCAGAGAGGAAATCTCAGGCAAAGCCAAGCCAGTCCAAGCTGCCTCCAGAGGCAGCAGGAACACCCAGAGCACTCTCGCTGCCTCGGAGCACAGCACTTCCTCTGGGGAGTCCTAAATGGCCCTGTGACACCAAACTCAGGAGGAGCATTGGGTACAGCTCTGCTGACAGCTGCACTCAATACACCGACCCTCAGAAAAGAAATAACCAGACGTACACAGCATGTACCATCTGGCTCTGCTGCTGCCACAGCTGTCGGCTTGTGGTCGTCTTGCTCATTTTGCCCGTTTTTTGCCTCTTCTCCAGGAGCAGAGGGAGCTGGGGCAGAAACCGCTGTTCCTTCTGCCATCTGCGGCAAGAGAGAAGCATGAGGGACAGGCCGTTACCTCTCATTTATGACCTCGTTCCTCCTCGCATCCACAAACACCACTTCCAAGGAGAAATCAGCGACTTTGTTAGCGATGGGACTCTAAGTCTCTCCGACCATATTAAAATGGGCTAACTCAACAGAACTCTATTTGATGAACTCTATGAATTTGATAGTCCTCCCTGGCTGCCATCAGCAAGCAATGGTGCCTCTGCACAATGCGGCTTTTAGCTTTTGAAAGCTTTGAAATGGAAAAGCAGGAGATAGCCAGCACAGACTTTGTTACTGCTGTGGCAGAAAAGGAAAACTCAAACTGGATCAGAATCCCATGCAGTGCATGAAAAGGGCAGGAAAGGTTGTGCAGGAGACTCTTTACTTGCTGGAAAGAGAGAAAATGGGCGGGGCTTCTCCTCCTAGCAAACCAACAAACTACAAGTTGGAAGTGTCCCCTCCTCAGGTGGCTAAAGCACTTGGATGAAGTGACACATGTTTGGCAGGGAAACAGCCCTTGTGGTGAGCACTGTCATGTACGGATCTGTGGATCTGAAGGTCCCTCATGAGCCTCCCATTGTCCAGGCTAAAGCTCCCTCAGCACCTCCTCCTTGGCCTTGCACTCCACAGCCTTCCCCAGCTCCCGTTTCCTTCTCTGCACATGCTCCCGTCAAGGACTTTCTGCTTCAGAGGGGCCCACAAGTGGACACAGCACTCCCAGCTATGGCCGCAGAGCTGCCCAGCCCAGGGGGATGGTCACTGCCCTGCTCCTGCAGCCCCACTGCTGCTGACACAGGCCAGGGCATCCTTGGCCTTCCTGGACACCTGGGCAGGTGCTGGCCCAACTTCAGCTGCTCTTGACTGACACCCCTGGGTCCTTTTGGCCCACACAGCTCCCGCACCACAAAGTTGCCTGCTTGACCTCAAATACAGCATCCCCAGTTCCGAGATGTCCTTCCTCTTCTCAGCAACACAAGACAGCAGTCAAGGACTTGCAGCTTCCCCCCCACCATAGGCACTAATGCCATTCCCAAAGCTGCAGGTGGTTTTCAGCTGTCCCTGCAGGATGGTCCCAGGGCAGAGCCCAGCCGGGCTCCCACTGCAGCCCCTGAAGCTTGGGGCAGACAGTGGTCCCAGAGGTTCACGGGAAGCTCCTGGAGCTGTGCCTCGCACTCTGTTGCCGTGTGTCACCGTGCAGGCTGGCTTGTACGGGGTGAATGTACCAGCCCTGGTTTGACTGACAGGGGCCTGGCCCATCACATCTCTCCCAAGGCTGCAGGCATTGCTCAGGTCAGAATCTGAAGGGGCACAGAGATCAGACTGTTATGAATAAATTCAGTTTTATATTGAAAATGTTAATTAAAATGCTCTTAACTGTTCAAACCCCGTTAAAATCGACTTATGTGCACCCTTGTTTTGATTCCCCCTTGCCCCGCTTGCCCTTCACTTTGTGACCGCTGGGATTTTACTGCCGCTGCTCCCCAAAATGGCGGCCGCGCCGTCTCTGGTAATATGCAAATCGCGAACCGAGCGCGAAATCCCGAAAAGAGCCCCAAGGACAACGAGCCACACCAAATTCAGGGCCATGGCCCGGATCGGACAATTGGCAAGAGGTCCCGGACATTGCCAGACCCACGGAGTAGCCGCTGACATGCCACCTGTCCAAGATTTAAAAAAAAAACATTTTCCAATTAGCATCTGAGTAGGAGTTGCCTTGGGGCAGTTTTCCTTATCTGCTGTTAATGGCCCCATCAATGCCTGGCCACATGACTCAGAAATAACACTGTCCAGGAGGAGGAGGTAATTAAGGACACACCTTGTGACTCATAATAACCCATTGTGAGATGCTCTGCCCAAGGGGAGGAGCTAGGCATTCCCACCTGGATAAAAGTGGAGATTTCTAGACAGAGGAGAGCCTTTTCACAGGTTCTCTGAGAAAACACAGCAACTACATCTGCCATCCCAAGAGGACTGCAGCTGCTCCAATTCAAACTGCTACCAGCACGCTGGCCAGGTTGTATTCTGACTTTGTCAGTAGCCTTTCCCTTTGTATTATTGCATGCATTTTTGTCCTTTTCCCCTTTTCCCAATAAATTGTATTTCTGACTTAGAGTCTCTCACTGGTTTTACTTTCAAACCAGAACATATTTTTGGTGCCCAATGTGGGGCAAGAAAGTACTGAGAGAAGTCAGAATTACAATCTTGTATTGTAGAGGGTACCTATTCACTATGATGATTAACATGCTTTTTTGGGTCTTATACCTAGCTCTCCATATTTTCCCGAATGTGGGGAATTATTTGGCAATTGTAATGCTCATGAGTAGACCAGGGTATGGTATAAAAATTGCTTTATTGGTCTACTATGTCTATTGCATTATGACCTCTGAGGCAATGAACATGATTTAGAATATGTACTCAATTCTGTTTGCTTGTCCTAATCTAGGCTGCTACATCTGGGGCCTCGGCAATCTCACCCAGCCCCTGGGGGGAGGGGTAAAGATTGATGTTTTCAAACCTTTCAGGCTTGACACAGCAGCTTTTGAAAATGTTAAGTTCCCTCTGGATGCCAAGGACAGCATAATGTTGTTGTTAGTTCTTCTTTGTCTTCTCTGCACAATCTGCAACATGCTTAAAAACAAAACACTACATAGTGTGCTGCAGCGTCTTCTTGAGGAAGAGGAAACAAAAAGCAAAGCAGCAGTGTCCGTGCCTGTACAGAATACCACAACAGCATCCATGTCAACGCAGGCTGCCATAGAGAAAGAAGGAACCAAAAAGAAAACAAGAGTGTCCGTGTCTACGCAGACTGTCATGGAGGAAAAAACAAAAAGCAAAGCAAAAGTGTCTATGTCTACACAGACCGGCACAGAGGAGGAAGGAACCGAAAGCACCATCAGCATCTCCACACAAACCATCACCAAACCAGAGCAACCTGAACCCATAGTGGTTGCCCCTGTTCAGAAGAAGAAATCGAGGAGCAAATCAGTCCGCATAGTGACTGATGAGGACACTGCAGGACCCTCACACCCAGCGGAAGAGACAGAACCAGAGATCATCACTCGCTCTTTATCCCTGGGTGAGCTACGTGACCTGCGGAGAGAATTCACCCGCCAGACAAATGAGACCATCCTGACCTGGCTTCTCTGCATCTGGGACACTGCAGCCAATGACACCATTCTGGATGCAAGTGAGGCCAGGCAACTGGGATCACTATCCCGGGATGTAGTCATTGACCAGGGGATTGGGAGAACCCAGGAAACTCTCAGCCTCTGGCGGCGACTGCTCGCAAGTGTGAGGGACAGATACCTTTATAAAGAAGACCTCCAGGTGCTCCAAGGAAAATGGAATACCATGGAACAAGGTATCCGATGCCTGAGGGAATTGGCTGTGTTAGAGATAATTTTCACAGAAGACGAGAGATTTCCTAAGAGTCCAGACTGTATCCAATGCACATCACAAATGTGGTTGAGATTTGCACAGCTTAGACCAGAGATGTACTCTCGTTACCTGGCAACACTGCAGTGGAGAGAAGGCGAGGACAGGGTGGGCGTCTTAGCCAATAAATTAAGAATTTACGAGGATACAGTCACTGCCCCATTTCGTACCCATGTCTCGTCCGTGGAAACAAGGTTGGCTGAGCAAGTCCGGGACTTCGGGACTTAATTGAAGAGAGTCATAAGAAACTGAAAAAAGAACTTAAGGAAGAAGGCTACCATATTCCACCAGAACCAAGAAGAATCTCTGCCATTAGAAGCCAGCGCTCCCAAGCCAAGGAGAGAGGATACACTCCACTAGGAAACCTCTGTTTTTTTCTTCAAGAGCATGGAGAAGACATGAAGAAGTGGGATGGAAAACCCACCTCTTCCTTAGCAGCCCGAGTACGTGAACTAAAAAGAACACCTAACACAAAAAGAGTCAATGCTGCTCCAGTCTCTCAAACACAGAGTTCCAGACAATATAAGAATAATGATAGAACTGATCCTCTTGAAGGAACCTCAAGAACCTATTTACCAGAAGAGAGCAACGTGTACCATGACCAGGAATAGAGGGGCCCTGCCTCTAGCCAGGTAGAGGACAGGGACAATCGGATCTATTGGACCGTGTGGATTCGATGGCCTGGCACATCTAAACCACAAAAATATACAGCTTTGGTTGACACCGGTGCCCAATGTACCCTGATGCCATCAAGATATGTAGGAGAAGAATCCATTTCTATTTCTGGGGTAACAGGAGGGTCCCAGCAGCTTACTGTATTAGAGGCTGAAGTGAGTTTAACTGGGAACGGGTGGCAGAAACACCCCATCGTGACTGGCCCAGAGGCCCCATGCATCCTTGGCATAGACTATCTCAGAAATGGATATTTCAAAGACCCAAAAAGACATCGCTAGACTTTTGGAATAGCTGCTGTAGAGACAGAAGACATCCAGAAACTGAATACCTTGCCTGGTCTCTCAGATGACCCTTCTGCTGTGGGACTGCTGAGAGTTGAAGAACAGCAGGTACCAATTGCCATGACAACAATGCACCGTCGGCAATATCGTACCAGCAGAGACTCTGTGACCCCCATCCATGAGATGATTCGTAAATTAGAGAGCCAAGGGGTGGTCAGCAAGGCCCATTCACCTTTCAACAGCCCTATATGGCCAGGGTGCAAGTCCAGTGGGGAATGGAGACTGACGGTGGACTACCGCGGCCTGAATGAAGTTACATCACCACTGAGCGCTGCCATGCCAGACATGTTGGAGCTTCAGTACGAGCTGGAGTCCAAGGCAGCAAAGTGGTATGCAACCATTGACGTTGCAAATGCCTTCTTCTCCATTCCTTTGGCAACGGAATGCAGACCTCAGTTTGCCTTCACCTGGAAGGGAGTGCAGTACAACTGGAACCGACTGCCCCAGGGGTGGAAACACAGTCCCACCATCTGCCATGGACTGATCCAGGCTGCACTGGAAAAGAACAAGGCTTCCAAACTTCTACAGTATATCAATGACATCATTGTGTGGGGGAGCACAGCAGGGGAAATCTTCGAAAAAGGATAAAAAATTATCCAGATTTTACTAAAAGCTGGTTTTTGCCATTAAACGAAGCAAGGTTAAGGGACCAGCTCAAGAAATTCAGTTTCTAGGAGTCAAGTGGCAAGATGGATGTCGTCAGATCCCGACAAAAATAATCTACAAGATCACCGCTATGTCTCCATCTACCAAGAAGAAAGAGACACAAGCTTTCCTAGGTGCCATAGGCTTTTGGAGGATGCACATTCCCGAGTACAACCAGATTGTGAGCCCTCTCTACCTGGTCACCCGAAAAAAGAATGATTTCCACTGGGGCCCTGAGCAGCAACAAGCCTTCACTCAGATCAAGCAGGAGATCGCTCATACTGTAGCCCTTGGCCCAGTTAGGACAGGACCAGAGGTCAAGAACGTGCTCTACTCTGCAGCCGGGAACCATGGTTTGTCCTGGAGCCTTTGGCAGAAGGTGCCTGGGGAGACTCGGGGTCGACCACTGAGATTTTGGAGCCGGAGCTACAAAGGCTCTGAAGCAAACTACACTCCCACAGAGAAGGAAATCTTAGCTGCCTATGAAGGAGTTCAAGCTGCCTCAGAAGTAATTGGCACTGAAACACAGCTGCTTCTGGCACCCCGACTACCAGTGCTGGGCTAGATGTTAAAGGAAAGGTTCCTTCTACACATCATGCCACTGATGCCACATGGAGTAAATGGATTGCCCTCATCACTCAGCGCACCCGTATTGGAAATCCGAATCGCCCTGAGATTCTGGAAATTATAACAAACTGGCCTGAGGGGGAGACTTTTAGATTGTCTTCTGAAGAAGAGGAGCAAGTGGCACGTGCTGAGGAGGCCCCACCATATAATGAGCTACCAGAAACTGAAAGACAATATGCCCTTTTTACAGATAGTTCCTGCCGAATCATAGGCACTAGCCGAAAATGGAAAGCTGCAGTGTAGAGCCGCACACGACAAGTAGCACAAGCTATTGAAGAACAAGGTAGATCAAGTCAGCTTGCAGAGCTTAAAGCCGTCCAGCTGGCTTTAGATATTGCTGAGCGAGAGAAGTAGTTGAGGCTCTATCTCTACACCGACTTATGGACGATAGCTAATGCTCTGTGGGGATGGCTAAGTCGCTGGAAGAAGGCTAACTGGCAGCGCAGAGGGAAAATCATCTGGGCCGCCGAGATCTGGCAGGACATTGATTCCCGAGGAGAAAAGCTGACCGTGAAGATTTGACACGTGGATGCACACATACCCAAGAGTCGAGCTACTGAGGAGCATCACAAAAACGAACAGGTAGACCGAGCTGCAAAAGTGAAAATATCACAAGACCTAGATTAGCAGCATAAGGGAAAACTATTCCTAGCTCATTGGGCCCATGACGCTTCTGGTCATCAGGGGAGAGACGCAACATACCGATGGGCACGAGACCGAGGGGTGAATCTTACTATGGACAGCATCTCACAGGTCATGCACGACTGCGAGACCTGCGCTGCAATCAAACAGGCCAAACGGATGAAGCCTCTGTGGTACGGTAAGCGATAGTTGAAATACAGGTATGGGGAAGCTTGGCAAATTGACTACATCACGCTTCCCCAAACCCGACAAGGCAAGCACTATGTACTGACCATGGTGGAAGCAACCACAGGATGGCTGGAAACCTACCCTGTGCCTCATGCCACTGCCCGGAACACCATCTTAAGCCTAGAAAAACAGGTCTTGTGGAGACACGGCACCCCTGAGAGAATTGAGTCAGACAATAGAACACATTTCAAGAATGGCCTCATCAACACCTGGCCCAGAGAACATGGGATTGAGTGGATATATCATATCCCCTATCATGCTCCAGCTGCCAGGAAAGTTAAACGATGCAATGGACTGCTTAAGACCACCCTAAAGGCACACGGTGGGGGAACTTTCAAGAATTGAGAACTGAACTTGGCTAAAGCTACCTAGATAGTCAACACCCAAGGGTCCATCAACCGAGCTGGTCCTGCCAAATCTGAACCCTTGCAGACAGTGGATGGAGATAAACTCCCTGTGGTACATATGAAAGGTATTTTAGGAAAGACTGTTTGGATTAATCCCACCCCAGGCAAAGACAAACCCATCCATGGGATTGTTTTTGCTCAAGGACCCGGTTATACTTGGTGGGTAATGCAGAAAGATGGGGAAACCCGTTGTGTACCACAGGGAAATTTAGTCTTAAGTAAGAACTATGTGTAAGGTTTCATCATGACGAAGATAGAAATAGAAAAAGGGGTGGATAATGTCCAAGATTTAAAAACAAAACATTTTCCAATTACCATCTGAGTAGGAGTTGCCTTGGGGTAGTTTTCCTTATCTGCTGTTAATGGCCCCATCAATGCCTGGCCACATGACTCAGAAATAACACTGTCCAGGAGGAGGAGGTAATTAAGGACACACCTTGTGACTCATAATAACCCATTGTGAGATGCTCTGCCCAAGGGGAGGAGCTAGGCATTCCCACCTGGATAAAAGTGGAGATTTCTAGACAGAGGAGAGCCTTTTCACAGGTTCTCTGAGAAAACACAGCAACTACATCTGCCATCCCAAGAGGACTGCAGCTGCTCCAATTCAAACTGCTACCAGCACGCTGGCCAGGTTGTATTCTGACTTTGTCAGTAGCCTTTCCCTTTGTATTATTGCATGTATTTTTGTCCTTTTCCCCTTTTCCCAATAAATTGTATTTCTGACTTAGAGTCTCTCACTGGTTTTACTTTCAAACCGGAACACCGCCCTAATGTAAACAGTGCGACTGCGGAATCAGGACCCCAGGCAATGAGCCGCAAATTGCCTTCCTGGGCACGCCCGAGAGGACGGAATCCCCGGTTCTGCTGCCTAGCAGACCCGATCTCCTCCTCCTCAGCGTCGCCAAGTGGGAGCAGCGGTGGTGTGCACAACCCCACGGGCCCCCACCCAGAGTTGGTCACTATTAATAAAGGCCTTAAAAAGGAGCAGGTCTCCTGGCCCATTTATTTCAGTGAAAGCATCCAGACTGGGTATTTCAAAGGCCCTTTGGAAGGAAGGGTTTGGGAATAAACGTGCTCTGTTTGCCACACCAACATTGGGGTGAGTGGTCTCTTTGGCTCCAACCCACTTTCCTCCCTGAGCCAATGTTACCCACTTCCTCACGTGTCCCCCCTGTGCCTTCCCACTGCCTTGTCCTGTCAGGGCTTCCGCAGCCCCTCATCCCTTCGTGGCCCCGTCCCCTCAGGGTCTCCCCAGCCCGGCCAACCTGCCCGGCAGCAGCGCCACAGCCCCACAGGAGCTCCAGAGGAGCCCCACCAAGAGGCACCTGGGAGCCCTCAGCAATCCAGCCAGCAACACATGGGGAGAAGGACACGGATGGTGCTTCCTGGCTGGGACAGGGCTTGTGGCCATCTCCAGGCACCACTCTCACAGAGATCCCTACAGATCCAGCCCCTGCCCATCTGCTCTGTGGGCAGCACAAAGGCTTCAGCAGAGCCACCAAAGGCCAAGGGGCTTCTGGCCATTTTCCCTGCAACCCTGCATACCTGGGCAGCTTGCTGAGCCCAGGAACCCTTTTCTCCCTCTTCCCCTAGGCCCTGCAGAGCCTGGGCAGCAAAAGAAAGATCCTGGCAGTCTGTTTATTACAACACATTCTATATTTATATGTTAAAGAAAAACAAAAAGAAGGAAAGAACAATCTTGAATAAATGAAGCATTCCTGCGGGCTCAGGTGGCCCCAGTAGACAGAGCCTCAGGGATCAGCTCTCTGCAGAGCTCCAGCAGCGCAGCCAGCCGAGCCCCCACAGACGAGGCCATCTCCCCCATGCCCTGCAGAGCCGATCATGCAGGTTGTCGATGATGGAATATCGAGCTCGCTCTACTGCCTGGAGGACATACAATGTTTGAACTGCCAGGCTTCTGATGGCGACACTGATGTCATTTGCCATTCCTTCAAGGGCTGAAAGAGAGAGGAACAGAGCCATGGTCAGTTCCCACATCTGAGGGGACCCGAGGGGACTCTGTGCCAGGGCCATCCCAGCCGGCTCTGGCCATGGCCAGCAGGGAGCAGGGACCAGCTGGATCAGCCCGAAGCTGCTGGCCACGAATCCCCCAGGTGCCCTGAAAGCTCTGTGTGCTCTGCCCACGCCGGCCCTGGTCCGCACAGGGAGCAGAGCCCTCCGCAGCCGGGGCAGGGCTCGCAGCTCCCCCGGCAGCCCCCGCTGGCAGCCCGCTGCCCTCGCTCACCCTCAGAGATGAGCTGGAGCTCTTCATTCCTCCCCCTCAGGTGCCGCCCGGCCGTCCCTGGGAACACAGAGCCTGTCAGCCCAGGGCACAGCTCCCTGCCAGCGGCGCTGCCAGCCCTGTGCCCACACGCCCTCCTGGCCCGGCAGGGCTCGGGCCGGGCCCTCGCCGCTCGCTGCCGCCCCAGGGCACGGCTGGAGAGGGCGGCAGCTGCGCCCAGGGCAGGCGGGGCTCCGCGGCACCGGCCCGGGTGGCGCTGCCGGGGCAGCAGCTGGGGCTGGGGCCGAGCTGCGGCGGGGCGGGGAGGGAGCCCGGGCTCGTGGCTCACCCATGAACCTGACGGCTGCCTCTCGCAGGGGCTCCTGGAGGTTCCGCAGGTAGGGCAGGGCCCGGCGCAGGTGCTCGGCCACTCTGCTCCTGTCCTCTGCCAGCTGCAGAGAGCGGCAGCAGGGAAGGGTTGGCGCGGGCTCAGCCCCTGGGCCGGGCGCTCCCCGTGCCAGCCCCGGCCTCCCCTGCCCGCACAGCCCTGAGGCGCGGCCAGCAGCCGCCGTTGCCGGGCTCTGGAGGGGCAGAGGGCCGGCTGCTGCCCGGGGAGCCGCGGTGCCGCCCCGCAGCCCCCCGGGCCGGGGCTCCATGGGCACCCGGCTGGGGCCGCAGGAGCCTGGAGCAGAGCCCGCGTGGCTTCGGGCTGCAGCAGCAGGCAGGGGCACAGCTGCCAGCCCACACACCGAGCACCGCGCTCAGGGGCTGCTCCAGGCTGGGGCTGTGGCTTCCCGGCCCTCCTTACCAGCCACTCGGTGAACTTCCACAGCTTCTTGCTCTTCACCAGTTTTTGAAGTTCACTCCTCTTCAGGAACTCGGCCGCACCAAGCAGTGTTTCCTGCGAAGCCTGGAGAGCAGCAGAGATGCAGAGATGGCCCCAGAGCCCAGGGCGCAGGACCTGTGTCCCTGTGCCAGGGCCTGGAGGAGGCTGCAGCCTGCGAGGCGCCAGGGCAGGGCCAGCCCAGCCTCCTCCCGGGGGAACAGAAGCAGCCCAGGAGTCCTCACCTGTGCCACTCGCTGATTCTCATCATGGCAGTGGAAGAAGAGTGGCAGCAGGCTCTGGTGCACATGTGTCATCAGGGCCTCTTTTTCCTTTTCCTGTGGATGAGTCACCAGTGTTCCAAGGAGCACTATGGAGAGCAGCTTCACCTGGCTATTGTCCTGTATGAAGGGAAGGAAAAAGACCTCAGCATTGGCTGTATGGGGCTCAGCATGGTGCCTGCAAAACCGCAGGGCACAAAGTGTCCGGGCAGCAGCCAGTGGCCATGGCTGGGGGCAGGGAGCCTTACGTGGTCAAGGAGTGGCAGGAGCGCCTCAACCAGCTGCAGTGCGATGGGGCTGGGTATCAGCATGTCCTTGTCCAAGATGATAAAGTTGAGGAGCGTGGCTGTCATGCTAACTATCTCTCCATCTGCGTCCCACAGGAGCTCCACAAGACCTTCAGTCAGGCTCCACATTTTTTTGCTCTGTGCGGAACACAAGTTTGTGAAAGGCCATCCTGCTGCCGCACGGCCTAGAGGCCAAAGGGCTGTTCCGAAGCACTTGGGCAGCTGAAGCAGGAGGCAGGAGAGCTGGGAGCAGCTGGCCCAGTCCCCAAAGCCCAGCCAAGCCCAAGCGACTGCATTCCCAAGCACAGCCTCAGCCCCTGCCCCCTTCTCACCATCAAGGGATCATTGATGAGATCCAGAAGGGCCCTGAGCACCAGGTGACGCTTCTCCCTGCACCCGCTCCGCAGGTGCCTTGACAAGACTTGCAGGACTCTGTCAGCACCGCGTTCACTCATGTCCAGGCACTTGAGGACCTGAAAGGCACAGGGCAGTGACAGGGGACCGGCCAGCAGGAGCCCAGAACCGTACAGGGCTGAGCCCAGGCAGCAGCACAGGGCGCGGGCTCCGTCCCAGGCAGCTGCAGCTACGAGAGGGCAGAGAGCCGGGAGGCAGCTGAGCGAGGCAGCGCTGGCCCTCAGGCTCACCTCCACAAAGAACGCCAAGGCGGGCAGCTCCCAGCGTGGCTCCTGTGCGCTGAGCAGCCGGAGCAGGTAGCGAGCGATCCGGGAGCACAAGGGGATGGAGACACAGGACATCTCCCTGGCAGGAGACAAAGTAACCAAGACTGTGGGCCAGGGGGACAAACCTCTCCCAGGACTGACTCACAGAGGTCTGGTCTTTCCCCAGCATCCTGCAAGGGCCCCTGGGCTATTTGGGAGGTGGCGCCTTGTGGGCACCCTCCTCTCCCAGCCTTTTCCAGTCTGCTTGGCTGTGCCTCGGTGACAAGGCTCTCTGGCCCATGGCCCCAGGGACTGTGTGGGGCACCCCAGGCACAGAGCACAAATGTCAGAGGCAGCGGGGAGAAGGGGGATCTCACTTGGCCAGCAGACCCACGGCATGGTGGTAGGTGTCAGCACACAGCAGCTTGTCCCAGCCACACTTGTGTTCCATTGCCACCACCGCATCCTCGTGCTGCATTTCGCAGAGCAGGGACTTCAGGGTCTGCACTGCAAACCTGTGTGCAGAGCAAAGGCCAGGTCACGCTGGGAGCACTGGCTCCTGCCCAGGAATGTGACAAGGACAGGAGGACTGGCATGGAGCACCTGTTGGGGCTGGTGGCAAGGCCATATTGCTGCTGGCATCCCTTCCAGAAGGTATCGACCTCCTCTGGCATATCCAGAGTGCTGAAGAGAACTTGGAAGAGCAGATGCACAAATAGGTGGGGGAGATAGACGGTCACCATATGTGGGACACAGGGCAGCTGGAGGATCTTCCATATCACCACAGTTGCCTGCAAAGGACAAAGCCCCCTGAGACAGCGTTCAGTGCTGAGGTGTTCGTGTGGCAGGGCCCGAGCACAGGAGGGAGAGGCCCGGAGAGACGCAGGGGGAGCACCGGGCCTGGTGGCCCTGGAGCTGCCCCGAGGCCAGGTTTCAGCCCAGCGCCTGAGGCAGGGAGACGCCGTGGGGGAGGGAGGATGGAGAACTGCTGGAGAGGTGGCCTTGGGGCCAGCAAAGGCAGAAACTCACAGCCAGGACAAAGACACCCGATTTGTCCCCATCGGAGGTGCATGTGCTGTGCTCTGGCCAGCTCCCCAGCACATCCAGGAGTACGAGCATGGCCAGTTCTGCAGTCCTCACCGAGCACATGATGCTCTTCCACATGGTCAAAGCAGCTCTGTGGGGTCAGAGCTCCGTCTCAGGAGGGTCTGAGACACAGCACCGTGGCCTGGGCAGCAGTGGGGAGCTGAGCTGGCTGCCAGCTCTGCCTCTGCCCACTGCCCCTCACCAGCAGCAGCCAGGCAGCCCAGCCCTGTGGGGACAGGCCTCTGAGGGGCAGTGAGGGAACATGGCAGCAGGCTCGGGGTCTGACGTGCCAGGGCTGGCAGAGGGAGCAGCCAGAGGTCCCTGGGACTCTCTGTTGGTTAGACACCTGGGACAAGCTGTGCAGGCTGATGGCCTGGGGAGCCCTGAGCCCTCTGGGCAGGTGGGCCCCATACCTGTCACAGGATGGGGCCACACGCAGGAGTGTCATTACTACGTCAGCGGGCCGTTCTTCGGTGAGATCCAGCAGGGTCCTGTTCAGCCTGTGCTCAGCAAACTGGTTGGCCTCGAGCCACTGGTGGATGTACCTCACCATGGCCGGCACCTGGAGAAGGCAGGGGAGACTTGGAAAGCCTCCAGAGGAGTGCTTCCCTTGCCACCACACTGCCATGGCCTCAAAGGCTTCCATGGAGCAGCAGGCATGGCTTGGGAGGCCAAGCAATTCCTGGGAGGATCAAACCCTGGCCACAGACTGCTTACTTGCTTTGGATTGGAAAACCCCTCCTCTACCAGCATATCAGCCAGGGCAGCAGAGGTCTTGGTTTTGAAGATGGGTGCATATGCTCTGAGCCCTGTGCCCATGGCGGTCTCTTCCTCCCGAATCCTCTTGATGAATTTGCAAACCAGCTGTAGGAGAAGGGCAGAAAGCCAGGGATGTTCCACGGAATGCTCCAAGCTTGGTGTTTGGCTGAGCGGTGCATGCAGGCCCAGCCCAGGTGGGGATGGCTGCAGGTACCTGCGCTGTTCTGCGGAAGCGGCCATGGGTGCGTTTCTGCTCTCGTGTGCGCTGCACGGCTGCACCTGGCAAAGAGCGAGCGCAGCCTGAGCTGAGGGGCTGCGGGAGAGGCCGGAGAACACAGCCCAGCCCTGCGCTGCCCAGGCAGGGACAGCCCTGCGCTGGCCCAGGGCACGGAGCACGGCTGTGGAGTGTCTGCCCGTCCCCTATTCCATCCTGTCCATGGGCATGGCCCCAGGGGATGGGATGGGATGGGATGGGATGGGATGGGATGGGATGGGATGGGATGGGATGGGATGGGATGTGGCCAAGATGGCTGCAGCCACCAGCCCTGCAGCCCAGCAGCCCAGCTCTGCCACTCACCCTCCTGCAGCTGCTTGGATGGCACCACTTCTTCAGTCTCCTGTGCAGGGGCTGGTCCAGGGCCTTCTTCCTCTTCCTCCACCCAGGCCAGCTTGGGCACTCTTGGAGGTCTCTGCTCCATGTCAGTTGCTGGATTTGTGGCTACTTCCAGGAGAGATGCCTCGGAAAAGCTCCGAGTCAGCAAGTCTTGCAGTTGTGCCAGGAAGGCACCTTCAAGAGAGAAGCCTCAGGAAGGCTCAGGACAGCAAGTCCTGCAGTCCGGTCTCGAGGGATCCTGCCACAAGTACGGGAGATTTCTGTCAAGGATTGTGCTCTGGCCTCAAGGGCACTGGCAGCAGGGATGGGAGATGCCTCCAGGGCACCAAGTCCCACGCTCTGCCCTCGAGGGCACCTGCAGAAGAGAAGCCTCGGGAAGGCCACGGGTCAGCAAGTCCTGTGGTCTGGCCTCGAGGTCAGCTGCAGGAATAACACCTCAGAAAAGCTCTGGGTCAGACACGAATGAGTGCGCTGTGCGGGGGCTCCTCACAGCACTGCTCTGTCCCGTCCTGTCCTGTCACGTGCTCGGAGCACTGTGGCGTGGCCTTGTCACCAGCAGCTCCTATGTCACCACGTGTCACAAAGGGCCCTTTGACACGCTGTTCCATGCCATAGTGACCATGCTGCAGTGTGTCACAAAGGGCCCCTGCACATGCTGCCCCCTGCCCAGGGGCACCCCCAGCCCACCCAAAATGACTCAGGTTGGAAGGAATCCCTCACCCCAAGTGTCCAAGACAGACTAACAGAGTCTTTAGGAACGGCTCAGACCATCAGCAAACGCTGCCCTGCTCTGTGGGCTCAGGGCAGCAGAAGGAGCCCCCAGGGCTGCCAATGCAGCCACGCTGGGAAGGGCACAGGGCCTTCCACAGAAGCTGGCACGGCCTTCTCGAGACACGTCCTGGCTCGTGGCCATCCCAAACCCGCGGGTGTGACACGGACAAGGAACTGTGGGCCAGAGCAGGAATGCTGCTCTGAGCCCTGGGGCCCGGGGAACGCTGACACCAGCAGGTGAGGCAGAGTCCCTGCCCAAGCAGACCTGCCAGCCCCTGAGCCCTGGCAGGGCTGGTGCCATCTCCTGCCCCAGAGACCTGTGCCCCTGGGGGGCTTCTGTGCCAGAGGGAGCCAAAGCCCAGGTGCACTGGGGGCTGTGCTCCTGCCTGCAGGGGCTGTGGGCAGGAACACCTGGAGCAACTGCTGGCAACACTTGGTCTCTGTCAGAAGCTCTTACTCCATGCTGAAATTATTTTCTCATTCAAGTTATTGCCTTCAGCACAAAAAAAACCTTAGTAGCGAAGGCACAGAAGAATCTGTCAAGTAAGAATCCTCAGTTCAGGAAAGCTTCCCCAACACCCCACCAACACCAACCCCCACAATCTCCCACACAAAAGCCCTCAACACCCTGCCAGGAGCCCCAGATCTCTCGTCCCTCTGCAGAGTTTCCCACCCTCCCACAGATGCCCTGGTTCCCTGCACGTGCCGTGGGATGGCACTCAGGAGGATCTGCTCCAAGGCCTTCCCCTGGAGCAAGCTCAGGCTGCCAGGCCTATGGGTCCTGGATCATCCTTCCCACCGAGCATTTTGGTGCACGGCTGCTCCATCTGCACCTTTGTGCTCAGCTCGGACTTCTCCACCTAACCAGGAGTGTTGCAGCGCGCTGTGCGGGGCGTGCTGGGCGGCTGCGGCAGGGGCGCGACCGTCCCCCTGCGAGCTCTGCAATTCCCAGCTATCGGCAGGTCCGGCGCAGGGACAGACAGCGATGACACGGGTCTTGGTGTAGAACAAGATGGATTTATTCCTGGGCAACCCGACAAGACTGGCGGGGGGTGAACAGAAGTTTTTATACAGCAACTCAGGAGGCGGGTGTAGGAAAGTGAACCAGTGAGATATGGTAAGGGAGGAATATAAGGTGGGGCAAATAGCCTATGAGCCTATCAGGGAAAATGTGGGGGAGGGAAATAACACAAAGTAAGGAGTGGGGTATCGAGGACAACAAGACAGACACCAAACTCTCTAGAGACAGGAGTAGGGATAGGGAGGATTGACAGCATGGAAGGGAGGAGGTTAGGGAAGGGCTTGGGAAAATTGGCAACTGGGAAGGAAGTGGATTAGGCAGGAGAACGGGGGGCAACCTTGGATTCAAAGCAAAACACACCACAACATCTCCCTGTTTCTTTTTACAAAAGGGAGGAGAGTTCTGGGGTTCAAAACAAATTTATGAATCTATTATGTAACATATCATATACATAATCTATCATATAACAGATTTTAGCATATGACAAATTATTACAGCAACAGAAAAGAATTCAAAATTATCAGGAAAAAATGAACTACTTGTGACCATAACGCATGGGGTAAGGATCTTCTTCTCATAAGAAATTTAATATAAAATGTACAAAGTTATTATATTCGGAATCAGGGTCGGGGGGAGGAATTGCAGTGGAATTATCTTGAAGTAAGACTGGGCTTGAAGCATGAGTCACCGAGGAATCTGCATTTTCTGGGGTTTGAAAGTGATTTTGGAGGTCACTCCTCTTGTAGGATGTGATCAGCGAATGGAGATGTGGTCTTGCTCATGTTATTTTATGCAACTGTGGGTATTAACCGGACAGAACGATTCCTCTCTCTATAATATATAATTTAACAAGCAGATTATTTTAAAGTATCAAGAATATAATGAACATTTTTTTAGTCAAGAAATTTAGTTGGAAATGTGGGAAAATGGTTAAAGAAAAATCAACAAATATCATGAAGTTTAAATAAAGCCTACAGGTAAATTAATGAACTCTTTTTCCAAAGCATACTGTGAAAACTTTAAGACAATATTGAAATTAAAAGGAACATTTGGTAGGGTATAATTAAGGAAATAGATGGGGAACTTGGGCAGTCACTCTTGAATAATTTTGTTCTTATATTCATTCAATTGTTTATTTTTATTTTCATTATGATGATAGTAGGGTTTTTTTTTGTAATTTGGACAGTTTTTCTTGTGTGATCTTTCTTTTTACAGGTGAATCAAATTTTTGACTTTGATGGGCAAACACTTGGCTCATGTCTCTTTTTTCTATACTTAAAACATGTTTTAAACTGTTCTTTTTGGTTCCCTTTTTTCATTTATCTCAGCTGTGAAAGCTTGTAGGTTAATGATCTTGAACAGTTTCCACAAAGGCTACGAAGGGTCAAGGGCTTTGGGGAGATTCTTCCAAAAATTAAATACCAATTGAATTCATAATTGATTCAGTTCATAAGACGAAATCTGATTACTTTGGTGACTGCCACAAGTGTTATGGGGTATCGGTAAGGGGACGGACCTGGGCGCCGCCATCCTAGGGAGAGACAAAATGGAGGATTCCAGGTGCGGGTTTCCAGCTCCACCTTCCTCTGAAGAGGTCCCTCCATAAAAGAGGGTGATCTCCCAAGAAGGAGGGTCCCCTGATGGGAGGCCCCATAGGCGATCGTCCCCCCAGAGGAGGAGCCGCAATAAGGAATGGGGGTGGTCCAACCCCACCTTCCAACAAAGGGCACTGGCCCCCACAGGCGATTCGTGCAGGGGCCTCTGCAGAAGGGGTGGGGCTGGAGGGAAACTTGGGGCTGGAGAAGAAAGGTCAAGGCAGGAAAGGGGGTTCCAAGCAGCGTGGCCAGCGCCACCTTAGAAAGGAGTGCCGGGTGCACTGCAGTTCCCTCGAGAGCTCTGAACAGTGTCCGGCGGCACGCTTGGGGTGCTGTGGCCAACACCATCCCCAAGGGAGGATAGGGTAGGGCTTTGGGAAGTCCAAGGGACAGAGGGTACAGGGAGCTTCACAGAAGCCACAGGGGAACTTACAGGGGAGGAGCCCGACGCAGCTGGATTTCAACAAGGTGCATGGATGTCAGGAACTTCTTGCAAAATATTAGATTCTCCCCTATTCTTATAAACGTGTCATTGTTTGATGGAAAATTGCTGCCCTATTCTTGTCTTTTCTACTCTCTCAGCCCTCATGGGATACCCCAGCCTTTTGGGGGAGAGCCCAGCTTTGGGTAAGAAAGAGACTAGAAAAGCACCCTCCTGATGAGTGGAGGGTACCCTCAGGGGATGCCCCAACCTTTTGGGGAAGAGTGAGGATCCAAGGGAGTGATGGTGAAGATCCCCTTGGATCAGGAGGGTTCCCTGTGGTCTCCGCATGCTTGGGCAACAGCTTGTGGAGACTAAACCCACCTGCCAGGAAAATACCCTGCATCGGCTCACTTACCAGAGCTGTCCTTTGCTTTTAGTTAGTTTTAGCTAGCTGAGGCAAAGAAGTTCCCTGGACTGTGGCTTTTCCTTTTCTACAGACCTGCTCAAACCTGCTCTGGACTGAGCACACAGAAGAGCAACAGCAGCTCACACCTGTGGCCCACCAGGCCCAGCCTGGGCCGCAGCATTTCCAGTGCCAGAGGGACTGATAAGAGACTAAGTGAGCCAAACTGCAGCCCAGGGAGGGGACTTTCTGAGTTCATCTCTCTTTTGGAGCAGCAAGAAGTTTTATTGTTTAATATTCTTTAGATTTTCTTGCTTAATAAAGAGTTTTTTCCATTTTCCACCAAAGGGGTATTTTTTCCTGAACCAGTTGGGGAGAGGTGCCGATTGAATCTGTTTCCTAGAGGAACCCCTTTGGAGGTTCTTTCCCAAATTTTCCCTGAACCAGGACAGTGAGGAAGATCAGAGCAGCACCCATGCAAGTCACAGGCCCCGAAGTTAGAGCCCAACATCCCCCAGCTAGCGAGAGAGGGTACAGCCCATGGGCTGGCCTGTGATTCTTTCTGTGCGACCATGGGGAAGACATAGAAAGGTGGGATGGGAAACCCACTTCTGTCCTGGCAGCGCGGGCGCATCCACTCAAGGAGGGAAACACTAACCAAGGGAATTCCAGTAAAGTGAAGGTAGCCTCAGCCTCCCATGACCAAGCTCCTGGGTATGATCTGTCAGATCCCCTTGAAGGTACCTCTACCATGTACGGCCAGGAAAGAAATAATAACCAGGGTTAGAGGGGCCCTGCCTCTAGCCAGGAAGAGGCACTGGAAAACTGGATCTTCTGGATGGTGTGGATCCGATGGCCTGGCACATCAGAACCACAAAAATATAAAGCCTTAGCTGATACTCATGTGCAATGTACCCTAATGCCATCGGGACACGTGGGGGCAGAACCTGTTTCCATTGCCGGGGTGACGGGGAGATTGCAGCAATTGACCCTGGTGGGAGCCGAGGTGAGCCTGACTGGGAAGGAGCAGCAGAAACATCCATTGTGAGCAGCCCAGAGACCCTGTGTATTCTGGGCATAGACTTCCTCCGGAACAGATGTTACAGAGACCCAAAGGGACTCAGGTGGGCTTTTGGCATAGCTGCTGCAGAGGCAGGGGACATTAAGCAATTGAACACCTTGCCTGGACTACCAGAAAACCCATCTGCAGTAGGACTCCTAAGGGTGGAAGAGCAACAAGTACCAATTGCTACTTCAACAGTGCACGACTGGCAGTATCAGACAAATCAAGGTGCTGGGATCCCCATCTACATGAATTGGAATGATCCATGATCCATGAGCTGGAGAGCCAAGGGGTGGTCAGCAAAACCCACTCACCCTTCAACAGCCCCATTTGGCCTGTGCGAGCCCCACTTTTCTGACAGAGAATGGAGATTGACTATGGACTTGAATGAAGTGACTCCACCGCTGAGTGCTGCTGTGCCGGACATGCTGGAACTCCAGCACGAGCTGGAGTCCAAGGCAGCAAAGTGGTATGCCATGGATGACATTGCCAAAGTGTTTTTCTCCATTCCTCTGGCAGCAAAGGGCAGGCCTCAGTTTGCTTTCACCTGGTGGGGTGTGCAGTGCCCCTGGAACCGACTGCCCCAGGGTGGAAGCACAGCCCCACCATCTGCCATGGACTGATCCAGGCTGCACTGGAAAAGGGTGAAGCTCCAGAGCACCTGCAGTACATCGATGGCATCATTGTGTGGGGCAACACGGCAATGGAAGTATTTGAGAAAGGAGAGAGGATCATCCAGATTCTGCTGGAAGCCAGCTTTGCCATCAAGAAGAGCAAAGTCAAAGGACCTGCCCGAGAGATCCAATTCCTGGGAATAAAGTTGCAAGATGGATGGCGTCAGATTCCCTCTGAGGTCATCAAAAAGATCAATGTGATGGCTCCACCGACCAGCAAGAAGGAAACACAAGCTTTCCTAGATGCTACAGGTTTTTGGAGAATGCACATTACCAAGTACAGCCGGATTGTGAGCCCTCTCTACATGGTCACCCACAAGAAAAACAATTTCCACTGGGGCCTGTACAGCAGAAAGCTTTCGCCCAGATAAAGCAGGAAATTGCTCATGCAGTAGCTCTTGGCCCAGTCAGGACAGGACCAGATGTGAAGAATCTGCTCTACTCTGCAGCCAGGAACCATGGTCTGTCCTGGAGCCTTTGGCAGAAGGTGCCTGATGAGACTCGAGGCCGACCACTGGGACTTTGGAGTTGGAGCTGCAGAGGGTCTGAAGCCAATTACACCCCAACAGAGAAGGAAATCTTGGTCGCTTACGAGGGAGTCCAGGCTGCCTCAGAGGTGATTGGTACAGAAGCACAACTTCTCCTGGCACCCTGACTACCAGTACTGGGCTGGATGTTCAAAGCAAAGGTTCCCTCCACCCACCATGCCACCAGAGCTCCACGGAGCAAGTGGATTGCTCTCATCATGCAGCGTGCCCATATTTGTAAACTGAATCGCCCTGGGATTTTGTAAGTAATTACAAATTGGCCCAAAGGTGAAAGTTTTGGTGTCACAGATGAAGAAGAAGAACCAGTGACACAGGCTGAAGAAGCTTCACCATACAACCAACTGCCAGCAGAGGAAGCACATTAGGCTCTATTCACTGACGGTTCTTGTCACATCGTAGGGATGAATCAGAAGTGGAAAGCAGCTGTATGGAGTCACACACAACGGGTTGCAGAGGCCACTGAAAGAGAAGGTGGATCAAGCCAGCTTGCTGAACTCAAAGCTGTTCAACTGGCCCTAGACATTGCAGGAAAGGAGAAGTGGCCAAAGCTCTACCTCTACACTGATTCATGGATGGTAGCTAATGCTATGTGGGGGTGGCTGGAGAGGTGGAAAGAGGCTAACTGGCAGTGTAGAGGAAAACCACTTTGGGCTGCGGAAGAGTGGAAAGATATGGGTACCTGGGTAGAGAAGTTACCTGTGAAGGTTCGCCATGTAGATGTCCATGTCCCCAGAAGCAGAGCTAATGAAGAGCAGCAAAACAATCAGCAGGTAGATCAGGCTGCAAAGATAGGGGTATCAAAGATAGACCTTGATTGGGAACACAAGGGGGAGTTGTTCCTAGCATGATGGGCCCGTGATGCCTCAGGTCATCAGGGCAGAGATGCCACCTACAAGTGGGCATGAGACTGAGGGGTGGATCTAACCATGGACAATATTTCTCAGGTGATCCATGACTGTGAGACATGTGCTGCCATCAAACAGGCCAAGCAGGTGAAGCCCCTCTGGTATGGTGGGCGGGGGTCCAAGTACAAGTATGGGGAGGCCTGGCAGATTGACTACATCACACTGCCCCAGACACGCCAAGGCAAGCGCTACGTGCTGACCATGGTAGAAGCCACCACTGGATGGATGGAAAGCTACCCTGTGTCTAATGCTATAGCCCGTAACACCATCCTGGGCCTTGAAAAGCAGGTCCTTTGGAGGCATGGTACCCCTGAGAGGATTGAGTCAGACCATGGGACTCATTTCAAGAACAGCCTTATCAACACCTGGGCTAGGGAACATGGCATTGAGTGGGTGTACCACATCCCCTACCATGCACCAGCTGCAGGCAAAGTGGAGAGGTACAATGGACTGTTAAAAACCACCTTAAAAGCATTGGGTGGGTGATCTTTCAAAAATTGGGAGCAACATTTAGCAAAGGCCACCTGGTTAGTTAACAGCCAAGTTTCCACCAATCGAGCAGGTCCTGCCCAGTCTGAGTCCCTGAATACAGTAGATGGAGATAAAGTCCCAGTGGTACATGTCAGAGGTTTGTTAGGTAAAACAGTGTGGATCAATTCTGCCTCAAGTACAGACAAACTCATTCGTGGGATTGTCTTTGCTCAGGGACCAGGTTGTACATGGTGGATAATGCAGAGAGATGGAGCAACACAATGTGTACCTCAGGGAGATCTGATTGTGGGGTGACACTCATGCAAATATCACTGTTTGCTGGATGTTACTGCCAGTGTCTGTACATGAAAACACACAGACATGTGACAGAAAGAAATGTGTAAGTGTTGAAGATTTGAGTAAGTGAGATGGAAGGAAATGTGTATGAGTAAGTGAAAGATGGAAGTTTTTACTTGATGAAGTTTTTACATGATCTTGACAATATGGAGATAAGTGGTGGAATGTCCTAGGGTGACGTTATGGTGATTGTATCCCCAATAGTGTGTTCTGTTTATGTTTGATATTATGTTCTGTACTTTCAGAACTGACTCAGAAACTGAAGGTTTGTTTTGTCTTGTTATCAGCCGGCTCACCTCTCCCATGGTCTGTTGTCTAGATGAGGCTGGTGCTGGCTGGCTTGGTTTTGCTTTGCTTGGTGGCTTTCCTTTGCTTGCTTGCTTCTGCTTTTGCCTTTGCTTTTGTATGTTAGTTAGTTTAGCTAAGCAGTCCAATTTCTTCCCTAAACTGTTTTTTTTTCCTTTCCCTTTCCTGAATATCACTCCAGCCTGCTCCGGACTGGGACTGGGAAACACCGAGGAGCACCGAGAGCCTGCGCTCTGTGATCTGCAGCAGCCATCCCCAGTGCCCAGAGCAATCCCCAGTGCCCAGAGCAATCCCCAGTGCCCAGACCCGGGCGACCACTCCCAGGAGAGACTTTCTGGATTTGTCATCTCTTCAGAGTTGTGAAAGAGTTTTGTTGTCATCTGATGTTGTTCATTTTTTTAGTGCTGGGAAGGGTTTTGTTTGTTAAATAAACAGGTTCTTTTCAATTTCTGTCTGAGAAAATTCTTCCCGAACCAGGTGGGTGGGGATGGGCTGTGGGGGTTTGTTTTCTGAGGGCTCCTTTCAGAGGTTTTCTCCAAAATTTGCCCTAAACTAGGACAAATATTTTGCTGCCCAACTTGTGGCTTGAGAGAGTGGAAAAAACCCCGTTGTAATCATATTTTGGTTCCAATTACTTTGTCTTGGTATGGAGCAGTTACTGGTTATGTTGTTTGAATTCATAGTGTCTCTTGGGGTGGAGGCCTGCATGAGTTTCTGGTCCCTAGGGTCTTCTGAGATCTTAATCCCTCTCTGGTCCCTAGGGTCTTCTGAGATCTTAATCCCTCTCTGGTCCCTAGGTTTATTTTTTTATCCAGGAATAGCTCTGGTATGGTCCCTAATATGTAGTTTTTGCAGTAGAAGGGCACTGACCAGAATATCCATCAGGCTGGGCTTGGGTGTCATGGCTTGCAGGGGGTTTATAAAGGTGCTGAGGTCTGTTCCAGGAATGCATGGCTCATAGTCATGGTTGTGCAGCTAGTTTGTTAGAGGGGAAGCAGGGGATGAGGCTTTTCAACCTTTGCTTTCCTTCTTCTCCTCTGAATCTCTTAGCTCCCTATTAGAGAATGTTCAGTTTCCCCTGACTGTTAATGAGACCATCTTCCTGGTGTTTAATCTGGTAAGCTTTCTCTATACAGTCTGCAGTCTCTCTAGAATGAGGGCTGAGATTTCTAGAGGGGCTGAAGAGACCCCTGACCCAGGAGTAGACCCAGGTGTGAGAAATCCTGAGTGGTGTGGGAAATGGGGGGATGGGAATTGGCACATAGACCGTTTTCCCACATTCAAATCGATTTTACTGATTTGCCTAAAGTAGGAAGGTATAAGCACTTATTGGTGATAATAGATCACTTGACTCACTTTGTAGAGGTATTCCCTACCTGCAGGGCAACTACACAAACAGTAGTAAAAATACTATTAGAAGAGATAATCCCCTGCTAAAGACTAGCAGAAGTAATAGACTCTGACAGAGGGCCACACTTTGCCTCCAAAATAATTAAAGAAGTAGTTACAGCTCTAGGAACAAAGTGGCAATATCATACTCCCCGGCATCCACAAAGCTCAGGTAAAGTGGAAAGGGTAAATGGGAAAATTAAAAAACAACTAACTAAATTGATGTATGAAACACAATTATCTTGGGTAAAATGTTTACCTTTAGCCTTGGAATATAGGAATATAGGAATATAGGAACTCAGCCCAGAACTGATATTGGAATTTCTCCATTTGAAATGCTTTATGGGATGCCGTATGACATGGATTCTCCTATAGATCACCCTGAAATAAGTAATCAACAAATTAACCAATATGTCAGGCAACTTATGAAGGCTCGGGAAGGGCCTAGAAGAGCTGGGTTACTAGTGCAACAACCTCCTTTAGACCTAGCAATCCACAATATAAATCCAGGTGATAAGGTGTTAATAAGAAATCTAGAAAGAAACCTCACTAACCCCAAATTGGGAAGGCCCTTATGTTGTTTTACTCACTACAGAAACTGCAGGCAGAACCGCCGAGGAGGGATGGACCCATGTGAGCCAAATAAAGGGACCAATTCCTGCTGCTGCCGAAGAGCCCTGGAGAATAACCAGCCAGCCCAGGGACCTTAAGGTCACATTTAAATGGACTGAATGGACTCAGTAAGAATTGTACGAACCAGCTGGTAGAGTGAGATATTGGACTATGGATATCCGATAACTAATGATTTAGAGTATATTGTACAAATAAGGATTGTAATTGTTACCTTTTTGTATGCTCTATTTGTAAAATTTGCCAGGAACGGTGGTGGGTCCATACTTATAGAGGCACTCCTCCTAGGGGTATTTGTAAAGGTGCTATCAGTTAGAACTGACAGAGTCAGTCCTAAGGATTGGAGAAGAGAACGGGACCCTACCAAGGGAATCCCAAGAGTGGTGGGAAGTGTTTATTAAGGGGGCTACACCCGAAAATTGTTGTTTCCACTCCAACGAACCAATTCCCTTAATTGTTCAAATTATAAAAGGGAATTGCTGGAAAACTTTACCTGGGATTCAGTGTGACTCACTACAAGTGAAGGATAAAATCTGGAAATCATTCAAAAAGAGGCAACAAAAACAGAGTAAGGGTCCTCCTGAAGAATATCCTTGCTGCCGAGAAGATGGTGCGCCTCGCGGCTCGGAGCAACCGAGTCGGTGCGCGAGGTAGAAGGATAAGAAGCGGTGGAGGAAAGAGCCCTCAGAGTGGGACAATTCAAAGGTATTTCAAGAACTGCCTCAAGGATACTGATCTCCCAAGGATAAAGGTGAGCCCGGCAATAACATGTCAAAACAAACACTGGGAATGGGGAGATAATGATAATCAAACCCTGGGGCACTTTGGACTCCACCCTTGCTGGCAAATTCTGTGCATATTAGTTATATCTTGTACCTGGCCTGGTCAAGGGGACTATGCACACCACCCAGTTTTCCCCAGCAGCAGATGCAGGCAGTGACCCTAATTAAAAGGTAGGGATGGTGTTTGCTGGTTATAGAGCAACTGGTAGGGGTTGGTTGGACTCTGACCAAAATAGACCAAGGGAAAGTTGTTAAGCATAATGCCACCACTGTAGCTCCCATTTTTTTTGTTACTAATGAGGACTTGGTAAACTCTATGTGGAGATGGAGTAAACCTGAACTCCGGGCTACCTATTGGTGTCCTATTTCCAATCCTGGGGGGGTGGATATTGAAATTATCCTGGGGAATATCTGTGAGTATTAGGGCTGTAAAGCCATAGCAACCGCCTAGGCTGTCACCCATCCAGATAAACTTCTAAAGGTCTCATGGTACCCTGAGAGGTGCAAAATTCTGGAGTATGGCACTCAAGGAGAAATTCTGTATCAGGGAGATTGCAGGTCCCATAATATTGTTGTTACTAAGTTTAACTTTAAAACCTTGCATTTTTAATAAAATCATAGTCATTATAAAAGGAAGACTAGAGGCAGCTCATCTAATGCTTATTAGAGATAGGTATGAAGCATTGCCCAGAGATTCAAAAGTAGATAAAATCCTGGTCTTAAGCTACCAAAAGTTAAAGTGTTTTAATGAACCAATTGGTAAAGAGAAAAAGGAGGGATTGTAATAAATAAAAAGGTCTTTGTTCATCAAACGAGCATCAAAGGAGATAAGAATTTGAATGGAGTAGGGAATCTCAAGATGTGGGAGGAGAAGGAGAAAGGGGGTAAACAGCAAGTATTCTGCTTAAGAATTGTGCAGATGCAACTAGCATAGAAGACTGTGTAACTAATTATATACAAGTTAACTTTTAGGCCAAGGACCATCCGCAAGGAAGATGAGGAGCCTTCATTCCTATGACCACCAAGGGCAGAAAAAAGACCCCCAGCAACCAATTGCACCGGCGAAGAGTACATCGGGAGAAAACACGTCAACCAGAAAAAAAAAAGGGACTATAAAAACAAAAAGGTAAAAGGGGGAAGGTGCGCCGTGGCAGAACAGAGACTCCCCAGCCACCCAGAGCTGTTCTTTTGCTTAATACCGCTTGCTAAATAAATTCTTGTTAATTGATTTATCTATAATTGGCCTCCCCAATTGAATTTGTCCATAACAATCCTGACTAGAGAAATGAAAAAAAATAAACTTGGTGTATTATCCAACACACATGTGCAGAGCAAGCCCCCGGCTGCTGAGTCTCAGCAGAAGGCTGAGGGAAATGCACCCACTACATCCCCTCTGCGACTCACTCGGCATCTGGTGCAGAAGTTTGGATGCCTGCAGGGGTTGCTTGTCTCCTCTGGGTGTGCTCTTCCTTCCCTCTGGGAGGGCCTTAATGGAAATTAGTTCCATTTCTCCTGCAGACCAGAGTGGCAGGGAGTCACTGCAGGCTGGTGATACTCTGATACAAGGAAACGGGTGTGCATACAAACCACGCTGTGAAAAGCCAGTGTCCATAAGGGAGCCAGAGGAGCCCTGCATCTTTATTTGAATAAAGGGAGAGAGTCCATGGGAACATCTGCTGCTGGGGTTTTCTCTCTCAAAGTTTTGGAGGACACAGCCTCCTTTTAAACTCCTGGCCACATGCTGCCCTCTTCCTTTCCCCACTGGCTGGATTACCAGGCCAGGGGACTGCAGGGACCTTTGTACCCTCTTTTCCTTTTGCAAGGTATTAGTTCTGGTCTCCATCCAAACTGTAATAGATAGATAATGAGATGATTGGCTCTTGCAATTAAGGGATGAATATTGTGTGTATCTTAAGAGAAGCTTTACTAATGCAGAGTTATGTTTTTGTGATTTGTTGTTTAGATGTTCTGTCTTCTCCCCACAGTCCCCTTCCCCCCCACTCCCTATTGTTCCCACCTGGAACAGGTGGGCTTTCTAGGACAGGTAGAAAGAAGGCATGTGTGGTATTCACATATCCTTTGAATAGTGAGAGACACAGACTTTCCCAGGAAAATCCTGGGGAAGGCTGTGAGAAAGCTCAGAGAAAGAAAAACAATTATCTTCATTTGCTGCATCTGTTGTTTGGCACATGTGGAATGGAGATTGTTTACCAAAGAGGGATTTCTTCATTGGACTCTGGTGATGGTGTTTTGATTTCATTTGACCAACTGGAGCCACTCTGTGTTGGACTGTCTCTAAGTGTCATAGGTTTTTCTTCAGTATAGCAGTAGTATAGTTTTTAGTATAGTGTAATATAGGACAGCTTAATAAAGCTTTTGTTCAGCCTTCTGCAAACATGGAGTCAATGCATGTCATTCCCTGAGGTGGAGGTCCACCACAATAGGTGTCGACATATACCCCTTGCATGGGAGAGTTAGGAATGGAAACGCTTGTTGCTGGGGGGACGTGACGTGACAACACCTGACCTTCAAATGCAGCTACAAGAAATAAATTCCACCAATAAAGGGCAAAGAAGGGTTGACTGACAGACTTTGGGAGGGGCCAGGGTGGCTGATGCACCCTCCAGGAATGTGAAAGGTGAAGCATCAATCTTGAAGATGAGGCAGCCACCTGGCAGGCAGCCATGGGGCAGGGGGCCTTCCCAGGCCTGTTCTTCCTTATTAGTCCTTCTCTTATGTTTTTGTAAATGTTTAATAAACATTTAAAAAATTTTAAAGTGAGCAGTTGTTTCTCACAAAAACCAGTCCTAAGGTGGGATGGTCATGTGTCGTGGCTTGACACGGGAGAAGAATTTTCTTGGAAGGAAGAGGTCAGCCCAGTCCGGGGTCAGGTTTGGATACTGACACTTGCAGTGACCAATTGAAGGTGGACACTCTTCTGAGAACACAGAGGGGTTAAAAGCAGAACTCCCAGGAGAACTCGCTCTCTTTGGTTCCGGTCATTGGAGAGTGCAAACCTCTCCTGCCCAGCCATGAGCTGGGTGGGGAAGGGGAAGCCATGTGGCCTGCAGAGGTAGGCCAGGGGGTGAAGGGTCTGAAACCGAGCTGGGCCAGTTCCTGCGGACGGAAGGGTGGAGAATGTCTGAGATGTCTTTGTTCCCCCCCCCCAGCCTAGAGGAAAAGACAAAGAGAGCCTGCAGACACCCGGGAGTTTGCCAGCAGAGGAGAAGGAGGAGGAGGGGGGAATATGCCCAGCCTGGGAGACAGCACAGCGTCCTGGGCTAGAGATTTCAGCCATCTGTGGAGTCCAGGAATTTTAACCCTTTCCTGTGAAATGAAGGCTTTGTGAAATATTGCTCCTCCTCAATTTGAAGGAAAGAGAGACAGCCAGGGACCTCACTTGTTAGAGAAAGAAGGCTGGGGGCAGATGATGGAGTGGCTGTTGGCTGGAGTCTTTTTGTCAGCCATAGACTGAACCAATTCTTCCTTCAAGAGAGACTGCATTTTAGGGGGATGCAATGGTGAGCCAAGAAACTCCTCCAGCAACTACCAGTTCAGGGATGAACAGAGGAAAGCGGAGGAGGGTGTGAGGCTGCCCTCCGTCTTCAGAGAAGAAGAGAAGGCGATCTCTGTTCTTGGACCCCCAGCCCCAGGGGAAAATGGGGGGGACTGTAGTCCTAAAATGAGACACTGTACAGTTGTTCCTGTTGGTCCTTGGCAAAGCATCCTTAAAGGGGCCCTATAAGCAGTCTCCGTCCATGCACGGTGGTGAGAGCACTGTGACATGGAGAGGAGAGCGTCACACTGGCTCGGTGTGTTTGGGCGGTGCCATGTGTGACATGGAAACACAAGAGGTGGCAGCTATGTTTCCTGGGGGTCTATGGTGCTAGGGGGACTCCCCTCTCCCCCAATGGACTCAGTATTGATTATATTGAAGGGTGAAGACTTGATTAAGGATCCGATCGTGTCTCGCTGTGGTTTGTTGGAGGTGGGTGGTGGGAGGAGGAATGGTTTGAAAGGTTTTCATTTCAAATTTTGTGTGTGGTTTTTTCCTCCCTTTTTTTTTCCTTTTATAGTAGTAGTAATGTAATAAAGTTTTCCCCTTGTTATTAAGTTTGGCCTGCTTTGCTCTGTTCTCGATCACGTTTCACAGCATTCAATTGATAGGTTACATTTTCATGGGGGCGCTGGCATTGTGCCAGTGTCAAACCATGACATCGTGTTACTCCTGACAGGAATGGGCTCCCTGCAGTTCGAGCTGCTCTGCAGCCTGTGCTTTTCCGTACCCTGCTTTGCTCTTCAGGTGGCAGATGCCTTGGGCAGGTTACTCCAGACACACGAGAGTGCCAGAGTAGGCCCAATCCCTAAAGCTCTCACAGAGCTGTGCTTCACTCCAAATTAGGTAAGCATGAAACGGATTTTAAAGACCGTAGCACATCTGCAGATTCAAGGGATAGTAAAGCCACTGCTGCACTCTGAGAAGTAAGTCCACAGTCTGAGTTGTTGATGTCATTTAAATAATTTGCAGTTCATTGTGATGATGATGATGATAGTATCATAGAACATTTTCTCTTTTTTCCCTCCCCCTAATAAAATGGTGCCATTCAGCTTCTGGAGAAAAGAACTCTCAAAGGTGCAGTTTGGCAGTCATGGAGGCAGAGGTGGGGGAGAGACAGATATGCCCTGGAGGGATTCTCTGGAGGGCTCCAGCATTTAAACAAGCTACTTTGATACATAGACTCGGACATTTTCAATACTAAATGGCTGCATTAAATGGTTTTCCAAGCCTTATGCTGGCCAGAAAGCTTTTAAAGCCCATGGGAGTTTAGCCTCCATGAGAAAGGCAGCATCAGTTCCTGTGCCAGGTGAGACATAGCGTTCAAAAGCTCAGCTTGTGTCTAGAGAAGCCACCAGCCTAATGTAAGCAAGGCCAGAAAACTTCTCCAGTCCTGCTGAGCAGGTGTGGTAGAGCTGTTGTGTTTCACAGCAGCTCCATGGCAGAGCAGCAGCTGCAGGAGAGGGCTCAGGACAGGCTTGGGGGGAGCGGGGCGGCAGGAAGCTGAGCAAAGCCCCCGCTCTGTGACACAGGCAGAAGCAAACAAAGATGGTGACTTGTAGAGATTCCTGCTGTGCTCAAAGTTTGCCTCTGAAGACTGAGAGGTGAGCTTGTCCGGAATCCCAGAAAACATCAGAGAAAAGGTTTTAGGTTAGTTGTTGTGATTAAGCACAAGTCTCCAGTGAGAAAAGAGCCTCTGAAGCAAGCTGTGAGTCATAGGGTGTCTTAGTTTTTAGTAGAGCATAGATTACCAATTAAATACAATTTTAATTTTTATTCTAGAAGTGTAAAAATATTCTAAATTTTTCTGAATTCTAAAACTACTTTGAAAAATATAGAACTGTTGTGGGAAAAGGGACAAAATATTTGGAGAATTATCTATGAAAAATATTCATAAATCTTGCAAAATGAAAAATAAATGCAGTAGCTGCTGGTCTCAAGAGCCCAAAGCCCAGCTGCCGCCTGCCCAGCACTGGCTGTGCCCAGACAAGCAGCTCCACCAGTGCTTGTGGTAGCAGCCAGGGACCAGAGCTGAAGCACAAAGATGCTGCTGGAGTCAGGCCCTGCCCTGGCAGGAGGGCTGCACCTCCTGTCCTGGCTGGACACCAGGGCCAGCACCTTTGGGAACAGAGGGTTCTGTTACGGGTGGTGGCAGCATGTCCCCAGCAGTAAGTGGGCAATGCAGCTCTGGAAGGGCTGTTGGAAACTGGCTTGGGGACGGCTGATGACAGGCACAGGTCTCCGTGGCTGAAGTCCTTGTCTGGTCTTCTGAAGCTGCAGAGGCGCTGCTGTGGAGAGAGGAGTGGCTGAGGCCCCAGCTGCCAGTGGCACACGGGGACCCTCGTGCACAGCAGGGCCCAGAGCTGGCAAGGCTCCCCAGCACGGCTGGAGCGGCTGGCACACCTTGGCCCAGCTGCACAGCTGCCCCTCGAGGCCCCGGCGAGCAGGGGACGGCTCTGGGCAGCTCCCTGGCCAGGAGCAGCCCCCGAGCACCTCTGCCTTTCAGGGGCCATCTCGTCCCCGCTCTTTCTCCTGCCCACCTTGCTGTGCCTCTGCCCTGTGCCCCTGGGGCTGCTCCTGGCCAGGCAGCCCCAGGGGGAGCCAGCACTGGCTGCAGCCCCAGCGGCCCCCCAGGACAAGGCCCAGCAATGAAGAGGCCAAGGAAAGCACTGGGCAGCAGAAGAACCCTCAGCAGAGTTCTTTGGACAGCCATGGACTGGCCACAACTCCACTGCAGCTCACTGTAAATGTTTCCCATCTACATTAGACTTTTAAAAGAAACTGTTTGAGGGAAAGATGATGAAAACACTCACCGTTTTCTCTTCCAGTAACACCAGATTCCAACACAGGGCAACATGAAGATAAGCTCCAAAAAAAGCAGACCTGCAATTAACTGTAGCACACAGTGTGTTTCCCAATAGCAACCACTTCTGAGGCTGTTCTGGGCATCGGGAACAGTTGTTGTGGGGCCGGCTGCATCTGTGGGTGCAATGGGGAGCGTGAGCCCGCGCTGTGCTGCACTGCTGAGCTGGCAGCACGGTGCATACGGCCAGGACGTTCTCTGTTTGCCCAGAGCTGGGGCCTGCAGGCACCTTGCCGCCCCTTGGCACAGGCTGTGCCTCCCAACACAGCCCAGCAGGCCGGGAGGAGAGCCCGGGGCCAGCGCAGCTGCTTGGGCCGTGGCTGCTTGGAGGGACAGGGGCCAAACCCATCCCTGAGCAGCCCCTGCCAGCCCTGGCCATCCCTGCCCTGGGACAGCTCCCCCAGCCCCAGGGGACAGAGCCAGGCCCTGTCAGGAGCCAGTGCAGCCCCTGCCCAGCCGGGAGCCAGGGCTGGCTCTGGCCCTGGGCTGGCAGCAGGGCTCCCGCTCGGGGCTGCTCCTGTGCCTGGGGCCTCTGGGCACTCAGGGCGGCTGCGGGAGCAGCTGCAGCGGGAGGGACGTTGGTGCAGAGTCCCGATTCCCCGGGGCTGCCAACAAGCTCCAGCGGCCTGGAAGCCCAGGCGCCTCCAGCTTTGGCTGCTGCCGGGCCGTGCAAGGGCAGAACCTGGGGAAGAGCTGCTGCCACACAGCCCCGCCGAGGGCTGAGCCCGGCTGAGCCCGGCACAGCAATCACCTCCTGTGCCTGTGCCCGTGCCTGGCATTGCCTCCCTTCCTTCAGGAAATGCTGCCTTCCATAGAGCGCCTCTGTCCATCCCTTAAGAAAGGAAGAGGCACAGGTGAATCAGATGGAACCATTACACATCAGGGGGCTGGAAACTTCCGGAGGCAATCCTTGTCAAAGGCATGGATAAGGATCAGGAAAAGGCCCAGGCTCTTGGGGCTGTGGCAGGTCTCTGTCTTTTCCAAACCGCCACCCCTCCTGATCTTCTGGAGACTGGGAAATTGCAGGGGACATCAGGGTGTGTATGGCCCGTGGCGAAGTTGGGGCTCCCTGTCTGCTGGTGCCAAATGCCTTCCTGCAGAGGCTGGGGAGAAGCTGCAGCCAGGCCAGCCTGGGAAACAGCCCTGCAGGGCATGAGAGCAGCAGCGGGCAGTGAGGCTGCCATGGATCCCTTCCCGCTGTGCCGGCCACGGCCTGTCCAGATGTGCAGGGAAAGCCCCCAGCTGCTGAGTCCCAGGGGAAGGCTGAAGAGATGCACCCACCTTGTCCTGCCTGCAGAATTTCCTTCAGCATTTGCTGCATGTTTTCGGATGGCTCATGGGGTTTCTTGCGTCCTGTAGCTTTGTTCTTTCCTGTTGCAGGACCTTAGAGCAAAACAATGCCGTTTCCCAGGAAGGGATCCCACAGAACCCATGCTCAGCCTGTGGGATCAGCAGGGACACACTACTCACCCCTGAGATGGGAGCTGGGCTTGCGAGCAACATCCACCAAAGGACCTGGGAAAGACCTCCCTGCAGCCACACCTGTAACTCAACAGCCACAGAAGCTTCTGCCATCTCTGCAGATCTGCACGGGCAGCACTGAGCCGCAGGAGCAGTGAGGGGATGGCTCAGGGCGAGGGCACACACGTGCGTGATTCTGTCCTGGCACCTGCAGCGATGCCCCCCTGGCCCAGCTCTGGGCTCTGAGCTGGCAGCTCTCGCAGGGGGAAAGGCCTTGACCTACCCTCAGCATCTCCCAGAGGCTCAATCCTGAACGTGGGTTGGGAAGCCAGATCACTTTTGCTAGCAGGGTTATCTGCAAAGAAAGGCAGGACAGAACAGCTCCCGTGGCAATTTAGGAGATCCTCAGGCTGCACCCAAGGCTCAGCCCCGGGGCACAGCCCTGGGTTCAGCCCCTTCCCTCTCTGCTCTTCTCTGTGGCTTCACAGAGCACACGGAAGGACACACTGGCATTGCACACAGGAAGAAAACTGACAGCTAAATGCTCCTTCCTCCCACTGACAGTGATCCTGTGGGATCACTCAGGGTTTGAGAAGGGAGCAGGCAGATTTTCCTGAATCCATCTAACTTGAGATGGTCTTAAGGGAAAGGGCAAATGTATGAGCTTTTGCCACCTTGTTGCTGCCTATTCTGTCAGAAAAGGTACATTGAGAATTTACCTCCAGCATTTCCCAAGAGTCTCAAGCCGTAATCCAGCAGGCCTTCCAGATAATCCATGGTCTGTTCCCAATCTAGAAGGGAGCAAAGATCAGAACCATTTCCATGGTGTGCTGGGATCCCCTTCTGCCTCAGGGGGCTGGGGAAGGTCATGGGAGCCTGATGTGAAAGAACAAGGCCGATGTTGCACAGGGGCCTGGGGAGCTCTGGGCTGGCTCCTGGTCAATCCCCATCCACTTTGCAGGCCCTGTGCAACATCCCTGGAGAGGAAACTGGAGCAGCACGCGGCCCATGGGGATTCTCTCACTTGCACAAAGGAAACTCTCTTTAATCCTTGGGGAAAACTGCAGCTGGCAGTGCTGCAAATATCCTTTCCTAACTCCCTCCCTCCCTCCCTCCTGTCCTACCAACTGCCCATCATCCTTCTGCTGGAACAGCTCCCCTGCCACAACAGGAGATAGCAGAGCTTTTTCAGGACACCCTGGAGCCTTGCCCTCCCCCTCTGCCCTTTCCCCACCATGGGCACCCCGTGCAGTTGTTCCCAGGTCTCGGGACATGTCTCCCATGGAGGGACCCCAGCAGGACTGCTCAGTACCCGAGTGCCCTGAGCATAACAATTCCTCTGGGCTGTGCTGGCCCTGTCCGGGCTGTGTCTGCACTGCCAAGCAACAGGGAGGGCAGCTCAAGCCTCAGCAGAGCACAGGCCCAGAGGCACAGCAATTACCTCCTGTGACTGTGCCTGGCAGCACCTCCCTTCCTGCAGCAGAGGCTGCCAATGAGCCACTGCTTCCTCTGGGAAATGCCGCCTTCAGACCAGCTTCTACATCCACTTCTGGAGAAAAGAAAAGACACAGGCGGGGTTGTTCCACATAGTGGAGGTGGCACCTTCAGGAGGCAATGCTTGTCAAAGGAAAGCATGGTTAAGGATCAGGAAATCCCCATAAAATTTCTGGGTAGGCTATGACCCACTCCCTGCTCCACACCACCACTACTCCTAATCTGCCTTGAGACTGGGAAATTGCAGAGGATCTCAGGGTGGGCATGGGCTGTGGTGGAATTTGGGCTCCCTGTCTGCTGGTGCCAAATGCCTTCCTGCAGAGGTTGGGGAGAAGCTTCAGCCAGGCCAGCCTGGGAAACAGCCCTGCAGGGCATGAGAGCAGCAGCGGGCAGTGAGGCTGCCATGGATCCCTTCCCGCTGTGCCAGCCACAGCCTGTCCAGATGTGCAGGGAAAGCCCCCAGCTGCTGAGTCCCAGGGGAAGGCTGAGGAGATGCACCCACCTTGTCCTGCCTGCAGAATTTCCTTCAGCATTTGCTGCATGTTTTCGGATGGCTCATGGGGTTTCTTGCGTCCTGTAGCTTTGTTCTTTCCTGTTGCAGGACCTTAGAGCAAAACAATGCCGTTTCCCAGGAAGGGATCCCACAAAACCCATGCTCTGTGGGATCAGCAGGGACACACTACTCACCCCTGAGATGGGAGCTGGGCTTGTGGGCAGTAACCAGCAAAGGAGCTGGAGAAGTCCTCCCTGCAGCCACACCTGTATCTCAACAGCCACAGAAGCTTCTGTCAGACCTGCATGGGCAGCACTGAGCTGCAGGAGCAGTGAGGGGATGGCTCAGGGCGAGGGCACACATGTGTGTGATTCTGTCCTGGCACCTGCAGCAATGCCCCCCTGGCCGAGCTCTGGGCTCTGAGCTGGCAGCTCTCACAGGGGGAAAGGCCTTGACCTACCCTCAGCATCTCCCAGAGGCGAAGTAATGGGTATGGGTGGGGAAGCTGCACCACCTTCACCAACAGTTTCAGCTGCAAAGAAAGGCAGGACAGAATAGCTCCCGTGGCAATTTAGGAGATCCTCAGGCTGCACCCAAGGCTCAGCCCTGGGACACAGCCCTGGGCCCTGCCCCTTCCCTGTCTGCTCTTCTCTGTGGCTGCACAGAGCACACGGAAGGATACACTGGCATTGCACACAGGAAGAAAACTGACAGCTAAATGCTCCTTCCTCCCACTGACAGTGATCCTGGGGAATCACTCACAGCTCCAGAAAGGGAGCAGGGAAAAGTTTTAAGAATTCTTCAACCCTCAACGAAAATGGCACTAATAAGTTCTTGCCACACTAATACTGATTATGCCGTCAGGAAAAAGGAAAATGCAGAACTTGCCTCCAGCATTCTCCAAGATCTTTAAAGTGTTATTCACCGTCACTTGCAAATAATTCAAGTCGTGATCCAAATCTAGAGGGAAGCAGAGACCAGACCCATTTCCATTGTGCTTGAATCCCCTTTTGCGTCAGGGAACTGGGCACTTCAAGGGGATCAATAAGGCTGTGGAAGCCAGGTGGCAATGGGCAAGGCCAAAGATGCACAGGGGCCTGGGGAGCTCTGGGCTGGCTCCTCGTTACCCTCCACCCTCTTTCCCTGCCCTGTGTAACATCCCTGGAGAGGAAAATGGGGCTGCCCAGGGCCCACGGGGGCTCTCTCCCTCCTACAGAGGAAACCCTCCCTAAAGCCCATGGGAAAACCATCCCCAGCGCTTCCCGGGGAGCAGGGAGCTCTGTCCCGGGAAGGGGGAGCCAGGTGCCGGCTCACCTATTCCCCCCACTTTTAGCGGAGCAGCCTGGGCAGCCCTGGCAGGCAGGGCCACGGCCAGGAGGAGCAGGAGGAGGAGGCGCAGAGCAAGGGCCATGGTGCCTTGCCCTGTGCCAGTCCCACCGCTCTCGCTGCCACCACTGTCCTGAGGCCGCTGTCCCAATGTCAGCACCGCTGCTGCCACCGCCGCTGCTGCCGCAGCAGTTGTGCTCCAGGACTGCCTGCTTGGGCCTTGTGGTGCTGTGCAGCCACGGGGCTCTGGGACCTCTGTGACCCAGAGCCCGCTGTGACCTCAGCCTGCTGTGACCCCAGAGCCCGCTGTGACCTCAGCCTGCTGTGACCCCAGAGCCCTCTGTGACCTCATGGTCTCAGCTGTACCCCCAGAGTGTACCCCCTTCTGTACAAATGGACTGCCCTGACTGTAAATGTTTTGCTTCATCCAAGGGCCATTACTCAGAAAAACCTTCAGGGACACAGGGTCTTGTCTGGGTGGAGGCAGCATCTGCAGAGCAACAAGCTGGTAATGCAGCTGTGACAGGGACATCAGGCATGGGCATGGAGATGGGAAATGCGGGCAGATGTGTCCCTGACTGAGTTGTTTGGCCGTTCTTAGAATTCTTTGCCCCATTCAGAGGAGCAGATGCTGAGAAGGGAGGTACCTGAGGCCCCAGTTACAGCTGGGACACTGTCCTGGGGCGACTTTATGATGCTTGTATCCCCATTTGTCAGTTTAGCCCAGAAATTAGTTGTGCACCTTTAGGACTGGTTCCAAGAGTGAAGGGGGAGGCAAGAAGAAGCGCAGAGTTTGTTGTCAGAAACTGCACTTGCTCCCCCACATCCTTCTCCTGGACTCTGCTATCTGTGGACAGACAAGACAGCAGGATAGAGCTCTCCTTTGCTTTTTAGTTAGCATTTAGCTAGCCGAGGCAGGGAATTTCTCTGGACTGTGGTTTTTCTTTTTTCGTGGAACTGTTTCAACCTGCTCTGGACTGAACACCCAGAAGAGCCCCAGCAGTTCACACCTGTGGCCCACCAGGCTGGGCCTGGGCTGTGGCATTTCCAGGGCCAGAGGGACTGATAACAGAATGAGTTTGCAGAGCCACAGCCCACAGAGGGGATTTTCTGACCTTGTCATTTCTTCTAAGCAGCGAGAGGTTTTAGTGTTTAATAATGTTCTTTTTTTTTCTTTTTTCTTTTCCTGACGGTGAATGCTTTGCCTGTTAAATATAGAGGTTTTTTCCACTTTTCTCTAAAAAAAAATATTTTTTCCAAACTAGCTGGGTGCAGGGATGCTGTTTTCTCAGAAACCCTTTTGGAGGTCATCTCCCAAATTTGCCCTAAACCAAGATAAAAAGAGGAGACCTACCTGCACAGCAGGAGGTTCCCACTGTGCTCAAAGTTTGCCTCTGAAGACTAAGAGGCGAGCTTGTCAGAAATCCTGGAAAACATCAGGGAAAAGGTTTTACATTAGTTGTTGTCACTAGGTACAGATCTTCAGTGGGAAAAGAGCCTCTCCAGCAGACTAGGTGCCCTGGGTTGTCTTAGCTCTTCCCAAAAGATGACCAATTAAATGCAATTCAAGTTTTTACTCTAGTAGTATAAAAATGTTCTAAGTTTTTCTAAAATTTAAATCTACTGCGAAAAATCCAAACTACTATAGAAAAAGTGAAGAAATTTTTGGGGTTTTCTTCCTAAAAAAAGAAAAAATCTAAATATTTCTAAAATTTTGTAAATTCTAAAATGAAAAGCAAAGCCAAAACGTGCTGTCCCAGGAGCCCCTGCCCAGCCGCTGCCTGCCCACCCCTGGCTGTGCCCAGACAAGCAGCTCCGCCAGTGCTGGTGGTAGCACCCACCTGAGCTGAAGCCCAAAGGTGTTGCTCAAGCCCTTCCCTGGCAGGAGGGGCCTCCCTTCAGTCCTGGCCAGACACCAGGGCCAGCACCTTCGGGGACAGAGGGTCCTGTTCTGGGCGGTGTCACCATGCCCCAGCAACAAGCTGATAATGCAGCTGTGGACGACATCTTGGAACCTGGCTTGGGGATGGCTGATGGCAGGTACAGGTCTCTGCAAGTGAAGATTTTCTCCAATCATGTGAGGCTGCACAGGCGCTGCTGTGGAGAGAGGAGGTGGTTGAGGCCCCAGCTGCCAGTGGCACACTGGGACCTATTGGTATTGCCAATAATGAGGCCGGGACATGCCTTGGCTATTCTGGCCCCTTCGGCTGATCCAAATAGTGGCAACTGTGGTCTCTCACCCCAGAGACACTTCTGGCTAGCTGGATGTTTCAGCTGGGCACATGGAGACAAGTCCATGCATGCCAGAGCTCTGGTGGCGGCGGGATGGAGCTTCCTCTCGTAGAGGGTCCGCTCCCTCAGGTTTCCATCTGCTGGAGAAGCTTTTGAAGTGAAAATGAAGGAAAGGAGTCAGTTCTGATGGAGGGTTTTAATCCAGAGCTTTTATTCTGGCCCATGGGCCTCTGAATCCAGCAACTGCTTCAACAGAACTCCCCGACTGCATGGTTGCTTATTGTAAATGGGAAGAAATGACAATGTCTGACTCAATTCAGAAGGCTGATTGATTTCTTTATTATAACTATGGCTAATATACCTTAATATACTGTTACGTATAGTAAACATAATTGGCGTGATTCCTTGTATGAAATGTGTAATATTGGATACTTGTTAGAATATGCTCATTTGTATTAGTCCCCCCGACCCTCGCAGGTGAGACCGGGTGTATACTGGAAACTGATTTACAAGTATGTCTTGGTTCGACAAGACAGGAGTCTGTGAAAGAGGGCAAAGCCTCCTGTGCAATGGAGAAGGCAAACCCCCCTCCCTCCGAATTACCAGGATCTTTAAATTAAAGGGCTCTCAGGCAAAGATATGGGAATGGGAGTAACTATTCTTTACTAGGAGAAAACTAGATAACAATTTAAAAAAAAGCAAATGCAATCGGTACAAACAAAACTAGTGAAAAAGTCCACAACCTGAGGATTCGGGGTGCCAGTAGCAGTCTTGTTGGGATGATTGATCCTCTTGCAGTGATTGATGAATTGCAGCTGCAGTGGTGATCTTTTGAAGGGTATAGTTTTCCTCTGAAGATCTGGTGGCAGTGGGGCCGGTCTTCCTCTGCACCAGGGCTGCCTCCGAGCTCCGCTGCCGCCGCCTCACCATGCTCCGGCTGCTTCTCTGCGAGTACCGCCGAAAAGAGCTGCTTCTCTGGCAATCCCCCAAAGTAAAGAGCTGCTCTGTCCCCAAAAAGGTACCCCCTTATATCCAATAAAAGAGTGCTTGGCTTCCCCCTCTGGGTGGAACATCTCACAATAGGATGGTGTTACGTTACCAGCCCTGCACTGAATCAGTCAATGGCCCACTAACAAACCATTACCTCTTAGGAGCAAAACCGGTTCTTGGAAAAGATAACAAACCTGCCCAACCTTCAACAGATGGCAAATAGAATACAAGCTTATCTTACAACCCAGGACAAAGTAAAAGGATGTGGCTCGGCCAGGAGATGAGCCATGTCTGGAGAGATACGGGACCCCAGGTGCTGATCATCGCCTGAACGACCCGGGATGGACATCATGGAAATCCTCGGACAGATACATGTGAATGCAACATTCCTGTATATTTCATCAGGGGATTCTACAACTCCAGACACTGAATTGTTCTTCCTCATCACTAAAAAAGAAAATCTTATTAACCTATGGACTCTGAATGGAACAAAAGACTGATTGCTGAAATCTTGGCCTCAGGCAGAATTTTCCCTATAAAATCTGCTTGTGCCAGGATGGAGGTGTGTGGGCATAGGGGAAAAAACTCTCCTGTGGCTGACTCCTTGTTGCACACCCAGAGTCGATCCCTGGGCTCGGCACTGTGTTGTTTTGGTTTTTTTTCCCGTGGCTGGCTAGATAGAATTTGACTGCTAATAAAACTATTTTTATTTTTAATTTGGATGACTAAATTTTCATTTATAGGAATACTATATAAAAAGGAAGATATTAAAACTACATACTCCTTTCTCTAACTCTAACAAAACTTGTGACCCTCTCTCAAGAGTCCAGACACAGGTAGAGTGGATTGGATTGGATTGGATTGGATTGGATTGGATTGGATTGGATTGGATTGGATTGGACTGGCCATCAGGCTCAAACAATCCTCACCAGAATCCAATCAAGCACTCACACGATTCTCCAAGCACATTCCATATAAGAAAAACAAGGAGCAGAAATAGAAACTGTTTTCTCTTTCATTTCTCTCTGTGCACCTCTATGAAAAATACTGAGAGGGAGAGAAATGTGCTTGCCATAGTTGCTGTCTCTTTTACCTCGGGGAAGGGTGGAGGCAAGGAGTAAGGGGGACCAACAACCAGGAACAGGAGAGGAGGTCTCAGGGGACAAAGGACACCTGGATGGTCCAAAGCTCCCCGGGTGCAGAGGGCATCTTTTGAATCTATCCAATCACTTGATGCCCTTCTGGAATTCCAGAAGTGACAGACAGTGCATGGCAGGGGCCAGGGTGGGGAAAGGAGGAGTGATTGACACACCTGGGAGGAAATGATCTGGGGAGAAACCCGGGGTTCAGGGTTAAACCATGAAATCACACTGCAACAGGGACCCTCGTGCACAGCAGGGCCCAGAGCTGGCAGGGCTCCCCAGCACGGCTGGAGCGGCTGGCACACCTTGGCCCAGCTGCACAGCTGCCCCTCGAGGCCCCGGCGAGCAGGGGACGGCTCTGGGCAGCTCCCTGCCACCCAACACAGCCCAGCAGGCTGGGAGGAGAGCCCGGGGCCAGCGCAGCTGCTTGGGCCGTGGCTGCTTGGAGGGACAGGGGCCAAACCCATCCCTGAGCAGCCCCTGCCAGCCCTGGCCCTCCCTGCCCTGGGACAGCTCCCCCAGCCCCAGGGGACAGAGCCAGGCCCTGTCAGGAGCCAGTGCAGCCCCTGCCCAGCCGGGAGCCAGGGCTGGCTCTGGCCCTGGGCTGGCAGCAGGGCTCCCGCTCGGGGCTGCTCCTGTGCCTGGGGCCTCTGGGCACTCAGGGCGGCTGCGGGAGCAGCTGCAGCGGGAGGGACGTTGGTGCAGAGTCCCGATTCCCCGGGGCTGCCAACAAGCTCCAGCGGCCTGGAAGCCCAGGCGCCTCCAGCTTTGGCTGCTGCCGGGCCGTGCAAGGGCAGGGCCTGGGGGAAGAGCTGCTGCCACACAGCCCCGCCGAGGGCTGAGCCCGGCTGAGCCCAGCACAGCAATCACCTCCTGTGCCTGTGCCCGTGCCTGGCATCGCCTTCCTTCCTGCAGCAGAGGCTGCCAGGGAGACATTCCTTCCTCTAGGAAAGCAGCAGTGGGGCAATGAGGCTGCCATGGGGCAATGAGGCTGCTATGGGCCCTTTCCCACTGTGCTGGGCTTGGCATGTCCAGATGTCACTGAAACCTCAAGGTAAAAAAAGCCCTCTGTCAACATTTTATTGTCAGAGAATCAAGACATTTATTCTGGCCACGATGCTGTTCGTGCCACCATGTGTTGCATTGCTCTCGGTCTATGCTTTTTCCCTTTCCAGGGACCCCTGTGACTGGGATCTGATAGTTTGGTCCCCTCCTTCCTGCCCCAGCGGGGTTGGCAAAGGGCCAAAGGGCCTTCCCTGTTCTGAGCATAGATGAGGCCTTGTCCCTTCCTGGTCCTCTCTCTTTTCCCCTTCATCTCATGGAATAAACAGCTTGGACAACCACAGCAGGGGAATTGAAGCCTCTTTGGAATCTTCGCCCAACTCCTGATGCGCCTTCCCTCAAGGCCCCCGTATATCTGGGCCAGCCTGGTGATATGGGGGCTGTGAGGGATAGGCGCATCAAGAATGTACAACAGAAATTATTTCAATCACACATAGCATGGGTGGGCTGAGAAAATCATCCCACGACACCTGAGTTTTACAAGATTTTGCCCAAACTTTTTACAGTCCAAAACCAACAGAAGTCCATTTGTTTAATGTTCATTGGTCTCCATTTGAAAAGTTCTTAGTATTTGTTTTCCCACTGGACCTGGATTTCTTCACCTCTGATGTTAATAAAGGCCATACGCCTTGATTTCCTTCTCAGGCTTTTCCAGTCCAGGTGTCTCCAACTATGCCAGGGGGCAGTGTCTGGGGTTGACGTTCCTTGCTGTTTGCGGATGATGGTCGTAGATTTTTCTCAATGGTCATGATGTTTTTGGGTACCTTTTGGGTTATTCCCAGTTTATTGAGATGTTAAGCTCATTTCCCTTGAGTGGTGTAACATCCCTTTAAAAACCCATTAGAATTCCTTTCCCCAAGGCAAACCAAGCCTGACTAGGGAACTGAAAATAAATTAAACTTGGTGTATTATCCAACACACATGTGCAGAGCAAGCCCCTGGCTGCTGAGTCTCAGCAGAAGGCTGAGGGAAATGCACCCACTACGTCCCCTCTGCGACTCACTCGGCATCTGGTGCAGAAGTTTGGATGCCTGCAGGGGTTGCTTGTCTCCTCTGGGTGTGTTCTTCCTTCCCTCTGGGAGGGCCTTAATGGAAATTAGTTCCATTTCTCCTGCAGACCAGACTGGCAGGGAGTCCCTGCAGGCTGGTGATACTCTGATACAAGGAAACGGGTGTGCATACAAACCACACTGTGAAAAGCCAGTGTCCATAAGGGAGCCAGAGGAGCCCTGCATCTTTATTTGAATAAAGGGAGAGAGTCCATGGGGAGATCTGCTGCTGGGGTTTTCTCTCTCAAAGTTTTGGAGGACACAGCCTCCTTTTAAACTCCTGGCCACATGCTGCCCTCTTCCTTTCCCCACTGGCTGGGGTACCAGGCCAGGGGACCACAGGGACCTTTGTACCCTCTTTTCCTTTTGCAAGGTATTAGTTCTGGTCTCCATCCAAACTGTAATAGATAGATAATGAGATGATTGGCTCTCGCAATTAAGGGATGAATATTGTGGGTATCTTAAGAGAAGCTTTATTGATGTAGAGTTATGTTATTGTGATTTGTTGTTCTCTGCTCTCCCCACAGTCCCCTTTCCCCTTTTATAAATGAAAATTAGTCCAGCCAAATTAAAAATGAAATAATATATAATTTATTTAGGAATGAATTCTCTCTGAGCCAGCCACAAGGAAAAGGACAGCGCTGAGCCCGGGTTCGGCGCTGGGTGTGTGACAGGAAGGAGCCTCTCGGCAGAGGTTCCCCTGGACACACACACCACCCTCCTGGACCCACCAGTTCTTATAGGAAATTTTCTGCCCGAGGCCAGGATTTTAGTCATCTGCCTTTTCTTTCTATTCAGAGTCACACATATTCCTAAAGTTCTTTTCTCTGAGCCAGGGTTGAACAATCCAGGTCCAGGTGTGGACAGTTTTTCCTGATGAGGTTATGGGAACCGTGGCATTCAGATGTATCAGCCCGGAGGACTCCAGCGATCCCAATCTTGGGTCGCTACCAGCATGATCAGCTCCCAGGTGTTCCAGAATCGCCTTTTGGGACAGCCCATCTCCAGACCAGCCACATGTATTGGATTGTAAATGAGGCATTGTCCAAAAACAACCTGGCTCTGGTGTAACTGAGTGTGTGGAGGGGGCAGCTCTCAGTGCTGGTGTGTGTATTTTGTAATAACTAAATATTTTGTGGAATTTTGGGCATTTTATTGGAATTTTTGGGGGATTTAATGGAATTCTTTGGGGATTTGGTTTTTTGTTTTCTTTTTTTTCTTTTTTATTTTTTTTGTGGTGGGATTTTGGGGGATTTTGTGGGGGTTTTGGGTGTTGCAAGGATTTCTTTGGGTGTTGGGGGGATTTTCTTGTGGTTTTGGGTACATTTTCGGGGGGGATTTGTGGGGTTTAATTGGGATTTTGTGGGCTTTTATTGGAATTCTGGGGTGTTCTAATGAGGTTTTTGTGAGATTTAATTGGGATTTTGTGAGTTTTATTGGGACTTTCAGGGGTTTAAAGGAGATTTTGGTGCCTCTCAGCCCTTCCCCACACCCTGGGACAACTGCAAAGCCCTCCTCAAAATTCTTCTTAAACACCCCAAAATCCCAATAAAACTCTCCAAAACCACAAAGAATCCAATAAAATCCAGTGAAACCCACCACAATTCAAAAAAACTCCCAAAAACTTCAATAAACCCTCCAAAAAACATCCCCAAATCCCTAAAAAAGATCCCTCAAAATCCAATGTCCCCAAAGCCACAAAACCCCGAAAAATCCTTTAACCCCCCCAAAACCCAGTCATTCTCTCCAAAAACTCAATAATTCCCCCTAAACTCCCAACAAAATCCTCCAAATCCCAAAAACGCCATCAAAATCCCCCCAAACACCCCCAGAGCCCGCCAGACTCACTGGGGGCTGTCCTGGGTCAGGGGCACCGCCCGGTGGAACAGGAGCCACTTCAGGGGCCCTCGGAGCTTTTTGGGGAGGGGGCACCATGGGAGACCCCCAAAATCGGGGCAGGGGGAACCCCTGTTGTGCTCCTCCCCCAAACCCCCAGACCCCGGCTCAGGGTGGGCCTGGAACCCCCCGGGACCCCAAATCTCCCCAGGACCCCCTCCAGGAACTCAAACCCCCAGAGACCCCCAAGGTTGGCCCAGGACCCCTGAGAGCCCCCAGACCCCAATCGAGCCCAGCCCAGGATGTCTCCTGAGACCCCCCCAGACCCTTCGCAAGACCCCACCCAGGACCCTTCCAGGACCCCCCCAGACCCCTCCCAAAACCCCTCCAGGACCCCCCAGACCCCTCCCGAAAGTCCCCCGGATCCCTCCCCAAAGGCCCCGATCCCCCCAGCCCCTCCCCAGCCCCAGCCCCAGCCCCTGTGCGGACCCCCCTCCCCAGCGGCGCCGCCCCAGCCGCTCCCGCAGCTCCGGCCTCTCCCAGCGCCTCCCCCGCTCTGGCAGCGCCGCCCGCGGGGCCCGCCCGAGCCCGCTCCCGGCTCCCTCTGATTGGCTGCCGCGGCGCGGGGAGGCGGGTGCTGCCGAGGGGAGCCGCGCGCTGATTGGTCGGTTTGGCACGGGGCGCGCCGCTATTGGCTGGGGAGCCCGTGCGCGTGGAGGAGGCGGGAAACTGTGAGGGGAGCGCGGCTGAGGAGGAGCTGAGGGGGGGCCGGGGGGAGCTGGGGGGGTTTGGGGCGGGTCTGGGGAGAAATTGGGGATTTTGGGGGGGATTGACGGGAAATAGGGGGTGTGCGGTGGGTTTGGGGGCAATGCGGGGATCTGAGGGGGCTTTGGTGGGTCTGAGGGGGTTTAGGGAGCTTAGGGGGGAGCTTGAGAGGGTCTGGAGTGTTCTCAGGTGGGTTTAGGAAGATCTGAGGGGCATTGGAGGGTCTGAGGGGATTTTGGGGGGGTTGTGAGAGGAACTGGGGGGTTCAGAGGGGATCTGAGGGAATCTGGGGGTGTCTGAGGGGATTTCATAGGGTTTAGGTAGGATTTGTTATAAATTGTGACACGACAATTTGAAGTGTCTTAATTCAATAAAGCAATTTTATTTAAAATTAGCAAGCGAGTAAGGCAGGCAAAATCCAGCGCTGGGCGGCCGGGGAGTCTCCTGCTCCACCAACGGCGCGCAAAAATGTTCTGTCCCAACCTTCCTTTTATCCCCCCCTTTCTCCTTGCAGACGTGACTCTCCAAATGTAGTCTGAGTCTGGTCGTTGTGATAGCTTCTAAGTCTCTTCTTTTGAGATACAGCAAGCAGACCAGATACACACACGCCCAGGACTTTAATCTCAACCTCCTTATCACCTTGTAAGCAAATAAGCATTTCAAAGACACACCAGTACATTCTTAGCCACTATCTTATGCAAAACAAATTAGGTTAACATACCACAGTACATTCTTATGCAAACCAAGGTAAGCAAGCATACTACAGTGAACAAATTATCTTCTACTTATCTCAGGATTCAGGTGTGTAAGGGGGATTTGGGCAGGTCCAATAGGATTTGGGAGGTCTCAGGTGGGTCTGGGGTCAATTTGGGGTAAAGTGGGGGGGTCTGAGGGTACCTGGGGGGTTTAGGTGGGTCTGGGTGGATTTGGGGCTCTGGGGGCACCTAAAGGGGTGCCAGGGGGTGAAGGGGTCGCAGCCCCCAGACGCCCCTGAAGCCCCCCTGTCCCCACAGAGGGGTCCCGGCCCTGGCGGTGCAGGACCCCCGGCCCCAGCCCAGCGTCTCCATCAGCAGCTGAACCAGGAGATCCGGGAGGACGGGGGACTGGGGGGTCCAAGAGTGTCCCTGGGTGTCCCCAGGGGCTCAGGCTTTCCCCTGGGTGTCCCAGAGCTGGAGAAGTCCCTCTGCGCCGTTTCCTCGCGGTTTGGGCAGATTTTGGACATTTTGGTGCGGCGCAGTCTCGGCCTGCGGGGCCAGGCCTTCCTCACCTTCAGGGAGATGAGCAGCGCCACCAACGCCCTGCGCTCCCTGCAGGGCTTCCCCTCCTGCGGCCAACCCGTGGGGAGACAGAGACTGGGGGAGTTCTGACACTGGGGAAAGAACTGGAATTCTGGGGAAAACCCGCCAAACTCTGGCCTCAGCTATCCCCAAAATCCAACTTGGAATCCCTCCAAATGCACCCCGATCACCCCAAAGCTTCCCCTTTTATGACAAGCCCGTGGTGAGACAGAAATGCTGGGGGAAAATCCTGGAATTCTCAGGGAAAAAACCCGAAATCCTGAGGGAAAAAAACCAAACCCAACCGGGATTCCCCCCAAAATCCCATCAAGAATCCCTGAAATCGAATTGGGAACACCCCCTAAATCCAACCAGGAACCTCCTAAAGCTTCCCCTTCTATGACAAGTCCATGGTGAGATCCAAATCCCTGGGAAAATCCTGACATTTTGGGAAAAAATCCTGAAATTCTGGGAGAAATCCTGAATTCCTGGGGGAAAAACTCAAAATGCAGCCTCAAATATCCCCACAGTCCAACCAGGAGCCCCCAAAAGCTTCCCCTTCTACCACAAGCCCATGGTGAGAGAGAAATCAGAGTAGAAGTCCTGCGATTTTGGGAACAATCCTGAAATCCTGGGGAAAACTCCAAAATCCTTGGGAAAAAAACCAAATCCAGCCTCAATTATCCCTAAAATCCACCCTAAAACTCCCCAGAGCTTCCCCTTCTGGGATAAACCCGTGGTAACAGCACAATCTTCAGAAAAATACCCAAATTTTGGGAACAATCCTGAAATTCTGGGGAAAAAGCACAAAATTCAGTTGGGAACCCACCCAAAATCCTGTGGGAAACACCCAAATCCAGCCAGGAACCCCCCAGAATTCACCTTGAATCTCCCAAGCCTTCCCCTTCTACCCCACAGTGAGATCCAAATCCAGGGGAAAATCCACAGATCCTTGGGAAAACAGGAAATTTTGGGAAAAAGCCTGAAATCCAGGAAAGAAACAGAAATCCACCCCGAATCCCCTGGGAAGGACCCCAGACCCCTGTTGGAACCTCCTAAATTCCTCTGAATTCCCCCAAAATCCTGCTGGAATTTCCCAAATTCCTTCTAGGACTTGCCAAAATCCCTCAAAAACGTCCCTGATTGCTCTTGGAACTGCCCCAGATCCCTTCTGGAGCCTCCCCAAACCCTCAGAACTCTTGAAAATCCCTTGGAAAACACCAGAGTCCTTCTTGGAACTGCCCCAAATCCCTGAGAATTCCCCCAGATCCCTCAGAAAGCCCCAAATCCTCCCCAGATCCCCTCTGAATTCCCCCAGACCCCTCAGAAAGCCCCAGGTCCCCTCTGGAACCTCTCCCAGATGCCCCCAAAATCCTCGGGAACAACCCCAAACCCCCCGAGCCGTCCCCAGCTCCCCCCGGACTGATCCCAAATCCCCCCGGAGCCAGCCCAGGTCCCCTCTGGAGCCTCCCCGAATCCCGGGAAGCCGCAGATCCCGGGAGCCGCCGGGCAGCGCCGGGAAAGCCCAAAGCCCCGCGGCAGTGCCGCATCCCGGCCGGAGCTGCCCCGGGAGCCCCGCGGGGCCGGGGCCGGGGCCGGGATGCGCCGTCCCAGCGGATCCAGCGCGCCCGGCCGGGCTCGGCCAGCGCGGCCCAGGGCAGGGAGCGCTGGTGGGGCGGGAGCGGGAGCGGAGCGCGAACGGGACCAGCGCAGAGCCAAGGGGGGAGAGGCCCCGGCCCCACAGAGAGCGGGGCCGGAGCGCGGGGCCGGGCGGGGATGGCTCGGGGATTGTTCCGGGCGATTCGGGCGCTCGGAGCGATCTGGGCGGGATTCCTGGGCTGCTTCTGTGAGGTTTGGCCGGGATTTTGAGGGAAGTTTCTGTGGGGATTTTTTGGGTGCATTTCCTCGGGCTTTGGGTGGGATGTGAAGGGACTTGGGAGCATTTTTTGTGGAATTTGGAGGGGTTTGGTGGGATTTTGGTATGGATTTTTGGAGTGGATTTTGGGGGGTTTTTGGGGAAATTTTGGTGGGATATTTTGGGTGATTTGGTGAGATTTTTTTGTGTGGATTTTGTGTGATTGGGGCATTTTTGGGGGCATTTTTGTACAGTTTTTTCTTTGTGGATTCTGTGGGATTTTCATGGGAATTTAGTGGGACCTTTTGAGGGATTTTTCTGTGGCATTTAGGGGGATTTTGAGGGATTTCTGTGAGCCTTGGGGTGATTTTTGGGGTGAATTTTGTGGGCTTTGGGGTGGAAATTTGTGGAGATTTACCTGGTATTTTGTGTGGATTTTCTGGCATTTTCAAGGATTCTCTGGTGGAATTTTTATAGGATTTTAATGGTATTTTTGATGGGAATTTTTGTGAGGATTTTGAGAGATTTTTGTTGGATTTGGGGTGTTTATTTGGGGATTTTTTTGGATTTTGGTGATATTTTTGTGAGGGATTTTGGGGCATCTTTGTGAGTTTTTTATTATTATTATTTTGGTGGGGTATTTTGTGGTTTTTCTCAGGATTTTGTTGGGATTTTGGTGTTTTCTCTTGGGATTTTGGGCAGATTTTGTGTTGCGTATCCAGAGTGACTTTGGGCAGCTCTGGGGCAGCTTTTGGGGTTTGTCTCCCGTGTCCCCCAGCTGTGGCAAAGCCCCGAAGCACATCCTGCTCCTGCCCAGCTCCCTGAGCAGCCCCAGGAGCTGATGCTCCCCCTGCTCCTCAGCCAGGGAGATCTGGGGCAATTCCGGCATTCCGGCATTCCGGCCGGGCTTTGGGGCACTGCGGGATTTTGGGGCTTGGGGGTGAGAGGCTGAGGGGGGCTTGGAGCTGGATGTTTTGGGAAAATATCGGGATTTTGGGGGTGAATGTCTGGGATTTTAGGGGGAATTTCTGGATCTTTGGAGGAAAATACCAGGATTGGGGGGGAGGATATTCTGGATTGTTAGGGAGGAAATTTCTGGATTTTTGGTTGTGAATGTCTGGATTTTTAGGGGGGAATTTATGAATTTTTGGGTGAGGACTTACGGATTTTTTGGGAAGGGATTTCTGGATATTTTTGAGGGGGAATGTTTCTGGATTTTTTGGAGGAAAGTTCTGGATTATTTTTGGGGGGAGAAATTTCTGGATTGTTGGGAACGCTTCTGTATTTTTGGGGAATGTTTCTGGATGAGGAATGGGGTTAGTTTTGGATTTTTTGGGGAGGAATATTTCTGGATTTTCTGAGGAACAGAAATTCCTATTTATGGGAATGTTCCAGGATTTTTTGGGTGAACATTTCTGAATTTCTTTGGAGAACATTTCTGAAATTCTGGGAGAATGATTCAGAGCATTTCTGAATTTGGGGAGAACATTCCCAGATTTTTTGGGAAGCATTCAGGGGTTTTTTGGGGAACATTCCTGGGTTTCTGGGATAAGTTTCCCAGGTTTCTAGGGGAACATTCCTGGGTGTCTGGGGAAGGTTCCCGGGTGTTCCGGGCTCTCCTGGCCCCGTTTCCATCCCAGGTTCCCAGGTATCCAGGAGCTGCGCTGGTGCCCGGGCGCCGCGACATCGCCTCGCTGCAGTTGGACACCGAGGTGCAGGCGGGTGCCGCCCGCGAGGCCCTGCAGGGCTCCAGCATCACCCAGAGCCACCCATGGAGATCTCCTTCACCAAAAAGTGACCCAGAACACCCCAAACCCCACCAAAATAACCCCAAACCCCCAAAAAACGGGTCTGAAATACCCCAAAATCCCTAAAAATCTGCCTCAAACCCGCCCCTAAATAACCAAAATGTGCCCCCAAACACTCCAAATCCCTCCAAACCACCCTGTAATCTCAGAGGAATGCCCTGAAATCCCTCCAAATCACCCCAAAATTCTTCAAAGCTGCACCAGAATACCCTAAAGCTGCCCCAAAACACCTCAAATGCCTTCAAGCTGCCCCAAAATCCCATGGAAACACCCTGCAGTCCCTCCAAACCACATAAAAATCCCATAGAAATACCCTGAAATCCCTCAAAGTGCCCCAAAATCCTGTAGAAACCCCTGAAATCCCATAAATGTGCTCCCTAATCCCATAGGAACACCCGAAAATCCCTCAAAACCACCCCTAAACACCCTAAATCCCATAAACCTGCACCCAAATCCCATAGACCTCCCGCCAAATCCCAAGAAAATACTCCAAAATCTCAGAAAACTGCCCCAAAAATGGTCCTGACCCTGCCCCAAACCCCCTGCACGCCCCCACCCGCCCAGGTAAGTTCAGCTCAGCCCAGCCCAAATCCTCCCTTTTTTATCCTAAATCCTTTTTTGTCCTACATCCTCCTTTTCTATCCCAAATCCTCATTTTTTAAATTCCAAATCCTCCTTTTTTTAACCCCAAAATCATTTTTAATCCCTAATGTCTTTTTGACCCTAAATCCTTCTTTTCCCAACCTAAATCCTCCTTTTCCCATGACAAATTCTCCTTTTTAGTCCCCACATCCTTTGTCTGTCCCCAAATCCCTTTTCCAATACCAAAATCTCCCTTTTCCACCCCAATTCCCCGCCTCGTTCCCCTTTCCACATCCCAAATCCCCTTTTCCCATCCCAAATCCTTCCCAGTCCATCCTAAATCCCCTTTTCCCACCCAGGATCTTTCCCCATCCTGAATCCCCCAATTCCCACCCATTCCCCTTTTTTTCCCGGTGTTGTACCCAGGGTCTTTCTGCAGACATTGCACCTGGAGCTGCCCCAAATAACCCCAAACAAACCCCAAATAACCCCAAACAAACCCCAAATAACCCCAAACAAACCCCACTGTGTCCCCCAGGGCTGGAGTGGATATGGGGGGTCATGACCCCAAACTCTGGGGACTGGAAGGATTGATCCTAAAATTTGGGGTTTAGGGGGGGTTGACACCTCGGGGTTTGGGAGTTTTTGACCCCAAACTTTGGGAACTGGGGGAGTTCGACACCCCAGGGTTTGGGATTTTGGGGTTTATTTCCCATGATTTGGGGATCAGGGGGTTTCACCCCCAAACGTTGGGATCAGGGTGATTGGACAACCCAGGTGTTTCAACCCCCAGGATTTGGGGTTTGGGGGTTTAGACACAAAAATTTGGAAACTGGGGGGATTGACCAACTGATTTTGGGGGATTTAACCCCAAAGTGGGGGAGATCAGGGGGATTGGACACCCCAGGGTTTGGGATTGAGGAGGTTGACCCCAAAGTTTGGGAATTGAGGGGTTTGACCCCAAACTTTGGAGAGGAGGAGGGTGGACAACCCAGATATTTCAATCCCCAGCAGTCGAGGCTTGGGGGTTTTAACCCCAAACTTTGGGGGCTGGGGGTGTTGGACACATCAGGATTGGGGATTTGGGGGTATTTAACCAACCCAAGCACCTGCAGCAGCGTGTGTTACCCCCCTTTGGAGAGAGGGGTGAGGAGAACCATCTCTGTCCAGCCACAAGCTCCAAAGCTCTCTGTGGGAGCTGTGAATTAAAAGGCCTTTACACGCTCACTTTTCACATCTTCCCTGTCTGCTGTGTTGCAACTCTTGGCAAGATTTGCCTCCTGCTTGCTGGGAGCTGCTGTGGCCCAGGGCCAGCACAGAGCTGGGCTGGGTGGGCCAGGCAGTGTGGTGGAGAGTCTTGGCTGATCTTGGTGTGTGCCTGGCCTCAGAAAAGGCTTGGAAGGTTTGCCTGCCAAGGTGTCCTGCTCACTGGCTCTCCCTGTGCATCTTGGAGAGCACAAGGTAGGCATTTCTGGCAGCTGGGCATCAGCAGGCCTTCCAATGGGGGCGTGTTGTGGAGCGAGCCCAGCTGAGATACCCTGAGAGGAGCCCAGGGCTCCTTGCTCCTCTCTGCTGGCCCGTGAGCGTCTGTCTGCTCTCGGGATGGCCCTGGCTGTGTCAGGGCTGCTGCGTGGGCACGAGACAGCCGGTCCTGTCCCGCTGAGTCCCAGCAGTGCCTGGCAGCCGTCCTGCATCCACGTCAGGATGCTGGCCAAGAGAGGCCCTGGGAGCTGAGCAAGCTGATTTGAAGCTTTTGCAGGTGCCAACAGGTCAAGGCCAACAGTGTTCCCTCAGGATACAGCATTCCTGAGGGGCTTCCCCAGAGGTGCCTGATGCCACCCACTCCTTGTGGCAGCAGTTGCTTTCCTGTGGAAGGTTCTACCTTCCCCAAGAGCACAGAGGGAGCTGGAGAAAGAGCTTGCCAGGCTGCTCTCCATCCTTTACCAGGAGCCCTGGGTGAGCGGAGTAGTCCCAGCTGAGCGCAGATGTGCCAATGGAAGAGCCGTGCCAATGGAAGGCTTGGTGGGAAGGATGATCCAGGATCCATAGGCCTGGCAGCCTGAGCTTGCTGCCGGGGAAGGCCTTGGAGCAGATCCTCCAGAGTGCCATCCCATGGCATGTCAGGGAACCAGGGGGTCTGCGGGAGGGAGGGAAACTCTGCGGAGGGATGGGGACAGCTGGGGGTCCTGGCAGGATGTTGAGGGCTTCTGTGCGGTGTTTGCAGGGTGTTGGTGTTGGAGGTGTGTTGGGGAAGGAGTTGTCTGGGAGGTGAGAGGTCTAGGCTGGAATTTCAGTCCATTTGAAGGCAGCATCTGTGACTTGGCACAGCTTTGCTTATGGGACGCAGAAGGAATATCTGTGACGGCTTCTGTTCATGGTCCTGATTCTGCTGCAGGGAACAAGAGGGGAGAGCTGTACTTTATTGGCCACTTAGATCTCTATCCCGGGGCAGGGTTAACCATTTTGCCATCTACTCATTGTTGCCAGCAGTTGCTCCAGGTGTTCCTGCCAACAGCCCCTGCAGGCAGGAGCACAGCCCCCAGTGCACCTGGACTTTGGCTCCCTCTGGCACAGAAGCCCCCCAGGGGCACAGGTCTCTGGGGCAGGAGATGGCACCAGCCCTGCCAGGGCTTCGGGGGTGGCAGGTCTGCTTGGGCAGGGACTCTGCCTCACCTGCTGGTGTCAGCGCTCCCCGGGCCCCAGGGCTCAGAGCAGCATTCCTGCCCTGTCCCACAGTTCCTTGTCCGTGTCACACTCGGGGGTTTAGGATGGCCACGAGCCAGGACGTGTCCCGAGGAGGCCGTGCCAGCTTCTGTGGAAGGCCCTGTGCCCTTCCCAGCGTGGCTGCGTCGGCAGCCCTGGGGGCTCCTTCTGCTGCCCTGAGCCTGCAGAGCAGGGCAGCGTTTGCTGATGGTGTGAGCCCTTCCTAAAGATCCTGTTGGGCTGTCTCAGACACTTGAGGCCAGGGATTCCTTCCAACCTGGGCCACTTTGGGTAGGCAGGGGGCAACCCCAGCACAGGGGGCAGTGTTTCCAAGGGCCCTTTGTGACACATGCAGCATGGAATGGAGCCCGGTGTCCAAGGGCCCTTGCTGACACGGTGCAGCATGGAATGGAGCCCGGCGTCCAAGGGCCCTTTGTGACACATGCTGACATAGGAGCTGGAAGTGGCAAGAGCACGCCACAGTGCTCGGAGCAGGCGAAGGGACAGGACGGGACAGAGCGGTGCCGTGAGGAGCCCCCACACAGCGCGCTCGTTCCTGTCCGACCCGAAGCTTTTCTGAGGCATTATTCCTGCAGCTGATCTCGAGCCAGACCACAGGACTCAGTAACCTGCGGCCTTCTGAGACTTCAATTCTGCAGGTGCCCTTGAGGGCAGAGTGTGGGACTTGGTACCCCAGATTTTTCCAAGGCATCTCTCCTGAGGGTAGCCAGAAATCCAGTCAGTGACATGGGGCAGGGAGCCCTGAGAGTAACCAAGCTGACCTGGATGGAGGAGGAAGAAGGCGACCCTGCAGCTGCCCCAGCACAGGAGACTGAAGAGGTGGTGCTGTTCCATCCACCACAGGAGGGTGAGTGGCAGAGCCAGGCTGCAAGGCTGGTGCCTTCAGCCAGCTTGGCCCAATCCCATCCCATCCCATCCCATCCCATCCCATCCCATCCCATCCCGTCACATCCCATACTCTGGTGACATGTCCATGGACAGGACGGAAGAGGGGCCCGGGCAGTGTTGCCTTCATGGGAGGCAACGGCGACCTGGTTGCAAGGAACAGCACGGCAGCCCAGTCTCCCCTGGTCCACTCGGGCTAACGACACACGCAGGACACCAATGTGGTGGACGGTCGAAAAGCCTTTATTATCTTATCTCATGGGTTTAAATAGTCTTGGGGGACTCTGCTACGTCAGGGGGGGTTTGGCAGGGTCTCTAGGGTTAGTCAGGAGTGGAAAACTACTGGGTTAGGTGTGGTTACATTCTTTGGGGTAATGGATAACATGTTGCAGGGTGAGAGGGGGATGGGGGTCTTTCTTTCTGTCACATCCCGAAATCTTCCGTTCGCCTGTCCCTATCTACTACATCTCTCCCCTCCTTTTTATAAATAAAATGAGGTAGTTGTAGATATAGGCACTGGAGTGAGGTACGAACTTGTAACTTGGTAAGGAAAAAAGGGGTTTGGTAAACCTGAGTAATTCTCGCAAGGTGAGTTTCGAAGGCTTTTGCAACTGACTGTGTTCGCAGTTTTTGGTTTACAGCATTTGTTGCTGGCCCACGAACAGAATGTTCGCCCGTTCTAGACGGGCCTGAACAAACGAGACTAGCTTGTTTAGCAGGCATGGTCTTATGGTAACAGCTAAAAGCAGTATTGCCAGTGGACCTACCAGGGCGGAAATTAAAGTGGTGAGCTAAGGTGATTGATTGAACCAGGATTCGAACTAGCTCTGCTGGGTTTCCCTGTCTCTCTTTCTCTGAGCCAGTCTATCTCGGAGTTCTGCCATGGAGTTTTTAACGACTCCTGTATGATCTGTATAAAAGCAGCATTCCTCTTTTAAAGCTGCACACAGTCCTTCTTGTTGCATGAACAAGAGGTCTAGTCCTCGCTTATTCTGTAAAATTATTTCTGAAAGCAAACAGACTGATTTTTCTAGATAGGAGATGGATTTCTTGATCTTCTACAGGTCTTCATTGATGGTCATTTGTAGCTGAGAGAGTCCGTGCTGTTGGGTTGCGATGGCTGAGACACCAGTGGCTGTGCTAGCTGCTCTCAGGCCGAGCAGCATTGCGATAGTTATACTTGTGATTATTTCTCTTTTGTGGAGTTTGTCAGGTTCTTTGAAAAGGTGGTACACTTCTTTATCTGAGTGGTACAGGACCTTAGGAACAATCAGAACTTGGACACAGAAGTCGATAGAGTCATTAAATTTGTCAAGGAACACACAAGGACTCACTCCGGATCGCTAGCAAACCCACATTCTAGATGCGGATGGGACCACCTACTTATTGGTCTTTCTGTTGGGCTTGACAACTTTAGTGCAGAAGTTGCTTTTTTGCTTTGCTAAAGTTGCATTGCCAAAACATTTGCCCTGTCCTGTGCTTTGACTCAGGGTGATTCTTCTGCGGGGAGTGTCCCATCTGCACTGGTGGGGGGCATCGGCTGTGGAGTAACTGAAGGGGGTGTTTAAAGCAATGCCTTCATAGAAAGGGGGTTTAACATTATAACAAAGCTAACAGGAGTTAGTCAGGTTCGGTTTGGTTTCGTTTAGGGTTATAAAGGTAGCTTTTAGTATACGAAAGTTTGGGTTTGGATCGGACTTGGCTGTGCAGCTTATCTGGAAGGCATCTGTATGGCTAGCCGGGGTGTCGGTGACTTTTGGGGGCAAGGTTTTGGGGTGGGTTGTGTTTTTTTCTTTTTTGTATGAAGCGTTATAGCTACTAATTGGGTGCTTTTCCAAGCTCGGGACGGCTTTTTCACTCCGTTCACTGGGGGGACTTCTTTGCATTGCCAGTGTCGGGGCTACAGTGCTTGGGGAAAATTCGAGCAGTGTGCTCCTGTGTCTGCCTAAAACTGAAGCCCTATGACGTGGGGGTCCTGACTGCCATAAAGGCAGCACGTCCCCCACACCTTCGGGGGCACTTTTCCTATTTTCATGGCCAGGGCTACCCAGGGGTCCCATTCTGGGGCGTCTCTTGCTGACTCTGCGGCATGGGCGCTGCTTGCGGTGGTAGTGGGTACGAAGGTACCGCAGGCTGTGTTGCGAAATTTGCTGGTGAGGGTACGAAGCTGGCTGCCTCCTGTGGGGGTATGGGGTATAAGGGCACCCCGTCTCACTGGGGGTTGACATAGATGGGCTGCCTTGCATTTGCGGCGGGAGGAGGCTGAGTGCAGCCCGCACGCCCCTTCTCTCTCCTGTTTCCCTGGGGCTGGGACCTGCAGTCTTTGGTGAGGTGCGCCTTCTTCCCGCAGCCCCAACAGGCTCTTCTCGGGCGTGTTTGGGGTGGAGGCACCGCGGCGGGCTGCCATGCCAGCTGGGGACCATTCAGCGCAGGCTATTTTTATTTCTCCCCAGTCGGTAAACTGGGCTGGTTCGTATTGTGGCTGCTTTTTGGTGCGGCTTAAAGCTTTACTCGGTTTTGTTTTAAATTGCGTTGGCTCTGTTTCCTCCGTCTCAGAGTCCCAGCCGACTTCCGTCAGCTCTTCTGAGCTGCCGGAGCTGCTGCCGGACTCCGAGTCGGAAGTCGAATGCCAGCAAACTTCCGGGGCTCGGTGCCGTTTTGTGTGGCTCCGACCCCGCTCCTCCCCCCGGGGGTGGCACTGCTGCCGCCCCCGGGCTCGCCCTGCCTCCTGCAGGGGGGGGTTTCTCCCTTACATGGTAGTGGCATTAAGCGCAGCTGCCAATTGGCTCTGAGCCCTCTGCTGCTCTCCTTCTCTTTCTCCCGCACACGCACATTAGCAAAACTCCGCGCCTCTGGGCTCTTCGCGCTGAGACTGCCCGCGCCCCGCCCCTCCCCTTGGCTGCCGGTGCCATTTTCAAAGGGGTATGGAGGTGGCGTGGGTAGGATCTCCTCCCGAGCCACGGCCTCCGCGCCTCTGGCTTCCCCCGCCAGCCTCCGCCAACAGAACCCCGCGCGCCGCTGCACTTCTGGCAGCGGGCCACCGACCGGCAGCGGTGGGGCGGATGGGGAAGCCACGGATTTTTGGGAAGGTTCTGTGGGGGGATTTGGGCTCTGGTCCGGGGAGGGGGGTCACGCGCTGGGCCCCCCCGGATCCCCGCTCCCGGGCGAATTACCCTCAGGGGCGGTTTGCGTTGCCGCTCCTACGCCTAGCTTGGGTGTAACTAATAAACACGTACGCGCTGCTCTCCATGTCTCTTGCTCTTCTATTGCTTTGCCTAGGGCTTTCTCGACTTTGCCCCATGCCTTAAGGCATTTGCCGCTGCCTGAGGATTTCGTGTCCTCGGCCAGCATGGCTGTGCATTTTTCCCATATTTCTGGATGCAAAACCTCCACAGGGAGTTCAATTGCCCCAAGCTCAAGCAGCCTTGCTATAGCAAGATAAAAGTCTTTGGGCTTACACTCAATTCCCCATTGCTTATGAACCTCACTTATGACCCTGGCGATGGCGTCTATGACAATCATGGGTCCGGGGACGTCTCCCCCGCCGAGAACACGGTTTCACCGGTTTGGCCGCTGCTCTTGTCCAGGCGACACCCGCTACACGAGCGAATTTTTCCCGGGTTTCGGCACCAGATATCTTGCTTTAATGGGAGGCAACGGCGACCTGGTTGCAAGGAACAGCACGGCAGCCCAGTCTCCCCTGGTCCACTCGGGCTAACAACACACGCAGGACACCAATGTGGTGGACGGTCGAAAAGCCTTTATTATCTTATCTCATGGGTTTAAATAGTCTTGGGGGACTCTGCTACGTCAGGGGGGGGTTGGCAGGGTCTCTAGGGTTAGTCAGGAGTGGAAAACTACTGGGTTAGGTGTGGTTACATTCTTTGGGGTAATGGATAACATGTTGCAGGGTGAGAGGGGGATGGGGGTCTTTCTTTCTGTCACATCCCGAAATCTTCCGTTCGCCTGTCCCTATCTACTACAGGGCAGACACCCCACAGTGGCCGTGATCCATCCACCTGGGGCATCCCGGGGCTGTCCCTGCCTGGGCAGCGCAGGGCTGGGCTGTGTTCTCCGGCCTCTCCCGCAGCCCCTCAGCTCGGGCTGCGCTCACTCTTTGCCAGGTGCAGCCCTGGACCAGACAAAAGAGCAGGAACCCGCCCTTGGCCGCTTCCACAGAACAGCGCAGGTACCTGCAGCCATCCCCACCTGGGCTGGGCCTGCTGGCACTGCTCAGCCCAGCAGCACACCTGCAGCACTCTGTGGCTTCTTGCCCTTCTCCTACAGCTCGTTTGCAAATTCATCAAGAGAATTTGGCAGGAAGAGACCAGCATCATGGGCCCTGGGCTCAGAGCATACTCAGAGCTCCTGGGACATGAGACCAGTGCCGCCCTGCTGGATATGCTTGTGCAGAGGGGTGTTTCCAGAGCAGAGCAAGTAGGCAGCTGTGGCCAGGCTTCAATTCCCCCATGAGTCACACGGCTTCCCAAGCCACAGTGCTGGCCCCTGTGAGCCTTTGAGGCCATCGCAGTGTGGTGGGAAGGGAAGCACTTCTCTGGGGACACTGGGAACACTGCTCCCTCTGGCAGCTTTCCAAGTCTCCCTGTGCCTTCTCCAGGTGCCCGCCATGGTGAGGTACATCCACCAGTGGCTCATGGCCAATGATTCTGCTGAGCATAGGCTGGACAACGCCCTGCTGTATCTCACAGAAGCGCAGCCAAATGACGCAATAATGACACTCCTGCGTGTGGCCCCATCCTGTGACAGGTATGAGGCCCACCTGCCCAGAGGGCTCAGGGCTCCCCAGCCCATCAGCCTGCACAGCCTGTCCCAGGTGTCTGACCAACAGAGAGTCCCAGGGCCCTCTGGCTGCTCCCTTTCCCAGCCCTGGCATGTCAGCCCCGATCTTGCTGCCATGCTCCCTTGCTGCCCCTCAGGGGCCTGTCCCCACAGGGCTGGGCTGCCTGGCTGCTGCTGGAGAGGGGCAGTGGGCAGAGGCAGAGCCGTCAGTCAACCCGGGCCCCTAGAGATGCCCAGGCCACGGTGCTGTGTCTGAGATCCCCTGAGATGGAGCTCTAACCCCGCAGAGCTGCCATGGCCATGTGGAAGAGCATCATGTGCACGCCCTGGACTGCAGAGCTGGCACAGCAGATACTCCTGGATGTGCTGGGGAGCTGGCCAGAGCACAGCACGTGCACCTCCGATGGGGACAAAAAAGGTGTCTTTGTCCTGGCTGTGAGTTTCTGCCAGTGGACTTTGCTGGCCCCAAGGCCACCTCTCCAGCAGCTCTCCATCCTCCTTCCCCCACGGCCTCAGGCACTGGGCCGAAACCTGGCCTCGGGGCAGCTCCAGGGCCACCAGGCCCGGTGCTCCCCCTGTGTCTCTCTGGGCCTCTCCCTCCCGTGCTCGGGCCCTGCCACCTGAACACCTCAGCACTGAGCACTGTCTCAGGGGGCTTTGTCCTTTGCAGGCAACTGTGGTGATATGGAAGATCCTCCAGGAGTCCTGTGTCCCAGATATAGTGATGGTGCATTTCCCACAGTTATTTTTGCATCTGCTCTTCCAAGTGTTCTTCAGCACCAAAGAGATGCCAGAGGAGGTCGATACCTTCTGGAAGAGATGCCAGGAAGAACACGGCCTTGCCACTAGCCCCAAATAGTGCTCCATCCCAGTCCTTCTGTCCCTGCCACACAGCCAGGGCAGGAGCCAGTGTTCCCAGTGTGACCCAGGCTTTGCTCTGCACTCAGGTTTGCAGTGAGGACCCTGAAGTCCCTGCTGTGCCGAATGGACTATGAGGATGTGGTGGTGTCAATGAAACGCAAGCGTGGCTGGGACACACTGCTCTGTGCTGACACCCACCATTATGCCGTGGGTCTGCTGGCCAGGTGAGACGCCCTTCTCCCCATTGTTCCCGGCATTTGTGCTCTGTGTCTGGGGTATCCCACTCAGTCCCCATGGCTGTGGGCCAGAGGGATGAGGGACGGCCAAGCAGACTGGGAAAGGCTGGGAGACGAGGGTGCCCAGTAGCAGCCACATCTCAAAGGGCCCAGGTCCCCCTGCAGGGTGGGGGGTAAAGACAAGAACTGCGTCAGTCTGTCCTGGGAGGGGCTTCCCCCCACCCTGGCTCAGGGTCATAGTGTTGTAGGAGCAGGCCCCCAGCCGGGTAATCATTATTACTGACTCCATGTAGTGCAGAAGTCTGATTAATAATTAACTTTATTAGGAAACCCATTGTTCTTATAGATAGTTATGATATAGGTAGATTTAATTGGTTTTCTAGTCTAAATACTATCACCATTAGTTAATTAAGAAAGCACCCTTTGGTAGACAAATCTCCGTAACATATTCCATATGTTCACAATACCAGGTGCAGCATGTTAAGATAAGAATGATTTTCATTCTTTCCTCTGATCTCAGACTTTCTCAGGCGATGCCTGGGAAAGTTGTCTGTTTCTCTCTGAGGCCAGAGAGCTGCTGCCACATCTTAGTGCCATTTTCCTCCTTGCAGAGAGATGCGCAATGAATCCACCTGCTTGTGCAAAAGCATCTCATGCTGTCTCCTTGAGTTTCTCAGCAAAGAGATTCTGTACTGGCACGTCCCTGCCCTGGCATTCCTTGTGGAGGTGAGTCTGAAGGCCAGCACTGCCTCCCAGCTCTCTGCCCTCTCGCAGCCGCAGCTGCCTGGGACGGTGCCCACGCCCTGTGCTGCTGCCTGGTCCCCGCCCTGTGCGGTTCTGGGCTCCTGCCGGCCGGGTCCCCTGTCACTGCCCTGTGCCTTTCAGGTCCTGCATTGCCTGGACTTGAGAGCATGCAGTGACAGCATCATGGATCTCTTGTCGAGGCACTTGCTGAGTGAGCGCACAGAGATGCGCCGCCAGGTTCTGAGGGCCCTCCTCTTGCTCAGGGATAATCCCTCGCTGGTAAGGAGGGGCAGCAGCTGAAGCCGTGCAGGCAGCGTGGGGCTGGGGAACGCAGTCGCTGGAACTTGGCTGGGCTTCAGGCACTGGGGCAGCCGCTCCCAGCTCTCCTGCCTCCCACTTCAGCTGCCCGAGTGCTGCGGGACAGGCCTGTGGCCTCTGGGCCCTGTGGCAGCAGGGTGGCCTTTCACACACTTTTGTTCCAAACAGGCCAAAAGAATTTGGAGCCTGAGTGAGGTCTCACAGTGCTCACCAAGGATCCTTGGATGGTGAGAAGGGGGCAGTGGCTGAAGCTGCGCTGGGCAAAGCAGCCCCTTGGGCTGGCAGGGCTTCAGGAGCTGAGGCAGCTGCTCCCAGCTCTCCTGCCTCACCTGCCCCAGTGCTTTGGGAAAGGCCTTTGGCCTCTCTGTGACGTCACACGTACATCGCTGTGATGTCACACTGAAACTGTGAGGTCACATAGCTGTTTGTGATGTCACAGTGACAGCTATGTGATGTCACAAAGCCCTCTGTGATTTCCCACAAACATTTCTGTGATATCATACAACTTCCTGTGATGTCAGACTGACATCTCTGTGATGTCACACAGCTCTCTGTGATTTCACAGGGACATCTTTCTGATGTCACAATATCTCTTGTGATGTACACAGACAACTCTGTGACGCCACAAAGCTCTATGTGATCGCTGTGCTCTCACACATCCTCCTCTGATGTCACAGAGACATTTTTGTGATGTCACACTGACATCTCTCTAATGTCAGACAGCTCTCTGTGATGTCACACGGACATCTCTGTGATGTCACACAACTCTCTTTGATGTCACACAATCATCTCTGTGATGTCACACAGCTTTTTGTGAGGTCACACAGACATCTCTCTGATGTCACACAACTCTCTTTGATGTCACACTGACATTTCTGTGATGTCACACAACTGTCTTTAATGTCACATAGCTCTCTGTGATGTCACACAGCTTTTTGTGATGTCACATGGACATCTCTGTGATGTCACACTGCTCTCTGTCATGTCACAAGGTCATCTTTGTGATGTCACACAATCTCCACTTGATGTCACAAAGACATCTGTGTGAGGTCACTCTGACATCTCTGTGATGTCACACAGCTCTCTGTGATGCCACACGGTCATCTAAGTGATGTCATACAACCTCCTATGATGTCACAATGATATCTCTATTATGTCACACTGAAACCTTTGTGACATGACACAGCTCTCTGTGGTTTCACACTAAGCCTGTGATGTCACAAAGCTCTTTGTGAGGTTACACTGACATCTCTGTGATGTCACACAACTTCTTGTGATGTCACAGAGACGTATCTGTGACGTCACATAGCTCTCTGTGACATCACATGGACATCTCTGTGATGTCACACAACCTCCTGTGATGTCACATGAACGTCTCTGTGATGTCACACTGACATCTCTGTGATGTCACACAGCTCTCTGTGATGTCACATTGACTTCCCTGTGATGTCACACACTCTGTGATGTCATAATGACGTCTCTGTGATGTCACACCACTCTCTGTGATGTCACATGGACACCTTTGTGATGTCACACAACCTCCTGTGATGTCACAGAGACATTTCTGTGATGTCACATGGAGATCTCTATGATGTCACACAGCTCTTTGTGATGTCACACAGATATCTGTGATGTCACATGGACATCTCTGTGATGTCACATTGACTCACTGTGATGTCACACAGCTCTCTGTGATGTCACATGGTCATCTCTGTTATGTCACACTGAGATCTCAGTGATGTCACACAACCTCCTGTGATGTCACACAGTCATCTCTGTGATGTCACACAGTATTTTGTGATGTCATACACGCATCTCTCTGATGTCACACAACTCTCTTTGATGTCACACTGACATCTCTGTGATGTAACACTGTCATATCCGTGATGTCACACAAAATACTGTGATATCACATTGGCATCCCTTTGATGTCACACAGCTCTCTGTCATGTCATGCGGTCACATCTGTGATGTCACAGTGACATTTCTGTGATGTCACACAATTTTTTGTGATGTCACACGGACATCTCTTTGATGTCACACAACTCTCTGTCATGTCACACTGTTCTCTGTCATGTCACAAGGTCACCTTTGTGATGTCACACAAGCTCCACTTGATGTCACCTAGACATCTTTTTGATGTCACTCTGACATCCCTGTGAAGTCACACAGCTCTCTGTGATGTCACATTGACATCTCTGTGATGTCACAATGCCATGTCTGTGATGTCACACAGACAGCTGTCTGTGATGTCACACTTACATCTCTGTGATGTCATGCAAGCTCCTGTGATGTCACAGAGACATCTCTGTGATTTCACACAGCTCTCTGTGATGTGACACTGACATCTCAATGATACCATGAAGCTCTCTGTGATGTCACACTGACATGTCTGTGATGTCACACTGACATGTCTGTGATGTGACACTGACAGCACAGCCTGGAGCAGAGCCCGCGCGGCCTCGGGCTGCAGCAGCAGGCAGGGGCACAGCTGCCAGCCCGCACACCGAGCACCGCGCTCAGGGGCTGCTCCAGGCTGGGGCTGCAGCTTCCCTGCCCTCCTTACCAGGATCTTAATGAACCTCCACAGTTTCTCCTTCTTTACAGATTTTTCAAGGTCTCTCCTATTCAGGAATTTAGCCAAACAAAGCAGGGTTTCCTAAGAAGACTGGAGAGCAATAGAGACATGGAAATGTCCCCGCAGCCCAGAGCCCAGGATCATCATGCCTGTGCCAGGGCCTGGAGGAGGCTGCAGCCCGCAAGGCGCCAGGGCAGGAGGCAGCCCAGCCCCCTCCCAGGGGAACAGCAGCAGCCCAGGTGTCCTCACCTCTGCCACACACTGATTCTCCTCATGGCAGTGGAAGAAGAGTGGCAGCAGGCTCTTACACACTTGTGTCATCAGGGGCTTTTTTCCTTCTTCTGCTACAGCAGACAGCAAGGTTAGAAAGACAAACATGGAGAGCTGCTGCACGTGGATATCATCCTGTGGAACAGGAAGTAAACAAGACCTTGGCATCAGCTGATTCTGGCCCACGCTGGTGCAGGCCTGCATCTCCACAGGGCACCAAGTGTCTCGGCAGCAGCCAGTGGCCGTGGCTGAGGGCACAGAGCCTTACATGGTCAAAGAGTGGCAGGAGCACCTTAGCCAGCTGCAGGGCGATGGGGCTGGGTATTGGGGTGTGATTAACCAGGAACAAATCACTAAGTAGAACAATGGCCATCCTGACCATATCACTATCATTTTCCTGCAGGAGCTTCCCGAGGCTTTCGGTCAGGCTCTACATTCTTTTGGCCTGTTTGGAACAAAAGTGTGCGAAAGGCCACCCTGCTGCCACAGTGCCCAGAGGCCAAAGGCCTGTCCCGCAGCACTCGGGCAGCTGAAGTGGGAGGCAGGAGAGCTGGGAGCGGCTGCCCCAGTGCCTGAAGCCCAGCCAAGTTCCAGCGACTGCGTTCCCCAGCCCCACGCTGCCTGCACGGCTTCAGCTGCTGCCCCTCCTTACCAGCGAGGGATTATCCCTGAGCAAGAGGAGGGCTCTCAGGACCTGGCGGCGCATCTCTGTGCGCTCACTCAGCAAGTGCCTCGACAAGAGATCCATGAGGCTGTCACTGCATGCGCTCAAGTCCAGGCAATGCAGGACCTGAAAGGCACAGGGCAGTGACAGGGGACCCGGCCGGCAGGAGCCCAGAACCGCACAGGGCGGGGACCAGGCAGCAGCACAGGGCGTGGGCACCGTCCCAGGCAGCTGCGGCTACGAGAGGGCAGAGAGCTGGGAGGCAGCGCCAGCCTTCAGACTCACCTCCACAAGGAATGCCAGGGCAGGGAAGTGCCAGTACAGAATCTCTTTGCTGAGAAACTCAAGGAGACAGCATGAGATGCTTTTGCACAAGCAGGTGGATTCATTGTGCATCTCTCTGCAAGGAGGAAAATGGCACTAAGATGTGGCTGCAGCTCTCTGGCCTCAGAGAGAAACAGACAACTTTCCCAGGCATCGCCTGAGAAAGTCTGAGAAGATCAGAGGAAAGAAAAAAAAAACATTCTTATCTTAACATGCTGCAACTGGTATTGTGAACATGTGGAATATGTTATGGAGATTTGTCTACCAAAGGGTGCTTTCTTATCTAATGGTGATAGTATTTAGACTAGAAAACCAATTAAATCTACCTATATCATAACTATCTATAAGAACAATGGGTTTCCTAATAAAGTTAATTATTGATCAGAATTCTGCAATACATGGAGTCAGTGATAATGATTACCCGGCTGGGGGCCTGCTCCTACAACACTATGACCCTGAGCCAGGGTGGGGGGAAGCCCCTCCCAGGACAGACTGATGCAGTTCTTGTCTTTACCCCCCACCCTGCAGGGGGACCTGGGCCCTTGGAGATGTGGCTGCTACTGGGCACCCTCCTCTCCCAGCCTTTCCCAGTCTGCTTGGCCATCCCTCATCCCTCTGGCCCATGGCCATGGGGACTGAGTGGGATACCACAGACACAGAGCACAAATGCCGGGAACAATGGGGAGAAGGGCGTCTCACCTGGCCAGCAGACCCACGGTATAATGGTGGGTGTCAGCACAGAGCAGTGTGTCCCAGCCACGCTTGCATTCCATTGACACTACCACATCCTCATAGTCCATTCGGCACAGCAGGGACTTCAGGGTTCTCACTGCAAACCTGAGTGCAGAGCAAAGCCTGGGTCACACTGGGAACACTGGCTCCTGCCCTGGCTGTGTGGCAGGGACAGAAGGACTGGGATGGAGCACTATTTGGGGCTAGTGGCAAGGCCGTGTTCTTCCTGGCATCCCTTCCAGAAGGTATCGACCTCCTCTGGCATCTCTTTGGTTCTGAAGAACACTTGGAAGAGCAGATGCAAAAATAACTGTGGGAAATGCACCATCACTATATCTGGGACACAGGACTCCTGGAGGATCTTCCATATCACCACAGTTGCCTGCAAAGGACAAAGCCCCCTGAGACAGCGCTCAGTGCTGAGGTGTTTGTGTGGCAGGGCCCGAGCATGGCAGGGAGAGGCCCAGAGAGAACAGGGGGAGCAGCAGGCCTGGTGGCCCTGGAGCTGCCCCGAGGCCAGGTTTCAGCCCAGCGCCTGAGGCAGGGAGATGCACTGGGGAAAGGAGGATGGAGAACTGCTGGAGAGATGGCCTTGGGGCCAGCAAAGGCAGAAACTCACAGCCAGGACAAAGACACCTTTTTTGTCCCCATCGGAGGTGCACGTGCTGTGGTCTGGCCAGCTCCCCAGCACATCCAGGAGTATCTGCTGTGCCAGCTCTGCAGTCCAGGGCGTGCACATGATGGTCTTCCACATGGTCAAAGCAGCTCTGTGGGGTCAAAGCTCTGTCTCAGGGGATCTCAGACACAGCACCGTGGCCTGGGCATCTCTAGGGGCCCGGGTTGACTGACGGCTCTGCCTCTGCCCACTGCCCCTCTCCAGCAGCAGCCAGGCAGCCCAGCCCTGTGGGGACAGGCCCCTGAGGGGCAGCAAGGGAGCATGGCAGCAAGATCGGGGCTGACATGCCAGGGCTGGGAAAGGGAGCAGCCAGAGGGCCCTGGGACTCTCTGTTGGTCAGACACCTGGGACAGGCTGTGCAGGCTGATGGGCTGGGGAGCCCTGAGCCCTCTGGGCAGGTGGGCCCCATACCTGTCACAGGATGGGGCCACACGCAGGAGTGTCATTATTGCGTCATTTGGCTGCGCTTCTGTGAGATACAGCAGGGCGTTGTCCAGCCTATGCTCAGCAGAATCATTGGCCATGAGCCACTGGTGGATGTACCTCACCATGGCGGGCACCTGGAGAAGGCACAGGGAGACTTGGAAAGCTGCCAGAGGGAGCAGTGTTCCCAGTGTCCCCAGAGAAGTGCTTCCCTTCCCACCGCACTGCGATGGCCTCAAAGGCTCACAGGGGCCAGCACTGTGGCTTGGGAAGCCGTGTGACTCATGGGGGAATTGAAGCCTGGCCACAGCTGCCTACTTGCTCTGCTCTGGAAACACCCCTCTGCACAAGCATATCCAGCAGGGCGGCACTGGTCTCATGTCCCAGGAGCTCTGAGTATGCTCTGAGCCCAGGGCCCATGGCACTGGTCTCATCCTGCCAAATTCTCTTGATGAATTTGCAAACGAGTTGTAGGAGAAGGGCAAGAAGCCATGGAGAGCTCCAGGTGTGCTGATGGGCTGAGCAGTGCCAGCAGGCCCAGCCCAGGTGGGGATGGCTGCAGGTACCTGCGCTGTTCTGCGGAAGCGGCCATGGGTGCGTTTCTGCTCTCGTGTGCGCTGCACGGCTGCACCTGGCAAAGAGCGAGCGCAGCCCGAGCTGAAGGGCTGCAGGAGAGGCCGGAGAACACAGCCCAGCCCTGCGCTGCCCAGGCAGGGACAGCCCCGTGACAGCCCAGGGTACGGAGCACGGCTGTGGGGTGTCTGCCCGGCCCCTATTCCATCCTGTCCATGGGCATGGCCCCAGGGGATGGGATGGGATGGGATGGGATGGGATGGGATGGGATGGGATGGGATAGGGCCAAGCTGGCTGAAGGCACCAGCCTTGCAGCCTGGCTCTGCCACTCACCCTCCTGTGGTGGATGGAACAGCACCACCTCTTCAGTCTCCTGTGCTGGGGCAGCTGCAGGGTCGCCTTCTTCCTCCTCCATTCAGGTCAGCTTTGGCACTCTCAGGGCTCCCTGCCCCATGTCACTGACTGAATTTCTGGCTACCCTCAGGAGAGATGCCTTGGAAAACTCTGGGGTACCAAGTCCCACACTCTGCCCTCAAGGGCACCTGCAGAATTGAAGCCTCGGAAGGCCACATGGCACAGAGTCCTGCGGTCTGCCCTTGAGGTCAACTGCAGTAACAGTGCCTCAGAAAAGCTCCGGGTAGGGCAGGAACGAGCGCGCTGTGCCGGGACTCCTCACAGCACCGCTCTGTCCCGTCCTGTCCCTTCGCCTGCTCCGAGCACTGTGGCGTGCTCTTGCCACTTCCAGCTCCTATGTCAGCATGTGTCACAAAGGGCCCTTGGACGCCGGGCTCCATTCCATGCTGCACCGTGTCAGCAAGGGCCCTTGGACACCGGGCTCCATTCCATGCTGCATGTGTCACAAAGGGCCCTTGGAAACACTGCCCCCTGTGCTGGGGCTGCCCCCTGCCCACCCAAAGTGGCCCAGGTTGGAAGGAATCCCTGGCCTCAAGTGTCTGAGACAGCCCAACAGGATCTTTAGGAAGGGCTCACACCATCAGCAAACGCTGCCCTGCTCTGCGGGCTCAGGGCAGCAGAAGGAGCCCCCAGGGCTGCCGACGCAGCCACGCTGGGAAGGGCACAGGGCCTTCCACAGAAGCTGGCACGGCCTCCTCGGGACACGTCCCGGCTCGTGGCCATCCCAAACCCATGGGTGTGGCACTCACAAGGAACTCTGGGCCAGGGCAGGAATGCTGCTCTGAGCCCTGGGGCCTGGGGAGCGCTGACACCCGCAGGTGAGGCAGAGTCCCTGCCCAAGCAGACCTGCCACCCCCGAAGCCCTGGCAGGGCTGGTGCCATCTCCTGCCCCAGAGACCTGTGTCCCTGGGGGCTTCTGTGCCAGAGGGAGCCAAACCCACGGGCACTGGGGGCTGTGCTCCTGCCTGCAGGGGCTGTTGGCTGGAACACCTGGAGCAACTGCTGGCAACAATGAGTAGATGGCAAAATGGTTAACCCTGCCCCGGTATAGAGATCTAAGTGGCCAATAAAGTACAGCTCTCCCCTCTTGTTCCCTGCAGCAGAATCAGGACCATGAACAGAAGCCGTCACAGATATTTTTTCTGCGTCCCATAAGGAAAGCTGTGCCAAACCACAGATGCTGCCTTCAAATGGACTCAAATTCCAGCCTAGACCTCTCACCTCCCAGACAGCTCCTTCCCCAACACACCTCCAACACCAACACCCTGCAAACACCGCACAGAAGCCCTCAACATCCTGCCAGGACCCCCAGCTGTCCCCATCCCTCCGCAGAGTTTCCCTCCCTCCCGCAGACCCCCTGGTTCCCTGACATGCCATGGGATGGCACTCTGGAGGATCTGCTCCAAGGCCTTCCCCGGCAGCAAGCTCAGGCTGCCAGGCCTATGGATCCTGGATCATCCTTCCCACCGAGCCTTCCATTGGCACGGCTCTTCCATTGGCACATCTGCGCTCAGCTGGGACTACTCCGCTCACCCAGGGCTCCTGGTAAAGGATGGAGAGCAGCCTGGCAAGCTCTTTCTCCAGCTCCCTCTGTGCTCTTGGGGAAGGTAGAACCTTCCACAGGAAAGCAACTGCTGCCACAAGGAGTGGGTGGCATCAGGCACCTCTGGGGAAGCCCCTCAGGAATGCTGTATCCTGAGGGAACACTGTTGGCCTTGACCTGTTGGCACCTGCAAAAGCTTCAAATCAGCTTGCTCAGCTCCCAGGGCCTCTCTTGGCCAGCATCCGGACGTGGATGCAGGACGGCTGCCAGGTACTGCTGGGACCCAGCGGGACAGGACCGGCTGTCTCGTGCCCACGCAGCAGCCCTGACACAGCCAGGGCCATCCCGAGAGCAGACAGACGCTCACGGGCCAGCAGAGAGGAGCAAGGAGCCCTGGGCTCCTCTCAGGGTATCTCAGCTGGGCTCGCTCCACAACACGCCCCCATTGGAAGGCCTGCTGATGCCCAGCTGCCAGAAATGCCTACCTTGTGCTCTCCAAGATGCACAGGGAGAGCCAGTGAGCAGGACACCTTGGCAGGCAAACCTTCCAAGCCTTTTGTGAGGCCAGGCACACACCAAGATCAGCCAAGACTCTCCACCACACTGCCTGGCCCACCCAGCCCAGCTCTGTGCTGGCCCTGGGCCACAGTGTTATAAACGAGCACAATAGGCTGTCAAATCCAATTAAAAGGATTTATTAATAGCGGAAAGCGAAAGCAAACCAGCGCGCGCTGGGCGGCAGTCGTTTCAACTACCGCGCCTAGTTCCCCGTTTCCCCCCCACTTATTGGGTTGTCTCTCTCGGATGTGTGACGTTCTGGTGACGCTCTGGTGTCTCTTCTGCGCAGGCGCACCCTGTTGTTAGGTGGTCGTTTTCTGCCTCTTGGTGGCGCCAGTGGTCTTCTTTAAGGTTGTCTCTGCGACCTGGAAATTCCCTCAAAAACAAGAAATGTTATCTCTAGGCACGTTTACATGTTTTGCTAAGTCTGTAACGGAACTATCCTTGAAACATATCTATTCGCTTAGGTGTTTGGGTGCCTAGCAGCAGCTTTCTCAAAACAGTTTTAACTCCCTAAAAAGTTTGTAACGAAGTCGTCCTTGAGAGATAGTCACTGGAATGCCTGAGATAGTCACTGGAATGCCTGGCAAAATGAGAACATGTTCAGACAAGTAAAAACTCTAATTAAAACTCTATTCTGTGAATATGAGAGACTCTATATTATGAACAAAAAGGCCTTATTTTCCTAACAATATCCCCCCTTTTTATTTTAACCTCCTTTTTGTTCATTAAAGCGCTCTAATTCCCTTTTGCTCAATTCTATAATATTCTTCAGTCTCTACTTCGCTAAGTGGCTCATACTTTGGCCTTACTATCATTAAATGTGCAGCTTCTAACCTATTTTTCACTAGTGTAATAAGTTTGCTAAGAATGCATGGCCCAAAAGTAAGTATTAGAATTAGTAAAATTACTGGTCCTGCAAGGGTGGATAATAGAGTGGTCAGCCAGGGAGAATATGTGAACCAGGATTCATACCAACTCTGCTGGGATTCTCTTTCTCTTTTTCGTTGTTCTATTTGTTTGCGTAACTCAGCCATCGTGTCTTTTACAATACCTGTGTGATCTACATAAGCGCAACATTCTTCTTGCAAAGCGACACATAGTCCCCCTTGCTGTAAGAATAACAAATCTAATCCCCTTCGGTTTTGGAGGACTACCTCAGAAAGGGATTTTACTGATTTAACTAGTTCAGTTATGGCCTTATCTATTCTACTCAGATCTTCATCTACAGATGTGCGCAGAGCTTTCATACCTTGGGTTTGACTTACTAGGGAGGCGACCCCTGTTCCTACTCCTGCTCCTCCTATGCTGAGCAAGATTGCTACCGTTAGTGCTGTAAGTGGTTCCCTTTTAACCAGGTAGTGTTCAGGGGTCTTCTGATGTTCTAACACGTATTCTTTTGGGTGGTATACGATTCTGGGGATTATTAGAACTTGAATGCAGAAGTCTGAATTATTAAAGGCTCTTACCGATAGGCAGGGTGTAACTCCAAGTTGTTGACATACCCATTTAGTATTGACTGCTGGCATAAGCCAATCAAAAGGCTTGTCTGTTCTGCTAATGCTCATTGTTGTGTTACAGAGGTGTCGCATATCTGCTGGAACTTCTCCTACACATCTTCCTTGCCCACTAACCTGGGACAAGGTAATGCCTGGAACATTATCTCCTTCTTTTTTCCAGAGACACTCTTTTGGATTTGTACCATTTATTTCCCTTGCCTCAGATGTAATCCCAATAGCTTCATAAAAGGGTGGATTTATCATATAGCAAAGCCAACATCCTTTAGTTAGGTTAGGATAGGTATGATTCAAAACTCCAAAGGTAGCTTGCATGATTTTCCATAAAGTTGTATACCTCTGCACTAATAACTGAGGTTCTTGATTACTTTTGTCTATAACATTATCTCTGGTTTTATTACTCTCTTTTAAGTCATTGCTTATTATTGGATTTGGGCCTATAGGGCTAGGGTCATGTGGCGCTACTTCCTTTTTTATTTGAATCAGATTTCCCGGATCATGTCCTTCTATCCAATGCCTAACCCCCCATGTTTTGCCTATTAACCACCCAGAATCGCTTGGTTGAGTGACATTTAGGTAAAGAAAGGTGCAGTTCCCAAGTAAGTTTTTCCCAGTCCAAGGCCACTCTCGTGGTCGTTTACATCCTACTGGTCCATGCCCTACCTTTAAATATTTGTCTAAACCCCCACCCGGAGCCCACGCTGATGCTATTGTTTCACAGCCCCAATAGGCACAGTAATAATGTTTGGGATAATTACAGTATTGCTTCCCTGGGTTTGAAGCGGGGCACATATAGAAGCTTGTTAAGTTTAACAGTCGCCCGCATTTTAAATTCCGAGTTAGATCACAGATCCCAACTTTGAAGCTTGGTGCTCCAGGTCCCGTTATTGTTTGTAAAATATGACGGGTATCGTGATCCTCCCATCTGCTTAAGGTCCATTTAAAGGGTTCATGTAAATTAACTGTAGCACTCTGAAGGGGAAACCATACAAACATAAAAACCCATAGGATTGAGTGATACGCACTGCAGGGGAGGATGTTACTTATCATGCTCAGTTTTACATTCCCATTTTCCCCCATTCCGTTGTCACCATTCTCATACTCATGATGATTTACGTTCTCTTTCAAGGTTTGGGAGGGCCCCTCATCCCCACTATCTACCTCTCTGTCTCGCCTGTCAACTTGGTTGCTACAAGTTACAGGGCAAGCCATCTTCCCGACAGCAGAGATATTCTTCAGGGGTGGGATCGTTCCCTCTTTCCCACTTTGATCTCCGGGAGATCCAATTTTTCGTATTCAACTGTGGGGTGTCGCACCTGAGTTTTTTAACTAATTTGCGACACTTGACCTGGACTATATCCGTGAGGAACGGACCCAGGGGTTCATTGGAATGGTAACAGTGGAATTCAGGGTTTATTCCCTTTATGAAAACCTCCCACCACTCAGGGGATCCTTTAGTCAATTCCCGAGTGGCAACCTTGTAATTTAGTACTTCAGATGTCAATTTGCGCTGCTCCAGCCAGCAGCGTTGACATACACTTCTTGGAGCTCTCCCCTTTCTGCAGTGAGCCCACCACAATCCTTTACAGATTTTGCAGGAAAAACAGGCGAAAGGGTAACAATGACAATCTAACCAGCTACACCTTACTCTAATACTTTGATGTTCAGCGTGGCCCTCCCCTTCCCAAGGTCTCTGTTCTTTTTCAAGTCGGATGAACCGATAGAAGGGCTGCTGGGCTGAATCCTCTAGACGTTTACAGTATCCTGGAGGCTTTGTTTCTCCAACTAGTTGTACTTGCAGTCCCCAGTTATCTCCAACCCAAATGTCTCTAGAGCTGATAGAGTTCATGAAAATTATTTGTAAGTCCTTTTTACTGTTAGCTTTAAATCCCCCGGCTTCCCGTCAATTTTCCAGCTCGTTTCTTTGGAAGCTGTATGAAATCGAGTTGGATCCACCGGCCCCTTTATTCTGCTAGCATGAGTCCATCCCTTCTCTGCTGTGCAGACTGCGGAGTCAGTGGTGATTAAAACCAGGTATGGTCCGTCCCACTTTGGGGTGATTGAATCTTCCTTCCAGCTCCGGATGAGGACCCAGTCGCCGGGTTGTACCTGGTGTAACACAAGATCTAGGGGTGGTCTTTGGGCCCACATCCCTTTTTCCCATAACTGTTTTTTATATTTCATTAAAATGGTTAAGTATTTATTAATACTTTGATCAGTAATGTTAGGATTGGTTTGAACTTTTTCTAGGGAATAGGGCATCCCATACAGCATTTCAAATGGGGACAGTCCTATATCAGCTCGTGGCTGAGTTCGAACATTTAATAATGCCAATGGCAAACATTTTATCCAGGATAATTTAGTTTCTAGTACTAATTTGGTGAGTTGTTTCTTAATTTCCCCATTCATTCTTTCTACCCTTCCCGAACTCTGTGGATGCCAGGGAGTATGTTGTTCCCATTTTATGCCCAGAGCTTCTGCTAGCATCTGTGTTATTTTTGAAGTGAAATGGGGGCCTTTATCAGAGTCTATCGTTTCTGGGACCCCATATCTAGGTATTATTTCTTCCAGCAAGGCTTTTGTTACTGTCCGAGCTGTTTCTCTGGCAGTGGGGATTACTTCTACATAATGTGTTAAATGATCCACTATAACCAAAAGATATTTTAGCCTCCCTATCTTGGGGAGCTCAGTAAAGTCTACTTGCAGATTTGAAAAGGGCCTCTTTGCCACTGGCCTCCCACCCAGGGGTAGTTTTCTTAGGTTTCTCCTGTTTACCCGTAGACAGGTTGGACAACTTCTAGTAATCCCTTTCGCTAAGTCATGTAGGCCCACCGTCATATAATGGGTGGCAAAGTGATCTACCAGCCCTTGAGCGCCCCAGTGTGTTCTCTGGTGTAATTTACTGAGCATCCGCTGGGCTACGGCTCTAGGTAAAACTTCCCTCCCATCCTTTAACAGCCACTTCCCTGATTCCTCTTTTATTCCTAATTTTGTAAGCTTCTCCTGTTCTTCTATTGTAAATATAAGCTTATCCTGGGTAGTCGACTCAGGGTCCTTTGGGGTATCCACAAGGTCCTTCCTAATTCCCTCACTTAAAGTTAATGTTTTAATAATTGCAGCTTTCTTTGCCTCATAGTCTGCCGCATTGTTACCCCTACTCTGGTAATCCATTCCCCGTTGATGCCCTTTTAAATGGACCACTGCTATCCTGGTAGGGCCTCTCAAAGCCCTCAGGAGGGCTATTATTAGTTTCTGATGGATTAAGTCCTTTCCCTGTGAATTTACGAGGCCTCTCTCTTCCCACAACTTCCCAAAAGTGTGCACCACCCCGTATCCATATTTAGAATCTGTATAGATGGTCCCCTCTTTTCCTTCTAATAGTTCCAAGGCTCTTAGGATAGCGTATATCTCGCAGGCTTTTGTCTAGGGGTCCAGATTCGATTACCTTTAAATCAGGCCCCCCCACTATGGCATATCCTGATCTCCTTTGACCCTCAACTACTCTGGATGATCCATCAACAAACAATTTTTCCCCAGTCTCTAATTCCTCTTCCTCCAGGTCAGGCCTAATTTTGGTTTGTTCTTCTATAGTAATTACACAGTCATGTATCAGTGATTCAGTTTCGGGCTCTCCGAAGAGGAAGGAGGCTGGATTTTGCAATGAGGTGGTTTCTAAAGTGAAATTAGGGGTTTCTAATAGAATCCCCTCATATTTTAGGAGCCTGGCATCAGAGATCCATTTGTCTGCTTTTTGCTGCATCACACTCCGTATGTTATGTGGAGTTAACACCTTCAGAGTGGCATTAAAGGTGATCTTCCTTGCTTCTTCTACTAACTCCGCACAGCCTGCAATTATTTGTAAACAGCCCGGCCATCCCCTGCTTACAGGGTCTAAAATTTTAGACAGATATGCAATAGGTTTCTTTTTCCCCGCCCAGTCCTGGGTAAGTACTCCATAAGTTACTCCATCTGTGATATTAACAAATAAAAAGAAGGGCCTCTTTAAATCTGGGAGGCTTAGGACTGGAGCATGGACCAGAGTTTCTTTTAATTCTTGGAATTTAGATTTTTCCTCCTCTGTCCACTTGAGGTGCCCGTCTTGAGTAAGTTTTTGATACAGAAATCTTGCCTTCCCGCTATAGTTCTCAATCCACTGCCTACAATATCCTGTAAGTCCTAATACCTGACGAATTTGTCGCTTACTTTGCGGTAGAGGCAGAGATAGGATTGCTTGTACTCTATCTGGATCAATTCTCTTTTCTCCCTTTTTCAAATAATGTCCCAGGTACCTAACTTCCTCTTCCACAAATTGTAGTTTTGCTTTAGAGACTTTTAATCCTTTAGTCCCAGGAAATTCAATAGTTTGATACTTTCCTTCCGGACTTTGTCTTCTTCTTTACCTGCTATTAACAAATCATCCACATACTGAACTAGCTTTACCTCTGGGTCTGTTTTATAGTCTTGCAAAATTTGTTCCAGGGCTTGCCCGAATAAATTGGGTGATTCCGTAAAGCCCTGAGGAAGTACCGCCCACCTGAGTTGCTGTCGCCTCCCCGTGTCAGGGTCCTCCCATTCAAAGGCAAAATAATCTCGACTGGATTCGTCCAGAGGGCAGGCCCAAAAGGCATCCTTCAGGTCTATTACACTATACCACTCATTTTCAGGTCCCAGTTTGCTTAAAAGAGTATAGGGATTTGCCACTACTGGGAATCGGGCCACGGTTCGCTTATTAATTTCCCAAAGGTCGTGCACCAGCCGATAGGATCCGTCTGCCTTTTTTACCGGGAGTATAGGGGTGTTAAAAGGCGACATACAAGGCTCTAGCAGTCCTTGGTTTAACAGCCTTTCAACCTCAGGTTTTAACCCTCTCCTCCCTTCTAGTGAAATTGGATACTGTTTTATTCTTACCGGGATCTCGGGATTTCTGATTTTTACTGTAAATGGGGTTATATTTAATTTGCCCACAGTCCCTGGATTATACCACACTTCGGGGTTTATTTTCTCTTCATCTTCTAAACGGAGGGAACAAAGTCTGATCTTTAATTCCTTCTCTACCACCTCAATTTGAACTCCCAATTCAACAATCAAGTCTCTCCCTAACAAATTGTAATCTGCTTCAGGAACTAATAGGAAGTCACCCATCCCCACTTTAGTTCCCGATTCTACCACCACCCCTTTAATAATTTGTACTTCAAAAGGTTCCCCCTTAGCCCCTATTACCGTGGCTGTCTGTTTTGACAAATTACAGCCCTGAGGCAGAAATTGAATAGTAGACCTTTCTGCCCCTGTATTGACCAAGAAATCTATTTCCTGGCCCTGGGGACCCACCTTCAATTTTATCAAGGGCTCTTTTTGATGTTTCCTGGTCCCCATAAAATAGAGCCCCTGACTCCCCTATTCGATTTTGAACTCCTCCTCGTCCCTTAGCCTCCTCCTGCACTCCCTCTTGAAATGTCCCTTCTTACCGCAATAATAGCATACCCTTTCTCCTACCTTTCCCTTGTCACCCCCCCCCTTCCGAGTGACTCTCTTTTGTTCTTCCTCCATCCGCCTGCTTTCCCTCACTGCAGCAACCATCATTTTCACCTGTCTCTTCTGACTTTCATCCTCTCTGCGGACATAAACCTTCTGCGCCTCTCGCAATAATTCTGCTAAATCCCTATCCTGCCAATCATCCATTTTCTGTATCTTCCTCCTAATATCATCCCAGGATTTAGAGACAAACTGGACTTTAAGAATTGCCTGTCCCATTGGGTTATTCGGGTCTAACCCCGAGTACAGCTGAAAACTTTTCCTTAACCTCTCTAACCATTCAGTGGGGGTTTCATCCTTCTTTTGTCTGTCGTTAAATGCTTTATTTATATTCTGGCCCCTAGGAACGGACTCTCTTATGCCATCAATTAATATGGTCCGAAAGTCCTGCATGTTAGCTCTATGGGCCGCATCCTGGTTATTCCAATTAGGATTCTGGAGAGGCCATTTGGTGTCGGCTGGCTGCTGGGCATGCGCGGGTAGGGCATCCCAGGCCCGCATTCCAGCAATTCTTATCATGTTCTTTTCCTCGGCCGTGAATAAAATGTTAAGTATAGCTTGTAATTCCTCCCAAGTGTATATATTAGGACCTAAAAATTGATCCACCCGCTCTGCCACACCCAGGGGGTCTTCTAGCAAATTTCCCATCTCCTTCTTAAAGTCTCTAACATCCCCCGAACTTAAGGGCACCGAAATAAATCCAATCCCCGGCTGTGGTCCCCCCATCGGCATTTCCCTTAAAGGAAATAGTTTGCCTTGCGTCTTACTTCGGGTAAGAGGACCACGCGAGCCTGAGGGTTGATCAGAGTCTGAGTCTGATTCTTCCTCATCCGATTGTGGAGGAGGAGGGGGTGCATTTGGCGCAGGGGGAATGTAGGGCGGGGGTGCAATAATTACTTCTTCCGCTCGCCCCTTCTTTTTCTTTCCCCCTGAAACCTCCGAGAGTTTAAACACGAGCACCTCCGGCTTTTCTATCCAGACTCGGGCATAGGCACTGTCCTCAGGGTTAGAAGGTTGTTTAGCGTGTACCCAACCATTCAACAGTTGCTTTACCCAGTCCTCTGAGGACCCAAAGATGGGCCAAAACACACCTTTAGAAATCTCTTGTCCTCCCCATACTTCTATGCAATAGTGTATCATCTTTGCCTTATCCTTCCCAGGTGCCCCTGGAAAGTGCTCCCAATTTGTCAGCATAAACCCTAAGGGACTCTCCTTAGGAATTGGGGGAAGTTTTACCCCCACCGGGGAGGGGGATTTATCCTTGCTTCTCCCCTGCCCCATGTCCTCCGGAGTACCTTCAATCACTCACGACAGCACAATCGCTTCCCCTGGTTCGTGGCCAAGGCCCTCGCGGGCTCTGGAAAACGCACTACTGAGGGTCCACACTCGCTTGGAGAATCCGGCTGCCAGTCCTCCTCTCATACACACACACACTCGCCGTACTCCGGGATCCCGAACCCCGCCCGAACGGATCCCCTTTATACTCACGCGTCCTGTGTCTTCGTCCGGACTTTTGTGCACAAAAATTATGGGGTACCCTGGGCCCGCTTCCCTTTCTTTCCTTTCGCTCTCTAGGCTTTTAGGTTCGTCGGTCGGGATGAGGGTAAAAAACCCCGGTCTGAGTCCGCTCAAAGGAGCGGAATCGTAGCGCCCCTCTCAGAGAGAGGTTCCCCAGATCCCGATCCGAGTCACGGCACCAAATTGTTATAAACGAGCACAATAGGCTGTCAAATCCAATTAAAAGGATTTATTAATAGCGGAAAGCGAAAGCAAACCAGCGCGCGCTGGGCGGCAGTCGTTTCAACTACCGCGCCTAGTTCCCCGTTTCCCCCCCACTTATTGGGTTGTCTCTTCCGGATGTGTGACGTTCTGGTGACGCTCTGGTGTCTCTTCTGCGCAGGCGCATCCTGTTGTTAGGTGGTCGTTCTCTGCCTCTTGGTGGCGCCAGTGGTCTTCTTTAAGGTTGTCTCTGCGACCTGGAAATTCCCTCAAAAACAAGAAATGTTATCTCTAGGCACGTTTACATGTTTTGCTAAGTCTGTAACGGAACTATCCTTGAAACATATCTATTCGCTTAGGTGTTTGGGTGCCTAGCAGCAGCTTTCTCAAAACAGTTTTAACTCCCTAAAAAGTTTGTAACGAAGTCGTCCTTGAGAGATAGTCACTGGAATGCCTGAGATAGTCACTGGAATGCCTGGCAAAATGAGAACATGTTCAGACAAGTAAAAACTCTAATTAAAACTCTATTCTGTGAATATGAGAGACTCTATATTATGAACAAAAAGGCCTTATTTTCCTAACAACAGCAGCTCCCAGCAAGCAGGAGGCAAATGCATCTTGACAAGAGTTGCAACACAGCAGACAGGGAAGATGTGAAAAGTGAGTGTGTAAAGGCCTTTTAATTCACAGCTCCCACAGAGAGCTTTGGGGCTCACGGCTGGACAGAGATGTTTCTCCTCAACCCTCTCTCCAAAGGGGGGTAACACACGCTGCTGCAGGTGCTTGGGTTGGTCTCTGCAGGTCCAGGTGGATGCCAAACTTGCTCTTCACAGATTTCTCCCTTGCCCTGCCCCTCTGCCAAGTGCAGTGGGCCTCAAGGACTGGAAGGAGCACAGAGAGCCAAAGGGGGACACTCGCACCTGCCTCACTGGGAGCTCCCTGGGAAGCACTTTCCTTGAGAAGCAAGCCCCTGTCCTCCAAATGCCTTTACTCAAATGTGCAGCTTTTCTGCTCAACACCAACACACCCTTAAGAAACGCTGGCAAGGCAGAAGGCCTTCATGTCCTTTCAGGACAGGCACTCCAGCTGTAGCTCGTATTCCCCCAAGTGCCTTTCCAGGTGGAGGTTCTGAGGTGCAGGCCCTCTACAAACACAAGCTGCTCACTGCCTCTTCACCTGCCTCAACTCCTGCCTGCGCTTCTGGCACCCAAACCAGGCTGTTCCCAGCCAGAGACCTGTCTTGGTTTGAAAAGACAGGAGTCTGTGAAGGAAGGCAGGAGCCTCCTGTGAAATGGAAAAGGTAAACCCCCTCCCTCCGAATTACAATTTCAAAATTAAATGGCTCTCCGGCAAAGATATGGGAATGGGAATAACAGTTCTTTACTAGGAAAAAACTAAAAAAAAAAATGTAATTAGTACAAACACAATTAGTGATAGAGTCAGAAACCTGACACCCTGAGGAGTCAGGGTGTTGGTAATAGTCCAGTTAAATGGTGGCTGCTCGTCCTGGAGTGGCAGAAGAAATGCTGCTGAAGAGGTGATGCTGTAGAAGGGTGTAGTTTTCTCTGAAGGTCTGGTGAAAGAGTAGATGGGCCTGGTCTTCCTCTGGGGATCCAGCAGAGAAGAAGCTGCTCCTCTGGGAATCCAGCAAAGAGGCTGCCCTGATGTGCCAAAAAATGCTGAGTTTCTGCAGGTAGGAATGCTTGGCTCCTCCCTCTGGGTGAAGCATCTCACAATGGGATGATGTAACTTTACCAGTCATGCAGTGAGTCATTCAGTGGCCATTAACAGAAGATATCTCCCTGGAGGGAGACATTGTTCTTGGAAGAGATAAGAAAATTTCAATTTAACAGAAGATACCTGCCCAACCTCCAACAGATGGCAAATTGAATACATGCTTATCTTACAAGCCAGATTATCCACCCCTTATTCTATTTCCATCTGCATCACAATGAAATCTTACACCCAGTTCTCACTTAAGACCAAGTTTCCCTGTGGTACACAGCGGGTCTCCCCATCTTTCTGCATTACCCACCAAGTGTAACCAGGTCCTTGAGCAAAGACAATCCCACGAATGGGTTGGTCTTTGCCTGAGGTGGGATTAATCCAAACAGTTTTCCCTCAAATACCTTTCATATGTACTACAGGGACCTTATCTCCATCTACTGTGTGTAAGGGTTCTGACTGGGCAGGACCAGCTCGACTGAAGGACCCTCGGGTGTTGACCATCCAGGTTGCTTTTGACAGGTAAATTTCCCAGTTTCTAAATGTTCCCCCACCAAGTGCTTTCAGGGTAATCTTAAGGAGTCCGTTGCACCGTTCAATTTTGCCGGCAGCTGGAGCATGATAGGGAATATGATATATCCATTCGATACCGTGTTCTCTGGCCCAGGTGTTGATAAGGCCGTTCTTGAAATGGGCGCCGTTGTCAGACTCAATTCTCTCAGGGGTGCCATGTCTCCACAGGATTTGCTTTTCCAAGCCCAGGATGCTGTTCCGGGCAGTGGCATGAGGCACAGGGGAGGTCTCCAGCCATCCAGTGGTGGCTTCCACCATGGTCAGCACGTAGTGCTTGCCTTGGCGTGTCTGGGGCAGTGTGATATAGTCAATCTGCCAGGCCTCCCCATACTTGTACTTGGACCACTGCCCACCATACCATAGGGGCTTCACTCTCTTGGCCTGTTTGATGGCAGCACACGTCTCACAGTCATGGATAACCTGGGAAACACTGTCCATGGTTAGATCCACCCCTTGGTCTTGTGCCCACTTGTAGGTGGCATCTCTGCCCTGATGACCTGAGGCATCATGAGCCCATCGAGCCAGGAACAACTCCCGCTTAGGGTGCCAATCTAAGTCTGTCTTTGACACCTCTATTCTTGCTGCCTGATCTACCTGCTCATTGTTTTGGTGCTCCTCATTAGCCTGACTTTTGGGGACATGGGCATCTACATGACGGACTTTCACCGTCAGCTTTTCCACCCGAGAGGCAATGTCTTTCCATATATCAGCAGCCAAGATTGGCTTTCCTCTACGTTGCCAGTTGGCCTTTCTCCACCTTCCCAGCCAGCCCCACAGAGCATTGGCTACCATCCACATCCGTTATAAAGGTAGAGCTTTGGCCACTTCTCCCTTTCAGCAACATCCAGGGGCAGCTGAACGGCCTTGAGTTCAGCGAGTTGGCTTGATCCACCTTCTCCTTCGGTAGCTTGTGCAACTTGTCATGTGGGGCTCTACGGCTGCTTTCCACTGACAGTTAATCCCTATGATGCGACAGGAACCGTCAGTGAAAAGAGTGTAGCAGGTTTCCTCTGCTGGTAGTTGGTTGTATGGTGGAGCTTCTTCAGCCCGTGTCACTTCTCCCTTCTTCTCTTTTGTTAGTGAGAACAAACTTTTCACTTTCCGTCCAGTCTGTAATTATTTCCAAAATCCCAGGGTGATTTGGGGTTCCAATACAGGCATGCTGCATGATGAGAGCAATGCACTTGCTCCATGGAGCTCTGGTGTCATGGTGGGTAGAAGGAACCTTTGCTCTGAACATCCACCCCATCACCGGCAGTCGGGGTGCCAGGAGGAGTTGTGCTTCTGTGCCAATCACCTCCGAGGCGGCTTGAACTCCTTCATAGGCAGCCAAGATTTCCTTCTCTGTTGGGGTGCAGTTGGCTTCAGACCCTCTGTAGCTCCAACGTCAAAATCCCAGCGGTCAGCCTCGAGTCTCATCAGGCACCTTCTGCCAAAGGCTCCAGGACAAGCCATTGTTCCCAGCTGCAGAGTAGAGCACATTCTTGACCTCTGGTCCTGTCCTGACCGGGCCAAGGGCTACAGCATGAGCGATCTCCTGCTTGATCTGGGCAAAGGCTTGTTGCTGCTCAGGGCCCCAGTGGAAATCGGTCTTTTTGTGGGTGACCAGGTAGAGAGGAATCACAGTCTATCTATACTCGGGAATGTGCATTCTCAAAAAATCTATGGTACCTAGGAAAGCTTGTGTCTCCTTCTTGTTGGTTGGTGGAGACATAGCTGTGATCTTGTTGATGACCTCAGTGGGAATCTGGCGCCTCCGTCTTGACATTTCACTCCCAGGAACTGGATCTCTTGGGCAGGTCCCTTGACTTTGCTCTTCTTGATGGCGAAGCTTCCAGCAGTACCTGGATGATCTTCCAACCTCTCTCAAACACTTCTGCCGCTGTGCTCCCCCACACAACGATGCCATTGATGCATTGTGGGTGTTCTGGGGCCTCACCCTTTTCCAGTGCAGCCTGGATCAGTCCATGGCAGATGGTGGGGCTGTGCTTCCACCCTAGGGCAGTCGGTTCCAGGTGCACTGCACACCTCACCAGGTGAAAACAAACTGAAGACTGCATTATGCTGCCAGAGGAATGGAGAAAAACGCGTTAGCAATGTCAGCAGGGGTGTACCACTTTGCTGCCTTGGACTCCAGCTCGTGCTGGAGTTCCAGCATGTCCGGCACAGCCGCGCTCAGCAGTGGAGTCACTTCATTCAAGTCCACAGTCAATCTCCATTCTCTGTCAGAAAAGTGGGGCTCGCACAGGCCAAATGGGGCTGTTGAAGGGTGAGTGGGCCTTACTGACCACCCTTTGGCTCTCCAGCTCACGGATCATTTGGTGGATGGGGATCAAAGCATCTCGATTTGTCTGATACTGACGGTTGTGCACTGTTGAGGTGGCAATTGGCACTCGTAGCTCTTCCACCCTCAGGAGTCCTACTGCAGATGGGTTTTCTGATAGTCCAGGCAAGGTGTTCAATTGCTTAATGTCCTCTGCCTCTGCAGCAGCTATGCCAAAAGCCCACCTGAATCCCTTTGGGTCTCTGTAACAGCAGTTCTGGAGGAAGTCTATGCCCAGAATACACAGGGCCTCTGGGCTGCTCACAATGGATGTTTCTGCTGCTCCTTCCCAGTCAGGCTCACCTCAGCTCCCACCAGGGTCAATTGCTGCGATCCCCCCCGTCACCCCGGCAATGGAAACAGGTTCTGCCCCTACGTGTCCTGATGGCATTAGGGTACATTGCACACGACCAGTATCAGCTAAGGCTTCATATTTTTGTGACTCAGACATGCCAGGACATTGGGCCCACACTGACCAAAAGATCCAGTTTTCCAGTGCCTCTCCCTGGCTAGAGACAGGGCCCCTCTAAACCTGGTTATTATTTCTTTCCTAGGCATACATGGTAGAGGTATTTTAAAGGTGATCTGACAAATCATACTCGGCAGCTCGGTCATGGGAGGTTGAGGCTGCCTTCACTTTACTGGAATTCGCTCAGTCAGCGTTTCCCTCCTTGAGCTGACGCGCCCGCGGTGCCAGGACAGAAATGGGTTTCCCATCCCACCTTCCCATGTCTTCCCCATGGTCACGCAGAAAGAGCTTCAGGCCAGCCCGTGGGGCGTACCCTCTCTCTCTAGCTGGAGGATGTTGGGCTCTGACTTTGGGGCCTGTGACTCGCACTGGGGCAATGTGGGAACTGTTCCTCCTCACCTCCTCCCTCATCTCCCTCATCTCCTCTTTGAGTTCCTTGCCCACAGCAGAGCCATGAGCCTGCACTGGGCCATGGATCATACTCTCACAATTTCTCAGCTGTTGGCAGCAGAGCCCACTGTCTCTCGGCTGTTATCGGCATTAATTGTGGCAATGGAGGTGGTGTACTGAGATGGCCCCAGCCTTGCCAGACTCCACAGCATTTGCCCTGTGCACCTGACCTTGTCAGGGTCATTATCATGCTGTCCATCCCTCCCAAAGAGTACCTCCAATGCTGCCACTTCCATCAGCTGTTGGATCCCTTCCTCAAGGGTTTTCCAGCACGTTCTGTGTTGGTGCTCCTTCATTCTCACCCTGTGGACAAACCTCTCTCTGACACTCATTAATAGCAGCTCCCAGAGGGAAAGGGACCCTGGCTCCCTTACAAAAATCTGATTCATACCTGAGTCCTGGGTCAAGGGTCCCAAATTCCTTGCCTCACCACCATCCAGCTGCACACCTGTACCCATGAGGTCTCAGACTTGAAGCAGTCAGGTTGTATAAGCCTCACGTCTCCGTCGTTCAATGTCCTTGTGCAGCTTACGGAGACTTTTGTACATCAGGGACTCGGTGATGATTGCAACCTCTGGCTCCCCTGTGAGTTGTGAGGGCCTTCCCTTATCTGGGTGCTCTGATTCCATCTCAGACCTCCAGCAGTGACTGCTGCTGGCTGTGGCTGCCTTTGTGGCTCAGCTGGAACCTGGACAGATGTAACATCTGTGGGTTCCACTGCTGCCCCATCAGACTCTCCTTTTTTGGGGCAGGGGGAGAGCTTCTGACCAACTGGGGAAATGCACTCCTTCAGCATCTCCTGCATCTCCCTCAGCAGACCCCCACCCAGTCTGGGTGGTTCATATCTGGGGTGGCTGTGGAGCAGGGTCAGGCTCTGGGGCAGCAGCATCCCTGGTCTCTGGGGCCGTGTCAGGTTCTGGGCTGGGTGTCAGGGTGGTTATCCAGGTTAATCTTCCCTTGTCTCTCAGTGCCAAATAGAACAGGGCTAACAGCAACACAGCCCCTGTATGATATCATTGGTATTTGGAGTGGATCTGAGCCCTTCACAAACTGGTGGGGCAGACCCAAAGAGATGGTTAAAGGGTTGGGAGAAAATTTCCCCCGGTGTCATTTCCTCACAGTAGGTGCCATTATTAAACTAACCCCAAAAGCACACAGTTAGTGTGTGATAGCTGTGAATCCATGTGCCTGCTTCCCAGAGGAAGTTAAAAATCCATGAATTCTTCCCCTTATTCACCCATAAAACAAACCAGAGAACAGCCACAGCAGCCTTGGCTGTAGGAGCCATGTTTAGATCAGGGCTTAAAAATGGAGAAATGCAGCCACGGTTCCGTGTCACCCAAACCAGGGCAGGCTGGAGCACAGGGTGCCCCTTAGCCAGGTTTCTGTAGCAGCACACAAAAATCAAAAATTGGATTACTCAAGAACTGTTATTCCCTTTTTTGTTTCTTTGCCTTCGAGCTGCACATTGGGTGCCAAAATCTGTCTTGATTTGCAAAGACAGGAGTCTGCTAAGGAAGGCAGGAGCCTCCCCTGAAATGGGGAAAAAAGTAAATGTAAACCCCCTCCCTGTAAACTGCTATAAAGTTAAGGGGGCTCTCAGGCAAAAATATGGGAGCAGGAATAACAGTTCTTTATTAGGGAAGAAAATTAAAAGATAAAATAAACAATGCAGTGAACCAAACTCTAACAGATGGCAATTGAATACATCTTGCCTTGCAATCTAGGACACAACTTATTCAGCATGAATCACATCCATTTAACACATGCTCCTTTCCCACAGATATTGCCCACCTGAGACTGACATGCCAAAACATTTTTTAAAAATTATGCATTTTTCTTCATAATTAAAATTTAATTAAATTTTAATAAATGAATTCAATTAATTAATTTTAGCTTAATAACAATTAAAATATTATTTTGCTTATGCATAAAAATATTATTCGATATTTTATTATTTCATTTTCATGCTTGTATAAAAAAATCTCTATATGTGTTTTGTAACCAAAAAATTATTGGTCATTGGTTCTAAGTAACACAATTCCCTTCATTAATTCATTGACCACTACTGGCTATTGATTGGGCACTCGGGGGACTCGGGCGGGGCTCGCTGGGGCGCGGGGGCTGATGGGAGTTGTAGGCGCGGGTACAATGCGGTGTAACGGGGCCGCGGAGCATCACGGGAGTTCCAGGCACAGCGACAGCGGCACTCGGTGGGGCGCGGGGCATGACGGGAGATGAAGTCCCGGCTGGAACAGCGCTGCCCGTGCGCCGCGGGGTATGATGGGAGCTGTAGTCCCGGAAGTGGCTCGGACGTGGCGTCTGGGGCCCGAGAAGGCCTCGGGGGACACTTTTGCATCCGAGTTGCGACTTGAGCTCCCCGGGACTCTGGAGCACTCGTGGGGGGCTTAGGCAGATTTAACCGGGTTCCTTAGGGCGCAGGGCGCGGCAGGAATTTTAGGCGCAGAACTGTGTTCTGAGGGGCTCTGGAGCCGTGGGGGATGAGAGGAGAGGAATTCCCAGAAGTGGCTGTTCCGGGGTTCTGTGGGGCTGGGAGCACTCAGGGGATCCGAGAACGCTTTTGGGGGGTCCCGATTGGGCGCTGAGGAGCACTTGGGGATCCCGGAGCGTCTGGGGGACTCTGATGGGACAGATGGGAGCGCATACTGGGAGGGGGGGGCGGGGGGGGAGGGGTGTCTGTGGAGCGCGGGGCATGACGGGCGTTGTAGTCCCGGCCCCAATGGGGCTCTACTGGGCTGCGGGGCATGATGGGAGTTGTAGGCAAAAAGAAAAGATGGCGCAGAATCCAGGCACCGCTCCCAAAGCCATAATCCCTGGCGCTGATTGGTTGGGAGCTGTGATGGGCGGGAGCCTCGGCCAATGGGAGGCGGCGGAGGCGGGAACAGCCATTCAACCCCTCCAGTCCCTCCCAGTACAGCCCAGTTCATCCCCAGTACAGCCCAGTACAGCCCAGTTCATCCCCAGTACAGCCCCTGTGCCCCTCCAGTCCCTCCCAGCATAGCCCAGTTCGTCTCCAGTACAGCCCAGTACAGCCCAGTTCATCCCCTGTACCGCCCAGTACAACCCCAGTTCCCCTCCAGTCCCTCCTGAGATAAGTGGAAAATCATTTGTTCACTGTGATATACTCGCTTACCTTGGTTTGCATAAGAATGTACTGGTGTGTCTTTGAAATGCTTATTTGCTTACAAGGTGATAAGGAGGTTGAGATTAGAGTCCTGGGTGTGTGTATCTGGTCTGCTTGCTGTATCTCAAAAGAAGAGACTTAGAAGCTATCACAACGACCAGACTCAGACTACATCTGGAGAGTCACGCCTGCAAGGAGAAGGGGGGGGGATAAAAGGAATGTTGGGACAGAACATTTTTGCGCGCCGTTGGTGGAGCAGGAGACTCCCCGGCCGCCCAGCGCTGTGCTTTGCCTGCCTTACTCGCTTGCTATTTTAAATAAAATTGCTTTATTGAATTAAGACACTTCAAATTGTCGTGTCACAATTTATAACAATTTGGTGCCGTGACTCGGATGGAGAAGTAGATCAGTCGCTACGGGACGATCGGGAGGCGCCCCGCCCTTATGGCGGCCCGGCTGCCCCAGGCTTTCTGATCACTCTCCACCGACGAACCTAAATTGAGTAACGGGCAAAGGAGAACCGGTTACCCCTGTAATCTTTGTGCACAAAGAACCAGCGAAGACGCAGGACGCGTGAGTATAGGCCGGTTTCCCGCTCGGTTTGGGGTGGTTTTCCCGGAGTGCTGTGTGTGAGAGGTCTCGTGGAGACCAAGTGAGTGCGGACTCTGTATTAGTGCGTTTTCCATTCCCCGCGAGGGGCTGGGCCACGAACCAGGGGAGCACGTGTGTGAGAAATTGAGTGCACTCCGGAAGATGGGACAGAGGAAAAGCAAGCCCTCTGGTCCCATGGGAGAGGGGACCCATGCTAAGCTTCCCCAGATTCCCAGGGATAGCCCCTTGGGTTTGATGATAATTAATTGGGATGCTTTCCCATCTAGAAAAGGGAAAGACAAAGTTAAAATGATACATTATTGTATGGAAGTGTGCGGGAAGGGCCTAACCCTAATTCCTGTGCAAGGAATGTAGAACAAAGGGAGAATCGGGAGCAGAGTTATATTTCTAGGGAAGGAAAAGGAAGAGGTCGTGAAATTGTCTGCTTCTACTGTGGAAAGAAGGGACATATGAAGAGGGGATGCAGACAACGGATAGCGGATGAGAAGGCCTTTAAGGAAGATTAGGGGTGTCAAGGGCTCTATTTGTTGGGGAAAAAACATCATAAGGAGCCCTTGGTAAAGCTTAAAGTGGGACCCCAACAACAAGAGATGGAATTTTTAGTGGATACCGGGGCTGAAAGATCCACGGTGCAAGCCTTGCCGCTTGGATGTAAAAAGTCATCTGACATTGTACATGTAATTGGGGCAAAAGGAGAGCCCTTTGAGGTATCTGTTATCAAGGATGTGATGGTAGAAACTGATTCCAAATGTGGTATAGGTTCTTTACTACTGGTACCTGAAGCAGATTACAATTTATTAGGGAGAGATCTGATAATAGAATTGGGTATTAATTTAGAAATTGTAAATAAAGAATTACAGATAAAGCTCTGCCCTTTAAGGGTGGAGGATGAAAAGAAAATTAATCCTGAGGTGTGGTATACCCCAGAAACGGTGGGGAAATTGCAGATTAAGCCTTTCTCAGTGGAAATAAGTGATCCTGGCAAACCTGTAAGAATAAAACAATACCCTATCCCTAGGGAGGGAAAATTAGGAGTAAAACCTGAAATAGATAGGTTATTGGAAAAAGGGCTTTTAGAGCCCTGTGCGTCTCCCTTCAATACTCCCACCCTGCCTGTAAAGAAGTCAGATGGGTCCTACAGATTGGTGCACGATTTAAGAGAAATAAATAAGAGGACTTTGGCCCGGTTTCCAGTAGTTGCAAATCCATAAAAAGATTTAAAGGTAATTGAATCCGGACCACTAAGTAACTCCTGGTCTGCACAAGCTTGTGAATTATATGCAGTACTCAGGGCTTTAAGGTTATTAAAAGGAAAAATTGGAACAATATACACAGACTCTAAATATGCATATGGGATAGTGCACACATTTGGAAAAATTTGGGAAGAGAGGGGACTTATAAACTCACAGGGAAAAGATCTAATTCATCAAGAGCTAATTGTCCAAGTTTTAAATGCCTTAAGGGGCCTGGCTCAAATTGCTGTGGTCCACTTAAGGGGACACCAGAGAGGATTGGACTTTAGAAACAGGGGAAATAATTTAGCTGACCAAGAAGCCAAGAAAGCAGCCCTACGAACTCGGGGGGACATGGGGCAGAGCGACACTGTATCTGTGGACTCCCCCAAAGAAAAATGGCAAATATATAGTTTTACCACTCAAGAAAAGGAAAAATTACAAAAGATGGGAATTGAGGAGGGGTCTGAAGGGCAATGGAAGCTCCCAGATGGGAGAACTGTTTTACCTAAAAGCAAGGCCTCAGAAATTTTGCAAAGATTGCATGACCAGACTAATTGGGGAACTCAGGCATTAGTAGATCAATTTGCCACTAAATATATGAGTATTGGAATCTATGATTTGGTTAAAAGAGTAGTGGGAGATTGTCTGATCTGTCAAAAAGTAAACAGAAAACATCTTAGGGAAAGGCCCATGGGAGGAAGGGAATTAGCTCACAGGCCTTTTGCCAAAATACAAATAGACTTCACTGAATTGCCTAAAGTGGGTAGATATAAATATTTGTTAGTAATAGTAGATCATTTCACCCATTTTGTAGAAGCTTACCCCACTACTCGGACTACTGCTCAGACAGTGGTCAGAATATTATTAGAAGAAATAATCCCTAGATATGGGATAGTAGAAACAATAGATTCTGATAGGGGACCCCACATGCCATATGATTTGGAGGAACCCCGAGACCACCCCCAGTTGAAGGACTATAAAATAACCTCATATATTATTGCCTTAATGAAACACCGCAATGAACTTTGGGAAAAAGGAATCATTACGCAAAGACCCCCTTTAGATTTAAAAATACATAAAATGCACCCAGGAGACTATGTGTTAATAAAATCCTGGAAAGAATCTACACTAACCCCACAATGGGAAGGTCCTTATCTTGTGTTACTACAGAAACTGCAATTCGGACTGCAGAAAGAGGATGGACACATGCCAGTCGAGTAAAAGGACCAGTTAACAACACTGTGTGGCAAATAACCAGTCCTCCCGGGAACCTGAAATTGAAGTTACAGAGAAACTAATGGACTCTTATCAGATTGAATACACATCAGACTTATATTACTTAGATAGTGGACTAATTAGTAATTCAAGTGTTAGAGTAAAGTGTAAAAATCAAAATTATAATTGCTATCCTTTTGTATGCTATATCTGTAAGGTGTGTGGGGAACGGTGATGGTCACATTGCAACAGAGGGTATCCTCCACGAGGAACTTGCAATTCCTGTTGGAATGTACAAAGAGAGATTACAGCTTGGGTACTGACCTGTAAAGTGACTTGAGGGGAAATCCGATTGGAATCTAAAGAGTGGTGGGAAATTTTCTCAAAGGGCATTCACCCAGACTATTACTGCTACCATACAAACGAGCCGAGCCCATTTGTGGCAGAGATCATAGAAGGCCTTTGTAGGAAAGACCTAAAAGGGGTCAGTTGTACCGCACCTTGGTTTGCATAAGAATGTACTGGTGTGTCTTTGAAATGCTTATTTGCTTACAAGGTGATAAGGTTGAGATTAGAGTCCTGGGTGTGTGTATCTGGTCTGCTTGCTGTATCTCAAAAGAAGAGACTTAGAAGCTATCACAACGACCAGACTCAGACTACATCTGGAGAGTCACGCCTGCAAGGAGAAGGGGGGGGATAAAAGGAAGGTTGGGACAGAACATTTTTGCGCGCCGTTGGTGGAGCAGGAGACTCCCCGGATGCCCAGCGCTGTGCTTTGCCTGCCTTACTCACTTGCTATTTTAAATAAAATTGCTTTATTGAATTAAGACACTTCAAATTGTCGTGTCACAATTTATAACACCTCCCAACCCAGCTCAGTTCATTCCCAGGCCCTCCCAGTTCCTCCCAATGTCATCCACAGTATGCCGCAGTATTGTCCAGTCTTCCCCACAATGTCCCTAGTTTGTCCCCGTATCCCCCACTTTCACTCCCAGTTTCACTCCCAGTTTCACTCCCAGTGTGTCTGAGTGTACCCCACAGCATTCCCAGTGTTCCCCAGTATATCCCAGTCCTCCCCAGTGTTTCCAAGGACAGTTTAATTTCTCAGGGCTGCCGTGGCAGCCAAACCCAGCAGTGGGGTCAGTGCAGTGCCCATGGCCACAGCCCCTTGCAGTGCCCAGTGCAGCTGGGGCTGATGATCCACCCTCACAGCTGGCCCAAGCCCGATCTGGAGTGGTTTTGGTGGCACCTTGGGCTGGCACACACCTGAGGAAGGTGTCTGTTTTCATGGGGAAACTCAGGAATTTTAGATTGCTCCAAACATCGAAAAAGAGAAAGCCCCTCTTAGGCTGGGTGCAGCCAGCTCTGCAGGCACAGCAGGTCCCAGGTGAGTGAGGACAGACAGGATGGGCTGGGGCAATGTGGAGCAAGGTTGTCCACGCTGGGCCAGAGCTCAGGGCACAGCTTCTCTGAGCAGGCCAGAGCTTCTGAGGGGAGACCCTGGCTCAATATCAATCACAGAATGCTGCAATCGCCTCTGATCTAAAGATAAATGTAATAAAATACACCCTTTAAAATAGGAATGTGTATTTCTTACAAGCACTTTAAAATCTTTCTCCACAACTCGAATAAGAAAACTTTAATGACCCCCTCAGGGCTTTTGTGTTATTTACATCAGACTCAGCCCCTGAGAGTCTTCAAAAAAACTTCTCAAAAACTCAAAGTTAAATTAAAACTCCAAAGTTTCTTGAAGTTTTAATGGGTCCCACTGAGGACACAACTCAGAAAGTGTACCAAGGTTCCAGTCAGAGCAGAACACTGGAGGCAGAGATGACAGCTGGGCACATGCAAGGGAAAGGTGTCTCTGGTGCTGAGCAAACCTGGATGTGTTTCAGGAGTGCAAAGGGCCCAGGCCTGAGCCCCAGCCCCTGGCAAGGCAGATCCTGTCCCTCCCTCATTGCTCAGGGCTCTTCCCGGGATGGGCACTGGCATGTGGGGATGTGCAGTGCCAAGGGCAGGACCATGGGGCGGCCCCTGCCAGGCTGCTGAGCAGGGACAAGGAGGCACTGAGGCCCCAGGGCTGCAAGGGTCACTTGTCCCCTCGTGGCCTCAGGCCCAGGGCCAGCAGCCATGGCCAAAGGGCTGCACAGGTTGGCTCTGTCAGGGCCTTGCAGCTGCTGCACATCCCTGAGCCCTCTGCAGCCCAGGCTGTCCCACGGTGTCCCTGCCCTGCGCCTCTGTCCCTGCAGGCTGTCGTCATCCCCGGCTGCCCCACCTCGCTGGCCCTTCCTTTGCTGGCAGCTCTGCCTCCTGCTGCCCCTGCCTGGCCACACAAAGCCTTGGGCTGCTCCAGGCTCCTGCTGGGGATGTGCTGCACCACAGCCCTGCCCTGGGAGGGAAATTCCTCTCCTCATGTGTCCAGTCTGGACTTCCCCAGCTGCATTTGGGGCATAATTTCTCTCCCTGCCTGATTCCCACTATGGAGCAAAGCTCCACCATTTCTAAATCCACCCTTCAAGCCCTGCCAGGCCACTCCTGATCTGTCCTCAGTCTCTTCACAGCTGAGCCCAGGCACATCAGCCTCCATACATGGGTTATGTTCTTGAGGCCTGCAAAACCCCGCTCGGGAGATCTCTGGGCCCTCTCCAAGGTGTTTGCAAAGGAAAACATTCTGCTCATATTACCAGAGGCCAAGGCCAGGCAGAACTGTCTGTCCTGGCAGCTTTTGTCTGGGAGCAATCCTAGGATAGATGGAATTTTGGTGGCCACATTCCAGTTCCTGCCATGGCCCCTGGACAAGAGGGTCAGTTCTTTTCTGCAGGAAGGAAGGCACAGAGCCCCAGTGCTTCTGAGGCAACTGAGATGCCACCACCAGAGGCCAAGGCCAGCCAGAGCTGGCAGGTTTTTTTCTGGCAGATACCCTTGCATACAGGAAATTTTTGAGGGGAAGTACCAATTTTGTCCATGGATGTCTGAAAAGAGGGACAGTTCTTTTCCATAAAAAGGAAAGCACGGAGCCCCAGTGATTCATGGGCAAATGAGAAGCAGCCCTTGACATTCCAAGATCAGCCAGACCTGTCAGGTGGCCCCTGGCAGGCCAAGCCAGCCAGACCTGTTCCCTGTTCCCCTCATTCCATGGAGCCCCACAGTGTCCCAGTGGTCCCCTGCTTCCAGGAGGCCCTGAGGTGTCACAATCCCCCTTGGTGACACCAGGCCCTGAAGGGTCGGAATGGTCTCCACGGTTCCACAAGGCCCCACAGAGTCATGGTGGTCTCTGGGTTCCATGGAGCCCCGCGGTGTCACCATGGCCCCAGAGTGTCCCAATGGACTCCATGGTTTCACCAGGTCCTCACTGTGCCACCATGGTCTCCACAGGAAGGGAACAACCCAGCCCCAGCGTTCCAGGGGCAGATGAGCCACAGCCACCAGAGGCCAAGGGCAGCCAGATCAGATGGTGCTGGCAGATTTTGTCCTTGGATATAGGGAATTTTAGAGGTGGAATCCCAGTTTCAGACCTGGCTGCCTGGAGGAGAAGGACGGTTCTTTTCTATAGGAAGACAAGCACAGAACACTGGTGTTTCAGGGGCAGATGAAAGGTGACCATCAGAGGCCAAGGGCAGCCAGACCTCTCTGTTCTGGTATTTTGTTGTCTGAAAGCAACCCTTGGATATAGGGAATTTGGGAGGTAGAACCCCAGTTTCAGCCATTTCTTCATTGTTAAGAAGGACGGTTCTTTTCCATAGGAAGGAAAGCCCAGAGCCCCCGTGTTGCAGGGGCAGAAGCAGAGAGAGAAGGCTCCTGGGAGGCCGAGCCAGCCAGACCTGTTTGTCCTGGCAGCTTTTGTCACTGAGAAATCCTTGGACCTAGGGAATTCTGGAGGAGGATTCCAAACTTTGGCCATGGGCATCTGGTGGAGATGGATGGTTTTTCCCATAGGAAAGAGAAGCGTGGAGCCCAGGTGTTTTGGAAGGATATGAGTGGTGGTCACCATAGACCAAGAGAGCCAGACCTGTCTCTCCTGGCACCTTTCATCTGGGGGAAATCCTTGGATATTCAGAATTTTGAAGGTGGAATCTCAGTTTTGGCTATCAGCACCTGGGCAGGAAGAAGAGTTCTTTTCATCAGAAAGGAAAGCACAAAGCCCCAGTGTTTCAAAGGAAGATAGGAATCATCTCTTTGGAGACCAAGGCCAGCCAGACTTGTCTCTTCTGGAAGCTTTCACCTGGGAGAAATCCTTGGATATAGGGAATCCTGAAGGCAGATTCCCAACTTTGGCCATGGATGCCTGGATGTGAAAGGTGTTTTTTTCCCATAAGAAAGAAAAGCACAGGGTGCCAGTGTTTCACAGGAAGATGAGAGGTGGCCCCTGGGTGGCCAAGCCAGCCAGATCTGTCTGTCCTGGCAGATTTCATCTGGGAACAATCTTTGCATAGAAGCAAACTAAGAAGAGGAATCCAAATTTTGGCCTTGGCACCTGGAGGAGAAGGACAGTTCTTTCCACAGGAAGGAGAGCACCGAGCCCCAGTGCTCCAGGGGCAGATGAGCAGCAGCCCTGGACATGCCAAGGTCAGCTGGACCTGTCAGGTGGCCCCCAGGTGGCCCAGCCAGCCAGGCCTTGATGCCTTGAGAGGCCACCTAGAGCAGAGGCTGGACAGTGTGACAGGAGTAAAGTGAGGATTTATTAAAAAGGCCTTCAAAGGATTCACCAGGGCAGTACAAGGGCCTGGCTGAGGGTACACCCAGGATGGACGCCAGGTCACGCATTTTCACACTTTTGTAAGATTTGGTTCATTTCCATATTGGGGTTAATTGTCCAATTACACCTTCAGGTTATGCAGCCCCACCCTCGCAGTCTGATCTCCTCAATTCGCTGTTGTTTTCACTTTTTGGGCCTGAAGCTGCAGCGGTGTCCTTGGTTCTCAGGCTGGAAAAGGATTGTTTTGTCTGACTACACCATGAGGAGAACTTGCTGTCACTCTGCATGAAGTTCAGAGTTACAGACTGATACAGCACAGAATTGGGAAAATATGGAAGCTAAAACTTAAGGCATCAGCCTGTCCCATGTTCCCTTGGTTCCATGGGGACCCACAGTGTCACAATGGCTCCTCCGGGACACTCTGGGCTGCACAGTGTCACCCTGGGCCCTTGGATCTATGGGAGTTTCACAATGGTCTCCTCTGATTCCACGAGGTCCCCACAGTGTCACAACTGACCCATGGCTCCATGAGGTTCCCCAGTGTCACCAGGGTGTCCTTGGACCTGCCTTGTCACAACTGACCCATGGCTCCATGAGGCTCCATGAGGTTCCCCAGTGTCACCATGGTCGCTGTCAGAGGCTGGATGAGATCAATGTCCCCAGACACCTTGGGCTGAGCTGTCAATCAGTCACTCTGCTGGGACAGTGCTGACCCAGCTCTGAACACCTGAGAAATCAGAAGTTCCAGCTGGGGGGAGGCCCACGAAGGCCCAGGGGCTTAAAACCAAGGAGCACAAGGTCAGCCCCTGGTATGGACTCTGCCTTCTCCTGGGGTTTGTGTCTCACCCACACTGGAGCCCCGGGAGCTGGGAGCCACATGTGTGTCTTTCTGTGGAGCTTCTGTCTTCCTGTCTCTCTCTCTCTTTCCTCTCCTTCTAATGCTCTTTATATGGAACAGTTTTGGGTACCTGATCAACTTCAGTGTTTAGGGCTTTCCAGGCTAAATGGGCTGAGGGAATGAAGTTACTGCTGTGACAAGTGATTTAAGTTGGATTGGATTTGTATTAAACACTTTTCCAAAGTTTCTTGTTCTTTTGTACTTTGCCAGTAAAATTTGGGGGTCCCGAATGGGCGCTGAGGGGCACTTGGGGGTCCCGGTGGGTCTGGGGGACACTGCTGGGACAGATGGGGGCGGTACCGGCGTTCTTTGGAGCGCGGGGCATGACGGGTGTTGTAGTCCCGGCTTTAATGGAGCTCTATGGGGCCGCAGAGCATGACGGGAGTTGTAGGCAAAAGAAAAGATGGCGCAGGCACCAGGCACCGCCCCCAAAGCTATGATCCCTGGCGCTGATTGGTTGGAATCGTGATAGGCGGGAGCATCGGCCAATGGGAGGCAGTGGGGGCGGGAACAGCGCATTCAACCCCTCCAGTCCCTCCCAGCATAGCCCAGTACATCACCAGTACAGCCCAATACAGCCCCAGTGCCCCTCCAGTCCCTCCCTGTGCAGCCCAGTTCATCCCCAGGACAGCCCAGTACATCAGCCATGCCCCTCCAGTCCCTCCCAGCCCAGCCCAGTTCATCCCCAGTAAAGCCCAGTACAGCCCCAGTGCCCCTCCAGTCCCTCCCAGCATAGCCCAGTTCATCCCCAGTACAGCCCAGTACAGCCCCAGTGTCTCTCCAGTCCCTCCCAGCACAGCCCAGTCCCTCCCAATACACCTGAGTTCATTCCCAGGCCCTCCCAGTTCCCCCCAGTGCCATCCATATCCCGCTCCAGTGTCCCCCAGTCTTCCCCACAGCGTTCCTGCCCATTGCGGGGCAGCGGCACAGACGGAATGTCCTGCGGCCCAAACCTCCTGCTCCTGCCACACAGCGCCAGCCTTCTCCCCTCCTCCTCCTCTCCCAGCACGGCACAAATTCCAGCTCGGAGGAGGCTTCCCCAGAGAGGGCTCCGGCTCCTGTCTCAGCCCGAGTGTCCCTGCAGAGGAACAGGGCATCCTTCAGGCACTTCCACAAGCTCAGGGTTCCCATTTCATGGCGAATCTGGGATGCCGGGAGCGAACGCCGGGGCATGGCCGGCCCGGGGCGCTCGGGCGGCGCTCGGGGCCGCTCCTGGCCCGGGCCGAGCGCTGACAGCCGCGTCCCGCCCGCAGGGAAGGCGCAGGAGGCCCGGCAGGAGCGGCCCCGGCGGGGTTCGCTGCTGGGCAGCGGCGGCTGCGGCGGCGGCTGCGCGGCCACGCGGCTCTCGGACGGCGCCCGGGGAGCGGCGGGGCCGGCGGCGGGCACGGAGGAGGGGAAGGAGGAGGAGGAGGAGGGAGAGAAGGAGAAGGAGGAGAAGGATGGGGCTGTGCGGGGCAGGCGGCGAGCTCAGCCCGCTGCTGCCCTCGGCTCGCAGGTGGCCATCAAAAGGGTGCCAGGGAACCGCGTCCGGCGCCGGGGCGAGCTGGTGATGAGCCGGGCCAGCGGCAGAAGCCGGGCCGTGCCGGGCGGGGATGAGCCGGGGCCCGGCAGGGTGGGAGCTGCCAGGACGCCTGGAGGGAGAGCGGGCGTGGGGCCAGCGCAGGGCGCAGAGCATCCCGGGCTGGCCGAGGGGTTCCCGACCCCCGGCACGGCATCAGCCCCACTGACGGCATCGTGCTCCTCCCGCAGCCCCACGGCACCAGCGCAGCCCTGGAGATCGTGCTGCTGGACAAGGTCTCCTCTGGCTGTGCTGGTGTCATTCAGCTCCTGCAGTGGCTTCAGCTCCCCGACAGCTTTGTGCTGGTGCTAGAGCATCCGGAGCGGTGCCAGGACCTGTCGGGTTCCCTGGCGGAGCGGGGGTTCCTGCCGGAGGAGGAGGCGCGGGGGCTGCTCCTCCAGGTGCTGGAGGCCGTGCGGCGCTGCCCCAGCTGCGGGGTCCTGCACAGGGACATCAAACCAGGGAACATCCTGCTCGACCTGGCCACCGGGCAGCTGACACTGATCGACTTTGGCTGTGGCACTTTCCTCCAAGACACAGCCTACACCCAGTTTGCAGGTGAGCCGTGCCAGGGGATGCTCCTGTGCATCTCATGGCCCAGCCGAGGTGCAGCACTGGGGCTTCCCCTATTGCAGCCGGGATGGGATTAATGATGGAGCCAGGCTGATTTGAGTGGGGTGTGAGGGCGCCAACTCCCATCCCTGCTGACAGCCTTCAGCACCCACTGTGCCTTGGGCTGGGGCTAGAGCTGGGGCAGCCAGCCCTACAAAAACCCCCATGGGGGTAGCAGAGAGGAGGGTCTGACCCCGTGCCTCAGACGGTTTGGTGTGCAGGTGAGGAAGGGCTTGGACTGCTGTGCTCCCCTTGTTTGCCTTGGCTTATTAACATTTTTTGGGGCCATGCAAGCAGGAGGAGAGGGGGTTTTCTCCACTACTGGGTGAGTTTTTCTTTTGTGTGTCATGGTTGTGTCTTCCCAGGGTTTCTGCTGCCTCTTCCAGCACCAGTGGCTTCTTTTCCAGCCCTGAGTCTGTACACAAGTCCCAGGTGCTGGCAAGAGGGCAGCGGTCACACTGTGTGCCACTGGGGCAGCCCCTGCATGCCCAGGGGTGCTGGGGCCAGGCTCTGGGAGCAGCAGCATCCCCCTGATGAACTGTGTCTGTGTTCCACAGGAACCCTGTCCTACAGCCCACCAGAGGGGATCCACCACCAACACTACTATGGCGAGGCAGCGACGATCTGGTCCCTGGGCCTCCTGCTGCACCACCTGGTCATGGGGAAGCACCCTTTCAGGAGGGGCCAGGAGATATCTGGGGCAGATCTTGTTCCCAGGACGGCTCTCTCAAGGTGGAGTCTCATTGCTGGGCACAGGGGCAAAGCCAGGGCTGGGAGACAGCAGCACCTCGTGAACATCTCACTCTGGCAGCTGCTGAGGAGGTGACACATGTCCTGCTCTCCTGCTGTCCTCCAAAACATGGAATTGATGAGGAAGTTTAGGCCCAGCTCTGGGCACACCCAGCATGGCCTGGGAGCAGGGGGGCAACTTCTCCAGCTGACTGGTGATTGCTGGTTTCTCTCACCAGAGTGCCAGGATGTCATTTAGAGGGGTTTGTCCATGCAGCCCTTGAACAGGCCATCCTTAGAAGAGCTTTTCCATGATCCTTGGGTGCAGGGTGTTCCGCTGCCCTAGAAGATGGGAGAGATCCATGTGCACAGTTGGATCCAGGGGCCTGGCAGGTAACAGCTCCACACATCTCTTGGCACTCAGTGGCAAAGCCAACCAGACAGGTTTTGTCCTGCCTGTAGCTCTGAGCAGGGGTCAGCAGAAGGGAAGACACAGCTCTTGGGCTGGAGCTGAGCTGGAGACCTGGTGTGGCAAGCACTGGGGGCCACCATCCCCCTGGTTTTGCTTGCCATGGTTCATGGATGGCTGGGGCCCTGGGCAGAGCCCTGACAGCCTGGTCTGGCCTCAGGGAAGGAGAAGGAGCCCCTGGAGAAGCTGTCCCAGGTGGGGCTGCTGCTGCTGGGGACAGCGAGGACAACACCAAGGATGACAACCTCTTGCTCCACCTGGTCTCTGGCATGCTGAAGATGGTGAACTTTGATTCTGACATCTCATTCAAAGCCAGGCTCCACAGGGAATATGCAGATGAGTCCACACACAGGGGGATGCTCCCAGATTTGGGCATTGCGCAGCCTGGCTGGGAACCAAAGGTTCTCCCTTTGCTGGGGCGGATGCAGCTGATCCTTCAGTCAGCTGCAGGCTGCTTTTGGCAGGGCTGGGGGCATGGGCTGGGGTGGGTACGAAATGGGAGTGGGCTCCTGGCACTGCCAACAGCCCCCAGCACCCACCGTGCCCTGGGCTGGGGCTGGGCTGGGGCAGCCAGCCCGACACAAACAAACCCCCATGGTGGGAGCAGAGGTGGGACTCCAGACCCTGTGCAGGGGCTGCTTTGCTTTGCAGGCAAGGAAGGGCTTGGGCTGCTCCACTGCCCTTGTTTGCTTTGGGATCACCATGGGGGCAGTGCAGGGGAAGGGAGAAAGCCTGGGATTCCCCAACCATGGTGGGTTTTTCCTTGGCATGCAGGGTTTGGGCCTTCTTTAAGGCCCTGACAGAGATAAGATCTTTGACCTTTTTTCTTGTTCCCCTTTTTGACTGTAACCTATTTTCAATAATTTGACGTTTCTTTTTCTAGAGGAAGCATTCCAGATGGGGCCCAGTCTGGATCAGGACGTGCTTGGGAGCAGCTGCGGCGTGGATGGGCCATGCCCTTGGAGAAGGCTGAGGGCATCGTTTGGGAGCAGCTTTTCTTCCAGCGGGGGATGGCGTGAGGTGGGTCCTGTCTGCTGGGGATGGTGGCATCAGAGTTCTGAGGAGATGGCAGCGAGCACAGGAGCGTCCTGCTCTGGGCAGCTGCTGAGGGCTGGAGGTGCTGTGGCTGGCTGCAGGCTGGGCACATGTCCTGCCCTCCTGCTCTGCTCCCAAAGGCAGCAGTGATGGGCAGCTCTGGGCACAGCTCTGGCACGGCCAGCATGGCCTGGGCACCGCGGGCGGCTGGGACAAGGGGACAGGAGCCTTCAGCTGACGGGGCTTTCTGGTCTCTCTCCTTGCAGCCGGGCTCTGCGGGTGCTGAGGCTGCTCTGGGCTCTGCCAGGGCCCTGCTGGAGCTCAGCACCGGGCCACAGTCAGCCAAATGAGAAATGGGGTGCCCTGCAGCACAGACTGGCTTGAGCATTTCAGAAACACAGATCAAGTTTGCAGAGTGTACACCTCCAAGGGAAAACATGGCACCACCCAAAAAATAAACTTGTTCAATAACTTCTGAAATTAAATCAATCTAGGATGACCCCAAATGACATTTTGCAGCTTGCTCAAGCTGTACCTCAGCCCTTCTCTGACCAGTTCTCTCCCCCACCTGCCTTTTACTCCCCAGCTGCTCCCTATTTTCCCCCAGTGAGCTCCCAGCCCATTCCAGTCTCCATCACACTGTTGCCTTCCTTGGTGCCCCTCGCCATGAGGAAGGCTGAGCCCCAGGCTTAGGGACTCATCCTGTCACTGGCTGAGGAGCAGCAATGTCTCAGAGGTCTGGTGGGATTTTAGTGTCATTCAGAGCTGCTCTCCAGCCCCCAGCTCTCCTCACTGCTGAGTTCCCGCTCCCTTTTCCTCATCCTTGCAGCAGGATGAGCTCTGTGAATCCCCTTGAGCCTCCCCAATCTTCCCAGCCCATGCACCAGTTTCAGATGAAGCTGCAGCTTCTGTGTCTCCTCTGGCACACCAGTGCAGTCCCCTGTGCGGGGAGCCCCAGCCCCAGAGCACAGCACTCAGCAGTGCAGTCCAGGCTGGAGCAGCTGCCCTGCAGCCCTGCCTTGGCTCTTTGTGGCAGGGAATGCTCCCTGTTTGCAGCTGTCCCTGCAGGATGGCCCCAGGGCAGAGCCCACCCGGGCTCCCACTGCAGCCCCTGAAGCTTGGGGCAGACAGTGGTCCCAGAGCTGAGGTTCACGGGGAGCTCCGGAGCTGTGCCTCGCACTCTGTTGCCGTGTGTCACCGTGCAGGCTGGCTTGTACGGGGTGAATGTACCAGCCCTGGTTTGACTGACAGCGGCCGGGCCCATCACATCTCTCCCAAGGCTGCAGGCATTGCCCAGGCCAGAATCTGAAGGGGCACAGAGATCAGAGCAGTGAAATCATCCAGACTGGGTTTTCAAAGGCCCTTTAGAAGGAAGGGCTTGAGAATAAACATGCTCTTTTTGCCACATGAACATTGGGGTGAGTGGTCTCTTTGGCTCCAACCCACTTTCCTCCCCAAGCCAATGTTACCCACTCCCTCACACGTTCCCCCCGTGCCTTCCCACTGCCTCATCCTGTCAAGGCTTCCGCAGCCCCTCATCCCTTCGTGGTCCTGTCCCCTCAGGGTCTCCCCAGCCCGGCCAGCCTGTCCAGCTGCAGCGCCGCAGCCCCACAGGAGCTCCAGAGGAGCCCCACCAAGAGGCACCTGGGAGCCCACAGCAATCCAGCCAGCAACACACGGGCAGGAGGACACGGATGGCGCTTCCTGCCTGGGACAGGGCTTGTGGCCATCTCCAGGCACCGCTCTCACAGAGATCCCCACAGCTCCAGCCCCTGCCCATCTGCTCTGTGGGCAGCACAAAGGCTTCAGCAGAACCACCAAAGGCCAAGGGGCTTCTGGCCATTTTCCCTGCAACCCTGCATGCCTAGGCAGGTGCCTGAGCCCAGGAACCCTTTTCTCCCTCTTCCCCTCGGCCCTGCAGAGCCTGGGCAGCCAAAGAAAGATCCTGGGAGTCTGTCTATAGCAACACATCCTATATTTATACGCTAAAGACAAACAAAAAGAAAGAAAAGAACAATTTTAAAGAAACAAAACAGTCCTGCTGGCTCGGGTGGCCCCAGCAGACAGAGCCTCAGGGATCAGCTCTCTGCAGAGCTGCAGCAGCGCAGCCAGCCGAGCCCACACAGACGAGGCCGTCTCCCCCATGCCCTGCAGAGCCGATCACGCAGGCTGTCAAAGTGGGAATATGGAGCGCTCTCTGCTTCCTGGAGGATGTACAATGCTTGACCTGCCAGGCTTGCGATGGCGACGCTGTTGTCATTTTCCATGCCTTCAAGGGCTGAAAGAGAGAGGAGCAGAGCCATGGTGAATTCCCACATCTGAGGGGACCCGAGGGGACTCTGTGCCAGGGCCATCCCAGCCAGCTCTGGCCATGGCCAGCAGGGAGCAGGGACCAGCCGGATCAGCCCGAAGCTGCTGGCCACGAATCCCCCAGGTGCCCTGAAAGCTCTGTGTGCTCTGCCCACGCCGGCCCTGGACCGCACAGGGAGCAGAGCCCTCCGCAGCCGGGGCAGGGCTCGCAGCTCCCCCGGCAGCCCCCGCTGGCAGCCCGCTGCCCTCACTCACCCTCAGAGATGATCTGGAGCTCTTCATTCCTCCCCCTCAGGTGCCGCCCGGCCGTCCCTGGGAACACAGAGCCTGTCAGCCCAGGGCACAGCTCCCTGCCAGCGGGGCCACCAGCCCTGTGCCCACACGCCCTCCTGGCCCAGCTCGTGGCTCACCCATGAATCTGACGGCCGCCTCTCGCAGGGGCTCCTGTGGGCTCTGCAGGTAGGGCAGGGCCCGGCGCAGGTGCTCAGCCACGCTGCTGCTGTCCTCTGCCAGCTGGAGAGAGCGGCAGGAGGGAAGGGTTGGCCCTGCAGCCCCCCGGGCCAGGGCTCCATGGGCACCCGGCTGGGGCTGCAGGAGCCTGGAGCAGAGCCCGCGTGGCCTCGGGCTGCAGCAGCGGGCAGGGGCACAGCTGCCAGCCCGCACACCGAGCACCGCGCTCAGGGGCTGCTCCAGGCTGGGGCTGCGGCTTCCCGGCCCTCCTTACCAACCAATCGGTGAACTGCCACAGCTTCTGGTTCTTCACCAGCTGTCCAAGGTCCTTCCTCTTCAGGAACTCAGCCGCACAAAGGAGCGTTTCCTGAGAAGCCTGGAGAGCAGCAGAGATGTGGAGATGGCCCCACAGCCCAGGGCGCAGGACCCCGTCCCTGTGCCAAGGCCAGCAGGAGCTGCAGCCTGCGAGGCGCCAGGGCAGGGCCAGCCCAGCCCCTGCCAGGGGCCAGCGGCAGCTGCCGAGTCCTCACCTCTGCCACTCGCTGGTTCTCATCATGGCAGTGCAAGGAGAGTGGCAGCAGGCTCTGGCGCACGTGTGCCTTCAGGACCTTTTTTTCTTCTTCTGGAAAAAAATCCAGCATCTCCCGGAAGATAAACATGCAGCACAACTGCACCTGGCTGTCCTCCTGTAGGAAAGGAAGGAAGAAAGACCTCAGCGTCAGCTGCTTCAGGCCCACCTGGGCACAGCCTGCGAGTGCACAGGGCACAAAGTGTGCGGGCAGCACCCGCTGGCCGTGGCTGGAGGCGCAGAGCCTTACGTTGTCAAAGAGTGGCAGGAGTGCCTCAGCCAGCTGCAGGGCGAGGGTGCTGGTTATTGGGGCACCATTGCAGAGGAACAAAGCCCTGAGGAGAACCGTGGTCATCCTGAGCATGGTGCTGTCATCTTCCTGCAGGAGCTCCACGAGCCTTTCATGGAGGCTCCACATCCTTATGGCCATCTACTTGTGGAACACAAGTGTGTGAAACACCATCCTGCTGCCACAGGGCCCAGGGGCCAAAGGCCTGTGCCAAAGCCCTGGGGCAGCTGCAGCAGGAGGCAGGAGAGCTGGCAGCAGCTGCCCCAGTGCCCCAAGGCCAGCCAAGCCCCAGGGACTGCCTTCCCCAGCCCCACGCTGGCAGCACGGCTTCAGCCCCTGCGCTCTTCTCACCGAGACACTGGTGGTGCCGAGCGCCACGAGGCCTCTGAGTGCCAAGCGACGCCTCCCCCTGCACTCGCTCTGCAGGTGCTTGGACAAGAACTGCAGGACGCTGTCACGGCACTCACTCAGGTTCAGGTGCTCCAGGATCTGAAAGGCACAGGCCGGTGACAGGGGAGCGGCCGGCGGGAGCCCAGAACCGCCCAGGGCCGGGCCCAGGCAGCAGCACAGGGCGCGGGCTCCGTCCCAGGCACTGCGGCCAAGAGAGGGCAGAGAGCCGGGAGGCAGCTCAGCGAGGCAGCGCCGGCCTTCAGGCTCACCTCCACAAGGAACGCCAGGGCGGCCAAATCCCGGCACGGCGTGTCCTTGCTGAGCAGCCCGAGCAGGTGGAATGCAATGGCGGAACACGCAGCTTCGGATGCACGGTGCATTTCTCTGACAGGAGGAAACAGGAGCCAAAGCCCTGAGCCAGTGGGGGCAAACCTCTCCCAGGACTGCCTCACAGAGGTCTGGCCTTTCTCCACCACCCTGCAAGGGACAGCTGAGCCCTCTGGGAGGTTGCTGCTCTTGGGCACGCTCCTCTCCCAGCCTTTTGCAGACTCCTTGGCCGTCCCTTGGTGACACGGCCTTCTGGCCCACGGCCATGGGGACTGTGTGGGGCACCTTGGGCACAGGGCACACATGCCGGGGACAGCTGGGGAGCAGGGGGTCTCACCTGGCCAGCATGCCCACAGCACAGTGGTGGGTGTCAGCACAGAGCAGTGTGTCCCAGCCACGATTGTCTTCCATGGCCACCACCACATCCTCATAGTGCAGTCGGCAGAGCAGGGCCTTCAGGGTCTGCTCTGCAAAGCTGTGCACAGAGCAAAGCCCAGGTCACGCTGGGAGCACTGGCCCTGCCCTGGGCACATGGTAGGGACAGGAGGACTGGCATGGAGCACCTGCTGGGGCTGGTGGTAAGGCCATGTTGCTGCTGGCATCCCTTCCAGAAGGTATCGACCTCCTCTGGCACATCCATTGTGCTGAAGAGCACTTGGAAGAGCAGATGCACAAAGAGGCCGGGGAAATTCACGGTCACTACATGTGGCACACAGGGCAGCTGGAGGATCTTCCACATCACCACGGTTGCCTGCAAAGGACAAAGCCCCCTGAGACAGGGCTCAGTGCTGAGGTGTTCGTGTGGCAGAGCCCGAGCACAGGAGGGAGAGGCCCGGAGAGACGCAGGGGGAGCACCGGGCCTGGTGGCCCTGGAGCTGCCCCGAGGCCAGGTTTCAGCCCAGCGCCTGAGGCAGGGAAACGCCGTGGGGAAGGGAGGATGGAGAACTGCTGGAGAGGTGGCCTTGGGGCCAGCAAAGGCAGAAACTCACAGCCAGGGCAAGGACAGCCGTGTGGTCCCCATCGGAGGTGCACGTGCTGTGCTCTGGCCAGCTCCCCAGCACATCCAGAAGCACGAGCATGGCCGGCTCTGCAGTCCTGGGCGAGCACATGATGCTCTTCCACATGGCCAGAGCAGCTCTGTGGGGTCAGAACTCTGTCTCAGGGGGGTCTGGGACAGAGCAGCGTGGCCTGGGCGGCAGCGGGGAGCTGAGCTGCTCTGCCAGCCCTGCCTCTGCCCACTGCCCCTCACTGGCAGCACACAGGCAGCCCAGCCCTGTGGGGACTGGCCCCTGAGGAGCAGGGGGGAAGCCTGGCAGCACACTGGGGGGCTGGCAGGGGCCAGGGCTGGCAAAGGGAGCAGCCAGAGGCCCCTGGAATTCTCTGTGTCAGACACCTGGCACAGGCTGCACAGGGGGAAGGGCTGCTGAGCCCTGAGCCCTCTGGGCAGGTGGGCCCCGTACCTGTCACACAATGGGGCCACACGCAGGAGAGCCATCACCACGTCAGAGGGCTGTGCCTCTGTCAGATCCAGAAGGGGCCTGTACAGATTGTACTCAGGAAACTCATTGGCCACGAGCCACTGGTGGATGAACCTCACCATGGCAGGCACCTGGAGAAGGCAGGGGAGACTTGGAAAGCTGCCAGAGGAAGGAATGTGCCCAGCTGCCCCAGAGAAGTGCTTCCCTTGCCACCACACTGCCATGGCCTCAAAGGCTCCCAGGGAGCAGCAGGTGTGGCTTGGGAGGCCAAGCAATTGCTGGGAGGAGAAAAGCCAGGCCACAGGCTGCTTACTTGCTTTGGGCTGGAAGGACCCTCCTCCACAAGCATATCCAGCAGGGCAGCGCTGGTCTTGGTTTTGAAGATGGGAGAGTAGACTCTGCGCACGGTGCCCATGGCGCTGCTCTCTTCCTCCCGAATCCTCTTCATGAATTTGCAAACCATCTGCAGCAGAGAGGCAAAAAGCCCGGGATGCTGCATGGAGTGCTCCGAGCACAGTGCTGGGCTGAGCAGTGCCAGCAGGCCCAGCCCAGGTGGGGATGGCTGCAGGTACCTGCGCTGTTCTGCGGAATCGGCCATGGGTGCGTTTCTGCTCTCGTGTGCGCTGCACGGCTGCACCTGGCAAAGAGCGAGCGCAGCCCGAGCTGAGGGGCTGCGGGAGAGGCCGGAGAACACAGCCCAGCCCTGCGCTGCCCAGGCAGGGACAGCCCCGTGACGGCCCAGGGCACGGAGCACGGCTGTGGGGTGTCTGCCCGGCCCCTATTCCATCCTGTCCATGGGCATGGCCCCAGGGGATGGGATGGGATGGGATGGGATGGGATGGGATGGGATGGGATGGGATGGCATGGCATGGCATGGCATGGCATGGCATGGCATGGCATGGCATGGCATGGCATGGCATGGGGCCAAGCTAGCTGCAGGCACCAGCCCTGTGGCCCAGCTCTGCCACTCACCCTTCTGCCGTGGCTGGAACTGCTCCAGCTCTTCAGGCTGCTGTGCTGGGGCAGCTCCAGGGCCTTCTTTCTCCTCCTTCCCCCAGGCCAGCTTGGGCACGCTCGCAGGTCTGTGCGCTACGTCACTGCCTGGATTCATGGCTGCTTGCAGAAGGTGAAAAGGAAAAGGTCCGAGTCAGCAAGTGCTGCAGTCATGCCTTGAGGGCACCTGCTAGAGTGAAGTCTTGGCAAGGCTACAGGACAGCAAGACCTGCACTCTGGTCCTGGGGCTCCAGCCACAAGGACAGGAGACTCCTGTCAAGGATGGTGCACAGCAAATGCCATGGTCTGCCCTCGAGGGCATCTGCAGAAGAGATGCCTCGGGAAGGCCAGGGGTCACCAAGTGCTCTGGTCTGGCCACGAGCTCACCTGCAGGAGTAATACCTTGGGAAAGCTCTGGGTCAGCCAGGAACGAGTGGCTCTGCAAGGGCTCCTCACAGCACCGCTCTCTCCCGTCCTGCCTCGTCGTGTGCACCGAGCACTGTGGAGTGTAACTGTAACTTGTAACTGCCAACACCTCTGCCAGAGCGTGTCACCAAGGGCCCTTGGAATCCCTGTCCCGTTCCATTCCACGGTGACCATGCTGCACCGTGTCACCAAGGGCCCTTGGAATCCCTGTCCCGTTCCATTCCACGGTGACCATGCTGCACCGTGTCACAAAGGGCCCTTGCATGCACTGCCACCAAGGGCCCTGGGGCCACCCCCAGCCCCCCAGAGTGGCCCAGGGTGGAAGGAATGCCTTGCCCCAGGTGTGTCAGACAGCCCAACAGGATATTTAGGAAGGGCTCAGCCCATCAGCAAACGCTGCCCTGCTCTGCGGGCTCAGAGCAGCAGGAGCCCCCGCAGCTGCCGACGCAGCCGCGGTGGGAAGGGCACGGGGCCTCCACAGAAGCTGGCACGGCCTCCTCGGGACACGTCCCACACGGTGGCCATCCTGAGCACGGCCGTGGGACACAGACCAGGAACGTGTGGGCCAGGGCAGGAATGCTGCTCTGAGCCCTGGGGCCTGGGCAGCGCTGACAGCAGCAGGTGAGGCACAGTCCCCGCCCAAGCAGAGTTCCCCCGAGCCCTGGCAGCACCGGTGCCCGTCTCCTGCCCCAGAAACCTGTGCCCCAAAAGGGCTTCTCTGCCAGAGGGCAGCCAAAGCTGGTGTGCACTGGGGGCTGTGCTCCGTCCTACAGGGGCTGTTGGTAGCAGCACCTGGAGCAACTGGGGGCAACACTTGGTGCGTGTCAGATGTTGTTGCTCCTTCCCGGAATGATTTTTTCATGGAAGGGATTAGCAGCAGCACAGAAACACCAACAGCTACTGAACTTCACAGGACAAAGAGACTCCATCGAAACACTGCCATGTTTCCTTGTGCTTTTGCATCTTTCTTGCACTCTGAAAGAAAAAGAATTGGCCCAAGCCCTGCTGTTCAAATCTCCAGCTGCTGTGTGTCTTCCTGTGGCAGCTCACTGCAAACACAACTGGCTCTCTGCTCAGCTGGGCACTGGACGGCCACAAACAGGGAGGGCCCCGGTGAACATCTCTTTGGTCTCGTGGGGCAGCGAGAGCACAGGAGACAAAGACTGCTCCTCCCGAGTTCATGGGGCAACAGAGAGATTTTATTTCCCAAGCCCCCCCTTACACAGGGCATTTGAAAGACCAGGCCTGGAAGCTCTCATTGGTTTGAGCTCCACGCCCCTTCAGGTTCTGGCCCGTGAGGTGCCTTCAGTTTTGGGAGATATTTGATTGGTCAAGACCCCTGTCAATCATGGGAACACCTCACCCTTCTTTTCTGTATAAAATTCTGTGTATTGTTCTCTGTCACCCATCTGCAAGGGCCCTTTGCAAACATGGGGACAGAGGACAGCGTGCATCTAATTTACACTGGAGCTGCAGCATTCCCCTCCAGGAACTGTTAGGGGAGAACTCAGGCCACAGGCATAATTCTTCTTGGTTACAAATTGAACTTATCTCTAAAAGCAGAAAGCTATTTAACCCTGAGCCCATTTAACCCATAGAGAAAAACCCAATTTTAAAAAACAACCTTTCAGCACTTGATCCCTTGGAGAAAAACCAAACTCCCAGAAAAGCAATCTGTAAACAGAAAAACTGTTTGCAAACATGAGAAATAATTTGTAAACAAGTCAAGTCCTTCTATGAACTGTCCATGAGGCAGGTGATCATTTGTAATGCTGTCTGTGGTTTCCAGTGTCCATATTTTAGGCAGCTGCATTGTACTGTTGTAGGATTTATTGTAAAACATGAGAACAGACTCAGAGGGGAGGAGGGTGTACCCTCAATCCAACCCCTTTCCCCTTTTTTCTTTGTATAAGAAATAATAATAGGAACAGCACATGGATTTTGAATACTATTAACTTATGCAAAGTTTCATCTAGGTTTACTGATAATATTTTTCTTTACCAGCCAGGTTCACGGCAAAGTACTTGATTGGGAGATGTTTTGATAAGGGCAAGGAACTCGGTTGGGAGACATTTTCTGTATTTATATTTTATCTAGTGCAAACCATATACTTTCCCCCCTTTGTTAGAAATTAGAAATTTTTTATTGACTTTAATAAAAGCTGACTTTTCACTTTTAAAATGATGACAAGTGGCAGAATTTCAGTGAAAATCTTTGCAACTGCAATTTGCTTATGACAAATCGATGTTCTATGTGTACCCCCGTGGATCTCCTTTGAATCATACCAGTTTATCTTGAAGCAATGCAAGAATAATTACTCGAATATTAAGAAAAGACATGTTAATGCACATACTAGGACTTCTTTAAGACAATGATTTACTGAAATATGAATATCAATCTAATATCGATATCCAACTGAGATGGACAAAAACTCTCTAAGAGTTTAAAGTTAGAAAGTGTATGTTTATTGAGACAGACGGACAGTACGTGGGATAATTCCCTAATGCACACTGCAAAAATCACAGGTATTACAAAGCTTTTTTATTTGCAGAAGTCTTGAATACACAAAATATGAATGCATATTCATATCCCTGTCACTTCCTCTGCTCTGCTTCATATGCTAATTGGCAAAAAGGCAATTAAGCATGTGTGGTTCTGTTCCCTGAAATGAGTCAGGGGTCCATTTTGGGGAGGGGTCTCCAAAATGAAGAAGTAAAATAAGTCTTCCTCGTTCTGACCTTTCTGCCTTTCCCATGCATACGTGACAAATGAATCCTTGCCGTTTTCCCGTGCTTAATGGATCCCTAAAGTATGGGAAGTCTGCAACTGTTTTTGTGTCCCTGAAATCTGTTTATCACATTCTGTTTATCATGATAAGCACAGCTACCCAAGCATAAAGCTGGCAAGCAATGAGTTAATAGATCCTGGATATCTTATCTAAGATCCAGCTACTGTTAACTATGAACAAAGCCGATTTATCTACTTCCGATAAGTCAGCAACATCCAATTTAACTATCATCTTAACTTTCCTAAAATTCTTAATTCTTCAAAATTAATGTCTCACCGGGAATGGGGACAGGGAATAGGAATGGGAATGGGGACACGGAATGGGGAATGGGAATGGAGATAGGGACTGGGAGTGATGATAGAGACAGGGAAGGGGGACAGGGACCAGGAATGGGGACAGGGAATAGGATTGGGAATGGGGACAGGGACAGGGAATATTGTCCAGGGATCAAGAATGGGGTCCAGATTGGGATGGGAGCAGGACGGGAATGGGACGGGGGGACACGGGAACAGGCAGGGGCCAGGGGAGTATGGAAGGGGAGTAAGGAATGGGGCAGCCGCTGCAGGGGGACGAGGTGTTGGGATGGGGCACATGGGGACAGTTCCAGGGCAGGGGATCCTTGACCAGCTGCCCAGAACCTCCACCAGGGTCTCCCAGGGCAACTGGAGCCGCTCAGCCTGGGGTGCCCAAAGCCCTGAGAAACTCCCAGGTCCCTCCCAGGAACCCTCAAGTCCCTCAAACCCAGCATCCCCCACATCCCCTGCAAGACCCTCCCCATGTCCCCATCCTTGTCTTAGCTCAACATCTTTATTTTTACCTGCTTTTAAGAGTTTTGAAACGGCAAAGAGAAATGAAAAGAAAATCCAGGCCATGGGGAGCCAGGAGGATGTTGAGCCCCCCAGCTGGGTGTCTTCCCAACATGGATCAGCAGCACCATGGGTCACCAGGGCTCTGCCCACTGGGGCTCACTGGGGATCATCCAGCACAGATCCTCCCGTGGGAGATGGAGCTGGAGAAGCGCACGGAGCTCCTACCACACTGGGGCACTCGCAGGGCTGCACTTCATGGTGCCTCTGCTGGTTTTGGGTCAAAGCTGAGCTGTGTGATGAGCTCTTCCCACACCTGGGACACTCGTAGGGCCTGGGACATCACCAGGAGCGGGGCTGGGATGTGCCCTGGTGCCTGGGACATCACCAGGAGCGGGGCTGGGATGTGCCCTGGTGCCTGGGACATCACCAGGAGCGGGGCTGGCTCTGATGCTCTTCGGTGCCTGGGACATGACAAGGGGCCCTGCTGGCTGGGGTTTGTTTGGTGCCTGTGCAATCCCAAGGGCAGTGTCACAGCGGGGCAGCTCTCAGTGTCCCCAGCAGGTCACAGTGTCCAGGGCAGCCCGTGCCAGCGGTCACTGCGCACACGGGGCAGGCTGGGCTGGACAGGGGATGGGGCAGAAACGCTGCCCCGGGACTGGGGTCTCCCCCTGCCTCTGGGGCCCAGCCCCTGCTGGGAGCGCCTTGGGCAGGGCACGGGGCTGCTGCTGGGCCAGGGGGACAGGCCGTGCCCCCTGTCCCCTGCTGCTGGGCCAGGGGGACAGGCCGTGCCCCCTGCCAGCTGCCCAGGCCCCTCTGATGCCTGTCCCATGTCCCTGTGGCTCCTGTCTCCACCATTCCCCACCACCTTCACTCCCTCCGTCAAAGCCCCACTCAACCCCTTCACAGTGACCTTTGGAAAGAAAGGGTACATTGCACACGACCAGTATCAGCTAAGGCTTCATATTTTTGTGACTCTGACATGCCAGGACATTGGACCCACACTGGCCAAAAGATCCAGTTTTCCAGTGTCTCTCCCTGGCTAGAGACAGGGCCCCTCTAAACCTGGTTATTATTTCTTTCCTAGGCATACATGGTAGAGGTATTTTAAAGGTGATCTGACAAATCATACTCGGCAGCTCGGTCATGGGAGGTTGAGGCTGCCTTCACTTTACTGGAATTCGCTCAGTCAGTGTTTCCCTCCTTGAGCTGACGCGCCCGCGGTGCCAGGACAGAAATGGGTTTCCCATCCCACCTTCCCATGTCTTCCCCATGGTCACGCAGAAAGAACCCCAGGCCAGCCCGTGGGGCGTACCCTCTCTCTCTGGCTGGGGAACGTTGGGCTCTGACTCTGGGGCCTGTGACTCGCACTGGGGCAATGTGGGAACTGTTCCTCCTCACCTCCTCCCTCATCTCCCTCATCTCCTCTTTGAGTTCCTTGCCCACAGCAGAGCCATGAGCCTGCACTGGGCCATGGATCATACTCTCACAATTTCTCAGCTGTTGGCAGCAGAGCCCACTGTCTCTCGGCTGTTATCAGCATTAATTGTGGCAATGGAGGTGGAGTACTGAGATGGCCCCAGCCTTGCCAGACTCCACAGCATTTGCCCTGTGCCCCTGACCTTGTCGGGGTCATTATCATGCTGTCCATCCCTCCCAAAGAGTACCTCCAATGCTGCCACTTCCATCAGCTGTTGGATCCCTTCCTCAAGGGTTTTCCAGCACGTTCTGTGTTGGTGCTCCTGCATTCTCACCCTGTGGACAAACCTCTCTCTGACACTCATTAATAGCAGCTCTCAGAGGGAAAGGGACCCTGGCTCCCTTACAAAAATCTGATTCATACCTGAGTCCTGGGTCAAGGGTCCCAAATTCCTTGCCTCACCACCATCCAGCTGCACACCTGTACCCATGAGGTCTCAGACTTGAAGCAGTCAGGTTGTATAAGCCTCACGTCTCCGTCGTTCAACGTCCTTGTGCAGCTTACGGAGACTTTTGTATGTCAGGGACTCGGTGATGATTGCAACCCCTGGCTCCCCTGTGGGTTGTGCGGGCCTTCCCTTATCTGGGTGCTCTGATTCCATCTCAGACCTCCAGCAGTGACTGCTGCTGGCTGTGGCTGCCTTTGTGGCTCAGCTGGAACCTGGACAGATGTAACATTTGTGGGTTCCACTGCTGCCCCATCAGACTCTCCTTTTTTGGGGCAGGGGGAGAGCTTCTGACCAACTGGGGAAATGCACTCCTTCAGCATCTCCTGCATCTCCCTCACCAGACCGCCACCCAGTCTGGGTGGTTCATATCTGGGGTGGCTGTGGGGCAGGGTCAGGCTCTGGGGCAGCAGCATCCCTGGTCTCTGGGGCCGTGTCAGGTTCTGGGGTGGGTGTCAGGGTGATTATCCAGGTTAATCTTCCCTTGTCTCTCAGTGCCAAATAGAACAGGGCTAACAGCAACACAGCCCCTGTATGATATCATTGGTATTTGGAGTGGATCTGAGCCCTTCACAAACTGGTGGGGCAGACCCAAAGAGATGGTTAAAGGGTTGGGAGAAAATTTCCCCCGGTGTCATTTCCTCACAGTAGGTGCCATTATTAAAGTAACCCCAAAAGCACACAGTCAGTGTGTGACAGCTGTGAATTCATGTGCCTGCTTCCCAGAGGAAGTTAAAAATCCATGAATTCTTCCCCTTATTCACCCATAAAATAAACCGGAGAACAGCCACAGCAGCCTTGGCTGTAGGAGCCATGTTTAGATCAGGGCCTGCAAATGGAGAAATGCAGCCACGGTTCCGTGCCACCCAAACCAGGGCAGGCTGGAGCACAGGGTGCCGCTGAACGAGGTTTCTGTAGCAGTACACAAAAATCAAAAATTGGATTACTCAAGAACTGTTATTCCCTTTTTTGTTTCTTTGCCTTCGAACTGCACGTTGGGTGTCAAAATCTGTCTTGGCTTGCAAAGACAGGAGTCTGCTAAGGAAGGCAGGAGCCTCCCCGAAATGGGGAAAAAAATAAATGTAGACCCCCTCCCTGTAAATTGCTATAAATTTGAAGTTAAGGGCGACTCTCAAGCAAAAATATGGGAGCAGGAATAACAGTTCTTTATTAGGGAAGAAAATTAAAAGGTAAAATAAACAATGCAGTGAACCAACCTCTAACAGACAGCAATTGAATACATCTTGCCTTGCAATCTAGGACACAACTTATTCAGCATGAATCACATCCATTTACCACATGCCCCTTACCCACAGATATTGCCCACCTGAGACTGACATGCCAAAACATTTTTTAAAAATTATGCATTTTTCTTCATAATTAAAATTTAATTAAATTTTAATAAATGAATTCAATTAATTAATTTTAGCTTAATAACAATTAAAATATTATTTTGCTTATGCATAAAAATATTATTCGATATTTTATTATTTCATTTTAATACTTGTATAAAAAAATCTCTATATGTGTTTTGTAACCAAAAAATTATTGGTCATTGGTTCTAAGTAACACAATTCCCTTCATTAATTCATTGACCACTATTGGCTATTGATTGGGCACTCGGGGGGCTCGGGCGGGGCTCGCTGGGGCGCGGGGGCTGATGGGAGTTGTAGGCGCGGGTACAATGCGGTGTAACGGGGCCGCGGAGCATCACGGGAGTTCCAGGCACAGCGACAGCGGCACTCGGTGGGGCGCGGGGCATGACGGGAGATGAAGTCCCGGCTGGAACAGCGCTGCCCGTGCGCCGCGGGGTATGATGGGAGCTGTAGTCCCGGAAGTGGTTCGGACGCAGCGTCTGGGGCCCGAGAAGGCCTCGGGGGACACTTTTGCATCCGAGTTGCGACTTGAGCTCCCCGGGACTCTGGAGCACTTGGGGGGAGCTTAGGCAGATTTAACCGGGTTCCTCAGGGCGCAGGGCGCGGCAGGAATTTTAGGCGCGGAACTGTGTTCTGACGGGCTCTGGGGCCGCGGGGGATGAGAGGAGAGGAATTCCCAGAAGTGGCTGTACCGGGCATCTGTGGGGCTGGGAGCACTCAGGGGATCCGAGAACGCTTTTGGGGGGTCCCGACTGGCGGCTGAGGAGCACTTGGGGATCCCGGAGGGTCTGGGGGACTCTGATGGCACAGATGGGGGCACATACTGGGGAGGGGGGGGGAGGTGTCTGTGGAGTGCGGGGCATGACGGGCGTTGCAGTCCCGGCCCCAATGGGGCTCTATGGGGCTGCGGGTCATTATGGGAGTTGTAGGCAAAAAGAAAAGATGGCGCAGAATCCAGGCACCGCCCCCAAAGCCATAATCCCTGGCGCTGATTGGTTGGGAGCTGTGATGGGCGGGAGCCTCGGCCAATGCGAGGCGGCGGAGGCGGGAACAGCCATTCAACCCCTCCAGTCCCTCCCAGTACAGCCCAGTTCATCCCCAGTACAGCACCTGTGCCCCTCCAGTCCCTCCCAGCATAGCCCAGTTCGTCTCCAGTACAGCCCAGTACAGCCCAGTTCATCCCCTGTACCGCCCGGTACAACCCCAGTTCCCCTCCAGTCCCTCCCAACCCAGCTCAGTTCATTCCCAGGCCCTCCCAGTTCCTCCCAATGTCATCCACAGTATGCCGCAGTATTGTCCAGTCTTCCCCACAATGTCCCTAATTTGTCACCGTATCCCCCAGTTTCACTCCCAGTTTCACTCCCAGTGTGTCCCAGTGTACCCCACAGCATTCCCAGTGTTCCCCAGTATGTCCCAGTCCTCCCCAGTGTTTCCAAGGACAGTTTAATTTCTCAGGGCTGCCGTGGCAGCCAAACCCAGCAGTGGGGTCAGTGCAGTGCCCATGGCCACAGCCCCTTGCAGTGCCCAGTGCAGCTGGGGCTGATGATCCACCCTCACAGCTGGCCCAGGGCCCGTCTGGAGTGGTTTTGGTGGCACCTTGGGCTGGCACACACCTGAGGAAGGTGTCTGTTTTCATGGGGAAACTCAGGAGTTTTAGATTGCTCCAAACATAGAAAAAGGGAAAGCCTCTCTTAGGCTGGGTGCAGCCAGCTTTGCAGGCACAGCAGGTGAGTGAGGACAGACAGGATGGGCTGGGGCAATGTGGAGCAAGGTTGTCCACGCTGGGCCAGAGCTCAGGGCACAGCTTCTCTGAGCAGGCCAGAGCTCCTGAGGGGAGACCCTGGCTCACTATCAATCACAGAATGCTGCAATCGCCTCTGATCTAAAGATAAATGTAATAAAATACATCCTTTAAAATAGGAATGTGTATTTCTTACAAGCACTTTGAAATCTTTCTCCACAACTGGAATAAGAAAACTTTAATGACCCCCTCAGGGCTTTCATGTTATTTAAATCAGACTCAGTCCTTGAGAGTCTTCAAAAAACTTCTCAAGAACTCAAAGTTAAATTAAAACTCCAAAGTTTCTTGAAGTTTTAATGGGTCCTACTGAGGACACGACTGAGAAAGTGTCCCCAGGTTCCAGTCAGAGCAGAACACTGGAGGCAGTGATGACAGCTGGGCACAAGCAAGGGAAAGGTGTCTCTGGTGCTGAGCAAACCTGGATGTGTTTCAGGAATGCAAAGGGCCCAGGCCTGAGCCCCAGCCCCTGGCAAGGCAGATCCTGTCCCTCCCTCATTGCTCAGGGCTCTTCCCGGGATGGGCACTGGGGTGTGGGGATGTGCAGTGCCAAGGGCAGGACCATGGGGCGGCCCCTGCCAGGCTGCTGAGCAGGGACAAGGAGGCACTGAGGCCCCAGGGCTGCAAGGGTCACTTGTCCCCTCGTGGCTCAGGCCCAGGGCCAGCAGCCATGGCCAAAGGGCTGCACAGGTTGGCTCTGTCAGGGCCTTGCAGCTGCTGCACATCCCTGAGCCCTCTGCAGCCCAGGCTGTCCCACAGTGTCCCTGCCCTGCGCCTCTGTCCCTGCAGGCTGTCGTCACCCCCGGCTGCCCCACCTCGCTGGCCCTTCCTTTGCTGGCAGCTCTGCCTCCTGCTGCCCCTGCCTGGCCACACAAAGCCTTGGGCTGCTCCAGGCTCCTGCTGGGGACGTGCTGCACCACAGCCCTGCCCTGGGAGGGAAATTCCTCTCCTCATGTGTCCAGTCTGAACTTCCCCAGCTGCATTTTGGCATAATTTTTCTCTCTGGCTGTTTCCCACTATGGAGTAAAGCTCCACCATTTCTAAATCCACCCTTCAAGCCCTGCCAGGCCACTCCTGATCTGTCCTCAGTCTCTTCACAGCTGAGCCCAGGCACATCAGCCTCCATACATGGGTTATGTTCTTGAGGCCTGCAAAACCCCGCTCGGGAGATCTCTGGGCCCTCTCCAAGGTGTTTGCAAAGGAAAACATTCTGCTCATATCACCAGAGGCCAAGGCCAGGCAGAACTGTCTGTCCTGGCAGCTTTTGTCTGGGAGCAATCCTAGGATAGATGGAATTTTGGTGGCCACATTCCAGTTCCTGCCATGGCCCCTGGACAAAGAGGGTCAGTTCTTTTCTGCAGGAAGGAAGGCACAGAGCCCCAGTGCTTCTGAGGCAACTGAGATGCCACCACCAGAGGCCAAGGCCAGCCAGAGCTGGCAGGTTTTTTTCTGGCAGATACCCTTGCATACAGGAAATTTTTGAGGGGAAGTACCAATTTTGTCCATGGATGTCTGAAAAGAGGGACAGTTCTTTTCCATAGCAAGGAAAGCATGGAGCCCCAGTGGTTCATGGGCAGATGAGAAGCAGCCCTTGACATTCCAAGATCAGCCAGACCTGTCAGGTGGCCCCTGGCAGGCCAAGCCAGCCAGACCTGTTCCCTGTTCCCCTCATTCCATGGAGCCCCACAGTGTCCCAATGGTCCCCTGCTTCCAGGAGGCCCTGAGGTGTCACAATCCCCCTTAGTGACACCAGGCCCTGAAGTGTCGGAATGGTCTCCACGGTTCCACAAGGCCCCACAGAGTCATGGTGGTCTCTGGGTTCCATGGAGCCCCGCGGTGTCACCATGGCCCCAGAGTGTCCCAATGGACTCCATGGTTTCACCAGGTCCTCACTGTGCCACCATGGTCTCCACAGGAAGGGAACAACCCAGCCCCAGCGTTCCAGGGGCAGATGAGCCACAGCCACCAGAGGCCAAGGGCAGCCAGATCAGATGGTGCTGGCAGATTTTGTCCTTGGATATAGGGAATTTTAGAGGTGGAATCCCAGTTTCAGACCTGGCTGCCTGGAGGAGAAGTACGGTTCTTTTCTATAGGAAGACAAGCACAGAACACTGGTGTTTCAGGGGCAGATGAAAGGTGACCATCAGAGGCCAAGGGCAGCCAGACCTCTCTGTTCTGGTATTTTGTTGTCTGAAAGCAACCCTTGGATATAGGGAATTTGGGAGGTAGAACCCCAGTTTCAGCCATTTCTTCATTGTTAAGAAGGACGGTTCTTTTCCATAGGAAGGAAAGCCCAGAGCCCCCGTGTTGCAGGGGCAGAAGCAGAGAGAGAAGGCTCCTGGGAGGCCGAGCCAGCCAGACCTGTTTGTCCTGGCAGCTTTTGTCACTGAGAAATCCTTGGACCTAGGGAATTCTGGAGGAGGATTCCAAACTTTGGCCATGGGCATCTGGTGGAGATGGATGGTTTTTCCCATAGGAAAGAGAAGCGTGGAGCCCAGGTGTTTTGGAAGGATATGAGTGGTGGTCACCATAGACCAAGAGAGCCAGACCTGTCTCTCCTGGCACCTTTCATCTGGGGGAAATCCTTGGATATTCAGAATTTTGAAGGTGGAATCTCAGTTTTGGCTATCAGCACCTGGGCAGGAAGAAGAGTTCTTTTCATCAGAAAGGAAAGCACAAAGCCCCAGTGTTTCAAAGGAAGATAGGAATCATCTCTTTGGAGACCAAGGCCAGCCAGACTTGTCTCTTCTGGAAGCTTTCACCTGGGAGAAATCCTTGGATATAGGGAATCCTGAAGGCAGATTCCCAACTTTGGCCATGGGTGCCTGGATGTGAAAGGTGTTTTTTTCCCATAAGAAAGAAAAGCACAGGGTGCCAGTGTTTCACAGGAAGATGAGAGGTGGCCCCTGGGTGGCCAAGCCAGCCAGATCTGTCTGTCCTGGCAGATTTCATCTGGGAACAATCTTTGCATAGAAGCAAACTAAGAAGAGGAATCCAAATTTTGGCCTTGGCACCTGGAGGAGAAGGACAGTTCTTTCCACAGGAAGGAGAGCACCGAGCCCCAGTGCTCCAGGGGCAGATGAGCAGCAGCCCTGGACATGCCAAGGTCAGCTGGACCTGTCAGGTGGCCCCCAGGTGGCCCAGCCAGCCAGGCCTTGATGCCTTGAGAGGCCACCTAGAGCAGAGGCTGGACAGTGTGACAGGAGTAAAGTGGGGATTTATTAAAAAGGCCTTCAAAGGATTCACCAGGGCAGTACAAGGGCCTGGCTGAGGGTACACCCAGGATGGACGCCAGGTCACGCATTTTCACACTTTTGTAAGATTTGGTTCATTTCCATATTGGGGTTAATTGTCCAATTACACCTTCAGGTTATGCAGCCCCACCCTCGCAGTCTGATCTCCTCAATTCGCTGTTGTTTTCACTTTTTGGGCCTGAAGCTGCAGCGGTGTCCTTGGTTCTCAGGCTGGAAAAGGATTGTTTTGTCTGACTACACCATGAGGAGAACTTGCTGTCACTCTGCATGAAGTTCAGAGTTACAGACTGATACAGCACAGAATTGGGAAAATATGGAAGCTAAAACTTAAGGCATCAGCCTGTCCCATGTTCCCTTGGTTCCATGGGGACCCACAGTGTCACAATGGCTCCTCTGTGACACTCTGGGCTGCACAGTGTCACCCTGGGCCATTGGATCCATGGGAGTTTCACAATGGTCTCCTCTGATTCCACGAGGTCCCCACAGTGTCACAACTGACCCATGGCTCCATGAGGTTCCCCAGTGTCACCAGGGTGTCCTTGGACCTGCCTTGTCACAACTGACCCATGGCTCCATGAGGCTCCATGAGGTTCCCCAGTGTCACCATGGTCGCTGTCAGAGGCTGGATGAGATCAATGTCCCCAGACACCTTGGGCTGAGCTGTCAATCAGTCACTCTGCTGGGACAGTGCTGACCCAGCTCTGAACACCTGAGAAATCAGAAGTTCCAGCTGGGGGGAGGCCCACGAAGGCCCAGGGGCTTAAAACCAAGGAGCACAAGGTCAGCCCCTGGTATGGACTCTGCCTTCTCCTGGGGTTTGTGTCTCACCTACACTGGAGCCCCGGGAGCTGGGAGCCACATGTGTGTCTTTCTGTGGAGCTTCTGTCTTCCTGTCTCTCTCTCTCTTTCCTCTCCTTCTAATGCTCTTTATATGGAACAGGTTTGGGTACCTGATCAACTTCAGTGTTTAGGGCTTTCCAGGCTAAATGGGCTGAGGGAATGAAGTTACTGCTGTGACAAGTGATTTAAGTTGGATTGGATTTGTATTAAACACTTTTCCAAAGTTTCTTGTTCTTTTGTACTTTGCCAGTAAAATTTGGGGGTCCCGAATGGGCGCTGAGGGGCACTTGGGGGTCCCGGAAGGTCTGGGGGACACTGAAGGGACAGATGGGGGCGGTACCGAGGTTCTGTGGAGCGCGGGGCATGACGGGTGTTGTAGTCCCGGCTTTAATGGAGCTCTATGGGGCCGCAGAGCATGACGGGAGTTGTAGGCAAAAGAAAAGATGGCGCAGGCACCAGGCACCGCCCCCAAAGCCATGATCCCTGGCGCTGATTGGTTGGAATCGTGATAGGCGGGAGCATCGGCCAATGGGAGGCAGTGGGGGCGGGAACAGCGCATTCAACCCCTCCAGTCCCTCCCAGCATAGCCCAGTACATCACCAGTACAGCCCAGTACAGCCCCAGTTCCCCTCCAGTCCCTCCCAGTGCAGCCCAGTTCATCCCCAGGACCGCCCAGTACATCAGCCATGCCCCTCCAGTCCCTCCCAGCCCAGCCCAGTTCATCCCCAGTAAAGCCCAGTACAGCCCCAGTGCCCCTCCAGTCCCTCCCAGCATAGCCCAGTTCATCCCCAGTACAGCCCAGTACAGCCCCAGTGTCTCTCCAGTCCCTCCCAGCACAGCCCAGTCCCTCCCAATACACCTGAGTTCATTCCCAGGCCCTCCCAGTTCCCCCCAGTGCCATCCATATCCCGCTCCAGTGTCCCCCAGTCTTCCCCACAGCGTTCCTGCCCATTGCGGGGCAGCGGCGCAGACGGAATGTCCTGCGGCCCAAACCTCCTGCTCCTGCCACACAGCGCCAGCCTTCTCCCCTCCTCCTCCTCTCCCAGCACGGCACAAATTCCAGCTCGGAGGAGGCTTCCCCAGAGAGGGCTCCGGCTCCTGTCTCAGCCCGAGTGTCCCTGCAGAGGAACAGGGCATCCTTCAGGCACTTCCACAAGCTCAGGGTTCCCATTTCATGGCGAATCTGGGATGCCGGGAGCGAACGCCGGGGCATGGCCGGCCCGGGGCGCTCGGGCGGCGCTCGGGGCCGCTCCTGGCCCGGGCCGAGCGCTGACAGCCGCGTCCCGCCCGCAGGGAAGGCGCAGGAGGCCCGGCAGGAGCGGCCCCGGCGGGGTTCGCTGCTGGGCAGCGGCGGCTGCGGCGGCGGCTGCGCGGCCACGCGGCTCTCGGACGGCGCCCGGGGAGCGGCGGGGCCGGCGGCGGGCACGGAGGAGGGGAAGGAGGAGGAGGAGGAGGGAGAGAAGGAGAAGGAGGAGAAGGATGGGGCTGTGCGGGGCAGGCGGCGAGCTCAGCCCGCTGCTGCCCTCGGCTCGCAGGTGGCCATCAAAAGGGTGCCAGGGAACCGCGTCCGGCGCCGGGGCGAGCTGGTGATGAGCCGGGCCAGCGGCAGAAGCCGGGCCGTGCCGGGCGGGGATGAGCCGGGGCCCGGCAGGGTGGGAGCTGCCAGGACGCCTGGAGGGAGAGCGGGCGTGGGGCCAGCGCAGGGCGCAGAGCATCCCGGGCTGGCCGAGGGGTTCCCGACCCCCGGCACGGCATCAGCCCCACTGACGGCATCGTGCTCCTCCCGCAGCCCCACGGCACCAGCGCAGCCCTGGAGATCGTGCTGCTGGACAAGGTCTCCTCTGGCTGTGCTGGTGTCATTCAGCTCCTGCAGTGGCTTCAGCTCCCCGACAGCTTTGTGCTGGTGCTAGAGCATCCGGAGCGGTGCCAGGACCTGTCGGGTTCCCTGGCGGAGCGGGGGTTCCTGCCGGAGGAGGAGGCGCGGGGGCTGCTCCTCCAGGTGCTGGAGGCCGTGCGGCGCTGCCCCAGCTGCGGGGTCCTGCACAGGGACATCAAACCAGGGAACATCCTGCTCGACCTGGCCACCGGGCAGCTGACACTGATCGACTTTGGCTGTGGCACTTTCCTCCAAGACACAGCCTACACCCAGTTTGCAGGTGAGCCGTGCCAGGGGATGCTCCTGTGCATCTCATGGCCCAGCCGAGGTGCAGCACTGGGGCTTCCCCTATTGCAGCCGGGATGGGATTAATGATGGAGCCAGGCTGATTTGAGTGGGGTGTGAGGGCGCCAACTCCCATCCCTGCTGACAGCCTTCAGCACCCACTGTGCCTTGGGCTGGGGCTAGAGCTGGGGCAGCCAGCCCGACAAAAACCCCCATGGGGGTAGCAGAGAGGAGGGTCTGACCCCGTGCCTCAGACGGTTTGGTGTGCAGGTGAGGAAGGGCTTGGACTGCTGTGCTCCCCTTGTTTGCCTTGGCTTATTAACATTTTTTGGGGCCATGCAAGCAGGAGGAGAGGGGGTTTTCTCCACTACTGGGTGAGTTTTTCTTTTGTGTGTCATGGTTGTGTCTTCCCAGGGTTTCTGCTGCCTCTTCCAGCACCAGTGGCTTCTTTTCCAGCCCTGAGTCTGTACACAAGTCCCAGGTGCTTGCGAGAGGGCAGCGGTCACACTGTGTGCCACTGGGGCAGCCCCTGCATGCCCAGGGGTGCTGGGGCCAGGCTCTGGGAGCAGCAGCATCCCCCTGATGAACTGTGTCTGTGTTCCACAGGAACCCTGTCCTACAGCCCACCAGAGGGGATCCACCACCAACACTACTATGGCGAGGCAGCGACGATCTGGTCCCTGGGCCTCCTGCTGCACCACCTGGTCATGGGGAAGCACCCTTTCAGGAGGGGCCAGGAGATATCTGGGGCAGATCTTGTTCCCAGGACGGCTCTCTCAAGGTGGAGTCTCATTGCTGGGCACAGGGGCAAAGCCAGGGCTGGGAGACAGCAGCACCTCGTGAACATCTCACTCTGGCAGCTGCTGAGGAGGTGACACATGTCCTGCTCTCCTGCTGTCCTCCAAAACATGGAATTGATGAGGAAGTTTAGGCCCAGCTCTGGGCACACCCAGCATGGCCTGGGAGCAGGGGGGCAACTTCTCCAGCTGACTGGTGATTGCTGGTTTCTCTCACCAGAGTGCCAGGATGTCATTTAGAGGGGTTTGTCCATGCAGCCCTTGAACAGGCCATCCTTAGAAGAGCTTTTCCATGATCCTTGGGTGCAGGGTGTTCCGCTGCCCTAGAAGATGGGAGAGATCCATGTGCACAGTTGGATCCAGGGGCCTGGCAGGTAACAGCTCCACACATCTCTTGGCACTCAGTGGCAAAGCCAACCAGACAGGTTTTGTCCTGCCTGTAGCTCTGAGCAGGGGTCAGCAGAAGGGAAGACACAGCTCTTGGGCTGGAGCTGAGCTGGAGACCTGGTGTGGCAAGCACTGGGGGCCACCATCCCCCTGGTTTTGCTTGCCATGGTTCATGGATGGCTGGGGCCCTGGGCAGAGCCCTGACAGCCTGGTCTGGCCTCAGGGAAGGAGAAGGAGCCCCTGGAGAAGCTGTCCCAGGTGGGGCTGCTGCTGCTGGGGACAGCGAGGACAACACCAAGGATGACAACCTCTTGCTCCACCTGGTCTCTGGCATGCTGAAGATGGTGAACTTTGATTCTGACATCTCATTCAAAGCCAGGCTCCACAGGGAATATGCAGATGAGTCCACACACAGGGGGATGCTCCCAGATTTGGGCATTGCGCAGCCTGGCTGGGAACCAAAGGTTCTCCCTTTGCTGGGGCGGATGCAGCTGATCCTTCAGTCAGCTGCAGGCTGCTTTTGGCAGGGCTGGGGGCATGGGCTGGGGTGGGTACGAAATGGGAGTGGGCTCCTGGCACTGCCAACAGCCCCCAGCACCCACCGTGCCCTGGGCTGGGGCTGGGCTGGGGCAGCCAGCCCGACACAAACAAACCCCCATGGTGGGAGCAGAGGTGGGACTCCAGACCCTGTGCAGGGGCTGCTTTGCTTTGCAGGCAAGGAAGGGCTTGGGCTGCTCCACTGCCCTTGTTTGCTTTGGGATCACCATGGGGGCAGTGCAGGGGAAGGGAGAAAGCCTGGGATTCCCCAACCATGGTGGGTTTTTCCTTGGCATGCAGGGTTTGGGCCTTCTTTAAGGCCCTGACAGAGATAAGATCTTTGACCTTTTTTCTTGTTCCCCTTTTTGACTGTAACCTATTTTCAATAATTTGACGTTTCTTTTTCTAGAGGAAGCATTCCAGATGGGGCCCAGTCTGGATCAGGACGTGCTTGGGAGCAGCTGCGGCGTGGATGGGCCATGCCCTTGGAGAAGGCTGAGGGCATCGTTTGGGAGCAGCTTTTCTTCCAGCGGGGGATGGCGTGAGGTGGGTCCTGTCTGCTGGGGATGGTGGCATCAGAGTTCTGAGGAGATGGCAGCGAGCACAGGAGCGTCCTGCTCTGGGCAGCTGCTGAGGGCTGGAGGTGCTGTGGCTGGCTGCAGGCTGGGCACATGTCCTGCCCTCCTGCTCTGCTCCCAAAGGCAGCAGTGATGGGCAGCTCTGGGCACAGCTCTGGCACGGCCAGCATGGCCTGGGCACCGCGGGCGGCTGGGACAAGGGGACAGGAGCCTTCAGCTGACGGGGCTTTCTGGTCTCTCTCCTTGCAGCCGGGCTCTGCGGGTGCTGAGGCTGCTCTGGGCTCTGCCAGGGCCCTGCTGGAGCTCAGCACCGGGCCACAGTCAGCCAAATGAGAAATGGGGTGCCCTGCAGCACAGACTGGCTTGAGCATTTCAGAAACACAGATCAAGTTTGCAGAGTGTACACCTCCAAGGGAAAACATGGCACCACCCAAAAAATAAACTTGTTCAATAACTTCTGAAATTAAATCAATCTAGGATGACCCCAAATGACATTTTGCAGCTTGCTCAAGCTGTACCTCAGCCCTTCTCTGACCAGTTCTCTCCCCCACCTGCCTTTTACTCCCCAGCTGCTCCCTATTTTCCCCCAGTGAGCTCCCAGCCCATTCCAGTCTCCATCACACTGTTGCCTTCCTTGGTGCCCCTCGCCATGAGGAAGGCTGAGCCCCAGGCTTAGGGACTCATCCTGTCACTGGCTGAGGAGCAGCAATGTCTCAGAGGCCTGGTGGGATTTTAGTGTCATTCAGAGCTGCTCTCCAGCCCCCAGCTCTCCTCACTGCTGAGTTCCCGCTCCCTTTTCCTCATCCTTGCAGCAGGATGAGCTCTGTGAATCCCCTTGAGCCTCCCCAATCTTCCCAGCCCATGCACCAGTTTCAGATGAAGCTGCAGCTTCTGTGTCTCCTCTGGCACACCAGTGCAGTCCCCTGTGCGGGGAGCCCCAGCCCCAGAGCACAGCACTCAGCAGTGCAGTCCGGGCTGGAGCAGCTGCCCTGCAGCCCTGCCTTGGCTCTTTGTGGCAGGGAATGCTCCCTGTTTGCAGCTGTCCCTGCAGGATGGCCCCAGGGCAGAGCCCACCCGGGCTCCCACTGCAGCCCCTGAAGCTTGGGGCAGACAGTGGTCCCAGAGCTGAGGTTCACGGGGAGCTCCGGAGCTGTGCCTCGCACTCTGTTGCCGTGTGTCACCGTGCAGGCTGGCTTGTACGGGGTGAATGTACCAGCCCTGGTTTGACTGACAGCGGCCGGGCCCATCACATCTCTCCCAAGGCTGCAGGCATTGCCCAGGCCAGAATCTGAAGGGGCACAGAGATCAGAGCAGTGAAATCATCCAGACTGGGTTTTCAAAGGCCCTTTAGAAGGAAGGGCTTGAGAATAAACATGCTCTTTTTGCCACATGAACATTGGGGTGAGTGGTCTCTTTGGCTCCAACCCACTTTCCTCCCCAAGCCAATGTTACCCACTCCCTCACACGTTCCCCCCGTGCCTTCCCACTGCCTCATCCTGTCAAGGCTTCCGCAGCCCCTCATCCCTTCGTGGTCCTGTCCCCTCAGGGTCTCCCCAGCCCGGCCAGCCTGTCCAGCTGCAGCGCCGCAGCCCCACAGGAGCTCCAGAGGAGCCCCACCAAGAGGCACCTGGGAGCCCACAGCAATCCAGCCAGCAACACACGGGCAGGAGGACACGGATGGCGCTTCCTGCCTGGGACAGGGCTTGTGGCCATCTCCAGGCACCGCTCTCACAGAGATCCCCACAGCTCCAGCCCCTGCCCATCTGCTCTGTGGGCAGCACAAAGGCTTCAGCAGAACCACCAAAGGCCAAGGGGCTTCTGGCCATTTTCCCTGCAACCCTGCATGCCTAGGCAGGTGCCTGAGCCCAGGAACCCTTTTCTCCCTCTTCCCCTCGGCCCTGCAGAGCCTGGGCAGCCAAAGAAAGATCCTGGGAGTCTGTCTATAGCAACACATCCTATATTTATACGCTAAAGACAAACAAAAAGAAAGAAAAGAACAATTTTAAAGAAACAAAACAGTCCTGCTGGCTCGGGTGGCCCCAGCAGACAGAGCCTCAGGGATCAGCTCTCTGCAGAGCTGCAGCAGCGCAGCCAGCCGAGCCCACACAGACGAGGCCGTCTCCCCCATGCCCTGCAGAGCCGATCACGCAGGCTGTCAAAGTGGGAATATGGAGCGCTCTCTGCTTCCTGGAGGATGTACAATGCTTGACCTGCCAGGCTTGCGATGGCGACGCTGTTGTCATTTTCCATGCCTTCAAGGGCTGAAAGAGAGAGGAGCAGAGCCATGGTGAATTCCCACATCTGAGGGGACCCGAGGGGACTCTGTGCCAGGGCCATCCCAGCCAGCTCTGGCCATGGCCAGCAGGGAGCAGGGACCAGCCGGATCAGCCCGAAGCTGCTGGCCACGAATCCCCCAGGTGCCCTGAAAGCTCTGTGTGCTCTGCCCACGCCGGCCCTGGTCCGCACAGGGAGCAGAGCCCTCCGCAGCCGGGGCAGGGCTCGCAGCTCCCCCGGCAGCCCCCGCTGGCAGCCCGCTGCCCTCACTCACCCTCAGAGATGATCTGGAGCTCTTCATTCCTCCCCCTCAGGTGCCGCCCGGCCGTCCCTGGGAACACAGAGCCTGTCAGCCCAGGGCACAGCTCCCTGCCAGCGGGGCCACCAGCCCTGTGCCCACACGCCCTCCTGGCCCAGCTCGTGGCTCACCCATGAATCTGACGGCCGCCTCTCGCAGGGGCTCCTGTGGGCTCTGCAGGTAGGGCAGGGCCCGGCGCAGGTGCTCAGCCACGCTGCTGCTGTCCTCTGCCAGCTGGAGAGAGCGGCAGGAGGGAAGGGTTGGCCCTGCAGCCCCCCGGGCCAGGGCTCCATGGGCACCCGGCTGGGGCTGCAGGAGCCTGGAGCAGAGCCCGCGTGGCCTCGGGCTGCAGCAGCGGGCAGGGGCACAGCTGCCAGCCCGCACACCGAGCACCGCGCTCAGGGGCTGCTCCAGGCTGGGGCTGCGGCTTCCCGGCCCTCCTTACCAACCAATCGGTGAACTGCCACAGCTTCTGGTTCTTCACCAGCTGTCCAAGGTCCTTCCTCTTCAGGAACTCAGCCGCACAAAGGAGCGTTTCCTGAGAAGCCTGGAGAGCAGCAGAGATGTGGAGATGGCCCCACAGCCCAGGGCGCAGGACCCCATCCCTGTGCCAAGGCCAGCAGGAGCTGCAGCCTGCGAGGCGCCAGGGCAGGGCCAGCCCAGCCCCTGCCAGGGGCCAGCGGCAGCTGCCGAGTCCTCACCTCTGCCACTCGCTGGTTCTCATCATGGCAGTGCAAGGAGAGTGGCAGCAGGCTCTGGCGCACGTGTGCCTTCAGGACCTTTTTTTCTTCTTCTGGAAAAAAATCCAGCATCTCCCGGAAGATAAACATGCAGCACAACTGCACCTGGCTGTCCTCCTGTAGGAAAGGAAGGAAGAAAGACCTCAGCGTCAGCTGCTTCAGGCCCACCTGGGCACAGCCTGCGAGTGCACAGGGCACAAAGTGTGCGGGCAGCACCCGCTGGCCGTGGCTGGAGGCGCAGAGCCTTACGTTGTCAAAGAGTGGCAGGAGTGCCTCAGCCAGCTGCAGGGCGAGGGTGCTGGTTATTGGGGCACCATTGCAGAGGAACAAAGCCCTGAGGAGAACCGTGGTCATCCTGAGCATGGTGCTGTCATCTTCCTGCAGGAGCTCCACGAGCCTTTCATGGAGGCTCCACATCCTTATGGCCATCTACTTGTGGAACACAAGTGTGTGAAACACCATCCTGCTGCCACAGGGCCCAGGGGCCAAAGGCCTGTGCCAAAGCCCTGGGGCAGCTGCAGCAGGAGGCAGGAGAGCTGGCAGCAGCTGCCCCAGTGCCCCAAGGCCAGCCAAGCCCCAGGGACTGCCTTCCCCAGCCCCACGCTGGCAGCACGGCTTCAGCCCCTGCGCTCTTCTCACCGAGACACTGGTGGTGCCGAGCGCCACGAGGCCTCTGAGTGCCAAGCGACGCCTCCCCCTGCACTCGCTCTGCAGGTGCTTGGACAAGAACTGCAGGACGCTGTCACGGCACTCACTCAGGTTCAGGTGCTCCAGGATCTGAAAGGCACAGGCCGGTGACGGGGGAGCGGCCGGCGGGAGCCCAGAACCGCCCAGGGCCGGGCCCAGGCAGCAGCACAGGGCGCGGGCTCCGTCCCAGGCACTGCGGCCAAGAGAGGGCAGAGAGCCGGGAGGCAGCTCAGCGAGGCAGCGCCGGCCTTCAGGCTCACCTCCACAAGGAACGCCAGGGCGGCCAAATCCCGGCACGGCGTGTCCTTGCTGAGCAGCCCGAGCAGGTGGAATGCAATGGCGGAACACGCAGCTTCGGATGCACGGTGCATTTCTCTGACAGGAGGAAACAGGAGCCAAAGCCCTGAGCCAGTGGGGGCAAACCTCTCCCAGGACTGCCTCACAGAGGTCTGGCCTTTCTCCACCACCCTGCAAGGGACAGCTGAGCCCTCTGGGAGGTTGCTGCTCTTGGGCACGCTCCTCTCCCAGCCTTTTGCAGACTCCTTGGCCGTCCCTTGGTGACACGGCCTTCTGGCCCACGGCCATGGGGACTGTGTGGGGCACCTTGGGCACAGGGCACACATGCCGGGGACAGCTGGGGAGCAGGGGGTCTCACCTGGCCAGCATGCCCACAGCACAGTGGTGGGTGTCAGCACAGAGCAGTGTGTCCCAGCCACGATTGTCTTCCATGGCCACCACCACATCCTCATAGTGCAGTCGGCAGAGCAGGGCCTTCAGGGTCTGCTCTGCAAAGCTGTGCACAGAGCAAAGCCCAGGTCACGCTGGGAGCACTGGCCCTGCCCTGGGCACATGGTAGGGACAGGAGGACTGGCATGGAGCACCTGCTGGGGCTGGTGGTAAGGCCATGTTGCTGCTGGCATCCCTTCCAGAAGGTATCGACCTCCTCTGGCACATCCATTGTGCTGAAGAGCACTTGGAAGAGCAGATGCACAAAGAGGCCGGGGAAATTCACGGTCACTACATGTGGCACACAGGGCAGCTGGAGGATCTTCCACATCACCACGGTTGCCTGCAAAGGACAAAGCCCCCTGAGACAGGGCTCAGTGCTGAGGTGTTCGTGTGGCAGAGCCCGAGCACAGGAGGGAGAGGCCCGGAGAGACGCAGGGGGAGCACCGGGCCTGGTGGCCCTGGAGCTGCCCCGAGGCCAGGTTTCAGCCCAGCGCCTGAGGCAGGGAAACGCCGTGGGGAAGGGAGGATGGAGAACTGCTGGAGAGGTGGCCTTGGGGCCAGCAAAGGCAGAAACTCACAGCCAGGGCAAGGACAGCCGTGTGGTCCCCATCGGAGGTGCACGTGCTGTGCTCTGGCCAGCTCCCCAGCACATCCAGAAGCACGAGCATGGCCGGCTCTGCAGTCCTGGGCGAGCACATGATGCTCTTCCACATGGCCAGAGCAGCTCTGTGGGGTCAGAACTCTGTCTCAGGGGGGTCTGGGACAGAGCAGCGTGGCCTGGGCGGCAGCGGGGAGCTGAGCTGCTCTGCCAGCCCTGCCTCTGCCCACTGCCCCTCACTGGCAGCACACAGGCAGCCCAGCCCTGTGGGGACTGGCCCCTGAGGAGCAGGGGGGAAGCCTGGCAGCACACTGGGGGGCTGGCAGGGGCCAGGGCTGGCAAAGGGAGCAGCCAGAGGCCCCTGGAATTCTCTGTGTCAGACACCTGGCACAGGCTGCACAGGGGGAAGGGCTGCTGAGCCCTGAGCCCTCTGGGCAGGTGGGCCCCGTACCTGTCACACAATGGGGCCACACGCAGGAGAGCCATCACCACGTCAGAGGGCTGTGCCTCTGTCAGATCCAGAAGGGGCCTGTACAGATTGTACTCAGGAAACTCATTGGCCACGAGCCACTGGTGGATGAACCTCACCATGGCAGGCACCTGGAGAAGGCAGGGGAGACTTGGAAAGCTGCCAGAGGAAGGAATGTGCCCAGCTGCCCCAGAGAAGTGCTTCCCTTGCCACCACACTGCCATGGCCTCAAAGGCTCCCAGGGAGCAGCAGGTGTGGCTTGGGAGGCCAAGCAATTGCTGGGAGGAGAAAAGCCAGGCCACAGGCTGCTTACTTGCTTTGGGCTGGAAGGACCCTCCTCCACAAGCATATCCAGCAGGGCAGCGCTGGTCTTGGTTTTGAAGATGGGAGAGTAGACTCTGCGCACGGTGCCCATGGCGCTGCTCTCTTCCTCCCGAATCCTCTTCATGAATTTGCAAACCATCTGCAGCAGAGAGGCAAAAAGCCCGGGATGCTGCATGGAGTGCTCCGAGCACAGTGCTGGGCTGAGCAGTGCCAGCAGGCCCAGCCCAGGTGGGGATGGCTGCAGGTACCTGCGCTGTTCTGCGGAATCGGCCATGGGTGCGTTTCTGCTCTCGTGTGCGCTGCACGGCTGCACCTGGCAAAGAGCGAGCGCAGCCCGAGCTGAGGGGCTGCGGGAGAGGCCGGAGAACACAGCCCAGCCCTGCGCTGCCCAGGCAGGGACAGCCCCGTGACGGCCCAGGGCACGGAGCACGGCTGTGGGGTGTCTGCCCGGCCCCTATTCCATCCTGTCCATGGGCATGGCCCCAGGGGATGGGATGGGATGGGATGGGATGGGATGGGATGGGATGGGATGGCATGGCATGGCATGGCATGGCATGGCATGGCATGGCATGGCATGGCATGGGGCCAAGCTAGCTGCAGGCACCAGCCCTGTGGCCCAGCTCTGCCACTCACCCTTCTGCCGTGGCTGGAACTGCTCCAGCTCTTCAGGCTGCTGTGCTGGGGCAGCTCCAGGGCCTTCTTTCTCCTCCTTCCCCCAGGCCAGCTTGGGCACGCTCGCAGGTCTGTGCGCTACGTCACTGCCTGGATTCATGGCTGCTTGCAGAAGGTGAAAAGGAAAAGGTCCGAGTCAGCAAGTGCTGCAGTCATGCCTTGAGGGCACCTGCTAGAGTGAAGTCTTGGCAAGGCTACAGGACAGCAAGACCTGCACTCTGGTCCTGGGGCTCCAGCCACAAGGACAGGAGACTCCTGTCAAGGATGGTGCACAGCAAATGCCATGGTCTGCCCTCGAGGGCATCTGCAGAAGAGATGCCTCGGGAAGGCCAGGGGTCACCAAGTGCTCTGGTCTGGCCACGAGCTCACCTGCAGGAGTAATACCTTGGGAAAGCTCTGGGTCAGCCAGGAACGAGTGGCTCTGCAAGGGCTCCTCACAGCACCGCTCTCTCCCGTCCTGCCTCGTCGTGTGCACCGAGCACTGTGGAGTGTAACTGTAACTTGTAACTGCCAACACCTCTGCCAGAGCGTGTCACCAAGGGCCCTTGGAATCCCTGTCCCGTTCCATTCCACGGTGACCATGCTGCACCGTGTCACCAAGGGCCCTTGGAATCCCTGTCCCGTTCCATTCCACGGTGACCATGCTGCACCGTGTCACAAAGGGCCCTTGCATGCACTGCCACCAAGGGCCCTGGGGCCACCCCCAGCCCCCCAGAGTGGCCCAGGGTGGAAGGAATGCCTTGCCCCAGGTGTGTCAGACAGCCCAACAGGATATTTAGGAAGGGCTCAGCCCATCAGCAAACGCTGCCCTGCTCTGCGGGCTCAGAGCAGCAGGAGCCCCCGCAGCTGCCGACGCAGCCGCGGTGGGAAGGGCACGGGGCCTCCACAGAAGCTGGCACGGCCTCCTCGGGACACGTCCCACACGGTGGCCATCCTGAGCACGGCCGTGGGACACAGACCAGGAACGTGTGGGCCAGGGCAGGAATGCTGCTCTGAGCCCTGGGGCCTGGGCAGCGCTGACAGCAGCAGGTGAGGCACAGTCCCCGCCCAAGCAGAGTTCCCCCGAGCCCTGGCAGCACCGGTGCCCGTCTCCTGCCCCAGAAACCTGTGCCCCAAAAGGGCTTCTCTGCCAGAGGGCAGCCAAAGCTGGTGTGCACTGGGGGCTGTGCTCCGTCCTACAGGGGCTGTTGGTAGCAGCACCTGGAGCAACTGGGGGCAACACTTGGTGCGTGTCAGATGTTGTTGCTCCTTCCCGGAATGATTTTTTCATGGAAGGGATTAGCAGCAGCACAGAAACACCAACAGCTACTGAACTTCACAGGACAAAGAGACTCCATCGAAACACTGCCATGTTTCCTTGTGCTTTTGCATCTTTCTTGCACTCTGAAAGAAAAAGAATTGGCCCAAGCCCTGCTGTTCAAATCTCCAGCTGCTGTGTGTCTTCCTGTGGCAGCTCACTGCAAACACAACTGGCTCTCTGCTCAGCTGGGCACTGGACGGCCACAAACAGGGAGGGCCCCGGTGAACATCTCTTTGGTCTCGTGGGGCAGCGAGAGCACAGGAGACAAAGACTGCTCCTCCCGAGTTCATGGGGCAACAGAGAGATTTTATTTCCCAAGCCCCCCCTTACACAGGGCATTTGAAAGACCAGGCCTGGAAGCTCTCATTGGTTTGAGCTCCACGCCCCTTCAGGTTCTGGCCCGTGAGGTGCCTTCAGTTTTGGGAGATATTTGATTGGTCAAGACCCCTGTCAATCATGGGAACACCTCACCCTTCTTTTCTGTATAAAATTCTGTGTATTGTTCTCTGTCACCCATCTGCAAGGGCCCTTTGCAAACATGGGGACAGAGGACAGCGTGCATCTAATTTACACTGGAGCTGCAGCATTCCCCTCCAGGAACTGTTAGGGGAGAACTCAGGCCACAGGCATAATTCTTCTTGGTTACAAATTGAACTTATCTCTAAAAGCAGAAAGCTATTTAACCCTGAGCCCATTTAACCCATAGAGAAAAACCCAATTTTAAAAAACAACCTTTCAGCACTTGATCCCTTGGAGAAAAACCAAACTCCCAGAAAAGCAATCTGTAAACAGAAAAACTGTTTGCAAACATGAGAAATAATTTGTAAACAAGTCAAGTCCTTCTATGAACTGTCCATGAGGCAGGTGATCATTTGTAATGCTGTCTGTGGTTTCCAGTGTCCATATTTTAGGCAGCTGCATTGTACTGTTGTAGGATTTATTGTAAAACATGAGAACAGACTCAGAGGGGAGGAGGGTGTACCCTCAATCCAACCCCTTTCCCCTTTTTTCTTTGTATAAGAAATAATAATAGGAACAGCACATGGATTTTGAATACTATTAACTTATGCAAAGTTTCATCTAGGTTTACTGATAATATTTTTCTTTACCAGCCAGGTTCACGGCAAAGTACTTGATTGGGAGATGTTTTGATAAGGGCAAGGAACTCGGTTGGGAGACATTTTCTGTATTTATATTTTATCTAGTGCAAACCATATACTTTCCCCCCTTTGTTAGAAATTAGAAATTTTTTATTGACTTTAATAAAAGCTGACTTTTCACTTTTAAAATGATGACAAGTGGCAGAATTTCAGTGAAAATCTTTGCAACTGCAATTTGCTTATGACAAATCGATGTTCTATGTGTACCCCCGTGGATCTCCTTTGAATCATACCAGTTTATCTTGAAGCAATGCAAGAATAATTACTCGAATATTAAGAAAAGACATGTTAATGCACATACTAGGACTTCTTTAAGACAATGATTTACTGAAATATGAATATCAATCTAATATCGATATCCAACTGAGATGGACAAAAACTCTCTAAGAGTTTAAAGTTAGAAAGTGTATGTTTATTGAGACAGACGGACAGTACGTGGGATAATTCCCTAATGCACACTGCAAAAATCACAGGTATTACAAAGCTTTTTTATTTGCAGAAGTCTTGAATACACAAAATATGAATGCATATTCATATCCCTGTCACTTCCTCTGCTCTGCTTCATATGCTAATTGGCAAAAAGGCAATTAAGCATGTGTGGTTCTGTTCCCTGAAATGAGTCAGGGGTCCATTTTGGGGAGGGGTCTCCAAAATGAAGAAGTAAAATAAGTCTTCCTCGTTCTGACCTTTCTGCCTTTCCCATGCATACGTGACAAATGAATCCTTGCCGTTTTCCCGTGCTTAATGGATCCCTAAAGTATGGGAAGTCTGCAACTGTTTTTGTGTCCCTGAAATCTGTTTATCACATTCTGTTTATCATGATAAGCACAGCTACCCAAGCATAAAGCTGGCAAGCAATGAGTTAATAGATCCTGGATATCTTATCTAAGATCCAGCTACTGTTAACTATGAACAAAGCCGATTTATCTACTTCCGATAAGTCAGCAACATCCAATTTAACTATCATCTTAACTTTCCTAAAATTCTTAATTCTTCAAAATTAATGTCTCACCGGGAATGGGGACAGGGAATAGGAATGGGAATGGGGACACGGAATGGGGAATGGGAATGGAGATAGGGACTGGGAGTGATGATAGAGACAGGGAAGGGGGACAGGGACCAGGAATGGGGACAGGGAATAGGATTGGGAATGGGGACAGGGACAGGGAATATTGTCCAGGGATCAAGAATGGGGTCCAGATTGGGATGGGAGCAGGACGGGAATGGGACGGGGGGACACGGGAACAGGCAGGGGCCAGGGGAGTATGGAAGGGGAGTAAGGAATGGGGCAGCCGCTGCAGGGGGACGAGGTGTTGGGATGGGGCACATGGGGACAGTTCCAGGGCAGGGGATCCTTGACCAGCTGCCCAGAACCTCCACCAGGGTCTCCCAGGGCAACTGGAGCCGCTCAGCCTGGGGTGCCCAAAGCCCTGAGAAACTCCCAGGTCCCTCCCAGGAACCCTCAAGTCCCTCAAACCCAGCATCCCCCACATCCCCTGCAAGACCCTCCCCATGTCCCCATCCTTGTCTTAGCTCAACATCTTTATTTTTACCTGCTTTTAAGAGTTTTGAAACGGCAAAGAGAAATGAAAAGAAAATCCAGGCCATGGGGAGCCAGGAGGATGTTGAGCCCCCCAGCTGGGTGTCTTCCCAACATGGATCAGCAGCACCATGGGTCACCAGGGCTCTGCCCACTGGGGCTCACTGGGGATCATCCAGCACAGATCCTCCCGTGGGAGATGGAGCTGGAGAAGCGCACGGAGCTCCTACCACACTGGGGCACTCGCAGGGCTGCACTTCATGGTGCCTCTGCTGGTTTTGGGTCAAAGCTGAGCTGTGTGATGAGCTCTTCCCACACCTGGGACACTCGTAGGGCCTGGGACATCACCAGGAGCGGGGCTGGGATGTGCCCTGGTGCCTGGGACATCACCAGGAGCGGGGCTGGGATGTGCCCTGGTGCCTGGGACATCACCAGGAGCGGGGCTGGCTCTGATGCTCTTCGGTGCCTGGGACATGACAAGGGGCCCTGCTGGCTGGGGTTTGTTTGGTGCCTGTGCAATCCCAAGGGCAGTGTCACAGCGGGGCAGCTCTCAGTGTCCCCAGCAGGTCACAGTGTCCAGGGCAGCCCGTGCCAGCGGTCACTGCGCACACGGGGCAGGCTGGGCTGGACAGGGGATGGGGCAGAAACGCTGCCCCGGGACTGGGGTCTCCCCCTGCCTCTGGGGCCCAGCCCCTGCTGGGAGCGCCTTGGGCAGGGCACGGGGCTGCTGCTGGGCCAGGGGGACAGGCCGTGCCCCCTGTCCCCTGCTGCTGGGCCAGGGGGACAGGCCGTGCCCCCTGCCAGCTGCCCAGGCCCCTCTGATGCCTGTCCCATGTCCCTGTGGCTCCTGTCTCCACCATTCCCCACCACCTTCACTCCCTCCGTCAAAGCCCCACTCAACCCCTTCACAGTGACCTTTGGAAAGAAAGGGTACATTGCACACGACCAGTATCAGCTAAGGCTTCATATTTTTGTGACTCTGACATGCCAGGACATTGGACCCACACTGGCCAAAAGATCCAGTTTTCCAGTGTCTCTCCCTGGCTAGAGACAGGGCCCCTCTAAACCTGGTTATTATTTCTTTCCTAGGCATACATGGTAGAGGTATTTTAAAGGTGATCTGACAAATCATACTCGGCAGCTCGGTCATGGGAGGTTGAGGCTGCCTTCACTTTACTGGAATTCGCTCAGTCAGTGTTTCCCTCCTTGAGCTGACGCGCCCGCGGTGCCAGGACAGAAATGGGTTTCCCATCCCACCTTCCCATGTCTTCCCCATGGTCACGCAGAAAGAACCCCAGGCCAGCCCGTGGGGCGTACCCTCTCTCTCTGGCTGGGGAACGTTGGGCTCTGACTCTGGGGCCTGTGACTCGCACTGGGGCAATGTGGGAACTGTTCCTCCTCACCTCCTCCCTCATCTCCCTCATCTCCTCTTTGAGTTCCTTGCCCACAGCAGAGCCATGAGCCTGCACTGGGCCATGGATCATACTCTCACAATTTCTCAGCTGTTGGCAGCAGAGCCCACTGTCTCTCGGCTGTTATCAGCATTAATTGTGGCAATGGAGGTGGAGTACTGAGATGGCCCCAGCCTTGCCAGACTCCACAGCATTTGCCCTGTGCCCCTGACCTTGTCGGGGTCATTATCATGCTGTCCATCCCTCCCAAAGAGTACCTCCAATGCTGCCACTTCCATCAGCTGTTGGATCCCTTCCTCAAGGGTTTTCCAGCACGTTCTGTGTTGGTGCTCCTGCATTCTCACCCTGTGGACAAACCTCTCTCTGACACTCATTAATAGCAGCTCTCAGAGGGAAAGGGACCCTGGCTCCCTTACAAAAATCTGATTCATACCTGAGTCCTGGGTCAAGGGTCCCAAATTCCTTGCCTCACCACCATCCAGCTGCACACCTGTACCCATGAGGTCTCAGACTTGAAGCAGTCAGGTTGTATAAGCCTCACGTCTCCGTCGTTCAACGTCCTTGTGCAGCTTACGGAGACTTTTGTATGTCAGGGACTCGGTGATGATTGCAACCTCTGGCTCCCCTGTGGGTTGTGCGGGCCTTCCCTTATCTGGGTGCTCTGATTCCATCTCAGACCTCCAGCAGTGACTGCTGCTGGCTGTGGCTGCCTTTGTGGCTCAGCTGGAACCTGGACAGATGTAACATTTGTGGGTTCCACTGCTGCCCCATCAGACTCTCCTTTTTTGGGGCAGGGGGAGAGCTTCTGACCAACTGGGGAAATGCACTCCTTCAGCATCTCCTGCATCTCCCTCACCAGACCGCCACCCAGTCTGGGTGGTTCATATCTGGGGTGGCTGTGGGGCAGGGTCAGGCTCTGGGGCAGCAGCATCCCTGGTCTCTGGGGCCGTGTCAGGTTCTGGGGTGGGTGTCAGGGTGATTATCCAGGTTAATCTTCCCTTGTCTCTCAGTGCCAAATAGAACAGGGCTAACAGCAACACAGCCCCTGTATGATATCATTGGTATTTGGAGTGGATCTGAGCCCTTCACAAACTGGTGGGGCAGACCCAAAGAGATGGTTAAAGGGTTGGGAGAAAATTTCCCCCGGTGTCATTTCCTCACAGTAGGTGCCATTATTAAAGTAACCCCAAAAGCACACAGTCAGTGTGTGACAGCTGTGAATTCATGTGCCTGCTTCCCAGAGGAAGTTAAAAATCCATGAATTCTTCCCCTTATTCACCCATAAAATAAACCGGAGAACAGCCACAGCAGCCTTGGCTGTAGGAGCCATGTTTAGATCAGGGCCTGCAAATGGAGAAATGCAGCCACGGTTCCGTGCCACCCAAACCAGGGCAGGCTGGAGCACAGGGTGCCGCTGAACGAGGTTTCTGTAGCAGTACACAAAAATCAAAAATTGGATTACTCAAGAACTGTTATTCCCTTTTTTGTTTCTTTGCCTTCGAACTGCACGTTGGGTGTCAAAATCTGTCTTGGCTTGCAAAGACAGGAGTCTGCTAAGGAAGGCAGGAGCCTCCCCGAAATGGGGAAAAAAATAAATGTAGACCCCCTCCCTGTAAATTGCTATAAATTTGAAGTTAAGGGCGACTCTCAAGCAAAAATATGGGAGCAGGAATAACAGTTCTTTATTAGGGAAGAAAATTAAAAGGTAAAATAAACAATGCAGTGAACCAACCTCTAACAGACAGCAATTGAATACATCTTGCCTTGCAATCTAGGACACAACTTATTCAGCATGAATCACATCCATTTACCACATGCCCCTTACCCACAGATATTGCCCACCTGAGACTGACATGCCAAAACATTTTTTAAAAATTATGCATTTTTCTTCATAATTAAAATTTAATTAAATTTTAATAAATGAATTCAATTAATTAATTTTAGCTTAATAACAATTAAAATATTATTTTGCTTATGCATAAAAATATTATTCGATATTTTATTATTTCATTTTAATACTTGTATAAAAAAATCTCTATATGTGTTTTGTAACCAAAAAATTATTGGTCATTGGTTCTAAGTAACACAATTCCCTTCATTAATTCATTGACCACTATTGGCTATTGATTGGGCACTCGGGGGGCTCGGGCGGGGCTCGCTGGGGCGCGGGGGCTGATGGGAGTTGTAGGCGCGGGTACAATGCGGTGTAACGGGGCCGCGGAGCATCACGGGAGTTCCAGGCACAGCGACAGCGGCACTCGGTGGGGCGCGGGGCATGACGGGAGATGAAGTCCCGGCTGGAACAGCGCTGCCCGTGCGCCGCGGGGTATGATGGGAGCTGTAGTCCCGGAAGTGGTTCGGACGCAGCGTCTGGGGCCCGAGAAGGCCTCGGGGGACACTTTTGCATCCGAGTTGCGACTTGAGCTCCCCGGGACTCTGGAGCACTTGGGGGGAGCTTAGGCAGATTTAACCGGGTTCCTCAGGGCGCAGGGCGCGGCAGGAATTTTAGGCGCGGAACTGTGTTCTGACGGGCTCTGGGGCCGCGGGGGATGAGAGGAGAGGAATTCCCAGAAGTGGCTGTACCGGGCATCTGTGGGGCTGGGAGCACTCAGGGGATCCGAGAACGCTTTTGGGGGGTCCCGACTGGCGGCTGAGGAGCACTTGGGGATCCCGGAGGGTCTGGGGGACTCTGATGGCACAGATGGGGGCACATACTGGGGAGGGGGGGGGAGGTGTCTGTGGAGTGCGGGGCATGACGGGCGTTGCAGTCCCGGCCCCAATGGGGCTCTATGGGGCTGCGGGTCATTATGGGAGTTGTAGGCAAAAAGAAAAGATGGCGCAGAATCCAGGCACCGCCCCCAAAGCCATAATCCCTGGCGCTGATTGGTTGGGAGCTGTGATGGGCGGGAGCCTCGGCCAATGCGAGGCGGCGGAGGCGGGAACAGCCATTCAACCCCTCCAGTCCCTCCCAGTACAGCCCAGTTCATCCCCAGTACAGCACCTGTGCCCCTCCAGTCCCTCCCAGCATAGCCCAGTTCGTCTCCAGTACAGCCCAGTACAGCCCAGTTCATCCCCTGTACCGCCCGGTACAACCCCAGTTCCCCTCCAGTCCCTCCCAACCCAGCTCAGTTCATTCCCAGGCCCTCCCAGTTCCTCCCAATGTCATCCACAGTATGCCGCAGTATTGTCCAGTCTTCCCCACAATGTCCCTAATTTGTCACCGTATCCCCCAGTTTCACTCCCAGTTTCACTCCCAGTGTGTCCCAGTGTACCCCACAGCATTCCCAGTGTTCCCCAGTATGTCCCAGTCCTCCCCAGTGTTTCCAAGGACAGTTTAATTTCTCAGGGCTGCCGTGGCAGCCAAACCCAGCAGTGGGGTCAGTGCAGTGCCCATGGCCACAGCCCCTTGCAGTGCCCAGTGCAGCTGGGGCTGATGATCCACCCTCACAGCTGGCCCAGGGCCCGTCTGGAGTGGTTTTGGTGGCACCTTGGGCTGGCACACACCTGAGGAAGGTGTCTGTTTTCATGGGGAAACTCAGGAGTTTTAGATTGCTCCAAACATAGAAAAAGGGAAAGCCTCTCTTAGGCTGGGTGCAGCCAGCTTTGCAGGCACAGCAGGTGAGTGAGGACAGACAGGATGGGCTGGGGCAATGTGGAGCAAGGTTGTCCACGCTGGGCCAGAGCTCAGGGCACAGCTTCTCTGAGCAGGCCAGAGCTCCTGAGGGGAGACCCTGGCTCACTATCAATCACAGAATGCTGCAATCGCCTCTGATCTAAAGATAAATGTAATAAAATACATCCTTTAAAATAGGAATGTGTATTTCTTACAAGCACTTTGAAATCTTTCTCCACAACTGGAATAAGAAAACTTTAATGACCCCCTCAGGGCTTTCATGTTATTTAAATCAGACTCAGTCCTTGAGAGTCTTCAAAAAACTTCTCAAGAACTCAAAGTTAAATTAAAACTCCAAAGTTTCTTGAAGTTTTAATGGGTCCTACTGAGGACACGACTGAGAAAGTGTCCCCAGGTTCCAGTCAGAGCAGAACACTGGAGGCAGTGATGACAGCTGGGCACAAGCAAGGGAAAGGTGTCTCTGGTGCTGAGCAAACCTGGATGTGTTTCAGGAATGCAAAGGGCCCAGGCCTGAGCCCCAGCCCCTGGCAAGGCAGATCCTGTCCCTCCCTCATTGCTCAGGGCTCTTCCCGGGATGGGCACTGGGGTGTGGGGATGTGCAGTGCCAAGGGCAGGACCATGGGGCGGCCCCTGCCAGGCTGCTGAGCAGGGACAAGGAGGCACTGAGGCCCCAGGGCTGCAAGGGTCACTTGTCCCCTCGTGGCTCAGGCCCAGGGCCAGCAGCCATGGCCAAAGGGCTGCACAGGTTGGCTCTGTCAGGGCCTTGCAGCTGCTGCACATCCCTGAGCCCTCTGCAGCCCAGGCTGTCCCACAGTGTCCCTGCCCTGCGCCTCTGTCCCTGCAGGCTGTCGTCACCCCCGGCTGCCCCACCTCGCTGGCCCTTCCTTTGCTGGCAGCTCTGCCTCCTGCTGCCCCTGCCTGGCCACACAAAGCCTTGGGCTGCTCCAGGCTCCTGCTGGGGACGTGCTGCACCACAGCCCTGCCCTGGGAGGGAAATTCCTCTCCTCATGTGTCCAGTCTGAACTTCCCCAGCTGCATTTTGGCATAATTTTTCTCTCTGGCTGTTTCCCACTATGGAGTAAAGCTCCACCATTTCTAAATCCACCCTTCAAGCCCTGCCAGGCCACTCCTGATCTGTCCTCAGTCTCTTCACAGCTGAGCCCAGGCACATCAGCCTCCATACATGGGTTATGTTCTTGAGGCCTGCAAAACCCCGCTCGGGAGATCTCTGGGCCCTCTCCAAGGTGTTTGCAAAGGAAAACATTCTGCTCATATCACCAGAGGCCAAGGCCAGGCAGAACTGTCTGTCCTGGCAGCTTTTGTCTGGGAGCAATCCTAGGATAGATGGAATTTTGGTGGCCACATTCCAGTTCCTGCCATGGCCCCTGGACAAAGAGGGTCAGTTCTTTTCTGCAGGAAGGAAGGCACAGAGCCCCAGTGCTTCTGAGGCAACTGAGATGCCACCACCAGAGGCCAAGGCCAGCCAGAGCTGGCAGGTTTTTTTCTGGCAGATACCCTTGCATACAGGAAATTTTTGAGGGGAAGTACCAATTTTGTCCATGGATGTCTGAAAAGAGGGACAGTTCTTTTCCATAGCAAGGAAAGCATGGAGCCCCAGTGGTTCATGGGCAGATGAGAAGCAGCCCTTGACATTCCAAGATCAGCCAGACCTGTCAGGTGGCCCCTGGCAGGCCAAGCCAGCCAGACCTGTTCCCTGTTCCCCTCATTCCATGGAGCCCCACAGTGTCCCAATGGTCCCCTGCTTCCAGGAGGCCCTGAGGTGTCACAATCCCCCTTAGTGACACCAGGCCCTGAAGTGTCGGAATGGTCTCCACGGTTCCACAAGGCCCCACAGAGTCATGGTGGTCTCTGGGTTCCATGGAGCCCCGCGGTGTCACCATGGCCCCAGAGTGTCCCAATGGACTCCATGGTTTCACCAGGTCCTCACTGTGCCACCATGGTCTCCACAGGAAGGGAACAACCCAGCCCCAGCGTTCCAGGGGCAGATGAGCCACAGCCACCAGAGGCCAAGGGCAGCCAGATCAGATGGTGCTGGCAGATTTTGTCCTTGGATATAGGGAATTTTAGAGGTGGAATCCCAGTTTCAGACCTGGCTGCCTGGAGGAGAAGTACGGTTCTTTTCTATAGGAAGACAAGCACAGAACACTGGTGTTTCAGGGGCAGATGAAAGGTGACCATCAGAGGCCAAGGGCAGCCAGACCTCTCTGTTCTGGTATTTTGTTGTCTGAAAGCAACCCTTGGATATAGGGAATTTGGGAGGTAGAACCCCAGTTTCAGCCATTTCTTCATTGTTAAGAAGGACGGTTCTTTTCCATAGGAAGGAAAGCCCAGAGCCCCCGTGTTGCAGGGGCAGAAGCAGAGAGAGAAGGCTCCTGGGAGGCCGAGCCAGCCAGACCTGTTTGTCCTGGCAGCTTTTGTCACTGAGAAATCCTTGGACCTAGGGAATTCTGGAGGAGGATTCCAAACTTTGGCCATGGGCATCTGGTGGAGATGGATGGTTTTTCCCATAGGAAAGAGAAGCGTGGAGCCCAGGTGTTTTGGAAGGATATGAGTGGTGGTCACCATAGACCAAGAGAGCCAGACCTGTCTCTCCTGGCACCTTTCATCTGGGGGAAATCCTTGGATATTCAGAATTTTGAAGGTGGAATCTCAGTTTTGGCTATCAGCACCTGGGCAGGAAGAAGAGTTCTTTTCATCAGAAAGGAAAGCACAAAGCCCCAGTGTTTCAAAGGAAGATAGGAATCATCTCTTTGGAGACCAAGGCCAGCCAGACTTGTCTCTTCTGGAAGCTTTCACCTGGGAGAAATCCTTGGATATAGGGAATCCTGAAGGCAGATTCCCAACTTTGGCCATGGGTGCCTGGATGTGAAAGGTGTTTTTTTCCCATAAGAAAGAAAAGCACAGGGTGCCAGTGTTTCACAGGAAGATGAGAGGTGGCCCCTGGGTGGCCAAGCCAGCCAGATCTGTCTGTCCTGGCAGATTTCATCTGGGAACAATCTTTGCATAGAAGCAAACTAAGAAGAGGAATCCAAATTTTGGCCTTGGCACCTGGAGGAGAAGGACAGTTCTTTCCACAGGAAGGAGAGCACCGAGCCCCAGTGCTCCAGGGGCAGATGAGCAGCAGCCCTGGACATGCCAAGGTCAGCTGGACCTGTCAGGTGGCCCCCAGGTGGCCCAGCCAGCCAGGCCTTGATGCCTTGAGAGGCCACCTAGAGCAGAGGCTGGACAGTGTGACAGGAGTAAAGTGGGGATTTATTAAAAAGGCCTTCAAAGGATTCACCAGGGCAGTACAAGGGCCTGGCTGAGGGTACACCCAGGATGGACGCCAGGTCACGCATTTTCACACTTTTGTAAGATTTGGTTCATTTCCATATTGGGGTTAATTGTCCAATTACACCTTCAGGTTATGCAGCCCCACCCTCGCAGTCTGATCTCCTCAATTCGCTGTTGTTTTCACTTTTTGGGCCTGAAGCTGCAGCGGTGTCCTTGGTTCTCAGGCTGGAAAAGGATTGTTTTGTCTGACTACACCATGAGGAGAACTTGCTGTCACTCTGCATGAAGTTCAGAGTTACAGACTGATACAGCACAGAATTGGGAAAATATGGAAGCTAAAACTTAAGGCATCAGCCTGTCCCATGTTCCCTTGGTTCCATGGGGACCCACAGTGTCACAATGGCTCCTCTGTGACACTCTGGGCTGCACAGTGTCACCCTGGGCCATTGGATCCATGGGAGTTTCACAATGGTCTCCTCTGATTCCACGAGGTCCCCACAGTGTCACAACTGACCCATGGCTCCATGAGGTTCCCCAGTGTCACCAGGGTGTCCTTGGACCTGCCTTGTCACAACTGACCCATGGCTCCATGAGGCTCCATGAGGTTCCCCAGTGTCACCATGGTCGCTGTCAGAGGCTGGATGAGATCAATGTCCCCAGACACCTTGGGCTGAGCTGTCAATCAGTCACTCTGCTGGGACAGTGCTGACCCAGCTCTGAACACCTGAGAAATCAGAAGTTCCAGCTGGGGGGAGGCCCACGAAGGCCCAGGGGCTTAAAACCAAGGAGCACAAGGTCAGCCCCTGGTATGGACTCTGCCTTCTCCTGGGGTTTGTGTCTCACCTACACTGGAGCCCCGGGAGCTGGGAGCCACATGTGTGTCTTTCTGTGGAGCTTCTGTCTTCCTGTCTCTCTCTCTCTTTCCTCTCCTTCTAATGCTCTTTATATGGAACAGGTTTGGGTACCTGATCAACTTCAGTGTTTAGGGCTTTCCAGGCTAAATGGGCTGAGGGAATGAAGTTACTGCTGTGACAAGTGATTTAAGTTGGATTGGATTTGTATTAAACACTTTTCCAAAGTTTCTTGTTCTTTTGTACTTTGCCAGTAAAATTTGGGGGTCCCGAATGGGCGCTGAGGGGCACTTGGGGGTCCCGGAAGGTCTGGGGGACACTGAAGGGACAGATGGGGGCGGTACCGAGGTTCTGTGGAGCGCGGGGCATGACGGGTGTTGTAGTCCCGGCTTTAATGGAGCTCTATGGGGCCGCAGAGCATGACGGGAGTTGTAGGCAAAAGAAAAGATGGCGCAGGCACCAGGCACCGCCCCCAAAGCCATGATCCCTGGCGCTGATTGGTTGGAATCGTGATAGGCGGGAGCATCGGCCAATGGGAGGCAGTGGGGGCGGGAACAGCGCATTCAACCCCTCCAGTCCCTCCCAGCATAGCCCAGTACATCACCAGTACAGCCCAGTACAGCCCCAGTTCCCCTCCAGTCCCTCCCAGTGCAGCCCAGTTCATCCCCAGGACCGCCCAGTACATCAGCCATGCCCCTCCAGTCCCTCCCAGCCCAGCCCAGTTCATCCCCAGTAAAGCCCAGTACAGCCCCAGTGCCCCTCCAGTCCCTCCCAGCATAGCCCAGTTCATCCCCAGTACAGCCCAGTACAGCCCCAGTGTCTCTCCAGTCCCTCCCAGCACAGCCCAGTCCCTCCCAATACACCTGAGTTCATTCCCAGGCCCTCCCAGTTCCCCCCAGTGCCATCCATATCCCGCTCCAGTGTCCCCCAGTCTTCCCCACAGCGTTCCTGCCCATTGCGGGGCAGCGGCGCAGACGGAATGTCCTGCGGCCCAAACCTCCTGCTCCTGCCACACAGCGCCAGCCTTCTCCCCTCCTCCTCCTCTCCCAGCACGGCACAAATTCCAGCTCGGAGGAGGCTTCCCCAGAGAGGGCTCCGGCTCCTGTCTCAGCCCGAGTGTCCCTGCAGAGGAACAGGGCATCCTTCAGGCACTTCCACAAGCTCAGGGTTCCCATTTCCTGGCGAATCTGGGATGCCGGGAGCGAACGCCGGGGCATGGCCGGCCCGGGGCGCTCGGGCGGCGCTCGGGGCCGCTCCTGGCCCGGGCCGAGCGCTGACAGCCGCGTCCCGCCCGCAGGGAAGGCGCAGGAGGCCCGGCAGGAGCGGCCCCGGCGGGGTTCGCTGCTGGGCAGCGGCGGCTGCGGCGGCGGCTGCGCGGCCACGCGGCTCTCGGACGGCGCCCGGGGAGCGGCGGGGCCGGCGGCGGGCGCGGAGGAGGGGAAGGAGGAGGAGGAGGAGGGAGAGAAGGAGAAGGAGGAGAAGGATGGGGCTGTGCGGGGCAGGCGGCGAGCTCAGCCCGCTGCTGCCCTCGGCTCGCAGGTGGCCATCAAAAGGGTGCCAGGGAACCGCGTCCGGCGCCGGGGCGAGCTGGTGAGTGAGCCGGGCCAGCGGCAGAAGCCGGGCCGTGCCGGGCGGGGATGAGCCGGGGCCCGGCAGGGTGGGAGCTGCCAGGATGCCTGGAGGGAGAGCGGGCGTGGGGCCAGCGCAGGGCGCAGAGCATCCCGGGCTGGCCGAGGGGTTCCCGACCCCCGGCACGGCATCAGCCCCACTGACGGCATCGTGCTCCTCCCGCAGCCCCACGGCACCAGCGCAGCCCTGGAGATCGTGCTGCTGGACAAGGTCTCCTCTGGCTGTGCTGGTGGCATTCAGCTCCTGGAGTGGCTTCAGCTCCCCGACAGCTTTGTGCTGGTGCTAGAGCATCCGGAGCGGTGCCAGGACCTGTCGGGTTCCCTGGCGGAGCGGGGGTTCCTGCCGGAGGAGGAGGCGCGGGGGCTGCTCCTCCAGGTGCTGGAGGCCGTGCGGCGCTGCCCCAGCTGCGGGGTCCTGCACAGGGACATCAAACCAGGGAACATCCTGCTCGACCTGGCCACCGGGCAGCTGACACTGATCGACTTTGGCTGTGGCACTTTCCTCCAAGACACAGCCTACACCCAGTTTGCAGGTGAGCCGTGCCAGGGGATGCTCCTGTGCATCTCATGGCCCAGCCGAGGTGCAGCACTGGGGCTTCCCCTATTGCAGCCGGGATGGGATTAATGATGGAGCCAGGCTGATTTGAGTGGGGTGTGAGGGGGCCAACTCCCATCCCTGCTGACAGCCTTCAGCACCCACTGTGCCTTGGGCTGGGGCTGGAGCTGGGGCAGCCAGCCCGACAAAAACCCCCATGGGGGTAGCAGAGAGGGGGGTCTGACCCCGTGCCCCAGACGGTTTGGTGTGCAAGTGTCTTGGTTAGACAAGACAGGAGTCTGTGAAAGAGGGCAAAGCCTCCTGTGCAATGGAGAACGGCAAACCCCCCTCCCTCTGAATTACGAGGATCTTTAAATTAAAAGGCTCTCAGGCAAAGATATGGGAGTGGGAGTAACAATTCTTTACTAGGAGAAAACTAGACAACAATTTAAAAAGGAAAATGCAATCGGTACAAACAAAACTAGTGAAAGAAAAAGTCTAGAACCTGAGGAATGCCAGTATCAGGTTTTGCTGGGACAATTGCTTTCCCTTGCAATAGTTGATGAGTTGCAGCTGAAGTGGTGATCTTTAGAAGGGTATAATTTTCTTCTGAAGATCTGGTGGCAGTGGGGGCCGGTCTTCCTCTGCGCCGGGGTTGCCTCTGAGCTCCGCTGCCGTCGCCTCTGCGCGCGCCGGCTGCTTCGCTGCGGGTGCCGCCGAAGAGAGAGCGAGAGAGAGCTGCTTTTCTGGGAGTCCCGCGAAGAGAGAGAGAGCGAGAGCTGCTTTTCTGGGAATTCCGCGAAGAGAGAGAGAGAGCTGCTTCTCTCGGAGTCCCGCGAAGAAGAGGGAGAGCTGCTTCCCCCCTCTGGGTGGGACCCCTCACGGTGTTACATTTTTTTCAGCCTTTCATTGAATCAGTCAAAGGTGTATACACAAACCATTGTCTCTGAGAGAGATAACAAAAAAACCTGTCCAACCGGTTCGCCTTCGACAGATGGCAAATGGAATACAAGCTTATCTTACAACCCAGGACAGCAAGCGAGGAAGGGCTTGGACTGCTGTGCTCCCCTTGTTTGCCTTGGCTTATTAACATTTTTTAGGGCCATGCAAGCAGGAGGAGAGGGGGTTTTCTCCACTACTGGGTGAGTTTTTCTTTTGTGTGTCATGGTTGTGTCTTCCCAGGGTTTCTGCTGCCTCTTCCAGTACCAGTGGCTTCTTTTCCAGCCCTGAGTCTGTACACAAGTCCCAGGTGCTGGCAAGAGGGCAGCGGTCACACTGTGTGCCACTGGGGCAGCCCCCGCATGCCCAGGGCTGCTGGGGCCAGGCTCTGGGCGCAGCAGCATCCCCCTGATAAACTGTGTCTGTGTTCCACAGGAACCCTGTCCTACAGCCCACCAGAGGGGATCCACCACCAACACTACCATGGCGAGGCAGCGACGATCTGGTCCCTGGGCCTCCTGCTGCACCACCTGGTCATGGGGAAGCTCCCGTTCAGGAGGGGCCAGGAGATATCTGGGGCAGATCTTGTTCCCAGGACGGCTCTCTCAAGGTGGAGTCTCATTGCTGGGCACAGGGGCAAAGCCAGGGCTGGGAGACAGCAGCACCTCGTGAACATCTCACTCTGGCAGCTGCTGAGGAGGTGACACATGTCCTGCTCTCCTGCTGTCCTCCAAAACATGGAATTGATGGGGAAGTTTAGGCCCAGCTCTGGGCACACCCAGCATGGCCTGGGAGCAGGGGGGCAACTTCTCCAGCTGACTGGTGATTGCTGGTTTCTCTCACCAGAGTGCCAGGATGTCATTAAGAGGGGTTTGTCCATGCAGCCCTTGAACAGGCCATCCTTAGAAGAGCTTTTCCATGATCCTTGGGTGCAGGGTGTTCCTCTGCCCTAGAAGATGGGAGAGATCCATGTGCACAGTTGGATCCAGGGGCCTGGCAGGTAACAGCTCCACACATCTCTTGGCACTCAGTGGCAAAGCCAACCAGACAGGTTTTGTCCTGCCTGTAGCTCTGAGCAGGGGCCCAGCAGAAGGGAAGACACAGCTCTTGGGCTGGAGCTGAGCTGGAGACCTGGTGTGGCAAGCACTGGGGGCCACCATCCCCCTGGTTTTGCTTGCCATGGTTCATGGATGGCTGGGGCCCTGGGCAGAGCCCTGACAGCCAGGTCTGGCCCAGGGAAGGAGAAGGAGCCCCTGGAGAAGCTGTCCCAGGTGGGGCTGCTGCTGCTGGGGACAACGAGGACAACACCAAGGATGACAACCTCTTGCTCCACCTGGTCTCCGGCAGGCTGAAGATGGTGGACTTTGATTCTGACATCTCATTCAAAGCCAGGCTCCACAGGGAATATGCAGATGAGTCCACACACAGGGGGATGCTCCCAGATTTGGGCATTGCGCAGCCTGGCTGGGAACCAAAGGTTCTCCCTTTGCTGGGGCGGATACAGCTGATCCTTCAGTCAGCTGCAGGCTGCTTTTGGCAGGGCTGGGGACATGGGCTGGGGTGGGTACGAAATGGGAGTGGGCTCCTGGCCCTGCCAACAGCCCCCAGCACCCACCGTGCCCCGGGCTGGGGCTGGGCTGGGGCAGCCAGCCCGACACAAACAAACCCCCATGGTGGGAGCAGAGGTGGGACTCCAGACCCTGTGCAGGGGCTGCTTTGCTTTGCAGGCAAGGAAGGGCTTGGGCTGCTCCACTGCCCTTGTTTGCTTTGGGATCACCATGGGGGCAGTGCAGGGGAAGGGAGAAAGCCTGGGATTCCCCAACCATGGTGGGTTTTTCCTTGGCATGCAGGGTTTGGGCCTTCTTTAAGGCCCTGACAGAGATAAGATCTTTGACCTTTTTTCTTGTTCCCCTTTTTGACTGTAACCTATTTTCAATAATTTGACGTTTCTTTTTCTAGAGGAAGCATTCCAGATGGGGCCCAGTCTGGATCAGGACGTGCTTAGGAGCAGCTGCGGCGTGGATGGGCCGTGCCCTTGGAGAAGGCTGAAGGCATCGCTTGGGAGCAGCTTTTCTTCCAGCGGGGGATGGCGTGAGGTGGGTCCTGTCTGCTGGGGATGGTGGGGTCAGAGCTTTGGGGAGATGGCAGCGAGCACAGGAGCGTCCTGCTCTGGGCAGCTGCTCAGGGCTGGAGGTGCCGTGGCTGGCTGCAGGCTGGGCACATGTCCTGCCCTCCTGCTCTGCTCCCAAAGGCAGCAGTGATGGGCAGCTCTGGGCACAGCTCTGGCACGGCCAGCATGGCCTGGGCACCGCGGGCGGCTGGGACAAGGGGACAGGAGCCTTCAGCTGACAGGGCTTTCTGGTTTCTCTCCTTGCAGCCAGGCTCTGCGGGTGCTGAGGCTGCTCTGGGCTCTGCCAGGGCCCTGCTGGAGCTCAGCACCGGGCCACAATCAGCCAAAGGAGAAATGGGGTGCCCTGCAGCACAGACTGGCTTGAGCATTTCAGCAACACAGATCAAGTTTGCAGAGTGTACACCTCCAAGGGAAAACATGGCACCACCCAAAAAATAAACTTGTTCAATAACTTCTGAAATTAAATCAATCTAGGATGACCCCAAATGACTTTTTGCAGCTTGCTCAAGCTGTACCTCAGCCCTTCTCTGACCAGTTCTCTCCCCCACCTGCCTTTTACTCCCCAGCTGCTCCCTATTTTCCCCCAGTGAGCTCCCAGCCCATTCCAGTCTCCATCACACTGTTGCCTTCCTTGGTGCCCCTCGCCATGAGGAAGGCCGAGCCCCAGGCTTAGGGACTCATCCTGTCACTGGCTGAGGAGCAGCAATGTCTCAGAGGTCTGGTGGGATTTTAGTGTCATTCAGAGCTGCTCTCCAGCCCCCAGCTCTCCTCACTGCTGAGTTCCCGCTCCCTTTTCCTCATCCTTGCAGCAGGATGAGCTCTGTGAATCCCCTTGAGCCTCCCCAATCTTCCCAGCCCACGCACCAGTTTCAGATGAAGCTGCAGCTTCTGTGTCTCCTCCGGCACACCAGTGCAGTCCCCTGTGCGGGGAGCCCCAGCCCCAGAGCACAGCACTCAGCAGTGCAGTCGGGGCTGGAGCAGCTGCCCTGCAGCCCTGCCTTGGCTCTTTGTGGCAGGGAATGCTCCCTGTTTGCAGCTGTCCCTGCAGGATGGCCCCAGGGCAGAGCCCAGCCGGGCTCCCACTGCAGCCCCTGAAGCTTGGGGCAGACAGTGGTCCCAGAGCTGAGGTTCACGGGGAGCTCCGGAGCTGTGCCTCGCACTCTGTTGCCGTGTGTCACCGTGCAGGCTGGCTTGTACGGGGTGAATGTACCAGCCCTGGTTTGACTGACAGCGGCCGGGCCCATCACATCTCTCCCAAGGCTGCAGGCATTGCCCAGGCCAGAATCTGAAGGGGCACAGAGATCAGAGCAGTGAAATCATCCAGACTGGGTTTTCAAAGGCCCTTTAGAAGGAAGGGCTTGAGAATAAACATGCTCTTTTTGCCACATGAACATTGGGGTGAGTGGTCTCTTTGGCTCCAACCCACTTTCCTCCCCAAGCCAATGTTACCCACTCCCTCACACGTTCCCCCCGTGCCTTCCCACTGCCTCATCCTGTCAAGGCTTCCGCAGCCCCTCATCCCTTCGTGGTCCCGTCCCCTCAGGGTCTCCCCAGCCCGGCCAGCCTGTCCGGCTGCAGCGCCGCAGCCCCACAGGAGCTCCAGAGGAGCCCCACCAAGAAGCACCTGGGAGCCCTCAGCAATCCAGCCAGCAACACACGGGCAGGAGGACACGGATGGCGCTTCCTGCCTGGGACAGGGCTTGTGGCCATCTCCAGGCACCGCTCTCACAGAGATCCCCACAGCTCCTGCTCCTGCCCATCTGCTCTGTGGGCAGCACAAAGGCTTCAACAGAGCCACCAAAGGCCAAGGGGCTTCTGGCCATTTTCCCTGCAACCCTGCATGCCTTGGCAGGTGCCTGAGCCCAGGAACCCTTTTCTCCCTCTTCCCCTCGGCCCTGCAGAGCCTGGGCAGCCAAAGAAAGATCCTGGGAGTCTGTCTATAGCAACACATCCTATATTTATACGCTAAAGACAAACAAAAAGAAAGAAAAGAACAATTTTAAAGAAACAAAACAGTCCTGCTGGCTCGGGTGGCCCCAGCAGACAGAGCCTCAGGGATCAGCTCTCTGCAGAGCTGCAGCAGCGCAGCCAGCCGAGCCCACACAGACGAGGCCGTCTCCCCCATGCCCTGCAGAGCCGATCACGCAGGCTGTCAAAGTGGGAATATGGAGCGCTCTCTGCTTCCTGGAGGATGTACAATGCTTGACCTGCCAGGCTTGCGATGGCGACGCTGTTGTCATTTTTCATGCCTTCAAGGGCTGAAAGAGAGAGGAGCAGAGCCATGGTGAGTTCCCACATCTGAGGGGACCCGAGGGGACTCTGTGCCAGGGCCATCCCAGCCGGCTCTGGCCATGGCCAGCAGGGAGCAGGGACCAGCTGGATCAGCCCGAAGCTGCTGGCCACGAATCCCCCAGGTGCCCTGAAAGCTCTGTGTGCTCTGCCCACGCCGGCCCTGGTCCGCACAGGGAGCAGAGCCCTCCGCAGCCAGGGCAGGGCTCGCAGCTCCCCCGGCAGCCCCCGCTGGCAGCCCGCTGCCCTCACTCACCCTCAGAGATGATCTGGAGCTCTTCCTTCCTCCCCCTCAGGTGCCGCCCGGCCGTCCCTGGGAACACAGAGCCTGTCAGCCCAGGGCACAGCTCCCTGCCAGCGGGGCCACCAGCCCTGTGCCCACATGCCCTCCTGGCCCGGCTCGTGGCTCACCCATGAACCTGATGGCCGCCTCTCGCAGGGGCTCCTGTGGGCTCTGCAGGTAGGGCAGGGCCCGGCGCAGGTGCTCAGCCACGCTGTTGCTGTCCTCTGCCAGCTGGAGAGAGCGGCAGGAGGGAAGGGTTGGCCCCGCAGCCCCCCGGGCCGGGGCTCCATGGGCACCCGGCTCGGGCCGCAGGAGCCTGGAGCAGAGCCCGCGTGGCCTCGGGCTGCAGCAGCGGGCAGGGGCACAGCTGCCAGCCCGCAGACCGAGCACCGCGCTCAGGGGCTGCTCCAGGCTGGGGCTGCGGCTTCCCGGCCCTCCTTACCAACCAATTGGTGAACTGCCACAGCTTCTGGTTCTTCACCAGCTGTCCAAGGTCCTTCCTCTTCAGGAACTCAGCCGCACAAAGGAGCGTTTCCTGAGAAGCCTGGAGAGCAGCAGAGACGCGGAGATGGCCCCACAGCCCAGGGCGCAGGACCCCGTCCCTGTGCCAAGGCCAGCAGGAGCTGCAGCCTGCGAGGCGCCAGGGCAGGGCCAGCCCAGCCCCTGCCAGGGGCCAGCGGCAGCTGCCGAGTCCTCACCTCTGCCACTCGCTGGTTCTCATCATGGCAGTGCAAGGAGAGTGGCAGCAGGCTCTGGCGCACGTGTGCCTTCAGGACCTTTTTTTCTTCTTCTGGAAAAAAATCCAGCATCTCCCGGAAGATGAACATGCAGCACAACTGCACCTGGCTGTCCTCCTGTAGGAAAGGAAGGAAGAAAGACCTCAGCGTCAGCTGCTTCAGGCCCACCTGGGCACAGCCTGTGAGTGCACAGGGCACAAAGTGTGCAGGCAGCACCCGCTGGCCGTGGCTGGAGGCGCAGAGCCTTACGTTGTCAAAGAGTGGCAGGAGCGCCTCAGCCAGCTGCAGGGCGAGGGTGCTGGTTATTGGGGCACCATTGCAGAGGAACAAAGCCCTGAGGAGAACCGTGGTCATCCTGAGCATGGTGCTGTCATCTTCCTGCAGGAGCTCCACGAGCCTTTCATGGAGGCTCCACATCCTTATGGCCATCTACTTGTGGAACACAAGTGTGTGAAACACCATCCTGCTGCCACAGGGCCCAGGGGCCAAAGGCCTGTGCCAAAGCCCTGGGGCAGCTGCAGCAGGAGGCAGGAGAGCTGGCAGCAGCTGCCCCAGTGCGCACAGGCCAGCCGAGCCCCAGGGACTGCCTTCCCCAGCCCCACGCTGGCAGCACGGCTTCAGCCCCTGCGCTCTTCTCACCGAGACACTGGTGGTGCCGAGCGCCACGAGGCCTCGGAGTGCCAAGCGACGCCTCCCCCTGCACTCGCTCTGCAGGTGCTTGGACAAGAACTGGAGGATGCTGTCACGGCACTCACTCACGTTCAGGTGCTCCAGGATCTGAAAGGCACAGGCCGGTGACGGGGGAGCGGCCGGCGGGAGCCCAGAACCGCCCAGGGCCGGGCCCAGGCAGCAGCACAGGGCGCGGGCTCCGTCCCAGGCACTGCGGCCAAGAGAGGGCAGAGAGCCGGGAGGCAGCTCAGCGAGGCAGCGCCGGCCTTCAGGCTCACCTCCACAAGGAATGCCAGGGCGGCCAAATCCCGGCACGGCGTGTCCTTGCTGAGCAGCCCGAGCAGGTGGAATGCAATGGCGGAACACGCAGCTTCGGATGCACGGTGCATTTCTCTGACAGGAGGAAACAGGAGCCAAAGCCCTGAGCCAGTGGGGGCAAACCTCTCCCAGGACTGCCTCACAGAGGTCTGGCCTTTCTCCACCACCCTGCAAGGGACAGCTGAGCCCTCTGGGAGGTTGCTGCTCTTGGGCACGCTCCTCTCCCAGCCTTTTGCAGACTCCTTGGCCGTCCCTTGGTGACACGGCCTTCTGGCCCACGGCCATGGGGACTGTGTGGGGCACCTTGGGCACAGGGCACACATGCCGGGGACAGCTGGGGAGCAGGGGGTCTCACCTGGCCAGCATGCCCACAGCACAGTGGTGGGTGTCAGCACAGAGCAGTGTGTCCCAGCCACGATTGTCTTCCATGGCCACCACCACATCCTCATAGTGCAGTCGGCAGAGCAGGGCCTTCAGGGTCTGCTCTGCAAAGCTGTGCACAGAGCAAAGCCCAGGTCACGCTGGGAGCACTGGCCCTGCCCTGGGCACATGGTAGGGACAGGAGGACTGGCATGGAGCACCTGCTGGGGCTGGTGGTAAGGCCATGTTGCTGCTGGCATCCCTTCCAGAAGGTATCGACCTCCTCTGGCACATCCAGAGTGCTGAAGAGCACTTGGAAGAGCAGATGCACAAAGAGGCCGGGGAAATTCACGGTCACTACATGTGGCACACAGGGCAGCTGGAGGATCTTCCACATCACCACGGTTGCCTGCAAAGGACAAAGCCCCCTGAGACAGCGCTCAGTGCTGAGGTGTTCATGTGGCAGAGCCCGAGCACAGGAGGGAGAGGCCCAGAGAGACGCAGGGGGAGCACCGGGCCTGGTGGCCCTGGAGCTGCCCCGAGGCCAGGTTTCAGCCCAGCGCCTGAGGCAGGGAAACGCCGTGGGGAAGGGAGGATGGAGGGCTGCTGGAGAGGTGGCCTTGGGGCCAGCAAAGGCAGAAACTCACAGCCAGGGCAAGGACAGCCGTGTGGTCCCCATCGGAGGTGCACGTGCTGTGCTCTGGCCAGCTCCCCAGCACATCCAGAAGCACGAGCATGGCCGGCTCTGCAGTCCTGGGCGAGCACATGATGCTCTTCCACATGGCCAGAGCAGCTCTGTGGGGTCAGAACTCTGTCTCAGAGCAGTCTGGGACTCAGCAGCATGGCCTGGGCGGCAGCGGGGAGCTGAGCTGCTCTGCCAGCCCTGCCTCTGCCCACTGCCCCTCACTGGCAGCACACAGGCAGCCCAGCCCTGTGGGGACTGGCCCCTGAGGAGCAGGGGGGAAGCCTGGCAGCACGCTGGGGGACTGGCAGGGGCCAGGGCTGGCAAAGGGAGCAGCCAGAGGGCCCTGGAATTCTCTGTGTCAGACACCTGGCACAGGCTGCACAGGGGGAAGGGCTGCTGAGCCCTGAGCCCTCTGGGCAGGTGGGCCCCGTACCTGTCACACAATGGGGCCACACGCAGGAGAGCCATCACCACGTCAGAGGGCTGTGCCTCTGTCAGATCCAGAAGGGGCCTGTACAGATTGTACTCAGGAAACTCATTGGCCACGAGCCACTGGTGGATGAACCTCACCATGGCAGGCACCTGGAGAAGGCAGGGGAGACTTGGAAAGCTGCCAGAGGAAGGAATGTGCCCAGCTGCCCCAGAGAAGTGCTTCCCTTGCCACCACACTGCCATGGCCTCAAAGGCTCCCAGGGAGCAGCAGGTGTGGCTTGGGAGGCCAAGCAATTGCTGGGAGGAGAAAAGCCAGGCAACAGGCTGCTTACTTGCTTTGGGCTGGAAGGACCCTCCTCCACAAGTATATCCAGCAGGGCAGCACTGGTCTTGGTTTTGAAGATGGGAGAGTAGACTCTGCGCACAGTGCCCATGGCGCTGCTCTCTTCCTCCCGAATCCTCTTCATGAATTTGCAAACCATCTGCAGCAGAGAGGCAAAAAGCCCGGGATGCTGCATGGAGTGCTCCGAGCACAGTGCTGGGCTGAGCAGTGCCAGCAGGCCCAGCCCAGGTGGGGATGGCTGCAGGTACCTGCGCTGTTCTGCGGAAGCGGCCACGGGTGCGTTTCTGCTCTCGTATGCGCTGCACGGCTGCACCTGGCAAAGAGCGAGCGCAGCCCGAGCTGAGGGGCTGCGGGAGAGGCCGGAGAACACAGCCCAGCCCTGCGCTGCCCAGGCAGGGACAGCCCCGCGACGGCCCAGGGCACGGAGCACGGCTGTGGGGTGTCTGCCCGGCCCCTATTCCATCCTGTCCATGGGCATGGCCCCAGGGGATGGGATGGGATGGGATGGGATGGGATGGGATGGGATGGCATGGCATGGCATGGCATGGCATGGCATGGCATGGCATGGCATGGGGCCAAGCTAGCTGCAGGCACCAGCCCTGTGGCCCAGCTCTGCCACTCACCCTTCTGCCGTGGCTGGAACTGCTCCAGCTCTTCAGGCTGCTGTGCTGGGGCAGCTCCAGGGCCTTCTTTCTCCTCCTTCCCCCAGGCCAGCTTGGGCACGCTCGCAGGTCTGCACTCTACGTCACTGCCTGGATTCATGGCTGCTTGCAGAAGGTGAAAAGGAAAAGGTCCGAGTCAGCAAGTGCTGCAGTCATGCCTTGAGGGCACCTGCTAGAGTGAAGTCTTGGCAAGGCTACAGGACAGCAAGACCTGCACTCTGGTCCTGGGGCTCCAGCCACAAGGACAGGAGACTCCTGTCAAGGATGGTGCACAGCAAATGCCACGGTCTGCCCTCGAGGGCATCTGCAGAAGAGATGCCTCGGGAAGGCCAGGGGTCACCAAGTGCTCTGGTCTGGCCACGAGCTCACCTGCAGGAGTAATACCTCAGGAAAGCTCCGGGTCAGCCAGGAACGAGTGGCTGTGCGAGGGCTCCTCACAGCACCGCTCTCTCCCGTCCTGCCTCGTCGTGTGCACCGAGCACTGTGGAGTGTAACTGTAACTTGTAACTGCCAACACCTCTGCCAGAGCGTGTCACCAAGGGCCCTTGGAATCCCTGTCCCGTTCCATTCCACGGTGACCATGCTGCACCGTGTCACCAAGGACCCTTGGAATCCCTGTCCCGTTCCATTCCACGGTGACCATGCTGCACCGTGTCACAAAGGGCCCTTGCATGCACTGCCACCAAGGGCCCTGGGGCCACCCCCAGCCCCCCAGAGTGGCCCAGGGTGGAAGGAATGCCTTGCCCCAGGTGTGTCAGACAGCCCAACAGGATCTTTGGGAAGGGCTCAGCCCATCAGCAAACGCTGCCCTGCTCTGCGGGCTCAGAGCAGCAGGAGCCCCCGCAGCTGCCGACGCAGCCGCGGTGGGAAGGGCACGGGGCCTCCACAGAAGCTGGTACGGCCTCCTCGGGACACGTCCCACACGGTGGCCATCCTGAGCACGGCCGTGGGACACAGACCAGGAACGTGTGGGCCAGGGCAGGAATGCTGCTCTGAGCCCTGGGGCCAGGGCAGCACTGACAGCAGCAGGTGAGGCACAGTCCCCGCCCAAGCAGAGTTCCCCCGAGCCCCGGCAGCACCGGTGCCCGTCTCCTGCCCCAGAAACCTGTGCCCCAAAAGGGCTTCTCTGCCAGAGGGCAGCCAAAGCTGGTGTGCACTGGGGGCTGTGCTCCGTCCTACAGGGGCTGTTGGTAGCAGCACCTGGAGCAACTGGGGGCAACACTTGGTGCGTGTCAGATGTTGTTGCTCCTTCCCGGAATGATTTTTTCATGGAAGGGATTAGCAGCAGCACAGAAACACCAACAGCTACTGAACTTCACAGGACAAAGAGACTCCATCGAAACACTGCCATGTTTCCTTGTGCTTTTGCATCTTTCTTGCACTCTGAAAGAAAAAGAATTGGCCCAAGCCCTGCTGTTCAAATCTCCAGCTGCTGTGTGTCTTCCTGTGGCAGCTCACTGCAAACACAACTGGCTCTCTGCTCAGCTGGGCAATGGACGGCCACAAACAGGGAGGGCCCCGGTGAACATCTCTTTGGTCTCGTGGGGCAGCGAGGGCACAGGAGACAAAGACTGCTCCTCCCGAGTTCATGGGGCAACAGAGAGATTTTATTTCCCAAGCCCCCCCTTACACAGGGCATTTGAAAGACCAGGCCTGGAAGCTCTCATTGGTTTGAGCTCCACGCCCCTTCAGGTTCTGGCCCGTGAGGTGCCTTCAGTTTTGGGAGATATTTGATTGGTCAAGACCCCTGTCAATCATGGGAACACCTCACCCTTCTTTTCTGTATAAAATTCTGTGTATTGTTCTCTGTCACCCATCTGCAAGGGCCCTTTGCAAACATGGGGACAGAGGACAGCGTGCATCTAATTTACACTGGAGCTGCAGCATTCCCCTCCAGGAACTGTTAGGGGAGAACTCAGGCCACAGGCATAATTCTTCTTGGTTACAAATTGAACTTATCTCTAAAAGCAGAAAGCTATTTAACCCTGAGCCCATTTAACCCATAGAGAAAAACCCAATTTTAAAAAACAACCTTTCAGCACTTGATCCCTTGGAGAAAAACCAAACTCCCAGAAAAGCAATCTGTAAACAGAAAAACTGTTTGCAAACATGAGAAATAATTTGTAAACAAGTTAAGTCCTTCTATGAACTGTCCATGAGGCAGGTGATCATTTGTAATGCTGTCTGTGGTTTCCAGTGTCCATATTTTAGGCAGCTGCATTGTACTGTTGTAGGATTTATTGTAAAACATGAGAACAGACTCAGAGGGGAGGAGGGTGTACCCTCAATCCAACCCCTTTCCCCTTTTTTCTTTGTATAAGAAATAATAATAGGAACAGCACATGGATTTTGAATACTATTAACTTATGCAAAGTTTCATCTAGGTTTACTGATAATATTTTTCTTTACCAGCCAGGTTCACGGCAAAGTACTTGACTGGGAGATGTTTTGATAAGGGCAAGGAACTCGGTTGGGAGACATTTTCTGTATTTATATTTTATCTAGTGCAAACCATATACTTTCCCCCCTTTGTTAGAAATTAGAAATTTTTTATTGACTTTAATAAAAGCTGACTTTTCACTTTTAAAATGATGACAAGTGGCAGAATTTCAGTGAAAATCTTTGCAACTGCAATTTGCTTATGACAAATCGATGTTCTATGTGTACCCCCGTGGATCTCCTTTGAATCATACCAGTTTATCTTGAAGCAATGCAAGAATAATTACTCGAATATTAAGAAAAGACATGTTAATGCACATACTAGGACTTCTTTAAGACAATGATTTACTGAAATATGAATATCAATCTAATATCGATATCCAACTGAGATGGACAAAAACTCTCTAAGAGTTTAAAGTTAGAAAGTGTATGTTTATTGAGACAGACGGACAGTACGTGGGATAATTCCCTAATGCACACTGCAAAAATCACAGGTATTACAAAGCTTTTTTATTTGCAGAAGTCTTGAATACACAAAATATGAATGCATATTCATATCCCTGTCACTTCCTCTGCTCTGCTTCATATGCTAATTGGCACAAAGACAATTAAGCATGTGGTTCTGTTCCCTGAAATGAGTCAGGGGTCCATTTTGGGGAGGGGTCTCCAAAATGAAGAAGTAAAATAAGTCTTCCTCGTTCTGACCTTTCTGCCTTTCCCATGCACACGTGACAAATGAATCCTTGCCATTTTCCCGTGCTTAATGGATCCCTAAAGTATGGGAAGTCTGCAACTGTTTTTGTGTCCCTGAAATCTGTTTATCACATTCTGTTTATCATGATAAGCACAGCTACCCAAGCATAAAGCTGGCAAGCAATGAGTTAATAGATCCTGGATATCTTACCTAAGATCCAGCTACTGTTAACTATGAACAAAGCCGATTTATCTACTTCCGATAAGTCAGCAACATCCAATTTAACTATCATCTTAACTTTCCTAAAATTCTTAATTCTTCAAAATTAATGTCTCACCGGGAATGGGGACAGGGAATAGGAATGGGAATGGGGACAGGGAATGGGGAATGGGAATGGAGACAGGGACTGGGAGTGATGATAGAGACAGGGAATGGGGACAGGGACCAGGAATGGGGACAGGGAATAGGACTGGGAATGGGGACAGGGACAGGGAATATTGTCCAAGGATCAAGAATGGGGTCCAGATTGGGATGGGAGCAGGACGGGAACGGGACAGGGGGGACACGGGAACAGGCAGGGGCCAGGGGAGTATGGAAGGGGAGTAAGGAATGGGGCAGCCGCTGCAGGGGGACGAGGTGTTGGGATGGGGCACATGGGGACAGTTCCAGGGCAGGGGATCCTTGACCAGCTGCCCAGAACCTCCACCAGGGTCTCCCAGGGCAACTGGAGCCGCTCAGCCTGGGGTGCCCAAAGCCCTGAGAAACTCCCAGGTCCCTCCCAGGAACCCTCAAGTCCCTCAAACCCAGCATCCCCTACATCCCCTGCAAGACCCTCCCCATGTCCCCATCCTTGTCTTAGCTCAACATCTTTATTTTTACCTGCTTTTAAGAGTTTTGAAACGGCAAAGAGAAATGAAAAGAAAATCCAGGCCATGGGGAGCCAGGAGGATGTTGAGCCCCCCAGCTGGGTGTCTTCCCAACATGGATCAGCAGCACCATGGGTCACCAGGGCTCTGCCCACTGGGGCTCACTGGGGATCATCCAGCATGTATCCTCCTGTGGGGGATGGAGCTGGAGAAGCGCACGGAGCTCCTCCCACACTGGGGCACTCGCAGGGCTGCACTTCATGGTGCCTCTGCTGGTTTTGGGTCAAGGCTGAGCTGTGTGATGAGCTCTTCCCACACCTGGGACACTCGTAGGGCCTGGGACATCACCAGGAGCGGGGCTGGCTCTGATGCTCTTCAGTGCCTGGGACATGACAAGGGGCACTGCTGGCTGGGGTTTGTTTGGTGCCTGTGCAATCCCAAGGGCAGTGTCACAGCGGGGCAGCTCTCAGAGTCCCCAGCAGGTCACAGTGTCCAGGGCAGCCCGTGCCAGCGGTCACTGTGCACACGGGGCAGGCTGGGCTGGACAGGGGATGGGGCAGAAACGCTGCCCCGGGACTGGGGTCTCCCCCTGCCTCTGGGGCCCAGCCCCTGCTGGGAGCGCCTTGGGCAGGGCACGGGGCTGCTGCTGGGCCAGGGGGACAGGCCGTGCCCCCTGTCCCCTGCTGCTGGGCCAGGGGGACAGGCCGTGCCCCCTGTCCCCTGCTGTTGGGCCAGGGGGACAGGCCGTGCCCCCTGCCAGCTGCCCAGGCCCCTCTGATGCCTGTCCCATGTCCCTGTGGCTCCTGTCTCCACCATTCCCCACCACCTTCACTCCCTCTGTCAAAGCCCCACTCAACCCCTTCACAGTGACCTTTGGAAAGAAAGAATGAATGAAGGAAAGGAAGTGTTGGCTGTTCACCCTGGCTGGATGTCAGGCACCCACCAAAGCTGCTCTCTCACTCCCCTCCAGAGATGGACAGGAGGGAGAAAACCGAATGAAGGCTTCATGGGTAGAGCTAAGGTCTGGGACAGATCACTCAGCAAATGCCATCATGGGCAAAAAATTTTCAAAATTGGAGATATTAATGGAATTTTTGCTATCTGGATCAGGGCAGGATAGTGAGAAGTAAACCAAAGCTTTAAAAACACCTTCTGCCCTTTCCTCCCTCATTCCCAGCTCTACCTCCCCCCCCAGTGGGTGCAGGGAGACAGGGAATGGGGGCTCTGGTCAGTTCATCCCCTGTTGTTTCTCCTGCTGCTCGGGGGGAGGAGTCGTTGCCCTGCTGTGCCAGGGGTCCCTTCTGGAGACACTTCTCCATGAACTTCTCCACGGTGAGTTCATCCCACGGACAGCAGTTCTCCACAAGCTGCTGCAGCGTGGCTCGCTCCTCCATGGGCTCACAAGTCCTGGCAGGGCCCTGCTCCAGCGTGGGTTCCTCTCCAGGGGTTTGCAGGTCCCTGCCAGGTCCCTGCTCCAGCACAGGTTTCTCATGGGGTCGCAGCCTCCGCTCAGGCATCCCCCTGCTCCAGCACAGGCTCCTCCAGGCGCTGCAGGTGCATCTCTGCCCTCCATGCCCTCCATGGGCTGCAGGGCCCAGCTGCCTCCCCAGGGACTGACCAGGGAATCTCAGGGCAATCAGCTCCAGCAGCTGGAGCAGCTCCTGCCCCTCCTGCCCTGCCCTGCCCTGGGGGTGTGCAGAGCTGCTCCCCTCACACATCCTCACCCTGCTCCTCCCTGCTCACAGTCACAACTCCAGCATCACCCATTTTCTTTTTCTTAAATCTCTTATCCCAAAGGCGTTACCACCATTTCTAACAGGGCCAGCCTTGTCCAGCAGCCAGTCTGTCCTGAAGCCAGCTGGAATTGACTCTGTGGGACATGGAGGAACAGCTTCTCTCACAGAAGCTGCTCCTAGATCCCCTGCCTTACCAAAACCTGGCCATGCAAACCTGGTATAAGTATGGTAGGGTTTTTATTACCACTATTAATTCTTATTATTTCTATTCTCTCCATTTTTTGCTATTAATGGTACAGTTGTTATTATTATTACTAGTATTTTTAGTCTTTTGGACTCTATATTAATAGTGGCTAGATTAGAACTGGAAACAAAGGTACTTCATTGCAAGTAGAGGTTAGAGTTTTGTCAGCCTCTTGCCCTGCCCTGTTCTCTGGCATTGCTGTGTGTGAAGCTGCTGCTGCCAGGCCTCCCTATTTCCCCGGTTTGAGAAATTCCATGGCATTGCTCACATGTTAGAGAGGGCTTATTCCATTCAAACACATGCTCTTAGCTCTTCGAGTCCCATTGTTGGAAGCTTGTTTTCTAACGTTGTTGACTTTCTCAGCTTCTGTTAATATGTGTGATTTTATAACAAAATGTTCTTGGATGTGATTGTGCAAGATTCTCTAATCAGCTTTCAGTTTGCTCTTGGGTTTCTTACCGGTGTGTCCGAGCTGAAGGCAGCATTTTTGGTGGGAGGCTTCAGTGGGAGCTGGGATTGCCTGAGCAGCAGCTGGTTTTGCAATGTGAGCAGCGCTGACAGAGATTCCGTGCGCTGAATATTCCGGCTCGTTGGAGCCGCAGTGCCCGGCTGGAGGGAGCCGCGCCGGGCGCTGCGGGTTGTGCCGGGCCGGGCAGCGGCCGCAGCCCCGGCAGGGCCCGGCCGTGGACACGGAGCCTTTGCTGGGCAGGGCTCGGCCCTGCGGCGCCGGGCGGGCGGTGCCGCTCCCGCCGGGAGCCTGCGGGGGCCGGGACAGCGAGAGAGCCCGGGCCGAGCATCAGCCCCGGGGCACGGCCCGGGAGGGGGCACAGCCCGGGGGTCCCGCAGAGCCTCCCTGCTCCAGAGCCGCGCCTGCCGCAGCGGGGCAGCTGCGGCACCTGCGGGGCGCGGAGGAGCCGCAGGCGGCGTTCCGAGCGCTCCTTCGGGGCAGGATTTTGTCCCGCTGCGGGGAATTCCCGCGGGCCGGGCGGGCCGGGGCCGCTGCCGAGCGCCGCCGCCTTTCCCGGGAGCCGCCGGGCAGAGCTCTCTGCTCGGGGCTGGGAAAAACACCTTCACTGCCCTGGGAACATTTAAAAAGTTTAATACAGGACAAGAGCAGACAAGGGCCATAGAGCAAAAGTTGTTAGGGCCGGGTGCATCTCGGCACTGAGCCAAGAGCACACGGTTATCTCCGGAGATACCCCTTGAATACCTTTTCCCTTACACCAGCCGGTTGCATATTCATAGTCCCTTATGCATAGTAAACTTTTTCCCAAGCTAGTTTACATATTCCAAGAACTGTTCAGCATGGCTCCTCCTCGGTTCCACCTTTTTAGGGCATGTGTATTCCTTGGTTGTGGTTTTGGTCCTTTTTTATCATCATCTTCAGTTTTGGCCCCGGCCCACACTGCCTTCAGACGGTGAGTGCTGATGGTCGGCAGATCTGTACAGGTGTCCTCATCCTGTGCTCACTGGATGTTATCCCATCCAAGCAGGAGTTTTAACACAAGCATGCTTCTATCAGCTATGGCACTAGTATGTCTGAGCTTAATCAATGAACAACAGAAATAAAAACTATATAACAAAGTTATTGTAACACCACACATATAAAATCCAATGGAATGTTTGCAAAAAGCCAATATTATAATATGTATCTATAACAGGGCCAAGGGCCGGGTGCCCGCTCGGTGGCCCCAGGACAGCAGAATTTTGGGGTCCTGGTGCTGGCTGCCGGCAGAGCCCCGGCGCTGGGCCGGGGATGCGTGGGACCCTCCCGCGGTGGGGTTGGGCTGCCCGGGGCAGGCGCTGCATCGTCAGCCCGGAGCCACCGGGGATCGCCCGGTACCGGCGGGGCGGGGCTGGGGAGCGGAGAAGGGCGGCACCGGAGCTGGGGGACCCTCTGCAGCCTGCGGGGTCGGACATACCGATAAGGGGGTCCCCGGGAGCCTGGAACGTTGTGAAAAACGCTAATCACTTGGTTTTTAAAATTTTAAACGTTTAATAATAATAAAATGGTTATAAAAATAGTAACACAATTAGAGTAATCAAATTTAGAGTTAGGACAATTACAAAACAATAAAAACCAAAAAAATTATAGACGTCCAGATGCTCTCGGACACTTAAGCCAGGACAAGCATGCCTTGTGAACAAAGGAATAACCTTAAAAGCAATAGCCTATTGCATATTCATGTATCTCATACATGATGCATAAATTCCTTGCAAATTAGGAACTTTTCTGGATTTTGTCAACTTCTTTCCCTTAATCCTGGTGCTTCCATAAAGATGGAGACAAGATGGAAGAATGTTTGTCTTTTCTGATAAGGAGGTTGTAACTCATTATGCGCCCCAAGTCACCGCCATCCCTGTGTGAAGAGTTTATTGATTATCTCATCTCTTGCTTGAGCAAGTAAAAAAATCCTACATCGCAGAGTTTCTATTTTAATATTATGTTGTTACCTAAAACTCTATTTAACACACTACTTAAGAGAATTAATACAGCATAACTTTCTAACATTACACATATAATATTCATTGTAACATTTGTGAAAAGCCAATCATAAAATAAGCATTCTTCACAGAAAGTGTTGAAATGGTAAAAACAGTCAAAAGCCCTTAGGAATTGGAAGGAAAACCAGAGGCAGTGGCAGCTAACACCTCAGAAACCCGTGGCTTTTGCTCCTCTCTTCGACCTGAGAGCTTCCTGGGCAGGGGCGACTCTTCCAATTGCATCCGGCTGGGATGGCCCTGGCACAGAGTCCCCTCGGGTCCCCTCAGATGTGGGAACTCACCATGGCTCTGCTCCTCTCTCTTTCAGCCCTTGAAGGCATGGAAAATGACAACAGCGTCGCCATCGCAAGCCTGGCAGGTCAAGCATTGTACATCCTCCAGGAAGCAGAGAGTGCTCCATATTCCCACTTTGACAGCCTGCGTGATCGTCTCTGCAGGGCATGGGGGAGATGGCCTCGTCTGTGTGGGCTCGGCTGGCTGCGCTGCTGCAGCTCTGCAGAGAGCTGATCCCTGAGGCTCTGTCTGCTGGGGCCACCCGAGCCAGCAGGACTGTTTTGTTTCTTTAAAATTGTTCTTTTCTTTCTTTTTGTTTGTCTTTAGCGTATAAATATAGGATGTGTTGCTATAGACAGACTCCCAGGATCTTTCTTTGGCTGCCCAGGCTCTGCAGGGCCGAGGGGAAGAGGGAGAAAAGGGTTCCTGGGCTCAGGCACCTGCCAAGGCATGCAGGGTTGCAGGGAAAATGGCCAGAAGCCCCTTGGCCTTTGGTGGTTCTGCTGAAGCCTTTGTGCTGCCCACAGAGCAGATGGGCAGGGGCTGGAGCTGTGGGGATCTCTGTGAGAGCGGTGCCTGGAGATGGCCACAAGCCCTGTCCCAGGCAGGAAGCGCCATCCGTGTCCTCCTGCCCGTGTGTTGCTGGCTGGATTGCTGAGGGCTCCCAGGTGCCTCTTGATGGGGCTCCTCTGGAGCTCCTGTGGGGCTGCGGCGCTGCTGCCGGGCAGGCTGGCCAGGCTGGGGAGACCCTGAGGGGACGGGGCCACGAAGGGATGAGGGGCTGCGGAAGCCCTGACAGGACAAGGCAGTGGGAAGGCACGGGGGGAACGTGTGAGGGAGTAGGTAACATTGGCTTGGGGAGGAAAGTGGGTTGGAGCCAAAGAGACCACTCACCCCAATATTCATGTGGCAAAAAGAGCACGTTTATTCTCAAGCCCTTCCTTCTAAAGGGCCTTTGAAAACCCAGTCTGGATGATTTCACTGCTCTGATCTCTGTGCCCCTTCAGATTCTGGCCTGGGCAATGCCTGCAGCCTTGGGAGAGATGTGATGGGCCCGGCCCCTGTCAGTCAAACCAGGGCTGGTACATTCACCCCGTACAAGCCAGCCTGCACGGTGACACACGGCAACAGAGTGCGAGGCACAGCTCCGGGAGCTCCCCGTGAACCTCAGCTCTGGGACCACTGTCTGCCCCAAGCTTCAGGGGCTGCAGTGGGAGCCCGGCTGGGCTCTGCCCTGGGGCCATCCTGCAGGGACAGCTGCAAACAGGGAGCATTCCCTGCCACAAAGAGCCAAGGCAGGGCTGCAGGGCAGCTGCTCCAGCCCCGACTGCACTGCTGAGTGCTGTGCTCTGGGGCTGGGGCTCCCCGCACAGGGGACTGCACTGGTGTGCCAGAGGAGACACAGAAGCTGCAGCTTCATCTGAAACTGGTGCGTGGGCTGGGAAGATTGGGGAGGCTCAAGGGGATTCACAGAGCTCATCCTGCTGCAAGGATGAGGAAAAGGGAGCGGGAACTCAGCAGTGAGGAGAGCTGGGGGCTGGAGAGCAGCTCTGAATGACACTAAAATCCCACCAGGCCTCTGAGACATTGCTGCTCCTCAGCCAGTGACAGGATGAGTCCCTAAGCCTGGGGCTCAGCCTTCCTCATGGCGAGGGGCACCAAGGAAGGCAACAGTGTGATGGAGACTGGAATGGGCTGGGAGCTCACTGGGGGAAAATAGGGAGCAGCTGGGGAGTAAAAGGCAGGTGGGGGAGAGAACTGGTCAGAGAAGGGCTGAGGTACAGCTTGAGCAAGCTGCAAAATGTCATTTGGGGTCATCCTAGATTGATTTAATTTCAGAAGTTATTGAACAAGTTTATTTTTTGGGTGGTGCCATGTTTTCCCTTGGAGGTGTACACTCTGCAAACTTGATCTGTGTTTCTGAAATGCTCAAGCCAGTCTGTGCTGCAGGGCACCCCATTTCTCCTTTGGCTGATTGTGGCCCGGTGCTGAGCTCCAGCAGGGCCCTGGCAGAGCCCAGAGCAGCCTCAGCACCCGCAGAGCCCGGCTGCAAGGAGAGAAACCAGAAAGCCCTATCAGCTGAAGGCTCCTGTCCCCTTGTCCCAGCCGCCCGCGGTGCCCAGGCCATGCTGGCCGTGCCAGAGCTGTGCCCAGAGCTGCCCATCACTGCTGCCTTTGGGAGCAGAGCAGGAGGGCAGGACATGTGCCCAGCCTGCAGCCAGCCACAGCACCTCCACCTCGCAGAAGCTGCCCAGAGCAGGACGCTCCTGTGCTCGCTGCCATCTCCCCAAAGCTCTGACCCCACCATCCCCAGCAGACAGGACCCACCTCACGCCATCCCACGCTGGAAGAAAAGCTGCTCCCAAACGATGCCCTCAGCCTTCTCCAAGGGCACGGCCCATCCACGCCGCAGCTGCTCCTAAGAACGTCCTGATCCAGACTGGGCCCCATCTGGAATGCTTCCTCTAGAAAAAGAAACGTCAAATTATTGAAAATAGGTTACAGTCAAAAAGGGGAAAAAGAAAAAAGGTCAAAGATCTTATCTCTGTCAGGGCCTTAAAGAAGGCCCAAACCCTGCATGCCAGGGAAAAACCCACCATGGTTGGGGAATCCCAGGCTTTCTCCCTTCCCCTGCACTGCCCCCATGGTGGTCCTAAAGCAAACAAGGGCAGTGGAGCAGCCCAAGCCCTTCCTTGCCTGCAAAGCAAAGCAGCCCCAGCACAGGGTCTGGAGTCCCACCTCTGCTCCCACCATGGGGGTTTGTTTGTGTCAGGCTGGCTGCCCCAGCCCAGCCCCAGCCCAGGGCACGGTGGGTGCTGGGGGCTGTTGGCAGGGTCAGGAGCCCACTCCCATTTCGTACCCACCCCAGCCCATGCCCCCAGCCCTGCCAAAAGCAGCCTGCAGCTGACTGAAGGATCAGCTGCATCCGCCCCAGCAAAGGGAGAACCTTTGGTTCCCAGCCAGGCTGCGCAATGCCCAAATCTGGGAGCATCCCCCTGTGTGTGGACTCATCTGCATATTCCCTGTGGAGCCTGGCTTTGAATGAGATGTCAGAATCAAAGTCCACCATCTTCAGCCTGCCGGAGACCAGGTGGAGCAAGAGGTTGTTGAAGAGAGCCTGACAGAGGAATGGTTGTACAACAGGGGACATGATACTGTAAAATTAATCCAAATAGGGAGGGCTACGTGACTGCTGCAAAGTTCGCATGCCCCTGAGGAGTAGATGGTGTGCAGAAAGCAGGATATTGAAACTGCTTGGTATGTAGAAGTAGATAGAGAAGAACAAAGGAGTACTAAGCTGTTCTAACTGCAAGGCCAGCCGGACAGGCATGTATCGATCATAACGATACTTTTAAGATAATAGTACAAGTCACATAGCAACCAATCATGAGCTTGGCTTTTGCAATATGTATGAGCTAATTAACGAACATATATAAACTGTGTAATCTGTCACAATAAACTGAGACTTGATGATCATGATAGCATGAGTCTTGTCTCCCGCGGCATTCCCTCTAACAACTGGCGCCTGAAAGCAGGGACCTGATCCGAGCCTAAGGCGAGAGAGGTGCTGCGTTGGAGTGCGGGTCCTGCAGCTGGAAGGACGGCGAAAATAAAGAGAAGAGGCAAAACGCTCTGCTCCGCGCCCTGAGTGACCGTAGAAGCGGGCTCAGCCGATACGTGCTGCCGAAGCCTGAAGGAGCCAGCAACGGTACCGACGTAACCATGGAAAGGCAAGCAGCATATGATTTATTTAGTGCTTCTCTTAGAAAAAGGCAGATTAGGGGGATTGACTTAGATAAGGATCTCCCTTCGCTATTGCATCATGCTGAGTCTTACGGCTTTTTCGTTAACCCCCATAGTGTTCATGAACTTTCAGAATGGAGAAGATATAGGGATAAATTGTGGGAATTAGTGTTAGATGAGGATAAACCGGGCAAGAAAATGAGTAAACTTTGGAGAGTGGTTGATAACGAATTGTTAATGTGTCAGGCAGAAAAGAGGGCGGTGGAAGTGATACGGACAGCTCTGGAGAAAAATAAGGAATGTAAATCCTCGCTTCTCTCCAGTGAGCCAAACCCTCCGGTTCTCACAAATTTTCCCATTCCCATCTCTGCTTCTGAAATGCCTGTACCTCCCATAGACACTAGTAGCATTGAGGTGCTGGAAATTGAGATCCAAATTGCTTTATGGCAACGGGACTGGGATCCCAAATTCACTTTTTGTGAATGGGAATCAGGTAGAACGGAGCGGGCGCGGGGCCAGACAGAGCGGGGCCGGCCAGCACCGAGCCGGAGGCGAGCCCGGGGCGGAGCGGACATCAGCCGAGAGACGGAAGGCTCCTTGCTGCCGAGCAGCAGCGCAAGGGGGGAGAGGGGCGTTCCTGGGGCTCAGCCGCGCTGGAGCCGGAGCAGGCGGGGCGCGGCCGTGGCGGGGTTGTCTCTTCTCCCATCCACAAGGTGACACAACAAGGACGGGAGCGAGGCGGCGCCGCCCCTCATCTCCCCGCAGCGCCCAGCAATGGCGGCGGAGATGGCGGCACAGTCCTGGTTGCCATGGCAGCGACAACGCCGAGAGCAGCAGCGCCACCGGTGGCGGGATCGCAACACTACAGCAAAAATTTCAACAGCATCTTCCCAATTTCTTACAAGAGTCAGAAGACGTAATGAAAAAGTACAGCAGGACCGAGTGTTTTCCAAGATACCAAGAAGGATGAACATTATGTGAATCAATGTTATTTCAAATACGATATAGATAAAAATCACTGTATAAAGATAGAAATGTTAGTAATGATTTAATTACCAAAAATGTCTCTGAAAACAAAGAGTTGAGAAAATGTCATCTGATGGAATTTTAGTATTGAGTTTGTAATCTCTGTCTTTGGGTTTTTATAGATAATAATATAAGTAATAGTGATTTTTAAGTTTTATAGATAATACGATAAATAGTGATTGTTAAGTTTTTGTAAGTAATGATAAGTAGTGATTGTTACTAATGTTATATGAGTGCTTTAAAAGGATTGTCTTAAACTATTTTAAACATTTCTTGTTAATAGGTTGATCATAAAATGCGAGTTGTCTGATTTTTGTGATAAGAATTATTATTAAGGTATTAAGGTATTAAGGTGTTGTTATAGTATTTCCAGTCAGTTTTCATATGTTTTATTGTCTCTTTAGGTGATTGATTACAAGATATTTTTTCAGGATCCTGTGTTTTTGATTTTTTAACTACTCATGTGTTTTCTTTATCCAATCTTTTATGCAGCTGCAATTCATCTTCCTTTAAAAATTCATTGTCCAAATTTTAGTTCAAGATTTCAGACTTCAAATTTTCAGATTTCTAAAGAAAGGGTTTGTTGTATTTAGAGAATTTTTGTCTTGAAAGAGATTTTAAACAAGTTCAATTATTTAATAGTTTAATAAATTTTTAATAATAAGATTTTTTACTTATAACTGTTATTTCTAGGACTTTTGTTTTATAATGTGTTAAAACATATCCTCCAATTAGAGTTTGAGCTCTGGCCAAGCTCTGGCTCTGCGTAGATGGTGTGATTGACCCAAGTGTTTTCTGCATCAAAAAGTATTCAAGTCCTTTTGGCTTAACAATTTAACCATGTAAGGCAGCTGAGCCTCAAAAGGAGTTTTGGAGAAACATGATCCGGACATGTTTTATCCAAATCTCTGTTGTTTTAAGGTTTATCAGCTGCTGCAGACTCTGGGATGACAATTTGATAGTGTAGCACTTGGTAACTGTGATTTTATATGTAATATTAATTGTGTATTATCTGATTGATTTTTATTTGTTGTTAGTTTCTTTACTATATGCATTGTTTTGTTCTTGATGTTTTTTCATGTTTATTATAAAGATGTTGATATTTCCATTTCTTCATGCAAATTTTAGGAAACAGAATTGAGAGAGGGCCCTCCAGTCCCTGTAGAGAGTGTTGAGTTTGTTTGTGTTTTAGCAGGTGCAAAATCTGGATAAATTTCATTGAAGAATGTTAAACTTATCAATTTCAAGAGAACACTAATCTCTCCACAAGTAAATCAGAGGATACACAGCAAAAGTGAATTGTGCAAAGATTTGTGTTTCACCCACAGAAGATTGTAGACTTTGAGTTTTTTCATAAGTGTGTTTTTAATTATGTTATAGACTTTTTTACTAAGTTTTAATGAGTTTTAGTAATGCCTGTGATTTTTCTGTTCATTTTACCATTGCTTTTCAATGGCAAAAGAAAAAGAGGGACAATCAATTAGATAATCAAAAGCATAACATTACGTTTATCATAAATATAGTTTGTATTTAAAATTAAGTTTGTTCCTTTCATGTTAAACAGAACAATCAAAAACATGAGAAATATGAAGTGGGGTGCACTTCTGTAATACTAACCTCATTTTTCACCCCACGAGTTGCTTCAGTGCAAGCTCTCACACAATTAAAAATCCCAGCCTACTAGATAGAAAAATAAATTAATATTTCATCTAAAATGTTAAGTGAACTTGCCACAAATATAGGTAGTATCTGTCATGCAGTTCTGCAAAACAGAGCAGCTGCCACTAATTTACTTCTTCTAGCCCAAGGTCATAGTTGTGAAGAATTTGAAGGAATGTGCTGTATGAACTTATCTGATCACTCTACATCCATCCATAAGCAAATACGAAAATTGACCGAGCTAACTCAACAGTTAAAGGTAGAGGATAGATTAGGTTTAAAAAGATAGCTAAAAGGATTGGGGATCAGACCATAGTTAAGAGACATTATCAAATACAGCATAATAGTTCTAAGCATAATTGTGATACTTTTGCTTGTTTTGCCCTGTGTGTTTACTTGCTTGCAAGGCTTGATGCAGCAGCTTTTGCAGAAAATGCTGAATGCACACCTTCTTGTACAAAAGGAAAACGGGGGAGATGAAGAGAGCCTGACAGAGGAATGGTTGAACGACAAGGGACATGATACTGTAAAATTAATCCAAATAGGGAGGGCTATGTGACTGCTGCAAAGTTCGCATGCCCCTGAGGAGTAGATGGTGTGCAGAAAGCAGGATATTGAAATTGCTTAGTATGTAGAAGTAGATAGAGAAGAACAAAGGGGTACTAAGCTGTTCTAACTGCAAGGCCAGCCGGACAGGCATGTATCGATCATAAAGATACTTTTAAGATAATAGTACAAGTCACATAGCAACCAATCATGAGCTTAGCTTTTGCAATATGTATGAGCTAATTAACGAACATATATAAACTGTGTAATCTGTCACAATAAACTGAGACTTGATGATCATGATATCATGAGTCTTGTCTCCCGCGGCATTCCCTCTAACAGAGTTGTTTGGCCGTTCTTGGAATTCTTTGCCCCATTCAGAGGAGCAGATGCTGAGAGGGAGGTACCTGAGGCCCCAGTTACAGCTGGGACACTGTCCTGGGGCGACTTTATGATGCTTGTATCCCCATTTGTCAGTTTAGCCCAGAAATTAGTTGTGCACCTTTAGGACTGGTTCCAAGAGTGAAGGGGGAGGCAAGAAGAAGCGCAGAGTTTGTTGTCAGAAACTGCACTTGCTCCCCCACATCCTTCTCCTGGACTCTGCTGTCTGTGGACAGACAAGACAGCAGGATAGAGCTCTCCTTTGCTTTTTAGTTAGCATTTAGCTAGCCGAGGCAGGGAATTTCTCTGGACTGTGGTTTTTCTTTTTTCGTGGAACTGTTTCAACCTGCTCTGGACTGAACACCCAGAAGAGCCCCAGCAGTTCACACCTGTGGCCCACCAGGCTGGGCCTGGGCTGTGGCATTTCCAGGGCCAGAGGGACTGATAACAGAATGAGTTTGCAGAGCCACAGCCCACAGAGGGGATTTTCTGACCTTGTCATTTCTTCTAAGCGGCGAGAGGTTTTAGTGTTTAATAATGTTCTTTTTTTTTTTTTTTCTTTTCCTGACAGTGAATGCTTTGCCTGTTAAATATAGAGGTTTTTTCCACTTTTCTCTAAAAAAAAATATTTTTTCCAAACTAGCTGGGTGCAGGGATGCTGTTTTCTCAGAAACCCTTTTGGAGGTCATCTCCCAAATTTGCCCTAAACCAAGATAAAAAGAGGAGCCCTACCTGCACAGCAGGAGGTTCCCACTGTGCTCAAAGTTTGCCTCTGAAGACTAAGAGGCGAGCTTGTCAGAAATCCTGGAAAACATCAGGGAAAAGGTTTTACATTAGTTGTTGTCACTAGGTACAGATCTTCAGTGGGAAAAGAGCCTCTCCAGCAGACTAGGTGCCCTGGGTTGTCTTAGCTCTTCCCAAAAGATGACCAATTAAATGCAATTCAAGTTTTTACTCTAGTAGTATAAAAATGTTCTAAGTTTTTCTAAATTTTAAATCTACTGCGAAAAATCCAAACTACTATAGAAAAAGTGAAGAAATTTTTGGGGTTTTCTTCCTAAAAAAAGAAAAAATCTAAATATTTCTAAAATTTTGTAAATTCTAAAATGAAAAGCAAAGCCAAAACGTGCTGTCCCAGGAGCCCCTGCCCAGCCGCTGCCTGCCCACCCCTGGCTGTGCCCAGACAAGCAGCTCCGCCAGTGCTGGTGGTAGCACCCACCTGAGCTGAAGCCCAAAGACGTTGCTCAAGCCCTTCCCTGGCAGGAGGGGCCTCCCTTCAGTCCTGGCCAGACACCAGGGCCAGCACCTTCGGGGACAGAGGGTCCTGTTCTGGGTGGTGTCACCATGCCCCAGCAACAAGCTGATAATGCAGCTGTGGACGAGATCTTGGAACCTGGCTTGGGGATGGCTGATGGCAGGTACAGGTCTCTGCAAGTGAAGATTTTCTCCAATCTTGTGAGGCTGCACAGGCGCTGCTGTGGAGAGAGGAGGTGGCTGAGGCCCCAGCTGCCAGTGGCACACTGGGACCTATTGGTATTGCCAATAATGAGGCCGGGACATGCCTTGGCTATTCTGGCCCCTTCGGCCGATCCAAATAGTGGCAACTGTGGTCTCTCACCCCAGAGACACTTCTGGCTAGCTGGATGTTTCAGCTGGGCACATGGAGACAAGTCCATGCATGCCAGAGCTCTGGTGGCGGCGGGATGGAGCTTCCTCTCGTAGAGGGTCCGCTCCCTCAGGATTCCATCTGCTGGAGAAGCTTTTGAAGTGAAAATGAAGGAAAGGAGGCAGTTCTGATGGAGGGTTTTAATCCAGAGCTTTTATTCTGGCCCATGGGCCTCTGAATCCAGCACCTGCTCCAACAGAACTCCCCGACTGCATGGTTGCTTATTGTAAATGGGAAGAAATGACAATGTCTGACTCAATTCAGAAGGCTGATTGATTTCTTTATTATAACTATGGCTAATATACATTAATATACTGTTACGTATAGTAAACATAATTTGCGTCATTCCTTGTATGAAATGTGTAATATTGGATACTTGTTAGAATATGCTCATTTGTATTAGTCCCCCCGACCCTCGCAGGTGAGACCGGGTGTATACTGGAAACTGATTTACAAGTATGTCTTGGTTCGACAAGACAGGAGTCTGTGAAAGAGGGCAAAGCCTCCTGTGCAATGGAGAAGGCAAACCCCCCTCCCTCCGAATTACCAGGATCTTTAAATTAAAGGGCTCTCAGGCAAAGATATGGGAATGGGAGTAACTATTCTTTACTAGGAGAAAACTAGATAACAATTTAAAAAAAAGCAAATGCAATCGGTACAAACAAAACTAGTGAAAAAGTCTACAACCTGAGGATTCGGGGTGCCAGTAGCAGTCTTGTTGGGATGATTGATCCTCTTGCAGTGGTTGATGAATTGCAGCTGCAGTGGTGATCTTTTGAAGGGTATAGTTTTCCTCTGAAGATCTGGTGGCACTGGGGCCGGTCTTCCTCTGCGCCAGGGCTGCCTCCGAGCTCCGCTGCTGCCGCCTCACCATGCTCCAGCTGCTTCTCTGCGAGTGCCGCCGAAAAGAGCTGCTTCTCTGGCAATCCCCCAAAGTAAAGAGCTGCTCTGTCCCCAAAAAGGTACCCCCTTATATCCAATAAAAGAGTGCTTGGCTTCCCCCTCTGGGTGGAACATCTCACAATAGGATGGTGTTACGTTACCAGCCCTGCACTGAATCAGTCAATGGCCCACTAACAAACCATTACCTCTTAGGAGCAAAACCGGTTCTTGGAAAAGATAACAAACCTGCCCAACCTTCAACAGATGGCAAATAGAATACAAGCTTATCTTACAACCCAGGACAAAGTAAAAGGATGTGGCTCGGCCAGGAGATGAGCCATGTCTGGAGAGATAAGGGACCCCAGGTGCTGATCATCACCTGAACGACCTGGGATGGACATCATGGAAATCCTCGGACAGATACATGTGAATGCAACATTCCTGTAAATTTCATCAGGGGATTCTACAACTCCAGACACTGAATTGTTCTTCCTCATCACTAAAAAAGAAAATCTTATTAACCTATGGACTCTGAATGGAACAAAAGACTGATTGCTGAAATCTTGGCCTCAGGCAGAATTTTCTCTATAAAATCTGCTTGTGCCAGGATGGAGGTGTGTGGGCATAGGGGAAAAAACTCTCCTGTGGCTGACTCCTTGTTGCACACCCAGAGTCGATCCCTGGGCTCGGCACTGTGTTGTTTTGGTTTTTTTTCCCGTGGCTGGCTAGATAGAATTTGACTGCTAATAAAACTATTTTTATTTTTAATTTGGATGACTAAATTTTCATTTATAGGAATACTATATAAAAAGGAAGATATTAAAACTACATACTCCTTTCTCTAACTCTAACACAACTTGTGACCCTCTCTCAAGAGTCCAGACACAGGTGGAGTGGATTGGATTGGATTGGATTGGATTGGATTGGATTGGATTGGACTGGCCATCAGGCTCAAACAATCCTCACCAGAATCCAATCAAGCACTCACACGATTCTCCAAGCACATTCCATATAAGAAAAACAAGGAGCAGAAATAGAAACTGTTTTCTCTTTCATTTCTCTCTGTGCACCTCTATGAAAAATACTGAGAGGGAGAGAAATGTGCTTGCCATAGTTGCTGTCTTTTTTACCTCGGGGAAGGGTGGAGGCAAGGAGTAAGGGGGACCAACAGGGGACAAAGGACAGCTGGATGGTCCAAAGCTCCCCGGGTGCAGAGGGCATCTTTTGAATCTATCCAATCACTTGATGCCCTTCTGGAATTCCAGAAGTAACAGACAGTGCATGGCAGGGGTCAGGGTGGGGAAAGGAGGAGTGATTGACACACCTGGGAGGAAATGATCCGGGGAGAAACCCGGGGTTCAGGGTTAAACCATGAAATCACACTGCAACAGGGACTCTCGTGCACAGCAGGGCCCAGAGCTGGCAGGGCTCCCCAGCACGGCTGGAGCGGCTGGCACACCTTGGCCCAGCTGCACAGCTGCCCCTCGGGGCCCCGGCGAGCAGGGGACGGCTCTGGGCAGCTCCCTGCCACCCAACACAGCCCAGCAGGCTGGGAGGAGAGCCCGGGGCCAGCGCAGCTGCTTGGGCCGTGGCTGCTTGGAGGGACAGGGGCCAAACCCATCCCTGAGCAGCCCCTGCCAGCCCTGGCCCTCCCTGCCCTGGGACAGCTCCCCCAGCCCCAGGGGACAGAGCCAGGCCCTGTCAGGAGCCAGTGCAGCCCCTGCCCAGCCGGGAGCCAGGGCTGGCTCTGGCCCTGGGCTGGCAGCAGGGCTCCCGCCCGGGGCTGCTCCTGTGCCTGGGGCCTCTGGGCACTCAGGGCGGCTGCGGGAGCAGCTGCAGCGGGAGGGACGTTGGTGCAGAGTCCCGATTCCCCGGGGCTGCCAACGAGCTCCAGAGGCTTGGAAGCCCAGGCACCTCCAGCTTTGGCTGCTGCCGGGCCGTGCAAGGGCAGAACCTGGGGAAGAGCTGCTGCCACACAGCCCCGCCGAGGGCTGAGCCCGGCTGAGCCCAGCACAGCAATCACCTCCTGTGCCTGTGCCCGTGCCTGGCATCGCCTTCCTTCCTGCAGCAGAGGCTGCCAGGGAGCCATTCCTTCCTCTAGGAAAGCAGCAGTGGGGCAATGAGGCTGCCATGGGGCAATGAGGCTGCTATGGGCCCTTTCCCACTCTGCTGGGCTTGGCATGTCCAGATGTCACTGAAACCTCAAGATAAAAAAAGCCCTCTGTCAACATTTTATTGTCAGAGAATCAAGACATTTATTCTGGCCACGATGCTGTTCGTTCCACCATGTGTTGCATTGCTCTCGGTCTATGCTTTTTCCCTTTCCAGGGACCCCTGTGACTGGGATCTGATAGTTTGGTCCCCTCCTTCCTGCCCCAACGGGGTTGGCAAAGGGCCAAAGGGCCTTCCCTGTTCTGAGCTAGATGAGGCCTTGTCCCTTCCTGGTCCTCTCTCTTTTCCCCTTCATCTCATGGAATAAACAGCTTGGACAACCACAGCAGGGGAATTGAAGCCTCTTTGGAATCTTCGCCCAACTCCTGATGCGCCTTCCCTCAAGGCCCCCGTATATCTGGGCCAGCCTGGTGATATGGGGGCTGTGAGGGATAGGCGCACCAAGAATGTACAACAGAAATTATTTCAATCACACATAGCATGGGTGGGCCAAGAAAATCATCCCACGACACCTGAGTTTTACAAGATTTTGCCCAAACCTTTTACCGTCCAAAACCAACAGAAGCCCATTTGTTTAATGTTCATTGGTCTCCATTTGCAAAGTTCTTAGTATTTGTTTTCCCACTGGACCTGGATTTCTTCACCTCTGATGTTAATAAAGGCCATACTCCTTGATTTCCTTCTCAGGCTTTTCCAGTCCAGGTGTCTCCAACTATGCCAGGGGGCAGTGTCTGGGGTTGACATTCCTTGCTGTTTGCGGATGATGGTCGTAGATTTTTCTCGATGGTCATGATGTTTTTGGGTACCTTTTGGGTTATTCCCAGTTTATTGAGATGTTAAGCTCATTTCCCTTGAGTGGTGTAACATCCCTTTAAAAACCCATTAGAATTCCTTTCCCCAAGGCAAAGGCAAACCAAGCCTGACTAGGGAACTGAAAATAAATTAAACTTGGTGTATTATCCAACACACATGTGCAGAGCAAGCCCCCGGCTGCTGAGTCTCAGGAGAAGGCTGAGGGAAATGCACCCACTACGTCCCCTCTGCGACTCACTCGCATCTGGTGCAGAAGTTTGGATGCCTGCAGGGGTTGCTTGTCTCCTCTGGGTGTGCTCTTCCTTCCCTCTGGGAGGGCCTTAATGGAAATTAGTTCCATTTCTCCTGCAGACCAGAGTGGCAGGGAGTCACTGCAGGCTGGTGATACTCTGATACAAGGAAACGGGTGTGCATACAAACCACGCTGTGAAAAGCCAGTGTCCATAAGGGAGCCAGAGGAGCCCTGCATCTTTATTTGAATAAAGGGAGAGAGTCCATGGGGACATCTGCTGCTGGGGTTTTCTCTCTCAAAGTTTTGGAGGACACAGCCTCCTTTTAAACTCCTGGCCACATGCTGCCCTCTTCCTTTCCCCACTGGCTGGATTACCAGGCCAGGGGACCACAGGGACCTTTGTACCCTCTTTTCCTTTTGCAAGGTATTAGTTCTGGTCTCCATCCAAACTGTAATAGAGAGATAATGAGATGATTTGCTCTTGCAATTAAGCGATGAATATTGTGGGTATCTTAAGAGAAGCTTTATTGATGTACAGTTATGTTATTGTGATTTGTTGTTCTCTGCTCTCCCCACAGTCCCCTTTCCCCTTTTATAAATGAAAATTAGTCCAGCCAAATTAAAAATGAAATAATATAAAATTTATTTAGGAATTAATTCTCTCTGAGCCAGCCACAAGGAAAAGGACAGCGCTGAGCCCGGGTTCAGCGCTGGGTGTGTGACAGGAAGGAGCCTCTCGGCAGAAGTTCCCCTGGACACACACACCACCCTCCTGGACCCGGCAGTTCTTTATAGGAAATTTTCTGCCCAAGGCCAGGATTTTAGTCATCTGCCTTTTCTTTCTATTCAGAGTCACACATATTCATAAAGTTCTTTTCTCTGAGCCAGGGTTGAACAATCCAGGTCCAGGTGTGGACAGTTTTTCCTGATGAGGTTATGGGAACCGTGGCATTCAGATGTATCAGCCTGGAGGACTCCAGCGATCCCAATCTTGGGTCGCTACCAGCATGAGCAGCTCCCAGGTGTTCCAGAATCGCCTTTTGGGACAGCCCATCTCCAGACCAGCCACATGTATTGGATTGTAAATGAGGCATTGTCCAAAAACAACCTGGCTCTGGTGTAACTGAGTATGTGGAGGGGGCAGCTCTCAGTGCTGGTGTGTGTATTTTGTAATAACTAAATATTTTGTGGAACTCTGGAATTTTGGGCATTTTACTGGAATTTTTGGGGGATTTAATGGCATTCTTTGGGGATTTGGTTTTTGGTTTTGTTTGGGTTTTTTTTTTTGTGGTGGAATTTTGGGGGATTTTGTGGGGTTTTTGGGTGTTGCAAGGATTTCTTTGGGTGTTGGGGGGATTTTCTTGTGGTTTTGGGTACATTTTCAGGGGGGATTTGTGGGGTTTAATTGGGATTTTGTGGGCTTTTATTGGAATTCTGGGGTGTTCTAATGAGGTTTTTGTGAGATTTAATTGGGATTTTGTGAGTTTTATTGGGACTTTCAGGGGTTTAAAGGATATTTTGGTGCCTCTCAGCCCTTCCCCACACCCTGGGACAACTGCAAAGCCCCCCCAAAATTCTTCTTAAACACCCCAAAATGCCAATAAAACTCTCCAAAACCACAAAGAATCCAATAAAATCCCAGTGAAACCCACAAAATTAAAAAAACTGCCAAAAACTTCAATAAACCCTCCAAAAAACAACATCCCCAAATCCCTAAAAAAGATCCCTCAAAATCCAATGTCCCCAAAGCCACAAAACCCCGAAAAATCCTGTAACCCCTCTAAAACCCAGTATTTCTCTCCCAAAACCCAATAATTCCCCCTAAACTCCCAACAAAATCCTCCAAAGCCCAAAAACGCCATCAAAATCCCCCCAAAACCCCCCCAGAACCCGCCAGACTCACTGGGGGCTGTCCTGGGTCAGGGGCACCGCCCGGTGGAACAGGAGCCACTTCAGGGGCCCTCGGAGCTTTTTGGGGAGGGGGCACCATGGGAGACCCCCAAAATCGGGGCAGGGGGAACCCCTGTTGTGCTCCTCCCCCAAACCCCCAGACCCCGGCTCAGGGTGGGCCTGGGACCCCCCGGGACCCCCAAATCTCCCCAGGACCCCCTCCAGGAACTCAAACCCCCCAGAGACCCCCAAGGTTGGCCCAGGACCCCTGAGAGCCCCCAGACCCCAATCGAGCCCAGCACAGGAGACCCCACCCAGGACCCTTCCAGGACCCCCCCAGACCCCTCCCGAAACCTCTGCGGACCCACCCCAGACCTCATAAGACCCCCCCAAGACCCCTCCCCCAGGACCCCCAAGACCCCTCCGAAAACCCCTCCAGGACCCCCCAGACCCCTCCCAAAACTCCCCCCGGATCCCTCCCCAAAGGCCCCGATCCCCTCAGCCCCTCCCCAGCCCCCAGCCCCAGCCCCTGTGCGGACCCCCCTCCCCAGCGGCGCCGCCCCAGCCGCTCCCGCAGCTCCGGCCTCTCCCAGCGCCTCCCCCGCTCTGGCAGCGCCGCCCGCAGGGCCCGCCCGAGCCCGCTCCCGGCTCCCTCTGATTGGCTGCCGCGGCGCGGGGAGGCGGGCTCTGCTGAGGGGATCCGCGCGCTGATTGGTCGGTTTGGCACGGGGCGCGCCGCTATTGGCTGGGGAGCCCGCGCGCGTGGCGGAGGCGGGAAACTGTGAGGGGAGCGCGGCTGAGGAGGAGCTGAGGGGGGACCGGGGGGAGCTGGGGGGGTTTGGGGCGGGTCTGGGGAGAAATTGGGGATTTTGGGGGGATTGACGGGAAATAGGGGGTGTGCGGTGGGTTTGGGGGCAATGCGGGGGTCTGAGGGGGCTTTGGTGGGTCTGAGGGGGTTTAGGGAGCTTTGGGGAGAGCTTGAGAGGGTCTGGAGCGTTCTCAGGTGGGTTTAGGAAGATCTGAGGGGCATTGGAGGGTCTGAGGGGATTTTGGGGGGGTTGTGAGAGGAACTGGGGGGTTCAGAGGGGATCTGAGGGAATCTGGGGGTGTCTGAGGGGATTTCATAGGGTTTAGGTAGGATTCAGGGGTGTAAGGGGGATTTGGGGGGGTCCAATAGGATTTGGGCGGTCTCAGGTGGGTCTGGGGTCAATTTGGGGGTAAAGTGGGGGGATCTGAGGGTACCTGGGGGGTTTAGGTGGGTCTGGGTGGATTTGGGGCTCTGGGGACACCTAAAGGGGTGCCAGGGGGTGAAGGGGTCGCAGCCCCCAGACGCCCCTGAAGCCCCCCTGTCCCCACAGAGGGGTCCCGGCCCTGGCGGTGCAGGACCCCCGGCCCCAGCCCAGCGTCTCCATCAGCAGCTGAGCCAGGAGATCCAGGAGGACGGGGGGACTGGGGGGTCCTGGGGGTCCGAGAGTGTCCCTGGGTGTCCCCAGGGGCTCAGGCTGTCCCCTGGGTGTCCCAGAGCTGGAGAAGTCCCTCTGCGCCGTTTCCTCGCCGTTTGGGCAGATTTTGGACATTTTGGTGCGGCGCAGTCTCGGCCTGCGGGGCCAGGCCTTCCTCACCTTCAGGGAGATGAGCAGCGCCACCAACGCCCTGCGCTCCCTGCAGGGCTTCCCCTCCTGCGGCCAACCCGTGGGGAGACAGAGACTGGGGGAGTTCTGACACTGGGGAAAGAACTGGAATTCTGGGGAAAACCCGCCAAACTCTGGCCTCAGCTATCCCCAAAATCCAACTTGGAATCCCTCCAAATGCACCCCGAACACCCCAAAGCTTCCCCTTTTATGACAAGCCCGTGGTGAGACAGAAATGCTGGGGAAAATCCTGGAATTCTCAGGGAAAAAACCCGAAATCCTGAGGGAAAAAAACCAAACCCAACCGGGATTCCCCCCAAAATCCCTGAAATCAAATTGGGAACACCCCCTAAATCCAACCAGGAACCTCCTAAAGCTTCCTCTTCTATGACAAGTCCATGGTGAGATCCAAATCCCTGGGAAAATCCTGACATTTTGGGAAAAAATCCTGAAATTCTGGGAGAAATCCTGAATTCCTGGGGGGAAAACTCAAAATGCAGCCTCAAATATCCCCACAGTCCAACCAGGAGCCCCCCAAAGCTTCCCCTTCTACCACAAGCCCGTGGTGAGAGAGAAATCAGAGTAGAAGTCCTGCGATTTTGGGAACAATCCTGAAATCCTGGGGTAAACTCCAAAATCCTTGGGAAAAAACCCAAATCCAGCCTCAATTATCCCTAAAATCCACCCTAAAACTCCCCAGAGCTTCCCCTTCTGGGATAAACCCGTGGTAACAGCACAATCTTCAGAAAAATACCCAAATTTTGGGAACAATCCTGAAATTCTGGGGAAAAAGCACAAAATTCAGTTGGGAACCCACCCAAAATCCTGTGGGAAACACCCAAATCCAGCCAGGAACCCCCCAGAATTCACCCTGAATCTCCCAAGCCTTCCCCTTCTACCCCACAGTGAGATCCAAATCCAGGGGAAAATCCACAGATCCTTGGGAAAACAGGAAATTTTGGGAAAAAGCCTGAAATCCAGGGAAGAAACAGAAATCCACCCCGAATCCCCTGGGAAGGACCCCAGACCCCTGTTGGAACCTCCTAAATTCCTCTGAATTCCCCCAAAATCCTGCTGGAATTTCCCAAATTCCTTCTAGGACTTGCCAAAATCCCTCAAAAACGTCCCTGATTGCTCTTGGAACTGCCCCAGATCCATTCTGGAGCCTCCCCAAATCCCTCAGAACTCTTGAAAATCCCTTGGAAAACCCCAAAATTCTTCTTGGAACTGCCCCAAATCCCTGAGAATTCCCCCAGATCCCTCAGAAAACCCCAAATCCTCCCCAGATCCCCTCTGAATTCCCCCAGACCCCTCAGAAAGCCCCAGGTCCCCTCTGGAACCTCTCCCAGATGCCCCCAAAATCCTCGGGAACAACCCCAAACCCCCTGAGCCGTCCCCAGCTCCCCCCGGACTGATCCCAAATCCCCCCGGAGCCAGCCCAGGTCCCCTCTGGAGCCTCCCCGAATCCCGGGAAGCCGCAGATCCCGGGAGCCGCCGGGCAGCGCCGGGAAAGCCCAAAGCCCCGCGGCAGTGCCGCATCCCGGCCGGAGCTGCCCCGGGAGCCCCGCGGGGCCGGGGCCGGGGCCGGGATGCGCCGTCCCAGCGGATCCAGCGCGCCCGGCCGGGCTCGGCCAGCGCGGCCCAGGGCAGGGAGCGCTGGTGGGGCGGGAGCGGGAGCGGAGCGCGAACGGGACCAGCGCAGAGCCAAGGGGGGAGAGGCCCCGGCCCCACAGAGAGCGGGGCCGGAGCGCGGGGCCGGGCGGGGATGGCTCGGCGATTGTCCCGGGCGATTCGGGCGCTCGGAGCGATCTGGGCGGGATTCCTGGGCTGCTTCTGTGAGGTTTGGCCGGGATTTTGAGGGAAGTTTCTGTGGGGATTTTTTGGGTGCATTTCCTCGGGCTTTGGGTGGGATGGGAAGGGACTTGGGGGCATTTTTTGTGGAATTTGGAGGGGTTTGGTGGGATTTTGGTATGGATTTTTGGAGTGGATTTGGAGTGGATTTTGGGGGGATTTTGGGGAAATTTCGGAGGGATATTTTGGGTAATTTGGTGGGATATTTTGTGTGGATTTTGTGTGATTGGGGCATTTTGGGGGGCATTTTTGTACAGATATTTTTTTTTGTGGATTCTGTGGGATTTTCATGGGAATTTAGTGTGACCTTTTGAGGGATTTTCTGTGGCATTTGCGGGGGGGGGGGGTTGAGGGATTTCTGTGAGCCTTGGGGTGATTTTTGGGGTGAGTTTTGTGGGCTTTTGGGTGGAATTTTTGTGGAGATTTACCTGGGATTTTGTGTGGATTTTCTGGCATTTTCAAGGATTCTATGGTGGAATTTTTATGGGATTTTAATGGTATTTTTGGTAGGAATTTTTGTGAGGATTTTGAGAGATTTTTGTTGGATTTGGGGTGTTTATTTGGGGATTTTTTTGGATTTGGGTGATATTTTTGTGAGGGATTTTGGGGACATTTTTGTGAGTTTTTTATTATTATTATTTTGGTGCGGTATTTTGTGGTTTTTCTCAGGATTTTGTTGGGATTTTGGTGTTTTCTCTTGGGATTTTTGGCAGATTTTGTGTTGCGTATCCAGAGTGACTTTGGGCAGCTCTGGGGCAGCTTTTGGGGTTTGTCTCCCGTGTCCCCCAGCTGTGGCAAAGCCCCGAAGCACATCCTGTTCCTGCCCAGCTCCCTGAGCAGCCCCAGGAGCTGATGCTCCCCCTGCTCCTCAGCCAGGGAGATCTGGGGCAATCCCGGCATTCCAGCATTCCGGCCGGGCTTTGGGCACTGCGGGATTTTGGGGCTTGGGGGTGAGAGGCTGAGGGGGGCTTGGAGCTGGATTTTTTGGGAAAATATCGGGATTTTGGGGGTGAATGTCTGGGATTTTAGGGCGAATTTCTGGATCTTTGGAGGAAAATACCAGGATTGGGGGGGGAGGATATTCTGGATTGTTAGGGAGGAAATTTCTGGATTTTTGGTTGTGAATGTCTGGATTTTTAGGGGGGGAATTTATGAATTTTTGGGTGAGGACTTACGGATTTTTTGGGAAGGGATTTCTGGATATTTTTGAGGGGGAGTGTTTCTGGATTTTTTGGAGGAAAGTTCTGGATTTTTTTGGGGGGGGATTTCTGGATTGTTGGGAACGCTTCTGTATTTTTGGGGAATGTTTCTGGATGAGGAATGAGGTTAGTTTTGGATTTTTGTGGGGAGGAATATTTCTGGATTTTCTGTGGAACAGAAATTCCTATTTATGGGAATGTTCCAGGATTTTTTGGGGGAACATTTCTGAATTTCTTTGGAGAACATTTCTGAAATTCTGGGGGAATGATTCAGAGCATTTCTGAATTTGGGGAGAACATTCCCAGATTTTCTGGGGAGCATTCAGGGGTTTCTTGGGGAACATTCCTGGGTTTCTGGGATAAGATTCCCAGGTTTCTGGGGGAACATTCCTGGGTGTGTGGGGAAAGTTCCCGGGTGTTCCGGGCTCTCCTGGCCCCGTTCCCATCCCAGGTTCCCGGGGTTCCAGGAGCTGCGCTGGTGCCCGGGCGCCGCGACATCGCCTCGCTGCAGTTGGACACCGAGGTGCAGGCGGGCGCCGCCCGCGAGGCCCCGCAGGGCTCCAGCATCACCCAGAGCCACCCATGGAGATCTCCTTCACCAAAAAGTGACCCAGAACACCCCAAACCCCACCAAAATAACCCCAAATCCCCAAAAAACGGGCCTGAAATACCCCAAAATCCCTAAAAATCTGCCTCAAACCCACCCCTAAATAACCAAAATGTGCCCCCAAACACTCCAAATCCCTCCAAACCACCCTGTAATCTCAGAGGAATGCCCTGAAATCCCTCCAAACCACCCCAAAATTCTTCAAAGCTGCACCAGAATACCCTAAAGCTGCCCCAAAACACCTCAAATGCCTTCAAGCTGCCCCAAAATCCCATGGAAACACCCTGCAGTCCCTCCAGACCACATAAAAATCCCATAGAAATACCCTGAAATACCTCAAAGTGCCCCAAAATCCTGTAGAAACCCCTGAAATCCCATAAACGTGCTCCCTAATCCTATAGGAACACCTGAAAATCCCTCAAAACCTCCTCTAAACACCCTAAATCCCATAAAACTGCACCCAAATCTCATTGACCTCCTGCCAAATCCCCCAGAAATACTTCAAAATCCCAGAAAACTGCCCCAAAAATGGTCCTGACCCTGCCCCAAACCCCCTGCACGCCCCCACTCCCCCAGGTAAATTCAGCTCAGCCCAGCCCAAATCCTCCCTTTTTTATCCTAAATCCTTTTTTTGTCCTACATCCTCCTTTTCTATCCCAAATCCTCATTTTTTTATGCCAAATCCTCCTTTTTTTAACTCCAAAATCACTTTTTATCCCTAATGTCTTTTTGACCCTAAATCCTTCTTTTCCCAACCTAAATCCTCCTTTTCCCATGACAAATTCTCCTTTTTTCTCCCCACATCCTTTGTCTGTTCTCAAATCCCTTTTGCAATACCAAAATCTCCCCTTTCCACCCCAATTCCCCACCTCGTTCCCCTTTCCCCATCCCAAATCCCCTTTTCCCATCCCAAATCCTTCCCTGTCCACCCTAAATCCCCTTTTCCCACCAAGGATCTTTCCCCATCCTGAATCCCCCAATTCCCACCCATTCCCCTTTTTTTCCCGGTGTTGTACCCAGGGTCTTTCTGCAGACATTGCACCTGGAGCTGCCCCAAATAACCCCAAACAAACCCCAAATAACCCCAAACAAACCCCAAATAGCCCCAAACAAACCCCAAATAACCCCAAACAAACCCCACTGTGTCCCCCAGGGTTGGAGTGGATATGGGGGGTCATGACCCCAAACTCTGGGGACTGGGAGGATTGATCCTAAAATTTGGGGTTTAGGGAGGTTTGACACCTCGGGGTTTGGGAGTTTTTGACCCCAAACTTTGGGAACTGGGGGAGTTCGACACCCCAGGGTTTGGGATTTTGTTGTTTTTTTTTTTTCCCATGATTTGGGGATCAGGGAGTTTCACCCCCAAACGTGGGATCAGGGTGGTTGGACAGCCCAGGTGTTTCAACCCCCAGGATTTGGGGTTTGAGGGTTTAGACCCAAAAATTTGGAAACTGGGGGGATTGACCAACTGATTTTGGGGGATTTAACCCCAAAGTGGGGGAGATCAGGGGGATTTGACACCCCAGGGTTTGGGATTGGGGGGGTTGACCCCAAAGTTTGGGAATTGAGGGGTTTGACCCCAAACTTTGGAGAGGAGGAGGTTTGGACAACCCAGATATTTCAAACCCCAGGAGTCGGGGATCGGGCGTTTTAACCCCAAACTTTGGGGGCTGGGGGTGTTGGACACATCAGGATTTGGGATTTGGGGGTATTTGACCCCAGACTTTGGGAATTGGGGGTGTTGGACACACCAAATGTTTTGAACCCCAGGATTATGGGTCAGGAGGGTTTAACACCAACGTTTGGGATTTGGGGAGTGTTTGACACCCCAGGATCTGGGATTTGGGGGGTTTGATCCTAAAATTTGGGGTTTGGGGCAGGGGGGAGGTTGACATCCCAGAGTTTGGGTTTGGGGGTGTTTGACCTCTCCCCTCCCAGTGTTGGGATTTGGGGTGTTTGACCCCAGTGTTTGACTCCCCGGGTTTGGGGTCGGGGTTGGGATAGGAGCCATTCCCTGGAAACAGCGCTGGGATCGGGATCGAGAACAGGAACGGGAATGGGATCGGGATCGGGAGTGGGAGTGTAATGGGGTTGGGAATGAGATGGGGATCGGGAACTGGCCCGGGAACGGGAAGAGAAATGGGAATGGGATTGGGATCGGGAACAGGATCAGGGAACGGGATTGGGATCGGGAAGGGGAGAGACCCTGACTCAGTAATGGAGCCCACCCCCAGGGAGCGATCCTGCCCCAGTCCCGGAATGGACCCATCCCCTCAATCCCGGACCCCTCCCCAATCCCAGCCCCTCCGCAGCCGCTGACCGGACCCTCCCTCAATCCCAGCCCGCCCCAATCCGGATGGAGCCATTCCCGGACCGGACCCTTCAATCCCTTTTGGGGGCGGCTCCTGCCGCTTCCAGCCCATTTTTGGGGCTTCCAAGCGGCTCCGGGGACCCTCCCCATTTTGGGGTGTTGGGGTGGCCCCAAGGCCGCCCCGGGGGCCGAGGGGGGATGGAAACCCCCAAACCCGGGGGGCTCCTGGGGGTCCCCAGTTCCTCCCGGCCCCGCCCCGAAGCAGATCCTGGCCAATCAGAGCGCGCGGCGTTGCTGACGATTCAGTTCCCAGGCAGGAACTCGGCGCTGCTCCTGCCCGGCGATTTTCAGCCAATCAGCGCCCGGGACGGCTCTGACTCATCAGTTGCCAGGCAGAGCCCAGCGCCTCTCGCAGCACCGGCCAATCTAAACATACAATCGAACACACCTGAGTAAAACAATTCATACTACAAATATACTAAACACGAAACCAAACACCACTATAATGTCTCATACAATTTAACCAAACGATAAACTTTAAAAACACCCTTAAACACTCTAAAAAAATTAAAGTTGTTTTAAAAAAATATAATTGCAGATGGGTGGTTTTATATGGATATTGGTTTTTGGATTGTTTGGGCCAGCTGATTTAAAAAAAAAAATATTTTTATAGCAATTTAATCAGCTGAGAAGGAGCCACTCTAGAAACAGAACTGACTGAAAATGAAGGGGACATAAATCAGTAACTCTGAAAGTTTTATTCGCTATCGAATACATCCCACCACTCCAAACTGGGATCCCACTTCTCCAAATCTCCTCCCAACTCCATCTCACCCTGGCAGCTGTGGAATCAAGTGAGCTTTGTGTGGGATTGAGTTTTTTTGAGGTCAGAACATGCAATTTGAGGTGGGATTGTGCCTTTATAGGTTAAAATTCAGTTGTTTTTAGTGGGATTGAGTGGGTTTGTGGTGACAAATTAATGCCTCTTGGCTTTTGGAGTGCAAAGAGATGGAGAACATTGCCCAAAATTCCCCCAGAACCCACAAATCCTCCAGAAGTTGAGTTCATGGTGTCCAGGGAGCGTGCAGCTGCGGTGCCAGGAACAAACGAGACAGAGCTTGGTTTCACAAAGCTCCAGAATCCATTTCTTACCCCCAAAAGACAGGGCAAAGGCAGGGCTGTGGGGTTTTTAGAGAACTTGGCAGAGGGGCAGGGCAAGGGAGAAGCCTGTGAAGAGCAGGTTTGGCATCCACCTGGACCTGCAGAGACCAACCCAAGCACCTGCAGCAGCGTGTGTTACCCCCCTTTGGACAGAGGGGTGAGCAGAACCATCTCTGTCCATCTGTGAGCCCCAAAGCTCTCTGTGGGAGCTGTGAATTAAAAGGCCTTTACACACTCACTTTTCACATCTTCCCTGTCTGCTGTGTTGCAACTCTTGGCAAGATTTGCCTCCTGCTTGCTGGGAGCTGCTGTGGCCCAGGGCCAGCACAGAGCTGGGCTGGGTGGGCCAGGCAGTGTGGTGGAGAGTCTTGGCTGATCTTGGTGTGTGCCTGGCCTCACAAAAGGCTTGGAAGGTTTGCCTGCCAAGGTGTCCTGCCAACTGGCTCTCCCTGTGCATCGTGGAGAGCACAAGGTAGGCATTTCTGGCAGCTGGGCATCAGCAGGCCTTCCAATGAGGGCGTGTTGTGGAGCGAGCCCAGCTGAGATACCCTGAGAGGAGCCCAGGGCTCCTTGCTCCTCTCTGCTGGCCCGTGAGCGTCTGTCTGCTCTTGGGATGGCCCTGGCTGTGTCAGGGCTGCTGCGTGGGCACGAGACAGCCGGTCCTGTCCCGCTGGGTCCCAGCAGTACCTGGCAGCCGTCCTGCATCCACGTCCGGATGCTGGCCAAGAGAGGCCCTGGGAGCTGAGCAAGCTGATTTGAAGCTTTTGCAGGTGCCAACAGGTCAAGGCCAACAGTGTTCCCTCAGGATACAGCATTCCTGAGGGGCTTCCCCAGAGGTGCCTGATGCCACCCACTCCTTGTGGCAGCAGTTGCTTTCCTGTGGAAGGTTCTACCTTCCCCAAGAGCAGAGAGGGAGCTGGAGAAAGAGCTTGCCAGACTGCTCTCCATCCTTTACCAGGAGCCCTGGGTGAGCAGAGTAGTCCCAGCTGAGCACAGATGTGCCAATGGAAGAGCCGTGCCAATGGAAGGCTTGGTGGGAAGGATGATCCAGGATCCATAGGCCTGGCAGCCTGAGCTTGCTGCCGGGGAAGGCCTTGGAGCAGATCCTCCTGAGTGCCATCCCATGGCATGTCAGGGAACCAGGGCATCTGTGGGAGGGTGGGAAAGGGACCGGGACAGGGACAGGGACAGGGACAGGGACAGGAACAGGGACAGGGACAGGGACAGGGACCAGGACAGGGACAGGGACAGGGACAGGGACAGGGACAGGGACAGGGACAGGGACAGGAACAGCTGGGGGTCCTGGCGGGATGTTGAGGGCTTCTGTGTGGTGTTTGCAGGCTGTTGGTGTTGGAGGTGTGTTGGAGAATGAGTTGTCTGGGAGGTGAGAGGTCTAGGCTGGAATTTGAGTCTGTTTAAAGGCAGCATCTGTGGTTTGGCACAGCTTTGCTTATAGGGCCCAGAAAGAATATCTGTGACTGCTTTTGGTCATGGTCCTGATTCTGCTGCAAGGAACAAGAGGGGAGAGCTGTACTCTATTGGCCACTTAGATCTCTATTGCGGGGCAGGGTTAACCATTTTGCCATCTACTCATTGTTGCCAGCAGTTGCTCCAGGTGTTCCTGCCCACAGCCCCTGCAGGCAGGAGCACAGCCCCCAGTGCCCCTGGGCTTTGGCTCCCTCTGGCACAGAAGCCCCCCAGGGGCACAGGTCTCTGGGGCAGGAGACAGCACCAGCCCTGCCAGGGCTTCGGGGGTGGCAGGTCTGCTTGGGCAGGGACTCTGCCTCACCTGCTGGTGTCAGCACTCCCCGGGCCCCAGGGCTCAGAGCAGCATTCCTGCCCTGGCCCACACGTTCCTTGTCTGTGCCACACTTGCGGGTTTGGGATGGCCATGAGCCGGGATGCGTCCCGAGGAGGCCGTGCCAGCTTCTGTGGAAGGCCCTGTGCCCTTCCCAGCGCGGCTGCGTCGGCAGCCCTGGGGGCTCCTTCTGCTGCCCTGAGCCCGCAGAGCAGGGCAGCGTTTGCTGATGGTTTGAGCCCTTCCTAAAGATCCTGCTGGGCTGTCTCAGACACTTGAGGCCAGGGATTCCTTCCAACCTGGGCCACTTTGGGTGGGCAGGGGGCAGCCCCAGCGCAGGGGCAGTGTGTGCAAGGGCCCTTTGTGACACATGCAGCATGGAATGGAGCCCGGTGTCCAAGGGCCCTTGCTGACACGGTGCAGCATGGAATGGAGCCCGGCGTCCAAGGGCCCTTTGTGACACATGCTGACATAGGAGCTGGAAGTGGCAAGAGCACGCCACAGTGCTCGGAGCAGGCGAAGGGACAGGACGGGACAGAGCGGTGCTGTGAGGAGCCCCCGCACAGCGCGCTCGTTCCTGTCCGACCCGGAGCTTTTCTGAGGCATTATTCCTGCAGCTGACCTCGAGGCCAGACCACAGGACTCAGTAACCTGCGGCCTTCCGAGACTTCAATTCTGCAGGTGCCCTTGAGGGCAGAGCATGGGACTTGGTACCCCAGAGTTTTCCAAGGCATCTCTCCTGAGGGTAGCCAGAAATCCAGTCAGTGACATGGGGCAGGGAGCCCTGAGAGTGCCCAAGCTGACCTGAATGGAGGAGGAAGAAGGCAACCCTGCAGCTGCCCCAGCACAGGAGACTGAAGAGGTGGTGCTGTTCCATCCACCACAGAAGGGTGAGTGGCAGAGCCAGGCTGCAAGGCCGGTGCCTTCAGCCAGCTTGGCCCCATCCCATCCCATCCCATCCCATCCCATCCCATCCCATCCCATCCCATCCCATCCCATCCCATCCCATCCCATCCCATCCTCTGGTGACATGTCCATGGACAGGATGGAAGAGCGGCCCGGGCAGTGTTGCCTTCATGGGAGGCAACGGCGACCTGGTTGCAAGGAACAGCACGGCAGCCCAGTCTCCCCTGGTCCACTCGGGCTAACGACACACGCAGGCACCAGTGTGGTGGACGGTTGAAAAGCCTTTATTATCTTATCTCATGGGTTTAAATAGTCTTGGGGGACTCTGCTACGTCAGAGGGGGTTGGCAGGGTCTCTAGGGTTAGTCAGGAGTGGAAAACTACTGGGTTAGGTGTGGTTACATTCTTTGGGGTAATGGATAACATGTTGCAGGGTGAGAGGGGGATGGGGGTCTTTCTTTCTGTCACATCCTGAAATCTTCCGTTCGCCTGTCCCTATCTACTACATCTCTCCCCTCCTTTTTATAAATAAAATGAGGTAGTTGTAGATATAGGCACTGGAGTGAGGTACAAACTTGTAACTTGGTAAGGAAAAAAGGGGTTTGGTAAACCTGAGTAATTCTCGCAAGGTGAGTTTCGAAGGCTTTTGCAACTGACTGTGTTCGCAGTTTTTGGTTTACAGCATTTGTTGCTGTCCCACGAACAGAATGTTCGCCCGTTCTAGACGGGCCTGAACAAACAAGACTAGCTTGTTTAGCAGGCATGGTCTTATGGTAACAGCTAAAAACAGTATTGCCAGTGGACCTACCAGGGCGGAAATTAAAGTGGTGAGCTAAGGTGATTGATTGAACCAGGATTCGAACTAGCTCTGCTGGGTTTCCCTGTCTCTCTTTCTCTGAGCCAGTCTATCTTGGAGTTCTGCCATGGAGTTTTTAACGACTCCTGTATGATCTGTATAAAAGCAGCATTCCTCTTTTAAAGCTGCACACAGTCCTTCTTGTTGCATGAACAAGAGGTCTAGTCCTCGCTTATTCTGTAAAATTATTTCTGAAAGCAAAGAGACTGATTTTTCTAGATAGGAGATGGATTTCTTGATCTTCTACAGGTCTTCGTTGATGGTCATTTGTAGCTGAGAGAGTCCGTGCTGTTGGGTTGCGATGGTTGAGAAACTCGTGGCTGTGCTAGCTGCTCTCAGGCCGAGCAGCATTGCGATAGTTATACCTGTGATTATTTCTCTTTTGTGGAGTTTGTCAGGTTCTTCGAAAAGGTGGTACACTTCTTTATCTGAGTGGTACAGGACCTTAGGAACAATCAGAACTTGGACACAGAAGTCGATAGAGTCATTAAATTTGGCAAGGAACACACAAGGACTCACTCCGGATCGCTGGCAAACCCACATTCTAGATGCGGATGGGACAACCTACTTATTGGTCTTTCTGTTGGGCTTGACAACTTTAGTGCAGAAGTTGCTTTTTTGCTTTGCTAAAGTTGCATTGCCAAAACATTTGCCCTGTCCTGTGATTTGACTCAGGGTGATTCTTCTGCGGGGAGTGTCCCATCTGCACTGGTGGGGGGCATCGGCTGTGGAGTAACTGAAGGGGGTGTTTAAAGCAATGCCTTCGTAGAAAGGGGGTTTAACATTATAACAAAGCTAACAGGAGTTAGTCAGGTTCGGTTTGGTTTCGTTTAGGGTTAGAAAGGTAGCTTTTAGTATACGAAAGTTTGGGTTTGGATCGGACTTGGCTGTGCAGCTTATCTGGAAGGCATCTGTATGGCTAGCCGGGGTGTCGGTGACTTTTGGGGGCAAGGTTTTGGGGTGGGTTGTGTTTTTTTCTTTTTTGTATGAAGCGTTATAGCTACTAATTGGGTGCTTTTCCAAGCTCGGGACGGCTTTTTCACTCCGTTCACTGGGGGGACTTCTTTGCATTGCCAGTGTCGGGGCTACAGTGCTTGGGGAAAAATCGAGCAGTGTGCTCCTGTGTCTGCCTAAAACTGAAGCCCTATGACGTGGGGGTCCTGACTGCCATAAAGGCAGCACGTCCCCCACATCTTCGGGGGCTCTTTTTCTATTTTCATGGCCAGGGCTACCCAGGGGTCCCATTCTGGGGCGTCTCTTGCTGACTCTGCGGCACGGGAGCTGCTTGCGGCGGTAGTGGGTACGAAGGTACCGCAGGCTGTGTTGCGAAATTTGCTGGTGAGGGTACGAAGCTGGCTGCCTCCTGTGGGGGTATGGGGTATAAGGGCACCCCGTCTCACTGGGGGTTGGCATAGATGGGCTGCCTTGCATTCGCGGCGGGAGGAGGCTGAGTGCAGCCCGCACGCCCCTTCTCTCTCCTGTTTCCCTGGGGCTGGGACCTGCAGTCTTTGGTGAGGTGCCCCTTCTTCCCGCAGCCCCAACAGGCTCTTCTCGGGCGTGTTTGGGGTGGAGGCGCTGCGGCGGGCTGCCGTGCCGGCTGGGGACCATTCAGCGCAGGCTATTTTTATTTCTCCCCAGTCGGTAAACTGGGCTGGTTCGTATTGTGGCTGCTTTTCGGTGCGGCTTAAAGCTTTACTCGGTTTTGTTTTAAATTGCGTTGGCTCTGTTTCCTCCGTCTCAGAGTCCCAGCCGGCTTCCGTCAGCTCTTCCGAGCTGCCGGAGCTGCTGCCGGACTCCGAGTCGGAAGTCGAATGCCAGCGCACTTCCGGGGCTCGGTGCCGTTTTGTGCGGCTCCGACCCCGCTCCTCCCCCCGGGGGTGGCACTGCTGCCGCCCCCGGGCTCGCCCTGCCTCCTGCAGGGGGGGGTTTCTCCCTTACATGGTAGTGGCGTTAAGCGCGGCTGCCAATTGGCTCCGAGCCCTCTGCCGCTCTCCTCCTCTTTCTCCCGCACACGCGCATTAGCAAAACTCCGCGCCTCTGGGCTCTTCGCGCCGAGACTGCCCACGCCCTGCCCCTCCCCTTGGCTGCCGGTGCCATTTTCAAAGGGGTATGGAGGTGGCGTGGGTAGGATCTCCTCCCGAGCCACGGCCTCCACGCCTCTGGCTTCCCCCGCCAGCCTCCGTCAACAGAACCCCGCGCGCCGCTGCACTTCTGGCAGCGGGCCACTGACCGGCGGCGGTGGGGCGGATGGGGAACCCGCAGATTTTTGGGAAGGTTCTGTGGGGGGATTTGGGCTCTGGTCCGGGGAGGGGGGGTGACGCGCTGGGCCCCCCCGGATCCCCGCTCCCGGGCGGATTGCCCTCAGGGGCGGTTTGTGTTGCCGCTCCTACGCCTAGCTTGGGTGTAACTAATAAACACGTACGCGCTGCTCTCCATGTCTCTTGCTCTTCTATTGCTTTGCGTAGGGCTTTCTCGACTTTGCCCCATGCCTTAAGGCATTTGCCGCTGCCTGAGGATTTCGTGTCCTCGGCCAGCATGGCTGTGCATTTTTCCCATATTTCTGGATGCAAAACCTCCACAGGGAGTTCAATTGCCCCAAGCTCAAGCAGCCTTGCTATAGCAAGATAAAAGTCTTTGGGCTTACACTCAATTCCCCATTGCTTATGAACCTCACTTACGACCCTGGCGATGGCGTCTATGACGATCGTGGGTCCGGGGACGTCTCCCCCGCCGAGAACACGGTTTCACCGGTTTGGCCGCTGCTCTTGTCCAGGCGACACCCGCTACCCGAGCGAATTTTTCCCGGGTTTCGGCACCAGATATCTTGCTTTCATGGGAGGCAACGGCGACCTGGTTGCAAGGAACAGCACGGCAGCCCAGTCTCCCCTGGTCCACTCGGGCTAACGACACACGCAGGACACCAATGTGGTGGACGGTCGAAAAGCCTTTATTATCTTATCTCATGGGTTTAAATAGTCTTGGGGGACTCTGCTAAGTCAGAGGGGGTTGGCAGGGTCTCTAGGGTTAGTCAGGAGTGGAAAACTACTGGGTTAGGTGTGGTTACATTCTTTGGGGTAATGGATAACATGTTGCAGGGTGAGAGGGGGATGGGGGTCTTTCTTTCTGTCACATCCCGAAATCTTCCGTTCGCCTGTCCCTATCTACTACAGGGCAGACACCCCACAGTGGCCGTGCTCCATCCACCTGGGGCATCCCGGGGCTGTCCCTGCCTGGGCAGCGCAGGGCTGGGCTGTGTTCTCCGGCCTCTCCCGCAGCCCCTCAGCTCAGGCTGCGCTCGCTCTTTGCCAGGTGCAGCCGTGCAGCGCACACGAGAGCAGGAACGCAGCCGTGGCCACTTCCACAGAACAGCGCAGGTACCTGCAGCCATCCCCACCTGCGCTGGGCCTGCTGGCACTGCTCAGCCCAGCAGCACACCTGAAGCACTCCGTGGCTTCTTGCCCTTCTCCTACAGCTCGTTTGCAAATTCATCAAGAGAATTTGGCAGGATGAGACCAGCGCCATGGGCCCTGGGTTCAGAGCCTACTCAGAGCTCCTGGGACATGAGACCAGTGCCACCCTGCTGGATTTGCTTGTGCAGAGGGGTGTTTCCAGAGCAGAGCAAGTAGGCAGCTGTGGCCAGGCTTCAATTCCCCCATGAGTCACACGGCTTCCCAAGCCACAGTGCTGGGCCCTGTGAGCCTTTGAGGCCATCGCAGTGCGGTGGGAAGGGAAGCACTTCTCTGGGGACACTGGGAACACTGCTCCCTCTGGCAGCTTTCGAAGTCTCCCTGTGCCTTCTCCAGGTGCTTGCCATGGTGAGATACATCCACCAGTGGCTCATGGCCAATGATTCTGCTGAGCATAGGCTGGACAACGCCCTGCTGTATCTCACAGAAGCGCAGCCAAATGACACAATAATGACACTCCTGCGTGTAGCCCCATTGTGTGACAGGTATGGGGCCCACCTGCCCAGAGGGCTCAGGGCTCCCCAGCCCATCAGCCTACACAGCCTGTCCCAGGTGTCTGACCAACAGAGAGTCCCAGGGCCCTCTGGCTGCTCCCTTTCCCAGCCCTGGCATGTCAGCCCCGATCTTGCTACCATGCGCCCTCGCTGCCCCTCAGGGGCCTGTCCCCACAGGGCTGGGCTGCCTGAGTGCAGCTGGAGAGGGGCAGTGGGCAAAGGCAGAGCCGTCAGTCAACCCAGGCCCCTAGAGATGCCTAGGCCACAGTGCTGTGTCTGAGATCCCCTGAGACGGAGCTCTAACCCCGCAGAGCTGCCATGGCCATGTGGAAGAGCATCATGTGCACGCCCTGGACTGCAGAGCTGGCACAGCAGATACTCCTGAATGTGCTGGGGAGCTGGCCAGAGCACAGCACGTGCACCTCCGATGGGGACAAAAAAGGTGTCTTTACTCTGGCTGTGAGTTTCTGCCTTTGCTGGCCCCAAGGCCACCTGTCCAACAGCTCTCCATCCTCCTTCCCCCACTGCATCTCCCTGCCTCAGGCACTGGCCTGAAACCTGGCCTCGGGGCAGCTCCAGGGCCACCAGGCCCGGTGCTCCCCCTGTTCTCTCCGGGCCTCTCCCTGCCACGCTCGGGCTCTGCCACACGGACACCTCGGCACTGAGCGCTGTCTCAGGGGGCTTTGTCCTTTGCAGGCAACTGTGGTGATATGGAAGATCCTCCAGGAGCCCTGTGTCCCAGATATAGTGATGGAGCATTTCCCACAGTTATTTTTGCATCTGCTCTTCCAAGTGTTCTTCAGCACCAAAGAGATGCCAGAGGAGGTCGATACCTTCTGGAAGGGATGCCAGGAAGAACATGGCCTTGCCACCAGCCCCAAATAGTGCTCCATCCCAGTCCTTCTGTCCCTGCCACACAGCCAGGGCAGGAGCCAGTGCTCCCAGTGTGACCCGGGCTTTGATCTGCACTCAGGTTTGCAGTGAGGACCCTGAAGTCCCTGCTGTGCCAAATGGACTATGAGGATCTGGTGGTGTCAATGGAACGCAAGCATGGCTGGGACACACTGCTCTGTGCTGACACCCACCATTATGCCGTGGGTCTGCTGGCCAGGTGAGACCCCCTTCTCCCCATTGCTCCCGGCATTTGTGCTCTGTGTCTGGGGTATCCCACTCAGTCCCCGTGGCTGTGGGCCAGAGGGACGAGGGATGGCCAAGCAGACTGGGAAAGGCTGGGAGAGGAGGGTGCCCAGTAGCAGCCACATCTCCAAGGGCCCAGGTCCCCCTGCAGGTGGGGGGGTAAAGACAAGAACTGCGTCAGTCTGGCCTGGGAGGGGCTTCCCCCCCAGCTCAGGGTCTTAGTGTCATAGGAGCGGGCTACCAGCCGGGTAATCATTATTACTGACTCCATGTATTGCAGAAGTATGATCAATAATTAACTTTATTAGGAAACCCATTGTTCTTATAGATAGTTATAATATAGGTAGATTTAATTGGTTTTCTAGTCTAAATACTATCACCATTAGATAATTAAGAAAGCACCCTTTGGTAGACAAATCTCCATAACATATACCACATGTTCAAAATACCAGTTTCAGCATGTTAAGATAAGAATGTTTTTTCTTTCTTTCCTCTGATCTTCTCAGACTTTCTCAGGCGATGCCTGGGAAAGTTGTCTGTTTCTCTCTGAGGCCAGAGAGCTGCTGCCACATTTAGTGCCATTTTCCTCCTTGCAGAGAGATGTGCAATGAATCCACCTGCTTGTGCAAAATCATCTCATGCTGTCTCCTTGAGTTTCTCAGCAAAGAGATGCTGTACTGGCACTTCCCTGCCCTGGCATTCCTTGTGGAGGTGAGTCTGAAGGCCAGCACTGCCTCCCAGCTCTCTGCCCTCTCGCAGCCGCAGCTGCCTGGGACGGTGCCCACGCCCTGTGCTGCTGCCTGGTCCCCGCCCTGTGCGGTTCTGGGCTCCTGCCGGCCGGGTCCCCTGTCACTGTCCTGTGCCTTTCAGGTCCTGCATTGCCTGGACTTGAGAGCATGCAGTGACAGCATCATGGATCTCTTGTCGAGGCACTTGCTGAGTGAGCGCACAGAGATGCGCCGCCAGGTTCTGAGGGCCCTCCTCTTGCTCAGGGATAATCCCTCACTGGTAAGGAGGGGCAGCAGCTGAAACCGTGCAGGCAGCGTGGGGCTGGGGAACACAGTCGCTGGAACTTGGCTGGGCTTCAGGCACTGGGGCAGCCGCTCCCAGCTCTCCTGCCTCCCACTTCAGCTGCCCGAGTGCTGCGGGACAGGCCTGTGGCCTCTGGGCCCTGTGGCAGCAGGGTGGCCTTTCACACACTTTTCTTCCAAACAGGCCAAAAGTATGTGGAGCCTGACCGAAAGCCTCGGGAAGCTCCTGCAGGAAAATGATAGTGATATGGTCAGGATGGCCATTGTTCTACTTACTGATTTGTTCCTGGTTAATCACACCCCAATACCCAGCCCCATCGCCCTGCAGCTGGCTAAGGTGCTCCTGCCACTCTTTGACCATGTAAGGCTCTGTGCCCTCAGCCACGGCCACTGGCTGCTGCCCAGACACTTGGTGCCCTGTGGAGATGCAGGCCTGCGCCAACGTGGGCCAGAATCAGCTGATGCCAAGGTCTTGTTTACTTTCTGTTCCAAAGGATGATATCCACGTGCAGCAGCTCTCCATGTTTGTCTTTCGAACCTTGCTGTCCGCTGTAGCAGAAGAAGGAAAAAAGCCCCTGATGACACAAGTGTGTAAGAGCCTGCTGCCACTCTTCTTCCACTGCCATGAAGATAATTAGTGTGTGGCAGAGGTGAGGACACCTGGGCTGCTGCTGTTCCCCTGGGAGGGGGCTCGGCTGCCTCCTGCCCTGGCGCCTTGCGGGCTGCAGCCTCCTCCTGGCCCTGGCACAGGCATGATGATCCTGGGCTCTGGGCTGCGGGGACATTTCCATGTCTCTATTGCTCTCCAGTCTTCTCAGGAAACCCTGCTTTGTTTGGCCAAATTTCTGAATAGGAGAGACCTTGAAAAATCTGTAAAGAAGGAGAAACTGTGGAGGTTCATTAAGATCCTGGTAAGGAGGGCCGGGAAGCTGCAGCCCCAGCCTGGAGCAGCCCCTGAGCGCGGTGCTCGGTGTGCGGGCTGGCAGCTGTGCCCCTGCCTGCTGCTGCAGCCCGAGGCCGCGCGGGCTCTGCTCCAGGCTGTGCTGTCAGTGTCACATCACAGACATGTCAGTGTGACATCACAGAGATGACCATGTGACATCACAGAGAGCTTCATGGTATCATTGAGATGTCAGTGTCACATCACAGAGAGCTGTGTGAAATCACAGAGATGTCTCTGTGACATCACAGGAGCTTGCATGACATCACTGAGATGTAAATGTGACATCACAGACAGCTGTCTGTGTGACATCACAGACATGGCATTGTGACATCACAGAGATGTCAATGTGACATCACAGAGAGCTGTGTGACTTCACAGGGATGTCAGAGTGACATCAAAAAGATGTCTAGGTGACATCAAGTGGAGCTTGTGTGACATCACAAAGATGACGTTGTGACATGACAGAGAACAGTGTGACATGACAGAGAGTTGTGTGACATCAAAGAGATGTCCGTGTGACATCACAAAAAGCTGTGTGACATCACAGAAATGTCACTGTGACATCACAGATGTGACCGCATGACATGACAGAGAGCTATGTGACATCAAAGGGATGCCAATGTGATATCACAGTATTTTGTGTGACATCACGGATATGACAGTGTTACATCACAGAGATGTCAGTGTGACATCAAAGAGAGTTGTGTGACATCACTGAGATGACTGTGTGACATCACAGGAGGTTGTGTGACATCACTGAGATCTCAGTGTGACATAACAGAGATGACCGTGTGACATCACAGAGAGCTGTGTGACATCACAGTGAGTCAATGTGACATCACAGAGATGTCCATGTGACATCACAGATATCTGTGTGACATCACAAATAGCTCTGTGACATCATAGAGATCTCCATGTGACATCACAGAAATGTCTCTGTGACATCACAGGAGGTTGTGTGACATCACAAAGGTGTCCATGTGACATCACAGAGAGTGGTGTGACATCACAGAGATGTCATTATGACATCACAGAGTGTGTGACATCACATGGAAGTCAATGTGACATCACAGAGAGCTGTGTGACGTCACAGATATGTCAGTGTGACCTCACAGAGATGTCATCTTGACATCACAAGAAGTTGTGTGACATCACAGAGATGTCAGTGTAACCTCACAGAGAGCTTTGTGACATCACAGGCTTAGTGTGAAACCACAGAGAGCTGTGTCATGTCACAAAGGTTTCAGTGTGACATAATAGAGATATCATTGTGACATCATAGGAGGTTGTATGACATCACTTAGATGACCGTGTGGCATCACAGAGAGCTGTGTGACATCACAGAGATGTCAGAGTCACCTCACACAGATGTCTTTGTGACATCAAGTGGAGATTGTGTGACATCACAAAGATGACCTTGTGACATGACAGAGAGCAGTGTGACATCACAGAGATGTCCATGTGACATCACAAAAAGCTGTGTGACATCACAGAGAGCTATGTGACATTAAAGACAGTTGTGTGACATCACAGAAATGTCAGAGTGACATCAAAGAGAGCTGTGTGACATCAGAGAGATGTCTGTGTGACCTCACAAAAAGCTGTGTGACATCACAGAGATGATTGTGTCACATCAAAGAGAGCTGTCTGACATTAGAGAGATGTCAGTGTGACATCACAAAAATGTCTCTGTGACATCAGAGGAGGATGTGTGAGAGCACAGCGATCACATAGAGCTTCGTGGCGTCACAGAGTTGTCTGTGTACATCACAAGAGATATTGTGACATCAGAAAGATGTCCCTGTGAAATCACAGAGAGCTGTGTGACATCACAGAGATGTCAGTGTGACATCACAGGAAGTTGTATGATATCACAGAAATGTTTGTGGGACATCACAGAGGGCTTTGTGACATCACATAGCTGTCACTGTGACATCACAAACAGCTATGTGACCTCACAGTTTCAGTGTGACATCACAGCGATGTACGTGTGACGTCACAGAGAGGCCAAAGGCCTTTCCCAAAGCACTGGGGCAGGTGAGGCAGGAGAGCTGGGAGCAGCTGCCTCAGCTCCTGAAGCCCTGCCAGCCCAAGGGGCTGCTTTGCCCAGCGCAGCTTCAGCCACTGCCCCCTTCTCACCATCCAAGGATCCTTGGTGAGCACTGTGAGACCTCACTCAGGCTCCACATTCTTTTGGCCTGTTTGGAACAAAAGTGTGTGAAAGGCCACCCTGCTGCCACAGGGTCCAGAGGCCACAGGCCTGTCCCGCAGCACTCGGGCAGCTGAAGTGGGAGGCAGGAGAGCTGGGAGCGGCTGCCCCAGTGCCTGAAGCCCAGCCAAGTTCCAGCGACTGCGTTCCCCAGCCCCACGCTGCCTGCACGGCTTCAGCTGCTGCCCCTCCTTACCAGCGAGGGATTATCCCTGACCAAGAGGAGGGCCCTCAGAACCTGGCGGCGCATCTCTGTGCACTCACTCAGCAAGTGCCTCGACAAGAGATCCATGATGCTGTCACTGCATGCGCTCAAGTCCAGGCAATGCAGGACCTGAAAGGCACAGGGCAGTGACAGGGGACCCGGCCAGCAGGAGCCCAGAACCGCACAGGGCGGGGACCAGGCAGCAGCACAGGGCGTGGGCACCGTCCCAGGCAGCTGCGGCTACGAGAGGGCAGAGAGCTGGGAGGCAGTGCTGGCCTTCAGACTCACCTCCACAAGGAATGCCAGGGCAGGGAAGTGCCAGTACAGCATCTCTTTGCTGAGAAACTCAAGGAGACATCATGAGATGCTTTTGCACAAGCAGGTGGATTCATTGCGCATCTCTCTGCAAGGAGGAAAATGGCACTAAGATGTGGCAGCAGCTCTCTGGCCTCAGAGAGAAACAGACAACTTTCCCAGGCATCGCCTGAGAAAGTCTGAGAAGATCAGAGGAAAGAATGAAAATCATTCTTATCTTAACATGCTGCAACTGGTATTGTGAACATATGGAATATGTTACGGAGATTTGTCTACCAAAGGGTGCTTTCTTAATTAACTAATGGTGATAGTATTTAGACTAGAAAACCAATTAAATCTACCTATATCATAACTATCTATAAAAACAATGGGTTTCCTAATAAAGTTAATTATTAATCATACTTCTGCAATACATGGAGTCAGTGATAATGATTACCCGGCTGGTAGCCCGCTCCTATGACACTAAGACCCTGAGCTGGGGGGGGAAGCCCCTCCCAGGCCAGACTGATGCAGTTCTTGTCTTTACCCCCCACCCTGCAGGGGGACCTGGGCCCTTGGAGATGTGGCTGCTACTGGGCACCCTCCTCTCCCAGCCTTTCCCAGTCTGCTTGGCCGTCCCTCGTCCCTCTGGCCCACAGCCACGGGGACTGAGTGGGATACCCCAGACACAGAGCACAAATGCCGGGAGCAATGGGGAGAAGGGGGTCTCACCTGGCCAGCAGACCCACGGCATAATGGTGGGTGTCAGCACAGAGCAGTGTGTCCCAGCCATGCTTGCGTTTCATTGACACCACCAGATCCTCATAGTCCATTTGGCACAGCAGGGACTTCAGGGTCCTCACTGCAAACCTGAGTGCAGATCAAAGCCCGGGTCACACTGGGAACACTGGCTCCTGCCCTGGCTGTGTGGCAGGGACAGAAGGACTGGGATGGAGCACTATTTGGGGCTGGTGGCAAGGCCATGTTCTTCCTGGCATCCCTTCCAGAAGGTATCGACCTCCTCTGGCATCTCTTTGGTGCTGAAGAACACTTGGAAGAGCAGATGCAAAAATAATTGTGGGAAATGCACCATCACTATAACTGGGACACAGGACTCCTGGAGGATCTTCCATATCACCACAGTTGCCTGCAAAGGACAAAGCCCCCTGAGACAGCGCTCAGTGCTGAGGTGTTCGGGTGGCAGGGCCCGAGCATGGGAGGGAGAGGCCCAGAGAGACACAGGGGGAGCACCAGGCCTGGTGGCCCTGGAGCTGCCCCGAGGCCAGGTTTCGGCCAAGTGCCTGAGGCAGGGAGACACCGTGGGGGAAGGAGGATGGAGAGCTGCTGGAGAGGTGGCCTTGGGGCCAGCAAAGTCCACTGGCAGAAACTCACAGCCAGGACAAAGACACCCATTTTGTCCCCATCGGAGGTGCACGTGCTGTGCTCTGGCCAGCTCCCCAGCACATCCAGGAGTATCTGCTGTGCCAGCTCTGCAGTCCAGGGCGTGCACATGATGCTCTTCCACATGGCCATGGCAGCTCTGCGGGGTTAGAGCTCCATCTCAGGGGATCTCAGACACACACCGTGGCCTGGGCATCTCTAGGGGCCCGGGTTGACTGACGGCTCTGTCTTTTCCCACTGCCCCTCTCCAGCAGCAGTCAGACAGCCCAGCCCTGTGGGGACAGGCCCCTGAGGGGCAGCGAGGGAGCATGGCAGCAAGGTTGGGGCTGACATGCCAGGGCTGGGAAAGGGAGCAGCCAGAGGGCCCTGGGACTCTCTGTTGGTCAGACACCTGGGACAGGCTGTGTAGGCTGATGGGCTGGGGAGCCCTGAGCCCTCTGGGCAGGTGGGCCCCATACCTGTCACAGGATGGGGCCACATGCAGGAGTGTCATTACCTCATCATTTGGCTGTGCTTCTGTGAGATACAGCAGGGCGTTGTCCAGCCTATGCTCAGCAGAATCATTGGCCATGAACCACTGGTGGATGTATCTCACCATGGCGGGCACCTGGAGAAGGCACAGGGAGACTTGGAAAGCTGCCAAAGGGAGCAGTGTTCCCTGTGTCCCAAGAGAAGTGCTTCCCTTCCCACCGCACTGCGATGGCCTCAAAGGCTCACAGGGGCCAGCACTGTGGCTTGGGAAGCCGTGTGACTCATGGGGGAATTGAAGCCTGGCCACAGCTGCCTACTTGCTCTGCTCTGGAAACACCCCTCTGCACAAGCAAATCCAGCAGGGTGGCACTGGTCTCATGTCCCAGGAGCTCTGAGTATGCTCTGAGCCCAGGGCCCATGGCGCTGGTCTCATCCTGCCAAATTCTCTTGATGAATTTGCAAACGAGCTGTAGGAGAAGGGCAAGAAGCCACGGAGTGCTGCAGGTGTGCTGCTGGGCTGAGCAGTGCCAGCAGGCCCAGCGCAGGTGGGGATGGCTGCAGGTACCTGCGCTGTTCTGTGGAAGCGGCCAAGGGCGGGTTCCTGCTCTTGTGTCTGGTCCAGGGCTGCACCTGGCAAAGAGCGAGCACAGCCCGAGGTGAGGGGCTGCGGGAAAGGCCGGAGAACACAGCCCAGCCCTGCGCTGCCCAGGCAGGGACAGCCCCGGGATGCCCCAGGTGGATGGAGCACGGCCACTGTGGGGTGTCTGCCCTGTAGTAGATAGGGACAGGCGAACGGAAGATTTCGGGATGTGACAGAAAGAAAGACCCCCATCCCCCTCTCACCCTGCAACGTTATCCATTACCCCAAAGAATGTAACCATGAAGAGAGCCTGACAGAGGAATGGTTGAACGACAAGGGACATGATATTGTAAAGTTAATCCAAATAGGGAGGGCTACGTGACTGCTGCAAAGTTCGCATGGCCCTGAAGAATAGATGATGTGCAGAAAGCAGGATATTGAAATTGCTTAGTATGTAGAAGTAGATAGAGAAGAACAAAGGGGGTACTAAGCTGTTCTAACTGCAAGGCCAGCCGGACAGGCATGTATCGATCATAACGATACTTTTAAGATAATAGTACAAGTCACATAGCAACCAATCATGAGCTTGGCTTTTGCAATATGTATGAGCTAATTAACGAACATATATAAACTATGTAATCTGTTACAATAAACTGAGACTTGATGATCATGATATCATGAGTCTTGTCTCCCGCGGCATTTTTCTCTAACAACTGGCGCCCGAAAGCAGGGACCTGATCCGAGCCTAAGGCGAGAGAAGTGCTGCGTTGGAGTGCGGGTCCTGCAGCTGGAAGAACGGCGAAAATAAAGAGAAGAAGCGAAACGCTCTTCTCCGCGCCCTGAGTGACCGTAGAAGCGGGCTCAGCCGATATGTGCTGCCGAAGCCTGAAGGAGCCAGCAACGGTACCGACGTAACCATGGAAAAGCAAGCAGCATATGATTTATTTAGTGCTTCTCTTAGAAAAAGGCAGATTAGGGGGATTGACTTAGATAAGGATCTCCCTTCGCTATTGCATCATGCTGAGTCTTACGGCTTTTTCGTTAACCCCCATAGTGTTCATGAACTTTCCGAATGGAGGAAATATGGGGATAAGTTGGTGGAGTTAGTGTTAGATGAGGATAAAACGGGTAAGAAGATGGGTAAGCTTTGGCGGGTAGTTCATAGTGAATTGCTAATGTGTCAGGCAGAAAAGAAGGCAGTGGAAGGGATACGGACAGCCCGGGAAAAAAATAAGGAATATGAACCCTCGCTTTCTTCTAGTGAGCCTAACCCTCCGGTCCTTACAAATTTCCCTGTCCCCATCTCTGCTCCTGAAATGCCTGCACCGCCCACAGATACTAGTGGCATTGAGGTGCTGCCATCAGCTCCCCCTCTACCCCCACCGTCGCGTCCCCCTCCGGCAATTCAAAACGTTACCGTAGCACCCTCCTCGCGGCATCCGCCGTCTCCCGGCCAGGCGCCTGTCCCTAGGGCAGATTCTGACCTCGTGGAGGCCATGGCTAAGGGAAGACGTGAGTTATGGGCTACTATTGCACAGGAGGGCATGCAGACGGGGGACGCTGAGCTCTTCACGGCAGCACAGGAAACCCTTGCGTTTCCGGTGATATTTTCGCCGAATGGCGACGGGGGGTACACTGCGCAGGTCCAGAGCATGGACTGGAAACTGTTGACACAGCTGCGCGCCACTGTGGGGAGCTATGGTATCGCCAGTGAGCCTGCCAGGCAAATGCTTGATTTTATTTTTAATGCTCACACTTTATTGCCTTCCGATGTTAGGGGAATGGCCAAATTGATCTTCACGCCGCATCAACGCTTACTTTTTGAGGCACGCTGGAGAGAGGAAGCGGAGAGAAGTGCCAATTTACCAAGGGCTCAGGGGGATCCTTTGGCAGGGCTTACTGTAGCCGAGCTCATGGGACAGGGTAATCATGTACGCTTAGAACAACAGGCAGCACTAGGACCTGACAAATTAAGAGAAGCAACAGTGGTGGCAAGAAGAGCCATAAACAAAGTCAAGACCCCGGGTGCAATTCCAATGTATATGGGGATTAAACAAGGCAGGGAGGAGCCTCTTGGCACATTCGTAGATAAAATAATGGAGGCGTTGTCCAAAGCAGGGGTGGCTGATCATATGCAGGATGCCCTACTTAAGCAGTGCATACTCCAGAATAGCAATCCCACAACTAGAAATTTGATTACTTCTATCCCTGGGGATTGGACTGTCCAAGCATTGTTAGAAAAGGCTGCTTCAGTACCAGTTGGAACTCAGGCACTATTGGTTAATGCTTTGCAAGAGATAGGACAGGGATTACGAGAACAGGCAAGCTCTCAAAATCAGGTTTTAGCTTCTCAAAATCAGGTTTTAGCAGCCCTTGCTCCCCTTCAGGCTACGGCTGGGCGCCCCCATTCTAATACTACCGGGGGGGCACGTGTAAAATGCTACCGCTGTGGAAACTTAGGTCACACTCGAAGGGAATGCGGAGCAACAGGAGTCTGGTGTGGCAGATGCCAATCAAACACCCACAACTCTAACGCATGCAAAAGGAAGCAGGGAAACTTCAGGAGCAGCGCGATCAGCGGCCGCGCCGGGACACAAATAGCAGCTGCAAAAATGAAGCCACTCAGCAATTCCAGCCTGCCACCTGCGGGAGCCTCGGCCTGGACTTGGCAGCCGCAGTAGACACTGATCTCCTAACTTCAAGACCACATAAAATTCCAACTGGAATCCATGGCCCCTTGCGAATACACGGACAAGCTATGGGAGGACTCATTATTGGCCGCTCTTCAGCCTCTATTTTAGGCCTCTTTGTGGAACCAGGGATCATCGATGCCGACTGCTGCGGCGAAATCATGATCATTGCTCATACGCCATATCCCCCCGTGACAGTACCAAAAGGTCAAAGGATTGCTCAGTTAATCCCACTGCCACAAATGACCAAAGGATTGGAACCTATATCCCAAGTCCCCAGGACTCCAGAGGGATTTGGCTCAACAGGAGGTCTCGCATTGCTTACCTTGGATCTCAACACCCGCCCCAGGAAATCCTGTCGCTTGATCCATCAGGGACACAGCATTGTGCTTAAAGGACTTCTGGATACGGGCGCAGATACCAGCATTATTGACCCAGGTCATTGGCCTGCGTCTTGGCCCACCCAGCCCACAGCAACCACGGTGAGCGGCATCGGCGGAATGACACTCGCAAGCCGCACCCCAGTGCTGACTGTTGAAATTGAAGGGAGACAGGCGTCTGCAGCGCTCTCTATAACAACCTTACCACCCGCTGTTCAATGCTTGATTGGCCGTGATGTTCTGGCCCAGCTGGGCCTCGTCCTTACCAACGATCATTCTTTTCAGTGACGGCCATTGCTTGGATCTTCCCGCTACCACTTACATGGACTACTAACGAGCCTGTGGTAGTTAAGCAATGGCCTTTGAAACGGGAAAGTCTGGAGCAGACACATTTGTTGGTTGATGAACAATACAAGCAGGGACATCTTAGACCATCCACAAGCCCTTGGAACACTCCGATCTTTGTTATCAAGAAAAAGTCGGGCAATTACCGGCTCTTGCATGATCTCAGAGCAGTAAATGATCAGATGGAACCTATGGGAGCACTGCAACCTGGGATGCCGAATCCTGCTATGTTACCACAAGAATGGCCCATCTTAGTTATAGATTTGAAAGACTGCTTCTTTACTATTGCTCTGCACCCTGCAGATACTAAAAGGTTTGCCTTTACTCTCCCTGCCCTCAATCATGGCGAGCCAGCCAGGAGATTTGAATAGACGGTTTTGCCACAAGGAATGCGTAATTCGCCCACAATTTGTCAGCTATATGTAGATGCAGCACTTCAGCCACTGCGACAACGCATGCCCGATACCATCATCTATCACTACATGGATGATATTCTGTTCGCACAAGCAACCCCCTTTTTAGACTCTCAAATCCATGATATCCTGCATACCTTAGAGAAGTCTTCTCTCGTCATTGCAGCCAACAAAATTCAATTTTCTGCTCCATGGAAATACTTGGGATGGACGATCACTCAACAGCGAGTTACACCACAGAAGCTATCTATCCAGTCATCAGTCAACACCTTGCATGAAGCGCAAAGGCTTTTGGGCGACCTACAATGGCTCAAGCCAGTTACTGGAATTCCTAATATCCTTTTAGACAAACTGCGCCCACTCCTCAAAGGAACCGATCCCTGCACTCCAGTTCGCCTGACGTCAGATCAACGTCGTGCTTTACACGACATTACACACTGCATCTCTACTGGTTTTGTGAGACGTCTTGATCCTGATCTTCCTTTACATTTGACCATTTGGAACACTGAGGACCACCTATTAGGGGCTGTCACCCAGCATGAAAAGAAAACGGGGGAGACAGTGGTGCTAGAATGGATCTCACCCCCATTACAGCAAAAAAGAACTGTAACCTCCAAGGTCGACAGCCTGGCAACACTTATCAAGAAGGGACGTACTCGTATTTTAGAGATAAGTGGTTCAGAACCAGTAAAAATCAATATACCCATGGAAAAACCCACTTTGGACTGGTACCTTCTAAACTCTGCACCCCTTGCCGAAGCATTGCTTTCATCTGCAGCTACTGTTAGTACAGGACCCCTTACACCCAAACAATTACAATGGGTAGGAAAATGGACATGGATACAGAAACCCCTCAGAAAGGAGAAGCCTATCTCAAATGCCATTACAGCTTTCACAGACGCAGGCCGCAAATCACGCAGAGCGGCTGTGGTCTGGAAGACAGAACAACAATGGCATTATCAGATACTGGAAGCAACATTTCAGGACAACTTACAGACATTGGAGTTAAGGGCAGTTATTTGGGCAGTATCTCACTTGTTGGGGCCACTGAACGTTGTTTCTGACTCACTCTATGTCGTAGGAGTGGCATCAAGGATTGAAGATGCCGCCATCAAGGAGGTCCAAAATCAGCGTCTTTACGAGCTCTTTCTTCAATTAAAGCGCGCCTTAAGGAACAGAAGGGAGGCATATTCTATCATACATGTCCGCAGCCACAAATGGAATGAAGGACTGGGAGCAGGCAATGCCAGAGCCGACAAATTAGTGTCAGTGTCAATTGCTCATCAAGTAGTACTTCCACGGCAAACAATGGCCCGAGAGAACCATGCTATCTTTCATCAGAATGCCAAAGGCCTATCACAGGAGTTCCGTATTCCACTACAAGAAGCTAGAGCTATTGTTAAGGCTTGCCCCATATGTAGCCATCACAACAGAGGAGTGGGCCTGGGAATAGGAGTAAATCCGCGAGGCCTGCAAGCTAATGAACTTTGGCAGATGGATGTCACCCATGTACCTAGTTTTGGTCGTTTGAAGTACGTCCATGTGACTATTGATACTTACAGCCATTACATATGGGCTACTGCTCAGACAGGAGAACGGGCCCTTCATGTGGAGTGACATCTCAGCAGCTGTATCGCAGTCATGGGAGTGCCTCAGAAGATCAAGACTGATAATGGCCCTGCTTATTGCAGTAAACGTGTTGCCCGCTTTATGCAAACATGGAACATCACACACGTTACAGGGATTGCAAACTCCCCTACTGGACAGGCAATAGTAGAGAGAGCCAATGTAACTCTTAAACAATATCTGGAAAAATACATTGATACAGTCAGCGTGCAGGATAGGTTATTGAAATGCCTGTTTGTGCTTAATCACTTATGTATTTTTGGAGATGGGGGGTTACCCGCAGCAATTACTCACTTTGCCTCTAAAGCCCCTACCCCTCCGCAAATGGTAGTCAGGTATAGAGATCCAAAAACAGGGATTTGGCAAGGTCCAGCCAAAGTATTATACTGGGGCAGGGGCTATCTCTGTGTTTCTACACCAACAGGTACTGTGTGGGTCCCAGCTAAGTGGGTGCGGCCCACCAATGACCAGCCCGGAGCAGAGAAGGAGGCAGCGCCTACAGAGGACGATCTCCAGGATCCTGTATGAATTAGAAGAAGAGTTTCAGATTAAATTCCTGTTTGACTCGGAGAGAGAAGTTGAAGACTGCCTCTTGCCTCAGTTAGCTAGAGACTTTGACCGCTTTTGTCCGCTTGCTTGCTTGACTTGCAATAGTTATGACCACCAATCTTGGGTAAAAATATATTGTGGAGGGTGCTCTCATCGTTGGTGGATTCATCAGCACCACCTTACCTCTGCATTCTGGTGTCTTACCTGTCAGCGCCAGTGGAGCTTTGACTCACCACAGTGCGCTTTAACACGATTAACAGGTCAGCCTATCAGGGAGAGCCTGAGATTAATAGAAAATAGAGAAGACCTGGAATTAAGAAGGCTAGCTTGGAGGGTACAGCACTTAGTAGAGAAAATTCTAGGTGTTAAAAGGACAGGGATTATAGATTCCTGTTGTCAGAATGGCATTGGCATCCCCATTCAGTGGCAAGTTGACCCAGACGAATGGGACACGCAGTGTAGGAAGTTTCGTCATCGCAGCCGTGCTGCTAAGTGTGCAGGCATACGTCCCACCTCAACCTAAAACAAATGTATGGGTCACAATGGCAAATCTAACAGGGCAAGAGTCCATCTGTCTTGCTTTATCTTCCCCAGGCAATCCATTCTCCACCTGCCTAGTCGGTCTACCATTGGATACATGGCCATGTCCTACACGTGTTCCAACTTGCGATAATTTAAATTTGAATACTACTGTAGATAATTGGGACAGGTGGGTGCCCTACTTACCGATCGCCCCGGCAGAACCCCAGGAGCTAGAGCTACTGGGGGCAGTTGGCATGGATTGCTGTTTGTACTTTAACTGGACAAGCAAGCAACAGAGAATCAATGAGTCTGCAATTGTCGTTAATTCCACTTTGCCAATTTACAGAAACAGTAGTATCTGATGTCAGTACACGGCCAAAAAGGTTTCAAAGTCAACAAATAATCCGCTTTCTTTGCCCCGAGGAATATTCTTTATTTGTGGTGACAGAGCTTGGGCTGGCATACCTTCCAGAATAAAGGGAGGCCCTTGTTCGTTAGGAAGATTGTCATTGCTGACACCCAACACATCAATGATATTAGACATAACTCAGCGTTATCATGGCATCAGATTGCGACGCAGTGTACATAACTTTGCCAATAATTGTCAAAATAATGTTAGATTTTAGTCCCCTGAAGCGATTATTGCTGCCTCTTTCCTAGCGCCTGGTGTTGCCTCAGCAGGAACATTACCTCAACTCAACAAGCTGGGGTGCTGGCTAACTAAACAAACAAATACTACATCGAAAGCCTTAAGTGACATGCTTTTGAATGTAAACTCAATAAAACATGCCACACTGCAGAATAGGGCGGCTATAGATTTCCTATTGCTAGCCCAAGGTCATGGTTGTGAGGAATTTGAAGGAATGTGCTGTATGAACTTATCTGATCACTCTACATCCATCCATAAGCAAATACGAAAATTGACCGAGCTAACTCAACAGTTGAAGGTGGAGGACAGATTGGGCTTGGAAGGCTGGCTGAAAGGATTGGGGATTGGACCATGGTTGAGGGACATCATCAAATATGGCATAATAGTTCTAAGCATAATTGTGATACTTTTGCTTGTCTTGCCCTGTGTGTTTACTTGCTTACAAGGCTTGATGCAGCAGCTTTTGCAGAAAATGCTGAATGCACACCTTCTTGTCCAAAAGGAAAACGAGGGAGATGAAGAGAGCCTGACAGAGGAATGGTTGAACGACAAGGGACATGATACTGTAAAGTTAATCCAAATAGGGAGGGCTACGTGACTGCTGCAAAGTTCGCATGGCCCTGAAGAATAGATGATGTGCAGAAAGCAGGATATTGAAATTGCTTAGTATGTAGAAGTAGATAGAGAAGAACAAAGGGGGTACTAAGCTGTTCTAACTGCAAGGCCAGCCGGACAGGCATGTATCGATCATAACGATACTTTTAAGATAATAGTACAAGTCACATAGCAACCAATCATGAGCTTGGCTTTTGCAATATGTATGAGCTAATTAACGAACATATATAAACTATGTAATCTGTTACAATAAACTGAGACTTGATGATCATGATATCATGAGTCTTGTCTCCCGCGGCATTTTTCTCTAACAACACCACACCTAACCCAGTAGTTTTCCACTCCTGACTAACCCTAGAGACCCTGCCAACCCCCCCTGACGTAGCAGAGTCCCCCAAGACTATTTAAACCCATGAGATAAGATAATAAAGGCTTTTCAACCGTCGACCACATTGGTGTCCTGCGTGTGTCGTTAGCCCGAGTGGCCCAGGGGAGACTGGGCTGCCGTGCTGTTCCTTGCAACCAGGTCGCCATTGCCTCCCATTAAAGCAAGATATCTGGTGCCGAAACCCGGGAAAAATTCGCTCGTGTAGCGGGTGTCGCCTGGACAAGAGCAGCGGCCAAACCGGTGAAACCGTGTTCTCGGCGGGGGAGACGTCCCCGGACCCACGATCGTCATAGACGCCATCGCCAGGGTCATAAGTGAGGTTCATAAGCAATGGGGAATTGAGTGTAAGCCCAAAGACTTTTATCTTGCTATAGCAAGGCTGCTTGAGCTTGGGGCAATTGAACGCCCTGTTGAGGTTTTGCATCCAGAAATATGGGAAAAATGCACAGCCATGCTGGCCGAGGACACGAAATCCTCAGGCAGCGGCAAATGCCTTAAGGCATGGGGCAAAGTCGAGAAAGCCCTACGCAAAGCAATAGAAGAGCAAGAGACATGGAGAGCAGCGCGTACGTGTTTATTAGTTACACCCAAGCTAGGCGTAGGAGCGGCAACGCAAACCGCCCCTGAGGGTAATCCGCCCGGGAGCGGGGATCCGGGGGGGCCCAGCGCGTCACCCCCCCTCCCCGGACCAGAGTCCAAATCCCCCCACAGAATCTTCCCAAAAATCCGCGGCTTCCCCATCCGCCCCACCGCCGCCGGTCGGTGGCCCGCTGCCAGAAGTGCAGTGGCGCGCGGGGTTCTGTTGGCGGAGGCTGGCGGGGGAAGCCAGAGGCGCGGAGGCTGTGGCTCGGGAGGAGATCCTGCCCATGCCGCCACCGTACCCCCTTGAAGATGGCGCCGGCAGCCAAGGGGAGGGGCAGGGCGTGGGCAGTCTCGGCGCGAAGAGCCCAGAGGCGCGGAGTTTTGCTAATGCGCGTGTGCGGGAGAAAGAGGAGGAGAGCGGCAGAGGGCTCGGAGCCAATTGGCAGCCGCGCCTGAAGCCACTACCATGTAAGGGAGAAACCCCCCCCCTGCAGGAGGCAGGGCGAGCCCGGGGGCAGCAGCAGTGCCACCCCCGGGGGGAGGAGCGGGGTCGGAGCCGCACAAAACGGCACCGAGCCCCGGAAGTTTGCTGGCATTCGACTTCCGACTCGGAGTACGGCAGCAGCTCCGGCAGCTCAGAAGAGCTGACGGAAGCCGGCTGGGACTCTGAGACGGAGGAAACAGAGCCAACGCAATTTAAAACAAAACCGAGTAAAGCTTTAAGCCGCACCGAAAAGCAGCCACAATACGAACCAGCCCAGTTTACCGACTGGGGAGAAATAAAAATAGCCTGCGCTGAATGGTCCCCAGCCGGCACGGCAGCCTGCCGCGGCGCCTCCACCCCATACACGCCCGAGAAGAGCCTGTTGGGGCTGCGGGAAGAAGGGGCACCTCACCAAAGACTGCAGGTCCCAGCCCCAGGGAAACAGGAGAGAGAAGGGGCGTGCGGGCTGCACTCAGCCTCCTCCCGCCGCGAATGCAAGGCAGCCCATCTATGCCAACCCCCAGTGAGACGGGGTGCCCTTATACCCCATACCCCCACAGGAGGCAGCCAGCTTCGTACCCTCACCAGCAAATTTCGCAACACAGCCTGCGGTACCTTCGTACCCACTACCACCGCAAGCAGCGCCCGTGCCACAGAGTCAGCAAGAGACGCCCCAGAACGGAACCCCTGGGTAGCCCTGGCCATGAAAATAGGAAAAGAGCCCCCGAAGGTGTGGGGGACGTGCTGCCTTTATGGCAGTCAGGACCCCCACGTCATAGGGTTCAGTTTTAGGCAGACACAGGAGCACACTGCTCGATTTTTCCCCAAGCACTGTAGCCCTGACACTGGCAATGCAAAGAAGTCCCCCCAGTGAACGGAGTGAAAAAGCCGTCCCGAGCTTGGAAAAGCACCCAATTAGTAGCTATAACGCTTCATACAAAAAAGAAAAAAACACAACCCACCCCAAAACCTTGCCCCCAAAAGTCACCGACACCCCGGCTAGCCATACAGATGCCTTCCAGATAAGCTGCACAGCCAAGTCCAATCCAAACCCAAACTTTCGTATACTAAAAGCTACCTTTCTAACCCTAAACGAAACCAAACCGAACCTGACTAACTCCTGTTAGCTTTGTTATAATGTTAAACCCCCTTTCTACGAAGGCATTGCTTTAAACACCCCCTTCAGTTACTCCACAGCCGATGCCCCCCACCAGTGCAGATGGGACACTCCCCGCAGAAGAATCACCCTGAGTCAAATCACAGGACAGGGCAAATGTTTTGGCAATGCAACTTTAGCAAAGCAAAAAAGCAACTTCTGCACTAAAGTTGTCAAGCCCAACAGAAAGACCAATAAGTAGGTGGTCCCATCCGCATCTAGAATGTGGGTTTGCCAGCGATCCGGAGTGAGTCCTTGTGTGTTCCTTGCCAAATTTAATGACTCTATCGACTTCTGTGTCCAAGTTCTGATTGTTCCTAAGGTCCTGTACCACTCAGATAAAGAAGTGTACCACCTTTTCGAAGAACCTGACAAACTCCACAAAAGAGAAATAATCACAGGTATAACTATCGCAATGCTGCTCGGCCTGAGAGCAGCTAGCACAGCCACGAGTTTCTCAACCATCGCAACCCAACAGCACGGACTCTCTCAGCTACAAATGACCATCAACGAAGACCTGTAGAAGATCAAGAAATCCATCTCCTATCTAGAAAAATCAGTCTCTTTGCTTTCAGAAATAATTTTACAGAATAAGCGAGGACTAGACCTCTTGTTCATGCAACAAGAAGGACTGTGTGCAGCTTTAAAAGAGGAATGCTGCTTTTATACAGATCATACAGGAGTCGTTAAAAACTCCATGGCAGAACTCCAAGATAGACTGGCTCAGAGAAAGAGAGACAGGGAAACCCAGCAGAGCTAGTTCGAATCCTGGTTCAATCAATCACCTTAGCTCACCACTTTAATTTCCGCCCTGGTAGGTCCACTGGCAATACTGCTTTTAGCTGTTACCATATGACCATGCCTGCTAAACAAGCTAGTCTTGTTTGTTCAGGCCCGTCTAGAACGGGCGAACATTCTGTTCGTGGGACAGCAACAAATGCTGTAAACCAAAAACTGCGAACACAGTCAGTTGCAAAAGCATTCAAAACTCACCTTGCGAGAATTACTCAGGTTTACCAAACCCCTTTTTTCCTTACCAAGTTACAAGTTTGTACCTCACTCCAGTGCCTATATCTACAACTACCTCATTTTATTTATAAAAAGGAGGGGAGAGATGTAGTAGATAGGGACAGGCGAACGGAAGATTTCGGGATGTGACAGAAAGAAAGACCCCCATCCCCCTCTCACCCTGCAACATGTTATCCATTACCCCAAAGAATGTAACCAAACCTAACCCAGTAGTTTTCCACTCCTGACTAACCCTAGAGACCCTGCCAACCCCCCGTGACGTAGCAGAGTCCCCCAAGACTATTTAAACCCATGAGATAAGATAATAAAGGCTTTTCGACCGTCCACCACATTGGTGTCCTGCATGTGTCGTTAGCCCGAGTGGCCCAGGGGAGACTGGGCTGCCGTGCTGTTCCTTGCAACCAGGTCGCCGTTGCCTCCCATGAAGGCAACACTGCCCGGGCCCCTCTTCCGTCCTGTCCATGGACATGTCACCAGAGTATGGGATGTGACGGGATGGGATGCGATGGGATGGGATGGGATGGGATGGGATGGGATGGGATTGGGCCAAGCTGGCTGAAGGCACCGGCCTTGCAGCCTGGCTCTGCCACTCACCCTTCTGTGGTGGATGGAACAGCACCACCTCTTCAGTCTCCTGTGCTGGGGAAGCTGCAGGGTCACCTTCTTCCTCCTCCATCCAGGTCAGCTTGGGCACTCTCAGGGCTCCCTGCCCCATGTCACTGACTGGATTTCTGGCTACCCTCAGGAGAGATGCCTTGGAAAACTCTGGGGTACCAAGTCCCACGCTCTGCCCTCAAGGGCACCTGCAGAATTGAAGTCTTGGAAGGCCGCAGGTTACTGAGTCCTATGGTCTGGCCTCGAGGTCTGCTGCAGGAATAATGCCTCAGAAAAGCTCCGGGTCGGACAGGAACGAGCGCGCTGTGCGGGGGCTCCTCACAGCACCGCTCTGTCCCGTCCTGTCCCTTCGCCTGCTCCGAGCACTGTGGCGTGCTCTTGCCACTTCCAGCTCCTATGTCAGCATGTGTCACAAAGGGCCCTTGGACGCCGGGCTCCATTCCATGCTGCACCGTGTCAGCAAGGGCCCTTGGACACCGGGCTCCATTCCATGCTGCATGTGTCACAAAGGGCCCTTGCACACACTGCCCCTGCGCTGGGGCTGCCCCCTGCCCACCCAAAGTGGCCCAGGTTGGAAGGAATCCCTGGCCTCAAGTGTCTGAGACAGCCCAACAGGATCTTTAGGAAGGGCTCAAACCATCAGCAAACGCTGCCCTGCTCTGCGGGCTCAGGGCAGCAGAAGGAGCCCCCAGGGCTGCCGATGCAGCCGCGCTGGGAAGGGCACAGGGCCTTCCACAGAAGCTGGCACGGCCTCCTCAGGACACGTCCCGGCTCGTGGCCATCCCAAACCCGTGGGTGTGGCACGCACAAGGAACTGTGGGCCAGGGCAGGAATGCTGCTCTGAGCCCTGGGGCCCGGGGAGCGCTGACACCAGCAGGTGAGGCAGAGTCCCTGCCCAAGCAGACCTGCCACCCCCGAAGCCCTGGCAGGGCTGGTGCCGTCTCCTGCCCCAGAGACCTGTGTCCCTGGGGGCTTCTGTGCCAGAGGGAGCCAAAGTCCAGGTGCACTGGGGGCTGTGCTCCTGCCTGCAGGGGCTGTTGGCAGGAACACCTGGAGCAACTGCTGGCAACAATGAGTAGATGGCAAAATGGTTAACCCTGCCCTGGGATAGAGATCTAAGTGGCCAATAAAGTACAGCTCTCCCCTCTTGTTCCCTGCAGCAGAATCAGGACCATGAACAGAAGCCGTCACAGATATTTTTTCTGCGTCCCATAAGCAAAGCTGTGCCAAACCACAGACGCTGCCTTCAAATGGACTCAAATTCCAGCCTAGACCTCTCACCTCCCAGACAGCTCCTTCCCCAACACACCTCCAACACCAACACCCTGCAAACACCGCACAGAAGCCCTCAACATCCTGCCAGGACCCCCAGCTGTCCCCATCCCTCCTCAGAGTTTCCCTCCCTCCCGCAGACCCCCTGGTTCCCTGACATGCCATGGGATGGCACTCAGGAGGATCTGCTCCAAGGCCTTCCCCGGCAGCAAGCTCAGGCTGCCAGGCCTATGGATCCTGGATCATCCTTCCCACCAAGCCTTCCATTGGCACAGCTCTTCCATTGGCACATCTGCGCTCAGCTGGGACTACTCCGCTCACCCAGGGCTCCTGGTACAGGATGGAGAGCAGCCTAGCAAGCTCTTTCTCCAGCTCCCTCTCTGCTCTTGGGGAAGGTAGAACCTTCCACAGGAAAGCAACTGGTGCCACAAGGAGTGGGTGGCATCAGGCAGCTCCGGGGAAGCCCCTCAGGAATGCTGTATCCTGAGGGAACACTGTTGGCCTTGACCTGTTGGCACCTGCAAAAGCTTCAAATCAGCTTGCTCAGCTCCCAGGGCCTCTCTTGGCCAGCATCCTGACATGGATGCAGGACGGCTGCCAGGTACTGCTGGGACCCAGCGGGACAGGACCGGCTGTCTCGTGCCCACGCAGCAGCCCTGACACAGCCAGGGCCATCCCGAGAGCAGACAGACGCTCACGGGCCAGCAGAGAGGAGCAAGGAGCCCTGGGCTCCTCTCAGGGTATCTCAGCTGGGCTCGCTCCACAACACGCCCCCATTGGAAGGCCTGCTGATGCCCAGCTGCCAGAAATGCCTACCTTGTGCTCTCCAAGATGCACAGGGAGAGCCAGTGAGCAGGACACCTTGGCAGGCAAACCTTCCAAGCCTTTTGTGAGGCCAGGCACACACCAAGATCAGCCAAGACTCTCCACCACACTGCCTGGCCCACCCAGCCCAGCTCTGTGCTGGCCCTGGGCCACAGCAGCTCCCAGCAAGCAGGAGGCAAATGCATCTTGCCAAGAGTTGCAACACAGCAGACAGGGAAGATGTGAAAAGTGAGTGTGTAAAGGCCTTTTAATTCACAGCTCCCACAGAGAGCTTTGGGGCTCATGGCTGGACAGAGATGTTTCTCCTCACCCCTCTCTCCAAAGGGGGGTAACACACGCTGCTGCAGGTGCTTGGGTTGGTCTCTGCAGGTCCAGGTGGATGCCAAACTTGCTCTTCACAGATTTCTCCCTTGCCCTGCCCCTCTGCCAAGTGCAGTGGGCCTCAAGGACTGGAAGGAGCACAGAGAGCCAAAGGGGGACACTCGCACCTGCCTCAGTGGGAGCTCCCTGGAAATCACTTTCCTTGAGACGCAAGCCCCTGTCCTCCAAATGCCTTTACTCAAATGTGCAGCTTTTCTGCTCAACACCAACACACCCTTAAGAAACGCTGGCAAGGTTGAAGGCCTTCATGTCCTTTCAGGACAGGCACTCCAGCTGTAGCTCGTATTCCCCCAAGTGCCTTTCCAGGTGGAGGTTCAGAGGTGCAGCCCCAGGCTCTCTACAAACACAAGCTGCTCACTGCCTCTTCACCTGCCTCAACTCCTGCCTGCGCTTCTGGCACCCAAACCAGGCTGTTCCTGGCCAGAGACATGTCTTGGTTTGAAAAGACAGGAGTCTGTGAAGGAAGGCAGGAGCCTCCTGTGAAATGGAAAAGGTAAACCCCCTCCCTCCAAATTACAATTTCAAAATTAAATGGCTCTCCGGCAAAGATATGGGAATGGGAATAACAGTTCTTTACTAGGAAAAAACTAAAAAAAAAATTGTAATTAGTACAAACACAATTAGTGATAGAGTCAGAAACCTGACACCCTGAGGAGTCAGGGTGTTGGTAATAGTCCAGTTAAATGGTGGCTGCTCCTCCTGGAGTGGCAGAAGAAATGCTGCTGAAGAGGTGATGCTGTAGAAGGGTGTAGTTTTCTCTGAAGGTCTGGTGAAAGAGTAGATGGGCCTGGTCTTCCTCTGGGGATCCAGCAGAGAAGAAGCTGCTCTTCTGGGAATCCAGCAAAGAGGCTGCCCTGATGTGCCAAAAAATGCTGAGTTTCTGCAGGTAGGAATGCTTGGCTCCTCCCTCTGGGTGAAGCATCTCACAATGGGATGATGTAACTTTACCAGTCATGCAGTGAGTCATTCAATGGTCCATTAACAGAAGATATCTCCCCGGAGGGAGACATTGTTCTTGGAAGAGATAAGAAAATTTCAACTTAACAGAAGATACCTGCCCAACCTCCAACAGATGGCAAATTGAATACATGCTTATTTTACAAACCAGATTATCCACCCCTTATTCTATTTCCATCTGCATCACAATGAAATCTTACACCCAGTTCTCACTTAAGACCAAGTTTCCCTGTGGTACACAGCGGGTCTCCCCATCTTTCTGCATTACCCACCAAGTGTAACCAGGTCCTTGAGCAAAGACAATCCCACGAATGGGTTGGTCTTTGCCTGAGGTGGGATTAATCCAAACAGTTTTCCCTCAAATACCTTTCATATGTACTACAGGGACCTTATCTCCATCTACTGTGTGTAAGGGTTCTGACTGGGCAGGACCAGCTCGACTGAAGGACCCTCGGGTGTTGACCATCCAGGTTGCTTTTGACAGGTAAATTTCCCAGTTTCTAAATGTTCCCCCACCAAGTGCTTTCAGGGTAATCTTAAGGAGTCCGTTGCACCGTTCAACTTTGCCGGCAGCTGGAGCATGATAGGGAATATGATATATCCATTCGATACCGTGTTCTCTGGCCCAGGTGTTGATAAGGCCGTTCTTGAAATGGGTGCCGTTGTCAGACTCAATTCTCTCAGGGGTGCCATGTCTCCACAGGATTTGCTTTTCCAAGCCCAGGATGCTGTTCCGGGCAGTGGCATGAGGCACAGGGGAGGTCTCCAGCCATCCAGTGGTGGCTTCCATCATGGTCAGCACGTAGTGCTTGCCTTGGCGTGTCTGGGGCAGTGTGATGTAGTCAATCTGCCAGGCCTCCCCATACTTGTACTTGGACCACCACCCACCATACCATAGGGGCTTCACTCTCTTGGCCTGTTTGATGGCAGCACACGTCTCACAGTCATGGATAACCTGGGAAACACTGTCCATGGTTAGATCCACCCCTTGGTCTCGTGCCCACTTGTAGGTGGCATATCTGCCCTGATGACCTGAGGCATCATGAGTCCATCGAGCCAGGAACAACTCCCGCTTAGGGTGCCAATCTAAGTCTGTCTTTGACACCTCTATTCTTGCTGCCTGATCTACCTGCTCATTGTTTTGGTGCTCCTCATTAGCCTGACTTTTGGGGACATGGGCATCTACATGACGGACTTTCACCGTCAGCTTTTCCACCCGAGAGGCAATGTCTTTCCATATATCAGCAGCCCAGATTGGCTTTCCTCTACATTGCCAGTTGGCCTTTCTCTACCTTCCCAGCCAGCCCCACAGAGCATTGGCTACCATCCACATCCGGTATAAAGGTAGAGCTTTGGCCACTTCTCCCTTTCAGCAACATCCAGGGGCAGCTGAACGGCCTTGAGTTCAGCGAGTTGGCTTGATCCACCTTCTCCTTCGGTAGTTTGTGCAACTTGGTGTGTGGGGCTCCATACGGCTGCTTTCCACTTCCGGTTCATCCCTATGATGCGACAGGAACCGTCAGTGAAAAGAGTGTAGCAGGTTTCCTCTGCTGGTAGTCGGTTGTATGGTGGAGCTTCTTCAGCCCGTGTCACTTCTCCCTTCTTCTCTTTTGTTAGTGAGAACAAACTTTTCACTTTCCGTCCAGTCTGTAATTATTTCCAAAATCCCAGGGTGATTTGGGGTTCCAATACAGGCATGCTGCATGATGAGAGCAATGCACTTGCTCCGTGGAGCTCTGGTGTCATGGTGGGTAGAAGGAACCTTTGCTCTGAACATCCACCCCAGCACCGGCAGTTGGGGTGCCAGGAGGAGTTGTGCTTCCGTGCCAATCACCTCTGAGGCGGCTTGAACTCCTTCATAGGCAGCCAAGATTTCCTTCTCTGTTGGGGTGCAGTTGGCTTCAGACCCTCTGTAGCTCCAACGTCAAAATCCCAGCGGTCAGCCTCGAGTCTCATCAGGCACCTTCTGCCAAAGGCTCCAGGACAAGCCATTGTTCCCAGCTTCAGAGTAGAGCACATTCTTGACCTCTGGTCCTGTCCCGACTGGGCTAAGGGCTACAGCATGAGCGATCTCCTGCTTGATCTGGGCAAAGGCTTGTTGCTGCTCAGGGCCCCAGTGGAAATCGGTCTTTTTGTGGGTGACCAGGTAGAGAGGAATCACAGTCTATCTATACTCGGGAATGTGCATTCTCAAAAAATCTATGGTACCTAGGAAAGCTTGTGTCTCCTTCTTGTTGGTTGGTGGGGAGATAGCTGTGATCTTGTTGATGACCTCAGTGGGAATCTGGCGCCTCCGTCTTGACATTTCACTCCCAGGAACTGGATCTCTTGGGCAGGTCCCTTGACTTTGCTCTTCTTGATGGCGAAGCTTCCAGCAGTATCTGGATGATCTTCCAACCTCTCTCAAACACTTCTGCCGCTGTGCTCCCCCACACAACTATGCCATTGATGTATTGTGGGTGTTCTGGGGCCTCACCCTTTTCCAGTGCAGCCTGGATCAGTCCATGGCAGATGGTGGGGCTGTGCTTCCACCCTAGGGCAGTCGGTTCCAGGTGCACTGCACACCCCACCAGGTGAAAGCAAACTGAAGACTGCATTCTGCTGCCAGAGGAATGGAGAAAAACGCGTTAGCAATGTCAGCAGGGGTGTACCACTTTGCTGCCTTGGACTCCAGCTCGTGCTGGAGTTCCAGCATGTCCGGCACAGCCGCGCTCAGCAGTGGAGTCACTTCATTCAAGTCCACAGTCAATCTCCATTCTCTGTCAGAAAAGTGGGGCTCGCACAGGCCAAATGGGGCTGTTGAAGGGTGAGTGGGCCTTACTGACCACCCTTTGGCTCTCCAGCTCACGGATCATTTGGTGGATGGGGATCAAAGCATCTCGATTTGTCTGATACTGCCGGTTGTGCACTGTTGAGGTGGCAATTGGCACTCGTAGCTCTTCCACCCTCAGGAGTCCTACTGCAGATGGGTTTTCTGATAGTCCAGGCAAGGTGTTCAATTGCTTAATGTCCTCTGCCTCTTCAGCAGCTATGCCAAAAGCCCACCTGAATCCCTTTGGGTCTCTGTAACAGCAGTTCTGGAGGAAGTCTATGCCCAGAATACACGGGGCCTCTGGGCTGGTCACAATGGATGTTTCTGCTGCTACTTCCCAGTCAGGCTCACCTTAGCTCCCACCAGGGTCAATTGCTGCGATCCCCCCCGTCACCCCGGCAATGGAAACAGGTTCTGCCCCCACGTGTCCTGATGGCATTAGGGTACATTGCACACGACCAGTATCAGCTAAGGCTTCATATTTTTGTGACTCAGACATGCCAGGACATTGGACCCACACTGACCAAAAGATCCAGTTTTCCAGTGCCTCTCCCTGGCTAGAGACAGGGCCCCTCTAAACCTGGTTATTATTTCTTTCCTAGGCATACATGGTAGAGGTATTTTAAAGGTGATCTGACAAATCATACTCGGCAGCTCGGTCATGGGAGGTTGAGGCTGCCTTCACTTTACTGGAATTCCCTCGGTCAGTGCTTCCCTCCTTGAGCTGACGCGCCCGCGGTGCCAGGACAGAAATGGGTTTCCCATCCCACCTTCCCATGTCTTCCCCATGGTCACGCAGAAAGAACCCCAGGCCAGCCCGTGGGGCGTACCCTCTCTCTCTGGCTGGGGAACGTTGGGCTCTGACTTTGGGGCCTGTGACTTGCACTGGGGCAATGTGGGAACTGTTCCTCCTCACCTCCTCCCTCATCTCCCTCATCTCCTCTTTGAGTTCCTTGCCCACAGCAGAGCCATGAGCCTGCACTGGGCCATGGATCATACTCTCACAATTTCTCAGCTGTTGGCAGCAGAGCCCACTGTCTCTCGGCTGTTATCAGCATTAATTGTGGCAATGGAGGTGGTGTACTGAGATGGCCCCAGCCTTGCCAGACTCCACAGCATTTGCCCTGTGCCCCTGACCTTGTCGGGGTCATTATCATGCTGTCCATCCCTCCCAAAGAGTACCTCCAATGCTGCCACTTCCATCAGCTGTTGGATCCCTTCCTCAAGGGTTTTCCAGCACGTTCTGTGTTGGTGCTCCTTCATTCTCACCCTGTGGACAAACCTCTCTCTGACACTCATTAAAATCCGCTCCCAGAGGGAAAGGGACCCTGGCTCCCTTACAAAAATCTGATTCATACCTGAGTCCTGGGTCAAGGGTCCCAAATTCCTTGCCTCACCACCATCCAGCTGCACACCTGTACCCATGAGGTCTCAGACTTGAAGCAGTCAGGTTGTATAAGCCTCACGTCTCCGTCGTTCAATGTCCTTGTGCAGCTTACGGAGACTTTTGTACATCAGGGACTCGGTGATGATTGCAACCTCTGGCTCCCCTGTGAGTTGTGAGGGCCTTCCCTTATCTAGGTGCTCTGATTCCATCTCAGACCTCCAGCAGTGACTGCTGCTGGCTGTGGCTGCCTTTGTGGCTCAGCTGGAACCTGGACAGATGTAACATTTGTGGGTTCCACTGCTGCCCCATCAGACTCTCCTTTTTTGGGGCAGGGGGAGAGCTTCTGACCAACTGGGGAAATGCACTCCTTCAGCATCTCCTGCATCTCCCTCACCAGACCCCCACCCAGTCTGGGTGGTTCATATCTGGGGTGGCTGTGGGGCAGGGTCAGGCTCTGGGGCAGCAGCATCCCTGGTCTCTGGGGCCGCGTCAGGTTCTGGGCTGGGTGTCAGGGTGATTATCCAGGTTAATCTTCCCTTGTCTCTCAGTGCCAAATAGAACAGGGCTAACAGCAACACAGCCCCTGTATGATATCATTGGTATTTGGAGTGGATCTGAGCCCTTCACAAACTGGTGGGGCAGACCCAAAGAGATGGTTAAAGGGTTGGGAGAAAATTTCCCCCGGTGTCATTTCCTCACAGTAGGTGCCATTATTAAAGTAACCCCAAAAGCACACAGTTAGTGTGTGATAGCTGTGAATCAATGTGCCTGCTTCCCAGAGGAAGTTAAAAATCCATGAATTCTTCCCCTTATTCACCCATAAAACAAACCGGAGAACAGCCACAGCAGCCTTGGCTGTAAGAGCCGTGTTTAGATCAGGGCCTGCAAATGGAGAAATGCAGCCACGGTTCCGTGTCACCCAAACCAGGGCAGGCTGGAGCACAGGGTGCCCCTTAGCCAGGTTTCTGTAGCAGCACACAAAAATCAAAAATTGGATTACTCAAGAACTGTTATTCCCTTTTTTGTTTCTTTGCCTTCGAGCTGCACGTTGGGTGCCAAAATCTGTCTTGGTTTGCAAAGAGAGGAGTCTGCTAAGGAAGGCAGGAGCCTCCCCTGAAATGGGGAAAAAAATAAATGTAAACCCCCTCCCTGTAAACTGCTATAAAGTTAAGGGGGCTCTCAGGCAAAAATATGGGAGCAGGAATAACAGTTCTTTATTAGGGAAGAAAATTAAAAGGTAAAATAAACAATGCAGTGAACCAACCTCTAACAGACAGCAATTGAATACATCTTGCCTTGCAATCTAGGACACAACTTATTCAGCATGAATCACATCCATTTAACACATGCTCCTTTCCCACAGATATTGCCCACCTGAGACTGACATGCCAAAACATTTTTTAAAAATGATGCATTTTTCTTCATAATTAAAATTTAATTAAATTTTAATAAATTAATTCAATTAATTAATTTTAGCTTAATAACAATTAAAATATTATTTTGCTTATGCATAAAAATATTATTCGATATTTTATTATTTCATTTTAATGCTTGTATAAAAAAATCTCTATATGTGTTTTGTAACCAAAAAATTATTGGTCATTGGTTCTAAGTAACACAATTCCCTTTATTAGTTCATTGACCACTATTGGCTATTGATTGGGCACTCGGGGGGCTCGGGCGGGGCTCGCTGGGGCGCGGGGGCTGATGGGAGTTGTAGGCGCGGGTACAATGCGGTGTAACGGGGCCGCGGAGCATCACGGGAGTTCCAGGCACAGCGGCAGCGGCACTCGGTGGGGCGCGGGGCATGACGGGAGATGAAGTCCCGGCTGGAACAGCGCTGCCCGTGCGCCGCGGGGTATGATGGGAGCTGTAGTCCCGGAAGTGGTTCGGACGCGGCGTCTGGGGCCCGAGAAGGCCTCGGGGGACACTTTTGCATCCGAGTTGCGACTTGAGCTCCTTGGGGGCTCTGGAGCACTTGGGGGGAGCTTAGGCAGATTTAACCGGGTTCCTCAGGGCGCAGGGCGCGGCAGGAATTTTAGGCGCGGAACTGTGTTCTGACGGGCTCTGGGGCCGCGGGGGATGAGAGGAGAGGAATTCCCAGAAGTGGCTGTACCGGGCATCTGTGGGGCTGGGAGCACTCAGGGGATCCGAGAACGCTTTTGGGGGGTCCCGACTGGGGGCTGAGGAGCACTTGGGGATTCCGGAGGGTCTGGGGGACTCTGATGGCACAGATGGGGGCACATACTGGGGAGGAGGGGGGAGGTGTCTGTGGAGTGCGGGGCATGACGGGCGTTGCAGTCCCGGCCCCAATGGGGCTCTATGGGGCTGCGGGTCATTATGGGAGTTGTAGGCAAAAAGAAAAGATGGCGCAGAATCCAGGCACCGCCCCCAAAGCCATAATCCCTGGCGCTGATTAGTTGGGAGCTGTGATGGGCGGGAGCCTCGGCCAATGGGAGGCGGCGGAGGCGGGAACAGCGCATTCAACCCCTCCAGTCCCTCCCAGCACAGCCCAGTTCATCCCCAGTACAGCCCAGTACAGCCTAAGTGCCCCTCCAGTCCCTCCCAGCATAGCCCAGTTCGTCTCCAGTACAGCCCAGTACAGCCCCAGTGCTCCTCCAGTCCCTCCCAGCACAGCCCAGTTCGTCTCCAGTACAGCCCAGTACAGCCCCAGTGCTCCTCCAGTCCCTCCCAGCACAGCCCAGTTCGTCTCCAGTACAGCCCAGTACAGCCCAGTTCATCCCCTGTACAACCCAGTACAACCCCAGTTCCCCTCGAGTCCCTCCCAACCCAGCTCAGTTCATTCCCAGGCCCTCCGAGTTCCTCCCAATGTCATCCACAGTATGCCGCAGTATTGTCCAGTCTTCCCCACAATGTCCCTAATTTGTCACCGTATCCCCCAGTTTCACTCCCAGTTTCACTCCCAGTGTGTCCCAGTGTACCCCACAGCATTCCCAGTGTTCCCCAGTATGTCCCAGTCCTCCCCAGTGTTTCCAAGGACAGTTTAATTTCTCAGGGCTGCTGTGGCAGCCAAACCCAGCAGTGGGGTCAGTGCAGTGCCCATGGCCACAGCCCCTTGCAGTGCCCAGTGCAGCTGGGGCTGATGATCCACTCTCACAGCTGGCCCAGGGCCCGTCTGGAGTGGTTTTGGTGGCACCTTGGGCTGGCACACACCTGAGGAAGGTGTCTGTTTTCATGGGGAAACTCAGGAGTTTTAGATTGCTCCAAACATAGAAAAAGGGAAAGCCTCTCTTAGGCTGGGTGCAGCCAGCTCTGCGAGCACAGCAGGGCCCAGGTGAGTGAGGACAGACAGGATGGGCTGGGGCAATGTGGAGCAAGGTTGTCCACGCTGGGCCATAGCTCAGGGCACAGCTTCTCTGAGCAGGCCAGAGCTCCTGAGGGGAGACCCTGGCTCAATATCAATCACAGAATGCTGCAATCGCCTCTGATCTAAAGATAAATGTAATAAAATACATCCTTTAAAATAGGAATGTGTATTTCTTACAAGCACTTTGAAATCTTTCTCCACAACTGGAATAAGAAAACTTTAATGACCCCCTCAGGGCTTTCGTGTTATTTAAATCAGACTCAGTCCTTGAGAGTCTTCAAAAAACTTCTCAAGAACTCAAAGTTAAATTAAAACTCCAAAGTTTCTTGAAGTTTTAATGGGTCCCACTGAGGACACGACTGAGAAAGTGTCCCCAGGTTCCAGTCAGAGCAGAACACTGGAGGCACTGATGACAGCTGGGGACAATCAAGGGAAAGGTGTCTCTGGTGCTGAGCAAACCTGGATGTGTTTCAGGAATGCAAAGGGCCCAGGCCTGAGCCCCAGCCCCTGGCAAGGCAGATCCTGTCCCTCCCTCATTGCTCAGGGCTCTTCCCGGGATGGGCACTGGCATGTGGGGATGTGCAGTGCCAAGGGCAGGACCATGGGGCGGCCCCTGCCAGGCTGCTGAGCAGGGACAAGGAGGCACTGAGGCCCCAGGGCTGCAAGGGTCACTTGTCCCCTCGTGGCCTCAAGCCCAGGGCCAGCAGCCATGGCCAAAGGGCTGCACAGGTTGGCTCTGTCAGGGCCTTGCAGCTGCTGCACATCCCTGAGCCCTCTGCAGCCCAGGCTGTCCCACGGTGTCCCTGCCCTGCGCCTCTGTCCCTGCAGGCTGTCGTCACCCCCGGCTGCCCCACCTCGCTGGCCCTTCCTTTGCTGGCAGCTCTGCCTCCTGCTGCCCCTGCCTGGCCACACAAAGCCTTGGGCTGCTCCAGGCTCCTGCTGGGGACGTGCTGCACCACAGCCCTGCCCTGGGAGGGAAATTCCTCTCCTCATGTGTCCAGTCTGAACTTCCCCAGCTGCATTTTGGCATAATTTTTCTCTCTGGCTGTTTCCCACTATGGAGTAAAGCTCCACCATTTCTAAATCCACCCTTCAAGCCCTGCCAGGCCACTCCTGATCTGTCCTCAGTCTCTTCACAGCTGAGCCCAGGCACATCAGCCTCCATACATGGGTTATGTTCTTGAGGCCTGTAAAACCCCGCTCGGGAGATCTCTGGGCCCTCTCCAAGGTGTTTGCAAAGGAAAACATTCTGCTCATATCACCAGAGGCCAAGGCCAGGCAGAACTGTCTGTCCTGGCAGCTTTTGTCTGGGAGCAATCCTAGGATAGATGGAATTTTGGTGGCCACATTCCAGTTCCTGCCATGGCCCCTGGACAAGAGGGTCAGTTCTTTTCTGCAGGAGGGAAGGCACAGAGCCCCAGTGCTTCTGAGGTAACTGAGATGCCACCACCAGAGGCCAAGGCCAGCCAGAGCTGGCAGGTTATTTTTCTGGCAGATACCCTTGCATACAGGAAATTTTTGAGGGGAAGTACCAATTTTGTCCATGGATGTCTGAAAAGAGGGACAGTTCTTTTCCATAGCAAGGAAAGCATGGAGCCCCAGTGGTTCATGGGCAAATGAGAAGCAGCCCTTGACATTCCAAGATCAGCCAGACCTGTCAGGTGGCCCCTGGGAGGCCAAGCCAGCCAGACCTTTTCCCTGTTCCCCTCATTCCATGGAGCCCCACAGTGTCCCAGTGGTCCCCTGCTTCCAGGAGGCCCTGAGGTGTCACAATCCCCCTTGGTGACACCAGGCCCTGAAGGGTCGGAATGGTCTCCACGGTTCCACAAGGCCCCACAGAGTCATGGTGGTCTCTGGGTTCCATGGAGCCCCGTGGTGTCACCATGGCCCCAGAGTGTCCCAATGGACTCCATGGTTCCACCAGGTCCTCACTGTGCCACCATGGTCTCCACAGGAAGGGAACAACCCAGCCCCAGCGTTCCAGGGGCAGATGAGCCACAGCCACCAGAGGCCAAGGGCAGCCAGATCAGATGGTGCTGGCAGATTTTGTCCTTGGATATAGGGAATTTTAGAGGTGGAATCCCAGTTTCAGACCTGGCTGCCTGGAGGAGAAGGACGGTTCTTTTCTATAGGAAGACAAGCACAGAACACTGGTGTTTCAGGGGCAGATGAAAGGTGACCATCAGAGGCCAAGGGCAGCCAGACCTCTCTGTTCTGGTATTTTGTTGTCTGAAAGCAACCCTTGGATATAGGGAATTTGGGAGGTAGAACCCCAGTTTCAGCCATTTCTTCATTGTTAAGAAGGACGGTTCTTTTCCATAGGAAGGAAAGCCCAGAGCCCCCGTGTTGCAGGGGCAGAAGCAGAGAGAGAAGGCTCCTGGGAGGCCGAGCCAGCCAGACCTGTTTGTCCTGGCAGCTTTTGTCACTGAGAAATCCTTGGACCTAGGGAATTCTGGAGGAGGATTCCAAACTTTGGCCATGGGCATCTGGTGGAGATGGATGGTTTTTCCCATAGGAAAGAGAAGCGTGGAGCCCAGGTGTTTTGGAAGGATATGAGTGGTGGTCACCATAGACCAAGAGAGCCAGACCTGTCTCTCCTGGCACCTTTCATCTGGGGGAAATCCTTGGATATTCAGAATTTTGAAGGTGGAATCTCAGTTTTGGCTATCAGCACCTGGGCAGGAAGAAGAGTTCTTTTCATCAGAAAGGAAAGCACAAAGCCCCAGTGTTTCAAAGGAAGATAGGAATCATCTCTTTGGAGACCAAGGCCAGCCAGACTTGTCTCTTCTGGAAGCTTTCACCTGGGAGAAATCCTTGGATATAGGGAATCCTGAAGGCAGATTCCCAACTTTGGCCATGGGTGCCTGGATGTGAAAGGTGTTTTTTTCCCATAAGAAAGAAAAGCACAGGGTGCCAGTGTTTCACAGGAAGATGAGAGGTGGCCCCTGGGTGGCCAAGCCAGCCAGATCTGTCTGTCCTGGCAGATTTCATCTGGGAACAATCTTTGCATAGAAGCAAACTAAGAAGAGGAATCCAAATTTTGGCCTTGGCACCTGGAGGAGAAGGACAGTTCTTTCCACAGGAAGGAGAGCACCGAGCCCCAGTGCTCCAGGGGCAGATGAGCAGCAGCCCTGGACATGCCAAGGTCAGCTGGACCTGTCAGGTGGCCCCCAGGTGGCCCAGCCAGCCAGGCCTTGATGCCTTGAGAGGCCACCTAGAGCAGAGGCTGGACAGTGTTACAGGAGTAAAGTGGGGATTTATTAAAAAGGCCTTCAAAGGATTCACTTGGGCAGTACAAGGGCCTGGCTGAGGGTACACCCAGGATGGACGCCAGGTCACGCGTTTTCACACTTTTGTAAGATTTGGTTCATTTCCATATTGGGGTTAATTGTCCAATTACACCTTCAGGTTATGCAGCCCCACCCTCGCAGTCTGATCTCCTCAATTCGCTGTTGTTTTCACTTTTTGGGCCTGAAGCTGCAGCGGTGTCCTTGGTTCTCAGGCTGGAAAAGGATTGTTTTGTCTGACTACACCATGAGGAGAACTTGCTGTCACTCTGCATGAAGTTCAGAGTTACAGACTGATACAGCACAGAATTGGGAAAATATGGAAGCTAAAACTTAAGGCATCAGCCTGTCCCATGTTCCCTTGGTTCCATGGGGACCCACAGTGTCACAATGGCTCCTCCGGGACACTCTGGGCTGCACAGTGTCACCCTGGGCCCTTGGATCCATGGGAGTTTCACAATGGTCTCCTCTGATTCCACGAGGTCCCCACAGTGTCACAACTGACCCATGGCTCCATGAGGTTCCCCAGTGTCACCAGGGTGTCCTTGGACCTGCCTTGTCACAACTGACCCATGGCTCCATGAGGCTCCATGAGGTTCCCCAGTGTCACCATGGTCGCTGTCAGAGGCTGGATGAGATCAATGTCCCCAGACACCTTGGGCTGAGCTGTCAATCAGTCACTCTGCTGGGACAGTGCTGACCCAGCTCTGAACACCTGAGAAATCAGAAGTTCCAGCTGGGGGGAGGCCCACGAAGGCCCAGGGGCTTAAAACCAAGGAGCACAAGGTCAGCCCCTGGTATGGACTCTGCCTTCTCCTGGGGTTTGTGTCTCACCTACACTGGAGCCCCGGGACCTGGGAGCCACATGTGTGTCTTTCTGTGGAGCTTCTGTCTTCCTGTCTCTCTCTCTCTTTCCTCTCCTTCTAATGCTCTTTATATGGAACAGTTTTGGGTACCTGATCAACTTCAGTGTTTAGGGCTTTCCAGGCTAAATGGGCTGAGGGAATGAAGTTACTGCTGTGACAAGTGATTTAAGTTGGATTGGATTTGTATTAAACACTTTTCCAAAGTTTCTTGTTCTTTTGTACTTTGCCAGTAAAATTTGGGGGTCCCGAATGGGCGCTGAGGGGCACTTGGGGGTCCCGGAAGGTCTGGGGGACACTGAAGGGACAGATGGGGGCGGTACCGGCGTTCTGTGGAGCGCGGGGCATGACGGGTGTTGTAGTCCCGGCTTTAATGGAGCTCTATGGGGCCGCAGAGCATGACGGGAGTTGTAGGCAAAAGAAAAGATGGCGCAGGCACCAGGCACCGCCCCCAAAGCTATGATCCCTGGCGCTGATTGGTTGGAATCGTGATAGGCGGGAGCATCGGCCAATGGGAGGCAGTGGGGGCGGGAACAGCGCATTCAACCCCTCCAGTCCCTCCCAGCATAGCCCAGTACATCACCAGTACAGCCCAGTACAGCCCCAGTGCCCCTCCAGTCCCTCCCAGTGCAGCCCAGTTCATCCCCAGGACAGCCCAGTACATCAGCCATGCCCCTCCAGTCCCTCCCAGCCCAGCCCAGTTCATCCCCAGTAAAGCCCAGTACAGCCCCAGTGCCCCTCCAGTCCCTCCCAGCATAGCCCAGTACAGCCCCAGTGTCTCTCCAGTCCCTCCCAGCACAGCCCAGTCCCTCCCAATACACCTGAGTTCATTCCCAGGCCCTCCCAGTTCCCCCCAGTTCCATCCATATCCCGCTCCAGTGTCCCCCAGTCTTCCCCACAGCGTTCCTGCCCATTGCGGGGCAGCGGCGCAGACGGAATGTCCTGCGGCCCAAACCTCCTGCTCCTGCCACACAGCGCCAGCCTTCTCCCCTCCTCCTCCTCTCCCAGCACGGCACAAATTCCAGCTCGGAGGAGGCTTCCCCAGAGAGGGCTCCGGCTCCTGTCTCAGCCCGAGTGTCCCTGCAGAGATACAGGGCATCTTTCAGGCACTTCCACAAGCTCAGGGTTCCCATTTCATGGCGAATCTGGGATGCCGGGAGCGAACGCCGGGGCATGGCCGGCCCGGGGCGCTCGGGCGGCGCTCGGGGCCGCTCCTGGCCCGGGCCGAGCGCTGACAGCCGCGTCCCGCCCGCAGGGAAGGCGCAGGAGGCCCGGCAGGAGCGGCCCCGGCGGGGTTCGCTGCTGGGCAGCGGCGGCTGCGGCGGCGGCTGCGCGGCCACGCGGCTCTCGGACGGCGCCCGGGGAGCGGCGGGGCCGGCGGCGGGCGCGGAGGAGGGGAAGGAGGAGGAGGAGGAGGAGAGAAGGAGAAGGAGGAGAAGGATGGGGCTGTGCGGGGCAGGCGGCGAGCTCAGCCCGCTGCTGCCCTCGGCTCGCAGGTGGCCATCAAAAGGGTGCCAGGGAACCGCGTCCGGCGCCGGGGCGAGCTGGTGATGAGCCGGGCCAGCGGCAGAAGCCGGGCCGTGCCGGGCGGGGATGAGCCGGGGCCCGGCAGGGTGGGAGCTGCCAGGACGCCTGGAGGGAGAGCGGGCGTGGGGCCAGCGCAGGGCGCAGAGCATCCCGGGCTGGCCGAGGGGTTCCCGACCCCCGGCACGGCATCAGCCCCACTGACGGCATCGTGCTCCTCCCGCAGCCCCACGGCACCAGCGCAGCCCTGGAGATCGTGCTGCTGGACAAGGTCTCCTCTGGCTGTGCTGGTGGCATTCAGCTCCTGGAGTGGCTTCAGCTCCCCGACAGCTTTGTGCTGGTGCTGGAGCATCCGGAGCGGTGCCAGGACCTGTCGGGTTTCCTGGCGGAGCGGGGGTTCCTGCCGGAGGAGGAGGCGCGGGGGCTGCTCCTCCAGGTGCTGGAGGCCGTGCGGCGCTGCCCCAGCTGCGGGGTCCTGCACAGGGACATCAAACCAGGGAACATCCTGCTCGACCTGGCCACCGGGCAGCTGACACTGATCGACTTTGGCTGTGGCACTTTCCTCCAAGACACAGCCTACACCCAGTTTGCAGGTGAGCCGTGCCAGGGGATGCTCCTGTGCATCTCATGGCCCAGCCGAGGTGCAGCACTGGGGCTTCCCCTATTGCAGCCGGGATGGGATTAATGATGGAGCCAGGCTGATTTGAGTGGGGTGTGAGGGGGCCAACTCCCATCCCTGCTGACAGCCTTCAGCACCCACTGTGCCTTGGGCTGGGGCTAGAGCTGGGGCAGCCAGCCCGACAAAAACCCCCATGGGGGTAGCAGAGAGGAGGGTCTGACCCCGTGCCTCAGACGGTTTGGTGTGCAGGTGAGGAAGGGCTTGGACTGCTGTGCTCCCCTTGTTTGCCTTGGCTTATTAACATTTTTTGGGGCCATGCAAGCAGGAGGAGAGGGGGTTTTCTCCACTACTGGGTGAGTTTTTCTTTTGTGTGTCATGGTTGTGTCTTCCCAGGGTTTCTGCTGCCTCTTCCAGCACCAGTGGCTTCTTTTCCAGCCCTGAGTCTGTACACAAGTCCCAGGTGCTTGCGAGAGGGCAGCGGTCACACTGTGTGCCACTGGGGCAGCCCCTGCATGCCCAGGGGTGCTGGGGCCAGGCTCTGGGAGCAGCAGCATCCCCCTGATGAACTGTGTCTGTGTTCCACAGGAACCCTGTCCTACAGCCCACCAGAGGGGATCCACCACCAACACTACCATGGCGAGGCAGCGACGATCTGGTCCCTGGGCCTCCTGCTGCACCACCTGGTCATGGGGAAGCACCCTTTCAGGAGGGGCCAGGAGATATCTGGGGCAGATCTTGTTCCCAGGACGGCTCTCTCAAGGTGGAGTCTCATTGCTGGGCACAGGGGCAAAGCCAGGGCTGGGAGACAGCAGCACCTCATGAACATCTCACTCTGGCAGCTGCTGAGGAGGTGACACATGTCCTGCTCTCCTGCTCTCCTCCAAAACATGGAATTGATGGGGAAGTTTAGGCCCAGCTCTGGGCACACCCAGCATGGCCTGGGAGCAGGGGGGCAACTTCTCCAGCTGACTGGTGATTGCTGGTTTCTCTCACCAGAGTGCCAGGATGTAATTTAGAGGGGTTTGTCCATGCAGCCCTTGAACAGGCCATCCTTAGAAGAGCTTTTCCATGATCCTTGGGTGCAGGGTGTTCCTCTGCCCTAGAAGATGGGAGAGATCCATGTGCACAGTTGGATCCAGGGGCCTGGCAGGTAACAGCTCCACACATCTCTTGGCACTCAGTGGCAAAGCCAACCAGACAGGTTTTGTCCTGCCTGTAGCTCTGAGCAGGGGTCAGCAGAAGGGAAGACACAGCTCTTGGGCTGGAGCTGAGCTGGAGACCTGGTGTGGCAAGCACTGGGGGCCACCATCCCCCTGGTTTTGCTTGCCATGGTTCATGGATGGCTGGGGCTCTGGGCAGAGCCCTGACAGCCAGGTCTAGCCCAGGGAAGGAGAAGGAGCCCCTGGAGAAGCTGTCCCAGGTGGGGCTGCTGCTGCTGGGGACAGCGAGGACAACGCCAAGGATGACAACCTCTTGCTCCACCTGGTCTCCGGCAGGCTGAAGATGGTGGACTTTGATTCTGACATCTCATTCAAAGCCAGGCTCCACAGGGAATATGCAGATGAGTCCACACACAGGGGGATGCTCCCAGATTTGGGCATTGCGCAGCCTGGCTGGGAACCAAAGGTTCTCCCTTTGCTGGGGCGGATGCAGCTGATCCTTCAGTCAGCTGCAGGCTGCTTTTGGCAGGGCTGGGGGCATGGGCTGGGGTGGGTACGAAATGGGAGTGGGCTCCTGGCACTGCCAACAGCCCCCAGCACCCACCGTGCCCTGGGCTGGGGCTGGGCTGGGGCAGCCAGCCCGACACAAACAAACCCCCATGGTGGGAGCAGAGGTGGGACTCCAGACCCTGTGCAGGGGCTGCTTTGCTTTGCAGGCAAGGAAGGGCTTGGGCTGCTCCACTGCCCTTGTTTGCTTTGGGATCACCATGGGGGCAGTGCAGGGGAAGGGAGAAAGCCTGGGATTCCCCAACCATGGTGGGTTTTTCCTTGGCATGCAGGGTTTGGGCCTTCTTTAAGGCCCTGACAGAGATAAGATCTTTGACCTTTTTTCTTTTTCCCCTTTTTGACTGTAACCTATTTTCAATAATTTGACGTTTCTTTTTCTAGAGGAAGCATTCCAGATGGGGCCCAGTCTGGATCAGGACGTGCTTGGGAGCAGCTGCGGCGTGGATGGGCCATGCCCTTGGAGAAGGCTGAGGGCATCGTTTGGGAGCAGCTTTTCTTCCAGCGGGGGATGGCGTGAGGTGGGTCCTGTCTGCTGGGGATGGTGGCATCAGAGTTCTGAGGAGATGGCAGCGAGCACAGGAGCGTCCTGCTCTGGGCAGCTGCTGAGGGCTGGAGGTGCCGTGGCTGGCTGCAGGCTGGGCACATGTCCTGCCCTCCTGCTCTGCTCCCAAAGGCAGCAGTGATGGGCAGCTCTGGGCACAGCTCTGGCACGGCCAGCATGGCCTGGGCACCGTGGGCGGCTGGGACAAGGGGACAGGAGCCTTCAGCTGACGGGGCTTTCTGGTCTCTCTCCTTGCAGCCGGGCTCTGCGGGTGCTGAGGCTGCTCTGGGCTCTGCCAGGGCCCTGCTGGAGCTCAGCACCGGGCCGCAATCAGCCAAAGGAGAAATGGGGTGCCCTGCAGCACAGACTGGCTTGAGCATTTCAGAAACACAGATCAAGTTTGCAGAGTGTACACCTCCAAGGGAAAACATGGCACCACCCAAAAAATAAACTTGTTCAATAACTTCTGAAATTAAATCAATCTAGGATGACCCCAAATGACTTTTTGCAGCTTGCTCAAGCTGTACCTCAGCCCTTCTCTGACCAGTTCTCTCCCCCACCTGCCTTTTACTCCCCAGCTGCTCCCTATTTTCCCCCAGTGAGCTCCCAGCCCATTCCAGTCTCCATCACACTGTTGCCTTCCTTGGTGCCCCTCGCCATGAGGAAGGCTGAGCCCCAGGCTTAGGGACTCATCCTGTCACTGGCTGAGGAGCAGCAATGTCTCAGAGGTCTGGTGGGATTTTAGTGTCATTCAGAGCTGCTCTCCAGCCCCCAGCTCTCCTCACTGCTGAGTTCCCGCTCCCTTTTCCTCATCCTTGCAGCAGGATGAGCTCTGTGAATCCCCTTGAGCCTCCCCAATCTTCCCAGCCCATGCACCAGTTTCAGATGAAGCTGCAGCTTCTGTGTCTCCTCTGGCACACCAGTGCAGTCCCCTGTGCGGGGAGCCCCAGCCCCAGAGCACAGCACTCAGCAGTGCAGTCCGGGCTGGAGCAGCTGCCCTGCAGCCCTGCCTTGGCTCTTTGTGGCAGGGAATGCTCCCTGTTTGCAGCTGTCCCTGCAGGATGGCCCCAGGGCAGAGCCCAGCCGGGCTCCCACTGCAGCCCCTGAAGCTTGGGGCAGACAGTGGTCCCAGAGCTGAGGTTCACGGGGAGCTCCGGAGCTGTGCCTCGCACTCTGTTGCCGTGTGTCACCGTGCAGGCTGGCTTGTACGGGGTGAATGTACCAGCCCTGCTTTGACTGACAGGGGCCGGGCCCATCACATCTCTCCCAAGGCTGCAGGCATTGCCCAGGCCAGAATCTGAAGGGGCACAGAGATCAAAGCAGTGAAATCATCCAGACTGGGTTTTCAAAGGCCCTTTAGAAGGAAGGGCTTGAGAATAAACATGCTCTTTTTGCCACATGAACATTGGGGTGAGTGGTCTCTTTGGCTCCAACCCACTTTCCTCCCCAAGCCAATGTTACCCACTCCCTCACACGTTCCCCCCGTGCCTTCCCACTGCCTCATCCTGTCAAGGCTTCCGCAGCCCCTCATCCCTTCGTGGTCCCGTCCCCTCAGGGTCTCCCCAGCCCGGCCAGCCTGTCCGGCTGCAGCGCCGCAGCCCCACAGGAGCTCCAGAGGAGCCCCACCAAGAGGCACCTGGGAGTCCTCAGCAATCCAGCCAGCAACACACGGGCAGGAGGACACGGATGGCGCTTCCTGCCTGGGACAGGGCTTGTGGCCATCTCCAGGCACCGCTCTCACAGAGATCCCCACAGCTCCTGCCCCTGCCCATCTGCTCTGTGGGCAACACAAAGGCTTCAACAGAGCCACCAAAGGCCAAGGGGCTTCTGGCCATTTTCCCTGCAACCCTGCATGCCTAGGCAGGTGCCTGAGCCCAGGAACCCTTTTCTCCCTCTTCCCCTCGGCCCTGCAGAGCCTGGGCAGCCAAAGAAAGATCCTGGGAGTCTGTCTATAGCAACACATCCTATATTTATACGCTAAAGACAAACAAAAAGAAAGAAAAGAACAATTTTAAAGAAACAAAACAGTCCTGCTGGCTCGGGTGGCCCCAGCAGACAGAGCCTCAGGGATCAGCTCTCTGCAGAGCTGCAGCAGCGCAGCCAGCCGAGCCCACACAGACGAGGCCGTCTCCCCCATGCCCTGCAGAGCCGATCACGCAGGCTGTCAAAGTGGGAATATGGAGCGCTCTCTGCTTCCTGGAGGATGTACAATGCTTGACCTGCCAGGCTTGCGATGGCGACGCTGTTGTCATTTTCCATGCCTTCAAGGGCTGAAAGAGAGAGGAGCAGAGCCATGGTGAGTTCCCACATCTGAGGGGACCCGAGGGGACTCTGTGCCAGGGCCATCCCAGCCGGCTCTGGCCATGGCCAGCAGGGAGCAGGGACCAGCTGGATCAGCCCGAAGCTGCTGGCCACGAATCCCCCAGGTGCCCTGAAAGCTCTGTGTGCTCTGCCCACGCCGGCCCTGGTCCGCACAGGGAGCAGAGCCCTCCGCAGCCGGGGCAGGGCTCGCAGCTCTCCCGGCAGCCCCCGCTGGCAGCCCGCTGCCCTCACTCACCCTCAGAGATGATCTGGAGCTCTTCATTCCTCCCCCTCAGGTGCCGCCCGGCCATCCCTGGGAACACAGAGCCTGTCAGCCCAGGGCACAGCTCCCTGCCAGTGGGGCCGCCAGCCCTGTGCCCACACGCCCTCCTGGCCCGGCTCGTGGCTCACCCATGAACCTGACGGCCGCCTCTCGCAGGGGCTCCTGTGGGCTCTGCAGGTAGGGCAGGGCCCGGCGCAGGTGCTCAGCCACGCTGCTGCTGTCCTCTGCCAGCTGGAGAGAGCGGCAGGAGGGAAGGGTTGGCCCTGCAGCCCCCCGGGCCAGGGTCCATGGGCACCCGGCTGGGGCTGCAGGAGCCTGGAGCAGAGCCCGCGCGGCCTCGGGCTGCAGCAGCGGGCAGGGGCACAGCTGCCAGCCCGCACACCGAGCACCGCGCTCAGGGGCTGCTCCAGGCTGGGGCTGCGGCTTCCCGGCCCTCCTTACCAACCAATCGGTGAACTGCCACAGCTTCTGGTTCTTCACCAGCTGTCCAAGGTCCTTCCTCTTCAGGAACTCAGCCGCACAAAGGAGCGTTTCCTGAGAAGCCTGGAGAGCAGCAGAGACGTGGAGATGGCCCCACAGCCCAGGGCGCAGGACCCCGTCCCTGTGCCAAGGCCAGCAGGAGCTGCAGCCTGCGAGGCGCCAGGGCAGGGCCAGCCCAGCCCCTGCCAGGGGCCAGCGGCAGCTGCCGAGTCCTCACCTCTGCCACTCGCTGGTTCTCATCATGGCAGTGCAAGGAGAGTGGCAGCAGGCTCTGGCGCACGTGTGCCTTCAGGACCTTTTTTTCTTCTTCTGGAAAAAAATCCAGCATCTCCCGGAAGATAAACATGCAGCACAACTGCACCTGGCTGTCCTCCTGTAGGAAAGGAAGGAAGAAAGACCTCAGCGTCAGCTGCTTCAGGCCCACCTGGGCACAGCCTGTGAGTGCACAGGGCACAAAGTGTGCGGGCAGCACCCGCTGGCCGTGGCTGGAGGCGCAGAGCCTTACGTTGTCAAAGAGTGGCAGGAGCGCCTCAGCCAGCTGCAGGGCGAGGGTGCTGGTTATTGGGGCACCATTGCAGAGGAACAAAGCCCTGAGGAGAACCGTGGTCATCCTGAGCATGGTGCTGTCATCTTCCTGCAGGAGCTCCACGAGCCTTTCATGGAGGCTCCACATCCTTATGGCCATCTACTTGTGGAACACAAGTGTGTGATACACCATCCTGCTGCCACAGGGCCCAGGGGCCAAAGGCCTGTGCCAAAGCCTTGGGGCAGCTGCAGCAGGAGGCAGGAGAGCTGGCAGCAGCTGCCCCAGTGCCCCAAGGCCAGCCAAGCCCCAGGGACTGCCTTCCCCAGCCCCACGCTGGCAGCACGGCTTCAGCCCCTGCGCTCTTCTCACCGAGACACTGGTGGTGCCGAGCGCCACGAGGCCTCGGAGTGCCAAGCGACGCCTCCCCCTGCACTCGCTCTGCAGGTGCTTGGACAGGAACTGCAGGACGCTGTCACGGCACTCACTCACGTTCAGGTGCTCCAGGATCTGAAAGGCACAGGCCGGTGACGGGGGAGCGGCCGGCGGGAGCCCAGAACCGCCCAGGGCCGGGCCCAGGCAGCAGCACAGGGCGCGGGCTCCGTCCCAGGCACTGCGGCCAAGAGAGGGCAGAGAGCCGGGAGGCAGCTCAGCGAGGCAGCGCCGGCCTTCAGGCTCACCTCCACAAGGAATGCCAGGGTGGCCAAATCCCAGCACGGCGTGTCCTTGCTGAGCAGCCCGAGCAGGTGGAATGCAATCCTGGAACACGCAGCTTCGGATGCACGGTGCATTTCTCTGACAGGAGGAAACAGGAGCCAAAGCCCTGAGCCAGTGGGGGCAAACCTCTCCCAGGACTGCCTCACAGAGGTCTGGCCTTTCTCCACCACCCTGCAAGGGACAGCTGAGCCCTCTGGGAGGTTGCTGCTCTTGGGCACGCTCCTCTCCCAGCCTTTTGCAGCCTCCTTGGCCGTCCCTTGGTGACAAGGCCTTCTGGCCCACGGCCATGGGGACTGTGTGGGGCACCTTGGGCACAGGGCACACATGCCGGGGACAGCTGGGGAGCAGGGGGTCTCACCTGGCCAGCACGCCCACAGCACAGTGGTGGGTGTCAGCACAGAGCAGTGTGTCCCAGCCACGATTGTCTTCCATGGCCACCACCACATCCTCATAGTGCAGTCGGCAGAGCAAGGCCTTCAGGGTCTGCTCTGCAAAGCTGTGCACAGAGCAAAGCCCAGGTCACGCTGGGAGCACTGGCCCTGCCCTGGGCACATGGTAGGGACAGGAGGACTGGCATGGAGCACCTGCTGGGGCTGGTGGTAAGGCCATGTTGCTGCTGGCATCCCTTCCAGAAGGTATCGACCTCCTCTGGCACATCCAGAGTGCTGAAGAGCACTTGGAAGAGCAGATGCACAAAGAGGCCGGGGAAATTCACGGTCACTACATGTGGCACACAGGGCAGCTGGAGGATCTTCCACATCACCACGGTTGCCTGCAAAGGACAAAGCCCCCTGAGACAGCGCTCAGTGCTGAGGTGTTCATGTGGCAGAGCCCGAGCACAGGAGGGAGAGGCCCGGAGAGACGCAGGGGGAGCACCGGGCCTGGTGGCCCTGGAGCTGCCCCAAGGCCAGGTTTCAGCCCAGCGCCTGAGGCAGGAAAACGCCATGGGGAAGGGAGGATGGAGGGCTGCTGGAGAGGTGGCCTTGGGGCCAGCAAAGGCAGAAACTCACAGCCAGGGCAAGGACAGCCGTGTGGGCCCCATCGGAGGTGCACGTTCTGTGCTCTGGCCAGCTCCCCAGCACATCCAGAAGCACGAGCATGGCCGGCTCTGCAGTCCTGGGCGAGCACATGATGCTCTTCCACATGGCCAGAGCAGCTCTGTGGGGTCAGAACTCTGTCTCAGAGCAGTCTGGGACTCAGCAGCATGGCCTGGGCGGCAGCGGGGAGCTGAGCTGCTCTGCCAGCCCTGCCTCTGCCCACTGCCCCTCACTGGCAGCACACAGGCAGCCCAGCCCTGTGGGGACTGGCCCCTGAGGAGCAGGGGGGAAGCCTGGCAGCACGCTGGGGGCTGGCAGGGGCCAGGGCTGGCAAAGGGAGCAGCCAGAGGGCCCTGGAATTCTCTGTGTCAGACACCTGGCACAGGCTGCACAGGGGGAAGGGCTGCTGAGCCCTGAGCCCTCTGGGCAGGTGGGCCCCGTACCTGTCACACAATGGGGCCACACGCAGGAGAGCCATCACCACGTCAGAGGGCTGTGCCTCTGTCAGATCCAGAAGGGGCCTGTACAGATTGTACTCAGGAAACTCATTGGCCACGAGCCACTGGTGGATGAACCTCACCATGGCAGGCACCTGGAGAAGGCAGGGGAGACTTGGAAAGCTGCCAGAGGAAGGAATGTGCCCAGCTGCCCCAGAGAAGTGCTTCCCTTGCCACCACACTGCCATGGCCTCAAAGGCTCCCAGGGAGCAGCAGGTGTGGCTTGGGAGGCCAAGCAATTGCTGGGAGGAGAAAAGCCAGGCAACAGGCTGCTTACTTGCTTTGGGCTGGAAGGACCCTCCTCCACAAGTATATCCAGCAGGGCAGCGCTGGTCTTGGTTTTGAAGATGGGAGAGTAGACTCTGCGCACAGTGCCCATGGCGCTGCTCTCTTCCTCCCGAATCCTCTTCATGAATTTGCAAACCATCTGCAGCAGAGAGGCAAAAAGCCCGGGATGCTGCATGGAGTGCTCCGAGCACAGTGCTGGGCTGAGCAGTGCCAGCAGGCCCAGCCCAGGTGGGGATGGCTGCAGGTACCTGCGCTGTTCTGCGGAAGCGGCCACGGGTGCGTTTCTGCTCTCGTATGCGCTGCACGGCTGCACCTGGCAAAGAGCGAGCGCAGCCCGAGCTGAGGGGCTGCGGGAGAGGCCGGAGAACACAGCCCAGCCCTGCGCTGCCCAGGCAGGGACAGCCCCGCGACGGCCCAGGGCACGGAGCACGGCTGTGGGGTGTCTGCCCGGCCCCTATTCCATCCTGTCCATGGGCATGGCCCCAGGGGATGGGATGGGATGGGATGGGATGGGATGGGATGGGATGGGATGGGATGGGATGGCATGGCATGGGATGGGATGGCATGGCATGGCATGGCATGGGGCCAAGCTAGCTGCAGGCACCAGCCCTGTGGCCCAGCTCTGCCACTCACCCTTCTGCCGTGGCTGGAACTGCTCCAGCTCTTCAGGCTGCTGTGCTGGGGCAGCTCCAGGGCCTTCTTTCTCCTCCTTCCCCCAGGCCAGCTTGGGCACGCTCGCAGGTCTGCACTCTGTGTCACTGCCTGGATTCATGGCTGCTTGCAGAAGGTGAAAAGGAAAAGGTCCGAGTCAGCAAGTGCTGCAGTCATGCCTTGAGGGCACCTGCTAGAGTGAAGTCTTGGCAAGGCTACAGGACAGCAAGACCTGCACTCTGGTCCTGGGGCTCCAGCCACAAGGACAGGAGACTCCTGTCAAGGATGGTGCACAGCAAATGCCATGGTCTGCCCTCGAGGGCATCTGCAGAAGAGATGCCTCGGGAAGGCCAGGGGTCACCAAGTGCTCTGGTCTGGCCACGAGCTCACCTGCAGGAGTAATACCTTGGGAAAGCTCCGGGTCAGCCAGGAACGAGTGGCTCTGCAAGGGCTCCTCACAGCACCGCTCTCTCCCATCCTGCCTCGTCGTGTGCACCGAGCACTGTGGAGTGTAACTGTAACTTGTAACTGCCAACACCTCTGCCAGAGCGTGTCACCAAGGGCCCTTGGAATCCCTGTCCCGTTCCATTCCACGGTGACCATGCTGCACCGTGTCACCAAGGGCCCTTGGAATCCCTGTCCCGTTCCATTCCACGGTGACCATGCTGCACCGTGTCACAAAGGGCCCTTGCATGCACTGCCACCAAGGGCCCTGGGGCCACCCCCAGCCCCCCAGAGTGGCCCAGGGTGGAAGGAATGCCTTGCCCCAGGTGTGTCAGACAGCCCAACAGGATCTTTGGGAAGGGCTCAGCCCATCAGCAAACGCTGCCCTGCTCTGCGGGCTCAGAGCAGCAGGAGCCCCCGCAGCTGCCGACGCAGCCGCGGTGGGAAGGGCACGGGGCCTCCACAGAAGCTGGCACGGCCTCCTCGGGACACGTCCCACACGGTGGCCATCCTGAGCACGGCCGTGGGACACAGACCAGGAACGTGTGGGCCAGGGCAGGAATGCTGCTCTGAGCCCTGGGGCCCGGGCAGCGCTGACAGCAGCAGGTGAGGCACAGTCCCCGCCCAAGCAGAGTTCCCCCAAGCCCTGGCAGCACCGGTGCCCGTCTCCTGCCCCAGAAACCTGTGCCCCAAAAGGGCTTCTCTGCCAGAGGGCAGCCAAAGCTGGTGTGCACTGGGGGCTGTGCTCCGTCCTACAGGGGCTGTTGGTAGCAGCACCTGGAGCAACTGGGGGCAACACTTGGTGCGTGTCAGATGTTGTTGCTCCTTCCCGGAATGATTTTTTCATGGAAGGGATTAGCAGCAGCACAGAAACACCAACAGCTACTGAACTTCACAGGACAAAGAGACTCCATCGAAACACTGCCATGTTTCCTTGTGCTTTTGCATCTTTCTTGCACTCTGAAAGAAAAAGAATTGGCCCAAGCCCTGCTGTTCAAATCTCCAGCTGCTGTGTGTCTTCCTGTGGCAGCTCACTGCAAACACAACTGGCTCTCTGCTCAGCTGGGCAATGGACGGCCACAAACAGGGAGGGCCCCGGTGAACATCTCTTTGGTCTCGTGGGGCAGCGAGGGCACAGGAGACAAAGACTGCTCCTCCCGAGTTCATGGGGCAACAGAGAGATTTTATTTCCCAAGCCCCCCCTTACACAGGGCATTTGAAAGACCAGGCCTGGAAGCTCTCATTGGTTTGAGCTCCACGCCCCTTCAGGTTCTGGCCCGTGAGGTGCCTTCAGTTTTGGGAGATATTTGATTGGTCAAGACCCCTGTCAGTCATGGGAACACCTCACCCTTCTTTTCTGTATAAAATTCTGTGTATTGTTCTCTGTCACCCATCTGCAAGGGCCCTTTGCAAACATGGGGACAGAGGACAGCGTGCATCTAATTTACACTGGAGCTGCAGCATTCCCCTCCAGGAACTGTTAGGGGAGAACTCAGGCCACAGGCATAATTCTTCTTGGTTACAAATTGAACTTATCTCTAAAAGCAGAAAGCTATTTAACCCTGAGCCCATTTAACCCATAGAGAAAAACCCAATTTTAAAAAACAACCTTTCAGCACTTGATCCCTTGGAGAAAAACCAAACTCCCAGAAAAGCAATCTGTAAACAGAAAAACTGTTTGCAAACATGAGAAATAATTTGTAAACAAGTCAAGTCCTTCTATGAACTGTCCATGAGGCAGGTGATAATTTGTAATGCTGTCTGTGGTTTCCAGTGTCCATATTTTAGGCAGCTGCATTGTACTGTTGTAGGATTTATTGTAAAACATGAGAACAGACTCAGAGGGGAGGAGGGTGTACCCTCAATCCAACCCCTTTCCCCTTTTTTCTTTGTATAAGAAATAATAATAGGAACAGCACATGGATTTTGAATACTATTAACTTATGCAAAGTTTCATCTAGGTTTACTGATAATATTTTTCTTTACCAGCCAGGTTCACGGCAAAGTACTTGATTGGGAGATGTTTTGATAAGGGCAAGGAACTCGGTTGGGAGACATTTTCTGTATTTATATTTTATCTAGTGCAAACCATATACTTTCCCCCCTTTGTTAGAAATTAGAAATTTTTTATTGACTTTAATAAAAGCTGACTTTTCACTTTTAAAATGATGACAAGTGGCAGAATTTCAGTGAAAATCTTTGCAACTGCAATTTGCTTATGACAAATCGATGTTCTATGTGTACCCCCGTGGATCTTCTTTGAATCATACCAGTTTATCTTGAAGCAATGCAAGAATAATTACTCGAATATTAAGAAAAGACATGTTAATGCACATACTAGGACTTCTTTAAGACAATGATTTACTGAAATATGAATATCAATCTAATATCGATATCCAACTGAGATGGACAAAAACTCTCTAAGAGTTTAAAGTTAGAAAGTGTATGTTTATTGAGACAGACGGACAGTACGTGGGATAATTCCCTAATGCACACTGCAAAAATCACAGGTATTACAAAGCTTTTTTATTTGCAGAAGTCTTGAATACACAAAATATGAATGCATATTCATATCCCTGTCACTTCCTCTGCTCTGCTTCATATGCTAATTGGCACAAAGACAATTAAGCATGTGGTTCTGTTCCCTGAAATGAGTCAGGGGTCCATTTTGGGGAGGGGTCTCCAAAATGAAGAAGTAAAATAAGTCTTCCTCGTTCTGACCTTTCTGCCTTTCCCATGCATACGTGACAAATGAATCCTTGCCATTTTCCCGTGCTTAATGGATCCCTAAAGTATGGGAAGTCTGCAACTGTTTTTGTGTCCCTGAAATCTGTTTATCACATTCTGTTTATCATGATAAGCACAGCTACCCAAGCATAAAGCTGGCAAGCAATGAGTTAATAGATCCTGGATATCTTACCTAAGATCCAGCTACTGTTAACTATGAACAAAGCCGATTTATCTACTTCCGATAAGTCAGCAACATCCAATTTAACTATCATCTTAACTTTCCTAAAATTCTTAATTCTTCAAAATTAATGTCTCACCGGGAATGGGGACAGGGAATAGGAATGGGAATGGGGACAGGGAATGGGGAATGGGAATGGAGACAGGGACTGGGAGTGGTGATAGAGACAGGGAATGGGGACAGGGACCAGGAATGGGGACAGGGAATAGGACTGGGAATGGGGACAGGGACAGGGAATATTGTCCAAGGATCAAGAATGGGGTCCAGATTGGGATGGGAGCAGGACGAGAACGGGACAGGGGGGACACGGGAACAGGCAGGGGCCAGGGGAGTATGGAAGGGGAGTAAGGAATGGGGCAGCCGCTGCAGGGGGACGAGGTGTTGGGATGGGGCACATGGGGACAGTTCCAGGGCAGGGGATCCTTGACCAGCTGCCCAGAACCTCCACCAGGGTCTCCCAGGGCAACTGGAGCCGCTCAGCCTGGGGTGCCCAAAGCCCTGAGAAACTCCCAGGTCCCTCCCAGGAACCCTCAAGTCCCTCAAACCCAGCATCCCCCACATCCCCTGCAAGACCCTCCCCATGTCCCCATCCTTGTCTTAGCTCAACATCTTTATTTTTACCTGCTTTTAAGAGTTTTGAAACGGCAAAGAGAAATGAAAAGAAAATCCAGGCCATGGGGAGCCAGGAGGATGTTGAGCCCCCCAGCTGGGTGTCTTCCCAACATGGATCAGCAGCACCATGGGTCACCAGGGCTCTGCCCACTGGGGCTCACTGGGGATCATCCAGCATGGATCCTCCTGTGGGGGATGGAGCTGGAGAAGCGCACGGAGCTCCTCCCACACTGGGGCACTCGCAGGGCTGCACTTCATGGTGCCTCTGCTGGTTTTGGGTCAAGGCTGAGCTGTGTGATGAGCTCTTCCCACACCTGGGACACTCGTAGGGCCTGGGACATCACCAGGAGCGGGGCTGGGATGTGCCCTGGTGCCTGGGACATCGCCAGGAGCGGGGCTGGCTCTGATGCTCTCCGGTGCCTGGGACATGACAAGGGGCGGTGCTGGCTGGGGTTTGTTTGGTGCCTGTGCAATCCCAAGGGCAGTGTCACAGCGGGGCAGCTCTCAGAGTTCCCAGCAGGTCACAGTGTCCAGGGCAGCCCGTGCCAGCGGTCACTGTGCACACGGGGCAGGCTGGGCTGGACAAGGGATGGGGCAGAAACGCTGCCCCGGGACTGGGGTCTCCCCCTGCCTCTGGGGCCCAGCCCCTGCTGGGAGCGCCTTGGGCAGGGCACGGGGCTGCTGCTGGGCCAGGGGGACAGGCCGTGCCCCCTGTCCCCTGCTGCTGGGCCAGGGGGACAGGCCGTGCCCCCTGTCCCCTGCTGCTGGGCCAGGGGGACAGGCTGTGCCCCCTGCCAGCTGCCCAGGCCCCTCTGATGCCTGTCCCATGTCCCTGTAGCTCCTGTCCCCACCATTCCCCACCACCTTCACTCCCTCCGTCAAAGCCCCACTCAACGCCTTCACAGTGACCTCTGGAAAGAAAGAATGAATGAAGGAAAGGAAGTGTTGGCTGTTCACCCTGGCTGGATGTCAGGCACCCACCAAAGCTGCTCTCTCACTCCCCTCCAGAGATGGACAGGAGGGAGAAAACCGAATGAAGGCTTCATGGGTAGAGCTAAGGTCTGGGACAGATCACTCAGCAAATGCCATCATGGGCAAAAAATTTTCAAAATTGGAGATATTAATGGAATTTTTGCTATCTGGATCAGGGCAGGATAGTGAGAAGTAAACCAAAGCTTTAAAAACACCTTCTGCCCTTTCCTCCCTCATTCCCAGCTCTACCTCCCCCCCCAGTGGGTGCAGGGAGACAGGGAATGGGGGCTCTGGTCAGTTCATCCCCTGTTGTTTCTCCTGCTGCTCGGGGGGAGGAGTCGTTGCCCTGCTGTGCCAGGGGTCCCTTCTGGAGACACTTCTCCATGAACTTCTCCACGGTGAGTTCATCCCACGGACAGCAGTTCTCCACAAGCTGCTGCAGGGTGGCTCGCTCCTCCATGGGCTCACAAGTCCTGGCAGGGCCCTGCTCCAGCGTGGGCTCCTCTCCAGGGGTTTGCAGGTCCCTACCAGGTCCCTGCTCCAGCACAGGTTTCTCATGGGGTCGCAGCCTCTGCTCAGGCATCCCCCTGCTCTAGCACGGGCTCCTCCAGGCGCTGCAGGTGCATCTCTGCCCTCCATGCCCTCCATGGGCTGCAGGGCCCAGCTGCCTCCCCAGGGACTGACCAGGGAATCTCAGGGCAATCAGCTCCAGCAGCTGGAGCAGCTCCTGCCCCTCCTGCCCTGCCCTGCCCTGGGGGTGTGCAGAGCTGCTCCCCTCACACATCCTCACCCTGCTCTTCCCTGCTCACAGTCACAACTCCAGCATCACCCATTTTCTTTTTCTTAAATCTCTTATCCCAAAGGCGTTACCACCATTTCTAACAGGGCCAGCCTTGTCCAGCAGCCAGTCTGTCCTGAAGCCAGCTGGAATTGACTCTGTGGGACATGGAGGAACAGCTTCTCTCACAGAAGCTGCTCCTAGATCCCCTGCCTTACCAAAACCTGGCCATGCAAACCTGGTATAAGTATGGTAGGGTTTTTATTACCACTATTAATTCTTATTATTTCTATTCTCTCCATTTTTTGCTATTAATGGTACAGTTGTTATTATTATTACTAGTATTTTTAGTCTTTTGGACTCTATATTAATAGTGGCTAGATTAGAACTGGAAACAAAGGTACTTCATTGCAAGTAGAGGTTAGAGTTTTGTCAGCCTCTTGCCCTGCCCTGTTCTCTGGCATTGCTGTGTGTGAAGCTGCTGCTGCCAGGCCTCCCTATTTCCCCGGTTTGAGAAATTCCATGGCATTGCTCACATGTCAGAGAGGGCTTATTCCATTCAAACACATGCTCTTAGCTCTTTGAGTCCCATTGTTGGAAGCTTGTTTTCTAACGTTGTTGACTTTCTCAGCTTCTGTTAATATGTGTGATTTTATAACAAAATGTTCTTGGATGTGATTGTGCAAGATTCTCTAATCAGCTTTCAGTTTGCTCTTGGGTTTCTTACCGGTGTGTCCGAGCTGAAGGCAGCATTTTGGGTGGAAGGCTTCAGTGGGAGCTGGGATTGCCTGAGCAGCAGCTGGTTTTGCAATGTGAGCAGCGCTGACAGAGATTCCGTGTGCTGAATATTCCGGCTCGTTGGAGCCGCAGTGCCCGGCTGGAGGGAGCCGCGCCGGGCGCTGCGGGTTGTGCCGGGCCGGGCAGCGGCCGCAGCCCCGGCAGGGCCCGGCCGTGGACACGGAGCCTTTGCTGGGCAGGGCTCGGCCCTGCGGCGCCGGGCGGGCGGTGCCGCTCCCGCCGGGAGCCTGCGGGGGCCGGGACAGCGAGAGAGCCCGGGCCGAGCATCAGCCCCGGGGCACGGCCCGGGAGGGGGCACAGCCCGAGGGTCCCGCAGAGCCTCCTTGCTCCAGAGCCGCGCCTGCCGCAGCGGGGCAGCTGCGGCACCTGCGGGGCATGGAGGAGCCGCAGGCGGCGTTCCGAGCGCTCCTTCGGGGCAGGATTTTGTCCCGCTGCGGGGAATTCCCGCGGGCCGGGCGGGCCGGGGCCGCTGCCGAGCGCCGCCGCCTTTCCGGGGAGCCGCCGGGCAGAGCTCTCTGCTCGGGGCTGGGAAAAACACCTTCACTGCCCTGGGAACATTTAAAAAGTTTAATACAGGACAAGAGGAGACAAGGGCCATAGAGCAAAAGTTGTTAGGGCCGGGTGCATCTCGGCACTGAGCCAAGAGCACACGGTTATCTCCGGAGATACCCCTTGAATACCTTTTCCCTTACACCAGCCGGTTGCATATTCATAGTCCCTTATGCATAGTAAACTTTTTCCCAAGCTAGTTTACATATTCCAAGAACTGTTCAGCATGGCTCCTCCTCGGTTCCACCTTTTTAGGGCATGTGTATTCCTTGGTTGTGGTTTTGGTCCTTTTTTATCATCATCTTCAGTTTTGGCCCCGGCCCACACTGCCTTCAGACGGTGAGTGCTGATGGTCGGCAGATCTGTACAGGTGTTCTCATCCTGTGCTCACTGGATGTTATCCCATCCAAGCAGGAATTTTAACACAAGCATGCTTCTATCAGCTATGGCACTAGTATGTCTGAGCTTAATCAATGAACAACAGAAATAAAAACTATATAACAAAGTTATTGTAACACCACACATATAAAATCCAATGGAATGTTTGCAAAAAGCCAATATTATAATATGTATCTATAACAGGGCCAAGGGCCGGGTGCCCACTCGGTGGCCCCGGGACAGCAGAATTTTGGGGTCCTGGTGCTGGCTGCCGGCAGAGCCCCGGCGCTGGGCCGGGGATGCGTGGGACCCTCCCGCGGTGGGGTTGGGCTGCCCGGGGCAGGCGCTGCATCGTCAGCCCGGAGCCACCGGGGATCGCCCGGTACCGGCGGGGCGGGGCTGGGGAGCGGAGAAGGGCGGCACCGGAGCTGGGGGACCCTCTGCAGCCTGCGGGGTCGAACATACCAATAAGGGGGTCCCCGGGAGCCTGGAACGTTGTGAAAAACGCTAATCACTTGGTTTTTAAAATTTTAAACGTTTAATAATAATAAAATGGTTATAAAAATAGTAACACAATTAGAGTAATCAAATTTAGAGTTAGGACAATTACAAAACAATAAAAACCAAAAAAATTATAGACGTCCAGATGCTCTCGGACACTTAAGCCAGGACAAGCATGCCTTGTGAACAAAGGAATAACCTTAAAAGCAATAGCCTATTGCATATTCATGTATCTCATACATGATGCATATATTCCTTGCAAATTAGGAACTTTTCTGGATTTTGTCAACTTCTTTCCCTTAATCCTGGTGCTTCCATAAAGATGGAGACAAGATGGAAGAATGTTTGTCTTTTCTGATAAGGAGGTTGTAACTCTTTATGTGCCCCAAGTCACCGCCATCCCTTTGTGAAGAGTTTATTGATTATCTCATCTCTTGCTTGAGCAAGTAAAAAAATCCTACATCGCAGAGTTTCTATTTTAATATTATGTTGTTACCTAAAACTCTATTTAACACACTACTTAAGAGAATTAATACAGCATAACTTTCTAACATTACACATATAATATTCATTGTAACATTTGTGAAAAGCCAATCATAAAATAAGCATTCTTCACAGAAAGTGTTGAAATGGTAAAAACAGTCAAAAGCCCTTAGGAATTGGAAGGAAAACCAGAGGCAGTGGCAGCTAACACCTCAGAAACCCGTGGCTTTTGCGCCCGAGGCGGGATTGAGCTGCCCACACAAACAAACTTCTCCGCGCCTCCCGCCACGGCTTTCCCGGCCCTGCGCCTCCCGTGCCTCCGCCTCTGCGGGAAGCACAGGAGCCTCTCTTCTCCTGCCCCTCGTTTGTGCATCAGAGCTTCGCTTTGATTTCCCCCGAAAAGGGAAACCTGCCCCAAGCCCTGTGGGTGAGTGGGGCAGGGGAGAGATTTCTGTCAGAAAACTCCAAAGACTCGGAGCAGGAGAAGGAGAAGTCAGTGCAGAGCCTTAAATGCAGCTTTCCCCACGCCTCCCTGCTCCCAGCTGCACCTCCTCCCCCGGCAGGGCAGGAGACAGGGAATGGGGCCATGCTCAGCTCATCCCCCGGGGCTTCTCCCTCTGCTCAGGGACAGGAGTCGTTCCCTGCTGCACCCTGCGCTCTCTCCCGGCCGAGACTTCTCCAGGAACTTCTCGGAGCGGAGTCCATCCCCTGGGGCACAGCCCCCTCCAAGTGCTGCAGCGTGGGTCACTGTGCCACGGGCTCAGTCCTGCCAGGACAGGCTGCTCCAGCGGGGCCCCTCTGCCCGCGGGCTCACAGCCTCCTCTCAGGCATCGCTGAGCTCCAGCCCGGCTCCTCCAGGGGCTGCAGGGGATCCCTGCATCCCCATGGACCTGCAGGGGATCTCTGCATCCCTATGGACCTGCAGGGGGATCTCCGCAGCCCCATTGTAATATATGTCATGGAATCATTCGTGCTTATGTAAATTACACATCAAGTCAGTTGTGCTTGTAGAAAAAGATTCTTAAAGTTTTATATGACCAGTGTCTGCAGCCGGGGCTGGAGAAACCACAGCTGGAAGAGAAAGAAAGACCTAATTTACAAATGAAAAAAGGTAGCTCGGTGCAGAGATGGGCTCTTTCCGGGGACAATCCAGGAGACACCCAACGTTTAACCCCTGGTCTGCCGGGGAGCCAGGAAACCAGGCACACGGGCATCCCGCCCTTGCAGCTGCTGAGGAGGCTGCTGGGCTGTGCTTCAGCAGAGGAGATGGAATGTCGCTTACCACTCTGCCCTTCTCTAAAAACTGAGAATGGGTCAGGAGGTTTGGGTTCTGAGCACACAGGAGCCTGGCCCAGGCACAGGCTGTGGTGGGACAGGGGCACAGGAGCCTTCTGTGATTGACCGTGGCTGTTATAAATTGTGACACGACAATTTGAAGTGTCTTAATTCAATAAAGCAATTTTATTTAAAATAGCAAGCGAGTAAGGCAGGCAAAGCACAGCGCTGGGCGGCCGGGGAGTCTCCTGCTCCACCAACGGCGCGCAAAAATGTTCTGTCCCAACCTTCCTTTTATCCCCCCCCCTTCTCCTTGCAGGCGTGACTCTCCAGATGTAGTCTAAGTCTGGTCGTTGTGATAGCTTCTAAGTCTCTTCTTTTGAGATACAGCAAGCAGACCAGATACACACACCCAGGACTCTAATCTCAACCTCCTTATCACCTTGTAAGCAAATAAGCATTTCAAAGACACACTAGTACATTCTTATGCAAACCAAGGTAAGCGAGCATACCACAGTGAACAAATGATCTTCCACTTATCTCAATTCCCCCCTTTTTCTTGTTCATCTTTATTTTGTTCACTGAATCTTTGTAACTCTTGGTGACTTAGTATTAGGGTCTCATCTACATCGTGTATGGGTTCATATTTTGCCCTAATGAGCATTAAATGTGCTGCCTCTAAGCGTCCCTTCACTATTTTTATTGCCTTATTGAAGATGCATGGCCCAAAGGTCAGTCCCAATATTATCAGTATCAGAGGTCCTGCAAGGGTGGATAACAAGGTAGTTAACCAAGGAGATTGATTGAACCATGATTCATACCAACTTTGCTGTGCCTCTCTTTCCCTCTTTCTCTGCTCTAATCTTCTCCTTAATTCTGCCATGGTGTCTGTAACAACTCCAGTATGATCAGCGTATGCACAGCATTCCTCCTTCAGGGCTACACACAATCCCCCTTGTTGTAATAATAGCAAGTCTAAACCCCTTCTGTTCTGCAACACCACCTCAGATAGGGACCTTAATGATTTTACCAATCCATCGATGGCCTGCTCAATTTTACTCAGATCTTCATCTACTGAAATTCTTAATGATTTAAATTCCTTTTGTTGATTTACTAGGGATGCCACCCCAGTTCCAGCTCCTATTCCCCCGATGGTAAGGAGAGTTGCAATAGTTAAGGCAGTGAGGGGTTCCCTTTTCATTAGATGGTGTTCTGGCACAGTTTGTTGTTCATATATGTAGTCACTTGTATGGTAGGTAATTCTGGGCATAATCGTTACCTGGATGCAGTAGTCTTGGCTTGGATTAAACAGTTTCAGTGAGATGCACGGTGTGACACCCAGAGTGTTACATACCCACTTAGTGTTAGCTGCTGGCAATAGCCAGTCAGCCGGTTTCTTTCCACCTGTTTCTATTACTCCACAAAGGTATTCTCTTTGTGTTGGGATTTTTCCTATGCATCTCCCTTTCCCTGTTACCTGAGCCAAGGTAAGCCCCGGTGTTGTCTCTTTACCCTTTTTCCACAAACACTGATTCAGATTAGTTCCATTCACTCTTCTGGGCTTTGCAGTGACCCCTATGGCTTCATAAAATGGGGGTCTTAAATTATAGCACAGCCAACAGTCTTCCGTCAGTTTTGGGTTGGTTCTATTTAGGACACCATAACTCGCTTTCATAACCTTCCAGAGTATATTACCCTCCTGGGTTTTTTCCTGTTTGTCTCCTGAAGTGTTTTCATTCTGAATTTTATTCTGGGTCTGATCCCTTTCTTTTGTTTGGTTGGCTAAAAAAACCTCCTTTTCTAATAACACTGGGTTTGGCCCTACAGGTTCAGGATCAGGGGGCACAATTTCCTTCTTTATAAATATTAAGCTACCAAAATTGCCAAAATCAGCCGAATATAAACGAACGCCCCAAGTTTTTCCAATTAACCATATACTATCCTCTGGCCTTAATGCAGTAATTTGTATATTCCTGCAAATATTTTCTGGGGGTTTATGACCTGTCCAGTAGCCGGGAGGAATACAACCATCTGGCTTCCAGACCACCTTAATGTATGGATCAGGAGTGGGGGGGTCCCATGTACCAGCTATTGTTTCACAACCCCAATATGCACAGTAATATTGTCCAGGACTATTGCAATACCCTTTACCAGGATTCGAAGCAGGACACATATAAAACGATGAAACCCAATGGGAACCCCAACGAGTACCTAAGGATGCCACAGGTAACTGGAAAATGGGAGCTCCAGCTGTAGTATTGCTCCTTATAACTCGTGAATCCTCCCATCTTCCTAAAGTCCACTTGAAAGGTTCATGAGTTGTTATTTCCGCAGTATTACAAGATATACAAAGGAAAATCACAAGCAGTAAGCAAATGGCATGTGGGGTCTGGTTTCTCACACTGCAACAATTATACCCTTGTGACTTCTTTCCCTCTATTAGCTGGTTATCACCAAAATACCCTTGAGCCCAAAAACTATTTCTGCCTTTGTTACTCCCAGTCCCGGGGTAGTTCCGCAAATATTGCTTGAGTATTCCATCCTGAGGGCTCTTTCCTCCACAGCTGTTTACTCCTCTGCCTCGCCCGTCGACTCGGGTGCTTCGAGCCACAGGGTGTACCATCTTCTCGGCAGCAAGAGTATTCTTCAGGAGGGGATTTATGCCCTCTAGTGCCTTGCCACATGCAATAAGAACGCCAATTCTGATCTTTTACCTCCGGTGCGGTACAACTGACTCCTTTTAGGTCTTTCCTACAAAGGCCTTCTATGATCTCTGCCACAAATGGGCTCGGCTCGTTTGTATGGTAGCAGTAATAGTCTGGGTGAATGCCCTTTGAGAAAATTTCCCACCACTCTTTAGATTCCAATCGGATTTCCCCTCTAGTCACTTTACAGGTCAGTACCCAAGCTGTAATCTCTCTTTGTACGTTCCAACAGGAATTGCAAGTTCCTCGTGGAGGATACCCTCTGTTGCAATGTGACCACCACCGTTCCCCACACACCTTACAGATATAGCATACAAAAGGATAGCAATTACAATTTTGATTTTTACACTTTACTCTAACACTTGAATTACTACTTAGTCCACTATCTAAGTAATATAAGTCTGATGTGTATTCAATCTGATAAGAGTCCATTAGTTTCTCTGTAACTTCAATTTCAGGTTCCCGGGAGGACTGGTTATTTGCCACACAGTGTTGTTAACTGGTCCTTTTACTCGACTGGCATGTGTCCATCCTCTTTCTGCAGTCCGAATTGCAGTTTCTGTAGTGAGTAACACAAGATAAGGACCTTCCCATTGTGGGGTTAGTGTAGATTCTTTCCAGGATTTTATTAACACATAGTCTCCTGGGTGCATTTTATGTATTTTTAAATCTAAAGGGGGTCTTTGCGTAATGATTCCTTTTTCCCAAAGTTCATTGCGGCGTTTCATTAAGGCAATAATATATGAGGTTATTTTATAGTCCTTCAACCAGGGGTGGTCTCGGGGTTCCTCCAAATCATATGGCATCCCGTATAGCATTTCAAAAGAGGAAATCCCAACATCTGCTCTGGGTCTTGTTCTTATGTACAATAGGGCTAAAGGGAGACACTTGACCCATGTCAATTTTGTTTCTATTATTAATTTGGTTAATTGCTTTTTTAGTTCCCCATTCATTCTTTCCACTCTTCCCGAACTTTGGGGATGCCATGGGGTATGGTATTCCCACTTAATTCCCAGAGCATGTGAGATATCCTCAGTTATTTTGGACACAAAGTGGGGTCCCCTATCAGAATCTATTGTTTCTACTATCCCATATCTAGGGATTATTTTTTCTAATAATATTCTGACCACTGTCTGAGCAGTAGTCCGAGTAGTGGGGTAAGCTTCTACAGAATGGGTGAGATGATCTACTATTACTAACAAATATTTATATCTACCCACTTTAGGCAATTCAGTGAAGTCTATTTGTATTTTGGCAAAAGGCCTGTGAGCTAATTCCCTTCCTCCCATGGGTCTTTCCCTAAGATGTTTTCTGTTTACTTTTTGACAGATCAGACAATCTCCCACTACTCTTTTAGCCAAATCATAGATTCCAATACTCATATATTTAGTGGCAAATTGATCTACTAATGCCTGAGTTCCCCAATGAGTCTGGTCATGCAATCTTTGCAAAATTTCTGAGGCCTTGCTTTTAGGTAAAACAGTTCTCCCATCTGGGAGCTTCCATTGCCCTTCAGACCCCTCCTCAATTCCCATCTTTTGTAATTTTTCCTTTTCTTGAGTGGTAAAACTATATATTTGCCATTTTTCTTTGGGGGAGTCCACAGATACAGTGTCGCTCTGCCCCATGTCCCCCCAAGTTCGTAGGGCTGCTTTCTTGGCTTCTTGGTCAGCTAAATTATTTCCCCTGTTTCTAAAGTCCAGTCCTCTCTGGTGTCCCCTTAAGTGGGCCACAGCAATTTGAGCCGGGCCCCTTAAGGCATTTAAAACTTGGACAATTAGCTCTTGATGAATTAGATCTTTTCCCTGTGAGTTTATAAGTCGCCTCTCTTCCCAAATTTTCCAAATGTGTGCACTATCCCATATGCATATTTAGAGTCTGTGTATATTGTTCCAATTTTTCCTTTTAATAACCTTAAAGCCCTGAGTACTGCATATAATTCACAAGCTTGTGCAGACCAGGAGTTACTTAGTGGTCCGGATTCAATTACCTTTTAATCTTTTTATGGATTTTCAACTACTGGAAACCGGGCCAAAGTCCTCTTATTTATTTCTCTTAAATCGTGCACCAATCTGTAGGACCCATCTGACTTCTTTACAGGCAGGATGGGAGTATTGAAGGGAGACATACAGGGCTCTAAAAGCCCTTTTTCCAATAACCTATCTATTTCAGGTTTTACTCCTAATTTTCCCTCCCTAGGGATAGGGTATTGTTTTATTCTTACGGGTTTGCCAGGATCACTTATTTCCACTGAGAAAGGCTTAATCTGCAATTTCCCCACCGTTTCTGGGGTATACCACACCTCAGGATTAATTTTCTTTTCATCCTCCACCCTTAAAGGGCAGAGCTTTATCTGTAATTCTTTATTTACAACTTCTAAATTAATACCCAATTCTATTATCAGATCTCTCCCTAATAAATTGTAATCTGCTTCAGGTACCAGTAGTAAAGAACCTATACCACATTTGGAATCAGTTTCTACCATCACATCCTTGATAACAGATACCTCAAAGGGCTCTCGTTTTGCCCCAATTACATGTACAGTGTCAGATGACTTTTTACATCCAAGCGGCAAGGCTTGCACCGTGGATCTTTCAGCCCCGGTATCCACTAAAAATTCCATCTCTTGTTGTTGGGGTCCCACTTTAAGCTTTACCAAGGGCTCCTTATAATGTTTCTTCCCCAACAAATAGAGCCCTTGACACCCCTAATCTTCCTTAAAGGCCTTCTCATCCGCTATCCGTTGTCTGCATCCCCTCTTCATATGTCCCTTCTTTCCACAGTAGAAGCAGACAATTTCACGACCTCTTTCTTTTCCTTCCCTAGAAATATAACTCTGCTCCCGATTCTCCCTTTGTTCTACATTCCTTGCACGGGAATTAGGGTTAGGCCCTTCCCGCACACTTCCATACAATAATGTATCATTTTAACTTTGTCTTTCCCTTTTCTAGATGGGAAAGCATCCCAATTAATTATCATCAAACCCAAGGGGCTATCCCTGGGAATCTGGGGAAGCTTAGCATGGGTCCCCTCTCCCATGGGACCAGAGGGCTTGCTTTTCCTCTGTCCCATCTTCCGGAGTGCACTCAGTTTCTCACACACGTGCTCCCCTGGTTCGTGTCCCAGCCCCTCGCGGGGAATGGAAAACGCACTAATACAGAGTCCGCACTCACTTGGTCTCCACGAGACCTCTCACACACAGCACTCCGGGAAAACCACCCCAAACCGAGCGGGAAACCGGCCTATACTCACGCGTCCTGCGTCTTCGCTGGTTCTTCGTGCACAAAGTTTACAGGGGTAACCGGTTCTCCTTTGCCCGTTACTCAATTTAGGTTCGTCGGTGGAGAGTGATCAGAAAGCCTGGGGCAGCCGGGCCGCCATAAGGGCAGGGCGCCTCCCGATCGTCCCGTAGCGACTGATCTACTTCTCCATCCGAGTCACGGCACCAAATTGTTATAAATTGTGACACGACAATTTGAAGTGTCTTAATTCAATAAAGCAATTTTATTTAAAATAGCAAGCGAGTAAGGCAGGCAAAGCACAGCGCTGGGCGGCCGGGGAGTCTCCTGCTCCACCAACGTCGCGCAAAAATGTTCTGTCCCAACCTTCCTTTTATCCCCCCCCCTTCTCCTTGCAGGCGTGACTCTCCAGATGTAGTCTGAGTCTGGTCGTTGTGATATCTTCTAAGTCTCTTCTTTTGAGATACAGCAAGCAGACCAGATACACACACCCAGGACTCTAATCTCAACCTCCTTATCACCTTGTAAGCAAATAAGCATTTCAAAGACACACCAGTACATTCTTATGCAAACCAAGGTAAGCGAGCATACCACAGTGAACAAATAATCTTCCACTTATCTTACCTCCCGCTGCAGCTGCTCCCGCAGCCGCCCTGAGTGCCCAGAGGCCCCAGGCACAGGAGCAGCCCCGGGCGGGAGCCCTGCCGCCAGCCCAGGGCCAGAGCCAGCCCTGGCTCCCGGCTGGGCAGGGGCTGCACTGGCTCCTGACAGGGCCTGGCTCTGTCCCCTGGGGCTGGGGGAGCTGTCCCAGGGCAGGGAGGGCCAGGACTGGCAGGGGCTGCTCAGGGATGGGTTTGGCCCCTGTCCCTCCAAGCAGCCACGGCCCAAGCAGCTGCGCTGGCCCCGGGCTCTCCTCCCGGCCTGCTGGGCTGTGTTGGGAGGCACAGCCTGTGCCAAGGGGCGGCAAGGTGCCTGCAGGCCCCAGCTCTGGGCAAACAGAGAACGTCCTGGCCGTATCCACCGTGCTGCCAGCTCAGCAGTGCAGCACAGTGCGGGCTCATGCTCCCCATTGCTCCCACAGATGCAGCCGGCCCCACAACAACTGTTCCCGATGCCCAGAACAGCCTCAGAAGTGGTTGCTATTGGGAAACACACTGTGTGCTACAGTTAATTGCAGGTCTGCTTTTTTTGGAGCTTATCTTCATGTTGCCCTGTGTTGGAATCTGGTGTTACTGGAAGAGAAAACGGTGAGTGTTTTCATCATCTTTCCCTCAAACAGTTTCTTTTAAAAGTCTAATGTAGATGGGAAACATTTCCAGTCAGGCTGCAGTGGAGCTGTGGCCAGTCCATGGCTGTCCAAAGAACTCTGCTGAGGGTTCTGATGCTGCCCAGTGCTTTCCTTGGCCTCTTCATTGCTGGGCCTTGTCCTGGGGGGCCGCTGGGGCTGCAGCCAGTGCTGGCTCCCCCTGGGGCTGCCTGGCCAGGAGCAGCCCCAGGGGCACAGGGCAGAGGCACAGCAAGGTGGGCAGGAGAAAGAGCGGGGACGAGATGGCCCCTGAAAGGCAGAGGGGCTCGGGGGCTGCTCCTGGCCAGGGAGCTGCCCAGAGCCGTCCCCTGCTCGCCGGGGCCTCGAGGGGCAGCTGTGCAGCTGGGCCAAGGTGTGCCAGCCGCTCCAGCCGTGCTGGGGAGCCTTGCCAGCTCTGGGCCCTGCTGTGCACGAGGGTCCCTGTGTGCCACTGGCAGCTGGGGCCTCAGCCACTCCTCTCTCCACAGCAGCGCCTCTGCAGCTTCACAAGACCAGACAAGAACTTCAGCCACGGAGACCTGTGCCTGTCATCAGCCGTCCCCAAGCCAGTTTCCAACAGCCCTTCCAGAGCTACATTGCCCACTTACTGCTGGGGACATGCTGCCACCACCCATAACAGAACCCTCTGTTCCCAAAGGTGCTGGCCCTGGTGTCCAGCCAGGACAGGAGGTGCAGCCCTCCTGCCAGGGCAGGGCCTGACTCCAGCAGCATCTTTGTGCTTCAGCTCTGGTCCCTGGGTGCTACCACAAGCACTGGTGGAGCTGCTTGTCTGGGCACAGCCAGTGCTGGGCAGGCAGCAGCTGGGCTTTGGGCTCCTGAGACCAGCAGCTACTGCATTTATTTTTCATTTTGCAAGATTTATGAATATTTTTCATAGATAATTCTCCAAATATTTTGTCCCTTTTCCCACAACAGTTCTATATTTTTCAAAGTAGTTTTAGAATTCAGAAAAACTTAGAATATTTTTACACTTCTAGAATAAAAATTAAAATTGTATTTAATTGGTAATCTATGCTCTACTAAAAACTAAGACACCCTATGACTCACAGCTTGCTTCAGAGGCTCTTTTCTCACTGGAGACTTGTGCTTAATCACAACAACTAACCTAAAACCTTTTCTCTGATGTTTTCTGGGATTCCGGACAAGCTCACCTCTCAGTCTTCAGAGGCAAACTTTGAGCACAGCAGGAATCTCTACAAGTCACCATCTTTGTTTGCTTCTGCCTGTGTCACAGAGCGGGGGCTTTGCTCAGCTTCCTGCCGCCCCGCTCCCCCCAAGCCTGTCCTGAGCCCTCTCCTGCAGCTGCTGCTCTGCCATGGAGCTGCTGTGAAACACAACAGCTCTACCACACCCGCTCAGCAGGACTGGAGAAGTTTTCTGGCCTTGCTTACATTAGGCTGGTGACTTCTCTAGACACAAGCTGAGCTTTTGAACGCTATGTCTCACCTGGCACAGGAACTGATGCTGCCTTTCTCATGGAGGCTAAACTCCCATGGGCTTTAAAAGCTTTCTGGCCAGCATAAGGCTTGGAAAACCATTTAATGCAGCCATTTAGTATTGAAAATGTCCGAGTCTATGTATCAAAGTAGCTTGTTTAAATGCTGGAGCCCTCCAGAGAATCCCTCCAGGGCATATCTGTCTCTCCCCCACCTCTGCCTCCATGACTGCCAAACTGCACCTTTGAGAGTTCTTTTCTCCAGAAGCTGAATGGCACCATTTTATTAGGGGGAGGGAAAAAAGAGAAAATGTTCTATGATACTATCATCATCATCATCACAATGAACTGCAAATTATTTAAATGACATTAACAACTCAGACTGTGGACTTACTTCTCAGAGTGCAGCAGTGGCTTTACTATCCCTTGAATCTGCAGATGTGCTACGGTCTTTAAAATCCGTTTCATGCTTACCTAATTTGGAGTGAAGCACAGCTCTGTGAGAGCTTTAGGGATTGGGCCTACCCTGGCACTCTCATGTGTCTGGAGTAACCTGCCCAAGGCATCTGCCACCTGAAGAGCAAAGCAGGGTACGGAAAAGCACAGGCTGCAGAGCAGCTCGAACTGCAGGGAGCCCATTCCTGTCAGGAGTAACACGATGTCATGGTTTGACACTGGCACAATGCCAGCGCCCCCATGAAAATGTAACCTATCAATTGAATGCTGTGAAACGTGATCGAGAACAGAGAAAAGCAGGCCAAACTTAATAACAAGGGGAAAACTTTATTACATTAGTACTACTATAAAAGGAAAAAAAAAGGGAGGAAAAAAACCACACACAAAATTTGAAATGAAAACCTTTCAAAACATTCCTCCTCCCACCACCCACCTCCAACAAACCACAGCGAGACACGATCGGATCCTTAATCAAGTCTTCACCCTTCAATATAATCAATACTGAGTCCATTGGGGGAGAGGGGAGTCCCCCTAGCACCATAGACCCCCAGGAAACACAGCTGCCACCTCTTGTGTTTCAGTGTCACACATGGCACCGCCCAAACACACCGAGCCAGTGTGACGCTCTCCTCTCCATGTCACAGTGCTCTCACCACCGTGCATGGACGGAGACTGCTTATAGGGCCCCTTTAAGGATGCTTTGCCAAGGACCAACAGGAACAACAGTACAGTGTCTCATTTTAGGACTACAGTCCCCCCCATTTTCCCCTGGGGCTGGGGGTCCAAGAACAGAGATCGCCTTCTCTTCTTCTCTGAAGACGGAGGGCAGCCTCACACCCTCCTCCGCTTTCCTCTGTTCATCCCTGAACTGGTAGTTGCTGGAGGAGTTTCTTGGCTCACCATTGCATCCCCCTAAAATGCAGTCTCTCTTGAAGGAAGAATTGGTTCAGTCTATGGCTGACAAAAAGACTCCAGCCAACAGCCACTCCATCATCTGCCCCCAGCCTTCTTTCTCTAACAACTGAGGTCCCTGGCTGTCTCTCTTTCCTTCAAATTGAGGAGGAGCAATATTTCACAAAGCCTTCATTTCACAGGAAAGGGTTAAAATTCCTGGACTCCACAGATGGCTGAAATCTCTAGCCCAGGACGCTGTGCTGTCTCCCAGGCTGGGCATATTCCCCCCTCCTCCTCCTTCTCCTCTGCTGGCAAACTCCCGGGTGTCTGCAGGCTCTCTTTGTCTTTTCCTCTAGGCTGGGGGGGGGAACAAAGACATCTCAGACGTTCTCCACCCTTCCGTCCGCAGGAACTGGCCCAGCTCGGTTTCAGACCCTTCACCCCCTGGCCTACCTCTGCAGGCCACATGGCTTCCCCTTCCCCACCCAGCTCATGGCTGGGCAGGAGAGGTTTGCACTCTCCAATGACCGGAACCAAAGAGAGCGAGTTCTCCTGGGAGTTCTGCTTTTAACCCCTCTGTGTTCTCAGAGGCGTGCCCACCTTCAATTGGTCACTGCAAGTGTCAGTATCCAAACCTGACCCCGGACTGGGCTGACCTCTTCCTTCCAAGAAAATTCTTTTCCCGTGTCAAACCACGACACATGACCATCCCACCTTAGGACTGGTTTTTGTGAGAAACAACTGCTCACTTTAAAATTTTTAAAATGTTTATTAAACATTTACAAAAGCATAAGAGAAGGACTAATAAGGAAGAACAGGCCTGGGAAGGCCCCCTGCCCCATGGCTGCCTGCCAGGTGGCTGCCTCATCTTCAAGATTGATGCTTCACCTTTCACATTCCTGGAGGGTGCATCAGCCACCCTGGCCCCTCCCAAAGTCTGTCAGTCAACCCTTCTTTGCCCTTTATTGGTGGAATTTATTTCTTGTAGCTGCATTTGAAGGTCAGGTGTTGTCACGTCACGTCCCCCCAGCAACAAGCGTTTCCATTCCTAACTCTCCCATGCAAGGGGTATATGTCGACACCTATTGTGGTGGACCTCCACCTCAGGGAATGACGTGCATTGACTCCATGTTTGCAGAAGGCTGAACAAAAGCTTTATTAAGCTGTCCTATATTACACTATACTAAAAACTATACTACTGCTATACTGAAGAAAAACCTATGACACTTAGAGACAGTCCAACACAGAGTGGCTCCAGTTGGTCAAATGAAATCAAAACACCATCACCAGAGTCCAATGAAGAAATCCCTCTTTGGTAAACAATCTCCATTCCACATGTGCCAAACAACAGATGCAGCAAATGAAGATAATTGTTTTTCTTTCTCTGAGCTTTCTCACAGCCTTCCCCAGGATTTTCCTGGGAAAGTCTGTGCCTCTCACTGTTCAAAGGATATGTGAATACCACACATGCCTTCTTTCTACCTGTCCTAGAAAGCCCACCTGTTCCAGGTGGGAACAATAGGGAGTGGGGGGGAAGGGGACTGTGGGGAGAAGACAGAACATCTAAACAACAAATCACAAAAACATAACTCTGCATTAGTAAAGCTTCTCTTAAGATACACACAATATTCATCCCTTAATTGAGAGAGCCAATCATCTCATTATCTATCTATTACAGTTTGGATGGAGACCAGAACTAATACCTTGCAAAAGGAAAAGAGGGTACAAAGGTCCCTGCAGTCCCCTGGCCTGGTAATCCAGCCAGTGGGGAAAGGAAGAGGGCAGCATGTGGCCAGGAGTTTAAAAGGAGGCTGTGTCCTCCAAAACTTTGAGAGAGAAAACCCCAGCAGCAGATGTTCCCATGGACTCTCTCCCTTTATTCAAATAAAGATGCAGGGCTCCTCTGGCTCCCTTATGGACACTGGCTTTTCACAGCGTGGTTTGTATGCACACCCGTTTCCTTGTATCAGAGTATCACCAGCCTGCAGTGACTCCCTGCCACTCTGGTCTGCAGGAGAAATGGAACTAATTTCCATTAAGGCCCTCCCAGAGGGAAGGAAGAGCACACCCAGAGGAGACAAGCAACCCCTGCAGGCATCCAAACTTCTGCACCAGATGCCGAGTGAGTCGCAGAGGGGATGTAGTGGGTGCATTTCCCTCAGCCTTCTGCTGAGACTCAGCAGCCAGGGGCTTGCTCTGCACATGTGTGTTGGATAATACACCAAGTTTATTTTTTTTCATTTCTCTAGTCAGGATTGTTATGGACAAATTCAATTGGGGAGGCCAATTATAGATAATTAACAAGACAATTAACAAGAATTTATTTAGCAAGCGGTATTAAGCAAAAGAACAGCGCTGGGTGGCCGGGGAGTCTCTGTTCTGCCACGGCGCACCTTCCCCCTTTTACCTCTTTGTTTTTATAGTCCCTTTTTTTTTTCTGGTTGACGTGTTTTCTCCCGATGTACTCTTCGCCGGTGCAATTGGTTGCTGGGGGTGTTTTTTCTGCCCTTGGTGGTCATAGGAATGAAGGCTCCTCATCTTCCTTGCGGATGGTCCTTGGCCTAAAAGTTAACTTGTATATAATTAGTTACACAGTCTTCTATGCTAGTTGCATCTGCACAATTCTTAAGCAGAATACTTGCTGTTTACCCCCCTTTCTCCTTCTCCTCCCACATCTTGAGATTCCCTACTCCATTCAAATTCTTATCTCCTTTGATGCTCGTTTGATGAACAAAGACCTTTTTATTTATTACAATCCCTCCTTTTTCTCTTTACCAATTGGTTCATTAAAACACTTTAACTTTTGGTAGCTTAAGACCAGGATTTTATCTACTTTTGAATCTCTGGGCAATGCTTCATACCTATCTCTAATAAGCATTAGATGAGCTGCCTCTAGTCTTCCTTTTATAATGACTATGATTTTATTAAAAATGCAAGGTTTGAAAGTTAAACTTAGTAACAACAATATTATGGGACCAGCAATCTCCCTGATACAGAATTTCTCCTTGAGTGCCATACTCCAGAATTTTGCACCTCTCAGGGTACCATGAGACCTTTAGAAATTTATCTGGATGGGTGACAGCCTAGGCGGTTGCTATGGCTTTACAGCCCTAATCCTTACAGATATTCCCCAGGATAATTTCAATATCCACCCCCCCAGGATTGGAAATAGGACACCAATAGGTAGCCCGGAATTCAGGTTTACTCCATCTCCACATAGAGTTTACCAAGTCCTCATTAGTAACAAAAAAAATGGGAGCTACAGTGGTGGCATTATGCTTAACAACTTTCCCTTGGTCTATTTTGGTCAGAGTCCAACCAACCCCTACCAGTTGCTCTATAACCAGCAAACACCATCCCTACCTTTTAATTAGGGTCACTGCCTGCATCTGCTGCTGGGGAAAACTGGGTGGTGTGCATAGTCCCCTTGACCAGGCCAGGTACAAGATATAACTAATATGCACAGAATTTGCCAGCAAGGGTGGAGTCCAAAGTGCCCCAGGGTTTGATTATCATTATCTCCCCATTCCCAGTGTTTGTTTTGACATCTTATTGCCGGGCTCACCTTTATCCTTGGGAGATCAGTATCCTTGAGGCAGTTCTTGAAATACCTTTGAATTGTCCCAGTCTGAGGGCTCTTTCCTCCACCGCTTCTTATCCTTCTAGGTCGCGCACCGACTCGGTTGCTCCAAGCCGCGAGGCGCACCATCTTCTCGGCAGCAAGGATATTCTTCAGGAGGACCCTTACTCTGTTTTTGTTGCCTCTTTTTGAATGATTTCCAGATTTTATCCTTCACTTGTAGTGAGTCACACTGAATCCCAGGTAAAGTTTTCCAGCAATTCCCTTTTATAATTTGAACAATTAAGGGAATTGGTTCATTGGAGTGGAAACAACAATTTTCGGGTGTAGCCCCCTTAATAAACACTTCCCACCACTCTTGGGATTCCCTTGGTAGGGTCCCGTTCTCTTCTCCAATCCTTAGGACTGACTCTGTCAGTTCTAACTGATAGCACCTTTACAAATACCCCTAGGAGGAGTGCCTCTATAAGTATGGACCCACCACCGTTCCTGGCAAATTTTACAAATAGAGCATACAAAAAGGTAACAATTACAATCCTTATTTGTACAATATACTCTAAATCATTAGTTATCGGATATCCATAGTCCAATATCTCACTCTACCAGCTGGTTCGTACAATTCTTACTGAGTCCATTCAGTCCATTTAAATGTGACCTTAAGGTCCCCGGGCTGGCTGGTTATTCTCCAGGGCTCTTCGGCAGCAGCAGGAATTGGTCCCTTTATTCGGCTCACATGGGTCCATCCCTCCTCGGCGGTTCTGCCTGCAGTTTCTGTAGTTACTAAAGCAACACAGGGGCCTTCCCAATTTGGGGTTAGTGAGGTTTCTTTCTAGATTTCTTATTAACACCTTATCACCTGGATTTATATTGTGGATTGCTAGGTCTAAAGGAGGTTGTTGCACTAGTAACCCAGCTCTTCTAGGCCCTTCCCGAGCCTTCATAAGTTACCTGACATATTGGTTAATTTGTTGATTACTTATTTCAGGGTGATCTATAGGAGAATCCATGTCATACGGCATCCCATAAAGCATTTCAAATGGAGAAATTCCAATATCAGTTCTGGGCTGAGTTCCTATATTCCTATATTCCTATATTCCAAGGCTAAAGGTAAACATTTTACCCAAGATAATTGTGTTTCATACATCAATTTAGTTAGTTGTTTTTTAATTTTCCCATTTACCCTTTCCACTTTACCTGAGCTTTGTGGATGCCGGGGAGTATGATATTGCCACTTTGTTCCTAGAGCTGTAACTACTTCTTTAATTATTTTGGAGGCAAAGTGTGGCCCTCTGTCAGAGTCTATTACTTCTGCTAGTCTTTAGCAGGGGATTATCTCTTCTAATAGTATTTTTGCTACTGTTTGTGTAGTTGCCCTGGAGGTAGGGAATACCTCTACAAAGTGAGTCAAGTGATCTATTATCACCAATAAGTGCTTATACCTTCCTACTTTAGGCAAATCAGTAAAATCGATTTGAATGTGGGAAAACGGTCTATGTGCCAATTCCCATCCCCCCATTTCCCACACCACTCAGGATTTCTCACACCTGGGTCTACTCCTGGGTCAGGGGTCTCTTCAGCCCCTCTAGAAATCTCAGCCCTCATTCTAGAGAGACTGCAGACTGTATAGAGAAAGCTTACCAGATTAAACACCAGGAAGATGGTCTCATTAACAGTCAGGGGAAACTGAACATTCTCTAATAGGGAGCTAAGAGATTCAGAGGAGAAGAAGGAAAGCAAAGGTTGAAAAGCCTCATCCCCTGCTTCCCCTCTAACAAACTAGCTGCACAACCATGACTATGAGCCATGCATTCCTGGAACAGACCTCAGCACCTTTATAAACCCCCTGCAAGACATGACACCCAAGCCCAGCCTGATGGATATTCTGGTCAGTGCCCTTCTACTGCAAAAACTACATATTAGGGACCATACCAGAGCTATTCCTGGATAAAAAAATAAACCTAGGGACCAGAGAGGGATTAAGATCTCAGAAGACCCTAGGGACCAGAAACTCATGCAGGCCTCCACCCCAAGAGACACTATGAATTCAAACAACATAACCAGTAACTGCTCCATACCAAGACAAAGTAATTGGAACCAAAATATGATTACAACGGGGTTTTTTCCACTCTCTCAAGCCAAAAGTTGGGCAGCAAAATATTTGTCCTAGTTTAGGGCAAATTTTGGAGAAAACCTCTGAAAGGAGCCCTCAGAAAACAAACCACATGGCCCATCCCCACCCACCTGGTTCGGGAAGAATTTTCTCGGACAGAAATTGAAAAGAACCTGTTTATTTAACAAACAAAACCCTTCCCAGCACTAAAAAAATGAACAACATCAGATGACAACAAAACTCTTTCACCACTCTGAAGAGATGACAAATCCAGAAAGTCTCTCCTGGGAGTGGTCGCCCGGGTCTGGGCGCTGGGGATTGCTCTGGGCACTGGGGATGGCTGCTGCAGATCACAGAGCGCAGGCTCTCGGTGCTCCTCGGTGTTTCCCAGTCCCAGTCCGGAGCAGGCTGGAGTGATATTCAGGAAAGTGAAAGGAAAAAAAAACAGTTTAGGGAAGAAATTGGACTGCTTAGCTAAACTAACTAACATACAAAAGCAAAGGCAAAAGCAGAAGCAAGCAAGCAAAGGAAAGCCACCAAGCAAAGCAAAACCAAGCCAGCCAGCACCAGCCTCATCTAGACAACAGACCATGGGGGAGGTGAGCCGGCTGATAACAAGACAAAACAAACCTTCACTTTCTGAGTCAGTTCTGAAAGTACAGAACATAATATCAAACATAAACAGAACACACTATTGGGGATACAATCACCATAACGTCACCCTAGGACATTCCACCACTTATCTCCATATTGTCAAGATCATGTAAAAACTTCATCAAGTAAAAACTTCCATCTTTCACTTACTCATACACATTTCCTTTCATCTCACTTACTCAAATCTTCAACACTTACACATTTCTTTCTGTCACATGTCTGTGTGTTTTCATGTACAGACACTGGCAGTAACATCCAGCAAACAGTGATATTTGCACGAGTGTCACCCCACAATCAGATCTCCCTGAGGTACACATTGTGTTGCTCCATCTCTCTGCATTATCCACCATGTACAACCTGGTCCCTGAGCAAAGACAATCCCACGAATTAGTTTGTCTGTACTTGAGGCAGAATTGATCCACACTGTTTTACCTAACAAACCTCTGACATGTACCACTGGGACTTTATCTCCATCTACTGTATTCAGGGACTCAGACTGGGCAGGACCTGCTCGATTGGTGGAAACTTGGCTGTTAACTAACCAGGTGGCCATTTCTAAATGATGCTCCCAATTTTTGAAAGATCACCCACCCAATGCTTTTAAGGTGGTTTTTAACAGTCCATTGTACCTCTCCACTTTGCCTGCAGCTGGTGCATGGTAGGGGATGTGGTACACCCACTCAATGCCATGTTCCCTAGCCCAGGTGTTGATAAGGCTGTTCTTGAAATGAGTCCCATGGTCTGACTCAATCCTCTCAGGGGTACCATGCCTCCAAAGGACCTGCTTTTCAAGGCCCAGGATGGTGTTACGGGCTATAGCATTAGACACAGGGTAGCTTTCCATCCATCCAGTGGTGGCTTCTACCATGGTGAGCACGTAGCGCTTGCCTTGGCGTGTCTGGGGCAGTGTGATGTAGTCAATCTGCCAGGCCTCCCCATACTTGTACTTGGACCCCCGCCCACCATACCAGAGGGGCTTCACCTGCTTGGCCTGTTTGATGGCAGCACATGTCTTACAGTCATGGATCACCTGAGAAATATTGTCCATGGTTAGATCCACCCCTCAGTCTCATGCCCACTTGTAGGTGGCATCTCTGCCCTGATGACCTGAGGCATCACGGGCCCATCATGCTAGGAACAACTCCCCCTTGTGTTCCCAATCGAGGTCTATCTTTGATACCCCTATCTTTGCAGCCTGATCTACCTGCTGATTGTGTTGCTGCTCTTCATTAGCTCTGCTTCTGGGGACATGGACATCTACATGGCAAACCTTCACAGGTAACTTCTCTACCCAGGTACCCATATCTTTCCACTCTTCCGCAGCCCAAAGTGGTTTTCCTCTACACTGCCAGTTAGCCTCTTTCCACCTCTCCAGCCACCCCCACATAGCATTAGCTACCATCCATGAATCAGTGTAGAGGTAGAGCTTTGGCCACTTCTCCTTTCCTGCAATGTCTAGGGCTAGTTGAACAGCTTTGAGTTCAGCAAGCTGGCTTGATCCACCTTCTCTTTCAGTGGCCTCTGCAACCCGTTGTGTGGGACTCCATACAGCTGCTTTCCACTTCTGATTCATCCCTACGATGTGACAAGAACCGTCAGTGAATAGAGCCTAATGTGTTTCCTCTGCTGGCAGTTGGTTGTATGGTGGAGCTTCTTCAGCCTGTGTCACTGGTTCTTCTTCTTCATCTGTGACACCAAAACTTTCACCTTTGGGCCAATTTGTAATTACTTACAAAATCCCAGGGCGATTCAGTTTACAAATATGGGCACGCTGCATGATGAGAGCAATCCACTTGCTCCGTGGAGCTCTGGTGGCATGGTGGGTGGAGGGAACCTTTGCTTTGAACATCCAGCCCAGTACTGGTAGTCAGGGTGCCAGGAGAAGTTGTGCTTCTGTACCAATCACCTCTGAGGCGGCCTGGACTCCCTCGTAAGCGACCAAGATTTCGTTCTCTGTTGGGGTGTAATTGGCTTCAGATCCTCTGCAGCTCCAACTCCAAAGTCCCAGTGGTCGGCCTCGAGTCTCATCAGGCACCTTCCGCTAAAGGCTCCAGGACAGACCATGGTTCCTGGCTGCAGAGTAGAGCACATTCTTCACATCTGGTCCTGTCCTGACTGGGCCAAGAGCTACAGCATGAGCAATTTCCTGCTTTATCTGGGCAAAAGCTTTCTGCTGTACAGGCCCCAGTGGAAATTGTTTTTCTTGTGGGTGACCATGTAGAGAGGGCTCACAATCCGGCTGTACTTGGTAATGTGCATTCTCCAAAAACCTGTAGCATCTAGGAAAGCTTGTGTTTCCTTCTTGCTGGTCGGTGGAGCCATCACATTGATCTTTTTGATGACCTCAGAGGGAATCTGACGCCATCCATCTTGCAACTTTACTCCCAGGAATTGGATCTCTCGGGCAGGTCCTTTGACTTTGCTCTTCTTGATGGCAAAGCTGGCTTCCAGCAGAATCTGGATGATCCTCTCTCCTTTCTCAAATACTTCCATTGCCGTGTTGCCCCACACAATGATGCCATCGATGTACTGCAGGTGCTCTGGAGCTTCACCCTTTTCCAGTGCAGCCTGGATCAGTCCATGGCAGATGGTGGGGCTGTGCTTCCACCCTGGGGCAGTCGGTTCCAGGGGCACTGCACACCCCACCAGGTGAAAGCAAACTGAGGCCTGCCCTTTGCTGCCAGAGGAATGGAGAAAAACACTTTGGCAATGTCATCCATGGCATACCACTTTGCTGCCTTGGACTCTAGCTCGTGCTGGAGTTCCAGCATGTCCGGCACAGCAGCACTCAGCGGTGGAGTCACTTCATTCAAGTCCACAGTCAATCTCCATTCTCTGTCAGAAAAGTGGGGCTCGCACAGGCCAAATGGGGCTGTTGAAGGGTGAGTGGGTTTTGCTGACCACCCCTTGGCTCTCCAGCTCATGGATCATGGATCATTCCAATTCATGTAGATGGGGATCCCAGCACCTTGATTTGTCTGATACTGCCAGTCGTGCACTGTTGAAGTAGCAATTGGTACTTGTTGCTCTTCCACCCTTAGGAGTCCTACTGCAGATGGGTTTTCTGGTAGTCCAGGCAAGGTGTTCAATTGCTTAATGTCTTCTGCCTCTGCAGCAGCTATGCCAAAAGCCCACCTGAGTCCCTTTGGGTCTCTGTAACATCCGTTCCGGAGGAAGTCTATGCCCAGAATACACAGGGCCTCTGGGCTGCTCACAATGGATGTTTCTGCTGCTCCTTCCCAGTCAGGCTCACCTCGGCTCCCACCAGGGTCAGTTGCTGTGATTCCCCTGTCACCCTGGCAATGGAAACAGGTTCTGCCCCCACATGTCCCGATGGCATTAGGGTACATTGCACATGAGTATCAGCTAAGGCTTTATATTTTTGTGGTTCTGATGTGCCAGGCCATCGGATCCACACCATCCAGAAGATCCAGTTTTCCAGTGCCTCTTCCTGGCTAGAGGCAGGGCCCCTCTAACCCTGGTTATTATTTCTTTCCTGGCCGTATATGGTAGAGGTACCTTCAAGGGGATCTGACAGATCATACCCAGGAGCTTGGTCATGGGAGGCTGAGGCTACCTTCACTTTACTGGAATTCCCTTGGTTAGTGTTTCCCTCCTTGAGTGGATGCACCCGCGCTGCCAGGACAGAAGTGGGTTTCCCATCCCACCTTTCTGTGTCTTCCCCATGGTCGCACAGAAAGAATCACAGGCCAGCCCATGGGCTGTACCCTCTCTCGCTAGCTGGGGGATGTTGGGCTCTAACTTCGGGGCCTGTGACTTGCATGGGTGCTGCTCTGATCTTCCTCACTGTCCTGGTTCAGGGAAAATTTGGGAAAGAACCTCCAAAGGGGTTCCTCTAGGAAACAGATTCAATCGGCACCTCTCCCCAACTGGTTCAGGAAAAAATACCCCTTTGGTGGAAAATGGAAAAAACTCTTTATTAAGCAAGAAAATCTAAAGAATATTAAACAATAAAACTTCTTGCTGCTCCAAAAGAGAGATGAACTCAGAAAGTCCCCTCCCTGGGCTGCAGTTTGGCTCACTTAGTCTCTTATCAGTCCCTCTGGCACTGGAAATGCTGCGGCCCAGGCTGGGCCTGGTGGGCCACAGGTGTGAGCTGCTGTTGCTCTTCTGTGTGCTCAGTCCAGAGCAGGTTTGAGCAGGTCTGTAGAAAAGGAAAAGCCACAGTCCAGGGAACTTCTTTGCCTCAGCTAGCTAAAACTAACTAAAAGCAAAGGACAGCTCTGGTAAGTGAGCCGATGCAGGGTATTTTCCTGGCAGGTGGGTTTAGTCTCCACAAGCTGTTGCCCAAGCATGCGGAGACCACAGGGAACCCTCCTGATCCAAGGGGATCTTCACCATCACTCCCTTGGATCCTCACTCTTCCCCAAAAGGTTGGGGCATCCCCTGAGGGTACCCTCCACTCATCAGGAGGGTGCTTTTCTAGTCTCTTTCTTACCCAAAGCTGGGCTCTCCCCCAAAAGGCTGGGGTATCCCATGAGGGCTGAGAGAGTAGAAAAGACAAGAATAGGGCAGCAATTTTCCATCAAACAATGACACGTTTATAAGAATAGGGGAGAATCTAATATTTTGCAAGAAGTTCCTGACATCCATGCACCTTGTTGAAATCCAGCTGCGTTGGGCTCCTCCCCTGTAAGTTCCCCTGTGGCTTCTGTGAAGCTCCCTGTACCCTCTGTCCCTTGGACTTCCCAAAACCCTACCCTATCCTCCCTTGGGGATGGTGTTGGCCACAGCACCCCAAGTGTCCCGCCGGACACTGTTCAGAGCTCTCGAGGGAACTGCAGTGCACCCGGCACTCCTTTCCAAGGTGGTGCTGGCCATGCTGCTTGGAACCCCCTTTCCTGCCTTGACCTTTCTTCTCCAGCCCCAAGTTTCCCTCCAGCCCCACCCCTTCCGCAGAGGCCCCCACACGAATCGCCTGTGGGGGCCAGTGCCCTTTGTTGGAAGGTGGGGTTGGACCACCCCCATTCCTTATTGTGGCTCCTCCTCTGGGGGGACGATTGCCTATGGGGCCTCCCATCAGGGGACCCTCCTTCTTGGGAGATCACCCTCTTTTATGGAGGGACCTCCTTTGGAGGAAGGTGGAGCTGGAAACCTGCACCTGGAATCCTCCATTTTGTCTCTCCCTAGGATGGCGGCGCCCAGGTCTGTCCCCTTACCGATACCCCATAACACTTGTGGCAGTCACCAAAGTAATCAGATTTCGTCTTATGAACTGAATCAATTATGAATTCAATTGGTATTTAATTTTTGGAAGAATCTCCCCAAAGCCCTTGACCCTTCGTAGCCTTTGTGGAAACTGTTCAAGATCATTAACCTACAAGCTTTCACAGCTGAGATAAATGAAAAAAGGATCCAAAAAGATCAGTTTAAAACATGTTTTAAGTATAGAAAAAAGAGACATGAAGCAAGTGTTTGCCCATCAAAGTCAAAAATTTGATTCACCTGTAAAAAGAAAGATCACACAAGAAAAACTGTCCAAATTACAAAAAAAAACCCTACTATCATCATAATGAAAATAAAAATAAACAATTGAATGAATATAAGAACAAAATTATTCAAGAGTGACTGCCCAAGTTCCCCATCTATTTCCTTAATTATACCCTACCAAATGTTCCTTTTAATTTCAATATTGTCTTAAAGTTTTCACAGTATGCTTTGGAAAAAGAGTTCATTAATTTACCTGTAGGCTTTATTTAAACTTCATGATATTTGTTGATTTTTCTTTAACCATTTTCCCACATTTCCAACTAAATTTCTTGACTAAAAAATTGTTCATTATATTCTTGATACTTTAAAATAATCTGCTTGTTAAATTATATATTATAGAGAGAGGAATCGTTCTGTCCAGTTAATACCCACAGTTGCATAAAATAACATGAGCAAGACCACATCTCCATTCGCTGATCACATCCTACAAGAGCAGTGACCTCCAAAATCACTTTCAAACCCCAGAAAATGCAGATTCCTCGGAGATTCATGCTTCAAGCTCAGTCTTACTTCAAGATAATTCCACTGCAATTCCTCCCCCCGACCCTGATTCCGAATATAATAACTTTGTACATTTTATATTAAATTTCTTATGCGAAGAAGATCCTTACCCCATGCGTTATGGTCACAAGTAGTTCATTTTTTCCTGATAATTTTTGAATTCTTTTCTGTTGCTGTAATAATTTGTCATATGCTAAAATCTGTTATATGATAGATTATGTATATGATATGTTACATAATAGATTCATAAATTTGTTTTGAACCCCAGAACTCTCCTCCCTTTTGTAAAAAGAAACAGGGAGATGTTGTGGTGTGTTTTGCTTTGAATCCAAGGTTGCCCCCCGTTCTCCTGCCTAATCCACTTCCTTCCCAGTTGCCAATTTTCCCAAGCCCTTCCCTAACCTCCTCCCTTCCATGCTGTCAATCCTCCCTATCCCTACTCCTGTCTCTAGAGAGTTTGGTGTCTGTCTTGTTGTCCTCGATACCCCACTCCTTACTTTGTGTTATTTCCCTCCCCCCCATTTTCCCTGATAGGCTCATAGGCTATTTGCCCCACCTTATATTCCTCCCTTACCATATCTCACTGGTTCACTTTCCTACACCCGCCTCCTGAGTTGCTGTATAAAAACTTCTGTTCACCCCCCGCCAGTCTTGTCGGGGAGCCCAGGAATAAATCCATCTTGTTCTACACCAAGACCCGTGTCATCGCTGTCTGTCCCTGCGCCGGACCTGCCGATAGCTGGGAATTGCAGAGCTTGCAGGGGGACGGTCGCGCCCCTGCTGCAGCCGCCCAGCACGCCCTGCACAGCGCGCTGCAACACTCCTGGTTAGGTGGAGAAGTCCGAGCTGAGCACAAAGGTGCAGATGGAGCAGCCGTGCACCAAAATGCTCGGTGGGAAGGATGATCCAGGACCCATAGGCCTGGCAGCCTGAGCTTGCTCCAGGGGAAGGCCTTGGAGCAGATCCTCCTGAGTGCCACCCCACGGCACGTGCAGGGAACCAGGGAGTCTGTGGGAGGGTGGGAAACTCTGCAGAGGGACGAGAGATCTGGGGCTCCTGGCAGGGTGTTGAGGGCTTTTGTGTGGGAGCTTGTGGGGGTTGGTGTTGGTGGGGTGTTGCGGAAGCTTTCCTGAACTGAGGATTCTTACTTGACAGATTCTTCTGTGCCTTCGCTGCTAAGGTTTTTTTTGTGCTGAAGGCAATAACTTGAATGAGAAAATACTTTCAGCATGGAGTAAGAGCTTCTAACAGAGACCAAGTCTTGCCAGCAGTTGCTCCAGGTGTTCCTGCCCACAGCCCCTGCAGGCAGGAGCACAGCCCCCAGTGCACCTGGACTTTGGCTCCCTCTGGCACAGAAGCCCCCCAGGGACACAGGTCTCTGGGGCAGGAGATGGCACCAGCCCTGCCAGAGCTCGGGGGCTGGCAGGTCTGCTTGGGCAGGGACTCTGCCTCACCTGCTGGTGCCAGTGCTCCCTGGGCCCCAGGGCTCAGAGCAGCATTCCTGCCCTGGCCCACAGTTCCTTGTCTGTGCCACACTCGCAGGTTTGGGATGGCCACGAGCCAGGACGTGTCTCGAGAAGGCCGTGCCAGCTTCTGTGGAAGGCCCTGTGCCCTTCCCAGTGCGGCTGCGTTGGCAGCCCTGGGGGCTCCTTCTGCTGCCCTGAGCCCACAGAGCAGGGCAGCGTTTGCTGATGGTCTGAGCCCTTCCTAAAAACTCTGTTAGTCTGTCTTGGACACTTGGGGTGAGGGATTCCTTCTAACCTGAGCCACTTTGGGTGGGCAGGGCGTGGCCCCAGGGCAGGGGGCAGCATGTGTAGGGGCCCTTTGTGACACACTGCAGCATGGTCACTATGGCATGGAACAGCGTGTCAAAGGGCCCTTTGTGACACGTGGTGACATAGGAGCTGGTGGTGACAAGGCCCGCCACAGTGCTCCGAGCACGTGACAGGACAGGACGGGACAGAGCAGTGCTGTGAGGAGCCCCCGCACAGCGCACTCGTTCATGTCTGACCCAGAGCTTTTCTGAGGTGTTATTGCTGCAGCCGACCTCGAGGCCAGACCACAGGACTTGCTGACCCGTGGCCTTCCCGAGGCTTCTCTTCTGCAGGTGCCCTCGAGGGCAGAGCGTGGGACTTGTTGCCCTGGAGGTATCTCCCATCCCTGCCTCCAGTGCCCTTGAGGCCAGAGCACAATTCTTGACAGGAGTCTCCCGTGCTTGTGACAGGAGCCCTCGAGACAGAGTGCAGGACTTGCTGTCCTGAGCCTTCCTGAGGCTTCTCTCTTGAAGGTGCCTTCCAGGCACAACTGCAAGACTTGCTGGCTCGGAGCTTTTCCGAGGCATCTCTCCTGGAAGGAGCCATAAATCCAGCAACTGACATGGAGCAGAGACCTCCAAGAGTGCCCAAGCTGGCCTGGGTGGAGGAAGAGGAAGAAGGCCCTGGACCTGCCCCTGCACACGAGACTGAAGAAGTAGTGCCATCCAAGCAGCTGCAGGAGGGTGAGTGGCAGAGCTGGGCTGCTGGGCTGCAGGGCTGGTGGCTGCAGCCATCTTGGCCACATCCCATCCCATCCCATCCCATCCCATCCCATCCCATCCCATCCCATCCCATCCCATCCCATCCCATCCCCTGGGGCCGTGCCCATGGACAGGATGGAACAGGGGCCGGGCAGACACCCCACAGCCGTGCTCCGTGCCCTGGGCCAGCGCAGGGCTGTCCCTGCCTGGGCAGCGCAGGGCTGGGCTGTGTTCTCCGGCCTCTCCTGCAGCCCCTCAGCTCGGGCTGCGCTCGCTCTTTGCCAGGTGCAGCCGTGCAGCGCACACGAGAGCAGAAACGCACCCATGGCCGCTTCCGCAGAACAGCGCAGGTACCTGCAGCCATCCCCACCTGGGCTGGGCCTGCATGCACCGCTCAGCCAAACACCAAGCTTGGAGCATTCCGTGGAACATCCCTGGCTTTCTGCCCTTCTCCTACAGCTGGTTTGCAAATTCATCAAGAGGATTCGGGAGGAAGAGACCACCATGGGCAGAGGGCTCAGAGCATATGCACCCATCTTCAAAACCAAGACCTCTGCTGCCCTGGCTGATATGCTGGTAGAGGAGGGGTTTTCCAATCCAAAGCAAGTAAGCAGTCTGTGGCCAGGGTTTGATCCTCCCAGAAATTGCTTGGCCTCCCAAGCCACGCCTGCTGCTCCATGGAAGCCTTTGAGGCCATGGCAGTGTGGTGGCAAGGGAAGCACTCCTCTGGAGGCTTTCCAAGTCTCCCCTGCCTTCTCCAGGTGCCGGCCATGGTGAGGTACATCCACCAGTGGCTCGAGGCCAACCAGTTTGCTGAGCACAGGCTGAACAGGACCCTGCTGGATCTCACCGAAGAACGGCCCGCTGACGTAGTAATGACACTCCTGCGTGTGGCCCCATCCTGTGACAGGTACGGGGCCCACCTGCCCAGAGGGCTCAGGGCTCCCCAGCCCATCAGCCTGCACAGCTTGTCCCAGGTGTCTGACCAACAGAGAGTCCCAGGGCACTCTGGCTGCTCCCTTTGCCAGCCCTGGCACGTCAGCCCCCGAGCCTGCTGCCATGTTCCCTCGCTGCCCCTCAGGGGCCTGTCCCCACAGGGCTGGGCTGCCTGAGTGCAGCTGGTGAGGGGCAGTGGGCAGAGGCAGAGCTGGCAGCCAGCTCAGCTCCCCACTGCTGCCCAGGCCACGGTGCTGTGTCTCAGACCCTCCTGAGACGGAGCTCTGACCCCACAGAGCTGCTTTGACCATGTGGAAGAGCATCATGTGCTCGGTGAGGACTGCAGAACTGGCCATGCTCGTACTCCTGGATGTGCTGGGGAGCTGGCCAGAGCACAGCACATGCACCTCCGATGGGGACAAATCGGGTGTCTTTGTCCTGGCTGTGAGTTTCTGCCTTTGCTGGCCCCAAGGCTATCTCTCCAGCAGTTCTCCATCCTCCCTCCCCCACGGCGTCTCCCTGCCTCAGGCGCTGGGCTGAAACCTGGCCTCGGGGCAGCTCCAGGGCCACCAGGCCCGGTGCTCCCCCTGCGTCTCTCCAGGCCTCTCCCTCCTGTGCTCGGGCCCTGCCACACGAACACCTCAGCACTGAGCCCTGTCTCAGGGGGCTTTGTCCTTTGCAGGCAACTGTGGTGATATGGAAGATCCTCCAGCTGCCCTGTGTCCCACATATGGTGACCGTCTATCTCCCCCACCTATTTGTGCATCTGCTCTTCCAAGTTCTCTTCAGCACTCTGGATATGCCAGAGGAGGTCGATACCTTCTGGAAGGGATGCCAGCAGCAATATGGCCTTGCCACCAGCCCCAACAGGTGCTCCATGCCAGTCCTCCTGTCCTTGTCACATTCCTGGGCAGGAGCCAGTGCTCCCAGCGTGACCTGGGCTTTGCTCTGCACACAGGTTTGCAGTGCAGACCCTGAAGTCCCTGCTCTGCGAAATGCAGCATGAGGATGCGGTGGTGGCAATGGAACACAAGTGTGGCTGGGACAAGCTGCTGTGTGCTGACACCTACCACCATGCCGTGGGTCTGCTGGCCAAGTGAGATCCCCCTTCTCCCCGCTGCCTCTGACATTTGTGCTCTGTGCCTGGGGTGCCCCACACAGTCCCTGGGGCCATGGGCCAGAGGGCCTTGTCACCGAGGCACAGCCAAGCAGACTGGAAAAGCCTGGGAGAGGAGGGTGCCCACAAGGCGCCACCTCCCAAATAGCCCAGGGGCCCTTGCAGGATGCTGGGGAAAGACCAGACCTCTGTGAGTCAGTCCTGGGAGAGGTTTGTCCCCCTGGCCCACAGTCTTGGTTACTTTGTCTCCTGCCAGGGAGATGTCCTGTGTCTCCATCCCCTTGTGCTCCCGGATCGCTCGCTACCTGCTCCGGCTGCTCAGCGCACAGGAGCCACGCTGGGAGCTGCCCGCCTTGGCGTTCTTTGTGGAGGTGAGCCTGAGGTCCAGCGCTGCCTCGCTCAGCTGCCTCCCGGCTCTCTGCCCTCTCGTAGCTGCAGCTGCCTGGGACGGAGCCCGCGCCCTGTGCTGCTGCCTGGGCTCAGCCCTGTACGGTTCTGGGCTCCTGCTGGCCGGTCCCCTGTCACTGCCCTGTGCCTTTCAGGTCCTCAAGTGCCTGGACATGAGTGAACGCGGTGCTGACAGAGTCCTGCAAGTCTTGTCAAGGCACCTGCGGAGCGGGTGCAGGGAGAAGCGTCACCTGGTGCTCAGGGCCCTTCTGGATCTCATCAATGATCCCTTGATGGTGAGAAGGGGGCAGGGGCTGAGGCTGTGCTTGGGAATGCAGTCGCTTGGGCTTGGCTGGGCTTTGGGGACTGGGCCAGCTGCTCCCAGCTCTCCTGCCTCCTGCTTCAGCTGCCCAAGTGCTTCGGAACAGCCCTTTGGCCTCTAGGCCGTGCGGCAGCAGGATGGCCTTTCACAAACTTGTGTTCCGCACAGAGCAAAAAAATGTGGAGCCTGACTGAAGGTCTTGTGGAGCTCCTGTGGGACGCAGATGGAGAGATAGTTAGCATGACAGCCACGCTCCTCAACTTTATCATCTTGGACAAGGACATGCTGATACCCAGCCCCATCGCACTGCAGCTGGTTGAGGCGCTCCTGCCACTCCTTGACCACGTAAGGCTCCCTGCCCCCAGCCATGGCCACTGGCTGCTGCCCGGACACTTTGTGCCCTGCAGTTTTGCAGGCACCATGCTGAGCCCCATACAGCCAATGCTGAGGTCTTTTTCCTTCCCTTCATACAGGACAATGGCCAGGTGAAGCTGCTCTCCATAGTACTCCTTGGAACACTGGTGACTCATCCACAGGAAAAGGAAAAAGAGGCCCTGATGACACATGTGCACCAGAGCCTGCTGCCACTCTTCTTCCACTGCCATGATGAGAATCAGCGAGTGGCACAGGTGAGGACTCCTGGGCTGCTGCTGTTCCCCCGGGAGGGGGCTGGGCTGGCCCTGCCCTGGCGCCTCGCAGGCTGCAGCCTCCTCCAGGCCCTGGCACAGGGACACAGGTCCTGCGCCCTGGGCTCTGGGGCCATCTCTGCATCTCTGCTGCTCTCCAGGCTTCGCAGGAAACACTGCTTGGTGCGGCCGAGTTCCTGAAGAGGAGTGAACTTCAAAAACTGGTGAAGAGCAAGAAGCTATGGAAGTTCACCGAGTGGCTGGTAAGGAGGGCCGGGAAGCCACAGCCCCAGCCTGGAGCAGCCCCTGAGCACGGTGCTCGGTGTGCGGGCTGGCAGCTGTGCCCCTGCCCGCTGCTGCAGCCCGAGGCCGCGCGGGCTCTGCTCCAGGCTCCTGCGGCCCGTGCCGGGTGCCCATGGAGCCCCGGCCCGGGGGGCTGCGGGGCGGCACCGCGGCTCCCCGGGCAGCAGCCGGCCCTCTGCCCCTCCAGAGCCCGGCGCCGGCGGCTGCTGGCCGCGCCTCAGGGCTGTGCGGGCAGGGGAGGCCGGGGCTGGCGCGGGGAGCGCCCGGCCCAGGGGCTGAGCCCGCGCCAACCCTTCCCTGCTGCCGCTCTCTGCAGCTGGCAGAGGACAGGAGCAGAGTGGCCGAGCACCTGCGCCGGGCCCTGCCGTACCTGCGGAACCTCCAGGAGCCCCTGCGAGAGGCGGCCGTCAGGTTCATGGGTGAGCCACGAGCCCGGGCTCCCTCCCCGCCCCGCCGCAGCTCGGCCCCAGCCCCGCCTGCTGCCCCGGCAGCGCCACCCGGGCCGGTGCCGCGGAGCCCCGCCTGCCCTGGGCGCTGCTGCCGCCCTCTCCAGCCGTGCCCTGGGGCGGCAGCGAGCGGCGAGGGCCCGGCCCGAGCCCTGCCGGGCCAGGAGGGCGTGTGGGCACAGGGCTGGCGGCGCCGCTGGCAGGGATCTGTGCCCTGGGCTGACAGGCTCTGTGTTCCCAGGGACGGCCGGGCGGCACCTGAGGGGGAGGAATGAAGAGCTCCAGCTCATCTCTGAGGGTGAGTGAGGGCAGCGGGCTGCCAGCGGGGGCTGCCGGGGGAGCTGCGAGCCCTGCCCCGGCTGCGGAGGGCTCTGCTCCCTGTGCGGACCAGGGCCGGCGTGGGCAGAGCACACAGAGCTTTCAGGACACCTGGGGGATTCGTGGCCAGCAGCTTCGGGCTGATCCAGCTGGTCCCTGCTCCCTGCTGGCCATGGCCAGAGCTGGCTGGGATGGCCCTGGCACAGAGTCCCCTCGGGTCCCCTCAGATGTGGGAACTGACCATGGCTCTGTTCCTCTCTCTTTCAGCCCTTGAAGGAATGGCAAATGACATCAGTGTCGCCATCAGAAGCCTGGCAGTTCAAACATTGTACGTCCTCCAGGCAGTAGAGCGAGCTCGATATTCCATCATCGACAACCTGCATGATCGGCTCTGCAGGGCATGGGGGAGATGGCCTCGTCTGTGGGGGCTCGGCTGGCTGCGCTGCTGGAGCTCTGCAGAGAGCTGATCCCTGAGGCTCTGTCTACTGGGGCCACCTGAGCCCGCAGGAATGCTTCATTTATTCAAGATTGTTCTTTCCTTCTTTTTGTTTTTCTTTAGCATATAAATATAGGATGTGTTGTAATAGACAGACTGCCAGGATCTTTCTTTGGCTGCCCAGGCTCTGCAGGGCCGAGGGGAAGAGGGAGAAAAGGGTTCCTGGGCTCAGCAAGCTGCCCAGGTATTCAGGGTTGCAGGGAAAATGGCCAGAAGCCCCTTGGCCTTTGGTGGCTCTGCTGAAGCCTTTGTGCTGCCCACAGAGCAGATGGGCAGGGGCTGGAGCTGTGGGGATCTCTGTGAGAGCAGTGCCTGGAGATGGCCACAAGCCCTGTCCCAGGCAGGAAGCGCCATCCGTGTCCTCCTGCCTGTGTGTTCCTGGCTGGATTGCTGAGGGCTCCCAGGTGCCTCTTGATGGGCTCCTCTGGAGCTCCTGTGGGGCTGTGGCGCTGCTGCTGGGCAGGTTGGCCGGGCTGGGGAGATCCTGAGGGGACGGGACCACAAAGGGATGAGGGGCTGCGGAAGCCTTGACAGGATGAGGCAGTGGGAAGGTACAGGGGGGACGTGTGAGGGAGTGGGTAACGTTGGCTTGGGGAGGAAAGTGGGTTGGAGTCAAAGACACCACTCACCCCGATGTTGGTGTGGCAAACAGAGCACATTTATTCTCAAGCCCTTCCTTCTAAAGGGCCTTTGAAATACCCAGTCTGGATGATTTCACTGCTCTGACCTCTGTGCCCCTTCAGATTCTGGCCTGGGCAATGCCTGCAGCCTTGGGAGAGATGTGATGGGCCCGGCCCCTGTCAGTCAAACCAGGGCTGGCACATTCACCCCGTACAAGCCAGCCTGCACGGTGACACACGGCAACAGAGTGCGAGGCACAGCTCCAGGAGCTCCCCGTGAACCTCAGCTCTGGGACCACTGTCTGCCCCAAGCTTCAGGGGCTGCAGTGGGAGCCTGGCTGGGCTCTGCCCTGGGGCCATCCTGCAGGGACAGCTGCAAACCGCCTGCAGCTTTGGGAATGGCATTAGTGCCTATGGTGGGGGGGAAGCTTCAAGTCCTTGACTGCTGTCTTGTGTTGCTGAGAAGAGGAAGGACATCTCGGAACTGGGGATGCTGTATTTGATGTCAAGCGGGCAACTTTGTGGTAGGGGAGCTGCGTGGGCCTAAAGGACCCAGGGGTGCCGGTCAAGAGCAGCTGAAGTTTGGCCAGCGCCTACCCAGGTGTCCAAGAAGGCCAAGGATGCCCTGGCCTGTGTCAGAAGCAGTGGGGCTGCAGGAGCAGGGCAGTGACCATCCCCCTGGGCTGGGCAGCTCTGCGGCCATAGCTGGGAGTGCTGTGTCCACTTGTGGGCCCCTCTGAAGCAGAAAGTCCTTGAGGGGCTGGAGCATGTGCAGAGAAGGACACGGGAGCTGGGGAAGGCTGTGGAGTGCAAGGCCAAGGAGGAGGTGCTGAGGGAGCTTTAGCCTGGAAAACGGGAGGCTCATGACGGACCTTCAGATCCACAGATCCGTACATGAAAGTGCTCACCACAAGGGCTGTTTCCCTGCCAAACATGCCTCACTGCATCCAAGTGCTTTAGCCACCTGAGGAGGGGACACTTCCAACTTGTAGTTTGTTGGTTTGCTAGGAGGAGAAGCCCCGCCCATTTTCTCTCTTTCCAGCAAGTAAAGAGTCTCCTGCACAACCTTTCCTGCCCTTTTCGTGCACTGCACGGGATTCTGATCTAGTTTGAGTTTTCCTTTTCTGCCACAGCAGTAACAAAGTCCGTGCTGGCTATCTCCTGCTTTTCCATTTCAGAGCTTTCAAGAGCTAAAAGCCACATTGTGCAGAGGCACCGTTGCTTGCTGATGGCAGCCAGGGAGGACTATCAAATTCATAGAGTTCATCAAATAGAGTTCTGTTGAGTTAGCCCATTTTAATCTGGTCGGAGCGACTTAGAGTCCCATCGCTAACAAAGTTGCTGATTTCTCCTTGGAAGTGGTGTTTGTGGATGCGAGGAGGAACGAGGTTATAAATGAGAGGTAACGGCCTGTCCCTCATGCTTCTCTCTTGCCGCAGATGGCAGAAGGAACAGCGGTTTCTGCCCCAGCTCCCTCTGCTCCTGGAGAAGAGGCCAAAGAGGGGCAAAATGAGCAAGACGACCACAAGCCGGCAGCTGTGGCAGCAGCAGAGCCAGATGGTTCCAAGACAGTAAGTGCCAGTTGTGGGTGGTGCTGTCCTTAGTGCAAGGCAGAGCTGCCAGTTTCTGACCAGCCAGCACTTGCTGTTGCTGGCTGAGGATGCTGAGTGCTGCAATCCTGCAGGACGCAGCCATTTCCTGCAGGCAGTGACAGCTAGAAATTGGCCTTTGAGCTGTCACCTTGAGGCACCGAAGAGCTGGGGGCTCTGGCTGAGCTTCTGGCAGCTCAGCTTAGTGAAGCTCGATCTCTGGGCTTCTGCAGCACCGTGGCCAAGGGCACACATGCAGGTGATGGAGGTGACAGGGCTTTGTTTGTTTGTTTTCCCTTTGTGGAAAGGTGTGTTTGGCTTGTGGAAGTGTTCTGCAATTTTCTGGAGTAGTTCTTCACTTGTACAATGGCTTTTGGCTTTTGATAAGCTACAAGGAGATGACTGTGTTGTCCAGGAAGCTGGGGGGGGGGGGGGGGGGCATTCTTTTCCAAGATGTTTGTATCCTTTGTAAATCTGTTCTTTCCCTTTCCTCACATTCAGTGGCTCTTGGCTGAGAGGGGTAAACTTTAATCTCTGATTGCTTTGTTCTGTTTGATTTGAGGTGCATGTGTTGAAATCTCACCGGGCAGCCTGTGAAGACATCCAGGGACTGACTGGCCATGAAGTTCCCCAAGTTTGTCCTGAGGCACAGGAACTGTCCCCACCAGAAGTGCTGCAGGGTCAGCACATCTACACGGGCTCTGGCAGTAATCCTGGTGCTGCAGCAGCATTACCTCAAGGAATCTCTGATGTGGAACCTGGAGACTCTAGCTCGGGCAGCTCCTCCATCCCCTGCAGCATGGCTGTGCGGATCCTGGAGGCTGAGCAGCAGTACCTGGTGTGCTGTGTACGTCTGGTTATTTCTTTTCTGAGGGTCGGTGTATTGAGTGCAGCTGTCAGCAGAGCTGTACCCAATGCTCCTCCTGAGTTTGTGTCACAGGGCCATTTAGGACTCCCCAGAGGAAGTGCTGTACTCCAAGGCAGCGAGAGTGCTCTGGGTGTTCCTGCTGCCTCTGGAGGCAGCTTGGACTGGCTTGGCTTTGCCTGAGATTTCCTCTCTGCTAAAGGCTGAAGCAGGGATTTTTCTTGGATCAGCAGAAGGCTGTGACCTAGCAAATCATCTAGTCAAGTCCTGCATGCTAGTGGCCAAACTGAAGAGATTTTTTAGCATCCTTAATTCCCATTAGAATCCTGACTTCCAACCAGTCATCAGAGCAGAAAAAAAACTTCACAGAAATTTACTGGTTTTGGAGTTTTGTCTTTTTGGTTGGAGATTTTTTTGGGGTCAGGGCAGGGGAAGGTGTGGATGTGTGTGGTTTTGTTTTGGTTTTGTGGGATTTTTTTTCGTTTTTGTGCTTTTTGTGGGGTTTTTGGTTTTGTTTGTTTGTGGGTGTTTTTTTTTGCGAAATTGCTTTTTCTCCATCCTGAAGGAGCTCTTCTGCCCCTCATGTCTTACTGATGTCATTTTTATGACATTTTTATGTTGCTACTACTATGTCCTGGGTTGTAAGATAAGCTTGTATTCCATTTGCCATCTGTCGAAGGCGAACCGGTTGGACAGGTTTTTTGTTATCTCTCTCAGAGACAATGGTTTGTGTATACACCTTTGACTGATTCAATGAAAGGCTGAAAAAAATGTAACACCGTGAGGGGTCCCACCCAGAGGGGGGAAGCAGCTCTCCCTTTTTTTCTTCGCGGGACTCCGAGAGAAGCAGCTCTCGCTCTCTCTCTTCGCGGGATTCCGAGAGAAGCAGCTCTCCCTCTTCTTCGCGGGACTCCGAGAGAAGCAGCTCTCTCTCTCTCTCTTCGCGGGATTCCCAGAAAAGCAGCTCTCGCTCTCTCTCTCTTCGGCGGCACTCGCAGCGAAGCAGCCGGCGCGCGCAGAGGCGACGGCAGCGGAGCTCAGAGGCAACCCCGGCGCAGAGGAAGACCGGCCCCCACTGCCACCAGATCTTCAGAGGAAAATTATACCCTTCTAAAGATCACCACTTCAACTGCAACTCATCAACTATTGCAAGGGAAAGCAATTGTCCCAGCAAAACCTGATACTGGCATTCCTCAGGTTCTAGACTTTTTCTTTCACTAGTTTTGTTTGTACCGATTGCATTTGCCTTTTTAAATTGTTGTCTAGTTTTCTCCTAGTAAAGAATTGTTACTCCCACTCCCATATCTTTGCCTGAGAGCCTTTTAATTTAAAGATCCTCATAATTCAGAGGGAGGGGGGTTTGCCGTTCTCCATTGCACAGGAGGCTTTGCCCTCTTTCACAGACTCCTGTCTTGTCTAACCAAGACAGAATTTGGCGCATCAACGTGAGGCCCGAGGGCATTGAGAGGGAAAAAGGATTAACAGTTCTTAAGTAATTTGGTTTTGTTGTGTGTAAAAACATCTTCAGCATCACCATGTGGTCTAGTTTACCTTGGTTTGGGTGGCATGTGATCGTAGCTATACTTTTCCCATTTGCAGACCCTTATCTAAAAATGGGTCCTATGACTAAGGCTACGGTGTCTGTTATCAAGTTTGGCTTCTGGGTTAATTGGGTGAGGAATTCATGGATCTTTAATTTCCTCTGGAAGGCAGGTACATGGATTCATAGCTATCACACGTTAACTGTATGTTTTTGGGGATACTTTAATAACGGTACCTACTGCGAGGAAATAGCACCTGGGCAAACTTTCTCTCAACCTTTTAACCATCTTTTTGGGTCTGTTCCACCAGTTCTCAAAGGGTTAAGATCCTTTATAAGTGCTAATGATACCATACAATGGGTGGTGTTGCTGATAGTCCTGTTATATTTAGCATTCAGAGATAAGGGAAGATTAACCTGGATAACTACCCTCACACCTACACCACAGACTCGAGATGCTGCTGCTCCAGAGCCTGACCCTGCCCCACAGCCCACCTCAGAAATGAACCGCCCAGATTGGGTGAGGGTTCTGGTTAAGGAGATACGAGAGATGCTGAAGGAGTGCATTTCCCCAGCTGGTGAGAAACCGGCCCTTTGCCTTGAGGAGGGACAGTCTAATAGTACAGCTGTGGAACCCACTAATGTTACAACTGTCCAGGTTCCAGCTGAACCACAAAGGCAGTCACGGTCAGCAGCAGTGGCCCCGGTAGAAACAAGGAAGTCTAAGGTGAAAGCAGAGCACCCTGCAGATAGGGACAGGAATGGAGGAACCTCACAACCCACAGGGGAGCCAGAGATTGCTATCATCACCGAGTCCCTGACGTACGAAAGTCTTCGCAATCTGCATAAAGACATTGTGCGACGAGGGCGTGAGGCTTATGCTACCTGGCTACTCCGGGTTTGGGATCTTATGGGTACAGGCGTGCAGCTGGACGGTGGTGAGGCAAGGAACTTGGGACCCTTGACCCAGGACTCGGGTATAAATCAGGTTTTTGTAAGGGAACCAGGGTCCCTTTCTCTCTGGGAGCGGCTTTTAATGAGTGTCAGGGAGAGGTTTATCCACAGAGAGAGAATGCAAGAGCACCATCATAGAATGCGCTGGAAGACCCTCGAGGAAGGGATCCAACAGCTGAGGGAAGTGGCAGTATTGGAGGTACTCTTTGGGAGGGATGGACGACACAATAATGACCCTGACAAGGTCAGGTGTACGGGACAAATGCTGTGGAGTCTGGCAAATCTTGGGCCATCTCAATACGCCACCTTCATTGCAACGATCAATGCTGACACCCACCGGGAGACAATAGGTTCTGTTGCCAACAAACTTAGGAATTATGAGAGTATGATTAATGGCCCAATGCAGGCTCATATCTCAGCTGTGATTAAGGAGTTTAAAGAGGAGATGAGGGAGGAGATAAGGAAGGTTAATACAGCACCCGTGAGAGTCACAGGCCCCAGAATCAGCACCCAACAATCCCCAGCTAGAGAGAGAGGGTACACCCCAAGGGCTAATCTGTGGTTCTTCCTGCGTGACCATGGGGAAGACATGGGGAGGTGGGATGGGAAACCCACCTCTGTCCTGGCAGCACGGGTCCGTCAACTCAAGGAGGGAAACTCTAACCGGGGGAGTTCCACCAAAGTGAAGGTAGCCTCAACCTCCCGTGACCAAGCTTGTGGGTACGATCTGTCAGACCCCCTTGAAGGGACCTCTAGTATGTATGCCCAGGGAAGGAATGATAACCAGTGTTAGAGGGGCCCTGTCTCTAGCCAGGGAGAGGCACGGGAAAACCGGATCTTCTGGACAGTGTGGATCCGATGGCCTGGCACATCAGAGCCACAAAAATATGATGCTTTAGTTGATACTGGTGCACAGTGTACTCTGATACCATCGGGACATGTGGGGGCAGAGCCTGTTTCCATTGCTGGTGTGACAGGGGGATCACAACAATTGACTCTGGTGGAAGCTGAGGTGAGCCTGACTGGAAAGGAGTGGAAGAAACACCCTATAGTGACTGGCCCAGATGCTCCGTGTATCCTAGGTATAGACTTCCTCCGGAACGGATATTACAAAGACCCAAAGGGACTCAGGTGGGCTTTTGGAATAGCCGCTGTAGAGGCAGAAGACATTAAGCAATTGAACACCTTGCCTGGACTGTCAGAAAACCCCTCTGCAGTAGGACTCCTAAGGGTGGAAGAACAACGCGTGCCAATTGCGACCTCGACAGTGCACCGCCGGCAGTATCGGACGGATCGAGATGCCGTGATCCCCATCCACAAAATGATTCGGGAGCTGGAGAGCCAAGGGGTGGTCAGCAAAACCCACTCACCCTTCAACAGCCCCATCTGGCCTGTGCGCAAATCTGACAAAGAATGGAGATTGACTGTGGACTATCGTGGCTTAAATGAAGTGACTCCACCGCTGAGCGCTGCTGTGCCGGACATGCTGGAACTCCAGTACGAGCTGGAGTCCAAGGCAGCAAAGTGGTATGCCACCATTGATATTGCTAATGCGTTTTTCTCCATTCCTCTGGCAGCAGAATGCAGGCCTCAGTTTGCTTTCACCTGGAGGGGCGTGCAGTACACCTGGAACCGACTGCCCCAGGGGTGGAAACACAGCCCCACCATCTGCCATGGACTGATCCAGGCTGCACTAGAAAAGGGTGAGGCTCCAGAACACCTGCAATACATTGATGACATCATTGTGTGGGGGAGCACAGCGGCAGAAGTGTTTGAGAAAGGTGAGAGGATCATCCAGATACTACTAGAAGCTGGCTTTGCCATCAAGAAGAGCAAAGTCAAGGGACCTGCCCGAGAAATCCAGTTCCTGGAAGTGAAATGGCAAGATGGACAGCGCCAGATTCCCACTGAGGTCATCAACAAAATCACAGCTATGTCCCCACCAACCAGCAAAAAGGAAACACAAGCTTTCCTGGGTGCCATAGGTTTCTGGAGAATGCACATTCCTGAGTATAGCCAGATTGTGAGCCCTCTTTATCTGGTTACCCGAAAGAAGAATGATTTCCACTGGGGCCCTGAGCAGCAACAAGCCTTCACCCAGATCAAGCAGGAGATCGCTCATGCTGTAGCCCTTGGCCCAGTCAGAACGGGACCAGAGGTCAAAAATGTGCTCTACTCTGCAGCCGGGAACCATGGGTTGTCTTGGAGCCTTTGGCAGAAAGTGCCTGGGGAGACTCGAGGCCGACCACTGAGATTCTGGAGCCGAAGTTACAGAGGGTCTGAAGCCAACTACACTCCCACAGAGAAAGAAATCTTGGCTGCCTTTGAAAGAGTTCAAGCCGCCTCGGAGGTAATTGGCACAGAAGCACAACTCCTCCTGGCACCCCGACTACCGGTGCTGGGGTGGATGTTTAAAGGAAAGGTTCCTACTACCCACCATGCCACTGACGCCACATGGAGCAAATGGATTGCCCTCATCACTCAACGCGCCCGTATTGGAAACCTGAATCGCCCTGGGATTTTGGAGATAATTACGAACTGGCCAGAAGGTGAAAACTTTGGTCTCACTGATGATGAGGAGCAGGTACAAGTGGCAAGGGCTGAAGAAGCTCCACCATACAACCAACTACCAGCAGAGGAGACCTGCTACACTCTTTTCACTGACGGTTCCTGTCGCATCGTAGGGATGAACCGGAAGTGGAAAGCAGCCGTATGGAGCCCCACACGCCAAGTTGCACAAGCTACCGAAGGAGAAGGTGGATCGAGCCAACTCGCTGAACTCAAGGCCGTTCAGCTGGCTCTGGACATTGCTGAAAGGGAAAAGTGGCCAAAGCTCTACCTTTATACTGATTCATGGATGGTAGCCAATGCTCTGTGGGGCTGGCTGGGAAGGTGGAGAAAGGCCAACTGGCAACGTAGAGGAAAGCCAATCTGGGCTGCTGATATATGGAAAGACATTGCCTCTCAGGTGGAAAAGCTGACGGTGAAAGTCCGTCATGTAGATGCCCATGTCCCCAAAAGTCGGGCTAATGAGGAGCACCGGAACAACGAGCAGGTAGATCAGGCAGCAAAAATAGAGGTGTCAAAGATAGACTTAGATTGGCACCATAAGGGGGAGTTGTTCCTGGCTCGATGGGCTCATGATGCCTCAGGTCATCAGGGCAGAGATGCCACCTACAAGTGGGCACGAGACCGAGGGGTGGATCTAACCATGGACAGTGTTTCCCAGGTTATCCATGACTGTGAGACGTGTGCTGCCATCAAACAGGCCAAGAGGGTGAAGCCCCTATGGTATGGTGGGCGGTGGTCCAAGTACAAGTATGGGGAGGCCTGGCAGATTGACTACATCACACTGCCCCAAACACGCCAAGGCAAGCGCTACGTGCTGACCATGGTAGAAGCCACCACTGGATGGCTGGAGACTTTCCCTGTACCTCATGCCACTGCCCGGAACACCATCTTAGGCTTGAAAAAACAAGTCCTGTGGAGACACGGCACCCCTGAGAGAATTGAGACTGACAACGGCACCCATTTCAAGAACAGCCTTATCAACACCTGGGCCAGAGAACATGGTATCGAATGGATATATCATATTCCCTATCATGCTCCAGCTGCCGGCAAAGTTGAACGGTGCAACGGACTCCTTAAGACTACCCTGAAGGCACTCGGTGGGGGAACATTTAGAAACTGGGAAATTAACCTGGCAAAAGCAACCTGGATGGTCAACACCCGGGGGTCTGTCAATCGAGCTGGCCCTGCTCAGTCAGAACCCTTACACGCAGTAGATGGAGATAAGGTCCCTGTAGTACATATGAAAGGTATTTTAGGGAAAACTGTTTGGATTAATCCCACCTCAGGCAAAGACCAACCCATTCGTGGGATTGTCTTTGCTCAAAGACCTGGTTACACTTGGTGGGTAATGCAGGAAGATGGGGAGACCCGCTGTGTACCACAGGGAAACTTAGTCTTAAGAGAGAACTGGGTGTAAGATTTCATGGTGTGCAGATGGAAATAGAATAAGGGGTGGATAATGTCCTGGGTTGTAAGATAAGCTTGTATTCCATTTGCCATCTGTCGAAGGCGAACCGGTTGGACAGGTTTTTTGTTATCTCTCTCAGAGACAATGGTTTGTGTATACACCTTTGACTGATTCAATGAAAGGCTGAAAAAATGTAACACCGTGAGGGGTCCCACCCAGAGGGGGGAAGCAGCTCTCCCTTTTTTTCTTCGCGGGACTCCGAGAGAAGCAGCTCTCGCTCTCTCTCTTCGCGGAATTCCGAGAGAAGCAGCTCTCCCTCTTCTTCGCGGGACTCCGAGAGAAGCAGCTCTCTCTCTCTCTCTTCGCGGGATTCCCAGAAAAGCAGCTCTCGCTCTCTCTCTCTTCGGCGGCACTCGCAGCGAAGCAGCCGGCGCGCGCAGAGGCGACGGCAGCGGAGCTCAGAGGCAACCCCGGCGCAGAGGAAGACCGGCCCCCACTGCCACCAGATCTTCAGAGGAAAATTATACCCTTCTAAAGATCACCACTTCAACTGCAACTCATCAACTATTGCAAGGGAAAGCAATTGTCCCAGCAAAACCTGATACTGGCATTCCTCAGGTTCTAGACTTTTTCTTTCACTAGTTTTGTTTGTACCGATTGCATTTGCCTTTTTAAATTGTTGTCTAATTTTCTCCTAGTAAAGAATTGTTACTCCCACTCCCATATCTTTGCCTGAGAGCCTTTTAATTTAAAGATCCTCATAATTCAGAGGGAGGGGGGTTTGCCGTTCTCCATTGCACAGGAGGCTTTGCCCTCTTTCACAGACTCCTGTCTTGTCTAACCAAGACATACTACTACATCTACAGTTTATTTTTTAATGAGAATGCCATATTTTTGTCAATATGAACTACTTTGAAAGAGCATTGGTTTAAAGGAGGAACAGAGAGCAGGAGGTGTTTTCCATGTGTCCCCAAAGGAAAAACAGCTACTTTTATAACAATCAGTATTTCATATCCTAGTTTTATGCTTCTAAAGATGTGTCCAAGAGACACATCGAAGTGGCATGAACAGAAAAAACTGTACTGCAGGCATTTCTCAGGAGACAGCCTCCAGCCCAGCCATGGTATATTCCTCAGATCCATGGCACTTTTTCATACCTGATTTCCACGCCTTCCTACGACTGTTAGAATCCTACCCATTGGCCCAAGCCCTGCTCACATCCGTCTCTAGGAAAACACATCAAGTCCTCTGGGATTCTGCAGCACAGCCCAATGGATCTGCTTCTTGCCCATAGCAGCTGCCAGTGCTGAACTCTCAGATAAGACCTGGTGGGGCTGAGAGCAGAGCCCAGTGGATTCTGTGTCTGCCATCCCCTGTTGGGACAAAAAGGGCATTGATCTGCACCTCGGTGAGTCTGATCTCAAAGCCCATCCTGTTGTGTCCTGAATGGGGGCAACAGTTTGTACGGGGCTCAGGCTGCCTGTGGCTTCTTCCCATTGCTTGTCAGTGCTCATGCTTGAGCTTTGCCAGCCTGGCTGTGGTAGCTGCCCTGTCCCTGAGGGTTGGTGGGACTGCAGGGGCTGGAGCCTTCCTTGGCCCCAAGAGGGGTGTCTGTGAGCTCAGCCTGCTCATAAAGGGTGAGGGTCCTGATGCTGAAGGCCCCGTTGGAATTGGTTAGAGCATGAGCTGCTCTGGTTTACACATGGAAAAGCATTGTTTTGGCTGAAAGGTGGAGAAGATGTGCTCCTCTCCTGGGAAAGCATATCCCTGTGCATGGTTTCCTGTCAAGAGAACTCTTCCAAGGACTGTACAAAATCAGTCTCTGTGCCAGCCATCTGCACTGCAGGGCTGCCTGTCTTATTGCTGTTGTTGTTGCTGTTGTTGTTAACCAGCTGACCACCCCCAGACACTGGGGCTGCCTTTTCTATCTCCTGGAAGCTGGGATCTCTGCTTTAAAGTGAGCATCTTGCATTTTGTTTCCCTCAGGGAAAATGGTGAATGTGGAAAATCCCAAGATGAAATACACTGAACTGGATATATTGGCAAGGGGTGAGTCCAGCCACAGTTACTTCTACACAACCATGAGCCAGGTGTTTTGCTGGTGTATCAGGTGTTTCACTGGAATATCTGTCCAGTGTGAAGTCAGGCCAGCTGCAAACGTGTTCAGATACTGGAGATAGACTGTCCAATCTATTCAGTGTTGCTCAGAATTTGTGAGTGTGCTCAGAAAGCATTGTCAGAGACATCTCCATGCTGCCGAGGTCTTGCCTGCATCAAGGAACAGGACCTGGAAGATCTCCTTGTCTCTCAAGTGTGGGACAGCTCTGTGTTAACTTCTTTAGCATTTTTGTATGTCTCAAAATCACACTGCCACACTAATGAAAAAAGAAGAATTCTTGCTTGCCTGAAAGAGCAAGCTACCCCCTATCAAAGCTGTGAAATAACAGTTCTCAGGAACATTTCTTTCCCGTGGTTTGTGGAAGGAAATACTCCATGGTCAGGATAGGAATCACACAGTTTAGAAACTGAAACCCAAGATGAAAGAATAAATTCCCTTTAGGAGCTGAGGCAGTAAACCCCAATGCTTCAGCAACTGGCCCAGGCACTGCCCATGCATTTGAGAGGAAAATGCATCATCTGCCTTCTTACAGAGCCCTCCTGCATCCTGCAAGTTTTAGGCATTTACAGCAGAGATCTCCTGTGTGGGCTGGCTTTCACTCTAAGAAATAAACAGCTTCTCCTTTCTCTGCTTCTCTTTTGTTTCTAGGACTTTTGGACATGTGGTTAGAGCACTCAACAAAGCCACAGGAGGAGAGGTAAATGTCAACAGCCCCCACAGACTCTGATGCACTCGAGGGGCTTTCCCCTCTGGTGTGAGAGCTGTGGCCAGAGCTTTGGGTAGAGCTGTGCTGAAAAGGCAAAAGAAGCACAGACTGGTGCCAGCCTGCAAAACACATTTGGGACAGTCTTTGTCCTTCTGAGCTGCCAAAAAGAAGGCCCAGAGGGCAGCAGTTCATTTTGGAGAAGGATGTGCTCACTTGCTCTCAATTGCTAAAACAAAGGTGGTGCCTTAGAGAATCTCACTGCTCTTTGGGGCTACAGCTTCAGAGTCCTGAATTCTCATCTCTGCCTGCCAGCAAATGCATCTGAAAGTTACTGGTAGTTCCTTATCCACCTGTGTGAGAACCCCAGCCTTGCTTTGGTTCCTCATGTGGTGGTGAAATTCCTCCTCCAACCCGTGCTTCCAAAGAAAAACTCCGCAGGCTTAGCTGTTCGGTCTCAAGGCAGTTTATTGCTAGTTATCTAACAGATTATGTTCTTGGACTGCGGCTATTTGATCAGCGGCCTAGGTAGAGGCACACACACACACACTGACATCCTCTCTATCTGCTGTCTTCTTCGTCTCTCTCCCCGCCCAGGGCTGCTGCTATCTTTTATAAGATATATTACGTATAACATGTTTACAATTATTCCCCAATACCTACTACCTACGTTACCAAGTGTTTTTCTACTCTAAACCAATCTGTGAGTGCCAACATCACCAAGAACATGGAGGTAAGGAAGAAGAAGGAAGAAGGATGGGTTCAGCCCACTTTCCTCCATCTTAGAACTTCTGACCCCCATGTACAAAGTGAAAACCCCCCTGTACATGTGTTAAAACCCCCCTGTACAGTACTAAAAAAATTTCCCCTCTACTTCGTAACTACTTATACTATACTATCTAACCTTTTGTGATTGCTTGTTCCACCTCCAAAGTTGGTAATTCATTCCATGGCTCAAACTCAAAATCACAGTTGTTTTCAGTTGTCTGCCAGGGTCTAGAATGCTTCTGACCAAGGCCTGGAACCTCTAAAAATGTCTGAGAGACATTTTGAGTTCCCACACACCTGCAGTGCTGCACTTGGGAACTGCACATTGGGAGAGATCTGCAAGGTGTCCCTAAAAGCCATAGCCCAAGATGTATCCACAGAGGATTAAGGCATGGATTACTTCTTCTGAATCCCATACAAAGCAGCAGGGAGTGTGCTCAGAGGTTTGTGAGTGATAGCTGAGACACCACTGTTAGCAAGTGGACAAGACAAAACCCCAGTGGCCCCGTGTCCTGTAACTGGCCCCAAGGGACCAGAGCCATGGGCTGTTGCAATGTTAGTTCCAGTTACTGCAGTGCCTAATCCCGAGGCAGTTTGGCACAGCTCAGCTGCATCATTGCAAAATCACTCACTCCATGTGCCTTGTGGTCTCGTGCCACCAACTTCTCAAGTTACTGACTTTCAGTGTCATTTTAGGTGGCCATAAAGAAAATAAGACTTAAAGGATTGAAGAGGAAGCAAGTAACCGTTCATGAAATCAGTATCATGAAGAGGCATAGGAGCCCCTGTGTTGTGAATTATTTAGACAGGTGAGTGGTCATGGTTTTATCCCATGAATTTGTGTTTACATACAGCAAACATGAGAGGTTAAAAACCCACTTTGGTCACCTTTAGAAAGTAGAGCTCTTAATTATTATGTATTAATATTTCTCTACTCATCTCCAATGAATGAGAAGAGAGTGCATCTTGTCTGCATGAGTCTTCCCTGGCACGCATAGTTTGAAAATTATTCAGAAATTATTCAAAACCTGGGTCAGCTGTATCTTACTAAATTAATACCCTCTAAGTTCACTGCCTCCACATATTTTTGGGATTAATTTTTAAAAGTTTCTTAAATGCTGATGAACCATCCTAAAGTGAATTTCCCTTGGATTGTTGCCCCTCTTTTCCATTGCTATGCATGCCAGGAACACTAGGTGCTTATTTCCAGAAACACCATGCGTGACAGGCTTTTTATCTGGGCTGTTCCTAAACCATGCTTTTCGCTTACTGGCCATCTAGGACATCTCCTTTTTCACAGCTGTTCTTTTCTCCTTGAGACTGCACAGATTGCAAACAACACACGCCGAGAGGGAATGTCTATTGCTTTGATTCTGCCTTTGTCTCCAAGGGACGTGAAAACAAGAATCAAGCCCTGTCTTTTCCAAACAGCAATGTAGCCATGTATGTTCATCCCCATGCCCTTGTTTCCTTCTTTCAGCTACCTTCTGGGTGAGGAACTCTGGCTGGTCATGGAGTACCTGGACGGAGGCATCTGAGCAATGTCATCAGCAAGACCTGCCTGTGTGAAGGTGACATAGCATCCATCAGTCAGGAGGTCAGCAATCCCACCTGTGCTTCCAAGGGTTTGGGAAACAGGGGCTCAGAACAGGAGCGGTTTAATGTATAACGCTTTGCTTCTGCATTGCTAGTATGCTATGGGCAAGTAAAAGCATCTCCAGAGAAATGCCTGCCAGTGCCCTTGCACTCACTGTACTCTGTTCTTGTACTCTTATCTCCTGCTGTTGTATTCTCACTCTGCCTCTTGTATTTGCTGTTCTCCATCTTGCCTCCTTTAACTTTTGCCTCTCTTCACTGCATTCCTTGTTTGTAAAAGCAAAGGTGCTGGTAGCAGGATTTAAAACAAACAGCAAATAAAAAAGGAGAGACTAATTTCTCTCAGTCCTCAGCTAAAAAGGACAGTAGTGCAGCCAAAATGCTCTTTGCTTCTGAGCACATCCCCTGCAGCAGCAGCAGTCATCCTGGCTGGTTTGGAGGGACAGTGTACAACAGCAGCAGGTGCTGTTGCTCTTTCAAAAGCTGACATGCCTTTCCTTAGAAAGGTCCTGCTCTGCAAGTGTTGGAGCAGCAACTCTTCCTCTCAATGGCCCTGCGTTCTGCCATTGTTCGCCATTCCCCTGCAGAGAGCATCTTTTAGATTCTTTGTTTCTTTTCTTGTGCAATAAAATCACATCGCCAATTTTTGCCCTCCTGTTTGTGTTTTCTCTCTCAGTGCCTGCAAGGACTGGATTTTCTTCACTCAAACCACGGGACCCACCGAGATGTGCAGAGCAGCAACATCCTTTTTGGAACCGACGGCTCTGTCAAGCTGGGTCAGTATATCCTTGATGAGGTGCAGCGTTCAGGGATGTGGGGATGTGGGGTGAGGGGCTGCTTTGAGTGACTGCCAGCTCCCCAAAAATGGTGCTGGTGGCAGTGCAGGGACCCCCGCTCTGAGCTGATGACACGGTTGCAACGTGCACAGAGGTATGACAAGGAACAAGTAGCCAAGAGTGGCATTGCTCTGTGTGTGTCCCTTCCAGAGGGAGGGAGTTACAAGTCTAAAGCTTCCAAAGAGCAAAAGCCACTGCTGAAGGCAGTGTAAAAAATGTGGGGATTTTTTAAGTCGCTAATACCATATTTCCTTGGCTAAAGTCCTGAAGAAACAGACCAGGGACAGTTGTCCAGGACATTCCAACAGCATGTTCTCAAACTTCTACTGGGGAATTCTTTTGCTTGATTTCCTAATTGCACAGAATTAAAATAAAACCAGTATTTTGCTTTCCCCTCAGCTGATTTTGGCATCTCTGTTGAGCTCGGCCCTGAGGAGAAGAGATCGTCCTCGGTAGCCAGGATTCCTTGGTGGATGGTGCCTGAAGTGGTGATGCGTAAACCATGTGGCCCAAAAGTGGACATATGGTCTTTTGGAATTGTGGGAATTGAAATGGTAGAACAAAAATTTCCTTACTGGAACCAAAGTCCTGCCACGGTAAGGAGCAAATACAGATCCCGCTTCTCTTTCTCACCTGCCCCGTGTTCTGCGTGACATTGGACAAGATCCCATTGCCATCTGCTGGAACTACTTCCACCTAAAAACGTCCCTGCAACACATCAGCATCTGCTGCAGTTTTGGCTGCATCAGTGTGGAACTCAAGCCTCACCACATGCAAACAAACCCCATTCTCAGGCAACACTTTCCTTTGGGTTATAAGCGGTTCCAGTTCTTTTGTCTGTGTAAATGACCCCAATAACAGGAAACAAGCATCTTAGAACTGGTGTTATCCTTCCAGAAATGAAGGAAAGAAACCCAAACCCAGCAAAGTTTCTAAAACAGTGGTTTCTAGAGAGGAACTTAACCCCCTTTGCAGTTTCTGCTACTGGGAAACATGCCTGAAACCTGGGCATGAGGCTTCAAGGCCACAGAGTCTCTTCTGCTTCTTGTGCAGTGTTGCTGAAACACTCAGTGACTGTGTTTCTCTCATAGCCCAAGCCACGTTCTCCACGTCACCAAGCCGGAGCCTGGTGAGAGGGAGAGCCTGCCAAAACCTCCTGTTTGTTTCCTGGCATTTTCTGGGATGGGCCTACCACTCATTGACTTGAGTAGGCAAATGAGCAGAAGGTGTCCATAGGGATGGCATTTCTCCTTTTTCTGAGCAGGAAAAGTTTTGCTTTTGCTGCATAAGAGAAGCTGAAATTTTAAGTCTGCTGGGAGACAGAGCTGCAGGTGGCTCCTTTGTGCCCAAGCAGGCATTTTAATCCCAATATATTTTTGCATGCATCTTAATGTGTCTGTGTTGAATATGAGATTGTAAATGTTTGTTTCTTTACCTGGGGATTAACTGATGGATTTCCTTTCTTTTCTTCCAATTACCATTGTTTTCAAGAACAGGACAAAAAACTTGATGAGTCTTGTTCTATGGCAACTGTGCTTAAAGGATCAACAAGCCCTGCAGAGATGCCTTTCATGTATTAATCCTTGGAATTAGTTAGTATAGCAAAGTCCCCCTTCCAAAAAGGCTGTCAAGCTGGTGTGAATCCTCAGAGAAGGAAATGTGCTTTTCCTGATGTAGCTCCCACTAACTAGGTCAGTCAATGAAATCGGCTGCCAAGGCAAGATTGGCAGGATGTTGGCAAAGCTGTGGCTGCATCAGAGTTTGGGTTTTTTGTTGGTAAAGTCATCCCTGGGTCTCTGCCAGGGCAGAAACGGCCACTGCAGAATGGAGGTTAAACAATGGGCTCTGGGAGAGCAGTTACAGATGGGAAAGAAGCAGGTGGAGCCTCGTGTTCCCTTTTTCTCCAGACTAAACTCCTGATAGCCACAGCAGGGACGTCACAGCTGCAGCAGCCCAAGCTCCTCTCGGCTTGGCTGCGTGACTTCCTGAGCTGCTGCCTGCAGAGAGACGAGGAGCGGCGCTGGTCTGCCAAGGAGCTCCTGCAGGTAAAATGCCAAGGGGCTGCAGGTGAAAGAGTGTCCGAGGGATGGGCTCCTCCTCCACTGAGGCCCGAGGCATCAGATGAGCCCCCTTCCTCCTCACCTCCTCCACTCTTGGTGCTCTTCAAATGAAAATGCTGAGGAGTGCGGGCTGGGCTGGGCTGGCAGGGCTCTGTAAAGTCCTGTGGTACAAGTGTCTTGCAATGAGCAGGGACATCTTTAAAGAGATCAGGTTGCTCAGAGCCCTGTCCCACTGACCTGGAATGGTTCCAGGGATGGGGCACCTACAAGCTCTTGAGACAACCTGTGCCAGGGTGGCACCATGCTCTGACTAAACAAGGTCTTCCTTAGACCTACTCTGATTACATCCCCATTTTGTATAAAACTATTTGCCCACATTCTATTGTAACTGGCCCTGTTAAAAACGGTGTCCCCCACTTTCTTCAAAGCAACTCTGAAGTCTTGGAAAGCGGCAAGAAAGTCTCCCTGGGGCCCGTTCTTCAGAAAACTGAATAACTCCACCTCTCTGTGCATTTCCTGAGAGGACAGGTGCTCTGTTTTCTGACAGTTTCTGTTGCCCTGTTTTGGAACTTGGTGGTGTGTTCAGTTTTACCTAATGGAAAAGGAATTGAAGTAGAGCAATGCAGGGTACAGAGCCATGAAATGGTGGCGGAAGAACCCAAGGCTGCCAGTCCTGGCAGAGCAGTCTGGAGAGATTTGGCTGTGGGCAGGAGGGGCTGTGGGGCCTCACTGTGAGCCTCTGAGGGGCCCTGGTTTGTGCCCCCACCCCACCCTGAGAGGCTTCTGGCACACAAACAGGGACAGCTGAGAGGGACTTGTCCCAGCCCTGTCTGCTGCCTGGCACGCTCAGGCAGAGGGGAACTGCCCCAGGCTGACTGCCAGGTTGTGTGGCAGAGACGTGCGGGGACGCTGAGCTCCAGGACGGTTTGGATGGACGGAGACAAGAGATCTCTGAAGGCTGCTCTGAGAATATCAGGTTTATTAGGGATGGTGAAAGGTCCTGCATGGAGCTGCCAGATGCAGCAAGTGGCAGGGCCTGAGGGGGAGGGAGAGGGGAGAGACAAGGAGTAGAGAGAGACAAGAGGATGCTCCAGGAGAGGGTGGAAGTTCCAAGAGGGAGGGAGTTCCAAGAGAAGAGGAGTTCCAAGAGAAGGGGAGTCTCAAGAGAGGGGAAATTCCAAGAGGGCATCTGGCTCCTCGGAGACCGCTTACCAGGGGGCTTCAAGGTGGGCTGGAACAAGACTTGGGCCAATGGGGTCACAGAGGCCTGATGCTTCAGGGGAGGGTTACAGGCGTGGGATGAGCCATACATTTTGGGAGGTGAGATAGAACAGTCTATTTGACTTTTGGACCTATCTGTAGGCAAGGGCATTGCTCAACCCGTAGGGGGGATTATTTTCATCCTGGCTGTACTATTGTAAATCTTTTGCCAGGCAATCATATTTATTCATCTTCCCCAATATCAAAATTTTAAAAGCATCAATGGTTTAGATGATGTAATTGCTACTTCTCTAACTTCACTGGTGAAACTAACAGTCCATCAATTCTCTCTCCTATAAAGAAGAATGTACAAAAATTATTATTTACATGAACAGTGCATGAGAACTCTAGAAGAAAAATGTAAACATTAGGAAGCAGAGAAAACTTTTAAAATAAATTTAAAGCATATAAAAGAGCAGGGTGATATTACACAGCCTTCCTGTGATGTCACAAACACCTGTGATATCACACAGGCTCTTGTCATGTCACACAGACAGCTCTGTGATGTCATATTACCCCTGTGATGACACACAGCTCTCTGTGATGTCTCTCAGACATCTCAATGATGTCACTCAGACATCTCAATGATGTCACACTGACCCTGTGATGTCACACAGCTCTCTGTAATGTCACCTGGAAGGCTCTGTGATGTCACACAACCTCCTGCGATGTCACACAGATATCTGTGATGTCATATTGCCCCTATGATGTCACACAGCATTTTGTGATGTCACATGGACATCTCTGTGAAGTCACACAGCCCTTGTGATGTCACACAGCCCCTGTGATGTCACACAGACATTTCTGTGATGTCACACGGCCCCTCTGATGCCACACAGCACCTGTGATTTCACACATCCCCTGTGATATCACACAGCTCTCTGTGATGTCACACAGCCCCTGTGATGTCAAACTGTTGCACTAGGACACAAGTAACTCACATATTCATATTAAGATTAAAAGACTAAAAAGAAGTGGTTTTTAATTTTGATTTATGCAATACATGAAATTTTAAAAGCGGCAATGGATTGGAGGATGTAATTGCTACTTCTCTAACTTCGCGGGTTAAACTAACAGTCCAGCAATTCTCTCTTCTTATAAGGAAGAATGATTCCCTGGGGTCCAGCAGTGTCACAATAGACCCCAGGTTCCAGAAGGCCCTGCAGTGTCCTAATGGTCCCAATGATTCCATGAGCCCCTCCAGTGTCCCAGTGGTCTCCGTGGCTCTCCAGGCCACACAATGTCAGGTTATTCCTCTGTTCTGTGAGCCCTGTAGTGTCACAATGGACCTTTGGACCCTGGGGATTTGCTGTGTCACAATGCTCTCCTCTGGCTCCACAACGTCACAACAGATCACTGATGATGGGAGGCCCCTCAGTGTCATACTGAAGCTGTGGTTCCATGTAGCCCTGCAATGTTACAGTGAACCCTTGGTTAAATGGGGTTCCACAATGTCACAACGACCCCTCAGTTCCATGAAGCCCTACAGTGTCACAATGGTCTCCTTTGGCTCCACAGGGTCACAATGGAACACTGATGACACGAGGCCCTGCAGTGTCACAATGGTCCCTTGGTTCCATGGTTCCTGACAGTGTCACAATGGTCCCTTGGTCTCACAGGCCCCACAGTGTCACAATGGTCCCTTGGTTCCATGGTGCCCCACAGTGTCACAATGATCCCTTGGTTCCATGGTTCCTGTGCTGGTGCATTCCCCCCTCCCCTTCTCAGGCCGCCCTGCCAGATGAGAAATGCTCGCTGGCCTCGGCCTTGGCCAGCAGCCCCTGGGCTCAGCTCCTCTGGAGCTCAGCACAAACACGCTCTGCTCCAGGCACTGCTGCTGCCCAGCCCGCTCCTGGCTGCTTTAGGAGCAGCCCTGGGAACTGTTTTTGTTCCCTCGGTGGCACAACATCCCTGTTCTCACCCTGCCAAAGAAAGCTGCTGATGCCAAGTGCGGCCAGGATGAAACATGGCTGGGACTGCAGCCCCTCTCTTGGGGCCCTACAAACAGCGCTCCAAAAGGAGCCTTGGAGCTCTCCTGGGCCAGCGACTCCCTCTGAGTGGGGCCTCTCCGAGCCGGGAACTCTCCCGTTTGCTGCACTCGGGGATCCCCAACAACGAGGAAGCCTGGGCTGATCCCCCCACTCCTCCAGGCTCAACCCTTCCCCGCTGGGGAGATGCCAAAGCATCCTCAGGGACCATTTCCCTGCCCTCAGGGGAATTTCTCACAGGTTTCCTTGCACTGACTCTCTGTGTCTGTGTGCACACAGGAGTGCCTGTACTGGGGAAATGTGGCAGAAATGCTGCTCCCTGAGGGGTCTGAGTGCCTTGGATAGCTGAGCCAGTCAGGCCCGTAAGTAAGGTCAAGTCAAGAGGTCTAAGTTAAGTGAAATGCTTCTAAGAGTTGTTATTTTGCTAAGTTGTTATGTTTTATATAAGTTATAAGCTGAGTTAAATATTTTTAAATGTTATTCCTCTGTTAGATTGCTAGGTTGTAGGTTATAAGTTAGGTTAAATACTGTTAAGCTCTTCTCTTTTGCTAAATTGTGACTGTGAAGCTATCATTTAAGGTTAAGGTGTAAGTTAAGTCCTGTAAAGTTTGAACTCTGTTAAGCTTTTAGGCCATATTCCTTTTATCCTTGCCTTCACTGCCCTTTTATCACACACAGACACATACAGAGACAGTTCTCAGTACATTTCTGGTTTGATTGCCTGGATTTGGTTTGGTTTTGTTGTTCCTTTGCTTCCTTGGTGTTCCTGAAGTGTCCTGTCAGGAGCAGAGTGACTCTTGCCAAGGAACTTTGTGCTGCTGTCACTTAATATTAAATATGGTTTTTGCTGGGGATTTTTTCAGCGCTCCCAAGCCCTCGTTGGTCACAGGGCGAAGGAGCCCTGGCCCAGGCTCTGGCCCTGGGGACACAGGGACAATGCCGGGGGGTCCCTGTCTCCCTGTCCCACCCCCACAGCCCCGGCCCCCGTCCCCATGTCGGGCTCTGGGGTCGATCTCGTGGAACATCCTCTGGGGGAGGCTGCGGCGCCGGGGGTGGGGGTCCCGGGGGGACAGGGGACCCCGCTGTGCACGAGCAGCGTTGGACTTCTCTGGGGGAACTGGGGGGGGGGAATGGGGCAGAGTGAACTCCCCAGTGACCTCACACAGCCCCTGTGATGTCACACAGCCCCAGTGATGTCACACAGCCCCTGTGACATCACACATCCCCTGTGATGTCAAACTGTTGCACTAGGACACAAAATAACTCGCGCACTCATATTAAGATTAAAAGAGTAAAAGGACGTAACTTTTTTTTTTATTTATATAATATATGAAATTTACAAAGTGGCAGTGGATTGGAGGACGAAATTGCTACTTCTCTAACTTATTCTCTCTTCTTATAAAAAAAATGCACAACAATTATTATTTACATGAACAGTGCATGACAACTCTAGAAGAAATACGTAAATCTTCAGAGGCAACGAAAACTTAAAAGAAGTTTAAAGCATTTAAAACAGCAGGGTGATATTACACAGCCTTCCTGTGATGTCACATGAGCATTTCTGTGATGTCACACAACTTCCTGCGATGTCACACAGATCCCTGCAATGTCGCATGAACATCTCTGTGACATCACACAGACATCTCTGTGATATTACACAAATCTCTGTGATGTCGCACCGATATCTCTCTGATGTCACAATGCCTCCTGAGATGTCACACAGCCTCTGAGATGTCTCACAGCCCCTGTGATGTCCCACAGGCATTCATATAATATCACACAACCTCCTGTGATGTCATCCAGGCATCTCTGTGATGTCATAATGACCCTGTGATGCCACACAGCTCTCTGTGATGTTGCACAGTCATTTCTGTGATGTCATTCTCTCTCTGTGATTTCACACACCCCTCTGTGATGTCACACATACATCTCTGTGATTTCACACATCCCCTGTGATATCACACTGCTTCCTGTGATGTCACACAGCCCCTGTGATGTCATAGAGCCAACTCTATGATGCCACCCTTTGATGCCATACAGGAGTGCTGTGATGTCACAGAAGACTCCATGATGTCACTGTCACCCTGGAATGTCACAGTCTGTTCTGTGATGTCACAGCCTGCTCTATGATGTTACACAGCCACCTGGTGATGTCACAACCCTGTCTCCCATGCCACAGAGCCACCCTCGATGATGGCAGAGCCTGGTCTATTGAATCACACCATATTCTGTGACATCACAGCTAGCTCTCTCATGTCACAATTGCCTCAGTGATGTCACAAAACCCTCAAGAACTCAGTTACATTGAAACACTGAAGTTTCTTGTACTTTGAAAATATCTGTGTCATGGAAACAACTGAGACAGTGTCCCCAGGTTCCAGTCAGAGAAGAACACTGGGGGCAGTGATGACAGCTGGGCACAAGCAAGGGAAAGGTGTCTCTGGTGCTGAGCAAACCTGGATGTGTTTCAGGAGTGCAAAGGGCCCAGGCCTGAGCCCCAGCCCCTGGCAAGGCAGATCCTGTCCCTCCCTCATTGCTCAGGGCTCTTCCCGGGATGGGCACTGGCATGTGGGGATGTGCAGTGCCAAGGGCAGGACCATGGGGCGGCCCCTGCCAGGCTGCTGAGCAGGGACAAGGAGGCACTGAGGACCCAGGGCTGCAAGGGTCACTTGTCCCCTCGTGGCTCAGGCCCAGGGCCAGCAGCCATGGCCAAAGGGCTGCACAGGTTGGCTCTGTCAGGGCCTTGCAGCTGCTGCACATCCCTGAGCCCTCTGCAGCCCAGGCTGTCCCACGGTGTCCCTGCCCTGCGCCTCTGTCCCTGCAGGCTGTCGTCATCCCCCTTTACATGAGTCTTTTCTTTCTCTGGCTGTTCTCTGCCATGTCAAAGGATCCACCACCTCTGGAATCACCCTTCAGTCCCTCCCAGGGCTCTCCTCAGCTGTCCTCAGCCTCCACCCCACTGAGCACAGAGCTCCTGTGTCCTTCTAGATTGGTCAAGTGCATGAAGCCAAGAGCACCTGGACAAGAGGGACAGTTCTTTTCTACAGGAAGGAAACCACAGAGCCCCAGGGTTTTGAAAGCACATGAGAAGCAGTCACCAGAGGCCAAGGCAGGCCAGACCTGTCTGTCCTTGCAGCTTTTGTCTGAAAGCAGCCTTTGGATATATGGGGAGCTGTTGCAGAATTTCTGAGAGAAAGAGGGCATGATTTATGTCTGGATTAAGAATTGAGCTACCCCTCAGACTAGGCCCCTGATAAGTGGCCTTGGTGGGGCCTAGGAGCCTTTGATGCAGTAGGAATTTAGTTGTGGCGCAGTTTAGAAATTATGTTAAGGTAACTACAACGTAATGAGCTATCTGAGTGTGAATTAGGGTAGAGTTGCAGTGTGAAAAGCCTGACCACCTTAAGGCAAAGGTAAACAATGTTAGCTTGCCAATGAGAGTGCCTTTGTAAACTGTAAACTGTATGGAAGTGTATATAAACCACCATCTTTTCACTAATAAAGGGAGAACGTAGCTTTAACCATATTGGTTCGACCAATGTTCGTCCTGTCCAGCTTTCCTGTCTTATGAGGACCCTGGCTTTGGGGAGTTTTGGGGGTGGAATTCCATTTCGCCGTGGCTCCTGGAGTGGAATGACAGTTCTCCACAGGAAGGAAAGGGTGCAGTCCCAGTGTTTCAAAGGTTGATTAGAGGCAGCCCCAAGCAGGCCAGGGCCAGCCAGGCCTGTTGTCAGGTCCAAGGAAGGAATCCTTAGACAGACAGAATTTGGGAGGCCGAGCCCCACTGTTTTTTATGGGCATCTGGACGAGAAGGACAGTTCTGTTCCACAGGAAGGAAAGTATGGAGCCCCAGTGTTTCAAAGGCAGATGAGAGCTGTTCCAAGGGAACTTTGACAGTCCTGGCAACTTCTGCCTGGGAGCTATCCTTGCATATAAGGAATTTTGGAGGTGGATTCTCAATTTTGGCCATGGATGCCTGGATGTAAAAGATGTTTTTTTCCATGGGAAGAAAAGCACAAGCCCCCAGTGTTGTAAAGGCAGATGAGATGTGGCCCTCAAAAGGCCAAGGCCAGCCAGAGCTGTCTCTCCTGGCAGGTTTCTTATGAGAATAATCCTTGGATATAATCAAATTTAGAGGAGGAATCCTAATTTCAGTCATGAACCCCTGGGGAGAAAGACAGTTCTTTCCCACAGGAAGGAAAGCATGAAACTCCAGGGGTTCAGGGGCTGATGAGAAGTGACCCACAACATGCCAAGGTCAGCTGGACCAGTCAGGCAGCCCCCAGCAGGCCCATCCAACCAGACCTGTTCCATGTTCTTGGATCCTTGGGGCCCTGCAGCATCACAATGGCCCCTTGGTTCCATCAGGCCCTGTAGGATCACAACAGATCTTTGGTTCCATGAAGCCCAGTGATATCACAATGGCCTCCTTGGCTCCACAGTGGCACAATGGTCCTTGCTTCCATGAGGCCTTGCAGTGTCACTATGGTTTCCTTGTTTCCGTGGGACTGGGCAAAGCCACAATGGCCAATGGTTCCATGAGGTTGCAGAGTCTCAAAATGGCCCCTTGGTTCTATTGGGTTCTTCAGGATCACAGTGGCCCTTTGGTTCCACCAGGTGTGGATGTGTTACACTGGCCCCTTGCTTCCATGGGGACCCACAGTGTCACAGTGGCCCCTTGATCCATGAAACCTTGCAGTGTCACAGTGGTTGCCTTGGTTCTGTGAGGCCCTGTGGTGTCACAATGGCCCCTGGGTTCCTTGGGGTCTTGGAGTGTCAGAATGGTCTCATTGGTTCCATGGAGCCCCACAGTGTCACAATGGTCTCTTTTGGTTCCACAGTGTCACACTGGCACCTTGGTTCCCTGAAGCCCTGAAGTACGGAATGGCCCCTTGGTTCCACTGGGCTTCACACTGTTCCACGAGTCCTCAGTGCCACGGAGCCCTGCAGTGTCACAGAGCTCTCCTGGGTTCCATGGTGTCACACAGGGTCACAAGGGCCGCTCAGTTCCACAAGGCCCCACAGTGTCACAAGGGCTCTTGCTCCCACGAGGCTGTGCCATGTCACAATGGTCTCATTGGTTCCACGAGACCCTGCAGTTCCACAATGGCCCCTGAAGTGTCACAATAGTCTCAGCGGGTTCCCAGCTGGTTCACAATGGCTCCTTGGTTCTGTGATGCCCCGTTGTGTAACAATGGTGCCCTGGGTTCCACAGGCAGAATGGCTCCATGGTCTCATGGAGCCCCACAGCCCCTTATGGAGCCCCACAGTGTCACTGTGATCCTCTTGATTCCATGAGGCCCTGCTGTGCTACAATGGCCCCTTGGCTATACAAGGTCCTGCTGTCTCACAATGGCCCCTTGGCTCCAGTGGGTCCTGAAGTGTCAGAATGGTCTCCATGGTTCCATGAGGCCACACAATGTCACAATGGACTTTTGGTTCCATGAGCTTTCATACTGCCAACAGCAGTCTCCTTGGTTCCCCAGTGTCACAAGGGACCCTTAGTTCTGTGAAGTTCAGTAGCATAACATGGACACCCTGATTCCATGAGGTTGTGTAGTGTCACAATGATCTCCTTGGTTCTGCAGCCCTGCTGTGGCTGCTGTGTAACAATGGACCTGTGGTACCATGAGGTTCCATAGTGTCACCATGGTCCCTTTGGTTGCACAGGGCCTTGCTGTGCCACAATGGCCCCTTGGTTCCATGAGGTTTGGTACTGTCAACAATGATCTTCTTGGTTCTGCAGTGTCACAATGGACCCTTGGTTTCATGACACCCCAAAGTGCCATAATGGTCTCCACAGTTCCTTGAGGCCCCACAGTGTCGCAGTGGATCCTTGGTTTGATGGGCCCTCCTAGTGTCACAATGATCCCTAAATTCCATGGAGCCACACAGTGTCAGTACCGTCCCCTTGCTTCCATGAGGCTCAGCAATGTCCCAGTGCTCTCCATGATTCCATGAGTTGCCACAGAGTCACAATGGTCCCCGGGTCTCACAGGCCCCACATTATCACAATGGTCCCTTGGAGAAGCCATGCTATGATCTGATCTTCCTGAGAGTCCTGGTGGAGGTGAGCCTGTTGGCCAGCGCTGCCTCGCTCAGCTGCCTCCCGGCTCTCTGCCCTCTCGCAGCCGCAGCTGCCTGGGACGGTGTCCAGGCCCTGTGCTGCTGCCTGGTCCCCACCCTGTGTGGTTCTGGGCTCCTGCCGGCCGGGTCGCCTGTCACTGCCCTGTGCCTTTCAGGTCCTGCATTGCCCGGACTTGAGTAAATGTCGTGGCAGCGCTCTGGAGACCATGTCAAGGTAACTCTGGAGTGAATGCTGTCACAGGCATTACCTGGCGCTCCGAGGCCTCGCGGTGCTCACCAAGGATCCTTGGATGGTGAGAAGGGGGCAGTGGCTGAAGCTGCGCTGGGCAAAGCAGCCCCTTGGGCTGGCAGGGCTTCAGGAGCTGAGGCAGCTGCTCCCAGCTCTCCTGCCTCACCTGCCCAGTGCTTTGGGACAGGACTGCGGCCATGCTGTGATGTCACACTGACCCTGTGAGGTCACACAGCTTTTTGTGATGTCACACTGACATCACTGTGATGTCACACAGCTCTCTCTGATGTCACATGGACGTCTCTGTGATGCCACAGTGACAGCGCTGTGATGTCACACAGCTTTTTGTGATGTCACACTGACAGCTCCGTGTCGTCACACAGCTCTCTGTGATGTCACACTGACATCCTTGTGAAGGCACACAACCTCCATTTGATGTCACAGTGACATCTGTGTGATGTCACTCTGCCGTCTCAGTGACGTCACACAACACTCTGTGATGTCACATTGAGCTCTCTGTGATGTCACATGGACATTTCTGTGATGTCACACTGACCCTGTGAGGTCAGAAATCTTTTTGTGACATCAGACAGACATCTCTGTGATGTCACAGAGCTCAATGTGATGTCACACAGCTGCCTTTGATATCACACTGACATCTCTGTGATGTCACACTGTTCTCTGTGCCATCACACAGGTCTCTATGATGTCTCACAGCTCTCTGTAATGTCACATTGATGCCTCTGTGATGTCACTCAACTGAGATGTCACATTGAAATCTCTGTGAAGTCACCCTGAAATCTCTGTGATGTCACACAGCACTCTGTGATGTCACATTGACATAACTGTGATGTCACACAGATCTCTGTGATGTCACACGGACATCTCTGTGACATCACAATGATAGCCCTGTGATATCATACAACCTCCTGTGCTGTCACATGGACATCTCTGTGATGTCACACAGCTCCCTGTGATGTCACACTGAAATCTCTGTGATGTCACATGGACATCTCTCTGGTGTCACAAAGCTCTCTGTGATGTCACACTTACCCTGTGAGGTCACACATCTTTTTGTGACGTCACACTGATATGTCTGTGACATCACACAGCTCTCTGTGATGTCACACAGATATCTCTGTGATGTCAGACTGACATCTCTGTTATGTCACACAGCTCTCTGTGATGCCACATGAACATGTCTGTGATGTAACATAACCTCCTGTGATGTCACAAAGTTCTCTGTGATGTTCCACTGAACCTGTGAGGTCACATGGCTTTTTGTGATGTCACACAATCATCTCTGTGACTTCACATTGACATCTCTGTAATGTCACAGAGCTCAATGTGATGTCACACAGCTGCCTTTGATATCACACTGACATCTCTGTGATGTCACACAGCTCTCTGTGATATCACCCGGACGTCTCTGTGATGTCACATTGACTCTGTGAGGTCACAAATCTTTTTGTGATGCCACACAGACATCTCAGTGATGTCACAGTGACATCTCTGTGATGTCACACAGCTTTCTGTCATGCCACACTGCTCTCTGTGATGTCACCTCAATGGCACAAACAATGACATATCTGTGTTGACAAGCTGGAAAAACTAAAATGACGACAAAGAACCTCTGAAATGAAACAAACAAGAAGTATCAAAAATTACTTTTATTATAAGTGATTTGCAGAAATTGGCCAGCAGTTTAATGTTTCTGAAACCATCCAGTCATCAGTCTCCTCACTGCAGCCTTGAGCTCCTGGTTCCTCAGGCTGTAGATGAAAGGGTTCACAGCTGGAGGAACCACCGAGTGCAGAACTGACACTGACAGATCCAGGGATGGGGAGAAGATGGAGGGGGGCTTCAGGTGAGCAGATGCACCAGTGCTGACAAACAGGGAGACCACGGCCAGGTGAGGGAGGCAGGTGGAAAAGGCTTTGTGCCATCCCTGCTCAGAGGGGATCCTCAGCACAGCCCTGAAGATTTGCACATAGGAGAAAAAAATTAACACAAAACATCCAAATCCTAAACAGGCACCAACTGCAATGAGCCCAAGTTCCCTGAGATAAGATCTGGAGCAGGAGAGCTTGAGGATCTCTGGGATTTCACAGAAGAACTGGCCCAGGGCATTGCCATGGCACAGGGGCAGGGAAAATGTATTGGCTGTATGCATCAGAGCATTGAGAAAGGCACTGGCCCAGGCAGCTGCTGCCATGTGGGCACAAGCTCTGCTGCCCAGGAGGGTCCCGTAGTGCAGGGGTTTGCAGATGGACACGTAGCGGTCATAGCACATGATGGTCAGGAGGGAAAACTCTGATCCAAGGAAGAACAGAAAGAAAAAAGCTGAGCAGCACATCCCGTGTAGGAGATGTTCCTGGTGTCCCAGAGGGAATTGTGCAGGGCTTTGGGGACAGTGGTGCAGATGGAGCCCAGGTGGCTGAGGGCCAGGTTGAGCAGGAAGAAGAACATGGGCGTGTGCAGGTGGTGGCCGCAGGCTACGGCGCTGATGATGAGGCCGGGGCCCAGGAGGGCAGCCAGGGAGATGCCCAGGAAGAGGCAGAAGTGCAGGAGCTGCAGCTGCCGCGTGTCTGCCAGTGCCAGCAGGAGGAAGTGGCTGATGGAGCTGCTGTTGGACATTTGCTGTGGCTGCACATGGGCACCTGTTCATGGAGAAAGGACAGGGACAAGTTAGGAGAGGCTGCTTGGAGCCAAACCTTGGCCATTCCCTGCAGACTGTCCTGCTGCGACTCACCCACCTTTGTTCCTGCTCTGGGAAAAGCTTCACCCAGGTCCCTGCCTGAGCTCCAGTTGTGCTGGCTGAGTGTGCCAGGAGCAGCCAGGGCTGTGTGTGGGGGCTCTCGAGGAGCCATCCCTGCCCTGCTGCCCTGGGTTTGTGGCCATGTTGCAGAGGAACAAGTCTGGATATTCAGGAGTTATCAGGGGAATCACTCCCAATGCAGAAAGGCTTGGTACCATCTGCACTCACATTTCTAAAGGAAACAGATTGCAGGAGTTGGTTTTAGGAATTGTTTTCTTACTCAAACATCATTCCTGGCTCTCTGAGGTCAGAAATCCCCAGCATTCCTGCTGCACTCAGAGTTTGCCACTGAGAGCTGTGAGGGGAAAAGGATTCCCTGTGGCCGAGGGAAGGTGAGGGGCTGAATGGGCTTGTTCCCCCAGCACTGCTGTGCTCAGCCCCCTCTGCTTCCCTGAGCATCTCCCTGGGCCTGGACATCCCCTCCTGAGAGGTGCCTTGTCCCTGCCAGCGCTCACAGAGCCCATCCCACCCTGTGTGCCCTCGGCCCGGCCCTACAGAAACCTGCCTGTGTGCAGGGCCCTGGCTGGGGCAGGCTCTGTGTGCAGCTGGGCAAGGGCAGCTCAGGAGAGCCCTGCTGGGCCCTGCAGAGGTGATGCTGCTGCTGCCCAGGGCTGAGGAGTGGCTGAAGGCCCTTTAGGAGGCTCCCAGCAGAGACACTGACCACCCAAAGTCACAGTTCTGGAGTCTCTGTAAATGTTCAAACATTCCTTTGATGATCCCGTGTGTCCCTTTCAACTCAGAATGTTCTGTCATTCTGGGATTACAATTCCTGTTCTGCTTCTCTCATCCCCCTGTTGTCTATAATCAAAAGAGAAAAAAGAATCCTTGCAACAGTGTTAGAACAGTAAAGCAAAAACGAGACCTTTATTGGAAGCTTCCTGGTGTCCCAGTGGGTATGGGGCACACCAACCTCTGATTTCAACAATTAATTAAGGTTAATTAAATAGATTATTTAACAGGAATATCCAATATGAGATTCAGCTGCACCAGTTACATAAACTTGGGTCAGCCCCTTGGCGTATGCACAAAGGCTTTTTGCATGTTTTTTTTAGGACTGGTCACATTCTGGTCAAAAACCAAAATGTTCACCTTGTATGTCCTCTTCCTGATAATAAGACTATACAGTATTTCAGGAATGTATTTAGACAGTTTATTGTTCTAAAATCAAAGATAAAGGTAAGGAAATGTACTAGAGTAAAAGATTACAGTTATATAAGTATATAATAGTATTTTAATAGAGTCAATTAGGGTTTAATAGTTAAGTAAGGATAATTATTTCCTGCTTGGAGGAGGATGGGAAATTTTGGGTGGTGACAAAAATTTTTTTGCTTTTTATATATTTGTAATATATTTGTAGTTCTGTAAATTACTGTTATATAGTTATAAAACTGTAATCCATACTTTTCTCTATTAATGTCTTAATTCATTCTACTAAAATACTATTATGTACTTATAAACCTGTAATCCTTAATTGATTCTAATATATTTCCTACCTATCTCTTAGATTTTAGAACAATAAGCTGACTGTCTAAATACATTCCTGAAATACTGCATACTATTATTATTAAGAGGACCCACAAGAAGAACACTTTAGTTTTTGAATGTGAGCAGTCATAACAAAAAGTGGGGCAAAGAAGCCTTTGGACCTACTTCAATGGGTAGAGCCCAGGATGAGTAAGTTGGGAAACTGAATCTCCTATTGGATGTTCCTGTTAAATATTCTAATTAATGAACCTTGTTACCTTATTGAAATTGGGGGCTGGGTGTGCCCCATCCCCACTGGGACGCCTGGAAGCTTCCAATAAAGGTCTGGTTTTTATTTACTGTTCTAACACTGTTGCAAGGCTTTTTTTTTTTTCCTCTTTTGATTATAGACAACAGAGGGATGAGAGAAGCAGAACAGGAATTGTAATCCCAGAATCACAGAACATTCTGAGTTGAAAGGGACACATGAGATGATCAAAGGAATGTTTGAACATTTACAGAGACTCCAGAACTGTGGAACAGAACTGTCCTTCTCGTCCAGATGCCAATAGAAAATAGTGGGGTTTGGCCTCCCAAATTCTGTCTGTCTAAGGATTCCTTCCTTGGACCTGACAACAGGCCTGGCTGGCCCTGGCCTGCTTGGGGCTGCCTCTAATCAACTAGGAGAAAACTAGACAACAATTTAAAAAGGCAAATGCAATCGATACAAACAAAACCAGTGAAAAAAGTCCACAACCTGAGGATTCGGGGTGCCAGTGGCAGTCCTGCTGGGACGATTGCTCCCCTTGCAGTGGCTGATGAACTGCAGCTGCAGTGGTGATCTTTAGAAGGGTATAGTTTTCCTCTGAAGATCTGGTGGCAGTGGGGCCGGTCTTCCTCTGTGCCGGGGTTGCCTCCGAGCTCCGCTGCCGCCACCTCACCATGCTCCGGCTGCTTCGCTGCGAGATCCCGTGAAGAGAGAGAGGGAGCTGCTTCTCTGGGAATCCCGCAGAGAGAGCTGCCTCGTCTCCCCAAAAAGCTACCCCTTTGTTGGAGGGTGCCGCGGGAGACAAGACTCATGATATCATGATCATCAAGTCTCAGTTTATTGTGACCGATTACACAGTTTATATATGTTTGTTAATTAGCTCATACATATTGCAAAAGCCAAGCTCATGATTGGTTGCTATGAGACTTGTACTATTATCTTAAAAGTATATATGTGAATGATACTTGCCTGTCCAGCTGGCCTTGCAGTTAGAACAGCTTAGTACTTCTTTGTTCTTCTCTATCTATTTCTACATACCAAGCAGTTTCAATATCCTGCTTTCTGCACACCATCTACTCTTCAGGGCCATGCGAACTTTGCAGCAGTCACGTAGCCCTCCCTATTTGGATTAATTTTACAGTATCATGTCCCCTGTTGTACAACAATTCCTCTGTCAAGCTCTCTTCACCCCTTTATACAATAATAGAGTGCTTGGCTTCCCCCTCTGGGTGGGACCCCTCACAATGGGATGGTGTTGCATTTACCAGCCCTGCATTGAATCAGTCAATGGCCCATTAGCAAACCATTACCTCTTAGGAGCAAAACCGGTTCTTGGAAAAGATAACAAACTTGCCCAACTTTCAACAGATGGCAAATAGAATACAAGCTTATCTTACAACCCAGGACACTGAGGCAATTGTGACATGAGAGAGCTGGCTGTGATGTCACAGAATATGGTGTGATTCAATAGACCAGGCTCTGCCATCATCGAGGGTGGCTCTGTGGCATGGGAGACAGGGTTGTGACATCACCAGGTGGCTGTGTAACATCATAGACCAGGCTGTGACATCACAGAACAGACTGTGACATTCCAGGGTGACAGTGACATCATGGAGTCTTCTGTGACATCACAGCACTCCTGTATGGCATCAAAGGGTGGCATCATAGAGTTGGCTCTATGACATCACAGGGGCTGTGTGACATCACAGGAAGCAGTGTGACATCACAGGGGATGTGTGAAATCACAGAGATGTATGTTTGACATCACAGAGGGGTGTGTGAAATCACAGAGAGAGAATGACATCACAGAAATGACTGTGCAACATCACAGAGAGCTGTGTGGCATCACAGGGTCATTATGACATCACAGAGATGCCTGGGTGACATCATAGGAGGTTGTGTGATATCATATAAATGCCTGTGGGACATCACAGGGGCTGTGAGACATCTCAGAGGCTGTGTGACATCTCAGGAGGCATTGTGACATCAGAGAGATATCGGTGCGACATCACAGAGATTTGTGTGATATCACAGAGATGTCCGTGTGATGTCACAGAGATGTTCATGCGACATTGCAGGGATCTGTGTGACATCGCAGGAAGTTGTGTGACATCACAGAAATGCTCATGTGACATCACAGGAAGGCTGTGTAATATCACCCTGCTGTTTTAAATGCTTTAAACTTCTTTTAAGTTTTCGTTGCCTCTGAAGATTTACGTATTTCTTCTAGAGTTGTCATGCACTGTTCATGTAAATAATAATTGTTGTGCATTTTTTTTATAAGAAGAGAGAATAAGTTAGAGAAGTAGCAATTTCGTCCTCCAATCCACTGCCACTTTGTAAATTTCATATATTATATAAATAAAAAAAAAAGTTACGTCCTTTTACTCTTTTAATCTTAATATGAGTGCGCGAGTTATTTTGTGTCCTAGTGCAACAGTTTGACATCACAGGGGATGTGTGATGTCACAGGGGCTGTGTGACATCACTGGGGCTGTGTGACATCACAGGGGCTGTGTGAGGTCACTGGGGGGGGTCACTCTGCCCCATTCCCCCCCCCAGTTCCCCCAGAGAAGTCCAACGCTGCTCGTGCACAGCGGGGTCCCCTGTCCCCCCGGGACCCCCACCCCCGGCGCCGCAGCCTCCCCCAGAGGATGTTCCACGAGATCGACCCCAGAGCCCGACACGGGGACGGGGGCCGGGGCTGTGGGGGTGGGACAGGGGGACAGGGACCCCCCGGCAGCGTCCCCGTGTCCCCAGGGCGAGAGCCTCGGCCAGGGCTCCTTCGCCCTGTGACCAACGAGGGCTTGAGAGCGCTGAAAAAATCCCCAGCAAAAACCAGATTAAACATTAAGTGACAGCAGCACAAAGTTCCTTGGCAAGAGTCACTCTGCTCCTGACAGGACACTTCAGGAACACCAAGGAAGCAAAGGAACAACAAAACCAAACCAAATCCAGGCAATCAAACCAGAAATGTACTGAGAACTGTCTCTGTATGTGTCTGTGTGTGATAAAAGGGCAGTGAAGGCAAGGATAAAAGCAATATGGCCTAAAAGCTTAACAGAGTTCAAACTTAACAGGACTTAACTTACACCTTAACTTTAAATGATAGTTTCACAGTCACAATTTAGCAAAAGAGAAGAGCTTAACAGTATTTAACCTAACTTATAACCTACAACCTAGCAATCTAACAGAGGAATAACATTTAAAAATATTTAACTCAGCTTATAACTTATATAAAACATAACAACTTAGCAAAATAACAACTCTTAGAAGCATTTCACTTAACTTAGACCTCTTGACTTGACCTTACTTACGGGCCTGACTGGCTCAGCTATCCAAGGCACTCAGACCCCTCAGGGAGCAGCATTTCTGCCACATTTCCCCAGTACAGGCACTCCTGTGTGCACACAGACACAGAGAGTCAGTGCAAGGCACCTGTGAGAAATTCCCCTGAGGGCAGGGCAATGCTCCCTGGGGATGCTTTGGCATCTCCCCAGCGGGGAAGGGTTGAGCCTGGAGGAGTGGGGGGATCGGCCCAGGCTCCCTCGTTGTTGGGGATCCCCGAGTGCAGCAAACGGGAGAGTTCCCGGCTCGGAGAGGCCCCACTCAGAGGGAGTCGCTGGCCCAGGAGAGCTCCAAGGGCTCCTTTTGGAGCGCTGTTTGTAGGGCCCCAAGAGAGGGGCTGCAGTCCCAGCCATGTTTCATCCTGGCCGCACTTGGCATCAGCAGCTTTCTTTGGCAGGGTGAGAACAGGGATGTTGTGCCACCGAGGGAACACAAACAGTTCCCAGGGCTGCTCCTAAAGCAGCCAGGAGCGGGCTGGGCAGCAGCAGTGCCTGGAGCAGAGCGTGTTTGTGCTGAGCTCCAGAGGAGCTGAGCCCAGGGGCTGCTGGCCAAGGCCGAGGCCAGCGAGCATTTCTCATCTGGCAGGGCGGCCTGAGAAGGGGAGGGGGGAATGCACCAGCACAGGAACCATGGAACCAAGGGAACATTGTGACACTGTGGGGCACCATGGAACCAAGGGACCATTGTGACACTGTGGGGCCTGTGAGACCAAGGGACCATTGTGACACTGTCGGGAACCATGGAACCAAGGGACCATTGTGACACTGTGGGGCTTCATGGAACTGAGAGGTCGTTGTGACATCGTGGAACCCCATTTAACCAAGGGTTCACTGTAACATTGCAGGGCTACATGGAACCACAGCTTCAGTATGACACTGAGAGTCCTCCCATCATCAGTGATCTGTTGTGACGTTGTGGAGCCAGAGGAGAGCATTGTGACACAGCAAATCCCCAGGGTCCAAAGGTCCATTGTGACACTACAGGGCTCACAGAACAGAGGAATAACCTGACATTGTGTGGCCTGGAGAGCCATGGAGACCACTGGGACACTGGAGGGGCTCATGGAATCATTGGGACCATTAGGACACTGCAAAGCCTGCTGGAACCTGGGGTCTATTGTGACACTGCTGGACCCCATGGAATCATTCTTCCTTATAAGAAGAGAGAATTGCTGGACTGTTAGTTTAAACAGTGAAGTTAGAGAAGTAGCAATTACATCCTTCAATCCATTGCCGCTTTTAAAATTTCATGTATTGCATAAATCAAAATTAAAAACCACTTCTTTTTAGTCTTTTAATCTTAATATGAATATGTGAGTTACTTGTGTCCTAGTGCAACAGTTTGACATCACAGGGGCTGTGTGACATCACAGAGAGCTGTGTGATATCACAGGGGATGTGTGAAATCACAGGTGCTGTGTGGCATCAGAGGGGCCGTGTGACATCACAGAAATGTCTGTGTGACATCACAGGGGCTGTGTGACATCACAAGGGCTGTGTGACTTCACAGAGATGTCCATGTGACATCACAAAATGCTGTGTGACATCATAGGGGCAATATGACATCACAGATATCTGTGTGACATTGCAGGAGGTTGTGTGACATCACAGAGCCTTCCAGGTGACATTACAGAGAGCTGTGTGACATCACAGGGTCAGTGTGACATCATTGAGATGTCTGAGTGACATCATTGAGATGTCTGAGAGACATCACAGAGAGCTGTGTGTCATCACAGGGGTAATATGACATCACAGAGCTGTCTGTGTGACATGACAAGAGCCTGTGTGATATCACAGGTGTTTGTGACATCACAGGAAGGCTGTGTAATATCACCCTGCTCTTTTATATGCTTTAAATTTATTTTAAAAGTTTTCTCCGCTTCCTAATGTTTACATTTTTCTTCTAGAGTTCTCATGCACTGTTCATGTAAATAAAAATTTTTGTACATTCTTCTTTATAGAAAGAGAGAATTGATGGACTGTTAGTTTCACCAGTGAAGTTAGAGAAGTAGCAATTACATCATCTAAACCATTGCCACTTTTAAAATTTTGATGTTGGGGAAGATGAATAAATATGATTGCCTGGCAAAAGATTTACAATAGTACAGCCAGGATGAAACCTATCCCCCCTACGGGTTGAACAATGCCCTTGCCTACAGATAGGACCAAAAGTCAAATAGACTGTTCTATCTCACCTCCCAAAATGTATGGCTCATCCCACGCCTGTAACCCTCCCCTGAAGCATCAGGTCTCTGTGACCCCATTGGCCCAAGTCTTGTTCCAGCCCACCTTGAAGCCCCCTGGTAAGCGGTCTCCGAGGAGCCAGATGCCCTCTTGGAATTTCACATCTCTTGGGACTCCCCTTCTCTTGGAACTCCTCTTCTCTTGGAACTCCCTCCCTCTTGGAACTTCCACCCTCTCCTGGAGCATCTTCTTGTCTCTCTCTACCCCTTGTCTCTCCCCTCTCCCTCCCCCTCAGGCCCTGCCACGTGCTGCGTCTGGCAGCTCCATGCAGGACCTTTCACCATCCCTAATAAACCTGATATTCTCAGAGCAGCTTTCAGAGATCACTCGTCTCTGTCCATCCAAACCGTCCTGGAGCTCAGCGTCCCCGCACCTCTCTGCCACACAACCTGGCAGTCAGCCTGGGGCAGTTCCCCTCTGCCTGAGCGTGCCAGGCAGCAGACGGGGCTCGGTCAAGTCCCTCTCAGCTGTCCCTGTTTGTGTGCCAGAAGCCTCTCAGGGTGGGGTGGGGGCACAAACCCGGGCCCCTCAGAGGCTCACAGTGAGGCCCCACAGCCCCTCCTGCCCACAGCCAAATCTCTCCAGACTGCTCTGCCAGGACTGGCAGCCTTGGGTTCTTCCGCCACCATTTCATGGCTCTGTACCCTGCATTGCTCTACTTCAATTCTTTTGCCATTAGGTAAAACTGAACACACCACCAAGTTCCAAAACAGGGCAACAGAAACTGTCAGAAAACAGAGCACCTGTCCTCTCAGGAAATGTGCAGAGAGGTGGAGTTATTCAGTTTTCTGAAGAACGGGCCCCAGGGAGACTTTCTTGCCGCTTTCCAAGACTTCAGAGTTGCTTTGAAGAAAATGGGGGACACCATTTTTAACAGGGCCAGTTACAATAGAATGTGGGAGAATAGTTTTAAACACAAAGGAGATCTAATCAGAGTAGGTCTAAGGAAGACCTTGTTTAGTCAGAGCATGGTGCCACCCTGGCACAGGTTGTCTCAAGAGCTTGTAGGTGCCCCATCCCTGGAACCATTCCAGGTCAGTGGGACAGGGCTCTGAGCAACCTGATCTCTTTAAAGATGTCCCTGTTAATTGCAGGACACTTGTACCACAGGACTTTACAGAGCCCTGCCAGCCCAGCCCAGCCCGCACTCCTCAGCATTTTCATTTGAAGGGCACCAAGAGTGGAGGAGGTGAGGAGGAAGGGGGCTCATCTGATGCCTCAGACCTCAGTGGAGGAGGAGCCCATCCCTCGGACACTCTTTCACCTGCAGCCCCTTGGCATTTTACCTGCAGGAGCTCTTTGGCAGACCAGCGCCGCTCCTTGTCTCTCTGCAGGCAGCAGCTCAGGAAGTCACGCAGCCAAGCCGAGAGGAGCTTGGGCTGCCGCAGCTGTGACATCCCTGCTGTGGCTATCAGGCGTTTAGTCTGGAGAAAAAGGGAACACGAGGCTCCACCTGCTTCTTTCCCATCTGTAACTGCTCTCCCAGAGCCCATTGTTTAACCTCCATTCTGCAGTGGCAGTTTCTGCCCTGGCAGAGACCCAGGGATGACTTTACCAACAAAAAACCCAAACTCTGATGCAGCCACAGCTTTGCCAACATCCTGCCAATCTTGCCTTGGCAGCCGATTTCATTGACTGACCTAGTTAGTGGGAGCTACATCAGGAAAAGCACATTTCCTTCTCTGAGGATTCACACCAGCTTGACAGCCTTTTTGGAAGGGGGACTTTGCTATACTAACTAATTCCAAGGATTAGTACATGAAAGGCATCTCTGCAGGGCTTGTTGATCCCTTAAGCACAGTTGCCATAGAACAAGACTCATCAAGTTTTTTGTCCTGTTCTTGAAAACAATGGTAATTGGAAGAAAAGAAAGGAAATCCATCAGTTAATCCCCAGGTAAAGAAACAAACATTTACAATCTCATATTCAACACAGACACATTAAGTTGCATGCACAAATATATTGGGATGAAAATGCCTGTTTGGGCACAAAGGAGCCACCTGCAGCTCTGTCTCTCAGCAGTCTTAAAATTTCAGCTTCCCTTATGCAGCAAAAGCAAAACTTTTCCTGCTCAGAAAAAGGAGAAATGCCATCCCAATGGACACCCTCTGCTCATTTGCCTACTCAAGTCAATGAGTGGTAGGCCCATCCCAGAAAATGCCAGGAAACAAACAGGAGGTTTTGGCAGGCTCTCCCTCTCACCAGGCTCTGGCTTGGTGACGTGGAGAACGTGGCTTGGGCTATGAGAGAAACACAGTCACTGAGTGTTTCAGCAACACTGCACAAGAAGCAGAAGAGACTCTGTGGCCTTGAAGTCTAATGCCCAGGTTTCAGGCAGGTTTCCCAGTAGCAGAAACTGCAAAGGGGGTTAAGTTCCTCTCTAGAAACCACTGTTTTAGAAACTTTGCTGGGTTTGGGTTTCTTTCCTTCATTTCTGGAAGGATAACACCAGTTCTAAGATGCTTGTTTCCTGTTATTGGGGTCATTTACACAGACAAAAGAACTGGAACCACTTATAACCCAAAGGAAAGTGTTGCCTGAGAATGGGGTTTGTTTGCATATGGTGAGGCTTGAGTTCCACACTGATGCAGCCAAAACTGCAGCAGATGCTGATGTGTTGCAGGGACGTTTTTAGGTGGAAGTAGTTTCAGCAGATGGCAATGGGATCTTGTCCAATGTCACGCAGAACACGGGGCAGGTGAGAAAGAGAAGCGGGATCTGTATTTGCTCCTTACCGTGGCAGGACTTTGGTTCCAGTAAGGAAATTTTTGTTCTACCATTTCAATTCCCACAATTCCAAAAGACCATATGTCCACTTTGGGGCCACATGGTTTACGCATCACCACTTCAGGCGCCATCCACCAAGGAGTCCCAGCTACCGAGGGCAGTCTCTTCTCCTCAGGGCCGAGCTCAACAGAGATGCCAAAATCAGCTGAGGGGAAAGCAAAATACTGGTTTTATTTTAATTCTGTGCAATTAGGAAATCGAGCAAAAGAATTCCCCAGTAGAAGTTTGAGAACATGCTGTTGGAATGTCCTGGACAACTGTCCCTGCTCTGTTTCTTCAGAACTTTAGCCAAGGAAATATAGTATTGGCGACTTAAAAAATCCCCACATTTTTTACACTGCCTTCAGCAGTGGCTTTTGCTCTTTGGAAGCTTTAGACTTGTAACTCCCTCCCTCTGGAAGGGACACACACAGAGCAATGCCACTCTTGGCTACTTGTTCCTTGTCATACCTCTGTGCACGTTGCAACCGTGTCATCAGCTCAGAGCGGGGGTCCCTGCACTGCCACCAGCACCATTTTTGGGGAGCTGGCAGTCACTCAAAGCAGCCCCTCACCCCACATCCCCACATCCCTGAACGCTGCACCTCATCAAGGATATACTGACCCAGCTTGACAGAGCCGTCGGTTCCAAAAAGGATGTTGCTGCTCTGCACATCTCGGTGGGTCCCGTGGTTTGAGTGAAGAAAATCCAGTCCTTGCAGGCACTGAGAGAGAAAACACAAACAGGAGGGCAAAAATTGGCGATGTGATTTTATTGCACAAGAAAAGAAACAAAGAATCTAAAAGATGCTCTCTGCAGGGGAATGGCGAACAATGGCAGAACGCAGGGCCATTGAGAGGAAGAGTTGCTGCTCCAACACTTGCAGAGCAGGACCTTTCTAAGGAAAGGCATGTCAGCTTTTGAAAGAGCAACAGCACCTGCTGCTGTTGTACACTGTCCCTCCAAAACAGCCAGGATGACTGCTGCTGCTGCAGGGGATGTGCTCAGAAGCAAAGAGCATTTTGGCTGTACTACTGTCCTTTTTAGCTGAGGACTGAGAGAAATGAGTCTCTCCTTTTTTCTTTGCTGTTCATTTTAAATCCTGCTACCAGCAGCTTTGCTTTTACAAACAAGGAATGAAGTGAAGAGAGGCAAAAGTTAAAGGAGGCAAGATGGAGAACAGCAAATACAAGAGGCAGAGTGAGAATACAACAGCCGGAAATAAGAGTACAAGAACAGAGTACAGTGAGTGCAAGGGCACTGGCAGGCATTTCTCTGGAGATGCTTTTACTTGCCCATAGCATACTAACAATGCAGAAGCAAAGCTTTATACATGAAACCTCTCCTCTTCTGAGCCCCTGTTTCCCAAACCCTTGGAAGCACAGGTGGGATTGCTGACCTCCTGACTGATGGATGCTCTGTCACCTTCACACAGGCAGGTCTTGCTGATGACATTGCTCAGAGTGCCTCCGTCCATGTACTCCATGACCAGCCAGAGTTCCTCACCCAGAAGGTAGCTGAAAGAAGGAAACAAGGGCATGGGGATGAACATACATGGCTACATTGCTGTTTGGAAAAGACAGGGCTTGATTCTTGTTTTCACGTCCCTTGGAGACAAAGGCAGAATCAAAGCAATAGACATTCCCTCTCGGCGTGTGTTGTTTGCAATCTGTGCAGTCTCAAGGAGAAAAGAACAGCTGTGAAAAAGGAGATGTCCTAGATGGCCAGTAAGCGAAAAGCGTGGTTTAGGAACAGCCCAGATAAAAAGCCTGTCATGCATGGTGTTTCTGGAAATAAGCACCTAGTGTTCCTGGCATGCATAGCAATGGAAAAGAGGGGCAACAATCCAAGGGAAATCCACTTTAGGATGGTTCATCGGCATTTAAGAAACTTTTAAAAATTAATCCCAAAAATATGTGGAGGCAGTGAACTTAGAGGGTATTAATTTAGTAAGACAGAGCTGACCCAGGTTTTGAATAATTTCTGAATAATTTTCAAACTATGCGTGCCAGGGAAGACTCATGCAGACAAGATGCACTCTCTTCTCATCCATTGGAGATGATAGAGAAATATTAATACATAATAATTAAGAGCTCTACTTTCTAAAGGTGACCAAAGTGGGTTTTTAACCTCTCATGTTTGCTGTATGTAAACACAAATTCATGGGATAAAACCATGACCACTCACCTGTCTAAATAATTCACAACACAGGGGCTCCTATGCCTCTTCATGATACTGATTTCATGAATGGTTACTTGCTTCCTCTTCAATCCTTTAAGTCTTATTTTATTTATGGCCACCTAAAATGACACTGAAAATCAGTAACTTGAGAAGTTGGTGGCACGAGACCACAAGGCACATGGAGCGAGTGATTTTGCAATGACACAGCTGAGCTGTGCCAAACTGCCTCAGGATTAGGCACTGCAGTAACTGGAACTGACATTGCAACAGCCCATGGCTCCGCTCCCTTGGGGCCAGTTACAGGACACGGGGCCACTGGGGTTTTGCCTTGTCCACTTGCTAACAGTGGTGTCTCAGCTATCACTCACAAACCTCTGAGCACACTCCCTGCTGCTTTGTATGGGATTCAGAAGAAGTAATCCATGCCTTAATCCTCTGTGGATACATCTTGGGCTATGGCTTTTAGGGACGCCTTGCAGATCTCTCCCAATGTGCAGTTCCCAAGTGCAGCACTGCAGGTGGCTAAGGAACTACCAGTAACTTTCAGATGCATTTGCTGGCAGGCAGAGATGCGAATTCAGGACTCTGAAGCTGTAGCCCCAAAGAGCAGTGAGATTCTCTAAGGAACCACCTTTGTTTTAGCAATTGAGAGCGAGTGAGCACATCCTTCTCCGAAATGAACTGCTGCCCTTTGGGCCTTCTTTTTGGCAGCTGAGAAGGACAAAGACTGTCCCAAATGTATTTTGCAGGCTGGCACCAGTCTGTGCTTCTTTTGCCTTTTCAGCACAGCTCTACCCAAAGCTCTGGCCACAGCTGCTCACACCAGAGGGGAAAGCCCCTCGAGTGCATCAGAGTCTGTGGGGGCTGTTGACATTTACCTCTCCTCCTGTGGCTTTGTTGAGTGCTCTAACCACATGTCCAAAAGTCCTAGAAACAAAAGAGAAGCAGAGAAAGGAGAAGCTGTTTATTTCTTAGAGTGAAAGCCAGCCCACACAGGAGATCTCTGCTGTAAATGCCTAAAACTTGCAGGATGCAGGAGGGCTCTGTCAGAAGGCAGATGATGCATTTTCCTCTCAAATGCATGGGCAGTGCCTGGGCCAGTTGCTGAAGCATTGGGGTTTACTGCCTCAGCTCCTAAATGGAATTTATTCTTTCATCTTGGGTTTCAGTTTCTAAACTGTGTGATTCCTATCCTGACCATGGAGTATTTCCTTCCACAAACCACGGGAAAGAAATGTTCCTGAGAACTGTTATTTCACAGCTTTGATGGGGGTAGCTTGCTCTTTCAATCAAGTAAGATTCTTCTTTTTTCATTAGTATGGCAGTGTGATTTTGAGACATACAAAAATGCTAAAGAAGTTAACACAGAGCTGTCCCACACTTGAGAGACAAGGAGATCTTCCAGGTCCTGTTCCTTGATGCAGGCAAGACCTCGGCAGCATGGAGATGTCTCTGACAATGCTTTCTGAGCGCACTCACAAATTCTGAGCAGTACTGAATACATTGGACAATCTATCTCCAGTATCTGAACACGTTTGCAGCTGGCCTGACTTCACGCTGGACAGATATTCCAGTGAAACACCTGATACACCAGCAAAACACCTGGCCCATGGTTTTGTAGAAGTAACTGTGGCTGGACTCACCCCTTGCCAATATATCCAGTTCAGTGTATTTCATCTTGGGATTTTCCACATTCACCATTTTCCCTGAGGGAAACAAAATGCAAGATGCTCACTTTAAAGCAGAGATCCCAGCTTCCAGGAGATAGAAAAGGCAGCCGCAGTGTCTGGGGGTGGTCAGCTGGTTAACAACAACAGCAACAACAACAGCAACAAGACAGGCAGCCCTGCAGTGCAGATGGCTGGCACAGAGACTGATTTTGTACAGTCCTTGGAAGAGTTCTCTTGACAGGAAACAAAGCACAGGGGTATGCCCTCCCAGGAGAGGAGCACATCTTCTCCACCTTTCAGCCAAAACAATGCTTTTCCATGTGTAAACCAGAGCAGCTCATGCTTTAACCAATTCCAACGGGGCCTTCAGCATCAGGACCCTCACCCTTTATGAGCAGGCTGAGCTCACAGACACCCCTCTTGGGGCCAAGGAAGGCTCCAGCCCCTGCAGTCCCACCAACCCTCAGGGACAGGGCAGCTACCACAGCCAGGCTGGCAAAGCTCAAGCATGAGCACTGACAAGCAATGGGAAGAAGCCACAGGCAGCCTGAGCCCCGTACAAACTGTTGCCCCCATTCAGGACACAACAGGATGGGCTTTGAGATCAGACTCACCGAAGTGCAGATCAATGCCCTTTTTGTCCCAATAGGGGATGGCAGACACAGAATCCACTGGGCTCTGCTCTCAGCCCCACCAGGTCTTATCTGAGAGCTCAGCACTGGCAGCTGCTATAGGCAAGAAGCAGATTCATTGGGCTGTGCTGCAGAATCCCAGAGGACTTGATGTGTTTTCCTAGAGACGGATGTGAGCAGGGCTTGGGCCAATGGGTAGGATTCTAACAGTCATGGGAAAGAGTGGAAATCAGGTATGAAAAAGTGCCATGGATCTGAGGAATATACCATGGCTGGGCTGGAGGCTGTCTCCTGAGAAATGCCTGCAGTACAGTTTTTTCTATTCATGCCACTTCGATGTGTCTCTTGGACACATCTTTAGAAGTATAAAACTAGGATATGAAATACTGATTGTTATAAAAGTAGCTGGTTTTCCTTTGGGGACACATGGAAAACACCTCCTGCTCTCTCTTCGTCCTTGAAACCAAAGCTCTTTCAAAGTAGTTCTTATTGACAAAAATATGGCATTCTCATTAAAAAATAAACTGTAGATGTAGTAGTAGTAGCAACATAAAAATGTCATAAAAATGACATCAGTAAGACATGTGGGGCAGAAGAGCTCCTTCAGGATGGAGAAAAAGCAATTCCACCAAAAAAACCACCCACAAACAAACAAAACCAAAAACCCCACAAAAAGCACAAAACCAAAACCAACCCCACAAAACCAAAACAAAACCACACACATCCACACCTCCCCCTGCCCTGACCCCCAAAAAAATCCCCAACCAAAAAGACAAAACTCCAAAACCAGTAAATTTCTGTGAAGATTTTTTTTGCTCTGATGACTGGTTGGAAGTCAGGATTCTAATGGGAATTAAGGAAGCTAAAAAATCTCTTCAGGTTTGCCACTAGCATGCAGGACTTGCCTAGATGATTTGCTAGGTCACAGCCTTCTGCTGATCCAAGAAAAATCCCTGCTTCAGCCTTTAGCAGAGAGGAAATCTCAGGCAAAGCCAAGCCAGTCCAAGCTGCCTCCAGAGGCAGCAGGAACACCCAGAGCGCTCTCGCTGCCTCGGAGCACAGCACTTCCTCTGGGGAGTCCTTAATGGCCCTGTGACACCAAACTCAGGAGGAGCATTGGGTACAGCTCTGCTGACAGCTGCACTCAATACACCGACCCTCAGAAAAGAAATAACCAGACGTACACAGCACGTACCATCTGGCTCTGCTGCTGCCACAGCTGTCGGCTTGTGGTCGTCTTGCTCATTTTGCCCCTCTTTGGCCTCTTCTCCAGGAGCAGAGGGAGCTGGGGCAGAAACCGCTGTTCCTTCTGCCATCTGCGGCAAGAGAGAAGCATGAGGGACAGGCCGTTACCTCTCATTTATGACCTCGTTCCTCCTCGCATCCACAAACACCACTTCCAAGGAGAAATCAGCGACTTTGTTAGCGATGGGACTCTAAGTCTCTCCGACCAGATTAAAATGGGCTAACTCAACAGAACTCTATTTGATGAACTCTATGAATTTGATAGTCCTCCCTGGCTGCCATCAGCAAGCAACGGTGCCTCTGCACAATGCGGCTTTTAGCTTTTGAAAGCTTTGAAATGGAAAAGCAGGAGATAGCCAGCACAGACTTTGTTACTGCTGTGGCAGAAAAGGAAAACTCAAACTGGATCAGAATCCCATGCAGTGCATGAAAAGGGCAGGAAAGGTTGTGCAGGAGACTCTTTACTTGCTGGAAAGAGAGAAAATGGGCGGGGCTTCTCCTCCTAGCAAACCAACAAACTACAAGTTGGAAGTGTCCCTTCCTCAGGTGGCTAAAGCACTTGGATGAAGTGACACATGTTTGGCAGGGAAACAGCCCTTGTGGTGAGCACTGTCATGTACGGATCTGTGGATCTGAAGGTCCCTCATGAGCCTCCCGTTTTCCAGGCTAAAGCTTCCTCAGCACCTCCTCCTTGGCCTTGCACTCCACAGCCTTCCCCAGCTCCCGTGTCCTTCTCTGCACATGCTCCAGCCCCTCAAGGACTTTCTGCTTCAGAGGGGCCCACAAGTGGACACAGCACTCCCAGCTATGGCCGCAGAGCTGCCCAGCCCAGGGGGATGGTCACTGCCCTGCTCCTGCAGCCCCACAGCTGCTGACACAGGCCAGGGCATCCTTGGCCTTCTTGGCCACCTGGGCAGGCACTGGCCCAACTTCAGCTGCTCTTGACCGGCACCCCTGGGTCCTTTAGGCCCACGCAGCTCCCCTACCACAAAGTTGCTCGCTTGACCTCAAATACAGCATCCCCAGTTCCGAGATGTCCTTCCTCTTCTCAGCAACACAAGACAGCAGTCAAGGACTTGCAGCTTTCCCCCCCACCATAGGCACTAATGCCATTCCCAAAGCTGCAGGCGGTTTGCAACTGTCCCTGCAGGATGGTCCCAGGGCAGAGCCCAGCCAGGCTCCCACTGCAGCCCCTGAAGCTTGGGGCAGACAGTGGTCCCAGAGCTGAGGTTCACGGGGAGCTCCCAGAGCTGTGCCTCGCACTCTGTTGCCGTGTGTCCCCGTGCAGGCTGGCTTGTACGGGGTGAATGTACCAGCCCTGGTTTGACTGACAGGGGCCTGGCCCATCACATCTCTCCCAAGGCTGCAGGCATTGCTCAGGCCAGAATCTGAAGGGGCACAGAGATCAGACTGTTATGAATAAATTCAGTTTTATATTGAAAATGTTAATTAAAATGCTCTTAACTGTTCAAACCCCGTTAAAATCGACTTATGTGCACCCTTGTTTTGATTCCCCCTTGCACCCGCTTGCCCTTCACTTTGTGACCACTGGGATTTTACCGCCGCTGCTCCCCAAAATGGCGGCTGCGCCGTCTCTGGTAATATGCAAATCGCGAACCGAGCGCGAAATCCCGAAAAGAGCCCCAAGGACAATGAGCCACACCAAATTCGGGGCCATGGACTGGATCGGACAATTGTCAAGAGGTCCCGGACATTGCCAGACCCGTGGAGTAGCCGCTGACATGCCACCTGTCCAAGATTTTAAAAAAAAACATTTTCCAATTAGCATCTGAGTAGGAGTTGCCTTGGGGCAGTTTTCCTTATCTGCTGTTAATGGCCCCATCAATGCCTGGCCACATGACTCAGAAATAACACTGTCCAGGAGGAGGAGGTAATTAAGGACACACCTTGTGACTCATAATAACCCATTGTGAGATGCTCTGCTCAAGGGGAGGAGCTAGGCATTCCCACCTGGATAAAAGTGGAGATTTCTAGACAGAGGAGAGCCTTTTCACAGGTTCTCTGAGAAAACACAGCAACTACATCTGCCATCCCAAGAGGACTGCAGCTGCTCCAATTCGAACTGCTACCAGCACGCTGGCCAGGTTGTATTCTGACTTTGTCAGTAGCCTTTCCCTTTGTATTATTGCATGTATTTTTGTCCTTTTCCCCTTTTCCCAATAATTTGTATTTCTGACTTAGAGTCTCTCACTGGTTTTACTTTCAAACCAGAACACCGCCCTAATGTAAACAGTGCGACTGCGGAATCAGGACCCCAGGCAATGAGCCGCAAATTGCCTTCCTGGGCACGCCCAAGAGGACGGAATCCCCGGTTCTGCTGCCTAGCAGACCCGATCTCCTCCTCCTCAGCGTCGCCAAGTGGGAGCAGCGGTGGTGTGCACGACCCCATGGGCCCCCACCCAGAGCTGGTCACTATTAATAAAGGCCTTAAAAAGGAGCAGGTCTCCTGGCCCATTTATTTCAGTGAAAGCATCCAGACTGGGTATTTCAAAGGCCCTTTGGAAGGAAGGGTTCGGGAATAAACGTGCTCTGTTTGCCACACCAACATCGGGGTGAGTGGTCTCTTTGGCTCCAACCCACTTTCCTCCCTGAGCTAATGTTACCCACTTCCTCACATGTCCCCCCTGTGCCTTCCCACTGCCTCGTCCTGTCAGGGCTTCCGCAGCCCCTCATCCCTTCGTGGCCCCGTCCCCTCAGGGTCTCCCCAGCCCGGCCAACCTGCCCGGCAGCAGCGCCACAGCCCCACAGGAGCTCCAGAGGAGCCCCACCAAGAGGCACCTGGGAGCCCTCAGCAATCCAGCCAGCAACACACGGGCAGGAGGACACGGATGGCGCTTCCTGCCTGGGACAGGGCTTGTGGCCATCTCCAGGCACCGCTCTCACAGAGATCCCCACAGCTCCAGCCCCTGCCCATCTGCTCTGTGGGCAGCACAAAGGCTTCAGCAGAGCCACCAAAGGCCAAGGGGCTTCTGGCCATTTTCCCTGCAACCCTGAATACCTGGGCAGCTTGCTGAGCCCAGGAACCCTTTTCTCCCTCTTCCCCTAGACCCTGCAGAACCTGGGCAGCAAAAGAAAGATCCTGGCAGTCTGTCTATTACAACACATCCTATATTTATATGCTAAAGAAAAACAAAAAGAAGGAAAGAACAATCTTGAATAAATGAAGCATTCCTGCGGGCTCAGGTGGCCCCAGTAGACAGAGCCTCAGGGATCAGCTCTCTGCAGAGCTCCAGCAGCGCAGCCAGCCGAGCCCCCACAGACGAGGCCATCTCCCCCATGCCCTGCAGAGCCGATCATGCAGGTTGTCGATGATGGAATATCGAGCTCGCTCTACTGCCTGGAGGACGTACAATGTTTGAACTGCCAGGCTTCTGATGGCGACACTGATGTCATTTGCCATTCCTTCAAGGGCTGAAAGAGAGAGGAACAGAGCCATGGTCAGTTCCCACATCTGAGGGGACCCGAGGGGACTCTGTGCCAGGGCCATCCCAGCCAGCTCTGGCCATGGCCAGCAGGGAGCAGGGACCAGCTGGATCAGCCCGAAGCTGCTGGCCACGAATCCCCCAGGTGCCCTGAAAGCTCTGTGTGCTCTGCCCACGCCGGCCCTGGTCCGCACAGGGAGCAGAGCCCTCCGCAGCCGGGGCAGGGCTCGCAGCTCCCCCGGCAGCCCCCGCTGGCAGCCCGCTGCCCTCGCTCACCCTCAGAGATGAGCTGGAGCTCTTCATTCCTCCCCCTCAGGTGCCGCCCGGCCGTCCCTGGGAACACAGAGCCTGTCAGCCCAGGGCACAGCTCCCTGCCAGCGGCGCTGCCAGCCCTGTGCCCACGCGGCCTCCTGGCCTGGCAGGGCTCGGGCCGGGCCCTCGCCGCTCGCTGCCGCCCCAGGGCACGGCTGGAGAGGGCGGCAGCAGCGCCCAGGGCAGGCAGGGCTCCGCGGCACCGGCCCGGGTGGCGCTGCCGGGGCGGCAGCCGGGGCTGGGGCCGAGCTGCGGCGGGGCGGGGAGGGAGCCCGGGCTCGTGGCTCACCCATGAACCTGACGGCCGCCTCTCGCAGGGGCTCCTGGAGGTTCCGCAGGTAGGGCAGGGCCCGGCGCAGGTGCTCGGCCACTCTGCTCCTGTCCTCTGCCAGCTGCAGAGAGCGGCAGCAGGGAAGGGTTGGCGCGGGCTCAGCCCCTGGGCCGGGCGCTCCCCATGCCAGCCCCGGCCTCCCCTGCCCGCACAGCCCTGAGGCGCGGCCAGCAGCCGCCGGCGCCGGGCTCTGGAGGGGCAGAGGGCTGGCTGCTGCCCGGGGAGTCGAGGTGCCGCCCCGCAGCCCCCCGGGCCGGGGCTCCATGGGCACCCGGCACGGGCCGCAGGAGCCTGGAGCAGAGCCCGCGCGGCCTCGGGCTGCAGCAGCGGGCAGGGGCACAGCTGCCAGCCCGCACACCGAGCACCGTGCTCAGGGGCTGCTCCAGGCTGGGGCTGTGGCTTCCCGGCCCTCCTTACCAGCCACTCGGTGAACTTCCATAGCTTCTTGCTCTTCACCAGTTTTTGAAGTTCACTCCTCTTCAGGAACTCGGCCGCACCAAGCAGTGTTTCCTGCGAAGCCTGGAGAGCAGCAGAGATGCAGAGATGGCCCCAGAGCCCAGGGCGCAGGACCTGTGTCCCTGTGCCAGGGCCTGGAGGAGGCTGCAGCCTGCGAGGCGCCAGGGCAGGGCCAGCCCAGCCCCCTCCCGGGGGAACAGCAGCAGCCCAGGAGTCCTCACCTGTGCCACTCGCTGATTCTCATCATGGCAGTGGAAGAAGAGTGGCAGCAGGCTCTGGTGCACATGTGTCATCAGGGCCTCTTTTTCCTTTTCCTGTGGATGAGTCACCAGTGTTCCAAGGAGTACTATGGAGAGCAGCTTCACCTGGCCATTGTCCTGTATGAAGGGAAGGAAAAAGACCTCAGCATTGGCTGTATGGGGCTCAGCATGGTGCCTGCAAAACTGCAGGGCACAAAGTGTCCGGGCAGCAGCCAGTGGCCATGGCTGGGGGCAGGGAGCCTTACGTGGTCAAGGAGTGGCAGGAGCGCCTCAACCAGCTGCAGTGCGATGGGGCTGGGTATCAGCATGTCCTTGTCCAAGATGATAAAGTTGAGGAGCGTGGCTGTCATGCTAACTATCTCTCCATCTGCGTCCCACAGGAGCTCCACAAGACCTTCAGTCAGGCTCCACATTTTTTTGCTCTGTGCGGAACACAAGTTTGTGAAAGGCCATCCTGCTGCCGCACGGCCTAGAGGCCAAAGGGCTGTTCCGAAGCACTTGGGCAGCTGAAGCAGGAGGCAGGAGAGCTGGGAGCAGCTGGCCCAGTCCCCAAAGCCCAGCCAAGCCCAAGCGACTGCATTCCCAAGCACAGCCTCAGCCCCTGCCCCCTTCTCACCATCAAGGGATCATTGATGAGATCCAGAAGGGCCCTGAGCACCAGGTGACGCTTCTCCCTGCACCCGCTCCGCAGGTGCCTTGACAAGACTTGCAGGACTCTGTCAGCACCGCGTTCACTCATGTCCAGGCACTTGAGGACCTGAAAGGCACAGGGCAGTGACAGGGGACCGGCCAGCAGGAGCCCAGAACCGTACAGGGCTGAGCCCAGGCAGCAGCACAGGGCGCGGGCTCCGTCCCAGGCAGCTGCAGCTACGAGAGGGCAGAGAGCCGGGAGGCAGCTGAGCGAGGCAGCGCTGGACCTCAGGCTCACCTCCACAAAGAACGCCAAGGCGGGCAGCTCCCAGCGTGGCTCCTGTGCGCTGAGCAGCCGGAGCAGGTAGCGAGCGATCCGGGAGCACAAGGGGATGGAGACACAGGACATCTCCCTGGCAGGAGACAAAGTAACCAAGACTGTGGGCCAGGGGGACAAACCTCTCCCAGGACTGACTCACAGAGGTCTGGTCTTTCCCCAGCATCCTGCAAGGGCCCCTGGGCTATTTGGGAGGTGGCGCCTTGTGGGCACCCTCCTCTCCCAGCCTTTTCCAGTCTGCTTGGCTGTGCCTCGGTGACAAGGCCCTCTGGCCCATGGCCCCAGGGACTGTGTGGGGCACCCCAGGCACAGAGCACAAATGTCAGAGGCAGCGGGGAGAAGGGGGATCTCACTTGGCCAGCAGACCCACGGCATGGTGGTAGGTGTCAGCACACAGCAGCTTGTCCCAGCCACACTTGTGTTCCATTGCCACCACCGCATCCTCGTGCTGCATTTCGCAGAGCAGGGACTTCAGGGTCTGCACTGCAAACCTGTGTGCAGAGCAAAGGCCAGGTCACGCTGGGAGCACTGGCTCCTGCCCAGGAATGTGGCAAGGACAGGAGGACTGGCATGGAGCACCTGTTGGGGCTGGTGGCAAGGCCATATTGCTGCTGGCATCCCTTCCAGAAGGTATCGACCTCCTCTGGCATATCCAGAGTGCTGAAGAGAACTTGGAAGAGCAGATGCACAAATAGGTGGGGGAGATAGACGGTCACCATATGTGGGACACAGGGCAGCTGGAGGATCTTCCATATCACCACAGTTGCCTGCAAAGGACAAAGCCCCCTGAGACAGCGTTCAGTGCTGAGGTGTTCGTGTGGCAGGGCCCGAGCACAGGAGGGAGAGGCCCGGAGAGACGCAGGGGGAGCACCGGGCCTGGTGGCCCTGGAGCTGCCCCGAGGCCAGGTTTCAGCCCAGCACCTGAGGCAGGGAGACGCCGTGGGGGAGGGAGGATGGAGAACTGCTGGAGAGATAGCCTTGGGGCCAGCAAAGGCAGAAACTCACAGCCAGGACAAAGACACCCGATTTGTCCCCATCGGAGGTGCATGTGCTGTGCTCTGGCCAGCTCCCCAGCACATCCAGGAGTACGAGCATGGCCAGTTCTGCAGTCCTCACCGAGCACATGATGCTCTTCCACATGGTCAAAGCAGCTCTGTGGGGTCAGAGCTCCGTCTCAGGAGGGTCTGAGACACAGCACCGTGGCCTGGGCAGCAGTGGGGAGCTGAGCTGGCTGCCAGCTCTGCCTCTGCCCACTGCCCCTCACCAGCTGCACTCAGGCAGCCCAGCCCTGTGGGGACAGGCCCCTGAGGGGCAGCGAGGGAACATGGCAGCAGGCTCGGGGGCTGACGTGCCAGGGCTGGCAAAGGGAGCAGCCAGAGTGCCCTGGGACTCTCTGTTGGTCAGACACCTGGGACAAGCTGTGCAGGCTGATGGGCTGGGGAGCCCTGAGCCCTCTGGGCAGGTGGGCCCCGTACCTGTCACAGGATGGGGCCACACGCAGGAGTGTCATTACTACGTCAGCGGGCCGTTCTTCGGTGAGATCCAGCAGGGTCCTGTTCAGCCTGTGCTCAGCAAACTGGTTGGCCTCGAGCCACTGGTGGATGTACCTCACCATGGCCGGCACCTGGAGAAGGCAGGGGAGACTTGGAAAGCCTCCAGAGGAGTGCTTCCCTTGCCACCACACTGCCATGGCCTCAAAGGCTTCCATGGAGCAGCAGGCGTGGCTTGGGAGGCCAAGCAATTCCTGGGAGGATCAAACCCTGGCCACAGACTGCTTACTTGCTTTGGATTGGAAAACCCCTCCTCTACCAGCATATCAGCCAGGGCAGCAGAGGTCTTGGTTTTGAAGATGGGTGCATATGCTCTGAGCCCTGTGCCCATGGCGGTCTCTTCCTCCCGAATCCTCTTGATGAATTTGCAAACCAGCTGTAGGAGAAGGGCAGAAAGCCAGGGATGTTCCACGGAATGCTCCAAGCTTGGTGTTTGGCTGAGCGGTGCATGCAGGCCCAGCCCAGGTGGGGATGGCTGCAGGTACCTGCGCTGTTCTGCGGAAGCGGCCATGGGTGCGTTTCTGCTCTCGTGTGCGCTGCACGGCTGCACCTGGCAAAGAGCGAGTGCAGCCCGAGCTGAGGGGCTGCAGGAGAGACCGGAGAACACAGCCCAGCCCTGCGCTGCCCAGGCAGGGACAGCCCTGCGCTGGCCCAGGGCACGGAGCACGGCTGTGGGGTGTCTGCCCGGCCCCTGTTCCATCCTGTCCATGGGCACGGCCCCAGGGGATGGGATGGGATGGGATGGGATGGGATGGGATGGGATGGGATGGGATGGGATGGGATGGGATGGGATGGGATGTGGCCAAGATGGCTGCAGCCACCAGCCCTGCAGCCCAGCAGCCCAGCTCTGCCACTCACCCTCCTGCAGCTGCTTGGATGGCACCACTTCTTCAGTCTCCTGTGCAGGGGCTGGTCCAGGGCCTTCTTCCTCTTCCTCCACCCAGGCCAGCTTGGGCACTCTTGGAGGTCTCTGCTCCATGTCAGTTGCTGGATTTGTGGCTACTTCCAGGAGAGATGCCTCGGAAAAGCTCCGAGTCAGCAAGTCTTGCAGTTGTGCCAGGAAGGCACCTTCAAGAGAGAAGCCTCAGGAAGGCTCAGGACAGCAAGTCCTGCAGTCCGGTCTCGAGGGATCCTGCCACAAGTACGGGAGATTTCTGTCAAGGATTGTGCTCTGGCCTCAAGGGCACTGGCAGCAGGGATGGGAGATGCCTCCAGGGCAACAAGTCCCACGCTCTGCCCTCGAGGGCACCTGCAGAAGAGAAGCCTCGGGAAGGCCACGGGTCAGCAAGTCCTGTGGTCTGGCCTCGAGGTCAGCTGCAGGAATAACACCTCAGAAAAGCTCTGGGTCAGACACGAATGAGTGCGCTGTGCGGGGGCTCCTCACAGCACTGCTCTGTCCCGTCCTGTCCTCTCAGTGCTCGGAGCACTGTGGCGTGGCCTTGTCACCAGCAGCTCCTATGTCACCACGTGTCACAAAGGGCCCTTTGACACGCTGTTCCATGCCATAGTGACCATGCTGCAGTGTGTCACAAAGGGCCCCTGCACATGCTGCCCCCTGCCCAGGGGCACCCCCAGCCCACCCAAAATGGCTCAGGTTGGAAGGAATCCCTCACCCCAAGTGTCCAAGACAGACTAACAGTGTCTTTAGGAACGGCTCAGACCATCAGCAAACGCTGCCCTGCTCTGTGGGCTCAGGGCAGCAGAAGGAGCCCCCAGGGCTGCCAATGCAGCCACGCTGGGAAGGGCACAGGGCCTTCCACAGAAGCTGGCACGGCCTCCTTGGGACACGTCCTGGCTGGTGGCCATCCCAATCCCGCGGGTGTGACACGGACAAGGAACTGTGGGCCAGGGCAGGAATGCTGCTCTGAGCCCTGGGGCCCGGGGAACGCTGACACCAGCAGGTGAGGCAGAGTCCCTGCCCAAGCAGACCTGCCAGCCCCTGAGCCCTGGCAGGGCTGGTGCCATCTCCTGCCCCAGAGACCTGTGCCCCTGGGGGGCTTCTGTGCCAGAGGGAGCCAAAGCTCAGGTGCACTGGGGGCTGTGCTCCTGCCTGCAGGGGCTGTTGGCAGGAACAACTGGAGCAACTGCTGGCAACACTTGGTCTCTGTCAGAAGCTCTTACTCCATGCTGAAATTATTTTCTCATTCAAGTTATTGCCTTCAGCACAAAAAAAACCTTAGCAGCGAAGGCACAGAAGAATCTGTCAAGTAAGAATCCTCAGTTCAGGAAAGCTTCCCCAACACCCACCAACACCAACCCCCCCAAACTCCCGCACAGAAGCCCTCAACACCCTGCCAGGAGCCCCAGATCTCTCGTCCCTCTGCAGAGTTTCCCACCCTCCCACAGATGCCCTGGTTCCCTGCACGTGCCGTGGGATGGCACTCGGGAGGATCTGCTCCAAGGCCTTCCCCTGGAGCAAGCTCAGGCTGCCAGGCCTATGGGTCCTGGATCATCCTTCCCACCGAGCATTTTGGTGCACGGCTGCTCCATCTGCACCTTTGTGCTCAGCTCGGACTTCTCCACCTAACCAGGAGTGTTGCAGCGCGCTGTGCGGGGCGTGCTGGGCGGCTGCGGCAGGGGCGCGACCGTCCCCCTGCGAGCTCTGCAATTCCCAGCTATCGGCAGGTCCGGCGCAGGGACAGACAGCGATGACACGGGTCTTGGTGTAGAACAAGATGGATTTATTCCTGGGCTCCCCGACAAGACTGGCGGGGGGTGAACAGAAGTTTTTATACAGCAACTCAGGAGGCGGGTGTAGGAAAGTGAACCAGTGAGATATGGTAAGGGAGGAATATAAGGTGGGGCAAATAGCCTATGAGCCTATCAGGGAAAATGGGGGGGAGGGAAATAACACAAAGTAAGGAGTGGGGTATCGAGGACAACAAGACAGACACCAAACTCTCTAGAGACAGGAGTAGGGATAGGGAGGATTGACAGCATGGAAGGGAGGAGGTTAGGGAAGGGCTTGGGAAAATTGGCAACTGGGAAGGAAGTGGATTAGGCAGGAGAACGGGGGGCAACCTTGGATTCAAAGCAAAACACACCACAACATCTCCCTGTTTCTTTTTACAAAAGGGAGGAGAGTTCTGGGGTTCAAAACAAATTTATGAATCTATTATGTAACATATCATATACATAATCTATCATATAACAGATTTTAGCATATGACAAATTATTACAGCAACAGAAAAGAATTCAATACTTATCAGGAAAAAATGAACTACTCGTGACCATAATGCATGAGGTAATGATCTTCTTCGCATAAGAAATTTAATATAAAATGCACAAAGTTATTATATTTGGAATCAGGGTCAGGAAGAGGAATTGCAGTGGAATTATCTTGAAGTAAGACTGGGCTTGAAGCATGAATCACCGAGGAATCTGCATTTTCTGGGGTTTGAAAGTGATTTTGGAGGTCACTCCTCTTGTAGGATGTGATCAGCGAATGGAGATGTGGTCTTGCTCATTTTATTTTATGCAACTGTGGGTAATAACTGGACAGAACGATTCCTCTCTCTATAAAATATAACTTAACAAGCAGATTATTTTAAAGTATCAAGAATATAATTAACATTTTTTTAGTCAAGAAATTTAGTTGGAAATGTGGGAAAATGGTTAAAGAAAAATCAACAAAGATCATGAAGTTTAAATAAGGCCTACACGTAAATTAATGAACTCTTTTTCCAAAGCATACTGTGAAAACTTTAAAACAATATTGAAATTAAAAGGAACATTTGGTAGGGTATAATTAAGGAAATGCATGGGGAACTTGTGCAGTCACTCTTGAATAATTTTGTTCTTATATTCATTCAATTGTTTATTTTTATTTTCATTATGATGATAGTAGTTTTTTTTATTATTTGGACAGTTTTTTCTTGTGTGATCTTTCTTTTTACAGGTAAATCAAATTTTTGACTTTGATGGGCAAACACTTGCTTCATGTCTCTGTTTTCTATACTTAAAACATGTTTTAAACTGTTCTTTTTGGTTCCCTTTTTCATTTATCCCAACTGTGGAAGCTTGTAGGTTAATTATCTTGAACAGTTTCCACAAAGGCTACAAAGGGTCAAGGGCTTTGGGGAGATTCTTCCAAAAATTAAATACAAATTGAATTCATAATTGATTTAGATAATAAGAAGAAATCTGATTACTTTGGTGACTGCCACAAGTGTTATGAGGTATCGGTAAGGGGACGGACCTGGGCGCCACCATCCTAGGGAGAGACAAAATGGAGGATTCCAGGTGCAGGTTTCCAGCTCCACCTTCCTCCGAAGGAGGTCCCTCCATAAAAGAGGGTGATCTCCCAAGAAGGAGGGTCCCCTGATGGGAGGCCCCATAGGTGATCCTCCCCCCAGAGGAGGAGCTGGAATAAGAAATGGGGATGGTCCAACACCACCTTCCAACAAAGGACACTGGCCCCCACAGGCGATTTGTGCAGGGGCCTCTGTGGAAGGGGTGGGGCTGGAGGGAAACTTGGGGCTGGAGAAGAAAGCTCAAGGCAGGAAAGGGGGTTCCAAGCAGCGTGGCCAGCGCCACCTTTGAAAGGAGTGCCAGGTGCACTGCAGTTCCCTCGAGAGCTCTGAACAGTGTCCGGCGGGACGCTTGGGGTGCAGTGGCCAACACCATCCCCAAGGGAGGATAGGGTAGGGTTTTGGGAAGTCCAAGGGACAGAGGGTACAGGGAGCTTCACAGAAGCCACAGGGGAACTTACAGGGGAGGAGCTTGACGCAGCTGGATTTCAACAAGGTGCATGGATGTCAGGAACTTCTTGCAAAATATTAGATTCTCCCCTATTCTTATAAACATGTCATTGTTTGATGGAAAATTGCTGCCATATTCTTGTCTTTTCTAATCTCTCAGCCCTCATGGGATACCCCAGCCTTTGGGGGACAGTCCAGGTTTGGGTAAGAGAGAGACTAGAAAAGCACCCTCCTGATGAGTGGAGGGTACCCTCAGGGGATGCCCCAACCTTTTGGGGAAGAGTGAGGATCCAAGGGAGTGATGGTGAAGATCCCCTTGGATCAGGAGGGTTCCCTGTGGTTTCTGCAAGCTTGGCCACCAGCTTGTGGAGACTAAAACTACCCGCCAGGAAAATACCCTGCATCGGCTCACTTACCCTCAGAGCTCTCCTTTGCTTTTAGTTATTTTTATCTAGCTGAGGCAAAGAAGTTCCCTGGACTGTGGCTTTTTCTTTCTTCAGACCTGCTCAAACCTGCTCTGGACTCAGCACATAGAAGAGCAACAGCAGCTCACACCTGTGGCCCACCAGGCCCAGCCAGAAATAATAACCAGGGTTAGAGGGGCCCTGCCTCTAGCCAGGAAGAGGCACTGGAAAACTGGATCTTCTGGATGGTGTGGATCCGATGGCCTGGCACATCAGAACCACAAAAATACGATGCTTTATTTGACACTGGTGTGCAGTGTACACTAATGCCATCGGGACATGTGGGGGCAGAACCTGTTTCCATTGCCGGGGTGACGGGGAGATCGCAGCAATTGACCCTGGTGGGAGCTGAGGTGAGCCTGACTGGGAAGGAGCAGCAGAAACATCCACTGTGACCAGCCCAGAGGGCCTGTGTATTCTGGGCATAGACTTCCTCCGGAACGGATGTTACAGAGACCCAAAGGGACTCAGGCAGGCTTTTGCATAGCTGCTGTAGAGGCAGGGGACATTAAGCACTTGAACACCTTGCCTGGACTACCAGAAAACCCATCTGCAGTAGGACTCCTAAGGGTGGAAGAACAACAAGTACCAACTGCCACTTCAACAGTGCACGACTGGCAGTATCAGACAAATCAAGGTGCTTGGATCCCCATCTACATGAATTGGAATGATCCATGATCCATGAGCTGGAGAGCCAAGGGGTGGTCAGCAAAACCCACTTGCCCTTCAACAGCCCCATTTGGCCTGTGCGAGCCCCACTTTTCTGACAGAGAATGGAGATTGACTGTGGACTTGAATGAAGTGACTCCACTGCTGACCGCTGCTGTGCCGGACATGCTGGAACTCCAGCACGAGCTGGAGTCCAAGGCAGCAAAGTGGTATGCCATGGATGACATTGCCAAAGTGTTTTTCTCCATTCCTCTGGCAGCAAAGGGGCCTCAGTTTGCTTTCACCTGGTGGGGTGTGCAGTGCCCCTGGAACCGACTGCCCCAGGGTGGAAGCACAGCCCCACCATCTGCCATGGACTGATCCAGGCTGCACTGGAAAAGGGTGAAGCTCCAGACCACCTGCAGTACATTGATGGCATCATTGTGTGGGACAACACGGCAATGGAAGTATTTGAGAAAGGAGAGAGGATCATCCAGATTCTGCTGGAAGCCAGCTTTGCCATCAAGAAGAGCAAAGTCAAGGGACCTGTCCAAGAGATCCAATTCCTGGAAGTAAAGTTGCAAGACGGATGGCGTCACATTCCCACAGAGGTCATCAACAAGATCAATGTGATGGCTCCACCGACCAGCAAGAAGGAAACACAAGCTTTCCTAGATGCTACAGGTTTTTGGAGAATGCACATTACCAAGTACAGCCAGATTGTGAGCCCTCTTTACCTGGTCACCCACAGGAAAAACGATTTCCACTGGGCCCTGTACAGCAGAAAGCTTTCGCCCAGATAAAGCAGGAAATTGCTCATGCTGTAGCTCTTGGCCCAGTCAGGACAGGACCAGATGTGAAGAACATGGCCTACTATGCAGCCAGGAACCATGGTCTGTCCTGTAGCCTTTGGCAGATGGTGCCTGATGAGACTCGAGGCCAACCACTGGGATTTTGGAGTTGGAGCTGCAGAGGGTCTGAAGCCAACTACACCCCAACAGAGAAGGAAATCTTGACCGCTTACGAGGGAGTCCAGGCTGCCTCAGAGGTGATTGGTACAGAAGCACAACTTCTCCTGGCACCCCGACTACCAGTACTGGGCTGGATGTTCAAAGCAAAGGTTCCCTCCACCCACCATGCCACCAGAGTTCCACAGAGCAAGTGGATTGCTCTCATCATGCAGCGTGCCCATATTGGTAAACTGAATCGCTCCAGGATTTTGGAATTAATTACAAATTGGCCCAAAGGTGAAAGTTTTGGTGTCACAGATGAAGACGAAGAACCAGTGACACAGGCTGAAGAAGCTCCACCATACAACCAACTGCCAGCAGAGGAAACACATTAGGCTCTATTCACTGACGGTTCTTGTCACATCGTAGGGATGAATAAGAAGTAGAAAGCAGCTGTATGGTGTCCCACACAATGGGTTGCAGAGGCCACTGAACGGGAAGGTGGATCAAGCCAGCTTGCTGAACTCAAAGTCGTCCAACTGGCCCTAGACATTGCAGAAAAGGAGAAGTGGCCAAAGCTCTACCTCTACACTGATCCATGGATAGTAGCTAATGCTATGTGGGGGTGGCTGGAGAGGTGGAAAGAGGCTAACTGGCAGTGTAGAGGAAAACCACTTTGGGCTGCGGAAGAGTGGAAAGATATGGGTACCTGGGTAGAGAAGTTACCTGTGAAAGTTCACCATGTAGATGCCCATGTCCCCAGAAGTAGAGCTAATGAAGAGCAGCAAAACAATCAGCAGGTAGATCAGGCTGCAAAGATAGGGGTATCAAAGATAGACCTCGATTGGGAACACAAGTGGGAGTTGTTCCTAGCATGATGGGCCCGTGATGCCTCAGGCCATCAGGGCAGAGATGACACCTATAAGGGGGCAAGACCAAGGGGTGGCTCTAATCATGGACAGTGTTTCTCAGGTGATCCATGACTGTAAGACATGTGCTGCCATCAAACAGGCCAAGCGGGTGAAGCCCCTCTGGTATGATGGGCGGGGGTCCAAGTACAAGTATGGGGAGGCCTGGCAGATTGACTACATCACACTGCCCCAGACACGCCAAGGCAAGCGCTACGTGCTCACCATGGTAGAAGCCACCACTGGATGGTTGGAAAGCTACCTTGTGTCTAATGCTATAGCCCGTAACACCATCCTGGGCCTTGAAAAGCAGGTCCTTTGGAGGCATGGTACCCCTGAGAGGATTGAGTCAGACCATGGGACTCATTTCAAGAACAGCCTTGTCAACACCTGGGCTAGGGAACATGGCATTGAGTGGGTGTACCACATCCCCTACTGTGGGAAGAGTAGGCTCCTCGTGCACGGTTGGGGGTGTTGGGAGGCAGAGATCTCTGAAGCTTGCTCTTGGGGGAAGAGGTTTATTGGAGAATTCAGGGATGCCCAGGCCTCGTGCTCTCAGGCATAGCACGTGGCTGGGCTTAGGAGGACGGGGGAGGGGAGAGAGAAACGGAGGGTTTAGGAGAGGGGAAGCCCCAGGGAGGAAGGGAGTCCAAGAGAGGGAGGAAGTCCAAGAGACCAAATGGCCGCTCAGAGCCCCCTTATCAGGGGCTCCCAGGTGGGCTGGGACAAGGCATGGGCCAATGGGGTTACAGACTCTGTTTTAGGGGCAGGTACAGGGGTATGGGATGAACCACAATCTCTTGCGGGGTGGGATGGAACAGTCCATTTCACTCCAGGATTCATCCAAGGGTAGAAGTGACATTCGGCTAGCTAAGATAACAATCATATCTATCTATCCTCTGCAACAATTGCCCTTTTTCGTTAAACTTTTGAAAAGGTAAATACAGACTTAATTACTATTCTTGCACAACTTGGGGTACATAACATATTGCTAATGAAACTATACTTATTACTCTAAAAACAATCAAGCTTACTTTACAGAGTTCCTTCAGCCAAGATGCAGAGCTCAAACCTTCAGATAAACTGTTTAGCTAGATTATTAATTGTAATCAAGGTGGCGTTTATTTCTTTACTGATTGAGCATTTTAACTTTTTGACTGCTTTAGTCTAATGGAAGAATTTAACTGAGGTAGTGTTATTAAAATCTTTTGAGGAAGGTTCTATAATTGACTAGGTTGAAAAAGTCTATTAGAGCTTTGTATCAGTTAGAGATATGGTATCAGAGCTTGCAGTCTTGGCCAGAGTTACCCAGGCATTTGTCTTTGGTTAACCTATAGGCGAAATCTCAATACAAAAATTTGAAATAAGAGAACAAATGTAACAACAAGGGTACAAAATTAACATGCATGTGAAAATAAATGTCCATAGTCTTGAATTGTTTCTGGCAGGTAGTTTTCATCTCGTCTTAGCACAGTTCAAATCTGAGCGCCTGCTTCTTGGTTTGCACCTGCAAAGTCATTGCCACTGGTGAGGGCACTGCCAGATTTCGGTGTATGGTAAGGCCTTACATTCTTTGTCGGGATCCATCTGAGTCCTTCGCCTGTAGAGACACAAGCAAACCCTCTCTCCCATGTTACAAGGTTACATGGGCTTTCTATTTCTCTTGTGACTGAGGTTTTGATCAAGACTTTTATTTTTACTTTTTTGTTGTTCAGAAAGTGTCTGTAAATGGGCATGTCAGGCTGTCCTATACAGTAATTTGAAAGATTGTATGCGTATGGGGCTTTGCTGAACCAATTTTGGGGTGTGGCCTGATACATTCCCCTCTTCTGTTTTAATAAGCTGCTTTCTAGGGCTTTAGATGTCTTTTCTATGGTACCCCCCAACAGCTGGTAACCATAAGAGAAACGGAAGCAACTATCTCCTGCTGCTACTAGGAATTCTCTCTTGTCTAGAGATGGGACAGCCGTCCACTCTCTGGGACCATGAGGCTTGGATATATGCCTGTCCATCAGTTGGAGGCCATCAATGATCCCCTGAGCATCCTGGGAAACTGAGGCAGCAGGGGTGGTACTGGTAGGGCTAGCACAGTTCTCTGTGGATCCTGTACTCGTCAAAGCAGCTGCCAGGTGCTGTTCCTGTTTCCCTGGCTGCATGCTAAGCTGTGAATTAGATGCAGCAGCTGCCAACAGCTGGGGCAGAGGGGCAGGAGTGGAGACTGTCAGCAAAGGCTCATGGGAGAAACCTGAGGATTTGGAGGGCTCTCTCCAAGCTGAGGCTGCAGCTGTGGAATGTGGATGCAGCCTAGGAGAGGAAGTGGGGGCATCCAGGGGCTGTAGGGGCGGCGGTGGGGTGACGAGAATCACTTGTTGCGCGGCTGGCCGGAGTTCCGGGCGGGCACCCGGCACGGAGGGCTTTAGCGGCAAACCCGGAAGCGACTCGGTGGTCCCCGGCGTCGGCGGTGGGGCTCCTTCTGGCGGCTCCGGGGGTCCTGCCGGCGCCGCCGCTGAGCTCGGGGGTTCTGGCTGATCGCAGACCGCGGCACGGGGCGCGTGGGGATCAGCAGGCTCCGTCGGCGGCGCGGCAGAGGCGGCGGGAACCGGCCAGACCGGGGGCACCGCGAACCGCGCATTCGCGGGGCGCACCACGTGGTCCGCCGGCCGAACCAAGATGGCGGCCGCGTCTGCCGCCCCGCCGGAGCCGTCTGATGTTGGGCCCGCACCGCGGGGGGGTTGCCGGGAGGCGGGGGGTGGTGGGGTCGCGGCACGGGGCGCGGCGGGAGTGGCAGGCTCTATCGGCGGCACGGCAGAGGCGACGGGGACCGGCCGGACCGGGGGCACCGCGAACTGCGCATGCGCGGGGCGCACCACGTGGTCCGCCGGCCGAACCAAGATGGCGGCCGCGTCTGCCGCCCCGCCGGAGCATGCTGACGATGGGCACGTTCCGCGGGGGGGTTTGCGGTGGGCGGGGGGTGGCGGGGTCGCGGCGCAGGGACCCGGGGTGTCCCCCCACGGCCAGGGCTCGGGCTGGGGTGGGCGCACCGGGCCTCCCGGTGCTTCCTGTCGCACGTCCGGGATTGGGGGCGTGGCCACGCGCTCTCCCGGTGCGGGCAGCGGCGGCAAGGCAGCGACGAGCGCTGGATTGAGCGTTTGTAGAAGCGCGGCGAAGGCGCTTTGTAAGGAGCCAACGAAAGTAGCAACAGCCGCTGCTAGGGGGGTTTCGGGGGGAGCCGGGGCGGGCACGAGCCCCGCGGCCAGTGGGGGGGGCGCGGCGGCCGCGGGGGCCGGGACAGGAGCGGCGGCCGCGGGGGGTGGGACGGGGCCGGGGCTGATCGCGGCGGTGGGGGGTGAGGTCGCGGCGGAGGTGGGAGGGGCGGGAGCGGCCGCGGCGGGGGCCGCCGAGCCCGGCGGCAGGCGGCGCGGCGCGGGGATCGGGGGGGTGCGGGGGGTGGTCGCGGGGGCCGGAGCAGCCGCGGCGGTTGGGGGTGGGGTCGCGGTCGCGGCGGAAGCGGCAGGGGTGGAAGCGGCCGCGGGGGCCGGCGGCCGGCGGCGCGGCGCGGGGGTTGGGTGGGGGGTCGCAGGGGCCGGGGCGGCGGGCACCGCGTCACTCAGGGGGGCGGCCGCGGCGGGAGGGGGTGGGGTCGCGGCCGCGGCGGTTGCGGCCGGGGCCGCGGCGGGAGGGGGAGGGGCGGGGCGGAAGGGGATCGTGGCGCGGTCGTCAGCAGCCGCGTGGGCCGGCCACATGGCCGGGGCCGGCTTTCGTGGAACGAACAATTCGGCCACAGCTCTAAAAGCTGGGAGTAACTTGCAAGCAACGGCGTCTCTCCTGGAAATCTCAATAAAAAGCTTATCACCTACTGAGTCCCAGAATTCTTTGGTAAAGGCGGCTGATCGATCCGCATGAGGGAAGTGGGGCAGGACCCATTCCAAAAGGGCTTTTAACTCTTTCTTAGGCAAAGTACTATTATGACTACGTAAAAGATGGTTCAATTGTTTGTAGAGATCTCTATCTTGGGTAGAGTGGGATTGTCCCATATTTTAGACCTGTGTAGCTCACCTCGAGTTCGCAAAAGCAGAGATCCTCTCCTCAGGACTCTGCACAGGTCCCCTCAGAGCTCCGGGCGTCTCTCCGGACGGCTTTTCCGTGCTCGGGACCTTCAGACCTCCCCCCTCGGGGCTTCCAGCGCAGGCAGTGCTGGGCAGTGCTCGGTGCGCTCTCTTAACGTGGCCACGTGCCACCAGCTCACAGCTCCTTGCTCGGGCAGTCCCAAGAGCTCCAAAAGCCGGCTATTCACAGGCGATGGTGCTCGAGGGTAAAATGCCTCGGCAAACTTTAAAGACATAAGGCTTCTACGTTGCTTAGCAACGACAGCCCATGCTCAGAGCGAAGAGGAGGCTATCACAGGTAATTACCGTGCATGGAGGTGTCGAGATTCCTGGGTTCCTTTTTCTTTCACGTTGGGCGCCAGTTGCGGGATGAGTAGGCTCCTCTGCACGGTTGGGGGTGTAGGGAGGCAGAGATCTCTGAAGCTTGCTCTTGGGGGAAGAGGTTTATTGGAGAATTCAGGGATGCCCGAGCCTCGTGCTCTCAGGCGTAGCACGTGGCTAGGCTTAGGAGGACGGGGGAGGGGAGAGAGAAACGGAGGGTTTAGGAGAGGGGAAGCCCCAGAGGGGGAGGGAGTCCAAGAGAGGGAGGAAGTCCAAGAGACCAAATGGCCGCTCAGAGCCCCCTTATCAGGGGCTCCCAGGTGGGCTGGGACAAGGCATGGGCCAATGGGGTTACAGACTCTGTTTTAGGGGCAGGTACAGGGGTATGGGATGAACCACAATCTCTTGCGGGGTGGGATGGAACAGTCCATTTCACTCCAGGATTCATCCAAGGGTAGAAGTGACATTCGGCTAGCTAAGATAACAATCATATCTATCTATCCTCTGCAACACCCTACCATGCACCAGCTGCAGGCAAAGTGGAGAGGTACAATGGACTGTTGAAAACCACCTTAAAAGTATTGGGTGGGGGATCTTTCAAAAATTGGGAGCAACATTTAGAAATGGCCACCTGGTTAGTTAACAGCCAAGTTTCCACCAATCGAGCAGGTCCTGCCCAGTTTGAGTCCCTGAATATATTAGATGGAGGTAAAGTCCCAGTGGCACATGTCAGAGGTTTGTTAGGTAAAACAGTGTGGATCAATTCTGCCTCAAGTACAGACAAACTCATTTGTGGGATTGTCTTTGCTCAGGGACCAGGTTGTACATGGTGGATAATGCAGAGAGATGGAGCAACACAATGTGTACCTCAGGGAGATCTGATTGTGGGGTGAGACTTATGCAAATATCACTGTTTGCTGGATGGTACTGCCAGTGTCTGTACATGAAAACACACAGACATGAGACAGAAGGAAATGTGTAAGTGTTGAAGGTTTGAGTAAGTGAGATGGAAGGAAATGTGTATGAGTAAGTGAAAGATGGAAGTTTTTACTTGATGAAGTTTTTACATGATGTTGACAGTATGGAGATAAGGGGTGGAATGTCCTAGGGTGACGTTATGGTAATTGTATCCCCAATCCTGTGTTTTGTTTATGTTTGATATTATGTTCTGTGCTTTCAGAACTGACTCAGAAAGTGAAGGTTTGTTTTGTCTTGTTACCAGCCGGCTCACCTCCCCCATGGTCAGTTGTCTAGAAGAGGCTGGTGCTGGCTGGCTTGGTTTTGCTTTGCTTGCTGGCTTTCCTTTGCTTGCTTTGCTTGCTTGCTTCTGCTTTTGCAGAAGCTGGCTGGCTTGGTTTTGCTTTGCTTGCAGGCTTTCCTTTGCTTGCTTTGCTTGCTTGCTTCTGCTTTTGCCTTTGCTTTTGCATGTTAGTTAGTTGAGCTAAGCAGTCCAATTTTTTTCCCTGGACTGTTTTTTTTCCTTTCCCTTTCCTGAATATCACTCCAACTTGCTCTGGACTGGGACCAGGGAAACACCGAGGAGCACCCAGAGCCTGCACTCTGTGATCTGCAGCAGCCATCCCCAGTGCCCAGAGCAATCCCCAGTGCCCAGACCCGGCGACCACTCCCAGGAGAGACTTTCTGGATTTGTCATCTCTTCAGAGTGGTGAAAGAGTTTTGTTGTCATCTGATGTTGTTCATTTTTTTAGTGCTGGGAAGGGTTTTGTTTGTTAAATAAACAGGTTCTTTTCCATTTCTCTCAGAGAAAATTCTTCCCGAACCAGGTGGGTGGGGATGGGCTGTGGGGGTTTGTTTTCTGAGGGCTCCTTTCAGAGGTTTTCTCTAAAATTTGCCCTAAACTAGAACAAGTATTTTTCTGCCCAACTTGTGGCTTGAGAGAGTGGAAAAAAACCCTGTTGTAATCATATTTTGGTTCCAATTACTTTGTGTTGGTATGGAGCAATTACTGGTTATGTTGTTTGAATTCATAGTGTCTCTTGGGGTGAAGGCTTGCATGTGTCTCTGGTCCCTAGGGTTTTTTGAGATTTTAATCCCTCTATGGTCCCTAGGTTTATTTTTTTATCCAGGAATAGCTCTGGTATGGTCCCTAATACGTAGTTTTTGGAGTAGAAGAGCACTGACCAGAATACCCATCAGGCTGGGCTTGGGTGTCATGGCTTACAGGGAGTTTATGAAGGTGCTGAAGTCTGTTCCAGGAATGCATGGCTCATGGTCATGGTTGTGCAGCCAGTTTGTTAGAGGAGTAGCAAGGGATGAGGCTTTTAAACCTTTGCTTTCTTTCTTCTCCTCTGAATCTCTTAGCTCCCTATTAGAGAATGTTCAGTTTCCCCTGACTGTTAAAAAGACCATCTTCCTGGTGTTTAATCTGGTAAGTTTTCTCTATACAGTCTGCAGTCTCTCTAGAATGAGGGCTGAGATTTCTAGAGGGGCTGAAGAGACCCCTGACCCAGGAGTAGACCCAGGTGTGAGAAATCCTGAGTGGTGTGGGAAATGGGGGGACGGGAATTGGCACATAGACCGTTTTCCCACATTCAAATCGATTTTACTGATTTGCCTAAAGTAGGAAGGTATAAACACTTATTGGTGATAATAGATCACTTGACTCACTTTGTAGACACATTCCCTACCTTCAGGGCAACTACACAAACAGTAGTAAAAATACTATTAGAAGAGATAATCCCCCGCTATGAACTAGCAGAAGTAATAGACTCAGACAGAGGGCCACAATTTGCCTCCAAAATAATTAAAGAAGTAGTTACAACGCTAGGAACAAAGTGGCAATATCATACTCCCTGGCATCCACAAAGCTTGGGTAAAGTGGAAAGTGTAAATGGGAAAATTAATAAACAACTAACTAAATTGATGTATAAAACACAGTTATCTTGGGTAAAATATTTACATTTAGCCTTGTTAAATATAGGAACTCAGCCCAGAACTGATATTGGAATTTCTCCATTTGAAATGCTTTATGGGATGCCTTATGACATGGATTCTCCTATAGATCACCCTGAAATAAGTAATCAACAAATTAACCAATATGTCATGCAACTTGTGAAGGCTCGGGAAGGGCTTAGAAGAGCTGAGTTACTAGTGCAAAAACCTCCTTTAGACCTAGCAATCCATAATATAAATCCAGGTGATAAGGTGTTAATAAAAACCTGGAAAGAAACCTCACTGACCCCAAATTGGGAAGGCCCTTATGTTGTTTTACTCACTACAGAAATTACAGTCAGAACCTCCGAGGAGGGATGGACCCATGTGAGCCGAATAAAGGGACCAATTCCTGCTGCTGCCGAAGAGCCGTGGAGAATAACCAGCCAGCCCGAGGACCTTAAGGTCACATTTAAATGGACTGAATGGACTCAGTAAGAATTGTACGAACCAGCTGGTAGAGTGAGATATTGGACTATGGCTATCCTATAACTAATGATTTAGAGTATATTGTACAAATAAGGATTGTAATTGTTACCTTTTTGTATGCTCTGTTTGTAAAATTTGCCAGGAACGGTGGTGGGTCCATAGTTACAGAGGCACTCCTCCTAGGGGTATTTGTAAAGGTGTTATCAGTTAGAAAGAGAACTGACAGAGTCAGTCCTAAGGATTGGAGAAGAGAATGGGACCCTACAAAGACAATCCCAAGAGTGGTGGGAGGTGTTTACTAAGGGGCCAGACCTGAAAATTGTTGTTTCCACTCCAATGAACCAATTCCCCCAATTGTTCAAATTATAAAAGGGAATTGCTGGAAAACTTTACCTGGGATTCAGTGTGACTCACCACAAGTGAAGGACAAAAACTGGAAATCATTCAAAAAGAGGCAGCAAAAACAGAATAAGGGTCCTACTGAAGAATATCCTTGCTGCTGAGAAGATGGTGCGCCTCGCGGCTTGGAGCAACCGAGTTGGCGAGCGAGGCAGAGGGATAAGAAGCGGTGGAGGAAAGAGCCCTCAGACTGGGACAATTCAAAGGTATTTCAAGAACTGCCTCAAGGATACTGATCTCCCAAGGTTAAAGGTGAGTCCGGCAATAACAGGTCAAAACAAACACTGAGAATGGGGAGATAATGATAATCAAACCCTGGGGCAGTTTGGACTCCACCCTTGCTGGCAAATTCTGTGCATATTAGTTATATGTTGTACCTGGCCTGGTCAAGGGGACTATGCACACCAGCCATTTAATTGGACTCTGATCAAAACAGACCAAGGGAAAGTTGTTAAGCATAATGCCACCACTGTAACTCCCATTTTTTTTTTTGTTACTAATGAGGACTTGGTAAACTCTATGTGGAGATGGAGTAAACCTGAACTCCGGGCTACCTATTGGTGTCCTATTTCCAATCCTGGGGGGGTGGATATTGAAATTATCCTGGGGAATATCTGTGAGTATTAGGGCTGTAAAGCCATAGCAACCGCCTAGGCTGTCACCCATCCAGATAAATTTCAAAAGGTCTCATGGTACCCTGAGAGGTGCAAAATTCTGGAGTATGGCACTCAAGGAGAAATTCTGTATCAGGGAGATTGCAGGTCCCGTAATATTGTTGTTACTAAGTTTAACTTTAAAACTTGCATTCTTAATAAATACATAGACATTGTAAAAGGAAGATTAGAGGCAGCTCATCTAACACATATTAGAGATAGGTAGGAAACATTGCCCAGAGATTCAAAAGTAGATGAAATCCTGGTCTTAAGCTACCAAAAGTTAAAGTGTTTTAATGAACCAATTGGTAAAGAGAAAAAGAATGGATTGTAATAAATAAAAAGGTCTTTGTTCATCAAAACGAGCATTGAAGGAGATAAGAATCTGAACGGAGTAGGGAATCTCAAGATGTGGGAGGAGAAGGAGAATGGGGGAAAACAGCAAGTATTCTGCTTAAGAATTGTGCAGATGCAACTAGCATAGAAGACTGTGTAACTAATTATATACAAGTTAACTTTTAGGCCAAGGAAAATCTGCAAGGAAGATGAGGAGCCTTCATCCTTATGACCACCAAGGGCAGAAAAAACACCCCCTAGCAACCAATTGCACCGGCGAAGAGTACATTGGGAGAAAACACGTCAACCAGAAAAAGAAAAGGGACTATAAAAACAAAAAGGTAAAAGGGGGAAGGTGCGCCGTGGCAGAACAGAGACTCCCCGGCCACCCAGCGCTTTCTTTTGCTTAATACCGCTTGCTTAATAAATTCATGTTAATTGATTTATCTATAATTAGCCTCCCCAATTGAATTTGTCCATAACAAGCCTGACTAGAGAAATGAAAAAAAAAAATTAAAGTTGGTATATTGTCCAACACACATGTGCAGAGCAAGCCCCCGGCTGCTGAGTCTCAGCAGAAGGCTGAGGGAAATGCACCCACTACGTCCCCTCTGCGACTCACTCGGCATCTGGTGCAGAAGTTTGGATGCCTGCAGGGGTTGCTTGTCTCCTCTGGGTGTGTTCTTCCTTCCCTCTGGGAGGGCCTTAATGGAAATTAGTTCCATTTCTCCTGCAGACCAGAGTGGCAGGGAGTCACTGCAGGCTGGTGATACTCCGATACAAGGAAACGGGTGTGCATACAAACCACGCTGTGAAAAGCCAGTGTCCATAAGGGAGCCAGAGGAGCCCTGCATCTTTATTTGAATAAAGGGAGAGAGTCCATGGGGACATCTGCTGCTGGGGTTTTCTCTCTCAAAATTTTGGAGGACACAGCCTCCTTTTAAACTCCTGGCCACATGCTGCCCTCTTCCTTTCCCCACTGGCTGGATTACCAGGCCAGGGGACTGCAGGGACCTTTGTACCCTCTTTTCCTTTTGCAAGGTATTAGTTCTGGTCTCCATCCAAACTGTAATAGAGAGATAATAAGATGATTGGCTCTTGCAATTAAGGGATGAATATTGTGTGTATCTTAAGAGAAGCTTTATTGATGTAGAGTTATGTTATTGTGATTTGTTGTTCTCTGCTCTCCCCACAGTCCCCTTTCCCCTTTTATAAATGAAAATTAGCCCAGCCAAATTGAAAATGAAATAATATATAATTTATTTAGGAATGAATTCTCTCTGAGCCAGCCACAAGGAAAAGGACAGCGCTGAGCCCGGGTTCGGCGCTGGGTGTGTGACAGGAAGGAGCCTCTCGGCAGAGGTTCCCCTGGACACACACACCACCCTCCTGGACCTGCCAGTTCTTATAGGAAATTTTCTGCCCGAGGCCAGGATTTTAGTCATCTGCCTTTTCTTTCTATTCAGAGTCACACATATTCATAAAGTTCTTTTCTCTGAGCCAGGGTCGAACAATCCAGGTCCAGGTGTGGACAGTTTTTCCTGATGAGGTTATGGGAACCGTGGCATTCAGATGTATCAGCCCGGAGGACTCCAGCGATCCCAATCTTGGGTCGCTACCAGCATGATCAGCTCCCAGGTGTTCCAGAATCGCCTTTTGGGACAGCCCATCTCCAGACCAGCCACATGTATTGGATTGTAAATGAGGCATTGTCCAAAAACAACCTGGCTCTGGTGTAACTGAGTATGTGGAGGGGGCAGCTCTCAGTGCTGGTGTGTGTATTTTGTAATAACTAAATATTTTGTGGAACTCTGGAATTTTGGGCATTTTATTGGAATTTTTGGGGGATTTAATGGCATTCTTTGGGGATTTGGTTTTTGGTTTTTTTGGGGTTTTTTTTTTTTGTGGTGGGATTTTGGGGGATTTTGTGGGGTTTTTGGGAGTTGCAAGAATTACTTTGGGTGTTGGGGGGATTTTCTTGTGGTTTTGAGTACATTTTGGGGGGGGATTTGTGGGGTTTAATTGGGATTTTGTGGGCTTTTATTGGAATTCTGGGGTGTTCTAATGAGGTTTTTATGAGATTTAATTGGGATTTTGTGAGTTTTATTGGGACTTTCAGGGGTTTAAAGGAGATTTTGGTGCCTCTCAGCCCTTCCCCACACCCTGGGACAACTGCAAAGCCCCCCCAAATTCTTCTTAAACACCCCAAAATCCCAATAAAACTCTCCAAAACCACAAAGAATCCAATAAAATCCCAGTGAAACCCACTACAATTCAAAAAAACTCCCAAAAACTTCAATAAACCCTCCAAAAAACAACATCCCCAAATCCCTAAAAAAAATCCCTCAAAATCCAATGTCCCCAAAGCCACAAAACCCTGAAAAATCCTTTAACCCTCCCAAAACCCAGTAATTCTCTCCAAAAACACAATAATTCCCCCTAAACTCCCAACAAAATCCTCCAAAGCCCAAAAACGCCATCAAAATCCCCCCAAACCCCCCCAGAGCCCGCCAGACTCACTGGGGGCTGTCCTGGGTCAGGGGCACTGCCCGGTGGAACAGGAGCCACTTCAGGGGCCCTCGGAGCTTTTTGGGGAGGGGGCACCATGGGAGACCCCCAAAATCGAGGCAGGGGGAACCCCTGTTGTGCTGCTCCCCCAAACCCCCAGACCCCGGCTCAGGGTGGGCCTGGGACCCCCCGGGACCCCCAAATCTCCCCAGGACCCCCTCCAGGAACTCAAACCCCCCAGAGACCCCCAAGGTTGGCCCAGGACCCCTGAGAGCCCCCAGACCCCAATCGAGCCCAGCCCAGGATGTCCCCTGAGACCCCCCCAGACCCTTCCCAAGACCCCACCCAGGACCTTTCCAGGACCCCCCCAGACCCCTCCCAAAACCCCTCCAGGACCCCCCAGACCCCTCCCAAAACTCCCCCCGGATCCCTCCCCAAAGGCCCCGATCCCCTCAGCCCCTCCCCAGCCCCCAGCCCCAGCCCCTGTGCGGACCCCCCTCCCCAGCGGCGCCGCCCCAGCCGCTCCCGCAGCTCCAGCCTCTCCCAGCGCCTCCCCCGCTCTGGCAGCGCCGCCCGCAGGGCCCGCCCGAGCCCGCTCCCGGCTCTCTCTGATTGGCTGCCGCGGCGCGGGGAGGCGGGCACTGCTGAGAGGAGCCGCGCTCTGATTGGTCGGTTCGGCACGGGGCGCGCCGCTATTGGCTGGGAAGCCCGCGCGCGTGGCGGAGGCGCGAAACTGTGAGGGGAGCGCGGCTGAGGAGGAACTGAGGGGGGGCCGGGGGGAGCTGGGGGGGTTTGGGGCAGGTCTGGGGAGAAATTGGGGATTTTGGGGGGATTGACGGGAAATAGGGGGTGTGCGGTGGGTTTGGGGGCAATGCGGGGGTCTGAGGGGGCTTTGGTGGGTCTGAGGGGGTTTAGGGAGCTTAGGGGGGAGCTTGAGAGGGTCTGGAGCGTTCTCAGGTGGGTTTAGGAAGATCTGAGGGGCATTGGAGGGTCTGAGGGGATTTTGGGGGCGTTGTGAGAGGAACTGGGGGGTTCAGAGGGGATCTGAGGGAATCTGGGGGTGTCTGAGGGGATTTCATAGGGTTTAGGTAGGATTTGTTATAAATTGTGACACGACAATTTGAAGTGTCTTAATTCAATAAAGCAATTTTATTTAAAATTAGCAAGCGAATAAGGCAGGCAAAATCCAGCGCTGGGCGGCCGGGGAGTCTCCTGCTCCACCAACGGCGCGCAAAAATGTTCTGTCCTAACCTTCCTTTTATCCCCCCCTTTCTCCTTGCAGACGTGACTCTCCAAATGTAGTCTGAGTCTGGTCGTTGTGATAGCTTCTAAGTCTCTTCTTTTGAGATACAGCAAGCAGACCAGATACACACACGCCCAGGACTTTAATCTCAACCTCCTTATCACCTTGTAAGCAAATAAGCATTTCAAAGACACACCAGTACATTCTTAGCCACTATCTTATGCAAAACAAATTAGGTTAACATACCACAGTACATTCTTATGCAAACCAAGGTAAGCAAGCATACTACAGTGAACAAATTATCTTCTACTTATCTCAATTTCCCCCTTTTCTTGTTCATCTTTATTTTGTTCACTGAATCTTTGTAACTCCTGGTGACTTAGTATTAGGGTCTCATCTACATTGTGTATGGGTTCATATTTTGCCCTAATGAGCATTAAATGTGCTGCCTCTAATCGTCCCTTTACTATTTTTATTGCCTTATTGAAGATGCATGGCCCAAAGGTCAGTCCCAATATTATCAGTATCAGAGGTCCTGCAAGGGTGGATAGCAAGGTAGTTAACCAAGGAGATTGATTGAACCATGATTCATACCAACTTTGCTGTGCCTCTCTTTCCCTCTTTCTCTGCTCTAATCTTCTCCTTAATTCTGCCATGGTGTCTGTAACAACTCCAGTATGATCAGCGTATGCACAGCATTCCTCCTTCAGGGCTACACACAATCCCCCTTGTTGTAATAATAGCAAGTCTAAACCCCTTCTGTTCTGCAACACCACCTCAGATAGGGACCTTAATGATTTTACCAATCCATCGATGGCCTGCTCAATTTTACTCAGATCTTCATCTACTGAAATTCTTAATGCTTTAAATTCCTTTTGTTGATTTACTAGGGATGCCACCCCAGTTCCAGCTCCTATTCCCCCGATGGTAAGGAGAGTTGCAATAGTTAGGGCAGTGAGGGGTTCCCTTTTCATTAGATGGTGTTCTGGCACAGTTTGTTGTTCATATATGTAGTCACTTGTATGGTAGGTAATTCTGGGCATAATAGTTACCTGGATGCAGTAGTCTTGGCTTGGATTAAACAGTTTCAGTGAGATGCACGGTGTGACACCCAGAGTGTTACATACCCACTTAGTGTTAGCTGCTGGCAATAGCCAGTCAGCCGGTTTCTTTCTACCTGTTTCTATTACTCCACAAAGGTATTCTCTTTGTGTTGGGATTTTTCCTATGCATGTCCCTTTCCCTGTTACCTGAGCCAAGGTAAGCCCCGGTGTTGTCTCTTTACCCTTTTTCCAAAAACACTGATTCGGATTAGTTCCATTCACTCTTCTGGGCTTTGCAGTGACCCCTATGGCTTCATAAAATGGGGGTCTTAAATTATAGCACAGCCAACAGTCTTCCGTCAGTTTTGGGTTGGTTCTATTTAGGACACCATAACTTGCTTTCATAACCTTCCAGAGTATATTACCCTCCTGGGTTTTTTCCTGTTCGTCTCCTGAAGTGTTTTCATTCTGAATTTTATTCTGGGTCTGATCCCTTTCTTTTGTTTGGTTGGCTAAAACAACCTTCTTTTCTAATAACACTGGGTTTGGCCCTACAGGTTCAGGATCAGGGGGCACAAGTTCCTTCTTTATAAATATTAAGCTACCAAAATTGCCAAAATCAGCCGAATATAAGCGAACGCCCCAAGTTTTTCCAATTAACCATATACTATCCTCTGGCCTTAATGCAGTAATTTGTATATTCCTGCAAATATTTTCTGGGGGTTTATGACCTGTCCAGTAGCCAGGAGGAATACAACCATCTGGCTTCCAGACCACCTTAATGTATGGATCAGGAGTGGGGGGGTCCCATGTACCAGCTATTGTTTCACAACCCCAATATGCACAGTAATATTGTCCAGGACTATTGCAATACCCTTTACCAGGATTTGAAGCAGGACACATATAAAACGATGAAACCCAATGGGAACCCCAACCAGTACCTAAGGATGCCACAGGTAACTGGAAAGTGGGAGCTCCAGCTGTAGTATTGCTCCTTATAACTTGTGAATCCTCCCATCTTCCTAAAGTCCACTTGAAAGGTTCATGAGTTGTTACTTCCGCAGTATTACAATATATATAAAGGAAAATCACAAGCAGTAAGCAAATGGCATGTGGGGTCTGGTTTCTCACACTGCAACAATTATACCCTTGAGCCCAAAAACTATTTCTGCCTTTGTTACTCCCAGTCCCGGGGTATTTCCGCAAATATTGCTTGCGTATTCCATCCTGAGGGCTCCTTCCTCCACAGCTGTTTACTCCTCTGCCTCGCCTGTCGACTCGGGTGCTTCGAGCCACAGGGTGTACCATCTTCTCGGCAGCAAGAGTATTCTTCAGGAGGGGATTTATGCCCTCTGGTGCCTTGCCGCATGCAATAAGAACGCCAATTCTGATCTTTTACCTCTGATGCGGTACAACTGACCCCTTTTAGGTCTTTCCTACAAAGGCCTTCTATGATCTCTGTCACAAATGGGCTCGGCTCGTTTGTATGGTAGCAGTAATTTGAGAAAATTTCCCACCACTCTTTAGATTCCAATCGGATTTCCCCTCTAGTCACTTTATAGGTCAGTACCCAAGCTGTAATCTCTCTTTGTACGTTCCAACAGGAATTGCAAGTTCCTCGTGGAGGATACCCTCTGTTGCAATGTGACCACCACCGTTCCCCACACACCTTACAGATATAGCATACAAAAGGATAGCAATTACAATTTTGATTTTTACACTTTACTCTAACACTTGAATTACTAATTAGCCCACTATCTAAGTAATATAAGTCTGATGTGTATTCAATCTGATAAGAGTCCTTTAGTTTCTCTGTAACTTCAATTTCAGGTTCCCGGGAGGACTGGTTACTTGCCACACAGTGTTGTTAACTGGTCCTTTTACTCGACTGGCATGTGTCCATCCTCTTTCTGCAGTCCGAATTGCAGTTTCTGTAGTAACACAAGATAAGGACCTTCCCATTGTGGGGTTAGTGTAGATTCTTTCCAGGATTTTATTAACACATAGTCTCCTGGGTGTATTTTATGTATTTTTAAATCTAAAGGGGGTCTTTGCGTAATGATTCCTTTTTCCTAAAGTTCATTGCGGCGTTTCATTAAGGCAATAATATATGAGGTTATTTTATAGTCTTTTAACCGGGGGTGGTCTCGGGGTTCCTCCAAATCATATGGCATCCCGTATAGCATTTCAAAAGAGGAAATCCCAACATCTGCTCTGGGTCTTGTTCTTATGTACAATAGGGCTAAAGGGAGACACTTGACCCATGTCAATTTTGTTTCTATTATTAATTTGGTTAATTGCTTTTTTAGTTCCCCATTCATTCTTTCTACTCTTCCCGAACTCTGGGGATGCCATGGGGTATGGTATTCCCACTTAATTCCCAGAGCATGTGAGATATCCTCAGTTATTTTGGACACAAAGTGAGGTCCCCTATCAGAATCTATTGTTTCTACTATCCCATATCTAGGGATTATTTCTTCTAATAATATTCTGACCACTGTCTGAGCAGTAGTCCGAGTAGTGGGGTAAGCTTCTACAAAATGGGTGAGATGATCTACTATTACTAACAAATATTTATATCTACCCACTTTAGGCAATTCAGTGAAGTCTATTTGTATTTTGGCAAAAGGCCTGTGAGCTAATTCCCTTCCTCCCATGGGTCTTTCCCTAAGATGTTTTCTGTTTACTTTTTGACAGAACAGACAATCTCCCACTACTCTTTTAGCCAAATCATAGATTCCAATACTCATATATTTAGTGGCAAATTGATCTACTAATGCCTGAGTTCCCCAATGAGTCTGGTCATGCAATCTTTGCAAAATTTCTGAGGCCTTGCTTTTAGGTAAAACAGTTCTCCCATCTGGGAGCTTCCATTGCCCATCAGACCCCTCCTCAATTCCCATCTTTTGTAATTTTTCCTTTTCTTGAGTGGTAAAACTATATATTTGCCATTTTTCTTTGGGGGAAGTCCACAGATACAGTGTCGCTCTGCCCCATGTTCCCCTGAGTTTGTAGGGCTGCTTTTTTGGCTTCTTGGTCAGCTAAATTATTTCCTCTGTTTCTAAAGTCCAATCCTCTCTGGTGTCCCCTTAAGTGGACCACAGCAATTTGAGCCGGGCCCCTTAAGGCATTTAAAACTTGGACAATTAGCTCTTGATGAATTAGATCTTTTCCCTGTGAGTTTATAAGTCCCCTTTCTTCCCAAATTTTTCCAAATGTGTGCACTACCCCATATGCATATTTAGAGTCTGTGTATATTGTTCCAATTTTTCCTTTTAATAACCTTAAAGCCCTGAGTACTGCATATAATTCACAAGCTTGTGCAGACCAGGAGTTACTTAGTGGTCCGGATTCAATTACCTTTAAATCTTTTTCCCCAATTATAGTATATCCTGACTTTCTTTTTCCTTCTACAACCCGAGAAGAACCATCTACAAACAATCGCTCCCCTTCGTCTAATTCTTCCTCTTCCAGATCGGGTCTAATTTTTGTTTGACTTTCAATAGTTTGAAAACAGTCATGTGCTAACTTTTCATTACAGGGTTTCCCATACAAAAGTTGGGCAGGATTTTGCGAGGTAACCACTTCAAGTGACAAATTGGGGGAATCAATTAAAATACCTTCATACTTCAGAAGTCTAGAATCTGTAATCCATTTATCAGCTTTCTGTTGTAAGATTCCTCTGATATTATGTGGGGATAACACTTTCAATTTTCCATTAAAAGTTATTTTATGAGCCTCTTCTACCAAAAGGGCAGTGGCTACTATAGCCTGCAAGCATGTAGGCCATCCTCTGCTCACCGGATCCAGTAATTTAGATAAATATGCTACAGGCTTCTTTTTATCCGCCCATTCTTGGGTTAAAACCCCGTATGCTGTTCCTCCCTCCGTATTAACAAACAAATAGAAGGGTCTTTTTAAATCAGGTAGGCTGAGGACTGGCGCGTTTACCAAATCATTCTGGAGCTCCTGGAGTCGCTGATCATCCGTGGGGCTCCATTTCATTAGGCTATCTTGGCTTAATTTATCATAGAGGAATCTGACCTTCTGACTGTAATTTTCAATCCATTGTCTGCAATATCCAATTAACCCCAGTAGCTGACAAACTTGCCTTTTATTTCTGGGGGCTGGAATCGAGAGGATTCCTTTTACTCTTTCAGGATCAATCTTCTTTACCCCTCCACTTAAATAATGCCCCAAATACTTCACCTCCTCCTCTACAAACTGTAATTTAGATTTGGATACTTTTAGTCCTTTTAGGCTTAGGAAGTTTAGTAATTTAATACTTTCTTGCCTCACTGTTTCTTCTCCTGTCCCAGCAATAAGCAAATCATCCACATACTGAATCAGGGTCGTCCCTTTATCTACTTTATATTCCTGAAGAATTTGTTCCAAAGCTTGGCCAAATAAGTTAGGTGAATCCGTGAATCCCTGCGGCAAAACCGTCCACCTTAATTGCTGCCGCCGGTGTGTTGCCGGATCCTCCCATTCAAATGCAAAATAATCCCTACTTTTCTCATCCAGGGGGCATGCCCAAAAGGCATCCTTTAGATCAATAACACTATACCATCGATTTTCAGGTCCCAGACGGCTCAACAAAGTATATGGATTTGCAACTACTGGAAACCGGGCCAAAGTCCTCTTATTTATTTCTCTTAAATCGTGTACCAATCTGTAGGACCCATCTGACTTCTTTACAGGCAGGATGGGAGTATTGAAGGGAGACATACAGGGCTCTAAAAGCCCTTTTTCTAATAACCTATCTATTTCAGGTTTTAGTCCTAATTTTCCCTCCCTAGGGATAGGGTATTGTTTTATTCTTACGGGTTTGCCAGGATCACTTATTTCCACTGAAAAAGGCTTAATCTGCAATTTTCCCACCGTTTCTGGGTTATACCACACCTCAGGATTAATTTTCTTTTCATCCTCTACCCTTAAAGGGCAGAGCTTTATCTGTAATTCTTTATTTACAACTTCTAAATTAATACCCAATTCTATTATCAGATCTCTCCCTAATAAATTGTAATCTGCTTCAGGTACCAGTAGTAAAGAACCTATACCAAATTTGGAATCAGTTTCTACCATCACATCCTTGATAACAGATACCTCAAAGGGCTCTCCTTTTGCCCCAATTACATGTACAGTGTCAGATGACTTTTTACATCCAAGCGGCAAGGCTTGCACCGTGGATCTTTCAGCCCCGGTATCCACTAAAAATTCCATCTCTTGTTGTTGGGGTCCTACTTTAAGCTTTACCAAGGGCTCCTTATGATGTTTCTTCCCCAACAAATAGAGCCCTTGACACCCCTAATCTTCCTTAAAGGCCTTCTCATCCGCTATCCGTTGTCTGCATCCCCTCTTCATATGTCCCTTCTTTCCACAGTAGAAGCAGACAATTTCATGACCTCTTCCTTTTCCTTCCCTAGAAATATAACTCTGTTCCCGATTCTCCCTTTGTTCTACATTCCTTGCACGGAAATTAGGGTTAGGCCCTTCCCGCACAACTGCAGCCATAATCCTCGCCTGTCTCTTGAAATTCTCATCCTCCCTTCTCACAAAAACCTTCCTCTAGTCTGCCATCCGTCCAACTTTTCCAGTTTCCTCCTAATATCTACCCATGCATTTGCCACAAACTGCATTTTCAACACCGCCTCTCCCTCCTGGGTATCAGGGTCTATCCCAGAATACAAGCGGAAGGCTTTCCTTAAGCGCTCTAACCATTCCGTGGGATCCTCATCTTTTTTTTGTTGTAATCCAAAAGCCTTCTTCACATTCTGCCCCCGTGGAACTGATTGTTTTATTCCCTGAATGATGATGTTTCGCAAATCACCCATGTGAGTGCGATGCAAGGGATCCTGGTTATTCCACTGGGGATTTTGTAGGGGCCACTTTATATCTGCTAAGGGTCCTTGGTGGTGTTCGTCATCCCATATCCTCATACCCGTTTCCCTTATCATCCTCCTTTCCTCTGCCGTGAACAAAATTCTTAGTATTGACTGTAACTCCTCCCATGTGTATACATTGGGCCCCAAAAATTGGTCCAACCGTTCTGCCACTCCTAGAGGATCGTCCAACAAATGTCCCATTTCCTTCTTAAAGTCCCTGACTTGCCCAGAGTCTAAAGGCACAGTTACATAGGCAACCCCTGCTATTTGGGGTGGCTGACCTTCCTGTCCCGCTTGGGGATTCGGGATCATACCAATGCTTTGTTCTCTTAGGGGAAACATCCCCAATTCCTGTTCCTTTTTCCTAGTCTGACTTCTAGTTACTCTACGATTGTTTTCCCTTGTTCCTCCACTCTCTGCCTCATCATCAGAGTCTGAAGGAGCCGTGGGGACCCCGGGGCCAACCGGCTCCGCAGGCAGCTGGGGATATATATTTTGACTGGCAGGGGGTGGGAGTGGAGGAATATATGGAGGAGGAACGTAGGGGGGCATATTATCTTCCTCCTTGTTTTCCTTGTTCTTTTCCCTGGCTGATAAGGCAAATAGTTTTGTCCTTGTCTCCCCAACTGTCCACAGGGAAGCATATTCGCTCTCTTCTGAATCAAAGGCTTCCTTTGAGTTAACATATATATTTAGAGCCTGACAAATCCAATCCTCAAAGGACCCGAATACCGGCCAATACAAATGGTCTCCCCTAATTTGTTTCCCCCCCCATACTTCCATACAATAATGTATCATTTTAACTTTGTCTTTCCATTTTCTAGATGAGAAAGCATCCCAATTAATTATCATCAAACCCAAGGGGCTATCCCTGGGAATCTGGGGAAGCTTAGCATGGGTCCCCTCTCCCATGGGACCAGAGGGCTTGCTTTTCCTCTGTCCCATCTTCCGGAGTGCACTCAATTTCTCACACACGTGCTCCCCTGGTTCGTGGCCCAGCCCCTCGCGGGGAATGGAAAACGCACTAATACAGAGTCCGCACTCACTTGGTCTCCACGAGACCTCTCACACACAGCACTCCGGGAAAACCACCCCAAACCGAGCGGGAAACCGGCCTATACTCACGCGTCCTGCGTCTTCGCTGGTTCTTTGTGCACAAAGATTACAGGGGTAACCGGTTCTCCTTTGCCCGTTACTCAATTTAGGTTCGTCGGTGGAGAGTGATCAGAAAGCCTGGGGCAGCCGGGCCGCCATAAGGGCGGGGCGCCTCCCGATCGTCCCGTAGCGACTGATCTACTTCTCCATCCGAGTCACGGCACCAAATTGTTATAAATTGTGACACGACAATTTGAAGTGTCTTAATTCAATAAAGCAATTTTATTTAAAATTAGCAAGCGAGTAAGGCAGGCAAAATCCAGCGCTGGGCAGCCAGGGAGTCTCCTGCTCCACCAACGGCGCGCAAAAATGTTCTGTTCCAACCTTCCTTTTATCCCCCCCTTTCTCCTTGCAGACGTGACTCTCCAAATGTAGTCTGAGTCTGGTCGTTGTGATAGCTTCTAAGTCTCTTCTTTTGAGATACAGCAAGCAGACCAGATACACACACGCCCAGGACTTTAATCTCAACCTCCTTATCACCTTGTAAGCAAATAAGCATTTCAAAGACACACCAGTACATTCTTAGCCACTATCTTATGCAAAACAAATTAGGTTAACATACCACAGTACATTCTTATGCAAACCAAGGTAAGCAAGCATACTACAGTGAACAAATTATCTTCTACTTATTTCAGGATTCAGGTGTGTAAGGGGGATTTGGGCGGGTCCAATAGGATTTGGGCGGTCTCAGGTGGGTCTGGGGTCAATTTGGGGTAAAGTGGGGGGATCTGAGGGTACCTGGGGGGTTTAGGTGGGTCTGGGTGGATTTGGGGCTCTGGGGGCACCTAAAGGGGTGCCAGGGGGTGAAGGGGTCGCAGCCCCCAGACGCCCCTGAAGCCCCCCTGTCCCCACAGAGGGGTCCCGGCCCTGGCGGTGCAGGACCCCCGGCCCCAGCCCAGCGTCTCCATCAGCAGCTGAACCAGGAGATCCAGGAGGACGGGAGGACTGGGGGGTCCAAGAGTGTCCCTGGGTGTCCCCAGGGGCTCAGGCTGTCCCCTGGGTGTCCCCGAGCTGGAGAAGTCCCTCTGCGCCGTTTCCTCGCCGTTTGGGCAGATTTTGGACATTTTGGTGCGGCGCAGTCTCGGCCTGCGGGGCCAGGCCTTCCTCACCTTCAGGGAGATGAGCAGCGCCACCAACGCCCTGCGCTCCCTGCAGGGCTTCCCCTCCTGCGGCCAACCCGTGGGGAGACAGAGACTGGGGGAGTTCTGACACTGGGGAAAGAACTGGAATTCTGGGGAAAACCCGCCAAACTCTGGCCTCAGCTATCCCCAAAATCCAACTTGGAATCCCTCCAAATGCACCCCGATCACCCCAAAGCTTCCCCTTTTATGACAAGCCCGTGGTGAGACAGAAATGCTGGGGGAAAATCCTGGAATTCTCAGGGAAAAAACCCGAAATCCTGAGGGAAAAAAACCAAACCCAACTGGGATTCCCCCCAAAATCCCATCAAGAATCCCTGAAATCAAATTGGGAACACCCCCTAAATCCAACCAGGAACCTCCTAAAGCTTCCCCTTCTATGACAAGTCCATGGTGAGATCCAAATCCCTGGGAAAATCCTGACATTTTGGGAAAAAATCCTGAAATTCTGGGAGAAATCCTGAATTCCTGGGGGGAAAACTCAAAATGCAGCCTCAAATATCCCCACAGTCCAACCAGGAGCCCCCCAAAGCTTCCCCTTCTACCACAAGCCCGTGGTGAGAGAGAAATCAGAGTAGAAGTCCTGCGATTTTGGGAACAATCCTGAAATCCTGGGGAAAACTCCAAAATCCTTGGGAAAAAAACCAAATCCAGCCTCAATTATCCCTAAAATCCACCCTAAAACTCCCCAGAGCTTCCCCTTCTGGGATAAACCCGTGGTAACAGCACAATCTTCAGAAAAATACCCAAATTTTGGGAACAATCCTGAAATTCTGGGGAAAAAGCACAAAATTCAGTTGGGAACCCACCCAAAATCCTGTGGGAAACACCCAAATCCAGCCAGGAACCCCCCAGAATTCACCCTGAATCTCCCAAGCCTTCCCCTTCTACCCCACAGTGAGATCCAAATCCAGGGGAAAATCCACAGATCCTTGGGAAAACAGGAAATTTTGGGAAAAAGCCTGAAATCCAGGGAAGAAACAGAAATCCACCCCGAATCCCCTGGGAAGGACCCCAGACCCCTGTTGGAACCTCCTAAATTCCTCTGAATTCCCCCAAAATCCTGCTGGAATTTCCCAAATTCCTTCTAGGACTTGCCAAAATCCCTCAAAAACGTCCCTGATTGCTCTTGGAACTGCCCCAGATCCCTTCTGGAGCCTCCCCAAATCCCTCAGAACTCTTGAAAATCCCTTGGAAAACCCCAAAATCCTTCTTGGAACTGCCCCAAATCCCTGAGAATTCCCCCAGATCCCTCAGAAAGCCCCAGATCCTCCCCAGATCCCCTGAGAATTCCCCCAGACCCCTCAGAAAGCCCCAGGTCCCCTCTGGAACCTCTCCCAGATGCCCCCAAAATCCTCGGGAACAACCCCAAACCCCCTGAGCCGTCCCCAGCTCCCCCCGGACTGATCCCAAATCCCCCCGGAGCCAGCCCAGGTCCCCTCTGGAAGCTCCCCGAGTCCCTCGGGAAGCCGCAGATCCCCGGGAGCCGCCGGGCAGCGCCGGGAAAGCCCAAAGCCCCGCGGCAGTGCCGCATCCCGGCCGGAGCTGCCCCGGGAGCCCCGCGGGGCCGGGGCCGGGGCCGGGATGCGCCGTCCCAGCGGATCCAGCGCGCCCGGCCGGGCTCGGCCAGCGCGGCCCAGGGCAGGGAGCGCTGGTGGGGCGGGAGCGGGAGCGGAGCGCGAACGGGACCAGCGCAGAGCCAAGGGGGGAGAGGCCCCGGCCCCACAGAGAGCGGGGCCGGAGCGCGGGGCCGGGCGGGGATGGCTCGGCGATTGTTCCGGGCGATTCGGGCGCTCGGAGCGATCTGGGCGGGATTCCTGGGCTGCTTCTGTGAGGTTTGGCCGGGATTTTGAGGGAAGTTTCTGTGGGGATTTTTTGGGTGCATTTCCTCGGGCTTTGGGTGGGATGGGAAGGGACTTGGGGGCATTTTTTGTGGAATTTGGAGGGGTTTGGTGGGATTTTGGTATGGATTTTTGGAGTGGATTTGGAGTGGATTTTGGGGGGATTTTGGGGAAATTTCGGAGGGATATTTTGGGTAATTTGGTGGGATATTTTGTGTGGATTTTGTGTGATTGGGGCATTTTGGGGGGCATTTTTGTACAGATATTTTTTTTGTGGATTCTGTGGGATTTTCATGGGAATTTAGTGTGACCTTTTGAGGGATTTTCTGTGGCATTTGCGGGGGGGGGGGGGGGTTGAGGGATTTCTGTGAGCCTTGGGGTGATTTTTGGGGTGAGTTTTGTGGGCTTTTGGGTGGAATTTTTGTGGAGATTTACCTGGGATTTTGTGTGGATTTTCTGGCATTTTCAAGGATTCTATGGTGGAATTTTTATGGGATTTTAATGGTATTTTTGGTAGGAATTTTTGTGAGGATTTTGAGAGATTTTTGTTGGATTTGGGGTGTTTATTTGGGGATTTTTTTGGATTTGGGTGATATTTTTGTGAGGGATTTTGGGGCATCTTTGTGAGTTTATTATTATTATTATTTTGGTGCGGTATTTTGTGGTTTTTCTCAGGATTTTGTTGGGATTTTGGTGTTTTCTCTTGGGATTTTGGGCAGATTTTGTGTTGTGTATCCAGAGTGACTTTGGGCAGCTCTGGGGCAGCTTTTGGGGTTTGTCTCCCGTGTCCCCCAGCTGTGGCAAAGCCCCGAAGCACATCCTGTTCCTGCCCAGCTCCCTGAGCAGCCCCAGGAGCTGATGCTCCCCCTGCTCCTCAGCCAGGGAGATCTGGGGCAATCCCGGCATTCTGGCATTCCGGCCGGGCTTTGGGGCACTGCGGGATTTTGGGGCTTGGGGGTGAGAGGCTGAGGGGGGCTTGGAGCTGGATGTTTTGGGAAAATATCGGGATTTTGGGGGTGAATGTCTGGGATTTTAGGGGGAATTTCTGGATCTTTGGAGGAAAATACCAGGATTGGGGGGGAGGATATTCTGGATTGTTAGGGAGGAAATTTCTGGATTTTTGGTTGTGAATGTCTGGATTTTTAGGGGGGAATTTATGAATTTTTGGGTGAGGACTTACGGATTTTTTGGGAAGGGATTTCTGGATATTTTTGAGGGGGAATGTTTCTGGATTTTTTGGAGGAAAGTTCTGGATTATTTTTGGGGGGAGAAATTTCTGGATTGTTGGGAACGCTTCTGTATTTTTGGGGAATGTTTCTGGATGAGGAATGGGGTTAGTTTTGGATTTTTTGGGGAGGAATATTTCTGGATTTTCTGAGGAACAGAAATTCCTATTTATGGGAATGTTCCAGGATTTTTTGGGTGAACATTTCTGAATTTCTTTGGAGAACATTTCTGAAATTCTGGGGGAATGATTCAGAGCATTTCTGAATTTGGGGAGAACATTCCCAGGTTTTTTGGGGAGCATTCAGAGGTTTTTTGGGGAACATTCCTGGGTTTCTGGGATAAGATTCCCAGGTTTCTGGGGGAACATTCCTGGGTGTCTGGGGAAGGTTCCCGGGTGTTCCGGGCTCTCCTGGCCCCGTTCCCATCCCAGGTTCCCGGGGTTCCAGGAGCTGCGCTGGTGCCCGGGCGCCGCGACATCGCCTCGCTGCAGTTGGACACCGAGGTGCAGGCGGGCGCCGCCCGCGAGGCCCTGCAGGGCTCCAGCATCACCCAGAGCCACCCATGGAGATCTCCTTCACCAAAAAGTGACCCAGAACACCCCAAACCGCACCAAAATAACCCCAAACCCCCAAAAAACGGGCCTGAAATACCCCAAAATCCCTAAAAATCTGCCTCAAACCCACCCCTAAATAACCAAAATGTGCCCCCAAACACTCCAAATCCCTCCAAACCACCCTGTAATCTCAGAGGAATGCCCTGAAATCCCTCCAAATCACCCCAAAATTCTTCAAAGCTGCACCAGAATACCCTAAAGCTGCCCCAAAACACCTCAAATGCCTTCAAGCTGCCCCAAAATCCCATGGAAACACCCTGCAGTCCCTCCAAACCACATAAAAATCCCATAGAAATACCCTGAAATCCCTCAAAGTGCCCCAAAATCCTTTAGAAACCCCTGAAATCCCATAAATGTGCTCCCTAATCCCATAGGAACACCCGAAAATCCCTCAAAACCACCCCTAAACACCCTAAATCCCATAAACCTGCACCCAAATCCCATAGACCTCCCGCCAAATCCCAAGAAAATACTCCAAAATCTCAGCAAACTGCCCCAAAAATGGTCCTGACCCTGCCCCAAACCCCCTGCACGCCCCCACTCGCCCAGGTAAGTTCAGCTCAGCCCAGCCCAAATCCTCCCTTTTTTATCCTAAATCCTTTTTTGTCCTACATCCTCCTTTTCTATCCCAAATCCTCATTTTTTTAATTCCAAATCCTCCTTTTTTTAACCCCAAAATCATTTTTAATCCCTAATGTCTTTTTCACCCTAACTCCTTCTTTTCCCAACCTAAATCCTCCTTTTCCCATGACAAATTCTCCTTTTTAGTCCCCACATCCTTTGTCTGTCCCCAAATCCCTTTTCCAATACCAAAATCTCCCTTTTCCACCCCAATTCCCCGCCTCGTTCCCCTTTCCACATCCCAAATCCCCTTTTCCCATCCCAAATCCTTCCCAGTCCATCCTAAATCCCCTTTTCCCACCCAGGATCTTTCCCCATCCTGAATCCCCCAATTCCCACCCATTCCCCTTTTTTTCCCGGTGTTGTACCCAGGGTCTTTCTGCAGACATTGCACCTGGAGCTGCCCCAAATAACCCCAAACAAACCCCAAATAACCCTAAACAAACCCCAAATAACCCCAAACAAACCCCACTGTGTCCCCCAGGGCTGGAGTGGATATGGGGGGTCATGACCCCAAACTCTGGGGACTGGGAGGATTGATCCTAAAATTTGGGGTTTAGGGGGGTTTGACACCTCGGGGTTTGGGAGTTTTTGACCCCAAACTTTGGGAACTGGGGGAGTTCGACACCCCAGGGTTTGGGATTTTGGGGTTTATTTCCCATGATTTGGGGATCAGGGGGTTTCACCCCCAAACGTTGGGATCAGGGTGATTGGACAACCCAGGTGTTTCAACCCCCAGGATTTGGGGTTTGGGGGTTTAGACACAAAAATTTGGAAACTGTGGGAATTGACCAACTGATTTTGGGGGATTTAACCCCAAAGTGGGGGAGATCAGGGGAATTTGACACCCCAGGGTTTGGGATTGAGGAGGTTGACCCCAAAGTTTGGGAATTGAGGGGTTTGACCCCAAACTTTCGAGAGGAGGCGGGTGGACAACCCAGATATTTCAATCCCCAGGAGTCGAGGCTTGGGGGTTTTAACCCCAAACTTTGGGGGCTGGGGGTGTTGGACACATCAGGATTGGGGATTTGGGGGTATTTAACCAACCCAAGCACCTGCAGCAACGTGTGTTACCCCCCTTTGGACAGAGGGGTGAGGAGAACCATCTCTGTCCAGCCACGAGCTCCAAAGCTCTCTGTGGGAGCTGTGAATTAAAAGGCCTTTACACACTCACTTTTCACATCTTCCCTGTCTGCTGTGTTGCAACTCTTGGCAAGATTTGCCTCCTGCTTGCTGGGAGCTGCTGTGGCCCAGGGCCAGCACAGAGCTGGGCTGGGTGGGCCAGGCAGTGTGGTGGAGAGTCTTGGCTGATCTTGGTGTGTGCCTGGCCTCACAAAAGGCTTGGAAGGTTTGCCTGCCAAGGTGTCCTGCTCACTGGCTCTCCCTGTGCATCGTGGAGAGCACAAGGTAGGCATTTCTGGCAGCTGGGCATCAGCAGGCCTTCCAATGGGGGCGTGTTGTGGAGCGAGCCCAGCTGAGATACCCTGAGAGGAGCCCAGGGCTCCTTGCTCCTCTCTGCTGGCCCGTGAGCGTCTGTCTGCTCTCGGGATGGCCCTGGCTGTGTCAGGGCTGCTGCGTGGGCACGAGACAGCCGGTCCTGTCCCGCTGGGTCCCAGCAGTACCTGGCAGCCGTCCCGCATCGACGTCCGGATGCTGGCCAAGACAGGCCCTGGGAGCTGAGCAAGCTGATTTGAAGCTTTTGCAGGTGCCAACAGGTCAAGGCCAACAGTGTTCCCTCAGGATACAGCATTCCTGAGGGGCTTCCCCGGAGCTGCCTGATGCCACCCACTCCTTGTGGCACCAGTTGCTTTCCTGTGGAAGGTTCTACCTTCCCCAAGAGCAGAGAGGGAGCTGGAGAAAGAGCTTGCTAGGCTGCTCTCCATCCTGTACCAGGAGCCCTGGGTGAGCGGAGTAGTCCCAGCTGAGCGCAGATGTGCCAATGGAAGAGCCGTGCCAATGGAAGGTTCGGTGGGAAGGATGATCCAGGATCCATAGGCCTGGCAGCCTGAGCTTGCTGCCGGGGAAGGCCTTGGAGCAGATCCTCCTGAGTGCCATCCCATGGCATGTCAGGGAACCAGGGGGTCTGCGGGAGGGAGGGAAACTCTGCGGAGGGATGGGGACAGCTGGGGGTCCTGGCAGGATGTTGAGGGCTTCTGTGCGGTGTTTGCAGGGTGTTGGTGTTGGAGGTGTGTTGGGGAAGGAGTTGTCTGGGAGGTGAGAGGTCTAGGCTGGAATTTCAGTCCATTTGAAGGCAGCATCTGTGACTTGGCACAGCTTTGCTTATGGGACGCAGAAGGAATATCTGTGACGGCTTCTGTTCATGGTCCTGATTCTGCTGCAGCGAACAAGAGGGGAGAGCTGTACTTTATTGGCCACTTAGATCTCTATCCCGGGGCAGGGTTAACCATTTTGCCATCTACTCATTGTTGCCAGCAGTTGCTCCAGGTGTTCCTGCCAACAGCCCCTGCAGGCAGGAGCACAGCCCCCAGTGCCCGTGGGTTTGGCTCCCTCTGGTACAGAAGCCCCCAGGGACACAGGTCTCTGGGGCAGGAGACGGCACCAGCCCTGCCAGGGCTTCGGGGGTGGCAGGTCTGCTTGGGCAGGGACTCTGCCTCACCTGCTGGTGTCAGCACTCCCTGGGCCCCAGGGCTCAGAGCAGCATTCCTGCCCTGGCCCACAGTTCCTTGTCCGTGTCACACTCGGGGGTTTAGGATGGCCACGAGCCAGGATGTGTCCTGAGGAGGCCGTGCCAGCTTCTGTGGAAGGCCCTGTGCCCTTCCCAGCGCGGCTGCGTCGGCAGCCCTGGGTGCTCCTTCTGCTGCCCTGAGCCCGCAGAGCAGGGCAGCGTTTGCTGATGGTCTGAGCCCTTCCTAAAGATCCTGTTGGGCTGTCTCAGACACTTGAGGCCAGGGATTCCTTCCAACCTGGGCCACTTTGGGTGGGCAGGGGGCAGCCCCAGCACAGGGGGCAGTGTTTCCAAGGGCCCTTTGTGACACATGCAGCATGGAATGGAGCCCGGTGTCCAAGGGCCCTTGCTGACACGGTGCAGCATGGAATGGAGCCCGGCGTCCAAGGGCCCTTTGTGACACATGCTGACATAGGAGCTGGAAGTGGCAAGAGCACGCCACAGAGCTCAGAGCAGGCGAAGGGACAGGACGGGACAGAGCGGTGCTGTGAGGAGTCCCGGCACAGCGCGCTCGTTCCTGTCCGACCCAGAGCTTTTCTGAGGCATTATTCCTGCAGCTGACCTCGAGGCCAGACCACAGGACTCAGTAACCTGCGGCCTTCCGAGACTTCAATTCTGCAGGTGCCCTTGAGGGCAGAGCGTGGGACTTGGTACCCCAGAGTTTTCCAAGGCATCTCTCCTGAGGGTAGCCAGAAATCCAGTCAGTGACATGGGGCAGGGAGCCCTGAGAGTAACCAAGCTGACCTGGATGGAGGAGGAAGAAGGCGACCCTGCAGCTGCCCCAGCACAGGAGACTGAATAGGTGGTGCTGTTCCATCCACCACAGGAGGGTGAGTGGCAGAGCCAGGCTGCAAGGCTGGTGCCTTCAGCCAGCTTGGCCCAATCCCATCCCATCCCATCCCATCCCATCCCATCCCATCCCGTCACATCCCATACTCTGGTGACATGTCCATGGACAGGACGGAAGAGGGGCCCGGGCAGTGTTGCCTTCATGGGAGGCAACGGCGACCTGGTTGCAAGGAACAGCACGGCAGCCCAGTCTCCCCTGGTCCACTCGGGCTAACGACACACGCAGGACACCAATGTGGTGGACGGTCGAAAAGCCTTTATTATCTTATCTCATGGGTTTAAATAGTCTTGGGGGACTCTGCTACGTCAGGGGGGGTTGGCAGAGTCTCTAGGGTTAGTCAGGAGTGGAAAACTACTGGGTTAGGTGTGGTTACATTCTTTGGGGTAATGGATAACATGTTGCAGGGTGAGAGGGCGATGGGGGTCTTTCTTTCTGTCACATCCCGAAATCTTCCGTTCGCCTGTCCCTATCTACTACAGGGCAGACACCCCGCAGTGGCCGTGCTCCATCCACCTGGGACATCCCGGGGCTGTCCCTGCCTGGGCAGCGCAGGGCTGGGCTGTGTTCTCCGGCCTCTCCCGCAGCCCCTCAGCTCGGGCTGCGCTCGCTCTTTGCCAGGTGCAGCCCTGGACCAGACACAAGAGCAGGAACCCGCCCTTGGCCGCTTCCACAGAACAGCACAGGTACCTGCAGCCATCCCCACCTGGGCTGGGCCTGCTGGCACTGCTCAGCTCAGCAGCACACCTGCAGCACTCTGTGGCTTCTTGCCCTTCTCCTACAGCTCGTTTGCAAATTCATCAAGAGAATTTGGAAGGAAGAGACCAGCACCATGGGCCCTGGGCTCAGAGCATACTCAGAGCTCCTGGGACATGAGACCAGTGCCATCCTGCTAGATTTGCTTGTGCAGAGGGGTGTTTCCAGAGCAGAGCAAGTAGGCAGCTGTGGCCAGGCTTCAATTCCCCCATGAGTCACACGGCTTCCCAAGCCACAGTGCTGGCCCCTGTGAGCCTTTGAGGCCATCGCAGTGTGGTGGGAAGGGAAGCACTTCTCTGGGGACACTGGGAACACTGCTCCCTCTGGCAGCTTTCCAAGTCTCCCTGTGCCTTCTCCAGGTGCCCGCCATGGTGAGGTACATCCACCAGTGGCTCATGGCCAATGATTCTGTGGAGCACAGGCTGGACAACGCCCTGCTGTATCTCACAGAAGCGCAGCCAAATGACGCAATAATGACACTCCTGTGTGTGGCCCCATCCTGTGACAGGTATGAGGCCCACCTGCCCAGAGGGCTCAGGGCTCCCCAGCCCATCAGCCTGCACAGCCTGTCCCAGGTGTCTGACCAACAGAGAGTCCCAGGGCCCTCTGGCTGCTCCCTTTCCCAGCCCTGGCACGTTAGCCCCGATCTTGCTGCCATGCTCCCTTGCTGCCCCTCAGGGGCCTGTCCCCACAGGGCTGGGCTGTCTGACTGCTGCTGGAGAGGGGCAGTGGGAAAAGACAGAGCCGTCAGTCAACCCGGGCCCCTAGAGATGCCCAGGCCACGGTGTGTGTCTGAGATCCCCTGAGATGGAGCTCTAACCCCGCAGAGCTGCCATGGCCATGTGGAAGAGCATCATGTGCACGCCCTGGACTGCAGTGCTGGCACAGCAGATACTCCTGGATGTGCTGGGGAGCTGGCCAGAGCACAGCACGTGCACCTCCGATGGGGACAAAAAAGGTGTCTTTGTCCTGGCTGTGAGTTTCTGCCAGTGGACTTTGCTGGCCCCAAGGCCACCTCTCCAGCAGCTCTCCATCCTCCTTTCCCCAGTGCATCTCCCTGCCTCAGGCACTGGACTGAAACCTGGCCTCGGGGCAGCTTCAGGGCCACCAGGCCCAGTGCTCCCCCTGTGTCTCTCTGGGCCTCTCCCTCCCGTGCTCGGGCCCTGCCACCCGAACACCTCAGCACTGAGCGCTGTCTCAGGGGGCTTTGTCCTTTGCAGGCAACTGTGGTGATATGGAAGATCCTCCAGGAGTCCTGTGTCCCAGATATAGTGATGGTGCATTTCCCACAGTTATTTTTGCATCTGCTCTTCCAAGTGTTCTTCAGCACCAAAGAGATGCCAGAGGAGGTCGATACCTTCTGGAAGAGATGCCAGGAAGAACACGGCCTTGCCACTAGCCCCAAATAGTGCTCCATCCCAGTCCTTCTGTCCCTGCCACACAGCCAGGGCAGGAGCCAGTGTTCCCAGTCTGACCCGGGCTTTGATCTGCACTCAGGTTTGCAGTGAGGACCCTGAAGTCCCTGCTGTGCCGAATGGACTATGAGGATGTGGTGGTGTCAATGAAACGCAAGCGTGGCTGGGACACACTGCTCTGTGCTGACACCCACCATTATGCCGTGGGTCTGCTGGCCAGGTGAGACCCCCTTCTCCCCATTGCTCCCGGCATTTGTGCTCTGTGTCTGGGGTATCCCACTCAGTCCCCATGACTGTGGGCCAGAGGGATGAGGGACGGCCAAGCAGACTGGGAAAGGCTGGGAGAGGAGGGTGCCCAGTAGCAGCCACATCTCCAAGGGCCCAGGTCCCCCTGCAGGGTGGGGGGTAAAGACAAGAACTGCGTCAGTCTGTCCTGGGAGGGGCTTCCCCCCACCCTGGCTCAGGGTCATAGTGTTGTAGGAGCAGGCCCCCAGCCGGGTAATCATTATTACTGACTCCATGTAGTGCAGAAGTCTGATTAATAATTAACTTTATTAGGAAACCCATTGTTCTTATAGATAGTTATGATATAGGTAGATTTAATTGGTTTTCTAGTCTAAATACTATCACCATTAGTTAATTAAGAAAGCACCCTTTGGTAGACAAATCTCCGTAACATATTCCATATGTTCACAATACCAGGTGCAGCATGTTAAGATAAGAATGATTTTCATTCTTTCCTCTGATCTTCTCAGACTTTCTCAGGCGATGCCTGGGAAAGTTGTCTGTTTCTCTCTGAGGCCAGAGAGCTGCTGCCACATCTTAGTGCCATTTTCCTCCTTGCAGAGAGATGTGCAATGAATCCACCTGCTTGTGCAAAAGCATCTCATGATGTCTCCTTGAGTTTCTCAGCAAAGAGATGCTGTACTGGCACTTCCCTGCCCTGGCATTCCTTGTGGAGGTGAGTCTGAAGGCTGGCGCTGCCTCCCAGCTCTCTGCCCTCTCGCAGCCGCAGCTGCCTGGGACGGTGCCCACGCCCTGTGCTGCTGCCTGGTCCCCGCCCTGTGCAGTTCTGGGCTCCTGCTGGCCGGGTCCCCTGTCACTGCCCTGTGCCTTTCAGGTCCTGCATTGCCTGGATTTGAGCGCATGCAGTGACAGCATCATGGATCTCTTGTCGAGGCACTTGCTGAGTGAGCGCACAGAGATGCGCCGCCAGGTCCTGAGGGCCCTCCTCTTGCTCAGGGATAATCCCTCGCTGGTAAGGAGGGGCAGCAGCTGAAGCCGTGCAGGCAGCGTGGGGCTGGGGAACGCAGTCGCTGGAACTTGGCTGGGCTTCAGGCACTGGGGCAGCCGCTCCCAGCTCTCCTGCCTCCCACTTCAGCTGCCCGAGTGCTGCGGGACAGGCCTTTGGCTACTGGGCACTGTGGCAGCAGGGTGGCCTTTCACACACTTTTGTTCCAAACAGGCCAAAAGAATGTGGAGCCTGACTGAGGTCTCACAGTGCTCACCAAGGATCCTTGGATGGTAAGAAGGGGCAGTGGCTGAAGCTGCGCTGGGCAAAGCAGCCCCTTGGGCTGGCAGGGCTTCAGGAGCTGAGGCAGCTGCCCCCAGCTCTCCTGCCTCACCTGCCCCAGTGCTTTGGGAAAGGCCTTCGGCCTCTCTGTGATGTCACACGTACATCGCTGTGATGTCACACTGAAACTGTGAGGTCACATAGCTGTTTGTGATGTCACAGTGACAGCTATGTGATGTCACAAAGCCCTCTGTGATGTCCCACAAACATTTCTGTGATATCATACAACTTCCTGTGATGTCACACTGACATCTCTGTGATGTCACACAGCTCTCTGTGATTTCACAGGGACATCTTTCTGATGTCACAATATCTCTTGTGATGTACACAGACAACTCTGTGACGCCACGAAGCTCTATGTGATCGCTGTGCTCTCACACATCCTCCTCTGATGTCACAGAGACATTTTTGTGATGTCACACTGACATCTCTCTAATGTCAGACAGCTCTCTGTGATGTCACACAGCTTTTTGTGAGGTCACACAGACATCTCTCTGATGTCACACAACTCTCTTTGATGTCACACTGACATTTCTGTGATGTCACACAACTGTCTTTAATGTCACATAGCTCTCTGTGATGTCACACAGCTTTTTGTGATGTCACATGGACATCTCTGTGATGTCACACTGCTCTCTGTCATGTCACAAGGTCATCTTTGTGATGTCACACAATCTCCACTTGATGTCACAAAGACATCTGTGTGAGGTGACTCTGACATCTCTGTGATGTCACACAGCTCTCTGTGATGCCACACGGTCATCTAAGTGATGTCATACAACCTCCTATGATGTCACAATGATATCTCTATTATGTCACACTGAAACCTTTGTGACATGGCACAGCTCCCTGTGATTTCACACTAAGCCTGTGATGTCACAAAGCTCTCTGTGAGGTTACACAGACATCTCTGTGATGTCACACAACTTCTTGTGATGTCACAGAGACATATCTGTGACGTCACATAGCTCTCTGTGACATCACATGGACATCTCTGTGATGTCACACAACCTCCTGTGATGTCACATGAACATCTCTGTGATGTCAAGATGACATCTCTGTGATGTCACACTGACATCTCTGTGATGTCACACAGCTCTCTGTGATGTCACATTGACTTCCCTGTGATGTCACACACTCTGTGATGTCATAATGACGTCTCTATGATGTCGCACCACTCTCTGTGATGTCACATGGACACCTTTGTGATGTCACACAACCTCCTGTGATGTCACAGAGACATTTCTGTGATGTCACACGGAGATCTCTATGATGTCACACAGCTCTTTGTGATGTCACACAGATATCTGTGATGTCACATGGACATCTGTCTTGGTTAGATAAGACAGGAGTCTGTGAAAGAGGGCAAAGCCTCCTGTGCAATGGAGAACGGCAAACCCCCCTCCCTCTGAATTACGAGGATCTTTAAATTAAAAGGCTCTCAGGCAAAGATATGGGAGTGGGAGTAACAATTCTTTACTAGGAGAAAACTAGACAACAATTTAAAAAGGCAAATGCAATCGGTACAAACAAAACTAGTGAAAGAAAAAGTCTAGAACCTGAGGAATGCCAGTATCAGGTTTTGCTGGGACAATTGCTTTCCCTTGCAATAGTTGATGAGTTGCAGCTGAAGTGGTGATCTTTAGAAGGGTATAATTTTCCTCTGAAGATCTGGTGGCAGTGGGGGCCGGTCTTCCTCTGCGCCGGGGTTGCCTCTGAGCTCCGCTGCCGTCGCCTCTGCGCGCGCCGGCTGCTTCGCTGCGAGTGCCGCCGAAGAGAGAGAGAGAGCGAGAGCTGCTTTTCTGGGAATCCCGCGAAGAGAGAGAGAGAGCTGCTTCTCTCGGAGTCCCGCGAAGAAGAGGGAGAGCTGCTTCTCTCGGAATCCCGCGAAGAGAGAGAGCGAGAGCTGCTTCTCTCGGAGTCCCGCGAAGAAGAGGGAGAGCTGCTTCCCCCCTCTGGGTGGGACCCCTCACGGTGTTACATTTTTTCAGCCTTTCATTGAATCAGTCAAAGGTGTATACACAAACCATTGTCTCTGAGAGAGATAACAAAAAACCTGTCCAACCGGTTCACCTTCGACAGATGGCAAATGGAATACAAGCTTATCTTACAACCCAGGACAACATCTCTGTGATGTCACATTGACTCACTGTGATGTCACACAGCTCTCTGTGATGTCACATGGTCATCTCTGTTATGTCACACTGAGATCTCTGTGATGTCACACAACCTCCTGTGATGTCACACAGTCATCTCTGTGACGTCACACAGTATTTTGTGATGTCACACACGCATCTCTCTGATGTCACACAACTCTCTTTGATGTCACACTGACATCTCTGTGATGTAACACTGTCATATCCGTGATGTCACACAAAATACTGTGATATCACATTGGCATCCCTTTGATGTCACACAGCTCTCTGTCATGTCATGCGGTCACATCTGTGATGTCACACTGACATTTCTGTGATGTCACACAATTTTTTGTGATGTCACAAGGACATCTCTTTGATGTCACACAACTCTCTGTCATGTCACACTGTTCTCTGTCATGTGACAACGTCATCTTTGTGATGTCACACAAGCTCCACTTGATGTCACCTAGACATCTTTTTGATGTCACTCTGACATCCCTGTGAAGTCACACAGCTCTCTGTGATGTCACATTGACATCTCTGTGATGTCACAATGCCATGTCTGTGATGTCACACAGACAGCTGTCTGTGATGTCACACTTACATCTTTGTGATGTCATGCAAGCTCCTGTGATGTCACAGAGACATCTCTGTGATTTCACACAGCTCTCTGTGATGTGAAACTGACATCTCAATGATACCATGAAGCTCTCTGTGATGTCACATGGTCATCTCTGTGATGTCACACTGACATGTCTGTGATGTGACACTGACAGCACAGCCTGGAGCAGAGCCCGCGCGGCCTCGGGCTGCAGCAGCAGGCAGGGGCACAGCTGCCAGCCCGCACACCGAGCACCACGCTCAGGGGCTGCTCCAGGCTGGGGCTGCGGCTTCCCTGCCCTCCTTACCAGGATCTTAATGAACCTCCACAGTTTCTCCTTCTTTACAGATTTTTTAAGGTCTCTCCTATTCAGGAATTTGGGCAAACAAAGCAGGGTTTCCTGAGAAGACTGGAGAGCAATAGAGACATGGAAATGTCCCCGCAGCCCAGAGCCCAGGATCATCATGCCTGTGCCAGGGCCAGGAGGAGGCTGCAGCCCGCAAGGCGCCAGGGCAGGAGGCAGCCCAGCCCCCTCCCAGGGGAACAGCAGCAGCCCAGGTGTCCTCACCTCTGCCACACACTGATTCTCCTCATGGCAGTGGAAGAAGAGTGGCAGCATGCTCTGACACACTTGTGTCATCAGGGGCTTTTTTCCTTCTTCTGCTACAGCAGACAGCAAGGTTCGAAAGACAAACATGGAGAGCTGCTGCACGTGGATATCGTCCTGTGGAACAGGAAGTAAACAAGACCTTGGCATCAGCTGATTCTGGCCCACGTTGGCGCAGGCCTGCATCTCCACAGGGCACCAAGTGTCTGGGCAGCAGCCAGTGGCCGTGGCTGAGGGCACAGAGCCTTACATGGTCAAAGAGTGGCAGGAGCACCTTAGCCAGCTGCAGGGCGATGGGGCTGGGTATTGGGGTGTGATTAACCAGGAACAAATCACTAACTAGAACAATGGCCATCCTGACCATATCACTATCATTTTCCTGCAGGAGCTCCCCGAGGCTTTCGGTCAGGCTCCACATTCTTTTGGCCTGTTTGGAACAAAAGTGTGTGAAAGGCCACCCTGCTGCCACAGTGCCCAGAGGCCAAAGGCCTGTCCCGCAGCACTCGGGCAGCTGAAGTGGGAGGCAGGAGAGCTGGGAGCGGCTGCCCCAGTGCCTGAAGCCCAGCCAAGTTCCAGCGACTGCGTTCCCCAGCCCCACGCTGCCTGCACGGCTTCAGCTGCTGCCCCTCCTTACCAGCGAGGGATTATCCCTGAGCAAGAGGAGGGCCCTCAGAACCTGGCGGCGCATCTCTGTGCGCTCACTCAGCAAGTGCCTCGACAAGAGATCCATGATGCTGTCACTGCATGCGCTCAAGTCCAGGCAATGCAGGACCTGAAAGGCACAGGGCAGTGACAGGGGATCCGGCCAGCAGGAGCCCAGAACCGCACAGGGCGGGGACCAGGCAGCAGCACAGGGCGTGGGCACCGTCCCAGGCAGCTGCGGCTACGAGAGGGCAGAGAGCTGGGGGGCAGCGCCAGCCTTCAGACTCACCTCCACAAGGAATGCCAGGGCAGGGAAGTGCCAGTACAGAATCTCTTTGCTGAGAAACTCAAGGAGACATCATGAGATGCTTTTGCACAAGCAGGTGGATTCATTGCACATCTCTCTGCAAGGAGGAAAATGGCACTAAGATGTGGCAGCAGCTCTCTGGCCTCAGAGAGAAACAGACAAATTTCCCAGGCATCGCCTGAGAAAGTCTGAGAAGATCAGAGGAAAGAAAAAAAAACATTCTTATCTTAACATGCTGCAACTGGTATTGTGAACATGTGGAATATGTTATGGAGATTTGTCTACCAAAGGGTGCTTTCTTATCTAATGGTGATAGTATTTAGACTAGAAAACCAATTAAATCTACCTATATCATAACTATCTATAAGAACAATGGGTTTCCTAATAAAGTTAATTATTGATCAGAATTCTGCAATACATGGAGTCAGTGATAATGATTACCCGGCTGGGGGCTTGCTCCTACAACACTATGACCCTGAGCCAGGGTGGGGGGAAGCCCCTCCCAGGACAGACTGACACAGGTCTTGTCTCTACCCCCCACCCTGCAGGGGGACCTGGGCCCTTGGAGATGTGGCTGCTACTGGGCACCCTCCTCTCCCAGCCTTTCCCAGTCTGCTTGGCCATCACTCATCCCTCTGGCCCATGGCCATGGGGACTGAGTGGGATACCACAGACACAGAGCACAAATGCCGGGAGCAATGGGGAGAAGGGGGTCTCACCTGGCCAGCAGACCCACGGCATAATGGTGGGTGTCAGCACAGAGCAGCGTGTCCCAGCCACGCTTGCGTTCCATTGACAACACCACATCCTCATAGTCCATTTGGCACAGCAGGGACTTCAGGGTCCTCACTGCAAACCTGAGTGCAGAGCAAAGCCCGGGTCACACTGAGAACACTGGCTTCTGCCCTGGCTGTGTGGCAGGGACAGAAGGACTGGGATGGAGCACTATTTGGGGCTAGTGGCAAGGCCGTGTTTTTTCTGGCATCCCTTCCAGAAGGTATCGACCTCCTCTGGCATCTCTTTGGTTCTGAAGAACATTTGGAAGAGCAGATGCAAAAATAACTGTGGGAAATGCACCATCACTATATCTGGGACACAGGGCTCCTGGAGGATCTTCCATATCACCACAGTTGCCTGCAAAGGACAAAGCCCCCTGAGACAGGGCTCAGTGCCAAGGTGTCTGTGTGGCAGGGCCCGAGCGTGGCAGGGAGAGGCCCGGAGAGAACAGGGGGAGCACCGGGCCTGGTGGCCCTGGAGCTGCCCCGAGGCCAGGTTTCAGCCCAGCGCCTGAGGCAGGGAGATGCACTGGGGAAAGGAGGATGAAGAACTGCTGGAGAGATGGCCTTGGGGCCAGCAAAGGCAGAAACTCACAGCCAGGACAAAGACACCTTTTTTGTCCCCATCGGAGGTGCACGTGCTGTGCTCTGGCCAGCTCCCCAGCACATCCAGGAGTATCTGCTGTGCCAGCTCTGCAGTCCAGGGCGTGCACATGATGGTCTTCCACATGGTCAAAGCAGCTCTGTGGGGTCAAAGCTCTGTCTCAGGGGATCTCAGACACACACCGTGGCCTGGGCATGTCTAGGGGCCCGGGTTGACTGACGGCTCTGCCTCTGCCCACTGCCCCTCTCCAGCGGCAGCCAGGCAGCCCAGCCCTGTGGGGACAGGCCCCTGAGGGGCAGCAAGGGAGCATGGCAGCAGGCTCAGGGGCTGACATGCCAGGGCTGGCAAAGGGAGCAGCCAGAGGGCCCTGGGACTCTCTGTTGGTCAGACACCTGGGACAGGCTGTGCAGGCTGATGGGCTGGGTAGCCCTGAGCCCTCTGGGCAGGTGGGCCTCATACCTGTCACAGGATGGGGCCACACGCAGGAGTGTCATTATTGCGTCATTTGGCTGCGCTTCTGTGAGATACAGCAGGGCGTTGTCCAGCCTGTGCTCCACAGAATCATTGGCCATGAGCCACTGGTGGATGTACCTCACCATGGCGGGCACCTGGAGAAGGCACAGGGAGACTTGGAAAGCTGCCAGAGGGAGCAGTGTTCCCAGGGTCCCCAGAGAAATGCTTCCCTTCCCACTGCACTGCGATGGCCTCAAAGGCTCACAGGGGCCAGCACTGTGGCTTGGGAAGCTGTGTGACTCATGGGGGAATTGAAGCCTGGCCACAGCTGCCTACTTGCTCTGCTCTGGAAACACCCCTCTGCACAAGCAAATCTAGCAGGGTGGCACTGGTCTCATGTCCCAGGAGCTCTGAGTATGCTCTGAGCCCAGGGCCCATGGCGCTGGTCTCATTCTGCCAAATTCTCTTGATGAATTTGCAAACGAGTTGTAGGAGAAGGGCAAGAAGCCATGGAGAGCTCCAGGTGTGCTGCTGGGCTGAGCAGTGCCAGCAGGCCCATCCCAGGTGGGGATGGCTGCAGGTACCTGCGCTGTTCTGCGGAATCGGCCACGGCTGCGTTTCTGCTCTCGTGTGCGCTGCACGGCTGCACCTGGCAAAGAGCGAGCGCAGCCCGAGCTGAGGGGCTGCAGGAGAGGCCGGAGAACACAGCCCAGCCCTGCGCTGCCCAGGCAGGGACAGCCCCGTGACAGCCCAGGGTACGGAGCACGGCTGTGGGGTGTCTGCCCGGCCCCTATTCCATCCTGTCCATGGGCATGGCCCCAGGGGATGGGATGGGATGGGATGGGATGGGATGGGATGGGATGGGATGGGATGGGATGGGATGGGATGGGATGGGATGGGATTGGGCCAAGCTGGCTGAAGGCACCAGCCTTGCAGCCTGGCTCTGCCACTCACCCTCCTGTGGTGGATGGAACAGCACCACCTATTCAGTCTCCTGTGCTGGGGCAGCTGCAGGGTCGCCTTCTTCCTCCTCCATTCACGTCAGCTTTGGCACTCTCAGGGCTCCCTGCCCCATGTCACTGACTGAATTTCTGGCTACCCTCAGGAGAGATGCCTTGGAAAACTCTGGGGTACCAAGTCCCACGCTCTGCCCTCAAGGGCACCTGCAGAATTGAAGCCTCGGAAGGCCACATGGCACAGAGTCCTGCGGTCTGCCCTTGAGGTCAGCTGCAGGAATAATGCCTCAGAAAAGCTCTGGGTCGGACAGGAACGAGCGCGCTGTGTGGGGGCTCCTCACGGCACCGCTCTGTCCCGTCCTGTCCCGTCGCCTGCTCCGAGCACTGTGGCGTGCTCTTGCCACTTCCAGCTCCTATGTCAGCATGTGTCACAAAGGGCCCTTGGACGCCGGGCTCCATTCCATGCTGCACCGTGTCAGCAAGGGCCCTTGGACACCGGGCTCCATTCCATGCTGCATGTGTCACAAAGGGCCCTTGCACACACTGCCCCTGCGCTGGGGCTGCCCCCTGCCCACCCAAAGTGGCCCAGGTTGGAAGGAATCCCTGGCCTCAAGTGTCTGAGACAGCCCAACAGGATCTTTAGGAAGGGCTCAGACCATCAGCAAACGCTGCCCTGCTCTGCAGGCTCAGGGCAGCAGAAGGAGCCCCCAGGGCTGCCGATGCAGCCGCGCTGGGAAGGGCACAGGGCCTTCCACAGAAGCTGGCACGGCCTCCTCAGGACACGTCCCGGCTCGTGGCCATCCCAAACCCGCGAGTGTGACACGGACAAGGAACTGTGGGCCAGGGCAGGAATGCTGCTCTGAGCCCTGGGGCCCGGGGAGCGCTGACACCAGCAGGTGAGGCAGAGTCCCTGCCCAAGCAGACCTGCCACCCCCAAAGCCCTGGCAGGGCTGGTGCCATCTCCTGCCCCAGAGACCTGTGTCCCTGGGGGCTTCTCTACCAGAGGGAGCCAAACCCACGGGCACTGGGGGCTGTGCTCCTGCCTGCAGGGGCTGTTGGCAGGAACACCTGGAGCAACTGCTGGCAACGAGTAGATGGCAAAATGGTTAACCCTGCCCCGGGATAGAGATCTAAGTGGCCAATAAAGTACAGCTCTCCCCTCTTGTTCCCTGCAGCAGAATCAGGACCATGAACAGAAGCCATCACAGATATTCCTTCTGCGTCCCATAAGCAAAAGCTGTGCCAAGTCACAGATGCTGCCTTCAAATGGACTGAAATTCCAGCCTAGACCTCTCACCTCCCAGACAACTCCTTCCCCAACACACCTCCAACACCAACACCCTGCAAACACCGCACAGAAGCCCTCAACATCCTGCCAGGACCCCCAGCTGTCCCCATCCCTCCGCAGAGTTTCCCTCCCTCCCGCAGACCCCCTGGTTCCCTGACATGCCATGGGATGGCACTCTGGAGGATCTGCTCCAAGGCCTTCCCCGGCAGCAAGCTCAGGCTGCCAGGCCTATGGATCCTGGATCATCCTTCCCACCGAACCTTCCATTGGCACGGCTCTTCCATTGGCACATCTGCGCTCAGCTGGGACTACTCCGCTCACCCAGGGCTCCTGGTAAAGGATGGAGAGCAGCCTGGCAAGCTCTTTCTCCAGCTCCCTCTGTGCTCTTGGGGAAGGTAGAACCTTCCACAGGAAAGCAACTGCTGCCACAAGGAGTGGGTGGCATCAGGCACCTCTGGGGAAGCCCCTCAGGAATGCTGTATCCTGAGGGAACACTGTTGGCCTTGACCTGTTGTAAGAGGCCGTCTGAAGACCCTCACTCATTTGCCTGCCGATTGCCACGAGCAGGATTTCCCTTCCCCCTCTGCAGTTCCGGCTTGGAGAAGGCAACAGTGCAGGTGTAGCCGCTGTACCATTACGTGCTGTTCCCAACGAGGACCGGCAAGAACTTGGCAAGGAGTTGGCAAGGACTTGGCGAAGACCCAGCGTGGACCCAACACAGAGCGGCCTACTGCAATTCCTGCTTCACTCTCCACCTTTAAGCCAAATGAACTGTTGGGGTAACTCTGGTGGTCTCTCACTGAAGACCCCTCATCTGCCTCGCTACCACCGTGACAGACGGAGATCAAGAACCCTCTCCCCAAGGACTGCGACTGAGATTCCTACCACAAACAGTGGGCGAAGGGAGAGAATGACCTGACCTGTTCTTCTCCAGTAACTTCAATGGACTTATCCCTTATTGTATTTGTTCAGCCTAGATGATGTTCTGTAAATACACTTGTTCCCCCACAGCAATTTCAATAGACTCTCATTGTTCTGCCTGTTCCCCCCTTTTCCCTCTGTGGACTATAACTGGACCCCTGGGATAGGTAGAACTTCGGAGACTCTCCCCAACACAACAAGACGGATCCACATCGTCCGGACCAGTGAGGACTCCGCCTGTGTTGGTAGCTATTCCCATCCCCCCTTCTCTCTCTCTCTCTATCCTTTTTATTTCTTTTCTGAACCCACTATCGCATTTATTGTTTTGGCCCTTAATAAAGGTGCATTTGTTGTGATTAAACTGCTGATTGTCTTTTGCACTTTGGGATCGGCTAACGAACCATCACGACACCCCGCTATAAGCGGATCGTGACATTAAAATTGGCGTCACGGACAGGATTTCTGTCTAGGCAGAAGGGTGCAGGTTCTGTGTAGTCTGTAACAGGGGAAGGACGTTTCTTGCCAGCCGCACCTAGCCTGCCAGTACAAAAGACTGAGCATGGTCTGGAGAGCAAGGGGTAAGATTCAGATTTCCCACAGACTGCACATTGCCTAGGTGAAAAAGCACCCACACTGTCTTCAGAAATTGCAAAAGATCTCTTAGTGCAAAAGGCGGGACACTGTTGTGATTATGTGTGTGTTTGGACTGTCTGGGAAGGAAGAGACAACTTGAAGAAACTAAGCAGAGCCTCCCAGGCAGATTTTGTCTCTTCACCCACCCAGGGAAGTGAAGGGCGACACAGCGAAGTCTGTGTGCTTTGAGTAACTTACACTGTTGTTTTATGTGTGTGTTTGGACTGTCTGGGAAGGAAGAGACAACTTGAAGAAACTAAGCAGAGCCTCCCAGGCAGATTTTGTCTCTTCACCCACCCAGGGAAGTGAAGGGCGACACAGCGAAGTCTGTGTGCTTTGAGTAACTTAAGTTTGTACCTCCCTGCTGTGGTTTTGGTCCCTTCACAAAATGAGTGATAACTTTAACGATAAGGGTAAAGTTGAATTTTATGCTTTACTAGCTAAATACAATGCCAAACCTTCTCCGGGAGGAGAAGAATGGGCACAAAGTAATTGGTTTAATTTGGATAATGTGGTTGATAGAATATGTTCTTTACAACATGGTACAAAATTCAAACTGAGCAGAAATAAATCTATCTTATGCTCAGTTTTGGGAGCTTGTCTTACGGCAGCTGTAGAAACTCGCTTCCAGCGAAGAGGTGAGCAAGAAACAATAATAGATTCCCTTCAAAATTTGGTTGAAATTTTACAAAAACAATTACATGAAGAAAGGAATGAAAAACATTCACTGAGAAATGAGAACTATGCATTAAGAGCTGCCTTAAAAGAGGAACACGTTAACAAATCATCTAATGCTGATTCCTCTATAAATCCTGAGGGAAAGGAAACTCCTCACATTAACCAAATTTATCCTCACAAAGAACTTGAGGCAGTAAATAATTGTGGGGAACATTGCTGCTCTCACTTAAGACCTTTAATTAAAACAGAATATAACTATCTCAGTGATGATGATCTTGACCCCCACATCACAACCAAACACATACCATACACTGCCACCGAATTGGCTAAGCTTAAAAAAGAATATGGACGCCTTCCATACGAATCAGAAACAGAATATGTTTTCCGGGTGTCCCTCACTGGTGGCGATCAAATTAAACTAACTGAACAAGAAGCCAGTGGGTACTGGGGACATGGTGTCTTCTTAACAACAGGAGATAAACGTGACTCATGGTCCCTGACACAGCGCGCGGCTTTTTGGGCCGGGGGAACGAACCCCTTGGAAAGGGGAGATCCTATAGCTATAATCAGCACCCCCGACCAACTCCTAGAAAGTGTACACAAAGCCGCCTGTTTGCAAATGATTCATGAAAAGAAATTAATTCCTGGCTTTGAATCCCCAATGCAATTACCTGTGAAGCCTGAACTAATGACTCCTTTAATTCGTGGGCTTCCAGAAACCCTCAAACCTACTGCCATAGCCTTACAGAAAACTATCATGACATTAAGCCCTACAGAAAAACTAGACAGATTTCTTGGTAACCCCACTAATCGCACTGGATCTACTGGTCCTACCTTTACTCCATCCTGCTCTCCATTCCAAGCTGTAAATTCACAAGCCAGTTCACCTGGCAGTAATCATAAAATTTGGACATGGGGTGAAGTTGCAGAGGATTTGATCAATTATTGTAGAAAATATGGACCTGTAAAAACCCCGGAAGAGAAACCAGAAAAATCAGAGAAAACAAAAGGGATTCGGTCTATTGGGACTCCTTACAGTAAAAATCCAGAAAAGGGAAAACAGAACCCTAGCCGCCAGCATTGGTGGTCACTGGGAGTCCAAAAGGGGGTCCCCAGAGAAGTGATGGATGGTCTGCCCCTTGATAAATTACAGAAAATAATAACTAATTGGTGCTATCAAAAATCAAATCCATCAGTTCAACCCAGTACACACCCTAGTGCACCCACTCTTCCTCATAACATGGGCAGCGAACCAACTCTCCCTCAGCCTCTCCTTCCTCTCCCGAACACGGGTAAGGAAACAACTTTCTCACTGTCCCTCCTGCAAAACAGGGGCAGTGGACAAAAACTAACCATATCACAGCTTTCCTCTCAGAACTCAGGCTGTGACCCAAAATTAACATTCTCCCAGTTTCTCTCTCAAAATCCAGGCAGTGAGTCATCTCTTTCTCAGCCTTTTCCTCAAAATCTGAGCAGAGATTCCTGTGGTTTCAGAGACGCTGAGAAAAGGTACGCTACCTGGGAGAAGGGATTGTTTGTGGTCAGCCTGGCTCTCATTGAAGTGGAAAGACTTGCACTACAACTACCAATTGTATTGAGAAGCCCTTTCAATGATATTAAGACAGTCACTACTGGGACCCTCCCTCCTGACGGGGTGGCCCAGAGGGCCTCGGTAAGAAAGTGGTATGCTCAGACTGAACATTACTGTCACTTCTTCTCAATAACAGATGGAGTTGTGAAAAATTTGGCAATACAAGAAACTGAGAGCTTGGATAGCAGCCAGGACACACCTGCCTCTGTAATCAAAATGGCCCCTCCTTTTTCCCCCAAACAATCGGCAAGTTCTTGGTTCACTGAACTAATTAATACTGAGGGAGAAAGCAGTGCTCGGGTTGGGGAGCTGATAGCTGTTTGGAGTGCTTTTCAACGTAAGGTACAGAACACCTCTCTTGTCTCTATCTACACTGACTCCTATGCTGTGCACCAAATGATCCTGATAATCCAGCACATTACCCTGGCCAACCTGTTCTGGTGGACATCCCTTACTACAGGGCTGGTACCCCTTGTGCTAAAACCCCCTTGGAATGAATGTGCATGGAAAGCCTCTGGTGCTCTAGGGAAAGAACATTGGATAAATACATGCTGGATAATTCCATCATTCTAACCTTTTCTGCTTCTCGCTGGCAGGAGTCTGTTGTGTTTACTTTTACAGAAGAACTCCGAGGGACATGAAGACCACCTAATCCATGATAAAACTGGTAATACTTTCCTGCATCCTACCACAACCCCAGAGCCAGAAATCAGCTGAGTGTTTGTGGCCTGAAATAATTGTGGTAGCATGCAGAAAAAGTGAAAAGATCTCTTTAAGCACAAAAAGGTTTGTACGCACCAAAGCGTACAGGATTGTTGGCACAATTCAACATTAACACAAACTGCAGAAGTAGTTTGTCTTTGGTTCAAAAATACTGAAGGACTTTCTTTTAAATTTATTCATACCACCACCACCACTCAAACCCAACCACCAGTTATGCTTACCCCGAAAATTTCTAAAGTTGGACCATATATAATCAGGGAAACTGGCCAACAACAGATATTGTTCAATCCGGCATGGTCTCTTAAACAAGTTAAATTGCTAATGCAAAGCAATGTCTCTGAAATTCAGCCAGCTTGTTCACCTTTCTTGCAAACTTCTTTCCACGGTTGGACGACCTGGTTGCGACAGTGGAACCCTTCTGAAACACGGATGCCAAGAGACATAACTGGTGTTGTGGGAACAGAATTGGGAATTCTAAATAGTATTAAGACTTCCAATCCTGGTGGAATTTGGTGAACTTTACTTATGATCCCACCACAAACTTAGCCACAGCTTTTGTGTTAACCATACGCAATGCCTCGGTGCATTCAATATTCCCCATTATTGCATTAGGATTAAATCATGATGGAGCCACTCTCTATCCTTCCGAGCATAGAGAATGGGCCCGACAAATTGATGGTAAATGGCAAACTGTTAATTTAGAATCCTGTATTGTCCGAGAACAACTAGGGTTCATCTGTGAAGGCAATGCAATTATAGCTCAAGATATCTGTTTAGACACAGAACAAAATATCTGTCACTTTGAAATCCATCCTAACAAAACTTCTAAAACATTCCTTGTATATATAGGAAATGGATGCGCATGCTTTAGAACTGCTTGTAACACAGTGTATGTAGAAGACACAGTAGTAGATACTAAAAATCATTCAAATTTTTGTGCTTGTAATTTCACTAAAATTTCTGGATGTGATTTTTCGTTTGAAACTCCAGTTACTTCATATCAACTTTTAGAGTCCAATTACACGCTGATTCATAAGATATTGCCTACCCCCATTGGAATGAATCTTACTCTGGTGAGGCAATTGTTGCTTCACCAGGATTTAATTGAAATCTTAGGAAAAATCAAGGAAAACGGACAGAAAACATTGGTAACTGTTCATCATGATGTACAAGAAATACATCGGGTTATAGAAAGGGTGAAAAGTGATGCTGAACACAGGTGGTGGGATACACTTTTTGGGTGGTCACCTACTGCTACAGGTATCCTGAACAAATTGTGTCATCCCATTGTTGTCCTTTTGATTTTAGTTTTGATTGGTTTTGCTTTATCAGCAATCTTGTTTGTCATAAATTGGAGAATGATAAAACGATTAACAAAATTGACAGCTATAATTAATGCACACCACCTGGCCAATGTGCTTTATACTGTAGACATCCCCAAGACTATAGACACAAAGCAATTATAAAATTAGAAGATGATTTGTTTTAGTCACTTAGAAAACCTGATTTGAGTTTTTATATTGGTTTATTAGAAAAATTGTTTATTATTAATTAATATTGATTATATTGCTTAATGTTGTTTCAATTTATACTAATTATTGTTTTAGTATTTTCCCTGTTCTCTTTTCCTCTCCTTTTCCTTTTTCCCTTCTCTGGGATATGCTGCCAACACTAGACAAGTCCTGAAGACTTCACAACAACACTACGAAACCCTGCTGAACATCTCTCGAGGGCAATCGTCAGTCACGGGGTGGTGTAAGAGGCCGTCTGAAGACCCTCACTCATTTGCCTGCCGATTGCCACGAGCAGGATTTCCCTTCCCCCTCTGCAGTTCCGGCTTGGAGAAGGCAACAGTGCAGGTGTAGCCGCTGTACCATTACGTGCTGTTCCCAACGAGGACCGGCAAGAACTTGGCAAGGAGTTGGCAAGGACTTGGCGAAGACCCAGCGTGGACCCAGCACAGAGCGGCCTACTGCAATTCCTGCTTCACTCTCCACCTTTAAGCCAAATGAACTGTTGGGGTAACTCTGGTGGTCTCTCACTGAAGACCCCTCATCTGCCTCGCTACCACCGTGACAGACGGAGATCAAGAACCCTCTCCCCAAGGACTGCGACTGAGATTCCTACCACAAACAGTGGGCGAAGGGAGAGAATGACCTGACCTGTTCTTCTCCAGTAACTTCAATGGACTTATCCCTTATTGTATTTGTTCAGCCTAGATGATGTTCTGTAAATACACTTGTTCCCCCACAGCAATTTCAATAGACTCTCATTGTTCTGCCTGTTCCCCCCTTTTCCCTCTGTGGACTATAACTGGACCCCTGGGATAGGTAGAACTTCGGAGACTCTCCCCAACACAACAAGACGGATCCACATCGTCCGGACCAGTGAGGACTCCGCCTGTGTTGGTAGCTATTCCCATCCCCCCTTCTCTCTCTCTCTCTATCCTTTTTATTTCTTTTCTGAACCCACTATCGCATTTATTGTTTTGGCCCTTAATAAAGGTGCATTTGTTGTGATTAAACTGCTGATTGTCTTTTGCACTTTGGGATCGGCTAACGAACCATCACGACACCCCGCTATAAGCGGATCGTGACACCTGTTGGCACCTGCAAAAGCTTCAAATCAGCTTGCTCAGCTCCCAGGGCCTCTCTTGGCCAGCATCCGGACGTGGATGCGGGACGGCTGCCAGGTACTGCTGGGACCCAGCGGGACAGGACCGGCTGTCTCATGCCCATGCAGCAGCCCTGACACAGCCAGGGCCATCCCGAGAGCAGACAGACGCTCACGGGCCAGCAGAGAGGAGCAAGGAGCCCTGGGCTCCTCTCAGGGTATCTCAGCTGGGCTCGCTCCACAACACGCCCCCATTGGAAGGCCTGCTGATGCCCAGCTGCCAGAAATGCCTACTTTGTGCTCTCCAAGATGCACAGGGAGAGCCAGTGAGCAGGACACCTTGGCAGGCAAACCTTCCAAGCCTTTTGTGAGGCCAGGCACACACCAAGATCAGCCAAGACTCTCCACCACACTGCCTGGCCCACCCAGCCCAGCTCTGTGCTGGCCCTGGGCCACAGCAGCTCCCAGCAAGCAGGAGGCAAATGCATCTTGACAAGAGTTGCAACACAGCAGACAGGGAAGATGTGAAAAGTGAGTGTGTAAAGGCCTTTTAATTCACAGCTCCCACAGAGAGCTTTGGGGCTCACGGCTGGACAGAGATGTTTCTCCTCACCCCTCTCTCCAAAGGGGGGTAACACACGCTGCTGCAGGTGCTTGGGTTGGTCTCTGCAGGTCCAGGTGGATGCCAAACTTGCTCTTCACAGATTTCTCCCTTGCCCTGCCCCTCTGCCAAGTGCAGTGGGCCTCAAGGACTGGAAGGAGCACAGAGAGCCAAAGGGGGACACTTGCACCTGCCTCACTGGGAGCTCCCTGGGAAGCACTTTCCTTGAGAAGCAAGCCCCTGTCCTCCAAATGCCTTTACTCAAATGTGCAGCTTTTCTGCTCAACACCAACACACCCTTAAGAAACACTGGCAAGGCAGAAGGCCTTCATGTCCTTTCAGGACAGGCACTCCAGCTGTAGCTCGTATTCCCCCAAGTGCCTTTCCAGGTGGAGGTTCTGAGGTGCAGCCCCAGGCCCTCTACAAACACAAGCTGCTCACTACCTCTTCACCTGCCTCAACTCCTGCCTGCGCTTCTGGCACCCAAACCAGGCTGTTCCTGGCCAGAGACCTGTCTTGGTTTGAAAAGACAGGAGTCTGTGAAGGAAGGCAGGAGCCTCCTGTGAAATGGAAAAGGTAAACCCCCTCCCTCCGAATTACAATTTCAAAATTAAATGGCTCTCCGGCAAAAATATGGGAATGGGAATAACAGTTCTTTACTAGGAAAAAACTAAAAAAAAAAATGTAATTAGTACAAACACAATTAGTGGTAGAGTCAGAAACCTGACACCCTGAGGAGTCAGGGTGTTGGTAATAGTCCAGTTAAATGGTGGCTGCTCCTCCTGGAGTGGCAGAAGAAATGCTGCTGAAGAGGTGATGCTGTAGAATGGTGTAGTTTTCTCTGAAGGTCTGGTGAAAGAGTAGATGGGCCTGGTCTTCCTCTGGGGATCCAGCAGAGAAGAAGCTGCTCCTCTGGGAATCCAGCAAAGAGGCTGCCCTGATGTGCCAAAAAATGCTGAGTTTCTGCAGGTAGGAATGCTTGGCTCCTCCCGCTGGGTGAAGCATCTCACAATGGGATGATGTAACTTTACCAGTCATGCAGTGAGTCATTCAGTGGCCATTAACAGAAGATATCTCCCCGGAGGGAGACATTGTTCTTGGAAGAGATAAGAAAATTTCAACTTAACAGAAGATACCTGCCCAACCTCCAACAGATGGCAAATTGAATACATGCTTATCTTACAAGCCAGATTATTCTATTTCCATCTGCACACCATGAAATCTTACACCCAGTTCTCACTTAAGACCAAGTCTCCCTGTGGTACACAGCGGGTCTCCCCATCTTTCTGCATTACCCACCAAGTGTAACCAGGTCCTTGAGCAAAGACAATCCCACGAATGGGTTGGTCTTTGCCTGAGGTGGGATTAATCCAAACAGTTTTCCCTCAAATACCTTTCATATGTACTACAGGGACCTTATCTCCATCTACTGTGTGTAAGGGTTCTGACTGGGCAGGACCAGCTCGACTGAAGGACTCTCGGGTGTTGACCATCCAGGTTGCTTTTGACAGGTAAATTTCCCAGTTTCTAAATGTTCCCCCACCAAGTGCTTCCAGGGTGGCCTTAAGGACTCCATTGCATCGTTCAACTTTGCCAGCACCTGGAGCATGATAGGGAATATGATATATCCATTTGATACCGTGTTCTCTGGCCCAGGTGTTGATAAGGCTGTTCTTGAAATGGGTGTTGTTGTCAGACTCAATTCTCTCAGGGGTGCCGTGTCTCCACAGGACTTGCTTTTCCAAGCCTAAGATGGTGTTCCGGGCAGTGGCATGAGGTACAGGGAAAGTCTCCAGCCATCCAGTGGTGGCTTCCACCATGGTCAGCACGTAGTGCTTGCCTTGGCGTGTCTGGGGCAGTGTGATGTAGTCAATCTGCCAGGCCTCCCCATACTTGTACTTGGACCACCGCCCACCATACCAGAGGGGCTTCACTCTCTTGGCCTGTTTGATGGCAGCACATGTCTCACAGTCATGGATAACCTGGGAAACACTGTCCATGGATAGATCCACCCCTTGGTCTTGTGCCCACTTGTAGGTGGCATATCTGCCCTGATGACCTGAGGCATCATGAGTCCATCGAGCCAGGAACAACTCCCGCTTAGGGTGCCAATCTAAGTCTATCTTTGACACCTCGATTCTTGCTGCCTGATCTACCTGCTCATTGTTTGGGTGCTCCTCATTAGCCTGACTTTTGGGGACATGGGCATCTACATGACGGACTTTCACCGTCAGCTTTTCCACCCGAGAGGCAATGTCTTTCCATATATCAGCAGCCCAGATTGGCTTTCCTCTACGTTGCCAGTTGGCCTTTCTCTACCTTCCCAGCCAGCCCCACAGAGCATTGGCTACCATCCACATCCGGTATAAAGGTAGAGCTTTGGCCACTTCTCCCTTTCAGCAACATCCAGGGGCAGCTGAACGGCCTTGAGTTCAGCGAGTTGGCTTGATCCACCTTCTCCTTCGGTAGTTTGTGCAACTTGGCGTGTGGGGCTCCATACGGCTGCTTTCCACTTCCGGTTCATCCCTATGATGCGACAGGAACCGTCAGTGAAAAGAGTGTAGCAGGTTTCCTCTGCTGGTAGTCGGTTGTATGGTGGAGCTTCTTCAGCCCGTGTCACTTCTCCCTTCTTCTCTTTTGTTAGTGAGAACAAACTTTTCACTTTCCGTCCAGTCTGTAATTATTTCCAAAATCCCAGGGTGATTTGGGGTTCCAATACAGGCATGCTGCATGATGAGAGCAATGCACTTGCTCCGTGGAGCTCTGGTGTCATGGTGGGTAGAAGGAGCCTTTGCTCTGAACATCCACCCCAGCACCGGCAGTTGGGGTGCCAGGAGGAGTTGTGCTTCCGTGCCAATCACCTCCGAGGCGGCTTGAACTCCTTCATAGGCAGCCAAGATTTCCTTCTCTGTTGGGGTGCAGTTGGCTTCAGACCCTCTGTAGCTCCAACGTCAAAATCCCAGCGGTCAGCCTCGAGTCTCATCAGGCACCTTCTGCCAAAGGCTCCAGGACAAGCCATTGTTCCCAGCTGCAGAGTAGAGCACATTCTTGACCTCTGGTCCTGTCCCGACTGGGCTAAGGGCTACAGCATGAGCCATCTCCTGCTTGATCTGGGCAAAGGCTTGCTGCTGCTCAGGGCCCCAGTGGAAATCGGTCTTTTTGTGGGTGACCAGGTAGAGAGGAATCACAATCTATCTATACTCGGGAATGTGCATTCTCAAAAAATCTATGGTACCTAGGAAAGCTTGTGTCTCCTTCTTGTTGGTTGGTGGGGAGATAGCTGTGATCTTGTTGATGACCTCAGTGGGAATCTGGCGCCTCCGTCTTGACATTTCACTCCCAGGAACTGGATCTCTTGGGCAGGTCCCTTGACTTTGCTCTTCTTGATGGCGAAGCTTCCAGCAGTATCTAGATGATCTTCCAACCTCTCTCAAACACTTCTGCCGCTGTGCTCCCCCACACAACGATGCCATTGATGTATTGTGGGTGTTCTGGGGCCTCACCCTTTTCCAGTGCAGCCTGGATCAGTCCATGGCAGATGGTGGGGCTGTGCTTCCACCCTAGGGCAGTCGGTTCCAGGTGCACTGCACACCCCACCAGGTGAAAGCAAACTGAAGACTGCATTCTGCTGCCAGAGGAATGGAGAAAAACGCCTTAGCAATGTCAGCAGGGGTGTACCACTTTGCTGCCTTGGACTCCAGCTCGTGCTGGAGTTCCAGCATGTCCGGCACAGCCGCGCTCAGCAGTGGAGTCACTTCATTCAAGTCCACAGTCAATCTCCATTCTCTGTCAGAAAAGTGGGGCTCGCACAGGCCAAATGGGGCTGTTGAAGGGTGAGTGGGCCTTACTGAGCACCCGTTGGCTCTCCAGCTCACGGATCATTTGGTGGATGGGGATCAAAGCATCTCGATTTTTCTGATACTGCCGGTTGTGCACTGTTGAGGTGGCAATTGGCACTCGTAGCTCTTCCACCCTCAGGAGTCCTACTGCAGATGGGTTTTCTGATAGTCCAGGCAAGGTGTTCAATTGCTTAATGTCCTCTGCCTCTGCAGCAGCTATGCCAAAAGCCCACCTGAATCCCTTTGGGTCTCTGTAACAGCAGTTCTGGAGGAAGTCTATGCCCAGAATACATGGGGCCTCTGGGCTGCTCACAATGGATGTTTCTGCTGCTCCTTCCCAGTCAGGCTCACCTCAGCTCCCACCAGGGTCAATTGCTGCGATCCCCCCCGTCACCCCGGCAATGGAAACAGGTTCTGCCCCCACGTGTCCTGATGGCATTAGGGTACATTGCACACGACCAGTATCAGCTAAGGCTTCATATTTTTGTGACTCAGACATGCCAGGACATTGGACCCACACTGACCAAAAGATCCAGTTTTCCAGTGCCTCTCCCTGGCTAGAGACAGGGCCCCTCTAAACCTGGTTATTATTTCTTTCCTAGGCATACATGGTAGAGGTATTTTAAAGGTGATCTGACAAATCATACTCGGCAGCTCGGTCATGGGAGGTTGAGGCTGCCTTCACTTTACTGGAATTCGCTCAGTCAGTGTTTCCCTCCTTGAGCTGACGCGCCCGCGGTGCCAGGACAGAAATGGGTTTCCCATCCCACCTTCCCATGTCTTCCCCATGGTCATGCAGAAAGAGCTTCAGGCCAGCCCGTGGGGCGTACCCTCTCTCTCTAGCTGGAGGATGTTGGGCTCTGACTTTGGGGCCTGTGACTCGCACTGGGGCAATGTGGGAACTGTTCCTCCTCACCTCCTCCCTCATCTCCCTCATCTCCTCTTTGAGTTCCTTGCCCACAGCAGAGCCATGAGCCTGCACTGGGCCATGGATCATACTCTCACAATTTCTCAGCTGTTGGCAGCAGAGCCCACTGTCTCTCGGCTGTTATCGGCATTAATTGTGGCAATGGAGGTGGTGTACTGAGATGGCCCCAGCCTTGCCAGACTCCAAAGCATTTGCCCTGTGCACCTGACCTTGTCAGGGTCATTATCATGCTGTCCATCCCTCCCAAAGAGTACCTCCAATGCTGCCACTTCCATCAGCTGTTGGATCCCTTCCTCAAGGGTTTTCCAGCACGTTCTGTGTTGGTGCTCCTTCATTCTCACCCTGTGGACAAACCTCTCTCTGACACTCATTAATAGCAGCTCTCAGAGGGAAAGGGACCCTGGCTCCCTTACAAAAATCTGATTCATACCTGAGTCCTGGGTCAAGGGTCCCAAATTCCTTGCCTCACCACCATCCAGCTGCACACCTGTACCCATGAGGTCTCAGACTTGAAGCAGTCAGGTTGTATAAGCCTCACGTCTCCGTCGTTCAATGTCCTTGTGCAGCTTACGGAGACTTTTGTATGTCAGGGACTCGGTGATGATCACAACCTCTGGCTCCCCTGTGAGTTGTGAGGGCCTTCCCTTATCTAGGTGCTCTGATTCCATCTCAGACCTCCAGCAGTGACTGCTGCTGGCTGTGGCTGCCTTTGTGGCTCAGCTGGAACCTGGACAGATGTAACATTTGTGGGTTCCACTGCTGCCCCATCAGACTCTCCTTTTTTGGGGCAGGGGGAGAGCTTCTGACCAACTGGGGAAATGCACTCCTTCAGCATCTCCTGCATCTCCCTCACCAGACCCCCACCCAGTCTGGGTGGTTCATATCTGGGCTGGCTGTGGGGCAGGGTCAGGCTCTGGGGCAGCAGCATCCCTGGTCTCTGGGGCCGTGTCAGGTTCTGGGGTGGGTGTCAGGGTGATTATCCAGGTTAATCTTCCCTTGTCTCTCAGTGCCAAATAGAACAGGGCTAACAGCAACACAGCCCCTGTATGATATCATTGGTATTTGGAGTGGATCTGAGCCCTTCACAAACTGGTGGGGCAGACCCAAAGAGATGGTTAAAGGGTTGGGAGAAAATTTCCCCCGGTGTCATTTCCTCACAGTAGGTGCCATTATTAAAGTAACCCCAAAAGCACACAGTCAGTGTGTGACAGCTGTGAATTCATGTGCCTGCTTCCCAGAGGAAGTTAAAAATCCATGAATTCTTCCCCTTATTCACCCATAAAACAAACCGGAGAACAGCCACAGCAGCCTTGGCTGTAGGAGCCATGTTTAGATCAGGGCTTAAAAATGGAGAAATGCAGCCACGGTTCCGTGTCACCCAAACCAGGGCAGGCTGGAGCACAGGGTGCCCCTTAGCCAGGTTTCTGTAGCAGCACACAAAAATCAAAAATTGGATTACTCAAGAACTGTTATTCCCTTTTTTGTTTCTTTGCCTTCGAGCTGCACGTTGGGTGCCAAAATCTGTCTTGGTTTGCAAAGACAGGAGTCTGCTAAGGAAGGCAGGAGCCTCCCCTGAAATGGGGAAAAAAATAAATGTAAACCCCCTCCCTGTAAACTGCTATAAAGTTAAGGGGGCTCTCAGGCAAAAATATGGGAGCAGGAATAACAGTTCTTTATTAGGGAAGAAAATTAAAAGATAAAATAAACAATGCAGTGAACCAAACTCTAACAGATGGCAATTGAATACATCTTGCCTTGCAATCTAGGACACAACTTATTCAGCATGAATCACATCCATTTAACACATGCTCCTTACCCACAGATATTGCCCACCTGAGACTGACATGCCAAAACATTTTTTAAAAATTATGCATTTTTCTTCATAATTAAAATTTAATTAAATTTTAATAAATGAATTCAATTAATTAATTTTAGCTTAATAACAATTAAAATATTATTTTGCTTATGCATAAAAATATTATTCGATATTTTATTATTTCATTTTAATGCTTGTATAAAAAAATCTCTATATGTGTTTTGTAACCAAAAAATTATTGGTCATTGGTTCTAAGTAACACAATTCCCTTCATTAATTCATTGACCACTATTGCTATTGATTGGGCACTCGGGGGGCTCGGGCGGGGCTCGCTGGGGCGCGGGGGCTGATGGGAGTTGTAGGCGCGGGTACAATGCGGTGTAACGGGGCCGCGGAGCATCACGGGAGTTCCAGGCACAGCGGCAGCGGCACTTGGTGGGGCGCGGGGCATGACGGGAGATGAAGTCACGGCTGGAACAGCGCTGCCCGTGCGCCGCGGAGCATGATGGGAGCTGTAGTCCCGGAAGTGGCTCGGACGCGGCGTTTGGGGCCCGGGACGGCCTCGGGGGACACTTTTGCATCCGAGTTGCGACTTGAGCTCCTCGGGGGCTCTGGAGCACTCGTGGGGGGCTTAGGCAGATTTAACCGAGTTCCTTAGGGCGCAGGGCGCGACAGGAATTTTAGGCGCGGAACTGTGTTCTGAGGGGCTCTGGAGCCGTGGGGGATGAGAGGAGAGGAATTCCCAGAAGTGGCTGTTCCGGGGTTCTGTGGGGCTGGGAGCACTCAGGGGATCCGAGAACGCTTTTGGGGGGTCCCGATTGGGCGCTGAGGAGCACTTGGGGATCCCGGAGCGTCTGGGGGACTCTGATGGGACAGATGGGAGCGCATACTGGGGGAGGGGGGGGGGGGGTGTCTGTGGAGCGCTGGGCATGACGGGCGTTGTAGTCCCGGCCCCAATGGGGCTCTATGGGGCTGCGGGGCATGATGGGAGTTGTAGGCAAAAAGAAAAGATGGCGCAGAATCCAGGCACTGCTCCCAAAGCCATAATCCCTGGCGCTGATTGTTTGGGAGCTGTGATGGGCGGGAGCCTCGGCCAATGGGAGGCGGCGGAGGCGGGAACAGCCATTCAACCCCTCCAGTCCCTCCCAGTACAGCCCAGTTCATCCCCAGTACAGCCCCTGTGCCCCTCCAGTCCCTCCCAGCATAGCCCATTCGTCTCCAGTACAGCCCCTGTGCCCCTCCAGTCCCTCCCAGCATAGCCCATTCGTCTCCAGTACAGCCCAGTACAGCCCCAGTGCCCCTCCAGTCCCTCCCAGCACAGCCCAGTTCGTCCCCAGTACAGCCCAGTACAGCCCAGTTCATCCCCAGTACAGCCCCTGTACCCCTCCAGTCCCTCCCAGCATAGCCCAGTTCGTCTCCAGTACAGCCCAGTACAGCCCAGTTCATCCCCTGTACCGCCCGGTACAACCCCAGTTCCCCTCCAGTCCCTCCCAACCCAGCTCAGTTCATTCCCAGGCCCTCCGAGTTCCTCCCAATGTCATCCACAGTATGCCGCAGTATTGTCCAGTCTTCCCCACAATGTCCCTAGTTTGTTCCCGTATCCCCCAGTTTCACCCCCAGTTTCACTCCCAGTGTGTCCCAGTGTAACCCACAGCATTCCCAGTGTTCCCCAGTATGTCCCAGTCCTCCCCAGTGTTTCCAAGGACAGTTTAATTTCTCAGGGCTGCCGTGGCAGCCAAACCCAGCAGTGGGGTCAGTGCAGAGCCCATGGCCACAGCCCCTTGCAGTGCCCAGTGCAGCTGGGGCTGATGATCCACCCTCACAGCTGGCCCAAGCCCGATCTGGAGTGGTTTTGGTGGCACCTTGGGCTGGCACACACCTGAGGAAGGTGTCTGTTTTCATGGGGAAACTCAGGAATTTTAGATAGCTCCAAACATAGAAAAAGGGAAAGCCCCTCTTAGGCTGGGTGCAGCCAGCTCTGGGAGCACAGCAGGGCCCAGGTGAGTGAGGACAGACAGGATGGGCTGGGGCAATGTGGAGCAAGGTTGTCCACGCTGGGCCAGAGCTCAGGGCACAGCTTCTCTGAGCGGGCCAGAGCTCCTGAGGGGAGACCCTGGCTCACTATCAATCACAGAATGCTGCAATCGCCTCTGATCTAAAGAGAAATGTAATAAAATACACCCTTTAAAATAGGAATGTGTATTTCTTACAAGCACTTTGAAATCTTTCTCCACAACTGGAATAAGAAAACTTTAATTACCCCCTCAGGGCTTTTGTGTTATTTACATCAGTCTCAGCCCCTGAGAGTCTTAAAAAAAACTTCTCAAAAACTCAAAGTTAAATTAAAACTCCAAAGTTTCTTGAAGTTTTAAAGGGTCCTACTGAGGACACGACTCAGAAAGTGTACCAAGGTTCCAGTCAGAGCAGAACACTGGAGGCAGTGATGACAGCTGGGCACAAGCAAGGGAAAGGTGTCTCTGGTGCTGAGCAAACCTGGATGTGTTTCAGGAGTGCAAAGGGCCCAGGCCTGAGCCCCAGCCCCTGGCAAGGCAGATCCTGTCCCTCCCTCATTGCTCAGGGCTCTTCCCGGGATGGGCACTGGCATGTGGGGATGTGCCGTGCCAAGGGCAGGACCATGGGGCGGCCCCTGCCAGGCTGCTGAGCAGGGACAAGGAGGCACTGAGGCCCCAGGGCTGCAAGGGTCACTTGTCCCCTCGTGGCCTCAGGCCCAGGGCCAGCAGCCATGGCCAAAGGGCTGCACAGGTTGGCTCTGTCAGGGCCTTGCAGCTGCTGCACATCCCTGAGCCCTCTGCAGCCCAGGCTGTCCCACGGTGTCCCTGCCCTGCGCCTCTGTCCCTGCAGGCTGTCGTCACCCCCGGCTGCCCCACCTCGCTGGCCCTTCCTTTGCTGGCAGCTCTGCCTCCTGCTGCCCCTGCCTGGCCACACAAAGCCTTGGGCTGCTCCAGGCTCCTGCTGGGGATGTGCTGCACCACAGCCCTGCTCTGGGAGGGAAATTCTTCTCCTCATGTGTCCAGTCTGGACTTCCCCAGCTGCATTTGGGGCATAATTTCTCTCCCTGCCTGATTCCCACTATGGAGCAAAGCTCCACCATTTCTAAATCCACCCTTCAAGCCCTTCCAGGCCACTCCTGATCTGTCCTCAGTCTCTTCACAGCTGAGCCCAGGCACATCAGCCTCCATGCATGGGTCATGTTCTTGAGGCCTGCAAAACCCAGCTCAGGAGATCTCTGGGCCCTGTCCAAGGTGTTTGCAAAGGAAAACATTCTGCTCATATCACCAGAGGCCAAGGCCAGGCAGAACTGTCTGTCCTGGCAGCTTTTGTCTGGGAGCAATCCTAGGATAGATGGAATTTTGGTGGCCACATTCCAGTTCCTGCCATGGCCCCTGGACAAGAGGGTCAGTTCTTTTCTGCAGGAGGGAAGGCACAGAGCCCCAGTGCTTCTGAGGCAACTGAGATGCCACCACCAGAGGCCAAGGCCAGCCAGAGCTGGCAGGTTTTTTTCTGGCAGATACCCTTGCATAAAGGAATTTTTTGAGGGGAAGTACCAGTCTGAAAAGAGGGACAGTTCTTTTCCATAAAAAGGAAAGCATGGAGCCCCAGTGGTTCATGGGCAAATGAGAAGCAGCCCTTGACATTCCAAGATCAGCCAGACCTGTCAGGTGGCCCCTGGCAGGCCAAGCCAGCCAGACCTGTTCCCTGTTCCCCTCATTCCATGGAGCCCCACAGTGTCCCAGTGGTCCCCTGCTTCCAGGAGGCCCTGAGGTGTCACAATCCCCCTTGGTGACACCAGGCCCTGAAGGGTCGGAATGGTCTCCACGGTTCCACAAGGCCCCACAGAGTCATGGTGGTCTCTGGGTTCCATGGAGCCCCGCGGTGTCACCATGGCCCCAAAGTGTCCCAATGGACTCCATGGTTCCACCAGGTCCTCACTGTGCCACCATGGTCTCCACAGGAAGGGAACAACCCAGCCCCAGCGTTCCAGGGGCAGATGAGCCACAGCCACCAGAGGCCAAGGGCAGCCAGATCAGATGGTGCTGGCAGATTTTGTCCTTGGATTTAGGGAATTTTAGAGGTGGAATCCCAGTTTCAGACCTGGCTGCCTGGAGGAGAAGGACGCTTCTTTTCCATAGGAAGACAAGCACAGAACACCGGTGTTTCAGGGGCAGATGAAAGGTGACCATCAGAGGCCAAGAGCAGCCAGACCTCTCTGTTCTGGTATTTTGTTGTCTGAAAGCAACCCTTGGATATAGGGAATTTGGGAGGTAGAACCCCAGTTTCAGCCATTTCTGCATTGTTAAGAAGGACGGTTCTTTTCCATAGGAAGGAAAGCCCAGAGCCCCCGTGTTGCAGGGCCAGAAGCAGAGAGAGAAGGCTCCTGGGAGGCCGAGCCAGCCAGACCTGTTTGTCCTGGCAGCTTTTGTCACTGAGAAATCCTTGGACCTAGGGAATTCTGGAGGAGGATTCCAAACTTTGGCCATGGGCATCTGGTGGAGATGGATGGTTTTTCCCATAGGAAAGAGAAGCGTGGAGCCCAGGTGTTTTGGAAGGAGATGAGAGGTGGTCACCATAGGCCAAGAGAGCCAGACCTGTCTCTCCTGGCACCTTTCATCTGGGGGAAATCCTTGGATATTCAGAATTTTGAAGGTGGAATCTCAGGTTTGGCCATGGGCACCTGGGCAGGAAGAAGAGTTCTTTTCATCAGAAAGGAAAGCACAAAGCCCCAGTGTTTCAAAGGCAGATAAGGATCATCTCTTTGGAGACCAAGGCCAGCCAGACTTGTCTCTTCTGGAAGCTTTCACCTGGGAGAAATCCTTGGATATAGGGAATCCTGGAGGCAGATTCCCAACTTTGGCCATGGGTGCCTGGATGTGAAAGGTGTTTTTTTCCCATAAGAAAGAAAAGCACAGGGTCCCAGTGTTTCACAGGAAGATGAGAGGTGGCCCCTGGGTGGCCAAGCCAGCCAGGTCTGTCTGTCCTGGCAGATTTCATCTGGGAACAATCTTTGCATAGAAGCAAACTAAGAAGAGGAATCCAAATGTTGGCCATGGGCACCTGGAGGAGAAGGACAGTTCTTTCCACAGGAAGGAGAGCACCGAGCCCCAGTGCTCCAGGGGCAGATGAGCAGCAGCCCTGGACATGCCAAGGTCAGCTGGACCTGTCAGGTGGCCCCCAGGTGGCCCAGCCAGCCAGGCCTTGATGCCTTGAGAGGCCACCTAGAGCAGAGGCTGGACAGTGTTACAGGAGTAAAGTGGGGATTTATTAAAAAGGCCTTCAAAGGATTCACTTGGGCAGTACAAGGGCCTGGCTGAGGGTACACCCAGGATGGACGCCAGGTCACGCATTTTCACACTTTTGTAAGATTTGGTTCATTTCCATATTGGGGTTAATTGTCCAATTACACCTTCAGGTTATGCAGCCCCACCCTCCCAGTCTGCTCTCCTCCATTCACTGCTGTTTTCACTTTTTGGGCCTGAAGCTGCAGCGGTGTCCTTGGTTCTCAGGCTGGAAAAGGATTGTTTTGTCTGACTACACCATGAGGAGAACTTGCTGTCACTCTGCATGAAGTTCAGAGTTACAGATACAGGACAGAATTGGGAAAATATGGAAGCTAAAACTTAAGGCATCAGCCTGTCCCATGTTCCCTTGGTTCCATGGGGACCCACAGTGTCACAATGGCTCCTCCGGGACACTCTGGGCTGCACAGTGTCACCCTGGGCCCTTGGATCCATGGGAGTTTCACAATGGTCTCCTCTGATTCCACGAGGTCCCCACAGTGTCACAACTGACCCATGGCTCCATGAGGTTCCCCAGTGTCACCAGGGTGTCCTTGGACCTGCCTTGTCACAACTGACCCATGGCTCCATGAGGCTCCATGAGGTTCCCCAGTGTCACCATGGTCGCTGTCAGAGGCTGGATGAGATCGATGTCCCCAGACACCTTGGGCTGAGCTGTCAATCAGTCACTCTGCTGGGACAGTGCTGACACAGCTCTGAACACCTGAGATATCAGATGTCCCAGCTGGGGGGAGGCCCACGAAGGCCCAGGGGCTTAAAACCAAGGAGCACAAGGTCAGCCCCTGGTATGGACTCTGCCTTCTCCTGGGGTTTGTGTCTCACCCACACTGGAGCCCCGGGAGCTCGGAACCACATGTGTGTCTTTCTGTGGAGCTTCTGTCTTCCTGTCTCTCTCTCTCTTTCCTCTCCTTCTAATGCTCTTTATATGGAACAGTTTTGGGTACCTGATCAACTTCAGTGTTTAGGGATTTCCAGGCTAAATGGGCTGAGGGAATGAAGTTACTGCTGTGACAAGTGATTTAAGTTGGATTGGATTTGTATTAAACACTTTTCCAAAGTTTCTTGTTCTTTTGTACTTTGCCAGTAAAATTTGGGGGTCCCGAATGGGCGCTGAGGGGCACTTGGGGGTCCCGGAGGGTCTGGGGGACACTGACGGGACAGATGGGGGCGGTACCGGGGTTCTGTGGAGCGCGGGGCATGACGGGTGTTGTAGTCCCGGCTTTAATGGAGCTCTATGGGGCCGCAGAGCATGACGGGAGTTGTAGGCAAAAGAAAAGATGGCACAGGCGCCAGGCACCGCCCCCAAAGCCATGATCCCTGGCGCTGATTGGTTGGAATCGTGATAGGCGGGAGCATCGGCCAATGGGAGGCAGTGGGGGTGGGAACAGCGCATTCAACCCCTCCAGTCCCTCCCAGCATAGCCCAGTACATCACCAGTACAGCCCAGTAGAGCCCCAGTTCCCCTCCAGTCCCTCCCAGTGCAGCCCAGTTCATCCCCAGGACAGCCCAGTACATCAGCCATGCTCCTCCAGTCCCTCCCAGCCCAGCCCAGTTCATCCCCAGTAAAGCCCAGTACAGCCCCAGTGCCCCTCCAGTCCCTCCCAGCATAGCCCAGTTCATCCCCAGTACAGCCCCAGTGTCTCTCCAGTCCCTCCCAGCACAGCCCAGTCCCTCCCAATACACCTGAGTTCATTCCAGGCCCTCCCAGTTCCCCCCAGTGCCATCCATATCCCGCTCCAGTGTCCCCCAGTCTTCCCCACAGCGTTCCTGCCCATTGCGGGGCAGCGGCGCAGACGGAATGTCCTGCGGCCCAAACCTCCTGCTCCTGCCACACAGCGCCAGCCTTCTCCCCTCCTCCTCCTCTCCCAGCACGGCACAAATTCCAGCTCGGAGGAGGCTTCCCCAGAGAGGGCTCCGGCTCCTGTCTCAGCCCGAGTGTCCCTGCAGAGGAACAGGGCATCTTTCAGGCACTTCCACAAGCTCAGGGTTCCCATTTCCTGGCGAATCTGGGATGCCGGGAGCGAACGCCGGGGCATGGCCGGCCCGGGGCGCTCGGGCGGCGCTCGGGGCCGCTCCTGGCCCGGGCCGAGCGCTGACAGCCGCGTCCCGCCCGCAGGGAAGGCGCAGGAGGCCCGGCAGGAGCGGCCCCGGCGGGGTTCGCTGCTGGGCAGCGGCGGCTGCGGCGGCGGCTGCGCGGCCACGCGGCTCTCGGACGGCGCCCGGGGAGCGGCGGGGCCGGCGGCGGGCACGGAGGAGGGGAAGGAGGAGGAGGAGGAGGGAGAGAAGGAGAAGGAGGAGAAGGATGGGGCTGTGCGGGGCAGGCGGCGAGCTCAGCCCGCTGCTGCCCTCGGCTCGCAGGTGGCCATCAAAAGGGTGCCAGGGAACCGCGTCCGGCGCCGGGGCGAGCTGGTGAGTGAGCCGGGCCAGCGGCAGAAGCCGGGCCGTGCCGGGCGGGGATGAGCCGGGGCCCGGCAGGGTGGGAGCTGCCAGGACGCCTGGAGGGAGAGCGGGCGTGGGGCCAGCGCAGGGCGCAGAGCATCCCGGGCTGGCCGAGGGGCTCCCGACCCCCGGCACGGCATCAGCCCCACTGACGGCATCGTGCTCCTCCCGCAGCCCCACGGCACCAGCGCAGCCCTGGAGATCGTGCTGCTGGACAAGGTCTCCTCTGGCTGTGCTGGTGGCATTCAGCTCCTGCAGTGGCTTCAGCTCCCCGACAGCTTTGTGCTGGTGCTGGAGCATCCGGAGCGGTGCCAGGACCTGTCGGGTTTCCTGGCGGAGCGGGGGTTCCTGCCGGAGGAGGAGGCGCGGGGGCTGCTCCTCCAGGTGCTGGAGGCCGTGCGGCGCTGCCCCAGCTGCGGGGTCCTGCACAGGGACATCAAACCAGGGAACATCCTGCTCGACCTGGCCACCGGGCAGCTGACACTGATCGACTTTGGCTGTGGCACTTTCCTCCAAGACACAGCCTACACCCAGTTTGCAGGTGAGCCCTGCCAGGGGATGCTCCTGGGCATCTCATGCCCCAGCTGAGGTGCAGCACTGGGGCTTCCCCTATTGCAGCCGGGATGGGATTAATGATGGAGCCAGGCTGATTTGAGTGGGGTGTGAGGGGGCCAACTCCCATCCCTGCTGACAGCCTTCAGCACCCACTGTGCCTTGGGCTGGGGCTAGAGCTGGGGCAGCCAGCCCGACAAAAACCCCCATGGGGGTAGCAGAGAGGGGGGTCTGACCCCGTGCCCCAGACGGTTTGGTGTGCAGGTGAGGAAGGGCTTGGACTGCTGTGCTCCCCTTGTTTGCCTTGGCTTATTAACATTTTTGGGGCCATGCAAGCAGGAGGAGAGGGGGTTTTCTCCACTACTGGGTGAGTTTTTCTTTTGTGTGTCATGGTTGTGTCTTCCCAGGGTTTCTGCTGCCTCTTCCAGCACCAGTGGCTTCTTTTCCAGCCCTGAGTCTGTACACAAGTCCCAGGTGCTTGCGAGAGGGCAGCGGTCACACTGTGTGCCACTGGGGCAGCCCCTGCATGCCCAGGGGTGCTGGGGCCAGGCTCTGGGAGCAGCAGCATCCCCCTGATGAACTGTGTCTGTGTTCCACAGGAACCCTGTCCTACAGCCCACCAGAGGGGATCCACCACCAACACTACCACGGCGAGGCAGCGACGATCTGGTCCCTGGGCCTCCTGCTGCACCACCTGGTCATGGGGAAGCACCCTTTCAGGAGGGGCCAGGAGATATCTGGGGCAGATCTTGTTCCCAGGATGGCTCTCTCAAGGTGGAGTCTCATTGCTGGGCACAGGGGCAAAGCCAGGGCTGGGAGACAGCAGCAGCTCATGAACATCTCACTCTGGCAGCTGCTGAGGAGGTGACACATGTCCTGCTCTCCTGCTCTCCTCCAAAACATGGAATTGATGGGGAAGTTTAGGCCCAGCTCTGGGCACACCCAGCATGGCCTGGGAGCAGGGGGGCAACTTCTCCAGCTGACTGGTGATTGCTGGTTTCTCTCACCAGAGTGCCAGGATGTCATTAAGAGGGGTTTGTCCATGCAGTCCTTGAACAGGCCATCCTTAGAAGAGCTTTTCCATGATCCTTGGGTGCAGGGTGTTCCTCTGCCCTAGAAGATGGGAGAGATCCATGTGCACAGTTGGATCCAGGGGCCTGGCAGGTAACAGCTCCACACATCTCTTGGCACTCAGTGGCAAAGCCAACCGGACAGGTTTTGTCCTGCCTGTAGCTCTGACCAGGGGCACAGCAGAAGGGAAGACACAGCTCTTGGGCTGGAGCTGAGCTGGAGACCTGGTGTGGCAAGCACTGGGGGCCACCATCCCCCTGGTTTTGCTTGCCATGGTTCATGGATGGCTGGGGCCCTGGGCAGAGCCCTGACAGCCAGGTCTGGCCCAGGGAAGGAGAAGGAGCCCCTGGAGAAGCTGTCCCAGGTGGGGCTGCTGCTGCTGGGGACAGCGAGGACAACGCCAAGGATGACAACCTCTTGCTCCACCTGGTCTCTGGCATGCTGAAGATGGTGGACTTTGATTCTGACATCTCATTCAAAGCCAGGCTCCACAGGGAATATGCAGATGAGTCCACACACAGGGGGATGCTCCCAGATTTGGGCACTGCGCAGCCTGGCTGGGAACCAAAGGTTCTCCCTTTGCTGGGGCGGATGCAGCTGATCCTTCAGTCAGCTGCAGGCTGCTTTTGGCAGGGCTGGGGGCATGGGCTGGGGTGGGTACGAAATGGGAGTGGGCTCCTGGCCCTGCCAACAGCCCCCAGCACCCACCGTGCCCTGGGCTGGGGCTGGGCTGGGGCAGCCAGCCCGACACAAACAAACCCCCATGGTGGGAGCAGAGGTGGGACTCCAGACCCTGTGCAGGGGCTGCTTTGCTTTGCAGGCAAGGAAGGGCTTGGGCTGCTCCACTGCCCTTGTTTGCTTTGGGATCACCATGGGGGCAGTGCAGGGGAAGGGAGAAAGCCTGGGATTCCCCAACAATGGTGGGTTTTTCCTTGGCATGCAGGGTTTGGGCCTTCTTTAAGGCCCTGACAGAGATAAGATCTTTGACCTTTTTTCTTGTTCCCCTTTTTGACTGTAACCTATTTTCAATAATTTGACGTTTCTTTTTCTAGAGGAAGCATTCCAGATGGCGCCCAGTCTGGATCAGGACGTGCTTAGGAGCAGCTGCGGCGTGGATGGGCCATGCCCTTGGAGAAGGCTGAGGGCATCGTTTGGGAGCAGCTTTTCTTCCAGCGGGGGATGGCGTGAGGTGGGTCCTGTCTGCTGGGGATGGTGGCATCAGAGTTCTGAGGAGATGGCAGCGAGCACAGGAGCGTCCTGCTCTGGGCAGCTGCTGAGGGCTGGAGGTGCCGTGGCTGGCTGCAGGCTGGGCACATGTCCTGCCCTCCTGCTCTGCTCCCAAAGGCAGCAGTGATGGGCAGCTCTGGCCACAGTTCTGGCACGGCCAGCATGGCCTGGGCACTGCGGGTGGCTGGGACAAGGGGACAGGAGCCTTCAGCTGACGGGGCTTTCTGGTCTCTCTCCTTGCAGCCGGGCTCTGCGGGTGCTGAGGCTGCTCTGGGCTCTGCCAGGGCCCTGCTGGAGCTCAGCACCGGGCCGCAATCAGCCAAAGGAGAAATGGGGTGCCCTGAGCACAGACTGGCTTGAGCATTTCAGCAACACAGCTCAAGTTTGCAGAGTGTACACCTCCAAGGGAAAACATGGCACCACCCAAAAAATAAACTTGTTCAATAACTTCTGAAATTAAATCAATCTAGGATGACCCCAAATGACATTTTGCAGCTTGCTCAAGCTGTACCTCAGCCCTTCTCTGACCAGTTCTCTCCCCCACCTGCCTTTTACTCCCCAGCTGCTCCCTATTTTCCCCCAGTGAGCTCCCAGCCCATTCCAGTCTCCATCACACTGTTGCCTTCCTTGGTGCCCCTTGCCATGAGGAAGGCCGAGCCCCAGGCTTAGGGACTCATCCTGTCACTGGCTGAGGAGCAGCAATGTCTCAGAGGTCTGGTGGGATTTTAGTGTCATTCAGAGCTGCTCTCCAGCCCCCAGCTCTCCTCACTGCTGAGTTCCCGCACCCTTTTCCTCATCCTTGCAGCAGGATTAGCTCTGTGAATCCCCTTGAGCCTCCCCAATCTTCCCAGCCCATGCACCAGTTTCAGATGAAGCTGCAGCTTCTCTGTCTCCTCTGGCACACCAGTGCAGTCCCCTGTGCGGGGAGCCCCAGCCCCAGAGCACAGCACTCAGCAGTGCAGTCCGGGCTGGAGCAGCTGCCCTGCAGCCCTGCCTTGGCTCTTTGTGGCAGGGAATGCTCCCTGTTTGCAGCTGTCCCTGCAGGATGGCCCCAGGGCAGAGCCCAGCCGGGCTCCTACTGCAGCCCCTGAAGCTTGGGGCACACAGTGGTCCCAGAGCTGAGGTTCACGGGGAGCTCCCGGAGCTGTGCCTCGCACTCTGTTGCCGTGTGTCACCGTGCAGGCTGGCTTGTACGGGGTGAATGTACCAGCCCTGCTTTGACTGACAGGGGCCGGGCCCATCACATCTCTCCCAAGGCTGCAGGCATTGCCCAGGCCAGAATCTGAAGGGGCACAGAGATCAGAGCAGTGAAATCATCCAGACTGGGTTTTCAAAGGCCCTTTAGAAGGAAGGGCTTGAGAATAAACGTGATCTTTTTGCCACATGAACATTGGGGTGAGTGGTCTCTTTGGCTCCAACCCACTTTCCTCCCCAAGCCAATGTTACCCACTCCCTCACACGTTCCCCCCGTGCCTTCCCATTGCCTCATCCTGTCAAGGCTTCCGCAGCCCCTCATCCCTTCGTGGTCCCATCCCCTCAGGGTCTCCCCAGCCCGGCCAACCTGCCCGGCAGCAGCGCCGCAGCCCCACAGGAGCTCCAGAGGAGCCCCACCAAGAGGCACCTGGGAGCCCTCAGCAATCCAGCCAGCAACACACGGGCAGGAGGACACGGATGGCGCTTCCTGCCTGGGACAGGGCTTGTGGCCATCTCCAGGCACCGCTCTCACAGAGATCCCCACAGCTCCTGCCCCTGCCCATCTGCTCTGTGGGCAGCACAAAGGCTTCAGCAGAGCCACCAAAGGCCAAGGGGCTTCTGGCCATTTTCCCTGCAACCCTGCATGCCTTGGCAGGTGCCTGAGCCCAGGAACCCTTTTCTCCCTCTTCCCCTCGGCCCTGCAGAGCCTGGGCAGCCAAGGAAAGATCCTGGGAGTCTGTCTATAGCAACACATCCTATATTTATACGCTAAAGACAAACAAAAAGAAAGAAAAGAACAATTTTAAAGAAACAAAACAGTCCTGCTGGCTCGGGTGGCCCCAGCAGACAGAGCCTCAGGGATCAGCTCTGTGCAGAGCTGCAGCAGCGCAGCCAGCCGAGCCCACACAGACGAGGCCGTCTCCCCCATGCCCTGCAGAGCCGATCACGCAGGCTGTCAAAGTGGGAATATGGAGCGCTCTCTGCTTCCTGGAGGATGTACAATGCTTGACCTGCCAGGCTTGCGATGGCGACGCTGTTGTCATTTTCCATGCCTTCAAGGGCTGAAAGAGAGAGGAGCAGAGCCATGGTGAGTTCCCACATCTGAGGGGACCCGAGGGGACTCTGTGCCAGGGCCATCCCAGCCGGCTCTGGCCATGGCCAGCAGGGAGCAGGGACCAGCTGGATCAGCCCGAACCTGCTGGCCACGAATCCCCCAGGTGCCCTGAAAGCTCTGTGTGCTCTGCCCACGCCGGCCCTGGTCTGCACAGGGAGCAGAGCCCTCCGCAGCCGGGGCAGGGCTCGCAGCTCCCCCGGCAGCCCCCGCTGGCAGCCCGCTGCCCTCACTCACCCTCAGAGATGATCTGGAGCTCTTCATTCCTCCCCCTCAGGTGCCGCCCGGCCGTCCCTGGGAACACAGAGCCTGTCAGCCCAGGGCACAGCTCCCTGCCAGCGGCGCCGCCAGCCCTGTGCCCACACGCCCTCCTGGCCCGGCTCGTGGCTCACCCATGAACCTGACGGCCGCCTCTCGCAGGGGCTCCTGTGGGCTCTGGAGGTAGGGCAGGGCCCGGCGCAGGTGCTCAGCCACGCTGTTGCTGTCCTCTGCCAGCTGGAGAGAGTGGCAGGAGGGAAGGGTTGGCCCCGCAGCCCCCCGGGCCGGGGCTCCATGGGCACCCGGCTGGGGCCGCAGGAGCCTGGAGCAGAGCCCGCGCGGCCTCGGGCTGCAGCAGCGGGCAGGGGCACAGCTGCCAGCCCGCAGACCGAGCACCGCGCTCAGGGGCTGCTCCAGGCTGGGGCTGTGGCTTCCCGGCCCTCCTTACCAGCCACTCGGTGAACTGCCACAGCTTCTGGTTCTTCACCAGCTGTCCAAGGTCCCTCCTCTTCAGGAACTCAGCCGCACTAAGGAGCGTTTCCTGAGAAGCCTGGAGAGCAGCAGAGATGCAGAGATGGCCCCAGAGCCCAGGGCGCAGGACCCCGTCCCTGTGCCAAGGCCAGCAGGAGCTGCAGCCTGCGAGGCGCCAGGGCAGGGCCAGCCCAGCCCCTGCCAGGGGCCAGCGGCAGCTGCCGAGTCCTCACCTCTGCCACTCGCTGGTTCTCATCGTGGCAGTGCAAGGAGAGTGGCAGCAGGCTCTGGCGCACGTGTGCCTTCAGGACCTTTTTTTCTTCTTCTGGAAAAAAATCCAGCATCTCCCGGAAGATAAACATGCAGCACAACTGCACCTGGCTGTCCTCCTGTAGGAAAGGAAGGAAGAAAGACCTCAGCGTCAGCTGCTTCAGGCCCACCTGGGCACAGCCTGTGAGTGCACAGGGCACAAAGTGTGCGGGCAGCACCCGCTGGCCGTGGCTGGAGGCACAGAGCCTTACGTTGTCAAAGAGTGGCAGGAGCGCCTCAGCCAGCTGCAGGGCGAGGGTGCTGGTTATTGGGGCACCATTGCAGAGGAACAAAGCCCTGAGGAGAACCGTGGTCATCCTAAGCATGGTGCTGTCATCTTCCTGCAGGAGCTCCACGAGCCTTTCATGGAGGCTCCACATCCTTATGGCCATCTACTTGTGGAACACAAGTGTGTGAAACACCATCCTGCTGCCACAGGGCCCAGGGGCCAAAGGCCTGTGCCAAAGCCCTGGGGCAGCTGCAGCAGGAGGCAGGAGAGCTGGCAGCAGCTGCCCCAGTGCTCCAAGGCCAGCCAAGCCCCAGGGACTGCCTTCCCCAGCCCCACGCTGGCAGCACGGCTTCAGCCCCTGCGCTCTTCTCACCGAGACACTGGTGGTGCCGAGCGCCACGAGGCCTCGGAGTGCCAAGCGACGCCTCCCCCTGCACTCGCTCTGCAGGTGCTTTGACAAGAACTGGAGGATGCTGTCACGGCACTCGCTCACGTTCAGGTTCTCCAGGATCTGAAAGGCACAGGCCGGTGACGAGGGAGCGGCTGGCGGGAGCCCAGAACCGCCCATGGCCGGGCCCAGGCAGCAGCACAGGGCGCGGGCTCCGTCCCAGGCACTGCGGCCAAGAGAGGGCAGAGAGCCGGGAGGCAGCTCAGCGAGGCAGCGCCGGCCTTCAGGCTCACCTCCACAAGGAACGCCAGGGCGGCCAAATCCCGGCACGGCGTGTCCTTGCTGAGCAGCCCGAGCAGGTGGAATGCAATCCTGGAACACGCGGCTTCGGATGCGCGGTGCATTTCTCTGACAGGAGGAAACAGGAGCCAAAGCCCTGAGCCAGTGGGGGCAAACCTCTCCCAGGACTGCCTCACAGAGGTCTGGCCTTTCTCCACCACCCTGCAAGGGGCAGCTGAGCCCTCTGGGAGGTTGCTGCTCTTGGGCATGCTCCTCTCCCAGCCTTTTGCAGCCTCCTTGGCCGTCCCTTGGTGACAAGGCCTTCTGGCCCATGGCCACGGGGACTGTGTGGGGCACCTCGGGCACAGGGCACACATGCCGGGGACAGCTGGGGAGCAGGGGGTCTCACCTGGCCAGCACGCCCACAGCACAGTGGTGGGTGTCAGCACACAGCAGTGTGTCCCAGCCACGCTTGTCTTCCATGGCCACCACCACATCCTCATAGTGCAGTCGGCAGAGCAGGGCCTTCAGGGTCTGCTCTGCAAAGCTGTGCACAGAGCAAAGCCCAGGTCACGCTGGGAGCACTCGCCCTGCCCTGGGCACATGGTAGGGACAGGAGGACTGGCATGGAGCACCTGCTGGGGCTGGTGACAAGGCCATGTTGCTGCTGGCATCCCTTCCAGAAGGTATCGACCTCCTCTGGCACATCCAGAGTGCTGAAGAGCACTTGGAAGAGCAGATGCACAAAGAGGCCGGGGAAATTCACGGTCACTACATGTGGCACACAGGGCAGCTGGAGGATCTTCCACATCACCACGGTTGCCTGCAAAGGACAAAGCCCCCTGAGACAGCGCTCAGTGCTGAGGTGTTCATGTGGCAGAGCCCGAGCACAGGAGGGAGAGGCCCGGAGAGACGCAGGGGGAGCACCGGGCCTGGTGGCCCTGGAGCTGCCCCGAGGCCAGGTTTCAGCCCAGCGCCTGAGGCAGGGAAACGCCGTGGGGAAGGGAGGATGGAGAGCTGCTGGGGAGGTGGCCTTGGGGCCAGCAAAGGCAGAAACTCACAGCCAGGGCAAGGACAGCCGTGTGGTCCCCATCGGAGGTGGACGTGCTGTGCTCTGGCCAGCTCCCCAGCACATCCAGAAGCACGAGCATGGCCGGCTCTGCAGTCCTGGGCGAGCACATGATGCTCTTCCACATGGCCAGAGCAGCTCTGTGGGGTCAGAACTCTGTCTCAGGGGGGTCTGGGACACAGCAGCGTGGCCTGGGCGGCAGCGGGGAGCTGAGCTGCTCTGCCAGCCCTGCCTCTGCCCACTGCCCCTCACTGGCAGCACACAGGCAGCCCAGCCCTGTGGGGACTGGCCCCTGAGGGGCAGGGGGGAAGCATGGCAGCACGCTGGGGGCTGGCAGGGGCCAGGGCTGGCAAAGGGAGCAGCCAGAGGCCCCTGGAATTCTCTGTGTCAGACACCTGGCACAGGCTGCACAGGGGGAAGGGCTGCTGAGCCCTGAGCCCTCTGGGCAGGTGGGCCCCGTACCTGTCACACAATGGGGCCACACGCAGGAGAGCCATCACCACGTCAGAGGGCTGTGCCTCTGTCAGATCCAGAAGGGGCCTGTACAGATTGTACTCAGGAAACTCATTGGCCACGAGCCACTGGTGGATGAACCTCACCATGGCAGGCACCTGGAGAAGGCAGGGGAGACTTGGAAAGCTGCCAGAGGAAGGAATGTGCCCAGCTGCCCCAGAGAAGTGCTTCCCTTGCCACCACACTGCCATGGCCTCAAAGGCTCCCAGGGAGCAGCAGGTGTGGCTTGGGAGGCCAAGCAATTGCTGGGAGGAGAAAAGCCAGGCCACAGGCTGCTTACTTGCTTTGGGCTGGAAGGACCCTCCTCCACAAGGATATCCAGCAGGGCAGCGCTGGTCTTGGTTTTGAATATGGGAGAGTAGACTCTGCGCACGGTGCCCATGGCGCTCCTCTCTTCCTCCCGAATCCTCTTCATGAATTTGCAAACCATCTGCAGCAGAAGGGCAAGAAGGCCGGGATGCTGCATGGAGTGCTCCGAGCACAGTGCTGGGCTGAGCAGTGCCAGCAGGCCCAGCCCAGGTGGGGATGGCTGCAGGTACCTGCGCTGTTCTGCGGAAGCGGCCACAGGTGCGTTTCTGCTCTCGTGTGCGCTGCACGGCTGCACCTGGCAAAGAGCGAGCGCAGCCCGAGCTGAGGGGCTGCGGGAGAGGCCGGAGAACACAGCCCAGCCCTGCGCTGCCCAGGCAGGGACAGCCCCGCGACGGCCCAGGGCACGGAGCACGGCTGTAGGGTGTCTGCCCGGCCCCTATTCCATCCTGTCCATGGGCATGGCCCCAGGGGATGGCATGGCATGGCATGGCATGGCATGGCATGGCATGGCATGGCATGGCATGGCATGGCATGGCATGGCATGGGGCCAAGCTAGCTGCAGGCACCAGCCCTGTGGCCCAGCTCTGCCACTCACCCTTCTGCCGTGGCTGGAACTGCTCCACCTCTTCAGGCTGCTGTGCTGGGGCAGCTCCAGGGCCTTCTTTCTCCTCCTTCCCCCAGGCCAGCTTGGGCACGCTCGCAGGTCTGCACTCTACGTCACTGCCTGGATTCATGGCTGCTTGCAGAAGGTGAAAAGGAAAAGGTCCGAGTCAGCAAGTGCTGCAGTCATGCCTTGAGGGCACCTGCTAGAGTGAAGTCTTGGCAAGGCTACAGGACAGCAAGACCTGCACTCTGGTCCTGGGGCTCCAGCCACAAGGACAGGAGACTCCTGTCAAGGATGGTGCACAGCAAATGCCATGGTCTGCCCTCGAGGGCATCTGCAGAAGAGATGCCTCGGGAAGGCCAGGGGTCACCAAGTGCTCTGGTCTGGCCACGAGCTCACCTGCAGGAGTAATACCTTGGGAAAGCTCTGGGTCAGCCAGGAACGAGTGGCTGTGCGAGGGCTCCTCACAGCACCGCTCTCTCCCGTCCTGCCTCGTCGTGTGCACCGAGCACTGTGGAGTGTAACTGTAACTTGTAACTGCCAACACCTGTGCCAGAGCGTGTCACCAAGGGCCCTTGGAATCCCTGTCCCGTTCCATTCCACGGTGACCATGCTGCACCGTGTCACCAAGGACCCTTGGAATCCCTGTCCCGTTCCATTCCACGGTGACCATGCTGCACCGGGTCACCAAGGGCCCTTGGAATCCCTGTCCCGTTCCATTCCACGGTGACCATGCTGCACCGTGTCACCAAGGGCTCTTGGATCCCCTGTCCCGTTCCATTCCATGGTGACCATGCTGCACCGTGTCACCAAGGACCCTTGGAATCCCTGTCCCGTTCCATTCCACGGTGACCATGCTGCACTGTGTCACAAAGGGCCCTTGCACGCACTGCCACCAAGGGCCCTGGGGCCACCCCCAGCCCCCCAGAGTGGCCCAGGGTGGAAGGAATGCCTTGCCCCAGGTGTGTCAGACAGCCCAACAGGATCTTTAGGAAGGGCTCAGCCCATCAGCAAACGCTGCCCTGCTCTGCAGGCTCAGAGCAGCAGGAGCCCCCGCAGCTGCCGACGCAGCCGCGGTGGGAAGGGCACGGGGCCTCCACAGAAGCTGGCACGGCCTCCTCGGGACACGTCCCACACGGTGGCCATTCTAAGCACGGCCAGGGACACAGACCGGGAACGTGTGGGCTAGGGCAGGAATGCTGCTCTGAGCCCTGGGGCCTGGGCAGCGCTGACAGCAGCAGGTGAGGCACAGTCCCCGCCCAAGCAGAGTTCCCCCAAGCCCTGGCAGCACCGGTGCCCGTCTCCTGCCCCAGAAACCTGTGCCCCAAAAGGGCTTCTCTGCCAGAGGGCAGCCAAAGCTGGTGTGCACTGGGGGCTGTGCTCCGTCCTACAGGGGCTGTTGGTAGCAGCACCTGGAGCAACTGGGGGCAACACTTGGTGCGTGTCAGATGTTGTTGCTCCTTCCCGGAATGATTTTTTCATGGAAGGGATTAGCAGCAGCACAGAAACACCAACAGCTAGTGAACTTCACAGGACAAAGAGACTCCATCGAAACACTGCCATGTTTCCTTGTGCTTTTGCATCTTTCTTGCACTCTGAAAGAAAAATAATTGGCCCAAGCCCTGCTGTTCAAATCTCCAGCTGCTGTGTGTCTTCCTGTGGCAGCTCACTGCAAACACAACTGGCTCTCTGCTCAGCTGGGCAATGGACGGCCACAAACAGGGAGGGTCCCGGTGAACATCTCTTTGGTCTCGTGGGGCAGCGAGGGCACAGGAGACAAAGACTGCTCCTCCCGAGTTCATGGGGCAACAGAGAGATTTTATTTCCCAAGCCCCCCCTTACACAGGGCATTTGAAAGACCAGGCCTGGAAGCTCTCATTGGTTTGAGCTCCACGCCCCTTCAGGTTCTGGCCCGTGAGGTGCCTGCAGTTTTGGGAGATATTTGATTGGTCAAGACCCCTGTCAATCATGGGAACACCTCACCCTTCTTTTCTGTATAAAATTCTGTGTATTGTTCTCTGTCACCCATCTGCAAGGGCCCTTTGCAAACATGGGGACAGAGGACAGCGTGCATCTAATTTACACTGGAGCTGCAGCATTCCCCTCCAGGAACTGTTAGGGGAGAACTCAGGCCACAGGCATAATTCTTCTTGGTTACAAATTGAACTTATCTCTAAAAGCAGAAAGCTATTTAACCCTGAGCCCATTTAACCCATAGAGAAAAACCCAATTTTAAAAAACAACCTTTCTGCACTTGATCCCTTGGAGAAAAACCAAACTCCCAGAAAAGCAATCTGTAAACAGAAAAACTGTTTGCAAACATGAGAAATAATTTGTAAACAAGTCAAGTCCTTCTATGAACTGTCCATGAGGCAGGTGATCATTTGTAATGCTGTCTGTGGTTTCCAGTGTCCATATTTTAGGCAGCTGCATTGTACTGTTGTAGGATTTATTGTAAAACATGAGAACAGACTCAGAGGGGAGGAGGGTGTACCCTCAATCCAACCCCTTTCCCCTTTTTTCTTTGTATAAGAAATAATAATAGGAACAGCACATGGATTTTGAATACTATTAACTTATGCAAAGTTTCATCTAGGTTTACTGATAATATTTTTCTTTACCAGCCAGGTTCACGGCAAAGTACTTGATTGGGAGATGTTTTGATAAGGGCAAGGAACTCGGTTGGGAGACATTTTCTGTATTTATATTTTATCTAGTGCAAACCATATACTTTCCCCCCTTTGTTAGAAATTAGAAATTTTTTATTGACTTTAATAAAAGCTGACTTTTCACTTTTAAAATGATGACAAGTGGCAGAATTTCAGTGAAAATCTTTGCAACTGCAATTTGCTTATGACAAATCAATGTTCTATGTGTACCCCCGTGGATCTTCTTTGAATCATACCAGTTTATCTTGAAGCAATGCAAGAATAATTACTCAAATATTAAGAAAAGACATGTTAATGCACATACTAGGACTTCTTTAAGACAATGATTTACTGAAATATGAATATCAATCTAATATCGATATCCAACTGAGATGGACAAAAACTCTCTAAGAGTTTAAAGTTAGAAAGTGTATGTTTATTGAGACAGACGGACAGTACGTGGGATAATTCCCTAATGCACACTGCAAAAATCACAGGTATTACAAAGCTTTTTTATTTGCTGAAGTCTTGAATACACAAAATATGAATGCATATTCATATCCCTGTCACTTCCTCTGCTCTGCTTCATATGCTAATTGGCAAAAAGGCAATTAAGCATGTGTGGTTCTGTTCCCTGAAATGAGTCAGGGGTCCATTTTGGGGAGGGGTCTCCAAAATGAAGAAGTAAAATAAGTCTTCCTCGTTCTGACCTTTCTGCCTTTCCCATGCATACGTGAGAAATGAATCCTTGCCGTTTTCCCGTGCTTAATGGATCCCTAAAGTATGGGAAGTCTGCAACTGTTTTTGTGTCCCTGAAATCTGTTTATCACATTCTGTTTATCATGATAAGCACAGCTACCCAAGCATAAAGCTGGCAAGCAATGAGTTAATAGATCCTGGATATCTTACCTAAGATCCAGCTACTGTTAACTATGAACAAAGCCGATTTATCTACTTCCGATAAGTCAGCAACATCCAATTTAACTATCATCTTAACTTTCCTAAAATTCTTAATTCTTCAAAATTAATGTCTCACCGGGAATGGGGACAGGGAATAGGAATGGGAATGGGGACACGGAATGGGGAATGGGAATGGAGACAGGGACTGGGAGTGGTGACAGAGACAGGGAATGGGGACAGGGACCAGGAATGGGGACAGGGAATAGGACTGGGAATGGGGACAGGGACAGGGAATATTGTACAGGGATCAAGAATGGGGTGCAGATTGGGATGGGAGCAGGACGGGAACGGGACAGGGGGGCACGGGAACAGGCAGGGGCCAGGGGAGTATGGAAGGGGAGTAAGGAATGGGGCAGCCGCTGCAGGGGGACGAGGTGTTGGGATGGGGCACATGGGGACAGTTCCAGGGCAGGGGATCCTTGACCAGCTGCCCAGAACCTCCACCAGGGTCTCCCAGGGCAACTGGAGCCGCTCAGCCTGGGGTGCCCAAAGCCCTGAGAAACTCCCAGGTCCCTCCCAGGAACCCTCAAGTCCCTCAAACCCAGCATCCCCCACATCCCCTGCAAGACCCTCCCCATGTCCCCATCCTTGTCTTAGCTCAACATCTTTATTTTTACCTGCTTTTAAGAGTTTTGAAAGGGCAAAGAGAAATGAAAAGAAAATCCAGGCCATGGGGAGCCAGGAGGATGTTGAGCCCCCCAGCTGGGTGTCTTCCCAACATGGATCAGCAGCACCATGGGTCACCAGGGCTCTGCCCACTGGGGCTCACTGGGGATCATCCAGCACGGATCCTCCCGTGGGGGATGGAGCTGGAGAAGCGCACGGAGCTCCTCCCACATGGGGGGCACTCGCAGGGCTGCCCTTTGTGGTGCCTCTGCTGGTTTTGGGTCAAAGCTGAGCTGTGTGATGAGCTCTTCCCATGTTAGAGGAAAATGCCGCGGGAGACAAGACTCATGATATCATGATCATCAAGTCTCAGTTTATTGTAACAGATTACATAGTTTATATATGTTCGTTAATTAGCTCATACATATTGCAAAAGCCAAGCTCATGATTGGTTGCTATGTGACTTGTACTATTATCTTAAAAGTATCGTTATGATCGATACATGCCTGTCCGGCTGGCCTTGCAGTTAGAACAGCTTAGTACCCCCTTTGTTCTTCTCTATCTACTTCTACATACTAAGCAATTTCAATATCCTGCTTTCTGCACATCATCTATTCTTCAGGGCCATGCGAACTTTGCAGCAGTCACGTAGCCCTCCCTATTTGGATTAATTTTACAGTATCATGTCCCTTGTCGTTCAACCATTCCTCTGTCAGGCTCTCTTCATCTCCCCCGTTTTCCTTTTGGACAAGAAGGTGTGCATTCAGCATTTTCTGCAAAAGCTGCTGCATCAAGCCTTGCAAGCAAGTAAACACACAGGGCAAAACAAACAGAAGTATCACAATTATGCTTAGAACTATTATGCCATATTTGATAATGTCTCTTAACTATGGTCCGATCCCCAATCCTTTTAGCTATCTTTTTAAACCTAATCTATCCTCTACCTTTAACTGTTGAGTTAGCTCGGTCAATTTTCGTATTTGCTTATGGATAGATGTAGAGTGATCAGATAAGTTCATACAGCACATTCCTTCAAATTCTTCACAACTATGACCTTGGGCTAGAAGAAGTAAATTAGTGGCAGCTGCTCTGTTTTGCAGAACTGCATGACAGATACTACCTATATTTGTGGCAAGCTCACTTAATATTTTAGATGAAATATTAATTTATTTTTCTGTCCAGTAGGCTAGGATTTTTAATTGTGTGAGAGCTTGCACTGAAGTAACTCGTGGGGTGAAAATGAGGTTAGTATTACAGAAGTGCACCCCACTTCATATTTCTCATGTTCTTGATTGTTCTGTTTAACATGAAAGGAACAAATTTAATTCTAAATACAAACTATATTTATGATAAACTTAATGTTATGCTTTTGATTATCTAATTGATTGTCCCTCTTTTTCTTTTGCCATTGAAAAGCAATGGCAAAATGAACAGAAAAATCACAGGCATTACTAAAACTTATTAAAACTTAGTAAAAAAGTCTGTAACATAATTAAAAATATACAATCTTTTGTGGGTGAAACACAAATCTTTGCACAATCCACTTTTGCTGTGCATCCTCTGATTTACTTGTGGAGAGATTAGTGTTTTCTTGAAATTGATAAGTTTAACATTCTTCACTGAAATTTATCCAGATTCTGTACCTGCTAAAACACAAACAAACTCAACACTCCCCACAGGGACTGGAGGGTCCTCTCTCAATTCTGTTTCTTAAAATTTGCATGAAGAAATGGAAATATCAACATCTTTATAATAAACATGAAAAAACATCAAGAATAAAACAATGCATATAGTAAAGAAACTAATAACAAATAAAAATCAATCAGATAATACACAATTAATATTACATATAAAATCACAGTTACCAAGTGCTACACTATCAAATTGTCATCCCAGAGTCTGCAGCAGCTGATAAACCTTAAAACATCAGAGATTTGGATAAAACATGTCCGGATCATGTCTCTCCAAAACTCCCTTTGAGGCTCAGCTGCCCTACATGGTCAAATTGTCAAGCCAAAAGGACTTGAATACTTTTTGATGCAGAAAACACCTGGGTCAATCACACCATCCATGTAGAGCCAGAGCTTGGCCAGAGCTCAAACTCTAATTGGAGGATATGTTTGAACACATTATAAAACAAAAGTCTTAGAAATAACAGTTATAAGTAAAAAACCTTATTATTAAAAATTTATCAAACTATTAAATAATTGAACCTGTTTAAAATCTCTTTCAAGACAAAAATTCTCTAAATATAACAAACTCTTTCTTCAGAAATCTGAAAATTTGAAGTCTGAAATCTTGAACTAAAATTTGGATAATGAATTTTTAAAGGAAGATGAATTGCAGCTGCATAAAAGATTGGATAAAGAAAACACATGAGTAGTTAAAAAATCAAAAACACAGGATCCTGAAAAAACATTTTGTAATCAATCACCTAAAGAGACAATAAAACATATGAAAACTGACTGTAAATACTATAACAACACCTTAATACCTTAATACCTTAATAATAATTCTTATCACAAAAATCAGACAACTCACATTTTATGATTAACTTATTAATAAGAAATGTTTAAAATAGTTTAAGCAAATCCTTTTAAAGCACTCATATAACATTAGTAACAATCACTACTTATCATTACTTACAAAAACTTAACAATCACTATTGATCGTATTATCTATAAAACTTAAAAATCACTATTACTTATATTATTATCTATAAAAACCCAAAAACAGAGATTACAAACTCAATACTAAAATTCCATCAGGTGACATTTTCTCAACTCTTTGTTTGCAGAGACATTTTTGGTAATTAAATCATTACTAACATTTCTATCTTTATACAGTGATTTTTATCTATATCATATTTGAAATAATATTGATTCACATAATATTCATCCTTCTTGTTATCTTGGAAAACACTCGGTCCTGGTGTACTTTTTCATTACGTCTTCTGACTCTTGTAAGAAATTGGGAAGATGCTGTTGAAATTTTTGCTGTAGTGTTGCGATCCCGCCACCGGTGGCGCTGCTGCTCTCGGCGTTGTCGCTGCCATGGCAACCAGGACTGTGCCGCCATCTCCGCCGCCATTGCTGGGCGCTGCGGGGCGATGAGGGGCGGCGCCGCCTCGCTCCCGTCCTTGTTGTGTCACCTTGTGGATGGGAGAAGAGACACCCCCGCCACGGCCGCGCCCCGCCTGCTCCGGCTCCAGCGCGGCTGAGCCCCAGGAACGCCCCTCTCCCCCCTTGCGCTGCTGCTCGGCAGCAAGGAGCCTTCCGTCTCTCGGCTGATGTCCGCGCCGCCCCGGGCTCGCCTCCGGCTCGGTGCTGGCCGGCCCCGCTCTGTCTGGCCCCGCGCCCGCTCCGTTCTACCTGATTCCCGTTCACACAAAGTGAATTTGGGATCCCAGTCCCGTTGCCATAAAGCAATTTGGATCTCAATTTCCAGCACCTCAATGCTACTAGTGTCTATGGGAGGTACAGGCATTTCAGAAGCAGAGATGGGAATGGGAAAATTTGTGAGAACCGGAGGGTTTGGCTCACTGGAGAGAAGCGAGGGTTTACATTCCTTATTTTTCTCCAGAGCTGTCCGTATCACTTCCACCGCCCTCTTTTCTGCCTGACACATTAACAATTCGTTATCAACCACTCTCCAAAGTTTACTCATTTTCTTGCCCGGTTTATCCTCATCTAACACTAATTCCCACAACTTATCCCTATATCTTCTCCATTCTGAAAGTTCATGAACACTATGGGGGTTAACGAAAAAGCCGTAAGACTCAGCATGATGCAATAGCGAAGGGAGATCCTTATCTAAGTCAATCCCCCTAATCTGCCTTTTTCTAAGAGAAGCACTAAATAAATCATATGCTGCTTGCCTTTCCATGGTTACGTCGGTACCGTTGCTGGCTCCTTCAGGCTTCGGCAGCACGTATCGGCTGAGCCCGCTTCTACGGTCACTCAGGGCGCGGAGAAGAGCGTTTCGCCTCTTCTCTTTATTTTCGCCGTCCTTCCAGCTGCAGGACCCGCACTCCAACGCAGCACCTCTCTCGCCTTAGGCTCGGATCAGGTCCCTGCTTTCGGGCGCCAGTTGTTAGAGGAAAATGCCGCGGGAGACAAGACTCATGATATCATGATCATCAAGTCTCAGTTTATTGTGACAGATTACATAGTTTATATATGTTCGTTAATTAGCTCATACATATTGCAAAAGCCAAGCTCATGATTGGTTGCTATGTGACTTGTACTATTATCTTAAAAGAATCGTTATGATCGATACATGCCTGTCCGGCTGGCCTTGCAGTTAGAACAGCTTAGTACCCCCTTTGTTCTTCTCTATCTACTTCTACATACTAAGCAATTTCAATATCCTGCTTTCTGCACATCATCTATTCTTCAGGGCCATGCGAACTTTGCAGCAGTCACGTAGCCCTCCCTATTTGGATTAATTTTACAGTATCATGTCCCTTGTCGTTCAACCATTCCTCTGTCAGGCTCTCTTCATCTTCCCACACCTGGGACACTCGTAGGGCCTGGGACATCACCAGGAGCGGGGCTGGGATGTGCCCTGGTGCCTGGGACATCACCAGGAGCGGGGCTGGGATGTGCCCTGGTGCCTGGGACATCACCAGGAGTGGGGCTGGCTCTGATGCTCTTCGGTGCCTGGGACATGACAAGGGGCACTGCTGGCTGGGGTTTGTTTGGTGCCTGTGCAATCCCAAGGGCAGTGTCACAGCGGGGCAGCTCTCAGTGTCCCCAGCAGGTCACAGTGTCCAGGGCAGCCCGTGCCAGCGGTCACTGCGCACGCGGGGCAGGCTGGGCTGGACAGGGGACGGGGCAGAAACACTGCCCCGGGACTGGGGTCTCCCCCTGCCCCTGGGGCCCAGCCCCTGCTGGGAGCGCCTTGGGCAGGGCACGGGGCTGCTGCTGGGCCAGGGGGACAGGCCGTGCCCCCTGTCCACTGCTGTTGGGCCAGGGGGACAGGCCGTGCCCCCTGTCCCCTGCTGCTGGGCCAGGGGACAGGCTGTGCCCCCTGCCAGCTGCCCAGGCCCCTCTGATGCCTGTCCCATGTCCCTGTGGCTCCTGTCTCCACCATTCCCCACCACCTTCACTCCCTCCATCAAAGCCCCACTCAACCCCTTCACAGTGACCTTTGGAAAGAAAGGGTACATTGCACATGACCAGTATCAGCTAAGGCTTCATATTTTTGTGACTCTGACATGCCAGGACATTGGACCCACACTGGCCAAAAGATCCAGTTTTCCAGTGTCTCTCCCTGGCTAGAGACAGGGCCCCTCTAAACCTGGTTATTATTTCTTTCCTAGGCATACATGGTAGAGGTATTTTAAAGGTGATCTGACAAATCATACCCGGGAGCTCGGTCATGGGAGGTTGAGGCTGCCTTCACTTTACTGGAATTCGCTCAGTCAGTGTTTCCCTCCTTGAGCTGACGCGCCCGCGGTGCCAGGACAGAAATGGGTTTCCCATCCCACCTTCCCATGTCTTCCCCATGGTCACGCAGAAAGAGCTTCAGGCCAGCCCGTGGGGCGTACCCTCTCTCTCTGGCTGGGGAATGTTGGGCTCTGACTTTGGGGACTGTGACTCGCACTGGGGCAATGTGGGAACTGTTCCTCCTCACCTCCTCCCTCATCTCCCTCATCTCCTCTTTGAGTTCCTTGCCCACAGCAGAGCCATGAGCCTGCACTGGGCCATGGATCATACTCTCACAATTTCTCAGCTGTTGGCAGCAGAGCCCACTGTCTCTCGGCTGTTATCGGCATTAATTGTGGCAATGGAGGTGGTGTACTGAGATGGCCCCAGCCTTGCCAGACTCCACAGCATTTGCCCTGTGCACCTGACCTTGTCAGGGTCATTATCATGCTGTCCATCCCTCCCAAAGAGTACCTCCAATGCTGCCACTTCCATCAGCTGTTGGATCCCTTCCTCAAGGGTTTTCCAGCACGTTCTGTGTTGGTGCTCCTGCATTCTCACCCTGTGGACAAACCTCTCTCTGACACTTATTAATAGCAGCTCTCAGAGGGAAAGGGACCCTGGCTCCCTTACAAAAATCTGATTCATACCTGAGTCCTGGGTCAAGGGTCCCAAATTCCTTGCCTCACCACCATCCAGCTGCACACCTGTACCCATGAGGTCTCAGACTTGAAGCAGTCAGGTTGTATAAGCCTCACGTCTCCGTCGTTCAACGTCCTTGTGCAGCTTACGGAGACTTTTGTACGTCAGGGATTCGGTGATGATTGCAACCTCTGGCTCCCCTGTGAGTTGTGAGGGCCTTCCCTTATCTAGGTGCTCTGATTCCATCTCAGACCTCCAGCAGTGACTGCTGCTGGCTGTGGCTGCCTTTGTGGCTCAGCTGGAACCTGGACAGATGTAACATTTGTGGGTTCCACTGCTGCCCCATCAGACTCTCCTTTTTTGGGGCAGGGGGAGAGCTTCTGACCAACTGGGGAAATGCACTCCTTCAGCATCTCCTGCATCTCCCTCACCAGACCCCCACCCAGTCTGGGTGGTTCATATCTGGGGTGGCTGTGGGGCAGGGTCAGGCTCTGGGGCAGCAGCATCCCTGGTCTCTGGGGCTGTGTCAGGTTCTGGGGTGGGTGTCAGGGTGGTTATCCAGGTTAATCTTCCCTTGTCTCTCAGTGCCAAATAGAACAGGGCTAACAGCAACACAGCCCCTGTATGATATCATTGGTATTTGGAGTGGATCTGAGCCCTTCACAAACTGGTGGGGCAGACCCAAAGAGATGGTTAAAGGGTTGGGAGAAAATTTCCCCCGGTGTCATTTCCTCACAGTAGGTGCCATTATTAAAGTAACCCCAAAAGCACACAGTCAGTGTGTGACAGCTGTGAATTCATGTGCCTGCTTCCCAGAGGAAGTTAAAAATCCATGAATTCTTCCCCTTATTCACCCATAAAATAAACCGGAGAACAGCCACAGCAGCTTTGGCTGTAGGAGCCATGTTTAGATCAGGGCCTGCAAATGGAGAAATGCAGCCACGGTTCCGTGCCACCCAAACCAGGGCAGGCTGGAGCACAGGGTGCCGCTGAACGAGGTTTCTGTAGCAGCACACAAAAATCAAAAATTGGATTACTCAAGAACTGTTATTCCCTTTTTTGTTTCTTGGCCTTCGAACTGCACGTTGGGTGTCAAAATCTGTCTTGGTTTGCAAAGACAGGAGTCTGCTAAGGAAGGCAGGAGCCTCCCCTTAAATGGGGAAAAAAATAAATGTAGACCCCCTCCCTGTAAATTGCTATAAATTTGAAGTTAAGGGCGACTCTCAAGCAAAAATATGGGAGCAGGAAAAACAGTTCTTTATTAGGGAAGAAAATTAAAAGGTAAAATAAACAATGCAGTGAACCAACCTCTAACAGACAGCAATTGAATACATCTTGCCTTGCAATCTAGGACACAACTTATTCAGCATGAATCACATCCATTTAACACATGCTCCTTACCCACAGATATTGCCCACCTGAGACTGACATGCCAAAACATTTTTTAAAAATGATGCATTTTTCTTCATAATTAAAATTTAATTAAATTTTAATAAATGAATTCAATTAATTAATTTTAGCTTAATAACAATTAAAATATTATTTTGCTTATGCATAAAAATATTATTCGATATTTTATTATTTCATTTTCATGCTTGTATAAAAAAATCTCTATATGTGTTTTGTAACCAAAAAATTATTGGTCATTGGTTCTAAGTAACACAATTCCCTTCATTAATTCATTGACCACTATTGGCTATTGATTGGGCACTCGGGGGACTCGGGCGGGGCTCGCTGGGGCGCGGGGGCTGATGGGAGTTGTAGGCGCGGGTACAATGCGGTGTAACGGGGCCGCGGAGCATCACGGGAGTTCCAGGCACAGCGGCAGCGGCACTTGGTGGGGCGCGGGGCATGACGGGAGATGAAGTCCCGGCTGGAACAGCGCTGCCCGTGCGCCGCGGGGTATGATGGGAGCTGTAGTCCCGGAAGTGGCTCGGACGTGGCGTTTGGGGCCCGGGACGGCCTCGGGGGACACTTTGGCATCCGAGTTGCGACTTGAGCTCCTTGGGGGCTCTGGAGCACTCGTGGGGGGCTTAGGCAGATTTAACCGGGTTCCTTAGGGCGCAGGGCGCGGCAGGAATTTTAGGCGCGGAACTGTGTTCTGAGGGGCTCTGGGGCCGCGGGGGATGAGAGGAGAGGAATTCCCAGAAGTGGCTGTTCCGGGGTTCTGTGGGGCTGGGTGCACTCAGGGGATCCGAGAACGCTTTTGGGGGGTCCCGACTGGGCGCTGAGGAGCACTTGGGGATCCCGGAGGGTCTGGGGGACTCTGATGGGACAGATGGGAGCGCATACTGGGGGAGGGGGGGGTGTGTGTCTGTGGAGCGCTGGGCATGACGGGCGTTGTAGTCCCGGCCCCAATGGGGCTCTATGGGGCTGCGGGGCATGATGGGAGTTGTAGGCAAAAAGAAAAGATGGCGCAGAATCCAGGCACCGCTCCCAAAGCCATAATCCCTGGCGCTGATTGTTTGGGAGCTGTGATGGGCGGGAGCCTCGGCCAATGGGAGGCGGCGGAGGCGGGAACAACCATTCAACCCCTCCAGTCCCTCCCAGTACAGCCCAGTTCATCCCCAGTACAGCCCCTGTGCCCCTCCAGTCCCTCCCAGCATAGCCCATTCGTCTCCAGTACAGCCCCTGTGCCCCTCCAGTCCCTCCCAGCATAGCCCATTCGTCTCCAGTACAGCCCAGTCCAGCCCCAGTACAGCCCAGTACAGCCCAGTTCATCCCCATTACAGCCCCTGTGCCCCTCCAGTCCCTCCCAGCATAGCCCAGTTCGTCTCCAGTACAGCCCAGTACAGCCCAGTTCATCCCCTGTACCGCCCGGTACAACCCCAGTTCCCCTCCAGTCCCTCCCAACCCAGCTCAGTTCATTCCCAGGCCCTCCCAGTTCCTCCCAATGTCATCCACAGTATGCCGCAGTATTGTCCAGTCTTCCCCACAATGTCCCTAGTTTGTTCCCGTATCCCCCAGTTTCACCCCCAGTTTCACTCCCAGTGTGTCCCAGTGTAACCCACAGCATTCCCAGTGTTCCCCAGTATGTCCCAGTCCTCCCCAGTGTTTCCAAGGACAGTTTAATTTCTCAGGGCTGCCGTGGCAGCCAAACCCAGCAGTGGGGTCAGTGCAGAGCCCATGGCCACAGCCCCTTGCAGTGCCCAGTGCAGCTGGGGCTGATGATCCACCCTCACAGCTGGCCCAAGCCCGATCTGGAGTGGTTTTGGTGGCACCTTGGGCTGGCACACACCTGAGGAAGGTGTCTGTTTTCATGGGGAAACTCAGGAATTTTAGATAGCTCCAAACATAGAAAAAGGGAAAGCCCCTCTTAGGCTGGGTGCAGCCAGCTCTGGGAGCACAGCAGGGCCCAGGTGAGTGAGGACAGACAGGATGGGCTGGGGCAATGTGGAGCAAGGTTGTCCACGCTGGGCCAGAGCTCAGGGCACAGCTTCTCTGAGCGGGCCAGAGCTCCTGAGGGGAGACCCTGGCTCACTATCAATCACAGAATGCTGCAATCGCCTCTGATCTAAAGAGAAATGTAATAAAATACACCCTTTAAAATAGGAATGTGTATTTCTTACAAGCACTTTGAAATCTTTCTCCACAACTGGAATAAGAAAACTTTAATGACCCCCTCAGGGCTTTTGTGTTATTTACATCAGTCTCAGCCCTTGAGTGTCTTAAAAAAAACTTCTCAAAAACTCAAAGTTAAATTAAAACTCCAAAGTTTCTTGAAGTTTTAATGGGTCCCACTGAGGACACGACTCAGAAAGTGTACCAAGGTTCCAGTCAGAGCAGAACACTGGAGGCAGTGATGACAGCTGGGCACAAGCAAGGGAAAGGTGTCTCTGGTGCTGAGCAAACCTGGATGTGTTTCAGGAGTGCAAAGGGCCCAGGCCTGAGCCCCAGCCCCTGGCAAGGCAGATCCTGTCCCTCCCTCATTGCTCAGGGCTCTTCCCGGGATGGGCACTGGCATGTGGGGATGTGCCATGCCAAGGGCAGGACCATGGGGCGGCCCCTGCCAGGCTGCTGAGCAGGGACAAGGAGGCACTGAGGCCCCAGGGCTGCAAAGGTCACTTGTCCCCTCGTGGCCTCAGGCCCAGGGCCAGCAGCCATGGCCAAAGGGCTGCACAGGTTGGCTCTGTCAGGGCCTTGCAGCTGCTGCACATCCCTGAGCCCTCTGCAGCCCAGGCTGTCCCACGGTGTCCCTGCCCTACGCCTCTGTCCCTGCAGGCTGTCGTCACCCCCGGCTGCCCCACCTCGCTGGCCCTTCCTTTGCTGGCAGCTCTGCCTCCTGCTGCCCCTGCCTGGCCACACAAAGCCTTGGGCTGCTCCAGGCTCCTGCTGGGGACGTGTTGCACCACAGCCCTGCCCTGGGAGGGCAATTCCTCTCCTCATGTGTCCAGTCTGAACTTCCCCAGCTGCATTTGGGGCATAATTTCTCTCCCTGCCTGATTCCCACTATGGAGCAAAGCTCCACCATTTCTAAATCCACCCTTCAAGCCCTTCCAGGCCACTCCTGATCTGTCCTCAGTCTCTTCACAGCTGAGCCCAGGCACATCAGCCTCCATGCATGGGTCATGTTCTTGAGGCCTGCAAAACCCAGCTCAGGAGATCTCTGGGCCCTGTCCAAGGTGTTTGCAAAGGAAAACATTCTGCTCATATCACCAGAGGCCAAGGCCAGGCAGAACTGTCTGTCCTGGCAGCTTTTGTCTGGGAGCAATCCTAGGATAGATGGAATTTTGGTGGCCACATTCCAGTTCCTGCCATGGCCCCTGGACAAGAGGGTCAGTTCTTTTCTGCAGGAAGGAAGGCACAGAGCCCCAGTGCTTCTGAGGCAACTGAGATGCCACCACCAGAGGCCAAGGCCAGCCAGAGCTGGCAGGTTTTTTTCTGGCAGATACCCTTGCATAAAGGAATTTTTTGAGGGGAAGTACCAGTCTGAAAAGAGGGACAGTTCTTTTCCATAAAAAGGAAAGCATGGAGCCCCAGTGGTTCATGGGCAAATGAGAAGCAGCCCTTGACATTCCAAGATCAGCCAGACCTGTCAGGTGGCCCCTGGCAGGCCAAGCCAGCCAGACCTGTTCCCTGTTCCCCTCATTCCATGGAGCCCCACAGTGTCCCAGTGGTCCCCTGCTTCCAGGAGGCCCTGAGGTGTCACAATCCCCCTTGGTGACACCAGGCCCTGAAGGGTCGGAATGGTCTCCACGGTTCCACAAGGCCCCACAGAGTCATGGTGGTCTCTGGGTTCCATGGAGCCCCGCGGTGTCACCATGGCCCCAAAGTGTCCCAATGGACTCCATGGTTCCACCAGGTCCTCACTGTGCCACCATGGTCTCCACAGGAAGGGAACAACCCAGCCCCAGCGTTCCAGGGGCAGATGAGCCACAGCCACCAGAGGCCAAGGGCAGCCAGATCAGATGGTGCTGGCAGATTTTGTCCTTGGATTTAGGGAATTTTAGAGGTGGAATCCCAGTTTCAGACCTGGCTGCCTGGAGGAGAAGGACGCTTCTTTTCCATAGGAAGACAAGCACAGAACACCGGTGTTTCAGGGGCAGATGAAAGGTGACCATCAGAGGCCAAGAGCAGCCAGACCTCTCTGTTCTGGTATTTTGTTGTCTGAAAGCAACCCTTGGATATAGGGAATTTGGGAGGTAGAACCCCAGTTTCAGCCATTTCTGCATTGTTAAGAAGGACGGTTCTTTTCCATAGGAAGGAAAGCCCAGAGCCCCCGTGTTGCAGGGCCAGAAGCAGAGAGAGAAGGCTCCTGGGAGGCCGAGCCAGCCAGACCTGTTTGTCCTGGCAGCTTTTGTCACTGAGAAATCCTTGGACCTAGGGAATTCTGGAGGAGGATTCCAAACTTTGGCCATGGGCATCTGGTGGAGATGGATGGTTTTTCCCATAGGAAAGAGAAGCGTGGAGCCCAGGTGTTTTGGAAGGAGATGAGAGGTGGTCACCATAGGCCAAGAGAGCCAGACCTGTCTCTCCTGGCAACTTTCATCTGGGGGAAATCCTTGGATATTCAGAATTTTGAAGGTGGAATCTCAGGTTTGGCCATGGGCACCTGGGCAGGAAGAAGAGTTCTTTTCATCAGAAAGGAAAGCACAAAGCCCCAGTGTTTCAAAGGCAGATAAGGATCATCTCTTTGGAGACCAAGGCCAGCCAGACTTGTCTCTTCTGGAAGCTTTCACCTGGGAGAAATCCTTGGATATAGGGAATCCTGGAGGCAGATTCCCAACTTTGGCCATGGGTGCCTGGATGTGAAAGGTGTTTTTTTCCCATAAGAAAGAAAAGCACAGGGTCCCAGTGTTTCACAGGAAGATGAGAGGTGGCCCCTGGGTGGCCAAGCCAGCCAGGTCTGTCTGTCCTGGCAGATTTCATCTGGGAACAATCTTTGCATAGAAGCAAACTAAGAAGAGGAATCCAAATGTTGGCCATGGGCACCTGGAGGAGAAGGACAGTTCTTTCCACAGGAAGGAGAGCACCGAGCCCCAGTGCTCCAGGGGCAGATGAGCAGCAGCCCTGGACATGCCAAGGTCAGCTGGACCTGTCAGGTGGCCCCCAGGTGGCCCAGCCAGCCAGGCCTTGATGCCTTGAGAGGCCACCTAGAGCAGAGGCTGGACAGTGTTACAGGAGTAAAGTGGGGATTTATTAAAAAGGCCTTCAAAGGATTCACTTGGGCAGTACAAGGGCCTGGCTGAGGGTACACCCAGGATGGACGCCAGGTCACGCATTTTCACACTTTTGTAAGATTTGGTTCATTTCCATATTGGGGTTAATTGTCCAATTACACCTTCAGGTTATGCAGCCTCACCCTCGCAGTCTGATCTCCTCAATTCGCTGTTGTTTTCACTTTTTGGGCCTGAAGCTGCAGCGGTGTCCTTGGTTCTCAGGCTGGAAAAGGATTGTTTTGTCTGACTACACCATGAGGAGAACTTGCTGTCACTCTGCATGAAGTTCAGAGTTACAGATACAGGACAGAATTGGGAAAATATGGAAGCTAAAACTTAAGGCATCAGCCTGTCCCATGTTCCCTTGGTTCCATGGGGACCCACAGTGTCACAATGGCTCCTCCGGGACACTCTGGGCTGCACAGTGTCACCCTGGGCCCTTGGATCCATGGGAGTTTCACAATGGTCTCCTCTGATTCCACGAGGTCCCCACAGTGTCACAACTGATCCATGGCTCCATGAGGCTCCCCGGTGTCACCAGGGTGTCCTTGGACCTGCCTTGTCACAACTGACCCATGGCTCCATGAGGTTCCCCAGTGTCACCAGGGTGTCCTTGGACCTGCCTTGTCACAACTGACCCATGGCTCCATGAGGCTCCATGAGGTTCCCCAGTGTCACCATGGTCGCTGTCAGAGGCTGGATGAGATCAATGTCCCCAGACACCTTGGGCTGAGCTGTCAATCAGTCACTCTGCTGGGACAGTGCTGACCCAGCTCTGAACACCTGAGATATCAGATTTCCCAGCTGGGGGGAGGCCCACGAAGGCCCAGGGGCTTAAAACCAAGGAGCACAAGGTCAGCCCCTGGTATGGACTCTGCCTTCTCCTGGGGTTTGTGTCTCACCCACACTGGAGCCCCGGGAGCTCGGAACCACATGTGTGTCTTTCTGTGGAGCTTCTGTCTTCCTGTCTCTCTCTCTCTTTCCTCTCCTTCTAATGCTCTTTATATGGAACAGTTTTGGGTACCTGATCAACTTCAGTGTTTAGGGATTTCCAGGCTAAATGGGCTGAGGGAATGAAGTTACTGCTGTGACAAGTGATTTAAGTTGGATTGGATTTGTATTAAACACTTTTCCAAAGTTTCTTGTTCTTTTGTACTTTGCCAGTAAAATTTGGGGGTCCCGAATGGGCGCTGAGGGGCACTTGGGGGTCCCGGAGGGTCTGGGGGACACTGATGAGAAAGATGGGGGCGGTACCGAGGTTCTGTGGAGCGAGCGGTATGACGGGCATTGTAGTCCCGGCTTTAATGGGGCTCTATGGGGCCGCAGAGCATGACGGGAGTTGTAGGCAAAAGAAAAGATGGCACAGGCGCCAGGCCCCGCCCCCAAAGCCATGATCCCTGGCACCGATTGGTTGGAATTGTGATAGGCGGGAGCATCGGCCAATGGGAGGCAGTGGAGGCGGGAACAGCGCATTCAACCCCTCCAGTCCCTCCCAGCGCAGCCCAGTTCATCCCCAGTACAGCCCAGTACAGCCCCAGTGCCCCTCCAGTCCCTCCCAGTGCAGCCCAGTTCATCCCCAGAACAGCCCAGTACATCAGCCATGCCCCTCCAGTCCTTCCCAGCCCAGCCCAGTTCATCCCCAGTACAGCCCCAGTGCCCCTCCAGTCCCTCCCAGCATAGCCCAGTTCATCCCCAGTACAGCCCAGTACAGCCCCAGTGTCCCTCCAGTCCCTCCCAGCACAGCCCAGTCCCTCCCAATACACCTGAGTTCATTCCAGGCCCTCCCAGTTCCCCCCAGTGCCATCCATATCCCGCTCCAGTGTCCCCCAGCCTTCCCCACAGCGTTCCTGCCCATTGCGGGGCAGCGGCGCAGACGGAATGTCCTGCGGCCCAAACCTCCTGCTCCTGCCACACAGCGCCAACCTTCTCCCCTCCTCCTCCTCTCCCAGCACGGCACAAATTCCAGCTCGGAGGAGGCTTCCCCAGAGAGGGCTCCGGCTCCTGTCTCAGCCCGAGTGTCCCTGCAGAGGAACAGGGCATCCTTCAGGCACTTCCACAAGCTCAGGGTTCCCATTTCCTGGCGAATCTGGGATGCCGGGAGCGAACGCCGGGGCATGGCCGGCCCGGGGCGCTCGGGCGGCGCTCGGGGCCGCTCCTGGCCCGGGCCGAGCGCTGACAGCCGCGTCCCGCCCGCAGGGAAGGCGCAGGAGGCCCGGCAGGAGCGGCCCCGGCGGGGTTCGCTGCTGGGCAGCGGCGGCTGCGGCGGCGGCTGCGCGGCCACGCGGCTCTCGGACGGCGCCCGGGGAGCGGCGGGGCCGGCGGCGGGCACGGAGGAGGGGAAGGAGGAGGAGGAGGAGGGAGAGAAGGAGAAGGAGGAGAAGGATGGGGCTGTGCGGGGCAGGCGGCGAGCTCAGCCCGCTGCTGCCCTCGGCTCGCAGGTGGCCATCAAAAGGGTGCCAGGGAACCGCGTCCGGCGCCGGGGCGAGCTGGTGAGTGAGCCGGGCCAGCGGCAGAAGCCGGGCCGTGCCGGGCGGGGATGAGCCGGGGCCCGGCAGGGTGGGAGCTGCCAGGACGCCTGGAGGGAGAGCGGGCGTGGGGCCAGCGCAGGGCGCAGAGCATCCCGGGCTGGCCGAGGGGCTCCCGACCCCCGGCACGGCATCAGCCCCACTGACGGCATCGTGCTCCTCCCGCAGCCCCACGGCACCAGCGCAGCCCTGGAGATCGTGCTGCTGGACAAGGTCTCCTCTGGCTGTGCTGGTGGCATTCAGCTCCTGCAGTGGCTTCAGCTCCCCGACAGCTTTGTGCTGGTGCTGGAGCATCCGGAGCGGTGCCAGGACCTGTCGGGTTTCCTGGCGGAGCGGGGGTTCCTGCCGGAGGAGGAGGCGCGGGGGCTGCTCCTCCAGGTGCTGGAGGCCGTGCGGCGCTGCCCCAGCTGCGGGGTCCTGCACAGGGACATCAAACCAGGGAACATCCTGCTCGACCTGGCCACCGGGCAGCTGACACTGATCGACTTTGGCTGTGGCACTTTCCTCCAAGACACAGCCTACACCCAGTTTGCAGGTGAGCCCTGCCAGGGGATGCTCCTGGGCATCTCATGCCCCAGCTGAGGTGCAGCACTGGGGCTTCCCCTATTGCAGCCGGGATGGGATTAATGATGGAGCCAGGCTGATTTGAGTGGGGTGTGAGGGGGCCAACTCCCATCCCTGCTGACAGCCTTCAGCACCCACTGTGCCTTGGGCTGGGGCTAGAGCTGGGGCAGCCAGCCCGACAAAAACCCCCATGGGGGTAGCAGAGAGGGGGGTCTGACCCCGTGCCCCAGACGGTTTGGTGTGCAGGTGAGGAAGGGCTTGGACTGCTGTGCTCCCCTTGTTTGCCTTGGCTTATTAACATTTTTGGGGCCATGCAAGCAGGAGGAGAGGGGGTTTTCTCCACTACTGGGTGAGTTTTTCTTTTGTGTGTCATGGTTGTGTCTTCCCAGGGTTTCTGCTGCCTCTTCCAGCACCAGTGGCTTCTTTTCCAGCCCTGAGTCTGTACACAAGTCCCAGGTGCTTGCGAGAGGGCAGCGGTCACACTGTGTGCCACTGGGGCAGCCCCTGCATGCCCAGGGGTGCTGGGGCCAGGCTCTGGGAGCAGCAGCATCCCCCTGATGAACTGTGTCTGTGTTCCACAGGAACCCTGTCCTACAGCCCACCAGAGGGGATCCACCACCAACACTACCACGGCGAGGCAGCGACGATCTGGTCCCTGGGCCTCCTGCTGCACCACCTGGTCATGGGGAAGCACCCTTTCAGGAGGGGCCAGGAGATATCTGGGGCAGATCTTGTTCCCAGGATGGCTCTCTCAAGGTGGAGTCTCATTGCTGGGCACAGGGGCAAAGCCAGGGCTGGGAGACAGCAGCAGCTCATGAACATCTCACTCTGGTAGCTGCTGAGGAGGTGACACATGTCCTGCTCTCCTGCTCTCCTCCAAAACATGGAATTGATGGGGAAGTTTAGGCCCAGCTCTGGGCACACCCAGCATGGCCTGGGAGCAGGGGGGCAACTTCTCCAGCTGACTGGTGATTGCTGGTTTCTCTCACCAGAGTGCCAGGATGTCATTAAGAGGGGTTTGTCCATGCAGTCCTTGAACAGGCCATCCTTAGAAGAGCTTTTCCATGATCCTTGGGTGCAGGGTGTTCCTCTGCCCTAGAAGATGGGAGAGATCCATGTGCACAGTTGGATCCAGGGGCCTGGCAGGTAACAGCTCCACACATCTCTTGGCACTCAGTGGCAAAGCCAACCGGACAGGTTTTGTCCTGCCTGTAGCTCTGACCAGGGGCACAGCAGAAGGGAAGACACAGCTCTTGGGCTGGAGCTGAGCTGGAGACCTGGTGTGGCAAGCACTGGGGGCCACCATCCCCCTGGTTTTGCTTGCCATGGTTCATGGATGGCTGGGGCCCTGGGCAGAGCCCTGACAGCCAGGTCTGGCCCAGGGAAGGAGAAGGAGCCCCTGGAGAAGCTGTCCCAGGTGGGGCTGCTGCTGCTGGGGACAGCGAGGACAACGCCAAGGATGACAACCTCTTGCTCCACCTGGTCTCTGGCATGCTGAAGATGGTGGACTTTGATTCTGACATCTCATTCAAAGCCAGGCTCCACAGGGAATATGCAGATGAGTCCACACACAGGGGGATGCTCCCAGATTTGGGCACTGCGCAGCCTGGCTGGGAACCAAAGGTTCTCCCTTTGCTGGGGCGGATGCAGCTGATCCTTCAGTCAGCTGCAGGCTGCTTTTGGCAGGGCTGGGGGCATGGGCTGGGGTGGGTACGAAATGGGAGTGGGCTCCTGGCCCTGCCAACAGCCCCCAGCACCCACCGTGCCCTGGGCTGGGGCTGGGCTGGGGCAGCCAGCCCGACACAAACAAACCCCCATGGTGGGAGCAGAGGTGGGACTCCAGACCCTGTGCAGGGGCTGCTTTGCTTTGCAGGCAAGGAAGGGCTTGGGCTGCTCCACTGCCCTTGTTTGCTTTGGGATCACCATGGGGGCAGTGCAGGGGAAGGGAGAAAGCCTGGGATTCCCCAACCATGGTGGGTTTTTCCTTGGCATGCAGGGTTTGGGCCTTCTTTAAGGCCCTGACAGATCTTTGACCTTTTTTCTTGTTCCCCTTTTTGACTGTAACCTATTTTCAATAATTTGACGTTTCTTTTTCTAGAGGAAGCATTCCAGATGGGGCCCAGTCTGGATCAGGACGTGCTTAGGAGCAGCTGCGGCGTGGATGGGCCATGCCCTTGGAGAAGGCTGAGGGCATCGTTTGGGAGCAGCTTTTCTTCCAGCGGGGGATGGCGTGAGGTGGGTCCTGTCTGCTGGGGATGGTGGGATCGGAGTTCTGAGGAGATGGCAGCGAGCACAGGAGCGTCCTGCTCTGGGCAGCTGCTGAGGGCTGGAGGTGCCGTGGCTGGCTGCAGGCTGGGCACATGTCCTGCCCTCCTGCTCTGCTCCCAAAGGCAGCAGTGATGGGCAGCTCTGGGCACAGCTCTGGCACGGCCAGCATGGCCTGGGCACCGCGGGCGGCTGGGACAAGGGGACAGGAGCCTTCAGCTGACGGGGCTTTCTGGTTTCTCTCCTTGCAGCCGGGCTCTGCAGGTGCTGAGGCTGCTCTGGGCTCTGCCAGGGCCCTGCTGGAGCTCAGCACCGGGCCGCAATCAGCCAAAGGAGAAATGGGGTGCCCTGCAGCACAGACTGGCTTGAGCATTTCAGAAACACAGATCAAGTTTGCAGAGTGTACACCTCCAAGGGAAAACATGGCACCACCCAAAAAATAAACTTGTTCAATAACTTCTGAAATTAAATCAATCTAGGATGACCCCAAATGACATTTTGCAGCTTGCTCAAGCTGTACCTCAGCCCTTCTCTGACCAGTTCTCTCCCCCACCTGCCTTTTACTCCCCAGCTGCTCCCTATTTTCCCCCAGTGAGCTCCCAGCCCATTCCAGTCTCCATCACACTGTTGCCTTCCTTGGTGCCCCTCGCCATGAGGAAGGCCGAGCCCCAGGCTTAGGGACTCATCCTGTCACTGGCTGAGGAGCAGCAATGTCTCAGAGGTCTGGTGGGATTTTAGTGTCATTCAGAGCTGCTCTCCAGCCCCCAGCTCTCCTCACTGCTGAGTTCCCACTCCCTTTTCCTCATCCTTGCAGCAGGATGAGCTCTGTGAATCCCCTTGAGCCTCCCCAATCTTCCCAGCCCACGCACCAGTTTCAGATGAAGCTGCAGCTTCTCTGTCTCCTCCGGCACACCAGTGCAGTCCCCTGTGCGGGGAGCCCCAGCCCCAGAGCACAGCACTCAGCAGTGCAGTCGGGGCTGGAGCAGCTGCCCTGCAGCCCTGCCTTGGCTCTTTGTGGCAGGGAATGCTCCCTGTTTGCAGCTGTCCCTGCAGGATGGCCCCAGGGCAGAGCCCAGCCGGGCTCCTACTGCAGCCCCTGAAGCTTGGGGCACACAGTGGTCCCAGAGCTGAGGTTCACGGGGAGCTCCGGAGCTGTGCCTCGCACTCTGTTGCCGTGTGTCACCGTGCAGGCTGGCTTGTACGGGGTGAATGTACCAGCCCTGCTTTGACTGACAGGGGCCGGGCCCATCACATCTCTCCCAAGGCTGCAGGCATTGCCCAGGCCAGAATCTGAAGGGGCACAGAGATCAGAGCAGTGAAATCATCCAGACTGGGTTTTCAAAGGCCCTTTAGAAGGAAGGGCTTGAGAATAAACGTGATCTTTTTGCCACATGAACATTGGGGTGAGTGGTCTCTTTGACTCCAACCCACTTTCCTCCCCAAGCCAATGTTACCCACTCCCTCACACGTTCCCCCCGTGCCTTCCCACTGCCTCGTCCTGTCAGGGCTTCCGCAGCCCCTCATCCCTTCGTGGTCCCGTCCCCTCAGGGTCTCCCCAGCCCGGCCAACCTGCCCGGCTGCAGCGCCGCAGCCCCACAGGAGCTCCAGAGGAGCCCCATCAAGAGGCACCTGGGAGCCCTCAGCAATCCGGCCAGCAACACATGGGCAGGAGGACACGGATGGCGCTTCCTGCCTGGGACAGGGCTTGTGGCCATCTCCAGGCACCGCTCTCACAGAGATCCCCACAGCTCCAGCCCCTGCCCATCTGCTCTGTGGGCAACACAAAGGCTTCAGCAGAACCACCAAAGGCCAAGGGGCTTCTGGCCATTTTCCCTGCAACCCTGCATGCCTTGGCAGGTGCCTGAGCCCAGGAACCCTTTTCTCCCTCTTCCCCTCGGCCCTGCAGAGCCTGGGCAGCCAAAGAAAGATCCTGGAAGTCTGTCTATAGCAACACATCCTATATTTATACGCTAAAGACAAACAAAAAGAAAGAAAAGAGCAATTTTAAAGAAACAAAACAGTCCTGCTGGCTCGGGTGGCCCCTGCAGACAGAGCCTCAGGGATCAGCTCTGTGCAGAGCTGCAGCAGCGCAGCCAGCCGAGCCCACACAGACGAGGCCGTCTCCCCCATGCCCTGCAGAGCCGATCACGCAGGCTGTCAAAGTGGGAATATGGAGCGCTCTCTGCTTCCTGGAGGATGTACAATGCTTGACCTGCCAGGCTTGCGATGGCGACGCTGTTGTCATTTTTCATGCCTTCAAGGGCTGAAAGAGAGAGGAACAGAGCCATGGTCAGTTCCCACATCTGAGGGGACCTGAGGGGACTCTGTGCCAGGGCCATCCCAGCCGGCTCTGGCCATGGCCAGCAGGGAGCAGGGACCAGCCGGATCAGCCCGAAGCTGCTGGCCACGAATCCCCCAGGTGCCCTGAAAGCTCTGTGTGCTCTGCCCACGCCGGCCCTGGTCCGCACAGGGAGCAGAGCCCTCCGCAGCCGGGGCAGGGCTCGCAGCTCCCCCGGCAGCCCCCGCTGGCAGCCCGCTGCCCTCACTCACCCTCACAGATGCGCTGGAGCTCTTCCTTCCTCCCCCTCAGGTGCCGTCCGGCCGTCCCTGGGAACACAGAGCCTGTCAGCCCAGGGCACAGCTCCCTGCCAGCGGCGCCGCCAGCCCTGTGCCCACACGCCCTCCTGGCCCGGCTCGTGGCTCACCCATGAACCTGACGGCCACCTCTCGCAGGGGCTCCTGTGGGCTCTGCAGGTAGGGCAGGGCCCGGCGCAGGTGCTCAGCCACGCTGTTGCTGTCCTCTGCCAGCTGGAGAGAGCGGCAGGAGGGAAGGGTTGGCCCCGCAGCCCCCCGGGCCGGGGCTCCATGGGCACCCGGCTGGGGCCGCAGGAGCCTGGAGCAGAGCCCGCGCGGCCTCGGGCTGCAGCAGCGGGCAGGGGCACAGCTGCCAGCCCGCACACCGAGCACCGCGCTCAGGGGCTGCTCCAGGCTGGGGCTGTGGCTTCCCGGCCCTCCTTACCAGCCACTCGGTGAAATTCCCCAGCTTCTGGTTCTTCACCAGCTGTCCAAGGTCCCTCCTCTTCAGGAACTCAGCCGCACTAAGGAGCGTTTCCTGAGAAGCCTGGAGAGCAGCAGAGATGCAGAGATGGCCCCAGAGCCCAGGGCGCAGGACCCCGTCCCTGTGCCAAGGCCAGCAGGAGCTGCAGCCTGCGAGGCGCCAGGGCAGGGCCAGCCCAGCCCCTGCCAGGGGCCAGCGGCAGCTGCCGAGTCCTCACCTCTGCCACTCGCTGGTTCTCATCGTGGCAGTGCATGGAGAGTGGCAGCAGGCTCTGGCGCACGTGTGCCTTCAGGACCTTTTTTTCTTCTTCTGGAAAAAAATCCAGCATCTCCCGGAAGATAAACATGCAGCACAACTGCACCTGGCTGTCCTCCTGTAGGAAAGGAAGGAAGAAAGACCTCAGCGTCAGCTGCTTCAGGCCCACCTGGGCACAGCCTGTGAGTGCACAGGGCACAAAGTGTGCGGGCAGCACCCGCTGGCCGTGGCTGGAGGCGCAGAGCCTTACGTTGTCAAAGAGTGGCAGGAGCGCCTTAGCCAGCTGCAGGGCGAGGGCACTGGTTATTGGGGCACCATTGCAGAGGAACAAAGCCCTGAGGAGAACCGTGGTCATCCTGAGCATGGTGCTGTCATCTTCCTGCAGGAGCTCCACGAGCCTTTCATGCAGGCTCCACATCCTTATGGCCATCTACTTGTGGAACACAAGTGTGTGAAACACCATCCTGCTGCCACAGGGCCCAGGGGCCAAAGGCCTGTGCCAAAGCCCTGGGGCAGCTGCAGCAGGAGGCAGGAGAGCTGGCAGCAGCTGCCCCAGTGCCCCAAGGCCAGCCAAGCCCCAGGGACTGCCTTCCCCAGCCCCACGCTGGCAGCATGGCTTCAGCGCCTGCGCTCTTCTCACCGAGACACTGGTGGTGCCGAGCGCCACGAGGCCTCGGAGTGCCAAGCAACGCCTCCCCCTGCACTCGCTCTGCAGGTGCTTTGACAAGAACTGGAGGATGCTGTCACGGCACTCACTCACGTTCAGGTTCTCCAGGATCTGAAAGGCACAGGCCGGTGACGGGGGAGCGGCCGGCGGGAGCCCAGAACCGCCCATGGCCGGGCCCAGGCAGCAGCACAGGGCACGGGCTCCGTCCCAGGCACTGCGGCCAAGAGAGGGCAGAGAGCCGGGAGGCACCTCAGCGAGGCAGCGCTGGCCTTCAGGCTCACCTCCACAAGGAACGCCAGGGTGGCCATATCCCGGCACGGCGTGTCCTTGCTGAGCAGCCCGAGCAGGTGGAATGCAATGGCGGAACACGCAGCTTCGGATGCACGGTGCATTTCTCTGACAGGAGGAAACAGGAGCCAAAGCCCTGAGCCAGTGGGGGCAAACCTCTCCCAGGACTGCCTCACAGAGGTCTGGCCTTTCTCCACCACCCTGCAAGGGGCAGCTGAGCCCTCTGGGAGGTTGCTGCTCTTGGGCACGCTCCTCTCCCAGCCTTTTGCAGCCTCCTTGGCCGTCCCTTGGTGACAAGGCCTTCTGGCCCACGGCCATGGGGACTGTGTGGGGCACCTTGGGCACAGGGCACACATGCCGGGGACAGCTGGGGAGCAGGGGGTCTCACCTGGCCAGCACGCCCACAGCACAGTGGTGGGTGTCAGCACACAGCAATGTGTCCCAGCCACGCTTGTCTTCCACGGCCACCACCACATCCTCATAGTGCAGTCGGCAGAGCAGGGCCTTCAGGGTCTGCTCTGCAAAGCTGTGCACAGAGCAAAGCCCAGGTCACGCTGGGAGCACTGGCCCTGCCCTGGGCACATGGCAGGGACAGGAGGACTGGCATGGAGCACCTGCTGGGGCTGGTGGCAAGGCCATGTTGCTGCTGGCATCCCTTCCAAAAGGTATCGACCTCCTCTGGCACATCCAGAGTGCTGAAGAGCACTTGGAAGAGCAGATGCACAAAGAGGCCGGGGAAATTCACGGTCACTACATGTGGCACACAGGGCAGCTGGAGGATCTTCCACATCACCACGGTTGCCTGCAAAGGACAAAGCCCCCTGAGACAGCGCTCAGTGCTGAGGTGTTCATGTGGCAGAGCCCGAGCACAGGAGGGAGAGGCCCAGAGAGACGCAGGGGGAGCACCGGGCCTGGTGGCCCTGGAGCTGCCCCGAGGCCAGGTTTCAGCCCAGCGCCTGAGGCAGGGAAACGCCATGGGGAAGGGAGGATGGAGAGCTGCTGGAGAGGTGGCCTTGGGGCCAGCAAAGGCAGAAACTCACAGCCAGGGCAAGGACAGTCGTGTGGTCCCCATCGGAGGTGCACGTGCTGTGCTCTGGCCAGCTCCCCAGCACATCCAGAAGCACGAGCATGGCCGGCTCTGCAGTCCTGGGCGAGCACATGATGCTCTTCCACATGGCCAGAGCAGCTCTGTGGGGTCAGAACTCTGTCTCAGGGGGGTCTGGGACACAGCAGCGTGGCCTGGGCGGCAGCGGGGAGCTGAGCTGCTCTGCCAGCCCTGCCTCTGCCCACTGCCCCTCACTGGCAGCACACAGGCAGCCCAGCCCTGTGGGGACTGGCCCCTGAGGAGCAGGGGGGAAGCCTGGCAGCACGCTGGGGGCTGGCAGGGGCCAGGGCTGGCAAAGGGAGCAGCCAGAGGCCCCTGGAATTCTCTGTGTCAGACACCTGGCACAGGCTGCACAGGGGGAAGGGCTGCTGAGCCCTGAGCCCTCTGGGCAGGTGGGCCCCGTACCTGTCACACAATGGGGCCACACGCAGGAGAGCCATCACCACGTCAGAGGGCTGTGCCTCTGTCAGATCCAGAAGGGGCCTGTACAGATTGTACTCAGGAAACTCATTGGCCACGAGCCACTGGTGGATGAACCTCACCATGGCAGGCACCTGGAGAAGGCAGGGGAGACTTGGAAAGCTGCCAGAGGAAGGAATGTGCCCAGCTGCCCCAGAGAAGTGCTTCCCTTGCCACCACACTGCCATGGCCTCAAAGGCTCCCAGGGAGCAGCAGGTGTGGCTTGGGAGGCCAAGCAATTGCTGGGAGGAGAAAAGCCAGGCAACAGGCTGCTTACTTGCTTTGGGCTGGAAGGACCCTCCTCCACAAGCATATCCAGCAGGGCAGCGCTGCTCTTGGTTTTGAAGATGGGAGAGTAGACTCTGCGCACGGTGCCCATGGCGCTGCTCTCTTCCTCCCGAATCCTCTTCATGAATTTGCAAACCATCTGCAGCAGAGAGGCAAAAAGCCCGGGATGCTGCATGGAGTGCTCCGAGCACAGTGCTGGGCTGAGCAGTGCCAGCAGGCCCAGCCCAGGTGGGGATGGCTGCAGGTACCTGCGCTGTTCTGCGGAAGCGGCCACGGCTGCGTTTCTGCTCTCGTGTGCGCTGCACGGCTGCACCTGGCAAAGAGCGAGCGCAGCCCAAGCTGAGGGGCTGCGGGAGAGGCCGGAGAACACAGCCCAGCCCTGCGCTGCCCAGGCAGGGACAGCCCCGCGACGGCCCAGGGCACGGAGCACGGCTGTGGGGTGTCTGCCCGGCCCCTATTCCATCCTGTTCATGGGCATGGCCCCAGGGGATGGGATGGGATGGGATGGCATGGCATGGCATGGCATGGCATGGCATGGCATGGCATGGCATGGAATGGCATGGCATGGCATGGCATGGCATGGCATGGCATGGCATGGGGCCAAGCTGGCTGCAGGCACCAGCCCTGTGGCCCAGCTCTGCCACTCACCCTTCTGCCGTGGCTGGAACTGCTCCAGCTCTTCAGGCTGCTGTGCTGGGGCAGCTCCAGGGCCTTCTTTCTCCTCCTTCCCCCAGGCCAGCTTGGGCACGCTCGCAGGTCTGAGCTCTACGTCACTGCCTGGATTCATGGCTGCTTGCAGAAGGTGAAAAGGAAAAGGTCCGAGTCAGCAAGTGCTGCAATCGTGCCTTGAGGGCACCTGCAAGAGTGAAGTCTTGGCAAGGCTACAGGACAGCAAGACCTGCACTCTGGTCCTGGGGCTCCAGCCACAAAGACAGGAGACTCCTGTCAAGGACAGTGAAAAGCAAATGCCACAGTCTGCCCTCGAGGGCAGCTGCAGAAGAGATGCCTCGGGAAGGCCAGGGGTCACCAAGTGCTCTGGTCTGGCCACGAGCTCACCTGCAGGAGTAATACCTCAGGAAAGCTCCGGGTCAGCCAGGAACGAGTGGCTGTGCGAGGGCTCCTCACAGCACCGCTCTCTCCCGTCCTGCCTCGTCGTGTGCACCGAGCACTGTGGAGTGTAACTGTAACTTGTAACTGCCAACACCTCTGCCAGAGCGTGTCACCAAGGGCCCTTGGAATCCCTGTCCCGTTCCATTCCATGGTGACCATGCTGCACCGTGTCACCAAGGGCTCTTGGATCGCCTGTCCCGTTCCATTCCACGGTGACCATGCTGCACCGTGTCACCAAGGGCCCTTGCACTCACTGCCACCTGCCCTGGGGCCACCCCCAGCCCCCCAGAGTGGCCCAGGGTGGAAGGAATGCCTTGCCCCAGGTGTGTCAGACAGCCCAACAGGATCTTTAGGAAGGGCTCAGCCCATCAGCAAACGCTGCCCTGCTCTGCGGGCTCAGAGCAGCAGGAGCCCCCGCAACTGCCGACGCAGCCGCGGTGGGAAGGGCACGGGGCCTCCACAGAAGCTGGCACGGCCTCCTCGGGACACGTCCCACACGGTGGCCATCCTGAGCACGGCCGTGGGACACAGACCAGGAACGTGTGGGCCAGGGCAGGAATGCTGCTCTGAGCCCTGGGGCCCGGGCAGCGCTGACAGCAGCAGGTGAGGCACAGTCCCCGCCCAAGCAGAGTTCCCCCAAGCCCTGGCAGCACCGGTGCCCGTCTCCTGCCCCAGAAACCTGTGCCCCAAAAGGGCTTCTCTGCCAGAGGGCAGCCAAAGCTGGTGTGCACTGGGGGCTGTGCTCCGTCCTACAGGGGCTGTTGGTAGCAGCACCTGGAGCATCTGGGGGCAACACTTGGTGCGTGTCAGATGTTGTTGCTCCTTCCCGGAATGATTTTTTCATGGAAGGGATTAGCAGCAGCACAGAAACACCAACAGCTACTGAACTTCACAGGACAAAGAGACTCCATCGAAACACTGCCATGTTTCCTTGTGCTTTTGCGTCTTTCTTGCACTCTGAAAGAAAAAGAATTGGCCCACGCCCTGCTGTTCAAATCTCCAGCTGCTGTGTGTCTTCCTGTGGCAGCTCACTGCAAACACAACTGGCTCTCTGCTCAGCTGGGCAATGGACGGCCACAAACAGGGAGGGCCCCGGTGAACATCTCTTTGGTCTCGTGGGGCAGCGAGGGCACAGGAGACAAAGACTGCTCCTCCCGAGTTCATGGGGCAACAGAGAGATTTTATTTCCCAAGCCCCCCCTTACACAGGGCATTTGAAAGACCAGGCCTGGAAGCTCTCATTGGTTTGAGCTCCACGCCCCTTCAGGTTCTGGCCTGTGAGGTGCCTGCAGTTTTGGGAGATATTTGATTGGTCAAGACCCCTGTCAATCATGGGAACACCTCACCCTTCTTTTCTTTATAAAATTCTGTGTATTGTTCTCTGTCACCCATCTGCAAGGGCCCTTTGCAAACATGGGGACAGAGGACAGCGTGCATCTAATTTACACTGGAGCTGCAGCATTCCCCTCCAGGAACTGTTGGGGGAGAACTCAGGCCACAGGCATAATTCTTCTTGGTTACAAATTGAACTTATCTCTAAAAGCAGAAAGCTATTTAACCCTGAGCCCATTTAACCCATAGGGAAAAACCCAATTTTAAAAAACAACCTTTAAGCACTTGATCCCTTGGGGAAAAGCTGAACTCCCAGAAAAAAGTCAGTAAACAGAATAACTGTTTGCAAACATGAGAAATAATTTGTAAACAAGTCAAGTCCTTCTATGAACTGTCCATGAGGCAGGTGATCATTTGTAATGCTGTCTGTGGTTTCCAGTGTCCATATTTTAGGCAGCTGTATTGTACTGTTGTAGGATTTATTGTAAAACATGAGAACAGACTCAGAGGGGAGGAGGGTGTACCCTCAATCCAACCCCTTTCCCCTTTTTTCTTTGTATAATAAATAATAATAGGAACAGCACATGGATTTTGAATACTATTAACTTATGCAAAGTTTCATCCAGGTTTACTGATAATATTTTTCTTTACCAGCCATGTTCAGGGCGAAGAACTTGATTGGGAGATGTTTTGATCAGGGCAAGGAACTTGGTTGGGAGACATTTTCTGTATTTATATTTTATCTAGTCCAAACCATATACTTTTTTCCCTTTGTTAGAAGTTAGAAATTTTGTTATTGACTTTAATAAAAGCTGACTTTTCACTTTTAAAATGATGACAAGTGGCAGAATTTCAGTGAAAAAACATTGCAACTGCAATTTACTTATGACAAATCAATGTTCTATCTGTACCTCAGTGGATATTCTTTGAATCATACCAGTTTATCTTGAAGCAATGCAAGAATAATTACTCAAATATTAAGAAAAGACATGTTAATGCACATACTAGGACTTCTTTAAGACAATGATTTACTGAAATATGAATATCAATCTAATATCGATATCCAACTGAGATGGACAAAAACTCTCTAAGAGTTTAAAGTTAGAAAGTGTATGTTTATTGAGACAGCTGGGCAGTAAGTGGGATAATTCCCTAATGCACACTGCAAAAATCACAGGTATTACAAAGCTTTTTTATTTGCAGAAGTCTTGAATACACAAAATATGAATGCATATTCATATCCCTGTCACTTCCTCTGCTCCGCTTCATGTGCTAATTGGCAAAAAGGCAATTAAGCATGTGTGCTTCTGTTCCCTGAAATGAGTCGGGGGTCCATTTTGGGGAGGGGTCTCCAAAATGAAGAAGCAAAATAAGTCTTCCTCGTTCTGACCTTTCTGCCTTTCCCATGCATATGTGACAAATGAAACCTTGCCGTTTTCCTGTGCTTAATGGAAACCTAAAGTATGGGAAGTCTGCAACTGTTTTTGTGCCCCTGAAATCTGTTTATCACCAGGAGCGGGGCTGGGATGTGCCCTGGTACCTGGGACATCACCAGGAGCAGGGCTGGCTCTGATGCTCTTCGGTGCCTGGTACATGACAAGGGGCACTGCTGGCTGGGGTTTGTTTGGTGCCTGTGCAATCCCAAGGGCAGTGTCACAGCGGGGCAGCTCTCAGTGTCCCCAGCAGGTCACAGTGTCCAGGGCAGCCCGTGCCAGCGGTCACTGCGCACACGGGGCAGGCTGGGCTGGACAGGGGACGGGGCAGAAGCGCTGCCCCAGGACTGGGGTCTCCCCCTGCCTCTGGGGCCCAGCCCCTGCTGGGAGCGCCTTGGGCAGGGCACGGGGCTGCTGCTGGGCCAGGGGGACAGGCCGTGCCCCCTGTCCCCTGCTGCTGGGCCAGGGGGACAGGCTGTGCCCCCTGCCAGCTGCTCAGGCCCCTCTGATGCCTGTCCCATGTCCCTGTAGCTCCTGTCCCCACCATTCCCCACCACCTTCACTCCCTGCTTCAAAGCCCCACTCAACCCCTTCACAGTGACCTTTGGAAAGAAAGAATGAATGAAGGAAAGGAAGTGTTGGCTGTTCACCCTGGCTGGATGTCAGGCACCCACCAAAGCTGCTCTCTCACTCCCCTTCAGAGATGGACAGGAGGGAGAAAACAGAATGAAGGCTTCATGGGTTGAGCTAAGGACTGGGACAGATCACTCAGCAAATGCCATCATGGGCAAACCATTTTCAAAATTGGAGATAATAATGGAATTTATTGCTATCTGGATCAGGGCAGGATAGTGAGAAGTAAAACCAAGCTTTAAAAACACCTTCTGCCCTTCCCTTTCCTTCCCAGCTCTACCTCCTCCCACAGTGGGTGCAGGGAGACAGGGAATGGGGGCTCTGGTCAGTTCATCCCCTGTTGTTTCTCCTGCTGCTTGGGGGGAGGAGTCATTCCCCTGCTGTGCCAGGGGTCCCTCCTGGAGACACTTCTCCATGAACTTCTCCACGGTGAGTTCATCCCACGGACAGCAGTTCTCCACAAGCTGCTGCAGCGTGGCTCGCTCCTCCATGGGCTCACAAGTCCTGGCAGGGCCCTGCTCCAGCGTGGGCTCCTCTCCAGGGGTTTGCAGGTCCCTGCCAGGTCCCTGCTCCAGCACAGGTTTCTCATGGGGTCGCAGCCTCTGCTCAGGCATCCCCCTGCTCTAGCACGGGCTCCTCCAGGCGCTGCAGGTGCATCTCTGCCCTTCGTGCCCTCCATGGGCTGCAGGGCCCAGCTGCCTCCCCAGGGACTGACCAGGGAATCTCAGGGCAATCAGCTCCAGCAGCTGGAGCAGCTCCTGCCCCTCCTGCCCTGCCCTGCCCTGGGGGTGTGCAGAGCTGCTCCCCTCACACATCCTCACCCTGCTCCTCCCTGCTCACAGTCACAACTCCAGCATCACCCATTTTCTTTTTCTTAAATCTCTTATCCCAAAGGCGTTACCACCATTTCTAACAGGGCCAGCCTTGGCCAGCAGCCAGTCTGTCCTGGAGCCAGCTGGAATTGACTCTGTGGGACATGGAGGAGCAGCTGCTCTCACAGAAGCTGCTCCTAGAGCTCCTCCCTTACCAAAACCTGGCCATGCAATCCTGGTATAAGTATGGTAGAGTTTTTATTACCACTATTAATTCTTATTATTTCTATTACCTCTATTTTTGCTATTAATGGTACAGTTATTATTATTACTAGTATTTTTAGTCTTTTGGACTCTATATTAATAGTGGCTAGATTAGAACGGGAAACAAAGGTACTTCATTGCAAGTAGCAGTTAGAGCTTTGTCGGCCTCTTGCCCTGCCCTGTTCTGTGTCATTGCTGTGTCTGTGTGTGAAGCTGCTGCTGCCAGGCCTCCCTATTTCTCTGGTTTGGGAAATTCCATGGCATTGCTCACATGACAGAAAGAGAAGGCTCATTCCATTCAAACACATGCTCTTAGCTCTTCGAGTCCCATTGTTGGAAGCTTGTTTTCTAACATTGTTGACTTTCTCAGCTTCTGTTAATATTTGTGATTTTATAACAAAATGTTCTTGGATGTGATTGTGCAAGATTCTCTAATCAGCTTTCAGTTTGCTCTTGGGTTTCTTACCGGTGTGTCCGAGCTGAAGGCAGCATTTTGGGTGGAAGGCTTCAGTGGGAGCTGGGATTGCCTGAGCAGCAGCTGGTTTTGCAATGTGAGCAGCGCTGACAGAGATTCCGTGCGCTGAATATTCCGGCTCGTTGGAGCCGCAGTGCCCGGCTGGAGGGAGCCGCGCCGGGCGCTGCGGGTTGTGCCGGGCCGGGCAGCGGCCGCAGCCCTGGCAGGGCCCGGCCGTGGACACGGAGCCTTTGCTGGGCAGGGCTCGGCCCTGCGGCGCCGGGCGGGCGGTGCCGCTCCCGCCGGGAGCCTGCGGGAGCCGGGACAGCGAGAGAGCCCGGGCCGAGCATCAGCCCCGGGGCACGGCCCGGGAGGGGGCACAGCCCGGGGGTCCCGCAGAGCCTCCCCGCTCCAGAGCCGCGCCTGCCGCAGCGGGGCAGCTGCGGCACCTGCGGGGCACGGAGGAGCCGCAGGCGGCGTTCCGAGCGCTCCTTCGGGGCAGGATTTTGTCCCGCTGCGGGGAATTCCCGCGGGCCGGGCGGGCCGGGGCCGCTGCCGAGCGCCGCCGCCTTTCCCGGGAGCCGCCGGGCAGAGCTCTCTGCTCGAGGCTGGGAAAAACACCTTCACTGCCCTGGGAACATTTAAAAAGTTTAATACAGGACAAGAGGAGACAAGGGCCATAGAGCAAAGGTTGTTCCGGCCGGGTGCATCTCGGCACTGAGCCAAGAGCACACGGTTATCTCCGGAGATACCCCTTGAATACCTTTTCCCTTACACCACCCGGTTGCATATTCATAGTCCCTTATGCATAGTAAACTTTTTCCCAAGCTAGTTTACATATTCCAAGAACTGTTCAGCAGGGCTCCTCCTCGGTTCCACCTTTTTAGGGCATGTGTATTCCTTGGTTGTGGTTTTGGTCCTTTTCTATCATCATCTTCAGTTTTGGCCCCGGCCCACACTGCCTTCAGACGGTGAGTGCTGATGGTCGGCAGATCTGTACAGGTGTCCTCATCCTGTGCTCACCGGATGTTATCCCATCCAAGCAGGAATTTTAACACAAGCATGCTTCTATCAGCTATGGCACTAGTATGTCTGAGCTTAATCAGGGACAGGAGTCGTTCCCTGCTGCACCCTGCGCTCTCTCCCGGCCGAGACTTCTCCAGGAACTTCTCGGAGCGGAGTCCATCCCCTGGGCACAGCCCCCTCCGAGTGCTGCAGCGTGGGTCACTGTGCCACGGGCTCAGTCCTGCCAGGACAGGCTGCTCCAGCGGGGCCCCTCTGCCCGCAGGCTCACAGCCTCCTCTCAGGCATCGCCGAGCTCCAGCCCGGCTCCTCCAGGGGCTGCGGGGGATCTCTGCATCCCCATGGACCTGCAGGGGATCTCTGCCTCCCCATGGACCTGCACGGGACCTCTGCATCGCCATGGATCTGCAGGGGATCTCTGCCTCCCCATGGACCTGCAGGGGGATCTCTGCAGCCCCATGGATCTGCAGGGGATCTCTGCCTCCCCATGGACCTGCAGGGGACCTCTGCATCCCCATGGACCTGCAGGGGATCTCTGCCTCCCCATGGACCTGCAGGGGATCTCTGCATCCCTATGGACCTGCAGGGGGATCTCTGCAGCCCCATGGATCTGCAGGGGATCTCTGCCTCCCCATGGACCTGCAGGGGGATCTCTGCAGCCCCATGGATCTGCAGGGGATCTCTGCATCCCTATGGACCTGCAGGGGGATCTCCGCAGCCCCATTGTAATATATGTTATGGAAAAATTCGTGCTTATGTAAAATATACATCAAGTCAGTTCTTAAAGTTTTAAATGACCAGTGGCTGCATCCCGGGCTGGAGAAACCACAGATGGCAGAGAAAGAAAGACCTAATTTACAAATGAAAAAAGGTAGCTCGGTGCAGAGATGGGCTCTTTCTGGGGACAATCCAGGAGACACCCAACGTTCAACCCTGGTCTGCAGGGGAGCCAGGAAACCAGGCATACGGGCATCCTGCTCTTGCAGCTGCTGAGGAGGCTGCTGGGCTGTGCTTCAGCAGAGGAGATGGAATGTGGCTTACCACTCTGCCCTTCTCTAAAAACGGAGAATGGGTCAGGAGGTTTGGGCTCTGAGCACACAGCAGCCTGGCCCAGGCACAGGCTGTGGTGGGACAGGGGCACAGGAGCCTTCTGTGACTGACCGTGGCTCTCTGGTTTCTCTCTGCAGGCTGCCAGCTCCTCATGCCATGGAAACGGCCCCACGCGGCCTGCCAGTCTGGGAGGGCTGGAGGGCTGTGGGTATTCATTTGCTGTCAAAAATAAATTGTGGTTTTTTGTCATTGTCATCATCAGAACATTTCTTTCATCCTTTTCCAAGTTTTTGGCCCCTCCAGGGTAATATTTTTGTGTCCTTCCTCACACAGTTGATGGCATTTGGATGGGAGGGGTAAGCAATGTGAAAAGTTCAACAACAGCTCCAGTTGCCAACTGCAGCAGCCCCTTCAGGAGCCCTGAGCTACCAGCGAGGTCCACCTGTGCCTTGCAAAAGGGAGTGGTTTGCAGCGATGGGGTTTGTTGCCCTGCTGCAAAAGCTGGGAGCAGATCAGAAGTGGCAAAATGCCATTTTGGCTCAACCCCCACCCAGGTTCTTTGTCTTTTCCCTCTGCTCAGTGATAGGCAGACAGGGCTGGATCCAGTGAGGTTCAAGTTCTGGGTGCTCCCTGGCATCAAAGGGATCAACTAAACTCTTGTATGCAGCGACTGCAATAGGGCTACTGAAGGAAAAAAGGGAATGTCATGAGATGGGGAATCCTTCTTGTCTCCTTTGTCTCCCCAGGAGCCCCTTGGGAAGGGAAATACCCACTGGGTTTATCTGACTCCTTCCCAGCCAGCCCTTCCCTCGCTCCCGGGTCTCATTTGCTCTGCAGGATTCACCAGCTCGCTCAGCTCAGAGGAGCTCTCAGAGGAGAAAACGCTGCCTGGCGTGGGGCTGCCTGATCCCTGTCTCACCTTGATTCCATTTACCCCCTCCCTGCCCCATCCAAGAGACCAAAGGATCCCCCACAACCCCACGGTCCTGCAGCAGATCCCGGCACGTTCCCTGCTCCGCTCCTTGGTGCCCTGGGAGGCTCCAGAGCCCTCCCTGTGTGCGGGACAGCGGCTGCAGCACCGCTGCGCCCGCGGCCGAGCAGCGCCCAGGAGCAGCTGCGCCAGTTCCGAGCCTGAAGCGGAATCCACAATGCACACAAATGACAGCTGGCACTTCAGGGGCTGGCAGGAAAAGCTCAACCCATCTGCTCGCTGCCCTTCCCAGCCATGGCCACGCTGGTGCAATTGGAAGAGTCGCCCCTGCCCAGGAAGCTCTCAGGTCGAAGAGAGGAGCAAAAGCCACGGGTTTCTGAGGTGTTAGCTGCCACTGCCTCTGGTTTTCCTTCCAATTCCTAAGGGGTTTTGACTGGTTTTACCATTTCAACACTTTCTGTGAAGAATGCTAATTTTATGATTGTCTTTTCACAAATGTTACAATGGATATTATATGTGTGATGTTAGAAAGTTATGCTGTATTAATTCTCTTAAGTAGTGTGTTAAATAGAGTTTTAGGTAACAACATAATATTAAAATAGAAACTCTGCGATGTAGGATTTTTTTACTTGCTCAAGCAAGAGATGAGATAATCAATAAACTCTTCACACAGGGATGGCGGTGACTTGGGGCGCATAAAGAGTTACAACCTCCTTATCAGAAAAGACAAACATTCTTCCATCTTGTCTCCATCTTTATGGAAGCACCAGGATTAAGGGAAAGAAGTTGACAAAATCCAGAAAAGTTCCTAATTTGCAAGGAATTTATGCATCATGTATGAGATACATGAATATGCAATAGGCTATTGCTTTTAAGGTTATTCCTTTGTTCACAAGGCATGCTTGTCCTGGCTTAAGTGTCCGAGAGCATCTGGACGTCTAGAATTTTTTTGGTTTTTATTGTCTTGTAATTGTCCTAACTCTAAATTTGATTAGTCTAATTGTGTTACTATTTTTATAACCATTTTATTATTACTAAACGTTTAAAATTTTAAAAACCAAGTGATTAGCGTTTTTCACAACGTTCCAGGCTCCCGGGGCCCCCCTTATCGGTATGTCCGACCCCGCAGGCTGCAGAGGGTCCCCCAGCTCCGGTGCCGCCCTTCTCCGCTCCCCAGCCCCGCCCCGCCGGTACCGGGCGATCCCCGGTGGCTCCGGGCTGACGATGCAGCGCCTGCCCCGGGCAGCCCAACCCCACCGCGGGAGGGTCCCACGCATCCCCGGCCCAGCGCCGGGGCTCTGCCGGCAGCCAGCACCAGGACCCCAAAATTCTGCTGTCCCGGGGCCACCGAGCGGGCACCCGGCCCTTGGCCCTGTTATAGATACATATTATAATATTGGCTTTTTGTAAACATTCCATTGGATTTTATATGTGTGGTGTTACAATAACTTTGTTATATAGTTTTTATTTCTGTTGTTCATTGATTAAGCTCAGACATACTAGTGCCATAGCTGATAGAAGCATGCTTGTGTTAAAATTCCTGCTTGGATGGGATAACATCCGGTGAGCACAGGATGAGGACACCTGTACAGATCTGCCGACCATCAGCACTCACCGTCTGAAGGCAGTGTGGGCCGGGGCCAAAACTGAAGATGATGATAGAAAAGGACCAAAACCACAACCAAGGAATACACATGCCCTAAAAAGGTGGAACCGAGGAGGAGCCCTGCTGAACAGTTCTTGGAATATGTAAACTAGCTTGGGAAAAAGTTTACTATGCATAAGGGACTATGAATATGCAACCGGGTGGTGTAAGGGAAAAGGTATTCAAGGGGTATCTCCGGAGATAACCGTGTGCTCTTGGCTCAGTGCCGAGATGCACCCGGCCGGAACAACCTTTGCTCTATGGCCCTTGTCTCCTCTTGTCCTGTATTAAACTTTTTAAATGTTCCCAGGGCAGTGAAGGTGTTTTTCCCAGCCTCGAGCAGAGAGCTCTGCCCGGCGGCTCCCGGGAAAGGCGGCGGCGCTCGGCAGCGGCCCCGGCCCGCCCGGCCCGCGGGAATTCCCCGCAGCGGGACAAAATCCTGCCCCGAAGGAGCGCTCGGAACGCCGCCTGCGGCTCCTCCGTGCCCCGCAGGTGCCGCAGCTGCCCCGCTGCGGCAGGCGCGGCTCTGGAGCGGGGAGGCTCTGCGGGACCCCCGGGCTGTGCCCCCTCCCGGGCCGTGCCCCGGGGCTGATGCTCGGCCCGGGCTCTCTCGCTGTCCCGGCTCCCGCAGGCTCCCGGCGGGAGCGGCACCGCCCGCCCGGCGCCGCAGGGCCGAGCCCTGCCCAGCAAAGGCTCCGTGTCCACGGCCGGGCCCTGCCGGGGCTGCGGCCGCTGCCCGGCCCGGCACAACCCGCAGCGCCCGGCGCGGCTCCCTCCAGCCGGGCACTGCGGCTCCAACGAGCCGGAATATTCAGCGCACGGAATCTCTGTCAGCGCTGCTCACATTGCAAAACCAGCTGCTGCTCAGGCAATCCCAGCTCCCACTGAAGCCTTCCACCCAAAATGCTGCCTTCAGCTCGGACACACCGGTAAGAAACCCAAGAGCAAACTGAAAGCTGATTAGAGAATCTTGCACAATCACATCCAAGAACATTTTGTTATAAAATCACAAATATTAACAGAAGCTGAGAAAGTCAACAATGTTAGAAAACAAGCTTCCAACAATGGGACTCGAAGAGCTAAGAGCATGTGTTTGAATGGAATGAGCCTTCTCTTTCTGTCATGTGAGCAATGCCATGGAATTTCCCAAACCAGAGAAATAGGGAGGCCTGGCAGCAGCAGCTTCACACACAGACACAGCAATGACACAGAACAGGGCAGGGCAAGAGGCCGACAAAGCTCTAACTGCTACTTGCAATGAAGTACCTTTGTTTCCCGTTCTAATCTAGCCACTATTAATATAGAGTCCAAAAGACTAAAAATACTAGTAATAATAATAACTGTACCATTAATAGCAAAAATAGAGGTAATAGAAATAATAAGAATTAATAGTGGTAATAAAAACTCTACCATACTTATACCAGGATTGCATGGCCAGGTTTTGGTAAGGGAGGAGCTCTAGGAGCAGCTTCTGTGAGAGCAGCTGCTCCTCCATGTCCCACAGAGTCAATTCCAGCTGGCTCCAGGACAGACTGGCTGCTGGCCAAGGCTGGCCCTGTTAGAAATGGTGGTAACGCCTTTGGGATAAGAGATTTAAGAAAAAGAAAATGGGTGATGCTGGAGTTGTGACTGTGAGCAGGGAGGAGCAGGGTGAGGATGTGTGAGGGGAGCAGCTCTGCACACCCCCAGGGCAGGGCAGGGCAGGAGGGGCAGGAGCTGCTCCAGCTGCTGGAGCTGATTGCCCTGAGATTCCCTGGTCAGTCCCTGGGGAGGCAGCTGGGCCCTGCAGCCCATGGAGGGCACGGAGGGCAGAGATGCACCTGCAGCGCCTGGAGGAGCCCGTGCTAGAGCAGGGGGATGCCTGAGCAGAGGCTGCGACCCCATGAGAAACCTGTGCTGGAGCAGGGACCTGGCAGGGACCTGCAAACCCCTGGAGAGGAGCCCACGCTGGAGCAGGGCCCTGCCAGGACTTGTGAGCCCATGGAGGAGCGAGCCACGCTGCAGCAGCTTGTGGAGAACTGCTGTCCGTGGGATGAACTCACCGTGGAGAAGTTCATGGAGAAGTGTCTCCAGGAGGGACCCCTGGCACAGCAGGGGAATGACTCCTCCCCCCAAGCAGCAGGAGAAACAACAGGGGATGAACTGACCAGAGCCCCCATTCCCTGTCTCCCTGCACCCACTGTGGGAGGAGGTAGAGCTGGGAAGGAAAGGGAAGGGCAGAAGGTGTTTTTAAAGCTTGGTTTTACTTCTCACTATCCTGCCCTGATCCAGATAGCAATAAATTCCATTATTATCTCCAATTTTGAAAATGGTTTGCCCATGATGGCATTTGCTGAGTGATCTGTCCCAGTCCTTAGCTCAACCCATGAAGCCTTCATTCTGTTTTCTCCCTCCTGTCCATCTCTGAAGGGGAGTGAGAGAGCAGCTTTGGTGGGTGCCTGACATCCAGCCAGGGTGAACAGCCAACACTTCCTTTCCTTCATTCATTCTTTCTTTCCAAAGGTCACTGTGAAGGGGTTGAGTGGGGCTTTGAAGCAGGGAGTGAAGGTGGTGGGGAATGGTGGGGACAGGAGCTACAGGGACATGGGACAGGCATCAGAGGGGCCTGAGCAGCTGGCAGGGGGCACAGCCTGTCCCCCTGGCCCAGCAGCAGGGGACAGGGGGCACGGCCTGTCCCCCTGGCCCAGCAGCAGCCCCGTGCCCTGCCCAAGGCGCTCCCAGCAGGGGCTGGGCCCCAGAGGCAGGGGGAGACCCCAGTCCCGGGGCAGCGTTTCTGCCCCATCCCCTGTCCAGCCCAGCCTGCCCCGTGTGCGCAGTGACCGCTGGCACGGGCTGCCCTGGACACTGTGACCTGCTGGGGACACTGAGAGCTGCCCCGCTGTGACACTGCCCTTGGGATTGCACAGGCACCAAACAAACCCCAGCCAGCAGTGCCCCTTGTCATGTACCAGGCACCGAAGAGCATCAGAGCCAGCCCTGCTCCTGGTGATGTCCCAGGTACCAGGGCACATCCCAGCCCCGCTCCTGGTGATAAACAGATTTCAGGGGCACAAAAACAGTTGCAGACTTCCCATACTTTAGGTTTCCATTAAGCACAGGAAAACGGCAAGGTTTCATTTGTCACATATGCATGGGAAAGGCAGAAAGGTCAGAACGAGGAAGACTTATTTTGCTTCTTCATTTTGGAGACCCCTCCCCAAAATGGACCCCCGACTCATTTCAGGGAACAGAAGCACACATGCTTAATTGCCTTTTTGCCAATTAGCACATGAAGCGGAGCAGAGGAAGTGACAGGGATATGAATATGCATTCATATTTTGTGTATTCAAGACTTCTGCAAATAAAAAAGCTTTGTAATACCTGTGATTTTTGCAGTGTGCATTAGGGAATTATCCCACTTACTGCCCAGCTGTCTCAATAAACATACACTTTCTAACTTTAAACTCTTAGAGAGTTTTTGTCCGTCTCATTTGGATATCGATATTAGATTGATATTCATATTTTAGTAAATCATTGCCTTAAATAAGTCCTAGTATGTGTATTAACATGTCTTTTCTTAATATTTGTGTAATTATTCTTGCATTGCTTCAAGATAAACTGGTATGATTCAAAGAATATCCACTGAGGTACAGATAGAACATTGATTTGTCATAAGTAAATTGCAGTTGCAATGTTTTTTCACTGAAATTCTGCCACTTGTCATCATTTTAAAAGTGAAAAGTCAGCTTTTATTAAAGTCAATAACAAAATTTCTAACTTCTAACAAAGGGAAAAAAGTATATGGTTTGGACTAGATAAAATATAAATACAGAAAATGTCTCCCAACCAAGTTCCTTGCCCTGATCAAAACATCTCCCAATCAAGTTCTTCGCCCTGAACATGGCTGGTAAAGAAAAATATTATCAGTAAACCTGGATGAAACTTTGCATAAGTTAATAGTATTCAAAATCCATGTGCTGTTCCTATTATTATTTATTATACAAAGAAAAAAGGGGAAAGGGGTTGGATTGAGGGTACACCCTCCTCCCCTCTGAGTCTGTTCTCATGTTTTACAATAAATCCTACAACAGTACAATACAGCTGCCTAAAATATGGACACTGGAAACCACAGACAGCATTACAAATGATCACCTGCCTCATGGACAGTTCATAGAAGGACTTGACTTGTTTACAAATTATTTCTCATGTTTGCAAACAGTTATTCTGTTTACTGACTTTTTTCTGGGAGTTCAGCTTTTCCCCAAGGGATCAAGTGCTTAAAGGTTGTTTTTTAAAATTGGGGTTTTCCCTATGGGTTAAATGGGCTCAGGGTTAAATAGCTTTCTGCTTTTAGAGATAAGTTCAATTTGTAACCAAGAAGAATTATGCCTGTGGCCTGAGTTCTCCCCTAACAGTTCCTGGAGGGGAATGCTGCAGCTCCAGTGTAAATTGGATGCACGCTGTCCTCTGTCCCCATGTTTGCAAAGGGCCCTTGCAGATGGGTGACAGAGAACAATACACAGAATTTTATAAAGAAAAGAAGGGTGAGGTGTTCCCATGATTGACAGGGGTCTTGACCAATCAAATATCTCCCAAAACTGCAGGCACCTCACAGGCCAGAACCTGAAGGGGCGTGGAGCTCAAACCAATGAGAGCTTCCAGGCCTGGTCTTTCAAATGCCCTGTGTAAGGGGGGGCTTGGGAAATAAAATCTCTCTGCTGCCCCATGAACTCGGGAGGAGCAGTCTTTGTCTCCTGTGCCCTCGCTGCCCCACGAGACCAAAGAGATGTTCACCAGGGCCCTCCCTGTTTGTGGCCGTCCATTGCCCAGCTGAGCAGAGAGCCAGTTGTGTTTGCAGTGAGCTGCCACAGGAAGACACACAGCAGCTGGAGATTTGAACAGCAGGGCTTGGGCCAATTCTTTTTCTTTCAGAGTGCAAGAAAGACGCAAAAGCACAAGGAAACATGGCAGTGTTTCGATGGAGTCTCTTTGTCCTGTGAAGTTCAGTAGCTGTTGGTGTTTCTGTGCTGCTGCTAATCCCTTCCATGAAAAAATCATTCCGGGAAGGAGCAACAACATCTGACACGCACCAAGTGTTGCCCCCAGATGCTCCAGGTGCTGCTACCAACAGCCCCTGTAGGACGGAGCACAGCCCCCAGTGCACACCAGCTTTGGCTACCCTCTGGTAGAGAAGCCCTTTTGGGGCACAGGTTTCTGGGCAGGAGACGGGCACCGGTGCTGCCAGGGCTTGGGGGAACTCTGCTTGGGCGGGGACTGTGCCTCACCTGCTGCTGTCAGCGCTGCCCGGGCCCCAGGGCTCAGAGCAGCATTCCTGCCCTGGCCCACACGTTCCTGGTCTGTGTCCCACGGCCGTGCTCAGGATGGCCACCGTGTGGGACGTGTCCCGAGGAGGCCGTGCCAGCTTCTGTGGAGGCCCCGTGCCCTTCCCGCCGCGGCTGCGTCGGCAGCTGTGGGGGCTCCTGCTGCTCTGAGCCCGCAGAGCAGGGCAGCGTTTGCTGATGGGCTGAGCCCTTCCTAAAGATCCTGTTGGGCTGTCTGACACACCTGGGGCAAGGCATTCCTTCCACCCTGGGCCACTCTGGGGGGCTGGGGGTGGCCCCAGGGCAGGTGGCAGTGAGTGCAAGGGCCCTTGGTGACACGGTGCAGCATGGTCACCGTGGAATGGAACGGGACAGGGATTCCAAGGGCCCTTGGTGACACGCTCTGGCAGAGGTGTTGGCAGTTACAAGTTACAGTTACACTCCACAGTGCTCGGTGCACACGACGAGGCAGGACGGGAGAGAGCGGTGCTGTGAGGAGCCCTCGCACAGCCACTCGTTCCTGGCTGACCCAGAGCTTTCCTGAGGTATTACTCCTGCAGGTGAGCTCGTGGCCAGACCAGAGCACTTGGTGACCCCTGGCCTTCCCGAGGCATCTCTTCTGCAGCTGCCCTCGAGGGCAGACTGTGGCATTTGCTTTTCACTGTCCTTGACAGGAGTCTCCTGTCTTTGTGGCTGGAGCCCCAGGACCAGAGTGCAGGTCTTGCTGTCCTGTAGCCTTGCCAAGACTTCACTCTTGCAGGTGCCCTCAAGGCACGATTGCAGCACTTGCTGACTCGGACCTTTTCCTTTTCACCTTCTGCAAGCAGCCATGAATCCAGGCAGTGACGTAGAGCTCAGACCTGCGAGCGTGCCCAAGCTGGCCTGGGGGAAGGAGGAGAAAGAAGGCCCTGGAGCTGCCCCAGCACAGCAGCCTGAAAAGCTGGAGCAGTTCCAGCCACGGCAGAAGGGTGAGTGGCAGAGCTGGGCCACAGGGCTGGTGCCTGCAGCCAGCTTGGCCCCATGCCATGCCATGCCATGCCATGCCATGCCATGCCATGCCATGCCATGCCATCCCATGCCATCCCATCCCATCCCATCCCCTGGGGCCGTGCCCATTGACAGGATGGAATAGGAGCCGGGCAGACACCCCACAGCCGTGCTCCGTGCCCTGGGCCATCGCGGGGCTGTCCCTGCCTGGGCAGCGCAGGGCTGGGCTGTGTTCTCCGGCCTCTCCCGCAGCCCCTCAGCTCGGGCTGCGCTCGCTCTTTGCCAGGTGCAGCCGTGCAGCGCACACGAGAGCAGAAACGCAGCCGTGGCCGCTTCCGCAGAACAGCGCAGGTACCTGCAGCCATCCCCACCTGGGCTGGGCCTGCTGGCACTGCTCAGCCCAGCACTGTGCTCGGAGCACTCCATGCAGCATCTAGGCCTTCTTGCCCTTCTGCTGCAGATGGTTTGCAAATTCATGAAGAGGATTCGGGAGGAAGAGAGCAGCGCCATGGGCACTGTGCGCAGAGTCTACTCTCCCATCTTCAAAACCAAGACCAGCGCTGCCCTGCTGGATATGCTTGTGGAGGAGGGTCCTTCCAGCCCAAAGCAAGTAAGCAGCCTGTGGCCTGGCTTTTCTCCTCCCAGCAATTGCTTGGCCTCCCAAGCCACACCTGCTGCTCCCTGGGAGCCTTTGAGGCCATGGCAGTGTGGTGGCAAGGGAAGCACTTCTCTGGGGCAGCTGGGCACATTCCTTCCTCTGGCAGCTTTCCAAGTCTCCCCTGCCTTCTCCAGGTGCCCGCCATGGTGAGGTACATCCACCAGTGGCTCGTGGCCAATGAGTTTCCTGAGTACAATCTGTACAGGCCCCTTCTGGATCTGACGGAGGCACAGCCCTCAGACGTGGTGATGGCTCTCCTGCGTGTGGCCCCATTGTGTGACAGGTACGGGGCCCACCTGCCCAGAGGGCTCAGGGCTCAGCAGCCCTTCCCCCTGTACAGCCTGTCCCAGGTGTCTGACACAGAGAATTCCAGGGGCCTCTGGCTGCTCCCTTTGCCAGCCCTGGCCCCTGCCAGCCCCCAGCGTGCTGCCAGGCTTCCCCCCTGCCCCTCAGGGGCCAGTCCCCACAGGGCTGGGCTGCCTGTGTGCTGCCAGTGAGGGGCAGTGGGCAGAGGCAGGGCTGGCAGAGCAGCTCAGCTCCGCGCTGCTGCCCAGGCCACGCTGCTGTGTCCCAGACCCCCCTGAGACAGAGTTCTGACCCCACAGAGCTGCTCTGGCCATGTGGAAGAGCATCATGTGCTCGCCCAGGACTGCAGAGCCGGCCATGCTCGTGCTTCTGGATGTGCTGGGGAGCTGGCCAGAGCACAGCACGTGCACCTCCGATGGGGACCACACGGCTGTCCTTGCCCTGGCTGTGAGTTTCTGCCTTTGCTGGCCCCAAGGCCACCTCTCCAGCAGCTCTCCATCCTCCCTTCCCCACGGCGTCTCCCTGCCTCAGGCGCTGGGCTGAAACCTGGCCTCGGGGCAGCTCCAGGGCCACCAGGCCCGGTGCTCCCCCTGCGTCTCTCTGGGCCTCTCCCTCCTGTGCTCGGGCTCTGCCACATGAACACCTCAGCACTGAGCGCTGTCTCAGGGGGCTTTGTCCTTTGCAGGCAACTGTGGTGATATGGAAGATCCTCCAGCTGCCCTGTGTGCCACATGTAGTGACCGTGAATTTCCCCGGCCTCTTTGTGCATCTGCTCTTCCAAGTGCTCTTCAGCACTCTGGATGTGCCAGAGGAGGTCGATACCTTCTGGAAGGGATGCCAGCAGCAACATGGCCTTGCCACCAGCCCCAGCAGGTGCTCCATTCCTCTCCTTCTGTCCCTGCCATGTGCCCAGGGCAGGGGCCAGTGCTCCCAGCGTGACCTGGGCTTTGCTCTGTGCACAGCTTTGCAGAGCAGACCCTGAAGGCCCTGCTCTGCGAAATGCACTATAAGGATGTGGTGGTGGCCATGGAAGACAAGCGTGGCTGGGACACATTGCTGTGTGCTGACACCCACCACTGTGCTGTGGGCGTGCTGGCCAGGTGAGACCCCCTGCTCCCCAGCTGTCCCCGGCATGTGTGCCCTGTGCCCAAGGTGCCCCACACAGTCCCCATGGCCGTGGGCCAGAAGGCCTTGTCACCAAGGGACGGCCAAGGAGTCTGCAAAAGGCTGGGAGAGGAGCGTGCCCAAGAGCAGCAACCTCCCAGAGGGCTCAGCTGCCCCTTGCAGGGTGGTGGAGAAAGGCCAGACCTCTGTGAGGCAGTCCTGGGAGAGGTTTGCCCCCACTGGCTCAGGGCTTTGGCTCCTGTTTCCTCCTGTCAGAGAAATGCACCGTGCATCCGAAGCTGCGTGTTCCGCCATTGCATTCCACCTGCTCGGGCTGCTCAGCAAGGACACGCCGTGCCGGGATTTGGCCGCCCTGGCATTCCTTGTGGAGGTGAGCCTGAAGGCCGGCGCTGCCTCGCTGAGCTGCCTCCCGGCTCTCTGCCCTCTCTTGGCCGCAGTGCCTGGGACGGAGCCCGCGCCCTGTGCTGCTTCCTGGGCCCGGCCATGGGCGGTTCTGGGCTCCCGCCGGCCGCTCCCCCGTCACCGGCCTGTGCCTTTCAGATCCTGGAGCACCTGAACGTGAGTGAGTGCCGTGACAGCATCCTCCAGTTCTTGTCAAAGCACCTGCAGAGCGAGTGCAGGGGGAGGCGTCGCTTGGCACTCAGAGGCCTCGTGGCGCTCGGCACCACCAGTGTCTCGGTGAGAAGAGCGCAGGGGCTGAAGCCGTGCTGCCAGCGTGGGGCAGGGGAAGGCAGTCCCTGGGGCTTGGCTGGCCTTGGGGCACTGGGGCAGCTGCTGCCAGCTCTCCTGCCTCCTGCTGCAGCTGCCCCAGGGCTTTGGCACAGGCCTTTGGCCCCTGGGCCCTGTGGCAGCAGGATGGTGTTTCACACACTTGTGTTCCACAAGTAGATGGCCATAAGGATGTGGAGCCTCCATGAAAGGCTCGTGGAGCTCCTGCAGGAAGATGACAGCACCATGCTCAGGATGACCACGGTTCTCCTCAGGGCTTTGTTCCTCTGCAATGGTGCCCCAATAACCAGTGCCCTCGCCCTGCAGCTGGCTGAGGCGCTCCTGCCACTCTTTGACAACGTAAGGCTCTGCGCCTCCAGCCACGGCCAGCGGGTGCTGCCCGCACACTTTGTGCCCTGTGCACTCACAGGCTGTGCCCAGGTGGGCCTGAAGCAGCTGATGCTGAGGTCTTTCTTCCTTCCTTTCCTACAGGAGGACAGCCAGGTGCAGTTGTGCTGCATGTTTATCTTCCGGGAGATGCTGGATTTTTTTCCAGAAGAAGAAAAAATGGTCCTGAAGGCACACGTGCGCCAGAGCCTGCTGCCACTCTTCATGCACTGCCACGATGCGAACCAGCGAGTGGCAGAGGTGAGGACTCGGCAGCTGCCGCTGGCCCCTGGCAGGGGCTGGGTTGGCCCTGCCCTGGCGCTTCGCAGGCTGCAGCTCCTGCTGGCCTTGGCACAGGGACGGGGTCCTGCGCCCTGGGCTGTGGGGCCATCTCCGCATCTCTGCTGCTCTCCAGGCTTCTCAGGAAACGCTCCTTTGTGCGGCTGAGTTCCTGAAGAGGAGGGACCTTGGACAGCTGGTGAAGAACCAGAAGCTGGGGAATTTCACCGAGTGGTTGGTAAGGAGGGCCGGGAAGCCACAGCCCCAGCCTGGAGCAGCCCCTGAGCGCGGTGCTCGGTGTGCGGGCTGGCAGCTGTGCCCCTGCCCGCTGCTGCAGCCCGAGGCCGCGCGGGCTCCTGTGGCCCCAGCCGGGTGCCCATGGAGCCCCGGCCCGGGGGGCTGCGGGGCCAACCCTTCCCTCCTGCCACTCTCTCCAGCTGGCAGAGGACAGCAACAGCGTGGCTGAGCACCTGCGCCGGGCCCTGCCCTACCTGCAGAGCCCACAGGAGCCCCTGCGAGAGGCGGCCGTCAGGTTCATGGGTGAGCCACGAGCCGGGCCAGGAGGGCGTGTGGGCACAGGGCTGGCGGCCCCACTGGCAGGGAGCTGTGCCCTGGGCCTGACAGGCTCTGTGTTCCCAGGGACGGCCGGACGGCACCTGAGGGGGAGGAAGGAAGAGCTCCAGCGCATCTGTGAGGGTGAGTGAGGGCAGCGGGCTGCCAGCGGGGGCTGGCGGGGGAGCTGCGAGCCCTGCCCCGGCTGCGGAGGGCTCTGCTCCCTGTGCGGACCAGGGCCGGCGTGGGCAGAGCACACAGAGCTTTCAGGACACCTGGGGGATTCGTGGCCAGCAGCTTCGGGCTGATCCAGCTGGTCCCTGCTCCCTGCTGGCCATGGCCAGAGCCGGCTGGGATGGCCCTGGCACAGAGTCCCCTCAGGTCCCCTCAGATGTGGGAACTGACCATGGCTCTGTTCCTCTCTCTTTCAGCCCTTGAAGGCATGGAAAATGACAACAGCGTCGCCATCGCAAGCCTGGCAGGTCAAGCATTGTACATCCTCCAGGAAGCAGAGAGTGCTCCATATTCCCACTTTGACAGCCTGCGTGATCGGCTCTGCAGGGCATGGGGGAGACGGCCTCGTCTGTGTGGGCTCGGCTGGCTGCGCTGCTGCAGCTCTGCACAGAGCTGATCCCTGAGGCTCTGTCTGCAGGGGCCACCCGAGCCAGCAGGACTGTTTTGTTTCTTTAAAATTGCCCTTTTCTTTCTTTTTGTTTGTCTTTAGCTTACAAATATAGGATGTGTTGCTATAGACAGACTTCCAGGATCTTTCTTTGGCTGCCCAGGCTCTGCAGGGCCGAGGGGAAGAGGGAGAAAAGGGTTCCTGGGCTCAGGCACCTGCCAAGGCATGCAGGGTTGCAGGGAAAATGGCCAGAAGCCCCTTGGCCTTTGGTGGTTCTGCTGAAGCCTTTGTGCTGCCCACAGAGCAGATGGGCAGGGGCTGGAGCTGTGGGGATCTCTGTGAGAGCGGTGCCTGGAGATGGCCACAAGCCCTGTCCCAGGCAGGAAGCGCCATCCGTGTCCTCCTGCCCGTGTGTTGCTGGCTGGATTGCTGAGGGCTCCCAGGTGCCTCTTGATGGGGCTCCTCTGGAGCTCCTGTGGGGCTGCGGCGCTGCAGTCGGGCAGGTTGGCCGGGCTGGGGAGACCCTGAGAGGACGGGACCACGAAGGGATGAGGGGCTGCGGAAGCCCTGACAGGACGAGGCAGTGGGAAGGCACGGGGGGAACGTGTGAGGGAGTGGGTAACATTGGCTTGGGGAGGAAAGTGGGTTGGAGCCAAAGAGACCACTCACCCCAATGTTCATGTGGCAAAAAGAGCACGTTTATTCTCAAGCCCTTCCTTCTAAAGGGCCTTTGAAAACCCAGTCTGGATGATTTCACTGCTCTGATCTCTGTGCCCCTTCAGATTCTGGCCTGGGCAATGCCTGCAGCCTTGGGAGAGATGTGATGGGCCCGGCCCCTGTCAGTCAAAGCAGGTATCTGGTACATTCACCCCGTACAAGCCAGCCTGCACGGTGACACACGGCAACAGAGTGCGAGGCACAGCTCCGGGAGCTCCCCGTGAACCTCAGCTCTGGGACCACTGTGTGCCCCAAGCTTCAAGGGGCTGCAGTGGGAGCCCGGCTGGGCTCTGCCCTGGGGCCATCCTGCAGGGACAGCTGCAAACAGGGAGCATTCCCTGCCACAAAGAGCCAAGGCAGGGCTGCAGGGCAGCTGCTCCAGCCCCGACTGCACTGCTGAGTGCTGTGCTCTGGGGCTGGGGCTCCCCACACAGGGGACTGCACTGGTGTGCCGGAGGAGACAGAGAAGCTGCAGCTTCATCTGAAACTGGTGCGTGGGCTGGGAAGATTGGGGAGGCTCAAGGGGATTCACAGAGCTCATCCTGCTGCAAGGATGAGGAAAAGGGAGCGGGAACTCAGCAGTGAGTAGAGCTGGGGGCTGGAGAGCAGCTCTGAATGACACTAAAATCCCACCAGACCTCTGAGACATTGCTGCTCCTCAGCCAGTGACAGGATGAGTCCCTAAGCCTGGGGCTCGGCCTTCCTCATGGCGAGGGGCACCAAGGAAGGCAACAGTGTGATGGAGACTGGAATGGGCTGGGAGCTCACTGGGGGAAAATAGGGAGCAGCTGGGGAGTAAAAGGCAGGTGGGGGAGAGAACTGGTCAGAGAAGGGCTGAGGTACAGCTTGAGCAAGCTGCAAAATGTCATTTGGGGTCATCCTAGATTGATTTAATTTCAGAAGTTATTGAACAAGTTTATTTTTTGGGTGGTGCCATGTTTTCCCTTGGAGGTGTACACTCTGCAAACTTGATCTGTGTTGCTGAAATGCTCAAGCCAGTCTGTGCTGCAGGGCACCCCATTTCTCCTTTGGCTGATTGCGGCCCGGTGCTGAGCTCCAGCAGGGCCCTGGCAGAGCCCAGAGCAGCCTCAGCACCTGCAGAGCCCGGCTGCAAGGAGAGAAACCAGAAAGCCCTGTCAGCTGAAGGCTCCTGTCCCCTTGTCCCAGCCGCCCGCGGTGCCCAGGCCATGCTGGCCGTGCCAGAGCTGTGCCCAGAGCTGCCCATCACTGCTGCCTTTGGGAGCAGAGCAGGAGGGCAGGACATGTGCCCAGCCTGCAGCCAGCCACAGCACCTCCAGCCCTCAGCAGCTGCCCAGAGCAGGACGCTCCTGTGCTCACTGCCATCTCCTCAGAACTCTGATCCCACCATCCCCAGCAGACAGGACCCACCTCACGCCATCCCCCGCTGGAAGAAAAGCTGCTCCCAAACGATGCCCTCAGCCTTCTCCAAGGGCATGGCCCATCCACGCCACAGCTGCTCCTAAGCACATCCTGATCCAGACTGGGCCCCATCTGGAATGCTTCCTCTAGAAAAAGAAACGTCAAATTATTGAAAATAGGTTACAGTCAAAAAGGGGAACAAGAAAAAAGGTCAAAGATCTTATCTCTGTCAGGGCCTTAAAGAAGGCCCAAACCCTGCATGCCAAGGAAAAACCCACCATGGTTGGGGAATCCCAGGCTTTCTCCCTTCCCCTGCACTGCCCCCATGGTGATCCCAAAGCAAACAAGGGCAGTGGAGCAGCCCAAGCCCTCCCTTGCCTGCAAAGCAAAGCAGCCCCTGCACAGGGTCTGGAGTCCCACTTCTGCTCCCACCATGGGGGTTTGTTTGTGTCGTGCTGGCTGCCCCAGCCCAGCCCCAGCCCGGGGCACGGTGGGTGCTGGGGGCTGTTGGCAGGGCCAGGAGCCCACTCCCATTTCGTACCCACCCCAGCCCATGCCCCCAGCCCTGCCAAAAGCAGCCTGCAGCTGACTGAAGGATCAGCTGCATCCGCCCCAGCAAAGGGAGAACCTTTGGTTCCCAGCCAGGCTGCGCAATGCCCAAATCTTTGGAGCATCCCCCTGCGTGTGGACTGATCTGCAAATTCCCTGTGGAACCTGGCTTTGAATGAGATGTCAGAATCAAAGTCCACCATCTTCAGCCTGCCGGAGACCAGGTGGAGCAAGAGGTTGTCATCCTTGGCGTTGTCCTCGCTGTCCCCAGCAGCAGCAGCCCCACCTGGGACAGCTTCTCCAGGGGCTCCTTCTCCTTCCCTGGGCCAGACCTGGCTGTCAGGGCTCTGCCCAGGGCCCCAGCCATCCATGAACCATGGCAAGCAAAACCAGGGGGATGGTGGCCCCCAGTGCTTGCCACACCATGTCTCCAGCTCAGCTCCAAGCCAAGAGCTGTGTCTTCCCTTCTGCTGTGCCCCTGCTCAGAGCTACAGGCAGGACGAAACCTGTCTGGTTGGCTTTGCCACTGAGTGCCAAGAGATGTGTGGAGCTGTTACCTGCCAGGCCCCTGGATCCAACTGTGCACATGGATCTCTCCCATCTTCTAGGGCAGAGGAACACCCTGCACCCAAGGATCATGGAAAAGCTCTTCTAAGGATGGCCTGTTCAAGGACTGCATGGACAAACCCCTCTTAATGACATCCTGGCACTCTGGCGAGAGAAACCAGCAATCAGCAGTCAGTTGGAGAAGTTGCCCCCTGTTCCTGTGTCCAGGCCATGCTGGGTGTGCCCAGAGCTGGGCCTAAACTTCCCCATCAATTCCATGTTTTGGAGGACAGCAGGAGAGCAGGACATGTGTCACCTCCTCAGCAGCTGCCAGAGTGAGATGTTCACGAGGTGCTGCTGTCTCCCAGCCCTGGCTTTGCCCCTGTGCCCAGCAATGAGACTCCACCTTGAGAGAGCCGTCCTGCAAACAAGATCTGCCCCAGATATCTCCTGGCCCCTCCTGAATGGGAGCTTCCCCATGACCAGGTGGTGCAGCAGGAGGCCCAGGGACCAGATCGTCGCTGCCTCGCCATGGTAGTGTTGGTGGTGGATCCCCTCTGGTGGGCTGTAGGACAGGGTTCCTGTGGAACACAGACAGTTCATCAGGGGGATGCTGCTGCTCCCAGAGCCTGGCCCCAGCACCCCTGGGCATGCAGGGGCTGCCCCAGTGGCACACAGTGTGACCGCTGCCCTCTCGCAAGCACCTGGGACTTGTGTACAGACTCAGGGTTGGAAAAGAAGCCACTGGTGCTGGAAGAGGCAGCAGAAACCCTGGGAAGACACAACCATGACACACAAAAGAAAAACTCACCCAGTAGTGGAGAAAACCCCCTCTCCTCCTGCTTGCATGGCCCCACAAAATGTTAATAAGCCAAGGCAAACAAGGGGAGCACAGCAGTCCAAGCCCTTCCTCGCTTGCACACCAAACCGTCTGGGGCACGGGGTCAGACCCCCCTCTCTGCTACCCCCATGGGGGTTTTTGTCGGGCTGGCTGCCCCAGCTCCAGCCCCAGCCCAAGGCACAGTGGGTGCTGAAGGCTGTCGGCAGGGATGGAAGTTGGCCCCCTCACACCCCACCCAAATCAACCTGGCTCCATCATTAATCCCATCCTGGCTGCAATAGGGGAAGCCCCAGTGCTGCACCTCAGCTGGGCCATGAGATGCCCAGGAGCATTCCCTGGCAGGGCTCACCTGCAAACTGGGTGTAGGCTGTGTCTTGGAGGAAAGTGCCACAGCCAAAGTCGATCAGTGTCAGCTGCCCGGTGGCCAGGTCGAGCAGGATGTTCCCTGGTTTGATGTCCCTGTGCAGGACCCCGCAGCTGGGGCAGCGCCGCACGGCCTCCAGCACCTGGAGGAGCAGCCCCCGCGCCTCCTCCTCCGGCAGGAACCCCCGCTCCGCCAGGGAATCCGACAGGTCCTGGCACCGCTCCGGATGCTCCAGCACCAGCACAAAGCTGTCGGGGAGCTGAAGCCACTGCAGGAGCTGAATGCCAGCAGCACAGCCAGAGGAGACCTTGTCCAGCAGCACGATCTCCAGGGCTGCGCTGGTGCCGTGGGGCTGCGGGAGGAGCACGATGCCGTCAGTGGGGCTGATGCCGTGCCGGGGGTCGGGAACCCCTCGGCCAGCCCGGGATGCTCTGCGCCCTGCGCTGGCCCCACGCCCGCTCTCCCTCCAGGCGTCCTGGCAGCTCCCACCCTGCCGGGCCCCGGCTCATCCCCGCCCGGCACGGCCCGGCTTCTGCCGCTGGCCCAGCTCATCACCAGCTCGCCCCGGCGCCGGACGCGGTTCCCTGGCACCCTTTTGATGGCCACCTGCGAGCCGAGGGCAGCAGCGGGCTGAGCTCGCCGCCTGCCCCGCACAGCCCCATCCTTCTCCTCCTTCTCCTTCTCTCCCTCCTCCTCCTCCTCCTTCCCCTCCTCCGTGCCCGCCGCCGGCCCCGCCGCTCCCCGGGCGCCGTCCGAGAGCCGCGTGGCCGCGCAGCCGCCGCCGCAGCCGCCGCTGCCCAGCAGCGAACCCCGCCGGGGCCGCTCCTGCCGGGCCTCCTGCGCCTTCCCTGCGGGCGGGACGCGGCTGTCAGCGCTCGGCCCGGGCCAGGAGCGGCCCCGAGCGCCGCCCGAGCGCCCCGGGCCGGCCATGCCCCGGCGTTCGCTCCCGGCATCCCAGATTCGCCAGGAAATGGGAACCCTGAGCTTGTGGAAGTGCCTGAAGGATGCCCTGTATCTCTGCAGGGACACTCGGGCTGAGACAGGAGCCGCAGCCCTCTCTGGGGAAGCCTCCTCCGAGCTGGAATTTGTGCCGTGCTGGGAGAGGAGGAGGAGGGGAGAAGGCTGGCGCTGTGTGGCAGGAGCAGGAGGTTTGGGCCGCAGGACATTCCGTCTGCGCCGCTGCCCCGCAATGGGCAGGAACGCTGTGGGGAAGGCTGGGGGACACTGGAGCGGGATATGGATGGAACTGGGGGGAACTGGGAGGGCCTGGAATGAACTCAGGTGTATTGGGAGGGACTGGGCTGTGCTGGGAGGGACTGGAGGGACACTGGGGCTGTACTGGGCTGTACTGGGGATGAACTGGGCTATGCTGGGAGGGACTGGAGGGGCACTGGGGCTGTACTGGGCTGTACTGGGGATGAACTGGGCTGTGCTGGGAGGGACTGGAGGGGTTGAATGCGCTGTTCCCGCCTCCACTGCCTCCCATTGGCCAATGCTCCCGCCTATCACAATTCCAACCAATCGGTGCCAGGGATCATGGCTTTGGGGGCGGGGACTGGTGTCTGCGCCGTCTTTTCTTTTGCCTACAACTCCCGTCATGCTCTGCGGCCCCATAGAGCCCCATTAAAGCCGGGACTACAATGCCCGTCATACCGCTCGCTCCACAGAACCCCGGTACCGCCCCCATCTTTCTCATCAGTGTCCCCCAGACCCTCCGGGACCCCCAAGTGCCCCTCAGCGCCCATTCGGGACCCCCAAATTTTACTGGCAAAGTACAAAAGAACAAGAAACTTTGGAAAAGTGTTTAATACAAATCCAATCCAACTTAAATCACTTGTCACAGCAGTAACTTCATTCCCTCAGCCCATTTAGCCTGGAAATCCCTAAACACTGAAGTTGATCAGGTACCCAAAACTGTTCCATATAAAGAGCATTAGAAGGAGAGGAAAGAGAGAGAGAGACAGGAAGACAGAAGCTCCACAGAAAGACACACATGTGGTTCCGAGCTCCCGGGGCTCCAGTGTGGGTGAGACACAAACCCCAGGAGAAGGCAGAGTCCATACCAGGGGCTGACCTTGTGCTCCTTGGTTTTAAGCCCCTGGGCCTTCGTGGGCCTCCCCCCAGCTAGAACTTCTGATTTCTCAGGTGTTCAGAGCTGGGTCAGCACTGTCCCAGCAGAGTGACTGATTGACAGCTCAGCCCAAGGTGTCTGGGGACATTGATCTCATCCAGCCTCTGACAGCGACCATGGTGACACTGGGGAACCTCATGGAGCCTCATGGAGCCATGGGTCAGTTGTGACAAGGCAGGTCCAAGGACACCCTGGTGACACTGGGGAACCTCATGGAGCCATGGGTCAGTTGTGACAAGGCAGGTCCAAGGACACCCTGGTGACACCGGGGAGCCTCATGGAGCCATGGATCAGTTGTGACACTGTGGGGACCTCGTGGAATCAGAGGAGACCATTGTGAAACTCCCATGGATCCAAGGGCCCAGGGTGACACTGTGCAGCCCAGAGTGTCCCGGAGGAGCCATTGTGACACTGTGGGTCCCCATGGAACCAAGGGAACATGGGACAGGCTGATGCCTTAAGTTTTAGCTTCCATATTTTCCCAATTCTGTCCTGTATCTGTAACTCTGAACTTCATGCAGAGTGACAGCAAGTTCTCCTCATGGTGTAGTCAGACAAAACAATCCTTTTCCAGCCTGAGAACCAAGGACACCGCTGCAGCTTCAGGCCCAAAAAGTGAAAACAACAGCGAATTGAGGAGATCAGACTGGGAGGGTGGGGCTGCATAACCTGAAGGTGTAATTGGACAATTAACCCCAATATGGAAATGAACCAAATCTTACAAAAGTGTGAAAATGCGTGACCTGGCGTCCATCCTGGGTGTACCCTCAGCCAGGCCCTTGTACTGCCCAAGTGAATCCTTTGAAGGCCTTTTTAATAAATCCCCACTTTACTCCTGTAACACTGTCCAGCCTCTGCTCTAGGTGGCCTCTCAAGGCATCAAGGCCTGGCTGGCTGGGCCACCTGGGGGCCACCTGACAGGTCCAGCTGACCTTGGCATGTCCAGGGCTGCTGCTCATCTGCCCCTGGAGCACTGGGGCTCGGTGCTCTCCTTCCTGTGGAAAGAACTGTCCTTCTCCTCCAGGTGCCCATGGCCAACATTTGGATTCCTCTTCTTAGTTTGCTTCTATGCAAAGATTGTTCCCAGATGAAATCTGCCAGGACAGACAGACCTGGCTGGCTTGGCCACCCAGGGGCCACCTCTCATCTTCCTGTGAAACACTGGGACCCTGTGCTTTTCTTTCTTATGGGAAAAAAACACCTTTCACATCCAGGCACCCATGGCCAAAGTTGGGAATCTGCCTCCAGGATTCCCTATATCCAAGGATTTCTCCCAGGTGAAAGCTTCCAGAAGAGACAAGTCTGGCTGGCCTTGGTCTCCAAAGAGATGATCCTTATCTGCCTTTGAAACACTGGGGCTTTGTGCTTTCCTTTCTGATGAAAAGAACTCTTCTTCCTGCCCAGGTGCCCATGGCCAAACCTGAGATTCCACCTTCAAAATTCTGAATATCCAAGGATTTCCCCCAGATGAAAGGTGCCAGGAGAGACAGGTCTGGCTCTCTTGGCCTATGGTGACCACCTCTCATCTCCTTCCAAAACACCTGGGCTCCACGCTTCTCTTTCCTATGGGAAAAACCATCCATCTCCACCAGATGCCCATGGCCAAAGTTTGGAATCCTCCTCCAGAATTCCCTAGGTCCAAGGATTTCTCAGTGACAAAAGCTGCCAGGACAAACAGGTCTGGCTGGCTCGGCCTCCCAGGAGCCTTCTCTCTCTGCTTCTGGCCCTGCAACACGGGGGCTCTGGGCTTTCCTTCCTATGGAAAAGAACCGTCCTTCTTAACAATGCAGAAATGGCTGAAACTGGGGTTCTACCTCCCAAATTCCCTATATCCAAGGGTTGCTTTCAGACAACAAAATACCAGAACAGAGAGGTCTGGCTGCTCTGACCTCTGATGGTCACCTTTCATCTGCCCCTGAAACACCGGTGTTCTGTGCTTGTCTTCCTATGGAAAAGAAGCGTCCTTCTCCTCCAGGCAGCCAGGTCTGAAACTGGGATTCCACCTCTAAAATTCCCTAAATCCAAGGACAAAATCTGCCAGCACCATCTGATCTGGCTGCCCTTGGCCTCTGGTGGCTGTGGCTCATCTGCCCCTGGAACGCTGGGGCTGGGTTGTTCCCTTCCTGTGGAGACCATGGTGGCACAGTGAGGACCTGGTGAAACCATGGAGTCCATTGGGACACTCTGGGGCCATGGTGACACCGCGGGGCTCCATGGAACCCAGAGACCACCATGACTCTGTGGGGCCTTGTGGAACCGTGGAGACCATTCTGACCCTTCAGGGCCTGGTGTCACCAAGGGGGATTGTGACACCTCAGGGCCTCCTGGAAGCAGGGGACCATTGGGACACTGTGGGGCTCCATGGAATGAGGGGAACAGGGAACAGGTCTGGCTGGCTTGGCCTCCCAGGGGCCACCTGACAGGTCTGGCTGATCTTGGAATGTCAAGGGCTGCTTCTCATTTGCCCATGAACCACTGGGGCTCCATGCTTTCCTTGCTATGGAAAAGAACTGTCCCTCTTTTCAGACATCCATGGACAAAATTGGTACTTCCCCTCAAAAAATTCCTGTATGCAAGGGTATCTGCCAGAAAAAAACCTGCCAGCTCTGGCTGGCCTTGGCCTCTGGTGGTGGCATCTCAGTTGCCTCAGAAGCACTGGGGCTCTGTGCCTTCCTTCCTGCAGAAAAGAACTGACCCTCTCGTCCAGGGGCCATGGCAGGAACTGGAATGTGGCCACCAAAATTCCATCTATCCTAGGATTGCTCCCAGACAAAAGCTGCCAGGACAGACAGTTCTGCCTGGCCTTGGCCTCTGGTGATATGAGCAGAATGTTTTCCTTTGCAAACACCTTGGACAGGGCCCAGAGATCTCCCGAGCTGGGTTTTGCAGGCCTCAAGAACATGACCCATGCATGGAGGCTGATGTGCCTGGGCTCAGCTGTGAAGAGACTGAGGACAGATCAGGAGTGGCCTGGAAGGGCTTGAAGGGTGGATTTAGAAATGGTGGAGCTTTGCTCCATAGTGGGAATCAGGCAGGGAGAGAAATTATGCCCCAAATGCAGCTGGGGAAGTTCAGACTGGACACATGAGGAGAGGAATTTCCCTCCCAGGGCAGGGCTGTGGTGCAACACATCCCCAGCAGGAGCCTGGAGCAGCCCAAGGCTTTGTGTGGCCAGGCAGGGGCAGCAGGAGGCAGAGCTGCCAGCAAAGGAAGGGCCAGCGAGGTGGGGCAGCCGGGGGTGACGATAGCCTGCAGGAACAGAGGCGCAGGGCAGGGACACCGTGGGACAGCCTGGGCTGCAGAGGGCTCAGGGATGTGCAGCAGCTGCAAGGCCCTGACAGAGCCAACCTGTGCAGCCCTTTGGCCATGGCTGCTGGCCCTGGGCCTGAGGCCACGAGGGGACAAGTGACCTTTGCAGCCCTGGGGCCTCAGTGCCTCCTTGTCCCTGCTCAGCAGCCTGGCAGGGGCCGCCCCATGGTCCTGCCCTTGGCATGGCACATCCCCACATGCCAGTGCCCATCCCGGGAAGAGCCCTGAGCAATGAGGGAGGGACAGGATCTGCCTTGCCAGGGGCTGGGGCTCAGGCCTGGGCCCTTTGCACTCCTGAAACACATCCAGGTTTGCTCAGCACCAGAGACACCTTTCCCTTGCTTGTGCCCAGCTGTCATCACTGCCTCCAGTGTTCTGCTCTGACTGGAACCTTGGTACACTTTCTGAGTCGTGTCCTCAGTGGGACCCATTGAAAATTCAAGAAACTTTGGAGTTTTAATTTAACTTTGAGTTTTTGAGAAGTTTTTTTTAAGACTCTCAGGGGCTGAGACTGATGTAAATAACACAAAAGCCCTGAGGGGGTCATTAAAGTTTTCTTATTCCAGTTGTGGAGAAAGATTTCAAAGTGCTTGTAAGAAATACACATTCCTATTTTAAAGGGTGTATTTTATTACATTTCTCTTTAGATCAGAGGCGATTGCAGCATTCTGTGATTGATAGTGAGCCAGGGTCTCCCCTCAGGAGCTCTGGCCTGCTCAGAGAAGCTGTGCCCTGAGCTCTGGCCCAGCGTGGACAACCTTGCTCCACATTGCCCCAGCCCATCCTGTCTGTCCTCACTCACCTGGGCCCTGCTGTGCCTGCAGAGCTGGCTGCACCCAGCCTAAGAGGGGCTTTCCCTTTTTCTATGTTTGGAGCTATCTAAAATTCCTGAGTTTCCCCATGAAAACAGACACCTTCCTCAGGTGTGTGCCAGCCCAAGGTGCCACCAAAACCACTCCAGATCGGGCTTGGGCCAGCTGTGAGGGTGGATCATCAGCCCCAGCTGCACTGGGCACTGCAAGGGGCTGTGGCCATGGGCTCTGCACTGACCCCACTGCTGGGTTTGGCTGCCACGGCAGCCCTGAGAAATTAAACTGTCCTTGGAAACACTGGGGAGGACTGGGACATACTGGGGAACACTGGGAATGCTGTGGGTTACACTGGGACACACTGGGAGTGAAACTGGGGGTGAAACTGGGGGATACGGGAACAAACTAGGGACATTGTGGGGAAGACTGGACAATACTGCGGCATACTGTGGATGACATTGGGAGGAACTGGGAGGGCCTGGGAATGAACTGAGCTGGGTTGGGAGGGACTGGAGGGGAACTGGGGTTGTACCGGGCGGTACAGGGGATGAACTGGGCTGTACTGGGCTGTACTGGAGACGAACTGGGCTATGCTGGGAGGGACTGGAGGGGCACAGGGGCTGTAATGGGGATGAACTGGGCTGTACTGGGCTGTACTGGGGCTGGACTGGGCTGTACTGGAGACGAATGGGCTATGCTGGGAGGGACTGGAGGGGCACAGGGGCTGTACTGGAGACGAATGGGCTATGCTGGGAGGGACTGGAGGGGCACAGGGGCTGTACTGGAGACGAATGGGCTGTGCTGGGAGGGACTGGAGGGGCACAGGGGCTGTACTGGGGATGAACTGGGCTGTACTGGGAGGGACTGGAGGGGTTGAATGGCTGTTCCCGCCTCCGCCGCCTCCCATTGGCCGAGGCTCCCGCCCATCACAGCTCCCAACCAATCAGCGCCAGGGATTATGGCTTTGGGAGCGGTGCCTGGATTCTGCGCCATCTTTTCTTTTTGTCTACAACTCCCATCATGCCCCGCAGCCCCATAGAGCCCCATTGGGGCCGGGACTACAACGCCCGTCATGCCCAGCGCTCCACAGACACACACCCCCCCCCTCCCCCAGTATGCGCTCCCATCTGTCCCATCAGAGTCCCCCAGACCCTCCGGGATCCCCAAGTGCTCCTCAGCGCCCAATCGGGACCCCCCAAAAGCGTTCTCGGATCCCCTGAGTGCACCCAGCCCCACAGAACCCCGGAACAGCCACTTCTGGGAATTCCTCTCCTCTCATCCCCCGCGGCCCCAGAGCCCCTCAGAACACAGTTCCGCGCCTAAAATTCCTGCCGCGCCCTGCGCCCTAAGGAACCCGGTTAAATCTGCCTAAGCCCCCCACGAGTGCTCCAGAGCCCCCAAGGAGCTCAAGTCGCAACTCGGATGCCAAAGTTTCCCCCGAGGCCGTCCCGGGCCCCAAACGCCACGTCCGAGCCACTTCCGGGACTACAGCTCCCATCATGCTCCGCGGCGTACGGGCAGCGCTGTTCCAGCCGTGACTTCATCTCCCGTCATGCCCCGCGCCCCACCGAGTGCCGCTGTCGCTGTGCCTGGAACTCCCGTGATGCTCCGCGGCCCCGTTACACCGCATTGTACCCGCGCCTACAACTCCCATCAGCCCCCGCGCCCCAGCGAGCCCCGCCCGAGTCCCCGAGTGCCCAATCAATAGCCAATAGTGGTCAATGATTTAATGAAGGGAATTGTGTTACTTAGAACCAATGACCAATAATTTTTTGGTTACAAAACACATATAGAGATTTTTTTATACAAGCATTAAAATGAAATAATAAAATATCGAATAATATTTTTATGCATAAGCAAAATAATATTTTAATTGTTATTAAGCTAAAATTAATTAATTGAATTCATTTATTAAAATTTAATTAAATTTTAATTATGAAGAAAAATGCATCATTTTTAAAAAATGTTTTGGCATGTCAGTCTCAGGTGGGCAATATCTGTGGGAAAGGAGCATGTGTTAAATGGATGTGATTCATGCTGAATAAGTTGTGTTCTAGATTGCAAGGCAAGATGTATTCAATTGCCATCTGTTAGAGTTTGGTTCACTGCATTGTTTATTTTATCTTTTAATTTTCTTCCCTAATAAAGAACTGTTATTCCTGCTCCCATATTTTTGCCTGAGAGCCCCCTTAACGTTATAGCAGTTTACAGGGAGGGGGTTTACATTTATTTTTTTCCCCATTTCAGGGGAGGCTCCTGCCTTCCTTAGCAGACTCCTGTCTTTGCAAACCAAGACAGATTTTGGCACCCAACGTGCAGCTCGAAGGCAAAGAAACAAAAAAGGGAATAACAGTTCTTGAGTAATCCAATTTTTGATTTTTGTGTGCTGCTACAGAAACCTGGCTAAGGGGCAACCTGTGCTCCAGCCTGCCCTGGTTTGGGTGGCACGGAACCGTGGCTGCATTTCTCCATTTGCAGGCCCTGATCTAAACATGGCTCCTACAGCCAAGGCTGCTGTGGCTGTTCTCTGGTTTGTTTTATGGGTGAATAAGGGGAAGAATTCATGGATTTTTAACTTCCTCTGGGAAGCAGGCACATGAATTCACAGCTGTCACACACTGACTGTGTGCTTTTGGGGTTACTTTAATAATGGCACCTACTGTGAGGAAATGACACCGGGGGAAATTTTCTCCCAACCCTTTAACCATCTCTTTGGGTCTGCCTCACCAGTTTGTGAAGGGCTCAGATCCACTCCAAATACCAATGATATCATACAGGGGCTGTGTTGCTGTTAGCCCTGTTCTATTTGGCACTGAGAGACAAGGGAAGATTAACCTGGATAATCACCCTGACACCCAGCCCAGAACCTGACACAGCCCCAGAGACCAGGGATGCTGCTGCCCCAGAGCCTGACCCTGCCCCACAGCCAGCCCAGATATGAACCACCCAGACTGGGTGGGGGTCTGGTGAGGGAGATGCAGGAGATGCTGAAGGAGTGCATTTCCCCAGTTGGTCAGAAGCTCTCCCCCTTCCCCAAAAAAGGAGAGTCTGATGGGGCAGCAGTGGAACCCACAAATGTTACATCTGTCCAGGTTCCAGCTGAGCCACAAAGGCAGCCACAGCCAGCAGCAGTCACTGCTGGAGGTCTGAGATGGAATCAGAGCACCCAGATAAGGGAAGGCCCTCACAACTCACAGGGGAGCCAGAGGTTGCAATCATCACCGAGTCCCTGACGTACAAAAGTGTCCGTAAGCTGCACAAGGACATTGAACGACGGAGACGTGAGGCTTATACAACCTGACTGCTTCAAGTCTGAGACCTCATGGGTACAGGTGTGCAGCTGGATGGTGGTGAGGCAAGGAATTTGGGACCCTTGACCCAGGACTCAGGTATGAATCAGATTTTTGTAAGGGAGCCAGGGTCCCTTTCCCTCTGGGAGCGGATTTTAATGAGTGTCAGAGAGAGGTTTGTCCACAGGGTGAGAATGAAGGAGCACCAACACAGAACGTGCTGGAAAACCCTTGAGGAAGGGATCCAACAGCTGATGGAAGTGGCAGCATTGGAGGTACTCTTTGGGAGGGATGGACAGCATGATAATGACCCCGACAAGGTCAGGGGCACAGGGCAAATGCTGTGGAGTCTGGCAAGGCTGGGGCCATCTCAGTACACCACCTCCATTGCCACAATTAATGCTGATAACAGCCGAGAGACAGTGGGCTCTGCTGCCAACAGCTGAGAAATTGTGAGAGTATGATCCATGGCCCAGTGCAGGCTCATGGCTCTGCTGTGGGCAAGGAACTCAAAGAGGAGATGAGGGAGATGAGGGAGGAGGTGAGGAGGAACAGTTCCCACATTGCCCCAGTGCGAGTCACAGGCCCCAAAGTCAGAGCCCAACATCCTCCAGCTAGAGAGAGAGGGTACGCCCCACGGGCTGGCCTGGAGCTCTTTCTGCGTGACCATGGGGAAGACATGGGAAGGTGGGATGGGAAACCCATTTCTGTCCTGGCACCGCGGGCGCGTCAGCTCAAGGAGGGAAACACTGACTGAGCGAATTCCAGTAAAGTGAAGGCAGCCTCAACCTCCCATGACCGAGCTGCCGAGTATGATTTGTCAGATCACCTTTAAAATACCTCTACCATGTATGCCTAGGAAAGAAATAATAACCAGGTTTAGAGGGGCCCTGTCTCTAGCCAGGGAGAGGCACTGGAAAACTGGATCTTTTGGTCAGTGTGGGTCCAATGTCCTGGCATGTCTGAGTCACAAAAATATGAAGCCTTAGCTGATACTGGTCGTGTGCAATGTACCCTAATGCCATCAGGACACGTGGGGGCAGAACCTGTTTCCATTGCCGGGGTGACGGGGGGGATCGCAGCAATTGACCCTGGTGGGAGCCGAGGTGAGCCTGACTGGGAAGGAGCAGCAGAAACATCCATTGTGAGCAGCCCAGAGGCCCCGTGTATTCTGGGCATAGACTTCCTCCGGAACGGATGTTACAGAGACCCAAAGGGATTCAGGTGGGCTTTTGGCATAGCTGCTGCAGAGGCAGAGGACATTAAGCAATTGAACACCTTGCCTGGACTATCAGAAAACCCATCTGCAGTAGGACTCCTGAGGGTGGAAGAGCTACGAGTGCCAATTGCCACCTCAACAGTGCACAACCGGCAGTATCAGACAAATCGAGATGCTTTGATCCCCATCCACCAAATGATCCGTGAGCTGGAGAGCCAAAGGGTGGTCAGTAAGGCCCACTCACCCTTCAACAGCCCCATTTGGCCTGTGCGAGCCCCACTTTTCTGACAGAGAATGGAGATTGACTGTGGACTTGAATGAAGTGACTCCACTGCTGAGCGCGGCTGTGCCGGACATGCTGGAACTCCAGCACGAGCTGGAGTCCAAGGCAGCAAAGTGGTACACCCCTGCTGACATTGCTAAGGCGTTTTTCTCCATTCCTCTGGCAGCAGAATGCAGTCTTCAGTTTGCTTTCACCTGGTGGGGTGTGCAGTACAACTGGAACCGACTGCCCTAGGGTGGAAGCACAGCCCCACCATCTGCCATGGACTGATCCAGGCTGCACTGGAAAAGGGTGAGGCCCCAGAACACCCACAATACATCAATGGCATAGTTGTGTGGGGGAGCACAGTGGCAGAAGTGTTTGAGAGAGGTTGGAAGATCATCCAGATACTGCTGGAAGCTTCGCCATCAAGAAGAGCAAAGTCAAGGGACCTGCCCAAGAGATCCAGTTCCTGGGAGTGAAATGTCAAGACGGAGGCGCCAGATTCCCACTGAGGTCATCAACAAGATCACAGCTATCTCCCCACCAACCAACAAGAAGGAGACACAAGCTTTCCTAGGTACCATAGATTTTTTGAGAATGCACATTCCCGAGTATAGATAGACTGTGATTCCTCTCTACCTGGTCACCCACAAAAAGACCGATTTCCACTGGGGCCCTGAGCAGCAGCAAGCCTTTGCCCAGATCAAGCAGGAGATGGCTCATGCTGTAGCCCTTAGCCCAGTCGGGACAGGACCAGAGGTCAAGAATGTGCTCTACTCTGCAGCTGGGAACAATGGCTTGTCCTGGAGCCTTTGGCAGAAGGTGCCTTAAGGCCACCCTGGAAGCACTTGGTGGGGGAACATTTAGAAACTGGGAAATTTACCTGTCAAAAGCAACCTGGATGGTCAACACCCGAGGGTCCTTCAGTCGAGCTGGTCCTGCCCAGTCAGAACCCTTACACACAGTAGATGGAGATAAGGTCCCTGTAGTACATATGAAAGGTATTTGAGGGAAAACTGTTTGGATTAATCCCACCTCAGGCAAAGACCAACCCATTCGTGGGATTGTCTTTGCTCAAGGACCTGGTTACACTTGGTGGGTAATGCAGAAAGATGGGGAGACCCGCTGTGTACCACAGGGAGACTTGGTCTTAAGTGAGAACTGGGTGTAAGATTTCATGGTGTGCAGATGGAAATAGAATAAGGGGTGGATAATCTGGCTTGTAAAATAAGCATGTATTCAATTTGCCATCTGTTGGAGGTTGGGCAGGTATCTTCTGTTAAGTTGAAATTTTCTTATCTCTTCCAAGAACAATGTCTCCCTCCGGGGAGATATCTTCTGTTAATGGCCACTGAATGACTCACTGCATGACTGGTAAAGTTACATCATCCCATTGTGAGATGCTTCACCCAGAGGGAGGAGCCAAGCATTCCTACCTGCAGAAACTCAGCATTTTTTGGCACATCAGGGCAGCCTCTTTGCTGGATTCCCAGAGGAGCAGCTTCTTCTCTGCTGGATCCCCAGAGGAAGACCAGGCCCATCTACTCTTTCACCAGACCTTCAGAGAAAACTACACCCTTCTACAGCATCACCTCTTCAGCAGCATTTCTTCTGCCACTCCAGGAGGAGCAGCCACCATTTAACTGGACTATTACCAACACCCTGACTCCTCAGGGTGTCAGGTTTCTGACTCTACCACTAATTGTGTTTGTACTAATTACATTTTTTTTTTTAGTTTTTTCCTAGTAAAGAACTGTTATTCCCATTCCCATATTTTTGCCAGAGAGCCATTTAATTTTGAAATTGTAATTCGGAGGGAGCGGGTTTACCTTTTCCATTTCACAGGAGGCTCCTGCCTTCCTTCACAGACTCCTGTCTTTTCAAACCAAGACAGGTCTCTGGCCAGGAACAGCCTGGTTTGGGTGCCAGAAGCGCAGGCAGGAGTTGAGGCAGGTGAAGAGGCAGTGAGCAGCTTGTGTTTGTAGAGGGCCTGGGGCTGCACCTCAGAACCTCCACCTGTTAAGGCACTTGGGGGAATACGAGCTACAGCTGGAGTGCCTGTCCTGAAAGGACATGAAGGCCTTCTGCCTTGCCAGCGTTTCTTAAGGGTGTGTTGGTGTTGAGCAGAAAAGCTGCACATTTGAGTAAAGGCATTTGGAGGACAGGGGCTTGCGTCTCAAGGAAAGTGCTTTCCAGGGAGCTCCCAGTGAGGCAGGTGCGAGTGTCCCCCTTTGGCTCTCTGTGCTCCTTTCAGTCCTTGAGGCCCACTGCACTTGGCAGAGGGGCAGGGCAAGGGAGAAATCTGTGAAGAGCAAGTTTGGCATCCACCTGGACCTGCAGAGACCAACCCAAGCACCTGCAGCAGCGTATGTTACCCCCCTTTGGAGAGAGGGGTGAGGAGAAACATCTCTGTCCAGCCATGAGCCCCAAAGCTCTCTGTGGGAGCTGTGAATTAAAAGGCCTTTACACACTCACTTTTCACATCTTCCCTGTCTGCTGTGTTGCAACTCTTGGCAAGATGCATTTGCCTCCTTCTTGCTGGGAGCTGCTGTGGCCCAGGGCCAGCACAGAGCTGGGCTGGGTGGGCCAGGCAGAGTGGTGGAGAGTCTTGGCTGATCTTGGTGTGTGCCTGGCCTCACAAAAGGCTTGGAAGGTTTGCCTGCCAAGGTGTCCTGCTCACTGGCTCTCCCTGTGCATCTTGGAGAGCACAAGGTAGGCATTTCTGGCAGCTGGGCATCAGCAGGCCTTCTAATGGGGGCGTGTTGCGGAGCGAGCCCAGCTGAGATACCCTGAGAGGAGCCCAGGGCTCCTTGCTCCTCTCTGCTGGCCCGTGAGCGTCTGTCTGCTCTCGGGATGGCCCTGGCTGTGTCAGGGCTGCTGCGTGGGCACGAGACAGCCGGTCCTGTCCCGCTGGGTCCCAGCAGTGCCTGGCAGCCGTCCTGCATCCACGTCCGGATGCTGGCCAAGAGAGGCCCTGGGAGCTGAGCAAGCTGATTTGAAGCTTTTGCAGGTGCCAACAGGTCAAGGCCAACAGTGTTCCCTCAGGATACAGCATTCCTGAGGGGCTTCCCCGGAGCTGCCTGATGCCACCCACTCCTTGTGGCAGCAGTTGCTTTCCTGTGGAAGGTTCTACCTTCCCCAAGAGCACAGAGGGAGCTGGAGAAAGAGCTTGCCAGACTGCTCTCCATCCTTTACCAGGAGCCCTGGGTGAGCGGAGTAGTCCCAGCTGAGCGCAGATGTGCCAATGGAAGAGCCGTGCCAATGGAAGGCTCGGTGGGAAGGATGATCCAGGATCCATAGGCCTGGCAGCCTGAGCTTGCTGCCGGGGAAGGCCTTGGAGCAGATCCTCCTGAGTGCCATCCCATGGCATGTCAGGGAACCAGGGGGTCTGCGGGAGGGAGGGAAACTCTGCAGAGGGATGGGGACAGCTGGGGGTCCTGGCAGGATGTTGAGGGCTTCTGTGCGGTGTTTGCAGGGTGTTGGTGTTGGAGGTGTGTTGGGGAAGGAGTTGTCTGGGAGGTGAGAGGTCTAGGCTGGAATTTGAGTCCATTTGAAGGCAGCATCTGTGGTTCGGCACAGCTTTGCTTATGGGACGCAGAAAAAATATCTGTGACGGCTTCTGTTCATGGTCCTGATTCTGCTGCAGGGAACAAGAGGGGAGAGCTGTACTTTATTGGCCACTTAGATCTCTATCCCGGGGCAGGGTTAACCATTTTGCCATCTACTCATTGTTGCCAGCAGTTGCTCCAGGTGTTCCAGCCAACAGCCCCTGCAGGCAGGAGCACAGGCCCCAGTGCCCGTGGGTTTGGCTCCCTCTGGCACAGAAGCCCCCAGGGACACAGGTCTCTGGGGCAGGAGACGGCACCAGCCCTGCGAGGGCTTCGGGGGTGGCAGGTCTGCTTGGGCAGGGACTCTGCCTCACCTGCTGGTGTCAGCGCTCCCCGGGCCCCAGGGCTCAGAGCAGCATTCCTGCCCTGGCCCACAGTTCCTTGTGCGTGCCACACCCACGGGTTTGGGATGGCCACGAGCTGGGATGTGTCCTGAGGAGGCCGTGCCAGCTTCTGTGGAAGGCCCTGTGCCCTTCCCAGCGCGGCTGCATCGGCAGCCCTGGGGGCTCCTTCTGCTGCCCTGAGCCCGCAGAGCAGGGCAGCGTTTGCTGATGGTCTGAGCCCTTCCTAAAGATCCTGCTGGGCTGTCTCAGACACTTGAGGCCAGGGATTCCTTCCAACCTGGGCCACTTTGGGTGGGCAGGGGGCAGCCCCAGCGCAGGGGCAGTGTGTGCAAGGGCCCTTTGTGACACATGCAGCATGGAATGGAGCCCGGTGTCCAAGGGCCCTTGCTGACACGGTGCAGCATGGAATGGAGCCCGGCGTCCAAGGGCCCTTTGTGACACATGCTGACATAGGAGCTGGAAGTGGCAAGAGCACGCCACAGTGCTCAGAGCAGGCGAAGGGACAGGACGGAACAGAGCGGTGCTGTGAGGAGTCCCCGCACAGCGCGCTCGTTCCTGTCCGACCCGGAGCTTTTCTGAGGCATTATTCCTGCAGCTGACCTCGAGGCCACACCACAGGACTCAGTAACCTGCGGCCTTCCAAGATTTCAATTCTGCAGGTGCCCTTGAGGGCAGAGCGTGGGACTTGGTACCCCAGAGTTTTCCAAGGCATCTCTCCTGAGGGTAGCCAGAAATCCAGTCAGTGACATGGGGCAGGGAGCCCTGAGAGTGCCCAAGCTGACCTGGATGGAGGAGGAAGAAGGTGACCCTGCAGCTGCCCCAGCACAGGAGACTGAAGAGGTGGTGCTGTTCCATCCACCACAGAAGGGTGAGTGGCAGAGCCAGGCTGCAAGGCCGGTGCCTTCAGCCAGCTTGGCCCAATCCCATCCCATCCCATCCCATCCCATCCCATCCCATCCCATCCCGTCACATCCCATACTCTGGTGACATGTCCATGGACAGGACGGAAGAGGGGCCCGGGCAGTGTTGCCTTCATGGGAGGCAACGGCGACCTGGTTGCAAGGAACAGCACGGCAGCCCAGTCTCCCCTGGTCCACTCGGGCTAACGACACACGCAGGACACCAATGTGGTGGACGGTCGAAAAGCCTTTATTATCTTATCTCATGGGTTTAAATAGTCTTGGGGGACTCTGCTACGTCACGGGGGGTTGGCAGGGTCTCTAGGGTTAGTCAGGAGTGGAAAACTACTGGGTTAGGTTTGGTTACATTCTTTGGGGTAATGGATAACATGTTGCAGGGTGAGAGGGGGATGGGGGTCTTTCTTTCTGTCACATCCCGAAATCTTCCGTTCGCCTGTCCCTATCTACTACATCTCTCCCCTCCTTTTTATAAATAAAATGAGGTAGTTGTAGATATAGGCACTGGAGTGAGGTACAAACTTGTAACTTGGTAAGGAAAAAAGGGGTTTGGTAAACCTGAGTAATTCTCGCAAGGTGAGTTTCGAAGGCTTTTGCAACTGACTGTGTTCGCAGTTTTTGGTTTACAGCATTTGTTGCTGTCCCACGAACAGAATGTTCGCCCGTTCTAGACGGGCCTGAACAAACGAGACTAGCTTGTTTAGCAGGCATGGTCTTATGGTAACAGCTAAAAGCAGTATTGCCAGTGGACCTACCAGGGCGGAAATTAAAGTGGTGAGCTAAGGTGATTGATTGAACCAGGATTCGAACTAGCTCTGCTGGGTTTCCCTGTCTCTCTTTCTCTGAGCCAGTCTATCTTGGAGTTCTGCCATGGAGTTTTTAACGACTCCTGTATGATCTGTATAAAAGCAGCATTCCTCTTTTAAAGCTGCACACAGTCCTTCTTGTTGCATGAACAAGAGGTCTAGTCCTCGCTTATTCTGTAAAATTATTTCTGAAAGCAAAGAGACTGATTTTTCTAGATAGGAGATGGATTTCTTGATCTTCTACAGGTCTTCGTTGATGGTCATTTGTAGCTGAGAGAGTCCGTGCTGTTGGGTTGCGATGGCTGAGACACTCGTGGCTGTGCTAGCTGCTCTCAGGCCGAGCAGCATTGCGATAGTTATACCTGTGATTATTTCTCTTTTGTGGAGTTTGTCAGGTTCTTCGAAAAGGTGGTACACTTCTTTATCTGAGTGGTACAGGACCTTAGGAACAATCAGAACTTGGACACAGAAGTCGATAGAGTCATTAAATTTGGCAAGGAACACACAAGGACTCACTCCGGATCGCTAGCAAACCCACATTCTAGATGCGGATGGGACCACCTACTTATTGGTCTTTCTGTTGGGCTTGACAACTTTAGTGCAGAAGTTGCTTTTTTGCTTTGCTAAAGTTGCATTGCCAAAATATTTGCCCTGTCCTGTGATTTGACTCAGGGTGATTCTTCTGCGGGGAGTGTCCCATCTGCACTGGTGGAGGGCATCGGCTGTGGAGTAACTGAAGGGGGTGTTTAAAGCAATGCCTTCGTAGAAAGGGGGTTTAACATTATAACAAAGCTAACAGGAGTTAGTCAGGTTCGGTTTGGTTTCGTTTAGGGTTAGAAAGGTAGCTTTTAGTATACGAAAGTTTGGGTTTGGATCGGACTTGGCTGTGCAGCTTATCTGGAAGGCATCTGTATGGCTAGCCGGGGTGTCGGTGACTTTTGGGGGCAAGGTTTTGGGGTGGGTTGTGTTTTTTTCTTTTTTGTATGAAGCGTTATAGCTACTAATTGGGTGCTTTTCCAAGCTCGGGATGGCTTTTTCACTCCGTTCACTGGGGGGACTTCTTTGCATTGCCAGTGTCGGGGCTACAGTGCTTGGGGAAAAATCGAGCAGTGTGCTCCTGTGTCTGCCTAAAACTGAAGCCCTATGACGTGGGGGTCCTGACTGCCATAAAGGCAGCACGTCCCCCACACCTTCGGGGACTCTTTTCCTATTTTCATGGCCAGGGCTACCCAGGGGTCCCGTTCTGGGGCGTCTCTTGCTGACTCTGTGGCACGGGCGCTGCTTGCGGTGGTAGTGGGTACGAAGGTACCGCAGGCTGTGTTGCGAAATTTGCTGGTGAGGGTACGAAGCTGGCTGCCTCCTGTGGGGGTATGGGGTATAAGGGCACCCCGTCTCACTGGGGGTTGGCATAGATGGGCTGCCTTGCATTCGTGGCGGGAGGAGGCTGAGTGCAGCCCGCACGCCCCTTCTCTCTCCTGTTTCCCTGGGGCTGGGACCTGCAGTCTTTGGTGAGGTGCGCCTTCTTTCCGCAGCCCCAACAGGCTCTTCTCGGGCGTGTTTGGGGTGGAGGCGCCGCGGCGGGCTGCCGTGCCGGCTGGGGACCATTCAGCGCAGGCTATTTTTATTTCTCCCCAGTCGGTAAACTGGGCTGGTTCGTATTGTGGCTGCTTTTCGGTGCGGCTTAAAGCTTTACTCGGTTTTGTTTTAAATTGCGTTGGCTCTGTTTCCTCCGTCTCAGAGTCCCAGCCGGCTTCCGTCAGCTCTTCTGAGCTGCCGGAGCTGCTGTCGGACTCCGAGTCGGAAGTCGAATGCCAGCGCACTTCCGGGGCTCGGTGCCGTTTTGTGCGGCTCCGACCCCGCTCCCCCCCCCGGGGGTGGCACTGCTGCCGCCCCCGGGCTCGCCCTGCCTCCTGCAGGGGGGGGTTTCTCCCTTACATGGTAGTGGCGTCAGGCGTGGCTGCCAATTGGCTCCGAGCCCTCTGCCGCTCTCCTTCTCTTTCTCCCGCACACGCGCATTAGCAAAACTCCGCGCCTCTGGGCTCTTCGCGCCGAGACTGCCCGCGCCCCGCCCCTCCCCTTGGCTGCCGGTGCCATTTTCAAAGGGGTATGGAGGTGGCGTGGGTAGGATCTCCTCCAGAGCCACGGCCTCCGCGCCTCTGGCTTCCCCCGCCAGCCTTCGCCAACAGAACCCCGCGCGCCACTGCACTTCTGGCAGCGGGCCACTGACCGGCGGCGGTGGGGCGGATGGGGAAGCCGCGGATTTTTGGGAAGGTTCTGTGGGGGGATTTGGGCTCTGGTCTGGGGAGGGGGGGTGACGCGCTGGGCCCCCCCGGATCCCCGCTCCCGGGCGGATTACCCTCAGGGGCGGTTTGCGTTGCCGCTCCTACGCCTAGCTTGGGTGTAACTAATAAACACGTACGCGCTGCTCTCCATGTCTCTTGCTCTTCTATTGCTTTGCCTAGGGCTTTCTCGACTTTGCCCCATGCCTTAAGGCATTTGCCGCTGCCTGAGGATTTCGTGTCCTCGGCCAGCATGGCTGTGCATTTTTCCCATATTTCTGGATGCAAAACCTCCACAGGGCGTTCAATTGCCCCAAGCTCAAGCAGCCTTGCTATAGCAAGATAAAAGTCTTTGGGCTTAGACTCAATTCCCCATTGCTTATGAACCTCACTTATGACCCTGGCGATGGCGTCTATGACGATCGTGGGTCCGGGGACGTCTCCCCCGCCGAGAACACGGTTTCACCGGTTTGGCCGCTGCTCTTGTCCAGGTGACACCCGCTACCCGAGCGAATTTTTCCCGGGTTTCGGCACCAGATATCTTCCCTTCATGGGAGGCAACGGCGACCTGGTTGCAAGGAACAGCACGGCAGCCCAGTCTCCCCTGGTCCACTCGGGCTAACGACACACGCAGGACACCAATGTGGTGGACGGTCGAAAAGCCTTTATTATCTTATCTCATGGGTTTAAATAGTCTTGGGGTGTTAGAGGGAATGCCGCGGGAGACAAGACTCATGATATCATGATCATCAAGTCTCAGTTTATTGTGACAGATTACACAGTTTATATATGTTCGTTAATTAGCTCATACATATTGCAAAAGCCAAGCTCATGATTGGTTGCTATGTGACTTGTACTATTATCTTAAAAGTATCTTTATGATCGATACATGCCTGTCCAGCTGGCCTTGCAGTTAGAACAGCTTAGTACTCCTTTGTTCTTCTCTATCTACTTCTACATACCAAGCAGTTTCAATATCCTGCTTTCTGCACACCATCTACTCTTCAGGGCCATGCGAACTTTGCAGCAGTCACGTAGCCCTCCCTATTTGGATTAATTTTACAGTATCATGTCCCTTGTCGTTCAACCATTCCTCTGTTAGGCTCTCTTCATCTCCCCCGTTTTCCTTTTGTACAAGAAGTTGTGCATTCAGCATTTTCTGCAAAAGCTGCTGCATCAAGCCTTGCAAGCAAGTAAACACACAGGGCAAAACAAACAAAAGTATCATAATTATGCTTAGAACTATTATGCCGTATTTGATAATGTCTCTTAACTATGGTCCGATCCCCAATCGTTTTAGCTATCTTTTTAAACCTAATCTATCCTCTACCTTTAACTGTTGAGTTAGCTCGGTCAATTTTCGTATTTGCTTATGGATAGATGTAGCGTGATCAGATAAGTTCATACAGCACATTCCTTCAAATTCTTCACAACTATGACCTTGGGCTAGAAGAAGTAAATTAGTGGCAGCTGCTCTGTTTTGCAGAACTGCGTGACAGATACTACCTATATTTGTGGCAAGCTCACTTAACATTTTAGATGAAATATTAATTTATTTTTCTGTCCAGTAGGCTAGGATTTTTAATTGTGTGAGAGCTTGCACTGAAGCAACTCGTGGGGTGAAAAATGAGGTTAGTATTACAGAAGTGCACCCCACTTCATATTTCTCATGGTTTTGATTGTTCTGTTTAACATGAAAGGAACAAACTTAATTCTAAATACAAACTATATTTATGATAAACTTAATGTTATGCTTTTGATTATCTAATTGATTGTCCCTCTTTTTCTTTTGCCATTGAAAAGCAATGGTAAAATGAACAGAAAAATCACAGGCATTACTAAAACTCATTAAAACTTAGTAAAAAAAGTCTATAACATAATTAAAAACACACCTATGAAAAAACCCAAAGTCTACAATCTTCTGTGGGTGAAACACAAATCTTTGCACAATCCACTTTTGCTGTGCATCCTCTGATTTACTTGTGGAGAGATTAGTGTTCTCTTGAAATTGATAAGTTTAACATTCTTCAATGAAATCTATCCAGATTCTGCACCTGCTAAAACACAAACAAACTCAACACTCCCCACAGGGACTGGAGGGTCCTCTCTCAATTCTGTTTCCTAAAATTTGCATGAAGAAATGGAAATATCAACATCTTTATAATAAACATGAAAAAACATCAAGAACAAAACAATGCATATAGTAAAGAAACTAACAACAAATAAAAATCAATCAGATAATACACAATTAATATTACATATAAAATCACAGTTACCAAGTGCTACACTATCAAATTGTCATCCCAGAGTCTGCAGCAGCTGATAAACCTTAAAACATCAGAGATTTGGATAAAACATGTCCGGATCATGTCTCTCCAAAACTCCCTTTGAGGCTCAGCTGCCCTACATGGTCAAATTGTCAAGCCAAAAGGACTTGAATACTTTTTGATGCAGAAAAGACCTGGGTCAATCACACCATCCACGTAGAGCCAGAGCTTGGCCAGAGCTCAAACTCTAATTGGAGGATATGTTTTAACACATTATAAAACAAAAGTCCTAGAAATAACAGTTATAAGTAAAAAACCTTATTATTAAAACTTTATCAAACTATCAAATAATTGAACCTGTCTAAAATCTCTTTCAAGACAAAAATTCTCTAAATACAACAAACCCTTTCTTCAGAAATCTGAAAATTTGAAGTCTGAAATCTTGAACTAAAATTTGGACAATGAATTTTTAAAGGAAGATGAATTGCAGCTGCATAAAAGATTGGATAAAGAAAACACATGAGTAGTTAAAAAATCAAAAACACAGGATCCTGAAAAAATATCTTGTAATCAATCACCTAAAGAGACAATAAAACATATGAAAACTGACTGTAAATACTATAACAACACCTTAATACCTTAATACCTTAATAATAATTCTTATCACAAAAATCAGACAACTCGCATTTTATGATCAACCTATTAACAAGAAATGTTTAAAATAGTTTAAGACAATCCTTTTAAAGCACTCATATAACATTAGTAACAATCACTACTTATCATTACTTACAAAAACTTAACAATCACTATTGATCGTATTATCTATAAAACTTAAAAATCACTATTACTTATATTATTATCTATAAAAACCCAAAGACGGAGATTACAAACTCAATACTAAAATTCCATCAGATGACATTTTCTCAACTCTTTGTTTTCAGAGACATTTTTGGTAATTAAATCATTACTAAAATTTCTATCTTTATACAGTGATTTTTATCTATATCATATTTGAAATAACATTGATTCACATAATGTTCATCCTTCTTGGTATCTTGGAAAACACTCGGTCCTGCTGTACTTTTTCATTACGTCTCTGACTCTTGTAAGAAATTGGGAAGATGCTGTTGAAATTTTTGCTGTAGTGTTGCGATCCCGCCACCGGTGGCGCTGCTGCTCTCGGCGTTGTCGCTGCCATGGCAACCAGGACTGTGCCGCCATCTCCGCCGCCATTGCTGGGCGCTGCGGGGCGATGAGGGGCGGCGCCGCCTCGCTCCCGTCCTTGTTGTGTCACCTTGTGGATGGGAGAAGAGACACCCTCACCACGGCCGCGCCCCGCCTGCTCCGGCTCCAGCGCGGCTGAGCCCCAGGAACGCCCCTCTCCCCCTTGCGCTGCTGCTCGGCAGCAAGGAGCCTTCCGTCTCTCGGCTGATGTCCGCTCCGCCCCGGGCTCGCCTCCGGCTCGGTGCTGGCCGGCCCCGCTCTGTCTGGCCCCGCGCCCGCTCCGTTCTACCTGATTCCCATTCACAAAAAGTGAATTTGGGATCCCAGTCCCGTTGCCATAAAGCAATTTGGATCTCAATTTCCAGCACCTCAATGCTACTAGTGTCTATGGGAGGTACAGGCATTTCAGAAGCAGAGATGGGAATGGGAAAATTTGTGAGAACCGGAGGGTTTGGTTCACTGGAGAGAAGCGAGGATTTCCATTCCTTATTTTTCTCCAGAGCTGTCCGTATCACTTCCACCGCCCTCTTTTCTGCCTGACACATTAACAATTCGTTATCAACCACTCTCCAAAGTTTACTCATTTTCTTGCCCGGTTTATCCTCATCTAACACTAATTCCCACAACTTATCCCTATATCTTCTCCATTCTGAAAGTTTATGAACACTATGGGGGTTAACGAAAAAGCCGTAAGACTCAGCATGATGCAATAGCGAAGGGAGATCTTTATCTAAGTCAATCCCCCTAATCTGCCTTTTTCTAAGAGAAGCACTAAATAAATCATATGCTGCTTGCCTTTCCATGATTACGTCGCTACCGTTGCTGGCTCCTTCAGGCTTCGGCAGCACGTATCGGCTGAGCCCGCTTCTACGGTCACTCAGGGCGCGGAGCAGAGCGTTTTGCCTCTTCTCTTTATTTTCGCCGTCCTTCCAGCTGCAGGACCCGCACTCCAACGCAGCACCTCTCTCGCCTTAGGCTCGGATCAGGTCCCTGCTTTCGGGCGCCAGTTGTTAGAGGGAATGCCGCGGGAGACAAGACTCATGATATCATGATCATCAAGTCTCAGTTTATTGTGACAGATTACACAGTTTATATATGTTCGTTAATTAGCTCATACATATTGCAAAAGCCAAGCTCATGATTGGTTGCTATGTGACTTGTACTATTATCTTAAAAGTATCTTTATGATCGATACATGCCTGTCCAGCTGGCCTTGCAGTTAGAACAGCTTAGTACTCCTTTGTTCTTCTCTATCTACTTCTACATACCAAGCAGTTTCAATATCCTGCTTTCTGCACACCATCTACTCTTCAGGGCCATGCGAACTTTGCAGCAGTCACGTAGCCCTCCCTATTTAGATTAATTTTACAGTATCATGTCCCTTGTCGTTCAACCATTCCTCTGTCAGGCTCTCTTCATTGGGGGACTCTGCTACGTCAGGGGGGGTTGGCAGGGTCTCTAGGGTTAGTCAGGAGTGGAAAACTACTGGGTTAGGTGTGGTTACATTCTTTGGGGTAATGGATAACATGTTGCAGGGTGAGAGGGGGATGGGGGTCTTTCTTTCTGTCACATCCCGAAATCTTCCGTTCGCCTGTCCCTATCTACTACAGGGCAGACACCCCACAGTGGCCGTGCTCCATCCACCTGGGGCATCCCGGGGCTGTCCCTGCCTGGGCAGTGCAGGGCTGGGCTGTGTTCTCCGGCCTCTCCCGCAGCCCCTCAGCTTGGGCTGCGCTCGCTCTTTGCCAGGTGCAGCCCTGGACCAGACACAAGAGCAGGAACCCGCCCTTGGCCGCTTCCACAGAACAGCGCAGGTACCTGCAGCCATCCCCACCTGGGCTGGGCCTGCTGGCACTGCTCAGCCCAGCAGCACACCTGCAGCACTCCGTGGATTCTTGCCCTTCTCCTACAGCTCGTTTGCAAATTCATCAAGAGAATTTGGCAGGATGAGACCAGCGCCATGGGCCCTGGGCTCAGAGCATACTCAGAGCTCCTGGGACATGAGACCAGTGCTGCCCTGCTGGATTTGCTTGTGCAGAGGGGTGTTTCCAGAGCAGAGCAAGTAGGCAGCTGTGGCCAGGCTTCAATTCCCCCATGAGTCACACGGCTTCCCAAGCCACAGTGCTGGGCCCTGTGAGCCTTTGAGGCCATCGCAGTGCGGTGGGAAGGGAAGCACTTCTCTGGGGACACTGGGAACACTGCTCCCTCTGGCAGCTTTCCAAGTCTCCCTGTGCCTTCTCCAGGTGCCCGCCATGGTGAGGTACATCCACCAGTGGCTCATGGCCAATGATTCTGCTGAGCATAGGCTGGACAACGCCCTGCTGTATCTCACAGAAGCACAGCCAAATGACGCAATAATGACACTCCTGCGTGTGGCCCCATCCTGTGACAGGTATGGGGCCCACCTGCCCAGAGGGCTCAGGGCTCCCCAGCCCATCAGCCTGCACAGCCTGTCCCAGGTGTCTGACCAACAGAGAGTCCCAGGGCCCTCTGGCTGCTCCCTTTCCCAGCCCTGGCACGTCAGCCTCGATCTTGCTACCATGCGCCCTCGCTGCCCCTCAGGGGCCTGTCCCCACAGGGCTGGGCTGTCTGACTGCTGCTGGAGAGGGGCAGTGGGAAAAGACAGAGCCGTCAGTCAACCCGGGCCCCTAGAGATGCCCAGACCACGGTGTGTGTCTGAGATCCCCTGAGACGGAGCTCTAACCCCGCAGAACTGCCATGGCCATGTGGAAGAGCATCATGTGCACGCCCTGGACTGCAGAGCTGGCACAGCAGATACTCCTGGATGTGCTGGGGAGCTGGCCAGAGCACAGCACGTGCACCTCCGATGGGGACAAAATGGGTGTCTTTGTCCTGGCTGTGAGTTTCTGCCAGTGGCCTTTGCTGGCCCCAAGGTCACCTCTCCAGCAGCTCTCCATCCTCCTTCCCCCACGGTGTCTCCCTGCCTCAGGCACTTGGCCGAAACCTGGCCTCGGGGCAGCTCCAGGGCCACCAGGCCCAGTGCTCCCCCTGTGTCTCTCTGGGCCTCTCCCTCCCGTGCTCGGGCCCTGCCACCCGAACACCTCAGCACTGAGCGCTGTCTCAGGGGGCTTTGTCCTTTGCAGGCAACTGTGGTGATATGGAAGATCCTCCAGGAGTATTGTGTCCCAGTTATAGTGATGGTGCATTTCCCACAATTATTTTTGCATCTGCTCTTCCAAATGTTCTTCAGCACCAAAGAGATGCCAGAGGAGGTCGATACCTTCTGGAAGGGATGCCAGGAAGAACATGGCCTTGCCACCAGCCCCAAATAGTGCTCCATCCCAGTCCTTCTGTCCCTGCCACACAGCCAGGGCAGGAGCCAGTGTTCCCAGTGTGACCCGGGCTTTGATCTGCACTCAGGTTTGCAGTGAGGACCCTGAAGTCCCTGCTGTGCCAAATGGACTATGAGGATCTGGTGGTGTCAATGAAACGCAAGCATGGCTGGGACACACTGCTCTGTGCTGACACCCACCATTATGCCGTGGATCTGCTGGCCAGGTGAGACCCCCTTCTCCCCATTGCTCCCTGCATTTGTGCTCTGTGTCTGGGGTATCCCACTCAGTCCCCGTGGCTGTGGGCCAGAGGGACGAGGGACAGCCAAGCAGACTGGGAAAGGCTGGGAGAGGAGGGTGCCCAGTAGCAGCCACATCTCCAAGGGCCCAGGTCCCCCTGCAGGGTGGGGGGTAAAGACAAGAACTGCGTCAGTCTGGCCTGGGAGGGGCTTCCCCCCCCGGCTCAGGGTCTTAGTGTCGTAGGAGCGGGCTACCAGCCGGGTAATCATTATTACTGACTCCATGTATTGCAGAAGTATGATTAATAATTAACTTTATTAGGAAACCCATTGTTCTTATAGATAGTTATGATATAGGTAGATTTAATTGGTTTTCTAGTCTAAATACTATCACCATTAGATAATTAAGAAAGCACCCTTTGGTAGACAAATCTCCGTAACATATTCCATATGTTCACAATACCAGTTTCAGCATGTTAAGATAAGAATGATTTTCATTCTTTCCTCTGATCTTCTCAGACTTTCTCAGGCGATGCCTGGGAAAGTTGTCTGTTTCTCTCTGAGGCCAGAGAGCTGCTGCCACATCTTAGTGCCATTTTCCTCCTTGCAGAGAGATGCGCAATGAATCCACCTGCTTGTGCAAAAGCATCTCATGATGTCTCCTTGAGTTTCTCAGCAAAGAGATTCTGTACTGGCACTTCCCTGCCCTGGCATTCCTTGTGGAGGTGAGTCTGAAGGCCAGCACTGCCTCCCAGCTCTCTGCCCTCTCGTAGCCGCAGCTGCCTGGGACGGTGCCCACGCCCTGCGCTGCTGCCTGGTCCCCGCCCTATGCGGTTCTGGGCTCCTGCCGGCCGGGTCACCTGTCACTGCCCTGTGCCTTTCAGGTCCTGCATTGCCTGGACTTGAGAGCATGCAGTGACAGCATCATGGATCTCTTGTCGAGGCACTTGCTGAGTGAGCGCACAGAGATGCGCCGCCAGGTTCTGAGGGCCCTCCTCTTGCTCAGGGATAATCCCTCGCTGGTAAGGAGGGGCAGCAGCTGAAGCCGTGCAGGCAGCGTGGGGCTGGGGAACGCAGTCGCTGGAACTTGGCTGGGCTTCAGGCACTGGGGCAGCCGCTCCCAGCTCTCCTGCCTCCCACTTCAGCTGCCCGAGTGCTGCGGGACAGGCCTGTGGCCTCTGGACCCTGTGGCAGCAGGGTGGCCTTTCGCACACTTTTGTTCCAAACAGCCCAAAAGAATGTGGAGCCTGAGTGAGGTCTCACAGTGCTCACCAAGGATCCTTGGATGGTGAGAAGGGGGCAGTGGCTGAAGCTGCGCTGGGCAAAGCAGCCCCTTGGGCTGGCAGGGCTTCAGGAGCTGAGGCAGCTGCTCCCAGCTCTCCTGCCTCACCTGCCCCAGTGCTTTCGGAAAGGCCTTCGGCCTCTCTGTGATGTCATACGGACATCTCTGTGATGTCACACTGAAACTGTGAGGTCACATAGCTGTTTGTGATGTCACAGTGACAGCTATGTGATGTCACAAAGCCCTCTGTGATGTCCCACAAACATTTCTGTGATATCATACAACTTCCTGTGATGTCACACTGACATCTCTGTGATGTCACACAGCTCTCTGTGATTTCACAGGGACATCTTTCTGATGTCACAATATCTCTTGTGATGTACACAGACAACTCTGTGACGCCACGAAGCTCTATGTGATCGCTGTGCTCTCACACATCCTCCTCTGATGTCACAGAGACATTTTTGTGATGTCACACTGACATCTCTCTAATGTCAGACAGCTCTCTGTGATGTCACACAGACGTCTCTGTGATGTCACACAACTCTCTTTGATGTCACACAATCATCTCTGTGATGTCACACAGCTTTTTGTGAGGTCACACAGACATCTCTCTGATGTCACACAACTCTCTTTGATGTCACTCTGACATTTCTGTGATGTCACACAACTGTCTTTAATGTCACATAGCTCTCTGTGATGTCACACAGCTTTTTGTGATGTCACATGGACATCTCTGTGATGTCACACTGCTCTCTGTCATGTCACAAGGTCATCTTTGTGATGTCACACAATCTCCACTTGATGTCACAAAGACATCTGTGTGAGGTGACTCTGACATCTCTGTGATGTCACACAGCTCTCTGTGATGCCACACGGTCATCTAAGTGATGTCATACAACCTCCTATGATGTCACAATGATATCTCTATTATGTCACACTGAAACCTTTGTGACATGACACAGCTCTCTGTGGTTTCACACTAAGCCTGTGATGTCACAAAGCTCTCTGTGAGGTTACACTGACATCTCTGTGATGTCACACAACCTCCTGTGATGTCACACTGACATCTCTGTGATGTCAAGATGACATCTCTGTGATGTCACACTGACATCTCTGTGATGTCACACAGCTCTCTGTGATGTCACATTGACTTCCCTGTGATGTCACACACTCTGTGATGTCATAATGACATCTCTGTGATGTCACACCACTCTCTGTGATGTCACATGGACACCTTTGTGATGTCACACAACCTCCTGTGATGTCACAGAGACATTTCTGTGATGTCACATGGAGATCTCTATGATGTCACAGAGCTATTTGTGATGTCACACAGATATCTGTGATGTCACATGGACATCTCTGTGATGTCACATTGACTCACTGTGATGTCACACAGCTCTCTGTGATGTCACATGGTCATCTCTGTTATGTCACACTGAGATCTCAGTGATGTCACACAACCTCCTGTGATGTCACACAGTCATCTCTGTGATGTCACACAGTATTTTGTGATGTCACACAGGCATCTCTCTGATGTCACACAACTCTCTTTGATGTCACACTGACATCTCTGTGATGTAACACTGTCATATCCATGATGTCACACAAAATACTGTGATATCACATTGGCATCCCTTTGATGTCACACAGCTCTCTGTCATGTCATGCGGTCACATCTGTGATGTCACAGTGACATTTCTGTGATGTCACACAGCTTTTTGTGATGTCACACGGACATCTCTTTGATGTCACACAACTCTCTGTCATGTCACACTGTTCTCTGTCATGTCACAACGTCATCTTTGTGATGTCACACAAGCTCCACTTGATGTCACCTAGACATCTTTTTGATGTCACTCTGACATCCCTGTGAAGTCACACAGCTCTCTGTGATGTCACATTGACATCTCTGTGATGTCACAATGCCATGTCTGTGATGTCACACAGACAGCTGTCTGTGATGTCACACTTACATCTCTGTGATGTCATGCAAGCTCCTGTGATGTCACAGAGACATCTCTGTGATTTCACACAGCTCTCTGTGATGTGACACTGACATCTCAATGATACCATGAAGCTCTCTGTGATGTCACACGGTCATCTCTGTGATGTCACACTGACATGTCTGTGATGTGACACTGACATCACAGCCTGGAGCAGAGCCCGCGCGGCCTCAGGCTGCAGCAGCGGGCAGGGGCACAGCTGCCAGCCCGCACACCGAGCACCGCGCTCAGGGGCTGCTCCAGGCTGGGGCTGCAGCTTCCCGGCCCTCCTTACCAGGATCTTAATGAACCTCCACAGTTTCTCCTTCTTTACAGATTTTTCAAGGTCTCTCCTATTCAGAAATTTGGCCAAACAAAGCAGGGTTTCCTGAGAAGACTGGAGAGCAATAGAGACATGGAAATGTCCCCGCAGCCCAGAGCCCAGGATCATCATGCCTGTGCCAGGGCCAGGAGGAGGCTGCAGCCCGCAAGGCGCCAGGGCAGGAGGCAGCCCAGCCCCCTCCAAGGGAACAGCAGCAGCCCAGGTGTCCTCACCTCTGCCACACACTAATTATCTTCATGGCAGTGGAAGAAGAGTGGCAGCAGGCTCTTACACACTTGTGTCATCAGGGGCTTTTTTCCTTCTTCTGCTACAGCGGACAGCAAGGTTCGAAAGACAAACATGGAGAGCTGCTGCACGTGGATATCATCCTTTGGAACAGGAAGTAAACAAGACCTTGGCATCAGCTGATTCTGGCCCACGTTGGCGCAGGCCTGCATCTCCACAGGGCACCAAGTGTCTGGGCAGCAGCCAGTGGCCGTGGCTGAGGGCACAGAGCCTTACATGGTCAAAGAGTGGCAGGAGCACCTTAGCCAGCTGCAGGGCAATGGGGCTGGGTATTGGGGGGTGATTAACCAGGAACAAATCACTAAGTAGAACAATGGCCATCCTGACCATATCACTATCATTTTCCTGCAGGAGCTTCCCGAGGCTTTCGGTCAGGCTCCACATTCTTTTGGCCTGTTTGGAACAAAAGTGTGTGAAAGGCCACCCTGCTGCCACAATGCCCAGAGGCCAAAGGCCTGTCCCGCAGCCCTCGGGCAGCTGAAGTGGGAGGCAGGAGAGCTGGGAGCGGCTGCCCCAGTGCCTGAAGCCCAGCCAAGTTCCAGCGACTGCGTTCCCCAGCCCCACACTGCCTGCACGGCTTCAGCTGCTGCCCCTCCTTACCAGCGAGGGATTATCCCTGAGCAAGAGGAGGGCCCTCAGAACCTGGCGGCGCATCTCTGTGCGCTCACTCAGCAAGTGCCTCGACAAGAGATCCATGATGCTGTCACTGCATGCTCTCAAGTCCAGGCAATGCAGGACCTGGAAGGCACAGGGCAGTGACAGGGGACCCGGCCGGCAGGAGCCCAGAACCGCACAGGGCGGGGACCAGGCAGCAGCACAGGGCGTGGGCACCGTCCCAGGCAGCTGCGGCTGCGAGAGGGCAGAGAGCTGGGAGGCAGCGCTGGCCTTCAGACTCACCTCCACAAGGAATGCCAGGGCAGGGAAGTGCCAGTACAGCATCTCTTTGCTGAGAAACTCAAGGAGACAGCATGAGATGCTTTTGCACAAGCAGGTGGATTCATTGCACATCTCTCTGCAAGGAGGAAAATGGCACTAAATGTGGCAGCAGCTCTCTGGCCTCAGAGAGAAACAGACAACTTTCCCAGGCATCGCCTGAGAAAGTCTGAGAAGATCAGAGGAAAGAAAGAAAAAACATTCTTATCTTAACATGCTGAAACTGGTATTTTGAACATGTGGAATATGTTATGGAGATTTGTCTACCAAAGGGTGCTTTCTTAATTATCTAATGGTGATAGTATTTAGACTAGAAAACCAATTAAATCTACCTATATTATAACTATCTATAAGAACAATGGGTTTCCTAATAAAGTTAATTATTGATCAGACTTCTGCAATACATGGAGTCAGTGATAATGATTACCTGGCTGGGGGCCTGCTCCTACGACACTATGACCCTGAGCCAGGGTGGGGGGAAGCCCCTCCCAGGACAGACTGACGCAGTTCTTGTCTTTACCCCCCACCCTGCAGGGGGACCTGGGCCCTTGGAGATGTGGCTGCTACTGGGCACCCTCCTCTCCCAGCCTTTCCCAGTCTGCTTGGCCGTCCCTCGTCCCTCTGGCCCACAGCCACAGGGACTGAGTGGGATACCCCAGACACAGAGCACAAATGCCGGGAGCAATGGGGAGAAGGGGGTCTCACCTGGCCAGCAGACCCACGGCATAATGGTGGGTGTCAGCACAGAGCAGCGTGTCCCAGCCACGCTTGCGTTCCATTGACACCACCACATCCTCATAGTCCATTTGGCACAGCAGGGACTTCAGGGTCCTCACTGCAAACCTGAGTGCAGATCAAAGCCCGGGTCACACTGGGAGCACTGGCTTCTGCCCTGGCTGTGTGGCAGGGACAGAAGGACTGGGATGGAGCACTATTTGGGGCTAGTGGCAAGGCCGTGTTCTTCCTGGCATCCCTTCCAGAAGGTATCGACCTCCTCTGGCATCTCTTTGGTGCTGAAGAACACTTGGAAGAGCAGATGCAAAAATAACTGTGGGAAATGCTCCATCACTATATCTGGGACACAGGGCTCCTGGAGGATCTTCCATATCACCACAGTTGCCTGCAAAGGACAAAGCCCCCTGAGACAGCACTCAGTGCTGAGGTGTCCATGTGGCAGAGCCCGAGCGTGGCAGGGAGAGGCCCGGAGAGAACAGGGGGAGCAGCGGGCCTGGTGGCCCTGGAGCTGCCCCGAGGCCAGGTTTCAGGCCAGTGCCTGAGGCAGGGAGATGCAGTGGGGGAAGGAGGATGGAGAACTGCTTGAGAGGTGGCCTTGGGGAAAGCAAAGGCAGAAACTCACAGCCAGAGTAAAGACACCTTTTTTGTCCCCATCGGAGGTGCACGTGCTGTGCTCTGGCCAGCTCCCCAGCACATCCAGGAGTATCTGCTGTGCCAGCTCTGCAGTCCAGGGCGTGCACATGATGCTCTTCCACATGGCCATGGCAGCTCTGCGGGGTTAGAGCTCCGTCTCAGGGGATCTCAGACACAGCACTGTGGCCTAGGCATCTCTAGGGGCCTGGGTTGACTGACGGCTCTGCCTTTGCCCACTGCCCCTCTCCAGCTGCACTCAGGCAGCCCAGCCCTGTGGGGACAGGCCCCTGAGGGGCAGCGAGGGCGCATGGTAGCAAGATCGGGGCTGACGTGCCAGGGCTGGGAAAGGGAGCAGCCAGAGGGCCCTGGGACTCTCTGTTGGTCAGACACCTGGGACAGGCTGTGCAGGCTGATGGGCTGGGGAGCCCTGAGCCCTCTGGGCAGGTGGGCCCCATACCTGTCACAGGATGGGGCCACACGCAGGAGTGTCATTACCTCATCATTTGGCTGTGCTTCTGTGAGATACAGCAGGGCGTTGTCCAGCCTATGCTCAGCAGAATCATTGGCCATGAGCCACTGGTGGATGTACCTCACCATGGTGGGCTCCTGGAGAAGGCACAGGGAGACTTGGAAAGCTGCCAAAGGGAGCAGTGTTCCCTGTGTCCCCAGAGAAGTGCTTCCCTTCCCACCGCACTGCAATGGCCTCAAAGGCTCACAGGGCCCAGCACTGTGGCTTGGGAAGCCGTGTGACTCATGGGGGAATTGAAGCCTGGCCACAGCTGCCTACTTGCTCTGCTCTGGAAACACCCCTCTGCACAAGCAAATCCAGCAGGGTGGCACTGGTCTCATGTCGCAGGAGCTCTGAGTATGCTCTGAGCCCAGGGCCCATGGCGCTGGTCTCATCCTGCCAAATTCTCTTGATGAATTTGCAAACAAGCTGTAGGAGAAGGGCAAGAAGCCATGGAGTGCTGCAGGTGTGCTGCTGGGCTGAGCAGTGCCAGCAGGCCCAGCCCAGGTGGAGATGGCTGCAGGTACCTGCGCTGTTCTGTGGAAGCGGCCAAGGGCGGGTTCCTACTCTTGTGTCTGGTCCAGGGCTGCACCTGGCAAAGAGTGAGCGCAGCCCGAGCTGAGGGGCTGCGGGAGAGGCCGGAGAACACAGCCCAGCCCTGCGCTGCCCAGGCAGGGACAGCCCCGGGATGCCCCAGGTGGATGGAGCACGGCCACTGTGGGGTGTCTGCCCTGTAGTAGATAGGGACAGGCGAACGGAAGATTTCGGGATGTGACAGAAAGAAAGACCCCCATCCCCCTCTCACCCTGCAACATGTTATCCATTACCCCAAAGAATGTAACCACACCTAACCCAGTAGTTTTCCACTCCTGACTAACCCTAGAGACCCTGCCAACCCCCCCGATGTAGCAGAGTCCCTGAAGACTATTTAAACCCATGAGATAAGATAATAAAGGCTTTTCGACCGTCCACCACATTGGTGTCCTGCGTGTGTCGTTAGCCCGAGTGGACCAGGGGAGACTGGGCTGCCGTGCTGTTCCTTGCAACCAGGTCGCCCTTGCCTCCCATTAAAGCAAGATATCTGGTGCCGAAACCCGGGAAAAATTCTCTCGTGTAGCGGGTGTCGCCTGGACAAGAGCAGCGGCCAAACCGGTGAAACCGTGTTCTCGGCGGGGGAGACGTCCCCGGACCCATGATTGTCATAGACGCCATCGCCAGGGTCGTAAGTGAGGTTCATAAGCAATGGGGAATTGAGTCTAAGCCCAAAGACTTTTATCTTGCTATAGCAAGGCTGCTTGAGCTTGGGGCAATTGAACGCCCTGTGGAGGTTTTGCATCCAGAAATATGGGAAAAATGCACAGCCTTGCTGGCCGAGGACATGAAATCCTCAGGCAGCGGCAAATGCCTTAAGGCATGGGGCAAAGTCGAGAAAGCGCTACGCAAAGCAATAGAAGAGCAAGAGACATGGAGAGCAGCACGTATGTGTTTATTAGTTACACCCAAGCTAGGCGTAGGAGCGGCAACGCAAACCGCCCCTGAGGGTAATCCGCCCGGGAGCGGGGATCCGGGGGGGCCCAGCGCATCACCCCCCCTCCCCGGACCAGAGCCCAAATCCCCCCACAGAACCTTCCCAAAAATCCGCGGCTTCCCCATCCGCCCCACCGCCGCCGGTCAGTGGCCCGCTGCCAGAAGTGCAGTGGCGCGCGGGGTTCTGTTGGCGGAGGCTGGCAGGGGAAGCCAGAGGCGCGGAGGCTGTGGATCGGGAGGAGATCCTACCCATGCCGCCCCCGTATCCCTTTGAAAATGGCACCGGCAGCCAAGGGGAGGGGCGGGGCGTGGGCAGTCTTGGCTCGAAGAGCCCAGAGGCGCGGAGTTTTGTAATGTGCGTGTGCGGGAGAAAGAGGAGGAGAGCGGCAGAGGGCTCGGAGCCAATTGGCAGCCGCGCCTGAAGCCACTACCATGTAAGGGAGAAACCCCCCCCTGCAGGAGGCAGGGCGAGCCCGGGGGCGGCAGCAGTGCCACCCCCGGGGGGAGGAGCGGGGTCGGAGCCGCACAAAACGGCACCGAGCCCCGGAAGTTTGCTGGCATTCGACTTCCGACTCGGAGTCCGGCAGCAGCTCCGGCAGCTCAGAAGAGCTGACGGAAGCCGGCTGGGACTCTGAGACGGAGGAAACAGAGCCAACGCAATTTAAAACAAAACCGAGTAAAGCTTTAAGCCGCACCGAAAAGCAGCCACAATACGAACCAGCCCAGTTTACCGACTGGGGAGAAATAAAAATAGCCTGCACTGAATGGTCCCCAGCCGGCATGGCAGCCCGCCGCGGCGCCTCCACCCCAAACACGCCTGAGAAGAGCCTGTTGGGGCTGCGGGAAGAAGGCGCACCTCACCAAAGACTGCAGGTCCCAGCCCCAGGGAAACAGGAGAGAGAAGGGGAGTGCGGGCTGCACTCAGCCTCCTCCCGCCGCGAATGCAAGGCAGCCCATCTATGCCAACCCCCAGTGAGACGGGGTGCCCTTATACCCCATACCCCCACAGGAGGCAGCCAGCTTCGTACCCTCACCAGCAAATTTCGCAACACAGCCTGCGGTACCTTCGTACCCACTACCACCGCAAGCAGCGCCCGTGCCGCAGAGTCAGCAAGAGACGCCCCAGAACGGGACCCCTGGGTAGCCCTGGCCATGAAAATAGGAAAAGAGTCCCCGAAGGTGTGGGGGACGTGCTGCCTTTATGGCAGTCAGGACCCCCACGTCATAGGGCTTCAGTTTTAGGCAGACACAGGAGCACACTGCTCGATTTTTCCCCAAGCACTGTAGCCCCGACACTGGCAATGCAAAGAAGTCCCCCCAGTGAACGGAGTGAAAAAGCCGTCCCGAGCTTGGAAAAGCACCCAATTAGTAGCTATAACGCTTCATACAAAAAAGAAAAAAACACAACCCACCCCAAAACCTTGCCCCCAAAAGTCACCGACACCCCGGCTAGCCATACAGATGCCTTCCAGATAAGCTGCACAGCCAAGTCCGATCCAAACCCAAACTTTCGTATACTAAAAGCTACCTTTCTAACCCTAAACGAAACCAAACCGAACCTGACTAACTCCTGTTAGCTTTGTTATAATGTTAAACCCCCTTTCTACGAAGGCATTGCTTTAAACACCCCCTTCAGTTACTCCACAGCCGATGCCCCCCACCAGTGCAGATGGGACACTCCCCGCAGAAGAATCACCCTGAGTCAAATCACAGGACAGGGCAAATGTTTTGGCAATGCAACTTTAGCAAAGCAAAAAAGCAACTTCTGCACTAAAGTTGTCAAGCCCAACAGAAAGACCAATAAGTAGGTGGTCCCATCCGCATCTAGAATGTGGGTTTGCCAGCGATCCGGAGTGAGTCCTTGTGTGTTCCTTGCCAAATTTAATGACTCTATTGACTTCTGTGTCCAAGTTCTGATTGTTCCTAAGGTCCTGTACCACTCAGATAAAGAAGTGTACCACCTTTTCGAAGAACCTGACAAACTCCACAAAAGAGAAATAATCACAGGTATAACTATCGCAATGCTGCTCGGCCTGAGAGCAGCTAGCACAGCCACGAGTGTCTCAGCCATCGCAACCCAACAGCACGGACTCTCTCAGCTACAAATGACCATCAACGAAGACCTGTAGAAGATCAAGAAATCCATCTCCTATCTAGAAAAATCAGTCTCTTTGCTTTCAGAAATAATTTTACAGAATAAGCGAGGACTAGACCTCTTGTTCATGCAACAAGAAGGACTGTGTGCAGCTTTAAAAGAGGAATGCTGCTTTTATACAGATCATACAGGAGTCGTTAAAAACTCCATGGCAGAACTCCAAGATAGACTGGCTCAGAGAAAGAGAGACAGGGAAACCCAGCAGAGCTAGTTCGAATCCTGGTTCAATCAATCACCTTAGCTCACCACTTTAATTTCCGCCCTGGTAGGTCCACTGGCAATACTGCTTTTAGCTGTTACCATAAGACCATGCCTGCTAAACAAGCTAGTCTCGTTTGTTCAGGCCCGTCTAGAACGGGCGAACATTCTGTTCGTGGGACAGCAACAAATGCTGTAAACCAAAAACTGCGAACACAGTCAGTTGCAAAAGCCTTCGAAACTCACCTTGCGAGAATTACTCAGGTTTACCAAACCCCTTTTTTCCTTACCAAGTTACAAGTTTGTACCTCACTCCAGTGCCTATATCTACAACTACCTCATTTTATTTATAAAAAGGAGGGGAGAGATGTAGTAGATAGGGACAGGCGAACGGAAGATTTCGGGATGTGACAGAAAGAAAGAACCCCATCCCCCTCTCACCCTGCAACATGTTATCCATTACCCCAAAGAATGTAACCACACCTAACCCAGTAGTTTTCCACTCCTGACTAACCCTAGAGACCCTGCCAACCACCCCTGACATAGCAGAGTCCCCCAAGACTATTTAAACCCATGAGATAAGATAATAAAGGCTTTTCGACCGTCCACCACATTGGTGTCCTGCGTGTGTCGTTAGCCCGAGTGGACCAGGGGAGACTGGGCTGCCGTGCTGTTCCTTGCAACCAGGTCGCCGTTGCCTCCCATGAAGGCAACACTGCCCGGGCCCCTCTTCCGTCCTGTCCATGGACATGTCACCAGAGTATGGGATGTGACGGGATGGGATGGGATGGGATGGGATGGGATGGGATGGGATGGGATGGGATTGGGCCAAGATGGCTGAAGGCACCGGCCTTGCAGCCTGGCTCTGCCACTCACCCTCCTGTGGTGGATGGAACAGCACCACCTCTTCAGTCTCCTGTGCTGGGGCAGCTGCAGGGTCGCCTTCTTCCTCCTCCATCCAGGTCAGCTTGGGCACTCTCAGGGCTCCCTGCCCCATGTCACTGACTGGATTTCTGGCTACCCTCAGGAGAGATGCCTTGGAAAACTCTGGGGTACCAAGTCCCACGCTCTGCCCTCAAGGGCACCTGCAGAATTGAAATCTTGGAAGGCCGCAGGTTACTGAGTCCTGTGGTGTGGCCTCGAGGTCAGCTGCAGGAATAATGCCTCAGAAAAGCTCCGGGTCGGACAGGAACGAGCGCGCTGTGCGGGGACTCCTCACGGCACCGCTCTGTCCCGTCCTGTCCCTTCGCCTGCTCTGAGCACTGTGGCGTGCTCTTGCCACTTCCAGCTCCTATGTCAGCATGTGTCACAAAGGGCCCTTGGACACCGGGCTCCATTCCATGCTGCACCGTGTCAGCAAGGGCCCTTGGACACCGGGCTCCATTCCATGCTGCATGTGTCACAAAGGGCCCTTGGAAACACTGCTCCTGCGCTGGGGCTGCCCCCTGCCCACCCAAAGTGGCCCAGGTTGGAAGGAATCCCTGGCCTCAAGTGTCTGAGACAGCCCAACAGGATCTTTAGGAAGGGCTCAAACCATCAGCAAACGCTGCCCTGCTCTGTGGACTCAGGGCAGCAGAAGGAGCCCCCAGGGCTGCCGACGCAGCCGCGCTGGGAAGGGCACAGGGCCTTCCACAGAAGCTGGCACGGCCTCCTCGGGACGCATCCCGGCTCATGGCCATCCCAAACCCGTGGGTGTGGCACGCACAAGGAACTGTGGGCCAGGGCAGGAATGCTGCTCTGAGCCCTGGGGCCCGGGGAGTGCTGACACCAGCAGGTGAGGCAGAGTCCCTGCCCAAGCAGACCTGCCACCCCCGAAGCCCTGGCAGGGCTGGTGCTGTCTCCTGCCCCAGAGACCTGTGCCCCTGGGGGGCTTCTGTGCCAGAGGGAGCCAAAGCCCAGGGGCACTGGGGGCTGTGCTCCTGCCTGCAGGGGCTGTGGGCAGGAACACCTGGAGCAACTGTTGGCAACAATGAGTAGATGGCAAAATGGTTAACCCTGCCCCGCAATAGAGATCTAAGTGGCCAATAGAGTACAGCTCTCCCCTCTTGTTCCTTGCAGCAGAATCAGGACCATGACCAAAAGCAGTCACAGATATTTTTTCTGGGCCCTATAAGCAAAGCTGTGCCAAACCACAGATGCTGCCTTCAAACAGACTCAAATTCCAGCCTAGACCTCTCACCTCCCAGACAACTCATTCTCCAACACACCTCCAACACCAACAGCCTGCAAACACCACACAGAAGCCCTCAACATCCCGCCAGGACCCCCAGCTGTTCCTGTCCCTGTCCCTGTCCCTGTCCCTGTCCCTGTCCCTGTCCCTGTCCCTGTCCCGGTCCCTGTCCCTGTCCCTGTCCCTGTCCCTGTTCCTGTCCCTGTCCCTTTCCCACCCTCCCACAGATGCCCTGGTTCCCTGACATGCCATGGGATGGCACTCAGGAGGATCTGCTCCAAGGCCTTCCCCGGCAGCAAGCTCAGGCTGCCAGGCCTATGGATCCTGGATCATCCTTCCCACCAAGCCTTCCATTGGCACGGCTCTTCCATTGGCACATCTGCGCTCAGCTGGGACTACTCCACTCACCCAGGGCTCCTGGTAAAGGATGGAGAGCAGTCTGGCAAGCTCTTTCTCCAGCTCCCTCTGTGCTCTTGGGGAAGGCAGAACCTTCCACAGGAAAGCAACTGCTGCCACAAGGAGTGGGTGGCATCAGGCACCTCTGGGGAAGCCCCTCAGGAATGCTGTATCCTGAGGGAACACTGTTGGCCTTGACCTGTTGGCACCTGCAAAAGCTTCAAATCAGCTGCCTCAGCTCCCAGGGCCTCTCTTGGCCAGCATCCTGACGTGGATGCAGGACAGCTGCCAGGCACTGCTGGGACCCAGCGGGACAGGACCGGCTGTCTCGTGCCCACGCAGCAGCCCTGACACAGCTAGGGCCATCCCGAGAGCAGACAGACGCTCACGGGCCAGCAGAGAGGAGCAAGGAGCCCTGGGCTCCTCTCAGGGTATCTCAGCTGGGCTCGCTCCACAACACGCCCCCATTGGAAGGCCTGCTGATGCCCAGCTGCCAGAAATGCCTACCTTGTGCTCTCCACGATGCACAGGGAGAGCCAGTTGGCAGGACACCTTGGCAGGCAAACCTTCCAAGCCTTTTGTGAGGCCAGGCACACACCAAGATCAGCCAAGACTCTCCACCACACTGCCTGGCCCACCCAGCCCAGCTCTGTGCTAGCCCTGGGGCACAGCAGCTCCCAGCAAGCAGGAGGCAAATCTTGCCAAGAGTTGCAACACAGCAGACAGGGAAGATGTGAAAAGTGAGTGTGTAAAGGCCTTTTAATTCACAGCTCCCACAGAGAGCTTTGGGGCTCACAGATGGACAGAGATGTTTCTCCTCACCCCTCTGTCCAAAGGGGGGTAACACACGCTGCTGCAGGTGCTTGGGTTGGTCTCTGCAGGTCCAGGTGGATGCCAAACCTGCTCTTCACAGGCTTCTTCCTTGCCCTGCCCCTCTGCCAAGTTCTCTAAAAACCCCACAGCCCTGCCTTTGCCCTGTCTTTTGGGGGTAAGAAATGGATTCTGGAGCTTTGTGAAACCAAGCTCTGTCTCGTTTGTTCCTGGCACCGCAGCTGCACGCTCCCTGGACACCATGAACTCAACTTCTGGAGGATTTGTGGGTTCTGGGGGAATTTTGGGCAATGTTCTCCATCTCTTTGCACTCCAAAAGCCAAGAGGGATGAATTTGTCACCACAAACCCACTCAATCCCACTAAAAACAACTGAATTTTAACCTATAAAGGCACAATCCCACCTCAAATTGCATGTTCTGACCTCAAAAAAACTCAATCCCACACAAAGCTCACTTGATTCCACAGCTGCCAGGGTGAGATGGGGTTGGGAGGAGATTTGGAGAAGTGGGATCCCAGTTTGGAGTGGTGGGATGTATTCGATAGCGAATAAAACTTTCAGAGTTACTGATTTATGTCCCCTTCATTTTCAGTCAGTTCTGTTTCTAGAGTGGCTCCTTCTCAGCTGATTAAATTGCTATAAAAATATTTTTTTTTTTTAAATCAGCTGGCCCAAACAATCCAAAAACCAATATCCATATAAAACCACCCATCTGCAATTATATTTTTTTAAAACAACTTTAATTTTTTTAGAGTGTTTAAGGGTGTTTTTAAAGTTTATCGTTTGGTTAAATTGTATGAGACATTATAGTGGTGTTTGGTTTCGTGTTTAGTATATTTGTAGTATGAATTGTTTTACTCAGGTGTGTTCCATTGTATGTTTAGATTGGCCGGTGCTGCGAGAGGCGCTGGGCTCTGCCTGGCAACTGATGAGTCAGAGCCGTCCCGGGCGCTGATTGGCTGAAAATCGCCAGGCGGGACCAGCGCCGAGTTTCTGCCCGGGAACTGAATCGTCATCAACGCCGCGCGCTCTGATTGGCCAGGATCTGCTTCGGGGCGGGGCCGGGAGGAACTGGGGACCCCCAGGAGCCCCCCGGGTTTGGGGGTTTCCATCCCCCCTCGGCCCCCGGTGCGGCCTTGGGGCCACCCCAACACCCCAAAATGGGGAGGGTCCCCGGAGCCGCTTGGAAGTCCCAAAAATGGGCTGGAAGCGGCAGGAGCCGCCCCAAAAAGGGATTGAAGGGTCCGGTCCGGGAATGGCTCCATCCGGATTGGGGCGGGCTGGGATTGAGGGAGGGTCCGGTCAGCGCCTGCGGAGGGGCTGGGATTGGGGAGGGGTCCGGGATTGAGGGGATGGGTCCATTCCGGGACTGGGGCAGGATCGCTCCCTGGGGGTGGGCTCCATTACTGAGTCAGGGTCTCTCCCCTTCCCGATCCCAATCCCGTTCCCTGATCCTGTTCCCGATCCCAATCCCATTCCCATTTCTCTTCCCGTTCCCGGGCCAGTTCCCGATCCCCATCTCATTCCCAACCCCATTACACTCCCACTCCCGATCCCGATCCCATTCCCGTTCCTGTTCTCGATCCCGATCCCAGCGCTGTTTCCAGGGAATGGCTCCTATCCCAACCCCGACCCCAAACCCGGGGGGTTAAACACTGGAGTCAAACACCCCAAATCCCAACACTGGGAGGGGAGAGGTCAAACACCCCCAAACCCAAACTCTGGGATGTCAACCTCCCCCCTGCCCCAAACCCCAAATTTTAGGATCAAACCCCCCAAATCCCAGATCCTGGGGTGTCAAACACTCCCCAAATCCCAAACGTTGGTGTTAAACCCTCCTGACCCATAATCCTGGGGTTCAAAACATTTGGTGTGTCCAACACCCCCAATTTCCAAAGTCTGGAGTCAAATACCCCCAAATCGTGATGTGTCAAACACCCCCAGCCCCCAAAGTTTGGGGTTAAAACCCCCGATCCCCGACTCCTGGGGTTTGAAATATCTGGGTTGTCCAAACCTCCTCCTCTCCAAAGTTTGGGGTCAAACCCCTCAATTCCCAAACTTTGGGGTCAACCCCCCCCAATCCCAAACCCTGGGGTGTCAAATCCCCCTGATCTCCCCCACTTTGGGGTTAAATCCCCCAAAATCAGTTGGTCAATCCCCCCAGTTTCCAAATTTTTGGGTCTAAACCCTCAAACCCCAAATCCTGGGGGTTGAAACACCTGGGCTGTCCAACCACCCTGATCCCACGTTTGGGGGTGAAACTCCCTGATCCCCAAATCATGGGAAAAAAAAAAAAAAACAACAAAATCCCAAACCCTGGGGTGTCGAACTCCCCCAGTTCCCAAAGTTTGGGGTCAAAAACTCCCAAACCCCGAGGTGTCAAACCTCCCTAAACCCCAAATTTTAGGATCAATCCTCCCAGTCCCCAGAGTTTGGGGTCATGACCCCCCATATCCACTCCAACCCTGGGGGACACAGTGGGGTTTGTTTGGGGTTATTTGGGGTTTGTTTGGGGTTATTTGGGGCAGCTCCAGGTGCAATGTCTGCAGAAAGACCCTGGGTACAACACCGGGAAAAAAAGGGGAATGGGTGGGAATTGGGGGATTCAGGATGGGGAAAGATCCTGGGTGGGAAAAGGGGATTTAGGGTGGACAGGGAAGGATTTGGGATGGGAAAAGGGGATTTGGGATGTGGAAAGGGGAACGAGGCGGGGAATTGGGGTGGAAAGGGGAGATTTTGGTATTGCAAAAGGGATTTGAGAACAGACAAAGGATGTGGGGAGAAAAAAGGAGAATTTGTCATGGGAAAAGGAGGATTTAGGTTGGGAAAAGAAGGATTTAGGGTCAAAAAGACATTAGGGATTAAAAGTGATTTTGGAGTTAAAAAAAGGAGGATTTGGCATAAAAAAATGAGGATTTGGGATAGAAAAGGAGGATGTAGGACAAAAAAAGGATTTAGGATAAAAAAGGGAGGATTTGGGCTGGGCTGAGCTGAATTTACCTGGGGGAGTGGGGGCGTGCAGGGGGTTTGGGGCAGGGTCAGGACCATTTTTGGGGCAGTTTTCTGGGATTTTGGAGTATTTCTGGGGGATTTGGCAGGAGGTCAATGAGATTTGGGTGCAGTTTTATGGGATTTAGGGTGTTTAGAGGAGGTTTTGAGGGATTTTCAGGTGTTCCTATAGGATTAGGGAGCACGTTTATGGGATTTCAGGGGTTTCTACAGGATTTTGGGGCACTTTGAGGTATTTCAGGGTATTTCTATGGGATTTTTATGTGGTCTGGAGGGACTGCAGGGTGTTTCCATGGGATTTTGGGGCAGCTTGAAGGCATTTGAGGTGTTTTGGGGCAGCTTTAGGGTATTCTGGTGCAGCTTTGAAGAATTTTGGGGTGGTTTGGAGGGATTTCAGGGCATTCCTCTGAGATTACAGGGTGGTTTGGAGGGATTTGGAGTGTTTGGGGGCACATTTTGGTTATTTAGGGGTGGGTTTGAGGCAGATTTTTAGGGATTTTGGGGTATTTCAGGCCCGTTTTTGGGGGATTTGGGGTTATTTTGGTGGGGTTTGGGGTGTTCTGGGTCACTTTTTGGTGAAGGAGATCTCCATGGGTGGCTCTGGGTGATGCTGGAGCCCTGCAGGGCCTCGCGGGCGGCGCCCGCCTGCACCTCGGTGTCCAACTGCAGCGAGGCGATGTCGCGGCGCCCGGGCACCAGCGCAGCTCCTGGAACCCCGGGAACCTGGGATGGAAACGGGGCCAGGAGAGCCCGGAACACCCGGGAACTTTCCCCACACACCCAGGAATGTTCCCCCAGAAACCTGGGAATCTTATCCCAGAAACCCAGGAATGTTCCCCAAAAAACCCCTGAATGCTCCCCAAAAAACCTGGGAATGTTCTCCCCAAATTCAGAAATGCTCTGAATCATTCCCCCAGAATTTCAGAAATGTTCTCCAAAGAAATTCAGAAATGTTCCCCCAAAAAATCCTGGAACATTCCCATAAATAGGAATTTCTGTTCCACAGAAAATCCAGAAATATTCCTCCCCACAAAAATCCAAAACTAACCTCATTCCTCATCCAGAAACATTCCCCAAAAATACAGAAGCGTTCCCAACAATCCAGAAATCCCCCCCCCCCAAAAAAAATCCAGAACTTTCCTCCAAAAAATCCAGAAACATTCCCCCTCAAAAATATCCAGAAATCCCTTCCCAAAAAATCCGTAAGTCCTCACCCAAAAATTCATAAATTCCCCCCCTAAAAATCCAGACATTCACAACCAAAAATCCAGAAATTTCCTCCCTAACAATCCAGAATATCCTCCCCCCCCAATCCTGGTATTTTCCTCCAAAGATCCAGAAATTCGCCCTAAAATCCCAGACATTCACCCCCAAAATCCCGATATTTTCCCAAAAAATCCAGCTCCAAGCCCCCCTCAGCCTCTCACCCCCAAGCCCCAAAATCCCGCAGTGCCCCAAAGCCCGGCCGGAATGCCGGAATGCCGGGATTGCCCCAGATCTCCCTGGCTGAGGAGCAGGGGGAGCATCAGCTCCTGGGGCTGCTCAGGGAGCTGGGCAGGAGCAGGATGTGCTTCGGGGCTTTGCCACAGCTGGGGGACACGGGAGACAAACCCCAAAAGCTGCCCCAGAGCTGCCCAAAGTCACTCTGGATACACAACACAAAATCTGCCCAAAATCCCAAGAGAAAACACCAAAATCCCAACAAAATCCTGAGAAAAACCACAAAATACCCCACCAAAATAATAATAATAAAAAACTCACAAAAATGTCCCCAAAATCCCCCACAAAAATATCACCAAAATCAGACAAAAATCCCCATATAAACACCCCAAATCCAACAAAAATCTCTCAAAATCCTCACAAAAATTCCTACCAAAAATACCATTAAAATCCCATAAAAATTCCACCATAGAATCCTTGAAAATGCCAGAAAATCCACACAAAATCCCAGGTAAATCTCCACAAAAATTCCACCCAAAAGCCTACAAAACTCACCCCAAAAATCACCCCAAGGCTCACAGAAATCCCTCACCACCCCCCCCCCCCCGCAAATGCCACAGAAAAATCCCTCAAAAGGTCACACTAAATTCCCATGAAAATCCCACAGAATCCACAAAAAAAATATCTGTACAAAAATGCCCCCAAAAATGCCCCAATCACACAAAATCCACACAAAATATCCCACCAAATTACCCAAAATATCCCTCCGAAATTTCCCCAAAATCCCCCCAAAATCCACTCCAAATCCACTCCAAAAATCCATACCAAAATCCCACCAAACCCCTCCAAATTCCACAAAAAATGCCCCCAAGTCCCTTCCCATCCCACCCAAAGCCCGAGGAAATGCACCCAAAAAATCCCCACAGAAACTTCCCTCAAAATCCCGGCCAAACCTCACAGAAGCAGCCCAGGAATCCCGCCCAGATCGCTGCGAGCGCCCGAATCGCCCGGAACAATCGCCGAGCCATCCCCGCCCGGCCCCGCGCTCCGGCCCCGCTCTCTGTGGGGCCGGGGCCTCTCCCCCCTTGGCTCTGCGCTGGTCCCGTTCGCGCTCCGCTCCCGCTCCCGCCCCACCAGCGCTCCCTGCCCTGGGCCGCGCTGGCCGAGCCCGGCCGGGCGCGCTGGATCCGCTGGGACGGCGCATCCCGGCCCCGGCCCCGGCCCCGCGGGGCTCCCGGGGCAGCTCCGGCCGGGATGCGGCACTGCCGCGGGGCTTTGGGCTTTCCCGGCGCTGCCCGGCGGCTCCCGGGATCTGCGGCTTCCCGGGATTCGGGGAGGCTCCAGAGGGGACCTGGGCTGGCTCCGGGGGGATTTGGGATCAGTCCGGGGGGAGCTGGGGACGGCTCGGGGGGTTTGGGGTTGTTCCCGAGGATTTTGGGGGCATCTGGGAGAGGTTCCAGAGGGGACCTGGGGCTTTCTGAGGGGTCTGGGGGAATTCAGAGGGGATCTGGGGAGGATTTGGGGCTTTCTGAGGGGTCTGGGGGAATTCTCAGGGATTTGGGGCAGTTCCAAGAAGGATTTTGGGGTTTTCCAAGGGATTTTCAAGAGTTCTGAGGGATTTGGGGAGGCTCCAGAAGGGATCTGGGGCAGTTCCAAGAGCAATCAGGGACGTTTTTGAGGGATTTTGGCAAGTCCTAGAAGGAATTTGGGAAATTCCAGCAGGATTTTGGGGGAATTCAGAGGAATTTAGGAGGTTCCAACAGGGGTCTGGGGTCCTTCCCAGGGGATTCGGGGTGGATTTCTGTTTCTTCCCTGGATTTCAGGCTTTTTCCCAAAATTTCCTGTTTTCCCAAGGATCTGTGGATTTTCCCCTGGATTTGGATCTCACTGTGGGGTAGAAGGGGAAGGCTTGGGAGATTCAGGGTGAATTCTGGGGGGTTCCTGGCTGGATTTGGGTGTTTCCCACAGGATTTTGGGTGGGTTCCCAACTGAATTTTGTGCTTTTTCCCCAGAATTTCAGGATTGTTCCCAAAATTTGGGTATTTTTCTGAAGATTGTGCTGTTACCACGGGTTTATCCCAGAAGGGGAAGCTCTGGGGAGTTTTAGGGTGGATTTTAGGGATAATTGAGGCTGGATTTGGTTTTTTTCCCAAGGATTTTGGAGTTTTCCCCAGGATTTCAGGATTGTTCCCAAAATCGCAGGACTTCTACTCTGATTTCTCTCTCACCACGGGCTTGTGGTAGAAGGGGAAGCTTTGGGGGGCTCCTGGTTGGACTGTGGGGATATTTGAGGCTGCATTTTGAGTTTTCCCCCAGGAATTCAGGATTTCTCCCAGAATTTCAGGATTTTTTCCCAAAATGTCAGGATTTTCCCAGGGATTTGGATCTCACCATGGACTTGTCATAGAAGGGGAAGCTTTAGGAGGTTCCTGGTTGGATTTAGGGGGTGTTCCCAATTCGATTTCAGGGATTCTTGATGGGATTTTGGGGGGAATCCCGGTTGGGTTTGGTTTTTTTCCCTCAGGATTTCGGGTTTTTTCCCTGAGAATTCCAGGATTTTCCCCCAGCATTTCTGTCTCACCACGGGCTTGTCATAAAAGGGGAAGCTTTGGGGTGATCGGGGTGCATTTGGAGGGATTCCAAGTTGGATTTTGGGGATAGCTGAGGCCAGAGTTTGGCGGGTTTTCCCCAGAATTCCAGTTCTTTCCCCAGTGTCAGAACTCCCCCAGTCTCTGTCTCCCCACGGGTTGGCCGCAGGAGGGGAAGCCCTGCAGGGAGCGCAGGGCGTTGGTGGCGCTGCTCATCTCCCTGAAGGTGAGGAAGGCCTGGCCCCGCAGGCCGAGACTGCGCCGCACCAAAATGTCCAAAATCTGCCCAAACGGCGAGGAAACGGCGCAGAGGGACTTCTCCAGCTCTGGGACACCCAGGGGACAGCCTGAGCCCCTGGGGACACCCAGGGACACTCTTGGACCCCCCAGTCCCCCCGTCCTCCTGGATCTCCTGGTTCAGCTGCTGATGGAGACGCTGGGCTGGGGCCGGGGGTCCTGCACCGCCAGGGCCGGGACCCCTCTGTGGGGACAGGGGGGCTTCAGGGGCGTCTGGGGGCTGCGACCCCTTCACCCCCTGGCACCCCTTTAGGTGCCCCCAGAGCCCCAAATCCACCCAGACCCACCTAAACCCCCCAGGTACCCTCAGATCCCCCCACTTTACCCCAAATTGACCCCAGACCCACCTGAGACCGCCCAAATCCTATTGGACCCGCCCAAATCCCCCTTACACACCTGAATCCTGAGATAAGTAGAAGATAATTTGTTCACTGTAGTATGCTTGCTTACCTTGGTTTGCATAAGAATGTACTGTGGTATGTTAACCTAATTTGTTTTGCATAAGATAGTGGCTAAGAATGTACTGGTGTGTCTTTGAAATGCTTATTTGCTTACAAGGTGATAAGGAGGTTGAGATTAAAGTCCTGGGCGTGTGTGTATCTGGTCTGCTTGCTGTATCTCAAAAGAAGAGACTTAGAAGCTATCACAACGACCAGACTCAGACTACATTTGGAGAGTCACGTCTGCAAGGAGAAAGGGGGGGATAAAAGGAAGGTTGGGACAGAACATTTTTGCGTGCCGTTGGTGGAGCAGGAGACTCCCCGGCCGCCCAGCGCTGGATTTTGCCTGCCTTATTCGCTTGCTAATTTTAAATAAAATTGCTTTATTGAATTAAGACACTTCAAATTGTCGTGTCACAATTTATAACAAATCCTACCTAAACCCTATGAAATCCCCTCAGACACCCCCAGATTCCCTCAGATCCCCTCTGAACCCCCCAGTTCCTCTCACAACGCCCCCAAAATCCCCTCAGACCCTCCAATGCCCCTCAGATCTTCCTAAACCCACCTGAGAACGCTCCAGACCCTCTCAAGCTCCCCCCTAAGCTCCCTAAACCCCCTCAGACCCACCAAAGCCCCCTCAGACCCCCGCATTGCCCCCAAACCCACCGCACACCCCCTATTTCCCGTCAATCCCCCCAAAATCCCCAATTTCTCCCCAGACCCGCCCCAAACCCCCCCAGCTCCCCCCGGCCCCCCCTCAGCTCCTCCTCAGCCGCGCTCCCCTCACAGTTTCCCGCCTCCGCCACGCGCGCGGGCTCCCCAGCCAATAGCGGCGCGCCCCGTGCCAAACCGACCAATCAGCGCGCGGATCCCCTCAGCAGCGCCCGCCTCCCCGCGCCGCGGCAGCCAATCAGAGGGAGCCGGGAGCGGGCTCGGGCGGGCCCTGCGGGCGGCGCTGCCAGAGCGGGGGAGGCGCTGGGAGAGGCCGGAGCTGCGGGAGCGGCTGGGGCGGCGCCGCTGGGGAGGGGGGTCCGCACAGGGGCTGGGGAGGGGCTGGGGAGGGGCTGAGGGGATCGGGGCCTTTGGGGAGGGATCCGGGGGGAGTTTTGGGAGGGGTCTGGGGGGTCCTGGAGGGGTTTTGGGAGGGGTCTGGGGGGGTCCTGGAAGGGTCCTGGGTGGGGTCTTGGGAAGGGTCTGGGGGGGTCTCAGGAGACATCCTGGGCTGGGCTCGATTGGGGTCTGGGGGCTCTCAGGGGTCCTGGGCCAACCTTGGGGGTCTCTGGGGGGTTTGAGTTCCTGGAGGGGGTCCTGGGGAGATTTGGGGGTCCCGGGGGGTCCCAGGCCCACCCTGAGCCGGGGTCTGGGGGTTTGGGGGAGGAGCACAACAGGGGTTCCCCCTGCCCCGATTTTGGGGGTCTCCCATGGTGCCCCCTCCCCAAAAAGCTCCGAGGGCCCCTGAAGTGGCTCCTGTTCCACCGGGCGGTGCCCCTGACCCAGGACAGCCCCCAGTGAGTCTGGCGGGCTCTGGGGGGGTTTTGGGGGATTTTGATGGCGTTTTTGGGCTTTGGAGGATTTTGTTGGGAGTTTTGGGGGAATTATTGTGGTTTTGGAGAGAATTACTGGGTTTTGGGAGGGTTACAGGATTTTTCAGGGTTTTGTGGCTTTGGGGACATTGGATTTTGAGGGATTTTTTTTAGGGATTTGGGGATGTTGTTTTTTGGAGGGTTTATTGAAGTTTTTGGGAGTTTTTTTGAATTGTAGTGGGTTTCACTGGGATTTTATTGGATTCTTTGTGGTTTTGGAGAGTTTTATTGGCATTTTGGGGTGTTTAAGAAGAATTTGGGGGGGCTTTGCAGTTGTCCCAGGGTGTGGGGAAGGGCTGAGAGGCACCAAAATCTCCTTTAAACCCCTGAAAGTCCCAATAAAACTCACAAAATCCCAATTAAATCTCACAAAAACCTCATTAGAACACCCCAGAATTCCAATAAAAGCCCACAAAATCCCAATTAAACCCCACAAATCCCCCCCCAAAATGTACTCAAAACCACAAGAAAATCCCCCCAACACCCAAAGTAATCCTTGCAACTCCCAAAAACCCCACAAAATCCCCCAAAATCCCACCACAAAAAAAAACCCCCCAAAAAAACCAAAAACCAAATCCCCAAAGAACGCCATTAAATCCCCCAAAAAATCCAATAAAATGCCCAAAATTCCAGAGTTCCACAAAATATTTAGTTATTACAAAATACACACACCAGCACTGAGAGCTGCCCCCTCCACATACTCAGTTACACCAGAGCCAGGTTTTTGTTTGGCCAATGCCTCATTTACAATCCAATACATGTGGCTGGTCTGGAGATGGGCTGTCCCAAAAGGCGATTCTGGAACACCTGGGAGCTGATCATGCTGGTAGCGACCCAAGATTGGGATCGCTGGAGTCCTCCAGGCTGATACATCTGAATGCCACGGTTCCCATAACCTCATCAGGAAAAACTGTCCACACCTGGACCTGGATTGTTCAACCCTGGCTCAGAGAAAAGAACTTTAGGAATATGTGTGACTCTGAATAGAAAGAAAAGGCAGATGACTAAAATCCTGGCCTCGGGCAGAAAATTTCCTATAAAGAACTGCCGGGTCCAGGAGGGTGGTGTGTGTGTCCAGGGGAACCTCTGCCGAGAGGCTCCTTCCTGTCACACACCCAGCGCCGAACCCGGGCTCAGCGCTGTCCTTTTCCTTGTGGCTGGCTCAGAGAGAATTCATTCCTAAATAAATTATATATTATTTCATTTTTAATTTGGCTGGGCTAATTTTCATTTATAAAAGGGGAAAGGGGACTGTGGGGAGAGCAGAGAACAACAAATCACAATAACATAACTCTACATCAATAAAGCTTCTCTTAAGATACACACAATATTCATCCCTTAATTGCAAGAGCCAATCATCTTATTATCTCTCTATTACAGTTTGGATGGAGACCAGAACTAATACCTTGCAAAAGGAAAAGAGGGTACAAAGGTCCCTGCAGTCCCCTGGCCTGGTAATCCAGCCAGTGGGGAAAGGAAGAGGGCAGCATGTGGCCAGGAGTTTAAAAGGAGGCTGTGTCCTCCAAAATTTTGAGAGAGAAAACCCCAGCAGCAGATGTCCCCATGGACTCTCTCCCTTTATTCAAATAAAGATGCAGGGCTCCTCTGGCTCCCTTATGGACACTGGCTTTTCACAGCGTGGTTTGTATGCACACCCGTTTCCTTGTATCGGAGTATCACCAGCCTGCAGTGACTCCCTGCCACTCTGGTCTGCAGGAGAAATGGAACTAATTTCCATTAAGGCCCTCCCAGAGGGAAGGAAGAACACACCCAGAGGAGACAAGCAACCCCTGCAGGCATCCAAACTTCTGCACCAGATGCTGAGTGAGTCGCAGAGGGGACGTAGTGGGTGCATTTCCCTCAGCCTTCTGCTGAGACTCAGCAGCCGGGGGTTTGCTCTGCACATGTGTGTTGGACAATATACCAACTTTAATTTTTTTTTTTCATTTCTCTAGTCAGGCTTGTTATGGACAAATTCAATTGGGGAGGCTAATTATAGATAAATCAATTAACATGAATTTATTAAGCAAGCGGTATTAAGCAAAAGAAAGCGCTGGGTGGCCGGGGAGTCTCTGTTCTGCCACGGCGCACCTTCCCCCTTTTACCTTTTTGTTTTTATAGTCCCTTTTCTTTTTCTGGTTGACGTGTTTTCTCCCAATGTACTCTTCGCCGGTGCAATTGGTTGCTAGGGGGTGTTTTTTCTGCCCTTGGTGGTCATAAGGATGAAGGCTCCTCATCTTCCTTGCAGATTTTCCTTGGCCTAAAAGTTAACTTGTATATAATTAGTTACACAGTCTTCTATGCTAGTTGCATCTGCACAATTCTTAAGCAGAATACTTGCTGTTTTCCCCCATTCTCCTTCTCCTCCCACATCTTGAGATTCCCTACTCCATTCAGATTCTTATCTCCTTCAATGCTTGTTTTGATGAACAAAGACCTTTTTATTTATTACAATCCATTCTTTTTCTCTTTACCAATTTGTTCATTAAAACACTTTAACTTTTGGTAGCTTAAGACCAGGATTTCATCTACTTTTGAATCTCTGGGCAATGTTTCCTACCTATCTCTAATATGTGTTAGATGAGCTGCCTCTAATCTTCCTTTTACAATGACTATGTATTTATTAAGAATGCAAGTTTTAAAGTTAAACTTAGTAACAACAATATTACGGGACCTGCAATCTCCCTGATACAGAATTTCTCCTTGAGTGCCATACTCCAGAATTTTGCACCTCTCAGGGTACCATGAGACCTTTTGAAATTTATCTGGATGGGTGACAGCCTAGGCGGTTGCTATGGCTTTACAGCCCTAATACTCACAGATATTCCCCAGGATAATTTCAATATCCACCCCCCCAGGATTGGAAATAGGACACCAATAGGTAGCCCGGAGTTCAGGTTTACTCCATCTCCACATAGAGTTTACCAAGTCCTCATTAGTAACAAAAAAAAAAATGGGAGTTACAGTGGTGGCATTATGCTTAACAACTTTCCCTTGGTCTGTTTTGATCAGAGTCCAATTAAATGGCTGGTGTGCATAGTCCCCTTGACCAGGCCAGGTACAACATATAACTAATATGCACAGAATTTGCCAGCAAGGGTGGAGTCCAAATTGCCCCAGGGTTTGATTATCATTATCTCCCCATTCTCAGTGTTTGTTTTGACCTGTTATTGCCGGACTCACCTTTAACCTTGGGAGATCAGTATCCTTGAGGCAGTTCTTGAAATACCTTTGAATTGTCCCAGTCTGAGGGCTCTTTCCTCCACCGCTTCTTATCCCTCTGCCTCGCTCGCCAACTCGGTTGCTCCAAGCCGCGAGGCGCACCATCTTCTCAGCAGCAAGGATATTCTTCAGGAGGACCCTTACTCTGTTTTTGCTGCCTCTTTTTGAATGATTTCCAGTTTTTGTCCTTCACTTGTGGTGAGTCACACTGAATCCCAGGTAAAGTTTTCCAGCAATTCCCTTTTATAATTTGAACAATTGGGGGAATTGGTTCATTGGAGTGGAAACAACAATTTTCAGGTCTGGCCCCTTAGTAAACACCTCCCACCACTCTTGGGATTGTCTTTGTAGGGTCCCATTCTCTTCTCCAATCCTTAGGACTGACTCTGTCAGTTCTCTTTCTAACTGATAACACCTTTACAAATACCCCTAGGAGGAGTGCCTCTGTAACTATGGACCCACCACCGTTCCTGGCAAATTTTACAAACAGAGCATACAAAAAGGTAACAATTACAATCCTTATTTGTACAATATACTCTAAATCATTAGTTATAGGATAGCCATAGTCCAATATCTCACTCTACCAGCTGGTTCGTACAATTCTTACTGAGTCCATTCAGTCCATTTAAATGTGACCTTAAGGTCCCCGGGCTGGCTGGTTATTCTCCACGGCTCTTCGGCAGCAGCAGGAATTGGTCCCTTTATTCGGCTCACATGGGTCCATCCCTCCTCGGAGGTTCTGACTGTAATTTCTGTAGTGAGTAAAACAACATAAGGGCCTTCCCAATTTGGGGTCAGTGAGGTTTCTTTCCAGGTTTTTATTAACACCTTATCACCTGGATTTATATTATGGATTGCTAGGTCTAAAGGAGGTTTTTGCACTAGTAACTCAGCTCTTCTAAGCCCTTCCCGAGCCTTCACAAGTTGCATGACATATTGGTTAATTTGTTGATTACTTATTTCAGGGTGATCTATAGGAGAATCCATGTCATAAGGCATCCCATAAAGCATTTCAAATGGAGAAATTCCAATATCAGTTCTGGGCTGAGTTCCTATATTTAACAAGGCTAAATGTAAATATTTTACCCAAGATAACTGTGTTTTATACATCAATTTAGTTAGTTGTTTATTAATTTTCCCATTTACACTTTCCACTTTACCCAAGCTTTGTGGATGCCAGGGAGTATGATATTGCCACTTTGTTCCTAGCGTTGTAACTACTTCTTTAATTATTTTGGAGGCAAATTGTGGCCCTCTGTCTGAGTCTATTACTTCTGCTAGTTCATAGCGGGGGATTATCTCTTCTAATAGTATTTTTACTACTGTTTGTGTAGTTGCCCTGAAGGTAGGGAATGTCTCTACAAAGTGAGTCAAGTGATCTGTTATCACCAATAAGTGTTTATACCTTCCTACTTTAGGCAAATCAGTAAAATCGATTTGAATGTGGGAAAACGGTCTATGTGCCAATTCCCGTCCCCCCATTTCCCACACCACTCAGGATTTCTCACACCTGGGTCTACTCCTGGGTCAGGGGTCTCTTCAGCCCCTCTAGAAATCTCAGCCCTCATTCTAGAGAGACTGCAGACTGTATAGAGAAAACTTACCAGATTAAACACCAGGAAGATGGTCTTTTTAACAGTCAGGGGAAACTGAACATTCTCTAATAGGGAGCTAAGAGATTCAGAGGAGAAGAAAGAAAGCAAAGGTTTAAAAGCCTCATCCCTTGCTACTCCTCTAACAAACTGGCTGCACAACCATGACCATGAGCCATGCATTCCTGGAACAGACTTCAGCACCTTCATAAACTCCCTGTAAGCCATGACACCCAAGCCCAGCCTGATGGATATTCTGGTCAGTGCTCTTCTACTCCAAAAACTACGTATTAGGGACCATACCAGAGCTATTCCTGGATAAAAAAATAAACCTAGGGACCATAGAGGGATTAAAATCTCAAAAAACCCTAGGGACCAGAGACACATGCAAGCCTTCACCCCAAGAGACACTATGAATTCAAACAACATAACCAGTAATTGCTCCATACCAACACAAAGTAATTGGAACCAAAATATGATTACAACAGGGTTTTTTTCCACTCTCTCAAGCCACAAGTTTTGCAGAAAAATACTTGTTCTAGTTTAGGGCAAATTTTGGAGAAAACCTCTGAAAGGAGCCCGCAGAAAACAAACCCCCACAGCCCATCCCCACCCACCTGGTTCGGGAAGAATTTTCTCTGAGAGAAATGGAAAAGAACCTGTTTATTTAACAAACAAAACCCTTCCCAGCACTAAAAAAATGAACAACATCAGATGACAACAAAACTCTTTCACCACTCTGAAGAGATGACAAATCCAGAAAGTCTCTCCTGGGAGTGGTCGCCGGGTCTGGGCGCTGGGGATTGCTCTGGGCACTGGGGATGGCTGCTGCAGATCACAGAGTGCAGGCTCTGGGTGCTCCTCGGTGTTTCCCTGGTCCCAGTCCAGAGCAAGTTGGAGTGATATTCAGGAAAGGGAAAGGAAAAAAAACAGTCCAGGGAAAAAAATTGGACTGCTTAGCTCAACTAACTAACATGCAAAAGCAAAGGCAAAAGCAGAAGCAAGCAAGCAAAGCAAGCAAAGGAAAGCCTGCAAGCAAAGCAAAACCAAGCCAGCCAGCTTCTGCAAAAGCAGAAGCAAGCAAGCAAAGCAAGCAAAGGAAAGCCAGCAAGCAAAGCAAAACCAAGCCAGCCAGCACCAGCCTCTTCTAGACAACTGACCATGGGGGAGGTGAGCCGGCTGGTAACAAGACAAAACAAACCTTCACTTTCTGAGTCAGTTCTGAAAGCACAGAACATAATATCAAACATAAACAAAACACAGGATTGGGGATACAATTACCATAACGTCACCCTAGGACATTCCACCCCTTATCTCCATACTGTCAACATCATGTAAAAACTTCATCAAGTAAAAACTTCCATCTTTCACTTACTCATACACATTTCCTTCCATCTCACTTACTCAAACCTTCAACACTTACACATTTCCTTCTGTCTCATGTCTGTGTGTTTTCATGTACAGACACTGGCAGTACCATCCAGCAAACAGTGATATTTGCATAAGTCTCACCCCACAATCAGATCTCCCTGAGGTACACATTGTGTTGCTCCATCTCTCTGCATTATCCACCATGTACAACCTGGTCCCTGAGCAAAGACAATCCCACAAATGAGTTTGTCTGTACTTGAGGCAGAATTGATCCACACTGTTTTACCTAACAAACCTCTGACATGTGCCACTGGGACTTTACCTCCATCTAATATATTCAGGGACTCAAACTGGGCAGGACCTGCTCGATTGGTGGAAACTTGGCTGTTAACTAACCAGGTGGCCATTTCTAAATGTTGCTCCCAATTTTTGAAAGATCCCCCACCCAATACTTTTAAGGTGGTTTTCAACAGTCCATTGTACCTCTCCACTTTGCCTGCAGCTGGTGCATGGTAGGGGATGTGGTACACCCACTCAATGCCATGTTCCCTAGCCCAGGTGTTGATAAGGCTGTTCTTGAAATGAGTCCCATGGTCTGACTCAATCCTCTCAGGGGTACCATGCCTCCAAAGGACCTGCTTTTCAAGGCCCAGGATGGTGTTATGGGCTGTAGCATGAGACACAGGGTAGCTTTCCAACCATCCAGTGGTGGCTTCTACCATGGTGAGCACGTAGCGCTTGCCTTGGCGTGTCTGGGGCAGTGTGATGTAGTCAATCTGCCAGGCCTCCCCATACTTGTACTTGGACCCCCGCCCATCATACCAGAGGGGCTTCACCCGCTTGGCCTGTTTGATGGCAGCACATGTCTTACAGTCATGGATCACCTGAGAAACACTGTCCATGATTAGAGCCACCCCTTGGTCTTGCCCCCTTATAGGTGTCATCTCTGCCCTGATGGCCTGAGGCATCACGGGCCCATCATGCTAGGAACAACTCCCCCTTGTGTTCCCAATCGAGGTCTATCTTTGATACCCCTATCTTTGCAGCCTGATCTACCTGCTGATTGTTTTGCTGCTCTTCATTAGCTCTACTTCTGGGGACATGGGCATCTACATGGTGAACTTTCACAGGTAACTTCTCTACCCAGGTACCCATATCTTTCCACTCTTCCGCAGCCCAAATAGGTTTTCCTCTGTGCTGCCGGTTAGCCTCTTTCCACCTCTCCAGCCACCCCCACATAGCATTAGCTACTATCCATGGATCAGTGTAGAGGTAGAGCTTTGGCCACTTCTCCTTTTCTGCAATGTCTAGGGCCAGTTGGACGACTTTGAGTTCAGCAAGCTGGCTTGATCCACCTTCCCGTTCAGTGGCCTCTGCAACCCATTGTGTGGGACACCATACAGCTGCTTTCTACTTCTTATTCATCCCTACGATGTGACAAGAACCGTCAGTGAATAGAGCCTAATGTGTTTCCTCTGCTGGCAGTTGGTTGTATGGTGGAGCTTCTTCAGCCTGTGTCACTGGTTCTTCGTCTTCATCTGTGACACCAAAACTTTCACCTTTGGGCCAATTTGTAATTAATTCCAAAATCCTGGAGCGATTCAGTTTACCAATATGGGCACGCTGCATGATGAGAGCAATCCACTTGCTCTGTGGAACTCTGGTGGCATGGTGGGTGGAGGGAACCTTTGCTTTGAACATCCAGCCCAGTACTGGTAGTCGGGGTGCCAGGAGAAGTTGTGCTTCTGTACCAATCACCTCTGAGGCAGCCTGGACTCCCTCGTAAGCGGTCAAGATTTCCTTCTCTGTTGGGGTGTAGTTGGCTTCAGACCCTCTGCAGCTCCAACTCCAAAATCCCAGTGGTTGGCCTCGAGTCTCATCAGGCACCATCTGCCAAAGGCTACAGGACAGACCATGGTTCCTGGCTGCAGAGTAGGCCATGTTCTTCACATCTGGTCCTGTCCTGACTGGGCCAAGAGCTACAGCATGAGCAATTTCCTGCTTTATCTGGGCGAAAGCTTTCTGCTGTACAGGGCCCAGTGGAAATCGTTTTTCCTGTGGGTGACCAGGTAAAGAGGGCTCACAATCTGGCTGTACTTGGTAATGTGCATTCTCCAAAAACCTGTAGCATCTAGGAAAGCTTGTGTTTCCTTCTTGCTGGTCGGTGGAGCCATCACATTGATCTTGTTGATGACCTCTGTGGGAATGTGACGCCATCCGTCTTGCAACTTTACTTCCAGGAATTGGATCACTTGGACAGGTCCCTTGACTTTGCTCTTCTTGATGGCAAAGCTGGCTTCCAGCAGAATCTGGATGATCCTCTCTCCTTTCTCAAATACTTCCATTGCCGTGTTGTCCCACACAATGATGCCATCAATGTACTGCAGGTGGTCTGGAGCTTCACCCTTTTCCAGTGCAGCCTGGATCAGTCCATGGCAGATGGTGGGGCTGTGCTTCCACCCTGGGGCAGTCGGTTCCAGGTGCACTGCACACCCCACCAGGTGAAAGCAAACTGAGGCCTGCCCTTTGCTGCCAGAGGAATGGAGAAAAACACTTTGGCAATGTCATCCATGGCATACCACTTTGCTGCCTTGGACTCCAGCTCGTGCTGGAGTTCCAGCATGTCCGGCACAGCAGCGGTCAGCAGTGGAGTCACTTCATTCAAGTCCACAGTCAATCTCCATTCTCTGTCAGAAAAGTGGGGCTCGCACAGGCCAAATGGGGCTGTTGAAGGGCAAGTGGGTTTTGCTGACCACCCCTTGGCTCTCCAGCTCATGGATCATGGATCATTCCAATTCATGTAGATGGGGATCCAAGCACCTTGATTTGTCTGATACTGCCAGTCGTGCACTGTTGAAGTGGCAGTTGGTACTTGTTGTTCTTCCACCCTTAGGAGTCCTGCTGCAGATGGGTTTTCTGGTAGTCCAGGCAAGGTGTTCAAGTGCTTAATGTCCCCTGCCTCTACAGCAGCTATGCAAAAGCCTGCCTGAGTCCCTTTGGGTCTCTGTAACATCCGTTCCGGAGGAAGTCTATGCCCAGAATACACAGGCCCTCTGGGCTGGTCACAGTGGATGTTTCTGCTGCTCCTTCCCAGTCAGGCTCACCTTGGCTCCCACCAGGGTCAATTGCTGCGATCTCCCCGTCACCCCGGCAATGGAAACAGGTTCTGCCCCCACATGTCCCGATGGCATTAGTGTACACTGCACACCAGTGTCAAATAAAGCATCGTATTTTTGTGGTTCTGATGTGCCAGGCCATCGGATCCACACCATCCAGAAGATCCAGTTTTCCAGTGCCTCTTCCTGGCTAGAGGCAGGGCCCCTCTAACCCTGGTTATTATTTCTGGCTGGGCCTGGTGGGCCACAGGTGTGAGCTGCTGTTGCTCTTCTGTGTGCTGAGTCCAGAGCAGGTTTGAGCAGGTCTGAAGAAAGAAAAAGCCACAGTCCAGGGAACTTCTTTGCCTCAGCTAGATAAAAATAACTAAAAGCAAAGGAGAGCTCTGAGGGTAAGTGAGCCGATGCATGGTATTTTCCTGGCGGGTAGTTTTAGTCTCCACAAGCTGGTGGCCAAGCTTGCAGAAACCACAGGGAACCCTCCTGATCCAAGGGGATCTTCACCATCACTCCCTTGGATCCTCACTCTTCCCCAAAAGGTTGGGGCATCCCCTGAGGGTACCCTCCACTCATCAGGAGGGTGCTTTTCTAGTCTCTCTCTTACCCAAACCTGGACTCTCCCCCAAAGGCTGGGGTATCCCATGAGGGCTGAGAGATTAGAAAAGACAAGAATAGGGCAGCAATTTTCCATCAAACGATGACATGTTTATAAGAATAGGGGAGAATCTAATATTTTGCAAGAAGTTCCTGACATCCATGCACCTTGTTGAAATCCAGCTGCGTCAAGCTCCTCCCCTGTAAGTTCCCCTGTGGCTTCTGTGAAGCTCCCTGTACCCTCTGTCCCTTGGACTTCCCAAAACCCTACCCTATCCTCCCTTGGGGATGGTGTTGGCCACTGCACCCCAAGCGTCCCGCCGGACACTGTTCAGAGCTCTCGAGGGAACTGCAGTGCACCTGGCACTCCTTTCCAAGGTGGCGCTGGCCACGCTGCTTGGAACCCCCTTTCCTGCCTTGAGCTTTCTTCTCCAGCCCCAAGTTTCCCTCCAGCTCCACCCCTTCCGCAGAGGCCCCTGCACGAATCGCCTGTGGGGGCCAGTGTCCTTTGTTGGAAGGTGGTGTTGGACCATCCCCATTTCTTATTCCAGCTCCTCCTCTGGGGGGAGGATCACCTATGGGGCCTCCCATCAGGGGACCCTCCTTCTTGGGAGATCACCCTCTTTTATGGAGGGACCTCCTTCGGAGGAAGGTGGAGCTGGAAACCTGCACCTGGAATCCTCCATTTTGTCTCTCCCTAGGATGGTGGCGCCCAGGTCCGTCCCCTTACCGATACCTCATAACACTTGTGGCAGTCACCAAAGTAATCAGATTTCTTCTTATTATCTAAATCAATTATGAATTCAATTAGTATTTAATTTTTGGAAGAATCTCCCCAAAGCCCTTGACCCTTCGTAGCCTTTGTGGAAACTGTTCAAGATAATTAACCTACAAGCTTCCACAGTTGGGATAAATGAAAAAGGGAACCAAAAAGAACAGTTTAAAACATGTTTTAAGTATAGAAAACAGAGACATGAAGCAAGTGTTTGCCCATCAAAGTCAAAAATTTGATTTACCTGTAAAAAGAAAGATCACACAAGAAAAAACTGTCCAAATAATAAAAAAAACTACTATCATCATAATGAAAATAAAAATAAACAATTGAATGAATATAAGAACAAAATTATTCAAGAGTGACTGCACAAGTTCCCCATGCATTTCCTTAATTATACCCTACCAAATGTTCCTTTTAATTTCAATATTGTTTTAAAGTTTTCACAGTATGCTTTGGAAAAAGAGTTCATTAATTTACGTGTAGGCCTTATTTAAACTTCATGATCTTTGTTGATTTTTCTTTAACCATTTTCCCACATTTCCAACTAAATTTCTTGACTAAAAAAATGTTCATTATATTCTTGATACTTTAAAATAATCTGCTTGTTAAGTTATATTTTATAGAGAGAGGAATCGTTCTGTCCAGTTATTACCCACAGTTGCATAAAATAAAATGAGCAAGACCACATCTCCATTCGCTGATCACATCCTACAAGAGGAGTGACCTCCAAAATCACTTTCAAACCCCAGAAAATGCAGATTCCTCGGTGATTCATGCTTCAAGCCCAGTCTTACTTCAAGATAATTCCACTGCAATTCCTCTTCCTGACCCTGATTCCAAATATAATAACTTTGTGCATTTTATATTAAATTTCTTATGCGAAGAAGATCATTACCTCATGCATTATGGTCACGAGTAGTTCATTTTTTCCTGGTAAGTATTGAATTCTTTTCTGTTGCAGTAATAATTTGTCATATGCTAAAATCTGTTATATGATAGATTATGTATATGATATGTTACATAATAGATTCATAAATTTGTTTTGAACCCCAGAACTCTCCTCCCTTTTGTAAAAAGAAACAGGGAGATGTTGTGGTGTGTTTTGCTTTGAATCCAAGGTTGCCCCCCGTTCTCCTGCCTAATCCACTTCCTTCCCAGTTGCCAATTTTCCCAAGCCCTTCCCTAACCTCCTCCCTTCCATGCTGTCAATCCTCCCTATCCCTACTCCTGTCTCTAGAGAGTTTGGTGTCTGTCTTGTTGTCCTCGATACCCCACTCCTTACTTTGTGTTATTTCCCTCCCCCCCATTTTCCCTGATAGGCTCATAGGCTATTTGCCTCACCTTATATTCCTCCCTTACCATATCCTCACTGGTTCACTTTCCTACACCCGCCTCCTGAGTTGCTGTATAAAAACTTCTGTTCACCCCCCGCCAGTCTTGTCGGGGAGCCCAGGAATAAATCCATCTTGTTCTACACCAAGACCCGTGTCATCGCTGTCTGTCCCTGCGCCGGACCTGCCGATAGCTGGGAATTGCAGAGCTTGCAGGGGGACGGTCGCGCCCCTGCTGCAGCCGCCCAGCACGCCCCGCACAGCACGCTGCAACACTCCTGGTTAGGTGGAGAAGTCCGAGCTGAGCGCAAAGGTGCAGATGGAGCAGCCGTGCACCAAAATGCTCGGTGGGAAGGATGATCCAGGACCCATAGGCCTGGCAGCCTGAGCTTGCTCCAGGGGAAGGCCTTGGAGCAGATCCTCCTGAGTGCCATCCCACGGCACGTGCAGGGAACCAGGGAGTCTGTGGGAGGGTGGGAAACTCTGCAGAGGGACGAGAGATCTGGGGCTCCTGGCAGGGTGTTGAGGGCTTTTGTGTGGGAGCTTGTGGGGGTTGGTGTTGGTGGGGTGTTGCGGAAGCTTTCCTGAACTGAGGATTCTTACTTGACAGATTCTTCTGTGCCTTCGCTGCTAAGGTTTTTTTTGTGCTGAAGGCAATAACTTGAATGAGAAAATACTTTCAGCATGGAGTAAGAGCTTCTAACAGAGACCAAGTCTTGCCAGCAGTTGCTCCAGGTGTTCCTGCCCACAGCCCCTGCAGGCAGGAGCACAGCCCCCAGTGCACCTGGGCTTTGGCTCCCTCTAGCACAGAAGCCCCCCAGGGGCACAGGTCTCTGGGGCAGGAGATGGCACCAGCGCTGCCAGGGCTCGGGGGCTGGCAGGTCTGATTGGGCAGGGACTCTGCCTCACCTGCTGGTGCCAGTGCTCCCTGGGCCCCAGGGCTCAGAGCAGCATTCCTGCCCTGGCCCACAGTTCCTTGTCTGTGCCACACTCGCAGGTTTGGGATGGCCACGAGCCAGGACGTGTCTCGAGAAGGCCGTGCCAGCTTCTGTGGAAGGCCCTGTGCCCTTCCCAGCGCGGCTGCATTGGCAGCCCTGGGGGCTCCTTCTGCTGCCCTGAGCCCGCAGAGCAGGGCAGTGTTTGCTGATGGTCTGAGCCGTTCCTAAAAACTCTGTTAGTCTGTCTTGGACACTTGGGGTGAGGGATTCCTTCTAACCTGAGCCACTTTGGGTGGGCAGGGCGTGGCCCCAGGGCAGGGGGCAGCATGTGTAGGGGCCCTTTGTGACACACTGCAGCATGGTCACTATGGCACGGAACAGCGTGTCAAAGGGCCCTTTGTGACACGTGGTGACATAGGAGCTGGTGGTGACAAGGCCCGCCACAGTGCTCCGAGCACGTGACAGGACAGGACGGGACAGAGCAGTGCTGTGAGGAGCCCCCGCACAGCGCACTCGTTCATGTCTGACCCAGAGCTTTTCTGAGGTGTTATTGCTGCAGCCGACCTCGAGGCCAGACCACAGGACTTGCTGACCCGTGGCCTTCCCGAGGCTTCTCTTCTGCAGGTGCCCTCGAGGGCAGAGCGTGGGACTTGTTGCCCTGGAGGTATCTCCCATCCCTGCCTCCAGTGCCCTTGAGGCCAGAGCACAATTCTTGACAGGAGTCTCCTGTGCTTGTGACAGGAGCCCTCGAGACAGAGTGCAGGACTTGCTGTCCTGAGCCTTCCTGAGGCTTCTCTCTTGAAGGTGCCTTCCAGGCACAACTGCAAGACTTGCTGACTCAGAGCTTTTCCGAGGCATCTCTCCTGGAAGGAGCCATAAATCCAGCAACTGACATGGAGCAGAGACCTCCAAGAGTGCCCAAGCTGGCCTGGGTGGAGGAAGAGGAAGAAGGCCCTGGACCTGCCCCTGCACACGAGACTGAAGAAGTAGTGCCATCCAAGCAGCTGCAGGAGGGTGAGTGGCAGAGCTGGGCTGCTGGGCTGCAGGGCTGGTGGTTGCAGCCAGCTTGGCCCCATCCCATCCCATCCCATCCCATCCCATCCCATCCCATCCCATCCCATCCCATCCCATCCCATCCCATCCCATCCCATCCCATCCCATCCCATCCCATCCCATCCCCTGGGGCCATGCCCATGGACAGGATGGAATAGGGGACGGGCAGACACTCCACAGCCGTGCTCCGTGCCCTGGGCCAGCGCAGGGCTGTCCCTGCCTGGGCAGCGCAGGGCTGGGCTGTGTTCTCCGGTCTCTCCTGCAGCCCCTCAGCTCGGGCTGCGCTCGCTCTTTGCCAGGTGCAGCCGTGCAGCGCACACGAGAGCAGAAACGCACCCATGGCCGCTTCCGCAGAACAGCGCAGGTACCTGCAGCCATCCCCACCTGGGCTGGGCCTGCATGCACCGCTCAGCCAAACACCAAGCTTGGAGCATTCCATGGAACATCCCTGGCTTTCTGCCCTTCTCCTACAGCTGGTTTGCAAATTCATCAAGAGGATTCGGGAGGAAGAGACCACCATGGGCAGAGGGCTCAGAGCATATGCACCCATCTTCAAAACCAAGACCTCTGCTGCCCTGGCTGATATGCTGGTAGAGGAGGGGTTTTCCAATCCAAAGCAAGTAAGCAGTCTGTGGCCAGGGTTTGATCCTCCCAGAAATTGCTTGGCCTCCCAAGCCACGCCTGCTGCTCCATGGAAGCCTTTGAGGCCATGGCAGTGTGGTGGCAAGGGAAGCACTCCTCTGGAGGCTTTCCAAGTCTCCCCTGCCTTCTCCAGGTGCCGGCCATGGTGAGGTACATCCACCAGTGGCTCGAGGCCAACCAGTTTGCTGAGCACAGGCTGAACAGGACCCTGCTGGATCTCACCGAAGAACGGCCCGCTGACGTAGTAATGACACTCCTGCGTGTGGCCCCATCCTGTGACAGGTATGGGGCCCACCTGCCCAGAGGGCTCAGGGCTCCCCAGCCCATCAGCCTGCACAGCTTGTCCCAGGTGTCTGACCAACAGAGAGTCCCAGGGCCCTCTGGCTGCTCCCTCTGCTAGCCCTGGCACGTCAGCCCCCGAGCCTGCTGCCATGTTCTCTCGCTGCCCCTCAGGGGCCTGTCCCCACAGGGCTGGGCTGCCTGAGTGCAGCTGGTGAGGGGCAGTGGGCAGAGGCAGAGCTGGCAGCCAGCTCAGCTCCCCACTGCTGCCCAGGCCACGGTGCTGTGTCTCAGACCCCCCTGAGACGGAGCTCTGACCCCACAGAGGTGCTTTGACCATGTGGAAGAGCATCATGTGCTCAGTGAGGACTGCAGAACTGGCCATGCTCGTACTCCTCGATGTGCTGGGAAGCTGGCCAGAGCACAGCACGTGCACCTCCGATGGGGACAAATCGGGTGTCTTTGTCCTGGCTGTGAGTTTCTGCTTTTGCTGGCCCCAAGGCCACCTCTCCAGCAGTTCTCCATCCTCCCTCCCCCACTGCATCTCCCTGCCTCAGGCGCTGGGCTGAAACCTGGCCTCGGGGCAGCTCCAGGGCCACCAGGCCCGGTGCTCCCCCTGTGGCTCTCCAGGCCTCTCCCTGCCATGCTCGGGCCCTGCCACACAAACACCTCGGCACTGAGCCCTGTCTCAGGGGGCTTTGTCCTTTGCAGGCAACTGTGGTGATATGGAAGATCCTCCAGCTGCCCTGTGTCCCACATATGGTGACTGTCTATCTCCCCCACCTATTTGTGCATCTGCTCTTCCAAGTTCTCTTCAGCACTCTGGATATGCCAGAGGAGGTCGATACCTTCTGGAAGGGATGCCAGCAGCAATATGGCCTTGCCACCAACCCCAACAGGTGCTCCATGCCAGTCCTCCTGTCCTTGTCATATCCCTGGGCAGGAGCCTGTGCTCCCAGCGTGACCTGGCCTTTGCTCTGCACACAGGTTTGCAGTGCAGACCCTGAAGTCCCTGCTCTGCGAAATGCAGCACGAGGATGCGGTGGTGGCAATGGAACACAAGTGTGGCTGGGACAAGCTGCTGTGTGCTGACACCTACCACCATGCCGTGGGTCTGCTGGCCAAGTGAGATCCCCCTTCTCCCCGCTGCCTCTGACATTTGTGCTCTGTGCCTGGGGTGCCCCACACAGTCCCTGGGGCCATGGGCCAGAGGGCCTTGTCACCGAGGCACAGCCAAGCAGACTGGAAAAGGCTGGGAGAGGAGGGTGCCCACAAGGCGCCACCTCCCAAATAGCCCAGGGGCCCTTGCAGGATGCTGGGGAAAGACCAGACCTCTGTGAGTCAGTCCTGGGAGAGGTTTGTCCCCCTGGCCCACAGTCTTGGTTATTTTGTCTCCTGCCAGGGAGATGTCCTGTGTCTCCATCCCCTTGTGCTCCCGGATCGCTCGCTACCTGCTCCGGCTGCTCAGCGCACAGGAGCCACGCTGGGAGCTGCCCGCCTTGGCGTTCTTTGTGGAGGTGAGCCTGAGGTCCAGCGCTGCCTCGCTCAGCTGCCTCCCGGCTCTCTGCCCTCTCGTAGCTGCATCTGCCTGGGACGGAGCCCGCGCCCTGTGCTGCTGCCTGGACTCAGCCCTGTACGGTTCTGGGCTCCTGCTGGACGGTCCCCTGTCACTGCCCTGTGCCTTTCAGGTCCTCAAGTGCCTGGACATGAGTGAACGCGGTGCTGACAGAGTCCTGCAAGTCTTGTCAAGGCACCTGCGGAGCGGGTGCAGGGAGAAGCGTCACCTGGTGCTCAGGGCCCTTCTGGATCTCATCAATGATCCTTTGATGGTGAGAAGGGGGCAGGGGCTGAGGCTGTGCTCGGGAATGCAGTCGCTTGGGCTTGGCTGGGCTTTGGGCACTGGGCCAGCTGCTCCCAGCTCTCCTGCCTCCTGCTTCAGCTGCCCAAGTGCTTCAGAACAGCCCTTTGGCCTCTAGGCCCTGCGGCAGCAGGATGGCCTTTCACAAACTTGTGTTCCGCACAGAGCAAAAAAATGTGGAGCCTGACTGAAGGTCTTGTGGAGCTCCTGTGGGACGCAGATGCAGAGATAGTTAGCATGACAGCCACGCTCCTCAACTTTATCATCTTGGACAAGGACATGCTGATACCCAGCCCCATCGCACTGCAGCTGGTTGAGGCGCTCCTGCCACTCCTTGACCACGTAAGGCTCCCTGCCCCCAGCCATGGCCACTGGCTGCTGCCCGGACACTTTGAGCCCTGCGGATTTTCAGGCACCATGCTGAGCCCCATGCAGCCAATGCTGAGGTCTTTTTTCCTTCCCTTCATACAGGACAATAGCCAGGTGAAGCTGCTCTCCATAGTGCTCCTTGGAACACTGGTGACTCTTCCACAGGAAAAGGAAAAAGAGGCCCTGATGACACATGTGCACCAGAGCCTGCTGCCACTCTTCTTCCACTGCCATGATGAGAATCAGCGAGTGGCACAGGTGAGGACTCCTGGGCTGCTGCTGTTTCCCCGGGAGGGGCTGGGCTGGCCCTGCCCTGGTGCCTCGCAGGCTGCAGCCTCCTCCAGGCCCTGGCACAGGGACACAGGTCCTGCGCCCTGGGCTGTGGGGCCATCTCTTCATCTCTGCTGCTCTCCAGGCTTCTCAGGAAACGCTGCTTGGTGCAGCCGAGTTCCTGAAGAGGAGTGAACTTCAAAAACTGGTGAAGAGCAAGAAGCTCTGGAAGTTCACCGAGTGGCTGGTAAGGAGGGCTGGGAAGCCGCAGCCCCAGCCTGGAGCAGCCCCTGAGCACGGTGCTCGGTGTGCGGGCTGTCAGCTGTGCCCCTGCCCGCTGCTGCAGCCCGAGGCCGCGCGGGCTCTGCTCCAGGCTCCTGCGGCCCGAGCCGGGTGCCCATGGAGCCCCGGCCCGGGGGGCTGCGGGGCGGCACCGCGGCTCCCCGGGCAGCAGCCGGCCCTCTGCCCCTCCAGAGCCCGGCGCCGGCGGCTGCTGGCCGCACCTCAGGGCTGTGCGGGCAGGGGAGGCCGGGGCTGGCACGGGGAGCGCCCGGCCCAGGGGCTGAGCCCGCGCCAACCCTTCCCTGCTGCCGCTCTCTGCAGCTGGCAGAGGACAGGAGCAGAGTGGCCGAGCACCTGCGCCGGGCCCTGCCCTACCTGCGGAACCTCCAGGAGCCCCTGCGAGAGGCGGCCGTCAGGTTCATGGGTGAGCCACGAGCCCGGGCTCCCTCACCGCCCCGCCGCAGCTCAGCCGCAGCCCCGGCTGCTGCCCCGGCAGCGCCACCCGGGCCGGTGCCGCGGAGCCCCGCCTGCCCTGGGCGCTGCTGCCGCCCTCTCCAGCCGTGCCCTGGGGCGGCAGCGAGCGGCGAGGGCCCGGCCCGAGCCCTGCCGGGCCAGGAGGCCGTGTGGGCACAGGGCTGGCGGCGCCGCTGGCAGGGAGCTGTGCCCTGGGCTGACAGGCTCTGTGTTCCCAGGGACGGCCGGGCGGCACCTGAGGGGGAGGAATGAAGAGCTCCAGATCATCTCTGAGGGTGAGCGAGGGCAGCGGGCTGCCAGCGGGGGCTGGCGGGGGAGCTGCGAGCCCTGCCCCGGCTGCGGAGGGCTCTGCTCCCTGTGCGGACCAGGGCCGGTGTGGGCAGTGCACACAGAGCTTTCAGGGCACCTGGGGGATTCGTGGCCAGCAGCTTCGGGCTGATCCGGCTGGTCCCTGCTCCCTGCTGGCCATGGCCGGAGCCGGCTGGAATGGCCCTGGCACAGAGTCCCCTCGGGTCCCCTCAGATGTGGGAACTGACCATGGCTCTGTTCCTCTCTCTTTCAGCCCTTGAAGGAATGGCAAATGACATCAGTGTCGCCGTCGGAAGTCTGGCAGTTCAAACATTGTACGTCCTCCAGGCAGTAGAGCGAGCTCGATATTCCATCATCGACAACCTGCATGATCGGCTCTGCAGGGCATGGGGGAGACGGCCTCGTCTGTGGGGGCTCGGCTGGCTGCGCTGCTGGAGCTCTGCAGAGAGCTGATCCCTGAGGCTCTGTCTGCAGGGGCCACCTGAGCCAGCAGGAATGCTTCATTTATTCAAGATTGTTCTTTCCTTCTTTTTGTTTTTCTTTAGCATATAAATATAGGATGTGTTGTAATAGACAGACTGCCAGGATCTTTCTTTTGCTGCCCAGGTTCTGCAGGGTCTAGGGGAAGAGGGAGAAAAGGGTTCCTGGGCTCAGCAAGCTGCCCAGGTATTCAGGGTTGCAGGGAAAATGGCCAGAAGCCCCTTGGCCTTTGGTGGCTCTGCTGAAGCCTTTGTGCTGCCCACAGAGCAGATGGGCAGGGGCTGGAGCTGTGGGGATCTCTGTGAGAGCAGTGCCTGGAGATGGCCACAAGCCCTGTCCCAGGCAGGAAGCGCCATCCGTGTCCTCCTGCCCATGTGTTGCTGGCCGGATTGCTGAGGGCTCCCAGGCGCCTCTTGATGGGCTCCTCTGGAGCTCCTGTGGGGCTGTGGCGCTGCTGCTGGGCAGGTTGGCCGGGCTGGGGAGATCCTGAGGGGACGGGACCACAAAGGGATGAGGGGCTGCGGAAGCCTTGACAGGATGAGGCAGTGGGAAGGTACAGGGGGGACGTGTGAGGGAGTGGGTAACGTTGGCTTGGGGAGGAAAGTGGGTTGGAGTCAAAGACACCACTCACCCCGATGTTGGTGTGGCAAACAGAGCACATTTATTCTCAAGCCCTTCCTTCTAAAGGGCCTTTGAAATACCCAGTCTGGATGATTTCACTGCTCTGACCTCTGTGCCCCTTCAGATTCTGGCCTGGGCAATGCCTGCAGCCTTGGGAGAGATGTGATGGGCCCGGCCCCTGTCAGTCAAAGCAGGGCTGGTACATTCACCCCGTACAAGCCAGCCTGCACGGTGACACACGGCAACAGAGTGCGAGGCACAGCTCCAGGAGCTCCCCGTGAACCTCTGGGACCACTGTCTGCCCCAAGCTTCAGGGGCTGCAGTGGGAGCCCGGCTGGGCTCTGCCCTGGGGCCATCCTGCAGGGACAGCTGCAAACCGCCTGCAGCTTTGGGAATGGCATTAGTGCCTATGGTGGGGGGGAAGCTGCAAGTCCTTGACTGCTGTCTTGTGTTGCTGAGAAGAGGAAGGACATCTCGGAACTGGGGATGCTGTATTTGATGTCAAGCGGGCAACTTTGTGGTAGGGGAGCTGCGTGGGCCTAAAGGACCCAGGGGTGCCGGTCAAGAGCAGCTGAAGTTTGGCCAGCGCCTGCCCAGGTGTCCAAGAAGGCCAAGGATGCCCTGGCCTGTGTCAGCAGCAGTGGGGCTGCAGGAGCAGGGCAGTGACCATCCCCCTGGGCTGGGCAGCTCTGCGGCCATAGCTGGGAGTGCTGTGTCCACTTGTGGGCCCCTCTGAAGCAGAAAGTCCTTGAGGGGCTGGAGCATGTGCAGAGAAGGACACGGGAGCTGGGGAAGGCTGTGGAGTGCAAGGCCAAGGAGGAGGTGCTGAGGAAGCTTTAGCCTGGAAAACGGGAGGCTCATGAGGGACCTTCAGATCCACAGATCCGTACATGACAGTGCTCACCACAAGGGCTGTTTCCCTGCCAAACATGCCTCACTGCATCCAAGTGCTTTAGCCACCTGAGGAGGGGACACTTCCAACTTGTAGTTTGTTGGTTTGCTAGGAGGAGAAGCCCCGCCCATTTTCTCTCTTTCCAGCAAGTAAAGAGTCTCCTGCACAACCTTTCCTGCCCTTTTCGTGCACTGCACGGGATTCTGATCCAGTTTGAGTTTTCCTTTTCTGCCACAGCAGTAACAAAGTCCGTGCTGGCTATCTCCTGCTTTTCCATTTCAGAGCTTTCAAGAGCTAAAAGCCACATTGTGCAGAGGCACCGTTGCTTGCTGATGGCAGCCAGGGAGGACTATCAAATTCATAGAGTTCATCAAATAGAGTTCTGTTGAGTTAGCCCATTTTAATCTGGTCGGAGCGACTTAGAGTCCCATCGCTAACAAAGTTGCTGATTTCTCCTTGGAAGTGGTGTTTGTGGATGCGAGGAGGAACGAGGTTATAAATGAGAGGTAACGGCCTGTCCCTCATGCTTCTCTCTTGCCGCAGATGGCAGAAGGAACAGCGGTTTCTGCCCCAGCTCCCTCTGCTCCTGGAGAAGAGGCAAAAGACGGGCAAAATGAGCAAGACGACCACAAGCCGGCAGCTGTGGCAGCAGCAGAGCCAGATGGTTCCAAGACAGTAAGTGCCAGTTGTGGGTGGTGCTGTCCTTAGTGCAAGGCAGAGCTGCCAGTTTCTGACCAGCCAGCACTTGCTGTTGCTGGCTGAGGATGCTGAGTGCTGCAATCCTGCAGGACGCAGCCATTTCCTGCAGGCAGTGACAGCTAGAAATTGGCCTTTGAGCTGTCACCTTGAGGCACCGAAGAGCTGGGGGCTCTGGCTGAGCTTCTGGCAGCTCAGCTTAGTGAAGCTCGATCTCTGGGCTTCTGCAGCACCGTGGCCAAGGGCACACATGCAGGTGATGGAGGTGACAGGGCTTTGTTTGTTTGTTTTCCCTTTGTGGAAAGGTGTGTTTGGCTTGTGGAAGTGTTCTGCAATTTTCTGGAGTAGTTCTTCACTTGTACAATGGCTTTTGGCTTTTGATAAGCTACAAGGAGATGACTGTGTTGTCCAGGAAGCTGGGGGGGGGGGGGGGCATTCTTTTCCAAGATGTTTGTATCCTTTGTAAATCTGTTCTTTCCCTTTCCTCACATTCAGTGGCTCTTGGCTGAGAGGGGTAAACTTTAATCTCTGATTGCTTTGTTCTGTTTGATTTGAGGTGCATGTGTTGAAATCTCACCGGGCAGCCTGTGAAGACATCCAGGGACTGACTGGCCATGAAGTTCCCCAAGTTTGTCCTGAGGCACAGGAACTGTCCCCACCAGAAGTGCTGCAGGGTCAGCACATCTACACGGGCTCTGGCAGTAATCCTGGTGCTGCAGCAGCATTACCTCAAGGAATCTCTGATGTGGAACCTGGAGACTCTAGCTCGGGCAGCTCCTCCATCCCCTGCAGCATGGCTGTGCGGATCCTGGAGGCTGAGCAGCAGTACCTGGTGTGCTGTGTACGTCTGGTTATTTCTTTTCTGAGGGTCGGTGTATTGAGTGCAGCTGTCAGCAGAGCTGTACCCAATGCTCCTCCTGAGTTTGTGTCACAGGGCCATTTAGGACTCCCCAGAGGAAGTGCTGTGCTCCAAGGCAGCGAGAGTGCTCTGGGTGTTCCTGCTGCCTCTGGAGGCAGCTTGGACTGGCTTGGCTTTGCCTGAGATTTCCTCTCTGCTAAAGGCTGAAGCAGGGATTTTTCTTGGATCAGCAGAAGGCTGTGACCTAGCAAATCATCTAGTCAAGTCCTGCATGCTAGTGGCCAAACTGAAGAGATTTTTTAGCATCCTTAATTCCCATTAGAATCCTGACTTCCAACCAGTCATCAGAGCAGAAAAAAAACTTCACAGAAATTTACTGGTTTTGGAGTTTTGTCTTTTTGGTTGGAGATTTTTTTGGGGTCAGGGCAGGGGAAGGTGTGGATGTGTGTGGTTTTGTTTTGGTTTTGTGGGATTTTTTTTCGTTTTTGTGCTTTTTGTGGGGTTTTTGGTTTTGTTTGTTTGTGGGTGTTTTTTTTTTGCGAAATTGCTTTTTCTCCATCCTGAAGGAGCTCTTCTGCCCCACATGTCTTACTGATGTCATTTTTATGACATTTTTATGTTGCTACTACTACTACATCTACAGTTTATTTTTTAATGAGAATGCCATATTTTTGTCAATATGAACTACTTTGAAAGAGCATTGGTTTAAAGGAGGAACAGAGAGCAGGAGGTGTTTTCCATGTGTCCCCAAAGGAAAAACAGCTACTTTTATAACAATCAGTATTTCATATCCTAGTTTTATGCTTCTAAAGATGTGTCCAAGAGACACATCGAAGTGGCATGAACAGAAAAAACTGTACTGCAGGCATTTCTCAGGAGACAGCCTCCAGCCCAGCCATGGTATATTCCTCAGATCCATGGCACTTTTTCATACCTGATTTCCACTCTTTCCCATGACTGTTAGAATCCTACCCATTGGCCCAAGCCCTGCTCACATCCATCTCTAGGAAAACACATCAAGTCCTCTGGGATTCTGCAGCACAGCCCAATGGATCTGCTTCTTGCCCATAGCAGCTGCCAGTGCTGAACTCTCAGATAAGACCTGGTGGGGCTGAGAGCAGAGCCCAGTGGATTCTGTGTCTGCCATCCCCTGTTGGGACAAAAAGGGCATTGATCTGCACCTCGGTGAGTCTGATCTCAAAGCCCATCCTGTTGTGTCCTGAATGGGGGCAACAGTTTGTACGGGGCTCAGGCTGCCTGTGGCTTCTTCCCATTGCTTGTCAGTGCTCATGCTTGGGCTTTGCCAGCCTGGCTGTGGTAGCTGCACTGTCCCTGAGGGCTTGTGGGACTGCAGGGGCTGGAGCCTTCCTTGGCCCCAAGAGGGGTGTCTGTGAGCTCAGCCTGCTCATAAAGGGTGAGGGTCCTGATGCTGAAGGCCCCGTTGGAATTGGTTAGAGCATGAGCTGCTCTGGTTTACACATGGAAAAGCATTGTTTTGGCTGAAAGGTGGAGAAGATGTGCTCCTCTCCTGGGAAAGCATATCCCTGTGCATGGTTTCCTGTCAAGAGAACTCTTCCAAGGACTGTACAAAATCAGTCTCTGTGCCAGCCATCTGCACTGCAGGGCTGCCTGTCTTATTGCTGTTGTTGTTGCTGTTGTTGTTAACCAGCTGACCACCCCCAGACACTGGGGCTGCCTTTTCTATCTCCTGGAAGCTGGGATCTCTGCTTTTTTTTCCCTCAGGGAAAATGGTGAATGTGGAAAATCCCAAGATGAAATACACTGAACTGGATATATTGGCAAGGGGTGAGTCCAGCCACAGTTACTTCTACACAACCATGAGCCAGGTGTTTTGCTGGTGTATCAGGTGTTTCACTGGAATATCTGTCCAGTGTGAAGTCAGGCCAGCTGCAAACGTGTTCAGATACTGGAGATAGACTGTCCAATCTATTCAGTGTTGCTCAGAATTTGTGAGTGTGCTCAGAAAGCATTGTCAGAGACATCTCCATGCTGCCGAGGTCTTGCCTGCATCAAGGAACAGGACCTGGAAGATCTCCTTGTCTCTCAAGTGTGGGACAGCTCTGTGTTAACTTCTTTAGCATTTTTGTATGTCTCAAAATCACACTGCCACACTAATGAAAAAAGAAGAATCTTGCTTGCCTGAAAGAGCAAGCTACCCCCTATCAAAGCTGTGAAATAACAGTTCTCAGGAACATTTCTTTCCCGTGGTTTGTGGAAGGAAATACTCCATGGTCAGGATAGGAATCACACAGTTTAGAAACTGAAACCCAAGATGAAAGAATAAATTCCCTTTAGGAGCTGAGGCAGTAAACCCCAATGCTTCAGCAACTGGCCCAGGCACTGCCCATGCATTTGAGAGGAAAATGCATCATCTGCCTTCTGACAGAGCCCTCCTGCATCCTGCAAGTTTTAGGCATTTACAGCAGAGATCTCCTGTGTGGGCTGGCTTTCACTCTAAGAAATAAACAGCTTCTCCTTTCTCTGCTTCTATTTTGTTTCTAGGACTTTTGGACATGTGGTTAGAGCACTCAACAAAGCCACAGGAGGAGAGGTAAATGTCAACAGCCCCCACAGACTCTGATGCACTCGAGGGGCTTTCCCCTCTGGTGTGAGCAGCTGTGGCCAGAGCTTTGGGTAGAGCTGTGCTGAAAAGGCAAAAGAAGCACAGACTGGTGCCAGCCTGCAAAACACATTTGGGACAGTCTTTGTCCTTCTGAGCTGCCAAAAAGAAGGCCCAGAAGGCAGCAGTTCATTTTGGAGAAGGATGTGCTCACTTGCTCTCAATTGCTAAAACAAAGGTGGTGCCTTAGAGAATCTCACTGCTCTTTGGGGCTACAGCTTCAGAGTCCTGAATTCTCATCTCTGCCTGCCAGCAAATGCATCTGAAAGTTACTGGTAGTTCCTTATCCACCTGTGTGAGAACCCCAGCCTTGCTTTGGTTCCTCATGTGGTGGTGAAATTCCTCCTCCAACCCGTGCTTCCAAAGAAAAACTCCGCAGGCTTAGCTGTTCGGTCTCAAGGCAGTTTATTGCTAGTTATCTAACAGATTATGTTCTTGGACTGCGGCTATTTGATCAGCGGCCTAGGTAGAGGCATACACACACACACTGACATCCTCTCTATCTGCTGTCTTCTTCGTCTCTCTCCCCGCCCAGGGCTGCTGCTATCTTTTATAAGATATATTACGTATAACATGTTTACAATTATTCCCCAATACCTACTACCTACGTTACCAAGTGTTTTTCTACTCTAAACCAATCTGTGAGTGCCAACATCACCAAGAACATGGAGGTAAGGAAGAAGAAGGAAGAAGGATGGGTTCAGCCCACTTTCCTCCATCTTAGAACTTCTGACCCCCATGTACAAAGTGAAAACCCCCCTGTACATGTGTTAAAACCCCCCTGTACAGTACTAAAAAAATTTCCCCTCTACTTCGTAACTACTTATACTATACTATCTAACCTTTTGTGATTGCTTGTTCCACCTCCAAAGTTGGTAATTCATTCCATGGCTCAAACTCAAAATCACAGTTGTTTTTCAGTTGTCTGCCAGGGTCTAGAATGCTTCTGACCAAGGCCTGGAACCTCTAAAAATGTCTGAGAGACATTTTGAGTTCCCACACACCTGCAGTGCTGCACTTGGGAACTGCACATTGGGAGAGATCTGCAAGGTGTCCCTAAAAGCCATAGCCCAAGATGTATCCACAGAGGATTAAGGCATGGATTACTTCTTCTGAATCCCATACAAAGCAGCAGGGAGTGTGCTCAGAGGTTTGTGAGTGATAGCTGAGACACCACTGTTAGCAAGTGGACAAGACAAAACCCCAGTGGCCCCGTGTCCTGTAACTGGCCCCAAGGGAGCGGAGCCATGGGCTGTTGCAATGTCAGTTCCAGTTACTGCAGTGCCTAATCCCGAGGCAGTTTGGCACAGCTCAGCTGCATCATTGCAAAATCACTCACTCCATGTGCCTTGTGGTCTCGTGCCACCAACTTCTCAAGTTACTGACTTTCAGTGTCATTTTAGGTGGCCATAAAGAAAATAAGACTTAAAGGATTGAAGAGGAAGCAAGTAACCATTCATGAAATCAGTATCATGAAGAGGCATAGGAGCCCCTGTGTTGTGAATTATTTAGACAGGTGAGTGGTCATGGTTTTATCCCATGAATTTGTGTTTACATACAGCAAACATGAGAGGTTAAAAACCCACTTTGGTCACCTTTAGAAAGTAGAGCTGTTAATTATTATGTATTAATATTTCTCTATCATCTCCAATGTCTGAGAAGAGAGTGCATCTTGTCTGCATGAGTCTTCCCTGGCACGCATAGTTTGAAAATTATTCAGAAATTATTCAAAACCTGGGTCAGCTGTATCTTACTAAATTAATACCCTCTAAGTTCACTGCCTCCACATATTTTTGGGATTAATTTTTAAAAGTTTCTTAAATGCTGATGAACCATCCTAAAGTGAATTTCCCTTGGATTGTTGCCCCTCTTTTCCATTGCTATGCATGCCAGGAACACTAGGTGCTTATTTCCAGAAACACCATGCGTGACAGGCTTTTTATCTGGGCTGTTCCTAAACCATGCTTTTCGCTTACTGGCCATCTAGGACATCTCCTTTTTCACAGCTGTTCTTTTCTCCTTGAGACTGCACAGATTGCAAACAACACACGCCGAGGGGGAATGTCTATTGCTTTGATTCTGCCTTTGTCTCCAAGGGACGTGAAAACAAGAATCAAGCCCTGTCTTTTCCAAACAGCAATGTAGCCATGTATGTTCATCCCCATGCCCTTGTTTCCTTCTTTCAGCTACCTTCTGGGTGAGGAACTCTGGCTGGTCATGGAGTACCTGGACGGAGGCATCTGAGCAATGTCATCAGCAAGACCTGCCTGTGTGAAGGTGACATAGCATCCATCAGTCAGGAGGTCAGCAATCCCACCTGCGCTTCCAAGGGCTTGAGCAGAATTGTATGGGAAACAGGAGCTCAGAACAGGAGCGGTTTAATGTATAACGCTTTGCTTCTGCATTGTTAGTATGCTATGGGCAAGTAAAAGCATCTCCAGAGAAATGCCTGCCAGTGCCCTTGCACTCACTGTACTCTGTTCTTGTACTCTTATCTCCTGCTGTTGTATTCTCACTCTGCCTCTTGTGTTTGCTGTTCTCCATCTTGCCTCCCTAAACTTTTGCCTGTCTTCACTGCATTCCTTGTTTGTAAAAGCAAAGGTGCTGGTAGCAGGATTTAAAACAAACAGCAAATAAAAAAGGAGAGACTAATTTCTCTCAGTCCTCAGCTAAAAAGGACAGTAGTGCAGCCAAAATGCTCTTTGCTTCTGAGCACATCCCCTGCAGCAGCAGCAGTCATCCTGGCTGCTTTGCAGGGACAGTGTACAACAGCAGCAGGTGCTGTTGCTCTTTCAAAAGCTGACATGCCTTTCCTTAGAAAGGTCCTGCTCTGCAAGTGTTGGAGCAGCAACTCTTCCTCTCAATGGCCCTGCGTTCTGCCATTGCTCGCCATTCCCCTGCAGAGAGCATCTTTTAGATTCTTTGTTTCTTTTCTTGTGCAATAAAATCACATCGCCAATTTTTGCCCTCCTGTTTGTGTTTTCTCTCTCAGTGCCTGCAAGGACTGGATTTTCTTCACTCAAACCACGGGACCCACCGAGATGTGCAGAGCAGCAACATCCTTTTTGGAACCGACGGCTCTGTCAAGCGGGGTCAGTATATCCTTGGTCAGGTGCAGCGTTCAGGGATGTGGGGATGTGGGGTGAGGGGCTGCTTTGAGTGACTGCCAGCTCCCCAAAAATGGTGCTGGTGGCAGTGCAGGGACCCCCGCTCTGAGCTGATGACACGGTTGCAACGTGCACAGAGGTATGACAAGGAACAAGTAGCCAAGAGTGGCATTGCTCTGTGTGTGTCCCTTCCAGAGGGAGGGAGTTACAAGTCTAAAGCTTCCAAAGAGCAAAAGCCACTGCTGAAGGCAGTGTAAAAAATGTGGGGATTTTTTAAGTCGCCAATACCATATTTCCTTGGCTAAAGTCCTGAAGAAACAGACCAGGGACAGTTGTCCAGGACATTCCAACAGCATGTTCTCAAACTTCTACTGGGGAATTCTTTTGCTTGATTTCCTAATTGCACAGAATTAAAATAAAACCAGTATTTTGCTTTCCCCTCAGCTGATTTTGGCATCTCTGTTGAGCTCGGCCCTGAGGAGAAGAGACTGCCCTCGGTAGCTGGGACTCCTTGGTGGATGGCGCCTGAAGTGGTGATGCGTAAACCATGTGGCCCCAAAGTGGACATATGGTCTTTTGGAATTGTGGGAATTGAAATGGTAGAACAAAAATTTCCTTACTGGAACCAAAGTCCTGCCACGGTAAGGAGCAAATACAGATCCCGCTTCTCTTTCTCACCTGCCCCGTGTTCTGCGTGACATTGGACAAGATCCCATTGCCATCTGCTGGAACTACTTCCACCTAAAAACGTCCCTGCAACACATCAGCATCTGCTGCAGTTTTGGCTGCATCAGTGTGGAACTCAAGCCTCACCACATGCAAACAAACCCCATTCTCAGGCAACACTTTCCTTTGGGTTATAAGCGGTTCCAGTTCTTTTGTCTGTGTAAATGACCCCAATAACAGGAAACAAGCATCTTAGAACTGGTGTTATCCTTCCAGAAATGAAGGAAAGAAACCCAAACCCAGCAAAGTTTCTAAAACAGTGGTTTCTAGAGAGGAACTTAACCCCCTTTGCAGTTTCTGCTACTGGGAAACATGCCTGAAACCTGGGCATGAGGCTTCAAGGCCACAGAGTCTCTTCTGCTTCTTGTGCAGTGTTGCTGAAACACTCAGTGACCGTGTTTCTCTCATAGCCCAAGCCACGTTCTCCACGTCACCAAGACGGAGCCTGGTGAGAGGGAGAGCCTGCCAAAACCTCCTGTTTGTTTCCTGGCATTTTCTGGGATGGGCCTACCACTCATTGACTTGAGTAGGCAAATGAGCAGAGGGTGTCCATAGGGATGGCATTTCTCCTTTTTCTGAGCAGGAAAAGTTTTGCTTTTGCTGCATAAGAGAAGCTGAAATTTTAAGTCTGCTGGGAGACAGAGCTGCAGGTGGCTCCTTTGTGCCCAAGCAGGCATTTTAATCCCAATATATTTTTGCATGCATCTTAATGTGTCTGTGTTGAATATGAGATTGTAAATGTTTGTTTCTTTACCTGGGGATTAACTGATGGATTTCCTTTCTTTTCTTCCAATTACCGTTGTTTTCAAGAACAGGACAAAAAACTTGATGAGTCTTGTTCTATGGCAACTGTGCTTAAAGGATCAACAAGCCCTGCAGAGATGCCTTTCATGTATTAATCCTTGGAATTAGTTAGTATAGCAAAGTCCCCCTTCCAAAAAGGCTGTCAAGCTGGTGTGAATCCTCAGAGAAGGAAATGTGCTTTTCCTGATGTAGCTCCCACTAACTAGGTCAGTCAATGAAATCGGCTGCCAAGGCAAGATTGGCAGGATGTTGGCAAAGCTGTGGCTGCATCAGAGTTTGGGTTTTTTGTTGGTAAAGTCATCCCTGGGTCTCTGCCAGGGCAGAAACGGCCACTGCAGAATGGAGGTTAAACAATGGGCTCTGGGAGAGCAGTTACAGATGGGAAAGAAGCAGGTGGAGCCTCCTGTTCCCTTTTTCTGCAGACTAAACTCCTGATAGCCACAGCAGGGACATCACAGCTGCAGCAGCCCAAGCTCCTCTCGGCTTGGCTGCGTGACTTCCTGAGCTGCTGCCTGCAGAGAGACGAGGAGCGGCGCTGGTCTGCCAAGGAGCTGCTGCAGGTAAAATGCCAAGGGGCTGCAGGTGAAAGAGTGTCCGAGGGATGGGCTCCTCCTCCACTGAGGCCCGAGGCATCAGATGAGCCCCCTTCCTCCTCACCTCCTCCACTCTTGGTGCTCTTCAAATGAAAATGCTGAGGAGTGCGGGCTGGGCTGGGCTGGCAGGGCTCTGTAAAGTCCTGTGGTACAAGTGTCTTGCAATGAGCAGGGACATCTTTAAAGAGATCAGGTTGCTCAGAGCCCTGTCCCACTGACCTGGAATGGTTCCAGGGATGGGGCACCTACAAGCTCTTGAGACAACCTGTGCCAGGGTGGCACCATGCTCTGACTAAACAAGGTCTTCCTTAGACCTACTCTGATTACATCCCCATTTTGTATAAAACTATTTGCCCACATTCTATTGTAACTGGCCCTGTTAAAAACGGTGTCCCCCACTGTCCTGGGTTGTAAGATAAGCTTGTATTCCATTTGCCATCTGTCGAAGGCGAACCGGTTGGACAGGTTTTTTGTTATCTCTCTCAGAGACAATGGTTTGTGTATACACCTTCGACTGATTCAATGAAGGGGGTCCCACCCAGAGGGGAGAAGCAGCTCTCTCCCTCTTCTTCGCGGGACTCCGAGAGAAGCAGCTCTCTCCCTCTTCTTTGCGGGACTCCGAAAGAAGCAGCTCTCCCTCTTCTTTGCGAGACTCCGAGAGAAGCAGCTCTCTCTCTCTCTTCGCGGGACTCCCAGAAAAGCAGCTCTCTCTCGCTCTCTCTTCGGCGGCACTCGCAGCGAAGCAGCCGGCGCGCAGAGGCGACGGCAGCGGAGCTCAGAGGCAACCCCGGCGCAGAGGAAGACCGGCCCCACTGCCACCAGATCTTCAGAGGGAAACTATACCCTTCTAGAGATCACCACTGCAGCTACAATTCACCAGCCACTGCAAGGGAAGCAAATTGTCCCAGTAGAACTGATACTGGCACCCCGCAGGTTCTGGACTTTTTTTTTTTTCTTTCACTGGTTTTGTTTGTACCGATTGCATTTGCCTTTTTAAATTGTTGTCTAGTTTTCTCCTAGTAAAGAATTGTTACTCCCACTCCCATATCTTTGCCTGAGAGCCTTTTAATTTAAAGATCCTCGTAATTCAGAGGGAGGGGGGTTTGCCGTTCTCCATTGCACAGGAGGCTTTGCCCTCTTTCACAGACTCCTGTCTTGTCGAACCAAGACACCCACTTTCTTCAAAGCAACTCTGAAGTCTTGGAAAGCGGCAAGAAAGTCTCCCTGGGGCCCGTTCTTCAGAAAACTGAATAACTCCACCTCTCTCTGCATTTCCTGAGAGGACAGGTGCTCTGTTTTCTGACAGTTTCTGTTGCCCTGTTTTGGAACTTGGTGGTGTGTTCAGTTTTACCTAATGGAAAAGGAATTGAAGTAGAGCAATGCAGGGTACAGAGCCATGAAATGGTGGCGGAAGAACCCAAGGCTGCCAGTCCTGGCAGAGCAGTCTGGAGAGATTTGGCTGTGGGCAGGAGGGGCTGTGGGGCCTCACTGTGAGCCTCTGAGGGGCCCGGGTTTGTGCCCCCACCCCACCCTGAGAGGCTTCTGGCACACAAACAGGGACAGCTGAGAGGGACTTGTCCCAGCCCTGTCTGCTGCCTGGCACGGTCAGGCAGAGGGGAACTGCCCCAGGCTGACTGCCAGGTTGTGTGGCAGAGAGGTACGGGGACGCTGAGCTCCAGGACGGTTTGGATGGACGGAGACAAGAGATCTCTGAAGGCTGCTCTGAGAATATCAGGTTTATTAGGGATGGTGAAAGGTCCTGCATGGAGCTGCCAGACGCAGCAAGTGGCAGGGCCTGAGGGGGAGGGAGAGGGGAGAGACAAGGAGTAGAGAGAGACAAGAAGATGCTCCAGGAGAGGGTGGAAGTTCCAAGAGGGAGGGAGTTCCAAGAGAAGAGGAGTTCCAAGAGAAGGGGAGTCTCAAGAGAGGGGAAATTCCAAGAGGGCATCTGGCTCCTCGGAGACCGCTTACCAGGGGGCTTCAAGGTGGGCTGGAACAAGACTTGGGCCAATGGGGTCACAGAGGCCTGATGCTTCAGGGGAGGGTTACAGGCGTGGGATGAGCCATACATTTTGGGAGGTGAGATAGAACAGTCTATTTGACTTTTGGACCTATCTGTAGGCAAGGGCATTGCTCAACCCGTAGGGGGGATTATTTTCATCCTGGCTGTACTATTGTAAATCTTTTGCCAGGCAATCATATTTATTCATCTTCCCCAATATCAAAATTTTAAAAGCAGCAATGGTTTAGATGATGTAATTGCTACTTCTCTAACTTCACTGGTGAAACTAACAGTCCATCAATTCTCTCTCCTATAAAGAAGAATGTACAAAAATTATTATTTACATGAACAGTGCATGAGAAGTCTAGAAGAAAAATGTAAACATTAGGAAGCGGAGAAAACTTTTAAAATAAATTTAAAGCATATAAAAGAGCAGGGTGATATTACACAGCCTTCCTGTGATGTCACAAACACCTGTGATATCACACAGCCTCTTGTGATGTCACACAGACAGCTCTGTGATGTCATATTACCCCTGTGATGACACACAGCTCTCTGTGATGTCTCTCAGACATCTCAATGATGTCACTCAGACATCTCAATGATGTCACACTGACCCTGTGATGTCACACAGCTCTCTGTAATGTCACCTGGAAGGCTCTGTGATGTCACACAACCTCCTGCGATGTCACACAGATATCTGTGATGTCATATTGCCCCTATGATGTCACACAGCATTTTGTGATGTCACATGGACATCTCTGTGAAGTCACACAGCCCTTGTGATGTCACACAGCCCCTGTGATGTCACACAGACATTTCTGTGATGTCACACGGCCCCTCTGATGCCACACAGCACCTGTGATTTCACACATCCCCTGTGATATCACACAGCTCTCTGTGATGTCACACAGCCCCTGTGATGTCAAACTGTTGCACTAGGACACAAGTAACTCACATATTCATATTAAGATTAAAAGACTAAAAAGAAGTGGTTTTTAATTTTGATTTATGCAATACATGAAATTTTAAAAGCGGCAATGGATTGGAGGATGTAATTGCTACTTCTCTAACTTCGCGGGTTAAACTAACAGTCCAGCAATTCTCTCTTCTTATAAGGAAGAATGATTCCATGGGGTCCAGCAGTGTCACAATAGACCCCAGGTTCCAGCAGGCTTTGCAGTGTCCTAATGGTCCCAATGATTCCATGAGCCCCTCCAGTGTCCCAGTGGTCTCCGTGGCTCTCCAGGCCACACAATGTCAGGTTATTCCTCTGTTCTGTGAGCCCTGTAGTGTCACAATGGACCTTTGGACCCTGGGGATTTGCTGTGTCACAATGCTCTCCTCTGGCTCCACAACGTCACAACAGATCACTGATGATGGGAGGCCCCTCAGTGTCATACTGAAGCTGTGGTTCCATGTAGCCCTGCAATGTTACAGTGAACCCTTGGTTAAATGGGGTTCCACAATGTCACAACGACCCCTCAGTTCCATGAAGCCCTACAGTGTCACAATGGTCTCCTTTAGCTCCACAGGGTCACAATGGAACACTGATGACACGAGGCCCTGCAGTGTCACAATAGTCCCTTGGTTCCATGGTTCCTGACAGTGTCACAATGGTCCCTTGGTTCCATGGTGCCCCACAGTGTCACAATGATCCCTTGGTTCCATGGTTCCTGTGCTGGTGCATTCCCCCCTCCCCTTCTCAGGCCGCCCTGCCAGATGAGAAATGCTCGCTGGCCTCGGCCTTGGCCAGCAGCCCCTGGGCTCAGCTCCTCTGGAGCTCAGCACAAACACGCTCTGCTCCAGGCACTGCTGCTGCCCAGCCCGCTCCTGGCTGCTTTAGGAGCAGCCCTGGGAACTGTTTGTGTTCCCTCGGTGGCACAACATCCCTGTTCTCACCCTGCCAAAGAAAGCTGCTGATGCCAAGTGCGGCCAGGATGAAACATGGCTGGGACTGCAGCCCCTCTCTTGGGGCCCTACAAACAGCGCTCCAAAAGGAGCCCTTGGAGCTCTCCTGGGCCAGCGACTCCCTCTGAGTGGGGCCTCTCCGAGCCGGGAACTCTCCCGTTTGCTGCACTCGGGGATCCCCAACAACGAGGAAGCCTGGGCTGATCCCCCCACTCCTCCAGGCTCAACCCTTCCCCGCTGGGGAGATGCCAAAGCATCCTCAGGGAGCATTGCCCTGCCCTCAGGGGAATTTCTCACAGGTTTCCTTGCACTGACTCTCTGTGTCTGTGTGCACACAGGAGTGCCTGTACTGGGGAAATGTGGCAGAAATGCTGCTCCCTGAGGGGTCTGAGTGCCTTGGATAGCTGAGCCAGTCAGGCCCGTAAGTAAGGTCAAGTCAAGAGGTCTAAGTTAAGTGAAATGCTTCTAAGAGTTGTTATTTTGCTAAGTTGTTATGTTTTATATAAGTTATAAGCTGAGTTAAATATTTTTAAATGTTATTCCTCTGTTAGATTGCTAGGTTGTAGGTTATAAGTTAGGTTAAATACTGTTAAGCTCTTCTCTTTTGCTAAATTGTGACTGTGAAACTATCATTTAAGGTTAAGGTGTAAGTTAAGTCCTGTTAAGTTTGAACTCTGTTAAGCTTTTAGGCCATATTCCTTTTATCCTTGCCTTCACTGCCCTTTTGTCACACACAGACACATACAGAGACAGTTCTCAGTACATTTCTGGTTTGATTGCCTGGATTTGGTTTGGTTTTGTTGTTGCTTTGCTTCCTTGGTGTTCCTGAAGTGTCCTGTCAGGAGCAGAGTGACTCTTGCCAAGGAACTTTGTGCTGCTGTCACTTAATATTAAATCTGGTTTTTGCTGGGGATTTTTTCAGCGCTCTCAAGCCCTCGTTGGTCACAGGGCGAAGGAGCCCTGGCCCAGGCTCTGGCCCTGGGGACACAGGGACAATGCCGGGGGGTCCCTGTCCCCCTGTCCCACCCCCACAGCCCCGGCCCCCGTCCCCGTGTCAGGCTCTGGGGTCGATCTCGTGGAACATCCTCTGGGGGAGGCTGCAGCGCCGGGGGCGGGGGGACCCGGGGGGACAGGGGACCCCGCTGTGCACGAGCAGCGTTGGACTTCTCTGGGGGAACTGGGGGGGGGAATGGGGCAGAGTGAACTCCCCAGTGACCTCACACAGCCCCTGTGATGTCACACAGCCCCTGTGATGTCACACAGCCCCTGTGACATCACACATCCCCTGTGATGTCAAACTGTTGCACTAGGACACAAAATAACTCGCGCACTCATATTAACATTAAAAGAGTAAAAGGACGTAACTTTTTTTTTTATTTATATAATATATGAAATTTACAAAGTGGCAGTGGATTGGAGGACGAAATTGCTACTTCTCTAACTTATTCTCTCTTCTTATAAAAAAAATGCACAAATATTATTTACATGAACAGTGCATGACAACTCTAGAAGAAATACGTAAATCTTCAGAGGCAACGAAAACTTAAAAGAAGTTTAAAGCATTTAAAACAGCAGGGTGATATTACACAGCCTTCCTGTGATGTCACATGAGCATTTCTGTGATGTCACACAACTTCCTGCGATGTCACACAGATCCCTGCAATGTTGCATGAACATCTCTGTGACATCACACGGACATCTCTGTGATATCACACAAATCTCTGTGATGTCGCACCGATATCTCTCTGATGTCACAATGCCTCCTGTGATGTCACACAGCCTCTGAGATGTCTCACAGCCCCTGTGATGTCCCACAGGCATTCATATGATATCACACAACCTCCTGTGATGTCATCCAGGCATCTCTGTGATGTCATAATGACCCTGTGATGCCACTCAGCTCTCTGTGATGTTGCACAGTCATTTCTGTGATGTCATTCTCTCTCTGTGATTTCACACACCCCTCTGTGATGTCACACATACATCTCTGTGATTTCACACATCCCCTGTGATATCACACTGCTTCCTGTGATGTCACACAGCCCCTGTGATGTCATAGAGCCAACTCTATGATGCCACCCTTTGATGCCATACAGGAGTGCTGTGATGTCACAGAAGACTCCATGATGTCACTGTCACCCTGCAATGTCACAGTCTGTTCTGTGATGTCACAGCCTGCTCTATGATGTTACACAGCCACCTGGTGATGTCACAACCCTGTCTCCCATGCCACAGAGCCACCCTCGATGATGGCAGAGCCTGGTCTATTGAATCACACCATATTCTGTGACATCACAGCTAGCTCTGTCATGTCACAATTGCCTCAGTGATGTCACAAAACCCTCAAGAACTCAGTTACATTGAAACACTGAAGTTTCTTGTACTTTGAAAATATCTGTGTCATGGAAACAACTGAGACAGTGTCCCCAGGTTCCAGTCAGAGAAGAACACTGGGGGCAGTGATGACAGCTGGGCACAAGCAAGGGAAAGGTGTCTCTGGTGCTGAGCAAACCTGGATGTGTTTCAGGAGTGCAAAGGGCCCAGGCCTGAGCCCCAGCCCCTGGCAAGGCAGATCCTGTCCCTCCCTCATTGCTCAGGGCTCTTCCCGGGATGGGCACTGGCATGTGGGGATGTGCAGTGCCAAGGGCAGGACCATGGGGCGGCCCCTGCCAGGCTGCTGAGCAGGGACAAGGAGGCACTGAGGCCCCAGGGCTGCAAGGGTCACTTGTCCCCTCGTGGCTCAGGCCCAGGGCCAGCAGCCATGGCCAAAGGGCTGCACAGGTTGGCTCTGTCAGGGCCTTGCAGCTGCTGCACATCCCTGAGCCCTCTGCAGCCCAGGCTGTCCCACGGTGTCCCTGCCCTGCGCCTCTGTCCCTGCAGGCTGTCGTCATCCCCCTTTACATGAGTCTTTTCTTTCTCTGGCTGTTCTCTGCCATGTCAAAGGATCCACCACCTCTGGAATCACCCTTCAGTCCCTCCCAGGGCTCTCCTCAGCTGTCCTCAGCCTCCACCCCACTGAGCACAGAGCTCCTGTGTCCTTCTAGAGTGGTCAAGTGCATGAAGCCAAGAGCACCTGGACAAGAGGGACAGTTCTTTTCTACAGGAAGGAAACCACAGGGCCCCAGGGTTTTGAAAGCACATGAGAAGCAGTCACCAGAGGCCAAGGCAGGCCAGACCTGTCTGTCCTTGCAGCTTTTGTCTGAAAGCAGCCTTTAGATATATGGGGAGCTGTTGCAGAATTTCTGAGAGAAAGAGGGCATGATTTATGTCTGGATTAAGAATTGAGCTACCCCTCAGACTAGGCCCCTGATAAGTGGCCTTGGTGGGGCCTAGGAGCCTTTGATGCAGTAGGAATTTAGTTGTGGCGCAGTTTAGAAATTATGTTAAAGTAACTACAACGTAATGAGCTATCTGAGTGTGAATTAGGGTAGAGTTGCAGTGTGAAAAGCCTGACCACCTTAAGGCAAAGGTAAACAATGTTAGCTTGCCAATGAGAGTGCCTTTGTAAACTGTAAACTGTATGGAAGTGTATATAAACCACCATCTTTTCACTAATAAAGGGAGAACGTAGCTTTAACCATATTGGTTCGACCAATGTTCGTCCTGTCCAGCTTTCCTGTCTTATGAGGACCCTGGCTTTGGGGAGTTTTGGGGGTGGAATTCCATTTCGCCGTGGCTCCTGGAGTGGAATGACAGTTCTCCACAGGAAGGAAAGGGTGCAGTCCCAGTGTTTCAAAGGTTGATTAGAGGCAGCCCCAAGCAGGCCAGGGCCAGCCAGGCCTCTTGTCAGGTCCAAGGAAGGAATCCTTAGACAGACAGAATTTGGGAGGCCAAGCCCCACTGTTTTTTATGGGCATCTGGACGAGAAGGACAGTTTTGTTCCACAGGAAGGAAAGTATGGAGCCCCAGTGTTTCAAAGGCAGATGAGAGCTGTTCCAAGGGAACTTGGACAGTCCTGGCAACTTCTGCCTGGGAGCTATCCTTGCATATAAGGAATTTTGGAGGTGGATTCTCAATTTTGGCCATGGATGCCTGGATGTAAAAGATGTTTTTTTCCATGGGAAGAAAAGCACAAGCCCCCAGTGTTGTAAAGGCAGATGAGATGTGGCCCTCAAAAGGCCAAGGCCAGCCAGAGCTGTCTCTCCTGGCAGGTTTCTTATGAGAATAATCCTTGGATATAATCAAATTTAGAGGAGGAATCCTAATTTCAGTCATGAACCCCTGGGGAGAAAGACAGTTCTTTCCCACAGGAAGGAAAGCATGAAACTCCAGGGGTTCAGGGGCTGATGAGAAGTGACCCACAACATGCCAAGGTCAGCTGGACCAGTCAGGCAGCCCCCAGCAGGCCCATCCAACCAGACCTGTTCCATGTTCTTGGATCCTTGGGGCCCTGCAGCATCACAATGGCCCCTTGGTTCCATCAGGCCCTGTAGGATCACAACAGATCTTTGGTTCCATGAAGCCCAGTGATATCACAATGGCCTCCTTGGCTCCACAGTGGCACAATGGTCCTTGCTTCCATGAGGCCTTGCAGTGTCACTATGGTTTCCTTGTTTCCGTGGGACTGGGCAAAGCCACAATGGCCAATGGTTCCATGAGGTTGCAGAGTCTCAAAATGGCCCCTTGGTTCTATTGGGTTCTTCAGGATCACAGTGGCCCTTTGGTTCCACCAGGTGTGGATGTGTTACACTGGCCCCTTGCTTCCATGGGGACCCACAGTGTCACAGTGGCCCCTTGATCCATGAAACCTTGCAGTGTCACAGTGGTTGCCTTGGTTCTGTGAGGCCCTGTGGTGTCACAATGGCCCCTGGGTTCCTTGGGGTCTTGGAGTGTCAGAATGGTCTCATTGGTTCCATGGAGCCCCACAGTGTCACAATGGTCTCTTTTGGTTCCACAGTGTCACACTGGCACCTTGGTTCCCTGAAGCCCTGAAGTACGGAATGGCCCCTTGGTTCCACTGGGCTTCACACTGTTCCACGAGTCCTCAGTGCCACGGAGCCCTGCAGTGTCACAGAGCTCTCCTGGGTTCCATGGTGTCACACAGGGTCACAAGGGCCGCTCAGTTCCACAAGGCCCCACAGTGTCACAAGGGCTCTTGCTCCCACGAGGCTGTGCCATGTCACAATGGTCTCATTGGTTCCACGAGACCCTGCAGTTCCACAATGGCCCCTGAAGTGTCACAATAGTCTCAGCGGGTTCCCTGCTGGTTCACAATGGCTCCTTGGTTCTGTGATGCCCCGTTGTGTAACAATGGTGCCCTGGGTTCCACAGGCAGAATGGCTCCATGGTCTCATGGAGCCCCACAGCCCCTTATGGAGCCCCACAGTGTCACTGTGATCCTCTTGATTCCATGAGGCCCTGCTGTGCTACAATGGCCCCTTGGCTATACAAGGTCCTGCTGTCTCACAATGGCCCCTTGGCTCCAGTGGGTCCTGAAGTGTCAGAATGGTCTCCATGGTTCCATGAGGCCACACAATGTCACAATGGACTTTTGGTTCCATGAGCTTTCATACTGCCAACAGCAGTCTCCTTGGTTCCCCAGTGTCACAAGGGACCCTTAGTTCTGTGAAGTTCAGTAGCATAACATGGACACCCTGATTCCATGAGGTTGTGTAGTGTCACAATGATCTCCTTGGTTCTGCAGCCCTGCTGTGGCTGCTGTGTAACAATGGACCTGTGGTACCATGAGGTTCCACAGTGTCACCATGGTCCCTTTGGTTGCACAGGGCCTTGCTGTGCCACAATGGCCCCTTGGTTCCATGAGGTTGGTACTGTCAACAATGATCTTCTTGGTTCTGCAGTGTCACAATGGACCCTTGGTTTCATGACACCCCAAAGTGCCATAATGGTCTCCACAGTTCCTTGAGGCCCCACAGTGTCGCAGTGGATCCTTGGTTTGATGGGCCCTCCTAGTGTCACAATGATCCCTAAATTCCGTGGAGCCACACAGTGTCAGTACCGTCCCCTTGCTTCCATGAGGCTCAGCAATGTCCCAGTGCTCTCCATGATTCCATGAGTCCCCACAGAGTCAAAATGGTCCCCGGGTCTCACAGGCCCCACATTATCACAATGGTCCCTTGGAGAAGCCATGCTATGATCTGATCTTCCTGAGAGTCCTGGTGGAGGTGAGCCTGTTGGCCAGCGCTGCCTCGCTCAGCTGCCTCCCAGCTCTCTGCCCTCTCGCAGCCGCAGCTGCCTGGGACGGTGTCCAGGCCCTGTGCTGCTGCCTGGTCCCCACCCTGTGTGGTTCTGGGCTCCTGCCGGCCGGGTCGCCTGTCACTGCCCTGTGCCTTTCAGGTCCTGCATTGCCCGGACTTGAGTAAATGTCGTGGCAGCGCTCTGGAGACCATGTCAAGGTAACTCTGGAGTGAATGCTGTCACAGGCATTACCTGGCGCTCCGAGGCCTCGCGGTGCTCACCAAGGATCCTTGGATGGTGAGAAGGGGGCAGTGGCTGAAGCTGCGCTGGGCAAAGCAGCCCCTTGGGCTGGCAGGGCTTCAGGAGCTGAGGCAGCTGCTCCCAGCTCTCCTGCCTCACCTGCCCAGTGCTTTGGGACAGGACTGCGGCCATGCTGTGATGTCACACTGACCCTGTGAGGTCACACAGCTTTTTGTGATGTCACACTGACATCACTGTGATGTCACACAGCTCTCTCTGATGTCACATGGACGTCTCTGTGATGCCACAGTGACAGCGCTGTGATGTCACACAGCTTTTTGTGATGTCACACTGACAGCTCCGTGTCGTCACACAGCTCTCTGTGATGTCACACTGACATCCTTGTGAAGGCACACAACCTCCATTTGATGTCACAGTGACATCTGTGTGATGTCACTCTGCCGTCTCAGTGACGTCACACAACACTCTGTGATGTCACATTGAGCTCTCTGTGATGTCACATGGACATTTCTGTGATGTCACACTGACCCTGTGAGGTCAGAAATCTTTTTGTGACATCAGACAGACATCTCTGTGATGTCACAGAGCTCAATGTGATGTCACACAGCTGCCTTTGATATCACACTGACATCTCTGTGATGTCACACTGTTCTCTGTGCCATCACACAGGTCTCTATGATGTCTCACAGCTCTCTGTAATGTCACATTGATGCCTCTGTGATGTCACTCAACTGAGATGTCACATTGAAATCTCTGTGAAGTCACCCTGAAATCTCTGTGATGTCACACAGCACTCTGTGATGTCACATTGACATAACTGTGATGTCACACAGATCTCTGTGATGTCACACGGACATCTCTGTGACATCACAATGATAGCCCTGTGATATCATACAACCTCCTGTGCTGTCACATGGACATCTCTGTGATGTCACACAGCTCCCTGTGATGTCACACTGAAATCTCTGTGATGTCACATGGACATCTCTCTGGTGTCACAAAGCTCTCTGTGATGTCACACTTACCCTGTGAGGTCACACATCTTTTTGTGACATCACACTGATATGTCTGTGACATCACACAGCTCTCTGTGATGTCACACAGATATCTCTGTGATGTCAGACTGACATCTCTGTTATGTCACACAGCTCTCTGTGATGCCACATGAACATGTCTGTGATGTAACATAACCTCCTGTGATGTCACCAAGTTCTCTGTGATGTTCCACTGAACCTGTGAGGTCACATGGCTTTTTGTGATGTCACACAATCATCTCTGTGACTTCACATTGACATCTCTGTAATGTCACAGAGCTCAATGTGATGTCACACAGCTGCCTTTGATATCACACTGACATCTCTGTGATGTCACACAGCTCTCTGTGATATCACCCGGACGTCTCTGTGATGTCACATTGACTCTGTGAGGTCACAAATCTTTTTGTGATGCCACACAGACATCTCAGTGATGTCACAGTGACATCTCTGTGATGTCACACAGCTTTCTGTCATGCCACACTGCTCTCTGTGATGTCACCTCAATGGCACAAACAATGACATATCTGTGTTGACAAGCTGGAAAAACTAAAATGACGACAAAGAACCTCTGAAATGAAACAAACAAGAAGTATCAAAAATTACTTTTATTATAAGTGATTTGCAGAAATTGGCCAGCAGTTTAATGTTTCTGAAACCATCCAGTCATCAGTCTCCTCACTGCAGCCTTGAGCTCCTGGTTCCTCAGGCTGTAGATGAAAGGGTTCACAGCTGGAGGAACCACCGAGTGCAGAACTGACACTGACAGATCCAGCGATGGGGAGAAGATGGAGGGGGGCTTCAGGTGAGCAGATGCACCAGTGCTGACAAACAGGGAGACCACGGCCAGGTGAGGGAGGCAGGTGGAAAAGGCTTTGTGCCATCCCTGCTCAGAGGGGATCCTCAGCACAGCCCTGAAGATTTGCACATAGGAGAAAAAAATGAACACAAAACATCCAAATCCTAAACAGGCACCAACTGCAATGAGCCCAAGTTCCCTGAGATAAGATCTGGAGCAGGAGAGCTTGAGGATCTCTGGGATTTCACAGAAGAACTGGCCCAGGGCATTGCCATGGCACAGGGGCAGGGAAAATGTATTGGCTGTGTGCATCAGAGCATTGAGAAAGGCACTGGCCCAGGCAGCTGCTGCCATGTGGGCACAAGCTCTGCTGCCCAGGAGGGTCCCGTAGTGCAGGGGTTTGCAGATGGACACGTAGCGGTCGTAGCACATGATGGTCAGGAGGGAAAACTCTGATCCAAGGAAGAACAGAAAGAAAAAAGCTGAGCAGCACATCCCGTGTAGGAGATGTTCCTGGTGTCCCAGAGGGAATTGTGCATGGCTTTGGGGACAGTGGTGCAGATGGAGCCCAGGTGGCTGAGGGCCAGGTTGAGCAGGAAGAAGAACATGGGCGCGTGCAGGTGGTGGCCGCAGGCTACGGCGCTGATGATGAGGCCGGGGCCCAGGAGGGCAGCCAGGGAGATGCCCAGGAAGAGGCAGAAGTGCAGGAGCTGCAGCTGCCGCGTGTCTGCCAGTGCCAGCAGGAGGAAGTGGCTGATGGAGCTGCTGTTGGACATTTGCTGTGGCTGCACATGGGCACCTGTTCATGGAGAAAGGACAGGGACAAGTCAGGAGAGGCTGCTTGGAGCCAAACCTTGGCCATTCCCTGCAGACTGTCCTGCTGCGACTCACCCACCTTTGTTCCTGCTCTGGGAAAACCTTCACCCAGGTCCCTGCCTGAGCTCCAGTTGTGCTGGCTGAGTGTGCCAGGAGCAGCCAGGGCTGTGTGTGGGGGCTCTCGAGGAGCCATCCCTGCCCTGCTGCCCTGGGTTTGTGGCCATGTTGCAGAGGAACAAGTCTGGATATTCAGGAGTTGTCAGGGGAATCACTCCCAATGCAGAAAGGCTTGGTACCATCTGCACTCACATTTCTAAAGGAAACAGATTGCAGGAGTTGGTTTTAGGAATTGTTTTCTTACTCACACATCATTCCTGGCTCTCTGAGGTCAGAAATCCCCAGCATTCCTGCTGCACTCAGAGTTTGCCACTGAGAGATGTGAGAGGCAAAGGATTCCCTGTGGCTGAGAGCAGGTGAGGGGCTGGATGGGCTTGTTCCCCCAGCACTGCTGTGCTCAGCCCCCTCTGCTTCCCTGAGCATCTCCCTGGGCCTGGACATCCCCTCCTGAGAGGTGCCTTGTCCCTGCCAGCGCTCACAGAGCCCATCCCACCCTGTGTGCCCTCGGCCCGGCCCTACAGAAACCTGCCTGTGTGCAGGGCCCTGGCTGGGGCAGGCTCTGTGTGCAGCTGGGCAAGGGCAGCTCAGGAGAGCCCTGCTGGGCCCTGCAGAGGTGATGCTGCTGCTGCCCAGGGCTGAGGAGTGGCTGAAGGCCCTTTGGGAGGCTCCCAGCAGAGACACTGACCACCCAAAGTCACAGTTCTGGAGTCTCTGTAAATGTTCAAACATTCCTTTGATGATCCCGTGTGTCCCTTTCAACTCAGAATGTTCTGTCATTCTGGGATTACAATTCCTGTTCTGCTTCTCTCATCCCCCTGTTGTCTATAATCAAAAGAGAAAAAAGAATCCTTGCAACAGTGTTAGAACAGTAAAGCAAAAACGAGACCTTTATTGGAAGCTTCCTGGTGTCCCAGTGGGTATGGGGCACACCAACCTCTGATTTCAACAATTAATTAAGGTTAATTAAATAGATTATTTAACAGGAAAATCCAATATGAGATTCAGCTGCACCAGTTACATAAACTTGGGTCAGCCCCTTGGCGTATGCACAAAGGCTTTTTGCATGTTTTTTTTAGGACTGGTCACATTCTGGTCAAAAACCAAAATGTTCACCTTGTATGTCCTCTTCCTGATAATAAGACTATACAGTATTTCAGGAATGTATTTAGACAGTTTATTGTTCTAAAATCAAAGATAAAGGTAAGGAAATGTACTAGAGTAAAAGATTACAGTTATATAAGTATATAATAGTATTTTAATAGAGTCAATTAGGGTTTAATAGTTAAGTAAGGATAATTATTTTAAAACTATATAACAGTAATTTATAGAGCTATGGTCATCTGAAAAATATATGAAAAGCAAAAATCTTTTTCTCAGCAACCACATCTTTCACCCCGTGCTCCAAGCAGGAAATTGAAAACACTTCCAGCAAAGCTCCTGACCTTTACAGCAATCCCAGGCTTCCCTTCTTTGGGAAGTGCCCTCCGGAGCTGTGCCCAGGCTGGTCTGAGCTGGGAGCAGCCCTGTCCCAGCCAGCCCCTCTCAGCAGCAGCACCTGCCCTGCTCAGGGTGGCTCCTTCCCCCCACAGCTCCTGGCCAGCGCTGGGAGCAGCTCCGGGGCCGGCTGAGAGCTGTCCCTGGCAGGCAGCAGAGTCCCTGGCCCAGCACAGCGCCCTGGGCTGCAGGACCCTGCTCTGCAGGACAGCCCTGGGCACCCCTGGCTGCTCTGCACAGGACATGAGCAGAGAATGCACTCACAGGCTCTGTGGGCATTGGCATGTTCCAGCTTTAGGAGATCTCTCCAGGAGCTGCAGCTGCACTGTCCTGCAGCCAGAGGTTCCTGTGCCAAGGGCTGGCAGTGATTCTGCCCCAGGCACTTCTCAGCCCCTTCCCAGCCCTGACTAATTGAAGCTCTCTGTGCCTCTGTGCTGTGCCTGGGCTGGCTGCAGGCAGTGCCCCAGCCCTGCTGGGCTGGGAGAAGAGCTGCTCAGCAAGAACAATGTGCTTTTGAAGCTCTGCTTGGTTACCAGGATCACCCTCTGTGCCAGGAGCCTGGCCCAGCTCAGCAGCACAGACACAGCACAAGGACTTTAATGACCCTCTGGGGCTTTGTGCTCAGGCCCTGAACATCAGGCCCTGAGAGGGAGCTGCAGAAACCTCTCCAGAACTCCAAATCAGAATCCAGCTCCAAAGTTTCTCTGACTTTTAATGGGTCCCACTGAGGGACACGACTGAGAAAGTGGCCCCAGGCCCCAGGCAGAGCAGAGAACTGGAGGCACTGATGCCAGGTGGGGACACAGAGAAGCCAAGTCTTGGTGCCCTGGGGCACAGCAGGGTCTGTGCCACCAAGGGCTGTGAGGAGACACCTTGTTCTGAGGCCCTGGGGCCTCCTGGCACAGCCCCAGCCAGGCTGGGCACTGTCAGCCCCTGGTCCTGCCCTCAGCATCCCCCCTGGCGCACATCCCAGTGGCCTCAAGGATCTGCTGGAAGGAGTCCCTGGGGAGCCTTGGTCAGGAATGGCCCTGGGGGCTCCTTCATGCTCCCAGGGACTGCAGGTTTTTGAAAGGACTTTGGCTTTTGCTTTTGCCTTGGAGTCTCTGAGAGCTTTGTGCAATCATGGCCTCCAATTATCTGCTGTAATTAGTCCCTGGAGAGGCTTTGTCAGGAACAACACTCAGTGGAGCTCATTAATGCTTCAAGGTACTTCAGTTCTTTAAGGTACTTGGTGTTACCCTTTTGCTACAGACTCTGAGAGAGGTTTGTGCAATCATGGCCCCAATTATCTGCTTCAAAAGCACATTTCTCTTGCTGAGCAGCTCTTCTCCCAGCCCAGCAAGGCTGGGGCACTGCCTGCAGCCAGTGCGGGCACAGCACAGAGGCACAGAGAGCTTCAATTAGTCAGGGCTGGGAAGGGGCTGAGAAATGCCTGGGGCAGAATCACTGCCAGCCCTTGGCACAGGAACCTCTGGCTGCAGGACAATGCAGCTGCAGCTCCTGGAGAGATCTCCTAAAGCTGGAACATGCCAATGCCCACAGACCCTGTGAGTGCATTCTCTGCTCATCTCCTGTGCAGAGCAGCCAGGGGTGCCCAGGGCTGTCCTGCAGAGCAGGGTCCTGCAGCCCAGGGCGCTGTGCTGGGCCAGGGACTCTGCTGCCTGCCAGGGACAGCTCTCAGCCGGCCCTGGAGCTGCTCCCAGCGCTGGCCAGGAGCTGTGGGGGGAAGGAGCCACCCTGAGCAGGGCAGGTGCTGCTGCTGAGAGGGGCTGGCTGGGGCAGGGCTGCTCCCAGCTCAGACCAGCCTGGGCACAGCTCCGGAGGGCACTTCCCAAAGAAGGGAAGCCTGGGATTGCTGTAAAGGTCAGGAGCTTTGCTGGAAGTGTTTTCAATTTCCTGCTTGGAGGAGGATGGGAAATTTTGGGTGGTGACAAAAATTTTTTTGCTTTTTATATATTTGTAATATATTTGTAGTTCTGTAAATTACTGTTATATAGTTATAAAACTGTAATCCATACTTTTCTCTATTAATGTCTTAATTCATTCTACTAAAATACTATTATGTACTTATAAACCTGTAATCCTTAATTGATTCTAATATATTTCCTACCTATCTCTTAGATTTTAGAACAATAAGCTGACTGTCTAAATACATTCCTGAAATACTGCATACTATTATTATTAAGAGGACCCACAAGAAGAACATTTTAGTTTTTGAATGTGAGCAGTCATAACAAAAAGTGGGGCAAAGAAGCCTTTGGACCTACTTCAATGGGTAGAGCCCAGGATGAGTAAGTTGGGTATGGGAACTCAAAATGCCTCTCAGACATTTTTAGAGGTTCCAGGCCGTGGTCAGACGCAGTCTGGACCCCAGCAGGCAGCTGGATTTAGCTGTGATTTCGAGTTTGAACCATGGAATGAATTACCAACTTTGAAGGTAGAACAAGCAGTCACAAAGTGCTAGATAGTATAGTAAATGTAGTCACAAAGTAGAGGGAAATATTTTTTGGTAGTGTACAGGGGGGTTTTAGTGCATGTACAGGGGGGTTTTTACTTTGTACATGGGGGTCAGAAGTTCTAAGATGGAGGAAAGTGGGCTGAACCCATCCTTCTTCTTTCTTCTTCCTTGCCTCCATGTTCTTGGTGATGTTGGCACTCACAGATTGGTTTAGAATAGAAAAACACTTGGTAACGTAGGTAATAGGTATTGGGGAATAATTGTAAACATGTTATACGTAATATATCTTATAAAAGATAGCAGCAGCCCTGGGCGGGGGGAGAGGAGAAGAAGACACAGACAGTCAGGGTGTCAGGAGTGTGTGCCTCTCTGCCTGGGCCGCTGACCAAAGGGCCGCAGCCCAAGAACTTAATCTGTTAGATAACTAGCAATAAAACATCTTGAGACCGAACAAGAAGAGACTGTGGAGTTTTCCTTTGGGAACGCGGGTTGGAGGAGAAGCTCTACCACCACACAGGAACCCCAGCCAAACCCGGGGTTCCGACAACTGGCGTCCCTGTGGGTGGGCATCAGCAAGAAGACCAAAAAGAAACATCAAACAACCTCCAACCTGCATCAGCGGAGAAAAGAAGAAAAAAAAAAGAGAGAAGAGCAGAGCACACACTCGCCGCAAATTCCAAGACGAGAGGGAGCGGACAGCTCGAGGTAAGAACCTGACCTTCACCGAAACAACTCGTCTCGGGGACTTTCCAGGGAGGAGACGACCCAGAAGCGCGCCTGGGATCTCTCACCTGTGACCTGCTGGACGGTGATCAGTGCCATCTCCGGACTGACCTCGAGCCGACACAGCTTTTGGTGAGAACGGTCAAAATTAAGAACATGGGGGGGGAATTCTCCCAAGAGGAAAAAGAAATAGTATCTGCTTTCCAGGGCATCATCTCTGCCCATCCGGTAGAGATTGCTCAAAAGGAGTTGAAAGATTTATTATTATGGGTGCGGTGTAACTTCCCACACTCAGATCCAGATTTGTTGTATGAGCCAAATTTTTGGCAGGAAATTAACAAGCAATTATATTATCAGGCTATAAAAAATAATAAGCTTGCCGCAAAACTTTTATCTTCAGCAAGAACAGTTTTACAGTCACTCTCACAACGCGGCAGCTCAAGCCAGGCAGCTACAGCTCCTGGTGACAAACAGGAGGGGGGACAGTCCGGCCAGCAGCTTGGGACAGACCCTCTCCCCACAAGCACAGGACAAGTAGGAATGCTTTCTGTGGAAAATCAGGGAGATGATACCCCATCGCGTCCCGTGTCCCCGGGTTCTCACTGTTCCTCAGTTTCCCAAGAGTCCCTAAGCTCCTCCGACGCAGAAATTCCCCAGACGGAGGCGGGTGAGCCAGGCACAGCCGCGACCCTCAGTGGGGGGAAGGCATTGCCCGAGTCCAAACCCACGCTGGGGGGGGCAGCGGCGGCGGCAGCAGCTCCGGTGGGGGAAGGTGCGAACGTGAGTGCAGAGCAGGGGGAGGAGGGAGAGGAAAGTGCTTTCGCATCTGCACAGGCTGGGAGTTCAAAACAGCCCGCGCAGAAGGCGAGGCCGGGGGGAGCGGCGGGGGCGGGACGGATCGGGGCGAAAGCGGGGGGTGCGAGTGCGACGGTGGTACGCTCGGAGCGCCCGGTGACGCGTTCAATGTCGAGAATCCGTGAGGCCGCAGAAGCGGCCGCCCAAAGGGCGTGGGAACTTGGCTCCCTGACCGCGGCAGCCAGGGCTGCTGAGGAAGCGGCTGAGGGGCAGCGGGAGGCGTTCCTCGCTGCAGCTCAGGCGGCAGGCACGTGTGTGAAGGTCGAGCAAAACCCGACAGCCACGGGTGGAGGGGATTTCTCACATTTCGAATGCGCGGGACGGGCACACAGGGGGCGGAGCCGGCGCGCGCAGGCTGTGGGTGCTGGCATGGAGCCAGGAGACGGGCAAAGTGAGACGGAAACATCAGGGTTGGAATGGGAACAGGAAGGTGATTGCGTCAGCCTTGTGGGGGACGGCAGTGGCTCTGATTCGGAGGCGGTGCGGGGCGGAGCGAGGCCAAAGCATAGCCAAGGTCGGAGCAGGAGCGTTCACTCCCCTGAGATGACGCAGGCAGGGATGGGGCGTGGCCAGGATGTAAACATTCCTCAGGGCACCGTTCCATCACAGTTCCCATGGCAACAGACAGCCCAAGCCCATGGCCAATCCCTGTCTGCTTCTGACACGACCGAATTAGAACAGTTGTTACAACAAGAGTCAGTTTCACCAACTGCAGGGATTGCAAACGTGAATCAGTTGTTAGGAGAAATGCTCAAAGGTTTATCGGGAATTAGTGCGGGATTTGCAAATGTAAATCAGTTGACAGAAGAGGTGTTAAAATGTTTGTCAGAAGTGCAGATTGAAGAGCAGAGTGCGGTTCCGACCTCAGGTGGTCAGGCGGCAGCGCCATCTAGTGGCGGAACCACAACATTGCAACAGGCGGCACAGAACTTGTCCGGTCAAGGCACTGCGCCACCCAGTGGTGGGACTGTGACATTGCAGGACTTTTTTCCAGTTTCTTATAAGAAAAAATCCAGGGTGAAAAAGGTCACATCTGCACGGCAGCAGGAACCTCCACTGACACCGGAACAGTGCGGGACTCAGGACACTTCTGCTGAGACACAGCAACGGGAGGAAACGATACGCATCACTGCTTCGGAGGGTGTCCCAGCTTGGACAATTCCAAAATCAAGGTCTGCCAAACTTTCGGGGCAGGGAGAGTCAATTTTAATATCAAAGGGGGTTGTTGAATTTCTTTTACGATATTTAAGCACAGCCTTGGAGTCACAGCCAGAACTGTTGGTTCATCTTCCAAAAATTTTCCAAATAATGCAAGGCAGTCGTGTGTTCTCCTCCACAGCAGATGCTTCACTTTTCTCCAGAGGCTTCCAGCCTTCGTCTTCACAGATGCTGCAGACGCCATTGGTATCGGTGAGTGCTGCTGCACCAGAACTGCAGCCACAACAGATGACTCCACTCTACAGGCAAGTACCCACTGAATTTACGGCTTTGCAGAGTGCAAAAGTGGACTGGCAGGACATTCTAGCAGAATTGGAGAAAGAGAAAGGTTTATTGCAGGGCTCGGGAAATATAATTATGCCAGTGAACTATGACACTCAGGGCCAAAACCCGAGATGGGAACGCCTGGACCGTGGAGCAATCAAAGATTTAGCTAAGGCCATTCGGGACAATGGGTTGTCATCACCATATTTCAAGCAAATGTTAAAAAGTATTTTTGGAATGTATGATTTAACACCGTATGATCTTAAATATCTTGCGACATCAGTTCTTACAGACACCCAAGCTCTCGTGTGGCAGAAGGCATGGAGGAGATCCCTGGAGGAGCTGAGAGCCAGATACCAGGGCGGGCCGAATGCGAACCTCACCATGGCGCAGCTTGCTGGTGATCCTCCTGAGGACGATCCAACTCAACAGGCTGTGAGGCTCCCACGTCACGTGCTCAGCGACATCAAAGAGGCAGCACGGAGGGCGATTCTTTAAATTGCTCCAGCGGGGGTCCAGGACACAATCTACACCGAGATCAAACAAGGTCCTGCAGAGCCGTTTTCTTCATTCGTGGATCGTCTTTCTCAGGCGGTGGAGCGGCAGGTGAGCGAGGAGGGAGTGAAACCACACCTGGTCAAAAGCCTCGCGTTCTCCAATGCCAATCTGGAGTGCAGACAGATCATCAGCACGATGCCACACCAGGCCACCTTGGCAGACATGATCGAGGCGTGCAGCAAGGTGGGGACACCACAACATGTTGCTTCCATCATGGAGGAACACTTGGGGGATCAAATTGAAAAACGTGTCAGGGAAGCTCTTGCAAATTATACAAAGAGCAACCCTAATGCAGAGAGACGGTGCTTTGGGTGTGGGGCACAAGGACATATTAAAAGGAACTGCCCACAACTTTCAAAGCCCAACAAGCCACCAAACCTTTGCCCTCGGTGCAGGAGAGGGAAACATCTCACAAGTGAGTGTCACTCACAGACAGATGTGGATGGGAAACTTCTTCCTATTCCGGGAAACGGGAAAAAGAGCGCGAATCAACGCCAGCGCGCTCAGACACAAATCCTGGCAGTGACACAGAACCAACAGGGACAATCCTCGGGGAGCAACAAACAGAACCTCTCAGCAGAGCAATCTCCAAAATCCCCAGCGACCCAGACTTGGTACCACCCGGATTCCAATGCGTCTTGGCAACCTCCAAACTGACATGTCTTTTGAACAATAGCCATGCAGTGATACCTACAGGTGTCACAGGGACTTCTTGGAAAAGACAGGACTTTTTAATAATGGCCAGGGACAGGAGCAGTATCCTTGGACTTGTTGTTTATCCATCTTTGATTTCAGCAAACTGTAATGAGGAGCTGATGGTCACGGCAAAAGCCTTGCGACCACCTCTGACAATTCCACAAAACACACCGATTGCTCGAGCTATGGCTTTGCCATCTCATCCAGAAAGGCAAGCCATGCCAGTGTTCAACAAACGGGACTCTTTTCCTGGTGATCAAGCAGAGGTGCATGCATCTTGGGTGAAACATTTGAGCCGGGATCGACCCATTGTTACTTGTCAGTTGACTTGTAACGAAAAGACAATTGTTATTACAGGGATGCTTGACACAGGAGCGGATGTTACAGTTATTTCATACATTTTTTGGCCTCGGGAATGGGACTTGGTTGCACCTTTGGGTTCTCTCACAGGCATAGGGGGGAGTTCCCTGTGCATGCAGAGTGAGAACGCAATTGTTGTCACAGGTCCGGGAAAAAAGACAGCAGTTATCCGTCCTTTCATCGTGCAAAAGCCCATCACGGTATGGGGAAGGGACCTTTTGGCACAATGGGGACTGAAATTAGAATTGGATTTTTAACAGGGGTCACTGTGGCACTCGCCACTTTGAAACTGACCTGGAAAACAAATGATCCTGTTTGGGTGGATCAGTGGCCCCTGGAGCAGAAAAAATTGAGTGCATTGAAAAAGTTGGTCCAAGAACAGCTGCAGAAGGGACACATCAAACCAACAAACAGCCCATGGAATTCCCCAGTGTTTGTCATTCACAAGAAAACTTCAGGGTCTTGGAGACTGCTTCATGATCTCAGGAAAATTAACGAGGTCATCGAGGACATGGGGCCACTGCAGCTTGGGCTTCCATCTCTCTCGATGATCCCAAGGGACTGGTCGCTTGTGATCATTGATCTCAAGGACTGTTTTTTCAGCATTCCACTTCATCCAGATGATGCTCCACGCTTTGCGTTTTCTGTCCCAAGCATCAACAGAGAAGTACCTTTGTAGAGATACCACTGGACGGTTCTTCCTCAGGGACTCAAAAACTCTCCAAGCATTTGCCAATGGTATGTGGCCCAAGCCTTGCATCCAGCACGAGAAAAACATCCAAAAGCAAAAATTATCCATTATATGGATGATTTGCTCATTGCAGCGCCAACAAAACAAGAGGTGCAAGAAGTTCGTGACTGTGTGATTGCGCAGGTGCAAAAAGCAGGACTGGAAATTAGTACACCAAAAATACAGGAAATTGCACCTTGGAAATACCTGGGGTGGAAGATCACGAAACAAACAATAAGGCCACAGAAACTGGAAATCAACACAAAGGTCATCAATCTCCAGGATTTGCAACAGCTTTTGGGGGAGATCAACTGGATGAGACCGATCCTGGGAATCACCAATGACGACATCTCATCGTTGCTTGATCTTTTGAGAGGGGACAATAACATCAAATCTCCCAGAACTCTGACGCCTGAAGCAAAAAAGGATCTTGAAAAGATCACAGACATGATTCAGCAGAGACAAGCACATCGCTTTGTAGAATCATTGCCTTTTCATTTAGCAGTGTTGGGGGAAACAGCACAGTTATATGGGTTGATTTTCCAATGGGATTTGTCTCAAATGGACCCTCTTTTGTTGATAGAGTGGGTTTTCTTAGCTTACAGGCCCTCAAAAACAATTCTTACGGATCTAGAAATGGTAGCACAGATTATCATTAAGGCAAGAACCAGGTTGTTGACAATGTCAGGCAGAGATTTCTCAGTTATTCATGTTCCTTTGAAGAAGGTATATTTTGAATGGGCGATGCAGAAATCACAGGATTTTGCAATTGCTTTGTTAGGTTATCCAGGAATTTGTACTGTTCATTTTCCAGCTCACAGGATGCTGAATGCGAAAGTAAGTCTCAGAGAAAAGCCAAAAATAAGCCAGGAACCAGTGAATGGGATGACAGTGTTCACCGATGGTTCAGGAAAAACTCATAAATCAGTAGTTACATGGCAAAATTCTAAAACAGGGGAGTGGGAATCAGACATAAAAATGGTACAGGGTTCGCCACAAATTGTGGAATTGGCAGCAGTTGTCAGGGTTTTTCAATTGTTTCAGGAACCTCTCAATCTGGTCACAGATTCAGCATATGTTGCAAATGTGGTCAGACGGTTGGAAGGATCACTTTTGAAACACACTGACAATGAAATTCTATATTCATATCTGTCATGCATGAGAACAATTTTGGAAAATAGAGAACACAAATATTTTGTTACACATATCAGGGCACATTCATCACTCCCAGGGTTCTTAGCGGAGGGAAATGCTCAAGCAGACAAACTCACAATGACCATATCTCAGACATTGCCGGATATTTTTGAGCAGGCAAAATTGAGCCATGCATTTTTCCATCAGAATGCACAGGCATTGGTGGAATCCTTTCGCCTCTCCAAAAGTCAGGCGAGGGAGATCATCAATGCTTGTCCAGACTGTCAGCTTGTGCAGCCTCCTGCGTCTACAGGAGCTGTCAATCCAAGGGGATTGCAGAGTCTTCAGCTCTGGCAGGCTGATGTCACAAAATACCCATCTTTTGGGTATCCATGTTTCAGTTGACACATTTTCAGGGGCAATTTTTGCATCATTACATACAGGGGAAACCGCAGAACATGCCTGCAGACACTTTTTGCAAGCCTTCGCATCACTCGGGGTGCCACAAGAAATAAAAACAGATAATGGTCCAACTTATACAAGCAAAGTGCTTGACAAATTTTTGAAAAAATGGGGAGTGAAACACATTTTTGGTATTCCTTATTCTCCCTCAAGTCAAGCAATCATTGAAAGAACACATCACACCCTGAAATCCCTTTTGGATAAACAGAAAAGGGGAGAGGCAGGTTCAACACCTTATATGCGGCTGAACAAAGCTCTGTATGTATTGAATTTTTTAAATGGTTCTTTCTCAGAGCCCACACCACCAATTGTTAGGCATTTTACAAACAGTACACAAGCAAAGTTAAGGGAAAATCCTTTGGTTTTGATCAGAAATCCGGAATCAGGACAAATTGAAGGTCCATTTACATTAATAACTTGAGGCAAGGGTTTCGCTTGTGTTTCCACAGAGCGAGGACTGAAGTGGGTGTCGGCGAGGCACGTGAAACCTTTCCGGGTGCAGACGCAGGTGGACGTGGACCCGAGGAGCAAAGAAGAGAGCACGCAGACGGAGGCAGACAAGGACGCTGCAGACGTCTCGTCAGACAACAATTAATTATTCAGAGACTTGGGGTTTTTCGGGGAAATTAAGTGTCATTTGAACATTGCTGCATTGCAGGGTTTTTCACAAAGGTTGGGGACATGGACATGGAGTTTAGACAGGTAGTGTTCATGTGTCTCATTCTCTTGTCCGTTGCTTTGGACAATGAGACAGACTTTCCCATGAAACAACCAAGGGAAAATGTGTGGGAAACTTTGGCAAAGGCAGCGGGTCTGGACAGTATTTGTCTGACTCATTCAAAGCCAGGGAAACCATTTTCAACATGTTTGGTAGGTGTGCCAGTGAAGGAGTGGCCAATTCCAAAAAATATCCCTCTAAAGGTTTTAAAAACCTTTTCAGATCCTATGGAAGGGTGGCATGTTTGGACACCATACCTTCCTGTGGCTCACCTGGAACCTCCAGAACTAGACATTTTTGGGTCAACAAAAATGAAATATTGCATCAAATTTGATCCAGTAAGAGTGGCAAAGACAGATAATCATACAATAGATGTCACTCCAAATCTATCTTTTTATAAAAATGCATCATCTTGGTGCAATTACACCAAGGTGACAAGCAAAGCATCCCTTCAACACCCAGCCACTTTACCGAAGGGAGTGTTTTTGATTTGCGGGGACAGAGTTTGGCCTGCTATCCCTGCAAAAATCAAGGGCGGTCCATGCAGCATTGGGGAGCTCTCATTGATTGCACCTGATTTGAAAACTTTAAAGGAGCAGACACGCAGGGAAAAAAGATCCCTTGATCAATACAGTCCAAATTGTGATGATGATGTTTATACCTGGGACAAGGCTCGGAGAATTGCAGTTGCAATTTTCTCGCCCCAAACAGCATCGGGGGTGGCCTTGACACAATTGGACCACATAGCTTGCTGGTTGAGTAAACACAGTCGTGCCATTTCGTCTGCACTGAGTGACATGTTAACAGACATCAGCAGTGCAAGACAAGCAGTGCTCCAAAACAGGGCGGCAATTGATTATTTGCTGCTGTCACATGGGCACGGATGTGAAGAATTTGAGGGGATGTGCTGCATGAACTTGTCAGATCATTCAAAATCCATTCATGAAAATATAAAACAAATAGAAAGTAGTATCACCAAGCTGAAAAAAGTAACAGGGTCCTGGTGGGATGATTTCTTTAACCTTTTTGATCTCTCACCAGTGTGGAAAGAAATTTTGAAAGTAATATCATATATTCTTATAGGGCTTGTAGTTCTTCTGCTTGTCATGCCATGCATTTTCATGTGTATTCGAAGGGCCTTGAACAAAGTAGCAAAGCAGGTGTTTTTGGTTCAAACAGGGAGGGGAGATGTGGGAACTCAAAATACCTCTCAGACATTTTTAGAGGCTCCAGGCCGTGGTCAGACGCAGTCTGGACCCCAGCAGGCAGCTGGATTTAGCTGTGATTTCGAGTTTGAACCATGGAATGAATTACCAACTTTGAAGGTAGAACAAGCAGTCACAAAGTGCTAGATAGTATAGTAAATGTAGTCACAAAGTAGAGGGAAATATTTTTTGGTAGTGTACAGGGGGGTTTTAGTGCATGTACAGGGGGGTTTTTACTTTGTACATGGGGGTCAGAAGTTCTAAGATGGAGGAAAGTGGGCTGAACCCATCCTTCTTCTTTCTTCTTCCTTGCCTCCATGTTCTTGGTGATGTTGGCACTCACAGATTGGTTTAGAATAGAAAAACACTTGGTAACGTAGGTAATAGGTATTGGGGAATAATTGTAAACATGTTATACGTAATATATCTTATAAAAGATAGCAGCAGCCCTGGGCGGGGGGAGAGGAGAAGAAGACACCAGACAGTCAGGGTGTCAGGAGTGTGTGCCTCTCTGCCTGGGCTGCTGACCAAAGGGCCGCAGCCCGAGAACTTAATCTGTTAGATAACTAGCAATAAAACATCTTGAGACCGAACAAGAAGAGACTGTGGAGTTTTCCTTTGGGAACGCGGGTTGGAGGAGAAGCTCTACCACCACACAGGAACCCCAGCCAAACCCGGGGTTCCGACAGTTGGGAAACTGAATCTCCTATTGGATGTCCCTGTTAAATATTCTAATTAATGAACCTTGTTACCTTATTGAAATTGGGGGCTGGGTGTGCCCCATCCCCACTGGGACGCCTGGAAGCTTCCAATAAAGGTCTGGTTTTTATTTACTGTTCTAACACTGTTGCAAGGCTTTTTTTTTTTCCTCTTTTGATTATAGACAACAGAGGGATGAGAGAAGCAGAACAGGAATTGTAATCCCAGAATCACAGAACATTCTGAGTTGAAAGGGACACATGAGATGATCAAAGGAATGTTTGAACATTTACAGAGACTCCAGAACTGTGGAACAGAACTGTCCTTCTCGTCCAGATGCCAATAGAAAATAGTGGGGTTTGGCCTCTCAAATTCTGTCTGTCTAAGGATTCCTTCCTTGGACCTGACAACAGGCCTGGCTGGCCCTGGCCTGCTTGGGGCTGCCTCTAATCAACCTTTGAAACACTGGGACTGCACCCTTTCCTTCCTGTGGAGAACTGTCATTCCACTCCAGGAGCCAAGACTGAAATGGAATTCCACCCCCAAAACTCCCCAAAGCCAGGGTCCTCATAAGACAGGAAAGCTGGACAGGACGAACATTGGTCGAACCAATATGGTTAAAGCGGGTTCTCCCTTTATTAGTGAAAAGATGGTGGTTTATATACACTTCATACAGTTTACAGTTTACAAAGGCACTCTCATTGGCAAGCTAACATTGTTTACCTTTGCCTTAAGGTGGTCAGGCTTTTCACACTGCAACTCTACCCTAATTCACACTCAGATAGCTCATTACGTTGTAGTTACTTTAACATAATTTCTAAACTGCGCCACAACTAAATTCCTACTGCATCAAAGGCTCCTAGGCCCCACCAAGGCCACTTATCAGGGGCCTAGTCTGAGGGGTAGCTCAATTCTTAATCCAGACATAAATCATGCCCTCTTTCTCTCAGAAATTCTGCAACAGCTCCCCATATATCTAAAGGCTGCTTTCAGACAAAAGCTGCAAGGACAGACAGGTCTAGCCTGCCTTGGCCTCTGGTGACTGCTTCTCATGTGCTTTCAAAACCCTGGGGCTCTGTGGTTTCCTTCCTGTAGAAAAGAACTGTCCCTCTTGTCCAGGTGCTCTTGGCTTCATGCACTTGACCACTCTAGAAGGACACAGGAGCTCTGTGCTCAGTGGGGTGGAGGCTGAGGACAGCTGAGGAGAGCCCTGGGAGGGACTGAAGGGTGATTCCAGAGGTGGTGGATCCTTTGACATGGCAGAGAACAGCCAGAGAAAGAAAAGACTCATGTAAAGGGGGATGACGACAGCCTGCAGGGACAGAGGCGCAGGGCAGGGACACCGTGGGACAGCCTGGGCTGCAGAGGGCTCAGGGATGTGCAGCAGCTGCAAGGCCCTGACAGAGCCAACCTGTGCAGCCCTTTGGCCATGGCTGCTGGCCCTGGGCCTGAGCCACGAGGGGACAAGTGACCCTTGCAGCCCTGGGGCCTCAGTGCCTCCTTGTCCCTGCTCAGCAGCCTGGCAGGGGCCGCTCCATGGTCCTGCCCTTGGCACTGCACATCCCCACATGCCAGTGCCCATCCCGGGAAGAGCCCTGAGCAATGAGGGAGGGACAGGATCTGCCTTGCCAGGGGCTGGGGCTCAGGCCTGGGCCCTTTGCACTCCTGAAACACATCCAGGTTTGCTCAGCACCAGAGACACCTTTCCCTTGCTTGTGCCCAGCTGTCATCACTGCCCCCAGTGTTCTTCTCTGACTGGAACCTGGGGACACTGTCTCAGTTGTTTCCATGACACAGATATTTTCAAAGTACAAGAAACTTCAGTGTTTCAATGTAACTGAGTTCTTGAGGGTTTTGTGACATCACTGAGTGTCTTGGTTCGACAAGACAAGAGTCTGTGAAGGAGGGCTAAAGCCTCCTGTGCAATGGAGAAGGTAAACCCCTTCCCTCCAAATTTCTAGGAGTTTTAAATTAAAAGGCTCTCAGGCAAAAATATGGGAATAGGAGTAACAATTCTTTACTAGGAGAAAACTAGACAACAATTTAAAAAGGCAAATGCAATCGGTACAAACAAAACCAGTGAAAAAAGTCCACAACCTGAGGATTCGGGGTGCCAGTGGCAGTCCTGCTGGGACGATTGCTCCCCTTGCAGTGGCTGATGAACTGCAGCTGCAGTGGTGATCTTTAGAAGGGTATAGTTTTCCTCTGAAGATCTGGTGGCAGTGGGGCCGGTCTTCCTCTGCGCCGGGGTTGCCTCCGAGCTCCGCTGCCGCCGCCTCAGCACGCTCCGGCTGCTTCGCTGCGAGATCCCGTGAAGAGAGAGAGGGAGCTGCTTCTCTGGGAATCCCGCAAAGAGAGAGCGCGAGCTGCTTCTTTGGGAGTCCCGCAGAGAGAGCTGCCTCGTCTCCCCAAAAAGCTACCCCTTTGTTGGAGGGTGCCGCGGGAGACAAGACTCATGATATCATGATCATCAAGTCTCAGTTTATTGTGACCGATTACACAGTTTATATATGTTTGTTAATTAGCTCATACATATTGCAAAAGCCAAGCTCATGATTGGTTGCTATGTGACTTGTACTATTATCTTAAAAGTATCTTTGTGAATGATACTTGCCTGTCCAGCTGGCCTTGCAGTTAGAACAGCTTAGTACTTCTTTGTTCTTCTCTATCTATTTCTACATACCAAGCAGTTTCAATATCCTGCTTTCTGCACACCATCTACTCTTCAGGGTCATGCGAACTTTGCAGCAGTCACGTAGCCCTCCCTATTTGGATTAATTTTACAGTATCATGTCCCCTGTTGTACAACCATTCCTCTGTCAAGCTCTCTTCACCCCTTTATACAATAATAGAGTGCTTGGCTTCCCCCTCTGGGTGGGACCCCTCACAATGGGATGGTGTTGCATTTACCAGCCCTGCATTGAATCAGTCAATGGCCCATTAGCAAACCATTACCTCTTAGGAGCAAAACCGGTTCTTGGAAAAGATAACAAACTTGCCCAACTTTCAACAGAATAGAATACAAATAGAATTCAAATAGAATACAAGCTTATCTTACAACCCAGGACACTGAGGCAATTGTGACATGAGAGAGCTGGCTGTGATGTCACAGAATATGGTGTGATTCAATAGACCAGGCTCTGCCATCATCGAGGGTGGCTCTGTGGCATGGGAGACAGGGTTGTGACATCACCAGGTGGCTGTGTAACATCATAGAGCAGGCTGTGACATCACAGAACAGACTGTGACATTGCAGGGTGACAGTGACATCATGGAGTCTTCTGTGACATCACAGCACTCCTGTATGGCATCAAAGGGTGGCATCATAGAGTTGGCTCTATGACATCACAGGGGCTGTGTGACATCACAGGAAGCAGTGTGATATCACAGGGGATGTGTGAAATCACAGAGATGTATGTGTGACATCACAGAGGGGTGTGTGAAATCACAGAGAGAGAATGACATCACAGAAATGACTGTGCAACATCACAGAGAGCTGAGTGGCATCACAGGGTCATTATGACATCACAGAGATGCCTGGATGACATCACAGGAGGTTGTGTGATATCATATGAATGCCTGTGGGACATCACAGGGGCTGTGAGACATCTCAGAGGCTGTGTGACATCACAGGAGGCATTGTGACATCAGAGAGATATCGGTGCGACATCACAGAGATTTGTGTGATATCACAGAGATGTCCGTGTGATGTCACAGAGATGTTCATGCAACATTGCAGGGATCTGTGTGACATCGCAGGAAGTTGTGTGACATCACAGAAATGCTCATGTGACATCACAGGAAGGCTGTGTAATATCACCCTGCTGTTTTAAATGCTTTAAACTTCTTTTAAGTTTTCGTTGCCTCTGAAGATTTACGTATTTCTTCTAGAGTTGTCATGCACTGTTCATGTAAATAATAATTGTTGTGCATTTTTCTATATAAGAGAGAATAAGTTAGAGAAGTAGCAATTTCGTCCTCCAATCCAGTGCCACTTTGTAAATTTCATATATTATATAAATAAAAAAAAAAGTTACGTCCTTTTACTCTTTTAATCTTAATATGAGTGCGCGAGTTATTTTGTGTCCTAGTGCAACAGTTTGACATCACAGGGGCTGTGTGACATCACAGAGAGCTGTGTGACATCACAGGGGATGTGTGATGTCACAGGGGCTGTGTGACATCACTGGGGCTGTGTGACATCACAGGGGCTGTGTGAGGTCACTGGGGAGGTCTCTCTGCCCCATTCCCCCCCCAGTTTCCCCAGAGAAGTCCAACGCTGCTCGTGCACAGCGGGGTCCCCTGTCCCCCCGGGTCCCCCCGCCCCCGGCGCCGCAGCCTCCCCCAGAGGATGTTCCACGAGATCGACCCCAGAGCCTGACACGGGGACGGGGGCCGGGGCTGTGGGGGTGGGACAGGGGGACAGGGACCCCCCGGCATTGTCCCTGTGTCCCCAGGGCCAGAGCCTGGGCCAGGGCTCCTTCGCCCTGTGACCAACGAGGGCTTGAGAGCGCTGAAAAAATCCCCAGCAAAAACCAGATTTAACATTAAGTGACAGCAGCACAAAGTTCCTTGGCAAGAGTCACTCTGCTCCTGACAGGACACTTCAGGAACACCAAGGAAGCAAAGCAACAACAAAACCAAACCAAATCCAGGCAATCAAACCAGAAATGTACTGAGAACTGTCTCTGTATGTGTCTGTGTGTGACAAAAGGGCAGTGAATGCAAGGATAAAAGGAATATGGCCTAAAAGCTTAACAGAGTTCAAACTTAACAGGACTTAACTTACACCTTAACTTTAAATGATAGTTTCACAGTCACAATTTAGCAAAAGAGAAGAGCTTAACAGTATTTAACCTAACTTATAACCTACATCCTAGCAATCTAACAGAGGAATAACATTTAAAAATATTTAACTCAGCTTATAACTTATATAAAACATAACAACTTAGCAAAATAACAACTCTTAGAAGCATTTCACTTAACTTAGACCTCTTGACTTGACCTTACTTACGGGCCTGACTGGGTCAGCTATCCAAGGCACTCAGACCCCTCAGGGAGCAGCATTTCTGCCACATTTCCCCAGCACAGGCACTCCTGTGTGCACACAGACACAGAGAGTCAGTGCAAGGCACCTGTGAGAAATTCCCCTGAGGGCAGGGAAATGCTCCCTGGGGATGCTTTGGCATCTCCCCAGCGGGGAAGGGTTGAGCCTGGAGGAGTGGGGGGATCGGCCCAGGCTCCCTCGTTGTTGGGGATCCCCGAGTGCAGCAAACGGGAGAGTTCCCGGCTCGGAGAGGCCCCACTCAGAGGGAGTCGCTGGCCCAGGAGAGCTCCAAGGGCTCCTTTTGGAGCGCTGTTTGTAGGGCCCCAAGAGAGGGGCTGCAGTCCCAGCCATGTTTCATCCTGGCCGCACTTGGCATCAGCAGCTTTCTTTGGCAGGGTGAGAACAGGGATGATGTGCCACCGAGGGAACACAAACAGTTCCCAGGGCTGCTCCTAAAGCAGCCAGGATCTGGCTGGGCAGCAGCAGTGCCTGGAGCAGAGCGTGTTTGTGCTGAGCTCCAGAGGAGCTGAGCCCAGGGGCCGCTGGCCAAGGCTGAGGCCAGCGAGCATTTCTCATATGTCAGGGCGGCCTGAGAAAGGGGAGGGGGGAATGCACCAGCACAGGAACCATGGAACCAAGGGATCATTGTGACACTGTGGGGCACCATGGAACCAGGGGACCATTGTGACACTGTGGGGCACCATGGAACCAAGGGATCATTGTGACACTGTGGGGCTTCATGGAACTGAGGGGTCATTGTGACATCGTGGAACCCCATTTAACCAAGGGTTCACTGTAACATTGCAGGGCTACATGGAACCACAGCTTCAGTATGACACTGAGAGTCCTCCCATCATCAGTGATCTGTTGTGACGTTGTGGAGCCAGAGGAGAGCATTGTGACACAGCAAATCCCCAGGGTCCAACGGTCCATTATGACACTACAGGGCTCACAGAACAGAGGAATAACCTGACATTGTGTGGCCTGGAGAGCCATGGAGACCACTGGGACACTGGAGGGGCTCATGGAATCATTGGGACCATTAGGACACTGCAGGGCCTTCTGGAACCTGGGGTCTATTGTGACACTGCTGGACCCCAGGGAATCATTCTTCCTTATAAGAAGAGAGAATTGCTGGACTGTTAGTTTAACCAGAGAAGTTAGAGAAGTAGCAATTACATCCTCCAATCCATTGCCACTTTTAAAATTTCATGTATTACATAAATCAAAATTAAAAACCACTTCTTTTTAGTCTTTTAATCTTAATATGAATATGTGAGTTATTTTGTGTCCTAGTGCAACAGTTTGACATCACAGGGGCTGTGTGACATCACAGAGAGCTGTGTGATATCACAGGGGATGTGTGAAATCACAGGTGCTGTGTGGCATCAGAGGGGCCGTGTGACATCACAGAAATGTCTGTGTGACATCACAGGGGCTGTGTGACATCACAAGGGCTGTGTGACATCACAGGAATCAGTGTGACATCACAGGGGCTGTGTGACATCACAAGGGCTGTGTGACTTCACAGAGATGTCCATGTGACATCACAAAATGCTGTGTGACATCATAGGGGCAATATGACATCACAGATATCTGTGTGACATCGCAGGAGGTTGTGTGACATCACAGAGCCTTCCAGGTGACATTACAGAGAGCTGTGTGACATCACAGGGTCAGTGTGACATCACTGAGCTGTCCGAGTGACATCATTGAGATGTCTGAGTGACATCACAGAGAGCTGTGTGTCATCACAGGGGTAATATGACATCACAGAGCTGTCTGTGTGACATGACAAGAGGCTGTGTGATATCATAGGTGTTTGTGACATCACAGGAAGGCTGTGTAATATCACCCTGCTCTTTTATATGCTTTAAATTTATTTTAAAAGTTTTCTCCGCTTCCTAATGTTTACATTTTTCTTCTAGACTTCTCATGCACTGTTCATGTAAATAATAATTTTTGTACATTCTTCTTTATAGGAAGAGAGAATTGATGGAATGTTAGTTTCACCAGTGAATTTAGAGAAGTAGCAATTACATCATCTAAACCATTGCCACTTTTAAAATTTCGATGTTGGGGAAGATGAATAAATATGATTGCCTGGCAAAAGATTTACAATAGTACAGCCAGGATGAAAATAATCCCCCCTACGGGTTGAACAATGCCCTTGCCTACAGATAGGACCAAAAGTCAAATAGACTGTTCTATCTCACCTCCCAAAATGTATGGCTCATCCCACGCCTGTAACCCTCCCCTGAAGCATCAGGCCTCTGTGACCCCATTGGCCCAAGTCTTGTTCCAGCCCACCTTGAAGCCCCCTGGTAAGCGGTCTCTGAGGAGCCAGATGCCCTCTTGGAATTTCACATCTCTTGGGACTCCCCTTCTCCTGGAACTCCTCTTCTCTTGGAACTCCCTCCCTCTTGGAACTTCCACCCTCTCCTGGAGCATCCTCTTGTCTCTCTCTACCCCTTGTCTCTCCCCTCTCCCACTCCCTCAGGCCCTGCCACGTGCTGCGTCTGGCAGCTCCATGCAGGACCTTTCACCATCCCTAATAAACCTGATATTCTCAGAGCAGCCTTCAGAGATCTCTTGTCTCCGTCCATCCAAACCGTCCTGGAGCTCAGCGTCCCCGCACGTCTCTGCCACACAACCTGGCAGTCAGCCTGGGGCAGTTCCCCTCTGCCTGACCGTGCCAGGCAGCAGACAGGGCTGGGTCAAGTCCCTCTCAGCTGTCCCTGTTTGTGTGCCAGAAGCCTCTCAGGGTGGGGTGGGGGCACAAACCCGGGCCCCTCAGAGGCTCACAGTGAGGCCCCACAGCCCCTCCTGCCCACAGCCAAATCTCTCCAGACTGCTCTGCCAGGACTGGCAGCCTTGGGTTCTTCCGCCACCATTTCATGGCTCTGTACCCTGCATTGCTCTACTTCAATTCTTTTGCCATTAGGTAAAACTGAACACACCACCAAGTTCCAAAACAGGGCAACAGAAACTGTCAGAAAACAGAGCACCTGTCCTCTCAGGAAATGCACAGAGAGGTGGAGTTATTCAGTTTTCTGAAGAACGGGCCCCAGGGAGACTTTCTTGCCGCTTTCCAAGACTTCAGAGTTGCTTTGAAGAAAGTGGGGGACACCGTTTTTAACAGGGCCAGTTACAATAGAATGTGGGAGAATAGTTTTAAACACAAAGGAGATCTAATCAGAGTAGGTCTAAGGAAGACCTTATTTAGTTGGAGCATGGTGCCACCCTGGCACAGGTTGTCTCAAGAGCTTGTAGGTGCCCCATCCCTGGAACCATTCCAGGTCAGTGGGACAGGGCTCTGAGCAACCTGATCTCTTTAAAGATGTCCCTGTTAATTGCAGGACACTTGTACCACAGGACTTTACAGAGCCCTGCCAGCCCAGCCCAGCCCCGCACTCCTCAGCATTTTCATTTGAAGGGCACCAAGAGTGGAGGAGGTGAGGAGGAAGGGGGCTCATCTGATGCCTCGGGCCTCAGTGGAGGAGGAGCCCATCCCTCGGACACTCTTTCACCTGCAGCCCCTTGGCATTTTACCTGCAGGAGCTCTTTGGCAGACCAGCGCCGCTCCTCGTCTCTCTGCAGGCAGCAGCTCAGGTAGTCACGCAGCCAAGCCAAGAGGAGCTTGGGCTGCTGCAGCTGTGATGTCCCTGCTGTGGCTATCAGGAGTTTAGTCTGCAGAAAAAGGGAACACGAGGCTCCACCTGCTTCTTTCCCATCTGTAACTGCTCTCCCAGAGCCCATTGTTTAACCTCCATTCTGCAGTGGCCGTTTCTGCCCTGGCAGAGACCCAGGGATGACTTTACCAACAAAAAACCCAAACTCTGATGCAACCACAGCTTTGCCAACATCCTGCCAGTCTTGCCTTGGCAGCCGATTTCATTGACTGACCTAGTTACTGGGAGCTACATCAGCAAAAGCACATTTCCTTCTCTGAGGATTCACACCAGCTTGACAGCCTTTTTGGAAGGGGGACTTTGCTATACTAACTAATTCCAAGGATTAGTACATGAAAGGCATCTCTGCAGGGCTTGTTGATCCCTTAAGCACAGTTGCCATAGAACAAGACTCATCAAGTTTTTTGTCCTGTTCTTGAAAACAATGGTAATTGGAAGAAAAGAAAGGAAATCCATCAGTTAATCCCCAGGTAAAGAAACAAACATTTACAATCTCATATTCAACACAGACACATTAAGTTGCATGCACAAATATATTGGGATGAAAATGCCTGTTTGGGCACAAAGGAGCCACCTGCAGCTCTGTCTCTCAGCAGTCTTAAAATTTCAGCTTCTCTTATGCAACAAAAGAAAAACTTTTCCTGCTCAGAAAAAGGAGAAATGCCACCCCTTTGGACACCTTCTGCTCATTTGCCTACTCAAGTCAATGAGTGGTAGGCCCATCCCAGAAAATGCCAGGAAACAAACAGGAGGTTTTGGCAGGCTCTCCCCCTCACAAGGCTCCGGCTTGGTGACGTGGAGAACGTGGCTTGGGCTATGAGAGAAAAACGGTCACTGAGTGTTTCAGCAACACTGCACAAGAAGCAGAAGAGACTCTGTGGCCTTGAAGCCTCATGCCCAGGTTTCAGGCATGTTTCCCAGTAGCAGAAACTGCAAAGGGGGTTAAGTTCCTCTCTAGAAACCACTGTTTTAGAAACTTTGCTGGGTTTGGGTTTCTTTCCTTCATTTCTGGAAGGATAACACCAGTTCTAAGATGCTTGTTTCCTGTTATTGGGGTCATCTACACAGACAAAAGAACTGGAACCGCTTATAACCCAAAGGAAAGTGTTGCCTGAGAATGGGGTTTGTTTGCATGTGGTGAGGCTTGAGTTCCACACTGATGCAGCCAAAACTGCACCAGATGCTGATGTGTTGCAGGGACGTTTTTAGGTGGAAGTAGTTCCAGCAGATGGCAATGGGATCTTGTCCAATGTCACGCAGAACACGGGGCAGGTGAGAAAGACAAGCGGGATCTGTATTTGCTCCTTACCATGGCAGGACTTTGGTTCCAGTAAGGAAATTTTTGTTCTACCATTTCAATTCCCACAATTCCAAAAGACCATATGTCCACTTTGGGGCCACATGGTTTACGCATCACCACTTCAGGCGCCATCCACCAAGGAGTCCCAGCTACCGAGGGCAGTCTCTTCTCCTCAGGGCCGAGCTCAACAGAGATGCCAAAATCAGCTGAGGGGAAAGCAAAATACTGGTTTTATTTTAATTCTGTGCAATTAGGAAATCAAGCAAAAGAATTCCCCAGTAGAAGTTTGAGAACATGCTGTTGGAATGTCCTGGACAACTGTCCCTGGTCTGTTTCTTCAGGACTTTAGCCAAGGAAATATGGTATTGGCGACTTAAAAAATCCCCACATTTTTTACACTGCCTTCAGCAGTGGCTTTTGCTCTTTGGAAGCTTTAGACTTGTAACTCCCTCCCTCTGGAAGGGACACACACAGAGCAATGCCACTCTTGGCTACTTGTTCCTTGTCATACCTCTGTGCACGTTGCAACCGTGTCATCAGCTCAGAGCGGGGGTCCCTGCACTGCCACCAGCACCATTTTTGGGGAGCTGGCAGTCACTCAAAGCAGCCCCTCACCCCACATCCCCACATCCCTGAACGCTGCACCTGACCAAGGATATACTGACCCCGCTTGACAGAGCCGTCGGTTCCAAAAAGGATGTTGCTGCTCTGCACATCTCGGTGGGTCCCGTGGTTTGAGTGAAGAAAATCCAGTCCTTGCAGGCACTGAGAGAGAAAACACAAACAGGAGGGCAAAAATTAGCGGTGTGATTTCATCGCACAAGAAAAGAAACAAAGAATCTAAAAGATGCTCTCTGCAGGGGAATGGCGAGCAATGGCAGAACGCAGGGCCATTGAGAGGAAGAGTTGCTGCTCCAACACTTGGAGAGCAGGACCTTTCTAAGGAAAGGCATGTCAGCTTTTGAAAGATCAACAGCACCTGATGCTGTTGTACACTGTCCCTGCAAAGCAGCCAGGATGACTGCTGCTGCTGCAGGGGATGTGCTCAGAAGCAAAGAGCATTTTGGCTGCACTACTGTCCTTTTTAGCTGAGGACTGAGAGAAATGAGTCTCTCCTTTTTTCTTTGCTGTTCATTTTAAATCCTGCTACCAGCAGCTTTGCTTTTACAAGCAAGGAATGAAGTGAAGAGAGGCAAAAGTTAAAGGAGGCAAGATGGAGAACAGCAAATACAAGAGGCAGAGTGAGAATACAACAGCCGGAAATAAGAGTACAAGAACAGAGTACAGTGAGTGCAAGGGCACTGGCAGGCATTTCTCTGGAGATGCTTTTACTTGCCCATAGCATACTAACAATGCAGAAGCAAAGCTTTATACATGAAACCTCTCCTCTTCTGAGCCCCTGTTTCCCAAACCCTTGGAAGCACAGGTGGGATTGCTGACCCCCTGACTGATGGATGCTATGTCACCTTCACACAGGCAGGTCTTGCTGATGACATTGCTCAGAGTGCCTCTGTCCATGTACTCCATGACCAGCCAGAGTTCCTCACACAGAAGGTAGCTGAAAGAAGGAAACAAGGGCATGGGGATGAACATACATGGCTACATTGCTGTTTGGAAAAGACAGGGCTTGATTCTTGTTTTCACGTCCCTTGGAGACAAAGGCAGAATCAAAGCAATAGACATTCCCCCTCGGCGTGTGTTGTTTGCAATCTGTGCAGTCTCAAGGAGAAAAGAACAGCTGTGAAAAAGGAGATGTCCTAGATGGCCAGTAAGCGAAAAGCGTGGTTTAGGAACAGCCCAGATAAAAAGCCTGTCACGCATGGTGTTTCTGGAAATAAGCACCTAGTGTTCCTGGCATGCATAGCAATGGAAAAGAGGGGCAACAATCCAAGGGAAATCCACTTTAGGATGGTTCATCGGCATTTAAGAAACTTTTAAAAATTAATCCCAAAAATATGTGGAGGCAGTGAACTTAGAGGGTATTAATTTAGTAAGACAGAGCTGACCCAGGTTTTGAATAATTTCTGAATAATTTTCAAACTATGCGTGCCAGGGAAGACTCATGCAGACAAGATGCACTCTCTTCTCATCCATTGGAGATGATAGAGAAATATTAATACATAATAATTAACAGCTCTACTTTCTAAAGGTGACCAAAGTGGGTTTTTAACCTCTCATGTTTGCTGTATGTAAACACAAATTCATGGGATAAAACCATGACCACTCACCTGTCTAAATAATTCACAACACAGGGGCTCCTATGCCTCTTCATGATACTGATTTCATGAACGGTTACTTGCTTCCTCTTCAATCCTTTAAGTCTTATTTTCTTTATGGCCACCTAAAATGACACTGAAAATCAGTAACTTGAGAAGCTGGTGGCACGAGACCACAAGGCACATGGAGCGAGTGATTTTGCAATGACGCAGCTGAGCTGTGCCAAACTGCCTCGGGATTAGGCACTGCAGTAACTGGAACTGACATTGCAACAGCCCATGGCTCCGCTCCCTTGGGGCCAGTTACAGGACACGGGGCCACTGGGGTTTTGTCTTGTCCACTTGCTAACAGTGGTGTCTCAGCTATCACTCACAAACCTCTGAGCACACTCCCTGCTGCTTTGTATGGGATTCAGAAGAAGTAATCCATGCCTTAATCCTCTGTGGATACATCTTGGGCTATGGCTTTTAGGGACGCCTTGCAGATCTCTCCCAATGTGCAGTTCCCAAGTGCAGCACTGCAGGTGGCTAAGGAACTACCAGTAACTTTCAGATGCATTTGCTGGCAGGCAGAGATGCGAATTCAGGACTCTGAAGCTGTAGCCCCAAAGAGCAGTAAGATTCTCTAAGGAACCACCTTTGTTTTAGCCATTGAGAGTGAGTGAGCACATCCTTCTCCGAAATGAACTGCTGCCCTTTGGGCCTTCTTTTTGGCAGCTGAGAAGGACAAAGACTGTCCCAAATGTATTTTGCAGGCTGGCACCAGTCTGTGCTTCTTGTGCCTTTTCAGCACAGCTCTACCCAAAGCTCTGGCCACAGCTGCTCACACCAGAGGGGAAAGCCCCTCGAGTGCAGCAGAGTCTGTGAGGGCTGTTGACATTTACCTCTCCTCCTGTGGCTTTGTTGAGTGCTCTAACCACATGTCCAAAAGTCCTAGAAACAAAAGAGAAGCAGAGAAAAGAGAAGCTGTTTATTTCTTAGAGTGAAAGCCAGCCCACACAGGAGATCTCTGCTGTAAATGCCTAAAACTTGCAGGATGCAGGAGGGCTCTGTCAGAAGGCAGATGATGCATTTTCCTCTCAAATGCATGGGCAGAGCCTGGGCCAGTTGCTGAAGCATTGGGGTTTACTGCCTCAGCCCCTAAATGGAATTTATTCTTTCATCTTGGGTTTCAGTTTTTAAACTGTGTGATTCCTATCCTGACCATGGAGTATTTCCTTCCACAAACCACGGGAAAGAAATGTTCCTGAGAACTGTTATTTCACAGCTTTGATGGGGGGTAGCTTGCTCTTTCAGGCAAGCAAGATTCTTCTTTTTTCATTAGTGTGGCAGTGTGATTTTGAGACATACAAAAATGCTAAAGAAGTTAACACAGAGCTGTCCCACACTTGAGAGACAAGGAGATCTTCCAGGTCCTGTTCCTTGATGCAGGCAAGACCTCGGCAGCATGGAGATGTCTCTGACAATGCTTTCTGAGCGCACTCTCAAATTCTGAGCAGTACTGAATACATTGGACAATCTATCTCCAGTATCTGAACACGTTTGCAGCTGGCCTGACTTCACGCTGGACAGATATTCCAGTGAAACACCTGATACACCAGCAAAACACCTGGCCCATGGTTTTGTAGAAGTAACTGTGGCTGGACTCACCCCTTGCCAATATATCCAGTTCAGTGTATTTCATCTTGGGATTTTCCACATTCACCATTTTCCCTGAAAGAAACAAAATGCAAGATGCTCACTTTAAAGCAGAGATCCCAGCTTCCAGGAGATAGAAAAGGCAGCCCCAGTGTCTGGGGGTGGTCAGCTGGTTAACAACAACAGCAACAACAACAGCAACAAGACAGGCAGCCCTGCAGTGCAGATGGCTGGCACAGAGACTGATTTTGTACAGTCCTTGGAAGAGTTCTCTTGACAGGAAACAAAGCACAGGGGTATGCACTCCCAGGAGAGGAGCACATCTTCTCCACCTTTCAGCCAAAACAATGCTTTTCCATGTGTAAACCAGAGCAGCTCATGCTCTAACCAATTCCAACGGGGCCTTCAGCATCAGGACCCTCACCCTTTATGAGCAGGCTGAGCTCACAGACACCCCTCTTGGGGCCAAGGAAGGCTCCAGCCCCTGCAGTCCCACCAACCCTCAGGGACAGGGCAGCTACCACAGCCAGGCTGGCAAAGCTCAAGCATGAGCACTGACAAGCAATGGGAAGAAGCCACAGGCAGCCTGAGCCCCGTACAAATTGTTGCCCCCATTCAGGACACAACAGGATGGGCTTTGAGATCAGACTCACCGAGGTGCAGATCAATGCCCTTTTTGTCCCAATAGGGGATGGCAGACACAGAATCCACTGGGCTCTGCTCTCAGCCCCACCAGGTCTTATCTGAGAGCTCAGCACTGGCAGCTGCTATAGGCAAGAAGCAGATCCATTGGGCTGTGCTGCAGAATCCCAGAGGACTTGATGTGTTTTCCTAGAGACGGATGTGAGCAGGGCTTGGGCCAATGGGTAGGATTCTAACAGTCATGGGAAAGAGTGGAAATCAGGTATGAAAAAGTGCCATGGATCTGAGGAATATACCATGGCTGGGCTGGAGGCTGTCTCCTGAGAAATGCCTGCAGTACAGTTTTTTCTATTCATGCCACTTCGATGTGTCTCTTGGACACATCTTTAGAAGTATAAAACTAGGATATGAAATACTGATTGTTATAAAAGTAGCTGGTTTTCCTTTGGGGACACATGGAAAACACCTCCTGCTCTCTGTTCGTCCTTGAAACCAAAGCTCTTTCAAAGTAGTTCTTATTGACAAAAATATGGCATTCTCATTAAAAAATAAACTGTAGATGTAGTAGTAGTAGCAATGTAAAAATGTCATAAAAATGACATCAGTAAGACATGTGGGACAGAAGAGCTCCTTCAGGATGGAGAAAAAGCAATTCCACCAAAAAAAACACCCACAAACAAACAAAACCAAAAACCCCACAAAAAGCACAAAACCAAAAACAACCCCACAAAACCAAAACAAAACCACACACATCCACACCTCCCCCTGCCCCGACCCCCAAAAAAATCCCCAACCAAAAAGACAAAACTCCAAAACCAGTAAATTTCTGTGAAGATTTTTTTTGCTCTGATGACTGGTTGGAAGTCAGGATTCTAATGGGAATTAAGGAAGCTAAAAAATCTCTTCAGTTTGGCCACTAGCATGCAGGACTTGCCTAGATGATTTGCTAGGTCACAGCCTTCTGCTGATCCAAGAAAAATCCCTGCTTCAGCCTTTAGCAGAGAGGAAATCTCAGGCAAAGCCAAGCCAGTCCAAGCTGCCTCCAGAGGCAGCAGGAACACCCAGAGCGCTCTTGCTGCCTCGGAGCACAGCACTTCCTCTGGGGAGTCCTAAATGGCCCTGTGACACCAAACTCAGGAGGAGCATTGGGTACAGCTCTGCTGACAGCTGCACTCAATACACCGACCCTCAGAAAAGAAATAACCAGACGTACACAGCACGTACCATCTGGCTCTGCTGCTGCCACAGCTGTCGGCTTGTGGTCGTCTTGCTCATTTTGCCCCTCTTTGGCCTCTTCTCCAGGAGCAGAGGGAGCTGGGGCAGAAACCGCTGTTCCTTCTGCCATCTGCGGCAAGAGAGAAGCATGAGGGACAGGCCGTTACCTCTCATTTATGACCTCGTTCCTCCTCGCATCCACAAACACCACTTCCAAGGAGAAATCAGCGACTTTGTTAGCGATGGGACTCTAAGTCTCTCCAACCATATTAAAATGGGCTAACTCAACAGAACTCTATTTGATGAACTCTATGAATTTGATAGTCCTCCCTGGCTGCCATCAGCAAGCAACGGTGCCTCTGCACAATGCGGCTTTTAGCTTTTGAAAGCTTTGAAATGGAAAAGCAGGAGATAGCCAGCACAGACTTTGTTACTGCTGTGGCAGAAAAGGAAAACTCAAACTGGATCAGAATCCCATGCAGTGCATGAAAAGGGCAGGAAAGGTTGTGCAGGAGACTCTTTACTTGCTGGAAAGAGAGAAAATGAGCGGGGCTTCTCCTCCTAGCAAACCAAGAAACTACAAGTTGGAAGTGTCCCTTCCTCAGGTGGCTAAAGCACTTGGATGAAGTGACACATGTTTGGCAGGGAAACAGCCCTTGTGGTGAGCACTGTCATGTACGGATCTGTGGATCTGAAGGTCCCTCATGAGCCTCCCATTGTCCAGGCTAAAGCTCCCTCAGCACCTCCTCCTTGGCCTTGCACTCCATAGCCTTCCCCAGCTCCCGTTTCCTTCTCTGCACATGCTCCAGCCCCTCAAGGACTTTCTGCTTCAGAGGGGCCCACAAGTGGACACAGCACTCCCAGCTATGGCCGCAGAGCTGCCCAGCCCAGGGGGATGGTCACTGCCCTGCTCCCGCAGCCCCACTGCTGCTGACTCAGGCCAGGGCATCCTTGGCCTTCTTGGCCACCTGGGCAGGCGCTGGCCAAACTTCAGCTGATCTTGACCGGCACCCCTGGGTCCTTTAGGCCCATGCAGCTCCCCTACCACAAAGTTGCTCGCTTGACCTCAAATACAGCATCCCCAGTTCTGAGATGTCCTTCCTCTTCTCAGCAACACAAGACAGCAGTCAAGGACTTGCAGCTTTCCCCCCACCATAGGCACTAATGCCATTCCCAAAGCTGCAGGCGGTTTGCAACTGTCCCTGCAGGATGGTCCCAGGGCAGAGCCCAGCCGGGCTCCCACTGCAGCCCCTGAAGCTTGGGGCAGACAGTGGTCCCAGAGGTTCACAGGGAGCTCCTGGAGCTGTGCCTCGCACTCTGTTGCCGTGTGTCACCGTGCAGGCTGGCTTGTACGGGGTGAATGTACCAGCCCTGCTTTGACTGACAGGGGCCGGGCCCATCACATCTCTCCCAAGGCTGCAGGCATTGCTCAGGTCAGAATCTGAAGGGGCACAGAGATCAGACTGTTATGAATAAATTCAGTTTTATATTGAAAATGTTAATTAAAATGCTCTTAACTGTTCAAACCCCGTTAAAATCGACTTATGTGCACCCTTGTTTTGATTCCCCCTTGCCCCGCTTGCCCTTCACTTTGTGACCGCTGGGATTTTACCGCCGCTGCTCCCCAAAATGGCGGCCGCGCCGTCTCTGGTAATATGCAAATCGCGAACCGAGCGCGAAATCCCGAAAAGAGCCCCAAGGACAACGAGCCACACCAAATTCGGGGCCATGGACCGGATTGGACAATTGTCAAGAGGTCCCGGACATTGCCAGACCCGTGGAGTAGCCGCCAACATGCCACCTGTCCAAGATTTTAAAAAAAAACATTTTCCAATTAGCATCTGAGTAGGAGTTGCCTTGGGGCAGTTTTCCTTATCTGCTGTTAATGGCCCCATCAATGCCTGGCCACATGACTCAGAAATAACACTGTCCAGGAGGAGGAGGTAATTAAGGACACACCTCGTGACTCATAATAACCTATTGTGAGATGCTCTGCCCAAGGGGACGAGCTAGGCATTCCCACCTGGATAAGAGTGGAGATTTCTAGACAGAGGAGAGCCTTTTCACAGGTTCTCTGAGAAAACACAGCAACTACATCTGCCATCCCAAGAGGACTGCAGCTGCTCCAATTCGAACTGCTACCAGCACGCTGGCCAGGTTGTATTCTGACTTTGTCAGTAGCCTTTCCCTTTGTATTATTGCATGTATTTTTGTCCTTTTCCCCTTTTCCCAATAATTTGTATTTCTGACTTAGAGTCTCTCACTGGTTTTACTTTCAAACCAGAACACCGCCCTAATGTAAACAGTGCGACTGCGGAATCAGGACCCCAGGCAACGAGCCGCAAATTGCCTTCCTGGGCACGCCCGAGAGGACGGAATCCCCGGTTCTGCTGCCTAGCAGACCCGATCTCCTCCTCCTCAGCGTCGCCAAGTGGGAGCAGCGGTGGTGTGCACGACCCCATGGGCCCCCACCCAGAGCTGGTCACTATTAATAAAGGCCTTAAAAAGGAGCAGGTCTCCTGGCCCATTTATTTCAGTGAAAGCATCCAGACTGGGTATTTCAAAGGCCCTTTGGAAGGAAGGGTTCGGGAATAAACGTGCTCTGTTTGCCACACCAACATCGGGGTGAGTGGTCTCTTTGGCTCCAACCCACTTTCCTCCCTGAGCCAATGTTACCCACTTCCTCACATATCCCCCCGTGCCTTCCCACTGCCTCGTCCTGTCAGGGCTTCCGCAGCCCCTCATCCCTTCGTGGCCCCGTCCCCTCAGGGTCTCCCCAGCCCGGCCAACCTGCCCGGCAGCAGCGCCACAGCCCCACAGGAGCTCCAGAGGAGCCCCACCAAGAGGCACCTGGGAGCCCTCAGCAATCCAGCCAGCAACACACGGGCAGGAGGACACGGATGGCGCTTCCTGCCTGGGACAGGGCTTGTGGCCATCTCCAGGCACCACTCTCACAGAGATCCCCACAGCTCCAGCCCCTGCCCATCTTCTCTGTGGGCAGCACAAAGGCTTCAGCAGAGCCACCAAAGGCCAAGGGGCTTCTGGCCATTTTCCCTGCAACCCTGAATACCTGGGCAGCTTGCTGAGCCCAGGAACCCTTTTCTCCCTCTTCCCCTAGACCCTGCAGAACCTGGGCAGCAAAAGAAAGATCCTGGCAGTCTGTCTATTAGAACACATCCTATATTTATATGCTAAAGAAAAACAAAAAGAAGGAAAGAACAATCTTGAATAAATGAAGCATTCCTGCGGGCTCAGGTGGCCCCAGCAGACAGAGCCTCAGGGATCAGCTCTCTGCAGAGCTCCAGCAGCACAGCCAGCCGAGCCCCCACAGACGAGGCCATCTCCCCCATGCCCTGCAGAGCCGATCATGCAGGTTGTCGATGATGGAATATCGAGCTCGCTCTACTGCCTGGAGGACATACAATGTTTGAAATGCCAGGCTTCTGATGGCGACACTGATGTCATTTGCCATTCCTTCAAGGGCTGAAAGAGAGAGGAACAGAGCCATGGTCAGTTCCCACATCTGAGGGGACCCGAGGGGACTCTGTGCCAGGGCCATCCCAGCTGGCTCTGGCCATGGCCAGCAGGGAGCAGGGACCAGCCGGATCAGCCCGAAGCTGCTGGCCACGAATCCCCCAGGTGTCCTGAAAGCTCTGTGTGCTCTGCTCACGCCGGCCCTGGTCCGCACAGGGAGCAGAGCCCTCCGCAGCCGGGGCAGGGCTCGCAGCTCCCCCGGCAGCCCCCGCTGGCAGCCCGCTGCCCTCGCTCACCCTCAGAGATGAGCTGGAGCTCTTCATTCCTCCCCCTCAGGTGCCGTCCGGCCGTCCCTGGGAACACAGAGCCTGTCAGCCCAGGGCACAGCTCCCTGCCAGCGGCGCCGCCAGCCCTGTGCCCACACGGCCTCCTGGCCCGGCAGGGCTCGGGCCGGGCCCTCGCCGCTCGCTGCCGCCCCAGGGCACGGCTGGAGAGGGCGGCAGCAGCGCCCAGGGCAGGCGGGGCTCCGCGGCACCGGCCCGGGTGGCGCTGCCGGGGCAGCAGCCGGGGCTGGGGCCGAGCTGCGGCGGGGCGGGGAGGGAGCCCGGGCTCGTGGCTCACCCATGAACCTGACGGCCGCCTCTCGCAGGGGCTCCTGGAGGTTCCGCAGGTAGGGCAGGGCCCGGCGCAGGTGCTCGGCCACTCTGCTCCTGTCCTCTGCCAGCTGCAGAGAGCGGCAGCAGGGAAGGGTTGGCACGGGCTCAGCCCCTGGGCCGGGCGCTCCCCGTGCCAGCCCCGGCCTCCCCTGCCCGCACAGCCCTGAGGTGCGGCCAGCAGCCGCTGGCGCCGGGCTCTGGAGGGGCAGAGGGCCGGCTGCTGCCCGGGGAGCCGCGGTGCCGCCCCGCAGCCCCCCGGGCCGGGGCTCCATGGGCACCCGGCTCGGGCCGCAGGAGCCTGGAGCAGAGCCCGCGCGGCCTCGGGCTGCAGCAGCGGGCAGGGGCACAGCTGCCAGCCCGCACACCGAGCACCGCGCTCAGGGGCTGCTCCAGGCTGGGGCTGCGGCTTCCCAGCCCTCCTTACCAGCCACTCGGTGAACTTCCACAGCTTCTTGCTCTTCACCAGTTTTTGAAGTTCACTCCTCTTCAGGAACTCGGCCGCACCAAGCAGTGTTTCCTGCGAAGCCTGGAGAGCAGCAGAGACGCAGAGATGGCCCCAGAGCCCAGGGCGCAGGACATGTGTTCCTGTGCCAGGGCCTGGAGGAGGCTGCAGCCTGCGAGGCGCCAGGGCAGGGCCAGCCCAGCCCCTCCCGGGGGAACAGCAGCAGCCCAGGAGTCCTCACCTGTGCCACTCGCTGATTCTCATCATGGCAGTGGAAGAAGAGTGGCAGCAGGCTCTGGTGCACATGTGTCATCAGGGCCTCTTTTTCCTTTTCCTGTGGAAGAGTCACCAGTGTTCCAAGGAGCACTATGGAGAGCAGCTTCACCTGGCTATTGTCCTGTATGAAGGGAAGGAAAAAGACCTCAGCATTGGCTGTATGGGGCTCAGCATGGTGCCTGCAAATCTGCAGGGCACCAAGTGTCCGGGCAGCAGCCAGTGGCCATGGCTGGGGGCAGGGAGCCTTACGTGGTCAAGGAGTGGCAGGAGCGCCTCAACCAGCTGCAGTGCGATGGGGCTGGGTATCAGCATGTCCTTGTCCAAGATGATAAAGTTGAGGAGCGTGGCTGTCATGCTAACTATCTCTCCATCTGCGTCCCACAGGAGCTCCACAAGACCTTCAGTCAGGCTCCACATTTTTTTGCTCTGTGCGGAACACAAGTTTGTGAAAGGCCATCCTGCTGCCGCACGGCCTAGAGGCCAAAGGGCTGTTCCGAAGCACTTGGGCAGCTGAAGCAGGAGGCAGGAGAGCTGGGAGCAGCTGGCCCAGTGCCCAAAGCCCAGCCAAGCCCAAGCGACTGCATTCCCGGGCACAGCCTCAGCCCCTGCCCCCTTCTCACCATCAAAGGATCATTGATGAGATCCAGAAGGGCCCTGAGCACCAGGTGACGCTTCTCCCTGCACCCGCTCCGCAGGTGCCTTGACAAGACTTGCAGGACTCTGTCAGCACCGCGTTCACTCATGTCCAGGCACTTGAGGACCTGAAAGGCACAGGGCAGTGACAGGGGACCGTCCAGCAGGAGCCCAGAACCGTACAGGGCTGAGCCCAGGCAGCAGCACAGGGCGCGGGCTCCGTCCCAGGCAGCTGCAGCTACGAGAGGGCAGAGAGCCGGGAGGCAGCTGAGCGAGGCAGCGCTGGCCCTCAGGCTCACCTCCACAAAGAACGCCAAGGCGGGCAGCTCCCAGCGTGGCTCCTGTGCGCTGAGCAGCCGGAGCAGGTAGCGAGCGATCCGGGAGCACAAGGGGATGGAGACACAGGACATCTCCCTGGCAGGAGACAAAGTAACCAAGACTGTGGGCCAGGGGGACAAACCTCTCCCAGGACTGACTCACAGAGGTCTGGTCTTTCCCCAGCATCCTGCAAGGGCCCCTGGGCTATTTGGGAGGTGGCGCCTTGTGGGCACCCTCCTCTCCCAGCCTTTTCCAGTCTGCTTGGCTGTGCCTTGGTGACAAGGCCCTCTGGCCCATGGCCCCAGGGACTGTGTGGGGCACCCCAGGCACAGAGCACAAATGTCAGAGGCAGCGGGGAGAAGGGGGATCTCACTTGGCCAGCAGACCCACGGCATGGTGGTATGTGTCAGCACACAGCAGCTTGTCCCAGCCACACTTGTGTTCCATTGCCACCACCGCATCCTCGTGCTGCATTTCGCAGAGCAGGGACTTCAGGGTCTGCACTGCAAACCTGTGTGCAGAGCAAAGGCCAGGTCACGCTGGGAGCACTGGCTCCTGCCCAGGAATGTGGCAAGGACAGGAGGACTGGCATGGAGCACCTGTTGGGGCTGGTGGCAAGGCCATATTGCTGCTGGCATCCCTTCCAGAAGGTATTGACCTCCTCTGGCATATCCAGAGTGCTGAAGAGAACTTGGAAGAGCAGATGCACAAATAGGTGGGGGAGATAGACGGTCACCATATGTGGGACACAGGGCAGCTGGAGGATCTTCCATATCACTACAGCTGCCTGCAAAGGACAAAGCCCCCTGAGACAGGGCTCAGTGCTGAGGTGTTCGTGTGGCAGGGCCCGAGCACAGGAGGGAGAGGCCCGGAGAGACGCAGGGGGAGCACCGGGCCTGGTGGCCCTGGAGCTGCCCCGAGGCCAGGTTTCAGCCCAGCGCCTGAGGCAGGGAGACGCCATGGGGGAGGGAGGATGGAGAACTGCTGGAGAGGTGGCCTTGGGGCCAGCAAAGGCAGAAACTCACAGCCAGGACAAAGACACCCGATTTGTCCCCATCGGAGGTGCATGTGCTGTGCTCTGGCCAGCTCCCCAGCACATCGAGGAGTACGAGCATGGCCAGTTCTGCAGTCCTCACCGAGCACATGATGCTCTTCCACATGGTCAAAGCAGCTCTGTGGGGTCAGAGCTCCGTCTCAGGGGAGTCTGAGACACAGCACCGTGGCCTGGGCAGCAGTGGGGAGCTGAGCTGGCTGCCAGCTCTGCCTCTGCCCACTGCTCCTCACCAGCAGCAGCCAGGCAGCCCAGCCCTGTGGGGACAGGCCCCTGAGGGGCAGCGAGGGAGCATGGCAGCAGGCTCAGGGGCTGACGTGCCAGGGCTGGCAAAGGGAGCAGCCAGAGTGCCCTGGGACTCTCTGTTGGTCAGACACCTGGGACAAGCTGTGCAGGCTGATGGGCTGGGGAGCCCTGAGACCTCTGGGCAGGTGGGCCCCATACCTGTCACAGGATGGGGCCACACGCAGGAGTGTCATTACTACATCAGCGGGCCGTTCTTCAGTGAGATCCAGCAGGGTCCTGTTCAGCCTGTGCTCAGCAAACTGGTTGGCCTCGAGCCACTGGTGGATGTACCTCACCATGGCGGGCACCTGGAGAAGGCAGGGGAGACTTGGAAAGCCTCCAGAGGAAGGAATGTGCCCAGCTGCCCCAGAGAAGTGCTTCCCTTGCCACCACACTGCCATGGCCTCAAAGGCTTCCATGGAGCAGCAGGCGTGGCTTGGGAGGCCAAGCAATTCCTGGGAGGATCAAACCCTGGCCACAGACTGCTTACTTGCTTTGGATTGGAAAACCCCTCCTCTACCAGCATATCAGCCAGGGCAGCAGAGGTCTTGGTTTTGAAGATGGGTGCATATGCTCTGAGCCCTGTGCCCATGGCGGTCTCTTCCTCCCGAATCCTCTTGATGAATTTGCAAACCAGCTGTAGGAGAAGGGCAGAAAGCCAGGGATGTTCCACGGAATGCTCCAAGCTTGGTGTTTGGCTGAGCGGTGCATGCAGGCCCAGCCCAGGTAGGGATGGCTGCAGGTACCTGCGCTGTTCTGCGGAAGCGGCCATGGGTGCGTTTCTGCTCTCGTGTGCGCTGCACGGCTGCACCTGGCAAAGAGCGAGCGCAGCCCGAGCTGAGGGGCTGCGGGAGAGGCCGGAGAACACAGCCCAGCCCTGCGCTGCCCAGGCAGGGACAGCCCTGCGCTGGCCCAGGGCACGGAGCACGGCTGTGGAGTGTCTGCCCGTCCCCTATTCCATCCTGTCCATGGGCATGGCCCCAGGGGATGGGATGGGATGGGATGGGATGGGATGGGATGGGATGGGATGGGATGGGATGGGATGGGATGGGATGGGATGTGGCCAAGATGGCTGCAGCCACCAGCCCTGCAGCCCAGCAGCCCAGCTCTGCCACTCACCCTCCTGCAGCTGCTTGGATGGCACCACTTCTTCAGTCTCCTGTGCAGGGGCTGGTGCAGGGCCTTCTTCCTCTTCCTCCACCCAGGCCAGCTTGGGCACTCTTGGAGGTCTCTGCTCCATGTCAGTTGCTGGATTTGTGGCTACTTGCAGGAGAGATGCCTCGGAAAAGCTCTGAGTCAGCAAGTCTTGCAGTTGTGCCTGGAAGGCACCTTCAAGAGAGAAGCCTCAGGAAGGCTCAGGACAGCAAGTCCTGCAGTCCGGTCTCGAGGGATCCTGCCACAAGCACGGGAGATTTCTGTCAAGGATTGTGCTCTGGCCTCAAGGGCACTGGCAGCAGGGATGGGAGATGCCTCCAGGGCACCAAGTCCCACGCTCTGCCCTCGAGGGCACCTGCAGAAGAGAAGCCTCGGGAAGGCCACGGGTCAGCAAGTCCTGTGGTCTGGCCTCGAGGTCAGCTGCAGGAATAACACATCAGAAAAGCTCTGGGTCAGACACGAATGAGTGCGCTGTGCGGGGGCTCCTCACAGCACTGCTCTGTCCCGTCCTGTCCTGTCACGTGCTCGGAGCACTGTGGCGTGGCCTTGTCACCAGCAGCTCCTATGTCACCACGTGTCACAAAGGGCCCTTTGACACGCTGTTCCATGCCATAGTGACCATGCTGCAGTGTGTCACAAAGGGCCCCTGCACATGCTGCCCCCTGCCCAGGGGCACCCCCAGCCCACCCAAAATGGCTCAGGTTGGAAGGAATCCCTCACCCCAAGTGTCCAAGACAGACTAACAGAGTCTTTAGGAACGGCTCAGACCATCAACGGCTCAGACCATCAAACGCTGCCCTGCTCTGCAGGCTCAGGGCAGCAGAAGGAGCCCCCAGGGCTGCCAATGCAGCCACGCTGGGAAGGGCACAGGGCCTTCCACAGAAGCTGGCACGGCCTCCTTGGGACACGTCCTGGCTGGTGGCCATCCCAATCCCGCGGGTGTGACACCGACAAGGAACTGTGGGCCAGGGCAGGAATGCTGCTCTGAGCCCTGGGGCCCGGGGAACGCTGACACCAGCAGGTGAGGCAGAGTCCCTGCCCAAGCAGACCTGCCAGCCCCTGAGCCCTGGCAGGGCTGGTGCCATCTCCTGCCCCAGAGACCTGTGCCCCTGGGGGGCTTCTGTGCCAGAGGGAGCCAAAGCCCAGGTGCACTGGGGGCTGTGCTCCTGCCTGCAGGGGCTGTGGGCAGGAACACCTGGAGCAACTGCTGGCAACACTTGGTCTCTGTCAGAAGCTCTTACTCCATGCTGAAATTATTTTCTCATTCAAGTTATTGCCTCCAGCACAAAAAAAACCTTAGCAGCGAAGGCACAGAAGAATCTGGCAAGTAAGAATCCTCAGTTCAGGAAAGCTTCCCCAACACCCACCAACACCAACCCCCCCAAACTCCCGCACAGAAGCCCTCAACACCCTGCAGGAGCCCCAGCTCTCCCCGTCCCTCTGCAGAGTTTCCCACCCGCCTACAGACGCCCTGGTTCCCTGACATGCCGTGGGATGGCACTCAGGAGGATCTGCTCCAAGGCCTTCCCCTGGAGCAAGCTCAGGCTGCCAGGCCTATGGGTCCTGGATCATCCTTCCCACCGAGCATTTTGGTGCACGGCTGCTCCATCTGCACCTTTGCGCTCAGCTCGGACTTCTCCACCTAACCAGGAGTGTTGCAGCGCGCTGTGCGGGGCGTGCTGGGCGGCTGCGGCAGGGGCGCGACCGTCCCCCTGCGAGCTCTGCAATTCCCAGCTATCGGCAGGTCCGGCGCAGGGACAGACAGCGATGACACGGGTCTTGGTGTAGAACAAGATGGATTTATTCCTGGGCTCCCCGACAAGACTGGCAGGGGGTGAACAGAAGTTTTTATACAGCAACTCAGGAGGCGGGTGTAGGAAAGTGAACCAGTGAGATATGGTAAGGGAGGAATATAAGGTGGGGCAAATAGCCTATGAGCCTATCAGGGAAAATGGGGGGGAGGGAAATAACACAAAGTAAGGAGTGGGGTATCGAGGACAACAAGACAGACACCAAACTCTCTAGAGACAGGAGTAGGGATAGGGAGGATTGACAGCATGGAAGGGAGGAGGTTAGGGAAGGGCTTGGGAAAATTGGCAACTGGGAAGGAAGTGGATTAGGCAGGAGAACCGGGGACAACCTTGGATTCAAAGCAAAACACACCACAACATCTCCCTGTTTCTTTGTACAAAAGGGAGGAGAGTTCTGGGGTTCAAAACAAATTTATGAATCTATTATGTAACATATCATATACATAATCTATCATATAACAGATTTTATCATATGACAAATTATTACAGCAACAGAAAATAATTCAAAAATTATCAGGAAAAAATGAACTACTTGTGACCATAACGCATGGGGTAAGGATCTTCTTCGCATAAGAAATTTAATATAAAATGTACAAAGTTATTATATTCGGAATCAGGGTCGGGGGGAGGAATTGCAGTGGAATTATCTTGAAGTAAGACTGAGCTTGAAGCATGAATCTCCGAGGAATCTGCATTTTCTGGGGTTTGAAAGTGATTTTGGAGGTCACTCCTCTTGTAGGATGTGATCAGTGAATGGAGATGTGGTCTTGCTCATGTTATTTTATGCAACTGTGGGTATTAACTGGACAGAACGATTCCTCTCTCTATAATATATAATTTAACAAGCAGATTATTTTAAAGTATCAAGAATATAATGAACATTTTTTTAGTCAAGAAATTTAGTTGGAAATGTGGGAAAATGGTTAAAGAAAAATCAACAAATATCATGAAGTTTAAATAAAGCCTACGGGTAAATTAATGGACTCTTTTTCCAAAGCATACTGTGAAAACTTTAAGACAATATTGAAATTAAAAGGAACATTTGGTAGGGTATAATTAAGGAAATAGATGGGGAACTTGGGCAGTCACTCTTGAATAATTTTGTTCTTATATTCATTCAATTGTTTATTTTTATTTTCATTATGATGATAGTAGGGTTTTTTTTTGTAATTTGGACAGTTTTTCTTCTGTGATCTTTCTTTTTACAGGTGAATCAAATTTTTGACTTTGATGGGCAAACACTTGGCTCATGTCTCTTTTTTCTATACTTAAAACATGTTTTAAACTGTTCTTTTTGGTTCCCTTTTTCATTTATCCCAACTGTGGAAGCTTGTAGGTTAATTATCTTGAACAGTTTCCACAAAGGCTTTGAAGGGTCAAGGGCTTTGGGGAGATTCTTCCAAAAATTAAATACCAATTGAATTCATAATTAATTCAGTTCATAAGACGAAATCTGATTACTTTGGTGACTGCCACAAGTGTTATGGGGTATCGGTAAGGAGACGGACCTGGGCGCCGCCATCCTAGGGAGAGACAAAATGGAGGATTCCAGGTGCGGGTTTCCAGCTCCACCTTCCTCCGAAGGAGGTCCCTCCATAAAAGAGGGTGATCTCCCAAGAAGGAGGGTCCCCTGATGGGAGGCCCCATAGGCGATCGTCCCCCCAGAGGAGGAGCCGCAATAAGGAATGGGGGTAGTCCAACCCCACCTTCCAACAAAGGGCACTGGCCCCCACAGGTGATTCGTGCAGGGGCCTCTGCGGAAGGGGTGGGGCTGGAGGGAAACTTGGGGCTGGAGAAGAAAGGTCAAGGCAGGAAAGGGGGTTCCAAGCAGCGTGGCCAGCGCCACCTTGGAAAGGAGTGCCGGGTGCACTGCAGTTCCCTCGAGAGCTCTGAACAGTGTCCGGCAGGGCGCTTGGGGTGCAGTGGCCAACACCATCCCCAAGGGAGGATAGGGTAGGGCTTTGGGAAGTCCAAGGGACAGAGGGTACAGGGAGCTTCACAGAAGCCACAGGGGAACTTACAGGGGAGGAGCCCGACGCAGCTGGATTTCAACAAGGTGCATGGATGTCAGGAACTTCTTGCAAAATATTAGATTCTCCCCTATTCTTATAAACGTGTCATTGTTTGATGGAAAATTGCTGCCCTATTCTTGTCTTTTCTACTCTCTCAGCCCTCATGGGATACCCCAGCCTTTTGGGGGAGAGACCAGCTTTGGGTAAAAGAGAGACTAGAAAAGCACCCTCCTGATGAATGGAGGGTACCCTCAGGGGTTGCCCCAACCTTTTGGGGAAGAGTGAGGATCCAAGGGAGTGATGGTGAAGATCCCCTTGGATCAGGAGGGTTCCCTGTGGTCTCCACATGCTTGGGCAACAGCTTGTGGAGACTAAACCCACCTGCCAGGAAAATACCCTGCATCGGCTCACTTACCAGAGCTGTCCTTTGCTTTTAGTTAGTTTTAGCTAGCTGAGGCAAAGAAGTTCCCTGGACTGTGGCTTTTCCTTTTCTTCAGACCTGCTCAAACCTGCTCTGGACTGAGCACACAGAAGAGCAACAGCAGCTCACACCTGTGGCCCACCAGGCCCAGCCTGGGCCGCAGCATTTCCAGTGCCAGAGGGACTGATAAGAGACTAAGTGAGCCAAACTGCAGCCCAGGGAGGGGACTTTCTGAGCTCATCTCTCTTTTGGAGCAGCAAGAAGTTTTATTGTTTAATATTCTTTAGATTTTCTTGCTTAATAAAGAGTTTTTTCCATTTTCCACCAAAGGGGTATTTTTTCCTGAACCAGTTGGGGAGAGGTGCCAATTGAATCTGTTTCCTAGAGGAACCCCCTTAGAGGTTCTTTCCCAAATTTTCCCTGAACCAGGACAGTGAGGAAGATCAGAGCAGCACCCATGCAAGTCACAGGCCCCGAAGTTAGAGCCCAACATCCCCCAGCTAGCGAGAGAGGGTACAGCCCATGGGCTGGCCTGTGATTCTTTCTGTGCGACCATGGGGAAGACACAGAAAGGTGGGATGGGAAACCCACTTCTGTCCTGGCAGCGCGGGCGCATCCACTCAAGGAGGGAAACACTAACCAAGGGAATTCCAGTAAAGTGAAGGTAGCCTCAGCCTCCCATGACCAAGCTCCCGGGTATGATCTGTCAGATCCCCTTGAAGGTACCTCTACCATGTACGGCCAGGAAAGAAATAATAACCAGGGTTAGAGGGGCCCTGCCTCTAGCCAGGAAGAGGCACTGGAAAACTGGATCTTCTGGATGGTGTGGATCCGATGGCCTGGCACATCAGAACCACAAAAATATAAAGCCTTAGCTGATACTCATGTGCAATGTACCCTAATGCCATCGGGACATGTGGGGGCAGAACCTGTTTCCATTGCCGGGGTGACAGGGGAATCACAGCAACTGACCCTGGTGGGAGCCGAGGTGAGCCTGACTGGGAAGGAGCAGCAGAAACATCCATTGTGACCAGCCCAGAGGCCCTGTGTATTCTGGGCATAGACTTCCTCCGGAACAGATGTTACAGAGACCCAAAGGGACTCAGGCAGGCTTTTGGCATAGCTGCTGGAGAGGCAGAGGACATTAAGCAATTGAACACCTTGCCTGGACTACCAGAAAACCCATCTGCAGTAGGACTCCTAAGGGTGGAAGAGCAACAAGTACCAATTGCTACTTCAACAGTGCACGACTGGCAGTATCAGACAAATCAAGGTGCTGGGATCCCCATCTACATGAATTGGAATGATCCATGATCCATGAGCTGGAGAGCCAAGGGGTGGTCAGCAAAACCCACTCACCCTTCAACAGCCCCATTTGGCCTGTGCGAGCCCCACTTTTCTGACAGAGAATGGAGATTGACTGTGGACTTGAATGAAGTGACTCCACCGCTGAGTGCTGCTGTGCCGGACATGCTGGAACTCCAGCACGAGCTGGAGTCCAAGGCAGCAAAGTGGTATGCCATGGATGACATTGCCAAAGTGTTTTTCTCCATTCCTCTGGCAGCAAAGGGCAGGCCTCAGTTTGCTTTCACCTGGTGGGGTGTGCAGTGCCCCTGGAACCGACTGCCCCAGGGTGGAAGCACAGCCCCACCATCTGCCATGGACTGATCCAGGCTGCACTGGAAAAGGGTGAAGCTCCAGAGCACCTGCAGTACATCGATGGCATCATTGTGTGGGGCAACACGGCAATGGAAGTATTTGAGAAAGGAGAGAGGATCATCCAGATTCTGCTGGAAGCCAGCTTTGCCATCAAGAAGAGCAAAGTCAAAGGACCTGCCCGAGAGATCCAATTCCTGGGAGTAAAGTTGCAAGATGGATGGCGTCAGATTCCCTCTGAGGTCATCAAAAAGATCAATGTGATGGCTCCACCGACCAGCAAGAAGGAAACACAAGCTTTCTTAGATGCTACAGGTTTTTGGAGAATGCACATTCCCAAGTACAGCCACATCTTGAGCCCTCTCTACATGGTCACCCACAAGAAAAACGATTTCCACTGGGGCCTGTACAGCAGAAAGCTTTTGCCCAGATAAAGCAGGAAATTGCTCATGCAGTAGCTCTTGGCCCAGTCAGGACAGGACCAGATGTGAAGAATGTGCTCTACTCTGCAGCCAGGAACCATGGTCTGTCCTGGAGCCTTTGGCAGAAGGTGCCTGATGAGACTCGAGGCCGACCACTGGGACTTTGGAGTTGGAGCTGCAGAGGGTCTGAAGCCAACTACACCCCAACAGAGAAGGAAATCTTGACCGCTTACGAGGGAGTCCAGGCCGCCTCAGAGGTGATTGGTACAGAAGCACAACTTCTCCTGGCACCCTGACTACCAGTACTGGGCTGGATGTTCAAAGCAAAGGTTCCCTCCACCCACCATGCCACCAGAGCTCCACGGAGCAAGTGGATTGCTGTCATCATGCAGCGTGCCCATATTTGTAAACTGAATCGCCCTGGGATTTTGTAAGTAATTACAAATTGGCCCAAAGGTGAAAGTTTTGGTGTCACAGATGAAGAAGAAGAACCAGTGACACAGGCTGAAGAAGCTCCACCATACAACCAACTGCCAGCAGAGGAAACACATTAGGCTCTATTCACTGACGGTTCTTGTCGCATCGTAGAGGTGAATCAGAAGTGGAAAGCAGCTGTATGGTGTCCCACACAACGGGTTGCAGAGGCCACTGAAAGAGAAGGTGGATCAAGCCAGCTTGCTGAACTCAAAGCTGTTCAACTGGCCCTAGACATTGCAGAAAAGGAGAAGTGGCCAAAGCTCTACCTCTACACTGATTCATGGATGGTAGCTAATGCTATGTGGGGGTGGCTGGAGAGGTGGAAAGAGGCTAACTGGCAGTGTAGAGGAAAACCACTTTGGGCTGCGGAAGAGTGGAAAGATATGGGTACCTGGGTAGAGAAGTTACCTGTGAAGGTTCGCCATGTAGATGTCCATGTCCCCAGAAGTAGAGCTAATGAAGAGCAGCAAAACAATCAGCAGGTAGATCAGGCTGCAAAGATAGGGGTATCAAAGATAGACCTCGATTGGGAACACAAGGGGGAGTTGTTCCTAGCATGATGGGCCCGTGATGCCTCAGGTCATCAGGGCAGAGATGCCACCTACAAGTGGGCATGAGACTGAGGGGTGGATCTAACCATGGACAATATTTCTCAGGTGATCCATGACTGTGAGACATGTGCTGCCATTAAACAGGCCAAGCAGGTGAAGCCCCTCTGGTATGGTGGGCGGGGGTCCAAGTACAAGTATGGGGAGGCCTGGCAGATTGACTACATCACACTGCCCCAGACACGCCAAGGCAAGTGCTACGTGCTGACCATGGTAGAAGCCACCACTGGATGGATGGAAAGCTACCCTGTGTCTCATGCTACAGCCCATAACACCATCCTGGGCCTTGAAAAGCAGGTCCTTTGGAGGCATGGTACCCCTGAGAGGATTGAGTCAGACCATGGGACTCATTTCAAGAACAGCCTTATCAACACCTGGGCTAGGGAACATGGCATTGAGTGGGTGTACCACATCCCCTACCATGCACCAGCTGCAGGCAAAGTGGAGAGGTACAATGGACTGTTAAAAACCACCTTAAAAGCATTGGGTGGGTGATCTTTCAAAAATTGGGAGCAACATTTAGCAAAGGCCACCTGGTTAGTTAACAGCCAAGTTTCCACCAATCGAGCAGGTCCTGCCCAGTCTGAGTCCCTGAATACAGTAGATGGAGATAAAGTCCCAATGGTACATGTCAGAGGTTTGTTAGGTAAAACAGTGTGGATCAATTCTGCCTCAAGTACAGACAAACTCATTCGTGGGATTGTCTTTGCTCAGGGACCAGGTTGTACATGGTGGATAATGCAGAGAGATGGAGCAACACAATGTGTACCTCAGGGAGATCTGATTGTGGGGTGACACTTATGCAAATATCACTGTTTGCTGGATGTTACTGCCAGTGTCTGTACATGAAAACACACAGACATGAGACAGAAAGAAATGTGTAAGTGTTGAAGATTTGAGTAAGTGAGATGGAAGGAAATGTGTATGAGTAAGTGAAAGATGGAAGTTTTTACTTGATGAAGTTTTTACATGATCTTGACAATATGGAGATAAGTGGTGGAATGTCCTAGGGTGACGTTATGGTGATTGTATCCCCAATAGTGTGTTCTGTTTATGTTTGATATTATGTTCTGTACTTTCAGAACTGACTCAGAAAGTGAAGGTTTGTTTTGTCTTGTTACCAGCCGGCTCACTTTCCCCATGGTCAGTTGTCTAGATGAGGCTGGTGCTGGCTGGCTTGGTTTTGCTTTGCTTGGTGGCTTTCCTTTGCTTGCTTGCTTCTGCTTTTGCCTTTGCTTTTGTATGTTAGTTAGTTTAGCTAAGCAGTCCAATTTCTTCCCTAAACTGTTTTTTTTTTCCTTTCCCTTTCCTGAATATCACTCCAGCCTGTTCCGGACTGGGACTGGGAAACACCGAGGAGCACCGAGAGCCTGCGCTCTGTGATCTGCAGCAGCCATCCCCAGTGCCCAGAGCAATCCCCAGCGCCCAGACCCGGGCGACCACTCCCAGGAGAGACTTTCTGGATTTGTCATCTCTTCAGAGTGGTGAAAGAGTTTTGTTGTCATCTGATGTAGTTCATTTTTTTAGTGCTGGGAAGGGTTTTGTTTGTTAAATAAACAGGTTCTTTTCAATTTCTGTCTGAGAAAATTCTTCCCGAACCAGGTGGGTGGGGATGGGCCGTGGGGTTTGTTTTCTAAGGGCTCCTTTCAGAGGTTTTCTCCAAAATTTGCCCTAAACTAGGACAAATATTTTGCTGCCCAACTTGTGGCTTGAGAGAGTGGAAAAAACCCCGTTGTAATCATATTTTGGTTCCAATTACTTTGTCTTGGTATGGAGCAGTTACTGGTTATGTTGTTTGAATTCATAGTGTCTCTTGGGGTGGAGGCCTGCATGTGTTTCTGGTCCCTAGGGTCTTCTGAGATCTTAATCCCTCTCTGGTCCCTAGGTTTATTTTTTTTATCCAGGAATAGCTCTGGTATGGTCCCTAATATGTAGTTTTTGCAGTAGAAGGGCACTGACCAGAATATCCATCAGGCTGGGCATGGGTGTCATGGCTTGCAGGGGGTTTATAAAGGTGCTGCGGTCTGTTCCAGGAATGCATGGCTCATAGTCATGGTTGTGCAGCTAGTTTGTTAGAGGGGAAGCAGGGGATGAGGCTTTTCAACCTTTGCTTTCTTTCTTCTCCTCTGAATCTCTTAGCTCCCTATTAGAGAATGTTCAGTTTCCCCTGACTGTTAATGAGACCATCTTCCTGGTGTTTAATCTGGTAAGCTTTCTCTATACAGTCTGCAGTCTCTCTAGAATGAGGGCTGAGATTTCTAGAGGGGCTGAAGAGACCCCTGACCCAGGAGTAGACCCAGGTGTGAGAAATCCTGAGTGGTGTGGGAAATGGGGGGACGGGAATTGGCACATAGACCGTTTTCCCACATTCAAATCGATTTTACTGATTTGCCTAAAGTAGGAAGGTATAAGCACTTATTGGTGATAATAGATCACTTGACTCACTTTGTAGAGGTATTCCCTACCTCCAGGGCAACTACACAAACAGTAGTAAAAATACTATTAGAAGAGATAATCCCCTGCTAAAGACTAGCAGAAGTAATAGACTCTGACAGAGGGCCACACTTTGCCTCCAAAATAATTAAAGAAGTAGTTACAGCTCTAGGAACAAAGTGGCAATATCATACTCCCTGGCATCCACAAAGCTCAGGTAAAGTGGAAAGTGTAAATGGGAAAATTAAAAAACAACTAACTAAATTGATGTATGAAACACAATTATCTTGGGTAAAATGTTTACCTTTAGCCTTGTTAAATATAGGAACTCAGCCCAGAACTGATATTGGAATTTCTCCATTTGAAATGCTTTATGGGATGCCGTATGACATGGATTCTCCTATAGATCACCCTGAAATAAGTAATCAACAAATTAACCAATATGTCAGGCAACTTATGAAGGCTCGGGAAGGGCCTAGAAGAGCTGGGTTACTAGTGCAACAACCTCCTTTAGACCTAGCAATCCACAATATAAATCCAGGTGATAAGGTGTTAATAAGAAATCTAGAAAGAAACCTCACTAACCCCAAATTGGGAAGGCCCTTATGTTGTTTTACTCACTACAGAAACTGCAGGCAGAACCGCCGAGGAGGGATGGACCCATGTGAGCCGAATAAAGGGACCAATTCCTGCTGCTGTCGAAGAGCCGTGGAGAATAACCAGCCTTAAGGTCACATTTAAATGGACTGAATGGACTCAGTAAGAATTGTACAAACCAGCTGGTAGAGTGAGATATTGGACTATGGATATCCGATAACTAATGATTTAGAGTATATTGTATAAATAAGGATTGTAATTGTTACATTTTTGTATGCTCTATTTGTAAAATTTGCCAGGAACGGTGGTGGGTCCATACTTATAGAGGCACTCCTCCTAGGGGTATTTGTAAAGGTGCTATCAGTTAGAACTGACAGAGTCAGTCCTAAGGATTGGAGAAGAGAACGGGACCCTACCAAGGGAATCCCAAGAGTGGTGGGAAGTGTTTATTAAGGGGGCTAGACCCGAAAATTGTTGTTTCCACTCCAATGAACCAATTCCCTTAATTGTTCAAATTATAAAAGGGAATTGCTGGAAAACTTTACCTGGGATTCAGTGTGACTCACTACAAGTGAAGGATAAAATCTGGAAATCATTCAAAAAGAGGCAACAAAAACAGAGTAAGGGTCCTCCTGAAGAATATCCTTGCTGCCGAGAAGATGGTGCGCCTCGCGGCTCGGAGCAACCGAGTCGGTGCGCGAGGTAGAAGGATAAGAAGCGGTGGAGGAAAGAGCCCTCAGACTGGGACAATTCAAAGGTATTTCAAGAACTGCCTCAAGGATACTGATCTCCCAAGGGTAAAGGTGAGCCCGGCAATAACATGTCAAAACAAACACTGGGAATGGGGAGATAATGATAATCAAACCCTGGGGCAGTTTGGACTCCACCCTTGCTGGCAAATTCTGTGCATATTAGTTATATGTTGTACCTGGCCTGGTCAAGGGGACTATGCACACCACCCAGTTTTCCCCAGCAGCAGATGCAGGCAGTGACCCTAATTAAAAGGTAGGGATGGTGTTTGCTGGTTATAGAGCAAGTGGTAGGGGTTGGTTGGACTCTGACCAAAATAGACCAAGGGAAAGTTGTTAAGCATAATGCCACCACTGTAGCTCCCATTTTTTTTGTTACTAATGAGGACTTGGTAAACTCTATGTGGAGATGGAGTAAACCTGAACTCCGGGCTACCTATTGGTGTCCTATTTCCAATCCTGGGGGGGCGGATATTGAAATTATCCTGGGGAATATCTGTGAGTATTAGGGCTGTAAAGCCATAGCAACCGCCTAGGCTGTCACCCATCCAGATAAATTTCTAAAGGTCTCATGGTACCCTGAGAGGTGCAAAATTCTGGAGTATGGCACTCAAGGAGAAATTATGTATCAGGGAGATTGCAGGTCCCATAATATTGTTGTTACTAAGTTTAACTTTCAAACCTTGCATTTTTAATAAAATCATAGTCATTATAAAAGGAAGACTAGAGGCAGCTCATCTAATGCTTATTAGAGATAGGTACGAAGCATTGCCCAGAGATTCAAAAGTAGATAAAATCCTGGTCTTAAACTACCAAAAGTTAAAGTGTTTTAATGAACCAATTGGTAAAGAGAAAAAGGAGGGATTGTAATAAATAAAAAGGTCTTTGTTCATCAAACGAGCATCAAAGGAGATAAGAATTTGAATGGAGTAGGGAATCTCAAGATGTGGGAGGAGAAGGAGAAAGGGGGGTAAACAGCAAGTATTCTGCTTAAGAATTGTGCAGATGCAACTAGCATAGAAGACTGTGTAACTAATTATATACAAGTTAACTTTTAGGCCAAGGACCATCCGCAAGGAAGATGAGGAGCCTTCATTCCTATGACCACCAAAGGCAGAAAAAAGACCCCCAGCAACCAATTGCACCGGCGAAGAGTACATAGGGAGAAAACACATCAACCAGAAAAAAAAAAGGGACTATAAAAACAAAAAGGTCAAAGAGGGAAGGTGCGCCGTGGCAGAGCAGAGACTCCCCGGCTGCCCAGCGCTGTTCTTTTGCTTAATACCGCTTGCAAAATAAATTCTTGTTAATTGATTTATCTATAATTGGCCTCCCCAATTGAATTTGTCCATAACAATCCTGACTAGAGAAATGAAAAAAAATAAACTTGGTGTATTATCCAACACACATGTGCAGAGCAAGCCCCCGGCTGCTGAGTCTCAGCAGAAGGCTGAGGGAAATGCACCCACTACATCCCCTCTGTGACTCACTCGGCTTCTGGTGCAGAAGTTTGGATGCCTGCAGGGGTTGCTTGTCTCCTCTGGGTGTGCTCTTCCTTCCCTCTGGGAGGGCCTTTATGGAAATTAGTTCCATTTCTCCTGCAGACCAGAGTGGCAGGGAGTCACTGCAGGCTGGTGATACTCTGATACAAGGAAACGGGTGTGCATACAAACCAGGCTGTGAAAAGCCAGTGTCCATAAGGGAGCCAGAGGAGCCCTGCATCTTTATTTGAATAAAGGGAGAGAGTCCATGGGAACATCTGCTGCTGGGGTTTTCTCTCTCAAAGTTTTGGAGGACACAGCCTCCTTTTAAACTCCTGGCCACATGCTGCCCTCTTCCTTTCCCCACTGGCTGGATTACCAGGCCAGGGGACTGCAGGGACCTTTGTACCCTCTTTTCCTTTTGCAAGGTATTAGTTCTGGTCTCCATCCAAACTGTAATAGATAGATAATGAGATGATTGGCTCTCGCAATTAAGGGATGAATATTGTGTGTATCTTAAGAGAAGCTTTACTAATGCAGAGTTATGTTTTTGTGATTTGTTGTTTAGCTGTTCTGTCTTCTCCCCACAGTCCCCTTCCCCTCCACTCCCTATTGTTCCCACCTGGAACAGGTGGGCTTTCTAGGACAGGTAGAAAGAAGGCATGTGTGGTATTCACATATCCTTTGAATAGTGAGAGACACAGACTTTCCCAGGAAAATCCTGGGGAAGGCTGTGAGAAAGCTCAGAGAAAGAAAAACAATTATCTTCATTTGCTGCATCTGTTGTTTGGCACATGTGGAATGGAGATTGTTTACCAAAGAGGGATTTCTTCATTGGACTCTGGTGATGGTGTTTTGATTTCATTTGACCAACTGGAGCCACTCTGTGTTGGACTGTCTCTAAGTGTCATAGGTTTTTCTTCAGTATAGCAGTAGTATAGTTTTTAGTATAGTGTAATATAGGACAGCTTAATAAAGCTTTTGTTCAGCCTTCTGCAAACATGGAGTCAATGCACGTCATTCCCTGAGGTGGGGGTCCACCACAATAGGTGTCGACATATACCCCTTGCATGGGAGAGTTAGGAATGGAAAAGCTTGTTGCTGGGGGGATGCGACGTGACAACACCTGACCTTCAAATGCAGCTACAAGAAATAAATTCCACCAATAAAGGGCAAAGAAGGGTTGACTGACAGACTTTGGGAGGGGCCAGGGTGGCTGATGCACCCTCCAGGAATGTGAAAGGTGAAGCATCAATCTTGAAGATGAGGCAGCCACCTGGCAGGCAGCCATGGGGCAGGGGGCCTTCCCAGGCCTGTTCTTCCTTATTAGTCCTTCTCTTATGTTTTTGTAAATGTTTAATAAACATTTTAAAAATTTTAAAGTGAGCAGTTGTTTCTCACAAAAACCAGTCCTAAGGTGGGATGGTCATGTGTCGTGGTTTGACACGGGAAAAGAATTTTCTTGGAAGGAAGAGGTCAGCCCAGTCCGGGGTCAGGTTTGGATACTGACACTTGGGGTGACCAATTGAAGGTGGGCACGCTTCTGAGAACACAGAGGGGTTAAAAGCAGAACTCCCAGGAGAACTCGCTCTCTTTGGTTCCGGTCATTGGAGAGTGCAAACCTCTCCTGCCCAGCCATGAGCTGGGTGGGGAAGGGGAAGCCATGTGGCCTGCAGAGGTAGGCCAGGGGGTGAAGGGTCTGAAACCGAGCTGGGCCAGTTCCTGCGGACGGAAGGGTGGAGAACGTCTGAGATGTCTTTGTTCCCCCCCCCCAGCCTAGAGGAAAAGACAAAGAGAGCCTGCAGACACCCGGGAGTTTGCCAGCAGAGGAGAAGGAGGAGGAGGGGGGAATATGCCCAGCCTGGGAGACAGCACAGCGTCCTGGGCTAGAGATTTCAGCCATCTGTGGAGTCCAGGAATTTTAACCCTTTCCTGTGAAATGAAGGCTTTGTGAAATATTGCTCCTCCTCAATTTGAAGGAAAGAGAGACAGCCAGGGACCTCAGTTGTTAGGGAAAGAAGGCTGGGGGCAGATGATGGAGTGGCTGTTGGCTGGAGTCTTTTTGTCAGCCATAGACTGAACCAATTCTTCCTTCAAGAGAGACTGCATTTTAGGGGGATGCAATGGTGAGCCAAGAAACTCCTCCAGCAACTACCAGTTCAGGGATGAACAGAACAGGGATGAACAGGAAAGCGGAGGAGGGTGTGAGGCTGCCCTCCGTCTTCAGAGAAGAAGAGAAGGCGATCTCTGTTCTTGGACCCCCAGCCCCAGGGGAAAATGGGGGGGACTGTAGTCCTAAAATGAGACACTGTACTGTTGTTCCTGTTGGTCCTTGGCAAAGCATCCTTAAAGGGGCCCTATAAGCAGTCTCCGTCCATGCACGGTGGTGAGAGCACTGTGACATGGAGAGGAGAGCGTCACACTGGCTCGGTGTGTTTGGGCGGTGCCATATGTGACATGGAAACACAAGAGGTGGCAGCTATGTTTCCTGGGGGTCTATGGTGCTAGGGGGACTCCCCTCTCCCCCAATGGACTCAGTATTGATTATATTGAAGGGTGAAGACTTGATTAAGGATCCGATCGTGTCTCGCTGTGGTTTGTTGGAGGTGGGTGGTGGGAAGAGGAATGTTTTGAAAGGTTTTCATTTCAAATTTTGTGTGTGGTTTTTTTCCTCCCTTTTTTTTTCTTTTTATAGTAGTAGTAATGTAATAAAGTTTTCCCCTTGTTATTAAGTTTGGCCTGCTTTGCTCTGTTCTCGATCACGTTTCACAGCATTCAATTGATAGGTTACATTTTCATGGGGGCGCTGGCATTGTGCCAGTGTCAAACCATGACATGGTGTTACTCCTGACAGGAATGGGCTCCCTGCAGTTCGAGCTGCTCTGCAGCCTGTGCTTTTCCGTACCCTGCTTTGCTCTTCAGGTGGCAGATGCCTTGGGCAGGTTACTCCAGACACATGAGAGTGCCAGGGTAGGCCCAATCCCTAAAGCTCTCACAGAGCTGTGCTTCACTCCAAATTAGGTAAGCATGAAACGGATTTTAAAGACCGTAGCACATCTGCAGATTCAAGGGATAGTAAAGCCACTGCTGCACTCTGAGAAGTAAGTCCACAGTCTGAGTTGTTGATGTCATTTAAATAATTTGCAGTTCATTGTGATGATGATGATGATAGTATCATAGAACATTTTCTCTTTTTTCCCTCCCCCTAATAAAATGGTGCCATTCAGCTTCTGGAGAAAAGAACTCTCAAAGGTGCAGTTTGGCAGTCATGGAGGCAGAGGTGGGGGAGAGACAGATATGCCCTGGAGGGATTCTCTGGAGGGCTCCAGCATTTAAACAAGCTACTTTGATACATAGACTCGGACATTTTCAATACTAAATGGCTGCATTAAATGGTTTTCCAAGCCTTATGCTGGCCAGAAAGCTTTTAAAGCCCATGGGAGTTTAGCCTCCATGAGAAAGGCAGCATCAGTTCCTGTGCCAGGTGAGACATAGCGTTCAAAAGCTCAGCTTGTGTCTAGAGAAGTCACCAGCCTAATGTAAGCAAGGCCAGAAAACTTCTCCAGTCCTGCTGAGCAGGTGTGGTAGAGCTGTTGTGTTTCACAGCAGCTCCATGGCAGAGCAGCAGCTGCAGGAGAGGGCTCAGGACAGGCTTGGGGGGAGCGGGGCGGCAGGAAGCTGAGCAAAGCCCCCGCTCTGTGACACAGGCAGAAGCAAACAAAGATGGTGACTTGTAGAGATTCCTGCTGTGCTCAAAGTTTGCCTCTGAAGACTGAGAGGTGAGCTTGTCCGGAATCCCAGAAAACATCAGAGAAAAGGTTTTAGGTTAGTTGTTGTGATTAAGCACAAGTCTCCAGTGAGAAAAGAGCCTCTGAAGCAAGCTGTGAGTCATAGGGTGTCTTAGTTTTTAGTAGAGCATAGATTACCAATTAAATACAATTTTAATTTTTATTCTAGAAGTGTAAAAATATTCTAAGTTTTTCTGAATTCTAAAACTACTTTGAAAAATATAGAACTGTTGTGGGAAAAGGGACAAAATATTTGGAGAATTATCTATGAAAAATATTCATAAATCTTGCAAAATGAAAAATAAATGCAGTAGCTGCTGGTCTCAGGAGCCCAAAGCCCAGCTGCTGCCTGCCCAGCACTGGCTGTGCCCAGACAAGCAGCTCCACCAGTGCTTGTGGTAGCACCCAGGGACCAGAGCTGAAGCACAAAGATGCTGCTGGAGTCAGGCCCTGCCCTGGCAGGAGGGCTGCACCTCCTGTCCTGGCTGGACACCAGGGCCAGCACCTTTGGGAACAGAGGGTTCTGTTATGGGTGGTGGCAGCATGTCCCCAGCAGTAAGTGGGCAATGCAGCTCTGGAAGGGCTGTTGGAAACTGGCTTGGGGACGGCTGATGACAGGCACAGGTCTCCGTGGCTGAAGTCCTTGTCTGGTCTTGTGAAGCTGCAGAGGCGCTGCTGTGGAGAGAGGAGTGGCTGAGGCCCCAGCTGCCAGTGGCACACGGGGACCCTCGTGCACAGCAGGGCCCAGAGCTGGCAGGGCTCCCCAGCACGGCTGGAGCGGCTGGCACACCTTGGCCCAGCTGCACAGCTGCCCCTCGAGGCCCCGGCGAGCAGGGGACGGCTCTGGGCAGCTCCCTGGCCAGGAGCAGCCCCCAAGCACCTCTGCCTTTCAGGGGCCATCTCGTCCCCGCTCTTTCTCCTGCCCACCTTGCTGTGCCTCTGCCCTGTGCCCCTGGGGCTGCTCCTGGCCAGGCAGCCCCAGGGGGAGCCAGCACTGGCTGCAGCCCCAGCGGCCCCCCAGGACAAGGCCCAGCAATGAAGAGGCCAAGGAAAGCACTGGGCAGCAGCAGAACCCTCAGCAGAGTGCTTTGGACAGCCATGGACTGGCCACAACTCCACTGCAGCCTGACTGGAAATGTTTCCCATCTACATTAGACTTTTAAAAGAAACTGTTTGAGGGAAAGATGATGAAAACACTCACCGTTTTCTCTTCCAGTAACACCAGATTCCAACACAGGGCAACATGAAGATAAGCTCCAAAAAAAGCAGACCTGCAATTAACTGTAGCACACAGTGTGTTTCCCAATAGCAGCCACTTCGGAGGCTGTTCTGGGCATCGGGAACAGGTGTTGTGGGGCCGGCTGCATCTGTGGGAGCAATGGGGAGCATGAGCCCGCGCTGTGCTGCACTGCTGAGCTGGCAGCACGGTGGATACGGCCAGGACGTTCTCTGTTTGCCCAGAGCTGGGGCCTGCAGGCACCTTGCCGCCCCTTGGCACAGGCTGTGCCTCCCAACACAGCCCAGCAGGCCGGGAGGAGAGCCCGGGGCCAGCGCAGCTGCTTGGGCCGTCGCTGCTTGGAGGGACAGGGGCCAAACCCATCCCTGAGCAGCCCCTGCCAGCCCTGGCCCTCCCTGCCCTGGGACAGCTCCCCCAGCCCCAGGGGACAGAGCCAGGCCCTGTCAGGAGCCAGTGCAGCCCCTGCCCAGCCGGGAGCCAGGGCTGGCTCTGGCCCTGGGCTGGCAGCAGGGCTCCCGCCCGGGGCTGCTCCTGTGCCTGGGGCCTCTGGGCACTCAGGGCGGCTGCGGGAGCAGCTGCAGCGGGAGGGACGTTGGTGCAGAGTCCCGATTCCCCGGGGCTGCCAACGAGCTCCAGAGGCCTGGAAGCCGAGGCGCCTCCAGCTTTGGCTGCTGCCGGGCCGTGCAAGGGCAGGGCCTGGGGGAAGAGCTGCTGCCACACAGCCCTGCCGAGGGCTGAGCCCGGCTGAGCCCGGCACAGCAATCACCTCCTGTACCTGTGCCCGTGCCTGGCATCGCCTCCCTTCCTTCAGGAAATGCTGCCTTCCATAGAGCGCCTCTGTCCATCCCTTAAGAAAGGAAGAGGCACAGGTGAATCAGATGGAACCATTACACATCAGGGGGCTGGAAACTTCCGGAGGCAATCCTTGTCAAAGGCATGGATAAGGATCAGGAAAAGGCCCAGGCTCTTGGGGCTGTGGCAGGTCTCTGTCTTTTCCAAACCGCCACCCCTCCTGATCTTCTGGAGACTGGGAAATTGCAGGGGACATCAGGGTGTGTATGGCCCGTGGCGAAGTTGGGGCTCCCTGTCAGCTGGTGCCAAATGCCTTCCTGCAGAGGCTGGGGAGAAGCTGCAGCCAGGCCAGCCTGGGAAACAGCCCTGCAGGGCATGAGAGCAGCAGCGGGGCAGCGAGGCTGCCATGGATCCCTTCCTGCTGTGCCAGGCACGGCCTGTCCAGATGTGCAGGGAAAGCCCCCAGCTGCTGAGTCCCAGGGGAAGGCTGAGGAGATGCACCCACCTTGTCCTGCCTGCAGAATTTCCTTCAGCATTTGCTGCATGTTTTCGGATGGCTCATGGGGTTTCTTGCGTCCTGTAGCTTTGTTCTTTCCTGTTGGAGGACCTTAGAGCAAAACAATGCCGTTTCCCAGGAATGGATCCCACAAAACCCATGCTCTGTGGGATCAGCAGGGACACACTACTCACCCCTGCGATAGGAGGTGGGCTTGCGAGCAACATCCACCAAAGGACCTGGTAACGACCTCCCTTCAGCCACACCTGTAACTCAACAGCCACAGAAGCTTCTGCCATCTCTGCAGTTCTGCACGGGCAGCACTGAGCTGCAGGAGCAGTGAGGGGATGGCCCAGGGCGAGGGCACACACGTGCGTGATTCTGTCCTGGCACCTGCAGCGATGCCCCCCTGGCCGAGCTCTGGGCTCTGAGCTGGCAGCTCTCGCAGGGGGAAAGGCCTTGACCTACCCTCAGCATCTCCTGGAGGCTCAATCCTGAACGTGGGTTGGGAAGCCAGATCACTTTTGCTAGCAGGGTTATCTGCAAAGAAAGGCAGGACAGAACAGGTCCCGTGGCAATTTAGGAGATCCTCAGGCTGCACCCAAGGCTCAGCCCCGGGGCACAGCCCTGGGCTCAGCCCCTTCCCTCTCTGCTCTTCTCTGTGGCTGCACAGAGCACACGGAAGGACACACTGGCATTGCACACAGGAAGAAAACTGACAGCTAAATGCTCCTTCCTCCCACTGACAGTGATCCTGTGGGATCACTCAGGGTTTGAGAAGGGAGCAGGCAGATTTTCCTGAATCCATCTAACTTGAGATGGTCTTAAGGGAAAGGGCAAATGTATGAGCTTTTGCCACCTTGTTGCTGCCTATTCTGTCAGAAAAGGTACATTGAGAATTTACCTCCAGCATTTCCCAAGAGTCTCAAGCCGTAATCCAGCAGGCCTTCCAGATAATCCATGGTCTGTTCCCAATCTAGAAGGGAGCAAAGATCAGAACCATTTCCATGGTGTGCTGGGATCCCCTTCTGCCTCAGGGGGTTGGGGAAGGTCATGGGAGCCTGATGTGAAAGAACAAGGCCAATGTTGCACAGGGGCCTGGGGAGCTCTGGGCTGGCTCCTGGTCAATCCCCATCCACTTTGCAGGCCCTGTGCAACATCCCTGGAGAGGAAACTGGAGCAGCACGGGGCCCATGGGGATTCTCTCACTTGCACAAAGGAAACTCTCTTTAATCCCTGGGGAAAACTGCAGCAGGCAGTGCTGCAAATATCCTTTCCTAACTTCCTCCCTCCCTCCCTCCTGTCCTACCAACTGCCCATCGTCCTTCTGCTGGAACAGCTCCCCTGCCACAACAGGAGATAGCAGAGCTTTTACAGGACACCCTGGAGCCTTGCCCTCCCCCTCTGCCCTTTCCCCACCATGGGCACCCCATGCAGTTGCTCCCAGGTCTCGGGACGTGTCTCCCATGGAGGGACCCCAGCAGGACTGCTCAGTACCCGAGTGCCCTGAGCATAACAATTCCTCTGGGCTGTGCCGGCCCTGTCCGGGCTGTGCCCGCACTGCCAAGCAACAGGGAGGGCAGCTCAAGCCTCAGCAGAGCACAGGCCCAGAGGCACAGCAATTACCTCCTGTGACTGTGCCTGGCAGCACCTCCCTTCCTGCAGCAGAGGCTGCCAATGAGCCACTGCTTCCTCTGGGAAATGCTGCCTTCAGACCAGCTTCTACATCCACTTCTGGAGAAAAGAAAAGACACAGGCGGGGTTGTTCCACATAGTGGAGGTGGCACCTTCAGGAGGCAATGCTTGTCAAAGGAATGCATGGTTAAGGATCAGGAAATCCCCATAAAATTTCTGGGTAGGCTATGACCCACTCCCTGCTCCACACCACCACTACTCCTAATCTGCCTTGAGACTGGGAAATTGCAGAGGATCTCAGGGTGGGCATGGGCTGTGGTGGAATTTGGGCTCCCTGTCTGCTGGTGCCAAATGCCTTCCTGCAGAGGCTGGGGAGAAGCTGCAGCCAGGCCAGCCTGGGAAACAGCCCTGCAGGGCATGAGAGCAGCAGCGGGACAGTGAGGCTGCCATGGATCCCTTCCCGCTGTGCCGGCCACGGCCTGTCCAGATGTGCAGGGAAAGCCCCCAGCTGCTGAGTCCCAGGGGAAGGCTGAGGAGATGCACCCACCTTGTCCTGTCTGCAGAATTTCCTTCAGCATTTGCTGCATGTTTTCGGATGGCTCATGGGGTTTCTTGCGTCCTGTAGCTTTGTTCTTTCCTGTTGGAGGACCTTAGAGCAAAACAATGCCGTTTCCCAGGAATGGATCCCACAAAACCCATGCTCTGTGGGATCAGCAGGGACACACTACTCACCCCTGCGATAGGAGGTGGGCTTGTGGGCAGTAACCAGCAAAGGAGCTGGAGAAGTCCTCCTTGCAGCCACACCTGTATCTCAACAGCCACAGAAGCTTCTGTCAGATCTGCACGGGCAGCACTGAGCCGCAGGAGCAGTGAGGGGATGGCTCAGGGCGAGGGCACACATGTGCGTGATTCTGTCCTGGCACCTGCAGCGATGCCCCCCTGGCCGAGCTCTGGGCTCTGAGCTGGCAGCTCTCACAGGGGGAAAGGCCTTGACCTACCCTCAGCATCCCTCAGAGATGCAGTAATGGGTATGGGTGGGGAAGCTGCACCACCTTCACCAACAGTTTCAGCTGCAAAGAAAGGCAGGACAGAACAGCTCCCGTGGCAATTTAGGAGATCCTCAGGCTGCACCCAAGGCTCAGCCCTGGGACACAGCCCTGGGCCCTGCCCCTTCCCTGTCTGCTCTTCTCTGTGGCTGCACAGAGCACATGGAAGGATACACTGGCATTGCACACAGGAAGAAAACTGACAGCTAAATGCTCCTTCCTCCCACTGACAGTGATCCTGGGGAATCACTCACAGCTCCAGAAAGGGAGCAGGGAAAAGTTTTAAGAATTCTTCAACCCTCAACGAAAATGGCACTAGTAAGTTCTTGCCACACTAATACTGATTATGCCGTCAGGAAAAAGGAAAATGCAGAACTTGCCTCCAGCATTCTCCAAGATCTTTAAAGTGTTATTCACCGTCACTTGCAAATAATTCAAGTCGTGATCCAAATCTAGAGGGAAGCAGAGACCAGACCCATTTCCATTGTGCTGGAATCCTCTTTTGCGTCAGGGAACTGGGCACTTCAAGGGGATCAATAAGGCTGTGGAAGCCAGGTGGCAATGGGCAAGGCCAAAGATGCATAGGGGCCTGGGGAGCTCTGGGCTGGCTCCTCGTCACCCTCCACCCTCTTTCCCTGCCCTGTGTAACATCCCTGGAGAGGAAAATGGGGCTGCCCAGGGCCCACGGGGGCTCTCTCCCTCCTACAGAGGAAACCCACCCTAAAGCCCATGGGAAAACCATCCCCAGCGCTTCCCGGGGAGCAGGGAGCTCTGTCCCGGGAAGGGGGAGCCAGGTGCCGGCTCACCTATTCCCCCCACTTTTAGCGGAGCAGCCTGGGCAGCCCTGGCAGGCAGGGCCACGGCCAGGAGGAGCAGGAGGAGGAGGCGCAGAGCAAGGGCCATGGTGCCTTGCCCTGTGCCAGTCCCGCCGCTCTCGCTGCCACCACTGTCCTGAGGCCGCTGTCCCAATGTCAGCACCGCTGCTGCCACCGCCGCTGCTGCCGCAGCAGTTGTGCTCCAGGACTGCCTGCTCGGGCCTTGTGGTGCTGTGCAGCCACGGGGCTCTGGGACCTCTGTGACCCAGAGCCCGCTGTGACCTCAGCCTGCTGTGACCCCAGAGCCTGCTGTGACCTCAGCCTGCTGTGACCCAGAGCCCTCTGTGACCTCATGGTCTCAGCTGTACCCCCAGAGTGTACCCCCTTCTGTACAAATGGACTGCCCTGACTGTAAATGTTTTGCTTCATCCAAGAGCCATTGCTCAGAAAAACCTTCAGGGACACAGGGTCTTGTCTGGGTGGAGGCAGCATCTGCAGAGCAACAAGCTGGTAATGCAGCTGTGACAGGGACATCAGGCATGGGCATGGAGATGGGAAATGAGGGCAGATGTGTCCCTGACTGAGTTGTTTGGCCGTTCTTAGAATTCTTTGCCCCATTCAGAGGAGCAGATGCTGAGAGGGAGGTACCTGAGGCCCCAGTTACAGCTGGGACACTGTCCTGGGGCGACTTTATGATGCTTGTATCCCCATTTGTCAGTTTAGCCCAGAACTAAGTTTTGCACCTTTTGGACTGGTTCCAAGAGTGAAGGGGGAGGCAAGAAGAAGCGCAGAGTTTGTTGTCAGAAACTGCACTTGCTCCCCCACATCCTTCTCCTGGACTCTGCTGTCTGTGGACAGACAAGACAGCAGGATAGAGCTCTCCTTTGCTTTTTAGTTAGCATTTAGCTAGCCGAGGCAGGGAATTTCTCTGGACTGTGGTTTTTCTTTTTTCGTGGAACTGTTTAAACCTGCTCTGGACTGAACACCCAGAAGACTCCCAGCAGTTCACACCTGTGGCCCACCAGGCTGGGCCTGGGCTGTGGCATTTCCAGGGCCAGAGGGACTGATAACAGAATGAGTTTGCAGAGCCACAGCCCACAGAGGGGATTTTCTGACCTTGTCATTTCTTCTAAGCGGCCAGAGGTTTTAGTGTTTAATAATGTTCTTTTTTTTTTTTTTTTTCTTTTCCTGACGGTGAATGCTTTGCCTGTTAAATATAGAGGTTTTTTCCACTTTTCTCCAAAAAAAAATATTTTTTCCAAACTAGCTGGGTGCAGGGATGCTGTTTTCTCAGAAACCCTTTTGGAGGTCATCTCCCAAATTTGCCCTAAACCAAGATAAAAAGAGGAGCCCTACTTGCACAGCAGGAGGTTCCCACTGTGCTCAAAGTTTGCCTCTGAAGACTAAGAGGCGAGCTTGTCAGAAATCCTGGAAAACATCAGGGAAAAGGTTTTACATTAGTTGTTGTCACTAGGTACAGATCTTCAGTGGGAAAAGAGCCTCTCCAGCAGACTAGGTGCCCTGGGTTGTCTTAGCTCTTCCCAAAAGATGACCAATTAAATGCAATTCAAGTTTTTACTCTAGTAGTATAAAAATGTTCTAAGTTTTTCTAAATTTTAAATCTACTGCGAAAAATCCAAACTACTATAGAAAAAGTGAAGAAATTTTTGGGGTTTTCTTCCTAAAAAAAGAAAAAATCTAAATATTTCTAAAATTCTGTAAATTCTAAAATGAAAAGCAAAGCCAAAACGTGCTGTCCCAGGAGCCCCTGCCCAGCCGCTGCCTGCCCACCCCTGGCTGTGCCCAGACAAGCAGCTCCGCCAGTGCTGGTGGTAGCACCCACCTGAGCTGAAGCCCAAAGGTGTTGCTCAAGCCCTTCCCTGGCAGGAGGGGCCTCCCTTCAGTCCTGGCCAGACACCAGGGCCAGCACCTTCGGGGACAGAGGGTCCTGTTCTGGGTGGTGTCACCATGCCCCAGCAACAAGCTGATAATGCAGCTGTGGATGAGATCTTGGAACCTGGCTTGGGGATGGCTGATGGCAGGTACAGGTCTCTGCAAGTGAAGATTTTGTCCAATCTTGTGAGGCTGCACAGGTGCTGCTGTGGAGAGAGGAGGTGGCTGAGGCCCCAGCTGCCAGTGGCACACTGGGACCTATTGGTATTGCCAATAATGAGGCCGGGACATGCCTTGGCTATTCTGGCCCCTTTGGCTGATCCAAATAGTGGCAACTGTGGTCTCTCACCCCAGAGACACTTCTGGCTAGCTGGATGTTTCAGCTGGGCACATGGAGACAAGTCCATGCATGCCAGAGCTCTGGTGGCGGCGGGATGGAGCTTCCTCTCGTAGAGGGTCCGCTCCCTCAGGATTCCATCTGCTGGATAAGCTTTTGAAGTGAAAATGAAGGAAAGGAGGCAGTTCTGATGGAGGGTTTTAATCCAGAGCTTTTATTCTGGCCCATGGGCCTCTGAATCCAGCACCTGCTCCAACAGAACTCCCCGACTGCATGGTTGCTTATTGTAAATGGGAAAAATGACAATGTCTGACTCAATTCAGAAGGCTGATTGATTTCTTTATTATAACTATGGCTAATATACATTAATATACTGTTACGTATAGTAAACATAATTCGCGTCATTCCTTGTATGAAATGTGTAATATTGGATACTTGTTAGAATATGCTCATTTGTATTAGTCCCCCCGACCCTCGCAGGTGAGACTGGGTGTATACTGGAAACTGATTTACAAGTATGTCTTGGTTCGACAAGACAGGAGTCTGTGAAAGAGGGCAAAGCCTCCTGTGCAATGGAGAAGGCAAACCCCCCTCCCTCCGAATTACCAGGATCTTTAAATTAAAGGGCTCTCAGGCAAAGATATGGGAATGGGAGTAACTATTCTTTACTAGGAGAAAACTAGATAACAATTTAAAAAAAAAGCAAATGCAATCGGTACAAACAAAACTAGTGAAAAAGTCCACAACCTGAGGATTCGGGGTGCCAGTAGCAGTCTTGTTGGGATGATTGCTCCTCTTGCAGTGATTGATGAATTGCAGCTGCAGTGGTGATCTTTTGAAGGGTATAGTTTTCCTCTGAAGATCTGGTGGCAGTGGGGCCGGTCTTCCTCTGCGCCAGGGCTGCCTCCGAGCTCCGCTGCTGCCGCCTCACTCCGCTCCGGCTGCTTCTCTGCGAGTGCCGCCAAAAAGAGCTGCTTCTCTGGCAATCCCCCAAAGTAAAGAGCTGCTCTGTCCCCAAAAAGGTACCCCCTTATATCCAATAAAAGAGTGCTTGGCTTCCCCCTCTGGGTGGAACATCTCACAATAGGATGGTGTTACGTTACCAGCCCTGCACTGAATCAGTCAATGGCCCACTAACAAACCATTACCTCTTAGGAGCAAAACCGGTTCTTGGAAAAGATAACAAACCTGCCCAACCTTCAACAGATGGCAAATAGAATACAAGCTTATCTTACAACCCAGGACAAAGTAAAAGGATGTGGCTCGGCCAGGAGATGAGCCATGTCTGGAGAGATACGGGACCCCAGGTGCTGATCATCGCCTGAACGACCCGGGATGGACATCATGGAAATCCTCGGACAGATACATGTGAATGCAGCATTCCTGTAAATTTCATCAGGGGATTCTACAACTCCAGACACTGAATTGTTCTTCCTCATCACTAAAAAAGAAAATCTTATTAACCTATGGACTCTGAATGGAACAAAAGACTGATTGCTGAAATCTTGGCCTCAGGCAGAATTTTCCCTATAAAATCTGCTTGTGCCAGGATGGAGGTGTGTGGGCATAGGGGAAAAAACTCTCCTGTGGCTGACTCCTTGTTGCACACCCAGAGTCGATCCCTGGGCTCGGCACTGTGTTGTTTTGGTTTTTTTTCCCGTGGCTGGCTAGATAGAATTTGACTGCTAATAAAACTATTTTTATTTTTAATTTGGATGACTAAATTTTCATTTATAGGAATACTATATAAAAAGGAAGATATTAAAACTACATACTCCTTTCTCTAACTCTAACACAACTTGTGACCCTCTCTCAAGAGTCCAGACACAGGTGGACTGGATTGGATTGGATTGGATTGGATTGGATTGGATTGGATTGGATTGGATTGGACTGGCCATCAGGCTCAAACAATCCTCACCAGAATCCAGTCAAGCACTCACACGATTCTCCAAGCACATTCCATATAAGAAAAACAAGGAGCAGAAATAGAAACTGTTTTCTCTTTCATTTCTCTCTGTGCACCTCTATGAAAATACTGAGAGGGAGAGAAATGTGCTTGCCATAGTTGCTGTCTCTTTTACCTCGGGGAAGGGTGGAGGCAAGGAGTAAGGGGGACCAACAACCAGGAACAGGAGAGGAGGTCTCAGGGGACAAAGGACACCTGGATGGTCCAAAGCTCCCTGGGTGCAGAGGGCATCTTTTGAATCTATCCAATCACTTGATGCCCTTCTGGAATTCCAGAAGTGACAGACAGTGCATGGCAGGGGTCAGGGTGGGGAAAGGAGGAGTGATTGACACACCTGGGAGGAAATGATCCGGGGAGAAACCCGGGGTTCAGGGTTAAACCATGAAATCACACTGCAACAGGGACTCTCGTGCACAGCAGGGCCCAGAGCTGGCAGGGCTCCCCAGCAGGGCTGGAGCGGCTGGCACACCTTGGCCCAGCTGCACAGCTGCCCCTCGAGGCCCCGGCGAGCAGGGGACGGCTCTGGGCAGCTCCCTGCCACCCAACACAGCCCAGCAGGCTGGGAGGAGAGCCCGGGGCCAGCGCAGCTGCTTGGGCCGTCGCTGCTTGGAGGGACAGGGGCCAAACCCATCCCTGAGCAGCCCCTGCCAGCCCTGGCCCTCCCTGCCCTGGGACAGCTCCCCCAGCCCCAGGGGACAGAGCCAGGCCCTGTCAGGAGCCAGTGCAGCCCCTGCCCAGCCGGGAGCCAGGGCTGGCTCTGGCCCTGGGCTGGCAGCAGGGCTCCCGCCCGGGGCTGCCTCTGTGCCTGGGGCCTCTGGGCACTCAGGGCGGCTGCGGGAGCAGCTGCAGCGGGAGGGACGTTGGTGCAGAGTCCCGATTCCCCGGGGCTGCCAACGAGCTCCAGAGGCCTGGAAGCCCAGGCGCCTCCAGCTTTGGCTGCTGCTGGGCCGTGCAAGGGCAGGGCCTGGGGGAAGAGCTGCTGCCACACAGCCCCGCCGAGGGCTGAGCCCGGCTGAGCCCAGCACAGCAATCACCTCCTGTGCCTGTGCCCGTGCCTGGCATCGCCTCCCTTCCTGCAGCAGAGGCTGCCAGGGAGCCATTCCTTCCTCTAGGAAAGCAGCAGTGGGGCAATGAGGCTGCCATGGGGCAATGAGGCTGCTATGGGCCCTTTCCCACTCTGCTGGGCTTGGCATGTCCAGATGTCACTGAAACCTCAAGGTAAAAAAAGCCCTCTGACAACATTTTATTGTCAGAGGATCAAGGCATTTATTCTGGCCACGATGCTGTTCGTGCCACCATGTGTTGCATTGCTCTCGGTCTATGCTTTTTCCCTTTCCAGGGACCCCTGTGACTGGGATCTGATAGTTTGGTCCCCTCCTTCCTGCCCCAATGGGGTTGGCAAAGGGCCAAAGGGCCTTCCCTGTTCTGAGCTAGATGAGGCCTTGTCCCTTCCTGGTCCTCTCTCTTTTCCCCTTCATCTCATGGAATAAACAGCTTGGACAACCACAGCAGGGGAATTGAAGCCTCTTTGGAATCTTTGCCCAACTCCTGATGCGCCTTCCCTCAAGGGCCCCGTATATCTCGGCCAGCCTGGTGATATGGGGGCTGTGAGGGATAGGCGCACCAAGAATGTACAACAGAAATTATTTCAATCACACATAGCATGGGTGGGCCGAGAAAATCATCCCACGACACCTGAGTTTTACAAGATTTTGCCCAAACCTTTTACAGTCCAAAACCAACAGAAGCCCATTTGTTTAATGTTCATTGGTCTCCATTTGCAAAGTTCTTAGTATTTGTTTTCCCACTGGACCTGGATTTCTTCACCTCTGATGTTAATAAAGGCCATACTCCTTGATTTCCTTCTCAGGCTTTTCCAGTCCAGGTGTCTCCAACTATGCCAGGGGGCAGTGTCTGGGGTTGACGTTCCTTGCTGTTTGCGGATGATGGTCGTAGATTTTTCTCGATGGTCATGATGTTTTTGGGTACCTTTTGGGTTATTCCCAGTTTATTGAGATGTTAAGCTCATTTCCCTTGAGTGGTGTAACATCCCTTTAAAAACCCATTAGAATTCCTTTCCCCAAGGCAAAGGCAAACCAAGCCTGACTAAAGAAATGAAAAAAAATTAAACTTGGTGTATTATCCAACACACATGTGCAGAGCAAGCCCCTGGCTGCTGAGTCTCAGCAGAAGGCTGAGGGAAATGCACCCACTACGTCCCCTCTGCGACTCACTCGGCATCTGGTGCAGAAGTTTGGATGCCTGCAGGGGTTGCTTGTCTCCTCTGGGTGTGTTCTTCCTTCCCTCTGGGAGGGCCTTAATGGAAATTAGTTCCATTTCTCCTGCAGACCAGAGTGGCAGGGAGTCCCTGCAGGCTGGTGATACTCTGATACAAGGAAACGGGTGTGCATACAAACCAGGCTGTGAAAAGCCAGTGTCCATAAGGGAGCCAGAGGAGCCCTGCATCTTTATTTGAATAAAGGGAGAGAGTCCATGGGGACATCTGCTGCTGGGGTTTTCTCTCTCTAAGTTTTGGAGGACACAGCCTCCTTTTAAACTCCTGGCCACATGCTGCCCTCTTCCTTTCCCCACTGGCTGGATTACCAGGCCAGGGGACTGCAGGGACCTTTGTACCCTCTTTTCCTTTTGCAAGGTATTAGTTCTGGTCTCCATCCAAACTGTAATAGAGAGATAATGAGATGATTTGCTCTTGCAATTAAGCGATGAATATTGTGGGTATCTTAAGAGAAGCTTTATTGATGTAGAGTTATGTTATTGTGATTTGTTGTTCTCTGCTCTCCCCACAGTCCCCTTTCCCCTTTTATAAATGAAAATTAGCCCAGCCAAATTAAAAATGAAATAATATATAATTTATTTAGGAATTAATTCTCTCTGAGCCAGCCACAAGGAATAGGACAGCGCTGAGCCCGGGTTCGGCGCTGGGTGTGTGACAGGAAGGAGCCTCTCGGCAGAGGTTCCCCTGGACACACACACCACCCTCCTGGACCCGGCAGTTCTTTATAGGAAATTTTCTGCCCAAGGCCAGGATTTCAGTCATCTGCCTTTTCTTTCTATTCAGAGTCACACATATTCCTAAAGTTCTTTTCTCTGAGCCAGGGTTGAACAATCCAGGTCCAGGTGTGGACAGTTTTTCCTGATGAGGTTATGGGAACCGTGGCATTCAGATGTATCAGCCTGGAGGACTCCAGCGATCCCAATCTTGGGTCGCTACCAGCATGATCAGCTCCCAGGTGTTCCAGAATCGCCTTTTGGGACAGCCCATCTCCAGACCAGCCACATGTATTGGATTGTAAATGAGGCATTGGCCAAACAAAAACCTGGCTCTGGTGTAACTGAGTATGTGGAGGGGGCAGCTCTCAGTGCTGGTGTGTGTATTTTGTAATAACTAAATATTTTGTGGAACTCTGGAATTTTGGGCATTTTACTGGAATTTTTGGGGGACTTAATGGCATTCTTTGGGGATTTGGTTTTTGGTTTTGTTTGGGTTTTTTTTTTTTTTTGTGGTGGGATTTTGGGGGATTTTGTGGGGTTTTTGGGTGTTGCAAGGATTTCTTTGGGTGTTGGGGGGATTTTCTTGTGGTTTTGGGTACATTTTCGGGGGGGATTTTTGGGGTTTATTTGGGATTTTGTGGGCTTTTATTGGAATTCTGGGGTGTTCTAATGAGGTTTTTGTGAGATTTAATTGGGATTTTGTGAGTTTTATTGGGACTTTCAGGGGTTTAAAGGAGATTTTGGTGCCTCTCAGCCCTTCCCCACACCCTGGGACAACTGCAAAGCCCCCCCAAAATTCTTCTTAAACACCCCAAAATGCCAATAAAACTCTCCAAAACCACAAAGAATCCAATAAAATCCCAGTGAAACCCACAAAATTAAAAAAACTGCCAAAAACTTCAATAAACCTTCCAAAAAACAACATCCCCAAATCCCTAAAAAAGATCCCTCAAAATCCAATGTCCCCAAAGCCACAAAACCCCGAAAAATCCTGTAACCCCTCTAAAACCCAGTATTTCTCTCCCAAAACCCAATAATTCCCCCTAAACTCCCAACAAAATCCTCCAAAGCCCAAAAACGCCATCAAAATCCCCCCAAAACCCCCCCAGAGCCCGCCAGACTCACTGGAGGCTGTCCTGGGTCAGGGGCACCGCCCGGTGGAACAGGAGCCACTTCAGGGGCCCTCGGAGCTTTTTGGGGAGGGGGCACCATGGGAGACCCCCAAAATCGGGGCAGGGGAACCCCTGTTGTGCTCCTCCCCCAAACCCCCAGACCCCGGCTCAGGGTGGGCCTGGGACCCCCCGGGACCCCCAAATCTCCTCAGGACCCCCTCCAGGAACTCAAACCCCCCAGAGACCCCCAAGGTTGGCCCAGGACCCCCTGAGAGCCCCCAGACCCCAATCGAGCCCAGCCCAGGATGTCCCCTGAGACCCCCCCAGACCCTTCCCAAGACCCCACCCAGGACCCTTCCAGGACCCCCCCAGACCCTTCCCAAAACCTCTGAGGACCCACCCCAGACCTCATAAGACCCCCCCCAAGACCCCTCCCCCAGGACCCCCCAGACCCCTCCCAAAACTCCCCCCGGATCCCTCCCCAAAGGCCCCGATCCCCTCAGCCCCTCCCCAGCCCCTCCCCAGCCCCTGTGCGGACCCCCCTCCCCAGCGGCGCCGCCCCAGCCGCTCCCGCAGCTCCGGCCTCTCCCAGCGCCTCCCCCGCTCTGGCAGCGCCGCCCGCAGGGCCCGCCCGAGCCCGCTCCCGGCTCCTCTGATTGGCTGCCGCGGCGCGGGGAGGCGGGCTCTGCTGAGGGGATCCGCACGCTGATTGGTCGATTCCACACGGGGCGCGCCGCTATTGGCTGGGGAGCCCGCGCGCGTGGCGGAGGCGGGAAACTGTGAGGGGAGCGCGGCTGAGGAGGAGCTGAGGGGGGGCCGGGGGGAGCTGGGGGGGTTTGGGGCGGGTCTGGGGAGAAATTGGGGATTTTGGGGGGATTGACGGGAAATAGGGGGTGTGCGGTGGGTTTGGGGGCAATGCGGGGGTCTGAGGGGGCTTTGGTGGGTTTGAGGGGCTTTAGGGAGCTTAGGAGGGAGCTTGAGAGGGTCTGGAGCGTTCTCAGGTGGGTTTAGGAAGATCTGAGGGGCATTGGAGGGTCTGACGGGTTTTTGGGGGGGTTGTGAGAGGAACTGGGGGGTTCTGAGGGGATCTGAGGGAATTTGGGGGGGTCTGAGCGGATTTCATAGGGTTTAGGTAGGATTCAGGTGTGTAAGGGGGATTTGGGGGGGTCCAATAGGATTTGGGCGGTCTCAGGTGGGTCTGGGGTCGATTTGGGGTAAAGTGGGGGGGTCTGAGGGTACCTGGGGGGTTTAGGTGGGTCTGGGTGGGTTTGGGGCTCTGGGGGCACCTAAAGGGGTGCCAGGGGGTGAAGGGGTCGCAGCCCCCAGACGCCCCTGAAGCCCCCCTGTCCCCACAGAGGGGTCCCGGCCCTGGCGGTGCAGGACCCCCGGCCCCAGCCCAGCGTCTCCATCAGCAGCTGATCCAGGAGATCCAGGAGGACGGGGGGGCTGGGGGGTCCGAGAGTGTCCCTGGGTGTCCCCAGGGGCTCAGGCTGTCCCCTGGGTGTCCCAGAGCTGGAGAAGTCCCTCTGCGCCGTTTCCTCGCCGTTTGGGCAGATTTTGGACATTTTGGTGCGGCGCAGTCTCGGCCTGCGGGGCCAGGCCTTCCTCACCTTCAGGGAGATGAGCAGCGCCACCAACGCCCTGCGCTCCCTGCAGGGCTTCCCCTCCTGCGGCCAACCCGTGGGGAGACAGAGACTGGGGGAGTTCTGACACTGGGGAAAGAACTGGAATTCTGGGGAAAACCCGCCAAACTCTGGCCTCAGCTATCCCCAAAATCCAACTTGGAATCCCTCCAAATGCACCCCGATCACCCCAAAGCTTCCCCTTTTATGACAAGCCCGTGGTGAGACAGAAATGCTGGGGGAAAATCCTGGAATTCTCAGGGAAAAAACCCGAAATCCTGAGGGAAAAAAACCAAACCCAACCGGGATTCCCCCCAAAATCCCATCAAGAATCCCTGAAATCGAATTGGGAACACCCCCTAAATCCAACCAGGAACCTCCTAAAGCTTCCCCTTCTATGACAAGTCCATGGTGAGATCCAAATCCCTGGGAAAATCCTGACATTTTGGGAAAAAATCCTGAAATTCTGGGAGAAATCCTGAATTCCTGGGAGGAAAACTCAAAATGCAGCCTCAAATATCCTCACAGTCCAACCAGGAGCCCCCCAAAGCTTCCCCTTCTACCACAAGCCCATGGTGAGAGAGAAATCGGAGTAGAAATCCTGAGATTTTGGGAACAATCCTGAAATTCTGGGAAAAACTCCAAAATCCTTGGGAAAAAACCCAAATCCAGCCTCAATTATCCCTAAAATCCACCCTAAAACTCCCCAGAGCTTCCCCTTCTGGGATAAACCCGTGGTAACAGCACAATCTTCAGAAAAATACCAAAATTTTGGGAACAATCCCGAAATTCTGGGGAAAAAGCACAAAATTCAGTTGGGAACCCACCCAAAATCCTGTGGGAAACACCCAAATCCAGCCAGGAACCCCCCAGAATTCACCCTGAATCTCCCAAACCTTCCCCTTCTACCCACAGTGAGATCCAAATCCAGGGGAAAATCCACAGATCCTTGGGAAAACAGGAAATTTTGGGAAAAAGCCTGAAATCCAGGGAAGAAACAGAAATCCACCCCGAATCCCCTGGGAAGGACCCCAGACCCCTGTTGGAACCTCCTAAATTCCTCTGAATTCCCCCAAAATCCTGCTGGAATTTCCCAAATTCCTTGTAGGACTTGCCAAAATCCCTCAAAAACGTCCCTGATTGCTTCTGGAACTGCCCCAGATCCATTCTGGAGCCTCCCCAAATCCCTCAGAACTCTTGAAAATCCCTTGGAAAACCCCAAAATCCTTCTTGGAACTGCCCCAAATCCCTGAGAATTCCCCCAGACCCCTCAGAAAGCCCCAAATCCTCCCCAGATCCCCTCTGAATTCCCCCAGACCCCTCAGAAAGCCCCAGGTCCCCTCTGGAACCTCTCCCAGATGCCCCCAAAATCCTCGGGAACAACCCCAAACCCCCTGAGCCGTCCCCAGCTCCCCCCGGACTGATCCCAAATCCCCCCGGAGCCAGCCCAGGTCCCCTCTGGAGCCTCCCCGAATCCCGGGAAGCCGCAGATCCCGGGAGCCGCCGGGCAGCGCCGGGAAAGCCCAAAGCCCCGCGGCAGTGCCGCATCCCGGCCGGAGCTGCCCCGGGAGCCCCGCGGGGCCGGGGCCGGGGCCGGGATGCGCCGTCCCAGCGGATCCAGCGCGCCCGGCCGGGCTCGGCCAGCGCGGCCCAGGGCAGGGAGCGCTGGTGGGGCGGGAGCGGGAGCGGAGCGCGAACGGGACCAGCGCAGAGCCAAGGGGGGAGAGGCCCCGGCCCCACAGAGAGCGGGGCCGGAGCGCGGGGCCGGGCGGGGATGGCTCGGCGATTGTTCCGGGCGATTCGGGCGCTCGCAGCGATCTGGGCGGGATTCCTGGGCTGCTTCTGTGAGGTTTGGCCGGGATTTTGAGGGAAGTTTCTGTGGGGATTTTTTGGGTGCATTTCCTCGGGCTTTGGGTGGGATGTGAAGGGACTTGGGGGCATTTTTTGTGGAATTTGAGAGGGGTTTGGTGGGATTTTGGTACGGATTTTTGGAGTGGATTTGGAGTGGATTTTGGGGGGATTTTGGGGAAATTTCGGAGGGATATTTTGTGTGGATTTTGTGTGATTGGGGCATTTTTGGGGGCATTTTTGTACAGATATTTTTTTTGTGGATTCTGTGGGATTTTCATGGGAATTTAGTGTGACCTTTTGAGGGATTTTCTGTGGCATTTGCGGGGGGGGGGGGGGGGGTGAGGGATTTCTGTGAGCCTTGGGGTGATTTTTGGGGTGAGTTTTGTGGGCTTTTGGGTGGAATTTTTGTGGAGATTTACCTGGGATTTTGTGTGGATTTTCTGGCATTTTCAAGGATTCTATGGTGGAATTTTTATGGGATTTTAATGGTATTTTTGGTAGGAATTTTTGTGAGGATTTTGAGAGATTTTTGTTGGATTTGGGGTGTTTATATGGGGATTTTTGTCTGATTTTGGTGATATTTTTGTGGGGGATTTTGGGGACATTTTTGTGAGTTTATTATTATTATTATTTTGGTGGGGTATTTTGTGGTTTTTCTCAGGATTTTGTTGGGATTTTGGTGTTTTCTCTTGGGATTTTGGGCAGATTTTGTGTTGTGTATCCAGAGTGACTTTGGGCAGCTCTGGGGCAGCTTTTGGGGTTTGTCTCCCGTGTCCCCCAGCTGTGGCAAAGCCCCGAAGCACATCCTGCTCCTGCCCAGCTCCCTGAGCAGCCCCAGGAGCTGATGCTCCCCCTGCTCCTCAGCCAGGGAGATCTGGGGCAATCCCGGCATTCCGGCATTCCGGCCGGGCTTTGGGGCACTGCGGGATTTTGGGGCTTGGGGGTGAGAGGCTGAGGGGGGCTTGGGGCTGGATTTTTTTTGAAAATATCGGGATTTTGGGGGTGAATGTCTGGGATTTTAGGGGGAATTTCTGGATCTTTGGAGGAAAATACCAGGATTGGGGGGGAGGATATTCTGGATTGTTAGGGAGGAAATTTCTGGATTTTTGGTTGTGAATGTCTGGATTTTTAGGGGGGGGATTTATGAATTTTTGGGTGAGGACTTACGGATTTTTTGGGAAGGGATTTCTGGATATTTTTGAGGGGGAATGTTTCTGGATTTTTTGGAGGAAAGTTCTGGATTTTTTTTTGGGGGGGGGGATTTCTGGATTGTTGGGAACGCTTCTGTATTTTTGGGGAATGTTTCTGGATGAGGAATGAGGTTAGTTTTGGATTTTTGTGGGGAGGAATATTTCTGGATTTTCTGTGGAACAGAAATTCCTATTTATGGGAATGTTCCAGGATTTTTTGGGGGAACATTTCTGAATTTCTTTGGAGAACATTTCTGAAATTCTGGGGGAATGATTCAGAGCATTTCTGAATTTGGGGAGAACATTCCCAGGTTTTTTGGGGAGCATTCAGGGGTTTTTTGGGGAACATTCCTGGGTTTCTGGGGAAGGTTCCCGGGTGTTCCGGGCTCTCCTGGCCCCGTTCCCATCCCAGGTTCCCGGGGTTCCAGGAGCTGCGCTGGTGCCCGGGCGCCGCGACATCGCCTCGCTGCAGTTGGACACCGAGGTGCAGGCAGGCGCCGCCCGCGAGGCCCTGCAGGGCTCCAGCATCACCCAGAGCCACCCATGGAGATCTCCTTCGCCAAAAAGTGACCCAGAACACCCCAAACCCCACCAAAATAACCCCAAACCCAAACAAAACGGGCCTGAAATACCCCAAAATCCCTAAAAATCTGCCTCAAACCCACCCCTAAATAACCAAAATGTGCCCCCAAACACTCCAAATCCCTCCAAACCACCCTGTAATCTCAGAGGAATGCCCTGAAATCCCTCCAAACCACCCCAAAATTCTTCAAAGCTGCACCAGAATACCCTAAAGCTGCCCCAAAACACCTCAAATGCCTTCAAGCTGCCCCAAAATCCCATGGAAACACCCTGCAGTCCCTCCAGACCACATAAAAATCCCATAGAAATACCCTGAAATACCTCAAAGTGCCCCAAAATCCTGTAGAAACCCCTGAAATCCCATAAACGTGCTCCCTAATCCTATAGGAACACCTGAAAATCCCTCAAAACCTCCTCTAAACACCCTAAATCCCATAAAACTGCACCCAAATCTCATTGACCTCCTGCCAAATCCCCCAGAAATACTCCAAAATCCCAGAAAACTGCCCCAAAAATGGTCCTGACCCTGCCCCAAACCCCCTGCACGCCCCCACTCCCCCAGGTAAATTCAGCTCAGCCCAGCCCAAATCCTCCCTTTTTTATCCTAAATCCTTTTTTTGTCCTACATCCTCCTTTTCTATCCCAAATCCTCATTTTTTTATGCCAAATCCTCCTTTTTTTAACTCCAAAATCACTTTTAATCCCTAATGTCTTTTTGACCCTAAATCCTTCTTTTCCCAACCTAAATCCTCCTTTTCCCATGACAAATTCTCCTTTTTTCTCCCCACATCCTTTGTCTGTTCTCAAATCCCTTTTGCAATACCAAAATCTCCCCTTTCCACCCCAATTCCCCGCCTCGTTCCCCTTTCCACATCCCAAATCCCCTTTTCCCATCCCAAATCCTTCCCTGTCCACCCTAAATCCCCTTTTCCCACCCAGGATCTTTCCCCATCCTGAATCCCCCAATTCCCACCCATTTCCCTTTTTTTCCCGGTGTTGTACCCAGGGTCTTTCTGCAGACATTGCACCTGGAGCTGCCCCAAATAACCCCAAACAAACCCCAAATAACCCCAAACAAACCCCACTGTGTCCCCCAGGGTTGGAGTGGATATGGGGGGTCATGACCCCAAACTCTGGGGACTGGGAGGATTGATCCTAAAATTTGGGGTTTAGGGAGGTTTGACACCTCGGGGTTTGGGAGTTTTTGACCCCAAACTTTGGGAACTGGGGGAGTTCGACACCCCAGGGTTTGGGATTTTGTTGTTTTTTTTTTTTTCCCATGATTTGGGGATCAGGGAGTTTCACCCCCAAACGTTGGGATCAGGGTGATTGGACAACCCAGGTGTTTCAACCCCCAGGATTTGGGGTTTGAGGGTTTAGACCCAAAAATTTGGAAACTGGGGGGATTGACCAACTGATTTTGGGGGATTTAACCCCAAAGTGGGGGAGATCAGGGGGATTTGACACCCCAGGGTTTGGGATTGGGGGGGGTTGACCCCAAAGTTTGGGAATTGAGGGGTTTGACCCCAAACTTTGGAGAGGAGGAGGTTTGGACAACCCAGATATTTCAAACCCCAGGAGTCAGGGATCGGGGGTTTTAACCCCAAACTTTGGGGGCTGGGGGTGTTTGACACATCACGATTTGGGGGTATTTGACTCCAGACTTTGGAAATTGGGGGTGTTGGACACACCAAATGTTTTGAACCCCAGGATTATGGGTCAGGAGGGTTTAACACCAACGTTTGGGATTTGGGGAGTGTTTGACACCCCAGGATCTGGGATTTGGGGGGTTTGATCCTAAAATTTGGGGTTTGGGGCAGGGGGGAGGTTGACATCCCAGAGTTTGGGTTTGGGGGTGTTTGACCTCTCCCCTCCCAGTGTTGGGATTTGGGGTGTTTGACTCCAGTGTTTAACCCCCCGGGTTTGGGGTCGGGGTTGGGATAGGAGCCATTCCCTGGAAACAGCGCTGGGATCGGGATCGAGAACAGGAACAGGAATGGGATCGGGATCGGGAGTGGGAGTGTAATGGGGTTGGGAATGAGATGGGGATCGGGAACTGGCCCGGGAACGGGAAGAGAAATGGGAATGGGATTGGGATCGGGAACAGGATCAGGGAACGGGATTGGGATCGGGAAGGGGAGAGACCCTGACTCAGTAATGGAGCCCACCCGCAGGGAGCGATCCTGCCCCAGTCCCGGAATGGACCCATCCCCTCAATCCCGGACCCCTCCCCAATCCCAGCCCCTCCGCAGGCGCTGACCGGACCCTCCCTCAATCCCAGCCCGCCCCAATCCGGATCGGAGCCATTCCCGGACCGGACCCTTCAATCCCTTTTTGGGGCGGCTCCTGCCGCTTCCAGCCCATTTTTGGGGCTTCCAAGCGGCTCCGGGGACCCTCCCCATTTTGGGGTGTTGGGGTGGCCCCAAGGCCGCCCCGAGGGCCGAGGGGGGATGGAAACCCCCAAACCCGGGGGGCTCCTGGGGATCCCCAGTTCCTCCCGGCCCCGCCCCGAAGCAGATCCTGGCCAATCAGAGCGCGCGGCGTTGATGACGATTCAGTTCCCAGGCAGGAACTCGGCGCTGCTCCTGCCCGGCGATTTTCAGCCAATCAGCGCCCGGGACGGCTCTGACTCATCAGTTGCCAGGCAGAGCCCAGCGCCTCTCGCAGCACCGGCCAATCTAAACATACAATGGAACACACCTGAGTAAAACAATTCATACTACAAATATACTAAACACGAAACCAAACACCACTATAATGTCTCATACAATTTAACCAAACGATAAACTTTAAAAACACCCTTAAACACTCTAAAAAAATTAAAGTTGTTTTAAAAAAATATAATTGCAGATGGGTGGTTTTATATGGATATTGGTTTTTGGATTGTTTGGGCCAGCTGATTTAAAAAAAAAAATATTTTTATAGCAATTTAATCAGCTGAGAAGGAGCCACTCTAGAAACAGAACTGACTGAAAATGAAGGGGACATAAATCAGTAACTCTGAAAGTTTTATTCGCTAGCGAATACATCCCACCACTCCAAACTGGGATCCCACTTCTCCAAATCTCCTCCCAACCCCATCTCACCCTGGCAGCTGAGGAATCAAGTGAGCTTTGTGTGGGATTGAGTTTTTTTGAGGTCAGAACATGCAATTTGAGGTGGGATTGTGCCTTTCTAGGTTAAAATTCAGTTGTTTTTAGTGGGATTGAGTGGGTTTGTGGTGACAAATTCATCCCTCTTGGCTTTTGGAGTGCAAAGAGATGGAGAACATTGCCCAAAATTCCCCCAGAACCCACAAATCCTCCAGAAGTTGAGTTCATGGTGTCCAGGGAGCGTGCAGCTGCGGTGCCAGGAACAAACGAGACAGAGCTTGGTTTCACAAAGCTCCAGAATCCATTTCTTACCCCCAAAAGACAGGGCAAAGGCAGGGCTGTGGGGTCTTTAGAGAACTTGGCAGAGGGGCAGGGCAAGGAAGAAGCCTGTGACGAGCAGGTTTGGCATCCACCTGGACCTGCAGAGACCAACCCAAGCACCTGCAGCAGCGTGTGTTACCCCCCTTTGGAGAGAGGGGTGAGGAGAAACATCTCTGTCCATCTGTGAGCCCCAAAGCTCTCTGTGGGAGCTGTGAATTAAAAGGCCTTTACACACTCACTTTTCACATCTTCCCTGTCTGCTGTGTTGCAACTCTTGGCAAGATTTGCCTCCTGCTTGCTGGGAGCTGCTGTGGCCCAGGGCCAGCACAGAGCTGGGCTGGGTGGGCCAGGCAGAGTGGTGGAGAGTCTTGGCTGATCTTGGTGTGTGCCTGGCCTCACAAAAGGCTTGGAAGGTTTGCCTGCCAAGGTGTCCTGCTCACTGGCTCTCCCTGTGCATCTTGGAGAGCACAAGGTAGGCATTTCTGGCAGCTGGGCATCAGCAGGCCTTCCAATGGGGGCGTGTTGTGGAGCGAGCCCAGCTGAGATACCCTGAGAGGAGCCCAGGGCTCCTTGCTCCTCTCTGCTGGCCCGTGAGCGTCTGTCTGCTCTCGGGATGGCCCTGGCTGTGTCAGGGCTGCTGCGTGGGCACGAGACAGCCGGTCCTGTCCCGCTGGGTCCCAGCAGTGCCTGGCAGCCGTCCTGCATCCATGTCAGGATGCTGGCCAAGAGAGGCCCTGGGAGCTGAGCAAGCTGATTTGAAGCTTTTGCAGGTGCCAACAGGTCAAGGCCAACAGTGTTCCCTCAGGATACAGCATTCCTGAGGGGCTTCCCCAGAGGTGCCTGATGCCACCCACTCCTTGTGGCAGCAGTTGCTTTCCTGTGGAAGGTTCTACCTTCCCCAAGAGCACAGAGGGAGCTGGAGAAAGAGCTTGCCAGGCTGCTCTCCATCCTTTACCAGGAGCCCTGGGTGAGCGGAGTAGTCCCAGCTGAGCGCAGATGTGCCAATGGAAGAGCCGTGCCAATGGAAGGCTTGGTGGGAAGGATGATCCAGGATCCATAGGCCTGGCAGCCTGAGCTTGCTGCCGGGGAAGGCCTTGGAGCAGATCCTCCTGAGTGCCATCCCATGGCATGTCAGGGAACCAGGGCATCTGTGGGAGGGTGGGAAAGGGACCGGGACAGGGACAGGGACAGGGACAGGGACAGGGACAGGGACAGGGACAGCTGGGGGTCCTGGCGGGATGTTGAGGGCTTCTGTGCGGTGTTTGCAGGCTGTTGGTGTTGGAGGTGTGTTGGAGAATGAGTTGTCTAGGAGGTGAGAGGTCTAGGCTGGAATTTGAGTCTGTTTGAAGGCAGCATCTGTGGTTTGGCACAGCTTTGCTTATAGGGCCCAGAAAGAATATCTGTGACTGCTTTTGGTCATGGTCCTGATTCTGCTGCAGGGAACAAGAGGGGAGAGCTGTACTCTATTGGCCACTTAGATCTCTATTGCGGGGCAGGGTTAACCATTTTGCCATCTACTCATTGTTGCCAGCAGTTGCTCCAGGTGTTCCTGCCCACAGCCCCTGCAGGCAGGAGCACAGCCCCCAGTGCCCCTGGGCTTTGGCTCCCTCTGGCACAGAAGCCCCCCAGGGGCACAGGTCTCTGGGGCAGGAGACAGCACCAGCCCTGCCAGGGCTTCGGGGGTGGCAGGTCTGCTTGGGCAGGGACTCTGCCTCACCTGCTGGTGTCAGCACTCCCCGGGCCCCAGGGCTCAGAGCAGCATTCCTGCCCTGGCCCACACGTTCCTTGTCTGTGCCACACTTGCGGGTTTGGGATGGCCATGAGCCGGGATGCGTCCCGAGGAGGCCGTGCCAGCTTCTGTGGAAGGCCCTGTGCCCTTCCCAGCGCGGCTGCATTGGCAGCCCTGGGGGCTCCTTCTGCTGCCCTGAGCCCGCAGAGCAGGGCAGCGTTTGCTGATGGTGTGAGCCCTTCCTAAAGATCCTGTTGGGCTGTCTCAGACACTTGAGGCCAGGGATTCCTTCCAACCTGGGCCACTTTGGGTGGGCAGGGGGCAGCCCCAGCGCAGGGGCAGTGTTTCCAAGGGCCCTTTGTGACACATGCAGCATGGAATGGAGCCCGGCGTCCAAGGGCCCTTGCTGACACGGTGCAGCATGGAATGGAGCCCGGCGTCCAAGGGCCCTTTGTGACACATGCTGACATAGGAGCTGGAAGTGGCAAGAGCACGCCACAGTGCTCGGAGCAGGCGAAGGGACAGGATGGGACAGAGCGGTGCTGTGAGGAGCCCCCGCACAGCGCGCTCGTTCCTGTCCGACCCGGAGCTTTTCTGAGGCATTATTCCTGCAGCTGACCTCGAGGCCAGACCACAGAACTCAGTAACCTGCGGCCTTCCGAGACTTCAATTCTGCAGGTGCCCTTGAGGGCAGAGCATGGGACTTGGTACCCCAGAGTTTTCCAAGGCATCTCTCCTGAGGGTAGCCAGAAATCCAGTCAGTGACATGGGGCAGGGAGCCCTGAGAGTGCCCAAGCTGACCTGAATGGAGGAGGAAGAAGGCAACCCTGCAGCTGCCCCAGCACAGGAGACTGAAGAGGTGGTGCTGTTCCATCCACCACAGAAGGGTGAGTGGCAGAGCCAGGCTGCAAGGCCGGTGCCTTCAGCCAGCTTGGCCCAATCCCATCCCATCCCATCCCATCCCATCCCGTCACATCCCATACTCTGGTGACATGTCCATGGACAGGACGGAAGAGGGGCCCGGGCAGTGTTGCCTTCATGGGAGGCAACGGCGACCTGGTTGCAAGGAACAGCACGGCAGCCCAGTCTCCCCTGGTCCACTCGGGCTAACGACACACGCAGGCACCAGTGTGGTGGACGGTTGAAAAGCCTTTATTATCTTATCTCATGGGTTTAAATAGTCTTGGGGGACTCTGCTACGTCAGAGGGGGTTGGCAGGGTCTCTAGGGTTAGTCAGGAGTGGAAAACTACTGGGTTAGGTGTGGTTACATTCTTTGGGGTAATGGATAACATGTTGCAGGGTGAGAGGGGAATGGGGGTCTTTCTTTCTGTCACATCCCGAAATCTTCCGTTCGCCTGTCCCTATCTACTACATCTCTCCCCTCCTTTTTATAAATAAAATGAGGTAGTTGTAGATATAGGCACTGGAGTGAGGTACAAACTTGTAACTTGGTAAGGAAAAAAGGGGTTTGGTAAACCTGAGTAATTCTCGCAAGGTGAGTTTTGAATGCTTTTGCAACTGACTGTGTTCGCAGTTTTTGGTTTACAGCATTTGTTGCTGTCCCACGAACAGAATGTTCGCCCGTTCTAGACGGGCCTGAACAAACAAGACTAGCTTGTTTAGCAGGCATGGTCTTATGGTAACAGCTAAAAGCAGTATTGCCAGTGGACCTACCAGGGCGGAAATTAAAGTGGTGAGCTAAGGTGATTGATTGAACCAGGATTCGAACCAGCTCTGCTGGGTTTCCCTGTCTCTCTTTCTCTGAGCCAGTCTATCTTGGAGTTCTGCCATGGAGTTTTTAACGACTCCTGTATGATCTGTATAAAAGCAGCATTCCTCTTTTAAAGCTGCACACAGTCCTTCTTGTTGCATGAACAAGAGGTCTAGTCCTCGCTTATTCTGTAAAATTATTTCTGAAAGCAAAGAGACTGATTTTTCTAGATAGGAGATGGATTTCTTGATCTTCTACAGGTCTTCGTTGATGGTCATTTGTAGCTGAGAGAGTCCGTGCTGTTGGGTTGCGATGGTTGAGAAACTCGTGGCTGTGCTAGCTGCTCTCAGGCCGAGCAGCATTGCGATAGTTATACCTGTGATTATTTCTCTTTTGTGGAGTTTGTCAGGTTCTTTGAAAAGGTGGTACACTTCTTTATCTGAGTGGTACAGGACCTTAGGAACAATCAGAACTTGGACACAGAAGTCGATAGAGTCATTAAATTTGGCAAGGAACACACAAGGACTCACTCCGGATCGCTGGCAAACCCACATTCTAGATGCGGATGGGACCACCTACTTATTGGTCTTTCTGTTGGGCTTGACAACTTTAGTGCAGAAGTTGCTTTTTTGCTTTGCTAAAGTTGCATTGCCAAAACATTTGCCCTGTCCTGTGATTTGACTCAGGGTGATTCTTCTGCGGGGAGTGTCCCATCTGCACTGGTGGGGGGCATCGGCTGTGGAGTAACTGAAGGGGGTGTTTAAAGCAATGCCTTCGTAGAAAGGGGGTTTAACATTATAACAAAGCTAACAGGAGTTAGTCAGGTTCGGTTTGGTTTCGTTTAGGGTTAGAAAGGTAGCTTTTAGTATACGAAAGTTTGGGTTTGGATCGGACTTGGCTGTGCAGCTTATCTGGAAGGCATCTGTATGGCTAGCCGGGGTGTCGGTGACTTTTGGGGGCAAGGTTTTGGGGTGGGTTGTGTTTTTTTCTTTTTTGTATGAAGCGTTATAGCTACTAATTGGGTGCTTTTCCAAGCTCGGGACGGCTTTTTCACTCCGTTCACTGGGGGGACTTCTTTGCATTGCCAGTGTCGGGGCTACAGTGCTTGGGGAAAAATCGAGCAGTGTGCTCCTGTGTCTGCCTAAAACTGAAGCCCTATGACGTGGGGGTCCTGACTGCCATAAAGGCAGCACGTCCCCCACACCTTCGGGGGCTCTTTTCCTATTTTCATGGCCAGGGCTACCCAGGGGTCCCGTTCTGGGGCGTCTCTTGCTGACTCTGCGGCACGGGAGCTGCTTGCGGCGGTAGTGGGTACGAAGGTACCGCAGGCTGTGTTGCGAAATTTGCTGGTGAGGGTACGAAGCTGGCTGCCTCCTGTGGGGGTATGGGGTATAAGGGCACCCCGTCTCACTGGGGGTTGGCATAGATGGGCTGCCTTGCATTCGCGGCGGGAGGAGGCTGAGTGCAGCCCGCACGCCCCTTCTCTCTCCTGTTTCCCTGGGGCTGGGACCTGCAGTCTTTGGTGAGGTGCCCCTTCTTCCCGCAGCCCCAACAGGCTCTTCTCGGGCGTGTTTGGGGTGGAGGCGCCGCGGCGGGCTGCCGTGCCGGCTGGGGACCATTCAGCGCAGGCTATTTTTATTTCTCCCCAGTCGGTAAACTGGGCTGGTTCGTATTGTGGCTGCTTTTCGGTGCGGCTTAAAGCTTTACTCGGTTTTGTTTTAAATTGCGTTGGCTCTGTTTCCTCCGTCTCAGAGTCCCAGCCGGCTTCCGTCAGCTCTTCTGAGCTGCCGGAGCTGCTGCCGGACTCCGAGTCGGAAGTCGAATGCCAGCAAACTTCCGGGGCTCGGTGCCGTTTTGTGCGGCTCCGACCCCGCTCCTCCCCCCGGGGGTGGCACTGCTGCCGCCCCCCGGGCTCGCCCTGCCTCCTGCAGGGGGGGGTTTCTCCCTTACATGGTAGTGGCGTTAAGCGCGGCTGCCAATTGGCTCCGAGCCCTCTGCCGCTCTCCTCCTCTTTCTCCCGCACACGCGCATTAGCAAAACTCCGCGCCTCTGGGCTCTTCGCGCCGAGACTGCCCACGCCCTGCCCCTCCCCTTGGCTGCCGGTGCCATTTTCAAAGGGGTATGGAGGTGGCGTGGGTAGGATCTCCTCCCGAGCCACGGCCTCCGCGCCTCTGGCTTCCCCCGCCAGCCTTCGCCAACAGAACCCCGCGCGCCACTGCACTTCTGGCAGCGGGCCACCGACCGGCAGCGGTGGGGCGGATGGGGAAGCCGCGGATTTTTGGGAAGGTTCTGTGGGGGGATTTGGGCTCTGGTACGGGGAGGGGGGTGACGCGCTGGGCCCCCCCGGATCCCCGCTCCCGGGCGGATTACCCTCAGGGGCGGTTTGCGTTGACGCTACTACGCCTAGCTTGGGTGTAACTAATAAACACGTACCCGCTGCGCTCCATGTCTCTTGCTCTTCTATTGCTTTGCGAAGGGCTTTCTCGACTTTGCCCCATGCCTTAAGGCATTTGCCGCTGCCTGAGGATTTCGTGTCCTCAGCCAGCAAGGCTGTGCATTTTTCCCATATTTCTGGATGCAAAACCTCCACAGGGAGTTCAATTGCCCCAAGCTCAAGCAGCCTTGCTATAGCAAGATAAAAGTCTTTGGGCTTACACTCAATTCCCCATTGCTTATGAACCTCACTTATGACCCTGGCGATGGCGTCTATGACGATCGTGGGTCCGGGGACGTCTCCCCCGCCGAGAACACGGTTTCACCGGTTTGGCCGCTGCTCTTGTCCAGGCGACACCCGCTACACGAGCGAATTTTTCCCGGGTTTCGGCACCAGATATCTTGCTTTCATGGGAGGCAACGGCGACCTGGTTGCAAGGAACAGCACGGCAGCCCAGTCTCCCCTGGTCCACTCGGGCTAACGACACACGCAGGACACCAATGTGGTGGACGGTCGAAAAGCCTTTATTATCTTATCTCATGGGTTTAAATAGTCTTCAGGGACTCTGCTACATCGGGGGGGTTGGCAGGGTCTCTAGGGTTAGTCAGGAGTGGAAAACTACTGGGTTAGGTGTGGTTACATTCTTTGGGGTAATGGATAACGTTGCAGGGTGAGAGGGGGATGGGGGTCTTTCTTTCTGTCACATCCCGAAATCTTCCGTTCACCTGTCCCTATCTACTACAGGGCAGACACCCCACAGTGGCCGTGCTCCATGCCCTGGGGCATCCTGGGGCTCTCCCTGCCTGGGCAGCACAGGGCTGGGCTGTGTTCTCTGGCCTCTCCCGCAGCCCCTCAGCTCGGGCTGCGCTCGCTCTTTGCCAGGTGCAGCCCTGGACCAGACACAAGAGCAGGAACCCGCCCTTGGCCGCTTCCGCAGAACAGCGCAGGTACCTGCAGCCATCCCCACCTGCGCTGGGCCTGCTGGCACTGCTCAGCCCAGCAGCACACGTGCAGCACTCCATGGCTTCTTGCCCTTCTCCTACAGCTTGTTTGCAAATTCATCAAGAGAATTTGGCAGGATGAGACCAGCGCCATGGGCCCTGGGTTCAGAGCCTACTCAGAGCTCCTGGGACATGAGACCAGTGCCACCCTGCTGGATTTGCTTGTGCAGAGGGGTGTTTCCAGAGCAGAGCAAGTAGGCAGCTGTGGCCAGGCTTCAATTCCCCCATGAGTCACACGGCTTCCCAAGCCACAGTGCTGGGCCCTGTGAGCCTTTGAGGCCATCGCAGTGCGGTGGGAAGGGAAGCACTTCTCCGGGGACACTGGGAACACTGCTCCATCTGGCAGCTTTCCAAGTCTCCCTGTGCCTTCTCCAGGTGCCCACCATGGTGAGGTACATCCACCAGTGGCTCATGGCCAATGATTCTGCTGAGCATAGGCTGGACAACGCCCTGCTGTATCTCACAGAAGCGCAGCCAAATGACACAATAATGACACTCCTGCGTGTGGCCCCATTGTGTGACAGGTATGGGGCCCACCTGCCCAGAGGGCTCAGGGCTCCCCAGCCCATCAGCCTGCACAGCCTGTCCCAGGTGTCTGACCAACAGAGAGTCCCAGGGCCCTCTGGCTGCTCCCTTTCCCAGCCCTGGCATGTCAGCCCCGATCTTGCTACCATGCGCCCTCGCTGCCCCTCAGGGGCCTGTCCCCACAGGGCTGGGCTGCCTGAGTGCAGCTGGAGAGGGGCAGTGGGCAAAGGCAGAGCCGTCAGTCAACCCAGGCCCCTAGAGATGCCTAGGCCACAGTGCTGTGTCTGAGATCCCCTGAGACGGAGCTCTAACCCCGCAGAGCTGCCATGGCCATGTGGAAGAGCATCATGTGCACGCCCTGGACTGCAGAGCTGGCACAGCAGATACTCCTGAATGTGCTGGGGAGCTGGCCAGAGCACAGCACGTGCACCTCCGATGGGGACAAAAAAGGTGTCTTTACTCTGGCTGTGAGTTTCTGCCTTTGCTGGCCCCAAGGCCACCTGTCCAACAGCTCTCCATCCTCCTTCCCCCACTGCATCTCCCTGCCTCAGGCACTGGCCTGAAACCTGGCCTCGGGGCAGCTCCAGGGCCACCAGGCCCGGTGCTCCCCCTGTTCTCTCCGGGCCTCTCCCTGCCACGCTCGGGCTCTGCCACACGGACACCTCGGCACTGAGTGCTGTCTCAGGGGGCTTTGTCCTTTGCAGGCAACCGTGGTGATATGGAAGATCCTCCAGGAGCCCTGTGTCCCAGATATAGTGATGGAGCATTTCCCACAGTTATTTTTGCATCTGCTCTTCCAAGTGTTCTTCAGCACCAAAGAGATGCCAGAGGAGGTCGATACCTTCTGGAAGGGATGCCAGGAAGAACATGGCCTTGCCACCAGCCCCAAATAGTGCTCCATCCCAGTCCTTCTGTCCCTGCCACACAGCCAGGGCAGGAGCCAGTGCTCCCAGTGTGACCCGGGCTTTGATCTGCACTCAGGTTTGCAGTGAGGACCCTGAAGTCCCTGCTGTGCCAAATGGACTATGAGGATCTGGTGGTGTCAATGGAACGCAAGCATGGCTGGGACACACTGCTCTGTGCTGACACCCACCATTATGCCGTGGGTCTGCTGGCCAGGTGAGACCCCCTTCTCCCCATTGCTCCCTGCGTTTGTGCTCTGTGTCTGGGGTATCCCACTCAGTCCCCGTGGCTGTGGGCCAGAGGGACGAGGGATGGCCAAGCAGACTGGGAAAGGCTGGGAGAGGTGGGTGCCCAGTAGCAGCCACATCTCCAAGGGCCCAGGTCCCCCTGCAGGGTGGGGGGTAAAGACAAGAACTGCATCAGTCTGTCCTGGGAGGGGCTTCCCCCCCAGCTCAGGGTCTTAGTGTCATAGGAGCGGGCTACCAGCCGGGTAATCATTATCACTGACTCCATGTATTGCAGAAGTATGATTAATAATTAACTTTATTAGGAAACCCATTGTTCTTATAGATAGTTATAATATAGGTAGATTTAATTGGTTTTCTAGTCTAAATACTATCACCATTAGATAATTAAGAAAGCACCCTTTGGTAGACAAATCTCCATAACATATACCACATGTTCAAAATACCAGTTTCAGCATGTTAAGATAAGAATGTTTTTTCTTTCTTTCCTCTGATCTTCTCAGACTTTCTCAGGCGATGCCTGGGAAAGTTGTCTGTTTCTCTCTGAGGCCAGAGAGCTGCTGCCACATTTAGTGCCATTTTCCTCCTTGCAGAGAGATGCACAATGAATCCACCTGCTTGTGCAAAAGCATCTCATGATGTCTCCTTGAGTTTCTCAGCAAAGAGATGCTGTACTGGCACTTCCCTGCCCTGGCATTCCTTGTGGAGGTGAGTCTGAAGGCCAGCACTGCCTCCCAGCTCTCTGCCCTCTCGCAGCCGCAGCTGCCTGGGACGGTGCCCACGCCCTGTGCTGCTGCCTGGTCCCCGCCCTGTGCGGTTCTGGGCTCCTTCCAGCCAGGTCCCCTGTCACTGCCCTGTGCCTTTCAGGTCCTGCATTGCCTGGACTTGAGCGCATGCAGTGACAGCATCATGGATCTCTTGTCGAGGCACTTGCTGAGTGAGCGCACAGAGATGCGCCGCCAGGTTCTGAGGGCCCTCCTCTTGCTCAGGGATAATCCCTCGCTGGTAAGGAGGGGCAGCAGCTGAAGCCGTGCAGGCAGCGTGGGGCTGGGGAACGCAGTCGCTGGAACTTGGCTGGGCTTCAGGCACTGGGGCAGCCGCTCCCAGCTCTCCTGCCTCCCACTTCAGCTGCCCGAGTGCTGCGGGACAGGCCTGTGGCCTCTGGGCCCTGTGGCAGCAGGGTGGCCTTTCACACACTTTTGTTCCAAACAGGCCAAAAGAATTTGGAGCCTGACCGAAAGCCTCGGGAAGCTCCTGCAGGAAAATGATAGTGATATGGTCAGGATGGCCATTGTTCTACTTACTGATTTGTTCCTGGTTAATCACACCCCAATACCCAGCCCCATCGCCCTGCAGCTGGCTAAGGTGCTCCTGCCACTCTTTGACCATGTAAGGCTCTGTGCCCTCAGCCACGGCCACTGGCTGCTGCCCAGACACTTGGTGCCCTGTGGAGATGCAGGCCTGCGCCAATGTGGGCCAGAATCAGCTGATGCCAAGGTCTTGTTTACTTCCTGTTCCAAAGGATGATATCCACGTGCAGCAGCTCTCCATGTTTGTCTTTCGAACCTTGCTGTCCGCTGTAGCAGAAGAAGGATAAAAGCCCCTGATGACACAAGTGTGTAAGAGCCTGCTGCCACTCTTCTTCCACTGCCATGAAGATAATTAGTGTGTGGCAGAGGTGAGGACACCTGGGCTGCTGCTGTTCCCCTGGGAGGGGGCTCGGCTGCCTCCTGCCCTGGCGCCTTGCGGGCTGCAGCCTCCTCCTGGCCCTGGCACAGGCATGATGATCCTGGGCTCTGGGCTGCGGGGACATTTCCATGTCTCTATTGCTCTCCAGTCTTCTCAGGAAACCCTGCTTTGTTTGGCCAAATTTCTGAATAGGAGAGACCTTGAAAAATCTGTAAAGAAGGAGAAACTGTGGAGGTTCATTAAGATCCTGGTAAGGAGGGCCGGGAAGCCGCAGCCCCAGCCTGGAGCAGCCCCTGAGCGCGGTGCTCGGTGTGCGGGCTGGCAGCTGTGCCCCTGCCCGCTGCTGCAGCCCGAGGCCGCGCGGGCTCTGCTCCAGGCTGTGCTGTCAGTGTCACATCACAGACATGTCAGTGTGACATCACAGAGATGACCGTGTGACATCACAGAGAGCTTCATGGTATCATTGAGATGTCAGTGTCACATCACAGAGAGCTGTGTGAAATCACAGAGATGTCTCTGTGACATCACAGGAGGTTGCATGACATCACAGAGATGTAAGTGTGATATCACAGACAGCTCTCTGTGTGACATCACAGACATGGCATTGTGACATCACAGAGATGTCAATGTGACATCACAGAGAGCTGTGTGACTTCACAGGGATGTCAGAGTGACATCAAAAAGATGTCTAGGTGACATCAAGTGGAGCTTGTGTGACATCACAAAGATGACGTTGTGACATGACAGAGAACAGTGTGACATGACAGAGAGTTGTGTGACATCAAAGAGATGTCCGTGTGACATCACAAAAAGCTGTGTGACATCACAGAAATGTCACTGTGACATCACAGATGTGACCGCATGACATGACAGAGAGCTGTGTGACATCAAAGGGATGCCAATGTGATATCACAGTATTTTGTGTGACATCACGGATATGACAGTGTTACATCACAGAGATGTCAGTGTGACATCAAAGAGAGTTGTGTGACATCAGAGAGATGCCTGTGTGACATCACAAAATACTGTGTGACATCACAGAGATGACTGTGTGACATCACAGGAGGTTGTGTGACATCACTGAGATCTCAGTGTGACATAACAGAGATGACCGTGTGACATCACAGAGAGCTGTGTGACATCACAGTGAGTCAATGTGACATCACAGAGATCTCCATGTGACATCACAGAAATGTCTCTGTGACATCACAGGAGGTTGTGTGACATCACAAAGGTGTCCATGTGACATCACAGAGAGTGGTGTGACATCACAGAGATGTCATCTTGACATCACAGAGATGTCAGTGTGACATCACAGGAGGTTGTGTGACATCACAGAGATGTCCATGTGATGTCACAGAGAGCTATGTGACGTCACAGATATGTCAGTGTGACCTCACAGATATGTCTCTGTGACATCACAAGAAGTTGTGTGACATCACAGAGATGTCAGTGTAACCTCACAGAGAGCTTTGTGACATCACAGGCTTAGTGTGAAATCACAGAGAGCTGTGCCACATCACAAAGGTTTCAGTGTGACATCATAGAGATATCATTGTGACATCATAGGAGGTTGTATGACATCACTTAGATGACCGTGTGGCATCACAGAGAGCTGTGTGACATCACAGAGATGTCAGAGTCACCTCACACAGATGTCTTTGTGACATCAAGTGGAGATTGTGTGACATCACAAAGATGACCTTGTGACATGACAGAGAGCAGTGTGACATCACAGAGATGTCCATGTGACATCACAAAAAGCTGTGTGACATCACAGAGAGCTATGTGACATTAAAGACAGTTGTGTGACATCACAGAAATGTCAGAGTGACATCAAAGAGAGTTGTGTGACATCAGAGAGATGTCTGTGTGACCTCACAAAAAGCTGTGTGACATCACAGAGATGATTGTGTGACATCAAAGAGAGTTGTGTGACATCACAGAGATGTCTGTGTGACATCACAGAGAGCTGTCTGACATTAGAGAGATGTCAGTGTGACATCACAAAAATGTCTCTGTGACATCAGAGGAGGATGTGTGAGAGCACAGCGATCACATAGAGCTTCGTGGCGTCACAGAGTTGTCTGTGTACATCACGAGATATTGTGACATCAGAAAGATGTCCCTGTGACATCACAGAGATGTCAGTGTGACATCACAGGAAGTTGTATGATATCACAGAAATGTTTGTGGGACATCACAGAGGGCTTTGTGACATCACATAGCTGTCACTGTGACATCACAAACAGCTATGTGACCTCACAGTTTCAGTGTGACATCACAGAGATGTCCGTATGACATCACAGAGAGGCCGAAGGCCTTTCCCAAAGCACTGGGGCAGGTGAGGCAGGAGAGCTGGGAGCAGCTGCCTCAGCTCCTGAAGCCCTGCCAGCCCAAGGGGCTGCTTTGCCCAGCGCAGCTTCAGCCACTGCCCCCTTCTCACCATCCAAGGATCCTTGGTGAGCACTGTGAGACCTCACTCAGGCTCCACATTCTTTTGGCCTGTTTGGAACAAAAGTGTGTGAAAGGCCACCCTGCTGCCACAGGGCCCAGAGGCCAAAGGCCTGTCCCGCAGCACTCGGGCAGCTGAAGTGGGAGGCAGGAGAGCTGGGAGCGGCTGCCCCAGTGCCTGAAGCCCAGCCAAGTTCCAGCGACTGCGTTCCCCAGCCCCACGCTGCCTGCACGGCTTCAGCTGCTGCCCCTCCTTACCAGCGAGGGATTATCCCTGAGCAAGAGGAGGGCCCTCAGAACCTGGCGGCGCATCTCTGTGCGCTCACTCAGCAAGTGCCTCGACAAGAGATCCATGATGCTGTCACTGCATGCGCTCAAGTCCAGGCAATGCAGGACCTGAAAGGCACAGGGCAGTGACAGGGGACCCGGCCGGCAGGAGCCCAGAACCGCACAGGGCGGGGACCAGGCAGCAGCACAGGGCGTGGGCACCGTCCCAGGCAGCTGCGGCTGCGAGAGGGCAGAGAGCTGGGAGGCAGTGCTGGCCTTCAGACTCACCTCCACAAGGAATGCCAGGGCAGGGAAGTGCCAGTACAGCATCTCTTTGCTGAGAAACTCAAGGAGACATCATGAGATGCTTTTGCACAAGCAGGTGGATTCATTGCGCATCTCTCTGCAAGGAGGAAAATGGCATTAAGATGTGGCAGCAGCTCTCTGGCCTCAGAGAGAAACAGACAACTTTCCCAGGCATCGCCTGAGAAAGTCTGAGAAGATCAGAGGAAAGAATGAAAATCATTCTTATCTTAACATGCTGCAACTGGTATTGTGAACATATGGAATATGTTACGGAGATTTGTCTACCAAAGGGTGCTTTCTTAATTAACTAATGGTGATAGTATTTAGACTAGAAAACCAATTAAATCTACCTATATCATAACTATCTATAAGAACAATGGGTTTCCTAATAAAGTTAATTATTAATCATACTTCTGCAATACATGGAGTCAGTAATAATGATTACCCGGCTGGTAGCCCGCTCCTATGACACTAAGACCCTGAGCTGGGGGGGAAGCCCCTCCCAGGCCAGACTGACGCAGTTCTTGTCTTTACCCCCCACCCTGCAGGGGGACCTGGGCCCTTGGAGATGTGGCTGCTACTGGGCACCCTCCTCTCCCAGCCTTTCCCAGTCTGCTTGGCCGTCCCTCGTCCCTCTGGCCCACAGCCACGGGGACTGAGTGGGATACCCCAGACACAGAGCACAAATGCCAGGAGCAATGGGGAGAAGGGGGTCTCACCTGGCCAGCAGACCCACGGCATAATGGTGGGTGTCAGCACAGAGCAGTGTGTCCCAGCCATGCTTGCGTTTCATTGACACCACCAGATCCTCATAGTCCATTTGGCACAGCAGGGACTTCAGGGTCCTCACTGCAAACCTGAGTGCAGAGCAAAGCCTGGGTCACACTGGGAGCACTGGCTCCTGCCCTGGCTGTGTGGCAGGGACAGAAGGACTGGGATGGAGCACTATTTGGGGCTGGTGGCAAGGCCGTGTTCTTCCTGGCATCCCTTCCAGAAGGTATCGACCTCCTCTGGCATCTCTTTGGTGCTGAAGAACACTTGGAAGAGCAGATGCAAAAATAACTGTGGGAAATGCTCCATCACTATATCTGGGACACAGGGCTCCTGGAGGATCTTCCATATCACCACAGTTGCCTGCAAAGGACAAAGCCCCCTGAGACAGCACTCAGTGCCGAGGTGTCCGTGTGGCAGAGCCCGAGCGTGGCAGGGAGAGGCCCGGAGAGAACAGGGGGAGCACCGGGCCTGGTGGCCCTGGAGCTGCCCCGAGGCCAGGTTTCAGCCCAGCGCCTGAGGCAGGGAGACACCGTGGGGGAAGGAGGATGGAGAGCTGCTGGAGAGGTGACCTTGGGGCCAGCAAAGGCCACTGGCAGAAACTCACAGCCAGGACAAAGACACCCATTTTGTCCCCATCGGAGGTGCACGTGCTGTGCTCTGGCCAGCTCCCCAGCACATCCAGGAGTATCTGCTGTGCCAGCTCTGCAGTCCAGGGCGTGCACATGATGCTCTTCCTCATGGCCATGGCAGCTCTGCGGTGTTAGAGCTCCATCTCAGGGGATCTCAGACACACACCGTGGCCTGGGCATCTCTAGGGGCCCGGGTTGACTGACGGCTCTGTCTTTTCCCACTGCCCCTCTCCAGCAGCAGTCAGACAGCCCAGCCCTGTGGGGACAGGCTCCTGAGGGGCAGCGAGGGAGCATGGCAGCAAGGTTGGGGCTGACGTGCCAGGGCTGGGAAAGGGAGCAGCCAGAGGGCCCTGGGACTCTCTGTTGGTCAGACACCTGGGACAGGCTGTGCAGGCTGATGGGCTGGGGAGCCCTGAGCCCTCTGGGCAGGTGGGCCCCATACCTGTCACAGGATGGGGCCACATGCAGGAGTGTCATTACCTCATCATTTGGCTGTGCTTCTGTGAGATACAGCAGGGCGTTGTCCAGCCTATGCTCAGCAGAATCATTGGCCATGAACCACTGGTGGATGTATCTCACCATGGTGGGCACCTGGAGAAGGCACAGGGAGACTTGGAAAGCTGCCAAAGGGAGCAGTGTTCCCTGTGTCCCCAGAGAAGTGCTTCCCTTCCCACCGCACTGCGATGGCCTCAAAGGCTCACAGGGGCCAGCACTGTGGCTTGGGAAGCCGTGTGACTCATGGGGGAATTGAAGCCTGGCCACAGCTGCCTACTTGCTCTGCTCTGGAAACACCCCTCTGCACAAGCAAATCCAGCAGGGTGGCACTGGTCTCATGTCCCAGGAGCTCTGAGTATGCTCTGAGCCCAGGGCCCATGGCGCTGGTCTCATCCTGCCAAATTCTCTTGATGAATTTGCAAACGAGCTGTAGGAGAAGGGCAAGAAGCCACGGAGTGCTGCAGGTGTGCTGCTGGGCTGAGCAGTGCCAGCAGGCCCAGCCCAGGTGGGGATGGCTGCAGGTACCTGTGCTGTTCTGTGGAAGCGGCCAAGGGCGGGTTCCTGCTCTTGTGTCTGGTCCAGGGCTGCACCTGGCAAAGAGCGAGCGCAGCCCGAGCTGAGGGGCTGCGGGAGAGGCCGGAGAACACAGCCCAGCCCTGCGCTGCCCAGGCAGGGACAGCCCCGGGATGCCCCAGGTGGATGGAGCATGGCCACTGCGGGGTGTCTGCCCTGTAGTAGATAGGGACAGGTGAACGGAAGATTTCGGGATGTGACAGAAAGAAAGACCCCCATCCCCCTCTCACCCTGCAACATGTTATCCATTACCCCAAAGAATGTAACCACACCTAACCCAGTAGTTTTCCACTCCTGACTAACCCTAGAGACCCTGCCAACCCCCCGTGACGTAGCAGAGTCCCCCAAGACTATTTAAACCCATGAGATAAGATAATAAAGGCTTTTCAACCGTCCACCACATTGGTGTCCTGCGTGTGTCGTTAGCCCGAGTGGACCAGGGGAGACTGGGCTGCCGTGCTGTTCCTTGCAACCAGGTCGCCGTTGCCTCCCATTAAAGCAAGATATCTGCTGCCGAAACCCAGGAAAAATTCTCTCGGGTAGCGGGTGTCGCCTGGACAAGAGCAGCGGCCAAACCGGTGAAACCGTGTTCTCGGCGGGGGAGACGTCCCCGGACCCACGATCGTCATAGACGCCATCGCCAGGGTCGTAAGTGAGGTTCATAAGCAATGGGGAATTGAGTCTAAGCCCAAAGACTTTTATCTTGCTATAGCAAGGCTGCTTGAGCTTGGGGCAATTGAACGCCCTGTGGAGGTTTTGCATCCAGAAATATGGGAAAAATGCACAGCCTTGCTGGCCGAGGACACGAAATCCTCAGGCAGCGGCAAATGCCTTAAGGCATGGGGCAAAGTCGAGAAAGCCCTACGCAAAGCAATAGAAGAGCAAGAGACATGGAGAGCAGCGCGTACGTGTTTATTAGTTACACCCAAGCTAGGCGTAGGAGCGGCAACGCAAACCGCCCCTGAGGGTAATCCGCCCGGGAGCGGGGATCCGGGGGGGCCCAGCGCGTCACCCCCCCTCCCCGGACCAGAGCCCAAATCCCCCCACAGAATCTTCCCAAAAATCCGCGGCTTCCCCATCCGCCCCACCGCCGCCGGTCGGTGGCCCGCTGCCAGAAGTGCAGTGGCGCGCGGGGTTCTGTTGGCGGAGGCTGGCGGGGGAAGCCAGAGGCGCGGAGGCCGTGGCTCTGGAGGAGATCCTACCCACGCCACCTCCATACCCCTTTGAAAATGGCACCGGCAGCCAAGGGGAGGGGCAGGGCGTGGGCAGTCTCGGCGCGAAGAGCCCAGAGGCGCGGAGTTTTGCTAATGCGCGTGTGCGGGAGAAAGAGGAGGAGAGCGGCAGAGGACTCGGAGCCAATTGGCAGCCGCGCTTAACGCCACTACCATGTAAGGGAGAAACCCCCCCCTGCAGGAGGCAGGGCGAGCCCGGGGGCGGCAGCAGTGCCACCCCCGGGGGGAGGAGCGGGGTCGGAGCCGCACAAAATGGCACCGAGCCCCGGAAGTTTGCTGGCATTCGACTTCCAACTCGGAGTCCGTCAGCAGCTCCGGCAGCTCAGAAGAGCTGACGGAAGCCGGCTGGGACTCTGAGACGGAGGAAACAGAGCCAACGCAATTTAAATAAAACCGAGTAAAGCTTTAAGCCGCACCGAAAAGCATCCACAATACGAACCAGCCCAGTTTACCGACTGGGGAGAAATAAAAATAGCCTGCGCTGAATGGTCCCCAGCCGGCACGGCAGCCCGCCGCGGCGCCTCCACCCCAAACACGCCCGAGAAGAGCCTGTTGGGGCTGCGGGAAGAAGGGGCACCTCACCAAAGACTGCAGGTCCCAGCCCCAGGGAAACAGGAGAGAGAAGGGGCGTGCGGGCTGCACTCAGCCTCCTCCTGCCGCGAATGCAAGGCAGCCCATCTATGCCAACCCCCAGTGAGACGGGGTGCCCTTATACCCCATACCCCCACAGGAGGCAGCCAGCTTCGTACCCTCACCAGCAAATTTCACAACACAGCCTGCGGTACCTTCGTACCCACTACCACCGCAAGCAGCGCCCGTGCCACAGAGTCAGCAAGAGACGCCCCAGAACGGGACCCCTGGGTAGCCCTGGCCATGAAAATAGGAAAAGAGCCCCCGAAGGTGTGGGGGACGTGCTGCCTTTATGGCAGTCAGGACCCCCACGTCATAGGGCTTCAGTTTTAGGCAGACACAGGAGCACACTGCTCGATTTTTCCCCAAGCACTGTAGCCCCGACACTGGCAATGCAAAGAAGTCCCCCCAGTGAACGGAGTGAAAAAGCCGTCCCGAGCTTGGAAAAGCACCCAATTAGTAGCTATAACGCTTCATACAAAAAAGAAAAAAACACAACCCACCCCAAAACCTTGCCCCCAAAAGTCACCGACACCCCGGCTAGCCATACAGATGCCTTCCAGATAAGCTGCACAGCCAAGTCCGATCCAAACCCAAACTTTCGTATACTAAAAGCTACCTTTCTAACCCTAAACGAAACCAAACCGAACCTGACTAACTCCTGTTAGCTTTGTTATAATGTTAAACCCCCTTTCTACGAAGGCATTGCTTTAAACACCCCCTTCAGTTACTCCACAGCCGATGCCCCCCACCAGTGCAGATGGGACACTCCCCGCAGAAGAATCACCCTGAGTCAAATCACAGGACAGGGCAAATGTTTTGGCAATGCAACTTTAGCAAAGCAAAAAAGCAACTTCTGCACTAAAGTTGTCAAGCCCAACAGAAAGACCAATAAGTAGGTGGTCCCATCCGCATCTAGAATGTGGGTTTGCCAGCGATCCGGAGTGAGTCCTTGTGTGTTCCTTGCCAAATTTAATGACTCTATCGACTTCTGTGTCCAAGTTCTGATTGTTCCTAAGGTCCTGTACCACTCAGATAAAGAAGTGTACCACCTTTTCAAAGAACCTGACAAACTCCACAAAAGAGAAATAATCACAGGTATAACTATCGCAATGCTGCTCGGCCTGAGAGCAGCTAGCACAGCCACGAGTTTCTCAACCATCGCAACCCAACAGCACGGACTCTCTCAGCTACAAATGACCATCAACGAAGACCTGTAGAAGATCAAGAAATCCATCTCCTATCTAGAAAAATCAGTCTCTTTGCTTTCAGAAATAATTTTACAGAATAAGCGAGGACTAGACCTCTTGTTCATGCAACAAGAAGGACTGTGTGCAGCTTTAAAAGAGGAATGCTGCTTTTATACAGATCATACAGGAGTCGTTAAAAACTCCATGGCAGAACTCCAAGATAGACTGGCTCAGAGAAAGAGAGACAGGGAAACCCAGCAGAGCTAGTTCGAATCCTGGTTCAATCAATCACCTTAGCTCACCACTTTAATTTCCGCCCTGGTAGGTCCACTGGCAATACTGCTTTTAGCTGTTACCATAAGACCATGCCTGCTAAACAAGCTAGTCTCGTTTGTTCAGGCCCGTCTAGAACGGGCGAACATTCTGTTCGAGGGACAGCAACAAATGCTGTAAACCAAAAACTGCGAACACAGTCAGTTGCAAAAGCATTCAAAACTCACCTTGTGAGAATTACTCAGGTTTACCAAACCCCTTTTTTCCTTACCAAGTTACAAGTTTGTACCTCACTCCAGTGCCTATATCTACAACTACCTCATTTTATTTATAAAAAGGAGGGGAGAGATGTAGTAGATAGGGACAGGCGAATGGAAGATTTCGGGATGTGACAGAAAGAAAGACCCCCATCCCCCTCTCACCCTGCAACATGTTATCCATTACCCCAAAGAATGTAACCACACCTAACCCAGTAGTTTTCCACTCCTGACTAACCCTAGAGACCCTGCCAACCCCCCGTGACGTAGCAGAGTCCCTGAAGACTATTTAAACCCATGAGATAAGATAATAAAGGCTTTTCGACCGTCCACCACATTGGTGTCCTGCGTGTGTCGTTAGCCCGAGTGGACCAGGGGAGACTGGGCTGCCGTGCTGTTCCTTGCAACCAGGTCGCCGTTGCCTCCCATGAAGGCAACACTGCCCGGGCCCCTCTTCCGTCCTGTCCATGGACATGTCACCAGAGTATGGGATGTGACGGGATGGGATGGGATGGGATGGGATTGGGCCAAGCTGGCTGAAGGCACCAGCCTTGCAGCCTGGCTCTGCCACTCACCCTCCTGTGGTGGATGGAACAGCACCACCTCTTCAGTCTCCTGTGCTGGGGCAGCTGCAGGGTCACCTTCTTCCTCCTCCATCCAGGTCAGCTTGGGCACTCTCAGGACTCCCTGCCCCATGTCACTGACTGGATTTCTGGCTACCCTCAGGAGAGATGCCTTGGAAAACTCTGGGGTACCAAGTCCCACGCTCTGCCCTCAAGCGCACCTGCAGAATTGAAGTCTCGGAAGGCCGCAGGTTACTGAGTCCTGTGGTCTGGCCTCGAGATCAGCTGCAGGAATAATGCCTCAGAAAAGCTTCGGGTCGGACAGGAACGAGCGCGCTGTGTGGGGGCTCCTCACAGCACCGCTCTGTCCCGTCCTGTCCCTTCGCCTGCTCCGAGCACTGTGGCGTGCTCTTGCCACTTCCAGCTCCTATGTCAGCATGTGTCACAAAGGGCCCTTGGACGCCGGGCTCCATTCCATGCTGCACCGTGTCAGCAAGGGCCCTTGGACGCCGGGCTCCATTCCATGCTGCATGTGTCACAAAGGGCCCTTGGAAACACTGCCCCCTGCGCTGGGGCTGCCCCCTGCCCACCCAAAGTGGCCCAGGTTGGAAGGAATCCCTGGCCTCAAGTGTCTGAGACAGCCCAACAGGATCTTTAGGAAGGGCTCAGACCATCAGCAAACGCTGCCCTGCTCTGCGGGCTCAGGGCAGCAGAAGGAGCCCCCAGGGCTGCCGATGCAGCTGCGCTGGGAAGGGCACAGGGCCTTCCACAGAAGCTGGCACGGCCTCCTCAGGACACGTCCCGGCTCGTGGCCATCCCAAACCCGTGGGTGTGGCACGCACAAGGAACTGTGGGCCAGGGCAGGAATGCTGCTCTGAGCCCTGGGGCCCGGGGAGCGCTGACACCAGCAGGTGAGGCAGAGTCCCTGCCCAAGCAGACCTGCCACCCCCAAAGCCCTGGCAGGGCTGGTGCCATCTCCTGCCCCAGAGACCTGTGTCCCTGGGGGGCTTCTGTGCCAGAGGGAGCCAAAGTCCAGGTGCACTGGGGGCTGTGCTCCTGCCTGCAGGGGCTGTTGGCAGGAACACCTGGAGCAACTGCTGGCAACAATGAGTAGATGGCAAAATGGTTAACCCTGCCCAGGGCTAGAGATCTAAGTGGCCAATAAAGTACAGCTCTGCCCTCTTGTTCCCTGCAGCAGAATCAGGACCATGAACAGAAGCCGTCACAGATATTTTTTCTGCGTCCCATAAGCAAAGCTGTGCCAAACCACAGATGCTGCCTTCAAATGGACTCAAATTCCAGCCTAGACCTCTCACCTCCCAGACAGCTCCTTCCCCAACACACCTCCAACACCAACACCCTGCAAACACCGCACAGAAGCCCTCAACATCCTGCCAGGACCCCCAGCTGTCCTTATCCCTCCTCAGAGTTTCCCTCCCTCCCGCAGACCCCCTGGTTCCCTGACATGCCATGGGATGGCACTCAGGAGGATCTGCTCCAAGGCCTTCCCCGGCAGCAAGCTCAGGCTGCCAGGCCTATGGATCCTGGATCATCCTTCCCACCGAGCCTTCCATTGGCACGGCTCTTCCATTGGCACATCTGCGCTCAGCTGGGACTACTCCGCTCACCCAGGGCTCCTGGTAAAGGATGGAGAGCAGTCTGGCAAGCTCTTTCTCCAGCTCCCTCTGTGCTCTTGGGGAAGGTAGAACCTTCCACAGGAAAGCAACTGCTGCCACAAGGAGTGGGTGGCATCAGGCACCTCTGGGGAAGCCCCTCAGGAATGCTGTATCCTGAGGGAACACTGTTGGCCTTGACCTGTTGGCACCTGCAAAAGCTTCAAATCAGCTGGCCCAGCTTCCAGGGCCTCTCTTGGCCAGCATCCTGACGTGGATGCAGGATGGCTGCCAGGCACTGCTGGGACCCAGCAGGACAGGACCGGCTGTCTCGTGCCCACGCAGCAGCTCTGACACAGCCAGGGCCATCCCGAGAGCAGACAGACACTCACGGGCCAGCAGAGAGGAGCAAGGAGCCCTGGGCTCCTCTCAGGGTATCTCAGCTGAGCTCGCTCCACAACACGCCCCCATTGGAAGGCCTGCTGATGCCCAGCTGCCAGAAATGCCTACCTTGTGCTCTCCAAGATGCACAGGGAGAGCCAGTGAGCAGGACACCTTGGCAGGCAAACCTTCCAAGCCTTTTCTGAGGCCAGGCACACACCAAGATCAGCCAAGACTCTCCACCACTCTGCCTGGCCCACCCAGCCCAGCTCTGTGCTGGCCCTGGGCCACAGCAGCTCCCAGCAAGCAGGAGGCAAATGCATCTTGCCAAGAGTTGCAACACAGCAGACAGGGAAGATGTGAAAAGTGAGTGTGTAAAGGCCTTTTAATTCACAGCTCCCACAGAGAGCTTTGGGGCTCATGGCTGGACAGAGATGTTTCTCCTCACCCCTCTCTCCAAAGGGGGGTAACACACGCTGCTGCAGGTGCTTGGGTTGGTCTCTGCAGGTCCAGGTGGATGCCAAACTTGCTCTTCACAGATTTCTCCCTTGCCCTGCCCCTCTGCCAAGTGCAGTGGGCCTCAAGGACTGGAAGGAGCACAGAGAGCCAAAGGGGGACACTCGCACCTGCCTCACTGGGAGCTCCCTGGAAATCACTTTCCTTGAGACGCAAGCCCCTGTCCTCCAAATGCCTTTACTCAAATGTGCAGCTTTTCTGCTCAACACCAACACACCCTTAAGAAACGCTGGCAAGGTTGAAGGCCTTCATGTCCTTTCAGGACAGGCACTCCAGCTGTAGCTCGTATTCCCCCAAGTGCCTTTCCAGGTGGAGGTTCAGAGGTGCAGCCCCAGGCTCTCTACAAACACAAGCTGCTCACTGCCTCTTCACCTGCCTCAACTCCTGCCTGCGCTTCTGGCACCCAAACCAGGCTGTTCCTGGCCAGAGACATGTCTTGGTTTGAAAAGACAGGAGTCTGTGAAGGAAGGCAGGAGCCTCCTGTGAAATGGAAAAGGTAAACCCCCTCCCTCCGAATTACAATTTCAAAATTAAATGGCTCTCCGGCAAAGATATGGGAATGGGAATAACAGTTCTTTACTAGGAAAAAACTAAAAAAAAAAATGTAATTAGTACAAACACAATTAGTGATAGAGTCAGAAACCTGACACCCTGAGGAGTCAGGGTGTTGGTAATAGTCCAGTTAAATGGTGGCTGCTCCTCCTGGAGTGGCAGAAGAAATGCTGCTGAAGAGGTGATGCTGTAGAAGGGTGTAGTTTTCTCTGAAGGTCTGGTGAAAGAGTAGATGGGCCTGGTCTTCCTCTGGGGATCCAGCAGAGAAGAAGCTGCTCTTCTGGGAATCCAGCAAAGAGGCTGCCCTGATGTGCCAAAAAATGCTGATTTTATGCAGGTAGGAATGCTTGGCTCCCGCTGGGTGAAGCATCTCACAATGGGATGATGTAACTTTACCAGTCATGCAGTGAGTCATTCAGTGGCCATTAACAGAAGATATCTCCCCGGAGGGAGACATTGTTCTTGGAAGAGATAAGAAAATTTCAACTTAACAGAAGATACCTGCCCAACCTCCAACAGATGGCAAATTGAATACATGCTTATTTTACAAACCAGATTATCCACCCCTTATTCTATTTCCATCTGCATCACAATGAAATCTTACACCCAGTTCTCACTTAAGACCAAGTTTCCCTGTGGTACACAGCGGGTCTCCCCATCTTTCTGCATTACCCACCAAGTGTAACCAGGTCCTTGAGCAAAGACAATCCCACGAATGGGTTGGTCTTTGCCTGAGGTGGGATTAATCCAAACAGTTTTCCCTCAAATACCTTTCATATGTACTACAGGGACCTTATCTCCATCTACTGTGTGTAAGGGTTCTGACTGGGCAGGACCAGCTCGACTGAAGGACCCTCGGGTGTTGACCATCCAGGTTGCTTTTGACAGGTAAATTTCCCAGTTTCTAAATGTTCCCCCACCAAGTGCTTTCAGGGTAATCTTAAGGAGTCCGTTGCACCATTCAACTTTGCCGGCAGCTGGAGCATGATAGGGAATATGATATATCCATTCGATACCGTGTTCTCTGGCCCAGGTGTTGATAAGGCTGTTCTTGAAATGGGTGCCGTTGTCAGACTCAATTCTCTCAGGGGTGCCATGTCTCCACAGGATTTGCTTTTCCAAGCCCAGGATGCTGTTCCAGGCAGTGGTATGAGGCACAGGGGAGGTCTCCAGCCATCCAGTGGTGGCTTCCACCATGGTCAGCACGTAGTGCTTGCCTTGGCGTGTCTGGGGCAGTGTGATGTAGTCAATCTGCCAGGCCTCCCCATACTTGTACTTGGACCACCGCCCACCATACCATAGGGGCTTCACCCTCTTGGCCTGTTTGATGGCAGCACACGTCTCACAGTCATGGATAACCTGGGAAACACTGTCCATGGTTAGATCCACCCCTTGGTCTCGTGCCCACTTGTAGGTGGCATATCTGCCCTGATGACCTGAGGCATCATGAGCCCATCGAGCCAGGAACAACTCCCGCTTAGGGTGCCAATCTAAGTCTATCTTTGACACCTCTATTCTTGCTGCCTGATCTACCTGCTCATTGTTTTGGTGCTCCTCATTAGCCTGACTTTTGGGGACATGGGCATCTACATGACGGACTTTCACCGTCAGCTTTTCCACCCGAGAGGCAATGTCTTTCCATATATCAGCAGCCCAGATTGGCTTTCCTCTACATTGCCAGTTGGCCTTTCTCTACCTTCCCAGCCAGCCCCACAGAGCATTGGCTACCATCCATGAATCAGTATAAAGGTAGAGCTTTGGCCACTTCTCCCTTTCAGCAACATCCAGGGGCAGCTGAACGGCCTTGAGTTCAGCGAGTTGGCTTGATCCACCTTCTCCTTCGGTAGTTTGTGCAACTTGGCGTGTGGGGCTCCATACGGCTGCTTTCCACTTCCGGTTCATCCCTATGATGCGACAGGAACCGTCAGTGAAAAGAGTGTAGCAGGTTTCCTCTGCTGGTAGTCGGTTGTATGGTGGAGCTTCTTCAGCCCGTGTCACTTCTCCCTTCTTCTCTTTTGTTAGTGAGAACAAACTTTTCACTTTCCGTCCAGTCTGTAATTATTTCCAAAATCTCAGGGTGATTTGGGGTTCCAATACAGGCATGCTGCATGATGAGAGCAATGCACTTGCTCCGTGGAGCTCTGGTGTCATGGTGGGTAGAAGGAGCCTTTGCTCTGAACATCCACCCCAGCACCGGCAGTCGGGGTGCCAGGAGGAGTTGTGCTTCCGTGCCAATCACCTCCGAGGCGGCTTGAACTCCTTCATAGGCAGCCAAGATTTCCTTCTCTGTTGGGGTGCAGTTGGCTTCAGACCCTCTGTAGCTCCAACGTCAAAATCCCAGCGGTCAGCCTCGAGTCTCATCAGGCACCTTCTGCCAAAGGCTCCAGGACAAGCCATTGTTCCCAGCTGCAGAGTAGAGCACATTCTTGACCTCTGGTCCTGTCCCGACTGGGCTAAGGGCTACAGCATGAGCCATCTCCTGCTTGATCTGGGCAAAGGCTTGCTGCTGCTCAGGGCCCCAGTGGAAATCGGTCTTTTTGTGGGTGACCAGGTAGAGAGGAATCACAGTCTATCTATACTCGGGAATGTGCATTCTCAAAAAATCTATGGTACCTAGGAAAGCTTGTGTCTCCTTCTTGTTGGTTGGTGGGGAGATAGCTGTGATCTTGTTGATGACCTCAGTGGGAATCTGGCGCCTCCGTCTTGACATTTCACTCCCAGGAACTGGATCTCTTGGGCAGGTCCCTTGACTTTGCTCTTCTTGATGGCGAAGCTTCCAGCAGTATCTGGATGATCTTCCAACCTCTCTCAAACACTTCTGCCGCTGTGCTCCCCCACACAACTATGCCATTGATGTATTGTGGGTGTTCTGGGGCCTCACCCTTTTCCAGTGCAGCCTGGATCAGTCCATGGCAGATGGTGGGGCTGTGCTTCCACCCTAGGGCAGTCGGTTCCAGGTGCACTGCACACCCCACCAGGTGAAAGCAAACTGAAGACTGCATTCTGCTGCCAGAGGAATGGAGAAAAACGCCTTAGCAATGTCAGCAGGGGTGTACCACTTTGCTGCCTTGGACTCCAGCTCGTGCTGGAGTTCCAGCATGTCCGGCACAGCCGCGCTCAGCAGTGGAGTCACTTCATTCAAGTCCACAGTCAATCTCCATTCTCTGTCAGAAAAGTGGGGCTCGCACAGGCCAAATGGGGCTGTTGAAGGGTGAGTGGGCCTTACTGAGCACCCTTTGGCTCTCCAGCTCACGGATCATTTGGTGGATGGGGATCAAAGCATCTCGATTTGTCTGATACTGCCGGTTGTGCACTGTTGAGGTGGCAATTGGCACTCGTAGCTCTTCCACCCTCAGGAGTCCTACTGCAGATGGGTTTTCTGATAGTCCAGGCAAGGTGTTCAATTGCTTAATGTCCTCTGCCTCTGCAGCAGCTATGCCAAAAGCCCACCTGAATCCCTTTGGGTCTCTGTAACAGCAGTTCTGTAGGAAGTCTATGCCCAGAATACATGGGGCCTCTGGGCTGCTCACAATGGATGTTTCTGCTGCTCCTTCCCAGTCAGGCTCACCTCAGCTCCCACCAGGGTCAATTGCTGCGATCCCCCCCGTCACCCCGGCAATGGAAACAGGTTCTGCCCCCACGTGTCCTGGTGGCATTAGGGTACATTGCACACGACCAGTATCAGCTAAGGCTTCATATTTTTGTGACTCAGACATGCCAGGACATTGGACCCACACTGACCAAAAGATCCAGTTTTCCAGTGCCTCTCCCTGGCTAGAGACAGGGCCCCTCTAAACCTGGTTATTATTTCTTTCCTAGGCATACATGGTAGAGGTATTTTAAAGGTGATCTGACAAATCATACTCGGCAGCTCGGTCATGGGAGGTTGAGGCTGCCTTCACTTTACTGGAATTCGCTCAGTCAGTGTTTCCCTCCTTGAGCTGACGCGCCCGCGGTGCCAGGACAGAAATGGGTTTCCCATCCCACCTTCCCATGTCTTCCCCATGGTCATGCAGAAAGAGCTTCAGGCCAGCCCGTGGGGCGTACCCTCTCTCTCTAGCTGGAGGATGTTGGGCTCTGACTTTGGGGCCTGTGACTCGCACTGGGGCAATGTGGGAACTGTTCCTCCTCACCTCCTCCCTCATCTCCCTCATCTCCTCTTTGAGTTCCTTGCCCACAGCAGAGCCATGAGCCTGCACTGGGCCATGGATCATACTCTCACAATTTCTCAGCTGTTGGCAGCAGAACCCACTGTCTCTCGGCTGTTATCGGCATTAATTGTGGCAATGGAGGTGGTGTACTGAGATGGCCCCAGCCTTGCCAGACTCCACAGCATTTGCCCTGTGCACCTGACCTTGTCAGGGTCATTATCATGCTGTCCATCCCTCCCAAAGAGTACCTCCAATGCTGCCACTTCCATCAGCTGTTGGATCCCTTCCTCAAGGGTTTTCCAGCACGTTCTGTGTTGGTGCTCCTTCATTCTCACCCTGTGGACAAACCTCTCTCTGACACTCATTAATAGCAGCTCTCAGAGGGAAAGGGACCCTGGCTCCCTTACAAAAATCTGATTCATACCTGAGTCCTGGGTCAAGGGTCCCAAATTCCTTGCCTCACCACCATCCAGCTGCACACCTGTACCCATGAGGTCTCAGACTTGAAGCAGTCAGGTTGTATAAGCCTCACGTCTCCGTCGTTCAATGTCCTTGTGCAGCTTACGGAGACTTTTGTATGTCAGGGACTCGGTGATGATCACAACCTCTGGCTCCCCTGTGAGTTGTGAGGGCCTTCCCTTATCTAGGTGCTCTGATTCCATCTCAGACCTCCAGCAGTGACTGCTGCTGGCTGTGGCTGCCTTTGTGGCTCAGCTGGAACCTGGACAGATGTAACATTTGTGGGTTCCACTGCTGCCCCATCAGACTCTCCTTTTTTGGGGCAGGGGGAGAGCTTCTGACCAACTGGGGAAATGCACTCCTTCAGCATCTCCTGCATCTCCCTCACCAGACCCCCACCCAGTCTGGGTGGTTCATATCTGGGCTGGCTGTGGGGCAGGGTCAGGCTCTGGGGCAGCAGCATCCCTGGTCTCTGGGGCCGCGTCAGGTTCTGGGCTGGGTGTCAGGGTGATTATCCAGGTTAATCTTCCCTTGTCTCTCAGTGCCAAATAGAACAGGGCTAACAGCAACACAGCCCCTGTATGATATCATTGGTATTTGGAGTGGATCTGAGCCCTTCACAAACTGGTGGGGCAGACCCAAAGAGATGGTTAAAGGGTTGGGAGAAAATTTCCCCCGGTGTCATTTCCTCACAGTAGGTGCCATTATTAAAGTAACCCCAAAAGCACACAGTCAGTGTGTGACAGCTGTGAATTCATGTGCCTGCTTCCCAGAGGAAGTTAAAAATCCATGAATTCTTCCCCTTATTCACCCATAAAACAAACCGGAGAACAGCCACAGCAGCCTTGGCTGTAGGAGCCATGTTTAGATCAGGGCTTAAAAATGGAGAAATGCAGCCACGGTTCCGTGTCACCCAAACCAGGGCAGGCTGGAGCACAGGGTGCCCCTTAGCCAGGTTTCTGTAGCAGCACACAAAAATCAAAAATTGGATTACTCAAGAACTGTTATTCCCTTTTTTGTTTCTTTGCCTTCGAGCTGCACATTGGGTGCCAAAATCTGTCTTGGTTTGCAAAGACAGGAGTCTGCTAAGGAAGGCAGGAGCCTCCCCTGAAATGGGGAAAAAAATAAATGTAAACCCCCTCCCTGTAAACTGCTATAAAGTTAAGGGGGCTCTCAGGCAAAAATATGGGAGCAGGAATAACAGTTCTTTATTAGGGAAGAAAATTAAAAGATAAAATAAACAATGCAGTGAACCAAACTCTAACAGATGGCAATTGAATACATCTTGCCTTGCAATCTAGGACACAACTTATTCAGCATGAATCACATCCATTTAACACATGCTCCTTACCCACAGATATTGCCCACCTGAGACTGACATGCCAAAACATTTTTTAAAAATGATGCATTTTTCTTCATAATTAAAATTTAATTAAATTTTAATAAATGAATTCAATTAATTAATTTTAGCTTAATAACAATTAAAATATTATTTTGCTTATGCATAAAAATATTATTCGATATTTTATTATTTCATTTTAATGCTTGTATAAAAAAATCTCTATATGTGTTTTGTAACCAAAAAATTATTGGTCATTGGTTCTAAGTAACACAATTCCCTTCATTAATTCATTGACCACTATTGGCTATTGATTGGGCACTCGGGGGGCTCGGGCGGGGCTCGCTGGGGCGCGGGGGCTGATGGGAGTTGTAGGCGCGGGTACAATGCGGTGTAACGGGGCCGCGGAGCATCACGGGAGTTCCAGGCACAGCGGCAGCGGCACTTGGTGGGGCGCGGGGCATGACGGGAGATGAAGTCACGGCTGGAACAGCGCTGGCTGTGCGCCGCGGAGCATGATGGGAGCTGTAGTCCCGGAAGTGGCTCGGACGCGGCGTTTGGGGCCCGGGACGGCCTCGGGGGACACTTTGGCATCCGAGTTGCGACTTGAGCTCCTCGGGGGCTCTGGAGCACTCGTGGGGGGCTTAGGCAGATTTAACCGGGTTCCTTAGGGCGCAGGGCGCGGCAGGAATTTTAGGCGCGGAACTGTGTTCTGACGGGCTCTGGGGCCGCGGGGGATGAGAGGAGAGGAATTCCCAGAAGTGGCTGTTCCGGGCATCTGTGGGGCTGGGAGCACTCAGGGGATCCGAGAACGCTTTTGGGGGGTCCCGATTGGGCGCTGAGGAGCACTTGCGGATCCCGGAGCGTCTGGGGGACTCTGATGGGACAGATGGGAGCGCATACTGGGGGGGGGGGGGGGGGGGGGGTGTCTGTGGAGCGCGGGGCATGACGGGCGTTGTAGTCCCGGCCCCAATGGGGCTCTATGGGGCTGCGGGGCATGATGGGAGTTGTAGGCAAAAAGAAAAGATGGCGCAGAATCCAGGCACCGCTCCCAAAGCCATAATCCCTGGCGCTGATTGTTTGGGAGCTGTGATGGGCGGGAGACTCGGCCAATGGGAGGCGGCGGAGGCGGGAACAGCCATTCGACCCCTCCAGTCCCTCCCAGTACAGCCCAGTTCATCCCCAGTACAGCCCCTGTGCCCCTCCAGTCCCTCCCAGCATAGCCCATTCATCTCCAGTACAGCCCCTGTGCCCCTCCAGTCCCTCCCAGCACAGCCCAGTTCATCCCCAGTACAGCCCAGTACAGCACAGTTCATCCCCAGTACAGCCCCTGTGCCCCTCCAGTCCCTCCCAGCATAGCCCAGTTCGTCTCCAGTACAGCCCAGTACAGCCCAGTTCATCCCCTGTACCGCCCGGTACAACCCCAGTTCCCCTCCAGTCCCTCCCAACCCAGCTCAGTTCATTCCCAGGCCCTCCCAGTTCCTCCCAATGTCATCCACAGTATGCCGCAGTATTGTCCAGTCTTCCCCACAATGTCCCTAGTTTGTTCCCGTATCCCCCAGTTTCACCCCCAGTTTCACTCCCAGTGTGTCCCAGTGTAACCCACAGCATTCCCAGTGTTCCCCAGTATGTCCCAGTCCTCCCCAGTGTTTCCAAGGACAGTTTAATTTCTCAGGGCTGCCGTGGCAGCCAAACCTAGCAGTGGGGTCAGTGCAGAGCCCATGGCCACAGCCCCTTGCAGTGCCCAGTGCAGCTGGGGCTGATGATCCACCCTCACAGCTGGCCCAGAGCCGGTCTGGAGTGGTTTTGGTGGCACCTTGGGCTGGCACACACCTGAGGAAGGTGTCTGTTTTCATGGGGAAACTCAGGAATTTTAGATAGCTCCAAACATAGAAAAAGGGAAAGCCCCTCTTAGGCTGGGTGCAGCCAGCTCTGCGAGCACAGCAGGGCCCAGGTGAGTGAGGACAGACAGGATGGGCTGGGGCAATGTGGAGCAAGGTTGTCCACGCTGGGCCAGAGCTCAGGGCACAGCTTCTCTGAGCGAGCCAGAGCTCCTGAGGGGAGACCCTGGCTCAATATCAATCACAGAATGCTGCAATTGCCTCTGATCTAAAGAGAAATGTAATAAAATACACCCTTTAAAATAGGAATGTGTATTTCTTACAAGCACTTTGAAATCTTTCTCCACAACTGGAATAAGAAAACTTTAATTACCCCCTCAGGGCTTTTGTGTTATTTACATCAGTCTCAGCCCCTGAGAGTCTTAAAAAAAACTTCTCAAAAACTCAAAGTTAAATTAAAACTCCAAAGTTTCTTGAAGTTTTAATGGGTCCCACTGAGGACACGACTCAGAAAGTGTACCAAGGTTCCAGTCAGAGCAGAACACTGGAGGCAGTGATGACAGCTGGGCACAAGCAAGGGAAAGGTGTCTCTGGTGCTGAGCAAACCTGGATGTGTTTCAGGAGTGCAAAGGGCCCAGGCCTGAGCCCCAGCCCCTGGCAAGGCAGATCCTGTCCCTCCCTCATTGCTCAGGGCTCTTCCCGGGATGGGCACTGGCATGTGGGGATGTGCAGTGCCAAGGGCAGGACCATGGGGCGGCCCCTGCCAGGCTGCTGAGCAGGGACAAGGAGGCACTGAGGCCCCAGGGCTGCAAGGGTCACTTGTCCCCTCGTGGCCTCAGGCCCAGGGCCAGCAGCCATGGCCAAAGGGCTGCACAGGTTGGCTCTGTCAGGGCCTTGCAGCTGCTGCACATCCCTGAGCCCTCTGCAGCCCAGGCTGCCCCACGGTGTCCCTGCCCTGCGCCTCTGTCCCTGCAGGCTGTCGTCACCCCCGGCTGCCCCACCTCGCTGGCCCTTCCTTTGCTGGCAGCTCTGCCTCCTGCTGCCCCTGCCTGGCCACACAAAGCCTTGGGCTGCTCCAGGCTCCTGCTGGGGATGTGCTGCACCACAGCCCTGCCCTGGGAGGGAAATTCCTCTCCTCATGTGTCCAGTCTGGACTTCCCCAGCTGCATTTGGGGCATAATTTCTCTCCCTGCCTGATTCCCACTATGGAGCAAAGCTCCACCATTTCTAAATCCACCCTTCAAGCCCTTCCAGGCCACTCCTGATCTGTCCTCAGTCTCTTCACAGCTGAGCCCAGGCACATCAGCCTCCATGCATGGGTCATGTTCTTGAGGCCTGCAAAACCCAGCTCAGGAGATCTCTGGGCCCTGTCCAAGGTGTTTGCAAAGGAAAACATTCTGCTCATATCACCAGAGGCCAAGGCCAGGCAGAACTGTCTGTCCTGGCAGCTTTTGTCTGGGAGCAATCCTAGGATAGATGGAATTTTGGTGGCCACATTCCAGTTCCTGCCATGGCCCCTGGACAAGAGGGTCAGTTCTTTTCTGCAGGAAGGAAGGCACAGAGCCCCAGTGCTTCTGAGGCAACTGAGATGCCACCACCAGAGGCCAAGGCCAGCCAGAGCTGGCAGGTTTTTTTCTGGCAGATACCCTTGCATACAGGAATTTTTTGAGGGGAAGTACCAATTTTGTCCATGGATGTCTGAAAAGAGGGACAGTTCTTTTCCATAAAAAGGAAAGCATGGAGCCCCAGTGGTTCATGGGCAAATGAGAAGCAGCCCTTGACATTCCAAGATCAGCCAGACCTGTCAGGTGGCCCCTGGCAGGCCAAGCCAGCCAGACCTGTTCCCTGTTCCCCTCATTCCATGGAGCCCCACAGTGTCCCAATGGTCCCCTGCTTCCAGGAGGCCCTGAGGTGTCACAATCCCCCTTGGTGACACCAGGCCCTGAAGGGTCGGAATGGTCTCCACGGTTCCACAAGGCCCCACAGAGTCATGGTGGTCTCTGGGTTCCATGGAGCCCCGCGGTGTCACCATGGCCCCAAAGTGTCCCAATGGACTCCATGGTTCCACCAGGTCCTCACTGTGCCACCATGGTCTCCACAGGAAGGGAACAACCCAGCCCCAGCGTTCCAGGGGCAGATGAGCCACAGCCACCAGAGGCCAAGGGCAGCCAGATCAGATGGTGCTGGCAGATTTTGTCCTTGGATTTAGGGAATTTTAGAGGTGGAATCCCAGTTTCAGACCTGGCTGCCTGGAGAAGAAGGACGCTTCTTTTCCATAGGAAGACAAGCACAGAACACCGGTGTTTCAGGGGCAGATGAAAGGTGACCATCAGAGGCCAAGAGCAGCCAGACCTCTCTGTTCTGGTATTTTGTTGTCTGAAAGCAACCCTTGGATATAGGGAATTTGGGAGGTAGAACCCCAGTTTCAGCCATTTCTGCATTGTTAAGAAGGACGGTTCTTTTCCATAGGAAGGAAAGCCCAGAGCCCCAGTGTTGCAGGGGCAGAAGCAGAGAGAGAAGGCTCCTGGGAGGCTGGGCCAGCCAGACCTGTTTGTCCTGGCAGCTTTTGTCACTGAGAAATCCTTGGACCTAGGGAATTCTGGAGGAGGATTCCAAACTTTGGCCATGGGCATCTGGTGGAGATGGATGGTTTTTCCCATAGGAAAGAGAAGCGTGGAGCCCAGGTGTTTTGGAAGGAGATGAGAGGTGGTCACCATAGGCCAAGAGAGCCAGACCTGTCTCTCCTGGCACCTTTCATCTGGGGGAAATCCTTGGATATTCAGAATTTTGAAGGTGGAATCTCAGGTTTGGCCATGGGCACCTGGGCAGGAAGAAGAGTTCTTTTCATCAGAAAGGAAAGCACAAAGCCCCAGTGTTTCAAAGGCAGATAAGGATCATCTCTTTGGAGACCAAGGCCAGCCAGACTTGTCTCTTCTGGAAGCTTTCACCTGGGAGAAATCCTTGGATATAGGGAATCCTGGAGGCAGATTCCCAACTTTGGCCATGGGTGCCTGGATGTGAAAGGTGTTTTTTTCCCATAAGAAAGAAAAGCACAGGGTCCCAGTGTTTCACAGGAAGATGAGAGGTGGCCCCTGGGTGGCCAAGCCAGCCAGACCTGTCTGTCCTGGCAGATTTCATCTGGGAACAATCTTTGCATAGAAGCAAACTAAGAAGAGGAATCCAAATGTTGGCCATGGGCACCTGGAGGAGAAGGACAGTTCTTTCCACAGGAAGGAGAGCACCGAGCCCCAGTGCTCCAGGGGCAGATGAGCAGCAGCCCTGGACATGCCAAGGTCAGCTGGACCTGTCAGGTGGCTCCCAGGTGGCCCAGCCAGCCAGGCCTTGATGCCTTGAGAGGCCACCTAGAGCAGAGGCTGGACAGTGTTACAGGAGTAAAGTGGGGATTTATTAAAAAGGCCTTCAAAGGATTCACTTGGGCAGTACAAGGGCCTGGCTGAGGGTACACCCAGGATGGACGCCAGGTCACGCATTTTCACACTTTTGTAAGATTTGGTTCATTTCCATATTGGGGTTAATTGTCCAATTACACCTTCAGGTTATGCAGCCCCACCCTCGCAGTCTGATCTCCTCAATTCGCTGTTGTTTTCACTTTTTGGGCCTGAAGCTGCAGCGGTGTCCTTGGTTCTCAGGCTGGAAAAGGATTGTTTTGTCTGACTACACCATGAGGAGAACTTGCTGTCACTCTGCATGAAGTTCAGAGTTACAGATACAGGACAGAATTGGGAAAATATGGAAGCTAAAACTTAAGGCATCAGCCTGTCCCATGTTCCCTTGGTTCCATGGGGACCCACAGTGTCACAATGGCTCCTCCGGGACACTCTGGGCTGCACAGTGTCACCCTGGGCCCTTGGATCCATGGGAGTTTCACAATGGTCTCCTCTGATTCCACGAGGTCCCCACAGTGTCACAACTGACCCATGGCTCCATGAGGTTCCCCAGTGTCACCAGGGTGTCCTTGGACCTGCCTTGTCACAACTGACCCATGGCTCCATGAGGTTCCCCAGTGTCACCAGGGTGTCCTTGGACCTGCCTTGTCACAAGTGACCCATGGCTCCATGAGGCTCCATGAGGTTCCCCAGTGTCACCATGGTCGCTGTCAGAGGCTGGATGAGATCAATGTCCCCAGACACCTTGGGCTGAGCTGTCAGTCAGTCACTCTGCTGGGACAGCGCTGACCCAGCTCTGAACACCTGAGATATCAGATGTCCCAGCTGGGGGGAGGCCCACGAAGGCCCAGGGGCTTAAAACCAAGGAGCACAAGGTCAGCCCCTGGTATGGACTCTGCCTTCTCCTGGGGTTTGTGTCTCACCCACACTGGAGCCCCGGGAGCTCGGAACCACATGTGTGTCTTTCTGTGGAGCTTCTGTCTTCCTGTCTCTCTCTCTCTTTCCTCTCCTTCTAATGCTCTTTATATGAAACAGTTTTGGGTACCTGATCAACTTCAGTGTTTAGGGATTTCCAGGCTAAATGGGCTGAGGGAATGAAGTTACTGCTGTGACAAGTGATTTAAGTTGGATTGGATTTGTATTAAACACTTTTCCAAAGTTCCTTGTTCTTTTGTACTTTGCCAGTAAAATTTGGAGGTCCCGAATGGGCGCTGAGGGGCACTTGGGGGTCCCGGAGGGTCTGGGGGACACTGATGAGAAAGATGGGGGCGGTACCGGGGTTCTGTGGAGCGAGCGGTATGACGGGCATTGTAGTCCCGGCTTTAATGGGGCTCTATGGGGCCGCAGAGCATGACGGGAGTTGTAGGCAAAAGAAAAGACGGCGCAGACACCAGGCCCCGCCCCCAAAGCCATGATCCCTGGCACCGATTGGTTGGAATTGTGATAGGCGGGAGCATCGGCCAATGGGAGGCAGTGGGGGCGGGAACAGCGCATTCAACCCCTCCAGTCCCTCCCAGCACAGCCCAGTTCATCCCCAGTACAGCCCTGTACAGCCCCAGTGCCCCTCCAGTCCCTCCCAGTGCAGCCCAGTTCATCCCCAGGACAGCCCAGTACATCAGCCATGCCCCTCCAGTCCTTCCCAGCCCAGCCCAGTTCATCCCCAGTACAGCCCAGTACAGCCCCAGTGCCCCTCCAGTCCCTCCCAGCATAGCCCAGTTCATCCCCAGTACAGCCCAGTACAGCCCCAGTGTCCCTCCAGTCCCTCCCAGCACAGCCCAGTCCCTCCCAATACACCTGAGTTCATTCCCAGGCCCTCCCAGTTCCCCCCAGTTCCATCCATATCCCGCTCCAGTGTCCCCCAGTCTTCCCCACAGCGTTCCTGCCCATTGCGGGGCAGCGGCGCAGACGGAATGTCCTGCGGCCCAAACCTCCTGCTCCTGCCACACAGCGCCAGCCTTCTCCCCTCCTCCTCCTCTCCCAGCACGGCACAAATTCCAGCTCGGAGGAGGCTTCCCCAGAGAGGGCTCTGGCTCCTGTCTCAGCCCGAGTGTCCCTGCAGAGATACAGGGCATCCTTCAGGCACTTCCACAAGCTCAGGGTTCCCATTTCATGGCGAATCTGGGATGCCGGGGGAGAACGCCGGGGCATGGCCGGCCCGGGGCGCTCGGGCGGCGCTCGGGGCCGCTCCTGGCCCGGGCCGAGCGCTGACAGCCGCGTCCCGCCCGCAGGGAAGGCGCAGGAGGCCCGGCAGGAGCGGCCCCGGCGGGGTTCGCTGCTGGGCAGCGGCGGCTGCGGCGGCGGCTGCGCGGCCACGCGGCTCTCGGACGGCGCCCGGGGAGCGGCGGGGCCGGCGGCGGGCGCGGAGGAGGGGAAGGAGGAGGAGGAGGGAGAGAAGGAGAAGGAGGAGAAGGATGGGGCTGTGCGGGGCAGGCGGCGAGCTCAGCCCGCTGCTGCCCTCGGCTCGCAGGTGGCCATCAAAAGGGTGCCAGGGAACCGCGTCCGGCACCGGGGCGAGCTGGTGATGAGCCGGGCCAGCGGCAGAAGCCGGGCCGTGCCGGGCGGGGATGAGCCGGGGCCCGGCAGGGTGGGAGCTGCCAGGACGCCTGGAGGGAGAGCGGGCGTGGGGCCAGCGCAGGGCGCAGAGCATCCCGGGCTGGCCGAGGGGTTCCCGACCCCCGGCACGGCATCAGCCCCACTGACGGCATCGTGCTCCTCCCGCAGCCCCACGGCACCAGCGCAGCCCTGGAGATTGTGCTGCTGGACAAGGTCTCCTCTGGCTGTGCTGGTGTCATTCAGCTCCTGGAGTGGCTTCAGCTCCCCGACAGCTTTGTGCTGGTGCTGGAGCATCCGGAGCGGTGCCAGGACCTGTCGGGTTTCCTGGCGGAGCGGGGGTTCCTGCCGGAGGAGGAGGCGCGGGGGCTGCTCCTCCAGGTGCTGGAGGCCGTGCGGCGCTGCCCCAGCTGCGGGGTCCTGCACAGGGACATCAAACCAGGGAACATCCTGCTCGACCTGGCCACCGGGCAGCTGACACTGATCGATTTTGGCTGTGGCACTTTCCTCCAAGACACAGCCTACACCCAGTTTGCAGGTGAGCCCTGCCAGGGAATGCTCCTGGGCATCTCATGGCCCAGCTGAGGTGCAGCACTGGGGCTTCCCCTATTGCAGCCAGGATGGGATTAATGATGGAGCCAGGTTGATTTGGGTGGGGTGTGAGGGGGCCAACTTCCATCCCTGCCGACAGCCTTCAGCACCCACTGTGCCTTGGGCTGGGGCTGGAGCTGGGGCAGCCAGCCCGACAAAAACCCCCATGGGGGTAGCAGAGAGGGGGGTCTGACCCCGTGCCCCAGACGGTTTGGTGTGCAAGCGAGGAAGGGCTTGGACTGCTGTGCTCCCCTTGTTTGCCTTGGCTTATTAACATTTTGTGGGGCCATGCAAGCAGGAGGAGAGGGGGTTTTCTCCACTACTGGGTGAGTTTTTCTTTTGTGTGTCATGGTTGTGTCTTCCCAGGGTTTCTGCTGCCTCTTCCAGCACCAGTGGCTTATTTTCCAACCCTGAGTCTGTACACAAGTCCCAGGTGCTTGCGAGAGGGCAGCGGTCACACTGTGTGCCACTGGGGCAGCCCCTGCATGCCCAGGGGTGCTGGGGCCAGGCTCTGGGAGCAGCAGCATCCCCCTGATGAACTGTCTGTGTTCCACAGGAACCCTGTCCTACAGCCCACCAGAGGGGATCCACCACCAACACTACCATGGCGAGGCAGCGACGATCTGGTCCCTGGGCCTCCTGCTGCACCACCTGGTCATGGGGAAGCTCCCATTCAGGAGGGGCCAGGAGATATCTGGGGCAGATCTTGTTCGCAGGACGGCTCTCTCAAGGTGGAGTCTCATTGCTGGGCACAGGGGCAAAGCCAGGGCTGGGAGACAGCAGCACCTCGTGAACATCTCACTCTGGCAGCTGCTGAGGAGGTGACACATGTCCTGCTCTCCTCCAAAACATGGAATTGATGGGGAAATTTAGGCCCAGCTCTGGGCACACCCAGCATGGCCTGGGAGCAGGGGGGCAACTTCTCCAGCTGACTGGTGATTGCTGGTTTCTCTCACCAGAGTGCCAGGATGTCATTAAGAGGGGTTTGTCCATGCAGTCCTTGAACAGGCCATCCTTAGAAGAGCTTTTCCATGATCCTTGGGTGCAGGGTGTTCCTCTGCCCTAGAAGATGGGAGAGATCCATGTGCACAGTTGGATCCAGGGGCCTGGCAGGTAACAGCTCCACACATCTCTTGGCACTCAGTGGCAAAGCCAACCAGACAGGTTTCGTCCTGCCTGTAGCTCTGAGCAGGGGCACAGCAGAAGGGAAGACACAGCTCTTGGCTTGGAGCTGAGCTGGAGACATGGTGTGGCAAGCACTGGGGGCCACCATCCCCCTGGTTTTGCTTGCCATGGTTCATGGATGGCTGGGGCCCTGGGCAGAGCCCTGACAGCCAGGTCTGGCTCAGGGAAGGAGAAGGAGCCCCTGGAGAAGCTGTCCCAGGTGGGGCTGCTGCTGCTGGGGACAGCGAGGACAACGCCAAGGATGACAACCTCTTGCTCCACCTGGTCTCTGGCATGCTGAAGATGGTGGACTTTGATTCTGACATCTCATTCAAAGCCAGGCTCCACAGGGAATATGCAGATGAGTCCACACACAGGGGGATGCTCCCAGATTTGGGCATTGCGCAGCCTGGCTGGGAACCAAAGGTTCTCCCTTTGCTGGGGCGGATGCAGCTGATCCTTCAGTCAGCTGCAGGCTGCTTTTGGCAGGGCTGGGGGCATGGGCTGGGGTGGGTACGAAATGGGAGTGGGCTCCTGGCACTGCCAACAGCCCCCAGCACCCACCGTGCCCTGGGCTGGGGCTGGGCTGGGGCAGCCAGCCCGACACAAACAAACCCCCATGGTGGGAGCAGAGGTGGGACTCCAGACCCTGTGCAGGGGCTGCTTTGCTTTGCAGGCAAGGAAGGGCTTGGGCTGCTCCACTGCCCTTGTTTGCTTTGGGATCACCATGGGGGCAGTGCAGGGGAAGGGAGAAAGCCTGGGATTCCCCAACCATGGTGGGTTTTTCCCTGGCATGCAGGGTTTGGGCCTTCTTTAAGGCCCTGACAGAGATAAGATCTTGGACCTTTTTTCTTGTTCCCCTTTTTGACTGTAACCTATTTTCAATAATTTGACGTTTCTTTTTCTAGAGGAAGCATTCCAGATGGGGCCCAGTCTGGATCAGGACGTGCTTGGGAGCAGCTGCGGCGTGGATGGGCCGTGCCCTTGGAGAAGGCTGAGGGCATCGTATGGGAGCAGCTTTTCTTCCAGCGTGGGATGGCGTGAGGTGGGTCCTGTCTGCTGGGGATGGTGGGATCGGAGTTCTGAGGAGATGGCAGCGAGCACAGGAGCGTCCTGCTCTGGGCAGCTGCTGAGGGCTGGAGGTGCCGTGGCTGGCTGCAGGCTGGGCACATGTCCTGCCCTCCTGCTCTGCTCCCAAAGGCAGCAGTGAAGGGCAGCTCTGGGCACAGCTCTGGCACGGCCAGCATGGCCTGGGCACCGCGGGTGGCTGGGAAAAGGGGATAGGAGCCTTCAGCTGACGGGGCTTTCTGGTCTCTCTCCTTGCAGCCGGGCTCTGCGGGTGCTGAGGCTGCTCTGGGCTCTGCCAGGGCCCTGCTGGAGCTCAGCACCGGGCCACAATCAGCCAAATGAGAAATGGGGTGCCCTGCAGCACAGACTGGCTTGAAAATTTCAGAAACACAGATCAAGTTTGCAGAGTGTACACCTCCAAGGGAAAACATGGCACCACCCAAAAAATAAACTTGTTCAATAACTTCTGAAATTAAATCAATCTAGGATGACCCCAAATGACTTTTTGCAGCTTGCTCAAGCTGTACCTCAGCCCTTCTCTGACCAGTTCTCTCCCCCACCTGCCTTTTACTCCCCAGCTGCTCCCTATTTTCCCCCAGTGAGCTCCCAGCCCATTCCAGTCTCCATCACACTGTTGCCTTCCTTGGTGCCCCTCGCCATGAGGAAGGCTGAGCCCCAGGCTTAGGGACTCATCCTGTCACTGGCTGAGGAGCAGCAATGTCTCAGAGGTCTGGTGGGATTTTAGTGTCATTCAGAGCTGCTCTCCAGCCCCCAGCTCTCCTCACTGCTGAGTTCCCGCTCCCTTTTCCTCATCCTTGCAGCAGGATGAGCTCTGTGAATCCCCTTGAGCCTCCCCAATCTTCCCAGCCCATGCACCAGTTTCAGATGAAGCTGCAGCTTCTCTGTCTCCTCTGGCACACCAGTGCAGTCCCCTGTGCGGGGAGCCCCAGCCCCAGAGCACAGCACTCAGCAGTGCAGTCCGGGCTGGAGCAGCTGCCCTGCAGCCCTGCCTTGGCTCTTTGTGGCAGGGAATGCTCCCTGTTTGCAGCTGTCCCTGCAGGATGGCCCCAGGGCAGAGCCCAGCCGGGCTCCCACTGCAGCCCCTGAAGCTTGGGGCAGACAGTGGTCCCAGAGCTGAGGTTCACGGGGAGCTCCCGGAGCTGTGCCTCGCACTCTGTTGCCGTGTGTCACCGTGCAGGCTGGCTTGTACGGGGTGAATGTACCAGCCCTGCTTTGACTGACAGGGGCTGGGCCCATCACATCTCTCCCAAGGCTGCAGGCATTGCCCAGGCCAGAATCTGAAGGGGCACAGAGATCAGAGCAGTGAAATCATCCAGACTGGGTTTTCAAAGGCCCTTTAGAAGGAAGGGCTTGAGAATAAACGTGATCTTTTTGCCACATGAACATTGGGGTGAGTGGTCTCTTTGGCTCCAACCCACTTTCCTCCCCAAGCCAATGTTACCCACTCCCTCACACGTTCCCCCCTGTGCCTTCCCACTGCCTCATCCTGTCAAGGCTTCCGCAGCCCCTCATCCCTTCGTGGTCCCGTCCCCTCAGGGTCTCCCCAGCCCGGCCAACCTGCCCGGCTGCAGTGCCACAGCCCCACAGGAGCTCCAGAGGAGCCCCACCAAGAGGCACCTGGGAGCCCTCAGCAATCCAGCCAGCAACACACGGGCAGGAGGACACGGATGGCGCTTCCTGCCTGGGACAGGGCTTGTGGCCATCTCCAGGCACCGCTCTCACAGAGATCCCCACAGCTCCAGCCCCTGCCCATCTGCTCTGTGGGCAGCACAAAGGCTTCAGCAGAGCCACCAAAGGCCAAGGGGCTTCTGGCCATTTTCCCTGCAACCCTGCATGCCTTGGCAGGTGCCTGAGCCCAGGAACCCTTTTCTCCCTCTTGCCCTCGGCCCTGCAGAGCCTGGGCAGTCAAAGAAAGATCCTGGGAGTCTGTCTATAGCAACACATCCTATATTTATACGCTAAAGACAAACAAAAAGAAAGAAAAGAACAATTTTAAAGAAACAAAACAGTCCTGCTGGCTCGGGTGGCCCCAGCAGACAGAGCCTCAGGGATCAGCTCTCTGCAGAGCTGCAGCAGCGCAGCCAGCCGAGCCCACACAGACGAGGCCGTCTCCCCCATGCCCTGCAGAGCCGATCACGCAGGCTGTCAAAGTGGGAATATGGAGTGCTCTCTGCTTCCTGGAGGATGTACAATGCTTGACCTGCCAGGCTTGCGATGGCGACGCTGTTGTCATTTTCCATGCCTTCAAGGGCTGAAAGAGAGAGGAGCAGAGCCATGGTGAGTTCCCACATCTGAGGGCACCCGAGGGGACTCTGTGCCGAGCCCATCCCAGCCAGCTCTGGCCATGGCCAGCAGGGAGCAGGGACCAGCTGGATCAGCCCGAAGCTGCTGGCCACGAATCCCCCAGGTGCCCTGAAAGCTCTGTGTGCTCTGCCCACGCCGGCCCTGGTCCGCACAGGGAGCAGAGCCCTCCGCAGCCGGGGCAGGGCTCGCAGCTCCCCCGGCAGCCCCTGCTGGCAGCCCGCTGCCCTCACTCACCCTCAGAGATGATCTGGAGCTCTTCATTCCTCCCCCTCAGGTGCCGCCCGGCCGTCCCTGGGAACACAGAGCCTGTCAGCCCAGGGCACAGCTCCCTGCCAGTGGGGCCGCCAGCCCTGTGCCCACACGCCCTCCTGGCCCAGCTCGTGGCTCACCCATGAACCTGACGGCCGCCTCTCGCAGGGGCTCCTGTGGGCTCTGCAGGTAGGGCAGGGCCCGGCGCAGGTGCTCAGCCACGCTGTTGCTGTCCTCTGCCAGCTGGAGAGAGCGGCAGGAGGGAAGGGTTGGCCCCGCAGCCCCCCGGGCCGGGGCTCCATGGGCACCCGGCTGGGGCCGCAGGAGCCTGGAGCAGAGCCCGCGCGGCCTCGGGCTGCAGCAGCGGGCAGGGGCACAGCTGCCAGCCCGCACACCGAGCACCGCGCTCAGGGGCTGCTCCAGGCTGGGGCTGTGGCTTCCCGGCCCTCCTTACCAACCACTCGGTGAACTGCCACAGCTTCTGGTTCTTCACCAGCTGTCCAAGGTCCCTCCTCTTCAGGAACTCAGCCGCACAAAGGAGCGTTTCCTGAGAAGCCTGGAGAGCAGCAGAGATGCAGAGATGGCCCCAGAGCCCAGGGCGCAGGACCCCATCCCTGTGCCAAGGCCAGCAGGAGCTGCAGCCTGCGAAGCGCCAGGGCAGGGCCAGCCCAGCCCCTGCCAGGGGCCAGCGGCAGCTGCCGAGTCCTCACCTCTGCCACTCGCTGGTTCTCATCATGGCAGTGCAAGGAGAGTGGCAGCAGGCTCTGGCGCACGTGTGCCTTCAGGACCTTTTTTTCTTCTTCTGGAAAAAAATCCAGCATCTCCCGGAAGATAAACATGCAGCACAACTGCACCTGGCCGTCCTCCTGTAGGAAAGGAAGGAAGAAAGACCTCAGCATCAGCTGCTTCAGGCCCACCTGGGCACAGCCTGTGAGTGCACAGGGCACAAAGTGTGCGGGCAGCACCCGCTGGCCGTGGCTGGAGGCACAGAGCCTTACGTTGTCAAAGAGTGGCAGGAGCGCCTCAGCCAGCTGCAGGGCGAGGGCGCTGGTTATTGGGGCACCATTGCAGAGGAACAAAGCCCTGAGGAGAACCGTGGTCATCCTGAGCATGGTGCTGTCATCTTCCTGCAGGAGCTCCACGAGCCTTTCATGGAGGCTCCACATCCTTATGGCCATCTACTTGTGGAACACAAGTGTGTGAAACACCATCCTGCTGCCACAGGGCCCAGGGGCCAAAGGCCTGTGCCAAAGCCCTGGGGCAGCTGCAGCAGGAGGCAGGAGAGCTGGCAGCAGCTGCCCCAGTGCCCCAAGGCCAGCCGAGCCCCAGGGACTGCCTTCCCCAGCCCCACGCTGGCAGCACGGCTTCAGCCCCTGCGCTCTTCTCACCGAGACACTGGTGGTGCCGAGCGCCACGAGGCCTCGGAGTGCCAAGCGACGCCTCCCCCTGCACTCGCTCTGCAGGTGCTTTGACAAGAACTGGAGGATGTTGTCACGGCACTCACTCACGTTCAGGTGCTCCAGGATCTGAAAGGCACAGGCCGGTGACGGGGGAGCGGCCGGCGGGAGCCCAGAACCGCCCGGGGCCGGGCCCAGGCAGCAGCACAGGGCGCGGGCTCCGTCCCAGGCACTGCGGCCAAGAGAGGGCAGAGAGCCGGGAGGCACCTCAGCGAGGCAGCGCCGGCCTTCAGGCTCACCTCCACAAGGAACCCCAGGGCGGCCAAATCCCGGCACGGCATGTCCTTGCTGAGCAGCCCGAGCAGGTGGAACGCAATCCTGGAACACGCGGCTTCGGATGCGCGGTGCATTTCTCTGACAGGAGGAAACAGGAGCCAAAGCCCTGAGCCAGTGGGGGCAAACCTCTCCCAGGACTGCCTCACAGAGGTCTGGCCTTTCTCCACCACCCTGCAAGGGGCAGCTGAGCCCTCTGGGAGGTTGCTGCTCTTGGGCACGCTCCTCTCCCAGCCTTTTGCAGCCTCCTTGGCCGTCCCTTGGTGACAAGGCCTTCTGGCCCACGGCCATGGGGACTGTGTGGGGCACCTCGGGCACAGGGCACACATGCCGGGGACAGCTGGGGAGCAGGGGGTCTCACCTGGCCAGCACGCCCACAGCACAGTGGTGGGTGTCAGCACAGAGCAGTGTGTCCCAGCCACGCTTGTCTTCCATGGCCACCACCACATCCTCATAGTGCAGTCGGCAGAGCAGGGCCTTCAGGGTCTGCTCTGCAAAGCTGTGCACAGAGCAAAGCCCAGGTCACGCTGGGAGCACTGGCCCTGCCCTGGGCACATGGTAGGGACAGGAGGATTGGCATGGATCACCTGCTGGGGCTGGTGGCAAGGCCATGTTGCTGCTGGCATCCCTTCCAGAAGGTATCGACCTCCTCTGGCACATCCAGAGTGCTGAAGAGCACTTGGAAGAGCAGATGCACAAAGAGGCCGGGGAAATTCACGGTCACTACATGTGGCACACAGGGCAGCTGGAGGATCTTCCACATCACCACGGTTGCCTGCAAAGGACAAAGCCCCCTGAGACAGGGCTCAGTGCTGAGGTGTTCATGTGGCAGAGCCCGAGCACAGGAGGGAGAGGCCCGGAGAGACGCAGGGGGAGCACCGGGCCTGGTGGCCCTGAAGCTACCCCGAGGCCAGGTTTCAGCCCAGCGCCTGAGGCAGGGAAACACCGTGGGGAAGGGAGGATGGAGAGCTGCTGGAGAGGTGGCCTTGGGGCCAGCAAAGGCAGAAACTCACAGCCAGGGCAAGGACAGCTGTGTGGTCCCCATCGGAGGTGGACGTGCTGTGCTCTGGCCAGCTCCCCAGCACATCCAGAAGCACGAGCATGGCCGGCTCTGCAGTCCTGGGCGAGCACATGATGCTCTTCCACATGGCCAGAGCAGCTCTGTGGGGTCAGAACTCTGTCTCAGGGGGGTCTGGGACACAGCAGCGTGGCCTGGGCGGCAGCGGGGAGCTGAGCTGCTCTGCCAGCCCTGCCTCTGCCCACTGCCCCTCACTGGCAGCACGCAGGCAGCCCAGCTCTGTGGGGACTGGCCCCTGAGGAGCAGAAGGGGGAAGCATGGCAGCACGCTGGGGGCTGGCAGGGGCCAGGGCTGGCAAAGGGAGCAGCCAGAGGCCCCTGGAATTCTCTGTGTCAGACACCTGGGACAGGCTGCACAGGGGGAAGGGCTGCTGAGCCCTGAGCCCTCTGGGCAGGTGGGCCCCGTACCTGTCACACAATGGGGCCACACGCAGGAGAGCCATCACCACGTCAGAGGGCTGTGCCTCTGTCAGATCCAGAAGGGGCCTGTACAGATTGTACTCAGGAAACTCATTGGCCACGAGCCACTGGTGGATGTACCTCACCATGGCCGGCACCTGGAGACGGCAGGGGAGACTTGGAAAGCTGCCAGAGGAAGGAATGTGCCCAGCTGCCCCAGAGAAGTGCTTCCCTTGCCACCACAGTGCCATGGCCTCAAAGGCTCCCAGGGAGCAGCAGGTGTGGCTTGGGAGGCCAAGCAATTGCTGGGAGGAGAAAAGCCAGGCCACAGGCTGCTCACTTGCTTTGGGCTGGAAGGACCCTCCTCCACAAGCATATCCAGCAGGGCAGCGCTGGTCTTGGTTTTGAAGATGGGAGAGTAGACTCTGCGCACGGTGCCCATGGCGCTGCTCTCTTCCTCCCGAATCCTCTTCATGAATTTGCAAACCATCTGCAGCAGAAGGGCAAGAAGGCCGGGATGCTGCATGGAGTGCTCCGAGCACAGTGCTGGGCTGAGCAGTGCCAGCAGGCCCAGCCCAGGTGGGAATGGCTGCAGGTACCTGCGCTGTTCTGCGGAAGCGGCCATGGCTGCGTTCCTGCTCTCGTGTGCGCTGCACGGCTGCACCTGGCAAAGAGCGAGCGCAGCCCGAACTGAGGGGCTGCGGGAGAGGCCGGAGAACACAGCCCAGCCCTGCGCTGCCCAGGCAGGGACAGCCCCGCGACGGCCCAGGGCATGGAGCATGGCTGTGGGGTGTCTGCCCGGCCCCTATTCCATCCTGTCCATGGGCATGGCCCCAGGGGATGGCATGGCATGGCATGGCATGGCATGGCATGGCATGGCATGGCATGGCATGGCATGGCATGGGGCCAAGCTAGCTGCAGGCACCAGCCCTGTGGCCCAGCTCTGCCACTCACCCTTCTGCCGTGGCTGGAACTGCTCCACCTCTTCAGGCTGCTGTGCTGGGGCAGCTCCAGGGCCTTCTTTCTCCTCCTTCCCCCAGGCCAGCTTGGGCACGCTCGCAGGTCTGCACTCTACGTCACTGCCTGGATTCATGGCTGCTTGCAGAAGGTGAAAAGGAAAAGGTCCGAGTCAGCAAGTGCTGCAGTCATGCCTTGAGGGCACCTGCTAGAGTGAAGTCTTGGCAAGGCTACAGGACAGCAAGACCTGCACTCTGGTCCTGGGGCTCCAGCCACAAGGACAGGAGACTCCTGTCAAGGATGGTGCACAGCAAATGCCATGGTCTGCCCTCGAGCGCATCTGCAGAAGAGATGCCTCGGGAAGGCCAGGGGTCACCAAGTGCTCTTGTCTGGCCACGAGCTCACCTGCAGGAGTAATACCTTGGGAAAGCTCCGGGTCAGCCAGGAACGAGTGGCTGTGCGAGGGCTCCTCACAGCACCGCTCTCTCCCGTCCTGCCTCGTCGTGTGCACCGAGCACTGTGGAGTGTAACTGTAACTTGTAACTGCCAACACCTCTGCCAGAGCGTGTCACCAAGGGCCCTTGGAATCCCTGTCCCGTTCCATTCCACGGTGACCATGCTGCACCGTGTCACCAAGGGCCCTTGGAATCCCTGTCCCGTTCCATTCCACGGTGACCATGCTGCACCGTGTCACAAAGGGCCCTTGCACGCACTGCCACCTGCCCTGGGGCCACCCCCAGCCCCCCAGAGTGGCCCAGGGTGGAAGGAATGCCTTGCCCCAGGTGTGTCAGACAGCCCAACAGGATCTTTAGGAAGGGCTCAGACCATCAGCAAACGCTGCCCTGCTCTGCGGGCTCAGAGCAGCAGGAGCCCCCGCAGCTGCCGACGCAGCCGCGGTGGGAAGGGCACGGGGCCTCCACAGAAGCTGGCACGGCCTCCTCGGGACACGTCCCACATGGTGGCCATCCTGAGCACGGCCGTGGGACACAGACCAGGAACATGTGGGCCAGGGCAGGAATGCTGCTCTGAGCCCTGGGGCCCGGGCAGCGCTGACAGCAGCAGGTGAGGCACAGTCCCCGCCCAAGCAGAGTTCCCCCGAGCCCTGGCAGCACCGGTGCCCGTCTCCTGCCCCAGAAACCTGTGCCCCAAAAGGGCTTCTCTGCCAGAGGGTAGCCAAAGCTGGCGTGCACTGGGGGCTGTGCTCCGTCCTACATGGGCTGTTGGTAGCAGCACCTGGAGCAACTGGGGGCAACACTTGGTGCGTGTCAGATGTTGTTGCTCCTTCCCGGAATGATTTTTTATGGAAGGGATTAGCAGCAGCACAGAAACACCAACAGCTACTGAACTTCACAGGACAAAGAGACTCCATCGAAACACTGCCATGTTTCCTTGTGCTTTTGCATCTTTCTTGCACTCTGAAAGAAAAAGAATTGGCCCAAGCCCTGCTGTTCAAATCTCCAGCTGCTGTGTGTCTTCCTGTGGCAGCTCACTGCAAACACAACTGGCTCTCTGCTCAGCTGGGCAATGGACGGCCACAAACAGGGAGGGCCCCGGTGAACATCTCTTTGGTCTCATGGGGCAGCGAGGGCACAGGAGACAAAGACTGCTCCTCCCGAGTTCATGGGGCAACAGAGAGATTTTATTTCCCAAGCCCCCCCTTACACAGGGCATTTGAAAGACCAGGCCTGGAAGCTCTCATTGGTTTGAGCTCCACGCCCCTTCAGGTTCTGGCCCGTGAGGTGCCTTCAGTTTTGGGAGATATTTGATTGGTCAAGACCCCTGTCAATCATGGGAACACCTCACCCTTCTTTTCTGTATAAAATTCTGTGTATTGTTCTCTGTCACCCATCTGCAAGGGCCCTTTGCAAACATGGGGACAGAGGACAGCGTGCATCTAATTTACACTGGAGCTGCAGCATTCCCCTCCAGGAACTGTTAGGGGAGAACTCAGGCCACAGGCATAATTCTTCTTGGTTACAAATTGAACTTATCTCTAAAAGCAGAAAGCTATTTAACCCTGAGCCCATTTAACCCATAGAGAAAAACCCAATTTTAAAAAACAACCTTTCAGCACTTGATCCCTTGGAGAAAAACCAAACTCCCAGAAAAGCAATCTGTAAACAGAAAAACTGTTTGCAAACATGAGAAATAATTTGTAAACAAGTCAAGTCCTTCTATGAACTGTCCATGAGGCAGGTGATCATTTGTAATGCTGTCTGTGGTTTCCAGTGTCCATATTTTAGGCAGCTGCATTGTACTGTTGTAGGATTTATTGTAAAACATGAGAACAGACTCAGAGGGGAGGAGGGTGTACCCTCAATCCAACCCCTTTCCCCTTTTTTCTTTGTATAAGAAATAATAATAGGAACAGCACATGGATTTTGAATACTATTAACTTATGCAAAGTTTCATCTAGGTTTACTGATAATATTTTTCTTTACCAGCCAGGTTCACGGCAAAGTACTTGATTGGGAGATGTTTTGATAAGGGCAAGGAACTCGGTTGGGAGACATTTTCTGTATTTATATTTTATCTAGTGCAAACCATATACTTTCCCCCCTTTGTTAGAAATTAGAAATTTTTTATTGACTTTAATAAAAGCTGACTTTTCACTTTTAAAATGATGACAAGTGGCAGAATTTCAGTGAAAATCTTTGCAACTGCAATTTGCTTATGACAAATCGATGTTCTATGTGTACCCCCGTGGATCTTCTTTGAATCATACCAGTTTATCTTGAAGCAATGCAAGAATAATTACTCAAATATTAAGAAAAGACATGTTAATGCACATACTAGGACTTCTTTAAGACAATGATTTACTGAAATATGAATATCAATCTAATATCGATATCCAACTGAGATGGACAAAAACTCTCTAAGAGTTTAAAGTTAGAAAGTGTATGTTTATTGAGACAGACGGACAGTACGTGGGATAATTCCCTAATGCACACTGCAAAAATCACAGGTATTACAAAGCTTTTTTATTTGCTGAAGTCTTGAATACACAAAATATGAATGCATATTCATATCCCTGTCACTTCCTCTGCTCCGCTTCATATGCTAATTGGCACAAAGGCAATTAAGCATGTGTGGTTCTGTTCCCTGAAATGAGTCAGGGGTCCATTTTGGGGAGGGGTCTCCAAAATGAAGAAGTAAAATAAGTCTTCCTCGTTCTGACCTTTCTGCCTTTCCCATGCATACGTGACAAATGAATCCTTGCCGTTTTCCCGTGCTTAATGGATCCCTAAAGTATGGGAAGTCTGCAACTGTTTTTGTGTCCCTGAAATCTGTTTATCACATTCTGTTTATCATGATAAGCACAGCTACCCAAGCATAAAGCTGGCAAGCAATGAGTTAATAGATCCTGGATATCTTACCTAAGATCCAGCTACTGTTAACTATGAACAAAGCCGATTTATCTACTTCCGATAAGTCAGCAACATCCAATTTAACTATCATCTTAACTTTCCTAAAATTCTTAATTCTTCAAAATTAATGTCTCACCGGGAATGGGGACGGGGAATAGGAATGGGAATGGGGACAGGGAATGGGGAATGGGAATGGAGACAGGGACTGGGAGTGGTGACAGACACAGGGAATGGGGACAGGGACCAGGAATGGGGACAGGGAGTAGGACTGGGAATGGGGACAGGGACAGGGAATATTGTACAGGGATCAAGAATGGGGTGCAGATGGGGATGGGAGCAGGACGGGAACGGGACAGGGGGGCACGGGAACAGGCAGGGGCCAGGGGAGTATGGAAGGGGGAGTAAGGAATGGGGCAGCCGCTGCAGGGGGACGAGGTGTTGGGATGGGGCACATGGGGACAGTTCCAGGGCAGGGGATCCTTGACCAGCTGCCCAGAACCTCCACCAGGGTCTCCCAGGGCAACTGGAGCCGCTCAGCCTGGGGTGCCCAAAGCCCTGAGAAACTCCCAGGTCCCTCCCAGGAACCCTCAAGTCCCTCAAACCCAGCATCCCCCACATCCCCTGCAAGACCCTCCCCATGTCCCCATCCTTGTCTTAGCTCAACATCTTTATTTTTACCTGCTTTTAAGAGTTTTGAAAGGGCAAAGAGAAATGAAAAGAAAATCCAGGCCATGGGGAGCCAGGAGGATGTTGAGCCCCCCAGCTGGGTGTCTTCCCAACATGGATCAGCAGCACCATGGGTCACCAGGGCTCTGCCCACTGGGGCTCACTGGGGATCATCCAGCATGGATCCTCCCGTGGGGGATGGAGCTGGAGCAGCACACGGAGCTCCTCCCACACTGGGGCACTCGCAGGGCTGCACTTCATGGTGCCTCTGCTGGTTTTGGGTCAAGGCTGAGCTGTGTGATGAGCTCTTCCCACACCTGGGACACTCGTAGGGCCTGGGACATCACCAGGAGCGGGGCTGGGATGTGCCCTGGTGCCTGGGACATCACCAGGAGCGGGGCTGGCTCTGATGCTCTTCGGTGCCTGGGACATGACAAGGGGCGGTGCTGGCTGGGGTTTGTTTGGTGCCTGTGCAATCCCAAGGGCGGTGTCACGGTGGGGCAGCTCTCAGAGTCCCCAGCAGGTCACAGTGTCCAGGGCAGCCCGTGCCAGCGGTCACTGTGCACACGGGGCAGGCTGGGCTGGACAGGGGATGGGGCAGAAACGCTGCCCCGGGACTGGGGTCTCCCCCTGCCTCTGGGGCCCAGCCCCTGCTGGGAGCGCCTTGGGCAGGGCACGGGGCTGCTGCTGGGCCAGGGGGACAGGCCGTGCCCCCTGTCCCCTGCTGCTGGGCCAGGGGGACAGGCCGTGCCCCCTGTCCCCTGCTGTTGGGCCAGGGGGACAGGCCGTGCCCCCTGCCAGCTGCCCAGGCCCCTCTGATGCCTGTCCCATGTCCCTGTGGCTCCTGTCTCCACCATTCCCCACCACCTTCACTCCCTCCGTCAAAGCCCCACTCAACGCCTTCACAGTGACCTCTGGAAAGAAAGAATGAATGAAGGAAAGGAAGTGTTGGCTGTTCACCCTGGCTGGATGTCAGGCACCCACCAAAGCTGCTCTCTCACTCCCCTCCAGAGATGGACAGGAGGGAGAAAACCGAATGAAGGCTTCATGGGTAGAGCTAAGGTCTGGGACAGATCACTCAGCAAATGCCATCATGGGCAAAAAATTTTCAAAACTGGAGATATTAATGGAATTTTTGCTATCTGGATCAGGGCAGGATAGTGAGAAGTAAACCAAAGCTTTAAAAACACCTTCTGCCCTTTCCTCCCTCATTCCCAGCTCTACCTCCCCCCCCAGTGGGTGCAGGGAGACAGGGAATGGGGGCTCTGGTCAGTTCATCCCCTGTTGTTTCTCCTGCTGCTCGGGGGGAGGAGTCGTTGCCCTGCTGTGCCAGGGGTCCCTTCTGGAGACACTTCTCCATGAACTTCTCCACGGTGAGTTCATCCCACGGACAGCAGTTCTCCACAAGCTGCTGCAGCGTGGCTCGCTCCTCCATGGGCTCACAAGTCCTGGCAGGGCCCTGCTCCAGCATGGGCTCCTCTCCAGGGGCTTGCAGGTCCCTGCCAGGTCCCTGCTCCAGCACAGGTTTCTCATGGGGTCGCAGCCTCTGCTCAGGCATCCCCCTGCTCTAGCACGGGCTCCTCCAGGCGCTGCAGGTGCATCTCTGCCCTCCGTGCCCTCCATGGGCTGCAGGGCCCAGCTGCCTCCCCAGGGACTGACCAGGGAATCTCAGGGCAATCAGCTCCAGCAGCTGCAGCAGCTCCTGCCCCTCCTGCCCTGCCCTGCCCTGGGGGTGTGCAGAGCTGCCCCCCTCACACATCCTCACCCTGCTCCTCCCTGCTCACAGTCACAACTCCAGCATCACCCATTTTCTTTTTCTTAAATCTCTTATCCCAAAGGCGTTACCACCATTTCTAACAGGGCCAGCCTTGTCCAGCAGCCAGTCTGTCCTGAAGCCAGCTGGAATTGACTCTGTGGGACATGGAGGAACAGCTTCTCTCACAGAAGCTGCTCCTAGATCCCCTGCCTTACCAAAACCTGGCCATGCAAACCTGGTATAAGTATGGTAGGGTTTTTATTACCACTATTAATTCTTATTATTTCTATTCTCTCCATTTTTTGCTATTAATGGTACAGTTGTTATTATTATTACTAGTATTTTTAGTCTTTTGGACTCTATATTAATAGTGGCTAGATTAGAACTGGAAACAAAGGTACTTCATTGCAAGTAGAGGTTAGAGTTTTGTCAGCCTCTTGCCCTGCCCTGTTCTCTGGCATTGCTGTGTGTGAAGCTGCTGCTGCCAGGCCTCCCTATTTCCCCGGTTTGAGAAATTCCATGGCATTGCTCACATGTCAGAGAGGGCTTATTCCATTCAAACACATGCTCTTAGCTCTTCGAGTCCCATTGTTGGAAGCTTGTTTTCTAACATTGTTGACTTTCTCAGCTTCTGTTAATATTTGTGATTTTATAACAAAATGTTCTTGGATGTGATTGTGCAAGATTCTCTAATCAGCTTTCAGTTTGCTCTTGGGTTTCTTACCGGTGTGTCCGAGCTGAAGGCAGCATTTTGGGTGGAAGGCTTCAGTGGGAGCTGGGATTGCCTGAGCAGCAGCTGGTTTTGCAATGTGAGCAGCGCTGACAGAGATTCCGTGCGCTGAATATTCCGGCTCGTTGGAGCCGCAGTGCCCGGCTGGAGGGAGCCGCGCCAGGCGCTGCGGGTTGTGCCGGGCCGGGCAGCGGCCGCAGCCCCGGCAGGGCCCGGCCGTGGACACGGAGCCTTTGCTGGGCAGGGCTCGGCCCTGCGGCGCCGGGCGGGCGGTGCCGCTCCCGCCGGGAGCCTGCGGGAGCCGGGACAGCGAGAGAGCCCGGGCCGAGCATCAGCCCCGGGGCACGGCCCAGGAGGGGGCACAGCCCGGGGGTCCCGCAGAGCCTCCCTGCTCCGGAGCCGCGCCTGCCGCAGCGGGGCAGCTGCGGCACCTGCGGGGCACGGAGGAGCCGCAGGCGGCGTTCCGAGCGCTCCTTCGGGGCAGGATTTTGTCCCGCTGCGGGGAATTCCCGCGGGCCGGGCGGGCCGGGGCCGCTGCCGAGCGCCGCCGCCTTTCCCGGGAGCTGCCGGGCAGAGCTCTCTGCTCGGGGCTGGGAAAAACACCTTCACTGCCCTGGGAACATTTAAAAAGTTTAATACAGGACAAGAGGACACAAGGGCCATAGAGCAAAGGTTGTTAGGGCCGGGTGCATCTCGGCACTGAGCCAAGAGCACACGGTTATCTCCGGAGATACCCCTTGAATACCTTTTCCCTTACACCAGCCGGTTGCATATTCATAGTCCCTTATGCATAGTAAACTTTTTCCCAAGCTAGTTTACATATTCCAAGAACTGTTCAGCAGGGCTCCTCCTCGGTTCCACCTTTTTAGGGCATGTGTATTCCTTGGTTGTGGTTTTGGTCCTTTTTTATCATCATCTTCAGTTTTGGCCCCGGCCCACACTGCCTTCAGACGGTGAGTGCTGATGGTCGGCAGATCTGTACAGGTGTCCTCATCCTGTGCTCACTGGATGTTATCCCATCCAAGCAGGAATTTTAACACAAGCATGCTTCTATCAGCTATGGCACTAGTATGTCTGAGCTTAATCAATGAACAACAGAAATAAAAACTATATAACAAAGTTATTGTAACACCACACATATAAAATCCAATGGAATGTTTACAAAAAGCCAATATTATAATATGTATCTATAACAGGGCCAAGGGCCGGGTGCCCGCTCGGTGGCCCCGGGACAGCAGAATTTTGGGGTCCCGGTGCTGGCTGCCGGCAGAGCCCCGGCGCTGGGCCGGGGATGCGTGGGACCCTCCCGCGATGGGGTTGGGCTGCCCGGGGCAGGCGCTGCATCGTCAGCCCGGAGCCACCGGGGATCGCCCGGTACCGGCGGGGCGGGGCTGGGGAGCGGAGAAGGGCGGCACCGGAGCTGGGGGACCCTCTGCAGCCTGCGGGGTCGAACATACCAATAAGGGGGTCCCCGGGAGCCTGGAACGTTGTGAAAAACGCTAATCACTTGGTTTTTAAAATTTTAAACGTTTAATAATAATAAAATGGTTATAAAAATAGTAACACAATTAGAGTAATCAAATTTAGAGTTAGGACAATTACAAAACAATAAAAACCAAAAAAATTATAGACGTCCAGATGCTCTCGGACACTTAAGCCAGGACAAGCATGCCTTGTGAACAAAGGAATAACCTTAAAAGCAATAGCCTATTGCATATTCATGTATCTCATACATGATGCATATATTCCTTGCAAATTAGGAACTTTTCTGGATTTTGTCAACTTCTTTCCCTTAATCCTGATGCTTCCATAAAGATGGAGACAAGATGGAAGAATGTTTGTCTTTTCTGATAAGGAGGTTGTAACTCTTTATGTGCCCCAAGTCACCGCCATCCCTGTGTGAAGAGTTTATTGATTATCTCATCTCTTGCTTGAGCAAGTAAAAAAATCCTACATCTCAGAGTTTCTATTTTAATATTATGTTGTTACCTAAAACTCTATTTAACACACTACTTAAGAGAATTAATACAGCATAACTTTCTAACATTACACATATAATATTCATTGTAACATTTGTGAAAAGCCAATCATAAAATAAGCATTCTTCACAGAAAGTGTTGAAATGGTAAAAACAGTCAAAAGCCCTTAGGAATTGGAAGGAAAACCAGAGGCAGTGGCAGCTAACACCTCAGAAACCCGTGGCTTTTGCGCCCGAGGCGGGATTGAGCTGCCCACACAAACAAACTTCTCCGCGCCTCCCGCCACGGCTTTCCCGGCCCTGCGCCTCCCGTGCCTCTGCCTCTGCGGGAAGCACAGGAGCCTCTCTTCTCCTGCCCCTCGTTTGTGCATCAGAGCTTCGCTTTGATTTCCCCCGAAAAGGGAAACCTGCCCCAAGCCCTGTGGGTGAGTGGGGCAGGGGAGAGATTTCTGTCAGAAAACTCCAAAGACTCGGAGCAGGAGAAGGAGAAGTCAGTGCAGAGCCTTAAATGCAGCTTTCCCCACGCCTCCCTGCTCCCAGCTGCACCTCCTCCCCCGGCAGGGCAGGAGACAGGGAATGGGGCCATGCTCAGCTCATCCCCCGGGGCTTCTCCCTCTGCTCAGGGACAGGAGTCGTTCCCTGCTGCACCCTGCGCTCTCTCCCAGCCGAGACTTCTCCAGGAACTTCTCGGAGCGGAGTCCATCCCCTGGGGCACAGCCCCCTCCAAGTGCTGCAGCGTGGGTCACTGTGCCACGGGCTCAGTCCTGCCAGGACAGGCTGCTCCAGCGGGGCTTCTCTGCCCGCGGGCTCACAGCCTCCTCTCAGGCATCGCCGAGCTCCAGCCCGGCTCCTCCAGGGGCTGCAGGGGATCCCTGCATCCCCATGGACCTGCAGGGGATCTCTGCATCCCTATGGACCTGCAGGGGGATCTCCGCAGCCCCATTGTAATATATGTCATGGAATCATTTGTGCTTATGTAAATTACACATCAAGTCAGTTGTGCTTGTAGAAAAAGATTCTTAAAGTTTTATATGACCAGTGTCTGCAGCCGGGGCTGGAGAAACCACAGCTGGAAGAGAAAGAAAGACCTAATTTACAAATGAAAAAAGGTAGCTCCGTGCAGAGATGGGCTCTTTCCGGGGACAATGCAGGAGACACCCAACGTTTAACCCCTGGTCTGCCGGGGAGCCAGGAAACCAGGCACACAGGCATCCCGCCCTTGCAGCTGCTGAGGAGGCTGCTGGGCTGTGCTTCAGCAGAGGAGATGGAATGTCGCTTACCACTCTGCCCTTCTCTAAAAACTGAGAATGGGTCAGGAGGTTTGGGTTCTGAGCACACAGGAGCCTGGCCCAGGCACAGGCTGTGGTGGGACAGGGGCACAGGAGCCTTCTGTGATTGACCGTGGCTGTTATAAATTGTGACACGACAATTTGAAGTGTCTTAATTCAATAAAGCAATTTTATTTAAAATAGCAAGCGAGTAAGGCAGGCAAAGCACAGCGCTGGGCGGCCGGGGAGTCTCCTGCTCCACCAACGGCGCGCAAAAATGTTCTGTCCCAACCTTCCTTTTATCCCCCCCCCTTCTCCTTGCAGGCGTGACTCTCCAGATGTAGTCTGAGTCTGGTCGTTGTGATAGCTTCTAAGTCTCTTCTTTTGAGATACAGCAAGCAGACCAGATACACACACCCAGGACTCTAATCTCAACCTCCTTATCACCTTGTAAGCAAATAAGCATTTCAAAGACACACTAGTACATTCTTATGCAAACCAAGGTAAGCGAGCATACCACAGTGAACAAATGATCTTCCACTTATCTCAATTCCCCCCTTTTTCTTGTTCATCTTTATTTTGTTCACTGAATCTTTGTAACTCTTGGTGACTTAGTATTAGGGTCTCATCTACATCGTGTATGGGTTCATATTTTGCCCTAATGAGCATTAAATGTGCTGCCTCTAAGCGTCCCTTCACTATTTTTATTGCCTTATTGAAGATGCATGGCCCAAAGGTCAGTCCCAATATTATCAGTATCAGAGGTCCTGCAAGGGTGGATAACAAGGTAGTTAACCAAGGAGATTGATTGAACCATGATTCATACCAACTTTGCTGTGCCTCTCTTTCCCTCTTTCTCTGCTCTAATCTTCTCCTTAATTCTGCCATGGTGTCTGTAACAACTCCAGTATGATCAGCGTATGCACAGCATTCCTCCTTCAGGGCTACACACAATCCCCCTTGTTGTAATAATAGCAAGTCTAAACCCCTTCTGTTCTGCAACACCACCTCAGATAGGGACCTTAATGATTTTACCAATCCATCGATGGCCTGCTCAATTTTACTCAGATCTTCATCTACTGAAATTCTTAATGCTTTAAATTCCTTTTGTTGATTTACTAGGGATGCCACCCCAGTTCCAGCTCCTATTCCCCCGATGGTAAGGAGAGTTGCAATAGTTAAGGCAGTGAGGGGTTCCCTTTTCATTAGATGGTGTTCTGGCACAGTTTGTTGTTCATATATGTAGTCACTTGTATGGTAGGTAATTCTGGGCATAATCGTTACCTGGATGCAGTAGTCTTGGCTTGGATTAAACAGTTTCAGTGAGATGCACGGTGTGACACCCAGAGTGTTACATACCCACTTAGTGTTAGCTGCTGGCAATAGCCAGTCAGCCGGTTTCTTTCCACCTGTTTCTATTACTCCACAAAGGTATTCTCTTTGTGTTGGGATTTTTCCTATGCATCTCCTTTTCCCTGTTACCTGAGCCAAGGTAAGCCCCGGTGTTGTCTCTTTACCCTTTTTCCACAAACACTGATTCGGATTAGTTCCATTCACTCTTCTGGGCTTTGCAGTGACCCCTATGGCTTCATAAAATGGGGGTCTTAAATTATAGCACAGCCAACAGTCTTCCGTCAGTTTTGGGTTGGTTCTATTTAGGACACCATAACTTGCTTTCATAACCTTCCAGAGTATATTACCCTCCTGGGTTTTTTCCTGTTTGTCTCCTGAAGTGTTTTCATTCTGAATTTTATTCTGGGTCTGATCCCTTTCTTTTGTTTGGTTGGCTAAAACAACCTCCTTTTCTAATAACACTGGGTTTGGCCCTACAGGTTCAGGATCAGGGGGCACAATTTCCTTCTTTATAAATATTAAGCTACCAAAATTGCCAAAATCAGCCGAATATAAACGAACGCCCCAAGTTTTTCCAATTAACCATATACTATCCTCTGGCCTTAATGCAGTAATTTGTATATTCCTGCAAATATTTTCTGGGGGTTTATGACCTGTCCAGTAGCCGGGAGGAATACAACCATCTGGCTTCCAGACCACCTTAATGTATGGATCAGGAGTGGGGGGGTCCCATGTACCAGCTATTGTTTCACAACCCCAATATGCACAGTAATATTGTCCAGGACTATTGCAATACCCTTTACCAGGATTCGAAGCAGGACACATATAAAACGATGAAACCCAATGGGAACCCCAACGAGTACCTAAGGATGCCACAGGTAACTGGAAAGTGGGAGCTCCAGCTGTAGTATTGCTCCTTATAACTCGTGAATCCTCCCATCTTCCTAAAGTCCACTTGAAAGGTTCATGAGTTGTTATTTCCGCAGTATTACAAGATATAGAAAGGAAAATCACAAGCAGTAAGCAAATGGCATGTGGGGTCTGGTTTCTCACACTGCAACAATTACACCCTTGTGACTTCTTTCCCTCTATTAGCTGGTTATCACCAAAATACCCTTGAGCCCAAAAACTATTTCTGCCTTTGTTACTCCCAGTCCCGGGGTAGTTCCGCAAATATTGCTTGCGTATTCCATCCTGAGGGCTCTTTCCTCCACAGCTGTTTACTCCTCTGCCTCGCCCGTCGACTCGGGTGCTTCGAGCCACAGGGTGTACCATCTTCTCGGCAGCAAGAGTATTCTTCAGGAGGGGATTTATGCCCTCTAGTGCCTTGCCACATGCAATAAGAACGCCAATTCTGATCTTTTACCTCCGGTGCGGTACAACTGACCCCTTTTAGGTCTTTCCTACAAAGGCCTTCTATGATCTCTGCCACAAATGGGCTCGGCTCGTTTGTATGGTAGCAGTAATAGTCTGGGTGAATGCCCTTTGAGAAAATTTCCCACCACTCTTTAGATTCCAATCGGATTTCCCCTCTAGTCACTTTACAGGTCAGTACCCAAGCTGTAATCTCTCTTTGTACGTTCCAACAGGAATTGCAAGTTCCTCGTGGAGGATACCCTCTGTTGCAATGTGACCACCACCGTTCCCCACACACCTTACAGATATAGCATACAAAAGGATAGCAATTACAATTTTGATTTTTACACTTTACTCTAACACTTGAATTACTACTTAGTCCACTATCTAAGTAATATAAGTCTGATGTGTATTCAATCTGATAAGAGTCCATTAGTTTCTCTGTAACTTCAATTTCAGGTTCCCGGGAGGACTGGTTATTTGCCACACAGTGTTGTTAACTGGTCCTTTTACTCGACTGGCATGTGTCCATCCTCTTTCTGCAGTCCGAATTGCAGTTTCTGTAGTGAGTTACACAAGATAAGGACCTTCCCATTGTGGGGTTAGTGTAGATTCTTTCCAGGATTTTATTAACACATAGTCTCCTGGGTGCATTTTATGTATTTTTAAATCTAAAGGGGGTCTTTGCGTAATGATTCCTTTTTCCCAAAGTTCATTGCGGCGTTTCATTAAGGCAATAATATATGAGGTTATTTTATAGTCCTTCAACCAGGGGTGGTCTCGGGGTTCCTCCAAATCATATGGCATCCCGTATAGCATTTCAAAAGAGGAAATCCCAACATCTGCTCTGGGTCTTGTTCTTATGTACAATAGGGCTAAAGGGAGACACTTGACCCATGTCAATTTTGTTTCTATTATTAATTTGGTTAATTGCTTTTTTAGTTCCCCATTCATTCTTTCCACTCTTCCCGAACTTTGGGGATGCCATGGGGTATGGTATTCCCACTTAATTCCCAGAGCATGTGAGATATCCTCAGTTATTTTGGACACAAAGTGGGGTCCCCTATCAGAATCTATTGTTTCTACTATCCCATATCTAGGGATTATTTCTTCTAATAATATTCTCACCACTGTCTGAGCAGTAGTCCGAGTAGGGGGGTAAGCTTCTACAAAATGGGTGAGATGATCTACTATTACTAACAAATATTTATATCTACCCACTTTAGGCAATTCAGTGAAGTCTATTTGTATTTTGGCAAAAGGCCTGTGAGCTAATTCCCTTCCTCCCATGGGCCTTTCCCTAAGATGTTTTCTGTTTACTTTTTGACAGATCAGACAATCTCCCACTACTCTTTTAGCCAAATCATAGATTCCAATACTCATATATTTAGTGGCAAATTGATCTACTAATGCCTGAGTTCCCCAATGAGTCTGGTCATGCAATCTTTGCAAAATTTCTGAGGCCTTGCTTTTAGGTAAAACAGTTCTCCCATCTGGGAGCTTCCATTGCCCTTCAGACCCCTCCTCAATTCCCATCTTTTGTAATTTTTCCTTTTCTTGAGTGGTAAAACTATATATTTGCCATTTTTCTTTGGGGGAGTCCACAGATAACAGTGTCGCTCTGCCCCATGTCCCCCCGAGTTCGTAGGGCTGCTTTCTTGGCTTCTTGGTCAGCTAAATTATTTCCCCTGTTTCTAAAGTCCAGTCCTCTCTGGTGTCCCCTTAAGTGGACCACAGCAATTTGAGCCGGGCCCCTTAAGGCATTTAAAACTTGGACAATTAGCTCTTGATGAATTAGATCTTTTCCCTGTGAGTTTATAAGTCCCCTCTCTTCCCAAATTTTCCAAATGTGTGCACTATCCCATATGCATATTTAGAGTCTGTGTATATTGTTCCAATTTTTCCTTTTAATAACCTTAAAGCCCTGAGTACTGCATATAATTCACAAGCTTGTGCAGACCAGGAGTTACTTAGTGGTCCGGATTCAATTACCTTTAAATCTTTTTATGGATTTGCAACTACTGGAAACCGGGCCAAAGTCCTCTTATTTATTTCTCTTAAATTGTGCACCAATCTGTAGGACCCATCTGACTTCTTTACAGGCAGGATGGGAATATTGAAGGGAGACATACAGGGCTCTAAAAGCCCTTTTTCCAATAACCTATCTATTTCAGGTTTTAGTCCTAATTTTCCCTCCCTAGGGATAGGGTATTGTTTTATTCTTACGGGTTTGCCAGGATCACTTATTTCCACTGAGAAAGGCTTAATCTGCAATTTCCCCACCGTTTCTGGGGTATACCACACCTCAGGATTAATTTTCTTTTCATCCTCCACCCTTAAAGGGCAGAGCTTTATCTGTAATTCTTTATTTACAACTTCTAAATTAATACCCAATTCTATTATCAGATCTCTCCCTAATAAATTGTAATCTGCTTCAGGTACCAGTAGTAAAGAACCTATACCACATTTGGAATCAGTTTCTACCATCACATCCTTGATAACAGATACCTCAAAGGGCTCTCCTTTTGCCCCAATTACATGTACAGTGTCAGATGACTTTTTACATCCAAGCGGCAAGGCTTGCACCGTGGATCTTTCAGCCCCGGTATCCACTAAAAATTCCATCTCTTGTTGTTGGGGTCCCACTTTAAGCTTTACCAAGGGCTCCTTATGATGTTTCTTCCCCAACAAATAGAGCCCTTGACACCCCTAATCTTCCTTAAAGGCCTTCTCATCCACTATCCGTTGTCTGCATCCCCTCTTCATATGTCCCTTCTTTCCACAGTAGAAGCAGACAATTTCACGACTTCTTTCTTTTCCTTCCTTAGAAATATAACTCTGTTCCCGATTCTCCCTTTGTTCTACATTCCTTGCACGGGAATTAGGGTTAGGCCCTTCCCGCACACTTCCATACAATAATGTATCATTTTAACTTTGTCTTTCCCTTTTCTAGATGGGAAAGCATCCCAATTAATTATCATCAAACCCAAGGGGCTATCCCTGGGAATCTGGGGAAGCTTAGCATGGGTCCCCTCTCCCATGGGACCAGAGGGCTTGCTTTTCCTCTGTCCCATCTTCCGGAGTGCACTCAATTTCTCACACACGTGCTCCCCTGGTTCGTGGCCCAGCCCCTCGCGGGGAATGGAAAATGCACTAATACAGAGTCCGCACTCACTTGGTCTCCACGAGACCTCTCACACACAGCACTCCGGGAAAACCACCCCAAACCGAGCGGGAAACCGACCTATACTCATGCGTCCTGCGTCTTTGCTGGTTCTTCGTGCACAAAGTTTACAGGGGTAACCGGTTCTCCTTTGCCCGTTACTCAATTTAGGTTCGTCGGTGGAGAGTGATCAGAAAGCCTGGGGCAGCCGGGCCGCCATAAGGGCGGGGCGCCTCCCGATCGTCCCGTAGCGACTGATCTACTTCTCCATCCGAGTCACGGCACCAAATTGTTATAAATTGTGACACGACAATTTGAAGTGTCTTAATTCAATAAAGCAATTTTATTTAAAATAGCAAGCGAGTAAGGCAGGCAAAGCACAGCGCTGGGCGGCCGGGGAGTCTCCTGCTCCACCAACAGCGCGCAAAAATGTTCTGTCCCAACCTTCCTTTTATCCCCCCGCCTTCTCCTTGCAGGCGTGACTCTCCAGATGTAGTCTGAGTCTAGTCGTTGTGATAGCTTCTAAGTCTCTTCTTTTGAGATACAGCAAGCAGACCAGATAAACACACCCAGGACTCTAATCTCAACCTCCTTATCACCTTGTAAGCAAATAAGCATTTCAAAGACACACCAGTACATTCTTATGCAAACCAAGGTAAGCGAGCATACCACAGTGAACAAATAATCTTCCACTTATCTTACCTCCCGCTGCAGCTGCTCCCGCAGCCGCCCTGAGTGCCCAGAGGCCCCAGGCACAGGAGCAGCCCCGAGCGGGAGCCCTGCTGCCAGCGCAGGGCCAGAGCCAGCCCTGGCTCCCGGCTGGGCAGGGGCTGCACTGGGTCCTGACAGGGCCTGGCTCTGTCCCCTGGGGCTGGGGGAGCTGTCCCAGGGCAGGGAGGGCCAGGGCTGGCAGGGGCTGCTCAGGGAGGGGTTTGGCCCCTGTCCCTCCAAGCAGCCACGGCCCAAGCAGCTGCGCTGGCCCCGGGCTCTCCTCCCGGCCTGCTGGGCTGTGTTGGGTGGCAGGGAGCTGCCCAGAGCCGTCCCCTGCTCGCCGGGGCCTCGAGGGGCAGCTGTGCAGCTGGGCCAAGGTGTGCCAGCCGCTCCAGCCCTGCTGGGGAGCCCTGCCAGCTCTGGGCCCTGCTGTGCACGAGGGTCCCTGTTGCAGTGTGATTTCATGGTTTAACCCTGAACCCTGGGTTTCTCCCCGGATCATTTCCTCCCAGGTGTGTCAATCACTCCTCCTTTCCCCACCCTGACCCCTGCCATGCACTGTCTGTCACTTCTGGAATTCCAGAAGGGCATCAAGTGATTGGATAGATTCAAAAGATGCCCTCTGCACCCGGGGAGCTTTGGACTATCCAGGTGTCCTTTGTCCCCTGAGACCTCCTCTCCTGTTCCTGGTTGTTGGTCCCCCTTACTCCTTGCCTCCACCCTTCCCCGAGGTAAAAGAGACAGCAACTATGGCAAGCACATTTCTCTCCCTCTCAGTATTTTTCATAGAGGTGCACAGAGAGAAATGAAAGAGAAAACAGTTTCTATTTCTGCTCCTTGTTTTTCTTATATGGAATGTGCTTGGAGAATCGTTTACCTGGAATGAGTGCTTGATTGGATTCTGGTGAGGATTGTTTGAGCCTGATGGCCAGTCCAATCCAATCCAATCCAATCCAATCCAATCCAATCCAATCCAATCCACTCCACCTGTGTCTGGACTCTTGAGAGAGGGTCACAAGTTGTGTTAGAGTTAGAGAAAGGAGTATGTAGTTTTAATATCTTCCTTTTTATATAGTATTCCTATAAATGAAAATTTAGTCATCCAAATTAAAAATAAAAATTGTTTTATTAGCAGTGAAATTCTATCTAGCCAGCCACGGGAAAAAAAACTAAAACAACACAGTGCCGAGCCCAGGGATCGACTCTGGGTGTGCAACAAGGAGTCAGCCACAGGAGAGTTTTTTCCCCTATGCCCACACACCTCCATCCTGGCACAAGCAGATTTTATAGGGAAAATTCTGCCTGAGGCCAAGATTTCAGCAATCAGTCTTTTGTTCCATTCAGAGTCCATAGGTTAATAAGATTTTCTTTTTTAGTGATGAGGAAGAACAATTCAGTGTCTGGAGTTGTAGAATCCCCTGATGAAATTTACAGGAATGCTGCATTCACATGTATCTGTCCGAGGATTTCCATGATGTCCATCCCGGGTCGTTCAGGTGATGATCAGCACCTGGGGTCCCGTATCTCTCCAGACATGGCTCATCTCCTGGCCAAGCCACATCTTTTACTTTGTCCTGGGTTGTAAGATAAGCTTGTATTCTATTTACCATCTGTTGAAGGTTGGGCAGGTTTGTTATCTTTTCCAAGAACCGGTTTTGCTCCTAAGAGGTAATGGTTTGTTAGTGGGCCATTGACTGATTCAGTGCAGGGCTGGTAACGTAACACCATCCTATTGTGAGATGTTCCACCCAGAGGGGGAAGCCAAGCACTCTTTTATTGGATATAAGGGGGTACCTTTTTGGGGACAGAGCAGCTCTTTACTTTGGGGGATTGCCAGAGAAGCAGCTCTTTTCGGCGGCACTCGCAGAGAAGCAGCTGGAGCGGAGTGAGGCGGCGGCAGCGGAGCTCGGAGGCAGCCCTGGCGCAGAGGAAGACCGGCCCCACTGCCACCAGATCTTCAGAGGAAAACTATACCCTTCAAAAGATCACCACTGCAGCTGCAATTCATCAATCACTGCAAGAGGATCAATCATCCCAACAAGACTGCTACTGGCACCCCGAATCCTCAGGTTGTGGACTTTTTCACTAGTTTTGTTTGTACCGATTGCATTTGCTTTTTTTTAAATTGTTATCTAGTTTTCTCCTAGTAAAGAATAGTTACTCCCATTCCCATATCTTTGCCTGAGAGCCCTTTAATTTAAAGATCCTGGTAATTCGGAGGGAGGGGGGTTTGCCTTCTCCATTGCACAGGAGGCTTTGCCCTCTTTCACAGACTCCTGTCTTGTCGAACCAAGACATACTTGTAAATCAGTTTCCAGTATACACCCGGTCTCACCTGCGAGGGTCGGGGGGACTAATACAAATGAGCATATTCTAACAAGTATCCAATATTACACATTTCATACAAGGAATGACGCAAATTATGTTTACTATACGTAACAGAATATTAATGTATATTAGCCATAGTTATAATAAAGAAATCAATCAGCCTTCTGAATTGAGTCAGACATTGTCATTTCTTCCCATTTACAATAAGCAACCATGCAGTCGGGGAGTTCTGTTGGAGCAGTTGCTGGATTCAGAGGCCCATGGGCCAGAATAAAAGCTCTGGATTAAAACCCTCCATCAGAACTGCCTCCTTTCCTTCATTTTCACTTCAAAAGCTTCTCCAGCAGATGGAAACCTGAGGGAGCAGACCCTCTACGAGAGGAAGCTCCATCCCGCCGCCACCAGAGCTCTGGCATGCATGGACTTGTCTCCATGTGCCCAGCTGAAACATCCAGCTAGCCAGAAGTGTCTCTGGGGTGAGAGACCACAGTTGCCACTATTTGGATCAGCCGAAGGGGCCAGAATAGCCAAGGCATGTCCCGGCCTCATTATTGGCAATACCAATAGGTCCCAGTGTGCCACTGGCAGCTGGGGCCTCAACCACCTCCTCTCTCCACAGCAGCGCCTGTGCAGCCTCACATGATTGGAGAAAATCTTCACTTGCAGAGACCTGTACCTGCCATCAGCCATCCCCAAGCCAGGTTCCAAGATCTCGTCCACAGCTGCATTATCAGCTTGTTGCTGGGGCATGGTGATACCACCCAGAACAGGACCCTCTGTCCCCGAAGGTGCTGGCCCTGGTGTCTGGCCAGGACTGAAGGGAGGCCCCTCCTGCCAGGGAAGGGCTTGAGCAACATCTTTGGGCTTCAGCTCAGGTGGGTGCTACCACCAGCACTGGCAGAGCTGCTTGTCTGGGCACAGCCAGGGGTGGGCAGGCAGCGGCTGGGCAGGGGCTCCTGGGACAGCACGTTTTGGCTTTGCTTTTCATTTTAGAATTTACAAAATTTTAGAAATATTTAGATTTTTTCTTTTTTTAGGAAGAAAACCCCAAAAATTTCTTCACTTTTTCTATAGTAGTTTGGATTTTTCGCAGTAGATTTAAAATTTAGAAAAACTTAGAACATTTTTATACTACTAGAGTAAAAACTTGAATTGCATTTAATTGGTCATCTTTTGGGAAGAGCTAAGACAACCCAGGGCACCTAGTCTGCTGGAGAGGCTCTTTTCCCACTGAAGATCTGTACCTAGTGACAACAACTAATGTAAAACCTTTTCCCTGATGTTTTCCAGGATTTCTGACAAGCTCGCCTCTTAGTCTTCAGAGGCAAACTTTGAGCACAGTGGGAACCTCCTGCTGTGCAGGTAGGTCTCCTCTTTTTATCTTGGTTTAGGGCAAATTTGGGAGATGACCTCCAAAAGGGTTTCTGAGAAAACAGCATCCCTGCACCCAGCTAGTTTGGAAAAATATTTTTTTTTTAGAGAAAAGTGGAAAAAACCTCTATATTTAACAGGCAAAGCATTCACCGTCAGGAAAAGAAAAAAAAAAAAAAGAACATTATTAAACACTAAAACCTCTCGCTGCTTAGAAGAAATGACAAGGTCAGAAAATCCCCTCTGTGGGCTGTGGCTCTGCAAACTCATTCTGTTATCAGTCCCTCTGGCCCTGGAAATGCCACAGCCCAGGCCCAGCCTGGTGGGCCACAGGTGTGAACTGCTGGGGCTCTTCTGGGTGTTCAGTCCAGAGCAGGTTGAAACAGTTCCACGAAAAAAGAAAAACCACAGTCCAGAGAAATTCCCTGCCTCAGCTAGCTAAATGCTAACTAAAAAGCAAAGGAGAGCTCTATCCTGCTGTCTTGTCTGTCCACAGACAGCAGAGTCCAGGAGAAGGATGTGGGGGAGCAAGTGCAGTTTCTGACAACAAACTCTGCGCTTCTTCTTGCCTCCCCCTTCACTCTTGGAACCAGTCCTAAAGGTGCACAACTAATTTCTGGGCTAAACTGACAAATGGGGATACAAGCATCATAAAGTTGCCCCAGGACAGTGTCCCAGCTGTAACTGGGGCCTCAGGTACCTCCCTTCTCAGCATCTGCTCCTCTGAATGGGGCAAAGAATTCTAAGAACGGCCAAACAACTCAGTCAGGGACACATCTGCCCGCATTTCCCATCTCCATGCCCATGCCTGATGTCCCTGTCACAGCTGCATTACCAGCTTGTTGCTCTGCAGATGCTGCCTCCACCCAGACAAGACCCTGTGTACCTGAAGGTTTTTCTGAGTAATGGCCCTTGGATGAAGCAAAACATTTACAGTCAGGGCAGTCCATATGTACAGAAGGGGGTACACTCTGGGGGTACAGCTGAGACCATGAGGTCACAGAGGGCTCTGGGGTCACAGCAGGCTGAGGTCACAGCGGGCTCTGGGTCACAGCAGGCTGAGGTCACAGCGGGCTCTGGGTCACAGAGGTCCCAGAGCCCCGTGGCTGCACAGCACCACAAGGCCCGAGCAGGCAGTCCTGGAGCACAACTGCTGCGGCAGCAGCGGCGGTGGCAGCAGCGGTGCTGACATTGGGACAGCGGTGTCAGGACAGTGGTGGCAGCGAGAGCGGCGGGACTGGCACAGGGCAAGGCACCATGGCCCTTGCTCTGCGCCTCCTCCTCCTGCTCCTCCTGGCCGTGGCCCTGCCTGCCAGGGCTGCCCAGGCTGCTCCGCTAAAAGTGGGGGGAATAGGTGAGCTGGCACCTGGCTCCCCTTTCCCGGGACAGCGCTCCCTGTTCCCCGGGAAGCGCTGGGGATGGTTTTCTCCTGGGCTTTAGGGAGGGTTTCCTCTGTAGGAGGGAGAGAGCCCCCGTGGGCCCTGGGCAGCCCCATTTTCCTCTCCAGGGATGTTACACAGGGCAGGGAAAGAGGGTGGAGGGTGACGAGGAGCCAGCCCAGAGCTCCCCAGGCCCCTGTGCATCTTTGGCCTTGCCCATTGCCACCTGGTTTCCACAGCCTTATTGATCCCCTTGAAGTGCCCAGTTCCCTGACGCAAAAGGGGATTCAAGCGCAATGGAAATGGGTCTGGTCTCTGCTTCCCTCTAGATTTGGATCACGACTTGAATTATTTGCAAGTGACGGTGAATAACACTTTAAAGATCTTGGAGAATGCTGGAGGCAAGTTCTGCATTTTCCTTTTTCCTGACGGCATAATCAGTATTAGTGTGGCAAGAACTTACTAGTGCCATTTTCGTTGAGGGTTGAAGAATTCTTAAAACTTTTCCCTGCTCCCTTTCTGGAGCTGTGAGTGATTCCCCAGGATCACTGTCAGTGGGAGGAAGGAGCATTTAGCTGTCAGTTTTCTTCCTGTGTGCAATGCCAGTGTGTCCTTCCGTGTGCTCTGTGCAGCCACAGAGAAGAGCAGACAGGGAAGGGGCAGGGCCCAGGGCTGTGTCCCAGGGCTGAGCCTTGGGTGCAGCCTGAGGATCTCCTAATTTGCCACGGGAGCTATTCTGTCCTGCCTTTCTTTGCAGCTGAAACTGTTGGTGAAGGTGGTGCAGCTTCCCCACCCATACCCATTACTTCGCCTCTGGGAGATGCTGAGGGTAGGTCAAGGCCTTTCCCCCTGTGAGAGCTGCCAGCTCAGAGCCCAGAGCTCGGCCAGGGGGGCATTGCTGCAGGTGCCAGGACAGAATCACACACATGTGTGCCCTCGCCCTGAGCCATCCCCTCACTGCTCCTGCGGCTCAGTGCTGCCCGTGCAGATCTGACAGAAGCTTCTGTGGCTGTTGAGATACAGGTGTGGCTGCAGGGAGGACTTCTCCAGCTCCTTTGCTGGTTACTGCCCACAAGCCCAGCTCCCATCTCAGGGGTGAGTAGTGTGTCCCTGCTGATCCCACAGAGCATGGGTTTTGTGGGATCCCTTCCTGGGAAACGGCATTGTTTTGCTCTAAGGTCCTCCAACAGGAAAGAACAAAGCTACAGGACGCAAGAAACCCCATGAGCCATCTGAAAACATGAGGCAAATGCTGAAGGAAATTCTGCAGGCAGGACAAGGTGGGTGCATCTCCTCAGCCTTCCCCTGGGACTCAGCAGCCGGGGGCTTTCCCTGCACATCTGGACAGGCCGTGGCCGGCACAGCGGGAAGGGATCCATGGCAGCCTCGCTGCCCCGCTGCTGCTCTCATGCCCTGCAGGGCTGTTTCCCAGGCTGGCCTGGCTGCAGCTTCTCCCCAGCCTCTGCAGGAAGGCATTTGGCACCAGCAGACAGGGAGCCCAAATTCCACCACAGCCCATGCCCACCCTGAGATCCTCTGCAATTTCCCAGTCTCAAGGCAGATTAGGAGTAGTGGTGGTGTGGAGCAGGGAGTGGGTCATAGCCTACCCAGAAATTTTATGGGGATTTCCTGATCCTTAACCATGCTTTCCTTTGACAAGCATTGCCTCCTGAAGGTGCCACCTCCACTATGTGGAACAACCCCGCCTGTGTCTTTTCTTTTCTCCAGAAGTGGATGTAGAAGCTGGTCTGAAGGCGGCATTTCCCAAAGGAAGCAGTGGCTCATTGGCAGCCTCTGCTGCAGGAAGGGAGGTGCTGCCAGGCACAGTCACAGGAGGTAATTGCTGTGCCTCTGGGCCTGTGCTCTGCTGAGGCTTGAGCTGCCCTCCCTGTTGCTTGGCAGTGCGGGCACAGCCTGGACAGGGCCGGCACAGCCCAGAGGAATTGTTATGCTCAGGGCACTCGGGTACTGAGCAGTCCTGCTGGGGTCCCTCCATGGGAGACACGTCCCGAGACCTGGGAACAACTGCACGGGGTGCCCATGGTGGGGAAAGGGCAGAGGGGGAGGGCAAGGCTCCAGGGTGTCCTGTAAAAGCTCTGCTATCTCCCGTTGTGGCAGGGGAGCTGTTCCAGCAGAAGGACGATGGGCAGTTGGTAGGACAGGAGGGAGGGAGGGAGGGAGTTAGGAAAGGATATTTGCAGCACTGCCAGCTGCAGTTTTCCCCAAGGATTAAAGAGAGTTTCCTTTGTGCAAGTGAGAGAATCCCCATGGGCCGCATGCTGCTCCAGTTTCCTCTCCAGGGATGTTGCACAGGGCCTGCAAAGTGGATGGGGATTGACCAGGAGCCAGCCCAGAGCTCCCCAGGCCCCTGTGCAACATCGGCCTTGTTCTTTCACATCAGGCTCCCATGACCTTCCCCAGCCCCCTGAGGCAGAAGGGGATCCCAGCACACCATGGAAATGGTTCTGATCTTTGCTCCCTTCTAGATTGGGAACAGACCATGGATTATCTGGAAGGCCTGCTGGATTACGGTTTGAGACTCTTGGGAAATGCTGGAGGTAAATTCTCAATGTACCTTTTCTGACAGAATAGGCAGCAACAAGGTGGCAAAAGCTCATACATTTGCCCTTTCCCTTAAGACCATCTCAAGTTAGATGGATTCAGGAAAATCTGCCTGCTCCCTTCTCAAACCCTGAGTGATCCCACAGGATCACTGTCAGTGGGAGGAAGGAGCATTTAGCTGTCAGTTTTCTTCCTGTGTGCAATGCCAGTGTGTCCTTCCGTGTGCTCTGTGCAGCCACAGAGAAGAGCAGAGAGGGAAGGGGCTGAGCCCAGGGCTGTGCCCCGGGGCTGAGCCTTGGGTGCAGCCTGAGGATCTCCTAAATTGCCACGGGAGCTGTTCTGTCCTGCCTTTCTTTGCAGATAACCCTGCTAGCAAAAGTGATCTGGCTTCCCAACCCACGTTCAGGATTGAGCCTCTGGGAGATGCTGAGGGTAGGTCAAGGCCTTTCCCCCTGCGAGAGCTGCCAGCTCAGAGCCCAGAGCTCGGCCAGGGGGGCATCGCTGCAGGTGCCAGGACAGAATCACGCACGTGTGTGCCCTGGCCCTGGGCCATCCCCTCACTGCTCCTGCAGCTCAGTGCTGCCCGTGCAGAAGTGCAGAGATGGCAGAAGCTTCTGTGGCTGTTGAGTTACAGGTGTGGCTGAAGGGAGGTCGTTACCAGGTCCTTTGGTGGATGTTGCTCGCAAGCCCACCTCCTATCGCAGGGGTGAGTAGTGTGTCCCTGCTGATCCCACAGAGCATGGGTTTTGTGGGATCCATTCCTGGGAAACGGCATTGTTTTGCTCTAAGGTCCTCCAACAGGAAAGAACAAAGCTACAGGACGCAAGAAACCCCATGAGCCATCCGAAAACATGCAGCAAATGCTGAAGGAAATTCTGCAGGCAGGACAAGGTGGGTGCATCTCCTCAGCCTTCCCCTGGGACTCAGCAGCTGGGGGCTTTCCCTGCACATCTGGACAGGCTGTGGCCGGCACAGCAGGAAGGGATCCATGGCAGCCTCGCTGCCCCGCTGCTGCTCTCATGCCCTGCAGGGCTGTTTCCCAGGCTGGCCTGGCTGCAGCTTCTCCCCAGCCTCTGCAGGAAGGCATTTGGCACCAGCTGACAGGGAGCCCCAACTTCGCCACGGGCCATACACACCCTGATGTCCCCTGCAATTTCCCAGTCTCCAGAAGATCAGGAGGGGTGGCGGTTTGGAAAAGAGAGAGACCTGCCACAGCCCCAAGAGCCTGGGCCTTTTCCTGATCCTTATCCATGTCTTTGACAAGGATTGCCTCCGGAAGTTTCCAGCCCCCTGATGTGTAATGGTTCCATCTGATTCACCTGTGCCTCTTCCTTTCTTAAGGGATGGACAGAGGCGCTCTATGGAAGGCCGCATATCCTGAAGGAAGGGAGGCGATGCCAGGCAAGGGCACAGGCACAGGAGGTGATTGCTGTGCCGGGCTCAGCCAAGCTCAGCCCTCGGCGGGGCTGTGTGGCAGCAGCTCTTCCCCAGGTTCTGCCCTTGCACGGCCCGGCAGCAGCCAAAGCCGGAGGCGCCTGGGCTTCCGGGCCTCTGGAGCTCGTTGGCAGCCCCGGGGAATCGGGACTCTGCACCAACGTCCCTCCCGCTGCAGCTGCTCCCGCAGCCGCCCTGAGTGCCCAGAGGCCCCAGGCACAGGAGCAGCCCCGGGCGGGAGCCCTGCTGCCAGCCCAGGGCCAGAGCCAGCCCTGGCTCCCGGCTGGGCAGGGGCTGCACTGGCTCCTGACAGGGCCTGGCTCTGTCCCCTGGGGCTGGGGGAGCTGTCCCAGGGCAGGGAGGGCCAGGGCTGGCAGGGGCTGCTCAGGGATGGGTTTGGCCCCTGTCCCTCCAAGCAGCCACGGCCCAAGCAGCTGCGCTGGCCCCGGGCTCTCCTCCCAGCCTGCTGGGCTGTGTTGGGAGGCACAGCCTGTGCCAAGGGTCGGCAAGGTGCCTGCAGGCCCCAGCTCTGGGCAAACAGAGAACGTCCTGGCCGTATCCACCGTGCTGCCAGCTCAGCAGTGCAGCACAGCGCGGGCTCACGCTCCCCATTGCTCCCACAGATGCAGCCGGCCCCACAACACCTGTTCCCGATGCCCAGAACAGCCTCAGAAGTGGTTGCTATTGGGAAACACACTGTGTGCTACAGTTAATTGCAGGTCTGCTTTTTTTGGAGCTTATCTTCATGTTGCCCTGTGTTGGAATCTGGTGTTACTGGAAGAGAAAACGGTGAGTGTTTTCATCATCTTTCCCTCAAACAGTTTCTTTTAAAAGTCTAATGTAGATGGGAAACATTTCCAGTCAGGCTGCAGTGGAGTTGTGGCCAGTCCATGGCTGTCCAAAGAACTCTGCTGAGGGTTCTTCTGCTGCCCAGTGCTTTCCTTGGCCTCTTCATTGCTGGGCCTTGTCCTGGGGGGCCGCTGGGGCTGCAGCCAGTGCTGGCTCCCCCTGGGGCTGCCTGGCCAGGAGCAGCCCCAGGGGCACAGGGCAGAGGCACAGCAAGGTGGGCAGGAGAAAGAGCGGGGACGAGATGGCCCCTGAAAGGCAGAGGTGCTTGGGGGCTGCTCCTGGCCAGGGAGCTGCCCAGAGCCGTCCCCTGCTCGCCGGGGCCTCGAGGGGCAGCTGTGCAGCTGGGCCAAGGTGTGCCAGCCGCTCCAGCCGTGCTGGGGAGCCTTGCCAGCTCTGGGCCCTGCTGTGCACGAGGGTCCCCGTGTGCCACTGGCAGCTGGGGCCTCAGCCACTCCTCTCTCCACAGCAGCGCCTCTGCAGCTTCAGAAGACCAGACAAGGACTTCAGCCACGGAGACCTGTGCCTGTCATCAGCCGTCCCCAAGCCAGTTTCCAACAGCCCTTCCAGAGCTGCATTGCCCACTTACTGCTGGGGACATGCTGCCACCACCCATAACAGAACCCTCTGTTCCCAAAGGTGCTGGCCCTGGTGTCCAGCCAGGACAGGAGGTGCAGCCCTCCTGCCAGGGCAGGGCCTGACTCCAGCAGCATCTTTGTGCTTCAGCTCTGGTCCCTGGGTGCTACCACAAGCACTGGTGGAGCTGCTTGTCTGGGCACAGCCAGTGCTGGGCAGGCAGCAGCTGGGCTTTGGGCTCCTGAGACCAGCAGCTACTGCATTTATTTTTCATTTTGCAAGATTTATGAATATTTTTCATAGATAATTCTCCAAATATTTTGTCCCTTTTCCCACAACAGTTCTATATTTTTCAAAGTAGTTTTAGAATTCAGAAAAACTTAGAATATTTTTACACTTCTAGAATAAAAATTAAAATTGTATTTAATTGGTAATCTATGCTCTACTAAAAACTAAGACACCCTATGACTCACAGCTTGCTTCAGAGGCTCTTTTCTCACTGGAGACTTGTGCTTAATCACAACAACTAACCTAAAACCTTTTCTCTGATGTTTTCTGGGATTCCGGACAAGCTCACCTCTCAGTCTTCAGAGGCAAACTTTGAGCACAGCAGGAATCTCTACAAGTCACCATCTTTGTTTGCTTCTGCCTGTGTCACAGAGCGGGGGCTTTGCTCAGCTTCCTGCCGCCCCGCTCCCCCCAAGCCTGTCCTGAGCCCTCTCCTGCAGCTGCTGCTCTGCCATGGAGCTGCTGTGAAACACAACAGCTCTACCACACCCGCTCAGCAGGACTGGAGAAGTTTTCTGGCCTTGCTTACATTAGGCTGGTGACTTCTCTAGACACAAGCTGAGCTTTTGAACGCTATGTCTCACCTGGCACAGGAACTGATGCTGCCTTTCTCATGGAGGCTAAACTCCCATGGGCTTTAAAAGCTTTCTGGCCAGCATAAGGCTTGGAAAACCATTTAATGCAGCCATTTAGTATTGAAAATGTCCGAGTCTATGTATCAAAGTAGCTTGCTTAAATGCTGGAGCCCTCCAGAGAATCCCTCCAGGGCATATCTGTCTCTCCCCCACCTCTGCCTCCATGACTGCCAAACTGCACCTTTGAGAGTTCTTTTCTCCAGAAGCTGAATGGCACCATTTTATTAGGGGGAGGGAAAAAAGAGAAAATGTTCTATGATACTATCATCATCATCATCACAATGAACTGCAAATTATTTAAATGACATCAACAACTCAGACTGTGGACTTACTTCTCAGAGTGCAGCAGTGGCTTTACTATCCCTTGAATCTGCAGATGTGCTACGGTCTTTAAAATCCGTTTCATGCTTACCTAATTTGGAGTGAAGCACAGCTCTGTGAGAGCTTTAGGGATTGGGCCTACCCTGGCACTCTCGTGTGTCTGGAGTAACCTGCCCAAGGCATCTGCCACCTGAAGAGCAAAGCAGGGTACGGAAAAGCACAGGCTGCAGAGCAGCTCGAACTGCAGGGAGCCCATTCCTGTCAGGAGTAACACGATGTCATGGTTTGACACTGGCACAATGCCAGCGCCCCCATGAAAATGTAACCTATCAATTGAATGCTGTGAAACGTGATCGAGAACAGAGCAAAGCAGGCCAAACTTAATAACAAGGGGAAAACTTTATTACATTACTACTACTATAAAAGGAAAAAAAAAGGGAGGAAAAAAACCACACACAAAATTTGAAATGAAAACCTTTCAAAACATTCCTCCTCCCACCACCCACCTCCAACAAACCACAGCGAGACACGATCGGATCCTTAATCAAGTCTTCACCCTTCAATATAATCAATACTGAGTCCATTGGGGGAGAGGGGAGTCCCCCTAGCACCATAGACCCCCAGGAAAAATAGCTGCCACCTCTTGTGTTTCCATGTCACACATGGCACCGCCCAAACACACCGAGCCAGTGTGACACTCTCCTCTCCATGTCACAGTGCTCTCACCACCGTGCATGGACGGAGACTGCTTATAGGGCCCCTTTAAGGATGCTTTGCCAAGGACCAACAGGAACAACAGTACAGTGTCTCATTTTAGGACTACAGTCCCCCCCATTTTCCCCTGGGGCTGGGGGTCCAAGAACAGAGATCGCCTTCTCTTCTTCTCTGAAGACGGAGGGCAGCCTCACACCCTCCTCCGCTTTCCTCTGTTCATCCCTGAACTGGTAGTTGCTGGAGGAGTTTCTTGGCTCACCATTGCATCCCCCTAAAATGCAGTCTCTCTTGAAGGAAGAATTGGTTCAGTCTATGGCTGACAAAAAGACTCCAGCCAACAGCCACTCCATCATCTGCCCCCAGCCTTCTTTCTCTAACAACTGAGGTCCCTGGCTGTCTCTCTTTCCTTCAAATTGAGGAGGAGCAATATTTCACAAAGCCTTCATTTCACAGGAAAGGGTTAAAATTCCTGGACTCCACAGATGGCTGAAATCTCTAGCCCAGGACGCTGTGCTGTCTCCCAGGCTGGGCATATTCCCCCCTCCTCCTCCTTCTCCTCTGCTGGCAAACTCCCGGGTGTCTGCAGGCTCTCTTTGTCTTTTCCTCTAGGCTGGGGGGGGGAACAAAGACATCTCAGACGTTCTCCACCCTTCCGTCCGCAGGAACTGGCCCAGCTCGGTTTCAGACCCTTCACCCCCTGGCCTACCTCTGCAGGCCACATGGCTTCCCCTTCCCCACCCAGCTCATGGCTGGGCAGGAGAGGTTTGCACTCTCCAATGACCGGAACCAAAGAGAGCGAGTTCTCCTGGGAGTTCTGCTTTTAACCCCTCTGTGTTCTCAGAAGCGTGCCCACCTTCAATTGGTCACCCCAAGTGTCAGTATCCAAACCTGACCCCGGACTGGGCTGACCTCTTCCTTCCAAGAAAATTCTTTTCCCGTGTCAAACCACGACACATGACCATCCCACCTTAGGACTGGTTTTTGTGAGAAACAACTGCTCACTTTAAAATTTTTAAAATGTTTATTAAACATTTACAAAAACATAAGAGAAGGACTAATAAGGAAGAACAGGCCTGGGAAGGCCCCCTGCCCCATGGCTGCCTGCCAGGTGGCTGCCTCATCTTCAAGATTGATGCTTCACCTTTCACATTCCTGGAGGGTGCATCAGCCACCCTGGCCCCTCCCAAAGTCTGTCAGTCAACCCTTCTTTGCTCTTTATTGGTGGAATTTATTTCTTGTAGCTGCATTTGAAGGTCAGGTGTTGTCACGTCGCATCCCCCCAGCAACAAGCTTTTCCATTCCTAACTCTCCCATGCAAGGGGTATATGTTGACACCTATTGTGGTGGACCTCCACCTCAGGGAATGACGTGCATTGACTCCATGTTTGCAGAAGGCTGAACAAAAGCTTTATTAAGCTGTCCTATATTACACTATACTAAAAACTATACTACTGCTATACTGAAGAAAAACCTATGACACTTAGAGACAGTCCAACACAGAGTGGCTCCAGTTGGTCAAATGAAATCAAAACACCATCACCAGAGTCCAATGAAGAAATCCCTCTTTGGTAAACAATCTCCATTCCACATGTGCCAAACAACAGATGCAGCAAATGAAGATAATTGTTTTTCTTTCTCTGAGCTTTCTCACAGCCTTCCCCAGGATTTTCCTGGGAAAGTCTGTGTCTCTCACTATTCAAAGGATATGTGAATACCACACATGCCTTCTTTCTACCTGTCCTAGAAAGCCCACCTGTTCCAGGTGGGAACAATAGGGAGTGGAGGGGAAGGGGACTGTGGGGAGAAGACAGAACATCTAAACAACAAATCACAAAAACATAACTCTGCATTAGTAAAGCTTCTCTTAAGATACACACAATATTCATCCCTTAATTGCGAGAGCCAATCATCTCATTATCTATCTATTACAGTTTGGATGGAGACCAGAACTAATACCTTGCAAAAGGAAAAGAGGGTACAAAGGTCCCTGCAGTCCCCTGGCCTGGTAATCCAGCCAGTGGGGAAAGGAAGAGGGCAGCATGTGGCCAGGAGTTTAAAAGGAGGCTGTGTCCTCCAAAACTTTGAGAGAGAAAACCCCAGCAGCAGATGTTCCCATGGACTCTCTCCCTTTATTCAAATAAAGATGCAGGGCTCCTCTGGCTCCCTTATGGACACTGGCTTTTCACAGTGTGGTTTGTATGCACACCCGTTTCCTTGTATCAGAGTATCACCAGCCTGCAGTGACTCCCTGCCACTCTGGTCTGCAGAAGAAATGGAACTAATTTCCATTAAGGCCCTCCCAGAGGGAAGGAAGAGCACACCCAGAGGAGACAAGCAACCCCTGCAGGCATCCAAACTTCTGCACCAGATGCCGAGTGAGTCGCAGAGGGGATGTAGTGGGTGCATTTCCCTCAGCCTTCTGCTGAGACTCAGCAGCCGGGGGCTTGCTCTGCACATGTGTGTTGGATAATACACCAAGTTTATTTTTTTTCATTTCTTTAGTCAGGATTGTTATGGACAAATTCAATTGGGGAGGCCAATTATAGATAAATCAATTAACAAGAATTTATTTAGCAAGCGGTATTAAGCAAAAGAACAGCGCTGGGTGGCCGGGGAGTCTCTGTTCTGCCACGGCGCACCTTCCCCCTTTTACCTCTTTGTTTTTATAGTCCCTTTTTTTTTTCTGGTTGACGTGTTTTCTCCCGATGTACTCTTCGCCGGTGGAATTGGTTGCTAGGGGGTGTTTTTTCTCCCCTTGGTGGTCATAGGAATGAAGGCTCCTCATCTTCCTTGCGGATGGTCCTTGGCCTAAAAGTTAACTTGTATATAGTTAGTTACACAGTCTTCTATGCTAGTTGCATCTGCACAATTCTTAAGCAGAATACTTGCTGTTTACCCCCCTTTCTCCTTCTCCTCCCACATCTTGAGATTCCCTACTCCATTCAAATTCTTATCTCCTTTGATGTTCGTTTGATGAACAAAGACCTTTTTATTTATTACAATCCCTCCTTTTTCTCTTTACCAATTGGTTCATTAAAACACTTTAACTTTTGGTAGCTTAAGACCAGGATTTTATCTACTTTTGAATCTCTGGGCAATGCTTCATACCTATCTCTAATAAGCATTAGATGAGCTGCCTCTAGTCTTCCTTTTATAATGACTATGATTTTATTAAAAATGCAAGGTTTGAAAGTTAAACTTAGTAACAACAATATTATGGGACCTGCAATCTCCCTTTTACAGAATTTATCCTTAAGTGCCATACTCCAGAATTTTGCACCTCTCAGGGTACCATGAGACCTTTAGAAATTTATCTGGATGGGTGGCAGCCTAGGCAGTTGCTATGGCTTTACAGCCCTAATACTCACAGATATTCCCCAGGATAATTTCAATATCCCCCCACCCGGATTGGAACTAGGACACCAATAGGTAGCCCGGAGTTCAGGTTTACTCCATCTCCACATAGAGTTTACCAAGTCCTCATTAGTAACAAAAAAAATGGGAGCTACAGTGGTGGCATTATGCTTAACAACTTTCCCTTGGTCTATTTTGGTCAGAGTCCAACCAACCCCTACCACTTGCTCTATAACCAGCAAACACCATCCCTACCTTTTAATTAGGGTCACTGCCTGCATCTGCTGCTGGGGAAAACTGGGTGGTGTGCATAGTCCCCTTGACCAGGCCAGGTACAAGATATAACTAATATGCACTGAATTTGCCAGCAAGGGTGGAGTCCAAACTGCCCCAGGGTTTGATTATCATTATCTCCCCATTCCCAGTGTTTGTTTTGACATGTTATTGCCGGGCTCACCTTTATCCTTGGGAGATCAGTATCCTTGAGGCAGTTCTTGAAATACCTTTGAATTGTCCCAGTCTGAGGGCTCTTTCCTCCACCGCTTCTTATCCTTCTACCTCGCTCACCGACTCGGTTGCTCCGAGCCGCGAGGCGCACCATCTTCTCGGCAGCAAGGATATTCTTCAGGAGGACCCTTACTCTGTTTTTGTTGCCTCTTTTTGAATGATTTCCAGATTTTATCCTTCACTTGTAGTGAGTCACACTGAATCCCAGGTAAAGTTTTCCAGCAATTCCCTTTTATAATTTGAACAATTAAGGGAATTGGTTCGTTGGAGTGGAAACAACAATTTTCGGGTGTAGCCCCCTTAATAAACACTTCCCACCACTCTTGGGATTCCCTTGGTAGGGTCCCGTTCTCTTCTCCAATCCTTAGGACTGACTCTGTCAGTTCTCTTTCTAACTGATAACACCTTTACAAATACCCCTAGGAGAAGTGCCTCTATAACTATGGACCCACCACCATTCCTGGCAAATTTTACAAATAGAGCATACAAAAAGGTAACAATTACAATCCTTATTTGTACAATATACTCTAAATCATTAGTTATCGGATATCCATAGTCCAATATCTCACTCTACCAGCTGGTTCGTACAATTCTTACTGAGTCCATTCAGTCCATTTAAATGTGACCTTAAGGTCCCCGGGCTGGCTGGTTATTCTCCACGGCTCTTCGGCAGCAGCAGGAATCGGTCCCTTTATTCGGCTCACATGGGTCCATCCCTCCTCGGCGGTTCTGCCTGCAGTTTCTGTAGTTAGTAAAACAACACAGGGGCCTTCCCAATTTGGGGTTAGTGAGGTTTCTTTCTAGATTTCTTATTAACACCTTATCACCTGGATTTATATTGTGGATTGCTAGGTCTAAAGGAGGTTGTTGCACTAGTAACCCAGCTCTTCTAGGCCCTTCCCGAGCCTTCATAAGTTACCTGACATATTGGTTAATTTGTTGATTACTTATTTCAGGGTGATCTATAGGAGAATCCATGTCATACGGCATCCCATAAAGCATTTCAAATGGAGAAATTCCAATATCAGTTCTGGGCTGAGTTCCTATATTCCTATATTCCTATATTCCAAGGCTAAAGGTAAACATTTTACCCAAGATAATTGTGTTTCATACATCAATTTAGTTAGTTGTTTTTTAATTTTCCCATTTACCCTTTCCACTTTACCTGAGCTTTGTGGATGCCGGGGAGTATGATATTGCCACTTTGTTCCTAGAGCTGTAACTACTTCTTTAATTATTTTGGAGGCGAAGTGTGGCCCTCTGTCAGAGTCTATTACTTCTGCTAGTCTTTAGCAGGGGATTATCTCTTCTAATAGTATTTTTACTACTGTTTGTGTAGTTGCCCTGGAGGTAGGGAATACCTCTACAAAGTGAGTCAAGTGATCTATTATCACCAATAAGTGCTTATACCTTCCTACTTTAGGCAAATCAGTAAAATCGATTTGAATGTGGGAAAACGGTCTATGTGCCAATTCCCATCCCCCCATTTCCCACACCACTCAGGATTTCTCACACCTGGGTCTACTCCTGGGTCAGGGGTCTCTTCAGCCCCTCTAGAAATCTCAGCCCTCATTCTAGAGAGACTGCAGACTGTATAGAGAAAGCTTACCAGATTAAACACCAGGAAGATGGTCTCATTAACAGTCAGGGGAAACTGAACATTCTCTAATAGGGAGCTAAGAGATTCAGAGGAGAAGAAGGAAAGCAAAGGTTGAAAAGCCTCATCCCCTGCTTCCCCTCTAACAAACTAGCTGCACAACCATGACTATGAGCCATGCATTCCTGGAACAGACCTCAGCACCTTTATAAACCCCCTGCAAGCCATGACACCCAAGCCCAGCCTGATGGATATTCTGGTCAGTGCCCTTCTACTGCAAAAACTACATATTAGGGACCATACCAGAGCTATTCCTGGATAAAAAAATAAACCTAGGGACCAGAGAGGGATTAAGATCTCAGAAGACCCTAGGGACCAGAAACTCATGCAGGCCTCCACCCCAAGAGACACTATGAATTCAAACAACATAACCAGTAACTGCTCCATACCAAGACAAAGTAATTGGAACCAAAATATGATTACAACGGGGTTTTATCCACTCTCTCAAGCCACAAGTTGGGCAGCAAAATATTTGTCCTAGTTTAGGGCAAATTTTGGAGAAAACCTCTGAAAGGAGCCCTCAGAAAACAAACCACACGGCCCATCCCCACCCACCTGGTTCGGGAAGAATTTTCTCGGACAGAAATTGAAAAGAACCTGTTTATTTAACAAACAAAACCCTTCCCAGCACTAAAAAAATGAACAACATCAGATGACAACAAAACTCTTTCAGCACTCTGAAGAGATGACAAATCCAGAAAGTCTCTCCTGGGAGTGGTCGCCCGGGTCTGGGCGCTGGGGATTGCTCTGGGCACTGGGGATGGCTGCTGCAGATCACAGAGCGCAGGCTCTCGGTGCTCCTCGGTGTTTCCCAGTCCCAGTCCGGAGCAGGCTGGAGTGATATTCAGGAAAGGGAAAGGAAAAAAAAACAGTTTAGGGAAGAAATTGGACTGCTTAGCTAAACTAACTAACATACAAAAGCAAAGGCAAAAGCAGAAGCAAGCAAGCAAAGGAAAGCCACCAAGCAAAGCAAAACCAAGCCAGCCAGCACCAGCCTCATCTAGACAACAGACCATGGGGGAGGTGAGCCGGCTGATAACAAGACAAAACAAACCTTCACTTTCTGAGTCAGTTCTGAAAGCACAGAACATAATATCAAACATAAACAGAACACACTATTGGGGATACAATCACCATAACGTCACCCTAGGACATTCCACCACTTATCTCCATATTGTCAAGATCATGTAAAAACTTCATCAAGTAAAAACTTCCATCTTTCACTTACTCATACACATTTCCTTCCATCTCACTTACTCAAATCTTCAACACTTACACATTTCTTTCTGTCGCATGTCTGTGTGTTTTCATGTACAGACACTGGCAGTAACATCCAGCAAACAGTGATATTTGCATGAGTGTCACCCCACAATCAGATCTCCCTGAGGTACACATTGTGTTGCTCCATCTCTCTGCATTATCCACCATGTACAACCTGGTCCCTGAGCAAAGACAATTCCACGAATGAGTTTGTCTGTACTTGAGGCAGAATTGATCCACACTGTTTTACCTAACAAACCTCTGGCATGTACCACTGGGGCTTTATCTCCATCTACTGTATTCAGGGACTCAGACTGGGCAGGACCTGCTTGATTGGTGGAAACTTGGCTGTTAACTAACCAGGTGGCCTTTGCTAAATGTTGCTCCCAATTTTTGAAAGATCCCCCACCCAATGCTTTTAAGGTGGTTTTTAACAGTCCATTGTACCTCTCCACTTTGCCTGCAGCTGGTGCATGGTAGGGGATGTGGTACACCCACTCAATGCCATGTTCCCTAGCCCAGGTGTTGATAAGTCTGTTCTTGAAATGAGTCCCATGGTCTGACTCAATCCTCTCAGGGGTACCATGCCTCCAAAGGACCTGCTTTTCAAGGCCCAGGATGGTGTTACGGGCTATAGCATTAGACACAGGGTAGCTTTCCATCCATCCAGTGGTGGCTTCTACCATGGTGAGCACGTAGCGCTTGCCTTGGCGTGTCTGGGGCAGTGTGATGTAGTCAATCTGCCAGGCCTCCCCATACTTGTACTTGGACCCCCGCCCACCATACCAGAGGGGCTTCACCTGCTTGGCCTGTTTGATGGCAGCACATGTCTCACAGTCATGGATCACCTGAGAAATATTGTCCATGGTTAGATCCACCCCTCAGTCTCATGCCCACTTGTAGGTGGCATCTCTGCCCTGATGACCTGAGGCATCACGGGCCCATCATGCTAGGAACAACTCCCCCTTGTGTTCCCAATCGAGGTCTATCTTTGATACCCCTATCTTTGCAGCCTGGTCTACCTGCTGATTGTTTTGCTGCTCTTCATTAGCTCTGCTTCTGGGGACATGGACATCTACATGGCGAACCTTCACAGGTAACTTCTCTACCCAGGTACCCATATCTTTCCACTCTTCCGCAGCCCAAAGTGGTTTTCCTCTACACTGCCAGTTAGCCTCTTTCCACCTCTCCAGCCACCCCCACATAGCATTAGCTACTATCCATGAATCAGTGTAGAGGTAGAGCTTTGGCCACTTCTCCTTTCCTGCAATGTCTAGGGCCAGTTGAACAGCTTTGAGTTCAGCAAGCTGGCTTGATCCACCTTCTCTTTCAGTGGCCTCTGCAACCCGTTGTGTGGGACTCCATACAGCTGCTTTCCACTTCTGATTCATCCCTACGATGTGACAAGAACCGTCAGTGAATAGAGCCTAATGTGTTTCCTCTGCTGGCAGTTGGTTGTATGGTGGAGCTTCTTCAGCCCGTGTCACTGGTTCTTCGTCTTCATCTGTGACACCAAAACTTTCACCTTTGGGCCAATTTGTAATTAATTCCAAAATCCCAGGGCGATTCAGTTTACCAATATGGGCACGCTGCATGATGAGAGCAATCCACTTGCTCCGTGGAGCTCTGGTGGCATGGTGGGTGGAGGGAACCTTTGCTTTGAACATCCAGCCCAGTACTGGTAGTCAGGGTGCCAGGAGAAGTTGTGCTTCTGTACCAATCACCTCTGAGGCAGCCTGGACTCCCTCGTAAGCGACCAAGATTTCGTTCTCTGTTGGGGTGTAATTGGCTTCAGACCCTCTGCAGCTCCAACTCCAAAGTCCCAGTGGTCGGCCTCGAGTCTCATCAGGCACCTTCTGCCAAAGGCTCCAGGACAGACCATGGTTCCTGGCTGCAGAGTAGAGCACATTCTTCACATCTGGTCCTGTCCTGACTGGGCCAAGAGCTACTGCATGAGCAATTTCCTGCTTTATCTGGGCGAAAGCTTTCTGCTGTACAGGCCCCAGTGGAAATCGTTTTTCTTGTGGGTGACCATGTAGAGAGGGCTCACAATCCGGCTGTACTTGGTAATGTGCATTCTCCAAAAACCTGTAGCATCTAGGAAAGCTTGTGTTTCCTTCTTGCTGGTCGGTGGAGCCATCACATTGATCTTTTTGATGACCTCAGAGGGAATCTGACGCCATCCATCTTGCAACTTTACTCCCAGGAATTGGATCTCTCGGGCAGGTCCTTTGACTTTGCTCTTCTTGATGGCAAAGCTGGCTTCCAGCAGAATCTGGATGATCCTCTCTCCTTTCTCAAATACTTCCATTGCCGTGTTGCCCCACACAATGATGCCATCGATGTACTGCAGGTGCTCTGGAGCTTCACCCTTTTCCAGTGCAGCCTGGATCAGTCCATGGCAGATGGTGGGGCTGTGCTTCCACCCTGGGGCAGTCGGTTCCAGGGGCACTGCACACCCCACCAGGTGAAAGCAAACTGAGGCCTGCCCTTTGCTGCCAGAGGAATGGAGAAAAACACTTTGGCAATGTCATACATGGCATACCACTTTGCTGCCTTGGACTCCAGCTCGTGCTGGAGTTCCAGCATGTCCGGCACAGCAGCACTCAGCGGTGGAGTCACTTCATTCAAGTCCACAGTCAATCTCCATTCTCTGTCAGAAAAGTGGGGCTCGCACAGGCCAAATGGGGCTGTTGAAGGGTGAGTGGGTTTTGCTGACCACCCCTTGGCTCTCCAGCTCATGGATCATGGATCATTCCAATTCATGTAGATGGGGATCCCAGCACCTTGATTTGTCTGATACTGCCAGTCGTGCACTGTTGAAGTAGCAATTGGTACTTGTTGCTCTTCCACCCTTAGGAGTCCTACTGCAGATGGGTTTTCTGGTAGTCCAGGCAAGGTGTTCAATTGCTTAATGTCTTCTGCCTCTGCAGCAGCTATGCCAAAAGCCCACCTGAATCCCTTTGGGTCTCTGTAACATCTGTTCCGGAGGAAGTCTATGCCCAGAATACACAGGGCCTCTGGGCTGCTCACAATGGATGTTTCTGCTGCTCCTTCCCAGTCAGGCTCACCTCGGCTCCCACCAGGGTCAGTTGCTGTGATTCCCCTGTCACCCCGGCAATGGAAACAGGTTCTGCCCCCACATGTCCCGATGGCATTAGGGTACATTGCACATGAGTATCAGCTAAGGCTTTATATTTTTGTGGTTCTGATGTGCCAGGCCATCAGATCCACACCATCCAGAAGATCCAGTTTTCCAGTGCCTCTTCCTGGCTAGAGGCAGGGCCCCTCTAACCCTGGTTATTATTTCTTTCCTGGCCGTACATGGTAGAGGTACCTTCAAGGGGATCTGACAGATCATACCCAGGAGCTTGGTCATGGGAGGCTGAGGCTACCTTCACTTTACTGGAATTCCCTTGGTTAGTGTTTCCCTCCTTGAGTGGATGCACCCGCGCTGCCAGGACAGAAGTGGGTTTCCCATCCCACCTTTCTATGTCTTCCCCATGGTCGCACAGAAGGAATCACAGGCCAGCCCATGGGCTGTACCCTCTCTCGCTAGCTGGGGGATGTTGGGCTCTAACTTTGGGGCCTGTGACTTGCATGGGTGCTGCTCTGATCTTCCTCACTGTCCTGGTTCAGGGAAAATTTGGGAAAGAACCTCCAAAGGGGTTCCTCTAGGAAACAGATTCAATCGGCACCTCTCCCCAACTGGTTCAGGAAAAAATACCCCTTTGGTGGAAAATGGAAAAAACTCTTTATTAAGCAAGAAAATCTAAAGAATATTAAACAATAAAACTTCTTGCTGCTCCAAAAGAGAGATGAACTCAGAAAGTCCCCTCCCTGGGCTGCAGTTTGGCTCACTTAGTCTCTTATCAGTCCCTCTGGCACTGGAAATGCTGCGGCCCAGGCTGGGCCTGGTGGGCCACAGGTGTGAGCTGCTGTTGCTCTTCTGTGTGCTCAGTCCAGAGCAGGTTTGAGCAGGTCTGTAGAAAAGGAAAAGCCACAGTCCAGGGAACTTCTTTGCCTCAGCTAGCTAAAACTAACTAAAAGCAAAGGACAGCTCTGGTAAGTGAGCCGATGCAGGGTATTTTCCTGGCAGGTGGGTTTAGTCTCCACAAGCTGTTGCCCAAGCATGCGGAGACCACAGGGAACCCTCCTGATCCAAGGGGATCTTCACCATCACTCCCTTGGATCCTCACTCTTCCCCAAAAGGTTGGGGCATCCCCTGAGGGTACCCTCCACTCATCAGGAGGGTGCTTTTCTAGTCTCTTTCTTACCCAAAGCTGGGCTCTCCCCCAAAAGGCTGGGGTATCCCATGAGGGCTGAGAGAGTAGAAAAGACAAGAATAGGGCAGCAATTTTCCATCAAACAATGACACGTTTATAAGAATAGGGGAGAATCTAATATTTTGCAAGAAGTTCCTGACATCCATGCACCTTGTTGAAATCCAGCTGCGTCGGGCTCCTCCCCTGTAAGTTCCCCTGTGGCTTCTGTGAAGCTCCCTGTACCCTCTGTCCCTTGGACTTCCCAAAACCCTATCCTATCCTCCCTTGGGGATGGTGTTGGCCACAGCACCCCAAGTGTCCCGCCGGACACTGTTCAGAGCTCTCGAGGGAACTGCAGTGCACCCGGCACTCCTTTCCAAGGTGGCGCTGGCCACGCTGCTTGGAACCCCCTTTCCTGCCTTGACCTTTCTTCTCCAGCCCCAAGTTTCCCTCCAGCCCCACCCCTTCCGCAGAGGCCCCTGCACGAATCGCCTGTGGGGGCCAGTGCCCTTTGTTGGAAGGTGGGGTTGGACCACCCCCATTCCTTATTGCGGCTCCTCCTCTGGGGGGACGATCGCCTATGGGGCCTCCCATCAGGGGACCCTCCTTCTTGGGAGATCACCCTCTTTTATGGAGGGACCTCTTCAGAGGAAGGTGGAGCTGGAAACCCGCACCTGGAATCCTCCATTTTGTCTCTCCCTAGGATGGCGGCGCCCAGGTCCGTCCCCTTACCGATACCCCATAACACTTGTGGCAGTCACCAAAGTAATCAGATTTCGTCTTATGAACTGAATCAATTATGAATTCAATTGGTATTTAATTTTTGGAAGAATCTCCCCAAAGCCCTTGACCCTTCGTAGCCTTTGTGGAAACTGTTCAAGATCATTAACCTACAAGCTTTCACAGCTGAGATAAATGAAAAAAGGATCCAAAAAGATCAGTTTAAAACATGTTTTAAGTATAGAAAAAAGAGACATGAAGCAAGTGTTTGCCCATCAAAGTCAAAAATTTGATTCACCTGTAAAAAGAAAGATCACACAAGAAAAACTGTCCAAATTACAAAAAAAACCCCTACTATCATCATAATGAAAATAAAAATAAACAATTGAATGAATATAAGAACAAAATTATTCAAGAGTGACTGCCCAAGTTCCCCATCTATTTCCTTAATTATACCCTACCAAATGTTCCTTTTAATTTCAATATTGTCTTAAAGTTTTCACAGTATGCTTTGGAAAAAGAGTTCATTAATTTACCTGTAGGCTTTATTTAAACTTCATGATATTTGTTGATTTTTCTTTAACCATTTTCCCACATTTCCAACTAAATTTCTTGACTAAAAAATTGTTCATTATATTCTTGATACTTTAAAATAACCTGCTTGTTAAATTATATATTATAGAGAGAGGAATCGTTCTGTCCAGTTAATACCCACAGTTGCATAAAATAACATGAGCAAGACCACATCTCCATTCGCTGATCACATCCTACAAGAGCAGTGACCTCCAAAATCACTTTCAAACCCCAGAAAATGCAGATTCCTCGGAGATTCATGCTTCAAGCTCAGTCTTACTTCAAGATAATTCCACTGCAATTCCTCCCCCCGACCCTGATTCCGAATATAATAACTTTGTACATTTTATATTAAATTTCTTATGTGAAGAAGATCATTACCCCATGCGTTATGGTCACAAGTAGTTCATTTTTTCCTGATAATTTTTGAGTTCTTTTCTGTTGCTGTAATAATTTGTTATATGCTAAAATCTGTTATATGATAGATTATGTATATGATATGTTACATAATAGATTCATAAATTTGTTTTGAACCCCAGAACTCTCCTCCCTTTTGTAAAAAGAAACAGGGAGATGTTGTGGTGTGTTTTGCTTTGAATCCAAGGTTGCCCCCCGTTCTCCTGCCTAATCCACTTCCTTCCCAGTTGCCAATTTTCCCAAGCCCTTCCCTAACCTCCTCCCTTCCATGCTGTCAATCCTCCCTATCCCTACTCCTGTCTCTAGAGAGTTCGGTGTCTGTCTTGTTGTCCTCGATACCCCACTCCTTACTTTGTGTTATTTCCCTCCCCCCCATTTTCCCTGATAGGCTCATAGGCTATTTGCCCCACCTTATATTCCTCCCTTACCATATCCTCACTGGTTCACTTTCCTACACCCGCCTCCTGAGTTGCTGTATAAAAACTTCTGTTCACCCCCCGCCAGTCTTGTCGGGGAGCCCAGGAATAAATCCATCTTGTTCTACACCAAGACCCGTGTCATCGCTGTCTGTCCCTGCGCCGGACCTGCCGATAGCTGGGAATTGCAGAGCTCGCAGGGGGACGGTCGCGCCCCTGCCGCAGCCGCCCAGCACGCCCCGCACAGCGCGCTGCAACACTCCTGGTTAGGTGGAGAAGTCCGAGCTGAGCGCAAAGGTGCAGATGGAGCAGCCGTGCACCAAAATGCTCGGTGGGAAGGATGATCCAGGACCCATAGGCCTGGCAGCTTGAGCTTGCTCCAGGGGAAGGCCTTGGAGCAGATCCTCCTGAGTGCCATCCCACGGCACGTGCAGGGAACCAGGGCATCTGTGGGAGGGTGGGAAACTCTGCAGAGGGACGAGAGATCTGGGGCTCCTGGCAGGGTGTTGAGGGCTTTTGTGTGGGAGCTTGTGGGGGTTGGTGTTGGTGGGGTGTTGGGGAAGCTTTCCTGAACTGAGGATTCTTACTTGAGAGATTCTTCTGTGCCTTCGCTGCTAAGGTTTTTTTTGTGCTGAAGGCAATAACTTGAATGAGAAAATAATTTCAGCATGGAGTAAGAGCTTCTGACAGAGACCAAGTCTTGCCAGCAGTTGCTCCAGGTGTTCCTGCCCACAGCCCCTGCAGGCAGGAGCACAGCCCCCAGTGCACCTGGGCTTTGGCTCCCTCTGGCACAGAAGCCTCCCAGGGGCACAGGTCTCTGGGGCAGGAGATGGCACCAGCCCTGCCAGGGCTCGGGGGCTGGCAGGTCTGCTTGGGCAGGGACTCTGCCTCACCTGCTGGTGTCAGCGTTCCCCGGGCCCCAGGGCTCAGAGCAGCATTCCTGCCCTGGCCCACAGTTCCTTGTCCGTGTCACACCCGCAGGTTTGGGATGGCCACGAGCCAGGATGTGTCTCGAGAAGGCCGTGGCAGCTTCTGTGGAAGGCCCTGTGCCCTTCCCAGCGTGGCTGCATTGGCAGCCCTGGGGGCTCCTTCTGCTGCCCTGAGCCCACAGAGCAGGGCAGCGTTTGCTGATGGTCTGAGCTGTTCCTAAAGACTCTGTTAGTCTGTCTTGGACACTTGGGGTGAGGGATTCCTTCCAACCTGAGCCATTTTGGGTGGGCTGGGGATGCCCCTGGGCAGGGGGCAGCATGTGCAGGGGCCCTTTGTGACACACTGCAGCATGGTCACTATGGCATGGAACAGCGTGTCAAAGGGCCCTTTGTGACACGTGGTGACATAGGAGCTGGTGGTGACAAGGCCACACCACAGTGCTCCGAGCACTGAGAGGACAGGACGGGACAGAGCAGTGCTGTGAGGAGCCCCCGCACAGCGCACTCGTTCGTGTCTGACCCAGAGCTTTTCTGAGGTGTTATTCCTGCAGCTGACCTCGAGGCCAGACCACAGGACTTGCTGACCCGTGGCCTTCCCGAGGCTTCTCTTCTGCAGGTGCCCTCGAGGGCAGAGCGTGGGACTTGGTGCCCTGGAGGCATCTCCCATCCCTGCTGCCAGTGCCCTTGAGGCCAGAGCACAATCCTTGACAGAAATCTCCCGTACTTGTGGCAGGATCCCTCGAGACCGGACTGCAGGACTTGCTGTCCTGAGCCTTCCTGAGGCTTCTCTCTTGAAGGTGCCTTCCAGGCACAACTGCAAGACTTGCTGACTCGGAGCTTTTCCGAGGCATCTCTCCTGGAAGTAGCCACAAATCCAGCAACTGACATGGAGCAGAGACCTCCAAGAGTGCCCAAGCTGGCCTGGGTGGAGGAAGAGGAAGAAGGCCCTGGACCAGCCCCTGCACAGGAGACTGAAGAAGTGGTGCCATCCAAGCAGCTGCAGGAGGGTGAGTGGCAGAGCTGGGCTGCTGGGCTGCAGGGCTGGTGGCTGCAGCCAGCTTGGCCACATCCCATCCCATCCCATCCCATCCCATCCCATCCCATCCCATCCCATCCCCTGGGGCCATGCCCATGGACAGGATGGAATAGGGGACGGGCAGACACTCCACAGCCGTGCTCCGTGCCCTGGGCCAGCGCAGGGCTGTCCCTGCCTGGGCAGCGCAGGGCTGGGCTGTGTTCTCCGGCCTCTCCCGCAGCCCCTCAGCTCGGGCTGCGCTCGCTCTTTGCCAGGTGCAGCCGTGCAGCGCACACGAGAGCAGAAACGCACCCGTGGCCGCTTCCGCAGAACAGCGCAGGTACCTGCAGCCATCCCCACCTGGGCTGGGCCTGCATGCACCGCTCAGCCAAACACCAAGCTTGGAGCATTCCGTGGAACATCCCTGGCTTTCTGCCCTTCTCCTACAGCTGGTTTGCAAATTCATCAAGAGGATTCGGGAGGAAGAGACCGCCATGGGCACAGGGCTCAGAGCATATGCACCCATCTTCAAAACCAAGACCTCTGCTGCCCTGGCTGATATGCTGGTAGAGGAGGGGTTTTCCAATCCAAAGCAAGTAAGCAGTCTGTGGCCAGGGTTTGATCCTCCCAGGAATTGCTTGGCCTCCCAAGCCATGCCTGCTGCTCCATGGAAGCCTTTGAGGCCATGGCAGTGTGGTGGCAAGGGAAGCACTCCTCTGGAGGCTTTCCAAGTCTCCCCTGCCTTCTCCAGGTGCCGGCCATGGTGAGGTACATCCACCAGTGGCTCGAGGCCAACCAGTTTGCTGAGCACAGGCTGAACAGGACCCTGCTGGATCTCACCGAAGAACGGCCCGCTGACGTAGTAATGACACTCCTGCGTGTGGCCCCATCCTGTGACAGGTACGGGGCCCACCTGCCCAGAGGGCTCAGGGCTCCCCAGCCCATCAGCCTGCACAGCCTGTCCCAGGTGTCTGACCAACAGAGAGTCCCAGGGCCCTCTGGCTGCTCCCTCTGCCAGCCCTGGCACGTCAGCCCCCGAGCCTGCTGCCATGTTCCCTCGCTGCCCCACAGGGGCCTGTCCCCACAGGGCTGGGCTGCCTGAGTGCAGCTGGTGAGGGGCAGTGGGCAGAGGCAGAGCTGGCAGCCAGCTCAGCTCCCCACTGCTGCCCAGGCCACGGTGCTGTGTCTCAGACCCTCCTGAGACGGAGCTCTGACCCCACAGAGCTGCTTTGACCATGTGGAAGAGCATCATGTGCTCGGTGAGGACTGCAGAACTGGCCATGCTCGTACTCCTGGATGTGCTGGGGAGCTGGCCAGAGCACAGCACATGCACCTCCGATGGGGACAAATCGGGTGTCTTTGTCCTGGCTGTGAGTTTCTGCCTTTGCTGGCCCCAAGGCCACCTCTCCAGCAGTTCTCCATCCTCCCTTCCCCACGGCGTCTCCCTGCCTCAGGCGCTGGGCTGAAACCTGGCCTCGGGGCAGCTCCAGGGCCACCAGGCCCGGTGCTCCCCCTGTGTCTCTCTGGGCCTCTCCCTCCCGTGCTCAGGCCCTGCCACACGAACACCTCAGCACTGAGCCCTGTCTCAGGGGGCTTTGTCCTTTGCAGGCAACTGTGGTGATATGGAAGATCCTCCAGCTGCCCTGTGTCCCACATATGGTGACCGTCTATCTCCCCCACCTATTTGTGCATCTGCTCTTCCAAGTTCTCTTCAGCACTCTGGATATGCCAGAGGAGGTCGATACCTTCTGGAAGGGATGCCAGCAGCAATATGGCCTTGCCACCAGCCCCAACAGGTGCTCCATGCCAGTCCTCCTGTCCTTGTCACATTCCTGGGCAGGAGCCAGTGCTCCCAGCGTGACCTGGGCTTTGCTCTGCACACAGGTTTGCAGTGCAGACCCTGAAGTCCCTGCTCTGCGAAATGCAGCACGAGGATGCGGTGGTGGCAATGGAACACAAGTGTGGCTGGGACAAGCTGCTGTGTGCTGACACCTACCACCATGCCGTGGGTCTGCTGGCCAAGTGAGATCCCCCTTCTCCCCGCTGCCTCTGACATTTGTGCTCTGTGCCTGGGGTGCCCCACACAGTCCCTGGGGCCATGGGCCAGAGGGCCTTGTCACCGAGGCACAGCCAAGCAGACTGGAAAAGGCTGGGAGAGGAGGGTGCCCACAAGGCGCCACCTCCCAAATAGCCCAGGGGCCCTTGCAGGATGCTGGGGAAAGACCAGACCTCTGTGAGTCAGTCCTGGGAGAGGTTTGTCCCCCTGGCCCACAGTCTTGGTTACTTTGTCTCCTGCCAGGGAGATGTCCTGTGTCTCCATCCCCTTGTGCTCCCGGATCGCTCGCTACCTGCTCCGGCTGCTCAGCGCACAGGAGCCACGCTGGGAGCTGCCCGCCTTGGCGTTCTTTGTGGAGGTGAGCCTGAGGGCCAGCGCTGCCTCGCTCAGCTGCCTCCCGGCTCTCTGCCCTCTTGTAGCTGCATCTGCCTGGGACGGAGCCCGCGCCCTGTGCTGCTGCCTGGGCTCAGCCCTGTATGGTTCTGGGCTCCTGCTGGCCGGTCCCCTGTCACTGCCCTGTGCCTTTCAGGTCCTCAAGTGCCTGGACATGAGTGAACGCGGTGCTGACAGAGTCCTGCAAGTCTTGTCAAGGCACCTGCGGAGCGGGTGCAGGGAGAAGCGTCACCTGGTGCTCAGGGCCCTTCTGGATCTCATCAATGATCCCTTGATGGTGAGAAGGGGGCAGGGGCTGAGGCTGTGCTTGGGAATGCAGTCGCTTGGGCTTGGCTGGGCTTTGGGGACTGGGCCAGCTGCTCCCAGCTCTCCTGCCTCCTGCTTCAGCTGCCCAAGTGCTTCGGAACAGCCCTTTGGCCTCTAGGCCGTGCGGCAGCAGGATGGCCTTTCACAAACTTGTGTTCCGCACAGAGCAAAAAAATGTGGAGCCTGACTGAAGGTCTTGTGGAGCTCCTGTGGGACGCAGATGGAGAGATAGTTAGCATGACAGCCACGCTCCTCAACTTTATCATCTTGGACAAGGACATGCTGATACCCAGCCCCATCGCACTGCAGCTGGTTGAGGCGCTCCTGCCACTCCTTGACCACGTAAGGCTCCCTGCCCCCAGCCATGGCCACTGGCTGCTGCCCGGACACTTTGTGCCCTGCGGTTTTGCAGGCACCATGCTGAGCCCCATACAGCCAATGCTGAGGTCTTTTTCCTTCCCTTCATACAGGACAATGGCCAGGTGAAGCTGCTCTCCATAGTGCTCCTTGGAACACTGGTGACTCATCCACAGGAAAAGGAAAAAGAGGCCCTGATGACACATGTGCACCAGAGCCTGCTGCCACTCTTCTTCCACTGCCATGATGAGAATCAGCGAGTGGCACAGGTGAGGACTCCTGGGCTGCTTCTGTTCCCCTGGGAGGGGCCGGGCTGCCTCCTGCCCTGGTGCCTCGCAGGCTGCAGCCTCCTCCAGGCCCTGGCACAGGGACACAGGTCCTGCGCCCTGGGCTCTGGGGCCATCTCTGCATCTCTGCTGCTCTCCAGGCTTCGCAGGAAACACTGCTTGGTGCGGCCGAGTTCCTGAAGAGGAGTGAACTTCAAAAACTGGTGAAGAGCAAGAAGCTGTGGAAGTTCACCGAGTGGCTGGTAAGGAGGGCCGGGAAGCCACAGCCCCAGCCTGGAGCAGCCCCTGAGCGCGGTGCTCGGTGTACGGGCTGGCAGCTGTGCCCCTGCCCGCTGCTGCAGCCCGAGGCCGCGCGGGCTCTGCTCCAGGCTCCTGCGGGCCCAGCCGGGTGCCCATGGAGCCCCGGCCCAGGGGGCTGCGGGGCGGCACCGCGGCTCCCCGGGCAGCAGCCGGCCCTCTGCCCCTCCAGAGCCCGGTGCCGGCGGCTGCTGGCCGCGCCTCAGGGCTGTGCGGGCAGGGGAGGCCGGGGCTGGCGCGGGGAGCGCCCGGCCCAGGGGCTGAGCCCGCGCCAACCCTTCCCTGCTGCCACTCTCTGCAGCTGGCAGAGGACAGGAGCAGAGTGGCCGAGCACCTGCGCCGGGCCCTGCCCTACCTGCGGAACCTCCAGGAGCCCCTGCGAGAGGCGGCCGTCAGGTTCATGGGTGAGCCACGAGCCCGGGCTCCCTCCCAGCCCCGCCGCAGCTCGGCCCCAGCCCTGGCTGCTGCCCCGGCAGCGCCACCCGGGCTGGTGCCGCGGAGCCCCGCCTGCCCTGGGCGCTGCTGCCGCCCTCTCCAGCCGTGCCCTGGGGCGGCAGCGAGCGGCGAGGGCCCGGCCCGAGCCCTGCCGGGCCAGGAGGCCGTGTGGGCACAGGGCTGGCGGCGCCGCTGGCAGGGAGCTGTGCCCTGGGCTGACAGGCTCTGTGTTCCCAGGGACGGCCGGGTGGCACCTGAGGGGGAGGAATGAAGAGCTCCAGCTCATCTCTGAGGGTGAGCGAGGGCAGCGGGCTGCCAGCGGGGGCTGCCGGGGGAGCTGCGAGCCCTGCCCCGGCTGCGGAGGGCTCTGCTCCCTGTGCGGACCAGGGCCGGCGTGGGCAGAGCACACAGAGCTTTCAGGGCACCTGGGGGATTCGTGGCCAGCAGCTTCGGGCTGATCCAGCTGGTCCCTGCTCCCTGCTGGCCATGGCCAGAGCCGGCTGGGATGGCCCTGGCACAGAGTCCCCTCGGGTCCCCTCAGATGTGGGAACTCACCATGGCTCTGCTCCTCTCTCTTTCAGCCCTTGAAGGAATGGCAAATGACATCAGTGTCGCCATCAGAAGCCTGGCAGTTCAAACATTGTATGTCCTCCAGGCAGTAGAGCGAGCTCGATATTCCATCATCGACAACCTGCATGATCGGCTCTGCAGGGCATGGGGGAGATGGCCTTGTCTGTGGGGGCTCGGCTGGCTGCGCTGCTGGAGCTCTGCAGAGAGCTGATCCCTGAGGCTCTGTCTACTGGGGCCACCTGAGCCCGCAGGAATGCTTCATTTATTCAAGATTGTTCTTTCCTTCTTTTTGTTTTTCTTTAGCATATAAATATAGAATGTGTTGTAATAAACAGACTGCCAGGATCTTTCTTTTGCTGCCCAGGCTCTGCAGGGCCTAGGGGAAGAGGGAGAAAAGGGTTCCTGGGCTCAGCAAGCTGCCCAGGTATGCAGGGTTGCAGGGAAAATGGCCAGAAGCCCCTTGGCCTTTGGTGGCTCTGCTGAAGCCTTTGTGCTGCCCACAGAGCAGATGGGCAGGGGCTGGAGCTGTGGGGATCTCTGTGAGAGCGGTGCCTGGAGATGGCCACAAGCCCTGTCCCAGGCAGGAAGCACCATCCGTGTCCTCCTGCCCGTGTGTTGCTGGCTGGATTGCTGAGGGCTCCCAGGTGCCTCTTGGTGGGGCTCCTCTGGAGCTCCTGTGGGGCTGCGGCGCTGCTGCCGGGCAGGTTGGCCGGGCTGGGGAGACCCTGAGGGGACGGGGCCACGAAGGGATGAGGGGCTGCGGAAGCCCTGACAGGACAAGGCAGTGGGAAGGCACGGGGGGAACGTGTGAGGAAGTGGGTAACATTGGCTCAGGGAGGAAAGTGGGTTGGAGCCAAAGAGACCACTCACCCCAATGTTGGTGTGGCAAACAGAGCACGTTTATTCCCAAACCCTTCCTTCCAAAGGGCCTTTGAAATACCCAGTCTGGATGCTTTCACTGAAATAAATGGGCCAGGAGACCTGCTCCTTTTTAAGGCCTTTATTAATAGTGACCAGCTCTGGGTGGGGGCCCGTGGGGTCGTGCACACCACCGCTGCTCCCACTTGGCGACGCTGAGGAGGAGGAGATCGGGTCTGCTAGGCAGCAGAACCGGGGATTCCGTCCTCTCGGGCGTGCCCAGGAAGGCAATTTGCGGCTCATTGCCTGGGGTCCTGATTCCGCAGTCGCACTGTTTACATTAGGGCGGTGTTCCGGTTTGAAAGTAAAACCAGTGAGAGACTCTAAGTCAGAAATACAATTTATTGGGAAAAGGGGAAAAGGACAAAAATACATGCAATAATACAAAGGGAAAGGCTACTGACAAAGTCAGAATACAACCTGGCCAGCGTGCTGGTATCAGTTCGAATTGGAGCAGCTGCAGTCCTCTTGGGATGGCAGATGTAGTTGCTGTGTTTTCTCAGAGAACCTGTGAAAAGGCTCTCCTCTGTCTAGAAATCTCCACTTTTATCCAGGTGGGAATGCCTAGCTCCTCCCCTTGGGCAGAGCATCTCACAATGGGTTATTATGAGTCACAAGGTGTGTCCTTAATTACCTCCTCCTCCTGGACAGTGTTATTTCTGAGTCATGTGGCCAGGCATTGATGGGGCCATTAACAGCAGATAAGGAAAACTACCCCAAGGCAACTCCTACTCAGATGGTAATTGGAAAATGTTTTGTTTTTAAATCTTGGACATTATCCACCCCTTTTTCTATTTCTATCTTCGTCATGATGAAACCTTACACATAGTTCTTACTTAAGACTAAATTTCCCTGTGGTACACAACGGGTTTCCCCATCTTTCTGCATTACCCACCAAGTATAACCGGGTCCTTGAGCAAAAACAATCCCACGGATGGGTTTGTCTTTGCCTGGGGTGGGATTAATCCAAACATTCTTTCCTAAAATACCTTTCATATGTACCACAGGGAGTTTATCTCCATCCACTGTCTGCAAGGGTTCAGATTGGGCAGGACCAGCTCGGTTGATGGACCCTTGGGTGTTGACTATCTAGGTAGCTTTAGCCAAGTTCAGTTCTCAATTCTTGAAAGTTCCCCCACTGTGTGCCTTTAGGGTGGTCTTAAGCAGTCCATTGCATCGTTTAACTTTCCTGGCAGCTGGAGCATGATAGGGGATATGATATATCCACTCAATCCCATGTTCTCTGGGCCAGGTGTTGATGAGGCCATTCTTGAAATGTGTTCTATTGTCTGACTCAATTCTTTCAGGGGTGCCGTGTCTCCACAAGACCTGTTTTTCTAGGCTTAAGATGGTGTTCCGGGCAGTGGCATGAGGCACAGGGTAGGTTTCCAGCCATCCTGTGGTTGCTTCCACCATGGTCAGTACATAGTGCTTGCCTTGTCGGGTTTGGGGAAGCGTGATGTAGTCAATTTGCTAAGCTTCCCCATACCTGTATTTCAACTATCGCCCACCGTACCACAGAGGCTTCATCCGTTTGGCCTGTTTGATTGCAGCGCAGGTCTCGCAGTCGTGCATGACCTGTGAGATGCTGTCCATAGTAAGATCCACCCCTCGGTCTTGTGCCCATCGGTATGTTGCGTCTCTCCCCTGATGACCAGAAGCGTCATGGGCCCAACGAGCTAGGAATAGTTTTCCCTTATGCTGCTAATCTAGGTCTTGTGATATTTTCACTTTTGCAGCTCGGTCTACCTGTTCGTTTTTGTGATGCTCCTCAGTAGCTCGACTCTTGGGTATGTGTGCATCCACGTGTCAAATCTTCACGGTCAGCTTTTCTCCTCGGGAATCAATGTCCTGCCAGATCTCGGCGGCCCAGGTGATTTTCCCTCTGCGCTGCCAGTTAGCCTTCTTCCAGCGACTTAGCCATCCCCACAGAGCATTAGCTATCGTCCATGAGTCGGTGTAGAGATAGAGCCTCAACTACTTCTCTTGCTCAGCAATATCTAAAGCCAGCTGGACAGCTTTAAGCTCTGCAAGCTGACTTGATCTACCTTGTTCTTCAATAGCTTGTGCTACTTGTCGTGTGCGGCTCTACACTGCAGCTTTCCATTTCCGGCTAGTGCCTATGATTCGGCAGGAACTATCTGTAAAAAGGGCATATTGTCTTTCAGTTTCTGGTAGCTCATTATATGGTGGGGCCTCCTCAGCACGTGCCACTTGCTCCTCTTCTTCAGAAGACAATCTAAAAGTCTCCCCCTCAGGCCAGTTTGTTATAATTTCCAGAATCCCAGGGCGATTCGGATTTCCAATACGGGCGCGCTGAGTGATGAGGGCAATCCATTTACTCCATGTGGCATCAGTGGCATGATGTGTAGAAGGAACCTTTCCTTTAACATCTAGCCCAGCACTGGTAGTCGGGGTGCCAGAAGCAGCTGTGTTTCAGTGCCAATTACTTCTGAGGCAGCTTGAACTCCTTCATAGGCAGCTAAGATTTCCTTCTCTGTGGGAGTGTAGTTTGCTTCAGAGCCTTTGTAGCTCCGGCTCCAAAATCTCAGTGGTCGACCCCGAGTCTCCCCAGGCACCTTCTGCCAAAGGCTCTAGGACAAACCATGGTTCCCGGCTGCAGAGTAGAGCACGTTCTTGACCTCTGGTCCTGTCCTAACTGGGCCAAGGGCTACAGCATGAGCGATCTCCTGCTTGCTCTGAGTGAAGGCTTGTTGCTGCTCAGGGCCCCAGTGGAAATCATTCTTTTTTCGGGTGACCAGGTAGAGAGGGCTCACAATCTGGCTGTACTCGGGAATGTGCATCCTCCAAAAGCCTATGGCACCTAGGAAAGCTTGTGTCTCTTTCTTCTTGGTAGGTGGAGACATAGCGGTGATCTTGTCGATTATTTTTGTCGGGATCTGACGACATCCATCTTGCCACTTGACTCCTAGAAACTGAATTTCTTGAGCTGGTCCCTTAACCTTGCTTCGTTTAATGGCAAAAACCAGCTTTTAGTAAAATCTGGATAATTTTTTATCCTTTTTCGAAGACTTCCCCTGCTGTGCTCCCCCACACAATGATGTCATTGATATACTGTAGAAGTTTGGAAGCCTTGTTCTTTTCCAGTGCAGCCTGGATCAGTCCATGGCAGATGGTGGGACTGTGTTTCCACCCCTGGGGCAGTCGGTTCCAGTTGTACTGCACTCCCTTCCAGGTGAAGGCAAACTGAGGTCTGCATTCCGTTGCCAAAGGAATGGAGAAGAAGGCATTTGCAACGTCAATGGTTGCATACCACTTTGCTGCCTTGGACTCCAGCTCGTACTGAAGCTCCAACATGTCTGGCATGGCAGCGCTCAGTGGTGGTGTAACTTCATTCAGGCCGCGGTAGTCCACCATCAGTCTCCATTCCCCACTGGACTTGCACCCTGGCCATATAGGGCTGTTGAAAGGTGAATGGGCCTTGCTGACCACCCCTTGGCTCTCTAATTTACGAATCATCTCATGGATGGGGGTCACAGAGTCTCTGCTGGTACGATATTGCCGACGGTGCATTGTTGTCATGGCAATTGGTACCTGCTGTTCTTCAACTCTCAGCAGTCCCACAGCAGAAGGGTCATCTGAGAGACCAGGCAAGGTATTCAGTTTCTGGATGTCTTCTGTCTCTACAGCAGCTATTCCAAAAGTCTAGCGATGTCTTTTTGGGTCTTTGAAATATCCATTTCTGAGATAGTCTATGCCAAGGATGCATGGGGCCTCTGGGCCAGTCACGATGGGGTGTTTCTGCCACCCGTTCCCAGTTAAACTCACTTCAGCCTCTAATACAGTAAGCTGCTGGGACCCTCCTGTTACCCCAGAAATAGAAATGGATTCTTCTCCTACATATCTTGATGGCATCAGGGTACATTGGGCACCGGTGTCAACCAAAGCTGTATATTTTTGTGGTTTAGATGTGCCAGGCCATCGAATCCACACGGTCCAATAGATCCGATTGTCCCTGTCCTCTACCTGGCTAGAGGCAGGGCCCCTCTATTCCTGGTCATGGTACACATTGCTCTCTTCTGGTAAATAGGTTCTTGAGGTTCCTTCAAGAGGATCAGTTATATCATTATTCTTATATTGTCTGGAACTCTGTGTTTGAGAGACTGGAGCAGCATTGACTCTTTTTGTGTTAGGTGTTCTTTTTAGTTCACGTACTCGGGCTGCTAAGGAAGAGGTGGGTTTTCCATCCCACTTCTTCATGTCTTCTCCATGCTCTTGAAGAAAAAAACAGAGGTTTCCTAGTGGAGTGTATCCTCTCTCCTTGGCTTGGGAGCGCTAGCTTCTAATGGCAGAGATTCTTCTTGGTTCTGGTGGAATATGGTAGCCTTCTTCCTTAAGTTCTTTTTTCAGTTTCTTATGACTCTCTTCAATTAAGTCCCGAAGTCCCGGACTTGCTCAGCCAACCTTGTTTCCACGGACGAGACATGGGTACGAAATGGGGCAGTGACTGTATCCTCGTAAATTCTTAATTTATTGGCTAAGACGCCCACCCTGTCCTCGCCTTCTCTCCACTGCAGTGTTGCCAGGTAACGAGAGTACATCTCTGGTCTAAGCTGTGCAAATCTCAACCACATTTGTGATGTGCATTGGATACAGTCTGGACTCTTAGGAAATCTCTCGTCTTCTGTGAAAATTATCTCTAACACAGCCAATTCCCTCAGGCATCGGATACCTTGTTCCATGGCATTCCATTTTCCTTGGAGCACCTGGAGGTCTTCTTTATAAAGGTATCTGTCCCTCACACTTGCGAGCAGTCGCCGCCAGAGGCTGAGAGTTTCCTGGGTTCTCCCAATCCCCTGGTCAATGACTACATCCCGGGATAGTGATCCCAGTTGCCTGGCCTCACTTGCATCCAGAATGGTGTCATTGGCTGCAGTGTCCCAGATGCGGAGAAGCCAGGTCAGGATGGACTCATTTGTCTGGCGGGTGAATACTCTCCGCAGGTCACGTAGCTCACCCAGGGATAAAGAGCGAGTGATGATCTCTGGTTCTGTCTCTTCCGCTGGGTGTGAGGGTCCTGCAGTGTCCTCATCAGTCACTATGCGGACTGATTTGCTCCTCGATTTCTTCTTCTGAACAGGGGCAACCACTATGGGTTCAGGTTGCTCTGGTTTGGTGATGGTTTGTGTGGAGATGCTGATGGTGCTTTCGGTTCCTTCCTCCTCTGTGCCGGTCTGTGTAGATATAGACACTTTTGCTTTGCTTTTTGTTTTTTCCTCCATGACAGTCTGCGTAGACACGGACACTCTTGTTTTCTTTTTGGTTCCTTCTTTCTCTATGGCAGCCTGCGTTGACATGGATGCTGTTGTGGTATTCTGTACAGGCACGGACACTGCTGCTTTGCTTTTTGTTTCCTCTTCCTCAAGAAGACGCTGCAGCACACTATGTAGTGTTTTGTTTTTAAGCATGTTGCAGATTGTGCAGAGAAGACAAAGAAGAACTAAGAACAACATTATGCTGTCCTTGGCATCCAGAGAGAACTTAACATTTTCAAAAGCTGCTGTGTCAAGCCTGAAAGGTTTGAAAACATCAATCTTTACCCCTCCCCCCAGGGGCTGGGTGAGATTGCCGAGGCCCCAGATGTAGCAGCCTAGATTAGGACAAGCAAACAGAATTGAGTACATATTCTAAATCATGTTCATTGCCTCAGAGGTCATAATGCAATAGACATAGTAGACCAATAAAGCAATTTTTATACCATACCCTGGTCTACTCATGAGCATTACAATTGCCAAATAATTCCCCACATTCGGGAAAATATGGAGAGCTAGGTATAAGACCCAAAAAAGCATGTTAATCATCATAGTGAATAGGTACCCTCTACAATACAAGATTGTAATTCTGACTTCTCTCAGTACATTCTTGCCCCACATTGGGCACCAAAAATATGTTCTGGTTTGAAAGTAAAACCAGTGAGAGACTCTAAGTCAGAAATACAATTTATTGGGAAAAGGGGAAAAGGACAAAAATACATGCAATAATACAAAGGGAAAGGCTACTGACAAAGTCAGAATACAACCTGGCCAGCGTGCTGGTAGCAGTCCGAATTGGAGTAGCTGCAGTCCTCTTGGGATGGCAGATGTAGTTGCTGTGTTTTCTCAGAGAACCTGTGAAAAGGCTCTCCTCTGTCTAGAAATCTCCACTTTTATCCAGGTGGGAATGCCTAGCTCCTCCCCTTGGGCAGAGCATCTCACAATGGGTTATTATGAGTCACAAGGTGTGTCCTTAATTACCTCCTCCTCCTGGACAGTGTTATTTCTGAGTCATGTGGCCAGGCATTGATGGGGCCATTAACAGCAGATAAGGAAAACTGCCCCAAGGCAACTCCTACTCAGATGCTAATTGGAAAATGTTTTTTTTTAAAATCTTGGACAGGTGGCATGTCAGCGGCTACTCCGTGGGTCTGGCAATGTCCGGGACCTCTTGCCAATTGTCCGATCCGGGCCATGGCCCTGAATTTGGTGTGGCTCGTTGTCCTTGGGGCTCTTTTCGGGATTTTGCGCTCGGTTCGCGATTTGCATATTACCAGAGACGGCGCGGCCGCCATTTTGGGGAGCAGCGGCGGTAAAATCCCAGCGGTCACAAAGTGAAGGGCAAGCGGGGCAAGGGGGAATCAAAACAAGGGTGCACATAAGTCGATTTTAACGGGGTTTGAACAGTTAAGAGCATTTTAATTAACATTTTCAATATAAAACTGAATTTATTCATAACAGTCTGATCTCTGTGCCCCTTCAGATTCTGACCTGAGCAATGCCTGCAGCCTTGGGAGAGATGTGATGGGCCAGGCCCCTGTCAGTCAAACCAGGGCTGGTACATTCACCCCGTACAAGCCAGCCTGCACGGTGACACAGCAACAGAGTGCGAGGCACAGCTCCAGGAACTCCCCGTGAACCTCAGCTCTGGGACCACTGTCTGCCCCAAGCTTCAGGGGCTGCAGTGGGAGCCCGGCTGGGCTCTGCCCTGGGGCCATCCTGCAGGGACAGCTGCAAACCACCTGCAGCTTTGGGAATGGCATTAGTGCCTATGGTGGGGGGGAAGCTGCAAGTCCTTGACTGCTGTCTTGTGTTTCTGAGAAGAGGAAGGACATCTCGGAACTGGGGATGCTGTATTTGAGGTCAAGCGGGCAACTTTGTGGTGCGGGAGCTGTGTGGGCCAAAAGGACCCAGGGGTGTCAGTCAAGAGCAGCTGAAGTTGGGCCAGCACCTGCCCAGGTGTCCGGGAAGGCCAAGGATGCCCTGGCCTGTGTCAGCAGCAGTGGGGCTGCAGGAGCAGGGCAGTGACCGTCCCCCTGGGCTGGGCAGCTCTGCGGCCATAGCTGGGAGTGCTGTGTCCACTTGTGGGCCCCTCTGAAGCAGAAAGTCCTTGACGGGAGCATGTGCAGAGAAGGAAACGGGAGCTGGGGAAGGCTGTGGAGTGCAAGGCCAAGGAGGAGGTGCTGAGGGAGCTTTAGCCTGGACAATGGGAGGCTCATGAGGGAACTTCAGATCCACAGATCCGTACATGACAGTGCTCACCACAAGGGCTGTTTCCCTGCCAAACATGTGTCACTTCATCCAAGTGCTTTAGCCACCTGAGGAGGGGACACTTCCAACTTGTAGTTTGTTGGTTTGCTAGGAGGAGAAGCCCCGCCCATTTTCTCTCTTTCCAGCAAGTAAAGAGTCTCCTGCACAACCTTTCCTGCCCTTTTCATGCACTGCATGGGATTCTGATCCAGTTTGAGTTTTCCTTTTCTGCCACAGCAGTAACAAAGTCTGTGCTGGCTATCTCCTGCTTTTCCATTTCAAAGCTTTCAAAAGCTAAAAGCCGCATTGTGCAGAGGCACCGTTGCTTGCTGATGGCAGCCAGGGAGGACTATCAAATTCATAGAGTTCATCAAATAGAGTTCTGTTGAGTTAGCCCATTTTAATATGGTCGGAGAGACTTAGAGTCCCATCGCTAACGAAGTCGCTGATTTCTCTTTGGAAGTGGTGTTTGTGGATGCGAGGAGGAACGAGGTCATAAATGAGAGGTAACGGCCTGTCCCTCATGCTTCTCTCTTGCCGCAGATGGCAGAAGGAACAGCGGTTTCTGCCCCAGCTCCCTCTGCTCCTGGAGAAGAGGCAAAAGACGGGCAAAATGAGCAAGACGACCACAAGCCGACAGCTGTGGCAGCAGCAGAGCCAGATGGTACGTGCTGTGTACGTCTGGTTATTTCTTTTCTGAGGGTCGGTGTATTGAGTGCAGCTGTCAGCAGAGCTGTACCCAATGCTCCTCCTGAGTTTGGTGTCACAGGGCCATTTAGGACTCCCCAGAGGAAGTGCTGTGCTCCGAGGCAGCGAGAGCGCTCTGGGTGTTCCTGCTGCCTCTGGAGGCAGCTTGGACTGGCTTGGCTTTGCCTGAGATTTCCTCTCTGCTAAAGGCTGAAGCAGGGATTTTTCTTGCATCAGCAGAAGGCTGTGACCTAGCAAATCATCTAGTCAAGTCCTGCATGCTAGTGGCCAAACTGAAGAGATTTTTTAGCTTCCTTAATTCCCATTAGAATCCTGACTTCCAACCAGTCATCAGAGCTAAAAAAATCTTCACAGAAATTTATTGGTTTTGGAGTTTTGTCTTTTTGGTTGGGGATTTTTTTGGGGGTCGGGGCAGGGGGAGGTGTGGATGTGTGTGGTTTTGTTTTGGTTTTGTGGGGTTGGTTTTGGTTTTGTGCTTTTTGTGGGGTTTTTGGTTTTGTTTGTTTGTGGGTGGTTTTTTTGGTGGAATTGCTTTTTCTCCATCCTGAAGGAGCTCTTCTGTCCCACATGTCTTACTGATGTCATTTTTATGACATTTTTACATTGCTACTACTACTACATCTACAGTTTATTTTTTAATGAGAATGCCATATTTTTGTCAATAAGAACTACTTTGAAAGAGCTTTGGTTTCAAGGACGAACAGAGAGCAGGAGGTGTTTTCCATGTGTCCCCAAAGGAAAAACAGCTACTTTTATAACAATCAGTATTTCATATCCTAGTTTTATACTTCTAAAGATGTGTCCAAGAGACACATCGAAGTGGCATGAACAGAAAAAACTGTACTGCAGGCATTTCTCAGGAGACAGCCTCCAGCCCAGCCATGGTATATTCCTCAGATCCATGGCACTTTTTCATACCTGATTTCCACTCTTTCCCATGACTGTTAGAATCCTACCCATTGGCCCAAGCCCTGCTCACATCCGTCTCTAGGAAAACACATCAAGTCCTCTGGGATTCTGCAGCACAGCCCAATGGATCTGCTTCTTGCCTATAGCAGCTGCCAGTACTGAGCTCTCAGATAAGACCTGGTGGGGCTGAGAGCAGAGCCCAGTGGATTCTGTGTCTGCCATCCCCTGTTGGGACAAAAAGGGCATTGATCTGCACCTCGGTGAGTCTGATCTCAAAGCCCATCCTGTTGTGTCCTGAATGGGGGCAACAGTTTGTACGGGGCTCAGGCTGCCTGTGGCTTCTTCCCATTGCTTGTCAGTGCTCATGCTTGAGCTTTGCCAGCCTGGCTCTGGTAGCTGCCCTGTCCCTGAGGGTTGGTGGGACTGCAGGGGCTGGAGCCTTCCTTGGCCCCAAGAGGGGCCTGTCTGTCTGTGAGCTCAGCCTGCTCATAAAGGGTGAGGGTGCTGATGCTGAAGGCCCCGTTGGAATTGGTTAAAGCATGAGCTGCTCTGGTTTACACATGGAAAAGCATTGTTTTGGCTGAAAGGTGGAGAAGATGTGCTCCTCTCCTGGGAGTGCATATCCCTGTGCTTTGTTTCCTGTCAAGAGAACTCTTCCAAGGACTGTACAAAATCAGTCTCTGTGCCAGCCATCTGCACTGCAGGGCTGCCTGTCTTGTTGCTGTTGTTGTTGCTGTTGTTGTTAACCAGCTGACCACCCCCAGACACTGGGGCTGCCTTTTCTATCTCCTGGAAGCTGGGATCTCTGCTTTAAAGTGAGCATCTTGCATTTTGTTTCTTTCAGGGAAAATGGTGAATGTGGAAAATCCCAAGATGAAATACACTGAACTGGATATATTGGCAAGGGGTGAGTCCAGCCACAGTTACTTCTACAAAACCATGGGCCAGGTGTTTTGCTGGTGTATCAGGTGTTTCACTGGAATATCTGTCCAGCGTGAAGTCAGGCCAGCTGCAAACGTGTTCAGATACTGGAGATAGATTGTCCAATGTATTCAGTACTGCTCAGAATTTGAGAGTGCGCTCAGAAAGCATTGTCAGAGACATCTCCATGCTGCCGAGGTCTTGCCTGCATCAAGGAACAGGACCTGGAAGATCTCCTTGTCTCTCAAGTGTGGGACAGCTCTGTGTTAACTTCTTTAGCATTTTTGTATGTCTCAAAATCACACTGCCATACTAATGAAAAAAGAAGAATCTTGCTTGCCTGAAAGAGCAAGCTACCCCCATCAAAGCTGTGAAATAACAGTTCTCAGGAACATTTCTTTCCTGTGGTTTGTGGAAGGAAATACTCCATGGTCAGGATAGGAATCACACAGTTTAGAAACTGAAACCCAAGATGAAAGAATAAATTCCCTTTAGGGGCTGAGGCAGTAAACCCCAATGCTTCAGCAACTGGCCCAGGCACTGCCCATGCATTTGAGAGGAAAATGCATCATCTGCCTTCTGACAGAGCCCTCCTGCATCCTGCAAGTTTTAGGCATTTACAGCAGAGATCTCCTGTGTGGGCTGGCTTTCACTCTAAGAAATAAACAGCTTCTCTTTTGTCTGCTTCTCTTTTGTTTCTAGGACTTTTGGACATGTGGTTAGAGCACTCAACAAAGCCACAGGAGGAGAGGTAAATGTCAACAGCCCCCACAGACTCTGCTGCACTCGAGGGGCTTTCCCCTCTGGTGTGAGCAGCTGTGGCCAGAGCTTTGGGTAGAGCTGTGCTGAAAAGGCACAAGAAGCACAGACTGGTGCCAGCCTGCAAAACACATTTGGGACAGTCTTTGTCCTTCTGAGCTGCCAAAAAGAAGGCCCAGAGGGCAGCAGTTCATTTTGGAGAAGGATGTGCTCACTCGCTCTCAATGGCTAAAACAAAGGTGGTTCCTTAGAGAATCTCACTGCTCTTTGGGGCTACACCTTCAGAGTCCTGAATTCGCATCTCTGCCTGCCAGCAAATGCATCTGAAAGTTACTGGTAGTTCCTTATCCACCTGCAGTGCTGCACTTGGGAACTGCACATTGGGAGAGATCTGCAAGGCGTCCCTAAAAGCCATAGCCCAAGATGTATCCACAGAGGATTAAGGCATGGATTACTTCTTCTGAATCCCATACAAAGCAGCAGGGAGTGTGCTCAGAGGTTTGTGAGTGATAGCTGAGACACCACTGTTAGCAAGTGGACAAGGCAAAACCCCAGTGGCCCCGTGTCCTGTAACTGGCCCCAAGGGAGCGGAGCCATGGGCTGTTGCAATGTCAGTTCCAGTTACTGCAGTGCCTAATCCCAAGGCAGTTTGGCACAGCTCAGCTGCGTCATTGCAAAATCACTCGCTCCATGTGCCTTGTGGTCTTGTGCCACCAACTTCTCAAGTTACTGATTTTCAGTGTCATTTTAGGTGGCCATAAAGAAAATAAGACTTAAAGGATTGAAGAGGAAGCAAGTAACCGTTCATGAAATCAGTATCATGAAGAGGCATAGGAGTCCCAGTGTTGTGAATTATTTAGACAGGTGAGTGGTCATGGTTTTATCCCATGAATTTGTGTTTACATACAGCAAACATGAGTGGTTAAAAACCCACTTTGGTCACTTTTAGAAAGTAGAGCTGTTAATTATTATGTATTAATATTTCTCTACTCATCTCCAATGTCTGAGAAGAGAGTGCATCTTGTCTGCATGAGTCTTCCCTGGCACGCATAGTTTGAAAATTATTCAGAAATTATTCAAAACCTGGGTCAGCTGTATCTTACTAAATTAATACCCTCTAAGTTCACTGCCTCCACATATTTTTGGGATTAATTTTTAAAAGTTTCTTAAATGCCGATGAACCATCCTAAAGTGGATTTCCCTTGGATTGTTGCCCCTCTTTTCCATTACTATGCATGCCAGGAACACTAGGTGCTTATTTCCAGAAACACCATGCGTGACAGGCTTTTTATCTGGGCTGTTCCTAAACCACGCTTTTCGCTTACTGGCCATCTAGGACATCTCCTTTTTCACAGCTGTTCTTTTCTCCTTGAGACTGCACAGATTGCAAACAACGCACGCTGAGAGGGAATGTCTATTGCTTTGATTCTGCCTTTGTCTCCAAGGGACGTGAAAACAAGAATCAAGCCCTGTCTTTTCCAAACAGCAATGTAGCCATGTATGTTCATCCCCATGCCCTTGTTTCCTTCTTTCAGCTACCTTCTGTGTGAGGAACTCTGGCTGGTCATGGAGTACATGGACGGAGGCACTCTGAGCAATGTCATCAGCAAGACCTGCCTGTGTGAAGGTGACAGAGCATCCATCAGTCAGGGGGTCAGCAATCCCACCTGTGCTTCCAAGGGTTTGGGAAACAGGGGCTCAGAAGAGGAGAGATTTCATGTATAAAGCTTTGCTTCTGCATTGTTAGTATGCTATGGGCAAGTAAAAGCATCTCCAGTGAAATGCCTGCCAGTGCCCTTGCACTCACTGTACTCTGTTCTTGTACTCTTATCTCCTGCTGTTGTATTCTCACTCTGCCTCTTGTATTTGCTGTTCTCCATCTTGCCTCCTGTCTTGGTTAGACAAGACAGGAGTCTGTGAAAGAGGGCAAAGCCTCCTGTACAATGGAGAACGGCACACCCCCCTCCCCCTGAATTACCAGGATCTTTAAATTAAAAGGCTCTCAGGCAAAGATATGGGAGTGGGAGTAACAATTCTTTACTAGGAGAAAACTGGACAACAATTTAAAAAAAGGCAAATGCAATCGGTACAAACAAAACCAGTGAAAGAAAAAGTCTAGAACCTGAGGAATGCCAGTACAGTTTTGCTGGGACAATTGCTTTCCCTTGCAATAGTTGATGAGTTGCAGCTGAAGTGGTGATCTTTAGAAGGGTATAATTTTCCTCTGAAGATCTGGTGGCAGTGGGGGCCGGTCTTCCTCTGCGCCGGGGTTGCCTCTGAGCTCCGCTGCCGTCGCCTCTGCGCGCCGGCTGCTTCGCTGCGAGTGCCGCCGAAGAGAGCGCGAGAGAGAGCTGCTTTCCCCGGGAATCCCGCGCAGAGAGAGAAAGCTGCTTCTCTCGGAGTCCCGCGAAGAAGAGAGAGAGCTGCTTCCCCCCTCTGGGTGGGACCCCTCACGGTGTTACATTTTTTCAGCCCTTCATTAAATCAGTCAATGGTGTATAAACAAACCATTGCCTCTACAGGACAAACCATTGTCTCTGAGAGAGATAACAAAAACCTGTCCAACCGGTTCGCCTTCGACAGATGGCAAATGGAATACAAGCTTATCTTACAACCCAGGACATTATCCACCCCTTATTCTATTTCCATCTGCACACCATGAAATCTTACACCCAGTTCTCTCTTAAGACCAAGTTTCCCTGTGGTACACAGTGGGTCTCCCCATCTTCCTGCATTACCCACCAAGTGTAACCAGGTCCTTGAGCAAAGACAATCCCACGAATGGGTTGGTCTTTGCCTGAGGTGGGATTAATCCAAACAGTTTTCCCTAAAATACCTTTCATATGTACTACAGGGACCTTATCTCCATCTACTGCGTGTAAGGGTTCTGACTGAGCAGGGCCAGCTCGATTGACAGACCCCCGGGTGTTGACCATCCAGGTTGCTTTTGCCAGGTTAATTTCCCAGTTTCTAAATGTTCCCCCACCGAGTGCCTTCAGGGTACTCTTAAGGAGTCCGTTGCACCGTTCAACTTTGCCGGCAGCTGGAGCATGATAGGGAATATGATATATCCATTCGATACCATGTTCTCTGGCCCAGGTGTTGATAAGGCTGTTCTTGAAATGGGTGCCGTTGTCAGACTCAATTCTTTCAGGGGTGCCGTGTCTCCACAGGACTTGCTTTTCCAAGCCTAAGATGGTGTTCCGGGCAGTGGCATGAGGTACAGGGAAAGTCTCCAGCCATCCAGTGGTGGCTTCCACCATGGTCAACACGTAGCGCTTGCCTTGGCATGTCTGGGGCAGTGTGATATAGTCAATCTGCCAGGCCTCCCCATACTTGTACTTGGACCACCGCCCACCATACCATAGGGGCTTCACTCTCTTGGCCTGTTTGATGGCAGCACACGTCTCACAGTCATGGATAACCTGGGAAACACTGTCCATGGATAGATCCACCCCTTGGTCTTGTGCCCACTTGTAGGTGGCATCTCTGCCCTGATGACCTGAGGCATCATGAGCCCATCGAGCCAGGAACAACTCCCCCTTATGGTGCCAATCGAGGTCTATCTTTGACACCTCTATTTTTGCTGCCTGATCTACCTGCTCGTTGTTTCGGTGCTCCTCATTAGCCCGACTTTTGGGGACATGGGCATCTACATGACGGACTTTCACCGTCAGCTTTTCCACCCGAGAGGCAATGTCTTTCCATATATCAGCAGCCCAGATTGGCTTTCCTCTACGTTGCCAGTTGGCCTTCCTCCACCTTCCCAGCCAGCCCCACAGAGCATTGGCTACCATCCATGAATCAGTATAAAGGTAGAGCTTTGGCCACTTCTCCCTTTCAGCAATGTCCAGAGCCAGCTGAACGGCCTTGAGTTCGGCGAGTTGGCTCGATCCACCTTCTCCTTCGGTAGCTTGTGCAACTTGGCGTGTGGGGCTCCATACGGCTGCTTTCCACTTCCGGTTCATCCCTATGATGCGACAGGAACCGTCAGTGAAAAGAGCGTAGCAGGTCTCCTCTGCTGGTAGTTGGTTGTATGGTGGAGCTTCTTCAGCCCTTGCCACTTGTACCTGCTCCTCATCATCAGTGAGACCAAAGTTTTCACCTTCTGGCCAGTTCGTAATTATCTCCAAAATCCCAGGGCGATTCAGGTTTCCAATACGGGCGCGTTGAGTGATGAGGGCAATCCATTTGCTCCATGTGGCATCAGTGGCATGGTGGGTAGTAGGAACCTTTCCTTTAAACATCCACCCCAGCACCGGTAGTCGGGGTGCCAGGAGGAGTTGTGTTTCTGTGCCAATTACCTCCGAGGCGGCTTGAACTCCTTCAAAGGCAGCCAAGATTTCCTTCTCTGTGGGAGTGTAGTTGGCTTCAGACCCTCTGTAACTTCGGCTCCAGAATCCCAGTGGTCGGCCTCGAGTCTCCCCAGGCACTTTCTGCCAAAGGCTCCAAGACAACCCATGGTTCCCGGCTGCAGAGTAGAGCACATTCTTGACCTCTGGTCCCGTTCTGACTGGGCCAAGGGCTACAGCATGAGCGATCTCCTGCTTGATCTGGGTGAAGGCTTGTTGCTGCTCAGGGCCCCAGTGGAAATCATTCTTCTTTCGGGTAACCAGATAAAGAGGGCTCACAATCTGGCTATACTCAGGAATGTGCATTCTCCAGAAACCTATGGCACCCAGGAAAGCTTGTGTTTCCTTTTTGCTGGTTGGTGGGGACATAGCTGTGATCTTGTTGATGACCTCAGTGGGAATCTGGCGCCGTCCATCTTGCCATTTCACTCCCAGGAACTGGATCTCTCGGGCAGGTCCCTTGACTTTGCTCTTCTTGATGGCAAAGCCAGCTTCTAGTAGTATCTGGATGATCCTTTCACCTTTCTCAAACACTTCTGCCGCTGTGCTCCCCCACACAATGATGTCATCAATGTATTGCAGGTGTTCTGGAGCCTCACCCTTTTCTAGTGCAGCCTGGATCAGTCCATGGCAGATGGTGGGGCTGTGTTTCCACCCCTGGGGCAGTCGGTTCCAGGTGTACTGCACGCCCCTCCAGGTGAAAGCAAACTGAGGCCTGCATTCTGCTGCCAGAGGAATGGAGAAAAACGCATTAGCAATATCAATGGTGGCATACCACTTTGCTGCCTTGGACTCCAGCTCGTACTGGAGTTCCAGCATGTCCGGCACAGCAGCGCTCAGCGGTGGAGTCACTTCATTTAAGCCACGATAGTCCACAGTCAATCTCCATTCTTTGTCAGATTTGCGCACAGGCCAGATGGGGCTGTTGAAGGGTGAGTGGGTTTTGCTGACCACCCCTTGGCTCTCCAGCTCCCGAATCATTTTGTGGATGGGGATCACGGCATCTCGATCCGTCCGATACTGCCGGCGGTGCACTGTCGAGGTCGCAATTGGCACGCGTTGTTCTTCCACTCTTAGGAGTCCTACTGCAGAGGGGTTTTCTGACAGTCCAGGCAAGGTGTTCAATTGCTTAATGTCTTCTGCTTCTACAGCGGCTATTCCAAAAGCCCACCTGAGTCCCTTTGGGTCTTTGTAATATCCGTTCCGGAGGAAGTCTATGCCTAGGATACACGGAGCATCTGGGCCAGTCACTATAGGGTGTTTCTTCCACTCCTTCCCAGTCAGGCTCACCTCAGCTTCCACCAGAGTCAATTGTTGTGATCCCCCTGTCACACCAGCAATGGAAACAGGCTCTGCCCCCACATGTCCCGATGGTATCAGAGTACACTGTGCACCAGTATCAACTAAAGCATCATATTTTTGTGGCTCTGATGTGCCAGGCCATCGGATCCACACTGTCCAGAAGATCCGGTTTTCCCGTGCCTCTCCCTGGCTAGAGACAGGGCCCCTCTAACACTGGTTATTATTCCTTCCCTGGGCATACATACTAGAGGTCCCTTCAAGGGGGTCTGACAGATCGTACCCACAAGCTTGGTCACGGGAGGTTGACGCTACCTTCACTTTGGTGGAACTCCCCCGGTTAGAGTTTCCCTCCTTGAGTTGACGGACCCGTGCTGCCAGGACAGAAGTGGGTTTCCCATCCCACCTCCCCATGTCTTCCCCATGGTCGCGCAGGAAGAACCACAGATTAGCCCTTGGGGTGTACCCTCTCTCTCTAGCTGGGGATTGTTGGGCGCTGATTCTGGGGCCTGTGACTCTCACGGGTGCTGTATTAACCTTCCTTATCTCCTCCCTCATCTCCTCTTTAAATTCCTTAATCACAGCTGAGATATGAGCCTGCATTGGGCCATTAATCATACTCTCATAATTCCTAAGTTTGTTGGCAACAGAACCTATTGTCTCCCGGTGGGTGTCAGCATTGATCGTTGCAATGAAGGTGGCGTATTGAGATGGCCCAAGATTTGCCAGACTCCACAGCATTTGTCCCGTACACCTGACCTTGTCAGGGTCATCATTGTGTCGTCCATCCCTCCCAAAGAGTACCTCCAATACTGCCACTTCCCTCAGCTGTTGGATCCCTTCCTCGAGGGTCTTCCAGCGCATTCTATGGTGGTGCTCTTGCATTCTCTCTCTGTGGATAAACCTCTCCCTGACACTCATTAAGAGCCGCTCCCAGAGAGAAAGGGACCCTGGTTCCCTTACAAAAACCTGATTTATACCCGAGTCCTGGGTCAAGGGTCCCAAGTTCCTTGCCTCACCACCGTCCAGCTGCACGCCTGTACCCATAAGATCCCAAACCCGGAGTAGCCAGGTAGCATAAGCCTCACGCCCTCGTCGCACAATGTCTTTATGCAGATTGCGAAGACTTTCGTACGTCAGGGACTCGGTGATGATAGCGATCTCTGGCTCCCCTGTGGGTTGTGAGGTTCCTCCATTCCTGTCCCTATCTGCAGGGTGCTCTGCTTTCACCTTAGACTTCCTTGTTTCTACCGGGGCAACTGCTGCTGACCGTGACTGCCCTTGTGGTTCAGCTGGAACCTGGACAGTTGTAACATTAGTGGGTTCCACAGCTGTACTATTAGACTGTCCCTCCTCAAGGCAAAGGGCCGGTTTCTCACCAGCTGGGGAAATGCACTCCTTCAGCATCTCTCGTATCTCCTTAACCAGAACCCTCACCCAATCTGGGCGGTTCATTTCTGAGGTGGGCTGTGGGGCAGGATCAGGCTCTGGAGCAGCAGCATCTTGAGTCTGTGGTGTAGGTGTGAGGGTAGTTATCCAGGTTAATCTTCCCTTATCTCTGAATGCTAAATATAACAGGACTATCAGCAACACCACCCATTGTATGGTATCATTAGCACTTATAAAGGATCTTAACCCTTTGAGAACTGGTGGAGCAGACCCAAAAAGATGGTTAAAAGGTTGAGAGAAAGTTTGCCCAGGTGCTATTTCCTCGCAGTAGGTACCGTTATTAAAGTAACCCCAAAAACATACAGTTAACGTGTGATAGCTATGAATCCATGTACCTGCCTTCCAGAGGAAATTAAAGATCCATGAATTCCTCACCCAATTAACCCAGAAGCCAAACTTGATAACAGACACCGTAGCCTTAGTTATAGGACCCATTTTTAGATAAGGGTCTGCAAATGGGAAAAGTATAGCTACGATCACATGCCACCCAAACCAAGGTAAACTAGACCACATGGTGATGCTGAAGATGTTTTTACACACAACAAAAAACCAAATTACTTAAGAACTGTTAATCCTTTTTCCCTCTCAATGCCCTCGGGCCTCACGTTGATGCGCCAAATTCTGTCTTGGTTAGACAAGACAGGAGTCTGTGAAAGAGGGCAAAGCCTCCTGTACAATGGAGAACGGCAAACCCCCCTCCCCCTGAATTACCAGGATCTTTAAATTAAAAGGCTCTCAGGCAAAGATATGGGAGTGGGAGTAACAATTCTTTACTAGGAGAAAACTGGACAACAATTTAAAAAAAGGCAAATGCAATCGGTACAAACAAAACCAGTGAAAGAAAAAGTCTAGAACCTGAGGAATGCCAGTACAGTTTTGCTGGGACAATTGCTTTCCCTTGCAATAGTTGATGAGTTGCAGCTGAAGTGGTGATCTTTAGAAGGGTATAATTTTCCTCTGAAGATCTGGTGGCAGTGGGGGCCGGTCTTCCTCTGCGCCGGGGTTGCCTCTGAGCTCCGCTGCCGTCGCCTCTGCGCGCCGGCTGCTTCGCTGCGAGTGCCGCCGAAGAGAGCGCGAGAGAGAGCTGCTTTCCCCGGGAATCCCGCGCAGAGAGAGAGAGAGCTGCTTCTCTCGGAGTCCCGCGAAGAAGAGAGAGAGCTGCTTCCCCCCCTCTGGGTGGGACCCCTCACGGTGTTACATTTTTTCAGCCCTTCATTAAATCAGTCAATGGTGTATAAACAAACCATTGCCTCTACAGGACAAACCATTGTCTCTGAGAGAGATAACAAAAACCTGTCCAACCGGTTCGCCTTCGACAGATGGCAAATGGAATACAAGCTTATCTTACAACCCAGGACACCTCCTTTAACTTTTGCCTCTCTTCACTTCATTCCTTGTTTGTAAAAGCAAAGCTGCTGGTAGCAGGATTTAAAATGAACAGCAAAGAAAAAAGGAGAGACTCATTTCTCTCAGTCCTCAGCTAAAAAGGACAGCAGTGCAGCCAAAATGCTCTTTGCTTCTGAGCACATCCCCTGCAGCAGCAGCAGTCATCCTGGCTGCTTTGCAGGGACAGTGTACAACAGCAGCAGGTGCTGTTGCTCTTTCAAAAACTGACATGCCTTTCCTTAGAAAGGTCCTGCTCTGCAAGTGTTGGAGCAGCAACTCTTCCTCTCAATGGCCCTGCGTTCTGCCATTGCTCGCCATTCCCCTGCAGAGAGCATCTTTTAGATTCTTTGTTTCTTTTCTTGTGCGATGAAATCACACCGCTAATTTTTGCTCTCCTGTTTGTGTTTTCTATCTCAGTGCCTGCAAGGACTGGATTTTCTTCACTCAAACCACGGGATCCACCGAAATGTGCAGAGCAGCAACATCCTTTTTGGAACCGACGGCTCTGTCAAGCGGGGTCAGTATATCCTTGGTCAGGTGCAGCGTTCAGGGATGTGGGGATGTGGGGTGAGGGGCTGCTTTGAGTGACTGCCAGCTCCCCAAAAATGGTGCTGGTGGCAGTGCAGGGACCCCCGCTCTGAGCTGATGACACGGTTGCAACGTGCACAGACGTATGACAAGGAACAAGCAGCCACGAGTGGCATTGCTCTGTGTGTGTCCCTTCCAGAGGGAGGGAGTTACAAGTCTAAAGCTTCCAAAGAGCAAAAGCCACTGCTGAAGGCAGTGTAAAAAATGTGGGGATTTTTTAAGTTGCCAATAGCATATTTCCTTGGCTAAAGTCCTGAGGAAACAGCGCAGGGACAGTTGTCCAGGACATTCCAGCAGCATGTTCTCAAAGTTCTACTGGGGAATTCTTTTGCTCGATTTCCTAATTGCACAGAATTAAAATAAAACCAGTATTTTGCTTTCCCCTCAGCTGATTTTGGCATCTCTGTTGAGCTCGGCCCTGAGGAGAAGAGACTGCCCTCGGTAGCTGGGACTCCTTGGTGGATGGCGCCTGAAGTGGTGATGCGTAAACCATGTGGCCCCAAAGTGGACATATGGTCTTTTGGAATTGTGGGAATTGAAATGGTAGAACAAAAATTTCCTTACTGGAACCAAAGTCCTGCCATGGTAAGGAGCAAATACAGATCCCGCTTCTCTTTCTCACCTGCCCCGTGTTCTGCGTGACATTGGACAAGATCCCATTGCCATCTGCTGGAACTACTTCCACCTAAAAACGTCCCTGCAACACATCAGCATCTGCTGCAGTTTTGGCTGCATCAGTGTGGAACTCAAGCCTCACCACATGCAAACAAACCCCATTCTCAGGCAACACTTTCCTTTGGGTTATAAGCGGTTCCAGTTCTTTTGTCTGTGTAGATGACCCCAATAACAGGAAACAAGCATCTTAGAACTGGTGTTATCCTTCCAGAAATGAAGGAAAGAAACCCAAACCCAGCAAAGTTTCTAAAACAGTGGTTTCTAGAGAGGAACCTAACCCCCTTTGCAGTTTCTGCTACTGGGAAACATGCCTGAAACCTGGGCATGAGGCTTCAAGGCCACAGAGTCTCTTCTGCTTCTTGTGCAGTGTTGCTGAAACACTCAGTGACCGTGTTTCTCTCATAGCCCAAGCCACGTTCTCCACGTCACCAAGCCGGAGCCTTGTGAGGGGGAGAGCCTGCCAAAACCTCCTGTTTGTTTCCTGGCATTTTCTGGGATGGGCCTACCACTCATTGACTTGAGTAGGCAAATGAGCAGAAGGTGCCCAAAGGGGTGGCATTTCTCCTTTTTCTGAGCAGGAAAAGTTTTTCTTTTGTTGCATAAGAGAAGCTGAAATTTTAAGACTGCTGAGAGACAGAGCTGCAGGTGGCTCCTTTGTGCCCAAACAGGCATTTTCATCCCAATATATTTGTGCATGCAACTTAATGTGTCTGTGTTGAATATGAGATTGTAACTGTTTGTTTCTTTACCTGGGAATTAACTGATGGATTTCCTTTCTTTTCTTCCAATTACCATTGTTTTCAAGAACAGGACAAAAAACTTGATGAGTCTTGTTCTATGGCAACTGTGCTTAAGGGATCAACAAGCCCTGCAGAGATGCCTTTCATGTACTAATCCTTGGAATTAGTTAGTATAGCAAAGTCCCCCTTCCAAAAAGGCTGTCAAGCTGGTGTGAATCCTCAGAGAAGGAAATGTGCTTTTGCTGATGTAGCTCCCACTAACTAGGTCAGTCAATGAAATCGGCTGCCAAGGCAAAATTGGCAGGATGTTGGCAAAGCTGTGGTTGCATCAGAGTTTGGGTTTTTTGTTGGTAAAGTCATCCCTGGGTCTCTGCCAGGGCAGAAACGGCCACTGCAGAATGGAGGTTAAACAATGGGCTCTGGGAGGGCAGTTACAGATGGGAAAGAAGCAGGTGGAGCCTCGTGTTCCCTTTTTCTCCAGACTAAACTCCTGATAGCCACAGCAGGGACGTCACAGCTGCAGCAGCCCAAGCTCCTCTTGGCTTGGCTGTGTGACTACCTGAGCTGCTGCCTGCAGAGAGACGAGGAGCGGCGCTGGTCTGCCAAAGAGCTCCTGCAGGTAAAATGCCAAGGGGCTACAGGTGAAAGAGTGTCCGAGGGATGGGCTCCTCCTCCACTGAGGTCTGAGGCATCAGATGAGCCTCCTTCCTCCTCACCTCCTCCACTCTTGGTGCTCTTCAAATGAAAATGCTGAGGAGTGCGGGCTGGGCTGGGCTGGCAGGGCTCTGTAAAGTCCTGTGGTACAAGTGTCCTGCAATTAACAGGGACATCTTTAAAGAGATCAGGTTGCTCAGAGCCCTGTCCCACTGACCTGGAATGGTTCCAGGGATGGGGCACCTACAAGCTCTTGAGACAACCTGTGCCAGGGTGGCACCATGCTCCAACTAAATAAGGTCTTCCTTAGACCTACTCTGATTAGATCTCCTTTGTGTTTAAAACTATTCTCCCACATTCTATTGTAACTGGCCCTGTTAAAAACGGTGTCCCCCACTTTCTTCAAAGCAACTCTGAAGTCTTGGAAAGCGGCAAGAAAGTCTCCCTGGGGCCCGTTCTTCAGAAAACTGAATAACTCCACCTCTCTGTGCATTTCCTGAGAGGACAGGTGCTCTGTTTTCTGACAGTTTCTGTTGCCCTGTTTTGGAACTTGGTGGTGTGTTCAGTTTTACCTAATGGCAAAAGAATTGAAGTAGAGCAATGCAGGGTACAGAGCCATGAAATGGTGGCGGAAGAACCCAAGGCTGCCAGTCCTGGCAGAGCAGTCTGGAGAGATTTGGCTGTGGGCAGGAGGGGCTGTGGGGCCTCACTGTGAGCCTCTGAGGGGCCCGGGTTTGTGCCCCCACCCCACCCTGAGAGGCTTCTGGCACACAAACAGGGACAGCTGAGAGGGACTTGACCCAGCCCCGTCTGCTGCCTGGCACGCTCAGGCAGAGGGGAACTGGCCCAGGCTGACTGCCAGGTTGTGTGGCAGAGAGGTGCGGGGACGCTGAGCTCCAGGACGGTTTGGATGGACGGAGACAAGAGATCTCTGAAGGCTGCTCTGAGAATATCAGGCTTATTAGGGATGGTGAAAGGTCCTGCATGGAGCTGCCAGACGCAGCAAGTGGCAGGGCCTGAGGGGGAGGGAGAGGGGAGAGACAAGGGGTAGAGAGAGACAAGAGGATGCTCCAGGAGAGGGTGGAAGTTCCAAGAGGGAGGGAGTTCCAAGAGAAGAGGAGTTCCAAGAGAAGGGGAGTCCCAAGAGAGGGGAAATTCCAAGAGATGGGAAATTCCAAGAGGGCGTCTGGCTCCTCAGGGACCCCTTATCAGGGGGCTTCAATGTGGGCTGGAACAAGACTTAGGCCAATGGGGTCACAGAGACCTGATGCTTCAGGGGAGGCTTACAGGCGTGGGATGAGCCATACATTTTGGGGGGTGAGATAGAACAGTCTATTTGACTTTTGGACCTATCTGTAGGCAAGGGCATTGTTCAACCCGTAGGGGGGATTATTTTCATCCTGGCTGTACTATTGTAAATCTTTTGCCAGGCAATCATATTTATTCATCTTCCCCAACATCAAAATTTTAAAAGCAGCAATGGTTTAGAGGATGTAATTGCTACTTCTCTAACTTCACTGGTGAAACTAACAGTCCATCAATTCTCTCTTCCTATAAAGAAGAATGTACAAAAATTATTATTTACATGAACAGTGCATGAGAAGTCTAGAAGAAAAATGTAAACATTAGGAAGCGGAGAAAACTTTTAAAATAAATTTAAAGCATATAAAAGAGCAGGGTGATATTACACAGCCTTCCTGTGATGTCACAAACACCTGTGATATCACACAGCCTCTTGTCATGTCACACATACAGCTCTGTGATGTCATATTACCCCTGTGATGATACACAGCTCTCTGTGATGTCACTCAGACATCTCAGTGATGTCACACTGACCCTGTGATGTCACACAGCTCTCTGTAATGTCACCTGGAAGGCTCTGTGATGTCACACAACCTCCTGCGATGTCACACAGATATCTGTGATGTCATATTGCCCCTATGATGTCACACAGCATTTTGTGATGTCACATGGACATCTCTGTGAAGTCACACAGCCCTTGTGATGTCACACAGCCCCTGTGATGTCACACTGATTCCTGTGATGTCACACAGCCCTTGTGATGTCACACAGCCCCTGTGATGTCACACAGACATTTCTGTGATGTCACACGGCCCCTCTGATGCCACACAGCACCTGTGATTTCACACATCCCCTGTGATATCACACAGCTCTCTGTGATGTCACACAGCCCCTGTGATGTCAAACTGTTGCACTAGGACACAAAATAACTCACATATTCATATTAAGATTAAAAGACTAAAAAGAAGTGGTTTTTAATTTTGATTTATGCAATACATGAAATTTTAAAAGCGGCAATGGATTGAAGGATGTAATTGCTACTTCTCTAACTTCTCTGGTTAAACTAACAGTCCAGCAATTCTCTCTTCTTATAAGGAAGAATGATTCCATGGGGTCCAGCAGAGTCACAATAGACCCCAGGTTCCAGAAGGCCCTGCAGTGTCCTAATGGTCCCAATGATTCCATGAGCCCCTCCAGTGTCCCAGTGGTCTCCATGGCTCTCCAGGCCACACAATGTCAGGTTATTCCTCTGTTCTGTGAGCCCTGTAGTGTCATAATGGACCGTTGGACCCTGGGGATTTGCTGTGTCACAATGCTCTCCTCTGGCTCCACAACGTCACAACAGATCACTGATGATGGGAGGACTCTCAGTGTCATACTGAAGCTGTGGTTCCATGTAGCCCTGCAATGTTACAGTGAACCCTTGGTTAAATGGGGTTCCACGATGTCACAACGACCCCTCAGTTCCATGAAGCCCCACAGTGTCACAATGGTCCCTTGGTTCCATGGTGCCCCACAGTGTCACAATGGTCACTTGGTCTCACAGGTCCCACAGTGTCACGATGGTCCCTTGGTTCCATGGTGCCCCACAGTGTCACAATGATCCCTTGGTTCCATGGTGCCCCACAGTGTCACAATGGTCCCCTGGTTCCATGGTGCCCCACAGTGTCACAATGATCCCTTGGTTCCATGGTGCCCCACAGTGTCACAATGATCCCTTGGTTCCATGGTTCCCGACAGTGTCACAATGGTCCCTTGGTCTCACAGGCCCCACAGTGTCACAGTGGTCCCCTGGTTCCATGGTGCCCCACAGTGTCACAATGGTCCCTTGGTTCCATGGTGCCCCACAGTGTCACAATGATCCCTTGGTTCCATGGTTCCTGTGCTGGTGCATTCCCCCCTCCCCTTTCTCAGGCCGCCCTGCCAGATGAGAAATGCTCGCTGGCCTCAGCCTTGGCCAGCAGCCCCTGGGCTCAGCTCCTCTGGAGCTCAGCACAAACACGCTCTGCTCCAGGCACTGCTGCTGCCCAGCCCGCTCCTGGCTGCTTTAGGAGCAGCCCTGGGAACTGTTTGTGTTCCCTCGGTGGCACATCATCCCTGTTCTCACCCTGCCAAAGAAAGCTGCTGATGCCAAGTGCGGCCAGGATGAAACATGGCTGGGACTGCAGCCCCTCTCTTGGGGCCCTACAAACAGTGCTCCAAAAGGAGCCCTTGGAGCTCTCCTGGGCCAGCGACTCCCTCTGAGTGGGGCCTCTCCGAGCCGGGAACTCTCCCGTTTGCTGCACTCGGGGATCCCCAACAACGAGGGAGCCTGGGCCGATCCCCCCACTCCTCCAGGCTCAACCCTTCCCTGCAGGGGAGATGCCAAAGCATCCTCAGGGAGCATTTCCCTGCCCTCAGGGGAATTTCACACAGGTGCCTTGCACTGACTCTCTGTGTCTGTGTGCACACAGGAGTGCCTGTGCTGGGGAAATGTGGCAGAAATGCTGCTCCCTGAGGGGTCTGAGTGCCTTGGATAGCTGAGCCAGTCAGGCCCGTAAGTAAGGTCAAGTCAAGAGGTCTAAGTTAAGTGAAATGCTTCTAAGAGTTGTTATTTTGCTAAGTTGTTATGTTTTATATAAGTTATAAGCTGAGTTAAATATTTTTAAATGTTATTCCTCTGTTAGATTGCTAGGTTGTAGGTTATAAGTTAGGTTAAATACTGTTAAGCTCTTCTCTTTTGCTAAATTGTGACTGTGAAACTATCATTTAAAGTTAAGGTGTAAGTTAAGTCCTGCTAAGTTTGAACTCTGTTAAGCTTTTAGGCCATATTCCTTTTATCCTTGCCTTCACTGCCCTTTTGTCACACACAGACACATGCAGAGACAGTTCTCAGTACATTTCTGGTTTGATTGCCTGGATTTGGTTTGGTTTTGTTGTTGCTTTGCTTCCTTGGTGTTCCTGAAGTGTCCTGTCAGGAGCAGAGTGACTCTTGCCAAGGAACTTTGTGCTGCTGTCACTTAATATTAAATCTGGTTTTTGCTGGGGATTTTTTCAGTGCTCCCAAGCCCTCGTTGGTCACAGGGCGAAGGAGCCCTGGCCCAGGCTCTGGCCCTGGGGACACAGGGACAATGCCGGGGGGTCCCTGTCCCCCTGTCCCACCCCCACAGCCCCGGTCCCCGTCCCCGTGTCAGGCTCTGGGGTCAATCTCGTGGAACATCCTCTGGGGGAGGCTGCGGCGCCGGGGGCGGGGGTCCCGGGGGGACAGGGGACCCCGCTGTGCATGAGCAGCGTTGGACTTCTCTGGGGGAACTGGGGGGGGGAATGGGGCAGAGAGACCTCCCCAGTGACCTCACACAGCCCCTGTGATGTCACACAGCCCCAGTGATGTCACACAGCCCCTGTGACATCACACATCCCCTGTGATGTCACACAGCTCTCTGTGATGTCACACAGCCCCTGTGATGTCAAACTGTTGCACTAGGACACAAAATACCTCGCACACTCATATTAAGATTAAAAGAGTAAAAGGACGTAACTTTTTTTTTTATTTATATAATATATGAAATTTACAAAGTGGCACTGGATTGGAGGACGAAATTGCTACTTCTCTAACTTATTCTCTCTTATAAAAAAAATGCACAACAATTATTATTTACATGAACAGTGCATGACAACTCTAGAAGAAATACGTAAATCTTCAGAGGCAACGAAAACTTAAAAGAAGTTTAAAGCATTTAAAACAGCAGGGTGATATTACACAGCCTTCCTGTGATGTCACATGAGCATTTCTGTGATGTCACACAACTTCCTGCGATGTCACACAGATCTCTGCAATGTCACATGGACATTTCTGTGACATCACACGGACATCTCTGTGATATCACACAAATCTCTGTGATGTCGCACCAACATCTCTCTGATGTCACACTGCCTCCTGTGATGTCACACAGCCTCTGTGATGTCTCACAGCCCCTGTGATGTCCCACAGGCATTTATATGATATCACACAACCTCCTGTGATGTCACCCAGGCATCTCTGTGATGTCATAATGACCCTGTGATGCCACACAGCTCTCTCTGATGTTGCACAGTCATTTCTGTGATGTCATACTCTCTCTGTGATTTCACACACCCCTCTGTGATGTCACACTGCCCCTATGATGTCACACTGCTTCCTGTGATGTCACACAGCCCCTGTGATGTCATAGAGCCAACTCTATGATGCCACCCTTTGATGCCATACAGGAGTGCTGTGATGTCACAGAAGACTCCATGATGTCACTGTCACCCTGGAATGTCACAGTCTGTTCTGTGATGTCACAGCCTGCTCTATAATGTTACACAGCCACCTGGTGATGTCACAACCCTGTCTCCCATGCCACAGAGCCACCCTCGATGATGGCAGAGCCTGGTCTATTGAATCACACCATATTCTGTGACATCACAGCCAGCTCTCTCATGTCACAATTGCCTCAGTGTCCTGGGTTGTAAGATAAGCTTGTATTCTATTTGCCATCTGTTGAAAGTTGGGCAAGTTTGTTATCTTTTCCAAGAACCGGTTTTGCTCCTAAGAGGTAATGGTTTGCTAATGGGCCATTGACTGATTCAATGCAGGGCTGGTAAATGCAACACCATCCCATTGTGAGGGGTCCCACCCAGAGGGGGAAGCCAAGCACTCTATTATTGTATAAAGGGGTGAAGAGAGCTTGACAGAGGAATGGTTGTACAACAGGGGACATGATACTGTAAAATTAATCCAAATAGGGAGGGCTACGTGACTGCTGCAAAGTTCGCATGGCCCTGAAGAGTAGATGGTGTGCAGAAAGCAGGATATTGAAACTGCTTGGTATGTAGAAATAGATAGAGAAGAACAAAGAAGTACTAAGCTGTTCTAACTGCAAGGCTAGCTGGACAGGCAAGTATCATTCACAAAGATACTTTTAAGATAATAGTACAAGTCACATAGCAACCAATCATGAGCTTGGCTTTTGCAATATGTATGAGCTAATTAACAAACATATATAAACTGTGTAATCGGTCACAATAAACTGAGACTTGATGATCATGATATCATGAGTCTTGTCTCCCGTGGCACCCTCCAACAAAGGGGTAGCTTTTTGGGGAGACGAGGCAGCTCTCTCTGCGGGACTCCCAAAGAAGCAGCTCGCGCTCTCTCTTTGCGGGATTCCCAGAGAAGCAGCTCCCTCTCTCTCTTCACGGGATCTCGCAGCGAAGCAGCCGGAGCGTGCTGAGGCGGCGGCAGCGGAGCTCGGAGGCAACCCCGGCGCAGAGGAAGACCGGCCCCACTGCCACCAGATCTTCAGAGGAAAACTATACCCTTCTAAAGATCACCACTGTAGCTGCAGTTCATCAGCCACTGCAAGGGGAGCAATCGTCCCAGCAGGACTGCCACTGGCACCCCGAATCCTCAGGTTGTGGACTTTTTTCACTGGTTTTGTTTGTACCGATTGCATTTGCCTTTTTAAATTGTTGTCTAGTTTTCTCCTAGTAAAGAATTGTTACTCCTATTCCCATATTTTTGCCTGAGAGCCTTTTAATTTAAAACTCCTAGAAATTTGGAGGGAGGGGGTTTACCTTCTCCATTGCACAGGAGGCTTTAGCCCTCCTTCACAGACTCTTGTCTTGTCGAACCAAGACACTCAGTGATGTCACAAAACCCTCAAGAACTCAGTTACATTGAAACACTGAAGTTTCTTGTACTTTGAAAATATCTGTGTCATGGAAACAACTGAGACAGTGTCCCCAGGTTCCAGTCAGAGCAGAACACTGGAGGCAGAGATGACAGCTGGGCACAAGCAAGGGAAAGGTGTCTCTGGTGCTGAGCAAACCTGGATGTGTTTCAGGAGTGCAAAGGGCCCAGGCCTGAGCCCCAGCCCCTGGCAAGGCAGATCCTGTCCCTCCCTCATTGCTCAGGGCTCTTCCCGGGATGGGCACTGGCATGTGGGGATGTGCCATGCCAAGGGCAGGACCATGGGGCGACCCCTGCCAGGCTGCTGAGCAGGGACAAGCAGGCACTGAGGCCCCAGGGCTGCAAGGGTCACTTGTCCCCTCGTGGCTCAGGCCCAGGGCCAGCAGCCATGGCCAAAGGGCTGCACAGGTTGGCTCTGTCAGGGCCTTGCAGCTGCTGCACATCCCTGAGCCCTCTGCAGCCCAGGCTGTCCCATGGTGTCCCTGCCCTGCGCCTCTGTCCCTGCAGGCTGTCGTCATCCCCCTTTACATGAGTCTTTTCTTTCTCTGGCTGTTCTCTGCCATGTCAAAGGATCCACCACCTCTGGAACCACCCTTCAGTCCCTCCCAGGGCTCTCCTCAGCTGTCCTCAGCCTCCACCCCACTGAGCACAGAGCTCCTGTGTCCTTCTAGAGTGGTCAAGTGCATGAAGCCAAGAGCACCTGGACAAGAGGGACAGTTCTTTTCTACAGGAAGGAAACCACAGAGCCCCAGGGTTTTGAAAGCACATGAGAAGCAGTCACCAGAGGCCAAGGCAGGCCAGACCTGTCTGTCCTTGCAGCTTTTGTCTGAAAGCAGCCTTTGGATATATGGGGAGCTGTTGCAGAATTTCTGAGAGAAAGAGGGCATGATTTATATCTGGATTAAGAATTGAGCTACCCCTCAGACTAGGCCCCTGATAAGTGGCCTTGGTGGGGCCTAGGAGCCTTTGATGCAGTAGGAATTTAGTTGTGGCGCAGTTTAGAAATTATGTTAAAGTAACTACAACGTAATGAGCTATCTGAGTGTGAATTAGGGTAGAGTTGCAGTGTGAAAAGCCTGACCACCTTAAGGCAAAGGTAAACAATGTTAACTTGCCAATGAGAGTGCCTTTGTAAACTGTAAACTGTATGGAAGTGTATATAAACCACCATCTTCTCACTAATAAAGGGAGAACGTAGCTTTAACCATATTGGTTCGACCAATGTTCGTCCTGTCCAGCTTTCCTGTCTTATGAATACCCTGGCTTTGGGGAGTATTGGGGGTGGAATTCCATTTCAGCCGTGGCTCCTGGAGTGGAATGACAGTTCTCCACAGGAAGGAAAGGGTGCAGTCCCAGTGTTTCAAAGGTTGATTAGAGGCAGCCCCAAGCAGGCCAGGGCCAGCCAGGCCTGTTGTCAGGTCCAAGGAAGGAATCCTTAGACAGACAGAATTTGGGAGGCCAAACCCCACTGTTTTTTATGGGCATCTGGACGAGAAGGACAGTTCTGTTCCACAGTTCTGGAGTCTCTGTAAATGTTCAAACATTCCTTTGATCATCTCATGTGTCCCTTTCAACTCAGAATGTTCTGTGATTCTGGGATTACAATTCCTGTTCTGCTTCTCTCATCCCTCTGTTGTCTATAATCAAAAGAGGAAAAAAAAAAAAGCCTTGCAACAGTGTGAGAACAGTAAATAAAAAACAGACCTTTATTGGAAGCTTCCAGGCGTCCCAGTTGGGATGGGGCACACCCAGCCCCCAATTTCAATAAGGTAACAAGGTTCATTAATTAGAATATTTAACAGGAACATCCAATAGGAGATTCAGTTTCCCAACTTACTCATCCTGGGCTCTACCCATTGAAGTAGGTCCAAAGGCTTCTTTGCCCCACTTTTTGTTATGACTGCTCACATTCAAAAACTAAAATGTTCTTCTTGTGGGTCCTCTTAATAATAATAGTATGCAGTATTTCAGGAATGTATTTAGACAGTCAGCTTATTGTTCTAAAATCTAAGAGATAGGTAGGAAATATATTAGAATCAATTAAGGATTACAGGTTTATAAGTAAATAATAGTATTTTAGTAGAATGAATTAAGACATTAATAGAGAAAAGTATGGATTACAGTTTTATAACTATATAACAGTAATTTACAGAACTACAAATATATTACAAATATATAAAAAGCAAAAAAATTTTTGTCACCACCCAAAATTTCCCATCCTCCTCCAAGCAGGAAATTGAAAACACTTCCAGCAAAGCTCCTGACCTTTACAGCAATCCCAGGCTTCCCTTCTTTGGGAAGTGCCCTCCGGAGCTGTGCCCAGGCTGGTCTGAGCTGGGAGCAGCCCTGCCCCAGCCAGCCCCTCTCAGCAGCAGCACCTGCCCTGCTCAGGGTGGCTCCTTCCCCCCACAGCTCCTGGCCAGCGCTGGGAGCAGCTCCAGGGCCGGCTGAGAGCTGTCCCTGGCAGGCAGCAGAGTCCCTGGCCCAGCACAGCGCCCTGGGCTGCAGGACCCTGCTCTGCAGGACAGCCCTGGGCACCCCTGGCTGCTCTGCACAGGACATGAGCAGAGAATGCACTCACAGGCTCTGTGGGCATTGGCATGTTCCAGCTTTAGGAGATCTCTCCAGGAGCTGCAGCTGCATTGTGTCCTGCAGCCAGAGGTTCCTGTGCCAAGGGCTGGCAGTGATTCTGCCCCAGGCACTTCTCAGCCCCTTCCCAGCCCTGACTAATTGAAGCTCTCTGTGCCTCTGTGCTGTGCCCGCACTGGCTGCAGGCAGTGCCCCAGCCCTGCTGGGCTGGGAGAAGAGCTCCTCAGCAAGAGAAATGTGCTTTTGAAGCAGATAATTGGGGCCATGATTGCACAAACCTCTCTCAGAGTCTGTAGCAAAAGGGTAACACCAAGTACCTTAAAGAACTGAAGTACCTTGAAGCATTAATGAGCTCCACTGAGTGTTGCTCCTGACAAAGCCTCTCCAGGGACTAATTACAGCAGATAATTGGAGGCCATGATTGCACAAAGCTCTCAGAGACTCCAAGGCAAAAGCAAAAGCCAAAGTCCTTTCAAAAACCTGCAGTCCCTGGGAGCATGAAGGAGCCCCCAGGGCCATTCCTGACCAAGGCTCCCCAGGGACTCCTTCCAGCAGATCCTTGAGGCCACTGGGATGTGCGCCAGGGGGGATGCTGAGGGCAGGACCAGGGGCTGACAGTGCCCAGCCTGGCTGGGGCTGTGCCAGGAGGCCCCAGGGCCTCAGAACAAGGTGTCTCCTCACAGCCCTTGGTGGCACAGACCCTGCTGTGCCCCAGGGCACCAAGACTTGGCTTCTCTGTGTCCCCACCTGGCATCAGTGCCTCCAGTTCTCTGCTCTGCCTGGGGCCTGGGGCCACTTTCTCAGTCGTGTCCCTCAGTGGGACCCATTAAAAGTCAGAGAAACTTTGGAGCTGGATTCTGACTTGGAGTTCTGGAGAGGTTTCTGCAGCTCCCTCTCAGGGCCTGATGTTCAGGGCCTGAGCACAAAGCCCTGAGGGTCATTAAAGTCTTTGTGCTGTGTCCATGCTGCTGAGCTGGGCTGGGCTCCTGGCACAGAGGGTGATCCTGGTAACCAAGCAGAGCTTCAAAAGCACAATTCTCTTTCTGAGCAGCTCTTCTCCCAGCCCAGCAGGGCTGGGGCACTGGCAGCAGCCAGCCCAGGCACAGCACAGAGGCACAGAGAGCTTCAATCAGTCAGGGCTGGGAAGGGGCTGAGAAGTGCCTGGGGCAGAATCACTGCCAGCCCTTGGCACAGGAACCTCTGGCTGCAGGACACAATGCAGCTGCAGCTCCTGGAGAGATCTCCTAAAGCTGGAACATGCCAATGCCCACAGAGCCTGTGAGTGCGTTCTCTGCTCATCTCCTGTGCAGAGCAGCCAGGGGTGCCCAGGGCTGTCCTGCAGAGCAGGGTCCTGCAGCCCAGGGCGCTGTGCTGGGCCAGGGACTCTGCTGCCTGCCAGGGACAGCTCTCAGCCGGCCCTGGAGCTGCTCCCAGCGCTGGCCAGGAGCTGTGGGGGGAAGGAGCCACCCTGAGCAGGGCAGGTGCTGCTGCTGAGAGGGGCTGGCTGGGGCAGGGCTGCTCCCAGCTCCAGACCAGCCTGGGCACAGCTCCGGGGGACACTTCCCAAAGAAGGGAAGCCTGGGATTGCTGTAAAGGTCAGGAGCTTTGCTGGAAGTGTTTTCAATTTCCTGCTTGGAGCACGGGGTGAAAGATGTGGTTGCTGAGAAAAAGATTTTTGCTTTTCATATATTTTTCAGCTGACCATAGCTCTATAAATTACTGTTATATAGTTTTAAAATAATTATCCTTACTTAACTATTAAACCCTAATTGACTCTATTAAAATACTATTATATACTTATATAACTGTAATCTTTTACTCTAGTACATTTCCTTACCTTTATCTTTGATTTTAGAACAATAAACTGTCTAAATACATTCCTGAAATACTGTATAGTCTTATTATCAGGAAGAGGACATACAAGGTGAACATTTTGGTTTTTGACCAGAATGTGACCAGTCCTAAAAAAAACATGCAAAAAGCCTTTGTGCATACGCCAAGGGGCTGACCCAAGTTTATGTAACTGGTGCAGCTGAATCTCATATTGGATTTTCCTGTTAAATAATCTATTTAATTAACCTTAATTAATTGTTGAAATCAGAGGTTGGTGTGCCCCATGCCCACTGGGACACCAGGAAGCTTCCAATAAAGGTCTCGTTTTTGCTTTACTGTTCTAACACTGTTGCAAGGATTCTTTTTTCTCTTTTGATTATAGACAACAGGGGGATGAGAGAAGCAGAACAGGAATTGTAATCCCAGAATGACAGAACATTCTGAGTTGAAAGGGACACACGGGATCATCAAAGGAATGTTTGAACATTTACAGAGACTCCAGAACTGTGACTTTGGGTGGTCAGTGTCTCTGCTGGGAGCCTCCCAAAGGGCCTTCAGCCACTCCTCAGCCCTGGGCAGCAGCAGCATCACCTCTGCAGGGCCCAGCAGGGCTCTCCTGAGCTGCCCTTGCCCAGCTGCACACGGAGCCTGCCCCAGCCAGGGCCCTGCACACAGGCAGGTTTCTGTAGGGCCGGGCCGAGGGCACACAGGGTGGGATGGGCTCTGTGAGCGCTGGCAGGGACAAGGCACCTCTCAGGAGGGGATGTCCAGGCCCAGGGAGATGCTCAGGGAAGCAGAGGGGGCTGAGCACAGCAGTGCTGGGGGAACAAACCCATCCAGCCCCTCACCTTCCCTCGGCCACAGGGAATCCTTTTCCCCTCACAGCTCTCAGTGGCAAACTCTGAGTGCAGCAGGAATGCTGGGGATTTCTGACCTCAGAGAGCCAGGAATGATGTGTGAGTAAGAAAACAATTCCTAAAACCAACTCCTGCAATCTGTTTCCTTTAGAAATGTGAGTGCAGATGGTACCAAGCCTTTCTGCATTGGGAGTGATTCCCCTGACAACTCCTGAATATCCAGACTTGTTCCTCTGCAGCATGGCCACAAACCCAGGGCAGCAGGGCAGGGATGGCTCCTCGAGAGCCCCCACACACAGCCCTGGCTGCTCCTGGCACACTCAGCCAGCACAACTGGAGCTCAGGCAGGGACCTGGGTGAAGGTTTTCCCAGAGCAGGAACAAAGGTGGGTGAGTCGCAGCAGGACAGTCTGCAGGGAATGGCCAAGGTTTGGCTCCAAGCAGCCTCTCCTAACTTGTCCCTGTCCTTTCTCCATGAACAGGTGCCCATGTGCAGCCACAGCAAATGTCCAACAGCAGCTCCATCAGCCCCTTCCTCCTGCTGGCACTGGCAGACACGCGGCAGCTGCAGCTCCTCCACTTCTGCCTCTTCCTGGGCATCTCCCTGGCTGCCCTCCTGGGCCCCGGCCTCATCATCAGCGCCGTAGCCTGCGGCCACCACCTGCACACGCCCATGTTCTTCTTCCTGCTCAACCTGGCCCTCAGCCACCTGGGCTCCATCTGCACCACTGTCCCCAAAGCCCTGCACAATTCCCTCTGGGACACCAGGAACATCTCCTACACGGGATGTGCTGCACAGCTCTTTTTCTTTCTGTTCTTCCTTGGATCAGAGTTTTCCCTCCTGACCATCATGTGCTACGACCGCTACGTGTCCATCTGCAAACCCCTGCACTACGGGACCCTCCTGGGCAGCAGAGCTTGTGCCCACATGGCAGCAGCTGCCTGGGCCAGTGCCTTTCTCAATGCTCTGATGCATACAGCCAATACATTTTCCCTGCCCCTGTGCCATGGCAATGCCCTGGGCCAGTTCTTCTGTGAAATCCCAGAGATCCTCAAGCTCTCCTGCTCCAAATCTTATCTCAGGGAACTTGGGCTCATTGCAGTTGGTGCCTGTTTAGGATTTGGATGTTTTGTGTTCATTGTTTTCTCCTATGTGCAGATCTTCAGGGCTGTGCTGAGGATCCCCTCTGAGCAGGGATGGCACAAAGCCTTTTCCACCTGCCTCCCTCACCTGGCCGTGGTCCTCTGTTGGTCAGCACTGCCACATTTGCCTACCTGAAGCCCCCCTCCATCTTCTCCCCATCCCTGGATCTGTCAGTGTCAGTTCTGCACTCGGTGGTTCCTCCAGCCCTGAACCCCCTCATCTACAACCTGAGGAACCAGGAGCTCAAGGCTGCAGTGAGGAGACTGATGACTGGATGGTTTCAGAAACATTAAACTGCTGGCCAATTTCTGCAAATCACTTGTAATAAAAGTAATTTTTGATACTTCTTGTTTGTTTCATTTCAGAGGTTCTTTTTCGTTGTTTTAGTTTTTTCAGCTTGTCCACACAGATATGTCATTGTTTGTGCCATTGAGGTGCCATCACAGAGAGCAGTGTGGCATGACAGAAAGCTGTGTGACATCACCGAGATGTCAGTGTGACATCAAAGGAGGTTGTGTGACATCACAAAGATGTCCATATGACATCACAGAGACCTGTGTGACATCACAGAGATGTCTCTGTGACATTACAGGAGGTTGTGTGACATCACGAAGATGTCAGTGTGACATCACAGAGATGTCAATGTGAAGTCACAGAGATGATTGTGTGACATCACAAAAAGCCATGTGACCTCACAGGTTCAGTGTAACGTCACAGAGATGTCTGGGTGACATCACAGGCGGTTTATGTAACATCAAAGACATGTTCATGTGGCATCACAGAGAGCTGTGTGACACCACAGAGATGTCCATGTGACATCACAGAGATGTCAGTGTGACATCACAGGGAGCTGTGTGACATCACAGAGATGTCCATGTGACAGCACAGGAGATTTGATCTGGTTTGAAAGCAAAACCAGTGAGAGACTCTAAGTCAGAAATACAATTTATTGGGAAAAGGGGAAAAATACATGCAATAATATAAAGGGAAAGGCTACTGACAAAGTCAGAATACAACCTGGCCAGCGTGCTGGTAGCAGTTCGAATTGGAGCAGCTGCAGTCCTCTTGGGATGGCAGATGTAGTTGCTGTGTTTTCTCAGAGAACCTGTGAAAAGGCTCTCCTCTGTCTAGAAATCTCCACTTTTATCCAGGTGGGAATGCCTAGCTCCTCCCCTTGGGCAGAGCATCTCACAATGGGTTATTATGAGTCACAAGGTGTGTCCTTAATTACCTCCTCCTCCTGGACAGTGTTATTTCTGAGTCATGTGGCCAGGCATTGATGGGGCCATTAACAGCAGGTAAGGAAAACTGCCCCAAGGCAACTCCTACTCAGATGGGAATTGGAAAACGTTTTTTTTTTTATCTTGGACAAGATTGTATGATATCACAGGGATATCATTGTGATGTCAGAGAGATGTCCGTGTGACACCACAGAGAGCTGTGTGACGTCACAGAGTCAGTGTGATATCACAGAGAGCTTTGTGACATCACAGAGCTGTCCTTGTGACATCACAGAGATGTCATTGTGACATCACAGAGATTTCAGTGTGACATCATGGAGATGTCTTTTTGACATCTCAGAGATGTCTCTGTGACATCACAGAGAGCTTTGTGACATCACAGTTATGTCAATGTGACATCACAGAGTGCTGTGTGACATCACAGAGATTTCAGGGTGACTTCAAAGAGATGTCAGTGTGACATCTCAGTTGAGTGACATCACAGAGGCTTCAATGTGACATCACAGAGTGCTGTGTGACATCACAGAGACCTGTGTGATGGCACAGAGAACGGTATGACATCACAGAGATGTCAGTGTGATATCAAAGGCGGCTGTGTGACATCACAGAGAGATCTGTGACATCACAGAGATGTCTGTCTGACATCACAAAAAGATTTCTGACCTCACAGGGTCAGTGTGACATCACATAGATGTCCGTGTGACATCATATATATGTCTGCGTGACATCACAGGAGGTTGTGTGACATCACAAAGATGTCTGTGTGACATCACAAAGATGTTATGTGACATCACAAAAAGCTTAGTAACATCACAGGGTCAGTGTGACATCATAGAGAGTTTTGTGACATCAGAGACATCAGTGTGACATCACAGAGATGTCAGTGCAACATCTCAGAGCGCTGAGTGACATCACAGAGAGGTCAATGTGACATCACAGAATGTTGTGTGATGTCACAGAGATGGCAGAGTGACATCACACAGATGTCACTGTGACATCCAATGGAGGTTGTGTGATATCACAAGGATGTCAGTGTTACATCACAGAGCTGTGTGACATCACAGGGTCAGTGGGACATCACAGAGATCGCAATGTGATGTCACAGAGAGCTGTGGGACATCACAGAGATGTCAGTGTGACATCACAGAGTGGCCGCAGTCCTGTCCCAAAGCACTGGGCAGGTGAGGCAGGAGAGCTGGGAGCAGCTGCCTCAGCTCCTGAAGCCCTGCCAGCCCAAGGGGCTGCTTTGCCCAGCGCAGCTTCAGCCACTGTCCCCTTCTCACCATCCAAGGATCCTTGGTGAGCACCGCGAGGCCTCGTAACGCCAGGTAATGCCTGTGACAGCATTCACTCCAGAGGTACCTTGACATGGTCTCCAGAGCGCTGCCACGACATTTACTCAAGTCCAGGCACTCGAGGACCTGAAAGGCACAGGGCAGTGACAGGGGACCCGGCCGGCAGGAGCCCAGAACCGCACAGGGTGGGGACCAGGCAGCAGCACAGGGCGTGGGCACCGTCCCAGGCAGCTGCGGCTGCGAGAGGGCAGAGAGCTGGGAGGCAGCTGAGCGAGGCAGCGCTGGCCAACAGGCTCACCTCCACCAGGACTGTCAGGAAGATCAGATCATAGCATGGCTTCTCCAAGGGACCATTGTGATAATGTGGGGCCTGTGAGACCCGGGGACCATTGTGACTCTGTGGGGACTCATGGAATCATGGAGAGCACTGGGACATTGCTGAGCCTCATGGAACCAAGGGGACGGTACTGACACTGTGTGGCTCCATGGAATTTAGGGATCATTATGACACTAGGAGGGCCCATCAAACCAAGGATCCACTGTGACACTGTGGGGCCTCAAGGAACTGTGGAGACCATTATGGCACTTTGGGGTGTCATGAAACCAAGGGTCCATTGTGACACTGCAGAACCAAGAAGATCATTGTTGACAGTACCAAACCTCATGGAACCAAGGGGCCATTGTGGCACAGCAAGGCCCTGTGCAACCAAAGGGACCATGGTGACACTGTGGAACCTCATGGTACCACAGGTCCATTGTTACACAGCAGCCACAGCAGGGCTGCAGAACCAAGGAGATCATTGTGACACTACACAACCTCATGGAATCAAGGCATCCCTGTTACGCTACTGAACTTCACAGAACTAAGGGTCCCTTGTGACACTGGGGAACCAAGGAGACTGCTGTTGGCAGTATGAAAGCTCATGGAACCAAAAGTCCATTGTGACATTGTGTGGCCTCATGGAACCATGGAGACCATTCTGACACTTCAGGACCCACTGGAGCCAAGGGGCCATTGTGAGACAGCAGGACCTTGTATAGCCAAGGGGCCATTGTAGCACAGCAGGGCCTCATGGAATCAAGAGGATCACTGTGGGGCTCCATAAGGGGCTGTGGGGCTCCATGAGACCATGGAGCCATTCTGCCTGTGGAACCCAGGGCACCATTGTTACACAACGGGGCATCACAGAACCAATGAGACCATTGTGACATGGCACAGCCTCGTGGGAGCAAGAGCCCTTGTGACACTGTGGGGCCTTGTGGAACTGAGCGGCCCTTGTGACCCTGTGTGACACCATGGAACCCAGGAGAGCTCTGTGACACTGCAGGGCTCCGTGGCACTGAGGACTCGTGGGACAGTGTGGAGCCCAGTGGAACCAAGGGGCCATTCCGTACTTCAGGGCTTCAGGGAACCAAGGTGCCAGTGTGACACTGCGGAACCAAAAGAGACCATTGTGACACTGTGGGGCTCCATGGAACCAATGAGACCATTCTGAGACTCCAAGTCCCCAAGGAACCCAGGGGCCATTGTGACACCACAGGGCCTCACAGAACCAAGGCAACCACTGTGACACTGCAAGGTTTCATGGATCAAGGGGCCACTGTGACACTGTGGGTCCCCATGGAAGCAAGGGGCCAGTGTAACACATCCACACCTGGTGGAACCAAGGGGCCACTGTGATCCTGAAGAACCCAATAGAACCAAGGGGCCATTTTGAGACTCTGCAACCTCATGGAACCATTGGCCATTGTGGCTTTGCACAGTCCCACGGAAACAAGGAAACCATAGTGACACTGCAAGGCCTCATGGAAGCAAGGGCCATTGTGCCACTGTGGAGCCAAGGAGGCCATTGTGATATCACTGGGCTTCATGGAACCAAAGATCTGTTGTGATCCTACAGGGCCTGATGGAACCAAGGGGCCATTGTGATGCTGCAGGGCCCCAAGGATCCAAGAACATGGAACAGGTCTGGTTGGATGGGCCTGCTGGGGGCTGCCTGACTGGTCCAGCTGACCTTGGCATGTTGTGGGTCACTTCTCATCAGCCCCTGAACCCCTGGAGTTTCATGCATTCCTTCCTGTGGGAAAGAACTGTCTTTCTCCCCAGGGGTTCATGGCTGAAATTAGGATTCCTCCTCTAAATTTGATTATATCCAAGGATTATTCCCATACAAAACCTGCCAGGAGAGACAGCTCTGGCTGGCCTTGGCCTTCTGGGGGCCACATCTCATCTGCCTTTACAACACTGGGGGCTTGCGCTTCTCTTCCCATGGAAAAAAAAAACATCTTTTACATCCAGGCATCCATGGCAAAATTGAGAATCCACCTCCAAAATTCCTTATATGCAAGGATAGCTCCCAGGCAGAAGTTGCCAGGACTGTCCAAGTTCCCTTGGAACAGCTCTCATCTGCCTTTGAAACACTGGGGCTCCATACTTTCCTTCCTGTGGAACAGAACTGTCCTTCTCGTCCAGATGCCCATAAAAAACAGTGGGGTTTGGCCTCCCAAATTCTGTCTGTCTAAGGATTCCTTCCTTGGACCTGACAACAGGCCTGGCTGGCCCTGGCCTGCTTGGGGCTGCCTCTAATCAACCTTTGAAACACTGGGACTGCACCCTTTCCTTCCTGTGGAGAACTGTCATTCCACTCCAGGAGCCACGGCTGAAATGGAATTCCACCCCCAAAACTCCCCAAAGCCAGGGTATTCATAAGACAGGAAAGCTGGACAGGACGAACATTGGTCGAACCAATATGGTTAAAGCTACGTTCTCCCTTTATTAGTGAGAAGATGGTGGTTTATATACACTTCCATACAGTTTACAGTTTACAAAGGCACTCTCATTGGCAAGTTAACATTGTTTACCTTTGCCTTAAGGTGGTCAGGCTTTTCACACTGCAACTCTACCCTAATTCACACTCAGATAGCTCATTACGTTGTAGTTACCTTAACATAATTTCTAAACTGTGCCACAACTAAATTCCTACTGCATCAAAGGCTCCTAGGCCCCACCAAGGCCACTTATCAGGGGCCTAGTCTGAGGGGTAGCTCACTTCTTAATCCAGACATAAATCATGCCCTCTTTCTCTCAGAAATTCTGCAACAGCTCCCCATATATCTAAAGGCTGCTTTCAGACAAAAGCTGCAAGGACAGACAGGTCTGGCCTGCCTTGGCCTCTGGTGACTGCTTCTCATGTGCCTTCAAAACCCTGGGGCCCTGTGGTTTCCTTCCTGTAGAAAAGAACTGTCCCTCTTGTCCGGGTGCTCTTGGCTTCATGCACTTGACCACTCTAGAAGGACACAGGAGCTCTGTGCTCAGTGGGGTGGAGGCTGAGGACAGCTGAGGAGAGCCCTGGGAGGGACTGAAGGGTGGTTCCAGAGGTGGTGGATCCTTTGACATGGCAGAGAACAGCCAGAGAAAGAAAAGACTCATGTAAAGGGGGATGACAACAGCCTGCAGGAACAGAGGTGCAGGGCAGGGAATCCGTGGGCCAGCCTGGGCTGCAGAGGGCTCAGGGATGTGCAGCAGCTGCAAGGCCCTGACAGAGCCAACCTGTGCAGCCCTTTGGCCATGGCTGCTGGCCCTGGGCCTGAGGCCACGAGGGGACAAGTGACCCTTGCAGCCCTGGGGCCTCAGTGCCTGCTTGTCCCTGCTCAGCAGCCTGGCAGGGGTCGCCCCATGGTCCTGCCCTTGGCACTGCACATCCCCACACCCCAGTGCCCATCCTAGGAAGAGCCCTGAGCAATGAGGGAGGGACAGGATCTGCCTTGCCAGGGGCTGGGGCTCAGGCCTGGGCCCTTTGCACTCCTGAAACACATCCAGGTTTGCTCAGCACCAGAGACACCTTTCCCTTGCTTGTGCCCAGCTGTCATCACTGCCCCCAGTGTTCTGCTCTGACTGGAACCTGGGGACACTGTCTCAGTTGTTTCCATGACACGGATATTTTCAAAGTACAAGAAACTTCAGTGTTTCAATGTAACTGAGTTCTTGAGGGTTTTGTGACATTACTGAGGCAATTGTGACATGACAGAGCTGGCTGTGATGTCACAGAATATGATGATAGACCAGGCTCTGCCATCATCGAGGGTGGCTCTGTGGCATGGGAGACAGGGTTGTGACATCACCAGGTGGCTGTGTAACATTATAGAGCAGGCTGTGACATCACAGAACAGACTGTGACATTCCAGGGTGACTGTGACATCATGGAGTCTTCTGTGACATCACAGCACTCCTGTATGGCATCAAAGGGTGACATCATAGAGTTGGCTCTATGACATCACAGGGGCTGTGTGACATCACAGGAAGCAGTGTGACATCATAGGGGCAGTGTGACATCACAGAGATGTATGTGTGACATCACAGAGGGGTGTGTGAAATCACAGAGAGAGTATGACATCACAGAAATGACTGTGCAACATCACTGAGAGCTGTGTGACATCACAGGGTCATTATGACATCACAGAGATGCCTGGGTGACATCACAGGAGGTTGTGTGATATCATATAAATGCCTGTGGGACATCACAGGGGCTGTGAGACATCTCAGAGGCTGTGTGACATCTCAGGAGGCATTGTGACATCAGAGATATGTCTGCGTGACATCACAGGAGGTTGTATGACATCACAGAGAACTGTGTGACCTCACAGAGGTGTTGGTGCGACATCACAGAGATGTCTGTGTGACATCACAGAGATCTGTGTGATATCACAGAGATGTCTGTGTGATGTCACAGAGATGTCTGTGTGGCATCACAAAAAGCTATGTGACATCACAGGGCCTGTGTGACATCACAGAGAAGTCAGTGTGATATCACAGAAATGCCCATGTGACATCACTGGAGGCTCTGTGATGTCATAGGGGTGTGTGACATCACAGGAAGGCTGTGTAATATCACCCTGCTCTTTTAAATGCTTTAAACTTCTTTTGAAAGTTTTCTTTGCCTCCTAGTGTTTACATATTTCTACTAGAGTTCTCCTGCACTGTTCATGTAAATAATAATCATTGTACATTTTTCTTTATAGGAAGAGAGAATTGATGGACTGTTATTTTAACCAGTGAAGTTAGAGAAGTAGCAATTTCATCCTCCAATCCATTGCCGCTTTTAGAATTTCATATACTACAAATATCAAAGTAAAAGTTACTTCCTCTTAATCGTTTAATCATAATAAGGGTGAGTGAATTATTTTGTGTCCTAGTAGAACAGAGTGACATCGAATGGGCTGTGTGACATCACAGAGAAGTCTGTGTGACATCACAGAGATGTCTGTGTGACAACACAGAAATTCCTGGGTGATATCACAAACAGCTGTGTGACCTCACAGGGTCAGTGTCACATCACAGAGATGTCAGTGTGATGTCACAGAAATGTCCATGTGACATTGCAGAGATCTGTGTGACATCGCAGGAAGTTGTGTGACATCACAGAAATGCCCATGTGACATCACAGGAAGGCTGTGTAATATCACCCTGCTGTTTTAAATGCTTTAAATTTCTTTTAAGTTTTCGTTGCCTCCGAAGATTTACATATTTCTTCTAGAGTTTTCATGCACTGTTCATGTAAATAATAATTGTTGTGCATTTTTCTTTATAAGAAGGGAGAATAAGTTAGAGAAGTAGCAATTTAATCCTCCAATCCAGTGCCACTTTGTAAATTTCATATATTATAGAAATTAAAAAAAAAAAGTTACGTCCTTTTACTCTTTTAATCTTAATATGAGTGTGTGAGGTATTTTGTGTCCTAGTGCAACAGTTTGACATCACTGGGGCTGTGTGACATCACAGAGAGCTGTGTGACATCACAGGGGATGTGTGATGTCACAGGGGCTGTGTGACATCACAGGGGCTGTGTGACATCTCAGAGGTTGTGTGAGGTCACTGGGGAGTTCACTCTGCCCCATTCCCCCCCCAGTTCCCCCAGAGAAGTCCAACGCTGCTCGTGCACAGCGGGGTCCCCTGTCCCCCCGGGTCCCCCCGCCCCCGGCGCTGCAGCCTCCCCCAGAGGATGTTCCACGAGATCGACCCCAGAGCCTGACACGGGGACGGGGACCGGGGCTGTGGGGGTGGGACAGGGGGACAGGGACCCCCCGGCATTGTCCCCGTGTCCCTCAGGGCCAGAGCCTGGGCCAGGGCTCCTTCGCCCTGTGACCAACGAGGGCTTGGGAGCACTGAAAAAATCCCCAGAAAAAACCAGATTTAACATTAAGTGACAGCAGCACAAAGTTCCTTGGCAAGAGTCACTCTGCTCCTGACTAGACACTTTAGGCACAGCAAGGAAACAAAGCAACAACAAAACCAAACAAAATCCAGGCAATCACACCAGAAATGAACTGAGAACTGTGTGTGTGTGTGTGTGTGTGTGTGTGTGTGTGTGTGTGTCTGTGTGTGTGTTTGTGTGTGTGTGACAAAAGGGCAGTGAGGGCAAGGATAAAAGGAATATGGCCTAAAAGCTTAACAGAGCTCCAACTTAACAGGACTTAACTTACATCTAAACCTTAAATGATAGTTTCACAGTCACAATTTAGCAAAAGAGAAGAGCTTAACAGTATTTAACCCAACTTATAACCTACAACTTAGCAATTTAACAGAGGAATAATATGTGACAGTATTTAACTCAGCCTATAGCTTATATTAAACATAACAACTTCTCAAAACAACAACTCCCAGAAGCATTTAACTTAACTTAGACCTCATAATTTAACCTCACTTACAGGCCTGACTGGCTCAGCTGTCAGGGATCAGCATTTCTGCCACATTTCCCCAGTACAGGCACTCCTGTGTGCACACAGACACAGAGAGTCAGTGCAAGGCACCTGTGAGAAATTCCCCTGAGGGCAGGGAAATGCTCCCTGAGGATGCTTTGGCATCTCCCCAGCAGGGAAGGGTTGAGCCTGGAGGAGTGGGGGGATCGGCCCAGGCTCCCTCGTTGTTGGGGATCCCCGAGTGCAGCAAACGGAAGAGTTCCCGGCTCGGAGAGGCCCCACTCAGAGGGAGTCGCTGGCCCAGGAGAGCTCCAAGGCTCCTTTTGGAGCGCTGTTTGTAGGGCCCCAAGAGAGGGGCTGCAGTCCCAGCCATGTTTCATCCTGGCCGCACTTGGCATCAGCAGCTTTCTTTGGCAGGGTGAGAACAGGGATGTTGTGCCACCGAGGGAACACAAACAGTTCCCAGGGCTGCTCCTAAAGCAGCCAGGAGCGGGCTGGGCAGCAGCAGTGCCTGGAGCAGAGCGTGTTTGTGCTGAGCTCCAGAGGAGCTGAGCCCAGGGGCAGCTGGCCAAGGCTGAGGCCAGCGAGCATTTCTCACTGGCAGGGCGGCCTGAGAAAGGGGAGGGGGGAATGCACCAGCACAGGAACCATGGAACCAAGGGAACATTGTGACACTGTGGGGCACCATGGAACCAAGGGACCATTGTGACACTGTGGGGCACCATGGAATCATTGGGACCATTAGGACACTGCAGGGCCTTCTGGAACCTGGGGTCTATTGTGACACTGCTGGACCCCAGGGAATCATTCTTCCTTATAAGAAGAGAGAATTGCTGGACTGTTAGTTTAACCAGAGAAGTTAGAGAAGTAGCAATTACATCCTCCAATCCATTGCCACTTTTAAAATTTCATGTATTACATAAATCAAAATTAAAAGCCACTTCCTTTTACTCTTTTAATCTTAATATGAATATGTGAGTTACTTTGTGTCCTAGTGCAACAGTTTGACATCACAGGGGTTGTGTGACATCACAGAGAGCTGTGTGATATCACAGGGGATGTGTGAAATCACAGGTGCTGTCTGACATCAGAGGGGCTGTGTGACATCACAGAAATGTCTGTGTGACATCACAGGGGCTGTGTGGCATCACAGAGCTGTCTGTGACATCACAAAAGGCTGTGTGATATGACAGGTGTTTTTGAAAACACAGGAAGGCTGTGTAATATCACCCTGCTCTTTTATATGCTTTAAATTTATTTTAAAAAATTTCTCCGCCTCCTAATGTTTACATTTTTCTTCTAGACTTCTCATGCACTGTTCATGTAAATAATAATTTTTGTACATTCTCCTTTATAGGAAGAGTGAATTGATGGACTGTTAGTTTCACCAGTGAAGTTAGAGAAGTAGCAATTACATCCTCTAAACCATTGCTGCTTTTAAAATTTTGATGTTGGGGAAGATGAATAAATATGATTGCCTGGCAAAAGATTTACAATAGTACAGCCAGGATGAAAATAATCCCCCCTACGGGTTGAACAATGCCCTTGCCTACAGATAGGTCCAAAAGTCAAATAGACTGTTCTATCTCACCCCCCAAAATGTATGGCTCATCCCATGCCTGTAAGCCTCCCCTGAAGCATCAGGTCTCTGTGACCCCATTGGCCTAAGTCTTGTTCCAGCCCACCTTGAAGCCCCCTGATAAGGGGCCCCTGAGGAGCCAGATGCCCTCTTGGAATTTCCCATCTCTTGGAATTTCCCCTCTCTTGGGACTCCCCTTCTCTTGGAACTCCTCTTCTCTTGGAACTCCTCCCATCTTGGAACTTCCACCCTCTCCTGGAGCACCCTCTTGTCTCTCTCTACCCCTTGTCTCTCCCCTCTCCCACTCCCTCAGGCCCTGCCACTTGCTGCGTCTGGCAGCTCCATGCAGGACCTTTCACCATCCCTAATAAACCTGATATTCTCAGAGCAGCCTTCAGAGATCTCTTGTCTCCGTCCATCCAAACCGTCCTGGAGCTCAGCGTCCCCGCATCTCTCTGCCACACAACCTGGCAGTCAGCCTGGACCAGTTCCCCTCTGCCTGAGCGTGCCAGGCAGCAGACGGGGCTCGGTCAAGTCCCTCTCAGCTGTCCCTGTTTGTGTGCCAGAAGCCTCTCAGGGTGGGGTGGGGGCACAAACCCGGGCCCCTCAGAGGCTCACAGTGAGGCCCCACAGCCCCTCCTGCCCACAGCCAAATCTCTCCAGACTGCTCTGCCAGGACTGGCAGCCTTGGGTTCCTCCACCACCATTTCATGGCTCTGTACCCTGCATTGCTCTACTTCAATTCCTTTTCCATTAGGTAAAACCGAACACAGCACCAAGTTCCAAAACAGGGCAACAGAAACTCAGAAAGCAGAGCACCTGTCCTCTCAGGAAATGCACAGAGAGGTGGAGTTATTCAGTTTTCTGAAGAACGGGCCCCAGGGAGACTTTCTTGCCGCTTTCCAAGACTTCAGAATGGCTTTGAAGAAAGTGGGGGACACCGTTTTTAACAGGGCCAGTTACAATAGAATGTGGGCGAATAGTTTTATACAAAATGGGGATCTAATCAGAGTAGGTCTAAGGAAGACCTTGTTTAGTCGGAGCATGGTGCCACCCTGGCACAGGTTGTCTCAAGAGCTTGTAGGTGCCCCATCCCTGGAACCATTCCAGGTCAGTGGGACAGGGCTCTGAGCAACCTGATCTCTTTAAAGATGTCCCTGTTAATTGCAGGACACTTGTACCACAGGACTTTACAGAGCCCTGCCAGCCCAGCCCAGCCCGCACTCCTCAGCATTTTCATTTGAAGAGCACCAAGAGTGGAGGAGGTGAGGAGGAAGGGGGCTCATCTGATGCCTCGGGCCTCAGTGGAGGAGGAGCCCATCCCTCGGACACTCTTTCACCTGCAGCCCCTTGGCATTTTACCTGCAGCAGCTCCTTGGCAGACCAGCGCCGCTCCTCGTCTCTCTGCAGGCAGCAGCTCAGGAAGTCACGCAGCCAAGCCGAGAGGAGCTTGGGCTGCTGCAGCTGTGACGTCCCTGCTGTGGCTATCAGGAGTTTAGTCTGGAGAAAAAGGGAACACGAGGCTCCACCTGCTTCTTTCCCATCTGTAACTGCCCTCCCAGAGCCCATTGTTTAACCTCCATTCTGCAGTGGCCGTTTCTGCCCTGGCAGAGACCCAGGGATGACTTTACCAACAAAAAACCCAAACTCTGATGCAACCACAGCTTTGCCAACATCCTGCCAATCTTGCCTTGGCAGCCGATTTCATTGACTGACCTAGTTAGTGGGAGCTACATCAGCAAAAGCACATTTCCTTCTCTGAGGATTCACACCAGCTTAACAGCCTTTTTGGAAGGGGGACTTTGCTATACTAACTAATTCCAAAGATTAGTACATGAAAGGCATCTCTGCAGGGCTTGTTGATCCCTTAAGCACAGTTGCCATAGAACAAGACTCATCAAGTTTTTTGTCCTGTTCTTGAAAACAATGGTAATTGGAAGAAAAGAAAGGAAATCCATCAGTTAATCCCCAGGTAAAGAAACAAACATTTACAATCTCATATTCAACACAGACACATTAAGTTGCATGCACAAATATATTGGGATGAAAATGCCTGTTTGGGCACAAAGGAGCCACCTGCAGCTCTGTCTCTCAGCAGTCTTAAAATTTCAGCTTCTCTTATGCAACAAAAGAAAAACTTTTCCTGCTCAGAAAAAGGAGAAATGCCACCCCTTTGGACACCTTCTGCTCATTTGCCTACTCAAGTCAATGAGTGGTAGGCCCATCCCAGAAAATGCCAGGAAACAAACAGGAGGTTTTGGCAGGCTCTCCCCCTCACAAGGCTCTGGCTTGGTGACGTGGAGAACGTGGCTTGGGCTATGAGAGAAAAACGGTCACTGAGTGTTTCAGCAACACTGCACAAGAAGCAGAAGAGACTCTGTGGCCTTGAAGCCTCATGCCCAGGTTTCAGGCATGTTTCCCAGTAGCAGAAACTGCAAAGGGGGTTAAGTTCCTCTCTAGAAACCACTGTTTTAGAAACTTTGCTGGGTTTGGGTTTCTTTCCTTCATTTCTGGAAGGATAACACCAGTTCTAAGATGCTTGTTTCCTGTTATTGGGGTCATCTACACAGACAAAAGAACTGGAACCACTTATAACCCAAAGGAAAGTGTTGCCTGAGAATGGGGTTTGTTTGCATGTGGTGAGGCTTGAGTTCCACACTGATGCAGCCAAAACTGCAGCAGATGCTGATGTGTTGCAGGGACGTTTTTAGGTGGAAGTAGTTCCAGCAGATGGCAATGGGATCTTGTCCAATGTCACGCAGAACACGGGGCAGGTGAGAAAGAGAAGCGGGATCTGTATTTGCTCCTTACCATGGCAGGACTTTGGTTCCAGTAAGGAAATTTTTGTTCTACCATTTCAATTCCCACAATTCCAAAAGACCATATGTCCACTTTGGGGCCACATGGTTTACGCATCACCACTTCAGGCGCCATCCACCAAGGAGTCCCAGCTACCGAGGGCAGTCTCTTCTCCTCAGGGCCGAGCTCAACAGAGATGCCAAAATCAGCTGAGGGGAAAGCAAAATACTGGTTTTATTTTAATTCTGTGCAATTAGGAAATCGAGCAAAAGAATTCCCCAGTAGAACTTTGAGAACATGCTGTTGGAATGTCCTGGACAACTGTCCCTGCGCTGTTTCCTCAGGACTTTAGCCAAGGAAATATGGTATTGGCGACTTAAAAAATCCCCACATTTTTTACACTGCCTTCAGCAGTGGCTTTTGCTCTTTGGAAGCTTTAGACTTGTAACTCCCTCCCTCTGGAAGGGACACACACAGAGCAATGCCACTCGTGGCTGCTTGTTCCTTGTCATACGTCTGTGCACGTTGCAACCGTGTCATCAGCTCAGAGCGGGGGTCCCTGCACTGCCACCAGCACCATTTTTGGGGAGCTGGCAGTCACTCAAAGCAGCCCCTCACCCCACATCCCCACATCCCTGAACGCTGCACCTGACCAAGGATATACTGACCCTGCTTGACAGAGCCGTCGGTTCCAAAAAGGATGTTGCTGCTCTGCACATCTCGGTGGATCCCGTGGTTTGAGTGAAGAAAATCCAGTCCTTGCAGGCACTGAGAGAGAAAACACAAACAGGAGAGCAAAAATTAGCGGTGTGATTTCATCGCACAAGAAAAGAAACAAAGAATCTAAAAAATGCTCTCTGCAGGGGAATGGCAAGCAATGGCAGAATGCAGGGCCATTGAGAGGAAGAGTTGCTGCTCCAACACTTGGAGAGCAGGACCTTTCTAAGGAAAGGCATGTCAGTTTTTGAAAGAGCAACAGCACCTGCTGCTGTTGTACACTGTCCCTGCAAAGCAGCCAGGATGACTGCTGCTGCTGCAGGGGATGTGCTCAGAAGCAAAGAGCATTTTGGCTGCACTGCTGTCCTTTTTAGCTGAGGACTGAGAGAAATGAGTCTCTCCTTTTTTCTTTGCTGTTCATTTTAAATCCTGCTACCAGCAGCTTTGCTTTTACAAACAAGGAATGAAGTGAAGAGAGGCAAAAGTTAAAGGAGGCAAGATGGAGAACAGCAAATACAAGAGGCAGAGTGAGAATACAACAGCAGGAGATAAGAGTACAAGAACAGAGTACAGTGAGTGCAAGGGCACTGGCAGGCATTTCTCTGGAGATGCTTTTACTTGCCCATAGCATACTAACAATGCAGAAGCAAAGCTTTATACATGAAACCTCTCCTCTTCTGAGCCCCTGTTTCCCAAACCCTTGGAAGCACAGGTGGGATTGCTGACCCCCTGACTGATGGATGCTATGTCACCTTCACACAGGCAGGTCTTGCTGATGACATTGCTCAGAGTGCCTCCGTCCATGTACTCCATGACCAGCCAGAGTTCCTCACCCAGAAGGTAGCTGAAAGAAGGAAACAAGGGCATGGGGATGAACATACATGGCTACATTGCTGTTTGGAAAAGACAGGGCTTGATTCTTGTTTTCACATCCCTTGGAGACAAAGGCAGAATCAAAGCAATAGACATTCCCTCTCGGCGTGCGTTGTTTGCAATCTGTGCAGTCTCAAGGAGAAAAGAACAGCTGTGAAAAAGGAGATGTCCTAGATGGCCAGTAAGCGAAAAGCGTGGTTTAGGAACAGCCCAGATAAAAAGCCTGTCACGCATGGTGTTTCTGGAAATAAGCACCTAGTGTTCCTGGCATGCATAGCAATGGAAAAGAGGGGTAACAATCCAAGGGAAATCCACTTTAGGATGGTTCATCGGCATTTAAGAAACTTTTAAAAATTAATCCCAAAAATATGTGGAGGCAGTGAACTTAGAGGGTATTAATTTAGTAAGATACAGCTGACCCAGGTTTTGAATAATTTCTGAATAATTTTCAAACTATGCGTGCCAGGGAAGACTCATGCAGACAAGATGCACTCTCTTCTCAGACATTGGAGATGAGTAGAGAAATATTAATACATAATAATTAACAGCTCTACTTTCTAAAAGTGACCAAAGTGGGTTTTTAACCACTCATGTTTGCTGTATGTAAACACAAATTCATGGGATAAAACCATGACCACTCACCTGTCTAAATAATTCACAACACTGGGACTCCTATGCCTCTTCATGATACTGATTTCATGAACGGTTACTTGCTTCCTCTTCAATCCTTTAAGTCTTATTTTCTTTATGGCCACCTAAAATGACACTGAAAATCAGTAACTTGAGAAGTTGGTGGCACAAGACCACAAGGCACATGGAGCGAGTGATTTTGCAATGACGCAGCTGAGCTGTGCCAAACTGCCTCAGGATTAGGCACTGCAGTAACTGGAACTGACATTGCAACAGCCCATGGCTCCGCTCCCTTGGGGCCAGTTACAGGACACGGGGCCACTGGGGTTTTGCCTTGTCCACTTGCTAACAGTGGTGTCTCAGCTATCACTCACAAACCTCTGAGCACACTCCCTGCTGCTTTGTATGGGATTCAGAAGAAGTAATCCATGCCTTAATCCTCTGTGGATACATCTTGGGCTATGACTTTTAGGGACGCCTTGCAGATCTCTCCCAATGTGCAGTTCCCAAGTGCAGCACTGCAGGTGGCTAAGGAACTACCAGTAACTTTCAGATGCATTTGCTGGCAGGCAGAGATGAGAATTCAGGACTCTAAAGCTGTAGCCCCAAAGAGCAGTGAGATTTTCTAAGGAACCACCTTTGTTTTAGCCATTGAGAGCGAGTGAGCACATCCTTCTCCAAAATGAACTGCTGCCCTCTGGGCCTTCTTTTTGGCAGCTCAGAAGGACAAAGACTGTCCCAAATGTGTTTTGCAGGCTGGCACCAGTCTGTGCTTCTTGTGCCTTTTCAGCACAGCTCTACCCAAAGCTCTGGCCACAGCTGCTCACACCAGAGGGGAAAGCCCCTCGAGTGCAGCAGAGTCTGTGGGGGCTGTTGACATTTACCTCTCCTCCTGTGGCTTTGTTGAGTGCTCTAACCACATGTCCAAAAGTCCTAGAAACAAAAGAGAAGCAGAGAAAAGAGAAGCTGTTTATTTCTTAGAGTGAAAGCCAGCCCACATAGGAGATCTCTGCTGTAAATGCCTAAAACTTGCAGGATGCAGGAGGGCTCTGTCAGAAGGCAGATGATGCATTTTCCTCTCAAATGCATGGGCAGTGCCTGGGCCAGTTGCTGAAGCATTGGGGTTTACTGCCTCAGCCCCTAAAGGGAATTTATTCTTTCATCTTGGGTTTCAGTTTCTAAACTGTGTGATTCCTATCCTGACCATGGAGTATTTCCTTCCACAAACCACAGGAAAGAAATGTTCCTGAGAACTGTTATTTCACAGCTTTGATGGGGGTAGCTTGCTCTTTCAGGCAAGCAAGATTCTTCTTTTTTCATTAGTATGGCAGTGTGATTTTGAGACATACAAAAATGCTAAAGAAGTTAACACAGAGCTGTCCCACACTTGAGAGACAAGGAGATCTTCCAGGTCCTGTTCCTTGATGCAGGCAAGACCTCGGCAGCATGGAGATGTCTCTGACAATGCTTTCTGAGCGCACTCTCAAATTCTGAGCAGTACTGAATACATTGGACAATCTATCTCCAGTATCTGAACACGTTTGCAGCTGGCCTGACTTCACGCTGGACAGATATTCCAGTGAAACACCTGATACACCAGCAAAACACCTGGCCCATGGTTTTGTAGAAGTAACTGTGGCTGGACTCACCCCTTGCCAATATATCCAGTTCAGTGTATTTCATCTTGGGATTTTCCACATTCACCATTTTCCCTGAAAGAAACAAAATGCAAGATGCTCACTTTAAAGCAGAGATCCCAGCTTCCAGGAGATAGAAAAGGCAGCCCTAGTGTCTGGGGGTGGTCAGCTGGTTAACAACAACAGCAACAACAACAGCAACAAGACAGGCAGCCCTGCAGTGCAGATGGCTGGCACAGAGACTGATTTTGTACAGTCCTTGGAAGAGTTCTCTTGACAGGAAACAAAGCACAGGGATATGCACTCCCAGGAGAGGAGCACATCTTCTCCACCTTTCAGCCAAAACAATGCTTTTCCATGTGTAAACCAGAGCAGCTCATGCTTTAACCAATTCCAACGGGGCCTTCAGCATCAGCACCCTCACCCTTTATGAGCAGGCTGAGCTCACAGACAGACAGGCCCCTCTTGGGGCCAAGGAAGGCTCCAGCCCCTGCAGTCCCACCAACCCTCAGGGACAGGGCAGCTACCACAGCCAGGCTGGCAAAGCTCAAGCATGAGCACTGACAAGCAATGGGAAGAAGCCACAGGCAGCCTGAGCCCCGTACAAACTGTTGCCCCCATTCAGGACACAACAGGATGGGCTTTGAGATCAGACTCACCGAGGTGCAGATCAATGCCCTTTTTGTCCCAACAGGGGATGGCACACACAGAATCCACTGGGCTCTGCTCTCAGCCCCACCAGGTCTTATCTGAGAGCTCAGTACTGGCAGCTGCTATAGGCAAGAAGCAGATCCATTGGGCTGTGCTGCAGAATCCCAGAGGACTTGATGTGTTTTCCTAGAGACGGATGTGAGCAGGGCTTGGGCCAATGGGTAGGATTCTAACAGTCATGGGAAAGAGTGGAAATCAGGTATGAAAAAGTGCCATGGATCTGAGGAATATACCATGGCTGGGCTGGAGGCTGTCTCCTGAGAAATGCCTGCAGTACAGTTTTTTCTGTTCATGCCACTTCGATGTGTCTCTTGGACACATCTTTAGAAGTATAAAACTAGGATATGAAATACTGATTGTTATAAAAGTAGCTGTTTTTCCTTTGGGGACACATGGAAAACACCTCCTGCTCTCTGTTCGTCCTTGAAACCAAAGCTCTTTCAAAGTAGTTCTTATTGACAAAAATATGGCATTCTCATTAAAAAATAAACTGTAGATGTAGTAGTAGTAGCAATGTAAAAATGTCATAAAAATGACATCAGTAAGACATGTGGGACAGAAGAGCTCCTTCAGGATGGAGAAAAAGCAATTCCACCAAAAAAACCACCCACAAACAAACAAAACCAAAAACCCCACAAAAAGCACAAAACCAAAACCAACCCCACAAAACCAAAACAAAACCACACACATCCACACCTCCCCCTGCCCCGACCCCCAAAAAAATCCCCAACCAAAAAGACAAAACTCCAAAACCAATAAATTTCTGTGAAGATTTTTTTAGCTCTGATGACTGGTTGGAAGTCAGGATTCTAATGGGAATTAAGGAAGCTAAAAAATCTCTTCAGTTTGGCCACTAGCATGCAGGACTTGCCTAGATGATTTGCTAGGTCACAGCCTTCTGCTGATGCAAGAAAAATCCCTGCTTCAGCCTTTAGCAGAGAGGAAATCTCAGGCAAAGCCAAGCCAGTCCAAGCTGCCTCCAGAGGCAGCAGGAACACCCAGAGCACTCTCGCTGCCTCGGAGCACAGCACTTCCTCTGGGGAGTCCTAAATGGCCCTGTGACACCAAACTCAGGAGGAGCATTGGGTACAGCTATGCTGACAGCTGCACTCAATACACCGACCCTCAGAAAAGAAATAACCAGACGTACACAGCACGTACCATCTGGCTCTGCTGCTGCTACAGCTGTCGGCTTGTGGTCGTCTTGCTCATTTTGCCCGTCTTTTGCCTCTTCTCCAGGAGCAGAGGGAGCTGGGGCAGAAACCGCTGTTCCTTCTGCCATCTGCGGCAAGAGAGAAGCATGAGGGACAGGCCGTTACCTCTCATTTATGACCTCGTTCCTCCTCGCATCCACAAACACCACTTCCAAAGAGAAATCAGCGACTTCGTTAGCGATGGGACTCTAAGTCTCTCCGACCATATTAAAATGGGCTAACTCAACAGAACTCTATGAATTTGATAGTCCTCCCTGGCTGCCATCAGCAAGCAACGGTGCCTCTGCACAATGCGGCTTTTAGCTTTTGAAAGCTTTGAAATGGAAAAGCAGGAGATAGCCAGCACAGACTTTGTTACTGCTGTGGCAGAAAAGGAAAACTCAAACTGGATCAGAATCCCATGCAGTGCATGAAAAGGGCAGGAAAGGTTGTGCAGGAGACTCTTTACTTGCTGGAAAGAGAGAAAATGGGCGGGGCTTCTCCTCCTAGCAAACCAACAAACTACAAGTTGGAAGTGTCCCCACCTCAGGTGGCTAAAGCACTTGGATGAAGTGACACATGTTTGGCAGGGAAACAGCCCTTGTGGTGAGCACTGTCATGTACGGATCTGTGGATCTGAAGTTCCCTCATGAGCCTCCCATTGTCCAGGCTAAAGCTCCCTCAGCACCTCCTCCTTGGCCTTGCACTCCACAGCCTTCCCCAGCTCCCGTTTCCTTCTCTGCACATGCTCCCGTCAAGGACTTTCTGCTTCAGAGGGGCCCACAAGTGGACACAGCACTCCCAGGTATGGCCGCAGAGCTGCCCAGCCCAGGGGGATGGTCACTGCCCTGCTCCTGCAGCCCCACTGCTGCTGACACAGGCCAGGGCATCCTTGGCCTTCCTGGACACCTGGGCAGGTGCTGGCCCAACTTCAGCTGCTCTTGACTGACACCCCTGGGTCCTTTTGGCCCACACAGCTCCCGCACCACAAAGTTGCCCGCTTGACCTCAAATACAGCATCCCCAGTTCCGAGATGTCCTTCCTCTTCTCAGAAACACAAGACAGCAGTCAAGGACTTGCAGCTTCCCCCCCACCATAGGCACTAATGCCATTCCCAAAGCTGCAGGTGGTTTGCAGCTGTCCCTGCAGGATGGCCCCAGGACAGAGCCCAGCCGGGCTCCCACTGCAGCCCCTGAAGCTTGGGGCAGACAGTGGTCCCAGAGGTTCACGGGAAGCTCCTGGAGCTGTGCCTTGCACTCTATTGCCGTGTGTCACCGTGCAGGCTGGCTTGTACGGGGTGAATGTACCAGCCCTGCTTTGACTGACAGGGGCCGGGCCCATCACATCTCTCCCAAGGCTGCAGGCATTGCTCAGGTCAGAATCTGAAGGGGCACAGAGATCAGACTGTTATGAATAAATTCAGTTTTATATTGAAAATGTTAATTAAAATGCTCTTAACTGTTCAAACCCCGTTAAAATCGACTTATGTGCACCCTTGTTTTGATTCCCCCTTGCCCCGCTTGCCCTTCACTTTGTGACCGCTGGGATTTTACCGCCGCTGCTCCCCAAAATGGCGGCCGCGCCGTCTCTGGTAATATGCAAATCGCGAACCGAGCGCAAAATCCCGAAAAGAGCCCCAAGGACAACGAGCCACACCAAATTCAGGGCCATGGCCCGGATCGGACAATTGGCAAGAGGTCCCGGACATTGCCAGACCCACGGAGTAGCCGCTGACATGCCACCTGTCCAAGATTTTAAAAAAAAACATTTTCCAATTAGCATCTGAGTAGGAGTTGCCTTGGGGCAGTTTTCCTTATCTGCTGTTAATGGCCCCATCAATGCCTGGCCACATGACTCAGAAATAACACTGTCCAGGAGGAGGAGGTAATTAAGGACACACCTTGTGACTCATAATAACCCATTGTGAGATGCTCTGCCCAAGGGGAGGAGCTAGGCATTCCCACCTGGATAAAAGTGGAGATTTCTAGACAGAGGAGAGCCTTTTCACAGGTTCTCTGAGAAAACACAGCAACTACATCTGCCATCCCAAGAGGACTGCAGCTACTCCAATTCGGACTGCTACCAGCACGCTGGCCAGGTTGTATTCTGACTTTGTCAGTAGCCTTTCCCTTTGTATTATTGCATGTATTTTTGTCCTTTTCCCCTTTTCCCAATAAATTGTATTTCTGACTTAGAGTCTCTCACTGGTTTTACTTTCAAACCAGAACATATTTTTGGTGCCCAATGTGGGGCAAGAATGTACTGAGAGAAGTCAGAATTACAATCTTGTATTGTAGAGGGTACCTATTCACTATGATGATTAACATGCTTTTTTGGGTCTTATACCTAGCTCTCCATATTTTCCCGAATGTGGGGAATTATTTGGCAATTGTAATGCTCATGTGTAGACCAGGGTATGGTATAAAAATTGCTTTATTGATCTACTATGTCTATTGCATTATGACCTCTGAGGCAATGAACATGATTTAGAATATGTACTCAATTCTGTTTGCTTGTCCTAATCTAGGCTGCTACATCTGGGGCCTCGGCAATCTCACCCAGCCCCTGGGGGGAGGGGTAAAGATTGATGTTTTCAAACCTTTCAGGCTTGACACAGCAGCTTTTGAAAATGTTAAGTTCTCTCTGGATGCCAAGGACAGCATAATGTTGTTGTTAGTTCTTCTTTGTCTTCTCTGCACAATCTGCAACATGCTTAAAAACAAAACACTACATAGTGTGGTGCAGCGTCTTCTTGAGGAAGAGGAAACAAAAAGCAAAGCAGCAGTGTCCGTGCCTGTACAGAATACCACAACAGCATCCATGTCAACGCAGGCTGCCATAGAGAAAGAAGGAACCAAAAAGAAAACAAGAGTGTCCGTGTCTACGCAGACTGTCATGGAGGAAAAAACAAAAAGCAAAGCAAAAGTGTCTATATCTACACAGACCGGCACAGAGGAGGAAGGAACCGAAAGCACCATCAGCATCTCCACACAAACCATCACCAAACCAGAGCAACCTGAACCCATAGTGGTTGCCCCTGTTCAGAAGAAGAAATCGAGGAGCAAATCAGTCCGCATAGTGACTGATGAGGACACTGCAGGACCCTCACACCCAGCGGAAGAGACAGAACCAGAGATCATCACTCGCTCTTTATCCCTGGGTGAGCTACGTGACCTGCGGAGAGAATTCACCCGACAGACAAATGAGTCCATCCTGACCTGGCTTCTCCGCATCTGGGACACTGCAGCCAATGACACCATTCTGGATGCAAGTGAGGCCAGGCAACTGGGATCACTATCCCGGGATGTAGTCATTGACCAGGGGATTGGGAGAACCCAGGAAACTCTCAGCCTCTGGCGGCGACTGCTCGCAAGTGTGAGGGACAGATACCTTTATAAAGAAGACCTCCAGGTGCTCCAAGGAAAATGGAATACCATGGAACAAGGTATCCGATGCCTGAGGGAATTGGCTGTGTTAGAGATAATTTTCACAGAAGACGAGAGATTTCCTAAGAGTCCAGACTGTATCCAATGCACATCACAAATGTGGTTGAGATTTGCACAGCTTAGACCAGAGATGTACTCTCGTTACCTGGCAACACTGCAGTGGAGAGAAGGCGAGGACAGGGTGGGCGTCTTAGCCAATAAATTAAGAATTTACGAGGATACAGTCACTGCCCCATTTCGTACCCATGTCTCGTCCGTGGAAACAAGGTTGGCTGAGCAAGTCCGGGACTTCGGGACTTAATTGAAGAGAGTCATAAGAAACTGAAAAAAGAACTTAAGGAAGAAGGCTACCATATTCCACCAGAACCAAGAAGAATCTCTGCCATTAGAAGCCAGCGCTCCCAAGCCAAGGAGAGAGGATACACTCCACTAGGAAACCTCTGTTTTTTTCTTCAAGAGCATGGAGAAGACATGAAGAAGTGGGATGGAAAACCCACCTCTTCCTTAGCAGCCCGAGTACGTGAACTAAAAAGAACACCTAACACAAAAAGAGTCAATGCTGCTCCAGTCTCTCAAACATAGAGTTCCAGACAATATAAGAATAATGATATAACTGATCCTCTTGAAGGAACCTCAAGAACCTATTTACCAGAAGAGAGCAACGTGTACCATGACCAGGAATAGAGGGTCCCTGCCTCTAGCCAGGTAGAGGACAGGGACAATCGGATCTATTGGACCGTGTGGATTCGATGGCCTGGCACATCTAAACCACAAAAATATACAGCTTTGGTTGACACCGGTGCCCAATGTACCCTGATGCCATCAAGATATGTAGGAGAAGAATCCATTTCTATTTCTGGGGTAACAGGAGGGTCCCAGCAGCTTACTGTATTAGAGGCTGAAGTGAGTTTAACTGGGAACGGGTGGCAGAAACACCCCATCGTGACTGGCCCAGAGGCCCCATGCATCCTTGGCATAGACTATCTCAGAAATGGATATTTCAAAGACCCAAAAAGACATCGCTAGACTTTTGGAATAGCTGCTGTAGAGACAGAAGACATCCAGAAACTGAATACCTTGCCTGGTCTCTCAGATGACCCTTCTGCTGTGGGACTGCTGAGAGTTGAAGAACAGCAGGTACCAATTGCCATGACAACAATGCACCGTCGGCAATATCGTACCAGCAGAGACTCTGTGACCCCCATCCATGAGATGATTCGTAAATTAGAGAGCCAAGGGGTGGTCAGCAAGGCCCATTCACCTTTCAACAGCCCTATATGGCCAGGGTGCAAGTCCAGTGGGGAATGGAGACTGATGGTGGACTACCGCGGCCTGAATGAAGTTACACCACCACTGAGCGCTGCCATGCCAGACATGTTGGAGCTTCAGTACGAGCTGGAGTCCAAGGCAGCAAAGTGGTATGCAACCATTGACGTTGCAAATGCCTTCTTCTCCATTCCTTTGGCAACGGAATGCAGACCTCAGTTTGCCTTCACCTGGAAGGGAGTGCAGTACAACTGGAACCGACTGCCCCAGGGGTGGAAACACAGTCCCACCATCTGCCATGGACTGATCCAGGCTGCACTGGAAAAGAACAAGGCTTCCAAACTTCTACAGTATATCAATGACATCATTGTGTGGGGGAGCACAGCAGGGGAAGTCTTCGAAAAAGGATAAAAAATTATCCAGATTTTACTAAAAGCTGGTTTTTGCCATTAAACGAAGCAAGGTTAAGGGACCAGCTCAAGAAATTCAGTTTCTAGGAGTCAAGTGGCAAGATGGATGTCGTCAGATCCCGACAAAAATAATCGACAAGATCACCGCTATGTCTCCACCTACCAAGAAGAAAGAGACACAAGCTTTCCTAGGTGCCATAGGCTTTTGGAGGATGCACATTCCCGAGTACAGCCAGATTGTGAGCCCTCTCTACCTGGTCACCCGAAAAAAGAATGATTTCCACTGGGGCCCTGAGCAGCAACAAGCCTTCACTCAGAGCAAGCAGGAGATCGCTCATGCTGTAGCCCTTGGCCCAGTTAGGACAGGACCAGAGGTCAAGAACGTGCTCTACTCTGCAGCCGGGAACCATGGTTTGTCCTAGAGCCTTTGGCAGAAGGTGCCTGGGGAGACTCGGGGTCGACCACTGAGATTTTGGAGCCGGAGCTACAAAGGCTCTGAAGCAAACTACACTCCCACAGAGAAGGAAATCTTAGCTGCCTATGAAGGAGTTCAAGCTGCCTCAGAAGTAATTGGCACTGAAACACAGCTGCTTCTGGCACCCCGACTACCAGTGCTGGGCTAGATGTTAAAGGAAAGGTTCCTTCTACACATCATGCCACTGATGCCACATGGAGTAAATGGATTGCCCTCATCACTCAGCGCGCCCGTATTGGAAATCCGAATCGCCCTGAGATTCTGGAAATTATAACAAACTGGCCTGAGGGGGAGACTTTTAGATTGTCTTCTGAAGAAGAGGAGCAAGTGGCACGTGCTGAGGAGGCCCCACCATATAATGAGCTACCAGAAACTGAAAGACAATATGCCCTTTTTACAGATAGTTCCTGCCGAATCATAGGCACTAGCCGGAAATGGAAAGCTGCAGTGTAGAGCCGCACACGACAAGTAGCACAAGCTATTGAAGAACAAGGTAGATCAAGTCAGCTTGCAGAGCTTAAAGCTGTCCAGCTGGCTTTAGATATTGCTGAGCGAGAGAAGTAGTTGAGGCTCTATCTCTACACCGACTCATGGACGATAGCTAATGCTCTGTGGGGATGGCTAAGTCGCTGGAAGAAGGCTAACTGGCAGCGCAGAGGGAAAATCACCTGGGCCGCCGAGATCTGGCAGGACATTGATTCCCGAGGAGAAAAGCTGACCGTGAAGATTTGACACGTGGATGCACACATACCCAAGAGTCGAGCTACTGAGGAGCATCACAAAAACGAACAGGTAGACCGAGCTGCAAAAGTGAAAATATCACAAGACCTAGATTAGCAGCATAAGGGAAAACTATTCCTAGCTCGTTGGGCCCATGACGCTTCTGGTCATCAGGGGAGAGACGCAACATACCGATGGGCACGAGACCGAGGGGTGGACCTTACTATAGACAACATCTCACAGGTCATGCACGACTGCGAGACCTGCGCTGCAATCAAACAGGCCAAACGGATGAAGCCTCTGTGGTACGGTAAGCGATAGTTGAAATACAGGTATGGGGAAGCTTGGCAAATTGACTACATCACGCTTCCCCAAACCCGACAAGGCAAGCACTATGTACTGACCATGGTGGAAGCAACCACAGGATGGCTGGAAACCTACCCTGTGCCTCATGCCACTGCCCGGAACACCATCTTAAGCCTAGAAAAACAGGTCTTGTGGAGACACGGCACCCCTGAAAGAATTGAGTCAGACAATAGAACACATTTCAAGAATGGCCTCATCAACACCTGGCCCAGAGAACATGGGATTGAGTGGATATATCATATCCCCTATCATGCTCCAGCTGCCAGGAAAGTTAAACGATGCAATGGACTGCTTAAGACCACCCTAAAGGCACACGGTGGGGGAACTTTCAAGAATTGAGAACTGAACTTGGCTAAAGCTACCTAGATAGTCAACACCCAAGGGTCCATCAACCGAGCTGGTCCTGCCCAATCTGAACCCTTGCAGACAGTGGATGGAGATAAACTCCCTGTGGTACATATGAAAGGTATTTTAGGAAAGACTGTTTGGATTAATCCCACCCCAGGCAAAGACAAACCCATCCGTGGGATTGTTTTTGCTCAAGGACCCGGTTATACTTGGTGGGTAATGCAGAAAGATGGGGAAACCCGTTGTGTACCACAGGGAAATTTAGTCTTAAGTAAGAACTATGTGTAAGGTTTCATCATGACGAAGATAGAAATAGAAAAAGGGGTGGATAATGTCCAAGATTTAAAAACAAAACATTTTCCAATTACCATCTGAGTAGGAGTTGCCTTGGGGTAGTTTTCCTTATCTGCTGTTAATGGCCCCATCAATGCCTGGCCACATGACTCAGAAATAACACTGTCCAGGAGGAGGAGGTAATTAAGGACACACCTTGTGACTCATAATAACCCATTGTGAGATGCTCTGCCCAAGGGGAGGAGCTAGGCATTCCCACCTGGATAAAAGTGGAGATTTCTAGACAGAGGAGAGCCTTTTCACAGGTTCTCTGAGAAAACACAGCAACTACATCTGCCATCCCAAGAGGACTGCAGCTGCTCCAATTCGAACTGCTACCAGCACGCTGGCCAGGTTGTATTCTGACTTTGTCAGTAGCCTTTCCCTTTGTATTATTGCATGTATTTTTGTCCTTTTCCCCTTTTCCCAATAAATTGTATTTCTGACTTAGAGTCTCTCACTGGTTTTACTTTCAAACTGGAACACCGCCCTAATGTAAACAGTGCGACTGCGGAATCAGGACCCCAGGCAACGAGCCGCAAACTGCCTTCCTGAGCATGCCCGAGAGGACGGAATCCCCGGTTCTGCTGCCTAGCAGACCCGATCTCCTCCTCCTCAGCGTCGCCAAGTGGGAGCAGCGGTGGTGTGCACGACCCCACGGGCCCCCACCCAGAGCTGGTCACTATTAATAAAGGCCTTAAAAAGGAGCAGGTCTCCTGGCCCATTTATTTCAGTGAAAGCATCCAGACTGGGTATTTCAAAGGCCCTTTGGAAGGAAGGGTTTGGGAATAAACGTGCTCTGTTTGCCACACCAACATGGGGGTGAGTGGTCTCTTTGGCTCCAACCCACTTTCCTCCCTGAGCCAATGTTACCCACTTCCTCACATGTCCCCCCTGTGCCTTCCCACTGCCTTGTCCTGTCAGGGCTTCCGCAGCCCCTCATCCCTTCGTGGCCCCGTCCCCTCAGGGTCTCCCCAGCCCGGCCAACCTGCCCGGCAGCAGCGCCACATAGCCCCACAGGAGCTCCAGAGGAGCCCCACCAAGAGGCACCTGGGAGCACTCAGCCATCCAGCCAGCAACACACGGGCAGAAGGACACGGATGGCGCTTCCTGCCTGGGACAGGGCTTGTGGCCATCTCCAGGCACCGCTCTCACAGAGATCCCCACAGATCCAGCCCCTGCCCATCTGCTCTGTGGGCAGCACAAAGGCTTCAGCAGAGCCACCAAAGGCCAAGGGGCTTCTGGCCATTTTCCCTGCAACCCTGCATGCCTTGGCAGGTGCCTGAGCCCAGGAACCCTTTTCTCCCTCTTCCCCTCGGCCCTGCAGAGCCTGGGCAGCAAAAGAAAGATCCTGGCAGTCTGTTTATTACAACACATTCTATATTTATATGCTAAAGAAAAACAAAAAGAAGGAAAGAACAATCTTGAATAAATGAAGCATTCCTGCGGGCTCAGGTGGCCCCAGTAGACAGAGCCTCAGGGATCAGCTCTCTGCAGAGCTCCAGCAGCGCAGCCAGCCGAGCCCCCACAGACGAGGCCATCTCCCCCATGCCCTGCAGAGCCGATCATGCAGGTTGTCGATGATGGAATATCGAGCTCGCTCTACTGCCTGGAGGACATACAATGTTTGAACTGCCAGGCTTCTGATGGCGACACTGATGTCATTTGCCATTCCTTCAAGGGCTGAAAGAGAGAGGAGCAGAGCCATGGTGAGTTCCCACATCTGAGGGGACCCGAGGGGACTCTGTGCCAGGGCCATCCCAGCCGGCTCTGGCCATGGCCAGCAGGGAGCAGGGACCAGCTGGATCAGCCCGAAGCTGCTGGCCACGAATCCCCCAGGTGCCCTGAAAGCTCTGTGTGCTCTGCCCACGCCGGCCCTGGTCCGCACAGGGAGCAGAGCCCTCCGCAGCCGGGGCAGGGCTCGCAGCTCCCCCGGCAGCCCCCGCTGGCAGCCCGCTGCCCTCGCTCACCCTCAGAGATGAGCTGGAGCTCTTCATTCCTCCCCCTCAGGTGCCGCCCGGCCGTCCCTGGGAACACAGAGCCTGTCAGCCCAGGGCACAGCTCCCTGCCAGCGGCGCCGCCAGCCCTGTGCCCACACGGCCTCCTGGCCCGGCAGGGCTCGGGCCGGGCCCTCGCCGCTCGCTGCCGCCCCAGGGCACGGCTGGAGAGGGCGGCAGCAGCGCCCAGGGCAGGCGGGGCTCCGCGGCACCGGCCCGGGTGGCGCTGCCGGGGCAGCAGCCGGGGCTGGGGCCGAGCTGCGGCGGGGCGGGGAGGGAGCCCGGGCTCGTGGCTCACCCATGAACCTGACGGCCGCCTCTCGCAGGGGCTCCTGGAGGTTCCGCAGGTAGGGCAGGGCCCGGCGCAGGTGCTCGGCCACTCTGCTCCTGTCCTCTGCCAGCTGCAGAGAGCGGCAGCAGGGAAGGGTTGGCGCGGGCTCAGCCCCTGGGCCGGGCGCTCCCCGCGCCAGCCCCGGCCTCCCCTGCCCGCACAGCCCTGAGGCGCGGCCAGCAGCCGCCGGCGCCGGGCTCTGGAGGGGCAGAGGGCCGGCTGCTGCCCGGGGAGCCGCGGTGCCGCCCCGCAGCCCCCCGGGCTGGGGCTCCATGGGCACCCGGCACGGGCCGCAGGAGCCTGGAGCAGAGCCCGCATGGCCTCGGGCTGCAGCAGTGGGCAGGGGCACAGCTGCCAGCCCGCACACCGAGCACCGTGCTCAGGGGCTGCTCCAGGCTGGGGCTGCGGCTTCCCGGCCCTCCTTACCAGCCACTCGGTGAACTTCCACAGCTTCTTGCTCTTCACCAGTTTTTGAAGTTCACTCCTCTTCAGGAACTCGGCCGCACCAAGCAGTGTTTCCTGTGAAGCCTGGAGAGCAGCAGAGACGCAGAGATGGCCCCAGAGCCCAGGGCGCAGGACCTGTGTCCCTGTGCCAGGGCCTGGAGGAGGCTGCAGCCTGCGAGGCGCCAGGGCAGGGCCAGCCCAGCCCCTCCCGGGGAAACAGCAGCAGCCCAGGAGTCCTCACCTGTGCCACTCGCTGATTCTCATCATGGCAGTGGAAGAAGAGTGGCAGCAGGCTCTGGTGCACATGTGTCATCAGGGCCTCTTTTTCCTTTTCCTGTGGATGAGTCACCAGTGTTCCAAGGAGCACTATGGAGAGCAGCTTCACCTGGCCATTGTCCTGTATGAAGGGAAGGAAAAAGACCTCAGCATTGGCTGTATGGGGCTCAGCATGGTGCCTGCAAAACCGCAGGGCACAAAGTGTCCGGGCAGCAGCCAGTGGCCATGGCTGGGGGCAGGGAGCCTTACGTGGTCAAGGAGTGGCAGGAGCGCCTCAACCAGCTGCAGTGCGATGGGGCTGGGTATCAGCATGTCCTTGTCCAAGATGATAAAGTTGAGGAGCGTGGCTGTCATGCTAACTATCTCTCCATCTGCGTCCCACAGGAGCTCCACAAGACCTTCAGTCAGGCTCCACATTTTTTTGCTCTGTGCGGAACACAAGTTTGTGAAAGGCCATCCTGCTGCCGCACGGCCTAGAGGCCAAAGGGCTGTTCCGAAGCACTTGGGCAGCTGAAGCAGGAGGCAGGAGAGCTGGGAGCAGCTGGCCCAGTGCCCAAAGCCCAGCCAAGCCCAAGTGACTGCATTCCTGAGCACAGCCTCAGCCTCTGCCCCCTTCTCACCATCAAAGGATCATTGATGAGATCCAGAAGGGCCCTGAGCACCAGGTGACGCTTCTCCCTGCACCCGCTCCGCAGGTGCCTTGACAAGACTTGCAGGACTCTGTCAGCACCGCGTTCACTCATGTCCAGGCACTTGAGGACCTGAAAGGCACAGGGCAGTGACAGGGGACCGGCCAGCAGGAGCCCAGAACTGCACAGGGCTGAGCCCAGGCAGCAGCACAGGGCGTGGGCTCTGTCCCAGGCAGCTGCAGCTACGAGAGGGCAGAGAGCCGGGAGGCAGCTGAGCGAGGCAGCGCTGGACCTCAGGCTCACCTCCACAAAGAACGCCAGGGCGGGCAGCTCCCAGCGTGGCTCCGGTGCGCTGAGCAGCCGGAGCAGGTAGCGAGCGATCCGGGAGCACAAGGGGATGGAGACACAGGACATCTCCCTGGCAGGAGACAAAGTAACCAAGACTGTGGGCCAGGGGGACAAACCTCTCCCAGGACTGACTCACAGAGGTCTGGTCTTTCCCCAGCATCCTGCAAGGGCCCCTGGGCTATTTGGGAGGTGGCGCCTTGTGGGCACCCTCCTCTCCCAGCCTTTTCCAGTCTGCTTGGCTGTGCCTCGGTGACAAGGCCCTCTGGCCCATGGCCCCAGGGACTGTGTGGGGCACTCCAGGCACAGAGCACAAATGTCAGAGGCAGCGGGGAGAAGGGGGATCTCACTTGGCCAGCAGACCCACGGCATGGTGGTAGGTGTCAGCACACAGCAGCTTGTCCCAGCCACACTTGTGTTCCATTGCCACCACCGCATCCTCGTGCTGCATTTCGCAGAGCAGGGACTTCAGGGTCTGCACTGCAAACCTGTGTGCAGAGCAAAGCCCAGGTCACGCTGGGAGCACTGGCTCCTGCCCAGGAATGTGACAAGGACAGGAGGACTGGCATGGAGCACCTGTTGGGGCTGGTGGCAAGGCCATATTGCTGCTGGCATCCCTTCCAGAAGGTATCGACCTCCTCTGGCATATCCAGAGTGCTGAAGAGAACTTGGAAGAGCAGATGCACAAATAGGTGGGGGAGATAGACGGTCACCATATGTGGGACACAGGGCAGCTGGAGGATCTTCCATATCACCACAGTTGCCTGCAAAGGACAAAGCCCCCTGAGACAGGGCTCAGTGATGAGGTGTTCGTGTGGCAGGGCATGAGCACAGGAGGGAGAGTCCCGGAGAGACGCAGGGGGAGCACCGGGCCTGGTGGCCCGGGAGCTGCCCCAAGGCCAGGTTTCAGCCCAGCGCCTGAGGCAGGGAGACGCCATGGGGGAGGGAGGATGGAGAACTGCTGGAGAGGTGGCCTTGGGGCCAGCAAAGGCAGAAACTCACAGCCAGGACAAAGACACCCGATTTGTCCCCATCGGAGGTGCATGTGCTGTGCTCTGGCCAGCTCCCCAGCACATCCAGGAGTACGAGCATGGCCAGTTCTGCAGTCCTCACCGAGCACATGATGCTCTTCCACATGGTCAAAGCAGCTCTGTGGGGTCAGAGCTCCATCTCAGGAGGGTCTGAGACACAGCACCGTGGCCTGGGCAGCAGTGGGGAGCTGAGCTGGCTGCCAGCTCTGCCTCTGCCCACTGCCCCTCACCAGCTGCACTCAGGCAGCCCAGCCCTGTGGGGACAGGCCCCTGTGGGGCAGCGAGGGAACATGGCAGCAGGCTCGGGGGCTGACGTGCCAGGGCTGGCAGAGGGAGCAGCCAGAGGGCCCTGGGACTCTCTGTTGGTCAGACACCTGGGACAGGCTGTGCAGGCTGATGGGCTGGGGAGCCCTGAGCCCTCTGGGCAGGTGGGCCCCATACCTGTCACAGGATGGGGCCACACGCAGGAGTGTCATTACTACGTCAGCGGGCCGTTCTTCGGTGAGATCCAGCAGGGTCCTGTTCAGCCTGTGCTCAGCAAACTGGTTGGCCTCGAGCCACTGGTGGATGTACCTCACCATGGCCGGCACCTGGAGAAGGCAGGGGAGACTTGGAAAGCCTCCAGAGGAGTGCTTCCCTTGCCACCACACTGCCATGGCCTCAAAGGCTTCCATGGAGCAGCAGGCGTGGCTTGGGAGGCCAAGCAATTCCTGGGAGGATCAAACCCTGGCCACAGACTGCTTACTTGCTTTGGATTGGAAAACCCCTCCTCTACCAGCATATCAGCCAGGGCAGCAGAGGTCTTGGTTTTGAAGATGGGTGCATATGCTCTGAGCCCTGTGCCCATGGCGGTCTCTTCCTCCCGAATCCTCTTGATGAATTTGCAAACCAGCTGTAGGAGAAGGGCAGAAAGCCAGGGATGTTCCACGGAATGCTCCAAGCTTGGTGTTTGGCTGAGCGGTGCATGCAGGCCCAGCCCAGGTGGGGATGGCTGCAGGTACCTGCGCTGTTCTGCGGAAGCGGCCATGGGTGCGTTTCTGCTCTCGTGTGCGCTGCACGGCTGCACCTGGCAAAGAGCGAGCGCAGCCCGAGCTGAGGGGCTGCAGGAGAGGCCGGAGAACACAGCCCAGCCCTGCGCTGCCCAGGCAGGGACAGCCCTGCGCTGGCCCAGGGCACGGAGCACGTCTGTGGAGTGTCTGCCCGTCCCCTATTCCATCCTGTCCATGGGCATGGCCCCAGGGGATGGGATGGGATGGGATGGGATGGGATGGGATGGGATGGGATGGGATGGGATGGGATGGGATGGGATGGGATGGGATGGGATGTGGCCAAGCTGGCTGCAGCCACCAGCCCTGCAGCCCAGCAGCCCAGGTCTGCCACTCACCCTCCTGCAGCTGCTTGGATGGCACCACTTCTTCAGTCTCCTGTGCAGGGGCTGGTGCAGGGCCTTCTTCCTCTTCCTCCACCCAGGCCAGCTTGGGCACTCTTGGAGGTCTCTGCTCCATGTCAGTTGCTGGATTTGTGGCTACTTCCAGGAGAGATGCCTCGGAAAAGCTCCGAGTCAGCAAGTCTTGCAGTTGTGCCAGGAAGGCACCTTCAAGAGAGAAGCCTCAGGAAGGCTCAGGACAGCAAGTCCTGCAGTCCGGTCTCGAGGGATCCTGCCACAAGTACGGGAGATTTCTGTCAAGGATTGTGCTCTGGCCTCAAGGGCACTGGCAGCAAGGTTGGGAGATGCCTCCAGGGCACCAAGTCCCACGCTCTGCCCTCGAGGGCACCTGCAGAAGAGAAGCCTCGGGAAGGCCACGGGTCAGCAAGTCCTGTGGTCTGGCCTCGAGGTCAGCTGCAGGAATAACACCTCAGAAAAGCTCTGGGTCAGACACGAATGAGTGCGCTGTGCGGGGGCTCCTCACAGCACTGCTCTGTCCCGTCCTGTCCTGTCACGTGCTCGGAGCACTGTGGCGTGGCCTTGTCACCAGCAGCTCCTATGTCACCACGTGTCACAAAGGGCCCTTTGACACGCTGTTCCATGCCATAGTGACCATGCTGCAGTGTGTCACAAAGGGCCCCTGCACATGCTGCCCCCTGCCCAGGGGCACCCCCAGCCCACCCAAAATGGCTCAGGTTGGAAGGAATCCCTCACCCCAAGTGTCCAAGACAGACTAACAGAGTCTTTAGGAACAGCTCAGACCATCAGCAAACGCTGCCCTGCTCTGTGGGCTCAGGGCAGCAGAAGGAGCCCCCAGGGCTGCCAATGCAGCCACGCTGGGAAGGGCACAGGGCCTTCCACAGAAGCTGGCACGGCCTTCTCGAGACACATCCTGGCTCGTGGCCATCCCAAACCCGCGGGTGTGACACGGACAAGGAACTGTGGGCCAGGGCAGGAATGCTGCTCTGAGCCCTGGGGCCCGGGGAACGCTGACACCAGCAGGTGAGGCAGAGTCCCTGCCCAAGCAGACCTGCCAGCCCCTGAGCCCTGGCAGGGCTGGTGCCATCTCCTGCCCCAGAGACCTGTGCCCCTGGGGGGCTTCTGTGCCAGAGGGAGCCAAAGCCCAGGTGCACTGGGGGCTGTGCTCCTGCCTGCAGGGGCTGTGGGCAGGAACAACTGGAGCAACTGCTGGCAACACTTGGTCTCTGTCAGAAGCTCTTACTCCATGCTGAAATTATTTTCTCATTCAAGTTATTGCCTTCAGCACAAAAAAAACCTTAGCAGCGAAGGCACAGAAGAATCTGTCAAGTAAGAATCCTCAGTTCAGGAAAGCTTCCCCAACACCCACCAACACCAACCCCCCCAGACTCCCGCACAGAAGCCCTCAACACCCTGCCAGGAGCCCCAGATCTCTCGTCCCTCTGCAGAGTTTCCCACCCTCCCACAGATGCCCTGGTTCCCTGCACGTGCCGTGGGATGGCACTCGGGAGGATCTGCTCCAAGGCCTTCCCCTGGAGCAAGCTCAGGCTGCCAGGCCTATGGGTCCTGGATCATCCTTCCCACCGAGCATTTTGGTGCACGGCTGCTCCATCTGCACCTTTGCGCTCAGCTCGGACTTCTCCACCTAACCAGGAGTGTTGCAGCGCGCTGTGCGGGGCGTGCTGGGCGGCTGCGGCAGGGGCGCGACCGTCCCCCTGCGAGCTCTGCAATTCCCAGCTATCGGCAGGTCCGGCGCAGGGACAGACAGCAATGACACGGGTCTTGGTGTAGAACAAGATGGATTTATTCCTGGGCTCCCCGACAAGACTGGCGGGGGGTGAACAGAAGTTTTTATACAGCAACTCAGGAGGCGGGTGTAGGAAAGTGAACCAGTGAGATATGGTAAGGGAGGAATATAAGGTGGGGCAAATAGCCTATGAGCCTATCAGGGAAAATGGGGGGGAGGGAAATAACACAAAGTAAGGAGTGGGGTATCGAGGACAACAAGACAGACACCAAACTCTCTAGAGACAGGAGTAGGGATAGGGAGGATTGACAGCATGGAAGGGAGGAGGTTAGGGAAGGGCTTGGGAAAATTGGCAACTGGGAAGGAAGTGGATTAGGCAGGAGAACCGGGGACAACCTTGGATTCAAAGCAAAACACACCACAACATCTCCCTGTTTCTTTTTACAAAAGGGAGGAGAGTTCTGGGGTTCAAAACAAATTTATGAATCTATTATGTAACATATCATATACATAATCTGTCATATAACAGATTTTAGCATATGACAAATTATTACAGCAACAGAAAAGAACTCAAAAATTATCAGGAAAAAATGAACTACTTGTGACCATAACGCATGGGGTAAGGATCTTCTTCGCATAAGAAATTTAATATAAAATGTACAAAGTTATTCTATTCGGAATCAGGGTCGGGGGGAGGAATTGCAGTGGAATTATCTTGAAGTAAGACTGAGCTTGAAGCATGAATCTCCGAGGAATCTGCATTTTCTGGGGTTTGAAAGTGATTTTGGAGGTCACTGCTCTTGTAGGATGTGATCAGCGAATGGAGATGTGGTCTTGCTCATGTTATTTTATGCAACTGTGGGTATTAACTGGACAGAACGATTCCTCTCTCTATAATATATAATTTAACAAGCAGATTATTTTAAAGTATCAAGAATATAATGAACAATTTTTTAGTCAAGAAATGTAGTTGGAAATGTGGGAAAATGGTTAAAGAAAAATCAACAAATATCATGAAGTTTAAATAAAGCCTACAGGTAAATTAATGAACTCTTTTTCCAAAGCATACTGTGAAAACTTTAAGACAATATTGAAATTAAAAGGAACATTTGGTAGGGTATAATTAAGGAAATAGATGGGGAACTTGGGCAGTCACTCTTGAATAATTTTGTTCTTATATTCATTCAATTGTTTATTTTTATTTTCATTATGATGATAGTAGGGTTTTTTTTTGTAATTTGGACAGTTTTTCTTGTGTGATCTTTCTTTTTACAGGTGAATCAAATTTTTGACTTTGATGGGCAAACACTTGCTTCATGTCTCTTTTTTCTATACTTAAAACATGTTTTAAACTGATCTTTTTGGATCCTTTTTTCATTTATCTCAGCTGTGAAAGCTTGTAGGTTAATGATCTTGAACAGTTTCCACAAAGGCTACGAAGGGTCAAGGGCTTTGGGGAGATTCTTCCAAAAATTAAATACCAATTGAATTCATAATTGATTCAGTTCATAAGACGAAATCTGATTACTTTGGTGACTGCCACAAGTGTTATGGGGTATCGGTAAGGGGACGGACCTGGGCGCCGCCATCCTAGGGAGAGACAAAATGGAGGATTCCAGGTGCGGGTTTCCAGCTCCACCTTCCTCCGAAGAGGTCCCTCCATAAAAGAGGGTGATCTCCCAAGAAGGAGGGTCCCCTGATGGGAGGCCCCATAGGCGATCGTCCCCCCAGAGGAGGAGCCGCAATAAGGAATGGGGGTGGTCCAACCCCACCTTCCAACAAAGGGCACTGGCCCCCACAGGCGATTCGTGCAGGGGCCTCTGCGGAAGGGGTGGGGCTGGAGGGAAACTTGGGGCTGGAGAAGAAAGGTCAAGGCAGGAAAGGGGGTTCCAAGCAGCGTGGCCAGCGCCACCTTGGAAAGGAGTGCCGGGTGCACTGCAGTTCCCTCGAGAGCTCTGAACAGTGTCCGGCGGGACGCTTGGGGTGCTGTGGCCAACACCATCCCCAAGGGAGGATAGGATAGGGCTTTGGGAAGTCCAAGGGACAGAGGGTACAGGGAGCTTCACAGAAGCCACAGGGGAACTTACAGGGGAGGAGCCCGACGCAGCTGGATTTCAACAAGGTGCATGGATGTCAGGAACTTCTTGCAAAATATTAGATTCTCACCTATTCTTATAAACGTGTCATTGTTTGATGGAAAATTGCTGCCCTATTCTTGTCTTTTCTACTCTCTCAGCCCTCATGGGATACCCCAGCCTTTTGGGGGAGAGCCCAGCTTTGGGTAAGAAAGAGACTAGAAAAGCACCCTCCTGATGAGTGGAGGGTACCCTCAGGGGATGCCCCAACCTTTTGGGGAAGAGTGAGGATCCAAGGGAGTGATGGTGAAGATCCCCTTGGATCAGGAGGGTTCCCTGTGGTCTCCGCATGCTTGGGCAACAGCTTGTGGAGACTAAACCCACCTGCCAGGAAAATACCCTGCATCGGCTCACTTACCAGAGCTGTCCTTTGCTTTTAGTTAGTTTTAGCTAGCTGAGGCAAAGAAGTTCCCTGGACTGTGGCTTTTCCTTTTCTACAGACCTGCTCAAACCTGCTCTGGACTGAGCACACAGAAGAGCAACAGCAGCTCACACCTGTGGCCCACCAGGCCCAGCCTGGGCCGCAGCATTTCCAGTGCCAGAGGGACTGATAAGAGACTAAGTGAGCCAAACTGCAGCCCAGGGAGGGGACTTTCTGAGTTCATCTCTCTTTTGGAGCAGCAAGAAGTTTTATTGTTTAATATTCTTTAGATTTTCTTGCTTAATAAAGAGTTTTTTCCATTTTCCACCAAAGGGGTATTTTTTCCTGAACCAGTTGGGGAGAGGTGCCGATTGAATCTGTTTCCTAGAGGAACCCCTTTGGAGGTTCTTTCCCAAATTTTCCCTGAACCAGGACAGTGAGGAAGATCAGAGCAGCACCCATGCAAGTCACAGGCCCCGAAGTTAGAGCCCAACATCCCCCAGCTAGCGAGAGAGGGTACAGCCCATGGGCTGGCCTGTGATTCTTTCTGTGCGACCATGGGGAAGACATAGAAAGGTGGGATGGGAAACCCACTTCTGTCCTGGCAGCGCGGGTGCATCCACTCAAGGAGGGAAACACTAACCAAGGGAATTCCAGTAAAGTGAAGGTAGCCTCAGCCTCCCATGACCAAGCTCCTGGGTATGATCTGTCAGATCCCCTTGAAGGTACCTCTACCATGTACGGCCAGGAAAGAAATAATAACCAGGGTTAGAGGGGCCCTGCCTCTAGCCAGGAAGAGGCACTGGAAAACTGGATCTTCTGGATGGTGTGGATCTGATGGCCTGGCACATCAGAACCACAAAAATATAAAGCCTTAGCTGATACTCATGTGCAATGTACCCTAATGCCATCGGGACATGTGGGGGCAGAACCTGTTTCCATTGCCGGGGTGACAGGGGAATCACAGCAACTGACCCTGGTGGGAGCCGAGGTGAGCCTGACTGGGAAGGAGCAGCAGAAACATCCATTGTGAGCAGCCCAGAGGCCCTGTGTATTCTGGGCATAGACTTCCTCCGGAACAGATGTTACAGAGACCCAAAGGGATTCAGGTGGGCTTTTGGCATAGCTGCTGCAGAGGCAGAAGACATTAAGCAATTGAACACCTTGCCTGGACTACCAGAAAACCCATCTGCAGTAGGACTCCTAAGGGTGGAAGAGCAACAAGTACCAATTGCTACTTCAACAGTGCACGACTGGCAGTATCAGACAAATCAAGGTGCTGGGATCCCCATCTACATGAATTGGAATGATCCATGATCCATGAGCTGGAGAGCCAAGGGGTGGTCAGCAAAACCCACTCACCCTTCAACAGCCCCATTTGGCCTGTGCGAGCCCCACTTTTCTGACAGAGAATGGAGATTGACTGTGGACTTGAATGAAGTGACTCCACCGCTGAGTGCTGCTGTGCCGGACATGCTGGAACTCCAGCACGAGCTGGAGTCCAAGGCAGCAAAGTGGTATGCCATGGATGACATTGCCAAAGTGTTTTTCTCCATTCCTCTGGCAGCAAAGGGCAGGCCTCAGTTTGCTTTCACCTGGTGGGGTGTGCAGTGCCCCTGGAACCGACTGCCCCAGGGTGGAAGCACAGCCCCACCATCTGCCATGGACTGATCCAGGCTGCACTGGAAAAGGGTGAAGCTCCAGAGCACCTGCAGTACATCGATGGCATCATTGTGTGGGGCAACACGGCAATGGAAGTATTTGAGAAAGGAGAGAGGATCATCCAGATTCTGCTGGAAGCCAGCTTTGCCATCAAGAAGAGCAAAGTCAAAGGACCTGCCCGAGAGATCCAATTCCTGGGAGTAAAGTTGCAAGATGGATGGCGTCAGATTCCCTCTGAGGTCATCAAAAAGATCAATGTGATGGCTCCACTGACCAGCAAGAAGGAAACACAAGCTTTCCTAGATGCTACAGGTTTTGGAGAATGCACATTACCAAGTACAGCCGGATTGTGAGCCCTCTCTACATGGTCACCCACAAGAAAAACAATTTCCACTGGGGCCTGTACAGCAGAAAGCTTTCGCCCAGATAAAGCAGGAAATTGCTCATGCAGTAGCTCTTGGCCCAGTCAGGACAGGACCAGATGTGAAGAATGTGCTCTACTCTGCAGCCAGGAACCATGGTCTGTCCTGGAGCCTTTGGCGGAAGGTGCCTGATGAGACTCGAGGCCGACCACTGGGACTTTGGAGTTGGAGCTGCAGAGGATCTGAAGCCAACTACACCCCAACAGAGAACGAAATCTTGGTCGCTTACGAGGGAGTCCAGGCCGCCTCAGAGGTGATTGGTACAGAAGCACAACTTCTCCTGGCACCCTGACTACCAGTACTGGGCTGGATGTTCAAAGCAAAGGTTCCCTCCACCCACCATGCCACCAGAGCTCCACGGAGCAAGTGGATTGCTCTCATCATGCAGCGTGCCCATATTGGTAAACTGAATCGCCCTGGGATTTTGGAATTAATTACAAATTGGCCCAAAGGTGAAAGTTTTGGTGTCACAGATGAAGACGAAGAACCAGTGACACGGGCTGAAGAAGCTCCACCATACAACCAACTGCCAGCAGAGGAAACACATTAGGCTCTATTCACTGACGGTTCTTGTCACATCGTAGGGATGAATCAGAAGTGGAAAGCAGCTGTATGGAGTCCCACACAACGGGTTGCAGAGGCCACTGAAAGAGAAGGTGGATCAAGCCAGCTTGCTGAACTCAAAGCTGTTCAACTGGCCCTAGACATTGCAGGAAAGGAGAAGTGGCCAAAGCTCTACCTCTACACTGATTCATGGATAGTAGCTAATGCTATGTGGGAGTGGCTGGAGAGGTGGAAAGAGGCTAACTGGCAGTGTAGAGGAAAACCACTTTGGGCTGCGGAGGAGTGGAAAGATATGGGTACCTGGGTAGAGAAGTTACCTGTGAAGGTTCGCCATGTAGATGTCCATGTCCCCAGAAGCAGAGCTAATGAAGAGCAGCAAAACAATCAGCAGGTAGACCAGGCTGCAAAGATAGGGGTATCAAAGATAGACCTCGATTGGGAACACAAGGGGGAGTTGTTCCTAGCATGATGGGCCCGTGATGCCTCAGGTCATCAGGGCAGAGATGCCACCTACAAGTGGGCATAAGACTGAGGGGTGGATCTAACCATGGACAATATTTCTCAGGTGATCCATGACTGCGAGACATGTGCTGCCATCAAACAGGCCAAGCAGGTGAAGCCCCTCTGGTATGGTGGGCGGGGGTCCAAGTACAAGTATGGGGAGGCCTGGCAGATTGACTACATCACACTGCCCCAGACACGCCAAGGCAAGCGCTACGTGCTCACCATGGTAGAAGCCACCATTGGATGGATGGAAAGCTACCCTGTGTCTAATGCTATAGCCCGTAACACCATCCTGGGCCTTGAAAAGCAGGTCCTTTGGAGGCATGGTACCCCTGAGAGGATTGAGTCAGACCATGGGACTCATTTCAAGAACAGCCTTATCAACACCTGGGCTAGGGAACATGACATTGAGTGGGTGTACCACATCCCCTACCATGCACCAGCTGCAGGAAAAGTGGAGAGGTACAATGGACTGTTGAAAACCACCTTAAAAGCATTGGGTGGGTGATCTTTCAAAAATTGGGAGCAACATTTAGCAAAGGCCACCTGGTTAGTTAACAGCCAAGTTTCCACCAATCGAGCAGGTCCTGCCCAGTCTGAATCCCTGAATACAGTAGATGGAGATAAAGTCCCAGTGGTACATGCCAGAGGTTTGTTAGGTAAAACAGTGTGGATCAATTCTGCCTCAAGTACAGACAAACTCATTCGTGGGATTGTCTTTGCTCAGGGACCAGGTTGTACATGGTGGATAATGCAGAGAGATGGAGCAACACAATGTGTACCTCAGAGAGATCTGATTGTGGGGTGACACTCATGCAAATATCACTGTTTGCTGGATGTTACTGCCAGTGTCTGTACATGAAAACACACAGACATGAGACAGAAAGAAATGTGTAAGTGTTGAAGATTTGAGTAAGTGAGATGGAAGGAAATGTGTATGAGTAAGTGAAAGATGGAAGTTTTTACTTGATGAAGTTTTTACATGATCTTGACAATATGGAGATAAGTGGTGGAATGTCCTAGGGTGACGTTATGGTGATTGTATCCCCAATAGTGTGTTCTGTTTATGTTTGATATTATGTTCTGTACTTTCAGAACTGACTCAGAAAGTGAAGGTTTGTTTTGTCTTGTTACCAGCCGGCTCACCTCCCCCATGGTCTGTTGTCTAGATGAGGCTGGTGCTGGCTGGCTTGGTTTTGCTTTGCTTGGTGGCTTTCCTTTGCTTGCTTGCTTCTGCTTTTGCCTTTGCTTTTGTATGTTACTTAGTTTAGCTAAGCAGTCCAATTTCTTCCCTAAACTGTTTTTTTTTCCTTTCCCTTTCCTGAATATCACTCCAGCCTGTTCCGGACTGGGACTGGGAAACACCGAGGAGCACCGAGAGCCTACGCTCTGTGATCTGCAGCAGCCATCCCCAGTGCCCAGAGCAATCCCCAGCGCCCAGACCCGGGCGACCACTCCCAGGAGAGACTTTCTGGATTTGTCATCTCTTCAGAGTGGTGAAAGAGTTTTGTTGTCATCTGATGTAGTTCATTTTTTTAGTGCTGGGAAGGGTTTTGTTTGTTAAATAAACAGGTTCTTTTCAATTTCTGTCCGAGAAAATTCTTCCCGAACCAGGTGGGTGGGGATGGGCCGTGTGGTTTGTTTTCTGAGGGCTCCTTTCAGAGGTTTTCTCCAAAATTTGCCCTAAACTAGGACAAATATTTTGCTGCCCAACTTGTGGCTTGAGAGAGTGGATAAAACCCCGTTGTAATCATATTTTGGTTCCAATTACTTTGTCTTGGTATGGAGCAGTTACTGGTTATGTTGTTTGAATTCATAGTGTCTCTTGGGGTGGAGGCCTGCATGAGTTTCTGGTCCCTAGGGTCTTCTGAGATCTTAATCCCTCTCTGGTCCCTAGGTTTATTTTTTTATCCAGGAATAGCTCTGGTATGGTCCCTAATATGTAGTTTTTGCAGTAGAAGGGCACTGACCAGAATATCCATCAGGCTGGGCTTGGGTGTCATGGCTTGCAGGGGGTTTATAAAGGTGCTGAGGTCTGTTCCAGGAATGCATGGCTCATAGTCATGGTTGTGCAGCTAGTTTGTTAGAGGGGAAGCAGGGGATGAGGCTTTTCAACCTTTGCTTTCCTTCTTCTCCTCTGAATCTCTTAGCTCCCTATTAGAGAATGTTCAGTTTCCCCTGACTGTTAATGAGACCATCTTCCTGGTGTTTAATCTGGTAAGCTTTCTCTATACAGTCTGCAGTCTCTCTAGAATGAGGGCTGAGATTTCTAGAGGGGCTGAAGAGACCCCTGACCCAGGAGTAGACCCAGGTGTGAGAAATCCTGAGTGGTGTGGGAAATGGGGGGATGGGAATTGGCACATAGACCGTTTTCCCACATTCAAATCGATTTTACTGATTTGCCTAAAGTAGGAAGGTATAAGCACTTATTGGTGATAATAGATCACTTGACTCACTTTGTAGAGGTATTCCCTACCTCCAGGGCAACTACACAAACAGTAGTAAAAATACTATTAGAAGAGATAATCCCCTGCTAAAGACTAGCAGAAGTAATAGACTCTGACAGAGGGCCACACTTTGCCTCCAAAATAATTAAAGAAGTAGTTACAGCTCTAGGAACAAAGTGGCAATATCATACTCCCCGGCATCCACAAAGCTCAGGTAAAGTGGAAAGGGTAAATGGGAAAATTAAAAAACAACTAACTAAATTGATGTATGAAACACAATTATCTTGGGTAAAATGTTTACCTTTAGCCTTGGAATATAGGAATATAGGAATATAGGAACTCAGCCCAGAACTGATATTGGAATTTCTCCATTTGAAATGCTTTATGGGATGCCGTATGACATGGATTCTCCTATAGATCACCCTGAAATAAGTAATCAACAAATTAACCAATATGTCAGGTAACTTATGAAGGCTCGGGAAGGGCCTAGAAGAGCTGGGTTACTAGTGCAACAACCTCCTTTAGACCTAGCAATCCAAAAATATAAATCCAGGTGATAAGGTGTTAATAAGAAATCTAGAAAGAAACCTCACTAACCCCAAATTGGGAAGGCCCCTGTGTTGTTTTACTAACTACAGAAACTGCAGGCAGAACCGCCGAGGAGGGATGGACCCATGTGAGCCGAATAAAGGGACCGATTCCTGCTGCTGCCGAAGAGCCCTGGAGAATAACCAGCCAGCCCGGGGACCTTAAGGTCACATTTAAATGGACTGAATGGACTCAGTAAGAATTGTACGAACCAGCTGGTAGAGTGAGATATTGGACTATGGATATCCGATAACTAATGATTTAGAGTATATTGTACAAATAAGGATTGTAATTGTTACCTTTTTGTATGCTCTATTTGTAAAATTTGCCAGGAATGGTGGTGGGTCCATAGTTATAGAGGCACTTCTCCTAGGGGTATTTGTAAAGGTGTTATCAGTTAGAAAGAGAACTGACAGAGTCAGTCCTAAGGATTGGAGAAGAGAACGGGACCCTACCAAGGGAATCCCAAGAGTGGTGGGAAGTGTTTATTAAGGGGGCTACACCCGAAAATTGTTGTTTCCACTCCAACGAACCAATTCCCTTAATTGTTCAAATTATAAAAGGGAATTGCTGGAAAACTTTACCTGGGATTCAGTGTGACTCACTACAAGTGAAGGATAAAATCTGGAAATCATTCAAAAAGAGGCAACAAAAACAGAGTAAGGGTCCTCCTGAAGAATATCCTTGCTGCCGAGAAGATGGTGCGCCTCGCGGCTCGGAGCAACCGAGTCGGTGAGCGAGGTAGAAGGATAAGAAGCGGTGGAGGAAAGAGCCCTCAGACTGGGACAATTCAAAGGTATTTCAAGAACTGCCTCAAGGATACTGATCTCCCAAGGGTAAAGGTGAGCCCGGCAATAACATGTCAAAACAAACACTGGGAATGGGGAGATAATGATAATCAAACCCTGGGGCAGTTTGGACTCCACCCTTGCTGGCAAATTCTGTGCATATTAGTTATATCTTGTACCTGGCCTGGTCAAGGGGACTATGCACACCACCCAGTTTTCCCCAGCAGCAGATGCAGGCAGTGACCCTAATTAAAAGGTAGGGATGGTGTTTGCTGGTTATAGAGCAACTGGTAGGGGTTGGTTGGACTCTGACCAAAATAGACCAAGGGAAAGTTGTTAAGCATAATGCCACCACTGTAGCTCCCATTTTTTTTGTTACTAATGAGGACTTGGTAAACTCTATGTGGAGATGGAGTAAACCTGAACTCCGGGCTACCTATTGGTGTCCTAGTTCCAATCCGGGGGGGGGGGATATTGAAATTATCCTGGGGAATATCTGTGAGTATTAGGGCTGTAAAGCCATAGCAACTGCCTAGGCTGCCACCCATCCAGATAAATTTCTAAAGGTCTCATGGTACCCTGAGAGGTGCAAAATTCTGGAGTATGGCACTTAAGGATAAATTCTGTAAAAGGGAGATTGCAGGTCCCATAATATTGTTGTTACTAAGTTTAACTTTCAAACCTTGCATTTTTAATAAAATCATAGTCATTATAAAAGGAAGACTAGAGGCAGCTCATCTAATGCTTATTAGAGATAGGTATGAAGCATTGCCCAGAGATTCAAAAGTAGATAAAATCCTGGTCTTAAGCTACCAAAAGTTAAAGTGTTTTAATGAACCAATTGGTAAAGAGAAAAAGGAGGGATTGTAATAAATAAAAAGGTCTTTGTTCATCAAACGAGCATCAAAGGAGATAAGAATTTGAATGGAGTAGGGAATCTCAAGATGTGGGAGGAGAAGGAGAAAGGGGGGTAAACAGCAAGTATTCTGCTTAAGAATTGTGCAGATGCAACTAGCATAGAAGACTGTGTAACTAATTATATACAAGTTAACTTTTAGGCCAAGGACCATCCACAAGGAAGATGAGGAGCCTTCATTCCTATGACCACCAAGGGCAGAAAAAACACCCCCTAGCAACCAATTCCACCGGCGAAGAGTACATAGGGAGAAAACACGCCAACCAGAAAAAAAAAAAGGGACTATAAAAACAAAGAGGTAAAAGGGGGAAGGTGCGCCGTGGCAGAACAGAGACTCCCCGGCCACCCAGCGCTGTTCTTTTGCTTAATACCGCTTGCTAAATAAATTCTTGTTAATTGATTTATCTATAATTGGCCTCCCCAATTGAATTTGTCCATAACAATCCTGACTAGAGAAATGAAAAAAAATAAACTTGGTGTATTATCCAACACACATGTGCAGAGCAAGCCCCCGGCTGCTGAGTCTCAGCAGAAGGCTGAGGGAAATGCACCCACTACATCCCCTCTGCGACTCACTCGGCATCTGGTGCAGAAGTTTGGATGCCTGCAGGGGTTGCTTGTCTCCTCTGGGTGTGCTCTTCCTTCCCTCTGGGAGGGCCTTAATAGAAATTAGTTCCATTTCTCCTGCAGACCAGAGTGGCAGGGAGTCCCTGCAGGCTGGTGATACTCTGATACAAGGAAACGGGTGTGCATACAAACCAGGCTGTGAAAAGCCAGTGTCCATAAGGGAGCCAGAGGAGCCCTGCATCTTTATTTGAATAAAGGGAGAGAGTCCATGGGAACATCTGCTGCTGGGGTTTTCTCTCTCAAAGTTTTGGAGGACACAGCCTCCTTTTAAACTCCTGGCCACATGCTGCCCTCTTCCTTTCCCCACTGGCTGGATTACCAGGCCAGGGGACTGCAGGGACCTTTGTACCCTCTTTTCCTTTTGCAAGGTATTAGTTCTGGTCTCCATCCAAACTGTAATAGAGAGATAATGAGATGATTTGCTCTTGCAATTAAGCGATGAATATTGTGGGTATCTTAAGAGAAGCTTTATTGATGTAGAGTTATGTTATTGTGATTTGTTGTTTTCTGCTCTCCCCACAGTCCCCTTTCCCCTTTTATAAATGAAAATTAGTCCAGCCAAATTAAAAATGAAATAATATATAATTTATTTAGGAATTAATTCTCTCTGAGCCAGCCACAAGGAATAGGACAGCGCTGAGCCCGGGTTCGGCGCTGGGTGTGTGACAGGAAGGAGCCTCTCGGCAGAGGTTCCCCTGGACACACTCACCACCCTCCTGGACCCGGCAGTTCTTTATAGGAAATTTTCTGCCCAAGGCCAGGATTTCAGTCATCTGCCTTTTCTTTCTATTCAGAGTCACACATATTCCTAAAGTTCTTTTCTCTGAGCCAGGGTTGAACAATCCAGGTCCAGGTGTGGACAGTTTTTCCTGATGAGGTTATTGGAACCGTGGCATTCAGATGTATCAGCCCGGAGGACTCCAGCGATCCCAATCTTGGGTCGCTACCAGCATGATCAGCTCCCAGGTGTTCCAGAATCGCCTTTTGGGACAGCCCATCTCCAGACCAGCCACATGTATTGGATTGTAAATGAGGCATTGTCCAAAAAAAACCTGGCTCTGGTGTAACTGAGTATGTGGAGGGGGCAGCTCTCAGTGCTGGTGTGTGTATTTTGTAATAACTAAATATTTTGTGGAACTCTGGAATTTTGGGCATTTTACTGGAATTTTTGGGGGATTTAATGGCATTCTTTGGGGATTTGGTTTTTGGTTTTGTTTGGGTTTTTTTTTTTTTTGTGGTGGGATTTTGGGGGATTTTGTGGGGTTTTTGGGTGTTGCAAGGATTTCTTTGGGTGTTGGGGGGATTTTCTTGTGGTTTTGGGTACATTTTTGGGGGGGATTTGTGGGGTTTATTTGGGATTTTGTGGGCTTTTATTGGAATTCTGGGGTGTTCTAATGAGGTTTTTGTGAGATTTAATTGGGATTTTGTGAGTTTTATTGGGACTTTCAGGGGTTTAAAGGAGATTTTGGTGCCTCTCAGCCCTTCCCCACACCCTGGGACAACTGCAAAGCCCCCCCAAAATTCTTCTTAAACACCCCAAAATGCCAATAAAACTCTCCAAAACCACAAAGAATCCAATAAAATCCCAGTGAAACCCACAAAATTAAAAAAACTGCCAAAAACTTCAATAAACCTTCCAAAAAACAACATCCCCAAATCCCTAAAAAAGATCCCTCAAAATCCAATGTCCCCAAAGCCACAAAACCCCGAAAAATCCTGTAACCCCTCTAAAACCCAGTATTTCTCTCCCAAAACCCAATAATTCCCCCTAAACTCCCAACAAAATCCTCCAAAGCCCAAAAACGCCATCAAAATCCCCCCAAACACCCCCAGAGCCCGCCAGACTCACTGGGGGCTGTCCTGGGTCAGGGGCACCGCCCGGTGGAACAGGAGCCACTTCAGGGGCCCTCGGAGCTTTTTGGGGAGGGGGCACCATGGGAGACCCCCAAAATCGGGGCAGGGGGAACCCCTGTTGTGCTCCTCCCCCAAACCCCCAGACCCCGGCTCAGGGTGGGCCTGGGACCCCCCGGGACCCCCAAATCTCCCCAGGACCCCCTCCAGGAACTCAAATCCCCCAGAGACCCCCAAGGTTGGCCCAGGACCCCTGAGAGCCCCCAGACCCCAATCGAGCCCAGCCCAGGATGTCCCCTGAGACCCCCCCAGACCCTTCCCAAGACCCCACCCAGGACCCTTCCAGGACCCCCCCAGACCCTTCCCAAAACCTCTGCGGACCCACCCCAGACCTCATAAGACCCCCCCCCAAGACCCCTCCCCCAGGACCCCCAAGACCCCTCCGAAAACCCCTCCAGGACCCCCCAGACCCCTCCCAAAACTCCCCCCGGATCCCTCCCCAAAGGCCCCGATCCCCCCAGCCCCTCCCCAGCCCCCAGCCCCAGCCCCTGTGCGGACCCCCCTCCCCAGCGGCGCCGCCCCAGCCGCTCCCGCAGCTCCGGCCTCTCCCAGCGCCTCCCCCGCTCTGGCAGCGCCGCCCGCAGGGCCCGCCCGAGCCCGCTCCCGGCTCCCTCTGATTGGCTGCCGCGGCGCGGGGAGGCGGGCGCTGCCGAGGGGAGCCGCGCTCTGATTGGTCGGTTCGGCACGGGGCGCGCCGCTATTGGCTGGGGAGCCCGCGCGCGTGGCGGAGGCGGGAAACTGTGAGGGGAGCGCGGCTGAGGAGGAGCTGAGGGGGGGCCGGGGGGAGCTGGGGGGTTTTGGGGCGGGTCTGGGGAGAAATTGGGGATTTTGGGGGGATTGACGGGAAATAGGGGGTGTGCGGTGGGTTTGGGGGCAATGCGGGGGTCTGAGGGGGCTTTGGTGGGTCTGAAGGGGTTTAGGGAGCTTTGGGGAGAGCTTGAGAGGGTCTGGAGCGTTCTCAGGTGGGTTTAGGAAGATCTGAGGGGCATTGGAGGGTCTGAGGGGATTTTGGGGGGGTTGTGAGAGGAACTGGGGGGTTCAGAGGGGATCTGAGGGAATCTGGGGGTGTCTGAGGGGATTTCATAGGGTTTAGGTAGGATTCAGGTGTGTAAGGGGGATTTGGGGGGGGTCTGATAGGATTTGGGCGGTCTCAGGTGGGTCTGGGGTCAATTTGGGGTAAAGTGGGGGGATCTGAGGGTACCTGGGGGGTTTAGGTGGGTCTGGGTGGATTTGGGGCTCTGGGGACACCTAAAGGGGTGCCAGGGGGTGAAGGGGTCGCAGCCCCCAGACGCCCCTGAAGCCCCCCTGTCCCCACAGAGGGGTCCCGGCCCTGGCGGTGCAGGACCCCCGGCCCCAGCCCAGCGTCTCCATCAGCAGCTGAGCCAGGAGATCCAGGAGGACGGGGGGCTGGGGGGTCCTGGGGGTCCGAGAGTGTCCCTGGGTGTCCCCAGGGGCTCAGGCTGTCCCCTGGGTGTCCCCGAGCTGGAGAAGTCCCTCTGCGCCGTTTCCTCGCCGTTTGGGCAGATTTTGGACATTTTGGTGCGGCGCAGTCTCGGCCTGCGGGGCCAGGCCTTCCTCACCTTCAGGGAGATGAGCAGCGCCACCAACGCCCTGCGCTCCCTGCAGGGCTTCCCCTCCTGCGGCCAACCCGTGGGGAGACAGAGACTGGGGGAGTTCTGACACTGGGGAAAGAACTGGAATTCTGGGGAAAACCCGCCAAACTCTGGCCTCAGATATCCCCAAAATCCAGCTTGGAATCCCTCCAAATGCACCCCGATCACCCCAAAGCTTCCCCTTTTATGACAAGCCCGTGGTGAGACAGAAATGCTGGGGGAAAATCCTGGAATTCTCAGGGAAAAAACCCGAAATCCTGAGGGAAAAAAACCAAACCCAACCGGGATTCCCCCCAAAATCCCATCAAGAATCCCTGAAATCGAATTGGGAACACCCCCTAAATCCAACCAGGAACCTCCTAAAGCTTCCCCTTCTATGACAAGTCCATGGTGAGATCCAAATCCCTGGGAAAATCCTGACATTTTGGGAAAAAATCCTGAAATTCTGGGAGAAATCCTGAATTCCTGGGGGGAAAACTCAAAATGCAGCCTCAAATATCCCCACAGTCCAACCAGGAGCCCCCCAAAGCTTCCCCTTCTACCACAAGCCCATGGTGAGAGAGAAATCAGAGTAGAAGTCCTGCGATTTTGGGAACAATCCTGAAATCCTGGGGAAAACTCCAAAATCCTTGGGAAAAAACCCAAATCCAGCCTCAATTATCCCTAAAATCCACCCTAAAACTCCCCAGAGCTTCCCCGTCTGGGATAAACCCGTGGTAACAGCACAATCTTCAGAAAAATACCAAAATTTTGGGAACAATCCCAAAATTCTGGGGAAAAAGCACAAAATTCAGTTGGGAACCCACCCAAAATCCTGTGGGAAACACCCAAATCCAGCCAGGAATCCCTCGGAATTCACCCTGAATCTCCCAAACCTTCCCCTTCTACCCCACAGTGAGATCCAAATCCAGGGGAAAATCCACAGATCCTTGGGAAAACAGGAAATTTCGGGAAAAAGCCTGAAATCCAGGGAAGAAACAGAAATCCAGCCAGAAATCCACCCCGAATCCCCTGGGAAGGACCCCAGACCCCTGTTGGAACTGCCTGAATTCCTCTGAATTCCCCCAAAATCCTGCTGGAATTTCCCAAATTCCTTTAGGACTTGCCAAAATCCCTCAAAAACGTCCCTGATTGCTCTTGGAACTGCCCCAGATCCCTTCTGGAGCCTCCCCAAATCCCTCAGAACTCTTGAAAATCCCTTGGAAAACCCCAAAATCCTTCTTGGAACTGCCCCAAATCCCTGAGAATTCCCCCAGATCCCTCAGAAAGCCCCAAATCCTCCCCAGATCCCCTCTGAATTCCCCCAGACCCCTCAGAAAGCCCCAGGTCCCCTCTGGAACCTCTCCCAGATGCCCCCAAAATCCTCGGGAACAACCCCAAACCCCCCGAGCCGTCCCCAGCTCCCCCCGGACTGATCCCAAATCCCCCCGGAGCCAGCCCAGGTCCCCTCTGGAGCCTCCCCGAATCCCGGGAAGCCGCAGATCCCGGGAGCCGCCGGGCAGCGCCGGGAAAGCCCAAAGCCCCGCGGCAGTGCCGCATCCCGGCCGGAGCTGCCCCGGGAGCCCCGCGGGGCCGGGGCCGGGGCCGGGATGCGCCGTCCCAGCGGATCCAGCGCGCCCGGCCGGGCTCGGCCAGCGCGGCCCAGGGCAGGGAGCGCTGGTGGGGCGGGAGCGGGAGCGGAGCGCGAACGGGACCAGCGCAGAGCCAAGGGGGGAGAGGCCCCGGCCCCACAGAGAGCGGGGCCGGAGCGCGGGGCCGGGCGGGGATGGCTCGGCGATTGTTCCGGGCGATTCGGGCGCTCGGAGCGATCTGGGCGGGATTCCTGGGCTGCTTCTTTGAGGTTTGGCCGGGATTTTGAGGGAAGTTTCTGTGGGGATTTTTTGGGTGCATTTCCTCGGGCTTTGGGTGGGATGTGAAGGGACTTGGGGGCATTTTTTGTGGAATTTGGAGGGGTTTGGTGGGATTTTGGTATGGATTTCTGGAGTGGATTTTGGGGGGTTTTTGGGGAAATTTTGGTGGGATATTTTGGGTGATTTGGTGAGATTTTTTTGTGTGGATTTTGTGTGATTGGGGCATTTTTGGGGGCATTTTTGTACAGTTTTTTCTTTGTGGATTCTGTGGGATTTTCATGGGAATTTAGTGGGACCTTTTGAGGGATTTTTCTGTGGCATTTAGGGGGATTTTGAGGGATTTCTGTGAGCCTTGGGGTGATTTTTGGGGTGAATTTTGTGGGCTTTGGGGTGGAAATTTGTGGAGATTTACCTGGGATTTTGTGTGGATTTTCTGGCATTTTCAAGGATTCTATGGTGGAATTTTTATAGGATTTTAATGGTATTTTTGGTGGGAATTTTTGTGAGGATTTTGAGAGATTTTTGTTGGATTTGGGGTGTTTATTTGGGGATTTTTTTGGATTTTGGTGATATTTTTGTGAGGGATTTTGGGGCATCTTTGTGAGTTTTTTATTATTATTATTTTGGTGGGGTATTTTGTGGTTTTTCTCAGGATTTTGTTGGGATTTTGGTGTTTTCTCTTGGGATTTTTGGCAGATTTTGTGTTGCGTATCCAGAGTGACTTTGGGCAGCTCTGGGGCAGCTTTTGGGGTTTGTCTCCCGTGTCCCCCAGCTGTGGCAAAGCCCCGAAGCACATCCTGTTCCTGCCCAGCTCCCTGAGCAGCCCCAGGAGCTGATGCTCCCCCTGCTCCTCAGCCAGGGAGATCTGGGGCAATCCCGGCATTCCAGCATTCCGGCCGGGCTTTGGGCACTGCGGGATTTTGGGGCTTGGGGGTGAGAGGCTGAGGGGGGCTTGGAGCTGGATGTTTTGGGAAAATATCGGGATTTTGGGGTGAATGTCTGGGATTTTAGGGGGAATTTCTGGATCTTTGGAGGAAAATACCAGGATTGGGGGGGAGGATATTCTGGATTGTTAGGGAGGAAATTTCTGGATTTTTGGTTGTGAATGTCTGGATTTTTAGGGGGGAATTTATGAATTTTTGGGTGAGGACTTACGGATTTTTTGGGAAGGGATTTCTGGATATTTTTGAGGGGGAATGTTTCTGGATTTTTTGGAGGAAAGTTCTGGATTATTTTTGGGGGGAGAAATTTCTGGATTGTTGGGAACGCTTCTGTATTTTTGGGGAATGTTTCTGGATGAGGAATGGGGTTAGTTTTGGATTTTTTGGGGAGGAATATTTCTGGATTTTCTGAGGAACAGAAATTCCTATTTATGGGAATGTTCCAGGATTTTTTGGGTGAACATTTCTGAATTTCTTTGGAGAACATTTCTGAAATTCTGGGGGAATGATTCAGAGCATTTCTGAATTTGGGGAGAACATTCCCAGGTTTTTTGGGGAGCATTCAGAGGTTTTTTGGGGAACATTCCTGGGTTTCTGGGATAAGATTCCCAGGTTTCTGGGGGAACATTCCTGGGTGTCTGGGGAAGGTTCCCGGGTGTTCCGGGCTCTCCTGGCCCCGTTCCCATCCCAGGTTCCCGGGGTTCCAGGAGCTGCGCTGGTGCCCGGGCGCCGCGACATCGCCTCGCTGCAGTTGGATACCGAGGTGCAGGCGGGCGCCGCCCGCGAGGCCCTGCAGGGCTCCAGCATCACCCAGAGCCACCCATGGAGATCTCCTTCACCAAAAAGTGACCCAGAACACCCCAAACCCCACCAAAATAACCCCAAACCCCCAAAAAACGGGCCTGAAATACCCCAAAATCCCTAAAAATCTGCCTCAAACCCACCCCTAAATAACCAAAATGTGCCTCCAAACACTCCAAATCCCTCCAAACCACCCTGTAATCTCAGAGGAATGCCCTGAAATCCCTCCAAGCCACCCCAAAATTCTTCAAAGCTGCACCAGAATACCCTAAAGCTGCCCCAAAACACCTCAAATGCCTTCAAGCTGCCCCAAAATCCCATGGAAACACCCTGCAGTCCCTCCAAACCACATAAAAATCCCATAGAAATACCCTGAAATCCCTCAAAGTGCCCCAAAAAACTTTAGAAACCCCTGAAATCCCATAAATGTGCTCCCTAATCCCATAGGAACACCCGAAAATCCCTCAAAACCACCCCTAAACACCCTAAATCCCATAAACCTGCACCCAAATCCCATAGACCTCCCGCCAAATCCCAAGAAAATACTCCAAAATCTCAGCAAACTGCCCCAAAAATGGTCCTGACCCTGCCCCAAACCCCCTGCACGCCCCCACTCGCCCAGGTAAGTTCAGCTCAGCCCAGCCCAAATCCTCCCTTTTTTATCCTAAATCCTTTTTTGTCCTACATCCTCCTTTTCTATCCCAAATCCTCATTTTTTTAATTCCAAATCCTCCTTTTTTTAACCCCAAAATCATTTTTAATCCCTAATGTCTTTTTCACCCTAAATCCTTCTTTTCCCAAACTAAATCCTTTTCCCATGACAAATTCTCCTTTTTAGTCCCCACATCCTTTGTCTGTCCCCAAATCCCTTTTCCAATAACAAAATCTCCCTTTTCCACCCCAATTCCCCGCCTCGTTCCCCTTTCCACATCCCAAATCCCCTTTTCCCATCCCAAATCCTTCCCAGTCCATCCTAAATCCCCTTTTCCCACCCAGGATCTTTCCCCATCCTGAATCCCCCAATTCCCACCCATTCCCCTTTTTTTCCCGGTGTTGTACCCAGGGTCTTTCTGCAGACATTGCACCTGGAGCTGCCCCAAATAACCCCAAACAAACCCCAAATAACCCTAAACAAACCCCAAATAACCCCAAACAAACCCCACTGTGTCCCCCAGGGCTGGAGTGGATATGGGGGGTCATGACCCCAAACTCTGGGGACTGGAAGGATTGATCCTAAAATTTGGGGTTTAGTGGGGTTTGACACCTCGGGGTTTGGGAGTTTTTGACCCCAAACTTTGGGAACTGGGGGAGTTCGACACCCCAGGGTTTGGGATTTTGGGGTTTATTTCCCATGATTTGGGGATCAGGGGGTTTCACCCCCAAACGTTGGGATCAGGGTGATTGGACAACCCAGGTGTTTCAACCCCCAGGATTTGGGGTTTGGGGGTTTAGACACAAAAATTTGGAAACTGTGGGGATTGACCAACTGATTTTGGGGGATTTAACCCCAAAGTGGGGGAGATCAGGGGAATTTGACACCCCAGGGTTTGGGATTGAGGAGGTTGACCCCAAAGTTTGGGAATTGAGGGGTTTGACCCCAAACTTTCGAGAGGAGGCAGGTAGACAACCCAGATATTTCAATCCCCAGGAGTCGAGGCTTGGGGGTTTTAACCCCAAACTTTGGGGGCTGGGGGTGTTGGACACATCAGGATTGGGGATTTGAGGGTATTTAACCAACCCAAGCACCTGCAGCAGCGTGTCTTACCCCCCTTTGGACAGAGGGGTGAGGAGAACCATCTCTGTCCAGCCACGAGCTCCAAAGCTCTCTGTGGGAGCTGTGAATTAAAAGGCCTTTACACACTCACTTTTCACATCTTCCCTGTCTGCTGTGTTGCAACTCTTGGCAAGATTTGCCTCCTGCTTGCTGGGAGCTGCTGTGGCCCAGGGCCAGCACAGAGCTGGGCTGGGTGGGCCAGGCAGAGTGGTGGAGAGTCTTGGCTGATCTTGGTGTGTGCCTGGCCTCACAAAAGGCTTGGAAGGTTTGCCTGCCAAGGTGTCCTGCTCACTGGCTCTCCCTGTGCATCTTGGAGAGCACAAGGTAGGCATTTCTGGCAGCTGGGCATCAGCAGGCCTTCCAATGGGGGCGTGTTGTGGAGCGAGCCCAGCTGAGATACCCTGAGAGGAGCCCAGGGCTCCTTGCTCCTCTCTGCTGGCCCGTGAGCGTCTGTCTGCTCTCGGGATGGCCCTGGCTGTGTCAGGGCTGCTGCGTGGGCACGAGACAGCCGGTCCTGTCCCGCTGGGTCCCAGCAGTACCTGGCAGCCGTCCTGCATCCATGTCAGGATGCTGGCCAAGAGAGGCCCTGGGAGCTGAGCAAGCTGATTTGAAGCTTTTGCAGGTGCCAGCAGGTCAAGGCCAACAGTGTTCCCTCAGGATACAGCATTCCTGAGGGGCTTCCCCGGAGCTGCCTGATGCCACCCACTCCTTGTGGCACCAGTTGCTTTCCTGTGGAAGGTTCTACCTTCCCCAAGAGCAGAGAGGGAGCTGGAGAAAGAGCTTGCTAGGCTGCTCTCCATCCTGTACCAGGAGCCCTGGGTGAGCGGAGTAGTCCCAGCTGAGCGCAGATGTGCCAATGGAAGAGCCGTGCCAATGGAAGGCTTGGTGGGAAGGATGATCCAGGATCCATAGGCCTGGCAGCCTGAGCTTGCTGCCGGGGAAGGCCTTGGAGCAGATCCTCCTGAGTGCCATCCCATGGCATGTCAGGGAACCAGGGGGTCTGCGGGAGGGAGGGAAACTCTGCGGAGGGATGGGGACAGCTGGGGGTCCTGGCAGGATGTTGAGGGCTTCTGTGCGGTGTTTGCAGGGTGTTGGTGTTGGAGGTGTGTTGGGGAAGGAGTTGTCTGGGAGGTGAGAGGTCTAGGCTGGAATTTCAGTCCATTTGAAGGCAGCATCTGTGACTTGTCACAGCTTTGCTTATGGGACGCAGAAGGAATATCTGTGACGGCTTCTGTTCATGGTCCTGATTCTGCTGCAGCGAACAAGAGGGGAGAGCTGTACTTTATTGGCCACTTAGATCTCTATCCCGGGGCAGGGTTAACCATTTTGCCATCTACTCATTGTTGCCAGCAGTTGCTCCAGGTGTTCCTGCCAACAGCCCCTGCAGGCAGGAGCACAGCCCCCAGTGCCCGTGGGTTTGGCTCCCTCTGGTACAGAAGCCCCCAGGGACACAGGTCTCTGGGGCAGGAGACGGCACCAGCCCTGCCAGGGCTTCGGGGGTGGCAGGTCTGCTTGGGCAGGGACTCTGCCTCACCTGCTGGTGTCAGCGCTCCCTGGGCCCCAGGGCTCAGAGCAGCATTCCTGCCCTGGCCCACAGTTCCTTGTCCGTGTCACACTCGGGGGTTTAGGATGGCCACGAGCCAGGACGTGTCCTGAGGAGGCCGTGGCAGCTTCTGTGGAAGGCCCTGTGCCCTTCCCAGTGCGGCTGCGTCGGCAGCCCTGGGTGCTCCTTCTGCTGCCCTGAGCCCGCAGAGCAGGGCAGCGTTTGCTGATGGTCTGAGCCCTTCCTAAAGATCCTGTTGGGCTGTCTCAGACACTTGAGGCCAGGGATTCCTTCCAACCTGGGCCACTTTGGGTGGGCAGGGGGCAGCCCCAGCGCAGGGGCAGTGTGTGCAAGGGCCCTTTGTGACACATGCAGCATGGAATGGAGCCCGGTGTCCAAGGGCCCTTGCTGACACGGTGCAGCATGGAATGGAGCCCGGCGTCCAAGGGCCCTTTGTGACACATGCTGACATAGGAGCTGGAAGTGGCAAGAGCACGCCACAGAGCTCAGAGCAGGCGAAGGGACAGGACGGGACAGAGCGGTGCTGTGAGGAGTCCCGGCACAGCGCGCTCGTTCCTGTCCGACCCAGAGCTTTTCTGAGGCATTATTCCTGCAGCTGACCTCGAGGCCAGACCACAGGACTCAGTAACCTGCGGCCTTCCGAGACTTCAATTCTGCAGGTGCCCTTGAGGGCAGAGCGTGGGACTTGGTACCCCAGAGTTTTCCAAGGCATCTCTCCTGAGGGTAGCCAGAAATCCAGTCAGTGACATGGGGCAGGGAGCCCTGAGAGTGCCCAAGCTGACCTGGATGGAGGAGGAAGAAGGTGACCCTGCAGCTGCCCCAGCACAGGAGACTGAAGAGGTGGTGCTGTTCCATCCACCACAGGAGGGTGAGTGGCAGAGCCAGGCTGCAAGGCTGGTGCCTTCAGCCAGCTTGGCCCAATCCCATCCCATCCCATCCCATCCCATCCCATCCCATCCCATCCCGTCACATCCCATACTCTGGTGACATGTCCATGGACAGGACGGAAGAGGGGCCCGGGCAGTGTTGCCTTCATGGGAGGCAAGGGCGACCTGGTTGCAAGGAACAGCACGGCAGCCCAGTCTCCCCTGGTCCACTCGGGCTAACGACACACGCAGGACACCAATGTGGTGGACGGTCGAAAAGCCTTTATTATCTTATCTCATGGGTTTAAATAGTCTTGGGGGACTCTGCTACGTCAGGGGGGGTTGGCAGAGTCTCTAGGGTTAGTCAGGAGTGGAAAACTACTGGGTTAGGTGTGGTTACATTCTTTGGGGTAATGGATAACATGTTGCAGGGTGAGAGGGGGATGGGGGTCTTTCTTTCTGTCACATCCCGAAATCTTCCGTTCGCCTGTCCCTATCTACTACATCTCTCCCCTCCTTTTCATAAATAAAATGAGGTAGTTGTAGATATAGGCACTGGAGTGAGGTACAAACTTGTAACTTGGTAAGGAAAAAAGGGGTTTGGTAAACCTGAGTAATTCTCGCAAGGTGAGTTTCGAAGGCTTTTGCAACTGACTGTGTTCGCAGTTTTTGGTTTACAGCATTTGTTGCTGGCCCACGAACAGAATGTTCGCCCGTTCTAGACGGGCCTGAACAAACGAGACTAGCTTGTTTAGCAGGCATGGTCTTATGGTAACAGCTAAAAGCAGTATTGCCAGTGGACCTACCAGGGCGGAAATTAAAGTGGTGAGCTAAGGTGATTGATTGAACCAGAATTCAAACTAGCTCTGCTGGGTTTCCCTGTCTCTCTTTCTCTGAGCCAGTCTATCTTGGAGTTCTGCCATGGAGTTTTTAACGACTCCTGTATGATCTGTATAAAAGCAGCATTCCTCTTTTAAAGCTGCACACAGTCCTTCTTGTTGCATGAACAAGAGGTCTAGTCCTCGCTTATTCTGTAAAATTATTTCTGAAAGCAAAGAGACTGATTTTTCTAGATAGGAGATGGATTTCTTGATCTTCTACAGGTCTTCGTTGATGGTCATTTGTAGCTGAGAGAGTCCGTGCTGTTGGGTTGCGATGGCTGAGACACTCGTGGCTGTGCTAGCTGCTCTCAGGCCAAGCAGCATTGCGATAGTTATACCTGTGATTATTTCTCTTTTGTGGAGTTTGTCAGGTTCTTTGAAAAGGTGGTACACTTCTTTATCTGAGTGGTACAGGACCTTAGGAACAATCAGAACTTGGACACAGAAGTCGATAGAGTCATTAAATTTGGCAAGGAACACACAAGGACTCACTCCGGATCGCTAGCAAACCCACATTCTAGATGCGGATGGGACCACCTACTTATTGGTCTTTCTGTTGGGCTTGACAACTTTAGTGCAGAAGTTGCTTTTTTGCTTTGCTAAAGTTGCATTGCCAAAACATTTGCCCTGTCCTGTGATTTGACTCAGGGTGATTCTTCTGCGGGGAGTGTCCCATCTGCACTGGTGGGGGGCATCGGCTGTGGAGTAACTGAAGGGGGTGTTTAAAGCAATGCCTTCGTAGAAAGGGGGTTTAACATTATAACAAAGCTAACAGGAGTTAGTCAGGTTCGGTTTGGTTTCGTTTAGGGTTAGAAAGGTAGCTTTTAGTATACGAAAGTTTGGGTTTGGATCGGACTTGGCTGTGCAGCTTATCTGGAAGGCATCTGTATGGCTAGCCGGGGTGTCGGTGACTTTTGGGGGCAAGGTTTTGGGGTGGGTTGTGTTTTTTTCTTTTTTGTATGAAGCGTTATAGCTACTAATTGGGTGCTTTTCCAAGCTCGGGACGGCTTTTTCACTCCGTTCACTGGGGGGACTTCTTTGCATTGCCAGTGTCGGGGCTACAGTGCTTGGGGAAAAATCGAGCAGTCTGCTCCTGTGTCTGCCTAAAACTGAAGCCCTATGACGTGGGGGTCCTGACTGCCATAAAGGCAGCACGTCCCCCACACCTTCGGGGGCACTTTTCCTATTTTCATGGCCAGGGCTACCCAGGGGTCCCATTCTGGGGCGTCTCTTGCTGACTCTGCGGCACGGGCGCTGCTTGCGGTGGTAGTGGGTACGAAGGTACCGCAGGCTGTGTTGCGAAATTTGCTGGTGAGGGTACGAAGCTGGCTGCCTCCTGTGGGGGTATGGGGTATAAGGGCACCCCGTCTCACTGGGGGTTGGCATAGATGGGCTGCCTTGCATTCGCGGCGGGAGGAGGCTGAGTGCAGCCCGCACGCCCCTTCTCTCTCCTGTTTCCCTGGGGCTGGGACCTGCAGTCTTTGGTGAGGTGCGCCTTCTTCCCGCAGCCCCAACAGGCTCTTCTCGGGCGTGTATGGGGTGGAGGTGCCGCGGCGGGCTGCCATGCCGGCTGGGGACCATTCAGCGCAGGCTATTTTTATTTCTCCCCAGTCGGTAAACTGGGCTGGTTCGTATTGTGGCTGCTTTTCGGTGCGGCTTAAAGCTTTACTCGGTTTTGTTTTAAATTGCGTTGGCTCTGTTTCCTCCGTCTCAGAGTCCCAGCCGGCTTCCGTCAGCTCTTCTGAGCTGCCGGAGCAGCTGTCGGACTCCGAGTCGGAAGTCGAATGCCAGCAAACTTCCGGGGCTCGTTGCCGTTTTGTGCGGCTCCGACCCCGCTCCTCCCCCCGGGGGTGGCACTGCTGCCGCCCCCGGGCTCGCCCTGCCTCCTGCAGTGGGGGGTTTCTCCCTTACATGGTAGTGGCGTTAAGCGCGGCTGCCAATTGGCTCTGAGCCCTCTGCTGCTCTCCTCTTTCTCCCGCACACGCACATTAGCAAAACTCCGCGCCTCTGGGCTCTTCGCGCTGAGACTGCCCGCGCCCCGCCCCTCTCCTTGGCTGCCGGCGCCATTTTCAAAGGGATATGGAGGTGGCGTGGGTAGGATCTCCTCCAGAGCCACGGCCTCCGCGCCTCTGGCTTCCCCCGCCAGCCTTCGCCAACAGAACCCCGCGCGCCACTGCACTTCTGGCAGCGGGCCACTGACCGGCGGCGGTGGGGCGGATGGGGAAGCCGCGAATTTTTGGGAAGGTTCTGTGGGGGGATTTGGGCTCTGGTCCGGGGAGGGGGGGTGACGCGCCGGCCCCCCCGGATCCCCGCTCCCGGGCGGATTACCCTCAGGGGCGGTTTGCGTTGCCGCTCCTACGCCTAGCTTGGGTGTAACTAATAAACACGTACGCGCTGCTCTCCATGTCTCTTGCTCTTCTATTGCTTTGCGTAGGGCTTTCTCGACTTTGCCCCATGCCTTAAGGCATTTGCCGCTGCCTGAGGATTTCGTGTCCTCAGCCAGCATGGCTGTGCATTTTTCCCATATTTCTGGATGCAAAACCTCCACAGGGAGTTCAATTGCCCCAAGCTCAAGCAGCCTTGCTATAGCAAGATAAAAGTCTTTGGGCTTACACTCAATTCCCCATTGCTTATGAACCTCACTTATGACCCTGGTGATGGCGTCTATGACAATCATGGGTCCGGGGATGTCTCCCCCGCCGAGAACACGGTTTCACCGGTTTGGCCGCTGCTCTTGTCCAGGCGACACCCGCTACACGAGCGAATTTTTCCCGGGTTTCGGCACCAGATATCTTGCTTTAATGGGAGGCAACGGTGACCTGGTTGCAAGGAACAGCACGGCAGCCCAGTCTCCCCTGGTCCACTCGGGCTAACGACACACGCAGGACACCAATGTGGTGGACAGTCGAAAAGCCTTTATTATCTTATCTCATGGGTTTAAATAGTCTTGGGGGACTCTGCTACGTCAGGGGGGGTTGGCAGGGTCTCTAGGGTTAGTCAGGAGTGGAAAACTACTGGGTTAGGTGTGGTTACATTCTTTGGGGTAATGGATAACATGTTGCAGGGTGAGAGGGCGATGGGGGTCTTTCTTTCTGTCACATCCCGAAATCTTCCGTTCGCCTGTCCCTATCTACTACAGGGCAGACACCCCGTAGTGGCCGTGCTCCATCCACCTGGGGCATCCCGGGGCTGTCCCTGCCTGGGCAGCGCAGGGCTGGGCTGTGTTCTCCGGCCTCTCCCGCAGCCCCTCAGCTCGGGCTGCGCTCGCTCTTTGCCAGGTGCAGCCCTGGACCAGACACAAGAGCAGGAACCCGCCCTTGGCCGCTTCCACAGAACAGCACAGGTACCTGCAGCCATCCCCACCTTGGCTGGGCCTGCTGGCACTGCTCAGCCCAGCAGCACACCTGCAGCACTCTGTGGCTTCTTGCCCTTCTCCTACAGCTCGTTTGCAAATTCATCAAGAGAATTTGGAAGGAAGAGACCAGCACCATGGGCCCTGGGCTCAGAGCATACTCAGAGCTCCTGGGACATGAGACCAGTGCCACCCTGCTAGATTTGCTTGTGCAGAGGGGTGTTTCCAGAGCAGAGCAAGTAGGCAGCTGTGGCCAGGCTTCAATTCCCCCATGAGTCACACAGCTTCCCAAGCCACAGTGCTGGCCCCTGTGAGCCTTTGAGGCCATTGCAGTGCGGTGGGAAGGGAAGCACTTCTCTGGGGACACTGGGAACACTGCTCCCTCTGGCAGCTTTCCAAGTCTCCCTGTGCCTTCTCCAGGTGCCCGCCATGGTGAGGTACATCCACCAGTGGCTCATGGCCAATGATTCTGTGGAGCACAGGCTGGACAACGCCCTGCTGTATCTCACAGAAGCGCAGCCAAATGACGCAATAATGACACTCCTGTGTGTGGCCCCATCCTGTGACAGGTATGAGGCCCACCTGCCCAGAGGGCTCAGGGCTCCCCAGCCCATCAGCCTGCACAGCCTGTCCCAGGTGTCTGACCAACAGAGAGTCCCAGGGCCCTCTGGCTGCTCCCTTTCCCAGCCCTGGCATGTCAGCCCCAACCTTGCTGCCATGCTCCCTTGCTGCCCCTCAGGGGCCTGTCCCCACAGGGCTGGGCTGTCTGACTGCTGCTGGAGAGGGGCAGTGGGAAAAGACAGAGCCGTCAGTCAACCCGGGCCCCTAGAGATGCCCAGGCCACGGTGTGTGTCTGAGATCCCCTGAGATGGAGCTCTAACCCCGCAGAGCTGCCATGGCCATGTGGAAGACCATCATGTGCACGCCCTGGACTGCAGAGCTGGCACAGCAGATACTCCTGGATGTGCTGGGGAGCTGGCCAGAGCACAGCACGTGCACCTCCGATGGGGACAAAAAAGGTGTCTTTGTCCTGGCTTTGAGTTTCTGCCAGTGGACTTTGCTGGCCCCAAGGCCACCTCTCCAGCAGCTCTCCATCCTCCTTTCCCCAGTGCATCTCCCTGCCTCAGGCACTGGGCCGAAACCTGGCCTCGGGGCAGCTTCAGGGCCACCAGGCCCGGTGCTCCCCCTGTGTCTCTCTGGGCCTCTCCCTCCCGTGCTCGGGCCCTGCCACCCGAACACCTCAGCACTGAGCGCTGTCTCAGGGGGCTTTGTCCTTTGCAGGCAACTGTGGTGATATGGAAGATCCTCCAGGAGTCCTGTGTCCCAGATATAGTGATGGTGCATTTCCCACAGTTATTTTTGCATCTGCTCTTCCAAGTGTTCTTCAGCACCAAAGAGATGCCAGAGGAGGTCGATACCTTCTGGAAGAGATGCCAGGAAGAACACGGCCTTGCCACTAGCCCCAAATAGTGCTCCATCCCAGTCCTTCTGTCCCTGCCACACAGCCAGGGCAGGAGCCAGTGTTCCCAGTCTCACCCGGGCTTTGATCTGCACTCAGGTTTGCAGTGAGGACCCTGAAGTCCCTGCTGTGCCGAATGGACTATGAGGATCTGGTGGTGTCAATGAAACGCAAGCGTGGCTGGGACACACTGCTCTGTGCTGACACTCACCATTATGCCGTGGGTCTGCTGGCCAGGTGAGACCCCCTTCTCCCCATTGCTCCCGGCATTTGTGCTCTGTGTCTGGGGTATCCCACTCAGTCCCCATGACTGTGGGCCAGAGGGATGAGGGACGGCCAAGCAGACTGGGAAAGGCTGGGAGAGGAGGGTGCCCAGTAGCAGCCACATCTCAAAGGGCCCAGGTCCCCCTGCAGGGTGGGGGGTAAAGACAAGAACTGCGTCAGTCTGTCCTGGGAGGGGCTTCCCCCCACCCTGGCTCAGGGTCATAGTGTTGTAGGAGCAGGCCCCCAGCCGGGTAATCATTATTACTGACTCCATGTAGTGCAGAAGTCTGATTAATAATTAACTTTATTAGGAAACCCATTGTTCTTATAGATAGTTATGATATAGGTAGATTTAATTGGTTTTCTAGTCTAAATACTATCACCATTAGTTAATTAAGAAAGCACCCTTTGGTAGACAAATCTCCGTAACATATTCCATATGTTCACAATACCAGGTGCAGCATGTTAAGATAAGAATGATTTTCATTCTTTCCTCTGATCTTCTCAGACTTTCTCAGGCGATGCCTGGGAAAGTTGTCTGTTTCTCTCTGAGGCCAGAGAGCTGCTGCCACATCTTAGTGCCATTTTCCTCCTTGCAGAGAGATGCACAATGAATCCACCTGCTTGTGCAAAAGCATCTCATGATGTCTCCTTGAGTTTCTCAGCAAAGAGATGCTGTACTGGCACTTCCCTGCCCTGGCATTCCTTGTGGAGGTGAGTCTGAAGGCCAGCACTGCCTCCCAGCTCTCTGCTCTCTCGTAGCCGCAAGCTGCCTGGGACGGTGCCCACGCCCTGTGCTGCTGCCTGGTCCCCGCCCTGTGCGGTTCTGGGCTCCTGCCGGCCGGGTCCCCTGTCACTGCCCTGTGCCTTTCAGGTCCTGCATTGCCTGGATTTGAGAGCATGCAGTGACAGCATCATGGATCTCTTGTCGAGGCACTTGCTGAGTGAGTGCACAGAGATGCGCCGCCAGGTCCTGAGAGCCCTCCTCTTGCTCAGGGATAATCCCTCGCTGGTAAGGAGGGGCAGCAGCTGAAGCCGTGCAGGCAGCGTGGGGCTGGGGAACGCAGTCGCTGGAACTTGGCTGGGCTTCAGGCACTGGGGCAGCCGCTCCCAGCTCTCCTGCCTCCCACTTCAGCTGCCCGAGTGCTGCGGGCTGTTATCGGCATTAATTGTGGCAATGGAGGTGGTGTACTGAGATGGCCCCAGCCTTGCCAGACTCCACAGCATTTGCCCTGTGCACCTGACCTTGTCAGGGTCATTATCATGCTGTCCATCCCTCCCAAAGAGTACCTCCAATGCTGCCACTTCCATCAGCTCTTGGATCCCTTCCTCAAGGGTTTTCCAGCACGTTCTGTGTTGGTGCTCCTGCATTCTCACCCTGTGGACAAACCTCTCTCTGACACTCATTAATAGCAGCTCTCAGAGGGAAAGGGACCCTGGCTCCCTTACAAAAATCTGATTCATACCTGAGTCCTGGGTCAAGGGTCCCAAATTCCTTGCCTCACCACCATCCAGCTGCACACCTGTACCCATGAGGTCTCAGACTTGAAGCAGTCAGGTTGTATAAGCCTCACGTCTCCGTCGTTCAACGTCCTTGTGCAGCTTACGGAGACTTTTGTACGTCAGGGATTCGGTGATGATTGCAACCTCTGGCTCCCCTGTGAGTTGTGAGGGCCTTCCCTTATCTAGGTGCTCTGATTCCATCTCAGACCTCCAGCAGTGACTGCTGCTGGCTGTGGCTGCCTTTGTGGCTCAGCTGGAACCTGGACAGATGTAACATTTGTGGGTTCCACTGCTGCCCCATCAGACTCTCCTTTTTTGGGGCAGGGGGAGAGCTTCTGACCAACTGGGGAAATGCACTCCTTCAGCATCTCCTGCATCTCCCTCACCAGACCCCCACCCAGTCTGGGTGGTTCATATCTGGGGTGGCTGTGGGGCAGGGTCAGGCTCTGCGGCAGCAGCATCCCTGGTCTCTGGGGCCGCGTCAGGTTCTGGGCTGGGTGTCAGGGTGATTATCCAGGTTAATCTTCCCTTGTCTCTCAGTGCCAAATAGAACAGGGCTAACAGCAACACAGCCCCTGTATGATATCATTGGTATTTGGAGTGGATCTGAGCCCTTCACAAACTGGTGGGGCAGACCCAAAGAGATGGTTAAAGGGTTGGGAGAAAATTTCCCCCGGTGTCATTTCCTCACAGTAGGTGCCATTATTAAAGTAACCCCAAAAGCACACAGTCAGTGTGTGACAGCTGTGAATTCATGTGCCTGCTTCCCAGAGGAAGTTAAAAATCCATGAATTCTTCCCCTTATTCACCCATAAAACAAACCGGAGAACAGCCACAGCAGCCTTGGCTGTAGGAGCCATGTTTAGATCAGGGCTTAAAAATGGAGAAATGCAGCCACGGTTCCGTGTCACCCAAACCAGGGCAGGCTGGAGCACAGGGTGCCCCTTAGCCAGGTTTCTGTAGCAGCACACAAAAATCAAAAATTGGATTACTCAAGAACTGTTATTCCCTTTTTTGTTTCTTTGCCTTCGAGCTGCACATTGGGTGCCAAAATCTGTCTTGGTTTGCAAAGACAGGAGTCTGCTAAGGAAGGCAGGAGCCTCCCCTGAAATGGGGAAAAAAATAAATGTAAACCCCCTCCCTGTAAACTGCTATAAAGTTAAGGGGCCTCTCAGGCAAAAATATGGGAGCAGGAATAACAGTTCTTTATTAGGGAAGAAAATTAAAAGGTAAAATAAACAATGCAGTGAACCAAACTCTAACAGATGGCAATTGAATACATCTTGCCTTGCAATCTAGGACACAACTTATTCAGCATGAATCACATCCATTTAACACATGCTCCTTACCCACAGATATTGCCCACCTGAGACTGACATGCCAAAACATTTTTTAAAAATGATGCATTTTTCTTCATAATTAAAATTTAATTAAATTTTAATAAATGAATTCAATTAATTAATTTTAGCTTAATAACAATTAAAATATTATTTTGCTTATGCATAAAAATATTATTCGATATTTTATTATTTCATTTTCATGCTTGTATAAAAAAATCTCTATATGTGTTTTGTAACCAAAAAATTATTGGTCATTGGTTCTAAGTAACACAATTCCCTTCATTAATTCATTGACCACTATTGGCTATTGATTGGGCACTCGGGGGGCTCGGGCGGGGCTCGCTGGGGCGCGGGGGCTGATGGGAGTTGTAGGCGCGAGTACAATGCGGTGTAACGGGGCCGCGGAGCATCACGGGAGTTCCAGGCACAGCGGCAGCGGCACTCGGTGGGGCGCGGGGCATGACGGGAGATGAAGTCACGGCTGGAACAGCGCTGCCCGTGCGCCGCGGAGCATGATGGGAGCTGTAGTCCCGGAAGTGGCTCGGACGCGGCGTTTGGGGCCCGGGACGGCCTCGGGGGACACTTTGGCATCCGAGTTGCGACTTGAGCTCCCCGGGGGCTCTGGAGCACTCGTGGGGGGCTTAGGCAGATTTAACCGGGTTCCTTAGGGCGCAGGGCGCGGCAGGAATTTTAGGCGCGGAACTGTGTTCTGAGGGGCTCTGGAGCCGTGGGGGATGAGAGGAGAGGAATTCCCAGAAGTGGCTGTTCCGGGGTTCTGTGGGGCTGGGAGCACTCAGGGGATCCGAGAACGCTTTTGGGGGGTCCCGATTGGGCGCTGAGGAGCACTTGGGGATCCCGGAGCGTCTGGGGGACTCTGATGGGACAGATGGGAGCGCATACTGGGGGGGGGGGGGGGGGGGGGGGGAGGGGTGTCTGTGGAGCGCGGGGCATGACGGACGTTGTAGTCCCGGCCCCAATGGGGCTCTACTGGGCTGCGGGGCATGATGGGAGTTGTAGGCAAAAAGAAAAGATGGCGCAGAATCCAGGCACTGCTCCCAAAGCCATAATCCCTGGCGCTGATTGGTTGGGAGCTGTGATGGGCGGGAGCCTCGGCCAATGGGAGGCGGCGGAGGCGGGAACAGCCATTCAACCCCTCCAGTCCCTCCCAGTACAGCCCAGTTCATCCCCAGTACAGCCCCTGTGCCCCTCCAGTCCCTCCCAGCATAGCCCATTCGTCTCCAGTACAGCCCAGTACAGCCCCAGTGCCCCTCCAGTCCCTCCCAGCACAGCCCAGTTCATCCCCAGTACAGCCCAGTACAGCCCAGTTCATCCCCAGTACAGCCCCTGTACCCCTCCAGTCCCTCCCAGCATAGCCCAGTTCGTCTCCAGTACAGCCCAGTACAGCCCAGTTCATCCCCTGTACCGCCCGGTACAACCCCAGTTCCCCTCCAGTCCCTCCCAACCCAGCTCAGTTCATTCCCAGGCCCTCCCAGTTCCTCCCAATGTCATCCACAGTATGCCGCAGTATTGTCCAGTCTTCCCCACAATGTCCCTAGTTTGTTCCCGTATCCCCCAGTTTCACCCCCAGTTTCACTCCCAGTGTGTCCCAGTGTAACCCACAGCATTCCCAGTGTTCCCCAGTATGTCCCAGTCCTCCCCAGTGTTTCCAAGGACAGTTTAATTTCTCAGGGCTGCCGTGGCAGCCAAACCTAGCAGTGGGGTCAGTGCAGAGCCCATGGCCACAGCCCCTTGCAGTGCCCAGTGCAGCTGGGGCTGATGATCCACCCTCACAGCTGGCCCAGGGCCCGTCTGGAGTGGTTTTGGTGGCACCTTGGGCTGGCACACACCTGAGGAAGGTGTCTGTTTTCATGGGGAAACTCAGGAATTTTAGATAGCTCCAAACATAGAAAAAGGGAAAGCCTCTCTTAGGCTGGGTGCAGCCAGCTCTGCGAGCACAGCAGGTCCCAGGTGAGTGAGGACAGACAGGATGGGCTGGGGCAATGTGGAGCAAGGTTGTCCACGCTGGGCCAGAGCTCAGGGCACAGCTTCTCTGAGCGGGCCAGAGCTCCTGAGGGGAGACCCTGGCTCAATATCAATCACAGAATGCTGCAATCGCCTCTGATCTAAAGAGAAATGTAATAAAATACACCCTTTAAAATAGGAATGTGTATTTCTTACAAGCACTTTGAAATCTTTCTCCACAACTGGAATAAGAAAACTTTAATTACCCCCTCAGGGCTTTTGTGTTATTTACATCAGTCTCAGCCCCTGAGAGTCTTAAAAAAAACTTCTCAAAAACTCAAAGTTAAATTAAAACTCCAAAGTTTCTTGAAGTTTTAATGGGTCCCACTGAGGACACGACTCAAAAAGTGTACCAAGGTTCCAGTCAGAGCAGAACACTGGAGGCAGTGATGACAGCTGGGCACAAGCAAGGGAAAGGTGTCTCTGGTGCTGAGCAAACCTGGATGTGTTTCAGGAGTGCAAAGGGCCCAGGCCTGAGCCCCAGCCCCTGGCAAGGCAGATCCTGTCCCTCCCTCATTGCTCAGGGCTCTTCCCGGGATGGGCACTGGCATGTGGGGATGTGCAGTGCCAAGGGCAGGACCATGGGGCGGCCCCTGCCAGGCTGCTGAGCAGGGACAAGGAGGCACTGAGGCCCCAGGGCTGCAAGGGTCACTTGTCCCCTCGTGGCCTCAGGCCCAGGGCCAGCAGCCATGGCCAAAGGGCTGCACAGGTTGGCTCTGTCAGGGCCTTGCAGCTGCTGCACATCCCTGAGCCCTCTGCAGCCCAGGCTGTCCCACGGTGTCCCTGCCCTGCGCCTCTGTCCCTGCAGGCTGTCGTCACCCCCGGCTGCCCCACCTCGCTGGCCTTTCCTTTGCTGGCAGCTCTGCCTCCTGCTGCCCCTGCCTGGCCACACAAAGCCTTGGGCTGCTCCAGGCTCCTGCTGGGGATGTGCTGCACCACAGCCCTGCTCTGGGAGGGAAATTCCTCTCCTCATGTGTCCAGTCTGGACTTCCCCAGCTGCATTTGGGGCATAATTTCTCTCCCTGCCTGATTCCCACTATGGAGCAAAGCTCCACCATTTCTAAATCCACCCTTCAAGCCCTTCCAGGCCACTCCTGATCTGTCCTCAGTCTCTTCACAGCTGAGCCCAGGCACATCAGCCTCCATGCATGGGTCATGTTCTTGAGGCCTGCAAAACCCAGCTCAGGAGATCTCTGGGCCCTGTCCAAGGTGTTTGCAAAGGAAAACATTCTGCTCATATCACCAGAGGCCAAGGCCAGGCAGAACTGTCTGTCCTGGCAGCTTTTGTCTGGGAGCAATCCTAGGATAGATGGAATTTTGGTGGCCACATTCCAGTTCCTGCCATGGCCCCTGGACAAGAGGGTCAGTTCTTTTCTGCAGGAGGGAAGGCACAGAGACCCAGTGCTTCTGAGGCAACTGAGATGCCACCACCAGAGGCCAAGGCCAGCCAGAGCTGGCAGGTTTTTTTCTGGCAGATACCCTTGCATAAAGGAATTTTTTGAGGGGAAGTACCAGTCTGAAAAGAGGGACAGTTCTTTTCCATAAAAAGGAAAGCATGGAGCCCCAGTGGTTCATGGGCAAATGAGAAGCAGCCCTTGACATTCCAAGATCAGCCAGACCTGTCAGGTGGCCCATGGGAGGCCAAGCCAGCCAGACCTGTTCCCTGTTCCCCTCATTCCATGGAGCCCCACAGTGTCCCAATGGTCCCCTGCTTCCAGGAGGCCCTGAGGTGTCACAATCCCCCTTGGTGACACCAGGCCCTGAAGGGTCGGAATGGTCTCCACGGTTCCACAAGGCCCCACAGAGTCATGGTGGTCTCTGGGTTCCATGGAGCCCCGCGGTGTCACCATGGCCCCAAAGTGTCCCAATGGACTCCATGGTTCCACCAGGTCCTTACTGTGCCACCATGGTCTCCACAGGAAGGGAACAACCCAGCCCCAGCGTTCCAGGGGCAGATGAGCCACAGCCACCAGAGGCCAAGGGCAGCCAGATCAGATGGTGCTGGCAGATTTTGTCCTTGGATTTAGGGAATTTTAGAGGTGGAATCCCAGTTTCAGACCTGGCTGCCTGGAGGAGAAGGACGCTTCTTTTCCATAGGAAGACAAGCACAGAACACCGGTGTTTCAGGGGCAGATGAAAGGTGACCATCAGAGGCCAAGAGCAGCCAGACCTCTCTGTTCTGGTATTTTGTTGTCTGAAAGCAACCCTTGGATATAGGGAATTTGGGAGGTAGAACCCCAGTTTCAGCCATTTCTGCATTGTTAAGAAGGACGGTTCTTTTCCATAGGAAGGAAAGCCCAGAGCCCCAGTGTTGCAGGGCCAGAAGCAGAGAGAGAAGGCTCCTGGGAGGCCGAGCCAGCCAGACCTGTTTGTCCTGGCAGCTTTTGTCACTGAGAAATCCTTGGACCTAGGGAATTCTGGAGGAGGATTCCAAACTTTGGCCATGGGCATCTGGTGGAGATGGATGGTTTTTCCCATAGGAAAGAGAAGCGTGGAGCCCAGGTGTTTTGGAAGGAGATGAGAGGTGGTCACCATAGGCCAAGAGAGCCAGACCTGTCTCTCCTGGCACCTTTCATCTGGGGGAAATCCTTGGATATTCAGAATTTTGAAGGTGGAATCTCAGGTTTGGCCATGGGCACCTGGGCAGGAAGAAGAGTTCTTTTCATCAGAAAGGAAAGCACAAAGCCCCAGTGTTTCAAAGGCAGATAAGGATCATCTCTTTGGAGACCAAGGCCAGCCAGACTTGTCTCTTCTGGAAGCTTTCACCTGGGAGAAATCCTTGGATATAGGGAATCCTGGAGGCAGATTCCCAACTTTGGCCATGGGTGCCTGGATGTGAAAGGTGTTTTTTTCCCATAAGAAAGAAAAGCACAGGGTCCCAGTGTTTCACAGGAAGATGAGAGGTGGCCCCTGGGTGGCCAAGCCAGCCAGACCTGTCTGTCCTGGCAGATTTCATCTGGGAACAATCTTTGCATAGAAGCAAACTAAGAAGAGGAATCCAAATGTTGGCCATGGGCACCTGGAGGAGAAGGACAGTTCTTTCCACAGGAAGGAGAGCACCGAGCCCCAGTGCTCCAGGGGCAGATGAGCAGCAGCCCTGGACATGCCAAGGTCAGCTGGACCTGTCAGGTGGCTCCCAGGTGGCCCAGCCAGCCAGGCCTTGATGCCTTGAGAGGCCACCTAGAGCAGAGGCTGGACAGTGTTACAGGAGTAAAGTGGGGATTTATTAAAAAGGCCTTCAAAGGATTCACTTGGGCAGTACAAGGGCCTGGCTGAGGGTACACCCAGGATGGACGCCAGGTCACGCATTTTCACACTTTTGTAAGATTTGGTTCATTTCCATATTGGGGTTAATTGTCCAATTACACCTTCAGGTTATGCAGCCCCACCCTCGCAGTCTGATCTCCTCAATTCGCTGTTGTTTTCACTTTTTGGGCCTGAAGCTGCAGCGGTGTCCTTGGTTCTCAGGCTGGAAAAGGATTGTTTTGTCTGACTACACCATGAGGAGAACTTGCTGTCACTCTGCATGAAGTTCAGAGTTACAGATACAGGACAGAATTGGGAAAATATGGAAGCTAAAACTTAAGGCATCAGCCTGTCCCATGTTCCCTTGGTTCCATGGGGACCCACAGTGTCACAATGGCTCCTCCGGGACACTCTGGGCTGCACAGTGTCACCCTGGGCCCTTGGATCCATGGGAGTTTCACAATGGTCTCCTCTGATTCCACGAGGTCCCCACAGTGTCACAACTGACCCATGGCTCCATGAGGTTCCCCAGTGTCACCAGGGTGTCCTTGGACCTGCCTTGTCACAACTGACCCATGGCTCCATGAGGCTCCATGAGGTTCCCCAGTGTCACCATGGTCGCTGTCAGAGGCTGGATGAGATCGATGTCCCCAGACACCTTGGGCTGAGCTGTCAATCAGTCACTCTGCTGGGACAGTGCTGACACAGCTCTGAACACCTGAGATATCAGATTTCCCAGCTGGGGGGAGGCCCACGAAGGCCCAGGGGCTTAAAACCAAGGAGCACAAGGTCAGCCCCTGGTATGGACTCTGCCTTCTCCTGGGGTTTGTGTCTCACCCACACTGGAGCCCCGGGAGCTCGGAACCACATGTGTGTCTTTCTGTGGAGCTTCTGTCTTCCTGTCTCTCTCTCTCTTTCCTCTCCTTCTAATGCTCTTTATATGGAACAGTTTTGGGTACCTGATCAACTTCAGTGTTTAGGGATTTCCAGGCTAAATGGGCTGAGGGAATGAAGTTACTGCTGTGACAAGTGATTTAAGTTGGATTGGATTTGTATTAAACACTTTTCCAAAGTTTCTTGTTCTTTTGTACTTTGCCAGTAAAATTTGGGGGTCCCGAATGGGCGCTGAGGGGCACTTGGGGGTCCCGGAGGGTCTGGGGGACACTGACGGGACAGATGGGGGCGGTACCGGGGTTCTGTGGAGCGCGGGGCATGACGGGTGTTGTAGTCCCGGCTTTAATGGAGCTCTACGGGGCCGCAGAGCATGACGGGAGTTGTAGGCAAAAGAAAAGATGGCGCAGGCACCAGGCACCGCCCCCAAAGCCATGATCCCTGGCGCTGATTGGTTGGAATCGTGATAGGCGGGAGCATCGGCCAATGGGAGGCAGTGGGGGCGGGAACAGCGCATTCAACCCCTCCAGTCCCTCCCAGCATAGCCCAGTACATCACCAGTACAGCCCAGTACAGCCCCAGTTCCCCTCCAGTCCCTCCCAGTGCAGCCCAGTTCATCCCCAGGACAGCCCAGTACATCAGCCATGCTCCTCCAGTCCCTCCCAGCCCAGCCCAGTTCATCCCCAGTAAAGCCCAGTACAGCCCCAGTGCCCCTCCAGTCCCTCCCAGCATAGCCCAGTTCATCCCCAGTACAGCCCCAGTGTCTCTCCAGTCCCTCCCAGCACAGCCCAGTCCCTCCCAATACACCTGAGTTCATTCCCAGGCCCTCCCAGTTCCCCCCAGTTCCATCCATATCCCGCTCCAGTGTCCCCCAGTCTTCCCCACAGCGTTCCTGCCCATTGCGGGGCAGCGGCGCAGACGGAATGTCCTGCGGCCCAAACCTCCTGCTCCTGCCACACAGCGCCAGCCTTCTCCCCTCCTCCTCCTCTCCCAGCACGGCACAAATTCCAGCTCGGAGGAGGCTTCCCCAGAGAGGGCTCCGGCTCCTGTCTCAGCCCGAGTGTCCCTGCAGAGATACAGGGCATCTTTCAGGCACTTCCACAAGCTCAGGGTTCCCATTTCATGGGGAATCTGGGATGCCGGGAGCGAACGCCGGGGCATGGCCGGCCCGGGGCGCTCGGGCGGCGCTCGGGGCCGCTCCTGGCCCGGGCCGAGCGCTGACAGCCGCGTCCCGCCCGCAGGGAAGGCGCAGGAGGCCCGGCAGGAGCGGCCCCGGCGGGTTCGCTGCTGGGCAGCGGCGGCTGCGGCGGCGGCTGCGCGGCCACGCGGCTCTCGGACGGCGCCCGGGGAGCGGCGGGGCCGGCGGCGGGCGCGGAGGAGGGGAAGGAGGAGGAGGAGGGAGAGAAGGAGAAGGAGGAGAAGGATGGGGCTGTGCGGGGCAGGCGGCGAGCTCAGCCCGCTGCTGCCCTCGGCTCGCAGCTGGCCATCAAAAGGGTGCCAGGGAACCGCGTCCGGCACCGGGGCGAGCTGGTGATGAGCCGGGCCAGCGGCAGAAGCTGGGCCGTGCCGGGCGGGGATGAGCCGGGGCCCGGCAGGGTGGGAGCTGCCAGGACGCCTGGAGGGAGAGCGGGCGTGGGGCCAGCGCAGGGCGCAGAGCATCCCGGGCTGGCCGAGGGGTTCCCGACCCCCGGCACGGCATCAGCCCCACTGACGGCATCGTGCTCCTCCCGCAGCCCCACGGCACCAGCGCAGCCCTGGAGATCGTGCTGCTGGACAAGGTCTCCTCTGGCTGTGCTGGTGGCATTCAGCTCCTGGAGTGGCTTCAGCTCCCCGACAGCTTTGTGCTGGTGCTGGAGCATCCGGAGCGGTGCCAGGACCTGTCGGGTTCCCTGGCGGAGCGAGGGTTCCTGCCGGAGGAGGAGGCGCGGGGGCTGCTCCTCCAGGTGCTGGAGGCCGTGCGGCGCTGCCCCAGCTGCGGGGTCCTGCACAGGGACATCAAACCAGGGAACATCCTGCTCGACCTGGCCACCGGGCAGCTGACACTGATCGACTTTGGCTGTGGCACTTTCCTCCAAGACACAGCCTACACCCAGTTTGCAGGTGAGCCCTGCCAGGGGATGCTCCTGGGCATCTCATGCCCCAGCTGAGGTGCAGCACTGGGGCTTCCCCTATTGCAGCCGGGATGGGATTAATGATGGAGCCAGGCTGATTTGAGTGGGGTGTGAGGGGGCCAACTCCCATCCCTGCTGACAGCCTTCAGCACCCACTGTGCCTTGGGCTGGGGCTAGAGCTGGGGCAGCCAGCCCGACAAAAACCCCCATGGGGGTAGCAGAGAGGGGGGTCTGACCCCGTGCCCCAGACGGTTTGGTGTGCAGGTGAGGAAGGGCTTGGACTGCTGTGCTCCCCTTGTTTGCCTTGGCTTATTAACATTTTTGGGGCCATGCAAGCAGGAGGAGAGGGGGTTTTCTCCACTACTGGGTGAGTTTTTCTTTTGTGTGTCATGGTTGTGTTTTCCCAGGGTTTCTGCTGCCTCTTCCAGCACCAGTGGCTTCTTTTCCAGCCCTGAGTCTGTACACAAGTCCCAGGTGCTTGCGAGAGGGCAGCGGTCACACTGTGTGCCACTGGGGCAGCCCCTGCATGCCCAGGGGTGCTGGGGCCAGGCTCTGGGAGCAGCAGCATCCCCCTGATGAACTGTGTCTGTGTTCCACAGGAACCCTGTCCTACAGCCCACCAGAGGGGATCCACCACCAACACTACCACGGCGAGGCAGCGACGATCTGGTCCCTGGGCCTCCTGCTGCACCACCTGGTCATGGGGAAGCACCCTTTCAGGAGGGGCCAGGAGATATCTGGGGCAGATCTTGTTCCCAGGATGGCTCTCTCAAGGTGGAGTCTCATTGCTGGGCACAGGGGCAAAGCCAGGGCTGGGAGACAGCAGCAGCTCATGAACATCTCACTCTGGTAGCTGCTGAGGAGGTGACACATGTCCTGCTCTCCTGCTCTCCTCCAAAACATGGAATTGATGGGGAAGTTTAGGCCCAGCTCTGGGCACACCCAGCATGGCCTGGGAGCAGGGGGGCAACTTCTCCAGCTGACTGGTGATTGCTGGTTTCTCTCACCAGAGTGCCAGGATGTCATTAAGAGGGGTTTGTCCATGCAGTCCTTGAACAGGCCATCCTTAGAAGAGCTTTTCCATGATCCTTGGGTGCAGGGTGTTCCTCTGCCCTAGAAGATGGGAGAGATCCATGTGCACAGTTGGATCCAGGGGCCTGGCAGGTAACAGCTCCACACATCTCTTGGCACTCAGTGGCAAAGCCAACCGGACAGGTTTTGTCCTGCCTGTAGCTCTGAGCAGGGGCACAGCAGAAGGGAAGACACAGCTCTTGGCTTGGAGCTGAGCTGGAGACCTGGTGTGGCAAGCACTGGGGGCCACCATCCCCCTGGTTTTGCTTGCCATGGTTCATGGATGGCTGGGGCCCTGGGCAGAGCCCTGACAGCCAGGTCTGGCCCAGGGAAGGAGAAGGAGCCCCTGGAGAAGCTGTCCCAGGTGGGGCTGCTGCTGCTGGGGACAGCGAGGACAACGCCAAGGATGACAACCTCTTGCTCCACCTGGTCTCTGGCATGCTGAAGATGGTGGACTTTGATTCTGACATCTCATTCAAAGCCAGGCTCCACAGGAAATATGCAGATGAGTCCACACACAGGGGGATGCTCCCAGATTTGGGCACTGCGCAGCCTGGCTGGGAACCAAAGGTTCTCCCTTTGCTGGGGCGGATGCAGCTGATCCTTCAGTCAGCTGCAGGCTGCTTTTGGCAGGGCTGGGGGCATGGGCTGGGGTGGGTACGAAATGGGAGTGGGCTCCTGGCCCTGCCAACAGCCCCCAGCACCCACCGTGCCCTGGGCTGGGGCTGGGCTGGGGCAGCCAGCCCGACACAAACAAACCCCCATGGTGGGAGCAGAGGTGGGACTCCAGACCCTGTGCAGGGGCTGCTTTGCTTTGCAGGCAAGGAAGGGCTTGGGCTGCTCCACTGCCCTTGTTTGCTTTGGGATCACCATGGGGGCAGTGCAGGGGAAGGGAGAAAGCCTGGGATTCCCCAACAATGGTGGGTTTTTCCTTGGCATGCAGGGTTTGGGCCTTCTTTAAGGCCCTGACAGAGATAAGATCTTTGACCTTTTTTCTTGTTCCCCTTTTTGACTGTAACCTATTTTCAATAATTTGACGTTTCTTTTTCTAGAGGAAGCATTCCAGATGGGGCCCAGTCTGGATCAGGACGTGCTTAGGAGCAGCTGCGGCGTGGATGGGCCGTGCCCTTGGAGAAGGCTGAGGGCATCGTTTGGGAGCAGCTTTTCTTCCAGCGGGGGATGGCGTGAGGTGGGTCCTGTCTGCTGGGGATGGTGGGATCAGAGTTCTGAGGAGATGGCAGCGAGCACAGGAGCGTCCTGCTCTGGGCAGCTGCTGAGGGCTGGAGGTGCCGTGGCTGGCTGCAGGCTGGGCACATGTCCTGCCCTCCTGCTCTGCTCCCAAAGGCAGCAGTGATGGGCAGCTCTGGGCACAGCTCTGGCACGGCCAGCATGGCCTGGGCACCGCGGGCGGCTGGGACAAGGGGACAGGAGCCTTCAGCTGACAGGGCTTTCTGGTTTCTCTCCTTGCAGCCGGGCTCTGCAGGTGCTGAGGCTGCTCTGGGCTCTGCCAGGGCCCTGCTGGAGCTCAGCACCGGGCCGCAATCAGCCAAAGGAGAAATGGGGTGCCCTGCAGCACAGACTGGCTTGAGCATTTCAGAAACACAGATCAAGTTTGCAGAGTGTATACCTCCAAGGGAAAACATGGCACCACCCAAAAAATAAACTTGTTCAATAACTTCTGAAATTAAATCAATCTAGGATGACCCCAAATGACATTTTGCAGCTTGCTCAAGCTGTACCTCAGCCCTTCTCTGACCAGTTCTCTCCCCCACCTGCCTTTTACTCCCCAGCTGCTCCCTATTTTCCCCCAGTGAGCTTCCAGCCCATTCCAGTCTCCATCACACTGTTGCCTTCCTTGGTGCCCCTCGCCATGAGGAAGGCCGAGCCCCAGGCTTAGGGACTCATCCTGTCACTGGCTGAGGAGCAGCAATGTCTCAGAGGCCTGGTGGGATTTTAGTGTCATTCAGAGCTGCTCTCCAGCCCCCAGCTCTCCTCACTGCTGAGTTCCCGCACCCTTTTCCTCATCCTTGCAGCAGGATGAGCTCTGTGAATCCCCTTGAGCCTCCCCAATCTTCCCAGCCCATGCACCAGTTTCAGATGAAGCTGCAGCTTCTGTGTCTCCTCCGGCACACCAGTGCAGTCCCCTGTGCGGGGAGCCCCAGCCCCAGAGCACAGCACTCAGCAGTGCAGTCGGGGCTGGAGCAGCTGCCCTGCAGCCCTGCCTTGGCTCTTTGTGGCAGGGAATGCTCCTTGTTTGCAGCTGTCCCTGCAGGATGGCCCCAGGACAGAGCCCAGCCGGGCTCCCACTGCAGCCCCTGAAGCTTGGGGCAGACAGTGGTCCCAGAGCTGAGGTTCACGGGGAGCTCCCGGAGCTGTGCCTCGCACTCTGTTGCCGTGTGTCCCCGTGCAGGCTGGCTTGTACGGGGTGAATGTACCAGCCCTGCTTTGACTGACAGGGGCCGGGCCCATCACATCTCTCCCAAGGCTGCAGGCATTGCCCAGGCCAGAATCTGAAGGGGCACAGAGATCAGAGCAGTGAAATCATCCAGACTGGGTTTTCAAAGGCCCTTTAGAAGGAAGGGCTTGAGAATAAACGTGCTCTTTTTGCCACATGAACATTGGGGTGAGTGGTCTCTTTGGCTCCAACCCACTTTCCTCCCCAAGCCAATGTTACCCACTCCCTCACACGTTCCCCCCGTGCCTTCCCACTGCCTCGTCCTGTCAGGGCTTCCGCAGCCCCTCATCCCTTCGTGGTCCCGTCCCCTCAGGGTCTCCCCAGCCCGGCCAACCTGCCCGGCTGCAGCGCCGCAGCCCCACAGGAGCTCCAGAGGAGCCCCACCAAGAGGCACCTGGGAGCCCTCAGCAATCCAGCCAGCAACACACGGGCAGGAGGACACGGATGGCGCTTCCTGCCTGGGACAGGGCTTGTGGCCATCTCCAGGCACCGCTCTCACAGAGATCCCCACAGCTCCAGCCCCTGCCCATCTGCTCTGTGGGCAGCACAAAGGCTTCAGCAGAGCCACCAAAGGCCAAGGGGCTTCTGGCCATTTTCCCTGCAACCCTGCATGCCTTGGCAGGTGCCTGAGCCCAGGAACCCTTTTCTCCCTCTTCCCCTCGGCCCTGCAGAGCCTGGGCAGCCAAAGAAAGATCCTGGGAGTCTGTCTATAGCAACACATCCTATATTTATACGCTAAAGACAAACAAAAAGAAAGAAAAGAACAATTTTAAAGAAACAAAACAGTCCTGCTGGCTCGGGTGGCCCCAGCAGGCAGAGCCTCAGGGATCAGCTCTCTGCAGAGCTGCAGCAGCGCAGCCAGCCGAGCCCACACAGACGAGGCCGTCTCCCCCATGCCCTGCAGAGCCGATCACGCAGGCTGTCAAAGTGGGAATATGGAGCGCTCTCTGCTTCCTGGAGGATGTACAATGCTTGACCTGCCAGGCTTGCGATGGCGACGCTGTTGTCATTTTCCATGCCTTCAAGGGCTGAAAGAGAGAGGAGCAGAGCCATGGTGAGTTCCCACATCTGAGGGGACCCGAGGGGACTCTGTGCCAGGGCCATCCCAGCCGGCTCTGGCCATGGCCAGCAGGGAGCAGGGACCAGCTGGATCAGCCCGAAGCTGCTGGCCACGAATCCCCCAGGTGCCCTGAAAGCTCTGTGTGCTCTGCCCACGCCGGCCCTGGTCTGCACAGGGAGCAGAGCCCTCCGCAGCCGGGGCAGGGCTCGCAGCTCCCCCGGCAGCCCCCGCTGGCAGCCCGCTGCCCTCACTCACCCTCAGAGATGATCTGGAGCTCTTCCTTCCTCCCCCTCAGGTGCCGCCCGGCCGTCCCTGGGAACACAGAGCCTGTCAGCCCAGGGCACAGCTCCCTGCCAGCGGCGCCGCCAGCCCTGTGCCCACACGCCCTCCTGGCCCGGCTCGTGGCTCACCCATGAACCTGACGGCCGCCTCTCGCAGGGGCTCCTGTGGGCTCTGCAGGTAGGGCAGGGCCCGGCGCAGGTGCTCGGCCACGCTGTTGCTGTCCTCTACCAGCTGGAGAGAGCGGCAGGAGGGAAGGGTTGGCCCCGCAGCCCCCCGGGCCGGGGCTCCATGGGCACCCGGCTGGGGCCGCAGGAGCCTGGAGCAGAGCCCGCGCGGCCTCGGGCTGCAGCAGCGGGCAGGGGCACAGCTGCCAGCCCGCACACCGAGCACCGCGCTCAGGGGCTGCTCCAGGCTGGGGCTGTGGCTTCCCGGCCCTCCTTACCAACCACTCGGTGAACTGCCACAGCTTCTGGTTCTTCACCAGCTGTCCAAGGTCCCTCCTCTTCAGGAACTCAGCCGCACTAAGGAGCGTTTCCTGAGAAGCCTGGAGAGCAGCAGAGATGCAGAGATGGCCCCACAGCCCAGGGCGCAGGACCCCGTCCCTGTGCCAAGGCCAGCAGGACCTGCAGCCTGCGAGGCGCCAGGGCAGGGCCAGCCCAGCCCCTGCCAGGGGCCAGCGGCAGCTGCCGAGTCCTCACCTCTGCCACTTGCTGGTTCTCATCATAGCAGTGCAAGGAGAGTGGCAGCAGGCTCTGGCGCACGTGTGCCTTCAGGACCTTTTTTTCTTCTTCTGGAAAAAAATCCAGCATCTCCCGGAAGATAAACATGCAGCACAACTGCACCTGGCTGTCCTCCTGTAGGAAAGGAAGGAAGAAAGACCTCAGCGTCAGCTGCTTCAGGCCCACCTGGGCACAGCCTGTGAGTGCACAGGGCACAAAGTGTGCGGGCAGCACCCGCTGGCCGTGGCTGGAGGCGCAGAGCCTTACGTTGTCAAAGAGTGGCAGGAGCGCCTCAGCCAGCTGCAGGGCGAGGGTGCTGGTTATTGGGGCACCATTGCAGAGGAACAAAGCCCTGAGGAGAACCGTGGTCATCCTAAGCATGGTGCTGTCATCTTCCTGCAGGAGCTCCACGAGCCTTTCATGGAGGCTCCACATCCTTATGGCCATCTACTTGTGGAACACAAGTGTGTGAAACACCATCCTGCTGCCACAGGGCCCAGGGGCCAAAGGCCTGTGCCAAAGCCCTGGGGCAGCTGCAGCAGGAGGCAGGAGAGCTGGCAGCAGCTGCCCCAGTGCCCCAAGGCCAGCCGAGCCCCAGGGACTGCCTTCCCCAGCCCCACGCTGGCAGCACGGCTTCAGCCCCTGCGCTCTTCTCACCGAGACACTGGTGGTGCCGAGCGCCACGAGGCCTCGGAGTGCCAAGCGACGCCTCCCCCTGCACTCGCTCTGCAGGTGCTTTGACAAGAACTGGAGGATGCTGTCACGGCACTCGCTCACGTTCAGGTTCTCCAGGATCTGAAAGGCACAGGGCGGTGACGGGGGAGCGGCCGGCGGGAGCCCAGAACCGCCCGGGGCCGGGCCCAGGCAGCAGCACAGGGCACGGGCTCCGTCCCAGGCACTGCGGCCAAGAGAGGGCAGAGAGCCGGGAGGCAGCTCAGCGAGGCAGCGCCGGCCTTCAGGCTCACCTCCACAAGGAACGCCAGGGCGGCCAAATCCCGGCACGGCGTGTCCTTGCTGAGCAGCCCGAGCAGGTGGAATGCAATCCTGGAACACGCGGCTTCGGATGCGCGGTGCATTTCTCTGACAGGAGGAAACAGGAGCCAAAGCCCTGAGCCAGTGGGGGCAAACCTCTCCCAGGACTGCCTCACAGAGGTCTGGCCTTTCTCCACCACCCTGCAAGGGGCAGCTGAGCCCTCTGGGAGGTTGCTGCTCTTGGGCACGCTCCTCTCCCAGCCTTTTGCAGCCTCCTTGGCCGTCCCTTGGTGACAAGGCCTTCTGGCCCACGGCCATGGGGACTGTGTGGGGCACCTCGGGCACAGGGCACACATGCCGGGGACAGCTGGGGAGCAGGGGGTCTCACCTGGCCAGCACGCCCACAGCACAGTGGTGGGTGTCAGCACACAGCAGTGTGTCCCAGCCACGCTTGTCTTCCATGGCCACCACCACATCCTCATAGTGCAGTCGGCAGAGCAGGGCCTTCAGGGTCTGCTCTGCAAAGCTGTGCACAGAGCAAAGCCCAGGTCACACTGGGAGCACTGGCCCTGCCCTGGGCACATGGTAGGGACAGGAGGACTGGCATGGAGCACCTGCTGGGGCTGGTGACAAGGCCATGTTGCTGCTGGCATCCCTTCCAGAAGGTATCGACCTCCTCTGGCACATCCAGAGTGCTGAAGAGCACTTGGAAGAGCAGATGCACAAAGAGGCCGGGGAAATTCACGGTCACTACATGTGGCACACAGGGCAGCTGGAGGATCTTCCACATCACCACGGTTGCCTGCAAAGGACAAAGCCCCCTGAGACAGGGCTCAGTGCTGAGGTGTTCATGTGGCAGAGCCCCGAGGCCAGGTTTCAGCCCAGCGCCTGAGGCAGGGAAACGCCGTGGGGAAGGGAGGATGGAGAGCTGCTGGAGAGGTGGCCTTGGGGCCAGCAAAGGCAGAAACTCACAGCCAGGGCAAGGACAGCCGTGTGGTCCCCATCGGAGGTGGACGTGCTGTGCTCTGGCCAGCTCCCCAGCACATCCAGAAGCACGAGCATGGCCGGCTCTGCAGTCCTGGGCGAGCACATGATGCTCTTCCACATGGCCACAGCAGCTCTGTGGGGTCAGAACTCTGTCTCAGGGGGGTCTGGGACACAGCAGCGTGGCCTGGGCGGCAGCGGGGAGCTGAGCTGCTCTGCCAGCCCTGCCTCTGCCCACTGCCCCTCACTGGCAGCACACAGGCAGCCCAGCCCTGTGGGGACTGGCCCCTGAGGGGCAGGGGGGAAGCATGGCAGCACGCTGGGGGCTGGCAGGGGCCAGGGCTGGCAAAGGGAGCAGCCAGAGGCCCCTGGAATTCTCTGTGTCAGACACCTGGCACAGGCTGCACAGGGGGAAGGGCTGCTGAGCCCTGAGCCCTCTGGGCAGGTGGGCCCCGTACCTGTCACACAATGGGGCCACACGCAGGAGAGCCATCACCACGTCAGAGGGCTGTGCCTCTGTCAGATCCAGAAGGGGCCTGTACAGATTGTACTCAGGAAACTCATTGGCCACGAGCCACTGGTGGATGAACCTCACCATGGCAGGCACCTGGAGAAGGCAGGGGAGACTTGGAAAGCTGCCAGAGGAAGGAATGTGCCCAGCTGCCCCAGAGAAGTGCTTCCCTTGCCACCACACTGCCATGGCCTCAAAGGCTCCCAGGGAGCAGCAGGTGTGGCTTGGGAGGCCAAGCAATTGCTGGGAGGAGAAAAGCCAGGCCACAGGCTGCTCACTTGCTTTGGGCTGGAAGGACCCTCCTCCACAAGGATATCCAGCAGGGCAGCGCTGGTCTTGGTTTTGAAGATGGGAGAGTAGACTCTGCGCACGGTGCCCATGGCGCTGCTCTCTTCCTCCCGAATCCTCTTCATGAATTTGCAAACCATCTGCAGCAGAAGGGCAAGAAGGCCGGGATGCTGCATGGAGTGCTCCGAGCACAGTGCTGGGCTGAGCAGTGCCAGCAGGCCCAGCCCAGGTGGGGATGGCTGCAGGTACCTGTGCTGTTCTGCGGAAGCGGCCACGGGTGCGTTTCTGCTCTCGTGTGCGCTGCACGGCTGCACCTGGCAAAGAGCGAGCGCAGCCCGAGCTGAGGGGCTGCGGGAGAGGCCGGAGAACACAGCCCAGCCCTGTGCTGCCCAGGCAGGGACAGCCCCGCGACGGCCCAGGGCACGGAGCATGGCTGTAGGGTGTCTGCCCGGCCCCTATTCCATCCTGTCCATGGGCATGGCCCCAGGGGATGGCATGGCATGGCATGGCATGGCATGGCATGGCACGGCACGGCATGGCATGGCATGGCATGGCATGGCATGGCATGGCATGGCATGGCATGGCATGGGGCCAAGCTGGCTGCAGGCACCATCCCTGCGGCCCAGCTCTGCCACTCACCCTTCTGCCGTGGCTGGAACTGCTCCAGCTTTTCAGGCTGCTGTGCTGGGGCAGCTCCAGGGCCTTCTTTCTCCTCCTTCCCCCAGGCCAGCTTGGGCACGCTCGCAGGTCTGCACTCTACGTCACTGCCTGGATTCATGGCTGCTTGCAGAAGGTGAAAAGGAAAAGGTCCGAGTCAGCAAGTGCTGCAGTCATGCCTTGAGGGCACCTGCTAGAGTGATGTCTTGGCAAGGCTACAGGACAGCAAGACCTGCACTCTGGTCCTGGGGCTCCAGCCACAAGGACAGGAGACTCCTGTCAAGGATGGTGCACAGCAAATGCCATGGTCTGCCCTCGAGGGCATCTGCAGAAGAGATGCCTCGGGAAGGCCAGGGGTCACCAAGTGCTCTGGTCTGGCCACGAGCTCACCTGCAGGAGTAATACCTCAGGAAAGCTCTGGGTCAGCCAGGAACGAGTGGCTGTGCAAGGGCTCCTCACAGCACCGCTCTCTCCCGTCCTGCCTCGTCGTGTGCACCGAGCACTGTGGAGTGTAACTGTAACTTGTAACTGCCAACACCTCTGCCAGAGCGTGTCACCAAGGGCCCTTGGAATCCCTGTCCCGTTCCATTCCACGGTGACCATGCTGCACCGTGTCACCAATGGCTCTTGGATCCCCTGTCCCGTTCCATTCCATGGTGACCATGCTGCACCGTGTCACCAAGGACCCTTGGAATCCCTGTCCCGTTCCATTCCACAGTGACCATGCTGCACCGTGTCACAAAGGGCCCTTGCACGCACTGCCACCAAGGGCCCTGGGGCCACCCCCAGCCCCCCAGAGTGGCCCAGGGTGGAAGGAATGCCTTGCCCCAGGTGTGTCAGACAGCCCAACAGGATCTTTAGGAAGGGCTCAGCCCATCAGCAAACGCTGCCCTGCTCTGCGGGCTCAGAGCAGCAGGAGCCCCCGCAGCTGCCGACGCAGCCGCGGTGGGAAGGGCACGGGGCCTCCACAGAAGCTGGCACGGCCTCCTCGGGACACGTCCCACACGGTGGCCATCCTGAGCACGGCCGTGGGACACAGACCAGGAACGTGTGGGCCAGGGCAGGAATGCTGCTCTGAGCCCTGGGGCCCGGGCAGCGCTTACAGCAGCAGGTGAGGCACAGTCCCCGCCCAAGCAGAGTTCCCCCAAGCCCTGGCAGCACCGGTGCCCGTCTCCTGCCCCAGAAACCTGTGCCCCAAAAGGGCTTCTCTACCAGAGGGTAGCCAAAGCTGGCGTGCACTGGGGGCTGTGCTCCGTCCTACATGGGCTGTTGGTAGCAGCACCTGGAGCAACTGGGGGCAACACTTGGTGCGTGTCAGATGTTGTTGCTCCTTCCCGGAATGATTTTTTCATGGAAGGGATTAGCAGCAGCACAGAAACACCAACAGCTACTGAACTTCACAGGACAAAGAGACTCCATCGAAACACTGCCATGTTTCCTTGTGCTTTTGCATCTTTCTTGCACTCTGAAAGAAAAAGAATTGGCCCAAGCCCTGCTGTTCAAATCTCCAGCTGCTGTGTGTCTTCCTGTGGCAGCTCACTGCAAACACAACTGGCTCTCTGCTCAGCTGGGCAATGGACGGCCACAAACAGGGAGGGCCCCGGTGAACATCTCTTTGGTCTCGTGGGGCAGCGAGGGCACAGGAGACAAAGACTGCTCCTCCTGAGTTCATGGGGCAACAGAGAGATTTTATTTCCCAAGCCCCCCCTTACACAGGGCATTTGAAAGACCAGGCCTGGAAGCTCTCATTGGTTTGAGCTCCACGCCCCTTCAGGTTCTGGCCCGTGAGGTGCCTTCAGTTTTGGGAGATATTTGATTGGTCAAGACCCCTGTCAATCATGGGAACACCTCACCCTTCTTTTCTGTATAAAATTCTGTGTATTGTTCTCTGTCACCCATCTGCAAGGGCCCTTTACAAACATGGGGACAGAGGACAGCGTGCATCTAATTTACACTGGAGCTGCAGCATTCCCCTCCAGGAACTGTTAGGGGAGAACTCAGGCCACAGGCATAATTCTTCTTGGTTACAAATTGAACTTATCTCTAAAAGCAGAAAGCTATTTAACCCTGAGCCCATTTAACCCATAGAGAAAAACCCAATTTTAAAAAACAACCTTTCTGCACTTGATCCCTTGGAGAAAAACCAAACTCCCAGAAAAGCAATCTGTAAACAGAAAAACTGTTTGCAAACATGAGAAATAATTTGTAAACAAGTCAAGTCCTTCTATGAACTGTCCATGAGGCAGGTGATCATTTGTAATGCTGTCTGTGGTTTCCAGTGTCCATATTTTAGGCAGCTGCATTGTACTGTTGTAGGATTTATTGTAAAACATGAGAACAGACTCAGAGGGGAGGAGGGTGTACCCTCAATCCAACCCCTTTCCCCTTTTTTCTTTGTATAAGAAATAATAATAGGAACAGCACATGGATTTTAAATACTATTAACTTATGCAAAGTTTCATCTAGGTTTACTGATAATATTTTTCTTTACCAGCCAGGTTCACGGCAAAGTACTTGATTGGGAGATGTTTTGATAAGGGCAAGGAACTCGGTTGGGAGACATTTTCTGTATTTATATTTTATCTAGTGCAAACCATATACTTTCCTCCCTTTGTTAGAAATTAGAAATTTTTTATTGACTTTAATAAAAGCTGACTTTTCACTTTTAAAATGATGACAAGTGGCAGAATTTCAGTGAAAATCTTTGCAACTGCAATTTGCTTATGACAAATCAATGTTCTATGTGTACCCCCGTGGATCTTCTTTGAATCATACCAGTTTATCTTGAAGCAATGCAAGAATAATTACTCGAATATTAAGAAAAGACATGTTAATGCACATACTAGGACTTCTTTAAGACAATGATTTACTGAAATATGAATATCAATCTAATATCGATATCCAACTGAGATGGACAAAAACTCTCTAAGAGTTTAAAGTTAGAAAGTGTATGTTTATTGAGACAGACGGACAGTACGTGGGATAATTCCCTAATGCACACTGCAAAAATCACAGGTATTACAAAGCTTTTTTATTTGCTGAAGTCTTGAATACACAAAATATGAATGCATATTCATATCCCTGTCACTTCCTCTGCTCTGCTTCATATGCTAATTGGCACAAAGACAATTAAGCATGTGGTTCTGTTCCCTGAAATGAGTCAGGGGTCCATTTTGGGGAGGGGTCTCCAAAATGAAGAAGTAAAATAAGTCTTCCTCGTTCTGACCTTTCTGCCTTTCCCATGCATACGTGACAAATGAATCCTTGCCGTTTTCCCGTGCTTAATGGATCCCTAAAGTATGGGAAGTCTGCAACTGTTTTTGTGTCCCTGAAATCTGTTTATCACATTCTGTTTATCATGATAAGCACAGCTACCCAAGCATAAAGCTGGCAAGCAATGAGTTAATAGATCCTGGATATCTTACCTAAGATCCAGCTACTGTTAACTATGAACAAAGCCGATTTATCTACTTCCGATAAGTCAGCAACATCCAATTTAACTATCATCTTAACTTTCCTAAAATTCTTAATTCTTCAAAATTAATGTCTCACCGGGAATGGGGACAGGGAATAGGAATGGGAATGGGGACAGGGAATGGGGAATGGGAATGGAGACAGGGACTGGGAGTGGTGACAGACACAGGGAATGGGGACAGGGACCAGGAATGGGGACAGGGAATAGGACTGGGAATGGGGACAGGGACAGGGAATATTGTCCAGGGATCAAGAATGGGGTGCAGATTGGGATGGGAGCAGGACGGGAACGGGACAGGGGGGCACGGGAACAGGCAGGGGCCAGGGGAGTATGGAAGGGGAGTAAGGAATGGGGCAGCCGCTGCAGGGGGACGAGGTGTTGGGATGGGGCACATGGGGACAGTTCCAGGGCAGGGGATCCTTGACCAGCTGCCCAGAACCTCCACCAGGGTCTCCCAGGGCAACTGGAGCCGCTCAGCCTGGGGTGCCCAAAGCCCTGAGAAACTCCCAGGTCCCTCCCAGGAACCCTCAAGTCCCTCAAACCCAGCATCCCCCACATCCCCTGCAAGACCCTCCCCATGTCCCCATCCTTGTCTTAGCTCAACATCTTTATTTTTACCTGCTTTTAAGAGTTTTGAAACGGCAAAGAGAAATGAAAAGAAAATCCAGGCCATGGGGAGCCAGGAGGATGTTGAGCCCCCCAGCTGGGTGTCTTCCCAACATGGATCAGCAGCACCATGGGTCACCAGGGCTCTGCCCACTGGGGCTCACTGGGGATCATCCAGCATGGATCCTCCTGTGGGGGATGGAGCTGGAGAAGCGCACGGAGCTCCTCCCACATGGGGGGCACTCGCAGGGCTGCCCTTTGTGGTGCCTCTGCTGGTTTTGGGTCAAAGCTGAGCTGTGTGATGAGCTCTTCCCACACCTGGGACACTCGTAGGGCCTGGGACATCACCAGGAGCGGGGCTGGGATGTGCCCTGGTGCCTGGGACATCACCAGGAGCGGGGCTGGGATGTGCCCTGGTGCCTGGGACATCACCAGGAGCGGGGCTGGGATGTGCTCTGGTGCCTGGGACATCACCAGGAGCGGGGCTGGGATGTGCCCTGGTGCCTGGGACATCACCAGGAGCGGGGCTGGGATGTGCCCTGGTGCCTGGGACATCACCAGGAGTGGGGCTGGCTCTGATGCTCTTCGGTGCCTGGGACATGACAAGGGGCGGTGCTGGCTGGGGTTTGTTTGGTGCCTGTGCAATCCCAAGGGCAGTGTCACAGCGGGGCAGCTCTCAGTGTCCCCAGCAGGTCACAGTGTCCAGGGCAGCCCGTGCCAGAGGTCACTGCGCACGCGGGGCAGGCTGGGCTGGACAGGGGACGGGGCAGAAACACTGCCCTGGGACTGGGGTCTCCCCCTGCCCCTGGGGCCCAGCCCCTGCTGGGAGCGCCTTGGGCAGGGCACGGGGCTGCTGCTGGGCCAGGGGGACAGGCCGTGCCCCCTGTCCACTGCTGTTGGGCCAGGGGGACAGGCCGTGCCCCCTGTCCCCTGCTGCTGGGCCAGGGGACAGGCTGTGCCCCCTGCCAGCTGCCCAGGCCCCTCTGATGCCTGTCCCATGTCCCTGTGGCTCCTGTCTCCACCATTCCCCACCACCTTCACTCCCTCCATCAAAGCCCCACTCAACCCCTTCACAGTGACCTCTGGAAAGAAAGGGTACATTGCACATGACCAGTATCAGCTAAGGCTTCATATTTTTGTGACTCTGACATGCCAGGACATTGGACCCACACTGGCCAAAAGATCCAGTTTTCCAGTGTCTCTCCCTGGCTAGAGACAGGGCCCCTCTAAACCTGGTTATTATTTCTTTCCTAGGCATACATGGTAGAGGTATTTTAAAGGTGATCTGACAAATCATACCCGGGAGCTCGGTCATGGGAGGTTGAGGCTGCCTTCACTTTACTGGAATTCGCTTAGTCAGTGTTTCCCTCCTTGAGCTGACGCGCCCGCGGTGCCAGGACAGAAATGGGTTTCCCATCCCACCTTCCCATGTCTTCCCCATGGTCATGCAGAAAGAGCTTCAGGCCAGCCCGTGGGGCGTACCCTCTCTCTCTGGCTGGGGAATGTTGGGCTCTGACTTTGGGGACTGTGACTCGCACTGGGGCAATGTGGGAACTGTTCCTCCTCACCTCCTCCCTCATCTCCCTCATCTCCTCTTTGAGTTCCTTGCCCACAGCAGAGCCATGAGCCTGCACTGGGCCATGGATCATACTCTCACAATTTCTCAGCTGTTGGCAGCAGAGCCCACTGTCTCTCGGCTGTTATCGGCATTAATTGTGGCAATGGAGGTGGTGTACTGAGATGGCCCCAGCCTTGCCAGACTCCACAGCATTTGCCCTGTGCACCTGACCTTGTCAGGGTCATTATCATGCTGTCCATCCCTCCCAAAGAGTACCTCCAATGCTGCCACTTCCATCAGCTGTTGGATCCCTTCCTTAAGGGTTTTCCAGCACGTTCTGTGTTGGTGCTCCTGCATTCTCACCCTGTGGACAAACCTCTCTCTGACACTCATTAATAGCAGCTCTCAGAGGGAAAGGGACCCTGGCTCCCTTACAAAAATCTGATTCATACCTGAGTCCTGGGTCAAGGGTCCCAAATTCCTTGCCTCACCACCATCCAGCTGCACACCTGTACCCATGAGGTCTCAGACTTGAAGCAGTCAGGTTGTATAAGCCTCACGTCTCCGTCGTTCAACGTCCTTGTGCAGCTTACGGAGACTTTTGTACGTCAGGGATTCGGTGATGATTGCAACCTCTGGCTCCCCTGTGAGTTGTGAGGGCCTTCCCTTATCTAGGTGCTCTGATTCCATCTCAGACCTCCAGCAGTGACTGCTGCTGGCTGTGGCTGCCTTTGTGGCTCAGCTGGAACCTGGACAGATGTAACATTTGTGGGTTCCACTGCTGCCCCATCAGACTCTCCTTTTTTGGGGCAGGGGGAGAGCTTCTGACCAACTGGGGAAATGCACTCCTTCAGCATCTCCTGCATCTCCCTCACCAGACCCCCACCCAGTCTGGGTGGTTCATATCTGGGGTGGCTGTGGGGCAGGGTCAGGCTCTGCGGCAGCAGCATCCCTGGTCTCTGGGGCTGTGTCAGGTTCTGGGGTGGGTGTCAGGGTGGTTATCCAGGTTAATCTTCCCTTGTCTCTCAGTGCCAAATAGAACAGGGCTAACAGCAACACAGCCCCTGTATGATATCATTGGTATTTGGAGTGGATCTGAGCCCTTCACAAACTGGTGGGGCAGACCCAAAGAGATGGTTAAAGGGTTGGGAGAAAATTTCCCCCGGTGTCATTTCCTCACAGTAGGTGCCATTATTAAAGTAACCCCAAAAGCACACAGTCAGTGTGTGACAGCTGTGAATTCATGTGCCTGCTTCCCAGAGGAAGTTAAAAATCCATGAATTCTTCCCCTTATTCACCCATAAAATAAACCGGAGAACAGCCACAGCAGCCTTGGCTGTAGGAGCCATGTTTAGATCAGGGCCTGCAAATGGAGAAATGCAGCCACGGTTCCGTGCCACCCAAACCAGGGCAGGCTGGAGCACAGGGTGCCGCTGAACGAGGTTTCTGTAGCAGCACACAAAAATCAAAAATTGGATTACTCAAGAACTGTTATTCCCTTTTTTGTTTCTTGGCCTTCGAGCTGCACGTTGGGTGCACGTTGGGTTTGCAAAGACAGGAGTCTGCTAAGGAAAGCAGGAGCCTCCCCTTAAATGGGGAAAAAAATAAATGTAGACCCCCTCCCTGTAAATTGCTATAAATTTGAAGTTAAGGGCGACTCTCAAGCAAAAATATGGGAGCAGGAAAAACAGTTCTTTATTAGGGAAGAAAATTAAAAGGTAAAATAAACAATGCAGTGAACCAACCTCTAACAGACAGCAATTGAATACATCTTGCCTTGCAATCTAGGACACAACTTATTCAGCATGAATCACATCCATTTAACACATGCTCCTTACCCACAGATATTGCCCACCTGAGACTGACATGCCAAAACATTTTTTAAAAATGATGCATTTTTCTTCATAATTAAAATTTAATTAAATTTTAATAAATGAATTCAATTAATTAATTTTAGCTTAATAACAATTAAAATATTATTTTGCTTATGCATAAAAATATTATTCGATATTTTATTATTTCATTTTCATGCTTGTATAAAAAAATCTCTATATGTGTTTTGTAACCAAAAAATTATTGGTCATTGGTTCTAAGTAACACAATTCCCTTCATTAATTCATTGACCACTATTGCTATTGATTGGGCACTCGGGGGGCTCGGGCGGGGCTCGCTGGGGCGCGGGGGCTGATGGGAGTTGTAGGCGCGGGTACAATGCGGTGTAACGGGGCCGCGGAGCATCACGGGAGTTCCAGGCACAGCGGCAGCGGCACTTGGTGGGGCGCGGGGCATGACGGGAGATGAAGTCACGGCTGGAACAGCGCTGCCCGTGCGCCGCGGTGTATGATGGGAGCTGTAGTCCCGGAAGTGGCTCGGACGCGGCGTTTGGGGCCCGGGACGGCCTCGGGGGACACTTTGGCATCCGAGTTGCGACTTGAGCTCCTTGGGGGCTCTGGAGCACTCGTGGGGGGCTTAGGCAGATTTAACCGGGTTCCTTAGGGCGCAGGGCGCGGCAGGAATTTTAGGCGCGGAACTGTGTTCTGAGGGGCTCTGGGGCCGCGGGGGATGAGAGGAGAGGAATTCCCAGAAGTGGCTGTTCCGGGGTTCTGTGGGGCTGGGTGCACTCAGGGGATCCGAGAACGCTTTTGGGGGGTCCCGATTGGGCGCTGAGGAGCACTTGGGGATCCCGGAGGGTCTGGGGGACTCTGATGGGACAGATGGGAGCGCATACTGGGGGAGGGGGGGGGTGTGTGTCTGTGGAGCGCTGGGCATGACGGGCGTTGTAGTCCCGGCCCCAATGGGGCTCTATGGGGCTGCGGGGCATGATGGGAGTTGTAGGCAAAAAGAAAAGATGGCGCAGAATCCAGGCACCGCTCCCAAAGCCATAATCCCTGGCGCTGATTGGTTGGGAGCTGTGATGGGCGGGAGCCTCGGCCAATGGGAGGCGGCGGAGGCGGGAACAGCCATTCAACCCCTCCAGTCCCTCCCAGTACAGCCCAGTTCATCCCCAGTACAGCCCCTGTGCCCCTCCAGACCCTCCCAGCATAGCCCATTCGTCTCCAGTACAGCCCAGTACAGCCCCAGTACAGCCCAGTACAGCAAAGTTCATCCCCATTACAGCCCCTGTGCCCCTCCAGTCCCTCCCAGCATAGCCCAGTTCGTCTCCAGTCCCTCCCAGCATAGCCCAGTTCATCCCCTGTACCGCCCGGTACAACCCCAGTTCCCCTCCAGTCCCTCCCAACCCAGCTCAGTTCATTCCCAGGCCCTCCCAGTTCCTCCCAATGTCATCCACAGTATGCCGCAGTATTGTCCAGTCTTCCCCACAATGTCCCTAGTTTGTCCCCGTATCCCCCAGTTTCACCCCCAGTTTCACTCCCAGTGTGTCCCAGTGTAACCCACAGCATTCCCAGTGTTCCCCAGTATGTCCCAGTCCTCCCCAGTGTTTCCAAGGACAGTTTAATTTCTCAGGGCTGCCGTGGCAGCCAAACCCAGCAGTGGGGTCAGTGCAGAGCCCATGGCCACAGCCCCTTGCAGTGCCCAGTGCAGCTGGGGCTGATGATCCACCCTCACAGCTGGCCCAAGCCCGATCTGGAGTGGTTTTGGTGGCACCTTGGGCTGGCACACACCTGAGGAAGGTGTCTGTTTTCATGGGGAAACTCAGGAATTTTAGATAGCTCCAAACATAGAAAAAGGGAAAGCCCCTCTTAGGCTGGGTGCAGCCAGCTCTGCGAGCACAGCAGGGCCCAGGTGAGTGAGGACAGACAGGATGGGCTGGGGCAATGTGGAGCAAGGTTGTCCACGCTGGGCCAGAGCTCAGGGCACAGCTTCTCTGAGCGGGCCAGAGCTCCTGAGGGGAGACCCTGGCTCACTATCAATCACAGAATGCTGCAATCGCCTCTGATCTAAAGAGAAATGTAATAAAATACACCCTTTAAAATAGGAATGTGTATTTCTTACAAGCACTTTGAAATCTTTCTCCACAACTGGAATAAGAAAACTTTAATGACCCCCTCAGGGCTTTTGTGTTATTTACATCAGTCTCAGCCCCTGAGAGTCTTAAAAAAACTTCTCAAAAACTCAAAGTTAAATTAAAACTCCAAAGTTTCTTGAAGTTTTAATGGGTCCCACTGAGGACACGACTCAGAAAGTGTACCAAGGTTCCAGTCAGAGCAGAACACTGGAGGCACTGATGACAGCTGGGGACAAGCAAGGGAAAGGTGTCTCTGGTGCTGAGCAAACCTGGATGTGTTTCAGGAGTGCAAAGGGCCCAGGCCTGAGCCCCAGCCCCTGGCAAGGCAGATCCTGTCCCTCCCTCATTGCTCAGGGCTCTTCCCGGGATGGGCACTGGCATGTGGGGATGTGCCATGCCAAGGGCAGGACCATGGGGCGGCCCCTGCCAGGCTGCTGAGCAGGGACAAGGAGGCACTGAGGCCCCAGGGCTGCAAGGGTCACTTGTCCCCTCGTGGCCTCAGGCCCAGGGCCAGCAGCCATGGCCGAAGGGCTGCACAGGTTGGCTCTGTCAGGGCCTTGCAGCTGCTGCACATCCCTGAGCCCTCTGCAGCCCAGGCTGTCCCACGGTGTCCCTGCCCTGCGCCTCTGTCCCTGCAGGCTGTCGTCACCCCCGGCTGCCCCACCTCGCTGGCCCTTCCTTTGCTGGCAGCTCTGCCTCCTGCTGCCCCTGCCTGGCCACACAAAGCCTTGGGCTGCTCCAGGCTCCTGCTGGGGACGTGCTGCACCACAGCCCTGCCCTGGGAGGGAAATTCCTCTCCTCATGTGTCCAGTCTGGACTTCCCCAGCTGCATTTGGGGCATAATTTCTCTCCCTGCCTGATTCCCACTATGGAGCAAAGCTCCACCATTTCTAAATCCACCCTTCAAGCCCTTCCAGGCCACTCCTGATCTGTCCTCAGTCTCTTCACAGCTGAGCCCAGGCACATCAGCCTCCATGCATGGGTCATGTTCTTGAGGCCTGCAAAACCCAGCTCGGGAGATCTCTGGGCCCTGTCCAAGGTGTTTGCAAAGGAAAACATTCTGCTCATATCACCAGAGGCCAAGGCCAGGCAGAACTGTCTGTCCTGGCAGCTTTTGTCTGGGAGCAATCCTAGGATAGATGGAATTTTGGTGGCCACATTCCAGTTCCTGCCATGGCCCCTGGACAAGAGGGTCAGTTCTTTTCTGCAGGAAGGAAGGCACAGAGCCCCAGTGCTTCTGAGGCAACTGAGATGCCACCACCAGAGGCCAAGGCCAGCCAGAGCTGGCAGGTTTTTTTCTGGCAGATACCCTTGCATACAGGAATTTTTTGAGGGGAAGTACCAATTTTGTCCATGGATGTCTGAAAAGAGGGACAGTTCTTTTCCATAAAAAGGAAAGCATGGAGCCCCAGTGGTTCATGGGCAAATGAGAAGCAGCCCTTGACATTCCAAGATCAGCCAGACCTGTCAGGTGGCCCCTGGGAGGCCAAGCCAGCCAGACCTGTTCCCTGTTCCCCTCATTCCATGGAGCCCCACAGTGTCCCAATGGTCCCCTGCTTCCAGGAGGCCCTGAGGTGTCACAATCCCCCTTAGTGACACCAGGCCCTGAAGGGTCGGAATGGTCTCCACGGTTCCACAAGGCCCCACAGAGTCATGGTGGTCTCTGGGTTCCATGGAGCCCCGCGGTGTCACCATGGCCCCAGAGTGTCCCAATGGACTCCATGGTTCCACCAGGTCCTCACTGTGCCACCATGGTCTCCACAGGAAGGGAACAACCCAGCCCCAGCGTTCCAGGGGCAGATGAGCCACAGCCACCAGAGGCCAAGGGCAGCCAGATCAGATGGTGCTGGCAGATTTTGTCCTTGGATATAGGGAATTTTAGAGGTGGAATCCCAGTTTCAGACCTGGCTGCCTGGAGGAGAAGGACGCTTCTTTTCCATAGGAAGACAAGCACAGAACACCGGTGTTTCAGGGGCAGATGAAAGGTGACCATCAGAGGCCAAGAGCAGCCAGACCTCTCTGTTCTGGTATTTTGTTGTCTGAAAGCAACCCTTGGATATAGGGAATTTGGGAGGTAGAACCCCAGTTTCAGCCATTTCTGCATTGTTAAGAAGGACGGTTCTTTTCCATAGGAAGGAAAGCCCAGAGCCCCCGTGTTGCAGGGCCAGAAGCAGAGAGAGAAGGCTCCTGGGAGGCTGGGCCAGCCAGACCTGTTTGTCCTGGCAGCTTTTGTCACTGAGAAATCCTTGGACCTAGGGAATTCTGGAGGAGGATTCCAAACTTTGGCCATGGGCATCTGGTGGAGATGGATGGTTTTTCCCATAGGAAAGAGAAGCGTGGAGCCCAGGTGTTTTGGAAGGAGATGAGAGGTGGTCACCATAGGCCAAGAGAGCCAGACCTGTCTCTCCTGGCACCTTTCATCTGGGGGAAATCCTTGGATATTCAGAATTTTGAAGGTGGAATCTCAGGTTTGGCCATGGGCACCTGGGCAGGAAGAAGAGTTCTTTTCATCAGAAAGGAAAGCACAAAGCCCCAGTGTTTCAAAGGCAGATAAGGATCATCTCTTTGGAGACCAAGGCCAGCCAGACTTGTCTCTTCTGGAAGCTTTCACCTGGGAGAAATCCTTGGATATAGGGAATCCTGGAGGCAGATTCCCAACTTTGGCCATGGGTGCCTGGATGTGAAAGGTGTTTTTTTCCCATAAGAAAGAAAAGCACAGGGTCCCAGTGTTTCACAGGAAGATGAGAGGTGGCCCCTGGGTGGCCAAGCCAGCCAGGTCTGTCTGTCCTGGCAGATTTCATCTGGGAACAATCTTTGCATAGAAGCAAACTAAGAAGAGGAATCCAAATGTTGGCCATGGGCACCTGGAGGAGAAGGACAGTTCTTTCCACAGGAAGGAGAGCACCGAGCCCCAGTGCTCCAGGGGCAGATGAGCAGCAGCCCTGGACATGCCAAGGTCAGCTGGACCTGTCAGGTGGCCCCCAGGTGGCCCAGCCAGCCAGGCCTTGATGTCTTGAGAGGCCACCTAGAGCAGAGGCTGGACAGTGTTACAGGAGTAAAGTGGGGATTTATTAAAAAGGCCTTCAAAGGATTCACCAGGGCAGTACAAGGGCCTGGCTGAGGGTACACCCAGGATGGACGCCAGGTCACGCATTTTCACACTTTTGTAAGATTTGGTTCATTTCCATATTGGGGTTAATTGTCCAATTACACCTTCAGGTTATGCAGCCCCACCCTCGCAGTCTGATCTCCTCAATTCGCTGTTGTTTTCACTTTTTGGGCCTGAAGCTGCAGCGGTGTCCTTGGTTCTCAGGCTGGAAAAGGATTGTTTTGTCTGACTACACCATGAGGAGAACTTGCTGTCACTCTGCATGAAGTTCAGAGTTACAGATACAGGACAGAATTGGGAAAATATGGAAGCTAAAACTTAAGGCATCAGCCTGTCCCATGTTCCCTTGGTTCCATGGGGACCCACAGTGTCACAATGGCTCCTCCGGGACACTCTGGGCTGCACAGTGTCACCCTGGGCCCTTGGATCCATGGGAGTTTCACAATGGTCTCCTCTGATTCCACGAGGTCCCCACAGTGTCACAACTGACCCATGGGTCCATGAGGCTCCCCGGTGTCACCAGGGTGTCCTTGGACCTGCCTTGTCACAACTGACCCATGGCTCCATGAGGCTCCATGAGGTTCCCCAGTGTCACCATGGTCGCTGTCAGAGGCTGGATGAGATCAATGTCCCCAGACACCTTGGGCTGAGCTGTCAATCAGTCACTCTGCTGGGACAGTGCTGACCCAGCTCTGAACACCTGAGAAATCAGAAGTTCCAGCTGGGGGGAGGCCCACGAAGGCCCAGGGGCTTAAAACCAAGGAGCACAAGGTCAGCCCCTGGTATGGACTCTGCCTTCTCCTGGGGTTTGTGTCTCACCCACACTGGAGCCCCGGGAGCTCGGAACCACATGTGTGTCTTTCTGTGGAGCTTCTGTCTTCCTGTCTCTCTCTCTCTTTCCTCTCCTTCTAATGCTCTTTATATGGAACAGTTTTGGGTACCTGATCAACTTGAGTGTTTAGGGATTTCCAGGCTAAATGGGCTGAGGGAATGAAGTTACTGCTGTGACAAGTGATTTAAGTTGGATTGGATTTGTATTAAACACTTTTCCAAAGTTTCTTGTTCTTTTGTACTTTGCCAGAAAAATTTGGGGGTCCCGGAAGGTCTGGGGGACACTGATGAGAAAGATGGGGGCGGTACCGGGGTTCTGTGGAGCGAGCGGTATGACGGGCATTGTAGTCCCGGCTTTAATGGGGCTCTATGGGGCCGCAGAGCATGACGGGAGTTGTAGGCAAAAGAAAAGATGGCGCAGGCACCAGGCACCGCCCCCAATGCCATGATCCCTGGCACCGATTGGTTGGAATTGTGATAGGCGGGAGCATCGACCAATGGGAGGCAGTGGGGGCGGGAACAGCGCATTCAACCCCTCCAGTCCCTCCCAGCACAGCCCAGTTCATCCCCAGTACAGCCCAGTACAGCCCCAGTTCCCCTCCAGTCCCTCCCAGCCCAGCCCAGTTCATCCCCAGTACAGCCCAGTACAGCCCCAGTGCCCCTCCAGTCCCTCCCAGCATAGCCCAGTTCATCCCCAGTACAGCCCAGTACAGCCCCAGTGTCTCTCCAGTCCCTCCCAGCACAGCCCAGTCCCTCCCAATACACCTGAGTTCATTCCCAGGCCCTCCCAGTTCCCCCCAGTTCCATCCATATCCCGCTCCAGTGTCCCCCAGTCTTCCCTACAGCGTTCCTGCCCATTGCGGGGCAGCGGCGCAGACGGAATGTCCTGCGGCCCAAACCTCCTGCTCCTGCCACACAGCGCCAGCCTTCTCCCCTCCTCCTCCTCTCCCAGCACGGCACAAATTCCAGCTCGGAGGAGGCTTCCCCAGAGAGGGCTGCGGCTCCTGTCTCTGCCCGAGTGTCCCTGCAGAGGAACAGGGCATCCTTCAGGCACTTCCACAAGCTCAGGGTTCCCATTTCCTGGCGAATCTGGGATGCCGGGAGCGAACGCCGGGGCATGGCCGGCCCGGGGCGCTCGGGCGGCGCTCGGGGCCGCTCCTGGCCCGGGCCGAGCGCTGACAGCCGCGTCCCGCCCGCAGGGAAGGCGCAGGAGGCCCGGCAGGAGCGGCCCCGGCGGGGTTCGCTGCTGGGCAGCGGCGGCTGCGGCGGCGGCTGCGCGGCCACGCGGCTCTCGGACGGCGCCCGGGGAGCGGCGGGGCCGGCGGCGGGCACGGAGGAGGGGAAGGAGGAGGAGGAGGAGGGAGAGAAGGAGAAGGAGGAGAAGGATGGGGCTGTGCGGGGCAGGCGGCGAGCTCAGCCCGCTGCTGCCCTCGGCTCGCAGCTGGCCATCAAAAGGGTGCCAGGGAACCGCGTCCGGCACCGGGGCGAGCTGGTGATGAGCCGGGCCAGCGGCAGAAGCCGGGCCGTGCCGGGCGGGGATGAGCCGGGGCCCGGCAGGGTGGGAGCTGCCAGGACGCCTGGAGGGAGAGCGGGCGTGGGGCCAGCGCAGGGCGCAGAGCATCCCGGGCTGGCCGAGGGGTTCCCAACCCCCGGCACGGCATCAGCCCCACTGACGGCATCGTGCTCCTCCCGCAGCCCCACGGCACCAGCGCAGCCCTGGAGATCGTGCTGCTGGACAAGGTCTCCTCTGGCTGTGCTGGTGGCATTCAGCTCCTGCAGTGGCTTCAGCTCCCCGACAGCTTTGTGCTGGTGCTGGAGCATCCGGAGCGGTGCCAGGACCTGTCGGGTTTCCTGGCGGAGCGGGGGTTCCTGCCGGAGGAGGAGGCGCGGGGGCTGCTCCTCCAGGTGCTGGAGGCCGTGCGGCGCTGCCCCAGCTGCGGGGTCCTGCACAGGGACATCAAACCAGGGAACATCCTGCTCGACCTGGCCACCGGGCAGCTGACACTGATCGACTTTGGCTGTGGCACTTTCCTCCAAGACACAGCCTACACCCAGTTTGCAGGTGAGCCCTGCCAGGGAATGCTCCTGGGCATCTCATGGCCCAGCTGAGGTGCAGCACTGGGGCTTCCCCTATTGCAGCCAGGATGGGATTAATGATGGAGCCAGGCTGATTTGAGTGGGGTGTGAGGGGGCCAACTCCCATCCCTGCTGACAGCCTTCAGCACCCACTGTGCCTTGGGCTGGGGCTAGAGCTGGGGCAGCCAGCCCTACAAAAACCCCCATGGGGGTAGCAGAGAGGAGGGTCTGACCCCGTGCCCCAGACGGTTTGGTGTGCAGGTGAGGAAGGGCTTGGACTGCTGTGCTCCCCTTGTTTGCCTTGGCTTATTAACATTTTTTGGGGCCATGCAAGCAGGAGGAGAGGGGGTTTTCTCCACTACTGGGTGAGTTTTTCTTTTGTGTGTCATGGTTGTGTCTTCCCAGGGTTTCTGCTGCCTCTTCCAGCACCAGTGGCTTCTTTTCCAGCCCTGAGTCTGTACACAAGTCCCAGGTGCTTGCGAGAGGGCAGCGGTCACACCGTGTGCCACTGGGGCAGCCCCTGCATGCCCAGGGGTGCTGGGGCCAGGCTCTGGGAGCAGCAGCATCCCCCTGATGAACTGTGTCTGTGTTCCACAGGAACCCTGTCCTACAGCCCACCAGAGGGGATCCACCACCAACACTACCACGGCGAGGCAGCGACGATCTGGTCCCTGGGCCTCCTGCTGCACCACCTGGTCATGGGGAAGCACCCTTTCAGGAGGGGCCAGGAGATATCTGGGGCAGATCTTGTTCCCAGGACGGCTCTCTCAAGGTGGAGTCTCATTGCTGGGCACAGGGGCAAAGCCAGGGCTGGGAGACAGCAGCAGCTCATGAACATCTCACTCTGGCAGCTGCTGAGGAGGTGACACATGTCCTGCTCTCCTCCAAAACATGGAATTGATGGGGAAGTTTAGGCCCAGCTCTGGGCACACCCAGCATGGCCTGGGAGCAGGGGGGCAACTTCTCCAGCTGACTGGTGATTGCTGGTTTCTCTCACCAGAGTGCCAGGATGTCATTAAGAGGGGTTTGTCCATGCAGCCCTTGAACAGGCCATCCTTAGAAGAGCTTTTCCGTGATCCTTGGGTGCAGGGTGTTCCTCTGCCCTAGAAGATGGGAGAGATCCATGTGCACAGTTGGATCCAGGGGCCTGGCAGGTAACAGCTCCACACATCTCTTGGCACTCAGTGGAAAAGCCAACCAGACAGGTTTTGTCCTGCCTGTAGCTCTGAGCAGGGGTCAGCAGAAGGGAAGACACAGCTCTTGGGCTGGAGCTGAGCTGGAGACCTGGTGTGGCAAGCACTGGGGGCCACCATCCCCCTGGTTTTGCTTGCCATGGTTCATGGATGGCTGGGGCCCTGGGCAGAGCCCTGACAGCCAGGTCTGGCCCAGGGAAGGAGAAGGAGCCCCTGGAGAAGCTGTCCCAGGTGGGGCTGCTGCTGCTGGGGACAGCGAGGACAACGCCAAGGATGACAACCTCTTGCTCCACCTGGTCTCCGGCAGGCTGAAGATGGTGGACTTTGATTCTGACATCTCATTCAAAGCCAGGCTCCACAGGGAATATGCAGATGAGTCCACACACAGGGGGATGCTCCCAGATTTGGGCATTGCGCAGCCTGGCTGGGAACCAAAGGTTCTCCCTTTGCTGGGGCGGATGCAGCTGATCCTTCAGTCAGCTGCAGGCTGCTTTTGGCAGGGCTGGGGGCATGGGCTGGGGTGGGTACGAAATGGGAGTGGGCTCCTGGCCCTGCCAACAGCCCCCAGCACCCACCGTGCCCTGGGCTGGGGCTGGGCTGGGGCAGCCAGCCCGACACAAACAAACCCCCATGGTGGGAGCAGAGGTGGGACTCCAGACCCTGTGCAGGGGCTGCTTTGCTTTGCAGGCAAGGAAGGGCTTGGGCTGCTCCACTGCCCTTGTTTGCTTTAGGACCACCATGGGGGCAGTGCAGGGGAAGGGAGAAAGCCTGGGATTCCCCAACCATGGTGGGTTTTTCCTTGGCATGCAGGGTTTGGGCCTTCTTTAAGGCCCTGACAGAGATAAGATCTTTGACCTTTATTCTTGTTCCCCTTTTTGACTGTAACCTATTTTCAATAATTTGACGTTTCTTTTTCTAGAGGAAGCATTCCAGATGGGGCCCAGTCTGGATCAGGACGTGCTTAGGAGCAGCTGCGGCGTGGATGGGCCGTGCCCTTGGAGAAGGCTGAGGGCATCGTTTGGGAGCAGCTTTTCTTCCAGCGGGGGATGGCGTGAGGTGGGTCCTGTCTGCTGGGGATGGTGGGATCAGAGTTCTGAGGAGATGGCAGCGAGCACAGGAGCGTCCTGCTCTGGGCAGCTGCTGAGGGCTGGAGGTGCCGTGGCTGGCTGCAGGCTGGGCACATGTCCTGCCCTCCTGCTCTGCTCCCAAAGGCAGCAGTGATGGGCAGCTCTGGGCACAGCTCTGGCACGGCCAGCATGGCCTGGGCACCGCAGGTGGCTGGGACAAGGGGATAGGAGCCTTCAGCTGACGGGGCTTTCTGGTCTCTCTCCTTGCAGCCGGGCTCTGCGGGTGCTGAGGCTGCTCTGGGCTCTGCCAGGGCCCTTCTGGAGCTCAGCACCGGGCCACAATCAGCCAAATGAGAAATGGGGTGCCCTGCAGCACAGACTGGCTTGAGCATTTCAGAAACACAGATCAAGTTTGCAGAGTGTATACCTCCAAGGGAAAACATGGCACCACCCAAAAAATAAACTTGTTCAATAACTTCTGAAATTAAATCAATCTAGGATGACCCCAAATGACATTTTGCAGCTTGCTCAAGCTGTACCTCAGCCCTTCTCTGACCAGTTCTCTCCCCCACCTGCCTTTTACTCCCCAGCTGCTCCCTATTTTCCCCCAGTGAGCTTCCAGCCCATTCCAGTCTCCATCACACTGTTGCCTTCCTTGGTGCCCCTCGCCATGAGGAAGGCTGAGCCCCAGGCTTAGGGACTCATCCTGTCACTGGCTGAGGAGCAGCAATGTCTCAGAGGTCTGGTGGGATTTTAGTGTCATTCAGAGCTGCTCTCCAGCCCCCAGCTCTCCTCACTGCTGAGTTCCCGCTCCCTTTTCCTCATCCTTGCAGCAGGATGAGCTCTGTGAATCCCCTTGAGCCTCCCCAATCTTCCCAGCCCATGCACCAGTTTCAGATGAAGCTGCAGCTTCTCTGTCTCCTCTGGCACACCAGTGCAGTCCCCTGTGCGGGGAACCCCAGCCCCAGAGCACAGCACTCAGCAGTGCAGTCCGGGCTGGAGCAGCTGCCCTGCAGCCCTGCCTTGGCTCTTTGTGGCAGGGAATGCTCCCTGTTTGCAGCTGTCCCTGCAGGATGGCCCCAGGGCAGAGCCCAGCTGGGCTCCCACTGCAGGCCCTGAAGCTTGGGGCAGACAGTGGTCCCAGAGCTGAGGTTCACGGGGAGCTCCCGGAGCTGTGCCTCGCACTCTGTTGCCGTGTGTCACCGTGCAGGCTGGCTTGTACGGGGTGAATGTACCAGCCCTGGTTTGACTGACAGGGGCCGGGCCCATCACATCTCTCCCAAGGCTGCAGGCATTTCCCAGGCCAGAATCTGAAGGGGCACAGAGATCAGAGCAGTGAAATCATCCAGACTGGGTTTTCAAAGGCCCTTTAGAAGGAAGGGCTTGAGAATAAACATGCTCTTTTTGCCACATGAACATTGGGGTGAGTGGTCTCTTTGGCTCCAACCCACTTTCCTCCCCAAGCCAATGTTACCCACTCCCTCACACGTTCCCCCCGTGCCTTCCCACTGCCTCGTCCTGTCAGGGCTTCCGCAGCCCCTCATCCCTTCGTGGTCCCGTCCCCTCAGGGTCTCCCCAGCCCGGCCAACCTGCCCGGCTGCAGCGCCGCAGCCCCACAGGAGCTCCAGAGGAGCCCCACCAAGAGGCACCTGGGAGCCCTCAGCAATCCAGCCAGCAACACACGGGCAGGAGGACACGGATGGCGCTTCCTGCCTGGGACAGGGCTTGTGGCCATCTCCAGGCACTGCTCTCACAGAGATCCCCACAGCTCCAGCCCCTGCCCATCTGCTCTGTGGGCAGCACAAAGGCTTCAGCAGAGCCACCAAAGGCCAAGGGGCTTCTGGCCATTTTCCCTGCAACCCTGCATGCCTTGGCAGGTGCCTGAGCCCAGGAACCCTTTTCTCCCTCTTCCCCTCGGCCCTGCAGAGCCTGGGCAGCCAAAGAAAGATCCTGGGAGTCTGTCTATAGCAACACATCCTATATTTATACGCTAAAGACAAACAAAAAGAAAGAAAAGAACAATTTTAAAGAAACAAAACAGTCCTGCTGGCTCGGGTGGCCCCAGCAGGCAGAGCCTCAGGGATCAGCTCTCTGCAGAGCTGCAGCAGTGCAGCCAGCCGAGCCCACACAGACGAGGCCGTCTCCCCCATGCCCTGCAGAGCCGATCACGCAGGCTGTCAAAGTGGGAATATGGAGCGCTCTCTGCTTCCTGGAGGATGTACAATGCTTGACCTGCCAGGCTTGCGATGGCGAAGCTGTTGTCATTTTCCATGCCTTCAAGGGCTGAAAGAGAGAGGAGCAGAGCCATGGTGAGTTCCCACATCTGAGGGGACCCGAGGGGACTCTGTGCCAGGGCCATCCCAGCCGGCTCTGGCCATGGCCAGCAGGGAGCAGGGACCAGCCGGATCAGCCCGAAGCTGCTGGCCACGAATCCCCCAGGTGCCCTGAAAGCTCTGTGTGCTCTGCCCACGCCGGCCCTGGTCCGCACAGGGAGCAGAGCCCTCCGCAGCCGGGGCAGGGCTCGCAGCTCCCCCGGCAGCCCCTGCTGGCAGCCCGCTGCCCTCACTCACCCTCAGAGATGATCTGGAGCTCTTCATTCCTCCCCCTCAGGTGCCGCCCGGCCGTCCCTGGGAACACAGAGCCTGTCAGGCCCAGGGCACAGCTCCCTGCCAGTGGGGCCGCCAGCCCTGTGCCCACACGCCCTCCTGGCCCGGCTCGTGGCTCACCCATGAACCTGACGGCCGCCTCTCGCAGGGGCTCCTGTGGGCTCTGCAGGTAGGGCAGGGCCCGGCGCAGGTGCTCGGCCACGCTGTTGCTGTCCTCTGCCAGCTGGAGAGAGTGGCAGGAGGGAAGGGTTGGCCCCGCAGCCCCCCAGGCCGGGGCTCCATGGGCACCCGGCTGGGGCCGCAGGAGCCTGGAGCAGAGCACGCGCGGCCTCGGGCTGCAGCAGCGGGCAGGGGCACAGCTGCCAGCCCGCACACCGAGCACCGCGCTCAGGGGCTGCTCCAGGCTGGGGCTGTGGCTTCCCGGCCCTCCTTACCAACCACTCGGTGAACTGCCACAGCTTCTGGTTCTTCACCAGCAGTCCAAGGTCCCTCCTCTTCAGGAACTCAGCCGCACAAAGGAGCGTTTCCTGAGAAGCCTGGAGAGCAGCAGAGATGCAGAGATGGCCCCACAGCCCAGGGCGCAGGACCCCGTCCCTGTGCCAAGGCCAGCAGGAGCTGCAGCCTTCGAGGCGCCAGGGCAGGGCCAGCCCAGCCCCTGCCAGGGGCCAGCGGCAGCTGCCGAGTCCTCACCTCTGCCACTCGCTGGTTCTCATCATGGCAGTGCAAGGAGAGTGGCAGCAGGCTCTGGCGCACGTGTGCCTTCAGGACCTTTTTTTCTTCTTCTGGAAAAAAATCCAGCATCTCCCGGAAGATAAACATGGAGCACAACTGCACCTGGCTGTCCTCCTGTAGGAAAGGAAGGAAGAAAGACCTCAGCGTCAGCTGCTTCAGGCCCACCTGGGCACAGCCTGTGAGTGCACAGGGCACAAAGTGTGCGGGCAGCACCCGCTGGCCGTGGCTGGAGGCGCAGAGCCTTACGTTGTCAAAGAGTGGCAGGAGCGCCTCAGCCAGCTGCAGGGCGAGGGCACTGGTTATTGGGGCACCATTGCAGAGGAACAAAGCCCTGAGGAGAACCGTGGTCATCCTAAGCATGGTGCTGTCATCTTCCTGCAGGAGCTCCACGAGCCTTTCATGGAGGCTCCACATCCTTATGGCCATCTACTTGTGGAACACAAGTGTGTGAAACACCATCCTGCTGCCACAGGGCCCAGGGGCCAAAGGCCTGTGCCAAAGCCCTGGGGCAGCTGCAGCAGGAGGCAGGAGAGCTGGCAGCAGCTGCCCCAGTGCCCCAAGGCCAGCTGAGCCCCAGGGACTGCCTTCCCCAGCCCCATGCTGGCAGCACGGCTTCAGCCCCTGCGCTCTTCTCACCGAGACACTGGTGGTGCCGAGCGCCACGAGGCCTCTGAGTGCCAAGCGACGCCTCCCCCTGCACTCGCTCTGCAGGTGCTTTGACAAGAACTGGAGGATGCTGTTACGGCACTCACTCACGTTCAGGTGCTCCAGGATCTGAAAGGCACAGGCCGGTGACGGGGGAGCGGCCGGCGGGAGCCCAGAACCGCCCAGGGCCGGGCCCAGGAAGCAGCACAGGGCACGGGCTCCGTCCCAGGCACTGCGGCCAAGAGAGGGCAGAGAGCCGGGAGGCACCTCAGCGAGGCAGCGCCGGCCTTCAGGCTCACCTCCACAAGGAACGCCAGGGCGGCCAAATCCCGGCACGTCGTGTCCTTGCTGAGCAGCCCGAGCAGGTGGAATGCAATGGCGGAACACGCAGCTTCGGATGCACGGTGCATTTCTCTGACAGGAGGAAACAGGAGCCAAAGCCCTGAGCCAGTGGGGGCAAACCTCTCCCAGGACTGCCTCACAGAGGTCTGGCCTTTCTCCACTACCCTGCAAGGGGCAGCTGAGCCCTCTGGGAGGTTGCTGCTCTTGGGCATACTCCTCTCCCAGCCTTTTGCAGCCTCCTTGGCCGTCCCTTGGTGACAAGGCCTTCTGGCCCACGGCCATGGGGACTGTGTGGGGCACCTCGGGCACAGGGCACACATGCCGGGGACAGCTGGGGAGCAGGGGGTCTCACCTGGCCAGCACGCCCACAGCACAGTGGTGGGTGTCAGCACAGAGCAGTGTGTCCCAGCCACGCTTGTCTTCCATGGCCACCACCACATCCTCATAGTGCAGTCGGCAGAGCAGGGCCTTCAGGGTCTGCTCTGCAAAGCTGTGCACAGAGCAAAGCCCAGGTCACGCTGGGAGCACTGGCCCTGCCCTGGGCACATGGTAGGGACAGGAGGACTGGCATGGAGCACCTGCTGGGGCTGGTGGCAAGGCCATGTTGCTGCTGGCATCCCTTCCAGAAGGTATCGACCTCCTCTGGCACATCCAGAGTGCTGAAGAGCACTTGGAAGAGCAGATGCACAAAGAGGCCGGGGAAATTCACGGTCACTACATGTGGCACACAGGGCAGCTGGAGGATCTTCCACATCACCACGGTTGCCTGCAAAGGACAAAGCCCCCTGAGACAGCGCTCAGTGCTGAGGTGTTCGTGTGGCAGGGCCCGAGCACAGGAGGGAGAGGCCCGGAGAGACGCAGGGGGAGCACCGGGCCTGGTGGCCCTGGAGCTGCCTCGAGGCCAGGTTTCAGCCCAGCGCCTGAGGCAGGGAAACGCCGTGGGGAAGGGAGGATGGAGAGCTGCTGGAGAGGTGACCTTGGGGCCAGCAAAGGCAGAAACTCACAGCCAGGGCAAGGACAGCCGTGTGGTCCCCATCGGAGGTGCATGTGCTGTGCTCTGGCCAGCTCCCCAGCACATCCAGAAGCACGAGCATGGCCAACTCTGCAGTCCTGGGCGAGCACATGATGCTCTTCCACATGGCCAGAGCAGCTCTGCGGGGTCAGAACTCTGTCTCAGGGGGGTCTGGGACACAGCAGCGTGGCCTGGGCGGCAGCGGGGAGCTGAGCTGCTCTGCCAGCCCTGCCTCTGCCCACTGCCCCTCACTGGCAGCACACAGGCAGCCCAGCCCTGTGGGGACTGGCCCCTGAGGGGCAGGGGGGAAGCATGGCAGCACGCTGGGGGCTGGCAGGGGCCAGGGCTGGCAAAGGGAGCAGCCAGAGGCCCCTGGAATTCTCTGTGTCAGACACCTGGCACAGGCTGCACAGGGGGAAGGGCTGCTGAGCCCTGAGCCCTCTGGGCAGGTGGGCCCCGTACCTGTCACACAATGGGGCCACACGCAGGAGAGCCATCACCACGTCTGAGGGCTGTGCCTCTGTCAGATCCAGAAGGGGCCTGTACAGATTGTACTCAGGAAACTCATTGGCCACGAGCCACTGGTGGATGAACCTCACCATGGCAGGCACCTGGAGAAGGCAGGGGAGACTTGGAAAGCTGCCAGAGGAAGGAATGTGCCCAGCTGCCCCAGAGAAGTGCTTCCCTTGCCACCACACTGCCATGGCCTCAAAGGCTCCCAGGGAGCAGCAGGTGTGGCTTGGGAGGCCAAGCAATTGCTGGGAGGAGAAAAGCCAGGCCACAGGCTGCTCACTTGCTTTGGGCTGGAAGGACCCTCCTCCACAAGAATATCCAGCAGGGCAGCGCTGGTCTTGGTTTTGAAGATGGGAGAGTAGACTCTGCGCACGGTGCCCATGGCGCTGCTCTCTTCCTCCCGAATCCTCTTCATGAATTTGCAAACCATCTGCAGCAGAAGGGCAAGAAGGCCGGGATGCTGCATGGAGTGCTCCGAGCACAGTGCTGGGCTGAGCAGTGCCAGCAGGCCCAGCCCAGGTGAGGATGGCTGCAGGTACCTGCGCTGTTCTGCGGAAGCGGCCACGGGTGCGTTTCTGCTCTCGTGTGCGCGGCACGGCTGCACCTGGCAAAGAGCGAGCGCAGCCCGAGCTGAGGGGCTGCGGGAGAGGCCGGAGAACACAGCCCAGCCCTGCGCTGCCCAGGCAGGGACAGCCCTGCGCTGGCCCAGGGCACGGAGCACGGCTGTGGGGTGTCTGCCCGGCCCCTATTCCATCCTGTCCATGGGCATGGCCCCAGGGGATGGGATGGGATGGGATGGGATGGGATGGGATGGCATGGCATGGCATGGCATGGCATGGCATGGCATGGCATGGCATGGCATGGCATGGGGCCAAGCTAGCTGCAGGCACCAGCCCTGTGGCCCAGCTCTGCCACTCACCTTTCTGCCGTGGCTGGAACTGCTCCAGCTCTTCAGGCTGCTGTGCTGGGGCAGCTCCAGGGCCTTCTTTCTCCTCCTTCCCCCAGGCCAGCTTGGGCACGCTCGCAGGTCTGAGCTCTACGTCACTGCCTGGATTCATGGCTGCTTGCAGAAGGTGAAAAGGAAAAGGTCCGAGTCAGCAAGTGCTGCAGTCATGCCTTGAGGGCACCTGCTAGAGTGAAGTCTTGGCAAGGCTACAGGACAGCAAGACCTGCACTCTGGTCCTGGGGCTCCAGCCACAAGGACAGGAGACTCCTGTCAAGGATGGTGCACAGCAAATGCCATGGTCTGCCCTCGAGGGCATCTGCAGAAGAGATGCCTCGGGAAGGCCAGGGGTCACCAAGTGCTCTGGTCTGGCCACGAGCTCACCTGCAGGAGTAATACCTCAGGAAAGCTCTGGGTCAGCCAGGAACGAGTGGCTGTGCAAGGGCTCCTCACAGCACCGCTCTCTCCCGTCCTGCCTCGTCGTGTGCACCGAGCACTGTGGAGTGTAACTGTAACTTGTAACTGCCAACACCTCTGCCAGAGCGTGTCACCAAGGGCCCTTGGAATCCCTGTCCCGTTCCATTCCACGGTGACCATGCTGCACCGTGTCACCAAGGGCTCTTGGATCCCCTGTCCTGTTCCATTCCACGGTGACCATGCTGCACCGTGTCACAAAGGGCCCTTGCACGCACTGCCACCTGCCCTGGGGCCACCCCCAGCCCTCCAGAGTGGCCCAGGGTGGAAGGAATTCCTTGCCCCAGGTGTGTCAGACAGCCCAACAGGATCTTTAGGAAGGGCTCAGCCCATCAGCAAACGCTGCTCTGCTCTGCGGGCTCAGAGCAGCAGGAGTCCCCGCAGCTGCCGACGCAGCTGCGGTGGGAAGGGCACGGGGCCTCCACAGAAGCTGGCGGGGCCTCCACAGAATCTGGCACGGCCTCCTCGGGACACGTCCCACATGGTGGCCATCCTAAGCACGGCCGTGGGACACAGACCAGGAACGTGTGGGCCGGGCAGGAATGCTGCTCTGAGCCCTGGGGCCCGGGCAGCGCTGACAGCAGCAGGTGAGGCACAGTCCCCGCCCAAGCAGAGTTCCCCCAAGCCCTGGCAGCACCGGTGCCCGTCTCCTGCCCCAGAAACCTGTGCCCCAAAAGGGCTTCTCTACCAGAGGGTAGCCAAAGCTGGCGTGCACTGGGGGCTGTGTTCCGTCCTACATGGGCTGTTGGTAGCAGCACCTGAAGCAACTGGGGGCAACACTTGGTGCGTGTCAGATGTTGTTGCTCCTTCCCGGAATGATTTTTTCATGGAAGGGATTAGCAGCAGCACAGAAACACCAACAGCTACTGAACTTCACAGGACAAAGAGACTCCATCAAAACACTGCCATGTTTCCTTGTGCTTTTGCATCTTTCTTGCACTCTGAAAGAAAAAGAATTGGCCCAAGCCCTGCTGTTCAAATCTCCAGCTGCTGTGTGTCTTCCTGTGGCAGCTCACTGCAAACACAACTGGCTCTCTGCTCAGCTGGGCAATGGACGGCCACAAATAGGGAGGGCCCCGGTGAACATCTCTTTGGTCTCGTGGGGCAGCGAGGGCACAGGAGACAAAGACTGCTCCTCCCGAGTTCATGGGGCAACAGAGAGATTTTATTTCCCAAGCCCCCCCTTACACAGGGCATTTGAAAGACCAGGCCTGGAAGCTCTCATTGGTTTGAGCTCCACGCCCCTTCAGGTTCTGGCCCGTGAGGTGCCTTCAGTTTTGGGAGATATTTGATTGGTCAAGACCCCTGTCAATCATGGGAACACCTCACCCTTCTTTTCTGTATAAAATTCTGTGTATTGTTCTCTGTCACCCATCTGCAATGGCCCTTTGCAAACATGGGGACAGAGGACAGCGTGCATCTAATTTACACTGGAGCTGCAGCATTCCCCTCCAGGAACTGTTAGGGGAGAACTCAGGCCACAGGCATAATTCTTCTTGGTTACAAATTGAACTTATCTCTAAAAGCAGAAAGCTATTTAACCCTGAGCCCATTTAACCCATAGAGAAAAACCCAATTTTAAAAAACAACCTTTCAGCACTTGATCCCTTGGAGAAAAACCAAACTCCCAGAAAAGCAATCTGTAAACAGAAAAACTGTTTGCAAACATGAGAAATAATTTGTAAACAAGTCAAGTCCTTCTATGAACTGTCCATGAGGCAGGTGATCATTTGTAATGCTGTCTGTGGTTTCCAGTGTCCATATTTTAGGCAGCTGCATTGTACTGTTGTAGGATTTATTGTAAAACATGAGAACAGACTCAGAGGGGAGGAGGGTGTACCCTCAATCCAACCCCTTTCCCCTTTTTTCTTTGTATAAGAAATAATAATAGGAACAGCACATGGATTTTGAATACTATTAACTTATGCAAAGTTTCATCTAGGTTTACTGATAATATTTTTCTTTACCAGCCAGGTTCACGGCAAAGTACTTGATTGGGAGATGTTTTGATAAGGGCAAGGAACTCGGTTGGGAGACATTTTCTGTATTTATATTTTATCTAGTGCTGTTGCCTTCAGGGGAAGGCAAGGCGACCTGGTTTCAAGGAACAGCACGGCAGCCCAGTCTCCCCTGGGCCACTCGGGCCAACGACACGCGCTGGACACCAATGTGGTGGACGGTCGAAAGCCTTTATTATCTTATCTCATGGGTTTAAATAGTCTTGGGGGACTCTGCTACGTCAGAGGGGGTTGGCAGGGTCTCTAGGGTTAGTCAGGAGTGGAAAACTACTGGGTTAGGTGTGGTTACATTCTTTGGGGTAATGGATAACATGTTGCAGGGTGAGAGGGGGATGGGGTCTTTCTTTCCGTCACATCCCGAAATCTTCCGTTCGCCTGTCCCTATCTACTACATCTCCCCCCTCCTTTTCATAAGTAACATGAGGTAGTCGTAGATATAGGCACTGGAGTGAGGTACAAACTTGTAACTTGGTAAGGAAAAAAGGGTTTTTGGTAAACCTGAGTAAATCTCGCAAGGTGAGTTTCGAAGGCTTTTGCAGCTGACTGTGTTCGCACTTTTTGGTTTACAGCATTTGTTGCTGGCCTACAAACAGAATGTTTGCCCGTTCTAGACGGGCCTGAACAAACGAGACTAGCTTGTTCAGCAGGCATGGTCCTATGGTAACAGCTAAAAGCAGTATTGCCAGTGGACCTACCAGGGCAGAAATTAAAGTGGTGAGCCAAGGTGATTGATTGAACCAGGATTCGAACCAGCTCTGCTGGGTTTCCTTGTCTCTCTTTCTTTGAGCCAGTCTATCTCGGAGTTCTGCCATGGAGTCTTTAACGACTCCTGTATGATCTGCATAAAAGCAGCATTCCTCTTTCAAAGCTGCACACAGTCCTCCTTGTTGCATGAACAAGAGGTCCAGTCCTCGCCTATTCTGTAAAACTACTTCTGAAAGCGAAGAGACTGATTTCTCTAGATAGGAGATGGATTTCTCGATCCTCTGCAGGTCTTCATCAATTGTCATTTGCAGCTGAGAGAGTCCGTGCTGTTGGGTTGCGATGGCTGAGACACCTGTGGCTGTACCAGCTGCTCCCAGGCCGAGCAGCATTGCGATAGTTATACCTGTGATTATTTATCTTTTGTGCAGTCTGTCAGGTTCTTCGAAAAGGTGGTACACTTCTTCATCTGAGTGGTATAGGACCCTAGGAACAATCAGAACTTGGACACAGAAGTCAATAGAGTCATTAAATTTGGCAAGGAACACACAAGGACTCACTCCGGATCGCTGGCAAACCCACATCCCAGATGCGGATGGGACCACCCACTTACCGATCTTTCTGTTGGGCTTGACAACTTTAGTGCAGAAGTTGCCTTTCTGCTTTGCTAAAGTTGCATTACCAAAACATTTGCCTTGTCCTGTGATTTGACTCAGGGTGATTCCTCTGCGGGGAGTGTCCCATCTGCACTGGTGGGGGGCACTGGCTGTGGAGTAACTGAAGGGGGTGTCTAAAGCAATGCCTTCGTAGAAAGTGGGTTTAACATCATAACAAAGCCAACAGGAGTTAGTCAGGTTCAGTTCGGTTTTGTTTAGGGTTAGAAAGGTAGCTTCTAGCATACAAACACAGGGGTGTTCCACGGGCTGGTGGAGGGTTCTATGTGACCCTTTTGCAGCTCGAGGTCGACCAGTTCTAGCAAGGCTGTCATTCGAGGCTTTGACAGGGGCCACTGCTCGACCCATACGGGGTCTGGTGATTTCTAAGTCCGGGACGGCCCTCTCACTCTGTTCACTGGGGGGACTTCTTTGCATTGCCAGTGTCGGGGCCACAGTGCTTGGGGAAAAATCGAGCAGTCTGCTCCTGTGTCTGCCCAAAACTGAAGCCCTATGACATGGGGGTCCTGACTACCATAAAGGCGGCACGTCCCCCATAGCACCAGGGGCTCCTTCCCTATTTTCATGGCCAGGGCCACCCAGGGGTCCCGTTCTGGGGCGTCTCCTGCTGACCCTGCGGCACGGGCGCTGCTTGCGGCGGTAGTGGGTACGAAGGTACCGCAGGCTGTGTTGCGAAATTCGCTGGTGAGGGTACGAAGCTGGCTGCCTCCCGTGGGGGTATGGGGTATAAGGGCGCCCCGTCCCACTGGGGGTTGGCATAGATGGGCTGCCTTGCATTCGCGGCGGGAGGAGGCTGAGTGCAGCCCGCACGCCCCCTCCCTCTCCCGTTTCCCTGGGGCCGGGACCTGCAGTCTTTGGTGAGGTGCCCCTTCCTCCCGCAGCTCCAACAGGCTCTTCTCGGGCGTGCTTGGGGTGGAGGCGCTGCGGCGGGCTGCCGTGCCGGCTGGGGACAGCTCACCGCGATGTGACCTGCCTCACCACACTTGAAACACGCCATGGCACTGGTCAGGGTGTGGACGGCTGCCTGAATGGGTGTCAGGTGTTCTTCCCTCACTACATGTCTGATCATGTCAGCCAGGCTGGCTCCGGCTGGTAGGGAACGTAAGATATCTTTGGTGACAGAGTTGCACTGCTGGCGCAAGCAGTCAGATACCACGGGGCCCTTTGCCTCTGCCGGCAGGGTAGAGGAGTCTATCGCTGCCTGCAGGCGATCTACGAACTGCGTGAAGCTTTCGCTCTCTGCCTGCCTCACGGTGGACCACGGCGACGGCTTGGCTACGACCCGAGAGGCTGCACGAATAGCCTCCCTAGCAGCCCGAGTGGTCGCCCTGACCTCCTCAGCCCGCATCTGCGTGGCTTGCTGCTGAGGCGTGATCATATCATCGTGCTTTCCCATAAGCCTGGATAAAGTCGATCTGTGTAGTGGCTGCCTCGCGCCAGATGCTTGGGCTAATAGCTTTGTACAATTATCCTCCCATTCCTGTCTAAACACAATCATTCCCGCACCATCAAGTATCATGTGACCTATTCGCTCGATATCAAAGGGAAGCAGGTCGTCATTACTAAAAAGACCATCAATTAATGTGGAGACCATGGCCGAATTGATTCCTTTTTCTGCAATGGCTTTGACAATTGACTGTACATCTTTTGGGTTTACCGGGGCATATACCCTCTGCTGGTTCCCTTCCGGGCCGGTGATCTTCACCGGGAAGGCTTGTACGGCAGCCGCTGGGGACCATTCAGCACAGGCTATTTTTATTTCTCCCCAGTCGGTAAACTGGGCTGGTTCGTATTGTGGCTGCTTTTCGGTGCGGCTTAAAGCTTTACTTGGTTTTGTTTTAAATTGCATTGGCTCTATTCTCTTCGTCTCAGAGTCCCAGCCGGCTGCCGACAGCTCTTCCGGGCTGCTGGAGCTGCTGCTGGACTCCGAGTCGGAAGTCGAATGCCAGCGCACTTCCGGGGCTCGGTGCCGTTTTGTGCGGCTCCGACCCCGCTCCTCCCCCCGGGGGTGACACTGCTGCCGCCCCCGGGCTCGCCCTGCCTCCTGCAGGGGGGGGTTCCTCCCTTACATGGTAGTGGCTTCAGGCGCGGCTGCCAATTGGCTCCGAGCCCTCTGCCGCTCTCCTCCTCTTTCTCCCGCACACGCGCATTAGCAAAACTCCGCGCCTCTGGGCTCTTCGCGTCGAGACTGCCCACGCCCCGCCCCTCCCCTTGGCTGCCGGCGCCATTTTCAAAGGCGTATGGAGGTGGCGTGGGCAGCATCTCCTCCCGAGCCGCGGCTCCCGCGGCTCTGGCTTCCCCCGCCAGTCCCTGCCAAAAGAACTCTGCGCGCTGCTGCACCTCCGGTACCGGGTCACTGCCCGGCGGTGGCGGGGCGGATGGGGAAGCCGCGGATCTTTGGGAGGTTTCCGCGGGGGGTCCCGGGCCCCGTCCCGGGGAGGGGGGCGACGCGCTGGGCCCCCCCGGATCCCCGCTCCCGGGCGGATTACCCTCAGGGGCGGTTTGCGTTGCCGCTCCTACCCCTAGCTTGGGTGTAACCAATAAACACGTACGCGCTGCGCTCCATGTCTCCTGCTCTTCTATTGCTCTGCGCAGGGCTTTCTCTACTTTTCCCCACGCCTTAAGGCATTTGCCGCTGCCTGAGGATTTCGTGTCCTCGGCCAGCGCGGCTGTGCATTTTTCCCATATCTCCGGATGCAAAACATCCACAGGGCGTTCAATTGCCCCACGCTCAAGCAGCCTTGCTATAGCAAGATAAAAGTCTTTGAGCTTACACTCAATTCCCCATTGCTTATGAACCTCACTTACGACCCTGGCGATGGCATCCATGATGATCGCGGGTCCTGGGATGTCTCCCTCGCCGAGAACACGGTCTTACCGGTCTGGCCGCTGCTCTTGTCCAGGCGACACCCGCTACCCGAGCTAATTATTCCCGGGCTTCGGCACCAGTTATGTTGCCTTCAGGGGAAGGCAAGGCGACCTGGTTTCAAGGAACAGCACGGCAGCCCAGTCTCCCCTGGGCCACTCGGGCCAACGACACGCGCTGGACACCAATGTGGTGGACGGTCGAAAGCCTTTATTATCTTATCTCATGGGTTTAAATAGTCTTGGGGGACTCTGCTACGTCAGGAGGGGTTGGTAGGGTCTCTAGGGTTAGTCAGGAGTGGAAAACTACTGGGTTAGGTGTGGTTACATTCTTTGGGGTAATGGATAACGTTGCAGGGTGAGAGGGGGAAGGGGTCTTTCTTTCCGTCACATCCCGAAATCTTCTGTTCGCCTGTCCCTATCTACTACAAGTGCAAACCATATACTTTCCCCCCTTTGTTAGAAATTAGAAATTTTTTATTGACTTTAATAAAAGCTGACTTTTCACTTTTAAAATGATGACAAGTGGCAGAATTTCAGTGAAAATCTTTGCAACTGCAATTTGCTTATGACAAATCAATGTTCTATGTGTACCCCCGTGGATCTTCTTTGAATCATACCAGTTTATCTTGAAGCAATGCAAGAATAATTACTCGAATATTAAGAAAAGACATGTTAATGCACATACTAGGACTTCTTTAAGACAATGATTTACTGAAATATGAATATCAATCTAATATCGATATCCAACTGAGATGGACAAAAACTCTCTAAGAGTTTAAAGTTAGAAAGTGTATGTTTATTGAGACAGACGGACAGTACGTGGGATAATTCCCTAATGCACACTGCAAAAATCACAGGTATTACAAAGCTTTTTTATTTGCAGAAGTCTTGAATACACAAAATATGAATGCATATTCATATCCCTGTCACTTCCTCTGCTCTGCTTCATATGCTAATTGGCACAAAGACAATTAAGCATGTGGTTCTGTTCCCTGAAATGAGTCAGGGGTCCATTTTGGGGAGGGGTCTCCAAAATGTAGAAGTAAAATAAGTCTTCCTCATTCTGACCTTTCTGCCTTTCCCATGCATACGTGACAAATGAATCCTTGCCGTTTTCCCATGCTTAATGGATCCCTAAAGTATGGGAAGTCTGCAACTGTTTTTGTGTCCCTGAAATCTGTTTATCACATTCTGTTTATCATGATAAGCACAGCTACCCAAGCATAAAGCTGGCAAGCAATGAGTTAATAGATCCTGGATATCTTATCTAAGATCCAGCTACTGTTAACTATGAACAAAGCCGATTTATCTACTTCCGATAAGTCAGCAACATCCAATTTAACTATCATCTTAACTTTCCTAAAATTCTTAATTCTTCAAAATTAATGTCTCACCGGGAATGGGGACAGGGAATAGGAATGGGAATGGGGACAGGGAATGGGGAATGGGAATGGAGACAGGGACTGGGAGTGGTGACAGAGACAGGGAATGGGGACAGGGACCAGGAATGGGGACAGGGAATAGGACTGGGAATGGGGACAGGGACAGGGAATATTGTCCAGGGATCAAGAATGGGGTCCAGATTGGGATGGGAGCAGGACGGGAACGGGACAGGGGGGACACGGGAACAGGCAGGGGCCAGGGGAGTATGGAAGGGGAGTAAGGAATGGGGCAGCCGCTGCAGGGGGACGAGGTGTTGGGATGGGGCACATGGGGACAGTTCCAGGGCAGGGGATCCTTGACCAGCTGCCCAGAACCTCCACCAGGGTCTCCCAGGGCAACTGGAGCCGCTCAGCCTGGGGTGCCCAAAGCCCTGAGAAACTCCCAGGTCCCTCCCAGGAACCCTCAAGTCCCTCAAACCCAGCATCCCCCACATCCCCTGCAAGACCCTCCCCATGTCCCCATCCTTGTCTTAGCTCAACATCTTTATTTTTACCTGCTTTTAAGAGTTTTGAAACGGCAAAGAGAAATGAAAAGAAAATCCAGGCCATGGGGAGCCAGGAGGATGTTGAGCCCCCCAGCTGGGTGTCTTCCCAACATGGATCAGCAGCACCATGGGTCACCAGGGCTCTGCCCACTGGGGCTCACTGGGGATCATCCAGCACGAATCCTCCCGTGGGGGATGGAGCTGGAGAAGCGCACGGAGCTCCTCCCACACTGGGGCACTCGCAGGGCTGCACTTCATGGTGTCTCTGCTGGTTTTGGGTCAAAGCTGAGCTGTGTGATGAGCTCTTCCCACACCTGGGACACTCGTAGGGCCTGGGACATCACCAGGAGCGGGGCTGGGATGTGCCCTGGTGCCTGGGACATCACCAGGAGCGGGGCTGGGATGTGCCCTGGTGCCTGGGACATCACCAGGAACCTGGCTGGCTCTGATGCTCTTCGGTGCCTGGGACATGACAAGGGGCGCTGCTGGCTGGGGTTTGTTTGGTGCCTGTGCAATCCCAAGGGCAGTGTCACAGCGGGGCAGCTCTCAGAGTCCCCAGCAGGTCACAGTGTCCAGGGCAGCCCGTGCCAGCGGTCACTGCGCACACGGGGCAGGCTGGGCTGGACAGGGGATGGGGCAGAAACGCTGCCCCGGGACTGGGGTCTCCCCCTGCCTCTGGGGCCCAGCCCCTGCTGGGAGCGCCTTGGGCAGGGCACGGGGCTGCTGCTGGGCCAGGGGGACAGGCCGTGCCCCCTGTCCCCTGCTGCTGGGCCAGGGGGACAGGCCGTGCCCCCTGTCCCCTGCTGTTGGGCCAGGGGGACAGGCCGTGCCCCCTGCCAGCTGCCCAGGCCCCTCTGATGCCTGTCCCATGTCCCTGTGGCTCCTGTCTCCACCATTCCCCACCACCTTCACTCCCTCCGTCAAAGCCCCACTCAACGCCTTCACAGTGACCTCTGGAAAGAAAGAATGAATGAAGGAAAGGAAGTGTTGGCTGTTCACCCTGGCTGGATGTCAGGCACCCACCAAAGCTGCTCTCTCACTCCCCTCCAGAGATGGACAGGAGGGAGAAAACCGAATGAAGGCTTCATGGGTAGAGCTAAGGTCTGGGACAGATCACTCAGCAAATGCCATCATGGGCAAAAAATTTTCAAAATTGGAGATATTAATGGAATTTTTGCTATCTGGATCAGGGCAGGATAGTGAGAAGTAAACCAAAGCTTTAAAAACACCTTCTGCCCTTTCCTCCCTCATTCCCAGCTCTACCTCCCCTCCCAGTGGGTGCAGGGAGACAGGGAATGGGGGCTCTGGTCAGTTCATCCCCTGTTGTTTCTCCTGCTGCTCGGGGGGAGGAGTCGTTGCCCTGCTGTGCCAGGGGTCCCTTCTGGAGACACTTCTCCATGAACTTCTCCACGGTGAGTTCATCCCACGGACAGCAGTTCTCCACAAGCTGCTGCAGCGTGGCTCGCTCCTCCATGGGCTCACAAGTCCTGGCAGGGCCCTGCTCCAGCGTGGGCTCCTCTCCAGGGGTTTGCAGGTCCCTACCAGGTCCCTGCTCCAGCACAGGTTTCTCATGGGGTCGCAGCCTCTGCTCAGGCATCCCCCTGCTCCAGCACGGGCTCCTCCAGGCGCTGCAGGTGCATCTCTGCCCTCCGTGCCCTCCATGGGCTGCAGGGCCCAGCTGCCTCCCCAGGGACTGACCAGGGAATCTCAGGGCAATCAGCTCCAGCAGCTGGAGCAGCTCCTGCCCCTCCTGCCCTGCCCTGCCCTGGGGGTGTGCAGAGCTGCTCCCCTCACACATCCTCACCCTGCTCCTCTCTGCTCACAGTCACAACTCCAGCATCACCCATTTTCTTTTTCTTAAATCTCTTATCCCAAAGGCGTTACCACCATTTCTAACAGGGCCAGCCTTGTCCAGCAGCCAGTCTGTCCTGAAGCCAGCTGGAATTGACTCTGTGGGACATGGAGGAACAGCTTCTCTCACAGAAGCTGCTCCTAGATCCCCTGCCTTACCAAAACCTGGCCATGCAAACCTGGTATAAGTATGGTAGGGTTTTTATTAACACTATTAATTCTTATTATTTCTATTCTCTCCATTTTTTGCTATTAATGGTACAGTTGTTATTATTATTACTAGTATTTTTAGTCTTTTGGACTCTATATTAATAGTGGCTAGATTAGAACTGGAAACAAAGGTACTTCATTGCAAGTAGAGGTTAGAGTTTTATCAGCCTCTTGCCCTGCCCTGTTCTCTGTCATTGCTGTGTGTGAAGCTGCTGCTGCCAGGCCTTCCTATTTCCCCGGTTTGAGAAATTCCATGGCATTGCTCACATGTCAGAGAGGGCTTATTCCATTCAAACACATGCTCTTAGCTCTTCGAGTCCCATTGTTGGAAGCTTGTTTTCTAACATTGTTGACTTTCTCAGCTTCTGTTAATATTTGTGATTTTATAACAAAATGTTCTTGGATGTGATTGTGCAAGATTCTCTAATCAGCTTTCAGTTTGCTCTTGGGTTTCTTACCGGTGTGTCCGAGCTGAAGGCAGCATTTTGGGTGGAAGGCTTCAGTGGGAGCTGGGATTGCCTCAGCAGCAGCTGGTTTTGCAATGTGAGCAGCGCTGACAGAGATTCCGTGCGCTGAATATTCCGGCTCGTTGGAGCCGCAGTGCCCGGCTGGAGGGAGCCGCGCCGGGCGCTGCGGGTTGTGCCGGGCCGGGCAGCGGCCGCAGCCCCGGCAGGGCCCGGCCGTGGACACGGAGCCTTTGCTGGGCCGGGCTCGGCCCTGCGGCGCCGGGCGGGCGGTGCCGCTCCCGCCGGGAGCCTGCGGGAGCCGGGACAACGAGAGAGCCCGGGCCGAGCATCAGCCCCGGGGCACGGCCCGGGAGGGGGCACAGCCCGGGGGTCCCGCAGAGCCTCCCTGCTCCAGAGCCGCGCCTGCCGCAGCGGGGCAGCTGCGGCACCTGCGGGGCACGGAGGAGCCGCAGGCGGCGTTCCGAGCGCTCCTTCGGGGCAGGATTTTGTCCCGCTGCGGGGAATTCCCGCGGGCCGGGCGGGCCGGGGCCGCTGCCGAGCGCCGCCGCCTTTCCCGGGAGCCGCCGGGCAGAGCTCTCTGCTCGGGGCTGGGAAAAATACCTTCACTGCCCTGGGAACATTTAAAAAGTTTAATACAGGACAAGAGGAGACAAGGGCCATAGAGCAAAGGTTCTTACGGCCGGGTGCATCTCGGCACTGAGCCAAGAGCACACGGTTATCTCCGGAGATACCCCTTGAATACCTTTTCCCTTACACCACCCGGTTGCATATTCATAGTCCCTTATGCATAGTAAACTTTTTCCCAAGCTAGTTTACATATTCCAAGAACTGTTCAGCATGGCTCCTCCTCGGTTCCACCTTTTTAGGGCATGTGTATTCCTTGGTTGTGGTTTTGGTCCTTTTTTATCATCATCTTCAGTTTTGGCCCCGGCCCACACTGCCTTCAGACGGTGAGTGCTGATGGTCGGCAGATCTGTACAGGTGTCCTCATCCTGTGCTCACTGGATGTTATCCCATCCAAGCAGGAATTTTAACACAAGCATGCTTCTATCAGCTATGGCACTAGTATGTCTGAGCTTAATCAATGAACAACAGAAATAAAAACTATATAACAAAGTTATTGTAACACCACACATATAAAATCCAATGGAATGTTTACAAAAAGCCAATATTATAATATGTATCTATAACAGAGCCAAGGGCCGGGTGCCCGCTCGGTGGCCCCGGGACAGCAGAATTTTGGGGTCCTGGTGCTGGCTGCCGGCAGAGCCCCGGCGCTGGGCCGGGGATGCGTGGGACCCTCCCGTGGTGGGGTTGGGCTGCCCGGGGCAGGCGCTGCATCGTCAGCCCGGAGCCACCGGGGATCGCCTGGTACCGGCGGGGCGGGGCTGGGGAGCGGAGAAGGGCGGCACCGGAGCGGGGGGACCCTCTGCAGCCTGCGGGGTCGAACATACCAATAAGGGGGTCCCCAGGAGCCTGGAACGTTGTGAAAAACGCTAATCACTTGGTTTTTAAAATTTTAAACGTTTAATAATAATAAAATGGTTATAAAAATAGTAACACAATTAGAGTAATCAAATTTAGAGTTAGGACAATTACAAAACAATAAAAACCAAAAAAATTATAGACATCCAGATGCTCTCAGACACTTAAGCCAGGACAAGCATGCCTTGTGAACAAAGGAATAACCTTAAAAGCAATAGCCTATTGCATATTCATGTATCTCATACATGATGCATAAATTCCTTGCAAATTAGGAACTTTTCTGGATTTTGTCAACTTCTTTCCCTTAATCCTGGTGCTTCCATAAAGATGGAGACAAGATGGAAGAATGTTTGTCTTTTCTGATAAGGAGGTTGTAACTCTTTATGTGCCCCAAGTCACCGCCATCCCTGTGTGAAGAGTTTATTGATTATCTCATCTCTTGCTTGAGCAAGTAAAAAAATCCTACATCGCAGAGTTTCTATTTTAATATTATGTTGTTACCTAAAACTCTATTTAACACACTACTTAAGAGAATTAATACAGCATAACTTTCTAACATTACACATATAATATTCATTGTAACATTTGTGAAAAGCCAATCATAAAATAAGCATTCTTCACAGAAAGTGTTGAAATGGTAAAAACAGTCAAAAGCCCTTAGGAATTGGAAGGAAAACCAGAGGCAGTGGCAGCTAATACCTCAGAAACCCGTGGCTTTTGCTCCTCTCTTCGACCTGAGAGCTTCCTGGGCAGGGGCGACTCTTCCAATTGCATCCGGCTGGGATGGCCCTGGCACAGAGTCCCCTCGGGTCCCCTCAGATGTGGGAACTCACCATGGCTCTGCTCCTCTCTCTTTCAGCCCTTGAAGGCATGGAAAATGACAACAGCGTCGCCATCGCAAGCCTGGCAGGTCAAGCATTGTACATCCTCCAGGAAGCAGAGAGCGCTCCATATTCCCACTTTGACAGCCTGCGTGATCGGCTCTGCAGGGCATGGGGGAGACGGCCTCGTCTGTGTGGGCTCGGCTGGCTGCGCTGCTGCAGCTCTGCAGAGAGCTGATCCCTGAGGCTCTGTCTGCAGGGGCCACCCGAGCCAGCAGGACTGTTTTGTTTCTTTAAAATTGCTCTTTTCTTTCTTTTTGTTTGTCTTTAGCTTATAAATATAGGATGTGTTGCTATAGACAGACTCCCAGGATCTTTCTTTGGCTGCCCAGGCTCTGCAGGGCCGAGGGGAAGAGGGAGAAAAGGGTTCCTGGGCTCAGGCACCTGCCAAGGCATGCAGGGTTGCAGGGAAAATGGCCAGAAGCCCCTTGGCCTTTGGTGGTTCTGCTGAAGCCTTTGTGCTGCCCACAGAGCAGATGGGCAGGGGCTGGAGCTGTGGGGATCTCTGTGAGAGCGGTGCCTGGAGATGGCCACAAGCCCTGTCCCAGGCAGGAAGCGCCATCCGTGTCCTCCTGCCCGTGTGTTGCTGGCTGGATTGCTGAGGGCTCCCAGGTGCCTCTTGATGGGGCTCCTCTGGAGCTCCTGTGGGGCTGCGGCGCTGCTGCCGGGCAGGTTGGCTGGGCTGGGGAGACCCTGAGGGGACGGGACCACGAAGGGATGAGGGGCTGCGGAAGCCCTGACAGGACGAGGCAGTGGGAAGGCACGGGGGGACACGTGAGGAAGTGGGTAACATTGGCTTGGGGAGGAAAGTGGGTTGGAGCCAAAGAGACCACTCACCCCAATATTCATGTGGCAAAAAGAGCACGTTTATTCTCAAGCCCTTCCTTCTAAAGGGCCTTTGAAAACCCAGTCTGGATGATTTCACTGCTCTGATCTCTGTGCCCCTTCAGATTCTGGCCTGGGCAATGCCTGCAGCCTTGGGAGAGATGTGATGGGCCCGGCCCCTGTCAGTCAAAGCAGGGCTGGTACATTCACCCCGTACAAGCCAGCCTGCACGGTGACACACGGCAATAGAGTGCAAGGCACAGCTCCGGGAGCTCCCCGTGAACCTCAGCTCTGGGACCACTGTCTGCCCCAAGCTTCAGGGGCTGCAGTGGGAGCCCGGCTGGGCTCTGCCCTGGGGCCATCCTGCAGGGACAGCTGCAAACAGGGAGCATTCCCTGCCACAAAGAGCCAAGGCAGGGCTGCAGGGCAGCTGCTCCAGCCCCGACTGCACTGCTGAGTGCTGTGCTCTGGGGCTGGGGCTCCCCGCACAGGGGACTGCACTGGTGTGCCAGAGGAGACACAGAAGCTGCAGCTTCATCTGAAACTGGTGCATGGGCTGGGAAGATTGGGGAGGCTCAAGGGGATTCACAGAGCTCATCCTGCTGCAAGGATGAGGAAAAGGGAGCGGGAACTCAGCAGTGAGGAGAGCTGGGGGCTGGAGAGCAGCTCTGAATGACACTAAAATCCCACCAGGCCTCTGAGACATTGCTGCTCCTCAGCCAGTGACAGGATGAGTCCCTAAGCCTGGGGCTCAGCCTTCCTCATGGCGAGGGGCACCAAGGAAGGCAACAGTGTGATGGAGACTGGAATGGGCTGGGAGCTCACTGGGGGAAAATAGGGAGCAGCTGGGGAGTAAAAGGCAGGTGGGGGAGAGAACTGGTCAGAGAAGGGCTGAGGTACAGCTTGAGCAAGCTGCAAAATGTCATTTGGGGTCATCCTAGATTGATTTAATTTCAGAAGTTATTGAACAAGTTTATTTTTTGGGTGGTGCCATGTTTTCCCTTGGAGGTGTACACTCTGCAAACTTGATCTGTGTTTCTGAAATGCTCAAGCCAGTCTGTGCTGCAGGGCACCCCATTTCTCATTTGGCTGATTGTGGCCCGGTGCTGAGCTCCAGCAGGGCCCTGGCAGAGCCCAGAGCAGCCTCAGCACCCGCAGAGCCCGGCTGCAAGGAGAGAGACCAGAAAGCCCCGTCAGCTGAAGGCTCCTATCCCCTTGTCCCAGCCACCTGCGGTGCCCAGGCCATGCTGGCCGTGCCAGAGCTGTGCCCAGAGCTGCCCTTCACTGCTGCCTTTGGGAGCAGAGCAGGAGGGCAGGACATGTGCCCAGCCTGCAGCCAGCCACGGCACCTCCAGCCCTCAGCAGCTGCCCAGAGCAGGACGCTCCTGTGCTCGCTGCCATCTCCCCAAAGCTCTGACCCCACCATCCCCAGCAGACAGGACCCACCTCACGCCATCCCCCGCTGGAAGAAAAGCTGCTCCCAAACGATGCCCTCAGCCTTTTCCAAGGGCACTGCCCATCCACGCCGCAGCTGCTCCTAAGAACGTCCTGATCCAGACTGGGCCCCATCTGGAATGCTTCCTCTAGAAAAAGAAACGTCAAATTATTGAAAATAGGTTACAGTCAAAAAGGGGAAAAAGAAAAAAGGTCAAAGATCTTATCTCTGTCAGGGCCTTAAAGAAGGCCCAAACCCTGCATGCCAAGGAAAAACCCACCATGGTTGGGGAATCCCAGGCTTTCTCCCTTCCCCTGCACTGCCCCCATGGTGGTCCTAAAGCAAACAAGGGCAGTGGAGCAGCCCAAGCCCTTCCTTGCCTGCAAAGCAAAGCAGCCCCTGCACAGGGTCTGGAGTCCCACCTCTGCTCCCACCATGGGGGTTTGTTTGTGTCGGGCTGGCTGCCCCAGCCCAGCCCCAGCCCAGGGCACGGTGGGTGCTGGGGGCTGTTGGCAGGGCCAGGAGCCCACTCCCATTTCGTACCCACCCCAGCCCATGCCCCCAGCCCTGCCAAAAGCAGCCTGCAGCTGACTGAAGGATCAGCTGCATCCGCCCCAGCAAAGGGAGAACCTTTGGTTCCCAGCCAGGCTGCGCAATGCCCAAATCTGGGAGCATCCCCCTGTGTGTGGACTCATCTGCATATTCCCTGTGGAGCCTGGCTTTGAATGAGATGTCAGAATCAAAGTCCACCATCTTCAGCCTGCCGGAGACCAGGTGGAGCAAGAGGTTGTCATCCTTGGTGTTGTCCTCGCTGTCCCCAGCAGCAGCAGCCCCACCTGGGACAGCTTCTCCAGGGGCTCCTTCTCCTTCCCTGAGGCCAGACCAGGCTGTCAGGGCTCTGCCCAGGGCCCCAGCCATCCATGAACCATGGCAAGCAAAACCAGGGGGATGGTGGCCCCCAGTGCTTGCCACACCAGGTCTCCAGCTCAGCTCCAAGCCAAGAGCTGTGTCTTCCCTTCTGCTGGGCCCCTGCTCAGAGCTACAGGCAGGACAAAACCTGTCTGGTTGGCTTTGCCACTGAGTGCCAAGAGATGTGTGGAGCTGTTACCTGCCAGGCCCCTGGATCCAACTGTGCACATGGATCTCTCCCATCTTCTAGGGCAGAGGAACACCCTGCACCCAAGGATCATGGAAAAGCTCTTCTAAGGATGGCCTGTTCAAGGGCTGCATGGACAAACCCCTCTTAATGACATCCTGGCACTCTGGTGAGAGAAACCAGCAATCACCAGTCAGCTGGAGAAGTTGCCCCCCTGCTCCCAGGCCATGCTGGGTGTGCCCAGAGCTGGGCCTAAACTTCCCCATCAATTCCATGTTTTGGAGGAGAGCAGGAGAGCAGGACATGTGTCACCTCCTCAGCAGCTGCCAGAGTGAGATGTTCACGAGGTGCTGCTGTCTCCCAGCCCTGGCTTTGCCCCTGTGCCCAGCAATGAGACTCCACCTTGAGAGAGCCGTCCTGGGAACAAGATCTGCCCCAGATATCTCCTGGCCCCTCCTGAAAGGGTGCTTCCCCATGACCAGGTGGTGCAGCAGGAGGCCCAGGGACCAGATCGTCGCTGCCTCGCCGTGGTAGTGTTGGTGGTGGATCCCCTCTGGTGGGCTGTAGGACAGGGTTCCTGTGGAACACAGACACAGTTCATCAGGGGGATGCTGCTGCTCCCAGAGCCTGGCCCCAGCACCCCTGGGCATGCAGGGGCTGCCCCAGTGGCACACGGTGTGACCGCTGCCCTCTCGCAAGCACCTGGGACTTGTGTACAGACTCAGGGCTGGAAAAGAAGCCACTGGTGCTGGAAGAGGCAGCAGAAACCCTGGGAAGACACAACCATGACACACAAAAGAAAAACTCACCCAGTAGTGGAGAAAACCCCCTCTCCTTCTGCTTGCATGGCCCCAAAAAATGTTAATAAGCCAAGGCAAACAAGGGGAGCACAGCAGTCCAAGCCCTTCCTCACCTGCACACCAAACCGTCTGGGGCACGGGGTCAGACCCCCCTCTCTGCTACCCCCATGGGGGTTTTTGTCGGGCTGGCTGCCCCAGCTCCAGCCCCAGCCCAAGGCACAGTGGGTGCTGAAGGCTGTCAGCAGGGATGGGAGTTGGCCCCCTCACACCCCACTCAAATCAACCTGGCTCCATCATTAATCCCATCCTGGCTGCAATAGGGGAAGCCCCAGTGCTGCACCTCGGCTGGGGCATGAGATGCCCAGGAGCATCCCCTGGCAGGGCTCACCTGCAAACTGGGTGTAGGCTGTGTCTTGGAGGAAAGTGCCACAGCCAAAGTCGATCAGTGTCAGCTGCCCGGTGGCCAGGTCGAGCAGGATGTTCCCTGGTTTGATGTCCCTGTGCAGGACCCCGCAGCTGGGGCAGCGCCGCACGGCCTCCAGCACCTGGAGGAGCAGCCCCCACGCCTCCTCCTCCGGCAGGAACCCCCGCTCCGCCAGGGAACCCGACAGGTCCTGGCACCGCTCCGGATGCTCCAGCACCAGCACAAAGCTGTCGGGGAGCTGAAGCCACTGCAGGAGCTGAATGACACCAGCACAGCCAGAGGAGACCTTGTCCAGCAGCACGATCTCCAGGGCTGCGCTGGTGCCGTGGGGCTGCGGGAGGAGCACGATGCCGTCAGTGGGGCTGATGCCGTGCCGGGGGTCGGGAACCCCTCGGCCAGCCCGGGATGCTCTGCGCCCTGCGCTGGCCCCACGCCCGCTCTCCCTCCAGGCGTCCTGGCAGCTCCCACCCTGCCGGGCCCCGGCTCATCCCCGCCCGGCACGGCCCGGCTTCTGCCGCTGGCCCAGCTCATCACCAGCTCGCCCCGGCGCCGGACGCGGTTCCCTGGCACCCTTTTGATGGCCACCTGCGAGCCGAGGGCAGCAGCGGGCTGAGCTCGCCGCCTGCCCCGCACAGCCCCATCCTTCTCCTCCTTCTCCTTCTCTCCCTCCTCCTCCTCCTCCTTCCCCTCCTCCGTGCCCGCCGCCGGCCCCGCCGCTCCCCGGGCGCCGTCCGAGAGCCGCGTGGCCGCGCAGCCGCCGCCGCAGCCGCCACTGCCCAGCAGCGAACCCCGCCGGGGCCGCTCCTGCCGGGCCTCCTGCGCCTTCCCTGCGGGCGGGACGCGGCTGTCAGCGCTCGGCCCGGGCCAGGAGCGGCCCCGAGCGCCGCCCGAGCGCCCCGGGCCGGCCATGCCCCGGCGTTCGCTCCCGGCATCCCAGATTCGCCATGAAATGGGAACCCTGAGCTTGTGGAAGTGCCTGAAGGATGCCCTGTATCTCTGCAGGGACACTCGGGCAGAGACAGGAGCCGGAGCCCTCTCTGGGGAAGCCTCCTCCGAGCTGGAATTTGTGCCGTGCTGGGAGAGGAGGAGGAGAGGAGAAGGCTGGCGCTGTGTGGCAGGAGCAGGACGTTTGGGCCGCAGGACATTCCGTCTGCGCCGCTGCCCCGCAATGGGCAGGAACGCTGTGGGGAAGGCTGGGGGACACTGGAGCGGGATATGGATGGAACTGGGGGGAACTGGGAGGGCCTGGAATGAACTCAGGTGTATTGGGAGGGACTGGGCTGTGCTGGGAGGGACTGGAGGAACACTGGGGCTGTACTGGGCTGTACTGGGGATGAACTGGGCTGTGCTGGGAGGGACTGGAGGGGTTGAATGCGCTGTTCCCGCCCCCACTGCCTCCCATTGGCCAATGCTCCCGCCTATCACAATTCCAACCAATCAGCGCCAGGGATCATGGCTTTGGGGGCGGTGCCTGGTGCCTGCGCCATCTTTTCTTTTTGCCTACAACTCCCGTCATGCTCTGCGGCCCCATAGAGCTCCATTAAAGCCGGGACTACAACACCCGTCATGCCCCGCGCTCCACAGAACCTCGGTACCGCCCCCATCTGTCCCTTCAGTGTCCCCCAGACCTTCCGGGACCCCCAAGTGCCCCTCAGCGCCCATTCGGGACCCCCAAATTTTACTGGCAAAGTACAAAAGAACAAGAAACTTTGGAAAAGTGTTTAATACAAATCCAATCCAACTTAAATCACTTGTCACAGCAGTAACTTCATTCCCTCAGCCCATTTAGCCTGGAAAGCCCTAAACACTGAAGTTGATCAGGTACCCAAAACTGTTCCATATAAAGAGCATTAGAAGGAGAGGAAAGAGAGAGAGAGACAGGAAGACAGAAGCTCCACAGAAAGACACACATGTGGCTCCCAGCTCCCGGGGCTCCAGTGTAGGTGAGACACAAACCCCAGGAGAAGGCAGAGTCCATACCAGGGGCTGACCTTGTGCTCCTTGGTTTTAAGCCCCTGGGCCTTCGTGGGCCTCCCCCAGCTGGAACTTCTGATTTCTCAGGTGTTCAGAGCTGGGTCAGCACTGTCCCAGCAGAGTGACTGATTGACAGCTCAGCCCAAGGTGTCTGGGGACATTGATCTCATCCAGCCTCTGACAGCGACCATGGTGACACTGGGGAACCTCATGGAGCCTCATGGAGCCATGGGTCAGTTGTGACAAGGCAGGTCCAAGGACACCCTGGTGACACTGGGGAACCTCATGGAGCCCTGGGTCAATTATGACAAGGCAGGTCCAAGGACACCCTGGTGACACCGGGGAGCCTCATGGACCCATGGGTCAGTTGTGACACTGTGGGGACCTCGTGGAATAAGAGGAGACCATTATGAAACTCCCATGGATCCAAGGGCCCAGGGTGACACTGTGCAGCCCAGAGTGTCCCGGAGGAGCCATTGTGACACTGTGGGTCCCCATGGAACCAAGGGAACATGAGACAGGCTGATGCCTTAAGTTTTAGCTTCCATATTTTCCCAATTCTGTCCTGTATCTGTAACTCTGAACTTCATACAGAATGTCAGCAAGTTCTCTTACAGTGTAGTCAGACAAAACAATCCTTTTCCTGCCCGAGAACCATAGACACCACTGCAGCTTCAGGCCCAAAAAGTGAAAACAGCAGCAAATTGAGGAGAGCAGACTGCGAGGGTGGGGCTGCATAACCTGAAGGTGTAATTGGACAATTAACCCCAATATGGAAATGAACCAAATCTTACAAAAGTGTGAAAACGCGTGACCTGGCGTCCATCCTGAGTGTACCCTCAGCCAGGCCCTTGTACTGCCCAAGTGAATCCTTTGAAGGCCTTTTTAATAAATCCCCACTTTACTCCTGTAACACTGTCCAGCCTCTGCTCTAGGTGGCCTCTCAAGGCATCAAGGCCTGGCTGGCTGGGCCACCTGGGGGCCACCTGACAGGTCCAGCTGACCTTGGCATGTCCAGGGCTGCTGCTCATCTGCCCCTGGAGCACTGGGGCTCGGTGATCTCCTTCCTGTGGAAAGAACTGTCCTTCTCCTCCAGGTGCCAAGGCCAAAATTTGATTCCTCTTCTTAGTTTGCTTCTATGCAAAGATTGTTCCCAGATGAAATCTGCCAGGACAGACAGACCTGGCTGGCTTGGCCACCCAGGGGCCACCTCTCATCTTCCTGTGAAACACTGGGACCCTGTGCTTTTCTTTCTTATGGGAAAAAAACACCTTTCACATCCAGGCACCCATGGCCAAAGTTGGGAATCTGCCTCCAGGATTCCCTATATCCAAGGATTTCTCCCAGGTGAAAGCTTCCAGAAGAGACAAGTCTGGCTGGCCTTGGTCTCCAAAGAGATGATTCCTATCTTCCTTTGAAACACTGGGGCTTTGTGCTTTCCTTTCTGATGAAAAGAACTCTTCTTCCTGCCCAGGTGCTGATAGCCAAAACTGAGATTCCACCTTCAAAATTCTGAATATCCAAGGATTTCCCCCAGATGAAAGGTGCCAGGAGAGACAGGTCTGGCTCTCTTGGTCTATGGTGACCACCTCTCATCTCCTTCCAAAACACCTGGGCTCCACGCTTCTCTTTCCTATGGGAAAAACCATCCATCTCCACCAGATGCCCATGGCCAAAGTTTGGAATCCTCCTCCAGAATTCCCTAGGTCCAAGGATTTCTCAGTGACAAAAGCTGCCAGGACAAACAGGTCTGGCTGGCTCGGCCTCCCAGGAGCCTTCTCTCTCTGCTTCTGGCCCTGCAACACGGGGGCTCTGGGCTTTCCTTCCTATGGAAAAGAACCATCCTTCTTAACAATGAAGAAATGGCTGAAACTGGGGTTCTACCTCCCAAATTCCCTATATCCAAGGGTTGCTTTCAGACAACAAAATACCAGAACAGAATGGTCTGGCTGCTCTTGGCCTCTGATGGTCACCTTTCATCTGCCCCTGAAACACCAGTGTCCTGTGCTTGTCTTCCTATGGAAAAGAACCGTCCTTCTCCTCCAGGCAGCCAGGTCTGAAACTGGGATTCCACCTCTAAAATTCCCTATATCCAAGGACAAAATCTGCCAGCACCATCTGATCTGGCTGCCCTTGGCCTCTGGTGGCTGTGGCTCATCTGCCCCTGGAACGCTGGGGCTGGGTTGTTCCCTTCCTGTGGAGACCATGGTGGCACAGTGAGGACCTGGTGGAACCATGGAGTCCATTGTGACACTTTGGGGCCATGGTGACACCACGGGGCTCCATGGAACCCAGAGACCACATGACTCTGTGGGGCCTTGTGGAACTGTGGAGACCATTCCGACCCTTCAGGGCCTGGTGTCACTAAGGGGGATTGTGACACCTCAGGGCCTCCTGGAAGCAGGGGACCATTGGGACACTGTGGGGCTCCATGGAATGAGGGGAACAGGGAACAGGTCTGGCTGGCTTGGCCTGCCAGGGGCCACCTGACAGGTCTGGCTGATCTTGGAATGTCAAGGGCTGCTTCTCATTTGCCCATGAACCACTGGGGCTCCATGCTTTCCTTTTTATGGAAAAGAACTGTCCCTCTTTTCAGACATCCATGGACAAAATTGGTACTTCCCCTCAAAAATTTCCTGTATGCAAGGGTATCTGCCAGAAAAAAACCTGCCAGCTCTGGCTGGCCTTGGCCTCTGGTGGTGGCATCTCAGTTGCCTCAGAAGCACTGGGGCTCTGTGCCTTCCTTCCTGCAGAAAAGAACTGACCCTCTTGTCCAGGGGCCATGGCAGGAACTGGAATGTGGCCACCAAAATTCCATCTATCCTAGGATTGCTCCCAGACAAAAGCTGCCAGGACAGACAGTTCTGCCTGGCCTTGGCCTCTGGTGATATGAGCAGAATGTTTTCCTTTGCAAACACCTTGGACAGGGCCCAGAGATCTCCCGAGCTGGGTTTTGCAGGCCTCAAGAACATAACCCATGTATGGAGGCTGATGTGCCTGGGCTCAGCTGTGAAGAGACTGAGGACAGATCAGGAGTGGCCTGGCAGGGCTTGAAGGGTGGATTTAGAAATGGTGGAGCTTTGCTCCATAGTGGGAATCAGGCAGGGAGAGAAATTATGCCCCAAATGCAGCTGGGGAAGTCCAGACTGGACACATGAGGAGAGGAATTTCCCTCCCAGGGCAGGGCTGTGGTGCAGCACATCCCCAGCAGGAGCCTGGAGCAGCCCAAGGCTTTGTGTGGCCAGGCAGGGGCAGCAGGAGGCAGAGCTGCCAGCAAAGGAAGGGCCAGCGAGGTGGGGCAGCCGGGGGTGACGACAGCCTGCAGGGACAGAGGCGCAGGGCAGGGACACCGTGGGACAGCCTGGGCTGCAGAGGGCTCAGGGATGTGCAGCAGCTGCAAGGCCCTGACAGAGCCAACCTGTGCAGCCCTTTGGCCATGGCTGCTGGCCCTGGGCCTGAGGCCACGAGGGGACAAGTGACCCTTGAAGCCCTGGGGCCTCAGTGCCTCCTTGTCCCTGCTCAGCAGCCTGGCAGGGGCCGCCCCATGGTCCTGCCCTTGGCACTGCACATCCCCACATGCCAGTGCCCATCCCGGGAAGAGCCCTGAGCAATGAGGGAGGGACAGGATCTGCCTTGCCAGGGGCTGGGGCTCAGGCCTGGGCCCTTTGCACTCCTGAAACACATCCAGGTTTGCTCAGCACCAGAGACACCTTTCCCTTGCTTGTGCCCAGCTGTCATCACTGCCTCCAGTGTTCTGCTCTGACTGGAACCTTGGTACACTTTCTGAGTCGTGTCCTCAGTGGGACCCATTAAAACTTCAAGAAACTTTGGAGTTTTAATTTAACTTTGAGTTTTTGAGAAGTTTTTTTTAAGACTCTCAAGGGCTGAGACTGATGTAAATAACACAAAAGCCCTGAGGGGGTCATTAAAGTTTTCTTATTCGAGTTGTGGAGAAAGATTTTAAAGTGCTTGTAAGAAATACACATTCCTATTTTAAAGGGTGTATTTTATTACATTTATCTTTAGATCAGAGGCGATTGCAGCATTCTGTGATTGATATTGAGCCAGGGTCTCCCCTCAGAAGCTCTGGCCTGCTCAGAGAAGCTGTGCCCTGAGCTCTGGCCCAGCGTGGACAACCTTGCTCCACATTGCCCCAGCCCATCCTGTCTGTCCTCACTCACCTGGGCCCTGCTGTGCTCGCAGAGCTGGCTGCACCCAGCCTAAGAGGGGCTTTCTCTTTTTCGATGTTTGGAGCAATCTAAAATTCCTGAGTTTCCCCATGAAAACAGACACCTTCCTCAGGTGTGTGCCAGCCCAAGGTGCCACCAAAACCACTCCAGATCGGGCTTGGGCCAGCTGTGAGGGTGGATCATCAGCCCCAGCTGCACTGGGCACTGCAAGGGGCTGTGGCCATGGGCACTGCACTGACCCCACTGCTGGGTTTGGCTGCCACGGCAGCCCTGAGAAATTAAACTGTCCTTGGAAACATTGGGGAGGACTGGGACATACTGGGGAACACTGGGAATGCTGTGGGGTACACTCAGACACACTGGGAATGAAACTGGGAGTGAAACTGGGAGTGAAACTGGGGGATACGGGGACAAACTAGGGACATTGTGGGGAAGACTGGACAATACTGCGGCATACTGTGGATGACATTGGGAGGAACTGGGAGGGCCTGGGAATGAACTGAGCTGGGTTGGGAGGTGTTATAAATTGTGACACGACAATTTGAAGTGTCTTAATTCAATAAAGCAATTTTATTTAAAATAGCAAGCGAGTAAGGCAGGCAAAGCACAGCGCTGGGCAGCCGGGGAGTCTCCTGCTCCACCAACGGCGCGCAAAAATGTTCTGTCCCAACCTTCCTTTTATCCCCCCCCTTTTCCTTGCAGGCGTGACTCTCCAGATGTAGTCTGAGTCTGGTCGTTGTGATAGCTTCTAAGTCTCTTCTTTTGAGATACAGCAAGCAGACCAGATACACACACCCAGGACTCTAATCTCAACCTCCTTATCACCTTGTAAGCAAATAAGCATTTCAAAGACACACCAGTACATTCTTATGCAAACCAAGGTAAGCGAGTATATCACAGTGAACAAATGATTTTCCACTTACCTCAGGAGGGACTGGAGGGGAACTGGGGTTGTACTGGGCGGTACAGGGGATGAACTGGGCTGTACTGGGCTGTACTGGAGACGAACTGGGCTATGCTGGGAGGGACTGGAGGGGCACAGGGGCTGTACTGGGGATGAACTGGGCTGTACTGGGCTGTACTGGGGATGAACTGGGCTGTGCTGGGAGGGACTGGAGGGGCACAGGGGCTGTACTGGGGATGAACTGGGCTGTACTGGGAGGGACTGGAGGGGTTGAATGGCTGTTCCCGCCTCCGCTGCCTCCCATTGGCCGAGGCTCCCGCCCATCACAGCTCCCAACCAATCAGCGCCAGGGATTATGGCTTTGGGAGCGGTGCCTGGATTCTGCGCCATCTTTTCTTTTTGCCTACAACTCCCATCATGCCCCGCAGCCCAGTAGAGCCCCATTGGGGCCGGGACTACAACGTCCGTCATGCCCCGCGCTCCACAGACACCCCTCCCCCCCCCCCCCCCCCCCCAGTATGCGCTCCCATCTGTCCCATCAGAGTCCCCCAGACGCTCCGGGATCCCCAAGTGCTCCTCAGCGCCCAATCGGGACCCCCCAAAAGCGTTCTCGGATCCCCTGAGTGCTCCCAGCCCCACAGAACCCCGGAACAGCCACTTCCGGGAATTCCTCTCCTCTCATCCCCCACGGCTCCAGAGCCCCTCAGAACACAGTTCCGCGCCTAAAATTCCTGCCACGCCCTGCGCCCTAAGGAACCCGGTTAAATCTGCCTAAGCCCCCCACGAGTGCTCCAGAGTCCCGGGGAGCTCAAGTCGCAACTCGGATGCAAAAGTGTCCCCCGAGGCCTTCTCGGGCCCCAAACGCCGCGTCCGAGCCACTTCCGGGACTACAGCTCCCATCATACCCCGCGGCGCACGGGCAGCGCTGTTCCAGCCGGGACTTCATCTCCCGTCATGCCCCGCGCCCCACCGAGTGCCGCTGTCGCTGTGCCTGGAACTCCCGTGATGCTCCGCGGCCCCGTTACACCGCATTGTACCCGCGCCTACAACTCCCATCAGCCCCCGCGCCCCAGCGAGCCCCGCCCGAGCCCCCCGAGTGCCCAATCAATAGCAATAGTGCTCAATGAATTAATGAAGGGAATTGTGTTACTTAGAACCAATGACCAATAATTTTTTGGTTACAAAACACATATAGAGATTTTTTTATACAAGCATTAAAATGAAATAATAAAATATCGAATAATATTTTTATGCATAAGCAAAATAATATTTTAATTGTTATTAAGCTAAAATTAATTAATTGAATTCATTTATTAAAATTTAATTAAATTTTAATTATGAAGAAAAATGCATCATTTTTAAAAAATGTTTTGGCATGTCAGTCTCAGGTGGGCAATATCTGTGGGTAAGGGGCATGTGGTAAATGGATGTGATTCATGCTGAATAAGTTGTGTCCTAGATTGCAAGGCAAGATGTATTCAATTGCCATCTGTTAGAGTTTGGTTCACTGCATTGTTTATTTTATCTTTTAATTTTCTTCCCTAATAAAGAACTGTTATTCCTGCTCCCATATTTTTGCCTGAGAGCCCCCTTAACTTTATAGCAGTTTACAGGGAGGGGGTCTACATTTATTTTTTTCCGCATTTCAGGGGAGGCTCTTGCCTTCCTTAGCAGACTCCTGTCTTTGCAAACCAAGACAGATTTTGGCACCCAACGTGCAGCTCGAAGGCAAAGAAACAAAAAAGGGAATAACAGTTCTTGAGTAATCCAATTTTTGATTTTTGTGTGCTGCTACAGAAACCTGGCTAGGGGGCACCCTGTGCTCCAGCCTGCCCTGGTTTGGGTGACACGGAACCGTGGCTGCATTTCTCCATTTTTAAGCCCTGATCTAAACATGGCTCCTACAGCCAAGGCTGCTGTGGCTGTTCTCCGGTTTGTTTTATGGGTGAATAAGGGGAAGAATTCATGGATTTTTAACTTCCTCTGGGAAGCAGGCACATGGATTCACAGCTATCACACACTAACTGTGTGCTTTTGGGGTTAGTTTAATAATGGCACCTACTGTGAGGAAATGACACCGGGGGAAATTTTCTCCCAAGCCTTTAACCATCTCTTCGGGGCTGCCCCACCAGTTTGTGAAGGGCTCAGATCCACTCCAAATACCAATGATATCATACAGGGGCTGTGTTGCTGTTAGCCCTGTTCTATTTGGCACTGAGAGACAAGGGAAGATTAACCTGGATAACCACCCTGACACCCACCCCAGAACCTGACACGGCCCCAGAGACCAGGGATGCTGCTGCCCCAGAGCCTGACCCTGCCCCACAGCCCACCCAGATATGAACCACCCAGACTGGGTGGGGGTCTGGTGAGGGAGATGCAGGAGATGCTGAAGGAGTGCATTTCCCCAGTTGGTCAGAAGCTCTCCCCCTGCCCCAAAAAAGGAGAGTCTGATGGGGCAGCAGTGGAACCCACAAATGTTACATCTGTCCAGGTTCCAGCTGAGCCACAAAGGCAGCCACAGCCAGCAGCAGTCACTGCTGGAGGTCTGAGATGGAATCAGAGCACCCAGATAAGGGAAGGCCCTCACAACTCACAGGGGAGCCAGAGGTTGCGATTATCACCAAAACCCTGACGTACAAAAGTCTCCGTAAGCTGCACAAGGACATTGAACGACGGAGACGTGAGGCTTATACAACCTGACTGCTTCAAGTCTGAGACCTCATGGGTACAGGTGTGCAGCTGGATGGTGGTGAGGCAAGGAATTTGGGACCCTTGACCCAGGACTCAGGTATGAATTCGATTTTTGTAAGGGAGCCAGGGTCCCTTTCCCTCTGGGAGCGGATTTTAATGAGTGTCAGAGAGAGGTTTGTCCACAGGGTGAGAATGAAGGAGCACCAACACAGAACGTGCTGGAAAACCATTAAGGAAGGGATCCAACAGCTGATGGAAGTGGCAGCATTGGAGGTACTCTTTGGGAGGGATGGACAGCATGATAATGACCCTGACAAGGTCAGGTGCACAGGGCAAATGCTGTGGAGTCTGGCAAGGCTGGGGCCGTCTCAGTACACCACCTCCATTGCCACAATTAATGCCGATAACAGCCGAGAGACAGTGGGCTCTGCTGCCAACAGCTGAGAAATTGTGAGAGTATGATCCATGGCCCAGTGCAGGCTCATGGCTCTGCTGTGGGCAAGGAACTCAAAGAGGAGATGAGGGAGATGAGGGAGGAGGTGAGGAGGAACAGTTCCCACATTGCCCCAGTGCGAGTCACAGGCCCCAAAGTCAGAGCCCAACATTCCCCAGCCAGAGAGAGAGGGTACGCCCCACGGGCTGGCCTGGAGCTCTTTCTGCGTGACCATGGGGAAGACATGGGAAGGTGGGATGGGAAACCCATTTCTGTCCTGGCACCGCGGGCGCGTCAGCTCAAGGAGGGAAACACTGACTGAGCGAATTCCAGTAAAGTGAAGGCAGCCTCAACCTCCCATGACCGAGCTGCCGAGTATGATTTGTCAGATCACCTTTAAAATACCTCTACCATGTATGCCTAGGAAAGAAATAATAACCAGGTTTAGAGGGGCCCTGTCTCTAGCCAGGGAGAGGCACTGGAAAACTGGATCTTTTGGTCAGTGTGGGTCCAATGTCCTGGCATGTCTGAGTCACAAAAATATGAAGCCTTAGCTGATACTGGTCATGTGCAATGTACCCTAATGCCATCAGGACACGTGGGGGCAGAACCTGTTTCCATTGCTGGGGTGACGGGGGGGATCACAGCAATTGACCCTGGTGGGAGCCGAGGTGAGCCTGACTGGGAAGGAGCAGCAGAAACATCCATTGTGAGGAGCCCAGAGGCCCCGTGTATTCTGGGCATAGACTTCCTCCAGAACTGCTGTTACAGAGACCCAAAGGGATTCAGGTGGGCTTTTGGCATAGCTGCTGCAGAGGCAGAGGACATTAAGCAATTGAACACCTTGCCTGGACTATCAGAAAACCCATCTGCAGTAGGACTCCTGAGGGTGGAAGAGCTACGAGTGCCAATTGCCACCTCAACAGTGCACAACCGTCAATATCAGACAAATCGAGATGCTTTGATCCCCATCCACAGAATGATCCATGAGCTGGAGAGCCAAAGGGTGGTCAGTAAGGCCCACTCACCCTTCAACAGCCCCACTTGGCCTGTGCGAGCCCCACTTGTCTGACAGAGAATGGAGATTGACTGTGGACTTGAATGAAGTGACTCCACTGCTGAGCGCGGCTGTGCTGGACATGCTGGAACTCCAGCATGAGCTGGAGTCCAAGGCAGCAAAGTGGTACACCCCTGCTGACATTGCTAAGGCGTTTTTCTCCATTCCTCTGGCAGCAGAATGCAGTCTTCAGTTTGCTTTCACCTGGTGGGGTGTGCAGTGCACCTGGAACTGACTGCCCTAGGGTGGAAGCACAGCCCCACCATCTGCCATGGGCTGATCCAGGCTGCACTGGAAAAGGGTGAGGCCCCAGAACACCCACAATACATCAATGGCATTGTTGTGTGGGGGAGCACAGCGGCAGAAGTGTTTGAGAGATGTTGGAAGATCATCCAGATACTGCTAGAAGCTTCGCCATCAAGAAGAGCAAAGTCAAGGGACCTGCCCAAGAGATCCAGTTCCTGGGAGTGAAATGTCAAGACGGAGGCGCCAGATTCCCACTGAGGTCATCAACAAGATCACAGCTATGTCCCCACCAACCAACAAGAAGGAGACACAAGCTTTCCTAGGTACCATAGATTTTTTGAGAATGCACATTCCCGAGTATAGATAGACTGTGATTCCTCTCTACCTGGTCACCCACAAAAAGACCGATTTCCACTGGGGCCCTGAGCAGCAACAAGCCTTTGCCCAGATCAAGCAGGAGATCGCTCATGCTGTAGCCCTTGGCCCGGTCAGGACAGGACCAGAGGTCAAGAATGTGCTCTACTCTGCAGCCGGGAACCATGGGTTGTCCTGGAGCCTTTGGCAGAAGGTGCCTGATGAGACTCGAGGCTGACCGCTGGGATTTTGACGTTGGAGCTACAGAGGGTCTGAAGCCAACTGCACCCCAACAGAGAAGGAAATCTTGGCTGCCTATGAAGGAGTTCAAGCCGCCTCGGAGGTGATTGGCACAGAAGCACAACTCCTCCTGGCACCCCGACTGCCGGTGCTGGGGTGGATGTTCAGAGCAAAGGTTCCTTCTACCCACCATGACACCAGAGCTCCATGGAGCAAGTGCATTGCTCTCATCATGCAGCATGCCTGTATTGGAACCCCAAATCACCCTGGGATTTTGGAAATAATTACAGACTGGACGGAAAGTGAAAAGTTTGTTCTCACTAACAAAAGAGGAGAAGGGAGAAGTGACACGGGCTGAAGAAGCTCCACCATATAACCGACTACCAGCAGAGGAAACTCGCTACGCTCTTTTCACTGACGGTTCCTGTCGCATCATAGGGATGAACCGGAAGTGGAAAGCAGCCGTATGGAGCCCCACATGACAAGTTGCACAAGCTACCGAAGGAGAAGGTGGATCAAGCCAACTCGCTGAACTCAAGGCCGTTCAGCTGCCCCTGGATGTTGCTGAAAGGGAGAAGTGGCCAAAGCTCTACCTTTATACCGGATGTGGATGGTAGCCAATGCTCTGTGGGGCTGGCTGGGAAGGTGGAGGAAGGCCAACTGGCAACGTAGAGGAAAGCCAATCTTGGCTGCTGATATATGGAAAGACATTGCCTCTCAAGTGGAGAAACTAACGGTGAAAGTCCATCATGTAGATGCCCATGTCCCCAAAAGTCAGGCTAATGAGGAGCACCAAAACAATGAGCAGGTAGATCAGGCAGCAAGAATAGAGGTGTCAAAGACAGACTTAGATTGGCACCCTAAGCGGGAGTTGTTCCTGGCTCAATGGGCTCATGATGCCTCAGGTCATCAGGGCAGATATGCCACCTACAAGTGGGCACAAGACCGAGGGGTGGATCTATCCATGGACAGTGTTTCCCAGGTTATCCATGACTGTGAGATGTGTGCTGCCATCAAACAGGCCAAGAGAGTGAAGCCCCTCTGGTATGGTGGGCGGTGGTCCAAGTACAAGTATGGGGAGGCCTGGCAGATTGACTATATCACACTGCCCCAGACACGCCAAGGCAAGCACTATGTGCTGACCATGGTGGAAGCCACCACTGGATGGCTGGAGACCTCCCCTGTGCCTCATGCCACTGCCCAGAACAGCATCCTGGGCTTGGAAAAGCAAATCCTGTGGAGACATGGCACACCTGAGAGAATTGAGTCTGACAAAAACACTCATTTCAAGAATGGCCTTATCAACACCTGGGCCAGAGAACACGGTATCAAATGGATATATCATATTCCCTATCATGCTCCAGGTGCTGGCAAAGTTGAACGATGCAATGGACTCCTTAAGGCTACCCTAAAGGCACTTGGTTGGGGAACATTTAGAAACTGGGAAATTTACCTGGCAAAAGCAACCTGGATGGTCAACACCCGAGGGTCCTTCAGTTGAGCTGGCCCTGCCCAGTCAGAACCCTTACACACAGTAGATGGAGATAAGGTCCCTGTAGTACATATGAAAGGTATTTGAGGGAAAACTGTTTGGATTAATCCCACCTCAGGCAAAGACCAACCCATTCGTGGGATTGTCTTTGCTCAAGGACCTGGTTACACTTGGTGGGTAATGCAGAAAGATGGGGAGACCCGCTGTGTACCACAGGGAAACTTGGTCTTAAGTGAGAACTGGGTGTAAGATTTCATTGTGATGCAGATGGAAATAGAATAAGGGGTGGATAATCTGGCTTGTAAGATAAGCATGTATTCAATTTGCCATCTGTTGGAGGTTGGGCAGGTATCTTCTGTTAAATTGAAATTTTCTTATCTCTTCCAAGAACAATGTCTCCCTCCGGGGAGATATCTTCTGTTAATGGCCACTGAATGACTCACTGCATGACTGGTAAAGTTACATCATCCCATTGTGAGATGCTTCACCCAGAGGGAGGAGCCAGGCATTCCTACCTGCATAAACTCAGCATTTTTTGGCACATCAGGGCAGCCTCTTTGCTGGATTCCCAGAGGAGCAGCTTCTTCTCTGCTGGATCCCCAGAGGAAGACCAGGCCCATCTACTCTTTCACCAGACCTTCAGAGAAAACGACACCATTCTACAGCATCACCTCTTCAGCAGCATTTCTTCTGCCACTCCAGGAGGAGCAGCCACCATTTAACTGGACTATTACCAACACCCTGACTCCTCAGGGTGTCAGGTTTCTGACTCTATCACTAGTTGTGTTTGTACTAATTACATTTTTTTTTTTTAGTTTTTTCCTAGTAAAGAACTGTTATTCCCATTCCCATATCTTTGCCGGAGAGCAATTTAATTTTGAAATTGTAATTCGGAGGGAGGGGGTTTACCTTTTCCATTTCACAGGAGGCTCCTGCCTTCCTTCACAGACTCCTGTCTTTTCAAACCAAGACAGGTCTCTGGCCAGGAACAGCCTGGTTTGGGTGCCAGAAGCGCAGGCAGGAGTTGAGGCAGGTGAAGAGGCAGTGAGCAGCTTGTGTTTGTAGAGGGCCTGGGGCTGCACCTCAGAACCTCCACCTGGAAAGGCACTTGGGGGAATACGAGCTACAGCTGGAGTGCCTGTCCTGAAAGGACATGAAGGCCTTCAGCCTTGCCAGCGTTTCTTAAGGGTGTGTTGGTGTTGAGCAGAAAAGCTGCACATTTGAGTAAAGGCATTTGGAGGACAGGGGCTTGCTTCTCAAGGAAAGTGCTTCCCAGGGAGCTCCCAGTGAGGCAGGTGCAAGTGTCCCCCTTTGGCTCTCTGTGCTCCTTCCAGTCCTTGAGGCCCACTGCATTTGGCAGAGGGGCAGGGCAAGGGAGAAATCTGTGAAGAGCAAGTTTGGCATCCACCTGGACCTGCAGAGACCAACTCAAGCACCTGCAGCAGCGTGTGTTACCCCCCTTTGGAGAGAGGGGTGAGGAGAAACATCTCTGTCCAGCCATGAGCCCCAAAGCTCTCTGTGGGAGCTGTGAATTAAAAGGCCTTTACACACTCACTTTTCACATCTTCCCTGTCTGCTGTGTTGCAACTCTTGGCAAGATGCATTTGCCTCCTGCTTGCTGGGAGCTGCTGTGGCCCAGGGCCAGCACAGAGCTGGGCTGGGTGGGCCAGGCAGTGTGGTGGAGAGTCTTGGCTGATCTTGGTGTGTGCCTGGCCTCACAAAAGGCTTGGAAGGTTTGCCTGCCAAGGTGTCCTGCTCACTGGCTCTCCCTGTGCATCTTGGAGAGCACAAGGTAGGCATTTCTGGCAGCTGGGCATCAGCAGGCCTTCCAATGGGGGCGTGTTGTGGAGCGAGCCCAGCTGAGATACCCTGAGAGGAGCCCAGGGCTCCTTGCTCCTCTCTGCTGGCCCGTGAGCATCTGTCTGCTCTCGGGATGGCCCTGGCTGTGTCAGGGCTGCTGCGTGGGCACGAGACAGCCGGTCCTGTCCCGCTGGGTCCCAGCAGTGCCTGGCAGCCGTCCCGCATCCACGTCCGGATGCTGGCCAAGAGAGGCCCTGGGAGCTGAGGCAGCTGATTTGAAGCTTTTGCAGGTGCCAACAGGTCAAGGCCAACAGTGTTCCCTCAGGATACAGCATTCCTGAGGGGCTTCCCCGGAGGTGCCTGATGCCACCCACTCCTTGTGGCAGCAGTTGCTTTCCTGTGGAAGGTTCTACCTTCCCCAAGAGCACAGAGGGAGCTGGAGAAAGAGCTTGCCAGGCTGCTCTCCATCCTTTACCAGGAGCCCTGGGTGAGCAGAGTAGTCCCAGCTGAGCGCAGATGTGCCAATGGAAGTGCCGTGCCAATGGAAGGCTTGGTGGGAAGGATGATCCAGGATCCATAGGCCTGGCAGCCTGAGCTTGCTGCCGGGTGTCTTGGTTTGACAAGACAGGAGTCTGTGAAAGAGGGCAAAGCCTCCTGTGCAATGGAGAACGGCAAACTCCCCTCCCTCTGAATTACCAGGATCTTTAAATTAAAAGGCTCTCAGGCAAAGATATGGGAATGGGAGTAACAATTCTTTACTAGGAGAAAACTAGACAACAATTTAAAAAGGCAAATGCAATCGGTACAAACAAAACCAGTGAAAAAAGTCCAGAACCTGAGGAGTCGGGGTGCCAGTATCAGTTCTGCTGGGACAATTGCTTCCCTTGCAGTGGCTGATGAATTGCAGCTGCAGTGGTGATCTTTAGAAGGGTATAGTTTTCCTCTGAAGATCTGGTGGCAGTGGGGCCGGTCTTCCTCTGTGCCGGGGTTGCCTCTGAGCTCCGCCGCCGTCGCCTCAGCGCGCTCCGGCTGCTTCGCTTCGAGTGCCGCCGAAGAGAGCTGCTTCCCCGGGAATCCCGCAAAGAGAGAGGGCCAGCTGCCTCTCTCCCCAAAAGCTACCCCTTTATACAATAGTAGAGTGCTTGGCTTCCCCCTCTGGGTGGGACCCCTCACAATAGAATGGTGTTACATTTACCAGCCCGGCAGTGAGTCAGTCAATAGTATATAAACAAACGATTGCCTCTACGGGGCAAACCATTGTCTCTGAGAGAGATAACAAAACCTGTCCAACAGGTTTGCCTTCAACAGATGGCAAATGGAATACAAGCTTATCTTACAACCCAGGACACCGGGGAAGGCCTTGGAGCAGATCCTCCTGAGTGCCATCCCATGGCATGTCAGGGAAGCAGGGGGTCTGCAGGAGGGAGGGAAACTCTGCGGAGGGATGGGGACAGCTGGGGGTCCTGGCAGGATGTTGAGGGCTTCTGTGCGGTGTTTGCACGGTGTTGGTTTTGGAGGTGTGTTGGGGAAGGAGCTGTCTGGGAGGTGAGAGGTCTAGGCTGGAATCTGAGTCAGTTTGAAGGCAGCATCTGTGGTTTGGCACAGCTTTGCTAATGGGGCACAGAAAGAATATCTGTGACGGCTTCTGTTCATGGTCCTGATTCTGCTGCAGGGAACAAGAGGGGAGAGCTGTACTCTATTGGCCACTTACATCTCTATCCCGGGGCAGGGTTAACCATTTTGCCATTTACTCATTGTTGCCAGCAGTTTCTCCAGGTGTTCCTGCCAACAGCCCCTGCAGGCAGGAGCACAGCCCCCAGTGCCCGTGGGTTTGGCTCCCTCTGGCACAGAAGCCCCCAGGGGCACAGGTCTCTGGGGCAGGAGACGGCACCAGCCCTGCCAGGGCTCAGGGGGTGGCAGGTCTGCTTGGGCAGGGACTCTGCCTCACCTGCTGGTGTCAGCGTTCCCTGGGCCTCAGGGCTCAGAGCAGCATTCCTGCCCTGGCCCACAGTTCCTTGTCTGTGCCACACTCGCGGGTTTGGGATGGCCACGAGCCGGGACGTGTCCTGAGGAGGACGTGCCAGCTTCTGTGGAAGGCCCTGTGCCCTTCCCAGCGTGGCTGCGTCGGCAGCCCTGGGGGCTCCTTCTGCTGCCCTGAGCCCGCAGAGCAGGGCAGCATTTGCTGATGGTCTGAGCCCTTCCTAAAGATCCTGCTGGGCTGTCTCAGACACTTGAGGCCAGGGATTCCTTCCAACCTGGGCCACATTGGGTGGGCAGGGGGCAGCCCCAGCGCAGGGGCAGTGTGTGCAAGGGCCCTTTGTGACACATGCAGCATGGAATGGAGCCCGGTGTCCAAGGGCCCTTGCTGACACGGTGCAGCATGGAATGGAGCCGGGTGTCCAAGGGCCCTTTGTGACACATGCTGACATAGGAGCTGGAAGTGGCAAGAGCACGCCACAGTGCTCGGAGCAGGCGACGGGACAGGACGGGACAGAGCGGTGCCGTGAGGAGCCCCCACACAGCGCGCTCGTTCCTGTCCGACCCAGAGCTTTTCTGAGGCACTGTTACTGCAGTTGACCTCAAGGGCAGACCGCAGGACTCTGTGACCTGTGGCCTTCCGAGGCTTCAATTCTGCAGGTGCCCTTGAGGGCAGAGCGTGGGACTTGGTACCCCAGAGTTTTCCAAGGCATCTCTCCTGAGGGTAACCAGAAATCCAGTCAGTGACATGGGGCAGGGAGCCCTGAGAGTGCCCAAGCTGACCTGGATGGAGGAGGAAGAAGGCGACCCTGCAGCTGCCCCAGCACAGGAGACTGAAGAGGTGGTGCTGTTCCATCCACCACAGGAGGGTGAGTGGCAGAGCCAGGCTGCAAGGCTGGTGCCTTCAGCCAGCTTGGCCACATGCCATGCCATCCCATCCCATCCCATCCCATCCCATCCCATCCCATCCCATCCCATCCCATTCCCTGGGGCCGTGCCCATGAACAGGATGGAATAGGGGCCGGGCAGACACCCCACAGACGTGCTCCGTGCCCTGGGCCGTCGCGGGGCTGTCCCTGCCTGGGCAGCGCAGGGCTGGGCTGTGTTCTCCGGCCTCTCCCACAGCCCCTCAGCTCGGGCTGTGCTCGCTCTTTGCCAGGTGCAGCCCTGGACCAGACACAAGAGCAGGAACCCGCCCTTGGCCGCTTCCGCAGAACAGCGCAGGTACCTGCAGCCATCCCCACCTGGGCTGGGCCTGCTGGCACTGCTCAGCCCAGCAGCACACCTGCAGCACTCCATGGCTTCTTGCCCTTCTCCTACAACTCGTTTGCAAATTCATCAAGAGAATTTGGCAGGATGAGACCAGCGCCATGGGCCCTGGGCTCAGAGCATACTCAGAGCTCCTGGGACATGAGACCAGTGCCGCCCTGCTGGATTTGTTTGTGCAGAGGGGTGTTTCCAGAGCAGAGCAAGTAGGCAGCTGTGGCCAGGCTTCAATTCCCCCATGAGTCACACGGCTTCCCAAGCCACAGTGCTGGCCCCTGTGAGCCTTTGAGGCCATCGCAGTGCGGTGGGAAGGGAAGCACTTCTCTGGGGACCCTGGGAACACTGCTCCCTCTGGCAGCTTTCCAAGTCTCCCTGTGCCTTCTCCAGGTGCCCGCCATGGTGAGGTACATCCACCAGTGGCTCATGGCCAATGATTCTGCTGAGCACAGGCTGGACAACGCCCTGCTGTATCTCACAGAAGCACAGCCAAATGACGAGGTAATGACACTCCTGTGTGTGGCTTCATCCTCTGACAGGTATGGGGCCCACCTGCCCAGAGGGCTCAGGGCACCCCAGCCCATCAGCCTGCACAGCCTGTCCCAGGTGCCCGACCAACAGAGAGTCCCAGGGCCCTCTGGCTGCTCCCTTTCCCAGCCCTGGCATGTCAGCCCCCAAGCCTGCTGCCATTCTCCCTCGCTGCCCCTCAGGGGCCTGTCCCCAGAGGGCTGGGCTGCCTGGCTGCTGCTGGAGAGGGGCAGTGGGCAAAGGCAGAGCCGTCGGTCAACCCAGGCCCCTAGAGATGCCCAGGCCACGGTGCTGTGTCTGAGATCCCTTGAGACGGAGCTTTGACCCCACAGAGCTGCTTTGACCATGTGGAAGACCATCATGTGCATGCCCTGGACTGCAGAGCTGGCACAGCAGATACTCCTGGATGTGCTGAGGAGCTGGCCAGAGCACAGCACGTGCACCTCCGATGGGGACCACACAGCTGTCCTTGCCCTGGCTGTGAGTTTCTGCCTTTGCTGGCCCCAAGGTCACCTCTCCAGCAGTTCTCCATCCTCTTTCCCCCACTGCATCTCCCTGCCTCAGGCGCTGGGCTGAAACCTGGCCTCGGGGCAGCTCCAGGGCCACCAGGCCCGCTGCTCCCCCTGTGGCTCTCCAGGCCTCTCCCTCCCGTGCTTGGGCCCTGCCACACGAACACCTCAGCACTGAGCGCTGTCTCGGGGGGCTTAGTCCTTTGCAGGCAACTGTGGTGATATGGAAGATCCTCCAGGAGTCCTGTGTCCCAGATATATTGATGGTGCATTTCCCACAGTTATTTTTGCATCTGCTCTTCCAAGTGTTCTTCAGCACCAAAGAGATGCCCGAGGAGGTCGATACCTTCTGGAAGGGATGCCAGGAAGAACATGGCCTTGCCACCAGCCCCAACAGGTGCTCCATCCCAGTCCTTCTGTCCCTGCCACACAACCAGGGCAGAAGCCAGTGCTCCCAGTGTGACCTGGACTTTGCTCTGCACTCAGGTTTGCAGTGAGGACCCTGAAGTCCCTGCTCTGCCAAATGGACTATGAGGATGTGGTGGTGTCAATGAAACGCAAGCGTGGCTGGGACACACTGCTCTGTGCTGACACCCACCATTATGCCGTGGGTCTGCTGGCCAGGTGAGACCCCCTTCTCCCCATTGCTCCCTGCATTTGTGCTCTGTGTCTGGGGTATCCCACTCAGTCCCTGTGGCTGTGGGCCAGAGGGACGAGGGATGGCCAAGCAGACTGGGAAAGGCTGGGAGAGGAGGGTGCCCAGTAGCAGCCACATCTCCAAGGGCCCAGGTCCCCCTGCAGGGTGGGGGGTAAAGACAAGAACTGTGTCAGTCTGGCCTGGGAGGGGCTTCCCCCCACTCTGGCTCAGGGTCTTAGTGTTGTAGGAGCAGGCCCCCAGCCGGGTAATCATTATTACTGACTCCATGTAGTGCAGAAGTCTGATCAATAATTAACTTTATTAGGAAACCCATTGTTCTTATAGATAGTTATGATATAGGTAGATTTAATTGGTTTTCTAGTCTAAACACTATCACCATTACTTAATTAAGAAAGCACCCTTTGGTAGACAAATCTCCGTAACATATTCCATATGTTCACAATACCAGGTGCAGCATGTTAAGAATGATTTTCATTCTTTCCTCTGATCTTCTCAGACTTTCTCAGGCGATGCCTGGGAAAGTTGTCTGTTTCTCTCTGAGGCCAGAGAGCTGCTGCCACATCTTAGTGCCATTTTCCTCCTTGCAGAGAGATGTGCAATGAATCCACCTGCTTGTGCAAAAGCATCTCATGATGTCTCCTTGAGTTTCTCAGCAAAGAGATGCTGTACTGGCACTTCCCTGCCCTGCCATTCCTTGTGGAGGTGAGTCTAAAGGCCAGCACTGCCTCCCAGCTCTCTGCCCTCTCGCAGCCGCAGCTGCCTGGGACGGTGCCCACGCCCTGTGCTGCTGCCTGGTCCCCGCCCTGTGCGGTTCTGGGCTCCTTCCAGCCGGGTCCCCTGTCACTGCCCTGTGCCTTTCAGGTCCTGCATTGCCTGGACTTGAGAGCATGCAGTGACAGCATCATGGATCTCTTGTCGAGGCACTTGCTGAGTGAGCGCACAGAGATGCACCGCCAGGTTCTGAGGGCCCTCCTCTTGCTCAGGGATAATCCCTCGCTGGTAAGGAGGGGCAGCAGCTGAAGCCGTGCAGGCAGCGTGGGGCTGGGGAACGCAGTCGCTGGAACTTGGCTGGGCTTCAGGCACTGGGGCAGCCGCTCCCAGCTCTCCTGCCTCCCACTTCAGCTGCCCGAGTGCTGCGGGACAGGCCTGTGGCCTCTGGGCACTGTGGCAGCAGGGTGGCCTTTCACACACTTTTGTTCCAAACAGGCCAAAAGAATGTGGAGCCTGACCGAAAGCCTCGGGGAGCTCCTGCAGGAAAATGATAGTGATATGGTCAGGATGGCCATTGTTCTACTTAGTGACTTGTTCCTGGATAATGACACCCCAATACCCAGCCCCATCGCCCTGCAGCTGGCTAAGGTGCTCCTGCCACTCTTTGACCATGTAAGGCTCTGTGCCCTCAGCCACGGCCACTGGCTGCTGCCCAGACACTTGGTGCCCTGTGGAGATGCAGGCCTGCACCAACGTGGGCCAGAATCAGCTAATGCCAAGGTCTTATTTCCTTCCTGTTCCACAGGACGATATCCATGTGCAGCAGCTCTCCATGTTTGTCTTTCGAACCTTGCTGTCTGCTGTAGCAGAAGAAGGAAAAAAGCCCCTGATGACACAAGTGTGTAAGAGCCTGCTGCCACTCTTCTTCCACTGCCATGAGGAGAATCAGTGTGTGGCAGAGGTGAGGACACCTGGGCTGCTGCTGTTCCCTTGGAGGGGGCTCGGCTGCCTCCTGCCCTGGCGCCTTGTGGGCTGCAGCCTCCTCCTGGCCCTGGCACAGGGATGCTGATCCTGGGCTCTGGGCTGCGGGGACATTTCCATGTCTCTATTGCTCTCCAGTCTTCTCAGGAGACCCTGCTTTGTTTGGCCAAATTCCTGAATAGGAGAGACCTTGAAAAATCTGTAAAGAAGGAGAAACTGTGGAGGTTCATTAAGATCCTGGTAAGGAGGGCCGGAAAGCCGCAGCCCCAGCCTGGAGCAGCCCCTGAGCGCGGTGCTCGGTGTGCGGGCTGGCAGCTGTGCCCCTGCCCGCTGCTGCAGCCCGAGGCAGCGCGGGCTCTGCTCCAGGCTGTGCTGTCAGTGTCACATCACAGACATGTCAGTGTGACATCACAGAGATGACCGTGTGACATCACAGGAGGTTGTGTGACATCACAGAGATCTCAGTGTGACATAACAGAGATGACCGTGTGACATCACAGAGAGCTGTGTGACATCACAGTGAGTCAATGTGACATCACAGAGATGTCCATGTGACATCACAGATATCTGTGTGACATCACAGAGAGCTGTGTGACATCACAGTGAGTCAATGTGACATCATAGAGATCTCCATGTGACATCACAGAAATGTCTCTGTGACATCACAGGAGGTTGTGTGACATCACAAAGGTGTCCATGTGACATCACAGAGAGTGGTGTGACATCACAGAGATGTCATTATGACATCAAAGAGTGTGTGAAATCACAGGGATGTCAATGTGACATCACAGAGAGCTGTGTGACATCACAGAGATGTCAGTGTGACATCACAGAGATGTCATCTTGACATCACAGAGATGTCCATGTGACGTCACAGATATGTCAGTGTGACCTCACAGATATGTCTCTGTGACATAACAGGAAGTTGTGTGACATCACAGAGATGTCAGTGTGACCTCACAGAGAGCTTTGTGACATCACAGGCTTAGTGTGAAATCACAGAGAGCTGTGCCACGTCACAAAGGTTTCAGTGTGACATCATAGAGATGTCATTGTGACATCATAGGAGGTTGTATGACATCACTGAGATGACCGTGTGGCATCACAGAGAGCTGTGTGACATCACAGAGATGTCAGAGTGACCTCACACAGATGTCTTTCTGACATCAAGTGGAGGTTGTGTGACATCACAAAGATGACCTTGTGACATGACAGAGAGCAGTGTGACATCACAGAGATGTCCATGTGACATCACAAAAAACTGTGTGACATCACAGAGAGCTATGTGACATTAAAGACAGTTGTGTGACATCACAGAAATGTCAGTGTGACATCAAAGAGATCCTGTGTGACATCAGAGAGATGTCTGTGTGACCTCACAAAAAGCTGTGTGACATCACAGAGATGATTGTGTGACATCACAGGAGGTTGTGTGACATCACAGAGATCTCAGTGTGACATCACAAAGAGCTGTGTGACGTCACAGACATGTCAGTGTGACATCAAAGAGAGTTGTGTGACATCACAGAGATGTCCGTGTGACATCACCGAGAGCTGTCTGACATTAGAGAGATGTCAGTGTGACATCACAAAAATGTCTCTGTGACATCAGAGGAGGATGTGTGAGAGCACAGCGATCATATAGAGCTTTGTGGCGTCACAGAGTTGTCTGTGTACATCACAAGAGATATTGTGACATCAGAAAGATGTCCCTGTGAAATCACAGAGAGCTGTGTGACATCACAGAGATGTCAGTGTGACATCACAGGAAGTTGTATGATATCACAGAAATGTTTGTGGGACATCACAGAGGGCTTTGTGACATCACATAGCTGTCACTGTGACATCACAAACAGCTATGTGACCTCACAGTTTCAGTGTGACATCACAGAGATGTCCGTGTGACATCACAGAGAGGCCAAAGTCCTTTCCCAAAGCACTGGGGCAGGTGAGGCAGGAGAGCTGGGAGCAGCTGCCTCAGCTCCTGAAGCCCTGCCAGCCCAAGGGGCTGCTTTGCCCAGCACAGCTTCAGCCACTGCCCCTTCTCACCATCCAAGGATTCTTGGTGAGCACTGTGAGACCTCTCTCAGGCTCCACATTCTTTTGGCCTGTTTGGAACAAAAGTGTGTGAAAGGCCACCCTGCTGCCACAGTGCCCAGAGGCCACAGGCCTGTCCCGCAGCACTCGGGCAGCTGAAGTGGGAGGCAGGAGAGCTGGGAGCGGCTGCCCCAGTGCCTGAAGCCCAGCCAAGTTCCAGCGACTGCGTTCCCCAGCCCCACGCTGCCTGCACGGCTTCAGCTGCTGCCCCTCCTTACCAGCGAGGGATTATCCCTGAGCAAGAGGAGGGCCCTCAGAACCTGGCGGCGCATCTCTGTGCGCTCACTCAGCAAGTGCCTCGACAAGAGATCCATGATGCTGTCACTGCATGCTCTCAAGTCCAGGCAATGCAGGACCTGAAAGGCACAGGGCAGTGACAGGGGATCCGGCCGGCAGGAGCCCAGAACCGCACAGGGCGGGGACCAGGCAGCAGCACAGGGCGTGGGCACCGTCCCAGGCAGCTGCGGCTGCGAGAGGGCAGAGAGCTGGGAGGCAGTGCTGGCCTTTAGACTCACCTCCACAAGGAATGCCAGAGCAGGGAAGTGCCAGTACAGCATCTCTTTGCTGAGAAACTCAAGGAGACATCATGAGATGCTTTTGCACAAGCAGGTGGATTCATTGCGCATCTCTCTGCAAGGAGGAAAATGGCACTAAGATGTGGCAGCAGCTCTCTGGCCTCAGAGAGAAACAGACAACTTTCCCAGGCATCGCCTGAGAAAGTCTGAGAAGATCAGAGGAAAGAATGAAAATCATTCTTAACATGCTGCACCTGGTATTGTGAACATATGGAATATGTTACGGAGATTTGTCTACCAAAGGGTGCTTTCTTAATTAAGTAATGGTGATAGTGTTTAGACTAGAAAACCAATTAAATCTACCTATATCATAACTATCTATAAGAACAATGGGTTTCCTAATAAAGTTAATTATTAATCAGACTTCTGCACTACATGGAGTCAGTAATAATGATTACCCAGCTGGGGACCTGCTCCTACAACACTATGACCCTGAGCCGGGGGGGGAAGCCCCTCTCAGGACAGACTGACACAGTTCTTGTCTCTACCCCCCACCCTGCAGGGGGACCTGGGCCCTTGGAGATGTGGCTGCTACTGGGCACCCTCCTCTCCCAGCCTTTCCCAGTCTGCTTGGCTGTCCCTCGTCCCTCTGGCCCACAGCCACGGGGACTGAGTAGGATACTCCAGACACAGAGCACAAATGCAGGGAGCAATGGGGAGAAGGGGGTCTCACCTGGCCAGCAGACCCATGGCATAATGGTGGGTGTCAGCACAGAGCAGTGTGTCCCAGCCACGCTTGCGTTCCATTGACACCACCACATCCTCATAGTCCATTCGGCACAGCAGGGACTTCAGGGTCCTCACTGCAAACCTGAGTGCAGAGCAAAGCCTGGGTCACACTGGGAACACTGGCTCCTGCCCTGGCTGTGAGGCAGGGACAGAAGGAATGGGATGGAGCACTATTTGGGGCTAGTGGCAAGGCCGTGTTCTTCCTGGCATCCCTTCCAGAAGGTATCGACCTCCTCTGGCATCTCTTTGGTGCTGAAGAACACTTGGAAGAGCAGATGCAAAAATAACTGTGGGAAATGCACCATCACTATATCTGGGACACAGGACTCCTGGAGGATCTTCCATATCACCACAGTTGCCTGCAAAGGACTAAGCTCCCTGAGACAGCGCTCAGTGCCGAGGTGTTCAGGTGGCAGGGCCCGAGCACAGGAGGGAGAGGCCCAGAGAGACGCAGGGGGAGCACCGGGCCTGGTGGCCCTGGAGCTGCCCCGAGGCCAGGTTTCGGCCCCGTGCCTGAGGCAGGGAGACGCCGTGGGGGAGGGAGGATGGAGAACTGCTGGAGAGGTGACCTTGGGGCCAGCAAAGTCCACTGGCAGAAACTCACAGCTAGGACAAAGACACCTTTTTTGTCCCCATCGGAGGTGCACGTGCTGTGCTCTGGCCAGCTCCCCAGCACATCCAGGAGTATCTGCTGTGTCAGCTCTGCAGTCCTGGGCGAGCACATGATGCTCTTCCACATGGCCATGGCAGCTCTGTGGGGTTAGAGCTCCGTCTCAGGGGATCTCAGACACACACCGTGGCCTGGGCATCTCTGGGGCCTGGGTTGACCACTGGCTCTGTCTTTTCCCACTGCCCCTCTCCAGCTGCACTCAGGCAGTCCAGCCCTGTGGGGACAGGCCCCTGAGGGGCAGCGAGGGAGCATGGCAGCAAGGTTGGGGCTGACATGCCAGGGCTGGGAAAGGGAGCAGCCAGAGGGCCCTGGGACTCTCTGTTGGTCAGACACCTGGGACAGGCTGTGCAGGCTGATGGGCTGGGGAGCCCTGAGCCCTCTGGGCAGGTGGGCCCCATACCTGTCAGAGGATGAAGCCACACACAGGAGTGTCATTACCTCGTCATTTGGCTGTGCTTCTGTGAGATACAGCAGGGCGTTGTCCAGCCTATGCTCAGCAGAATCATTGGCCATGAACCACTGGTGGATGTACCTCACCATGGCGGGCACCTGGAGAAGGCACAGGGAGACTTGGAAAGCTGCCAGAGGGAGCAGTGTTCCCAGGGTCCCCAGAGAAGTGCTTCCCTTCCCACCGCACTGCGATGGCCTCAAAGGCTCACAGGGGCCAGCACTGTGGCTTGGGAAGCCGTGTGACTCATGGGGGAATTGAAGCCTGGCCACAGCTGCCTACTTGCTCTGCTCTGGAAACACCCCTCTGCACAAGCAAATCCAGCAGGGCGGCACTGGTCTCATGTCCCAGGAGCTCTGAGTATGCTCTGAGCCCAGGGCCCATGGCGCTGGTCTCATCCTTCCAAATTCTCTTGATGAATTTGCAAACGAGCTGCAGGAGAAGGGCAAGAAGCCATGGAGAGCTCCAGGTGTGCTGCTGGGCTGAGCAGTGCCAGCAGGCCCAGCCCAGGTGGGGATGGCTGCAGGTACCTGCGCTGTTCTGTGGAAGCGGCCAAGGGCGGGTTCCTGCTCTTGTGTCTGGTCCAGGGCTGCACCTGGCAAAGAGTGAGCGCAGCGCGAGCTGAGGGGCTGTGGGAGAGGCCGGAGAACACAGCCCAGCCCTGCGCTGCCCAGGCAGGGACAGCCCCGGGATGCCCCAGGTGGATGGAGCACGGCCACTGTGGGGTGTCTGCCCTGTAGTAGATAGGGACAGGCGAACGGAAGATTTCGGGATGTGACAGAAAGAAAGACCTTCATCCCCCTCTCACCCTGCAACGTTATCCATTACCCCAAAGAATGTAACCACACCTAACCCAGTAGTTTTCCACTCCTGACTAACCCTAGAGACCCTGCCAACCCCCCCTGATGTAGCAGAGTCCCCCAAGACTATTTAAACCCATGAGATAAGATAATAAAGGCTTTTCGACCGTCCACCACATTGGTGTCCTGTGTGTGTCGTTAGCCCGAGTAGCCCAGAGGAGACTGGGCTGCCGTGCTGTTCCTTGCAACCAGGTCACCCTTGCCTCCCATTAAAGCAAGATATCTGGTGCCGAAACCCAGGAAAAATTCGCTCGGGTAGCGGGTGTTGCCTGGACAAGAGCAGCGGCCAAACCGGTGAAACCGTGTTCTCGGCGGGGGAGACGTCCCCGGACCCACGATCGTCATAGACGCCATCGCCAGGGTCGTAAGTGAGGTTCATAAGCAATGGGGAATTGAGTGTAAGCTCAAAGACTTTTATCTTGCTATAGCAAGGCTGCTTGAGCTTGGGGCAATTGAACGCCCTGTGGAGGTTTTGCATCCAGAAATATGGGAAAAATGCACAGCCATGCTGGCCGAGGACACGAAATCCTCAGGCAGCGGCAAATGCCTTAAGGCATGGGGCAAAGTCGAGAAAGCCCTACGCAAAGCAATAGAAGAGCAAGAGACATGGAGCGCAGCGGGTACGTGTTTATTAGTTACACCCAAGCTAGGCGTAGGAGCGGCAACACAAACCGCCCCTGAGGGTAATCCGCCCGGGAGCGGGGATCCGGGGGGGCCCAGCGCGTCACCCCCCTCCCCGGACCAGAGCCCAAATCCCCCCACAGAACCTTCCCAAAAATCCGCGGCTTCCCCATCCGCCCCACCGCCGCCGGTCGCTGGCCCGCTGCCAGAAGTGCAGTGGCGCACGGGGTTCTGTTGGCGAAGGCTGGCGGGGGAAGCCAGAGGCACGGAGGCCGTGGCTCGGGAGGAGATCCTACCCATGCCGCCCCCGTATCCCTTTGAAAATGGCGCCGGCAGCCAAGGGGAGGGACAGGGCGTGGGCAGTCTCGGCGCGAAGAGCCCAGAGGCGCGGAGTTTTGCTAATGTGCGTGTGCGGGAGAAAGAGAAGGAGAGCAGCAGAGGACTCGGAGCCAATTGGCAGCCGCGCATAACGCCACTACCATGTAAGGGAGAAACCCCCCCCTGCAGGAGGCAGGGCGAGCCCGGGGGTGGCAGCAGTGCCACCCCCGGGGGGAGGAGCGGGGTCGGAGCCGCAAAAAACGGCACCGAGCCCCGGAAGTTTGCTGGCATTCGACTTCCGACTCGGAGTCCGGCAGCAGCTCCGGCAGCTCGGAAGAGCTGACAGAAGCCGGCTGGGACTCTGAGACGGAGGAAACAGAGCCAACGCAATTTAAAACAAAACCGAGTAAAGCTTTAAGCCGCACCGAAAAGCAGCCACAATATGAACCAGCCCAGTTTACCGACTGGGGAGAAATAAAAATAGCCTGCGCTGAATGGTCCCCAGCCGGCATGGCAGCCCGCCGCGGCGCCTCCACCCCAAACACGCCCGAGAAGAGCCTGTTGGGGCTGCGGGAAGAAGGGGCACCTCACCAAAGACTGCAGGTCCCAGCCCCAGGAAAACAGGAGAGAGAAGGGGTGTGCGGGCCGCACTCAGCCTCCTCCCTCCGCGAATGCAAGGCAGCCCATCTATGCCAACCCCCAGTGAGACGGGGTGCCCTTATACCCCATACCCCCACAGGAGGCAGCCAGCTTCGTACCCTCACCAGCAAATTTCGCAACACAGCCTGCGGTACCTTCGTACCCACTACCGCCGCAAGCAGCGCCCGTGCCGCAGGGTCAGCAAGAGACGCCCCAGAACGGGACCCCTGGGTAGCCCTGGCCATGAAAATAGGAAAAGAGCCCCCGAAGGTGTGGGGGACGTGCTGCCTTTATGGCAGTCAGGACCCCCACGTCATAGGGCTTCAGTTTTAGGCAGACACAGGAGCACACTGCTCGATTTTTCCCCAAGCACTGTAGCCCTGACACTGGCAATGCAAAGAAGTCCCCCCAGTGAACGGAGTGAAAAAGCCGTCCCGAGCTTGGAAAAGCACCCAATTAGTAGCTATAACGCTTCATACAAAAAAGAAAAAAACACAACCCACCCCAAAACCTTGCCCCCAAAAGTCACCGACACCCCGGCTAGCCATACAGATGCCTTCCAGATAAGCTGCACAGCCAAGTCCGATCCAAACCCAATCTTTTGTATACTAAAAGCTACCTTTCTAACCCTAAACGAAACCAAACCGAACCTGACTAACTCCTGTTAGCTTTGTTATAATGTTAAACCCCCTTTCTACGAAGGCATTGCTTTAAACACCCCCTTCAGTTACTCCACAGCCGATGCCCCCCACCAGTGCAGATGGGACACTCCCTGCAGAAGAATCACCCTGAGTCAAATCACAGGACAGGGCAAATGTTTTGGCAATGCAACTTTAGCAAAGCAAAAAAGCAACTTCTGCACTAAAGTTGTCAAGCCCAACAGAAAGACCAATAAGTAGGTTGTCCCATCCGCATCTAGAATGTGGGTTTGCCAGCGATCCGGAGTGAGTCCTTGTGTGTTCCTTGACAAATTTAATGACTCTATCGACTTCTGTGTCCAAGTTCTGATTGTTCCTAAGGTCCTGTACCACTCAGATAAAGAAGTGTACCACCTTTTCAAAGAACCTGACAAACTCCACAAAAGAGAAATAATCACAGGTATAACTATCGCAATGCTGCTCGGCCTGAGAGCAGCTAGCACAGCCACGAGTGTCTCAGCCATCGCAACCCAACAGCACGGACTCTCTCAGCTACAAATGACCATCAACGAAGACCTGTAGAAGATCAAGAAATCCATCTCCTATCTAGAAAAATCAGTCTCTTTGCTTTCAGAAATAATTTTACAGAATAAGCGAGGACTAGACCTCTTGTTCATGCAACAAGAAGGACTGTGTGCAGCTTTAAAAGAGGAATGCTGCTTTTATACAGATCATACAGGAGTCGTTAAAAACTCCATGGCAGAACTCCAAGATAGACTGGCTCAGAGAAAGAGAGACAGGGAAACCCAGCAGAGCTAGTTCGAATCCTGGTTCAATCAATCACCTTAGCTCACCACTTTAATTTCCGCCCTGGTAGGTCCACTGGCAATACTGCTTTTAGCTGTTACCATAAGACCATGCCTGCTAAACAAGCTAGTCTCGTTTGTTCAGGCGCGTCTAGAACGGGCGAACATTCTGTTCGTGGGACAGCAACAAATGCTGTAAACCAAAAACTGCGAACACAGTCAGTTGCAAAAGCCTTCAAAACTCACCTTGCGAGAATTACTCAGGTTTACCAAACCCCTTTTTTCCTTACCAAGTTACAAGTTTGTACCTCGCTCCAGTGCCTATATCTACAACTACCTCATTTTATTTATAAAAAGGAGGGGAGAGATGTAGTAGATAGGGACAGGCGAACGGAAGATTTCGGGATGTGACAGAAAGAAAGACCCCCATCCCCCTCTCACCCTTCAACATGTTATCCATTACCCCAAAGAATGTAACCACACCTAACCCAGTAGTTTTCCACTCCTGACTAACCCTAGAGACCCTGCCAACCCCCCCTGACATAGCAGAGTCCCCCAAGACTATTTAAACCCATGAGATAAGATAATAAAGGCTTTTCGACCATCCACCACATTGGTGTCCTGCGTGTGTCGTTAGCCCGAGTGGACCAGGGGAGACTGGGCTGCCGTGCTGTTCCTTGCAACCAGGTCGCCGTTGCCTCCCATGAAGGCAACACTGCCCGGGCCCCTCTTCCGTCCTGTCCATGGACATGTCACCAGAGTATGGGATGTGACGGGATGGGATGGGATGGGATGGGACGGGACGGGACGGGACGGGACGGGACGGGACGGGATGGGATGGGATGGGATGGGATGGGATGGGATGGGATTGGGCCAAGCTGGCTGAAGGCACCAGCCTTGCAGCCTGGCTCTGCCACTCACCCTCCTGTGGTGGATGGAACAGCACCACCTCTTCAGTCTCCTGTGCTGGGGCAGCTGCAGGGTCGCCTTCTTCCTCCTCCATCCAGGTCAGCTTTGGCACTCTCAGGGCTCCCTGCCCCATGTCACTGACTGGATTTCTGGCTACCCTCAGGAGAGATGCCTTGGAAAACTCTGGGGTACCAAGTCCCACGCTCTGCCCTCAAGGGCACCTGCAGAATTGAGGTCTCGGAAGGCCGCAGGTTACTGAGTTCTGTGGTCTGGCCTCGAGGTCAGCTGCAGGAATAATGCCTCAGAAAACATCCGGGTCAGACAGGAATGAGCGCCCTGTGCGGGGGCTCCTCACAGCACTGCTCTGTCCCGTCCTGTCCCTTCGCCTGCTCCGAGCACTGTGGCGTGCTCTTGCCACTTCCAGCTCCTATGTCAGCATGTGTCACAAAGGGCCCTTGGACGCCGGGCTCCATTCCATGCTGCACCGTGTCAGCAAGGGCCCTTGGACGCCGGGCTCCATTCCATGCTGCATGTGTCACAAAGGGCCCTTGGAAACACTGCCCCCTGCGCTGGGGCTGCCCCCTGCCCACCCAAAGTGGCCCAGGTTGGAAGGAATCCCTGGCCTCAAGTGTCTGAGACAGCCCAGCAGGATCTTTAGGAAGGGCTCAGACCATCAGCAAATGCTGCCCTGCTCTGCGGGCTCAGGGCAGCAGAAGGAGCCCCCAGGGCTGCCGACGCAGCCGCGCTGGGAAGGGCACAGGGCCTTCCACAGAAGCTGGCACGGCCTCCTCAGGACACATCCCGGCTCGTGGCCATCCCAAACCCGCGAGTGTGACACGGACAAGGAACTGTGGGCCAGGGCAGGAATGCTGCTCTGAGCCCTGAGGCCCGGGGAACGCTGACACCAGCAGGTGAGGCAGAGTCCCTGCCCAAGCAGACCTGCCACCCCCTGAGCCCTGGCAGGGCTGGTGCCATCTCCTGCCCCAGAGACCTGTGTCCCTGGGGGCTTCTGTGCCAGAGGGAGCCAAACCCACGGGCACTGGGGGCTGTGCTCCTGCCTGCAGGGGCTGTTGGCTGGAACACCTGGAGAAACTGCTGGCAACAATGAGTAAATGGCAAAATGGTTAACCCTGCCCTGGTATAGAGATCTAAGTGGCCAATAGAGTACAGCTCTCCCCTCTTGTTCCCTGCAGCAGAATCAGGACCATGAACAAAAGCAGTCACAGATATTCTTTCTGGGCCCTATAAGCAAAGCTGTGCCAAACCACAGATGCTGCCTTCAAACTGACTCAGATTCCAGCCTAGACCTCTCACCTCCCAGACAACTCATTCTCCAACACACCTCCAACACCAACAGCCTGCAAACACTGCACAGAAGCCCTCAACATCCTGCCAGGACCCCCAGCTGTCCCTGTCCCTGTCCCTGTCCCTGTCCCTGTCCCTGTCCTTGTCCCTGTCCCACTCTCCCACAGATGCCCTGGTTCCCTGACATGCCATGGGATGGCACTCAGGAGGATCTGCTCCAAGGCCTTCCCCGGCAGCAAGCTCAGGCTGCCAGGCCTATGGATCCTGGATCATCCTTCCCACCAAGCCTTCCATTGGCACGGCTCTTCCATTGGCACATCTGCGCTCAGCTGGGACTACTCTGCTCACCCAGGGCTCCTGGTAAAGGATGGAGAGCAGCCTGGCAAGCTCTTTCTCCAGCTCCCTCTGTGCTCTTGGGGAAGGTAGAACCTTCCACAGGAAAGCAACTACTGCCACAAGGAGTGGGTGGCATCAGGCACCTCTGGGGAAGCCCCTCAGGAATGCTGTATCCTGAGGGAACACTGTTGGCCTTGACCTGTTGGCACCTGCAAAAGCTTCAAATCAGCTGCCTCAGCTCCCAGGGCCTCTCTTGGCCAGCATCCTGACGTGGATGCAGGACGGCTGCCAGGTACTGCTGGGACCCAGCGGGACAGGACCGGCTGTCTCGTGCCCACGCAGCAGCCCTGACACAGCCAGGGCCATCCCGAGAGCAGACAGACGCTCACGGGCCAGCAGAGAGGAGCAAGGAGCCCTGGGCTCCTCTCAGGGTATCTCAGCTGGGCTCGCTCCACAACACGCCCCCATTGGAAGGCCTGCTGATGCCCAGCTGCCAGAAATGCCTACTTTGTGCTCTCCAAGATGCACAGGGAGAGCCAGTGAGCAGGACACCTTGGCAGGCAAACCTTCCAAGCCTTTTGTGAGGCCAGGCACACACCAAGATCAGCCAAGACTCTCCACCACTCTGCCTGGCCCACCCAGCCCAGCTCTGTGCTGGCCCTGGGCCACAGCAGCTCCCAGCAAGCAGGAGGCAAATGCATCTTGCCAAGAGTTGCAACACAGCAGACAGGGAAGATGTGAAAAGTGAGTGTGTAAAGGCCTTTTAATTCACAGCTCCCACAGAGAGCTTTGGGGCTCACAGATGGACAGAGATGGTTCTGCTCACCCCTCTCTCCAAAGGGGGGTAACACACGCTGCTGCAGGTGCTTGAGTTGGTCTCTGCAGGTCCAGGTGGATGCCAAACCTGCTCTTCACAGGCTTCTCCCTTGCCCTGCCCCTCTGCCAAGTTCTCTAAAAACCCCACAGCCCTGACTTTGCCCTGTCTTTTGGGGGTAAGAAATGGATTCTGGAGCTTTGTGAAACCAAGCCCTGTCTCGTTTGTTCCTGGCACCCGCAGCTGCACTCTCCCTGGACACCATGAACTCAGCTTCTGGAGGATTTGTGGGTTCTGGGGGAATTTTGGGCAATTTTCTCCATCTCTTTGCACTCCAAAAGCCAAGAGGGATGAATTTGTCATCACAAAACCACTCAATCCCACTAAAAACAACTGAATTTTAACGTATAAAGCACAATCCCACCTCAAATTGCATGTTCTGACCTCAAAAAAACTCAATCCCACACAAAGCTCACTTGATTCCACAGCTGCCAGGGTGAGATGGGGTTGGGAGGAGATTTGGAGAAGTGGGATCCCAGTTTGGAGTGGTAGGATGTATTTCATAGCGAAGAAAACTTTCAGAGTTACTGATTTATGTCCCCTTCATTTTCAGTCAGTTTTGTTTCTAGAGTGGCTCCTTCTCAGCTGATTAAATTCCTATAAAAATATATTTTTTTAAATCAGCTGGCCCAAACAATCCAAAAACCAATATCCATATAACACCACCCATCTGCAATTATATTTTTTAAAACAACTTTAATTTTTTTAGAGTGTTTAAGGGTGTTTTTAAAGTTTATCGTTTGGTTAAATTGTATGAGACATTATAGTGGTGTTTGGTTTCGTGTTTAGTATATTTGTATTATGAATTGTTTTACTAAGGTGTGTTCCATTGTATGTTTAGATTGGCCGGTGCTGCGAGAGGCGCTGGGCTCTGCCTGGCAACTGATGAGTCAGAGCCGTCCCGGGCGCTGATTGGCTGAAAATCGCCGGGCAGGAGCAGCGCCGAGTTTCTGCCCGGGAACTGAATCGTCATCAACGCCGCGCGCTCTGATTGGCCAGGATCTGCTTCGGGGCGGGGCCGGGAGGAACTGGGGACCCCCAGGAGCCCCCCGGGTTTGGGGGTTTCCATCCCCCCTCGGCCCTCGGGGCGGCCTTGGGGCCACCCCAACACCCCAAAATGGGGAGGGTCCCCGGAGCCGCTTGGAAGCCCCAAAAATGGGCTGGAAGCGGCAGGAGCCGCCCCAAAAAGGGATTGAAGGGTCCGGTCCGGGAATGGCTCCGATCCGGATTGGGGCGGGCTGGGATTGAGGGAGGGTCCGGTCAGCGCCTGCGGAGGGGCTGGGATTGGGGAGGGGTCCGGGATTGAGGGGATGGGTCCATTCCGGGACTGGGGCAGGATCGCTCCCTGGGGGTGGGCTCCATTACTGAGTCAGGGTCTCTCCCCTTCCCGATCCCAATCCCGTTCCCTGATCCTGTTCCCGATCCCAATCCCATTCCCATTTCTCTTCCCGTTCCCGGGCCAGTTCCCGATCCCCATCTCATTCCCAACCCCATTACACTCCCACTCCCGATCCCGATCCCATTCCCGTTCCTGTTCTCGATCCCGATCCCAGCGCTGTTTCCAGGGAATGGCTCCTATCCCAACCCCGACCCCAAACCCGGGGAGTCAAACATTGGGGTCAAACACCCCAAATCCCAACACTGGGAGGGGAGAGGTCAAACATCCCCAAACCCAAACTCTGGGATGTCAACCTCCCCCCCTGCCCCAACCCCCAAATTTTAGGATCAAACCCCCCAAATCCCAGATCCTGGGGTGTCAAACACTCCCCAAATCCCAAACGTTGGTGTTAAACCCTCCTGACCCATAATCCTGGGGTTCAAAACATTTGGTGTGTCCAACACCCCCAATTTCCAAAGTCTGGAGTCAAATACCCCCAAATCGTGATGTGTCAAACACCCCCAGCCCCCAAAGTTTGGGGTTAAAACCCCCGATCCCCGACTCCTGGGGTTTGAAATATCTGGGTTGTCCAAACCTCCTCCTCTCCAAAGTTTGGGGTCAAACCCCTCAATTCCCAAACTTTGGGGTCAACCCCCCCCAATCCCAAACCCTGGGGTGTCAAATCCCCCTGATCTCCCTCACTTTGGGGTTAAATCCCCCAAAATCAGTTGGTCAATCCCCCCAGTTTCCAAATTTTTGGGTCTAAACCTCCAAACCCCAAATCCTGGGGGTTGAAACACCTGGGTTGTCCAATCACCCTGATCCCAACGTTTGGGGGTGAAACTCCCTGATCCCCAAATCATGGGAAAAAAAAAAAAAAAAAAAAAACCAAAATCCCAAACCCTGGGGTGTCGAACTCCCCCAGTTCCCAAAGTTTGGGGTCAAAAACTCCCAAACCCCGAGGTGTCAAACCTCCCTAAACCCCAAATTTTAGGATCAATCCTCCCAGTCCCCAGAGTTTGGGGTCATGACCCCCCATATCCACTCCAACCCTGGGGGACACAGTGGGGTTTGTTTGGGGTTATTTGGGGTTTGTTTGGGGTTATTTGGGGCAGCTCCAGGTGCAATGTCTGCAGAAAGACCCTGGGTACAACACCGGGAAAAAAAGGGGAATGGGTGGGAATTGGGGGATTCAGGATGGGGAAAGATCCTGGGTGGGAAAAGGGGATTTAGGGTGGACTGGGAAGGATTTGGGATGGGAAAAGGGGATTTGGGATGTGGAAAGGGGAACGAGGCGGGGAATTGGGGTAGAAAAGGGAGATTTTGGTATTGGAAAAGGGATTTGGGGACAGACAAAGGATGTGGGGAGAAAAAAGGAGAATTTGTCATGGGAAAAGGAGGATTTAGGTTGGGAAAAGAAGGATTTAGGGTCAAAAAGACATTAGGGATAAAAAGTGATTTTGGAGTTAAAAAAAGGAGGATTTGGCATAAAAAATGAGGATTTGGGATAGAAAAGGAGGATGTAGGACAAAAAAAGGATTTAGGATAAAAAAGGGAGGATTTGGGCTGGGCTGAGCTGAATTTACCTGGGCGAGTGGGGGCGTGCAGGGGGTTTTGGGCAGGGTCAGGACCATTTTTGGGGCAGTTTTCTGAGATTTTGGAGTATTTTCTTGGGATTTGGCGGGAGGTCAATGAGATTTGGGTGCAGTTTTATGGGATTTAGGGTGTTTAGAGGAGGTTTTGAGGGATTTTCAGGTGTTCCTATAGGATTAGGGAGCATGTTTATGGGATTTCAGGGGTTTCTACAGGATTTTGGGGCACTTTGAGGGATTTCAGGGTATTTCTATGGGATTTTTATGTGGTCTGGAGGGACTGCAGGGTGTTTCCATGGGATTTTGGGGCAGCTTGAAGGCATTTGAGGTGTTTTGGGGCAGCTTTAGGGTATTCTGGTGCAGCTTTGAAGAATTTTGGGGTGGTTTGGAGGGATTTCAGGGCATTCCTCTGAGATTACAGGGTGGTTTGGAGGGATTTGGAGTGTTTGGGGGCACATTTTGGTTATTTAGGGGTGGGTTTGAGGCAGATTTTTAGGGATTTTGGGGTATTTCAGGCCCGTTTTTTGGGGGTTTGGGGTTATTTTGGTGGGGTTTGGGGTGTTCTGGGTCACTTTTTGGCGAAGGAGATCTCCATGGGTGGCTCTGGGTGATGCTGGAGCCCTGCAGGGCCTCGCCGGCGGCGCCCGCCTGCACCTCGGTGTCCAACTGCAGCGAGGCGATGTCGCGGCGCCCGGGCACCAGCGCAGCTCCTGGAACCCCGGGAACCTGGGATGGGAACGGGGCCAGGAGAGCCCGGAACACCCGGGAACCTTCCCCACACACCCAGGAATGTTCCCCCAGAAACCTGGGAAACTTATCCCAGAAACCCAGGAATGTTCCCCAAGAAACCCCTGAATGCTCCCCAAAAAACCTGGGAATGTTCTCCCCAAATTCAGAAATGCTCTGCAAAAAAAAGTCCTGAAACATTCCCCCAGAATTTCAGAAATGTTCTCCAAAGAAATCCAGAAATGTTCCCCCCAAAAAATCCTGGAACATTCCCAAAAATAGGAATTTCTGTTCCCCAAATAATCCAGAAATATTCCTCCCCAAAAAATCCAAAACCAACACCATTCCTCATCCAGAAACATTCCCCAAAAATACAGAAGCGTTCCCAAAAATCCAGAAATTCCCCCCCCCCACAAATCCAGAACATTCCTCAAAAAATCCAGAAATATCCCCCCTCAAAAATATCCAGAAATCCCTCCCCAAAAAATACCTTAATCCTCACCAAAAAAATTCATAAATTCCCCCCAAAAAATCTAGACATTCACCACAAAAAATCCAGAAATTTCCTCCCTAAAAAAATCCAGAATATCCTCCCCCCCAATCCTGGTATTTTCCTCCAAAGATCCAGAAATTCCCCCTAAAATCCCAGACATTCACCCCCAAAATCCCGGTATTGTCCCAAAAAATCCAGCTCCAAGCCCCCCTCAGCCTCTCACCCCCAAGCCCCAAAATCCCGCAGTGCCCAAAGCCCGGCCGGAATGCTGGAATGCCGGGATTGCCCCAGATCTCCCTGGCTGAGGAGCAGGGGGAGCATCAGCTCCTGGGGCTGCTCAGGGAGCTGGGCAGGAACAGGATGTGCTTCGGGGCTTTGCCACAGCTGGGGGACACGGGAGACAAACCCCAAAAGCTGCCCCAGAGCTGCCCAAAGTCACTCTGTATACACAACACAAAATCTGCCCAAAATCCCAAGAGAAAACACCGAAATCCCAACAAAATCCTGAGAAAAACCACAAAATACCCCACCAAAATAATAATAATAAAAAACTCACAAAAATGCCCCAAAATCCCCCACAGAAAGATCACCAAAATCAGACAAAAATGCCCATATAAACACCCCAAATCCAACAAAAATCTCTCAAAATTCTCACAAAAAATCCCACCAAAAATACCATTAAAATCCCATAAAAATTCCACCATAGAATCCTTGAAAATGCCAGAAAATCCACACAAAATCCCAGGTAAATCTCCACAAAACTTCCACCCAAAAGCCCACAAAACTCACCCCAAAAATCACCCCAAGGCTCACAGAAATCCCTCAAAATCCCCCTAAATGTCACAGAAAAATCCCTCAACAGGTCCCACTAAATTCCCATGAAAATCACACATAATCCACAAAGAAAAAACTGTACAAAAATGCCCCCAAAAATGCCCCAATCACACAAAATCCACACAAAAAATCCCACCAAATCACCCAAAATATCCCACCGATCTTTCCCAAAAAATCCCCCAAAATCCACTCCAAATCCACTCCAAAAATCCATACCAAAATCCCACCAAACCCCTCCAAATTCCACAAAAAATGCCCCCAAGTCCCTTCACATCCCACCCAAAGCCCGAGGAAATGCACCCAAAAAATCCCCACAGAAACTTCCCTCAAAATCCCGGCCAAACCTCAAAGAAGCAGCCCAGGAATCCCGCCCAGATCGCTGCGAGCGCCCGAATCGCCCGGAACAATCGCCGAGCCATCCCCGCCCGGCCCCGCGCTCCGGCCCCGCTCTCTGTGGGGCCGGGGCCTCTCCCCCCTTGGCTCTGCGCTGGTCCCGTTCGCGCTCCGCTCCCGCTCCCGCCCCACCAGCGCTCCCTGCCCTGGGCCGCGCTGGCCGAGCCCGGCCGGGCGCGCTGGATCCGCTGGGACGGCGCATCCCGGCCCCGGCCCCGGCCCCGCGGGGCTCCCGGGGCAGCTCCGGCCGGGATGCGGCACTGCCGCGGGGCTTTGGGCTTTCCCGGCGCTGCCCGGCGGCTCCCGGGATCTGCGGCTTCCCGGGATTCGGGGAGGCTCCAGAGGGGACCTGGGCTGGCTCCGGGGGGATTTGGGATCAGTCCGGGGGGAGCTGGGGACGGCTCGGGGGGTTTGGGGTTGTTCCCGAGGATTTTGGGGGCATCTGGGAGAGGTTCCAGAGGGGACCTGGGGCTTTCTGAGGGGTCTGGGGGAATTCAGAGGGGATCTGGGGAGGATTTGGGGCTTTCTGAGGGATCTGGGGGAATTCTCAGGGATTTGGGGCAGTTCCAAGAAGGATTTTGGGGTTTTCCAAGGGATTTTCAAGAGTTCTGAGGGATTTGGGGAGGCTCCAGAAGGGATCTGGGGCAGTTCCAGAAGCAATCCGGGACGTTTTTGAGGGATTTTGGCAAGTCCTAGAAGGAATTTGGGAAATTCCAGCAGGATTTTGGGGGAATTCAGAGGAATTTAGGAGGTTCCAACAGGGGTCTGGGGTCCTTCCCAGGGGATTCGGGGTGGATTTCTGTTTCTTCCCTGGATTTCAGGCTTTTTCCCAAAATTTCCTGTTTTCCCAAGGATCTGTGGATTTTCCCCTGGATTTGGATCTCACTGTGGGTAGAAGGGGAAGGTTTGGGAGATTCAGGGTGAATTCTGGGGGGTTCCTGGCTGGATTTGGGTGTTTCCCACAGGATTTTGGGTGGGTTCCCAACTGAATTTTGTGCTTTTTCCCCAGAATTTCAGGATTGTTCCCAAAATTTGGGTATTTTTCTGAAGATTGTGCTGTTACCACGGGTTTATCCCAGAAGGGGAAGCTCTGGGGAGTTTTAAGGTGGATTTTAGGGATAATTGAGGCTGGATTTGGTTTTTTTCCCAAGGATTTTGGAGTTTTCCCCAGGATTTCAGGATTGTTCCCAAAATCGCAGGACTTCTACTCTGATTTCTCTCTCACCACGGGCTTGTGGTAGAAGGGGAAGCTTTGGGGGGCTCCTGGTTGGACTATGGGGATATTTGAGGCTGCATTTTGAGTTTTCCCCCCAGGAATTCAGGATTTCTCCCAGAATTTCAGGATTTTTTCCCAAAATGTCAGGATTTTCCCAGGGATTTGGATCTCACCATGGACTTGTCATAGAAGGGGAAGCTTTAGGAGGTTCCTGGTTGGATTTAGGGGGTGTTCCCAATTCGATTTCAGGGATTCTTGATGGGATTTTGGGGGGAATCCTGGTTGGGTTTGTTTTTTTTTCCCTCAGGATTTCGTTTTTTTTTTCCCTGAGAATTCCAGGATTTTCCCCAGAATTTCTGTCTCACCACGGGCTTGTCATAAAAGGGGAAGCTTTGGGGTGATCGGGTTGCATTTGGAGGGATTCCAAGCTGGATTTTGGGGATATCTGAGGCCAGAGTTTGGCGGGTTTTCCCCAGAATTCCAGTTCTTTCCCCAGTGTCAGAACTCCCCCAGTCTCTGTCTCCCCACGGGTTGGCCGCAGGAGGGGAAGCCCTGCAGGGAGCGCAGGGCGTTGGTGGCGCTGCTCATCTCCCTGAAGGTGAGGAAGGCCTGGCCCCGCAGGCCGAGACTGCGCCGCACCAAAATGTCCAAAATCTGCCCAAACGGCGAGGAAACGGCGCAGAGGGACTTCTCCAGCTCTGGGACACCCAGGGGACAGCCTGAGCCCCTGGGGACACCCAGGGACACTCTCGGACCCCCCAGCCCCCCGTCCTCCTGGATCTCCTGGCTCAGCTGCTGATGGAGACGCTGGGCTGGGGCCGGGGGTCCTGCACCGCCAGGGCCGGGACCCCTCTGTGGGGACAGGGGGGCTTCAGGGGCGTCTGGGGGCTGCGACCCCTTCACCCCCTGGCACCCCTTTAGGTGTCCCCAGAGCCCCAAATCCACCCAGACCCACCTAAACCCCCCAGGTACCCTCAGACCCCCCCACTTTACCCCAAATTGACCCCAGACCCACCTGAGACCGCCCAAATCCTATTGGACCCCCCCAAATCCCCCTTACACACCTGAATCCTACCTAAACCCTATGAAATCCCCTCAGACCCCCCCAAATTCCCTCAGATCCCCTCAGAACCCCCCAGTTCCTCTCACAACCCCCCCAAAATCCCCTCAGACCCTCCAATGCCCCTCAGATCTTCCTAAACCCACCTGAGAACGCTCCAGACCCTCTCAAGCTCCCTCCTAAGCTCCCTAAAGCCCCTCAAACCCACCAAAGCCCCCTCAGACTCCCGCATTGCCCCCAAACCCACCGCACACCCCCTATTTCCCGTCAATCCCCCCCAAAATCCCCAATTTCTCCCCAGACCCGCCCCAAACCCCCCCAGCTCCCCCCGGCCCCCCCTCAGCTCCTCCTCAGCCGCGCTCCCCTCACAGTTTCGCGCCACCGCCACGCGCGCGGGCTTCCCAGCCAATAGCGGCGCGCCCCGTGCCGAACCGACCAATCAGCGCCCGGATCCCCTCAGCAGTGCCCGCCTCCCCGCGCCGCGGCAGCCAATCAGAGGGAGCCGGGAGCGGGCTCGGGCGGGCCCTGCGGGCGGCGCTGCCAGAGCGGGGGAGGCGCTGGGAGAGGCCGGAGCTGCGGGAGCGGCTGGGGCGGCGCCGCTGGGGAGGGGGGTCCGCACAGGGGCTGGGGCTGGGGGCTGGGGAGGGGCTGAGGGGATCGGGGCCTTTGGGGAGGGACCCGGGGGGAGTTTTGGGAGGGGTCTGGGGGGTCCTGGAGGGGTTTTCGGAGGGGTCTTGGGGGTCCTGGGGGAGGGGTCTTGGGGGGGGGTCTTATGAGGTCTGGGGTGGGTCCGCAGAGGTTTCGGGAGGGGTCTGGGGGGGTCCTGGAAGGGTCCTGGGTGGGGTCTTGGGAAGGGTCTGGGGGGGTCTCAGGGGACATCCTGGGCTGGGCTCGATTGGGGTCTGGGGGCTCTCAGGGGTCCTGGGCCAACCTTGGGGGTCTCTGGGGGGTTTGAGTTCCTGGAGGGGGTCCTGGGGAGATTTGGGGGTCCCGGGGGGTCCCAGGCCCACCCTGAGCCGGGGTCTGGGGGTTTGGGGGAGGAGCACAACAGGGGTTCCCCTGCCCCGATTTTGGGGGTCTCCCATGGTGCCCCCTCCCCAAAAAGCTCCGAGGGCCCCTGAAGTGGCTCCTGTTCCACCGGGCGGTGCCCCTGACCCAGGACAGCCCCCAGTGAGTCTGGCGGGCTCTGGGGGGGTTTTGGGGGGATTTTGATGGCGTTTTTGGGCTTTGGAGGATTTTGTTGGGAGTTTAGGGGGAATTATTGGGTTTTGGGAGAGAAATACTGGGTTTTAGAGGGGTTACAGGATTTTTCGGGGTTTTGTGGCTTTGGGGACATTGGATTTTGAGGGATCTTTTTTAGGGATTTGGGGATGTTGTTTTTTGGAAGGTTTATTGAAGTTTTTGGCAGTTTTTTTAATTTTGTGGGTTTCACTGGGATTTTATTGGATTCTTTGTGGTTTTGGAGAGTTTTATTGGCATTTTGGGGTGTTTAAGAAGAATTTTGGGGGGGCTTTGCAGTTGTCCCAGGGTGTGGGGAAGGGCTGAGAGGCACCAAAATCTCCTTTAAACCCCTGAAAGTCCCAATAAAACTCACAAAATCCCAATTAAATCTCACAAAAACCTCATTAGAACACCCCAGAATTCCAATAAAAGCCCACAAAATCCCAATTAAACCCCACAAATCCCCCCCGAAAATGTACCCAAAACCACAAGAAAATCCCCCCAACACCCAAAGAAATCCTTGCAACACCCAAAAACCCCACAAAATCCCCCAAAATCCCACCACAAAAAAAAAAAAAAACCCAAACAAAACCAAAAACCAAATCCCCAAAGAATGCCATTAAATCCCCCAAAAATTCCAGTAAAATGCCCAAAATTCCAGAGTTCCACAAAATATTTAGTTATTACAAAATACACACACCAGCACTGAGAGCTGCCCCCTCCACATACTCAGTTACACCAGAGCCAGGTTGTTTTTGGACAATGCCTCATTTACAATCCAATACATGTGGCTGGTCTGGAGATGGGCTGTCCCAAAAGGCGATTCTGGAACACCTGGGAGCTGCTCATGCTGGTAGCGACCCAAGATTGGGATCGCTGGAGTCCTCCGGGCTGATACATCTGAATGCCACGGTTCCCATAACCTCATCAGGAAAAACTGTCCACACCTGGACCTGGATTGTTCAACCCTGGCTCAGAGAAAAGAACTTTAGGAATATGTGTGACTCTGAATAGAAAGAAAAGGCAGATGACTGAAATCCTGGCCTTGGGCAGAAAATTTCCTATAAGAACTGGCGGGTCCAGGAGCGTGGTGAGTGTGTCCAGGGGAACCTCTGCCGAGAGGCTCCTTCCTGTCACGCACCCAGCGCCGAACCCGAGCTCAGCGCTGTCCTATTCCTTGTGGCTGGCTCAGAGAGAATTAATTCCTAAATAAATTTTATATTATTTAATTTTTAATTTGGCTGGGCTAATTTTCATTTATAAAAGGGGAAAGGGGACTGTGGGGAGAGCAGAGAACAACAAATCACAATAACATAACTCTACATCAATAAAGCTTCTCTTAAGATACCCACAATATTCATCGCTTAATTGCAAGAGCAAATCATCTCATTATCTCTCTATTACAGTTTGGATGGAGACCAGAACTAATACCTTGCAAAAGGAAAAGAGGGTACAAAGGTCCCTGTGGTCCCCTGGCCTGGTAATCCAGCCAGTGGGGAAAGGAAGAGGGCAGCATGTGGCCAGGAGTTTAAAAGGAGGCTGTGTCCTCCAAAACTTTGAGAGAGAAAACCCCAGCAGGAGATGTCCCCATGGACTCTCTCCCTTTATTCAAATAAAGATGCAGGGCTCCTCTGGCTCCCTTATGGACACTGGCTTTTCACAGTGTGGTTTGTATGCACACCCGTTTCCTTGTATCGGAGTATCACCAGCCTGCAGTGACTCCCTGCCACTCTGGTCTGCAGGAGAAATGGAACTAATTTCCATTAAGGCCCTCCCAGAGGGAAGGAAGAATACACCCAGAGGAGACAAGCAACCCCTGCAGGCATCCAAACTTCTGCACCAGATGCCGAGTGAGTTGCAGAGGGGACATAGTGGATGCATTTCCCTTAGCCTTCTCCTGAGACTCAGCAGCCGGGGACTTGCACTGCACATGTGTGTTGGATAATACACCAAGTTAAATTTTTTTTCATTTCTTTAGTCAGGCTTGGTTTGCCTTTGCCTTGGGGAAAGGAATTCTAATGGGTTTTTAAAGGGATGTTACACCACTCAAGGGAAATGAGCTTAACATCTCAATAAACTGTGAATAACCCAAAAGGTACCCAAAAACATCATGACCATCGAGAAAAATCTACGACCATCATCCGCAAACAGCAAGGAACGTCAACCCCAGACACTGCCCCCTGGCATAGTTGGAGACACCTGGACTGGAAAAGCCTGAGAAGGAAATCAAGGAGTATGGCCTTTATTAACATCAGAGGTGAAGAAATCCAGGTCCAGTGGGAAAACAAATACTAAGAACTTTGCAAATGGAGACCAATGAACATTAAACAAATGGGCTTCTGTTGGTTTTGGACTGTAAAAGGTTTGGGCAAAATCTTGTAAAACTCAGGTGTCGTGGGATGATTTTCTCGGCCCACCCATGCTATGTGTGATTGAAATAATTTCTGTTGTACATTCTTGGTGCGCCTATCCCTCACAGCCCCCATATCACCAGGCTGGCCGAGATATACGGGGCCCTTGAGGGAAGGCGCATCAGGAGTTGGGCAAAGATTCCAAAGAGGCTTCAATTCCCCTGCTGTGGTTGTCCAAGCTGTTTATTCCATGAGATGAAGGGGAAAAGAGAGAGGACCAGGAAGGGACAAGGCCTCATCTAGCTCAGAACAGGGAAGGCCCTTTGGCCCTTTGCCAACCCCGTTGGGGCAGGAAGGAGGGGACCAAACTATCAGATCCCAGTCACAGGGGTCCCTGGAAAGGGAAAAAGCATAGACCAAGAGCAATGCAACACATGGTGGCATGAACAGCATCGTGGCCAGAATAAATGTCTTGATTCTCTGACAATAAAATGTTGACAGAGGGCTTTTTTTATCTTGAGGTTTCAGTGACATCTGGACATGCCAAGCCCAGCAGAGTGGGAAAGGGCCCATAGCAGCCTCATTGCCCCATGGCAGCCTCATTGCCCCACTGCTGCTTTCCTAGAGGAAGGAATGGCTCCCTGGCAGCCTCTGCTGCAGGAAGGGAGGCGATGCCAGGCACGGGCACAGGCACAGGAGGTGATTGCTGTGCCGGGCTCAGCCGGGCTCAGCCCTCGGCGGGGCTGTGTGGCAGCAGCTCTTCCCCCAGGCCCTGCCCTTGCACGGCCCGGCAGCAGCCAAAGCTGGAGGCGCCTGGGCTTCCAAGCCTCTGGAGCTCGTTGGCAGCCCCGGGGAATCGGGACTCTGCACCAACGTCCCTCCCGCTGCAGCTGCTCCCGCAGCCGCCCTGAGTGCCCAGAGGCCCCAGGCACAGAGGCAGCCCCGGGCGGGAGCCCTGCTGCCAGCCCAGGGCCAGACCAGCCCTGGCTCCCGGCTGGGCAGGGGCTGCACTGGCTCCTGACAGGGCCTGGCTCTGTTCCCTGGGGCTGGGGGAGCTGTCCCAGGGCAGGGAGGGCCAGGGCTGGCAGGGGCTGCTCAGGGATGGGTTTGGCCCCTGTCCCTCCAAGCAGCCACGGCCCAAGCAGCTGCGCTGGCCCCGGGCTCTCCTCCCGGCCTGCTGGGCTGTGTTGGGTGGCAGGGAGCTGCCCAGAGCCGTCCCCTGCTCGCCGGGGCCTCGAGGGGCAGCTGTGCAGCTGGGCCAAGGTGTGCCAGCCGCTCCAGCCGTGCTGGGGAGCCCTGCCAGCTCTGGGCCCTGCTGTGCACGAGGGTCCCTGTTGCAGTGTGATTTCATGGTTTAACCCTGAACCCCGGGTTTCTCCCCGGATCATTTCCTCCCAGGTGTGTCAATCACTCCTCCTTTCCCCACCCTGACCCCTGCCATGCACTGTCTGTCACTTCTGGAATTCCAGAAGGGCATCAAGTGATTGGATAGATTCAAAAGATGCCCTCTGCACCCGGGGAGCTTTGGACCATCCAGGTGTCCTTTGTCCCCTGAGACCTCCTCTCCTGTTCCTGGTTGTTGGTCCCCCTTACTCCTTGCCTCCACCCTTCCCCGAGGTAAAAGAGACAGCAACTATGGCAAGCACATTTCTCTCCCTCTCAGTATTTTTCATAGAGGTGCACAGAGAGAAATGAAAGAGAAAACAGTTTCTATTTCTGCTCCTTGTTTTTCTTATATGGAATGTGCTTGGAGAATCGTGTGAGTGCTTGATTGGATTCTGGTGAGGATTGTTTGAGCCTGATGGCCAGTCCAATCCAATCCAATCCAATCCAATCCAATCCAATCCAATCCAATCCAATCCACTCTACCTGTGTCTGGACTCTTGAGAGAGGGTCACAAGTTGTGTTAGAGTTAGAGAAAGGAGTATGTAGTTTTAATATCTTCCTTTTTATATAGTATTCCTATAAATGAAAATTTAGTCATCCAAATTAAAAATAAAAATAGTTTTATTAGCAGTCAAATTCTATCTAGCCAGCCACGGGAAAAAAAACCAAAGCAACACAGTGCCGAGCCCAGGGATCGACTCTGGGTGTGCAACAAGGAGTCAGCCACAGGAGAGTTTTTTCCCCTATGCCCACACACCTCCATCCTGGCACAAGCAGATTTTATAGGGAAAATTCTGCCTGAGGCCAAGATTTCAGCAATCAGTCTTTTGTTCCATTCAGAGTCCATAGGTTAATAAGATTTTCTTTTTTAGTGATGAGGAAGAACAATTCAGTGTCTGGAGTTGTAGAATCCCCTGACGAAATTTACAGGAATGTTGCATTCACATGTATCTGTCCGAGGATTTCCATGATGTCCATCCCGGGTCGTTCAGGTGATGATCAGCACCTGGGGTCCCGTATCTCTCCAGACATGGCTCATCTCTTGGCCGAGCCACATCCTTTTACTTTGTCCTGGGTTGTAAGATAAGCTTGTATTCTATTTGCCATCTGTTGAAGGTTGGGCAGGTTTGTTACCTTTTCCAAGAACCGGTTTTGCTCCTAAGAGGTAATGGTTTGTTAGTGGGCCATTGACTGATTCAATGCAGGGCTGGTAACGTAACACCATCCTATTGTGAGATGTTCCACCCAGAGGGGGAAGCCAAGCACTCTTTTATTGGATATAAGGGGGTACCTTTTTGGGGACAGAGCAGCTCTTTACTTTGGGGGATTGCCAGAGAAGCAGCTCTTTTCGGCGGCACTCGCAGAGAAGCAGCCGGAGCGGAGTGAGGCGGCAGCAGCGGAGCTCGGAGGCAGCCCTGGCGCAGAGGAAGACCGGCCCCACTGCCACCAGATCTTCAGAGGAAAACTATACCCTTCAAAAGATCACCACTGCAGCTGCAATTCATCAATCACTGCAAGAGGATCAATCATCCCAACAAGACTGCTACTGGCACCCCGAATCCTCAGGTTGTGGACTTTTTCACTAGTTTTGTTTGTACCGATTGCATTTGCTTTTTTTTTAAATTGTTATCTAGTTTTCTCCTAGTAAAGAATAGTTACTCCCATTCCCATATCTTTGCCTGAGAGCCCTTTAATTTAAAGATCCTGGTAATTCGGAGGGAGGGGGGTTTGCCTTCTCCATTGCACAGGAGGCTTTGCCCTCTTTCACAGACTCCTGTCTTGTCGAACCAAGACATACTTGTAAATCAGTTTCCAGTATACACCCGGTCTCACCTGCGAGGGTCGGGGGGACTAATACAAATGAGCATATTCTAACAAGTATCCAATATTACACATTTCATACAAGGAATGACGCAAATTATGTTTACTATACGTAACAGTATATTAATGTATATTAGCCATAGTTATAATAAAGAAATCAATCAGCCTTCTGAATTGAGTCAGACATTGTCATTTCTTCCCATTTACAATAAGCAACCATGCAGTCGGGGAGTTCTGTTGGAGCAGGTGCTGGATTCAGAGGCCCATGGGCCAGAATAAAAGCTCTGGATTAAAACCCTCCATCAGAACTGCCTCCTTTCCTTCATTTTCACTTCAAAAGCTTCTCCAGCAGATGGAATCCTGAGGGAGCGGACCCTCTACGAGAGGAAGCTCCATCCCGCCGCCACCAGAGCTCTGGCATGCATGGACTTGTCTCCATGTGCCCAGCTGAAACATCCAGCTAGCCAGAAGTGTCTCTGGGGTGAGAGACCACAGTTGCCACTATTTGGATCAGCCGAAGGGGCCAGAATAGCCAAGGCATGTCCCGGCCTCATTATTGGCAATACCAATAGGTCCCAGTGTGCCACTGGCAGCTGGGGCCTCAGCCACCTCCTCTCTCCACAGCAGCACCTGTGCAGCCTCACAAGATTGGACAAAATCTTCACTTGCAGAGACCTGTACCTGCCATCAGCCATCCCCAAGCCAGGTTCCAAGATCTCGTCCACAGCTGCATTATCAGCTTGTTGCTGGGGCATGGTGACACCACCCAGAACAGGACCCTCTGTCCCCGAAGGTGCTGGCCCTGGTGTCTGGCCAGGACTGAAGGGAGGCCCCTCCTGCCAGGGAAGGGCTTGAGCAACATCTTTGGGCTTCAGCTCAGGTGGGTGCTACCACCAGCACTGGCGGAGCTGCTAGTCTGGGCACAGCCAGGGGTGGGCAGGCAGCGGCTGGGCAGGGGCTCCTGGGACAGCACGTTTTGGCTTTGCTTTTCATTTTAGAATTTACAGAATTTTAGAAATTTTAGATTTTTTCTTTTTTTAGGAAGAAAACCCCAAAAATTTCTTCACTTTTTCTATAGTAGTTTGGATTTTTCACAGTAGATTTAAAATTTAGAAAAACTTAGAACATTTTTATACTACTAGAGTAAAAACTTGAATTGCATTTAATTGGTCATCTTTTGGGAAGAGCTAAGACAACCCAGGGCACCTAGTCTGCTGGAGAGGCTCTTTTCCCACTGAAGATCTGTACCTAGTGACAACAACTAATGTAAAACCTTTTCCCTGATGTTTTCCAGGATTTCTGACAAGCTCGCCTCTTAGTCTTCAGAGGCAAACTTTGAGCACAGTGGGAACCTCCTGCTGTGCAGGTAGGTCTCCTCTTTTTATCTTGGTTTAGGGCAAATTTGGGAGATGACCTCCAAAAGGGTTTCTGAGAAAACAGCATCCCTGCACCCAGCTAGTTTGGAAAAAATATTTTTTTTTGGAGAAAAGTGGAAAAAACCTCTATATTTAACAGGCAAAGCATTCACCGTCAGGAAAAAAAAAAAAAAAAGAACATTGAAGAGAGCCTGACAGAGGAATGGTTGAACAACAAGGGACATGATACTGTAAAATTAATCCAAATAGGGAGGGCTACGTGACTGCTGCAAAGTTCGCATGGCCCTGAAGAGTAGATGGTGCGCAGAAAGCAGGATATTGAAACTGCTTGGTATGTAGAAGTAGATAGAGAAGAACAAAGAAGTACTAAGCTGTTCTAACTGCAAGGCCAGCTGGACAGGCAAGTATCATTCACAAAGATACTTTTAAGATAATAGTACAAGTCACATAGCAACCAATCATGAGCTCGGCTTTTGCAATATGTATGAGCTAATTAACAAACATATATAAACTGTGTAATCTGTTACAATAAACTGAGACTTGATGATCATGATATCATGAGTCTTGTCTCCCGCGGCATTCCCTCTAACAGAACATTATTAAACACTAAAACCTCTGGCCGCTTAGAAGAAATGACAAGGTCAGAAAATCCCCTCTGTGGGCTGTGGCTCTGCAAACTCATTCTGTTATCAGTCCCTCTGGCCCTGGAAATGCCACAGCCCAGGCCCAGCCTGGTGGGCCACAGGTGTGAACTGCTGGGAGTCTTCTGGGTGTTCAGTCCAGAGCAGGTTTAAACAGTTCCACGAAAAAAGAAAAACCACAGTCCAGAGAAATTCCCTGCCTCGGTTAGCTAAATGCTAACTAAAAAGCAAAGGAGAGCTCTATCCTGCTGTCTTGTCTGTCCACAGACAGCAGAGTCCAGGAGAAGGATGTGGGGGAGCAAGTGCAGTTTCTGACAACAAACTCTGCGCTTCTTCTTGCCTCCCCCTCCACTCTTGGAACCAGTCCAAAAGGTGCAAAACTTAGTTCTGGGCTAAACTGACAAATGGGGATACAAGCATCATAAAGTCGCCCCAGGACAGTGTCCCAGCTGTAACTGGGGCCTCAGGTACCTCCCTCTCAGCATCTGCTCCTCTGAATGGGGCAAAGAATTCTAAGAACGGCCAAACAACTCAGTCAGGGATACATCTGCCCGCATTTCCCATCTCCATGCCCATGCCTGATGTCCCTGTCACAGCTGCATTACCAGCTTGTTGCTCTGCAGATGCTGCCTCCACCCAGACAAGACCCTGTGTCCCTGAAGGTTTTTCTGAGTAATGGCCCTTGGATGAAGCAAAACATTTACAGTCAGGGCAGTCCATTTGTACAGAAGGGGGTACACTCTGGGGGTACAGCTGAGACCATGAGGTCACAGAGGGCTCTGGGGTCACAGCAGGCTGAGGTCACAGTGGGCTCTGGGTCACAGCAGGCTGAGGTCACAGCGGGCTCTGGGTCACAGAGGTCCCAGAGCCCCGTGGCTGCACAGCACCACAAGGCCCCAGCAGGCAGTCCTGGAGCACAACTGCTGCGGCAGCAGCGGCGGTGGCAGCAGCGGTGCTGACATTGGGACAGCGGTGTCAGGACAGTGGTGGCAGCGAGAGCGGCGGGACTGGCACAGGGCAAGGCACCATGGCCCTTGCTCTGCGCCTCCTCCTCCTGCTCCTCCTGGCCGTGGCCCTGCCTGCCAGGGCTGCCCAGGCTGCTCCGCTAAAAGTGGGGGGAATAGGTGAGCCGGCACCTGGCTCCCCCTTCCCGGGACAGAGCTCCCTGTTCCCCGGGAAGCGCTGGGGATGGTTTTCTCCTGGGCTTTAGGGAGGGTTTCCTCTGTAGGAGGGAGAGAGCCCCCGTGGGCCCTGGGCAGCCCCATTTTCCTCTCCAGGGATGTTACACAGGGCAGGGAAAGAGGGTGGAGGGTGACGAGGAGCCAGCCCAGAGCTCCCCAGGCCCCTGTGCATCTTTGGCCTTGCCCATTGCCACCTGGCTTCCACAGCCTTATTGATCCCCTTGAAGTGCCCAGTTCCCTGACGTAAAAGGGGATTCCAGCACAATGGAAATGGGTCTGGTCTCTGCTTCCCTCTAGATTTGGATCACGACTTGAATTATTTGCAAGTGACGGTGAATAACACTTTAAAGATCTTGGAGAATGCTGGAGGCAAGTTCTGCATTTTCCTTTTTCCTGACGGCATAATCAGTATTAGTGTGGCAAGAACTTACTAGTGCCATTTTCGTTGAGGGTTGAAGAATTCTTAAAACTTTTCCCTGCTCCCTTTCTGGAGCTGTGAGTGATTCCCCAGGATCACTGTCAGTGGGAGGAAGGAGCATTTAGCTGTCAGTTTTCTTCCTGTGTGCAATGCCAGTGTATCCTTCCGTGTGCTCTGTGCAGCCACAGAGAAGAGCAGACAGGGAAGGGGCAGGGCCCAGGGCTGTGTCCCAGGGCTGAGCCTTGGGTGCAGCCTGAGGATCTCCTAAATTGCCACGGGAGCTGTTCTGTCCTGCCTTTCTTTGCAGCTGAAACTGTTGGTGAAGGTGGTGCAGCTTCCCCACCCATACCCATTACTTTGCCTCTGGGAGATGCTGAGGGTAGGTCAAGGCCTTTCCCCCTGTGAGAGCTGCCAGCTCAGAGCCCAGAGCTCGGCCAGGGGGGCATTGCTGCAGGTGCCAGGACAGAATCACGCACGTGTGTGCCCTCGCCCTGAGCCATCCCCTCACTGCTCCTGCAGCTCAGTGCTGCCCGTGCAGATCTGACAGAAGCTTCTGTGGCTGTTGAGATACAGATGTGGCTGCAGGGAGGACTTCTCCAGCTCCTTTGCTGGTTACTGCCCACAAGCCCAGCTCCCATCTCAGGGGTGAGTAGTGTGTCCCTGCTGATCCCACAGAGCATGGGTTTTGTGGGATCCATTCCTGGGGAAACGGCATTGTTTTGCTCTAAGGTCCTGCAACAGGAAAGAACACAGCTACAGGACGCAAGAAACCCCATGAGCCATCTGAAAACATGAGGCAAATGCTGAAGGAAATTCTGCAGGCAGGACAAGGTGGGTGCATCTCCTCAGCCTTCCCCTGGGACTCAGCAGCTGGGGGCTTTCCCTGCACATCTGGACAGGCCGTGCCTGGCACAGCGGGAAGGGATCCATGGCAGCCTCGCTGCGCCACTGCTGCTCTCATGCCCTGCAGGGCTGTTTCCCAGGCTGGCCTGGCTGCAGCTTCTCCCCAGCCTCTGCAGGAAGGCATTTGGCACCAGCAGACAGGGACCCCAAATTCCACCACAGCCCATGCCCACCCTGAGATCCTCTGCAATTTCCCAGTCTCAAGGCAGATTAGGAGTAGTGGTGGTGTGGAGCAGGGAGTGGGTCATATCCTACCCAGAAATTTTATGGGGATTTCCTGATCCTTAACCATGCTTTCCTTTGACAAGCATTGCCTCCTGAAGGTGCCACCTCCACTATGTGGAACAACCCCGCCTGCGTCTTTTCTTTTCTCCAGAAGTGGATGTAGAAGCTGGTCTGAAGGCGGCATTTCCCAGAGGAAGCAGTGGCTCATTGGCAGCCTCTGCTGCAGGAAGGGAGGTGCTGCCAGGCACAGTCACAGGAGGTAATTGCTGTGCCTCTGGGCCTGTGCTCTGCTGAGGCTTGAGCTGCCCTCCCTGTTGCTTGGCAGTGCAGACACAGCCCGGACAGGGCCGGCACAGCCCAGAGGAATTGTTATGCTCAGGGCACTCGGGTACTGAGCAGTCCTGCTGGGGTCCCTCCGTGGGAGACACGTCCCGAGACCTGGGAACAACTGCACGGGGTGCCCATGGTGGGGAAAGGGCAGAGGGGGAGGGCAAGGCTCCAGGGTGTCCTGTAAAAGCTCTGCTATCTCCTGTTGTGGCAGGGGAGCTGTTCCAGCAGAAGGACGATGGGCAGTTGGTAGGACAGGAGGGAGGGAGGGAGGGAGTTAGGAAAGGATATTTGCAGCACTGCCAGCTGCAGTTTTCCCCAAGGATTAAAGAGAGTTTCCTTTGTGCAAGTGAGAGAATCCCCATGGGCCCCGTGCTGCTCCAGTTTCCTCTCCAGGGATGTTGCACAGGGCCTGCAAAGTGGATGGGGATTGACCAGGAGCCAGCCCAGTGCTCCCCAGGCCCCTGTGCAACATCGGCCTTGTTCTTTCACATCAGGCTCCCATGACCTTCCCCAACCCCCTGAGGCAGAAGGGGATCCCAGCACACCATGGAAATGGTTCTGATCTTTGCTCCCTTCTAGATTGGGAACAGACCATGGATTATCTGGAAGGCCTGCTGGATTACGGCCTGAGACTCTTGGGAAATGCTGGAGGTAAATTCTCAATGTACCTTTTCTGACAGAATAGGCAGCAACAAGGTGGCAAAAGCTCATACATTTGCCCTTTCCCTTAAGACCATCTCAAGTTAGATGGATTCAGGAAAATCTGCCTGCTCCCTTCTCAAACCCTGAGTGATCCCACAGGATCACTGTCAGTGGGAGGAAGGAGCATTTAGCTGTCAGTTTTCTTCCTGTGTGCAATGCCAGTGTGTCCTTCCGTGTGCTCTGTGCAGCCACAGAGAAGAGCAGAGAGGGAAGGGGCTGAGCCCAGGGCTGTGCCCCGGGGCTGAGCCTTGGGTGCAGCCTGAGGATCTCCTAAATTGCCACGGGAGCTGTTCTGTCCTGCCTTTCTTTGCAGATAACCCTGCTAGCAAAAGTGATCTGGCTTCCCAACCCACGTTCAGGATTGAGCCTCCAGGAGATGGCGAGGGTAGGTCAAGGCCTTTCCCCCTGTGAGAGCTGCCAGCTCAGAGCCCAGAGCTCGGCCAGGGGGGCATTGCTGCAGGTGCCAGGACAGAATCACGCACGTGTGTGCCCTCGCCCTGAGCCATCCCCTCACTGCTCCTGCGACTCAGTGCTGCCCGTGCAGATCTGACAGAAGCTTCTGTGGCTGTTGAGATACAGGTGTGGCTGCAGGGAGGTCTTTCCCAGGTCCTTTGGTGGATGTAGCTCGCAAGCCCAGCTCCCATCTCAGGGGTGAGTAGTGTGTCCCTGCTGATCCCACAGGCTGAGCATGGGTTTTGTGGGATCCATTCCTGGGGAAACGGCATTGTTTTGCTCTAAGGTCCTGCAACAGGAAAGAACACAGCTACAGGACGCAAGAAACCCCATGAGCCATCTGAAAACATGAGGCAAATGCTGAAGGAAATTCTGCAGGCAGGACAAGGTGGGTGCATCTCCTCAGCCTTCCCCTGGGACTCAGCAGCTGGGGGCTTTCCCTGCACATCTGGACAGGCCGTGCCTGGCACAGCGGGAAGGGATCCATGGCAGCCTCGCTGCCCCGCTGCTGCTCTCATGCCCTGCAGGGCTGTTTCCCAGGCTGGCCTGGCTGCAGCTTCTCCCCAGCCTCTGCAGGAAGGCATTTGGCACCAGCAGACAGGGAGCCCCAACTTCGCCACGGGCCATACACACCCTGATGTCCCCTGCAATTTCCCAGTCTCCAGAAGATCAGGAGGGGTGGCGGTTTGGAAAAGACAGAGACCTGCCACAGCCCCAAGAGCCTGGGCCTTTTCCTGATCCTTATCCATGCCTTTGACAAGGATTGCCTCCGGAAGTTTCCAGCCCCCTGATGTGTAATGCTTCCATCTGATTCACCTGTGCCTCTTCCTTTCTTAAGGGATGGACAGAGGCGCTCTATGGAAGGCAGCATATCCTGAAGGAAGGGAGGCGATGCCAGGCACGGGCACAGGCACAGGAGGTGATTGCTGTGCTGGGCTCAGCTGGGCTCAGCCCTCGGCGGGGCTGTGTGGCAGCAGCTCTTCCCCCAGGCCCTGCCCTTGCACGGCCCGGCAGCAGCCAAAGCTGGAGGCGCCTGGGCTTCCAGGCCTCTGGAGCTCGTTGGCAGCCCCGGGGAATCGGGACTCTGCACCAATGTCCCTCCCGCTGCAGCTGCTCCCGCAGCCGCCCTGAGTGCCCAGAGGCCCCAGGCACAGGAGCAGCCCCGGGCGGGAGCCCTGCTGCGAGCCCAGGGCCAGAGCCAGCCCTGGCTCCCGGCTGGGCAGGGGCTGCACTGGCTCCTGACAGGGCCTGGCTCTGTCCCCTGGGGCTGGGGGAGCTGTCCCAGGGCAGGGATGGCCAGGGCTGGCAGGGGCTGCTCAGGGATGGGTTTGGCCCCTGTCCCTCCAAGCAGCCACGGCCCAAGCAGCTGCGCTGGCCCCGGGCTCTCCTCCCGGCCTGCTGGGCTGTGTTAGGAGGCACAGCCTGTGCCAAGGGGCGGCAAGGTGCCTGCAGGCCCCAGCTCTGGGCAAACAGAGAACGTCCTGGCCGTATCCACCGTGCTGCCAGCTCAGCAGTGCAGCACAGCGCGGGCTCACGCTCCCCATTGCTCCCACAGATGCAGCCGGCCCCACAACACCTGTTCCCTATGCCCAGAACAGCCTCAGAAGTGGTTGCTATTGGGAAACACACTGTGTGCTACAGTTAATTGCAGGTCTGCTTTTTTTGGAGCTTATCTTCATGTTGCCCTGTGTTGGAATCTGGTGTTACTGGAAGAGAAAACGGTGAGTGTTTTCATCATCTTTCCCTCAAACAGTTTCTTTTAAAAGTCTAATGTAGATGGGAAACATTTCCAGTCAGGCTGCAGTGGAGTTGTGGCCAGTCCATGGCTGTCCACAGAACTCTGCTGAGGGTTCTGCTGCTGCCCAGTGCTTTCCTTGGCCTCTTCATTGCTGGGCCTTGTCCTGAGGGGCCGCTGGGGCTGCAGCCAGTGCTGGCTCCCCCTGAGGCTGCCTGGCCAGGAGCAGCCCCAGGGGCACAGGGCAGAGGCACAGAAAGGTGGGCAAGAGAAAGAGTGGGGACGAGATGGCCCCTGAAAGGCAGAGGTGCCTGGGGGCTGCTCCTGGCCAGGGAGCTGCCCAGAGCCGTCCCCTGCTCGCCGGGGCCTCGAGGGGCAGCTGTGCAGCTGGGCCAAGGTGTGCCAGCCGCTCCAGCCGTGCTGGGGAGCCCTGCCAGCTCTGGGCCCTGCTGTGCACGAGGGTCCCCGTGTGCCACTGGCAGCTGGGGCCTCAGCCACTCCTCTCTCCACAGCAGCGCCTCTGCAGCTTCACAAGACCAGACAAGGACTTCAGCCACGGAGACCTGTGCCTGTCATCAGCCGTCCCCAAGCCAGTTTCCAACAGCCCTTCCAGAGCTGGGGACATGCTGCCACCACCCATAACAGAACCCTCTGTTCCCAAAGGTGCTGGCCCTGGTGTCCAGCCAGGACAGGAGGTGCAGCCCTCCTGCCAGGGCAGGGCCTGACTCCAGCAGCATCTTTGTGCTTCAGCTCTGGTCCCTGGGTGCTACCACAAGCACTGGTGGAGCTGCTTGTCTGGGCACAGCCAGTGCTGGGCAGGCAGCAGCTGGGCTTTGGGCTCCTGAGACCATCAGCTACTGCATTTATTTTTCATTTTGCAAGATTTATGAATATTTTTCATAGATAATTCTCCAAATATTTTGTCCCTTTTCCCACAACAGTTCTATATTTTTCAAAGTAGTTTTAGAATTCAGAAAAATTTAGAATATTTTTACACTTCTAGAATAAAAATTAAAATTGTATTTAATTGGTAATCTATGCTTTACTAAAAACTAAGACACCCTATGACTCACAGCTTGCTTCAGAGGCTCTTTTCTCACTGGAGACTTGTGCTTAATCACAACAACTAACCTAAAACCTTTTCTCTGATGTTTTCTGGGATTCCGGACAAGCTCACCTCTCAGTCTTCAGAGGCAAACTTTGAGCACAGCAGGAATCTCTACAAGTCACCATCTTTGTTTGCTTCTGCCTGTGTCACAGAGCGGGGGCTTTGCTCAGCTTCCTGCCGCCCCGCTCCCCCCAAGCCTGTCCTGAGCCCTCTCCTGCAGCTGCTGCTCTGCCATGGAGCTGCTGTGAAACACAACAGCTCTACCACACCCGCTCAGCAGGACATGAGAAGTTTTCTGGCCTTGCTTACGTTAGGCTGGTGACTTCTCTAGACACAAGCTGAGCTTTTGAACGCTATGTCTCACCTGGCACAGGAACTGATGCTGCCTTTCTCATGGAGGCTAAACTCCCATGGGCTTTAAAAGCTTTCTGGCCAGCATAAGGCTTGGAAAACCATTTAATGCAGCCATTTAGTATTGAAAATGTCCGAGTCTATGTATCAAAGTAGCTTGTTTAAATGCTGGAGCCCTCCAGAGAATCCCTCCAGGGCATATCTGTCTCTCCCCCACCTCTGCCTCCATGACTGCCAAACTGCACCTTTGAGAGTTCTTTTCTCCAGAAGCTGAATGGCACCATTTTATTAGGGGGAGGGAAAAAAGAGAAAATGTTCTATGATACTATCATCATCATCATCACAATGAACTGCAAATTATTTAAATGACATCAACAACTCAGACTGTGGACTTACTTCTCAGAGTGCAGCAGTGGCTTTACTATCCCTTGAATCTGCAGATGTGCTACGGTCTTTAAAATCCGTTTCATGCTTACCTAATTTGGAGTGAAGCACAGCTCTGTGAGAGCTTTAGGGATTGGGCCTACCCTGGCACTCTCGTGTGTCTGGAGTAACCTGCCCAAGGCATCTGCCACCTGAAGAGCAAAGCAGGGTACGGAAAAGCACAGGCTGCAGAGCAGCTCGAACTGCAGGGAGCCCATTCCTGTCAGGAGTAACAATGCCAGCGCCCCCATGAAAATGTAACCTATCAATTGAATGCTGTGAAACGTGATCGAGAACAGAGCAAAGCAGGCCAAACTTAATAACAAGGGGAAAACTTTATTACATTACTACTACTATAAAAGGAAAAAAAAAGGGAGGAAAAAAACCACACACAAAATTTGAAATGAAAACCTTTCAAACCATTCCTCCTCCCACCACCCACCTCCAACAAACCACAGCGAGACACGATCGGATCCTTAATCAAGTCTTCACCCTTCAATATAATCAATACTGAGTCCATTGGGGGAGAGGGGAGTCCCCCTAGCACCATAGACCCCCAGGAAACATAGCTGCCACCTCTTGTGTTTCCATGTCACACATGGCACCACCCAAACACACCGAGCCAGTGTGACACTCTCCTCTCCATGTCACAGTGCTCTCACCACCGTGCATGGACGGAGACTGCTTATAGGGCCCCTTTAAGGATGCTTTGCCAAGGACCAACAGGAACAACAGTACAGTGTCTCATTTTAGGACTACAGTCCCCCCCATTTTCCCCTGGGGCTGGGGGTCCAAGAACAGAGATCGCCTTCTCTTCTTCTCTGAAGATGGAGGGCAGCCTCACACCCTCCTCCACTTTCCTCTGTTCATCCCTGAACTGGTAGTTGCTGGAGGAGTTTCTTGGCTCACCATTGCATCCCCCTAAAATGCAGTCTCTCTTGAAGGAAGAATTGGTTCAGTCTATGGCTGACAAAAAGACTCCAGCCAACAGCCACTCCATCATCTGCCCCCAGCCTTCTTTCTCTAACAACTGAGGTCCCTGGCTGTCTCTCTTTCCTTCAAATTGAGGAGGAGCAATATTTCACAAAGCCTTCATTTCACAGGAAAGGGTTAAAATTCCTGGACTCCACAGATGGCTGAAATCTCTAGCCCAGGACGCTGTGCTGTCTCCCAGGCTGGGCATATTCCCCCCTCCTCCTCCTTCTCCTCTGCTGGCAAACTCCCGGGTGTCTGCAGGCTCTCTTTGTCTTTTCCTCTAGGCTGGGGGGGGGGAACAAAGACATCTCAGACGTTCTCCACCCTTCCGTCCGCAGGAACTGGCCCAGCTCGGTTTCAGACCCTTCACCCCCTGGCCTACCTCTGCAGGCCACATGGCTTCCCCTTCCCCACCCAGCTCATGGCTGGGCAGGAGAGGTTTGCACTCTCCAATGACCGAAACCAAAGAGAGCGAGTTCTCCTGGGAGTTCTGCTTTTAACCCCTCTGTGTTCTCAGAAGCGTGCCCACCTTCAATTGGTCACTGCAAGTGTCAGTATCCAAACCTGACCCCGGACTGGGCTGACCTCTTCCTTCCAAGAAAATTCTTTTCCCGTGTCAAACCACGACACATGACCATCCCACCTTAGGACTGGTTTTTGTGAGAAACAACTGCTCACTTTAAAATTTTTAAAATGTTTATTAAACATTTACAAAAACATAAGAGAAGGACTAATAAGGAAGAACAGGCCTGGGAAGGCCCCCTGCCCCATGGCTGCCTGCCAGGTGGCTGCCTCACCTTCAAGATTGATGCTTCACCTTTCACATTCCTGGAGGGTGCATCAGCCACCCTGGCCCCTCCCAAAGTCTGTCAGTCAACCCTTCTTTGCCCTTTATTGGTGGAATTTATTTCTTGTAGCTGCATTTGAAGGTCAGGTGTTGTCACGTCACGTCCCCCCAGCAACAAGCTTTTCCATTCCTAACTCTCCCATGCAAGGGGTATATGTCGACACCTATTGTGGTGGACCTCCACCTCAGGGAATGACGTGCATTGACTCCATGTTTGCAGAAGGCTGAACAAAAGCTTTATTAAGCTGTCCTATATTACACTATACTAAAAACTATACTACTGCTATACTGAAGAAAAACCTATGACACTTAGAGACAGTCCAACACAGAGTGGCTCCAGTTGGTCAAATGAAATCAAAACACCATCACCAGAGTCCAATGAAGAAATCCCTCTTTGGTAAACAATCTCCATTCCACATGTGCCAAACAACAGATGCAGCAAATGAAGATAATTGTTTTTCTTTCTCTGAGCTTTCTCACAGCCTTCCCCAGGATTTTCCTGGGAAAGTCTGTGTCTCTCACTATTCAAAGGATATGTGAATACCACACATGCCTTCTTTCTACCTGTCCTAGAAAGCCCACCTGTTCCAGGTGGGAACAATAGGGAGTGGGGGGGGAGGGGACTGTGGGGAGAAGACAGAACATCTAAACAACAAATCACAAAAACATAACTCTGCATTAGTAAAGCTTCTCTTAAGATACCCACAATATTCATCGCTTAATTGCAAGAGCAAATCATCTCATTATCTCTCTATTACAGTTTGGATGGAGACCAGAACTAATACCTTGCAAAAGGAAAAGAGGGTACAAAGGTCCCTGCAGTCCCCTGGCCTGGTAATCCAGCCAGTGGGGAAAGGAAGAGGGCAGCATGTGGCCAGGAGTTTAAAAGGAGGCTGTGTCCTCCAAAACTTTGAGAGAGAAAACCCCAGCAGCAGATGTTCCCATGGACTCTCTCCCTTTATTCAAATAAAGATGCAGGGCTCCTCTGGCTCCCTTATGGACACTGGCTTTTCACAGTGTGGTTTGTATGCACACCCGTTTCCTTGTATCAGAGTATCACCAGCCTGCAGTGACTCCCTGCCACTCTGGTCTGCAGGAGAAATGGAACTAATTTCCATTAAGGCCCTCCCAGAGGGAAGGAAGAGCACACCCAGAGGAGACAAGCAACCCCTGCAGGCATCCAAACTTCTGCACCAGATGCCGAGTGAGTCGCAGAGGGGATGTAGTGGGTGCATTTCCCTCAGCCTTCTGCTGAGACTCAGCAGCCGGGGGCTTGCTCTGCACATGTGTGTTGGATAATACACCAAGTTTATTTTTTTTCATTTCTCTAGTCAGGATTGTTATGGACAAATTCAATTGGGGAGGCCAATTATAGATAAATCAATTAACAAGAATTTATTTAGCAAGCGGTATTAAGCAAAAGAACAGCTCTGGGTGGCCGGGGAGTCTCTGTTCTGCCACGGCGCACCTTCCCTCTTTGACCTTTTTGTTTTTATAGTCCCTTTTTTTTTTCTGGTTGACGTGTTTTCTCCTGATGTACTCTTCGCCGGTGGAATTGGTTGCTAGGGGGTGTTTTTTCTGCCCTTGGTGGTCATAGGAATGAAGGCTCCTCATCTTCCTTGCGGATGGTCCTTGGCCTAAAAGTTAACTTGTATATAATTAGTTACACAGTCTTCTATGCTAGTTGCATCTGCACAATTCTTAAGCAGAATACTTGCTGTTTACCCCCCTTTCTCCTTCTCCTCCCACATCTTGAGATTCCCTACTCCATTCAAATTCTTATCTCCTTTGATGCTCGTTTGATGAACAAAGACCTTTTTATTTATTACAATCCCTCCTTTTTCTCTTTACCAATTGGTTCATTAAAACACTTTAACTTTTGGTAGCTTAAGACCAGGATTTTATCTACTTTTGAATCTCTGGGCAATGCTTCATACCTATCTCTAATAAGCATTAGATGAGCTGCCTCTAGTCTTCCTTTTATAATGACTATGATTTTATTAAAAATGCAAGGTTTGAAAGTTAAACTTAGTAACAACAATATTATGGGACCTGCAATCTCCCTTTTACAGAATTTATCCTTAAGTGCCATACTCCAGAATTTTGCACCTCTCAGGGTACCATGAGACCTTTAGAAATTTATCTGGATGGGTGGCAGCCTAGGCGGTTGCTATGGCTTTACAGCCCTAATACTCACAGATATTCCCCAGGATAATTTCAATATCCCCCCCCCCCCGGATTGGAACTAGGACACCAATAGGTAGCCCGGAGTTCAGGTTTACTCCATCTCCACATAGAGTTTACCAAGTCCTCATTAGTAACAAAAAAAATGGGAGCTACAGTGGTGGCATTATGCTTAACAATTTTCCCTTGGTCTATTTTGGTCAGAGTCCAACCAACCCCTACCAGTTGCTCTATAACCAGCAAACACCATCCCTACCTTTTAATTAGGGTCACTGCCTGCATCTGCTGCTGGGGAAAACTGGGTGGTGTGCATAGTCCCCTTGACCAGGCCAGGTACAACATATAACTAATATGCACAGAATTTGCCAGCAAGGGTGGAGTCCAAAGTGCCCCAGGGTTTGATTATCATTATCTCCCCATTCCCAGTGTTTGTTTTGACATGTTATTGCCGGGCTCACCTTTATCCTTGGGAGATCAGTATCCTTGAGGCAGTTCTTGAAATACCTTTGAATTGTCCCAGTCTGAGGGCTCTTTCCTCCACCGCTTCTTATCCTTCTAGGTCGCGCACCGACTCGGTTGCTCCAAGCCGTGAGGCGCACCATCTTCTCGGCAGCAAGGATATTCTTCAGGAGGACCCTTACTCTGTTTTTGTTGCCTCTTTTTGAATGATTTCCAGATTTTATCCTTCACTTGTAGTGAGTCACACTGAATCCCAGGTAAAGTTTTCCAGCAATTCCCTTTTATAATTTGAACAATTAAGGGAATTGGTTCGTTGGAGTGGAAACAACAATTTTCGGGTGTAGCCCCCTTAATAAACACTTCCCACCACTCTTGGGATTCCCTTGGTAGGGTCCCGTTCTCTTCTCCAATCCTTAGGACTGACTCTGTCAGTTCTCTTTCTAACTGATAACACCTTTACAAATACCCCTAGGAGAAGTGCCTCTATAACTATGGACCCACCACCATTCCTGGCAAATTTTACAAATAGAGCATACAAAAAGGTAACAATTACAATCCTTATTTGTACAATATACTCTAAATCATTAGTTATCGGATATCCATAGTCCAATATCTCACTCTACCAGCTGGTTCGTACAATTCTTACTGAGTCCATTCAGTCCATTTAAATGTGACCTTAAGGTCCCCGGGCTGGCTGGTTATTCTCCACGGCTCTTCGGCAGCAGCAGGAATTGGTCCCTTTATTCGGCTCACATGGGTCCATCCCTCCTCGGCGGTTCTGCCTGCAGTTTCTGTAGTTAGTAAAACAACACAGGGGCCTTCCCAATTTGGGGTTAGTGAGGTTTCTTTCTAGATTTCTTATTAACACCTTATCACCTGGATTTATATTGTGGATTGCTAGGTCTAAAGGAGGTTGTTGCACTAGTAACCCAGCTCTTCTAGGCCCTTCCCGAGCCTTCATAAGTTACCTGACATATTGGTTAATTTGTTGATTACTTATTTCAGGGTGATCTATAGGAGAATCCATGTCATACGGCATCCCATAAAGCATTTCAAATGGAGAAATTCCAATATCAGTTCTGGGCTGAGTTCCTATATTCCTATATTCCTATATTCCAAGGCTAAAGGTAAACATTTTACCCAAGATAATTGTGTTTCATACATCAATTTAGTTAGTTGTTTTTTAATTTTCCCATTTACCCTTTCCACTTTACCTGAGCTTTGTGGATGCCGGGGAGTATGATATTGCCACTTTGTTCCTAGAGCTGTAACTACTTCTTTAATTATTTTGGAGGCAAAGTGTGGCCCTCTGTCAGAGTCTATTACTTCTGCTAGTCTTTAGCAGGGGATTATCTCTTCTAATAGTATTTTTACTACTGTTTGTGTAGTTGCCCTGGAGGTAGGGAATACCTCTACAAAGTGAGTCAAGTGATCTATTATCACCAATAAGTGCTTATACCTTCCTACTTTAGGCAAATCAGTAAAATCGATTTGAATGTGGGAAAACGGTCTATGTGCCAATTCCCATCCCCCCATTTCCCACACCACTCAGGATTTCTCACACCTGGGTCTACTCCTGGGTCAGGGGTCTCTTCAGCCCCTCTAGAAATCTCAGCCCTCATTCTAGAGAGACTGCAGACTGTATAGAGAAAGCTTACCAGATTAAACACCAGGAAGATGGTCTCATTAACAGTCAGGGGAAACTGAACATTCTCTAATAGGGAGCTAAGAGATTCAGAGGAGAAGAAGGAAAGCAAAGGTTGAAAAGCCTCATCCCCTGCTTCTCCTCTAACAAACTAGCTGCACAACCATGACTATGAGCCATGCATTCCTGGAACAGACCTCAGCACCTTTATAAACCCCCTGCAAGCCATGACACCCAAGCCCAGCCTGATGGATATTCTGGTCAGTGCCCTTCTACTGCAAAAACTACATATTAGGGACCATACCAGAGCTATTCCTGGATAAAAAAAATAAACCTAGGGACCAGAGAGGGATTAAGATCTCAGAAGACCCTAGGGACCAGAAACTCATGCAGGCCTCCACCCCAAGAGACACTATGAATTCAAACAACATAACCAGTAACTGCTCCATACCAAGACAAAGTAATTGGAACCAAAATATGATTACAACGGGGTTTTTTCCACTCTCTCAAGCCACAAGTTGGGCAGCAAAATATTTGTCCTAGTTTAGGGCAAATTTTGGAGAAAACCTCTGAAAGGAGCCCTTAGAAAACAAACCCCACGGCCCATCCCCACCCACCTGGTTCGGGAAGAATTTTCTCTGAGAGAAATGGAAAAGAACCTGTTTATTTAACAAACAAAACCCTTCCCAGCACTAAAAATATGAACAACATCAGATGACAACAAAACTCTTTCACCACTCTGAAGAGATGACAAATCCAGAAAGTCTCTCCTGGGAGTGGTCGCCCGGGTCTGGGCGCTGGGGATTGCTCTGGGCACTGGGGATGGCTGCTGCAGATCACAGAGCGCAGGCTCTCGGTGCTCCTCGGTGTTTCCCAGTCCCAGTCCGGAACAGGCTGGAGTGATATTCAGGAAAGGGAAAGGAAAAAAAAACAGTTTAGGGAAGAAATTGGACTGCTTAGCTAAACTAACTAACATACAAAAGCAAAGGCAAAAGCAGAAGCAAGCAAGCAAAGGAAAGCCACCAAGCAAAGCAAAACCAAGCCAGCCAGCACCAGCCTCATCTAGACAACAGACCATGGGGGAGGTGAGCCGGCTGATAACAAGACAAAACAAACCTTCAGTTTCTGAGTCAGTTCTGAAAGTACAGAACATAATATCAAACATAAACAGAACACACTATTGGGGATACAATCACCATAACGTCACCCTAGGACATTCCACCACTTATCTCCATATTGTCAAGATCATGTAAAAACTTCATCAAGTAAAAACTTCCATCTTTCACTTACTCATACACATTTCCTTCCATCTCACTTACTCAAATCTTCAACACTTACACATTTCTTTCTGTCGCATGTCTGTGTGTTTTCATGTACAGACACTGGCAGTAACATCCAGCAAACAGTGATATTTGCATGAGTGTCACCCCACAATCAGATCTCCCTGAGGTACACATTGTGTTGCTCCATCTCTCTGCATTATCCACCATGTACAACCTGGTCCCTGAGCAAAGACAATCCCACGAATTAGTTTGTCTGTACTTGAGGCAGAATTGATCCACACTGTTTTACCTAACAAACCTCTGGCATGTACCACTGGGACTTTATCTCCATCTACTGTATTCAGGGACTCAGACTGGGCAGGACCTGCTTGATTGGTGGAAACTTGGCTGTTAACTAACCAGGTGGCCTTTGCTAAATCTTGCTCCCAATTTTTGAAAGATCACCCACCCAATGCTTTTAAGGTGGTTTTTAACAGTCCATTGTACCTCTCCACTTTGCCTGCAGCTGGTGCATGGTAGGGGATGTGGTACACCCACTCAATGCCATGTTCCCTAGCCCAGGTGTTGATAAGGCTGTTCTTGAAATGAGTCCCATGGTCTGACTCAATCCTCTCAGGGGTACCATGCCTCCAAAGGACCTGCTTTTCAAGGCCCAGGATGGTGTTACGGGCTATAGCATTAGACACAGGGTAGCTTTCCATCCATCCAGTGGTGGCTTCTACCATGGTGAGCACGTAGCGCTTGCCTTGGCGTGTCTGGGGCAGTGTGATGTAGTCAATCTGCCAGGCCTCCCCATACTTGTACTTGGACCCCCGCCCACCATACCAGAGGGGCTTCACCTGCTTGGCCTGTTTGATGGCAGCACATGTCTTACAGTCATGGATCACCTGAGAAATATTGTCCATGGTTAGATCCACCCCTCAGTCTCATGCCCACTTGTAGGTGTCATCTCTGCCCTGATGACCTGAGGCATCACGGGCCCATCATGCTAGGAACAACTCCCCCTTGTGTTCCCAATCGAGGTCTATCTTTGATACCCCTATCTTTGCAGCCTGGTCTACCTGCTGATTGTTTTGCTGCTCTTCATTAGCTCTGCTTCTGGGGACATGGACATCTACATGGCGAACCTTCACAGGTAACTTCTCTACCCAGGTACCCATATCTTTCCACTCTTCCGCAGCCCAAAGTGGTTTTCCTCTACACTGCCAGTTAGCCTCTTTCCACCTCTCCAGCCACCCCCACATAGCATTAGCTACTATCCATGAATCAGTGTAGAGGTAGAGCTTTGGCCACTTCTCCTTTCCTGCAATGTCTAGGGCCAGTTGAACAGCTTTGAGTTCAGCAAGCTGGCTTGATCCACCTTCTCTTTCAGTGGCCTCTGCAACCCGTTGTGTGGGACTCCATACAGCTGCTTTCCACTTCTGATTCATCCCTATGATGTGACAAGAACCGTCAGTGAATAGAGCCTAATGTGTTTCCTCTGCTGGCAGTTGGTTGTATGGTGGAGCTTCTTCAGCCCGTGTCACTGGTTCTTCGTCTTCATCTGTGACACCAAAACTTTCACCTTTGGGCCAATTTGTAATTAATTCCAAAATCCCAGGGCGATTCAGTTTACCAATATGGGCACGCTGCATGATGAGAGCAATCCACTTGCTCCGTGGAGCTCTGGTGGCATGGTGGGTGGAGGGAACCTTTGCTTTGAACATCCAGCCCAGTACTGGTAGTCAGGGTGCCAGGAGAAGTTGTGCTTCTGTACCAATCACCTCTGAGGCGGCCTGGACTCCCTCGTAAGCGACCAAGATTTCGTTCTCTGTTGGGGTGTAATTGGCTTCAGATCCTCTGCAGCTCCAACTCCAAAGTCCCAGTGGTCGGCCTCGAGTCTCATCAGGCACCTTCTGCCAAAGGCTCCAGGACAGACCATGGTTCCTGGCTGCAGAGTAGAGCAGATTCTTCACATCTGGTCCTGTCCTGACTGGGCCAAGAGCTACTGCATGAGCAATTTCCTGCTTTATCTGGGCGAAAGCTTTCTGCTGTACAGGCCCCAGTGGAAATTGTTTTTCTTGTGGGTGACCATGTAGAGAGGGCTCACAATCCGGCTGTACTTGGTAATGTGCATTCTCCAAAAACCTGTAGCATCTAGGAAAGCTTGTGTTTCCTTCTTGCTGGTCGGTGGAGCCATCACATTGATCTTTTTGATGACCTCAGAGGGAATCTGACGCCATCCATCTTGCAACTTTACTCCCAGGAATTGGATCTCTCGGGCAGGTCCTTTGACTTTGCTCTTCTTGATGGCAAAGCTGGCTTCCAGCAGAATCTGGATGATCCTCTCTCCTTTCTCAAATACTTCCATTGCCGTGTTGCCCCACACAATGATGCCATCGATGTACTGCAGGTGCTCTGGAGCTTCACCCTTTTCCAGTGCAGCCTGGATCAGTCCATGGCAGATGGTGGGGCTGTGCTTCCACCCTGGGGCAGTCGGTTCCAGGTGCACTGCACACCCCACCAGGTGAAAGCAAACTGAGGCCTGCCCTTTGCTGCCAGAGGAATGGAGAAAAACACTTTGGCAATGTCATCCATGGCATACCACTTTGCTGCCTTGGACTCTAGCTCGTGCTGGAGTTCCAGCATGTCCGGCACAGCAGCACTCAGCGGTGGAGTCACTTCATTCAAGTCCACAGTCAATCTCCATTCTCTGTCAGAAAAGTGGGGCTCGCACAGGCCAAATGGGGCTGTTGAAGGGTGAGTGGGTTTTGCTGACCACCCCTTGGCTCTCCAGCTCATGGATCATGGATCATTCCAATTCATGTAGATGGGGATCCCAGCACCTTGATTTGTCTGATACTGCCAGTCGTGCACTGTTGAAGTAGCAATTGGTACTTGTTGCTCTTCCACCCTTAGGAGTCCTACTGCAGATGGGTTTTCTGGTAGTCCAGGCAAGGTGTTCAATTGCTTAATGTCTTCTGCCTCTGCAGCAGCTATGCCAAAAGCCCACCTGAATCCCTTTGGGTCTCTGTAACATCTGTTCCGGAGGAAGTCTATGCCCAGAATACACAGGGCCTCTGGGCTGGTCACAGTGGATGTTTCTGCTGCTCCTTCCCAGTCAGGCTCACCTCGGCTCCCACCAGGGTCAGTTGCTGTGATTCCCCTGTCACCCCGGCAATGGAAACAGGTTCTGCCCCCACATGTCCCGATGGCATTAGGGTACATTGCACATGAGTATCAGCTAAGGCTTTATATTTTTGTGGTTCTGATGTGCCAGGCCATCAGATCCACACCATCCAGAAGATCCAGTTTTCCAGTGCCTCTTCCTGGCTAGAGGCAGGGCCCCTCTAACCCTGGTTATTATTTCTTTCCTGGCCGTACATGGTAGAGGTACCTTCAAGGGGATCTGACAGATCATACCCAGGAGCTTGGTCATGGGAGGCTGAGGCTACCTTCACTTTACAGGAATTCCCTTGGTTAGTGTTTCCCTCCTGGAGTGGATGCACCCGCGCTGCCAGGACAGAAGTGGGTTTCCCATCCCACCTTTCTATGTCTTCCCCATGGTCGCACAGAAAGAATCACAGGCCAGCCCATGGGCTGTACCCTCTCTCGCTAGCTGGGGGATGTTGGGCTCTAACTTCGGGGCCTGTGACTTGCATGGGTGCTGCTCTGATCTTCCTCACTGTCCTGGTTCAGGGAAAATTTGGGAAAGAACCTCCAAAGGGGTTCCTCTAGGAAACAGATTCAATCGGCACCTCTCCCCAACTGGTTCAGGAAAAAATACCCCTTTGGTGGAAAATGGAAAAAACTCTTTATTAAGCAAGAAAATCTAAAGAATATTAAACAATAAAACTTCTTGCTGCTCCAAAAGAGAGATGAACTCAGAAAGTCCCCTCCCTGGGCTGCAGTTTGGCTCACTTAGTCTCTTATCAGTCCCTCTGGCACTGGAAATGCTGCGGCCCAGGCTGGGCCTGGTGGGCCACAGGTGTGAGCTGCTGTTGCTCTTCTGTGTGCTGAGTCCAGAGCAGGTTTGAGCAGGTCTGTAGAAAAGGAAAAGCCACAGTCCAGGGAACTTCTTTGCCTCAGCTAGCTAAAACTAACTAAAAGCAAAGGACAGCTCTGGTAAGTGAGCTGATGCAGGGTATTTTCCTGGCAGGTGGGTTTAGTCTCCACAAGCTGTTGCCCAAGCATGCGGAGACCACAGGGAACCCTCCTGATCCAAGGGGATCTTCACCATCACTCCCTTGGATCCTCACTCTTCCCCAAAAGGTTGGGGCATCCCCTGAGGGTACCCTCCACTCATCAGGAGGGTGCTTTTCTAGTCTCTTTCTTACCCAAAGCTGGGCTCTCCCCCAAAAGGCTGGGGTATCCCATGAGGGCTGAGAGAGTAGAAAAGACAAGAATAGGGCAGCAATTTTCCATCAAACAATGACACGTTTATAAGAATAGGGGAGAATCTAATATTTTGCAAGAAGTTCCTGACATCCATGCACCTTGTTGAAATCCAGCTGCGTCGGGCTCCTCCCCTGTAAGTTCTCCTGTGGCTTCTGTGAAGCTCCCTGTACCCTCTGTCCCTTGGACTTCCCAAAGCCCTACCCTATCCTCCCTTGGGGATGGTGTTGGCCACAGCACCCCAAGTGTCCCGCCGGACACTGTTCAGAGCTCTCGAGGGAACTGCAGTGCACCCGGCACTCCTTTCCAAGGTGGTGCTGGCCACGCTGCTTGGAACCCCCTTTCCTGCCTTGACCTTTCTTCTCCAGCCCCAAGTTTCCCTCCAGCTCCACCCCTTCCGCAGAGGCCCCTGCACGAATCGCCTGTGGGGGCCAGTGCCCTTTGTTGGAAGGTGGGGTTGGACCACCCCCATTCCTTATTGCAGCTCCTCCTCTGGGGGGACGATCGCCTATGGGGCCTCCCATCAGGGGACCCTCCTTCTTGGGAGATCACCCTCTTTTATGGAGGGACCTCTTCAGAGGAAGGTGGAGCTGGAAACCCGCACCTGGAATCCTCCATTTTGTCTCTCCCTAGGATGGCGGCGCCCAGGTCCGTCCCCTTACCGATACCCCATAACACTTGTGGCAGTCACCAAAGTAATCAGATTTCGTCTTATGAACTGAATCAATTATGAATTCAATTGGTATTTAATTTTTAGAAGAATCTCCCCAAAGCCCTTGACCCTTCGTAGCCTTTGTGGAAACTGTTCAAGATCATTAACCTACAAGCTTTCACAGCTGAGATAAATGAAAAAAGGATCCAAAAAGATCAGTTTAAAACATGTTTTAAGTATAGAAAAAAGAGACATGAAGCAAGTGTTTGCCCATCAAAGTCAAAAATTTGATTCACCTGTAAAAAGAAAGATCACACAAGAAAAACTGTCCAAATTACAAAAAAAACCCCTACTATCATCATAATGAAAATAAAAATAAACAATTGAATGAATATAAGAACAAAATTATTCAAGAGTGACTGCCCAAGTTCCCCATCTATTTCCTTAATTATACCCTACCAAATGTTCCTTTTAATTTCAATATTGTCTTAAAGTTTTCACAGTATGCTTTGGAAAAAGAGTTCATTAATTTACCTGTAGGCTTTATTTAAACTTCATGATATTTGTTGATTTTTCTTTAACCATTTTCCCACATTTCCAACTAAATTTCTTGACTAAAAAATTGTTCATTATATTCTTGATACTTTAAAATAATCTGCTTGTTAAATTATATATTATAGAGAGAGGAATCGTTCTGTCCAGTTAATACCCACAGTTGCATAAAATAACATGAGCAAGACCACATCTCCATTCGCTGATCACATCCTACAAGAGCAGTGACCTCCAAAATCACTTTCAAACCCCAGAAAATGCAGATTCCTCGGAGATTCATGCTTCAAGCTCAGTCTTACTTCAAGATAATTCCACTGCAATTCCTCCCCCCGACCCTGATTCCGAATAGAATAACTTTGTACATTTTATATTAAATTTCTTATGCGAAGAAGATCCTTACCCCATGCGTTATGGTCACAAGTAGTTCATTTTTTCCTGATAATTTTTGAGTTCTTTTCTGTTGCTGTAATAATTTGTTATATGCTAAAATCTGTTATATGATAGATTATGTATATGATATGTTACATAATAGATTCATAAATTTGTTTTGAACCCCAGAACTCTCCTCCCTTTTGTAAAAAGAAACAGGGAGATGTTGTGGTGTGTTTTGCTTTGAATCCAAGGTTGCCCCCCGTTCTCCTGCCTAATCCACTTCCTTCCCAGTTGCCAATTTTCCCAAGCCCTTCCCTAACCTCCTCCCTTCCATGCTGTCAATCTTCCCTATCCCTACTCCTGTCTCTAGAGAGTTTGGTGTCTGTCTTGTTGTCCTCGATACCCCACTCCTTACTTTGTGTTATTTCCCTCCCCCCCATTTTCCCTGATAGGCTCATAGGCTATTTGCCCCACCTTATATTCCTCCCTTACCATATCTCACTGGTTCACTTTCCTACACCCGCCTCCTGAGTTGCTGTATAAAAACTTCTGTTCACCCCCCGCCAGTCTTGTCGGGGAGCCCAGGAATAAATCCATCTTGTTCTACACCAAGACCCGTGTCATCGCTGTCTGTCCCTGCGCCGGACCTGCCGATAGCTGGGAATTGCAGAGCTCGCAGGGGGACGGTCGCGCCCCTCCCGCAGCCGCCCAGCACGCCCCACACAGCGCGCTGCAACACTCCTGGTTAGGTGGAGAAGTCCGAGCTGAGCGCAAAGGTGCAGATGGAGCAGCCGTGCACCAAAATGCTCGGTGGGAAGGATGATCCAGGACCCATAGGCCTGGCAGCCTGAGCTTGCTCCAGGGGAAGGCCTTGGAGCAGATCCTCCTGAGTGCCATCCCACGGCACGTGCAGGGAACCAGGGCATCTGTGGGAGGGTGGGAAACTCTGCAGAGGGACGAGAGATCTGGGGCTCCTGGCAGGGTGTTGAGGGCTTCTGTGCGGGAGTTTGGGGGGGTTGGTGTTGGTGGGTGTTGGGGAAGCTTTCCTGAACTGAGGATTCTTACTTGACAGATTCTTCTGTGCCTTCGCTGCTAAGGTTTTTTTTGTGCTGAAGGCAATAACTTGAATGAGAAAATAATTTCAGCATGGAGTAAGAGCTTCTGACAGAGACCAAGTGTTGCCAGCAGTTGCTCCAGTTGTTCCTGCCCACAGCCCCTGCAGGCAGGAGCACAGCCCCCAGTGCACCTGGGCTTTGGCTCCCTCTGGCACAGAAGCCTCCCAGGGGCACAGGTCTCTGGGGCAGGAGATGGCACCAGCCCTGCCAGGGCTCGGGGGCTGGCAGGTCTGCTTGGGCAGGGACTCTGCCTCACCTGCTGGTGTCAGCGTTCCCCGGGCCCCAGGGCTCAGAGCAGCATTCCTGCCCTGGCCCACAGTTCCTTGTCCGTGTCACACCCGCGGGTTTGGGATGGCCACGAGCCAGGATGTGTCTCGAGAAGGCCGTGCCAGCTTCTGTGGAAGGCCCTGTGCCCTTCCCAGCGTGGCTGCATTGGCAGCCCTGGGGGCTCCTTCTGCTGCCCTGAGCCCACAGAGCAGGGCAGCGTTTGCTGATGGTCTGAGCCGTTCCTAAAAACTCTGTTAGTCTGTCTTGGACACTTGGGGTGAGGGATTCCTTCTAACCTGAGCCATTTTGGGTGGGCTGGGGGTGCCCCTGGGCAGGGGGCAGCATCGTGCAGGGGCCCTTTGTGACACACTGCAGCATGGTCACTATGGCATGGAACAGCGTGTCAAAGGGCCCTTTGTGACACGTGGTGACATAGGAGCTGCTGGTGACAAGGCCACGCCACAGTGCTCCGAGCACGTGACAGGACAGGACGGGACAGAGCAGTGCTGTGAGGAGCCCCCGCACAGCGCACTCATTCGTGTCTGACCCAGAGCTTTTCTGAGGTGTTATTCCTGCAGCTGACCTCGAGGCCAGACCACAGGACTTGCTGACCCGTGGCCTTCCCGAGGCTTCTCTTCTGCAGGTGCCCTCGAGGACAGAGCGTGGGACTTGGTGCCCTGGAGGCATCTCCCATCCCTGCTGCCAGTGCCCTTGAGGCCAGAGCACAATCCTTGACAGAAATCTCCCGTACTTGTGGCAGGATCCCTCGAGACCGGACTGCAGGACTTGCTGTCCTGAGCCTTCCTGAGGCTTCTCTCTTGAAGGTGCCTTCCTGGCACAACTGCAAGACTTGCTGACTCGGAGCTTTTCCGAGGCATCTCTCCTGGAAGGAGCCATAAATCCAGCAACTGACATGGAGCAGAGACCTCCAAGAGTGCCCAAGCTGGCCTGGGTGGAGGAAGAGGAAGAAGGCCCTGGACCAGCCCCTGCACAGGAGACTGAAGAAGTGGTGCCATCCAAGCAGCTGCAGGAGGGTGAGTGGCAGAGCTGGGCTGCTGGGCTGCAGGGCTGGTGGCTGCAGCCAGCTTGGCCACATCCCATCCCATCCCATCCCATCCCATCCCATCCCATCCCATCCCATCCCATCCCATCCCATCCCATCCCCTGGGGCCATGCCCATGGACAGGATGGAATAGGGGACGGGCAGACACTCCACAGCCGTGCTCCGTGCCCTGGGCCAGCGCAGGGCTGTCCCTGCCTGGGCAGCGCAGGGCTGGGCTGTGTTCTCCGGTCTCTCCCGCAGCCCCTCAGCTCGGGCTGCGCTCGCTCTTTGCCAGGTGCAGCCGTGCAGCGCACACGAGAGCAGAAACGCACCCATGGCCGCTTCCGCAGAACAGCGCAGGTACCTGCAGCCATCCCCACCTGGGCTGGGCCTGCATGCACCGCTCAGCCAAACACCAAGCTTGGAGCATTCCGTGGAACATCCCTGGCTTTCTGCCCTTCTCCTACAGCTGGTTTGCAAATTCATCAAGAGGATTCGGGAGGAAGAGACCGCCATGGGCACAGGGCTCAGAGCATATGCACCCATCTTCAAAACCAAGACCTCTGCTGCCCTGGCTGATATGCTGGTAGAGGAGGGGTTTTCCAATCCGAAGCAAGTAAGCAGTCTGTGGCCAGGGTTTGATCCTCCCAGGAATTGCTTGGCCTCCCAAGCCATGCCTGCTGCTCCATGGAAGCCTTTGAGGCCATGGCAGTGTGGTGGCAAGGGAAGCACTCCTCTGGAGGCTTTCCAAGTCTCCCCTGCCTTCTCCAGGTGCCGGCCATGGTGAGGTACATCCACCAGTGGCTCGAGGCCAACCAGTTTGCTGAGCACAGGCTGAACAGGACCCTGCTGGATCTCACCGAAGAACGGCCCGCTGACGTAGTAATGACACTCCTGCGTGTGGCCCCATCCTGTGACAGGTACGGGGCCCACCTGCCCAGAGGGCTCAGGGCTCCCCAGCCCATCAGCCTGCACAGCCTGTCCCAGGTGTCTGACCAACAGAGAGTCCCAGGGCCCTCTGGCTGCTCCCTCTGCCAGCCCTGGCACGTCAGCCCCCGAGCCTGCTGCCATGTTCCCTCACTGCCCCTCAGGGGCCTGTCCCCACAGGGCTGGGCTGCCTGAGTGCAGCTGGTGAGGGGCAGTGGGCAGAGGCAGAGCTGGCAGCCAGCTCAGCTCCCCACTGCTGCCCAGGCCACGGTGCTGTGTCTCAGACCCTCCTGAGACGGAGCTCTGACCCCACAGAGCTGCTTTGACCATGTGGAAGAGCATCATGTGCTCGGTGAGGACTGCAGAACTGGCCATGCTCGTACTCCTGGATGTGCTGGGGAGCTGGCCAGAGCACAGCACATGCACCTCCGATGGGGACAAATCGGGTGTCTTTGTCCTGGCTGTGAGTTTCTGCCTTTGCTGGCCCCAAGGCCACCTCTCCAGCAGTTCTCCATCCTCCCTCCCCCACGGCGTCTCCCTGCCTCAGGCGCTGGGCTGAAACCTGGCCTTGGGGCAGCTCCCGGGCCACCAGGCCCGGTGCTCCCCCTGCGTCTCTCCGGGCCTCTCCCTCCTGTGCTCGTGCCCTGCCACACGAACACCTCAGCACTGAGCCCTGTCTCAGGGGGCTTTGTCCTTTGCAGGCAACTGTGGTGATATGGAAGATCCTCCAGCTGCCCTGTGTCCCACATATGGTGACCGTCTATCTCCCCCACCTATTTGTGCATCTGCTCTTCCAAGTTCTCTTCAGCACTCTGGATATGCCAGAGGAGGTCGATACCTTCTGGAAGGGATGCCAGCAGCAATATGGCCTTGCCACCAGCCCCAACAGGTGCTCCATGCCAGTCCTCCTGTCCTTGTCACATTCCTGGGCAGGAGCCAGTGCTCCCAGCGTGACCTGGCCTTTGCTCTGCACACAGGTTTGCAGTGCAGACCCTGAAGTCCCTGCTCTGCGAAATGCAGCACGAGGATGCGGTGGTGGCAATGGAACACAAGTGTGGCTGGGACAAGCTGCTGTGTGCTGACACCTACCACCATGCCGTGGGTCTGCTGGCCAAGTGAGATCCCCCTTCTCCCCGCTGCCTCTGACATTTGTGCTCTGTGCCTGGGGTGCCCCACACAGTCCCTGGGGCCATTGGCCAGAGAGCCTTGTCACCGAGGCACAGCCAAGCAGACTGGAAAAGGCTGGGAGAGGAGGGTGCCCACAAGGCGCCACCTCCCAAATAGCCCAGGGGCCCTTGCAGGATGCTGGGGAAAGACCAGACCTCTGTGAGTCAGTCCTGGGAGAGGTTTGTCCCCCTGGCCCACAGTCTTGGTTACTTTGTCTCCTGCCAGGGAGATGTCCTGTGTCTCCATCCCCTTGTGCTCCCGGATCGCTCGCTACCTGCTCCGGCTGCTCAGCGCACAGGAGCCACGCTGGGAGCTGCCCGCCTTGGCGTTCTTTGTGGAGGTGAGCCTGAGGGCCAGCGCTGCCTCGCTCAGCTGCCTCCCGGCTCTCTGCCCTCTCGTAGCTGCATCTGCCTGGGACGGAGCCCGCGCCCTGTGCTGCTGCCTGGGCTCAGCCCTGTGCGGTTCTGGGCTCCTGCTGGCCGGTCCCCTGTCACTGCCCTGTGCCTTTCAGGTCCTCAAGTGCCTGGACATGAGTGAACGCGGTGCTGACAGAGTCCTGCAAGTCTTGTCAAGGCACCTGCGGAGCGGGTGCAGGGAGAAGCGTCACCTGGTGCTCAGGGCCCTTCTGGATCTCATCAATGATCCCTTGATGGTGAGAAGGGGGCAGGGGCTGAGGCTGTGGTTGGGAATGCAGTCGCTTGGGCTTGGCTGGGCTTTGGGGACTGGGCCAGCTGCTCCCAGCTCTCCTGCCTCCTGCTTCAGCTGCCCAAGTGCTTCGGAACAGCCCTTTGGCCTCTAGGCCCTGCGGCAGCAGGATGGCCTTTCACAAACTTGTGTTCCGCACAGAGCAAAAAAATGTGGAGCCTGACTGAAGGTCTTGTGGAGCTCCTGTGGGACGCAGATGGAGAGATAGTTAGCATGACAGCCACGCTCCTCAACTTTATCATCTTGGACAAGGACATGCTGATACCCAGCCCCATCGCACTGCAGCTGGTTGAGGCGCTCCTGCCACTCCTTGACCACGTAAGGCTCCCTGCCCCCAGCCATGGCCACTGGCTGCTGCCCGGACACTTTGTGCCCTGCGGTTTTGCAGGCACCATGCTGAGCCCCATACAGCCAATGCTGAGGTCTTTTTCCTTCCCTTCATACAGGACAATGGCCAGGTGAAGCTGCTCTCCATAGTGCTCCTTGGAACACTGGTGACTCATCCACAGGAAAAGGAAAAAGAGGCCCTGATGACACATGTGCACCAGAGCCTGCTGCCACTCTTCTTCCACTGCCATGATGAGAATCAGCGAGTGGCACAGGTGAGGACTCCTGGGCTGCTTCTGTTCCCCTGGGAGGGGCTGGGCTGGCCCTGCCCTGGCGCCTGGCGGGCTGCAGCCTCCTCCAGGCCCTGGCACAGGGACACATGTCCTGCGCCCTGGGCTCTGGGGCCATCTCTGCATCTCTGCTGCTCTCCAGGCTTCGCAGGAAACACTGCTTGGTGCGGCCGAGTTCCTGAAGAGGAGTGAACTTCAAAAACTGGTGAAGAGCAAGAAGCTATGGAAGTTCACCGAGTGGCTGGTAAGGAGGGCCGGGAAGCCGCAGCCCCAGCCCGGAGCAGCCCCTGAGCGCGGTGCTCGGTGTGCAGGCTGGCAGCTGTGCCCCTGCCCGCTGCTGCAGCCCGAGGCCGCGCGGGCTCTGCTCCAGGCTCCTGCGGCCCGTGCCGGGTGCCCATGGAGCCCCGGCCCGGGGGGCTGCGGGGCGGCACCGCGGCTCCCCGGGCAGCAGCCGGCCCTCTGCCCCTCCAGAGCCCGGCGCCGGCGGCTGCTGGCCGCGCCTCAGGGCTGTGCGGGCAGGGGAGGCCGGGGCTGGCATGGGGAGCGCCCGGCCCAGGGGCTGAGCCCGCGCCAACCCTTCCCTGCTGCCGCTCTCTGCAGCTGGCAGAGGACAGGAGCAGAGTGGCCGAGCACCTGCGCCGGGCCCTGCCCTACCTGCGGAACCTCCAGGAGCCCCTGCGAGAGGCGGCCGTCAGGTTCATGGGTGAGCCACGAGCCCGGGCTCCCTCCCCGCCCCGCCGCAGCTCGGCCCCAGCCCCGGCTGCTGCCCCGGCAGCGCCACCCGGGCTGGTGCCGCGGAGCCCCGCCTGCCCTGGGCGCTGCTGCCGCCCTCTCCAGCCGTGCCCTGGGGCGGCAGCGAGCGGCGAGAGCCCGGCCCGAGCCCTGCCGGGCCAGGAGGCCGTGTGGGCACAGGGCTGGCGGCGCCGCTGGCAGGGAGCTGTGCCCTGGGCTGACAGGCTCTGTGTTCCCAGGGACGGCCGGGCGGCACCTGAGGGGGAGGAATGAAGAGCTCCAGATCATCTCTGAGGGTGAGCGAGGGCAGCGGGCTGCCAGCGGGGGCTGGCGGGGGAGCTGCGAGCCCTGCCCCGGCTGCGGAGGGCTCTGCTCCCTGTGCGAACCAGGGCCGGCGTGGGCAGAGCACACAGAGCTTTCAGGGCACCTGGAGGATTCGTGGCCAGCAGCTTCGGGCTGATCCAGCTGGTCCCTGCTCCCTGCTGGCCATGGCCAGAGCCGGCTGGAATGGCCCTGGCACAGAGTCCCCTCGGGTCCCCTCAGATATGGGAACTCACCATGGCTCTGCTCCTCTCTCTTTCAGCCCTTGAAGGAATGGCAAATGACATCAGTGTCGCCATCAGAAGCCTGGCAGTTCAAACATTGTATGTCCTCCAGGCAGTAGAGCGAGCTCGATATTCCATCATCGACAACCTGCATGATCGGCTCTGCAGGGCATGGGGGAGATGGCCTCGTCTGTGGGGGCTCGGCTGGCTGCGCTGCTGGAGCTCTGCAGAGAGCTGATCCCTGAGGCTCTGTCTACTGGGGCCACCTGAGCCCACAGGAATGCTTCATTTATTCAAGATTGTTCTTTCCTTCTTTTTGTTTTTCTTTAGCATATAAATATAGAATGTGTTGTAATAAACAGACTGCCAGGATCTTTCTTTTGCTGCCCAGGCTCTGCAGGGCCGAGGGGAAGAGGGAGAAAAGGGTTCCTGGGCTCAGGCACCTGCCAAGGCATGCAGGGTTGCAGGGAAAATGGCCAGAAGACCCTTGGCCTTTGGTGGTTCTGCTGAAGCCTTTGTGCTGCCCACAGAGCAGATGGGCAGGGGCTGGATCTGTGGGGATCTCTGTGAGAGCGGTGCCTGGAGATGGCCACAAGCCCTGTCCCAGGCAGGAAGCGCCATCCGTGTCCTTCTGCCCGTGTGTTGCTGGCTGGATGGCTGAGTGCTCCCAGGTGCCTCTTGGTGGGGCTCCTCTGGAGCTCCTGTGGGGCTATGCGGCGCTGCTGCCGGGCAGGTTGGCCGGGCTGGGGAGACCCTGAGGGGACGGGGCCACGAAGGGATGAGGGGCTGCGGAAGCCCTGACAGGACAAGGCAGTGGGAAGGCACAGGGGGGACATGTGAGGAAGTGGGTAACATTGGCTCAGGGAGGAAAGTGGGTTGGAGCCAAAGAGACCACTCACCCCCATGTTGGTGTGGCAAACAGAGCACGTTTATTCCCAAACCCTTCCTTCCAAAGGGCCTTTGAAATACCCAGTCTGGATGCTTTCACTGAAATAAATGGGCCAGGAGACCTGCTCCTTTTTAAGGCCTTTATTAATAGTGACCAGCTCTGGGTGGGGGCCCGTGGGGTCGTGCACACCACCGCTGCTCCCACTTGGCGACGCTGAGGAGGAGGAGATCGGGTCTGCTAGGCAGCAGAACCGGGGATTCCGTCCTCTCGGGCATGCTCAGGAAGGCAGTTTGCGGCTCGTTGCCTGGGGTCCTGATTCCGCAGTCGCACTGTTTACATTAGGGCGGTGTTCCAGTTTGAAAGTAAAACCAGTGAGAGACTCTAAGTCAGAAATACAATTTATTGGGAAAAGGGGAAAAGGACAAAAATACATGCAATAATACAAAGGGAAAGGCTACTGACAAAGTCAGAATACAACCTGGCCAGCGTGCTGGTAGCAGTTCGAATTGGAGCAGCTGCAGTCCTCTTGGGATGGCAGATGTAGTTGCTGTGTTTTCTCAGAGAACCTGTGAAAAGGCTCTCCTCTGTCTAGAAATCTCCACTTTTATCCAGGTGGGAATGCCTAGCTCCTCCCCTTGGGCAGAGCATCTCACAATGGGTTATTATGAGTCACAAGGTGTGTCCTTAATTACCTCCTCCTCCTGGACAGTGTTATTTCTGAGTCATGTGGCCAGGCATTGATGGGGCCATTAACAGCAGATAAGGAAAACTACCCCAAGGCAACTCCTACTCAGATGGTAATTGGAAAATGTTTTGTTTTTAAATCTTGGACATTATCCACCCCTTTTTCTATTTCTATCTTCGTCATGATGAAACCTTACACATAGTTCTTACTTAAGACTAAATTTCCCTGTGGTACACAACGGGTTTCCCCATCTTTCTGCATTACCCACCAAGTATAACCGGGTCCTTGAGCAAAAACAATCCCACGGATGGGTTTGTCTTTGCCTGGGGTGGGATTAATCCAAACAGTCTTTCCTAAAATACCTTTCATATGTACCACAGGGAGTTTATCTCCATCCACTGTCTGCAAGGGTTCAGATTGGGCAGGACCAGCTCGGTTGATGGACCCTTGGGTGTTGACTATCTAGGTAGCTTTAGCCAAGTTCAGTTCTCAATTCTTGAAAGTTCCCCCACCGTGTGCCTTTAGGGTGGTCTTAAGCAGTCCATTGCATCGTTTAACTTTCCTGGCAGCTGGAGCATGATAGGGGATATGATATATCCACTCAATCCCATGTTCTCTGGCCCAGGTGTTGATGAGGCCATTCTTGAAATGTGTTCTATTGTCTGACTCAATTCTTTCAGGGGTGCCGTGTCTCCACAAGACCTGTTTTTTCTAGGCTTAAGATGGTGTTCCGGGCAGTGGCATGAGGCACAGGGTAGGTTTCCAGCCATCCTGTGGTTGCTTCCACCATGGTCAGTACATAGTGCTTGCCTTGTCGGGTCTGGGGAAGCGTGATGTAGTCAATTTGCCAAGCTTCCCCATACCTGTATTTCAACTATCGCTTACCGTACCACAGAGGCTTCATCCGTTTGGCCTGTTTGATTGCAGCGCAGGTCTCGCAGTCGTGCATGACCTGTGAGATGTTGTCTATAGTAAGGTCCACCCCTCGGTCTTGTGCCCATCGGTATGTTGCGTCTCTCCCCTGATGACCAGAAGCGTCATGGGCCCAACGAGCTAGGAATAGTTTTCCCTTATGCTGCTAATCTAGGTCTTGTGATATTTTCACTTTTGCAGCTCGGTCTACCTGTTCGTTTTTGTGATGCTCCTCAGTAGCTCGACTCTTGGGTATGTGTGCATCCACGTGTCAAATCTTCACGGTCAGCTTTTCTCCTCGGGAATCAATGTCCTGCCAGATCTCGGCGGCCCAGGTGATTTTCCCTCTGCGCTGCCAGTTAGCCTTCTTCCAGCGACTTAGCCATCCCCACAGAGCATTAGCTATCGTCCATGAATCGGTGTAGAGATAGAGCCTCAACTACTTCTCTCGCTCAGCAATATCTAAAGCCAGCTGGACAGCTTTAAGCTCTGCAAGCTGACTTGATCTACCTTGTTCTTCAATAGCTTGTGCTACTTGTCGTGTGCGGCTCTACACTGCAGCTTTCCATTTCCGGCTAGTGCCTATGATTCGGCAGGAACTATCTGTAAAAAGGGCATATTGTCTTTCAGTTTCTGGTAGCTCATTATATGGTGGGGCCTCCTCAGCACGTGCCACTTGCTCCTCTTCTTCAGAAGACAATCTAAAAGTCTCCCCCTCAGGCCAGTTTGTTATAATTTCCAGAATCTCAGGGCGATTCGGATTTCCAATACGGGTGCGCTGAGTGATGAGGGCAATCCATTTACTCCATGTGGCATCAGTGGCATGATGTGTAGAAGGAACCTTTCCTTTAACATCTAGCCCAGCACTGGTAGTCGGGGTGCCAGAAGCAGCTGTGTTTCAGTGCCAATTACTTCTGAGGCAGCTTGAACTCCTTCATAGGCAGCTAAGATTTCCTTCTCTGTGGGAGTGTAGTTTGCTTCAGAGCCTTTGTAGCTCCGGCTCCAAAATCTCAGTGGTCGACCCCGAGTCTCCCCAGGCACCTTCTGCCAAAGGCTCCAGGACAAACCATGGTTCCCGGCTGCAGAGTAGAGCACGTTCTTGACCTCTGGTCCTGTCCTAACTGGGCCAAGGGCTACAGTATGAGCGATCTCCTGCTTGATCTGAGTGAAGGCTTGTTGCTGCTCAGGGCCCCAGTGGAAATCATTCTTTTTTCGGGTGACCAGGTAGAGAGGGCTCACAATCTGGTTGTACTCGGGAATGTGCATCCTCCAAAAGCCTATGGCACCTAGGAAAGCTTGTGTCTCTTTCTTCTTGGTAGGTGGAGACATAGCGGTGATCTTGTCGATTATTTTTGTCGGGATCTGACGACATCCATCTTGCCACTTGACTCCTAGAAACTGAATTTCTTGAGCTGGTCCCTTAACCTTGCTTCGTTTAATGGCAAAAACCAGCTTTTAGTAAAATCTGGATAATTTTTTATCCTTTTTCGAAGACTTCCCCTGCTGTGCTCCCCCACACAATGATGTCATTGATATACTGTAGAAGTTTGGAAGCCTTGTTCTTTTCCAGTGCAGCCTGGATCAGTCCATGGCAGATGGTGGGACTGTGTTTCCACCCCTGGGGCAGTTGGTTCCAGTTGTACTGCACTCCCTTCCAGGTGAAGGCAAACTGAGGTCTGCATTCCGTTGCCAAAGGAATGGAGAAGAAGGCATTTGCAACGTCAATGGTTGCATACCACTTTGCTGCCTTGGACTCCAGCTTGTACTGAAGCTCCAACATGTCTGGCATGGCAGCGCTCAGTGGTGATGTAACTTCATTCAGGCCGCGGTAGTCCACCGTCAGTCTCCATTCCCCACTGGACTTGCACCCTGGCCATATAGGGCTGTTGAAAGGTGAATGGGCCTTGCTGACCACCCCTTGGCTCTCTAATTTACGAATCATCTCATGGATGGGGGTCACAGAGTCTCTGCTGGTACGATATTGCCGACGGTGCATTGTTGTCATGGCAATTGGTACCTGCTGTTCTTCAACTCTCAGCAGTCCCACAGCAGAAGGGTCATCTGAGAGACCAGGCAAGGTATTCAGTTTCTGGATGTCTTCTGTCTCTACAGCAGCTATTCCAAAAGTCTAGCGATGTCTTTTTGGGTCTTTGAAATATCCATTTCTGAGATAGTCTATGCCAAGGATGCATGGGGCCTCTGAGCCAGTCACGATGGGGTGTTTCTGCCACCCGTTCCCAGTTAAACTCACTTCAGCCTCTAATACAGTAAGCTGCTGGGACCCTCCTGTTACCCCAGAAATAGAAATGGATTCTTCTCCTACATATCTTGATGGCATCAGGGTACATTGGGCACCGGTGTCAACCAAAGCTGTATATTTTTGTGGTTTAGATGTGCCAGGCCATCGAATCCACACGGTCCAATAGATCCGATTGTCCCTGTCCTCTACCTGGCTAGAGGCAGGGCCCCTCTATTCCTGGTCATGGTACACGTTGCTCTCTTCTGGTAAATAGGTTCTTGAGGTTCCTTCAAGAGGATCAGTTCTATCATTATTCTTATATTGTCTGGAACTCTGTGTTTGAGAGACTGGAGCAGCATTGACTCTTTTTGTGTTAGGTGTTCTTTTTAGTTCACGTACTCGGGCTGCTAAGGAAGAGGTGGGTTTTCCATCCCACTTCTTCATGTCTTCTCCATGCTCTTGAAGAAAAAAACAGAGGTTTCCTAGTGGAGTGTATCCTCTCTCCTTGGCTTGGGAGCGCTGGCTTCTAATGGCAGAGATTCTTCTTGGTTCTGGTGGAATATGGTAGCCTTCTTCCTTAAGTTCTTTTTTCAGTTTCTTATGACTCTCTTCAATTAAGTCACGAAGTCCCGGACTTGCTCAGGCAACCTTGTTTCCACGGACGAGACATGGGTACGAAATGGGGCAGTGACTGTATCCTCGTAAATTCTTAATTTATTGGCTAAGACGCCCACCCTGTCCTCGCCTTCTCTCCACTGCAGTGTTGCCAGGTAACGAGAGTACATCTCTGGTCTAAGCTGTGCAAATCTCAACCACATTTGTGATGTGCATTGGATACAGTCTGGACTCTTAGGAAATCTCTCGTCTTCTGTGAAAATTATCTCTAACACAGCCAATTCCCTCAGGCATCAGATACCTTGTTCCATGGTATTCCATTTTCCTTGGAGCACCTGGAGGTCTTCTTTATAAAGGTATCTGTCCCTCACACTTGCGAGCAGTTGCCGCCAGAGGCTGAGAGTTTCCTGGGTTCTCCCAATCCCCTGGTCAATGACTACATCCCGGGATAGTGATCCCAGTTGCCTGGCCTCACTTGCATCCAGAATGGTGTCATTGGCTGCAGTGTCCCAGATGCAGAGAAGCCAGGTCAGGATGGACTCATTTGTCTGGCGGGTGAATTCTCTCCGCAGGTCACGTAGCTCACCCAGGGATAAAGAGCGAGTGATGATCTCTGGTTCTGTCTCTTCCGCTGGGTGTGAGGGTCCTGCAGTGTCCTCATCAGTCACTATGCGGACTGATTTGCTCCTCGATTTCTTCTTCTGAACAGGGGCAACCACTATGGGTTCAGGTTGCTCTGGTTTGGTGATGGTTTGTGTGGAGATGCTGATGGTGCTTTCGGTTCCTTCCTCCTCTGTGCCGGTCTGTGTAGATATAGACACTTTTGCTTTGCTTTTTGTTTTTTCCTCCATGACAGTCTGCATAGACACGGACACTCTTGTTTTCTTTTTGGTTCCTTCTTTCTCTATGGCAGCCTGCGTTGACATGGATGCTGTTGTGGTATTCTGTACAGGCACGGACACTGCTGCTTTGCTTTTTGTTTCCTCTTCCTCAAGAAGACGCTGCACCACACTATGTAGTGTTTTGTTTTTAAGCATGTTGCAGATTGTGCAGAGAAGACAAAGAAGAACTAAGAACAACATTATGCTGTCCTTGGCATCCAGAGGGAACTTAACATTTTCAAAAGCTGCTGTGTCAAGCCTGAAAGGTTTGAAAACATCAATCTTTACCCCTCCCCCCAGGGGCTGGGTGAGATTGCCGAGGCCCCAGATGTAGCAGCCTAGATTAGGACAAGCAAACAGAATTGAGTACATATTCTAAATCATGTTCATTGCCTCAGAGGTCATAATGCAATAGACATAGTAGACCAATAAAGCAATTTTTATACCATACCCTGGTCTACTCATGAGCATTACAATTGCCAAATAATTCCCCACATTCGGGAAAATATGGAGAGCTAGGTATAAGACCCAAAAAAGCATGTTAATCATCATAGTGAATAGGTACCCTCTACAATACAAGATTGTAATTCTGACTTCTCTCAGTACTTTCTTGCCCCATATTGGGCACCAAAAATATGTTCTGGTTTGAAAGTAAAACCAGTGAGAGACTCTAAGTCAGAAATACAATTTATTGGGAAAAGGGGAAAAGGACAAAAATACATGCAATAATACAAAGGGAAAGGCTACTGACAAAGTCAGAATACAACCTGGCCAGCGTGCTGGTAGCAGTTCGAATTGGAGCAGCTGCAGTCCTCTTGGGATGGCAGATGTAGTTGCTGTGTTTTCTCAGAGAACCTGTGAAAAGGCTCTCCTCTGTCTAGAAATCTCCACTTTTATCCAGGTGGGAATGCCTAGCTCCTCCCCTTGGGCAGAGCATCTCACAATGGGTTATTATGAGTCACAAGGTGTGTCCTTAATTACCTCCTCCTCCTGGACAGTGTTATTTCTGAGTCATGTGGCCAGGCATTGATGGGGCCATTAACAGCAGATAAGGAAAACTGCCCCAAGGCAACTCCTACTCAGATGCTAATTGGAAAATGTTTTTTTTTAAAATCTTGGACAGGTGGCATGTCAGAGGCTACTCCGTGGGTCTGGCAATGTCCGGGACCTCTTGACAATTGTCCGATCCGGGCCATGGCCCTGAATTTGGTGTGGCTCGTTGTCCTTGGGGCTCTTTTCGGGATTTTGCGCTCGGTTCGTGATTTGCATATTACCAGAGACGGCGCGGCCGCCATTTTGGGGAGCAGCGGCGGTAAAATCCCAGCGGTCACAAAGTGAAGGGCAAGCGGGTGTAAGAGGCCGTCTGAAGACCCTCACTCATTTGCCTGCCGATTGCCACGAGCAGGATTTCCCTTCCCCCTCTGCAGTTCCGGCTTGGAGAAGGCAACAGTGCAGGTGTAGCCGCTGTACCATTACATGCTGTTCCCAACGAGGACCGGCAAGAACTTGGCAAGGAGTTGGCAAGGACTTGGCGAAGACCCAGCGTGGACCCAGCACCGAGCGGCCTACTGCAATTCCTGCTTCACTCTCCACCTTTAAGCCAAATGAACTGTTGGGGTGACTCTGGTGGTCTCTCACTGAAGACCCCTCATCTGCCTCACTACCACCATGACAGACGGAGATCAAGAACCCTCTCCCCAAGGACTGAGACTGAGACTCCTACCACAAACAGTGGGCGAAGGGAGAGAATGACCTGACCTGTTCTTCTCCAGTAACTTCAATGGACTTATCCCTTATTGTGTTTGTTCAGCCTAGATGATGTTCTGTAAATACACTTGTTCCCCCACAGCAATTTCAATAGACTCTCATTGTTCTGCCTGCTCCCCCCTTTTCCCTCTGTGGACTATAACTGGACCCCTGGGATAGGTAGAACTTCGGAGACTCTCCCCAACACAACAAGACGGATCCACATCGTCCGGACCAGTGAGGACTCCGCCTGTGTTGGTAGCTATTCCCATCCCCCCTTCTCTCTCTCTCTCTATCCTTTTTATTTCTTTTCTGAACCCACTATCGCATTTATTGTTTTGGCCCTTAATAAAGGTGCATTTGTTGTGATTAAACTGCTGATTGTCTTTTGCACTTTGGGATCGGCTAACGAACCATCACGACACCCCGCTATAAGCGGATCGTGACATTAAAATTGGCGTCACGGACAGGATTTCTGTCTAGGCAGAAGGGTGCAGGTTCTGTGTAGTCTGTAACAGGGGAAGGACGTTTCTTGCCAGCCGCACCTAGCCTGCCAGTACAAAAGACTGAGCATGGTCTGGAGAGCAAGGGGTAAGATTCAGATTTCCCACAGACTGCACATTGCCTAGGTGAAAAAGCACCCACACTGTCTTCAGAAATTGCAAAAGATCTCTTAGTGCAAAAGGCGGGACACTGTTGTTTTAAATGTGTGTTTGGACTGTCTGGGAAGGAAGAGACGACTTGAAGAAACTAAGCAGAGCCTCCCAGGCAGATTTTGTCTCTTCACCCACCCAGGGAAGTGAAGGGCGACACAGCAAAGTCTGTGTGCTTTGAGTAACTTAAGTTTGTACCTCCCTGCTGTGGTTTTGGTCCCTTCACAAAATGAGTGATAACCTTAACGATAAGGGTAAAGTTGAATTTTATGCTTTACTAGCTAAATACAATGCCAAACCTTCTCCGGGAGGAGAAGAGTGGGCACAAAGTAATTGGTTTAATTTGGATAATGTGGTTGATAGAATATGTTCTTTACAACATGGTACAAAATTCAAACTGGGCAGAAATAAATCTATCTTATGCTCAGTTTTGGGAGCTTGTCTTACGGCAGCTGTAGAAACTCGCTTCCAGCGAAGAGGTGAGCAAGAAACAATAATAGACACCCTTCAAAATTTGGTTGAAATTTTACAAAAACAATTACATGAAGAAAGGAATGAAAAACATTCATTGAGAAATGAGAACTATGCATTAAGAGCTGCCTTAAAAGAGGAACACGTTAACAAATCATCTAATGCTGATTCCTCTATAAATCCTGAGGGAAAGGAAACTCCTCACATTAACCAAATTTATCCTCACAAAGAACTTGAGGCAGTAAATAATTGTGGGGAACATTGCTGCTCTCACTTAAGACCTTTAATTAAAACAGAATATAACTATCTCAGTGATGATGATCTTGACCCCCACATCACAACCAAACACATACCATACACTGCCACCGAATTGGCTAAGCTTAAAAAAGAATATGGACGCCTCCCATACGAATCAGAAACAGAATATGTTTTCCGGGTGTCCCTCACTGGTGGCGATCAAATTAAACTAACTGAACAAGAAGCCAGTGGGTACTGGGGACATGGTGTCTTCTTAACAACAGGAGATAAACGTGACTCATGGTCCCTGACACAGCGCGCGGCTTTTTGGGCCGGGGGAACGAACCCCTTGGAAAGGGGAGATCCTATAGCTATAATTAGCACCCTCGACCAACTCCTAGAAAGTGTACACAAAGCCGCCTGTCTGCAAATGATTCATGAAAAGAAATTAATTCCTGGCTTTGAATCCCCAATGCAATTACCTGTGAAGCCTGAACTAATGACTCCTTTAATTCGTGGGCTTCCAGAAACACTCAAACCTACTGCCATAGCCTTACAGAAAACTATCATGACATTAAGCCCTACAGAAAAACTAGACAGATTTCTTGGTAACCCCACTAATCGCACTGGATCTACTGATCCTAGCTTTACTCCATCCTGCTCTCCATTCCAAGCTGTAAATTCACAAGCTAGTTCACCTGGCAGTAATCATAAAATTTGGACATGGGGTGAAGTTGCAGAGGATTTGATCAATTATTGTAGAAAATATGGACCTGTAAAAACCCCGGAAGAGAAACCAGAAAAATCAGAGAAAACAAAAGGGATTCGGTCTATTGGGACTCCTTACAGTAAAAATCCAGAAAAGGGAAAACAGAACCCTAGCCGCCAGCATTGGTGGTCACTGGGAGTCCAAAAGGGGGTCCCCAGAGAAGTGATGGATGGTCTGCCCCTTGATAAATTACAGAAAATAATAACTAATTGGTGCTATCGAAAATCAAATCCATCAGTTCAACCCAGTACACACCCTAGTGCACCCACTCTTCCTCATAACATGGGCAGCGAACCAACTCTCCCTCAGCCTCTCCTTCCTCTCCCGAACACGGGTAAGGAAACAACTTTCTCACTGTCCCTCCTGCAAAACAGGGGCAGTGGACAAAAACTAACCATATCACAGCTTTCCTCTCAGAACTCAGGCTGTGACCCAAAATTAACATTCTCCCAGTTTCTCTCTCAAAATCCAGGCAGTGAGTCATCTCTTTCTCAGCCTTTTCCTCAAAATCTGAGCAGAGATTCCTGTGGTTTCAGAGACGCTGAGAAAAGGTACACTACCTGGGAGAAGGGATTGTTTGTGGTCAGCCTGGCTCTCATTGAAGTGGAAAGACTTGCACTACAACTACCAATTGTATTGAGAAGCCCTTTCAATGATATTAAGACAGTCACTACTGGGACCCTCCCTCCTGATGGGGTGGCCCAGAGGGCCTCGGTAAGAAAGTGGTATGCTCAGATTGAACATTACTGTCACTTCTTCTCAATAACAGATGGAGTTGTGAAAAATTTGGCAATACAAGAAACTGAGAGCTTGGATAGCAGCCAGGACACACCTGCCTCTGTAATCAAAATGGCCCCTCCTTTTTCCCCCAAACAATTGGCAAGTTCTTGGTTCACTGAACTAATTAATACTGAGGGAGAAGGCAGTGCTCGGGTTGGGGAGCTGATAGCTGTTTGGAGTGCTTTTCAATGTAAGGTACAGAACATCTCTCTTGTCTCTATCTACACTGACTCCTATGCTGTGCACCAAATGATCCTGATAATCCAGCACATTACCCTGGCCAAACTGTTCTGGTGGATATCCCTTACTACAGGGCTGGTACCACTTGTGCTAAAACCCCCTTGGAATGAATGTGCATGGAAAGCCTCTGGTGCTCTAGGGAAAGAACATTGGATAAATACATGCTGGATAATTCCATCATTCTAACCTTTTCTGCTTCTCGCTGGCAGGAGTCTGTTGTGTTTACTTTTACAGAAGAACTCCGAGGGACATGAAGACCACTTAATCCATGATAAAACTGGTAATACTTTCCTGCATCCTACCACAACCCCAGAGCCAGAAATCAGCTGAGTGTTTGTGGCCTGAAATAATTGTGGTAGCATGCAGAAAAAGTGAAAAGATCTCTTTAAGCACAAAAAGGTTTGTACGCACCAAAGCGTACAGGATTGTTGGCACAATTTAACATTAACACAAACTGCAGAAGTAGTTTGTCTTTGGTTCAAAAATACTGAAGGACTTTCTTTTAAGTTTATTCATACCACCACCACCACTCAAACCCAACCACCAGTTATGCTTACCCCGAAAATTTCTAAAGTTGGACCATATATAATTAGGGAAACTGGCCAACAACAGATATTGTTCAATCCGGCATGGTCTCTTAAACAAGTTAAATTGCTAATGCAAAGCAATGTCTCTGAAATTCAGCCAGCTTGTTCACCTTTCTTGCAAACTTCTTTCCACGGTTGGACGACCTGGTTGCGACAGTAGAACCCTTCTGAAACACGGATGCCAAGAGACATAACTGGTGTTGTGGGAACAGGATTGGGAATTCTAAATAGTATTAAGATTTCCAATCCTGGTGGAATTTGGTGAACTTTACTTATGATCCCACCACAAACTTAGCCACAGCTTTTGTGTTAACCATTCGCAATGCCTCGGTGCATTCAATATTCCCCATTATTGCATTAGGATTAAATCATGATGGAGCCACTCTCTATCCTTCCGAGCATAGAGAATGGGCCCGACAAATTGATGGTAAATGGCAAACTGTTAATTTAGAATCCTGTATTGTCCGAGAACAACAAGGGTTCATCTGTGAAGGCAATGCAATTATAGCTCAAGATATCTGTTTAGACACAGAACAAAATATCTGTCACTTTGAAATCCATCCTAACAAAACTTCTAAAACATTCCTTGTATATATAGGAAATGGATGTGCATGCTTTAGAACTGCTTGTAATACAGTGTATGTAGAAGACACAGTAGTAGATACTAAAAATCATTCAAATTTTTGTGCTTGTAATTTCACTAAAATTTCTGGATGTGATTTTTCTTTTGAAACTCCAGTTACTTCATATCAACTTTTAGAGTCCAATTACACGCTGATTCATAAGCTATTGCCTACCCCCATTGGAATGAATCTTACTCTGGTGAGGCAATTGTTGCTTCACCAGGATTTAATTGAAATCTTAGGAAAAATCAAGGAAAACGGACAGAAAACATTGGTAACTGTTCATCATGATGTACAAGAAATACATCGGGTTATAGAAAGGGTGAAAAGTGATGCTGAACACAGGTGGTGGGATACACTTTTTGGGTGGTCACCTACTGCTACAGGTATCCTGAACAAATTGTGTCATCCCATTGTTGTCCTTTTGATTTTAGTTTTGATTGGTTTTGCTTTATCAGCAATCTTGTTTGTCATAAATTGGAGAATGATAAAACGATTAACAAAATTGACAGCTATAATTAATGCACACCACCTGGCCAATGTGCTTTATACTGTAGACATCCCCAAGACTATAGACACAAAGCAATTATAAAATTAGAAGATGATTTGTTTTAGTCACTTAGAAAACCTGATTTGAATTTTTATATTGGTTTATTAGAAAATTGTTTATTATTAATATTGATTATATTGCTTATTGTTGTTTCAATTAATACTAATTATTGTTTTAGTATTTTCCCTGTTCTCTTTTCCTCTCCTTTTCCTTTTTTCCCTTCTCTGGGATATGCTGCCAACACTAGACGAGTCCTGAAGACTTCACAACAACACTACGAAACCCTGCTGAACATCTCTCGAGGGCAATCGTCAGTCACGGGGTGGTGTAAGAGGCCGTCTGAAGACCCTCACTCATTTGCCTGCCGATTGCCACGAGCAGGATTTCCCTTCCCCCTCTGCAGTTCCGGCTTGGAGAAGGCAACAGTGCAGGTGTAGCCGCTGTACCATTACATGCTGTTCCCAACGAGGACCGGCAAGAACTTGGCAAGGAGTTGGCAAGGACTTGGCGAAGACCCAGCGTGGACCCAGCACCGAGCGGCCTACTGCAATTCCTGCTTCACTCTCCACCTTTAAGCCAAATGAACTGTTGGGGTGACTCTGGTGGTCTCTCACTGAAGACCCCTCATCTGCCTCACTACCACCATGACAGACGGAGATCAAGAACCCTCTCCCCAAGGACTGAGACTGAGACTCCTACCACAAACAGTGGGCGAAGGGAGAGAATGACCTGACCTGTTCTTCTCCAGTAACTTCAATGGACTTATCCCTTATTGTGTTTGTTCAGCCTAGATGATGTTCTGTAAATACACTTGTTCCCCCACAGCAATTTCAATAGACTCTCATTGTTCTGCCTGCTCCCCCCTTTTCCCTCTGTGGACTATAACTGGACCCCTGGGATAGGTAGAACTTCGGAGACTCTCCCCAACACAACAAGACGGATCCACATCGTCCGGACCAGTGAGGACTCCGCCTGTGTTGGTAGCTATTCCCATCCCCCCTTCTCTCTCTCTCTCTATCCTTTTTATTTCTTTTCTGAACCCACTATCGCATTTATTGTTTTGGCCCTTAATAAAGGTGCATTTGTTGTGATTAAACTGCTGATTGTCTTTTGCACTTTGGGATCGGCTAACGAACCATCACGACACCCCGCTATAAGCGGATCGTGACAGCGGGGCAAGGGGGAATCAAAACAAGGGTGCACATAAGTCGATTTTAACGGGGTTTGAACAGTTAAGAGCATTTTAATTAACATTTTCAATATAAAACTGAATTTATTCATAACAGTCTGATCTCTGTGCCCCTTCAGATTCTGACCTGAGCAATGCCTGCAGCCTTGGGAGAGATGTGATGGGCCAGGCCCTTGTCAGTCAAACCAGGGCTGGTACATTCACCCCGTACAAGCCAGCCTGCACGGTGACACACGGCAACAGAGTGCGAGGCACAGCTCCAGGAGCTCCCCGTGAACCTCAGCTCTGGGACCACTGTCTGCCCCAAGCTTCAGGGGCTGCAGTGGGAGCCCGGCTGGGCTCTGCCCTGGGACCATCCTGCAGGGACAGCTGCAAACCACCTGCAGCTTTGGGAATGGCATTAGTGCCTATGGTGGGGGGGAAGCTGCAAGTCCTTGACTGCTGTCTTGTGTTGCTGAGAAGAGGAAGGACATCTCGGAACTGGGGATGCTGTATTTGAGGTCAAGCGGGCAACTTTGTGGTGCGGGAGCTGTGTGGGCCAAAAGGACCCAGGGGTGTCAGTCAAGAGCAGCTGAAGTTGGGCCAGCACCTGCCCAGGTGGCCAAGAAGGCCAAGGATGCCCTGGCCTGTGTCAGCAGCAGTGGGGCTGCAGGAGCAGGGCAGTGACCGTCCCCCTGGGCTGGGCAGCTCTGCGGCCATAGCTGGGAGTGCTGTGTCCACTTGTGGGCCCCTCTGAAGCAGAAAGTCCTTGACAGGAGCATGTGCAGAGAAGGAAACGGGAGCTGGGGAAGGCTGTGGAGTGCAAGGCCAAGGAGGAGGTGCTGAGGGAGCTTTAGCCTGGACAATGGGAGGCTCATGAGGGACCTTCAGATCCACAGATCCGTACATGACAGTGCTCACCACAAGGGCTGTTTCCCTGCCAAACATGTGTCACTTCATCCAAGTGCTTTAGCCACCTGAGGAGGGGACACTTCCAACTTGTAGTTTGTTGGTTTGCTAGGAGGAGAAGCCCCGCCCATTTTCTCTCTTTCCAGCAATAAAGAGTCTCCTGCACAACCTTTCCTGCCCTTTTCATGCACTGCATGGGATTCTGATCCAGTTTGAGTTTTCCTTTTCTGCCACAGCAGTAACAAAGTCTGTGCTGGCTATCTCCTGCTTTTCCATTTCAAAGCTTTCAAAAGCTAAAAGCCGCATTGTGCAGAGGCACCGTTGCTTGCTGATGGCAGCCAGGGAGGACTATCAAATTCATAGAGTTCATCAAATAGAGTTCTGTTGAGTTAGCCCATTTTAATATGGTCGGAGAGACTTAGAGTCCCATCGCTAACAAAGTCGCTGATTTCTCCTTGGAAGTGGTGTTTGTGGATGCGAGGAGGAACGAGGTCATAAATGAGAGGTAACGGCCTGTCCCTCATGCTTCTCTCTTGCCGCAGATGGCAGAAGGAACAGCGGTTTCTGCCCCAGCTCCCTCTGCTCCTGGAGAAGAGGCAAAAGACGGGCAAAATGAGCAAGACGACCACAAGCCGACAGCTGTAGCAGCAGCAGAGCCAGATGGTACGTGCTGTGTACGTCTGGTTATTTCTTTTCTGAGGGTCGGTGTATTGAGTGCAGCTGTCAGCAGAGCTGTACCCAATGCTCCTCCTGAGTTTGGTGTCACAGGGCCATTTAGGACTCCCCAGAGGAAGTGCTGTGCTCCGAGGCAGCGAGAGTGCTCTGGGTGTTCCTGCTGCCTCTGGAGGCAGCTTGGACTGGCTTGGCTTTGCCTGAGATTTCCTCTCTGCTAAAGGCTGAAGCAGGGATTTTTCTTGCATCAGCAGAAGGCTGTGACCTAGCAAATCATCTAGGCAAGTCCTGCATGCTAGTGGCCAAACTGAAGAGATTTTTTAGCTTCCTTAATTCCCATTAGAATCCTGACTTCCAACCAGTCATCAGAGCTAAAAAAATCTTCACAGAAATTTACTGGTTTTGGAGTTTTGTCTTTTTGGTTGGGGATTTTTTTGGGGGTCGGGGCAGGGGGAGGTGTGGATGTGTGTGGTTTTGTTTTGGTTTTGTGGGGTTGGTTTTGGTTTTGTGCTTTTTGTGGGGTTTTTGGTTTTGTTTGTTTGTGGGTGGTTTTTTTGGTGGAATTGCTTTTTCTCCATCCTGAAGGAGCTCTTCTGTCCCACATGTCTTACTGATGTCATTTTTATGACATTTTTACATTGCTACTGCTACTACATCTACAGTTTATTTTTTAATGAGAATGCCATATTTTTGTCAATAAGAACTACTTTGAAAGAGCTTTGGTTTCAAGGACGAACAGAGAGCAGGAGGTGTTTTCCATGTGTCCCCAAAGGAAAAACAGCTACTTTTATAACAATCAGTATTTCATATCCTAGTTTTATACTTCTAAAGATGTGTCCAAGAGACACATCGAAGTGGCATGAACAGAAAAAACTGTACTGCAGGCATTTCTCACGAGACAGCCTCCAGCCCAGCCATGGTATATTCCTCAGATCCATGGCACTTTTTCATACCTGATTTCCACTCTTTCCCATGACTGTTAGAATCCTACCCATTGGCCCAAGCCCTGCTCACATCCGTCTCTAGGAAAACACATCAAGTCCTCTGGGATTCTGCAGCACAGCCCAATGGATCTGCTTCTTGCCTATAGCAGCTGCCAGTACTGAGCTCTCAGATAAGACCTGGTGGGGCTGAGAGCAGAGCCCAGTGGATTCTGTGTCTGCCATCCCCTGTTGGGACAAAAAGGGCATTGATCTGCACCTCGGTGAGTCTGATCTCAAAGCCCATCCTGTTGTGTCCTGAATGGGGGCAACAGTTTGTACGGGGCTCAGGCTGCCTGTGGCTTCTTCCCATTGCTTGTCAGTGCTCATGCTTGAGCTTTGCCAGCCTGGCTGTGGTAGCTGCCCTGTCCCTGAGGGTTGGTGGGACTGCAGGGGCTGGAGCCTTCCTTGGCCCCAAGAGGGGTGTCTGTGAGCTCAGCCTGCTCATAAAGGGTGAGGTTCCTGATGCTGAAGGCCCCGTTGGAATTGGTTAGAGCGTGAGCTGCTCTGGTTTACACATGGAAAAGCATTGTTTTGGCTGAAAGGTGGAGAAGATGTGCTCCTCTCCTGGGAGTGCATACCCCTGTGCTTTGTTTCCTGTCAAGAGAACTCTTCCAAGGACTGTACAAAATCAGTCTCTGTGCCAGCCATCTGCACTGCAGGGCTGCCTGTCTTGTTGCTGTTGTTGTTGCTGTTGTTGTTGACCAGCTGACCACCCCCAGACACTGGGGCTGCCTTTTCTATCTCCTGGAAGCTGGGATCTCTGCTTTAAAGTGAGCATCTTGCATTTTGTTTCTTTCAGGGAAAATGGTGAATGTGGAAAATCCCAAGATGAAATACACTGAACTGGATATATTGGCAAGGGGTGAGTCCAGCCACAGTTACTTCTACAAAACCATGGGCCAGGTGTTTTGCTGGTGTATCAGGTGTTTCACTGGAATATCTGTCCAGCGTGAATTCAGGCCAGCTGCAAACGTGTTCAGATACTGGAGATAGATTGTCCAATGTATTCAGTACTGCTCAGAATTTGAGAGTGCGCTCAGAAAGCATTGTCAGAGACATCTCCATGCTGCCGAGGTCTTGCCTGCATCAAGGAACAGGACCTGGAAGATCTCCTTGTCTCTCAAGTGTGGGACAGCTCTGTGTTAACTTCTTTAGCATTTTTGTATGTCTCAAAATCACACTGCCATACTAATGAAAAAAGAAGAATCTTGCTTGCCTGAAAGAGCAAGCTACCCCCATCAAAGCTGTGAAATAACAGTTCTCAGGAACATTTCTTTCCCGTGGTTTGTGGAAGGAAATACTCCATGGTCAGGATAGGAATCACACAGTTTAGAAACTGAAACCCAAGATGAAAGAATAAATTCCATTTAGGGGCTGAGGCAGTAAACCCCAATGCTTCAGCAACTGGCCCAGGCACTGCCCATGCATTTGAGAGGAAAATGCATCATCTGCCTTCTGACAGAGCCCTCCTGCATCCTGCAAGTTTTAGGCATTTACAGCAGAGATCTCCTGTGTGGGCTGGCTTTCACTCTAAGAAATAAACAGCTTCTCTTTTCTCTGCTTCTCTTTTGTTTCTAGGACTTTTGGACATGTGGTTAGAGCACTCAACAAAGCCACAGGAGGAGAGGTAAATGTCAACAGCCCCCACAGACTCTGCTGCACTCGAGGGGCTTTCCCCTCTGGTGTGAGCAGCTGTGGCCAGAGCTTTGGGTAGAGCTGTGCTGAAAAGGCAAAAGAAGCACAGACTGATGCCAGCCTGCAAAATACATTTGGGACAGTCTTTGTCCTTCTGAGCTGCCAAAAAGAAGGCCCAGAGGGCAGCAGTTCATTTTGGAGAAGGATGTGCTCACTCGCTCTCAATGGCTAAAACAAAGGTGGTTCCTTAGAGAATCTCACTGCTCTTTGGGGCTACAGCTTCAGAGTCCTGAATTCGCATCTCTGCCTGCCAGCAAATGCATCTGAAAGTTACTGGTAGTTCCTTAGCCACCTGCAGTGCTGCACTTGGGAACTGCACATTGGGAGAGATCTGCAAGGCGTCCCTAAAAGCCATAGCCCAAGATGTATCCACAGAGGATTAAGGCATGGATTACTTCTTCTGAATCCCATACAAAGCAGCAGGGAGTGTGCTCAGAGGTTTGTGAGTGATAGCTGAGACACCACTGTTAGCAAGTGGACAAGGCAAAACCCCAGTGGCCCCGTGTCCTGTAACTGGCCCCAAGGGAGCGGAGCCATGGGCTGTTGCAATGTCAGTTCCAGTTACTGCAGTGCCTAATCCCGAGGCAGTTTGGCACAGCTCAGCTGCGTCATTGCAAAATCACTCGCTCCATGTGCCTTGTGGTCTTGTGCCACCAACTTCTCAAGTTACTGATTTTCAGTGTCATTTTAGGTGGCCATAAAGAAAATAAGACTTAAAGGATTGAAGAGGAAGCAAGTAACCGTTCATGAAATCAGTATCATGAAGAGGCATAGGAGTCCCAGTGTTGTGAATTATTTAGACAGGTGAGTGGTCATGGTTTTATCCCATGAATTTGTGTTTACATACAGCAAACATGAGTGGTTAAAAACCCACTTTGGTCACCTTTAGAAAGTAGAGCTGTTAATTATTATGTATTAATATTTCTCTACTCATCTCCAATGTCTGAGAAGAGAGTGCATCTTGTCTGCATGAGTCTTCCCTGGCACGCATAGTTTGAAAATTATTCAGAAATTATTCAAAACCTGGGTCAGCTCTGTCTTACTAAATTAATACCCTCTAAGTTCACTGCCTCCACATATTTTTGGGATTAATTTTTAAAAGTTTCTTAAATGCCGATGAACCATCCTTAAGTGGATTTCCCTTGGATTGTTGCCCCTCTTTTCCATTACTATGCATGCCAGGAACACTAGGTGCTTATTTCCAGAAACACCATGCGTGACAGGCTTTTTATCTGGGCTGTTCCTAAACCACGCTTTTCACTTACTGGCCATCTAGGACATCTCCTTTTTCACAGCTGTTCTTTTCTCCTTGAGACTGCACAGATTGCAAACAACGCACGCCGAGAGGGAATGTCTATTGCTTTGATTCTGCCTTTGTCTCCAAGGGACGTGAAAACAAGAATCAAGCCCTGTCTTTTCCAAACAGCAATGTAGCCATGTATGTTCATCCCCATGCCCTTGTTTCCTTCTTTCAGCTACCTTCTGGGTGAGGAACTCTGGCTGGTCATGGAGTACATGGACGGAGGCACTCTGAGCAATGTCATCAGCAAGACCTGCCTGTGTGAAGGTGACAGAGCATCCATCAGTCAGGGGGTCAGCAATCCCACCTGTGCTTCCAAGGGTTTGGGAAACAGGGGCTCAGAAGAGGAGAGGTTTCATGTATAAAGCTTTGCTTCTGCATTGTTAGTATGCTATAGGCAAGTAAAAGCATCTCCAGAGAAATGCCTGCCAGTGCCCTTGCACTCACTGTACTCTGTTCTTGTACTCTTATCTCCTGCTGTTGTATTCTCACTCTGCCTCTTGTATTTGCTGTTCTCCATCTTGCCTCCTTTAACTTTTGCCTCTCTTCACTTCATTCCTTGTTTGTAAAAGCAAAGCTGCTGGTAGCAGGATTTAAAATGAACAGCAAAGAAAAAAGGAGAGACTCATTTCTCTCAGTCCTCAGCTAAAAAGGACAGCAGTGCTTCTGAGCACATCCCCTGCAGCAGCAGCAGTCATCCTGGCTGCTTTGCAGGGACAGTGTACAACAGCAGCAGGTGCTGTTGCTCTTTCAAAAACTGACATGCCTTTCCTTAGAAAGGTCCTGCTCTGCAAGTGTTGGAGCAGCAACTCTTCCTCTCAATGGCCCTGCATTCTGCCATTGCTCGCCATTCCCCTGCAGAGAGCATCTTTTAGATTCTTTGTTTCTTTTCTTGTGCGATGAAATCACACCGCTAATTTTTGCTCTCCTGTTTGTGTTTTCTCTCTCAGTGCCTGCAAGGACTGGATTTTCTTCACTCAAACCACGGGATCCACCGAAATGTGCAGAGCAGCAACATCCTTTTTGGAACCGACGGCTCTGTCAAGCGGGGTCAGTATATCCTTGGTCAGGTGCAGCGTTCAGGGATGTGGGGATGTGGGGTGAGGGGCTGCTTTGAGTGGCTGCCAGCTCCCCAAAAATGGTGCTGGTGGCAGTGCAGGGACCCCCGCTCTGAGCTGATGACACGGTTGCAACGTGCACAGACGTATGACAAGGAACAAGCAGCCACGAGTGGCATTGCTCTGTGTGTGTCCCTTCCAGAGGGAGGGAGTTACAAGTCTAAAGCTTCCAAAGAGCAAAAGCCACTGCTGAAGGCAGTGTAAAAAATGTGGGGATTTTTTAAGTCGCCAATACCATATTTCCTTGGCTAAAGTCCTGAGGAAACAGCGCAGGGACAGTTGTCCAGGACATTCCAACAGCATGTTCTCAAAGTTCTACTGGGGAATTCTTTTGCTCGATTTCCTAATTGCACAGAATTAAAATAAAACCAGTATTTTGCTTTCCCCTCAGCTGATTTTGGCATCTCTGTTAAGCTCGGCCCTGAGGAGAAGAGACTGCCCTCGGTAGCTGGGACTCCTTGGTGGATGGTGCCTGAAGTGGTGATGCGTAAACCATGTGGCCCCAAAGTGGACATATGGTCTTTTGGAATTGTGGGAATTGAAATGGTAGAACAAAAATTTCCTTACTGGAACCAAAGTCCTGCCATGGTAAGGAGCAAATACAGATCCCGCTTCTCTTTCTCACCTGCCCCGTGTTCTGCGTGACATTGGACAAGATCCCATTGCCATCTGCTGGAACTACTTCCACCTAAAAACGTCCCTGCAACACATCAGCATCTGCTGCAGTTTTGGCTGCATCAGTGTGGAACTCAAGCCTCACCACATGCAAACAAACCCCATTCTCAGGCAACACTTTCCTTTGGGTTATAAGCGGTTCCAGTTCTTTTGTCTGTGTAGATGACCCCAATAACAGGAAACAAGCATCTTAGAACTGGTGTTATCCTTCCAGAAATGAAGGAAAGAAACCCAAACCCAGCAAAGTTTCTAAAACAGTGGTTTCTAGAGAGGAACTTAACCCCCTTTGCAGTTTCTGCTACTGGGAAACATGCCTGAAACCTGGGCATGAGGCTTCAAGGCCACAGAGTCTCTTCTGCTTCTTGTGCAGTGTTGCTGAAACACTCAGTGACCGTGTTTCTCTCATAGCCCAAGCCACGTTCTCCACGTCACCAAGCCGGAGCCTTGTGAGGGGGAGAGCCTGCCAAAACCTCCTGTTTGTTTCCTGGCATTTTCTGGGATGGGCCTACCACTCATTGACTTGAGTAGGCAAATGAGCAGAAGGTGTCCAAAGGGGTGGCATTTCTCCTTTTTCTGAGCAGGAAAAGTTTTTCTTTTGTTGCATAAGAGAAGCTGAAATTTTAAGACTGCTGAGAGACAGAGCTGCAGGTGGCTCCTTTGTGCCCAAACAGGCATTTTCATCCCAATATATTTGTGCATGCAACTTAATGTGTCTGTGTTGAATATGAGATTGTAAATGTTTGTTTCTTTACCTGGGGATTAACTGATGGATTTCCTTTCTTTTCTTCCAATTACCATTGTTTTCAAGAACAGGACAAAAAACTTGATGAGTCTTGTTCTATGGCAACTGTGCCTAAGGGATCAACAAGCCCTGCAGAGATGCCTTTCATGTACTAATCCTTGGAATTAGTTAGTATAGCAAAGTCCCCCTTCCAAAAAGGCTGTCAAGCTGGTGTGAATCCTCAGAGAAGGAAATGTGCTTTTCCTGATGTAGCTCCCACTAACTAGGTCAGTCAATGAAATCGGCTGCCAAGGCAAGATTGGCAGGATGTTGGCAAAGCTGTGGTTGCATCAGAGTTTGGGTTTTTTGTTGGTAAAGTCATCCCTGGGTCTCTGCCAGGGCAGAAACTGCCACTGCAGAATGGAGGTTAAACAATGGGCTCTGGGAGGGCAGTTACAGATGGGAAAGAAGCAGGTGGAGCCTCGTGTTCCCTTTTTCTCCAGACTAAACTCCTGATAGCCACAGCAGGGACGTCACAGCTGCAGCAGCCCAAGCTCCTCTCGGCTTGGCTGCGTGACTTCCTGAGCTGCTGCCTGCAGAGAGACGAGGAGCGGCGCTGGTCTGCCAAAGAGCTCCTGCAGGTAAAATGCCAAGGGGCTACAGGTGAAAGAGTGTCCGAGGGATGGGCTCCTCCTCCACTGAGGCCCGAGGCATCATATGAGCCCCCTTCCTCCTCACCTCCTCCACTCTTGGTGCTCTTCAAATGAAAATGCTGAGGAGTGCGGGCTGGGCTGGGCTGGCAGGGCTCTGTAAAGTCCTGTGGTACAAGTGTCCTGCAATTAACAGGGACATCTTTAAAGAGATCAGGTTGCTCAGAGCCCTGTCCCACTGACCTGGAATGGTTCCAGGGATGGGGCACCTACAAGCTCTTGAGACAACCTGTGCCAGGGTGGCACCATGCTCCGACTAAACAAGGTCTTCCTTAGACCTACTCTGATTAGATCCCCATTTTGTATAAAACTATTCACCCACATTCTATTGTAACTGGCCCTGTTAAAAATGGTGTCCCCCACTTTCTTCAAAGCCATTCTGAAGTCTTGGAAAGCGGCAAGAAAGTCTCCCTGGGGCCCGTTCTTCAGAAAACTGAATAACTCCACCTCTCTGCGCATTTCCTGAGAGGACAGGTGCTCTGCTTTCTGACAGTTTCTGTTGCCCTGTTTTGGAACTTGGTGGTGTGTTCGGTTTTACCTAATGGAAAAGGAATTGAAGTAGAGCAATGCAGGGTACAGAGCCATGAAATGGTGGTGGAGGAACCCAAGGCTGCCAGTCCTGGCAGAGCAGTCTGGAGAGATTTGGCTGTGGGCAGGAGGGGCTGTGGGGCCTCACTGTGAGCCTCTGAGGGGCCCGGGTTTGTGCCCCCACCCCACCCTGAGAGGCTTCTGGCACACAAACAGGGACAGCTGAGAGGGACTTGTCCCAGCCCCGTCTGCTGCCTGGCACGCTCAGGCAGAGGGGAACTGGTCCAGGCTGACTGCCAGGTTGTGTGGCAGAGAGGTGCGGGGACGCTGTGCTCCAGGACGGTTTGGATGGACGGAGACAAGAGATCTCTGAAGGCTGCTCTGAGAATATCAGGTTTATTAGGGATGGTGAAAAGTCCTGCATGGAGCTGCCAGACGCAGCACGTGGCAGGGCCTGAGGGAGTGGGAGAGGGGAGAGACAAGGGGTAGAGAGAGACAAGAAGATGCTCCAGGAGAGGGTGGAAGTTCCAAGATGGGAGGAGTTCCAAGAGAAGAGGAGTTCCAAGAGAAGGGGAGTCCCAAGAGAGGGGAAATTCCAAGAGATGGGAAATTCCAAGAGGGCGTCTGGCTCCTCGGAGACCGCTTACCAGGGGGCTTCAAGGTGGGCTGGAACAAGACTTGGGCCAATGGGGTCACAGAGGCCTGATGCTTCAGGGGAGGGTTACAGGTGTGGGATGAGCCATACATTTTGGGAGGTGAGATAGAACAGTCTATTTGACTTTTGGTCCTATCTGTAGGCAAGGGCATTGTTCAACCCGTAGGGGGGATTATTTTCATCCTGGCTGTACTATTGTAAATCTTTTGCCAGGCAATCATATTTATTCATCTTCCCCAACATCGAAATTTTAAAAGCAGCAATGGTTTAGAGGATGTAATTGCTACTTCTCTAACTTCACTGGTGAAACTAACAGTCCATCAATTCACTCTTCCTATAAAGGAGAATGTACAAAAATTATTATTTACATGAACAGTGCATGAGAAGTCTAGAAGAAAAATGTAAACATTAGGAGGCGGAGAAATTTTTTAAAATAAATTTAAAGCATATAAAAGAGCAGGGTGATATTACACAGCCTTCCTGTGTTTTCAAAAACACCTGTCATATCACACAGCCTTTTGTCATGTCACACATACAGCTCTGTGATGTCATATTACCCCTGTGATGATACACAGCTCTCTGTGATGTCACACAGACATTTCTGTGATGTCACACAGCCCCTCTGATGTCAGACAGCACCTATGATTTCACACATCCCCTGTGATATCACACAGCTCTCTGTGATGTCACACAACCCCTGTGATGTCAAACTGTTGCACTAGGACACAAAGTAACTCACATATTCATATTAAGATTAAAAGAGTAAAAGGAAGTGGCTTTTAATTTTGATTTATGTAATACATGAAATTTTAAAAGTGGCAATGGATTGGAGGATGTAATTGCTACTTCTCTAACTTCTCTGGTTAAACTAACAGTCCAGCAATTCTCTCTTCTTATAAGGAAGAATGATTCCCTGGGGTCCAGCAGTGTCACAATAGACCCCAGGTTCCAGAAGGCCCTGCAGTGTCCTAATGGTCCCAATGATTCCATGGTGCCCCACAGTGTCACAATGGTCCCTTGGTTCCACGGTTCCTGTGCTGGTGCGTTCCCCCCTCCCCTTTCTCAGGCCACCCTGCCAGATGAGAAATGCTCGCTGGCCTCGGCCTTGGCCAGCAGCCCCTGGGCTCAGCTCCTCTGGAGCTCAGCACAAACACGCTCTGCTCCAGGCACTGCTGCTGCCCAGCCCGCTCCTGGCTGCTTTAGGAGCAGCCCTGGGAACTGTTTGTGTTCCCTCGGTGGCACAACATCCCTGTTCTCACCCTGCCAAAGAAAGCTGCTGATGCCAAGTGCGGCCAGGATGAAACATGGCTGGGACTGCAGCCCCTCTCTTGGGGCCCTACAAACAGCGCTCCAGAAGGAGCCCTTGGAGCTCTCCTGGGCCAGCGACTCCCTCTGAGTGGGGCCTCTCCGAGCCGGGAACTCTCCCGTTTGCTGCACTCGGGGATCCCCAACAACGAGGGAGCCTGGGCCGATCCCCCCACTCCTCCAGGCTCAACCCTTCCCCGCTGGGGAGATGCCAAAGCATCCTCAGGGAGCATTGCCCTGCCCTCAGGGGAATTTCTCACAGGTGCCTTGCACTGACTCTCTGTGTCTGTGTGCACACAGGAGTGCCTGTACTGGGGAAATGTGGCAGAAATGCTGATCCCTGACAGCTGAGCCAGTCAGGCCTGTAAGTGAGGTTAAATTATGAGGTCTAAGTTAAGTTAAATGCTTCTGGGAGTTGTTGTTTTGAGAAGTTGTTATGTTTAATATAAGCTATAGGCTGAGTTAAATACTGTCACATATTATTCCTCTGTTAAATTGCTAAGTTGTAGGTAAGAAGTTGGGTTAAATGCTGTTAAGCTCTTCTCTTTTGCTAAATTGTGACTGTGAAACTATCATTTAAGGTTTAGATGTAAGTTAAGTCCTGTTAAGTTGGAGCTCTGTTAAGCTTTTAGGCCATATTCCTTTTATCCTTGCCCTCACTGCCCTTTTGTCACACACACACAAACACACACACAGACACACACACACACACACACACACACACAGTTCTCAGTTCATTTCTGGTGTGATTGCCTGGATTTTGTTTGGTTTTGTTGTTGCTTTGTTTCCTTGCTGTGCCTAAAGTGTCTAGTCAGGAGCAGAGTGACTCTTGCCAAGGAACTTTGTGCTGCTGTCACTTAATGTTAAATCTGGTTTTTGCTGGGGATTTTTTCAGCTCTCCCAAGCCCTCGTTGGTCACAGGGCGAAGGAGCCCTGGCCCAGGCTCTGGCCCTGAGGGACACGGGGACAATGCCGGGGGGTCCCTGTCCCCCTGTCCCACCCCCACAGCCCCGGTCCCCGTCCCCGTGTCAGGCTCTGGGGTCGATCTCGTGGAACATCCTCTGGGGGAGGCTGCAGCGCCGGGGGCGGGGGGACCCGGGGGGACAGGGGACCCCGCTGTGCACGAGCAGCGTTGGACTTCTCTGGGGGAACTGGGGGGGGGAATGGGGCAGAGTGACCTCCCCAGTGACCTCACACAGCCCCTGTGATGTCACACAGCCCCTGTGATGTCACACAGCCCCTGTGACATCACACATCCCCTGTGATGTCACACAGCTCTCTGTGATGTCACACAGCCCCTGTGATGTCAAACTGTTGCACTAGGACACAAAATACCTCGCACACTCATATTAAGATTAAAAGAGTAAAAGGACGTAACTTTTTTTTTTTAATTTCTATAATATATGAAATTTACAAAGTGGCACTGGATTGGAGGATTAAATTGCTACTTCTCTAACTTATTCTCCCTTCTTATAAAGAAAAATGCACAACAATTATTATTTACATGAACAGTGCATGAAAACTCTAGAAGAAATATGTAAATCTTCGGAGGCAACGAAAACTTAAAAGAAATTTAAAGCATTTAAAACAGCAGGGTGATATTACACAGCCTTCCTGTGATGTCACATGGACATTTCTGTGATGTCACACAACTTCCTGCAATGTCACACAGATCTCTGCAATGTCACATGGACATTTCTGTGACATCACACTGACATCTCTGTGATGTGACACTGACCCTGTGAGGTCACACAGCTGTTTGTGATGTCACCCAGGAATTTCTGTGTTGTCACACAGACATCTCTGTGATGTCACACGGACTTCTCTTTGATGTCACACAGCCCATTCGATGTCACTCTGTTCTACTAGGACACAAAATAATTCACTCACCCTTACTAAGATTAAACGATTAAGAGGAAGTAACTTTTACTTTGATATTTGTAGTATATGAAATTCTAAAAGCGGCAATGGATTGGAGGATGAAATTGCTACTTCTCTAACTTCACTGGTTAAAATAACAGTCCATCAATTCTCTCTTCCTATAAAGAAAAATGTACAATGATTATTATTTACATGAACAGTGCAGAAGAACTCTAATAGAAATATGTAAACACTAGGAGGCAAAGAAAACTTTCAAAAGAAGTTTAAAGCATTTAAAAGAGCAGGGTGATATTACACAGCCTTCCTGTGATGTCACACACCCCTATGACATCACAGAGCCTCCAGTGATGTCACATGGGCATTTCTGTGATATCACACTGACTTCTCTGTGATGTCACACAGGCCCTGTGATGTCACATAGCTTTTTGTGATGCCACACAGACATCTCTGTGACATCACACAGACATCTCTGTGATATCACACAGATCTCTGTGATGTCACACAGACATCTCTGTGATGTCGCACCAACACCTCTGTGAGGTCACACAGTTCTCTGTGATGTCATACAACCTCCTGTGATGTCACGCAGACATATCTCTGATGTCACAATGCCTCCTGAGATGTCACACAGCCTCTGAGATGTCTCACAGCCCCTGTGATGTCCCACAGGCATTTATATGATATCACACAACCTCCTGTGATGTCACCCAGGCATCTCTGTGATGTCATAATGACCCTGTGATGTCACACAGCTCTCAGTGATGTTGCACAGTCATTTCTGTGATGTCATACTCTCTCTGTGATTTCACACACCCCTCTGTGATGTCACACATACATCTCTGTGATGTCACACTGCCCCTATGATGTCATAGAGCCAACTCTATGATGTCACCCTGTGATGCCATAAAGCAGTGCTGTGATGTCACAGAAGACTCCATGATGTCACAGTCACCCTGGAATGTCACAGTCTGTTCTGTGATGTCACAGCCTGCTCTATGATGTTACACAGCCACCTGGTGATGTCACAACCCTGTCTCCCATGCCACAGAGCCACCCTCGATGATGGCAGAGCCTGGTCTATTGAATCACACCATATGCTGTGACATCACAGCCAGCTCTGTCATGTCACAATTGCCTCAGTAATGTCACAAAACCCTCAAGAACTCAGTTACATTGAAACACTGAAGTTTCTTGTACTTTGAAAATATCCGTGTCATGGAAACAACTGAGACAGTGTCCCCAGGTTCCAGTCAGAGCAGAACACTGGAGGCACTGATGACAGCTGGGGACAATCAAGGGAAAGGTGTCTCTGGTGCTGAGCAAACCTGGATGTGTTTCAGGAGTGCAAAGGGCCCAGGCCTGAGCCCCAGCCCCTGGCAAGGCAGATCCTGTCCCTCCCTCATTGCTCAGGGCTCTTCCTGGGATGGGCACTGGGGTGTGGGGATGTGCAGTGCCAAGGGCAGGACCATGGGGCGGCCCCTGCCAGGCTGCTGAGCAGGGACAAGGAGGCACTGAGGCCCCAGGGCTGCAAGGGTCACTTGTCCCCTCGTGGCCTCAGGCCCAGGGCCAGCAGCCATGGCCAAAGGGCTGCACAGGTTGGCTCTGTCAGGGCCTTGCAGCTGCTGCACATCCCTGAGCCCTCTGCAGCCCAGGCTGTCCCACGGTGTCCCTGCCCTGCGCCTCTGTCCCTGCAGGCTGTTGTCATCCCCCTTCACATGAGTCTTTTCTTTCTCTGGCTGTTCTCTGCCATGTCAAAGGATCCACCACCTCTGGAACCACCCTTCAGTCCCTCCCAGGGCTCTCCTCAGCTGTCCTCAGCCTCCACCCCACTGAGCACAGAGCTCCTGTGTCCTTCTAGAGTGGTCAAGTGCATGAAGCCAAGAGAACCCGGACAAGAGGGACAGTTCTTTTCTACAGGAAGGAAACCACAGGGCCCCAGGGTTTTGAAAGCACATGAGAAGCAGTCACCAGAGGCCAAGGCAGGCCAGACCTGTCTGTCCTTGCAGCTTTTGTCTGAAAGCAGCCTTTAGATATATGGGGAGCTGTTGCAGAATTTCTGAGAGAAAGAGGGCATGATTTATGTCTGGATTAAGAAGTGAGCTACCCCTCAGACTAGGCCCCTGATAAGTGGCCTTGGTGGGGCCTAGGAGCCTTTGATGCAGTAGGAATTTAATTGTGGCACAGTTTAGAAATTATGTTAAGGTAACTACAACGTAATGAGCTATCTGAGTGTGAATTAGGGTAGAGTTGCAGTGTGAAAAGCCTGACCACCTTAAGGCAAAGGTAAACAATGTTAACTTGCCAATGAGAGTGCCTTTGTAAACTGTAAACTGTATGGAAGTGTATATAAACCACCATCTTCTCACTAATAAAGGGAGAACGTAGCTTTAACCATATTGGTTCGACCAATGTTCGTCCTGTCCAGCTTTCCTGTCTTATGAATACCCTGGCTTTGGGGAGTTTTGGGGGTGGAATTCCATTTCAGCCGTGGCTCCTGGAGTGGAATGACAGTTCTCCACAGGAAGGAAAGGGTGCAGTCCCAGTGTTTCAAAGGTTGATTAGAGGCAGCCCCAAGCAGGCCAGGGCCAGCCAGGCCTGTTGTCAGGTCCAAGGAAGGAATCCTTAGACAGACAGAATTTGGGAGGCCAAACCCCACTGTTTTTTATAGGCATCTGGACGAGAAGGACATTTCTGTTCCACAGGACGGAAAGTATGGAGCCCCAGTGTTTCAAAGGCAGATGAGAGCTGTTCCAAGGGAACTTGGACAGTCCTGGCAACTTCTGCCTGGGAGCTATCCTTGCATATAAGGAATTTTGGAGGTGGATTCTCAATTTTGCCATGGATGCCTGGATGTAAAATATGTTTTTTTTTCCATGGGAAGAGAAGCGCAAGCCCCCAGTGTTGTAAAGGCAGATGAGATGTGGCCCTCAAAAGGCCAAGGCCAGCCAGAGCTGTCTCTCCTGGCAGGTTTTGTATGGGAATAATCCTTGGATATAATCAAATTTAGAGGAGGAATCCTAATTTCAGCCATGAACCCCTGGGGAGAAAGACAGTTCTTTCCCACAGGAAGGAAAGCATGAAACTCCAGGGGTTCAGGGGCTGATGAGAAGTGACCCACAGCATGCCAAGGTCAGCTGGACCAGTCAGGCAGCCCCCAGCAGGCCCATCCAACCAGACCTGTTCCATGTTCTTGGATCCTTGGGGCCCTGCAGCATCACAATGGCCCCTTGGTTCCATCAGGCCCTGTAGGATCACAACAGATTTTTGGTTCCATGAAGCCCAGTGATATCACAATGGCCTCCTTGGCTCCACAGTGGCACAATGGCCCTTGCTTCCATGAGGCCTTGCAGTGTCACTATGGTTTCCTTGTTTCCGTGGGACTGTGCAAAGCCACAATGGCCAATGGTTCCATGAGGTTGCAGAGTCTCAAAATGGCCCCTTGGTTCTATTGGGTTCTTCAGGATCACAGTGGCCCCTTGGTTCCACCAGGTGTGGATGTGTTACACTGGCCCCTTGCTTCCATGGGGACCCGCAGTGTCACAGTGGCCCCTTGATCCATGAAACCTTGCAGTGTCACAGTGGTTGCCTTGGTTCTGTGAGGCCCTGTGGTGTCACAATGGCCCCTGGGTTCCTTGGGGACTTGGAGTGTCAGAATGGTCTCATTGGTTCCATGGAGCCCCACAGTGTCACAATGGTCTCTTTTGGTTCCGCAGTGTCACACTGGCACCTTGGTTCCCTGAAGCCCTGAAGTACGGAATGGCCCCTTGGTTCCACTGGGCTCCTCACTGTCCCACGAGTCCTCAGTGCCACGGAGCCCTGCAGTGTCACAGAGCTCTCCTGGGTTCCATGGTGTCACACAGGGTCACAAGGGCCGCTCAGTTCCACAAGGCCCCACAGTGTCACAAGGGCTCTTGCTCCCACGAGGCTGTGCCATGTCACAATGGTCTCATTGGTTCCACGAGGCCCTGCAGTTCCACAATGGCCCCTGAAGTGTCACAATAGTCTCAGCGGGTTCCCTGCTGGTTCACAATGGCTCCTTGGTTCTGTGATGCCCCGTTGTGTAACAATGGTGCCCTGGGTTCCACAGGCAGAATGGCTCCATGGTCTCATGGAGCCCCACAGCCCCTTATGGAGCCCCACAGTGATCCTCTTGATTCCATGAGGCCCTGCTGTGCTACAATGGCCCTTTGGCTATACAAGGTCCTGCTGTGTCACAATGGCCCCTTGGCTCCAGTGGGTCCTGAAGTGTCAGAATGGTCTCCATGGTTCCATGAGGCCACACAATGTCACAATGGACTTTTGGTTCCATGAGCTTTCATACTGCCAACAGCAGTCTCCTTGGTTCCCCAGTGTCACAAGGGACCCTTAGTTCTGTGAAGTTCAGTAGCATAACATGGACACCCTGATTCCATGAGGTTGTGTAGTGTCACAATGATCTCCTTGGTTCTGCAGCCCTGCTGTGGCTGCTGTGTAACAATGGACCTGTGGTACCATGAGGTTCCACAGTGTCACCATGGTCCCTTTGGTTGCACAGGGCCTTGCTGTGCCACAATGGCCCCTTGGTTCCATGAGGTTTGGTACTGTCAACAATGATCTTCTTGGTTCTGCAGTGTCACAATGGACCCTTGGTTTCATGACACCCCAAAGTGCCATAATGGTCTCCACAGTTCCTTGAGGCCCCACAGTGTCACAGTGGATCCTTGGTTTGATGGGCCCTCCTAGTGTCATAATGATCCCTAAATTCCATGGAGCCACACAGTGTCAGTACCGTCCCCTTGGCTCCATGAGGCTCAGCAATGTCCCAGTGCTCTCCATGATTCCATGAGTCCCCACAGAGTCACAATGGTCCCCGGGTCTCACAGGCCCCACATTATCACAATGGTCCCTTGGAGAAGCCATGCTATGATCTGATCTTCCTGAGAGTCCTGGTGGAGGTGAGCCTGTTGGCCAGCGCTGCCTCGCTCAGCTGCCTCCCAGCTCTCTGCCCTCTCGCAGCCGCAGCTGCCTGGGACGGTGCCCACGCCCTGTGCTGCTGCCTGGTCCCCGCCCTGTGTGGTTCTGGGCTCCTGCTGGCCGGGTCGCCTGTCACTGCCCTGTGCCTTTCAGGTCCTCGAGTGCCTGGACTTGAGTAAATGTCGTGGCAGCGCTCTGGAGACCATGTCAAGGTACCTCTGGAGTGAATGCTGTCACAGGCATTACCTGGCGTTACGAGGCCTCGCGGTGCTCACCAAGGATCCTTGGATGGTGAGAAGGGGACAGTGGCTGAAGCTGCGCTGGGCAAAGCAGCCCCTTGGGCTGGCAGGGCTTCAGGAGCTGAGGCAGCTGCTCCCAGCTCTCCTGCCTCACCTGCCCAGTGCTTTGGGACAGGACTGCGGCCACTCTGTGATGCCACACTGACATCTCTGTGATGTCACACAGCTCTCTGTGACATCACATTGCAATCTCTGTGATGTCCCACTGACCCTGTGATGTCACACAGCTCTGTGATGTAACACTGACATCCTTGTGATATCACACAACCTCCATTGGATGTCACAGTGACATCTGTGTGATGTCACTCTGCCATCTCTGTGACATCACACAACATTCTGTGATGTCACATTGACCTCTCTGTGATGTCACTCAGCGCTCTGAGATGTTGCACTGACATCTCTGTGATGTCACACTGATGTCTCTGATGTCACAAAACTCTCTATGATGTCACACTGACCCTGTGATGTTACTAAGCTTTTTGTGATGTCACATAACATCTTTGTGAAGTCACACAGACATCTTTGTGATGTCACACAACCTCCTGTGATGTCACGCAGACATATATATGATGTCACACGGACATCTATGTGATGTCACACTGACCCTGTGAGGTCAGAAATCTTTTTGTGATGTCAGACAGACATCTCTGTGATGTCACAGATCTCTCTGTGATGTCACACAGCCGCCTTTGATATCACACTGACATCTCTGTGATGTCATACCGTTCTCTGTGCCATCACACAGGTCTCTGTGATGTCACACAGCTCTCTGTGATGTCACATTGATGCCTCTGTGATGTCACTCAACTGAGATGTCACACTGACATCTCTTTGAAGTCACCCTGAAATCTCTGTGATGTCACACAGCACTCTGTGATGTCACATTGACATAACTGTGATGTCACATTGACATAACTGTGATGTCACAAAGCTCTCTGTGATGTCACAGAGACATCTCTGAGATGTCAAAAAGACATCTCCGTGATGTCACACTGACATCTCTGTGATGTCACAATGACATCTCTGTGATGTCACAAGGACAGCTCTGTGATGTCACAAAGCTCTCTGTGATATCACACTGACTCTGTGACGTCACACAGCTCTCTGTGGTGTCACATGGACATCTCTCTGACATCACAATGATATCCCTGTGATATCATACAATCTTGTCCAAGATTAAAAAAAAAAACGTTTTCCAATTCCCATCTGAGTAGGAGTTGCCTTGGGGTAGTTTTCCTTACCTGCTGTTAATGGCCCCATCAATGCCTGGCCACATGACTCAGAAATAACACTGTCCAGGAGGAGGAGGTAATTAAGGACACACCTTGTGACTCATAATAACTCATTGTGAGATGCTCTGCCCAAGGGGAGGAGCTAGGCATTCCCACCTGGATAAAAGTGGAGATTTCTAGACAGAGGAGAGCCTTTTCACAGGTTCTCTGAGAAAACACAGCAACTACATCTGCCATCCCAAGAGGACTGCAGCTGCTCCAATTCAAACTGCTACCAGCACGCTGGCCAGGTTGTATTCTGACTTTGTCAGTAGCCTTTCCCTTTGTATTATTGCATGTATTTTTCCCCTTTTCCCAATAAATTGTATTTCTGACTTGGAGTCTCTCACTGGTTTTGCTTTCAAACCAGATCAAATCTCCTGTGCTGTCACATGGACATCTCTGTGATGTCACACAGCTCCCTGTGATGTCACACTGACATCTCTGTGATGTCACATGGACATCTCTGTGGTGTCACACAACTCTCTGTGATGCCACATGAACATGTCTTTGATGTAACATAAACCGCCTGTGATGTCACCCAGACATCTCTGTGATGTTACACTGAACCTGTGAGGTCACATGGCTTTTTGTGATGTCACACAATCATCTCTGTGACTTCACATTGACATCTCTGTGATGTCACACTGACATCTTCGTGATGTCACACAACCTCCTGTAATGTCACAGAGACATCTCTGTGATGTCACACAGGTCTCTGTGATGTCATACGGACATCTTTGTGATGTCACACAACCTCCTTTGATGTCACACTGACATCTCGGTGATGTCACACAGCTTTCTGTCATGCCACACTGCTCTCTGTGATGGCACCTCAATGGCACAAACAATGACATATCTGTGTGGACAAGCTGAAAAAACTAAAACAACGAAAAAGAACCTCTGAAATGAAACAAACAAGAAGTATCAAAAATTACTTTTATTACAAGTGATTTGCAGAAATTGGCCAGCAGTTTAATGTTTCTGAAACCATCCAGTCATCAGTCTCCTCACTGCAGCCTTGAGCTCCTGGTTCCTCAGGTTGTAGATGAGGGGGTTCAGGGCTGGAGGAACCACCGAGTGCAGAACTGACACTGACAGATCCAGGGATGGGGAGAAGATGGAGGGGGGCTTCAGGTAGGCAAATGTGGCAGTGCTGACCAACAGAGAGACCACGGCCAGGTGAGGGAGGCAGGTGGAAAAGGCTTTGTGCCATCCCTGCTCAGAGGGGATCCTCAGCACAGCCCTGAAGATCTGCACATAGGAGAAAACAATGAACACAAAACATCCAAATCCTAAACAGGCACCAACTGCAATGAGCCCAAGTTCCCTGAGATAAGATTTGGAGCAGGAGAGCTTGAGGATCTCTGGGATTTCACAGAAGAACTGGCCCAGGGCATTGCCATGGCACAGGGGCAGGGAAAATGTATTGGCTGTGTGCATCAGAGCATTGAGAAAGGCACTGGCCCAGGCAGCTGCTGCCATGTGGGCACAAGCTCTGCTGCCCAGGAGGGTCCCGTAGTGCAGGGGTTTGCAGATGGACACATAGCGGTCATAGCACATGATGGTCAGGAGGGAAAACTCTGATCCAAGGAAGAACAGAAAGAAAAAGAGCTGTGCAGCACATCCCGTGTAGGAGATGTTCCTGGTGTCCCAGAGGGAATTGTGCAGGGCTTTGGGGACAGTGGTGCAGATGGAGCCCAGGTGGCTGAGGGCCAGGTTGAGCAGGAAGAAGAACATGGGCGTGTGCAGGTGGTGGCCGCAGGCTACGGCGCTGATGATGAGGCCGGGGCCCAGGAGGGCAGCCAGGGAGATGCCCAGGAAGAGGCAGAAGTGGAGGAGCTGCAGCTGCCGCGTGTCTGCCAGTGCCAGCAGGAGGAAGGGGCTGATGGAGCTGCTGTTGGACATTTGCTGTGGCTGCACATGGGCACCTGTTCATGGAGAAAGGACAGGGACAAGTCAGGAGAGGCTGCTTGGAGCCAAACCTTGGCCATTCCCTGCAGACTGTCCTGCTGCGACTCACCCACCTTTGTTCCTGCTCTGGGAAAACCTTCACCCAGGTCCCTGCCTGAGCTCCAGTTGTGCTGGCTGAGTGTGCCACGAGCAGCCAGGGCTGTGTGTGGGGGCTCTCGAGGAGCCATCCCTGCCCTGCTGCCCTGGGTTTGTGGCCATGTTGCAGAGGAACAAGTCTGGATATTCAGGAGTTGTCAGGGGAATCACTCCCAATGCAGAAAGGCTTGGTACCATCTGCACTCACATTTCTAAAGGAAACAGATTGCAGGAGTTGGTTTTAGGAATTGTTTTCTTACTCACACATCATTCCTGGCTCTCTGAGGTCAGAAATCCCCAGCATTCCTGCTGCACTCAGAGTTTGCCACTGAGAGCTGTGAGGGGAAAAGGATTCCCTGTGGCCGAGGGAAGGTGAGGGGCTGGATGGGTTTGTTCCCCCAGCACTGCTGTGCTCAGCCCCCTCTGCTTCCCTGAGCATCTCCCTGGGCCTGGACATCCCCTCCTGAGAGGTGCCTTGTCCCTGCCAGCGCTCACAGAGCCCATCCCACCCTGTGTGCCCTCGGCCCGGCCCTACAGAAACCTGCCTGTGTGCAGGGCCCTGGCTGGGGCAGGCTCTGTGTGCAGCTGGGCAAGGGCAGCTCAGGAGAGCCCTGCTGGGCCCTGCAGAGGTGATGCTGCTGCTGCCCAGGGCTGAGGAGTGGCTGAAGGCCCTTTGGGAGGCTCCCAGCAGAGACACTGACCACCCAAAGTCACAGTTCTGGAGTCTCTGTAAATGTTCAAACATTCCTTTGATGATCCCGTGTGTCCCTTTCAACTCAGAATGTTCTGTCATTCTGGGATTACAATTCCTGTTCTGCTTCTCTCATCCCTCTGTTGTCTATAATCAAAAGAGAAAAAAGAATCCTTGCAACAGTGTTAGAACAGTAAAGCAAAAACGAGACCTTTATTGGAAGCTTCCTGGTGTCCCAGTGGGCATGGGGCACACCAACCTCTGATTTCAACAATTAATTAAGGTTAATTAAATAGATTATTTAACAGGAAAATCCAATATGAGATTCAGCTGCACCAGTTACATAAACTTGGGTCAGCCCCTGGGCGTATGCACAAAGGCTTTTTGCATGTTTTTTTTAGGACTGGTCACATTCTGGTCAAAAACCAAAATGTTCACCTTGTATGTCCTCTTCCTAATAATAAGACTATACAGTATTTCAGGAATGTATTTAGACAGTTTATTGTTCTAAAATCAAAGATAAAGGTAAGGAAATGTACTAGAGTAAAAGATGACAGTTATATAAGTATATAATAGTATTTTAATAGAGTCAATTAGGGTTTAATAGTTAAGTAAGGATAATTATTTTAAAACTATATAATAGTAATTTATAGAGCTATGGTCAGCTGAAAAATATATGAAAAGCAAAAATCTTTTTCTCAGCAACCACATCTTTCACCCCGTGCTCCAAGCAGGAAATTGAAAACACTTCCAGCAAAGCTCCTGACCTTTACAGCAATCCCAGGCTTACCTTCTTTGGGAAGTGTCCTCTGGAGCTGTGCCCAGGCTGGTCTGGAGCTGGGAGCAGCCCTGCCCCAGCCAGCCCCTCTCAGCAGCAGCACCTGCCCTGCTCAGGGTGGCTCCTTCCCCCCACAGCTCCTGGCCAGCGCTGGGAGCAGCTCCAGGGCCGGCTGAGAGCTGTCCCTGGCAGGCAGCAGAGTCCCTGGCCCAGCACAGCGCCCTGGGCTGCAGGACCCTGCTCTGCAGGACAGCCCTGGGCACCCCTGGCTGCTCTGCACAGGAGATGAGCAGAGAATGCACTCACAGGGTCTGTGGGCATTGGCATGTTCCAGCTTTAGGAGATCTCTCCAGGAGCTGCAGCTGCATTGTCCTGCAGCCAGAGGTTCCTGTGCCAAGGGCTGGCAGTGATTCTGCCCCAGGCACTTCTCAGCCCCTTCCCAGCCCTGACTGATTGAAGCTCTCTGTGCCTCTGTGCTGTGCCTGGGCTGGCTGCAGGCAGTGCCCCAGCCCTGCTGGGCTGGGAGAAGAGCTGCTCAGCAAGAACAATGTGCTTTTGAAGCTCTGCTTGGTTACCAGGATCACCCTCTGTGCCAGGAGCCCGGCCCAGCTCAGCAGCACGGACACAGCACAAGGACTTTAATGACCCTCTGGGGCTTTGTGCTCAGGCCCTGAACATCAGGCCCTGAGAGGGAGCTGCAGAAACCTCTCCAGAACTCCAAGTCAGAATCCAGCTCCAAAGTTTCTCTGACTTTTAATGGGTCCCACTGAGGGACACGACTGAGAAAGTGGCCCCAGGCCCCAGGCAGAGCAGAGAACTGGAGGCACTGATGCCAGGTGGGGACAAAGAGAAGCCAAGTCTTGGTGCCCTGGGGCACAGCAGGGTCTGTGCCACCAAGGGCTGTGAGGAGACACCTTGTCCTGAGGCTCTGGGGCCTCCTGGCACAGCCCCAGCCAGGCTGGGCACTGTCAGCCCCTGGTCCTGCCCTCAGCATCCCCCCTGGCGCACATCCCAGTGGCCTCAAGGATCTGCTGGAAGGAGTCCCTGGGGAGCCTTGGTCAGGAATGGCCCTGGGGGCTCCTTCATGCTCCCAGGGACTGCAGGTTTTTGAAAGGACTTTGGCTTTTGCTTTTGCCTTGGAGTCTCTGAGAGCTTTGTGCAATCATGGCCTCCAATTATCTGCTGTAATTAGTCCCTGGAGAGGCTTTGTCAGGAGCAACACTCAGTGGAGCTCATTAATGCTTCAAGGTACTTCAGTTCTTTAAGGTACTTGGTGTTACCCTTTTGCTACAGACTCTGAGAGAGGTTTGTGCAATCATGGCCCCAATTATCTGCTTCAAAAGCACATTTCTCTTGCTGAGCAGCTCTTCTCCCAGCCCAGCAGGGCTGGGGCACTGCCTGCAGCCAGCGCGGGCACAGCACAGAGGCACAGAGAGCTTCAATTAGTCAGGGCTGGGAAGGGGCTGAGAAGTGCCTGGGGCAGAATCACTGCCAGCCCTTGGCACAGGAACCTCTGGCTGCAGGACAATGCAGCTGCAGCTCCTGGAGAGATCTCCTAAAGCTGGAACATGCCAATGCCCACAGACCCTGTGAGTGCATTCTCTGCTCATCTCCTGTGCAGAGCAGCCAGGGGTGCCCAGGGCTGTCCTGCAGAGCAGGGTCCTGCAGCCCAGGGCGCTGTGCTGGGCCAGGGACTCTGCTGCCTGCCAGGGACAGCTCTCAGCCGGCCCTGGAGCTGCTCCCAGCGCTGGCCAGGAGCTGTGGGGGGAAGGAGCCACCCTGAGCAGGGCAGGTGCTGCTGCTGAGAGGGGCTGGCTGGGGCAGGGCTGCTCCCAGCTCAGACCAGCCTGGGCACAGCTCTGGAGGGCACTTCCCAAAGAAGGGAAGCCTGGGATTGCTGTAAAGGTCAGGAGCTTTGCTGGAAGTGTTTTCAATTTCCTGCTTGGAGGAGAATGGGAAATTTTGGGTGGTGACAAAATTTTTTTTGCTTTTTATATATTTGTAATATATTTGTAGTTCTGTAAATTACTGTTATATAGTTATAAAACTGTAATCCATACTTTTCTCTATTAATGTCTTAATTCATTCTACTAAAATACTATTATGTACTTATAAACCTGTAATCCTTAATTGATTCTAATATATTTCCTACCTATCTCTTAGATTTTAGAACAATAAGCTGACTGTCTAAATACATTCCTGAAATACTGCATACTATTATTATTAAGAGGACCCACAAGAAGAACATTTTAGTTTTTGAATGTGAGCAGTCATAACAAAAAGTGGGGCAAAGAAGCCTTTGGACCTACTTCAATGGGTAGAGCCCAGGATGAGTAAGTTGGGAAACTGAATCTCCTATTGGATGTTCCTGTTAAATATTCTAATTAATGAACCTTGTTACCTTATTGAAATTGGGGGCTGGGTGTGCCCCATCCCCACTGGGACACCTGGAAGCTTCCAATAAAGGTCTGGTTTTTATTTACTGTTCTAACACTGTTGCAAGGCTTTTTTTTTTTTCCTCTTTTGATTATAGACAACAGAGGGATGAGAGAAGCAGAACAGGAATTGTAATCCCAGAATCACAGAACATTCTGAGTTGAAAGGGACACATGAGATGATCAAAGGAATGTTTGAACATTTACAGAGACTCCAGAACTGTGGAACAGAACTGTCCTTCTCGTCCAGATGCCAATAGAAAATAGTGGGGTTTGGCCTCCCAAATTCTGTCTGTCTAAGGATTCCTTCCTTGGACCTGACAACACGCCTGGCTGGCCCTGGCCTGCTTGGGGCTGCCTCTAATCAACCTTTGAAACACTGGGACTGCACCCTTTCCTTCCTGTGGAGAACTGTCATTCCACTCCAGGAGCCACGGCTGAAATGGAATTCCACCCCCAAAACTCCCCAAAGCCAGGGTCCTCATAAGACAGGAAAGCTGGACAGGACGAACATTGGTCGAACCAATATGGTTAAAGCGGGTTCTCCCTTTATTAGTGAAAAGATGGTGGTTTATATACACTTCCATACAGTTTACAGTTTACAAAGGCACTCTCATTGGCAAGCTAACATTGTTTACCTTTGCCTTAAGGTGGTCAGGCTTTTCACACTGCAACTCTACCCTAATTCACACTCAGATAGCTCATTACGTTGTAGTTACTTTAACATAATTTCTAAACTGTGCCACAACTAAATTCCTACTGCATCAAAGGCTCCTAGGCCCCACCAAGGCCACTTATCAGGGGCCTAGTCTGAGGGGTAGCTCAATTCTTAATCCAGACATAAATCATGCCCTCTTTCTCTCAGAAATTCTGCAACAGCTCCCCATATATCCAAAGGCTGCTTTCAGACAAAAGCTGCAAGGACAGACAGGTCTGGCCTGCCTTGGCCTCTGGTGACTGCTTCTCATGTGCTTTCAAAACCCTGGGGCCCTGTGGTTTCCTTCCTGTAGAAAAGAACTGTCCCTCTTGTCCAGGTGCTCTTGGCTTCATGCACTTGACCAATCTAGAAGGACACAGGAGCTCTGTGCTCAGTGGGGTGGAGGCTGAGGACAGCTGAGGAGAGCCCTGGGAGGGACTGAAGGGTGGTTCCAGAGGTGGTGGATCCTTTGACATGGCAGAGAACAGCCAGAGAAAGAAAAGACTCATGTAAAGGGGGATGACGACAGCCTGCAGGGACAGAGGTGCAGGGCAGGGACACCGTGGGACAGCCTGGGCTGCAGAGGGCTCAGGGATGTGCAGCAGCTGCAAGGCCCTGACAGAGCCAACCTGTGCAGCCCTTTGGCCATGGCTGCTGGCCCTGGGCCTGAGCCACGAGGGGACAAGGGACCCTTGCAGCCCTGGGGCCTCAGTGCCTGCTTGTCCCTGCTCAGCAGCCTGGCAGGGGCCGCCCCATGGTCCTGCCCTTGGCACTGCACATCCCCACATGCCAGTGCCCATCCCGGGAAGAGCCCTGAGCAATGAGGGAGGGACAGGATCTGCCTTGCCAGGGGCTGGGGCTCAGGCCTGGGCCCTTTGCACTCCTGAAACACATCCAGGTTTGCTCAGCACCAGAGACACCTTTCCCTTGCTTGTGCCCAGCTGTCATCACTGCCCCCAGTGTTCTTCTCTGACTGGAACCTGGGGACACTGTCTCAGTTGTTTCCATGACACAGATATTTTCAAAGTACAAGAAACTTCAGTGTTTCAATGTAACTGAGTTCTTGAGGGTTTTGTGACATCACTGAGTGTCTTGGTTCGACAAGACAAGAGTCTGTGAAAGAGGGCAAAGCCTCCTGTGCAATGGAGAAGGCAAACCCCCCTCCCTCCGAATTACCAGGATCTTTAAATTAAAGGGCTCTCAGGCAAAGATATGGGAATGGGAGTAACTATTCTTTACTAGGAGAAAACTAGATAACAATTTAAAAAAAAAGCAAATGCAATCGGTACAAACAAAACTAGTGAAAAAGTCCACAACCTGAGGATTCGGGGTGCCAGTAGCAGTCTTGTTGGGATGATTGATCCTCTTGCAGTGGTTGATGAATTGCAGCTGCAGTGGTGATCTTTTGAAGGGTATAGTTTTCCTCTGAAGATCTGGTGGCAGTGGGGCCGGTCTTCCTCTGCGCCAGGGCTGCCTCCGAGCTCCGCTGCCGCCGCCTCACTCCGCTCCGGCTGTTTCTCTGCGAGTGCCGCCGAAAAGAGCTGCTTCTCTGGCAATCCCCCAAAGTAAAGAGCTGCTCTGTCCCCAAAAAGGTACCCCCTTATATCCAATAAAAGAGTGCTTGGCTTCCCCCTCTGGGTGGAACATCTCACAATAGGATGGTGTTACGTTACCAGCCCTGCACTGAATCAGTCAATGGCTCACTAACAAACCATTACCTCTTAGGAGCAAAACCGGTTCTTGGAAAAGGTAACAAACCTGCCCAACCTTCAACAGATGGCAAATAGAATACAAGCTTATCTTACAACCCAGGACAAAGTAAAAGGATGTGGCTCGGCCAGGAGATGAGCCATGTCTGGAGAGATACGGGACCCCAGGTGCTGATCATCGCCTGAACGACCCGGGATGGACATCATGGAAATCCTCGGACAGATACATGTGAATGCAACATTCCTGTAAATTTCATCAGGGGATTCTACAACTCCAGACACTGAATTGTTCCTCCTCATCACTAAAAAAGAAAATCTTATTAACCTATGGACTCTGAATGGAACAAAAGACTGATTGCTGAAATCTTGGCCTCAGGCAGAATTTTCCCTATAAAATCTGCTTGTGCCAGGATGGAGGTGTGTGGGCATAGGGGAAAAAACTCTCCTGTGGCTGACTCCTTGTTGCACACCCAGAGTCGATCCCTGGGCTCGGCACTGTGTTGTTTTGTTTTTTTTTCCCGTGGCTGGCTAGATAGAATTTGACTGCTAATAAAACTATTTTTATTTTTAATTTGGATGACTAAATTTTCATTTATAGGAATACTATATAAAAAGGAAGATATTAAAACTACATACTCTATTCTCTAACTCTAACACAACTTGTGACTCTCTCTCAAGAGTCCAGACACAGGTGGAGTGGATTGGATTGGATTGGATTGGATTGGATTGGATTGGATTGGATTGGACTGGCCATCAGGCTCAAACAATCCTCACCACAATCCAATCAAGCACTCACACGATTCTCCAAGCACATTCCATATAAGAAAAACAAGGAGCAGAAATAGAAACTGTTTTCTCTTTCATTTCTCTCTGTGCACCTCTATGAAAAATACTGAGAGGGAGAGAAATGTGCTTGCCATAGTTGCTGTCTCTTTTACCTCGGGGAAGGGTGGAGGCAAGGAGTAAGGGGGACCAACAACCAGGAACAGGAGAGGAGGTCTCAGGGGACAAAGGACACCTGGATGGTCCAAAGCTCCCCGGGTGCAGAGGGCATCTTTTGAATCTATCCAATCACTTGATGCCCTTCTGGAATTCCAGAAGTGACAGACAGTGCATGGCAGGGGTCAGGGTGGGGAAAGGAGGAGTGATTGACACACCTGGGAGGAAATGATCCGGGGAGAAACCCGGGGTTGAGGGTTAAACCATGAAATCACACTGCAACAGGGACTCTCGTGCACAGCAGGGCCCAGAGCTGGCAGGGCTCCCCAGCACAGCTGGAGCGGCTGGCACACCTTGGCCCAGCTGCACAGCTGCCCCTCGAGGCCCCGGCGAGCAGGGGACGGCTCTGGGCAGCTCCCTGCCACCCAACACAGCCCAGCAGGCCGGGAGGAGAGCCCGGGGCCAGCGCAGCTGCTTGGGCCGTGGCTGCTTGGAGGGACAGGGGCCAAACCCATCCCTGAGCAGCCCCTGCCAGCCCTGGCCCTCCCTGCCCTGGGACAGCTCCCCCAGCCCCAGGGGACAGAGCCAGGCCCTGTCAGGAGCCAGTGCAGCCCCTGCCCAGCTGGGAGCCAGGGCTGGCTCTGGCCCTGGGCTGGCAGCAGGGCTCCCGCTCGGGGCTGCTCCTGTGCCTGGGGCCTCTGGGCACTCAGGGCGGCTGTGGGAGCAGCTGCAGCGGGAGGGACGTTGGTGCAGAGTCCCGATTCCCCGGGGCTGCCAACGAGCTCCAGAGGCCTGGAAGCCCAGGCGCCTCCAGCTTTGGCTGCTGCCGGGCCGTGCAAGGGCAGGGCCTGGGGGAAGAGCTGCTGCCACACAGCCCCGCCGAGGGCTGAGCCCGGCTGAGCCCAGCACAGCAATCACCTCCTGTGCCTGTGCCCGTGCCTGGCATCGCCTCCCTTCCTGCAGCAGAGGCTGCCAGGGAGCCATTCCTTCCTCTAGGAAAGCAGCAGTGGGGCAATGAGGCTGCCATGGGGCAATGAGGCTGCTATGGGCCCTTTCCCACTGTGCTGGGCTTGGCATGTCCAGATGTCACTGAAACCTCAAGGTAAAAAAAGCCCTCTGACAACATTTTATTGTCAGAGGATCAAGGCATTTATTCTGGCCACGATGTTGTTCTGGCCACCATGTGTTGCATTGCTCTCGGTCTATGCTTTTTCCCTTTCCAGGGACCCCTGTGACTGGGATCTGATAGTTTGGTCCCCTCCTTCCTGCCCCAACGGGGTTGGCAAAGGGCCAAAGGGCCTTCCCTGTTCTGAGCTAGATGAGGCCTTGTCCCTTCCTGGTCCTCTCTCTTTTCCCCTTCATCTCATGGAATAAACAGCTTGGACAACCACAGCAGGGGAATTGAAGCCTCTTTGGAATCTTTGCCCAACTCCTGATGCGCCTTCCCTCAAGGGCCCCGTATATCTCGGCCAGCCTGGTGATATGGGGGCTGTGAGGGATAGGCGCACCAAGAATGTACAACAGAAATTATTTCAATCACACATAGCATGGGTGGGCCAAGAAAATCATCCCACGACACCTGAGTTTTACAAGATTTTGCCCAAACCTTTTACAGTCCAAAACCAACAGAAGCCCATTTGTTTAATGTTCATTGGTCTCCATTTGCAAAGTTCTTAGTATTTGTTTTCCCACTGGACCTGGATTTCTTCACCTCTGATGTTAATAAAGGCCATACTCCTTGATTTCCTTCTCAGGCTTTTCCAGTCCAGGTGTCTCCAACTATGCCAGGGGGCAGTGTCTGGGGTTGACGTTCCTTGCTGTTTGCGGATGATGGTCGTAGATTTTTCTCAATGGTCATGATGTTTTTGGGTACCTTTTGGGTTATTCCCAGTTTATTGAGATGTTAAGCTCATTTCCCTTGAGTGGTGTAACATCCCTTTAAAAACCCATTAGAATTCCTTTCCCCAAGGCAAAGGCAAACCAAGCCTGACTAAAGAAATGAAAAAAAATTAAACTTGGTGTATTATCCAACACACATGTGCAGAGCAAACCCCTGGCTGCTGAGTCTCAGCAGAAGGCTGAGGGAAATGCATCCACTATGTCCCCTCTACGACTCACTCGGCATCTGGTGCAGGTTTGGATGCCTGCAGGGGTTGCTTGTCTCCTCTGGGTGTGTTCTTCCTTCCCTCTGGGAGGGCCTTAATGGAAATTAGTTCCATTTCTCCTGCAGACCAGAGTGGCAGGGAGTCCCTGCAGGCTGGTGATACTCCGATACAAGGAAACGGGTGTGCATACAAACCAGGCTGTGAAAAGCCAGTGTCCATAAGGGAGCCAGAGGAGCCCTGCATCTTTATTTGAATAAAGGGAGAGAGTCCATGGGGACATCTGCTGCTGGGGTTTTCTCTCTCTAAGTTTTGGAGGACACAGCCTCCTTTTAAACTCCTGGCCACATGCTGCCCTCTTCCTTTCCCCACTGGCTGGGGTACCAGGCCAGGGGACCACAGGGACCTTTGTACCCTCTTTTCCTTTTGCAAGGTATTAGTTCTGGTCTCCATCCAAACTGTAATAGAGAGATAATGAGATGATTTGCTCTTGCAATTAAGCGATGAATATTGTGGGTATCTTAAGAGAAGCTTTATTGATGTAGAGTTATGTTATTGTGATTTGTTGTTCTCTGCTCTCCCCACAGTCCCCTTTCCCCTTTTATAAATGAAAATTAGTCCAGCCAAATTAAAAATGAAATAATATATAATTTATTTAGGAATTAATTCTCTCTGAGCCAGCCACAAGGAAAAGGACAGCGCTGAGCCCGGGTTCGGCGCTGGGTGCGTGACAGGAAGGAGCCTCTCGGCAGAGGTTCCCCTGGACACACACACCACCCTCCTGGACCCGCCAGTTCTTATAGGAAATTTTCTGCCCAAGGCCAGGATTTCAGTCATCTGCCTTTTCTTTCTATTCAGAGTCACACATATTCCTAAAGTTCTTTTCTCTGAGCCAGGGTTGAACAATCCAGGTCCAGGTGTGGACAGTTTTTCCTGATGAGGTTATGGGAACCGTGGCATTCAGATGTATCAGCCTGGAGGACTCCAGCGATCCCAGTCTTGGGTCCCTACCAGCATGATCAGCTCCCAGGTGTTCCAGAATCGCCTTTTGGGACAGCCCATCTCCAGACCAGCCACATGTATTGGATTGTAAATGAGGCATTGTCCAAAAAAAACCTGGCTCTGGTGTAACTGAGTATGTGGAGGGGGGCAGCTCTCAGTGCTGGTGTGTGTATTTTGTAATAACTAAATATTTTGTGGAACTCTGGGATTTTGGGCATTTTACTGGAATTTTTGGGGGACTTAATGGCATTCTTTGGGGATTTGGTTTTTGGTTTTGTTTGGGTTTTTTTTTTTTGTGGTGGGATTTTGGGGGATTTTGTGGGGTTTTTGGGTGTTGCAAGGATTTCTTTGGGTGTTGGGGGGATTTTCTTGTGGTTTTGGGTACATTTTCGGGGGGGATTTTTGGGGTTTATTTGGGATTTTGTGGGCTTTTATTGGAATTCTGGGGTGTTCTAATGAGGTTTTTGTGAGATTTAATTGGGATTTTGTGAGTTTTATTGGGACTTTCAGGGGTTTAAAGGAGATTTTGGTGCCTCTCAGCCCTTCCCCACACCCTGGGACAACTGCAAAGCCCCCCCAAAATTCTTCTTAAACACCCCAAAATGCCAATAAAACTCTCCAAAACCACAAAGAATCCAATAAAATCCCAGTGAAACCCACAAAATTAAAAAAACTGCCAAAAACTTCAATAAACCTTCCAAAAAACAACATCCCCAAATCCCTAAAAAAGATCCCTCAAAATCCAATGTCCCCAAAGCCACAAAACCCCGAAAAATCCTGTAACCCCTCTAAAACCCAGTATTTCTCTCCCAAAACCCAATAATTCCCCCTAAACTCCCAACAAAATCCTCCAAATACCAAAAACGCCATCAAAATCCCCCCAAACCCCCCCAGAGCCCGCCAGACTCACTGGGGGCTGTCCTGGGTCAGGGGCACCGCCCGGTGGAACAGGAGCCACTTCAGGGGCCCTCGGAGCTTTTTGGGGAGGGGGCACCATGGGAGACCCCCAAAATCGGGGCAGGGGGAACCCCTGTTGTGCTCCTCCCCCAAACCCCCAGACCCCGGCTCAGGGTGGGCCTGGGACCCCCCGGGACCCCCAAATCTCCCCAGGACCCCCTCCAGGAACTCAAACCCCCCAGAGACCCCCAAGGTTGGCCCAGGACCCCTGAGAGCCCCCAGACCCCAATCGAGCCCAGCCCAGGATGTCCCCTGAGACCCCCCCAGACCCTTCCCAAGACCCCACCCAGGACCCTTCCAGGACCCCCCCAGACCCTTCCCAAAACCTCTGAGGACCCACCCCAGACCTCATAAGACCCCCCCCCAAGACCCCTCCCCCAGGACCCCCAAGACCCCTCCGAAAACCCCTCCAGGACCCCCCAGACCCCTCCCAAAACTCCCCCCGGATCCCTCCCCAAAGGCCCCGATCCCCCCAGCCCCAGCCCCAGCCCCTGTGCGGACCCCCCTCCCCAGCGGCGCCGCCCCAGCCGCTCCCGCAGCTCCGGCCTCTCCCAGCGCCTCCCCCGCTCTGGCAGCGCCGCCCGCAGGGCCCGCCCGAGCCCGCTCCCGGCTCCCTCTGATTGGCTGCCGCGGCGCGGGGAGGCGGGCTCTGCTGAGAGGATCCGCGCGCTGATTGGTCGGTTTGGCACGGGGCGCGCCGCTATTGGCTGGGGAGCCCGCGCGCGTGGCGGAGGCGGGAAACTGTGAGGGGAGCGCGGCTGAGGAGGAGCTGAGGGGGGGCCGGGGGGAGCTGGGGGGGTTTGGGGCGGGTCTGGGGAGAAATTGGGGATTTTGGGGGGGATTGACGGGAAATAGGGGGTGTGCGGTGGGTTTGGGGGCAATGCGGGGGTCTGAGGGGGCTTTGGTGGGTCTGAGGGGGTTTAGGGAGCTTTGGGGAGAGCTTGAGAGGGTCTGGAGCATTCTCAGGTGGGTTTAGGAAGATCTGAGGGGCATTGGAGGGTCTGACGGGTTTTTGGGGGGGTTGTGAGAGGAACTGGGGGGTTCTGAGAGGATCTGAGGGAATTTGGGGGTGTCTGAGGGGATTTCACAGGGTTTAGGTAGGATTCAGGTGTGTAAGGGGGATTTGGGGTGGTCCAATAGGATTTGGGCGGTCTCAGGTGGGTCTGGGGTCAATTTGGGGTAAAGTGGGGGGATCTGAGGGTACCTGGGGGGTTTAGGTGGGTCTGGGTGGATTTGGGGCTCTGGGGGCACCTAAAGGGGTGCCAGGGGGTGAAGGGGTCGCAGCCCCCAGACGCCCCTGAAGCCCCCCTGTCCCCACAGAGGGGTCCCGGCCCTGGCGGTGCAGGACCCCCGGCCCCAGCCCAGCGTCTCCATCAGCAGCTGAACCAGGAGATCCAGGAGGACGGGGGACTGGGGGGTCCTGGGGGTCCGAGAGTGTCTCTGGGTGTCCCCAGAGGCTCAGGCTGTCCCCTGGGTGTCCCAGAGCTGGAGAAGTCCCTCTGCGCCGTTTCCTCGCCGTTTGGGCAGATTTTGGACATTTTGGTGCGGCGCAGTCTCGGCCTGCGGGGCCAGGCCTTCCTCACCTTCAGGGAGATGAGCAGCGCCACCAACGCCCTGCGCTCCCTGCAGGGCTTCCCCTCCTGCGGCCAACCCGTGGGGAGACAGAGACTGGGGGAGTTCTGACACTGGGGAAAGAACTGGAATTCTGGGGAAAACCCGCCAAACTCTGGCCTCAGCTATCCCCAAAATCCAACTTGGAATCCCTCCAAATGCACCCCGATCACCCCAAAGCTTCCCCTTCTATGACAAGCCCGTGGTGAGACAGAAATGCTGGGGGAAAATCCTGGAATTCTCAGGGAAAAAACCCGAAATCCTGAGGGAAAAAAACCAAACCCAACCGGGATTCCCCCCAAAATCCCATCAAGAATCCCTGAAATCGAATTGGGAACACCCCCTAAATCCAACCAGGAACCTCCTAAAGCTTCCCCTTCTATGACAAGTCCTTGGTGAGATCCAAATCCCTGGGAAAATCCTGACATTTTGGGAAAAAATCCTGAAATTCTGGGAGAAATCCTGAATTCCTGGGGGGAAAACTCAAAATGCAGCCTCAAATATCCCCACAGTCCAACCAGGAGCCCCCCAAAGCTTCCCCTTCTACCACAAGCCCGTGGTGAGAGAGAAATCGGAGTAGAAATCCTGAGATTTTGGGAACAATCCTGAAATTCTGGGAAAAACTCCAAAATCCTTGGGAAAAAACCCAAATCCAGCCTCAATTATCCCTAAAATCCACCCTAAAACTCCCCAGAGCTTCCCCTTCTGGGATAAACCCGTGGTAACAGCACAATCTTCAGAAAAATACCAAAATTTTGGGAACAATCCCGAAATTCTGGGGAAAAAGCACAAAATTCAGTTGGGAACCCACCCAAAATCCTGTGGGAAACACCCAAATCCAGCCAGGAACCCCCCAGAATTCACCCTGAATCTCCCAAGCCTTCCCCTTCTACCCAACAGTGAGATCCAAATCCAGGGGAAAATCCACAGATCCTTGGGAAAACAGGAAATTTTGGGAAAAAGCCTGAAATCCAGGGAAGAAACAGAAATCCACCCCGAATCCCCTGGGAAGGACCCCAGACCCCTGTTGGAACCTCCTAAATTCCTCTGAATTCCCCCAAAATCCTGCTGGAATTTCCCAAATTCCTTCTAGGACTTGCCAAAATCCCTCAAAAACGTCCCTGATTGCTTCTGGAACTGCCCCAGATCCCTTCTGGAGCCTCCCCAAATCCCTCAGAACTCTTGAAAATCCCTTGGAAAACCCCAAAATCCTTCTTGGAACTGCCCCAAATCCCTGAGAATTCCCCCAGATCCCTCAGAAAGCCCCAAATCCTCCCCAGATCCCCTCTGAATTCCCCCAGACCCCTCAGAAAGCCCCAGGTCCCCTCTGGAACCTCTCCCAGATGCCCCCAAAATCCTCGGGAACAACCCCAAACCCCCTGAGCCGTCCCCAGCTCCCCCCGGACTGATCCCAAATCCCCCCGGAGCCAGCCCAGGTCCCCTCTGGAGCCTCCCCGAATCCCGGGAAGCCGCAGATCCCGGGAGCCGCCGGGCAGCGCCGGGAAAGCCCAAAGCCCCGCGGCAGTGCCGCATCCCGGCCGGAGCTGCCCCGGGAGCCCCGCGGGGCCGGGGCCGGGGCCGGGATGCGCCGTCCCAGCGGATCCAGCGCGCCCGGCCGGGCTCGGCCAGCGCGGCCCAGGGCAGGGAGCGCTGGTGGGGCGGGAGCGGGAGCGGAGCGCGAACGGGACCAGCGCAGAGCCAAGGGGGGAGAGGCCCCGGCCCCACAGAGAGCGGGGCCGGAGCGCGGGGCCGGGCGGGGATGGCTCGGGGATTGTTCCGGGCGATTCGGGCGCTCGCAGCGATCTGGGCGGGATTCTTGGGCTGCTTCTGTGAGGTTTGGCCGGGATTTTGAGGGAAGTTTCTGTGGGGATTTTTTGGGTGCATTTCCTCGGGCTTTGGGTGGGATGGGAAGGGACTTGTGGGCATTTTTTGTGGGATTTGGAGGGGTTTGGTGGGATTTTGGTATGGATTTTTGGAGTGGATTTGGAGTGGATTTTGGGGGGATTTTGGGGAAATTTCGGAGGGATATTTTGGGTAATTTGGTGGGATATTTTGTGTGGATTTTGTGTGATTGGGGCATTTTTGGGGGCATTTTTGTACAGATATTTTTTTTGTGGATTCTGTGGGATTTTCATGGGAATTTAGTGTGACCTTTTGAGGGATTTTCTGTGGCATTTGCGGGGGGGGGGGGAGGTTGAGGGATTTCTGTGAGCCTTGGGGTGATTTTTGGGGTGAGTTTTGTGGGCTTTTGGGTGGAATTTTTGTGGAGATTTACCTGGGATTTTGTGTGGATTTTCTGGCATTTTCAAGGATTCTATGGTGGAATTTTTATGGGATTTTAATGGTATTTTTGGTAGGAATTTTTGTGAGGATTTTGAGAGATTTTTGTTGGATTTGGGGTGTTTATTTGGGGATTTTTTTGGATTTGGGTGATATTTTTGTGAGGGATTTTGGGGCATCTTTGTGAGTTTATTATTATTATTATTTTGGTGCGGTATTTTGTGGTTTTTCTCAGGATTTTGTTGGGATTTTGGTGTTTTCTCTTGGGATTTTGGGCAGATTTTGTGTTGTGTATCCAGAGTGACTTTGGGCAGCTCTGGGGCAGCTTTTGGGGTTTGTCTCCCGTGTCCCCCAGCTGTGGCAAAGCCCCGAAGCACATCCTGTTCCTGCCCAGCTCCCTGAGCAGCCCCAGGAGCTGATGCTCCCCCTGCTCCTCAGCCAGGGAGATCTGGGGCAATCCCGGCATTCCGGCATTCCGGCCGGGCTTTGGGCACTGCGGGATTTTGGGGCTTGGGGGTGAGAGGCTGAGGGGGGCTTGGAGCTGGATGTTTTGGGAAAATATCGGGATTTTGGGGGTGAATGTCTGGGATTTTAGGGGGAATTTCTGGATCTTTGGAGGAAAATACCAGGATTGGGGGGGAGGATATTCTGGATTGTTAGGGAGGAAATTTCTGGATTTTTGGTTGTGAATGTCTGGATTTTTAGGGGGGAATTTATGAATTTTTGGGTGAGGACTTACGGATTTTTTGGGAAGGGATTTCTGGATATTTTTGAGGGGGAATGTTTCTGGATTTTTTGGAGGAAAGTTCTGGATTATTTTTGGGGGGAGAAATTTCTGGATTGTTGGGAACGCTTCTGTATTTTTGGGGAATGTTTCTGGATGAGGAATGGGGTTAGTTTTGGATTTTTTGGGGAGGAATATTTCTGGATTTTCTGAGGAACAGAAATTCCTATTTATGGGAATGTTCCAGGATTTTTTGGGTGAACATTTCTGAATTTCTTTGGAGAACATTTCTGAAATTCTGGGGGAATGATTCAGAGCATTTCTGAATTTGGGGAGAACATTCCCAGGTTTTTTGGGGAGCATTCAGAGGTTTTTTGGGGAACATTCCTGGGTTTCTGGGATAAGATTCCCAGGTTTCTGGGGGAACATTCCTGGGTGTCTGGGGAAGGTTCCCGGGTGTTCCGGGCTCTCCTGGCCCCGTTCCCATCCCAGGTTCCCGGGGTTCCAGGAGCTGCGCTGGTGCCCGGGCGCCGCGACATCGCCTCGCTGCAGTTGGACACCGAGGTGCAGGCGGGCGCCGCCCGCGAGGCCCTGCAGGGCTCCAGCATCACCCAGAGCCACCCATGGAGATCTCCTTCACCAAAAAGTGACCCAGAACACCCCAAACCCCACCAAAATAACCCCAAACCCCCAAAAAACGGGCCTGAAATACCCCAAAATCCCTAAAAATCTGCGTCAAACCCACCCCTAAATAACCAAAATGTGCCCCCAAACACTCCAAATCCCTCCAAACCACCCTGTAATCTCAGAGGAATGCCCTGAAATCCCTCCAAATCACCCCAAAATTCTTCAAAGCTGCACCAGAATACCCTAAAGCTGCCCCAAAACACCTCAAATGCCTTCAAGCTGCCCCAAAATCCCATGGAAACACCCTGCAGTCCCTCCAAACCACATAAAAATCCCATAGAAATACCCTGAAATCCCTCAAAGTGCCCCAAAAAACTTTAGAAACCCCTGAAATCCCATAAATGTGCTCCCTAATCCCATAGGAACACCCGAAAATCCCTCAAAACCACCCCTAAACACCCTAAATCCCATAAACCTGCACCCAAATCCCATAGACCTCCCGCCAAATCCCAAGAAAATACTCCAAAATCTCAGCAAACTGCCCCAAAAATGGTCCTGACCCTGCCCCAAACCCCCTGCACGCCCCCACTCGCCCAGGTAAGTTCAGCTCAGCCCAGCCCAAATCCTCCCTTTTTTATCCTAAATCCTTTTTTGTCCTACATCCTCCTTTTCTATCCCAAATCCTCATTTTTTTAATTCCAAATCCTCCTTTTTTTAACCCCAAAATCATTTTTAATCCCTAATGTCTTTTTCACCCTAAATCCTTCTTTTCCCAACCTAAATCCTCCTTTTCCCATGACAAATTCTCCTTTTTAGTCCCCACATCCTTTGTCTGTCCCCAAATCCCTTTTCCAATACCAAAATCTCCCTTTTCCACCCCAATTCCCCGCCTCGTTCCCCTTTCCACATCCCAAATCCCCTTTTCCCATCCCAAATCCTTCCCAGTCCATCCTAAATCCCCTTTTCCCACCCAGGATCTTTCCCCATCCTGAATCCCCCAATTCCCACCCATTCCCCTTTTTTTCCCGGTGTTGTACCCAGGGTCTTTCTGCAGACATTGCACCTGGAGCTGCCCCAAATAACCCCAAACAAACCCCAAATAACCCCAAACAAACCCCACTGTGTCCCCCAGGGTTGGAGTGGATATGGGGGGTCATGACCCCAAACTCTGGGGACTGGAAGGATTGATCCTAAAATTTGGGGTTTAGTGGGGTTTGACACCTCGGGGTTTGGGAGTTTTTGACCCCAAACTTTGGGAACTGGGGGAGTTCGACACCCCAGGGTTTGGGATTTTGGGGTTTATTTCCCATGATTTGGGGATCAGGGGGTTTCACCCCCAAACGTTGGGATCAGGGTGATTGGACAACCCAGGTGTTTCAACCCCCAGGATTTGGGGTTTGGGGGTTTAGACACAAAAATTTGGAAACTGTGGGGATTGACCAACTGATTTTGGGGGATTTAACCCCAAAGTGGGGGAGATCAGGGGAATTTGACACCCCAGGGTTTGGGATTGAGGAGGTTGACCCCAAAGTTTGGGAATTGAGGGGTTTGACCCCAAACTTTCGAGAGGAGGCGGGTGGACAACCCAGATATTTCAATCCCCAGGAGTCGAGGCTTGGGGGTTTTAACCCCAAACTTTGGGGGCTGGGGGTGTTGGACACATCAGGATTGGGGATTTGGGGGTATTTAACCAACCCAAGCACCTGCAGCAGCGTGTGTTACCCCCCTTTGGACAGAGGGGTGAGGAGAACCATCTCTGTCCAGCCACGAGCTCCAAAGCTCTCTGTGGGAGCTGTGAATTAAAAGGCCTTTACACACTCACTTTTCACATCTTCCCTGTCTGCTGTGTTGCAACTCTTGGCAAGATTTGCCTCCTGCTTGCTGGGAGCTGCTGTGGCCCAGGGCCAGCACAGAGCTGGGCTGGGTGGGCCAGGCAGTGTGGTGGAGAGTCTTGGCTGATCTTGGTGTGTGCCTGGCCTCACAAAAGGCTTGGAAGGTTTGCCTGCCAAGGTGTCCTGCTCACTGGCTCTCCCTGTGCATCTTGGAGAGCACAAGGTAGGCATTTCTGGCAGCTGGGCATCAGCAGGCCTTCCAATGGGGGCGTGTTGTGGAGCGAGCCCAGCTGAGATACCCTGAGAGGAGCCCAGGGCTCCTTGCTCCTCTCTGCTGGCCCGTGAGCGTCTGTCTGCTCTCGGGATGGCCCTGGCTGTGTCAGGGCTGCTGCGTGGGCACGAGACAGCCGGTCCTGTCCCGCTGGGTCCCAGCAGTGCCTGGCAGCCGTCCTGCATCCATGTCAGGATGCTGGCCAAGAGAGGCCCTGGGAGCTGAGCAAGCTGATTTGAAGCTTTTGCAGGTGCCAACAGGTCAAGGCCAACAGTGTTCCCTCAGGATACAGCATTCCTGAGGGGCTTCCCCGGAGCTGCCTGATGCCACCCACTCCTTGTGGCACCAGTTGCTTTCCTGTGGAAGGTTCTACCTTCCCCAAGAGCAGAGAGGGAGCTGGAGAAAGAGCTTGCTAGGCTGCTCTCCATCCTGTACCAGGAGCCCTGGGTGAGCAGAGTAGTCCCAGCTGAGCGCAGATGTGCCAATGGAAGAGCCGTGCCAATGGAAGGCTTGGTGGGAAGGATGATCCAGGATCCATAGGCCTGGCAGCCTGAGCTTGCTGCCGGGGAAGGCCTTGGAGCAGATCCTCCTGAGTGCCATCCCATGGCATGTCAGGGAACCAGGGGGTCTGCGGGAGGGAGGGAAACTCTGCGGAGGGATGGGGACAGCTGGGGGTCCTGGCAGGATGTTGAGGGCTTCTGTGCGGTGTTTGCAGGGTGTTGGTGTTGGAGGTGTGTTGGGGAAGGAGTTGTCTGGGAGGTGAGAGGTCTAGGCTGGAATTTCAGTCCATTTGAAGGCAGCATCTGTGACTTGGCACAGCTTTGCTTATGGGACGCAGAAGGAATATCTGTGACGGCTTCTGTTCATGGTCCTGATTCTGCTGCAGCGAACAAGAGGGGAGAGCTGTACTTTATTGGCCACTTAGATCTCTATCCCGGGGCAGGGTTAACCATTTTGCCATCTACTCATTGTTGCCAGCAGTTGCTCCAGGTGTTCCTGCCAACAGCCCCTGCAGGCAGGAGCACAGCCCCCAGTGCCCGTGGGTTTGGCTCCCTCTGGTACAGAAGCCCCCAGGGACACAGGTCTCTGGGGCAGGAGACGGCACCAGCCCTGCCAGGGCTTCGGGGGTGGCAGGTCTGCTTGGGCAGGGACTCTGCCTCACCTGCTGGTGTCAGCGCTCCCTGGGCCCCAGGGCTCAGAGCAGCATTCCTGCCCTGGCCCACAGTTCCTTGTCCGTGTCACACTCGGGGGTTTAGGATGGCCACGAGCCAGGACGTGTCCTGAGGAGGCCGTGCCAGCTTCTGTGGAAGGCCCTGTGCCCTTCCCAGCGTGGCTGCGTCGGCAGCCCTGGGTGCTCCTTCTGCTGCCCTGAGCCCGCAGAGCAGGGCAGCGTTTGCTGATGGTTTGAGCCCTTCCTAAAGATCCTGTTGGGCTGTCTCAGACACTTGAGGCCAGGGATTCCTTCCAACCTGGGCCACTTTGGGTGGGCAGGGGGCAGCCCCAGCACAGGGGGCAGTGTTTCCAAGGGCCCTTTGTGACACATGCAGCATGGAATGGAGCCCGGTGTCCAAGGGCCCTTGCTGACACGGTGCAGCATGGAATGGAGCCCGGCGTCCAAGGGCCCTTTGTGACACATGCTGACATAGGAGCTGGAAGTGGCAAGAGCACGCCACAGAGCTCAGAGCAGGCGAAGGGACAGGACGGGACAGAGCGGTGCTGTGAGGAGTCCCGGCACAGCGCGCTCGTTCCTGTCCGACCCAGAGCTTTTCTGAGGCATTATTCCTGCAGCTGACCTCGAGGCCAGACCACAGGACTCAGTAACCTGCGGCCTTCCGAGACTTCAATTCTGCAGGTGCCCTTGAGGGCAGAGCGTGGGACTTGGTACCCCAGAGTTTTCCAAGGCATCTCTCCTGAGGGTAGCCAGAAATCCAGTCAGTGACATGGGGCAGGGAGCCCTGAGAGTATCAAGCTGACCTGGATGGAGGAGGAAGAAGGTGACCCTGCAGCTGCCCCAGCACAGGAGACTGAATAGGTGGTGCTGTTCCATCCACCACAGGAGGGTGAGTGGCAGAGCCAGGCTGCAAGGCCGGTGCCTTCAGCCAGTTTGGCCACATCCCATCCCATCCCATCCCATCCCATCCCATCCCATCCCATCCCATCCCATCCCGTCCCGTCACATCCCATACTCTGGTGACATGTCCATGGACAGGACGGAAGAGGGGCCCGGGCAGTGTTGCCTTCATGGGAGGCAAGGGCGACCTGGTTGCAAGGAACAGCACGGCAGCCCAGTCTCCCCTGGTCCACTCGGGCTAACGACACACGCAGGACACCAATGTGGTGGACGGTCGAAAAGCCTTTATTATCTTATCTCATGGGTTTAAATAGTCTTGGGGGACTCTGCTACGTCAGGAGGGGTTGGCAGGGTCTCTAGGGTTAGTCAGGAGTGGAAAACTACTGGGTTAGATGTGGTTACATTCTTTGGGGTAATGGATAACATGTTGCAGGGTGAGAGGGGGATGGGGGTCTTTCTTTCTGTCACATCCCGAAATCTTCCGTTCGCCTGTTCCTATCTACTACATCTCTCCCCTCCTTTTTATAAATAAAATGAGGTAGTTGTAGATATAGGCACTGGAGTGAGGTACAAACTTGTAACTTGGTAAGGAAAAAAGGGGTTTGGTAAACCTGAGTAATTCTCGCAAGGTGAGTTTTGAATGCTTTTGCAACTGACTGTGTTCGCAGTTTTTGGTTTACAGCATTTGTTGCTGTCCCATGAACAGAATGTTCGCCCGTTCTAGACGGGCCTGAACAAACGAGACTAGCTTGTTTAGCAGGCATGGTCATATGGTAACAGCTAAAAGCAGTATTGCCAGTGGACCTACCAGGGCGGAAATTAAATTGGTGAGCTAAGGTGATTGATTGAACCAGGATTCGAACTAGCTCTGCTGGGTTTCCCTGTCTCTCTTTCTCTGAGCCAGTCTATCTTGGAGTTCTGCCATGGAGTTTTTAACGACTCCTGTATGATCTGTATAAAAGCAGCATTCCTCTTTTAAAGCTGCACACAGTCCTTCTTGTTGCATGAACAAGAGGTCTAGTCCTCGCTTATTCTGTAAAATTATTTCTGAAAGCAAAGAGAGTGATTTTTCTAGATAGGAGATGGATTTCTTGATCTTCTACAGGTCTTCGTTGATGGTCATTTGTAGCTGAGAGAGTCCGTGCTGTTGGGTTGCGATGGTTGAGAAACTCGTGGCTGTGCTAGCTGCTCTCAGGCCGAGCAGCATTGCGATAGTTATACCTGTGATTATTTCTCTTTTGTGGAGTTTGTCAGGTTCTTTGAAAAGGTGGTACACTTCTTTATCTGAGTGGTACAGGACCTTAGGAACAATCAGAACTTGGACACAGAAGTCGATAGAGTCATTAAATTTGGCAAGGAACACACAAGGACTCACTCCGGATCGCTGGCAAACCCACATTCTAGATGCGGATGGGACCACCTACTTATTGGTCTTTCTGTTGGGCTTGACAACTTTAGTGCAGAAGTTGCTTTTTTGCTTTGCTAAAGTTGCATTGCCAAAACATTTGCCCTGTCCTGTGATTTGACTCAGGGTGATTCTTCTGCAGGGAGTGTCCCATCTGCACTGGTGGGGGGCATCGGCTGTGGAGTAACTGAAGGGGGTGTTTAAAGCAATGCCTTCGTAGAAAGGGGGTTTAACATTATAACAAAGCTAACAGGAGTTAGTCAGGTTCGGTTTGGTTTCGTTTAGGGTTAGAAAGGTAGCTTTTAGTATACGAAAGTTTGGGTTTGGATCGGACTTGGCTGTGCAGCTTATCTGGAAGGCATCTGTATGGCTAGCCGGGGTGTCGGTGACTTTTGGGGGCAAGGTTTTGGGGTGGGTTGTGTTTTTTTCTTTTTTGTATGAAGCGTTATAGCTACTAATTGGGTGCTTTTCCAAGCTCGGGACAGCTTTTTCACTTCGTTCACTGGGGGGACTTCTTTGCATTGCCAGTGTCGGGGCTACAGTGCTTGGGGAAAAATCGAGCAGTGTGCTCCTGTGTCTGCCTAAAACTGAAGCCCTATGACGTGGGGGTCCTGACTGCCATAAAGGCAGCACGTCCCCCACACCTTTGGGGGCTCTTTTTCTATTTTCATGGCCAGGGCTACCCAGGGGTCCCATTCTGGGGCGTCTCTTGCTGACTCTGCGGCACGGGAGCTGCTTGCGGCGGTAGTGGGTACGAAGGTACCGCAGGCTGTGTTGCGAAATTTGCTGGTGAGGGTACGAAGCTGGCTGCCTCCTGTGGGGGTATGGGGTATAAGGGCACCCCGTCTCACTGGGGGTTGGCATAGATGGGCTGCCTTGCATTCGCGGCGGGAGGAGGCTGACTGCAGCCCGCATGCCCCTTCTCTCTCCTGTTTCCCTGGGGCTGGGACCTGCAGTCTTTGGTGAGGTGCGCCTTCTTCCCGCAGCCCCAACAGGCTCTTCTCGGGCGTGTTTGGGGTGGAGGCGCCGCGGCGGGCTGCCGTGCCGGCTGGGGACCATTCAGCGCAGGCTATTTTTATTTCTCCCCAGTCGGTAAACTGGGCTGGTTCGTATTGTGGCTGCTTTTCGGTGCGGCTTAAAGCTTTACTCGGTTTTGTTTTAAATTGCGTTGGCTCTGTTTCCTCCGTCTCAGAGTCCCAGCCGGCTTCCGTCAGCTCTTCTGAGCTGCCGGAGCTGCTGCCGGACTCCGAGTCGGAAGTCGAATGCCAGCAAACTTCCGGGGCTCGTTGCCGTTTTGTGCGGCTCCGACCCCGCTCCTCCCCCCGGGGGTGGCACTGCTGCCGCCCCCGGGCTCGCCCTGCCTCCTGCAGGGGGGGGTTTCTCCCTTACATGGTAGTGGCTTCAGGCGCGGCTGCCAATTGGCTCCGAGCCCTCTGCCGCTCTCCTCCTCTTTCTCCCGCACATGCGCATTAGCAAAACTCCGCGCCTCTGGGCTCTTCGCGCCGAGACTGCCCACGCCCTGCCCCTCCCCTTGGCTGCCGGTGCCATTTTCAAAGGGGTATGGAGGTGGCGTGGGTAGGATCTCCTCCAGAGCCACGGCCTCCGCGCCTCTGGCTTCCCCCGCCAGCCTCCGCCAACAGAACCCCGCGCGCCACTGCACTTCTGGCAGCGGGCCACCGACCGGCGGCGGTGGGGCGGATGGGGAAGCCGCAGATTTTTGGGAAGGTTCTGTGGGGGGATTTGGGCTCTGGTCCGGGGAGGGGGGTGACGCGCTGGGCCCCCCCGGATCCCCGCTCCCGGGCGGATTACCCTCAGGGGCGGTTTGCGTTGCCGCTACTACGCCTAGCTTGGGTGTAACTAATAAACACGTACCCGCTGCGCTCCATGTCTCTTGCTCTTCTATTGCTTTGCCTAGGGCTTTCTCGACTTTGCCCCATGCCTTAAGGCATTTGCCGCTGCCTGAGGATTTCGTGTCCTCGGCCAGCAAGGCTGTGCATTTTTCCCATATTTCTGGATGCAAAACCTCCACAGGGAGTTCAATTGCCCCAAGCTCAAGCAGCCTTGCTATAGCAAGATAAAAGTCTTTGAGCTTAGACTCAATTCCCCATTGCTTATGAACCTCACTTACGACCCTGGCGATGGCGTCTATGACGATCGTGGGTCCGGGGACGTCTCCCCTGCCGAGAACACGGTTTCACCGGTTTGGCCGCTGCTCTTGTCCAGGCGACACCCGCTACACGAGCGAATTTTTCCCGGGTTTCGGCACCAGATATCTTGCTTTCATGGGAGGCAACGGCGACCTGGTTGCAAGGAACAGCACGGCAGCCCAGTCTCCCCTGGTCCACTCGGGCTAACGACACACGCAGGACACCAATGTGGTGGACGGTCGAAAAGCCTTTATTATCTTATCTCATGGGTTTAAATAGTCTTCAGGGACTCTGCTACATCGGGGGGGTTGGCAGGGTCTCTAGGGTTAGTCAGGAGTGGAAAACTACTGGGTTAGGTGTGGTTACATTCTTTGGGGTAATGGATAACATGTTGCAGGGTGAGAGGGGGATGGGGGTCTTTCTTTCTGTCACATCCCGAAATCTTCCGTTCGCCTGTCCCTATCTACTACAGGGCAGACACCCCGTAGTGGCCGTGCTCCATCCACCTGGGGCATCCCGGGGCTGTCCCTGCCTGGGCAGCGCAGGGCTGGGCTGTGTTCTCCGGCCTCTCCCGCAGCCCCTCAGCTCGGGCTGCGCTCGCTCTTTGCCAGGTGCAGCCCTGGACCAGACACAAGAGCAGGAACCCGCCCTTGGCCGCTTCCGCAGAACAGCGCAGGTACCTGCAGCCATCCCCACCTGCGCTGGGCCTGCTGGCACTGCTCAGCCCAGCAGCACACGTGCAGCACTCCATGGCTTCTTGCCCTTCTCCTACAGCTCGTTTGCAAATTCATCAAGAGAATTTGGCAGGATGAGACCAGCGCCATGGGCCCTGGGCTCAGAGCATACTCAGAGCTCCTGGGACATGAGACCAGTGCCACCCTGCTGGATTTGCTTGTGCAGAGGGGTGTTTCCAGAGCAGAGCAAGTAGGCAGCTGTGGCCAGGCTTCAATTCCCCCATGAGTCACACGGCTTCCCAAGCCACAGTGCTGGGCCCTGTGAGCCTTTGAGGCCATCGCAGTGCGGTGGGAAGGGAAGCACTTCTCCGGGGACACTGGGAACACTGCTCCCTCTGGCAGCTTTCCAAGTCTCCCTGTGCCTTCTCCAGGTGCCCACCATGGTGAGGTACATCCACCAGTGGCTCATGGCCAATGATTCTGCTGAGCATAGGCTGGACAACGCCCTGCTGTATCTCACAGAAGCGCAGCCAAATGACACAATAATGACACTCCTGCATGTGGCCCCATCCTGAGACAGGTATGGGGCCCACCTGCCCAGAGGGCTCAGGGCTCCCCAGCCCATCAGCCTGCACAGCCTGTCCCAGGTGTCTGACCAACAGAGAGTCCCAGGGCCCTCTGGCTGCTCCCTTTCCCAGCCCTGGCATGTCAGCCCCGATCTTGCTACCATGCGCCCTCGCTGCCCCTCAGGGGCCTGTCCCCACAGGGCTGGGCTGCCTGAGTGCAGCTGGAGAGGGGCAGTGGGCAAAGGCAGAGCCGTCAGTCAACCCAGGCCCCTAGAGATGCCTAGGCCACAGTGCTGTGTCTGAGATCCCCTGAGACGGAGCTCTAACCCCGCAGAGCTGCCATGGCCATGTGGAAGAGCATCATGTGCACGCCCTGGACTGCAGAGCTGGCACAGCAGATACTCCTGGATGTGCTGGGGAGCTGGCCAGAGCACAGCACGTGCACCTCCGATGGGGACAAAAAAGGTGTCTTTACTCTGGCTGTGAGTTTCTGCCTTTGCTGGCCCCAAGGCCACCTGTCCAACAGCTCTCCATCCTCCTTCCCCCACTGCATCTCCCTGCCTCAGGCACTGGCCTGAAACCTGGCCTCGGGGCAGCTCCAGGGCCACCAGGCCCGGTGCTCCCCCTGTTCTCTCCGGGCCTCTCCCTGCCACGCTCGGGCTCTGCCACACGGACACCTCGGCACTGAGTGCTGTCTCAGGGGGCTTTGTCCTTTGCAGGCAACCGTGGTGATATGGAAGATCCTCCAGGAGCCCTGTGTCCCAGATATAGTGATGGAGCATTTCCCACAGTTATTTTTGCATCTGCTCTTCCAAGTGTTCTTCAGCACCAAAGAGATGCCAGAGGAGGTCGATACCTTCTGGAAGGGATGCCAGGAAGAACATGGCCTTGCCACCAGCCCCAAATAGTGCTCCATCCCAGTCCTTCTGTCCCTGCCACACAGCCAGGGCAGGAGCCAGTGCTCCCAGTGTGACCCGGGCTTTGATCTGCACTCAGGTTTGCAGTGAGGACCCTGAAGTCCCTGCTGTGCCAAATGGACTATGAGGATCTGGTGGTGTCAATGGAACGCAAGCATGGCTGGGACACACTGCTCTGTGCTGACACCCACCATTATGCCGTGGGTCTGCTGGCCAGGTGAGACACCCTTCTCCCCATTGTTCCCGGCATTTGTGCTCTGTGTCTGGGGTATCCCACTCAGTCCCCGTGGCTGTGGGCCAGAGGGACGAGGGACGGCCAAGCAGACTGGGAAAGGCTGGGAGAGGAGGGTGCCCAGTAGCAGCCACATCTCCAAGGGCCCAGGTCCCCCTGCAGGGTGGGGGGTAAAGACAAGAACTGTGTCAGTCTGGCCTGGGAGGGGCTTCCCCCCCCGGCTCAGGGTCTTAGTGTCATAGGAGCAGGCTACCAGCCGGGTAATCATTATCACTGACTCCATGTATTGCAGAAGTATGATCAATAATTAACTTTATTAGGAAACCCATTGTTCTTATAGATAGTTATAATATAGGTAGATTTAATTGGTTTTCTAGTCTAAATACTATTACCATTAGATAATTAAGAAAGCACCCTTTGGTAGACAAATCTCCATAACATATACCACATGTTCAAAATACCAGTTTCAGCATGTTAAGATAAGAATGTTTTTTCTTTCTTTCCTCTGATCTTCTCAGACTTTCTCAGGCGATGCCTGGGAAAGTTGTCTGTTTCTCTCTGAGGCCAGAGAGCTGCTGCCACATTTAGTGCCATTTTCCTCCTTGCAGAGAGATGCACAATGAATCCACCTGCTTGTGCAAAAGCATCTCATGATGTCTCCTTGAGTTTCTCAGCAAAGAGATGCTGTACTGGCACTTCCCTGCCCTGGCATTCCTTGTGGAGGTGAGTCTGAAGGCCAGCACTGCCTCCCAGCTCTCTGCCCTCTCGCAGCCGCAGCTGCCTGGGACGGTGCCCACGCCCTGTGCTGCTGCCTGGTCCCCGCCCTGTGCGGTTCTGGGCTCCTGCCGGCCGGGTCCCCTGTCACTGTCCTGTGCCTTCCAGGTCGTGCATTGCCTGGACTTGAGAGCATGCAGTGACAGCATCATGGATCTCTTGTCGAGGCACTTGCTGAGTGAGCGCACAGAGATGCGCCGCCAGGTTCTGAGGGCCCTCCTCTTGCTCAGGGATAATCCCTCGCTGGTAAGGAGGGGCAGCAGCTGAAGCCGTGCAGGCAGCGTGGGGCTGGGGAACGCAGTCGCTGGAACTTGGCTGGGCTTCAGGCACTGGGGCAGCCGCTCCCAGCTCTCCTGCCTCCCACTTCAGCTGCCCGGGGGCTGCGGGACAGGCCTGTGGCCTCTGGGCCCTGTGGCAGCAGGATGGCCTTTCACACACTTTTGTTCCAAACAGGCCAAAAGAATTTGGAGCCTGACCGAAAGCCTCGGGAAGCTCCTGCAGGAAAATGATAGTGATATGGTCAGGATGGCCATTGTTCTACTTAGTGATTTGTTCCTGGTTAATCACACCCCAATACCCAGCCCCATCGCCCTGCAGCTGGCTAAGGTGCTCCTGCCACTCTTTGACCATGTAAGGCTCTGTGCCCTCAGCCACGGCCACTGGCTGCTGCCCAGACACTTGGTGCCCTGTGGAGATGCAGGCCTGTGCCAACGTGGGCCAGAATCAGCTGATGCCAAGGTCTTGTTTACTTCCTGTTCCACAGGACGATATCCACGTGCAGCAGCTCTCCATGTTTGTCTTTCGAACCTTGCTGTCTGCTGTAGCAGAAGAAGGAAAAAAGCCCCTGATGACACAAGTGTGTAAGAGCCTGCTGCCACTCTTCTTCCACTGCCATGAAGATAATTAGTGTGTGGCAGAGGTGAGGACACCTGGGCTGCTGCTGTTCCCCTGGGAGGGGGCTCGGCTGCCTCCTGCCCTGGCGCCTTGCGGGCTGCAGCCTCCTCCTGGCCCTGGCACAGGCATGATGATCCTGGGCTCTGGGCTGCGGGGACATTTCCATGTCTCTATTGCTCTCCAGTCTTCTCAGGAAACCCTGCTTTGTTTGGCCAAATTTCTGAATAGGAGAGACCTTGAAAAATCTGTAAAGAAGGAGAAACTGTGGAGGTTCATTAAGATCCTGGTAAGGAGGGCCGGGAAGCTGCAGCCCCAGCCTGGAGCAGCCCCTGAGCGCGGTGCTCGGTGTGCGGGCTGGCAGCTGTGCCCCTGCCTGCTGCTGCAGCCCGAGGCCGCGCGGGCTCTGCTCCAGGCTGTGCTGTCAGTGTGACATCACAGAGATGACCGTGTGACATCACAGAGATGACCGTGTGACATCACAGAGAGCTTCATGGTATCATTGAGATGTCAGTGTCACATCACAGAGAGCTGTGTGAAATCACAGAGATGTCTCTGTGACATCACAGGAGCTTGCATGACATCACAGAGATGTAAGTGTGATATCACAGACAGCTCTCTGTGTGACATCACAGACATGGCATTGTGACATCACAGAGATGTCAATGTGACATCACAGAGAGCTGTGTGACTTCACAGGGATGTCAGAGTGACATCAAAAAGATGTCTAGGTGACATCAAGTGGAGCTTGTGTGACATCACAAAGATGACGTTGTGACATGACAGAGAACAGTGTGACATGACAGAGAGTTGTGTGACATCAAAGAGATGTCCGTGTGACATCACAAAAAGCTGTGTGACATCACAGAAATGTCACTGTGACATCACAGATGTGACCGCATGACATGACAGAGAGCTGTGTGACATCAAAGGGATGCCAATGTGATATCACAGTATTTTGTGTGACATCACGGATATGACAGTGTTACATCACAGAGATGTCAGTGTGACATCAAAGAGAGTTGTGTGACATCAGAGAGATGCCTGTGTGACATCACAAAATACTGTGTGACATCACAGAGATGACTGTGTGACATCACAGGAGGTTGTGTGACATCACTGAGATCTCAGTGTGACATAACAGAGATGACCGTGTGACATCACAGAGAGCTGTGTGACATCACAGTGAGTCAATGTGACATCACAGAGATGTCCATGTGACATCACAGATATCTGTGTGACATTACAAATAGCTCTGTGACATCATAGAGATCTCCATGTGACATCACAGAAATGTCTCTGTGACATCACAGGAGGATGTGTGACATCACAAAGGTGTCCATGTGACATCACAGAGAGTGATGTGACATCACAGAGATGTCATTATGACATCACAGAGTGTGTAACATCACAGGGAAGTCAATGTGACATCACAGAGAGCTGTGTGACATCACCGAGATGTCAGTGTGACATCACAGAGATGTCATCTTGACATCACAGAGATGTCAGTGTGACATCACAGGAGGTTGTGTGACATCACAGAGATGTCCATGTGATGTCACAGAGAGCTATGTGACGTCACAGATATGTCAGTGTGACCTCACAGATATGTCTCTGTGACATCACAAGAAGTTGTGTGACATCACAGAGATGTCAGTGTAACCTCACAGAGAGCTTTGTGACATCACAGGCTTAGTGTGAAATCACAGAGAGCTGTGCCACGTCACAAAGGTTTCAGTGTGACATCATAGAGATATCATTGTGACATCATAGGAGGTTGTATGACATCACTTAGATGACCGTGTGGCATCACAGAGAGCTGTGTGACATCACAGAGATGTCAGAGTCACCTCACACAGATGTCTTTGTGACATCAAGTGGAGATTGTGTGACATCACAAAGATGACCTTGTGACATGACAGAGAGCAGTGTGACATCACAGAGATGTCCATGTGACATCACAAAAAGCTGTGTGACATCACAGAGAGCTATGTGACATATAAGACAGTTGTGTGACATCACAGAAATGTCAGAGTGACATCAAAGAGAGTTGTGTGACATCAGAGAGATGTCTGTGTGACCTCACAAAAAGCTGTGTGACATCACAGAGATGATTGTGTGACATCAAAGAGAGTTGTGTGACATCACAGAGATGTCTGTGTGACATCACAGAGAGCTGTCTGACATTAGAGAGATGTCAGTGTGACATCACAAAAATGTCTCTGTGACATCAGAGGAGGATGTGTGAGAGCACAGCGATCACATAGAGCTTCGTGGCGTCACAGAGTTGTCTGTGTACATCACGAGATATTGTGACATCAGAAAGATGTCCATGTGACATCACAGAGATGTCAGTGTGACATCACAGGAAGTTGTATGATATCACAGAAATGTTTGTGGGACATCACAGAGGGCTTTGTGACATCACATAGCTGTCACTGTGAAATCACAAACAGCTATGTGACCTCACAGTTTCAGTGTGACATCACAGAGATGTCCGTATGACATCACAGAGAGGCCGAAGGCCTTTCCCAAAGCACTGGGGCAGGTGAGGCAGGAGAGCTGGGGGCAGCTGCCTCAGCTCCTGAAGCCCTGCCAGCCCAAGGGGCTGCTTTGCCCAGCGCAGCTTCGGCCACTGCCCCCTTCTCACCATCCAAGGATCCTTGGTGAGCACTGTGAGACCTCACTCAGGCTCCACATTCTTTTGGCCTGTTTGGAACAAAAGTGTGTGAAAGGCCACCCTGCTGCCACAGGGCCCAGAGGCCACAGGCCTGTCCCGCAGCACTCGGGCAGCTGAAGTGGGAGGCAGGAGAGCTGGGAGCGGCTGCCCCAGTGCCTGAAGCCCAGCCAAGTTCCAGCGACTGCGTTCCCCAGCCCCACGCTGCCTGCACGGCTTCAGCTGCTGCCCCTCCTTACCAGCGAGGGATTATCCCTGAGCAAGAGGAGGGCCCTCAGAACCTGGCGGCGCATCTCTGTGCGCTCACTCAGCAAGTGCCTCGACAAGAGATCCATGATGCTGTCACTGCATGCGCTCAAGTCCAGGCAATGCAGGACCTGAAAGGCACAGGGCAGTGACAGGGGACCCGGCTGGAAGGAGCCCAGAACCGCACAGGGCGGGGACCAGGCAGCAGCACAGGGCGTGGGCACCGTCCCAGGCAGCTGCGGCTGCGAGAGGGCAGAGAGCTGGGAGGCAGTGCTGGCCTTCAGACTCACCTCCACAAGGAATGCCAGGGCAGGGAAGTGCCAGTACAGCATCTCTTTGCTGAGAAACTCAAGGAGACATCATGAGATGCTTTTGCACAAGCAGGTGGATTCATTGCGCATCTCTCTGCAAGGAGGAAAATGGCATTAAGATGTGGCAGCAGCTCTCTGGCCTCAGAGAGAAACAGACAACTTTCCCAGGCATCGCCTGAGAAAGTCTGAGAAGATCAGAGGAAAGAATGAAAATCATTCTTATCTTAACATGCTGCAACTGGTATTGTGAACATATGGAATATGTTACGGAGATTTGTCTACCAAAGGGTGCTTTCTTAATTAACTAATGGTGATAGTATTTAGACTAGAAAACCAATTAAATCTACCTATATCATAACTATCTATAAGAACAATGGGTTTCCTAATAAAGTTAATTATTAATCATACTTCTGCAATACATGGAGTCAGTGATAATGATTACCCGGCTGGTAGCCCGCTCCTATGACACTAAGACCCTGAGCTGGGGGGGAAGCCCCTCCCAGGCCAGACTGACGCAGTTCTTGTCTTTACCCCCCACCCTGCAGGGGGACCTGGGCCCTTGGAGATGTGGCTGCTACTGGGCACCCTCCTCTCCCAGCCTTTCCCAGTCTGCTTGGCCATCCCTCATCCCTCTGGCCCATGGCCACGGGGACTGAGTGGGATACCCCAGACACAGAGCACAAATGCCAGGAGCAATGGGGAGAAGGGCGTCTCACCTGGCCAGCAGACCCACGGCATAATGGTGGGTGTCAGCACAGAGCAGCGTGTCCCAGCCACGCTTGCGTTCCATTGACACCACCAGATCCTCATAGTCCATTTGGCACAGCAGGGACTTCAGGGTCCTCACTGCAAACCTGAGTGCAGATCAAAGCCCAGGTCACACTGGGAACACTGGCTCCTGCCCTGGCTGTGTGGCAGGGACAGAAGGACTGGGATGGAGCACTATTTGGGGCTGGTGGCAAGGCCGTGTTCTTCCTGGCATCCCTTCCAGAAGGTATCGACCTCCTCTGGCATCTCTTTGGTGCTGAAGAACACTTGGAAGAGCAGATGCAAAAATAACTGTGGGAAATGCTCCATCACTATATCTGGGACACAGGGCTCCTGGAGGATCTTCCATATCACCACAGTTGCCTGCAAAGGACAAAGCCCCCTGAGACAGCACTCAGTGCCGAGGTGTCCGTGTGGCAGAGCCCGAGCGTGGCAGGGAGAGGCCCGGAGAGAACAGGGGGAGCACCGGGCCTGGTGGCCCTGGAGCTGCCCCGAGGCCAGGTTTCAGCCCAGCGCCTGAGGCAGGGAGACACCGTGGGGGAAGGAGGATGGAGAGCTGCTGGAGAGGTGACCTTGGGGCCAGCAAAGGCCACTGGCAGAAACTCACAGCCAGGACAAAGACACCCATTTTGTCCCCATCGGAGGTGCACGTGCTGTGCTCTGGCCAGCTCCCCAGCACATCCAGGAGTATCTGCTGTGCCAGCTCTGCAGTCCAGGGCGTGCACATGATGCTCTTCCACATGGCCATGGCAGCTCAGCGGGGTTAGAGCTCCATCTCAGGGGATCTCAGACACACACCGTGGCCTGGGCATCTCTAGGGGCCCGGGTTGACCGACGGCTCTGCCTTTGCTCACTGCCCCTCTCCAGCAGCAGCCAGGCAGCCCAGCCCTGTGGGGACAGGCTCCTGAGGGGCAGCGAGGGAGCATGGCAGCAAGGTTGGGGCTGACATGCCAGGGCTGGGAAAGGGAGCAGCCAGAGGGCCCTGGGACTCTCTGTTGGTCAGACACCTGGGACAGGCTGTGCAGGCTGATGGGCTGGGGAGCCCTGAGCCCTCTGGGCAGGTGGGCCCCATACCTGTCACAGGATGGGGCCACATGCAGGAGTGTCATTACCTCATCATTTGGCTGTGCTTCTGTGAGATACAGCAGGGCGTTGTCCAGCCTATGCTCAGCAGAATCATTGGCCATGAACCACTGGTGGATGTATCTCACCATGGTGGGCACCTGGAGAAGGCACAGGGAGACTTGGAAAGCTGCCAAAGGGAGCAGTGTTCCCTGTGTCCCCAGAGAAGTGCTTCCCTTCCCACCGCACTGCGATGGCCTCAAAGGCTCACAGGGCCCAGCACTGTGGCTTGGGAAGCCGTGTGACTCATGGGGGAATTGAAGCCTGGCCACAGCTGCCTACTTGCTCTGCTCTGGAAACACCCCTCTGCACAAGCAAATCCAGCAGGGTGGCACTGGTCTCATGTCCCAGGAGCTCTGAGTATGCTCTGAGCCCAGGGCCCATGGCGCTGGTCTCATCCTGCCAAATTCTCTTGATGAATTTGCAAACGAGCTGTAGGAGAAGGGCAAGAAGCCATGGAGTGCTGCAGGTGTGCTGCTGGGCTGAGCAGTGACAGCAGGCCCAGCGCAGGTGGGGATGGCTGCAGGTACCTGCGCTGTTCTGCGGAAGCGGCCACGGGCGGGTTCCTGCTCTTGTGTCTGGTCCAGGGCTGCACCTGGCAAAGAGTGAGCGCAGCCCGAGCTGAGGGGCTGCGGGAGAGGCTGGAGAACACAGCCCAGCCCTGCGCTGCCCAGGCAGGGACAGCCCCGGGATGCCCCAGGTGGATGGAGCACGGCCACTGCGGGGTGTCTGCCCTGTAGTAGATAGGGACAGGTGAACGGAAGATTTCGGGATGTGACAGAAAGAAAGACCCCCATCCCCCTCTCACCCTGCAACATGTTATCCATTACCCCAAAGAATGTAACCACACCTAACCCAGTAGTTTTCCACTCCTGACTAACCCTAGAGACCCTGCCAACCCCCCCTGACGTAGCAGAGTCCCCCAAGACTATTTAAACCCATGAGATAAGATAATAAAGGCTTTTCAACCGTCCACCACATTGGTGTCCTGCGTGTGTCGTTAGCCCGAGTGGACCAGGGGAGACTGGGCTGCCGTGCTGTTCCTTGCAACCAGGTCACCGTTGCCTCCCATTAAAGCAAGATATCTGCTGCCGAAACCCAGGAAAAATTCTCTCGGGTAGCGGGTGTCGCCTGGACAAGAGCAGCGGCCAAACCGGTGAAACCGTGTTCTCGGCGGGGGAGACGTCCCCGGACCCACGATCGTCATAGACGCCATCGCCAGGGTCGTAAGTGAGGTTCATAAGCAATGGGGAATTGAGTCTAAGCCCAAAGACTTTTATCTTGCTATAGCAAGGCTGCTTGAGCTTGGGGCAATTGAACGCCCTGTGGAGGTTTTGCATCCAGAAATATGGGAAAAATGCACAGCCATGCTGGCCGAGGACACGAAATCCTCAGGCAGCGGCAAATGCCTTAAGGCATGGGGCAAAGTCGAGAAAGCCCTACGCAAAGCAATAGAAGAGCAAGAGACATGGAGAGCAGCGCGTACGTGTTTATTAGTTACACCCAAGCTAGGCGTAGGAGCGGCAACGCAAACCGCCCCTGAGGGTAATCCGCCCGGGAGCGGGGATCCGGGGGGGCCCAGCGCGTCACCCCCCCTCCCCGGACCAGAGCCCAAATCCCCCCACAGAATCTTCCCAAAAATCCGCGGCTTCCCCATCCGCCCCACCGCCGCCGGTCGGTGGCCCGCTGCCAGAAGTGCAGTGGCGCGCGGGGTTCTGTTGGCGGAGGCTGGCGGGGGAAGCCAGAGGCGCGGAGGCCGTGGCTCTGGAGGAGATCCTACCCACGCCACCTCCATACCCCTTTGAAAATGGCACCGGCAGCCAAGGGGAGGGGCAGGGCGTGGGCAGTCTCGGCGCGAAGAGCCCAGAGGCGCGGAGTTTTGCTAATGCGCGTGTGCGGGAGAAAGAGGAAGAGAGCGGCAGAGGGCTCGGAGCCAATTGGCAGCCGCGCTTAACGCCACTACCATGTAAGGGAGAAACCCCCCCCTGCAGGAGGCAGGGCGAGCCCGGGGGCGGCAGCAGTGCCACCCCCGGGGGGAGGAGCGGGGTCGGAGCCGCACAAAACGGCAACGAGCCCCGGAAGTTTGCTGGCATTCGACTTCCGACTCGGAGTCCGGCAGCAGCTCCGGCAGCTCAGAAGAGCTGACGGAAGCCGGCTGGGACTCTGAGACGGAGGAAACAGAGCCAACGCAATTTAAATAAAACCGAGTAAAGCTTTAAGCCGCACCGAAAAGCAGCCACAATACGAACCAGCCCAGTTTACCGACTGGGGAGAAATAAAAATAGCCTGCGCTGAATGGTCCCCAGCTGGCATGGCAGCCCGCCGCGGCGCCTCCACCCCAAACACGCCCGAGAAGAGCCTGTTGGGGCTGCGGGAAGAAGGGGCACCTCACCAAAGACTGCAGGTCCCAGCCCCAGGGAAACAGGAGAGAGAAGGGGCGTGTGGGCTGCACTCAGCCTCCTCCCGCCGCGAATGCAAGGCAGCCCATCTATGCCAACCCCCAGTGAGACGGGGTGCCCTTATACCCCATACCCCCACAGGAGGCAGCCAGCTTCGTACCCTCACCAGCAAATTTCGCAACACAGCCTGCGGTACCTTCGTACCCACTACCACCGCAAGCAGCGCCCGTGCCACAGAGTCAGCAAGAGACGCCCCAGAACGGGACCCCTGGGTAGCCCTGGCCATGAAAATAGGAAAAGAGCCCCCGAAGGTGTGGGGGACGTGCTGCCTTTATGGCAGTCAGGACCCCCACGTCATAGGGCTTCAGTTTTAGGCAGACACAGGAGCACACTGCTCGATTTTTCCCCAAGCACTGTAGCCCCGACACTGGCAATGCAAAGAAGTCCCCCCAGTGAACGGAGTGAAAAAGCCGTCCCGAGCTTGGAAAAGCACCCAATTAGTAGCTATAACGCTTCATACAAAAAAGAAAAAAACACAACCCACCCCAAAACCTTGCCCCCAAAAGTCACCGACACCCCGGCTAGCCATACAGATGCCTTCCAGATAAGCTGCACAGCCAAGTCCGATCCAAACCCAAACTTTCGTATACTAAAAGCTACCTTTCTAACCCTAAACGAAACCAAACCGAACCTGACTAACTCCTGTTAGCTTTGTTATAATGTTAAACCCCCTTTCTACGAAGGCATTGCTTTAAACACCCCCTTCAGTTACTCCACAGCCGATGCCCCCCACCAGTGCAGATGGGACACTCCCTGCAGAAGAATCACCCTGAGTCAAATCACAGGACAGGGCAAATGTTTTGGCAATGCAACTTTAGCAAAGCAAAAAAGCAACTTCTGCACTAAAGTTGTCAAGCCCAACAGAAAGACCAATAAGTAGGTGGTCCCATCCGCATCTAGAATGTGGGTTTGCCAGCGATCCGGAGTGAGTCCTTGTGTGTTCCTTGCCAAATTTAATGACTCTATCGACTTCTGTGTCCAAGTTCTGATTGTTCCTAAGGTCCTGTACCACTCAGATAAAGAAGTGTACCACCTTTTCGAAGAACCTGACAAACTCCACAAAAGAGAAATAATCACAGGTATAACTATCGCAATGCTGCTTGGCCTGAGAGCAGCTAGCACAGCCACGAGTTTCTCAACCATCGCAACCCAACAGCACGGACTCTCTCAGCTACAAATGACCATCAACGAAGACCTGTAGAAGATCAAGAAATCCATCTCCTATCTAGAAAAATCACTCTCTTTGCTTTCAGAAATAATTTTACAGAATAAGCGAGGACTAGACCTCTTGTTCATGCAACAAGAAGGACTGTGTGCAGCTTTAAAAGAGGAATGCTGCTTTTATACAGATCATACAGGAGTCGTTAAAAACTCCATGGCAGAACTCCAAGATAGACTGGCTCAGAGAAAGAGAGACAGGGAAACCCAGCAGAGCTAGTTCGAATCCTGGTTCAATCAATCACCTTAGCTCACCACTTTAATTTCCGCCCTGGTAGGTCCACTGGCAATACTGCTTTTAGCTGTTACCATATGACCATGCCTGCTAAACAAGCTAGTCTCCTTTCTTCAGGCCCGTCTAGAACGGGCGAACATTCTGTTCGAGGGACAGCAACAAATGCTGTAAACCAAAAACTGCGAACACAGTCAGTTGCAAAAGCATTCAAAACTCACCTTGCGAGAATTACTCAGGTTTACCAAACCCCTTTTTTCCTTACCAAGTTACAAGTTTGTACCTCACTCCAGTGCCTATATCTACAACTACCTCATTTTATTTATAAAAAGGAGGGGAGAGATGTAGTAGATAGGGACAGGCGAACGGAAGATTTCGGGATGTGACAGAAAGAAAGACCCCCATCCCCCTCTCACCCTGCAACATGTTATCCATTACCCCAAAGAATGTAACCACACCTAACCCAGTAGTTTTCCACTCCTGACTAACCCTAGAGACCCTGCCAACCCCCCGTGACGTAGCAGAGTCCCTGAAGACTATTTAAACCCATGAGATAAGATAATAAAGGCTTTTCGACCGTCCACCACATTGGTGTCCTGCGTGTGTCGTTAGCCCGAGTGGACCAGGGGAGACTGGGCTGCCGTGCTGTTCCTTGCAACCAGGTCGCCGTTGCCTCCCATGAAGGCAACACTGCCGGGGCCCCTCTTCCGTCCTGTCCATGGACATGTCACCAGAGTATGGGATGTGACGGGATGGGATGGGATGGGATGGGATGGGATGGGATGGGATGGGATGGGATGGGATTGGGCCAAGCTGGCTGAAGGCACCAGCCTTGCAGCCTGGCTCTGCCACTCACCCTTCTGTGGTGGATGGAACAGCACCACCTCTTCAGTCTCCTGTGCTGGGGAAGCTGCAGGGTCACCTTCTTCCTCCTCCATCCAGGTCAGCTTGGGCACTCTCAGGGCTCCCTGCCCCATGTCACTGACTGGATTTCTGGCTACCCTCAGGAGAGATGCCTTGGAAAACTCTGGGGTACCAAGTCCCACGCTCTGCCCTCAAGGGCACCTGCAGAATTGAAGTCTCGGAAGGCCGCAGGTTACTGAGTCCTGTGGTCTGGCCTCGAGATCAGCTGCAGGAATAATGCCTCAGAAAAGCTTCGGGTCGGACAGGAACGAGCGCGCTGTGCGGGGGCTCCTCACAGCACCGCTCTGTCCCGTCCTGTCCCTTCGCCTGCTCCGAGCACTGTGGCGTGCTCTTGCCACTTCCAGCTCCTATGTCAGCATGTGTCACAAAGGGCCCTTGGACGCCGGGCTCCATTCCATGCTGCACCGTGTCAGCAAGGGCCCTTGGATGCCGGGCTCCATTCCATGCTGCATGTGTCACAAAGGGCCCTTGGAAACACTGCCCCCTGCGCTGGGGCTGCCCCCTGCCCACCCAAAGTGGCCCAGGTTGGAAGGAATCCCTGGCCTCAAGTGTCTGAGACAGCCCAACAGGATCTTTAGGAAGGGCTCAGACCATCAGCAAACGCTGCCCTGCTCTGCGGGCTCAGGGCAGCAGAAGGAGCCCCCAGGGCTGCCGATGCAGCCGCGCTGGGAAGGGCACAGGGCCTTCCACAGAAGCTGGCACGGCCTCCTCAGGACACGTCCCGGCTCGTGGCCATCCCAAACCCGTGGGTGTGGCACGCACAAGGAACTGTGGGCCAGGGCAGGAATGCTGCTCTGAGCCCTGGGGCCCGGGGAGCGCTGACACCAGCAGGTGAGGCAGAGTCCCTGCCCAAGCAGACCTGCCACCCCCCCGAAGCCCTGGCAGGGCTGGTGCCATCTCCTGCCCCAGAGACCTGTGTCCCTGGGGGGCTTCTGTGCCAGAGGGAGCCAAAGTCCAGGTGCACTGGGGGCTGTGCTCCTGCCTGCAGGGGCTGTTGGCAGGAACACCTGGAGCAACTGCTGGCAACAATGAGTAGATGGCAAAATGGTTAACCCTGCCCAGGGCTAGAGATCTAAGTGGCCAATAAAGTACAGCTCTCCCCTCTTGTTCCCTGCAGCAGAATCAGGACCATGAACAGAAGCCGTCACAGATATTTTTTCTGCGTCCCATAAGCAAAGCTGTGCCAAACCACAGATGCTGCCTTTAAATGGACTCAAATTCCAGCCTAGACCTCTCACCTCCCAGACAGCTCCTTCCCCAACACACCTCCAACACCAACACCCTGCAAACACCGCACAGAAGCCCTCAACATCCTGCCAGGACCCCCAGCTGTCCTTATCCCTCCTCAGAGTTTCCCTCCCTCCCGCAGACCCCCTGGTTCCCTGACATGCCATGGGATGGCACTCAGGAGGATCTGCTCCAAGGCCTTCCCCGGCAGCAAGCTCAGGCTGCCAGGCCTATGGATCCTGGATCATCCTTCCCACCGAGCCTTCCATTGGCACGGCTCTTCCATTGGCACATCTGCGCTCAGCTGGGACTACTCCGCTCACCCAGGGCTCCTGGTACAGGATGGAGAGCAGTCTGGCAAGCTCTTTCTCCAGCTCCCTCTGTGCTCTTGGGGAAGGTAGAACCTTCCACAGGAAAGCAACTGCTGCCACAAGGAGTGGGTGGCATCAGGCACCTCTGGGGAAGCCCCTCAGGAATGCTGTATCCTGAGGGAACACTGTTGGCCTTGACCTGTTGGCACCTGCAAAAGCTTCAAATCAGCTGGCCCAGCTTCCAGGGCCTCTCTTGGCCAGCATCCTGACATGGATGCAGGACGGCTGCCAGGCACTGCTGGGACCCAGCGGGACAGGACCGGCTGTCTCGTGCCCACGCAGCAGCCCTGACACAGCCAGGGCCATCCCGAGAGCAGACAGACGCTCACGGGCCAGCAGAGAGGAGCAAGGAGCCCTGGGCTCCTCTCAGGGTATCTCAGCTGGGCTCGCTCCACAACACGCCCCCATTGGAAGGCCTGCTGATGCCCAGCTGCCAGAAATGCCTACCTTGTGCTCTCCAAGATGCACAGGGAGAGCCAGTGAGCAGGACACCTTGGCAGGCAAACCTTCCAAGCCTTTTGTGAGGCCAGGCACACACCAAGATCAGCCAAGACTCTCCACCACTCTGCCTGGCCCACCCAGCCCAGCTCTGTGCTGGCCCTGGGCCACAGCAGCTCCCAGCAAGCAGGAGGCAAATGCATCTTGCCAAGAGTTGCAACACAGCAGACAGGGAAGATGTGAAAAGTGAGTGTGTAAAGGCCTTTTAATTCACAGCTCCCACAGAGAGCTTTGGGGCTCATGGCTGGACAGAGATGTTTCTCCTCACCCCTCTCTCCAAAGGGGGGTAACACACGCTGCTGCAGGTGCTTGGGTTGGTCTCTGCAGGTCCAGGTGGATGCCAAACTTGCTCTTCACAGATTTCTCCCTTGCCCTGCCCCTCTGCCAAGTGCAGTGGGCCTCAAGGACTGGAAGGAGCACAGAGAGCCAAAGGGGGACACTCGCACCTGCCTCACTGGGAGCTCCCTGGAAATCACTTTCCTTGAGACGCAAGCCCCTGTCCTCCAAATGCCTTTACTCAAATGTGCAGCTTTTCTGCTCAACACCAACACACCCTTAAGAAACGCTGGCAAGGTTGAAGGCCTTCATGTCCTTTCAGGACAGGCACTCCAGCTGTAGCTCGTATTCCCCCAAGTGCCTTTCCAGGTGGAGGTTCAGAGGTGCAGCCCCAGGCTCTCTACAAACACAAGCTGCTCACTGCCTCTTCACCTGCCTCAACTCCTGCCTGCGCTTCTGGCACCCAAACCAGGCTGTTCCTGGCCAGAGACATGTCTTGGTTTGAAAAGACAGGAGTCTGTGAAGGAAGGCAGGAGCCTCCTGTGAAATGGAAAAGGTAAACCCCCTCCCTCCGAATTACAATTTCAAAATTAAATGGCTCTCCGGCAAAGATATGGGAATGGGAATAACAGTTCTTTACTAGGAAAAAACTAAAAAAAAAAATGTAATTAGTACAAACACAATTAGTGATAGAGTCAGAAACCTGACACCCTGAGGAGTCAGGGTGTTGGTAATAGTCCAGTTAAATGGTGGCTGCTCCTCCTGGAGTGGCAGAAGAAATGCTGCTGAAGAGGTGATGCTGTAGAAGGGTGTAGTTTTCTCTGAAGGTCTGGTGAAAGAGTAGATGGGCCTGGTCTTCCTCTGGGGATCCAGCAGAGAAGAAGCTGCTCTTCTGGGAATCCAGCAAAGAGGCTGCCCTGATGTGCCAAAAAATGCTGATTTTATGCAGGTAGGAATGCTTGGCTCCCGCTGGGTGAAGCATCTCACAATGGGATGATGTAACTTTACCAGTCATGCAGTGAGTCATTCAGTGGCCATTAACAGAAGATATCTCCCCGGAGGGAGACATTGTTCTTGGAAGAGATAAGAAAATTTCAACTTAACAGAAGATACCTGCCCAACCTCCAACAGATGGCAAATTGAATACATGCTTATTTTACAAACCAGATTATCCACCCCTTATTCTATTTCCATCTGCATCACAATGAAATCTTACACCCAGTTCTCACTTAAGACCAAGTTTCCCTGTGGTACACAGCGGGTCTCCCCATCTTTCTGCATTACCCACCAAGTGTAACCAGGTCCTTGAGCAAAGACAATCCCACAAATGGGTTGGTCTTTGCCTGAGGTGGGATTAATCCAAACAGTTTTCCCTCAAATACCTTTCATATGTACTACAGGGACCTTATCTCCATCTACTGCGTGTAAGGGTTCTGACTGGGCAGGACCAGCTCGACTGAAGGACCCTCGGGTGTTGACCATCCAGGTTGCTTTTGACAGGTAAATTTCCCAGTTTCTAAATGTTCCCCCACCAAGTGCTTTCAGGGTAATCTTAAGGAGTCCGTTGCACCGTTCAACTTTGCCGGCAGCTGGAGCATGATAGGGAATATGATATATCCATTCGATACCGTGTTCTCTGGCCCAGGTGTTGATAAGGCCGTTCTTGAAATGGGTGCCGTTGTCAGACTCAATTCTCTCAGGGGTGCCGTGTCTCCACAGGATTTGCTTTTCCAAGCCCAGGATGCTGTTCCAGGCAGTGGTATGAGGCACAGGGGAGGTCTCCAGCCATCCAGTGGTGGCTTCCACCATGGTCAGCACGTAGTGCTTGCCTTGGCGTGTCTGGGGCAGTGTGATATAGTCAATCTGCCAGGCCTCCCCATACTTGTACTTGGACCACCACCCACCATACCATAGGGGCTTCACTCTCTTGGCCTGTTTGATGGCAGCACACGTCTCACAGTCATGGATAACCTGGGAAACACTGTCCATGGTTAGATCCACCCCTTGGTCTCGTGCCCACTTGTAGGTGGCATATCTGCCCTGATGACCTGAGGCATCATGAGTCCATCGAGCCAGGAACAACTCCCGCTTAGGGTGCCAATCTAAGTCTATCTTTGACACCTCTATTCTTGCTGCCTGATCTACCTGCTCATTGTTTTGGTGCTCCTCATTAGCCTGACTTTTGGGGATATGGGCATCTACATGACGGACTTTCACCGTCAGCTTTTCCACCCGAGAGGCAATGTCTTTCCATATATCAGCAGCCCAGATTGGCTTTCCTCTACATTGCCAGTTGGCCTTTCTCTACCTTCCCAGCCAGCCCCACAGAGCATTGGCTACCATCCACATCCGGTATAAAGGTAGAGCTTTGGCCACTTCTCCCTTTCAGCAACATCCAGGGGCAGCTGAACGGCCTTGAGTTCAGCGAGTTGGCTTGATCCACCTTCTCCTTCGGTAGTTTGTGCAACTTGGCGTGTGGGGCTCCATACGGCTGCTTTCCACTTCCGGTTCATCCCTATGATGCGACAGGAACCGTCAGTGAAAAGAGTGTAGCAGGTTTCCTCTGCTGGTAGTCGGTTGTATGGTGGAGCTTCTTCAGCCCGTGTCACTTCTCCCTTCTTCTCTTTTGTTAGTGAGAACAAACTTTTCACTTTCCGTCCAGTCTGTAATTATTTCCAAAATCCCAGGGTGATTTGGAGTTCCAATACAGGCATGCTGCATGATGAGAGCAATGCACTTGCTCCATGGAGCTCTGGTGTCATGGTGGGTAGAAGGAACTTTTCCTCTGAACATCCACCCCAGCACCGGCAGTTGGGGTGCCAGGAGGAGTTGTGCTTCCGTGCCAATCACCTCCGAGGCGGCTTGAACTCCTTCATAGGCAGCCAAGATTTCCTTCTCTGTTGGGGTGCAGTTGGCTTCAGACCCTCTGTAGCTCCAACGTCAAAATCCCAGCAGTCAGCCTCGAGTCTCATCAGGCACCTTCTGCCAAAGGCTCCAGGACAAGCCATTGTTCCCAGCTGCAGAGTAGAGCACATTCTTGACCTCTGGTCCTGTCCCGACTGGGCTAAGGGCTACAGCATGAGCGATCTCCTGCTTGATCTGGGCAAAGGCTTGCTGCTGCTCAGGGCCCCAGTGGAAATCGGTCTTTTTGTGGGTGACCAGGTAGAGAGGAATCACAGTCTATCTATACTCGGGAATGTGCATTCTCAAAAAATCTATGGTACCTAGGAAAGCTTGTGTCTCCTTCTTGTTGGTTGGTGGGGAGATAGCTGTGATCTTGTTGATGACCTCAGTGGGAATCTGGCGCCTCCGTCTTGACATTTCACTCCCAGGAACTGGATCTCTTGGGCAGGTCCCTTGACTTTGCTCTTCTTGATGGCGAAGCTTCCAGCAGTATCTGGATGATCTTCCAACCTCTCTCAAACACTTCTGCTGCTGTGCTCCCCCACACAACGATGCCATTGATGTATTGTGGGTGTTCTGGGGCCTCACCCTTTTCCAGTGCAGCCTGGATCAGTCCATGGCAGATGGTGGGGCTGTGCTTCCACCCTAGGGCAGTCGGTTCCAGGTGCACTGCACACCCCACCAGCTGAAAGCAAACTGAAGACTGCATTCTGCTGCCAGAGGAATGGAGAAAAACGCCTTAGCAATGTCAGCAGGGGTGTACCACTTTGCTGCCTTGGACTCCAGTGGAGTCACTTCATTCAAATCCACAGTCAATCTCCATTCTCTGTCAGACAAGTGGGGCTCGCACAGGCCAAATGGGGCTGTTGAAGGGTGAGTGGGCCTTACTGAGCACCCTTTGGCTCTCCAGCTCACGGATCATTTGGTGGATGGGGATCAAAGCATCTCGATTTGTCTGATACTGCCGGTTGTGCACTGTTGAGGTGGCAATTGGCACTCGTAGCTCTTCCACCCTCAGGAGTCCTACTGCAGATGGGTTTTCTGATAGTCCAGGCAAGGTGTTCAATTGCTTAATGTCCTCTGCCTCTGCAGCAGCTATGCCAAAAGCCCACCTGAATCCCTTTGGGTCTCTGTAACATCTGTTCCGGAGGAAGTCTATGCCCAGAATACACAGGGCCTCTGGGCTGCTCACAATGGATGTTTCTGCTGCTCTTTCCCAGTCAGGCTCACCTCGGCTCCCACCAGGGTCAATTGCTGCGATCCCCCCCGTCACCCCGGCAATGGAAACAGGTTCTGCCCCCACGTGTCCTGATGGCATTAGGGTACATTGCACACGACCAGTATCAGCTAAGGCTTCATATTTTTGTGACTCTGACATGCCAGGACATTGGACCCACACTGACCAAAAGATCCAGTTTTCCAGTGCCTCTCCCTGGCTAGAGACAGGGCCTCTCTAAACCTGGTTATTATTTCTTTCCTAGGCATACATGGTAGAGGTATTTTAAAGGTGATCTGACAAATCATACTCGGCAGCTCGGTCATGGGAGGTTGAGGCTGCCTTCACTTTACTGGAATTCGCTCAGTCAGTGTTTCCCTCCTTGAGCTGACGCGCCCGCGGTGCCAGGACAGAAATGGGTTTCCCATCCCACCTTCCCATGTCTTCCCCATGGTCACGCAGAAAGAACCCCAGGCCAGCCCGTGGGGCGTACCCTCTCTCTCTGGCTGGGGAATGTTGGGCTCTGACTTTGGGGCCTGTGACTTGCACTGGGGCAATGTGGGAACTGTTCCTCCTCACCTCCTCCCTCATCTCCCTCATCTCCTCTTTGAGTTCCTTGCCCACAGCAGAGCCATGAGCCTGCACTGGGCCATGGATCATACTCTCACAATTTCTCAGCTGTTGGCAGCAGAGCCCACTGTCTCTCGGCTGTTATCGGCATTAATTGTGGCAATGGAGGTGGTGTACTGAGATGGCCCCAGCCTTGCCAGACTCCAAAGCATTTGCCCTGTGCACCTGACCTTGTCAGGGTCATTATCATGCTGTCCATCCCTCCCAAAGAGTACCTCCAATGCTGCCACTTCCATCAGCTGTTGGATCCCTTCCTCAAGGGTTTTCCAGCACGTTCTGTGTTGGTGCTCCTTCATTCTCACCCTGTGGACAAACCTCTCTCTGACACTCATTAAAATCCGCTCCCAGAGGGAAAGGGACCCTGGCTCCCTTACAAAAATCTGATTCATACCTGAGTCCTGGGTCAAGGGTCCCAAATTCCTTGCCTCACCACCATCCAGCTGCACACCTGTACCCATGAGGTCTCAGACTTGAAGCAGTCAGGTTGTATAAGCCTCACGTCTCCATCGTTCAATGTCCTTGTGCAGCTTACGGACACTTTTGTACGTCAGGGACTCGGTGATGATTGCAACCTCTGGCTCCCCTGTGAGTTGTGAGGGCCTTCCCTTATCTGGGTGCTCTGATTCCATCTCAGACCTCCAGCAGTGACTGCTGCTGGCTGTGGCTGCCTTTGTGGCTCAGCTGGAACCTGGACAGATGTAACATTTGTGGGTTCCACTGCTGCCCCATCAGACTCTCCTTTTTTGGGGCAGGGGGAGAGCTTCTGACCAACTGGGGAAATGCACTCCTTCAGCATCTCCTGCATCTCCCTCACCAGACCCCCACCCAGTCTGGGTGGTTCATATCTGGGGTGGCTGTGGGGCAGGGTCAGGCTCTGGGGCAGCAGCATCCCTGGTCTCTGGGGCCGCGTCAGGTTCTGGGGTGGGTGTCAGGGTGATTATCCAGGTTAATCTTCCCTTGTCTCTCAGTGCCAAATAGAACAGGGCTAACAGCAACACAGCCCCTGTATGATATCATTGGTATTTGGAGTGGATCTGAGCCCTTCACAAACTGGTGGGGCAGACCCAAAGAGATGGTTAAAGGGTTGGGAGAAAATTTCCCCTGGTGTCATTTCCTCACAGTAGGTGCCATTATTAAACTAACCCCAAAAGCACACAGTTAGTGTGTGATAGCTGTGAATCCATGTTCCTGCTTCCCAGAGGAAGTTAAAAATCCATGAATTCTTCCCCTTATTCACCCATAAAACAAACCAGAGAACAGCCACAGCAGCCTTGGCTGTAGGAGCCATGTTTAGATCAGGGCTTAAAAATGGAGAAATGCAGCCACGGTTCCGTGTCACCCAAACCAGGGCAGGCTGGAGCACAGGGTGCCCCTTAGCCAGGTTTCTGTAGCAGCACACAAAAATCAATAATTGGATTACTCAAGAACTGTTATTCCCTTTTTTGTTTCTTTGCCTTCGAGCTGCACATTGGGTGCCAAAATCTGTCTTGGTTTGCAAAGACAGGAGTCTGCTAAGGAAGGCAGGAGCCTCCCCTGAAATGGGGAAAAAAATAAATGTAAACCCCCTCCCTGTAAACTGCTATAAAGTTAAGGGGGCTCTCAGGCAAAAATATGGGAGCAGGAATAACAGTTCTTTATTAGGGAAGAAAATTAAAAGATAAAATAAACAATGCAGTGAACCAAACTCTAACAGATGGCAATTGAATACATCTTGCCTTGCAATCTAGGACACAACTTATTCAGCATGAATCACATCCATTTAACACATGCTCCTTTCCAACAGATATTGCCCACCTGAGACTGACATGCCAAAACATTTTTTAAAAATTATGCATTTTTCTTCATAATTAAAATTTAATTAAATTTTAATAAATGAATTCAATTAATTAATTTTAGCTTAATAACAATTAAAATATTATTTCGCTTATGCATAAAAATATTATTCGATATTTTATTATTTAATTTTAATGCTTGTATAAAAAAATCTCTAAATGTGTTTTGTAACCAAAAAATTATTGGTCATTGGTTCTAAGTAACACAATTCCCTTCATTAATTCATTGACCACTATTGGCTATTGATTGGGCACTCGGGGGGCTCGGGCGGGGCTCGCTGGGGCGCGGGGGCTGATGGGAGTTGTAGGCGCGGGTACAATGCGGTGTAACGGGGCCGCGGAGCATCACGGGAGTTCCAGGCACAGCGGCAGCGGCACTTGGTGGGGCGCGGGGCATGACGGGAGATGAAGTCACGGCTGGAACAGCGCTGGCTGTGCGCCGCGGAGCATGATGGGAGCTGTAGTCCCGGAAGTGGCTCGGACGCGGCGTTTGGGGCCCGGGACGGCCTCGGGGGACACTTTTGCATCCGAGTTGCGACTTGAGCTCCTTGGGGGCTCTGGAGCACTCGTGGGGGGCTTAGGCAGATTTAACCGGGTTCCTTAGGGCGCAGGGCGCGGCAGGAATTTTAGGCGCGGAACTGTGTTCTGACGGGCTCTGGGGCCGCGGGGGATGAGAGGAGAGGAAGTGGCTGTTCCGGGCATCTGTGGGGCTGGGAGCACTCAGGGGATCCGAGAACGCTTTTGGGGGGTCCCGACTGGGGGCTGAGGAGCACTTGGGGATCCCGGAGGGTCTGGGGGACTCTGATGGCACAGATGGGGGCACATACTGGGGAGGAGGGGGGAGGTGTCTGTGGAGCGCGGGGCATGACGGGCGTTGTAGTCCCGGCCCCAATGGGGCTCTATGAGGCTGCGGGTCATTATGGGAGTTGTAGACAAAAAGAAAAGATGGCGCAGAATCCAGGCACCGCCCCCAAAGCCATAATCCCTGGCGCTGATTAGTTGGGAGCTGTGATGGGCGGGAGCCTCGGCCAATGGGAGGCGGCGGAGGCGTGAACAGCCATTCAACCCCTCCAGTCCCTCCCAGTACAGCCCAGTTCATCCCCAGTACAGCCCCTGTGCCCCTCCAGTCCCTCCCAGCACAGCCCAGTTCGTCTCCAGTACAGCCCAGTACAGCCCCAGTGCCCCTCCAGTCCCTCCCAGCACAGCCCAGTTCGTCTCCAGTACAGCCCAGTACAGCCCAGTTCATCCCCTGTACAACCCAGTACAACCCCAGTTCCCCTCGAGTCCCTCCCAACCCAGCTCAGTTCATTCCCAGGCCCTCCGAGTTCCTCCCAATGTCATCCACAGTATGCCGCAGTATTGTCCAGTCTTCCCCACAATGTCCCTAATTTGTCACCGTATCCCCCAGTTTCACTCCCAGTTTCACTCCCAGTGTGTCCCAGTGTAACCCACAGCATTCCCAGTGTTCCCCAGTATGTCCCAGTCCTCCCCAGTGTTTCCAAGGACAGTTTAATTTCTCAGGGCTGCCGTGGCAGCCAAACCTAGCAGTGGGGTCAGTGCAGAGCCCATGGCCACAGCCCCTTGCAGTGCCCAGTGCAGCTGGGGCTGATGATCCACCCTCACAGCTGGCCCAGAGCCGGTCTGGAGTGGTTTTGGTGGCACCTTGGGCTGGCACACACCTGAGGAAGGTGTCTGTTTTCATGGGGAAACTCAGGAATTTTAGATAGCTCCAAACATAGAAAAAGGGAAAGCCCCTCTTAGGCTGGGTGCAGCCAGCTCTGCAGGCACAGCAGGGCCCAGGTGAGTGAGGACAGACAGGATGGGCTGGGGCAATGTGGAGCAAGGTTGTCCACGCTGGGCCAGAGCTCAGGGCACAGCTTCTCTGAGCGGGCCAGAGCTCCTGAGGGGAGACCCTGGCTCAATATCAATCACAGAATGCTGCAATCGCCTCTGATCTAAAGAGAAATGTAATAAAATACACCCTTTAAAATAGGAATGTGTATTTCTTACAAGCACTTTGAAATCTTTCTCCACAACTGGAATAAGAAAACTTTAATTACCCCCTCAGGGCTTTTGTGTTATTTACATCAGTCTCAGCCCTTGAGAGTCTTAAAAAAAACTTCTCAAAAACTCAAAGTTAAATTAAAACTCCAAAGTTTCTTGAAGTTTTAATGGGTCCCACTGAGGACACGACTCAGAAAGTGTACCAAGGTTCCAGTCAGAGCAGAACACTGGAGGCAGTGATGACAGCTGGGCACAAGCAAGGGAAAGGTGTCTCTGGTGCTGAGCAAACCTGGATGTGTTTCAGGAATGCAAAGGGCCCAGGCCTGAGCCCCAGCCCCTGGCAAGGCAGATCCTGTCCCTCCCTCATTGCTCAGGGCTCTTCCCGGGATGGGCACTGGCATGTGGGGATGTGCCATGCCAAGGGCAGGACCATGGGGCGGCCCCTGCCAGGCTGCTGAGCAGGGACAAGGAGGCACTGAGGCCCCAGGGCTGCAAGGGTCACTTGTCCCCTCGTGGCTCAGGCCCAGGGCCAGCAGCCATGGCCAAAGGGCTGCACAGGTTGGCTCTGTCAGGGCCTTGCAGCTGCTGCACATCCCTGAGCCCTCTGCAGCCCAGGCTGTCCCACGGTGTCCCTGCCCTGCGCCTCTGTCCCTGCAGGCTGTCGTCACCCCCGGCTGCCCCACCTCGCTGGCCCTTCCTTTGCTGGCAGCTCTGCCTCCTGCTGCCCCTGCCTGGCCACACAAAGCCTTGGGCTGCTCCAGGCTCCTGCTGGGGACGTGCTGCACCACAGCCCTGCCCTGGGAGGGAAATTCCTCTCCTCATGTGTCCAGTCTGAACTTCCCCAGCTGCATTTGGGGCATAATTTCTCTCCCTGCCTGATTCCCACTATGGAGCAAAGCTCCACCATTTCTAAATCCACCCTTCAAGCCCTTCCAGGCCACTCCTGATCTGTCCTCAGTCTCTTCACAGCTGAGCCCAGGCACATCAGCCTCCATGCATGGGTCATGTTCTTGAGGCCTGCAAAACCCAGCTCGGGAGATCTCTGGGCCCTCTCCAAGGTGTTTGCAAAGGAAAACATTCTGCTCATATCACCAGAGGCCAAGGCCAGGCAGAACTGTCTGTCCTGGCAGCTTTTGTCTGGGAGCAATCCTAGGATAGATGGAATTTTGGTGGCCACATTCCAGTTCCTGCCATGGCCCCTGGACAAGAGGGTCAGTTCTTTTCTGCAGGAAGGAAGGCACAGAGCCCCAGTGCTTCTGAGGCAACTGAGATGCCACCACCAGAGGCCAAGGCCAGCCAGAGCTGGCAGGTTTTTTTCTGGCAGATACCCTTGCATACAGGAATTTTTTGAGGGGAAGTACCAATTTTGTCCATGGATGTCTGAAAAGAGGGACAGTTCTTTTCCATAAAAAGGAAAGCATGGAGCCCCAGTGGTTCATGGGCAAATGAGAAGCAGCCCTTGACATTCCAAGATCAGCCAGACCTGTCAGGTGGCCCCTGGGAGGCCAAGCCAGCCAGACCTGTTCCCTGTTCCCCTCATTCCATGGAGCCCCACAGTGTCCCAATGGTCCCCTGCTTCCAGGAGGCCCTGAGGTGTCACAATCCCCCTTGGTGACACCAGGCCCTGAAGGGTCGGAATGGTCTCCACGGTTCCACAAGGCCCCACAGAGTCATGGTGGTCTCTGGGTTCCATGGAGCCCCGCGGTGTCACCATGGCCCCAAAGTGTCCCAATGGACTCCATGGTTCCACCAGGTCCTCACTGTGCCACCATGGTCTCCACAGGAAGGGAACAACCCAGCCCCAGCGTTCCAGGGGCAGATGAGCCACAGCCACCAGAGGCCAAGGGCAGCCAGATCAGATGGTGCTGGCAGATTTTGTCCTTGGATTTAGGGAATTTTAGAGGTGGAATCCCAGTTTCAGACCTGGCTGCCTGGAGGAGAAGGACGCTTCTTTTCCATAGGAAGACAAGCACAGAACACCGGTGTTTCAGGGGCAGATGAAAGGTGACCATCAGAGGCCAAGAGCAGCCAGACCTCTCTGTTCTGGTATTTTGTTGTCTGAAAGCAACCCTTGGATATAGGGAATTTGGGAGGTAGAACCCCAGTTTCAGCCATTTCTGCATTGTTAAGAAGGACGGTTCTTTTCCATAGGAAGGAAAGCCCAGAGCCCCCGTGTTGCAGGGCCAGAAGCAGAGAGAGAAGGCTCCTGGGAGGCCGAGCCAGCCAGCCCTGTTTGTCCTGGCAGCTTTTGTCACTGAGAAATCCTTGGACCTAGGGAATTCTGGAGGAGGATTCCAAACTTTGGCCATGGGCATCTGGTGGAGATGGATGGTTTTTCCCATAGGAAAGAGAAGCGTGGAGCCCAGGTGTTTTGGAAGGAGATGAGAGGTGGTCACCATAGGCCAAGAGAGCCAGACCTGTCTCTCCTGGCACCTTTCATCTGGGGGAAATCCTTGGATATTCAGAATTTTGAAGGTGGAATCTCAGGTTTGGCTATCAGCACCTGGGCAGGAAGAAGAGTTCTTTTCATCAGAAAGGAAAGCACAAAGCCCCAGTGTTTCAAAGGAAGATAGGAATCATCTCTTTGGAGACCAAGGCCAGCCAGACTTGTCTCTTCTGGAAGCTTTCACCTGGGAGAAATCCTTGGATATAGGGAATCCTGGAGGCAGATTCCCAACTTTGGCCATGGGTGCCTGGATGTGAAAGGTGTTTTTTTCCCATAAGAAAGAAAAGCACAGGGTCCCAGTGTTTCACAGGAAGATGAGAGGTGGCCCCTGGGTGGCCAAGCCAGCCAGACCTGTCTGTCCTGGCAGATTTCATCTGGGAACAATCTTTGCATAGAAGCAAACTAAGAAGAGGAATCCAAATGTTGGCCATGGGCACCTGGAGGAGAAGGACAGTTCTTTCCACAGGAAGGAGAGCACCGAGCCCCAGTGCTCCAGGGGCAGATGAGCAGCAGCCCTGGACATGCCAAGGTCAGCTGGACCTGTCAGGTGGCCCCCAGGTGGCCCAGCCAGCCAGGCCTTGATGCCTTGAGAGGCCACCTAGAGCAGAGGCTGGACAGTGTTACAGGAGTAAAGTGGGGATTTATTAAAAAGGCCTTCAAAGGATTCACTTGGGCAGTACAAGGGCCTGGCTGAGGGTACACCCAGGATGGACGCCAGGTCACGCATTTTCACACTTTTGTAAGATTTGGTTCATTTCCATATTGGGGTTAATTGTCCAATTACACCTTCAGGTTATGCAGCCCCACCCTCGCAGTCTGATCTCCTCAATTCGCTGTTGTTTTCACTTTTTGGGCCTGAAGCTGCAGCGGTGTCCTTGGTTCTCAGGCTGGAAAAGGATTGTTTTGTCTGACTACACCATGAGGAGAACTTGCTGTCACTCTGCATGAAGTTCAGAGTTACAGATACAGGACAGAATTGGGAAAATATGGAAGCTAAAACTTAAGGCATCAGCCTGTCCCATGTTCCCTTGGTTCCATGGGGACCCACAGTGTCACAATGGCTCCTCCGGGACACTCTGGGCTGCACAGTGTCACCCTGGGCCCTTGGATCCATGGGAGTTTCACAATGGTCTCCTCTGATTCCACGAGGTCCCCACAGTGTCACAACTGATCCATGGCTCCATGAGGCTCCCCGGTGTCACCAGGGTGTCCTTGGACCTGCCTTGTCACAACTGACCCATGGCTCCATGAGGTTCCCCAGTGTCACCAGGGTGTCCTTGGACCTGCCTTGTCACAACTGACCCATGGCTCCATGAGGCTCCATGAGGTTCCCCAGTGTCACCATGGTCGCTGTCAGAGGCTGGATGAGATCAATGTCCCCAGACACCTTGGGCTGAGCTGTCAATCAGTCACTCTGCTGGGACAGTGCTGACCCAGCTCTGAACACCTGAGATATCAGATGTCCCAGCTGGGGGGAGGCCCACGAAGGCCCAGGGGCTTAAAACCAAGGAGCACAAGGTCAGCCCCTGGTATGGACTCTGCCTTATCCTGGGGTTTGTGTCTCACCCACACTGGAGCCCCGGGAGCTCGGAACCACATGTGTGTCTTTCTGTGGAGCTTCTGTCTTCCTGTCTCTCTCTCTTTTTCCTCTCCTTCTAATGCTCTTTATATGGAACAGTTTTGGGTACCTGATCAACTTCAGTGTTTAGGGATTTCCAGGCTAAATGGGCTGAGGGAATGAAGTTACTGCTGTGACAAGTGATTTAAATTGGATTGGATTTGTATTAAACACTTTTCCAAAGTTTCTTGTTCTTTTGTACTTTGCCAGTAAAATTTGGGGGTCCCGAATGGGCGCTGAGGGGCACTTGGGGGTCCCGGAGGGTCTGGGGGACACTGATGAGAAAGATGGGGGCGGTACCGGGGTTCTGTGGAGCGAGCGGTATGACGGGCATTGTAGTCCCGGCTTTAATGGGGCTCTATGGGGCCGCAGAGCATGACGGGAGTTGTAGGCAAAAGAAAAGATGGCACAGGCACCAGGCCCCGCCCCAAAGCCATGATCCCTGGCACCGATTGGTTGGAATTGTGATAGGCGGGAGCATCGGCCAATGGGAGGCAGTGGGGGCGGGAACAGCGCATTCAACCCCTCCAGTCCCTCCCAGCACAGCTCAGTTCATCCCCAGTACAGCCCAGTACAGCCCCAGTGCCCCTCCAGTCCCTCCCAGTGCAGCCCAGTTCATCCCCAGAACAGCCCAGTACATCAGCCATGCCCCTCCAGTCCTTCCCAGCCCAGCCCAGTTCATCCCCAGTACAGCCCAGTACAGCCCCAGTGCCCCTCCAGTCCCTCCCAGCATAGCCCAGTTCATCCCCAGTACAGCCCAGTACAGCCCCAGTGTCCCTCCAGTCCCTCCCAGCACAGCCCAGTCCCTCCCAATACACCTGAGTTCATTCCCAGGCCCTCCCAGTTCCCCCCAGTGCCATCCATATCCCGCTCCAGTGTCCCCCAGTCTTCCCCACAGCGTTCCTGCCCATTGCGGGGCAGCGGCGCAGACGGAATGTCCTGCGGCCCAAACCTCCTGCTCCTGCCACACAGCGCCAACCTTCTCCCCTCCTCCTCCTCTCCCAGCACGGCACAAATTCCAGCTCGGAGGAGGCTTCCCCAGAGAGGGCTCCGGCTCCTGTCTCAGCCCGAGTGTCCCTGCAGAGATACAGGGCATCTTTCAGGCACTTCCACAAGCTCAGGGTTCCCATTTCATGGGGAATCTGGGATGCCGGGAGCGAACGCCGGGGCATGGCCGGCCCGGGGCGCTCGGGCGGCGCTCGGGGCCGCTCCTGGCCCGGGCCGAGCGCTGACAGCCGCGTCCCGCCCGCAGGGAAGGCGCAGGAGGCCCGGCAGGAGCGGCCCCGGCGGGTTCGCTGCTGGGCAGCGGCGGCTGCGGCGGCGGCTGCGCGGCCACGCGGCTCTCGGACGGCGCCCGGGGAGCGGCGGGGCCGGCGGCGGGCGCGGAGGAGGGGAAGGAGGAGGAGGAGGAGGGAGAGAAGGAGAAGGAGGAGGATGGGGCTGTGCGGGGCAGGCGGCGAGCTCAGCCCGCTGCTGCCCTCGGCTCGCAGCTGGCCATCAAAAGGGTGCCAGGGAACCGCGTCCGGCACCGGGGCGAGCTGGTGATGAGCCGGGCCAGCGGCAGAAGCCGGGCCGTGCCGGGCGGGGCTGAGCCGGGGCCCGGCAGGGTGGGAGCTGCCAGGACGCCTGGAGGGAGAGCGGGCGTGGGGCCAGCGCAGGGCGCAGAGCATCCCGGGCTGGCCGAGGGGTTCCCGACCCCCGGCACGGCATCAGCCCCACTGACGGCATCGTGCTCCTCCCGCAGCCCCACGGCACCAGCGCAGCCCTGGAGATCGTGCTGCTGGACAAGGTCTCCTCTGGCTGTGCTGGTGGCATTCAGCTCCTGGAGTGGCTTCAGCTCCCCGACAGCTTTGTGCTGGTGCTGGAGCATCCGGAGCGGTGCCAGGACCTGTCGGGTTTCCTGGCGGAGCGGGGGTTCCTGCTGGAGGAGGAGGCGCGGGGGCTGCTCCTCCAGGTGCTGGAGGCCGTGCGGCGCTGCCCCAGCTGCGGGGTCCTGCACAGGGACATCAAACCAGGGAACATCCTGCTCGACCTGGCCACCGGGCAGCTGACACTGATCGACTTTGGCTGTGGCACTTTCCTCCAAGACACAGCCTACACCCAGTTTGCAGGTGAGCCCTGCCAGGGGATGCTCCTGGGCATCTCATGGCCCAGCTGAGGTGCAGCACTGGGGCTTCCCCTATTGCAGCCGGGATGGGATTAATGATGGAGCCAGGTTGATTTGGGTGAGGTGTGAGGGGGCCAACTTCCATCCCTGCCGACAGCCTTCAGCACCCACTGTGCCTTGGGCTGGGGCTGGAGCTGGGGCAGCCAGCCCGACAAAAACCCCCATGGGGGTAGCAGAGAGGGGGGTCTGACCCCGTGCCCCAGACGGTTTGGTGTGCAAGCGAGGAAGGGCTTGGACTGCTGTGCTCCCCTTGTTTGCCTTGGCTTATTAACATTTTGTGGGGCCATGCAAGCAGGAGGAGAGGGGGTTTTCTCCACTACTGGGTGAGTTTTTCTTTTGTGTGTCATGGTTGTGTCTTCCCAGGGTTTCTGCTGCCTCTTCCAGCACCAGTGGCTTCTTTTCCAACCCTGAGTCTGTACACAAGTCCCAGGTGCTTGCGAGAGGGCAGCGGTCACACTGTGTGCCACTGGGGCAGCCCCTGCATGCCCAGGGGTGCTGGGGCCAGGCTCTGGGAGCAGCAGCATCCCCCTGATGAACTGTCTGTGTTCCACAGGAACCCTGTCCTACAGCCCACCAGAGGGGATCCACCACCAACACTACCATGGCAAGGCAGCGACGATCTGGTCCCTGGGCCTCCTGCTGCACCACCTGGTCATGGGGAAGCTCCCATTCAGGAGGGGCCAGGAGATATCTGGGGCAGATCTTGTTCGCAGGACGGCTCTCTCAAGGTGGAGTCTCATTGCTGGGCACAGGGGCAAAGCCAGGGCTGGGAGACAGCAGCACCTCGTGAACATCTCACTCTGGCAGCTGCTGAGGAGGTGACACATGTCCTGCTCTCCTGCTGTCCTCCAAAACATGGAATTGATGGGGAAGTTTAGGCCCAGCTCTGGGCACACCCAGCATGGCCTGGACACAGGAACAGGGGGCAACTTCTCCAACTGACTGGTGATTGCTGGTTTCTCTCGCCAGAGTGCCAGGATGTCATTAAGAGGGGTTTGTCCATGCAGTCCTTGAACAGGCCATCCTTAGAAGAGCTTTTCCATGATCCTTGGGTGCAGGGTGTTCCTCTGCCCTAGAAGATGGGAGAGATCCATGTGCACAGTTGGATCCAGGGGCCTGGCAGGTAAGAGCTCCACACATCTCTTGGCACTCAGTGGCAAAGCCAACCAGACAGGTTTTGTCCTGCCTGTAGCTCTGAGCAGGGGCCCAGCAGAAGGGAAGACACAGCTCTTGGCTTGGAGCTGAGCTGGAGACATGGTGTGGCAAGCACTGGGGGCCACCATCCCCCTGGTTTTGCTTGCCATGGTTCATGGATGGCTGGGGCCCTGGGCAGAGCCCTGACAGCCTGGTCTGGCCTCAGGGAAGGAGAAGGAGCCCCTGGAGAAGCTGTCCCAGGTGGGGCTGCTGCTGCTGGGGACAGCGAGGACAACGCCAAGGATGACAACCTCTTGCTCCACCTGGTCTCCGGCAGGCTGAAGATGGTGGACTTTGATTCTGACATCTCATTCAAAGCCAGGTTCCACAGGGAATTTGCAGATCAGTCCACACGCAGGGGGATGCTCCAAAGATTTGGGCATTGCGCAGCCTGGCTGGGAACCAAAGGTTCTCCCTTTGCTGGGGCGGATGCAGCTGATCCTTCAGTCAGCTGCAGGCTGCTTTTGGCAGGGCTGGGGGCATGGGCTGGGGTGGGTACGAAATGGGAGTGGGCTCCTGGCCCTGCCAACAGCCCCCAGCACCCACCGTGCCCCGGGCTGGGGCTGGGCTGGGGCAGCCAGCACGACACAAACAAACCCCCATGGTGGGAGCAGAGGTGGGACTCCAGACCCTGTGCAGGGGCTGCTTTGCTTTGCAGGCAAGGAAGGGCTTGGGCTGCTCCACTGCCCTTGTTTGCTTTGGGATCACCATGGGGGCAGTGCAGGGGAAGGGAGAAAGCCTGGGATTCCCCAACCATGGTGGGTTTTTCCCTGGCATGCAGGGTTTGGGCCTTCTTTAAGGCCCTGACAGATCTTTGACCTTTTTTCTTGTTCCCCTTTTTGACTGTAACCTATTTTCAATAATTTGACGTTTCTTTTTCTAGAGGAAGCATTCCAGATGGGGCCCAGTCTGGATCAGGACGTGCTTAGGAGCAGCTGCGGCGTGGATGGGTCATGCCCTTGGAGAAGGCTGAGGGCATCGTTTGGGAGCAGCTTTTCTTCCAGCGTGGGATGGCGTGAGGTGGGTCCTGTCTGCTGGGGATGGTGGGATCAGAGTTCTGAGGAGATGGCAGCGAGCACAGGAGCGTCCTGCTCTGGGCAGCTGCTGAGGGCTGGAGGTGCCGTGGCTGGCTGCAGGCTGGGCACATGTCCTGCCCTCCTGCTCTGCTCCCAAAGGCAGCAGTGATGGGCAGCTCTGGGCACAGCTCTGGCACGGCCAGCATGGCCTGGGCACCGCGGGCGGCTGGGACAAGGGGACAGGAGCCTTCAGCTGACAGGGCTTTCTGGTTTCTCTCCTTGCAGCCGGGCTCTGCAGGTGCTGAGGCTGCTCTGGGCTCTGCCAGGGCCCTGCTGGAGCTCAGCACCGGGCCGCAATCAGCCAAAGGAGAAATGGGGTGCCCTGCAGCACAGACTGGCTTGAGCATTTCAGAAACACAGATCAAGTTTGCAGAGTGTACACCTCCAAGGGAAAATATGGCACCACCCAAAAAATAAACTTGTTCAATAACTTCTGAAATTAAATCAATCTAGGATGACCCCAAATGACATTTTGCAGCTTGCTCAAGCTGTACCTCAGCCCTTCTCTGACCAGTTCTCTCCCCCACCTGCCTTTTACTCCCCAGCTGCTCCCTATTTTCCCCCAGTGAGCTCCCAGCCCATTCCAGTCTCCATCACACTGTTGCCTTCCTTGGTGCCCCTCGCCATGAGGAAGGCCGAGCCCCAGGCTTAGGGACTCATCCTGTCACTGGCTGAGGAGCAGCAATGTCTCAGAGGTCTGGTGGGATTTTAGTGTCATTCAGAGCTGCTCTCCAGCCCCCAGCTCTCCTCACTGCTGAGTTCCCACTCCCTTTTCCTCATCCTTGCAGCAGGATGAGCTCTGTGAATCCCCTTGAGCCTCCCCAATCTTCCCAGCCCATGCACCAGTTTCAGATGAAGCTGCAGCTTCTCTGTCTCCTCTGGCACACCAGTGCAGTCCCCTGTGCGGGGAGCCCCAGCCCCAGAGCACAGCACTCAGCAGTGCAGTCCGGGCTGGAGCAGTTGCCCTGCAGCCCTGCCTTGGCTCTTTGTGGCAGGGAATGCTCCCTGTTTGCAGCTGTCCCTGCAGGATGGCCCCAGGGCAGAGCCCAGCCGGGCTCCCACTGCAGCCCCTGAAGCTTGGGGCAGACAGTGGTCCCAGAGCTGAGGTTCACGGGGAGCTCCCGGAGCTGTGCCTCGCACTCTGTTGCCGTGTCACCGTGCAGGCTGGCTTGTACGGGGTGAATGTACCAGCCCTGCTTTGACTGACAGGGGCCGGGCCCATCACATCTCTCCCAAGGCTGCAGGCATTGCCCAGGCCAGATTCTGAAGGGGCACAGAGATCAAACCAGTGAAATCATCCAGACTGGGTTTTCAAAGGCCCTTTAGAAGGAAGGGCTTGAGAATAAACGTGCTCTTTTTGCCACATGAACATTGGGGTGAGTGGTCTCTTTGGCTCCAACCCACTTTCCTCCCCAAGCCAATGTTACCCACTCCCTCACACGTTCCCCCCGTGCCTTCCCACTGCCTCATCCTGTCAAGGCTTCCGCAGCCCCTCATCCCTTCGTGGTCCCGTCCCCTCAGGGTCTCCCCAGCCCGGCCAACCTGCCCGGCTGCAGCGCTGCAGCCCCACAGGAGCTCCAGAGGAGCCCCACCAAGAGGCACCTGGGAGCCCTCAGCAATCCAGCCAGCAACACACGGGCAGGAGGACACGGATGGCGCTTCCTGCCTGGGACAGGGCTTGTGGCCATCTCCAGGCACCGCTCTCACAGAGATCCCCACAGCTCCAGCCCCTGCCCATCTGCTCTGTGGGCAGCACGGAGGCTTCAGCAGAGCCACCAAAGGCCAAGGGGCTTCTGGCCATTTTCCCTGCAACCCTGCATGCCTTGGCAGGTGCCTGAGCCCAGGAACCCTTTTCTCCCTCTTCCCCTCGGCCCTGCAGAGCCTGGGCAGCCAAAGAAAGATCCTGGGAGTCTGTCTATAGCAACACATCCTATATTTATACGCTAAAGACAAACAAAAAGAAAGAAAAGAACAATTTTAAAGAAACAAAACAGTCCTGCTGGCTCGGGTGGCCCCAGCAGGCAGAGCCTCAGGGATCAGCTCTCTGCAGAGCTGCAGCAGCGCAGCCAGCCGAGCCCACACAGACGAGGCCGTCTCCCCCATGCCCTGCAGAGCCGATCATGCAGGCTGTCAAAGTGGGAATATGGAGCACTCTCTGCTTCCTGGAGGATGTACAATGCTTGACCTGCCAGGCTTGTGATGGCGACACTGATGTCATTTTCCATGCCTTCAAGGGCTGAAAGAGAGAGGAACAGAGCCATGGTCAGTTCCCACATCTGAGGGGACCCGAGGGGACTCTGTGCCAGGGCCATCCCAGCCGGCTCTGGCCATGGCCAGCAGGGAGCAGGGACCAGCTGGATCAGCCCGAAGCTGCTGGCCACGAATCCCCCAGGTGTCCTGAAAGCTCTGTGTGCTCTGCCCACGCCGGCCCTGGTCCGCACAGGGAGCAGAGCCCTCCGCAGCCGGGGCAGGGCTCGCAGCTCCCCCGGCAGCCCTCGCGTGCAGCCCGCTGCCCTCACTCACCCTCAGAGATGATCTGGAGCTCTTCCTTCCTCCCCCTCAGGTGCCGTCCGGCCGTCCCTGGGAACACAGAGCCTGTCAGGCCCAGGGCACAGCTCCCTGCCAGCGGCGCCGCCAGCCCTGTGCCCACACGCCCTCCTGGCCCGGCTCGTGGCTCACCCATGAACCTGACGGCCGCCTCTCGCAGGGGCTCCTGTGGGCTCTGCAGGTAGGGCAGGGCCCGGCGCAGGTGCTCGGCCATGCTGCTGCTGTCCTCTGCCAGCTGGAGAGAGCGGCAGGAGGGAAGGGTTGGCCCCGCAGCCCCCCGGGCCGGGGCTCCATGGGCACCCGGCTGGGGCCGCAGGAGCCTGGAGCATAGCCCGCGCGGCCTCGGGCTGCAGCAGCGGGCAGGGGCACAGCTGCCAGCCCGCACACCGAGCACCGCGCTCAGGGGCTGCTCCAGGCTGGGGCTGTGGCTTCCCGGCCCTCCTTACCAGCCACTCGGTGAAATTCCCCAGCTTCTGGTTCTTCACCAGCTGTCCAAGGTCCCTCCTCTTCAGGAACTCAGCCGCAAAAAGGAGCGTTTCCTGAGAAGCCTGGAGAGCAGCAGAGATGCGGAGATGGCCCCACAGCCCAGGGCGCAGGACCCCGTCCCTGTGCCGAGGCCAGCAGGAGCTGCAGCCTGCGAGGCGCCAGGGCAGGGCCAGCCCAGCCCCTGCCAGGGGCCAGCGGCAGCTGCCGAGTCCTCACCTCTGCCACTCGCTGGTTCTCATCGTGGCAGTGCATGGAGAGTGGCAGCAGGCTCTGGCGCACGTGTGCCTTCAGGACCATTTTTTCTTCTTCTGGAAAAAAATCCAGCATCTCCCGGAAGATAAACATGCAGCACAACTGCACCTGGCTGTCCTCCTGTAGGAAAGGAAGGAAGAAAGACCTCAGCATCAGCTGCTTCAGGCCCACCTGGGCACAGCCTGTGAGTGCACAGGGCACAAAGTGTGCGGGCAGCACCCGCTGGCCGTGGCTGGAGGCGCAGAGCCTTACGTTGTCAAAGAGTGGCAGGAGCGCCTCAGCCAGCTGCAGGGCGAGGGTGCTGGTTATTGGGGCACCATTGCAGAGGAACAAAGCCCTGAGGAGAACCGTGGTCATCCTGAGCATGGTGCTGTCATCTTCCTGCAGGAGCTCCACGAGCCTTTCATGCAGGCTCCACATCCTTATGGCCATCTACTTGTGGAACACAAGTGTGTGAAACACCATCCTGCTGCCACAGGGCCCAGGGGCCAAAGGCCTGTGCCAAAGCCCTGGGGCAGCTGCAGAAGGACGCAGGAGAGCTGGCAGCAGCTGCCCCAGTGCCCCAAGGCCAGCCAAGCCCCAGGGACTGCCTTCCCCAGCCCCACGCTGGCAGCACGGCTTCAGCCCCTGCGCTCTTCTCACCGAGACACTGGTGGTGCCGAGCGCCACGAGGCCTCTGAGTGCCAAGCGACGCCTCCCCCTGCACTCGCTCTGCAGGTGCTTTGACAAGAACTGGAGGATGCTGTCACGGCACTCACTCACGTTCAGGTGCTCCAGGATCTGAAAGGCACAGGCCGGTGACGGGGGAGCGGCCGGCGGGAGCCCAGAACCGCCCATGGCCGGGCCCAGGCAGCAGCACAGGGCACGGGCTCCGTCCCAGGCACTGCGGCCAAGAGAGGGCAGAGAGCCGGGAGGCAGCTCAGCGAGGCAGCGCCGGCCTTCAGGCTCACCTCCACAAGGAACGCCAGGGCGGCCAAATCCCGGCACGGCGTGTCCTTGCTGAGCAGCCCGAGCAGGTGGAATGCAATGGCGGAACACGCAGCTTCGGATGCACGGTGCATTTCTCTGACAGGAGGAAACAGGAGCCAAAGCCCTGAGCCAGTGGGGGCAAACCTCTCCCAGGACTGCCTCACAGAGGTCTGGCCTTTCTCCACCACCCTGCAAGGGGCAGCTGAGCCCTCTGGGAGGTTGCTGCTCTTGGGCACGCTCCTCTCCCAGCCTTTTGCAGCCTCCTTGGCCGTCCCTTGGTGACAAGGCCTTCTGGCCCACGGCCATGGGGACTGTGTGGGGCACCTCGGGCACAGGGCACACATGCCGGGGACAGCTGGGGAGCAGGGGGTCTCACCTGGCCAGCACGCCCACAGCACAGTGGTGGGTGTCAGCACACAGCAATGTGTCCCAGCCACGCTTGTCTTCCACGGCCACCACCACATCCTTATAGTGCATTTCGCAGAGCAGGGCCTTCAGGGTCTGCTCTGCAAAGCTGTGCACAGAGCAAAGCCCAGGTCACGCTGGGAGCACTGGCCCTGCCCTGGGCACATGGCAGGGACAGGAGGACTGGCATGGAGCACCTGCTGGGGCTGGTGGCAAGGCCATGTTGCTGCTGGCATCCCTTCCAGAAGGTATCGACCTCCTCTGGCACATCCAGAGTGCTGAAGAGCACTTGGAAGAGCAGATGCACAAAGAGGCCGGGGAAATTCACGGTCACTACATGTGGCACACAGGGCAGCTGGAGGATCTTCCACATCACCACGGTTGCCTGCAAAGGACAAAGCCCCCTGAGACAGCGCTCAGTGCTGAGGTGTCCATGTGCCAGGGCCTGAGCACGGGAGGGAGAGGCCCGGAGAGACGCAGGGGGAGCACCGGGCCTGGTGGCCCTGGAGCTGCCCCAAGGCCAGGTTTCAGCCCAGCGCCTGAGGCAGGGAAACGCCGTGGGGAAGGGAGGATGGAGAACTGCTGGAGAGGTGGCCTTGGGACCAGTAAAGGCAGAAACTCACAGCCAGGGCAAGGACAGCTGTGTGGTCCCCATCGGAGGTGCATGTGCTGTGCTCTGGCCAGCTCCCCAGCACATCCAGAAGCACGAGCATGGCCAGCTCTGCAGTCCTGGGCGAGCACATGATGCTCTTCCACATGGCCAGAGCAGCTCTGTGGGGTCAGAACTCTGTCTCAGGGGGGTCTGGGACACAGCAGCGTGGCCTGGGCAGCAGCGGGGAGCTGAGCTGCTCTGCCAGCCCTGCCTCTGCCCACTGCCCCTCACTGGCAGCACACAGGCAGCCCAGCCCTGTGGGGACTGGCCCCTGAGGAGCAGCGAGGGAACATGGCAGCAGGCTCGGGGGCTGACGTGCCAGGGCTGGCAAAGGGAGCAGCCAGAGGGCCCTGGGACTCTCTGTTGGTCAGACACCTGGGACAGGCTGTACATGGGGAAGGGCTGCTGAGTCCTAAGCCCTCTGGGCAGGTGGGCCCCGTACCTGTCACACAATGGGGCCACACGCAGGAGAGCCATCACCACGTCTGAGGGCTGTGCCTCTGTCAGATCCAGAAGGGGCCTGTACAGATTGTACTCAGGAAACTCATTGGCCATGAGCCACTGGTGGATGAACCTCACCATGGCAGGCACCTGGAGAAGGCAGGGGAGACTTGGAAAGCTGCCAGAGGAAGGAATGTGCCCAGCTGCCCCAGAGAAGTGCTTCCCTTGCCACCACACTGCCATGGCCTCAAAGGCTCCCAGGGAGCAGCAGGTGTGGCTTGGGAGGCCAAGCAATTGCTGGGAGGAGAAAAGCCAGGCCACAGGCTGCTTACTTGCTTTGGGCTGGAAGGACCCTCCTCCACAAGCATATCCAGCAGGGCAGCGCTGGTCTTGGTTTTGAAGATGGGAGAGTAGACTCTGCACACAGTGCCCATGACACTGCTCTCTTCCTCCCGAATCCTCTTCATGAATTTGCAAACCATCTGCAGCAGAGAGGCAAAAAGCCCGGGATGCTGCATGGAGTGCTCCGAGCACAGTGCTGGGCTGAGCAGTGCCAGCAGGCCCAGCCCAGGTGGGGATGGCTGCAGGTACCTGCGCTGTTCTGCGGAATCGGCCACGGGTGCGTTTCTGCTCTCGTGTGCGCTGCACGGCTGCACCTGGCAAAGAGCGAGCGCAGCCCGAGCTGAGGGGCTGCGGGAGAGGCCGGAGAACACAGCCCAGCCCTGCGCTGCCCAGGCAGGGACAGCCCTGCGACGGCCCAGGGCACGGAGCACGGCTGTGGGGTGTCTGCCCGGCCCCTATTCCATCCTGTCCATGGGCATGGCCCCAGGGGATGGCATGGCATGGCATGGCATGGCATGGCATGGCATGGCATGGCATGGCATGGCATGGCATGGCATGGCATGGCATGGCATGGCATGGCATGGCATGGGGCCAAGCTGGCCGCAGGCACCAGCCCTGTGGCCCAGCTCTGCCACTCACCCTTCTGCCGTGGCTGGAACTGCTCCAGCTCTTCAGGCTGCTGTGCTGGGGCAGCTCCAGGGCCTTCTTTCTCCTCCTTCCCCCAGGCCAGCTTGGGCACGCTCGCAGGTCTGTGCTCTACGTCACTGCCTGGATTCATGGCTGCTTGCAGAAGGTGAAAAGGAAAAGGTCCGAGTCAGCAAGTGCTGCAGTCGTGCCTTGAGGGCACCTGCAAGAGTGAAGTCTTGGCAAGGCTACAGGACAGCAAGACCTGCACTCTGGTCCTGGGGCTCCAGCCACAAGGACAGGAGACTCTTGTCAAGGATGGTGCACAGCAAATGCCATGGTCTGCCCTCGAGGGCAGCTGCAGAAGAGATGCCTCGGGAAGGCCAGGGGTCACCAAGTGCTCTGGTCTGGCCACGAGCTCACCTGGAGGAGTAATACCTCAGGAAAGCTCCGGGTCAGCCAGGAACGAGTGGCTGTGCGAGGGCTCCTCACAGCACCGCTCTCTCCCGTCCTGCCTCGTCGTGTGCACCGAGCACTGTGGAGTGTAACTGTAACTTGTAACTGCCAACACCTCTGCCAGAGCGTGTCACCAAGGGCCCTTGGAATCCCTGTCCCGTTCCATTCCACGGTGACCATGCTGCACCGTGTCACCAAGGGCCCTTGCATGCACTGCCACCAAGGGCCCTGGGGCCACCCCCAGCCCCCCAGAGTGGCCCAGGGTGGAAGGAATGCCTTGCCCCAGGTGTGTCAGACAGCCCAACAGGATCTTTGGGAAGGGCTCAGCCCATCAGCAAACGCTGCCCTGCTCTGCGGGCTCAGAGCAGCAGGAGCCCTCGCAGCTGCCGACGCAGCCGCGGTGGGAAGGGCACGGGGCCTCCACAGAAGCTGGCACGGCCTCCTCGGGACACGTCCCACACGGTGGCCATCCTAAGCTCGGCCGTGGGACACAGACCAGGAACGTGTGGGCCAGGGCAGGAATGCTGCTCTGAGCCCTGGGGCCCGGGCAGCGCTGACAGCAGCAGGTGAGGCACAGTCCCCGCCCAAGCAGAGTTCCCCCAAGCCCTGGCAGCACCGGTGCCCGTCTCCTGCCCCAGAAACCTGTGCCCCAAAAGGGCTTCTCTGCCAGAGGGCAGCCAAAGCTGGTGTGCACTGGGGGCTGTGCTCCGTCCTACAGGGGCTGTTGGTAGCAGCACCTGGAGCAACTGGGGGCAACACTTGGTGCGTGTCAGATGTTGTTGCTCCTTCCCGGAATGATTTTTTCATGGAAGGGATTAGCAGCAGCACAGAAACACCAACAGCTACTGAACTTCACAGGACAAAGAGACTCCATCGAAACACTGCCATGTTTCCTTGTGCTTTTGCGTCTTTCTTGCACTCTGAAAGAAAAAGAATTGGCCCAAGCCCTGCTGTTCAAATCTCCAGCTGCTGTGTGTCTTCCTGTGGCAGCTCACTGCAAACACAACTGGCTGCCTGCTCAGCTGGGCAATGGACGGCCACAAACAGGGAGGGCCCTGGTGAACATCTCTTTGGTCTCGTGGGGCAGCGAGGGCACAGGAGACAAAGACTGCTCCTCCCGAGTTCATGGGGCAGCAGAGAGATTTTATTTCCCAAGCCCCCCCTTACACAGGGCATTTGAAAGACCAGGCCTGGAAGCTCTCATTGGTTTGAGCTCCACGCCCCTTCAGGTTCTGGCCCGTGAGGTGCCTGCAGTTTTGGGAGATATTTGATTGGTCAAGACCCCTGTCAATCATGGGAACACCTCACCCTTCTTTTCTGTATAAAATTCTGTGTATTGTTCTCTGTCACCCATCTGCAAGGGCCCTTTGCAAACATGGGGACAGAGGACAGCGTGCATCTAATTTACACTGGAGCTGCAGCATTCCCCTCCAGGAACTGTTAGGGGAGAACTCAGGCCACAGGCATAATTCTTCTTGGTTACAAATTGAACTTATCTCTAAAAGCAGAAAGCTATTTAACCCTGAGCCCATTTAACCCATAGAGAAAAACCCAATTTTAAAAAACAACCTTTCAGCACTTGATCCCTTGGAGAAAAACCAAACTCCTAGAAAAGCAATCTGTAAACAGAATAACTGTTTGCAAACATGAGAAATAATTTGTAAACAAGTCAAGTCCTTCTATGAACTGTCCATGAGGCAGGTGATCATTTGTAATGCTGTCTGTGGTTTCCAGTGTCCATATTTTAGGCAGCTGCATTGTACTGTTGTAGGATTTATTGTAAAACATGAGAACAGACTCAGAGGGGAGGAGGGTGTACCCTCAATCCAACCCCTTTCCCCTTTTTTCTTTGTATAAGAAATAATAATAGGAACAGCACATGGATTTTGAATACTATTAACTTATGCAAAGTTTCATCTAGGTTTACTGATAATATTTTTCTTTACCAGCCAGGTTCACGGCAAAGTACTTGATTGGGAGATGTTTTGATAAGGGCAAGGAACTCGGTTGGGAGACATTTTCTGTATTTATATTTTATCTAGTGCAAACCATATACTTTTCCCCCTTTGTTAGAAGTTAGAAATTTTTTATTGACTTTAATAAAAGCTGACTTTTCACTTTTAAAATGATGACAAGTGGCAGAATTTCAGTGAAAATCTTTGCAACTGCAATTTGCTTATGACAAATCGATGTTCTATGTGTACCCCCGTGGATCTTCTTTGAATCATACCAGTTTATCTTGAAGCAATGCAAGAATAATTACTCGAATATTAAGAAAAGACATGTTAATGCACATACTAGGACTTCTTTAAGACAATGATTTACTGAAATATGAATATCAATCTAATATCGATATCCAACTGAGATGGACAAAAACTCTCTAAGAGTTTAAAGTTAGAAAGTGTATGTTTATTGAGACAGATGGACAGTACGTGGGATAATTCCCTAATGCACACTGCAAAAATCACAGGTATTACAAAGCTTTTTTATTTGCAGAAGTCTTGAATGCACAAAATATGAATGCATATTCATATCCCTGTCACTTCCTCTGCTCTGCTTCATATGCTAATTGGCACAAAGGCAATTAAGCATGTGTGGTTCTGTTCCCTGAAATGAGTCAGGGGTCCATTTTGGGGAGGGGTCTCCAAAATGAAGAAGTAAAATAAGTCTTCCTTGTTCTGACCTTTCTGCCTTTCCCATGCATACGTGACAAATGAATCCTTGCTGTTTTCCTGTGCTTAATGGATCCCTAAAGTATGGGAAGTCTGCAACTGTTTTTGTGTCCCTGAAATCTGTTTATCACATTCTGTTTATCATGATAAGCACAGCTACCCAAGCATAAAGCTGGCAAGCAATGAGTTAATAGATCCTGGATATCTTATCTAAGATCCAGCTACTGTTAACTATGAACAAAGCCGATTTATCTACTTCCGATAAGTCAGCAACATCCAATTTAACTATCATCTTAACTTTCCTAAAATTCTTAATTCTTCAAAATTAATGTCTCACCGGGAATGGGGACAGGGAATAGGAATGGGAATGGGGACACGGAATGGGGAATGGGAATGGAGACAGGGACTGGGAGTGGTGACAGAGACAGGGAATGGGGACAGGGACCAGGAATGGGGACAGGGAATAGGACTGGGAATGGGGACAGGGACAGGGAATATTGTACAGGGATCAAGAATGGGTTCCAGATTGGGATGGGAGCAGGACGGGAACGGGACAGGGGGGACACGGGAACAGGCAGGGGCCAGGGGAGTATGGAAGGGGAGTAAGGAATGGGGCAGCCGCTGCAGGGGGACGAGGTGTTGGGATGGGGCACATGGGGACAGTTCCAGGGCAGGGGATCCTTGACCAGCTGCCCAGAACCTCCACCAGGGTCTCCCAGGGCAACTGGAGCCGCTCAGCCTGGGGTGCCCAAAGCCCTGAGAAACTCCCAGGTCCCTCCCAGGAACCCTCAAGTCCCTCAAACCCAGCATCCCCCACATCCCCTGCAAGACCCTCCCCATGTCCCCATCCTTGTCTTAGCTCAACATCTTTATTTTTACCTGCTTTTAAGAGTTTTGAAACGGCAAAGAGAAATGAAAAGAAAATCCAGGCCATGGGGAGCCAGGAGGATGTTGAGCCCCCCAGCTGGGTGTCTTCCCAACATGGATCAGCAGCACCATGGGTCACCAGGGCTCTGCCCACTGGGGCTCACTGGGGATCATCCAGCACGGATCCTCCCGTGGGGGATGGAGCTGGAGAAGCGCACGGAGCTCCTCCCACACTGGGGCACTCGCAGGGCTGCACTTCATGGTGCCTCTGCTGGTTTTGGGTCAAAGCTGAGCTGTGTGATGAGCTCTTCCCACACCTGGGACACTCGTAGGGCCTGGGACATCACCAGGAGCGGGGCTGGGACGTGCCCTGGTGCCTGGGACATCACCAGGAGCGGGGCTGGGATGTGCCCTGGTGCCTGGGACATCACCAGGAGCGGGGCTGGGATGTGCTTTGGTGCCTGGGACATCACCAGGAGCGGGGCTGGGATGTGCCCTGGTGCCTGGGACATCGCCAGGAGCGGGGCTGGCTCTGATGCTCTCCGGTGCCTGGGACATGACACGGGGCGCTGCTGGCTGGGGTTTGTTTGGTGCCTGTGCAATCCCAAGGGCAGTGTCACAGCGGGGCAGCTCTCAGTGTCCCCAGCAGGTCACAGTGTCCAGGGCAGCCCGTGCCAGCGGTCACTGTGCACACGGGGCAGGCTGGGCTGGACAGGGGATGGGGCAGAAACACTGCCCCGGGACTGGGGTCTCCCCCTGCCTCTGGGGCCCAGCCCCTGCTGGGAGCGCCTTGGGCAGGGCACGGGGCTGCTGCTGGGCCAGGGGGACAGGCCGTGCCCCCTGTCCCCTGCTGTTGGGCCAGGGGGACAGGCCGTGCCCCCTGCCAGCTGCCCAGGCCCCTCTGATGCCTGTCCCATGTCCCTGTGGCTCCTGTCTCCACCATTCCCCACCACCTTCACTCCCTCCGTCAAAGCCCCACTCAACCCCTTTCACAGTGACCTTTGGAAAGAAAGGTTACATTGCACACGACCAGTATCAGCTAAGGCTTCATATTTTTGTGACTCTGACATGCCAGGACATTGGACCCACACTGGCCAAAAGATCCAGTTTTCCAGTGCCTCTCCCTGGCTAGAGACAGGGCCCCTCTAAACCTGGTTATTATTTCTTTCCTAGGCATACATGATAGAGGTATTTTAAAGGTGATCTGACAAATCATACCCGGGAGCTCGGTCATGGGAGGTTGAGGCTGCCTTCACTTTACTGGAATTCGCTCAGTCAGTGTTTCCCTCCTTGAGCTGACGCGCCCGCGGTGCCAGGACAGAAATGGGTTTCCCATCCCACCTTCCCCTGTCTTCCCCATGGTCACGCAGAAAGAGCTTCAGGCCAGCCCGTGGGGTGTATCCTCTCTCTCTGGCTGGGGAATGTTGGGCTCTGACTTTGGGGCCTGTGACTCGCACTGGGGCAATGTGGGAACTGTTCCTCCTCACCTCCTCCCTCATCTCCCTCATCTCCTCTTTGAGTTCCTTGCCCACAGCAGAGCCATGAGCCTGCACTGGGCCATGGATCATACTCTCACAATTTCTCAGCTGTTGGCAGCAGAGCCCACTGTCTCTCGGCTGTTATCAGCATTAATTGTGGCAATGGAGGTGGAGTACTGAGATGGCCCCAGCCTTGCCAGACTCCACAGCATTTGCCCTGTGCCCCTGACCTTGTCGGGGTCATTATCATGCTGTCCATCCCTCCCAAAGAGTACCTCCAATGCTGCCACTTCCATCAGCTGTTGGATCCCTTCCTTAAGGGTTTTCCAGCACGTTCTGTGTTGGTGCTCCTGCATTCTCACCCTGTGGACAAACCTCTCTCTGACACTCATTAATAGCAGCTCTCAGAGGGAAAGGGACCCTGGCTCCCTTACAAAAATCTGATTCATACCTGAGTCCTGGGTCAAGGGTCCCAAATTCCTTGCCTCACCACCATCCAGCTGCACACCTGTACCCATGAGGTCTCAGACTTGAAGCAGTCAGGTTGTATAAGCCTCACGTCTCCGTCGTTCAACGTCCTTGTGCAGCTTACGGAGACTTTTGTATGTCAGGGACTCGGTGATGATTGCAACCTCTGGCTCCCCTGTGGGTTGTGCGGGCCTTCCCTTATCTGGGTGCTCTGATTCCATCTCAGACCTCCAGCAGTGACTGCTGCTGGCTGTGGCTGCCTTTGTGGCTCAGCTGGAACCTGGACAGATGTAACATTTGTGGGTTCCACTGCTGCCCCATCAGACTCTCCTTTTTTGGGGCAGGGGGAGAGCTTCTGACCAACTGGGGAAATGCACTCCTTCAGCATCTCCTGCATCTCCCTCACCAGACCCCCACCCAGTCTGGGTGGTTCATATCTGGGGTGGCTGTGGAGCAGGGTCAGGCTCTGGGGCAGCAGCATCCCTGGTCTCTGGGGCCGCGTCAGGTTCTGGGCTGGGTGTCAGGGTGATTATCCAGGTTAATCTTCCCTTGTCTCTCAGTGCCAAATAGAACAGGGCTAACAGCAACACAGCCCCTGTATGATATCATTGGTATTTGGAGTGGATCTGAGCCCTTCACAAACTGGTGGGGCAGACCCAAAGAGATGGTTAAAGGGTTGGGAGAAAATTTCCCCCGGTGTCATTTCCTCACAGTAGGTGCCATTATTAAAGTAACCCCAAAAGCACACAGTCAGTGTGTGACAGCTGTGAATTCATGTGCCTGCTTCCCAGAGGAAGTTAAAAATACATGAATTCTTCCCCTTATTCACCCAGAAAATAAACCGGAGAACAGCCACAGCAGCCTTGGCTGTAGGAGCCGTGTTTAGATCAGGGCCTGCAAATGGAGAAATGCAGCCACGGTTCCGTGCCACCCAAACCAGGGCAGGCTGGAGCACAGGGTGCCGCTGAACGAGGTTTCTGTAGCAGTACACAAAAATCAAAAATTGGATTACTCAAGAACTGTTATTCCCTTTTTTGTTTCTTTGCCTTCGAACTGCACGTTGGGGTGTCAAAATCTGTCTGGGCTTGCAAAGACAGGAGTCTGCTAAGGAAGGCAGGAGCCTCCCCGAAATGGGGAAAAAAATAAATGTAGACCCCCTCCCTGTAAATTGCTATAAATTTGAAGTTAAGGGCGACTCTCAAGCAAAAATATGGGAGCAGGAATAACAGTTCTTTATTAGGGAAGAAAATTAAAAGGTAAAATAAACAATGCAGTGAACCAACCTCTAACAGACAGCAATTGAATACATCTTGCCTTGCAATCTAGGACACAACTTATTCAGCATGAATCACATCCATTTACCACATGCCCCTTACCCACAGATATTGCCCACCTGAGACTGACATGCCAAAACATTTTTTAAAAATTATGCATTTTTCTTCATAATTAAAATTTAATTAAATTTTAATAAATGAATTCAATTAATTAATTTTAGCTTAATAACAATTAAAATATTATTTTGCTTATGCATAAAAATATTATTCGATATTTTATTATTTCATTTTAATGCTTGTATAAAAAAATCTCTATATGTGTTTTGTAACCAAAAAATTATTGGTCATTGGTTCTAAGTAACACAATTCCCTTCATTAATTCATTGACCACTATTGGCTATTGATTGGGCACTCGGGGGGCTCGGGCGGGGCTCGCTGGGCGCGGGGGCTGATGGGAGTTGTAGGCGCGGGTACAATGCGGTGTAACGGGGCCGCGGAGCATCACGGGAGTTCCAGGCACAGCGACAGCGGCACTCGGTGGGGCGCGGGGCATGACGGGAGATGAAGTCCCGGCTGGAACAGCGCTGCCCGTGCGCCGCGGGGTATGATGGGAGCTGTAGTCCCGGAAGTGGTTCGGACGCGGCGTCTGGGGCCCGAGAAGGCCTCGGGGGACACTTTTGCATCCGAGTTGCGACTTGAGCTCCTTGGGGGCTCTGGAGCACTTGGGGGGAGCTTAGGCAGATTTAACCGGGTTCCTTAGGGCGCAGGGCGCGGCAGGAATTTTAGGCGCGGAACTGTGTTCTGACGGGCTCTGGGGCCGCGGGGGATGAGAGGAGAGGAAGTGGCTGTTCCGGGCATCTGTGGGGCTGGGAGCACTCAGGGGATCCGAGAACGCTTTTGGGGGGTCCCGACTGGGGGCTGAGGAGCACTTGGGGATCCCGGAGGGTCTGGGGGACTCTGATGGCACAGATGGGGGCACATACTGGGGAGGAGGGGGGAGGTGTCTGTGGAGCGCGGGGCATGACGGGCGTTGTAGTCCCGGCCCCAATGGGGCTCTATGAGGCTGCGGGTCATTATGGGAGTTGTAGACAAAAAGAAAAGATGGCGCAGAATCCAGGCACCGCCCCCAAAGCCATAATCCCTTGCGCTGATTAGTTGGGAGCTGTGATGGGCGGGAGCCTCGGCCAATGGGAGGCGGCGGAGGCGTGAACAGCCATTCAACCCCTCCAGTCCCTCCCAGTACAGCCCAGTTCATCCCCAGTACAGCCCCTGTGCCCCTCCAGTCCCTCCCAGCACAGCCCAGTTCGTCTCCAGTACAGCCCAGTACAGCCCCAGTGCCCCTCCAGTCCCTCCCAGCACAGCCCAGTTCGTCTCCAGTACAGCCCAGTACAGCCCAGTTCATCCCCTGTACAACCCAGTACAACCCCAGTTCCCCTCGAGTCCCTCCCAACCCAGCTCAGTTCATTCCCAGGCCCTCCGAGTTCCTCCCAATGTCATCCACAGTATGCCGCAGTATTGTCCAGTCTTCCCCACAATGTCCCTAATTTGTCACCGTATCCCCCAGTTTCACTCCCAGTTTCACTCCCAGTGTGTCCCAGTGTACCCCACAGCATTCCCAGTGTTCCCCAGTATGTCCCAGTCCTCCCCAGTGTTTCCAAGGACAGTTTAATTTCTCAGGGCTGCCGTGGCAGCCAAACCCAGCAGTGGGGTCAGTGCAGTGCCCATGGCCACAGCCCCTTGCAGTGCCCAGTGCAGCTGGGGCTGATGATCCACCCTCACAGCTGGCCCAGGGCCCGTCTGGAGTGGTTTTGGTGGCACCTTGGGCTGGCACACACCTGAGGAAGGTGTCTGTTTTCATGGGGAAACTCAGGAGTTTTAGATTGCTCCAAACATAGAAAAAGGGAAAGCCTCTCTTAGGCTGGGTGCAGCCAGCTCTGCAGGCACAGCAGGTCCCAGGTGAGTAAGGACAGACAGGATGGGCTGGGGCAATGTGGAGCAAGGTTGTCCATGCTGGGCCAGAGCTCAGGGCACAGCTTCTCTGAGCAGGTCAGAGCTCCTGAGGGGAGACCCTGGCTCACTATCAATCACAGAATGCTGCAATCGCCTCTGATCTAAAGATAAATGTAATAAAACACACCCCTTAAAATAGGAATGTGTATTTCTTACAAGCACTTTGAAATCTTTGTCCACAGCTGGAATAAGAAAACTTTACTGACCCCCTCAGGGCTTTCGTGTTATTTAAATCAGACTCAGTCCTTGAGAGTCTTCAAAAAACTTCTCAAGAACTCAAAGTTAAATTAAAACTCCAAAGTTTCTTGAAGTTTTAATGGGTCCTACTGAGGACACGACTGAGAAAATGTCCCCAGGTTCCAGTCAGAGCAGAACACTGGAGGCACTGATGACAGCTGGGGACAAGCAAGGGAAAGGTGTCTCTGGTGCTGAGCAAACCTGGATGTGTTTCAGGAGTGCAAAGGGCCCAGGCCTGAGCCCCAGCCCCTGGCAAGGCAGATCCTGTCCCTCCCTCATTGCTCAGGGCTCTTCCCGGGATGGGCACTGGCATGTGGGGATGTGCAGTGCCAAGGGCAGGACCATGGGGCGGCCCCTGCCAGGCTGCTGAGCAGGGACAAGGAGGCACTGAGGCCCCAGGGCTGCAAGGGTCACTTGTCCCCTCGTGGCCTCAGGCCCAGGGCCAGCAGCCATGGCCAAAGGGCTGCACAGGTTGGCTCTGTCAGGGCCTTGCAGCTGCTGCACATCCCTGAGCCCTCTGCAGCCCAGGCTGTCCCACGGTGTCCCTGCCCTGCGCCTCTGTCCCTGCAGGCTGTCGTCACCCCCGGCTGCCCCACCTCGCTGGCCCTTCCTTTGCTGGCAGCTCTGCCTCCTGCTGCCCCTGCCTGGCCACACAAAGCCTTGGGCTGCTCCAGGCTCCTGCTGGGGACGTGCTGCACCACAGCCCTGCCCTGGGAGGGAAATTCCTCTCCTCATGTGTCCAGTCTGAACTTCCCCAGCTGCATTTTGGCATAATTTTTCTCTCTGGCTGTTTCCCACTATGGAGTAAAGCTCCACCATTTCTAAATCCACCCTTCAAACCCTCCCAGGCCACTCCTGATCTGTCCTCAGTCTCTTCACAGCTGAGCCCAGGCACATCAGCCTCCATACATGGGTTATGTTCTTGAGGCCTGCAAAACCCCGCTCGGGAGATCTCTGGGCCCTCTCCAAGGTGTTTGCAAAGGAAAACATTCTGCTCATATCACCAGAGGCCAAGGCCAGGCAGAACTGTCTGTCCTGGCAGCTTTTGTCTGGGAGCAATCCTAGGATAGATGGAATTTTGGTGGCCACATTCCAGTTCCTGCCATGGCCCCTGGACAAGAGGGTCAGTTCTTTTCTGCAGGAAGGAAGGCACAGAGCCCCAGTGCTTCTGAGGCAACTGAGATGCCACCACCAGAGGCCAAGGCCAGCCAGAGCTGGCAGGTTTTTTTCTGGCAGATACCCTTGCATACAGGAAATTTTTGAGGGGAAGTACCAATTTTGTCCATGGATGTCTGAAAAGAGGGACAGTTCTTTTCCATAGCAAGGAAAGCATGGAGCCCCAGTGGTTCATGGGCAAATGAGAAGCAGCCCTTGACATTCCAAGATCAGCCAGACCTGTCAGGTGGCCCCTGGGAGGCCAAGCCAGCCAGACCTGTTCCCTGTTCCCTGTTCCCCTCATTCCATGGAGCCCCACAGTGTCCCAGTGGTCCCCTGCTTCCAGGAGGCCCTGAGGTGTCACAATCCCCCTTGGTGACACCAGGCCCTGAAGGGTCGGAATGGTCTCCACGGTTCCACAAGGCCCCACAGAGTCATGGTGATCTCTGGGTTCCATGGAGCCCCGCGGTGTCACCATGGCCCCAGAGTGTCCCAATGGACTCCATGGTTTCACCAGGTCCTCACTGTGCCACCATGGTCTCCACAGGAAGGGAACAACCCAGCCCCAGCGTTCCAGGGGCAGATGAGCCACAGCCACCAGAGGCCAAGGGCAGCCAGATCAGATGGTGCTGGCAGATTTTGTCCTTGGATATAGGGAATTTTAGAGGTGGAATCCCAGTTTCAGACCTGGCTGCCTGGAGGAGAAGGACGGTTCTTTTCTATAGGAAGACAAGCACAGAACACTGGTGTTTCAGGGGCAGATGAAAGGTGACCATCAGAGGCCAAGGGCAGCCAGACCTCTCTGTTCTGGTATTTTGTTGTCTGAAAGCAACCCTTGGATATAGGGAATTTGGGAGGTAGAACCCCAGTTTCAGCCATTTCTGCATTGTTAAGAAGGACGGTTCTTTTCCATAGGAAGGAAAGCCCAGAGCCCCCGTGTTGCAGGGCCAGAAGCAGAGAGAGAAGGCTCCTGGGAGGCCGAGCCAGCCAGACCTGTTTGTCCTGGCAGCTTTTGTCACTGAGAAATCCTTGGACCTAGGGAATTCTGGAGGAGGATTCCAAACTTTGGCCATGGGCATCTGGTGGAGATGGATGGTTTTTCCCATAGGAAAGAGAAGTGTGGAGCCCAGGTGTTTTGGAAGGATATGAGTGGTGGTCACCATAGACCAAGAGAGCCAGACCTGTCTCTCCTGGCACCTTTCATCTGGGGGAAATCCTTGGATATTCAGAATTTTGAAGGTGGAATCTCAGGTTTGGCTATCAGCACCTGGGCAGGAAGAAGAGTTCTTTTCATCAGAAAGGAAAGCACAAAGCCCCAGTGTTTCAAAGGAAGATAGGAATCATCTCTTTGGAGACCAAGGCCAGCCAGACTTGTCTCTTCTGGAAGCTTTCACCTGGGAGAAATCCTTGGATATAGGGAATCCTGAAGGCAGATTCCCAACTTTGGCCATGGTTGCCTGTATGTGAAAGGTGTTTTTTTCCCATAAGAAAGATAAGCACAGGGTCCCAGTGTTTCACAGGAAGATGAGAGGTGGCCCCTGGGTGGCCAAGCCAGCCAGACCTGTCTGTCCTGGCAGATTTCATCTGGGAACAATCTTTGCATAGAAGCAAACTAAGAAGAGGAATCCAAATTTTGGCCTTGGCACCTGGAGGAGAAGGACAGTTCTTTCCACAGGAAGGAGAGCACCGAGCCCCAGTGCTCCAGGGGCAGATGAGCAGCAGCCCTGGACATGCCAAGGTCAGCTGGACCTGTCAGGTGGCCCCCAGGTGGCCCAGCCAGCCAGGCCTTGATGCCTTGAGAGGCCACCTAGAGCAGAGGCTGGACAGTGTGACAGGAGTAAAGTGGGGATTTATTAAAAAGGCCTTCAAAGGATTCACCAGGGCAGTACAAGGGCCTGGCTGAGGGTACACCCAGGATGGACGCCAGGTCACGCGTTTTCACACTTTTGTAAGATTTGGTTCATTTCCATATTGGGGTTAATTGTCCAATTACACCTTCAGGTTATGCAGCCCCACCCTCGCAGTCTGATCTCCTCAATTCGCTGTTGTTTTCACTTTTTGGGCCTGAAGCTGCAGCGGTGTCCTTGGTTCTCAGGCTGGAAAAGGATTGTTTTTGTCTGACTACACCATGAGGAGAACTTGCTGTCACTCTGCATGAAGTTCAGAGTTACAGACTGATACAGCACAGAATTGGGAAAATATGGAAGCTAAAACTTAAGGCATCAGCCTGTCCCATGTTCCCTTGGTTCCATGGGGACCCACAGTGTCACAATGGCTCCTCCGGGACACTCTGGGCTGCACAGTGTCACCCTGGGCCCTTGGATCCATGGGAGTTTCACAATGGTCTCCTCTGATTCCACGAGGTCCCCACAGTGTCACAACTGACCCATGGCTCCATGAGGTTCCCCAGTGTCACCAGGGTGTCCTTGGACCTGCCTTGTCACAACTGACCCATGGCTCCATGAGGCTCCATGAGGTTCCCCAGTGTCACCATGGTCGCTGTCAGAGGCTGGATGAGATCAATGTCCCCAGACACCTTGGGCTGAGCTGTCAATCAGTCACTCTGCTGGGACAGTGCTGACCCAGCTCTGAACACCTGAGAAATCAGAAGTTCCAGCTGGGGGGAGGCCCACGAAGGCCCAGGGGCTTAAAACCAAGGAGCACAAGGTCAGCCCCTGGTATGGACTCTGCCTTCTCCTGGGGTTTGTGTCTCACCCACACTGGAGCCCCGGGAGCTGGGAGCCACATGTGTGTCTTTCTGTGGAGCTTCTGTCTTCCTGTCTCTCTCTCTCTTTCCTCTCCTTCTAATGCTCTTTATATGGAACAGTTTTGGGTACCTGATCAACTTCAGTGTTTAGGGCTTTCCAGGCTAAATGGGCTGAGGGAATGAAGTTACTGCTGTGACAAGTGATTTAAGTTGGATTGGATTTGTATTAAACACTTTTCCAAAGTTTCTTGTTCTTTTGTACTTTGCCAGTAAAATTTGGGGGTCCCGAATGGGCGCTGAGGGGCACTTGGGGGTCCCGGAGGGTCTGGGGGACACTGACGGGACAGATGGGGGCGGTACCGGCGTTCTGTGGAGCGCGGGGCATGACGGGTGTTGTAGTCCCGGCTTTAATGGAGCTCTATGGGGCCGCAGAGCATGACGGGAGTTGTAGGCAAAAGAAAAGATGGCGCAGAATCCAGTCCCCGCCCCCAAAGCCATGATCCCTGGCGCTGATTGGTTGGAATCGTGATAGGCGGGAGCATCGGCCAATGGGAGGCAGTGGGGGCGGGAACAGCGCATTCAACCCCTCCAGTCCCTCCCAGCATAGCCCAGTACATCACCAGTACAGCCCAGTACAGCCCCAGTTCCCCTCCAGTCCCTCCCAGTGCAGCCCAGTTCATCCCCAGGACAGCCCAGTACATCAGCCATGCCCCTCCAGTCCCTCCCAGCATAGCCCAGTTCATCCCCAGTACAGCCCAGTACAGCCCCAGTGTGTCTCCAGTCCCTCCCAGCACAGCCCAGTCCCTCCCAATACACCTGAGTTCATTCCCAGGCCCTCCCAGTTCCCCCCAGTGCCATCCATATCCCGCTCCAGTGTCCCCCAGTCTTCCCCACAGCGTTCCTGCCCATTGCGGGGCAGCGGCGCAGACGGAATGTCCTGCGGCCCAAACCTCCTGCTCCTGCCACACAGCGCCAACCTTCTCCCCTCCTCCTCCTCTCCCAGCACGGCACAAATTCCAGCTCGGAGGAGGCTTCCCCAGAGAGGGCTCCGGCTCCTGTCTCAGCCCGAGTGTCCCTGCAGAGGAACAGGGCATCCTTCAGGCACTTCCACAAGCTCAGGGTTCCCATTTCCTGGCGAATCTGGGATGCCGGGAGCGAACGCCGGGGCATGGCCGGCCCGGGGCGCTCGGGCGGCGCTCGGGGCCGCTCCTGGCCCGGGCCGAGCGCTGACAGCCGCGTCCCGCCCGCAGGGAAGGCGCAGGAGGCCCGGCAGGAGCGGCCCCGGCGGGGTTCGCTGCTGGGCAGCGGCGGCTGCGGCGGCGGCTGCGCGGCCACGCGGCTCTCGGACGGCGCCCGGGGAGCGGCGGGGCCGGCGGCGGGCGCGGAGGAGGGGAAGGAGGAGGAGGAGGAGGGAGAGAAGGAGAAGGAGGAGAAGGATGGGGCTGTGCGGGGCAGGCGGCGAGCTCAGCCCGCTGCTGCCCTCGGCTCGCAGGTGGCCATCAAAAGGGTGCCAGGGAACCGCGTCCGGCGCCGGGGCGAGCTGGTGATGAGCCGGGCCAGCGGCAGAAGCCGGGCCGTGCCGGGCGGGGCTGAGCCGGGGCCCGGCAGGGTGGGAGCTGCCAGGACGCCTGGAGGGAGAGCGGGCGTGGGGCCAGCGCAGGGCGCAGAGCATCCCGGGCTGGCCGAGGGGTTCCCGACCCCCGGCACGGCATCAGCCCCACTGACGGCATCGTGCTCCTCCCGCAGCCCCACGGCACCAGCGCAGCCCTGGAGATCGCGCTGCTGGACAAGGTCTCCTCTGGCTGTGCTGGTGGCATTCAGCTCCTGGAGTGGCTTCAGCTCCCCGACAGCTTTGTGCTGGTGCTGGAGCATCCGGAGCGGTGCCAGGACCTGTCGGGTTCCCTGGCGGAGCGGGGGTTCCTGCCGGAGGAGGAGGCGCGGGGGCTGCTCCTCCAGGTGCTGGAGGCGGTGCGGCGCTGCCCCAGCTGCGGGGTCCTGCACAGGGACATCAAACCAGGGAACATCCTGCTCGACCTGGCCACCGGGCAGCTGACACTGATCGACTTTGGCTGTGGCACTTTCCTCCAAGACACAGCCTACACCCAGTTTGCAGGTGAGCCGTGCCAGGGGATGCTCCTGTGCATCTCATGCCCCAGCTGAGGTGCAGCACTGGGGCTTCCCCTATTGCAGCCGGGATGGGATTAATGATGGAGCCAGGCTGATTTGAGTGGGGTGTGAGGGGGCCAACTCCCATCCCTGCTGACAGCCTTCAGCACCCACTGTGCCTTGGGCTGGGGCTAGAGCTGGGGCAGCCAGCCCGACAAAAACCCCCATGGGGGTAGCAGAGAGGGGGGTCTGACCCCGTGCCCCAGACGGTTTGGTGTGCAGGTGAGGAAGGGCTTGGACTGCTGTGCTCCCCTTGTTTGCCTTGGCTTATTAACATTTTGTGGGGCCATGCAAGCAGGAGGAGAGGGGGTTTTCTCCACTACTGGGTGAGTTTTTCTTTTGTGTGTCATGGTTGTGTCTTCCCAGGGTTTCTGCTGCCTCTTCCAGCACCAGTGGCTTCTTTTCCAGCCCTGAGTCTGTACACAAGTCCCAGGTGCTGGCGAGAGGGCAGCGGTCACACTGTGTGCCACTGGGGCAGCCCCTGCATGCCCAGGGGTGCTGGGGCCAGGCTCTGGGAGCAGCAGCATCCTCCTGATGAACTGTGTCTGTGTTCCACAGGAACCCTGTCCTACAGCCCACCAGAGGGGATCCACCACCAACACTACCACGGCGAGGCAGCGACGATCTGGTCCCTGGGCCTCCTGCTGCACCACCTGGTCATGGGGAAGCACCCTTTCAGGAGGGGCCAGGAGATATCTGGGGCAGATCTTGTTCGCAGGACGGCTCTCTCAAGGTGGAGTCTCATTGCTGGGCACAGGGGCAAAGCCAGGGCTGGGAGACAGCAGCAGCTCATGAACATCTCACTCTGGCAGCTGCTGAGGAGGTGACACATGTCCTGCTCTCCTGCTGTCCTCCAAAACATGGAATTGATGGGGAAGTTTAGGCCCAGCTCTGGGCACACCCAGCATGGCCTGGACACAGGAACAGGGGGCAACTTCTCCAACTGACTGGTGATTGCTGGTTTCTCTCGCCAGAGTGCCAGGATGTCATTAAGAGGGGTTTGTCCATGCAGCCCTTGAACAGGCCATCCTTAGAAGAGCTTTTCCATGATCCTTGGCTGCAGGGTGTTCCTCTGCCCTAGAAGATGGGAGAGATCCATGTGCACAGTTGGATCCAGGGGCCTGGCAGGTAAGAGCTCCACACATCTCTTGGCACTCAGTGGCAAAGCCAACCAGACAGGTTTTGTCCTGCCTGTAGCTCTGAGCAGGGGTCAGCAGAAGGGAAGACACAGCTCTTGGGCTGGAGCTGAGCTGGAGACCTGGTGTGGCAAGCACTGGCGGCCACCATCCCCCTGGTTTTGCTTGCCATGGTTCATGGATGGCTGGGGCCCTGGGCAGAGCCCTGACAGCCAGGTCTGGCCCAGGGAAGGAGAAGGAGCCCCTGGAGAAGCTCTCCCAGGTGGGGCTGCTGCTGCTGGGGACAGCGAGGACAACGCCAAGGATGACAACCTCTTGCTCCACCTGGTCTCTGGCATGCTGAAGATGGTGGACTTTGATTCTGACATCTCATTCAAAGCCAGGCTCCACAGGGAATATGCAGATGAGTCCACACACAGGGGGATGCTCCCAGATTTGGGCATTGCGCAGCCTGGCTGGGAACCAAAGGTTCTCCCTTTGCTGGGGCGGATGCAGCTGATCCTTCAGTCAGCTGCAGGCTGCTTTTGGCAGGGCTGGGGGCATGGGCTGGGGTGGGTACGAAATGGGAGTGGGCTCCTGGCCCTGCCAACAGCCCCCAGCACCCACCGTGCCCTGGGCTGGGGCTGGGCTGGGGCAGCCAGCCCGACACAAACAAACCCCCATGGTGGGAGCAGAGGTGGGACTCCAGACCCTGTGCAGGGGCTGCTTTGCTTTGCAGGCAAGGAAGGGCTTGGGCTGCTCCACTGCCCTTGTTTGCTTTGGGATCACCATGGGGGCAGTGCAGGGGAAGGGAGAAAGCCTGGGATTCCCCAACCATGGTGGGTTTTTCCTTGGCATGCAGGGTTTGGGCCTTCTTTAAGGCCCTGACAGAGATAAGATCTTTGACCTTTTTTCTTGTTCCCCTTTTTGACTGTAACCTATTTTCAATAATTTGATGTTTCTTTTTCTAGAGGAAGCATTCCAGATGGGGCCCAGTCTGGATCAGGACGTGCTTGGGAGCAGCTGCGGCGTGGATGGGCCGTGCCCTTGGAGAAGGCTGAGGGCATCGTTTGGGAGCAGCTTTTCTTCCAGCGGGGGATGGCGTGAGGTGGGTCCTGTCTGCTGGGGATGGTGGGATCAGAGTTCTGAGGAGATGGCAGCGAGCACAGGAGCGTCCTGCTCTGGGCAGCTGCTGAGGGCTGGAGGTGCCGTGGCTGGCTGCAGGCTGGGCACATGTCCTGCCCTCCTGCTCTGCTCCCAAAGGCAGCAGTGATGGGCAGCTCTGGGCACAGCTCTGGCACGGCCAGCATGGCCTGGGCACCGTGGGCGGCTGGGACAAGGGGACAGGAGCCTTCAGCTGACAGGGCTTTCTGGTTTCTCTCCTTGCAGCCGGGCTCTGCAGGTGCTGAGGCTGCTCTGGGCTCTGCCAGGGCCCTGCTGGAGCTCAGCACCGGGCCACAGTCAGCCAAATGAGAAATGGGGTGCCCTGCAGCACAGACTGGCTTGAGCATTTCAGAAACACAGATCAAGTTTGCAGAGTGTACACCTCCAAGGGAAAACATGGCACCACCCAAAAAATAAACTTGTTCAATAACTTCTGAAATTAAATCAATCTGGGATTACCCCAAATGACTTTTTGCAGCTTGCTCAAGCTGTACCTCAGCCCTTCTCTGACCAGTTCTCTCCCCCACCTGCCTTTTACTCCCCAGCTGCTCCCTATTTTCCCCCAGTGAGCTCCCAGCCCATTCCAGTCTCCATCACACTGTTGCCTTCCTTGGTGCCCCTCGCCATGAGGAAGGCTGAGCCCCAGGCTTAGGGACTCATCCTGTCACTGGCTGAGGAGCAGCAATGTCTCAGAGGTCTGGTGGGATTTTAGTGTCATTCAGAGCTGCTCTCCAGCCCCCAGCTCTCCTCACTGCTGAGTTCCCGCTCCCTTTTCCTCATCCTTGCAGCAGGATGAGCTCTGTGAATCCCCTTGAGCCTCCCCAATCTTCCCAGCCCATGCACCAGTTTCAGATGAAGCTGCAGCTTCTGTGTCTCCTCTGGCACACCAGTGCAGTCCCCTGTGCGGGGAGCCCCAGCCCCAGAGCACAGCACTCAGCAGTGCAGTCCGGGCTGGAGCAGCTGCCCTGCAGCCCTGCCTTGGCTCTTTGTGGCAGGGAATGCTCCCTGTTTGCAGCTGTCCCTGCAGGATGGCCCCAGGGCAGAGCCCAGCCGGGCTCCCACTGCAGCCCCTGAAGCTTGGGGCAGACAGTGGTCCCAGAGCTGAGGTTCACGGGGAGCTCCCGGAGCTGTGCCTCGCACTCTGTTGCCGTGTGTCACCGTGCAGGCTGGCTTGTACGGGGTGAATGTACCAGCCCTGGTTTGACTGACAGGGGCCGGGCCCATCACATCTCTCCCAAGGCTGCAGGCATTGCCCAGGCCAGAATCTGAAGGGGCACAGAGATCAGAGTAGTGAAATCATCCAGACTGGGTTTTCAAAGGCCCTTTAGAAGGAAGGGCTTGAGAATAAACATGCTCTTTTTGCCACATGAACATTGGGGTGAGTGGTCTCTTTGGCTCCAACCCACTTTCCTCCCCAAGCCAATGTTACCCACTCCCTCACACGTTCCCCCCGTGCCTTCCCACTGCCTCATCCTGTCAAGGCTTCCGCAGCCCCTCATCCCTTCGTGGTCCCGTCCCCTCAGGGTCTCCCCAGCCCGGCCAACCTGCCCGGCTGCAGCGCTGCAGCCCCACAGGAGCTCCAGAGGAGCCCCACCAAGAGGCACCAGGGAGCCCTCAGCAATCCAGCCAGCAACACACGGGCAGGAGGACATGGATGGTGCTTCCTGCCTGGGACAGGGCTTGTGGCCATCTCCAGGCACCGCTCTCACAGAGATCCCCACAGCTCCTGCCCCTGCCCATCTGCTCTGTGGGCAGCACAAAGGCTTCAGCAGAGCCACCAAAGGCCAAGGGGCTTCTGGCCATTTTCCCTGCAACCCTGCATGCCTTGGCAGGTGCCTGAGCCCAGGAACCCTTTTCTCCCTCTTCCCCTCGGCCCTGCAGAGCCTGGGCAGCCAAAGAAAGATCCTGGGAGTCTGTCTATAGCAACACATCCTATATTTATACGCTAAAGACAAACAAAAAGAAAGAAAAGAACAATTTTAAAGAAACAAAACAGTCCTGCTGGCTCGGGTGGCCCCTGCAGACAGAGCCTCAGGGATCAGCTCTGTGCAGAGCTGCAGCAGCGCAGCCAGCCGAGCCCACACAGACGAGGCCGTCTCCCCCATGCCCTGCAGAGCCGATCACGCAGGCTGTCAAAGTGGGAATATGGAGCGCTCTCTGCTTCCTGGAGGATGTACAATGCTTGACCTGCCAGGCTTGTGATGGCGACACTGATGTCATTTGCCATTCCTTCAAGGGCTGAAAGAGAGAGGAGCAGAGCCATGGTGAGTTCCCACATCTGAGGGGACCCGAGGGGACTCTGTGCCAGGGCCATCCCAGCCGGCTCTGGCCATGGCCAGCAGGGAGCAGGGACCAGCTGGATCAGCCCGAAGCTGCTGGCCACGAATCCCCCAGGTGTCCTGAAAGCTCTGTGTGCTCTGCCCACGCCGGCCCTGGTCCGCACAGGGAGCAGAGCCCTCCGCAGCCGGGGCAGGGCTCGCAGCTCCCCCGGCAGCCCTCGCGTGCAGCCCGCTGCCCTCACTCACCCTCAGAGATGATCTGGAGCTCTTCCTTCCTCCCCCTCAGGTGCCGCCCAGCCGTCCCTGGGAACACAGAGCCTGTCAGCCCAGGGCACAGCTCCCTGCCAGCGGGGCCACCAGCCCTGTGCCCACACGCCCTCCTGGCCCGGCTCGTGGCTCACCCATGAACCTGACGGCCACCTCTCGCAGGGGCTCCTGTGGGCTCTGCAGGTAGGGCAGGGCCCGGCGCAGGTGCTCAGCCACGCTGCTGCTGTCCTCTGCCAGCTGGAGAGAGCGACAGGAGGGAAGGGTTGGCCCCGCAGCCCCCCGGGCCGGGGCTCCCTGGGCACCCGGCTGGGGCCGCAGGAGCCTGGAGCAGAGCCCGCGCGGCCTCGGGCTGCAGCAGCGGGCAGGGGCACAGCTGCCAGCCCGCACACCAAGCACCGCGCTCAGGGGCTGCTCCAGGCTGGGGCTGCGGCTTCCCGGCCCTCCTTACCAACCACTCGGTGAACTGCCACAGCTTCTGGTTCTTCACCAGCTGTCCAAGGTCCCTCCTCTTCAGGAACTCAGCCGCACAAAGGAGCGTTTCCTGAGAAGCCTGGAGAGCAGCAGAGACGCGGAGATGGCCCCACAGCCCAGGGCGCAGGACCCCGTCCCTGTGCCGAGGCCAGCAGGAGCTGCAGCCTGCGAGGCGCCAGGGCAGGGCCAGCCCAGCCCCTGCCAGGGACCAGCGGCAGCTGCCGAGTCCTCACCTCTGCCACTCGCTGGTTCTCATCATGGCAGTGCAAGGAGAGTGGCAGCAGGCTCTGGCGCACGTGTGCCTTCAGGACCTTTTTTTCTTCTTCTGGAAAAAAATCCAGCATCTCCCGGAAGATAAACATGCAGCACAACTGCACCTGGCTGTCCTCCTGTAGGAAAGGAAGGAAGAAAGACCTCAGCGTCAGCTGCTTCAGGCCCACCTGGGCACAGCCTGTGAGTGCACAGGGCACAAAGTGTGCGGGCAGCACCCGCTGGCCGTGGCTGGAGGCGCAGAGCCTTACGTTGTCAAAGAGTGGCAGGAGCGCCTCAGCCAGCTGCAGGGCGAGGGTGCTGGTTATTGGGGCACCATTGCAGAGGAACAAAGCCCTGAGGAGAACCGTGGTCATCCTGAGCATGGTGCTGTCATCTTCCTGCAGGAGCTCCACGAGCCTTTCATGGAGGCTCCACATCCTTATGGCCATCTACTTGTGGAACACAAGTGTGTGAAACACCATCCTGCTGCCACAGGGCCCAGGGGCCAAAGGCCTGTGCCAAAGCCCTGGGGCAGCTGCAGCAGGAGGCAGGAGAGCTGGCAGCAGCTGCCCCAGTGCCCCAAGGCCAGCCAAGCCCCAGGGACTGCCTTCCCCAGCCCGACGCTGGCAGCACGGCTTCAGCCCCTGCGCTCTTCTCACCGAGACACTGGTGGTGCCGAGCGCCACGAGGCCTCTGAGTGCCAAGCGACGCCTCCCCCTGCACTCGCTCTGCAGGTGCTTTGACAAGAACTGCAGGACGCTGTCACGGCACTCACTCACGTTCAGGTGCTCCAGGATCTGAAAGGCACAGGCCGGTGACGGGGGAGCGGCCGGCGGGAGCCCAGAACCGCCCAGGGCCGGGCCCAGGCAGCAGCACAGGGCGCGGGCTCCGTCCCAGGCACTGCGGCCAAGAGAGGGCAGAGAGCCGGGAGGCAGCTCAGCGAGGCAGCGCCGGCCTTCAGGCTCACCTCCACAAGGAATGCCAGGGTGGCCAAATCCCAGCACGGCGTGTCCTTGCTGAGCAGCCCGAGCAGGTGGAATGCAATCCTGGAACACGCAGCTTCGGATGCACGGTGCATTTCTCTGACAGGAGGAAACAGGAGCCAAAGCCCTGAGCCAGTGGGGGCAAACCTCTCCCAGGACTGCCTCACAGAGGTCTGGCCTTTCTCCACCACCCTGCAAGGGGCAGCTGAGCCCTCTGGGAGGTTGCTGCTCTTGGGCACGCTCCTCTCCCAGCCTTTTGCAGCCTCCTTGGCCGTCCCTTGGTGACAAGGCCTTCTGGCCCACGGCCATGGGGACTGTGTGGGGCACCTTGGGCACAGGGCACACATGCCGGGGACAGCTGGGGAGCAGGGGGTCTCACCTGGCCAGCACGCCCACAGCACAGTGGTGGGTGTCAGCACAGAGCAGTGTGTCCCAGCCACGATTGTCTTCCATGGCCACCACCACATCCTCATAGTGCAGTCGGCAGAGCAGGGCCTTCAGGGTCTGCTCTGCAAAGCTGTGCACAGAGCAAAGCCCAGGTCATGCTGGGAGCACTGGCCCTGCCCTGGGCACATGGTAGGGACAGGAGGACTGGCATGGAGCACCTGCTGGGGCTGGTGGTAAGGCCATGTTGCTGCTGGCATCCCTTCCAGAAGGTATCGACCTCCTCTGGCACATCCAGAGTGCTGAAGAGCACTTGGAAGAGCAGATGCACAAAGAGGCCGGGGAAATTCACGGTCACTACATGTGGCACACAGGGCAGCTGGAGGATCTTCCACATCACCACGGTTGCCTGCAAAGGACAAAGCCCCCTGAGACAGCGCTCAGTGCTGAGGTGTTCATGTGGCAGAGCCCGAGCACAGGAGGGAGAGGCCCAGAGAGACGCAGGGGGAGCACCGGGCCTGGTGGCCCTGGAGCTGCCCCGAGGCCAGGTTTCAGCCCAGCGCCTGAGGCAGGGAGACGCCATGGGGAAGGGAGGATGGAGGGCTGCTGGAGAGGTGGCCTTGGGGCCAGCAAAGGCAGAAACTCACAGCCAGGGCAAGGACAGCCGTGTGGTCCCCATCGGAGGTGGACGTGCTGTGCTCTGGCCAGCTCCCCAGCACATCCAGAAGCACGAGCATGGCCGGCTCTGCAGTCCTGGGCGAGCACATGATGCTCTTCCACATGGCCAGAGCAGCTCTGTGGGGTCAGAACTCTGTCTCAGAGCAGTCTGGGACACAGCAGCGTGGCCTGGGCGGCAGCGGGGAGCTGAGCTGCTCTGCCAGCCCTGCCTCTGCCCACTGCCCCTCACTGGCAGCACACAGGCAGCCCAGCCCTGTGGGGACTGGCCCCTGAGGAGCAGGGGGGAAGCCTGGCAGCACGCTGGGGGCTGGCAGGGGCCAGGGCTGGCAAAGGGAGCAGCCAGAGGGCCCTGGAATTCTCTGTGTCAGACACCTGGCACAGGCTGCACAGGGGGAAGGGCTGCTGAGCCCTGAGCCCTCTGGGCAGGTGGGCCCCGTACCTGTCACACAATGGGGCCACACGCAGGAGAGCCATCACCACGTCTGAGGGCTGTGCCTCTGTCAGATCCAGAAGGGGCCTGTACAGATTGTACTCAGGAAACTCATTGGCCACGAGCCACTGGTGGATGAACCTCACCATGGCAGGCACCTGGAGAAGGCAGGGGAGACTTGGAAAGCTGCCAGAGGAAGGAATGTGCCCAGCTGCCCCAGAGAAGTGCTTCCCTTGCCACCACACTGCCATGGCCTCAAAGGCTCCCAGGGAGCAGCAGGTGTGGCTTGGGAGGCCAAGTAATTGCTGGGAGGAGAAAAGCCAGGCCACAGGCTGCTCACTTGCTTTGGGCTGGAAGGACCCTCCTCCACAAGCATATCCAGCAGGGCAGCGCTGGTCTTGGTTTTGAAGATGGGAGAGTAGACTCTGCGCACAGTGCCCATGGCGCTGCTCTCTTCCTCCCGAATCCTCTTCATGAATTTGCAAACCATCTGCAGCAGAGAGGCAAAAAGCCCGGGATGCTGCATGGAGTGCTCCGAGCACAGTGCTGGGCTGAGCAGTGCCAGCAGGCCCAGCCCAGGTGGGGATGGCTGCAGGTACCTGCGCTGTTCTGCGGAATCGGCCACGGGTGCGTTTCTGCTCTCGTATGCGCTGCACGGCTGCACCTGGCAAAGAGCGAGCGCAGCCCGAGCTGAGGGGCTGCGGGAGAGGCCGGAGAACACAGCCCAGCCCTGCGCTGCCCAGGCAGGGACAGCCCCGCGACAGCCCCGCGACAGCCCAGGGTACGGAGCACGGCTGTGGGGTGTCTGCCCGGCCCCTATTCCATCCTGTTCATGGGCATGGCCCCAGGGGATGGGATGGGATGGGATGGGATGGGATGGCATGGCATGGCATGGCATGGCATGGCATGGCATGGCATGGGGACAAGCTAGCTGCAGGCACCAGCCCTGTGGCCCAGCTCTGCCACTCACCCTTCTGCCGTGGCTGGAACTGCTCCAGCTTTTCAGGCTGCTGTGCTGGGGCAGCTCCAGGGCCTTCTTTCTCCTCCTTCCCCCAGGCCAGCTTGGGCACGCTCGCAGGTCTGCACTCTACGTCACTGCCTGGATTCATGGCTGCTTGCAGAAGGTGAAAAGGAAAAGGTCCGAGTCAGCAAGTGCTGCAGTCATGCCTTGAGGGCACCTGCTAGAGTGAAGTCTTGGCAAGGCTACAGGACAGCAAGACCTGCACTCTGGTCCTGGGGCTCCAGCCACAAGGACAGGAGACTCCTGTCAAGGATGGTGCACAGCAAATGCCATGGTCTGCCCTCGAGGGCATCTGCAGAAGAGATGCCTCGGGAAGGCCAGGGGTCACCAAGTGCTCTGGTCTGGCCACGAGCTCACCTGCAGGAGTAATACCTTGGGAAAGCTCTGGGTCAGCCAGGAAAGAGTGGCTCTGCAGGGCTCCTCACAGCACCGCTCTCTCCCGTCCTGCCTCGTCGTGTGCACCGAGCACTGTGGAGTGTAACTGTAACTTGTAACTGCCAACACCTCTGCCAGAGCGTGTCACCAAGGGCCCTTGGAATCCCTGTCCCGTTCCATTCCACGGTGACCATGCTGCACCGTGTCACCAAGGGCCCTTGGAATCCCTGTCCCGTTCCATTCCACGGTGACCATGCTGCACCGTGTCACCAAGGGCCCTTGGAATCCCTGTCCCGTTCCATTCCACGGTGACCATGCTGCACCGTGTCACCAAGGGCCCTTGCATGCACTGCCACCAAGGGCCCTGGGGCCACCCCCAGCCCCCCAGAGTGGCCCAGGGTGGAAGGAATGCCTTGCCCCAGGTGTGTCAGACAGCCCAACAGGATCTTTAGGAAGGGCTCAGCCCATCAGCAAACGCTGCCCTGCTCTGCGGGCTCAGAGCAGCAGGAGCCCTCGCAGCTGCCGACGCAGCCGCGGTGGGAAGGGCACGGGGCCTCCACAGAAGCTGGCACGGCCTCCTCGGGACACGTCCCACACGGTGGCCATCCTGAGCACGGCCGTGGGACACAGACCAGGAACGTGTGGGCCAGGGCAGGAATGCTGCTCTGAGCCCTGGGGCCCGGGCAGCGCTGACAGCAGCAGGTGAGGCACAGTCCCCGCCCAAGCAGAGTTCCCCCGAGCCCCAGCAGCACCGGTGCCCGTCTCCTGCCCCAGAAACCTGTGCCCCAAAAGGGCTTCTCTGCCAGAGGGCAGCCAAAGCTGGTGTGCACTGGGGGCTGTGCTCCGTCCTACAGGGGCTGTTGGTAGCAGCACCTGGAGCAACTGGGGGCAACACTTGGTGCGTGTCAGATGTTGTTGCTCCTTCCCGGAATGATTTTTTCATGGAAGGGATTAGCAGCAGCACAGAAACACCAACAGCTACTGAACTTCACAGGACAAAGAGACTCCATCGAAACACTGCCATGTTTCCTTGTGCTTTTGCATCTTTCTTGCACTCTGAAAGAAAAAGAATTGGCCCAAGCCCTGCTGTTCAAATCTCCAGCTGCTGTGTGTCTTCCTGTGGCAGCTCACTGCAAACACAACTGGCTCTCTGCTCAGCTGGGCAATGGACAGCCACAAACAGGGAGGGCCGCGGTGAACATCTCTTTGGTCTCGTGGGGCAGCGAGGGCACAGGAGACAAAGACTGCTCCTCCCGAGTTCATGGGGCAACAGAGAGATTTTATTTCCCAAGCCCCCCCTTACACAGGGCATTTGAAAGACCAGGCCTGGAAGCTCTCATTGGTTTGAGCTCCACGCCCCTTCAGGTTCTGGCCCATGAGGTGCCTTCAGTTTTGGGAGATATTTGATTGGTCAAGACCCCTGTCAATCATGGGAACACCTCACCCTTCTTTTCTGTATAAAATTCTGTGTATTGTTCTCTGTCACCCATCTGCAAGGGCCCTTTGCAAACATGGGGACAGAGGACAGCGTGCATCTAATTTACACTGGAGCTGCAGCATTCCCCTCCAGGAACTGTTAGGGGAGAACTCAGGCCACAGGCATAATTCTTCTTGGTTACAAATTGAACTTATCTCTAAAAGCAGAAAGCTATTTAACCCTGAGCCCATTTAACCCATAGAGAAAAACCCAATTTTAAAAAACAACCTTTCATCACTTGATCCCTTGGAGAAAAACCAAACTCCCAGAAAAGCAATCTGTAAACAGAAAAACTGTTTGCAAACATGAGAAATAATTTGTAAACAAGTCAAGTCCTTCTATGAACTGTCCATGAGGCAGGTGATCATTTGTAATGCTGTCTGTGGTTTCCAGTGTCCATATTTTAGGCAGCTGCATTGTACTGTTGTAGGATTTATTGTAAAACATGAGAACAGACTCAGAGGGGAGGAGGGTGTACCCTCAATCCAACCCCTTTCCCCTTTTTTCTTTGTATAAGAAATAATAATAGGAACAGCACATGGATTTTGAATACTATTAACTTATGCAAAGTTTCATCTAGGTTTACTGATAATATTTTTCTTTACCAGCCAGGTTCACGGCAAAGTACTTGATTGGGAGATGTTTTGATAAGGGCAAGGAACTCGGTTGGGAGACATTTTCTGTATTTATATTTTATCTAGTGCAAACCATATACTTTCCCCCCTTTGTTAGAAATTAGAAATTTTTTATTGACTTTAATAAAAGCTGACTTTTCACTTTTAAAATGATGACAAGTGGCAGAATTTCAGTGAAAATCTTTGCAACTGCAATTTGCTTATGACAAATCGATGTTCTATGTGTACCCCCGTGGATCTTCTTTGAATCATACCAGTTTATCTTGAAGCAATTCAAGAATAATTACTCGAATATTAAGAAAAGACATGTTAATGCACATACTAGGACTTCTTTAAGACAATGATTTACTGAAATATGAATATCAATCTAATATCGATATCCAACTGAGATGGACAAAAACTCTCTAAGAGTTTAAAGTTAGAAAGTGTATGTTTATTGAGACAGACGGACAGTACGTGGGATAATTCCCTAATGCACACTGCAAAAATCACAGGTATTACAAAGCTTTTTTATTTGCAGAAGTCTTGAATACACAAAATATGAATGCATATTCATATCCCTGTCACTTCCTCTGCTCTGCTTCATATGCTAATTGGCACAAAGACAATTAAGCATGTGGTTCTGTTCCCTGAAATGAGTCAGGGGTCCATTTTGGGGAGGGGTCTCCAAAATGAAGAAGTAAAATAAGTCTTCCTCGTTCTGACCTTTCTGCCTTTCCCATGCATATGTGACAAATGAATCCTTGCCATTTTCCCGTGCTTAATGGATCCCTAAAGTATGGGAAGTCTGCAACTGTTTTTGTGTCCCTGAAATCTGTTTATCACATTCTGTTTATCATGATAAGCACAGCTACCCAAGCATAATGCTGGCAAGCAATGAGTTAATAGATCCTGGATATCTTACCTAAGATCCAGCTACTGTTAACTATGAACAAAGCCGATTTATCTACTTCCGATAAGTCAGCAACATCCAATTTAACTATCATCTTAACTTTCCTAAAATTCTTAATTCTTCAAAATTAATGTCTCACCGGGAATGGGGACAGGGAATAGGAATGGGAATGGGGACACGGAATGGGGAATGGGAATGGAGACAGGGACTGGGAGTGGTGACAGAGACAGGGAATGGGGACAGGGACCAGGAATGGGGACAGGGAGTAGGACTGGGAATGGGGACAGGGACAGGGAATATTGTATAGGGATCAAGAATGGGGTGCAGATTGGGATGGGAGCAGGACGGGAACGGGACAGGGGGGACACGGGAACAGGCAGGGGCCAGGGGAGTATGGAAGGGGAGTAAGGAATGGGGCAGCCGCTGCAGGGGGACGAGGTGTTGGGATGGGGCACATGGGGACAGTTCCAGGGCAGGGGATCCTTGACCAGCTGCCCAGAACCTCCACCAGGGTCTCCCAGGGCAACTGGAGCCGCTCAGCCTGGGGTGCCCAAAGCCCTGAGAAACTCCCAGGTCCCTCCCAGGAACCCTCAAGTCCCTCAAACCCAGCATCCCCCACATCCCCTGCAAGACCCTCCCCATGTCCCCATCCTTGTCTTAGCTCAACATCTTTATTTTTACCTGCTTTTAAGAGTTTTGAAACGGCAAAGAGAAATGAAAAGAAAATCCAGGCCATGGGGAGCCAGGAGGATGTTGAGCCCCCCAGCTGGGTGTCTTCCCAACATGGATCAGCAGCACCATGGGTCACCAGGGCTCTGCCCACTGGGGCTCACTGGGGATCATCCAGCATGGATCCTCCTGTGGGGGATGGAGCTGGAGAAGCGCACGGAGCTCCTCCCACATGGGGGGCACTCGCAGGGCTGCACTTCATGGTGCCTCTGCTGGTTTTGGGTCAAAGCTGAGCTGTGTGATGAGCTCTTCCCACACCTGGGACACTCGTAGGGCCTGGGACATCGCCAGGAGCGGGGCTGGCTCTGATGCTCTTCGGTGCCTGGGACATGACAAGGGGCGGTGCTGGCTGGGGTTTGTTTGGTGCCTGTGCAATCCCAAGGGCAGTGTCACAGCGGGGCAGCTCTCAGAGTCCCCAGCAGGTCACAGTGTCCAGGGCAGCCCGTGCCAGCGGTCACTGTGCACACGGGGCAGGCTGGGCTGGACAGGGGATGGGGCAGAAACACTGCCCCGGGACTGGGGTCTCCCCCTGCCTCTGGGGCCCAGCCCCTGCTGGGAGCGCCTTGGGCAGGGCACGGGGCTGCTGCTGGGCCAGGGGGACAGGCCGTGCCCCCTGTCCCCTGCTGCTGGGCCAGGGGGACAGGCCGTGCCCCCTGTCCCCTGCTGTTGGGCCAGGGGGACAGGCCGTGCCCCCTGCCAGCTGCTCAGGCCCCTCTGATGCCTGTCCCATGTCCCTGTGGCTCCTGTCTCCACCATTCCCCACCACCTTCACTCCCTCCGTCAAAGCCCCACTCAACGCCTTCACAGTGACCTCTGGAAAGAAAGAATGAAGGAAGGAAAGGAAGTGTTGGCTGTTCACCCTGGCTGGATGTCAGGCACCCACCAAAGCTGCTCTCTCACTCCCCTCCAGAGATGGACAGGAGGGAGAAAACCGAATGAAGGCTTCATGGGTAGAGCTAAGGTCTGGGACAGATCACTCAGCAAATGCCATCATGGGCAAAAAATTTTCAAAATTGGAGATATTAATGGAATTTTTGCTATCTGGATCAGGGCAGGATAGTGAGAAGTAAACCAAAGCTTTAAAAACACCTTCTGCCCTTTCCTCCCTCATTCCCAGCTCTACCTCCCCCCCCAGTGGGTGCAGGGAGACAGGGAATGGGGGCTCTGGTCAGTTCATCCCCTGTTGTTTCTCCTGCTGCTCGGGGGGAGGAGTCGTTGCCCTGCTGTGCCAGGGGTCCCTTCTGGAGACACTTCTCCATGAACTTCTCCACGGTGAGTTCATCCCACGGACAGCAGTTCTCCACAAGCTGCTGCAGCGTGGCTCGCTCCTCCATGGGCTCACAAGTCCTGGCAGGGCCCTGCTCCAGCGTGGGTTCCTCTCCAGGGGTTTGCAGGTCCCTGCCAGGTCCCTGCTCCAGCACAGGTTTCTCATGGGGTCGCAGCCTCTGCTCAGGCATCCCCCTGCTCTAGCACGGGCTCCTCCAGGCGCTGCAGGTGCATCTCTGCCCTCCGTGCCCTCCATGGGCTGCAGGGCCCAGCTGCCTCCCCAGGGACTGACCAGGGAATCTCAGGGCAATCAGCTCCAGCAGCTGGAGCAGCTCCTGCCCCTCCTGCCCTGCCCTGCCCTGGGGGTGTGCAGAGCTGCTCCCCTCACACATCCTCACCCTGCTCCTCCCTGCTCACAGTCACAACTCCAGCATCACCCATTTTCTTTTTCTTAAATCTCTTATCCCAAAGGCGTTACCACCATTTCTAACAGGGTCAGCCTTGTCCAGCAGCCAGTCTGTCCTGAAGCCAGCTGGAATTGACTCTGTGGGACATGGAGGAACAGCTTCTCTCACAGAAGCTGCTCCTAGATCCCCTGCCTTACCAAAACCTGGCCATGCAAACCTGGTATAAGTATGGTAGGGTTTTTATTACCACTATTAATTCTTATTATTTCTATTCTCTCCATTTTTTGCTATTAATGGTACAGTTGTTATTATTATTACTAGTATTTTTAGTCTTTTGGACTCTATATTAATAGTGGCTAGATTAGAACTGGAAACAAAGGTACTTCATTGCAAGTAGAGGTTAGAGTTTTGTCAGCCTCTTGCCCTGCCCTGTTCTCTGGCATTGCTGTGTGTGAAGCTGCTGCTGCCAGGCCTCCCTATTTCCCCGGTTTGAGAAATTCCATGGCATTGCTCACATGTCAGAGAGGGCTTATTCCATTCAAACACATGCCCTTAGCTCTTCGAGTCCCATTGTTGGAAGCTTGTTTTCTAACGTTGTTGACTTTCTCAGCTTCTGTTAATATGTGTGATTTTATAACAAAATGTTCTTGGATGTGATTGTGCAAGATTCTCTAATCAGCTTTCAGTTTGCTCTTGGGTTTCTTACCGGTGTGTCCAAGCTGAAGGCAGCATTTTGGGTGGAAGGCTTCAGTGGGAGCTGGGATTGCCTGAGCAGCAGCTGGTTTTGCAATGTGAGCAGCGCTGACAGAGATTCCGTGCGCTGAATATTCCGGCTCGTTGGAGCCGCAGTGCCCGGCTGGAGGGAGCCGCGCCGGGCGCTGCGGGTTGTGCCGGGCCGGGCAGCGGCCGCAGCCCCGGCAGGGCCCGGCCGTGGACACGGAGCCTTTGCTGGGCAGGGCTCGGCCCTGCGGCGCCGGGCGGGTGGTGCCGCTCCCGCCGGGAGCCTGCGGGAGCCGGGACAGCGAGAGAGCCCGGGCCGAGCATCAGCCCCGGGGCACGGCCCGGGAGGGGGCACAGCCCGGGGGTCCCGCAGAGCCTCCCTGCTCCAGAGCCGCGCCTGCCGCAGCGGGGCAGCTGCGGCACCTGCGGGGCACGGAGGAGCCGCAGGCGGCGTTCCGAGCGCTCCTTCGGGGCAGGATTTTGTCCCGCTGCGGGGAATTCCCGCGGGCCGGGCGGGCCGGGGCCGCTGCCGAGCGCCGCCGCCTTTCCCGGGAGCCGCCGGGCAGAGCTCTCTGCTCGGGGCTGGGAAAAACACCTTCACTGCCCTGGGAACATTTAAAAAGTTTAATACAGGACAAGAGGAGACAAGGGCCATAGAGCAAAGGTTGTTCCGGCCGGGTGCATCTCGGCACTGAGCCAAGAGCACACGGTTATCTCCGGAGATACCCCTTGAATACCTTTTCCCTTACACCACCCGGTTGCATATTCATAGTCCCTTATGCATAGTAAACTTTTTCCCAAGCTAGTTTACATATTCCAAGAACTGTTCAGCAGGGCTCCTCCTCGGTTCCACCTTTTTAGGGCATGTGTATTCCTTGGTTGTGGTTTTGGTCCTTTTCTATCATCATCTTCAGTTTTGGCCCCGGCCCACACTGCCTTCAGACGGTGAGTGCTGATGGTCGGCAGATCTGTACAGGTGTCCTCATCCTGTGCTCACCGGATGTTATCCCATCCAAGCAGGAATTTTAACACAAGCATGCTTCTATCAGCTATGGCACTAGTATGTCTGAGCTTAATCAATGAACAACAGAAATAAAAACTATATAACAAAGTTATTGTAACACCACACATATAAAATCCAATGGAATGTTTACAAAAAGCCAATATTATAATATGTATCTATAACAGGGCCAAGGGCCGGGTGCCCGCTCGGTGGCCCCGGGACAGCAGAATTTTGGGGTCCCGGTGCTGGCTGCCGGCAGAGCCCCGGCGCTGGGCCGGGGATGCGTGGGACCCTCCCGCGGTGGGGTTGGGCTGCCCGGGGCAGGCGCTGCATCGTCAGCCCGGAGCCACCGGGGATCGCCCGGTACCGGCGGGGCGGGGCTGGGGAGCGGAGAAGGGCGGCACCGGAGCTGGGGGACCCTCTGCAGCCTGCGGGGTCGGACATACCGATAAGGGGGTCCCCGGGAGCCTGGAACGTTGTGAAAAACGCTAATCACTTGGTTTTTAAAATTTTAAACGTTTAGTAATAATAAAATGGTTATAAAAATAGTAACACAATTAGACTAATCAAATTTAGAGTTAGGACAATTACAAGACAATAAAAACCAAAAAAATTCTAGACGTCCAGATGCTCTCAGACACTTAAGCCAGGACAAGCATGCCTTGTGAACAAAGGAATAACCTTAAAAGCAATAGCCTATTGCATATTCATGTATCTCATACATGATGCATAAATTCCTTGCAAATTAGGAACTTTTCTGGATTTTGTCAACTTCTTTCCCTTAATCCTGGTGCTTCCATAAAGATGGAGACAAGATGGAAGAATGTTTGTCTTTTCTGATAAGGAGGTTGTAACTCTTTATGCGCCCCAAGTCACCGCCATCCCTGTGTGAAGAGTTTATTGATTATCTCATCTCTTGCTTGAGCAAGTAAAAAAATCCTACATCGCAGAGTTTCTATTTTAATATTATGTTGTTACCTAAAACTCTATTTAACACACTACTTAAGAGAATTAATACAGCATAACTTTCTAACATCACACATATAATATCCATTGTAACATTTGTGAAAAGACAATCATAAAATAAGCATTCTTCACAGAAATTGTTGAAATGGTAAAACCAGTCAAAACCCCTTAGGAATTGGAAGGAAAACCAGAGGCAGTGGCAGCTAACACCTCAGAAACCCGTGGCTTTTGCGCCCGAGGCGGGATTGAGCTGCCCACACAAACAAACTTCTCCGCGCCTCCCGCCACGGCTTTCCCGGCCCTGCGCCTTCCGTGCCTCCGCCTCTGCGGGAAGCCCAGGAGCCTCTCTTCTCCTGCCCCTCGTTAGTGCATCAGAGCTTCGCTTTGATTTGCCCCGAAAAGGGAAACCTGCCCCAAGCCCTGTAGGTGAGTGGGGCAGGGGAGAGATTTCTGGCGGAAAACTCCAAAGACTCGGAGCAGGAGAAGGAGAAGTCAGTGCAGAGCCTTAAATGCAGCTTTCCCCACGGCTCCCTGCTCCCAGCTGCACCTCCTCCCCCGGCAGGGCAGGAGACAGGGAATGGGGCCATGCTCAGCTCATCCCCCGGGGCTTCTCCCTCTGCTCAGGGACAGGAGTCGTTCCCTGCTGCACCCTGCGCTCTCTCCCGGCCGAGACTTCTCCAGGAACTTCTCGGAGCGGAGTCCATCCCCTGGGCACAGCCCCCTCCGAGTGCTGCAGCGTGGGTCACTGTGCCACGGGCTCAGTCCTGCCAGGACAGGCTGCTCCAGCGAGGCCCCTCTGCCGGCGGGCTCACAGCCTCCTCTCAGGCATCGCCGAGCTCCAGCCCGGCTCCTCCAGGGGCTGCGGGGGATCTCTGCATCCCCATGGACCTGCAGGGGATCTCTGCCTCCCCATGGACCTGCACGGGACCTCTGCATCCCCATGGACCTGCAGGGGATCTCTGCATCCCTATGGACCTGCAGGGGGATCTCTGCAGCCCCATGGATCTGCAGGGGATCTCTGCCTCCCCATGGACCTGCAGGGGGATCTCTGCAGCCCCATGGATCTGCAGGGGATCTCTGCCTCCCCATGGACCTGCAGGGGACCTCTGCATCCCCATGGACCTGCAGGGGATCTCTGCCTCCCCATGGACCTGCAGGGGGATCTCTGCATCCCTATGGACCTGCAGGGGGATCTCTGCAGCCCCATGGATCTGCAGGGGATCTCTGCCTCCCCATGGACCTGCAGGGGGATCTCTGCAGCCCCATGGATCTGCAGGGGATCTCTGCATCCCTATGGACCTGCAGGGGGATCTCCGCAGCCCCATTGTAATATATGTTATGGAAAAATTCGTGCTTATGTAAAATATACATCAAGTCAGTTCTTAAAGTTTTAAATGACCAGTGGCTGCATCCCGGGCTGGAGAAACCACAGATGGCAGAGAAAGAAAGACCTAATTTACAAATGAAAAAAGGTAGCTCGGTGCAGAGATGGGCTCTTTCTGGGGACAATCCAGGAGACACCCAACGTTCAACCCTTGTCTGCAGGGGAGCCAGGAAACCAGGCATACGGGCATCCTGCTCTTGCAGCTGCTGAGGAGGCTGCTGGGCTGTGCTTCAGCAGAGGAGATGGAATGTGGCTTACCACTCTGCCCTTCTCTAAAAACGGAGAATGGGTCAGGAGGTTTGGGCTCTGAGCACACAGCAGCCTGGCCCAGGCACAGGCTGTGGTGGGACAGGGGCACAGGAGCCTTCTGTGACTGACCGTGGCTCTCTGGTTTCTATCTGCAAGCTGCCAGCTCCTCATGCCATGGAAACGGCCCCACGTGGCCTGCCAGTCTGGGAGGGCTGGAGGGCTGTGGGTATTAATTTGCTGTCAAAAATAAATTGTGGTTTTTTGTCATTGTCATCATCAGAACATTTCTTTCATCCTTTTCCAAGTTTTTGGCCCCTCCAGGGTAATATTTTTGTGTCCTTCCTCACACAGTTGATGGCATTTGGATGGGAGGGGTAAGCAATGTGAAAAGTTCAACAACAGCTCCAGTTGCCAACTGCAGCAGCCCCTTCAGGAGCCCTGAGCTACCAGCGAGGTCCACATGTGCCTTGCAAAAGGGAGTGGTTTGCAGCGATGGGGTTGTTGCCCTGCTGCAAAAGCTGGGAGCAGATCAGAAGTGGCAAAATGCCATTTTGGCTCAACCCCCACCCAGGTTCTTTGTCTTTTCCCTCTGCTCAGTGATAGGCAGACAGGGCTGGATCCAGTGAGGTTCAAGTTCTGGGTGCTCCCTGGCATCAAAGGGATCAACTAAACTCTTGTATGCAGCGACTGCAATAGGGCTACTGAAGGAAAAAAGGGAATGTCATGAGATGGGGAATCCTTCTTGTCTCCTTTGTCTCCCCAGGAGCCCCTTGGGAAGGGAAATACCCACTGGGTTTATCTGACTCCCCAGCCAGCCCTTCCCTCGCTCCCGGGTCTCATTTGCTCCGCAGGATTCACCAGCTCGCTCAGCTCAGAGGAGCTCTCAGAGGAGAAAACGCTGCCTGGCGTGGGGCTGCCTGATCCCTGTCTCACCTTGATTCCATTTACCCCCTCCCTGCCCCATCCAAGAGACCAAAGGATCCCCCACAACCCCACGGTCCTGCAGCAGATCCCGGCACGTTCCCTGCTCCGCTCCTTGGTGCCCTGGGAGGCTCCAGAGCCCTCCCTGTGTGCGGGACAGCGGCTGCAGCACCGCTGCGCCCGCGGCCGAGCAGCGCCCAGGAGCAGCTGCGCCAGTTCCGAGCCTGAAGCGGAATCCACAACGCACACAAATGACAGCTGGCACTTCAGGGGCTGGCAGGAAAAGCTCAACCCATCTGCTCGCTGCCCTTCCCAGCCATGGCCACGCTGGTGCAATTGGAAGAGTCGCCCCTGCCCAGGAAGCTCTCAGGTCGAAGAGAGGAGCAAAAGCCACGGGTTTCTGAGGTGTTAGCTGCCACTGCCTCTGGTTTTCCTTCCAATTCCTAAGGGGTTTTGACTGGTTTTACCATTTCAACACTTTCTGTGAAGAATGCTAATTTTATGATTGTCTTTTCACAAATGTTACAATGGATATTATATGTGTGATGTTAGAAAGTTATGCTGTATTAATTCTCTTAAGTAGTGTGTTAAATAGAGTTTTAGGTAACAACATAATATTAAAATAGAAACTCTGCGATGTAGGATTTTTTTACTTGCTCAAGCAAGAGATGAGATAATCAATAAACTCTTCACACAGGGATGGCGGTGACTTGGGGCGCATAAAGAGTTACAACCTCCTTATCAGAAAAGACAAACATTCTTCCATCTTGTCTCCATCTTTATGGAAGCACCAGGATTAAGGGAAAGAAGTTGACAAAATCCAGAAAAGTTCCTAATTTGCAAGGAATTTATGCATCATGTATGAGATACATGAATATGCAATAGGCTATTGCTTTTAAGGTTATTCCTTTGTTCACAAGGCATGCTTGTCCTGGCTTAAGTGTCCGAGAGCATCTGGACGTCTAGAATTTTTTTGGTTTTTATTGTCTTGTAATTGTCCTAACTCTAAATTTGATTAGTCTAATTGTGTTACTATTTTTATAACCATTTTATTATTACTAAACGTTTAAAATTTTAAAAACCAAGTGATTAGCGTTTTTCACAACGTTCCAGGCTCCCGGGGACCCCCTTATCGGTATGTCCGACCCCGCAGGCTGCAGAGGGTCCCCCCGCTCCGGTGCCGCCCTTCTCCGCTCCCCAGCCCCGCCCCGCCGGTACCGGGCGATCCCCGGTGGCTCCGGGCTGACGATGCAGCGCCTGCCCCGGGCAGCCCAACCCCACCGCGGGAGGGTCCCACGCATCCCCGGCCCAGCGCCGGGGCTCTGCCGGCAGCCAGCACCGGGACCCCAAAATTCTGCTGTCCCGGGGCCACCGAGCGGGCACCCGGCCCTTGGCCCTGTTATAGATACATATTATAATATTGGCTTTTTGTAAACATTCCATTGGATTTTATATGTGTGGTGTTACAATAACTTTGTTATATAGTTTTTATTTCTGTTGTTCATTGATTAAGCTCAGACATACTAGTGCCATAGCTGATAGAAGCATGCTTGTGTTAAAATTCCTGCTTGGATGGGATAACATCCGGTGAGCACAGGATGAGGACACCTGTACAGATCTGCCGACCATCAGCACTCACCGTCTGAAGGCAGTGTGGGCCGGGGCCAAAACTGAAGATGATGATAGAAAAGGACCAAAACCACAACCAAGGAATACACATGCCCTAAAAAGGTGGAACCGAGGAGGAGCCCTGCTGAACAGTTCTTGGAATATGTAAACTAGCTTGGGAAAAAGTTTACTATGCATAAGGGACTATGAATATGCAACCGGGTGGTGTAAGGGAAAAGGTATTCAAGGGGTATCTCCGGAGATAACCGTGTGCTCTTGGCTCAGTGCCGAGATGCACCCGGCCGGAACAACCTTTGCTCTATGGCCCTTGTCTCCTCTTGTCCTGTATTAAACTTTTTAAATGTTCCCAGGGCAGTGAAGGTGTTTTTCCCAGCCCCGAGCAGAGAGCTCTGCCCGGCGGCTCCCGGGAAAGGCGGCGGCGCTCGGCAGCGGCCCCGGCCCGCGGGAATTCCCCGCAGCGGGACAAAATCCTGCCCCGAAGGAGCGCTCGGAACGCCGCCTGCGGCTCCTCCGTGCCCCGCAGGTGCCGCAGCTGCCCCGCTGCGGCAGGCGCGGCTCTGGAGCAGGGAGGCTCTGCGGGACCCCCGGGCTGTGCCCCCTCCCGGGCCGTGCCCCGGGGCTGATGCTCGGCCCGGGCTCTCTCGTTGTCCCGGCTCCCGCAGGCTCCCGGCGGGAGCGGCACCGCCCGCCCGGCGCCGCAGGGCCGAGCCCTGCCCAGCAAAGGCTCCGTGTCCACGGCCGGGCCCTGCCGGGGCTGCGGCCGCTGCCCGGCCCGGCACAACCCGCAGCGCCCGGCGCGGCTCCCTCCAGCCGGGCACTGCGGCTCCAACGAGCCGGAATATTCAGCGCACGGAATCTCTGTCAGCGCTGCTCACATTGCAAAACCAGCTGCTGCTCAGGCAATCCCAGCTCCCACTGAAGCCTTCCACCCAAAATGCTGCCTTCAGCTCGGACACACCGGTAAGAAACCCAAGAGCAAACTGAAAGCTGATTAGAGAATCTTGCACAATCACATCCAAGAACATTTTGTTATAAAATCACAAATATTAACAGAAGCTGAGAAAGTCAACAATGTTAGAAAACAAGCTTCCAACAATGGGACTCGAAGAGCTAAGAGCATGTGTTTGAATGGAATGAGCCTTCTCTTTCTGTCATGTGAGCAATGCCATGGAATTTCCCAAACCAGAGAAATAGGGAGGCTTGGCAGCAGCAGCTTCACACACAGACACAGCAATGACACAGAACAGGGCAGGGCAAGAGGCCGACAAAGCTCTAACTGCTACTTGCAATGAAGTACCTTTGTTTCCCGTTCTAATCTAGCCACTATTAATATAGAGTCCAAAAGACTAAAAATACTAGTAATAATAATAACTGTACCATTAATAGCAAAAATAGAGGTAATAGAAATAATAAGAATTAATAGTGGTAATAAAAACTCTACCATACTTATACCAGGATTGCATGGCCAGGTTTTGGTAAGGGAGGAGCTCTAGGAGCAGCTTCTGTGAGAGCAGCTGCTCCTCCATGTCCCACAGAGTCAATTCCAGCTGGCTCCAGGACAGACTGGCTGCTGGCCAAGGCTGGCCCTGTTAGAAATGGTGGTAACGCCTTTGGGATAAGAGATTTAAGAAAAAGAAAATGGGTGATGCTGGAGTTGTGACTGTGAGCAGGGAGGAGCAGGGTGAGGATGTGTGAGGGGAGCAGCTCTGCACACCCCCAGGGCAGGGCAGGGCAGGAGGGGCAGGAGCTGCTCCAGCTGCTGGAGCTGATTGCCCTGAGATTCCCTGGTCAGTCCCTGGGGAGGCAGCTGGGCCCTGCAGCCCATGGAGGGCACAGAGGGCAGAGATGCACCTGCAGCGCCTGGAGGAGCCCGTGCTAGAGCAGGGGGATGCCTGAGCAGAGGCTGCGACCCCATGAGAAACCTGTGCTGGAGCAGGGACCTGGCAGGGACCTGCAAACCCCTGGAGAGGAGCCCACGCTGGAGCAGGGCCCTGCCAGGACTTGTGAGCCCATGGAGGAGCGAGCCACCCTGCAGCAGCTTGTGGAGAACTGCTGTCCGTGGGATGAACTCACCGTGGAGAAGTTCATGGAGAAGTGTCCTCAGGAGGGACCCCTAGCACAGCAGGGGAATGACTCCTCCCCCCAAGCAGCAGGAGAAACAACAGGGGATGAACTGACCAGAGCCCCCATTCCCTGTCTCCCTGCACCCACTGTGGGAGGAGGTAGAGCTGGGAAGGAAAGGGAAGGGCAGAAGGTGTTTTTAAAGCTTGGTTTTACTTCTCACTATCCTGCCCTGATCCAGATAGCAATAAATTCCATTATTATCTCCAATTTTGAAAATGGTTTGCCCATGATGGCATTTGCTGAGTGATCTGTCCCAGTCCTTAGCTCAACCCATGAAGCCTTCATTCTGTTTTCTCCCTCCTGTCCATCTCTGAAGGGGAGTGAGAGAGCAGCTTTGGTGGGTGCCTGACATCCAGCCAGGGTGAACAGCCAACACTTCCTTTCCTTCATTCATTCTTTCTTTCCAAAGGTCACTGTGAAGGGGTTGAGTGGGGCTTTGAAGCAGGGAGTGAAGGTGGTGGGGAGTGGTGGGGACAGGAGCTACAGGGACATGGGACAGGCATCAGAGGGGCCTGAGCAGCTGGCAGGGGGCACGGCCTGTCCCCCTGGCCCAGCAGCAGGGGACAGGGGGCACGACCTGTCCCCCTGGCCCAGCAGCAGGGGACAGGGGGCACGGCCTGTCCCCCTGGCCCAGCAGCAGCCCCGTGCCCTGCCCAAGGCGCTCCCAGCAGGGGCTGGGCCCCAGAGGCAGGGGGAGACCCCAGTCCCGGGGCAGCGTTTCTGCCCCATCCCCTGTCCAGCCCAGCCTGCCCTGTGTGCACAGTGACCGCTGGCACGGGCTGCCCTGGACACTGTGGCCTGCTGGGGACACTGAGAGCTGCCCCGCTGTGACACTGCCCTTGGGATTGCACAGGCACCAAACAAACCCCAGCCAGCACCGCCCCTTGTCATGTCCCAGGCACTGGAGAGCATCAGAGCCAGCCCTGCTCCTGGTGATGTCCCAGGCACCAGAGCACATCCCAGCCCCGCTCCTGGTCATGTCCCAGACACCAGGGCACATCCCAGCCCCGCTCCTGGTGATGTCCCAGGTACCAGGGCACATCCCAGCCCCGCTCCTGGTGATAAACAGATTTCAGGGGCACAAAAACAGTTGCAGACTTCCCATACTTTAGGTTTCCATTAAGCACAGGAAAACGGCAAGGTTTCATTTGTCACATATGCATGGGAAAGGCAGAAAGGTCAGAACGAGGAAGACTTATTTTGCTTCTTCATTTTGGAGACCCCTCCCCAAAATGGACCCCCGACTCATTTCAGGGAACAGAAGCACACATGCTTAATTGCCTTTTTGCCAATTAGCACATGAAGCGGAGCAGAGGAAGTGACAGGGATATGAATATGCATTCATATTTTGTGTATTCAAGACTTCTGCAAATAAAAAAGCTTTGTAATACCTGTGATTTTTGCAGTGTGCATTAGGGAATTATCCCACTTACTGCCCAGCTGTCTCAATAAACATACACTTTCTAACTTTAAACTCTTAGAGAGTTTTTGTCCATCTCAGTTGGATATCGATATTAGATTGATATTCATATTTCAGTAAATCATTGTCTTAAAGAAGTCCTAGTATGTGCATTAACATGTCTTTTCTTAATATTTGAGTAATTATTCTTGCATTGCTTCAAGATAAACTGGTATGATTCAAAGAATATCCACTGAGGTACAGATAGAACATTGATTTGTCATAAGTAAATTGCAGTTGCAATGTTTTTTCACTGAAATTCTGCCACTTGTCATCATTTTAAAAGTGAAAAGTCAGCTTTTATTAAAGTCAATAACAAAATTTCTAACTTCTAACAAAGGGAAAAAAGTATATGGTTTGGACTAGATAAAATATAAATACAGAAAATGTCTCCCAACCAAGTTCCTTGCCCTGATCAAAACATCTCCCAATCAAGTTCTTCGCCCTGAACATGGCTGGTAAAGAAAAATATTATCAGTAAACCTGGATGAAACTTTGCATAAGTTAATAGTATTCAAAATCCATGTGCTGTTCCTATTATTATTTATTATACAAAGAAAAAAGGGGAAAGGGGTTGGATTGAGGGTACACCCTCCTCCCCTCTGAGTCTGTTCTCATGTTTTACAATAAATCCTACAACAGTACAATACAGCTGCCTAAAATATGGACACTGGAAACCACAGACAGCATTACAAATGATCACCTGCCTCATGGACAGTTCATAGAAGGACTTGACTTGTTTACAAATTATTTCTCATGTTTGCAAACAGTTATTCTGTTTACTGACTTTTTTCTGGGAGTTCAGCTTTTCCCCAAGGGATCAAGTGCTTAAAGGTTGTTTTTTAAAATTGGGTTTTTCCCTATGGGTTAAATGGGCTCAGGGTTAAATAGCTTTCTGCTTTTAGAGATAAGTTCAATTTGTAACCAAGAAGAATTATGCCTGTGGCCTGAGTTCTCCCCTAACAGTTCCTGGAGGGGAATGCTGCAGCTCCAGTGTAAATTGGATGCACGCTGTCCTCTGTCCCCATGTTTGCAAAGGGCCCTTGCAGATGGGTGACAGAGAACAATACACAGAATTTTATAAAGAAAAGAAGGGTGAGGTGTTCCCATGATTGACAGGGGTCTTGACCAATCAAATATCTCCCAAAACTGCAGGCACCTCACAGGCCAGAACCTGAAGGGGCGTGGAGCTCAAACCAATGAGAGCTTCCAGGCCTGGTCTTTCAAATGCCCTGTGTAAGGGGGGGCTTGGGAAATAAAATCTCTCTGCTGCCCCATGAACTCGGGAGGAGCAGTCTTTGTCTCCTGTGCCCTCGCTGCCCCACGAGACCAAAGAGATGTTCACCAGGGCCCTCCCTGTTTGTGGCCGTCCATTGCCCAGCTGAGCAGAGAGCCAGTTGTGTTTGCAGTGAGCTGCCACAGGAAGACACACAGCAGCTGGAGATTTGAACAGCAGGGCTTGGGCCAATTCTTTTTCTTTCAGAGTGCAAGAAAGACGCAAAAGCACAAGGAAACATGGCAGTGTTTCGATGGAGTCTCTTTGTCCTGTGAAGTTCAGTAGCTGTTGGTGTTTCTGTGCTGCTGCTAATCCCTTCCATGAAAAAATCATTCTGGGAAGGAGCAACAACATCTGACACGCACCAAGTGTTGCCCCCAGTTGCTCCAGGTGCTGCTACCAACAGCCCCTGTAGGACGGAGCACAGCCCCCAGTGCACACCAGCTTTGGCTGCCCTCTGGCAGAGAAGCCCTTTTGGGGCACAGGTTTCTGGGCAGGAGACGGGCACCGGTGCTGCCAGGGCTCGGGGGAACTCTGCTTGGGCGGGGACTGTGCCTCACCTGCTGCTGTCAGCGCTGCCCGGGCCCCAGGGCTCAGAGCAGCATTCCTGCCCTGGCCCACACGTTCCTTGTCTGTGTCCCACGGCCGTGCTCAGGATGGCCACCGTGTGGGACGTGTCCCGAGGAGGCCGTGCCAGCTTCTGTGGAGGCCCCGTGCCCTTCCCGCCGCGGCTGCGTCGGCAGCTGCGGGGGCTCCTGCTGCTCTGAGCCCGCAGAGCAGGGCAGCGTTTGCTGATGGGCTGAGCCCTTCCCAAAGATCCTGTTGGGCTGTCTGACACACCTGGGGCAAGGCATTCCTTCCACCCTGGGCCACTCTGGGGGGCTGGGGGTGGCCCCAGGGCCCTTGGTGGCAGTGCATGCAAGGGCCCTTGGTGACACGGTGCAGCATGGTCACCGTGGAATGGAACGGGACAGGGATTCCAAGGGCCCTTGGTGACACGGTGCAGCATGGTCACCGTGGAATGGAACGGGACAGGGATTCCAAGGGCCCTTGGTGACACGCTCTGGCAGAGGTGTTGGCAGTTACAAGTTACAGTTACACTCCACAGTGCTCGGTGCACACGACGAGGCAGGACGGGAGAGAGCGGTGCTGTGAGGAGCCCTCGCACAGCCACTCGTTCCTGGCTGACCCAGAGCTTTCCTGAGGTATTACTCCTGCAGGTGAGCTCGTGGCCAGACCAGAGCACTTGGTGACCCCTGGCCTTCCCGAGGCATCTCTTCTGCAGCTGCCCTCGAGGGCAGACTGTGGCATTTGCTTTTCACTGTCCTTGACAGGAGTCTCCTGTCCTTGTGGCTGGAGCCCCAGGACCAGAGTGCAGGTCTTGCTGTCCTGTAGCCTTGCCAAGACTTCACTCTTGCAGGTGCCCTCAAGGCACGATTGCAGCACTTGCTGACTCGGACCTTTTCCTTTTCACCTTCTGCAAGCAGCCATGAATCCAGGCAGTGACGTAGAGCACAGACCTGCGAGCGTGCCCAAGCTGGCCTGGGGGAAGGAGGAGAAAGAAGGCCCTGGAGCTGCCCCAGCACAGCAGCCTGAAAAGCTGGAGCAGTTCCAGCCACGGCAGAAGGGTGAGTGGCAGAGCTGGGCCACAGGGCTGGTGCCTGCAGCTAGCTTGGCCCCATGCCATGCCATGCCATGCCATGCCATGCCATGCCATGCCATCCCATCCCATCCCATCCCCTGGGGCCGTGCCCATGGACAGGATGGAATAGGGGCCGGGCAGACACCCCACAGCCGTGCTCCGTGCCCTGGGCCATCGCGGGGCTGTCCCTGCCTGGGCAGCGCAGGGCTGGGCTGTGTTCTCCGGCCTCTCCCGCAGCCCCTCAGCTCGGGCTGCGCTCGCTCTTTGCCAGGTGCAGCCGTGCAGCGCACACGAGAGCAGAAACGCAGCCGTGGCCGCTTCCGCAGAACAGCGCAGGTACCTGCAGCCATCCCCACCTGGGCTGGGCCTGCTGGCACTGCTCAGCCCAGCACTGTGCTCGGAGCACTCCATGCAGCATCTAGGCCTTCTTGCCCTTCTGCTGCAGATGGTTTGCAAATTCATGAAGAGGATTCGGGAGGAAGAGAGCAGCGTCATGGGCACTGTGCGCAGAGTCTACTCTCCCATCTTCAAAACCAAGACCAGCGCTGCCCTGCTGGATATGCTTGTGGAGGAGGGTCCTTCCAGCCCAAAGCAAGTAAGCAGCCTGTGGCCTGGCTTTTCTCCTCCCAGCAATTGCTTGGCCTCCCAAGCCACACCTGCTGCTCCCTGGGAGCCTTTGAGGCCATGGCAGTGTGGTGGCAAGGGAAGCACTTCTCTGGGGCAGCTGGGCACATTCCTTCCTCTGGCAGCTTTCCAAGTCTCCCCTGCCTTCTCCAGGTGCCGGCCATGGTGAGGTTCATCCACCAGTGGCTCGTGGCCAATGAGTTTCCTGAGTACAATCTGTACAGGCCCCTTCTGGATCTGACGGAGGCACAGCCCTCTGACGTGGTGATGGCTCTCCTGCGTGTGGCCCCATTGTGTGACAGGTACGGGGCCCACCTGCCCAGAGGGCTCAGGGCTCAGCAGCCCTTCCCCCTGTACAGCCTGTCCCAGGTGTCTGACACAGAGAATTCCAGGGGCCTCTGGCTGCTCCCTTTGCCAGCCCTGGCCCCTGCCAGTCCCCCAGCATGCTGCCATGCTTCCCCCCTGCTCCTCAGGGGCCAGTCCCCACAGGGCTGGGCTGCCTGTGTGCTGCCAGTGAGGGGCAGTGGGCAGAGGCAGGGCTGGCAGAGCAGCTCAGCTCCGCGCTGCTGCCCAGGCCACGCTGCTGTGTCCCAGACCCCCCTGAGACAGAGTTCTGACCCCACAGAGCTGCTCTGGCCATGTGGAAGAGCATCATGTGCTCGCCCAGGACTGCAGAGCCGGCCATGCTCGTGCTTCTGGATGTGCTGGGGAGCTGGCCAGAGCACAGCACGTGCACCTCTGATGGGGACCACACGGCTGTCCTTGCCCTGGCTGTGAGTTTCTGCCTTTGCTGGCCCCAAGGCCACCTCCCCAGCAGCTCTCCATCCTCCCTTCCCCACGGCGTTTCCCTGCCTCAGGCGCTGGGCTGAAACCTGGCCTCGGGGCAGCTCCAGGGCCACCAGGCCCGGTGCTCCCCCTGCGTCTCTCTGGGCCTCTCCCTCCTGTGCTCGGGCTCTGCCACATGAACACCTCAGCACTGAGCGCTGTCTCAGGGGGCTTTGTCCTTTGCAGGCAACCGTGGTGATATGGAAGATCCTCCAGCTGCCCTGTGTGCCACATGTAGTGACCGTGAATTTCCCCGGCCTCTTTGTGCATCTGCTCTTCCAAGTGCTCTTCAGCACTCTGGATGTGCCAGAGGAGGTCGATACCTTCTGGAAGGGATGCCAGCAGCAACATGGCCTTGCCACCAGCCCCAGCAGGTGCTCCATTCCTCTCCTTCTGTCCCTGCCATGTGCCCAGGGCAGGGGCCAGTGCTCCCAGCGTGACCTGGGCTTTGCTCTGTGCACAGCTTTGCAGAGCAGACCCTGAAGGCCCTGCTCTGCGAAATGCACTATAAGGATGTGGTGGTGGCCGTGGAAGACAAGCGTGGCTGGGACACATTGCTGTGTGCTGACACCCACCACTGTGCTGTGGGCGTGCTGGCCAGGTGAGACCCCCTGCTCCCCAGCTGTCCCCGGCATGTGTGCCCTGTGCCCGAGGTGCCCCACACAGTCCCCATGGCCGTGGGCCAGAAGGCCTTGTCACCAAGGGACGGCCAAGGAGGCTGCAAAAGGCTGGGAGAGGAGCGTGCCCAAGAGCAGCAACCTCCCAGAGGGCTCAGCTGCCCCTTGCAGGGTGGTGGAGAAAGGCCAGACCTCTGTGAGGCAGTCCTGGGAAAGGTTTGCCCCCACTGGCTCAGGGCTTTGGCTCCTGTTTCCTCCTGTCAGAGAAATGCACCGTGCATCCGAAGCTGCGTGTTCCGCCATTGCATTCCACCTGCTCGGGCTGCTCAGCAAGGACACGCCGTGCTGGGATTTGGCCGCCCTGGCGTTCCTTGTGGAGGTGAGCCTGAAGGCCGGCGCTGCCTCGCTGAGCTGCCTCCCGGCTCTCTGCCCTCTCTTGGCCGCAGTGCCTGGGACGGAGCCCGCGCCCTGTGCTGCTTCCTGGGCCCGGCCCTGGGCGGTTCTGGGCTCCCGCCGGCCGCTCCCCCGTCACCGGCCTGTGCCTTTCAGATCCTGGAGCACCTGAACGTGAGTGAGTGCCGTGACAGCATCCTCCAGTTCTTGTCAAAGCACCTGCAGAGCGAGTGCAGGGGGAGGCGTCGCTTGGCACTCAGAGGCCTCGTGGCGCTCGGCACCACCAGTGTCTCGGTGAGAAGAGCGCAGGGGCTGAAGCCGTGCTGCCAGCGTGGGGCTGGGGAAGGCAGTCCCTGGGGCTTGGCTGGCCTTGGGGCACTGGGGCAGCTGCTGCCAGCTCTCCTGCCTCCTGCTGCAGCTGCCCCAGGGCTTTGGCACAGGCCTTTGGCCCCTGGGCCCTGTGGCAGCAGGATGGTGTTTCACACACTTGTGTTCCACAAGTAGATGGCCATAAGGATGTGGAGCCTGCATGAAAGGCTCGTGGAGCTCCTGCAGGAAGATGACAGCACCATGCTCAGGATGACCACGGTTCTCCTCAGGGCTTTGTTCCTCTGCAATGGTGCCCCAATAACCAGTGCCCTCGCCCTGCAGCTGGCTGAGGCGCTCCTGCCACTCTTTGACAACGTAAGGCTCTGCGCCTCCAGCCACGGCCAGCGGGTGCTGCCCGCACACTTTGTGCCCTGTGCACTCACAGGCTGTGCCCAGGTGGGCCTGAAGCAGCTGATGCTGAGGTCTTTCTTCCTTCCTTTCCTACAGGAGGACAGCCAGGTGCAGTTGTGCTGCATGTTTATCTTCCGGGAGATGCTGGATTTTTTTCCAGAAGAAGAAAAAATGGTCCTGAAGGCACACGTGCGCCAGAGCCTGCTGCCACTCTCCATGCACTGCCACGATGAGAACCAGCGAGTGGCAGAGGTGAGGACTCGGCAGCTGCCGCTGGCCCCTGGCAGGGGCTGGGTTGGCCCTGCCCTGGCGCCTCGCAGACTGCAGCTCCTGCTGGCCTTGGCACAGGGACGGGGTCCTGCGCCCTGGGCTGTGAGGCCATCTCTGCATCTCTGCTGCTCTCCAGGCTTCTCAGGAAACGCTCCTTTGTGCAGCTGAGTTCCTGAAGAGGAGGGACCTTGGACAGCTGGTGAAGAACCAGAAGCTGGGGAATTTCACCGAGTGGCTGGTAAGGAGGGCCGGGAAGCCACAGCCCCAGCCTGGAGCAGCCCCTGAGCGCGGTGCTCGGTGTGCGGGCTGGCAGCTGTGCCCCTGCCCGCTGCTGCAGCCCGAGGCCGCGCGGGCTCCTGTGGCCCCAGCCGGGTGCCCATGGAGCCCCGGCCCGGGGGGCTGCGGGGCCAACCCTTCCCTCCTGCCGCTCTCTCCAGCTGGCAGAGGACAGCAGCAGCGTGGCTGAGCACCTGCGCCGGGCCCTGCCCTACCTGCAGAGCCCACAGGAGCCCCTGCGAGAGGCGGCCGTCAGGTTCATGGGTGAGCCACGAGCCGGGCCAGGAGGGCGTGTGGGCACAGGGCTGGCGGCCCCACTGGCAGGGAGCTGTGCCCTGGGCCTGACAGGCTCTGTGTTCCCAGGGACGGCCGGACGGCACCTGAGGGGGAGGAAGGAAGAGCTCCAGCTCATCTGTGAGGGTGAGTGAGGGCAGCGGGCTGCCAGCGGGGGCTGCCGGGGGAGCTGCGAGCCCTGCCCCGGCTGCGGAGGGCTCTGCTCCCTGTCTGGACCAGGGCCGGCGTGGGCAGAGCACACAGAGCTTTCAGGACACCTGGGGGATTCGTGGCCAGCAGCTTCGGGCTGATCCAGCTGGTCCCTGCTCCCTGCTGGCCATGGCCAGAGCCGGCTGGGATGGCCCTGGCACAGAGTCCCCTCAGGTCCCCTCAGATGTGGGAACTCACCATGGCTCTGCTCCTCTCTCTTTCAGCCCTTGAAGGCATGGAAAATGACAACAGCGTCGCCATCGCAAGCCTGGCAGGTCAAGCATTGTACATCCTCCAGGAAGCAGAGAGTGCTCCATATTCCCACTTTGACAGCCTGCGTGATCGGCTCTGCAGGGCATGGGGGAGACGGCCTCGTCTGTGTGGGCTCGGCTGGCTGCGCTGCTGGAGCTCTGCAGAGAGCTGATCCCTGAGGCTCTGTCTGCAGGGGCCACCCGAGCCAGCAGGACTGTTTTGTTTCTTTAAAATTGCTCTTTTCTTTCTTTTTGTTTGTCTTTAGCTTACAAATATAGGATGTGTTGCTATAGACAGACTTCCAGGATCTTTCTTTGGCTGCCCAGGCTCTGCAGGGCCAAGGGGAAGAGGGAGAAAAGGGTTCCTGGGCTCAGGCACCTGCCAAGGCATGCAGGGTTGCAGGGAAAATGGCCAGAAGCCCCTTGGCCTTTGGTGGTTCTGCTGAAGCCTTTGTGCTGCCCACAGAGCAGATGGGCAGGGGCTGGAGCTGTGGGGATCTCTGTGAGAGCGGTGCCTGGAGATGGCCACAAGCCCTGTCCCAGGCAGGAAGCGCCATCCGTGTCCTCCTGCCCGTGTGTTGCTGGCTGGATTGCTGAGGGCTCCCAGGTGCCTCTTGGTGGGGCTCCTCTGGAGCTCCTGTGGGGCTGCGGCGCTGCAGCCGGGCAGGTTGGCCGGGCTGGGGAGACCCTGAGGGGACGGGACCACGAAGGGATGAGGGGCTGCGGAAGCCCTGACAGGACAAGGCAGTGGGAAGGCACGGGGGGAACGTGTGAGGGAGTGGGTAACATTGGCTTGGGGAGGAAAGTGGGTTGGAGCCAAAGAGACCACTCACCCCAATGTTCATGTGGCAAAAAGAGCACGTTTATTCTCAAGCCCTTCCTTCTAAAGGGCCTTTGAAAACCCAGTCTGGATGATTTCACTGCTCTGATCTCTGTGCCCCTTCAGATTCTGGCCTGGGCAATGCCTGCAGCCTTGGGAGAGATGTGATAGGCCCGGCCCCTGTCAGTCAAACCAGGGCTGGTACATTCACCCCGTACAAGCCAGCCTGCACGGTGACACACAGCAACAGAGTGCGAGGCACAGCTCCGGAGCTCCCCGTGAACCTCAGCTCTGGGACCACTGTCTGCCCCAAGCTTCAGGGGCTGCAGTGGGAGCCCGGCTGGGCTCTGCCCTGGGGCCATCCTGCAGGGACAGCTGCAAACAGGGAGCATTCCCTGCCACAAAGAGCCAAGGCAGGGCTGCAGGGCAGCTGCTCCAGCCCCGACTGCACTGCTGAGTGCTGTGCTCTGGGGCTGGGGCTCCCCACACAGGGGACTGCACTGGTGTGCCGGAGGAGACAGAGAAGCTGCAGCTTCATCTGAAACTGGTGCGTGGGCTGGGAAGATTGGGGAGGCTCAAGGGGATTCACAGAGCTCATCCTGCTGCAAGGATGAGGAAAAGGGAGCGGGAACTCAGCAGTGAGGAGAGCTGGGGGCTGGAGAGCAGCTCTGAATGACACTAAAATCCCACCAGACCTCTGAGACATTGCTGCTCCTCAGCCAGTGACAGGATGAGTCCCTAAGCCTGGGGCTCGGCCTTCCTCATGGCGAGGGGCACCAAGGAAGGCAACAGTGTGATGGAGACTGGAATGGGCTGGGAGCTCACTGGGGGAAAATAGGGAGCAGCTGGGGAGTAAAAGGCAGGTGGGGGAGAGAACTGGTCAGAGAAGGGCTGAGGTACAGCTTGAGCAAGCTGCAAAATGTCATTTGGGGTCATCCTAGATTGATTTAATTTCAGAAGTTATTGAACAAGTTTATTTTTTGGGTGGTGCCATGTTTTCCCTTGGAGGTGTACACTCTGCAAACTTGAGCTGTGTTGCTGAAATGCTCAAGCCAGTCTGTGCTGCAGGGCACCCCATTTCTCCTTTGGCTGATTGCGGCCCGGTGCTGAGCTCCAGCAGGGCCCTGGCAGAGCCCAGAGCAGCCTCAGCACCTGCAGAGCCCGGCTGCAAGGAGAGAAACCAGAAAGCCCTGTCAGCTGAAGGCTCCTGTCCCCTTGTCCCAGCCGCCCGCGGTGCCCAGGCCATGCTGGCCGTGCCAGAGCTGTGCCCAGAGCTGCCCATCACTGCTGCCTTTGGGAGCAGAGCAGGAGGGCAGGACATGTGCCCAGCCTGCAGCCAGCCACGGCACCTCCAGCCCTCAGCAGCTGCCCAGAGCAGGACGCTCCTGTGCTCACTGCCATCTCCTCAGAACTCCGATCCCACCATCCCCAGCAGACAGGACCCACCTCACGCCATCCCCCGCTGGAAGAAAAGCTGCTCCCAAACGATGCCCTCAGCCTTCTCCAAGGGCATGGCCCATCCACGCCACAGCTGCTCCTAAGCACGTCCTGATCCAGACTGGGCCCCATCTGGAATGCTTCCTCTAGAAAAAGAAACGTCAAATTATTGAAAATAGGTTACAGTCAAAAAGGGGAACAAGAAAAAAGGTCAAAGATCTTATCTCTGTCAGGGCCTTAAAGAAGGCCCAAACCCTGCATGCCAGGGAAAAACCCACCATGGTTGGGGAATCCCAAGCTTTCTCCCTTCCCCTGCACTGCCCCCATGGTGATCCCAAAGCAAACAAGGGCAGTGGAGCAGCCCAAGCCCTCCCTTGCCTGCAAAGCAAAGCAGCCCCTGCACAGGGTCTGGAGTCCCACCTCTGCTCCCACCATGGGGGTTTGTTTGTGTCGTGCTGGCTGCCCCAGCCCAGCCCCAGCCCAGGGCACGGTGGGTGCTGGGGGCTGTTGGCAGGGCCAGGAGCCCACTCCCATTTCGTACCCACCCCAGCCCATGCCCCCAGCCCTGCCAAAAGCAGCCTGCAGCTGACTGAAGGATCAGCTGCATCCGCCCCAGCAAAGGGAGAACCTTTGGTTCCCAGCCAGGCTGCGCAATGCCCAAATCTTTGGAGCATCCCCCTGCGTGTGGACTGATCTGCAAATTCCCTGTGGAACCTGGCTTTGAATGAGATGTCAGAATCAAAGTCCACCATCTTCAGCCTGCCGGAGACCAGGTGGAGCAAGAGGTTGTCATCCTTGGCGTTGTCCTCGCTGTCCCCAGCAGCAGCAGCCCCACCTGGGAGAGCTTCTCCAGGGGCTCCTTCTCCTTCCCTGAGGCCAGACCAGGCTGTCAGGGCTCTGCCCAGGGCCCCAGCCATCCATGAACCATGGCAAGCAAAACCAGGGGGATGGTGGCCCCCAGTGCTTGCCACACCATGTCTCCAGCTCAGCTCCAAGCCAAGAGCTGTGTCTTCCCTTCTGCTGGGCCCCTGCTCAGAGCTACAGGCAGGACGAAACCTGTCTGGTTGGCTTTGCCACTGAGTGCCAAGAGATGTGTGGAGCTGTTACCTGCCAGGCCCCTGGATCCAACTGTGCACATGGATCTCTCCCATCTTCTAGGGCAGAGGAACACCCTGCACCCAAGGATCATGGAAAAGCTCTTCTAAGGATGGCCTGTTCAAGGACTGCATGGACAAACCCCTCTTAATGACATCCTGGCACTCTGGCGAGAGAAACCAGCAATCACCAGTCAGTTGGAGAAGTTGCCCCCTGTTCCTGTGTCCAGGCCATGCTGGGTGTGCCCAGAGCTGGGCCTAAACTTCCCCATCAATTCCATGTTTTGGAGGACAGCAGGAGAGCAGGACATGTGTCACCTCCTCAGCAGCTGCCAGAGTGAGATGTTCACGAGGTGCTGCTGTCTCCCAGCCCTGGCTTTGCCCCTGTGCCCAGCAATGAGACTCCACCTTGAGAGAGCCGTCCTGCGAACAAGATCTGCCCCAGATATCTCCTGGCCCCTCCTGAATGGGAGCTTCCCCATGACCAGGTGGTGCAGCAGGAGGCCCAGGGACCAGATCGTCGCTGCCTCGCCATGGTAGTGTTGGTGGTGGATCCCCTCTGGTGGGCTGTAGGACAGGGTTCCTGTGGAACACAGACAGTTCATCAGGGGGATGCTGCTGCTCCCAGAGCCTGGCCCCAGCACCCCTGGGCATGCAGGGGCTGCCCCAGTGGCACACAGTGTGACCGCTGCCCTCTCGCAAGCACCTGGGACTTGTGTACAGACTCAGGGTTGGAAAAGAAGCCACTGGTGCTGGAAGAGGCAGCAGAATCCCTGGGAAGACACAACCATGACACACAAAAGAAAAACTCACCCAGTAGTGGAGAAAACCCCCTCTCCTCCTGCTTGCATGGCCCCACAAAATGTTAATAAGCCAAGGCAAACAAGGGGAGCACAGCAGTCCAAGCCCTTCCTCACCTGCACACCAAACCGTCTGAGGCACGGGGTCAGACCCTCCTCTCTGCTACCCCCATGGGGGTTTTTGTCGGGCTGGCTGCCCCAGCTCCAGCCCCAGCCCAAGGCACAGTGGGTGCTGAAGGCTGTCGGCAGGGATGGAAGTTGGCCCCCTCACACCCCACCCAAATCAACCTGGCTCCATCATTAATCCCATCCTGGCTGCAATAGGGGAAGCCCCAGTGCTGCACCTCAGCTGGGCCATGAGATGCACAGGAGCATTCCCTGGCAGGGCTCACCTGCAAACTGGGTGTAGGCTGTGTCTTGGAGGAAAGTGCCACAGCCAAAGTCGATCAGTGTCAGCTGCCCGGTGGCCAGGTTGAGCAGGATGTTCCCTGGTTTGATGTCCCTGTGCAGGACCCCGCAGCTGGGGCAGCGCCGCACGGCCTCCAGCACCTGGAGGAGCAGCCCCCGCGCCTCCTCCTCCGGCAGGAACCCCCGCTCCGCCAGGAAACCCGACAGGTCCTGGCACCGCTCCGGATGCTCCAGCACCAGCACAAAGCTGTCGGGGAGCTGAAGCCACTGCAGGAGCTGAATGCCACCAGCACAGCCAGAGGAGACCTTGTCCAGCAGCACGATCTCCAGGGCTGCGCTGGTGCCGTGGGGCTGCGGGAGGAGCACGATGCCGTCAGTGGGGCTGATGCCGTGCCGGGGGTCGGGAACCCCTCGGCCAGCCCGGGATGCTCTGCGCCCTGCGCTGGTCCCACGCCCGCTCTCCCTCCAGGCGTCCTGGCAGCTCCCACCCTGCCGGGCCCCGGCTCATCCCCGCCCGGCACGGCCCGGCTTCTGCCGCTGGCCCGGCTCACTCACCAGCTCGCCCCGGCGCCGGACGCGGTTCCCTGGCACCCTTTTGATGGCCACCTGCGAGCCGAGGGCAGCAGCGGGCTGAGCTCGCCGCCTGCCCCGCACAGCCCCATCCTTCTCCTCCTTCTCCTTCTCTCCCTCCTCCTCCTCCTCCTTCCCCTCCTCCGCGCCCGCCGCCGGCCCCGCCGCTCCCCGGGCGCCGTCCGAGAGCCGCGTGGCCGCGCAGCCGCCGCCGCAGCCGCCGCTGCCCAGCAGCGAACCCCGCCGGGGCCGCTCCTGCCGGGCCTCCTGCGCCTTCCCTGCGGGCGGGACGCGGCTGTCAGCGCTCGGCCCGGGCCAGGAGCGGCCCCGAGCGCCGCCCGAGCGCCCCGGGCCGGCCATGCCCCGGCGTTCGCTCCCGGCATCCCAGATTCCCCATGAAATGGGAACCCTGAGCTTGTGGAAGTGCCTGAAGGATGCCCTGTATCTCTGCAGGGACACTCGGGCTGAGACAGGAGCCGGAGCCCTCTCTGGGGAAGCCTCCTCCGAGCTGGAATTTGTGCCGTGCTGGGAGAGGAGGAGGAGGGGAGAAGGTTGGCGCTGTGTGGCAGGAGCAGGAGGTTTGGGCCGCAGGACATTCCGTCTGCGCTGCTGCCCCGCAATGGGCAGGAACGCTGTGGGGAAGGCTGGGGGACACTGGAGCGGGATATGGATGGAACTGGGGGGAACTGGGAGGGCCTGGAATGAACTCAGGTGTATTGGGAGGGACTGGGCTGTGCTGGGAGGGACTGGAGGGACACTGGGGCTGTACTGGGCTGTACTGGGGATGAACTGGGCTATGCTGGGAGGGACTGGAGGGGCACTGGGGCTGTACTGGGCTGTACTGGGGATGAACTGGGCTGGGCTGGGAAGGACTGGAGGGGCATGGCTGATGTACTGGGCTGTTCTGGGGATGAACTGGGCTGCACTGGGAGGGACTGGAGGGGAACTGGGGCTCTACTGGGCTGTACTGGGGATGAACTGGGCTGTGCTGGGAGGGACTGGAGGGGTTGAATGCGCTGTTCCCGCCTCCACTGCCTCCCATTGGCCAATGCTCCCGCCTATCACAATTCCAACCAATCGGTGCCAGGGATCATGGCTTTGGGGGCGGGGACTGGTGTCTGCGCCGTCTTTTCTTTTGCCTACAACTCCCGTCATGCTCTGCGGCCCCATAGAGCCCCATTAAAGCCGGGACTACAATGCCCGTCATACCGCTCGCTCCACAGAACGCCGGTACCGCCCCCATCTTTCTCATCAGTGTCCCCCAGACCTTCCGGGACCCCCAAGTGCCCCTCAGCGCCCATTCGGGACCCCCAAATTTTACTGGCAAAGTACAAAAGAACAAGAAACTTTGGAAAAGTGTTTAATACAAATCCAATCCAACTTAAATCACTTGTCACAGCAGTAACTTCATTCCCTCAGCCCATTTAGCCTGGAAATCCCTAAACACTGAAGTTGATCAGGTACCCAAAACTGTTCCATATAAAGAGCATTAGAAGGAGAGGAAAGAGAGAGAGAGACAGGAAGACAGAAGCTCCACAGAAAGACACACATGTGGTTCCGAGCTCCCGGGGCTCCAGTGTGGGTGAGACACAAACCCCAGGAGAAGGCAGAGTCCATACCAGGGGCTGACCTTGTGCTCCTTGGTTTTAAGCCCCTGGGCCTTCGTGGGCCTCCCCCCAGCTGGAACTTCTGATTTCTCAGGTGTTCAGAGCTGGGTCAGCACTGTCCCAGCAGAGTGACTGATTGACAGCTCAGCCCAAGGTGTCTGGGGACATTGATCTCATCCAGCCTCTGACAGCGACCATGGTGACACTGGGGAACCTCATGGAGCCTCATGGAGCCATGGGTCAGTTGTGACAAGGCAGGTCCAAGGACACCCTGGTGACACCGGGGAGCCTCATGGAGCCATGGATCAGTTGTGACACTGTGGGGACCTCGTGGAATCAGAGGAGACCATTGTGAAATTCCCATGGATCCAAGGGCCCAGGGTGACACTGTGCAGCCCAGAGTGTCCCGGAGGAGCCATTGTGACACTGTGGGTCCCCATGGAACCAAGGGAACATGGGACAGGCTGATGCCTTAAGTTTTAGCTTCCATATTTTCCCAATTCTGTCCTGTATCTGTAACTCTGAACTTCATGCAGAGTGACAGCAAGTTCTCCTCATGGTGTAGTCAGACAAAACAATCCTTTTCCAGCCTGAGAACCAAGGACACCGCTGCAGCTTCAGGCCCAAAAAGTGAAAACAACAGCGAATGGAGGAGATCAGACTGCGAGGGTGGGGCTGCATAACCTGAAGGTGTAATTGGACAATTAACCCCAATATGGAAATGAACCAAATCTTACAAAAGTGTGAAAATGCGTGACCTGGCGTCCATCCTGGGTGTACCCTCAGCCAGGCCCTTGTACTGCCCAAGTGAATCCTTTGAAGGCCTTTTTAATAAATCCCCACTTTACTCCTGTAACACTGTCCAGCCTCTGCTCTAGGTGGCCTCTCAAGGCATCAAGGCCTGGCTGGCTGGGCCACCTGGGGGCCACCTGACAGGTCCAGCTGACCTTGGCATGTCCAGGGCTGCTGCTCATCTGCCCCTGGAGCACTGGGGCTCGGTGCTCTCCTTCCTGTGGAAAGAACTGTCCTTCTCCTCCAGGTGCCCATGGCCAACATTTGGATTCCTCTTCTTAGTTTGCTTCTATGCAAAGATTGTTCCCAGATGAAATCTGCCAGGACAGACAGACCTGGCTGGCTTGGCCACCCAGGGGCCACCTCTCATCTTCCTGTGAAACACTGGGACCCTGTGCTTTTCTTTCTTATGGGAAAAAAACACCTTTCACATCCAGGCACCCATGGCCAAAGTTGGGAATCTGCCTCCAGGATTCCCTATATCCAAGGATTTCTCCCAGGTGAAAGCTTCCAGAAGAGACAAGTCTGGCTGGCCTTGGTCTCCAAAGAGATGATCCTTATCTGCCTTTGAAACACTGGGGCTTTGTGCTTTCCTTTCTGATGAAAAGAACTCTTCTTCCTGCCCAGGTGCCCATGGCCAAACCTGAGATTCCACCTTCAAAATTCTGAATATCCAAGGATTTCCCCCAGATGAAAGGTGCCAGGAGAGACAGGTCTGGCTCTCTTGGCCTATTGTGACCACCTCTCATCTCCTTCCAAAACACCTGGGCTCCACGCTTCTCTTTCCTATGGGAAAAACCATCCATCTCCACCAGATGCCCATGGCCAAAGTTTGGAATCCTCCTCCAGAATTCCCTAGGTCCAAGGATTTCTCAGTGACAAAAGCTGCCAGGACAAACAGGTCTGGCTGGCTCGGCCTCCCAGGAGCCTTCTCTCTCTGCTTCTGGCCCTGCAACACGGGGGCTCTGGGCTTTCCTTCCTATGGAAAAGAACCGTCCTTCTTAACAATGCAGAAATGGCTGAAACTGGGGTTCTACCTCCCAAATTCCCTATATCCAAGGGTTGCTTTCAGACAACAAAATACCAGAACAGAGAGGTCTGGCTGCTCTTGGCCTCTGATGGTCACCTTTCATCTGCCCCTGAAACACCGGTGTTCTGTGCTTGTCTTCCTATGGAAAAGAAGCGTCCTTCTCCTCCAGGCAGCCAGGTCTGAAACTGGGATTCCACCTCTAAAATTCCCTAAATCCAAGGACAAAATCTGCCAGCACCATCTGATGTGGCTGCCCTTGGCCTCTGGTGGCTGTGGCTCATCTGCCCCTGGAACGCTGGGGCTGGGTTGTTCCCTTCCTGTGGAGACCATGGTGGCACAGTGAGGACCTGGTGAAACCATGGAGTCCATTGGGACACTCTGGGGCCATGGTGACACCACGGGGCTCCATGGAACCCAGAGACCACCATGACTCTGTGGGGCCTTGTGGAACCGTGGAGACCATTCTGACCCTTCAGGGCCTGGTGTCACCAAGGGGGGATTGTGACACCTCAGGGCCTCCTGGAAGCAGGGGACCATTGGGACACTGTGGGGCTCCATGGAATGAGGGGAACAGGGAACAGGTCTGGCTGGCTTGGCCTCCCAGGGGCCACCTGACAGGTCTGGCTGATCTTGGAATGTCAAGGGCTGCTTCTCATTTGCCCATGAACCACTGGGGCTCCATGCTTTCCTTGCTATGGAAAAGAACTGTCCCTCTTTTCAGACATCCATGGACAAAATTGGTACTTCCCCTCAAAAAATTCCTGTATGCAAGGGTATCTGCCAGAAAAAAACCTGCCAGCTCTGGCTGGCCTTGGCCTCTGGTGGTGGCATCTCAGTTGCCTCAGAAGCACTGGGGCTCTGTGCCTTCCTTCCTGCAGAAAAGAACTGACCCTCTTGTCCAGGGGCCATGGCAGGAACTGGAATGTGGCCACCAAAATTCCATCTATCCTAGGATTGCTCCCAGACAAAAGCTGCCAGGACAGACAGTTCTGCCTGGCCTTGGCCTCTGGTGATATGAGCAGAATGTTTTCCTTTGCAAACACCTTGGAGAGGGCCCAGAGATCTCCCGAGCTGGGTTTTGCAGGCCTCAAGAACATGACCCATGCATGGAGGCTGATGTGCCTGGGCTCAGCTGTGAAGAGACTGAGGACAGATCAGGAGTGGCCTGGAAGGGCTTGAAGGGTGGATTTAGAAATGGTGGAGCTTTGCTCCATAGTGGGAATCAGGCAGGGAGAGAAATTATGCCCCAAATGCAGCTGGGGAAGTTCAGACTGGACACATGAGGAGAGGAATTTCCCTCCCAGGGCAGGGCTGTGGTGCAACACATCCCCAGCAGGAGCCTGGAGCAGCCCAAGGCTTTGTGTGGCCAGGCAGGGGCAGCAGGAGGCAGAGCTGCCAGCAAAGGAAGGGCCAGCGAGGTGGGGCAGCCGGGGGTGATGACAGCCTGCAGGGACAGAGGCGCAGGGCAGGGACACCGTGGGACAGCCTGGGCTGCAGAGGGCTCAGGGATGTGCAGCAGCTGCAAGGCCCTGACAGAGCCAACCTGTGCAGCCCTTTGGCCATGGCTGCTGGCCCTGGGCCTGAGGCCACGAGGGGACAAGTGACCCTTGCAGCCCTGGGGCCTCAGTGCCTCCTTGTCCCTGCTCAGCAGCCTGGCAGGGGCCGCTCCATGGTCCTGCCCTTGGCATGGCACATCCCCACATGCCAGTGCCCATCCCGGGAAGAGCTCTGAGCAATGAGGGAGGGACAGGATCTGCCTTGCCAGGGGCTGGGGCTCAGGCCTGGGCCCTTTGCATTCCTGAAACACATCCAGGTTTGCTCAGCACCAGAGACACCTTTCCCTTGCTTGTGCCCAGCTGTCATCACTGCCTCCAGTGTTCTGCTCTGACTGGAACCTTGGTACACTTTCTGAGTCGTGTCCTCAGTGGGACCCATTAAAACTTCAAGAAACTTTGGAGTTTTAATTTAACTTTGAGTTTTTGAGAAGTTTTTTTTAAGACTCTCAGGGGCTGAGACTGATGTAAATAACACAAAAGCCCTGAGGGGGTCATTAAAGTTTTCTTATTCCAGTTGTGGAGAAAGATTTCAAAGTGCTTGTAAGAAATACACATTCCTATTTTAAAGGGTGTATTTTATTACATTTCTCTTTAGATCAGAGGCGATTGCAGCATTCTGTGATTGATAGTGAGCCAGGGTCTCCCCTCAGGAGCTCTGGCCTGCTCAGAGAAGCTGTGCCCTGAGCTCTGGCCCAGCGTGGACAACCTTGCTCCACATTGCCCCAGCCCATCCTGTCTGTCCTCACTCACCTGGGCCCTGCTGTGCTCGCAGAGCTGGCTGCACCCAGCCTAAGAGGGGCTTTCCCTTTTTCTATGTTTGGAGCTATCTAAAATTCCTGAGTTTCCCCATGAAAACAGACACCTTCCTCAGGTGTGTGCCAGCCCAAGGTGCCACCAAAACCACTCCAGATCGGGCTTGGGCCAGCTGTGAGGGTGGATCATCAGCCCCAGCTGCACTGGGCACTGCAAGGGGCTGTGGCCATGGGCTCTGCACTGACCCCACTGCTGGGTTTGGCTGCCACGGCAGCCCTGAGAAATTAAACTGTCCTTGGAAACACTGGGGAGGACTGGGACATACTGGGGAACACTGGGAATGCTGTGGGTTACACTGGGACACACTGGGAGTGAAACTGGGGGTGAAACTGGGGGATACGGGAACAAACTAGGGACATTGTGGGGAAGACTGGACAATACTGCGGCATACTGTGGATGACATTGGGAGGAACTGGGAGGGCCTGGGAATGAACTGAGCTGGGTTGGGAGGGACTGGAGGGAAACTGGGGTTGTACCGGGCGGTACAGGGGATGAACTGGGCTGTACTGGGCTGTACTGGAGACGAACTGGGCTATGCTGGGAGGGACTGGAGGGGCACAGGGGCTGTAATGGGGATGAACTGGGCTGTACTGGGCTGTACTGGGGCTGGACTGGGCTGTACTGGAGACGAATGGGCTATGCTGGGAGGGACTGGAGGGGCACAGGGGCTGTACTGGAGACGAATGGGCTGTGCTGGGAGGGACTGGAGGGGCACAGGGGCTGTACTGGGGATGAACTGGGCTGTACTGGGAGGGACTGGAGGGGTTGAATGGCTGTTCCCGCCTCCGCCGCCTCCCATTGGCCGAGGCTCCCGCCCATCACAGCTCCCAACCAATCAGCGCCAGGGATTATGGCTTTGGGAGCGGTGCCTGGATTCTGCGCCATCTTTTCTTTTTGCCTACAACTCCCATCATGCCCCGCAGCCCCATAGAGCCCCATTGGGGCCGGGACTACAACGCCCGTCATGCCCAGCGCTCCACAGACACACCCCCCCCCCCCCCTCCCCCAGTATGCGCTCCCATCTGTCCCATCAGAGTCCCCCAGACCCTCCGGGATCCCCAAGTGCTCCTCAGCGCCCAATCGGGACCCCCCAAAAGCGTTCTCGGATCCCCTGAGTGCACCCAGCCCCACAGAACCCCGGAACAGCCACTTCTGGGAATTCCTCTCCTCTCATCCCCCGCGGCCCCAGAGCCCCTCAGAACACAGTTCCGCGCCTAAAATTCCGGCCGCGCCCTGCGCCCTAAGGAACCCGGTTAAATCTGCCTAAGCCCCCCACGAGTGCTCCAGAGCCCCCAAGGAGCTCAAGTCGCAACTCGGATGCCAAAGTGTCCCCCGAGGCCGTCCCGGGCCCCAAACGCCACGTCCGAGCCACTTCCGGGACTACAGCTCCCATCATGCTCCGCGGTGCACGGGCAGCGCTGTTCCAGCCGTGACTTCATCTCCCGTCATGCCCCGCGCCCCACCAAGTGCCGCTGCCGCTGTGCCTGGAACTCCCGTGATGCTCCGCGGCCCCGTTACACCGCATTGTACCCGCGCCTACAACTCCCATCAGCCCCCGCGCCCCAGCGAGCCCCGCCCGAGTCCCCCGAGTGCCCAATCAATAGCCAATAGTGGTCAATGATTTAATGAAGGGAATTGTGTTACTTAGAACCAATGACCAATAATTTTTTGGTTACAAAACACATATAGAGATTTTTTTATACAAGCATTAAAATGAAATAATAAAATATCGAATAATATTTTTATGCATAAGCAAAATAATATTTTAATTGTTATTAAGCTAAAATTAATTAATTGAATTCATTTATTAAAATTTAATTAAATTTTAATTATGAAGAAAAATGCATCATTTTTAAAAAATGTTTTGGCATGTCAGTCTCAGGTGGGCAATATCTGTGGGAAAGGAGCATGTGTTAAATGGATGTGATTCATGCTGAATAAGTTGTGTCCTAGATTGCAAGGCAAGATGTATTCAATTGCCATCTGTTAGAGTTTGGTTCACTGCATTGTTTATTTTATCTTTTAATTTTCTTCCCTAATAAAGAACTGTTATTCCTGCTCCCATATTTTTGCCTGAGAGCCCCCTTAACGTTATAGCAGTTTACAGGGAGGGGGTTTACATTTATTTTTTTCCCCATTTCAGGGGAGGCTCCTGCCTTCCTTAGCAGACTCCTGTCTTTGCAAACCAAGACAGATTTTGGCACCCAACGTGCAGCTCGAAGGCAAAGAAACAAAAAAGGGAATAACAGTTCTTGAGTAATCCAATTTTTGATTTTTGTGTGCTGCTACAGAAACCTGGCTAAGGGGCAACCTGTGCTCCAGCCTGCCCTGGTTTGGGTGGCACGGAACCGTGGCTGCATTTCTCCATTTGCAGGCCCTGATCTAAACATGGCTCCTACAGCCAAGGCTGCTGTGGCTGTTCTCTGGTTTGTTTTATGGGTGAATAAGGGGAAGAATTCATGGATTTCTAACTTCCTCTGGGAAGCAGGCACATGAATTCACAGCTGTCACACACTGACTGTGTGCTTTTGGGGTTACTTTAATAATGGCACCTACTGTGAGGAAATGACACCGGGGGAAATTTTCTCCCAAGCCTTTAACCATCTCTTTGGGTCTGCCTCACCAGTTTGTGAAGGGCTCAGATCCACTCCAAATACCAATGATATCATACAGGGGCTGTGTTGCTGTTAGCCCTGTTCTATTTGGCACTGAGAGACAAGGGAAGATTAACCTGGATAATCACCCTGACACCCAGCCCAGAACCTGACATGGCCCCAGAGACCAGGGATGCTGCTGCCCCAGAGCCTGACCCTGCCCCACAGCCACCCCAGATATGAACCACCCAGACTGGGTGGGGGTCTGGTGAGGGAGATGCAGGAGATGCTGAAGGAGTGCATTTCCCCAGTTGGTCAGAAGCTCTCCCCCTGCCCCAAAAAAGGAGAGTCTGATGGGGCAGCAGTGGAACCCACAAATGTTACATCTGTCCAGGTTCCAGCTGAGCCACAAAGGCAGCCACAGCCAGCAGCAGTCACTGCTGGAGGTCTGAGATGGAATCAGAGCACCCAGATAAGGGAAGGCCCTCACAACTCACAGGGGAGCCAGAGGTTGCAATCATCACCGAGTCCCTGACGTACAAAAGTGTCCGTAAGCTGCACAAGGACATTGAACGACGGAGACGTGAGGCTTATACAACCTGACTGCTTCAAGTCTGAGACCTCATGGGTACAGGTGTGCAGCTGGATGGTGGTGAGGCAAGGAATTTGGGACCCTTGACCCAGGACTCAGGTATGAATCAGATTTTTGTAAGGGAGCCAGGGTCCCTTTCCCTCTGGGAGCGGATTTTAATGAGTGTCAGAGAGAGGTTTGTCCACAGGGTGAGAATGAAGGAGCACCAACACAGAACGTGCTGGAAAACCCTTGAGGAAGGGATCCAAGAGCTGATGGAAGTGGCAGCATTGGAGGTACTCTTTGGGAGGGATGGACAGCATGATAATGACCCCGACAAGGTCAGGGGCACAGGGCAAATGCTGTGGAGTCTGGCAAGGCTGGGGCCATCTCAGTACACCACCTCCATTGCCACAATTAATGCTGATAACAGCCGAGAGACAGTGGGCTCTGCTGCCAACAGCTGAGAAATTGTGAGAGTATGATCCATGGCCCAGTGCAGGCTCATGGCTCTGCTGTGGGCAAGGAACTCAAAGAGGAGATGAGGGAGATGAGGGAGGAGGTGAGGAGGAACAGTTCCCACATTGCCCCAGTGCGAGTCACAGGCCCCAAAGTCAGAGCCCAACGTTCCCCAGCCAGAGAGAGAGGGTACGCCCCACGGGCTGGCCTGAAGCTCTTTCTGCGTGACCATGGGGAAGACATGGGAAGGTGGGATGGGAAACCCATTTCTGTCCTGGCACCGCGGGCGCGTCAGCTCAAGGAGGGAAACACTGACTGGGCGAATTCCAGTAAAGTGAAGGCAGCCTCAACCTCCCATGACCGAGCTGCCGAGTATGATTTGTCAGATCACCTTTAAAATACCTCTACCATGTATGCCTAGGAAAGAAATAATAACCAGGTTTAGAGGGGCCCTGTCTCTAGCCAGGGAGAGGCACTGGAAAACTGGATCTTTTGGTCAGTGTGGGTCCAATGTCCTGGCATGTCTGAGTCACAAAAATATGAAGCCTTAGCTGATACTGGTCGTGTGCAATGTACCCTAATGCCATCAGGACACGTGGGGGCAGAACCTGTTTCCATTGCCGGGGTGACGGGGGGGATCGCAGCAATTGACCCTGGTGGGAGCCGAGGTGAGCCTGACTGGGAAGGAGCAGCAGAAACATCCATTGTGAGCAGCCCAGAGGCCCCGTGTATTCTGGGCATAGACTTCCTCCGGAACGGATGTTACAGAGACCCAAAGGGATTCAGGTGGGCTTTTGGCATAGCTGCTGCAGAGGCAGAGGACATTAAGCAATTGAACACCTTGCCTGGACTATCAGAAAACCCATCTGCAGTAGGACTCCTGAGGGTGGAAGAGCTACGAGTGCCAATTGCCACCTCAACAGTGCACAACCAGCAGTATCAGACAAATCGAGATGCTTTGATCCCCATCCACCAAATGATCCGTGAGCTGGAGAGCCAAAGGGTGGTCAGTAAGGCCCACTCACCTTTCAACAGCCCCATTTGGCCTGTGCGAGCCCCACTTTTCTGACAGAGAATGGAGATTGACTGTGGACTTGAATGAAGTGACTCCACTGCTGAGCGCGGCTGTGCCGGACATGCTGGAACTCCAGCACGAGCTGGAGTCCAAGGCAGCAAAGTGGTACACCCCTGCTGACATTGCTAAGGCGTTTTTCTCCATTCCTCTGGCAGCAGAATGCAGTCTTCAGTTTGCTTTCAGCTGGTGGGGTGTGCAGTGCACCTGGAACCGACTGCCCTAGGGTGGAAGCACAGCCCCACCATCTTCCATGGACTGATCCAGGCTGCACTGGAAAAGGGTGAGGCCCCAGAACACCCACAATACATCAATGGCATAGTTGTGTGGGGGAGCACAGTGGCAGAAGTGTTTGAGAGAGGTTGGAAGATCATCCAGATACTGCTGGAAGCTTCGCCATCAAGAAGAGCAAAGTCAAGGGACCTGCCCAAGAGATCCAGTTCCTGGGAGTGAAATGTCAAGACGGAGGCGCCAGATTCCCACTGAGGTCATCAACAAGATCACAGCTATCTCCCCACCAACCAACAAGAAGGAGACACAAGCTTTCCTAGGTACCATAGATTTTTTGAGAATGCACATTCCCGAGTATAGATAGACTGTGATTCCTCTCTACCTGGTCACCCACAAAAAGACCGATTTCCACTGGGGCCCTGAGCAGCAGCAAGCCTTTGCCCAGATCAAGCAGGAGATCGCTCATGCTGTAGCCCTTGGCCCGGTCAGGACAGGACCAGAGGTCAAGAATGTGCTCTACTCTGCAGCTGGGAACAATGGCTTGTCCTGGAGCCTTTGGCAGAAGGTGCCTGATGAGACTCGAGGCTGACCGCTGGGATTTTGACGTTGGAGCTACAGAGGGTCTGAAGCCAACTGCACCCCAACAGAGAAGGAAATCTTGGCTGCCTATGAAGGAGTTCAAGCCGCCTCGGAGGTGATTGGCACGGAAGCACAACTCCTCCTCGCACCCCGACTGCCGGTGCTGGGGTGGATGTTCAGAGCAAAGGTTCCTTCTACCCACCATGACACCAGAGCTCCACGGAGCAAGTGCATTGCTCTCATCATGCAGCATGCCTGTATTGGAACTCCAAATCACCCTGGGATTTTGGAAATAATTACAGACTGGACGGAAAGTGAAAAGTTTGTTCTCACTAACAAAAGAGAAGAAGGGAGAAGTGACACGGGCTGAAGAAGCTCCACCATACAACCGACTACCAGCAGAGGAAACCTGCTACACTCTTTTCACTGACGGTTCCTGTCGCATCATAGGGATGAACTGTCAGTGGAAAGCAGCCGTATGGAGCCCCACACGCCAAGTTGCACAAACTACCGAAGGAGAAGGTGGATCAAGCCAACTCGCTGAACTCAAGGCCGTTCAGCTGCCCCTGGATGTTGCTGAAAGGGAGAAGTGGCCAAAGCTCTACCTTTATACCGATTGTGGATGGTAGCCAATGCTCTGTGGGGCTGGCTGGGAAGGTAGAGAAAGGCCAACTGGCAACGTAGAGGAAAGCCAATCTTGGCTGCTGATATATGGAAAGACATTGCCTCTCAAGTGGAGAAACTAACGGTGAAAGTCCATCATGTAGATGCCCATGTCCCCAAAAGTCAGGCTAATGAGGAGCACCAAAACAATGAGCAGGTAGATCAGGCAGCAAGAATAGAGGTGTCAAAGACAGACTTAGATTGGCACCCTAAGCGGGAGTTGTTCCTGGCTCGATGGGCTCATGATGCCTCAGGTCATCAGGGCAGAGATGCCACCTACAAGTGGGCACAAGACCAAGGGGTGGATCTAACCATGGACAGTGTTTCCCAGGTTATCCATGACTGTGAGACGTGTGCTGCCATCAAACAGGCCAAGAGAGTGAAGCCCCTCTGGTATGGTGGGCGGTGGTCCAAGTACAAGTATGGGGAGGCCTGGCAGATTGACTACATCACACTGCCCCAGACACGCCAAGGCAAGCACTACGTGCTGACCATGGTGGAAGCCACCACTGGATGGCTGGAGACTTTCCCTGTACCTCATGCCACTGCCCGGAACAGCATCCTGGGCTTGGAGAAGCAAATCCTGTGGAGACATGGCACACCTGAGAGAATTGAGTCTGACAACAACACCTATTTCAAGAACAGCCTTATCAACACCTGGGCCAGAGAACACGGTATCGAATGGATATATCATATTCCCTATCATGCTCCAGGTGCTGGCAAAGTTGAACGATGCAATGGAGTCCTTAAGGCCACCCTGGAAGCACTTGGTGGGGGAACATTTAGAAACTGGGAAATTTACCTGTCAAAAGCAACCTGGATGGTCAACACCCGAGGGTCCTTCAGTCGAGCTGGTCCTGCCCAGTCAGAACCCTTACACACAGTAGATGGAGATAAGGTCCCTGTAGTACATATGAAAGGTATTTGAGGGAAAACTGTTTGGATTAATCCCACCTCAGGCAAAGACCAACCCATTCGTGGGATTGTCTTTGCTCAAGGACCTGGTTACACTTGGTGGGTAATGCAGAAAGATGGGGAGACCCGCTGTGTACCACAGGGAGACTTGGTCTTAAGTGAGAACTGGGTGTAAGATTTCATGGTGTGCAGATGGAAATAGAATAAGGGGTGGATAATCTGGCTTGTAAAATAAGCATGTATTCAATTTGCCATCTGTTGGAGGTTGGGCAGGTATCTTCTGTTAAGTTGAAATTTTCTTATCTCTTCCAAGAACAATGTCTCCCTCCGGGGAGATATCTTCTGTTAATGGCCACTGAATGACTCACTGCATGACTGGTAAAGTTACATCATCCCATTGTGAGATGCTTCACCCAGAGGGAGGAGCCAAGCATTCCTACCTGCAGAAACTCAGCATTTTTTGGCACATCAGGGCAGCCTCTTTGCTGGATTCCCAGAGGAGCAGCTTCTTCTCTGCTGGATCCCCAGAGGAAGACCAGGCCCATCTACTCTTTCACCAGACCTTCAGAGAAAACTACACCCTTCTACAGCATCACCTCTTCAGCAGCATTTCTTCTGCCACTCCAGGAGGAGCAGCCACCATTTAACTGGACTATTACCAACACCCTGACTCCTCAGGGTGTCAGGTTTCTGACTCTACCACTAATTGTGTTTGTACTAATTACATTTTTTTTTTTAGTTTTTTCCTAGTAAAGAACTGTTATTCCCATTCCCATATTTTTGCCGGAGAGGCATTTAATTTTGAAATTGTAATTCGGAGGGAGCGGGTTTACCTTTTCCATTTCACAGGAGGCTCCTGCCTTCCTTCACAGACTCCTGTCTTTTCAAACCAAGACAGGTCTCTGGCCAGGAACAGCCTGGTTTGGGTGCCAGAAGCGCAGGCAGGAGTTGAGGCAGGTGAAGAGGCAGTGAGCAGCTTGTGTTTGTAGAGGGCCTGGGGCTGCACCTCAGAACCTCCACCTGGAAAGGCACTTGGGGGAATACGAGCTACAGCTGGAGTGCCTGTCCTGAAAGGACATGAAGGCCTTCTGCCTTGCCAGCGTTTCTTAAGGGTGTGTTGGTGTTGAGCAGAAAAGCTGCACATTTGAGTAAAGGCATTTGGAGGACAGGGGCTTGCGTCTCAAGGAAAGTGCTTCCCAGGGAGCTCCCAGTGAGGCAGGTGCGAGTGTCCCCCTTTGGCTCTCTGTGCTCCTTTCAGTCCTTGAGGCCCACTGCACTTGGCAGAGGGGCAGGGCAAGGGAGAAATCTGTGAAGAGCAAGTTTGGCATCCACCTGGACCTGCAGAGACCAACCCAAGCACCTGCAGCAGCGTATGTTACCCCCCTTTGGAGAGAGGGGTGAGGAGAAACATCTCTGTCCAGCCATGAGCCCCAAAGCTCTCTGTGGGAGCTGTGAATTAAAAGGCCTTTACACACTCACTTTTCACATCTTCCCTGTCTGCTGTGTTGCAACTCTTGGCAAGATTTGCCTCCTGCTTGCTGGGAGCTGCTGTGGCCCAGGGCCAGCACAGAGCTGGGCTGGGTGGGCCAGGCAGAGTGGTGGAGAGTCTTGGCTGATCTTGGTGTGTGCCTGGCCTCACAAAAGGCTTGGAAGGTTTGCCTGCCAAGGTGTCCTGCTCACTGGCTCTCCCTGTGCATCTTGGAGAGCACAAGGTAGGCATTTCTGGCAGCTGGGCATCAGCAGGCCTTCCAATGGGGGCGTGTTGTGGAGCGAGCCCAGCTGAGATACCCTGAGAGGAGCCCAGGGCTCCTTGCTCCTCTCTGCTGGCCCGTGAGCGTCTGTCTGCTCTCGGGATGGCCCTGGCTGTGTCAGGGCTGCTGCGTGGGCACGAGACAGCCGGTCCTGTCCTGCTGGGTCCCAGCAGTGCCTGGCAGCCGTCCTGCATCCACGTCAGGATGCTGGCCAAGAGAGGCCCTGGAAGCTGGGCCAGCTGATTTGAAGCTTTTGCAGGTGCCAACAGGTCAAGGCCAACAGTGTTCCCTCAGGATACAGCATTCCTGAGGGGCTTCCCCAGGGTTGCCTGATGCCACCCACTCCTTGTGGCAGCAGTTGCTTTCCTGTGGAAGGTTCTGCCTTCCCCAAGAGCACAGAGGGAGCTGGAGAAAGAGCTTGCCAGACTGCTCTCCATCCTTTACCAGGAGCCCTGGGTGAGCGGAGTAGTCCCAGCTGACCGCAGATGTGCCAATGGAAGAGCCGTGCCAATGGAAGGCTTGGTGGGAAGGATGATCCAGGATCCATAGGCCTGGCAGCCTGAGCTTGCTGCCGGGGAAGGCCTTGGAGCAGATCCTCCTGAGTGCCATCCCATGGCATGTCAGGGAACCAGGGGGTCTGCGGGAGGGAGGGAAACTCTGCGGAGGGATGGGGACAGCTGGGGGTCCTGGCAGGATGTTGAGGGCTTCTGTGCGGTGTTTGCAGGGTGTTGGTGTTGGAGGTGTGTTGGGGAAGGAGCTGTCTGGGAGGTGAGAGGTCTAGGCTGGAATTTGAGTCCATTTGAAGGCAGCATCTGTGGTTTGGCACAGCTTTGCTTATGGGACGCAGAAAAAATATCTGTGACGGCTTCTGTTCATGGTCCTGATTCTGCTGCAGGGAACAAGAGGGGAGAGCTGTACTCTATTGGCCACTTAGATCTCTATCCCGGGGCAGGGTTAACCATTTTGCCATCTACTCATTGTTGCCAGCAGTTTCTCCAGGTGTTCCAGCCAACAGCCCCTGCAGGCAGGAGCACAGCCCCCAGTGCCCGTGGGTTTGGCTCCCTCTGGCACAGAAGCCCCCAGGGACACAGGTCTCTGGGGCAGGAGACGGCACCAGCCCTGCCAGGGCTTTGGGGGTGGCAGGTCTGCTTGGGCAGGGACTCTGCCTCACCTGCTGGTGTCAGCGCTCCCCGGGCCCCAGGGCTCAGAGCAGCATTCCTGCCCTGGCCCACAGTTCCTTGTGCGTGCCACACCCACGGGTTTGGGATGGCCACGAGCCGGGATGTGTCCCAAGGAGGCCGTGCCAGCTTCTGTGGAAGGCCCTGTGCCCTTCCCAGCGTGGCTGCGTCGGCAGCCCTGGGGGCTCCTTCTGCTGCCCTGAGCCCGCAGAGCAGGGCAGCGTTTGCTGATGGTCTGAGCCCTTCCTAAAGATCCTGCTGGGCTGTCTCAGACACTTGAGGCCAGGGATTCCTTCCAACCTGGGCCACTTTGGGTGGGCAGGGGGCAGCCCCAGCGCAGGGGCAGTGTGTGCAAGGGCCCTTTGTGACACATGCAGCATGGAATGGAGCCCGGTGTCCAAGGGCCCTTGCTGACACGGTGCAGCATGGAATGGAGCCCGGCGTCCAAGGGCCCTTTGTGACACATGCTGACATAGGAGCTGGAAGTGGCAAGAGCACGCCACAGTGCTCAGAGCAGGCGAAGGGACAGGACGGGACAGAGCGGTGCTGTGAGGAGCCCCCGCACAGCGCGCTCGTTCCTGTCCGACCCGGAGCTTTTCTGAGGCATTATTCCTGCAGCAGACCTCGAGGCCAGACCACAGGACTCAGTAACCTGCGGCCTTCCGAGACTTCAATTCTGCAGGTGCCCTTGAGGGCAGAGCGTGGGACTTGGTACCCCAGAGTTTTCCAAGGCATCTCTCCTGAGGGTAGCCAGAAATCCAGTCAGTGACATGGGGCAGGGAGCCCTGAGAGTGCCCAAGCTGACCTGGATGGAGGAGGAAGAAGGCGACCCTGCAGCTGCCCCAGCACAGGAGACTGAAGAGGTGGTGCTGTTCCATCCACCACAGAAGGGTGAGTGGCAGAGCAAGGCTGCAAGGCCGGTGCCTTCAGCCAGCTTGGCCCAATCCCATCCCATCCCATCCCATCCCATCCCATCCCATCCCATCCCATCCCATCCCATCCCGTCACATCCCATACTCTGGTGACATGTCCATGGACAGGACGGAAGAGGGGCCCGGGCAGTGTTGCCTTCATGGGAGGCAAGGGCGACCTGGTTGCAAGGAACAGCACGGCAGCCCAGTCTCCCCTGGTCCACTCGGGCTAACGACACATGCAGGACACCAATGTGGTGGACGGTCGAAAAGCCTTTATTATCTTATCTCATGGGTTTAAATAGTCTTGGGGGACTCTGCTACGTCACGGGGGGTTGGCAGGGTCTCTAGGGTTAGTCAGGAGTGGAAAACTACTGGGTTAGGTGTGGTTACATTCTTTGGGGTAATGGATAACATGTTGCAGGGTGAGAGGGGGATGGGGGTCTTTCTTTCTGTCACATCCCGAAATCTTCCGTTCGCCTGTCCCTATCTACTACATCTCTCCCCTCCTTTTTATAAATAAAATGAGGTAGTTGTAGATATAGGCACTGGAGTGAGGTACAAACTTGTAACTTGGTAAGGAAAAAAGGGGTTTGGTAAACCTGAGTAATTCTCGCAAGGTGAGTTTCGAAGGCTTTTGCAACTGACTGTGTTCGCAGTTTTTGGTTTACAGCATTTGTTGCTGTCCCACGAACAGAATGTTCGCCCGTTCTAGATGGGCCTGAACAAACGAGACTAGCTTGTTTAGCAGGCATGGTCTTATGGTAACAGCTAAAAGCAGTATTGCCAGTGGACCTACCAGGGCGGAAATTAAAGTGGTGAGCTAAGGTGATTGATTGAACCAGGATTCGAACTAGCTCTGCTGGGTTTCCCTGTCTCTCTTTCTCTGAGCCAGTCTATCTTGGAGTTCTGCCATGGAGTTTTTAACGACTCCTGTATGATCTGTATAAAAGCAGCATTCCTCTTTTAAAGCTGCACACAGTCCTTCTTGTTGCATGAACAAGAGGTCTAGTCCTCGCTTATTCTGTAAAATTATTTCTGAAAGCAAAGAGACTGATTTTTCTAGATAGGAGATGGATTTCTTGATCTTCTACAGGTCTTCGTTGATGGTCATTTGTAGCTGAGAGAGTCCGTGCTGTTGGGTTGCGATGGTTGAGAAACTCGTGGCTGTGCTAGCTGCTCTCAGGCCGAGCAGCATTGCGATAGTTATACCTGTGATTATTTCTCTTTTGTGGAGTTTGTCAGGTTCTTTGAAAAGGTGGTACACTTCTTTATCTGAGTGGTACAGGACCTTAGGAACAATCAGAACTTGGACACAGAAGTCGATAGAGTCATTAAATTTGGCAAGGAACACACAAGGACTCACTCCGGATCGCTAGCAAACCCACATTCTAGATGCGGATGGGACCACCTACTTATTGGTCTTTCTGTTGGGCTTGACAACTTTAGTGCAGAAGTTGCTTTTTTGCTTTGCTAAAGTTGCATTGCCAAAACATTTGCCCTGTCCTGTGATTTGACTCAGGGTGATTCTTCTGCGGGGAGTGTCCCATCTGCACTGGTGGGGGGCATCGGCTGTGGAGTAACTGAAGGGGGTGTTTAAAGCAATGCCTTCGTAGAAAGGGGGTTTAACATTATAACAAAGCTAACAGGAGTTAGTCAGGTTCGGTTTGGTTTCGTTTAGGGTTAGAAAGGTAGCTTTTAGTATACGAAAGTTTGGGTTTGGATCGGACTTGGCTGTGCAGCTTATCTGGAAGGCATCTGTATGGCTAGCCGGGGTGTCGGTGACTTTTGGGGGCAAGGTTTTGGGGTGGGTTGTGTTTTTTTCTTTTTTGTATGAAGCGTTATAGCTACTAATTGGGTGCTTTTCCAAGCTCGGGACGGCTTTTTCACTCCGTTCACTGGGGGGACTTCTTTGCATTGCCAGTGTCGGGGCTACAGTGCTTGGGGAAAAATCGAGCAGTGTGCTCCTGTGTCTGCCTAAAACTGAAGCCCTATGACGTGGGGGTCCTGACTGCCATAAAGGCAGCACGTCCCCCACACCTTCGGGGGCTCTTTTCCTATTTTCATGGCCAGGGCTACCCAGGGGTCCCGTTCTGGGGCGTCTCTTGCTGACTCTGTGGCACAGGCGCTGCTTGCGGTGGTAGTGGGTACGAAGGTACCGCAGGCTTTGTTGCGAAATTTGCTGGTGAGGGTACGAAGCTGGCTGCCTCCTGTGGGGGTATGGGGTATAAGGGCACCCCGTCTCACTGGGGGTTGGCATAGATGGGCTGCCTTGCATTCGCGGCGGGAGGAGGCTGAGTGCAGCCCACACGCCCCTTCTCTCTCCTGTTTCCCTGGGGCTGGGACCTGCAGTCTTTGGTGAGGTGCGCCTTCTTCCCGCAGCCCCAACAGGCTCTTCTCGGGCGTGTTTGGGGTGGAGGCGCCGCGGCGGGCTGCCGTGCCGGCTGGGGACCATTCAGCGCAGGCTATTTTTATTTCTCCCCAGTCGGTAAACTGGGCTGGTTCGTATTGTGGCTGCTTTTCCGTGCGGCTTAAAGCTTTACTCGGTTTTGTTTTAAATTGCGTTGGCTCTGTTTCCTCCGTCTCAGAGTCCCAGCCGGCTTCCGTCAGCTCTTCTGAGCTGCCGGAGCTGCTGTCGGACTCCGAGTCGGAAGTCGAATGCCAGCGCACTTCCGGGGCTCGGTGCCGTTTTGTGCGGCTCCGACCCCGCTCCTCCCCCCGGGGGTGGCACTGCTGCCGCCCCCGGGCTCGCCCTGCCTCCTGCAGGGGGGGGTTTCTCCCTTACATGGTAGTGGCGTCAGGCGCGGCTGCCAATTGGCTCTGAGCCCTCTGCCGCTCTCCTTCTCTTTCTCCCGCACACGCGCATTAGCAAAACTCCGCGCCTCTGGGCTCTTCGCGCCGAGACTGCCCACGCCCCGCCCCTCCCCTTGGCTGCCGGTGCCATTTTCAAAGGGGTATGGAGGTGGCGTGGGTAGGATCTCCTCCAGAGCCACGGCCTCCGCGCCTCTGGCTTCCCCCGCCAGCCTTCGCCAACAGAACCCCGCGCGCCACTGCACTTCTGGCAGTGGGCCACTGACCGGCGGCGGTGGGGCGGATGGGGAAGCCGCGGATTTTTGGGAAGGTTCTGTGGGGGGATTTGGACTCTGGTCCGGGGAGGGGGGGTGACGCGCTGGGCCCCCCCGGATCCCCGCTCCCGGGCGGATTACCCTCAGGGGCGGTTTGCGTTGCCGCTCCTACGCCTAGCTTGGGTGTAACTAATAAACACGTACGCGCTGCTCTCCATGTCTCTTGCTCTTCTATTGCTTTGCGTAGGGCTTTCTCGACTTTGCCCCATGCCTTAAGGCATTTGCCGCTGCCTGAGGATTTCGTGTCCTCGGCCAGCATGGCTGTGCATTTTTCCCATATTTCTGGATGCAAAACCTCCACAGGGCGTTCAATTGCCCCAAGCTCAAGCAGCCTTGCTATAGCAAGATAAAAGTCTTTGGGCTTAGACTCAATTCCCCATTGCTTATGAACCTCACTTATGACCCTGGCGATGGCGTCTATGACGATCGTGGGTCCGGGGACGTCTCCCCCGCCGAGAACACGGTTTCACCGGTTTGGCCGCTGCTCTTGTCCAGGTGACACCCGCTACCCGAGCGAATTTTTCCCGGGTTTCGGCACCAGATATCTTCCCTTCATGGGAGGCAAGGGCGACCTGGTTGCAAGGAACAGCATGGCAGCCCAGTCTCCCCTGGTCCACTCGGGCTAACGACACACGCAGGACACCAATATGGTGGACGGTTGAAAAGCCTTTATTATCTTATCTCATGGGTTTAAATAGTCTTGGGGGACTCTGCTACGTCAGGGGTGGTTGGCAGGGTCTCTAGGGTTAGTCAGGAGTGGAAAACTACTGGGTTAGGTGTGGTTACATTCTTTGGGGTAATGGATAACATGTTGCAGGGTGAGAGGGGGATGGGGGTCTTTCTTTCTGTCACATCCCGAAATCTTCCGTTCGCCTGTCCCTATCTACTACAGGGCAGACACCCCACAGTGGCCGTGCTCCATCCACCTGGGGCATCCCGGGGCTGTCCCTGCCTGGGCAGCGCAGGGCTGGGCTGTGTTCTCCGGCCTCTCCCGCAGCCCCTCAGCTTGGGCTGCGCTCGCTCTTTGCCAGGTGCAGCCCTGGACCAGACACAAGAGCAGGAACCCGCCCTTGGCCGCTTCCACAGAACAGCGCAGGTACCTGCAGCCATCCCCACCTGGGCTGGGCCTGCTGGCACTGCTCAGCCCAGCAGCACACCTGCAGCACTCCGTGGATTCTTGCCCTTCTCCTACAGCTCGTTTGCAAATTCATCCAGAGAATTTGGCAGGATGAGACCACATTCTTTTGGGCTGTTTGGAACAAAAGTGTGTGAAAGGCCACCCTGCTGCCACAATGCCCAGAGGCCAAAGGCCTGTCCCGCAGCCCTCGGGCAGCTGAAGTGGGAGGCAGGAGAGCTGGGAGCGGCTGCCCCAGTGCCTGAAGCCCAGCCAAGTTCCAGCGACTGCGTTCCCCAGCCCCACGCTGCCTGCACAGCTTCAGCTGCTGCCCCTCCTTACCAGCGAGGGATTATCCCTGAGCAAGAGGAGGGCCCTCAGAACCTGGCGGCGCATCTCTGTGCGCTCACTCAGCAAGTGCCTCGACAAGAGATCCATGATGCTGTCACTGCATGCTCTCAAGTCCAGGCAATGCAGGACCTGAAAGGCACAGGGCAGTGACAGGGGACCCGGCCGGCAGGAGCCCAGAACCGCACAGGGCGGGGACCAGGCAGCAGCACAGGGCGTGGGCACCGTCCCAGGCAGCTGAGGCTGCGAGAGGGCAGAGAGCTGGGAGGCAGCGCCAGCCTTCAGACTCACCTCCACAAGGAATGCCAGGGCAGGGAAGTGCCAGTACAGCATCTCTTTGCTGAGAAACTCAAGGAGACAGCATGAGATGATTTTGCACAAGCAGGTGGATTCATTGCACATCTCTCTGCAAGGAGGAAAATGGCACTAAGATGTGGCAGCAGCTCTCTGGCCTCAGAGAGAAACAGACAACTTTCCCAGGCATCGCCTGAGAAAGTCTGAGAAGATCAGACGAAAGAAAGAAAAAACATTCTTATCTTAACATGCTGAAACTGGTATTTTGAACATGTGGTATATGTTATGGAGATTTGTCTACCAAAGGGTGCTTTCTTAATTATCTAATGGTGATAGTATTTAGACTAGAAAACCAATTAAATCTACCTATATCATAACTATCTATAAGAACAATGGGTTTCCTAAAAAAAGTTAATTATTGATCAGACTTCTGCAATACATGGAGTCAGTAATAATGATTACCCGGCTGGGGGCCTGCTCCTATGACACTATGACCCTGAGCCAGGGTGGGGGGAAGCCCCTCCCAGGCCAGACTGACGGAGTTCTTGTCTTTACCCCCCACCCTGCAGGGGGACCTGGGCCCTTGGAGATGTGGCTGCTACTGGGCACCCTCCTCTCCCAGCCTTTCCCAGTCTGCTTGGCCGTCCCTCGTCCCTCTGGCCCACAGCCACGGGGACTGAGTGGGATACCCCATACACAGAGCACAAATGCCGGGAGCAATGGGGAGAAGGGGGTCTCACCTGGCCAGCAGACCCACGGCATAATGGTGGGTGTCAGCACAGAGCAGCGTGTCCCAGCCACGCTTGCGTTCCATTGACACCACCACATCCTCATAGTCCATTTGGCACAGCAGGGACTTCAGGGTCCTCACTGCAAACCTGAGTGCAGAGCAAAGCCCGGGTCACACTGGGAACACTGGCTTCTGCCCTGGCTGTGTGGCAGGGACAGAAGGACTGGGATGGAGCACTATTTGGGGCTGGTGGCAAGGCCGTGTTCTTCCTGGCATCCCTTCCAGAAGGTATCGACCTCCTCTGGCATCTCTTTGGTGCTGAAGAACACTTGGAAGAGCAGATGCAAAAATAACTGTGGGAAATGCTCCATCACTATATCTGGGACACAGGGCTCCTGGAGGATCTTCCATATCACCACAGTTGCCTGCAAAGGACAAAGCCCCCTGAGACAGCACTCAGTGCTGAGGTGTCCATGTGGCAGAGCCCGAGCGTGGCAGGGAGAGGCCCGGAGAGAACAGGGGGAGCAGCGGGCCTGGTGGCCCTGGAGCTGCCCCGAGGCCAGGTTTCAGGCCAGTGCCTGAGGCAGGGAGATGCAGTGGGGGAAGGAGGATGGAGAACTGCTTGAGAGGTGGCCTTGGGGAAAGCAAAGGCAGAAACTCACAGCCAGAGTAAAGACACCTTTTTTGTCCCCATCGGAGGTGCACGTGCTGTGCTCTGGCCAGCTCCCCAGCACATCCAGGAGTATCTGCTGTGCCAGCTCTGCAGTCCAGGGCGTGCACATGATGCTCTTCCACATGGCCATGGCAGCTCTGCGGGGTTAGAGCTCCGTCTCAGGGGATCTCAGACACACACCGTGGCCTGGGCATCTCTAGGGGCCTGGGTTGACTGACGGCTCTGCCTTTGCCCACTGCCCCTCTCCAGCTGCACTCAGGCAGCCCAGCCCTGTGGGGACAGGCCCCTGAGGGGCAACGAGGGAGCATGGTAGCAAGATCGAGGCTGACGTGCCAGGGCTAGCAGAGGGAGCAGCCAGAGGGCCCTGGGACTCTCTGTTGGTCAGACACCTGGGACAGGCTGTGCAGGCTGATGGGCTGGGGAGCCCTGAGCCCTCTGGGCAGGTGGGCCCCATACCTGTCACACAATGGGGCCACACGCAGGAGTGTCATTACCTCATCATTTGGCTGTGCTTCTGTGAGATACAGCAGGGCGTTGTCCAGCCTATGCTCAGCAGAATCATTGGCCATGAGCCACTGGTGGATGTACCTCACCATGGTGGGCTCCTGGAGAAGGCACAGGGAGACTTGGAAAGCTGCCAGAGGGAGCAGTGTTCCCAGTGTCCCCAGAGAAGTGCTTCCCTTCCCACCGCACTGCGATGGCCTCAAAGGCTCACAGGGCCCAGCACTGTGGCTTGGGAAGCTGTGTGACTCATGGGGGAATTGAAGCCTGGCCACAGCTGCCTACTTGCTCTGCTCTGGAAACACCCCTCTGCACAAGCAAATCCAGCAGGGTGGCACTGGTCTCATGTCCCAGGAGCTCTGAGTATGCTCTGAGCCCAGGGCCCATGGCGCTGGTCTCATCCTGCCAAATTCTCTGGATGAATTTGCAAACGAGCTGTAGGAGAAGGGCAAGAAGCCATGGAGTGCTGCAGGTGTGCTGCTGGGCTGAGCAGTGCCAGCAGGCCCAGCGCAGGTGGGGATGGCTGCAGGTACCTGTGCTGTTCTGTGGAAGCGGCCAAGGGCGGGTTCCTGCTCTTGTGTCTGGTCCAGGGCTGCACCTGGCAAAGAGCGAGTGCAGCCCGAGCTGAGGGGCTGCGGGAGAGGCCGGAGAACACAGCCCAGCCCTGCGCTGCCCAGGCAGGGACAGCCCCGGGATGCCCCAGGTGGATGGAGCACGGCCACTGTGGGGTGTCTGCCCTGTAGTAGATAGGGACAGGCGAACGGAAGATTTCGGGATGTGACAGAAAGAAAGACCCCCATCCCCCTCTCACCCTGCAACATGTTATCCATTACCCCAAAGAATGTAACCACACCTAACCCAGTAGTTTTCCACTCCTGACTAACCCTAGAGACCCTGCCAACCCCCCCGATGTAGCAGAGTCCCTGAAGACTATTTAAACCCATGAGATAAGATAATAAAGGCTTTTCGACCGTCCACCACATTGGTGTCCTGCGTGTGTCGTTAGCCCGAGTGGACCAGGGGAGACTGGGCTGCCGTGCTGTTCCTTGCAACCAGGTCGCCCTTGCCTCCCATGAAGGGAAGATATCTGGTGCCGAAACCCGGGAAAAATTCGCTCGGGTAGCGGGTGTCACCTGGACAAGAGCAGCGGCCAAACCGGTGAAACCGTGTTCTCGGTGGGGGAGACGTCCCCGGACCCACGATCGTCATAGACGCCATCGCCAGGGTCGTAAGTGAGGTTCATAAGCAATGGGGAATTGAGTCTAAGCCCAAAGACTTTTATCTTGCTATAGCAAGGCTGCTTGAGCTTGGGGCAATTGAACGCCCTGTGGAGGTTTTGCATCCAGAAATATGGGAAAAATGCACAGCCTTGCTGGCCGAGGACATGAAATCCTCAGGCAGCGGCAAATGCCTTAAGGCATGGGGCAAAGTCGAGAAAGCCCTACGCAAAGCAATAGAAGAGCAAGAGACATGGAGAGCAGCGCGTACGTGTTTATTAGTTACACCCAAGCTAGGCGTAGGAGCGGCAACGCAAACCGCCCCTGAGGGTAATCCGCCCGGGAGCGGGGATCCGGGGGGGCCCAGCGCGTCACCCCCCCTCCCCGGACCAGAGCCCAAATCCCCCCACAGAATCTTCCCAAACATCCGTGGCTTCCCCATCTGCCCCACCGCCGCCGGTCGGTGGCCCGCTGCCAGAAGTGCAGTGGCGCGCGGGGTTCTGTTGGCGGAGGCTGGCGGGGGAAGCCAGAGGCGCGGAGGCCGTGGATCGGGAGGAGATCCTACCCACGCCACCTCCATACCCCTTTGAAAATGGCACCGGCAGCCAAGGGGAGGGGCGGGGCGTGGGCAGTCTTGGCTCGAAGAGCCCAGAGGCGCGGAGTTTTGTAATGTGCGTGTGCGGGAGAAAGAGGAGGAGAGCGGCAGAGGGCTCGGAGCCAATTGGCAGCCGCGCCTGAAGCCACTACCATGTAAGGGAGAAACCCCCCCCTGCAGGAGGCAGGGCGAGCCCGGGGGCGGCAGCAGTGCCACCCCCGGGGGGAGGAGCGGGGTCGGAGCCGCACAAAACGGCACCGAGCCCCGGAAGTTTGCTGGCATTCGACTTCCGACTCGGAGTCCGACAGCAGCTCCGGCAGCTCAGAAGAGCTGACGGAAGCCGGCTGGGACTCTGAGACGGAGGAAACAGAGCCAACGCAATTTAAAACAAAACCGAGTAAAGCTTTAAGCCGCACGGAAAAGCAGCCACAATACGAACCAGCCCAGTTTACCGACTGGGGAGAAATAAAAATAGCCTGCACTGAACGGTCCCCAGCCGGCACGGCAGCCCGCCGTGGCGCCTCCACCCCAAACACGCCCGAGAAGAGCCTGTTGGGGCTGCGGGAAGAAGGCGCACATCACCAAAGACTGCAGGTCCCAGCCCCAGGGAAACAGGAGAGAGAAGGGGAGTGCGGGCTGCACTCAGCCTCCTCCCGCCGCGAATGCAAGGCAGCCCATCTATGCCAACCCCCAGTGAGACGGGGTGCCCTTATACCCCATACCCCCACAGGAGGCAGCCAGCTTCGTACCCTCACCAGCAAATTTCGCAACACAGCCTGCGGTACCTTCGTACCCACTACCACCGCAAGCAGCGCCCATGCCGCAGAGTCAGCAAGAGACACCCCAGAACGGGACCCCTGGGTAGCCCTGGCCATGAAAATAGGAAAAGAGTCCCCGAAGGTGTGGGGGACGTGCTGCCTTTATGGCAGTCAGGACCCCCACGTCATAGGGCTTCAGTTTTAGGCAGACACAGGAGCACACTGCTCGATTTTTCCCCAAGCACTGTAGCCCCGACACTGGCAATGCAAAGAAGTCCCCCCAGTGAACGGAGTGAAAAAGCCGTCCCGAGCTTGGAAAAGCACCCAATTAGTAGCTATAACGCTTCATACAAAAAAGAAAAAAACACAACCCACCCCAAAACCTTGCCCCCAAAAGTCACCGACACCCCGGCTAGCCATACAGATGCCTTCCAGATAAGCTGCACAGCCAAGTCCGATCCAAACCCAAACTTTCGTATACTAAAAGCTACCTTTCTAACCCTAAACGAAACCAAACCGAACCTGACTAACTCCTGTTAGCTTTGTTATAATGTTAAACCCCCTTTCTACGAAGGCATTGCTTTAAACACCCCCTTCAGTTACTCCACAGCCGATGCCCCCCACCAGTGCAGATGGGACACTCCCCGCAGAAGAATCACCCTGAGTCAAATCACAGGACAGGGCAAATGTTTTGGCAATGCAACTTTAGCAAAGCAAAAAAGCAACTTCTGCACTAAAGTTGTCAAGCCCAACAGAAAGACCAATAAGTAGGTGGTCCCATCCGCATCTAGAATGTGGGTTTGCCAGCGATCCAGAGTGAGTCCTTGTGTGTTCCTTGCCAAATTTAATGACTCTATCGACTTCTGTGTCCAAGTTCTGATTGTTCCTAAGGTCCTGTACCACTCAGATAAAGAAGTGTACCACCTTTTCAAAGAACCTGACAAACTCCACAAAAGAGAAATAATCACAGGTATAACTATCGCAATGCTGCTCGGCCTGAGAGCAGCTAGCACAGCCACGAGTGTCTCAGCCATCGCAACCCAACAGCACGGACTCTCTCAGCTACAAATGACCATCAACGAAGACCTGTAGAAGATCAAGAAATCCATCTCCTATCTAGAAAAATCAGTCTCTTTGCTTTCAGAAATAATTTTACAGAATAAGCGAGGACTAGACCTCTTGTTCATGCAACAAGAAGGACTGTGTGCAGCTTTAAAAGAGGAATGCTGCTTTTATACAGATCATACAGGAGTCGTTAAAAACTCCATGGCAGAACTCCAAGATAGACTGGCTCAGAGAAAGAGAGACAGGGAAACCCAGCAGAGCTAGTTCGAATCCTGGTTCAATCAATCACCTTAGCTCACCACTTTAATTTCCGCCCTGGTAGGTCCACTGGCAATACTGCTTTTAGCTGTTACCATAAGACCATGCCTGCTAAACAAGCTAGTCTCGTTTGTTCAGGCCCGTCTAGAACGGGCGAACATTCTGTTCGTGGGACAGCAACAAATGCTGTAAACCAAAAACTGCGAACACAGTCAGTTGCAAAAGCCTTCGAAACTCACCTTGCGAGAATTACTCAGGTTTACCAAACCCCTTTTTTCCTTACCAAGTTACAAGTTTGTACCTCACTCCAGTGCCTATATCTACAACTACCTCATTTTATTTATAAAAAGGAGGGGAGAGATGTAGTAGCTAGGGACAGGCGAACGGAAGATTTCGGGATGTGACAGAAAGAAAGACCCCCATCCCCCTCTCACCCTGCAACATGTTATCCATTACCCCAAAGAATGTAACCACACCTAACCCAGTAGTTTTCCACTCCTGACTAACCCTAGAGACCCTGCCAACCCCCCGTGACGTAGCAGAGTCCCCCAAGACTATTTAAACCCATGAGATAAGATAATAAAGGCTTTTCGACCGTCCACCACACTGGTGCCTGCGTGTGTCGTTAGCCCGAGTGGACCAGGGGAGACTGGGCTGCCGTGCTGTTCCTTGCAACCAGGTCGCCCTTGCCTCCCATGAAGGCAACACTGCCCGGGCCCCTCTTCCGTCCTGTCCATGGACATGTCACCAGAGTATGGGATGTGACGGGATGGGATGGGATGGGATGGGATGGGATGGGATGGGATGGGATTGGGCCAAGATGGCTGAAGGCACCGGCCTTGCAGCCTGGCTCTGCCACTCACCCTTCTGTGGTGGATGGAACAGCACCACCTCTTCAGTCTCCTGTGCTGGGGCAGCTGCAGGGTCGCCTTCTTCCTCCTCCATCCAGGTCAGCTTGGGCATTCTCAGGGCTCCCTGCCCCATGTCACTGACTGGATTTCTGGCTACCCTCAGGAGAGATGCCTTGGAAAACTCTGGGGTACCAAGTCCCACGCTCTGCCCTCAAGGGCACCTGCAGAATTGAAGTCTTGGAAGGCCGCAGGTTACTGAGTCCTGTGGTCTGGCCTCGAGGTCAGCTGCAGGAATAATGCCTCAGAAAAGCTCCGGGTCGGACAGGAACGAGCGCGCTGTGCGGGGACTCCTCACGGCACCGCTCTGTCCCGTCCTGTCCCTTCGCCTGCTCTGAGCACTGTGGCGTGCTCTTGCCACTTCCAGCTCCTATGTCAGCATGTGTCACAAAGGGCCCTTGGACACCGGGCTCCATTCCATGCTGCACCGTGTCAGCAAGGGCCCTTGGACGCCGGGCTCCATTCCATGCTGCATGTGTCACAAAGGGCCCTTGCACACACTGCCCCTGCGCTGGGGCTGCCCCCTGCCCACCCAAAGTGGCCCAGGTTGGAAGGAATCCCTGGCCTCAAGTGTCTGAGACAGCCCAACAGGATCTTTAGGAAGGGCTCAAACCATCAGCAAACGCTGCCCTGCTCTGCGGGCTCAGGGCAGCAGAAGGAGCCCCCAGGGCTGCCGACGCAGCCGTGCTGGGAAGGGCACAGGGCCTTCCACAGAAGCTGGCACGGCCTCCTTGGGACACATCCCGGCTCATGGCCATCCCAAACCCGCAAGTGTGGCACAGACAAGGAACGTGTGGGCCAGGGCAGGAATGCTGCTCTGAGCCCTGGGGCCCGGGGAGCGCTGACACCAGCAGGTGAGGCAGAGTCCCTGCCCAAGCAGACCTGCCACCCCCCCGAGCCCTGGCAGGGCTGGTGCTGTCTCCTGCCCCAGAGACCTGTGCCCCTGGGGGCTTCTGTGCCAGAGGGAGCCAAAGCCCAGGGGCACTGGGGGCTGTGCTCCTGCCTGCAGGGGCTGTGGGCAGGAACACCTGGAGCAACTGCTGGCAACAATGAGTAGATGGCAAAATGGTTAACCGTGCCCCGCAATAGAGATCTAAGTGGCCAATAAAGTACAGCTCTCCCCTCTTGTTCCTTGCAGCAGAATCAGGACCATGACCAAAAGCAGTCACAGATATTCTTTCTGGGCCCTATAAGCAAAGCTGTGCCAAACCACAGATGCTGCCTTCAAACTGACTCAGATTCCAGCCTAGACCTCTCACCTCCCAGACAACTCATTCTCCAACACACCTCCAACACCAACAGCCTGCAAACACCACACAGAAGCCCTCAACATCCCGCCAGGACCCCCAGCTGTTCCTGTCCCTGTCCCTGTCCCTGTCCCTGTCCCTGTCCCTGTCCCTGTCCCTGTCCCTGTCCCTGTCCCGGTCCCTGTCCCTGTCCCTGTCCCTGTCCCGGTCCCTTTCCCACCCTCCCACAGATGCCCTGGTTCCCTGACATGCCATGGGATGGCACTCAGGAGGATCTGCTCCAAGGCCTTCCCCAGCAGCAAGCTCAGGCTGCCAGGCCTATGGATCCTGGATCATCCTTCCCACCAAGCCTTCCATTGGCACGGTGTTAGAGGAAAATGCCGCGGGAGACAAGACTCATGATATCATGATCATCAAGTCTCAGTTTATTGTAACAGATTACATAGTTTATATATGTTCGTTAATTAGCTCATACATATTGCAAAAGCCAAGCTCATGATTGGTTGCTATGTGACTTGTACTATTATCTTAAAAGTATCTTTATAATCGATACATGCCTGTCCAGCTGGCCTTGCAGTTAGAACAGCTTAGTACTCCTTTGTTCTTTTCTATCTACTTCTACATACCAAGCAGTTTCAATATCCTGCTTTCTGCACATCATCTATTCTTCAGGGCCATGCGAACTTTGCAGCAGTCACGTAGCCCTCCCTATTTGGGTTAATTTTACAGTATCATGTCCCTTGTCGTTCAACCATTCCTCTGTCAGGCTCTCTTCATCTCCCCCGTTTTCCTTTTGTACAAGAAGGTGTGCATTCAGCATTTTCTGCAAAAGCTGCTGCATTAAGCCTTGCAAGCAAGTAAACACACAGGGCAAAACAAACAGAAGTATCACAATTATGCTTAGAACTATTATGCCGTATTTGATAATGTCTCTTAACTATGGTCCGATCCCCAATCCTTTTAGCTATCTTTTTAAACCTAATCTATCCTCTACCTTTAACTGTTGAGTTAGCTCGGTCAATTTTCGTATTTGCTTATGGATAGATGTAGAGTGATCAGATAAGTTCATACAGCACATTCCTTCAAATTCTTCACAACTATGACCTTGGGCTAGAAGAAGTAAATTAGTGGCAGCTGCTCTGTTTTGCAGAACTGCATGACAGATACTACCTATATTTGTGGCAAGCTCACTTAATATTTTAGATGAAATATTAATTTATTTTTCTGTCCAGTAGGCTAGGATTTTTAATTGTGTGAGAGCTTGCACTGAAGCAACTCGTGGGGTGAAAAATGAGGTTAGTATTACAGAAGTGCACCCCACTTCATATTTCTCATGTTCTTGATTGTTCTGTTTAACATGAAAGGAACAAATTTAATTCTAAATACAAACTATATTTATGATAAACTTAATGTTATGCTTTTGATTATCTAATTGATGAAGAGAGCCTGACAGAGGAATGGTTGAACGACAACCGACATGATACTGTAAAATTAACCCAAATAGGGAGGGCTACGTGACTGCTGCAAAGTTCGCATGGCCCTGAAGAATAGATGATGTGCAGAAAGCAGGATATTGAAACTGCTTGGTATGTAGAAGTAGATAGAAAAGAACAAAGGAGTACTAAGCTGTTCTAACTGCAAGGCCAGCTGGACAGGCATGTATCGATTATAAAGATACTTTTAAGATAATAGTACAAGTCACATAGCAACCAATCATGAGCTTGGCTTTTGCAATATGTATGAGCTAATTAACGAACATATATAAACTATGTAATCTGTTACAATAAACTGAGACTTGATGATCATGATATCATGAGTCTTGTCTCCCGCGGCATTTTCCTCTAACAACTGGCGCCCGAAAGCAGGGACCTGATCCGAGCCTAAGGCGAGAGGGGTGCTGTGTTGGAGTGCGGGTCCTGCGGCTGGAAGGACGGCGAAAATAAAGAGAAGAGGCGAAACGCTCTGCTCCGCGCCCTGAGTGACCGCAGCGGCGAGCTCAGCCGATACGTGCTGCCGAAGCCTGAAGGAGCCAGCAACGGTACCGACGTAATCATGGAAAGGCAAGCAGCATATGATTTATTTAGTGCTTCTCTTAGAAAAAGGCAGATTAGGGGGATTGACTTAGATAAGGATCTCCCTTCGCTATTGCATCATGCTGAGTCTTACGGCTTTTTCGTTAACCCCCATAGTGTTCATGAACTTTCAGAATGGAGAAGATATAGGGATAAGTTGTGGGAATTAGTGTTAGATGAGGATAAACCGGGCAAGAAAATGAGTAAACTTTGGAGAGTGGTTGATAACGAATTGTTAATGTGTCAGGCAGAAAAGAGGGCGGTGGAAGTGATACGGACAGCTCTGGAGAAAAATAAGGAATGTAAACCCTCGCTTCTCTCCAGTGAGCCAAACCCTCCGGTTCTCACAAATTTTCCCATTCCCATCTCTGCTTCTGAAATGCCTGTACCTCCCATAGACACTAGTAGCATTGAGGTGCTGGAAATTGAGATCCAAATTGCTTTATGGCAACGGGACTGGGATCCCAAATTCACTTTTTGTGAACGGGGATCAGGTAGAACGGAGCGGGCGCGGGGCCAGACAGAGCGGGGCCGGCCAGCACCGAGCCGGAGGCGAGCCCGGGGCGGAGCGGACATCAGCCGAGAGACGGAAGGCTCCTTGCTGCCGAGCAGCAGCGCAAGGGGGGAGAGGGGCGTTCCTGGGGCTCAGCCGCGCTGGAGCCGGAGCAGGCGGGGCGCGGCCGTGGCGGGGGTGTCTCTTCTCCCATCCACAAGATGACACAACAAGGACGGGAGCGAGGCGGCGCCGCCCCTCATCGCCCCGCAGCGCCCAGCAATGGCGGCGGAGATGGCGGCACAGTCCTGGTTGCCATGGCAGCGACAACGCCGAGAGCAGCAGCGCCACCGGTGGCGGGATCGCAACACTACAGCAAAAATTTCAACAGCATCTTCCCAATTTCTTACAAGAGTCAGAGACGTAATGAAAAAGTACAGCAGGACCGAGTGTTTTCCAAGATAACAAGAAGGATGAACATTATGTGAATCAATATTATTTCAAATATGATATAGATAAAAATCACTGTATAAAGATAGAAATGTTAGTAATGATTTAATTACCAAAAATGTCTCTGCAAACAAAGAGTTGAGAAAATGCCACCTGATGGAATTTTAGTATTGAGTTTGTAATCTCTGTCTTTGGGTTTTTATAGATAATAATATAAGTAATAGTGATTTTTAAGTTTTATAGATAATACGATAAATAGTGATTGTTAAGTTTTTGTAAGTAATGATAAGTAGTGATTGTTACTAATGTTATATGAGTGCTTTAAAAGGATTTGCTTAAACTATTTTAAACATTTCTTATTAATAAGTTAATCATAAAATGTGAGTTGTCTGATTTTTGTGATAAGAATTATTATTAAGGTATTAAGGTATTAAGGTGTTGTTATAGTATTTACAGTCAGTTTTCATATGTTTTATTGTCTCTTTAGGTGATTGATTACAAAATGTTTTTTCAGGATCCTGTGTTTTTGATTTTTTAACTACTCATGTGTTTTCTTTATCCAATCTTTTATGCAGCTGCAATTCATCTTCCTTTAAAAATTCATTATCCAAATTTTAGTTCAAGATTTCAGACTTCAAATTTTCAGATTTCTGAAGAAAGAGTTTGTTATATTTAGAGAATTTTTGTCTTGAAAGAGATTTTAAACAGGTTCAATTATTTAATAGTTTGATAAATTTTTAATAATAAGGTTTTTTACTTATAACTGTTATTTCTAAGACTTTTGTTTTATAATGTGTTCAAACATATCCTCCAATTAGAGTTTGAGCTCTGGCCAAGCTCTGGCTCTACATGGATGGTGTGATTGACCCAGGTGTTTTCTGCATCAAAAAGTATTCAAGTCCTTTTGGCTTGACAATTTGACCTTGTAGGGCAGCTGAGCCTCAAAGGGAGTTTTGGAGAGACATGATCCGGACATGTTTTATCCAAATCTCTGATGTTTTAAGGTTTATCAGCTGCTGCAGACTCTGGGATGACAATTTGATAGTGTAGCACTTGGTAACTGTGATTTTATATGTAATATTAATTGTGTATTATCTGATTGATTTTTATTTGTTATTAGTTTCTTTACTATATGCATTGTTTTATTCTTGATGTTTTTTCATGTTTATTATAAAGATGTTGATATTTCCATTTCTTCATGCAAATTTTAAGAAACAGAATTGAGAGAGGACCCTCCAGTCCCTGTGGGGAGTGTTGAGTTTGTTTGTGTTTTAGCAGGTACAGAATCTGGATAAATTTCAGTGAAGAATGTTAAACTTATCAATTTCAAGAAAACACTAATCTCTCCACAAGTAAATCAGAGGATGAACAGCAAAAGTGGATTGTGCAAAGATTTGTGTTTCACCCACAAAAGATTGTATATTTTTAATTATGTTACAGACTTTTTTACTAAGTTTTAATAAGTTTTAGTAATGCCTGTGATTTTTCTGTTCATTTTGCCATTGCTTTTCAATGGCAAAAGAAAAAGAGGGACAATCAATTAGATAATCAAAAGCATAACATTAAGTTTATCATAAATATAGTTTGTATTTAGAATTAAATTTGTTCCTTTCATGTTAAACAGAACAATCAAGAACATGAGAAATATGAAGTGGGGTGCACTTCTGTAATACTAACCTCATTTTCACCCCACGAGTTACTTCAGTGCAAGCTCTCACACAATTAAAAATCCTAGCCTACTGGACAGAAAAATAAATTAATATTTCATCTAAAATATTAAGTGAGCTTGCCACAAATATAGGTAGTATCTGTCATGCAGTTCTGCAAAACAGAGCAGCTGCCACTAATTTACTTCTTCTAGCCCAAGGTCATAGTTGTGAAGAATTTGAAGGAATGTGCTGTATGAACTTATCTGATCACTCTACATCTATCCATAAGCAAATACGAAAATTGACCGAGCTAACTCAACAGTTAAAGGTAGAGGATAGATTAGGTTTAAAAAGATAGCTAAAAGGATTGGGGATCGGACCATAGTTAAGAGACATTATCAAATACGGCATAATAGTTCTAAGCATAATTGTGATACTTCTGTTTGTTTTGCCCTGTGTGTTTACTTGCTTGCAAGGCTTAATGCAGCAGCTTTTGCAGAAAATGCTGAATGCACACCTTCTTGTACAAAAGGAAAACGGGGGAGATGAAGAGAGCCTGACAGAGGAATGGTTGAACGACAAGGGACATGATACTGTAAAATTAACCCAAATAGGGAGGGCTACGTGACTGCTGCAAAGTTCGCATGGCCCTGAAGAATAGATGATGTGCAGAAAGCAGGATATTGAAACTGCTTGGTATGTAGAAGTAGATAGAAAAGAACAAAGGAGTACTAAGCTGTTCTAACTGCAAGGCCAGCTGGACAGGCATGTATCGATTATAAAGATACTTTTAAGATAATAGTACAAGTCACATAGCAACCAATCATGAGCTTGGCTTTTGCAATATGTATGAGCTAATTAACGAACATATATAAACTATGTAATCTGTTACAATAAACTGAGACTTGATGATCATGATATCATGAGTCTTGTCTCCCGCGGCATTTTCCTCTAACAGCATGGCTCTTCCATTGGCACATCTGCGCTCAGCTGGGACTACTCCACTCACCCAGGGCTCCTGGTAAAGGATGGAGAGCAGTCTGGCAAGCTCTTTCTCCAGCTCCCTCTGTGCTCTTGGGGAAGGCAGAACCTTCCACAGGAAAGCAACTGCTGCCACAAGGAGTGGGTGGCATCAGGCACCTCTGGGGAAGCCCCTCAGGAATGCTGTATCCTGAGGGAACACTGTTGGCCTTGACCTGTTGGCACCTGCAAAAGCTTCAAATCAGCTGCCTCAGCTCCCAGGGCCTCTCTTGGCCAGCATCCTGACGTGGATGCAGGACAGCTGCCAGGCACTGCTGGGACCCAGCAGGACAGGACCGGCTGTCTCGTGCCCACGCAGCAGCCCTGACACAGCCAGGGCCATCCCCAGAGCAGACAGACGCTCACGGGCCAGCAGAGAGGAGCAAGGAGCCCTGGGCTCCTCTCAGGGTATCTCAGCTGGGCTCGCTCCACAACACGCCCCCATTGGAAGGCCTGCTGATGCCCAGCTGCCAGAAATGCCTACCTTGTGCTCTCCACGATGCACAGGGAGAGCCAGTTGGCAGGACACCTTGGCAGGCAAACCTTCCAAGCCTTTTGTGAGGCCAGGCACACACCAAGATCAGCCAAGACTCTCCACCACACTGCCTGGCCCACCCAGCCCAGCTCTGTGCTGGCCCTGGGCCACAGCAGCTCCCAGCAAGCAGGAGGCAAATCTTGCCAAGAGTTGCAACACAGCAGACAGGGAAGATGTGAAAAGTGAGTGTGTAAAGGCCTTTTAATTCACAGCTCCCACAGAGAGCTTTGGGGCTCACAGATGGACAGAGATGTTTCTCCTCACCCCTCTGTCCAAAGGGGGGTAACACACGCTGCTGCAGGTGCTTGGGTTGGTCTCTGCAGGTCCAGGTGGATGCCAAACTTGCTCTTCACAGGCTTCTTCCTTGCCCTGCCCCTCTGCCAAGTTCTCTAAAAACCCCACAGCCCTGCCTTTGCCCTGTCTTTTGGGGGTAAGAAATGGATTCTGGAGCTTTGTGAAACCAAGCTCTGTCTCGTTTGTTCCTGGCACCGCAGCTGCACGCTCCCTGGACACCATGAACTCAACTTCTGGAGGATTTGTGGGTTCTGGGGGAATTTTGGGCAATGTTCTCCATCTCTTTGCACTCCAAAAGCCAAGAGGGATGAATTTGTCACCACAAACCCACTCAATCCCACTAAAAACAACTGAATTTTAACCTATAAAGGCACAATCCCACCTCAAATTGCATGTTCTGACCTCAAAAAAACTCAATCCCACACAAAGCTCACTTGATTCCACAGCTGCCAGGGTGAGATGGGGTTGGGAGGAGATTTGGAGAAGTGGGATCCCAGTTTGGAGTGGTGGGATGTATTCGATAGCGAATAAAACTTTCAGAGTTACTGATTTATGTCCCCTTCATTTTCAGTCAGTTCTGTTTCTAGAGTGGCTCCTTCTCAGCTGATTAAATTGCTATAAAAATATTTTTTTTTTAAATCAGCTGGCCCAAACAATCCAAAAACCAATATCCATATAAAACCACCCATCTGCAATTATATTTTTTTAAAACAACTTTAATTTTTTTAGAGTGTTTAAGGGTGTTTTTAAAGTTTATCGTTTGGTTAAATTGTATGAGACATTATAGTGGTGTTTGGTTTCGTGTTTAGCATATTTGTAGTATGAATTGTTTTACTCAGGTGTGTTCGATTGTATGTTTAGATTGGCCGGTGCTGCGAGGGGCGCTGGACTCTGCCTGGCAACTGATGAGTCAGAGCCGTCCCGGGCGCTGATTGGCTGAAAATCGCCGGGCAGGAGCAGCGCCGAGTTCCTGCCTGGGAACTGAATCGTCATCAACGCCGCGCGCTCTGATTGGCCAGGATCTGCTTCGGGGCGGGGCCGGGAGGAACTGGGGACCCCCAGGAGCCCCCCGGGTTTGGGGGTTTCCATCCCCCCTCGGCCCCCGGGGCGGCCTTGGGGCCACCCCAACACCCCAAAATGGGGAGGGTCCCCGGAGCCGCTTGGAAGCCCCAAAAATGGGCTGGAAGCGGCAGGAGCCGCCCCAAAAAGGGATTGAAGGGTCCGGTCCGGGAATGGCTCCGATCCGGATTGGGGCGGGCTGGGATTGAGGGAGGGTCCGGTCAGCGCCTGCGGAGGGGCTGGGATTGGGGAGGGGTCCGGGATTGAGGGGATGGGTCCATTCCGGGACTGGGGCAGGATCGCTCCCTGCGGGTGGGCTCCATTACTGAGTCAGGGTCTCTCCCCTTCCCGATCCCAATCCCGTTCCCTGATCCTGTTCCCGATCCCAATCCCATTCCCATTTCTCTTCCCGTTCCCGGGCCAGTTCCCGATCCCCATCTCATTCCCAACCCCATTACACTCCCACTCCCGATCCCGATCCCATTCCCGTTCCTGTTCTCGATCCCGATCCCAGCGCTGTTTCCAGGGAATGGCTCCTATCCCAACCCCGACCCCAAACCCGGGGGGTTAAACACTGGAGTCAAACACCCCAAATCCCAACACTGGGAGGGGAGAGGTCAAACACCCCCAAACCCAAACTCTGGGATGTCAACCTCCCCCCTGCCCCAAACCCCAAATTTTAGGATCAAACCCCCCAAATCCCAGATCCTGGGGTGTCAAACACTCCCCAAATCCCAAACGTTGGTGTTAAACCCTCCTGACCCATAATCCTGGGGTTCAAAACATTTGGTGTGTCCAACACCCCCAATTTCCAAAGTCTGGAGTCAAATACCCCCAAATCGTGATGTGTCAAACACCCCCAGCCCCCAAAGTTTGGGGTTAAAACCCCCGATCCCCGACTCCTGGGGTTTGAAATATCTGGGTTGTCCAAACCTCCTCCTCTCCAAAGTTTGGGGTCAAACCCCTCAATTCCCAAACTTTGGGGTCAACCCCCCCCAATCCCAAACCCTGGGGTGTCAAATCCCCCTGATCTCCCCCACTTTGGGGTTAAATCCCCCAAAATCAGTTGGTCAATCCCCCCAGTTTCCAAATTTTTGGGTCTAAACCCTCAAACCCCAAATCCTGGGGGTTGAAACACCTGGGCTGTCCAACCACCCTGATCCCACGTTTGGGGGTGAAACTCCCTGATCCCCAAATCATGGGAAAAAAAAAAAAAACAACAAAATCCCAAACCCTGGGGTGTCGAACTCCCCCAATTCCCAAAGTTTGGGGTCAAAAACTCCCAAACCCCGAGGTGTCAAACCCCCCTAAACCCCAAATTTTAGGATCAATCCTCCCAGTCCCCAGAGTTTGGGGTCATGACCCCCCATATCCACTCCAACCCTGGGGGACACAGTGGGGTTTGTTTGGGGTTATTTGGGGTTTGTTTGGGGTTATTTGGGGTTTGTTTGGGGTTATTTGGGGCAGCTCCAGGTGCAATGTCTGCAGAAAGACCCTGGGTACAACACCGGGAAAAAAAGGGGAATGGGTGGGAATTGGGGGATTCAGGATGGGGAAAGATCCTGGGTGGGAAAAGGGGATTTAGGGTGGACAGGGAAGGATTTGGGATGGGAAAAGGGGATTTGGGATGGGGAAAGGGGAACGAGGTGGGGAATTGGGGTGGAAAGGGGAGATTTTGGTATTGCAAAAGGGATTTGAGAACAGACAAAGGATGTGGGGAGAAAAAAAGGAGAATTTGTCATGGGAAAAGGAGGATTTAGGTTGGGAAAAGAAGGATTTAGGGTCAAAAAGACATTAGGGATTAAAAGTGATTTTGGAGTTAAAAAAAGGAGTATTTGGCATAAAAAAATGAGGATTTGGGATAGAAAAGGAGGATGTAGGACAAAAAAAGGATTTAGGATAAAAAAGGGAGGATTTGGGCTGGGCTGAGCTGAATTTACCTGGGGGAGTGGGGGCGTGCAGGGGGTTTGGGGCAGGGTCAGGACCATTTTTGGGGCAGTTTTCTGGGATTTTGGAGTATTTCTGGGGGATTTGGCAGGAGGTCAATGAGATTTGGGTGCAGTTTTATGGGATTTAGGGTGTTTAGAGGAGGTTTTGAGGGATTTTCAGGTGTTCCTATAGGATTAGGGAGCACGTTTATGGGATTTCAGGGGTTTCTACAGGATTTTGGGGCACTTTGAGGTATTTCAGGGTATTTCTATGGGATTTTTATGTGGTCTGGAGGGACTGCAGGGTGTTTCCATGGGATTTTGGGGCAGCTTGAAGGCATTTGAGGTGTTTTGGGGCAGCTTTAGGGTATTCTGGTGCAGCTTTGAAGAATTTTGGGGTGGCTTGGAGGGATTTCAGGGCATTCCTCTGAGATTACAGGGTGGTTTGGAGGGATTTGGAGTGTTTGGGGGCACATTTTGGTTATTTAGGGGTGGGTTTGAGGCAGATTTTTAGGGATTTTGGGGTATTTCAGGCCCGTTTTTGGGGGATTTGGGGTTATTTTGGTGGGGTTTGGGGTGTTCTGGGTCACTTTTTGGTGAAGGAGATCTCCATGGGTGGCTCTGGGTGATGCTGGAGCCCTGCAGGGCCTCGCGGGCGGCGCCCGCCTGCACCTCGGTGTCCAACTGCAGCGAGGCGATGTCGCGGCTCCCGGGCACCAGCGCAGCTCCTGGAACCCCAGGAACCTGGGATGGAAACGGGGCCAGGAGAGCCCGGAACACCCGGGAACTTTCCCCACACACCCAGGAATGTTCCCCCAGAAACCTGGGAATCTTATCCCAGAAACCCAGGAATGTTCCCCAAAAAACCCCTGAATGTTCCCCAAAAAACCTGGGAATGTTCTCCCCAAATTCAGAAATGCTCTGAATCATTCCCCCAGAATTTCAGAAATGTTCTCCAAAGAAATTCAGAAATGTTCCCCCAAAAAATCCTGGAACATTCCCATAAATAGGAATTTCTGTTCCACAGAAAATCCAGAAATATTCCTCCCCACAAAAATCCAAAACTAACCTCATTCCTCATCCAGAAACATTCCCCAAAAATACAGAAGCGTTCCCAACAATCCAGAAATCCCCCCCCCCAAAAATAATCCAGAACTTTCCTCCAAAAAATCCAGAAACATTCCCCCTCAAAAATATCCAGAAATCCCTTCCCAAAAAATCCGTAAGTCCTCACCCAAAAATTCATAAATTCCCCCCCTAAAAATCCAGACATTCACAACCAAAAATCCAGAAATTTCCTCCCTAACAATCCAGAATATCCTCCCCCCCCAATCCTGGTATTTTCCTCCAAAGATCCAGAAATTCGCCCTAAAATCCCAGACATTCACCCCCAAAATCCCGATATTTTCCCAAAACATCCAGCTCCAAGCCCCCCTCAGCCTCTCACCCCCAAGCCCCAAAATCCCGCAGTGCCCCAAAGCCCAGCCGGAATGCCGGAATGCCGGGATTGCCCCAGATCTCCCTGGCTGAGGAGCAGGGGGAGCATCAGCTCCTGGGGCTGCTCAGGGAGCTGGGCAGGAACAGGATGTGCTTCGGGGCTTTGCCACAGCTGGGGGACACGGGAGACAAACCCCAAAAGCTGCCCCAGAGCTGCCCAAAGTCACTCTGGATACGCAACACAAAATCTGCCCAAAATCCCAAGAGAAAACACCAAAATCCCAACAAAATCCTGAGAAAAACCACAAAATACCGCACCAAAATAATAATAATAAAAATCTCACAAAGATGTCCCCAAAATCCCCCACAAAAATATCACCAAAATCAGACAAAAATCCCCATATAAACACCCCAAATCCAACAAAAATCTCTCAAAATCCTCACAAAAATTCCTACCAAAAATACCATTAAAATCCCATAAAAATTCCACCATAGAATCCTTGAAAATGCCAGAAAATCCACACAAAATCCCAGGTAAATCTCCACAAAAATTCCACCCAAAAGCCCACAAAACTCACCCCAAAAATCACCCCAAGGCTCACAGAAATCCCTCACCCCCCCCCCCCCCGCAAATGCCACAGAAAAATCCCTCAAAAGGTCACACTAAATTCCCATGAAAATCCCACAGAATCCACAAAAAAAATATCTGTACAAAAATGCCCCCAAAAATGCCCCAATCACACAAAATCCACACAAAATATCCCACCAAATTACCCAAAATATCCCTCTGAAATTTCCCCAAAATCCCCCCAAAATCCACTCCAAATCCACTCCAAAAATCCATACCAAAATCCCACCAAACCCCTCCAAATTCCACAAAAAATGCCCCCAAGTCCCTTCCCATCCCACCCAAAGCCCGAGGAAATGCACCCAAAAAATCCCCACAGAAACTTCCCTCAAAATCCCGGCCAAACCTCACAGAAGCAGCCCAGGAATCCCGCCCAGATCGCTCCGAGCGCCCGAATCGCCCGGAACAATCCCCGAGCCATCCCCGCCCGGCCCCGCGCTCCGGCCCCGCTCTCTGTGGGGCCGGGGCCTCTCCCCCCTTGGCTCTGCGCTGGTCCCGTTCGCGCTCCGCTCCCGCTCCCGCCCCACCAGCGCTCCCTGCCCTGGGCCGCGCTGGCCGAGCCCGGCCGGGCGCGCTGGATCCGCTGGGACGGCGCATCCCGGCCCCGGCCCCGGCCCCGCGGGGCTCCCGGGGCAGCTCCGGCCGGGATGCGGCACTGCCGCGGGGCTTTGGGCTTTCCCGGCGCTGCCCGGCGGCTCCCGGGGATCTGCGGCTTCCCGGGATTCGGGGAGGCTCCAGAGGGGACCTGGGCTGGCTCCGGGGGGATTTGGGATCAGTCCGGGGGGAGCTGGGGACGGCTCGGGGGGTTTGGGGTTGTTCCCGAGGATTTTGGGGGCATCTGGGAGAGGTTCCAGAGGGGACCTGGGGCTTTCTGAGGGGTCTGGGGGAATTCAGAGGGGATCTGGGGAGGATTTGGGGCTTTCTGAGGGATCTGGGGGAATTCTCAGGGATTTGGGGCAGTTCCAAGAAGGATTTTGGGGTTTTCCAAGGGATTTTCAAGAGTTCTGAGGGATTTGGGGAGGCTCCAGAAGGGATCTGGGGCAGTTCCAGAAGCAATCAGGGACGTTTTTGAGGGATTTTGGCAAGTCCTAGAAGGAATTTGGGAAATTCCAGCAGGATTTTGGGGGAATTCAGAGGAATTTAGGAGGTTCCAACAGGGGTCTGGGGTCCTTCCCAGGGGATTCGGGGTGGATTTCTGTTTCTTCCCTGGATTTCAGGCTTTTTCCCAAAATTTCCTGTTTTCCCAAGGATCTGTGGATTTTCCCCTGGATTTGGATCTCACTGTGGGGTAGAAGGGGAAGGCTTGGGAGATTCAGGGTGAATTCTGGGGGGTTCCTGGCTGGATTTGGGTGTTTCCCACAGGATTTTGGGTGGGTTCCCAACTGAATTTTGTGCTTTTTCCCCAGAATTTCAGGATTGTTCCCAAAATTTGGGTATTTTTCTGAAGATTGTGCTGTTACCACGGGTTTATCCCAGAAGGGGAAGCTCTGGGGAGTTTTAGGGTGGATTTTAGGGATAATTGAGGCTGGATTTGGTTTTTTTCCCAAGGATTTTGGAGTTTTCCCCAGGATTTCAGGATTGTTCCCAAAATCGCAGGACTTCTACTCTGATTTCTCTCTCACCATGGGCTTGTGGTAGAAGGGGAAGCTTTGGGGGGCTCCTGGTTGGACTGTGGGGATATTTGAGGCTGCATTTTGAGTTTTCCCCCCAGGAATTCAGGATTTCTCCCAGAATTTCAGGATTTTTTCCCAAAATGTCAGGATTTTCCCAGGGATTTGGATCTCACCATGGACTTGTCATAGAAGGGGAAGCTTTAGGAGGTTCCTGGTTGGATTTAGGGGGTGTTCCCAATTCGATTTCAGGGATTCTTGATGGGATTTTGGGGGGAATCCCAGTTGGGTTTGGTTTTTTTCCCTCAGGATTTCGGGTTTTTTCCCTGAGAATTCCAGGATTTTCCCCCAGCATTTCTGTCTCACCACGGGCTTGTCATAAAAGGGGAAGCTTTGGGGTGTTCGGGGTGCATTTGGAGGGATTCCAAGCTGGATTTTGGGGATAGCTGAGGCCAGAGTTTGGCGGGTTTTCCCCAGCATTCCAGTTCTTTCCCCAGTGTCAGAACTCCCCCAGTCTCTGTCTCCCCACGGGTTGGCCGCAGGAGGGGAAGCCCTGCAGGGAGCGCAGGGCGTTGGTGGCGCTGCTCATCTCCCTGAAGGTGAGGAAGGCCTGGCCCCGCAGGCCGAGACTGCGCCGCACCAAAATGTCCAAAATCTGCCCAAACGGCGAGGAAACGGCGCAGAGGGACTTCTCCAGCTCTGGGACACCCAGGGGACAGCCTGAGCCCCTGGGGACACCCAGGGACACTCTTGGACCCCCCAGTCCCCCCGTCCTCCTGGATCTCCTGGTTCAGCTGCTGATGGAGACGCTGGGCTGGGGCCGGGGGTCCTGCACCGCCAGGGCCGGGACCCCTCTGTGGGGACAGGGGGGCTTCAGGGGCGTCTGGGGGCTGCGACCCCTTCACCCCCTGGCACCCCTTTAGGTGCCCCCAGAGCCCCAAATCCACCCAGACCCACCTAAACCCCCCAGGTACCCTCGGATCCCCCCACTTTACCCCAAATTGACCCCAGACCCACCTGAGACCGCCCAAATCCTATTGGACCCCCCCAAATCCCCCTTACACACCTGAATCCTACCTAAACCCTATGAAATCCCCTCAGACCCCCCCCAAATTCCCTCAGATCCCCTCAGAACCCCCCAGTTCCTCTCACAACCCCCCCAAAATCCCCTCAGACCCTCCAATGCCCCTCAGATCTTCCTAAACCCACCTGAGAACGCTCCAGACCCTCTCAAGCTCCCCCCTAAGCTCCCTAAACCCCCTCAGACCCACCAAAGCCCCCTCAGACCCCCGCATTGCCCCCAAACCCACCGCACACCCCCTATTTCCCGTCAATCCCCCCAAAATCCCCAATTTCTCCCCAGACCCGCCCCAAACCCCCCCAGCTCCCCCCGGCCCCCCCTCAGCTCCTCCTCAGCCGCGCTCCCCTCACAGTTTCGCGCCTCCGCCACGCGCGCGGGCTTCCCAGCCAATAGCGGCGCGCCCCGTGCCGATCCGACCAATCAGCGCGCGGATCCCCTCAGCAGAGCCCGCCTCCCCGCGCCGCGGCAGCCAATCAGAGGAGCCGGGAGCGGGCTCGGGCGGACCCTGCGGGCGGCGCTGCCAGAGCGGGGGAGGCGCTGGGAGAGGCCGGAGCTGCGGGAGCGGCTGGGGCGGCGCCGCTGGGGAGGGGGGTCCGCACAGGGGCTGGGGCTGGGGCTGGGGCTGGGGGGATCGGGGCCTTTGGGGAGGGATCCGGGGGGAGTTTTGGGAGGGGTCTGGGGGGTCCTGGAGGGGTTTTCGGAGGGGTCTTGGGGGTCCTGGGGGAGGGGTCTTGGGGGGGGTCTTATGAGGTCTGGGGTGGGTCCTCAGAGGTTTTGGGAAGGGTCTGGGGGGGTCCTGGAAGGGTCCTGGGTGGGGTCTTGGGAAGGGTCTGGGGGGGTCTCAGGGGACATCCTGGGCTGGGCTCGATTGGGGTCTGGGGGCTCTCAGGGGTCCTGGGCCAACCTTGGGGGTCTCTGGGGGGGTTTGAGTTCCTGGAGGGGGTCCTGGGGAGATTTTGGGGGTCCCGGGGGGTCCCAGGCCCACCCTGAGCCGGGGTCTGGGGGTTTGGGGGAGCAGCACAACAGGGGTTCCCCTGCCCCGATTTTGGGGGTCTCCCATGGTGCCCCCTCCCCAAAAAGCTCCGAGGGCCCCTGAAGTGGCTCCTGTTCCACCGGGCGGTGCCCCTGACCCAGGACAGCCCCCAGTGAGTCTGGCGGGCTCTGGGGGGATTTTGATGGTATTTTTGGGCTTTGGAGGACTTTGTTGGGAGTTTAGGGGGAATTATTGGGTTTTGGGAGAGAAATACTGGGTTTTAGAGGGGTTACAGGATTTTTCGGGGTTTTGTGGCTTTGGGGACATTGGATTTGGAGGGATCTTTTTTAGGGATTTGGGGATGTTGTTTTTTGGAAGGTTTATTGAAGTTTTTGGCAGTTTTTTTAATTTTGTGGGTTTCACTGGGATTTTATTGGATTCTTTGTGGTTTTGGAGAGTTTTATTGGCATTTTGGGGTGTTTAAGAAGAATTTTGGGGGGGCTTTGCAGTTGTCCCAGGGTGTGAGGAAGGGCTGAGAGGCACCAAAATCTCCTTTAAACCCCTGAAAGTCCCAATAAAACTCACAAAATCCCAATTAAATCTCACAAAAACCTCATTAGAACACCCCAGAATTCCAATAAAAGCCCACAAAATCCCAATTAAACCCCACAAATCCCCCCCGAAAATGTACCCAAAACCACAAGAAAATCCCCCCAACACCCAAAGAAATCCTTGCAACACCCAAAAACCCCACAAAATCCCCCAAAATCCCACCACAAAAAAAAAAACCCAAACAAAACCAAAAACCAAATCCCCAAAGAATGCCATTAAATCCCCCAAAAATTCCAGTAAAATGCCCAAAATTCCAGAGTTCCACAAAATATTTAGTTATTACAAAATACACACACCAGCACTGTGAGCTGCCCCCCTCCACATACTCAGTTACACCAGAGCCAGGTTGTTTTTGGACAATGCCTCATTTACAATCCAATACATGTGGCTGGTCTGGAGATGGGCTGTCCCAAAAGGCGATTCTGGAACACCTGGGAGCTGATCATGCTGGTAGCGACCCAAGATTGGGATCGCTGGAGTCCTCCGGGCTGATACATCTGAATGCCACGGTTCCCATAACCTCATCAGGAAAAACTGTCCACACCTGGACCTGGATTGTTCAACCCTGGCTCAGAGAAAAGAACTTTAGGAATATGTGTGACTCTGAATAGAAAGAAAAGGCAGATGACTAAAATCCTGGCCTCGGGCAGAAAATTTCCTATAAAGAACTGGCGGGTCCAGGAGGGTGGTGAGTGTGTCCAGGGGAACCTCTGCCGAGAGGCTCCTTCCTGTCACACACCCAGCGCCGAACCTGGGCTCAGCGCTGTCCTATTCCTTGTGGCTGGCTCAGAGAGAATTAATTCCTAAATAAATTATATATTATTTCATTTTTAATTTGGCTGGGCTAATTTTCATTTATAAAAGGGGAAAGGGGACTGTGGGGAGAGCAGAGAACAACAAATCACAATAACACAACTCTACATCAATAAAGCTTCTCTTAAGATACCCACAATATTCATCACTTAATTGCAAGAGCAAATCATCTCATTATCTCTCTATTACAGTTTGGATGGAGACCAGAACTAATACCTTGCAAAAGGAAAAGAGGGTACAAAGGTCCCTGTGGTCCCCTGGCCTGGTAATCCAGCCAGTGGGGAAAGGAAGAGGGCAGCATGTGGCCAGGAGTTTAAAAGGAGGCTGTGTCCTCCAAAACTTTGAGAGAGAAAACCCCAGCAGCAGATGTCCCCATGGACTCTCTCCCTTTATTCAAATAAAGATGCAGGGCTCCTCTGGCTCCCTTATGGACACTGGCTTTTCACAGCCTGGTTTGTATGCACACCCGTTTCCTTGTATCAGAGTATCACCAGCCTGCAGTGACTCCCTGCCACTCTGGTCTGCAGGAGAAATGGAACTAATTTCCATGAAGGCCCTCCCAGAGGGAAGGAAGAACACACCCAGAGGAGACAAGCAACCCCTGCAGGCATCCAAACTTTTGCACCAGATGCCGAGTGAGTTGCAGAGGGGACGTAGTGGGTGCATTTCCCTTAGCCTTCTCCTGAGACTCAGCAGCCGGGGACTTGCACTGCACATGTGTGTTGGATAATACACCAAGTTTAATTTTTTTTCATTTCTTTAGTCAGGCTTGGTTTGCCTTTGCCTTGGGGAAAGGAATTCTAATGGGTTTTTAAAGGGATGTTACACCACTCAAGGGAAATGAGCTTAACATCTCAATAAACTGGGAATAACCCCAAAGGTGCCCAAAAACATCATGACCATTGAGAAAAATCTACGACCATCATCCGCAAACAGCAAGGAACGTCAACCCCAGACACTGCCCCCTGGCATAGTTGGAGACACCTGGACTGGAAAAGCCTGAGAAGGAAATCAAGGAGTATGGCCTTTATTAACATCAGAGGTGAAGAAATCCAGGTCCAGTGGGAAAACAAATACTAAGAACTTTGCAAATGGAGACCAATGAACATTAAACAAATGGGCTTCTGTTGGTTTTGGACTGTAAAAGGTTTGGGCAAAATCTTGTAAAACTCAGGTGTCGTGGGATGATTTTCTCGGCCCACCCATGCTATGTGTGATTGAAATAATTTCTGTTGTACATTCTTGGTGCGCCTATCCCTCACAGCCCCCATATCACCAGGCTGGCCGAGATATACGGGGCCCTTGAGGGAAGGCGCATCAGGAGTTGGGCAAAGATTCCAAAGAGGCTTCAATTCCCCTGCTGTGGTTGTCCAAGCTGTTTATTCCATGAGATGAAGGGGAAAAGAGAGAGGACCAGGAAGGGACAAGGCCTCATCTAGCTCAGAACAGGGAAGGCCCTTTGGCCCTTTGCCAACCCCGTTGGGGCAGGAAGGAGGGGACCAAACTATCAGATCCCAGTCACAGGGGTCCCTGGAAAGGGAAAAAGCATAGACCGAGAGCAATGCAACACATGGTGGCACGAACAGCATCGTGGCCAGAATAAATGCCTTGATTCTCTGACAATAAAATGTTGACAGAGGGCTTTTTTTATCTTGAGGTTTCAGTGACATCTGGACATGCCAAGCCCAGCAGAGTGGGAAAGGGCCCATAGCAGCCTCATTGCCCCATGGCAGCCTCATTGCCCCACTGCTGCTTTCCTAGAGGAAGGAATGGCTCCCTGGCAGCCTCTGCTGCAGGAAGGGAGGCGATGCCAGGCACGGGCACAGGCACAGGAGGTGATTGCTGTGCCGGGCTCAGCCGGGCTCAGCCCTCGGCGGGGCTGTGTGGCAGCAGCTCTTCCCCCAGGCCCTGCCCTTGCACGGCCCGGCAGCAGCCAAAGCTGGAGGCGCCTGGGCTTCCAGGCCTCTGGAGCTCGTTGGCAGCCCCGGGGAATCGGGACTCTGCACCAACGTCCCTCCCGCTGCAGCTGCTCCCGCAGCCGCCCTGAGTGCCCAGAGGCCCCAGGCACAGGAGCAGCCCCGAGCGGGAGCCCTGCTGCCAGCCCAGGGCCAGAGCCAGCCCTGGCTCCCGGCTGGGCAGGGGCTGCACTGGCTCCTGACAGGGCCTGGCTCTGTTCCCTGGGGCTGGGGGAGCTGTCCCAGGGCAGGGAGGGCCAGGGCTGGCAGGGGCTGCTCAGGGATGGGTTTGGCCCCTGTCCCTCCAAGCAGCCACGGCCCAAGCAGCTGCGCTGGCCCCGGGCTCTCCTCCCGGCCTGCTGGGCTGTGTTGGGTGGCAGGGAGCTGCCCAGAGCCGTCCCCTGCTCGCCGGGGCCTCGAGGGGCAGCTGTGCAGCTGGGCCAAGGTGTGCCAGCCGCTCCAGCCGTGCTGGGGAGCCCTGCCAGCTCTGGGCCCTGCTGTGCACGAGAGTCCCTGTTGCAGTGTGATTTCATGGTTTAACCCTGAACCCCGGGTTTCTCCCCGGATCATTTCCTCCCAGGTGTGTCAATCACTCCTCCTTTCCCCACCCTGACCCCTGCCATGCACTGTCTGTCACTTCTGGAATTCCAGAAGGGCATCAAGTGATTGGATAGATTCAAAAGATGCCCTCTGCACCCGGGGAGCTTTGGACCATCCAGGTGTCCTTTGTCCCCTGAGACCTCCTCTCCTGTTCCTGGTTGTTGGTCCCCCTTACTCCTTGCCTCCACCCTTCCCCGAGGTAAAAGAGACAGCAACTATGGCAAGCACATTTCTCTCCCTCTCAGTATTTTTCATAGAGGTGCACAGAGAGAAATGAAAGAGAAAACAGTTTCTATTTCTGCTCCTTGTTTTTCTTATATGGAATGTGCTTGGAGAATCGTGTGAGTGCTTGATTGAATTCTGGTGAGGATTGTTTGAGCCTGATGGCCAGTCCAATCCAATCCAATCCAATCCAATCCAATCCAATCCAATCCAATCCAATCCACTCTACCTGTGTCTGGACTCTTGAGAGAGGGTCACAAGTTGTGTTAGAGTTAGAGAAAGGAGTATGTAGTTTTAATATCTTCCTTTTTATATAGTATTCCTATAAATGAAAATTTAGTCATCCAAATTAAAAATAAAAATAGTTTTATTAGCAGTCAAATTCTATCTAGCCAGCCACGGGAAAAAAAACAAAGCAACACAGTGCCGAGCCCAGGGATCGACTCTGGGTGTGCAACAAGGAGTCAGCCACAGGAGAGTTTTTTCCCCTATGCCCACACACCTCCATCCTGGCACAAGCAGATTTTATAGGGAAAATTCTGCCTGAGGCCAAGATTTCAGCAATCAGTCTTTTGTTCCATTCAGAGTCCATAGGTTAATAAGATTTTCTTTTTTAGTGATGAGGAAGAACAATTCAGTGTCTGGAGTTGTAGAATCCCCTGATGAAATTTACAGGAATGTTGCATTCACATGTATCTGTCCGAGGATTTCCATGATGTCCATCCCGGGTCGTTCAGGCGATGATCAGCACCTGGGGTCCCGTATCTCTCCAGACATGGCTCATCTCCTGGCCGAGCCACATCCTTTTACTTTGTCCTGGGTTGTAAGATAAGCTTGTATTCTATTTGCCATCTGTTGAAGGTTGGGCAGGTTTGTTACCTTTTCCAAGAACCGGTTTTGCTCCTAAGAGGTAATGGTTTGTTAGTGAGCCATTGACTGATTCAGTGCAGGGCTGGTAACGTAACACCATCCTATTGTGAGATGTTCCACCCAGAGGGGGAAGCCAAGCACTCTTTTATTGGATATAAGGGGGTACCTTTTTGGGGACAGAGCAGCTCTTTACTTTGGGGGATTGCCAGAGAAGCAGCTCTTTTCGGCGGCACTCGCAGAGAAGCAGCCGGAGCGGAGTGAGGCGGCGGCAGCGGAGCTCGGAGGCAGCCCTGGCACAGAGGAAGACCGGCCCCACTGCCACCAGATCTTCAGAGGAAAACTATACCCTTCAAAAGATCACCACTGCAGCTGCAATTCATCAATCACTGCAAGAGGAGCAATCATCCCAACAAGACTGCTACTGGCACCCCGAATCCTCAGGTTGTGGACTTTTTCACTAGTTTTGTTTGTACCAATTGCATTTGCTTTTTTTTTAAATTTTTATCTAGTTTTCTCCTAGTAAAGAATAGTTACTCCCATTCCCATATCTTTGCCTGAGAGCCCTTTAATTTAAAGATCCTGGTAATTCGGAGGGAGGGGGGTTTGCCTTCTCCATTGCACAGGAGGCTTTGCCCTCTTTCACAGACTCCTGTCTTGTCGAACCAAGACATACTTGTAAATCAGTTTCCAGTATACACCCGGTCTCACCTGCGAGGGTCGGGGGGACTTGAAGAGAGCCTGACAGAGGAATGGTTGAACGACAAGGGACATGATACTGTAAAATTAATCCAAATAGGGAGGGCTACGTGACTGCTGCAAAGTTCGCATGGCCCTGAAGAGTAGATGGTGTGCAGAAAGCAGGATATTGAAACTGCTTGGTATGTAGAAGTAGATAGAGAAGAACAAAGGGGTACTAAGCTGTTCTAACTGCAAGGCCAGCCGGACAGGCATGTATCGATCATAAAGATACTTTTAAGATAATAGTACAAGTCACATAGCAACCAATCATGAGCTTGGCTTTTGCAATATGTATGAGCTAATTAACGAACATACATAAACTGTGTAATCTGTCACAATAAACTGAGACTTGATGATCATGATAGCATGAGTCTTGTCTCCCGCGGCATTTTCCTCTAACAACTGGCGCCCGAAAGCAGGGACCTGATCCGAGCCTAAGGCGAGAGGGGTGCTGCGTTGGAGTGCGGGTCCTGCAGCTGGAAGGACGGCGAAAATAAAGAGAAGAGGCGAAACGCTCTTCTCCGCGCCCTGGGTGACCGTAGAAGCGGGCTCAGCCGATACGTGCTGCCGAAGCCTGAAGGAGCCAGCAACGGTACCGACGTAACCATGGAAAGGCAAGCAGCATATGATTTATTTAGTGCTTCTCTTAGAAAAAGGCAGATTAGGGGGATTGACTTAGATAAGGATCTCCCTTCGCTATTGCATCATGCTGAGTCTTACGGCTTTTTCGTTAACCCCCATAGTGTTCATAAACTTTCAGAATGGAGAAGATATAGGGATAAGTTGTGGGAATTAGTGTTAGATGAGGATAAACCGGGCAAGAAAATGAGTAAACTTTGGAGAGTGGTTGATAACGAATTGTTAATGTGTCAGGCAGAAAAGAGGGCGGTGGAAGTGATACGGACAGCTCTGGAGAAAAATAAGGAATGTAAACCCTCGCTTCTCTCCAGTGAGCCAAACCCTCCGGTTCTCACAAATTTTCCCATTCCCATCTCTGCTTCTGAAATGCCTGTACCTCCCATAGACACTAGTAGCATTGAGGTGCTGGAAATTGAGATCCAAATTGCTTTATGGCAACGGGACTGGGATCCCAAATTCACTTTTTGTGAACGGGAATCAGGTAGAACGGAGCGGGCGCGGAGCCAGGCAGAGCGGGGCCGGCCAGCACCGAGCCGGAGGCGAGCCCGGGGCGGAGCGGACATCAGCCGAGAGACGGAAGGCTCCTTGCTGCCGAGCAGCAGCGCAAGGGGGGAGAGGGGCGTTCCTGGGGCTCAGCCGCGCTGAAGCCGGAGCAGGCGGGGCGCGGCCGTGGCGGGGGTGTCTCTTCTCCCATCCACAAGGTGACACAACAAGGACGGGAGCGAGGCGGCGCCGCCCCTCATCGCCCCGCAGCGCCCAGCAATGGCGGCGGAGATGGCGGCACAGTCCTGGTTGCCATGGCAGCGACAACGCCGAGAGCAGCAGCGCCACCGGTGGCGGGATCGCAACACTACAGCAAAAATTTCAACAGCATCTTCCCAATTTCTTACAAGAGTCAGAGACATAATGAAAAAGTACAGCAGGACCGAGTGTTTTCCAAGATACCAAGAAGGATGAACATTATGTGAATCAATATTATTTCAAATATGATATAGATAAAAATCACTGTATAAAGATAGAAATGTTAGTAATGATTTAATTACCAAAAATGTCTCTGCAAACAAAGAGTTGAGAAAATGTCATCTGATGGAATTTTAGTATTGAGTTTGTAATCTCTGTCTTTGGGTTTTTATAGATAATAATATAAGTAATAGTGATTTTTAAGTTTTATAGATAATACGATAAATAGTGATTGTTAAGTTTTTGTAAGTAATGATAAGTAGTGATTGTTACTAATGTTATATGAGTGCTTTAAAAGGATTTGCTTAAACTATTTTAAACATTTCTTATTAATAAGTTAATCATAAAATGTGAGTTGTCTGATTTTTGTGATAAGAATTATTATTAAGGTATTAAGGTATTAAGGTGTTGTTATAGTATTTACAGTCAGTTTTCATATGTTTTATTGTCTCTTTAGGTGATTGATTACAAAATGTTTTTTCAGGATCCTGTGTTTTTGATTTTTTAACTACTCATGTGTTTTCTTTATCCAATCTTTTATGCAGCTGCAATTCATCTTCCTTTAAAAATTCATTATCCAAATTTTAGTTCAAGATTTCAGACTTCAAATTTTCAGATTTCTGAAGAAAGAGTTTGTTATATTTAGAGAATTTTTGTCTTGAAAGAGATTTTAAACAGGTTCAATTATTTAATAGTTTGATAAATTTTTAATAATAAGGTTTTTTACTTATAACTGTTATTTCTAAGACTTTTGTTTTATAATGTGTTCAAACATATCCTCCAATTAGAGTTTGAGCTCTGGCCAAGCTCTGGCTCTATGTGGATGGTGTGATTGACCCAGGTGTTTTCTGCATCAAAAAGTATTCAAGTCCTTTTGGCTTGACAATTTGACCATATAGGGCAGCTGAGCCTCAAAAGGAGTTTTGGAGAAGCATGATCCGGACATGTTTTATCCAAATCTCTGTTGTTTTAAGGTTTATCAGCTGCTTCAGACTCTGGGATGACAATATGATAGTGTAGCACTTGGTAACTGTGATTTTATATGTAATATTAATTGTGTATTATCTGATTGATTTTTATTTTTTGTTAGTTTCTTTACTATATGCATTGTTTTATTCTTGATGTTTTTTCATGTTTATTATAAAGATGTTGATATTTCCATTTCTTCATGCAAATTTTAAGAAACAGAATTGAGAGAGGACCCTCCAGTCCCTGTGGGGGGTGTTGAGTTTGTTTGTGTTTTAGCAGGTGCAGAATCTGGATAGATTTCAGTGAAGAATGTTAAACTTATCAATTTCAAGAGAACACTAATCTCTCCACAAGTAAATCAGAGGATGCACAGCAAAAGTGGATTGTGCAAAGATTTGTGTTTCACCCACAGAAGATTGTAGACTTTGGGTTTTTTTTCATAAGTGTGTTTTTAATTATGTTATAGACTTTTTTGCTAAGTTTTAATGAGTTTTAGTAATGCCTGTGATTTTTCTGTTCATTTTACCATTGCTTTTCAATAGCAAAAAAAAAAAAAAAGAGGGACAATCAATTAGATAATCAAAAGCATAACATTAAGTTTATCATAAATATAGTTTGTATTTAGAATTAAGTTTGTTTCTTTCATGTTAAACAGAACAATCAAAAACAGGAGAAATATGAAGTGGGGTGCACTTCTGTAATACTAACCTCATTTTTCACCCCACGAGTTGCTTCAGTGCAAGCTCTCACACAATTAAAAATCCTAGCCTACTAGACAGAAAAATAAATTAATATTTCATCTAAAATGTTAAGTGAGCTTGCCACAAATATAGGTAGTATCTGTCATGCAGTTCTGCAAAACAGAGCAGCTGCCACTAATTTACTTCTTCTAGCCCAAAGTCATAGTTGTGAAGAATTTGAAGGAATGTGCTGTATGAACTTATCTAATCACTCTACATCCATCCATAAGCAAATACGAAAATTGACCGAGCTAACTCAACAGTTGAAGGTGGAGGACGGATTGGGCTTGGAAGGCTGGCTAAAAAAATTAAAAATCAAACCATAGTTGAGGGACATCATCAAATATAGCATAATAGTTCTAAGCATAATTGTGATACTTTTGCTTGTTTTGCCCTGTGTGTTTACTTGCTTACAAGGCTTGATGCAGCAGCTTTTGCAGAAAATGTTGAATGCACACCTTCTTGTACAAAAGGAAAACAGGGGAGATGAAGAGAGCCTGACAGAGGAATGGTTGAACGACAAGGGACATGATACTGTAAAGTTAATCCAAATAGGGAGGGCTACGTGACTGCTGCAAAGTTCGCATGGCCCTGAAGAATAGATGATGTGCAGAAAGCAGGATATTGAAACTGCTTAGTATGTAGAAGTAGATAGAGAAGAACAAAGAAGTACTAAGCTGTTCTAACTGCAAGGCCAGCCGGACAGGCATGTATCGATCATAACGATACTTTTAAGATAATAGTACAAGTCACATAGCAACCAATCATGAGCTTGGCTTTTGCAATATGTATGAGCTAATTAACGAACATATATAAACTATGTAATCTGTTACAATAAACTGAGACTTGATGATCATGATATCATGAGTCTTGTCTCCCGCGGCATTTTCCTCTAACAATGATATAGATAAAAATCACTGTATAAAGATAGAAATTTTAGTAATGATTTAATTACCAAAAATGTCTCTGCAAACAAAGAGTTGAGAAAATGTCATCTGATGGAATTTTAGTATTGAGTTTGTAATCTCTGTCTTTGGGTTTTTATAGATAATAATATAAGTAATAGTGATTTTTAAGTTTTATAGATAATACGATAAATAGTGATTGTTAAGTTTTTGTAAGTAATGATAAGTAGTGATTGTTACTAATGTTATATGAGTGCTTTAAAAGGATTGTCTTAAACTATTTTAAACATTTCTTGTTAATAGGTTGATCATAAAATGCGAGTTGTCTGATTTTTGTGATAAGAATTATTATTAAGGTATTAAGGTGTTGTTATAGTATTTACAGTCAGTTTTCATATGTTTTATTGTCTCTTTAGGTGATTGATTACAAGATATTTTTTCAGGATCCTGTGTTTTTGATTTTTTAACTACTCATGTGTTTTCTTTATCCAATCTTTTATGCAGCTGCAATTCATCTTCCTTTAAAAATTCATTGTCCAAATTTTAGTTCAAGATTTCAGACTTCAAATTTTCAGATTTCTGAAGAAAGGGTTTGTTGTATTTAGAGAATTTTTGTCTTGAAAGAGATTTTAGACAGGTTCAATTATTTGATAGTTTGATAAAGTTTTAATAATAAGGTTTTTTACTTATAACTGTTATTTCTAGGACTTTTGTTTTATAATGTGTTAAAACATATCCTCCAATTAGAGTTTGAGCTCTGGCCAAGCTCTGGCTCTACGTGGATGGTGTGATTGACCCAGGTGTTTTCTGCATCAAAAAGTATTCAAGTCCTTTTGGCTTGACAATTTGACCATGTAGGGCAGCTGAGCCTCAAAGGGAGTTTTGGAGAGACATGATCCGGACATGTTTTATCCAAATCTCTGTTGTTTTAAGGTTTATCAGCTGCTGCAGACTCTGGGATGACAATTTGATAGTGTAGCACTTGGTAACTGTGATTTTATATGTAATATTAATTGTGTATTATCTGATTGATTTTTATTTGTTGTTAGTTTCTTTACTATATGCATTGTTTTGTTCTTGATGTTTTTTTCATGTTTATTATAAAGATGTTGATATTTCCATTTCTTCATGCAAATTTTAGGAAACAGAATTGAGAGAGGACCCTCCAGTCCCTGTGGGGAGTGTTGAGTTCGTTTGTGTTTTAGCAGGTGCAGAATCTGGATAGATTTCAGTGAAGAATGTTAAACTTATCAATTTCAAGAGAACACTAATCTCTCCACAAGTAAATCAGAGGATGCACAGCAAAAGTGGATTGTGCAAAGATTTGTGTTTCACCCACAGAAGATTGTAGACTTTGGGTTTTTTCATAAGTGTGTTTTTAATTATGTTATAGACTTTTTTTACTAAGTTTTAATGAGTTTTAGTAATGCCTGTGATTTTTCTGTTCATTTTACCATTGCTTTTCAATGGCAAAAGAAAAAGAGGGACAATCAATTAGATAATCAAAAGCATAACATTAAGTTTATCATAAATATAGTTTGTATTTAGAATTAAGTTTGTTCCTTTCATGTTAAACAGAACAATCAAAACCATGAGAAATATGAAGTGGGGTGCACTTCTGTAATACTAACCTCATTTTTCACCCCACGAGTTACTTCAGTGCAAGCTCTCACACAATTAAAAATCCTAGCCTACTGGACAGAAAAATAAATTAATATTTCATCTAAAATGTTAAGTGAGCTTGCCACAAATATAGGTAGTATCTGTCATGCAGTTCTGCAAAACAGAGCAGCTGCCACTAATTTACTTCTTCTAGCCCAAGGTCATAGTTGTGAAGAATTTGAAGGAATGTGCTGTATGAACTTATCTGATCACGCTACATCTATCCATAAGCAAATACGAAAATTGACCGAGCTAACTCAACAGTTAAAGGTAGAGGATAGATTAGGTTTAGAAAGATAGCTAAAAGGATTTGGGATCGGACCATAGTTAAGAGACATTATCAAATACAGCATAATAGTTCTAAGCATAATTGTGATACTTCTGTTTGTTTTGCCCTGTGTGTTTACTTGCTTGCAAGGCTTGATGCAGCAGCTTTTGCAGAAAATGCTGAATGCACACCTTCTTGTACAAAAGGAAAACCGGGGAGATGAAGAGAGCCTGACAGAGGAATGGTTGAACGACAAGGGACATGATACTGTAAAATTAATCCAAATAGGGAGGGCTACGTGACTGCTGCAAAGTTCGCATGGCCCTGAAGAGTAGATGGTGTGCAGAAAGCAGGATATTGAAACTGCTTGGTATGTAGAAGTAGATAGAGAAGAACAAAGGGGTACTAAGCTGTTCTAACTGCAAGGCCAGCCCGACAGGCATGTATCGATCATAAAGATACTTTTAAGATAATAGTACAAGTCACATAGCAACCAATCATGAGCTTGGCTTTTGCAATATGTATGAGCTAATTAACGAACATACATAAACTGTGTAATCTGTCACAATAAACTGAGACTTGATGATCATGATATCATGAGTCTTGTCTCCCGCGGCATTTTCCTCTAACAGGGACTAATACAAATGAGCATATTCTAACAAGTATCCAATATTACACATTTCATACAAGGAATGATGCGAATTATGTTTACTATACGTAACAGTATATTAATGTATATTAGCCATAGTTATAATAAAGAAATCAATCAGCCTTCTGAATTGAGTCAGACATTGTCATTTCTTCCCATTTACAATAAGCAACCATGCAGTCGGGGAGTTCTGTTGGAGCAGGTGCTGGATTCAGAGGCCCATGAGCCAGAATAAAAGCTCTGGATTAAAACCCTCCATCAGAACTGCCTCCTTTCCTTCATTTTCACTTCAAAAGCTTCTCCAGCAGATGGAAACCTGAGGGAGCGGACCCTCTACGAGAGGAAGCTCCATCCCGCCGCCACCAGAGCTCTGGCATGCATGGACTTGTCTCCATGTGCCCAGCTGAAACATCCAGCTAGCCAGAAGTGTCTCTGGGGTGAGAGACCACAGTTGCCACTATTTGGATCAGCCGAAGGGGCCAGAATAGCCAAGGCATGTCCCGGCCTCATTATTGGCAATACCAATAGGTCCCAGTGTGCCACTGGCAGCTGGGGCCTCAGCCACCTCCTCTCTCCACAGCAGCGCCTGTGCAGCCTCACAAGATTGGACAAAATCTTCACTTGCAGAGACCTGTACCTGCCATCAGCCATCCCCAAGCCAGGTTCCAAGATCTCGTCCACAGCTGCATTATCAGCTTGTTGCTGGGGCATGGTGACACCACCCAGAACAGGACCCTCTGTCCCCGAAGGTGCTGGCCCTGGTGTCTGGCCAGGACTGAAGGGAGGCCCCTCCTGCCAGGGAAGGGCTTGAGCAACATCTTTGGGCTTCAGCTCAGGTGGGTGCTACCACCAGCACTGGCGGAGCTGCTTGTCTGGGCACAGCCAGGGGTGGGCAGGCAGCGGCTGGGCAGGGGCTCCTGGGACAGCACGTTTTGGCTTTGCTTTTCATTTTAGAATTTACAAAATTTTAGAAATTTTAGATTTTTTCTTTTTTTAGGAAGAAAACCCCAAAAATTTCTTCACTTTTTCTATAGTAGTTTGGATTTTTCGCAGTAGATTTAAAATTTAGAAAAACTTAGAACATTTTTATACTACTAGAGTAAAAACTTGAATTGCATTTAATTGGTCATCTTTTGGGAAGAGCTAAGACAACCCAGGGCACCTAGTCTGCTGGAGAGGCTCTTTTCCCACTGAAGATCAGTACCTAGTGACAACAACTAATGTAAAACCTTTTCCCTGATGTTTTCCAGGATTTCTGACAAGCTCGCCTCTTAGTCTTCAGAGGCAAACTTTGAGCACAGTGGGAACCTCCTGCTGTGCAGGTAGGTCTCCTCTTTTTATCTTGGTTTAGGGCAAATTTGGGAGATGACCTCCAAAAGGGTTTCTGAGAAAACAGCATCCCTGCACCCAGCTAGTTTGGAAAAAATATTTTTTTTTGGAGAAAAGTGGAAAAAACCTCTATATTTAACAGGCAAAGCATTCACCGTCAGGAAAAAAAAAAAAAAAAAAAAAGAACATTGAAGAGAGCCTGACAGAGGAATGGTTGAACAACAAGGGACATGATACTGTAAAATTAATCCAAATAGGGAGGGCTACGTGATTGCTGCAAAGTTCGCATGGCCCTGAAGAGTAGATGGTGTGCAGAAAGCAGGATATTGAAACTGCTTGGTATGTAGAAGTAGATAGAGAAGAACAAAGGGGGTACTAAGCTGTTCTAACTGCAAGGCCAGCTGGACAGGCAAGTATCATTCACAAAGATACTTTTAAGATAATAGTACAAGTTACATAGCAACCAATCATGAGCTCGGCTTTTGCAATATGTATGAGCTAATTAACAAACATATATAAACTGTGTAATCTGTTACAATAAACTGAGACTTGATGATCATGATATCATGAGTCTTGTCTCCCGCGGCATTCCCTCTAACAGAACATTATTAAACACTAAAACCTCTCGCCGCTTAGAAGAAATGACAAGGTCAGAAAATCCCCTCTGTGGGCTGTGGCTCTGCAAACTCATTCTGTTATCAGTCCCTCTGGCCCTGGAAATGCCACAGCCCAGGCCCAGCCTGGTGGGCCACAGGTGTGAACTGCTGGGGCTCTTCTGGGTGTTCAGTCCAGAGCAGGTTTAAACAGTTCCACGAAAAAAGAAAAACCACAGTCCAGAGAAATTCCCTGCCTCGGCTAGCTAAATGCTAACTAAAAAGCAAAGGAGAGCTCTATCCTGCTGTCTTGTCTGTCCACAGACAGCAGAGTCCAGGAGAAGGATGTGGGGGAGCAAGTGCAGTTTCTGACAACAAACTCTGCGCTTCTTCTTGCCTCCCCCTTCACTCTTGGAACCAGTCCAAAAGGTGCAAAACTTAGTTCTGGGCTAAACTGACAAATGGGGATACAAGCATCATAAAGTCGCCCCAGGACAGTGTCCCAGCTGTAACTGGGGCCTCAGGTACCTCCCTCTCAGCATCTGCTCCTCTGAATGGGGCAAAGAATTCTAAGAACGGCCAAACAACTCAGTCAGGGACACATCTGCCCGCATTTCCCATCTCCATGCCCATGCCTGATGTCCCTGTCACAGCTGCATTACCAGCTTGTTGCTCTGCAGATGCTGCCTCCACCCAGACAAGACCCTGTGTCCCTGAAGGTTTTTCTGAGCAATGGCTCTTGGATGAAGCAAAACATTTACAGTCAGGGCAGTCCATTTGTACAGAAGGGGGTACACTCTGGGGGTACAGCTGAGACCATGAGGTCACAGAGGGCTCTGGGGTCACAGCAGGCTGAGGTCACAGCGGGCTCTGGGTCACAGAGGTCCCAGAGCCCCGTGGCTCCACAGCACCACAAGGCCCGAGCAGGCAGTCCTGGAGCACAACTGCTGCGGCAGCAGCGGCGGTGGCAGCAGCGGTGCTGACATTGGGACAGCGGTGTCAGGACAGTGGTGGCAGCGAGAGTGGCAGGACTGGCACAGGGCAAGGCACCATGGCCCTTGCTCTGCGCCTCCTCCTCCTGCTCCTCCTGGCCGTGGCCCTGCCTGCCAGGGCTGCCCAGGCTGCTCCGCTAAAAGTGGGGGGAATAGGTGAGCCGGCACCTGGCTCCCCCTTCCCGGGACAGAGCTCCCTGTTCCCCGGGAAGCGCTGGGGATGGTTTTCTCCTGGGCTTTAGGGAGGGTTTCCTCTGTAGGAGGGAGAGAGCCCCCGTGGGCCCTGGGCAGCCCCATTTTCCTCTCCAGGGATGTTACACAGGGCAGGGAAAGAGGGTGGAGGGTGACGAGGAGCCAGCCCAGAGCTCCCCAGGCCCCTGTGCATCTTTGGCCTTGCCCATTGCCACCTGGCTTCCACAGCCTTATTGATCCCCTTGAAGTGCCCAGTTCCCTGACGCAAAAGGGGATTCAAGCACAATGGAAATGGGTCTGGTCTCTGCTTCCCTCTAGATTTGGATCACGACTTGAATTATTTGCAAGTGACGGTGAATAACACTTTAAAGATCTTGGAGAATGCTGGAGGCAAGTTCTGCATTTTCCTTTTTCCTGACGGCATAATCAGTATTAGTGTGGCAAGAACTTACTAGTGCCATTTTCGTTGAGGGTTGAAGAATTCTTAAAACTTTTCCCTGCTCCCTTTCTGGAGCTGTGAGTGATTCCCCAGGATCACTGTCAGTGGGAGGAAGGAGCATTTAGCTGTCAGTTTTCTTCCTGTGTGCAATGCCAGTGTATCCTTCCGTGTGCTCTGTGCAGCCACAGAGAAGAGCAGACAGGGAAGGGGCAGGGCCCAGGGCTGTGTCCCAGGGCTGAGCCTTGGGTGCAGCCTGAGGATCTCCTAAATTGCCACGGGAGCTATTCTGTCCTGCCTTTCTTTGCAGCTGAAACTGTTGGTGAAGGTGGTGCAGCTTCCCCACCCATACCCATTACTTCGCCTCTGGGAGATGCTGAGGGTAGGTCAAGGCCTTTCCCCCTGTGAGAGCTGCCAGCTCAGAGCCCAGAGCTCGGCCAGGGGGGCATTGCTGCAGGTGCCAGGACAGAATCACACACATGTGTGCCCTCGCCCTGAGCCATCCCCTCACTGCTCCTGCAGCTCAGTGCTGCCCGTGCAGATCTGACAGAAGCTTCTGTGGCTGTTGAGATACAGGTGTGGCTGCAGGGAGGACTTCTCCAGCTCCTTTGCTGGTTACTGCCCACAAGCCCAGCTCCCATCTCAGGGGTGAGTAGTGTGTCCCTGCTGATCCCACAGAGCATGGGTTTTGTGGGATCCATTCCTGGGAAACGGCATTGTTTTGCTCTAAGGTCCTGCAACAGGAAAGAACAAAGCTACAGGACGCAAGAAACCCCATGAGCCATCTGAAAACATGAGGCAAATGCTGAAGGAAATTCTGCAGGCAGGACAAGGTGGGTGCATCTCCTCAGCCTTCCCCTGGGACTCAGCAGCTGGGGGCTTTCCCTGCACATCTGGACAGGCTGTGGCCGGCACAGCGGGAAGGGATCCATGGCAGCCTCGCTGCCCCGCTGCTGCTCTCATGCCCTGCAGGGCTGTTTCCCAGGCTGGCCTGGCTGCAGCTTCTCCCCAGCCTCTGCAGGAAGGCATTTGGCACCAGCAGACAGGGACCCCAAATTCCACCACAGCCCATGCCCACCCTGAGATCCTCTGCAATTTCCCAGTCTCAAGGCAGATTAGGAGTAGTGGTGGTGTGGAGCAGGGAGTGGGTCATAGCCTACCCAGAAATTTTATGGGGATTTCCTGATCCTTAACCATGCTTTCCTTTGACAAGCATTGCCTCCTGAAGGTGCCACCTCCACTATGTGGAGCAACCCCGCCTGTGTCTTTTCTTTTCTCCAGAAGTGGATGTAGAAGCTGGTCTGAAGGCGGCATTTTCCAGAGGAAGCAGTGGCTCATTGGCAGCCTCTGCTGCAGGAAGGGAGGTGCTGCCAGGCACAGTCACAGGAGGTAATTGCTGTGCCTCTGGGCCTGTGCTCTGCTGAGGCTTGAGCTGCCCTCCCTGTTGCTTGGCAGTGCAGACACAGCCCGGACAGGGCCGGCACAGCCCAGAGGAATTGTTATGCTCAGGGCACTCGGGTACTGAGCAGTCCTGCTGGGGACCCTCCATGGGAGACACGTCCCGAGACCTGGGAACAACTGCACGGGGTGCCCATGGTGGGGAAAGGGCAGAGGGGGAGGGCAAGGCTCCAGGGTGTCCTGAAAAAGCTCTGCTATCTCCTGTTGTGGCAGGGGAGCTGTTCCAGCAGAAGGACGATGGGCAGTTGGTAGGACAAGAGGGAGGGAGGGAGGGAGTTAGGAAAGGATATTTGCAGCACTGCCAGCTGCAGTTTTCCCCAAGGATTAAAGAGAGTTTCCTTTGTGCAAGTGAGAGAATCCCCATGGGCCGCGTGCTGCTCCAGTTTCCTCTCCAGGGATGTTACACAGGGCAGGGAAAGAGGGTGGAGGGTGACGAGGAGCCAGCCCAGAGCTCCCCAGGCCCCTGTGCATCTTTGGCCTTGCCCATTGCCACCTGGCTTCCACAGCCTTATTGATCCCCTTGAAGTGCCCAGTTCCCTGACGCAAAAGGGGATTCAAGCACAATGGAAATGGGTCTGGTCTCTGCTTCCCTCTAGATTTGGATCACGACTTGAATTATTTGCAAGTGACGGTGAATAACACTTTAAAGATCTTGGAGAATGCTGGAGGCAAGTTCTGCATTTTCCTTTTTCCTGACGGCATAATCAGTATTAGTGTGGCAAGAACTTACTAGTGCCATTTTCGTTGAGGGTTGAAGAATTCTTAAAACTTTTCCCTGCTCCCTTTCTGGAGCTGTGAGTGATTCCCCAGGATCACTGTCAGTGGGAGGAAGGAGCATTTAGCTGTCAGTTTTCTTCCTGTGTGCAATGCCAGTGTATCCTTCCGTGTGCTCTGTGCAGCCACAGAGAAGAGCAGACAGGGAAGGGGCAGGGCCCAGGGCTGTGTCCCAGGGCTGAGCCTTGGGTGCAGCCTGAGGATCTCCTAAATTGCCACGGGAGCTATTCTGTCCTGCCTTTCTTTGCAGCTGAAACTGTTGGTGAAGGTGGTGCAGCTTCCCCACCCATACCCATTACTTCGCCTCTGGGAGATGCTGAGGGTAGGTCAAGGCCTTTCCCCCTGTGAGAGCTGCCAGCTCAGAGCCCAGAGCTCGGCCAGGGGGGCATTGCTGCAGGTGCCAGGACAGAATCACACACATGTGTGCCCTCGCCCTGAGCCATCCCCTCACTGCTCCTGCAGCTCAGTGCTGCCCGTGCAGATCTGACAGAAGCTTCTGTGGCTGTTGAGATACAGGTGTGGCTGCAGGGAGGACTTCTCCAGCTCCTTTGCTGGTTACTGCCCACAAGCCCAGCTCCCATCTCAGGGGTGAGTAGTGTGTCCCTGCTGATCCCACAGAGCATGGGTTTTGTGGGATCCATTCCTGGGAAACGGCATTGTTTTGCTCTAAGGTCCTGCAACAGGAAAGAACAAAGCTACAGGACGCAAGAAACCCCATGAGCCATCTGAAAACATGAGGCAAATGCTGAAGGAAATTCTGCAGGCAGGACAAGGTGGGTGCATCTCCTCAGCCTTCCCCTGGGACTCAGCAGCTGGGGGCTTTCCCTGCACATCTGGACAGGCTGTGGCCGGCACAGCGGGAAGGGATCCATGGCAGCCTCGCTGCCCCGCTGCTGCTCTCATGCCCTGCAGGGCTGTTTCCCAGGCTGGCCTGGCTGCAGCTTCTCCCCAGCCTCTGCAGGAAGGCATTTGGCACCAGCAGACAGGGACCCCAAATTCCACCACAGCCCATGCCCACCCTGAGATCCTCTGCAATTTCCCAGTCTCAAGGCAGATTAGGAGTAGTGGTGGTGTGGAGCAGGGAGTGGGTCATAGCCTACCCAGAAATTTTATGGGGATTTCCTGATCCTTAACCATGCTTTCCTTTGACAAGCATTGCCTCCTGAAGGTGCCACCTCCACTATGTGGAGCAACCCCGCCTGTGTCTTTTCTTTTCTCCAGAAGTGGATGTAGAAGCTGGTCTGAAGGCGGCATTTTCCAGAGGAAGCAGTGGCTCATTGGCAGCCTCTGCTGCAGGAAGGGAGGTGCTGCCAGGCACAGTCACAGGAGGTAATTGCTGTGCCTCTGGGCCTGTGCTCTGCTGAGGCTTGAGCTGCCCTCCCTGTTGCTTGGCAGTGCAGACACAGCCCGGACAGGGCCGGCACAGCCCAGAGGAATTGTTATGCTCAGGGCACTCGGGTACTGAGCAGTCCTGCTGGGGACCCTCCATGGGAGACACGTCCCGAGACCTGGGAACAACTGCACGGGGTGCCCATGGTGGGGAAAGGGCAGAGGGGGAGGGCAAGGCTCCAGGGTGTCCTGAAAAAGCTCTGCTATCTCCTGTTGTGGCAGGGGAGCTGTTCCAGCAGAAGGACGATGGGCAGTTGGTAGGACAAGAGGGAGGGAGGGAGGGAGTTAGGAAAGGATATTTGCAGCACTGCCAGCTGCAGTTTTCCCCAAGGATTAAAGAGAGTTTCCTTTGTGCAAGTGAGAGAATCCCCATGGGCCGCGTGCTGCTCCAGTTTCCTCTCCAGGGATGTTGCACAGGGCCTGCAAAGTGGATGGGGATTGACCAGGAGCCAGCCCAGAGCTCCCCAGGCCCCTGTGCGACATCGGCCTTGTTCTTTCACATCAGGCTCCCATGACCTTCCCCAGCCCCCTGAGGCAGAAGGGGATCCCAGCACACCATGGAAATGGTTCTGATCTTTGCTCCCTTCTAGATTGGGAACAGACCATGGATTATCTGGAAGGCCTGCTGGATTACGGCTTGAGACTCTTGGGAAATGCTGGAGGTAAATTCTCAATGTACCTTTTCTGACAGAATAGGCAGCAACAAGGTGGCAAAAGCTCATACATTTGCCCTTTCCCTTAAGACCATCTCAAGTTAGATGGATTCAGGAAAATCTGCCTGCTCCCTTCTCAAACCCTGAGTGATCCCACAGGATCACTGTCAGTGGGAGGAAGGAGCATTTAGCTGTCAGTTTTCTTCCTGCGTGCAATGCCAGTGTATCCTTCCGTGTGCTCTGTGCAGCCACAGAGAAGAGCAGAGAGGGAAGGGGCTGAGCCCAGGGCTGTGCCCCGGGGCTGAGCCTTGGGTGCAGCCTGAGGATCTCCTAAATTGCCACGGGAGCTGTTCTGTCCTGCCTTTCTTTGCAGATAACCCTGCTAGCAAAAGTGATCTGGCTTCCCAACCCACGTTCAGGATTGAGGCTCCAGGAGATGGCGAGGGTAGGTCAAGGCCTTTCCCCTTGTGAGAGCTGCCAGCTCAGAGCCCAGAGCTCGGCCAGGGGGGCATCGCTGCAGGTGCCAGGACAGAATCACGCACGTGTGTGCCCTCGCCCTGAGCCATCCCCTCACTGCTCCTGCGGCTCAGTGCTGCCCGTGCAGATCTGACAGAAGCTTCTGTGGCTGTTGAGATACAGGTGTGGCTGCAGGGAGGTCTTTCCCAGGTCCTTTGGTGGATGTTGCTCGCAAGCCCAGCTCCCATCTCAGGGGTGAGTAGTGTGTCCCTGCTGATCCCACAGAGCATGGGTTTTGTGGGATCCATTCCTGGGAAACGGCATTGTTTTGCTCTAAGGTCCTGCAACAGGAAAGAACAAAGCTACAGGACGCAAGAAACCCCATGAGCCATCCGAAAACATGCAGCAAATGCTGAAGGAAATTCTGCAGGCAGGACAAGGTGGGTGCATCTCCTCAGCCTTCCCCTGGGACTCAGCAGCTGGGGGCTTTCCCTGCACATCTGGACAGGCCGTGCCTGGCACAGCGGGAAGGGATCCATGGCAGCCTCGCTGCCCCGCTGCTGCTCTCATGCCCTGCAGGGCTGTTTCCCAGGCTGGCCTGGCTGCAGCTTCTCCCCAGCCTCTGCAGGAAGGCATTTGGCACCAGCTGACAGGGAGCCCCAACTTCGCCATGGGCCATACACACCCTGATGTCCCCTGCAATTTCCCAGTCTCCAGAAGATCTGGAGGGGTGGCGGTTTGGAAAAGACAGAGACCTGCCACAGCCCCAAGAGCCTGGGCCTTTTTCTGTTCCTTATCCATGCCTTTGACAAGGATTGCCTCCGGAAGTTTCCAGCCCCCTGATGTGTAATGGTTCCATCTGATTCACCTGTGCCTCTTCCTTTCTTAAGGGATGGACAGAGGCGCTCTATGGAAGGCAGCATATCCTGAAGGAAGGGAGGCGATGCCAGGCACGGGCACAGGCACAGGAGGTGATTGCTGTGCTGGGCTCAGCCGGGCTCAGCCCTCGGCGGGGCTGTGTGGCAGCAGCTCTTCCCCCAGGCCCTGCCCTTGCACGACCTGGCAGCAGCCAAAGCTGTAGGCGCCTGGGCTTCCAAGCCTCTGGAGCTCGTTGGCAGCCCCGGGGAATCGGGACTCTGCACCAACGTCCCTCCCGCTGCAGCTGCTCCCGCAGCCGCCCTGAGTGCCCAGAGGCCCCAGGCACAGGAGCAGCCCCGAGCGGGAGCCCTGCTGCCAGCCCAGGGCCAGAGCCAGCCCTGGCTCCCGGCTGGGCAGGGGCTGCACTGGGTCCTGACAGGGCCTGGCTCTGTCCCCTGGGGCTGGGGGAGCTGTCATGGGTCAGGGAGGGCCAGGGCTGGCAGGGGCTGCTCAGGGAGGGGTTTGGCCCCTGTCCCTCCAAGCAGCCATGGCCCAAGCAGCTGCGCTGGCCCCGGGCTCTCCTCCCGGCCTGCTGGGCTGTGTTAGGAGGCACAGCCTGTGCCAAGGGGCGGCAAGGTGCCTGCAGGCCCCAGCTCTGGGCAAACAGAGAACGTCCTGGCCGTATCCACCGTGCTGCCAGCTCAGCAGTGCAGCACAGCGCGGGCTCACGCTCCCCATTGCTCCCACAGATGCAGCCGGCCCCACAACAACTGTTCCCGATGCCCAGAACAGCCTCAGAAGTGGTTGCTATTGGGAAACACACTGTGTGCTACAGTTAATTGCAGGTCTGCTTTTTTTGGAGCTTATCTTCATGTTGCCCTGTGTTGGAATCTGGTGTTACTGGAAGAGAAAACGGTGAGTGTTTTCATCATCTTTCCCTCAAACAGTTTCTTTTAAAAGTCTAATGTAGATGGGAAACATTTACAGTGAGCTGCAGTGGAGTTGTGGCCAGTCCATGGCTGTCCACAGAACTCTGCTGAGGGTTCTGCTGCTGCCCAGTGCTTTCCTTGGCCTCTTCATTGCTGGGCCTTGTCCTGGGGGGCCGCTGGGGCTGCAGCCAGTGCTGGCTCCCCCTGGGGCTGCCTGGCCAGGAGCAGCCCCAGGGGCACAGGGCAGAGGCACAGCAAGGTGGGCAGGAGAAAGAGCGGGGACGAGATGGCCCCTGAAAGGCAGAGGCGCTCGGGGGCTGCTCCTGGCCAGGGAGCTGCCCAGAGCCGTCCCCTGCTCGCCGGGGCCTCGAGGGGCAGCTGTGCAGCTGGGCCAAGGTGTGCCAGCCGCTCCAGCCGTGCTGGGGAGCCCTGCCAGCTCTGGGCCCTGCTGTGCACGAGGGTCCCCGTGTGCCACTGGCAGCTGGGGCCTCAGCCACTCCTCTCTCCACAGCAGCGCCTCTGCAGCTTCAGAAGACCAGACAAGGACTTCAGCCACGGAGACCTGTGCCTGTCATCAGCCGTCCCCAAGCCAGTTTCCAACAGCCCTTCCAGAGCTGCATTGCCCACTTACTGCTGGGGACATGCTGCCACCACCCATAACAGAACCCTCTGTTCCCAAAGGTGCTGGCCCTGGTGTCCAGCCAGGACAGGAGGTGCAGCCCTTCTTCCAGGGCAGGGCCTGACTCCAGCAGCATCTTTGTGCTTCAGCTCTGGTCCCTGGGTGCTACCACAAGCACTGGTGGAGCTGCTTGTCTGGGCACAGCCAGTGCTGGGCAGGCAGCAGCTGGGCTTTGGGCTCCTGAGACCAGCAGCTACTGCATTTATTTTTCATTTTGCAAGATTTATGAATATTTTTCATAGATAATTCTCCAAATATTTTGTCCCTTTTCCCACAACAGTTCTATATTTTTCAAAGTAGTTTTAGAATTCAGAAAAACTTAGAATATTTTTACACTTCTAGAATAAAAATTAAAATTGTATTTAATTGGTAATCTATGCTCTACTAAAAACTAAGACACCCTATGACTCACAGCTTGCTTCAGAGGCTCTTTTCTCACTGGAGACTTGTGCTTAATCACAACAACTAACCTAAAACCTTTTCTCTGATGTTTTCTGGGATTCCGGACAAGCTCACCTCTCAGTCTTCAGAGGCAAACTTTGAGCACAGCAGGAATCTCTACAAGTCACCATCTTTGTTTGCTTCTGCCTGTGTCACAGAGCGGGGGCTTTGCTCAGCTTCCTGCCGCCCCGCTCCCCCCAAGCCTGTCCTGAGCCCTCTCCTGCAGCTGCTGCTCTGCCATGGAGCTGCTGTGAAACACAACAGCTCTACCACACCCGCTCAGCAGGACTGGAGAAGTTTTCTGGCCTTGCTTACATTAGGCTGGTGACTTCTCTAGACACAAGCTGAGCTTTTGAACGCTATGTCTCACCTGGCACAGGAACTGATGCTGCCTTTCTCATGGAGGCTAAACTCCCATGGGCTTTAAAAGCTTTCTGGCCAGCATAAGGCTTGGAAAACCATTTAATGCAGCCATTTAGTATTGAAAATGTCCGAGTCTATGTATCAAAGTAGCTTGTTTAAATGCTGGAGCCCTCCAGAGAATCCCTCCAGGGCATATCTGTCTCTCCCCCACCTCTGCCTCCATGACTGCCAAACTGCACCTTTGAGAGTTCTTTTCTCCAGAAGCTGAATGGCACCATTTTATTAGGGGGAGGGAAAAAAGAGAAAATGTTCTATGATACTATCATCATCATCATCACAATGAACTGCAAATTATTTAAATGACATCAACAACTCAGACTGTGGACTTACTTCTCAGAGTGCAGCGCTGGCTTTACTATCCCTTGAATCTGCAGATGTGCTACGGTCTTTAAAATCCGTTTCATGCTTACCTAATTTGGAGTGAAGCACAGCTCTGTGAGAGCTTTAGGGATTGGGCCTACCCTGGCACTCTCGTGTGTCTGGAGTAACCTGCCCAAGGCATCTGCCACCTGAAGAGCAAAGCAGGGTACGGAAAAGCACAGGCTGCAGAGCAGCTCGAACTGCAGGGAGCCCATTCCTATCAGGAGTAACACGATGTCATGGTTTGACACTGGCACAATGCCAGCGCCCCCATGAAAATGTAACCTATCAATTGAATGCTGTGAAATGTGATCGAGAACAGAGCAAAGCAGGCCAAACTTAATAACAAGGGGAAAACTTTATTACATTACTACTACTATAAAAGGAAAAAAAAAGGGAGGAAAAAAACCACACACAAAATTTGAAATGAAAACCTTTCAAAACATTCCTCCTCCCACCACCCACCTCCAACAAACCACAGCGAGACACGATCGGATCCTTAATCAAGTCTTCACCCTTCAATATAATCAATACTGAGTCCATTGGGGGAGAGGGGAGTCCCCCTAGCACCATAGACCCCCAGGAAACATAGCTGCCACCTCTTGTGTTTCCATGTCACACATGGCACCGCCCAAACACACCGAGCCAGTGTGACGCTCTCCTCTCCATGTCACAGTGCTCTCACCACCGTGCATGGACGGAGACTGCTTATAGGGCCCCTTTAAGGATGCTTTGCCAAGGACCAACAGGAACAACAGTACAGTGTCTCATTTTAGGACTACAGTCCCCCCCATTTTCCCCTGGGGCTGGGGGTCCAAGAACAGAGATCGCCTTCTCTTCTTCTCTGAAGACGGAGGGCAGCCTCACACCCTCCTCCGCTTTCCTCTGTTCATCCCTGAACTGGTAGTTGCTGGAGGAGTTTCTTGGCTCACCATTGCATCCCCCTAAAATGCAGTCTCTCTTGAAGGAAGAATTGGTTCAGTCTATGGCTGACAAAAAGACTCCAGCCAACAGCCACTCCATCATCTGCCCCCAGCCTTCTTTCCCTAACAACTGAGGTCCCTGGCTGTCTCTCTTTCCTTCAAATTGAGGAGGAGCAATATTTCACAAAGCCTTCATTTCACAGGAAAGGGTTAAAATTCCTGGACTCCACAGATGGCTGAAATCTCTAGCCCAGGACGCTGTGCTGTCTTCCAGGCTGGGCATATTCCCCCCTCCTCCTCCTTCTCCTCTGCTGGCAAACTCCCGGGTGTCTGCAGGCTCTCTTTGTCTTTTCCTCTAGGCTGGGGGGGGGGAACAAAGACATCTCAGACGTTCTCCACCCTTCCGTCCGCAGGAACTGGCCCAGCTCGGTTTCAGACCCTTCACCCCCTGGCCTACCTCTGCAGGCCACATGGCTTCCCCTTCCCCACCCAGCTCATGGCTGGGCAGGAGAGGTTTGCACTCTCCAATGACCGGAACCAAAGAGAGCGAGTTCTCCTGGGAGTTCTGCTTTTAACCCCTCTGTGTTCTCAGAGGCGTGCCCACCTTCAATTGGTCACCCCAAGTGTCAGTATCCAAACCTGACCCCGGACTGGGCTGACCTCTTCCTTCCAAGAAAATTCTTTTCCCGTGTCAAACCACGACACATGACCATCCCACCTTAGGACTGGTTTTTGTGAGAAACAACTGCTCACTTTAAAATTTTTTAAATGTTTATTAAACATTTACAAAAACATAAGAGAAGGACTAATAAGGAAGAACAGGCCTGGGAAGGCCCCCTGCCCCATGGCTGCCTGCCAGGTGGCTGCCTCATCTTCAAGATTGATGCTTCACCTTTCACATTCCTGGAGGGTGCATCAGCCACCCTGGCCCCTCCCAAAGTCTGTCAGTCAACCCTTCTTTGCCCTTTATTGGTGGAATTTATTTCTTGTAGCTGCATTTGAAGGTCAGGTGTTGTCACGTCACGTCCCCCCAGCAACAAGCTTTTCCATTCCTAACTCTCCCATGCAAGGGGTATATGTCGACACCTATTGTGGTGGACCTCCACCTCAGGGAATGACGTGCATTGACTCCATGTTTGCAGAAGGCTGAACAAAAGCTTTATTAAGCTGTCCTATATTACACTATACTAAAAACTATACTACTGCTATACTGAAGAAAAACCTATGACACTTAGAGACAGTCCAACACAGAGTGGCTCCAGTTGGTCAAATGAAATCAAAACACCATCACCAGAGTCCAATGAAGAAATCCCTCTTTGGTAAACAATCTCCATTCCACATGTGCCAAACAACAGATGCAGCAAATGAAGATAATTGTTTTTCTTTCTCTGAGCTTTCTCACAGCCTTCCCCAGGATTTTCCTGGGAAAGTCTGTGTCTCTCACTATTCAAAGGATATGTGAATACCACACATGCCTTCTTTCTACCTGTCCTAGAAAGCCCACCTGTTCCAGGTGGGAACAATAGGGAGTGGGGGGGAAGGGGACTGTGGGGAGAAGACAGAACATCTAAACAACAAATCACAAAAACATAACTCTGCATTAGTAAAGCTTCTCTTAAGATACACACAATATTCATCCCTTAATTGCGAGAGCCAATCATCTCATTATCTATCTATTACAGTTTGGATGGAGACCAGAACTAATACCTTGCAAAAGGAAAAGAGGGTACAAAGGTCCCTGCAGTCCCCTGGCCTGGTAATCCAGCCAGTGGGGAAAGGAAGAGGGCAGCATGTGGCCAGGAGTTTAAAAGGAGGCTATGTCCTCCAAAACTTTGAGAGAGGAAACCCCAGCAGCAGATGTTCCCATGGACTCTCTCCCTTTATTCAAATAAAGATGCAGGGCTCCTCTGGCTCCCTTATGGACACTGGCTTTTCACAGCCTGGTTTGTATGCACACCCGTTTCCTTGTATCAGAGTATCACCAGCCTGCAGTGACTCCCTGCCACTCTGGTCTGCAGGAGAAATGGAACTAATTTCCATTAAGGCCCTCCCAGAGGGAAGGAAGAGCACACCCAGAGGAGACAAGCAACCCCTGCAGGCATCCAAACTTCTGCACCAGATGCCGAGTGAGTCGCAGAGGGGACGTAGTGGATGCATTTCCCTCAGCCTTCTGCTGAGACTCAGCAGCCGGGGGCTTGCTCTGCACATGTGTGTTGGATAATACACCAAGTTTATTTTTTTTTCATTTCTCTAGTCAGGATTGTTATGGACAAATTCAATTGGGGAGGCCAATTATAGATAAATCAATTAACAAGAATTTATTTAGCAAGCGGTATTAAGCAAAAGAACAGCGCTGGGTGGCCGGGGAGTCTCTGTTCTGCCACGGCGCACCTTCCCCCTTTTACCTTTTTGTTTTTATAGTCCCTTTTTTTTTTCTGGTTGACGTGTTTTCTCCCGATGTACTCTTCGCCGGTGCAATTGGTTGCTAGGGGGTGTTTTTTCTGCCCTTGGTGGTCATAGGAATGAAGGCTCCTCATCTTCCTTGCGGATGGTCCTTGGCCTAAAAGTTAACTTGTATATAATTAGTTACACAGTCTTCTATGCTAGTTGCATCTGCACAATTCTTAAGCAGAATACTTGCTGTTTACCCCCCTTTCTCCTTCTCCTCCCACATCTTGAGATTCCCTACTCCATTCAAATTCTTATCTCCTTTGATGCTCGTTTGATGAACAAAGACCTTTTTATTTATTACAATCCCTCCTTTTTCTCTTTACCAATTGGTTCATTAAAACACTTTAACTTTTGGTAGCTTAAGACCAGGATTTTATCTACTTTTGAATCTCTGGGCAATGCTTCATACCTATCTCTAATAAGCATTAGATGAGCTGCCTCTAGTCTTCCTTTTATAATGACTATGATTTTATTAAAAATGCAAGGTTTGAAAGTTAAACTTAGTAACAACAATATTATGGGACCAGCAATCTCCCTGATACAGAATTTCTCCTTGAGTGCCATACTCCAGAATTTTGCACCTCTCAGGGTACCATGAGACCTTTAGAAATTTATCTGGATGGGTGGCAGCCTAGGCGGTTGCTATGGCTTTACAGCCCTAATACTCACAGATATTCCCCAGGATAATTTCAATATCCACCCCCCCAGGATTGGAAATAGGACACCAATAGGTAGCCCGGAGTTCAGGTTTACTCCATCTCCACATAGAGTTTACCAAGTCCTCATTAGTAACAAAAAAAATGGGAGCTACAGTGGTGGCATTATGCTTAACAACTTTCCCTTGGTCTATTTTGGTCAGAGTCCAACCAACCCCTACCAGTTGCTCTATAACCAGCAAACACCATCCCTACCTTTTAATTAGGGTCACTGCCTGCATCTGCTGCTGGGGAAAACTGGGTGGTGTGCATAGTCCCCTTGACCAGGCCAGGTACAACATATAACTAATATGCACAGAATTTGCCAGCAAGGGTGGAGTCCAAAGTGCCCCAGGGTTTGATTATCATTATCTCCCCATTCCCAGTGTTTGTTTTGACCTGTTATTGTCGGGCTCACCTTTACCCTTGGGAGATCAGTATCCTTGAGGCAGTTCTTGAAATACCTTTGAATTGTCCCAGTCTGAGGGCTCTTTCCTCCACCGCTTCTTATCCTTCTACCTCGCGCACCGACTCGGTTGCTCCAAGCCGCGAGGCGCACCATCTTCTCGGCAGCAAGGATATTCTTCAGGAGGACCCTTACTCTGTTTTTGTTGCCTCTTTTTGAATGATTTCCAGATTTTATCCTTCACTTGTAGTGAGTCACACTGAATCCCAGGTAAAGTTTTCCAGCAATTCCCTTTTATAATTTGAACAATTAAGGGAATTGGTTCATTGGAGTGGAAACAACAATTTTCAGGTGTAGCCCCCTTAATAAACACTTCCCACCACTCTTGGGATTCCCTTGGTAGGGTCCCGTTCTCTTCTCCAATCGTTAGGACTGACTCTGTCAGTTCTAACTGATAACACCTTTACAAATACCCCTAGGAGAAGTGCCTCTATAACTATGGACCCACCACCATTCCTGGCAAATTTTACAAATAGAGCATACAAAAAGGTAACAATTACAATCCTTATTTGTACAATATACTCTAAATCATTAGTTATCGGATATCCATAGTCCAATATCTCACTCTACCAGCTGGTTCGTACAATTCTTACTGAGTCCATTCAGTCCATTTAAATGTGACCTTAAGGTCCCCGGGCTGGCTGGTTATTCTCCAGGGCTCTTCGGCAGCAGCAGGAATCGGTCCCTTTATTCGGCTCACATGGGTCCATCCCTCCTCGGCGGTTCTGCCTGCAGTTTCTGTAGTTAGTAAAACAACACAGGGGCCTTCCCAATTTGGGGTTAGTGAGGTTTCTTTCTAGATTTCTTATTAACACCTTATCACCTGGATTTATATTGTGGATTGCTAGGTCTAAAGGAGGTTGTTGCACTAGTAACCCAGCTCTTCTAGGCCCTTCCCGAGCCTTCATAAGTTGCCTGACATATTGGTTAATTTGTTGATTACTTATTTCAGGGTGATCTATAGGAGAATCCATGTCATACGGCATCCCATAAAGCATTTCAAATGGAGAAATTCCAATATCAGTTCTGGGCTGAGTTCCTATATTCCTATATTCCTATATTCCAAGGCTAAAGGTAAACATTTTACCCAAGATAATTGTGTTTCATACATCAATTTAGTTAGTTGTTTTTTAATTTTCCCATTTACCCTTTCCACTTTACCTGAGCTTTGTGGATGCCGGGGAGTATGATATTGCCACTTTGTTCCTAGAGCTGTAACTACTTCTTTAATTATTTTGGAGGCAAAGTGTGGCCCTCTGTCAGAGTCTATTACTTCTGCTAGTCTTTAGCAGGGGATTATCTCTTCTAATAGTATTTTTACTACTGTTTGTGTAGTTGCCCTGCAGGTAGGGAATACCTCTACAAAGTGAGTCAAGTGATCTATTATCACCAATAAGTGCTTATACCTTCCTACTTTAGGCAAATCAGTAAAATCGATTTGAATGTGGGAAAACGGTCTATGTGCCAATTCCCATCCCCCCATTTCCCACACCACTCAGGATTTCTCACACCTGGGTCTACTCCTGGGTCAGGGGTCTCTTCAGCCCCTCTAGAAATCTCAGCCCTCATTCTAGAGAGACTGCAGACTGTATAGAGAAAGCTTACCAGATTAAACACCAGGAAGATGGTCTCATTAACAGTCAGGGGAAACTGAACATTCTCTAATAGGGAGCTAAGAAATTCAGAGGAGAAGAAGGAAAGCAAAGGTTGAAAAGCCACATCCCCTGCTTCCCCTCTAACAAACTAGCTGCACAACCATGACTATGAGCCATGCATTCCTGGAACAGACTTCAGCACCTTTATAAACCCTCTGCAAGCCATTACACCCATGCCCAGCCCGATGGATATTCTGGTTAGTGCCCTTCTACTGCAAAAACTACATATTAGGGACCATACCAGAGCTATTCCTGGATAAAAAAATAAACCTAGGGACCAGAGAGGGATTAAGATCTCAGAAGACCCTAGGGACCAGAAACTCATGCAGGCCTCCACCCCAAGAGACACTATGAATTCAAACAACATAACCAGTAACTGCTCCATACCAAGACAAAGTAATTGGAACCAAAATATGATTACAACGGGGTTTTTTCCACTCTCTCAAGCCACAAGTTGGGCAGCAAAATATTTGTCCTAGTTTAGGGCAAATTTTGGAGAAAACCTCTGAAAGGAGCCCTCAGAAAACAAACCACACGGCCCATCCCCACCCACCTGGTTCGGGAAGAATTTTCTCTGAGAGAAATGGAAAAGAACCTGTTTATTTAACAAACAAAACCCTTCCCAGCACTAAAAAAATGAACAACATCAGATGACAACAAAACTCTTTCACCACTCTGAAGAGATGACAAATCCAGAAAGTCTCTCCTGGGAGTGGTCGCCCGGGTCTGGGCGCTGGGGATTGCTCTGGGCACTGGGGATGGCTGCTGCAGATCACAGAGCGCAGGCTCTCGGTGCTCCTCGGTGTTTCCCAGTCCCAGTCCGGAACAGGCTGGAGTGATATTCAGGAAAGGGAAAGGAAAAAAAAACAGTTTAGGGAAGAAATTGGACTGCTTAGCTAAACTAACTAACATACAAAAGCAAAGGCAAAAGCAGAAGCAAGCAAGCAAAGGAAAGCCACCAAGCAAAGCAAAACCAAGCCAGCCAGCACCAGCCTCATCTAGACAACAGACCATGGGGGAGGTGAGCCGGCTGGTAACAAGACAAAACAAACCTTCAGTTTCTGAGTCAGTTCTGAAAGTACAGAACATAATATCAAACATAAACAGAACACACTATTGGGGATACAATCATCGTAACGTCACCCTAGGACATTCCACCACTTATCTCCATATTGTCAAGATCATGTAAAAACTTCATCAAGTAAAAACTTCCATCTTTCACTTACTCATACACATTTCCTTCCATCTCACTTACTCAAATCTTCAACACTTACACATTTCTTTCTGTCTCATGTCTGTGTGTTTTCATGTACAGACACTGGCAATAACATCCAGCAAACAGTGATATTTGCATGAGTGTCACCCCACAATCAGATCTCCCTGAGGTACACATTGTGTTGCTCCATCTCTCTGCATTATCCACCATGTACAACCTGGTCCCTGAGCAAAGACAATCCCACAAATGAGTTTGTCTGTACTTGAGGCAGAATTGATCCACACTGTTTTACCTAACAAACCTCTGACATGTACCACTGGGACCTTACCTCCATCTAATATATTCAGGAACTCAGACTGGGCAGGACCTGCTTGATTGGTGGAAACTTGGCTGTTAACTAACCAGGTGGCCATTTCTAAATGTTGCTCCCAATTTTTGAAAGATCACCCACCCAATGCTTTTAAGGTGGTTTTTAATAGTCCATTGTACCTCTCCACTTTGCCTGCAGCTGGTGCATGGTAGGGGATGTGGTACACCCACTCAATGCCATGTTCCCTAGCCCAGGTGTTGATAAGGCTGTTCTTGAAATGAGTCCCATGGTCTGACTCAATCCTCTCAGGGGTACCATGCCTCCAAAGGACCTGCTTTTCAAGGCCCAGGATGGTGTTACGGGCTATAGCATTAGACACAGGGTAGCTTTCCAACCATCCAGTGGTGGCTTCTACCATGGTGAGCACGTAGCGCTTGCCTTGGCGTGTCTGGGGCAGTGTGATGTAGTCAATCTGCCAGGCCTCCCCATATTTGTACTTGGACCCCCGCCCACCATACCAGAGGGGCTTCATCTGCTTGGCCTGTTTGATGGCAGCACATGTCTTACAGTCATGGATCACCTGAGAAATATTGTCCATGGTTAGATCCACCCCTCAGTCTCATGCCCACTTGTAGGTGGCATCTCTGCCCTGATGACCTGAGGCATCACGGGCCCATCATGCTAGGAACAACTCCCCCTTGTGTTCCCAATCGAGGTCTATCTTTGATACCCCTATCTTTGCAGCCTGATCTACCTGCTGATTGTTTTGCTGCTCTTCATTAGCTCTGCTTCTGGGGACATGGACATCTACATGGCGAACCTTCACAGGTAACTTCTCTACCCAGGTACCCATATCTTTCCACTCTTCCGCAGCCCAAAGTGGTTTTCCTCTACACTGCCAGTTAGCCTCTTTCCACCTCTCCAGCCACCCCCACAGAGCATTAGCTACCATCCATGAATCAGTGTAGAGGTAGAGCTTTGGCCACTTCTCCTTTCCTGCAATGTCTAGGGCCAGTTGAACAGCTTTGAGTTCAGCAAGCTGGCTTGATCCACCTTCTCTTTCAGTGGCCTCTGCAACCCGTTGTGTGGGACTCCATACAGCTGCTTTCCACTTCTGATTCATCTCTACGATGCGACAAGAACTGTCAGTGAATAGAGCCTAATGTGTTTCCTCTGCTGGCAGTTGGTTGTATGGTGGAGCTTCTTCAGCCTGTGTCACTGGTTCTTCTTCTTCATCTGTGACACCAAAACTTTCACCTTTGGGCCAATTTGTAATTACTTACAAAATCCCAGGGCGATTCAGTTTACAAATATGGGCACGCTGCATGATGAGAGCAATCCACTTGCTCCGTGGAGCTCTGGTGGCATGGTGGGTGGAGGGAACCTTTGCTTTGAACATCCAGCCCAGTACTGGTAGTCGGGGTGCCAGGAGAAGTTGTGCTTCTGTACCAATCACCTCTGAGGCAGCCTGGACTCCCTCGTAAGCGGTCAAGATTTCCTTCTCTGTTGGGGTGTAGTTGGCTTCAGACCCTCTGCAGCTCCAACTCCAAAGTCCCAGTGGTCGGCCTCGAGTCTCATCAGGCACCTTCTGCCAAAGGCTCCAGGACAGACCATGGTTCCTGGCTGCAGAGTAGAGCACATTCTTCACATCTGGTCCTGTCCTGACTGGGCCAAGAGCTACTGCATGAGCAATTTCCTGCTTTATCTGGGCAAAAGCTTTCTGCTGTACAGGCCCCAGTGGAAATTGTTTTTCTTGTGGGTGACCATGTAGAGAGGGCTCAAGATGTGGCTGTACTTGGGAATGTGCATTCTCCAAAAACCTGTAGCATCTAGGAAAGCTTGTGTTTCCTTCTTGCTGGTCGGTGGAGCCATCACATTGATCTTTTTGATGACCTCAGAGGGAATCTGACGCCATCCATCTTGCAACTTTACTCCCAGGAATTGGATCTCTTGGGCAGGTCCTTTGACTTTGCTCTTCTTGATGGCAAAGCTGGCTTCCAGCAGAATCTGGATGATCCTCTCTCCTTCCTCAAATACTTCCATTGCCGTGTTGCCCCACACAATGATGCCATCCATGTACTGCAGGTGCTCTGGAGCTTCACCCTTTTCTAGTGCAGCCTGGATCAGTCCATGGCAGATGGTGGGGCTGTGCTTCCACCCTGGGGCAGTCGGTTCCAGGGGCACTGCACACCCCACCAGGTGAAAGCAAACTGAGGCCTGCCCTTTGCTGCCAGAGGAATGGAGAAAAACACTTTGGCAATGTCATCCATGGCATACCACTTTGCTGCCTTGGACTCCAGCTCGTGCTGGAGTTCCAGCATGTCCGGCACAGCAGCGGTCAGCAGTGGAGTCACTTCATTCAAGTCCACAGTCAATCTCCATTCTCTGTCAGAAAAGTGGGGCTTGCACAGGCCAAATGGGGCTGTTGAAGGGTGAGTGGGTTTTGCTGACCACCCCTTGGCTCTCCAGCTCATGGATCATGGATCATTCCAATTCATGTAGATGGGGATCCCAGCACCTTGATTTGTCTGATACTGCCAGTCGTGCACTGTTGAAGTAGCAATTGGTACTTGTTGCTCTTCCACCCTTAGGAGTCCTACTGCAGATGGGTTTTCTGGTAGTCCAGGCAAGGTGTTCAATTGCTTAATGTCCTCTGCCTCTGCAGCAGCTATGCCAAAAGCCCACCTGAGTCCCTTTGGGTCTCTGTAACATCTGTTCCGGAGGAAGTCTATGCCCAGAATACACAGGGCCTCTGGGCTGCTCACAATGGATGTTTCTGCTGCTCCTTCCCAGTCAGGCTCACCTCGGCTCCCACCAGGGTCAGTTGCTGTGATTCCCCTGTCACCCCGGCAATGGAAACAGGTTCTGCCCCCACGTGTCCCGATGGCATTAGGGTACATTGCACATGAGTATCAGCTAAGGCTTTATATTTTTGTGGTTCTGATGTGCCAGGCCATCGGATCCACACCATCCAGAAGATCCAGTTTTCCAGTGCCTCTTCCTGGCTAGAGGCAGGGCCCCTCTAACCCTGGTTATTATTTCTTTCCTGGCCGTACATGGTAGAGGTACCTTCAAGGGGATCTGACAGATCATACCCGGGAGCTTGGTCATGGGAGGCTGAGGCTACCTTCACTTTACTGGAATTCCCTTGGTTAGTGTTTCCCTCCTTGAGTGGATGCGCCCGCGCTGCCAGGACAGAAGTGGGTTTCCCATCCCACCTTTCTGTGTCTTCCCCATGGTCACACAGAAAGAATCACAGGCCGGCCCATGGGCTGTACCCTCTCTCGCTAGCTGGGGGATGTTGGGCTCTAACTTTGGGGAAAATTTGGGAAAGAACCTCCAAAGGGGTTCCTCTAGGAAACAGATTCAATCGGCACCTCTCCCCAACTGGTTCAGGAAAAAATACCCCTTTGGTGGAAAATGGAAAAAACTCTTTATTAAGCAAGAAAATCTAAAGAATATTAAACAATAAAACTTCTTGCTGCTCCAAAAGAGAGATGAACTCAGAAAGTCCCCTCCCTGGGCTGCAGTTTGGCTCACTTAGTCTCTTATACGTCCCTCTGGCACTGGAAATGCTGCGGCCCAGGCTGGGCCTGGTGGGCCACAGGTGTGAGCTGCTGTTGCTCTTCTGCGTGCTGAGTCCAGAGCAGGTTTGAGCAGGTCTGAAGAAAAGGAAAAGCCACAGTCCAGGGAACTTCTTTGCCTCAGCTAGCTAAAACTAACTAAAAGCAAAGGACAGCTCTGGTAAGTGAGCCGATGCAGGGTATTTTCCTGGCAGGTGGGTTTAGTCTCCACAAGCTGTTGCCCAAGCATGTGGAGAACACAGGGAACCCTCCTGATCCAAGGGGATCTTCACCATCACTCCCTTGGATCCTCACTCTTCCCCAAAAGGTTGGGGCATCCCCTGAGGGTACCCTCCACTCATCAGGAGGGTGCTTTTCTAGTCTCTTTCTTACCCAAAGCTGGGCTCTCCCCCAAAGGCTGGGGTATCCCATGAGGGCTGAGAGAGTAGAAAAGACAAGAATAGGGCAGCAATTTTCCATCAAACAATGACACGTTTATAAGAATAGGGGAGAATCTAATATTTTGCAAGAAGTTCCTGACATCCATGCACCTTGTTGAAATCCAGCTGCGTCGGGCTCCTCCCCTGTAAGTTCCCCTGTGGCTTCTGTGAAGCTCCCTGTACCCTCTGTCCCTCGGACTTCCCAAAACCCTACCCTATCCTCCCTTGGGGATGGTGTTGGCCACAGCACCCCAAGCGCCCTGCCGGACACTGTTCAGAGCTCTTGAGGGAACTGCAGTGCACCCGGCACTCCTTTCCAAGGTGGCGCTGGCCACGCTGCTTGGAACCCCCTTTCCTGCCTTGACCTTTCTTCTCCAGCCCCAAGTTTCCCTCCAGCCCCCCGCCTTCCGCAGAGGCCCCTGCAGGAATCGCCTGTGGGGGCCAGTGCCCTTTGTTGGAAGGTGGGGTTGGACCATCCCCATTTCTTATTCCGGCTCCTCCTCTGGGGGGAGGATCACCTATGGGGCCTCCCATCAGGGGACCCTCCTTCTTGGGAGATCACCCTCTTTTATGGAGGGACCTCCTTCGGAGGAAGGTGGAGCTGGAAACCCGCACCTGGAATCCTCCATTTTGTCTCTCCCTAGGATGGCGGCGCCCAGGTCCGTCCCCTTACCGATACCCCATAACACTTGTGGCAGTCACAAAAGTAATCAGATTTCTTCTTATGATCTAAATCAATTATGAATTCAATTGGTATTTAATTTTTGGAAGAATCTCCCCAAAGCCCTTGACCCTTCAAAGCCTTTGTGGAAACTGTTCAAGATCATTAACCTACAAGCTTTCACAGCTGAGATAAATGAAAAAAGGAGCCAAAAAGATCAGTTTAAAACATGTTTTAAGTATAGAAAAAAGAGACATGAAGCAAGTGTTTGCCCATCAAAGTCAAAAATTTGATTCACCTGTAAAAAGAAAGATCACACAAGAAAAACTGTCCAAATTACAAAAAAAACCCTACTATCATCATAATGAAAATAAAAATAAACAATTGAATGAATATAAGAACAAAATTATTCAAGAGTGACTGCCCAAGTTCCCCATCTATTTCCTTAATTATACCCTACCAAATGTTCCTTTTAATTTCAATATTGTCTTAAAGTTTTCACAGTATGCTTTGGAAAAAGAGTTCATTAATTTACCTGTAGGCTTTATTTAAACTTCATGATATTTGTTGATTTTTCTTTAACCATTTTCCCACATTTCCAACTAAATTTCTTGACTAAAAAATTGTTCATTATATTCTTGATACTTTAAAATAATCTGCTTGTTAAATTATATATTATAGAGAGAGGAATAATTCTGTCCAGTTAATACCCACAGTTGCATAAAATAACATGAGCAAGACCACATCTCCATTCGCTGATCACATCCTACAAGAGGAGTGACCTCCAAAATCACTTTCAAACCCCAGAAAATGCAGATTCCTCGGAGATTCATGCTTCAAGCTCAGTCTTACTTCAAGATAATTCCACTGCAATTCCTCCCCCCGACCCTGATTCCAAATATAATAACTTTGTACATTTTATATTAAATTTCTTATGCGAAGAAGATCCTTACCCCATGCGTTATGGTCACAAGTAGTTCATTTTTTCCTGATAATTTTTTAATTCTTTTCTGTTGCTGTAATAATTTGTCATATGCTAAAATCTGTTATATGATAGATTATGTATATGATATGTTACATAATAGATTCATAAATTTGTTTTGAACCCCAGAACTCTCCTCCCTTTTGTACAAAGAAACAGGGAGATGTTGTGGTGTGTTTTGCTTTGAATCCAAGGTTGCCCCCCGTTCTCCTGCCTAATCCACTTCCTTCCCAGTTGCCAATTTTCCCAAGCCCTTCCCTAACCTCCTCCCTTCCATGCTGTCAATCCTCCCTATCCCTACTCCTGTCTCTAGAGAGTTTGGTGTCTGTCTTGTTGTCCTCGATACCCCACTCCTTACTTTGTGTTATTTCCCTCCCCCCCATTTTCCCTGATAGGCTCATAGGCTATTTGCCCCACCTTATATTCCTCCCTTACCATATCTCACTGGTTCACTTTCCTACACCCGCCTCCTGAGTTGCTGTATAAAAACTTCTGTTCACCCCCTGCCAGTCTTGTCGGGGAGCCCAGGAATAAATCCATCTTGTTCTACACCAAGACCCGTGTCATCGCTGTCTGTCCCTGCGCCGGACCTGCCGATAGCTGGGAATTGCAGAGCTCGCAGGGGGACGGTCGCGCCCCTGCCGCAGCCGCCGAGCACGCCCCGCACAGCGCGCTGCAACACTCCTGGTTAGGTGGAGAAGTCCGAGCTGAGCGCAAAGGTGCAGATGGAGCAGCCGTGCACCAAAATGCTCGGTGGGAAGGATGATCCAGGACCCATATGCCTGGCAGCCTGAGCTTGCTCCAGGGGAAGGCCTTGGAGCAGATCCTCCCGAGTGTCATCCCACGGCATGTCAGGGAACCAGGGCGTCTGTAGGCGGGTGGGAAACTCTGCAGAGGGACGGGGAGAGCTGGGGCTCCTGCAGGGTGTTGAGGGTTTCTGTGCAGGAGTTTGGGGGGGTTGGTGTTGGTGGGTGTTGGGGAAGCTTTCCTGAACTGAGGATTCTTACTTGCCAGATTCTTCTGTGCCTTCGCTGCTAAGGTTTTTTTTGTGCTGAAGGCAATAACTTGAATGAGAAAATAATTTCAGCATGGAGTAAGAGCTTCTGACAGAGACCAAGTGTTGCCAGCAGTTGCTCCAGGTGTTCCTGCCCACAGCCCCTGCAGGCAGGAGCACAGTCCCCAGTGCACCTGGGCTTTGGCTCCCTCTGGCACAGAAGACCCCAGGGGCACAGGTCTCTGGGGCAGGAGATGGCACCAGCCCTGCCAGGGCTCGGGGGGGTGGCAGGTCTGCTTGGGCAGGGACTCTGCCTCACCTGCCGGTGTCAGCGTTCCACGGGCCCCAGGGCTCAGAGCAGCATTCCTGCCCTGGCCCACAGTTCCTTGTCCGTGTCACACCCGCGGGATTGGGATGGCCACCAGCCAGGACGTGTCCCATGGAGGCCGTGCCAGCTTCTGTGGAAGGCCCTGTGCCCTTCCCAGCGTGGCTGCATTGGCAGCCCTGGGCGCTCCTTCTGCTGCCCTGAGCCCGCAGAGCAGGGCAGCGTTTGCTGATGGTCTGAGCCGTTCCTAAAGACTCTGTTGGCCTGTCTTGGACACTTGGGGTGAGGGATTCCTTCCAACCTGAGCCATTTTGGGTGGGCTGGGGGTGCCCCTGGGCAGGAGGCAGCATGTGCAGGGGCCCTTTGTGACACACTGCAGCATGGTCACTATGGCATGGAACAGCGTGTCAAAGGGCCCTTTGTGACACGTGGTGACATAGGAGCTGCTGGTGACAAGGCCACGCCACAGTGCTCCGAGCACGTGACAGGACAGGACGGGACAGAGCAGTGCTGTGAGGAGCCCCCGCACAGCGCACTCGTTCATGTCTGACCCAGAGCTTTTCTGAGGTGTTATTGCTGCAGCTGACCTCGAGGCCAGACCACAGGACTTGCTGACCCGTGGCCTTCCCGAGGCTTCTCTTCTGCAGGTGCCCTCGAGGGCAGAGCGTGGGACTTGGTGCCCTGGAGGCATCTCCCATCCCTGCTGCCAGTGCCCTTGAGGCCAGAGCACAATCCTTGACAGGAGTCTCCCGTGCTTGTGGCAGGATCCCTCGAGACAGAGTGCAGGACTAGCTGTCCTGAGCCTTCCTGAGGCTTCTCTCTTGAAGGTGCCTTCCAGGCACAACTGCAAGACTTGCTGACTCGGAGCTTTTCCGAGACATCTCTCCTGGAAGGAGCCATAAATCCAGCAACTGACATGGAGCAGAGACCTCCAAGAGTGCCCAAGCTGGCCTGGGTGGAGGAAGAGGAAGAAGGCCCTGGACCTGCCCCTGCACACGAGACTGAAGAAGTGGTGCCATCCAAGCAGCTGCAGGAGGGTGAGTGGCAGAGCTGGGATGCTGGGCTGCAGGGCTGGTGGCTGCAGCCATCTTGGCCACATCCCATCCCATCCCATCCCATCCCATCCCATCCCATCCCATCCCATCCCATCCCATCCCATCCCATCCCATCCCCTGGGGCCGTGCCCATGGACAGGATGGAACAGGGGCCGGGCAGACACCCCACAGCCGTGCTCCGTGCCCTGGGCCGTCGCGGGGCTGTCCCTGCCTGGGCAGCGCAGGGCTGGGCTGTGTTCTCCGGCCTCTCCCACAGCCCCTCAGCTCGGGCTGCGCTCGCTCTTTGCCAGGTGCAGCCGTGCAGCGCACACGAGAGCAGAAACGCACCCGTGGCCGCTTCCGCAGAACAGCGCAGGTACCTGCAGCCATCCCCACCTGGGCTGGGCCTGCTGGCACCGCTCAGCCAAACACCAAGCTTGGAGCATTCCGTGGAACATCCCTGGCTTTCTGCCCTTCTCCTACAGCTGGTTTGCAAATTCATCAAGAGGATTCGGGAGGAAGAGACCGCCATGGGCACAGGGCTCAGAGCATATGCACCCATCTTCAAAACCAAGACCTCTGCTGCCCTGGCTGATATGCTGGTAGAGGAGGGGTTTTCCAATCCAAAGCAAGTAAGCAGTCTGTGGCCAGGGTTTGATCCTCCCAGGAATTGCTTGGCCTCCCAAGCCATGCCTGCTGCTCCATGGAAGCCTTTGAGGCCATGGCAGTGTGGTGGCAAGGGAAGCACTCCTCTGGAGGCTTTCCAAGTCTCCCCTGCCTTCTCCAGGTGCCGGCCATGGTGAGGTACATCCACCAGTGGCTCGAGGCCAACCAGTTTGCTGAGCACAGGCTGAACAGGACCCTGCTGGATCTCACCGAAGAACGGCCCGCTGACGTAGTAATGACACTCCTGCGTGTGGCCCCATCCTGTGACAGGTACGGGGCCCACCTGCCCAGAGGGCTCAGGGCTCCCCAGGCCATCAGCCTGCACAGCCTGTCCCAGGTGTCTGACCAACAGAGAGTCCCAGGGCCCTCTGGCTGCTCCCTTTGCCAGCCCTGGCACGTCAGCCCCCGAGCCTGCTGCCATGTTCCCTCGCTGCCCCTCAGGGGCCTGTCCCCACAGGGCTGGGCTGCCTGGCTGCTGCTGGAGAGGGGCAGTGGGCAGAGGCAGAGCTGGCAGCCAGCTCAGCTCCCCACTGCTGCCCAGGCCACGGTGCTGTGTCTCAGACCCCCCTGAGACGGTTCTCTGACCCCACAGAGCTGCTTTGACCATGTGGAAGAGCATCATGTGCTCGGTGAGGACTGCAGAACTGGCCATGCTCGTACTCCTCGATGTGCTGGGGAGCTGGCCAGAGCACAGCACGTGCACCTCCGATGGGGACAAATCGGGTGTCTTTGTCCTGGCTGTGAGTTTCTGCCTTTGCTGGCCCCAAGGCTATCTCTCCAGCAGTTCTCCATCCTCCCTTCCCCACGGCGTTTCCCTGCCTCAGGCGCTGGGCTGAAACCTGGCCTCGGGGCAGCTCCAGGGCCACCAGGCCCGGTGCTCCCCCTGCGTCTCTCCGGGCCTCTCCCTCCTGTGCTCGGGCCCTGCCACACGAACACCTCGGCACTGAGCCCTGTCTCAGGGGGCTTTGTCCTTTGCAGGCAACTGTGGTGATATGGAAGATCCTCCAGCTGCCCTGTGTGCCACATATGGTGACCGTCTATCTCCCCCACCTATTTGTGCATCTGCTCTTCCAAGTTCTCTTCAGCACTCTGGATATGCCAGAGGAGGTCGATACCTTCTGGAAGGGATGCCAGCAGCAATATGGCCTTGCCACCAGCCCCAACAGGTGCTCCATGCCAGTCCTCCTGTCCTTGCCACATTCCTGGGCAGGAGCCAGTGCTCCCAGCGTGACCTGGCCTTTGCTCTGCACACAGGTTTGCAGTGCAGACCCTGAAGTCCCTGCTCTGCGAAATGCAGCACGAGGATGCGGTGGTGGCAATGGAACACAAGTGTGGCTGGGACAAGCTGCTGTGTGCTGACACCTACCACCATGCCGTGGGTCTGCTGGCCAAGTGAGATCCCCCTTCTCCCCGCTGCCTCTGACATTTGTGCTCTGTGCCTGGGGTGCCCCACACAGTCCCTGGGGCCATGGGCCAGAGGGCCTTGTCACCGAGGCACAGCCAAGCAGACTGGAAAAGGCTGGGAGAGGAGGGTGCCCACAAGGCGCCACCTCCCAAATAGCCCAGGGGCCCTTGCAGGATGCTGGGGAAAGACCAGACCTCTGTGAGTCAGTCCTGGGAGAGGTTTGTCCCCCTGGCCCACAGTCTTGGTTACTTTGTCTCCTGCCAGGGAGATGTCCTGTGTCTCCATCCCCTTGTGCTCCCGGATCGCTCGCTACCTGCTCCGGCTGCTCAGCGCACAGGAGCCACGCTGGGAGCTGCCCGCCTTGGCGTTCTTTGTGGAGGTGAGCCTGAGGGCCAGCGCTGCCTCGCTCAGCTGCCTCCCGGCTCTCTGCCCTCTCGTAGCTGCAGCTGCCTGGGACGGAGCCCGCGCCCTGTGCTGCTGCCTGGGCTCAGCCCTGTGCGGTTCTGGGCTCCTGCTGGCCGGTCCCCTGTCACTGCCCTGTGCCTTTCAGGTCCTCAAGTGCCTGGACATGAGTGAACGCGGTGCTGACAGAGTCCTGCAAGTCTTGTCAAGGCACCTGCGGAGCGGGTGCAGGGAGAAGCGTCACCTGGTGCTCAGGGCCCTTCTGGATCTCATCAATGATCCTTTGATGGTGAGAAGGGGGCAGGGGCTGAAGCTGTGCTCAGGAATGCAGTCACTTGGGCTTGGCTGGGCTTTGGGCACTGGGCCAGCTGCTCCCAGCTCTCCTGCCTCCTGCTTCAGCTGCCCAAGTGCTTCAGAACAGCCCTTTGGCCTCTAGGCCCTGCGGCAGCAGGATGGCCTTTCACAAATTTGTGTTCCGCACAGAGCAAAAAAATGTGGAGCCTGACTGAAGGTCTTGTGGAGCTCCTGTGGGACGCAGATGGAGAGATAGTTAGCATGACAGCCACGCTCCTCAACTTTATCATCTTGGACAAGGACATGCTGATACCCAGCCCCATCGCACTGCAGCTGGTTGAGGCGCTCCTGCCACTCCTTGACCACGTAAGGCTCCCTGCCCCCAGCCATGGCCACTGGCTGCTGCTCGGACACTTTGTGCCCTGCAGATTTGCAGGCACCATGCTGAGCCCCATACAGCCAATGCTGAGGTCTTTTTCCTTCCCTTCATACAGGACAATAGCCAGGTGAAGCTGCTCTCCATAGTGCTCCTTGGAACACTGGTGACTCTTCCACAGGAAAAGGAAAAAGAGGCCCTGATGACACATGTGCACCAGAGCCTGCTGCCACTCTTCTTCCACTGCCATGATGAGAATCAGCGAGTGGCACAGGTGAGGACTCCTGGGCTGCTGCTGTTTCCCCGGGAGGGGCTGGGCTGGCCCTGCCCTGGCGCCTCGCAGGCTGCAGCCTCCTCCAGGCCCTGGCACAGGGACACAGGTCCTGCGCCCTGGGCTCTGGGGCCATCTCTGCATCTCTGCTGCTCTCCAGGCTTCGCAGGAAACACTGCTTGGTGCGGCCGAGTTCCTGAAGAGGAGTGAACTTCAAAAACTGGTGAAGAGCAAGAAGCTGTGGAAGTTCACCGAGTGGCTGGTAAGGAGGGCCGGGAAGCCGCAGCCCCAGCCTGGAGCAGCCCCTGAGCGCGGTGCTCGGTGTGCGGGCTGGCAGCTGTGCCCCTGCCCGCTGCTGCAGCCCGAGGCCGCGCGGGCTCTGCTCCAGGCTCCTGCGGCCCCAGCCGGGTGCCCATGGAGCCCCGGCCCGGGGGGCTGCGGGGCGGCACCGCGACTCCCCGGGCAGCAGCCGGCCCTCTGCCCCTCCAGAGCCCGGCGCCGGCGGCTGCTGGCCGCGCCTCAGGGCTGTGCGGGCAGGGGAGGCCGGGGCTGGCACGGGGAGCGCCCGGCCCAGGGGCTGAGCCCACGCCAACCCTTCCCTGCTGCCGCTCTCTGCAGCTGGCAGAGGACAGGAGCAGAGTGGCCGAGCACCTGCGCCGGGCCCTGCCCTACCTGCGGAACCTCCAGGAGCCCCTGCGAGAGGCGGCCGTCAGGTTCATGGGTGAGCCACGAGCCCGGGCTCCCTCCCCGCCCCGCCGCAGCTCGGCCCCAGCCCCGGCTGCTGCCCCGGCAGCGCCACCCGGGCCGGTGCCGCGGAGCCCCGCCTGCCCTGGGCGCTGCTGCCGCCCTCTCCAGCCGTGCCCTGGGGCGGCAGCGAGCGGCGAGGGCCCGGCCCGAGCCCTGCCGGGCCAGGAGGCCGTGTGGGCACAGGGCTGGCGGCGCCGCTGGCAGGGAGCTGTGCCCTGGGCTGACAGGCTCTGTGTTCCCAGGGACGGCCGGGCGGCACCTGAGGGGGAGGAATGAAGAGCTCCAGATCATCTCTGAGGGTGAGTGAGGGCAGCGGGCTGCCAGCAGGGGCTGCCGGGGGAGCTGCGAGCCCTGCCCCGGCTGCGGAGGGCTCTGCTCCCTGTGCGGACCAGGGCCGGTGTGGGCAGTGCACACAGAGCTTTCAGGGCACCTGGGGGATTCGTGGCCAGCAGCTTCGTGCTGATCCGGCTGGTCCCTGCTCCCTGCTGGCCATGGCCAGAGCCGGCTGGAATGGCCCTGGCACAGAGTCCCCTCGGGTCCCCTCAGATGTGGGAACTGACCATGGCTCTGTTCCTCTCTCTTTCAGCCCTTGAAGGAATGGCAAATGACATCAGTGTCGCCATCAGAAGCCTGGCAGTTCAAACATTGTACGTCCTCCAGGCAGTAGAGCGAGCTCGATATTCCATCATCGACAACCTGCATGATCGGCTCTGCAGGGCATGGCGGAGATGGCCTCGTCTGTGGGGGCTCGGCTGGCTGCGCTGCTTGAGCTCTGCAGAGAGCTGATCCCTGAGGCTCTGTCTACTGGGGCCACCTGAGCCCGCAGGAATGCTTCATTTATTCAAGATTGTTCTTTCCTTCTTTTTGTTTTTCTTTAGCATATAAATATAGGATGTGTTGTAATAGACAGACTGCCAGGATCTTTCTTTTGCTGCCCAGGTTCTGCAGGGTCTAGGGGAAGAGGGAGAAAAGGGTTCCTAGGCTCAGCAAGCTGCCCAGGTATTCAGGGTTGCAGGGAAAATGGCCAGAAGCCCCTTGGCCTTTGGTGGCTCTGCTGAAGCCTTTGTGCTGCCCACAGAGCAGATGGGCAGGGGCTGGAGCTGTGGGGATCTCTGTGAGAGTGGTGCCTGGAGATGGCCACAAGCCCTGTCCCAGGCAGGAAGCGCCATCCGTGTCCTCCTGCCCGTGTGTTGCTGGCTGGATTGCTGAGGGCTCCCAGGTGCCTCTTGGTGGGGCTCCTCTGGAGCTCCTGTGGGGCTGTGGCGCTGCAGCCGGGCAGGTTGGCCGGGCTGGGGAGACCCTGAGGGGACGGGGCCACGAAGGGATGAGGGGCTGCGGAAGCCCTGACAGGACAAGGCAGTGGGAAGGCACAGGGGGGACACGTGAGGAAGTGGGTAACATTGGCTCAGGGAGGAAAGTGGGTTGGAGCCAAAGAGACCACTCACCCCGATGTTGGTGTGGCAAACAGAGCACGTTTATTCCCGAACCCTTCCTTCCAAAGGGCCTTTGAAATACCCAGTCTGGATGCTTTCACTGAAATAAATGGGCCAGGAGACCTGCTACTTTTTAAGGCCTTTATTAATAGTGACCAGCTCTGGGTGGGGGCCCATGGGGTCGTGCACACCACCGCTGCTCCCACTTGGCGACGCTGAGGAGGAGGAGATCGGGTCTGCTAGGCAGCAGAACCGGGGATTCCGTCCTCTCGGGCGTGCCCAGGAAGGCAATTTGCGGCTCGTTGCCTGGGGTCCTGATTCCGCAGTCGCACTGTTTACATTAGGGCGGTGTTCCGGTTTGAAAGTAAAACCAGTGAGAGACTCTAAGTCAGAAATACAAATTATTGGAAAAAGGGGAAAAGGACAAAAATACATGCAATAATACAAAGGGAAAGGCTACTGACAAAGTCAGAATACAACCTGGCCAGCGTGCTGGTAGCAGTTCGAATTGGAGTAGCTGCAGTCCTCTTGGGATGGCAGATGTAGTTGCTGTGTTTTCTCAGAGAACCTGTGAAAAGGCTCTCCTCTGTCTAGAAATCTCCACTTTTATCCAGGTGGGAATGCCTAGCTCCTCCCCTTGGGCAGAGCATCTCACAATGGGTTATTATGAGTCACAAGGTGTGTCCTTAATTACCTCCTCCTCCTGGACAGTGTTATTTCTGAGTCATGTGGCCAGGCATTGATGGGGCCATTAACAGCAGATAAGGAAAACTGCCCCAAGGCAACTCCTACTCAGATAGTAATTGGAAAATGTTTTTTTTTTTAAATCTTGGACAGGTGGCATGTCAGCGGCTACTCCACGGGTCTGGCAATGTCCGGGACCTCTTGACAATTGTCCGATCCAGTCCATGGCCCCGAATTTGGTGTGGCTCATTGTCCTTGGGGCTCTTTTCGGGATTTCGCGCTCGGTTCGCGATTTGCATATTACCAGAGACGGCGCGGCCGCCATTTTGGGGAGCAGCGGCGGTAAAATCCCAGCGGTCACAAAGTGAAGGGCAAGCGGGGCAAGGGGGAATCAAAACAAGGGTGCACATAAGTCGATTTTAACGGGGTTTGAACAGTTAAGAGCATTTTAATTAACATTTTCAATATAAAACTGAATTTATTCATAACAGTCTGATCTCTGTGCCCCTTCAGATTCTGGCCTGAGCAATGCCTGCAGCCTTGGGAGAGATGTGATGGGCCAGGCCCCTGTCAGTCAAACCAGGGCTGGTACATTCACCCCGTACAAGCCAGCCTGCACGGTGACACACGGCAACAGAGTGCGAGGCACAGCTCCAGGAGCTCCCCGTGAACCTCAGCTCTGGGACCACTGTCTGCCCCAAGCTTCAGGGGCTGCAGTGGGAGCCTGGCTGGGCTCTGCCCTGGGGCCATCCTGCAGGGACAGCTGCAAACCACCTGCAGCTTTGGGAATGGCATTAGTGCCTATGGTGGGGGGGAAAGCTGCAAGTCCTTGACTGCTGTCTTGTGTTGCTGAGAAGAGGAAGGACATCTCGGAACTGGGGATGCTGTATTTGAGGTCAAGCGAGCAACTTTGTGGTAGGGGAGCTGCGTGGGCCTAAAGGACCCAGGGGTGCCGGTCAAGAGCAGCTGAAGTTGGGCCAGTGCCTGCCCAGGTGGCCAAGAAGGCCAAGGATGCCCTGGCCTGTGTCAGCAGCAGTGGGGCTGCAGGAGCAGGGCAGTGACCATCCCCCTGGGCTGGGCAGCTCTGCGGCCATAGCTGGGAGTGCTGTGTCCACTTGTGGGCCCCTCTGAAGCAGAAAGTCCTTGAGGGGCTGGAGCATGTGAAGAGAAGGACACGGGAGCTGGGGAAGGCTGTGGAGTGCAAGGCCAAGGAGGAGGTGCTGAGGAAGCTTTAGCCTGGAAAACGGGAGGCTCATGAGGGACCTTCAGATCCACAGATCCGTACATGACAGTGCTCACCACAAGGGCTGTTTCCCTGCCAAATATGTGTCACTTCATCCAAGTGCTTTAGCCACCTGAGGAAGGGACACTTCCAACTTGTAGTTTGTTGGTTTGCTAGGAGGAGAAGCCCCGCCCATTTTCTCTCTTTCCAGCAAGTAAAGAGTCTCCTGCACAACCTTTCCTGCCCTTTTCATGCACTGCATGGGATTCTGATCCAGTTTGAGTTTTCCTTTTCTGCCACAGCAGTAACAAAGTCTGTGCTGGCTATCTCCTGCTTTTCCATTTCAAAGCTTTCAAAAGCTAAAAGCCGCATTGTGCAGAGGCACCATTGCTTGCTGATGGCAGCCAGGGAGGACTATCAAATTCATAGAGTTCATCAAATAGAGTTCTGTTGAGTTAGCCCATTTTAATCTGGTCGGAGAGACTTAGAGTCCCATCGCTAACAAAGTCACTGATTTCTCCTTGGAAGTGGTGTTTGTGGATGCGAGGAGGAACGAGGTCATAAATGAGAGGTAACGGCCTGTCCCTCATGCTTCTCTCTTGCCGCAGATGGCAGAAGGAACAGCGGTTTCTGCCCCAGCTCCCTCTGCTCCTGGAGAAGAGGCCAAAGAGGGGCAAAATGAGCAAGACGACCACAAGCCGACAGCTGTGGCAGCAGCAGAGCCAGATGGTACGTGCTGTGTACGTCTGGTTATTTCTTTTCTGAGGGTCGGTGTATTGAGTGCAGCTGTCAGCAGAGCTGTACCCAATGCTCCTCCTGAGTTTGGTGTCACAGGGCCATTAAGGACTCCCCAGAGGAAGTGCTGTGCTCCGAGGCAGCGAGAGCGCTCTGGGTGTTCCTGCTGCCTCTGGAGGCAGCTTGGACTGGCTTGGCTTTGCCTGAGATTTCCTCTCTGCTAAAGGCTGAAGCAGGGATTTTTCTTGGATCAGCAGAAGGCTGTGACCTAGCAAATCATCTAGGCAAGTCCTGCATGCTAGTGGCAAACCTGAAGAGATTTTTTAGCTTCCTTAATTCCCATTAGAATCCTGACTTCCAACCAGTCATCAGAGCAAAAAAAATCTTCACAGAAATTTACTGGTTTTGGAGTTTTGTCTTTTTGGTTGGGGATTTTTTTGGGGGTCAGGGCAGGGGGAGGTGTGGATGTGTGTGGTTTTGTTTTGGTTTTGTGGGGTTGGTTTTGGTTTTGTGCTTTTTGTGGGGTTTTTGGTTTTGTTTGTTTGTGGGTGGTTTTTTTGGTGGAATTGCTTTTTCTCCATCCTGAAGGAGCTCTTCTGCCCCACATGTCTTACTGATGTCATTTTTATGACATTTTTATGTTGCTACTACTACTACATCTACAGTTTATTTTTTAATGAGAATGCCATATTTTTGTCAATAAGAACTACTTTGAAAGAGCTTTGGTTTCAAGGACGAAGAGAGAGCAGGAGGTGTTTTCCATGTGTCCCCAAAGGAAAACCAGCTACTTTTATAACAATCAGTATTTCATATCCTAGTTTTATACTTCTAAAGATGTGTCCAAGAGACACATCGAAGTGGCATGAATAGAAAAAACTGTACTGCAGGCATTTCTCAGGAGACAGCCTCCAGCCCAGCCATGGTATATTCCTCAGATCCATGGCACTTTTTCATACCTGATTTCCACTCTTTCCCATGACTGTTAGAATCCTACCCATTGGCCCAAGCCCTGCTCACATCCGTCTCTAGGAAAACACATCAAGTCCTCTGGTGTTAGAGGAAAATGCCGCGGGAGACAAGACTCATGATATCATGATCATCAAGTCTCAGTTTATTGTAACAGATTACATAGTTTATATATGTTCGTTAATTAGCTCATACATATTGCAAAAGCCAAGCTCATGATTGGTTGCTATGTGACTTGTACTATTATCTTAAAAGTATCGTTATGATCGATACATGCCTGTCCGGCTGGCCTTGCAGTTAGAACAGCTTAGTACCCCCTTTGTTCTTCTCTATCTACTTCTACATACTAAGCAATTTCAATATCCTGCTTTCTGCACATCATCTATTCTTCAGGGCCATGCGAACTTTGCAGCAGTCACGTAGCCCTCCCTATTTGGATTAACTTTACAGTATCATGTCCCTTGTCGTTCAACCATTCCTCTGTCAGGCTCTCTTCATCTCCCCCGTTTTCCTTTTGGACAAGAAGGTGTGCATTCAGCATTTTCTGCAAAAGCTGCTGCATCAAGCCTTGTAAGCAAGTAAACACACAGGGCAAGACAAGCAAAAGTATCACAATTATGCTTAGAACTATTATGCCATATTTGATGATGTCCCTCAACCATGGTCCAATCCCCAATCCTTTCAGCCAGCCTTCCAAGCCCAATCCGTCCTCCACCTTCAACTGTTGAGTTAGCTCGGTCAATTTTCGTATTTGCTTATGGATGGATGTAGAGTGGTCAGATAAGTTCATACAGCACATTCCTTCAAATTCCTCACAACCATGACCTTGGGCTAGTAATAGGAAATCTATAGCCGCCCTATTCTGCAGTGTGGCATGTCTTACTGAGTCTACATCCAAAAGCATGTCACTTAAGGCCTTCGATGTAGCATTTGTCTGTTTAGCTAGCCAGCACCCCAGCTTGTTGAGTTGAGCTAATGCTCCTGCTGAGGCAACACCAGGGGCTAGGAAAGAGGCAGCAATAATCGCCTCAGGGGACCAAAATCTAACATTATCTTGACAGTTACTGGCAAAGTTATGTACACTGCGTCGCAATCTGCTGCCATGATAACGCCGAGCCATGTCTAATATCATTGATGTGTTGGGTGTCAGCAATGACAATCTTCCTAACGAACAAGGGCCTCCCTTTATTCTGGAAGGTATGCCAGCCCAAGCTCTGTCACCACAAATAAAGAATATTCCTCGGGGCAAAGAAAGCGGATTATTTGTTGACTTTGAAACCTTTTTGGCCGTGTACTGACACCAGATACTACTGTTTCTGTAAATTGGCAAAGTGGAATTAACGACAATTGCAGACTCATTGATTCCCTGTTGCTTGCTTGTCCAGTTAAAGTACAAACAGCAATCCATGCCAACTGCCCCCAGTAGCTCTAGCTCCTGGGGTTCTGCCGGGGCGATCGGTAAGTAGGGCACCCACCTGTCCCAATTATCTACAGTAGTATTCAAATTTAAATTATCGCAAGTTGGAACACGTGTAGGACATGGCCATGTATCCAATGGTAGACCGACTAGGCAGGTGGAGAACGGATTGCCTGGGGAAGATAAAGCAAGACAGATGGACTCTTGCCCTGTTAGATTTGCCATTGTGACCCATACATTTGTTTTAGGTTGAGGTGGGACGTATGCCTGCACACTTAGCAGCACGGCTGCGATGACGAAACCTCCTACACTGCGTGTCCCATTCGTCTGGGTCAACTTGCCACTGAATGGGGATGCCAATACCATTCTGACAACAGGAATCTATAATCCCTGTCCTTTTAACACCTAGAATTTTCTCTACTAAGTGCTGTACCCTCCAAGCTAGCCTTCTTAATTCCAGGTCTTCTCTATTTTCTATTAATCTCAGGCTCTCCCTGATAGGCTGACCTGTTAATCGTGTTAAAGCGCGCTGTGGTGAGTCAAAGCTCCACTGGCGCTGACAGGTAAGACACCAGAATGCAGAGGTAAGGTGGTGCTGATGAATCCACCAACGATGAGAGCACCCTCCACAATATATTTTTACCCAAGATTGGTGGTCATAACTATTGCAAGTCAAGCAAGCAAGCGGACAACAGCGGTCAAAGTCTCTAGCTAACTGAGGCAAGAGGCAGTCTTCAACTTCTCTCTCCGAGTCAAACAGGAATTTAATCTGAAACTCTTCTTCTAATTCATACAGGATCCTGGAGATCGTCCTCTGTAGGCGCTGCCTCCTTCTCTGCTCCGGGCTGGTCATTGGTGGGCCGCACCCACTTAGCTGGGACCCACACAGTACCTGTTGGTGTAGAAACACAGAGATAGCCCCTGCCCCAGTATAATACTTTGGCTGGACCTTGCCAAATCCCTGTTTTTGGATCTCTATACCTGACTACCATTTGCGGAGGGGTAGGGGCTTTAGAGGCAAAGTGAGTAATTGCTGCGGGTAACCCCCCATCTCCAAAAATACATAAGTGATTAAGCACAAACAGGCATTTCAATAACCTATCCTGCACGCTGACTGTATCAATGTATTTTTCCAGATATTGTTTAAGAGTTCCATTGGCTCTCTCTACTATTGCCTGTCCAGTAGGGGAGTTTGCAATCCCTGTAACGTGTGTGATGTTCCATGTTTGCATAAAGCGGGCAACACGTTTACTGCAATAAGCAGGGCCATTATCAGTCTTGATCTTCTGAGGCACTCCCATGACTGCGATACAGCTGCTGAGATGTCGCTCCACATGAAGGGCCCGTTCTCCTGTCTGAGCAGTAGCCCATATATAATGGCTGTAAGTATCAATAGTCACATGGACGTACTTCAAACGACCAAAACTAGGTACATGGGTGACATCCATCTGCCAAAGTTCATTAGCTTGCAGGCCTCGCGGATTTACTCCTATTCCCAGGCCCACTCCTCTGTTGTGATGGCTACATATGGGGCAAGCCTTAACAATAGCTCTAGCTTCTTGTAGTGGAATACGGAACTCCTGTGATAGGCCTTTGGCATTCTGATGAAAGATAGCATGGTTCTCTCGGGCCATTGTTTGCCGTGGAAGTACTACATGATGAGCAATTGACACTGACACTAATTTGTCGGCTCTGGCATTGCCTGCTCCCAGTCCTTCATTCCATTTGTGGCTGCGGACATGTATGATAGAATATGCCTCCCTTCTGTTCCTTAAGGCGCGCTTTAATTGAAGAAAGAGCTCGTAAAGACGCTGATTTTGGACCTCCTTGATGGCGGCATCTTCAATCCTTGATGCCACTCCTACGACATAGAGTGAGTCAGAAACAACGTTCAGCGGCCCCAACAAGTGAGACACTGCCCAAATAACTGCCCTTAACTCCAATGTCTGTAAGTTGTCCTGAAATGTTGCTTCCAGTATCTGGTAATGCCATTGTTGTTCTGTCTTCCAGACCACAGCCGCTCTGCGTGATTTGCGGCCTGCGTCTGTGAAAGCTGTAATGGCATTTGAGATAGGCTTCTCCTTTCTGAGGGGTTTCTGTATCCATGTCCATTTTCCTACCCATTGTAATTGTTTGGGTGTAAGGGGTCCTGTACTAACAGTAGCTGCAGATGAGAGCAATGCTTCGGCAAGGGGTGCAGAGTTTAGAAGGTACCAGTCCAAAGTGGGTTTTTCCATGGGTATATTGATTTTTACTGGTTCTGAACCACTTATCTCTAAAATACGAGTACGTCCCTTCTTGATAAGTGTTGCCAGGCTGTCGACCTTGGAGGTTACTGTTCTTTTTTGCTGTAATGGGGGTGAGATCCATTCTAGCACCACTGTCTCCCCCGTTTTCTTTTCATGCTGGGTGACAGCCCCTAATAGGTGGTCCTCAGTGTTCCAAATGGTCAAATGTAAAGGAAGATCAGGATCAAGACGTCTCACAAAACCAGTAGAGATGCAGTGTGTAATGTCGTGTAAAGCACGACGTTGATCTGACGTCAGGCGAACTGGAGTGCAGGGATCGGTTCCTTTGAGGAGTGGGCGCAGTTTGTCTAAAAGGATATTAGGAATTCCAGTAACTGGCTTGAGCCATTGTAGGTCGCCCAAAAGCCTTTGCGCTTCATGCAAGGTGTTGACTGATGACTGGATAGATAGCTTCTGTGGTGTAACTCGCTGTTGAGTGATCGTCCATCCCAAGTATTTCCATGGAGCAGAAAATTGAATTTTGTTGGGTGCAATGACAAGAGAAGACTTCTCTAAGGTATGCAGGATATCATGGATTTGAGAGTCTAAAAAGGGGGTTGCTTGTGCGAACAGAATATCATCCATGTAGTGATAGATGATGGTATCGGGCATGCGTTGTCGCAGTGGCTGAAGTGCTGCATCCACATATAGCTGACAAATTGTGGGCGAATTACGCATTCCTTGTGGCAAAACCGTCCATTCAAATCTCCTGGCTGGCTCGCCATGATTGAGGGCAGGGAGAGTAAAGGCAAACCTTTTAGTATCTGCAGGGTGCAGAGCAATAGTAAAGAAGCAGTCTTTCAAATCTATAACTAAGATGGGCCATTCTTGTGGTAACATAGCAGGATTCGGCATCCCAGGTTGCAGTGCTCCCATAGGTTCCATCTGATCATTTACTGCTCTGAGATCATGCAAGAGCCGGTAATTGCCCGACTTTTTCTTGATAACAAAGATCGGAGTGTTCCAAGGGCTTGTGGATGGTCTAAGATGTCCCTGCTTGTATTGTTCATCAACCAACAAATGTGCCTGCTCCAGACTTTCCCGTTTCAAAGGCCATTGCTTAACTACCACAGGCTCGTTAGTAGTCCATGTAAGTGGTAGCGGGAAGATCCAAGCAATGGCCGTCACTGAAAAGAATGATCGTTGGTAAGGACGAGGCCCAGCTGGGCCAGAACATCACGGCCAATCAAGCATTGAACAGCGGGTGGTAAGGTTGTTATAGAGAGCGCTGCAGACGCCTGTCTCCCTTCAATTTCAACAGTCAGCACTGGGGTGCGGCTTGCGAGTGTCATTCCGCCGATGCCGCTCACCGTGGTTGCTGTGGGCTGGGTGGGCCAAGACGCAGGCCAATGACCTGGGTCAATAATGCTGGTATCTGCGCCCGTATCCAGAAGTCCTTTAAGCACAATGCTGTGTCCCTGATGGATCAAGCGACAGGATTTCCTGGGGCGGGTGTTGAGATCCAAGGTAAGCAATGCGAGACCTCCTGTTGAGCCAAATCCCTCTGGAGTCCTGGGGACTTGGGATATAGGTTCCAATCCTTTGGTCATTTGTGGCAGTGGGATTAATTGAGCAATCCTTTGACCTTTTGGTACTGTCACGGGGGGATATGGCGTATGAGCAATGATCATGATTTCGCCGCAGCAGTCGGCATCGATGATCCCTGGTTCCACAAAGAGGCCCAAAATAGAGGCTGAAGAGCGGCCAATAATGAGTCCTCCCATAGCTTGTCCGTGTATTCGCAAGGGGCCATGGATTCCAGTTGGAATTTTATGTGGTCTTGAAGTTAGGAGATCAGTGTCTACTGCGGCTGCCAAGTCCAGGCCGAGGCTCCCGCAGGTGGCAGGCTGGAATTGCTGAGTGGCTTCATTTCTGCAGCTGCTATTTGTGTCCCGGCGCGGCCGCTGATCGCGCTGCTCCTGAAGTTTCCCTGCTTCCTTTTGCATGCGTTAGAGTTGTGGGTGTTTGATTGGCATCTGCCACACCAGACTCCTGTTGCTCCGCATTCCCTTCGAGTGTGACCTAAGCTTCCACAGCGGTAGCATTTTACACGTGCCCCCCCGGTAGTATTAGAATGGGGGCGGCCAGCCGTAGCCTGAAGGGGAGCAAGGGCTGCTAAAACCTGATTTTGAGAAGCTAAAACCTGATTTTGAGAGCTTGCCTGTTCTCGTAATCCCTGTCCTATCTCTTGCAAAGCATTAACCAATAGTGCCTGAGTTCCAACTGGTACTGAAGCAGCCTTTTCTAACAATGCTTGGACAGTCCAATCCCCAGGGATAGAAGTAATCAAATTTCTAGTTGTGGGATTGCTATTCTGGAGTATGCACTGCTTAAGTAGGGCATCCTGCATATGATCAGCCACCCCTGCTTTGGACAACGCCTCCATTATTTTATCTACGAATGTGCCAAGAGGCTCCTCCCTGCCTTGTTTAATCCCCATATACATTGGAATTCCACCCGGGGTCTTGACTTTGTCTATGGCTCTTCTTGCCACCACTGTTGCTTCTCTTAATTTGTCAGGTCCTAGTGCTGCCTGTTGTTCTAAGCGTACATGATTACCCTGTCCCATGAGCTCGGCTACAGTAAGCCCTGCCAAAGGATCCCCCTGAGCCCTTGGTAAATTGGCACTTCTCTCCGCTTCCTCTCTCCAGCGTGCCTCAAAAAGTAAGCGTTGATGCGGCGTGAAGATCAATTTGGCCATTCCCCTAACATCGGAAGGCAATAAAGTGTGAGCATTAAAAATAAAATCAAGCATTTGCCTGGCAGGCTCACTGGCGATACCATAGCTCCCCACAGTGGCGCGCAGCTGTGTCAACAGTTTCCAGTCCATGCTCTGGACCTGCGCAGTGTACCCCCCGTCGCCATTCGGCGAAAATATCACCGGAAACGCAAGGGTTTCCTGTGCTGCCGTGAAGAGCTCAGCGTCCCCCGTCTGCATGCCCTCCTGTGCAATAGCAGCCCATAACTCACGTCTTCCCTTAGCCATGGCCTCCACGAGGTCAGAATCTGCCCTAGGGACAGGCGCCTGGCCGGGAGACGGCGGATGCCGCGAGGAGGGTGCTACGGTAACATTTTGAATCGCCGGAGGGGGACGCGACGGTGGGGGTAGAGGGGGAGCTGATGGCAGCACCTCAATGCCACTAGTATCTGTGGGCGGTGCAGGCATTTCAGGAGCAGAGATGGGGACAGGGAAATTTGTAAGGACCGGAGGGTTAGGCTCACTAGAAGAAAGCGAGGGTTCATATTCCTTATTTTTTTCCCGGGCTGTCCGTATCCCTTCCACCGCCTTCTTTTCTGCCTGACACATTAGCAATTCACTATGAACTACCCGCCAAAGCTTACCCATCTTCTTACCCGTTTTATCCTCATCTAACACTAACTCCACCAACTTATCCCCATATTTCCTCCATTCGGAAAGTTCATGAACACTATGGGGGTTAACGAAAAAGCCGTAAGACTCAGCATGATGCAATAGCGAAGGGAGATCCTTATCTAAGTCAATCCCCCTAATCTGCCTTTTTCTAAGAGAAGCACTAAATAAATCATATGCTGCTTGCCTTTCCATGGTTAAGTCGGTACCGTTGCTGGCTCCTTCAGGCTTCGGCAGCACGTATCGGCTGAGCCCGCTTCTACGGTCACTCAGGGCGCGGAGAAGAGCGTTTCGCCTCTTCTCTTTATTTTCGCCGTCCTTCCAGCTGCAGGACCCGCACTCCAACGCAGCACCCCTCTCGCCTTAGGCTCGGATCAGGTCCCTGCTTTCGGGCGCCAGTTGTTAGAGGAAAATGCCGCGGGAGACAAGACTCATGATATCATGATCATCAAGTCTCAGTTTATTGTAACAGATTACATAGTTTATATATGTTCGTTAATTAGCTCATACATATTGCAAAAGCCAAGCTCATGATTGGTTGCTATGTGACTTGTACTATTATCTTAAAAGTATCGTTATGATCGATACATGCCTGTCCGGCTGGCCTTGCAGTTAGAACAGCTTAGTACCCCCTTTGTTCTTCTCTATCTACTTCTACATACTAAGCAATTTCAATATCCTGCTTTCTGCACATCATCTATTCTTCAGGGCCATGCGAACTTTGCAGCAGTCACGTAGCCCTCCCTATTTGGATTAACTTTACAGTATCATGTCCCTTGTCGTTCAACCATTCCTCTGTCAGGCTCTCTTCACTCTGGGATTCTGCAGCACAGCCCAATGAATCTGCTTCTTGCCTATAGCAGCTGCCAGTGCTGAGCTCTCAGATAAGACCTGGTGGGGCTGAGAGCAGAGCCCAGTGGATTCTGTGTCTGCCATCCCCTATTGGGACAAAAAGGGCATTGATCTGCACTTCGGTGAGTCTGATCTCAAAGCCCATCCTGTTGTGTCCTGAATGGGGGCAACAGTTTGTACGGGGCTCAGGCTGCCTGTGGCTTCTTCCCATTGCTTGTCAGTGCTCATGCTTGAGCTTTGCCAGCCTGGCTGTGGTAGCTGCCCTGTCCCTGAGGGTTGGTGGGACTGCAGGGGCTGGAGCCTTCCTTGGCCCCAAGAGGGGTGTCTGTGAGCTCAGCCTGCTCATAAAGGGTGAGGGTCCTGATGCTGAAGGCCCCGTTGGAATTGGTTAAAGCATGAGCTGCTCTGGTTTACACATGGAAAAGCATTGTTTTGGCTGAAAGGTGGAGAAGATGTGCTCCTCTCCTGGGAGTGCATACCCCTGTGCTTTGTTTCCTGTCAAGAGAACTCTTCCAAGGACTGTACAAAATCAGTCTCTGTGCCAGCCATCTGCACTGCAGGGCTGCCTGTCTTGTTGCTGTTGTTGTTGCTGTTGTTGTTAACCAGCTGACCACCCCCAGACACTGCGGCTGCCTTTTCTATCTCCTGGAAGCTGGGATCTCTGCTTTAAAGTGAGCATCTTGCATTTTGTTTCCCTCAGGGAAAATGGTGAATGTGGAAAATCCCAAGATGAAATACACTGAACTGGATATATTGGCAAGGGGTGAGTCCAGCCACAGTTACTTCTACAAAACCATGGGCCAGGTGTTTTGCTGGTGTATCAGGTGTTTCACTGGAATATCTGTCCAGCGTGAAGTCAGGCCAGCTGCAAACGTGTTCAGATACTGGAGATAGATTGTCCAATGTATTCAGTACTGCTCAGAATTTGAGAGTGCGCTCAGAAAGCATTGTCAGAGACATCTCCATGCTGCCGAGGTCTTGCCTGCATCAAGGAACAGGACCTGGAAGATCTCCTTGTCTCTCAAGTGTGGGACAGCTCTGTGTTAACTTCTTTAGCATTTTTGTATGTCTCAAAATCACACTGCCATACTAATGAAAAAAGAAGAATCTTACTTGATTGAAAGAGCAAGCTACCCCCATCAAAGCTGTGAAATAACAGTTCTCAGGAACATTTCTTTCCCGTGGTTTGTGGAAGGAAATACTCCATGGTCAGGATAGGAATCACACAGTTTAGAAACTGAAACCCAAGATGAAAGAATAAATTCCATTTAGGGGCTGAGGCAGTAAACCCCAATGCTTCAGCAACTGGCCCAGGCACTGCCCATGCATTTGAGAGGAAAATGCATCATCTGCCTTCTGACAGAGCCCTCCTGCATCCTGCAAGTTTTAGGCATTTACAGCAGAGATCTCCTGTGTGGGCTGGCTTTCACTCTAAGAAATAAACAGCTTCTCCTTTCTCTGCTTCTCTTTTGTTTCTAGGACTTTTGGACATGTGGTTAGAGCACTCAACAAAGCCACAGGAGGAGAGGTAAATGTCAACAGCCCCCACAGACTCTGATGCACTCGAGGGGCTTTCCCCTCTGGTGTGAGCAGCTGTGGCCAGAGCTTTGGGTAGAGCTGTGCTGAAAAGGCAAAAGAAGCACAGACTGGTGCCAGCCTGCAAAATACATTTGGGACAGGCTTTGTCCTTCTCAGCTGCCAAAAAGAAGGCCCAAAGGGCAGCAGTTCATTTCGGAGAAGGATGTGCTCACTCGCTCTCAATGGCTAAAACAAAGGTGGTTCCTTAGAGAATCTCACTGCTCTTTGGGGCTACAGCTTCAGAGTCCTGAATTCGCATCTCTGCCTGCCAGCAAATGCATCTGAAAGTTACTGGTAGTTCCTTAGCCACCTGCAGTGCTGCACTTGGGAACTGCACATTGGGAGAGATCTGCAAGGCGTCCCTAAAAGCCATAGCCCAAGATGTATCCACAGAGGATTAAGGCATGGATTACTTCTTCTGAATCCCATACAAAGCAGCAGGGAGTGTGCTCAGAGGTTTGTGAGTGATAGCTGAGACACCACTGTTAGCAAGTGGACAAGGCAAAACCCCAGTGGCCCCGTGTCCTGTAACTGGCCCCAAGGGAGCGGAGCCATGGGCTGTTGCAATGTCAGTTCCAGTTACTGCAGTGCCTAATCCTGAGGCAGTTTGGCACAGCTCAGCTGTGTCATTGCAAAATCACTCGCTCCATGTGCCTTGTGGTCTCGTGCCACCAACTTCTCAAGTTACTGATTTTCAGTGTCATTTTAGGTGGCCATAAAGAAAATAAGACTTAAAGGATTGAAGAGGAAGCAAGTAACCGTTCATGAAATCAGTATCATGAAGAGGCATAGGAGCCCCTGTGTTGTGAATTATTTAGACAGGTGAGTGGTCATGGTTTTATCCCATGAATTTGTGTTTACATACAGCAAACATGAGAGGTTAAAAACCCACTTTGGTCACCTTTAGAAAGTAGAGCTGTTAATTATTATGTATTAATATTTCTCTATCATCTCCAATGGATGAGAAGAGAGTGCATCTTGTCTGCATGAGTCTTCCCTGGCACGCATAGTTTGAAAATTATTCAGAAATTATTCAAAACCTGGGTCAGCTCTGTCTTACTAAATTAATACCCTCTAAGTTCACTGCCTCCACATATTTTTGGGATTAATTTTTAAAAGTTTCTTAAATGCCGATGAACCATCCTTAAGTGGATTTCCCTTGGATTGTTGCCCCTCTTTTCCATTTCTATGCATGCCAGGAACACTAGGTGCTTATTTCCAGAAACACCATGCATGACAGGCTTTTTATCTGGGCTGTTCCTAAACCACGCTTTTCGCTTACTGGCCATCTAGGACATCTCCTTTTTCACAGCTGTTCTTTTCTCCTTGAGACTGCACAGATTGCAAACAACGCACGCCGAGAGGGAATGTCTATTGCTTTGATTCTGCCTTTGTCTCCAAGGGACGTGAAAACAAGAATCAAGCCCTGTCTTTTCCAAACAGCAATGTAGCCATGTATGTTCATCCCCATGCCCTTGTTTCCTTCTTTCAGCTACCTTCTGGGTGAGGAACTCTGGCTGGTCATGGAGTACATGGACGGAGGCACTCTGAGCAATGTCATCAGCAAGACCTGCCTGTGTGAAGGTGACATAGCATCCATCAGTCAGGGGGTCAGCAATCCCACCTGTGCTTCCAAGGGTTTGGGAAACAGGGGCTCAGAAGAGGAGAGGTTTCATGTATAAAGCTTTGCTTCTGCATTGTTAGTATGCTATGGGCAAGTAAAAGCATCTCCAGAGAAATGCCTGCCAGTGCCCTTGCACTCACTGTACTCTGTTCTTGTACTCTTATTTCCGGCTGTTGTATTCTCACTCTGCCTCTTGTATTTGCTGTTCTCCATCTTGCCTCCTTTAACTTTTGCCTCTCTTCACTTCATTCCTTGTTTGTAAAAGCAAAGCTGCTGGTAGCAGGATTTAAAATGAACAGCAAAGAAAAAAGGAGAGACTCATTTCTCTCAGTCCTCAGCTAAAAAGGACAGTAGTGCAGCCAAAATGCTCTTTGCTTCTGAGCACATCCCCTGCAGCAGCAGCAGTCATCCTGGCTGGTTTGGAGGGACAGTGTACAACAGCAGCAGGTGCTGTTGCTCTTTCAAAAGCTGACATGCCTTTCTTTAGAAAGGTCCTGCTCTCCAAGTGTTGGAGCAGCAACTCTTCCTCTCAATGGCCCTGCGTTCTGCCATTGCTCGCCATTCCCCTGCAGAGAGCATCTTTTAGATTCTTTGTTTCTTTTCTTGTGCGATGAAATCACACCGCTAATTTTTGCCCTCCTGTTTGTGTTTTCTCTCTCAGTGCCTGCAAGGACTGGATTTTCTTCACTCAAACCACGGCACCCACCGAGATGTACAGAGCAGCAACATCCTTTTCGGAACCGAGGGCTCTGTCAAGCTGGGTCAGTATATCCTTGGTCAGGTGCAGCGTTCAGGGATGTGGGGATGTGGGGTGAGGGGCTGCTTTGAGTGACTGCCAGCTCCCCAAAAATGGTGCTGGTGGCAGTGCAGGGACCCCCGCTCTGAGCTGATGACACGGTTGCAACGTGCACAGAGGTATGACAAGGAACAAGCAGCCACGAGTGGCATTGCTCTGTGTGTGTCCCTTCCAGAGGGAGGGAGTTACAAGTCTAAAGCTTCCAAAGAGCAAAAGCCACTGCTGAAGGCAGTGTAAAAAATGTGGGGATTTTTTAAGTCGCCAATACCATATTTCCTTGGCTAAAGTCCTGAAGAAACAGAGCAGGGACAGTTGTCCAGGACATTCCAACAGCATGTTCTCAAACTTCTACTGGGGAATTCTTTTGCTCGATTTCCTAATTGCACAGAATTAAAATAAAACCAGTATTTTGCTTTCCCCTCAGCTGATTTTGGCATCTCTGTTGAGCTCGGCCCTGAGGAGAAGAGACTGCCCTCGGTAGCTGGGACTCCTTGGTGGATGGCGCCTGAAGTGGTGATGCGTAAACCATGTGGCCCCAAAGTGGACATATGGTCTTTTGGAATTGTGGGAATTGAAATGGTAGAACAAAAATTTCCTTACTGGAACCAAAGTCCTGCCACGGTAAGGAGCAAATACAGATCCCGCTTCTCTTTCTCACCTGCCCCGTGTTCTGCGTGACATTGGACAAGATCCCATTGCCATCTGCTGAAACTACTTCCACCTAAAAATGTCCCTGCAACACATCAGCATCTGCTGCAGTTTTGGCTGCATCAGTGTGGAACTCAAGCCTCACCATATGCAAACAAACCCCATTCTCAGGCAACACTTTCCTTTGGGTTATAAGTGGTTCCAGTTCTTTTGTCTGTGTAAATGACCCCAATAACAGGAAACAAGCATCTTAGAACTGGTGTTATCCTTCCAGAAATGAAGGAAAGAAACCCAAACCCAGCAAAGTTTCTAAAACAGTGGTTTCTAGAGAGGAACTTAACCCCCTTTGCAGTTTCTGCTACTGGGAAACATGCCTGAAACCTGGGCATGAGGCTTCAAGGCCACAGAGTCTCTTCTGCTTCTTGTGCAGTGTTGCTGAAACACTCAGTGACTGTGTTTCTCTCATAGCCCAAGCCACGTTCTCCACGTCACCAAGCCAGAGCCTGGTGAGAGGGAGAGCCTGCCAAAACCTCCTGTTTGTTTCCTGGCATTTTCTGGGATGGGCCTACCACTCATTGACTTGAGTAGGCAAATGAGCAGAGGGTGTCCATTGGGATGGCATTTCTCCTTTTTCTGAGCAGGAAAAGTTTTGCTTTTGCTGCATAAGGGAAGCTGAAATTTTAAGACTGCTCAGAGACAGAGCTGCAGGTGGCTCCTTTGTGCCCAAACAGGCATTTTCATCCCAATATATTTGTGCATGCAACTTAATGTGTCTGTGTTGAATATGAGATTGTAAATGTTTGTTTCTTTACCTGGGGATTAACTGATGGATTTCCTTTCTTTTCTTCCAATTACCATTGTTTTCAAGAACAGGACAAAAAACTTGATGAGTCTTGTTCTATGGCAACTGTGCTTAAGGGATCAACAAGCCCTGCAGAGATGCCTTTCATGTACTAATCCTTGGAATTAGTTAGTATAGCAAAGTCCCCCTTCCAAAAAGGCTGTCAAGCTGGTGTGAATCCTCAGAGAAGGAAATGTGCTTTTCCTGATGTAGCTCCCACTAACTAGGTCAGTCAATGAAATCGACTGCCAAGGCAAGATTGGCAGGATGTTGGCAAAGCTGTGGCTGCATCAGAGTTTGGGTTTTTTGTTGGTAAAGTCATCCCTGGGTCTCTGCCAGGGCAGAAACTGCCACTGCAGAATGGAGGTTAAACAATGGGCTCTGGGAGAGCAGTTACAGATGGGAAAGAAGCAGGTGGAGCCTCGTGTTCCCTTTTTCTCCAGACTAAACGCCTGATAGCCACAGCAGGGACGTCACAGCTGCGGCAGCCCAAGCTCCTCTCGGCTTGGCTGCGTGACTTCCTGAGCTGCTGCCTGCAGAGAGACAAGGAGCGGCGCTGGTCTGCCAAAGAGCTCCTGCAGGTAAAATGCCAAGGGGCTGCAGGTGAAAGAGTGTCCGAGGGATGGGCTCCTCCTCCACTGAGGTCTGAGGCATCAGATGAGCCCCCTTCCTCCTCACCTCCTCCACTCTTGGTGCCCTTCAAATGAAAATGCTGAGGAGTGCGGGCTGGGCTGGGCTGGCAGGGCTCTGTAAAGTCCTGTGGTACAAGTGTCTTGCAATGAGCAGGGACATCTTTAAAGAGATCAGGTTGCTCAGAGCCCTGTCCCACTGACCTGGAATGGTTCCAGGGATGGGGCACCTACAAGCTCTTGAGACAACCTGTGCCAGGGTGGCACCATGCTCTGACTAAACAAGGTCTTCCTTAGACCTACTCTGATTAGATCTCCTTTGTGTTTAAAACTATTCTCCCACATTCTATTGTAACTGGCCCTGTTAAAAATGGTGTCCCCCACTTTCTTCAAAGCAACTCTGAAGTCTTGGAAAGCGGCAAGAAAGTCTCCCTGGGGCCCGTTCTTCAGAAAACTGAATAACTCCACCTCTCTGCACATTTCCTGAGAGGACAGGTGCTCTGTTTTCTGACAGTTTCTGTTGCCCTGTTTTGGAACTTGGTGGTGTGTTCAGTTTTACCTAATGGCAAAAGAATTGAAGTAGAGCAATGCAGGGTACAGAGCCATGAAATGGTGGCGGAAGAACCCAAGGCTGCCAGTCCTGGCAGAGCAGTCTGGAGAGATTTGGCTGTGGGCAGGAGGGGCTGTGGGGCCTCACTGTGAGCCTCTGAGGGGCCCGGGTTTGTGCCCCCACCCCACCCTGAGAGGCTTCTGGCACACAAACAGGGACAGCTGAGAGGGACTTGTCCCAGCCCTGTCTGCTGCCTGGCACGCTCAGGCAGAGGGGAACTGCCCCAGGCTGACTGCCAGGTTGTGTGGCAGAGAGGTGCGGGGACGCTGAGCTCCAGGACGGTTTGGATGGACAGAGACGAGTGATCTCTGAAAGCTGCTCTGAGAATATCAGGTTTATTAGGGATGGTGAAAGGTCCTGCATGGAGCTGCCAGACGCAGCACGTGGCAGGGCCTGAGGGGGAGGGAGAGGGGAGAGACAAGGGGTAGAGAGAGACAAGAAGATGCTCCAGGAGAGGGTGGAAGTTCCAAGAGGGAGGGAGTTCCAAGAGAAGAGGAGTTCCAAGAGAAGGGGAGTCCCAAGAGATGTGAAATTCCAAGAGGGCATCTGGCTCCTCGGAGACCGCTTACCAGGGGGCTTCAAGGTGGGCTGGAACAAGACTTGGGCCAATGGGGTCACAGAGACCTGATGCTTCAGGGGAGGGTTACAGGCGTGGGATGAGCCATACATTTTGGGAGGTGAGATAGAACAGTCTATTTGACTTTTGGTCCTATCTGTAGGCAAGGGCATTGTTCAACCCGTAGGGGGGATAGGTTTCATCCTGGCTGTACTATTGTAAATCTTTTTCCAGGCAATCATATTTATTCATCTTCCCCAACATCAAAATTTTAAAAGTGGCAGTGGTTTAGATGATGTAATTGCTACTTCTCTAACTTCACTGGTGAAACTAACAGTCCATCAATTCTCTCTTTCTATAAAGAAGAATGTACAAAAATTTTTATTTACATGAACAGTGCATGAGAACTCTAGAAGAAAAATGTAAACATTAGGAAGCGGAGAAAACTTTTAAAATAAATTTAAAGCATATAAAAGAGCAGGGTGATATTACACAGCCTTCCTGTGATGTCACAAACACCTGTGATATCACACAGGCTCTTGTGATGTCACACAGACAGCTCTGTGATGTCATATTACCCCTGTGATGACACACAGCTCTCTGTGATGTCTCTCAGACATCTCAATGATGTCACTCAGACATCTCAATGATGTCACACTGACCCTGTGATGTCACACAGCTCTCTGTAATGTCACCTGGAAGGCTCTGTGATGTCACACAACCTCCTGCGATGTCACACAGATATCTGTGATGTCATATTGCCCCTATGATGTCACACAGCATTTTGTGATGTCACATGGACATCTCTGTGAAGTCACACAGCCCTTGTGATGTCACACAGCCCCTGTGATGTCACACAGACATTTCTGTGATGTCACACGGCCCCTCTGATGCCACACAGCACCTGTGATTTCACACATCCCCTGTGATATCACACAGCTCTCTGTGATGTCACACAGCCCCTGTGATGTCAAACTGTTGCACTAGGACACAAGTAACTCACATATTCATATTAAGATTAAAAGACTAAAAAGAAGTGGTTTTTAATTTTGATTTATGCAATACATGAAATTTTAAAAGCGGCAATGGATTGAAGGATGTAATTGCTACTTCTCTAACTTCACTGGTTAAACTAACAGTCCAGCAATTCTCTCTTCTTATAAGGAAGAATGATTCCATGGGGTCCAGCAGTGTCACAATAGACCCCAGGTTCCAGCAGGCTTTGCAGTGTCCTAATGGTCCCAATGATTCCATGAGCCCCTCCAGTGTCCCAGTGGTCTCTGTGGCTCTCCAGGCCACACAATGTCAGGTTATTCCTCTGTTCTGTGAGCCCTGTAGTGTCACAATGCACCGTTGGACGCTGGGGATTTGCTGTGTCACAATGCTCTCCTCTGGCTCCACAACGTCACAACAGATCACTGATGATGGGAGGACTCTCAGTGTCATACTGAAGCTGTGGTTCCATGTAGCCCTGCAATGTTACAGTGAACCCTTGGTTAAATGGGGTTCCACGATGTCACAACGACCTCTCAGTTCCATGAAGCCCCACAGTGTCACAATGGTCCCTTGGTTCCATGGTTCCCGACAGTGTCACAATGGTCCCTTGGTCTCACAGGCCCCACAGTGTCACAATGGTCCCTTGGTTCCATGGTGCCCCACAGTGTCACAATGATCCCTTGGTTCCATGGTTCCTGTGCTGGTGCATTCCCCCCTCCCCTTCTCAGGCCGCCCTGCCAGATGAGAAATGCTCGCTGGCCTCGGCCTTGGCCAGCAGCCCCTGGGCTCAGCTCCTCTGGAGCTCAGCACAAACACGCTCTGCTCCAGGCACTGCTGCTGCCCAGCCCGCTCCTGGCTGCTTTAGGAGCAGCCCTGGGAACTGTTTGTGTTCCCTCGGTGGCACAACATCCCTGTTCTCACCCTGCCAAAGAAAGCTGCTGATGCCAAGTGCGGCCAGGATGAAACATGGCTGGGACTGCAGCCCCTCTCTTGGGGCCCTACAAACAGCGCTCCAAAAGGAGCCCTTGGAGCTCTCCTGGGCCAGCGACTCCCTCTGAGTGGGGCCTCTCCGAGCCGGGAACTCTCCCGTTTGCTGCACTCGGGGATCCCCAACAACGAGGGAGCCTGGGCCGATCCCCCCACTCCTCCAGGCTCAACCCTTCCCCGCTGGGGAGATGCCAAAGCATCCCCAGGGAGCATTGCCCTGCCCTCAGGGGAATTTCTCACAGGTGCCTTGCACTGACTCTCTGTGTCTGTGTGCACACAGGAGTGCCTGTACTGGGGAAATGTGGCAGAAATGCTGCTCCCTGAGGGGTCTGAGTGCCTTGGATAGCTGAGCCAGTCAGGCCCGTAAGTAAGGTCAAGTCAAGAGGTCTAAGTTAAGTGAAATGCTTCTAAGAGTTGTTATTTTGCTAAGTTGTTATGTTTTATATAAGTTATAAGCTGAGTTAAATATTTTTAAATGTTATTCCTCTGTTAGATTGCTAGGTTGTAGGTTATAAGTTAGGTTAAATACTGTTAAGCTCTTCTCTTTTGCTAAATTGTGACTGTGAAACTATCATTTAAAGTTAAGGTGTAAGTTAAGTCCTGTTAAGTTTGAACTCTGTTAAGCTTTTAGGCCATATTCCTTTTATCCTTGCCTTCACTGCCCTTTTATCACACACAGACACATACAGAGACAGTTCTCAGTACATTTCTGGTTTGATTGCCTGGATTTGGTTTGGTTTTGTTGTTCCTTTGCTTCCTTGGTGTTCCTGAAGTGTCCTGTCAGGAGCAGAGTGACTCTTGCCAAGGAACTTTGTGCTGCTGTCACTTAATATTAAATCTGGTTTTTGCTGGGGATTTTTTCAGCGCTCTCAAGCCCTCGTTGGTCACAGGGCGAAGGAGCCCTGGCCCAGGCTCTCGCCCTGGGGACACGGGGACGCTGCCGGGGGGTCCCTGTCCCCCTGTCCCACCCCCACAGCCCCGGCCCCCGTCCCCGTGTCGGGCTCTGGGGTCGATCTCGTGGAACATCCTCTGGGGGAGGCTGCGGCGCCGGGGGTGGGGGTCCCGGGGGGACAGGGGACCCCGCTGTGCACGAGCAGCGTTGGACTTCTCTGGGGGAACTGGGGGGGGGAATGGGGCAGAGTGACCTCCCCAGTGACCTCACACAGCCCCTGTGATGTCACACAGCCCCAGTGATGTCACACAGCCCCTGTGACATCACACATCCCCTGTGATGTCAAACTGTTGCACTAGGACACAAAATAACTCGCACACTCATATTAACATTAAAAGAGTAAAAGGACGTAACTTTTTTTTTTATTTATATAATATATGAAATTTACAAAGTGGCAGTGGATTGGAGGACGAAATTGCTACTTCTCTAACTTATTCTCTCTTCTTATAAAAAAAATGCACAACAATTATTATTTACATGAACAGTGCATGACAACTCTAGAAGAAATACGTAAATCTTCAGAGGCAACGAAAACTTAAAAGAAGTTTAAAGCATTTAAAACAGCAGGGTGATATTACACAGCCTTCCTGTGATGTCACATGAGCATTTCTGTGATGTCACACAACTTCCTGCGATGTCACACAGATCCCTGCAATGTCGCATGAACATCTCTGTGACATCTCACAGACATCTCTGTGATATCACACAAATCTCTGTGATGTCGCACCGATATCTCTCTGATGTCACAATGCCTCCTGAGATGTCACACAGCCTCTGAGATGTCTCACAGCCCCTGTGATGTCCCACAGGCATTTATATGATATCACACAACCTCCTATGATGTCACCCAGGCATCTCTGTGATGTCATAATGACCCTGTGATGCCACTCAGCTCTCTGTGATGTTGCACAGTCATTTCTGTGATGTCATTCTCTCTCTGTGATTTCACACACCCCTCTGTGATGTCAAACATACATCTCTGTGATTTCACACATCCCCTGTGATGTCACACTGCTTCCTGTGATGTCACACAGCCCCTGTGATGTCATAGAGCCAACTCTATGATGCCACCCTTTGATGCCATACAGCAGTGCTGTGATGTCACAGAAGACTCCATGATGTCACTGTCACCCTGGAATGTCACAGTCTGTTCTGTGATGTCACAGCCTGCTCTATGATGTTACACAGCCACCTGGTGATGTCACAACCCTGTCTCCCATGCCACAGAGCCACCCTCGATGATGGCAGAGCCTGGTCTATTGAATCACACCATATTCTGTGACATCACAGCCAGCTCTCTCATGTCACAATTGCCTCAGTGTCCTGGGTTGTAAGATAAGCTTGTATTCTATTTGCCATCTGTTGAAAGTTGGGCAAGTTTGTTATCTTTTCCAAGAACCGGTTTTGCTCCTAAGAGGTAATGGTTTGCTAATGGGCCATTGACTGATTCAATGCAGGGCTGGTAAATGCAACACCATCCCATTGTGAGGGGTCCCACCCAGAGGGGGAAGCCAAGCACTCTATTATTGTATAAAGGGGTGAAGAGAGCTTGACAGAGGAATGGTTGTACAACAGGGGACATGATACTGTAAAATTAATCCAAATAGGGAGGGCTACGTGACTGCTGCAAAGTTCGCATGGCCCTGAAGAGTAGATGGTGTGCAGAAAGCAGGATATTGAAACTGCTTGGTATGTAGAAATAGATAGAGAAGAACAAAGAAGTACTAAGCTGTTCTAACTGCAAGGCCAGCTGGACAGGCAAGTATCATTCACATATATACTTTTAAGATAATAGTACAAGTCTCATAGCAACCAATCATGAGCTTGGCTTTTGCAATATGTATGAGCTAATTAACAAACATATATAAACTGTGTAATCGGTCACAATAAACTGAGACTTGATGATCATGATATCATGAGTCTTGTCTCCCGCGGCACCCTCCAACAAAGGGGTAGCTTTTTGGGGAGACGAGGCAGCTCTCTCTGCGGGACTCCCAAAGAAGCAGCTCGCGCTCTCTCTTTGCGGGATTCCCAGAGAAGCAGCTCCCTCTCTCTCTTCACGGGATCTCGCAGCGAAGCAGCCGGAGCATGGTGAGGTGGCGGCAGCGGAGCTCGGAGGCAACCCCGGCACAGAGGAAGACCGGCCCCACTGCCACCAGATCTTCAGAGGAAAACTATACCCTTCTAAAGATCACCACTGCAGCTGCAGTTCATCAGCCACTGCAAGGGGAGCAATCGTCCCAGCAGGACTGCCACTGGCACCCCGAATCCTCAGGTTGTGGACTTTTTTCACTGGTTTTGTTTGTATCGATTGCATTTGCCTTTTTAAATTGTTGTCTAGTTTTCTCCTAGTAAAGAATTGTTACTCCTATTCCCATATTTTTGCCTGAGAGCCTTTTAATTTAAAACTCCTAGAAATTTGGAGGGAGGGGGTTTACCTTCTCCATTGCACAGGAGGCTTTAGCCCTCCTTCACAGACTCTTGTCTTGTCGAACCAAGACACTCAGTGATGTCACAAAACCCTCAAGAACTCAGTTACATTGAAACACTGAAGTTTCTTGTACTTTGAAAATATCTGTGTCATGGAAACAACTGAGACAGTGTCCCCAGGTACCAGTCAGAGAAGAACACTGGGGGCAGTGATGACAGCTGGGCACAAGCAAGGGAAAGGTGTCTCTGGTGCTGAGCAAACCTGGATGTGTTTCAGGAGTGCAAAGGGCCCAGGCCTGAGCCCCAGCCCCTGGCAAGGCAGATCCTGTCCCTCCCTCATTGCTCAGGGCTCTTCCTGGGATGGGCACTGGGGTGTGGGGATGTGCAGTGCCAAGGGCAGGACCATGGAGTGGCCCCTGCCAGGCTGCTGAGCAGGGACAAGCAGGCACTGAGGCCCCAGGGCTGCAAGGGTCACTTGTCCCCTCGTGGCTCAGGCCCAGGGCCAGCAGCCATGGCTGAAGGGCTGCACAGGTTGGCTCTGTCAGGGCCTTGCAGCTGCTGCACATCCCTGAGCCCTCTGCAGCCCAGGCTGTCCCACGGTGTCCCTGCCCTGCACCTCTGTCCCTGCAGGCTGTTGTCATCCCCCTTCACATGAGTCTTTTCTTTCTCTGGCTGTTCTCTGCCATGTCAAAGGATCCACCACCTCTGGAACCACCCTTCAGTCCCTCCCAGGGCTCTCCTCAGCTGTCCTCAGCCTCCACCCCACTGAGCACAGAGCTCCTGTGTCCTTCTAGAGTGGTCAAGTGCATGAAGCCAAGAGCACCTGGACAAGAGGGACAGTTCTTTTCTACAGGAAGGAAACCACAGAGCCCCAGGGTTTTGAAAGCACATGAGAAGCAGTCACCAGAGGCCAAGGCAGGCCAGACCTGTCTGTCCTTGCAGCTTTTGTCTGAAAGCAGCCTTTAGATATATGGGGAGCTGTTGCAGAATTTCTGAGAGAAAGAGGGCATGATTTATGTCTGGATTAAGAATTGAGCTACCCCTCAGACTAGGCCCCTGATAAGTGGCCTTGGTGGGGCCTAGGAGCCTTTGATGCAGTAGGAATTTAGTTGTGGCGCAGTTTAGAAATTATGTTAAAGTAACTACAACGTAATGAGCTATCTGAGTGTGAATTAGGGTAGAGTTGCAGTGTGAAAAGCCTGACCACCTTAAGGCAAAGGTAAACAATGTTAGCTTGCCAATGAGAGTGCCTTTGTAAACTGTAAACTGTATGGAAGTGTATATAAACCACCATCTTTTCACTAATAAAGGGAGAACGTAGCTTTAACCATATTGGTTCGACCAATGTTCGTCCTGTCCAGCTTTCCTGTCTTATGAGGACCCTGGCTTTGGGGAGTTTTGGGGGTGGAATTCCATTTCGCCGTGGCTCCTGGAGTGGAATGACAGTTCTCCACAGGAAGGAAAGGGTGCAGTCCCAGTGTTTCAAAGGTTGATTAGAGGCAGCCCCAAGCAGGCCAGGGCCAGCCAGGCCTGTTGTCAGGTCCAAGGAAGGAATCCTTAGACAGACAGAATTTGGGAGGCCGAGCCCCACTGTTTTTTATGGGCATCTGGACGAGAAGGACAGTTCTGTTCCACAGGAAGGAAAGTATGGAGCCCCAGTGTTTCAAAGGCAGATGAGAGCTGTTCCAAGGGAACTTGGACAGTCCTGGCAACTTCTGCCTGGGAGCTATCCTTGCATATAAGGAATTTTGGAGGTGGATTCTCAATTTTGGCCATGGATGCCTGGATGTAAAAGATGTTTTTTTCCATGGGAAGAAAAGCACAAGCCCCCAGTGTTGTAAAGGCAGATGAGATGTGGCCCTCAAAAGGCCAAGGCCAGCCAGAGCTGTCTCTCCTGGCAGGTTTCTTATGAGAATAATCCTTGGATATAATCAAATTTAGAGGAGGAATCCTAATTTCAGTCATGAACCCCTGGGGAGAAAGACAGTTCTTTCCCACAGGAAGGAAAGCATGAAACTCCAGGGGTTCAGGGGCTGATGAGAAGTGACCCACAACATGCCAAGGTCAGCTGGACCAGTCAGGCAGCCCCCAGCAGGCCCATCCAACCAGACCTGTTCCATGTTCTTGGATCCTTGGGGCCCTGCTGCATCACAATGGCCCCTTGGTTCCATCAGGCCCTGTAGGATCACAACAGATCTTTGGTTCCATGAAGCCCAGTGATATCACAATGGCCTCCTTGGCTCCACAGTGGCACAATGGTCCTTGCTTCCATGAGGCCTTGCAGTGTCACTATGGTTTCCTTGTTTCCGTGGGACTGGGCAAAGCCACAATGGCCAATGGTTCCATGAGGTTGCAGAGTCTCAAAATGGCCCCTTGGTTCTATTGGGTTCTTCAGGATCACAGTGGCCCTTTGGTTCCACCAGGTGTGGATGTGTTACACTGGCCCCTTGCTTCCATGGGGACCCGCAGTGTCACAGTGGCCCCTTGATCCATGAAACCTGGCAGTGTCACAGTGGTTGCCTTGGTTCTGTGAGGCCCTGTGGTGTCACAATGGCCCCTGGGTTCCTTGGGGTCTTGGAGTGTCAGAATGGTCTCATTGGTTCCATGGAGCCCCACAGTGTCACAATGGTCTCTTTTGGTTCCACAGTGTCACACTGGCACCTTGGTTCCCTGAAGCCCTGAAGTACGGAATGGCCCCTTGGTTCCACTGGGCTCCACACTGTTCCACGAGTCCTCAGTGCCACGGAGCCCTGCAGTGTCACAGAGCTCTCCTGGGTTCCATGGTGTCACACAGGGTCACAAGGGCCGCTCAGTTCCACAAGGCCCCACAGTGTCACAAGGGCTCTTGCTCCCACGAGGCTGTGCCATGTCACAATGGTCTCATTGGTTCCACGAGGCCCTGCAGTTCCACAATGGCCCCTGAAGTGTCACAATAGTCTCAGCGGGTTCCCTGCTGGTTCACAATGGCTCCTTGGTTCTGTGATGCCCCGTTGTGTAACAATGGTGCCCTGGGTTCCACAGGCAGAATGGCTCCATGGTCTCATGGAGCCCCACAGCCCCTTATGGAGCCCCACAGTGTCACTGTGATCCTCTTGATTCCATGAGGCCCTGCTGTGCTACAATGGCCCCTTGGCAATACAAGGTCCTGCTGTCTCACAATGGCCCCTTGGCTCCAGTGGGTCCTGAAGTGTCAGAATGGTCTCCATGGTTCCATGAGGCCACACAATGTCACAATGGACTTTTGGTTCCATGAGCTTTCATACTGCCAACAGCAGTCTCCTTGGTTCCCCAGTGTCACAAGGGACCCTTAGTTCTGTGAAGTTCAGTAGCATAACATGGACACCCTGATTCCATGAGGTTGTGTAGTGTCACAATGATCTCCTTGGTTCTGCAGCCCTGCTGTGGCTGCTGTGTAACAATGGACCTGTGGTACCATGAGGTTCCATAGTGTCACCATGGTCCCTTTGGTTGCACAGGGCCTTGCTGTGCCACAATGGCCCCTTGGTTCCATGAGGTTTGGTACTGTCAACAATGATCTTCTTGGTTCTGCAGTGTCACAATGGACCCTTGGTTTCATGACACCCCAAAGTGCCATAATGGTCTCCACAGTTCCTTGAGGCCCCACAGTGTCGCAGTGGATCCTTGGTTTGATGGGCCCTCCTAGTGTCACAATGATCCCTAAATTCCATGGAGCCACACAGTGTCAGTACCGTCCCCTTGCTTCCATGAGGCTCAGCAATGTCCCAGTGCTCTCCATGATTCCATGAGTCGCCACAGAGTCACAATGGTCCCCGGGTCTCACAGGCCCCACATTATCACAATGGTCCCTTGGAGAAGCCATGCTATGATCTGATCTTCCTGACAGTCCTGGTGGAGGTGAGCCTGTTGGCCAGCGCTGCCTCGCTCAGCTGCCTCCCAGCTCTCTGCCCTCTCGCAGCCGCAGCTGCCTGGGACGGTGCCCACGCCCTGTGCTGCTGCCTGGTCCCCACCCTGTGTGGTTCTGGGCTCCTGCCGGCCGGGTCGCCTGTCACTGCCCTGTGCCTTTCAGGTCCTGCATTGCCCGGACTTGAGTAAATGTCGTGGCAGCGCTCTGGAGACCATGTCAAGGTAACTCTGGAGTGAATGCTGTCACAGGCATTACCTGGCGCTCCGAGGCCTCGCGGTGCTCACCAAGGATCCTTGGATGGTGAGAAGGGGGCAGTGGCTGAAGCTGCGCTGGGCAAAGCAGCCCCTTGGGCTGGCAGGGCTTCAGGAGCTGAGGCAGCTGCTCCCAGCTCTCCTGCCTCACCTGCCCAGTGCTTTGGGACAGGACTGCGGCCATGCTGTGATGTCACACTGACCCTGTGAGGTCACACAGCTTTTTGTGATGTCACACTGACATCACTGTGATGTCACACAGCTCTCTCTGATGTCACATGGACGTCTCTGTGATGCCACAGTGACAGCGCTGTGATGTCACACAGCTTTTTGTGATGTCACACTGACAGCTCCGTGTCGTCACACAGCTCTCTGTGATGTCACACTGACATCCTTGTGAAGGCACACAACCTCCATTTGATGTCACAGTGACATCTGTGTGATGTCACTCTGCCGTCTCAGTGACGTCACACAACACTCTGTGATGTCACATTGAGCTCTCTGTGATGTCACATGGACATTTCTGTGATGTCACACTGACCCTGTGAGGTCAGAAATCTTTTTGTGACATCAGACAGACATCTCTGTGATGTCACAGAGCTCAATGTGATGTCACACAGCCGCCTTTGATATCACACTGACATCTCTGTGATGTCATACCGTTCTCTGTGCCATCACACAGGTCTCTATGATGTCTCACAGCTCTCTGTAATGTCACATTGATGCCTCTGTGATGTCACTCAACTGAGATGTCACATTGAAATCTCTGTGAAGTCACCCTGAAATCTCTGTGATGTCACACAGCACTCTGTGATGTCACATTGACATAACTGTGATGTCACACAGATCTCTGTGATGTCACACGGACATCTCTGTGACATCACAATGATAGCCCTGTGATATCATACAACCTCCTGTGCTGTCACATGGACATCTCTGTGATGTCACACAGCTCCCTGTGATGTCACACTGAAATCTCTGTGATGTCACATGGACATCTCTCTGGTGTCACAAAGCTCTCTGTGATGTCACACTTACCCTGTGAGGTCACACATCTTTTTGTGACGTCACACTGATATGTCTGTGACATCACACAGCTCTCTGTGATGTCACACAGATATCTCTGTGATGTCAGACTGACATCTCTGTTATGTCACACAGCTCTCTGTGATGCCACATGAACATGTCTGTGATGTAACATAACCTCCTGTGATGTCACAAAGTTCTCTGTGATGTTCCACTGAACCTGTGAGGTCACATGGCTTTTTGTGATGTCACACAATCATCTCTGTGACTTCACATTGACATCTCTGTAATGTCACAGAGCTCAATGTGATGTCACACAGCTGCCTTTGATATCACACTGACATCTCTGTGATGTCACACAGCTCTCTGTGATATCACCCGGACGTCTCTGTGATGTCACATTGACTCTGTGAAGTCACAAATCTTTTTGTGATGCCACACAGACATCTCAGTGATGTCACAGTGACATCTCTGTGATGTCACACAGCTTTCTGTCATGCCACACTGCTCTCTGTGATGTCACCTCAATGGCACAAACAATGACATATCTGTGTTGACAAGCTGGAAAAACTAAAATGACGACAAAGAACCTCTGAAATGAAACAAACAAGAAGTATCAAAAATTACTTTTATTATAAGTGATTTGCAGAAATTGGCCAGCAGTTTAATGTTTCTGAAACCATCCAGTCATCAGTCTCCTCACTGCAGCCTTGAGCTCCTGGTTCCTCAGGCTGTAGATGAAAGGGTTCACAGCTGGAGGAACCACCGAGTGCAGAACTGACACTGACAGATCCAGGGATGGGGAGAAGATGGAGGGGGGCTTCAGGTGAGCAGATGCACCAGTGCTGACAAACAGGGAGACCACGGCCAGGTGAGGGAGGCAGGTGGAAAAGGCTTTGTGCCATCCCTGCTCAGAGGGGATCCTCAGCACAGCCCTGAAGATTTGCACATAGGAGAAAAAAATGAACACAAAACATCCAAATCCTAAACAGGCACCAACTGCAATGAGCCCAAGTTCCCTGAGATAAGATCTGGAGCAGGAGAGCTTGAGGATCTCTGGGATTTCACAGAAGAACTGGCCCAGGGCATTGCCATGGCACAGGGGCAGGGAAAATGTATTGGCTGTATGCATCAGAGCATTGAGAAAGGCACTGGCCCAGGCAGCTGCTGCCATGTGGGCACAAGCTCTGCTGCCCAGGAGGGTCCCGTAGTGCAGGGGTTTGCAGATGGACACGTAGCGGTCATAGCACATGATGGTCAGGAGGGAAAACTCTGATCCAAGGAAGAACAGAAAGAAAAAAGCTGAGCAGCACATCCCGTGTAGGAGATGTTCCTGGTGTCCCAGAGGGAATTGTGCAGGGCTTTGGGGACAGTGGTGCAGATGGAGCCCAGGTGGCTGAGGGCCAGGTTGAGCAGGAAGAAGAACATGGGCGTGTGCAGGTGGTGGCCGCAGGCTACGGCGCTGATGATGAGGCCGGGGCCCAGGAGGGCAGCCAGGGAGATGCCCAGGAAGAGGCAGAAGTGCAGGAGCTGCAGCTGCCGCGTGTCTGCCAGTGCCAGAAGGAGGAAGGGGCTGATGGAGCTGCTGTTGGACATTTGCTGTGGCTGCACATGGGCACCTGTTCATGGAGAAAGGACAGGGACAAGTTAGGAGAGGCTGCTTGGAGCCAAACCTTGGCCATTCCCTGCAGACTGTCCTGCTGCGACTCACCCACCTTTGTTCCTGCTCTGGGAAAACCTTCACCCAGGTCCCTGCCTGAGCTCCAGTTGTGCTGGCTGAGTGTGCCAGGAGCAGCCAGGGCTGTGTGTGGCGGCTCTCGAGGAGCCATCCCTGCCCTGCTGCCCTGGGTTTGTGGCCATGTTGCAGAGGAACAAGTCTGGATATTCAGGAGTTTTCAGGGGAATCACTCCCAATGCAGAAAGGCTTGGTACCATCTGCACTCACATTTCTAAAGGAAACAGATTGCAGGAGTTGGTTTTAGGAATTGTTTTCTTACTCAAACATCATTCCTGGCTCTCTGAGGTCAGAAATCCCCAGCATTCCTGCTGCACTCAGAGTTTGCCACTGAGAGCTGTGAGGGGAAAAGGATTCCCTGTGGCCGAGGGAAGGTGAGGGGCTGAATGGGCTTGTTCCCCCAGCACTGCTGTGCTCAGCCCCCTCTGCTTCCCTGAGCATCTCCCTGGGCCTGGACATCCCCTCCTGAGAGGTGCCTTGTCCCTGCCAGCGCTCACAGAGCCCATCCCACCCTGTGTGCCCTCGGCCCGGCCCTACAGAAACCTGCCTGTGTGCAGGGCCCTGGCTGGGGCAGGCTCTGTGTGCAGCTGGGCAAGGGCAGCTCAGGAGAGCCCTGCTGGGCCCTGCAGAGGTGATGCTGCTGCTGCCCAGGGCTGAGGAGTGGCTGAAGGCCCTTTGAGAGGCTCCCAGCAGAGACACTGACCACCCAAAGTCACAGTTCTGGAGTCTCTGTAAATGTTCAAACATTCCTTTGATGATCCTGTGTGTCCCTTTCAACTCAGAATGTTCTGTCATTCTGGGATTACAATTCCTGTTCTGCTTCTCTCATCCCCCTGTTGTCTATAATCAAAAGAGAAAAAAGAATCCTTGCAACAGTGTTAGAACAGTAAAGCAAAAACGAGACCTTTATTGGAAGCTTCCTGGTGTCCCAGTGGGTATGGGGCACACCAACCTCTGATTTCAACAATTAATTAAGGTTAATTAAATAGATTATTTAACAGGAATATCCAATATGAGATTCAGCTGCACCAGTTACATAAACTTGGGTCAGCCCCTTGGCGTATGCACAAAGGCTTTTTGCATGTTTTTTTTAGGACTGGTCACATTCTGGTCAAAAACCAAAATGTTCACCTTGTATGTCCTCTTCCTGATAATAAGACTATACAGTATTTCAGGAAGGTATTTAGACAGTTTATTGTTCTAAAATCAAAGATAAAGGTAAGGAAATGTACTAGAGTAAAAGATTACAGTTATATAAGTATATAATAGTATTTTAATAGAGTCAATTAGGGTTTAATAGTTAAGTAAGGATAATTATTTTAAAACTATATAACAGTAATTTATAGAGCTATGGTCAGCTGAAAAATATATGAAAAGCAAAAATCTTTTTCTCAGCAACCACATCTTTCACCCCGTGCTCCAAGCAGGAAATTGAAAACACTTCCAGCAAAGCTCCTGACCTTTACAGCAATCCCAGGCTTCCCTTCTTTGGGAAGTGTCCCCCGGAGCTGTGCCCAGGCTGGTCTGGAGCTGGGAGCAGCCCTGCCCCAGCCAGCCCCTCTCAGCAGCAGCACCTGCCCTGCTCAGGGTGGCTCCTTCCCCCCACAGCTCCTGGCCAGCGCTGGGAGCAGCTCCGGGGCCGGCTGAGAGCTGTCCCTGGCAGGCAGCAGAGTCCCTGGCCCAGCACAGCGCCCTGGGCTGCAGGACCCTGCTCTGCAGGACAGCCCTGGGCACCCCTGGCTGCTCTGCACAGGAGATGAGCAGAGAATGCACTCACAGGGTCTGTGGGCATTGGCATGTTCCAGCTTTAGGAGATCTCTCCAGGAGCTGCAGCTGCATTGTGTCCTGCAGCCAGAGGTTCCTGTGCCAAGGGCTGGCAGTGATTCTGCCCCAGGCATTTCTCAGCCCCTTCCCAGCCCTGACTGATTGAAGCTCTCTGTGCCTCTGTGCTGTGCCTGGGCTGGCTGCAGGCAGTGCCCCAGCCCTGCTGGGCTGGGAGAAGAGCTGCTCAGCAAGAGAAATGTGCTTTTGAAGCTCTGCTTGGTTACCAGGATCACCCTCTGTGCCAGGAGCCCGGCCCAGCTCAGCAGCACAGACACAGCACAAGGACTTTATTGAACCTCTGGGGCTTTGTGCTCAGGCCCTGAACATCAGGCCCTGAGAGGGAGCTGCAGAAACCTCTCCAGAACTCCAAGTCAGAATCCAGCTCCAAAGTTTCTCTGACTTTTAATGGGTCCCACTGAGGGACACGACTGAGAAAGTGGCCCCAGGCCCCAGGCAGAGCAGAGAACTGGAGGCACTGATGCCAGGTGGGGACACAGAGAAGCCAAGTCTTGGTGCCCTGGGGCACAGCAGGGTCTGTACCACCAAGGGCTGTGAGGAGACACCTTGTCCTGAGGCTCTGGGGCCTCCTGGCACAGCCCCAGCCAGGCTGGGCACTGTCAGCCCCTGGTCCTGCCCTCAGCATCCCCCCTGGCGCACATCCCAGTGGCCTCAAGGATCTGCTGGAAGGAGTCCCTGGGGAGCCTTGGTCAGGAATGGCCCTGGGGGCTCCTTCATGCTCCCAGGGACTGCAGGTTTTTGAAAGGACTTTGGCTTTTGCTTTTGCCTTGGAGTCTCTGAGAGCTTTGTGCAATCATGGCCTCCAATTATCTGCTGTAATTAGTCCCTGGAGAGGCTTTGTCAGGAACAACACTCAGTGGAGCTCATTAATGCTTCAAGGTACTTCAGTTCTTTAAGGTACTTGGTGTTACCCTTTTGCTACAGACTCTGAGAGAGGTTTGTGCAATCATGGCCCCAATTATCTGCTTCAAAAGCACATTTCTCTTGCTGAGCAGCTCTTCTCCCAGCCCAGCAGGGCTGGGGCACTGCCTGCAGCCAGCCCAGGCACAGCACAGAGGCACAGAGAGCTTCAATCAGTCAGGGCTGGGAAGGGGCTGAGAAATGCCTGGGGCAGAATCACTGCCAGCCCTTGGCACAGGAACCTCTGGCTGCAGGACAATGCAGCTGCAGCTCCTGGAGAGATCTCCTAAAGCTGGAACATGCCAATGCCCACAGACCCTGTGAGTGCATTCTCTGCTCATCTCCTGTGCAGAGCAGCCAGGGGTGCCCAGGGCTGTCCTGCAGAGCAGGGTCCTGCAGCCCAGGGCGCTGTGCTGGGCCAGGGACTCTGCTGCCTGCCAGGGACAGCTCTCAGCCGGCCCCGGAGCTGCTCCCAGCGCTGGCCAGGAGCTGTGGGGGGAAGGAGCCACCCTGAGCAGGGCAGGTGCTGCTGCTGAGAGGGGCTGGCTGGGGCAGGGCTGCTCCCAGCTCCAGACCAGCCTGGGCACAGCTCCGGAGGGCACTTCCCAAAGAAGGGAAGCCTGGGATTGCTGTAAAGGTCAGGAGCTTTGCTGGAAGTGTTTTCAATTTCCTGCTTGGAGGAGGATGGGAAATTTTGGGTGGTGACAAAAATTTTTTTGCTTTTTATATATTTGTAATATATTTGTAGTTCTGTAAATTACTGTTATATAGTTATAAAACTGTAATCCATACTTTTCTCTATTAATGTCTTAATTCATTCTACTAAAATACTATTATGTACTTATAAACCTGTAATCCTTAATTGATTCTAATATATTTCCTACCTATCTCTTAGATTTTAGAACAATAAGCTGACTGTCTAAATACATTCCTGAAATACTGCATACTATTATTATTAAGAGGACCCACAAGAAGAACATTTTAGTTTTTGAATGTGAGCAGTCATAACAAAAAGTGGGGCAAAGAAGCCTTTGGACCTACTTCAATGGGTAGAGCCCAGGATGAGTAAGTTGGGAAACTGAATCTCCTATTGGATGTTCCTGTTAAATATTCTAATTAATGAACCTTGTTACCTTATTGAAATTGGGGGCTGGGTGTGCCCCATCCCCACTGGGACGCCTGGAAGCTTCCAATAAAGGTCTGGTTTTTATTTACTGTTCTAACACTGTTGCAAGGCTTTTTTTTTTCCTCTTTTGATTATAGACAACAGAGGGATGAGAGAAGCAGAACAGGAATTGTAATCCCAGAATCACAGAACATTCTGAGTTGAAAGGGACACATGAGATGATCAAAGGAATGTTTGAACATTTACAGAGACTCCAGAACTGTGGAACAGAACTGTCCTTCTCGTCCAGATGCCAATAGAAAATAGTGGGGTTTGGCCTCCCAAATTCTGTCTGTCTAAGGATTCCTTCCTTGGACCTGACAACAGGCCTGGCTGGCCCTGGCCTGCTTGGGGCTGCCTCTAATCAACCTTTGAAACACTGGGACTGCACCCTTTCCTTCCTGTGGAGAACTGTCATTCCACTCCAGGAGCCACGGCGAAATGGAATTCCACCCCCAAAACTCCCCAAAGCCAGGGTCCTCATAAGACAGGAAAGCTGGACAGGACGAACATTGGTCGAACCAATATGGTTAAAGCTACGTTCTCCCTTTATTAGTGAAAAGATGGTGGTTTATATACACTTCCATACAGTTTACAGTTTACAAAGGCACTCTCATTGGCAAGCTAACATTGTTTACCTTTGCCTTAAGGTGGTCAGGCTTTTCACACTGCAACTCTACCCTAATTCACACTCAGATAGCTCATTACGTTGTAGTTACTTTAACATAATTTCTAAACTGCGCCACAACTAAATTCCTACTGCATCAAAGGCTCCTAGGCCCCACCAAGGCCACTTATCAGGGGCCTAGTCTGAGGGGTAGCTCAATTCTTAATCCAGACATAAATCATGCCCTCTTTCTCTCAGAAATTCTGCAACAGCTCCCCATATATCTAAAGGCTGCTTTCAGACAAAAGCTGCAAGGACAGACAGGTCTGGCCTGCCTTGGCCTCTGGTGACTGCTTCTCATGTGCTTTCAAAACCCTGGGGCTCTGTGGTTTCCTTCCTGTAGAAAAGAACTGTCCCTCTTGTCCAGGTGCTCTTGGCTTCATGCACTTGACCACTCTAGAAGGACACAGGAGCTCTGTGCTCAGTGGGGTGGAGGCTGAGGACAGCTGAGGAGAGCCCTGGGAGGGACTGAAGGGTGGTTCCAGAGGTGGTGGATCCTTTGACATGGCAGAGAACAGCCAGAGAAAGAAAAGACTCATGTGAAGGGGGATGACAACAGCCTGCAGGGACAGAGGTGCAGGGCAGGGACACCGTGGGACAGCCTGGGCTGCAGAGGGCTCAGGGATGTGCAGCAGCTGCAAGGCCCTGACAGAGCCAACCTGTGCAGCCCTTCAGCCATGGCTGCTGGCCCTGGGCCTGAGCCACGAGGGGACAAGTGACCCTTGCAGCCCTGGGGCCTCAGTGCCTGCTTGTCCCTGCTCAGCAGCCTGGCAGGGGCCACTCCATGGTCCTGCCCTTGGCACTGCACATCCCCACACCCCAGTGCCCATCCCAGGAAGAGCCCTGAGCAATGAGGGAGGGACAGGATCTGCCTTGCCAGGGGCTGGGGCTCAGGCCTGGGCCCTTTGCACTCCTGAAACACATCCAGGTTTGCTCAGCACCAGAGACACCTTTCCCTTGCTTGTGCCCAGCTGTCATCACTGCCCCCAGTGTTCTTCTCTGACTGGTACCTGGGGACACTGTCTCAGTTGTTTCCATGACACAGATATTTTCAAAGTACAAGAAACTTCAGTGTTTCAATGTAACTGAGTTCTTGAGGGTTTTGTGACATCACTGAGTGTCTTGGTTCGACAAGACAAGAGTCTGTGAAGGAGGGCTAAAGCCTCCTGTGCAATGGAGAAGGTAAACCCCCTCCCTCCAAATTTCTAGGAGTTTTAAATTAAAAGGCTCTCAGGCAAAAATATGGGAATAGGAGTAACAATTCTTTACTAGGAGAAAACTAGACAACAATTTAAAAAGGCAAATGCAATCGATACAAACAAAACCAGTGAAAAAAGTCCACAACCTGAGGATTCGGGGTGCCAGTGGCAGTCCTGCTGGGACGATTGCTCCCCTTGCAGTGGCTGATGAACTGCAGCTGCAGTGGTGATCTTTAGAAGGGTATAGTTTTCCTCTGAAGATCTGGTGGCAGTGGGGCCGGTCTTCCTCTGTGCCGGGGTTGCCTCCGAGCTCCGCTGCCGCCACCTCACCATGCTCCGGCTGCTTCGCTGCGAGATCCCGTGAAGAGAGAGAGGGAGCTGCTTCTCTGGGAATCCCGCAAAGAGAGAGCGCGAGCTGCTTCTTTGGGAGTCCCGCAGAGAGAGCTGCCTCGTCTCCCCAAAAAGCTACCCCTTTGTTGGAGGGTGCCGCGGGAGACAAGACTCATGATATCATGATCATCAAGTCTCAGTTTATTGTGACCGATTACACAGTTTATATATGTTTGTTAATTAGCTCATACATATTGCAAAAGCCAAGCTCATGATTGGTTGCTATGAGACTTGTACTATTATCTTAAAAGTATATATGTGAATGATACTTGCCTGTCCAGCTGGCCTTGCAGTTAGAACAGCTTAGTACTTCTTTGTTCTTCTCTATCTATTTCTACATACCAAGCAGTTTCAATATCCTGCTTTCTGCACACCATCTACTCTTCAGGGCCATGCGAACTTTGCAGCAGTCACGTAGCCCTCCCTATTTGGATTAATTTTACAGTATCATGTCCCCTGTTGTACAACCATTCCTCTGTCAAGCTCTCTTCACCCCTTTATACAATAATAGAGTGCTTGGCTTCCCCCTCTGGGTGGGACCCCTCACAATGGGATGGTGTTGCATTTACCAGCCCTGCATTGAATCAGTCAATGGCCCATTAGCAAACCATTACCTCTTAGGAGCAAAACCGGTTCTTGGAAAAGATAACAAACTTGCCCAACTTTCAACAGATGGCAAATAGAATACAAGCTTATCTTACAACCCAGGACACTGAGGCAATTGTGACATGAGAGAGCTGGCTGTGATGTCACAGAATATGGTGTGATTCAATAGACCAGGCTCTGCCATCATCGAGGGTGGCTCTGTGGCATGGGAGACAGGGTTGTGACATCACCAGGTGGCTGTGTAACATCATAGAGCAGGCTGTGACATCACAGAACAGACTGTGACATTCCAGGGTGACAGTGACATCATGGAGTCTTCTGTGACATCACAGCACTGCTGTATGGCATCAAAGGGTGGCATCATAGAGTTGGCTCTATGACATCACAGGGGCTGTGTGACATCACAGGAAGCAGTGTGACATCACAGGGGATGTGTGAAATCACAGAGATGTATGTTTGACATCACAGAGGGGTGTGTGAAATCACAGAGAGAGAATGACATCACAGAAATGACTGTGCAACATCACAGAGAGCTGAGTGGCATCACAGGGTCATTATGACATCACAGAGATGCCTGGGTGACATCATAGGAGGTTGTGTGATATCATATAAATGCCTGTGGGACATCACAGGGGCTGTGAGACATCTCAGAGGCTGTGTGACATCTCAGGAGGCATTGTGACATCAGAGAGATATCGGTGCGACATCACAGAGATTTGTGTGATATCACAGAGATGTCTGTGAGATGTCACAGAGATGTTCATGCGACATTGCAGGGATCTGTGTGACATCGCAGGAAGTTGTGTGACATCACAGAAATGCTCATGTGACATCACAGGAAGGCTGTGTAATATCACCCTGCTGTTTTAAATGCTTTAAACTTCTTTTAAGTTTTCGTTGCCTCTGAAGATTTACGTATTTCTTCTAGAGTTGTCATGCACTGTTCATGTAAATAATAATTGTTGTGCATTTTTTTTATAAGAAGAGAGAATAAGTTAGAGAAGTAGCAATTTCGTCCTCCAATCCACTGCCACTTTGTAAATTTCATATATTATATAAATAAAAAAAAAAGTTACGTCCTTTTACTCTTTTAATGTTAATATGAGTGTGCGAGTTATTTTGTGTCCTAGTGCAACAGTTTGACATCACAGGGGATGTGTGATGTCACAGGGGCTGTGTGACATCACTGGGGCTGTGTGACATCACAGGGGCTGTGTGAGGTCACTGGGGAGGTCACTCTGCCCCATTCCCCCCCCCAGTTCCCCCAGAGAAGTCCAACGCTGCTCGTGCACAGCGGGGTCCCCTGTCCCCCCGGGACCCCCACCCCCGGCGCCGCAGCCTCCCCCAGAGGATGTTCCACGAGATCGACCCCAGAGCCCGACACGGGGACGGGGGCCGGGGCTGTGGGGGTGGGACAGGGGGACAGGGACCCCCCGGCAGCGTCCCCGTGTCCCCAGGGCGAGAGCCTGGGCCAGGGCTCCTTCGCCCTGTGACCAACGAGGGCTTGAGAGCGCTGAAAAAATCCCCAGCAAAAACCAGATTTAATATTAAGTGACAGCAGCACAAAGTTCCTTGGCAAGAGTCACTCTGCTCCTGACAGGACACTTCAGGAACACCAAGGAAGCAAAGGAACAACAAAACCAAACCAAATCCAGGCAATCAAACCAGAAATGTACTGAGAACTGTCTCTGTATGTGTCTGTGTGTGATAAAAGGGCAGTGAAGGCAAGGATAAAAGGAATATGGCCTAAAAGCTTAACAGAGTTCAAACTTAACAGGACTTAACTTACACCTTAACTTTAAATGATAGTTTCACAGTCACAATTTAGCAAAAGAGAAGAGCTTAACAGTATTTAACCTAACTTATAACCTACAACCTAGCAATCTAACAGAGGAATAACATTTAAAAATATTTAACTCAGCTTATAACTTATATAAAACATAACAACTTAGCAAAATAACAACTCTTAGAAGCATTTCACTTAACTTAGACCTCTTGACTTGACCTTACTTACGGGCCTGACTGGCTCAGCTATCCAAGGCACTCAGACCCCTCAGGGAGCAGCATTTCTGCCACATTTCCCCAGTACAGGCACTCCTGTGTGCACACAGACACAGAGAGTCAGTGCAAGGCACCTGTGAGAAATTCCCCTGAGGGCAGGGCAATGCTCCCTGGGGATGCTTTGGCATCTCCCCAGCGGGGAAGGGTTGAGCCTGGAGGAGTGGGGGGATCGGCCCAGGCTCCCTCGTTGTTGGGGATCCCCGAGTGCAGCAAACGGGAGAGTTCCCGGCTCGGAGAGGCCCCACTCAGAGGGAGTCGCTGGCCCAGGAGAGCTCCAAGGGCTCCTTTTGGAGCGCTGTTTGTAGGGCCCCAAGAGAGGGGCTGCAGTCCCAGCCATGTTTCATCCTGGCCGCACTTGGCATCAGCAGCTTTCTTTGGCAGGGTGAGAACAGGGATGTTGTGCCACCGAGGGAACACAAACAGTTCCCAGGGCTGCTCCTAAAGCAGCCAGGAGCGGGCTGGGCAGCAGCAGTGCCTGGAGCAGAGCGTGTTTGTGCTGAGCTCCAGAGGAGCTGAGCCCAGGGGCTGCTGGCCAAGGCCGAGGCCAGCGAGCATTTCTCATCTGGCAGGGCGGCCTGAGAAGGGGAGGGGGGAATGCACCAGCACAGGAACCATGGAACCAAGGGATCATTGTGACACTGTGGGGCACCATGGAACCAAGGGACCATTGTGACACTGTGGGGCCTGTGAGACCAAGGGACCATTGTGACACTGTCGGGAACCATGGAACCAAGGGACCATTGTGACACTGTGGGGCTTCATGGAACTGAGAGGTCGTTGTGACATCGTGGAACCCCATTTAACCAAGGGTTCACTGTAACATTGCAGGGCTACATGGAACCACAGCTTCAGTATGACACTGAGAGTCCTCCCATCATCAGTGATCTGTTGTGACGTTGTGGAGCCAGAGGAGAGCATTGTGACACAGCAAATCCCCAGCGTCCAACGGTGCATTGTGACACTACAGGGCTCACAGAACAGAGGAATAACCTGACATTGTGTGGCCTGGAGAGCCACAGAGACCACTGGGACACTGGAGGGGCTCATGGAATCATTGGGACCATTAGGACACTGCAAAGCCTGCTGGAACCTGGGGTCTATTGTGACACTGCTGGACCCCATGGAATCATTCTTCCTTATAAGAAGAGAGAATTGCTGGACTGTTAGTTTAACCAGTGAAGTTAGAGAAGTAGCAATTACATCCTTCAATCCATTGCCGCTTTTAAAATTTCATGTATTGCATAAATCAAAATTAAAAACCACTTCTTTTTAGTCTTTTAATCTTAATATGAATATGTGAGTTACTTGTGTCCTAGTGCAACAGTTTGACATCACAGGGGCTGTGTGACATCACAGAGAGCTGTGTGATATCACAGGGGATGTGTGAAATCACAGGTGCTGTGTGGCATCAGAGGGGCCGTGTGACATCACAGAAATGTCTGTGTGACATCACAGGGGCTGTGTGACATCACAAGGGCTGTGTGACTTCACAGAGATGTCCATGTGACATCACAAAATGCTGTGTGACATCATAGGGGCAATATGACATCACAGATATCTGTGTGACATCGCAGGAGGTTGTGTGACATCACAGAGCCTTCCAGGTGACATTACAGAGAGCTGTGTGACATCACAGGGTCAGTGTGACATCATTGAGATGTCTGAGTGACATCATTGAGATGTCTGAGAGACATCACAGAGAGCTGTGTGTCATCACAGGGGTAATATGACATCACAGAGCTGTCTGTGTGACATGACAAGAGCCTGTGTGATATCACAGGTGTTTGTGACATCACAGGAAGGCTGTGTAATATCACCCTGCTCTTTTATATGCTTTAAATTTATTTTAAAAGTTTTCTCCGCTTCCTAATGTTTACATTTTTCTTCTAGAGTTCTCATGCACTGTTCATGTAAATAAAAATTTTTGTACATTCTTCTTTATAGAAAGAGAGAATTGATGGACTGTTAGTTTCACCAGTGAAGTTAGAGAAGTAGCAATTACATCATCTAAACCATTGCCACTTTTAAAATTTTGATGTTGGGGAAGATGAATAAATATGATTGCCTGGAAAAAGATTTACAATAGTACAGCCAGGATGAAACCTATCCCCCCTACGGGTTGAACAATGCCCTTGCCTACAGATAGGACCAAAAGTCAAATAGACTGTTCTATCTCACCTCCCAAAATGTATGGCTCATCCCACGCCTGTAACCCTCCCCTGAAGCATCAGGTCTCTGTGACCCCATTGGCCCAAGTCTTGTTCCAGCCCACCTTGAAGCCCCCTGGTAAGCGGTCTCCGAGGAGCCAGATGCCCTCTTGGAATTTCACATCTCTTGGGACTCCCCTTCTCTTGGAACTCCTCTTCTCTTGGAACTCCCTCCCTCTTGGAACTTCCACCCTCTCCTGGAGCATCTTCTTGTCTCTCTCTACCCCTTGTCTCTCCCCTCTCCCTCCCCCTCAGGCCCTGCCACGTGCTGCGTCTGGCAGCTCCATGCAGGACCTTTCACCATCCCTAATAAACCTGATATTCTCAGAGCAGCTTTCAGAGATCACTCGTCTCTGTCCATCCAAACCGTCCTGGAGCTCAGCGTCCCCGCACCTCTCTGCCACACAACCTGGCAGTCAGCCTGGACCAGTTCCCCTCTGCCTGAGCGTGCCAGGCAGCAGACGGGGCTCGGTCAAGTCCCTCTCAGCTGTCCCTGTTTGTGTGCCAGAAGCCTCTCAGGGTGGGGTGGAGGCACAAACCCGGGCCCCTCAGAGGCTCACAGTGAGGCCCCACAGCCCCTCCTGCCCACAGCCAAATCTCTCCAGACTGCTCTGCCAGGACTGGCAGCCTTGGGTTCTTCCGCCACCATTTCATGGCTCTGTACCCTGCATTGCTCTACTTCAATTCTTTTGCCATTAGGTAAAACTGAACACACCACCAAGTTCCAAAACAGGGCAACAGAAACTGTCAGAAAACAGAGCACCTGTCCTCTCAGGAAATGTGCAGAGAGGTGGAGTTATTCAGTTTTCTGAAGAACGGGCCCCAGGGAGACTTTCTTGCCGCTTTCCAAGACTTCAGAGTTGCTTTGAAGAAAATGGGGGACACCATTTTTAACAGGGCCAGTTACAATAGAATGTGGGAGAATAGTTTTAAACACAAAGGAGATCTAATCAGAGTAGGTCTAAGGAAGACCTTGTTTAGTCAGAGCATGGTGCCACCCTGGCACAGGTTGTCTCAAGAGCTTGTAGGTGCCCCATCCCTGGAACCATTCCAGGTCAGTGGGACAGGGCTCTGAGCAACCTGATCTCTTTAAAGATGTCCCTGCTCATTGCAAGACACTTGTACCACAGGACTTTACAGAGCCCTGCCAGCCCAGCCCAGCCCGCACTCCTCAGCATTTTTATTTGAAGGGCACCAAGAGTGGAGGAGGTGAGGAGGAAGGGGGCTCATCTGATGCCTCAGACCTCAGTGGAGGAGGAGCCCATCCCTCGGACACTCTTTCACCTGCAGCCCCTTGGCATTTTACCTGCAGGAGCTCCTTGGCAGACCAGCGCCGCTCCTCGTCTCTCTGCAGGCAGCAGCTCAGGAAGTCACGCAGCCAAGCCGAGAGGAGCTTGGGCTGCCGCAGCTGTGACGTCCCTGCTGTGGCTATCAGGCGTTTAGTCTGGAGAAAAAGGGAACACGAGGCTCCACCTGCTTCTTTCCCATCTGTAACTGCTCTCCCAGAGCCCATTGTTTAACCTCCATTCTGCAGTGGCAGTTTCTGCCCTGGCAGAGACCCAGGGATGACTTTACCAACAAAAAACCCAAACTCTGATGCAGCCACAGCTTTGCCAACATCCTGCCAATCTTGCCTTGGCAGCCGATTTCATTGACTGACCTAGTTAGTGGGAGCTACATCAGGAAAAGCACATTTCCTTCTCTGAGGATTCACACCAGCTTGACAGCCTTTTTGGAAGGGGGACTTTGCTATACTAACTAATTCCAAGGATTAGTACATGAAAGGCATCTCTGCAGGGCTTGTTGATCCCTTAAGCACAGTTGCCATAGAACAAGACTCATCAAGTTTTTTGTCCTGTTCTTGAAAACAATGGTAATTGGAAGAAAAGAAAGGAAATCCATCAGTTAATCCCCAGGTAAAGAAACAAACATTTACAATCTCATATTCAACACAGACACATTAAGTTGCATGCACAAATATATTGGGATGAAAATGCCTGTTTGGGCACAAAGGAGCCACCTGCAGCTCTGTCTCTGAGCAGTCTTAAAATTTCAGCTTCCCTTATGCAGCAAAAGCAAAACTTTTCCTGCTCAGAAAAAGGAGAAATGCCATCCCAATGGACACCCTCTGCTCATTTGCCTACTCAAGTCAATGAGTGGTAGGCCCATCCCAGAAAATGCCAGGAAACAAACAGGAGGTTTTGGCAGGCTCTCCCTCTCACCAGGCTCTGGCTTGGTGACGTGGAGAACGTGGCTTGGGCTATGAGAGAAACACAGTCACTGAGTGTTTCAGCAACACTGCACAAGAAGCAGAAGAGACTCTGTGGCCTTGAAGCCTCATGCCCAGGTTTCAGGCAGGTTTCCCAGTAGCAGAAACTGCAAAGGGGGTTAAGTTCCTCTCTAGAAACCACTGTTTTAGAAACTTTGCTGGGTTTGGGTTTCTTTCCTTCATTTCTGGAAGGATAACACCAGTTCTAAGATGCTTGTTTCCTGTTATTGGGGTCATTTACACAGACAAAAGAACTGGAACCACTTATAACCCAAAGGAAAGTGTTGCCTGAGAATGGGGTTTGTTTGCATATGGTGAGGCTTGAGTTCCACACTGATGCAGCCAAAACTGCAGCAGATGCTGATGTGTTGCAGGGACATTTTTAGGTGGAAGTAGTTTCAGCAGATGGCAATGGGATCTTGTCCAATGTCACGCAGAACACGGGGCAGGTGAGAAAGAGAAGCGGGATCTGTATTTGCTCCTTACCGTGGCAGGACTTTGGTTCCAGTAAGGAAATTTTTGTTCTACCATTTCAATTCCCACAATTCCAAAAGACCATATGTCCACTTTGGGGCCACATGGTTTACGCATCACCACTTCAGGCGCCATCCACCAAGGAGTCCCAGCTACCGAGGGCAGTCTCTTCTCCTCAGGGCCGAGCTCAACAGAGATGCCAAAATCAGCTGAGGGGAAAGCAAAATACTGGTTTTATTTTAATTCTGTGCAATTAGGAAATCGAGCAAAAGAATTCCCCAGTAGAAGTTTGAGAACATGCTGTTGGAATGTCCTGGACAACTGTCCCTGCTCTGTTTCTTCAGGACTTTAGCCAAGGAAATATGGTATTGGCGACTTAAAAAATCCCCACATTTTTTACACTGCCTTCAGCAGTGGCTTTTGCTCTTTGGAAGCTTTAGACTTGTAACTCCCTCCCTCTGGAAGGGACACACACAGAGCAATGCCACTCGTGGCTACTTGTTCCTTGTCATACCTCTGTGCACGTTGCAACCGTGTCATCAGCTCAGAGCGGGGGTCCCTGCACTGCCACCAGCACCATTTTTGGGGAGCTGGCAGTCACTCAAAGCAGCCCCTCACCCCACATCCCCACATCCCTGAACGCTGCACCTGACCAAGGATATACTGACCCAGCTTGACAGAGCCCTCGGTTCCGAAAAGGATGTTGCTGCTCTGCACATCTCGGTGGGTGCCGTGGTTTGAGTGAAGAAAATCCAGTCCTTGCAGGCACTGAGAGAGAAAACACAAACAGGAGGGCAAAAATTAGCGGTGTGATTTCATCGCACAAGAAAAGAAACAAAGAATCTAAAAGATGCTCTCTGCAGGGGAATGGCGAGCAATGGCAGAACGCAGGGCCATTGAGAGGAAGAGTTGCTGCTCCAACACTTGCAGAGCAGGACCTTTCTAAGGAAAGGCATGTCAGCTTTTGAAAGAGCAACAGCACCTGCTGCTGTTGTACACTGTCCCTCCAAACCAGCCAGGATGACTGCTGCTGCTGCAGGGGATGTGCTCAGAAGCAAAGAGCATTTTGGCTGTACTACTGTCCTTTTTAGCTGAGGACTGAGAGAAATGAGTCTCTCCTTTTTTCTTTGCTGTTCATTTTAAATCCTGCTACCAGCAGCTTTGCTTTTACAAACAAGGAATGAAGTGAAGAGAGGCAAAAGTTAAAGGAGGCAAGATGGAGAACAGCAAATACAAGAGGCAGAGTGAGAATACAACAGCAGGAGATAAGAGTACAAGAACAGAGTACAGTGAGTGCAAGGGCACTGGCAGGCATTTCTCTGGAGATGCTTTTACTTGCCCATAGCATACTAACAATGCAGAAGCAAAGCTTTATACATGAAACCTCTCCTCTTCTGAGCCCCTGTTTCCCAAACCCTTGGAAGCACAGGTGGGATTGCTGACCTCCTGACTGATGGATGCTATGTCACCTTCACACAGGCAGGTCTTGCTGATGACATTGCTCAGAGTGCCTCCGTCCATGTACTCCATGACCAGCCAGAGTTCCTCACCCAGAAGGTAGCTGAAAGAAGGAAACAAGGGCATGGGGATGAACATACATGGCTACATTGCTGTTTGGAAAAGACAGGGCTTGATTCTTGTTTTCACGTCCCTTGGAGACAAAGGCAGAATCAAAGCAATAGACATTCCCTCTCGGCGTGCGTTGTTTGCAATCTGTGCAGTCTCAAGGAGAAAAGAACAGCTGTGAAAAAGGAGATGTCCTAGATGGCCAGTAAGTGAAAAGCGTGGTTTAGGAACAGCCCAGATAAAAAGCCTGTCACGCATGGTGTTTCTGGAAATAAGCACCTAGTGTTCCTGGCATGCATAGTAATGGAAAAGAGGGGCAACAATCCAAGGGAAATCCACTTTAGGATGGTTCATCGGCATTTAAGAAACTTTTAAAAATTAATCCCAAAAATATGTGGAGGCAGTGAACTTAGAGGGTATTAATTTAGTAAGATACAGCTGACCCAGGTTTTGAATAATTTCTGAATAATTTTCAAACTATGCGTGCCAGGGAAGACTCATGCAGACAAGATGCACTCTCTTCTCAGACATTGGAGATGATAGAGAAATATTAATACATAATAATTAACAGCTCTACTTTCTAAAGGTGACCAAAGTGGGTTTTTAACCTCTCATGTTTGCTGTATGTAAACACAAATTCATGGGATAAAACCATGACCACTCACCTGTCTAAATAATTCACAACACAGGGGCTCCTATGCCTCTTCATGATACTGATTTCATGAACGGTTACTTGCTTCCTCTTCAATCCTTTAAGTCTTATTTTCTTTATGGCCACCTAAAATGACACTGAAAATCAGTAACTTGAGAAGTTGGTGGCACGAGACCACAAGGCACATGGAGCGAGTGATTTTGCAATGACACAGCTGAGCTGTGCCAAACTGCCTCAGGATTAGGCACTGCAGTAACTGGAACTGACATTGCAACAGCCCATGGCTCCGCTCCCTTGGGGCCAGTTACAGGACACGGGGCCACTGGGGTTTTGCCTTGTCCACTTGCTAACAGTGGTGTCTCAGCTATCACTCACAAACCTCTGAGCACACTCCCTGCTGCTTTGTATGGGATTCAGAAGAAGTAATCCATGCCTTAATCCTCTGTGGATACATCTTGGGCTATGGCTTTTAGGGACGCCTTGCAGATCTCTCCCAATGTGCAGTTCCCAAGTGCAGCACTGCAGGTGGCTAAGGAACTACCAGTAACTTTCAGATGCATTTGCTGGCAGGCAGAGATGCGAATTCAGGACTCTGAAGCTGTAGCCCCAAAGAGCAGTGAGATTCTCTAAGGAACCACCTTTGTTTTAGCCATTGAGAGCGAGTGAGCACATCCTTCTCCAAAATGAACTGCTGCCCTCTGGGCCTTCTTTTTGGCAGCTGAGAAGGACAAAGACTGTCCCAAATGTATTTTGCAGGCTGGCACCAGTCTGTGCTTCTTGTGCCTTTTCAGCACAGCTCTACCCAAAGCTCTGGCCACAGCTGCTCACACCAGAGGGGAAAGCCCCTCGAGTGCATCAGAGTCTGTGGGGGCTGTTGACATTTACCTCTCCTCCTGTGGCTTTGTTGAGTGCTCTAACCACATGTCCAAAAGTCCTAGAAACAAAAGAGAAGCAGAGAAAGGAGAAGCTGTTTATTTCTTAGAGTGAAAGCCAGCCCACACAGGAGATCTCTGCTGTAAATGCCTAAAACTTGCAGGATGCAGGAGGGCTCTGTCAGAAGGCAGATGATGCATTTTCCTCTCAAATGCATGGGCAGTGCCTGGGCCAGTTGCTGAAGCATTGGGGTTTACTGCCTCAGCTCCTAAATGGAATTTATTCTTTCATCTTGGGTTTCAGTTTCTAAACTGTGTGATTCCTATCCTGACCATGGAGTATTTCCTTCCACAAACCACGGGAAAGAAATGTTCCTGAGAACTGTTATTTCACAGCTTTGATGGGGGTAGCTTGCTCTTTCAATCAAGTAAGATTCTTCTTTTTTCATTAGTATGGCAGTGTGATTTTGAGACATACAAAAATGCTAAAGAAGTTAACACAGAGCTGTCCCACACTTGAGAGACAAGGAGATCTTCCAGGTCCTGTTCCTTGATGCAGGCAAGACCTCGGCAGCATGGAGATGTCTCTGACAATGCTTTCTGAGCGCACTCTCAAATTCTGAGCAGTACTGAATACATTGGACAATCTATCTCCAGTATCTGAACACGTTTGCAGCTGGCCTGACTTCACGCTGGACAGATATTCCAGTGAAACACCTGATACACCAGCAAAACACCTGGCCCATGGTTTTGTAGAAGTAACTGTGGCTGGACTCACCCCTTGCCAATATATCCAGTTCAGTGTATTTCATCTTGGGATTTTCCACATTCACCATTTTCCCTGAGGGAAACAAAATGCAAGATGCTCACTTTAAAGCAGAGATCCCAGCTTCCAGGAGATAGAAAAGGCAGCCGCAGTGTCTGGGGGTGGTCAGCTGGTTAACAACAACAGCAACAACAACAGCAACAAGACAGGCAGCCCTGCAGTGCAGATGGCTGGCACAGAGACTGATTTTGTACAGTCCTTGGAAGAGTTCTCTTGACAGGAAACAAAGCACAGGGGTATGCACTCCCAGGAGAGGAGCACATCTTCTCCACCTTTCAGCCAAAACAATGCTTTTCCATGTGTAAACCAGAGCAGCTCATGCTTTAACCAATTCCAACGGGGCCTTCAGCATCAGGACCCTCACCCTTTATGAGCAGGCTGAGCTCACAGACACCCCTCTTGGGGCCAAGGAAGGCTCCAGCCCCTGCAGTCCCACCAACCCTCAGGGACAGGGCAGCTACCACAGCCAGGCTGGCAAAGCTCAAGCATGAGCACTGACAAGCAATGGGAAGAAGCCACAGGCAGCCTGAGCCCCGTACAAACTGTTGCCCCCATTCAGGACACAACAGGATGGGCTTTGAGATCAGACTCACCGAAGTGCAGATCAATGCCCTTTTTGTCCCAACAGGGGATGGCAGACACAGAATCCACTGGGCTCTGCTCTCAGCCCCACCAGGTCTTATCTGAGAGCTCAGCACTGGCAGCTGCTATAGGCAAGAAGCAGATCCATTGGGCTGTGCTGCAGAATCCCAGAGGACTTGATGTGTTTTCCTAGAGACGGATGTGAGCAGGGCTTGGGCCAATGGGTAGGATTCTAACAGTCATGGGAAAGAGTGGAAATCAGGTATGAAAAAGTGCCATGGATCTGAGGAATATACCATGGCTGGGCTGGAGGCTGTCTCCTGAGAAATGCCTGCAGTACAGTTTTTTCTATTCATGCCACTTCGATGTGTCTCTTGGACACATCTTTAGAAGTATAAAACTAGGATATGAAATACTGATTGTTATAAAAGTAGCTGGTTTTCCTTTGGGGACACATGGAAAACACCTCCTGCTCTCTCTTCGTCCTTGAAACCAAAGCTCTTTCAAAGTAGTTCTTATTGACAAAAATATGGCATTCTCATTAAAAAATAAACTGTAGATGTAGTAGTAGTAGCAACATAAAAATGTCATAAAAATGACATCAGTAAGACATGTGGGGCAGAAGAGCTCCTTCAGGATGGAGAAAAAGCAATTCCACCAAAAAAACCACCCACAAACAAACAAAACCAAAAACCCCACAAAAAGCACAAAACCAAAACCAACCCCACAAAACCAAAACAAAACCACACACATCCACACCTCCCCCTGCCCTGACCCCCAAAAAAATCCCCAACCAAAAAGACAAAACTCCAAAACCAGTAAATTTCTGTGAAGATTTTTTTTGCTCTGATGACTGGTTGGAAGTCAGGATTCTAATGGGAATTAAGGAAGCTAAAAAATCTCTTCAGGTTTGCCACTAGCATGCAGGACTTGCCTAGATGATTTGCTAGGTCACAGCCTTCTGCTGATCCAAGAAAAATCCCTGCTTCAGCCTTTAGCAGAGAGGAAATCTCAGGCAAAGCCAAGCCAGTCCAAGCTGCCTCCAGAGGCAGCAGGAACACCCAGAGCGCTCTCGCTGCCTCGGAGCACAGCACTTCCTCTGGGGAGTCCTAAATGGCCCTGTGACACCAAACTCAGGAGGAGCATTGGGTACAGCTCTGCTGACAGCTGCACTCAATACACCGACCCTCAGAAAAGAAATAACCAGACGTACACAGCACGTACCATCTGGCTCTGCTGCTGCCACAGCTGTCGGCTTGTGGTCGTCTTGCTCATTTTGCCCCTCTTTGGCCTCTTCTCCAGGAGCAGAGGGAGCTGGGGCAGAAACCGCTGTTCCTTCTGCCATCTGCGGCAAGAGAGAAGCATGAGGGACAGGCCGTTACCTCTCATTTATGACCTCGTTCCTCCTCGCATCCACAAACACCACTTCCAAGGAGAAATCAGCGACTTTGTTAGCGATGGGACTCTAAGTCTCTCCGACCAGATTAAAATGGGCTAACTCAACAGAACTCTATTTGATGAACTCTATGAATTTGATAGTCCTCCCTGGCTGCCATCAGCAAGCAACGGTGCCTCTGCACAATGCGGCTTTTAGCTTTTGAAAGCTTTGAAATGGAAAAGCAGGAGATAGCCAGCACAGACTTTGTTACTGCTGTGGCAGAAAAGGAAAACTCAAACTGGATCAGAATCCCATGCAGTGCATGAAAAGGGCAGGAAAGGTTGTGCAGGAGACTCTTTACTTGCTGGAAAGAGAGAAAATGGGCGGGGCTTCTCCTCCTAGCAAACCAACAAACTACAAGTTGGAAGTGTCCCTTCCTCAGGTGGCTAAAGCACTTGGATGAAGTGACACATATTTGGCAGGGAAACAGCCCTTGTGGTGAGCACTGTCATGTACGGATCTGTGGATCTGAAGGTCCCTCATGAGCCTCCCGTTTTCCAGGCTAAAGCTTCCTCAGCACCTCCTCCTTGGCCTTGCACTCCACAGCCTTCCCCAGCTCCCGTGTCCTTCTCTGCACATGCTCCAGCCCCTCAAGGACTTTCTGCTTCAGAGGGGCCCACAAGTGGACACAGCACTCCCAGCTATGGCCGCAGAGCTGCCCAGCCCAGGGGGATGGTCACTGCCCTGCTCCTGCAGCCCCACTGCTGCTGACACAGGCCAGGGCATCCTTGGCCTTCTTGGCCACCTGGGCAGGCACTGGCCCAACTTCAGCTGCTCTTGACCGGCACCCCTGGGTCCTTTAGGCCCACGCAGCTCCCCTACCACAAAGTTGCTCGCTTGACCTCAAATACAGCATCCCCAGTTCCGAGATGTCCTTCCTCTTCTCAGCAACACAAGACAGCAGTCAAGGACTTGCAGCTTTCCCCCCCACCATAGGCACTAATGCCATTCCCAAAGCTGCAGGTGGTTTGCAGCTGTCCCTGCAGGATGGCCCCAGGGCAGAGCCCAGCCAGGCTCCCACTGCAGCCCCTGAAGCTTGGGGCAGACAGTGGTCCCAGAGCTGAGGTTCACAGGGAGCTCCTGGAGCTGTGCCTCGCACTCTGTTGCCGTGTGTCACCGTGCAGGCTGGCTTGGGAGCTGCTGTGGCCCAGGGCCAGCACAGAGCTGGGCTGGGTGGGCCAGGCAGAGTGGTGGAGAGTCTTGGCTGATCTTGGTGTGTGCCTGTCCTCACAAAAGGCTTGGAAGGTTTGCCTGCCAAGGTGTCCTGCTCACTGGCTCTCCCTGTGCATCTTGGAGAGCACAAGGTAGGCATTTCTGGCAGCTGGGCATCAGCAGGCCTTCCAATGGGGGCGTGTTGTGGAGCGAGCCCAGCTGAGATACCCTGAGAGGAGCCCAGGGCTTCTTGCTCCTCTCTGCTGGCCCGTGAGCGTCTGTCTGCTCTCGGGATGGCCCTGGCTGTGTCAGGGCTGCTGCGTGGGCACGAGACAGCCGGTCCCAGCAAGCAGGAGGCAAATCTTGCCAAGAGTTGCAACACAGCAGACAGGGAAGATGTGAAAAGTGAGTGTGTAAAGGCCTTTTAATTCACAGCTCCCACAGAGAGCTTTGGAGCTCGTGGCTGGACAGAGATGGTTCTCCTCACCCCTCTGTCCAAAGGGGGGTAACACACGCTGCTGCAGGTGCTTGGGTTGGTTAAATACCCCCAAATCCCCAATCCTGATGTGTCCAACACCCCCAGCCCCCAAAGTTTGGGGTTAAAACCCCCAAGCCTCGACTCCTGGGGATTGAAATATCTGGGTTGTCCACCCGCCTCCTCTCGAAAGTTTGGGGTCAAACCCCTCAATTCCCAAACTTTGGGGTCAACCTCCTCAATCCCAAACCCTGGGGTGTCAAATTCCCCTGATCTCCCCCACTTTGGGGTTAAATCCCCCAAAATCAGTTGGTCAATCCCCAGAGTTTCCAAATTTTTGTGTCTAAACCCCCAAACCCCAAATCCTGGGGGTTGAAACACCTGGGTTGTCCAATCACCCTGATCCCACGTTTGGGGGTGAAACTCCCTGATCCCCAAATCATGGGAAAAAAAAAAAAACAACAAAATCCCAAACCCTGGGGTGTCGAACTCCCCCAGTTCCCAAAGTTTGGGGTCAAAAACTCCCAAACCCCGAGGTGTCAAACCCCCCTAAACCCCAAATTTTAGGATCAATCCTCCCAGTCCCCAGAGTTTGGGGTCATGACCCCCCATATCCACTCCAACCCTGGGGGACACAGTGGGGTTTGTTTGGGGTTATTTGGGGTTTGTTTGGGGTTATTTGGGGTTTGTTTGGGGTTATTTGGGGCAGCTCCAGGTGCAATGTCTGCAGAAAGACCCTGGGTACAACACCGGGAAAAAAAGGGGAATGGGTGGGAATTGGGGGATTCAGGATGGGGAAAGATCCTGGGTGGGAAAAGGGGATTTAGGGTGGACTGGGAAGGATTTGGGATGGGAAAAGGGGATTTGGGATGGGGAAAGGGGAACGAGGTGGGGAATTGGGGTGGAAAGGGGAGATTTTGGTATTGCAAAAGGGATTTGAGAACAGACAAAGGATGTGGGGAGAAAAAAGGAGAATTTGTCATGGGAAAAGGAGGATTTAGGTTGGGAAAAGAAGGATTTAGGGTCAAAAAGACATTAGGGATTAAAAGTGATTTTGGAGTTAAAAAAAGGAGGATTTGGCATAAAAAAATGAGGATTTGGGATAGAAAAGGAGGATGTAGGACAAAAAAAGGATTTAGGATAGAAAAGGGAGGATTTGGGCTGGGCTGAGCTGAATTTACCTGGGGGAGTGGGGGCGTGCAGGGGGTTTGGGGCAGGGTCAGGACCATTTTTGGGGCAGTTTTCTGGGATTTTGGAGTATTTCTGGGGGATTTGGCAGGAGGTCAATGAGATTTGGGTGCAGTTTTATGGGATTTAGGGTGTTTAGAGGAGGTTTTGAGGGATTTTCAGGTGTTCCTATAGGATTAGGGAGCACGTTTATGGGATTTCAGGGGTTTCTACAGGATTTTGGGGCACTTTGAGGTATTTCAGGGTATTTCTATGGGATTTTTATGTGGTCTGGAGGGACTGCAGGGTGTTTCCATGGGATTTTGGGGCAGCTTGAAGGCATTTGAGATGTTTTGGGGCAGCTTTAGGGTATTCTGGTGCAGCTTTGAAGAATTTTGGGGTGGTTTGGAGGGATTTCAGGGCATTCCTCTGAGATTACAGGGTGGTTTGGAGGGATTTGGAGTGTTTGGGGGCACATTTTGGTTATTTAGGGGTGGGTTTGAGGCAGATTTTTAGGGATTTTGGGGTATTTCAGGCCCGTTTTTGGGGGATTTGGGGTTATTTTGGTGGGGTTTGGGGTGTTCTGGGTCACTTTTTGGTGAAGGAGATCTCCATGGGTGGCTCTGGGTGATGCTGGAGCCCTGCAGGGCCTCGCGGGCGGCGCCCGCCTGCACCTCGGTGTCCAACTGCAGCGAGGCGATGTCGCGGCGCCCGGGCACCAGCGCAGCTCCTGGAACCCCGGGAACCTGGGATGGAAACGGGGCCAGGAGAGCCCGGAACACCCGGGAACTTTCCCCACACACCCAGGAATGTTCCCCCAGAAACCTGGGAATCTTATCCCAGAAACCCAGGAATGTTCCCCAAAAAACCCCTGAATGCTCCCCAAAAAACCTGGGAATGTTCTCCCCAAATTCAGAAATGCTCTGAATCATTCCCCCAGAATTTCAGAAATGTTCTCCAAAGAAATTCAGAAATGTTCCCCCAAAAAATCCTGGAACATTCCCATAAATAGGAATTTCTGTTCCACAGAAAATCCAGAAATATTCCTCCCCACAAAAATCCAAAACTAACCTCATTCCTCATCCGGAAACATTCCCCAAAAATACAGAAGCGTTCCCAACAATCCAGAAATCCCCCCCCCCAAAATAATCCAGAACTTTCCTCCAAAAAATCCAGAAACATTCCCCCTCAAAAATATCCAGAAATCCCTTCCCAAAAAATCCGTAAGTCCTCACCCAAAAATTCATAAATTCCCCCCCTAAAAATCCAGACATTCACAACCAAAAATCCAGAAATTTCCTCCCTAACAATCCAGAATATCCTCCCCCCCCAATCCTGGTATTTTCCTCCAAAGATCCAGAAATTCGCCCTAAAATCCCAGACATTCACCCCCAAAATCCCGATATTTTCCCAAAAAATCCAGTTCCAAGCCCCCCTCAGCCTCTCACTCCGAAGCCCCAAAATCCCGCAGTGCCCCAAAGCCCGGCCGGAATGCCGGAATGCCGGGATTGCCCCAGATCTCCCTGGCTGAGGAGCAGGGGGAGCATCAGCTCCTGGGGCTGCTCAGGGAGCTGGGCAGGAACAGGATGTGCTTCGGGGCTTTGCCACAGCTGGGGGACACGGGAGACAAACCCCAAAAGCTGCCCCAGAGCTGCCCAAAGTCACTCTGGATACACAACACAAAATCTGCCCAAAATCCCAAGAGAAAACACCAAAATCCCAACAAAATCCTGAGAAAAACCACAAAATACCCCACCAAAATAATAATAATAAAAAACTCACAAAGATGTCCCCAAAATCCCCCACAAAAATATCACCAAAATCAGACAAAAATCCCCATATAAACACCCCAAATCCAACAAAAATCTCTCAAAATCCTCACAAAAATTCCTACCAAAAATACCATTAAAATCCCATAAAAATTCCACCATAGAATCCTTGAAAATGCCAGAAAATCCACACAAAATCCCAGGTAAATCTCCACAAAAATTCCACCCAAAAGCCCACAAAACTCACCCCAAAAATCACCCCAAGGCTCACAGAAATCCCTCACCCCCCCCCCCCGCAAATGCCACAGAAAAATCCCTCAAAAGGTCACACTAAATTCCCATGAAAATCCCACAGAATCCAGAAAAAAAATATCTGTACAAAAATGCCCCCAAAAATGCCCCAATCACACAAAATCCACACAAAATATCCCACCAAATTACCCAAAATATCCCTCCGAAATTTCCCCAAAATCCCCCCAAAATCCACTCCAAATCCACTCCAAAAATCCATACCAAAATCCCACCAAACCCCTCCAAATCCCACAAAAAATGCCCACAAGTCCCTTCCCATCCCACCCAAAGCCCGAGGAAATGCACCCAAAAAATCCCCACAGAAACTTCCCTCAAAATCCCGGCCAAACCTCACAGAAGCAGCCCAGGAATCCCGCCCAGATCGCTGCGAGCGCCCGAATCGCCCGGAACAATCGCCGAGCCATCCCCGCCCGGCCCCGCGCTCCGGCCCCGCTCTCTGTGGGGCCGGGGCCTCTCCCCCCTTGGCTCTGCGCTGGTCCCGTTCGCGCTCCGCTCCCGCTCCCGCCCCACCAGCGCTCCCTGCCCTGGGCCGCGCTGGCCGAGCCCGGCCGGGCGCGCTGGATCCGCTGGGACGGCGCATCCCGGCCCCGGCCCCGGCCCCGCGGGGCTCCCGGGGCAGCTCCGGCCGGGATGCGGCACTGCCGCGGGGCTTTGGGCTTTCCCGGCGCTGCCCGGCGGCTCCCGGGATCTGCGGCTTCCCGGGATTCGGGGAGGCTCCAGAGGGGACCTGGGCTGGCTCCGGGGGGATTTGGGATCAGTCCGGGGGGAGCTGGGGACGGCTCGGGGGGTTTGGGGTTGTTCCCGAGGATTTTGGGGGCATCTGGGAGAGGTTCCAGAGGGGACCTGGGGCTTTCTGAGGGGTCTGGGGGAATTCAGAGGGGATCTGGGGAGGATTTGGGGCTTTCTGAGGGATCTGGGGGAATTCTCAGGGATTTGGGGCAGTTCCAAGAAGGATTTTGGGGTTTTCCAAGGGATTTTCAAGAGTTCTGAGGGATTTGGGGAGGCTCCAGAAGGGATCTGGGGCAGTTCCAAGAGCAATCAGGGACGTTTTTGAGGGATTTTGGCAAGTCCTAGAAGGAATTTGGGAAATTCCAGCAGGATTTTGGGGGAATTCAGAGGAATTTAGGAGGTTCCAACAGGGGTCTGGGGTCCTTCCCAGGGGATTCGGGGTGGATTTCTGTTTCTTCCCTGGATTTCAGGCTTTTTCCCAAAATTTCCTGTTTTCCCAAGGATCTGTGATTTTCCCCTGGATTTGGATCTCACTGTGGGGTAGAAGGGGAAGGCTTGGGAGATTCAGGGTGAATTCTGGGGGGTTCCTGGCTGGATTTGGGTGTTTCCCACAGGATTTTGGGTGGGTTCCCAACTGAATTTTGTGCTTTTTCCCCAGAATTTCAGGATTGTTCCCAAAATTTGGGTATTTTTCTGAAGATTGTGCTGTTACCACGGGTTTATCCCAGAAGGGGAAGCTCTGGGGAGTTTTAGGGTGGATTTTAGGGATAATTGAGGCTGGATTTGGTTTTTTTCCCAAGGATTTTGGAGTTTTCCCCAGGATTTCAGGATTGTTCCCAAAATCGCAGGACTTCTACTCTGATTTCTCTCTCACCATGGGCTTGTGGTAGAAGGGGAAGCTTTGGGGGGCTCCTGGTTGGACTGTGGGGATATTTGAGGCTGCATTTTGAGTTTTCCCCCCAGGAATTCAGGATTTCTCCCAGAATTTCAGGATTTTTTCCCAAAATGTCAGGATTTTCCCAGGGATTTGGATCTCACCATGGACTTGTCATAGAAGGGGAAGCTTTAGGAGGTTCCTGGTTGGATTTAGGGGGTGTTCCCAATTCGATTTCAGGGATTTTCTTGATGGGATTTTGGGGGGAATCCCAGTTGGGTTTGGTTTTTTTCCCTCAGGATTTCGGGTTTTTTCCCTGAGAATTCCAGGATTTTCCCCCAGCATTTCTGTCTCACCACGGGCTTGTCATAAAAGGGGAAGCTTTGGGGTGATCGGGGTGCATTTGGAGGGATTCCAAGTTGGATTTTGGGGATAGCTGAGGCCAGAGTTTGGCGGGTTTTCCCCAGAATTCCAGTTCTTTCCCCAGTGTCAGAACTCCCCCAGTCTCTGTCTCCCCACGGGTTGGCCGCAGGAGGGGAAGCCCTGCAGGGAGCGCAGGGCGTTGGTGGCACTGCTCATCTCCCTGAAGGTGAGGAAGGCCTGGCCCCGCAGGCCGAGACTGCGCCGCACCAAAATGTCCAAAATCTGCCCAAACGGCGAGGAAACGGCGCAGAGGGACTTCTCCAGCTCTGGGACACCCAGGGGACAGCCTGAGCCCCTGGGGACACCCAGGGACACTCTTGGACCCCCCAGTCCCCCCGTCCTCCTGGATCTCCTGGTTCAGCTGCTGATGGAGACGCTGGGCTGGGGCCGGGGGTCCTGCACCGCCAGGGCCGGGACCCCTCTGTGGGGACAGGGGGGCTTCAGGGGCGTCTGGGGGCTGCGACCCCTTCACCCCCTGGCACCCCTTTAGGTGCCCCCAGAGCCCCAAATCCACCCAGACCCACCTAAACCCCCCAGGTACCCTCAGATCCCCCCACTTTACCCCAAATTGACCCCAGACCCACCTGAGACCGCCCAAATCCTATTGGACCCGCCCAAATCCCCCTTACACACCTGAATCCTGAGATAAGTAGAAGATAATTTGTTCACTGTAGTATGCTTGCTTACCTTGGTTTGCATAAGAATGTACTGTGGTATGTTAACCTAATTTGTTTTGCATAAGATAGTGGCTAAGAATGTACTGGTGTGTCTTTGAAATGCTTATTTGCTTACAAGGTGATAAGGAGGTTGAGATTAGAGTCCTGGGTGTGTGTATCTGGTCTGCTTGCTGTATCTCAAAAGAAGAGACTTAGAAGCTATCACAACGACCAGACTCAGACTACATTTGGAGAGTCACGTCTGCAAGGAGAAAGGGGGGGATAAAAGGAAGGTTGGGACAGAACATTTTTGCGCGCCGTTGGTGGAGCAGGAGACTCCCCGGCTGCCCAGCGCTGGATTTTGCCTGCCTTACTCGCTTGCTAATTTTAAATAAAATTGCTTTATTGAATTAAGACACTTCAAATTGTCGTGTCACAATTTATAACAATTTGGTGCCGTGACTCGGATGGAGAAGTAGATCAGTCGCTACGGGACGATCGGGAGGCGCCCCGCCCTTATGGCGGCCCGGCTGCCCCAGGCTTTCTGATCACTCTTCACCGACGAACCTAAATTGAGTAACGGGCAAAGGAGAACCGGTTACCCCTGTAATCTTTGTGCACAAAGAACCAGCGAAGACGCAGGACGCGTGAGTATAGGCCGGTTTCCCGCTCGGTTTGGGGTGGTTTTCCCGGAGTGCTGTGTGTGAGAGGTCTCGTGGAGACCAAGTGAGTGCGGACTCTGTATTAGTGCGTTTTCCATTCCCCGCGAGGGGCTGGGCCACGAACCAGGGGAGCACGTGTGTGAGAAATTGAGTGCACTCCGGAAGATGGGACAGAGGAAAAGCAAGCCCTCTGGTCCCATGGGAGAGGGGACCCATGCTAAGCTTCCCCAGATTCCCAGGGATAGCCCCTTGGGTTTGATGATAATTAATTGGGATGCTTTCTCATCTAGAAAAGGGAAAGACAAAGTTAAAATGATACATTATTGTATGGAAGTATGGGGGGGGAAACAAATTAGGGGAGACCATTTGTATTGGCCGGTATTCGGGTCCTTTGAGGATTGGATTTGTCAGGCTCTAAATATATATGTTAACTCAAAGGAAGCCTTTGATTCAGAAGAGAGCGAATATGCTTCCCTGTGGACAGTTGGGGAGACAAGGACAAAACTATTTGCCTTATCAGCCAGGGAAAAGAACAAGAAAAACAAGGAGGAAGATAATATGCCCCCCTACGTTCCTCCTCCATATATTCCTCCACTCCCACCCCCTGCCAGTCAAAATATATATCCCCAGCTGCCTGCGGAGCCGGTTGGCCCCGGGGTCCCCACGGCTCCTTCAGACTCTGATGATGAGGCAGAGAGTGGAGGAACAAGGGAAAACAATCGTAGAGTAACTAGAAGTCAGACTAGGAAAAAGGAACAGGAATTGGGGATGTTTCCCCTAAGAGAACAAAGCATTGGTATGATCCCGAATCCCCAAGCGGGACAGGAAGGTCAGCCACCCCAAATAGCAGGGGTTGCCTATGTAACTGTGCCTTTAGACTCTGGGCAAGTCAGGGACTTTAAGAAGGAAATGGGACATTTGTTGGACGATCCTCTAGGAGTGGCAGAACGGTTGGACCAATTTTTGGGGCCCAATGTATACACATGGGAGGAGTTACAGTCAATACTAAGGATTTTGTTCACGGCAGAGGAAAGGAGGATGATAAGGGAAACGGGTATGAGGATATGGGATGACGAACACCACCAAGGACCCTTAGCAGATATAAAGTGGCCCCTACAAAATCCCCAGTGGAATAACCAGGATCCCTTGCATCGCACTCACATGGGTGATTTGCGAAACATCATCATTCAGGGAATAAAACAATCAGTTCCGCGGGGGCAGAATGTGAAGAAGGCTTTTGGATTACAACAAAAAAAAGATGAGGATCCCACGGAATGGTTAGAGCGCTTAAGGAAAGCCTTCCGCTTGTATTCTGGGATAGACCCTGATACCCAGGAGGGAGAGGCGGTGTTGAAAATGCAGTTTGTGGCAAATGCATGGGTAGATATTAGGAGGAAACTGGAAAAGTTGGACGCATGGCAGACTAGAGGAAGGTTTTTGTGAGAAGGGAGGATGAGAATTTCAAGAGACAGGCGAGGATTATGGCTGCAGTTGTGCGGGAAGGGCCTAACCCTAATTTCCGTGCAAGGAATGTAGAACAAAGGGAGAATCGGGAGCAGAGTTATATTTCTAGGGAAGGAAAAGGAAGAGGTCATGAAATTGTCTGCTTCTACTGTGGAAAGAAGGGACATATGAAGAGGGGATGCAGACAACGGATAGCGGATGAGAAGGCCTTTAAGGAAGATTAGGGGTGTCAAGGGCTCTATTTGTTGGGGAAGAAACATCATAAGGAGCCCTTGGTAAAGCTTAAAGTAGGACCCCAACAACAAGAGATGGAATTTTTAGTGGATACCGGGGCTGAAAGATCCACGGTGCAAGCCTTGCCGCTTGGATGCAAAAAGTCATCTGACACTGTACATGTAATTGGGGCAAAAAGAGAGCCCTTTGAGGTATCTGTTATCAAGGATGTGATGGTAGAAACTGATTCCAAATGTGGTATAGGTTCTTTACTACTGGTACCTGAAGCAGATTACAATTTATTAGGGAGAGATCTGATAATAGAATTGGGTATTAATTTAGAAGTTGTAAATAAAGAATTACAGATAAAGCTCTGCCCTTTAAGGGTAGAGGATGAAAAGAAAATTAATCCTGAGGTGTGGTATACCCCAGAAACGGTGGGAAAATTGCAGATTAAGCCTTTTTCAGTGGAAATAAGTGATCCTGGCAAACCCATAAGAATAAAACAATACCCTATCCCTAGGGAGGGAAAATTAGGACTAAAACCTGAAATAGATAGGTTATTAGAAAAAGGGCTTTTAGAGCCCTGTATGTCTCCCTTCAATACTCCCATCCTGCCTGTAAAGAAGTCAGATGGGTCCTACAGATTGGTACACGATTTAAGAGAAATAAATAAGAGGACTTTGGCCCGGTTTCCAGTAGTTGCAAATCCATATACTTTGTTGAGCCGTCTGGGACCTGAAAATCGATGGTATAGTGTTATTGATCTAAAGGATGCCTTTTGGGCATGCCCCCTGGATGAGAAAAGTAGGGATTATTTTGCATTTGAATGGGAGGATCCGGCAACACACCGGCGGCAGCAATTAAGGTGGACGGTTTTGCCGCAGGGATTCACGGATTCACCTAACTTATTTGGCCAAGCTTTGGAACAAATTCTTCAGGAATATAAAGTAGATAAAGGGACGACCCTGATTCAGTATGTGGATGATTTGCTTATTGCTGGGACAGGAGAAGAAACAGTGAGGCAAGAAAGTATTAAATTACTAAACTTCCTAAGCCTAAAAGGACTAAAAGTATCCAAATCTAAATTACAGTTTGTAGAGGAGGAGGTGAAGTATTTGGGGCATTATTTAAGTGGAGGGGTAAAGAAGATTGATCCTGAAAGAGTAAAAGGAATCCTCTCGATTCCAGCCCCCAGAAATAAAAGGCAAGTTTGTCAGCTACTGGGGTTAATTGGATATTGCAGACAATGGATTGAAAATTACAGTCAGAAGGTCAGATTCCTCTATGATAAATTAAGCCAAGATAGCCTAATGAAATGGAGCCCCACGGATGATCAGCGACTCCAGGAGCTCCAGAATGATTTGGTAAATGCGCCAGTCCTCAGCCTACCTGATTTAAAAAGACCCTTCTATTTGTTTGTTAATACGGAGGGAGGAACAGCATACGGGGTTTTAACCCAAGAATGGGCGGATAAAAAGAAGCCTGTAGCATATTTATCTAAATTACTGGATCTGGTGAGCAGAGGATGGCCTACATGCTTGCAGGCTATAGTAGCCACTGCCCTTTTGGTAGAAGAGGCTCATAAAATAACTTTTAATGGAAAATTGAAAGTGTTATCACCACATAATATCAGAGGAATCTTACAACAGAAAGCTGATAAATGGATTACAGATTCTAGACTTCTGAAGTATGAAGGTATTTTAATTGATTCCCCCAATTTGTCACTTGAAGTGGTTACCTCGCAAAATCCTGCCCAATTTTTGTATGGGAAACCCTGTGATGAAAAGTTAGCACATGACTGTTTTCAAACTATTGAAAGTCAAACAAAAATTAGACCCGATCTGGAAGAGGAAGAATTAGACGAAGGGGAGCGATTGTTTGTAGATGGTTCTTCTCGGGTTGTAGAAGGAAAAAGAAAGTCAGGATATGCTATAATTGGGGAAAAAGATTTAAAGGTAATTGAATCCGGACCACTAAGTAACTCCTGGTCTGCACAAGCTTGTGAATTATATGCAGTACTCAGGGCTTTAAGGTTATTAAAAGGAAAAATTGGAACAATATACACAGACTCTAAATATGCATATGGGGTAGTGCACACATTTGGAAAAATTTGGGAAGAAAGGGGACTTATAAAATCACAGGGAAAAGATCTAATTCATCAAGAGCTAATTGTCCAAGTTTTAAATGCCTTAAGGGGCCCGGCTCAAATTGCTGTGGTCCACTTAAGGGGACACCAGAGAGGATTGGACTTTAGAAACAGAGGAAATAATTTAGCTGACCAAGAAGCCAAAAAAGCAGCCCTATGAACTCGGGGGGACATGGGGCAGAGCGACACTGTATCTGTGGACTCCCCCAAAGAAAAATGGCAAATATATAGTTTTACCACTCAAGAAAAGGAAAAATTACAAAAGATGGGAATTGAGGAGGGGTCTGATGGGCAATGGAAGCTCCCAGATGGGAGAACTGTTTTACCTAAAAGCAAGGCCTCAGAAATTTTGCAAAGATTGCATGACCAGACTCATTGGGGAACTCAGGCATTAGTAGATCAATTTGCCACTAAATATATGAGTATTGGAATCTATGATTTGGCTAAAAGAGTAGTGGGAGATTGTCTGATCTGTCAAAAAGTAAACAGAAAACATCTTAGGGAAAGACCCATGGGAGGAAGGGAATTAGCTCACAGGCCTTTTGCCAAAATACAAATAGACTTCACTGAATTGCCTAAAGTGGGTAGATATAAATATTTGTTAGTAATAGTAGATCATCTCACCCATTTTGTAGAAGCTTACCCCACTACTCGGACTACTGCTCAGACAGTGGTCAGAATATTATTAGAAGAAATAATCCCTAGATATGGGATAGTAGAAACAATAGATTCTGATAGGGGACCTCACTTTGTGTCCAAAATAACTGAGGATATCTCACATGCTCTGGGAATTAAGTGGGAATACCATACCCCATGGCATCCCCAGAGTTCGGGAAGAGTAGAAAGAATGAATGGGGAACTAAAAAAGCAATTAACCAAATTAATAATAGAAACAAAATTGACATGGGTCAAGTGTCTCCCTTTAGCCCTATTGTACATAAGAACAAGACCCAGAGCAGATGTTGGGATTTCCTCTTTTGAAATGCTATACGGGATGCCATATGATTTGGAGGAACCCCGAGACCACCCCCGGTTAAAAGACTATAAAATAACCTCATATATTATTGCCTTAATGAAACGCCGCAATGAACTTTAGGAAAAAGGAATCATTACGCAAAGACCCCCTTTAGATTTAAAAATACATAAAATACACCCAGGAGACTATGTGTTAATAAAATCCTGGAAAGAATCTACACTAACCCCACAATGGGAAGGTCCTTATCTTGTGTTACTCACTACAGAAACTGCAATTCGGACTGCAGAAAGAGGATGGACACATGCCAGTCGAGTAAAAGGACCAGTTAACAACACTGTGTGGCAAGTAACCAGTCCTCCCGGGAACCTGAAATTGAAGTTACAGAGAAACTAAAGGACTCTTATCAGATTGAATACACATCAGACTTATATTACTTAGATAGTGGGCTAATTAGTAATTCAAGTGTTAGAGTAAAGTGTAAAAATCAAAATTGTAATTGCTATCCTTTTGTATGCTATATCTGTAAGGTGTGTGGGGAACGGTGGTGGTCACATTGCAACAGAGGGTATCCTCCACGAGGAACTTGCAATTCCTGTTGGAACGTACAAAGAGAGATTACAGCTTGGGTACTGACCTGTAAAGTGACTAGAGGGGAAATCCGATTGGAATCTAAAGAGTGGTGGGAAATTTTCTCAAATTACTGCTACCATACAAACGGGCCGAGCCCATTTGTGGCAGAGATCATAAAAGGCCTTTGTAAGAAAGACCTAAAAGGGGTCAGTTGTACCGCATCAGAGGTAAAAGATCAGAATTGGCGTTCTTATTGCATGCGGCAAGGCACCAGAGGGCATAAATCCCCTCCTGAAGAATACTCTTGCTGCCAAGAAGATGGTACACCCTGTGGCTCGAAGCACCCGAGTCGACGGGCGAGGCAGAGGAGTAAACAGCTGTGGAGGAAGGAGCCCTCAGGATGGAATACGCAAGCAATATTTGCGGAACTACCCCGGGACTGGGAGTAACAAAGGCAGAAATAGTTTTTGGGCTCAAGGGTATCATTGTTGCAGTGTGAGAAACCAGACCCCACATGCCATTTGCTTACTGCTTGTGATTTTCCTTTATATATATTGTAATACTGCGGAAGTAACAACTCATGAACCTTTCAAGTGGACTTCAGGAAGATGGGAGGATTCACGAGTTATAAGGAGCAATACTACAGCTGGAGCTCCCACTTTCCAGTTACCTGTGGCATCCTTAGGTACTCGTTGGGGTTCCCATTGGGTTTCATCGTTTTATATGTGTCCTGCTTCGAATCCTGGTAAAGGGTATTGCAATAGTCCTGGACAATATTACTGTGCATATTGGGGTTGTGAAACAATAGCTGGTACATGGGACCCCCCCACTCCTGATCCATACATTAAGGTGGTCTGGAAGCCAGATGGTTGTATTCCTCCTGGCTACTGGACAGGTCATAAACCCCCAGAAAATATTTGCAGGAATATACAAATTACTGCATTAAGGCCAGAGGATAGTATATGGTTAATTGGAAAAACTTGGGGCGTTCGCTTATATTCGGCTGATTTTGGCAATTTTGGTAGCTTAATATTTATAAAGAAGGAACTTGTGCCCCCTGATCCTGAACCTGTAGGGCCAAACCCAGTGTTATTAAAAAAGAAGGTTGTTTTAGCCAACCAAACAAAAGAAAGGGATCAGACCCAGAATAAAATTCAGAATGAAAACACTTCAGGAGACGAACAGGAAAAAACCCAGGAGGGTAATATACTCTGGAAGGTTATGAAAGCAAGTTATGGTGTCCTAAATAGAACCAACCCAAAACTGACGGAAGACTGTTGGCTGTGCTATAATTTAAGACCCCCATTTTATGAAGCCATAGGGGTCACTGCAAAGCCCAGAAGAGTGAATGGAACTAATCCGAATCAGTGTTTTTGGAAAAAGGGTAAAGAGACAACACCGGGGCTTACCTTGGCTCAGGTAACAGGGAAAGGGACATGCATAGGAAAAATCCCAACACAAAGAGAATACCTTTGTGGAGTAATAGAAACAGGTAGAAAGAAACCGGCTGACTGGCTATTGCCAGCAGCTAACACTAAGTGGGTATGTAACACTCTGGGTGTCACACCGTGCATCTCACTGAAACTGTTTAATCCAAGCCAAGACTACTGCATCCAGGTAACTATTATGCCCAGAATTACCTACCATACAAGTGACTACATATATGAACAACAAACTGTGCCAGAACACCATCTAATGAAAAGGGAACCCCTCACTGCCCTAACTATTGCAACTCTCCTTACCATCGGGGGAATAGGAGCTGGAACTGGGGTGGCATCCCTAGTAAATCAACAAAAGGAATTTAAAGCATTAAGAATTTCAGTAGATGAAGATCTGAGTAAAATTGAGCAGGCCATCGATGGATTGGTAAAATCATTAAGGTCCCTATCTGAGGTGGTGTTGCAGAACAGAAGGGGTTTAGACTTGCTATTATTACAACAAGGGGGATTGTGTGTAGCCCTAAAGGAGGAATGCTGTGCATACGCTGATCATACTGGAGTTGTTACAGACACCATGGCAGAATTAAGGAGAAGATTAGAGCAGAGAAAGAGGGAAAGAGAGGCACAGCAAAGTTGGTATGAATCATGGTTCAATCAATCTCCTTGGTTAACTACCTTGCTATCCACCCTTGCAGGACCTCTGATACTGATAATATTGGGACTGACCTTTGGGCCATGCATCTTCAATAAGGCAATAAAAATAGTAAAGGGACGATTAGAGGCAGCACATTTAATGCTCATTAGGGCAAAATATGAACCCATACACAATGTAGATGAGACCCTAATACTAAGTCACCAGGAGTTACAAAGATTCAGTGAACAAAATAAAGATGAACAAGAAAAGGGGGAAATTGAGATAAGTAGAAGATAATTTGTTCACTGTAGTATGCTTGCTTACCTTGGTTTGCATAAGAATGTACTGTGGTATGTTAACCTAATTTGTTTTGCATAAGATAGTGGCTAAGAATGTACTGGTGTGTCTTTGAAATGCTTATTTGCTTACAAGGTGATAAGGAGGTTGAGATTAAAGTCCTGGGCGTGTGTGTATCTGGTCTGCTTGCTGTATCTCAAAAGAAGAGACTTAGAAGCTATCACAACGACCAGACTCAGACTACATTTGGAGAGTCACGTCTGCAAGGAGAAAGGGGGTGATAAAAGGAAGGTTAGGACAGAACATTTTTGCGCGCCGTTGGTGGAGCAGGAGACTCCCCGGCTGCCCAGCGCTGGATTTTGCCTGCCTTACTCGCTTGCTAATTTTAAATAAAATTGCTTTATTGAATTAAGACACTTCAAATTGTCGTGTCACAATTTATAACAAATCCTACCTAAACCCTATGAAATCCCCTCAGACACCCCCAGATTCCCTCAGATCCCCTCTGAACCCCCCAGTTCCTCTCACAACCCCCCCAAAATCCCCTCAGACCCTCCAATGCCCCTCAGATCTTCCTAAACCCACCTGAGAACGCTCCAGACCCTCTCAAGCTCCCCCCTAAGCTCCCTAAACCCCCTCAGACCCACCAAAGCCCCCTCAGACCCCCGCATTGCCCCCAAACCCACCGCACACCCCCTATTTCCCGTCAATCTCCCCCAAAATCCCCAATTTCTCCCCAGACCCGCCCCAAACCCCCCCAGCTCCCCCCGGCCCCCCCTCAGCTCCTCCTCAGCCGTGCTCCCCTCACAGTTTCGCGCCTCCGCCACGCGCGCGGGCTCCCCAGCCAATAGCGGCGCGCCCCGTGCCGAACCGACCAATCAGCGCGCGGATCCCCTCAGCAGAGCCCGCCTCCCCGCGCCGCGGCAGCCAATCAGAGGAGCCGGGAGCGGGCTCGGGCGGGCCCTGCGGGCGGCGCTGCCAGAGCGGGGGAGGCGCTGGGAGAGGCCGGAGCTGCGGGAGCGGCTGGGGCGGCGCCGCTGGGGAGGGGGGTCCGCACAGGGGCTGGGGCTGGGGGCTGGGGAGGGGCTGAGGGGATCGGGGCCTTTGGGGAGGGATCCGGGGGGAGTTTTGGGAGGGGTCTGGGGGGTCCTGGAGGGGTTTTGGGAGGGGTCTGGGGGGGTCCTGGAAGGGTCCTGGGTGGGGTCTTGGGAAGGGTCTGGGGGGGTCTCAGGGGACATCCTGGGCTGGGCTCGATTGGGGTCTGGGGGCTCTCAGGGGTCCTGGGCCAACCTTGGGGGTCTCTGGGAGGTTTGAGTTCCTGGAGGGGGTCCTGGGGAGATTTGGGGGTCCCGGGGGGTCCCAGGCCCACCCTGAGCCGGGGTCTGGGGGTTTGGGGGAGGAGCACAACAGGGGTTCCCCCTGCCCCGATTTTGGGGGTCTCCCATGGTGCCCCCTCCCCAAAAAGCTCCGAGGGCCCCTGAAGTGGCTCCTGTTCCACCGGGCGGTGCCCCTGACCCAGGACAGCCCCCAGTGAGTCTGGCGGGCTCTGGGGGGGTTTTGGGGGGATTTTGATGGCGTTTTTGGGATTTGGAGGATTTTGTTGGGAGTTTAGGGGGAATTATTGAGTTTTTGGAGAGAATGACTGGGTTTTGGGGGGGTTAAAGGATTTTTCGGGGTTTTGTGGCTTTGGGGACATTGGATTTTGAGGGATCTTTTTTAGGGATTTGGGGATGTTTTTTGGAGGGTTTATTGAAGTTTTTGGGAGTTTTTTTGAATTGTGGTGGGTTTCACTGGATTTTATTGGATTCTTTGTGGTTTTGGAGAGTTTTATTGGGATTTTGGGGTGTTTAAGAAGAATTTTGAGGAGGGCTTTGCAGTTGTCCCAGGGTGTGGGGAAGGGCTGAGAGGCACCAAAATCTCCTTTAAACCCCTGAAAGTCCCAATAAAACTCACAAAATCCCAATTAAATCTCACAAAAACCTCATTAGAACACCCCAGAATTCCAATAAAAGCCCACAAAATCCCAATTAAACCCCACAAATCCCCCCCCAAAATGTACCCAAAACCACAAGAAAATCCCCCCAACACCCAAAGAAATCCTTGCAACACCCAAAACCCCCACAAAATCCCCCAAAATCCCACCACAAAAAAAATAAAAAAGAAAAAAAAAGAAAACAAAAAACCAAATCCCCAAAGAATTCCATTAAATCCCCCAAAAATTCCAATAAAATGCCCAAAATTCCAGAGTTCCACAAAATATTTAGTTATTACAAAATACACACACCAGCACTGAGAGCTGCCCCCCTCCACACACTCAGTTACACCAGAGCCAGGTTGTTTTTGGACAATGCCTCATTTACAATCCAATACATGTGGCTGGTCTGGAGATGGGCTGTCCCAAAAGGCGATTCTGGAACACCTGGGAGCTGATCATGCTGGTAGCGACCCAAGATTGGGATCGCTGGAGTCCTCCGGGCTGATACATCTGAATGCCACGGTTCCCATAACCTCATCAGGAAAAACTGTCCACACCTGGACCTGGATTGTTCAACCCTGGCTCAGAGAAAAGAACTTTATGACTATGTGTGACTCTGAATAGAAAGAAAAGGCAGATGACTAAAATCCTGGCCTCGGGCAGAAAATTTTCTATAAGAACTGGCGGGTCCAGGAGGGTGGTGTGTGTGTCCAGGGGAACCTCTGCCGAGAGGCTCCTTCCTGTCACACACCCAGCGCCGAACCCGGGCTCAGCGCTGTCCTTTTCCTTGTGGCTGGCTCAGAGAGAATTCATTCCTAAATAAATTATATATTATTTCATTTTTAATTTGGCTGGACTAATTTTCATTTATAAAAGGGGAAAGGGGACTGTGGGGAGAGCAGAGAACAACAAATCACAATAACATAACTCTACATCAATAAAGCTTCTCTTAAGATACCCACAATATTCATCCCTTAATTGCGAGAGCCAATCATCTCATTATCTATCTATTACAGTTTGGATGGAGACCAGAACTAATACCTTGCAAAAGGAAAAGAGGGTACAAAGGTCCCTGTGGTCCCCTGGCCTGGTACCCCAGCCAGTGGGGAAAGGAAGAGGGCAGCATGTGGCCAGGAGTTTAAAAGGAGGCTGTGTCCTCCAAAACTTAGAGAGAGAAAACCCCAGCAGCAGATCTCCCCATGGACTCTCTCCCTTTATTCAAATAAAGATGCAGGGCTCCTCTGGCTCCCTTATGGACACTGGCTTTTCACAGCGTGGTTTGTATGCACACCTGTTTCCTTGTATCAGAGTATCACCAGCCTGCAGGGACTCCCTGCCACTCTGGTCTGCAGGAGAAATGGAACTAATTTCCATTAAGGCCCTCCCAGAGGGAAGGAAGAACACACCCAGAGGAGACAAGCAACCCCTGCAGGCATCCAAACTTCTGCACCAGATGCCGAGTGAGTCGCAGAGGGGATGTAGTGGGTGCATTTCCCTCAGCCTTCTGCTGAGACTCAGCAGCCAGGGGCTTGCTCTGCACATGTGTGTTGGATAATACACCAAGTTTAATTTATTTTCAGTTCCCTAGTCAGGCTTGGTTTGCCTTGGGGAAAGGAATTCTAATGGGTTTTTAAAGGGATGTTACACCACTCAAGGGAAATGAGCTTAACATCTCAATAAACTGGGAATAACCCAAAAGGTACCCAAAAACATCATGACCATTGAGAAAAATCTACGACCATCATCCGCAAACAGCAAGGAACGTCAACCCCAGACACTGCCCCCTGGCATAGTTGGAGACACCTGGACTGGAACAGCCTGAGAAGGAAATCAAGGCGTATGGCCTTTATTAACATCAGAGGTGAAGAAATCCAGGTCCAGTGGGAAAACAAATACTAAGAACTTTTCAAATGGAGACCAATGAACATTAAACAAATGGACTTCTCTTGGTTTTGGACTGTAAAAAGTTTGGGCAAAATCTTGTAAAACTCAGGTGTCGTGGGATGATTTTCTCAGCCCACCCATGCTATGTGTGATTGAAATAATTTCTGTTGTACATTCTTGGTGCGCCTATCCCTCACAGCCCCCATATCACCAGGCTGGCCTAGATATACAGGAGCCTTGAGGGAAGGCGCATCAGGAGTTGGGCAAAGATTCCAAAGAGGCTTCAATTCCCCTGCTGTGGTTGTCCAAGCTGTTTATTCCATGAGATGAAGGGGAAAAGAGAGAGGACCAGGAAGGGACAAGGCCTCATCTATGCTCAGAACAGGGAAGGCCCTTTGGCCCATTGCCAACCCCGCTGGGGGAGATGGAGGGGACCAAACTATCAGATCCCAGTCACAGGGGTCCCTGGAAAGGGAAAAAGCATAGACCGAGAGCAATGCAACACATGGTGGCACGAACAGCATCGTGGCCAGAATAAATGTCTTGATTCTCTGACAATAAAATGTTGACAGAGGTCTTTTTTTACCTTGAGGTTTCAGTGACATCTGGACATGCCAAGCCCAGCACAGTGGGAAAGGGCCCATAGCAGCCTCATTGCCCCATGGCAGCCTCATTGCCCCACTGCTGCTTTCCTAGAGGAAGGAATGTCTCCCTGGCAGCCTCTGCTGCAGGAAGGAAGGCGATGCCAGGCACGGGCACAGGCACAGGAGGTGATTGCTGTGCTGGGCTCAGCCGGGCTCAGCCCTCGGCGGGGCTGTGTGGCAGCAGCTCTTCCCCCAGGCCCTGCCCTTGCACGGCCCGGCAGCAGCCAAAGCTGGAGGTGCCTGGGCTTCCAGGCCTCTGGAGCTCGTTGGCAGCCCCGGGGAATCGGGACTCTGCACCAACGTCCCTCCCGCTGCAGCTGCTCCCGCAGCCGCCCTGAGTGCCCAGAGGCCCCAGGCACAGGAGCAGCCCCGGGCGGGAGCCCTGCTGCCAGCCCAGGGCCAGACCAGCCCTGGCTCCCAGCTGGGCAAGGGCTGCACTGGGTCCTGACAGGGACTGGCTCTGTCCCCTGGGGCTGGGGGAGCTGTCCCAGGGCAGGGAGGGCCAGGGCTGGCAGGGGCTGCTCAGGGATGGGTTTGGCCCCTGTCCCTCCAAGCAGCCACGGCCCAAGCAGCTGCGCTGGCCCCGGGCTCTCCTCCCGGCCTGCTGGGCTGTGTTGGGTGGCAGGGAGCTGCCCAGAGCCGTCCCCTGCTCGCCGGGGCCTCGAGGGGCAGCTGTGCAGCTGGGCCAAGGTGTGCCAGCTGCTCCAGCTGTGCTGGGGAGCCCTGCCAGCTCTGGGCCCTGCTGTGCACGAGGGTCCCTGTTGCAGTGTGATTTCATGGTTTAACCCTGAACCCCGGGTTTCTCCCCAGATCATTTCCTCCCAGGTGTGTCAATCACTCCTCCTTTCCCCACCCTGGCCCCTGCCATGCACTGTCTGTCACTTCTGGAATTCCAGAAGGGCATCAAGTGATTGGATAGATTCAAAAGATGCCCTCTGCACCCGGGGAGCTTTGGACCATCCAGGTGTCCTTTGTCCCCTGAGACCTCCTCTCCTGTTCCTGGTTGTTGGTCCCCCTTACTCCTTGCCTCCACCCTTCCCCGAGGTAAAAGAGACAGCAACTATGGCAAGCACATTTCTCTCCCTCTCAGTATTTTTCATAGAGGTGCACAGAGAGAAATGAAAGAGAAAACAGTTTCTATTTCTGCTCCTTGTTTTTCTTATATGGAATGTGCTTGGAGAATCGTGTGAGTGCTTGATTGGATTCTGGTGAGGATTGTTTGAGCCTGATGGCCAGTCCAATCCAATCCAATCCAATCCAATCCAATCCAATCCAATCCAATCCACTCCACCTGTGTCTGGACTCTTGAGAGAGGGTCACAAGTTTTGTTAGAGTTAGAGAAAGGAGTATGTAGTTTTAATATCTTCCTTTTTATATAGTATTCCTATAAATGAAAATTTAGTCATCCAAATTAAAAATAAAAATAGTTTTATTAGCAGTCAAATTCTATCTAGCCAGCCACGGGAAAAAAAAACAAAACAACACAGTGCCGAGCCCAGGGATCGACTCTGGGTGTGCAACAAGGAGTCAGCCACAGGAGAGTTTTTTCCCCTATGCCCACACACCTCCATCCTGGCACAAGCAGATTTTATAGGGAAAATTCTGCCTGAGGCCAAGATTTCAGCAATCAGTCTTTTGTTCCATTCAGAGTCCATAGGTTAATAAGATTTTCTTTTTTAGTGATGAGGAAGAACAATTCAGTGTCTGGAGTTGTAGAATCCCCTGATGAAATTTACAGGAATGTTGCATTCACATGTATCTGTCCGAGGATTTCCATGATGTCCATCCCGGGTTGTTCAGGTGATGATCAGCACCTGGGGTCCCGTATCTCTCCAGACATGGCTCATCTCCTGGCCGAGCCACATCCTTTTACTTTGTCCTGGGTTGTAAGATAAGCTTGTATTCTATTTGCCATCTGTTGAAGGTTGGGCAGGTTTGTTATCTTTTCCAAGAACCGGTTTTGCTCCTAAGAGGTAATGGTTTGTTAGTGGGCCATTGACTGATTCAGTGCAGGGCTGGTAACGTAACACCATCCTATTGTGAGATGTTCCACCCAGAGGGGGAAGCCAAGCACTCTTTTATTGGATATAAGGGGGTACCTTTTTGGGGACAGAGCAGCTCTTTACTTTGGGGGATTGCCAGAGAAGCAGCTCTTTTCGGCGGCACTCGCAGAGAAGCAGCCGGAGCGGAGTGAGGCGGCGGCAGCAGAGCTCGGAGGCAGCCCTGGCGCAGAGGAAGACCGGCCCCACTGCCACCAGATCTTCAGAGGAAAACTATACCCTTCAAAAGATCACCACTGCAGCTGCAATTCATCAATCACTGCAAGAGGAGCAATCATCCCAACAAGACTGCTACTGGCACCCCGAATCCTCAGGTTGTGGACTTTTTCACTAGTTTTGTTTGTACCGATTGCATTTGCTTTTTTTTAAATTGTTATCTAGTTTTCTCCTAGTAAAGAATAGTTACTCCCATTCCCGTATCTTTGCCTGAGAGCCCTTTAATTTAAAGATCCTGGTAATTCGGAGGGAGGGGGGTTTGCCTTCTCCATTGCACAGGAGGCTTTGCCCTCTTTCACAGACTCCTGTCTTGTCGAACCAAGACATACTTGTAAATCAGTTTCCAGTATACACCCGGTCTCACCTGCGAGGGTCGGGGGGACTAATACAAATGAGCATATTCTAACAAGTATCCAATATTACACATTTCATACAAGGAATGACGCGAATTATGTTTACTATACGTAACAGTATATTAATGTATATTAGCCATAGTTATAATAAAGAAATCAATCAGCCTTCTGAATTGAGTCAGACATTGTCATTTCTTCCCATTTACAATAAGCAACCATGCAGTCGGGGAGTTCTGTTGGAGCAGGTGCTGGATTCAGAGGCCCATGGGCCAGAATAAAAGCTCTGGATTAAAACCCTCCATCAGAACTGACTCCTTTCCTTCATTTTCACTTCAAAAGCTTCTCCAGCAGATGGAAACCTGAGGGAGCGGACCCTCTACGAGAGGAAGCTCCATCCCGCCGCCACCAGAGCTCTGGCATGCATGGACTTGTCTCCATGTGCCCAGCTGAAACATCCAGCTATCCAGAAGTGTCTCTGGGGTGAGAGACCACAGTTGCCACTATTTGGATCAGCCGAAGGGGCCAGAATAGCCAAGGCATGTCCCGGCCTCATTATTGGCAATACCAATAGGTCCCAGTGTGCCACTGGGAGCTGGGGCCTCAACCACCTCCTCTCTCCACAGCAGCGCCTGTGCAGCCTCACATGATTGGAGAAAATCTTCACTTGCAGAGACCTGTACCTGCCATCAGCCATCCCCAAGCCAGGTTCCAAGATCTCGTCCACAGCTGCATTATCAGCTTGTTGCTGGGGCATGGTGACACCGCCCAGAACAGGACCCTCTGTCCCTGAAGGTGCTGGCCCTGGTGTCTGGCCAGGACTGAAGGGAGGCCCCTCCTGCCAGGGAAGGGCTTGAGCAACACCTTTGGGCTTCAGCTCAGGTGGGTGCTACCACCAGCACTGGCAGAGCTGCTTGTCTGGGCACAGCCAGGGGTGGGCAGGCAGCGGCTGGGCAGGGGCTCCTGGGACAGCACGTTTTGGCTTTGCTTTTCATTTTAGAATTTACAAAATTTTAGAAATATTTAGATTTTTTCTTTTTTTAGGAAGAAAACCCCAAAAATTTCTTCACTTTTTCTATAGTAGTTTGGATTTTTCGCAGTAGATTTAAAATTTAGAAAAACTTAGAACATTTTTATACTACTAGAGTAAAAACTTGAATTGCATTTAATTGGTCATCTTTTGGGAAGAGCTAAGACAACCCAGGGCACCTAGTCTGCTGGAGAGGCTCTTTTCCCACTGAAGATCTGTACCTAGTGACAACAACTAATGTAAAACCTTTTCCCTGATGTTTTCCAGGATTTCTGACAAGCTCGCCTCTTAGTCTTCAGAGGCAAACTTTGAGCACAGTGGGAACCTCCTGCTGTGCAGGTAGGTCTCCTCTTTTTATCTTGGTTTAGGGCAAATTTGGGAGATGACCTCCAAAAGGGTTTCTGAGAAAACAGCATCCCTGCACCCAGCTAGTTTGGAAAAAATATTTTTTTTTGGAGAAAAGTGGAAAAAACCTCTATATTTAACAGGCAAAGCATTCACCGTCAGGAAAAGAAAAAAAAAAAAAAGAACATTATTAAACACTAAAACCTCTCGCTGCTTAGAAGAAATGACAAGGTCAGAAAATCCCCTCTGTGGGCTGTGGCTCTGCAAACTCATTCTGTTATCAGTCCCTCTGGCCCTGGAAATGCCACAGCCCAGGCCCAGCCTGGTGGGCCACAGGTGTGAACTGCTGGGGCTCTTCTGGGTGTTCAGTCCAGAGCAGGTTTAAACAGTTCCACGAAAAAAGAAAAACCACAGTCCAGAGAAATTCCCTGCCTCGGCTAGCTAAATGCTAATTAAAAAGCAAAGGAGAGCTCTATCCTGCTGTCTTGTCTGTCCACAGACAGCAGAGTCCAGGAGAAGGATGTGGGGGAGCAAGTGCAGTTTCTGACAACAAACTCTGCGCTTCTTCTTGCCTCCCCCTTCACTCTTGGAACCAGTCCTAAAGGTGCACAACTAATTTCTGGGCTAAACTGACAAATGGGGATACAAGCATCATAAAGTCGCCCCAGGACAGTGTCCCAGCTGTAACTGGGGCCTCAGGTACCTCCCTTCTCAGCATCTGCTCCTCTGAATGGGGCAAAGAATTCTAAGAACGGCCAAACAACTCAGTCAGGGACACATCTGCCCGCATTTCCCATCTCCATGCCCATGCCTGATGTCCCTGTCACAGCTGCATTACCAGCTTGTTGCTCTGCAGATGCTGCCTCCACCCAGACAAGACCCTGTGTCCCTGAAGGTTTTTCTGAGTAATGGCCCTTGGATGAAGCAAAACCTTTACAGTCAGGGCAGTCCATTTGTACAGAAGGGGGTACATTCTGGGGGTACAGCTGAGACCATGAGGTCACAGAGGGCTCTGGGGTCACAGCAGGCTGAGGTCACAGCGGGCTCTGGGTCACAGAGGTCCCAGAGCCCCGTGGCTGCACAGCACCACAAGGCCCGAGCAGGCAGTCCTGGAGCACAACTGCTGCGGCAGCAGCGGCGGTGGCAGCAGCGGTGCTGACATTGGGACAGCGGTGTCAGGACAGTGGTGGCAGCGAGAGCGGCGGGACTGGCACAGGGCAAGGCACCATGGCCCTTGCTCTGCGCCTCCTCCTCCTGCTCCTCCTGGCCGTGGCCCTGCCTGCCAGGGCTGCCCAGGCTGCTCCGCTAAAAGTGGGGGGAATAGGTGAGCCGGCACCTGGCTCCCCCTTCCCGGGACAGAGCTCCCTGCTCCCCGGGAAGCACTGGGGATGGTTTTCCCCTGGGCTTTAGGGAGGGTTTCCTCTGTAGGAGGGAGAGAGCCCCCGTGGGCCCTGGGCAGCCCCATTTTCCTCTCCAGGGATGTTACACAGGGCAGGGAAAGAGGGTGGAGGGTAACGAGGAGCCAGCCCAGAGCTCCCCAGGCCCCTGTGCATCTTTGGCCTTGCCCATTGCCACCTGGCTTCCACAGCCTTATTGATCCCCTTGAAGTGCCCAGTTCCCTGACGCAAAAGGGGATTCAAGCACAATGGAAATGGGTCTGGTCTCTGCTTCCCTCTAGATTTGGATCACGACTTGAATTATTTGCAAGTGACGGTGAATAACACTTTAAAGATCTTGGAGAATGCTGGAGGCAAGTTCTGCATTTTCCTTTTTCCTGACGGCATAATCAGTATTAGTGTGGCAAGAACTTATTAGTGCCATTTTCGTTGAGGGTTGAAGAATTCTTAAAACTTTTCCCTGCTCCCTTTCTGGAGCTGTGAGTGATTCCCCAGGATCACTGTCAGTGGGAGGAAGGAGCATTTAGCTGTCAGTTTTCTTCCTGTGTGCAATGCCAGTGTATCCTTCCGTGTGCTCTGTGCAGCCACAGAGAAGAGCAGACAGGGAAGGGGCAGGGCCCAGGTCTGTGTCCCAGGGCTGAGCCTTGGGTGCAGCCTGAGGATCTCCTAAATTGCCACGGGAGCTGTTCTGTCCTGCCTTTCTTTGCAGCTGAAACTGTTGGTGAAGGTGGTGCAGCTTCCCCACCCATACCCATTACTTCGCCTCTGGGAGATGCTGAGGGTAGGTCAAGGCCTTTCCCCCTGTGAGAGCTGCCAGCTCAGAGCCCAGAGCTCGGCCAGGGGGGCATCGCTGCAGGTGCCAGGACAGAATCACACACATGTGTGCCCTCGCCCTGAGCCATCCCCTCACTGCTCCTGCAGCTCAGTGCTGCCCGTGCAGATCTGACAGAAGCTTCTGTGGCTGTTGAGATACAGGTGTGGCTGCAGGGAGGACTTCTCCAGCTCCTTTGCTGGTTACTGCCCACAAGCCCAGCTCCCATCTCAGGGGTGAGTAGTGTGTCCCTGCTGATCCCACAGAGCATGGGTTTTGTGGGATCCCTTCCTGGGAAACGGCATTGTTTTGCTCTAAGGTCCTGCAACAGGAAAGAACAAAGCTACAGGACGCAAGAAACCCCATGAGCCATCTGAAAACATGAGGCAAATGCTGAAGGAAATTCTGCAGGCAGGACAAGGTGGGTGCATCTCCTCAGCCTTCCCCTGGGACTCAGCAGCTGGGGGCTTTCCCTGCACATCTGGACAGGCCGTGCCTGGCACAGCGGGAAGGGATCCATGGCAGCCTCGCTGCCCCGCTGCTGCTCTCATGCCCTGCAGGGCTGTTTCCCAGGCTGGCCTGGCTGCAGCTTCTCCCCAGCCTCTGCAGGAAGGCATTTGGCACCAGCAGACAGGGACCCCAAATTCCACCACAGCCCATGCCCACCCTGAGATCCTCTGCAATTTCCCAGTCTCAAGGCAGATTAGGAGTAGTGGTGGTGTGGAGCAGGGAGTGGGTCATAGCCTACCCAGAAATTTTATGGGGATTTCCTGATCCTTAACCATGCTTTCCTTTGACAAGCATTGCCTCCTGAAGGTGCCACCTCCACTATGTGGAACAACCCCGCCTGTGTCTTTTCTTTTCTCCAGAAGTGGATGTAGAAGCTGGTCTGAAGGCAGCATTTCCCAGAGGAAGCAGTGGCTCATTGGCAGCCTCTGCTGCAGGAAGGGAGGTGCTGCCAGGCACAGTCACAGGAGGTAATTGCTGTGCCTCTGGGCCTGTGCTCTGCTGAGGCTTGAGCTGCCCTCCCTGTTGCTTGGCAGTGCAGACACAGCCCGGACAGGGCCGGCACAGCCCAGAGGAATTGTTATGCTCAGGGCACTCGGGTACTGAGCAGTCCTGCTGGGGTCCCTCCATGGGAGACATGTCCCGAGACCTGGGAACAACTGCACGGGGTGCCCATGGTGGGGAAAGGGCAGAGGGGGAGGGCAAGGCTCCAGGGTGTCCTGAAAAAGCTCTGCTATCTCCTGTTGTGGCAGGGGAGCTGTTCCAGCAGAAGGATGATGGGCAGTTGGTAGGACAGGAGGGAGGGAGGGAGGGAGTTAGGAAAGGATATTTGCAGCACTGCCAGCTGCAGTTTTCCCCAGGGATTAAAGAGAGTTTCCTTTGTGCAAGTGAGAGAATCCCCATGGGCCGCGTGCTGCTCCAGTTTCCTCTCCAGGGATGTTGCACAGGGCCTGCAAAGTGGATGGGGATTGACCAGGAGCCAGCCCAGAGCTCCCCAGGCCCCTGTGCAACATCGGCCTTGTTCTTTCACATCAGGCTCCCATGACCTTCCCCAGCCCCCTGAGGCAGAAGGGGATCCCAGCACACCATGGAAATGGTTCTGATCTTTGCTCCCTTCTAGATTGGGAACAGACCATGGATTATCTGGAAGGCCTGCTGGATTACGGCTTGAGACTCTTGGGAAATGCTGGAGGTAAATTCTCAATGTACCTTTTCTGACAGAATAGGCAGCAACAAGGTGGCAAAAGCTCATACATTTGCCCTTTCCCTTAAGACCATCTCAAGTTAGATGGATTCAGGAAAATCTGCCTGCTCCCTTCTCAAACCCTGAGTGATCCCACAGGATCACTGTCAGTGGGAGGAAGGAGCATTTAGCTGTCAGTTTTCTTCCTGTGTGCAATGCCAGTGTGTCCTTCCGTGTGCTCTGTGCAGCCACAGAGAAGAGCAGAGAGGGAAGGGGCTGAGCCCAGGGCTGTGCCCCGGGGCTGAGCCTTGGGTGCAGCCTGAGGATCTCCTAAATTGCCACGGGAGCTGTTCTGTCCTGCCTTTCTTTGCAGATAACCCTGCTAGCAAAAGTGATCTGGCTTCCCAACCCACGTTCAGGATTGAGCCTCCAGGAGATGGCGAGGGTAGGTCAAGGCCTTTCCCCCTGCGAGAGCTGCCAGCTCAGAGCCCAGAGCTCGGCCAGGGGCCATCGCTGCAGGTGCCAGGACAGAATCACGCACGTGTGTGCCCTCGCCCTGAGCCATCCCCTCACTGCTCCTGCGGCTCAGTGCTGCCCGTGCAGATCTGCAGAGATGGCAGAAGCTTCTGTGGCTGTTGAGTTACAGGTGTGGCTGCAGGGAGGTCTTTCCCAGGTCCTTTGGTGGATGTTGCTCGCAAGCCCAGCTCCCATCTCAGGGGTGAGTAGTGTGTCCCTGCTGATCCCACAGGCTGAGCATGGGTTTTGTGGGATCCCTTCCTGGGAAACGGCATTGTTTTGCTCTAAGGTCCTGCAACAGGAAAGAACAAAGCTACAGGACGCAAGAAACCCCATGAGCCATCCGAAAACATGCAGCAAATGCTGAAGGAAATTCTGCAGGCAGGACAAGGTGGGTGCATCTCTTCAGCCTTCCCCTGGGACTCAGCAGCTGGGGGCTTTCCCTGTACATCTGGACAGGCCGTGCCTGGCACAGCGGGAAGGGATCCATGGCAGCCTCGCTGCCCCGCTGCTGCTCTCATGCCCTGCAGGGCTGTTTCCAAGGCTGGCCTGGCTGCAGCTTCTCCCCAGCCTCTGCAGGAAGGCATTTGGCACCAGCTGACAGGGAGCCCCAACTTCGCCACGGGCCATACACACCCTGATGTCCCCTGCAATTTCCCAGTCTCCAGAAGATCAAGAGGGGTGGCGGTTTGGAAAAGACAGAGACCTGCCACAGCCCCAAGAGCCTGGGCCTTTTCCTGATCCTTATCCATGCCTTTGACAAGGATTGCCTCCGGAAGTTTCCAGCCCCCTGATGTGTAATGGTTCCATCTGATTCACCTGTGCCTCTTCCTTTCTCAAGGGATGGACAGAGACGCTCTATGGAAGGCAGCATTTCCTGAAGGAAGGGAGGCGATGCCAGGCACGGGCACAGGTACAGGAGGTGATTGCTGTGCCGGGCTCAGCCGGGCTCAGCCCTCGGCGGGGCTGTGTGGCAGCAGCTCTTCCCCCAGGCCCTGCCCTTGCACGGCCCGGCAGCAGCCAAAGCTGGAGGCGCCTGGGCTTCCAGGCCTCTGGAGCTCGTTGGCAGCCCCGGGGAATCGGGACTCTGCACCAACGTCCCTCCCGCTGCAGCTGCTCCCGCAGCCGCCCTGAGTGCCCAGAGGCCCCAGGCACAGGAGCAGCCCCGGGCGGGAGCCCTGATGCCAGCCCAGGGCCAGAGCCAGCCCTGGCTCCCGGCTGGGCAGGGGCTGCACTGGCTCCTGACAGGGCCTGGCTCTGTCCCCTGGGGCTGGGGGAGCTGTCCCAGGGCAGGGATGGCCAGGGCTGGCAGGGGCTGCTCAGGGATGGGTTTGGCCCCTGTCCCTCCAAGCAGCCACGGCCCAAGCAGCTGCGCTGGCCCCGGGCTCTCCTCCCGGCCTGCTGGGCTGTGTTGGGAGGCACAGCCTGTGCCAAGGGGCGGCAAGGTGCCTGCAGGCCCCAGCTCTGGGCAAACAGAGAACGTCCTGGCCGTATCCACCGTGCTGCCAGCTCAGCAGTGCAGCACAGCGCGGGCTCATGCTCCCCATTGCTCCCACAGATGCAGCCGGCCCCACAACACCTGTTCCCGATGCCCAGAACAGCCTCCGAAGTGGTTGCTATTGGGAAACACACTGTGTGCTACAGTTAATTGCAGGTCTGCTTTTTTTGGAGCTTATCTTCATGTTGCCCTGTGTTGGAATCTGGTGTTACTGGAAGAGAAAACGGTGAGTGTTTTCATCATCTTTCCCTCAAACAGTTTCTTTTAAAAGTCTAATGTAGATGGGAAACATTTCCAGTCAGGCTGCAGTGGAGTTGTGGCCAGTCCATGGCTGTCCAAAGCACTCTGCTGAGGGTTCTGCTGCTGCCCAGTGCTTTCCTTGGCCTCTTCATTGCTGGGCCTTGTCCTGGGGGGCCGCTGGGGCTGCAGCCAGTGCTGGCTCCCCCTGGGGCTGCCTGGCCAGGAGCAGCCCCAGGGGCACAGGGCAGAGGCACAGCAAGGTGGGCAGGAGAAAGAGCGGGGACGAGATGGCCCCTGAAAGGCAGAGGTGCTTGGGGGCTGCTCCTGGCCAGGGAGCTGCCCAGAGCCGTCCCCTGCTCGCCGGGGCCTCGAGGGGATGCTGTGCAGCTGGGCCAAGGTGTGCCAGCCGCTCCAGCCGTGCTGGGGAGCCCTGCCAGCTCTGGGCCCTGCTGTGCACGAGGGTCCCTGTGTGCCACTGGCAGCTGGGGCCTCAGCCACTCCTCTCTCCACAGCAGCGCCTCTGCAGCTTCAGAAGACCAGACAAGGACTTCAGCCACGGAGACCTGTGCCTGTCATCAGCCGTCCCCAAGCCAGTTTCCAACAGCCCTTCCAGAGCTGCATTGCCCACTTACTGCTGGGGACATGCTGCCACCACCCATAACAGAACCCTCTGTCCCCAAAGGTGCTGGCCCTGGTGTCCAGCCAGGACAGGAGGTGCAGCCCTCCTGCCAGGGCAGGGCCTGACTCCAGCAGCATCTTTGTGCTTCAGCTCTGGTCCCTGGGTGCTACCACAAGCACTGGTGGAGCTGCTTGTCTGGGCACAGCCAGTGCTGGGCAGGCAGCAGCTGGGCTTTGGGCTCCTGAGACCAGCAGCTACTGCATTTATTTTTCATTTTGCAAGATTTATGAATATTTTTCATAGATAATTCTCCAAATATTTTGTCCCTTTTCCCACAACAGTTCTATATTTTTCAAAGTAGTTTTAGAATTCAGAAAAACTTAGAATATTTTTACACTTCTAGAATAAAAATTAAAATTGTATTTAATTGGTAATCTATGCTCTACTAAAAACTAAGACACCCTATGACTCACAGCTTGCTTCAGAGGCTCTTTTCTCACTGGAGACTTGTGCTTAATCACAACAACTAACCTAAAACCTTTTCTCTGATGTTTTCTGGGATTCCGGACAAGCTCACCTCTCAGTCTTCAGAGGCAAACTTTGAGCACAGCAGGAATCTCTACAAGTCACCATCTTTGTTTGCTTCTGCCTGTGTCACAGAGCGGGGGCTTTGCTCAGCTTCCTGCCGCCCCGCTCCCCCCAAGCCTGTCCTGAGCCCTCTCCTGCAGCTGCTGCTCTGCCATGGAGCTGCTGTGAAACACAACAGCTCTACCACACCCGCTCAGCAGGACTGGAGAAGTTTTCTGGCCTTGCTTACATTAGGCTGGTGACTTCTCTAGACACAAGCTGAGCTTTTGAACGCTATGTCTCACCTGGCACAGGAACTGATGCTGCCTTTCTCATGGAGGCTAAACTCCCATGGGCTTTAAAAGCTTTCTGGCCAGCACAAGGCTTGGAAAACCATTTAATGCAGCCATTTAGTATTGAAAATGTCCGAGTCTATGTATCAAAGTAGCTTGTTTAAATGCTGGAGCCCTCCAGAGAATCCCTCCAGGGCATATCTGTCTCTTCCCCACCTCTGCCTCCATGACTGCCAAACTGCACCTTTGAGAGTTCTTTTCTCCAGAAGCTGAATGGCACCATTTTATTAGGGGGAGGGAAAAAGAGAAAATGTTCTATGATACTATCATCATCATCATCACAATGAACTGCAAATTATTTAAATGACATCAACAACTCAGACTGTGGACTTACTTCTCAGAGTGCAGCAGTGGCTTTACTATCCCTTGAATCTGCAGATGTGCTACAGTCTTTAAAATCCGTTTCATGCTTACCTAATTTGGAGTGAAGCACAGCTCTGTGAGAGCTTTAGGGATTGGGCCTACCCTGGCACTCTCGTGTGTCTGGAGTAACCTGCCCAAGGCATCTGCCACCTGAAGAGCAAAGCAGGGTACGGAAAAGCACAGGCTGCAGAGCAGCTCGAACTGCAGGGAGCCCATTCCTGTCAGGAGTAACACGATGTCATGGTTTGACACTGGCACAATGCCAGCGCCCCCATGAAAATGTAACCTATCAATTGAATGCTGTGAAACGTGATCGAGAACAGAGAAAAGCAGGCCAAACTTAATAACAAGGGGAAAACTTTATTACATTACTACTACTATAAAAGGAAAAAAAAAGGGAGGAAAAAAACCACACACAAAATTTGAAATGAAAACCTTTCAAAACATTCCTCCTCCCACCACCCACCTCCAACAAACCACAGCGAGACACGATCGGATCCTTAATCAAGTCTTCACCCTTCAATATAATCAATACTGAGTCCATTGGGGGAGAGGGGAGTCCCCCTAGCACCATAGAGCCCCAGGAAACATAGCTGCCACCTCTTGTGTTTCCATGTCACACATGGCACCGCCCAAACACACTGAGCCAGTGTGACACTCTCCTCTCCATGTCACAGTGCTCTCACCACCGTGCATGGACGGAGACTGCTTATAGGGCCCCTTTAAGGATGCTTTGCCAAGGACCAACAGGAACAACAGTACAGTGTCTCATTTTAGGACTACAGTCCCCCCCATTTTCCCCTGGGGCTGGGGGTCCAAGAACAGAGATCGCCTTCTCTTCTTCTCTGAAGACGGAGGGCAGCCTCACACCCTCCTCCACTTTCCTCTGTTCATCCCTGAACTGGTAGTTGCTGGAGGAGTTTCTTGGCTCACCATTGCATCCCCCTAAAATGCAGTCTCTCTTGAAGGAAGAATTGGTTCAGTCTATGGCTGACAAAAAGACTCCAGCCAACAGCCACTCCATCATCTCCCCCCAGCCTTCTTTCCCTAACAACTGAGGTCCCTGGCTGTCTCTCTTTCCTTCAAATTGAGGAGGAGCAATATTTCACAAAGCCTTCATTTCACAGGAAAGGGTTAAAATTCCTGGACTCCACAGATGGCTGAAATCTCTAGCCCAGGACGCTGTGCTGTCTCCCAGGCTGGGCATATTCCCCTCTCCTCCTCCTTCTCCTCTGCTGGCAAACTCCCGGGTGTCTGCAGGCTCTCTTTGTCTTTTCCTCTAGGCTGGGGGGGGGAACAAAGACATCTCAGACGTTCTCCACCCTTCCGTTCGCAGGAACTGGCCCAGCTCGGTTTCAGACCCTTCACCCCCTGGCCTACCTCTGCAGGCCACATGGCTTCCCCTTCCCCACCCAGCTCATGGCTGGGCAGGAGAGGTTTGCACTCTCCAATGACCGGAACCAAAGAGAGCGAGTTCTCCTGGGAGTTCTGCTTTTAACCCCTCTGTGTTCTCAGAGGCGTGCCCACCTTCAATTGGTCACTGCAAGTGTCAGTATCCAAACCTGACCCCGGACTGGGCTGACCTCTTCCTTCCAAGAAAATTCTTCTCCCGTGTCAAGCCACGACACATGACCATCCCACCTTAGGACTGGTTTTTGTGAGAAACAACTGCTCACTTTAAAATTTTTAAAATGTTTATTAAACATTTACAAAAACATAAGAGAAGGACTAATAAGGAAGAACAGGCCTGGGAAGGCCCCCTGCCCCATGGCTGCCTGCCAGGTGGCTGCCTCATCTTCAAGATTGATGCTTCACCTTTCACATTCCTGGAGGGTGTCTGATGCATCAGACACCCCTGGCCCCTCCCAGAGTCTGTCAGTCAACCCTTCTTTGCCCTTTATTGGTGGAATTTATTTCTTGTAGCTGCATTTGAAGGTCAGGTGTTGTCACGTCACGTCCCCCCAGCAACAAGCTTTTCCATTCCTAACTCTCCCATGCAAGGGGTATATGTCGACACCTATTCTGGTGGACCTCCACCTCAGGGAATGACGTGCATTGACTCCATGTTTGCAGAAGGCTGAGAAAAGCTTTATTAAGCTCTCCTATATTACACTATACTAAAAACTATACTACTGCTATACTGAAGAAAAACCTATGACACTTAGAGACAGTCCAACACAGAGTGGCTCCAGTTGGTCAAATGAAATCAAAACACCATCACCAGAGTCCAATGAAGAAATCCCTCTTTGGTAAACAATCTCCATTCCACATGTGCCAAACAACAGATGCAGCAAATGAAGATAATTGTTTTTCTTTCTCTGAGCTTTCTCACAGCCTTCCCCAGGATTTTCCTGGGAAAGTCTGTGTCTCTCACTATTCAAAGGATATGTGAATACCACACATGCCTTCTTTCTACCTGTCCTAGAAAGCCCACCTGTTCCAGGTGGGAACAATAGGGAGTGGAGGGGAAGGGGACTGTGGGGAGAAGACAGAACATCTAAACAACAAATCACAAAAACATAACTCTGCATTAGTAAAGCTTCTCTTAAGATACACACAATATTCATCCCTTAATTGCAAGAGCCAATCATCTCATTATCTATCTATTACAGTTTGGATGGAGACCAGAACTAATACCTTGCAAAAGGAAAAGAGGGTACAAAGGTCCCTGCAGTCCCCTGGCCTGGTAATCCAGCCAGTGGGGAAAGGAAGAGGGCAGCATGTGGCCAGGAGTTTAAAAGGAGGCTGTGTCCTCCAAAACTTTGAGAGAGAAAACCCCAGCAGCAGATGTCCCCATGGACTCTCTCCCTTTATTCAAATAAAGATGCAGGGCTCCTCTGGCTCCCTTATGGACACTGGCTTTTCACAGCCTGGTTTGTATGCACACCCCTTTCCTTGTATCAGAGTGTCACCAGCCTGCAGTGACTCCCTGCCACTCTGGTCTGCAGGAGAAATGGAACTAATTTCCATTAAGGCCCTCCCAGAGGGAAGGAAGAACACACCCAGAGGAGACAAGCAACCCCTGCAGGCATCCAAACTTCTGCACCAGATGCCGAGTGAGTCGCAGAGGGGACGTAGTGGGTGCATTTCCCTCAGCCTTCTGCTGAGACTCAGCAGCCGGGGGCTTGCTCTGCACATGTGTGTTGGATAATACACCAAGTTTATTTTTTTTTCATTTCTCTAGTCAGGATTGTTATGGACAAATTCAATTGGGGAGGCCAATTATAGATAAATCAATTAACAAGAATTTATTTAGCAAGCGGTATTAAGCAAAAGAACAGCGCTGGGCAGCCGGGGAGTCTCTGTTCTGCCACGGCGCACCTTCCCTCTTTGACCTTTTTGTTTTTATAGTCCCTTTTTTTTTTCTGGTTGATGTGTTTTCTCCCTATGTAGTCTTCGCCGGTGCAATTGGTTGCTGGGGGTCTTTTTTCTGCCTTTGGTGGTCATAGGAATGAAGGCTCCTCATCTTCCTTGCGGATGGTCCTTGGCCTAAAAGTTAACTTGTATATAATTAGTTACACAGTCTTCTATGCTAGTTGCATCTGCACAATTCTTAAGCAGAATACTTGCTGTTTACCCCCCTTTCTCCTTCTCCTCCCACATCTTGAGATTCCCTACTCCATTCAAATTCTTATCTCCTTTGATGCTCGTTTCATGAACAAAGACCTTTTTATTTATTACAATCCCTCCTTTTTCTCTTTACCAATTGGTTCATTAAAACATTTTAATTTTTGGTAGCTTAAGACCAGGATTTTATCTACTTTTGAATCTCTGGGCAATGTTTCCTACCTATCTCTAATAAGCATTAGATGAGCTGCCTCTAGTCTTCCTTTTATAATGACTATGATTTTATTAAAAATGCAAGGTTTGAAAGATAAACTTAGTAACAACAATATTATGGGACCTGCAATCTCCCTGATACAGAATTTCTCCTTGAGTGCCATACTCCAGAATTTTGCACCTCTCAGGGTACCATGAGACCTTTAGAAATTTATCTGGATGGGTGACAGCCTAGGCGGTTGCTATGGCTTTACAGCCCTAATACTCACAGATATTCCCCAGGATAATTTCAATATCCACCCCCCCAGGATTGGAAATAGGACACCAATAGGTAGCCCGGAGTTCAGGTTTACTCCATCTCCACATAGAGTTTACCAAGTCCTCATTAGTAACAAAAAAAATGGGAGCTACAGTGGTGGCATTATGCTTAACAACTTTCCCTTGGTCTATTTTGGTCAGAGTCCAACCAACCCCTACCAGTTGCTCTATAACCAGCAAACACCATCCCTACCTTTTAATTAGGGTCACTGCCTGCAGCTGCTGCTGGGGAAAACTGGGTGGTGTGCATAGTCCCCTTGACCAGGCCAGGTACAACATATAACTAATATGCACAGAATTTGCCAGCAAGGGTGGAGTCCAAAGTGCCCCAGGGTTTGATTATCATTATCTCCCCATTCCCAGTGTTTGTTTTGACATGTTATTGCCAGGCTCACCTTTATCCTTGGGAGATCAGTATCCTTGAGGCAGTTCTTGAAATACCTTTGAATTGTCCCAGTCTGAGGGCTCTTTCCTCCACCGCTTCTTATCCTTCTACCTCGCGCACCGACTCGGTTGCTCCGAGCCACGAGGCGCACCATCTTCTCGGCAGCAAGGATATTCTTCAGGAGGACCCTTACTCTGTTTTTGTTGCCTCTTTTTGAATGATTTCCAGATTTTATCCTTCACTTGTGGTGAGTCACACTGAATCCCAGGTAAAGTTTTCCAGCAATTCACTTTTATAATTTGAACAATTAAGGGAATTGGTTCATTGGAGTGGAAACAACAATTTTCGGGTGTAGCCCCCTTAATAAACACTTCCCACCACTCTTGGGATTCCCTTGGTAGGGTCCCGTTCTCTTCTCCAATCGTTAGGACTGACTCTGTCAGTTCTAACTGATGGCACCTTTACAAATACCCCTAGGAGGAGTGCCTCTATAAGTATGGACCCACCACCGTTCCTGGCAAATTTTACAAATAGAGCATACAAAAAGGTAACAATTACAATCCTTATTTGTACAATATACTCTAAATCATTAGTTATCGGATATCCATAGTCCAATATCTCACTCTACCAGCTGGTTCGTACAATTCTTACTGAGTCCATTCAGTCCATTTAAATGTGACCTTAAGGTCCCTGGGCTGGCTGGTTATTCTCCACGGCTCTTCGGCAGCAGCAGGAATCGGTCCATTCATTCGGCTCACATGGGTCCATCCCTCCTCGGCGGTTCTGCCTGCAGTTTCTGTAGTTAGTAAAACAACACAGGGGCCTTCCCAATTTGGGGTTAGTGAGGTTTCTTTCTAGATTTCTTATTAACACCTTATCACCTGGATTTATATTGTGGATTGCTAGGTCTAAAGGAGGTTGTTGCACTAGTAACCCAGCTCTTCTAGGCCCTTCCCGAGCCTTCATAAGTTGCCTGACATATTGGTTAATTTGTTGATTACTTATTTCAGGGTGATCTATAGGAGAATCCATGTCATACGGCATCCCATAAAGCATTTCAAATGGAGAAATTCCAATATCAGTTCTGGGCTGAGTTCCTATATTCCTATATTCCTATATTCCAAGGCTAAAGGTAAACATTTTACCCAAGATAATTGTGTTTCATACATCAATTTAGTTAGTTGTTTTTTAATTTTCCCATTTACCCTTTCCACTTTACCTGAGCTTTGTGGATGCCGGGGAGTATGATATTGCCACTTTGTTCCTAGAGCTGTAACTACTTCTTTAATTATTTTGGAGGCAAAGTGTGGCCCTCTGTCAGAGTCTATTACTTCTGCTAGTCTTTAGCAGGGGATTATCTCTTCTAATAGTATTTTTACTACTGTTTGTGTAGTTGCCCTGCAGGTAGGGAATACCTCTACAAAGTGAGTCAAGTGATCTATTATCACCAATAAGTGCTTATACCTTCCTACTTTAGGCAAATCAGTAAAATCGATTTGAATGTGGGAAAACGGTCTATGTGCCAATTCCCATCCCCCCATTTCCCACACCACTCAGGATTTCTCACACCTGGGTCTACTCCTGGGTCAGGGGTCTCTTCAGCCCCTCTAGAAATCTCAGCCCTCATTCTAGAGAGACTGCAGACTGTATAGAGAAAGCTTACCAGATTAAACACCAGGAAGATGGTCTCATTAACAGTCAGGGGAAACTGAACATTCTCTAATAGGGAGCTAAGAAATTCAGAGGAGAAGAAGGAAAGCAAAGGTTGAAAAGCCACATCCCCTGCTTCCCCTCTAACAAACTAGCTGCACAACCATGACTATGAGCCATGCATTCCTGGAACAGACTTCAGCACCTTTATAAACCCTCTGCAAGCCATTACACCCATGCCCAGCCCGATGGATATTCTGGTTAGTGCCCTTCTACTGCAAAAACTACATATTAGGGACCATACCAGAGCTATTCCTGGATAAAAAAATAAACCTAGGGACCAGAGAGGGATTAAGATCTCAGAAGACCCTAGGGACCAGAAACTCATGCAGGCCTCCACCCCAAGAGACACTATGAATTCAAACAACATAACCAGTAACTGCTCCATACCAAGACAAAGTAATTGGAACCAAAATATGATTACAACGGGGTTTTTTCCACTCTCTCAAGCCACAAGTTGGGCAGCAAAATATTTGTCCTAGTTTAGGGCAAATTTTGGAGAAAACCTCTGAAAGGAGCCCTCAGAAAACAAACCACACGGCCCATCCCCACCCACCTGGTTCGGGAAGAATTTTCTCTGAGAGAAATGGAAAAGAACCTGTTTATTTAACAAACAAAACCCTTCCCAGCACTAAAAAAATGAACAACATCAGATGACAACAAAACTCTTTCACCACTCTGAAGAGATGACAAATCCAGAAAGTCTCTCCTGGGAGTGGTCGCCCGGGTCTGGGCGCTGGGGATTGCTCTGGGCACTGGGGATGGCTGCTGCAGATCACAGAGCGCAGGCTCTCGGTGCTCCTCGGTGTTTCCCAGTCCCAGTCCGGAACAGGCTGGAGTGATATTCAGGAAAGGGAAAGGAAAAAAAAACAGTTTAGGGAAGAAATTGGACTGCTTAGCTAAACTAACTAACATACAAAAGCAAAGGCAAAAGCAGAAGCAAGCAAGCAAAGGAAAGCCACCAAGCAAAGCAAAACCAAGCCAGCCAGCACCAGCCTCATCTAGACAACAGACCATGGGGGAGGTGAGCCGGCTGGTAACAAGACAAAACAAACCTTCAGTTTCTGAGTCAGTTCTGAAAGTACAGAACATAATATCAAACATAAACAGAACACACTATTGGGGATACAATCATCGTAACGTCACCCTAGGACATTCCACCACTTATCTCCATATTGTCAAGATCATGTAAAAACTTCATCAAGTAAAAACTTCCATCTTTCACTTACTCATACACATTTCCTTCCATCTCACTTACTCAAATCTTCAACACTTACACATTTCTTTCTGTCTCATGTCTGTGTGTTTTCATGTACAGACACTGGCAATAACATCCAGCAAACAGTGATATTTGCATGAGTGTCACCCCACAATCAGATCTCCCTGAGGTACACATTGTGTTGCTCCATCTCTCTGCATTATCCACCATGTACAACCTGGTCCCTGAGCAAAGACAATCCCACAAATGAGTTTGTCTGTACTTGAGGCAGAATTGATCCACACTGTTTTACCTAACAAACCTCTGACATGTACCACTGGGACCTTACCTCCATCTAATATATTCAGGAACTCAGACTGGGCAGGACCTGCTTGATTGGTGGAAACTTGGCTGTTAACTAACCAGGTGGCCATTTCTAAATGTTGCTCCCAATTTTTGAAAGATCACCCACCCAATGCTTTTAAGGTGGTTTTTAATAGTCCATTGTACCTCTCCACTTTGCCTGCAGCTGGTGCATGGTAGGGGATGTGGTACACCCACTCAATGCCATGTTCCCTAGCCCAGGTGTTGATAAGGCTGTTCTTGAAATGAGTCCCATGGTCTGACTCAATCCTCTCAGGGGTACCATGCCTCCAAAGGACCTGCTTTTCAAGGCCCAGGATGGTGTTACGGGCTATAGCATTAGACACAGGGTAGCTTTCCAACCATCCAGTGGTGGCTTCTACCATGGTGAGCACGTAGCGCTTGCCTTGGCGTGTCTGGGGCAGTGTGATGTAGTCAATCTGCCAGGCCTCCCCATATTTGTACTTGGACCCCCGCCCACCATACCAGAGGGGCTTCATCTGCTTGGCCTGTTTGATGGCAGCACATGTCTTACAGTCATGGATCACCTGAGAAATATTGTCCATGGTTAGATCCACCCCTCAGTCTCATGCCCACTTGTAGGTGGCATCTCTGCCCTGATGACCTGAGGCATCACGGGCCCATCATGCTAGGAACAACTCCCCCTTGTGTTCCCAATCGAGGTCTATCTTTGATACCCCTATCTTTGCAGCCTGATCTACCTGCTGATTGTTTTGCTGCTCTTCATTAGCTCTGCTTCTGGGGACATGGACATCTACATGGCGAACCTTCACAGGTAACTTCTCTACCCAGGTACCCATATCTTTCCACTCTTCCGCAGCCCAAAGTGGTTTTCCTCTACACTGCCAGTTAGCCTCTTTCCACCTCTCCAGCCACCCCCACAGAGCATTAGCTACCATCCATGAATCAGTGTAGAGGTAGAGCTTTGGCCACTTCTCCTTTCCTGCAATGTCTAGGGCCAGTTGAACAGCTTTGAGTTCAGCAAGCTGGCTTGATCCACCTTCTCTTTCAGTGGCCTCTGCAACCCGTTGTGTGGGACTCCATACAGCTGCTTTCCACTTCTGATTCATCTCTACGATGCGACAAGAACTGTCAGTGAATAGAGCCTAATGTGTTTCCTCTGCTGGCAGTTGGTTGTATGGTGGAGCTTCTTCAGCCTGTGTCACTGGTTCTTCTTCTTCATCTGTGACACCAAAACTTTCACCTTTGGGCCAATTTGTAATTACTTACAAAATCCCAGGGCGATTCAGTTTACAAATATGGGCACGCTGCATGATGAGAGCAATCCACTTGCTCCGTGGAGCTCTGGTGGCATGGTGGGTGGAGGGAACCTTTGCTTTGAACATCCAGCCCAGTACTGGTAGTCGGGGTGCCAGGAGAAGTTGTGCTTCTGTACCAATCACCTCTGAGGCAGCCTGGACTCCCTCGTAAGCGGTCAAGATTTCCTTCTCTGTTGGGGTGTAGTTGGCTTCAGACCCTCTGCAGCTCCAACTCCAAAGTCCCAGTGGTCGGCCTCGAGTCTCATCAGGCACCTTCTGCCAAAGGCTCCAGGACAGACCATGGTTCCTGGCTGCAGAGTAGAGCACATTCTTCACATCTGGTCCTGTCCTGACTGGGCCAAGAGCTACTGCATGAGCAATTTCCTGCTTTATCTGGGCAAAAGCTTTCTGCTGTACAGGCCCCAGTGGAAATTGTTTTTCTTGTGGGTGACCATGTAGAGAGGGCTCAAGATGTGGCTGTACTTGGGAATGTGCATTCTCCAAAAACCTGTAGCATCTAGGAAAGCTTGTGTTTCCTTCTTGCTGGTCGGTGGAGCCATCACATTGATCTTTTTGATGACCTCAGAGGGAATCTGACGCCATCCATCTTGCAACTTTACTCCCAGGAATTGGATCTCTTGGGCAGGTCCTTTGACTTTGCTCTTCTTGATGGCAAAGCTGGCTTCCAGCAGAATCTGGATGATCCTCTCTCCTTCCTCAAATACTTCCATTGCCGTGTTGCCCCACACAATGATGCCATCCATGTACTGCAGGTGCTCTGGAGCTTCACCCTTTTCTAGTGCAGCCTGGATCAGTCCATGGCAGATGGTGGGGCTGTGCTTCCACCCTGGGGCAGTCGGTTCCAGGGGCACTGCACACCCCACCAGGTGAAAGCAAACTGAGGCCTGCCCTTTGCTGCCAGAGGAATGGAGAAAAACACTTTGGCAATGTCATCCATGGCATACCACTTTGCTGCCTTGGACTCCAGCTCGTGCTGGAGTTCCAGCATGTCCGGCACAGCAGCGGTCAGCAGTGGAGTCACTTCATTCAAGTCCACAGTCAATCTCCATTCTCTGTCAGAAAAGTGGGGCTTGCACAGGCCAAATGGGGCTGTTGAAGGGTGAGTGGGTTTTGCTGACCACCCCTTGGCTCTCCAGCTCATGGATCATGGATCATTCCAATTCATGTAGATGGGGATCCCAGCACCTTGATTTGTCTGATACTGCCAGTCGTGCACTGTTGAAGTAGCAATTGGTACTTGTTGCTCTTCCACCCTTAGGAGTCCTACTGCAGATGGGTTTTCTGGTAGTCCAGGCAAGGTGTTCAATTGCTTAATGTCCTCTGCCTCTGCAGCAGCTATGCCAAAAGCCCACCTGAGTCCCTTTGGGTCTCTGTAACATCCGTTCCGGAGGAAGTCTATGCCCAGAATACACAGGGCCTCTGGGCTGCTCACAATGGATGTTTCTGCTGCTCCTTCCCAGTCAGGCTCACCTCGGCTCCCACCAGGGTCAGTTGCTGTGATTCCCCTGTCACCCCGGCAATGGAAACAGGTTCTGCCCCCACGTGTCCCGATGGCATTAGGGTACATTGCACATGAGTATCAGCTAAGGCTTTATATTTTTGTGGTTCTGATGTGCCAGGCCATCGGATCCACACCATCCAGAAGATCCAGTTTTCCAGTGCCTCTTCCTGGCTAGAGGCAGGGCCCCTCTAACCCTGGTTATTATTTCTTTCCTGGCCGTACATGGTAGAGGTACCTTCAAGGGGATCTGACAGATCATACCCGGGAGCTTGGTCATGGGAGGCTGAGGCTACCTTCACTTTACTGGAATTCCCTTGGTTAGTGTTTCCCTCCTTGAGTGGATGCGCCCGCGCTGCCAGGACAGAAGTGGGTTTCCCATCCCACCTTTCTGTGTCTTCCCCATGGTCGCACAGAAAGAATCACAGGCCGGCCCATGGGCTGTACCCTCTCTCGCTAGCTGGGGGATGTTGGGCTCTAACTTTGGGGCCTGTGACTTGCATGGGTGCTGCTCTGATCTTCCTCACTGTCCTGGTTCAGGGAAAATTTGGGAAAGAACCTCCAAAGGGGTTCCTCTAGGAAACAGATTCAATCGGCACCTCTCCCCAACTGGTTCAGGAAAAAATACCCCTTTGGTGGAAAATGGAAAAAACTCTTTATTAAGCAAGAAAATCTAAAGAATATTAAACAATAAAACTTCTTGCTGCTCCAAAAGAGAGATGAACTCAGAAAGTCCCCTCCCTGGGCTGCAGTTTGGCTCACTTAGTCTCTTATCAGTCCCTCCGGCACTGGAAATGCTGCGGCCCAGGCTGGGCCTGGTGGGCCACAGGTGTGAGCTGCTGTTGCTCTTCTGCGTGCTGAGTCCAGAGCAGGTTTGAGCAGGTCTGAAGAAAAGGAAAAGCCACAGTCCAGGGAACTTCTTTGCCTCAGCTAGCTAAAACTAACTAAAAGCAAAGGACAGCTCTGGTAAGTGAGCCGATGCAGGGTATTTTCCTGGCAGGTGGGTTTAGTCTCCACAAGCTGTTGCCCAAGCATGTGGAGAACACAGGGAACCCTCCTGATCCAAGGGGATCTTCACCATCACTCCCTTGGATCCTCACTCTTCCCCAAAAGGTTGGGGCATCCCCTGAGGGTACCCTCCACTCATCAGGAGGGTGCTTTTCTAGTCTCTTTCTTACCCAAAGCTGGGCTCTCCCCCAAAGGCTGGGGTATCCCATGAGGGCTGAGAGAGTAGAAAAGACAAGAATAGGGCAGCAATTTTCCATCAAACAATGACACGTTTATAAGAATAGGGGAGAATCTAATATTTTGCAAGAAGTTCCTGACATCCATGCACCTTGTTGAAATCCAGCTGCGTCGGGCTCCTCCCCTGTAAGTTCCCCTGTGGCTTCTGTGAAGCTCCCTGTACCCTCTGTCCCTCGGACTTCCCAAAACCCTACCCTATCCTCCCTTGGGGATGGTGTTGGCCACAGCACCCCAAGCGCCCTGCCGGACACTGTTCAGAGCTCTTGAGGGAACTGCAGTGCACCCGGCACTCCTTTCCAAGGTGGCGCTGGCCACGCTGCTTGGAACCCCCTTTCCTGCCTTGACCTTTCTTCTCCAGCCCCAAGTTTCCCTCCAGCCCCCCGCCTTCCGCAGAGGCCCCTGCAGGAATCGCCTGTGGGGGCCAGTGCCCTTTGTTGGAAGGTGGGGTTGGACCATCCCCATTTCTTATTCCGGCTCCTCCTCTGGGGGGAGGATCACCTATGGGGCCTCCCATCAGGGGACCCTCCTTCTTGGGAGATCACCCTCTTTTATGGAGGGACCTCCTTCGGAGGAAGGTGGAGCTGGAAACCCGCACCTGGAATCCTCCATTTTGTCTCTCCCTAGGATGGCGGCGCCCAGGTCCGTCCCCTTACCGATACCCCATAACACTTGTGGCAGTCACAAAAGTAATCAGATTTCTTCTTATGATCTAAATCAATTATGAATTCAATTGGTATTTAATTTTTGGAAGAATCTCCCCAAAGCCCTTGACCCTTCAAAGCCTTTGTGGAAACTGTTCAAGATCATTAACCTACAAGCTTTCACAGCTGAGATAAATGAAAAAAGGAGCCAAAAAGATCAGTTTAAAACATGTTTTAAGTATAGAAAAAAGAGACATGAAGCAAGTGTTTGCCCATCAAAGTCAAAAATTTGATTCACCTGTAAAAAGAAAGATCACACAAGAAAAACTGTCCAAATTACAAAAAAAACCCTACTATCATCATAATGAAAATAAAAATAAACAATTGAATGAATATAAGAACAAAATTATTCAAGAGTGACTGCCCAAGTTCCCCATCTATTTCCTTAATTATACCCTACCAAATGTTCCTTTTAATTTCAATATTGTCTTAAAGTTTTCACAGTATGCTTTGGAAAAAGCGTTCATTAATTTACCTGTAGGCTTTATTTAAACTTCATGATATTTGTTGATTTTTCTTTAACCATTTTCCCACATTTCCAACTAAATTTCTTGACTAAAAAATTGTTCATTATATTCTTGATACTTTAAAATAATCTGCTTGTTAAATTATATATTATAGAGAGAGGAATAATTCTGTCCAGTTAATACCCACAGTTGCATAAAATAACATGAGCAAGACCACATCTCCATTCGCTGATCACATCCTACAAGAGGAGTGACCTCCAAAATCACTTTCAAACCCCAGAAAATGCAGATTCCTCGGAGATTCATGCTTCAAGCTCAGTCTTACTTCAAGATAATTCCACTGCAATTCCTCCCCCCGACCCTGATTCCAAATATAATAACTTTGTACATTTTATATTAAATTTCTTATGCGAAGAAGATCCTTACCCCATGCGTTATGGTCACAAGTAGTTCATTTTTTCCTGATAATTTTTTAATTCTTTTCTGTTGCTGTAATAATTTGTCATATGCTAAAATCTGTTATATGATAGATTATGTATATGATATGTTACATAATAGATTCATAAATTTGTTTTGAACCCCAGAACTCTCCTCCCTTTTGTACAAAGAAACAGGGAGATGTTGTGGTGTGTTTTGCTTTGAATCCAAGGTTGCCCCCCGTTCTCCTGCCTAATCCACTTCCTTCCCAGTTGCCAATTTTCCCAAGCCCTTCCCTAACCTCCTCCCTTCCATGCTGTCAATCCTCCCTATCCCTACTCCTGTCTCTAGAGAGTTTGGTGTCTGTCTTGTTGTCCTCGATACCCCACTCCTTACTTTGTGTTATTTCCCTCCCCCCCATTTTCCCTGATAGGCTCATAGGCTATTTGCCCCACCTTATATTCCTCCCTTACCATATCTCACTGGTTCACTTTCCTACACCCGCCTCCTGAGTTGCTGTATAAAAACTTCTGTTCACCCCCTGCCAGTCTTGTCGGGGAGCCCAGGAATAAATCCATCTTGTTCTACACCAAGACCCGTGTCATCGCTGTCTGTCCCTGCGCCGGACCTGCCGATAGCTGGGAATTGCAGAGCTCGCAGGGGGACGGTCGCGCCCCTGCCGCAGCCGCCGAGCACGCCCCGCACAGCGCGCTGCAACACTCCTGGTTAGGTGGAGAAGTCCGAGCTGAGCGCAAAGGTGCAGATGGAGCAGCCGTGCACCAAAATGCTCGGTGGGAAGGATGATCCAGGACCCATATGCCTGGCAGCCTGAGCTTGCTCCAGGGGAAGGCCTTGGAGCAGATCCTCCCGAGTGTCATCCCACGGCATGTCAGGGAACCAGGGCGTCTGTAGGCGGGTGGGAAACTCTGCAGAGGGACGGGGAGAGCTGGGGCTCCTGCAGGGTGTTGAGGGTTTCTGTGCAGGAGTTTGGGGGGGTTGGTGTTGGTGGGTGTTGGGGAAGCTTTCCTGAACTGAGGATTCTTACTTGCCAGATTCTTCTGTGCCTTCGCTGCTAAGGTTTTTTTTGTGCTGAAGGCAATAACTTGAATGAGAAAATAATTTCAGCATGGAGTAAGAGCTTCTGACAGAGACCAAGTGTTGCCAGCAGTTGCTCCAGGTGTTCCTGCCCACAGCCCCTGCAGGCAGGAGCACAGTCCCCAGTGCACCTGGGCTTTGGCTCCCTCTGGCACAGAAGCCCCCAGGGGCACAGGTCTCTGGGGCAGGAGATGGCACCAGCCCTGCCAGGGCTCGGGGGGGTGGCAGGTCTGCTTGGGCAGGGACTCTGCCTCACCTGCCGGTGTCAGCGTTCCACGGGCCCCAGGGCTCAGAGCAGCATTCCTGCCCTGGCCCACAGTTCCTTGTCCGTGTCACACCCGCGGGATTGGGATGGCCACCAGCCAGGACGTGTCCCATGGAGGCCGTGCCAGCTTCTGTGGAAGGCCCTGTGCCCTTCCCAGCATGGCTGCATTGGCAGCCCTGGGCGCTCCTTCTGCTGCCCTGAGCCCGCAGAGCAGGGCAGCGTTTGCTGATGGTCTGAGCCGTTCCTAAAGACTCTGTTGGCCTGTCTTGGACACTTGGGGTGAGGGATTCCTTCCAACCTGAGCCATTTTGGGTGGGCTGGGGGTGCCCCTGGGCAGGAGGCAGCATGTGCAGGGGCCCTTTGTGACACACTGCAGCATGGTCACTATGGCATGGAACAGCGTGTCAAAGGGCCCTTTGTGACACGTGGTGACATAGGAGCTGCTGGTGACAAGGCCACGCCACAGTGCTCCGAGCACGTGACAGGACAGGACGGGACAGAGCAGTGCTGTGAGGAGCCCCCGCACAGCGCACTCGTTCATGTCTGACCCAGAGCTTTTCTGAGGTGTTATTGCTGCAGCTGACCTCGAGGCCAGACCACAGGACTTGCTGACCCGTGGCCTTCCCGAGGCTTCTCTTCTGCAGGTGCCCTCGAGGGCAGAGCGTGGGACTTGGTGCCCTGGAGGCATCTCCCATCCCTGCTGCCAGTGCCCTTGAGGCCAGAGCACAATCCTTGACAGGAGTCTCCCGTGCTTGTGGCAGGATCCCTCGAGACAGAGTGCAGGACTAGCTGTCCTGAGCCTTCCTGAGGCTTCTCTCTTGAAGGTGCCTTCCAGGCACAACTGCAAGACTTGCTGACTCGGAGCTTTTCCGAGACATCTCTCCTGGAAGGAGCCATAAATCCAGCAACTGACATGGAGCAGAGACCTCCAAGAGTGCCCAAGCTGGCCTGGGTGGAGGAAGAGGAAGAAGGCCCTGGACCTGCCCCTGCACACGAGACTGAAGAAGTGGTGCCATCCAAGCAGCTGCAGGAGGGTGAGTGGCAGAGCTGGGATGCTGGGCTGCAGGGCTGGTGGCTGCAGCCAGCTTGGCCACATCCCATCCCATCCCATCCCATCCCATCCCATCCCATCCCATCCCATCCCATCCCATCCCATCCCATCCCATCCCATCCCATCCCATCCCATCCCATCCCCTGGGGCCATGCCCATGGACAGGATGGAATAGGGGCCGGGCAGACACCCCACAGCCGTGCTCCATGCCCTGGGCCGTCGCAGGGCTGTCCCTGCCTGGGCAGCGCAGGGCTGGGCTGTGTTCTCCGGCCTCTCCCGCAGCCCCTCAGCTCGGGCTGCGCTCGCTCTTTGCCAGGTGCAGCCGTGCAGCGCACACGAGAGCAGAAACGCACCCGTGGCCGCTTCCGCAGAACAGCGCAGGTACCTGCAGCCATCCCCACCTGGGCTGGGCCTGCTGGCACCGCTCAGCCAAACACCAAGCTTGGAGCATTCCGTGGAACATCCCTGGCTTTCTGCCCTTCTCCTACAGCTGGTTTGCAAATTCATCAAGAGGATTCGGGAGGAAGAGACCGCCATGGGCACAGGGCTCAGAGCATATGCACCCATCTTCAAAACCAAGACCTCTGCTGCCCTGGCTGATATGCTGGTAGAGGAGGGGTTTTCCAATCCAAAGCAAGTAAGCAGTCTGTGGCCAGGGTTTGATCCTCCCAGGAATTGCTTGGCCTCCCAAGCCATGCCTGCTGCTCCATGGAAGCCTTTGAGGCCATGGCAGTGTGGTGGCAAGGGAAGCACTCCTCTGGAGGCTTTCCAAGTCTCCCCTGCCTTCTCCAGGTGCCGGCCATGGTGAGGTACATCCACCAGTGGCTCGAGGCCAACCAGTTTGCTGAGCACAGGCTGAACAGGACCCTGCTGGATCTCACCGAAGAACGGCCCGCTGACGTAGTAATGACACTCCTGCGTGTGGCCCCATCCTGTGACAGGTACGGGGCCCACCTGCCCAGAGGGCTCAGGGCTCCCCAGCCCATCAGCCTGCACAGCCTGTCCCAGGTGTCTGACCAACAGAGAGTCCCAGGGCCCTCTGGCTGCTCCCTTTGCCAGCCCTGGCACGTCAGCCCCCGAGCCTGCTGCCATGTTCCCTCGCTGCCCCTCAGGGGCCTGTCCCCACAGGGCTGGGCTGCCTGGCTGCTGCTGGTGAGGGGCAGTGGGCAGAGGCAGAGCTGGCAGCCAGCTCAGCTCCCCACTGCTGCCCAGGCCGCGGTGCTGTGTCTCAGACCCCCCTGAGACGGTTCTCTGACCCCACAGAGCTGCTTTGACCATGTGGAAGAGCATCATGTGCTCGGTGAGGACTGCAGAACTGGCCATGCTCGTACTCCTCGATGTGCTGGGGAGCTGGCCAGAGCACAGCACGTGCACCTCCGATGGGGACAAATCGGGTGTCTTTGTCCTGGCTGTGAGTTTCTGCCTTTGCTGGCCCCAAGGCTATCTCTCCAGCAGTTCTCCATCCTCCCTTCCCCACGGCGTTTCCCTGCCTCAGGCGCTGGGCTGAAACCTGGCCTCGGGGCAGCTCCAGGGCCACCAGGCCCGGTGCTCCCCCTGCGTCTCTCCGGGCCTCTCCCTCCCGTGCTCGGGCCCTGCCACACGAACACCTCGGCACTGAGCCCTGTCTCAGGGGGCTTTGTCCTTTGCAGGCAACTGTGGTGATATGGAAGATCCTCCAGCTGCCCTGTGTGCCACATATGGTGACCGTCTATCTCCCCCACCTATTTGTGCATCTGCTCTTCCAAGTTCTCTTCAGCACTCTGGATATGCCAGAGGAGGTCGATACCTTCTGGAAGGGATGCCAGCAGCAATATGGCCTTGCCACCAGCCCCAACAGGTGCTCCATGCCAGTCCTCCTGTCCTTGCCACATTCCTGGGCAGGAGCCAGTGCTCCCAGCGTGACCTGGCCTTTGCTCTGCACACAGGTTTGCAGTGCAGACCCTGAAGTCCCTGCTCTGCGAAATGCAGCACGAGGATGCGGTGGTGGCAATGGAACACAAGTGTGGCTGGGACAAGCTGCTGTGTGCTGACACCTACCACCATGCCGTGGGTCTGCTGGCCAAGTGAGATCCCCCTTCTCCCCGCTGCCTCTGACATTTGTGCTCTGTGCCTGGGGTGCCCCACACAGTCCCTGGGGCCATGGGCCAGAGGGCCTTGTCACCGAGGCACAGCCAAGCAGACTGGAAAAGGCTGGGAGAGGAGGGTGCCCACAAGGCGCCACCTCCCAAATAGCCCAGGGGCCCTTGCAGGATGCTGGGGAAAGACCAGACCTCTGTGAGTCAGTCCTGGGAGAGGTTTGTCCCCCTGGCCCACAGTCTTGGTTACTTTGTCTCCTGCCAGGGAGATGTCCTGTGTCTCCATCCCCTTGTGCTCCCGGATCGCTCGCTACCTGCTCCGGCTGCTCAGCGCACAGGAGCCACGCTGGGAGCTGCCCGCCTTGGCGTTCTTTGTGGAGGTGAGCCTGAGGGCCAGCGCTGCCTCGCTCAGCTGCCTCCCGGCTCTCTGCCCTCTCGTAGCTGCAGCTGCCTGGGACGGAGCCCGCGCCCTGTGCTGCTGCCTGGGCTCAGCCCTGTGCGGTTCTGGGCTCCTGCTGCCCGGTCCCCTGTCACTGCCCTGTGCCTTTCAGGTCCTCAAGTGCCTGGACATGAGTGAACGCGGTGCTGACAGAGTCCTGCAAGTCTTGTCAAGGCACCTGCGGAGCGGGTGCAGGGAGAAGCGTCACCTGGTGCTCAGGGCCCTTCTGGATCTCATCAATGATCCTTTGATGGTGAGAAGGGGGCAGGGGCTGAAGCTGTGCTCAGGAATGCAGTCACTTGGGCTTGGCTGGGCTTTGGGCACTGGGCCAGCTGCTCCCAGCTCTCCTGCCTCCTGCTTCAGCTGCCCAAGTGCTTCAGAACAGCCCTTTGGCCTCTAGGCCCTGCGGCAGCAGGATGGCCTTTCACAAATTTGTGTTCCGCACAGAGCAAAAAAATGTGGAGCCTGACTGAAGGTCTTGTGGAGCTCCTGTGGGACGCAGATGGAGAGATAGTTAGCATGACAGCCACGCTCCTCAACTTTATCATCTTGGACAAGGACATGCTGATACCCAGCCCCATCGCACTGCAGCTGGTTGAGGCGCTCCTGCCACTCCTTGACCACGTAAGGCTCCCTGCCCCCAGCCATGGCCACTGGCTGCTGCCCGGACACTTGGTGCCCTGCGGTTTTGCAGGCACCATGCTGAGCCCCATACAGCCAATGCTGAGGTCTTTTTCCTTCCCTTCATACAGGACAATAGCCAGGTGAAGCTGCTCTCCATAGTGCTCCTTGGAACACTGGTGACTCTTCCACAGGAAAAGGAAAAAGAGGCCCTGATGACACATGTGCACCAGAGCCTGCTGCCACTCTTCTTCCACTGCCATGATGAGAATCAGCGAGTGGCACAGGTGAGGACTCCTGGGCTGCTGCTGTTTCCCCGGGAGGGGCTGGGCTGGCCCTGCCCTGGCGCCTCGCAGGCTGCAGCCTCCTCCAGGCCCTGGCACAGGGACACAGGTCCTGTGCCCTGGGCTCTGGGGCCATCTCTGCATCTCTGCTGCTCTCCAGGCTTCGCAGGAAACACTGCTTGGTGCGGCCGAGTTCCTGAAGAGGAGTGAACTTCAAAAACTGGTGAAGAGCAAGAAGCTGTGGAAGTTCACCGAGTGGCTGGTAAGGAGGGCCGGGAAGCCGCAGCCCCAGCCTGGAGCAGCCCCTGAGCGCGGTGCTCGGTGTGCGGGCTGGCAGCTGTGCCCCTGCCCGCTGCTGCAGCCCGAGGCCGCGCGGGCTCTGCTCCAGGCTCCTGCGGCCCCAGCCGGGTGCCCATGGAGCCCCGGCCCGGGGGGCTGCGGGGCGGCACCGCGACTCCCCGGGCAGCAGCCGGCCCTCTGCCCCTCCAGAGCCCGGCGCCGGCGGCTGCTGGCCGTGCCTCAGGGCTGTGCGGGCAGGGGAGGCCGGGGCTGGCACGGGGAGCGCCCGGCCCAGGGGCTGAGCCCGCGCCAACCCTTCCCTGCTGCCGCTCTCTGCAGCTGGCAGAGGACAGGAGCAGAGTGGCCGAGCACCTGCGCCGGGCCCTGCCCTACCTGCGGAACCTCCAGGAGCCCCTGCGAGAGGCGGCCGTCAGGTTCATGGGTGAGCCACGAGCCCGGGCTCCCTCCCCGCCCCGCCGCAGCTCGGCCCCAGCCCCGGCTGCTGCCCCGGCAGCGCCACCCGGGCCGGTGCCGCGGAGCCCCGCCTGCCCTGGGCGCTGCTGCCGCCCTCTCCAGCCGTGCCCTGGGGCGGCAGCGAGCGGCGAGGGCCCGGCCCGAGCCCTGCCGGGCCAGGAGGCCGTGTGGGCACAGGGCTGGCGGCGCCGCTGGCAGGGAGCTGTGCCCTGGGCTGACAGGCTCTGTGTTCCCAGGGACGGCCGGGCGGCACCTGAGGGGGAGGAATGAAGAGCTCCAGATCATCTCTGAGGGTGAGTGAGGGCAGCGGGCTGCCAGCGGGGGCTGCCGGGGGAGCTGCGAGCCCTGCCCCGGCTGCGGAGGGCTCTGCTCCCTGTGCGGACCAGGGCCGGCGTGGGCAGAGCAGACAGAGCTTTCAGGGCACCTGGGGGATTCGTGGCCAGCAGCTTCGTGCTGATCCGGCTGGTCCCTGCTCCCTGCTGGCCATGGCCAGAGCCGGCTGGAATGGCCCTGGCACAGAGTCCCCTCGGGTCCCCTCAGATGTGGGAACTGACCATGGCTCTGTTCCTCTCTCTTTCAGCCCTTGAAGGAATGGCAAATGACATCAGTGTCGCCATCAGAAGCCTGGCAGTTCAAACATTGTACGTCCTCCAGGCAGTAGAGCGAGCTCGATATTCCATCATCGACAACCTGCATGATCGGCTCTGCAGGGCATGGCGGAGATGGCCTCGTCTGTGGGGGCTCGGCTGGCTGCGCTGCTTGAGCTCTGCAGAGAGCTGATCCCTGAGGCTCTGTCTACTGGGGCCACCTGAGCCCGCAGGAATGCTTCATTTATTCAAGATTGTTCTTTCCTTCTTTTTGTTTTTCTTTAGCATATAAATATAGGATGTGTTGTAATAGACAGACTGCCAGGATCTTTCTTTTGCTGCCCAGGTTCTGCAGGGTCTAGGGGAAGAGGGAGAAAAGGGTTCCTGGGCTCAGCAAGCTGCCCAGGTATTCAGGGTTGCAGGGAAAATGGCCAGAAGCCCCTTGGCCTTTGGTGGCTCTGCTGAAGCCTTTGTGCTGCCCACAGAGCAGATGGGCAGGGGCTGGAGCTGTGGGGATCTCTGTGAGAGTGGTGCCTGGAGATGGCCACAAGCCCTGTCCCAGGCAGGAAGCGCCATCCGTGTCCTCCTGCCCGTGTGTTGCTGGCTGGATTGCTGAGGGCTCCCAGGTGCCTCTTGGTGGGGCTCCTCTGGAGCTCCTGTGGGGCTGTGGCGCTGCAGCCGGGCAGGTTGGCCGGGCTGGGGAGACCCTGAGGGGACGGGGCCACGAAGGGATGAGGGGCTGCGGAAGCCCTGACAGGACAAGGCAGTGGGAAGGCACAGGGGGGACACGTGAGGAAGTGGGTAACATTGGCTCAGGGAGGAAAGTGGGTTGGAGCCAAAGAGACCACTCACCCCGATGTTGGTGTGGCAAACAGAGCACGTTTATTCCCGAACCCTTCCTTCCAAAGGGCCTTTGAAATACCCAGTCTGGATGCTTTCACTGAAATAAATGGGCCAGGAGACCTGCTACTTTTTAAGGCCTTTATTAATAGTGACCAGCTCTGGGTGGGGGCCCATGGGGTCGTGCACACCACCGCTGCTCCCACTTGGCGACGCTGAGGAGGAGGAGATCGGGTCTGCTAGGCAGCAGAACCGGGGATTCCGTCCTCTCGGGCGTGCCCAGGAAGGCAATTTGCGGCTCGTTGCCTGGGGTCCTGATTCCGCAGTCGCACTGTTTACATTAGGGCGGTGTTCCGGTTTGAAAGTAAAACCAGTGAGAGACTCTAAGTCAGAAATACAAATTATTGGAAAAAGGGGAAAAGGACAAAAATACATGCAATAATACAAAGGGAAAGGCTACTGACAAAGTCAGAATACAACCTGGCCAGCGTGCTGGTAGCAGTTCGAATTGGAGTAGCTGCAGTCCTCTTGGGATGGCAGATGTAGTTGCTGTGTTTTCTCAGAGAACCTGTGAAAAGGCTCTCCTCTGTCTAGAAATCTCCACTTTTATCCAGGTGGGAATGCCTAGCTCCTCCCCTTGGGCAGAGCATCTCACAATGGGTTATTATGAGTCACAAGGTGTGTCCTTAATTACCTCCTCCTCCTGGACAGTGTTATTTCTGAGTCATGTGGCCAGGCATTGATGGGGCCATTAACAGCAGATAAGGAAAACTGCCCCAAGGCAACTCCTACTCAGATGCTAATTGGAAAATGTTTTTTTTTAAAATCTTGGACAGGTGGCATGTCAGCGGCTACTCCGTGGGTCTGGCAATGTCCGGGACCTCTTGACAATTGTCCGATCCAGTCCATGGCCCCGAATTTGGTGTGGCTCATTGTCCTTGGGGCTCTTTTCGGGATTTCGCGCTCGGTTCGCGATTTGCATATTACCAGAGACGGCGCAGCCGCCATTTTGGGGAGCAGCGGCGGTAAAATCCCAGCGGTCACAAAGTGAAGGGCAAGCGGGGCAAGGGGGAATCAAAACAAGGGTGCACATAAGTCGATTTTAACGGGGTTTGAACAGTTAAGAGCATTTTAATTAACATTTTCAATATAAAACTGAATTTATTCATAACAGTCTGATCTCTGTGCCCCTTCAGATTCTGGCCTGAGCAATGCCTGCAGCCTTGGGAGAGATGTGATGGGCCAGGCCCCTGTCAGTCAAACCAGGGCTGGTACATTCACCCCGTACAAGCCAGCCTGCACGGTGACACACGGCAACAGAGTGCGAGGCACAGCTCCAGGAGCTCCCTGTGAACCTCAGCTCTGGGACCACTGTCTGGCCCAAGCTTCAGGGGCTGCAGTGGGAGCCTGGCTGGGCTCTGCCCTGGGGCCATCCTGCAGGGACAGCTGCAAACCACCTGCAGCTTTGGGAATGGCATTAGTGCCTATGGTGGGGGGGAAAGCTGCAAGTCCTTGACTGCTGTCTTGTGTTGCTGAGAAGAGGAAGGACATCTCGGAACTGGGGATGCTGTATTTGAGGTCAAGCGAGCAACTTTGTGGTAGGGGAGCTGCGTGGGCCTAAAGGACCCAGGGGTGCCGGTCAAGAGCAGCTGAAGTTGGGCCAGTGCCTGCCCAGGTGGCCAAGAAGGCCAAGGATGCCCTGGCCTGTGTCAGCAGCAGTGGGGCTGCAGGAGCAGGGCAGTGACCATCCCCCTGGGCTGGGCAGCTCTGCGGCCATAGCTGGGAGTGCTGTGTCCACTTGTGGGCCCCTCTGAAGCAGAAAGTCCTTGAGGGGCTGGAGCATGTGCAGAGAAGGACACGGGAGCTGGGGAAGGCTGTGGAGTGCAAGGCCAAGGAGGAGGTGCTGAGGAAGCTTTAGCCTGGAAAACGGGAGGCTCATGAGGGACCTTCAGATCCACAGATCCGTACATGACAGTGCTCACCACAAGGGCTGTTTCCCTGCCAAATATGTGTCACTTCATCCAAGTGCTTTAGCCACCTGAGGAAGGGACACTTCCAACTTGTAGTTTGTTGGTTTGCTAGGAGGAGAAGCCCCGCCCATTTTCTCTCTTTCCAGCAAGTAAAGAGTCTCCTGCACAACCTTTCCTGCCCTTTTCATGCACTGCATGGGATTCTGATCCAGTTTGAGTTTTCCTTTTCTGCCACAGCAGTAACAAAGTCTGTGCTGGCTATCTCCTGCTTTTCCATTTCAAAGCTTTCAAAAGCTAAAAGCCGCATTGTGCAGAGGCACCGTTGCTTGCTGATGGCAGCCAGGGAGGACTATCAAATTCATAGAGTTCATCAAATAGAGTTCTGTTGAGTTAGCCCATTTTAATATGGTCGGAGAGACTTAGAGTCCCATCGCTAACAAAGTCGCTGATTTCTCCTTGGAAGTGGTGTTTGTGGATGCGAGGAGGAACGAGGTCATAAATGAGAGGTAACGGCCTGTCCCTCATGCTTCTCTCTTGCCGCAGATGGCAGAAGGAACAGCGGTTTCTGCCCCAGCTCCCTCTGCTCCTGGAGAAGAGGCCAAAGAGGGGCAAAATGAGCAAGACGACCACAAGCCGACAGCTGTGGCAGCAGCAGAGCCAGATGGTACGTGCTGTGTACGTCTGGTTATTTCTTTTCTGAGGGTCGGTGTATTGAGTGCAGCTGTCAGCAGAGCTGTACCCAATGCTCCTCCTGAGTTTGGTGTCACAGGGCCATTTAGGACTCCCCAGAGGAAGTGCTGTGCTCCGAGGCAGCGAGAGCGCTCTGGGTGTTCCTGCTGCCTCTGGAGGCAGCTTGGACTGGCTTGGCTTTGCCTGAGATTTCCTCTCTGCTAAAGGCTGAAGCAGGGATTTTTCTTGGATCAGCAGAAGGCTGTGACCTAGCAAATCATCTAGGCAAGTCCTGCATGCTAGTGGCAAACCTGAAGAGATTTTTTAGCTTCCTTAATTCCCATTAGAATCCTGACTTCCAACCAGTCATCAGAGCAAAAAAAATCTTCACAGAAATTTACTGGTTTTGGAGTTTTGTCTTTTTGGTTGGGGATTTTTTTGGGGGTCAGGGCAGGGGGAGGTGTGGATGTGTGTGGTTTTGTTTTGGTTTTGTGGGGTTGGTTTTGGTTTTGTGCTTTTTGTGGGGTTTTTGGTTTTGTTTGTTTGTGGGTGGTTTTTTTGGTGGAATTGCTTTTTCTCCATCCTGAAGGAGCTCTTCTGCCCCACATGTCTTACTCATGTCATTTTTATGACATTTTTATGTTGCTACTACTACTACATCTACAGTTTATTTTTTAATGAGAATGCCATATTTTTGTCAATAAGAACTACTTTGAAAGAGCTTTGGTTTCAAGGACGAAGAGAGAGCAGGAGGTGTTTTCCATGTGTCCCCAAAGGAAAACCAGCTACTTTTATAACAATCAGTATTTCATATCCTAGTTTTATACTTCTAAAGATGTGTCCAAGAGACACATCGAAGTGGCATGAATAGAAAAAACTGTACTGCAGGCATTTCTCAGGAGACAGCCTCCAGCCCAGCCATGGTATATTCCTCATATCCATGGCACTTTTTCATACCTGATTTCCACTCTTTCCCATGACTGTTAGAATCCTACCCATTGGCCCAAGCCCTGCTCACATCCGTCTCTAGGAAAACACATCAAGTCCTCTGGGATTCTGCAGCACAGCCCAATGAATCTGCTTCTTGCCTATAGCAGCTGCCAGTGCTGAGCTCTCAGATAAGACCTGGTGGGGCTGAGAGCAGAGCCCAGTGGATTCTGTGTCTGCCATCCCCTATTGGGACAAAAAGGGCATTGATCTGCACTTCGGTGAGTCTGATCTCAAAGCCCATCCTGTTGTGTCCTGAATGGGGGCAACAGTTTGTACGGGGCTCAGGCTGCCTGTGGCTTCTTCCCATTGCTTGTCAGTGCTCATGCTTGAGCTTTGCCAGCCTGGCTGTGGTAGCTGCCCTGTCCCTGAGGGTTGGTGGGACTGCAGGGGCTGGAGCCTTCCTTGGCCCCAAGAGGGGTGTCTGTGAGCTCAGCCTGCTCATAAAGGGTGAGGGTCCTGATGCTGAAGGCCCCGTTGGAATTGGTTAAAGCATGAGCTGCTCTGGTTTACACATGGAAAAGCATTGTTTTGGCTGAAAGGTGGAGAAGATGTGCTCCTCTCCTGGGAGTGCATACCCCTGTGCTTTGTTTCCTGTCAAGAGAACTCTTCCAAGGACTGTACAAAATCAGTCTCTGTGCCAGCCATCTGCACTGCAGGGCTGCCTGTCTTGTTGCTGTTGTTGTTGCTGTTGTTGTTAACCAGCTGACCACCCCCAGACACTGCGGCTGCCTTTTCTATCTCCTGGAAGCTGGGATCTCTGCTTTAAAGTGAGCATCTTGCATTTTGTTTCCCTCAGGGAAAATGGTGAATGTGGAAAATCCCAAGATGAAATACACTGAACTGGATATATTGGCAAGGGGTGAGTCCAGCCACAGTTACTTCTACAAAACCATGGGCCAGGTGTTTTGCTGGTGTATCAGGTGTTTCACTGGAATATCTGTCCAGCGTGAAGTCAGGCCAGCTGCAAACGTGTTCAGATACTGGAGATAGATTGTCCAATGTATTCAGTACTGCTCAGAATTTGAGAGTGCGCTCAGAAAGCATTGTCAGAGACATCTCCATGCTGCCGAGGTCTTGCCTGCATCAAGGAACAGGACCTGGAAGATCTCCTTGTCTCTCAAGTGTGGGACAGCTCTGTGTTAACTTCTTTAGCATTTTTGTATGTCTCAAAATCACACTGCCATACTAATGAAAAAAGAAGAATCTTACTTGATTGAAAGAGCAAGCTACCCCCATCAAAGCTGTGAAATAACAGTTCTCAGGAACATTTCTTTCCCGTGGTTTGTGGAAGGAAATACTCCATGGTCAGGATAGGAATCACACAGTTTAGAAACTGAAACCCAAGATGAAAGAATAAATTCCATTTAGGAGCTGAGGCAGTAAACCCCAATGCTTCAGCAACTGGCCCAGGCACTGCCCATGCATTTGAGAGGAAAATGCATCATCTGCCTTCTGACAGAGCCCTCCTGCATCCTGCAAGTTTTAGGCATTTACAGCAGAGATCTCCTGTGTGGGCTGGCTTTCACTCTAAGAAATAAACAGCTTCTCCTTTCTCTGCTTCTCTTTTGTTTCTAGGACTTTTGGACATGTGGTTAGAGCACTCAACAAAGCCACAGGAGGAGAGGTAAATGTCAACAGCCCCCACAGACTCTGATGCACTCGAGGGGCTTTCCCCTCTGGTGTGAGCAGCTGTGGCCAGAGCTTTGGGTAGAGCTGTGCTGAAAAGGCACAAGAAGCACAGACTGGTGCCAGCCTGCAAAATACATTTGGGACAGTCTTTGTCCTTCTCAGCTGCCAAAAAGAAGGCCCAAAGGGCAGCAGTTCATTTCGGAGAAGGATGTGCTCACTCGCTCTCAATGGCTAAAACAAAGGTGGTTCCTTAGAGAATCTCACTGCTCTTTGGGGCTACAGCTTCAGAGTCCTGAATTCGCATCTCTGCCTGCCAGCAAATGCATCTGAAAGTTACTGGTAGTTCCTTAGCCACCTGCAGTGCTGCACTTGGGAACTGCACATTGGGAGAGATCTGCAAGGCGTCCCTAAAAGCCATAGCCCAAGATGTATCCACAGAGGATTAAGGCATGGATTACTTCTTCTGAATCCCATACAAAGCAGCAGGGAGTGTGCTCAGAGGTTTGTGAGTGATAGCTGAGACACCACTGTTAGCAAGTGGACAAGGCAAAACCCCAGTGGCCCCGTGTCCTGTAACTGGCCCCAAGGGAGCGGAGCCATGGGCTGTTGCAATGTCAGTTCCAGTTACTGCAGTGCCTAATCCTGAGGCAGTTTGGCACAGCTCAGCTGTGTCATTGCAAAATCACTCGCTCCATGTGCCTTGTGGTCTCGTGCCACCAACTTCTCAAGTTACTGATTTTCAGTGTCATTTTAGGTGGCCATAAAGAAAATAAGACTTAAAGGATTGAAGAGGAAGCAAGTAACCGTTCATGAAATCAGTATCATGAAGAGGCATAGGAGCCCCTGTGTTGTGAATTATTTAGACAGGTGAGTGGTCATGGTTTTATCCCATGAATTTGTGTTTACATACAGCAAACATGAGAGGTTAAAAACCCACTTTGGTCACCTTTAGAAAGTAGAGCTGTTAATTATTATGTATTAATATTTCTCTATCATCTCCAATGGATGAGAAGAGAGTGCATCTTGTCTGCATGAGTCTTCCCTGGCACGCATAGTTTGAAAATTATTCAGAAATTATTCAAAACCTGGGTCAGCTCTGTCTTACTAAATTAATACCCTCTAAGTTCACTGCCTCCACATATTTTTGGGATTAATTTTTAAAAGTTTCTTAAATGCCGATGAACCATCCTAAAGTGGATTTCCCTTGGATTGTTGCCCCTCTTTTCCATTGCTATGCATGCCAGGAACACTAGGTGCTTATTTCCAGAAACACCATGCATGACAGGCTTTTTATCTGGGCTGTTCCTAAACCACGCTTTTCGCTTACTGGCCATCTAGGACATCTCCTTTTTCACAGCTGTTCTTTTCTCCTTGAGACTGCACAGATTGCAAACAACACACGCCGAGAGGGAATGTCTATTGCTTTGATTCTGCCTTTGTCTCCAAGGGACGTGAAAACAAGAATCAAGCCCTGTCTTTTCCAAACAGCAATGTAGCCATGTATGTTCATCCCCATGCCCTTGTTTCCTTCTTTCAGCTACCTTCTGGGTGAGGAACTCTGGCTGGTCATGGAGTACATGGACGGAGGCACTCTGAGCAATGTCATCAGCAAGACCTGCCTGTGTGAAGGTGACATAGCATCCATCAGTCAGGAGGTCAGCAATCCCACCTGTGCTTCCAAGGGTTTGGGAAACAGGGGCTCAGAAGAGGAGAGGTTTCATGTATAAAGCTTTGCTTCTGCATTGTTAGTATGCTATGGGCAAGTAAAAGCATCTCCAGAGAAATGCCTGCCAGTGCCCTTGCACTCACTGTACTCTGTTCTTGTACTCTTATTTCCGGCTGTTGTATTCTCACTCTGCCTCTTGTATTTGCTGTTCTCCATCTTGCCTCCTTTAACTTTTGCCTCTCTTCACTTCATTCCTTGTTTGTAAAAGCAAAGCTGCTGGTAGCAGGATTTAAAATGAACAGCAAAGAAAAAAGGAGAGACTCATTTCTCTCAGTCCTCAGCTAAAAAGGACAGTAGTACAGCCAAAATGCTCTTTGCTTCTGAGCACATCCCCTGCAGCAGCAGCAGTCATCCTGGCTGGTTTGGAGGGACAGTGTACAACAGCAGCAGGTGCTGTTGCTCTTTCAAAAGCTGACATGCCTTTCCTTAGAAAGGTCCTGCTCTGCAAGTGTTGGAGCAGCAACTCTTCCTCTCAATGGCCCTGCGTTCTGCCATTGCTCGCCATTCCCCTGCAGAGAGCATCTTTTAGATTCTTTGTTTCTTTTCTTGTGTGATGAAATCACACCGCTAATTTTTGCCCTCCTGTTTGTGTTTTCTCTCTCAGTGCCTGCAAGGACTGGATTTTCTTCACTCAAACCACGGCACCCACCGAGATGTGCAGAGCAGCAACATCCTTTTCGGAACCGAGGGCTCTGTCAAGCTGGGTCAGTATATCCTTGGTCAGGTGCAGCGTTCAGGGATGTGGGGATGTGGGGTGAGGGGCTGCTTTGAGTGACTGCCAGCTCCCCAAAAATGGTGCTGGTGGCAGTGCAGGGACCCCCGCTCTGAGCTGATGACACGGTTGCAACGTGCACAGAGGTATGACAAGGAACAAGTAGCCACGAGTGGCATTGCTCTGTGTGTGTCCCTTCCAGAGGGAGGGAGTTACAAGTCTAAAGCTTCCAAAGAGCAAAAGCCACTGCTGAAGGCAGTGTAAAAAATGTGGGGATTTTTTAAGTCGCCAATACCATATTTCCTTGGCTAAAGTCCTGAAGAAACAGAGCAGGGACAGTTGTCCAGGACATTCCAACAGCATGTTCTCAAACTTCTACTGGGGAATTCTTTTGCTCGATTTCCTAATTGCACAGAATTAAAATAAAACCAGTATTTTGCTTTCCCCTCAGCTGATTTTGGCATCTCTGTTGAGCTCGGCCCTGAGGAGAAGAGACTGCCCTCGGTAGCTGGGACTCCTTGGTGGATGGCGCCTGAAGTGGTGATGCGTAAACCATGTGGCCCCAAAGTGGACATATGGTCTTTTGGAATTGTGGGAATTGAAATGGTAGAACAAAAATTTCCTTACTGGAACCAAAGTCCTGCCACGGTAAGGAGCAAATACAGATCCCGCTTCTCTTTCTCACCTGCCCCGTGTTCTGCGTGACATTGGACAAGATCCCATTGCCATCTGCTGAAACTACTTCCACCTAAAAACGTCCCTGCAACACATCAGCATCTGCTGCAGTTTTGGCTGTATCAGTGTGGAACTCAAGCCTCACCATATGCAAACAAACCCCATTCTCAGGCAACACTTTCCTTTGGGTTATAAGTGGTTCCAGTTCTTTTGTCTGTGTAAATGACCCCAATAACAGGAAACAAGCATCTTAGAACTGGTGTTATCCTTCCAGAAATGAAGGAAAGAAACCCAAACCCAGCAAAGTTTCTAAAACAGTGGTTTCTAGAGAGGAACTTAACCCCCTTTGCAGTTTCTGCTACTGGGAAACCTGCCTGAAACCTGGGCATGAGGCTTCAAGGCCACAGAGTCTCTTCTGCTTCTTGTGCAGTGTTGCTGAAACACTCAGTGACTGTGTTTCTCTCATAGCCCAAGCCACGTTCTCCACGTCACCAAGCCAGAGCCTGGTGAGAGGGAGAGCCTGCCAAAACCTCCTGTTTGTTTCCTGGCATTTTCTGGGATGGGCCTACCACTCATTGACTTGAGTAGGCAAATGAGCAGAGGGTGTCCATTGGGATGGCATTTCTCCTTTTTCTGAGCAGGAAAAGTTTTGCTTTTGCTGCATAAGGGAAGCTGAAATTTTAAGACTGCTCAGAGACAGAGCTGCAGGTGGCTCCTTTGTGCCCAAACAGGCATTTTCATCCCAATATATTTGTGCATGCAACTTAATGTGTCTGTGTTGAATATGAGATTGTAAATGTTTGTTTCTTTACCTGGGGATTAACTGATGGATTTCCTTTCTTTTCTTCCAATTACCATTGTTTTCAAGAACAGGACAAAAAACTTGATGAGTCTTGTTCTATGGCAACTGTGCTTAAGGGATCAACAAGCCCTGCAGAGATGCCTTTCATGTACTAATCCTTGGAATTAGTTAGTATAGCAAAGTCCCCCTTCCAAAAAGGCTGTCAAGCTGGTGTGAATCCTCAGAGAAGGAAATGTGCTTTTCCTGATGTAGCTCCCACTAACTAGGTCAGTCAATGAAATCGGCTGCCAAGGCAAGATTGGCAGGATGTTGGCAAAGCTGTGGCTGCATCAGAGTTTGGGTTTTTTGTTGGTAAAGTCATCCCTGGGTCTCTGCCAGGGCAGAAACTGCCACTGCAGAATGGAGGTTAAACAATGGGCTCTGGGAGAGCAGTTACAGATGGGAAAGAAGCAGGTGGAGCCTCGTGTTCCCTTTTTCTCCAGACTAAACGCCTGATAGCCACAGCAGGGACGTCACAGCTGCGGCAGCCCAAGCTCCTCTCGGCTTGGCTGCGTGACTTCCTGAGCTGCTGCCTGCAGAGAGACGAGGAGCGGCGCTGGTCTGCCAAGGAGCTGCTGCAGGTAAAATGCCAAGGGGCTGCAGGTGAAAGAGTGTCCGAGGGATGGGCTCCTCCTCCACTGAGGTCTGAGGCATCAGATGAGCCCCCTTCCTCCTCACCTCCTCCACTCTTGGTGCCCTTCAAATAAAAATGCTGAGGAGTGCGGGCTGGGCTGGGCTGGCAGGGCTCTGTAAAGTCCCGTGGTACAAGTGTCTTGCAATGAGCAGGGACATCTTTAAAGAGATCAGGTTGCTCAGAGCCCTGTCCCACTGACCTGGAATGGTTCCAGGGATGGGGCACCTACAAGCTCTTGAGACAACCTGTGCCAGGGTGGCACCATGCTCTGACTAAACAAGGTCTTCCTTAGACCTACTCTGATTAGATCTCCTTTGTGTTTAAAACTATTCTCCCACATTCTATTGTAACTGGCCCTGTTAAAAATGGTGTCCCCCATTTTCTTCAAAGCAACTCTGAAGTCTTGGAAAGCGGCAAGAAAGTCTCCCTGGGGCCCGTTCTTCAGAAAACTGAATAACTCCACCTCTCTGCACATTTCCTGAGAGGACAGGTGCTCTGTTTTCTGACAGTTTCTGTTGCCCTGTTTTGGAACTTGGTGGTGTGTTCAGTTTTACCTAATGGCAAAAGAATTGAAGTAGAGCAATGCAGGGTACAGAGCCATGAAATGGTGGCGGAAGAACCCAAGGCTGCCAGTCCTGGCAGAGCAGTCTGGAGAGATTTGGCTGTGGGCAGGAGGGGCTGTGGGGCCTCACTGTGAGCCTCTGAGGGGCCCGGGTTTGTGCCTCCACCCCACCCTGAGAGGCTTCTGGCACACAAACAGGGACAGCTGAGAGGGACTTGACCGAGCCCCGTCTGCTGCCTGGCACGCTCAGGCAGAGGGGAACTGGTCCAGGCTGACTGCCAGGTTGTGTGGCAGAGAGGTGCGGGGACGCTGAGCTCCAGGACGGTTTGGATGGACAGAGACGAGTGATCTCTGAAAGCTGCTCTGAGAATATCAGGTTTATTAGGGATGGTGAAAGGTCCTGCATGGAGCTGCCAGACGCAGCACGTGGCAGGGCCTGAGGGGGAGGGAGAGGGGAGAGACAAGGGGTAGAGAGAGACAAGAAGATGCTCCAGGAGAGGGTGGAAGTTCCAAGAGGGAGGGAGTTCCAAGAGAAGAGGAGTTCCAAGAGAAGGGGAGTCCCAAGAGATGTGAAATTCCAAGAGGGCATCTGGCTCCTCGGAGACCGCTTACCAGGGGGCTTCAAGGTGGGCTGGAACAAGACTTGGGCCAATGGGGTCACAGAGACCTGATGCTTCAGGGGAGGGTTACAGGCGTGGGATGAGCCATACATTTTGGGAGGTGAGATAGAACAGTCTATTTGACTTTTGGTCCTATCTGTAGGCAAGGGCATTGTTCAACCCGTAGGGGGGATAGGTTTCATCCTGGCTGTACTATTGTAAATCTTTTTCCAGGCAATCATATTTATTCATCTTCCCCAACATCAAAATTTTAAAAGTGGCAATGGTTTAGATGATGTAATTGCTACTTCTCTAACTTCACTGGTGAAACTAACAGTCCATCAATTCTCTCTTTCTATAAAGAAGAATGTACAAAAATTTTTATTTACATGAACAGTGCATGAGAACTCTAGAAGAAAAATGTAAACATTAGGAAGCGGAGAAAACTTTTAAAATAAATTTAAAGCATATAAAAGAGCAGGGTGATATTACACAGCCTTCCTGTGATGTCACAAACACCTGTGATATCACACAGGCTCTTGTCATGTCACACAGACAGCTCTGTGATGTCATATTACCCCTGTGATGACACACAGCTCTCTGTGATGTCTCTCAGACATCTCAATGATGTCACTCAGACATCTCAATGATGTCACACTGACCCTGTGATGTCACACAGCTCTCTGTAATGTCACCTGGAAGGCTCTGTGATGTCACACAACCTCCTGCGATGTCACACAGATATCTGTGATGTCATATTGCCCCTATGATGTCACACAGCATTTTGTGATGTCACATGGACATCTCTGTGAAGTCACACAGCCCTTGTGATGTCACACAGCCCCTGTGATGTCACACAGACATTTCTGTGATGTCACACGGCCCCTCTGATGCCACACAGCACCTGTGATTTCACACATCCCCTGTGATATCACACAGCTCTCTGTGATGTCACACAGCCCCTGTGATGTCAAACTGTTGCACTAGGACACAAGTAACTCACATATTCATATTAAGATTAAAAGACTAAAAAGAAGTGGTTTTTAATTTTGATTTATGCAATACATGAAATTTTAAAAGCGGCAATGGATTGAAGGATGTAATTGCTACTTCTCTAACTTCACTGGTTAAACTAACAGTCCAGCAATTCTCTCTTCTTATAAGGAAGAATGATTCCATGGGGTCCAGCAGTGTCACAATAGACCCCAGGTTCCAGCAGGCTTTGCAGTGTCCTAATGGTCCCAATGATTCCATGAGCCCCTCCAGTGTCCCAGTGGTCTCTGTGGCTCTCCAGGCCACACAATGTCAGGTTATTCCTCTGTTCTGTGAGCCCTGTAGTGTCACAATGGACCGTTGGACGCTGGGGATTTGCTGTGTCACAATGCTCTCCTCTGGCTCCACAACGTCACAACAGATCACTGATGATGGGAGGACTCTCAGTGTCATACTGAAGCTGTGGTTCCATGTAGCCCTGCAATGTTACAGTGAACCCTTGGTTAAATGGGGTTCCACGATGTCACAACGACCCCTCAGTTCCATGAAGCCCCACAGTGTCACAATGATCCCTTGGTTCCATGGTTCCCGACAGTGTCACAATGGTCCCTTGGTCTCACAGGCCCCACAGTGTCACAATGGTCCCTTGGTTCCATGGTGCCCCACAGTGTCACAATGATCCCTTGGTTCCATGGTTCCTGTGCTGGTGCATTCCCCCCTCCCCTTCTCAGGCCGCCCTGCCAGATGAGAAATGCTCGCTGGCCTCGGCCTTGGCCAGCAGCCCCTGGGCTCAGCTCCTCTGGAGCTCAGCACAAACACGCTCTGCTCCAGGCACTGCTGCTGCCCAGCCCGCTCCTGGCTGCTTTAGGAGCAGCCCTGGGAACTGTTTGTGTTCCCTCGGTGGCACAACATCCCTGTTCTCACCCTGCCAAAGAAAGCTGCTGATGCCAAGTGCGGCCAGGATGAAACATGGCTGGGACTGCAGCCCCTCTCTTGGGGCCCTACAAACAGCGCTCCAAAAGGAGCCCTTGGAGCTCTCCTGGGCCAGCGACTCCCTCTGAGTGGGGCCTCTCCGAGCCGGGAACTCTCCCGTTTGCTGCACTCGGGGATCCCCAACAACGAGGGAGCCTGGGCCGATCCCCCCACTCCTCCAGGCTCAACCCTTCCCCGCTGGGGAGATGCCAAAGCATCCCCAGGGAGCATTGCCCTGCCCTCAGGGGAATTTCTCACAGGTGCCTTGCACTGACTCTCTGTGTCTGTGTGCACACAGGAGTGCCTGTGCTGGGGAAATGTGGCAGAAATGCTGCTCCCTGAGGGGTCTGAGTGCCTTGGATAGCTGAGCCAGTCAGGCCCGTAAGTAAGGTCAAGTCAAGAGGTCTAAGTTAAGTGAAATGCTTCTAAGAGTTGTTATTTTGCTAAGTTGTTATGTTTTATATAAGTTATAAGCTGAGTTAAATATTTTTAAATGTTATTCCTCTGTTAGATTGCTAGGTTGTAGGTTATAAGTTAGGTTAAATACTGTTAAGCTCTTCTCTTTTGCTAAATTGTGACTGTGAAGCTATCATTTAAGGTTAAGGTGTAAGTTAAGTCCTGTTAAGTTTGAACTCTGTTAAGCTTTTAGGCCATATTCCTTTTATCCTTGCCTTCACTGCCCTTTTATCACACACAGACACATACAGAGACAGTTCTCAGTACATTTCTGGTTTGATTGCCTGGATTTGGTTTGGTTTTGTTGTTCCTTTGCTTCCTTGGTGTTCCTGAAGTGTCCTGTCAGGAGCAGAGTGACTCTTGCCAAGGAACTTTGTGCTGCTGTCACTTAATATTAAATCTGGTTTTTGCTGGGGATTTTTTCAGCGCTCTCAAGCCCTCGTTGGTCACAGGGCGAAGGAGCCCTGGCCCAGGCTCTCGCCCTGGGGACACGGGGACGCTGCCGGGGGGTCCCTGTCCCCCTGTCCCACCCCCACAGCCCCGGCCCCCGTCCCCGTGTCGGGCTCTGGGGTCGATCTCGTGGAACATCCTCTGGGGGAGGCTGCGGCGCCGGGGGTGGGGGTCCCGGGGGGACAGGGGACCCCGCTGTGCACGAGCAGCGTTGGACTTCTCTGGGGGAACTGGGGGGGGGAATGGGGCAGAGTGACCTCCCCAGTGACCTCACACAGCCCCTGTGATGTCACACAGCCCCAGTGATGTCACACAGCCCCTGTGACATCACACATCCCCTGTGATGTCAAACTGTTGCACTAGGACACAAAATAACTCGCACACTCATATTAACATTAAAAGAGTAAAAGGACGTAACTTTTTTTTTTATTTATATAATATATGAAATTTACAAAGTGGCAGTGGATTGGAGGACGAAATTGCTACTTCTCTAACTTATTCTCTCTTCTTATAAAAAAAATGCACAACAATTATTATTTACATGAACAGTGCATGACAACTCTAGAAGAAATACGTAAATCTTCAGAGGCAACGAAAACTTAAAAGAAGTTTAAAGCATTTAAAACAGCAGGGTGATATTACACAGCCTTCCTGTGATGTCACATGAGCATTTCTGTGATGTCACACAACTTCCTGCGATGTCACACAGATCCCTGCAATGTCGCATGAACATCTCTGTGACATCACACGGACATCTCTGTGATATCACACAAATCTCTGTGATGTCGCACCGATATCTCTCTGATGTCACAATGCCTCCTGAGATGTCACACAGCCTCTGAGATGTCTCACAGCCCCTGTGATGTCCCACAGGCATTTATATGATATCACACAACCTCCTATGATGTCACCCAGGCATCTCTGTGATGTCATAATGACCCTGTGATGCCACACAGCTCTCTGTGATGTTGCACAGTCATTTCTGTGATGTCATTCTCTCTCTGTGATTTCACACACCCCTCTGTGATGTCAAACATACATCTCTGTGATTTCACACATCCCCTGTGATGTCACACTGCTTCCTGTGATGTCACACAGCCCCTGTGATGTCATAGAGCCAACTCTATGATGCCACCCTTTGATGCCATACAGCAGTGCTGTGATGTCACAGAAGACTCCATGATGTCACTGTCACCCTGGAATGTCACAGTCTGTTCTGTGATGTCACAGCCTGCTCTATGATGTTACACAGCCACCTGGTGATGTCACAACCCTGTCTCCCATGCCACAGAGCCACCCTCGATGATGGCAGAGCCTGGTCTATTGAATCACACCATATTCTGTGACATCACAGCCAGCTCTCTCATGTCACAATTGCCTCAGTGTCCTGGGTTGTAAGATAAGCTTGTATTCTATTTGCCATCTGTTGAAAGTTGGGCAAGTTTGTTATCTTTTCCAAGAACCGGTTTTGCTCCTAAGAGGTAATGGTTTGCTAATGGGCCATTGACTGATTCAATGCAGGGCTGGTAAATGCAACACCATCCCATTGTGAGGGGTCCCACCCAGAGGGGGAAGCCAAGCACTCTATTATTGTATAAAGGGGTGAAGAGAGCTTGACAGAGGAATGGTTGTACAACAGGGGACATGATACTGTAAAATTAATCCAAATAGGGAGGGCTACGTGACTGCTGCAAAGTTCGCATGGCCCTGAAGAGTAGATGGTGTGCAGAAAGCAGGATATTGAAACTGCTTGGTATGTAGAAATAGATAGAGAAGAACAAAGAAGTACTAAGCTGTTCTAACTGCAAGGCCAGCTGGACAGGCAAGTATCATTCACATATATACTTTTAAGATAATAGTACAAGTCTCATAGCAACCAATCATGAGCTTGGCTTTTGCAATATGTATGAGCTAATTAACAAACATATATAAACTGTGTAATCGGTCACAATAAACTGAGACTTGATGATCATGATATCATGAGTCTTGTCTCCCGCGGCACCCTCCAACAAAGGGGTAGCTTTTTGGGGAGACGAGGCAGCTCTCTCTGCGGGACTCCCAAAGAAGCAGCTCCCTCTCTCTCTTCACGGGATCTCGCAGCGAAGCAGCCGGAGCATGGTGAGGTGGCGGCAGCGGAGCTCGGAGGCAACCCCGGCACAGAGGAAGACCGGCCCCACTGCCACCAGATCTTCAGAGGAAAACTATACCCTTCTAAAGATCACCACTGCAGCTGCAGTTCATCAGCCACTGCAAGGGGAGCAATCGTCCCAGCAGGACTGCCACTGGCACCCCGAATCCTCAGGTTGTGGACTTTTTTCACTGGTTTTGTTTGTATCGATTGCATTTGCCTTTTTAAATTGTTGTCTAGTTTTCTCCTAGTAAAGAATTGTTACTCCTATTCCCATATTTTTGCCTGAGAGCCTTTTAATTTAAAACTCCTAGAAATTTGGAGGGAGGGGGTTTACCTTCTCCATTGCACAGGAGGCTTTAGCCCTCCTTCACAGACTTTGTCTTGTCGAACCAAGACACTCAGTGATGTCACAAAACCCTCAAGAACTCAGTTACATTGAAACACTGAAGTTTCTTGTACTTTGAAAATATCTGTGTCATGGAAACAACTGAGACAGTGTCCCCAGGTACCAGTCAGAGAAGAACACTGGGGGCAGTGATGACAGCTGGGCACAAGCAAGGGAAAGGTGTCTCTGGTGCTGAGCAAACCTGGATGTGTTTCAGGAGTGCAAAGGGCCCAGGCCTGAGCCCCAGCCCCTGGCAAGGCAGATCCTGTCCCTCCCTCATTGCTCAGGGCTCTTCCTGGGATGGGCACTGGGGTGTGGGGATGTGCAGTGCCAAGGGCAGGACCATGGAGCGGCCCCTGCCAGGCTGCTGAGCAGGGACAAGCAGGCACTGAGGCCCCAGGGCTGCAAGGGTCACTTGTCCCCTCGTGGCTCAGGCCCAGGGCCAGCAGCCATGGCTGAAGGGCTGCACAGGTTGGCTCTGTCAGGGCCTTGCAGCTGCTGCACATCCCTGAGCCCTCTGCAGCCCAGGCTGTCCCACGGTGTCCCTGCCCTGCGCCTCTGTCCCTGCAGGCTGTTGTCATCCCCCTTCACATGAGTCTTTTCTTTCTCTGGCTGTTCTCTGCCATGTCAAAGGATCCACCACCTCTGGAATCACCCTTCAGTCCCTCCCAGGGCTCTCCTCAGCTGTCCTCAGCCTCCACCCCACTGAGCACAGAGCTCCTGTGTCCTTCTAGATTGGTCAAGTGCATGAAGCCAAGAGAACCCGGACAAGAGGGACAGTTCTTTTCTACAGGAAGGAAACCACAGGGCCCCAGGGTTTTGAAAGCACATGAGAAGCAGTCACCAGAGGCCAAGGCAGGCCAGACCTGTCTGTCCTTGCAGCTTTTGTCTGAAAGCAGCCTTTGGATATATGGGGAGCTGTTGCAGAATTTCTGAGAGAAAGAGGGCATGATTTATGTCTGGATTAAGAATTGAGCTACCCCTCAGACTAGGCCCCTGATAAGTGGCCTTGGTGGGGCCTAGGAGCCTTTGATGCAGTAGGAATTTAGTTGTGGCGCAGTTTAGAAATTATGTTAAAGTAACTACAACGTAATGAGCTATCTGAGTGTGAATTAGGGTAGAGTTGCAGTGTGAAAAGCCTGACCACCTTAAGGCAAAGGTAAACAATGTTAGCTTGCCAATGAGAGTGCCTTTGTAAACTGTAAACTGTATGGAAGTGTATATAAACCACCATCTTTTCACTAATAAAGGGAGAACGTAGCTTTAACCATATTGGTTCGACCAATGTTCGTCCTGTCCAGCTTTCCTGTCTTATGAGGACCCTGGCTTTGGGGAGTTTTGGGGGTGGAATTCCATTTCGCCGTGGCTCCTGGAGTGGAATGACAGTTCTCCACAGGAAGGAAAGGGTGCAGTCCCAGTGTTTCAAAGGTTGATTAGAGGCAGCCCCAAGCAGGCCAGGGCCAGCCAGGGGACACGGGAGACAAACCCCAAAAGCTGCCCCAGAGCTGTCCAAAGTCACTCTGGATACGCAACACAAAATCTGCCAAAAATCCCAAGAGAAAACACCAAAATACCCCACCAAAATAATAATAATAAATGTCCCCAAAATCCCCCACAAAAATATCACCAAAATCAGACAAAAATCCCCATATAAACACCCCAAATCCAACAAAAATCTCTCAAAATCCTCACAAAAATTCCTACCAAAAATACCATTAAAATCCCATAAAAATTCCACCATAGAATCCTTGAAAATGCCAGAAAATCCACACAAAATCCCAGGTAAATCTCCACAAAAATTCCACCCAAAAGCCCACAAAACTCACCCCAAAAATCACCCCAAGGCTCACAGAAATCCCTCACCCCCCCCCCCCCGCAAATGCCACAGAAAAATCCCTCAAAAGGTCACACTAAATTCCCATGAAAATCCCACAGAATCCAGAAAAAAAATATCTGTACAAAAATGCCCCCAAAAATGCCCCAATCACACAAAATCCACACAAAATATCCCACCAAATTACCCAAAATATCCCTCCGAAATTTCCCCAAAATCCCCCCAAAATCCACTCCAAATCCACTCCAAAAATCCATACCAAAATCCCACCAAACCCCTCCAAATTCCACAAAAAATGCCCCCAAGTCCCTTCCCATCCCACCCAAAGCCCGAGGAAATGCACCCAAAAAATCCCCACAGAAACTTCCCTCAAAATCCCGGCCAAACCTCACAGAAGCAGCCCAGGAATCCCGCCCAGATCGCTGCGAGCGCCCGAATCGCCCGGAACAATCGCCGAGCCATCCCCGCCCGGCCCCGCGCTCCGGCCCCGCTCTCTGTGGGGCCGGGGCCTCTCCCCCCTTGGCTCTGCGCTGGTCCCGTTCGCGCTCCGCTCCCGCTCCCGCCCCACCAGCGCTCCCTGCCCTGGGCCGCGCTGGCCGAGCCCGGCCGGGCGCGCTGGATCCGCTGGGACGGCGCATCCCGGCCCCGGCCCCGGCCCCGCGGGGCTCCCGGGGCAGCTCCGGCCGGGATGCGGCACTGCCGCGGGGCTTTGGGCTTTCCCGGCGCTGCCCGGCGGCTCCCGGGATCTGCGGCTTCCCGGGATTCGGGGAGGCTCCAGAGGGGACCTGGGCTGGCTCCGGGGGGATTTGGGATCAGTCCGGGGGGAGCTGGGGACGGCTCGGGGGGTTTGGGGTTGTTCCCGAGGATTTTGGGGGCATCTGGGAGAGGTTCCAGAGGGGACCTGGGGCTTTCTGAGGGGTCTGGGGGAATTCAGAGGGGATCTGGGGAGGATTTGGGGCTTTCTGAGGGGTCTGGGGGAATTCTCAGGGATTTGGGGCAGTTCCAAGAAGGACTCTGGTATTTTCCAAGGGATTTTCAAGAGTTCTGAGGGTTTGGGGAGGCTCCAGAAGGGATCTGGGGCAGTTCCAAGAGCAATCAGGGACGTTTTTGAGGGATTTTGGCAAGTCCTACAAGGAATTTGGGAAATTCCAGCAGGATTTTGGGGGAATTCAGAGGAATTTAGGAGGTTCCAACAGGGGTCTGGGGTCCTTCCCAGGGGATTCGGGGTGGATTTCTGTTTCTTCCCTGGATTTCAGGCTTTTTCCCAAAATTTCCTGTTTTCCCAAGGATCTGTGGATTTTCCCCTGGATTTGGATCTCACTGTGGGGTAGAAGGGGAAGGCTTGGGAGATTCAGGGTGAATTCTGGGGGGTTCCTGGCTGGATTTGGGTGTTTCCCACAGGATTTTGGGTGGGTTCCCAACTGAATTTTGTGCTTTTTCCCCAGAATTTCAGGATTGTTCCCAAAATTTGGGTATTTTTCTGAAGATTGTGCTGTTACCACGGGTTTATCCCAGAAGGGGAAGCTCTGGGGAGTTTTAGGGTGGATTTTAGGGATAATTGAGGCTGGATTTGGTTTTTTCCCAAGGATTTTGGAGTTTTCCCCAGGATTTCAGGATTGTTCCCAAAATCGCAGGACTTCTACTCTGATTTCTCTCTCACCATGGGCTTGTGGTAGAAGGGGAAGCTTTGGGGGGCTCCTGGTTGGACTGTGGGGATATTTGAGGCTGCATTTTGAGTTTTCCCCCCAGGAATTCAGGATTTCTCCCAGAATTTCAGGATTTTTTCCCAAAATGTCAGGATTTTCCCAGGGATTTGGATCTCACCATGGACTTGTCATAGAAGGGGAAGCTTTAGGAGGTTCCTGGTTGGATTTAGGGGGTGTTCCAAATTCGATTTCAGGGATTCTTGATGGGATTTTGGGGGGAATCCCGGTTGGGTTTGGTTTTTTTCCCTCAGGATTTCGGGTTTTTTCCCTGAGAATTCCAGGATTATCCCCCAGCATTTCTGTCTCACCACGGGCTTGTCATAAAAGGGGAAGCTTTGGGGTGATCGGGGTGCATTTGGAGGGATTCCAAGCTGGATTTTGGGGATATCTGAGGCCAGAGTTTGGCGGGTTTTCCCCAGCATTCCAGTTCTTTCCCCAGTGTCAGAACTCCCCCAGTCGCTGTCTCCCCACGGGTTGGCCGCAGGAGGGGAAGCCCTGCAGGGAGCGCAGGGCGTTGGTGGCGCTGCTCATCTCCCTGAAGGTGAGGAAGGCCTGGCCCCGCAGACCGAGACTGCGCCGCACCAAAATGTACAAAATCTGCCCAAACGGCGAGGAAACGGCGCAGAGGGACTTCTCCAGCTCTGGGACACCCAGGGGACAGCCTGAGCCCCTGGGGACACCCAGGGACACTCTCGGACCCCCCAGTCCCCCCGTCCTCCTGGATCTCCTGGTTCAGCTGCTGATGGAGACGCTGGGCTGGGGCCAGGGGTCCTGCACCGCCAGGGCCGGGACCCCTCTGTGGGGACAGGGGGGCTTCAGGGGTGTCTGGGGGCTGCGACCCCTTCACCCCCTGGCACCCCTTTAGGTGCCCCCAGAGCCCCAAATCCACCCAGACCCACCTAAACCCCCCAGGTACCCTCAGATCCCCCCACTTTACCCCAAATTGACCCCAGACCCACCTGAGACTGCCCAAATCCTATTGGACCCGCCCAAATCCCCCTTACACACCTGAATCCTGAGATAAGTAGAAGATAATTTGTTCACTGTAGTATGCTTGCTTACCTTGGTTTGCATAAGAATGTACTGTGGTATATTAACCTAATTTGTTTTGCATAAGATAGTGGCTAAGAATGTACTGGTGTGTCTTTGAAATGCTTATTTGCTTACAAGGTGATAAGGAGGTTGAGATTAAAGTCCTGGGCGTGTGTGTATCTGGTCTGCTTGCTGTATCTCAAAAGAAGAGACTTAGAAGCTATCACAACGACCAGACTCAGACTACATCTGGAGAGTCACGTCTGCAAGGAGAAAGGCGGGGATAAAAGGAAGGTTGGGACAGAACATTTTTGCGCGCCGTTGGTGGAGCAGGAGACTCCCCGGCCGCCCAGCGCTGGATTTTGCCTGCCTTACTCGCTTGCTAATTTTAAATAAAATTGCTTTATTGAATTAAGACACTTCAAATTGTCGTGTCACAATTTATAACAATTTGGTGCCGTGACTCGGATGGAGAAGTAGATCAGTCGCTACGGGACGATCGGGAGGCGCCCCGCCCTTATGGCGGCCCGGCTGCCCCAGGCTTTCTGATCACTCTCCACCGACGAACCTAAATTGAGTAACGGGCAAAGGAGAACCGGTTACCCCTGTAATCTTTGTGCACGAAGAACCAGCGAAGACGCAGGACGCGTGAGTATAGGCCGGTTTCCCGCTCGGTTTGGGGTGGTTTTCCCGGAGTGCTGTGTGTGAGAGGTCTCGTGGAGACCAAGTGAGTGCGGACTCTGTATTAGTACGTTTTCCATTCCCCGCGAGGGGCTGGGCCACGAACCAGGGGAGCACGTGTGTGAGAAACTGAGTGCACTCCGGAAGATGGGACAGAGGAAAAGCAAGCCCTCTGGTCCCATGGGAGAGGGGACCCATGCTAAGCTTCCCCAGATTCCCAGGGATAGCCCCTTGGGTTTGATGATAATTAATTGGGATGCTTTCTCATCTAGAAAAGGGAAAGACAAAGTTAAAATGATACATTATTGTATGGAAGTATGGGGGGGGAAACAAATTAGGGGAGACCATTTGTATTGGCCGGTATTCGGGTCCTTTGAGGATTGGATTTGTCAGGCTCTAAATATATATGTTAACTCAAAGGAAGCCTTTGATTCAGAAGAGAGCGAATATGCTTCCCTGTGGACAGTTGGGGAGACAAGGACAAAACTATTTGCCTTATCAGCCAGGGAAAAGAACAAGAAAAACAAGGAGGAAGATAATATGCCCCCCTACGTTCCTCCTCCATATATTCCTCCACTCCCACCCCCTGCCAGTCAAAATATTTATCCCCAGCTGCCTGCGGAGCCGGTTGGCCCCGGGGTCCCCACGGCTCCTTCAGACTCTGATGATGAGGCAGAGAGTGGAGGAACAAGGGAAAACAATTGTAGAGTAACTAGAAGTCAGACTAGGAAAAAGGAACAGGAATTGGGGATGTTTCCCCTAAGAGAACAAAGCATTGGTATGATCCCGAATCCCCAAGCGGGACAGGAAGGTCAGCCACCCCAAATAGCAGGGGTTGCCTATGTAACTGTGCCTTTAGACTCTGGGCAAGTCAGGGACTTTAAGAAGGAAATGGGACATTTGTTGGACGATCCTCTAGGAGTGGCAGAACGGTTGGACCAATTTTTGGGGCCCAATGTATACACATGGGAGGAGTTACAGTCAATACTAAGGATTTTGTTCACGGCAGAGGAAAGGAGGATGATAAGGGAAACGGGTATGAGGATATGGGATGACGAACACCACCAAGGACCCTTAGCAGATATAAAGTGGCCCCTACAAAATCCCCAGTGGAATAACCAGGATCCCTTGCATCGCACTCACATGGGTGATTTGCGAAACATCATCATTCAGGGAATAAAACAATCAGTTCCGCGGGGGCAGAATGTGAAGAAGGCTTTTGGATTACAACAAAAAAAAGATGAGGATCCCACGGAATGGTTAGAGCGCTTAAGGAAAGCCTTCCGCTTGTATTCTGGGATAGACCCTGATACCCAGGAGGGAGAGGCAGTGTTGAAAATGCAGTTTGTGGCAAATGCATGGGTAGATATTAGGAGGAAACTGGAAAAGTTGGACGGATGGCAGACTAGAGGAAGGTTTTTGTGAGAAGGGAGGATGAGAATTTCAAGAGACAGGCGAGGATTATGGCTGCAGTTGTGCGGGAAGGGCCTAACCCTAATTTCCGTGCAAGGAATGTAGAACAAAGGGAGAATCGGGAGCAGAGTTATATTTCTAGGGAAGGAAAAGGAAGAGGTCATGAAATTGTCTGCTTCTACTGTGGAAAGAAGGGACATATGAAGAGGGGATGCAGACAACGGATAGCGGGTGAGAAGGCCTTTAAGGAAGATTAGGGGTGTCAAGGGCTCTATTTGTTGGGGAAGAAACATCATAAGGAGCCCTTGGTAAAGCTTAAAGTAGGACCCCAACAACAAGAGATGGAATTTTTAGTGGATACCGGGGCTGAAAGATCCACGGTGCAAGCCTTGCCGCTTGGATGCAAAAAGTCATCTGACACTGTACATGTAATTGGGGCAAAAAGAGAGCCCTTTGAGGTATCTGTTATCAAGGATGTGATGGTAGAAACTGATTCCAAATGTGGTATAGGTTCTTTACTACTGGTACCTGAAGCAGATTACAATTTATTAGGGAGAGATCTGATAATAGAATTGGGTATTAATTTAGAAGTTGTAAATAAAGAATTACAGATAAAGCTCTGCCCTTTAAGGGTAGAGGATGAAAAGAAAATTAATCCTGAGGTGTGGTATACCCCAGAAACGGTGGGAAAATTGCAGATTAAGCCTTTTTCAGTGGAAATAAGTGATCCTGGCAAACCCATAAGAATAAAACAATACCCTATCCCTAGGGAGGGAAAATTAGGACTAAAACCTGAAATAGATAGGTTATTAGAAAAAGGGCTTTTAGAGCCCTGTATGTCTCCCTTCAATACTCCCATCCTGCCTGTAAAGAAGTCAGATGGGTCCTACAGATTGGTACACGATTTAAGAGAAATAAATAAGAGGACTTTGGCCCGGTTTCCAGTAGTTGCAAATCCATATACTTTGTTGAGCCGTCTGGGACCTGAAAATCGATGGTATAGTGTTATTGATCTAAAGGATGCCTTTTGGGCATGCCCCCTGGATGAGAAAAGTAGGGATTATTTTGCATTTGAATGGGAGGATCCGGCAACACACCGGCGGCAGCAATTAAGGTGGACGGTTTTGCCGCAGGGATTCACGGATTCACCTAACTTATTTGGCCAAGCTTTGGAACAAATTCTTCAGGAATATAAAGTAGATAAAGGGACGACCCTGATTCAGTATGTGGATGATTTGCTTATTGCTGGGACAGGAGAAGAAACAGTGAGGCAAGAAAGTATTAAATTACTAAACTTCCTAAGCCTAAAAGGACTAAAAGTATCCAAATCTAAATTACAGTTTGTAGAGGAGGAGGTGAAGTATTTGGGGCATTATTTAAGTGGAGGGGTAAAGAAGATTGATCCTGAAAGAGTAAAAGGAATCCTCTCGATTCCAGCCCCCAGAAATAAAAGGCAAGTTCGTCAGCTACTGGGGTTAATTGGATATTGCAGACAATGGATTGAAAATTACAGTCAGAAGGTCAGATTCCTCTATGATAAATTAAGCCAAGATAGCCTAATGAAATGGAGCCCCACGGATGATCAGCGACTCCAGGAGCTCCAGAATGATTTGGTAAATGCGCCAGTCCTCAGCCTACCTGATTTAAAAAGACCCTTCTATTTGTTTGTTAATACGGAGGGAGGAACAGCATACGGGGTTTTAACCCAAGAATGGGCGGATAAAAAGAAGCCTGTAGCATATTTATCTAAATTACTGGATCTGGTGAGCAGAGGATGGCCTACATGCTTGCAGGCTATAGTAGCCACTGCCCTTTTGGTAGAAGAGGCTCATAAAATAACTTTTAATGGAAAATTGAAAGTGTTATCACCACATAATATCAGAGGAATCTTACAACAGAAAGCTGATAAATGGATTACAGATTCTAGACTTCTGAAGTATGAAGGTATTTTAATTGATTCCCCCAATTTGTCACTTGAAGTGGTTACCTCGCAAAATCCTGCCCAATTTTTGTATGGGAAACCCTGTGATGAAAAGTTAGCACATGACTGTTTTCAAACTATTGAAAGTCAAACAAAAATTAGACCCGATCTGGAAGAGGAAGAATTAGACGAAGGGGAGCGATTGTTTGTAGATGGTTCTTCTCGGGTTGTAGAAGGAAAAAGAAAGTCAGGATATGCTATAATTGGGGAAAAAGATTTAAAGGTAATTGAATCCGGACCACTAAGTAACTCCTGGTCTGCACAAGCTTGTGAATTATATGCAGTACTCAGGGCTTTAAGGTTATTAAAAGGAAAAATTGGAACAATATACACAGACTCTAAATATGCATATGGGGTAGTGCACACATTTGGAAAAATTTGGGAAGAAAGGGGACTTATAAAATCACAGGGAAAAGATCTAATTCATCAAGAGCTAATTGTCCAAGTTTTAAATGCCTTAAGGGGCCCGGCTCAAATTGCTGTGGTCCACTTAAGGGGACACCAGAGAGGATTGGACTTTAGAAACAGAGGAAATAATTTAGCTGACCAAGAAGCCAAAAAAGCAGCCCTATGAACTCGGGGGGACATGGGGCAGAGCGACACTGTATCTGTGGACTCCCCCAAAGAAAAATGGCAAATATATAGTTTTACCACTCAAGAAAAGGAAAAATTACAAAAGATGGGAATTGAGGAGGGGTCTGATGGGCAATGGAAGCTCCCAGATGGGAGAACTGTTTTACCTAAAAGCAAGGCCTCAGAAATTTTGCAAAGATTGCATGACCAGACTCATTGGGGAACTCAGGCATTAGTAGATCAATTTGCCACTAAATATATGAGTATTGGAATCTATGATTTGGCTAAAAGAGTAGTGGGAGATTGTCTGATCTGTCAAAAAGTAAACAGAAAACATCTTAGGGAAAGACCCATGGGAGGAAGGGAATTAGCTCACAGGCCTTTTGCCAAAATACAAATAGACTTCACTGAATTGCCTAAAGTGGGTAGATATAAATATTTGTTAGTAATAGTAGATCATCTCACCCATTTTGTAGAAGCTTACCCCACTACTCGGACTACTGCTCAGACAGTGGTCAGAATATTATTAGAAGAAATAATCCCTAGATATGGGATAGTAGAAACAATAGATTCTGATAGGGGACCTCACTTTGTGTCCAAAATAACTGAGGATATCTCACATGCTCTGGGAATTAAGTGGGAATACCATACCCCATGGCATCCCCAGAGTTCGGGAAGAGTAGAAAGAATGAATGGGGAACTAAAAAAGCAATTAACCAAATTAATAATAGAAACAAAATTGACATGGGTCAAGTGTCTCCCTTTAGCCCTATTGTACATAAGAACAAGACCCAGAGCAGATGTTGGGATTTCCTCTTTTGAAATGCTATACGGGATGCCATATGATTTGGAGGAACCCCGAGACCACCCCCGGTTAAAAGACTATAAAATAACCTCATATATTATTGCCTTAATGAAACGCCGCAATGAACTTTGGGAAAAAGGAATCATTACGCAAAGACCCCCTTTAGATTTAAAAATACATAAAATACACCCAGGAGACTATGTGTTAATAAAATCCTGGAAAGAATCTACACTAACCCCACAATGGGAAGGTCCTTATCTTGTGTTACTCACTACAGAAACTGCAATTCGGACTGCAGAAAGAGGATGGACACATGCCAGTCGAGTAAAAGGACCAGTTAACAACACTGTGTGGCAAGTAACCAGTCCTCCCGGGAACCTGAAATTGAAGTTACAGAGAAACTAAAGGACTCTTATCAGATTGAATACACATCAGACTTATATTACTTAGATAGTGGGCTAATTAGTAATTCAAGTGTTAGAGTAAAGTGTAAAAATCAAAATTGTAATTGCTATCCTTTTGTATGCTATATCTGTAAGGTGTGTGGGGAACGGTGGTGGTCACATTGCAACAGAGGGTATCCTCCACGAGGAACTTGCAATTCCTGTTGGAACATACAAAGAGAGATTACAGCTTGGGTACTGACCTGTAAAGTGACTAGAGGGGAAATCCGATTGGAATCTAAAGAGTGGTGGGAAATTTTCTCAAATTACTGCTACCATACAAACGGGCCGAGCCCATTTGTGGCAGAGATCATAAAAGGCCTTTGTAAGAAAGACCTAAAAGGGGTCAGTTGTACCGCATCAGAGGTAAAAGATCAGAATTGGCGTTCTTATTGCATGCGGCAAGGCACCAGAGGGCATAAATCCCCTCCTGAAGAATACTCTTGCTGCCAAGAAGATGGTACACCCTGTGGCTCGAAGCACCCGAGTTGACGGGCGAGGCAGAGGAGTAAACAGCTGTGGAGGAAGGAGCCCTCAGGATGGAATACGCAAGCAATATTTGCGGAACTACCCCGGGACTGGGAGTAACAAAGGCAGAAATAGTTTTTGGGCTCAAGGGTATAATTGTTGCAGTGTGAGAAACCAGACCCCACATGCCATTTGCTTACTGCTTGTGATTTTCCTTTATATATATTGTAATACTGCGGAAGTAACAACTCATGAACCTTTCAAGTGGACTTCAGGAAGATGGGAGGATTCACGAGTTATAAGGAGCAATACTACAGCTGGAGCTCCCACTTTCCAGTTACCTGTGGCATCCTTAGGTACTCGTTGGGGTTCCCATTGGGTTTCATCGTTTTATATGTGTCCTGCTTCGAATCCTGGTAAAGGGTATTGCAATAGTCCTGGACAATATTACTGTGCATATTGGGATTGTGAAACATTAGCTGGTACATGGGACCCCCCCACTCCTGATCCATACATTAAGGTGGTCTGGAAGCCAGATGGTTGTATTCCTCCTGGCTACTGGACAGGTCATAAACCCCCAGAAAATATTTGCAGGAATATACAAATTACTGCATTAAGGCCAGAGGATAGTATATGGTTAATTGGAAAAACTTGGGGCGTTCGCTTATATTCGGCTGATTTTGGCAATTTTGGTAGCTTAATATTTATAAAGAAGGAACTTGTGCCCCCTGATCCTGAACCTGTAGGGCCAAACCCAGTGTTATTAGAAAAGAAGGTTGTTTTAGCCAACCAAACAAAAGAAAGGGATCAGACCCAGAATAAAATTCAGAATGAAAACACTTCAGGAGACGAACAGGAAAAAACCCAGGAGGGTAATATACTCTGGAAGGTTATGAAAGCAAGTTATGGTGTCCTAAATAGAACCAACCCAAAACTGACGGAAGACTGTTGGCTGTGCTATAATTTAAGACCCCCATTTTATGAAGCCATAGGGGTCACTGCAAAGCCCAGAAGAGTGAATGGAACTAATCCGAATCAGTGTTTGTGGAAAAAGGGTAAAGAGACAACACCGGGGCTTACCTTGGCTCAGGTAACAGGGAAAGGGAGATGCATAGGAAAAATCCCAACACAAAGAGAATACCTTTGTGGAGTAATAGAAACAGGTAGAAAGAAACCGGCTGACTGGCTATTGCCAGCAGCTAACACTAAGTGGGTATGTAACACTCTGGGTGTCACACCGTGCATCTCACTGAAACTGTTTAATCCAAGCCAAGACTACTGCATCCAGGTAACTATTATGCCCAGAATTACCTACCATACAAGTGACTACATATATGAACAACAAACTGTGCCAGAACACCATCTAATGAAAAGGGAACCCCTCACTGCCCTAACTATTGCAACTCTCCTTACCATCGGGGGAATAGGAGCTGGAACTGGGGTGGCATCCCTAGTAAATCAACAAAAGGAATTTAAAGCATTAAGAATTTCAGTAGATGAAGATCTGAGTAAAATTGAGCAGGCCATCGATGGATTGGTAAAATCATTAAGGTCCCTATCTGAGGTGGTGTTGCAGAACAGAAGGGGTTTAGACTTGCTATTATTACAACAAGGGGGATTGTGTGTAGCCCTAAAGGAGGAATGCTGTGCATACGCTGATCATACTGGAGTTGTTACAGACACCATGGCAGAATTAAGGAGAAGATTAGAGCAGAGAAAGAGGGAAAGAGAGGCACAGCAAAGTTGGTATGAATCATGGTTCAATCAATCTCCTTGGTTAACTACCTTGCTATCCACCCTTGCAGGACCTCTGATACTGATAATATTGGGACTGACCTTTGGGCCATGCATCTTCAATAAGGCAATAAAAATAGTAAAGGGACGATTAGAGGCAGCACATTTAATGCTCATTAGGGCAAAATATGAACCCATACACAATGTAGATGAGACCCTAATACTAAGTCACCAGGAGTTACAAAGATTCAGTGAACAAAATAAAGATGAACAAGAAAAGGGGGAAATTGAGATAAGTAGAAGATAATTTGTTCACTGTAGTATGCTTGCTTACCTTGGTTTGCATAAGAATGTACTGTGGTATGTTAACCTAATTTGTTTTGCATAAGATAGTGGCTAAGAATGTACTGGTGTGTCTTTGAAATGCTTATTTGCTTACAAGGTGATAAGGAGGTTGAGATTAGAGTCCTGGGTGTGTGTATCTGGTCTGCTTGCTGTATCTCAAAAGAAGAGACTTAGAAGCTATCACAACGACCAGACTCAGACTACATCTGGAGAGTCACGTCTGCAAGGAGAAAGGGGGTGATAAAAGGAAGGTTGGGACAGAACATTTTTGCGCGCCGTTGGTGGAGCAGGAGACTCCCCGGCTGCCCAGCGCTGGATTTTGCCTGCCTTACTCGCTTGCTAATTTTAAATAAAATTGCTTTATTGAATTAAGACACTTCAAATTGTCGTGTCACAATTTATAACAAATCCTACCTAAACCCTATGAAATCCCCTCAGACACCCCCAGATTCCCTCAGATCCCCTCTGAACCCCCCAGTTCCTCTCACAACCCCCCCAAAATCCCCTCAGACCCTCCAATGCCCCTCAGATCTTCCTAAACCCACCTGAGAACGCTCCAGACCCTCTCAAGCTCCCCCCTAAGCTCCCTAAACCCCCTCAGACCCACCAAAGCCCCCTCAGACCCCCGCATTGCCCCCAAACCCACCGCACACCCCCTATTTCCCGTCAATCTCCCCCAAAATCCCCAATTTCTCCCCAGACCCGCCCCAAACCCCCCCAGCTCCCCCCGGCCCCCCCTCAGCTCCTCCTCAGCCGTGCTCCCCTCACAGTTTCGCGCCTCCGCCACGCGCGCGGGCTCCCCAGCCAATAGCGGCGCGCCCCGTGCCGAACCGACCAATCAGCGCACGGATCCCCTCAGCAGAGCCCGCCTCCCCGCGCCGCGGCAGCCAATCAGAGGAGCCGGGAGCGGGCTCGGGCGGGCCCTGCGGGCGGCGCTGCCAGAGCGGGGGAGGCGCTGGGAGAGGCCGGAGCTGCGGGAGCGGCTGGGGCGGCGCCGCTGGGGAGGGGGGTCCGCACAGGGGCTGGGGCTGGGGCTGGGGAGGGGCTGGGGGGATCGGGGCCTTTGGGGAGGGATCCGGGGGGAGTTTTGGGAGGGGTCTGGGGGGTCCTGGAGGGGTTTTGGGAGGGGTCTGGGGGGGTCCTGGAAGGGTCCTGGGTGGGGTCTTGGGAAGGGTCTGGGGGGGTCTCAGGGGACATCCTGGGCTGGGCTCGATTGGGGTCTGGGGGCTCTCAGGGGTCCTGGGCCAACCTTGGGGGTCTCTGGGAGGTTTGAGTTCCTGGAGGGGGTCCTGGGGAGATTTGGGGGTCCCGGGGGGTCCCAGGCCCACCCTGAGCCGGGGTCTGGGGGTTTGGGGGAGGAGCACAACAGGGGTTCCCCCTGCCCCGATTTTGGGGGTCTCCCATGGTGCCCCCTCCCCAAAAAGCTCCGAGGGCCCCTGAAGTGGCTCCTGTTCCACCGGGCGGTGCCCCTGACCCAGGACAGCCCCCAGTGAGTCTGGCGGGCTCTGGGGGGGTTTTGGGGGGATTTTGATGGCGTTTTTGGGATTTGGAGGATTTTGTTGGGAGTTTAGGGGGAATTATTGAGTTTTTGGAGAGAATGACTGGGTTTTGGGGGGGTTAAAGGATTTTTCGGGGTTTTGTGGCTTTGGGGACATTGGATTTTGAGGGATCTTTTTTAGGGATTTGGGGATGTTTTTTGGAGGGTTTATTGAAGTTTTTGGGAGTTTTTTTGAATTGTGGTGGGTTTCACTGGATTTTATTGGATTCTTTGTGGTTTTGGAGAGTTTTATTGGGATTTTGGGGTGTTTAAGAAGAATTTTGAGGAGGGCTTTGCAGTTGTCCCAGGGTGTGGGGAAGGGCTGAGAGGCACCAAAATCTCCTTTAAACCCCTGAAAGTCCCAATAAAACTCACAAAATCCCAATTAAATCTCACAAAAACCTCATTAGAACACCCCAGAATTCCAATAAAAGCCCACAAAATCCCAATTAAACCCCACAAATCCCCCCCCAAAATGTACCCAAAACCACAAGAAAATCCCCCCAACACCCAAAGAAATCCTTGCAACACCCAAAACCCCCACAAAATCCCCCAAAATCCCACCACAAAAAAAATAAAAAAGAAAAAAAAAGAAAACAAAAAACCAAATCCCCAAAGAATTCCATTAAATCCCCCAAAAATTCCAATAAAATGCCCAAAATTCCAGAGTTCCACAAAATATTTAGTTATTACAAAATACACACACCAGCACTGAGAGCTGCCCCCCTCCACACACTCAGTTACACCAGAGCCAGGTTGTTTTTGGACAATGCCTCATTTACAATCCAATACATGTGGCTGGTCTGGAGATGGGCTGTCCCAAAAGGCGATTCTGGAACACCTGGGAGCTGATCATGCTGGTAGCGACCCAAGATTGGGATCGCTGGAGTCCTCCGGGCTGATACATCTGAATGCCACAGTTCCCATAACCTCATCAGGAAAAACTGTCCACACCTGGACCTGGATTGTTCAACCCTGGCTCAGAGAAAAGAACTTTATGACTATGTGTGACTCTGAATAGAAAGAAAAGGCAGATGACTAAAATCCTGGCCTCGGGCAGAAAATTTCCTATAAGAACTGGCGGGTCCAGGAGGGTGGTGTGTGTGTCCAGGGGAACCTCTGCCGAGAGGCTCCTTCCTGTCACACACCCAGCGCCGAACCTGGGCTCAGCGCTGTCCTTTTCCTTGTGGCTGGCTCAGAGAGAATTCATTCCTAAATAAATTATATATTATTTCATTTTTAATTTGGCTGGACTAATTTTCATTTATAAAAGGGGAAAGGGGACTGTGGGGAGAGCAGAGAACAACAAATCACAATAACATAACTCTACATCAATAAAGCTTCTCTTAAGATACCCACAATATTCATCCCTTAATTGCGAGAGCCAATCATCTCATTATCTATCTATTACAGTTTGGATGGAGACCAGAACTAATACCTTGCAAAAGGAAAAGAGGGTACAAAGGTCCCTGTGGTCCCCTGGCCTGGTACCCCAGCCAGTGGGGAAAGGAAGAGGGCAGCATGTGGCCAGGAGTTTAAAAGGAGGCTGTGTCCTCCAAAACTTAGAGAGAGAAAACCCCAGCAGCAGATCTCCCCATGGACTCTCTCCCTTTATTCAAATAAAGATGCAGGGCTCCTCTGGCTCCCTTATGGACACTGGCTTTTCACAGCCTGGTTTGTATGCACACCCGTTTCCTTGTATCAGAGTGTCACCAGCCTGCAGGGACTCCCTGCCACTCTGGTCTGCAGGAGAAATGGAACTAATTTCCATTAAGGCCCTCCCAGAGGGAAGGAAGAACACACCCAGAGGAGACAAGCAACCCCTGCAGGCATCCAAACTTCTGCACCAGATGCCGAGTGAGTCGCAGAGGGGATGTAGTGGGTGCATTTCCCTCAGCCTTCTGCTGAGACTCAGCAGCCAGGGGCTTGCTCTGCACATGTGTGTTGGATAATACACCAAGTTTAATTTATTTTCAGTTCCCTAGTCAGGCTTGGTTTGCCTTGGGGAAAGGAATTCTAATGGGTTTTTAAAGGGATGTTACACCACTCAAGGGAAATGAGCTTAACATCTCAATAAACTGGGAATAACCCAAAAGGTACCCAAAAACATCATGACCATTGAGAAAAATCTACGACCATCATCCGCAAACAGCAAGGAACGTCAACCCCAGACACTGCCCCCTGGCATAGTTGGAGACACCTGGACTGGAACAGCCTGAGAAGGAAATCAAGGCGTATGGCCTTTATTAACATCAGAGGTGAAGAAATCCAGGTCCAGTGGGAAAACAAATACTAAGAACTTTTCAAATGGAGACCAATGAACATTAAACAAATGGACTTCTGTTGGTTTTGGACTGTAAAAAGTTTGGGCAAAATCTTGTAAAACTCAGGTGTCGTGGGATGATTTTCTCAGCCCACCCATGCTATGTGTGATTGAAATAATTTCTGTTGTACATTCTTGGTGCGCCTATCCCTCACAGCCCCCATATCACCAGGCTGGCCTAGATATACAGGAGCCTTGAGGGAAGGCGCATCAGGAGTTGGGCAAAGATTCCAAAGAGGCTTCAATTCCCCTGCTGTGGTTGTCCAAGCTGTTTATTCCATGAGATGAAGGGGAAAAGAGAGAGGACCAGGAAGGGACAAGGCCTCATCTATGCTCAGAACAGGGAAGGCCCTTTGGCCCTTTGCCAACCCCGCTGGGGCAGGAAGGAGGGGACCAAACTATCAGATCCCAGTCACAGGGGTCCCTGGAAAGGGAAAAAGCATAGACCGAGAGCAATGCAACACATGGTGGCACGAACAGCATCGTGGCCAGAATAAATGTCTTGATTCTCTGACAATAAAATGTTGACAGAGGGCTTTTTTTACCTTGAGGTTTCAGTGACATCTGGACATGCCAAGCCCAGCACAGTGGGAAAGGGCCCATAGCAGCCTCATTGCCCCATGGCAGCCTCATTGCCCCACTGCTGCTTTCCTAGAGGAAGGAATGTCTCCCTGGCAGCCTCTGCTGCAGGAAGGAAGGCGATGCCAGGCACGGGCACAGGCACAGGAGGTGATTGCTGTGCTGGGCTCAGCCGGGCTCAGCCCTCGGCGGGGCTGTGTGGCAGCAGCTCTTCCCCCAGGCCCTGCCCTTGCACGGCCCGGCAGCAGCCAAAGCTGGAGGTGCCTGGGCTTCCAGGCCTCTGGAGCTCGTTGGCAGCCCCGGGGAATCGGGACTCTGCACCAACGTCCCTCCCGCTGCAGCTGCTCCCGCAGCCGCCCTGAGTGCCCAGAGGCCCCAGGCACAGGAGCAGCCCCGGGCGGGAGCCCTGCTGCCAGCCCAGGGCCAGACCAGCCCTGGCTCCCAGCTGGGCAAGGGCTGCACTGGGTCCTGACAGGGACTGGCTCTGTCCCCTGGGGCTGGGGGAGCTGTCCCAGGGCAGGGAGGGCCAGGGCTGGCAGGGGCTGCTCAGGGATGGGTTTGGCCCCTGTCCCTCCAAGCAGCCACGGCCCAAGCAGCTGCGCTGGCCCCGGGCTCTCCTCCCGGCCTGCTGGGCTGTGTTGGGTGGCAGGGAGCTGCCCAGAGCCGTCCCCTGCTCGCCGGGGCCTCGAGGGGCAGCTGTGCAGCTGGGCCAAGGTGTGCCAGCTGCTCCAGCTGTGCTGGGGAGCCCTGCCAGCTCTGGGCCCTGCTGTGCACGAGGGTCCCTGTTGCAGTGTGATTTCATGGTTTAACCCTGAACCCCGGGTTTCTCCCCAGATCATTTCCTCCCAGGTGTGTCAATCACTCCTCCTTTCCCCACCCTGGCCCCTGCCATGCACTGTCTGTCACTTCTGGAATTCCAGAAGGGCATCAAGTGATTGGATAGATTCAAAAGATGCCCTCTGCACCCGGGGAGCTTTGGACCATCCAGGTGTCCTTTGTCCCCTGAGGCCTCCTCTCCTGTTCCTGGTTGTTGGTCCCCCTTACTCCTTGCCTCCACCCTTCCCCGAGGTAAAAGAGACAGCAACTATGGCAAGCACATTTCTCTCCCTCTCAGTATTTTTCATAGAGGTGCACAGAGAGAAATGAAAGAGAAAACAGTTTCTATTTCTGCTCCTTGTTTTTCTTATATGGAATGTGCTTGGAGAATCGTGTGAGTGCTTGATTGGATTGTGGTGAGGATTGTTTGAGCCTGATGGCCAGTCCAATCCAATCCAATCCAATCCAATCCAATCCAATCCAATCCAATCCACTCCACCTGTGTCTGGACTCTTGAGAGAGAGTCACAAGTTGTGTTAGAGTTAGAGAATAGAGTATGTAGTTTTAATATCTTCCTTTTTATATAGTATTCCTATAAATGAAAATTTAGTCATCCAAATTAAAAATAAAAATAGTTTTATTAGCAGTCAAATTCTATCTAGCCAGCCACGGGAAAAAAAAACAAAACAACACAGTGCCGAGCCCAGGGATCGACTCTGGGTGTGCAACAAGGAGTCAGCCACAGGAGAGTTTTTTCCCCTATGCCCACACACCTCCATCCTGGCACAAGCAGATTTTATAGGGAAAATTCTGCCTGAGGCCAAGATTTCAGCAATCAGTCTTTTGTTCCATTCAGAGTCCATAGGTTAATAAGATTTTCTTTTTTAGTGATGAGGAAGAACAATTCAGTGTCTGGAGTTGTAGAATCCCCTGATGAAATTTACAGGAATGTTGCATTCACATGTATCTGTCCGAGGATTTCCATGATGTCCATCCCGGGTTGTTCAGGTGATGATCAGCACCTGGGGTCCCGTATCTCTCCAGACATGGCTCATCTCCTGGCCGAGCCACATCCTTTTACTTTGTCCTGGGTTGTAAGATAAGCTTGTATTCTATTTGCCATCTGTTGAAGGTTGGGCAGGTTTGTTATCTTTTCCAAGAACCGGTTTTGCTCCTAAGAGGTAATGGTTTGTTAGTGGGCCATTGACTGATTCAGTGCAGGGCTGGTAACGTAACACCATCCTATTGTGAGATGTTCCACCCAGAGGGGGAAGCCAAGCACTCTTTTATTGGATATAAGGGGGTACCTTTTTGGGGACAGAGCAGCTCTTTACTTTGGGGGATTGCCAGAGAAGCAGCTCTTTTCGGCGGCACTCGCAGAGAAGCAGCCGGAGCGGAGTGAGGCGGCGGCAGCGGAGCTCGGAGGCAGCCCTGGCGCAGAGGAAGACCGGCCCCACTGCCACCAGATCTTCAGAGGAAAACTATACCCTTCAAAAGATCACCACTGCAGCTGCAATTCATCAATCACTGCAAGAGGAGCAATCATCCCAACAAGACTGCTACTGGCACCCCGAATCCTCAGGTTGTGGACTTTTTCACTAGTTTTGTTTGTACCGATTGCATTTGCTTTTTTTTAAATTGTTATCTAGTTTTCTCCTAGTAAAGAATAGTTACTCCCATTCCCGTATCTTTGCCTGAGAGCCCTTTAATTTAAAGATCCTGGTAATTCGGAGGGAGGGGGGTTTGCCTTCTCCATTGCACAGGAGGCTTTGCCCTCTTTCACAGACTCCTGTCTTGTCGAACCAAGACATACTTGTAAATCAGTTTCCAGTATACACCCGGTCTCACCTGCGAGGGTCGGGGGGACTAATACAAATGAGCATATTCTAACAAGTATCCAATATTACACATTTCATACAAGGAATGACGCGAATTATGTTTACTATACGTAACAGTATATTAATGTATATTAGCCATAGTTATAATAAAGAAATCAATCAGCCTTCTGAATTGAGTCAGACATTGTCATTTCTTCCCATTTACAATAAGCAACCATGCAGTCGGGGAGTTCTGTTGGAGCAGGTGCTGGATTCAGAGGCCCATGGGCCAGAATAAAAGCTCTGGATTAAAACCCTCCATCAGAACTGACTCCTTTCCTTCATTTTCACTTCAAAAGCTTCTCCAGCAGATGGAAACCTGAGGGAGCGGACCCTCTACGAGAGGAAGCTCCATCCCGCCGCCACCAGAGCTCTGGCATGCATGGACTTGTCTCCATGTGCCCAGCTGAAACATCCAGCTAGCCAGAAGTGTCTCTGGGGTGAGAGACCACAGTTGCCACTATTTGGATCAGCCGAAGGGGCCAGAATAGCCAAGGCATGTCCCGGCCTCATTATTGGCAATACCAATAGGTCCCAGTGTGCCACTGGGAGCTGGGGCCTCAACCACCTCCTCTCTCCACAGCAGCGCCTGTGCAGCCTCACATGATTGGAGAAAATCTTCACTTGCAGAGACCTGTACCTGCCATCAGCCATCCCCAAGCCAGGTTCCAAGATCTCGTCCACAGCTGCATTATCAGCTTGTTGCTGGGGCATGGTGACACCGCCCAGAACAGGACCCTCTGTCCCTGAAGGTGCTGGCCCTGGTGTCTGGCCAGGACTGAAGGGAGGCCCCTCCTGCCAGGGAAGGGCTTGAGCAACACCTTTGGGCTTCAGCTCAGGTGGGTGCTACCACCAGCACTGGCAGAGCTGCTTGTCTGGGCACAGCCAGGGGTGGGCAGGCAGCGGCTGGGCAGGGGCTCCTGGGACAGCACGTTTTGGCTTTGCTTTTCATTTTAGAATTTACAAAATTTTAGAAATATTTAGATTTTTTCTTTTTTTAGGAAGAAAACCCCAAAAATTTCTTCACTTTTTCTATAGTAGTTTGGATTTTTCGCAGTAGATTTAAAATTTAGAAAAACTTAGAACATTTTTATACTACTAGAGTAAAAACTTGAATTGCATTTAATTGGTCATCTTTTGGGAAGAGCTAAGACAACCCAGGGCACCTAGTCTGCTGGAGAGGCTCTTTTCCCACTGAAGATCTGTACCTAGTGACAACAACTAATGTAAAACCTTTTCCCTGATGTTTTCCAGGATTTCTGACAAGCTCGCCTCTTAGTCTTCAGAGGCAAACTTTGAGCACAGTGGGAACCTCCTGCTGTGCAGGTAGGTCTCCTCTTTTTATCTTGGTTTAGGGCAAATTTGGGAGATGACCTCCAAAAGGGTTTCTGAGAAAACAGCATCCCTGCACCCAGCTAGTTTGGAAAAAATATTTTTTTTTAGAGAAAAGTGGAAAAAACCTATATATTTAACAGGCAAAGCATTCACCGTCAGGAAAAGAAAAAAAAAAAAAGAACATTATTAAACACTAAAACCTCTCGCTGCTTAGAAGAAATGACAAGGTCAGAAAATCCCCTCTGTGGGCTGTGGCTCTGCAAACTCATTCTGTTATCAGTCCCTCTGGCCCTGGAAATGCCACAGCCCAGGCCCAGCCTGGTGGGCCACAGGTGTGAACTGCTGGGGCTCTTCTGGGTGTTCAGTCCAGAGCAGGTTTAAACAGTTCCACGAAAAAAGAAAAACCACAGTCCAGAGAAATTCCCTGCCTCGGCTAGCTAAATGCTAATTAAAAAGCAAAGGAGAGCTCTATCCTGCTGTCTTGTCTGTCCACAGACAGCAGAGTCCAGGAGAAGGATGTGGGGGAGCAAGTGCAGTTTCTGACAACAAACTCTGCGCTTCTTCTTGCCTCCCCCTTCACTCTTGGAACCAGTCCTAAAGGTGCACAACTAATTTCTGGGCTAAACTGACAAATGGGGATACAAGCATCATAAAGTCGCCCCAGGACAGTGTCCCAGCTGTAACTGGGGCCTCAGGTACCTCCCTTCTCAGCATCTGCTCCTCTGAATGGGGCAAAGAATTCTAAGAACGGCCAAACAACTCAGTCAGGGACACATCTGCCCGCATTTCCCATCTCCATGCCCATGCCTGATGTCCCTGTCACAGCTGCATTACCAGCTTGTTGCTCTGCAGATGCTGCCTCCACCCAGACAAGACCCTGTGTCCCTGAAGGTTTTTCTGAGTAATGGCCCTTGGATGAAGCAAAACCTTTACAGTCAGGGCAGTCCATTTGTACAGAAGGGGGTACATTCTGGGGGTACAGCTGAGACCATGAGGTCACAGAGGGCTCTGGGGTCACAGCAGGCTGAGGTCACAGCGGGCTCTGGGTCACAGAGGTCCCAGAGCCCCGTGGCTGCACAGCACCACAAGGCCCGAGCAGGCAGTCCTGGAGCACAACTGCTGCGGCAGCAGCGGCGGTGGCAGCAGCGGTGCTGACATTGGGACAGCGGCCTCAGGAGAGTGGTGGCAGCGAGAGTGGCGGGACTGGCACAGGGCAAGGCACCATGGCCCTTGCTCTGCGCCTCCTCCTCCTGCTCCTCCTGGCCGTGGCCCTGCCTGCCAGGGCTGCCCAGGCTGCTCCGCTAAAAGTGGGGGGAATAGGTGAGCCGGCACCTGGCTCCCCTTTCCCGGGACAGAGCTCCCTGCTCCCCGGGAAGCGCTGGGGATGGTTTTCTCCTGGGCTTTAGGGAGGGTTTCCTCTGTAGGAGGGAGAGAGCCCCCGTGGGCCCTGGGCAGCCCCATTTTCCTCTCCAGGGATGTTACACAGGGCAGGGAAAGAGGGTGGAGGGTAACGAGGAGCCAGCCCAGAGCTCCCCAGGCCCCTGTGCATCTTTGGCCTTGCCCATTGCCACCTGGCTTCCACAGCCTTATTGATCCCCTTGAAGTGCCCAGTTCCCTGACGCAAAAGGGGATTCAAGCACAATGGAAATGGGTCTGGTCTCTGCTTCCCTCTAGATTTGGATCACGACTTGAATTATTTGCAAGTGACGGTGAATAACACTTTAAAGATCTTGGAGAATGCTGGAGGCAAGTTCTGCATTTTCCTTTTTCCTGACGGCATAATCAGTATTAGTGTGGCAAGAACTTATTAGTGCCATTTTCGTTGAGGGTTGAAGAATTCTTAAAACTTTTCCCTGCTCCCTTTCTGGAGCTGTGAGTGATTCCCCAGGATCACTGTCAGTGGGAGGAAGGAGCATTTAGCTGTCAGTTTTCTTCCTGTGTGCAAAGCCAGTGTATCCTTCCGTGTGCTCTGTGCAGCCACAGAGAAGAGCAGACAGGGAAGGGGCAGGGCCCAGGTCTGTGTCCCAGGGCTGAGCCTTGGGTGCAGCCTGAGGATCTCCTAAATTGCCACGGGAGCTGTTCTGTCCTGCCTTTCTTTGCAGCTGAAACTGTTGGTGAAGGTGGTGCAGCTTCCCCACCCATACCCATTACTTCGCCTCTGGGAGATGCTGAGGGTAGGTCAAGGCCTTTCCCCCTGTGAGAGCTGCCAGCTCAGAGCCCAGAGCTCGGCCAGGGGGGCATTGCTGCAGGTGCCAGGACAGAATCACACACATGTGTGCCCTCGCCCTGAGCCATCCCCTCACTGCTCCTGCAGCTCAGTGCTGCCCGTGCAGATCTGACAGAAGCTTCTGTGGCTGTTGAGATACAGGTGTGGCTGCAGGGAGGACTTCTCCAGCTCCTTTGCTGGTTACTGCCCACAAGCCCAGCTCCCATCTCAGGGGTGAGTAGTGTGTCCCTGCTGATCCCACAGAGCATGGGTTTTGTGGGATCCCTTCCTGGGAAACGGCATTGTTTTGCTCTAAGGTCCTGCAACAGGAAAGAACAAAGCTACAGGACGCAAGAAACCCCATGAGCCATCTGAAAACATGAGGCAAATGCTGAAGGAAATTCTGCAGGCAGGACAAGGTGGGTGCATCTCCTCAGCCTTCCCCTGGGACTCAGCAGCTGGGGGCTTTCCCTGCACATCTGGACAGGCCGTGCCTGGCACAGCGGGAAGGGATCCATGGCAGCCTCGCTGCCCCGCTGCTGCTCTCATGCCCTGCAGGGCTGTTTCCCAGGCTGGCCTGGCTGCAGCTTCTCCCCAGCCTCTGCAGGAAGGCATTTGGCACCAGCAGACAGGGACCCCAAATTCCACCACAGCCCATGCCCACCCTGAGATCCTCTGCAATTTCCCAGTCTCAAGGCAGATTAGGAGTAGTGGTGGTGTGGAGCAGGGAGTGGGTCATAGCCTACCCAGAAATTTTATGGGGATTTCCTGATCCTTAACCATGCTTTCCTTTGACAAGCATTGCCTCCTGAAGGTGCCACCTCCACTATGTGGAACAACCCCGCCTGTGTCTTTTCTTTTCTCCAGAAGTGGATGTAGAAGCTGGTCTGAAGGCAGCATTTCCCAGAGGAAGCAGTGGCTCATTGGCAGCCTCTGCTGCAGGAAGGGAGGTGCTGCCAGGCACAGTCACAGGAGGTAATTGCTGTGCCTCTGGGCCTGTGCTCTGCTGAGGCTTGAGCTGCCCTCCCTGTTGCTTGGCAGTGCAGACACAGCCCGGACAGGGCCGGCACAGCCCAGAGGAATTGTTATGCTCAGGGCACTCGGGTACTGAGCAGTCCTGCTGGGGTCCCTCCATGGGAGACATGTCCCGAGACCTGGGAACAACTGCACGGGGTGCCCATGGTGGGGAAAGGGCAGAGGGGGAGGGCAAGGCTCCAGGGTGTCCTGAAAAAGCTCTGCTATCTCCTGTTGTGGCAGGGGAGCTGTTCCAGCAGAAGGATGATGGGCAGTTGGTAGGACAGGAGGGAGGGAGGGAGGGAGTTAGGAAAGGATATTTGCAGCACTGCCAGCTGCAGTTTTCCCCAGGGATTAAAGAGAGTTTCCTTTGTGCAAGTGAGAGAATCCCCATGGGCCGCGTGCTGCTCCAGTTTCCTCTCCAGGGATGTTGCACAGGGCCTGCAAAGTGGATGGGGATTGACCAGGAGCCAGCCCAGAGCTCCCCAGGCCCCTGTGCAACATTGGCCTTGTTCTTTCACATCAGGCTCCCATGACCTTCCCCAGCCCCCTGAGGCAGAAGGGGATCCCAGCACACCATGGAAATGGTTCTGATCTTTGCTCCCTTCTAGATTGGGAACAGACCATGGATTATCTGGAAGGCCTGCTGGATTACGGCTTGAGACTCTTGGGAAATGCTGGAGGTAAATTCTCAATGTACCTTTTCTGACAGAATAGGCAGCAACAAGGTGGCAAAAGCTCATACATTTGCCCTTTCCCTTAAGACCATCTCAAGTTAGATGGATTCAGGAAAATCTGCCTGCTCCCTTCTCAAACCCTGAGTGATCCCACAGGATCACTGTCAGTGGGAGGAAGGAGCATTTAGCTGTCAGTTTTCTTCCTGTGTGCAATGCCAGTGTGTCCTTCCGTGTGCTCTGTGCAGCCACAGAGAAGAGCAGAGAGGGAAGGGGCTGAGCCCAGGGCTGTGCCCCGGGGCTGAGCCTTGGGTGCAGCCTGAGGATCTCCTAAATTGCCACGGGAGCTGTTCTGTCCTGCCTTTCTTTGCAGATAACCCTGCTAGCAAAAGTGATCTGGCTTCCCAACCCACGTTCAGGATTGAGCCTCCAGGAGATGGCGAGGGTAGGTCAAGGCCTTTCCCCCTGCGAGAGCTGCCAGCTCAGAGCCCAGAGCTCGGCCAGGGGCCATCGCTGCAGGTGCCAGGACAGAATCACGCATGTGTGTGCCCTCGCCCTGAGCCATCCCCTCACTGCTCCTGCGGCTCAGTGCTGCCCGTGCAGATCTGCAGAGATGGCAGAAGCTTCTGTGGCTGTTGAGTTACAGGTGTGGCTGCAGGGAGGTCTTTCCCAGGTCCTTTGGTGGATGTTGCTCGCAAGCCCAGCTCCCATCTCAGGGGTGAGTAGTGTGTCCCTGCTGATCCCACAGGCTGAGCATGGGTTTTGTGGGATCCCTTCCTGGGAAACGGCATTGTTTTGCTCTAAGGTCCTGCAACAGGAAAGAACAAAGCTACAGGACGCAAGAAACCCCATGAGCCATCCGAAAACATGCAGCAAATGCTGAAGGAAATTCTGCAGGCAGGACAAGGTGGGTGCATCTCTTCAGCCTTCCCCTGGGACTCAGCAGCTGGGGGCTTTCCCTGCACATCTGGACAGGCCGTGCCTGGCACAGCGGGAAGGGATCCATGGCAGCCTCGCTGCCCCGCTGCTGCTCTCATGCCCTGCAGGGCTGTTTCCAAGGCTGGCCTGGCTGCAGCTTCTCCCCAGCCTCTGCAGGAAGGCATTTGGCACCAGCTGACAGGGAGCCCCAACTTCGCCACGGGCCATACACACCCTGATGTCCCCTGCAATTTCCCAGTCTCCAGAAGATCAAGAGGGGTGGCGGTTTGGAAAAGACAGAGACCTGCCACAGCCCCAAGAGCCTGGGCCTTTTCCTGATCCTTATCCATGCCTTTGACAAGGATTGCCTCCGGAAGTTTCCAGCCCCCTGATGTGTAATGGTTCCATCTGATTCACCTGTGCCTCTTCCTTTCTCAAGGGATGGACAGAGACGCTCTATGGAAGGCAGCATTTCCTGAAGGAAGGGAGGCAATGCCAGGCACGGGCACAGGCACAGGAGGTGATTGCTGTGCCGGGCTCAGCCGGGCTCAGCCCTCGGCGGGGCTGTGTGGCAGCAGCTCTTCCCCCAGGCCCTGCCCTTGCACGGCCCGGCAGCAGCCAAAGCTGGAGGTGCCTGGGCTTCCAGGCCTCTGGAGCTCGTTGGCAGCCCCGGGGAATCGGGACTCTGCACCAACGTCCCTCCCGCTGCAGCTGCTCCCGCAGCCGCCCTGAGTGCCCAGAGGCCCCAGGCACAGGAGCAGCCCCGAGCGGGAGCCCTGATGCCAGCCCAGGGCCAGAGCCAGCCCTGGCTCCCGGCTGGGCAGGGGCTGCACTGGCTCCTGACAGGGCCTGGCTCTGTCCCCTGGGGCTGGGGGAGCTGTCCCAGGGCAGGGATGGCCAGGGCTGGCAGGGGCTGCTCAGGGATGGGTTTGGCCCCTGTCCCTCCAAGCAGCCACGGCCCAAGCAGCTGCGCTGGCCCCGGGCTCTCCTCCCGGCCTGCTGGGCTGTGTTGGGAGGCACAGCCTGTGCCAAGGGGCGGCAAGGTGCCTGCAGGCCCCAGCTCTGGGCAAACAGAGAACGTCCTGGCCGTATCCACCGTGCTGCCAGCTCAGCAGTGCAGCACAGCGCGGGCTCATGCTCCCCATTGCTCCCACAGATGCAGCCGGCCCCACAACACCTGTTCCCGATGCCCAGAACAGCCTCCGAAGTGGTTGCTATTGGGAAACACACTGTGTGCTACAGTTAATTGCAGGTCTGCTTTTTTTGGAGCTTATCTTCATGTTGCCCTGTGTTGGAATCTGGTGTTACTGGAAGAGAAAACGGTGAGTGTTTTCATCATCTTTCCCTCAAACAGTTTCTTTTAAAAGTCTAATGTAGATGGGAAACATTTCCAGTCAGGCTGCAGTGGAGTTGTGGCCAGTCCATGGCTGTCCAAAGCACTCTGCTGAGGGTTCTGCTGCTGCCCAGTGCTTTCCTTGGCCTCTTCATTGCTGGGCCTTGTCCTGGGGGGCCGCTGGGGCTGCAGCCAGTGCTGGCTCCCCCTGGGGCTGCCTGGCCAGGAGCAGCCCCAGGGGCACAGGGCAGAGGCACAGCAAGGTGGGCAGGAGAAAGAGCGGGGACGAGATGGCCCCTGAAAGGCAGAGGCGCTCGGGGGCTGCTCCTGGCCAGGGAGCTGCCCAGAGCCGTCCCCTGCTCGCCGGGGCCTCGAGGGGCAGCTGTGCAGCTGGGCCAAGGTGTGCCAGCCGCTCCAGCCGTGCTGGGGAGCCCTGCCAGCTCTGGGCCCTGCTGTGCACGAGGGTCCCTGTGTGCCACTGGCAGCTGGGGCCTCAGCCACTCCTCTCTCCACAGCAGCGCCTCTGCAGCTTCAGAAGACCAGACAAGGACTTCAGCCACGGAGACCTGTGCCTGTCATCAGCCGTCCCCAAGCCAGTTTCCAACAGCCCTTCCAGAGCTGCATTGCCCACTTACTGCTGGGGACATGCTGCCACCACCCATAACAGAACCCTCTGTCCCCAAAGGTGCTGGCCCTGGTGTCCAGCCAGGACAGGAGGTGCAGCCCTCCTGCCAGGGCAGGGCCTGACTCCAGCAGCATCTTTGTGCTTCAGCTCTGGTCCCTGGGTGCTACCACAAGCACTGGTGGAGCTGCTTGTCTGGGCACAGCCAGTGCTGGGCAGGCAGCAGCTGGGCTTTGGGCTCCTGAGACCAGCAGCTACTGCATTTATTTTTCATTTTGCAAGATTTATGAATATTTTTCATAGATAATTCTCCAAATATTTTGTCCCTTTTCCCACAACAGTTCTATATTTTTCAAAGTAGTTTTAGAATTCAGAAAAACTTAGAATATTTTTACACTTCTAGAATAAAAATTAAAATTGTATTTAATTGGTAATCTATGCTCTACTAAAAACTAAGACACCCTATGACTCACAGCTTGCTTCAGAGGCTCTTTTCTCACTGGAGACTTGTGCTTAATCACAACAACTAACCTAAAACCTTTTCTCTGATGTTTTCTGGGATTCCGGACAAGCTCACCTCTCAGTCTTCAGAGGCAAACTTTGAGCACAGCAGGAATCTCTACAAGTCACCATCTTTGTTTGCTTCTGCCTGTGTCACAGAGCGGGGGCTTTGCTCAGCTTCCTGCCGCCCCGCTCCCCCCAAGCCTGTCCTGAGCCCTCTCCTGCAGCTGCTGCTCTGCCATGGAGTTGCTGTGAAACACAACAGCTCTACCACACCCGCTCAGCAGGACTGGAGAAGTTTTCTGGCCTTGCTTACATTAGGCTGGTGACTTCTCTAGACACAAGCTGAGCTTTTGAACGCTATGTCTCACCTGGCACAGGAACTGATGCTGCCTTTCTCATGGAGGCTAAACTCCCATGGGCTTTAAAAGCTTTCTGGCCAGCACAAGGCTTGGAAAACCATTTAATGCAGCCATTTAGTATTGAAAATGTCCGAGTCTATGTATCAAAGTAGCTTGTTTAAATGCTGGAGCCCTCCAGAGAATCCCTCCAGGGCATATCTGTCTCTTCCCCACCTCTGCCTCCATGACTGCCAAACTGCACCTTTGAGAGTTCTTTTCTCCAGAAGCTGAATGGCACCATTTTATTAGGGGGAGGGAAAAAAGAGAAAATGTTCTATGATACTATCATCATCATCATCACAATGAACTGCAAATTATTTAAATGACATCAACAACTCAGACTGTGGACTTACTTCTCAGAGTGCAGCAGTGGCTTTACTATCCCTTGAATCTGCAGATGTGCTACGGTCTTTAAAATCCGTTTCATGCTTACCTAATTTGGAGTGAAGCACAGCTCTGTGAGAGCTTTAGGGATTGGGCCTACCCTGGCACTCTCGTGTGTCTGGAGTAACCTGCCCAAGGCATCTGCCACCTGAAGAGCAAAGCAGGGTATGGAAAAGCACAGGCTGCAGAGCAGCTCGAACTGCAGGGAGCCCATTCCTGTCAGGAGTAACACGATGTCATGGTTTGACACTGGCACAATGCCAGCGCCCCCATGAAAATGTAACCTATCAATTGAATGCTGTGAAACGTGATCGAGAACAGAGAAAAGCAGGCCAAACTTAATAACAAGGGGAAAACTTTATTACATTACTACTACTATAAAAGGAAAAAAAAAGGGAGGAAAAAAACCACACACAAAATTTGAAATGAAAACCTTTCAAAACATTCCTCCTCCCACCACCCACCTCCAACAAACCACAGCGAGACACGATCGGATCCTTAATCAAGTCTTCACCCTTCAATATAATCAATACTGAGTCCATTGGGGGAGAGGGGAGTCCCCCTAGCACCATAGAGCCCCAGGAAACATAGCTGCCACCTCTTGTGTTTCCATGTCACATATGGCACCGCCCAAACACACTGAGCCAGTGTGACACTCTCCTCTCCATGTCACAGTGCTCTCACCACCGTGCATGGACGGAGACTGCTTATAGGGCCCCTTTAAGGATGCTTTGCCAAGGACCAACAGGAACAACAGTACAGTGTCTCATTTTAGGACTACAGTCCCCCCCATTTTCCCCTGGGGCTGGGGGTCCAAGAACAGAGATCGCCTTCTCTTCTTCTCTGAAGACGGAGGGCAGCCTCACACCCTCCTCCACTTTCCTCTGTTCATCCCTGAACTGGTAGTTGCTGGAGGAGTTTCTTGGCTCACCATTGCATCCCCCTAAAATGCAGTCTCTCTTGAAGGAAGAATTGGTTCAGTCTATGGCTGACAAAAAGACTCCAGCCAACAGCCACTCCATCATCTCCCCCCAGCCTTCTTTCCCTAACAACTGAGGTTCCTGGCTGTCTCTCTTTCCTTCAAATTGAGGAGGAGCAATATTTCACAAAGCCTTCATTTCACAGGAAAGGGTTAAAATTCCTGGACTCCACAGATGGCTGAAATCTCTAGCCCAGGACGCTGTGCTGTCTCCCAGGCTGGGCATATTCCCCTCTCCTCCTCCTTCTCCTCTGCTGGCAAACTCCCGGGTGTCTGCAGGCTCTCTTTGTCTTTTCCTCTAGGCTGGGGGGGGGAACAAAGACATCTCAGACGTTCTCCACCCTTCCGTTCGCAGGAACTGGCCCAGCTCGGTTTCAGACCCTTCACCCCCTGGCCTACCTCTGCAGGCCACATGGCTTCCCCTTCCCCACCCAGCTCATGGCTGGGCAGGAGAGGTTTGCACTCTCCAATGACCGGAACCAAAGAGAGCGAGTTCTCCTGGGAGTTCTGCTTTTAACCCCTCTGTGTTCTCAGAGGCGTGCCCACCTTCAATTGGTCACTGCAAGTGTCAGTATCCAAACCTGACCCCGGACTGGGCTGACCTCTTCCTTCCAAGAAAATTCTTCTCCCGTGTCAAGCCACGACACATGACCATCCCACCTTAGGACTGGTTTTTGTGAGAAACAACTGCTCACTTTAAAATTTTTTAAATGTTTATTAAACATTTACAAAAACATAAGAGAAGGACTAATAAGGAAGAACAGGCCTGGGAAGGCCCCCTGCCCCATGGCTGCCTGCCAGGTGGCTGCCTCATCTTCAAGATTGATGCTTCACCTTTCACATTCCTGGAGGGTGTCTGATGCATCAGACACCCCTGGCCCCTCCCAGAGTCTGTCAGTCAACCCTTCTTTGCCCTTTATTGGTGGAATTTATTTCTTGTAGCTGCATTTGAAGGTCAGGTGTTGTCACGTCACGTCCCCCCAGCAACAAGCTTTTCCATTCCTAACTCTCCCATGCAAGGGGTATATGTCGACACCTATTGTGGTGGACCTCCACCTCAGGGAATGACGTGCATTGACTCCATGTTTGCAGAAGGCTGAGAAAAGCTTTATTAAGCTCTCCTATATTACACTATACTAAAAACTATACTACTGCTATACTGAAGAAAAACCTATGACACTTAGAGACAGTCCAACACAGAGTGGCTCCAGTTGGTCAAATGAAATCAAAACACCATCACCAGAGTCCAATGAAGAAATCCCTCTTTGGTAAACAATCTCCATTCCACATGTGCCAAACAACAGATGCAGCAAATGAAGATAATTGTTTTTCTTTCTCTGAGCTTTCTCACAGCCTTCCCCAGGATTTTCCTGGGAAAGTCTGTGTCTCTCACTATTCAAAGGATATGTGAATACCACACATGCCTTCTTTCTACCTGTCCTAGAAAGCCCACCTGTTCCAGGTGGGAACAATAGGGAGTGGAGGGGAAGGGGACTGTGGGGAGAAGACAGAACATCTAAACAACAAATCACAAAAACATAACTCTGCATTAGTAAAGCTTCTCTTAAGATACACACAATATTCATCCCTTAATTGCAAGAGCCAATCATCTCATTATCTATCTATTACAGTTTGGATGGAGACCAGAACTAATACCTTGCAAAAGGAAAAGAGGGTACAAAGGTCCCTGCAGTCCCCTGGCCTGGTAATCCAGCCAGTGGGGAAAGGAAGAGGGCAGCATGTGGCCAGGAGTTTAAAAGGAGGCTGTGTCCTCCAAAACTTTGAGAGAGAAAACCCCAGCAGCAGATGTCCCCATGGACTCTCTCCCTTTATTCAAATAAAGATGCAGGGCTCCTCTGGCTCCCTTATGGACACTGGCTTTTCACAGCCTGGTTTGTATGCACACCCCTTTCCTTGTATCAGAGTGTCACCAGCCTGCAGTGACTCCCTGCCACTCTGGTCTGCAGGAGAAATGGAACTAATTTCCATTAAGGCCCTCCCAGAGGGAAGGAAGAACACACCCAGAGGAGACAAGCAACCCCTGCAGGCATCCAAACTTCTGCACCAGATGCCGAGTGAGTCGCAGAGGGGATGTAGTGGGTGCATTTCCCTCAGCCTTCTGCTGAGACTCAGCAGCCGGGGGCTTGCTCTGCACATGTGTGTTGGATAATACACCAAGTTTATTTTTTTTTCATTTCTCTAGTCAGGATTGTTATGGACAAATTCAAATGGGGAGGCCAATTATAGATAAATCAATTAACAAGAATTTATTTAGCAAGCGGTATTAAGCAAAAGAACAGCGCTGGGCAGCCGGGGAGTCTCTGTTCTGCCACGGCGCACCTTCCCTCTTTGACCTTTTTGTTTTTATAGTCCCTTTTTTTTTTCTGGTTGATGTGTTTTCTCCCTATGTACTCTTCGCCGGTGCAATTGGTTGCTGGGGGTCTTTTTTCTGCCTTTGGTGGTCATAGGAATGAAGGCTCCTCATCTTCCTTGCGGATGGTCCTTGGCCTAAAAGTTAACTTGTATATAATTAGTTACACAGTCTTCTATGCTAGTTGCATCTGCACAATTCTTAAGCAGAATACTTGCTGTTTACCCCCCTTTCTCCTTCTCCTCCCACATCTTGAGATTCCCTACTCCATTCAAATTCTTATCTCCTTTGATGCTCGTTTGATGAACAAAGACCTTTTTATTTATTACAATCCCTCCTTTTTCTCTTTACCAATTGGTTCATTAAAACATTTTAATTTTTGGTAGCTTAAGACCAGGATTTTATCTACTTTTGAATCTCTGGGCAATGTTTCCTACCTATCTCTAATAAGCATTAGATGAGCTGCCTCTAGTCTTCCTTTTATAATGACTATGATTTTATTAAAAATGCAAGGTTTGAAAGTTAAACTTAGTAACAACAATATTATGGGACCTGCAATCTCCCTGATACAGAATTTCTCCTTGAGTGCCATACTCCAGAATTTTGCACCTCTCAGGGTACCATGAGACCTTTAGAAATTTATCTGGATGGGTGACAGCCTAGGCGGTTGCTATGGCTTTACAGCCCTAATACTCACAGATATTCCCCAGGATAATTTCAATATCCACCCCCCCAGGATTGGAAATAGGACACCAATAGGTAGCCCGGAGTTCAGGTTTACTCCATCTCCACATAGAGTTTACCAAGTCCTCATTAGTAACAAAAAAAATGGGAGCTACAGTGGTGGCATTATGCTTAACAACTTTCCCTTGGTCTATTTTGGTCAGAGTCCAACCAACCCCTACCAGTTGCTCTATAACCAGCAAACACCATCCCTACCTTTTAATTAGGGTCACTGCCTGCATCTGCTGCTGGGGAAAACTGGGTGGTGTGCATAGTCCCCTTGACCAGGCCAGGTACAACATATAACTAATATGCACAGAATTTGCCAGCAAGGGTGGAGTCCAAAGTGCCCCAGGGTTTGATTATCATTATCTCCCCATTCCCAGTGTTTGTTTTGACATGTTATTGCCGGGCTCACCTTTATCCTTGGGAGATCAGTATCCTTGAGGCAGTTCTTGAAATACCTTTGAATTGTCCCAGTCTGAGGGCTCTTTCCTCCACCGCTTCTTATCCTTCTACCTCGCGCACCGACTCGGTTGCTCCGAGCCACGAGGCGCACCATCTTCTCGGCAGCAAGGATATTCTTCAGGAGGACCCTTACTCTGTTTTTGTTGCCTCTTTTTGAATGATTTCCAGATTTTATCCTTCACTTGTGGTGAGTCACACTGAATCCCAGGTAAAGTTTTCCAGCAATTCACTTTTATAATTTGAACAATTAAGGGAATTGGTTCATTGGAGTGGAAACAACAATTTTCGGGTGTAGCCCCCTTAATAAACACTTCCCACCACTCTTGGGATTCCCTTGGTAGGGTCCCGTTCTCTTCTCCAATCCTTAGGACTGACTCTGTCAGTTCTAACTGATGGCACCTTTACAAATACCCCTAGGAGGAGTGCCTCTATAAGTATGGACCCACCACCGTTCCTGGCAAATTTTACAAATAGAGCATACAAAAAGGTAACAATTACAATCCTTATTTGTACAATATACTCTAAATCATTAGTTATCGGATATCCATAGTCCAATATTTCACTATACCAGCTGATTTGTACAATTCTTACTGAGTCCATTCAGTCCATTTAAATGTGACCTTAAGGTCCCTGGGCTGGCTGGTTATTCTCCACGGCTCTTCGACAGCAGCAGGAATCGGTCCCTTTATTCGGCTCACATGGGTCCATCCCTCCTCGGCGGTTCTGCCTGCAGTTTCTGTAGTTAGTAAAACAACACAGGGGGCTTCCCAATTTGGGGTTAGTGAGGTTTCTTTCTAGATTTCTTATTAACACCTTATCACCTGGATTTATATTGTGGATTGCTAGGTCTAAAGGAGGTTGTTGCACTAGTAACCCAGCTCTTCTAGGCCCTTCCCGAGCCTTCATAAGTTGCCTGACATATTGGTTAATTTGTTGATTACTTATTTCAGGGTGATCTATAGGAGAATCCATGTCATACGGCATCCCATAAAGCATTTCAAATGGAGAAATTCCAATATCAGTTCTGGGCTGAGTTCCTATATTTAACAAGGCTAAAGGTAAACATTTTACCCAAGATAATTGTGTTTCATACATCAATTTAGTTAGTTGTTTTTTAATTTTCCCATTTACACTTTCCACTTTACCTGAGCTTTGTGGATGCCAGGGAGTATGATATTGCCACTTTGTTCCTAGAGCTGTAACTACTTCTTTAATTATTTTGGAGGCAAAGTGTGGCCCTCTGTCAGAGTCTATTACTTCTGCTAGTTCATAGCGGGGGATTATCTCTTCTAATAGTATTTTTACTACTGTTTGTGTAGTTGCCCTGGAGGTAGGGAATACCTCTACAAAGTGAGTCAAGTGATCTATTATCACCAATAAGTGCTTATACCTTCCTACTTTAGGCAAATCAGTAAAATTGATTTGAATGTGGGAAAACGGTCTATGTGCCAATTCCCCCATTTCCCACACCACTCAGGATTTCTCACACCTGGGTCTACTCCTGGGTCAGGGGTCTCTTCAGCCCCTCTAGAAATCTCAGCCCTCATTCTAGAGAGACTGCAGACTGTATAGAGAAAGCTTACCAGATTAAACACCAGGAAGATGGTCTCTAACAGTCAGGGGAAACTGAACATTCTCTAATAGGGAGCTAAGAGATTCAGAGGAGAAGAAGGAAAGCAAAGGTTGAAAAGCCTCATCCCCTGCTTCCCCTCTAACAAACTAGCTGCACAACCATGACTATGAGCCATGCATTCCTGGAACAGACTTCAGCACCTTCATAAACTCCCTGCAAGCCATGACACCCAAGCCCAGCCTGATGGATATTCTGGTCAGTGCCCTTCTACTGCAAAAACTACATATTAGGGACCATACCAGAGCTATTCCTGGATAAAAAAATAAACCTAGGGACCAGAGAGGGATTAAGATCTCAGAAAACCCTAGGGACCAGAAACTCATGCAGGCCTCCACCCCAAGAGACATTATGAATTCAAACAACATAACCAGTAACTGCTCCATACCAAGACAAAGTAATTGGAACCAAAATATGATTACAACGGGGTTTTTTCCACTCTCTCAAGCCACAAGTTGGGCAGCAAAATATTTGTCCTAGTTTAGGGCAAATTTTGGAGAAAACCTCTGAAAGGAGCCCTCAGAAAACAAACCCCACGGCCCATCCCCACCCACCTGGTTCGGGAAGAATTTTCTCTGAGAGAAATGGAAAAGAACCTGTTTATTTAACAAACAAAACCCTTCCCAGCACTAAAAAAATGAACAACATCAGATGACAACAAAACTCTTTCACCACTCTGAAGAGATGACAAATCCAGAAAGTCTCTCCTGGGAGTGGTCGCCCGGGTCTGGGCGCTGGGGATTGCTCTGGGCACTGGGGATGGCTGCTGCAGATCACAGAGCGCAGGCTCTCGGTGCTCCTCGGTGTTTCCCAGTCCCAGTCCGGAGCAGGCTGGAGTGATATTCAGGAAAGGGAAAAGAAAAAAAAACAGTTTAGGGAAGAAATTGGACTGCTTAGCTAAACTAACTAACATACAAAAGCAAAGGCAAAAGCAGAAGCAAGCAAGCAAAGGAAAGCCACCAAGCAAAGCAAAACCAAGCCAGCCAGCACCAGCCTCATCTAGACAACAGACCATGGGGGAGGTGAGCCGGCTGATAACAAGACAAAACAAACCTTCACTTTCTGAGTCAGTTCTGAAAGTACAGAACATAATATCAAACATAAACAGAACACACTATTGGGGATATGTGAGAACCCCAGCCTTGTTTTGGGGCCACATGTGGTGGTGAAATTCCTCCTCCAACCCGTGCTTCCAAAGAAAAACTCCGCAGGCTTAGCTGTTCGGTCTCAAGGCAGTTTATTGCTAGTTATCTAACAGATTATGTTCTTGGACTGCAGCTATTTGATCAGTGGCCTGGGTAGAGGCACACACACACCCTGACATCCTCTCTATCTGCTGTATTCTTCGTCTCTCTCTCCGCCCAGGGTTGTGCTATCTTTTATAAGATATATTACGTATAACATGTTTACAATTATTCCCCAATACCTACTACCTACGTTGCCAAGTGTTTTTCTACTCTAAACCAATCTGTGAGTGCCAACATCACCAAGAACATGGAGGTAAGGAAGAAGAAGGAAGAAGGATGGGTTCAGCCCACTTTCCTCCATCTTAGAACTTCTGACCCCCATGTACAAAGCGAAAACCCCCCTGTACATGTGCTAAAACCCCCCTGTACAATACTAAAAAAATTTCCCCTCTACTTCGTAACTACTTATACTATACTATCTAACCTTTTGCGATTGCTTGTTCCACCTCCAAAGTTGGTAATTCATTCCATGGCTCAAACTCAAAATCACAGTTGTTTTTCAGCTGTCTGCCAGGGTCTAGAATGCTTCTGACCAAGGCCTGGAACCTCTAAAAATGTCTGAGAGACATTTTGAGTTCCCACAGGGATACAATCACCATAACGTCACCCTAGGACATTCCACCACTTATCTCCATATTGTCAAGATCATGTAAAAACTTCATCAAGTAAAAACTTCCATCTTTCACTTACTCATACACATTTCCTTCCATCTCACTTACTCAAACCTTCAACACTTACACATTTCTTTCTGTCTCATGTCTGTGTGTTTTCATGTACAGACACTGGCAATAACATCCAGCAAACAGTGATATTTGCATGAGTGTCACCCCATAATCAGATCTCCCTGAGGTACACATTGTGTTGCTCCATCTCTCTGCATTATCCACCATGTACAACCTGGTCCCTGAGCAAAGACAATCCCACGAATGAGTTTGTCTGTACTCGAGGCAGAATTGATCCACACTGTTTTACCTAACAAACCTCTGACATGTACCACTGGGACTTTATCTCCATCTACTGTATTCAGGGACTCAGACTGGGCAGGACCTGCTCGATTGGTGGAAACTTGGCTGTTAACTAACCAGGTGGCCTTTGCTAAATGTTGCTCCCAATTTTTGAAAGATCCCCCACCCAATGCTTTTAAGGTGGTTTTTAACAGTCCATTGTACCTCTCCACTTTGCCTGCAGCTGGTGCATGGTAGGGGATGTGGTACACCCACTCAATGCCATGTTCCCTAGCCCAGGTGTTGATAAGGCTGTTCTTGAAATGAGTCCCATGGTCTGACTCAATCCTCTCAGGGGTACCATGCCTCCAAAGGACCTGCTTTTCAAGGCCCAGGATGGTGTTACGGGCTATAGCATTAGACACAGGGTAGCTTTCCATCCATCCAGTGGTGGCTTCTACCATGGTGAGCACGTAGCGCTTGCCTTGGCGTGTCTGGGGCAGTCTGATGTAGTCAATCTGCCAGGCCTACCCATACTTGTACTTGGACCCCCGCCCACCATACCAGAGGGGCTTCACCTGCTTGGCCTGTTTGATGGCAGCACATGTCTCACAGTCATGGATCACCTGAGAAACACTGTCCATGGTTAGAGCCACCCCTCAGTCTCATGCCCACTTGTAGGTGGCATCTCTGCCCTGATGACCTGAGGCATCACGGGCCCATCATGCTAGGAACAACTCCCCCTTGTGTTCCCAATCGAGGTCTATCTTTGATACCCCTATCTTTGCAGCCTGATCTACCTGCTGATTGTTTTGCTGCTCTTCATTAGCTCTACTTCTGGGGACATGGACATCTACATGGCGAACCTTCACAGGTAACTTCTCTACCCAGGTACCCATATCTTTCCACTCTTCCGCAGCCCAAAGTGGTTTTCCTCTACACTGCCAGTTAGCCTCTTTCCACCTCTCCAGCCACCCCCACATAGCATTAGCTACCATCCATGAATCAGTGTAGAGGTAGAGCTTTGGCCACTTCTCCTTTCCTGCAATGTCTAGGGCCAGTTGAACAGCTTTGAGTTCAGCAAGCTGGCTTGATCCACCTTCTCTTTCAGTGGCCTCTGCAACCCGTTGTGTGGGACTCCATACAGCTGCTTTCCACTTCTGATTCATCCCTACGATGTGACAAGAACCGTCAGTGAATAGAGCCTAATGTGTTTCCTCTGCTGGCAGTTGGTTGTATGGTGGAGCTTCTTCAGCCTGTGTCACTGGTTCTTCGTCTTCATCTGTGACACCAAAACTTTCACCTTTGGGCCAATTTGTAATTACTTACAAAATCCCAGGGCGATTCAGTTTACAAATATGGGCACGCTGCTTGATGAGAGCAATCCACTTGCTCCGTGGAGCTCTGGTGGCATGGTGGGTGGAGGGAACCTTTGCTTTGAACATCCAGCCCAGTACTGGTAGTCAGGGTGCCAGGAGGAGTTGTGCTTCTGTACCAATCACCTCTGAGGCGGCCTGGACTCCCTCGTAAGCGGTCAAGATTTCCTTCTCTGTTGGGGTGTAGTTGGCTTCAGACCCTCTGCAGCTCCAACTCCAAAGTCCCAGTGGTCGGCCTCGAGTCTCATCAGGCACCATCTGCCAAAGGCTCCAGGACAGACCATGGTTCCTGGCTGCAGAGTAGAGCACATTCTTCACATCTGGTCCTGTCCTGACTGGGCCAAGAGCTACTGCATGAGCAATTTCCTGCTTTATCTGGGCAAAAGCTTTCTGCTGTACAGGCCCCAGTGGAAATCGTTTTTCTTGTGGGTGACCATGTAGAGAGGGCTCAAGATGTGGCTGTACTTGGGAATGTGCATTCTCCAAAAACCTGTAGCATCTAGGAAAGCTTGTGTTTCCTTCTTGCTGGTCGGTGGAGCCATCACATTGATCTTTTTGATGACCTCAGAGGGAATCTGACGCCATCCATCTTGCAACTTTACTCCCAGGAATTGGATCTCTTGGGCAGGTCCTTTGACTTTGCTCTTCTTGATGGCAAAGCTGGCTTCCAGCAGAATCTGGATGATCCTCTCTCCTTCCTCAAATACTTCCATTGCCGTGTTGCCCCACACAATGATGCCATCCATGTACTGCAGGTGCTCTGGAGCTTCACCCTTTTCTAGTGCAGCCTGGATCAGTCCATGGCAGATGGTGGGGCTGTGCTTCCACCCTGGGGCAGTCGGTTCCAGGGGCACTGCACACCCCACCAGGTGAAAGCAAACTGAGGCCTGCCCTTTGCTGCCAGAGGAATGGAGAAAAACACTTTGGCAATGTCATCCATGGCATACCACTTTGCTGCCTTGGACTCCAGCTCGTGCTGGAGTTCCAGCATGTCCGGCACAGCAGCGGTCAGCGGTGGAGTCACTTCATTCAAGTCCACAGTCAATCTCCATTCTCTGTCAGAAAAGTGGGGCTCGCACAGGCCAAATGGGGCTGTTGAAGGGTGAGTGGGTTTTGCTGACCACCCCTTGGCTCTCCAGCTCATGGATCATGGATCATTCCAATTCATGTAGATGGGGATCCCAGCACCTTGATTTGTCTGATACTGCCAGTCGTGCACTGTTGAAGTAGCAATTGGTACTTGTTGCTCTTCCATCCTTTGGAGTCCTACTGCAGATGGGTTTTCTGGTAGTCCAGGCAAGGTGTTCAATTGCTTAATGTCTTCTGCCTCTGCAGCAGCTATGCCAAAAGCCCACCTGAGTCCCTTTGGGTCTCTGTAACATCTGTTCCGGAGGAAGTCTATGCCCAGAATACACAGGGCCTCTGGGCTGCTCACAATGGATGTTTCTGCTGCTCCTTCCCAGTCAGGCTCACCTCGGCTCCCACCAGGGTCAATTGCTGCGATCTCCCCATCACCCCGGCAATGGAAACAGGTTCTGCCCCCACGTGTCCCGATGGCATTAGGGTACATTGCACATGAGTATCAGCTAAGGCTTTATATTTTTGTGGTTCTGATGTGCCAGGCCATCGGATCCACACCATCCAGAAGATCCAGTTTTCCAGTGCCTCTTCCTGGCTAGAGGCAGGGCCCCTCTAACCCTGGTTATTATTTCTTTCCTGGCCGTATATGGTAGAGGTACCTTCAAGGGGATCTGACAGATCATACCCGGGAGCTTGGTCATGGGAGGCTGAGGCTACCTTCACTTTACTGGAATTCCCTTGGTTAGTGTTTCCCTCCTTGAGTGGATGCACCCGCGCTGCCAGGACAGAAGTGGGTTTCCCATCCCACCTTTCTGTGTCTTCCCCATGGTCGCACAGAAAGAATCACAGGCCAGCCCATGGGCTGTACCCTCTCTCGCTAGCTGGGGGATGTTGGGCTCTAACTTCGGGGCCTGTGACTTGCATGGGTGCTGCTCTGATCTTCCTCACTGTCCTGGTTCAGGGAAAATTTGGGAAAGAACCTCCAAAGGGGTTCCTCTAGGAAACAGATTCAATCGGCACCTCTCCCCAACTGGTTCAGGAAAAAATACCCCTTTGGTGGAAAATGGAAAAAACTCTTTATTAAGCAAGAAAATCTAAAGAATATTAAACAATAAAACTTCTTGCTGCTCCAAAAGAGAGATGAACTCAGAAAGTCCCCTCCCTGGGCTGCAGTTTGGCTCACTTAGTCTCTTATCAGTCCCTCCGGCACTGGAAATGCTGCGGCCCAGGCTGGGCCTGGTGGGCCACAGGTGTGAGCTGCTGTTGCTCTTCTGTGTGCTCAGTCCAGAGCAGGTTTGAGCAGGTCTGAAGAAAAGGAAAAGCCACAGTCCAGGGAACTTCTTTGCCTCAGCTAGCTAAAACTAACTAAAAGCAAAGGACATCTCTGAGGGTAAGTGAGCCGATGCAGGGTATTTTCCTGGCAGGTGGGTTTAGTCTCCACAAGCTGTTGCCCAAGCATGCGGAGACCACAGGGAACCCTCCTGATCCAAGGGGATCTTCACCATCACTCCCTTGGATCCTCACTCTTCCCCAAAAGGTTGGGGCATCCCCTGAGGGTACCCTCCACTCATCAGGAGGGTGCTTTTCTAGTCTCTTTCTTACCCAAAGCTGGGCTCTCCCCCAAAAGGCTGGGGTATCCCATGAGGGCTGAGAGAGTAGAAAAGACAAGAATAGGGCAGCAATTTTCCATCAAACAATGACACGTTTATAAGAATAGGGGAGAATCTAATATTTTGCAAGAAGTTCCTGACATCCATGCACCTTGTTGAAATCCAGCTGCGTCGGGCTCCTCCCCTGTAAGTTCCCCTGTGGCTTCTGTGAAGCTCCCTGTACCCTCTGTCCCTTGGACTTCCCAAAACCCTACCCTATCCTCCCTTGGGGATGGTGTTGGCCACAGCACCCCAAGCGCCCTGCCGGACGCTGTTCAGAGCTCTCGAGGGAACTGCAGTGCACCCGGCACTCCTTTCCAAGGTGGCGCTGGCCACGCTGCTTGGAACCCCCTTTCCTGCCTTGACCTTTCTTCTCCAGCCCCAAGTTTCCCTCCAGCCGCCCGCCTTCTGCAGAGGCCCCTGCACGAATCGCCTGTGGGGGCCAGTGCCCTTTGTTGGAAGGTGGGGTTGGACCATCCCCATTTCTTATTCCGGCTCCTCCTCTGGGGGGAGGATCACCTATGGGGCCTCCTGTCAGGGGACCCTCCTTCTTGGGAGATCACCCTCTTTTATGGAGGGACCTCTTCAGAGGAAGGTGGAGCTGGAAACCCGCACCTGGAATCCTCCATTTTGTCTCTCCCTAGGATGGCGGCGCCCAGGTCCGTCCCCTTACCGATACCCCATAACACTTGTGGCAGTCACCAAAGTAATCAGATTTCTTCTTATGATCTAAATCAATTATGAATTCAATTGGTATTTAATTTTTGGAAGAATCTCCCCAAAGCCCTTGACCCTTCAAAGCCTTTGTGGAAACTGTTCAAGATCATTAACCTACAAGTTTTCACAGCTGAGATAAATGAAAAAAGGAGCCAAAAAGATCAGTTTAAAACATGTTTTAAGTATAGAAAAAAGAGACATGAAGCAAGTGTTTGCCCATCAAAGTCAAAAATTTGATTCACCTGTAAAAAGAAAGATCACACATGAAAAACTGTCCAAATTACAAAAAAAAAGCCCTACTATCATCATAATGAAAATAAAAATAAACAATTGAATGAATATAAGAACAAAATTATTCAAGAGTGACTGCCCAAGTTCCCCATCTATTTCCTTAATTATACCCTACCAAATGTTCCTTTTAATTTCAATATTGTTTTAAAGTTTTCACAGTATGCTTTGGAAAAAGAGTTCATTAATTTACCTGTAGGCTTTATTTAAACTTCATGATATTTGTTGATTTTTCTTTAACCATTTTCCCACATTTCCAACTAAATTTCTTGACTAAAAAATTGTTCATTATATTCTTGATACTTTAAAATAATCTGCTTGTTAAATTATATATTATAGAGAGAGGAATCATTCTGTCCAGTTAATACCCACAGTTGCATAAAATAACATGAGCAAGACCACATCTCCATTCGCTGATCACATCCTACAAGAGGAGTGACCTCCAAAATCACTTTCAAACCCCAGAAAATGCAGATTCCTCGGAGATTCATGCTTCAAGCTCAGTCTTACTTCAAGATAATTCCACTGCAATTCCTCCCCCCGACCCTGATTCCGAATATAATAACTTTGTACATTTTATATTAAATTTCTTATGCGAAGAAGATCCTTACCCCATGCGTTATGGTCACAAGTAGTTCATTTTTTCCTGATAATTTTTTAATTCTTTTCTGTTGCTGTAATAATTTGTCATATGCTAAAATCTGTTATATGATAGATTATGTATATGATATGTTACATAATAGATTCATAAATTTGTTTTGAACCCCAGAACTCTCCTCCCTTTTGTACAAAGAAACAGGGAGATGTTGTGGTGTGTTTTGCTTTGAATCCAAGGTTGTCCCCCGTTCTCCTGCCTAATCCACTTCCTTCCCAGTTGCCAATTTTCCCAAGCCCTTCCCTAACCTCCTCCCTTCCATGCTGTCAATCCTCCCTATCCCTACTCCTGTCTCTAGAGAGTTTGGTGTCTGTCTTGTTGTCCTCGATACCCCACTCCTTACTTTGTGTTATTTCCCTCCCCCCCATTTTCCCTGATAGGCTCATAGGCTATTTGCCCCACCTTATATTCCTCCCTTACCATATCTCACTGGTTCACTTTCCTACACCCACCTCCTGAGTTGCTGTATAAAAACTTCTGTTCACCCCCTGCCAGTCTTGTCGGGGAGCCCAGGAATAAATCCATCTTGTTCTACACCAAGACCCGTGTCATCGCTGTCTGTCCCTGCGCCGGACCTGCCGATAGCTGGGAATTGCAGAGCTCGCAGGGGGACGGTCGCGCCCCTGCCGCAGCCGCCCAGCACGCCCCGCACAGCGCGCTGCAACACTCCTGGTTAGGTGGAGAAGTCCGAGCTGAGCGCAAAGGTGCAGATGGAGCAGCCGTGCACCAAAATGCTCGGTGGGAAGGATGATCCAGGACCCATAGGCCTGGCAGCCTGAGCTTGCTCCAGGGGAAGGCCTTGGAGCAGATCCTCCTGAGTGCCATCCCACGGCACGTGCAGGGAACCGGGGCATCTGTGGGAGGGTGGGAAACTCTGCAGAGGGACGAGAGATCTGGGGCTCCTGGCAGGGTGTTGAGGGCTTCTGTGCAGGAGTTTGGGGGGGTTGGTGTTGGTGGGTGTTGGGGAAGCTTTCCTGAACTGAGGATTCTTACTTGCCAGATTCTTCTGTGCCTTCGCTGCTAAGGTTTTTTTTGTGCTGAAGGCAATAACTTGAATGAGAAAATAATTTCAGCATGGAGTAAGAGCTTCTGACAGAGACCAAGTGTTGCCAGCAGTTGCTCCAGGTGTTCCTGCCAACAGCCCCTGCAGGCAGGAACACAGTCCCCAGTGCACCTGGGCTTTGGCTCCCTCTGGCACAGAAGCCCCCCAGGGGCACAGGTCTCTGGGGCAGGAGATGGCACCAGCCCTGCCAGGGCTCAGGGGCTGGCAGGTCTGCTTGGGCAGGGACTCTGCCTCACCTGCTGGTGTCAGCGTTCCCCGGGCCCCAGGGCTCAGAGCAGCATTCCTGCCCTGGCCCACAGTTCCTTGTCCGTGTCACACCCGTGGGATTGGGATGGCCACCAGCCAGGACGTGTCCCAAGGAGGCCGTGCCAGCTTCTGTGGAAGGCCCTGTGCCCTTCCCAGCGTGGCTGCATTGGCAGCCCTGGGGGCTCCTTCTGCTGCCCTGAGCCTGCAGAGCAGAGCAGCGTTTGCTGATGGTCTGAGCCGTTCCTAAAGACTCTGTTAGTCTGTCTTGGACACTTGGGGTGAGGGATTCCTTCCAACCTGAGCCATTTTGGGTGGGCTGGGGGTGCCCCTGGGCAGGGGGCAGCATGTGCAGGGGCCCTTTGTGACACACTGCAGCATGGTCACTATGGCATGGAACAGCGTGTCAAAGGGCCCTTTGTGACACGTGGTGACATAGGAGCTGCTGGTGACAAGGCCACACCACAGTGCTCCGAGCACGTGACAGGACAGGACGGGACAGAGCAGTGCTGTGAGGAGCCCCCGCACAGCGCACTCATTCGTGTCTGACCCAGAGCTTTTCTGAGGTGTTATTCCTGCAGCTGACCTCGAGGCCAGACCACAGGACTTGCTGACCCGTGGCCTTCCCGAGGCTTCTCTTCTGCAGGTGCCCTCGAGGGCAGAGCGTGGGACTTGGTGCCCTGGAGGCATCTCCCATCCCTGCTGCCAGTGCCCTTGAGGCCAGAGCACAGTCCTTGACAGGAGTCTCCCGTGCTTGTGGCAGGATTCGTCGAGACCGGACTGCAGGACTTGCTGTCCTGAGCCTTCCTGAGGCTTCTCTCTTGAAGGTGCCTTCCAGGCACAACTGCAAGACTTGCTGGCTCGGAGCTTTTCCGAGGCATCTCTCCTGCAAGTAGCCACAAATCCAGCAACTGACATGGAGCAGAGACCTCCAAGAGTGCCCAAGCTGGCCTGGGTGGAGGAAGAGGAAGAAGGCCCTGGACCAGCCCCTGCACAGGAGACTGAAGAAGTGGTGCCATCCAAGCAGCTGCAGGAGGGTGAGTGGCAGAGCTGGGCTGCTGGGCTGCAGGGCTGGTGGCTGCAGCCATCTTGGCCACATCCCATCCCATCCCATCCCATCCCATCCCATCCCATCCCATCCCATCCCATCCCATCCCATCCCATCCCATCCCATCCCATCCCCTGGGGCCATGCCCATGGACAGGATGGAATAGGGGCCGGGCAGACACCCCACAGCCGTGCTCCGTGCCCTGGGCCGTCGCGGGGCTGTCCTGCCTGGGCAGCGCAGGGCTGGGCTGTGTTCTCCGGCCTCTCCTGCAGCCCCTCAGCTCGGGCTGCGCTCGCTCTTTGCCAGGTGCAGCCGTGCAGCGCACACGAGAGCAGAAACGCACCCATGGCCGCTTCCGCAGAACAGCGCAGGTACCTGCAGCCATCCCCACCTGGGCTGGGCCTGCATGCACCGCTCAGCCAAACACCAAGCTTGGAGCATTCCGTGGAACATCCCTGGCTTTCTGCCCTTCTCCTACAGCTGGTTTGCAAATTCATCAAGAGGATTCGGGAGGAAGAGACCGCCATGGGCACAGGGCTCAGAGCATATGCACCCATCTTCAAAACCAAGACCTCTGCTGCCCTGGCTGATATGCTGGTAGAGGAGGGGTTTTCCAATCCAAAGCAAGTAAGCAGTCTGTGGCCAGGGTTTGATCCTCCCAGGAATTGCTTGGCCTCCCAAGCCACGCCTGCTGCTCCATGGAAGCCTTTGAGGCCATGGCAGTGTGGTGGCAAGGGAAGCACTCCTCTGGAGGCTTTCCAAGTCTCCCCTGCCTTCTCCAGGTGCCCGCCATGGTGAGGTACATCCACCAGTGGCTCGAGGCCAACCAGTTTGCTGAGCACAGGCTGAACAGGACCCTGCTGGATCTCACCGAAGAACGGCCCGCTGACGTAGTAATGACACTCCTGCGTGTGGCCCCATCCTGTGACAGGTATGGGGCCCACCTGCCCAGAGGGCTCAGGGCTCCCCAGCCCATCAGCCTGCACAGCCTGTCCCAGGTGTCTGACCAACAGAGAGTCCCAGGGCCCTCTGGCTGCTCCCTCTGCTAGCCCTGGCACGTCAGCCCCCGAGCCTGCTGCCATGTTCCCTCGCTGCCCCTCAGGGGCCTGTCCCCACAGGGCTGGGCTGCCTGGCTGCTGCTGGTGAGGGGCAGTGGGCAGAGGCAGAGCTGGCAGCCAGCTCAGCTCCCCACTGCTGCCCAGGCCACGGTGCTGTGTCTCAGACTCCCCTGAGATGGAGCTCTGACCCCACAGAGCTGCTTTGACCATGTGGAAGAGCATCATGTGCTCGGTGAGGACTGCAGAACTGGCCATGCTCGTACTCCTCGATGTGCTGGGGAGCTGGCCAGAGCACAGCACATGCACCTCCGATGGGGACAAATCGGGTGTCTTTGTCCTGGCTGTGAGTTTCTGCCTTTGCTGGCCCCAAGGCTATCTCTCCAGCAGTTCTCCATCCTCCCTCCCCCACGGCGTCTCCCTGCCTCAGGCGCTGGGCTGAAACCTGGCCTCGGGGCAGCTCCAGGGCCACCAGGCCCGCTGCTCCCCCTGCGTCTCTCCGGGCCTCTCCCTCCTGTGCTCGGGCCCTGCCACACGGACACCTCGGCACTGAGCCCTGTCTCAGGGTGCTTTGTCCTTTGCAGGCAACTGTGGTGATATGGAAGATCCTCCAGCTGCCCTGTGTCCCACATATGGTGACCGTCTATCTCCCCCACCTATTTGTGCATCTGCTCTTCCAAGTTCTCTTCAGCACTCTGGATATGCCAGAGGAGGTCGATACCTTCTGGAAGGGATGCCAGCAGCAATATGGCCTTGCCACCAGCCCCAACAGGTGCTCCATGCCAGTCCTCCTGTCCTTGTCACATTCCTGGGCAGGAGCCAGTGCTCCCAGCGTGACCTGGCCTTTGCTCTGCACACAGGTTTGCAGTGCAGACCCTGAAGTCCCTGCTCTGCGAAATGCAGCACGAGGATGCGGTGGTGGCAATGGAACACAAGTGTGGCTGGGACAAGCTGCTGTGTGCTGACACCTACCACCATGCCGTGGGTCTGCTGGCCAAGTGAGATCCCCCTTCTCCCCGCTGCCTCCGACATTTGTGCTCTGTGCCTGGGGTGCCCCACACAGTCCCTGGGGCCATGGGCCAGAGGGCCTTGTCACCGAGGGACAGCCAAGCAGACTGGAAAAGGCTGGGAGAGGAGGGTGCCCACAAGGCGCCACCTCCCAAATAGCCCAGGGGCCCTTGCAGGATGCTGGGGAAAGACCAGACCTCTGTGAGTCAGTCCTGGGAGAGGTTTGTCCCCCTGGCCCACAGTCTTGGTTACTTTGTCTCCTGCCAGGGAGATGTCCTGTGTCTCCATCCCCTTGTGCTCCCGGATCGCTCGCTACCTGCTCCGGCTGCTCAGCGCACAGGAGCCACGCTGGGAGCTGCCCGCCTTGGCGTTCTTTGTGGAGGTGAGCCTGAGGGCCAGCGCTGCCTCGCTCAGCTGCCTCCCGGCTCTCTGCCCTCTCGTAGCTGCAGCTGCCTGGGACGGAGCCCGCGCCCTGTGCTGCTGCCTGGGCTCAGCCCTGTGCGGTTCTGGGCTCCTGCTGCCCGGTCCCCTGTCACTGCCCTGTGCCTTTCAGGTCCTCAAGTGCCTGGACATGAGTGAACGCGGTGCTGACAGAGTCCTGCAAGTCTTGTCAAGGCACCTGCGGAGCGGGTGCAGGGAGAAGCGTCACCTGGTGCTCAGGGCCCTTCTGGATCTCATCAATGATCCCTTGATGGTGAGAAGGGGGCAGGGGCTGAGGCTGTGCTCGGGAATGCAGTCACTTGGGCTTGGCTGGGCTTTGGGCACTGGGCCAGCTGCTCCCAGCTCTCCTGCCTCCTGCTTCAGCTGCCCAAGTGCTTCGGAACAGCCCTTTGGCCTCTAGGCCCTGCGGCAGCAGGATGGCCTTTCACAAACTTGTGTTCCGCACAGAGCAAAAAAATGTGGAGCCTGACTGAAGGTCTTGTGGAGCTCCTGTGGGACGCAGATGGAGAGATAGTTAGCATGACAGCCACGCTCCTCAACTTTATCATCTTGGACAAGGACATGCTGATACCCAGCCCCATCGCACTGCAGCTGGTTGAGGCGCTCCTGCCACTCCTTGACCACGTAAGGCTCCCTGCCCCCAGCCATGGCCACTGGCTGCTGCTCGGACACTTTGTGCCCTGCAGATTTGCAGGCACCATGCTGAGCCCCATACAGCCAATGCTGAGGTCTTTTTCCTTCCCTTCATACAGGACAATGGCCAGGTGAAGCTGCTCTCCATAGTGCTCCTTGGAACACTGGTGACTCATCCACAGGAAAAGGAAAAAGAGGCCCTGATGACACATGTGCACCAGAGCCTGCTGCCACTCTTCTTCCACTGCCATGATGAGAATCAGCGAGTGGCACAGGTGAGGACTCCTGTGCTGCTGCTGTTCCCCTGGGAGGGGCTGGGCTGGCCCTGCCCTGGCGCCTCGCAGGCTGCAGCCTCCTCCAGGCCCTGGCACAGGGACACAGGTCCTGCGCCCTGGGCTCTGGGGCCATCTCTGCGTCTCTGCTGCTCTCCAGGCTTCTCAGGAAACGCTGCTTGGTGCGGCCGAGTTCCTGAAGAGGAGTGAACTTCAAAAACTGGTGAAGAGCAAGAAGCTGTGGAAGTTCACCGAGTGGCTGGTAAGGAGGGCCGGGAAGCCACAGCCCCAGCCTGGAGCAGCCCCTGAGCGCGGTGCTCGGTGTGCGGGCTGGCAGCTGTGCCCCTGCCCGCTGCTGCAGCCCGAGGCCGCGCGGGCTCTGCTCCAGGCTCCTGCGGCCCCAGCCGGGTGCCCATGGAGCCCCGGCCTGGGGGGCTGCGGGGCGGCACCGCAGCTCCCCGGGCAGCAGCCGGCCCTCTGCCCCTCCAGAGCCCGGCGCCGGCGGCTGCTGGCCGCGCCTCAGGGCTGTGCGGGCAGGGCAGGCCGGGGCTGGTGTGGGGAGCGCCCGGCCCAGGGGCTGAGCCCGCGCCAACCCTTCCCTGCTGCCACTCTCTGCAGCTGGCAGAGGACAGGAGCAGAGTGGCCGAGCACCTGCGCCGGGCCCTGCCCTACCTGCGGAACCTCCAGGAGCCCCTGCGAGAGGCGGCCGTCAGGTTCATGGGTGAGCCACGAGCCCGGGCTCCCTCCCCGCCCCGCCGCAGCTCGGCCCCAGCCCCGGCTGCCGCCCCTGCAGCGCCACCCGGGCCGGTGCCGCGGAGCCCCGCCTGCCCTGAGCGCTGCTGCCGCCCTCTCCAGCCGTGCCCTGGGGCGGCAGCGAGCGGCGAGGGCCCGGCCCGAGCCCTGCCGGGCCAGGAGGCCATGTGGGCACAGGGCTGGCGGCGCCGCTGGCAGGGAGCTGTGCCCTGGGCTGACAGGCTCTGTGTTCCCAGGGACGGCCGGGCGGCACCTGAGGGGGAGGAATGAAGAGCTCCAGATCATCTCTGAGGGTGAGCGAGGGCAGCGGGCTGCCAGCGGGGGCTGCCGGGGGAGCTGCGAGCCCTGCCCCGGCTGCGGAGGGCTCTGCTCCCTGTGCGGACCAGGGCCGGCGTGGGCAGAGCACACAGAGCTTTCAGGGCACCTGGGGCATTCGTGGCCAGCAGCTTCGGGCTGATCCAGCTGGTCCCTGCTCCCTGCTGGCCATGGCCAGAGCCGGCTGGGATGGCCCTGGCACAGAGTCCCCTCGGGTCCCCTCAGATGTGGGAACTGACCATGGCTCTGTTCCTCTCTCTTTCAGCCCTTGAAGGAATGGCAAATGACATCAGTGTCGCCATCAGAAGCCTGGCAGTTCAAACATTGTATGTCCTGCAGGCAGTAGAGCGAGCTCGATATTCCATCATCGACAACATGCATGATCGGCTCTGCAGGGCATGGGGGAGATGGCCTCGTCTGTGGGGGCTCGGCTGGCTGCGCTGCTGGAGCTCTGCAGAGAGCTGATCCCTGAGGCTCTGTCTACTGGGGCCACCTGAGCCCGCAGGAATGCTTCATTTATTCAAGATTGTTCTTTCCTTCTTTTTGTTTTTCTTTAGCATATAAATATAGGATGTGTTGTAATAGACAGACTGCCAGGATCTTTCTTTTGCTGCCCAGGTTCTGCAGGGTCTAGGGGAAGAGGGAGAAAAGGGTTCCTGGGCTCAGCAAGCTGCCCAGGTATTCAGGGTTGCAGGGAAAATGGCCAGAAGCCCCTTGGCCTTTGGTGGCTCTGCTGAAGCCTTTGTGCTGCCCACAGAGCAGATGGGCAGGGGCTGGAGCTGTGGGGATCTCTGTGAGAGTGGTGCCTGGAGATGGCCACAAGCCCTGTCCCAGCCAGGAAGCGCCATCCGTGTCCTCCTGCCCGTGTGTTGCTGGCTGGATTGCTGAGGGCTCCCAGGTGCCTCTTGGTGGGGCTCCTCTGGAGCTCCTGTGGGGCTGTGGCGCTGCAGCCGGGCAGGTTGGCCGGGCTGGGGAGACCCTGAGGGGACGGGACCACGAAGGGATGAGGGGCTGCGGAAGCCCTGACAGGACAAGGCAGTGGGAAGGCACAGGGGGGACACGTGAGGAAGTGGGTAACATTGGCTCAGGGAGGAAAGTGGGTTGGAGCCAAAGAGACCACTCACCCCGATGTTGGTGTGGCAAACAGAGCACGTTTATTCCCAAACCCTTCCTTCCAAAGGGCCTTTGAAATACCCAGTCTGGATGCTTTCACTGAAATAAATGGGCCAGGAGACCTGCTCCTTTTTAAGGCCTTTATTAATAGTGACCAGCTCTGGGTGGGGGCCCGTGGGGTCGTGCACACCACCGCTGCTCCCACTTGGCGACGCTGAGGAGGAGGAGATCGGGTCTGCTAGGCAGCAGAACCGGGGATTCCGTCCTCTCGGGCGTGCCCAGGAAGGCAATTTGCGGCTCATTGCCTGGGGTCCTGATTCCGCAGTCGCACTGTTTACATTAGGGCGGTGTTCCGGTTTGAAAGTAAAACCAGTGAGAGACTCTAAGTCAGAAATACAATTTATTGGGAAAAGGGGAAAAGGACAAAAATACATGCAATAATACAAAGGGAAAGGCTACTGACAAAGTCAGAATACAACCTGGCCAGCGTGCTGGTAGCAGTTCGAATTGGAGCAGCTGCAGTCGTCCTGGGATGGCAGATGTAGTTGCTGTGTTTTCTCAGAGAACCTGTGAAAAGGCTCTCCTCTGTCTAGAAATCTCCACTTTTATCCAGGTGGGAATGCCTAGCTCCTCCCCTTGGGCAGAGCATCTCACAATGGGTTATTATGAGTCACAAGGTGTGTCCTTAATTACCTCCTCCTCCTGCACAGTGTTATTTCTGAGTCATGTGGCCAGGCATTGATGGGGCCATTAACAGCAGATAAGGAAAACTACCCCAAGGCAACTCCTACTCAGATGGGAATTGGAAAATGTTTTGTTTTTAAATCTTGGACATTATCCACCCCTTTTTCTATTTCTATCTTCGTCATGATGAAACCTTACACATAGTTCTTACTTAAGACTTAATTTCCCTGTGGTACACAACGGGTTTCCCCATCTTTCTGCATTACCCACCAAGTATAACCGGGTCCTTGAGCAAAAACAATTCCACGGACGGGTTTGTCTTTGCCTGGGGTGGGATTAATCCAAACAGTCTTTCCTAAAATACCTTTCATATGTACCACAGGGAGTTTATCTCCATCCACTGTCTGCAAGGGTTCAGATTGGGCAGGACCAGCTCGGTTGATGGACCCTTGGGTGTTGACTATCTAGGTAACTTTAGCCAAGTTCAGTTCTCAATTCTTGAAAGTTCCCCCACCGTGTGCCTTTAGGGTGGTCTTAAGCAGTCCATTGCATCGTTCAACTTTCTCGGCAGCTGGAGCATGATAGGGGATATGATATATCCACTCAATCCCATGTTCTCTGGCCCAGGTGTTGATGAGGCCATTCTTGAAATGTGTTCCATTATCTGACAATTCTCTCAGGGGTGCCGTGTCTCCACAAGACCTGTTTTTCTAGGCTTAAGATGGTGTTCCGGGCAGTGGCATGAGGCACATGGTAGGTTTCCAACCATCCTGTGGTTGCTTCCATCATGGTCAGTACATAGTGCTTGCCTTGTCGGGTTTGGGGAAGCGTGATGTAGTCAATTTGCTAAGCTTCCCCATACCTGTATTTCAACCATCACCCACCGTACCACAGAGGCTTCACCCGTTTGGCCTGTTTGATTGCAGCGCAGGTCTCGCAGTCATGCATGACCTGTGAGATGTTGTCCATAGTAAGGTCCACCCCTCGGTCTCGTGCCCATCGGTATGTTGCGTCTCTCCCCTGATGACCAGAAGCGTCATGGGCCCAACGAGCTAGGAATAGTTTTCCCTTATGCTGCTAATCTAGGTCTTGTGATATTTTCACTTTTGCAGCTCGGTCTACCTGTTCGTTTTTGTGATGCTCCTCAGTAGCTCGACTCTTGGGTATGTGTGCATCCACGTGTCAAATCTTCACGGTCAGCTTTTCTCCTCGGGAATCAATGTCCTGCCAGATCTCGGCGGCCCAGGTGATTTTCCCTCTGCGCTGCCAGTTAGCCTTCTTCCAGCGACTTAGCCATCCCCACAGAGCATTAGCTATCGTCCATGAGTCGGTGTAGAGATAGAGCCTCAACTACTTCTCTCGCTCAGCAATATCTAAAGCCAGCTGGACAGCTTTAAGCTCTGCAAGCTGACTTGATCTACCTTGTTCTTCAATAGCTTGTGCTACTTGTCTTGTGCGGCTCTACACTGCAGCTTTCCATTTCCGGCTAGTGCCTATGATTCGGCAGGAACTATCTGTAAAAAGGGCATATTGTCTTTCAGTTTCTGGTAGCTCATTATATGGTGGGGCCTCCTCAGCACGTGCCACTTGCTCCTCTTCTTCAGAAGACAATCTAAAAGTCTCCCCCTCAGGCCAGTTTGTTATAATTTCCAGAATCCCAGGGCGATTCGGATTTCCAATACGGGCGCGCTGAGTGATGAGGGCAATCCATTTACTCCATGTGGCATCAGTGGCATGATGTGTAGAAGGAACCTTTCCTTTAACATCTAGCCCAGCACTGGTAGTCGGGGTGCCAGAAGCAGCTGTGTTTCAGTGCCAATTACTTCTGAGGCAGCTTGAACTCCTTCATAGGCAGCTAAGATTTCCTTCTCTGTGGGAGTGTAGTTTGCTTCAGAGCCTTTGTAGCTCCGGCTCCAAAATCTCAGTGGTCGACCCCGAGTCTCCCCAGGCACCTTCTGCCAAAGGCTCTAGGACAAACCATGGTTCCCGGCTGCAGAGTAGAGCACGTTCTTGACCTCTGGTCCTGTCCTAACTGGGCCAAGGGCTACAGCATGAGCGATCTCCTGCTTGATCTGGGTGAAGGCTTGTTGCTGCTCAGGGCCCCAGTGGAAATCATTCTTTTTTCGGGTGCCCAGGTAGAGAGGGCTCACAATCTGGCTGTACTCAGGAATGTGCATCCTCCAAAAGCCTATGGCACCTAGGAAAGCTTGTGTCTCTTTCTTCTTGGTAGGTGGAGACATAGCGGTGATCTTGTCGATTATTTTTGTCGGGATCTGACGACATCCATCTTGCCACTTGACTCCTAGAAACTGAATTTCTTGAGCTGGTCCCTTAACCTTGCTTCGTTTAATGGCAAAAACCAGCTTTTAGTAAAATCTGGATAATTTTTTATCCTTTTTCGAAGACTTCCCCTGCTGTGCTCCCCCACACAATGATGTCATTGATATACTGTAGAAGTTTGGAAGACTTGTTCTTTTCCAGTGCAGCCTGGATCAGTCCATGGCAGATGGTGGGACTCTGTTTCCACCCCTGGGGCAGTCGGTTCCAGTTGTACTGCACTCCCTTCCAGGTGAAGGCAAACTGAGGTCTGCATTCCGTTGCCAAAGGAATGGAAAAGAAGGCATTTGCAACGTCAATGGTTGCATACCACTTTGCTGCCTTGGACTCCAGCTCGTACTGAAGCTCCAACATGTCTGGCATGGCAGCGCTCAGTGGTGGTGTAACCTCATTCAGGCCGCGGTAGTCCACCGTCAGTCTCCATTCCCCACTGGACTTGCACCCTGGCCATATAGGGCTGTTGAAAGGTGAATGGGCCTTGCTGACCACCCCTTGGCTCTCCAATTTACGAATCATCTCATGGATGGGGGTCACAGAGTCTCTGCTGGTACGATATTGCCGACGGTGCATTGTTGTCATGGCAATTGGTACCTGCTGTTCTTCAACTCTCAGCAGTCCCACAGCAGAAGGGTCATCTGAGAGACCAGGCAAGGTATTCAGTTTCTGGATGTCTTCTGTCTCTACAGCAGCTATTCCAAAAGTCTAGCGATGTCTTTTTGGGTCTTTGAAATATCCATTTCTGAGATAGTCTATGCCAAGGATGCATGGGGCCTCTGGGCCAGTCACAATGGGGTGTTTCTGCCACCCGTTCCCAGTTAAACTCACTTCAGCCTCTAATACAGTAAGCTGCTGGGACCCTCCTGTTACCCCAGAAATAGAAATGGATTCTTCTCCTACATATCTTGATGGCATCAGGGTACATTGGGCACCGGTGTCAACCAAAGCTGTATATTTTTGTGGTTTAGATGTGCCAGGCCATCGAATCCACACGGTCCAATAGATCCGATTGTCCCTGTCCTCTACCTGGCTAGAGGCAGGGCCCCTCTATTCCTGGTCATGGTACACGTTGCTCTCTTCTGGTAAATAGGTTCTTGAGGTTCCTTCAAGAGGATCAGTTATATCATTATTCTTATATTGTCTGGAACTCTGTGTTTGAGAGACTGGAGCAGCATTGACTCTTTTTGTGTTAGGTGTTCTTTTTAGTTCACGTACTCGGGCTGCTAAGGAAGAGGTGGGTTTTCCATCCCACTTCTTCATGTCTTCTCCATGCTCTTGAAGAAAAAAACAGAGGTTTCCTAGTGGAGTGTATCCTCTCTCCTTGGCTTGGGAGCGCTGGCTTCTAATGGCAGAGATTCTTCTTGGTTCTGGTGGAATATGGTAGCCTTCTTCCTTAAGTTCTTTTTTCAGTTTCTTATGACTCTCTTCAATTAAGTCCCGAAGTCCCGGACTTGCTCAGCCAACCTTGTTTCCACGGACGAGACATGGGTACGAAATGGGGCAGTGACTGTATCCTCGTAAATTCTTAATTTATTGGCTAAGACGCCCACCCTGTCCTCACCTTCTCTCCACTGCAGTGTTGCCAGGTAACGAGAGTACATCTCTGGTCCAAGCCGTGCAAATCTCAACCACATTTGTGATGTGCACTGGACACAGTCTGGACTCTTAGGAAATATCTCGTCTTCTGCGAAAATTATCTCTAACACAGCCAATTCCCTCAGGCATCGGATACCTTGTTCCATGGTATTCCATTTTCCTTGGAGCACCTGGAGGTCTTCTTTACAAAGGTATCTGTCCCTCACACTTGCGAGCAGTCGCCGCCAGAGGCTGAGAGTTTCCTGGGTTCTCCCAATCCCCTGGTCAATGACTACATCCCGGGATAGTGATCCCAGTTGCCTGGCCTCACTTCCATCCAGAATGGTGTCATTGGCTGCAGCGTCCCAGATGCGGAGAAGCCAGGTCAGGATGGACTCATTTGTCTGGCGGGTGAATTCTCTCCGCAGGTCACGTAGCTCACCCAGGGATAAAGAGCGAGTGATGATCTCTGGTTCTGTCTCTTCCGCTGGGTGCGAGGGTCCTGCAGTGTCCTCATCAGTCACTATGCGGACTGATTTGCTCCTCGATTTCTTCTTCTGAACAGGGGCAACCACTATGGGTTCAGGTTGCTCTGGTTTGGTGATGGTTTGTGTGGAGATGCTGATGGTGCTTTCGGTTCCTTCCTCCTCTGTGCTGGTCTGTGTAGATATAGACACTTTTGCTTTGCTTTTTGTTTTTTCCTCCATGACAGTCTGCGTAGACACGGACACTCTTGTTTTCTTTTTGGTTCCTTCTTTCTCTATGGCAGCCTGCGTTGACATGGATGCTGTTGTGGTATTCTGTACAGGCACGGACACTGCTGCTTTGCTTTTTGTTTCCTCTTCCTCAAGAAGACGCTGCACCACACTATGTAGTGTTTTGTTTTTAAGCATGTTGCAGATTGTGCAGAGAAGACAAAGAAGAACTAACAACAACATTATGCTGTCCTTGGCATCCAGAGGAAACTTAACATTTTCAAAAGCTGCTGTGTCAAGCCTGAAAGGTTTGAAAACATCAATCTTTACCCCTCCCCCCAGGGGCTGGGTGAGATTGCCGAGGCCCCAAACGTAGCAGCCTAGATTAGGACAAGCAAACAGAATTGAGTACATATTCCAAATCATGTTCATTGCCTCAGAGGTCATAATGCAATAGACATAGTAGACCAATAAAGCAATTTTTATACCATACCCTGGTCTACTCATGAGCATTACAATTGCCAAATAATTCCCCACATTCGGGAAAATATGGAGAGCTAGGTATAAGACCCAAAAAAGCATGTTAATCATCATAGTGAATAGGTACCCTCTACAATACAAGATTGTAATTCTGACTTCTCTCAGTACTTTCTTGCCCCACATTGGGCACCAAAAATATGTTCTGGTTTGAAAGTAAAACCAGTGAGAGACTCTAAGTCAGAAATACAATTTATTGGGAAAAGGGGAAAAGGACAAAAATACATGCAATAATACAAAGGGAAAGGCTACTGACAAAGTCAGAATACAACCTGGCCAGCGTGCTGGTAGCAGTTCGAATTGGAGTAGCTGCAGTCCTCTTGGGATGGCAGATGTAGTTGCTGTGTTTTCTCAGAGAACCTGTGAAAAGGCTCTCCTCTGTCTAGAAATCTCCACTTTTATCCAGGTGGGAATGCCTAGCTCCTCCCCTTGGGCAGAGCATCTCACAATGGGTTATTATGAGTCACAAGGTGTGTCCTTAATTACCTCCTCCTCCTGGACAGTGTTATTTCTGAGTCATGTGGCCAGGCATTGATGGGGCCATTAACAGCAGATAAGGAAAACTGCCCCAAGGCAACTCCTACTCAGATAGTAATTGGAAAATGTTTTTTTTTAAAATCTTGGACAGGTGGCATGTCAGCGGCTACTCCGTGGGTCTGGCAATGTCCGGGACCTCTTGCCAATTGTCCGATCCGGGCCATGGCCCTGAATTTGGTGTGGCTCGTTGTCCTTGGGGCTCTTTTCAGGATTTTGCGCTCGGTTCGCGATTTGCATATTACCAGAGACGGCGCGGCCGCCATTTTGGGGAGCAGCGGCGGTAAAATCCCAGCGGTCACAAAGTGAAGGGCAAGCGGGGCAAGGGGGAATCAAAACAAGGGTGCACATAAGTCGATTTTAACGGGGTTTGAACAGTTAAGAGCATTTTAATTAACATTTTCAATATAAAACTGAATTTATTCATAACAGTCTGATCTCTGTGCCCCTTCAGATTCTGACCTGAGCAATGCCTGCAGCCTTGGGAGAGATGTGATGGGCCAGGCCCCTGTCAGTCAAACCAGGGCTGGTACATTCACCCCGTACAAGCCAGCCTGCACGGTGACACACGGCAACAGAGTGCGAGGCACAACTCCAGGAGCTCCCCGTGAACCTCAGCTCTGGGACCACTGTCTGCCCCAAGCTCCAGGGGCTGCAGTGGGAGCCCGGCTGGGCTCTGCCCTGGGACCATCCTGCAGGGACAGCTGCAAACCACCTGCAGCTTTGGGAATGGCATTAGTGCCTATGGTGGGGGGGAAGCTGCAAGTCCTTGACTGCTGTCTTGTGTTTCTGAGAAGAGGAAGGACATCTCGGAACTGGGGATGCTGTATTTGAGGTCAAGCGGGCAACTTTGTGGTGCGGGAGCTGTGTGGGCCAAAAGGACCCAGGGGTGTCAGTCAAGAGCAGCTGAAGTTGGGCCAGCACCTGCCCAGGTGTCCAGGAAGGCCAAGGATGCCCTGGCCTGTGTCAGCAGCAGTAGGGCTGCAGGAGCAGGGCAGTGACCATCCCCCTGGGCTGGGCAGCTCTGCGGCCATAGCTGGGAGTGCTGTGTCCACTTGTGGGCCCCTCTGAAGCAGAAAGTCCTTGAGGGGCTGGAGCATGTGCAGAGAAGGACACGGGAGCTGGGGAAGGCTGTGGAGTGCAAGGCCAAGGAGGAGGTGCTGAGGGAGCTTTAGCCTGGAAAACGGGAGGCTCATGAGGGACCTTCAGATCCACAGATCCGTACATGACAGTGCTCACCACAAGGGCTGTTTCCCTGCCAAACATGTGTCACTTCATCCAAGTGCTTTAGCCACCTGAGGAGGGGACACTTCCAACTTGTAGTTTGTTGGTTTGCTAGGAGGAGAAGCCCCGCCCATTTTCTCTCTTTCCAGCAAGTAAAGAGTCTCCTGCACAACCTTTCCTGCCCTTTTCATGCACTGCATGGGATTCTGATCCAGTTTGAGTTTTCCTTTTCTGCCACAGCAGTAACAAAGTCTGTGCTGGCTATCTCCTGCTTTTCCATTTCAAAGCTTTCAAAAGCTAAAAGCCGCATTGTGCAGAGGCACCGTTGCTTGCTGATGGCAGCCAGGGAGGACTATCAAATTCATAGAGTTCATCAAATAGAGTTCTGTTGAGTTAGCCCATTTTAATATGGTCGGAGAGACTTAGAGTCCCATCGCTAACAAAGTCGCTGATTTCTCTTTGGAAGTGGTGTTTGTGGATGCGAGGAGGAACGAGGTCATAAATGAGAGGTAACGGCCTGTCCCTCATGCTTCTCTCTTGCCGCAGATGGCAGAAGGAACAGCGGTTTCTGCCCCAGCTCCCTCTGCTCCTGGAGAAGAGGCCAAAGAGGGGCAAAATGAGCAAGACGACCACAAGCCGGCAGCTGTGGCAGCAGCAGAGCCAGATGGTACGTGCTGTGTACGTCTGGTTATTTCTTTTCTGAGGGTCGGTGTATTGAGTGCAGCTGTCAGCAGAGCTGTACCCAATGCTCCTCCTGAGTTTGGTGTCACAGGGCCATTAAGGACTCCCCAGAGGAAGTGCTGTGCTCCGAGGCAGCGAGAGCGCTCTGGGTGTTCCTGCTGCCTCTGGAGGCAGCTTGGACTGGCTTGGCTTTGCCTGAGATTTCCTCTCTGCTAAAGGCTGAAGCAGGGATTTTTCTTGCATCAGCAGAAGGCTGCGACCTAGCAAATCATCTAGGCAAGTCCTGCATGCTAGTGGCCAAACTGAAGATATTTTTTAGCTTCCTTAATTCCCATTAGAATCCTGACTTCCAACCAATCATCAGAGCTAAAAAAATCTTCACAGAAATTTAGTGTTTTTGGAGTTTTGTCTTTTTGGTTGGGGATTTTTTTGGGGGTCGGGGCAGGGGGAGGTGTGGATGTGTGTGGTTTTGTTTTGGTTTTGTGGGGTTGGTTTTGGTTTTGTGCTTTTTGTGGGGTTTTTGGTTTTGTTTGTTTGTGGGTGGTTTTTTTGGTGGAATTGCTTTTTCTCCATCCTGAAGGAGCTCTTCTGCCCCTCATGTCTTACTGATGTCATTTTTATGACATTTTTACATTGCTACTACTACTACATCTACAGTTTATTTTTTAATGAGAATGCCATATTTTTGTCAATAAGAACTACTTTGAAAGAGCTTTGGTTTCAAGGACGAACAGAGAGCAGGAGGTGTTTTCCATGTGTCCCCAAAGGAAAAACAGCTACTTTTATAACAATCAGTATTTCATATCCTAGTTTTATACTTCTAAAGATGTGTCCAAGAGACACATCGAAGTGGCATGAACAGAAAAAACTGTACTGCAGGCATTTCTCAGGAGACAGCCTCCAGCCCAGCCATGGTATATTCCTCAGATCCATGGCACTTTTTCATACCTGATTTCCACTCTTTCCCATGACTGTTAGAATCCTACCCATTGGCCCAAGCCCTGCTCACATCCGTCTCTAGGAAAACACATCAAGTCCTCTGGGATTCTGCAGCACAGCCCAATGGATCTGCTTCTTGCCTATAGCAGCTGCCAGTGCTGAGCTCTCAGATAAGACCTGGTGGGGCTGAGAGCAGAGCCCAGTGGATTCTGTGTCTGCCATCCCCTGTTGGGACAAAAAGGGCATTGATCTGCACCTCGGTGAGTCTGATCTCAAAGCCCATCCTGTTGTGTCCTGAATGGGGGCAACAGTTTGTACGGGGCTCAGGCTGCCTGTGGCTTCTTCCCATTGCTTGTCAGTGCTCATGCTTGAGCTTTGCCAGCCTGGCTGTGGTAGCTGCCCTGTCCCTGAGGGTTGGTGGGACTGCAGGGGCTGGAGCCTTCCTTGGCCCCAAGAGGGGTGTCTGTGAGCTCAGCCTGCTCATAAAGGGTGAGGTTCCTGATGCTGAAGGCCCCGTTGGAATTGGTTAGAGCGTGAGCTGCTCTGGTTTACACATGGAAAAGCATTGTTTTGGCTGAAAGGTGGAGAAGATGTGCTCCTCTCCTGGGAGTGCATACCCCTGTGCTTTGTTTCCTGTCAAGAGAACTCTTCCAAGGACTGTACAAAATCAGTCTCTGTGCCAGCCATCTGCACTGCAGGGCTGCCTGTCTTGTTGCTGTTGTTGTTGCTGTTGTTGTTGACCAGCTGACCACCCCCAGACACTGGGGCTGCCTTTTCTATCTCCTGGAAGCTGGGATCTCTGCTTTAAAGTGAGCATCTTGCATTTTGTTTCTTTCAGGGAAAATGGTGAATGTGGAAAATCCCAAGATGAAATACACTGAACTGGATATATTGGCAAGGGGTGAGTCCAGCCACAGTTACTTCTACAAAACCATGGGCCAGGTGTTTTGCTGGTGTATCAGGTGTTTCACTGGAATATCTGTCCAGCGTGAATTCAGGCCAGCTGCAAACGTGTTCAGATACTGGAGATAGATTGTCCAATGTATTCAGTACTGCTCAGAATTTGAGAGTGCGCTCAGAAAGCATTGTCAGAGACATCTCCATGCTGCCGAGGTCTTGCCTGCATCAAGGAACAGGACCTGGAAGATCTCCTTGTCTCTCAAGTGTGGGACAGCTCTGTGTTAACTTCTTTAGCATTTTTGTATGTCTCAAAATCACACTGCCATACTAATGAAAAAAGAAGAATCTTGCTTGCCTGAAAGAGCAAGCTACCCCCATCAAAGCTGTGAAATAACAGTTCTCAGGAACATTTCTTTCCCGTGGTTTGTGGAAGGAAATACTCCATGGTCAGGATAGGAATCACACAGTTTAGAAACTGAAACCCAAGATGAAAGAATAAATTCCATTTAGGGGCTGAGGCAGTAAACCCCAATGCTTCAGCAACTGGCCCAGGCACTGCCCATGCATTTGAGAGGAAAATGCATCATCTGCCTTCTGACAGAGCCCTCCTGCATCCTGCAAGTTTTAGGCATTTACAGCAGAGATCTCCTGTGTGGGCTGGCTTTCACTCTAAGAAATAAACAGCTTCTCTTTTCTCTGCTTCTCTTTTGTTTCTAGGACTTTTGGACATGTGGTTAGAGCACTCAACAAAGCCACAGGAGGAGAGGTAAATGTCAACAGCCCCCACAGACTCTGCTGCACTCGAGGGGCTTTCCCCTCTGGTGTGAGCAGCTGTGGCCAGAGCTTTGGGTAGAGCTGTGCTGAAAAGGCAAAAGAAGCACAGACTGATGCCAGCCTGCAAAATACATTTGGGACAGTCTTTGTCCTTCTGAGCTGCCAAAAAGAAGGCCCAGAGGGCAGCAGTTCATTTTGGAGAAGGATGTGCTCACTCGCTCTCAATGGCTAAAACAAAGGTGGTTCCTTAGAGAATCTCACTGCTCTTTGGGGCTACAGCTTCAGAGTCCTGAATTCGCATCTCTGCCTGCCAGCAAATGCATCTGAAAGTTACTGGTAGTTCCTTAGCCACCTGCAGTGCTGCACTTGGGAACTGCACATTGGGAGAGATCTGCAAGGCGTCCCTAAAAGCCATAGCCCAAGATGTATCCACAGAGGATTAAGGCATGGATTACTTCTTCTGAATCCCATACAAAGCAGCAGGGAGTGTGCTCAGAGGTTTGTGAGTGATAGCTGAGACACCACTGTTAGCAAGTGGACAAGGCAAAACCCCAGTGGCCCCGTGTCCTGTAACTGGCCCCAAGGGAGCGGAGCCATGGGCTGTTGCAATGTCAGTTCCAGTTACTGCAGTGCCTAATCCCGAGGCAGTTTGGCACAGCTCAGCTGCGTCATTGCAAAATCACTCGCTCCATGTGCCTTGTGGTCTTGTGCCACCAACTTCTCAAGTTACTGATTTTCAGTGTCATTTTAGGTGGCCATAAAGAAAATAAGACTTAAAGGATTGAAGAGGAAGCAAGTAACCGTTCATGAAATCAGTATCATGAAGAGGCATAGGAGTCCCAGTGTTGTGAATTATTTAGACAGGTGAGTGGTCATGGTTTTATCCCATGAATTTGTGTTTACATACAGCAAACATGAGTGGTTAAAAACCCACTTTGGTCACCTTTAGAAAGTAGAGCTGTTAATTATTATGTATTAATATTTCTCTACTCATCTCCAATGTCTGAGAAGAGAGTGCATCTTGTCTGCATGAGTCTTCCCTGGCACGCATAGTTTGAAAATTATTCAGAAATTATTCAAAACCTGGGTCAGCTGTATCTTACTAAATTAATACCCTCTAAGTTCACTGCCTCCACATATTTTTGGGATTAATTTTTAAAAGTTTCTTAAATGCCGATGAACCATCCTAAAGTGGATTTCCCTTGGATTGTTGCCCCTCTTTTCCATTACTATGCATGCCAGGAACACTAGGTGCTTATTTCCAGAAACACCATGCGTGACAGGCTTTTTATCTGGGCTGTTCCTAAACCACGCTTTTCACTTACTGGCCATCTAGGACATCTCCTTTTTCACAGCTGTTCTTTTCTCCTTGAGACTGCACAGATTGCAAACAACGCACGCCGAGAGGGAATGTCTATTGCTTTGATTCTGCCTTTGTCTCCAAGGGACGTGAAAACAAGAATCAAGCCCTGTCTTTTCCAAACAGCAATGTAGCCATGTATGTTCATCCCCATGCCCTTGTTTCCTTCTTTCAGCTACCTTCTGGGTGAGGAACTCTGGCTGGTCATGGAGTACATGGACGGAGGCACTCTGAGCAATGTCATCAGCAAGACCTGCCTGTGTGAAGGTGACATAGCATCCATCAGTCAGGAGGTCAGCAATCCCACCTGTGCTTCCAAGGGTTTGGGAAACAGGGGCTCAGAAGAGGAGAGGTTTCATGTATAAAGCTTTGCTTCTGCATTGTTAGTATGCTATGGGCAAGTAAAAGCATCTCCAGAGAAATGCCTGCCAGTGCCCTTGCACTCACTGTACTCTGTTCTTGTACTCTTATTTCCGGCTGTTGTATTCTCACTCTGCCTCTTGTATTTGCTGTTCTCCATCTTGCCTCCTTTAACTTTTGCCTCTCTTCACTTCATTCCTTGTTTGTAAAAGCAAAGCTGCTGGTAGCAGGATTTAAAATGAACAGCAAAGAAAAAAGGAGAGACTCATTTCTCTCAGTCCTCAGCTAAAAAGGACAGCAGTGCTTCTGAGCACATCCCCTGCAGCAGCAGCAGTCATCCTGGCTGCTTTGCAGGGACAGTGTACAACAGCAGCAGGTGCTGTTGCTCTTTCAAAAACTGACATGCCTTTCCTTAGAAAGGTCCTGCTCTGCAAGTGTTGGAGCAGCAACTCTTCCTCTCAATGGCCCTGCATTCTGCCATTGCTCGCCATTCCCCTGCAGAGAGCATCTTTTAGATTCTTTGTTTCTTTTCTTGTGCGATGAAATCACACCGCTAATTTTTGCTCTCCTGTTTGTGTTTTCTATCTCAGTGCCTGCAAGGACTGGATTTTCTTCACTCAAACCACGGGATCCACCGAAATGTGCAGAGCAGCAACATCCTTTTTGGAACCGACGGCTCTGTCAAGCGGGGTCAGTATATCCTTGGTCAGGTGCAGCGTTCAGGGATGTGGGGATGTGGGGTGAGGGGCTGCTTTGAGTGACTGCCAGCTCCCCAAAAATGGTGCTGGTGGCAGTGCAGGGACCCCCGCTCTGAGCTGATGACACGGTTGCAACGTGCACTGACGTATGACAAGGAACAAGCAGCCACGAGTGGCATTGCTCTGTGTGTGTCCCTTCCAGAGGGAGGGAGTTACAAGTCTAAAGCTTCCAAAGAGCAAAAGCCACTGCTGAAGGCAGTGTAAAAAATGTGGGGATTTTTTAAGTCGCCAATACCATATTTCCTTGGCTAAAGTCCTGAGGAAACAGTGCAGGGACAGTTGTCCAGGACATTCCAACAGCATGTTCTCAAAGTTCTACTGGGGAATTCTTTTGCTCGATTTCCTAATTGCACAGAATTAAAATAAAACCAGTATTTTGCTTTCCCCTCAGCTGATTTTGGCATCTCTGTTGAGCTCGGCCCTGAGGAGAAGAGACTGCCCTCGGTAGCTGGGACTCCTTGGTGGATGGCGCCTGAAGTGGTGATGCGTAAACCATGTGGCCCCAAAGTGGACATATGGTCTTTTGGAATTGTGGGAATTGAAATGGTAGAACAAAAATTTCCTTACTGGAACCAAAGTCCTGCCATGGTAAGGAGCAAATACAGATCCCGCTTGTCTTTCTCACCTGCCCCGTGTTCTGCGTGACATTGGACAAGATCCCATTGCCATCTGCTGGAACTACTTCCACCTAAAAACGTCCCTGCAACACATCAGCATCTGCTGCAGTTTTGGCTGCATCAGTGTGGAACTCAAGCCTCACCACATGCAAACAAACCCCATTCTCAGGCAACACTTTCCTTTGGGTTATAAGCGGTTCCAGTTCTTTTGTCTGTGTAGATGACCCCAATAACAGGAAACAAGCATCTTAGAACTGGTGTTATCCTTCCAGAAATGAAGGAAAGAAACCCAAACCCAGCAAAGTTTCTAAAACAGTGGTTTCTAGAGAGGAACTTAACCCCCTTTGCAGTTTCTGCTACTGGGAAACATGCCTGAAACCTGGGCATGAGGCTTCAAGGCCACAGAGTCTCTTCTGCTTCTTGTGCAGTGTTGCTGAAACACTCAGTGACCGTGTTTCTCTCATAGCCCAAGCCACGTTCTCCACGTCACCAAGCCGGAGCCTTGTGAGGGGGAGAGCCTGCCAAAACCTCCTGTTTGTTTCCTGGCATTTTCTGGGATGGGCCTACCACTCATTGACTTGAGTAGGCAAATGAGCAGAAGGTGTCCAAAGGGGTGGCATTTCTCCTTTTTCTGAGCAGGAAAAGTTTTTCTTTTGTTGCATAAGAGAAGCTGAAATTTTAAGACTGCTGAGAGACAGAGCTGCAGGTGGCTCCTTTGTGCCCAAACAGGCATTTTCATCCCAATATATTTGTGCATGCAACTTAATGTGTCTGTGTTGAATATGAGATTGTAAATGTTTGTTTCTTTACCTGGGGATTAACTGATGGATTTCCTTTCTTTTCTTCCAATTACCATTGTTTTCAAGAACAGGACAAAAAACTTGATGAGTCTTGTTCTATGGCAACTGTGCTTAAGGGATCAACAAGCCCTGCAGAGATGCCTTTCATGTACTAATCCTTGGAATTAGTTAGTATAGCAAAGTCCCCCTTCCAAAAAGGCTGTCAAGCTGGTGTGAATCCTCAGAGAAGGAAATGTGCTTTTCCTGATGTAGCTCCCACTAACTAGGTCAGTCAATGAAATCGGCTGCCAAGGCAAGATTGGCAGGATGTTGGCAAAGCTGTGGTTGCATCAGAGTTTGGGTTTTTTGTTGGTAAAGTCATCCCTGGGTCTCTGCCAGGGCAGAAACTGCCACTGCAGAATGGAGGTTAAACAATGGGCTCTGGGAGGGCAGTTACAGATGGGAAAGAAGCAGGTGGAGCCTCGTGTTCCCTTTTTCTCCAGACTAAACTCCTGATAGCCACAGCAGGGACGTCACAGCTGCAGCAGCCCAAGCTCCTCTCGGCTTGGCTGCGTGACTTCCTGAGCTGCTGCCTGCAGAGAGACGAGGAGCGGCGCTGGTCTGCCAAAGAGCTCCTGCAGGTAAAATGCCAAGGGGCTACAGGTGAAAGAGTGTCCGAGGGATGGGCTCCTCCTCCACTGAGGCCCGAGGCATCATATGAGCCCCCTTCCTCCTCACCTCCTCCACTCTTGGTGCTCTTCAAATGAAAATGCTGAGGAGTGCGGGCTGGGCTGGGCTGGCAGGGCTCTGTAAAGTCCTGTGGTACAAGTGTCCTGCAATTAACAGGGACATCTTTAAAGAGATCAGGTTGCTCAGAGCCCTGTCCCACTGACCTGGAATGGTTCCAGGGATGGGGCACCTACAAGCTCTTGAGACAACCTGTGCCAGGGTGGCACCATGTTCCGACTAAACAAGGTCTTCCTTAGACCTACTCTGATTAGATCCCCATTTTGTATAAAACTATTCACCCACATTCTATTGTAACTGGCCCTGTTAAAAATGGTGTCCCCCACTTTCTTCAAAGCCATTCTGAAGTCTTGGAAAGCGGCAAGAAAGTCTCCCTGGGGCCCGTTCTTCAGAAAACTGAATAACTCCACCTCTCTGCGCATTTCCTGAGAGGACAGGTGCTCTGCTTTCTGACAGTTTCTGTTGCCCTGTTTTGGAACTTGGTGGTGTGTTCGGTTTTACCTAATGGAAAAGGAATTGAAGTAGAGCAATGCAGGGTACAGAGCCATGAAATGGTGGTGGAGGAACCCAAGGCTGCCAGTCCTGGCAGAGCAGTCTGGAGAGATTTGGCTGTGGGCAGGAGGGGCTGTGGGGCCTCACTGTGAGCCTCTGAGGGGCCCGGGTTTGTGCCCCCACCCCACCCTGAGAGGCTTCTGGCACACAAACAGGGACAGCTGAGAGGGACTTGACCCAGCCCCGTCTGCTGCCTGGCACGCTCAGGCAGAGGGGAACTGGTCCAGGCTGACTGCCAGGTTGTGTGGCAGAGAGGTGCGGGGACGCTGTGCTCCAGGACGGTTTGGATGGACGGAGACAAGAGATCTCTGAAGGCTGCTCTGAGAATATCAGGTTTATTAGGGATGGTGAAAAGTCCTGCATGGAGCTGCCAGACGCAGCACGTGGCAGGGCCTGAGGGAGTGGGAGAGGGGAGAGACAAGGGGTAGAGAGAGACAAGAAGATGCTCCAGGAGAGGGTGGAAGTTCCAAGATGGGAGGAGTTCCAAGAGAAGAGGAGTTCCAAGAGAAGGGGAGTCCCAAGAGAGGGGAAATTCCAAGAGATGGGAAATTCCAAGAGGGCGTCTGGCTCCTCGGAGACCGCTTACCAGGGGGCTTCAAGGTGGGCTGGAACAAGACTTGGGCCAATGGGGTCACAGAGGCCTGATGCTTCAGGGGAGGGTTACAGGTGTGGGATGAGCCATACATTTTGGGAGGTGAGATAGAACAGTCTATTTGACTTTTGGTCCTATCTGTAGGCAAGGGCATTGTTCAACCCGTAGGGGGGATTATTTTCATCCTGGCTGTACTATTGTAAATCTTTTGCCAGGCAATCATATTTATTCATCTTCCCCAACATCGAAATTTTAAAAGCAGCAATGGTTTAGAGGATGTAATTGCTACTTCTCTAACTTCACTGGTGAAACTAACAGTCCATCAATTCACTCTTCCTATAAAGGAGAATGTACAAAAATTATTATTTACATGAACAGTGCATGAGAAGTCTAGAAGAAAAATGTAAACATTAGGAGGCGGAGAAATTTTTTAAAATAAATTTAAAGCATATAAAAGAGCAGGGTGATATTACACAGCCTTCCTGTGTTTTCAAAAACACCTGTCATATCACACAGCCTTTTGTCATGTCACACATACAGCTCTGTGATGTCATATTACCCCTGTGATGATACACAGCTCTCTGTGATGTCACACAGACATTTCTGTGATGTCACACAGCCCCTCTGATGTCAGACAGCACCTATGATTTCACACATCCCCTGTGATATCACACAGCTCTCTGTGATGTCACACAACCCCTGTGATGTCAAACTGTTGCACTAGGACACAAAGTAACTCACATATTCATATTAAGATTAAAAGAGTAAAAGGAAGTGGCTTTTAATTTTGATTTATGTAATACATGAAATTTTAAAAGTGGCAATGGATTGGAGGATGTAATTGCTACTTCTCTAACTTCTCTGGTTAAACTAACAGTCCAGCAATTCTCTCTTCTTATAAGGAAGAATGATTCCCTGGGGTCCAGCAGTGTCACAATAGACCCCAGGTTCCAGAAGGCCCTGCAGTGTCCTAATGGTCCCAATGATTCCATGGTGCCCCACAGTGTCACAATGTTCCCTTGGTTCCATGGTGCCCCACAGTGTCACAATGGTCCCCTGGTTCCATGGTGCCCCACAGTGTCACAATGATCCCTTGGTTCCATGGTTCCTGTGCTGGTGCGTTCCCCCCTCCCCTTTCTCAGGCCACCCTGCCAGATGAGAAATGCTCGCTGGCCTCGGCCTTGGCCAGCAGCCCCTGGGCTCAGCTCCTCTGGAGCTCAGCACAAACACGCTCTGCTCCAGGCACTGCTGCTGCCCAGCCCGCTCCTGGCTGCTTTAGGAGCAGCCCTGGGAACTGTTTGTGTTCCCTCGGTGGCACAACATCCCTGTTCTCACCCTGCCAAAGAAAGCTGCTGATGCCAAGTGCGGCCAGGATGAAACATGGCTGGGACTGCAGCCCCTCTCTTGGGGCCCTACAAACAGCGCTCCAGAAGGAGCCCTTGGAGCTCTCCTGGGCCAGCGACTCCCTCTGAGTGGGGCCTCTCCGAGCCGGGAACTCTCCCGTTTGCTGCACTCGGGGATCCCCAACAACGAGGGAGCCTGGGCCGATCCCCCCACTCCTCCAGGCTCAACCCTTCCCCGCTGGGGAGATGCCAAAGCATCCTCAGGGAGCATTTCCCTGCCCTCAGGGGAATTTCTCACAGGTGCCTTGCACTGACTCTCTGTGTCTGTGTGCACACAGGAGTGCCTGTACTGGGGAAATGTGGCAGAAATGCTGATCCCTGACAGCTGAGCCAGTCAGGCCTGTAAGTGAGGTTAAATTATGAGGTCTAAGTTAAGTTAAATGCTTCTGGGAGTTGTTGTTTTGAGAAGTTGTTATGTTTAATATAAGCTATAGGCTGAGTTAAATACTGTCACATATTATTCCTCTGTTAAATTGCTAAGTTGTAGGTAAGAAGTTGGGTTAAATGCTGTTAAGCTCTTCTCTTTTGCTAAATTGTGACTGTGAAACTATCATTTAAGGTTTAGATGTAAGTTAAGTCCTGTTAAGTTGGAGCTCTGTTAAGCTTTTAGGCCATATTCCTTTTATCCTTGCCCTCACTGCCCTTTTGTCACACACACAGACACACACACACACACACACACACACACAGTTCTCAGTTCATTTCTGGTGTGATTGCCTGGATTTTGTTTGGTTTTGTTGTTGCTTTGTTTCCTTGCTGTGCCTAAAGTGTCTAGTCAGGAGCAGAGTGACTCTTGCCAAGGAACTTTGTGCTGCTGTCACTTAATGTTAAATCTGGTTTTTGCTGGGGATTTTTTCAGCGCTCTCAAGCCCTCGTTGGTCACAGGGCGAAGGAGCCCTGGCCCAGGCTCTGGCCCTGAGGGACACAGGGACAATGCCGGGGGGTCCCTGTCCCCCTGTCCCACCCCCACAGCCCCGGCCCCCGTCCCCGTGTCGGGCTCTGGGGTCGATCTCGTGGAACATCCTCTGGGGGAGGCTGCAGCGCCGGGGGCGGGGGGACCCGGGGGGACAGGGGACCCCGCTGTGCACGAGCAGCGTTGGACTTCTCTGGGGGAACTGGGGGGGGGAATGGGGCAGAGTGAACTCCCCAGTGACCTCACACAGCCCCTGTGACATCACACATCCCCTGTGATGTCACACAGCTCTCTGTGATGTCACACAGCCCCTGTGATGTCAAACTGTTGCACTAGGACACAAAATACCTCGCACACTCATATTAAGATTAAAAGAGTAAAAGGACGTAACTTTTTTTTTTTAATTTCTATAATATATGAAATTTACAAAGTGGCACTGGATTGGAGGATTAAATTGCTACTTCTCTAACTTATTCTCCCTTCTTATAAAGAAAAATGCACAACAATTATTATTTACATGAACAGTGCATGAAAACTCTAGAAGAAATATGTAAATCTTCGGAGGCAACGAAAACTTAAAAGAAATTTAAAGCATTTAAAACAGCAGGGTGATATTACACAGCCTTCCTGTGATGTCACATGGACATTTCTGTGATGTCACACAACTTCCTGCAATGTCACACAGATGTCTGCAATGTCACATGGACATTTCTGTGACATCACACTGACATCTCTGTGATGTGACACTGACCCTGTGAGGTCACACAGCTGTTTGTGATGTCACCCAGGAATTTCTGTGTTGTCACACAGACATCTCTGTGATGTCACACGGACTTCTCTTTGATGTCACACAGCCCATTCGATGTCACTCTGTTCTACTAGGACACAAAATAATTCACTCACCCTTACTAAGATTAAACGATTAAGAGGAAGTAACTTTTACTTTGATATTTGTAGTATATGAAATTCTAAAAGCGGCAATGGATTGGAGGATGAAATTGCTACTTCTCTAACTTCACTGGTTAAAATAACAGTCCATCAATTCTCTCTTCCTATAAAGAAAAATGTACAATGATTATTATTTACATGAACAGTGCAGGAGAACTCTAATAGAAATATGTAAACACTAGGAGGCAAAGAAAACTTTCAAAAGAAGTTTAAAGCATTTAAAAGAGCAGGGTGATATTACACAGCCTTCCTGTGATGTCACACACCCCTATGACATCACAGAGCCTCCAGTGATGTCACATGGGCATTTCTGTGATATCACACTGACTTCTCTGTGATGTCACACAGGCCCTGTGATGTCACATAGCTTTTTGTGATGCCACACAGACATCTCTGTGACATCACACAGACATCTCTGTGATATCACACAGATCTCTGTGATGTCACACAGACATCTCTGTGATGTCGCACCAACACCTCTGTGAGGTCACACAGTTCTCTGTGATGTCATACAACCTCCTGTGATGTCACGCAGACATATCTCTGATGTCACAATGCCTCCTGAGATGTCACACAGCCTCTGAGATGTCTCACAGCCCCTGTGATGTCCCACAGGCATTTATATGATATCACACAACCTCCTGTGATGTCACCCAGGCATCTCTGTGATGTCATAATGACCCTGTGATGTCACACAGCTCTCAGTGATGTTGCACAGTCATTTCTGTGATGTCATACTCTCTCTGTGATTTCACACACCCCTCTGTGATGTCACACATACATCTCTGTGATGTCACACTGCCCCTATGATGTCATAGAGCCAACTCTATGATGTCACCCTGTGATGCCATAAAGCAGTGCTGTGATGTCACAGAAGACTCCATGATGTCACAGTCACCCTGGAATGTCACAGTCTGTTCTGTGATGTCACAGCCTGCTCTATGATGTTACACAGCCACCTGGTGATGTCACAACCCTGTCTCCCATGCCACAGAGCCACCCTCGATGATGGCAGAGCCTGGTCTATTGAATCACACCATATGCTGTGACATCACAGCCAGCTCTGTCATGTCACAATTGCCTCAGTAATGTCACAAAACCCTCAAGAACTCAGTTACATTGAAACACTGAAGTTTCTTGTACTTTGAAAATATCTGTGTCATGGAAACAACTGAGACAGTGTCCCCAGGTTCCAGTCAGAGCAGAACACTGGAGGCACTGATGACAGCTGGGGACAATCAAGGGAAAGGTGTCTCTGGTGCTGAGCAAACCTGGATGTGTTTCAGGAGTGCAAAGGGCCCAGGCCTGAGCCCCAGCCCCTGGCAAGGCAGATCCTGTCCCTCCCTCATTGCTCAGGGCTCTTCCTGGGATGGGCACTGGGGTGTGGGGATGTGCAGTGCCAAGGGCAGGACCATGGGGCGGCCCCTGCCAGGCTGCTGAGCAGGGACAAGGAGGCACTGAGGCCCCAGGGCTGCAAGGGTCACTTGTCCCCTCGTGGCCTCAGGCCCAGGGCCAGCAGCCATGGCCAAAGGGCTGCACAGGTTGGCTCTGTCAGGGCCTTGCAGCTGCTGCACATCCCTGAGCCCTCTGCAGCCCAGGCTGTCCCACGGTGTCCCTGTCCTGCACCTCTGTCCCTGCAGGCTGTTGTCATCCCCCTTCACATGAGTCTTTTCTTTCTCTGGCTGTTCTCTGCCATGTCAAAGGATCCACCACCTCTGGAACCACCCTTCAGTCCCTCCCAGGGCTCTCCTCAGCTGTCCTCAGCCTCCACCCCACTGAGCACAGAGCTCCTGTGTCCTTCTAGAGTGGTCAAGTGCATGAAGCCAAGAGAACCCGGACAAGAGGGACAGTTCTTTTCTACAGGAAGGAAACCACAGGGCCCCAGGGTTTTGAAAGCACATGAGAAGCAGTCACCAGAGGCCAAGGCAGGCCAGACCTGTCTGTCCTTGCAGCTTTTGTCTGAAAGCAGCCTTTAGATATATGGGGAGCTGTTGCAGAATTTCTGAGAGAAAGAGGGCATGATTTATGTCTGGATTAAGAAGTGAGCTACCCCTCAGACTAGGCCCCTGATAAGTGGCCTTGGTGGGGCCTAGGAGCCTTTGATGCAGTAGGAATTTAATTGTGGCACAGTTTAGAAATTATGTTAAGGTAACTACAACGTAATGAGCTATCTGAGTGTGAATTAGGGTAGAGTTGCAGTGTGAAAAGCCTGACCACCTTAAGGCAAAGGTAAACAATGTTAACTTGCCAATGAGAGTGCCTTTGTAAACTGTAAACTGTATGGAAGTGTATATAAACCACCATCTTCTCACTAATAAAGGGAGAACGTAGCTTTAACCATATTGGTTCGACCAATGTTCGTCCTGTCCAGCTTTCCTGTCTTATGAATACCCTGGCTTTGGGGAGTTTTGGGGGTGGAATTCCATTTCAGCCGTGGCTCCTGGAGTGGAATGACAGTTCTCCACAGGAAGGAAAGGGTGCAGTCCCAGTGTTTCAAAGGTTGATTAGAGGCAGCCCCAAGCAGGCCAGGGCCAGCCAGGCCTGTTGTCAGGTCCAAGGAAGGAATCCTTAGACAGACAGAATTTGGGAGGCCAAACCCCACTGTTTTTTATAGGCATCTGGACGAGAAGGACATTTCTGTTCCACAGGACGGAAAGTATGGAGCCCCAGTGTTTCAAAGGCAGATGAGAGCTGTTCCAAGGGAACTTGGACAGTCCTGGCAACTTCTGCCTGGGAGCTATCCTTGCATATAAGGAATTTTGGAGGTGGATTCTCAATTTTGCCATGGATGCCTGGATGTAAAATATGTTTTTTTTTCCATGGGAAGAGAAGCGCAAGCCCCCAGTGTTGTAAAGGCAGATGAGATGTGGCCCTCAAAAGGCCAAGGCCAGCCAGAGCTGTCTCTCCTGGCAGGTTTTGTATGGGAATAATCCTTGGATATAATCAAATTTAGAGGAGGAATCCTAATTTCAGCCATGAACCCCTGGGGAGAAAGACAGTTCTTTCCCACAGGAAGGAAAGCATGAAACTCCAGGGGTTCAGGGGCTGATGAGAAGTGACCCACAGCATGCCAAGGTCAGCTGGACCAGTCAGGCAGCCCCCAGCAGGCCCATCCAACCAGACCTGTTCCATGTTCTTGGATCCTTGGGGCCCTGCAGCATCACAATGGCCCCTTGGTTCCATCAGGCCCTGTAGGATCACAACAGATTTTTGGTTCCATGAAGCCCAGTGATATCACAATGGCCTCCTTGGCTCCACAGTGGCACAATGGCCCTTGCTTCCATGAGGCCTTGCAGTGTCACTATGGTTTCCTTGTTTCCGTGGGACTGTGAAAAGCCACAATGGCCAATGGTTCCATGAGGTTGCAGAGTCTCAAAATGGCCCCTTGGTTCTATTGGGTTCTTCAGGATCACAGTGGCCCCTTGGTTCCACCAGGTGTGGATGTGTTACACTGGCCCCTTGCTTCCATGGGGACCCGCAGTGTCACAGTGGCCCCTTGATCCATGAAACCTTGCAGTGTCACAGTGGTTGCCTTGGTTCTGTGAGGCCCTGTGGTGTCACAATGGCCCCTGGGTTCCTTGGGGACTTGGAGTGTCAGAATGGTCTCATTGGTTCCATGGAGCCCCACAGTGTCACAATGGTCTCTTTTGGTTCCGCAGTGTCACACTGGCACCTTGGTTCCCTGAAGCCCTGAAGTACGGAATGGCCCCTTGGTTCCACTGGGCTCCTCACTGTCCCACGAGTCCTCAGTGCCACGGAGCCCTGCAGTGTCACAGAGCTCTCCTGGGTTCCATGGTGTCACACAGGGTCACAAGGGCCGCTCAGTTCCACAAGGCCCCACAGTGTCACAAGGGCTCTTGCTCCCACGAGGCTGTGCCATGTCACAATGGTCTCATTGGTTCCACGAGGCCCTGCAGTTCCACAATGGCCCCTGAAGTGTCACAATAGTCTCAGCGGGTTCCCTGCTGGTTCACAATGGCTCCTTGGTTCTGTGATGCCCCGTTGTGTAACAATGGTGCCCTGGGTTCCACAGGCAGAATGGCTCCATGGTCTCATGGAGCCCCACAGCCCCTTATGGAGCCCCACAGTGATCCTCTTGATTCCATGAGGCCCTGCTGTGCTACAATGGCCCTTTGGCTATACAAGGTCCTGCTGTGTCACAATGGCCCCTTGGCTCCAGTGGGTCCTGAAGTGTCAGAATGGTCTCCATGGTTCCATGAGGCCACACAATGTCACAATGGACTTTTGGTTCCATGAGCTTTCATACTGCCAACAGCAGTCTCCTTGGTTCCCCAGTGTCACAAGGGACCCTTAGTTCTGTGAAGTTCAGTAGCATAACATGGACACCCTGATTCCATGAGGTTGTGTAGTGTCACAATGATCTCCTTGGTTCTGCAGCCCTGCTGTGGCTGCTGTGTAACAATGGACCTGTGGTACCATGAGGTTCCACAGTGTCACCATGGTCCCTTTGGTTGCACAGGGCCTTGCTGTGCCACAATGGCCCCTTGGTTCCATGAGGTTTGGTACTGTCAACAATGATCTTCTTGGTTCTGCAGTGTCACAATGGACCCTTGGTTTCATGACACCCCAAAGTGCCATAATGGTCTCCACAGTTCCTTGAGGCCCCACAGTGTCACAGTGGATCCTTGGTTTGATGGGCCCTCCTAGTGTCATAATGATCCCTAAATTCCATGGAGCCACACAGTGTCAGTACCGTCCCCTTGGCTCCATGAGGCTCAGCAATGTCCCAGTGCTCTCCATGATTCCATGAGTCCCCACAGAGTCACAATGGTCCCCGGGTCTCACAGGCCCCACATTATCACAATGGTCCCTTGGAGAAGCCATGCTATGATCTGATCTTCCTGACAGTCCTGGTGGAGGTGAGCCTGTTGGCCAGCGCTGCCTCGCTCAGCTGCCTCCCGGCTCTCTGCCCTCTCGCAGCCGCAGCTGCCTGGGACGGTGCCCACGCCCTGTGCTGCTGCCTGGTCCCCGCCCTGTGTGGTTCTGGGCTCCTGCTGGCCGGGTCGCCTGTCACTGCCCTGTGCCTTTCAGGTCCTCGAGTGCCTGGACTTGAGTAAATGTCGTGGCAGCGCTCTGGAGACCATGTCAAGGTAACTCTGGAGTGAATGCTGTCACAGGCATTACCTGGCGCTCCGAGGCCTCGCGGTGCTCACCAAGGATCCTTGGATGGTGAGAAGGGGACAGTGGCTGAAGCTGCGCTGGGCAAAGCAGCCCCTTGGGCTGGCAGGGCTTCAGGAGCTGAGGCAGCTGCTCCCATCTCTCCTGCCTCACCTGCCCAGTGCTTTGGGACAGGACTGCGGCCACTCTGTGATGCCACACTGACATCTCTGTGATGTCACACAGCTCTCTGTGACATCACATTGCAATCTCTGTGATGTCCCACTGACCCTGTGATGTCACACAGCTCTGTGATGTAACACTGACATCCTTGTGATATCACACAACCTCCATTGGATGTCACAGTGACATCTGTGTGATGTCACTCTGCCATCTCTGTGACATCACACAACATTCTGTGATGTCACATTGACCTCTCTGTGATGTCACTCAGCGCTCTGAGATGTTGCACTGACATCTCTGTGATGTCACACTGATGTCTCTGATGTCACAAAACTCTCTATGATGTCACACTGACCCTGTGATGTTACTAAGCTTTTTGTGATGTCACATAACATCTTTGTGAAGTCACACAGACATCTTTGTGATGTCACACAACCTCCTGTGATGTCACGCAGACATATATATGATGTCACACGGACATCTATGTGATGTCACACTGACCCTGTGAGGTCAGAAATCTTTTTGTGATGTCAGACAGACATCTCTGTGATGTCACAGATCTCTCTGTGATGTCACACAGCCGCCTTTGATATCACACTGACATCTCTGTGATGTCATACCGTTCTCTGTGCCATCACACAGGTCTCTGTGATGTCACACAGCTCTCTGTGATGTCACATTGATGCCTCTGTGATGTCACTCAACTGAGATGTCACACTGACATCTCTTTGAAGTCACCCTGAAATCTCTGTGATGTCACACAGCACTCTGTGATGTCACATTGACATAACTGTGATGTCACATTGACATAACTGTGATGTCACAAAGTTCTCTGTGATGTCACAGAGACATCTCTGAGATGTCAAAAAGACATCTCCGTGATGTCACACTGACATCTCTGTGATGTCACAATGACATCTCTGTGATGTCACAAGGACAGCTCTGTGATGTCACAAAGCTCTCTGTGATATCACACTGACTCTGTGACGTCACACAGCTCTCTGTGGTGTCACATGGACATCTCTCTGACATCACAATGATATCCCTGTGATATCATACAATCTTGTCCAAGATTGAAAAAAAAAACGTTTTCCAATTCCCATCTGAGTAGGAGTTGCCTTGGGGTAGTTTTCCTTATCTGCTGTTAATGGCCCCATCAATGCCTGGCCACATGACTCAGAAATAACACTGTCCAGGAGGAGGAGGTAATTAAGGACACACCTTGTGACTCATAATAACTCATTGTGAGATGCTCTGCCCAAGGGGAGGAGCTAGGCATTCCCACCTGGATAAAAGTGGAGATTTCTAGACAGAGGAGAGCCTTTTCACAGGTTCTCTGAGAAAACACAGCAACTACATCTGCCATCCCAAGAGGACTGCAGCTGCTCCAATTCAAACTGCTACCAGCACGCTGGCCAGGTTGTATTCTGACTTTGTCAGTAGCCTTTCCCTTTGTATTATTGCATGTATTTTTCCCCTTTTCCCAATAAATTGTATTTCTGACTTGGAGTCTCTCACTGGTTTTGCTTTCAAACCAGATCAAATCTCCTGTGCTGTCACATGGACATCTCTGTGATGTCACACAGATCCCTGTGATGTCACACTGACATCTCTGTGATGTCACATGGACATCTCTGTGGTGTCACACAACTCTCTGTGATGCCACATGAACATGTCTTTGATGTAACATAAACCGCCTGTGATGTCACCCAGACATCTCTGTGATGTTACACTGAACCTGTGAGGTCACATGGCTTTTTGTGATGTCACACAATCATCTCTGTGACTTCACATTGACATCTCTGTGATGTCACACTGACATCTTCGTGATGTCACACAACCTCCTGTAATGTCACAGAGACATCTCTGTGATGTCACACAGGTCTCTGTGATGTCATACGGACATCTTTGTGATGTCACACAACCTCCTTTGATGTCACACTGACATCTCGGTGATGTCACACAGCTTTCTGTCATGCCACACTGCTCTCTGTGATGGCACCTCAATGGCACAAACAATGACATATCTGTGTGGACAAGCTGAAAAAACTAAAACAACGAAAAAGAACCTCTGAAATGAAACAAACAAGAAGTATCAAAAATTACTTTTATTACAAGTGATTTGCAGAAATTGGCCAGCAGTTTAATGTTTCTGAAACCATCCAGTCATCAGTCTCCTCACTGCAGCCTTGAGCTCCTGGTTCCTCAGGTTGTAGATGAGGGGGTTCAGGGCTGGAGGAACCACCGAGTGCAGAACTGACACTGACAGATCCAGGGATGGGGAGAAGATGGAGGGGGGCTTCAGGTAGGCAAATGTGGCAGTGCTGACCAACAGAGAGACCACGGCCAGGTGAGGGAGGCAGGTGGAAAAGGCTTTGTGCCATCCCTGCTCAGAGGGGATCCTCAGCAGAGCCCTGAAGATCTGCACATAGGAGAAAACAATGAACACAAAACATCCAAATCCTAAACAGGCACCAACTGCAATGAGCCCAAGTTCCCTGAGATAAGATTTGGAGCAGGAGAGCTTGAGGATCTCTGGGATTTCACAGAAGAACTGGCCCAGGGCATTGCCATGGCACAGGGGCAGGGAAAATGTATTGGCTGTGTGCATCAGAGCATTGAGAAAGGCACTGGCCCAGGCAGCTGCTGCCATGTGGGCACAAGCTCTGCTGCCCAGGAGGGTCCCGTAGTGCAGGGGTTTGCAGATGGACACATAGCGGTCATAGCACATGATGGTCAGGAGGGAAAACTCTGATCCAAGGAAGAACAGAAAGAAAAAGAGCTGTGCAGCACATCCCGTGTAGGAGATGTTCCTGGTGTCCCAGAGGGAATTGTGCAGGGCTTTGGGGACAGTGGTGCAGATGGAGCCCAGGTGGCTGAGGGCCAGGTTGAGCAGGAAGAAGAACATGGGCGTGTGCAGGTGGTGGCCGCAGGCTACGGCGCTGATGATGAGGCCGGGGCCCAGGAGGGCAGCCAGGGAGATGCCCAGGAAGAGGCAGAAGTGCAGGAGCTGCAGCTGCCGCGTGTCTGCCAGTGCCAGCAGGAGGAAGGGGCTGATGGAGCTGCTGTTGGACATTTGCTGTGGCTGCACATGGGCACCTGTTCATGGAGAAAGGACAGGGACAAGTCAGGAGAGGCTGCTTGGAGCCAAACCTTGGCCATTCCCTGCAGACTGTCCTGCTGCGACTCACCCACCTTTGTTCCTGCTCTGGGAAAACCTTCACCCAGGTCCCTGCCTGAGCTCCAGTTGTGCTGGCTGAGTGTGCCACGAGCAGCCAGGGCTGTGTGTGGGGGCTCTCGAGGAGCCATCCCTGCCCTGCTGCCCTGGGTTTGTGGCCATGTTGCAGAGGAACAAGTCTGGATATTCAGGAGTTGTCAGGGGAATCACTCCCAATGCAGAAAGGCTTGGTACCATCTGCACTCACATTTCTAAAGGAAACAGATTGCAGGAGTTGGTTTTAGGAATTGTTTTCTTACTCACACATCATTCCTGGCTCTCTGAGGTCAGAAATCCCCAGCATTCCTGCTGCACTCAGAGTTTGCCACTGAGAGCTGTGAGGGGAAAAGGATTCCCTGTGGCCGAGGGAAGGTGAGGGGCTGGATGGGTTTGTTCCTCCAGCACTGCTGTGCTCAGCCCCCTCTGCTTCCCTGAGCATCTCCCTGGGCCTGGACATCCCCTCCTGAGAGGTGCCTTGTCCCTGCCAGCGCTCACAGAGCCCATCCCACCCTGTGTGCCCTCGGCCCGGCCCTACAGAAACCTGCCTGTGTGCAGGGCCCTGGCTGGGGCAGGCTCTGTGTGCAGCTGGGCAAGGGCAGCTCAGGAGAGCCCTGCTGGGCCCTGCAGAGGTGATGCTGCTGCTGCCCAGGGCTGAGGAGTGGCTGAAGGCCCTTTGGGAGGCTCCCAGCAGAGACACTGACCACCCAAAGTCACAGTTCTGGAGTCTCTGTAAATGTTCAAACATTCCTTTGATGATCCCGTGTGTCCCTTTCAACTCAGAATGTTCTGTCATTCTGGGATTACAATTCCTGTTCTGCTTCTCTCATCCCTCTGTTGTCTATAATCAAAAGAGAAAAAAGAATCCTTGCAACAGTGTTAGAACAGTAAAGCAAAAACGAGACCTTTATTGGAAGCTTCCTGGTGTCCCAGTGGGCATAGGGCACACCAACCTCTGATTTCAACAATTAATTAAGGTTAATTAAATAGATTATTTAACAGGAAAATCCAATATGAGATTCAGCTGCACCAGTTACATAAACTTGGGTCAGCCCCTTGGCGTATGCACAAAGGCTTTTTGCATGTTTTTTTTAGGACTGGTCACATTCTGGTCAAAAACCAAAATGTTCACCTTGTATGTCCTCTTCCTGATAATAAGACTATACAGTATTTCAGGAATGTATTTAGACAGTTTATTGTTCTAAAATCAAAGATAAAGGTAAGGAAATGTACTAGAGTAAAAGATGACAGTTATATAAGTATATAATAGTATTTTAATAGAGTCAATTAGGGTTTAATAGTTAAGTAAGGATAATTATTTTAAAACTATATAATAGTAATTTATAGAGCTATGGTCAGCTGAAAAATATATGAAAAGCAAAAATCTTTTTCTCAGCAACCACATCTTTCACCCCGTGCTCCAAGCAGGAAATTGAAAACACTTCCAGCAAAGCTCCTGACCTTTACAGCAATCCCAGGCTTACCTTCTTTGGGAAGTGTCCTCTGGAGCTGTGCCCAGGCTGGTCTGGAGCTGGGAGCAGCCCTGCCCCAGCCAGCCCCTCTCAGCAGCAGCACCTGCCCTGCTCAGGGTGGCTCCTTCCCCCCACAGCTCCTGGCCAGCGCTGGGAGCAGCTCCAGGGCCGGCTGAGAGCTGTCCCTGGCAGGCAGCAGAGTCCCTGGCCCAGCACAGCGCCCTGGGCTGCAGGACCCTGCTCTGCAGGACAGCCCTGGGCACCCCTGGCTGCTCTGCACAGGAGATGAGCAGAGAATGCACTCACAGGGTCTGTGGGCATTGGCATGTTCCAGCTTTAGGAGATCTCTCCAGGAGCTGCAGCTGCATTGTCCTGCAGCCAGAGGTTCCTGTGCCAAGGGCTGGCAGTGATTCTGCCCCAGGCACTTCTCAGCCCCTTCCCAGCCCTGACTAATTGAAGCTCTCTGTGCCTCTGTGCTGTGCCCGCGCTGGCTGCAGGCAGTGCCCCAGCCCTGCTGGGCTGGGAGAAGAGCTGCTCAGCAAGAACAATGTGCTTTTGAAGCTCTGCTTGGTTACCAGGATCACCCTCTGTGCCAGGAGCCTGGCCCAGCTCAGCAGCACAGACACAGCACAAGGACTTTAATGACCCTCTGGGGCTTTGTGCTCAGGCCCTGAACATCAGGCCCTGAGAGGGAGCTGCAGAAACCTCTCCAGAACTCCAAGTCAGAATCCAGCTCCAAAGTTTCTCTGACTTTTAATGGGTCCCACTGAGGGACACGACTGAGAAAGTGGCCCCAGGCCCCAGGCAGAGCAGAGAACTGGAGGCACTGATGCCAGGTGGGGACAAAGAGAAGCCAAGTCTTGGTGCCCTGGGGCACAGCAGGGTCTGTGCCACCAAGGGCTGTGAGGAGACACCTTGTCCTGAGGCTCTGGGGCCTCCTGGCACAGCCCCAGCCAGGCTGGGCACTGTCAGCCCCTGGTCCTGCCCTCAGCATCCCCCCTGGCGCACATCCCAGTGGCCTCAAGGATCTGCTGGAAGGAGTCCCTGGGGAGCCTTGGTCAGGAATGGCCCTGGGGGCTCCTTCATGCTCCCAGGGACTGCAGGTTTTTGAAAGGACTTTGGCTTTTGCTTTTGCCTTGGAGTCTCTGAGAGCTTTGTGCAATCATGGCCTCCAATTATCTGCTGTAATTAGTCCCTGGAGAGGCTTTGTCAGGAGCAACACTCAGTGGAGCTCATTAATGCTTCAAGGTACTTCAGTTCTTTAAGGTACTTGGTGTTACCCTTTTGCTACAGACTCTGAGAGAGGTTTGTGCAATCATGGCCCCAATTATCTGCTTCAAAAGCACATTTCTCTTGCTGAGCAGCTCTTCTCCCAGCCCAGCAGGGCTGGGGCACTGCCTGCAGCCAGCGCGGGCACAGCACAGAGGCACAGAGAACTTCAATTAGTCAGGGCTGGGAAGGGGCTGAGAAATGCCTGGGGCAGAATCACTGCCAGCCCTTGGCACAGGAACCTCTGGCTGCAGGACAATGCAGCTGCAGCTCCTGGAGAGATCTCCTAAAGCTGGAACATGCCAATGCCCACAGACCCTGTGAGTGCATTCTCTGCTCATCTCCTGTGCAGAGCAGCCAGGGGTGCCCAGGGCTGTCCTGCAGAGCAGGGTCCTGCAGCCCAGGGCGCTGTGCTGGGCCAGGGACTCTGCTGCCTGCCAGGGACAGCTCTCAGCCGGCCCTGGAGCTGCTCCCAGCGCTGGCCAGGAGCTGTGGGGGGAAGGAGCCACCCTGAGCAGGGCAGGTGCTGCTGCTGAGAGGGGCTGGCTGGGGCAGGGCTGCTCCCAGCTCAGACCAGCCTGGGCACAGCTCTGGAGGGCACTTCCCAAAGAAGGTAAGCCTGGGATTGCTGTAAAGGTCAGGAGCTTTGCTGGAAGTGTTTTCAATTTCCTGCTTGGAGGAGGATGGGAAATTTTGGGTGGTGACAAAATTTTTTTTGCTTTTTATATATTTGTAATATATTTATAGTTCTGTAAATTACTGTTATATAGTTATAAAACTGTAATCCATACTTTTCTCTATTAATGTCTTAATTCATTCTACTAAAATACTATTATGTACTTATAAACCTGTAATCCTTAATTGATTCTAATATATTTCCTACCTATCTCTTAGATTTTAGAACAATAAGCTGACTGTCTAAATACATTCCTGAAATACTGCATACTATTATTATTAAGAGGACCCACAAGAAGAACATTTTAGTTTTTGAATGTGAGCAGTCATAACAAAAAGTGGGGCAAAGAAGCCTTTGGACCTACTTCAATGGGTAGAGCCCAGGATGAGTAAGTTGGGAAACTGAATCTCCTATTGGATGTTCCTGTTAAATATTCTAATTAATGAACCTTGTTACCTTATTGAAATTGGGGGCTGGGTGTGCCCCATCCCCACTGGGACACCTGGAAGCTTCCAATAAAGGTCTGGTTTTTATTTACTGTTCTAACACTGTTGCAAGGCTTTTTTTTTTTTCCTCTTTTGATTATAGACAACAGAGGGATGAGAGAAGCAGAACAGGAATTGTAATCCCAGAATCACAGAACATTCTGAGTTGAAAGGGACACATGAGATGATCAAAGGAATGTTTGAACATTTACAGAGACTCCAGAACTGTGGAACAGAACTGTCCTTCTCGTCCAGATGCCAATAGAAAATAGTGGGGTTTGGCCTCCCAAATTCTGTCTGTCTAAGGATTCCTTCCTTGGACCTGACAACACGCCTGGCTGGCCCTGGCCTGCTTGGGGCTGCCTCTAATCAACCTTTGAAACACTGGGACTGCACCCTTTCCTTCCTGTGGAGAACTGTCATTCCACTCCAGGAGCCACGGCTGAAATGGAATTCCACCCCCAAAACTCCCCAAAGCCAGAGTCCTCATAAGACAGGAAAGCTGGACAGGACGAACATTGGTCGAACCAATATGGTTAAAGCGGGTTCTCCCTTTATTAGTGAAAAGATGGTGGTTTATATACACTTCCATACAGTTTACAGTTTACAAAGGCACTCTCATTGGCAAGCTAACATTGTTTACCTTTGCCTTAAGGTGGTCAGGCTTTTCACACTGCAACTCTACCCTAATTCACACTCAGATAGCTCATTACGTTGTAGTTACTTTAACATAATTTCTAAACTGCGCCACAACTAAATTCCTACTGCATCAAAGGCTCCTAGGCCCCACCAAGGCCACTTATCAGGGGCCTAGTCTGAGGGGTAGCTCAATTCTTAATCCAGACATAAATCATGCCCTCTTTCTCTCAGAAATTCTGCAACAGCTCCCCATATATCCAAAGGCTGCTTTCAGACAAAAGCTGCAAGGACAGACAGGTCTGGCCTGCCTTGGCCTCTGGTGACTGCTTCTCATGTGCTTTCAAAACCCTGGGGCCCTGTGGTTTCCTTCCTGTAGAAAAGAACTGTCCCTCTTGTCCAGGTGCTCTTGGCTTCATGCACTTGACCAATCTAGAAGGACACAGGAGCTCTGTGCTCAGTGGGGTGGAGGCTGAGGACAGCTGAGGAGAGCCCTGGGAGGGACTGAAGGGTGGTTCCAGAGGTGGTGGATCCTTTGACATGGCAGAGAACAGCCAGAGAAAGAAAAGACTCATGTAAAGGGGGATGACGACAGCCTGCAGGGACAGAGGTGCAGGGCAGGGACACCGTGGGACAGCCTGGGCTGCAGAGGGCTCAGGGATGTGCAGCAGCTGCAAGGCCCTGACAGAGCCAACCTGTGCAGCCCTTTGGCCATGGCTGCTGGCCCTGGGCCTGAGCCACGAGGGGACAAGGGACCCTTGCAGCCCTGGGGCCTCAGTGCCTCCTTGTCCCTGCTCAGCAGCCTGGCAGGGGCCGCCCCATGGTCCTGCCCTTGGCACTGCACATCCCCACATGCCAGTGCCCATCCCGGGAAGAGCCCTGAGCAATGAGGGAGGGACAGGATCTGCCTTGCCAGGGGCTGGGGCTCAGGCCTGGGCCCTTTGCACTCCTGAAACACATCCAGGTTTGCTCAGCACCAGAGACACCTTTCCCTTGCTTGTGCCCAGCTGTCATCACTGCCCCCAGTGTTCTTCTCTGACTGGAACCTGGGGACACTGTCTCAGTTGTTTCCATGACACAGATATTTTCAAAGTACAAGAAACTTCAGTGTTTCAATGTAACTGAGTTCTTGAGGGTTTTGTGACATCACTGAGTGTCTTGGTTCGACAAGACAAGAGTCTGTGAAAGAGGGCAAAGCCTCCTGTGCAATGGAGAAGGCAAACCCCCCTCCCTCCGAATTACCAGGATCTTTAAATTAAAGGGCTCTCAGGCAAAGATATGGGAATGGGAGTAACTATTCTTTACTAGGAGAAAACTAGATAACAATTTAAAAAAAAAGCAAATGCAATCGGTACAAACAAAACTAGTGAAAAAGTCCACAACCTGAGGATTCGGGGTGCCAGTAGCAGTCTTGTTGGGATGATTGATCCTCTTGCAGTGGTTGATGAATTGCAGCTGCAGTGGTGATCTTTTGAAGGGTATAGTTTTCCTCTGAAGATCTGGTGGCAGTGGGGCCGGTCTTCCTCTGCGCCAGGGCTGCCTCCAAGCTCCGCTGCTGCCGCCTCACTCCGCTCCGGCTGCTTCTCTGCGAGTGCCGCCGAAAAGAGCTGCTTCTCTGGCAATCCCCCAAAGTAAAGAGCTGCTCTGTCCCCAAAAAGGTACCCCCTTATATCCAATAAAAGAGTGCTTGGCTTCCCCCTCTGGGTGGAACATCTCACAATAGGATGGTGTTACGTTACCAGCCCTGCACTGAATCAGTCAATGGCTCACTAACAAACCATTACCTCTTAGGAGCAAAACCGGTTCTTGGAAAAGGTAACAAACCTGCCCAACCTTCAACAGATGGCAAATAGAATACAAGCTTATCTTACAACCCAGGACAAAGTAAAAGGATGTGGCTCGGCCAGGAGATGAGCCATGTCTGGAGAGATACGGGACCCCAGGTGCTGATCATCGCCTGAATGACCCGGGATGGACATCATGGAAATCCTCGGACAGATACATGTGAATGCAACATTCCTGTAAATTTCATCAGGGGATTCTACAACTCCAGACACTGAATTGTTCCTCCTCATCACTAAAAAAGAAAATCTTATTAACCTATGGACTCTGAATGGAACAAAAGACTGATTGCTGAAATCTTGGCCTCAGGCAGAATTTTCCCTATAAAATCTGCTTGTGCCAGGATGGAGGTGTGTGGGCATAGGGGAAAAAACTCTCCTGTGGCTGACTCCTTGTTGCACACCCAGAGTCGATCCCTGGGCTCGGCACTGTGTTGTTTTGTTTTTTTTTCCCGTGGCTGGCTAGATAGAATTTGACTGCTAATAAAACTATTTTTATTTTTAATTTGGATGACTAAATTTTCATTTATAGGAATACTATATAAAAAGGAAGATATTAAAACTACATACTCTATTCTCTAACTCTAACACAACTTGTGACTCTCTCTCAAGAGTCCAGACACAGGTGGAGTGGATTGGATTGGATTGGATTGGATTGGATTGGATTGGATTGGATTGGACTGGCCATCAGGCTCAAACAATCCTCACCACAATCCAATCAAGCACTCACACGATTCTCCAAGCACATTCCATATAAGAAAAACAAGGAGCAGAAATAGAAACTGTTTTCTCTTTCATTTCTCTCTGTGCACCTCTATGAAAAATACTGAGAGGGAGAGAAATGTGCTTGCCATAGTTGCTGTCTCTTTTACCTCGGGGAAGGGTGGAGGCAAGGAGTAAGGGGGACCAACAACCAGGAACAGGAGAGGAGGTCTCAGGGGACAAAGGACACCTGGATGGTCCAAAGCTCCCCGGGTGCAGAGGGCATCTTTTGAATCTATCCAATCACTTGATGCCCTTCTGGAATTCCAGAAGTGACAGACAGTGCATGGCAGGGGTCAGGGTGGGGAAAGGAGGAGTGATTGACACACCTGGGAGGAAATGATCCGGGGAGAAACCCGGGGTTGAGGGTTAAACCATGAAATCACACTGCAACAGGGACTCTCGTGCACAGCAGGGCCCAGAGCTGGCAGGGCTCCCCAGCACAGCTGGAGCGGCTGGCACACCTTGGCCCAGCTGCACAGCTGCCCCTCGAGGCCCCGGCGAGCAGGGGACGGCTCTGGGCAGCTCCCTGCCACCCAACACAGCCCAGCAGGCCGGGAGGAGAGCCCGGGGCCAGCGCAGCTGCTTGGGCCGTAGCTGCTTGGAGGGACAGGGGCCAAACCCATCCCTGAGCAGCCCCTGCCAGCCCTGGCCCTCCCTGCCCTGGGACAGCTCCCCCAGCCCCAGGGGACAGAGCCAGGCCCTGTCAGGAGCCAGTGCAGCCCCTGCCCAGCTGGGAGCCAGGGCTGGCTCTGGCCCTGGGCTGGCAGCAGGGCTCCCGCTCGGGGCTGCTCCTGTGCCTGGGGCCTCTGGGCACTCAGGGCGGCTGTGGGAGCAGCTGCAGCGGGAGGGACGTTGGTGCAGAGTCCCGATTCCCCGGGGCTGCCAACGAGCTCCAGAGGCCTGGAAGCCCAGGCGCCTCCAGCTTTGGCTGCTGCCGGGCCGTGCAAGGGCAGGGCCTGGGGGAAGAGCTGCTGCCACACAGCCCTGCCGAGGGCTGAGCCCGGCTGAGCCCAGCACAGCAATCACCTCCTGTGCCTGTGCCCGTGCCTGGCATCGCCTCCCTTCCTGCAGCAGAGGCTGCCAGGGAGCCATTCCTTCCTCTAGGAAAGCAGCTGTGGGGCAATGAGGCTGCCATGGGGCAATGAGGCTGCTATGGGCCCTTTCCCACTCTGCTGGGCTTGGCATGTCCAGATGTCACTGAAACCTCAAGGTAAAAAAAGCCCTCTGACAACATTTTATTGTCAGAGGATCAAGGCATTTATTCTGGCCACGATGTTGTTCTGGCCACCATGTGTTGCATTGCTCTCGGTCTATGCTTTTTCCCTTTCCAGGGACCCCTGTGACTGGGATCTGATAGTTTGGTCCCCTCCTTCCTGCCCCAACGGGGTTGGCAAAGGGCCAAAGGGCCTTCCCTGTTCTGAGCTAGATGAGGCCTTGTCCCTTCCTGGTCCTCTCTCTTTTCCCCTTCATCTCATGGAATAAACAGCTTGGACAACCACAGCAGGGGAATTGAAGCCTCTTTGGAATCTTTGCCCAACTCCTGATGCGCCTTCCCTCAAGGGCCCCGTATATCTCGGCCAGCCTGGTGATATGGGGGCTGTGAGGGATAGGCGCACCAAGAATGTACAACAGAAATTATTTCAATCACACATAGCATGGGTGGGCCAAGAAAATCATCCCACGACACCTGAGTTTTACAAGATTTTGCCCAAACCTTTTACAGTCCAAAACCAACAGAAGCCCATTTGTTTAATGTTCATTGGTCTCCATTTGCAAAGTTCTTAGTATTTGTTTTCCCACTGGACCTGGATTTCTTCACCTCTGATGTTAATAAAGGCCATACTCCTTGATTTCCTTCTCAGGCTTTTCCAGTCCAGGTGTCTCCAACTATGCCAGGGGGCAGTGTCTGGGGTTGACGTTCCTTGCTGTTTGCGGATGATGGTCGTAGATTTTTCTCAATGGTCATGATGTTTTTGGGTACCTTTTGGGTTATTCCCAGTTTATTGAGATGTTAAGCTCATTTCCCTTGAGTGGTGTAACATCCCTTTAAAAACCCATTAGAATTCCTTTCCCCAAGGCAAAGGCAAACCAAGCCTGACTAAAGAAATGAAAAAAAATTAAACTTGGTGTATTATCCAACACACATGTGCAGAGCAAACCCCTGGCTGCTGAGTCTCAGCAGAAGGCTGAGGGAAATGCATCCACTATGTCCCCTCTGCGACTCACTCGGCATCTGGTGCAGAAGTTTGGATGCCTGCAGGGGTTGCTTGTCTCCTCTGGGTGTGTTCTTCCTTCCCTCTGGGAGGGCCTTAATGGAAATTAGTTCCATTTCTCCTGCAGACCAGAGTGGCAGGGAGTCACTGCAGGCTGGTGATACTCTGATACAAGGAAACGGGTGTGCATACAAACCACACTGTGAAAAGCCAGTGTCCATAAGGGAGCCAGAGGAGCCCTGCATCTTTATTTGAATAAAGGGAGAGAGTCCATGGGGACATCTGCTGCTGGGGTTTTCTCTCTCTAAGTTTTGGAGGACACAGCCTCCTTTTAAACTCCTGGCCACATGCTGCCCTCTTCCTTTCCCCACTGGCTGGGGTACCAGGCCAGGGGACCACAGGGACCTTTGTACCCTCTTTTCCTTTTGCAAGGTATTAGTTCTGGTCTCCATCCAAACTGTAATAGAGAGATAATGAGATGATTTGCTCTTGCAATTAAGCGATGAATATTGTGGGTATCTTAAGAGAAGCTTTATTGATGTAGAGTTATGTTATTGTGATTTGTTGTTCTCTGCTCTCCCCACAGTCCCCTTTCCCCTTTTATAAATGAAAATTAGTCCAGCCAAATTAAAAATGAAATAATATATAATTTATTTAGGAATTAATTCTCTCTGAGCCAGCCACAAGGAAAAGGACAGCGCTGAGCCCGGGTTCGGCGCTGGGTGCGTGACAGGAAGGAGCCTCTCGGCAGAGGTTCCCCTGGACACACACACCACCCTCCTGGACCCGCCAGTTCTTATAGGAAATTTTCTGCCCGAGGCCAGGATTTCAGTCATCTGCCTTTTCTTTCTATTCAGAGTCACACATATTCCTAAAGTTCTTTTCTCTGAGCCAGGGTTGAACAATCCAGGTCCAGGTGTGGACAGTTTTTCCTGATGAGGTTATGGGAACCGTGGCATTCAGATGTATCAGCCTGGAGGACTCCAGCGATCCCAATCTTGGGTCCCTACCAGCATGATCAGCTCCCAGGTGTTCCAGAATCGCCTTTTGGGACAGCCCATCTCCAGACCAGCCACATATATTGGATTGTAAATGAGGCATTGTCCAAAAAAAACCTGGCTCTGGTGTAACTGAGTATGTGGAGGGGGCAGCTCTCAGTGCTGGTGTGTGTATTTTGTAATAACTAAATATTTTGTGGAACTCTGGGATTTTGGGCATTTTACTGGAATTTTTGGGGGACTTAATGGCATTCTTTGGGGATTTGGTTTTTGGTTTTGTTTGGTTTTTTTTTTTTTTGTGGTGGGATTTTGGGGGATTTTGTGGGGTTTTTGGGTGTTGCAAGGATTTCTTTGGGTGTTGGGGGGATTTTCTTGTGGTTTTGGGTACATTTTTGGGGGGGATTTGTGGGGTTTATTTGGGATTTTGTGGGCTTTTATTGGAATTCTGGGGTGTTCTAATGAGGTTTTTGTGAGATTTAATTGGGATTTTGTGAGTTTTATTGGGACTTTCAGGGGTTTAAAGGAGATTTTGGTGCCTCTCAGCCCTTCCCCACACCCTGGGACAACTGCAAAGCCCCCCCAAAATTCTTCTTAAACACCCCAAAATGCCAATAAAACTCTCCAAAACCACAAAGAATCCAATAAAATCCCAGTGAAACCCACAAAATTAAAAAAACTGCCAAAAACTTCAATAAACCTTCCAAAAAACAACATCCCCAAATCCCTAAAAAAGATCCCTCAAAATCCAATGTCCCCAAAGCCACAAAACCCCGAAAAATCCTGTAACCCCTCTAAAACCCAGTATTTCTCTCCCAAAACCCAATAATTCCCCCTAAACTCCCAACAAAATCCTCCAAATCCCAAAAACGCCATCAAAATCCCCCCAAACCCCCCCAGAGCCCGCCAGACTCACTGGGGGCTGTCCTGGGTCAGGGGCACCGCCCGGTGGAACAGGAGCCACTTCAGGGGCCCTCGGAGCTTTTTGGGGAGGGGGCACCATGGGAGACCCCCAAAATCGGGGCAGGGGGAACCCCTGTTGTGCTCCTCCCCCAAACCCCCAGACCCCGGCTCAGGGTGGGCCTGGGACCCCCCGGGACCCCCAAATCTCCCCAGGACCCCCTCCAGGAACTCAAACCCCCCAGAGACCCCCAAGGTTGGCCCAGGACCCCTGAGAGCCCCCAGACCCCAATCGAGCCCAGCCCAGGATGTCCCCTGAGACCCCCCCAGACCCTTCCCAAGACCCCACCCAGGACCCTTCCAGGACCCCCCCAGACCCTTCCCAAAACCTCTGAGGACCCACCCCAGACCTCATAAGACCCCCCCCAAGACCCCTCCCCCAGGACCCCCAAGACCCCTCCGAAAACCCCTCCAGGACCCCCCAGACCCCTCCCAAAACTCCCCCCGGATCCCTCCCCAAAGGCCCCGATCCCCCCAGCCCCAGCCCCAGCCCCAGCCCCTGTGCGGACCCCCCTCCCCAGCGGCGCCGCCCCAGCCGCTCCCGCAGCTCCGGCCTCTCCCAGCGCCTCCCCCGCTCTGGCAGCGCCGCCCGCAGGGCCCGCCCGAGCCCGCTCCCGGCTCCCTCTGATTGGCTGCCGCGGCGCGGGGAGGCGGGCTCTGCTGAGAGGATCCGCGCGCTGATTGGTCGGTTTGGCACGGGGCGCGCCGCTATTGGCTGGGGAGCCCGCGCGCGTGGCGGAGGCGGGAAACTGTGAGGGGAGCGCGGCTGAGGAGGAGCTGAGGGGGGGCTGGGGGGAGCTGGGGGGGTTTGGGGCGGGTCTGGGGAGAAATTGGGGATTTTGGGGGGGATTGACGGGAAATAGGGGGTGTGCGGTGGGTTTGGGGGCAATGCGGGGGTCTGAGGGGGCTTTGGTGGGTCTGAGGGGGTTTAGGGAGCTTTGGGGAGAGCTTGAGAGGGTCTGGAGCATTCTCAGGTGGGTTTAGGAAGATCTGAGGGGCATTGGAGGGTCTGACGGGTTTTTGGGGGGGTTGTGAGAGGAACTGGGGGGTTCTGAGAGGATCTGAGGGAATTTGGGGGTGTCTGAGGGGATTTCACAGGGTTTAGGTAGGATTCAGGTGTGTAAGGGGGATTTGGGGTGGTCCAATAGGATTTGGGCGGTCTCAGGTGGGTCTGGGGTCAATTTGGGGTAAAGTGGGGGGATCTGAGGGTACCTGGGGGGTTTAGGTGGGTCTGGGTGGATTTGGGGCTCTGGGGGCACCTAAAGGGGTGCCAGGGGGTGAAGGGGTCGCAGCCCCCAGACGCCCCTGAAGCCCCCCTGTCCCCACAGAGGGGTCCCGGCCCTGGCGGTGCAGGACCCCCGGCCCCAGCCCAGCGTCTCCATCAGCAGCTGAGCCAGGAGATCCAGGAGGACGGGGGGACTGGGGGGTCCTGGGGGTCCGAGGGTGTCCCTGGGTGTCCCCAGGGGCTCAGGCTGTCCCCTGGGTGTCCCAGAGCTGGAGAAGTCCCTCTGCGCCGTTTCCTCGCCGTTTGGGCAGATTTTGTACATTTTGGTGCGGCGCAGTCTCGGCCTGCGGGGCCAGGCCTTCCTCACCTTCAGGGAGATGAGCAGCGCCACCAACGCCCTGCGCTCCCTGCAGGGCTTCCCCTCCTGCGGCCAACCCGTGGGGAGACAGAGACTGGGGGAGTTCTGACACTGGGGAAAGAACTGGAATGCTGGGGAAAACCCGCCAAACTCTGGCCTCAGCTATCCCCAAAATCCAACTTGGAATCCCTCCAAATGCACCCCGATCACCCCAAAGCTTCCCCTTCTATGACAAGCCCGTGGTGAGACAGAAATGCTGGGGGAAAATCCTGGAATTCTCAGGGAAAAAACCCGAAATCCTGAGGGAAAAAAACCAAACCCAACCGGGATTCCCCCCAAAATCCCATCAAGAATCCCTGAAATCGAATTGGGAACACCCCCTAAATCCAACCAGGAACCTCCTAAAGCTTCCCCTTCTATGACAAGTCCTTGGTGAGATCCAAATCCCTGGGAAAATCCTGACATTTTGGGAAAAAATCCTGAAATTCTGGGAGAAATCCTGAATTCCTGGGGGGAAAACTCAAAATGCAGCCTCAAATATCCCCACAGTCCAACCAGGAGCCCCCCAAAGCTTCCCCTTCTACCACAAGCCCATGGTGAGAGAGAAATCGGAGTAGAAATCCTGAGATTTTGGGAACAATCCTGAAATTCTGGGAAAAACTCCAAAATCCTTGGGAAAAAACCCAAATCCAGCCTCAATTATCCCTAAAATCCACCCTAAAACTCCCCAGAGCTTCCCCTTCTGGGATAAACCCGTGGTAACAGCACAATCTTCAGAAAAATACCAAAATTTTGGGAACAATCCCGAAATTCTGGGGAAAAAGCACAAAATTCTGTTGGGAACCCACCCAAAATCCTGTGGGAAACACCCAAATCCAGCCAGGAACCCCCCAGAATTCACCCTGAATCTCCCAAGCCTTCCCCTTCTACCCAACAGTGAGATCCAAATCCAGGGGAAAATCCACAGATCCTTGGGAAAACAGGAAATTTTGGGAAAAAGCCTGAAATCCAGGGAAGAAACAGAAATCCACCCCGAATCCCCTGGGAAGGACCCCAGACCCCTGTTGGAACCTCCTAAATTCCTCTGAATTCCCCCAAAATCCTGCTGGAATTTCCCAAATTCCTTCTAGGACTTGCCAAAATCCCTCAAAAACGTCCCTGATTGCTTCTGGAACTGCCCCAGATCCCTTCTGGAGCCTCCCCAAATCCCTCAGAACTCTTGAAAATCCCTTGGAAAACACCAGAGTCCTTCTTGGAACTGCCCCAAATCCCTGAGAATTCCCCCAGACCCCTCAGAAAACCCCAAATCCTCCCCAGATCCCCTCTGAATTCCCCCAGACCCCTCAGAAAGCCCCAGGTCCCCTCTGGAACCTCTCCCAGATGCCCCCAAAATCCTCGGGAACAACCCCAAACCCCCCGAGCCGTCCCCAGCTCCCCCCGGACTGATCCCAAATCCCCCCGGAGCCAGCCCAGGTCCCCTCTGGAGCCTCCCCGAATCTCGGGAAGCCGCAGATCCCCGGGAGCCGCCGGGCAGCGCCGGGAAAGCCCAAAGCCCCGCGGCAGTGCCGCATCCCGGCCGGAGCTGCCCCGGGAGCCCCGCGGGGCCGGGGCCGGGGCCGGGATGCGCCGTCCCAGCGGATCCAGCGCGCCCGGCCGGGCTCGGCCAGCGCGGCCCAGGGCAGGGAGCGCTGGTGGGGCGGGAGCGGGAGCGGAGCGCGAACGGGACCAGCGCAGAGCCAAGGGGGGAGAGGCCCCGGCCCCACAGAGAGCGGGGCCGGAGCGCGGGGCCGGGCGGGGATGGCTCGGCGATTGTTCCGGGCGATTCGGGCGCTCGCAGCGATCTGGGCGGGATTCTTGGGCTGCTTCTGTGAGGTTTGGCCGGGATTTTGAGGGAAGTTTCTGTGGGGATTTTTTGGGTGCATTTCCTCGGGCTTTGGGTGGGATGGGAAGGGACTTGTGGGCATTTTTTGTGGGATTTGGAGGGGTTTGGTGGGATTTTGGTATGGATTTTTGGAGTGGATTTGGAGTGGATTTTGGGGGGATTTTGGGGAAATTTCGGAGGGATATTTTGGGTAATTTGGTGGGATATTTTGTGTGGATTTTGTGTGATTGGGGCATTTTTGGGGGCATTTTTGTACAGATATTTTTTTTGTGGATTCTGTGGGATTTTCATGGGAATTTAGTGTGACCTTTTGAGGGATTTTCTGTGGCATTTGCGGGGGGGGGGGGGGTTGAGGGATTTCTGTGAGCCTTGGGGTGATTTTTGGGGTGAGTTTTGTGGGCTTTTGGGTGGAATTTTTGTGGAGATTTACTTGGGATTTTGTGTGGATTTTCTGGCATTTTCAAGGATTCTATGGTGGAATTTTTATGGGATTTTAATGGTATTTTTGGTAGGAATTTTTGTGAGGATTTTGAGAGATTTTTGTTGGATTTGGGGTGTTTATTTGGGGATTTTTTTGGATTTGGGTGATATTTTTGTGAGGGATTTTGGGGCATCTTTGTGAGTTTATTATTATTATTATTTTGGTGCGGTATTTTGTGGTTTTTCTCAGGATTTTGTTGGGATTTTGGTGTTTTCTCTTGGGATTTTGGGCAGATTTTGTGTTGTGTATCCAGAGTGACTTTGGGCAGCTCTGGGGCAGCTTTTGGGGTTTGTCTCCCGTGTCCCCCAGCTGTGGCAAAGCCCCGAAGCACATCCTGTTCCTGCCCAGCTCCCTGAGCAGCCCCAGGAGCTGATGCTCCCCCTGCTCCTCAGCCAGGGAGATCTGGGGCAATCCCGGCATTCCGGCATTCCGGCCGGGCTTTGGGCACTGCGGGATTTTGGGGCTTGGGGGTGAGAGGCTGAGGGGGGCTTGGAGCTGGATGTTTTGGGAAAATATCGGGATTTTGGGGGTGAATGTCTGGGATTTTAGGGGGAATTTCTGGATCTTTGGAGGAAAATACCAGGATTGGGGGGGAGGATATTCTGGATTGTTAGGGAGGAAATTTCTGGATTTTTGGTTGTGAATGTCTGGATTTTTAGGGGGGAATTTATGAATTTTTGGGTGAGGACTTACGGATTTTTTGGGAAGGGATTTCTGGATATTTTTGAGGGGGAATGTTTCTGGATTTTTTGGAGGAAAGTTCTGGATTATTTTTGGGGGGAGAAATTTCTGGATTGTTGGGAACGCTTCTGTATTTTTGGGGAATGTTTCTGGATGAGGAATGGGGTTAGTTTTGGATTTTTTGGGGAGGAATATTTCTGGATTTTCTGAGGAACAGAAATTCCTATTTATGGGAATGTTCCAGGATTTTTTGGGTGAACATTTCTGAATTTCTTTGGAGAACATTTCTGAAATTCTGGGGGAATGATTCAGAGCATTTCTGAATTTGGGGAGAACATTCCCAGGTTTTTTGGGGAGCATTCAGAGGTTTTTTGGGGAACATTCCTGGGTTTCTGGGATAAGATTCCCAGGTTTCTGGGGGAACATTCCTGGGTGTCTGGGGAAGGTTCCCGGGTGTTCCGGGCTCTCCTGGCCCCGTTCCCATCCCAGGTTCCCGGGGTTCCAGGAGCTGCGCTGGTGCCCGGGCGCCGCGACATCGCCTCGCTGCAGTTGGACACCGAGGTGCAGGCGGGCGCCGCCCGCGAGGCCCTGCAGGGCTCCAGCATCACCCAGAGCCACCCATGGAGATCTCCTTCACCAAAAAGTGACCCAGAACACCCCAAACCCCACCAAAATAACCCCAAACCCCCAAAAAACGGGCCTGAAATACCCCAAAATCCCTAAAAATCTGCCTCAAACCCACCCCTAAATAACCAAAATGTGCCCCCAAACACTCCAAATCCCTCCAAACCACCCTGTAATCTCAGAGGAATGCCCTGAAATCCCTCCAAATCACCCCAAAATTCTTCAAAGCTGCACCAGAATACCCTAAAGCTGCCCCAAAACACCTCAAATGCCTTCAAGCTGCCCCAAAATCCCATGGAAACACCCTGCAGTCCCTCCAAACCACATAAAAATCCCATAGAAATACCCTGAAATCCCTCAAAGTGCCCCAAAAAACTTTAGAAACCCCTGAAATCCCATAAATGTGCTCCCTAATCCCATAGGAACACCCGAAAATCCCTCAAAACCACCCCTAAACACCCTAAATCCCATAAACCTGCACCCAAATCCCATAGACCTCCCGCCAAATCCCAAGAAAATACTCCAAAATCTCAGCAAACTGCCCCAAAAATGGTCCTGACCCTGCCCCAAACCCCCTGCACGCCCCCACTCGCCCAGGTAAGTTCAGCTCAGCCCAGCCCAAATCCTCCCTTTTTTATCCTAAATCCTTTTTTGTCCTACATCCTCCTTTTCTATCCCAAATCCTCATTTTTTTAATTCCAAATCCTCCTTTTTTTAACCCCAAAATCATTTTTAATCCCTAATGTCTTTTTCACCCTAAATCCTTCTTTTCCCAACCTAAATCCTCCTTTTCCCATGACAAATTCTCCTTTTTAGTCCCCACATCCTTTGTCTGTCCCCAAATCCCTTTTCCAATACCAAAATCTCCCTTTTCCACCCCAATTCCCCGCCTCGTTCCCCTTTCCACATCCCAAATCCCCTTTTCCCATCCCAAATCCTTCCCAGTCCATCCTAAATCCCCTTTTCCCACCCAGGATCTTTCCCCATCCTGAATCCCCCAATTCCCACCCATTCCCCTTTTTTTCCCGGTGTTGTACCCAGGGTCTTTCTGCAGACATTGCACCTGGAGCTGCCCCAAATAACCCCAAACAAACCCCAAATAACCCTAAACAAACCCCAAATAACCCCAAACAAACCCCACTGTGTCCCCCAGGGCTGGAGTGGATATGGGGGGTCATGACCCCAAACTCTGGGGACTGGAAGGATTGATCCTAAAATTTGGGGTTTAGTGGGGTTTGACACCTCGGGGTTTGGGAGTTTTTGACCCCAAACTTTGGGAACTGGGGGAGTTCGACACCCCAGGGTTTGGGATTTTGGGGTTTATTTCCCATGATTTGGGGATCAGGGGGTTTCACCCCCAAACGTTGGGATCAGGGTGATTGGACAACCCAGGTGTTTCAACCCCCAGGATTTGGGGTTTGGGGGTTTAGACACAAAAATTTGGAAACTGTGGGGATTGACCAACTGATTTTGGGGGATTTAACCCCAAAGTGGGGGAGATCAGGGGAATTTGACACCCCAGGGTTTGGGATTGAGGAGGTTGACCCCAAAGTTTGGGAATTGAGGGGTTTGACCCCAAACTTTCGAGAGGAGGCGGGTGGACAACCCAGATATTTCAATCCCCAGGAGTCGAGGCTTGGGGGTTTTAACCCCAAACTTTGGGGGCTGGGGGTGTTGGACACATCAGGATTGGGGATTTGGGGGTATTTAACCAACCCAAGCACCTGCAGCAGCGTGTGTTACCCCCCTTTGGACAGAGGGGTGAGGAGAACCATCTCTGTCCAGCCACGAGCTCCAAAGCTCTCTGTGGGAGCTGTGAATTAAAAGGCCTTTACACACTCACTTTTCACATCTTCCCTGTCTGCTGTGTTGCAACTCTTGGCAAGATTTGCCTCCTGCTTGCTGGGAGCTGCTGTGGCCCAGGGCCAGCACAGAGCTGGGCTGGGTGGGCCAGGCAGTGTGGTGGAGAGTCTTGGCTGATCTTGGTGTGTGCCTGGCCTCACAAAAGGCTTGGAAGGTTTGCCTGCCAAGGTGTCCTGCTCACTGGCTCTCCCTGTGCATCTTGGAGAGCACAAGGTAGGCATTTCTGGCAGCTGGGCATCAGCAGGCCTTCCAATGGGGGCGTGTTGTGGAGCGAGCCCAGCTGAGATACCCTGAGAGGAGCCCAGGGCTCCTTGCTCCTCTCTGCTGGCCCGTGAGCGTCTGTCTGCTCTCGGGATGGCCCTGGCTGTGTCAGGGCTGCTGCGTGGGCACGAGACAGCCGGTCCTGTCCCGCTGGGTCCCAGCAGTGCCTGGCAGCCGTCCTGCATCCATGTCAGGATGCTGGCCAAGAGAGGCCCTGGGAGCTGAGCAAGCTGATTTGAAGCTTTTGCAGGTGCCAACAGGTCAAGGCCAACAGTGTTCCCTCAGGATACAGCATTCCTGAGGGGCTTCCCCGGAGCTGCCTGATGCCACCCACTCCTTGTGGCACCAGTTGCTTTCCTGTGGAAGGTTCTACCTTCCCCAAGAGCAGAGAGGGAGCTGGAGAAAGAGCTTGCTAGGCTGCTCTCCATCCTGTACCAGGAGCCCTGGGTGAGCGGAGTAGTCCCAGCTGAGCGCAGATGTGCCAATGGAAGAGCCGTGCCAATGGAAGGCTTGGTGGGAAGGATGATCCAGGATCCATAGGCCTGGCAGCCTGAGCTTGCTGCCGGGGAAGGCCTTGGAGCAGATCCTCCTGAGTGCCATCCCATGGCATGTCAGGGAACCAGGGGGTCTGCGGGAGGGAGGGAAACTCTGCGGAGGGATGGGGACAGCTGGGGGTCCTGGCAGGATGTTGAGGGCTTCTGTGCGGTGTTTGCAGGGTGTTGGTGTTGGAGGTGTGTTGGGGAAGGAGTTGTCTGGGAGGTGAGAGGTCTAGGCTGGAATTTCAGTCCATTTGAAGGCAGCATCTGTGACTTGGCACAGCTTTGCTTATGGGACGCAGAAGGAATATCTGTGACGGCTTCTGTTCATGGTCCTGATTCTGCTGCAGCGAACAAGAGGGGAGAGCTGTACTTTATTGGCCACTTAGATCTCTATCCCGGGGCAGGGTTAACCATTTTGCCATCTACTCATTGTTGCCAGCAGTTGCTCCAGGTGTTCCTGCCAACAGCCCCTGCAGGCAGGAGCACAGCCCCCAGTGCCCGTGGGTTTGGCTCCCTCTGGTACAGAAGCCCCCAGGGACACAGGTCTCTGGGGCAGGAGACGGCACCAGCCCTGCCAGGGCTTCGGGGGTGGCAGGTCTGCTTGGGCAGGGACTCTGCCTCACCTGCTGGTGTCAGCGCTCCCTGGGCCCCAGGGCTCAGAGCAGCATTCCTGCCCTGGCCCACAGTTCCTTGTCCGTGTCACACTCGGGGGTTTAGGATGGCCACGAGCCAGGACGTGTCCTGAGGAGGCCGTGCCAGCTTCTGTGGAAGGCCCTGTGCCCTTCCCAGCGTGGCTGCGTCGGCAGCCCTGGGGGCTCCTTCTGCTGCCCTGAGCCCGCAGAGCAGGGCAGCGTTTGCTGATGGTCTGAGCCCTTCCTAAAGATCCTGTTGGGCTGTCTCAGACACTTGAGGCCAGGGATTCCTTCCAACCTGGGCCGCTTTGGGTGGGCAGGGGGCAGCCCCAGCACAGGGGGCAGTGTTTCCAAGGGCCCTTTGTGACACATGCAGCATGGAATGGAGCCCGGCGTCCAAGGGCCCTTTGTGACACATGCTGACATAGGAGCTGGAAGTGGCAAGAGCACGCCACAGAGCTCAGAGCAGGCGAAGGGACAGGACGGGACAGAGCGGTGCTGTGAGGAGTCCCGGCACAGCGCGCTCGTTCCTGTCCGACCCAGAGCTTTTCTGAGGCATTATTCCTGCAGCTGACCTCGAGGCCAGACCACAGGACTCAGTAACCTGCGGCCTTCCGAGACTTCAATTCTGCAGGTGCCCTTGAGGGCAGAGCATGGGACTTGGTACCCCAGAGTTTTCCAAGGCATCTCTCCTGAGGGTAGCCAGAAATCCAGTCAGTGACATGGGGCAGGGAGCCCTGAGAGTATCAAGCTGACCTGGATGGAGGAGGAAGAAGGCGACCCTGCAGCTGCCCCAGCACAGGAGACTGAATAGGTGGTGCTGTTCCATCCACCACAGGAGGGTGAGTGGCAGAGCCAGGCTGCAAGGCCGGTGCCTTCAGCCAGTTTGGCCACATCCCATCCCATCCCATCCCATCCCATCCCATCCCATCCCATCCCATCCCATCCCATCCCATCCCATCCCATCCCATCCCGTCCCGTCACATCCCATACTCTGGTGACATGTCCATGGACAGGACGGAAGAGGGGCCCGGGCAGTGTTGCCTTCATGGGAGGCAAGGGCGACCTGGTTGCAAGGAACAGCACGGCAGCCCAGTCTCCCCTGGTCCACTCGGGCTAACGACACACGCAGGACACCAATGTGGTGGACGGTCGAAAAGCCTTTATTATCTTATCTCATGGGTTTAAATAGTCTTGGGGGACTCTGCTACGTCAGGGGGGGTTGGCAGGGTCTCTAGGGTTAGTCAGGAGTGGAAAACTACTGGGTTAGATGTGGTTACATTCTTTGGGGTAATTGATAACATGTTGCAGGGTGAGAGGGGGATGGGGGTCTTTCTTTCTGTCACATCCCGAAATCTTCCGTTCGCCTGTTCCTATCTACTACATCTCTCCCCTCCTTTTTATAAATAAAATGAGGTAGTTGTAGATATAGGCACTGGAGTGAGGTACAAACTTGTAACTTGGTAAGGAAAAAAGGGGTTTGGTAAACCTGAGTAATTCTCGCAAGGTGAGTTTTGAATGCTTTTGCAACTGACTGTGTTCGCAGTTTTTGGTTTACAGCATTTGTTGCTGTCCCATGAACAGAATGTTCGCCCGTTCTAGACGGGCCTGAACAAAGGAGACTAGCTTGTTTAGCAGGCATGGTCATATGGTAACAGCTAAAAGCAGTATTGCCAGTGGACCTACCAGGGCGGAAATTAAATTGGTGAGCTAAGGTGATTGATTGAACCAGGATTCGAACTAGCTCTGCTGGGTTTCCCTGTCTCTCTTTCTCTGAGCCAGTCTATCTTGGAGTTCTGCCATGGAGTTTTTAACGACTCCTGTATGATCTGTATAAAAGCAGCATTCCTCTTTTAAAGCTGCACACAGTCCTTCTTGTTGCATGAACAAGAGGTCTAGTCCTCGCTTATTCTGTAAAATTATTTCTGAAAGCAAAGAGACTGATTTTTCTAGATAGGAGATGGATTTCTTGATCTTCTACAGGTCTTCGTTGATGGTCATTTGTAGCTGAGAGAGTCCGTGCTGTTGGGTTGCGATGGTTGAGAAACTCGTGGCTGTGCTAGCTGCTCTCAGGCCGAGCAGCATTGCGATAGTTATACCTGTGATTATTTCTCTTTTGTGGAGTTTGTCAGGTTCTTTGAAAAGGTGGTACACTTCTTTATCTGAGTGGTACAGGACCTTAGGAACAATCAGAACTTGGACACAGAAGTCGATAGAGTCATTAAATTTGGCAAGGAACACACAAGGACTCACTCCGGATCGCTGGCAAACCCACATTCTAGATGCGGATGGGACCACCTACTTATTGGTCTTTCTGTTGGGCTTGACAACTTTAGTGCAGAAGTTGCTTTTTTGCTTTGCTAAAGTTGCATTGCCAAAACATTTGCCCTGTCCTGTGATTTGACTCAGGGTGATTCTTCTGCAGGGAGTGTCCCATCTGCACTGGTGGGGGGCATCGGCTGTGGAGTAACTGAAGGGGGTGTTTAAAGCAATGCCTTCGTAGAAAGGGGGTTTAACATTATAACAAAGCTAACAGGAGTTAGTCAGGTTCGGTTTGGTTTCGTTTAGGGTTAGAAAGGTAGCTTTTAGTATACGAAAGTTTGGGTTTGGATCGGACTTGGCTGTGCAGCTTATCTGGAAGGCATCTGTATGGCTAGCCGGGGTGTCGGTGACTTTTGGGGGCAAGGTTTTGGGGTGGGTTGTGTTTTTTTCTTTTTTGTATGAAGCGTTATAGCTACTAATTGGGTGCTTTTCCAAGCTCGGGACAGCTTTTTCACTTCGTTCACTGGGGGGACTTCTTTGCATTGCCAGTGTCGGGGCTACAGTGCTTGGGGAAAAATCGAGCAGTGTGCTCCTGTGTCTGCCTAAAACTGAAGCCCTATGACGTGGGGGTCCTGACTGCCATAAAGGCAGCACGTCCCCCACACCTTTGGGGGCTCTTTTTCTATTTTCATGGCCAGGGCTACCCAGGGGTCCCATTCTGGGGCGTCTCTTGCTGACTCTGCGGCACGGGAGCTGCTTGCGGCGGTAGTGGGTACGAAGGTACCGCAGGCTGTGTTGCGAAATTTGCTGGTGAGGGTACGAAGCTGGCTGCCTCCTGTGGGGGTATGGGGTATAAGGGCACCCCGTCTCACTGGGGGTTGGCATAGATGGGCTGCCTTGCATTCGCGGCGGGAGGAGGCTGAGTGCAGCCCGCACGCCCCTTCTCTCTCCTGTTTCCCTGGGGCTGGGACCTGCAGTCTTTGGTGAGGTGCGCCTTCTTCCCGCAGCCCCAACAGGCTCTTCTCGGGCGTGTTTGGGGTGGAGGCGCCGCGGCGGGCTGCCGTGCCGGCTGGGGACCATTCAGCGCAGGCTATTTTTATTTCTCCCCAGTCGGTAAACTGGGCTGGTTCGTATTGTGGCTGCTTTTCGGTGCGGCTTAAAGCATTACTCGGTTTTGTTTTAAATTGCGTTGGCTCTGTTTCCTCCGTCTCAGAGTCCCAGCTGGCTTCCGTCAGCTCTTCTGAGCTGCCGGAGCTGCTGCCGGACTCCGAGTCGGAAGTCGAATGCCAGCAAACTTCCGGGGCTCGTTGCCGTTTTGTGCGGCTCCGACCCCGCTCCTCCCCCCGGGGGTGGCACTGCTGCCACCCCCGGGCTTGCCCTGCCTCCTGCAGGGGGGGTTTCTCCCTTACATGGTAGTGGCTTCAGGCGCGGCTGCCAATTGGCTCCGAGCCCTCTGCCGCTCTCCTCCTCTTTCTCCCGCACATGCGCATTAGCAAAACTCCGCGCCTCTGGGCTCTTCGCGCCGAGACTGCCCACGCCCTGCCCCTCCCCTTGGCTGCCGGTGCCATTTTCAAAGGGGTATGGAGGTGGCGTGGGTAGGATCTCCTCCAGAGCCACGGCCTCCGCGCCTCTGGCTTCCCCCGCCAGCCTCCGCCAACAGAACCCCGCGCGCCACTGCACTTCTGGCAGCGGGCCACCGACCGGCGGCGGTGGGGCGGATGGGGAAGCCGCAGATTTTTGGGAAGGTTCTGTGGGGGGATTTGGGCTCTGGTCCGGGGAGGGGGGGTGACGCGCTGGGCCCCCCCGGATCCCCGCTCCCGGGCGGATTACCCTCAGGGGCGGTTTGCGTTGCCGCTACTACGCCTAGCTTGGGTGTAACTAATAAACACGTACCCGCTGCGCTCCATGTCTCTTGCTCTTCTATTGCTTTGCCTAGGGCTTTCTCGACTTTGCCCCATGCCTTAAGGCATTTGCCGCTGCCTGAGGATTTCGTGTCCTCGGCCAGCAAGGCTGTGCATTTTTCCCATATTTCTGGATGCAAAACCTCCACAGGGAGTTCAATTGCCCCAAGCTCAAGCAGCCTTGCTATAGCAAGATAAAAGTCTTTGAGCTTAGACTCAATTCCCCATTGCTTATGAACCTCACTTACGACCCTGGCGATGGCGTCTATGACGATCGTGGGTCCGGGGACGTCTCCCCTGCCGAGAACACGGTTTCACCAGTTTGGCCGCTGCTCTTGTCCAGGCGACACCCGCTACACGAGCGAATTTTTCCCGGGTTTCGGCACCAGATATCTTGCTTTCATGGGAGGCAACGGCGACCTGGTTGCAAGGAACAGCACGGCAGCCCAGTCTCCCCTGGTCCACTCGGGCTAACGACACACGCAGGACACCAATGTGGTGGACGGTCGAAAAGCCTTTATTATCTTATCTCATGGGTTTAAATAGTCTTCAGGGACTCTGCTACATCGGGGGGGCTGGCAGGGTCTCTAGGGTTAGTCAGGAGTGGAAAACTACTGGGTTAGGTGTGGTTACATTCTTTGGGGTAATGGATAACATGTTGCAGGGTGAGAGGGGGATGGGGGTCTTTCTTTCTGTCACATCCCGAAATCTTCCGTTCGCCTGTCCCTATCTACTACAGGGCAGACACCCCACAGTGGCCGTGCTCCATGCCCTGGGGCATCCTGGGGCTCTCCCTGCCTGGGCAGCACAGGGCTGGGCTGTGTTCTCCGGCCTCTCCCGCAGCCCCTCAGCTCGGGCTGCGCTCACTCTTTGCCAGGTGCAGCCCTGGACCAGACACAAGAGCAGGAACCCGCCCGTGGCCGCTTCCGCAGAACAGCGCAGGTACCTGCAGCCATCCCCACCTGCGCTGGGCCTGCTGGCACTGCTCAGCCCAGCAGCACACCTGCAGCACTCCATGGCTTCTTGCCCTTCTCCTACAGCTTGTTTGCAAATTCATCAAGAGAATTTGGCAGGATGAGACCAGCGCCATGGGCCCTGGGTTCAGAGCCTACTCAGAGCTCCTGGGACATGAGACCAGTGCCACCCTGCTGGATTTGCTTGTGCAGAGGGGTGTTTCCAGAGCAGAGCAAGTAGGCAGCTGTGGCCAGGCTTCAATTCCCCCATGAGTCACACGGCTTCCCAAGCCACAGTGCTGGGCCCTGTGAGCCTTTGAGGCCATCGCAGTGCGGTGGGAAGGGAAGCACTTCTCCGGGGACACTGGGAACACTGCTCCATCTGGCAGCTTTCCAAGTCTCCCTGTGCCTTCTCCAGGTGCCCACCATGGTGAGGTACATCCACCAGTGGCTCATGGCCAATGATTCTGCTGAGCATAGGCTGGACAACGCCCTGCTGTATCTCACAGAAGCGCAGCCAAATGACACAATAATGACACTCCTGCGTGTGGCCCCATTGTGTGACAGGTATGGGGCCCACCTGCCCAGAGGGCTCAGGGCTCCCCAGCCCATCAGCCTGCACAGCCTGTCCCAGGTGTCTGACCAACAGAGAGTCCCAGGGCCCTCTGGCTGCTCCCTTTCCCAGCCCTGGCATGTCAGCCCCAACCTTGCTACCATGCGCCCTCGCTGCCCCTCAGGGGCCTGTCCCCACAGGGCTGGGCTGCCTGAGTGCAGCTGGAGAGGGGCAGTGGGCAAAGGCAGAGCCGTCAGTCAACCCAGGCCCCTAGAGATGCCTAGGCCACAGTGCTGTGTCTGAGATCCCCTGAGACGGAGCTCTAACCCCGCAGAGCTGCCATGGCCATGTGGAAGAGCATCATGTGCACGCCCTGGACTGCAGAGCTGGCACAGCAGATACTCCTGGATGTGCTGGGGAGCTGGCCAGAGCACAGCACGTGCACCTCCGATGGGGACAAAAAAGGTGTCTTTACTCTGGCTGTGAGTTTCTGCCTTTGCTGGCCCCAAGGCCACCTGTCCAACAGCTCTCCATCCTCCTTCCCCCACTGCATCTCCCTGCCTCAGGCACTGGCCTGAAACCTGGCCTCGGGGCAGCTCCAGGGCCACCAGGCCCGGTGCTCCCCCTGTTCTCTCCGGGCCTCTCCCTGCCACGCTCGGGCTCTGCCACACGGACACCTCGGCACTGAGTGCTGTCTCAGGGGGCTTTGTCCTTTGCAGGCAACCGTGGTGATATGGAAGATCCTCCAGGAGCCCTGTGTCCCAGATATAGTGATGGAGCATTTCCCACAGTTATTTTTGCATCTGCTCTTCCAAGTGTTCTTCAGCACCAAAGAGATGCCAGAGGAGGTCGATACCTTCTGGAAGGGATGCCAGGAAGAACATGGCCTTGCCACCAGCCCCAAATAGTGCTCCATCCCAGTCCTTCTGTCCCTGCCACACAGCCAGGGCAGGAGCCAGTGCTCCCAGTGTGACCCGGGCTTTGATCTGCACTCAGGTTTGCAGTGAGGACCCTGAAGTCCCTGCTGTGCCAAATGGACTATGAGGATCTGGTGGTGTCAATGGAACGCAAGCATGGCTGGGACACACTGCTCTGTGCTGACACCCACCATTATGCCGTGGGTCTGCTGGCCAGGTGAGACACCCTTCTCCCCATTGTTCCCGGCATTTGTGCTCTGTGTCTGGGGTATCCCACTCAGTCCCCGTGGCTGTGGGCCAGAGGGACGAGGGACGGCCAAGCAGACTGGGAAAGGCTGGGAGAGGAGGCTGCCCAGTAGCAGCCACATCTCCAAGGGCCCAGGTCCCCCTGCAGGGTGGGGGGTAAAGACAAGAACTGTGTCAGTCTGTCCTGGGAGGGGCTTCCCCCCCCGGCTCAGGGTCTTAGTGTCATAGGAGCAGGCTACCAGCCGGGTAATCATTATCACTGACTCCATGTATTGCAGAAGTATGATCAATAATTAACTTTATTAGGAAACCCATTGTTCTTATAGATAGTTATAATATAGGTAGATTTAATTGGTTTTCTAGTCTAAATACTATTACCATTAGATAATTAAGAAAGCACCCTTTGGTAGACAAATCTCCATAACATATACCACATGTTCAAAATACCAGTTTCAGCATGTTAAGATAAGAATGTTTTTTCTTTCTTTCCTCTGATCTTCTCAGACTTTCTCAGGCGATGCCTGGGAAAGTTGTCTGTTTCTCTCTGAGGCCAGAGAGCTGCTGCCACATTTAGTGCCATTTTCCTCCTTGCAGAGAGATGCACAATGAATCCACCTGCTTGTGCAAAAGCATCTCATGATGTCTCCTTGAGTTTCTCAGCAAAGAGATGCTGTACTGGCACTTCCCTGCCCTGGCATTCCTTGTGGAGGTGAGTCTGAAGGCCAGCACTGCCTCCCAGCTCTCTGCCCTCTCGCAGCCGCAGCTGCCTGGGACGGTGCCCACGCCCTGTGCTGCTGCCTGGTCCCCGCCCTATGCGGTTCTGGGCTCCTGCCGGCCGGGTCCCCTGTCACTGTCCTGTGCCTTCCAGGTCGTGCATTGCCTGGACTTGAGAGCATGCAGTGACAGCATCATGGATCTCTTGTCGAGGCACTTGCTGAGTGAGCGCACAGAGATGCGCCGCCAGGTTCTGAGGGCCCTCCTCTTGCTCAGGGATAATCCCTCGCTGGTAAGGAGGGGCAGCAGCTGAAGCCGTGCAGGCAGCATGGGGCTGGGGAACGCAGTCGCTGGAACTTGGCTGGGCTTCAGGCACTGGGGCAGCCGCTCCCAGCTCTCCTGCCTCCCACTTCAGCTGCCCGGGGGCTGCGGGACAGGCCTGTGGCCTCTGGGCCCTGTGGCAGCAGGATGGCCTTTCACACACTTTTGTTCCAAACAGGCCAAAAGAATTTGGAGCCTGACCGAAAGCCTCGGGAAGCTCCTGCAGGAAAATGATAGTGATATGGTCAGGATGGCCATTGTTCTACTTAGTGATTTGTTCCTGGTTAATCACACCCCGATACCCAGCCCCATCGCCCTGCAGCTGGCTAAGGTGCTCCTGCCACTCTTTGACCATGTAAGGCTCTGTGCCCTCAGCCACGGCCACTGGCTGCTGCCCAGACACTTGGTGCCCTGTGGAGATGCAGGCCTGTGCCAACGTGGGCCAGAATCAGCTGATGCCAAGGTCTTGTTTACTTCCTGTTCCAAAGGATGATATCCACGTGCAGCAGCTCTCCATGTTTGTCTTTCGAACCTTGCTGTCCGCTGTAGCAGAAGAAGGAAAAAAGCCCCTGATGACACAAGTGTGTAAGAGCCTGCTGCCACTCTTCTTCCACTGCCATGAAGATAATTAGTGTGTGGCAGAGGTGAGGACACCTGGGCTGCTGCTGTTCCCCTGGGAGGGGGCTCGGCTGCCTCCTGCCCTGGCGCCTTGCGGGCTGCAGCCTCCTCCTGGCCCTAGCACAGGCATGATGATCCTGGGCTCTGGGCTGCGGGGACATTTCCATGTCTCTATTGCTCTCCAGTCTTCTCAGGAAACCCTGCTTTGTTTGGCCAAATTTCTGAATAGGAGAGACCTTGAAAAATCTGTAAAGAAGGAGAAACTGTGGAGGTTCATTAAGATCCTGGTAAGGAGGGCCGGGAAGCCGCAGCCCCAGCCTGGAGCAGCCCCTGAGCGCGGTGCTCGGTGTGCGGGCTGGCAGCTGTGCCCCTGCCTGCTGCTGCAGCCCGAGGCCGCGCGGGCTCTGCTCCAGGCTGTGCTGTCAGTGTGACATCACAGAGATGACCGTGTGACATCACAGAGATGACCGTGTGACATCACAGAGAGCTTCATGGTATCATTGAGATGTCAGTGTCACATCACAGAGAGCTGTGTGAAATCACAGAGATGTCTCTGTGACATCACAGGAGCTTGCATGACATCACAGAGATGTAAGTGTGATATCACAGACAGCTCTCTGTGTGACATCACAGACATGGCATTGTGACATCACAGAGATGTCAATGTGACATCACAGAGAGCTGTGTGACTTCACAGGGATGTCAGAGTGACATCAAAAAGATGTCTAGGTGACATCAAGTGGAGCTTGTGTGACATCACAAAGATGACGTTGTGACATGACAGAGAACAGTGTGACATGACAGAGAGTTGTGTGACATCAAAGAGATGTCCGTGTGACATCACAAAAAGCTGTGTGACATCACAGAAATGTCACTGTGACATCACAGATGTGACCGCATGACATGACAGAGAGCTGTGTGACATCAAAGGGATGCCAATGTGATATCACAGTATTTTGTGTGACATCACGGATATGACAGTGTTACATCACAGAGATGTCAGTGTGACATCAAAGAGAGTTGTGTGACATCAGAGAGATGCCTGTGTGACATCACAAAATACTGTGTGACATCACAGAGATGACTGTGTGACATCACAGGAGGTTGTGTGACATCACTGAGATCTCAGTGTGACATAACAGAGATGACCGTGTGACATCACAGAGAGCTGTGTGACATCACAGTGAGTCAATGTGACATCACAGAGATGTCCATGTGACATCACAGATATCTGTGTGACATTACAAATAGCTCTGTGACATCATAGAGATCTCCATGTGACATCACAGAAATGTCTCTGTGACATCACAGGAGGTTGTGTGACATCACAAAGGTGTCCATGTGACATCACAGAGAGTGGTGTGACATCACAGAGATGTCATTATGACATCACAGAGTGTGTGACATCACAGGGAAGTCAATGTGACATCACAGAGAGCTGTGTGACATCACCGAGATGTCAGTGTGACATCACAGAGATGTCATCTTGACATCACAGAGATGTCAGTGTGACATCACAGGAGGTTGTGTGACATCACAGAGATGTCCATGTGATGTCACAGAGAGCTATGTGACGTCACAGATATGTCAGTGTGACCTCACAGATATGTCTCTGTGACATCACAAGAAGTTGTGTGACATCACAGAGATGTCAGTGTAACCTCACAGAGAGCTTTGTGACATCACAGGCTTAGTGTGAAATCACAGAGAGCTGTGCCACGTCACAAAGGTTTCAGTGTGACATCATAGAGATATCATTGTGACATCATAGGAGGTTGTATGACATCACTTAGATGACCGTGTGGCATCACAGAGAGCTGTGTGACATCACAGAGATGTCAGAGTCACCTCACACAGATGTCTTTGTGACATCAAGTGGAGATTGTGTGACATCACAAAGATGACCTTGTGACATGACAGAGAGCAGTGTGACATCACAGAGATGTCCATGTGACATCACAAAAAGCTGTGTGACATCACAGAGAGCTATGTGACATTAAAGACAGTTGTGTGACATCACAGAAATGTCAGAGTGACATCAAAGAGAGTTGTGTGACATCAGAGAGATGTCTGTGTGACCTCACAAAAAGCTGTGTGACATCACAGAGATGATTGTGTGACATCAAAGAGAGTTGTGTGACATCACAGAGATGTCTGTGTGACATCACAGAGAGCTGTCTGACATTAGAGAGATGTCAGTGTGACATCACAAAAATGTCTCTGTGACATCAGAGGAGGATGTGTGAGAGCACAGCGATCACATAGAGCTTCGTGGCGTCACAGAGTTGTCTGTGTACATCACGAGATATTGTGACATCAGAAAGATGTCCATGTGACATCACAGAGATGTCAGTGTGACATCACAGGAAGTTGTATGATATCACAGAAATGTTTGTGGGACATCACAGAGGGCTTTGTGACATCACATAGCTGTCACTGTGAAATCACAAACAGCTATGTGACCTCACAGTTTCAGTGTGACATCACAGAGATGTCCGTATGACATCACAGAGAGGCCGAAGGCCTTTCCCAAAGCACTGGGGCAGGTGAGGCAGGAGAGCTGGGGGCAGCTGCCTCAGCTCCTGAAGCCCTGCCAGCCCAAGGGGCTGCTTTGCCCAGCGCAGCTTCAGCCACTGCCCCCTTCTCACCATCCAAGGATCCTTGGTGAGCACTGTGAGACCTCACTCAGGCTCCACATTCTTTTGGCCTGTTTGGAACAAAAGTGTGTGAAAGGCCACCCTGCTGCCACAGGGCCCAGAGGCCACAGGCCTGTCCCGCAGCACTCGGGCAGCTGAAGTGGGAGGCAGGAGAGCTGGGAGCGGCTGCCCCAGTGCCTGAAGCCCAGCCAAGTTCCAGCGACTGCGTTCCCCAGCCCCACGCTGCCTGCACGGCTTCAGCTGCTGCCCCTCCTTACCAGCGAGGGATTATCCCTGAGCAAGAGGAGGGCCCTCAGAACCTGGCGGCGCATCTCTGTGCACTCACTCAGCAAGTGCCTCGACAAGAGATCCATGATGCTGTCACTGCATGCGCTCAAGTCCAGGCAATGCAGGACCTGAAAGGCACAGGGCAGTGACAGGGGACCCGGCCGGCAGGAGCCCAGAACCGCACAGGGCGGGGACCAGGCAGCAGCACAGGGCGTGGGCACCGTCCCAGGCAGCTGCGGCTGCGAGAGGGCAGAGAGCTGGGAGGCAGTGCTGGCCTTCAGACTCACCTCCACAAGGAATGCCAGGGCAGGGAAGTGCCAGTACAGCATCTCTTTGCTGAGAAACTCAAGGAGACATCATGAGATGCTTTTGCACAAGCAGGTGGATTCATTGTGCATCTCTCTGCAAGGAGGAAAATGGCATTAAGATGTGGCAGCAGCTCTCTGGCCTCAGAGAGAAACAGACAACTTTCCCAGGCATCGCCTGAGAAAGTCTGAGAAGATCAGAGGAAAGAATGAAAATCATTCTTATCTTAACATGCTGCAACTGGTATTGTGAACATATGGAATATGTTACGGAGATTTGTCTACCAAAGGGTGCTTTCTTAATTAACTAATGGTGATAGTATTTAGACTAGAAAACCAATTAAATCTACCTATATCATAACTATCTATAAGAACAATGGGTTTCCTAATAAAGTTAATTATTAATCATACTTCTGCAATACATGGAGTCAGTGATAATGATTACCCGGCTGGTAGCCCGCTCCTATGACACTAAGACCCTGAGCTGGGGGGGAAGCCCCTCCCAGGCCAGACTGACGCAGTTCTTGTCTTTATCCCCCACCCTGCAGGGGGACCTGGGCCCTTGGAGATGTGGCTGCTACTGGGCACCCTCCTCTCCCAGCCTTTCCCAGTCTGCTTGGCCATCCCTCTTCCCTCTGGCCCATGGCCACGGGGACTGAGTGGGATACCCCAGACACAGAGCACAAATGCCAGGAGCAATGGGGAGAAGGGGGTCTCACCTGGCCAGCAGACCCACAGCATAATGGTGGGTGTCAGCACAGAGCAGTGTGTCCCAGCCATGCTTGCGTTTCATTGACACCACCAGATCCTCATAGTCCATTTGGCACAGCAGGGACTTCAGGGTCCTCACTGCAAACCTGAGTGCAGATCAAAGCCCGGGTCACACTGGGAACACTGGCTCCTGCCCTGGCTGTGTGGCAGGGACAGAAGGACTGGGATGGAGCACTATTTGGGGCTGGTGGCAAGGCCGTGTTCTTCCTGGCATCCCTTCCAGAAGGTATCGACCTCCTCTGGCATCTCTTTGGTGCTGAAGAACACTTGGAAGAGCAGATGCAAAAATAACTGTGGGAAATGCTCCATCACTATATCTGGGACACAGGGCTCCTGGAGGATCTTCCATATCACCACAGTTGCCTGCAAAGGACAAAGCCCCCTGAGACAGCACTCAGTGCCGAGGTGTCCGTGTGGCAGAGCCCGAGCGTGGCAGGGAGAGGCCCGGAGAGAACAGGGGGAGCACCGGGCCTGGTGGCCCTGGAGCTGCCCCGAGGCCAGGTTTCAGCCCAGCGCCTGAGGCAGGGAGACACCGTGGGGGAAGGAGGATGGAGAGCTGCTGGAGAGGTGACCTTGGGGCCAGCAAAGGCCACTGGCAGAAACTCACAGCCAGGACAAAGACACCCATTTTGTCCCCATCGGAGGTGCACGTGCTGTGCTCTGGCCAGCTCCCCAGCACATCCAGGAGTATCTGCTGTGCCAGCTCTGCAGTCCAGGGCGTGCACATGATGCTCTTCCACATGGCCATGGCAGCTCAGCGGGGTTAGAGCTCCATCTCAGGGGATCTCAGACACACACCGTGGCCTGGGCATCTCTAGGGGCCCGGGTTGACCGACGGCTCTGCCTTTGCTCACTGCCCCTCTCCAGCAGCAGCCAGGCAGCCCAGCCCTGTGGGGACAGGCTCCTGAGGGGCAGCGAGGGAGCATGGCAGCAAGGTTGGGGCTGACATGCCAGGGCTGGGAAAGGGAGCAGCCAGAGGGCCCTGGGACTCTCTGTTGGTCAGACACCTGGGACAGGCTGTGCAGGCTGATGGGCTGGGGAGCCCTGAGCCCTCTGGGCAGGTGGGCCCCATACCTGTCACAGGATGGGGCCACATGCAGGAGTGTCATTACCTCATCATTTGGCTGTGCTTCTGTGAGATACAGCAGGGCGTTGTCCAGCCTATGCTCAGCAGAATCATTGGCCATGAACCACTGGTGGATGTATCTCACCATGGTGGGCACCTGGAGAAGGCACAGGGAGACTTGGAAAGCTGCCAAAGGGAGCAGTGTTCCCTGTGTCCCCAGAGAAGTGCTTCCCTTCCCACCGCACTGCGATGGCCTCAAAGGCTCACAGGGCCCAGCACTGTGGCTTGGGAAGCCGTGTGACTCATGGGGGAATTGAAGCCTGGCCACAGCTGCCTACTTGCTCTGCTCTGGAAACACCCCTCTGCACAAGCAAATCCAGCAGGGTGGCACTGGTCTCATGTCCCAGGAGCTCTGAGTATGCTCTGAGCCCAGGGCCCATGGCGCTGGTCTCATCCTGCCAAATTCTCTTGATGAATTTGCAAACGAGCTGTAGGAGAAGGGCAAGAAGCCATGGAGTGCTGCAGGTGTGCTGCTGGGCTGAGCAGTGACAGCAGGCCCAGCGCAGGTGGGGATGGCTGCAGGTACCTGCGCTGTTCTGCGGAAGCGGCCACGGGCGGGTTCCTGCTCTTGTGTCTGGTCCAGGGCTGCACCTGGCAAAGAGTGAGCGCAGCCCGAGCTGAGGGGCTGCGGGAGAGGCTGGAGAACACAGCCCAGCCCTGCGCTGCCCAGGCAGGGACAGCCCCGGGATGCCCCAGGTGGATGGAGCACGGCCACTACGGGGTGTCTGCCCTGTAGTAGATAGGGACAGGTGAACGGAAGATTTCGGGATGTGACAGAAAGAAAGACCCCCATCCCCCTCTCACCCTGCAACATGTTATCCATTACCCCAAAGAATGTAACCACACCTAACCCAGTAGTTTTCCACTCCTGACTAACCCTAGAGACCCTGCCAACCCCCCCTGACGTAGCAGAGTCCCCCAAGACTATTTAAACCCATGAGATAAGATAATAAAGGCTTTTCAACCGTCCACCACATTGGTGTCCTGCGTGTGTCGTTAGCCCGAGTGGACCAGGGGAGACTGGGCTGCCGTGCTGTTCCTTGCAACCAGGTCACCGTTGCCTCCCATTAAAGCAAGATATCTGCTGCTGAAACCCAGGAAAAATTCTCTCGGGTAGCGGGTGTCGCCTGGACAAGAGCAGCGGCCAAACCGGTGAAACCGTGTTCTCGGCAGGGGAGACGTCCCCGGACCCACGATCGTCATAGACGCCATCGCCAGGGTCATAAGTGAGGTTCATAAGCAATGGGGAATTGAGTCTAAGCCCAAAGACTTTTATCTTGCTATAGCAAGGCTGCTTGAGCTTGGGGCAATTGAACGCCCTGTGGAGGTTTTGCATCCAGAAATATGGGAAAAATGCACAGCCATGCTGGCCGAGGACACGAAATCCTCAGGCAGCGGCAAATGCCTTAAGGCATGGGGCAAAGTCGAGAAAGCCCTACGCAAAGCAATAGAAGAGCAAGAGACATGGAGAGCAGCGCGTACGTGTTTATTAGTTACACCCAAGCTAGGCGTAGGAGCGGCAACGCAAACCGCCCCTGAGGGTAATCCGCCCGGGAGCGGGGATCCGGGGGGGCCCAGCGCGTCACCCCCCCTCCCCGGACCAGAGCCCAAATCCCCCCACAGAACCTTCCCAAAAATCCGCGGCTTCCCCATCCGCCCCACCGCCGCCGGTCAGTGGCCCACTGCCAGAAGTGCAGTGGCGCGCGGGGTTCTGTTGGCGGAGGCTGGCGGGGGAAGCCAGAGGCGCGGAGGCCGTGGCTCTGGAGGAGATCCTACCCACGCCACCTCCATACCCCTTTGAAAATGGCACCGGCAGCCAAGGGGAGGGGCAGGGCGTGGGCAGTCTCGGCGCGAAGAGCCCAGAGGCGCGGAGTTTTGCTAATGCGCGTGTGCGGGAGAAAGAGGAAGAGAGCGGCAGAGGGCTCGGAGCCAATTGGCAGCCGCGCTTAACGCCACTACCATGTAAGGGAGAAACCCCCCCCTGCAGGAGGCAGGGCGAGCCCGGGGGCGGCAGCAGTGCCACCCCCGGGGGGAGGAGCGGGGTCGGAGCCGCACAAAACGGCAACGAGCCCCGGAAGTTTGCTGGCATTCGACTTCCGACTCGGAGTCCGGCAGCAGCTCCGGCAGCTCAGAAGAGCTGACGGAAGCCGGCTGGGACTCTGAGACGGAGGAAACAGAGCCAACGCAATTTAAATAAAACCGAGTAAAGCTTTAAGCCGCACCGAAAAGCAGCCACAATACGAACCAGCCCAGTTTACCGACTGGGGAGAAATAAAAATAGCCTGCGCTGAATGGTCCCCAGCTGGCATGGCAGCCCGCCGCGGCGCCTCCACCCCAAACACGCCCGAGAAGAGCCTGTTGGGGCTGCGGGAAGAAGGGGCACCTCACCAAAGACTGCAGGTCCCAGCCCCAGGGAAACAGGAGAGAGAAGGGGAGTGCGGGCTGCACTCAGCCTCCTCCCGCCGCGAATGCAAGGCAGCCCATCTATGCCAACCCCCAGTGAGACGGGGTGCCCTTATACCCCATACCCCCACAGGAGGCAGCCAGCTTCGTACCCTCACCAGCAAATTTCGCAACACAGCCTGCGGTACCTTCGTACCCACTACCACCGCAAGCAGCGCCCGTGCCACAGAGTCAGCAAGAGACGCCCCAGAACGGGACCCCTGGGTAGCCCTGGCCATGAAAATAGGAAAAGAGCCCCCGAAGGTGTGGGGGACGTGCTGCCTTTATGGCAGTCAGGACCCCCACGTCATAGGGCTTCAGTTTTAGGCAGACACAGGAGCACACTGCTCGATTTTTCCCCAAGCACTGTAGCCCCGACACTGGCAATGCAAAGAAGTCCCCCCAGTGAACGGAGTGAAAAAGCCGTCCCGAGCTTGGAAAAGCACCCAATTAGTAGCTATAACGCTTCATACAAAAAAGAAAAAAACACAACCCACCCCAAAACCTTGCCCCCAAAAGTCACCGACACCCCGGCTAGCCATACAGATGCCTTCCAGATAAGCTGCACAGCCAAGTCCGATCCAAACCCAAACTTTCGTATACTAAAAGCTACCTTTCTAACCCTAAACGAAACCAAACCGAACCTGACTAACTCCTGTTAGCTTTGTTATAATGTTAAACCCCCTTTCTACGAAGGCATTGCTTTAAACACCCCCTTCAGTTACTCCACAGCCGATGCCCCCCACCAGTGCAGATGGGACACTCCCCGCAGAAGAATCACCCTGAGTCAAATCACAGGACAGGGCAAATGTTTTGGCAATGCAACTTTAGCAAAGCAAAAAAGCAACTTCTGCACTAAAGTTGTCAAGCCCAACAGAAAGACCAATAAGTAGGTGGTCCCATCCGCATCTAGAATGTGGGTTTGCCAGCGATCCGGAGTGAGTCCTTGTGTGTTCCTTGCCAAATTTAATGACTCTATCGACTTCTGTGTCCAAGTTCTGATTGTTCCTAAGGTCCTGTACCACTCAGATAAAGAAGTGTACCACCTTTTCGAAGAACCTGACAAACTCCACAAAAGAGAAATAATCACAGGTATAACTATCGCAATGCTGCTTGGCCTGAGAGCAGCTAGCACAGCCACGAGTTTCTCAACCATCGCAACCCAACAGCACGGACTCTCTCAGCTACAAATGACCATCAACGAAGACCTGTAGAAGATCAAGAAATCCATCTCCTATCTAGAAAAATCAGTCTCTTTGCTTTCAGAAATAATTTTACAGAATAAGCGAGGACTAGACCTCTTGTTCATGCAACAAGAAGGACTGTGTGCAGCTTTAAAAGAGGAATGCTGCTTTTATACAGATCATACAGGAGTCGTTAAAAACTCCATGGCAGAACTCCAAGATAGACTGGCTCAGAGAAAGAGAGACAGGGAAACCCAGCAGAGCTAGTTCGAATCCTGGTTCAATCAATCACCTTAGCTCACCACTTTAATTTCCGCCCTGGTAGGTCCACTGGCAATACTGCTTTTAGCTGTTACCATATGACCATGCCTGCTAAACAAGCTAGTCTCCTTTGTTCAGGCCCGTCTAGAACGGGCGAACATTCTGTTCGAGGGACAGCAACAAATGCTGTAAACCAAAAACTGCGAACACAGTCAGTTGCAAAAGCATTCAAAACTCACCTTGCGAGAATTACTCAGGTTTACCAAACCCCTTTTTTCCTTACCAAGTTACAAGTTTGTACCTCACTCCAGTGCCTATATCTACAACTACCTCATTTTATTTATAAAAAGGAGGGGAGAGATGTAGTAGATAGGGACAGGCGAACGGAAGATTTCGGGATGTGACAGAAAGAAAGACCCCCATCCCCCTCTCACCCTGCAACATGTTATCCATTACCCCAAAGAATGTAACCACACCTAACCCAGTAGTTTTCCACTCCTGACTAACCCTAGAGACCCTGCCAACCCCCCCTGACGTAGCAGAGTCCCCCAAGACTATTTAAACCCATGAGATAAGATAATAAAGGCTTTTCGACCGTCCACCACATTGGTGTCCTGCGTGTGTCGTTAGCCCGAGTGGACCAGGGGAGACTGGGCTGCCGTGCTGTTCCTTGCAACCAGGTCGCCGTTGCCTCCCATGAAGGCAACACTGCCGGGGCCCCTCTTCCGTCCTGTCCATGGACATGTCACCAGAGTATGGGATGTGACGGGATGGGATGGGATGGGATGGGATGGGATGGGATGGGATGGGATTGGGCCAAGCTGGCTGAAGGCACCAGCCTTGCAGCCTGGCTCTGCCACTCACCCTCCTGTGGTGGATGGAACAGCACCACCTCTTCAGTCTCCTGTGCTGGGGAAGCTGCAGGGTCACCTTCTTCCTCCTCCATCCAGGTCAGCTTGGGCACTCTCAGGGCTCCCTGCCCCATGTCACTGACTGGATTTCTGGCTACCCTCAGGAGAGATGCCTTGGAAAACTCTGGGGTACCAAGTCCCACGCTCTGCCCTCAAGGGCACCTGCAGAATTGAAGTCTCGGAAGGCCGCAGGTTACTGAGTCCTGTGGTCTGGCCTCGAGATCAGCTGCAGGAATAATGCCTCAGAAAAGCTTCGGGTCGGACAGGAACGAGCGCGCTGTGCGGGGGCTCCTCACAGCACCGCTCTGTCCCGTCCTGTCCCTTCGCCTGCTCCGAGCACTGTGGCGTGCTCTTGCCACTTCCAGCTCCTATGTCAGCATGTGTCACAAAGGGCCCTTGGACGCCGGGCTCCATTCCATGCTGCACCGTGTCAGCAAGGGCCCTTGGATGCCGGGCTCCATTCCATGCTGCATGTGTCACAAAGGGCCCTTGGAAACACTGCCCCCTGCGCTGGGGCTGCCCCCTGCCCACCCAAAGTGGCCCAGGTTGGAAGGAATCCCTGGCCTCAAGTGTCTGAGACAGCCCAACAGGATCTTTAGGAAGGGCTCAGACCATCAGCAAACGCTGCCCTGCTCTGCGGGCTCAGGGCAGCAGAAGGAGCCCCCAGGGCTGCCGATGCAGCTGCGCTGGGAAGGGCACAGGGCCTTCCACAGAAGCTGGCACGGCCTCCTCAGGACACGTCCCGGCTCGTGGCCATCCCAAACCCGTGGGTGTGGCACGCACAAGGAACTGTGGGCCAGGGCAGGAATGCTGCTCTGAGCCCTGGGGCCCGGGGAACGCTGACACCAGCAGGTGAGGCAGAGTCCCTGCCCAAGCAGACCTGCCACCCCCAAAGCCCTGTCAGGGCTGGTGCCATCTCCTGCCCCAGAGACCTGTGTCCCTGGGGGGCTTCTGTGCCAGAGGGAGCCAAAGTCCAGGTGCACTGGGGGCTGTGCTCCTGCCTGCAGGGGCTGTTGGCAGGAACACCTGGAGCAACTGCTGGCAACAATGAGTAGATGGCAAAATGGTTAACCCTGCCCAGGGCTAGAGATCTAAGTGGCCAATAAAGTACAGCTCTCCCCTCTTGTTCCCTGCAGCAGAATCAGGACCATGAACAGAAGCCGTCACAGATATTTTTTCTGCGTCCCATAAGCAAAGCTGTGCCAAACCACAGATGCTGCCTTCAAATGGACTCAAATTCCAGCCTAGACCTCTCACCTCCCAGACAGCTCCTTCCCCAACACACCTCCAACACCAACACCCTGCAAACACCGCACAGAAGCCCTCAACATCCTGCCAGGACCCCCAGCTGTCCTTATCCCTCCTCAGAGTTTCCCTCCCTCCCGCAGACCCCCTGGTTCCCTGACATGCCATGGGATGGCACTCAGGAGGATCTGCTCCAAGGCCTTCCCCGGCAGCAAGCTCAGGCTGCCAGGCCTATGGATCCTGGATCATCCTTCCCACCGAGCCTTCCATTGGCACGGCTCTTCCATTGGCACATCTGCGCTCAGCTGGGACTACTCCGCTCACCCAGGGCTCCTGGTAAAGGATGGAGAGCAGTCTGGCAAGCTCTTTCTCCAGCTCCCTCTGTGCTCTTGGGGAAGGTAGAACCTTCCACAGGAAAGCAACTGCTGCCACAAGGAGTGGGTGGCATCAGGCACCTCTGGGGAAGCCCCTCAGGAATGCTGTATCCTGAGGGAACACTGTTGGCCTTGACCTGTTGGCACCTGCAAAAGCTTCAAATCAGCTGGCCCAGCTTCCAGGGCCTCTCTTGGCCAGCATCCTGACGTGGATGCAGGACGGCTGCCAGGCACTGCTGGGACCCAGCGGGACAGGACCGGCTGTCTCGTGCCCACGCAGCAGCCCTGACACAGCCAGGGCCATCCCGAGAGCAGACAGACGCTCACGGGCCAGCAGAGAGGAGCAAGGAGCCCTGGGCTCCTCTCAGGGTATCTCAGCTGGGCTCGCTCCACAACACGCCCCCATTGGAAGGCCTGCTGATGCCCAGCTGCCAGAAATGCCTACCTTGTGCTCTCCAAGATGCACAGGGAGAGCCAGTGAGCAGGACACCTTGGCAGGCAAACCTTCCAAGCCTTTTGTGAGGCCAGGCACACACCAAGATCAGCCAAGACTCTCCACCACTCTGCCTGGCCCACCCAGCCCAGCTCTGTGCTGGCCCTGGGCCACAGCAGCTCCCAGCAAGCAGGAGGCAAATGCATCTTGCCAAGAGTTGCAACACAGCAGACAGGGAAGATGTGAAAAGTGAGTGTGTAAAGGCCTTTTAATTCACAGCTCCCACAGAGAGCTTTGGGGCTCATGGCTGGACAGAGATGTTTCTCCTCACCCCTCTCTCCAAAGGGGGGTAACACACGCTGCTGCAGGTGCTTGGGTTGGTCTCTGCAGGTCCAGGTGGATGCCAAACTTGCTCTTCACAGATTTCTCCCTTGCCCTGCCCCTCTGCCAAGTGCAGTGGGCCTCAAGGACTGGAAGGAGCACAGAGAGCCAAAGGGGGACATTCGCACCTGCCTCACTGGGAGCTCCCTGGAAATCACTTTCCTTGAGACGCAAGCCCCTGTCCTCCAAATGCCTTTACTCAAATGTGAAGCTTTTCTGCTCAACACCAACACACCCTTAAGAAACGCTGGCAAGGCAGAAGGCCTTCATGTCCTTTCAGGACAGGCACTCCAGCTGTAGCTCGTATTCCCCCAAGTGCCTTTCCAGGTGGAGGTTCTGAGGTGCAGCCCCAGGCTCTCTACAAACACAAGCTGCTCACTGCCTCTTCACCTGCCTCAACTCCTGCCTGCGCTTCTGGCACCCAAACCAGGCTGTTCCTGGCCAGAGACATGTCTTGGTTTGAAAAGACAGGAGTCTGTGAAGGAAGGCAGGAGCCTCCTGTGAAATGGAAAAGGTAAACCCCCTCCCTCCGAATTACAATTTCAAAATTAAATGGCTCTCCGGCAAAGATATGGGAATGGGAATAACAGTTCTTTACTAGGAAAAAACTAAAAAAAAAAAATGTAATTAGTACAAACACAATTAGTGATAGAGTCAGAAACCTGACACCCTGAGGAGTCAGGGTGTTGGTAATAGTCCAGTTAAATGGTGGCTGCTCCTCCTGGAGTGGCAGAAGAAATGCTGCTGAAGAGGTGATGCTGTAGAAGGGTGTAGTTTTCTCTGAAGGTCTGGTGAAAGAGTAGATGGGCCTGGTCTTCCTCTGGGGATCCAGCAGAGAAGAAGCTGCTCTTCTGGGAATCCAGCAAAGAGGCTGCCCTGATGTGCCAAAAAATGCTGATTTTATGCAGGTAGGAATGCTTGGCTCCCGCTGGGTGAAGCATCTCACAATGGGATGATGTAACTTTACCAGTCATGCAGTGAGTCATTCAGTGGCCATTAACAGAAGATATCTCCCCGGAGGGAGACATTGTTCTTGGAAGAGATAAGAAAATTTCAACTTAACAGAAGATACCTGCCCAACCTCCAACAGATGGCAAATTGAATACATGCTTATTTTACAAACCAGATTATCCACCCCTTATTCTATTTCCATCTGCATCACAATGAAATCTTACACCCAGTTCTCACTTAAGACCAAGTTTCCCTGTGGTACACAGCGGGTCTCCCCATCTTTCTGCATTACCCACCAAGTGTAACCAGGTCCTTGAGCAAAGACAATCCCACAAATGGGTTGGTCTTTGCCTGAGGTGGGATTAATCCAAACAGTTTTCCCTCAAATACCTTTCATATGTACTACAGGGACCTTATCTCCATCTACTGTGTGTAAGGGTTCTGACTGGGCAGGACCAGCTCGACTGAAGGACCCTCGGGTGTTGACCATCCAGGTTGCTTTTGACAGGTAAATTTCCCAGTTTCTAAATGTTCCCCCACCAAGTGCTTTCAGGGTAATCTTAAGGAGTCCGTTGCACCGTTCAACTTTGCCGGCAGCTGGAGCATGATAGGGAATATGATATATCCATTCGATACCGTGTTCTCTGGCCCAGGTGTTGATAAGGCCGTTCTTGAAATGGGTGCCGTTGTCAGACTCAATTCTCTCAGGGGTGCCGTGTCTCCACAGGATTTGCTTTTCCAAGCCCAGGATGCTGTTCCAGGCAGTGGTATGAGGCACAGGGGAGGTCTCCAGCCATCCAGTGGTGGCTTCCACCATGGTCAGCACGTAGTGCTTGCCTTGGCGTGTCTGGGGCAGTGTGATATAGTCAATCTGCCAGGCCTCCCCATACTTGTACTTGGACCACCACCCACCATACCATAGGGGCTTCACTCTCTTGGCCTGTTTGATGGCAGCACACGTCTCACAGTCATGGATAACCTGGGAAACACTGTCCATGGTTAGATCCACCCCTTGGTCTCGTGCCCACTTGTAGGTGGCATCTCTGCCCTGATGACCTGAGGCATCATGAGCCCATCGAGCCAGGAACAACTCCCGCTTAGGGTGCCAATCTAAGTCTGTCTTTGACACCTCTATTCTTGCTGCCTGATCTACCTGCTCATTGTTTTGGTGCTCCTCATTAGCCTGACTTTTGGGGACATGGGCATCTACATGACGGACTTTCACCGTCAGCTTTTCCACCCGAGAGGCAATGTCTTTCCATATATCAGCAGCCCAGATTGGCTTTCCTCTACATTGCCAGTTGGCCTTTCTCTACCTTCCCAGCCAGCCCCACAGAGCATTGGCTACCATCCACATCCGGTATAAAGGTAGAGCTTTGGCCACTTCTCCCTTTCAGCAACATCCAGGGGCAGCTGAACGGCCTTGAGTTCAGCGAGTTGGCTTGATCCACCTTCTCCTTCGGTAGTTTGTGCAACTTGGCGTGTGGGGCTCCATACGGCTGCTTTCCACTTCCGGTTCATCCCTATGATGCGACAGGAACCGTCAGTGAAAAGAGTGTAGCAGGTTTCCTCTGCTGGTAGTCGGTTGTATGGTGGAGCTTCTTCAGCCCGTGTCACTTCTCCCTTCTTCTCTTTTGTTAGTGAGAACAAACTTTTCACTTTCCGTCCAGTCTGTAATTATTTCCAAAATCCCAGGGTGATTTGGAGTTCCAATACAGGCATGCTGCATGATGAGAGCAATGCACTTGCTCCATGGAGCTCTGGTGTCATGGTGGGTAGAAGGAACTTTTCCTCTGAACATCCACCCCAGCACCGGCAGTTGGGGTGCCAGGAGGAGTTGTGCTTCCGTGCCAATCACCTCCGAGGCGGCTTGAACTCCTTCATAGGCAGCCAAGATTTCCTTCTCTGTTGGGGTGCAGTTGGCTTCAGACCCTCTGTAGCTCCAACGTCAAAATCCCAGCGGTCAGCCTCGAGTCTCATCAGGCACCTTCTGCCAAAGGCTCCAGGACAAGCCATTGTTCCCAGCTGCAGAGTAGAGCACATTCTTGACCTCTGGTCCTGTCCTGACCGGGCCAAGGGCTACAGCATGAGCGATCTCCTGCTTGATCTGGGCAAAGGCTTGCTGCTGCTCAGGGCCCCAGTGGAAATCGGTCTTTTTGTGGGTGACCAGGTAGAGAGGAATCACAGTCTATCTATACTCGGGAATGTGCATTCTCAAAAAATCTATGGTACCTAGGAAAGCTTGTGTCTCCTTCTTGTTGGTTGGTGGGGAGATAGCTGTGATCTTGTTGATGACCTCAGTGGGAATCTGGCGCCTCCGTCTTGACATTTCACTCCCAGGAACTGGATCTCTTGGGCAGGTCCCTTGACTTTGCTCTTCTTGATGGCGAAGCTTCCAGCAGTATCTGGATGATCTTCCAACCTCTCTCAAACACTTCTGCCACTGTGCTCCCCCACACAACTATGCCATTGATGTATTGTGGGTGTTCTGGGGCCTCACCCTTTTCCAGTGCAGCCTGGATCAGTCCATGGAAGATGGTGGGGCTGTGCTTCCACCCTAGGGCAGTCGGTTCCAGGTGCACTGCACACCCCACCAGGTGAAAGCAAACTGAAGACTGCATTCTGCTGCCAGAGGAATGGAGAAAAACGCCTTAGCAATGTCAGCAGGGGTGTACCACTTTGCTGCCTTGGACTCCAGTGGAGTCACTTCATTCAAATCCACAGTCAATCTCCATTCTCTGTCAGACAAGTGGGGCTCGCACAGGCCAAATGGGGCTGTTGAAGGGTGAGTGGGCCTTACTGAGCACCCTTTGGCTCTCCAGCTCACGGATCATTTGGTGGATGGGGATCAAAGCATCTCGATTTGTCTGATACTGCCGGTTGTGCACTGTTGAGGTGGCAATTGGCACTCGTAGCTCTTCCACCCTCAGGAGTCCTACTGCAGATGGGTTTTCTGATAGTCCAGGCAAGGTGTTCAATTGCTTAATGTCCTCTGCCTCTGCAGCAGCTATGCCAAAAGCCCACCTGAATCCCTTTGGGTCTCTGTAACAGCAGTTCTGGAGGAAGTCTATGCCCAGAATACACGGGGCCTCTGGGCTGGTCACAATGGATGTTTCTGCTGCTCCTTCCCAGTCAGGCTCACCTTAGCTCCCACCAGGGTCAATTGCTGCGATCCCCCCCGTCACCCCGGCAATGGAAACAGGTTCTGCCCCCACGTGTCCTGATGGCATTAGGGTACATTGCACACGACCAGTATCAGCTAAGGCTTCATATTTTTGTGACTCTGACATGCCAGGACATTGGACCCACACTGACCAAAAGATCCAGTTTTCCAGTGCCTCTCCCTGGCTAGAGACAGGGCCTCTCTAAACCTGGTTATTATTTCTTTCCTAGGCATACATGGTAGAGGTATTTTAAAGGTGATCTGACAAATCATACCCGGGAGCTCGGTCATGGGAGGTTGAGGCTGCCTTCACTTTACTGGAATTCGCTCAGTCAGTGTTTCCCTCCTTGAGCTGACGCGCCCGCGGTGCCAGGACAGAAAGGGGTTTCCCATCCCACCTTCCCATGTCTTCCCCATGGTCACGCAGAAAGAGCTTCAGGCCAGCCCGTGGGGCGTACCCTCTCTCTCTGGCTGGGGAACGTTGGGCTCTGACTTTGGGGCCTGTGACTCGCACTGGGGCAATGTGGGAACTGTTCCTCCTCACCTCCTCCCTCATCTCCCTCATCTCCTCTTTGAGTTCCTTGCCCACAGCAGAGCCATGAGCCTGCACTGGGCCATGGATCATACTCTCACAATTTCTCAGCTGTTGGCAGCAGAGCCCACTGTCTCTCGGCTGTTATCGGCATTAATTGTGGCAATGGAGGTGGAGTACTGAGATGGCCCCAGCCTTGCCAGACTCCACAGCATTTGCCCTGTGCACCTGACCTTGTCAGGGTCATTATCATGCTGTCCATCCCTCCCAAAGAGTACCTCCAGTGCTGCCACTTCCATCAGCTGTTGGATCCCTTCCTCAAGGGTTTTCCAGCACGTTCTGTGTTGGTGCTCCTTCATTCTCACCCTGTGGACAAACCTCTCTCTGACACTCATTAAAATCCGCTCCCAGAGGGAAAGGGACCCTGGCTCCCTTACAAAAATCTGATTCATACCTGAGTCCTGGGTCAAGGGTCCCAAATTCCTTGCCTCACCACCATCCAGCTGCACACCTGTACCCATGAGGTCTCAGACTTGAAGCAGTCAGGTTGTATAAGCCTCACGTCTCCGTCGTTCAACGTCCTTGTGCAGCTTACGGACACTTTTGTACGTCAGGGACTCGGTGATGATTGCAACCTCTGGCTCCCCTGTGAGTTGTGAGGGCCTTCCCTTATCTGGGTGCTCTGATTCCATCTCAGACCTCCAGCAGTGACTGCTGCTGGCTGTGGCTGCCTTTGTGGCTCAGCTGGAACCTGGACAGATGTAACATTTGTGGGTTCCACTGCTGCCCCATCAGACTCTCCTTTTTTGGGGCAGGGGGAGAGCTTCTGACCAACTGGGGAAATGCACTCCTTCAGCATCTCCTGCATCTCCCTCACCAGACCCCCACCCAGTCTGGGTGGTTCATATCTGGGGTGGCTGTGGGGCAGGGTCAGGCTCTGGGGCAGCAGCATCCCTGGTCTCTGGGGCCGCGTCAGGTTCTGGGGTGGGTGTCAGGGTGATTATCCAGGTTAATCTTCCCTTGTCTCTCAGTGCCAAATAGAACAGGGCTAACAGCAACACAGCCCCTGTATGATATCATTGGTATTTGGAGTGGATCTGAGCCCTTCACAAACTGGTGGGGCAGACCCAAAGAGATGGTTAAAGGGTTGGGAGAAAATTTCCCCCGGTGTCATTTCCTCACAGTAGGTGCCATTATTAAAGTAACCCCAAAAGCACACAGTTAGTGTGTGATAGCTGTGAATCCATGTTCCTGCTTCCCAGAGGAAGTTAAAAATCCATGAATTCTTCCCCTTATTCACCCATAAAACAAACCAGAGAACAGCCACAGCAGCCTTGGCTGTAGGAGCCATGTTTAGATCAGGGCTTAAAAATGGAGAAATGCAGCCACGGTTCCGTGTCACCCAAACCAGGGCAGGCTGGAGCACAGGGTGCCCCTTAGCCAGGTTTCTGTAGCAGCACACAAAAATCAATAATTGGATTACTCAAGAACTGTTATTCCCTTTTTTGTTTCTTTGCCTTCGAGCTGCACATTGGGTGCCAAAATCTGTCTTGGCTTGCAAAGACAGGAGTCTGCTAAGGAAGGCAGGAGCCTCCCCTGAAATGGGGAAAAAAATAAATGTAAACCCCCTCCCTGTAAACTGCTATAAAGTTAAGGGGGCTCTCAGGCAAAAATATGGGAGCAGGAATAACAGTTCTTTATTAGGGAAGAAAATTAAAAGATAAAATAAACAATGCAGTGAACCAAACTCTAACAGATGGCAATTGAATACATCTTGCCTTGCAATCTAGGACACAACTTATTCAGCATGAATCACATCCATTTAACACATGCTCCTTTCCAACAGATATTGCCCACCTGAGACTGACATGCCAAAACATTTTTTAAAAATTATGCATTTTTCTTCATAATTAAAATTTAATTAAATTTTAATAAATGAATTCAATTAATTAATTTTAGCTTAATAACAATTAAAATATTATTTTGCTTATGCATAAAAATATTATTCGATATTTTATTATTTCATTTTAATGCTTGTATAAAAAAATCTCTATATGTGTTTTGTAACCAAAAAATTATTGGTCATTGGTTCTAAGTAACACAATTCCCTTCATTAATTCATTGACCACTATTGGCTATTGATTGGGCACTCGGGGGGCTCGGGCGGGGCTCGCTGGGGCGCGGGGGCTGATGGGAGTTGTAGGCGCGGGTACAATGCGGTGTAACGGGGCCGCGGAGCATCACGGGAGTTCCAGGCACAGCGGCAGCGGCACTTGGTGGGGCGCGGGGCATGACGGGAGATGAAGTCACGACTGGAACAGCGCTGGCTGTGCGCCGCGGAGCATGATGGGAGCTGTAGTCCCGGAAGTGGCTCGGACGCGGCGTTTGGGGCCCGGGACGGCCTCGGGGGACACTTTTGCATCCGAGTTGCGACTTGAGCTCCTTGGGGGCTCTGGAGCACTCGTGGGGGGCTTAGGCAGATTTAACCGGGTTCCTTAGGGCGCAGGGCGCGGCAGGAATTTTAGGCGCGGAACTGTGTTCTGATGGGCTCTGGGGCCGCGGGGGATGAGAGGAGAGGAAGTGGCTGTTCCGGGCATCTGTGGGGCTGGGAGCACTCAGGGGATCCGAGAACGCTTTTGGGGGGTCCCGACTGGGGGCTGAGGAGCACTTGGGGATCCCGGAGGGTCTGGGGGACTCTGATGGCACAGATGGGGGCACATACTGGGGAGGAGGGGGGAGGTGTCTGTGGAGCGCGGGGCATGACGGGCGTTGTAGTCCCGGCCCCAATGGGGCTCTATGAGGCTGCGGGTCATTATGGGAGTTGTAGACAAAAAGAAAAGATGGCGCAGAATCCAGGCACCGCCCCCAAAGCCATAATCCCTGGCGCTGATTAGTTGGGAGCTGTGATGGGCGGGAGCCTCGGCCAATGGGAGGCGGCGGAGGCGTGAACAGCCATTCAACCCCTCCAGTCCCTCCCAGTACAGCCCAGTTCATCCCCAGTACAGCCCCTGTGCCCCTCCAGTCCCTCCCAGCACAGCCCAGTTCGTCTCCAGTACAGCCCAGTACAGCCCCAGTGCCCCTCCAGTCCCTCCCAGCACAGCCCAGTTCGTCTCCAGTACAGCCCAGTACAGCCCAGTTCATCCCCTGTACAACCCAGTACAACCCCAGTTCCCCTCGAGTCCCTCCCAACCCAGCTCAGTTCATTCCCAGGCCCTCCGAGTTCCTCCCAATGTCATCCACAGTATGCCGCAGTATTGTCCAGTCTTCCCCACAATGTCCCTAATTTGTCACCGTATCCCCCAGTTTCACTCCCAGTTTCACTCCCAGTGTGTCCCAGTGTAACCCACAGCATTCCCAGTGTTCCCCAGTATGTCCCAGTCCTCCCCAGTGTTTCCAAGGACAGTTTAATTTCTCAGGGCTGCCGTGGCAGCCAAACCTAGCAGTGGGGTCAGTGCAGAGCCCATGGCCACAGCCCCTTGCAGTGCCCAGTGCAGCTGGGGCTGATGATCCACCCTCACAGCTGGCCCAGAGCCGGTCTGGAGTGGTTTTGGTGGCACCTTGGGCTGGCACACACCTGAGGAAGGTGTCTGTTTTCATGGGGAAACTCAGGAATTTTAGATAGCTCCAAACATAGAAAAAGGGAAAGCCCCTCTTAGGCTGGGTGCAGCCAGCTCTGCAGGCACAGCAGGGCCCAGGTGAGTGAGGACAGACAGGATGGGCTGGGGCAATGTGGAGCAAGGTTGTCCACGCTGGGCCAGAGCTCAGGGCACAGCTTCTCTGAGCGGGCCAGAGCTCCTGAGGGGAGACCCTGGCTCAATATCAATCACAGAATGCTGCAATCGCCTCTGATCTAAAGAGAAATGTAATAAAATACACCCTTTAAAATAGGAATGTGTATTTCTTACAAGCACTTTGAAATCTTTCTCCACAACTGGAATAAGAAAACTTTAATTACCCCCTCAGGGCTTTTGTGTTATTTACATCAGTCTCAGCCCTTGAGAGTCTTAAAAAAAACTTCTCAAAAACTCAAAGTTAAATTAAAACTCCAAAGTTTCTTGAAGTTTTAATGGGTCCCACTGAGGACACGACTCAGAAAGTGTACCAAGGTTCCAGTCAGAGCAGAACACTGGAGGCAGTGATGACAGCTGGGCACAAGCAAGGGAAAGGTGTCTCTGGTGCTGAGCAAACCTGGATGTGTTTCAGGAGTGCAAAGGGCCCAGGCCTGAGCCCCAGCCCCTGGCAAGGCAGATCCTGTCCCTCCCTCATTGCTCAGGGCTCTTCCCGGGATGGGCACTGGCATGTGGGGATGTGCCATGCCAAGGGCAGGACCATGGGGCGGCCCCTGCCAGGCTGCTGAGCAGGGACAAGGAGGCACTGAGGCCCCAGGGCTGCAAGGGTCACTTGTCCCCTCGTGGCTCAGGCCCAGGGCCAGCAGCCATGGCCAAAGGGCTGCACAGGTTGGCTCTGTCAGGGCCTTGCAGCTGCTGCACATCCCTGAGCCCTCTGCAGCCCAGGCTGTCCCACGGTGTCCCTGCCCTGCGCCTCTGTCCCTGCAGGCTGTCGTCACCCCCGGCTGCCCCACCTCGCTGGCCCTTCCTTTGCTGGCAGCTCTGCCTCCTGCTGCCCCTGCCTGGCCACACAAAGCCTTGGGCTGCTCCAGGCTCCTGCTGGGGACGTGCTGCACCACAGCCCTGCCCTGGGAGGGAAATTCCTCTCCTCATGTGTCCAGTCTGAACTTCCCCAGCTGCATTTGGGGCATAATTTCTCTCCCTGCCTGATTCCCACTATGGAGCAAAGCTCCACCATTTCTAAATCCACCCTTCAAGCCCTTCCAGGCCACTCCTGATCTGTCCTCAGTCTCTTCACAGCTGAGCCCAGGCACATCAGCCTCCATGCATGGGTCATGTTCTTGAGGCCTGCAAAACCCAGCTCGGGAGATCTCTGGGCCCTCTCCAAGGTGTTTGCAAAGGAAAACATTCTGCTCATATCACCAGAGGCCAAGGCCAGGCAGAACTGTCTGTCCTGGCAGCTTTTGTCTGGGAGCAATCCTAGGATAGATGGAATTTTGGTGGCCACATTCCAGTTCCTGCCATGGCCCCTGGACAAGAGGGTCAGTTCTTTTCTGCAGGAAGGAAGGCACAGAGCCCCAGTGCTTCTGAGGCAACTGAGATGCCACCACCAGAGGCCAAGGCCAGCCAGAGCTGGCAGGTTTTTTTCTGGCAGATACCCTTGCATACAGGAATTTTTTGAGGGGAAGTACCAATTTTGTCCATGGATGTCTGAAAAGAGGGACAGTTCTTTTCCATAGCAAGGAAAGCATGGAGCCCCAGTGGTTCATGGGCAAATGAGAAGCAGCCCTTGACATTCCAAGATCAGCCAGACCTGTCAGGTGGCCCCTGGGAGGCCAAGCCAGCCAGACCTGTTCCCTGTTCCCCTCATTCCATGGAGCCCCACAGTGTCCCAATGGTCCCCTGCTTCCAGGAGGCCCTGAGGTGTCACAATCCCCCTTGGTGACACCAGGCCCTGAAGGGTCGGAATGGTCTCCACGGTTCCACAAGGCCCCACAGAGTCATGGTGGTCTCTGGGTTCCATGGAGCCCCGCGGTGTCACCATGGCCCCAAAGTGTCCCAATGGACTCCATGGTTCCACCAGGTCCTCACTGTGCCACCATGGTCTCCACAGGAAGGGAACAACCCAGCCCCAGCGTTCCAGGGGCAGATGAGCCACAGCCACCAGAGGCCAAGGACAGCCAGATCAGATGGTGCTGGCAGATTTTGTCCTTGGATTTAGGGAATTTTAGAGGTGGAATCCCAGTTTCAGACCTGGCTGCCTGGAGGAGAAGGACGCTTCTTTTCCATAGGAAGACAAGCACAGAACACCGGTGTTTCAGGGGCAGATGAAAGGTGACCATCAGAGGCCAAGAGCAGCCAGACCTCTCTGTTCTGGTATTTTGTTGTCTGAAAGCAACCCTTGGATATAGGGAATTTGGGAGGTAGAACCCCAGTTTCAGCCATTTCTGCATTGTTAAGAATGACGGTTCTTTTCCATAGGAAGGAAAGCCCAGAGCCCCCGTGTTGCAGGGCCAGAAGCAGAGAGAGAAGGCTCCTGGGAGGCCGAGCCAGCCAGCCCTGTTTGTCCTGGCAGCTTTTGTCACTGAGAAATCCTTGGACCTAGGGAATTCTGGAGGAGGATTCCAAACTTTGGCCATGGGCATCTGGTGGAGATGGATGGTTTTTCCCATAGGAAAGAGAAGCGTGGAGCCCAGGTGTTTTGGAAGGAGATGAGAGGTGGTCACCATAGGCCAAGAGAGCCAGACCTGTCTCTCCTGGCACCTTTCATCTGGGGGAAATCCTTGGATATTCAGAATTTTGAAGGTGGAATCTCAGGTTTGGCCATGGGCACCTGGGCAGGAAGAAGAGTTCTTTTCATCAGAAAGGAAAGCACAAAGCCCCAGTGTTTCAAAGGCAGATAAGGATCATCTCTTTGGAGACCAAGGCCAGCCAGACTTGTCTCTTCTGGAAGCTTTCACCTGGGAGAAATCCTTGGATAAGGGAATCCTGGAGGCAGATTCCCAACTTTGGCCATGGGTGCCTGGATGTGAAAGGTGTTTTTTTCCCATAAGAAAGAAAAGCACAGGGTCCCAGTGTTTCACAGGAAGATGAGAGGTGGCCCCTGGGTGGCCAAGCCAGCCAGGTCTGTCTGTCCTGGCAGATTTCATCTGGGAACAATCTTTGCATAGAAGCAAACTAAGAAGAGGAATCCAAATGTTGGCCATGGGCACCTGGAGGAGAAGGACAGTTCTTTCCACAGGAAGGAGAGCACCGAGCCCCAGTGCTCCAGGGGCAGATGAGCAGCAGCCCTGGACATGCCAAGGTCAGCTGGACCTGTCAGGTGGCCCCCAGGTGGCCCAGCCAGCCAGGCCTTGATGCCTTGAGAGGCCACCTAGAGCAGAGGCTGGACAGTGTTACAGGAGTAAAGTGGGGATTTATTAAAAAGGCCTTCAAAGGATTCACTTGGGCAGTACAAGGGCCTGGCTGAGGGTACACCCAGGATGGACGCCAGGTCACGCATTTTCACACTTTTGTAAGATTTGGTTCATTTCCATATTGGGGTTAATTGTCCAATTACACCTTCAGGTTATGCAGCCCCACCCTCGCAGTCTGATCTCCTCAATTCGCTGTTGTTTTCACTTTTTGGGCCTGAAGCTGCAGCGGTGTCCTTGGTTCTCAGGCTGGAAAAGGATTGTTTTGTCTGACTACACCATGAGGAGAACTTGCTGTCACTCTGCATGAAGTTCAGAGTTACAGATACAGGACAGAATTGGGAAAATATGGAAGCTAAAACTTAAGGCATCAGCCTGTCCCATGTTCCCTTGGTTCCATGGGGACCCACAGTGTCACAATGGCTCCTCCGGGACACTCTGGGCTGCACAGTGTCACCCTGGGCCCTTGGATCCATGGGAGTTTCACAATGGTCTCCTCTGATTCCACGAGGTCCCCACAGTGTCACAACTGATCCATGGCTCCATGAGGCTCCCCGGTGTCACCAGGGTGTCCTTGGACCTGCCTTGTCACAACTGACCCATGGCTCCATGAGGTTCCCCAGTGTCACCAGGGTGTCCTTGGACCTGCCTTGTCACAACTGACCCATGGCTCCATGAGGTTCCCCAGTGTCACCATGGTCGCTGTCAGAGGCTGGATGAGATCAATGTCCCCAGACACCTTGGGCTGAGCTGTCAATCAGTCACTCTGCTGGGACAGTGCTGACCCAGCTCTGAACACCTGAGATATCAGATGTCCCAGCTGGGGGGAGGCCCACGAAGGCCCAGGGGCTTAAAACCAAGGAGCACAAGGTCAGCCCCTGGTATGGACTCTGCCTTATCCTGGGGTTTGTGTCTCACCCACACTGGAGCCCCGGGAGCTCGGAACCACATGTGTGTCTTTCTGTGGAGCTTCTGTCTTCCTGTCTCTCTCTCTCTTTCCTCTCCTTCTAATGCTCTTTATATGGAACAGTTTTGGGTACCTGATCAACTTCAGTGTTTAGGGATTTCCAGGCTAAATGGGCTGAGGGAATGAAGTTACTGCTGTGACAAGTGATTTAAATTGGATTGGATTTGTATTAAACACTTTTCCAAAGTTTCTTGTTCTTTTGTACTTTGCCAGTAAAATTTGGGGGTCCCGAATGGGCGCTGAGGGGCACTTGGGGGTCCCGGAGGGTCTGGGGGACACTGATGAGAAAGATGGGGGCGGTACCGGGGTTCTGTGGAGCGAGCGGTATGACGGGCATTGTAGTCCCGGCTTTAATGGGGCTCTATGGGGCCGCAGAGCATGACGGGAGTTGTAGGCAAAAGAAAAGATGGCACAGGCACCAGGCCCCGCCCCCAAAGCCATGATCCCTGGCACCGATTGGTTGGAATTGTGATAGGCGGGAGCATCGGCCAATGGGAGGCAGTGGGGGCGGGAACAGCGCATTCAACCCCTCCAGTCCCTCCCAGCACAGCTCAGTTCATCCCCAGTACAGCCCAGTACAGTCCCAGTGCCCCTCCAGTCCCTCCCAGTGCAGCCCAGTTCATCCCCAGAACAGCCCAGTACATCAGCCATGCCCCTCCAGTCCTTCCCAGCCCAGCCCAGTTCATCCCCAGTACAGCCCAGTACAGCCCCAGTGCCCCTCCAGTCCCTCCCAGCATAGCCCAGTTCATCCCCAGTACAGCCCAGTACAGCCCCAGTGTCCCTCCAGTCCCTCCCAGCACAGCCCAGTCCCTCCCAATACACCTGAGTTCATTCCCAGGCCCTCCCAGTTCCCCCCAGTTCCATCCATATCCCGCTCCAGTGTCCCCCAGTCTTCCCCACAGCGTTCCTGCCCATTGCGGGGCAGCGGCGCAGACGGAATGTCCTGCGGCCCAAACCTCCTGCTCCTGCCACACAGCGCCAACCTTCTCCCCTCCTCCTCCTCTCCCAGCACGGCACAAATTCCAGCTCGGAGGAGGCTTCCCCAGAGAGGGCTCCGGCTCCTGTCTCAGCCCGAGTGTCCCTGCAGAGATACAGGGCATCTTTCAGGCACTTCCACAAGCTCAGGGTTCCCATTTCATGGGGAATCTGGGATGCCGGGAGCGAACGCCGGGGCATGGCCGGCCCGGGGCGCTCGGGCGGCGCTCGGGGCCGCTCCTGGCCCGGGCCGAGCGCTGACAGCCGCGTCCCGCCCGCAGGGAAGGCGCAGGAGGCCCGGCAGGAGCGGCCCCGGCGGGTTCGCTGCTGGGCAGCGGCGGCTGCGGCGGCGGCTGCGCGGCCACGCGGCTCTCGGACGGCGCCCGGGGAGCGGCGGGGCCGGCGGCGGGCGCGGAGGAGGGGAAGGAGGAGGAGGAGGAGGGAGAGAAGGAGAAGGAGGAGAAGGATGGGGCTGTGCGGGGCAGGCGGCGAGCTCAGCCCGCTGCTGCCCTCGGCTCGCAGGTGGCCATCAAAAGGGTGCCAGGGAACCGCGTCCGGCGCCGGGGCGAGCTGGTGATGAGCCGGGCCAGCGGCAGAAGCCGGGCCGTGCCGGGCGGGGATGAGCCGGGGCCCGGCAGGGTGGGAGCTGCCAGGACGCCTGGAGGGAGAGCGGGCGTGGGGCCAGCGCAGGGCGCAGAGCATCCCGGGCTGGCCGAGGGGTTCCCGACCCCCGGCACGGCATCAGCCCCACTGACGGCATCGTGCTCCTCCCGCAGCCCCACGGCACCAGCGCAGCCCTGGAGATCGTGCTGCTGGACAAGGTCTCCTCTGGCTGTGCTGGTGGCATTCAGCTCCTGGAGTGGCTTCAGCTCCCCGACAGCTTTGTGCTGGTGCTGGAGCATCCGGAGCGGTGCCAGGACCTGTCGGGTTTCCTGGCGGAGCGGGGGTTCCTGCTGGAGGAGGAGGCGCGGGGGCTGCTCCTCCAGGTGCTGGAGGCCGTGCGGCGCTGCCCCAGCTGCGGGGTCCTGCACAGGGACATCAAACCAGGGAACATCCTGCTCGACCTGGCCACCGGGCAGCTGACACTGATCGACTTTGGCTGTGGCACTTTCCTCCAAGACACAGCCTACACCCAGTTTGCAGGTGAGCCCTGCCAGGGAATGCTCCTGGGCATCTCATGGCCCAGCTGAGGTGCAGCACTGGGGCTTCCCCTATTGCAGCCGGGATGGGATTAATGATGGAGCCAGGTTGATTTGGGTGGGGTGTGAGGGGGCCAACTCCCATCCCTGCTGACAGCCTTCAGCACCCACTGTGCCTTGGGCTGGGGCTAGAGCTGGGGCAGCCAGCCCGACAAAAACCCCCATGGGGGTAGCAGAGAGGGGGGTCTGACCCCGTGCCCCAGACGGTTTGGTGTGCAAGCGAGGAAGGGCTTGGACTGCTGTGCTCCCCTTGTTTGCCTTGGCTTATTAACATTTTGTGGGGCCATGCAAGCAGGAGGAGAGGGGGTTTTCTCCACTACTGGGTGAGTTTTTCTTTTGTGTGTCATGGTTGTGTCTTCCCAGGGTTTCTGCTGCCTCTTCCAGCACCAGTGGCTTCTTTTCCAACCCTGAGTCTGTACACAAGTCCCAGGTGCTTGCGAGAGGGCAGCGGTCACACTGTGTGCCACTGGGGCAGCCCCTGCATGCCCAGGGGTGCTGGGGCCAGGCTCTGGGAGCAGCAGCATCCCCCTGATGAACTGTCTGTGTTCCACAGGAACCCTGTCCTACAGCCCACCAGAGGGGATCCACCACCAACACTACCATGGCAAGGCAGCGACGATCTGGTCCCTGGGCCTCCTGCTGCACCACCTGGTCATGGGGAAGCTCCCATTCAGGAGGGGCCAGGAGATATCTGGGGCAGATCTTGTTCACAGGACGGCTCTCTCAAGGTGGAGTCTCATTGCTGGGCACAGGGGCAAAGCCAGGGCTGGGAGACAGCAGCACCTCGTGAACATCTCACTCTGGCAGCTGCTGAGGAGGTGACACATGTCCTGCTCTCCTGCTGTCCTCCAAAACATGGAATTGATGGGGAAGTTTAGGCCCAGCTCTGGGCACACCCAGCATGGCCTGGACACAGGAACAGGGGGCAACTTCTCCAACTGACTGGTGATTGCTGGTTTCTCTCGCCAGAGTGCCAGGATGTCATTAAGAGGGGTTTGTCCATGCAGTCCTTGAACAGGCCATCCTTAGAAGAGCTTTTCCATGATCCTTGGGTGCAGGGTGTTCCTCTGCCCTAGAAGATGGGAGAGATCCATGTGCACAGTTGGATCCAGGGGCCTGGCAGGTAAGAGCTCCACACATCTCTTGGCACTCAGTGGCAAAGCCAACCAGACAGGTTTTGTCCTGCCTGTAGCTCTGAGCAGGGGCCCAGCAGAAGGGAAGACACAGCTCTTGGCTTGGAGCTGAGCTGGAGACATGGTGTGGCAAGCACTGGGGGCCACCATCCCCCTGGTTTTGCTTGCCATGGTTCATGGATGGCTGGGGCCCTGGGCAGAGCCCTGACAGCCTGGTCTGGCCTCAGGGAAGGAGAAGGAGCCCCTGGAGAAGCTGTCCCAGGTGGGGCTGCTGCTGCTGGGGACAGCGAGGACAACGCCAAGGATGACAACCTCTTGCTCCACCTGGTCTCCGGCAGGCTGAAGATGGTGGACTTTGATTCTGACATCTCATTCAAAGCCAGGTTCCACAGGGAATTTGCAGATCAGTCCACACGCAGGGGGATGCTCCAAAGATTTGGGCATTGCGCAGCCTGGCTGGGAACCAAAGGTTCTCCCTTTGCTGGGGCGGATGCAGCTGATCCTTCAGTCAGCTGCAGGCTGCTTTTGGCAGGGCTGGGGGCATGGGCTGGGGTGGGTACGAAATGGGAGTGGGCTCCTGGCCCTGCCAACAGCCCCCAGCACCCACCGTGCCCCGGGCTGGGGCTGGGCTGGGGCAGCCAGCACGACACAAACAAACCCCCATGGTGGGAGCAGAGGTGGGACTCCAGACCCTGTGCAGGGGCTGCTTTGCTTTGCAGGCAAGGAAGGGCTTGGGCTGCTCCACTGCCCTTGTTTGCTTTGGGATCACCATGGGGGCAGTGCAGGGGAAGGGAGAAAGCCTGGGATTCCCCAACCATGGTGGGTTTTTCCCTGGCATGCAGGGTTTGGGCCTTCTTTAAGGCCCTGACAGATCTTTGACCTTTTTTCTTGTTCCCCTTTTTGACTGTAACCTATTTTCAATAATTTGACGTTTCTTTTTCTAGAGGAAGCATTCCAGATGGGGCCCAGTCTGGATCAGGACGTGCTTAGGAGCAGCTGCGGCGTGGATGGGCCATGCCCTTGGAGAAGGCTGAGGGCATCGTTTGGGAGCAGCTTTTCTTCCAGCGTGGGATGGCGTGAGGTGGGTCCTGTCTGCTGGGGATGGTGGGATCGGAGTTCTGAGGAGATGGCAGCGAGCACAGGAGCGTCCTGCTCTGGGCAGCTGCTGAGGGCTGGAGGTGCCGTGGCTGGCTGCAGGCTGGGCACATGTCCTGCCCTCCTGCTCTGCTCCCAAAGGCAGCAGTGATGGGCAGCTCTGGGCACAGCTCTGGCACGGCCAGCATGGCCTGGGCACCGCGGGCGGCTGGGACAAGGGGACAGGAGCCTTCAGCTGACAGGGCTTTCTGGTTTCTCTCCTTGCAGCCGGGCTCTGCAGGTGCTGAGGCTGCTCTGGGCTCTGCCAGGGCCCTGCTGGAGCTCAGCACCGGGCCGCAATCAGCCAAAGGAGAAATGGGGTGCCCTGCAGCACAGACTGGCTTGAGCATTTCAGAAACACAGCTCAAGTTTGCAGAGTGTACACCTCCAAGGGAAAACATGGCACCACCCAAAAAATAAACTTGTTCAATAACTTCTGAAATTAAATCAATCTAGGATGACCCCAAATGACATTTTGCAGCTTGCTCAAGCTGTACCTCAGCCCTTCTCTGACCAGTTCTCTCCCCCACCTGCCTTTTACTCCCCAGCTGCTCCCTATTTTCCCCCAGTGAGCTCCCAGCCCATTCCAGTCTCCATCACACTGTTGCCTTCCTTGGTGCCCCTCGCCATGAGGAAGGCCGAGCCCCAGGCTTAGGGACTCATCCTGTCACTGGCTGAGGAGCAGCAATGTCTCAGAGGTCTGGTGGGATTTTAGTGTCATTCAGAGCTGCTCTCCAGCCCCCAGCTCTCCTCACTGCTGAGTTCCCACTCCCTTTTCCTCATCCTTGCAGCAGGATGAGCTCTGTGAATCCCCTTGAGCCTCCCCAATCTTCCCAGCCCATGCACCAGTTTCAGATGAAGCTGCAGCTTCTCTGTCTCCTCTGGCACACCAGTGCAGTCCCCTGTGCGGGGAGCCCCAGCCCCAGAGCACAGCACTCAGCAGTGCAGTCCGGGCTGGAGCAGTTGCCCTGCAGCCCTGCCTTGGCTCTTTGTGGCAGGGAATGCTCCCTGTTTGCAGCTGTCCCTGCAGGATGGCCCCAGGGCAGAGCCCAGCCGGGCTCCCACTGCAGCCCCTGAAGCTTGGGGCAGACAGTGGTCCCAGAGGTTCACGGGGAGCTCCCGGAGCTGTGCCTCGCACTCTGTTGCCGTGTCACCGTGCAGGCTGGCTTGTACGGGGTGAATGTACCAGCCCTGCTTTGACTGACAGGGGCCGGGCCCATCACATCTCTCCCAAGGCTGCAGGCATTGCCCAGGCCAGATTCTGAAGGGGCACAGAGATCAAACCAGTGAAATCATCCAGACTGGGTTTTCAAAGGCCCTTTAGAAGGAAGGGCTTGAGAATAAACGTGCTCTTTTTGCCACATGAACATTGGGGTGAGTGGTCTCTTTGGCTCCAACCCACTTTCCTCCCCAAGCCAATGTTACCCACTCCCTCACACGTTCCCCCCGTGCCTTCCCACTGCCTCATCCTGTCAAGGCTTCCGCAGCCCCTCATCCCTTCGTGGTCCCGTCCCCTCAGGGTCTCCCCAGCCCGGCCAACCTGCCCGGCTGCAGCGCCACAGCCCCACAGGAACTCCAGAGGAGCCCCACCAAGAGGCACCTGGGAGCCCTCAGCAATCCAGCCAGCAACACACGGGCAGGAGGACACGGATGGCGCTTCCTGCCTGGGACAGGGCTTGTGGCCATCTCCAGGCACCGCTCTCACAGAGATCCCCACAGCTCCAGCCCCTGCCCATCTGCTCTGTGGGCAGCACGGAGGCTTCAGCAGAGCCACCAAAGGCCAAGGGGCTTCTGGCCATTTTCCCTGCAACCCTGCATGCCTTGGCAGGTGCCTGAGCCCAGGAACCCTTTTCTCCCTCTTCCCCTCGGCCCTGCAGAGCCTGGGCAGCCAAAGAAAGATCCTGGGAGTCTGTCTATAGCAACACATCCTATATTTATACGCTAAAGACAAACAAAAAGAAAGAAAAGAACAATTTTAAAGAAACAAAACAGTCCTGCTGGCTCGGGTGGCCCCAGCAGGCAGAGCCTCAGGGATCAGCTCTCTGCAGAGCTGCAGCAGCGCAGCCAGCGGAGCCCACACAGACGAGGCCGTCTCCCCCATGCCCTGCAGAGCCGATCACGCAGGCTGTCAAAGTGGGAATATGGAGCACTCTCTGCTTCCTGGAGGATGTACAATGCTTGACCTGCCAGGCTTGTGATGGCGACACTGTTGTCATTTTCCATGCCTTCAAGGGCTGAAAGAGAGAGGAACAGAGCCATGGTCAGTTCCCACATCTGAGGGGACCCGAGGGGACTCTGTGCCAGGGCCATCCCAGCCGGCTCTGGCCATGGCCAGCAGGGAGCAGGGACCAGCTGGATCAGCCCGAAGCTGCTGGCCACGAATCCCCCAGGTGCCCTGAAAGCTCTGTGTGCTCTGCCCACGCCGGCCCTGGTCCGCACAGGGAGCAGAGCCCTCCGCAGCCGGGGCAGGGCTCGCAGCTCCCCCGGCAGCCCCCGCTGGCAGCCCGCTGCCCTCACTCACCCTCAGAGATGAGCTGGAGCTCTTCCTTCCTCCCCCTCAGGTGCCGCCCAGCCGTCCCTGGGAACACAGAGCCTGTCAGGCCCAGGGCACAGCTCCCTGCCAGCGGCGCCGCCAGCCCTGTGCCCACACGCCCTCCTGGCCCGGCTCGTGGCTCACCCATGAACCTGACGGCCGCCTCTCGCAGGGGCTCCTGTGGGCTCTGCAGGTAGGGCAGGGCCCGGCGCAGGTGCTCGGCCATGCTGCTGCTGTCCTCTGCCAGCTGGAGAGAGCGGCAGGAGGGAAGGGTTGGCCCCGCAGCCCCCCGGGCTGGGGCTCCATGGGCACCCGGCTGGGGCCGCAGGAGCCTGGAGCATAGCCCGCGCGGCCTCGGGCTGCAGCAGCGGGCAGGGGCACAGCTGCCAGCCCGCACACCGAGCACCGCGCTCAGGGGCTGCTCCAGGCTGGGGCTGTGGCTTCCCGGCCCTCCTTACCAGCCACTCGGTGAAATTCCCCAGCTTCTGGTTCTTCACCAGCTGTCCAAGGTCCCTCCTCTTCAGGAACTCAGCCGCAAAAAGGAGCGTTTCCTGAGAAGCCTGGAGAGCAGCAGAGATGCGGAGATGGCCCCACAGCCCAGGGCGCAGGACCCCGTCCCTGTGCCGAGGCCAGCAGGAGCTGCAGCCTGCGAGGCGCCAGGGCAGGGCCAGCCCAGCCCCTGCCAGGGGCCAGCGGCAGCTGCCGAGTCCTCACCTCTGCCACTCGCTGGTTCTCATCATGGCAGTGCAAGGAGAGTGGCAGCAGGCTCTGGCGCACGTGTGCCTTCAGGACCATTTTTTCTTCTTCTGGAAAAAAATCCAGCATCTCCCGGAAGATAAACATGCAGCACAACTGCACCTGGCTGTCCTCCTGTAGGAAAGGAAGGAAGAAAGACCTCAGCATCAGCTGCTTCAGGCCCACCTGGGCACAGCCTGTGAGTGCACAGGGCACAAAGTGTGCGGGCAGCACCCGCTGGCCGTGGCTGGAGGCGCAGAGCCTTACGTTGTCAAAGAGTGGCAGGAGCGCCTCAGCCAGCTGCAGGGCGAGGGTGCTGGTTATTGGGGCACCATTGCAGAGGAACAAAGCCCTGAGGAGAACCGTGGTCATCCTGAGCATGGTGCTGTCATCTTCCTGCAGGAGCTCCACGAGCCTTTCATGCAGGCTCCACATCCTTATGGCCATCTACTTGTGGAACACAAGTGTGTGAAACACCATCCTGCTGCCACAGGGCCCAGGGGCCAAAGGCCTGTGCCAAAGCCCTGGGGCAGCTGCAGCAGGACGCAGGAGAGCTGGCAGCAGCTGCCCCAGTGCCCCAAGGCCAGCCAAGCCCCAGGGACTGCCTTCCCCAGCCCCACGCTGGCAGCACGGCTTCAGCCCCTGCGCTCTTCTCACCGAGACACTGGTGGTGCCGAGCGCCACGAGGCCTCTGAGTGCCAAGCGACGCCTCCCCCTGCACTCGCTCTGCAGGTGCTTGGACAAGAACTGCAGGACGCTGTCACGGCACTCACTCACGTTCAGGTGCTCCAGGATCTGAAAGGCACAGGCCGGTGACGGGGGAGCGGCCGGCGGGAGCCCAGAACCGCCCAGGGTCGGGCCCAGGCAGCAGCACAGGGCGCGGGCTCCGTCCCAGGCACTGCGGCCAAGAGAGGGCAGAGAGCCGGGAGGCAGCTCAGCGAGGCAGCGCCGGCCTTCAGGCTCACCTCCACAAGGAACGCCAGGGCGGCCAAATCCCGGCACGGCGTGTCCTTGCTGAGCAGCCCGAGCAGGTGGAATGCAATGGCGGAACACGCAGCTTCGGATGCACGGTGCATTTCTCTGACAGGAGGAAACAGGAGCCAAAGCCCTGAGCCAGTGGGGGCAAACCTCTCCCAGGACTGCCTCACAGAGGTCTGGCCTTTCTCCACCACCCTGCAAGGGGCAGCTGAGCCCTCTGGGAGGTTGCTGCTCTTGGGCACGCTCCTCTCCCAGCCTTTTGCAGCCTCCTTGGCCGTCCCTTGGTGACAAGGCCTTCTGGCCCACGGCCATGGGGACTGTGTGGGGCACCTCGGGCACAGGGCACACATGCCGGGGACAGCTGGGGAGCAGGGGGTCTCACCTGGCCAGCACGCCCACAGCACAGTGGTGGGTGTCAGCACACAGTAGTGTGTCCCAGCCACGCTTGTCTTCCACGGCCACCACCACATCCTTATAGTGCATTTCGCAGAGCAGGGCCTTCAGGGTCTGCTCTGCAAAGCTGTGCACAGAGCAAAGCCCAGGTCACGCTGGGAGCACTGGCCCTGCCCTGGGCACATGGCAGGGACAGGAGGACTGGCATGGAGCACCTGCTGGGGCTGGTGGCAAGGCCATGTTGCTGCTGGCATCCCTTCCAGAAGGTATCGACCTCCTCTGGCACATCCAGAGTGCTGAAGAGCACTTGGAAGAGCAGATGCACAAAGAGGCCGGGGAAATTCACGGTCACTACATGTGGCACACAGGGCAGCTGGAGGATCTTCCACATCACCACGGTTGCCTGCAAAGGACAAAGCCCCCTGAGACAGCGCTCAGTGCTGAGGTGTCCATGTGCCAGGGCCTGAGCACGGGAGGGAGAGGCCCGGAGAGACGCAGGGGGAGCACCGGGCCTGGTGGCCCTGGAGCTGCCCCAAGGCCAGGTTTCAGCCCAGCGCCTGAGGCAGGGAAACGCCGTGGGGAAGGGAGGATGGAGAACTGCTGGAGAGGTGGCCTTGGGACCAGTAAAGGCAGAAACTCACAGCCAGGGCAAGGACAGCCGTGTGGTCCCCATCGGAGGTGGACGTGCTGTGCTCTGGCCAGCTCCCCAGCACATCCAGAAGCACGAGCATGGCCGGCTCTGCAGTCCTGGGCGAGCACATGATGCTCTTCCACATGGCCAGAGCAGCTCTGTGGGGTCAGAACTCTGTCTCAGGGGGGTCTGGGACACAGCAGCGTGGCCTGGGCAGCAGCGGGGAGCTGAGCTGCTCTGCCAGCCCTGCCTCTGCCCACTGCCCCTCACTGGCAGCACACAGGCAGCCCAGCCCTGTGGGGACTGGCCCCTGAGGAGCAGCGAGGGAACATGGCAGCAGGCTCGGGGGCTGACGTGCCAGGGCTGGCAAAGGGAGCAGCCAGAGGGCCCTGGGACCTCTGTTGGTCAGACACCTGGGACAGGCTGTACATGGGGAAGGGCTGCTGAGCCCTGAGCCCTCTGGGCAGGTGGGCCCCGTACCTGTCACACAATGGGGCCACACGCAGGAGAGCCATCACCACGTCAGAGGGCTGTGCCTCTGTCAGATCCAGAAGGGGCCTGTACAGATTGTACTCAGGAAACTCATTGGCCACGAGCCACTGGTGGATGAACCTCACCATGGCAGGCACCTGGAGAAGGCAGGGGAGACTTGGAAAGCTGCCAGAGGAAGGAATGTGCCCAGCTGCCCCAGAGAAGTGCTTCCCTTGCCACCACACTGCCATGGCCTCAAAGGCTCCCAGGGAGCAGCAGGTGTGGCTTGGGAGGCCAAGCAATTGCTGGGAGGAGAAAAGCCAGGCCACAGGCTGCTTACTTGCTTTGGGCTGGAAGGACCCTCCTCCACAAGCATATCCAGCAGGGCAGCGCTGGTCTTGGTTTTGAAGATGGGAGAGTAGACTCTGCACACAGTGCCCATGACGCTGCTCTCTTCCTCCCGAATCCTCTTCATGAATTTGCAAACCATCTGCAGCAGAGAGGCAAAAAGCCCGGGATGCTGCATGGAGTGCTCCGAGCACAGTGCTGGGCTGAGCAGTGCCAGCAGGCCCAGCCCAGGTGGGGATGGCTGCAGGTACCTGCGCTGTTCTGCGGAATCGGCCACGGCTGCGTTTCTGCTCTCGTGTGCGCTGCACGGCTGCACCTGGCAAAGAGCGAGCGCAGCCCGAGCTGAGGGGCTGCGGGAGAGGCCGGAGAACACAGCCCAGCCCTGCGCTGCCCAGGCAGGGACAGCCCTGCGACGGCCCAGGGCACGGAGCACGGCTGTGGGGTGTCTGCCCGGCCCCTATTCCATCCTGTCCATGGGCATGGCCCCAGGGGATGGGATGGGATGGCATGGCATGGCATGGCATGGCATGGCATGGCATGGCATGGCATGGCATGGCATGGCATGGCATGGCATGGCATGGGGCCAAGCTGGCCGCAGGCACCAGCCCTGTGGCCCAGCTCTGCCACTCACCCTTCTGCCGTGGCTGGAACTGCTCCAGCTCTTCAGGCTGCTGTGCTGGGGCAGCTCCAGGGCCTTCTTTCTCCTCCTTCCCCCAGGCCAGCTTGGGCACGCTCGCAGGTCTGTGCTCTACGTCACTGCCTGGATTCATGGCTGCTTGCAGAAGGTGAAAAGGAAAAGGTCCGAGTCAGCAAGTGCTGCAGTCGTGCCTTGAGGGCACCTGCAAGAGTGAAGTCTTGGCAAGGCTACCGGACAGCAAGACCTGCACTCTGGTCCTGGGGCTCCAGCCACAAGGACAGGAGACTCTTGTCAAGGATGGTGCACAGCAAATGCCATGGTCTGCCCTCGAGGGCAGCTGCAGAAGAGATGCCTCGGGAAGGCCAGGGGTCACCAAGTGCTCTGGTCTGGCCACGAGCTCACCTGGAGGAGTAATACCTCAGGAAAGCTCCGGGTCAGCCAGGAACGAGTGGCTGTGCGAGGGCTCCTCACAGCACCGCTCTCTCCCGTCCTGCCTCGTCGTGTGCACCGAGCACTGTGGAGTGTAACTGTAACTTGTAACTGCCAACACCTCTGCCAGAGCGTGTCACCAAGGGCCCTTGGAATCCCTGTCCCGTTCCATTCCACGGTGACCATGCTGCACCGTGTCACCAAGGGCCCTTGGAATCCCTGTCCCGTTCCATTCCACGGTGACCATGCTGCACCGTGTCACCAAGGGCCCTTGCATGCACTGCCACCAAGGGCCCTGGGGCCACCCCCAGCCCCCCAGAGTGGCCCAGGGTGGAAGGAATGCCTTGCCCCAGGTGTGTCAGACAGCCCAACAGGATCTTTGGGAAGGGCTCAGCCCATCAGCAAACGCTGCCCTGCTCTGCGGGCTCAGAGCAGCAGGAGCCCTCGCAGCTGCCGACGCAGCCGCGGTGGGAAGGGCACGGGGCCTCCACAGAAGCTGGCACGGCCTCCTCGGGACACGTCCCACACGGTGGCCATCCTAAGCTCGGCCGTGGGACACAGACCAGGAACGTGTGGGCCAGGGCAGGAATGCTGCTCTGAGCCCTGGGGCCCGGGCAGCGCTGACAGCAGCAGGTGAGGCACAGTCCCCGCCCAAGCAGAGTTCCCCCAAGCCCTGGCAGCACCGGTGCCCGTCTCCTGCCCCAGAAACCTGTGCCCCAAAAGGGCTTCTCTGCCAGAGGGCAGCCAAAGCTGGTGTGCACTGGGGGCTGTGCTCCGTCCTACAGGGGCTGTTGGTAGCAGCACCTGGAGCAACTGGGGGCAACACTTGGTGCGTGTCAGATGTTGTTGCTCCTTCCCGGAATGATTTTTTCATGGAAGGGATTAGCAGCAGCACAGAAACACCAACAGCTACTGAACTTCACAGGACAAAGAGACTCCATCGAAACACTGCCATGTTTCCTTGTGCTTTTGCGTCTTTCTTGCACTCTGAAAGAAAAAGAATTGGCCCAAGCCCTGCTGTTCAAATCTCCAGCTGCTGTGTGTCTTCCTGTGGCAGCTCACTGCAAACACAACTGGCTGCCTGCTCAGCTGGGCAATGGACGGCCACAAACAGGGAGGGCCCTGGTGAACATCTCTTTGGTCTCGTGGGGCAGCGAGGGCACAGGAGACAAAGACTGCTCCTCCCGAGTTCATGGGGCAGCAGAGAGATTTTATTTCCCAAGCCCCCCCTTACACAGGGCATTTGAAAGACCAGGCCTGGAAGCTCTCATTGGTTTGAGCTCCACGCCCCTTCAGGTTCTGGCCCGTGAGGTGCCTGCAGTTTTGGGAGATATTTGATTGGTCAAGACCCCTGTCAATCATGGGAACACCTCACCCTTCTTTTCTGTATAAAATTCTGTGTATTGTTCTCTGTCACCCATCTGCAAGGGCCCTTTGCAAACATGGGGACAGAGGACAGCGTGCATCTAATTTACACTGGAGCTGCAGCATTCCCCTCCAGGAACTGTTAGGGGAGAACTCAGGCCACAGGCATAATTCTTCTTGGTTACAAATTGAACTTATCTCTAAAAGCAGAAAGCTATTTAACCCTGAGCCCATTTAACCCTTAGAGAAAAACCCAATTTTAAAAAACAACCTTTCAGCACTTGATCCCTTGGAGAAAAACCAAACTCCTAGAAAAGCAATCTGTAAACAGAATAACTGTTTGCAAACATGAGAAATAATTTGTAAACAAGTCAAGTCCTTCTATGAACTGTCCATGAGGCAGGTGATCATTTGTAATGCTGTCTGTGGTTTCCAGTGTCCATATTTTAGGCAGCTGCATTGTACTGTTGTAGGATTTATTGTAAAACATGAGAACAGACTCAGAGGGGAGGAGGGTGTACCCTCAATCCAACCCCTTTCCCCTTTTTTCTTTGTATAAGAAATAATAATAGGAACAGCACATGGATTTTGAATACTATTAACTTATGCAAAGTTTCATCTAGGTTTACTGATAATATTTTTCTTTACCAGCCAGGTTCACGGCAAAGTACTTGATTGGGAGATGTTTTGATAAGGGCAAGGAACTCGGTTGGGAGACATTTTCTGTATTTATATTTTATCTAGTGCAAACCATATACTTTTCCCCCTTTGTTAGAAGTTAGAAATTTTTTATTGACTTTAATAAAAGCTGACTTTTCACTTTTAAAATTATGACAAGTGGCAGAATTTCAGTGAAAATCTTTGCAACTGCAATTTGCTTATGACAAATCGATGTTCTATGTGTACCCCCGTGGATCTTCTTTGAATCATACCAGTTTATCTTGAAGCAATGCAAGAATAATTACTCAAATATTAAGAAAAGACATGTTAATGCACATACTAGGACTTCTTTAAGACAATGATTTACTGAAATATGAATATCAATCTAATATCGATATCCAACTGAGATGGACAAAAACTCTCTAAGAGTTTAAAGTTAGAAAGTGTATGTTTATTGAGACAGATGGACAGTACGTGGGATAATTCCCTAATGCACACTGCAAAAATCACAGGTATTACAAAGCTTTTTTATTTGCAGAAGTCTTGAATGCACAAAATATGAATGCATATTCATATCCCTGTCACTTCCTCTGCTCTGCTTCATATGCTAATTGGCACAAAGGCAATTAAGCATGTGTGGTTCTGTTCCCTGAAATGAGTCAGGGGTCCATTTTGGGGAGGGGTCTCCAAAATGAAGAAGTAAAATAAGTCTTCCTTGTTCTGACCTTTCTGCCTTTCCCATGCATACGTGACAAATGAATCCTTGCTGTTTTCCTGTGCTTAATGGATCCCTAAAGTATGGGAAGTCTGCAACTGTTTTTGTGTCCCTGAAATCTGTTTATCACATTCTGTTTATCATGATAAGCACAGCTACCCAAGCATAAAGCTGGCAAGCAATGAGTTAATAGATCCTGGATATCTTATCTAAGATCCAGCTACTGTTAACTATGAACAAAGCCGATTTATCTACTTCCGATAAGTCAGCAACATCCAATTTAACTATCATCTTAACTTTCCTAAAATTCTTAATTCTTCAAAATTAATGTCTCACCGGGAATGGGGACAGGGAATAGGAATGGGAATGGGGACACGGAATGGGGAATGGGAATGGAGACAGGGACTGGGAGTGGTGACAGAGACAGGGAATGGGGACAGGGACCAGGAATGGGGACAGGGAGTAGGACTGGGAATGGGGACAGGGACAGGGAATATTGTATAGGGATCAAGAATGGGGTGCAGATTGGGATGGGAGCAGGACGGGAACGGGACAGGGGGGACACGGGAACAGGCAGGGGCCAGGGGAGTATGGAAGGGGAGTAAGGAATGGGGCAGCCGCTGCAGGGGGACGAGGTGTTGGGATGGGGCACATGGGGACAGTTCCAGGGCAGGGGATCCTTGACCAGCTGCCCAGAACCTCCACCAGGGTCTCCCAGGGCAACTGGAGCCGCTCAGCCTGGGGTGCCCAAAGCCCTGAGAAACTCCCAGGTCCCTCCCAGGAACCCTCAAGTCCCTCAAACCCAGCATCCCCCACATCCCCTGCAAGACCCTCCCCATGTCCCCATCCTTGTCTTAGCTCAACATCTTTATTTTTACCTGCTTTTAAGAGTTTTGAAAGGGCAAAGAGAAATGAAAAGAAAATCCAGGCCATGGGGAGCCAGGAGGATGTTGAGCCCCCCAGCTGGGTGTCTTCCCAACATGGATCAGCAGCACCATGGGTCACCAGGGCTCTGCCCACTGGGGCTCACTGGGGATCATCCAGCACGGATCCTCCCGTGGGGGATGGAGCTGGAGAAGCGCACGGAGCTCCTCCCACACTGGGGCACTCGCAGGGCTGCACTTCATGGTGCCTCTGCTGGTTTTGGGTCAAAGCTGAGCTGTGTGATGAGCTCTTCCCACACCTGGGACACTCGTAGGGCCTGGGACATCACCAGGAGCGGGGCTGGGACGTGCCCTGGTGCCTGGGACATCACCAGGAGCGGGGCTGGGATGTGCCCTGGTGCCTGGGACATCACCAGGAGCGGGGCTGGGATGTGCTTTGGTGCCTGGGACATCACCAGGAGCGGGGCTGGGATGTGCCCTGGTGCCTGGGACATCGCCAGGAGCGGGGCTGGGACGTGCCCTGGTGTCTGGGACATGACCAGGAGCGGGGCTGGGATGTGCCCTGGTGCCTGGGACATCGCCAGGAGCGGGGCTGGCTCTGATGCTCTCCGGTGCCTGGGACATGACACGGGGCGCTGCTGGCTGGGGTTTGTTTGGTGCCTGTGCAATCCCAAGGGCAGTGTCACAGCGGGGCAGCTCTCAGTGTCCCCAGCAGGTCACAGTGTCCAGGGCAGCCCGTGCCAGCGGTCACTGTGCACACGGGGCAGGCTGGGCTGGACAGGGGATGGGGCAGAAACACTGCCCCGGGACTGGGGTCTCCCCCTGCCTCTGGGGCCCAGCCCCTGCTGGGAGCGCCTTGGGCAGGGCACGGGGCTGCTGCTGGGCCAGGGGGACAGGCCGTGCCCCCTGTCCCCTGCTGTTGGGCCAGGGGGACAGGCCGTGCCCCCTGCCAGCTGCCCAGGCCCCTCTGATGCCTGTCCCATGTCCCTGTGGCTCCTGTCTCCACCATTCCCCACCACCTTCACTCCCTCCGTCAAAGCCCCACTCAACCCCTTTCACAGTGACCTTTGGAAAGAAAGGTTACATTGCACACGACCAGTATCAGCTAAGGCTTCATATTTTTGTGACTCTGACATGCCAGGACATTGGACCCACACTGGCCAAAAGATCCAGTTTTCCAGTGCCTCTCCCTGGCTAGAGACAGGGCCCCTCTAAACCTGGTTATTATTTCTTTCCTAGGCATACATGATAGAGGTATTTTAAAGGTGATCTGACAAATCATACCCGGGAGCTCGGTCATGGGAGGTTGAGGCTGCCTTCACTTTACTGGAATTCGCTCAGTCAGTGTTTCCCTCCTTGAGCTGACGCGCCCGCGGTGCCAGGACAGAAATGGGTTTCCCATCCCACCTTCCCCTGTCTTCCCCATGGTCACGCAGAAAGAGCTTCAGGCCAGCCCGTGGGGTGTATCCTCTCTCTCTGGCTGGGGAATGTTGGGCTCTGACTTTGGGGCCTGTGACTCGCACTGGGGCAATGTGGGAACTGTTCCTCCTCACCTCCTCCCTCATCTCCCTCATCTCCTCTTTGAGTTCCTTGCCCACAGCAGAGCCATGAGCCTGCACTGGGCCATGGATCATACTCTCACAATTTCTCAGCTGTTGGCAGCAGAGCCCACTGTCTCTCGGCTGTTATCAGCATTAATTGTGGCAATGGAGGTGGAGTACTGAGATGGCCCCAGCCTTGCCAGACTCCACAGCATTTGCCCTGTGCCCCTGACCTTGTCGGGGTCATTATCATGCTGTCCATCCCTCCCAAAGAGTACCTCCAATGCTGCCACTTCCATCAGCTGTTGGATCCCTTCCTTAAGGGTTTTCCAGCACGTTCTGTGTTGGTGCTCCTGCATTCTCACCCTGTGGACAAACCTCTCTCTGACACTCATTAATAGCAGCTCTCAGAGGGAAAGGGACCCTGGCTCCCTTACAAAAATCTGATTCATACCTGAGTCCTGGGTCAAGGGTCCCAAATTCCTTGCCTCACCACCATCCAGCTGCACACCTGTACCCATGAGGTCTCAGACTTGAAGCAGTCAGGTTGTATAAGCCTCACGTCTCCGTCGTTCAACGTCCTTGTGCAGCTTACGGAGACTTTTGTATGTCAGGGACTCGGTGATGATTGCAACCTCTGGCTCCCCTGTGGGTTGTGCGGGCCTTCCCTTATCTGGGTGCTCTGATTCCATCTCAGACCTCCAGCAGTGACTGCTGCTGGCTGTGGCTGCCTTTGTGGCTCAGCTGGAACCTGGACAGATGTAACATTTGTGGGTTCCACTGCTGCCCCATCAGACTCTCCTTTTTTGGGGCAGGGGGAGAGCTTCTGACCAACTGGGGAAATGCACTCCTTCAGCATCTCCTGCATCTCCCTCACCAGACCCCCACCCAGTCTGGGTGGTTCATATCTGGGGTGGCTGTGGGGCAGGGTCAGGCTCTGGGGCAGCAGCATCCCTGGTCTCTGGGGCCGTGTCAGGTTCTGGGGTGGGTGTCAGGGTGATTATCCAGGTTAATCTTCCCTTGTCTCTCAGTGCCAAATAGAACAGGGCTAACAGCAACACAGCCCCTGTATGATATCATTGGTATTTGGAGTGGATCTGAGCCCTTCACAAACTGGTGGGGCAGACCCAAAGAGATGGTTAAAGGGTTGGGAGAAAATTTCCCCCGGTGTCATTTCCTCACAGTAGGTGCCATTATTAAAGTAACCCCAAAAGCACACAGTCAGTGTGTGACAGCTGTGAATCCATGTTCCTGCTTCCCAGAGGAAGTTAAAAATCCATGAATTCTTCCCCTTATTCACCCAGAAAATAAACCGGAGAACAGCCACAGCAGCCTTGGCTGTAGGAGCCGTGTTTAGATCAGGGCCTGCAAATGGAGAAATGCAGCCACGGTTCCGTGCCACCCAAACCAGGGCAGGCTGGAGCACAGGGTGCCGCTGAACGAGGTTTCTGTAGCAGTACACAAAAATCAAAAATTGGATTACTCAAGAACTGTTATTCCCTTTTTTGTTTCTTTGCCTTCGAACTGCACGTTGGGGTGTCAAAATCTGTCTGGGCTTGCAAAGACAGGAGTCTGCTAAGGAAGGCAGGAGCCTCCCCGAAATGGGGAAAAAAATAAATGTAGACCCCCTCCCTGTAAATTGCTATAAATTTGAAGTTAAGGGCGACTCTCAAGCAAAAATATGGGAGCAGGAATAACAGTTCTTTATTAGGGAAGAAAATTAAAAGGTAAAATAAACAATGCAGTGAACCAACCTCTAACAGACAGCAATTGAATACATCTTGCCTTGCAATCTAGGACACAACTTATTCAGCATGAATCACATCCATTTACCACATGCCCCTTACCCACAGATATTGCCCACCTGAGACTGACATGCCAAAACATTTTTTAAAAATTATGCATTTTTCTTCATAATTAAAATTTAATTAAATTTTAATAAATGAATTCAATTAATTAATTTTAGCTTAATAACAATTAAAATATTATTTTGCTTATGCATAAAAATATTATTCGATATTTTATTATTTCATTTTAATGCTTGTATAAAAAAATCTCTATATGTGTTTTGTAACCAAAAAATTATTGGTCATTGGTTCTAAGTAACACAATTCCCTTCATTAATTCATTGACCACTATTGGCTATTGATTGGGCACTCGGGGGGCTCGGGCGGGGCTCGCTGGGCGCGGGGGCTGATGGGAGTTGTAGGCGCGGGTACAATGCGGTGTAACGGGGCCGCGGAGCATCACGGGAGTTCCAGGCACAGCGACAGCGGCACTCGGTGGGGCGCGGGGCATGACGGGAGATGAAGTCCCGGCTGGAACAGCGCTGCCCGTGCGCCGCGGGGTATGATGGGAGCTGTAGTCCCGGAAGTGGTTCGGACGCGGCGTCTGGGGCCCGAGAAGGCCTCGGGGGACACTTTTGCATCCGAGTTGCGACTTGAGCTCCTTGGGGGCTCTGGAGCACTTGGGGGGAGCTTAGGCAGATTTAACCGGGTTCCTCAGGGCGCAGGGCGCGGCAGGAATTTTAGGCGCGGAACTGTGTTCTGACGGGCTCTGGGGCCGCGGGGGATGAGAGGAGAGGAAGTGGCTGTTCCGGGCATCTGTGGGGCTGGGAGCACTCAGGGGATCCGAGAACGCTTTTGGGGGGTCCCGACTGGGGGCTGAGGAGCACTTGGGGATCCCGGAGGGTCTGGGGGACTCTGATGGCACAGATGGGGGCACATACTGGGGAGGAGGGGGGAGGTGTCTGTGGAGCGCGGGGCATGACGGGCGTTGTAGTCCCGGCCCCAATGGGGCTCTATGAGGCTGCGGGTCATTATGGGAGTTGTAGGCAAAAAGAAAAGATGGCGCAGAATCCAGGCACCGCCCCCAAAGCCATAATCCCTGGCGCTGATTAGTTGGGAGCTGTGATGGGCGGGAGCCTCGGCCAATGGGAGGCGGCGGAGGCGTGAACAGCCATTCAACCCCTCCAGTCCCTCCCAGTACAGCCCAGTTCATCCCCAGTACAGCCCCTGTGCCCCTCCAGTCCCTCCCAGCACAGCCCAGTTCGTCTCCAGTACAGCCCAGTACAGCCCCAGTGCCCCTCCAGTCCCTCCCAGCACAGCCCAGTTCGTCTCCAGTACAGCCCAGTACAGCCCAGTTCATCCCCTGTACAACCCAGTACAACCCCAGTTCCCCTCGAGTCCCTCCCAACCCAGCTCAGTTCATTCCCAGGCCCTCCGAGTTCCTCCCAATGTCATCCACAGTATGCCGCAGTATTGTCCAGTCTTCCCCACAATGTCCCTAATTTGTCACCGTATCCCCCAGTTTCACTCCCAGTTTCACTCCCAGTGTGTCCCAGTGTACCCCACAGCATTCCCAGTGTTCCCCAGTATGTCCCAGTCCTCCCCAGTGTTTCCAAGGACAGTTTAATTTCTCAGGGCTGCCGTGGCAGCCAAACCCAGCAGTGGGGTCAGTGCAGTGCCCATGGCCACAGCCCCTTGCAGTGCCCAGTGCAGCTGGGGCTGATGATCCACCCTCACAGCTGGCCCAGGGCCCGTCTGGAGTGGTTTTGGTGGCACCTTGGGCTGGCACACACCTGAGGAAGGTGTCTGTTTTCATGGGGAAACTCAGGAGTTTTAGATTGCTCCAAACATAGAAAAAGGGAAAGCCTCTCTTAGGCTGGGTGCAGCCAGCTCTGCAGGCACAGCAGGTCCCAGGTGAGTAAGGACAGACAGGATGGGCTGGGGCAATGTGGAGCAAGGTTGTCCATGCTGGGCCAGAGCTCAGGGCACAGCTTCTCTGAGCAGGTCAGAGCTCCTGAGGGGAGACCCTGGCTCACTATCAATCACAGAATGCTGCAATCGCCTCTGATCTAAAGATAAATGTAATAAAACACACCCCTTACAATAGGAATGTGTATTTCTTACAAGCACTTTGAAATCTTTGTCCACAGCTGGAATAAGAAAACTTTACTGACCCCCTCAGGGCTTTCGTGTTATTTAAATCAGACTCAGTCCTTGAGAGTCTTCAAAAAACTTCTCAAGAACTCAAAGTTAAATTAAAACTCCAAAGTTTCTTGAAGTTTTAATGGGTCCTACTGAGGACACGACTGAGAAAATGTCCCCAGGTTCCAGTCAGAGCAGAACACTGGAGGCACTGATGACAGCTGGGGACAAGCAAGGGAAAGGTGTCTCTGGTGCTGAGCAAACCTGGATGTGTTTCAGGAGTGCAAAGGGCCCAGGCCTGAGCCCCAGCCCCTGGCAAGGCAGATCCTGTCCCTCCCTCATTGCTCAGGGCTCTTCCCGGGATGGGCACTGGGGTGTGGGGATGTGCAGTGCCAAGGGCAGGACCATGGGGCGGCCCCTGCCAGGCTGCTGAGCAGGGACAAGGAGGCACTGAGGCCCCAGGGCTGCAAGGGTCACTTGTCCCCTCGTGGCCTCAGGCCCAGGGCCAGCAGCCATGGCCAAAGGGCTGCACAGGTTGGCTCTGTCAGGGCCTTGCAGCTGCTGCACATCCCTGAGCCCTCTACAGCCCAGGCTGTCCCACGGTGTCCCTGCCCTGCGCCTCTGTCCCTGCAGGCTGTCGTCACCCCCGGCTGCCCCACCTCGCTGGCCCTTCCTTTGCTGGCAGCTCTGCCTCCTGCTGCCCCTGCCTGGCCACACAAAGCCTTGGGCTGCTCCAGGCTCCTGCTGGGGACGTGCTGCACCACAGCCCTGCCCTGGGAGGGAAATTCCTCTCCTCATGTGTCCAGTCTGAACTTCCCCAGCTGCATTTTGGCATAATTTTTCTCTCTGGCTGTTTCCCACTATGGAGTAAAGCTCCACCATTTCTAAATCCACCCTTCAAACCCTCCCAGGCCACTCCTGATCTGTCCTCAGTCTCTTCACAGCTGAGCCCAGGCACATCAGCCTCCATACATGGGTTATGTTCTTGAGGCCTGCAAAACCCCGCTCGGGAGATCTCTGGGCCCTCTCCAAGGTGTTTGCAAAGGAAAACATTCTGCTCATATCACCAGAGGCCAAGGCCAGGCAGAACTGTCTGTCCTGGCAGCTTTTGTCTGGGAGCAATCCTAGGATAGATGGAATTTTGGTGGCCACATTCCAGTTCCTGCCATGGCCCCTGGATAAGAGGGTCAGTTCTTTTCTGCAGGAAGGAAGGCACAGAGCCCCAGTGCTTCTGAGGCAACTGAGATGCCACCACCAGAGGCCAAGGCCAGCCAGAGCTGGCAGGTTTTTTTCTGGCAGATACCCTTGCATACAGGAAATTTTTGAGGGGAAGTACCAATTTTGTCCATGGATGTCTGAAAAGAGGGACAGTTCTTTTCCATAGCAAGGAAAGCATGGAGCCCCAGTGGTTCATGGGCAAATGAGAAGCAGCCCTTGACATTCCAAGATCAGCCAGACCTGTCAGGTGGCCCCTGGGAGGCCAAGCCAGCCAGACCTGTTCCCTGTTCCCTGTTCCCCTCATTCCATGGAGCCCCACAGTGTCCCAGTGGTCCCCTGCTTCCAGGAGGCCCTGAGGTGTCACAATCCCCCTTGGTGACACCAGGCCCTGAAGGGTCGGAATGGTCTCCACGGTTCCACAAGGCCCCACAGAGTCATGGTGATCTCTGGGTTCCATGGAGCCCCGCGGTGTCACCATGGCCCCAGAGTGTCCCAATGGACTCCATGGTTTCACCAGGTCCTCACTGTGCCACCATGGTCTCCACAGGAAGGGAACAACCCAGCCCCAGCGTTCCAGGGGCAGATGAGCCACAGCCACCAGAGGCCAAGGGCAGCCAGATCAGATGGTGCTGGCAGATTTTGTCCTTGGATATAGGGAATTTTAGAGGTGGAATCCCAGTTTCAGACCTGGCTGCCTGGAGGAGAAGGACGCTTCTTTTCCATAGGAAGACAAGCACAGAACACCGGTGTTTCAGGGGCAGATGAAAGGTGACCATCAGAGGCCAAGGGCAGCCAGACCTCTCTGTTCTGGTATTTTGTTGTCTGAAAGCAACCCTTGGATATAGGGAATTTGGGAGGTAGAACCCCAGTTTCAGCCATTTCTGCATTGTTAAGAAGGACGGTTCTTTTCCATAGGAAGGAAAGCCCAGAGCCCCCGTGTTGCAGGGCCAGAAGCAGAGAGAGAAGGCTCCTGGGAGGCCGAGCCAGCCAGACCTGTTTGTCCTGGCAGCTTTTGTCACTGAGAAATCCTTGGACCTAGGGAATTCTGGAGGAGGATTCCAAACTTTGGCCATGGGCATCTGGTGGAGATGGATGGTTTTTCCCATAGGAAAGAGAAGTGTGGAGCCCAGGTGTTTTGGAAGGATATGAGTGGTGGTCACCATAGACCAAGAGAGCCAGACCTGTCTCTCCTGGCACCTTTCATCTGGGGGAAATCCTTGGATATTCAGAATTTTGAAGGTGGAATCTCAGGTTTGGCTATCAGCACCTGGGCAGGAAGAAGAGTTCTTTTCATCAGAAAGGAAAGCACAAAGCCCCAGTGTTTCAAAGGAAGATAGGAATCATCTCTTTGGAGACCAAGGCCAGCCAGACTTGTCTCTTCTGGAAGCTTTCACCTGGGAGAAATCCTTGGATATAGGGAATCCTGAAGGCAGATTCCCAACTTTGGCCATGGGTGCCTGGATGTGAAAGGTGTTTTTTTCCCATAAGAAAGAAAAGCACAGGGTCCCAGTGTTTCACAGGAAGATGAGAGGTGGCCCCTGGGTGGCCAAGCCAGCCAGATCTGTCTGTCCTGGCAGATTTCATCTGGGAACAATCTTTGCATAGAAGCAAACTAAGAAGAGGAATCCAAATTTTGGCCTTGGCACCTGGAGGAGAAGGACAGTTCTTTCCACAGGAAGGAGAGCACCGAGCCCCAGTGCTCCAGGGGCAGATGAGCAGCAGCCCTGGACATGCCAAGGTCAGCTGGACCTGTCAGGTGGCCCCCAGGTGGCCCAGCCAGCCAGGCCTTGATGCCTTGAGAGGCCACCTAGAGCAGAGGCTGGACAGTGTGACAGGAGTAAAGTGGGGATTTATTAAAAAGGCCTTCAAAGGATTCACCAGGGCAGTACAAGGGCCTGGCTGAGGGTACACCCAGGATGGACGCCAGGTCACGCGTTTTCACACTTTTGTAAGATTTGGTTCATTTCCATATTGGGGTTAATTGTCCAATTACACCTTCAGGTTATGCAGCCCCACCCTCGCAGTCTGATCTCCTCAATTCGCTGTTGTTTTCACTTTTTGGGCCTGAAGCTGCAGCGGTGTCCTTGGTTCTCAGGCTGGAAAAGGATTGTTTTGTCTGACTACACCATGAGGAGAACTTGCTGTCACTCTGCATGAAGTTCAGAGTTACAGACTGATACAGCACAGAATTGGGAAAATATGGAAGCTAAAACTTAAGGCATCAGCCTGTCCCATGTTCCCTTGGTTCCATGGGGACCCACAGTGTCACAATGGCTCCTCCGGGACACTCTGGGCTGCACAGTGTCACCCTGGGCCCTTGGATCCATGGGAGTTTCACAATGGTCTCCTCTGATTCCACGAGGTCCCCACAGTGTCACAACTGACCCATGGCTCCATGAGGTTCCCCAGTGTCACCAGGGTGTCCTTGGACCTGCCTTGTCACAACTGACCCATGGCTCCATGAGGCTCCATGAGGTTCCCCAGTGTCACCATGGTCGCTGTCAGAGGCTGGATGAGATCAATGTCCCCAGACACCTTGGGCTGAGCTGTCAATCAGTCACTCTGCTGGGACAGTGCTGACCCAGCTCTGAACACCTGAGAAATCAGAAGTTCCAGCTGGGGGGAGGCCCACGAAGGCCAAGGGGCTTAAAACCAAGGAGCACAAGATCAGCCCCTGGTATGGACTCTGCCTTCTCCTGGGGTTTGTGTCTCACCCACACTGGAGCCCCGGGAGCTGGGAGCCACATGTGTGTCTTTCTGTGGAGCTTCTGTCTTCCTGTCTCTCTCTCTCTTTCCTCTCCTTCTAATGCTCTTTATATGGAACAGTTTTGGGTACCTGATCAACTTCAGTGTTTAGGGCTTTCCAGGCTAAATGGGCTGAGGGAATGAAGTTACTGCTGTGACAAGTGATTTAAGTTGGATTGGATTTGTATTAAACACTTTTCCAAAGTTTCTTGTTCTTTTGTACTTTGCAGGTAAAATTTGGGGGTCCCGAATGGGCGCTGAGGGGCACTTGGGGGTCCCGGAGGGTCTGGGGGACACTGACGGGACAGATGGGGGCGGTACCGGCGTTCTGTGGAGCGCGGGGCATGACGGGTGTTGTAGTCCCGGCTTTAATGGAGCTCTATGGGGCCGCAGAGCATGACGGGAGTTGTAGGCAAAAGAAAAGATGGCGCAGAATCCAGGCACCGCCCCCAAAGCCATGATCCCTGGCGCTGATTGGTTGGAATCGTGATAGGCGGGAGCATCGGCCAATGGGAGGCAGTGGGGGCGGGAACAGCGCATTCAACCCCTCCAGTCCCTCCCAGCATAGCCCAGTACATCACCAGTACAGCCCAGTACAGCCCCAGTTCCCCTCCAGTCCCTCCCAGTGCAGCCCAGTTCATCCCCAGGACAGCCCAGTACATCAGCCATGCCCCTCCAGTCCCTCCCAGCATAGCCCAGTTCATCCCCAGTACAGCCCAGTACAGCCCCAGTGTGTCTCCAGTCCCTCCCAGCACAGCCCAGTCCCTCCCAATACACCTGAGTTCATTCCCAGGCCCTCCCAGTTCCCCCCAGTGCCATCCATATCCCGCTCCAGTGTCCCCCAGTCTTCCCCACAGCGTTCCTGCCCATTGCGGGGCAGCGGCGCAGACGGAATGTCCTGCGGCCCAAACCTCCTGCTCCTGCCACACAGCGCCAGCCTTCTCCCCTCCTCCTCCTCTCCCAGCACGGCACAAATTCCAGCTCGGAGGAGGCTTCCCCAGAGAGGGCTCCGGCTCCTGTCTCAGCCCGAGTGTCCCTGCAGAGGAACAGGGCATCCTTCAGGCACTTCCACAAGCTCAGGGTTCCCATTTCCTGGCGAATCTGGGATGCCGGGAGCGAACGCCGGGGCATGGCCGGCCCGGGGCGCTCGGGCGGCGCTCGGGGCCGCTCCTGGCCCGGGCCGAGCGCTGACAGCCGCGTCCCGCCCGCAGGGAAGGCGCAGGAGGCCCGGCAGGAGCGGCCCCGGCGGGGTTCGCTGCTGGGCAGCGGCGGCTGCGGCGGCGGCTGCGCGGCCACGCGGCTCTCGGACGGCGCCCGGGGAGCGGCGGGGCCGGCGGCGGGCGCGGAGGAGGGGAAGGAGGAGGAGGAGGAGGGAGAGAAGGAGAAGGAGAAGGATGGGGCTGTGCGGGGCAGGCGGCGAGCTCAGCCCGCTGCTGCCCTCGGCTCGCAGGTGGCCATCAAAAGGGTGCCAGGGAACCGCGTCCGGCGCCGGGGCGAGCTGGTGATGAGCCGGGCCAGCGGCAGAAGCCGGGCCGTGCCGGGCGGGGCTGAGCCGGGGCCCGGCAGGGTGGGAGCTGCCAGGACGCCTGGAGGGAGAGCGGGCGTGGGGCCAGCGCAGGGCGCAGAGCATCCCGGGCTGGCCGAGGGGTTCCCGACCCCCGGCACGGCATCAGCCCCACTGACGGCATCGTGCTCCTCCCGCAGCCCCACGGCACCAGCGCAGCCCTGGAGATCGTGCTGCTGGACAAGGTCTCCTCTGGCTGTGCTGGTGGCATTCAGCTCCTGGAGTGGCTTCAGCTCCCCGACAGCTTTGTGCTGGTGCTGGAGCATCCGGAGCGGTGCCAGGACCTGTCGGGTTCCCTGGCGGAGCGGGGGTTCCTGCCGGAGGAGGAGGCGCGGGGGCTGCTCCTCCAGGTGCTGGAGGCCGTGCGGCGCTGCCCCAGCTGCGGGGTCCTGCACAGGGACATCAAACCAGGGAACATCCTGCTCGACCTGGCCACCGGGCAGCTGACACTGATCGACTTTGGCTGTGGCACTTTCCTCCAAGACACAGCCTACACCCAGTTTGCAGGTGAGCCGTGCCAGGGGATGCTCCTGTGCATCTCATGGCCCAGCCGAGGTGCAGCACTGGGGCTTCCCCTATTGCAGCCGGGATGGGATTAATGATGGAGCCAGGCTGATTTGAGTGGGGTGTGAGGGGGCCAACTCCCATCCCTGCTGACAGCCTTCAGCACCCACTGTGCCTTGGGCTGGGGCTAGAGCTGGGGCAGCCAGCCCGACAAAAACCCCCATGGGGGTAGCAGAGAGGGGGGTCTGACCCCGTGCCCCAGACGGTTTGGTGTGCAGGTGAGGAAGGGCTTGGACTGCTGTGCTCCCCTTGTTTGCCTTGGCTTATTAACATTTTGTGGGGCCATGCAAGCAGGAGGAGAGGGGGTTTTCTCCACTACTGGGTGAGTTTTTCTTTTGTGTGTCATGGTTGTGTCTTCCCAGGGTTTCTGCTGCCTCTTCCAGCACCAGTGGCTTCTTTTCCAGCCCTGAGTCTGTACACAAGTCCCAGGTGCTGGCGAGAGGGCAGCGGTCACACTGTGTGCCACTGGGGCAGCCCCTGCATGCCCAGGGGTGCTGGGGCCAGGCTCTGGGAGCAGCAGCATCCTCCTGATGAACTGTGTCTGTGTTCCACAGGAACCCTGTCCTACAGCCCACCAGAGGGGATCCACCACCAACACTACCACGGCGAGGCAGCGACGATCTGGTCCCTGGGCCTCCTGCTGCACCACCTGGTCATGGGGAAGCACCCTTTCAGGAGGGGCCAGGAGATATCTGGGGCAGATCTTGTTCGCAGGACGGCTCTCTCAAGGTGGAGTCTCATTGCTGGGCACAGGGGCAAAGCCAGGGCTGGGAGACAGCAGCAGCTCATGAACATCTCACTCTGGCAGCTGCTGAGGAGGTGACACATGTCCTGCTCTCCTGCTGTCCTCCAAAACATGGAATTGATGGGGAAGTTTAGGCCCAGCTCTGGGCACACCCAGCATGGCCTGGGAGCAGGGGGGCAACTTCTCCAGCTGACTGGTGATTGCTGGTTTCTCTCACCAGAGTGCCAGGATGTCATTTAGAGGGGTTTGTCCATGCAGCCCTTGAACAGGCCATCCTTAGAAGAGCTTTTCCATGATCCTTGGCTGCAGGGTGTTCCTCTGCCCTAGAAGATGGGAGAGATCCATGTGCACAGTTGGATCCAGGGGCCTGGCAGGTAACAGCTCCACACATCTCTTGGCACTCAGTGGCAAAGACAACCAGACAGGTTTTGTCCTGCCTGTAGCTCTGAGCAGGGGTCAGCAGAAGGGAAGACACAGCTCTTGGGCTGGAGCTGAGCTGGAGACCTGGTGTGGCAAGCACTGGCGGCCACCATCCCCCTGGTTTTGCTTGCCATGGTTCATGGATGGCTGGGGCCCTGGGCAGAGCCCTGACAGCCAGGTCTGGCCCAGGGAAGGAGAAGGAGCCCCTGGAGAAGCTGTCCCAGGTGGGGCTGCTGCTGCTGGGGACAGCGAGGACAACGCCAAGGATGACAACCTCTTGCTCCACCTGACCACCGGCAGGCTGAAGATGGTGGACTTTGATTCTGACATCTCATTCAAAGCCAGGCTCCACAGGGAATATGCAGATGAGTCCACACACAGGGGGATGCTCCCAGATTTGGGCATTGCGCAGCCTGGCTGGGAACCAAAGGTTCTCCCTTTGCTGGGGCGGATGCAGCTGATCCTTCAGTCAGCTGCAGGCTGCTTTTGGCAGGGCTGGGGGCATGGGCTGGGGTGGGTACGAAATGGGAGTGGGCTCCTGGCCCTGCCAACAGCCCCCAGCACCCACCGTGCCCTGGGCTGGGGCTGGGCTGGGGCAGCCAGCCCGACACAAACAAACCCCCATGGTGGGAGCAGAGGTGGGACTCCAGACCCTGTGCAGGGGCTGCTTTGCTTTGCAGGCAAGGAAGGGCTTGGGCTGCTCCACTGCCCTTGTTTGCTTTGGGATCACCATGGGGGCAGTGCAGGGGAAGGGAGAAAGCCTGGGATTCCCCAACCATGGTGGGTTTTTCCTTGGCATGCAGGGTTTGGGCCTTCTTTAAGGCCCTGACAGAGATAAGATCTTTGACCTTTTTTCTTGTTCCCCTTTTTGACTGTAACCTATTTTCAATAATTTGATGTTTCTTTTTCTAGAGGAAGCATTCCAGATGGGGCCCAGTCTGGATCAGGACGTGCTTGGGAGCAGCTGCGGCGTGGATGGGCCGTGCCCTTGGAGAAGGCTGAGGGCATCGTTTGGGAGCAGCTTTTCTTCCAGCGGGGGATGGCGTGAGGTGGGTCCTGTCTGCTGGGGATGGTGGGATCAGAGTTCTGAGGAGATGGCAGCGAGCACAGGAGCGTCCTGCTCTGGGCAGCTGCTGAGGGCTGGAGGTGCCGTGGCTGGCTGCAGGCTGGGCACATGTCCTGCCCTCCTGCTCTGCTCCCAAAGGCAGCAGTGATGGGCAGCTCTGGGCACAGCTCTGGCACGGCCAGCATGGCCTGGGCAACGTGGGCGGCTGGGACAAGGGGACAGGAGCCTTCAGCTGACAGGGCTTTCTGGTTTCTCTCCTTGCAGCCGGGCTCTGCAGGTGCTGAGGCTGCTCTGGGCTCTGCCAGGGCCCTGCTGGAGCTCAGCACCGGGCCACAGTCAGCCAAATGAGAAATGGGGTGCCCTGCAGCACAGACTGGCTTGAGCATTTCAGAAACACAGATCAAGTTTGCAGAGTGTACACCTCCAAGGGAAAACATGGCACCACCCAAAAAATAAACTTGTTCAATAACTTCTGAAATTAAATCAATCTGGGATTACCCCAAATGACTTTTTGCAGCTTGCTCAAGCTGTACCTCAGCCCTTCTCTGACCAGTTCTCTCCCCCACCTGCCTTTTACTCCCCAGCTGCTCCCTATTTTCCCCCAGTGAGCTCCCAGCCCATTCCAGTCTCCATCACACTGTTGCCTTCCTTGGTGCCCCTCGCCATGAGGAAGGCTGAGCCCCAGGCTTAGGGACTCATCCTGTCACTGGCTGAGGAGCAGCAATGTCTCAGAGGTCTGGTGGGATTTTAGTGTCATTCAGAGCTGCTCTCCAGCCCCCAGCTCTCCTCACTGCTGAGTTCCCGCTCCCTTTTCCTCATCCTTGCAGCAGGATGAGCTCTGTGAATCCCCTTGAGCCTCCCCAATCTTCCCAGCCCATGCACCAGTTTCAGATGAAGCTGCAGCTTCTGTGTCTCCTCTGGCACACCAGTGCAGTCCCCTGTGCGGGGAGCCCCAGCCCCAGAGCACAGCACTCAGCAGTGCAGTCCGGGCTGGAGCAGCTGCCCTGCAGCCCTGCCTTGGCTCTTTGTGGCAGGGAATGCTCCCTGTTTGCAGCTGTCCCTGCAGGATGGCCCCAGGGCAGAGCCCAGCCGGGCTCCCACTGCAGCCCCTGAAGCTTGGGGCAGACAGTGGTCCCAGAGCTGAGGTTCACGGGGAGCTCCCGGAGCTGTGCCTCGCACTCTGTTGCCGTGTGTCACCGTGCAGGCTGGCTTGTACGGGGTGAATGTACCAGCCCTGCTTTGACTGACAGGGGCCGGGCCCATCACATCTCTCCCAAGGCTGCAGGCATTGCCCAGGCCAGAATCTGAAGGGGCACAGAGATCAGAGCAGTGAAATCATCCAGACTGGGTTTTCAAAGGCCCTTTAGAAGGAAGGGCTTGAGAATAAACATGCTCTTTTTGCCACATGAACATTGGGGTGAGTGGTCTCTTTGGCTCCAACCCACTTTCCTCCCCAAGCCAATGTTACCCACTCCCTCACACGTTCCCCCCGTGCCTTCCCACTGCCTCATCCTGTCAAGGCTTCCGCAGCCCCTCATCCCTTCGTGGTCCCGTCCCCTCAGGGTCTCCCCAGCCCGGCCAACCTGCCCGGCAGCAGCGCCACAGCCCCACAGGAGCTCCAGAGGAGCCCCACCAAGAGGCACCAGGGAGCCCTCAGCAATCCAGCCAGCAACACACGGGCAGGAGGACATGGATGGTGCTTCCTGCCTGGGACAGGGCTTGTGGCCATCTCCAGGCACCGCTCTCAAAGAGATCCCCACAGCTCCTGCCCCTGCCCATCTGCTCTGTGGGCAGCACAAAGGCTTCAACAGAGCCACCAAAGGCCAAGGGGCTTCTGGCCATTTTCCCTGCAACCCTGCATGCCTAGGCAGGTGCCTGAGCCCAGGAACCCTTTTCTCCCTCTTCCCCTCGGCCCTGCAGAGCCTGGGCAGCCAAAGAAAGATCCTGGAAGTCTGTCTATAGCAACACATCCTATATTTATATGCTAAAGACAAACAAAAAGAAAGAAAAGAACAATTTTAAAGAAACAAAACAGTCCTGCTGGCTCGGGTGGCCCCAGCAGACAGAGCCTCAGGGATCAGCTCTCTGCAGAGCTGCAGCAGCGCAGCCAGCCGAGCCCACACAGACGAGGCCGTCTCCCCCATGCCCTGCAGAGCCGATCACGCAGGCTGTGAAAGTGGGAATATGGAGCGCTCTCTGCTTCCTGGAGGATGTACAATGCTTGACCTGCCAGGCTTGTGATGGCGACACTGATGTCATTTGCCATTCCTTCAAGGGCTGAAAGAGAGAGGAGCAGAGCCATGGTCAGTTCCCACATCTGAGGGGACCCGAGGGGACTCTGTGCCAGGGCCATCCCAGCCGGCTCTGGCCATGGCCAGCAGGGAGCAGGGACCAGCTGGATCAGCCCGAAGCTGCTGGCCACGAATCCCCCAGGTGCCCTGAAAGCTCTGTGTGCTCTGCCCACGCCGGCCCTGGTCCGCACAGGGAGCAGAGCCCTCCGCAGCCGGGGCAGGGCTCGCAGCTCCCCCGGCAGCCCTCGCGTGCAGCCCGCTGCCCTCACTCACCCTCAGAGATGATCTGGAGCTCTTCCTTCCTCCCCCTCAGGTGCCGCCCAGCCGTCCCTGGGAACACAGAGCCTGTCAGCCCAGGGCACAGCTCCCTGCCAGCGGGGCCACCAGCCCTGTGCCCACACGCCCTCCTGGCCCGGCTCGTGGCTCACCCATGAACCTGACGGCCACCTCTCGCAGGGGCTCCTGTGGGCTCTGCAGGTAGGGCAGGGCCCGGCGCAGGTGCTCAGCCACGCTGCTGCTGTCCTCTGCCAGCTGGAGAGAGCGACAGGAGGGAAGGGTTGGCCCCGCAGCCCCCCGGGCCGGGGCTCCATGGGCACCCGGCACGGGCCGCAGGAGCCTGGAGCAGAGCCCGCGCGGCCTCGGGCTGCAGCAGCGGGCAGGGGCACAGCTGCCAGCCCGCACACCAAGCACCGCGCTCAGGGGCTGCTCCAGGCTGGGGCTGCGGATTCCCGGCCCTCCTTACCAACCACTCGGTGAACTGCCACAGCTTCTGGTTCTTCACCAGCTGTCCAAGGTCCCTCCTCTTCAGGAACTCAGCCGCACAAAGGAGCGTTTCCTGAGAAGCCTGGAGAGCAGCAGAGACGCGGAGATGGCCCCACAGCCCAGGGCGCAGGACCCCGTCCCTGTGCCAAGGCCAGCAGGAGCTGCAGCCTGCGAGGCGCCAGGGCAGGGCCAGCCCAGCCCCTGCCAGGGACCAGCGGCAGCTGCCGAGTCCTCACCTCTGCCACTCGCTGGTTCTCATCATGGCAGTGCAAGGAGAGTGGCAGCAGGCTCTGGCGCACGTGTGCCTTCAGGACCTTTTTTTCTTCTTCTGGAAAAAAATCCAGCATCTCCCGGAAGATAAACATGCAGCACAACTGCACCTGGCTGTCCTCCTGTAGGAAAGGAAGGAAGAAAGACCTCAGCGTCAGCTGCTTCAGGCCCACCTGGGCACAGCCTGTGAGTGCACAGGGCACAAAGTGTGCGGGCAGCACCCGCTGGCCGTGGCTGGAGGCGCAGAGCCTTACGTTGTCAAAGAGTGGCAGGAGCGCCTCAGCCAGCTGCAGGGCGAGGGTGCTGGTTATTGGGGCACCATTGCAGAGGAACAAAGCCCTGAGGAGAACCGTGGTCATCCTGAGCATGGTGCTGTCATCTTCCTGCAGGAGCTCCACGAGCCTTTCATGCAGGCTCCACATCCTTATGGCCATCTACTTGTGGAACACAAGTGTGTGAAACACCATCCTGCTGCCACAGGGCCCAGGGGCCAAAGGCCTGTGCCAAAGCCCTGGGGCAGCTGCAGCAGGACGCAGGAGAGCTGGCAGCAGCTGCCCCAGTGCCCCAAGGCCAGCCAAGCCCCAGGGACTGCCTTCCCCAGCCCGACGCTGGCAGCACGGCTTCAGCCCCTGCGCTCTTCTCACCGAGACACTGGTGGTGCCGAGCGCCACGAGGCCTCGGAGTGCCAAGCGACGCCTCCCCCTGCACTCGCTCTGCAGGTGCTTTGACAAGAACTGCAGGACGCTGTCACGGCACTCACTCACGTTCAGGTGCTCCAGGATCTGAAAGGCACAGGCCGGTGACGGGGGAGCGGCCGGCGGGAGCCCAGAACCGCCCAGGGCCGGGCCCAGGCAGCAGCACAGGGCGCGGGCTCCGTCCCAGGCACTGCGGCCAAGAGAGGGCAGAGAGCCGGGAGGCAGCTCAGCGAGGCAGCGCCGGCCTTCAGGCTCACCTCCACAAGGAATGCCAGGGTGGCCAAATCCCAGCACGGCGTGTCCTTGCTGAGCAGCCCGAGCAGGTGGAATGCAATCCTGGAACACGCAGCTTCGGATGCACGGTGCATTTCTCTGACAGGAGGAAACAGGAGCCAAAGCCCTGAGCCAGTGGGGGCAAACCTCTCCCAGGACTGCCTCACAGAGGTCTGGCCTTTCTCCACCACCCTGCAAGGGGCAGCTGAGCCCTCTGGGAGGTTGCTGCTCTTGGGCACGCTCCTCTCCCAGCCTTTTGCAGCCTCCTTGGCCGTCCCTTGGTGACAAGGCCTTCTGGCCCACGGCCATGGGGACTGTGTGGGGCACCTTGGGCACAGGGCACACATGCCGGGGACAGCTGGGGAGCAGGGGGTCTCACCTGGCCAGCACGCCCACAGCACAGTGGTGGGTGTCAGCACAGAGCAGTGTGTCCCAGCCACGATTGTCTTCCATGGCCACCACCACATCCTCATAGTGCAGTCGGCAGAGCAGGGCCTTCAGGGTCTGCTCTGCAAAGCTGTGCACAGAGCAAAGCCCAGGTCACGCTGGGAGCACTGGCCCTGCCCTGGGCACATGGTAGGGACAGGAGGACTGGCATGGAGCACCTGCTGGGGCTGGTGGTAAGGCCATGTTGCTGCTGGCATCCCTTCCAGAAGGTATCGACCTCCTCTGGCACATCCAGAGTGCTGAAGAGCACTTGGAAGAGCAGATGCACAAAGAGGCCGGGGAAATTCACGGTCACTACATGTGGCACACAGGGCAGCTGGAGGATCTTCCACATCACCACGGTTGCCTGCAAAGGACAAAGCCCCCTGAGACAGCGCTCAGTGCTGAGGTGTTCATGTGGCAGAGCCCGAGCACAGGAGGGAGAGGCCCGGAGAGACGCAGGGGGAGCACCGGGCCTGGTGGCCCTGGAGCTGCCCCGAGGCCAGGTTTCAGCCCAGCGCCTGAGGCAGGGAGACGCCATGGGGAAGGGAGGATGGAGGGCTGCTGGAGAGGTGGCCTTGGGGCCAGCAAAGGCAGAAACTCACAGCCAGGGCAAGGACAGCTGTGTGGTCCCCATCGGAGGTAGACGTGCTGTGCTCTGGCCAGCTCCCCAGCACATCCAGAAGCACGAGCATGGCCGGCTCTGCAGTCCTGGGCGAGCACATGATGCTCTTCCACATGGCCAGAGCAGCTCTGTGGGGTCAGAACTCTGTCTCAGAGCAGTCTGGGACACAGCAGCGTGGCCTGTGCGGCAGCGGGGAGCTGAGCTGCTCTGCCAGCCCTGCCTCTGCCCACTGCCCCTCACTGGCAGCACACAGGCAGCCCAGCCCTGTGGGGACTGGCCCCTGAGGAGCAGGGGGGAAGCCTGGCAGCACGCTGGGGGCTGGCAGGGGCCAGGGCTGGCAAAGGGAGCAGCCAGAGGGCCCTGGAATTCTCTGTGTCAGACACCTGGCACAGGCTGCACAGGGGGAAGGGCTGCTGAGCCCTGAGCCCTCTGGGCAGGTGGGCCCCGTACCTGTCACACAATGGGGCCACACGCAGGAGAGCCATCACCACGTCTGAGGGCTGTGCCTCTGTCAGATCCAGAAGGGGCCTGTACAGATTGTACTCAGGAAACTCATTGGCCACGAGCCACTGGTGGATGAACCTCACCATGGCAGGCACCTGGAGAAGGCAGGGGAGACTTGGAAAGCTGCCAGAGGAAGGAATGTGCCCAGCTGCCCCAGAGAAGTGCTTCCCTTGCCACCACACTGCCATGGCCTCAAAGGCTCCCAGGGAGCAGCAGGTGTGGCTTGGGAGGCCAAGTAATTGCTGGGAGGAGAAAAGCCAGGCCACAGGCTGCTCACTTGCTTTGGGCTGGAAGGACCCTCCTCCACAAGCATATCCAGCAGGGCAGCGCTGGTCTTGGTTTTGAAGATGGGAGAGTAGACTCTGCGCACAGTGCCCATGGCGCTGCTCTCTTCCTCCCGAATCCTCTTCATGAATTTGCAAACCATCTGCAGCAGAGAGGCAAAAAGCCCGGGATGCTGCATGGAGTGCTCCGAGCACAGTGCTGGGCTGAGCAGTGCCAGCAGGCCCAGCCCAGGTGGGGATGGCTGCAGGTACCTGCGCTGTTCTGCGGAATCGGCCACGGGTGCGTTTCTGCTCTCGTATGCGCTGCACGGCTGCACCTGGCAAAGAGCGAGCGCAGCCCGAGCTGAGGGGCTGCGGGAGAGGCCGGAGAACACAGCCCAGCCCTGCGCTGCCCAGGCAGGGACAGCCCCGCGACAGCCCCGCGACAGCCCAGGGTACGGAGCACGGCTGTGGGGTGTCTGCCCGGCCCCTATTCCATCCTGTTCATGGGCATGGCCCCAGGGGATGGGATGGGATGGGATGGGATGGGATGGCATGGCATGGCATGGCATGGCATGGCATGGCATGGCATGGCATGGCATGGGGACAAGCTAGCTGCAGGCACCAGCCCTGTGGCCCAGCTCTGCCACTCACCCTTCTGCCGTGGCTGGAACTGCTCCAGCTTTTCAGGCTGCTGTGCTGGGGCAGCTCCAGGGCCTTCTTTCTCCTCCTTCCCCCAGGCCAGCTTGGGCACGCTCGCAGGTCTGCACTCTACGTCACTGCCTGGATTCATGGCTGCTTGCAGAAGGTGAAAAGGAAAAGGTCCGAGTCAGCAAGTGCTGCAGTCATGCCTTGAGGGCACCTGCTAGAGTGAAGTCTTGGCAAGGCTACAGGACAGCAAGACCTGCACTCTGGTCCTGGGGCTCCAGCCACAAGGACAGGAGACTCCTGTCAAGGATGGTGCACAGCAAATGCCATGGTCTGCCCTCGAGGGCATCTGCAGAAGAGATGCCTCGGGAAGGCCAGGGGTCACCAAGTGCTCTGGTCTGGCCACGAGCTCACCTGCAGGAGTAATACCTTGGGAAAGCTCTGGGTCAGCCAGGAAAGAGTGGCTCTGCAGGGCTCCTCACAGCACCGCTCTCTCCCGTCCTGCCTCGTCGTGTGCACCGAGCACTGTGGAGTGTAACTGTAACTTGTAACTGCCAACACCTCTGCCAGAGCGTGTCACCAAGGGCCCTTGGAATCCCTGTCCCGTTCCATTCCACGGTGACCATGCTGCACCGTGTCACCAAGGGCCCTTGGAATCCCTGTCCCGTTCCATTCCACGGTGACCATGCTGCACCGTGTCACCAAGGGCCCTTGGAATCCCTGTCCCGTTCCATTCCACGGTGACCATGCTGCACCGTGTCACCAAGGGCCCTTGGAATCCCTGTCCCGTTCCATTCCACGGTGACCATGCTGCACCGTGTCACCAAGGGCCCTTGGAATCCCTGTCCCGTTCCATTCCACGGTGACCATGCTGCACCATGTCACCAAGGGCCCTTGCATGCACTGCCACCAAGGGCCCTGGGGCCACCCCCAGCCCCCCAGAGTGGCCCAGGGTGGAAGGAATGCCTTGCCCCAGGTGTGTCAGACAGCCCAACAGGATCTTTAGGAAGGGCTCAGCCCATCAGCAAACGCTGCCCTGCTCTGCGGGCTCAGAGCAGCAGGAGCCCTCGCAGCTGCCGACGCAGCCGCGGTGGGAAGGGCACGGGGCCTCCACAGAAGCTGGCACGGCCTCCTCGGGACACGTCCCACACGGTGGCCATCCTGAGCACGGCCGTGGGACACAGACCAGGAACGTGTGGGCCAGGGCAGGAATGCTGCTCTGAGCTCTGGGGCCCGGGCAGCGCTGACAGCAGCAGGTGAGGCACAGTCCCCGCCCAAGCAGAGTTCCCCCGAGCCCCGGCAGCACCGGTGCCCGTCTCCTGCCCCAGAAACCTGTGCCCCAAAAGGGCTTCTCTGCCAGAGGGCAGCCAAAGCTGGTGTGCACTGGGGGCTGTGCTCCGTCCTACAGGGGCTGTTGGTAGCAGCACCTGGAGCAACTGGGGGCAACACTTGGTGCGTGTCAGATGTTGTTGCTCCTTCCCGGAATGATTTTTTCATGGAAGGGATTAGCAGCAGCACAGAAACACCAACAGCTACTGAACTTCACAGGACAAAGAGACTCCATCGAAACACTGCCATGTTTCCTTGTGCTTTTGCATCTTTCTTGCACTCTGAAAGAAAAAGAATTGGCCCAAGCCCTGCTGTTCAAATCTCCAGCTGCTGTGTGTCTTCCTGTGGCAGCTCACTGCAAACACAACTGGCTCTCTGCTCAGCTGGGCAATGGACGGCCACAAACAGGGAGGGCCCCGGTGAACATCTCTTTGGTCTCGTGGGGCAGCGAGGGCACAGGAGACAAAGACTGCTCCTCCCGAGTTCATGGGGCAACAGAGAGATTTTATTTCCCAAGCCTCCCCTTACACAGGGCATTTGAAAGACCAGGCCTGGAAGCTCTCATTGGTTTGAGCTCCACGCCCCTTCAGGTTCTGGCCCATGAGGTGCCTGCAGTTTTGGGAGATATTTGATTGGTCAAGACCCCTGTCAATCATGGGAACACCTCACCCTTCTTTTCTGTATAAAATTCTGTGTATTGTTCTCTGTCACCCATCTGCAAGGGCCCTTTGCAAACATGGGGACAGAGGACAGCGTGCATCTAATTTACACTGGAGCTGCAGCATTCCCCTCCAGGAACTGTTAGGGGAGAACTCAGGCCACAGGCATAATTCTTCTTGGTTACAAATTGAACTTATCTCTAAAAGCAGAAAGCTATTTAACCCTGAGCCCATTTAACCCATAGAGAAAAACCCAATTTTAAAAAACAACCTTTCATCACTTGATCCCTTGGAGAAAAACCAAACTCCCAGAAAAGCAATCTGTAAACAGAAAAACTGTTTGCAAACATGAGAAATAATTTGTAAACAAGTCAAGTCCTTCTATGAACTGTCCATGAGGCAGGTGATCATTTGTAATGCTGTCTGTGGTTTCCAGTGTCCATATTTTAGGCAGCTGCATTGTACTGTTGTAGGATTTATTGTAAAACATGAGAACAGACTCAGAGGGGAGGAGGGTGTACCCTCAATCCAACCCCTTTCCCCTTTTTTCTTTGTATAAGAAATAATAATAGGAACAGCACATGGATTTTGAATACTATTAACTTATGCAAAGTTTCATCTAGGTTTACTGATAATATTTTTCTTTACCAGCCAGGTTCACGGCAAAGTACTTGATTGGGAGATGTTTTGATAAGGGCAAGGAACTCGGTTGGGAGACATTTTCTGTATTTATATTTTATCTAGTGCAAACCATATACTTTCCCCCCTTTGTTAGAAATTAGAAATTTTTTATTGACTTTAATAAAAGCTGACTTTTCACTTTTAAAATGATGACAAGTGGCAGAATTTCAGTGAAAATCTTTGCAACTGCAATTTGCTTATGACAAATCGATGTTCTATGTGTACCCCCGTGGATCTTCTTTGAATCATACCAGTTTATCTTGAAGCAATTCAAGAATAATTACTCGAATATTAAGAAAAGACATGTTAATGCACATACTAGGACTTCTTTAAGACAATGATTTACTGAAATATGAATATCAATCTAATATCGATATCCAACTGAGATGGACAAAAACTCTCTAAGAGTTTAAAGTTAGAAAGTGTATGTTTATTGAGACAGACGGACAGTACGTGGGATAATTCCCTAATGCACACTGCAAAAATCACAGGTATTACAAAGCTTTTTTATTTGCAGAAGTCTTGAATACACAAAATATGAATGCATATTCATATCCCTGTCACTTCCTCTGCTCTGCTTCATATGCTAATTGGCACAAAGACAATTAAGCATGTGGTTCTGTTCCCTGAAATGAGTCAGGGGTCCATTTTGGGGAGGGGTCTCCAAAATGAAGAAGTAAAATAAGTCTTCCTCGTTCTGACCTTTCTGCCTTTCCCATGCATACGTGACAAATGAATCCTTGCCATTTTCCCGTGCTTAATGGATCCCTAAAGTATGGGAAGTCTGCAACTGTTTTTGTGTCCCTGAAATCTGTTTATCACATTCTGTTTATCATGATAAGCACAGCTACCCAAGCATAATGCTGGCAAGCAATGAGTTAATAGATCCTGGATATCTTACCTAAGATCCAGCTACTGTTAACTATGAACAAAGCCGATTTATCTACTTCCGATAAGTCAGCAACATCCAATTTAACTATCATCTTAACTTTCCTAAAATTCTTAATTCTTCAAAATTAATGTCTCACCGGGAATGGGGACAGGGAATAGGAATGGGAATGGGGACAGGGAATGGGGAATGGGAATGGAGACAGGGACTGGGAGTGGTGACAGAGACAGGGAATGGGGACAGGGACCAGGAATGGGGACAGGGAGTAGGACTGGGAATGGGGACAGGGACAGGGAATATTGTATAGGGATCAAGAATGGGGTGCAGATTGGGATGGGAGCAGGACGGGAACGGGACAGGGGGGACACGGGAACAGGCAGGGGCCAGGGGAGTATGGAAGGGGAGTAAGGAATGGGGCAGCCGCTGCAGGGGGACGAGGTGTTGGGATGGGGCACATGGGGACAGTTCCAGGGCAGGGGATCCTTGACCAGCTGCCCAGAACCTCCACCAGGGTCTCCCAGGGCAACTGGAGCCGCTCAGCCTGGGGTGCCCAAAGCCCTGAGAAACTCCCAGGTCCCTCCCAGGAACCCTCAAGTCCCTCAAACCCAGCATCCCCCACATCCCCTGCAAGACCCTCCCCATGTCCCCATCCTTGTCTTAGCTCAACATCTTTATTTTTACCTGCTTTTAAGAGTTTTGAAACGGCAAAGAGAAATGAAAAGAAAATCCAGGCCATGGGGAGCCAGGAGGATGTTGAGCCCCCCAGCTGGGTGTCTTCCCAACATGGATCAGCAGCACCATGGGTCACCAGGGCTCTGCCCACTGGGGCTCACTGGGGATCATCCAGCATGGATCCTCCCGTGGGGGATGGAGCTGGAGAAGCGCACGGAGCTCCTCCCACACTGGGGCACTCGCAGGGCTGCACTTCATGGTGCCTCTGCTGGTTTTGGGTCAAAGCTGAGCTGTGTGATGAGCTCTTCCCACACCTGGGACACTCGTAGGGCCTGGGACATCGCCAGGAGCGGGGCTGGCTCTGATGCTCTTCGGTGCCTGGGACATGACAAGGGGCGCTGCTGGCTGGGGTTTGTTTGGTGCCTGTGCAATCCCAAGGGCAGTGTCACAGCGGGGCAGCTCTCAGTGTCCCCAGCAGGTCACAGTGTCCAGGGCAGCCCGTGCCAGCGGTCACTGTGCACACGGGGCAGGCTGGGCTGGACAGGGGATGGGGCAGAAACACTGCCCCGGGACTGGGGTCTCCCCCTGCCTCTGGGGCCCAGCCCCTGCTGGGAGCGCCTTGGGCAGGGCACGGGGCTGCTGCAGGGCCAGGGGGACAGGCCGTGCCCCCTGTCCCCTGCTGCTGGGCCAGGGGGACAGGCCGTGCCCCCTGTCCCCTGCTGTTGGGCCAGGGGGACAGGCCGTGCCCCCTGCCAGCTGCCCAGGCCCCTCTGATGCCTGTCCCATGTCCCTGTGGCTCCTGTCTCCACCATTCCCCACCACCTTCACTCCCTCCGTCAAAGCCCCACTCAACGCCTTCACAGTGACCTCTGGAAAGAAAGAATGAAGGAAGGAAAGGAAGTGTTGGCTGTTCACCCTGGCTGGATGTCAGGCACCCACCAAAGCTGCTCTCTCACTCCCCTCCAGAGATGGACAGGAGGGAGAAAACCGAATGAAGGCTTCATGGGTAGAGCTAAGGTCTGGGACAGATCACTCAGCAAATGCCATCATGGGCAAAAAATTTTCAAAATTGGAGATATTAATGGAATTTTTGCTATCTGGATCAGGGCAGGATAGTGAGAAGTAAACCAAAGCTTTAAAAACACCTTCTGCCCTTTCCTCCCTCATTCCCAGCTCTACCTCCCCCCCCAGTGGGTGCAGGGAGACAGGGAATGGGGGCTCTGGTCAGTTCATCCCCTGTTGTTTCTCCTGCTGCTCGGGGGGAGGAGTCGTTGCCCTGCTGTGCCAGGGGTCCCTTCTGGAGACACTTCTCCATGAACTTCTCCACGGTGAGTTCATCCCACGGACAGCAGTTCTCCACAAGCTGCTGCAGCGTGGCTCGCTCCTCCATGGGCTCACAAGTCCTGGCAGGGCCCTGCTCCAGCGTGGGTTCCTCTCCAGGGGTTTGCAGGTCCCTGCCAGGTCCCTGCTCCAGCACAGGTTTCTCATGGGGTCGCAGCCTCTGCTCAGGCATCCCCCTGCTCTAGCACGGGCTCCTCCAGGCGCTGCAGGTGCATCTCTGCCCTCCGTGCCCTCCATGGGCTGCAGGGCCCAGCTGCCTCCCCAGGGACTGACCAGGGAATCTCAGGGCAATCAGCTCCAGCAGCTGGAGCAGCTCCTGCCCCTCCTGCCCTGCCCTGCCCTGGGGGTGTGCAGAGCTGCTCCCCTCACACATCCTCACCCTGCTCCTCCCTGCTCACAGTCACAACTCCAGCATCACCCATTTTCTTTTTCTTAAATCTCTTATCCCAAAGGCGTTACCACCATTTCTAACAGGGCCAGCCTTGTCCAGCAGCCAGTCTGTCCTGAAGCCAGCTGGAATTGACTCTGTGGGACATGGAGGAACAGCTTCTCTCACAGAAGCTGCTCCTAGATCCCCTGCCTTACCAAAACCTGGCCATGCAAACCTGGTATAAGTATGGTAGGGTTTTTATTACCACTATTAATTCTTATTATTTCTATTCTCTCCATTTTTTGCTATTAATGGTACAGTTGTTATTATTATTACTAGTATTTTTAGTCTTTTGGACTCTATATTAATAGTGGCTAGATTAGAACTGGAAACAAAGGTACTTCATTGCAAGTAGAGGTTAGAGTTTTGTCAGCCTCTTGCCCTGCCCTGTTCTCTGGCATTGCTGTGTGTGAAGCTGCTGCTGCCAGGCCTCCCTATTTCCCCGGTTTGAGAAATTCCATGGCATTGCTCACATGTCAGAGAGGGCTTATTCCATTCAAACACATGCCCTTAGCTCTTCGAGTCCCATTGTTGGAAGCTTGTTTTCTAACATTGTTGACTTTCTCAGCTTCTGTTAATATGTGTGATTTTATAACAAAATGTTCTTGGATGTGATTGTGCAAGATTCTCTAATCAGCTTTCAGTTTGCTCTTGGGTTTCTTACCGGTGTGTCCGAGCTGAAGGCAGCATTTTTGGTGGGAGGCTTCAGTGGGAGCTGGGATTGCCTGAGCAGCAGCTGGTTTTGCAATGTGAGCAGCGCTGACAGAGATTCCGTGCGCTGAATATTCCGGCTCGTTGGAGCCGCAGTGCCCGGCTGGAGGGAGCCGCGCCGGGCGCTGCGGGTTGTGCCGGGCCGGGCAGCGGCCGCAGCCCCGGCAGGGCCCGGCCGTGGACACGGAGCCTTTGCTGGGCAGGGCTCGGCCCTGCGGCGCCGGGCGGGCGGTGCCGCTCCCGCCGGGAGCCTGCGGGAGCCGGGACAGCGAGAGAGCCCGGGCCGAGCATCAGCCCCGGGGCACGGCCCGGGAGGGGGCACAGCCCGGGGGTCCCGCAGAGCCTCCCCGCTCCAGAGCCGCGCCTGCCGCAGCGGGGCAGCTGCGGCACCTGCGGGGCACGGAGGAGCCGCAGGCGGCGTTCCGAGCGCTCCTTCGGGGCAGGATTTTGTCCCGCTGCGGGGAATTCCCGCGGGCCGGGCGGGCCGGGGCCGCTGCCGAGCGCTGCCGCCTTTCCCGGGAGCCGCCGGGCAGAGCTCTCTGCTCGGGGCTGGGAAAAACACCTTCACTGCCCTGGGAACATTTAAAAAGTTTAATACAGGACAAGAGGAGACAAGGGCCATAGAGCAAAGGTTGTTCCGGCCGGGTGCATCTCGGCACTGAGCCAAGAGCACACGGTTATCTCCGGAGATACCCCTTGAATACCTTTTCCCTTACACCAGCCGGTTGCATATTCATAGTCCCTTATGCATAGTAAACTTTTTCCCAAGCTAGTTTACATATTCCAAGAACTGTTCAGCATGGCTCCTCCTCGGTTCCACCTTTTTAGGGCATGTGTATTCCTTGGTTGTGGTTTTGGTCCTTTTCTATCATCATCTTCAGTTTTGGCCCCGGCCCACACTGCCTTCAGACGGTGAGTGCTGATGGTCGGCAGATCTGTACAGGTGTCCTCATCCTGTGCTCACCGGATGTTATCCCATCCAAGCAGGAATTTTAACACAAGCATGCTTCTATCAGCTATGGCACTAGTATGTCTGAGCTTAATCAATGAACAACAGAAATAAAAACTATATAACAAAGTTATTGTAACACCACACATATAAAATCCAATGGAATGTTTACAAAAAGCCAATATTATAATATGTATCTATAACAGGGCCAAGGGCCGGGTGCCCGCTCGGTGGCCCCGGGACAGCAGAATTTTGGGGTCCCGGTGCTGGCTGCCGGCAGAGCCCCGGCGCTGGGCCGGGGATGCGTGGGACCCTCCCGCGGTGGGGTTGGGCTGCCCGGGGCAGGCGCTGCATCGTCAGCCCGGAGCCACCGGGGATCGCCCGGTACCGGCGGGGCGGGGCTGGGGAGCGGAGAAGGGCGGCACCGGAGCTGGGGGACCCTCTGCAGCCTGCGGGGTCGGACATACCGATAAGGGGGGCCCCGGGAGCCTGGAACGTTGTGAAAAACGCTAATCACTTGGTTTTTAAAATTTTAAACGTTTAGTAATAATAAAATGGTTATAAAAATAGTAACACAATTAGACTAATCAAATTTAGAGTTAGGACAATTACAAGACAATAAAAACCAAAAAAATTCTAGACGTCCAGATGCTCTCGGACACTTAAGCCAGGACAAGCATGCCTTGTGAACAAAGGAATAACCTTAAAAGCAATAGCCTATTGCATATTCATGTATCTCATACATGATGCATAAATTCCTTGCAAATTAGGAACTTTTCTGGATTTTGTCAACTTCTTTCCCTTAATCCTGGTGCTTCCATAAAGATGGAGACAAGATGGAAGAATGTTTGTCTTTTCTGATAAGGAGGTTGTAACTCTTTATGCGCCCCAAGTCACCGCCATCCCTGTGTGAAGAGTTTATTGATTATCTCATCTCTTGCTTGAGCAAGTAAAAAAATCCTACATCGCAGAGTTTCTATTTTAATATTATGTTGTTACCTAAAACTCTATTTAACACACTACTTAAGAGAATTAATACAGCATAACTTTCTAACATCACACATATAATATCCATTGTAACATTTGTGAAAAGACAATCATAAAATAAGCATTCTTCACAGAAATTGTTGAAATGGTAAAACCAGTCAAAACCCCTTAGGAATTGGAAGGAAAACCAGAGGCAGTGGCAGCTAACACCTCAGAAACCCGTGGCTTTTGCGCCCGAGGCGGGATTGAGCTGCTCACACAAACAAACTTCTCCGCGCCTCCCGCCACGGCTTTCCCGGCCCTGCGCCTTCCGTGCCTCCGCCTCTGCGGGAAGCCCAGGAGCCTCTCTTCTCCTGCCCCTCGTTAGTGCATCAGAGCTTCGCTTTGATTTGCCCCGAAAAGGGAAACCTGCCCCAAGCCCTGTAGGTGAGTGGGGCAGGGGAGAGATTTCTGGCGGAAAACTCCAAAGACTCGGAGCAGGAGAAGGAGAAGTCAGTGCAGAGCCTTAAATGCAGCTTTCCCCACGGCTCCCTGCTCCCAGCTGCACCTCCTCCCCCGGCAGGGCAGGAGACAGGGAATGGGGCCATGCTCAGCTCATCCCCCGGGGCTTCTCCCTCTGCTCAGGGACAGGAGTCGTTCCCTGCTGCACCCTGCGCTCTCTCCCGGCCGAGACTTCTCCAGGAACTTCTCGGAGCGGAGTCCATCCCCTGGGCACAGCCCCCTCCGAGTGCTGCAGCGTGGGTCACTGTGCCACGGGCTCAGTCCTGCCAGGACAGGCTGCTCCAGCGAGGCCCCTCTGCCGGCGGGCTCACAGCCTCCTCTCAGGCATCGCCGAGCTCCAGCCCGGCTCCTCCAGGGGCTGCAGGGGATCTCTGCATCCCCATGGACCTGCAGGGGATCTCTGCATCCCCATGGACCTGCAGGGGATCTCTGCCTCCCCATGGACCTGCACGGGACCTCTGCATCCCCATGGACCTGCAGGGGATCTCTGCATCCCTATGGACCTGCAGGGGGATCTCTGCAGCCCCATGGATCTGCAGGGGATCTCTGCCTCCCCATGGACCTGCAGGGGGATCTCTGCAGCCCCATGGATCTGCAGGGGATCTCTGCCTCCCCATGGACCTGCAGGGGACCTCTGCATCCCCATGGACCTGCAGGGGATCTCTGCCTCCCCATGGACCTGCAGGGGATCTCTGCATCCCTATGGACCTGCAGGGGGATCTCTGCAGCCCCATGGATCTGCAGGGGATCTCTGCCTCCCCATGGACCTGCAGGGGGATCTCTGCAGCCCCATGGATCTGCAGGGGATCTCTGCATCCCTATGGACCTGCAGGGGGATCTCCGCAGCCCCATTGTAATATATGTTATGGAAAAATTCGTGCTTATGTAAAATATACATCAAGTCAGTTCTTAAAGTTTTAAATGACCAGTGGCTGCATCCCGGGCTGGAGAAACCACAGATGGCAGAGAAAGAAAGACCTAATTTACAAATGAAAAAAGGTAGCTCGGTGCAGAGATGGGCTCTTTCTGGGGACAATCCAGGAGACACCCAACGTTCAACCCTTGTCTGCAGGGGAGCCAGGAAACCAGGCATACGGGCATCCTGCTCTTGCAGCTGCTGAGGAGGCTGCTGGGCTGTGCTTCAGCAGAGGAGATGGAATGTGGCTTACCACTCTGCCCTTCTCTAAAAACGGAGAATGGGTCAGGAGGTTTGGGCTCTGAGCACACAGCAGCCTGGCCCAGGCACAGGCTGTGGTGGGACAGGGGCACAGGAGCCTTCTGTGACTGACCGTGGCTCTCTGGTTTCTCTCTGCAGGCTGCCAGCTCCTCATGCCATGGAAACGGCCCCACGCGGCCTGCCAGTCTGGGAGGGCTGGAGGGCTGTGGGTATTAATTTGCTGTCAAAAATAAATTGTGGTTTTTTGTCATTGTCATCATCAGAACATTTCTTTCATCCTTTTCCAAGTTTTTGGCCCCTCCAGGGTAATATTTTTGTGTCCTTCCTCACACAGTTGATGGCATTTGGATGGGAGGGGTAAGCAATGTGAAAAGTTCAACAACAGCTCCAGTTGCCAACTGCAGCAGCCCCTTCAGGAGCCCTGAGCTACCAGCGAGGTCCACATGTGCCTTGCAAAAGGGAGTGGTTTGCAGCGATGGGGTTGTTGCCCTGCTGCAAAAGCTGGGAGCAGATCAGAAGTGGCAAAATGCCATTTTGGCTCAACCCCCACCCAGGTTCTTTGTCTTTTCCCTCTGCTCAGTGATAGGCAGACAGGGCTGGATCCAGTGAGGTTCAAGTTCTGGGTGCTCCCTGGCATCAAAGGGATCAACTAAACTCTTGTATGCAGCGACTGCAATAGGGCTACTGAAGGAAAAAAGGGAATGTCATGAGATGGGGAATCCTTCTTGTCTCCTTTGTCTCCCCAGGAGCCCCTTGGGAAGGGAAATACCCACTGGGTTTATCTGACTCCCCAGCCAGCCCTTCCCTCGCTCCCGGGTCTCATTTGCTCCGCAGGATTCACCAGCTCGCTCAGCTCAGAGGAGCTCTCAGAGGAGAAAACGCTGCCTGGCGTGGGGCTGCCTGATCCCTGTCTCACCTTGATTCCATTTACCCCCTCCCTGCCCCATCCAAGAGACCAAAGGATCCCCCACAACCCCACGGTCCTGCAGCAGATCCCGGCACGTTCCCTGCTCCGCTCCTTGGTGCCCTGGGAGGCTCCAGAGCCCTCCCTGTGTGCGGGACAGCGGCTGCAGCACCGCTGCGCCCGCGGCCGAGCAGCGCCCAGGAGCAGCTGCGCCAGTTCCGAGCCTGAAGCGGAATCCACAACGCACACAAATGACAGCTGGCACTTCAGGGGCTGGCAGGAAAAGCTCAACCCATCTGCTCGCTGCCCTTCCCAGCCATGGCCACGCTGGTGCAATTGGAAGAGTCGCCCCTGCCCAGGAAGCTCTCAGGTCGAAGAGAGGAGCAAAAGCCACGGGTTTCTGAGGTGTTAGCTGCCACTGCCTCTGGTTTTCCTTCCAATTCCTAAGGGGTTTTGACTGGTTTTACCATTTCAACACTTTCTGTGAAGAATGCTAATTTTATGATTGTCTTTTCACAAATGTTACAATGGATATTATATGTGTGATGTTAGAAAGTTATGCTGTATTAATTCTCTTAAGTAGTGTGTTAAATAGAGTTTTAGGTAACAACATAATATTAAAATAGAAACTCTGCGATGTAGGATTTTTTTACTTGCTCAAGCAAGAGATGAGATAATCAATAAACTCTTCACACAGGGATGGCGGTGACTTGGGGCGCATAAAGAGTTACAACCTCCTTATCAGAAAAGACAAACATTCTTCCATCTTGTCTCCATCTTTATGGAAGCACCAGGATTAAGTGAAAGAAGTTGACAAAATCCAGAAAAGTTCCTAATTTGCAAGGAATTTATGCATCATGTATGAGATACATGAATATGCAATAGGCTATTGCTTTTAAGGTTATTCCTTTGTTCACAAGGCATGCTTGTCCTGGCTTAAGTGTCCGAGAGCATCTGGACGTCTAGAATTTTTTTGGTTTTTATTGTCTTGTAATTGTCCTAACTCTAAATTTGATTAGTCTAATTGTGTTACTATTTTTATAACCATTTTATTATTACTAAACGTTTAAAATTTTAAAAACCAAGTGATTAGCGTTTTTCACAACGTTCCAGGCTCCCGGGGACCCCCTTATCGGTATGTCCGACCCCGCAGGCTGCAGAGGGTCCCCCCGCTCCGGTGCCGCCCTTCTCCGCTCCCCAGCCCCGCCCCGCCGGTACCGGGCGATCCCCGGTGGCTCCGGGCTGACGATGCAGCGCCTGCCCCGGGCAGCCCAACCCCACCGCGGGAGGGTCCCACGCATCCCTGGCCCAGCGCCGGGGCTCTGCCGGCAGCCAGCACCAGGACCCCAAAATTCTGCTGTCCCGGGGCCACCGAGCGGGCACCCGGCCCTTGGCCCTGTCATAGATACATATTATAATATTGGCTTTTTGCAAATATTCCACTGGATTTTATATGTGTGGTGTTACAATAACTTTGTTATATAGTTTTTATTTCTGTTGTTCATTGATTAAGCTCAGACATACTAGTGCCATAGCTGATAGAAGCATGCTTGTGTTAAAATTCCTGCTTGGATGGGATAACATCCGGTGAGCACAGGATGAGGACACCTGTACAGATCTGCCGACCATCAGCACTCACCGTCTGAAGGCAGTGTGGGCCGGGGCCAAAACTGAAGATGATGATAGAAAAGGACCAAAACCACAACCAAGGAATACACATGCCCTAAAAAGGTGGAACCGAGGAGGAGCCATGCTGAACAGTTCTTGGAATATGTAAACTAGCTTGGGAAAAAGTTTACTATGCATAAGGGACTATGAATATGCAACCGGCTGGTGTAAGGGAAAAGGTATTCAAGGGGTATCTCCGGAGATAACCGTGTGCTCTTGGCTCAGTGCCGAGATGCACCCGGCCGGAACAACCTTTGCTCTATGGCCCTTGTCTCCTCTTGTCCTGTATTAAACTTTTTAAATGTTCCCAGGGCAGTGAAGGTGTTTTTCCCAGCCTCGAGCAGAGAGCTCTGCCCGGCGGCTCCCGGGAAAGGCGGCGGCGCTCGGCAGCGGCCCCGGCCCGCGGGAATTCCCCGCAGCGGGACAAAATCCTGCCCCGAAGGAGCGCTCGGAACGCCGCCTGCGGCTCCTCCGTGCCCTGCAGGTGCCGCAGCTGCCCCGCTGCGGCAGGCGCGGCTCTGGAGCGGGGAGGCTCTGCGGGACCCCCGGGCTGTGCCCCCTCCCGGGCCGTGCCCCGGGGCTGATGCTCGGCCCGGGCTCTCTCGCTGTCCCGGCTCCCGCAGGCTCCCGGCGGGAGCGGCACCGCCCGCCCGGCGCCGCAGGGCCGAGCCCTGCCCAGCAAAGGCTCCGTGTCCACGGCCGGGCCCTGCCGGGGCTGCGGCCGCTGCCCGGCCCGGCACAACCCGCAGCGCCCGGCGCGGCTCCCTCCAGCCGGGCACTGCGGCTCCAACGAGCCGGAATATTCAGCGCACGGAATCTCTGTCAGCGCTGCTCACATTGCAAAACCAGCTGCTGCTCAGGCAATCCCAGCTCCCACTGAAGCCTTCCACCCAAAATGCTGCCTTCAGCTCGGACACACCGGTAAGAAACCCAAGAGCAAACTGAAAGCTGATTAGAGAATCTTGCACAATCACATCCAAGAACATTTTGTTATAAAATCACAAATATTAACAGAAGCTGAGAAAGTCAACAATGTTAGAAAACAAGCTTCCAACAATGGGACTCGAAGAGCTAAGAGCATGTGTTTGAATGGAATGAGCCTTCTCTTTCTGTCATGTGAGCAATGCCATGGAATTTCCCAAACCAGAGAAATAGGGAGGCTTGGCAGCAGCAGCTTCACACACAGACACAGCAATGACACAGAACAGGGCAGGGCAAGAGGCCGACAAAGCTCTAACTGCTACTTGCAATGAAGTACCTTTGTTTCCCGTTCTAATCTAGCCACTATTAATATAGAGTCCAAAAGACTAAAAATACTAGTAATAATAATAACTGTACCATTAATAGCAAAAATAGAGGTAATAGAAATAATAAGAATTAATAGTGGTAATAAAAACTCTACCATACTTATACCAGGATTGCATGGCCAGGTTTTGGTAAGGGAGGAGCTCTAGGAGCAGCTTCTGTGAGAGCAGCTGCTCCTCCATGTCCCACAGAGTCAATTCCAGCTGGCTCCAGGACAGACTGGCTGCTGGCCAAGGCTGGCCCTGTTAGAAATGGTGGTAACGCCTTTGGGATAAGAGATTTAAGAAAAAGAAAATGGGTGATGCTGGAGTTGTGACTGTGAGCAGGGAGGAGCAGGGTGAGGATGTGTGAGGGGAGCAGCTCTGCACACCCCCAGGGCAGGGCAGGGCAGGAGGGGCAGGAGCTGCTCCAGCTGCTGGAGCTGATTGCCCTGAGATTCCCTGGTCAGTCCCTGGGGAGGCAGCTGGGCCCTGCAGCCCATGGAGGGCACAGAGGGCAGAGATGCACCTGCAGCGCCTGGAGGAGCCCGTGCTAGAGCAGGGGGATGCCTGAGCAGAGGCTGCGACCCCATGAGAAACCTGTGCTGGAGCAGGGACCTGGCAGGGACCTGCAAACCCCTGGAGAGGAGCCCACGCTGGAGCAGGGCCCTGCCAGGACTTGTGAGCCCATGGAGGAGCGAGCCACCCTGCAGCAGCTTGTGGAGAACTGCTGTCCGTGGGATGAACTCACCGTGGAGAAGTTCATGGAGAAGTGTCCTCAGGAGGGACCCCTAGCACAGCAGGGGAATGACTCCTCCCCCCAAGCAGCAGGAGAAACAACAGGGGATGAACTGACCAGAGCCCCCATTCCCTGTCTCCCTGCACCCACTGTGGGAGGAGGTAGAGCTGGGAAGGAAAGGGAAGGGCAGAAGGTGTTTTTAAAGCTTGGTTTTACTTCTCACTATCCTGCCCTGATCCAGATAGCAATAAATTCCATTATTATCTCCAATTTTGAAAATGGTTTGCCCATGATGGCATTTGCTGAGTGATCTGTCCCAGTCCTTAGCTCAACCCATGAAGCCTTCATTCTGTTTTCTCCCTCCTGTCCATCTCTGAAGGGGAGTGAGAGAGCAGCTTTGGTGGGTGCCTGACATCCAGCCAGGGTGAACAGCCAACACTTCCTTTCCTTCATTCATTCTTTCTTTCCAAAGGTCACTGTGAAGGGGTTGAGTGGGGCTTTGAAGCAGGGAGTGAAGGTGGTGGGGAGTGGTGGGGACAGGAGCTACAGGGACATGGGACAGGCATCAGAGGGGCCTGAGCAGCTGGCAGGGGGCACGGCCTGTCCCCCTGGCCCAGCAGCAGGGGACAGGGGGCACGGCCTGTCCCCCTGGCCCAACAGCAGGGGACAGGGGGCACGGCCTGTCCCCCTGGCCCAGCAGCAGCCCCGTGCCCTGCCCAAGGCGCTCCCAGCAGGGGCTGGGCCCCAGAGGCAGGGGGAGACCCCAGTCCCGGGGCAGCGTTTCTGCCCCATCCCCTGTCCAGCCCAGCCTGCCCTGTGTGCACAGTGACCGCTGGCACGGGCTGCCCTGGACACTGTGGCCTGCTGGGGACACTGAGAGCTGCCCCGCTGTGACACTGCCCTTGGGATTGCACAGGCACCAAACAAACCCCAGCCAGCACCGCCCCTTGTCATGTCCCAGGCACTGGAGAGCATCAGAGCCAGCCCTGCTCCTGGTGATGTCCCAGGCACCAGGGCACATCCCAGCCCCACTCCTGGTGATGTCCCAGGTACCAGGGCACATCCCAGCCCCGCTCCTGGTGATAAACAGATTTCAGGGGCACAAAAACAGTTGCAGACTTCCCATACTTTAGGTTTCCATTAAGCACAGGAAAACGGCAAGGTTTCATTAGTCACATATGCATGGGAAAGGCAGAAAGGTCAGAACGAGGAAGACTTATTTTGCTTCTTCATTTTGGAGACCCCTCCCCAAAATGGACCCCCGACTCATTTCAGGGAACAGAACCACACATGCTTAATTGCCTTTTTGCCAATTAGCACATGAAGCGGAGCAGAGGAAGTGACAGGGATATGAATATGCATTCATATTTTGTGTATTCAAGACTTCTGCAAATAAAAAAGCTTTGTAATACCTGTGATTTTTGCAGTGTGCATTAGGGAATTATCCCACTTACTGCCCAGCTGTCTCAATAAACATACACTTTCTAACTTTAAACTCTTAGAGAGTTTTTGTCCATCTCAGTTGGATATCGATATTAGATTGATATTCATATTTCAGTAAATCATTGTCTTAAAGAAGTCCTAGTATGTGCATTAACATGTCTTTTCTTAATATTTGAGTAATTATTCTTGCATTGCTTCAAGATAAACTGGTATGATTCAAAGAATATCCACTGAGGTACAGATAGAACATTGATTTGTCATAAGTAAATTGCAGTTGCAATGTTTTTTCACTGAAATTCTGCCACTTGTCATCATTTTAAAAGTGAAAAGTCAGCTTTTATTAAAGTCAATAACAAAATTTCTAACTTCTAACAAAGGGAAAAAAGTATATGGTTTGGACTAGATAAAATATAAATACAGAAAATGTCTCCCAACCAAGTTCCTTGCCCTGATCAAAACATCTCCCAATCAAGTTCTTCGCCCTGAACATGGCTGGTAAAGAAAAATATTATCAGTAAACCTGGATGAAACTTTGCATAAGTTAATAGTATTCAAAATCCATGTGCTGTTCCTATTATTATTTATTATACAAAGAAAAAAGGGGAAAGGGGTTGGATTGAGGGTACACCCTCCTCCCCTCTGAGTCTGTTCTCATGTTTTACAATAAATCCTACAACAGTACAATACAGCTGCCTAAAATATGGACACTGGAAACCACAGACAGCATTACAAATGATCACCTGCCTCATGGACAGTTCATAGAAGGACTTGACTTGTTTACAAATTATTTCTCATGTTTGCAAACAGTTATTCTGTTTACTGACTTTTTTCTGGGAGTTCAGCTTTTCCCCAAGGGATCAAGTGCTTAAAGGTTGTTTTTTAAAATTGGGTTTTTCCCTATGGGTTAAATGGGCTCAGGGTTAAATAGCTTTCTGCTTTTAGAGATAAGTTCAATTTGTAACCAAGAAGAATTATGCCTGTGGCCTGAGTTCTCCCCTAACAGTTCCTGGAGGGGAATGCTGCAGCTCCAGTGTAAATTGGATGCACGCTGTCCTCTGTCCCCATGTTTGCAAAGGGCCCTTGCAGATGGGTGACAGAGAACAATACACAGAATTTTATAAAGAAAAGAAGGGTGAGGTGTTCCCATGATTGACAGGGGTCTTGACCAATCAAATATCTCCCAAAACTGCAGGCACCTCACAGGCCAGAACCTGAAGGGGCGTGGAGCTCAAACCAATGAGAGCTTCCAGGCCTGGTCTTTCAAATGCCCTGTGTAAGGGGGGGCTTGGGAAATAAAATCTCTCTGCTGCCCCATGAACTCGGGAGGAGCAGTCTTTGTCTCCTGTGCCCTTGCTGCCCCACGAGACCAAAGAGATGTTCACCGGGACCCTCCCTGTTTGTGGCCGTCCATTGCCCAGCTGAGCAGAGAGCCAGTTGTGTTTGCAGTGAGCTGCCACAGGAAGACACACAGCAGCTGGAGATTTGAACAGCAGGGCTTGGGCCAATTCTTTTTCTTTCAGAGTGCAAGAAAGACGCAAAAGCACAAGGAAACATGGCAGTGTTTCGATGGAGTCTCTTTGTCCTGTGAAGTTCAGTAGCTGTTGGTGTTTCTGTGCTGCTGCTAATCCCTTCCATGAAAAAATCATTCTGGGAAGGAGCAACAACATCTGACACGCACCAAGTGTTGCCCCCAGTTGCTCCAGGTGCTGCTACCAACAGCCCCTGTAGGACGGAGCACAGCCCCCAGTGCACACCAGCTTTGGCTGCCCTCTGGCAGAGAAGCCCTTTTGGGGCACAGGTTTCTGGGCAGGAGACGGGCACCGGTGCTGCCAGGGCTCGGGGGAACTCTGCTTGGGCGGGGACTGTGCCTCACCTGCTGCTGTCAGCGCTGCCCGGGCCCCAGGGCTCAGAGCAGCATTCCTGCCCTGGCCCACACGTTCCTGGTCTGTGTCCCACGGCCGTGCTCAGGATGGCCACCGTGTGGGACGTGTCCCGAGGAGGCCGTGCCAGCTTCTGTGGAGGCCCCGTGCCCTTCCCGCCGCGGCTGCGTCGGCAGCTGCGGGGGCTCCTGCTGCTCTGAGCCCGCAGAGCAGGGCAGCGTTTGCTGATGGGCTGAGCCCTTCCCAAAGATCCTGTTGGGCTGTCTGACACACCTGGGGCAAGGCATTCCTTCCACCCTGGGCCACTCTGGGGGGCTGGGGGTGGCCCCAGGGCCCTTGGTGGCAGTGCATGCAAGGGCCCTTTGTGACACGGTGCAGCATGGTCACCGTGGAATGGAACGGGACAGGGATTCCAAGGGCCCTTGGTGACACGGTGCAGCATGGTCACCGTGGAATGGAACGGGACAGGGATTCCAAGGGCCCTTGGTGACACGCTCTGGCAGAGGTGTTGGCAGTTACAAGTTACAGTTACACTCCACAGTGCTCGGTGCACACGACGAGGCAGGACGGGAGAGAGCGGTGCTGTGAGGAGCCCTCGCACAGCCACTCGTTCCTGGCTGACCCAGAGCTTTCCCAAGGTATTACTCCTGCAGGTGAGCTCGTGGCCAGACCAGAGCACTTGGTGACCCCTGGCCTTCCCGAGGCATCTCTTCTGCAGCTGCCCTCGAGGGCAGACTGTGGCATTTGCTTTTCACTGTCCTTGACAGGAGTCTCCTGTCTTTGTGGCTGGAGCCCCAGGACCAGAGTGCAGGTCTTGCTGTCCTGTAGCCTTGCCAAGACTTCACTCTTGCAGGTGCCCTCAAGGCACGATTGCAGCACTTGCTGACTCGGACCTTTTCCTTTTCACCTTCTGCAAGCAGCCATGAATCCAGGCAGTGACGTAGAGCACAGACCTGCGAGCGTGCCCAAGCTGGCCTGGGGGAAGGAGGAGAAAGAAGGCCCTGGAGCTGCCCCAGCACAGCAGCCTGAAGAGCTGGAGCAGTTCCAGCCACGGCAGAAGGGTGAGTGGCAGAGCTGGGCCACAGGGCAGGTGGCTGCAGCCAGCTTGGCCCCATGCCATGCCATGCCATGCCATGCCATGCCATGCCATGCCATGCCATGCCATGCCATGCCATCCCATGCCATGCCATCCCATCCCATCCCCTGGGGCCATGCCCATGAACAGGATGGAATAGGGGCCGGGCAGACACCCCACAGCCGTGCTCCGTGCCCTGGGCCATCGCGGGGCTGTCCCTGCCTGGGCAGCGCAGGGCTGGGCTGTGTTCTCCGGCCTCTCCCGCAGCCCCTCAGCTCGGGCTGCGCTCGCTCTTTGCCAGGTGCAGCCGTGCAGCGCACACGAGAGCAGAAACGCAGCCGTGGCCGCTTCCGCAGAACAGCGCAGGTACCTGCAGCCATCCCCACCTGGGCTGGGCCTGCTGGCACTGCTCAGCCCAGCACTGTGCTCGGAGCACTCCATGCAGCATCCCGGGCTTTTTGCCTCTCTGCTGCAGATGGTTTGCAAATTCATGAAGAGGATTCGGGAGGAAGAGAGCAGCGTCATGGGCACTGTGCGCAGAGTCTACTCTCCCATCTTCAAAACCAAGACCAGCGCTGCCCTGCTGGATATGCTTGTGGAGGAGGGTCCTTCCAGCCCAAAGCAAGTAAGCAGCCTGTGGCCTGGCTTTTCTCCTCCCAGCAATTGCTTGGCCTCCCAAGCCACACCTGCTGCTCCCTGGGAGCCTTTGAGGCCATGGCAGTGTGGTGGCAAGGGAAGCACTTCTCTGGGGCAGCTGGGCACATTCCTTCCTCTGGCAGCTTTCCAAGTCTCCCCTGCCTTCTCCAGGTGCCGGCCATGGTGAGGTTCATCCACCAGTGGCTCGTGGCCAATGAGTTTCCTGAGTACAATCTGTACAGGCCCCTTCTGGATCTGACGGAGGCACAGCCCTCAGATGTGGTGATGGCTCTCCTGCGTGTGGCCCCATTGTGTGACAGGTACGGGGCCCACCTGCCCAGAGGGCTCAGGGCTCAGCAGCCCTTCCCCCTGTACAGCCTGTCCCAGGTGTCTGACACAGAGAATTCCAGGGGCCTCTGGCTGCTCCCTTTGCCAGCCCTGGCCCCTGCCAGTCCCCCAGCGTGCTGCCATGCTTCCCCCCTGCTCCTCAGGGGCCAGTCCCCACAGGGCTGGGCTGCCTGCGTGCTGCCAGTGAGGGGCAGTGGGCAGAGGCAGGGCTGGCAGAGCAGCTCAGCTCCGCGCTGCTGCCCAGGCCACGCTGCTGTGTCCCAGACCCCCCTGAGACAGAGTTCTGACCCCACAGAGCTGCTCTGGCCATGTGGAAGAGCATCATGTGCTCGCCCAGGACTGCAGAGCCGGCCATGCTCGTGCTTCTGGATGTGCTGGGGAGCTGGCCAGAGCACAGCACGTGCACCTCTGATGGGGACCACACGGCTGTCCTTGCCCTGGCTGTGAGTTTCTGCCTTTGCTGGCCCCAAGGCCACCTCCCCAGCAGCTCTCCATCCTCCCTTCCCCACGGCGTTTCCCTGCCTCAGGCGCTGGGCTGAAACCTGGCCTCGGGGCAGCTCCAGGGCCACCAGGCCCGGTGCTCCCCCTGCGTCTCTCCGGGCATCTCCCTCCTGTGCTCGGGCTCTGCCACATGAACACCTCAGCACTGAGCCCTGTCTCAGGGGGCTTTGTCCTTTGCAGGCAACTGTGGTGATATGGAAGATCCTCCAGCTGCCCTGTGTGCCACATGTAGTGACCGTGAATTTCCCCGGCCTCTTTGTGCATCTGCTCTTCCAAGTGCTCTTCAGCACTCTGGATGTGCCAGAGGAGGTCGATACCTTCTGGAAGGGATGCCAGCAGCAACATGGCCTTGCCACCAGCCCCAGCAGGTGCTCCATTCCTCTCCTTCTGTCCCTGCCATGTGCCCAGGGCAGGGGCCAGTGCTCCCAGCGTGACCTGGGCTTTGCTCTGTGCACAGCTTTGCAGAGCAGACCCTGAAGGCCCTGCTCTGCGAAATGCACTATAAGGATGTGGTGGTGGCCGTGGAAGACAAGCGTGGCTGGGACACACTGCTCTGTGCTGACACCCACCACTGTGCTGTGGGCGTGCTGGCCAGGTGAGACCCCCTGCTCCCCAGCTGTCCCCGGCATGTGTGCCCTGTGCCCGAGGTGCCCCACACAGTCCCCATGGCCGTGGGCCAGAAGGCCTTGTCACCAAGGGACGGCCAAGGAGTCTGCAAAAGGCTGGGAGAGGAGCGTGCCCAAGAGCAGCAACCTCCCAGAGGGCTCAGCTGCCCCTTGCAGGGTGGTGGAGAAAGGCCAGACCTCTGTGAGGCAGTCCTGGGAGAGGTTTGCCCCCACTGGCTCAGGGCTTTGGCTCCTGTTTCCTCCTGTCAGAGAAATGCACCGTGCATCCGAAGCTGCGTGTTCCGCCATTGCATTCCACCTGCTCGGGCTGCTCAGCAAGGACACGCCGTGCTGGGATTTGGCCGCCCTGGCGTTCCTTGTGGAGGTGAGCCTGAAGGCCGGCGCTGCCTCACTGAGCTGCCTCCCGGCTCTCTGCCCTCTCTTGGCCGCAGTGCCTGGGACGGAGCCCGCGCCCTGTGCTGCTTCCTGGGCCCGGCCCTGGGCGGTTCTGGGCTCCCGCCGGCCGCTCCCCCGTCACCGGCCTGTGCCTTTCAGATCCTGGAGCACCTGAACGTGAGTGAGTGCCGTGACAGCATCCTCCAGTTCTTGTCAAAGCACCTGCAGAGCGAGTGCAGGGGGAGGCGTCGCTTGGCACTCAGAGGCCTCGTGGCGCTCGGCACCACCAGTGTCTCGGTGAGAAGAGCGCAGGGGCTGAAGCCGTGCTGCCAGCGTGGGGCTGGGGAAGGCAGTCCCTGGGGCTTGGCTGGCCTTGGGGCACTGGGGCAGCTGCTGCCAGCTCTCCTGCCTCCTGCTGCAGCTGCCCCAGGGCTTTGGCACAGGCCTTTGGCCCCTGGGCCCTGTGGCAGCAGGATGGTGTTTCACACACTTGTGTTCCACAAGTAGATGGCCATAAGGATGTGGAGCCTGCATGAAAGGCTCGTGGAGCTCCTGCAGGAAGATGACAGCACCATGCTCAGGATGACCACGGTTCTCCTCAGGGCTTTGTTCCTCTGCAATGGTGCCCCAATAACCAGTGCCCTCGCCCTGCAGCTGGCTGAGGCGCTCCTGCCACTCTTTGACAACGTAAGGCTCTGCACCTCCAGCCACGGCCAGCGGGTGCTGCCCGCACACTTTGTGCCCTGTGCACTCACAGGCTGTGCCCAGGTGGGCCTGAAGCAGCTGATGCTGAGGTCTTTCTTCCTTCCTTTCCTACAGGAGGACAGCCAGGTGCAGTTGTGCTGCATGTTTATCTTCCGGGAGATGCTGGATTTTTTTCCAGAAGAAGAAAAAATGGTCCTGAAGGCACACGTGCGCCAGAGCCTGCTGCCACTCTCCATGCACTGCCACGATGAGAACCAGCGAGTGGCAGAGGTGAGGACTCGGCAGCTGCCGCTGGCCCCTGGCAGGGGCTGGGTTGGCCCTGCCCTGGCGCCTCGCAAACTGCAGCTCCTGCTGGCCTTGGCACAGGGACGGGGTCCTGCGCCCTGGGCTGTGAGGCCATCTCTGCATCTCTGCTGCTCTCCAGGCTTCTCAGGAAACGCTCCTTTGTGCGGCTGAGTTCCTGAAGAGGAGGGACCTTGGACAGCTGGTGAAGAACCAGAAGCTGGGGAATTTCACCGAGTGGCTGGTAAGGAGGGCCGGGAAGCCACAGCCCCAGCCTGGAGCAGCCCCTGAGCGCGGTGCTCGGTGTGCGGGCTGGCAGCTGTGCCCCTGCCCGCTGCTGCAGCCCGAGGCCGCGCGGGCTCCTGTGGCCCCAGCCGGGTGCCCATGGAGCCCCGGCCCGGGGGGCTGCGGGGCCAACCCTTCCCTCCTGCCGCTCTCTCCAGCTGGCAGAGGACAGCAGCAGCATGGCCGAGCACCTGCGCCGGGCCCTGCCCTACCTGCAGAGCCCACAGGAGCCCCTGCGAGAGGCGGCCGTCAGGTTCATGGGTGAGCCACGAGCCGGGCCAGGAGGGCGTGTGGGCACAGGGCTGGCGGCCCCACTGGCAGGGAGCTGTGCCCTGGGCCTGACAGGCTCTGTGTTCCCAGGGACGGCCGGACGGCACCTGAGGGGGAGGAAGGAAGAGCTCCAGCTCATCTCTGAGGGTGAGTGAGGGCAGCGGGCTGCTAGCGGGGGCTGCCGGGGGAGCTGCGAGCCCTGCCCCGGCTGCGGAGGGCTCTGCTCCCTGTCTGGACCAGGGCCGGCGTGGGCAGAGCACACAGAGCTTTCAGGACACCTGGGGGATTCGTGGCCAGCAGCTTCGGGCTGATCCAGCTGGTCCCTGCTCCCTGCTGGCCATGGCCAGAGCCGGCTGGGATGGCCCTGGCACAGAGTCCCCTCAGGTCCCCTCAGATGTGGGAACTGACCATGGCTCTGTTCCTCTCTCTTTCAGCCCTTGAAGGCATGGAAAATGACAACAGCGTCGCCATCGCAAGCCTGGCAGGTCAAGCATTGTACATCCTCCAGGAAGCAGAGAGTGCTCCATATTCCCACTTTGACAGCCTGCGTGATCGGCTCTGCAGGGCATGGGGGAGACGGCCTCGTCTGTGTGGGCTCGGCTGGCTGCGCTGCTGGAGCTCTGCAGAGAGCTGATCCCTGAGGCTCTGTCTGCAGGGGCCACCCGAGCCAGCAGGACTGTTTTGTTTCTTTAAAATTGCTCTTTTCTTTCTTTTTGTTTGTCTTTAGCTTACAAATATAGGATGTGTTGCTATAGACAGACTTCCAGGATCTTTCTTTGGCTGCCCAGGCTCTGCAGGGCCAAGGGGAAGAGGGAGAAAAGGGTTCCTGGGCTCAGGCACCTGCCAAGGCATGCAGGGTTGCAGGGAAAATGGCCAGAAGCCCCTTGGCCTTTGGTGGTTCTGCTGAAGCCTTTGTGCTGCCCACAGAGCAGATGGGCAGGGGCTGGAGCTGTGGGGATCTCTGTGAGAGCGGTGCCTGGAGATGGCCACAAGCCCTGTCCCAGGCAGGAAGCGCCATCCGTGTCCTCCTGCCCGTGTGTTGCTGGCTGGATTGCTGAGGGCTCCCAGGTGCCTCTTGGTGGGGCTCCTCTGGAGCTCCTGTGGGGCTGCGGCGCTGCAGCCGGGCAGGTTGGCCGGGCTGGGGAGACCCTGAGGGGACGGGACCACGAAGGGATGAGGGGCTGCGGAAGCCTTGACAGGATGAGGCAGTGGGAAGGCACGGGGGGAACGTGTGAGGGAGTGGGTAACATTGGCTTGGGGAGGAAAGTGGGTTGGAGCCAAAGAGACCACTCACCCCAATGTTCATGTGGCAAAAAGAGCACGTTTATTCTCAAGCCCTTCCTTCTAAAGGGCCTTTGAAAACCCAGTCTGGATGATTTCACTGCTCTGATCTCTGTGCCCCTTCAGATTCTGGCCTGGGCAATGCCTGCAGCCTTGGGAGAGATGTGATGGGCCCGGCCCCTGTCAGTCAAAGCAGGGCTGGTACATTCACCCCGTACAAGCCAGCCTGCACGGTGACACACAGCAACAGAGTGCGAGGCACAGCTCCGGAGCTCCCCGTGAACCTCAGCTCTGGGACCACTGTCTGCCCCAAGCTTCAGGGGCTGCAGTGGGAGCCCGGCTGGGCTCTGCCCTGGGGCCATCCTGCAGGGACAGCTGCAAACAGGGAGCATTCCCTGCCACAAAGAGCCAAGGCAGGGCTGCAGGGCAGCTGCTCCAGCCCCGACTGCACTGCTGAGTGCTGTGCTCTGGGGCTGGGGCTCCCCACACAGGGGACTGCACTGGTGTGCCGGAGGAGACAGAGAAGCTGCAGCTTCATCTGAAACTGGTGCGTGGGCTGGGAAGATTGGGGAGGCTCAAGGGGATTCACAGAGCTCATCCTGCTGCAAGGATGAGGAAAAGGGAGCGGGAACTCAGCAGTGAGGAGAGCTGGGGGCTGGAGAGCAGCTCTGAATGACACTAAAATCCCACCAGACCTCTGAGACATTGCTGCTCCTCAGCCAGTGACAGGATGAGTCCCTAAGCCTGGGGCTCGGCCTTCCTCATGGTGAGGGGCACCAAGGAAGGCAACAGTGTGATGGAGACTGGAATGGGCTGGGAGCTCACTGGGGGAAAATAGGGAGCAGCTGGGGAGTAAAAGGCAGGTGGGGGAGAGAACTGGTCAGAGAAGGGCTGAGGTACAGCTTGAGCAAGCTGCAAAATGTCATTTGGGGTCATCCTAGATTGATTTAATTTCAGAAGTTATTGAACAAGTTTATTTTTTGGGTGGTGCCATGTTTTCCCTTGGAGGTGTACACTCTGCAAACTTGAGCTGTGTTGCTGAAATGCTCAAGCCAGTCTGTGCTGCAGGGCACCCCATTTCTCCTTTGGCTGATTGCGGCCCGGTGCTGAGCTCCAGCAGGGCCCTGGCAGAGCCCAGAGCAGCCTCAGCACCTGCAGAGCCCGGCTGCAAGGAGAGAAACCAGAAAGCCCTGTCAGCTGAAGGCTCCTGTCCCCTTGTCCCAGCCGCCCGCGGTGCCCAGGCCATGCTGGCCGTGCCAGAGCTGTGCCCAGAGCTGCCCATCACTGCTGCCTTTGGGAGCAGAGCAGGAGGGCAGGACATGTGCCCAGCCTGCAGCCAGCCACGGCACCTCCAGCCCTCAGCAGCTGCCCAGAGCAGGACGCTCCTGTGCTCGCTGCCATCTCCTCAGAACTCTGATCCCACCATCCCCAGCAGACAGGACCCACCTCACGCCATCCCCCGCTGGAAGAAAAGCTGCTCCCAAACGATGCCCTCAGCCTTCTCCAAGGGCATGGCCCATCCACGCCACAGCTGCTCCTAAGCACGTCCTGATCCAGACTGGGCCCCATCTGGAATGCTTCCTCTAGAAAAAGAAACGTCAAATTATTGAAAATAGGTTACAGTCAAAAAGGGGAACAAGAAAAAAGGTCAAAGATCTTATCTCTGTCAGGGCCTTAAAGAAGGCCCAAACCCTGCATGCCAGGGAAAAACCCACCATGGTTGGGGAATCCCAAGCTTTCTCCCTTCCCCTGCACTGCCCCCATGGTGATCCCAAAGCAAACAAGGGCAGTGGAGCAGCCCAAGCCCTCCCTTGCCTGCAAAGCAAAGCAGCCCCTGCACAGGGTCTGGAGTCCCACCTCTGCTCCCACCATGGGGGTTTGTTTGTGTCGTGCTGGCTGCCCCAGCCCAGCCCCAGCCCAGGGCACGGTGGGTGCTGGGGGCTGTTGGCAGGGCCAGGAGCCCACTCCCATTTCGTACCCACCCCAGCCCATGCCCCCAGCCCTGCCAAAAGCAGCCTGCAGCTGACTGAAGGATCAGCTGCATCCGCCCCAGCAAAGGGAGAACCTTTGGTTCCCAGCCAGGCTGCGCAATGCCCAAATCTTTGGAGCATCCCCCTGCGTGTGGACTGATCTGCAAATTCCCTGTGGAACCTGGCTTTGAATGAGATGTCAGAATCAAAGTCCACCATCTTCAGCCTGCCGGAGACCAGGTGGAGCAAGAGGTTGTCATCCTTGGTGTTGTCCTCGCTGTCCCCAGCAGCAGCAGCCCCACCTGGGACAGCTTCTCCAGGGGCTCCTTCTCCTTCCCTGAGGCCAGACCAGGCTGTCAGGGCTCTGCCCAGGGCCCCAGCCATCCATGAACCATGGCAAGCAAAACCAGGGGGATGGTGGCCCCCAGTGCTTGCCACACCATGTCTCCAGCTCAGCTCCAAGCCAAGAGCTGTGTCTTCCCTTCTGCTGTGCCCCTGCTCAGAGCTACAGGCAGGACGAAACCTGTCTGGTTGTCTTTGCCACTGAGTGCCAAGAGATGTGTGGAGCTGTTACCTGCCAGGCCCCTGGATCCAACTGTGCACATGGATCTCTCCCATCTTCTAGGGCAGAGGAACACCCTGCACCCAAGGATCATGGAAAAGCTCTTCTAAGGATGGCCTGTTCAAGGACTGCATGGACAAACCCCTCTTAATGACATCCTGGCACTCTGGCGAGAGAAACCAGCAATCACCAGTCAGTTGGAGAAGTTGCCCCCTGTTCCTGTGTCCAGGCCATGCTGGGTGTGCCCAGAGCTGGGCCTAAACTTCCCCATCAATTCCATGTTTTGGAGGACAGCAGGAGAGCAGGACATGTGTCACCTCCTCAGCAGCTGCCAGAGTGAGATGTTCACGAGGTGCTGCTGTCTCCCAGCCCTGGCTTTGCCCCTGTGCCCAGCAATGAGACTCCACCTTGAGAGAGCCGTCCTGCGAACAAGATCTGCCCCAGATATCTCCTGGCCCCTCCTGAATGGGAGCTTCCCCATGACCAGGTGGTGCAGCAGGAGGCCCAGGGACCAGATCGTCGCTGCCTCGCCATGGTAGTGTTGGTGGTGGATCCCCTCTGGTGGGCTGTAGGACAGGGTTCCTGTGGAACACAGACAGTTCATCAGGGGGATGCTGCTGCTCCCAGAGCCTGGCCCCAGCACCCCTGGGCATGCAGGGGCTGCCCCAGTGGCACACAGTGTGACCGCTGCCCTCTCGCAAGCACCTGGGACTTGTGTACAGACTCAGGGTTGGAAAAGAAGCCACTGGTGCTGGAAGAGGCAGCAGAATCCCTGCGAAGACACAACCATGACACACAAAAGAAAAACTCACCCAGTAGTGGAGAAAACCCCCTCTCCTCCTGCTTGCATGGCCCCACAAAATGTTAATAAGCCAAGGCAAACAAGGGGAGCACAGCAGTCCAAGCCCTTCCTCACCTGCACACCAAACCGTCTGAGGCACGGGGTCAGACCCTCCTCTCTGCTACCCCCATGGGGGTTTTTGTCGGGCTGGCTGCCCCAGCTCCAGCCCCAGCCCAAGGCACAGTGGGTGCTGAAGGCTGTCGGCAGGGATGGAAGTTGGCCCCCTCACACCCCACCCAAATCAACCTGGCTCCATCATTAATCCCATCCTGGCTGCAATAGGGGAAGCCCCAGTGCTGCACCTCAGCTGGGCCATGAGATGCCCAGGAGCATTCCCTGGCAGGGCTCACCTGCAAACTGGGTGTAGGCTGTGTCTTGGAGGAAAGTGCCACAGCCAAAGTCGATCAGTGTCAGCTGCCCGGTGGCCAGGTCGAGCAGGATGTTCCCTGGTTTGATGTCCCTGTGCAGGACCCCGCAGCTGGGGCAGCGCCGCACGGCCTCCAGCACCTGGAGGAGCAGCCCCCGCGCCTCCTCCTCCGGCAGGAACCCCCGCTCCGCCAGGAAACCCGACAGGTCCTGGCACCGCTCCGGATGCTCCAGCACCAGCACAAAGCTGTCGGGGAGCTGAAGCCACTGCAGGAGCTGAATGACACCAGCACAGCCAGAGGAGACCTTGTCCAGCAGCACGATCTCCAGGGCTGCGCTGGTGCCGTGGGGCTGCGGGAGGAGCACGATGCCGTCAGTGGGGCTGATGCCGTGCCGGGGGTCGGGAACCCCTCGGCCAGCCTGGGATGCTCTGCGCCCTGCGCTGGTCCCACGCCCGCTCTCCCTCCAGGCGTCCTGGCAGCTCCCACCCTGCCGGGCCCCGGCTCATCCCCGCCCGGCGCGGCCCGGCTTCTGACGCTGGCCCGGCTCATCACCAGCTCGCCCCGGCGCCGGACGCGGTTCCCTGGCACCCTTTTGATGGCCACCTGCGAGCCGAGGGCAGCAGCGGGCTGAGCTCGCCGCCTGCCCCGCACAGCCCCATCCTTCTCCTCCTTCTCCTTCTCTCCCTCCTCCTCCTCCTCCTTCCCCTCCTCCGCGCCCGCCGCCGGCCCCGCCGCTCCCCGGGCGCCGTCCGAGAGCCGCGTGGCCGCGCAGCCGCCGCCGCAGCCGCCGCTGCCCAGCAGCGAACCCGCCGGGGCCGCTCCTGCCGGGCCTCCTGCGCCTTCCCTGCGGGCGGGACGCGGCTGTCAGCGCTCGGCCCGGGCCAGGAGCGGCCCCGAGCGCCGCCCGAGCGCCCCGGGCCGGCCATGCCCCGGCGTTCGCTCCCGGCATCCCAGATTCGCCAGGAAATGGGAACCCTGAGCTTGTGGAAGTGCCTGAAAGATGCCCTGTTCCTCTGCAGGGACACTCGGGCTGAGACAGGAGCCGGAGCCCTCTCTGGGGAAGCCTCCTCCGAGCTGGAATTTGTGCCGTGCTGGGAGAGGAGGAGGAGGGGAGAAGGCTGGCGCTGTGTGGCAGGAGCAGGAGGTTTGGGCCGCAGGACATTCCGTCTGCGCCGCTGCCCCGCAATGGGCAGGAACGCTGTGGGGAAGACTGGGGGACACTGGAGCGGGATATGGATGGAACTGGGGGGCACTGGGAGGGCCTGGGAATGAACTCAGGTGTATTGGGAGGGACTGGGCTGTGCTGGGAGGGACTGGAGGGACACTGGGGCTGTACTGGGCTGTACTGGGGATGAACTGGGCTATGCTGGGAGGGACTGGAGGGGCACTGGGGCTGTACTGGGCTGTACTGGGGATGAACTGGGCTGGGCTGGGAAGGACTGGAGGGGCATGGCTGATGTACTGGGCTGTTCTGGGGATGAACTGGGCTGCACTGGGAGGGACTGGAGGGGAACTGGGGCTCTACTGGGCTGTACTGGGGATGAACTGGGCTGTGCTGGGAGGGACTGGAGGGGCACTGGGGCTGTACTGGGCTGTACTGGGGATGAACTGAGCTGTGCTGGGAGGGACTGGAGGGGTTGAATGCGCTGTTCCCGCCTCCACTGCCTCCCATTGGCCGATGCTCCCGCCTATCACAATTCCAACCAATCGGTGCCAGGGATCATGGCTTTGGGGGCGGGGACTGGTGTCTGCGCCGTCTTTTCTTTTGCCTACAACTCCCGTCATGCTCTGCGGCCCCATAGAGCCCCATTAAAGCCGGGACTACAATGCCCGTCATACCGCTCGCTCCACAGAACGCCGGTACCGCCCCCATCTTTCTCATCAGTGTCCCCCAGACCCTCCGGGACCCCCAAGTGCCCCTCAGCGCCCATTCGGGACCCCCAAATTTTACTGGCAAAGTACAAAAGAACAAGAAACTTTGGAAAAGTGTTTAATACAAATCCAATCCAACTTAAATCACTTGTCACAGCAGTAACTTCATTCCCTCAGCCCATTTAGCCTGGAAAGCCCTAAACACTGAAGTTGATCAGGTACCCAAAACTGTTCCATATAAAGAGCATTAGAAGGAGAGGAAAGAGAGAGAGAGACAGGAAGACAGAAGCTCCACAGAAAGACACACATGTGGTTCCGAGCTCCCGGGGCTCCAGTGTGGGTGAGACACAAACCCCAGGAGAAGGCAGAGTCCATACCAGGGGCTGACCTTGTGCTCCTTGGTTTTAAGCCCCTGGGCCTTCGTGGGCCTCCCCCCAGCTGGAACTTCTGATTTCTCAGGTGTTCAGAGCTGGGTCAGCACTGTCCCAGCAGAGTGACTGATTGACAGCTCAGCCCAAGGTGTCTGGGGACATTGATCTCATCCAGCCTCTGACAGCGACCATGGTGACACTGGGGAACCTCATGGAGCCTCATGGAGCCATGGGTCAGTTGTGACAAGGCAGGTCCAAGGACACCCTGGTGACACCGGGGAGCCTCATGGAGCCATGGATCAGTTGTGACACTGTGGGGACCTCGTGGAATCAGAGGAGACCATTGTGAAATTCCCATGGATCCAAGGGCCCAGGGTGACACTGTGCAGCCCAGAGTGTCCCGGAGGAGCCATTGTGACACTGTGGGTCCCCATGGAACCAAGGGAACATGGGACAGGCTGATGCCTTAAGTTTTAGCTTCCATATTTTCCCAATTCTGTCCTGTATCTGTAACTCTGAACTTCATGCAGAGTGACAGCAAGTTCTCCTCATGGTGTAGTCAGACAAAACAATCCTTTTCCAGCCTGAGAACCAAGGACACCGCTGCAGCTTCAGGCCCAAAAAGTGAAAACAACAGCGAATGGAGGAGATCAGACTGCGAGGGTGGGGCTGCATAACCTGAAGGTGTAATTGGACAATTAACCCCAATATGGAAATGAACCAAATCTTACAAAAGTGTGAAAATGCGTGACCTGGCGTCCATCCTGGGTGTACCCTCAGCCAGGCCCTTGTACTGCCCAAGTGAATCCTTTGAAGGCCTTTTTAATAAATCCCCACTTTACTCCTGTCACACTGTCCAGCCTCTGCTCTAGGTGGCCTCTCAAGGCATCAAGGCCTGGCTGGCTGGGCCACCTGGGGGCCACCTGACAGGTCCAGCTGACCTTGGCATGTCCAGGGCTGCTGCTCATCTGCCCCTGGAGCACTGGGGCTCGGTGCTCTCCTTCCTGTGGAAAGAACTGTCCTTCTCCTCCAGGTGCCCATGGCCAACATTTGGATTCCTCTTCTTAGTTTGCTTCTATGCAAAGATTGTTCCCAGATGAAATCTGCCAGGACAGACAGGTCTGGCTGGCTTGGCCACCCAGGGGCCACCTCTCATCTTCCTGTGAAACACTGGGACCCTGTGCTTTTCTTTCTTATGGGAAAAAAACACCTTTCACATCCAGGCACCCATGGCCAAAGTTGGGAATCTGCCTCCAGGATTCCCTATATCCAAGGATTTCTCCCAGGTGAAAGCTTCCAGAAGAGACAAGTCTGGCTGGCCTTGGTCTCCAAAGAGATGATCCTTATCTGCCTTTGAAACACTGGGGCTTTGTGCTTTCCTTTCTGATGAAAAGAACTCTTCTTCCTGCCCAGGTGCCCATGGCCAAACCTGAGATTCCACCTTCAAAATTCTGAATATCCAAGGATTTCCCCCAGATGAAAGGTGCCAGGAGAGACAGGTCTGGCTCTCTTGGCCTATTGTGACCACCTCTCATCTCCTTCCAAAACACCTGGGCTCCACGCTTCTCTTTCCTATGGGAAAAACCATCCATCTCCACCAGATGCCCATGGCCAAAGTTTGGAATCCTCCTCCAGAATTCCCTAGGTCCAAGGATTTCTCAGTGACAAAAGCTGCCAGGACAAACAGGTCTGGCTGGCTCGGCCTCCCAGGAGCCTTCTCTCTCTGCTTCTGGCCCTGCAACACGGGGGCTCTGGGCTTTCCTTCCTATGGAAAAGAACCGTCCTTCTTAACAATGCAGAAATGGCTGAAACTGGGGTTCTACCTCCCAAATTCCCTATATCCAAGGGTTGCTTTCAGACAACAAAATACCAGAACAGAGAGGTCTGGCTGCTCTTGGCCTCTGATGGTCACCTTTCATCTGCCCCTGAAACACCGGTGTTCTGTGCTTGTCTTCCTATGGAAAAGAAGCGTCCTTCTCCTCCAGGCAGCCAGGTCTGAAACTGGGATTCCACCTCTAAAATTCCCTAAATCCAAGGACAAAATCTGCCAGCACCATCTGATCTGGCTGCCCTTGGCCTCTGGTGGCTGTGGCTCATCTGCCCCTGGAACGCTGGGGCTGGGTTGTTCCCTTCCTGTGGAGACCATGGTGGCACAGTGAGGACCTGGTGAAACCATGGAGTCCATTGGGACACTCTGGGGCCATGGTGACACCACGGGGCTCCATGGAACCCAGAGACCACCATGACTCTGTGGGGCCTTGTGGAACCGTGGAGACCATTCTGACCCTTCAGGGCCTGGTGTCACCAAGGGGGGATTGTGACACCTCAGGGCCTCCTGGAAGCAGGGGACCATTGGGACACTGTGGGGCTCCATGGAATGAGGGGAACAGGGAACAGGTCTGGCTGGCTTGGCCTCCCAGGGGCCACCTGACAGGTCTGGCTGATCTTGGAATGTCAAGGGCTGCTTCTCATTTGCCCATGAACCACTGGGGCTCCATGCTTTCCTTGCTATGGAAAAGAACTGTCCCTCTTTTCAGACATCCATGGACAAAATTGGTACTTCCCCTCAAAAAATTCCTGTATGCAAGGGTATCTGCCAGAAAAAAACCTGCCAGCTCTGGCTGGCCTTGGCCTCTGGTGGTGGCATCTCAGTTGCCTCAGAAGCACTGGGGCTCTGTGCCTTCCTTCCTGCAGAAAAGAACTGACCCTCTTGTCCAGGGGCCATGGCAGGAACTGGAATGTGGCCACCAAAATTCCATCTATCCTAGGATTGCTCCCAGACAAAAGCTGCCAGGACAGACAGTTCTGCCTGGCCTTGGCCTCTGGTGATATGAGCAGAATGTTTTCCTTTGCAAACACCTTGGAGAGGGCCCAGAGATCTCCCGAGCTGGGTTTTGCAGGCCTCAAGAACATGACCCATGCATGGAGGCTGATGTGCCTGGGCTCAGCTGTGAAGAGACTGAGGACAGATCAGGAGTGGCCTGGAAGGGCTTGAAGGGTGGATTTAGAAATGGTGGAGCTTTGCTCCATAGTGGGAATCAGGCAGGGAGAGAAATTATGCCCCAAATGCAGCTGGGGAAGTTCAGACTGGACACATGAGGAGAGGAATTTCCCTCCCAGGGCAGGGCTGTGGTGCAACACATCCCCAGCAGGAGCCTGGAGCAGCCCAAGGCTTTGTGTGGCCAGGCAGGGGCAGCAGGAGGCAGAGCTGCCAGCAAAGGAAGGGCCAGCGAGGTGGGGCAGCCGGGGGTGATGACAGCCTGCAGGGACAGAGGCGCAGGGCAGGGACACCGTGGGACAGCCTGGGCTGCAGAGGGCTCAGGGATGTGCAGCAGCTGCAAGGCCCTGACAGAGCCAACCTGTGCAGCCCTTTGGCCATGGCTGCTGGCCCTGGGCCTGAGGCCACGAGGGGACAAGTGACCCTTGCAGCCCTGGGGCCTCAGTGCCTCCTTGTCCCTGCTCAGCAGCCTGGCAGGGGCCGCCCCATGGTCCTGCCCTTGGCATGGCACATCCCCACATGCCAGTGCCCATCCCGGGAAGAGCCCTGAGCAATGAGGGAGGGACAGGATCTGCCTTGCCAGGGGCTGGGGCTCAGGCCTGGGCCCTTTGCATTCCTGAAACACATCCAGGTTTGCTCAGCACCAGAGACACCTTTCCCTTGCTTGTGCCCAGCTGTCATCACTGCCTCCAGTGTTCTGCTCTGACTGGAACCTTGGTACACTTTCTGAGTCGTGTCCTCTGTGGGACCCATTAAAACTTCAAGAAACTTTGGAGTTTTAATTTAACTTTGAGTTTTTGAGAAGTTTTTTTTAAGACTCTCAGGGTCTGAGACTGATGTAAATAACACAAAAGCCCTGAGGGGGTCATTAAAGTTTTCTTATTCCAGTTGTGGAGAAAGATTTCAAAGTGCTTGTAAGAAATACACATTCCTATTTTAAAGGGTGTATTTTATTACATTTCTCTTTAGATCAGAGGCGATTGCAGCATTCTGTGATTGATAGTGAGCCAGGGTCTCCCCTCAGGAGCTCTGGCCTGCTCAGAGAAGCTGTGCCCTGAGCTCTGGCCCAGCGTGGACAACCTTGCTCCACATTGCCCCAGCCCATCCTGTCTGTCCTCACTCACCTGGGCCCTGCTGTGCTTGCAGAGCTGGCTGCACCCAGCCTAAGAGGGGCTTTCCCTTTTTCTATGTTTGGAGCTATCTAAAATTCCTGAGTTTCCCCATGAAAACAGACACCTTCCTCAGGTGTGTGCCAGCCCAAGGTGCCACCAAAACCACTCCAGATCGGGCTTGGGCCAGCTGTGAGGGTGGATCATCAGCCCCAGCTGCACTGGGCACTGCAAGGGGCTGTGGCCATGGGCTCTGCACTGACCCCACTGCTGGGTTTGGCTGCCACGGCAGCCCTGAGAAATTAAACTGTCCTTGGAAACACTGGGGAGGACTGGGACATACTGGGGAACACTGGGAATGCTGTGGGTTACACTGGGACACACTGGGAGTGAAACTGGGGGTGAAACTGGGGGATACGGGAACAAACTAGGGACATTGTGGGGAAGACTGGACAATACTGCGGCATACTGTGGATGACATTGGGAGGAACTGGGAGGGCCTGGGAATGAACTGAGCTGGGTTGGGAGGGACTGGAGGGAAACTGGGGTTGTACCGGGCGGTACAGGGGATGAACTGGGCTGTACTGGGCTGTACTGGAGACGAACTGGGCTATGCTGGGAGGGACTGGAGGGGCACAGGGGCTGTAATGGGGATGAACTGGGCTGTACTGGGCTGTACTGGGGCTGGACTGGGCTGTACTGGAGACGAATGGGCTATGCTGGGAGGGACTGGAGGGGCACAGGGGCTGTACTGGAGACGAATGGGCTGTGCTGGGAGGGACTGGAGGGGCACAGGGGCTGTACTGGGGATGAACTGGGCTGTACTGGGAGGGACTTGAGGGGTTGAATGGCTGTTCCCGCCTCCGCCGCCTCCCATTGGCCGAGGCTCCCGCCCATCACAGCTCCCAACCAATCAGCGCCAGGGATTATGGCTTTGGGAGCGGTGCCTGGATTCTGCGCCATCTTTTCTTTTTGCCTACAACTCCCATCATGCCCCGCAGCCCCATAGAGCCCCATTGGGGCCGGGACTACAACGCCCGTCATGCCCAGCGCTCCACAGACACACACCCCCCCCCCCCTCCCCCAGTATGCGCTCCCATCTGTCCCATCAGAGTCCCCCAGACCCTCCGGGATCCCCAAGTGCTCCTCAGCGCCCAATCGGGACCCCCCAAAAGCGTTCTCGGATCCCCTGAGTGCACCCAGCCCCACAGAACCCCGGAACAGCCACTTCTGGGAATTCCTCTCCTCTCATCCCCCGCGGCCCCAGAGCCCCTCAGAACACAGTTCCGCGCCTAAAATTCCGGCCGCGCCCTGCGCCCTAAGGAACCCGGTTAAATCTGCCTAAGCCCCCCACGAGTGCTCCAGAGCCCCCAAGGAGCTCAAGTCGCAACTCGGATGCCAAAGTGTCCCCCGAGGCCGTCCCGGGCCCCAGACGCCGCGTCCGAGCCACTTCCGGGACTACAGCTCCCATCATGCTCCGCGGCGCACAGCCAGCGCTGTTCCAGTCGTGACTTCATCTCCCGTCATGCCCCGCGCCCCACCAAGTGCCGCTGCCGCTGTGCCTGGAACTCCCGTGATGCTCCGCGGCCCCGTTACACCGCATTGTACCCGCGCCTACAACTCCCATCAGCCCCCGCGCCCCAGCGAGCCCCGCCCGAGTCCCCCGAGTGCCCAATCAATAGCCAATAGTGGTCAATGATTTAATGAAGGGAATTGTGTTACTTAGAACCAATGACCAATAATTTTTTGGTTACAAAACACATATAGAGATTTTTTTATACAAGCATTAAAATGAAATAATAAAATATCGAATAATATTTTTATGCATAAGCAAAATAATATTTTAATTGTTATTAAGCTAAAATTAATTAATTGAATTCATTTATTAAAATTTAATTAAATTTTAATTATGAAGAAAAATGCATCATTTTTAAAAAATGTTTTGGCATGTCAGTCTCAGGTGGGCAATATCTGTGGGTAAGGGGCATGTGGTAAATGGATGTGATTCATGCTGAATAAGTTGTGTCCTAGATTGCAAGGCAAGATGTATTCAATTGCCATCTGTTAGAGTTTGGTTCACTGCATTGTTTATTTTATCTTTTAATTTTCTTCCCTAATAAAGAACTGTTATTCCTGCTCCCATATTTTTGCCTGAGAGCCCCCTTAACGTTATAGCAGTTTACAGGGAGGGGGTTTACATTTATTTTTTTCCCCATTTCAGGGGAGGCTCCTGCCTTCCTTAGCAGACTCCTGTCTTTGCAAACCAAGACAGATTTTGGCACCCAACGTGCAGCTCGAAGGCAAAGAAACAAAAAAGGGAATAACAGTTCTTGAGTAATCCAATTTTTGATTTTTGTGTGCTGCTACAGAAACCTGGCTAAGGGGCAACCTGTGCTCCAGCCTGCCCTGGTTTGGGTGGCACGGAACCGTGGCTGCATTTCTCCATTTGCAGGCCCTGATCTAAACATGGCTCCTACAGCCAAGGCTGCTGTGGCTGTTCTCTGGTTTGTTTTATGGGTGAATAAGGGGAAGAATTCATGGATTTCTAACTTCCTCTGGGAAGCAGGCACATGAATTCACAGCTGTCACACACTGACTGTGTGCTTTTGGGGTTACTTTAATAATGGCACCTACTGTGAGGAAATGACACCGGGGGAAATTTTCTCCCAAGCCTTTAACCATCTCTTTGGGTCTGCCTCACCAGTTTGTGAAGGGCTCAGATCCACTCCAAATACCAATGATATCATACAGGGGCTGTGTTGCTGTTAGCCCTGTTCTATTTGGCACTGAGAGACAAGGGAAGATTAACCTGGATAATCACCCTGACACCCAGCCCAGAACCTGACACGGCCCCAGAGACCAGGGATGCTGCTGCCCCAGAGCCTGACCCTGCCCCACAGCCACCCCAGATATGAACCACCCAGACTGGGTGGGGGTCTGGTGAGGGAGATGCAGGAGATGCTGAAGGAGTGCATTTCCCCAGTTGGTCAGAAGCTCTCCCCCTTCCCCAAAAAAGGAGAGTCTGATGGGGCAGCAGTGGAACCCACAAATGTTACATCTGTCCAGGTTCCAGCTGAGCCACAAAGGCAGCCACAGCCAGCAGCAGTCACTGCTGGAGGTCTGAGATGGAATCAGAGCACCCAGATAAGGGAAGGCCCTCACAACTCACAGGGGAGCCAGAGGTTGCAATCATCACCGAGTCCCTGACGTACAAAAGTCTCCGTAAGCTGCACAAGGACGTTGAACGACGGAGACGTGAGGCTTATACAACCTGACTGCTTCAAGTCTGAGACCTCATGGGTACAGGTGTGCAGCTGGATGGTGGTGAGGCAAGGAATTTGGGACCCTTGACCCAGGACTCAGGTATGAATCAGATTTTTGTAAGGGAGCCAGGGTCCCTTTCCCTCTGGGAGCGGATTTTAATGAGTGTCAGAGAGAGGTTTGTCCACAGGGTGAGAATGCAGGAGCACCAACACAGAACGTGCTGGAAAACCCTTGAGGAAGGGATCCAAGAGCTGATGGAAGTGGCAGCATTGGAGGTACTCTTTGGGAGGGATGGACAGCATGATAATGACCCCGACAAGGTCAGGGGCACAGGGCAAATGCTGTGGAGTCTGGCAAGGCTGGGGCCATCTCAGTACACCACCTCCATTGCCACAATTAATGCTGATAACAGCCGAGAGACAGTGGGCTCTGCTGCCAACAGCTGAGAAATTGTGAGAGTATGATCCATGGCCCAGTGCAGGCTCATGGCTCTGCTGTGGGCAAGGAACTCAAAGAGGAGATGAGGGAGATGAGGGAGGAGGTGAGGAGGAACAGTTCCCACATTGCCCCAGTGCGAGTCACAGGCCCCAAAGTCAGAGCCCAACGTTCCCCAGCCAGAGAGAGAGGGTACGCCCCACGGGCTGGCCTGAAGCTCTTTCTGCGTGACCATGGGGAACACATGGGAAGGTGGGATGGGAAACCCCTTTCTGTCCTGGCACCGCGGGCGCGTCAGCTCAAGGAGGGAAACACTGACTGAGCGAATTCCAGTAAAGTGAAGGCAGCCTCAACCTCCCATGACCGAGCTGCCGAGTATGATTTGTCAGATCACCTTTAAAATACCTCTACCATGTATGCCTAGGAAAGAAATAATAACCAGGTTTAGAGGGGCCCTGTCTCTAGCCAGGGAGAGGCACTGGAAAACTGGATCTTTTGGTCAGTGTGGGTCCAATGTCCTGGCATGTCTGAGTCACAAAAATATGAAGCCTTAGCTGATACTGGTCGTGTGCAATGTACCCTAATGCCATCGGGACATGTGGGGGCAGAACCTGTTTCCATTGCCGGGGTGACGGGGGGGATCGCAGCAATTGACCCTGGTGGGAGCTAAGGTGAGCCTGACTGGGAAGGAGCAGCAGAAACATCCATTGTGAGCAGCCCAGAGGCCCCGTGTATTCTGGGCATAGACTTCCTCCGGAACGGATGTTACAGAGACCCAAAGGGATTCAGGTGGGCTTTTGGCATAGCTGCTGCAGAGGCAGAGGACATTAAGCAATTGAACACCTTGCCTGGACTATCAGAAAACCCATCTGCAGTAGGACTCCTGAGGGTGGAAGAGCTACGAGTGCCAATTGCCACCTCAACAGTGCACAACCAGCAGTATCAGACAAATCGAGATGCTTTGATCCCCATCCACCAAATGATCCGTGAGCTGGAGAGCCAAAGGGTGGTCAGTAAGGCCCACTCACCCTTCAACAGCCCCATTTGGCCTGTGCGAGCCCCACTTTTCTGACAGAGAATGGAGATTGACTGTGGACTTGAATGAAGTGACTCCACTGCTGAGCGCGGCTGTGCCGGACATGCTGGAACTCCAGCACGAGCTGGAGTCCAAGGCAGCAAAGTGGTACACCCCTGCTGACATTGCTAAGGCGTTTTTCTCCATTCCTCTGGCAGCAGAATGCAGTCTTCAGTTTGCTTTCACCTGGTGGGGTGTGCAGTGCACCTGGAACCGACTGCCCTAGGGTGGAAGCACAGCCCCACCATCTTCCATGGACTGATCCAGGCTGCACTGGAAAAGGGTGAGGCCCCAGAACACCCACAATACATCAATGGCATAGTTGTGTGGGGGAGCACAGTGGCAGAAGTGTTTGAGAGAGGTTGGAAGATCATCCAGATACTGCTGGAAGCTTCGCCATCAAGAAGAGCAAAGTCAAGGGACCTGCCCAAGAGATCCAGTTCCTGGGAGTGAAATGTCAAGACGGAGGCGCCAGATTCCCACTGAGGTCATCAACAAGATCACAGCTATCTCCCCACCAACCAACAAGAAGGAGACACAAGCTTTCCTAGGTACCATAGATTTTTTGAGAATGCACATTCCCGAGTATAGATAGACTGTGATTCCTCTCTACCTGGTCACCCACAAAAAGACCGATTTCCACTGGGGCCCTGAGCAGCAGCAAGCCTTTGCCCAGATCAAGCAGGAGATGGCTCATGCTGTAGCCCTTAGCCCAGTCGGGACAGGACCAGAGGTCAAGAATGTGCTCTACTCTGCAGCTGGGAACAATGGCTTGTCCTGGAGCCTTTGGCAGAAGGTGCCTGATGAGACTCGAGGCTGACCGCTGGGATTTTGACGTTGGAGCTACAGAGGGTCTGAAGCCAACTGCACCCCAACAGAGAAGGAAATCTTGGCTGCCTATGAAGGAGTTCAAGCCGCCTCGGAGGTGATTGGCACGGAAGCACAACTCCTCCTCGCACCCCGACTGCCGGTGCTGGGGTGGATGTTCAGAGGAAAAGTTCCTTCTACCCACCATGACACCAGAGCTCCATGGAGCAAGTGCATTGCTCTCATCATGCAGCATGCCTGTATTGGAACTCCAAATCACCCTGGGATTTTGGAAATAATTACAGACTGGACGGAAAGTGAAAAGTTTGTTCTCACTAACAAAAGAGAAGAAGGGAGAAGTGACACGGGCTGAAGAAGCTTCACCATACAACCGACTACCAGCAGAGGAAACCTGCTACACTCTTTTCACTGACGGTTCCTGTCGCATCATAGGGATGAACTGTCAGTGGAAAGCAGCCGTATGGAGCCCCACACGCCAAGTTGCACAAACTACCGAAGGAGAAGGTGGATCAAGCCAACTCGCTGAACTCAAGGCCGTTCAGCTGCCCCTGGATGTTGCTGAAAGGGAGAAGTGGCCAAAGCTCTACCTTTATACCGATTGTGGATGGTAGCCAATGCTCTGTGGGGCTGGCTGGGAAGGTAGAGAAAGGCCAACTGGCAACGTAGAGGAAAGCCAATCTGGGCTGCTGATATATGGAAAGACATTGCCTCTCAAGTGGAGAAACTAACGGTGAAAGTCCATCATGTAGATGCCCATGTCCCCAAAAGTCAGGCTAATGAGGAGCACCAAAACAATGAGCAGGTAGATCAGGCAGCAAGAATAGAGGTGTCAAAGACAGACTTAGATTGGCACCCTAAGCGGGAGTTGTTCCTGGCTCGATGGGCTCATGATGCCTCAGGTCATCAGGGCAGAGATGCCACCTACAAGTGGGCACAAGACCAAGGGGTGGATCTAACCATGGACAGTGTTTCCCAGGTTATCCATGACTGTGAGACGTGTGCTGCCATCAAACAGGCCAAGAGAGTGAAGCCCCTCTGGTATGGTGGGCGGTGGTCCAAGTACAAGTATGGGGAGGCCTGGCAGATTGACTACATCACACTGCCCCAGACACGCCAAGGCAAGCACTACGTGCTGACCATGGTGGAAGCCACCACTGGATGGCTGGAGACTTTCCCTGTACCTCATGCCACTGCCCGGAACAGCATCCTGGGCTTGGAGAAGCAAATCCTGTGGAGACATGGCACACCTGAGAGAATTGAGTCTGACAACAACACCTATTTCAAGAACAGCCTTATCAACACCTGGGCCAGAGAACACGGTATCGAATGGATATATCATATTCCCTATCATGCTCCAGGTGCTGGCAAAGTTGAACGATGCAATGGAGTCCTTAAGGCCACCCTGGAAGCACTTGGTGGGGGAACATTTAGAAACTGGGAAATTTACCTGTCAAAAGCAACCTGGATGGTCAACACCCGAGGGTCCTTCAGTCGAGCTGGTCCTGCCCAGTCAGAACCCTTACACACAGTAGATGGAGATAAGGTCCCTGTAGTACATATGAAAGGTATTTGAGGGAAAACTGTTTGGATTAATCCCACCTCAGGCAAAGACCAACCCATTCGTGGGATTGTCTTTGCTCAAGGACCTGGTTACACTTGGTGGGTAATGCAGAAAGATGGGGAGACCCGCTGTGTACCACAGGGAAACTTGGTCTTAAGTGAGAACTGGGTGTAAGATTTCATGGTGTGCAGATGGAAATAGAATAAGGGGTGGATAATCTGGCTTGTAAGATAAGCATGTATTCAATTTGCCATCTGTTGGAGGTTGGGCAGGTATCTTCTGTTAAGTTGAAATTTTCTTATCTCTTCCAAGAACAATGTCTCCCTCCGGGGAGATATCTTCTGTTAATGGCCACTGAATGACTCACTGCATGACTGATAAAGTTACATCATCCCATTGTGAGATGCTTCACCCAGAGGGAGGAGCCAAGCATTCCTACCTGCAGAAACTCAGCATTTTTTGGCACATCAGGGCAGCCTCTTTGCTGGATTCCCAGAGGAGCAGCTTCTTCTCTGCTGGATCCCCAGAGGAAGACCAGGCCCATCTACTCTTTCACCAGACCTTCAGAGAAAACTACACCCTTCTACAGCATCACCTCTTCAGCAGCATTTCTTCTGCCACTCCAGGAGGAGCAGCCACCATTTAACTGGACTATTACCAACACCCTGACTCCTCAGGGTGTCAGGTTTCTGACTCTACCACTAATTGTGTTTGTACTAATTACATTTTTTTTTTTAGTTTTTTCCTAGTAAAGAACTGTTATTCCCATTCCCATATTTTTGCCGGAGAGGCATTTAATTTTGAAATTGTAATTCGGAGGGAGCGGGTTTACCTTTTCCATTTCACAGGAGGCTCCTGCCTTCCTTCACAGACTCCTGTCTTTTCAAACCAAGACATGTCTCTGGCCAGGAACAGCCTGGTTTGGGTGCCAGAAGCGCAGGCAGGAGTTGAGGCAGGTGAAGAGGCAGTGAGCAGCTTGTGTTTGTAGAGGGCCTGGGGCTGCACCTCAGAACCTCCACCTGGAAAGGCACTTGGGGGAATACGAGCTACAGCTGGAGTGCCTGTCCTGAAAGGACATGAAGGCCTTCAACCTTGCCAGCGTTTCTTAAGGGTGTGTTGGTGTTGAGCAGAAAAGCTGCACATTTGAGTAAAGGCATTTGGAGGACAGGGGCTTGCGTCTCAAGGAAAGTGCTTCCCAGGGAGCTCCCAGTGAGGCAGGTGCGAGTGTCCCCCTTTGGCTCTCTGTGCTCCTTTCAGTCCTTGAGGCCCACTGCACTTGGCAGAGGGGCAGGGCAAGGGAGAAATCTGTGAAGAGCAAGTTTGGCATCCACCTGGACCTGCAGAGACCAACCCAAGCACCTGCAGCAGCGTATGTTACCCCCATTTGGAGAGAGGGGTGAGGAGAAACATCTCTGTCCAGCCATGAGCCCCAAAGCTCTCTGTGGGAGCTGTGAATTAAAAGGCCTTTACACACTCACTTTTCACATCTTCCCTGTCTGCTGTGTTGCAACTCTTGGCAAGATTTGCCTCCTGCTTGCTGGGAGCTGCTGTGGCCCAGGGCCAGCACAGAGCTGGGCTGGGTGGGGCAGGCAGAGTGGTGGAGAGTCTTGGCTGATCTTGGTGTGTGCCTGGCCTCACAAAAGGCTTGGAAGGTTTGCCTGCCAAGGTGTCCTGCTCACTGGCTCTCCCTGTGCATCTTGGAGAGCACAAGGTAGGCATTTCTGGCAGCTGGGCATCAGCAGGCCTTCCAATGGGGGCGTGTTGTGGAGCGAGCCCAGCTGAGATACCCTGAGAGGAGCCCAGGGCTCCTTGCTCCTCTCTGCTGGCCCGTGAGCGTCTGTCTGCTCTCGGGATGGCCCTGGCTGTGTCAGGGCTGCTGCGTGGGCACGAGACAGCCGGTCCTGTCCCGCTGGGTCCCAGCAGTGCCTGGCAGCCGTCCTGCATCCATGTCAGGATGCTGGCCAAGAGAGGCCCTGGAAGCTGGGCCAGCTGATTTGAAGCTTTTGCAGGTGCCAACAGGTCAAGGCCAACAGTGTTCCCTCAGGATACAGCATTCCTGAGGGGCTTCCCCAGGGTTGCCTGATGCCACCCACTCCTTGTGGCAGCAGTTGCTTTCCTGTGGAAGGTTCTGCCTTCCCCAAGAGCACAGAGGGAGCTGGAGAAAGAGCTTGCCAGACTGCTCTCCATCCTTTACCAGGAGCCCTGGGTGAGCGGAGTAGTCCCAGCTGACCGCAGATGTGCCAATGGAAGAGCCGTGCCAATGGAAGGCTTGGTGGGAAGGATGATCCAGGATCCATAGGCCTGGCAGCCTGAGCTTGCTGCCGGGGAAGGCCTTGGAGCAGATCCTCCTGAGTGCCATCCCATGGCATGTCAGGGAACCAGGGGGTCTGCGGGAGGGAGGGAAACTCTGCGGAGGGATGGGGACAGCTGGGGGTCCTGGCAGGATGTTGAGGGCTTCTGTGCGGTGTTTGCAGGGTGTTGGTGTTGGAGGTGTGTTGGGGAAGGAGCTGTCTGGGAGGTGAGAGGTCTAGGCTGGAATTTGAGTCCATTTGAAGGCAGCATCTGTGGTTTGGCACAGCTTTGCTTATGGGACGCAGAAAAAATATCTGTGACGGCTTCTGTTCATGGTCCTGATTCTGCTGCAGGGAACAAGAGGGGAGAGCTGTACTCTATTGGCCACTTAGATCTCTATCCCGGGGCAGGGTTAACCATTTTGCCATCTACTCATTGTTGCCAGCAGTTTCTCCAGGTGTTCCAGCCAACAGCCCCTGCAGGCAGGAGCACAGCCCCCAGTGCCCGTGGGTTTGGCTCCCTCTGGCACAGAAGCCCCCAGGGACACAGGTCTCTGGGGCAGGAGATGGCACCAGCCCTGCCAGGGCTTTGGGGGTGGCAGGTCTGCTTGGGCAGGGACTCTGCCTCACCTGCTGGTGTCAGCGCTCCCCGGGCCCCAGGGCTCAGAGCAGCATTCCTGCCCTGGCCCACAGTTCCTTGTGCGTGCCACACCCACGGGTTTGGGATGGCCACGAGCCGGGATGTGTCCCAAGGAGGCCGTGCCAGCTTCTGTGGAAGGCCCTGTGCCCTTCCCAGCGTGGCTGCGTCGGCAGCCCTGGGGGCTCCTTCTGCTGCCCTGAGCCCGCAGAGCAGGGCAGCGTTTGCTGATGGTCTGAGCCCTTCCTAAAGATCCTGCTGGGCTGTCTCAGACACTTGAGGCCAGGGATTCCTTCCAACCTGGGCCACTTTGGGTGGGCAGGGGGCAGCCCCAGCGCAGGGGCAGTGTGTGCAAGGGCCCTTTGTGACACATGCAGCATGGAATGGAGCCCGGCGTCCAAGGGCCCTTGCTGACACGGTGCAGCATGGAATGGAGCCCGGCGTCCAAGGGCCCTTTGTGACACATGCTGACATAGGAGCTGGAAGTGGCAAGAGTACGCCACAGTGCTCAGAGCAGGCGAAGGGACAGGACGGGACAGAGCGGTGCTGTGAGGAGCCCCCGCACAGCGCGCTCGTTCCTGTCCGACCCAGAGCTTTTCTGAGGCATTATTCCTGCAGCTGACCTCGAGGCCAGACCACAGGACTCAGTAACCTGCGGCCTTCCGAGACTTCAATTCTGCAGGTGCCCTTGAGGGCAGAGCGTGGGACTTGGTACCCCAGAGTTTTCCAAGGCATCTCTCCTGAGGGTAGCCAGAAATCCAGTCAGTGACATGGGGCAGGGAGCCCTGAGAGTGCCCAAGCTGACCTGGATGGAGGAGGAAGAAGGTGACCCTGCAGCTGCCCCAGCACAGGAGACTGAAGAGGTGGTGCTGTTCCATCCACCACAGAAGGGTGAGTGGCAGAGCAAGGCTGCAAGGCCGGTGCCTTCAGCCAGTTTGGCCCAATCCCATCCCATCCCATCCCGTCACATCCCATCCCATCCCATCCCGTCACATCCCATACTCTGGTGACATGTCCATGGACAGGACGGAAGAGGGGCCCGGGCAGTGTTGCCTTCATGGGAGGCAAGGGCGACCTGGTTGCAAGGAACAGCACGGCAGCCCAGTCTCCCCTGGTCCACTCGGGCTAACGACACACGCAGGACACCAATGTGGTGGACGGTCGAAAAGCCTTTATTATCTTATCTCATGGGTTTAAATAGTCTTGGGGGACTCTGCTACGTCAGGGGTGGTTGGCAGGGTCTCTAGGGTTAGTCAGGAGTGGAAAACTACTGGGTTAGATGTGGTTACATTCTTTGGGGTAATGGATAACATGTTGCAGGGTGAGAGGGGGATGGGGGTCTTTCTTTCTGTCACATCCCGAAATCTTCCGTTCGCCTGTCCCTATCTACTACATCTCTCCCCTCCTTTTTATAAATAAAATGAGGTAGTTGTAGATATAGGCACTGGAGTGAGGTACAAACTTGTAACTTGGTAAGGAAAAAAGGGGTTTGGTAAACCTGAGTAATTCTCGCAAGGTGAGTTTCGAAGGCTTTTGCAACTGACTGTGTTCGCAGTTTTTGGTTTACAGCATTTGTTGCTGTCCCATGAACAGAATGTTTGCCCGTTCTAGACGGGCCTGAACAAACGAGACTAGCTTGTTTAGCAGGCATGGTCTTATGGTAACAGCTAAAAGCAGTATTGCCAGTGGACCTACCAGGGCGGAAATTAAAGTGGTGAGCTAAGGTGATTGATTGAACCAGGATTCGAACTAGCTCTGCTGGGTTTCCCTGTCTCTCTTTCTCTGAGCCAGTCTATCTTGGAGTTCTGCCATGGAGTTTTTAACGACTCCTGTATGATCTGTATAAAAGCAGCATTCCTCTTTTAAAGCTGCACACAGTCCTTCTTGTTGCATGAACAAGAGGTCTAGTCCTCGCTTATTCTGTAAAATTATTTCTGAAAGAAAAGAGACTGATTTTTCTAGATAGGAGATGGATTTCTTGATCTTCTACAGGTCTTCGTTGATGGTCATTTGTAGCTGAGAGAGTCCGTGCTGTTGGGTTGCGATGGTTGAGAAACTCGTGGCTGTGCTAGCTGCTCTCAGGCCGAGCAGCATTGCGATAGTTATACCTGTGATTATTTCTCTTTTGTGGAGTTTGTCAGGTTCTTTGAAAAGGTGGTACACTTCTTTATCTGAGTGGTACAGGACCTTAGGAACAATCAGAACTTGGACACAGAAGTCGATAGAGTCATTAAATTTGGCAAGGAACACACAAGGACTCACTCCGGATCGCTAGCAAACCCACATTCTAGATGCGGATGGGACCACCTACTTATTGGTCTTTCTGTTGGGCTTGACAACTTTAGTGCAGAAGTTGCTTTTTTGCTTTGCTAAAGTTGCATTGCCAAAACATTTGCCCTGTCCTGTGATTTGACTCAGGGTGATTCTTCTGCGGGGAGTGTCCCATCTGCACTGGTGGGGGGCATCGGCTGTGGAGTAACTGAAGGGGGTGTTTAAAGCAATGCCTTCGTAGAAAGGGGGTTTAACATTATAACAAAGCTAACAGGAGTTAGTCAGGTTTGGTTTGGTTTCGTTTAGGGTTAGAAAGGTAGCTTTTAGTATACGAAAGTTTGGGTTTGGATCGGACTTGGCTGTGCAGCTTATCTGGAAGGCATCTGTATGTCTAGCCAGGGTGTCGGTGACTTTTGGGGGCAAGGTTTTGGGGTGGGTTGTGTTTTTTTCTTTTTTGTATGAAGCGTTATAGCTACTAATTGGGTGCTTTTCCAAGCTCGGGACGGCTTTTTCACTCCGTTCACTGGGGGGACTTCTTTGCATTGCCAGTGTCGGGGCTACAGTGCTTGGGGAAAAATCGAGCAGTGTGCTCCTGTGTCTGCCTAAAACTGAAGCCCTATGACGTGGGGGTCCTGACTGCCATAAAGGCAGCACGTCCCCCACACCTTCGGGGACTCTTTTCCTATTTTCATGGCCAGGGCTACCCAGGGGTCACGTTCTGGGGCGTCTCTTGCTGACTCTGTGGCACGGGCGCTGCTTGCGGTGGTAGTGGGTACGAAGGTACCGCAGGCTTTGTTGCGAAATTTGCTGGTGAGGGTACGAAGCTGGCTGCCTCCTGTGGGGGTATGGGGTATAAGGGCACCCCGTCTCACTGGGGGTTGGCATAGATGGGCTGCCTTGCATTCGCGGCGGGAGGAGGCTGAGTGCAGCCCACACGCCCCTTCTCTCTCCTGTTTCCCTGGGGCTGGGACCTGCAGTCTTTGGTGAGGTGCCCCTTCTTCCCGCAGCCCCAACAGGCTCTTCTCGGGCGTGTTTGGGGTGGAGGCGCCGCGGCGGGCTGCCGTGCCGGCTGGGGACCATTCAGCGCAGGCTATTTTTATTTCTCCCCAGTTGGTAAACTGGGCTGGTTCGTATTGTGGCTGCTTTTCCGTGCGGCTTAAAGCTTTACTCGGTTTTGTTTTAAATTGCGTTGGCTCTGTTTCCTCCGTCTCAGAGTCCCAGCCGGCTTCCGTCAGCTCTTCTGAGCTGCCGGAGCTGCTGCCGGACTCCGAGTCGGAAGTCGAATGCCAGCGCACTTCCGGGGCTCGGTGCCGTTTTGTGCGGCTCCGACCCCGCTCCTCCCCCCGGGGGTGGCACTGCTGCCGCCCCCGGGCTCGCCCTGCCTCCTGCAGGGGGGGGTTTCTCCCTTACATGGTAGTGGCGTCAGGCGCGGCTGCCAATTGGCTCTGAGCCCTCTGCCGCTCTCCTCCTCTTTCTCCCGCACACGCGCATTAGCAAAACTCCGCGCCTCTGGGCTCTTCGCGCCGAGACTGCCCGCGCCCCGCCCCTCCCCTTGGCTGCCGGTGCCATTTTCAAAGGGGTATGGAGGTGGCGTGGGTAGGATCTCCTCCAGAGCCACGGCCTCCGCGCCTCTGGCTTCCCCCGCCAGCCTTCGCCAACAGAACCCCGCGCGCCACTGCACTTCTGGCAGTGGGCCACTGACCGGCGGCGGTGGGGCGGATGGGGAAGCCGCGGATTTTTGGGAAGGTTCTGTAGGGGGATTTGGACTCTGGTCCGGGGAGGGGGGGTGACGCGCTGGGCCCCCCCGGATCCCTGCTCCCGGGCGGATTACCCTCAGGGGCGGTTTGCGTTGCCGCTCCTACGCCTAGCTTGGGTGTAACTAATAAACACGTACGCGCTGCTCTCCATGTCTCTTGCTCTTCTATTGCTTTGCGTAGGGCTTTCTCGACTTTGCCCCATGCCTTAAGGCATTTGCCGCTGCCTGAGGATTTCGTGTCCTCGGCCAGCATGGCTGTGCATTTTTCCCATATTTCTGGATGCAAAACCTCCACAGGGCGTTCAATTGCCCCAAGCTCAAGCAGCCTTGCTATAGCAAGATAAAAGTCTTTGGGCTTAGACTCAATTCCCCATTGCTTATGAACCTCACTTATGACCCTGGCGATGGCGTCTATGACGATCGTGGGTCCGGGGACGTCTCCCCCGCCGAGAACACGGTTTCACCGGTTTGGCCGCTGCTCTTGTCCAGGTGACACCCGCTACCCGAGCGAATTTTTCCCGGGTTTCGGCACCAGATATCTTCCCTTCATGGGAGGCAAGGGCGACCTGGTTGCAAGGAACAGCACGGCAGCCCAGTCTCCCCTGGTCCACTCGGGCTAACGACACACGCAGGACACCAATATGGTGGACGGTTGAAAAGCCTTTATTATCTTATCTCATGGGTTTAAATAGTCTTGGGGGACTCTGCTACGTCAGGGGTGGTTGGCAGGGTCTCTAGGGTTAGTCAGGAGTGGAAAACTACTGGGTTAGGTGTGGTTACATTCTTTGGGGTAATGGATAACATGTTGCAGGGTGAGAGGGGGATGGGGGTCTTTCTTTCTGTCACATCCCGAAATCTTCCGTTCGCCTGTCCCTATCTACTACAGGGCAGACACCCCTCAGTGGCCGTGCTCCATCCACCTGGGGCATCCCGGGGCTGTCCCTGCCTGGGCAGCGCAGGGCTGGGCTGTGTTCTCCGGCCTCTCCCGCAGCCCCTCAGCTTGGGCTGCGCTCGCTCTTTGCCAGGTGCAGCCCTGGACCAGACACAAGAGCAGGAACCCGCCCTTGGCCGCTTCCACAGAACAGCGCAGGTACCTGCAGCCATCCCCACCTGCGCTGGGCCTGCTGTCACTGCTCAGCCCAGCAGCACACCTGCAGCACTCCATGGCTTCTTGCCCTTCTCCTACAGCTCGTTTGCAAATTCATCCAGAGAATTTGGCAGGATGAGACCAGCGCCATGGGCCCTGGGCTCAGAGCATACTCAGAGCTCCTGGGACATGAGACCAGTGCCGCCCTGCTGGATTTGCTTGTGCAGAGGGGTGTTTCCAGAGCAGAGCAAGTAGGCAGCTGTGGCCAGGCTTCAATTCCCCCATGAGTCACACGGCTTCCCAAGCCACAGTGCTGGGCCCTGTGAGCCTTTGAGGCCATCGCAGTGCGGTGGGAAGGGAAGCACTTCTCTGGGGACCCTGGGAACACTGCTCCCTTTGGCAGCTTTCCAAGTCTCCCTGTGCCTTCTCCAGGTGCCCGCCATGGTGAGGTACATCCACCAGTGGCTCATGGCCAATGATTCTGCTGAGCATAGGCTGGACAACGCCCTGCTGTATCTCACAGAAGCACAGCCAAATGACGCAGTAATGACACTCCTGCGTGTGGCCCCATCCTGTGACAGGTATGGGGCCCACCTGCCCAGAGGGCTCAGGGCTCCCCAGCCCATCAGCCTGCACAGCCTGTCCCAGGTGTCTGACCAACAGAGAGTCCCAGGGCCCTCTGGCTGCTCCCTTTCCCAGCCCTGGCACGTCAGCCCCGATCTTGCTACCATGCGCCCTCGCTGCCCCTCAGGGGCCTGTCCCCACAGGGCTGGGCTGTCTGACTGCTGCTGGAGAGGGGCAGTGGGAAAAGACAGAGCCGTCAGTCAGCCCGGGCCCCTAGAGATGCCCAGGCCACGGTGCTGTGTCTGAGATCCCCTGAGACGGAGCTCTAACCCTGCAGAGCTGCCATGGCCATGTGGAAGAGCATCATGTGCACGCCCTGGACTGCAGAGCTGGCACAGCAGATACTCCTGGATGTGCTGGGGAGCTGGCCAGAGCACAGCACGTGCACCTCCGATGGGGACAAAATGGGTGTCTTTGTCCTGGCTGTGAGTTTCTGCCAGTGGCCTTTGCTGGCCCCAAGGCCACCTCTCCAGCAGCTCTCCATCCTCCTTCCCCCACGGTGTCTCCCTGCCTCAGGCACTTGGCCGAAACCTGGCCTCGGGGCAGCTCCAGGGCCACCAGGCCCGGTGCTCCCCCTGTGTCTCTCTGGGCCTCTCCCTCCCGTGCTCGGGCCCTGCCACCCGAACACCTCAGCACTGAGCGCTGTCTCAGGGGGCTTTGTCCTTTGCAGGCAACTGTGGTGATATGGAAGATCCTCCAGGAGTATTGTGTCCCAGTTATAGTGATGGTGCATTTCCCACAATTATTTTTGCATCTGCTCTTCCAAGTGTTCTTCAGCACCAAAGAGATGCCAGAGGAGGTCGATACCTTCTGGAAGGGATGCCAGGAAGAACATGGCCTTGCCACCAGCCCCAAATAGTGCTCCATCCCAGTCCTTCTGTCCCTGCCACACAGCCAGGGCAGGAGCCAGTGTTCCCAGTGTGACCCGGGCTTTGATCTGCACTCAGGTTTGCAGTGAGGACCCTGAAGTCCCTGCTGTGCCAAATGGACTATGAGGATCTGGTGGTGTCAATGAAACGCAAGCATGGCTGGGACACGCTGCTCTGTGCTGACACCCACCATTATGCCGTGGATCTGCTGGCCAGGTGAGACCCCCTTCTCCCCATTGCTCCCTGCATTTGTGCTCTGTGTCTGGGGTATCCCACTCAGTCCCCGTGGCTGTGGGCCAGAGGGACGAGGGACAGCCAAGCAGACTGGGAAAGGCTGGGAGAGGAGGGTGCCCAGTAGCAGCCTCATCTCCAAGGGCCCAGGTCCCCCTGCAGGGTGGGGGGTAAAGACAAGAACTGCGTCAGTCTGGCCTGGGAGGGGCTTCCCCCCCCGGCTCAGGGTCTTAGTGTCGTAGGAGCGGGCTACCAGCCGGGTAATCATTATCACTGACTCCATGTATTGCAGAAGTATGATTAATAATTAACTTTATTAGGAAACCCATTGTTCTTATAGATAGTTATGATATAGGTAGATTTAATTGGTTTTCTAGTCTAAATACTATCACCATTAGATAATTAAGAAAGCACCCTTTGGTAGACAAATCTCCGTAACATATTCCATATGTTCACAATACCAGTTGCAGCATGTTAAGATAAGAATGATTTTCATTCTTTCCTCTGATCTTCTCAGACTTTCTCAGGCGATGCCTGGGAAAGTTGTCTGTTTCTCTCTGAGGCCAGAGAGCTGCTGCCACATCTTAGTGCCATTTTCCTCCTTGCAGAGAGATGCGCAATGAATCCACCTGCTTGTGCAAAAGCATCTCATGATGTCTCCTTGAGTTTCTCAGCAAAGAGATGCTGTACTGGCACTTCCCTGCCCTGGCATTCCTTGTGGAGGTGAGTCTGAAGGCTGGCGCTGCCTCCCAGCTCTCTACCCTCTCGCAGCCGCAGCTGCCTGGGACGGTGCCCACGCCCTGTGCTGCTGCCTGGTCCCCGCCCTGTGCGGTTCTGGGCTCCTGCCGGCCGGGTCCCCTGTCACTGCCCTGTGCCTTTCAGGTCCTGCATTGCCTGGACTTGAGAGCATGCAGTGACAGCATCATGGATCTCTTGTCGAGGCACTTGCTGAGTGAGCGCACAGAGATGCGCCGCCAGGTTCTGTGGGCCCTCCTCTTGCTCAGGGATAATCCCTCGCTGGTAAGGAGGGGCAGCAGCTGAAGCCGTGCAGGCAGCGTGGGGCTGGGGAACGCAGTCGCTGGAACTTGGCTGGGCTTCAGGCACTGGGGCAGCCGCTCCCAGCTCTCCTGCCTCCCACTTCAGCTGCCCGAGTGCTGCGGGACAGGCCTGTGGCCTCTGGGCCCTGTGGCAGCAGGGTGGCCTTTCGCACACTTTTCTTCCAAACAGGCCAAAAGAATGTGGAGCCTGAGTGAGGTCTCACAGTGCTCACCAAGGATCCTTGGATGGTGAGAAGGGGGCAGTGGCTGAAGCTGCGCTGGGCAAAGCAGCCCCTTGGGCTGGCAGGGCTTCAGGAGCTGAGGCAGCTGCTCCCAGCTCTCCTGCCTCACCTGCCCCAGTGCTTTCGGAAAGGACTTTGGCCTCTCTGTGATGTCACACGGACATCTCTGTGATGTCACACTGAAACTGTGAGGTCACATAGCTGTTTGTGATGTCACAGTGACAGCTATGTGATGTCACAAAGCCCTCTGTGATGTCCCACAAACATTTCTGTGATATCATACAACTTCCTGTGATGTCACACTGACATCTCTGTGATGTCACACAGCTCTCTGTGATTTCACAGGGACATCTTTCTGATGTCACAATATCTCTTGTGATGTACACAGACAACTCTGTGACGCCACGAAGCTCTATGTGATCGCTGTGCTCTCACACATCCTCCTCTGACGTCACAGAGACATTTTTGTGATGTCACACTGACATCTCTCTAATGTCAGACAGCTCTCTGTGATGTCACACAGACGTCTCTGTGATGTCACACAACTCTCTTTGATGTCACACAATCATCTCTGTGATGTCACACAGCTTTTTGTGAGGTCACACAGACATCTCTCTGATGTCACACAACTCTCTTTGATGTCACTCTGTCATTTCTGTGATGTCACACAACTGTCTTTAATGTCACATAGCTCTCTGTGATGTCACACAGCTTTTTGTGATGTCACATGGACATCTCTGTGATGTCACACTGCTCTCTGTCATGTCACAAGGTCATCTTTGTGATGTCACACAATCTCCACTTGATGTCACAAAGACATCTGTGTGAGGTGACTCTGACATCTCTGTGATGTCACACAGCTCTCTGTGATGCCACACGGTCATCTAAGTGATGTCATACAACCTCCTATGATGTCACAATGATATCTCTATGATGTCACACTGAAACCTTTGTGACGTGGCACAGCTCTCTGTGATTTCACACTAAGCCTGTGATGTCACAAAGCTCTCTGTGAGGTTACACTGACATCTCTGTGATGTCACACAACCTCCTGTGATGTCACACTGACATCTCTGTGATGTCAAGATGACATCTCTGTGATGTCACACTGACATCTTTGTGATGTCACACAGCTCTCTGTGATGTCACATTGACTTCCCTGTGATGTCACACACTCTGTGATGTCATAATGACATCTCTGTGATGTCACACCACTCTCTGTGATGTCACATGGACACCTTTGTGATGTCACACAACCTCCTGTGATGTCACAGAGACATTTCTGTGATGTCACATGGAGATCTCTATGATGTCACACAGCTATTTGTGATGTCACACAGATATCTGTGATGTCACATGGACATCTCTGTGATGTCACATTGACTCACTGTGATGTCACACAGCTCTCTGTGATGTCACACGGTCATCTCTGTTATGTCACACTGAGATCTCAGTGATGTCACACAACCTCCTGTGATGTCACACAGTCATCTCTGTGATGTCACACAGTATTTTGTGATGTCACACAGGCATCTCTCTGATGTCACACAACTCTCTTTGATGTCACACTGACATCTCTGTGATGTAACACTGTCATATCCGTGATGTCACACAAAATACTGTGATATCACATTGGCATCCATTTGATGTCACACAGCTCTCTGTCATGTCATGCGGTCACATCTGTGATGTCACAGTGACATTTCTGTGATGTCACACAGCTTTTTGTGATGTCACACGGACATCTCTTTGATGTCACACAACTCTCTGTCATGTCACACTGTTCTCTGTCATGTCACAAGGTCATCTTTGTGATGTCACACAAGCTCCACTTGATGTCACCTAGACATCTTTTTGATGTCACTCTGACATCCCTGTGAAGTCACACAGCTCTCTGTGATGTCACATTGACATCTCTGTGATGTCACAATGCCATGTCTGTGATGTCACACAGACAGCTGTCTGTGATATCACACTTACATCTCTGTGATGTCATGCAAGCTCCTGTGATGTCACAGAGACATCTCTGTGATTTCACACAGCTCTCTGTGATGTGACACTGACATCTCTATGATACCATGAAGCTCTCTGTGATGTCACATGGTCATCTCTGTGATGTCACACTGACATGTCTGTGATGTGACTCTGACATCACAGCCTGGAGCAGAGCCCGCGCGGCCTCGGGCTGCAGCAGCAGGCAGGGGCACAGCTGCCAGCCCGCACACTGAGCACCGCGCTCAGGGGCTGCTCCAGGCTGGGGCTGCAGCTTCCCGGCCCTCCTTACCAGGATCTTAATGAACCTCCACAGTTTCTCCTTCTTTACAGATTTTTCAAGGTCTCTCCTATTCAGAAATTTGGCCAAACAAAGCAGGGTTTCCTGAGAAGACTGGAGAGCAATAGAGACATGGAAATGTCCCCGCAGCCCAGAGCCCAGGATCATCATGCCTGTGCCAGGGCCTGGAGGAGGCTGCAGCCCGCAAGGCGCCAGGGCAGGAGGCAGCCCAGCCCCCTCCCAGGGGAACAGCAGCAGCCCAGGTGTCCTCACCTCTGCCACACACTAATTATCTTCATGGCAGTGGAAAAAGAGTGGCAGCAGGCTCTTACACACTTGTGTCATCAGGGGCTTTTTTCCTTCTGCTACAGCGGACAGCAAGGTTCGAAAGACAAACATGGAGAGCTGCTGCACGTGGATATCATCCTTTGGAACAGGAAGTAAACAAGACCTTGGCATCAGCTGATTCTGGCCCACGTTGGCGCAGGCCTGCATCTCCACAGGGCACCAAGTGTCTGGGCAGCAGCCAGTGGCCGTGGCTGAGGGCACAGAGCCTTACATGGTCAAAGAGTGGCAGGAGCACCTTAGCCAGCTGCAGGGCAATGGGGCTGGGTATTGGGGGGTGATTAACCAGGAACAAATCACTAAGTAGAACAATGGCCATCCTGACCATATCACTATCATTTTCCTGCAGGAGCTTCCCGAGGCTTTCGGTCAGGCTCCACATTCTTTTGGGCTGTTTGGAACAAAAGTGTGCGAAAGGCCACTCTGCTGCCACAATGCCCAGAGGCCACAGGCCTGTCCCGCAGCCCTCGGGCAGCTGAAGTGGGAGGCAGGAGAGCTGGGAGCGGCTGCCCCAGTGCCTGAAGCCCAGCCAAGTTCCAGCGACTGCGTTCCCCAGCCCCACGCTGCATGCATGGCTTCAGCTGCTGCCCCTCCTTACCAGCGAGGGATTATCCCTGAGCAAGAGGAGGGCCCTCAGAACCTGGCGGCGCATCTCTGTGCGCTCACTCAGCAAGTGCCTCGACAAGAGATCCATGATGCTGTCACTGCATGCTCTCAAGTCCAGGCAATGCAGGACCTGAAAGGCACAGGGCAGTGACAGGGGACCCGGCCGGCAGGAGCCCAGAACCGCACAGGGCGGGGACCAGGCAGCAGCACAGGGCGTGGGCACCGTCCCAGGCAGCTGCGGCTGCGAGAGGGCAGAGAGCTGGGAGGCAGCGCTGGCCTTCAGACTCACCTCCACAAGGAATGCCAGGGCAGGGAAGTGCCAGTACAGCATCTCTTTGCTGAGAAACTCAAGGAGACAGCATGAGATGATTTTGCACAAGCAGGTGGATTCATTGCACATCTCTCTGCAAGGAGGAAAATGGCACTAAGATGTGGCAGCAGCTCTCTGGCCTCAGAGAGAAACAGACAACTTTCCCAGGCATCGCCTGAGAAAGTCTGAGAAGATCAGACGAAAGAAAGAAAAAACATTCTTATCTTAACATGCTGAAACTGGTATTTTGAACATGTGGTATATGTTATGGAGATTTGTCTACCAAAGGGTGCTTTCTTAATTATCTAATGGTGATAGTATTTAGACTAGAAAACCAATTAAATCTACCTATATCATAACTATCTATAAGAACAATGGGTTTCCTAAAAAAAGTTAATTATTGATCAGACTTCTGCAATACATGGAGTCAGTAATAATGATTACCCGGCTGGGGGCCTGCTCCTATGACACTATGACCCTGAGCCAGGGTGGGGGGAAGCCCCTCCCAGGCCAGACTGACGGAGTTCTTGTCTTTACCCCCCACCCTGCAGGGGGACCTGGGCCCTTGGAGATGAGGCTGCTACTGGGCACCCTCCTCTCCCAGCCTTTCCCAGTCTGCTTGGCCATCCCTCGTCCCTCTGGCCCACAGCCACGGGGACTGAGTGGGATACCCCAGACACAGAGCACAAATGCCGGGAGCAATGGGGAGAAGGGGGTCTCACCTGGCCAGCAGACCCACGGCATAATGGTGGGTGTCAGCACAGAGCAGCGTGTCCCAGCCACGCTTGCGTTCCATTGACACCACCAGATCCTCATAGTCCATTTGGCACAGCAGGGACTTCAGGGTCCTCACTGCAAACCTGAGTGCAGAGCAAAGCCCGGGTCACACTGGGAACACTGGCTTCTGCCCTGGCTGTGTGGCAGGGACAGAAGGACTGGGATGGAGCACTATTTGGGGCTGGTGGCAAGGCCGTGTTCTTCCTGGCATCCCTTCCAGAAGGTATCGACCTCCTCTGGCATCTCTTTGGTGCTGAAGAACACTTGGAAGAGCAGATGCAAAAATAACTGTGGGAAATGCTCCATCACTATATCTGGGACACAGGGCTCCTGGAGGATCTTCCATATCACCACAGTTGCCTGCAAAGGACAAAGCCCCCTGAGACAGCACTCAGTGCTGAGGTGTCCATGTGGCAGAGCCCGAGCGTGGCAGGGAGAGGCCCGGAGAGAACAGGGGGAGCACCGGGCCTGGTGGCCCTGGAGCTGCCCCGAGGCCAGGTTTCAGGCCAGTGCCTGAGGCAGGGAGATGCAGTGGGGGAAGGAGGATGGAGAGCTGTTGGACAGGTGGCCTTGGGGAAAGCAAAGGCAGAAACTCACAGCCAGAGTAAAGACACCTTTTTTGTCCCCATCGGAGGTGCACGTGCTGTGCTCTGGCCAGCTCCCCAGCACATCCAGGAGTATCTGCTGTGCCAGCTCTGCAGTCCAGGGCGTGCACATGATGCTCTTCCACATGGCCATGGCAGCTCTGCGGGGTTAGAGCTCCGTCTCAGGGGATCTCAGACACACACCGTGGCCTGGGCATCTCTAGGGGCCTGGGTTGACTGACGGCTCTGCCTTTGCCCACTGCCCCTCTCCAGCTGCACTCAGGCAGCCCAGCCCTGTGGGGACAGGCCCCTGAGGGGCAGCGAGGGAGCATGGTAGCAAGATCGGGGCTGACATGCCAGGGCTGGGAAAGGGAGCAGCCAGAGGGCCCTGGGACTCTCTGTTGGTCAGACACCTGGGACAGGCTGTGCAGGCTGATGGGCTGGGGAGCCCTGAGCCCTCTGGGCAGGTGGGCCCCATACCTGTCACAGGATGGGGCCACACGCAGGAGTGTCATTACCTCATCATTTGGCTGTGCTTCTGTGAGATACAGCAGGGCGTTGTCCAGCCTATGCTCAGCAGAATCATTGGCCATGAGCCACTGGTGGATGTACCTCACCATGGTGGGCTCCTGGAGAAGGCACAGGGAGACTTCGAAAGCTGCCAGAGGGAGCAGTGTTCCCAGTGTCCCCAGAGAAGTGCTTCCCTTCCCACCGCACTGCGATGGCCTCAAAGGCTCACAGGGCCCAGCACTGTGGCTTGGGAAGCTGTGTGACTCATGGGGGAATTGAAGCCTGGCCACAGCTGCCTACTTGCTCTGCTCTGGAAACACCCCTCTGCACAAGCAAATCCAGCAGGGTGGCACTGGTCTCATGTCCCAGGAGCTCTGAGTATGCTCTGAGCCCAGGGCCCATGGCGCTGGTCTCATCCTGCCAAATTCTCTGGATGAATTTGCAAACGAGCTGTAGGAGAAGGGCAAGAAGCCATGGAGTGCTGCAGGTGTGCTGCTGGGCTGAGCAGTGCCAGCAGGCCCAGCCCAGGTGGGGATGGCTGCAGGTACCTGCGCTGTTCTGTGGAAGCGGCCAAGGGCGGGTTCCTGCTCTTGTGTCTGGTCCAGGGCTGCACCTGGCAAAGAGTGAGCGCAGCCCGAGCTGAGGGGCTGCGGGAGAGGCCGGAGAACACAGCCCAGCCCTGCGCTGCCCAGGCAGGGACAGCCCCGGGATGCCCCAGGTGGATGGAGCACGGCCACTGCGGGGTGTCTGCCCTGTAGTAGATAGGGACAGGCGAACGGAAGATTTCGGGATGTGACAGAAAGAAAGACCCCCATCCCCCTCTCACCCTGCAACGTTATCCATTACCCCAAAGAATGTAACCACACCTAACCCAGTAGTTTTCCACTCCTGACTAACCCTAGAGACCCTGCCAACCCCCCCTGACGTAGCAGAGTCCCCCAAGACTATTTAAACCCATGAGATAAGATAATAAAGGCTTTTCAACCGTCCACCACATTGGTGTCCTGCGTGTGTCGTTAGCCCGAGTGGACCAGGGGAGACTGGGCTGCCGTGCTGTTCCTTGCAACCAGGTCGCCCTTGCCTCCCATGAAGGGAAGATATCTGGTGCCGAAACCCGGGAAAAATTCGCTCGGGTAGCGGGTGTCACCTGGACAAGAGCAGCGGCCAAACCGGTGAAACCGTGTTCTCGGCGGGGGAGACGTCCCCGGACCCACGATCGTCATAGACGCCATCGCCAGGGTCGTAAGTGAGGTTCATAAGCAATGGGGAATTGAGTCTAAGCCCAAAGACTTTTATCTTGCTATAGCAAGGCTGCTTGAGCTTGGGGCAATTGAACGCCCTGTGGAGGTTTTGCATCCAGAAATATGGGAAAAATGCACAGCCTTGCTGGCCGAGGACACGAAATCCTCAGGCAGCGGCAAATGCCTTAAGGCATGGGGCAAAGTCGAGAAAGCCCTACGCAAAGCAATAGAAGAGCAAGAGACATGGAGAGCAGCGCGTACGTGTTTATTAGTTACACCCAAGCTAGGCGTAGGAGCGGCAACGCAAACCGCCCCTGAGGGTAATCCGCCCGGGAGCAGGGATCCGGGGGGGCCCAGCGCATCACCCCCCCTCCCCGGACCAGAGTTCAAATCCCCCCACAGAACCTTCCCAAAAATCCGCGGCTTCGCCATCCGCCCCACCGCCGCCGGTCGCTGGCCCGCTGCCAGAAGTGCAGCGGCGCGCGGGGTTCTGTTGGCGGAGGCCGGCAGGGGAAGCCAGAGGCGCGGAGGCCGTGGATCGGGAGGAGATCCTACCCATGCCGCCCCCGTATCCCTTTGAAAATGGCACCGGCAGCCAAGGGGAGGGGCGGGGCGTGGGCAGTCTTGGCTCGAAGAGCCCAGAGGCGCGGAGTTTTGCTAATGTGCGTGTGCGGGAGAAAGAGGAGGAGAGCGGCAGAGGGCTCGGAGCCAATTGGCAGCCGCGCCTGAAGCCACTACCATGTAAGGGAGAAACCCCCCCCTGCAGGAGGCAGGGCGAGCCCGGGGGCGGCAGCAGTGCCACCCCCGGGGGGGGGAGCGGGGTCGGAGCCGCACAAAACGGCACCGAGCCCCGGAAGTGCGCTGGCATTCGACTTCCGACTCGGAGTCCGGCAGCAGCTCCGGCAGCTCGGAAGAGCTGACGGAAGCCGGCTGGGACTCTGAGACGGAGGAAACAGAGCCAACGCAATTTAAAACAAAACCGAGTAAAGCTTTAAGCCGCACGGAAAAGCAGCCACAATACGAACCAGCCCAGTTTACCGACTGGGGAGAAATAAAAATAGCCTGCACTGAATGGTCCCCAGCCGGCACGGCAGCCCGCCGTGGCGCCTCCACCCCAAACACGCCCGAGAAGAGCCTGTTGGGGCTGCGGGAAGAAGGCGCACATCACCAAAGACTGCAGGTCCCAGCCCCAGGGAAACAGGAGAGAGAAGGGGAGTGCGGGCTGCACTCAGCCTCCTCCCGCCGTGAATGCAAGGCAGCCCATCTATGCCAACCCCCAGTGAGACGGGGTGCCCTTATACCCCATACCCCCACAGGAGGCAGCCAGCTTCGTACCCTCACCAGCAAATTTCGCAACACAGCCTGCGGTACCTTCGTACCCACTACCACCGCAAGCAGCGCCCGTGCCGCAGAGTCAGCAAGAGACGCCCCAGAACGGGACCCCTGGGTAGCCCTGGCCATGAAAATAGGAAAAGAGCCCCCGAAGGTGTGGGGGACGTGCTGCCTTTATGGCAGTCAGGACCCCCACGTCATAGGGCTTCAGTTTTAGGCAGACACAGGAGCACACTGCTCGATTTTTCCCCAAGCACTGTAGCCCCGACACTGGCAATGCAAAGAAGTCCCCCCAGTGAACGGAGTGAAAAAGCCGTCCCGAGCTTGGAAAAGCACCCAATTAGTAGCTATAACGCTTCATACAAAAAAGAAAAAAACACAACCCACCCCAAAACCTTGCCCCCAAAAGTCACCGACACCCCGGCTAGCCATACAGATGCCTTCCAGATAAGCTGCACAGCCAAGTCCGATCCAAACCCAAACTTTCGTATACTAAAAGCTACCTTTCTAACCCTAAACGAAACCAAACCGAACCTGACTAACTCCTGTTAGCTTTGTTATAATGTTAAACCCCCTTTCTACGAAGGCATTGCTTTAAACACCCCCTTCATTTACTCCACAGCCGATGCCCCCCACCAGTGCAGATGGGACACTCCCCGCAGAAGAATCACCCTGAGTCAAATCACAGGACAGGGCAAATGTTTTGGCAATGCAACTTTAGCAAAGCAAAAAAGCAACTTCTGCACTAAAGTTGTCAAGCCCAACAGAAAGACCAATAAGTAGGTGGTCCCATCCGCATCTAGAATGTGGGTTTGCCAGCGATCCGGAGTGAGTCCTTGTGTGTTCCTTGCCAAATTTAATGACTCTATCGACTTCTGTGTCCAAGTTCTGATTGTTCCTAAGGTCCTGTACCACTCAGATAAAGAAGTGTACCACCTTTTCAAAGAACCTGACAAACTCCACAAAAGAGAAATAATCACAGGTATAACTATCGCAATGCTGCTCGGCCTGAGAGCAGCTAGCACAGCCACGAGTGTCTCAGCCATCGCAACCCAACAGCACGGACTCTCTCAGCTACAAATGACCATCAACGAAGACCTGTAGAAGATCAAGAAATCCATCTCCTATCTAGAAAAATCAGTCTCTTTGCTTTCAGAAATAATTTTACAGAATAAGCGAGGACTAGACCTCTTGTTCATGCAACAAGAAGGACTGTGTGCAGCTTTAAAAGAGGAATGCTGCTTTTATACAGATCATACAGGAGTCGTTAAAAACTCCATGGCAGAACTCCAAGATAGACTGGCTCAGAGAAAGAGAGACAGGGAAACCCAGCAGAGCTAGTTCGAATCCTGGTTCAATCAATCACCTTAGCTCACCACTTTAATTTCCGCCCTGGTAGGTCCACTGGCAATACTGCTTTTAGCTGTTACCATAAGACCATGCCTGCTAAACAAGCTAGTCTCGTTTGTTCAGGCGCGTCTAGAACGGGCGAACATTCTGTTCGTGGGCCAGCAACAAATGCTGTAAACCAAAAACTGCGAACACAATCAGTTGCAAAAGCCTTCGAAACTCACCTTGCAAGAATTACTCAGGTTTACCAAACCCCTTTTTTCCTTACCAAGTTACAAGTTTGTACCTCACTCCAGTGCCTATATCTACAACTACCTCATTTTATTTATAAAAAGGAGGGGAGAGATGTAGTAGATAGGGACAGGCGAACGGAAGATTTCGGGATGTGACAGAAAGAAAGACCCCCATCCCCCTCTCACCCTGCAACATGTTATCCATTACCCCAAAGAATGTAACCACACCTAACCCAGTAGTTTTCCACTCCTGACTAACCCAAGAGACCCTGCCAACCCCCTCTGACGTAGCAGAGTCCCTGAAGACTATTTAAACCCATGAGATAAGATAATAAAGGCTTTTCGACCGTCCACCACATTGGTGTCCTGCGTGTGTCGTTAGCCCGAGTGGCCCAGGGGAGACTGGGCTGCCGTGCTGTTCCTTGCAACCAGGTCGCCCTTGCCTCCCATGAAGGCAACACTGCCCGGGCCCCTATTCCATCCTGTCCATGGACATGTCACCAGAGTATGGGATGTGACGGGATGGGATGGGATGGGATGGGATGGGATGGGATGGGATGGGATTGGGCCAAGCTGGCTGAAGGCACCGGCCTTGCAGCCTGGCTCTGCCACTCACCCTTCTGTGGTGGATGGAACAGCACCACCTCTTCAGTCTCCTGTGCTGGGGCAGCTGCAGGGTCACCTTCTTCCTCCTCCATCCAGGTCAGCTTGGGCACTCTCAGGGCTCCCTGCCCCATGTCACTGACTGGATTTCTGGCTACCCTCAGGAGAGATGCCTTGGAAAACTCTGGGGTACCAAGTCCCATGCTCTGCCCTCAAGGGCACCTGCAGAATTGAAGTCTCGGAAGGCCGCAGGTTACTGAGTCCTGTGGTCTGGCCTCGAGGTCAGCTGCAGGAATAATGCCTCAGAAAAGCTCTGGGTCGGACAGGAACGAGCGCGCTGTGCGGGGGCTCCTCACAGCACCGCTCTGTCCCGTCCTGTCCCTTCGCCTGCTCTGAGCTCTGTGGCGTGCTCTTGCCACTTCCAGCTCCTATGTCAGCATGTGTCACAAAGGGCCCTTGGACGCCGGGCTCCATTCCATGCTGCACCGTGTCAGCAAGGGCCCTTGGACGCCGGGCTCCATTCCATGCTGCATGTGTCACAAAGGGCCCTTGGAAACACTGCCCCTGCGCTGGGGCTGCCCCCTGCCCACCCAAAGTGGCCCAGGTTGGAAGGAATCCCTGGCCTCAAGTGTCTGAGACAGCCCAACAGGATCTTTAGGAAGGGCTCAAACCATCAGCAAATGCTGCCCTGCTCTGCGGGCTCAGGGCAGCAGAAGGAGCACCCAGGGCTGCCAACGCAGCCGCGCTGGGAAGGGCACAGGGCCTTCCACAGAAGCTGGCACGGCCTCCTCAGGACACGTCCCGGCTCGTGGCCATCCTAAACCCCCGAGTGTGACACGGACAAGGAACTGTGGGCCAGGGCAGGAATGCTGCTCTGAGCCCTGGGGCCCGGGGAGTGTTGACACCAGCAGGTGAGGCAGAGTCCCTGCCCAAGCAGACCTGCCAGCCCCTGAGCCCTGGCAGGGCTGGTGCCATCTCCTGCCCCAGAGACCTGTGCCCCTGGGGGCTTCTGTACCAGAGGGAGCCAAACCCACGGGCACTGGGGGCTGTGCTCCGGCATGCAGGGGCTGTTGGCAGGAACACCTGGAGCAACTGCTGGCAACAATGAGTAGATGGCAAAATGGTTAACCCTGCCCCGCAATAGAGATCTAAGTGGCCAATAGAGTACAGCTCTCCCCTCTTGTTCCTTGCAGCAGAATCAGGACCATGACCAAAAGCAGTCACAGATATTCTTTCTGGGCCCTATAAGCAAAGCTGTGCCAAACCACAGATGCTGCCTTCAAACAGACTCAAATTCCAGCCTAGACCTCTCACCTCCCAGACAACTCATTCTCCAACACACCTCCAACACCAACAGCCTGCAAACACCACACAGAAGCCCTCAACATCCCGCCAGGACCCCCAGCTGTTCCTGTCCCTGTCCCTGTCCCTGTCCTGGTCCCTGTCCCTGTCCCTGTCCCTGTTCCTGTCCCTGTCCCTGTCCCGGTCCCGGTCCCTGTCCCTGTCCCGGTCCCTTTCCCACCCTCCCACAGATGCCCTGGTTCCCTGACATGCCATGGGATGGCACTCAGGAGGATCTGCTCCAAGGCCTTCCCCGGCAGCAAGCTCAGGCTGCCAGGCCTATGGATCCTGGATCATCCTTCCCACCGAGCCTTCCATTGGCACGGCTCTTCCATTGGCACATCTGCGCTCAGCTGGGACTACTCTGCTCACCCAGGGCTCCTGGTAAAGGATGGAGAGCAGCCTGGCAAGCTCTTTCTCCAGCTCCCTCTGTGCTCTTGGGGAAGGCAGAACCTTCCACAGGAAAGCAAATGCTGCCACAAGGAGTGGGTGGCATCAGGCACCTCTGGGGAAGCCCCTCAGGAATGCTGTATCCTGAGGGAACACTGTTGGCCTTGACCTGTTGGCACCTGCAAAAGCTTCAAATCAGCTGCCTCAGCTCCCAGGGCCTCTCTTGGCCAGCATCCTGACGTGGATGCAGGACGGCTGCCAGGCACTGCTGGGACCCAGCGGGACAGGACCGGCTGTCTCGTGCCCACGCAGCAGCCCTGACACAGCCAGGGCCATCCCGAGAGCAGACAGACGCTCACGGGCCAGCAGAGAGGAGCAAGGAGCCCTGGGCTCCTCTCAGGGTATCTCAGCTGGGCTCGCTCCATAACACGCCCCCATTGGAAGGCCTGCTGATGCCCAGCTGCCAGAAATGCCTACCTTGTGCTCTCCAAGATGCACAGGGAGAGCCAGTGAGCAGGACACCTTGGCAGGCAAACCTTCCAAGCCTTTTGTGAGGCCAGGCACACACCAAGATCAGCCAAGACTCTCCACCACTCTGCCTGGCCCACCCAGCCCAGCTCTGTGCTGGCCCTGGGCCACAGCAGCTCCCAGCAAGCAGGAGGCAAATCTTGCCAAGAGTTGCAACACAGCAGACAGGGAAGATGTGAAAAGTGAGTGTGTAAAGGCCTTTTAATTCACAGCTCCCACAGAGAGCTTTGGGGCTCGTGGCTGGACAGAGATGGTTCTGCTCACCCCTCTGTCCAAAGGGGGGTAACACACGCTGCTGCAGGTGCTTGGGTTGGTCTCTGCAGGTCCAGGTGGATGCCAAACCTGCTCTTCACAGGCTTCTTCCTTGCCCTGCCCCTCTGCCAAGTTCTCTAAAAACCCCACAGCCCTGCCTTTGCCCTGTCTTTTGGGGGTAAGAAATGGATTCTGGAGCTTTGTGAAACCAAGCTCTGTCTCGTTTGTTCCTGGCACCGCAGCTGCACGCTCCCTGGACACCATGAACTCAACTTCTGGAGGATTTGTGGGTTCTGGGGGAATTTTGGGCAATGTTCTCCATCTCTTTGCACTCCAAAAGCCAAGAGGGATGAATTTGTCACCACAAACCCACTCAATCCCACTAAAAACAACTGAATTTTAACCTATAAAGGCACAATCCCACCTCAAATTGCATGTTCTGACCTCAAAAAAACTCAATCCCACACAAAGCTCACTTGATTCCACAGCTGCCAGGGTGAGATGGGGTTGGGAGGAGATTTGGAGAAGTGGGATCCCAGTTTGGAGTGGTGGGATGTATTTGATAGCGAATAAAACTTTCAGAGTTACTGATTTATGTCCCCTTCATTTTCAGTCAGTTCTGTTTCTAGAGTGGCTCCTTCTCAGCTGATTAAATTGCTATAAAAATATTTTTTTTTTAAATCAGCTGGCCCAAACAATCCAAAAACCAATATCCATATAAAACCACCCATCTGCAATTATATTTTTTTAAAACAACTTTAATTTTTTTAGAGTGTTTAAGGGTGTTTTTAAAGTTTATTGTTTGGTTAAATTGTATGAGACATTATAGTGGTGTTTGGTTTCGTGTTTAGTATATTTGTAGTATGAATTGTTTCACTAAGGTGTGTTCGATTGTATGTTTAGATTGGCCGGTGCTGCGAGAGGCGCTGGGCTCTGCCTGGCAACTGATGAGTCAGAGCCGTCCCGGGCGCTGATTGGCTGAAAATCGCCAGGCGGGACCAGCGCCGAGTTCCTGCCTGGGAACTGAATCGTCATCAACGCCGCGCGCTCTGATTGGCCAGGATCTGCTTCGGGGCGGGGCCGGGAGGAACTGGGGACCCCCAGGAGCCCCCCGGGTTTGGGGGTTTCCATCCCCCCTCGGCCCCCGGGGCGGCCTTGGGGCCACCCCAACACCCCAAAATGGGGAGGGTCCCCGGAGCCGCTTGGAAGCCCCAAAAATGGGCTGGAAGCGGCAGGAGCCGCCCCCAAAAGGGATTGAAGGGTCCGGTCCGGAAATGGCTCCGATCCGGATTGGGGCGGGCTGGGATTGAGGGAGGGTCCGGTCAGCGCCTGCGGAGGGGCTGGGATTGGGGAGGGGTCCGGGATTGAGGGGATGGGTCCATTCCGGGACTGGGGCAGGATCGCTCCCTGCGGGTGGGCTCCATTACTGAGTCAGGGTCTCTCCCCTTCCCGATCCCAATCCCGTTCCCTGATCCTGTTCCCGATCCCAATCCCATTCCCATTTCTCTTCCCGTTCCCGGGCCAGTTCCCGATCCCCATCTCATTCCCAACCCCATTACACTCCCACTCCCGATCCCGATCCCATTCCCGTTCCTGTTCTCGATCCCGATCCCAGCGCTGTTTCCAGGGAATGGCTCCTATCCCAACCCCGACCCCAAACCCGGGGGGTTAAACACTGGAGTCAAACACCCCAAATCCCAACACTGGGAGGGGAGAGGTCAAACATCCCCAAACCCAAACTCTGGGATGTCAACCTCCCCCCTGCCCCAAACCCCAAATTTTAGGATCAAACCCCCCAAATCCCAGATCCTGGGGTGTCAAACACTCCCCAAATCCCAAACGTTGGTGTTAAACCCTCCTGACCCATAATCCTGGGGTTCAAAACATTTGGTGTGTCCAACACCCCCAATTTCCAAAGTCTGGAGTCAAATACCCCCAAATCGTGATGGGTCAAACACCCCCAGCCCCCAAAGTTTGGGGTTAAAACACCCGATCCCCGACTCCTGGGGTTTGAAATATCTGGGCTGTCCAAACCTCCTCCTCTCCAAAGTTTGGGGTCAAACCCCTCAATTCCCAAACTTTGGGGTCAACCCCCCCCAATCCCAAACCCTGGGGTGTCAAATCCCCCTGATCTCCCTCACTTTGGGGTTAAATCCCCCAAAATCAGTTGGTCAATCCCCCCAGTTTCCAAATTTTTGGGTCTAAACCTCCAAACCCCAAATCCTGGGGGTTGAAACACCTGGGTTGTCCAATCACCCTGATCCCAACGTTTGGGGGTGAAACTCCCTGATCCCCAAATCATGGGAAAAAAAAAAAAAAAAAAAAAAAACCAAAATCCCAAACCCTGGGGTGTCGAACTCCCCCAGTTCCCAAAGTTTGGGGTCAAAAACTCCCAAACCCCGAGGTGTCAAACCTCCCTAAACCCCAAATTTTAGGATCAATCCTTCCAGTCCCCAGAGTTTGGGGTCATGACCCCCCATATCCACTCCAACCCTGGGGGACACAGTGGGGTTTGTTTGGGGTTATTTGGGGTTTGTTTGGGGTTATTTGGGGTTTGTTTGGGGTTATTTGGGGCAGCTCCAGGTGCAATGTCTGCAGAAAGACCCTGGGTACAACACCGGGAAAAAAAGGGGAATGGGTGGGAATTGGGGGATTCAGGATGGGGAAAGATCCTGGGTGGGAAAAGGGGATTTAGGGTGGACTGGGAAGGATTTGGGATGGGAAAAGGGGATTTGGGATGTGGAAAGGGGAACGAGGCGGGGAATTGGGGTGGAAAAGGGAGATTTTGGTATTGGAAAAGGGATTTGGGGACAGACAAAGGATGTGGGGACTAAAAAGGAGAATTTGTCATGGGAAAAGGAGGATTTAGGTTGGGAAAAGAAGGATTTAGGGTCAAAAAGACATTAGGGATAAAAAGTGATTTTGGAGTTAAAAAAAGGAGGATTTGGCATAAAAAATGAGGATTTGGGATAGAAAAGGAGGATGTAGGACAAAAAAAGGATTTAGGATAAAAAAGGGAGGATTTGGGCTGGGCTGAGCTGAATTTACCTGGGGGAGTGGGGGCGTGCAGGGAGTTTGGGGCAGGGTCAGGACCATTTTTGGGGCAGTTTTCTGAGATTTTGGAGTATTTTCTTGGGATTTGGCGGGAGGTCAATGAGATTTGGGTGCAGTTTTATGGGATTTAGGGTGTTTAGAGGAGGTTTTGAGGGATTTTCAGGTGTTCCTATAGGATTAGGGAGCACGTTTATGGGATTTCAGGGGTTTCTACAGGATTTTGGGGCACTTTGAGGTATTTCAGGGTATTTCTATGGGATTTTTATGTGGTCTGGAGGGACTGCAGGGTGTTTCCATGGGATTTTGGGGCAGCTTGAAGGCATTTGAGGTGTTTTGGGGCAGCTTTAGGGTATTCTGGTGCAGCTTTGAAGAATTTTGGGGTGGTTTGGAGGGATTTCAGGGCATTCCTCTGAGATTACAGGGTGGTTTGGAGGGATTTGGAGTGTTTGGGGGCACATTTTGGTTATTTAGGGGTGGGTTTGAGGCAGATTTTTAGGGATTTTGGGGTATTTCAGGCCCGTTTTTTGGGGGTTTGGGGTTATTTTGGTGGGGTTTGGGGTGTTCTGGGTCACTTTTTGGCGAAGGAGATCTCCATGGGTGGCTCTGGGTGATGCTGGAGCCCTGCAGGGCCTCGCGGGTGGCGCCCGCCTGCACCTCGGTGTCCAACTGCAGCGAGGCGATGTCGCGGCGCCCGGGCACCAGCGCAGCTCCTGGAACCCCGGGAACCTGGGATGGGAACGGGGCCAGGAGAGCCCGGAACACCCGGGAACCTTCCCCAGACACCCAGGAATGTTCCCCTAGAAACCTGGGAAACTTATCCCAGAAACCCAGGAATGTTCCCCAAAAAACCCCTGAATGCTCCCCAAAAAACCTGGGAATGTTCTCCCCAAATTCAGAAATGCTCTGAATCATTCCCCCAGAATTTCAGAAATGTTCTCCAAAGAAATCCAGAAATGTTCCCCCCAAAAAATCCTGGAACATTCCCAAAAATAGGAATTTCTGTTCCTCAGAAAATCCAGAAATATTCCTCCCCAAAAAATCCAAAACCAACCCCATTCCTCATCCAGAAACATTCCCCAAAAATACAGAAACGTTCCCAAAAATCCAGAAATTTCCCCCCCGCAAAATCCAGAACATTCCTCCAAAAATCCAGAAACATTCCCCCTCAAAAATATCCAGAAATCCCTCCCCAAAAAATCCGTAAGTCCTCACACAAAAATTCATAAATTCCCCCCCTAAAAATCCAGACATTCACAACCAAAAATCCAGAAATTTCCTCCCTAACAATCCAGAATATCCTCCCCCCCAATCCTGGTATTTTCCTCCAAAGATCCAGAAATTCCCCCTAAAATCCCAGACATTCACCCCCAAAATCCCGATATTTTCCCAAAACATCCAGCTCCAAGCCCCCCTCAGCCTCTCACCCCCAAGCCCCAAAATCCCGCAGTGCCCAAAGCCCGGCCGGAATGCCGGAATGCCGGGATTGCCCCAGATCTCCCTGGCTGAGGAGCAGGGGGAGCATCAGCTCCTGGGGCTGCTCAGGGAGCTGGGCAGGAACAGGATGTGCTTCGGGGCTTTGCCACAGCTGGGGGACACGGGAGACAAACCCCAAAAGCTGCCCCAGAGCTGCCCAAAGTCACTCTGGATACGCAACACAAAATCTGCCCAAAATCCCAAGAGAAAACACCAAAATCCCAACAAAATCCTGAGAAAAACCACAAAATACCCCACCAAAATAATAATAATAAAAAACTCACAAAAATGTCCCCAAAATCCCCCACAAAAATATCACCAAAATCCAACAAAAATCCTCAAATAAACACCCCAAATCCAACAAAAATCTCTCAAAATCCTCACAAAAAATCCCACCAAAAATACCATTAAAATCCCATAAAAATTCCACCATAGAATCCTTGAAAATGCCAGAAAATCCACACAAAATCCCAGGTAAATCTCCACAAAAATTCCACCCAAAAGCCCACAAAACTCACCCCAAAAATCACCCCAAGGCTCACAGAAATCCCTCACCCCCCCCCCCCGCAAATGCCACAGAAAATCCCTCAAAAGGTCACACTAAATTCCCATGAAAATCCCACAGAATCCACAAAAAAAATATCTGTACAAAAATGCCCCCAAAAATGCCCCAATCACACAAAATCCACACAAAATATCCCACCAAATCACCCAAAATATCCCTCCGAAATTTCCCCAAAATCCCCCCAAAATCCACTCCAAATCCACTCCAAAAATCCATACCAAAATCCCACCAAACCCCTCCAAATTCCACAAAAAATGCCCCCAAGTCCCTTCCCATCCCACCCAAAGCCCGAGGAAATGCACCCAAAAAATCCCCACAGAAACTTCCCTCAAAATCCCGGCCAAACCTCACAGAAGCAGCCCAGGAATCCCGCCCAGATCGCTCCGAGCGCCCGAATCGCCCGGAACAATCGCCGAGCCATCCCCGCCCGGCCCCGCGCTCCGGCCCCGCTCTCTGTGGGGCCGGGGCCTCTCCCCCCTTGGCTCTGCGCTGGTCCCGTTCGCGCTCCGCTCCCGCTCCCGCCCCACCAGCGCTCCCTGCCCTGGGCCGCGCTGGCCGAGCCCGGCCGGGCGCGCTGGATCCGCTGGGACGGCGCATCCCGGCCCCGGCCCCGGCCCCGCGGGGCTCCCGGGGCAGCTCCGGCCGGGATGCGGCACTGCCGCGGGGCTTTGGGCTTTCCCGGCGCTGCCCGGCGGCTCCCGGGATCTGCGGCTTCCCGGGATTCGGGGAGGCTCCAGAGGGGACCTGGGCTGGCTCCGGGGGGATTTGGGATCAGTCCGGGGGGAGCTGGGGACGGCTCAGGGGGTTTGGGGTTGTTCCCGAGGATTTTGGGGGCATCTGGGAGAGGTTCCAGTGGGGACCTGGGGCTTTCTGAGGGGTCTGGGGGAATTCTCAGGGGATCTGGGGAGGATTTGGGGTTTTCTGAGGGGTCTGGGGGAATTCTCAGGGATTTGGGGCAGTTCCAAGAAGGATTTTGGGGTTTTCCAAGGGATTTTCAAGAGTTCTGAGGGATTTGGGGAGGCTCCAGAAGGGATCTGGGGCAGTTCCAAGAGCAATCAGGGACGTTTTTGAGGGATTTTGGCAAGTCCTAGAAGGAATTTGGGAAATTCCAGCAGGATTTTGGGGGAATTCAGAGGAATTTAGGAGGTTCCAACAGGGATCTGGGGTCCTTCCCAGGGGATTCGGGGTGGATTTCTGTTTCTTCCCTGGATTTCAGGCTTTGTCCCAAAATTTCCTGTTTTCCCAAGGATTTGTGGATTTTCCCCTGGATTTGGATCTCACTGTGGGGTAGAAGGGGAAGGTTTGGGAGATTCAGGGTGAATTCCGAGGGATTCCTGGCTGGATTTGGGTGTTTCCCACAGGATTTTGGGTGGGTTCCCAACTGAATTTTGTGCTTTTTCCCCAGAATTTCGGGATTGTTCCCAAAATTTTGGTATTTTTCTGAAGATTGTGCTGTTACCACGGGTTTATCCCAGAAGGGGAAGCTCTGGGGAGTTTTAGGGTGGATTTTAGGGATAATTGAGGCTGGATTTGGGTTTTTTCCCAAGGATTTTGGAGATTTTCCCAGAATTTCAGGATTGTTCCCAAAATCTCAGGATTTCTACTCTGATTTCTCTCTCACCACGGGCTTGTGGTAGAAGGGGAAGCTTTGGGGGGCTCCTGGTTGGACTATGGGGATATTTGAGGCTGGATTTTGAGTTTTCCCCCCAGGAATTCAGGATTTCTCCCAGAATTTCAGGATTTTTTCCCAAAATGTCAGGATTTTCCCAGGGATTTGGATCTCACCATGGACTTGTCATAGAAGGGGAAGCTTTAGGAGGTTCCTGGTTGGATTTAGGGGGTGTTCCCAATTCGATTTCAGGGATTCTTGATGGGATTTTGGGGGGAATCCTGGTTGGGTTTGGTTTTTTACCCTCAGGATTTCGGGTTTTTTCCCTGAGAATTCCAGGATTTTCCCCCAGCATTTCTGTCTCACCACGGGCTTGTCATAGAAGGGGAAGCTTTGGGGTGATCGGGGTGCATTTGGAGGGATTCCAAGCTGGATTTTGGGGATATCTGAGGCCAGAGTTTGGCGGGTTTTCCCCAGAATTCCAGTTCTTTCCCCAGTGTCAGAACTCCCCCAGTCGCTGTCTCCCCACGGGTTGGCCGCAGGAGGGGAAGCCCTGCAGGGAGCGCAGGGCGTTGGTGGCGCTGCTCATCTCCCTGAAGGTGAGGAAGGCCTGGCCCCGCAGGCCGAGACTGCGCCGCACCAAAATGTCCAAAATCTGCCCAAACGGCGAGGAAACGGCGCAGAGGGACTTCTCCAGCTCGGGGACACCCAGGGGACAGCCTGAGCCCCTGGGGACAGGCACGGACACTCTCAGAGCCCCCAGGACCCCCCAGCCATCCCCGTCCTCCTTGGTGTCCCGGTTCAGGTGGTTGATGGAGATGCTGGGCTGGGGCCGGGGGTCCTGCACCGCCAGGGCCGGGACCCCTCTGTGGGGACAGGGGGGCTTCAGGGGCGTCTGGGGGCTGCGACCCCTTCACCCCCTGGCACCCCTTTAGGTGCCCCCAGAGCCCCAAATCCACCCAGACCCACCTAAACCCCCCAGGTACCCTCAGATCCCCCCACTTTACCCCAAATTGACCCCAGACCCACCTGAGACCGCCCAAATCCTATCAGACCCCCCCCAAATCCCCCTTACACACCTGAATCCTACCTAAACCCTATGAAATCCCCTCAGACCCCCCCAAATTCCCTCAGATCCCCTCTGAACCCCCCAGTTCCTCTCACAACCCCCCCAAAATCCCCTCAGACCCTCCAATGCCCCTCAGATCTTCCTAAACCCACCTGAGAACGCTCCAGACCCTCTCAAGCTCCCCCCTAAGCTCCCTAAAGCCCCTCAGACCCACCAAAGCCCCCTCAGACCCCCGCATTGCCCCCAAACCCACCGCACACCCCCTATTTCCCGTCAATCCCCCCAAAATCCCCAATTTCTCCCCAGACCCGCCCCAAACCCCCCCAGCTCCCCCCGGCCCCCCCTCAGCTCCTCCTCAGCCGCGCTCCCCTCACAGTTTCGCGCCTCCGCCACGCGCGCGGGCTCCCCAGCCAATAGCGGCGCGCCCCGTGCCAAACCGACCAATCAGCGCGCGGATCCTCTCAGCAGAGCCCGCCTCCCCGCGCCGCGGCAGCCAATCAGAGGGAGCCGGGAGCGGGCTCGGGCGGGCCCCGCGGGCGGCGCTGCCAGAGCGGGGGAGGCGCTGGGAGAGGCCGGAGCTGCGGGAGCGGCTGGGGCGGCGCCGCTGGGGAGGGGGGTCCGCACAGGGGCTGGGGCTGGGGGCTGGGGAGGGGCTGAGGGGATCGGGGCCTTTGGGGAGGGATCCGGGGGGAGTTTTGGGAGGGGTCTGGGGGGTCCTGGAGGGGTTTTCGGAGGGGTCTTGGGGGTCCTGGGGGAGGGGTCTTGGGGGGGGGTCTTATGAGGTCTGGGGTGGGTCCTCAGAGGTTTTGGGAAGGGTCTGGGGGGGTCCTGGAAGGGTCCTGGGTGGGGTCTTGGGAAGGGTCTGGGGGGGTCTCAGGGGACATCCTGGGCTGGGCTCGATTGGGGTCTGGGGGCTCTCAGGGGTCCTGGGCCAACCTTGGGGGTCTCTGGGGGGGTTTGAGTTCCTGGAGGGGGTCCTGGGGAGATTTGGGGGTCCCGGGGGGTCCCAGGCCCACCCTGAGCCGGGGTCTGGGGGTTTGGGGGAGCAGCACAACAGGGGTTCCCCTACCCCGATTTTGGGGGTCTCCCATGGTGCCCCCTCCCCAAAAAGCTCCGAGGGCCCCTGAAGTGGCTCCTGTTCCACTGGGCGGTGCCCCTGACCCAGGACAGCCCCCAGTGAGTCTGGCGGGCTCTGGGGGGGTTTGGGGGGATTTTGATGGCGTTTTTGGGATTTGGAGGATTTTGTTGGGAGTTTAGGGGGAATTATTAGGTTTTGGGAGAGAAATACTGGGTTTTAGAGGGGTTACAGGATTTTTCGGGGTTTTGTGGCTTTGGGGACATTGGATTTTGAGGGATCTTTTTTAGGGATTTGGGGATGTTGTTTTTTGGAAGGTTTATTGAAGTTTTTGGCAGTTTTTTTAATTTTGTGGGTTTCACTGGGATTTTATTGGATTCTTTGTGGTTTTGGAGAGTTTTATTGGCATTTTGGGGTGTTTAAGAAGAATTTTGGGGGGGCTTTGCAGTTGTCCCAGGGTGTGGGGAAGGGCTGAGAGGCACCAAAATCTCCTTTAAACCCCTGAAAGTCCCAATAAAACTCACAAAATCCCAATTAAATCTCACAAAAACCTCATTAGAACACCCCAGAATTCCAATAAAAGCCCACAAAATCCCAAATAAACCCCAAAAATCCCCCCCGAAAATGTACCCAAAACCACAAGAAAATCCCCCCAACACCCAAAGAAATCCTTGCAACACCCAAAAACCCCACAAAATCCCCCAAAATCCCACCACAAAAAAAAAAAAAAACCCAAACAAAACCAAAAACCAAATCCCCGAAGAATGCCATTAAGTCCCCCAAAAATTCCAGTAAAATGCCCAAAATCCCAGAGTTCCACAAAATATTTAGTTATTACAAAATACACACACCAGCACTGAGAGCTGCCCCCTCCACATACTCAGTTACACCAGAGCCAGGTTTTTTTTGGACAATGCCTCATTTACAATCCAATACATGTGGCTGGTCTGGAGATGGGCTGTCCCAAAAGGCGATTCTGGAACACCTGGGAGCTGCTCATGCTGGTAGCGACCCAAGATTGGGATCGCTGGAGTCCTCCGGGCTGATACATCTGAATGCCATGGTTCCCATAACCTCATCAGGAAAAACTGTCCACACCTGGACCTGGATTGTTCAACCCTGGCTCAGAGAAAAGAACTTTAGGAATATGTGTGACTCTGAATAGAAAGAAAAGGCAGATGACTAAAATCCTGGCCTCGGGCAGAAAATTTCCTATAAGAACTGCCGGGTCCAGGAGGGTGGTGTGTGTGTCCAGGGGAACCTCTGCCGAGAGGCTCCTTCCTGTCACACACCCAGCGCCGAACCCGGGCTCAGCACTGTCCTTTTCCTTGTGGCTGGCTCAGAGAGAATTAATTCCTAAATAAATTATATATTATTTCATTTTTAATTTGGCTGGACTAATTTTCATTTATAAAAGGGGAAAGGGGACTGTGGGGAGAGCAGAGAACAACAAATCACAATAACATAACTCTACATCAATAAAGCTTCTCTTAAGATACCCACAATATTCATCGCTTAATTGCAAGAGCAAATCATCTCATTATCTCTCTATTACAGTTTGGATGGAGACCAGAACTAATACCTTGCAAAAGGAAAAGAGGGTACAAAGGTCCCTGCGGTCCCCTGGCCTGGTAATCCAGCCAGTGGGGAAAGGAAGAGGGCAGCATGTGGCCAGGAGTTTAAAAGGAGGCTGTGTCCTCCAAAACTTTGAGAGAGAAAACCCCAGCAGCAGATGTTCCCATGGACTCTCTCCCTTTATTCAAATAAAGATGCAGGGCTCCTCTGGCTCCCTTATGGACACTGGCTTTTCACAGCGTGGTTTGTATGCACACCCGTTTCCTTGTATCAGAGTATCACCAGCCTGCAGTGACTCCCTGCCACTCTGGTCTGCAGGAGAAATGGAACTAATTTCCATTAAGGCCCTCCCAGAGGGAAGGAAGAGCACACCCAGAGGAGACAAGCAACCCCTGCAGGCATCCAAACTTCTGCACCAGATGCGAGTGAGTCGCAGAGGGGACGTAGTGGGTGCATTTCCCTCAGCCTTCTGCTGAGACTCAGCAGCCAGGGGCTTGCTCTGCACATGTGTGTTGGATAATACACCAAGTTTATTTTTTTTTCATTTCTCTAGTCAGGATTGTAATGGACAAATTCAATTGGGGAGGCCAATTATAGATAAATCAATTAACAAGAATTTATTTAGCAAGCGGTATTAAGCAAAAGAACAGCGCTGGGCAGCCGGGGAGTCTCTGCTCTGCCACGGCGCACCTTCCCCCTTTGACCTTTTTGTTTTTATAGTCCCTTTTTTTTTTCTGGTTGATGTGTTTTCTCCCTATGTACTCTTCGCTGGTGCAATTGGTTGCTGGGGGTCTTTTTTCTGCCTTTGGTGGTCATAGGAATGAAGGCTCCTCATCTTCCTTGCGGATGGTCCTTGGCCTAAAAGTTAACTTGTATATAATTAGTTACACAGTCTTCTATGCTAGTTGCATCTGCACAATTCTTAAGCAGAATACTTGCTGTTTACCCCCCTTTCTCCTTCTCCTCCCACATCTTGAGATTCCCTACTCCATTCAAATTCTTATCTCCTTTGATGCTCGTTTGATGAACAAAGACCTTTTTATTTATTACAATCCCTCCTTTTTCTCTTTACCAATTTGTTCATTAAAACACTTTAACTTTTGGTAGTTTAAGACCAGGATTTTATCTACTTTTGAATCTCTGGGCAATGCTTCGTACCTATCTCTAATAAGCATTAGATGAGCTGCCTCTAGTCTTCCTTTTATAATGACTATGATTTTATTAAAAATGCAAGGTTTGAAAGTTAAACTTAGTAACAACAATATTATGGGACCTGCAATCTCCCTGATACAGAATTTCTCCTTGAGTGCCATACTCCAGAATTTTGCACCTCTCAGGGTACCATGAGACCTTTAGAAATTTATCTGGATGGGTGACAGCCTAGGCGGTTGCTATGGCTTTACAGCCCTAATACTCACAGATATTCCCCAGGATAATTTCAATATCCGCCCCCCCAGGATTGGAAATAGGACACCAATAGGTAGCCCGGAGTTCAGGTTTACTCCATCTCCACATAGAGTTTACCAAGTCCTCATTAGTAACAAAAAAAATGGGAGCTACAGTGGTGGCATTATGCTTAACAACTTTCCCTTGGTCTATTTTGGTCAGAGTCCAACCAACCCCTACCAGTTGCTCTATAACCAGCAAACACCATCCCTACCTTTTAATTAGGGTCACTGCCTGCAGCTGCTGCTGGGGAAAACTGGGTGGTGTGCATAGTCCCCTTGACCAGGCCAGGTACAAGATATAACTAATATGCACAGAATTTGCCAGCAAGGGTGGAGTCCAAAGTGCCCCAGGGTTTGATTATCATTATCTCCCCATTCCCAGTGTTTGTTTTGACATGTTATTGCCGGGCTCACCTTTACCCTTGGGAGATCAGTATCCTTGAGGCAGTTCTTGAAATACCTTTGAATTGTCCCAGTCTGAGGGCTCTTTCCTCCACCGCTTCTTATCCTTCTACCTCGCTCACCGACTCGGTTGCTCCAAGCCGCGAGGCGCACCATCTTCTCGGCAGCAAGGATATTCTTCAGGAGGACCCTTACTCTGTTTTTGTTGCCTCTTTTTGAATGATTTCCAGATTTTATCCTTCACTTGTAGTGAGTCACACTGAATCCCAGGTAAAGTTTTCCAGCAATTCCCTTTTATAATTTGAACAATTAAGGGAATTGGTTCATTGGAGTGGAAACAACAATTTTCAGGTCTAGCCCCCTTAATAAACACTTCCCACCACTCTTGGGATTCCCTTGGTAGGGTCCCGTTCTCTTCTCCAATCGTTAGGACTGACTCTGTCAGTTCTAACTGATAGCACCTTTACAAATACCCCTAGGAGGAGTGCCTCTGTAACTATGGACCCACCACCGTTCCTGGCAAATTTTACAAATAGAGCATACAAAAAGGTAACAATTACAATCCTTATTTGTACAATATACTCTAAATCATTAGTTATCGGATATCCATAGTCCAATATCTCACTCTACCAGCTGGTTTGTACAATTCTTACTGAGTCCATTCAGTCCATTTAAATGTGACCTTAAGGTCCCCGGGCTGGCTGGTTATTCTCCAGGGCTCTTCGGCAGCAGCAGGAATCGGTCCCTTTATTCGGCTCACATGGGTCCATCCCTCCTCGGCGGTTCTGCCTGCAGTTTCTGTAGTTAGTAAAACAACACAGGGGCCTTCCCAATTTGGGGTTAGTGAGGTTTCTTTCTAGATTTCTTATTAACACCTTATCACCTGGATTTATATTGTGGATTGCTAGGTCTAAAGGAGGTTGTTGCACTAGTAACCCAGCTCTTCTAGGCCCTTCCCGAGCCTTCATAAGTTGCCTGACATATTGGTTAATTTGTTGATTACTTATTTCAGGGTGATCTATAGGAGAATCCATGTCATACGGCATCCCATAAAGCATTTCAAATGGAGAAATTCCAATATCAGTTCTGGGCTGAGTTCCTATATTCCTATATTCCTATATTCCAAGGCTAAAGGTAAACATTTTACCCAAGATAATTGTGTTTCATACATCAATTTAGTTAGTTGTTTTTTAATTTTCCCATTTACCCTTTCCACTTTACCTGAGCTTTGTGGATGCCAGGGAGTATGATATTGCCACTTTGTTCCTAGAGCTGTAACTACTTCTTTAATTATTTTGGAGGCAAAGTGTGGCCCTCTGTCAGAGTCTATTACTTCTGCTAGTCTTTAGCAGGGGATTATCTCTTCTAATAGTATTTTTACTACTGTTTGTGTAGTTGCCCTGGAGGTAGGGAATACCTCTACAAAGTGAGTCAAGTGATCTATTATCACCAATAAGTGCTTATACCTTCCTACTTTAGGCAAATCAGTAAAATCGATTTGAATGTGGGAAAACGGTCTATGTGCCAATTCCCGTCCCCCCATTTCCCACACCACTCAGGATTTCTCACACCTGGGTCTACTCCTGGGTCAGGGGTCTCTTCAGCCCCTCTAGAAATCTCAGCCCTCATTCTAGAGAGACTGCAGACTGTATAGAGAAAGCTTACCAGATTAAACACCAGGAAGATGGTCTCATTAACAGTCAGGGGAAACTGAACATTCTCTAATAGGGAGCTAAGAGATTCAGAGGAGAAGAAGGAAAGCAAAGGTTGAAAAGCCTCATCCCCTGCTTCCCCTCTAACAAACTAGCTGCACAACCATGACTATGAGCCATGCATTCCTGGAACAGACCTCAGCACCTTTATAAACCCCCTGCAAGCCATGACACCCAAGCCCAGCCCGATGGATATTCTGGTCAGTGCCCTTCTACTGCAAAAACTACATATTAGGGACCATACCAGAGCTATTCCTGGATAAAAAAATAAACCTAGGGACCAGAGAGGGATTAAGATCTCAGAAGACCCTAGGGACCAGAAACTCATGCAGGCCTCCACCCCAAGAGACACTATGAATTCAAACAACATAACCAGTAACTGCTCCATACCAAGACAAAGTAATTGGAACCAAAATATGATTACAACGGGGTTTTTTCCACTCTCTCAAGCCACAAGTTGGGCAGCAAAGTATTTGTCCTAGTTTAGGGCAAATTTTGGAGAAAACCTCTGAAAGGAGCCCTTAGAAAACAAACCCCACGGCCCATCCCCACCCACCTGGTTCGGGAAGAATTTTCTCTGAGAGAAATGGAAAAGAACCTGTTTATTTAACAAACAAAACCCTTCCCAGCACTAAAAAAATGAACAACATCAGATGACAACAAAACTTTCACCACTCTGAAGAGATGACAAATCCAGAAAGTCTCTCCTGGGAGTGGTCGCCCGGGTCTGGGCGCTGGGGATTGCTCTGGGCACTGCGGATGGCTGCTGCAGATCACAGAGCGCAGGCTCTCGGTGCTCCTCGGTGTTTCCCAGGTGCCACTCCGGAGCAGGTTGGAGTGATATTCAGGAAAGGGAAAGGAAAAAAAAACAGTTTAGGGAAGAAATTGGACTGCTTAGCTAAACTAACTAACATACAAAAGCAAAGGCAAAAGCAGAAGCAAGCAAGCAAAGGAAAGCCAGCAAGCAAAGCAAAACCAAGCCAGCCAGCACCAGCCTCATCTAGACAACAGACCATGGGGGAGGTGAGCCGGCTGGTAACAAGACAAAACAAACCTTCACTTTCTGAGTCAGTTCTGAAAGCACAGAACATAATATCAAACATAAACAGAACACACTATTGGGGATACAATCACCATAACGTCACCCTAGGACATTCCACCACTTATCTCCATATTGTCAAGATCATGTAAAAACTTCATCAAGTAAAAACTTCCATCTTTCACTTACTCATACACATTTCCTTCCATCTCACTTACTCAAATCTTCAACACTTACACATTTCTTTCTGTCTCATGTCTGTGTGTTTTCATGTACAGACACTGGCAATAACATCCAGCAAACAGTGATATTTGCATGAGTGTCACCCCACAATCAGATCTCCCTGAGGTACACATTGTGTTGCTCCATCTCTCTGCATTATCCACCATGTACAACCTGGTCCCTGAGCAAAGACAATCCCACGAATGAGTTTGTCTGTACTTGAGGCAGAATTGATCCACACTGTTTTACCTAACAAACCTCTGACATGTACCGCTGGGACTTTATCTCCATCTACTGTATTCAGGGACTCAGACTGGGCAGGACCTGCTTGATTGGTGGAAACTTGGCTGTTAACTAACCAGGTGGCCATTTCTAAATGTTGCTCCCAATTTTTGAAAGATCCCCCACCCAATGCTTTTAAGGTGGTTTTTAACACTTCATTGTACCTCTCCACTTTGCCTGCAGCTGGTGCATGGTAGGGCGCATGGTACACCCACTCAATGCCATGTTCCCTAGCCCAGGTGTTGATAAGGCTGTTCTTGAAATGAGTCCCATGGTCTGACTCAATCCTCTCAGGGGTACCATGCCTCCAAAGGACCTGCTTTTCAAGGCCCAGGATGGTGTTATGGGCTGTAGCATTAGACACAGGGTAGCTTTCCATCCATCCAGTGGTGGCTTCTACCATGGTGAGCACGTAGCACTTGCCTTGGCATGTCTGGGGCAGTGTGATGTAGTCAATCTGCCAGGCCTCCCCATACTTGTACTTATACCCCCGCCCACCATACCAGAGGGGCTTCACCTGCTTGGCCTGTTTGATGGCAGCACATGTCTCACAGTCATGGATCACCTGAGAAATATTGTCCATGGTTAGATCCACCCCTCAGTCTCATGCCCACTTGTAGGTGGCATCTCTGCCCTGATGACCTGAGGCATCACGGGCCCATCATGCTAGGAACAACTCCCCCTTGTGTTCCCAATCGAGGTCTATCTTTGATACCCCTATCTTTGCAGCCTGATCTACCTGCTGATTGTTTTGCTGCTCTTCATTAGCTCTGCTTCTGGGGACATGGACATCTACATGGCGAACCTTCACAGGTAACTTCTCTACCCAGGTACCCATATCTTTCCACTCTTCCGCAGCCCAAAGTGGTTTTCCTCTACACTGCCAGTTAGCCTCTTTCCACCTCTCCAGCCACTCCCACATAGCATTAGCTACTATCCATGAATCAGTGTAGAGGTAGAGCTTTGGCCACTTCTCGTTTCCTGCAATGTCTAGGGCCAGTTGAACAGCTTTGAGTTCAGCAAGCTGGCTTGATCCACCTTCTCTTTCAGTGGCCTCTGCAACCCGTTGTGTGGGACTCCATACAGCTGCTTTCCACTTCTGATTCATCTCTACGATGCGACAAGAACTGTCAGTGAATAGAGCCTAATGTGTTTCCTCTGCTGGCAGTTGGTTGTATGGTGGAGCTTCTTCAGCCTGTGTCACTGGTTCTTCTTCTTCATCTGTGACACCAAAACTTTCACCTTTGGGCCAATTTGTAATTAATTCCAAAATCCCAGGGCGATTCAGTTTACAAATATGGGCACGCTGCATGATGAGAGCAATCCACTTGCTCCGTGGAGCTCTGGTGGCATGGTGGGTGGAGGGAACCTTTGCTTTGAACATCCAGCCCAGTACTGGTAGTCGGGGTGCCAGGAGAAGTTGTGCTTCTGTACCAATCACCTCTGAGGCAGCCTGGACTCCCTCGTAAGCGGTCAAGATTTCCTTCTCTGTTGGGGTGTAGTTGGCTTCAGATCCTCTGCAGCTCCAACTCCAAAGTCCCAGTGGTCGGCCTCGAGTCTCATCAGGCACCTTCTGCCAAAGGCTCCAGGACAGACCATGGTTCCTGGCTGCAGAGTAGAGCACATTCTTCACATCTGGTCCTGTCCTGACTGGGCCAAGAGCTACTGCATGAGCAATTTCCTGCTTTATCTGGGCGAAAGCTTTCTGCTGTACAGGCCCCAGTGGAAATCGTTTTTCTTGTGGGTGACCATGTAGAGAGGGCTCAAGATGTGGCTGTACTTGGGAATGTGCATTCTCCAAAAACCTGTAGCATCTAGGAAAGCTTGTGTTTCCTTCTTGCTGGTCGGTGGAGCCATCACATTGATCTTTTTGATGACCTCAGAGGGAATCTGACGCCATCCATCTTGCAACTTTACTCCCAGGAATTGGATCTCTTGGGCAGGTCCTTTGACTTTGCTCTTCTTGATGGCAAAGCTGGCTTCCAGCAGAATCTGGATGATACTCTCTCCTTCCTCAAATACTTCCATTGCCGTGTTGCCCCACACAATGATGCCATCGATGTACTGCAGGTGCTCTGGAGCTTCACCCTTTTCCAGTGCAGCCTGGATCAGTCCATGGCAGATGGTGGGGCTGTGCTTCCACCCTGGGGCAGTCGGTTCCAGGGGCACTGCACACCCCACCAGGTGAAAGCAAACTGAGGCCTGCCCTTTGCTGCCAGAGGAATGGAGAAAAACACTTTGGCAATGTCATCCATGGCATACCACTTTGCTGCCTTGGACTCCAGCTCGTGCTGGAGTTCCAGCATGTCCGGCACAGCAGCGGTCAGCAGTGGAGTCACTTCATTCAAGTCCACAGTCAATCTCCATTCTCTGTCAGAAAAGTGGGGCTCGCACAGGCCAAATGGGGCTGTTGAAGGGTGAGTGGGTTTTGCTGACCACCCCTTGGCTCTCCAGCTCATGGATCATGGATCATTCCAATTCATGTAGATGGGGATCCCAGCACCTTGATTTGTCTGATACTGCCAGTCGTGCACTGTTGAAGTAGCAATTGGTACTTGTTGCTCTTCCACCCTTAGGAGTCCTACTGCAGATGGGTTTTCTGGTGGTCCAGGCAAGGTGTTCAATTGCTTAATGTCCTCTGCCTCTGCAGCAGCTATGCCAAAAGCCCACCTGAGTCCCTTTGGGTCTCTGTAACATCCGTTCCGGAGGAAGTCTATGCCCAGAATACACAGGGCCTCTGGGCTGCTCACAATGGATGTTTGTGCTGCTCCTTCCCAGTCAGGCTCACCTCGGCTCCCACCAGGGTCAGTTGCTGTGATTCCCCTGTCACCCCGGCAATGGAAACAGGTTCTGCCCCCACATGTCCCGATGGCATTAGGGTACATTGCACATGAGTATCAGCTAAGGCTTTATATTTTTGTGGTTCTGATGTGCCAGGCCATCGGATCCACACCATCCAGAAGATCCAGTTTTCCAGTGCCTCTTCCTGGCTAGAGGCAGGGCCCCTCTAACCCTGGTTATTATTTCTTTCCTGGCCGTACATGGTAGAGGTACCTTCAAGGGGATCTGACAGATCATACCCAGGAGCTTGGTCATGGGAGGCTGAGGCTACCTTCACTTTACTGGAATTCCCTTGGTTAGTGTTTCCCTCCTTGAGTGGATGCGCCCGCGCTGCCAGGACAGAAGTGGGTTTCCCATCCCACCTTTCTGTGTCTTCCCCATGGTCGCACAGAAAGAATCACAGGCCAGCCCATGGGCTGTACCCTCTCTCGCTAGCTGGGGGATGTTGGGCTCTAACTTTGGGGCCTGTGACTTGCATGGGTGCTGCTCTGATCTTCCTCACTGTCCTGGTTCAGGGAAAATTTGGGAAAGAAACTCCAAAGGGGTTCCTCTAGGAAACAGATTCAATCGGCACCTCTCCCCAACTGGTTCAGGAAAAAATACCCCTTTGGTGGAAAATGGAAAAAACTCTTTATTAAGCAAGAAAATCTAAAGAATATTAAACAATAAAACTTCTTGCTGCTCCAAAAGAGAGATGAGCTCAGAAAGTCCCCTCCCTGGGCTGCAGTTTGGCTCACTTAGTCTCTTATCAGTCCCTCCGGCACTGGAAATGCTGCGGCCCAGGCTGGGCCTGGTGGGCCACAGGTGTGAGCTGCTGTTGCTCTTCTGTGTGCTGAGTCCAGAGCAGGTTTGAGCAGGTCTGAAGAAAAGGAAAAGCCACAGTCCAGGGAACTTCTTTGCCTCAGCTAGCTAAAACTAACTAAAAGCAAAGGACAGCTCTGGTAAGTGAGCCGATGCAGGGTATTTTCCTGGCAGGTGGGTTTAGTCTCCACAAGCTGTTGCCCAAGCATGCGGAGACCACAGGGAACCCTCCTGATCCAAGGGGATCTTCACCATCACTCCCTTGGATCCTCACTCTTCCCCAAAAGGTTGGGGCAACCCCTGAGGGTACCCTCCACTCATCAGGAGGGTGCTTTTCTAGTCTCTTTCTTACCCAAAGCTGGGCTCTCCCCCAAAAGGCTGGGGTATCCCATGAGGGCTGAGAGAGTAGAAAAGACAAGAATAGGGCAGCAATTTTCCATCAAACAATGACACGTTTATAAGAATAGGGGAGAATCTAATATTTTGCAAGAAGTTCCTGACATCCATGCACCTTGTTGAAATCCAGCTGCGTCGGGCTCCTCCCCTGTAAGTTCCCCTGTGGCTTCTGTGAAGCTCCCTGTACCCTCTGTCCCTTGGACTTCCCAAAACCCTACCCTATCCTCCCTTGGGGATGGTGTTGGCCACAGCACCCCAAGCGTCCCGCCGGACACTGTTCAGAGCTCTTGAGGGAACTGCAGTGCACCCGGCACTCCTTTCCAAGGTGGCGCTGGCCACGCTGCTTGGAACCCCCTTTCCTGCCTTGACCTTTCTTCTCCAGCCCCAAGTTTCCCTCCAGCCCCCCCCCCCCTTCTGCAGAGGCCCCTGCACGAATCGCCTGTGGGGGCCAGTGCCCTTTGTTGGAAGGTGGTGTTGGACCATCCCCATTTCTTATTGCGGCTCCTCCTCTGGGGGGAGGATCGCCTATGGGGCCTCCCATCAGGGGACCCTCCTTCTTGGGAGATCACCCTCTTTTATGGAGGGACCTCTTCAGAGGAAGGTGGAGCTGGAAACCCGCACCTGGAATCCTCCATTTTGTCTCTCCCTAGGATGGCGGCGCCCAGGTCCGTCCCCTTACCGATACCCCATAACACTTGTGGCAGTCACCAAAGTAATCAGATTTCGTCTTATGAACTGAATCAATTATGAATTCAATTGGTATTTAATTTTTGGAAGAATCTCCCCAAAGCCCTTGACCCTTCGTAGCCTTTGTGGAAACTGTTCAAGATAATTAACCTACAAGCTTCCACAGTTGGGATAAATGAAAAAGGGAACCAAAAAGAACAGTTTAAAACATGTTTTAAGTATAGAAAAAAGAGACATGAGCCAAGTGTTTGCCCATCAAAGTCAAAAATTTGATTCACCTGTAAAAAGAAAGATCACAGAAGAAAAACTGTCCAAATTACAAAAAAAACCCTACTATCATCATAATGAAAATAAAAATAAACAATTGAATGAATATAAGAACAAAATTATTCAAGAGTGACTGCCCAAGTTCCCCATCTATTTCCTTAATTATACCCTGCCAAATGTTCCTTTTAATTTCAATATTGTCTTAAAGTTTTCACAGTATGCTTTGGAAAAAGAGTCCATTAATTTACCCGTAGGCTTTATTTAAACTTCATGATATTTGTTGATTTTTCTTTAACCATTTTCCCACATTTCCAACTAAATTTCTTGACTAAAAAAATGTTCATTATATTCTTGATACTTTAAAATAATCTGCTTGTTAAATTATATATTATAGAGAGAGGAATCATTCTGTCCAGTTAATACCCACAGTTGCATAAAATAACATGAGCAAGACCACATCTCCATTCACTGATCACATCCTACAAGAGGAGTGATCTCCAAAATCACTTTCAAACCCCAGAAAATGCAGATTCCTCGGAGATTCATGCTTCAAGCTCAGTCTTACTTCAAGATAATTCCACTGCAATTCCTCCCCCCGACCCTGATTCCGAATAGAATAACTTTGTACATTTTATATTAAATTTCTTATGCGAAGAAGATCCTTACCCCATGCGTTATGGTCACAAGTAGTTCATTTTTTCCTGATAATTTTTGAATTCTTTTCTGTTGCTGTAATAATTTGTCATATGCTAAAATCTGTTATATGATAGATTATGTATATGATATGTTACATAATAGATTCATAAATTTGTTTTGAACCCCAGAACTCTCCTCCGTTTTGTACAAAGAAACAGGGAGATGTTGTGGTGTGTTTTGCTTTGAATCCAAGGTTGCCCCCCGTTCTCCTGCCTAATCCACTTCCTTCCCAGTTGCCAATTTTCCCAAGCCCTTCCCTAACCTCCTCCCTTCCATGCTGTCAATCCTCCCTATCCCTACTCCTGTCTCTAGAGAGTTTGGTGTCTGTCTTGCTGTCCTCGATACCCCACTCCTTACTTTGTGTTATTTCCCTCCCCCCCATTTTCCCTGATAGGCTCATAGGCTATTTGCCCCACCTTATATTCCTCCCTTACCATATCTCACTGGTTCACTTTCCTACACCCGCCTCCTGAGTTGCTGTATAAAAACTTCTGTTCACCCCCCGCCAGTCTTGTCGGGGAGCCCAGGAATAAATCCATCTTGTTCTACACCAAGACCCGTGTCATCGCTGTCTGTCCCTGCGCCGGACCTGCCGATAGCTGGGAATTGCAGAGCTCGCAGGGGGACGGTCGCGCCCCTGCCGCAGCCGCCCAGCACGCCCCGCACAGCGCGCTGCAACACTCCTGGTTAGGTGGAGAAGTCCGAGCTGAGCGCAAAGGTGCAGATGGAACAGCCGTGCACCAAAATGCTCGGTGGGAAGGATGATCCAGGACCCATAGGCCTGGCAGCCTGAGCTTGCTCCAGGGGAAGGCCTTGGAGCAGATCCTCCCGAGTGCCATCCCACGGCACGTGCAGGGAACCAGGGCGTCTGTAGGCGGGTGGGAAACTCTGCAGAGGGACGGGGAGAGCTGGGGCTCCTGCAGGGTGTTGAGGGCTTCTGTGCGGGAGTTTGGGGGGGTTGGTGTTGGTGGGTGTTGGGGAAGCTTTCCTGAACTGAGGATTCTTACTTGACAGATTCTTCTGTGCCTTCGCTGCTAAGGGTTTTTTTGTGCTGAAGGCAATAACTTGAATGAGAAAATAATTTCAGCATGGAGTAAGAGCTTCTGACAGAGACCAAGTGTTGCCAGCAGTTGCTCCAGTTGTTCCTGCCAACAGCCCCTGCAGGCAGGAGCACAGCCCCCAGTGCACCTGGGCTTTGGCTCCCTCTGGCACAGAAGCCCCCCAGGGGCACAGGTCTCTGGGGCAGGAGATGGCACCAGCCCTGCCAGGGCTAAGGGCTGGCAGGTCTGCTTGGGCAGGGACTCTGCCTCACCTGCTGGTGTCAGCGTTCCCCGGGCCCCAGGGCTCAGAGCAGCATTCCTGCCCTGGCCCACAGTTCCTTGTCCGTGTCACACCCGCGGGATTGGGATGGCCACCAGCCAGGACGTGTCCCAAGGAGGCCGTGCCAGCTTCTGTGGAAGGCCCTGTGCCCTTCCCAGCGTGGCTGCATTGGCAGCCCTGGGGGCTCCTTCTGCTGCCCTGAGCCCACAGAGCAGGGCAGCGTTTGCTGATGGTCTGAGCCGTTCCTAAAGACTCTGTTAGTCTGTCTTGGACACTTGGGGTGAGGGATTCCTTCCAACCTGAGCCATTTTGGGTGGGCTGGGGGTGCCCCAGGGCAGGGGGCAGCATGTGCAGGGGCCCTTTGTGACACACTGCAGCATGGTCACTATGGCATGGAACAGCGTGTCAAAGGGCCCTTTGTGACACGTGGTGACATAGGAGCTGGTGGTGACAAGGCCACACCACAGTGCTCCGAGCACGTGACAGGACAGGACGGGACAGAGCAGTGCTGTGAGGAGCCCCCGCACAGCGCACTCATTCGTGTCTGACCCAGAGCTTTTCTGAGGTGTTATTCCTGCAGCTGACCTCGAGGCCAGACCACAGGACTTGCTGACCCGTGGCCTTCCCGAGGCTTCTCTTCTGCAGGTGCCCTCGAGGGCAGAGCGTGGGACTTGGTGCCCTGGAGGCATCTCCCATCCCTGCTGCCAGTGCCCTTGAGGCCAGAGCACAATCCTTGACAGAAATCTCCCGTACTTGTGGCAGGATCCCTCGAGACCGGACTGCAGGACTTGCTGTCCTGAGCCTTCCTGAGGCTTCTCTCTTGAAGGTGCCTTCCTGGCACAACTGCAAGACTTGCTGGCTCGGAGCTTTTCCGAGGCATCTCTCCTGCAAGTAGCCACAAATCCAGCAACTGACATGGAGCAGAGACCTCCAAGAGTGCCCAAGCTGGCCTGGGTGGAGGAAGAGGAAGAAGGCCCTGGACCTGCCCCTGCACACGAGACTGAAGAAGTGGTGCCATCCAAGCAGCTGCAGGAGGGTGAGTGGCAGAGCTGGGCTGCTGGGCTGCAGGGCTGGTGGCTGCAGCCAGCTTGGCCACATCCCATCCCATCCCATCCCATCCCATCCCATCCCATCCCATCCCATCCCATCCCATCCCATCCCATCCCATCCCATCCCCTGGGGCCGTGCCCATGGACAGGATGGAACAGGGGCCGGGCAGACACTCCACAGCCGTGCTCTGTGCCCTGGGCCATCGCGGGGCTGTCCCTGCCTGGGCAGCGCAGGGCTGGGCTGTGTTCTCCGGTCTCTCCTGCAGCCCCTCAGCTCGGGCTGCGCTCGCTCTTTGCCAGGTGCAGCCGTGCAGCGCACACGAGAGCAGAAACGCACCCATGGCCGCTTCCGCAGAACAGCGCAGGTACCTGCAGCCATCCCCACCTGGGCTGGGCCTGCATGCACCGCTCAGCCAAACACCAAGCTTGGAGCATTCCGTGGAACATCCCTGGCTTTCTGCCCTTCTCCTACAGCTGGTTTGCAAATTCATCAAGAGGATTCGGGAGGAAGAGACCGCCATGGGCACAGGGCTCAGAGCATATGCACCCATCTTCAAAACCAAGACCTCTGCTGCCCTGGCTGATATGCTGGTAGAGGAGGGGTTTTCCAATCCAAAGCAAGTAAGCAGTCTGTGGCCAGGGTTTGATCCTCCCAGAAATTGCTTGGCCTCCCAAGCCACGCCTGCTGCTCCATGGAAGCCTTTGAGGCCATGGCAGTGTGGTGGCAAGGGAAGCACTCCTCTGGAGGCTTTCCAAGTCTCCCCTGCCTTCTCCAGGTGCCGGCCATGGTGAGGTACATCCACCAGTGGCTCGAGGCCAACCAGTTTGCTGAGCACAGGCTGAACAGGACCCTGCTGGATCTCACCGAAGAACGGCCCGCTGACGTAGTAATGACACTCCTGCGTGTGGCCCCATCCTGTGACAGGTATGGGGCCCACCTGCCCAGAGGGCTCAGGGCTCCCCAGCCCATCAGCCTGCACCGCCTGTCCCAGGTGTCTGACCAACAGAGAGTCCCAGGGCCCTCTGGCTGCTCCCTCTGCCAGCCCTGGCATGTCAGCCCCTGAGCCTGCTGCCATGTTCCCTCGCTGCCCCTCAGGGGCCTGTCCCCACAGGGCTGGGCTGCCTGAGTGCAGCTGGTGAGGGGCAGTGGGCAGAGGCAGAGCTGGCAGCCAGCTCAGCTCCCCACTGCTGCCCAGGCCACGGTGCTGTGTCTCAGACCCTCCTGAGACGGAGCTCTGACCCCACAGAGCTGCTTTGACCATGTGGAAGAGCATCATGTGCTCGGTGAGGACTGCAGAACTGGCCATGCTCGTACTCCTGGATGTGCTGGGGAGCTGGCCAGAGCACAGCACGTGCACCTCCGATGGGGACAAATCGGGTGTCTTTGTCCTGGCTGTGAGTTTCTGCCTTTGCTGGCCCCAAGGCTATCTCTCCAGCAGTTCTCCATCCTCCCTTCCCCACGGCGTCTCCCTGCCTCAGGCGCTGGGCTGAAACCTGGCCTCGGGGCAGCTCCAGGGCCACCAGGCCCGGTGCTCCCCCTGCGTCTCTCCGGGCCTCTCCCTCCTGTGCTCGGCCCCTGCCACACGAACACCTCAGCACTGAGCCCTGTCTCAGGGGGCTTTGTCCTTTGCAGGCAACCGTGGTGATATGGAAGATCCTCCAGCTGCCCTGTGTCCCACATATGGTGACCGTCTATCTCCCCCACCTATTTGTGCATCTGCTCTTCCAAGTTCTCTTCAGCACTCTGGCTATGCCAGAGGAGGTCGATACCTTCTGGAAGGGATGCCAGCAGCAATATGGCCTTGCCACCAGCCCCAACAGGTGCTCCATGCCAGTCCTCCTGTCCTTGTCACATTCCTGGGCAGGAGCCAGTGCTCCCAGCGTGACCTGGCCTTTGCTCTGCACACAGGTTTGCAGTGCAGACCCTGAAGTCCCTGCTCTGCGAAATGCAGCACGAGGATGCGGTGGTGGCAATGGAACACAAGTGTGGCTGGGACAAGCTGCTGTGTGCTGACACCTACCACCATGCCGTGGGTCTGCTGGCCAAGTGAGATCCCCCTTCTCCCCGCTGCCTCTGACATTTGTGCTCTGTGCCTGGAGTGCCCCACACAGTCCCTGGGGCCATGGGCCAGAGGGCCTTGTCACCGAGGCACAGCCAAGCAGACTGGAAAAGGCTGGGAGAGGAGGGTGCCCACAAGGCGCCACCTCCCAAATAGCCCAGGGGCCCTTGCAGGATGCTGGGGAAAGACCAGACCTCTGTGAGTCAGTCCTGGGAGAGGTTTGTCCCCCTGGCCCACAGTCTTGGTTACTTTGTCTCCTGCCAGGGAGATGTCCTGTGTCTCCATCCCCTTGTGCTCCCGGATCGCTCGCTACCTGCTCCGGCTGCTCAGCGCACAGGAGCCACGCTGGGAGCTGCCCGCCTTGGCGTTCTTTGTGGAGGTGAGCCTGAGGGCCAGCGCTGCCTCGCTCAGCTGCCTCCCGGCTCTCTGCCCTCTCGTAGCTGCAGCTGCCTGGGACGGAGCCCGCGCCCTGTGCTGCTGCCTGGACTCAGCCCTGTACGGTTCTGGGCTCCTGCTGGCCGGTCCCCTGTCACTGCCCTGTGCCTTTCAGGTCCTCAAGTGCCTGGACATGAGTGAACGCGGTGCTGACAGAGTCCTGCAAGTCTTGTCAAGGCACCTGCGGAGCAGGTGCAGGGAGAAGCGTCACCTGGTGCTCAGGGCCCTTCTGGATCTCATCAATGATCCCTTGATGGTGAGAAGGGGGCAGGGGCTGAGGCTGTGCTTGGGAATGCAGTCGCTTGGGCTTGGCTGGGCTTTGGGCACTGGGCCAGCTGCTCCCAGCTCTCCTGCCTCCTGCTTCAGCTGCCCAAGTGCTTCGGAACAGCCCTTTGGCCTCTAGGCCGTGCGGCAGCAGGATGGCCTTTCACAAACTTGTGTTCCGCACAGAGCAAAAAAATGTGGAGCCTGACTGAAGGTCTTGTGGAGCTCCTGTGGGACGCAGATGGAGAGATAGTTAGCATGACAGCCACGCTCCTCAACTTTATCATCTTGGACAAGGACATGCTGATACCCAGCCCCATCGCACTGCAGCTGGTTGAGGCGCTCCTGCCACTCCTTGACCACGTAAGGCTCCCTGCCCCCAGCCATGGCCACTGGCTGCTGCCCGGACACTTTGTGCCCTGCAGATTTGCAGGCACCATGCTGAGCCCCATACAGCCAATGCTGAGGTCTTTTTCCTTCCCTTCATACAGGACAATGGCCAGGTGAAGCTGCTCTCCATAGTGCTCCTTGGAACACTGGTGACTCATCCACAGGACAAGGAAAAAGAGGCCCTGATGACACATGTGCACCAGAGCCTGCTGCCACTCTTCTTCCACTGCCATGATGAGAATCAGCGAGTGGCACAGGTGAGGACTCCTGGGCTGCTTCTGTTCCCCTGGGAGGGGCTGGGCTGGCCCTGCCCTGGTGCCTGGCGGGCTGCAGCCTCCTCCAGGCCCTGGCACAGGGACACAGGTCCTGCGCCCTGGGCTCTGGGGCCATCTCTGCATCTCTGCTGCTCTCCAGGCTTCGCAGGAAACACTGCTTGGTGCGGCCGAGTTCCTGAAGAGGAGTGAACTTCAAAAACTGGTGAAGAGCAAGAAGCTGTGGAAGTTCACCGAGTGGCTGGTAAGGAGGGCTGGGAAGCCACAGCCCCAGCCTGGAGCAGCCCCTGAGCGCGGTGCTCGGTGTGCGGGCTGGCAGCTGTGCCCCTGCCCGCTGCTGCAGCCCGAGGCCGCGCGGGCTCTGCTCCAGGCTCCTGCGGCCCCAGCCGGGTGCCCATGGAGCCCCGGCCCGGGGGGCTGCAGGGCGGCACCGCGACTCCCCGGGCAGCAGCCGGCCCTCTGCCCCTCCAGAGCCCGGCGCCGGCGGCTGCTGGCCGCGCCTCAGGGCTGTGCGGGCAGGGGAGGCCGGGGCTGGCATGGGGAGCGCCCGGCCCAGGGGCTGAGCCCGCGCCAACCCTTCCCTGCTGCCGCTCTCTGCAGCTGGCAGAGGACAGGAGCAGAGTGGCCGAGCACCTGCGCCGGGCCCTGCCCTACCTGCGGAACCTCCAGGAGCCCCTGCGAGAGGCGGCCGTCAGGTTCATGGGTGAGCCACGAGCCCGGGCTCCCTCCCCGCCCCGCCGCAGCTCGGCCCCAGCCCCGGCTGCTGCCCCGGCAGCGCCACCCGGGCCGGTGCCGCGGAGCCCCGCCTGCCCTGGGCGCTGCTGCCGCCCTCTCCAGCCGTGCCCTGGGGCGGCAGCGAGCGGCGAGGGCCCGGCCCGAGCCCTGCCGGGCCAGGAGGCCGTGTGGGCACAGGGCTGGCGGCGCTGCTGGCAGGGAGCTGTGCCCTGGGCTGACAGGCTCTGTGTTCCCAGGGACGGCCGGGCGGCACCTGAGGGGGAGGAATGAAGAGCTCCAGCTCATCTCTGAGGGTGAGCGAGGGCAGCGGGCTGCCAGCGGGGGCTGCCGGGGGAGCTGCGAGCCCTGCCCCGGCTGCGGAGGGCTCTGCTCCCTGTGCGGACCAGGGCCGGCGTGGGCAGAGCACACAGAGCTTTCAGGGCACCTGGGGGATTCGTGGCCAGCAGCTTCGGGCTGATCCAGCTGGTCCCTGCTTCCTGCTGGCCATGGCCAGAGCCGGCTGGAATGGCCCTGGCACAGAGTCCCCTCGGGTCCCCTCAGATGTGGGAACTCACCATGGCTCTGCTCCTCTCTCTTTCAGCCCTTGAAGGAATGGCAAATGACATCAGTGTCGCCATCAGAAGCCTGGCAGTTCAAACATTGTATGTCCTCCAGGCAGTAGAGCGAGCTCGATATTCCATCATCGACAACCTGCATGATCAGCTCTGCAGGGCATGGGGGAGACGGCCTCGTCTGTGGGGGCTCGGCTGGCTGCGCTGCTGGAGCTCTGCAGAGAGCTGATCCCTGAGGCTCTGTCTGCTGGGGCCACCCGAGCCAGCAGGAATGCTTCATTTATTCAAGATTGTTCTTTCCTTCTTTTTGTTTTTCTTTAGCATATAAATATAGAATGTGTTGTAATAAACAGACTCCCAGGATCTTTCTTTTGCTGCCCAGGCTCTGCAGGGCCTAGGGGAAGAGGGAGAAAAGGGTTCCTGGGCTCAGGCACCTGCCAAGGCATGCAGGGTTGCAGGGAAAATGGCCAGAAGCCCCTTGGCCTTTGGTGGCTCTGCTGAAGCCTTTGTGCTGCCCACAGAGCAGATGGGCAGGGGCTGGATCTGTAGGGATCTCTGTGAGAGCGGTGCCTGGAGATGGCCACAAGCCCTGTCCCAGGCAGGAAGCGCCATCCGTGTCCTCCTGCCCGTGTGTTGCTGGCTGGATTGCTGAGGGCTCCCAGGTGCCTCTTGGTGGGGCTCCTCTGGAGCTCCTGTGGGGCTGTGGCGCTGCTGCCGGGCAGGTTGGCCGGGCTGGGGAGACCCTGAGGGGACGGGACCACGAAGGGATGAGGGGCTGCGGAAGCCCTGACAGGACAAGGCAGTGGGAAGGCACAGGGGGGACACGTGAGGAAGTGGGTAACATTGGCTCAGGGAGGAAAGTGGGTTGGAGCCAAAGAGACCACTCACCCCGATGTTGGTGTGGCAAACAGAGCACGTTTATTCCCGAACCCTTCCTTCCAAAGGGCCTTTGAAATACCCAGTCTGGATGCTTTCACTGAAATAAATGGGCCAGGAGACCTGCTCCTTTTTAAGGCCTTTATTAATAGTGACCAGCTCTGGGTGGGGGCCCGTGGTGTCGTGCACACCACTGCTGCTCCCACTTGGCGACGCTGAGGAGGAGGAGATCGGGTCTGCTAGGCAGCAGAACCGGGGATTCCGTCCTCTTGGGCGTGCCCAGGAAGGCAATTTGCGGCTCATTGCCTGGGGTCCTGATTCCGCAGTCGCACTGTTTACATTAGGGCGGTGTTCCGGTTTGAAAGTAAAACCAGTGAGAGACTCTAAGTCAGAAATACAATTTATTGGGAAAAGGGGAAAAGGACAAAAATACATGCAATAATACAAAGGGAAAGGCTACTGACAAAGTCAGAATACAACCTGGCCAGCGTGCTGGTAGCAGTTTGAATTGGAGCAGCTGCAGTCCTCTTGGGATGGCAGATGTAGTTGCTGTGTTTTCTCAGAGAACCTGTGAAAAGGCTCTCCTCTGTCTAGAAATCTCCACTTTTATCCAGGTGGGAATGCCTAGCTCCTCCCCTTGGGCAGAGCATCTCACAATGGGTTATTATGAGTCACAAGGTGTGTCCTTAATTACCTCCTCCTCCTGGACAGTGTTATTTCTGAGTCATGTGGCCAGGCATTGATGGGGCCATTAACAGCAGATAAGGAAAACTGCCCCAAGGCAACTCCTACTCGGATAGTAATTGGAAAATTTTTTTTAAAATCTTGGACAGGTGGCATGTCGGCAGCTACTCCGCGGGTCTGGCAATGTCCGGGACCTCTTGACAATTGTCCGATCCGGTCCATGGCCCCGAATTTGGTGTGGCTCATTGTCCTTGGGGCTCTTTTCGGGATTTCGCGCTCGGTTCGCGATTTGCATATTACCAGAGACGGCGCGACCGCCATTTTGGGGAGCAGCGGCGGTAAAATCCCAGCGGTCACAAAGTGAAGGGCAAGCGGGGCAAGGGGGAATCAAAACAAGGGTGCACATAAGTCGATTTTAACGGGGTTTGAACAGTTAAGAGCATTTTAATTAACATTTTCAATATAAAACTGAATTTATTCATAACAGTCTGATCTCTGTGCCCCTTCAGATTCTGACCTGAGCAATGCCTGCAGCCTTGGGAGAGATGTGATGGGCCAGGCCCCTGTCAGTCAAACCAGGGCTGGTACATTCACCCCGTACAAGCCAGCCTGCACGGTGACACACGGCAACAGAGTGCGAGGCACAGCTCCGGGAGCTCCCCGTGAACCTCAGCTGTGGGACCACTGTCTGCCCCAAGCTTCAGGGGCTGCAGTGGGAGCCCGGCTGGGCTCTGCCCTGGGACCATCCTGCAGGGACAGCTGCAAACCACCTGCAGCTTTGGGAATGGCATTAGTGCCTATGGTGGGGGGGAAGCTGCAAGTCCTTGACTGCTGTCTTGTGTTGCTGAGAAGAGGAAGGACATCTCGGAACTGGGGATGCTGTATTTGAGGTCAAGCGGGCAACTTTGTGGTGCGGGAGCTGTGTGGGCCAAAAGGACCCAGGGGTGCCGGTCAAGAGCAGCTGAAGTTGGGCCAGCACCTGCCCAGGTGTACAAGAAGGCCAAGGATGCCCTGGCCTGTGTCAGCAGCAGTGGGGCTGCAGGAGCAGGGCAGTGACCATCCCCCTGGGCTGGGCAGCTCTGCGGCCATAGCTGGGAGTGCTGTGTCCACTTGTGGGCCCCTCTGAAGCAGAAAGTCCTTGAGGGGCTGGAGCATGTGCAGAGAAGGAAACGGGAGCTGGGGAAGGCTGTGGAGTGCAAGGCCAAGGAGGAGGTGCTGAGGGAGCTTTAGCCTGGAAAACGGGAGGCTCATGAGGGACCTTCAGATCCACAGATCCGTACATGACAGTGCTCACCACAAGGGCTGTTTCCCTGCCAAACATGTGTCACTTCATCCAAGTGCTTTAGCCACCTGAGGAGGGGACACTTCCAACTTGTAGTTTGTTGGTTTGCTAGGAGGAGAAGCCCCGCCCATTTTCTCTCTTTCCAGCAAGTAAAGAGTCTCCTGCACAACCTTTCCTGCCCTTTTCATGCACTGCATGGGATTCTGATCCAGTTTGAGTTTTCCTTTTCTGCCACAGCAGTAACAAAGTCTGTGCTGGCTATCTCCTGCTTTTCCATTTCAAAGCTTTCAAAAGCTAAAAGCCGCATTGTGCAGAGGCACCGTTGCTTGCTGATGGCAGCCAGGGAGGACTATCAAATTCATAGAGTTCATCAAATAGAGTTCTGTTGAGTTAGCCCATTTTAATATGGTCGGAGAGACTTAGAGTCCCATCGCTAACAAAGTCGCTGATTTCTCCTTGGAAGTGGTGTTTGTGGATGCGAGGAGGAACGAGGTCATAAATGAGAGGTAACGGCCTGTCCCTCATGCTTCTCTCTTGCCGCAGATGGCAGAAGGAACAGCGGTTTCTGCCCCAGCTCCCTCTGCTCCTGGAGAAGAGGCAAAAGACGGGCAAAATGAGCAAGACGACCACAAGCCGACAGCTGTGGCAGCAGCAGAGCCAGATGGTACGTGCTGTGTACGTCTGGTTATTTCTTTTCTGAGGGTCGGTGTATTGAGTGCAGCTGTCAGCATAGCTGTACCCAATGCTCCTCCTGAGTTTGGTGTCACAGGGCCATTTAGGACTCCCCAGAGGAAGTGCTGTGCTCCGAGGCAGCGAGAGTGCTCTGGGTGTTCCTGCTGCCTCTGGAGGCAGCTTGGACTGGCTTGGCTTTGCCTGAGATTTCCTCTCTGCTAAAGGCTGAAGCAGGGATTTTTCTTGCATCAGCAGAAGGCTGTGACCTAGCAAATCATCTAGGCAAGTCCTGCATGCTAGTGGCCAAACTGAAGAGATTTTTTAGCTTCCTTAATTCCCATTAGAATCCTGACTTCCAACCAGTCATCAGAGCTAAAAAAATCTTCACAGAAATTTACTGGTTTTGGAGTTTTGTCTTTTTGGTTGGGGATTTTTTTGGGGGTCGGGGCAGGGGGAGGTGTGGATGTGTGTGGTTTTGTTTTGGTTTTGTGGGGTTGGTTTTGGTTTTGTGCTTTTTGTGGGGTTTTTGGTTTTGTTTGTTTGTGGGTGGTTTTTTTGGTGGAATTGCTTTTTCTCCATCCTGAAGGAGCTCTTCTGTCCCACATGTCTTACTGATGTCATTTTTATGACATTTTTATGTTGCTACTACTACTACATCTACAGTTTATTTTTTAATGAGAATGCCATATTTTTGTCAATAAGAACTACTTTGAAAGAGCTTTGGTTTCAAGGACGAACAGAGAGCAGGAGGTGTTTTCCATGTGTCCCCAAAGGAAAAACAGCTACTTTTATAACAATCAGTATTTCATATCCTAGTTTTATACTTCTAAAGATGTGTCCAAGAGACACATCGAAGTGGCATGAATAGAAAAAACTGTACTGCAGGCATTTCTCAGGAGACAGCCTCCAGCCCAGCCATGGTATATTCCTCAGATCCATGGCACTTTTTCATACCTGATTTCCACTCTTTCCCATGACTGTTAGAATCCTACCCATTGGCCCAAGCCCTGCTCACATCCGTCTCTAGGAAAACACATCAAGTCCTCTGGGATTCTGCAGCACAGCCCAATGGATCTGCTTCTTGCCTATAGCAGCTGCCAGTGCTGAGCTCTCAGATAAGACCTGGTGGGGCTGAGAGCAGAGCCCAGTGGATTCTGTGTGTGCCATCCCCTGTTGGGACAAAAAGGGCATTGATCTGCACCTCGGTGAGTCTGATCTCAAAGCCCATCCTGTTGTGTCCTGAATGGGGGCAACAGTTTGTACGGGGCTCAGGCTGCCTGTGGCTTGTCAGTGCTCATGCTTGAGCTTTGCCAGCCTGGCTGTGGTAGCTGCCCTGTCCCTGAGGGTTGGTGGGACTGCAGGGGCTGGAGCCTTCCTTGGCCCCAAGAGGGGTGTCTGTGAGCTCAGCCTGCTCATAAAGGGTGAGGGTCCTGATGCTGAAGGCCCCGTTGGAATTGGTTAGAGCGTGAGCTGCTCTGGTTTACACATGGAAAAGCATTGTTTTGGCTGAAAGGTGGAGAAGATGTGCTCCTCTCCTGGGAGTGCATATCCCTGTGCTTTGTTTCCTGTCAAGAGAACTCTTCCAAGGACTGTACAAAATCAGTCTCTGTGCCAGCCATCTGCACTGCAGGGCTGCCTGTCTTGTTGCTGTTGTTGTTGCTGTTGTTGTTAACCAGCTGACCACCCCCAGACACTGGGGCTGCCTTTTCTATCTCCTGGAAGCTGGGATCTCTGCTTTAAAGTGAGCATCTTGCATTTTGTTTCCCTCAGGGAAAATGGTGAATGTGGAAAATCCCAAGATGAAATACACTGAACTGGATATATTGGCAAGGGGTGAGTCCAGCCACAGTTACTTCTACAAAACCATGGGCCAGGTGTTTTGCTGGTGTATCAGGTGTTTCACTGGAATATCTGTCCAGCGTGAAGTCAGGCCAGCTGCAAACGTGTTCAGATACTGGAGATAGATTGTCCAATGTATTCAGTACTGCTCAGAATTTGAGAGTGTGCTCAGAAAGCATTGTCAGAGACATCTCCATGCTGCCGAGGTCTTGCCTGCATCAAGGAACAGGACCTGGAAGATCTCCTTGTCTCTCAAGTGTGGGACAGCTCTGTGTTAACTTCTTTAGCATTTTTGTATGTCTCAAAATCACACTGCCATACTAATGAAAAAAGAAGAATCTTGCTTGCCTGAAAGAGCAAGCTACCCCCATCAAAGCTGTGAAATAACAGTTCTCAGGAACATTTCTTTCCCGTGGTTTGTGGAAGGAAATACTCCATGGTCAGGATAGGAATCACACAGTTTAGAAACTGAAACCCAAGATGAAAGAATAAATTCCATTTAGGGGCTGAGGCAGTAAACCCCAATGCTTCAGCAACTGGCCCAGGCACTGCCCATGCATTTGAGAGGAAAATGCATCATCTGCCTTCTGACAGAGCCCTCCTGCATCCTGCAAGTTTTAGGCATTTACAGCAGAGATCTCCTGTGTGGGCTGGCTTTCACTCTAAGAAATAAACAGCTTCTCTTTTCTCTGCTTCTCTTTTGTTTCTAGGACTTTTGGACATGTGGTTAGAGCACTCAACAAAGCCACAGGAGGAGAGGTAAATGTCAACAGCCCCCACAGACTCTGCTGCACTCGAGGGGCTTTCCCCTCTGGTGTGAGCAGCTGTGGCCAGAGCTTTGGGTAGAGCTGTGCTGAAAAGGCACAAGAAGCACAGACTGGTGCCAGCCTGCAAAACACATTTGGGACAGTCTTTGTCCTTCTGAGCTGCCAAAAAGAAGGCCCAGAGGGCAGCAGTTCATTTTGGAGAAGGATGTGCTCACTCGCTCTCAATGGCTAAAACAAAGGTGGTTCCTTAGAGAATCTCACTGCTCTTTGGGGCTACAGCTTCAGAGTCCTGAATTCGCATCTCTGCCTGCCAGCAAATGCATCTGAAAGTTACTGGTAGTTCCTTAGCCACCTGCAGTGCTGCACTTGGGAACTGCACATTGGGAGAGATCTGCAAGGCGTCCCTAAAAGCCATAGCCCAAGATGTATCCACAGAGGATTAAGGCATGGATTACTTCTTCTGAATCCCATACAAAGCAGCAGGGAGTGTGCTCAGAGGTTTGTGAGTGATAGCTGAGACACCACTGTTAGCAAGTGGACAAGGCAAAACCCCAGTGGCCCCGTGTCCTGTAACTGGCCCCAAGGGAGCAGAGCCATGGGCTGTTGCAATGTCAGTTCCAGTTACTGCAGTGCCTAATCCCGAGGCAGTTTGGCACAGCTCAGCTGCGTCATTGCAAAATCACTCGCTCCATGTGCCTTGTGGTCTCGTGCCACCAACTTCTCAAGTTACTGATTTTCAGTGTCATTTTAGGTGGCCATAAAGAAAATAAGACTTAAAGGATTGAAGAGGAAGCAAGTAACCGTTCATGAAATCAGTATCATGAAGAGGCATAGGAGTCCCAGTGTTGTGAATTATTTAGACAGGTGAATGGTCATGGTTTTATCCCATGAATTTGTGTTTACATACAGCAAACATGAGTGGTTAAAAACCCACTTTGGTCACTTTTAGAAAGTAGAGCTGTTAATTATTATGTATTAATATTTCTCTACTCATCTCCAATGTCTGAGAAGAGAGTGCATCTTGTCTGCATGAGTCTTCCCTGGCACGCATAGTTTGAAAATTATTCAGAAATTATTCAAAACCTGGGTCAGCTGTATCTTACTAAATTAATACCCTCTAAGTTCACTGCCTCCACATATTTTTGGGATTAATTTTTAAAAGTTTCTTAAATGCCGATGAACCATCCTAAAGTGGATTTCCCTTGGATTGTTGCCCCTCTTTTCCATTGCTATGCATGCCAGGAACACTAGGTGCTTATTTCCAGAAACACCATGCGTGACAGGCTTTTTATCTGGGCTGTTCCTAAACCACGCTTTTCGCTTACTGGCCATCTAGGACATCTCCTTTTTCACAGCTGTTCTTTTCTCCTTGAGACTGCACAGATTGCAAACAACGCACGCCGAGAGGGAATGTCTATTGCTTTGATTCTGCCTTTGTCTCCAAGGGACGTGAAAACAAGAATCACTCCCTGTCTTTTCCAAACAGCAATGTAGCCATGTATGTTCATCCCCATGCCCTTGTTTCCTTCTTTCAGCTACCTTCTGTGTGAGGAACTCTGGCTGGTCATGGAGTACATGGACGGAGGCACTCTGAGCAATGTCATCAGCAAGACCTGCCTGTGTGAAGGTGACATAGCATCCATCAGTCAGGGGGTCAGCAATCCCACCTGTGCTTCCAAGGGTTTGGGAAACAGGGGCTCAGAAGAGGAGAGGTTTCATGTATAAAGCTTTGCTTCTGCATTGTTAGTATGCTATGGGCAAGTAAAAGCATCTCCAGAGAAATGCCTGCCAGTGCCCTTGCACTCACTGTACTCTGTTCTTGTACTCTTATCTCCTGCTGTTGTATTCTCACTCTGCCTCTTGTATTTGCTGTTCTCCATCTTGCCTCCTTTAACTTTTGCCTCTCTTCACTTCATTCCTTGTTTGTAAAAGCAAAGCTGCTGGTAGCAGGATTTAAAATGAACAGCAAAGAAAAAAGGAGAGACTCATTTCTCTCAGTCCTCAGCTAAAAAGGACAGCAGTGCAGCCAAAATGCTCTTTGCTTCTGAGCACATCCCCTGCAGCAGCAGCAGTCATCCTGGCTGCTTTGCAGGGACAGTGTACAACAGCAGCAGGTGCTGTTGCTCTTTCAAAAGCTGACATGCCTTTCCTTAGAAAGGTCCTGCTCTGCAAGTGTTGGAGCAGCAACTCTTCCTCTCAATGGCCCTGCATTCTGCCATTGCTCGCCATTCCCCTGCAGAGAGCATCTTTTAGATTCTTTGTTTCTTTTCTTGTGCGATGAAATCACACCGCTAATTTTTGCCCTCCTGTTTGTGTTTTCTCTCTCAGTGCCTGCAAGGACTGGATTTTCTTCACTCAAACCACGGGATCCACCGAAATGTGCAGAGCAGCAACATCCTTTTTGGAACCGACGGCTCTGTCAAGCGGGGTCAGTATATCCTTGGTCAGGTGCAGCGTTCAGGGATGTGGGGATGGGGGGTGAGGGGCTGCTTTGAGTGACTGCCAGCTCCCCAAAAATGGTGCTGGTGGCAGTGCAGGGACCCCCGCTCTGAGCTGATGACACGGTTGCAACGTGCACAGACGTATGACAAGGAACAAGCAGCCACGAGTGGCATTGCTCTGTGTGTGTCCCTTCCAGAGGGAGGGAGTTACAAGTCTAAAGCTTCCAAAGAGCAAAAGCCACTGCTGAAGGCAGTGTAAAAAATGTGGGGATTTTTTAAGTCGCCAATACCATATTTCCTTGGCTAAAGTCCTGAAGAAACAGCGCAGGGACAGTTGTCCAGGACATTCCAACAGCATGTTCTCAAAGTTCTACTGGGGAATTCTTTTGCTCGATTTCCTAATTGCACAGAATTAAAATAAAACCAGTATTTTGCTTTCCCCTCAGCTGATTTTGGCATCTCTGTTGAGCTCGGCCCTGAGGAGAAGAGACTGCCCTCGGTAGCTGGGACTCCTTGGTGGATGGCGCCTGAAGTGGTGATGCGTAAACCATGTGGCCCCAAAGTGGACATATGGTCTTTTGGAATTGTGGGAATTGAAATGGTAGAACAAAAATTTCCTTACTGGAACCAAAGTCCTGCCATGGTAAGGAGCAAATACAGATCCCGCTTGTCTTTCTCACCTGCCCCGTGTTCTGCGTGACATTGGACAAGATCCCATTGCCATCTGCTGGAACTACTTCCACCTAAAAACGTCCCTGCAACACATCAGCATCTGGTGCAGTTTTGGCTGCATCAGTGTGGAACTCAAGCCTCACCACATGCAAACAAACCCCATTCTCAGGCAACACTTTCCTTTGGGTTATAAGCGGTTCCAGTTCTTTTGTCTGTGTAGATGACCCCAATAACAGGAAACAAGCATCTTAGAACTGGTGTTATCCTTCCAGAAATGAAGGAAAGAAACCCAAACCCAGCAAAGTTTCTAAAACAGTGGTTTCTAGAGAGGAACTTAACCCCCTTTGCAGTTTCTGCTACTGGGAAACATGCCTGAAACCTGGGCATGAGGCTTCAAGGCCACAGAGTCTCTTCTGCTTCTTGTGCAGTGTTGCTGAAACACTCAGTGACCGTTTTTCTCTCATAGGCCAAGCCACGTTCTCCACGTCACCAAGCCAGAGCTTGGTGAGAGGGAGAGCCTGCCAAAACCTCCTGTTTGTTTCCTGGCATTTTCTGGGATGGGCCTACCACTCATTGACTTGAGTAGGCAAATGAGCAGAAGGTGTCCAAAGGGGTGGCATTTCTCCTTTTTCTGAGCAGGAAAAGTTTTTCTTTTGTTGCATAAGAGAAGCTGAAATTTTAAGACTGCTGAGAGACAGAGCTGCAGGTGGCTCCTTTGTGCCCAAACAGGCATTTTCATCCCAATATATTTGTGCATGCAACTTAATGTGTCTGTGTTGAATATGAGATTGTAAATGTTTGTTTCTTTACCTGGGGATTAACTGATGGATTTCCTTTCTTTTCTTCCAATTACCATTGTTTTCAAGAACAGGACAAAAAACTTGATGAGTCTTGTTCTATGGCAACTGTGCTTAAGGGATCAACAAGCCCTGCAGAGATGCCTTTCATGTACTAATCCTTGGAATTAGTTAGTATAGCAAAGTCCCCCTTCCAAAAAGGCTGTCAAGCTGGTGTGAATCCTCAGAGAAGGAAATGTGCTTTTGCTGATGTAGCTCCCACTAACTAGGTCAGTCAATGAAATCGGCTGCCAAGGCAAGATTGGCAGGATGTTGGCAAAGCTGTGGTTGCATCAGAGTTTGGGTTTTTTGTTGGTAAAGTCATCCCTGGGTCTCTGCCAGGGCAGAAACTGCCACTGCAGAATGGAGGTTAAACAATGGGCTCTGGGAGAGCAGTTACAGATGGGAAAGAAGCAGGTGGAGCCTCGTGTTCCCTTTTTCTCCAGACTAAACTCCTGATAGCCACAGCAGGGACGTCACAGCTGCGGCAGCCCAAGCTCCTCTTGGCTTGGCTGCGTGACTTCCTGAGCTGCTGCCTGCAGAGAGATGAGGAGCGGCGCTGGTCTGCCAAGGAGCTGCTGCAGGTAAAATGCCAAGGGGCTGCAGGTGAAAGAGTGTCCGAGGGATGGGCTCCTCCTCCACTGAGGCCCGAGGCATCAGATGAGCCCCCTTCCTCCTCACCTCCTCCACTCTTGGTGCTCTTCAAATGAAAATGCTGAGGAGTGCGGGCTGGGCTGGGCTGGCAGGGCTCTGTAAAGTCCTGTGGTACAAGTGTCCTGCAATTAACAGGGACATCTTTAAAGAGATCAGGTTGCTCAGAGCCCTGTCCCACTGACCTGGAATGGTTCCAGGGATGGGGCACCTACAAGCTCTTGAGACAACCTGTGCCAGGGTGGCACCATGCTCCGACTATACAAGGTCTTCCTTAGACCTACTCTGATTAGATCCCCATTTTGTATAAAACTATTTGCCCACATTCTATTGTAACTGGCCCTGTTAAAAATGGTGTCCCCCACTTTCTTCAAAGCCATTCTGAAGTCTTGGAAAGCGGCAAGAAAGTCTCCCTGGGGCCCGTTCTTCAGAAAACTGAATAACTCCACCTCTCTGTGCATTTCCTGAGAGGACAGGTGCTCTGCTTTCTGACAGTTTCTGTTGCCCTGTTTTGGAACTTGGTGGTGTGTTCAGTTTTACCTAATGGCAAAAGAATTGAAGTAGAGCAATGCAGGGTACAGAGCCATGAAATGGTGGCGGAAGAACCCAAGGCTGCCAGTTCTGGCAGAGCAGTCTGGAGAGATTTGGCTGTGGGCAGGAGGGGCTGTGGGGCCTCACTGTGAGCCTCTGAGGGGCCCGGGTTTGTGCCCCCACCCCACCCTGAGAGGCTTCTGGCACACAAACAGGGACAGCTGAGAGGGACTTGTCCCAACCCCGTCTGCTGCCTGGCACGCTCAGGCAGAGGGGAACTGGTCCAGGCTGACTGCCAGGTTGTGTGGCAGAGAGATGCGGGGACGCTGTGCTCCAGGACGGTTTGGATGGACGGAGACAAGAGATCTCTGAAAGCTGCTCTGAGAATATCAGGTTTATTAGGGATGGTGAAAGGTCCTGCATGGAGCTGCCAGACGCAGCACGTGGCAGGGCCTGAGGGAGTGGGAGAGGGGAGAGACAAGGGGTAGAGAGAGACAAGAGGATGCTCCAGGAGAGGGTGGAAGTTCCAAGATGGGAGGAGTTCCAAGAGAAGAGGAGTTCCAAGAGAAGGGGAGTCCCAAGAGAGGGGAAATTCCAAGAGATGGGAAATTCCAAGAGGGCGTCTGGCTCCTCAGGGGCCCCTTATCAGGGGGCTTCAAGGTGGGCTGGAACAAGACTTAGGCCAATGGGGTCAAAGAGACCTGATGCTTCAGGGGAGGGTTACAGGCGTGGGATGAGCCATACATTTTGGGAGGTGAGATAGAACAGTCTATTTGACTTTTGGTCCTATCCGTAGGCAAGGGCATTGTTCAACCCGTAGGGGGGATTATTTTCATCCTGGCTGTACTATTGTAAATCTTTTGCCAGGCAATCATATTTATTCATCTTCCCCAACATCAAAATTTTAAAAACAGCAATGGTTTAGAGGATGTAATTGCTACTTCTTTAACTTCACTGGTGAAACTAACAGTCCATCAATTCACTCTTCTTATAAAGGAGAATGTACAAAAATTATTATTTACATGAACAGTGCATGAGAACTCTAGAAGAAAAATGTAAACATTAGGAGGCGGAGAAATTTTTTTAAATAAATTTAAAGCATTTAAAAGATCAGGGTGATATTACACAGCCTTCCTGTGTTTTCAAAAACACCTGTGATATCACACAGCCTTTTGTGATGTCACACAGACAGCTCTGTGATGTCACACAGCCTCTGTGATGTCACACAGACATTTCTGTGATGTCACACAGCCCCTGTGATATCACACAGCTCTCTGTGATGTCACACAGCCCCTGTGATGTCACACAGCTCTCTGTGATGTCACACAGACATTTCTGTGATGTCACACAGCCCCTCTGATGTCAGACAGCACCTGTGATTTCACACATCCCCTGTGATATCACACAGCTCTCTGTGATGTCACACAACCCCTGTGATGTCAAACTGTTGCACTAGGACACAAAGTAACTCACATATTCATATTAAGATTAAAAGAGCAAAAGGAAGTGGCTTTTAATTTTGATTTATGCAATACATGAAATTTTAAAAGCGGCAATGGATTGGAGGATGTAATTGCTACTTCTCTAACTTCTCTGGTTAAACTAACAGTCCATAAATTCTCGCTTCTTATAAAGAAGAATGATTCCATGGGGTCCAGCAGTGTCACAATAGACCCCAGGTTCCAGAAGGCCCTGCAGTGTCCTAATGGTCCCAATGATTCCATGGTGCCCCACAGTGTCACAATGGTCCCTTGGTTCCACGGTTCCTGTGCTGGTGCATTCCCCCCTCCCCTTCTCAGGCCGCCCTGCCAGATGAGAAATGCTCGCTGGCCTCGGCCTTGGCCAGCGGCCCCTGGGCTCAGCTCCTCTGGAGCTCAGCACAAACACGCTCTGCTCCAGGCACTGCTGCTGCCCAGCCAGATCCTGGCTGCTTTAGGAGCAGCCCTGGGAACTGTTTGTGTTCCCTCGGTGGCACAACATCCCTGTTCTCACCCTGCCAAAGAAAGCTGCTGATGCCAAGTGCGGCCAGGATGAAACATGGCTGGGACTGCAGCCCCTCTCTTGGGGCCCTACAAACAGCGCTCCAAAAGGAGCCTTGGAGCTCTCCTGGGCCAGCGACTCCCTCTGAGTGGGGCCTCTCCGAGCCGGGAACTCTCCCGTTTGCTGCACTCGGGGATCCCCAACAACGAGGGAGCCTGGGCCGATCCCCCCACTCCTCCAGGCTCAACCCTTCCCTGCTGGGGAGATGCCAAAGCATCCCCAGGGAGCATTTCCCTGCCCTCAGGGGAATTTCTCACAGGTGCCTTGCACTGACTCTCTGTGTCTGTGTGCACACAGGAGTGCCTGTACTGGGGAAATGTGGCAGAAATGCTGCTCCCTGACAGCTGAGCCAGTCAGGCCTGTAAGTGAGGTTAAATTATGAGGTCTAAGTTAAGTTAAATGCTTCGGGAGTTGTTGTTTTGAGAAGTTGTTATGTTTAATATAAGCTATAGGCTGAGTTAAATACTGTCACATATTATTCCTCTGTTAAATTGCTAAGTTGTAGGTTATAAGTTGGGTTAAATACTGTTAAGCTCTTCTCTTTTGCTAAATTGTGACTGTGAAACTATCATTTAAGGTTTAGATGTAAGTTAAGTCCTGTTAAGTTGGAGCTCTGTTAAGCTTTTAGGCCATATTCCTTTTATCCTTGCCTTCACTGCCCTTTTATCACACACAGACACATACAGAGACAGTTCTCAGTACATTTCTGGTTTGATTGCCTGGATTTGGTTTGGTTTTGTTGTTCCTTTGCTTCCTTGGTGTTCCTGAAGTGTCTAGTCAGGAGCAGAGTGACTCTTGCCAAGGAACTTTGTGCTGCTGTCACTTAATATTAAATATGGTTTTTGCTGGGGATTTTTTCAGCGCTCCCAAGCCCTCGTTGGTCACAGGGCGAAGGAGCCCTGGCCCAGGCTCTGGCCCTGGGGACACAGGGACAATGCCGGGGGGTCCCTGTCCCCCTGTCCCACCCCCACAGCCCCGGTCCTCGTCCCCGTGTCAGGCTCTGGGGTCGATCTCGTGGAACATCCTCTGGGGGAGGCTGCAGCGCCGGGGGCGGGGGGACCCGGGGGGACAGGGGACCCCGCTGTGCACGAGCAGCGTTGGACTTCTCTGGGGGAACTGGGGGGGGGAATGGGGCAGAGTGACCTCCCCAGTGACCTCACACAGCCCCAGTGATGTCACACAGCCCCAGTGATGTCACACAGCCCCAGTGATGTCACACAGCCTCTGTGACATCACACATCCCCTGTGATGTCAAACTGTTGCACTAGGACACAAAATAACTCACGCACTCATATTAACATTAAAAGAGTAAAAGGACGTAACTTTTTTTTTATTTATATAATATATGAAATTTACAAAGTGGCACTGGATTGGAGGACGAAATTGCTACTTCTCTAACTTATTCTCTCTTCTTATAAAAAAAATGCACAACAATTATTATTTACATGAACAGTGCATGACAACTCTAGAAGAAATACGTAAATCTTCAGAGGCAACGAAAACTTAAAAGAAGTTTAAAGCATTTAAAACAGCAGGGTGATATTACACAGCCTTCCTGTGATGTCACATGAGCATTTCTGTGATGTCACACAACTTCCTGCGATGTCACACAGATCCCTGCAATGTCGCATGAACATCTCTGTGACATCACACGGACATCTCTGTGATATCACACAAATCTCTGTGATGTCGCACCAACATCTCTCTGATGTCACACTGCCTCCTGTGATGTCACACAGCCTCTGAGATGTCTCACAGCCCCTGTGATGTCCCACAGGCATTTATATGATATCACACAACCTCCTGTGATGTCATCCAGGCATCTCTGTGATGTCATAATGACCCTGTGATGCCACACAGCTCTCTGTGATGTTGCACAGTCATTTCTGTGATGTCATTCTCTCTCTGTGATTTCACACACCCCTCTGTGATGTCACACATACATCTCTGTGATGTCACACTGCCCCTATGATGTCACACTGCTTCCTGTGATGTCACACAGCCCCTGTGATGTCATAGAGCAAACTCTATGATGCCACCCTTTGATGCCATACAGGAGTGCTGTGATGTCACAGAAGACTCCATGATGTCACTGTCACCCTGGAATGTCACAGTCTGTTCTGTGATGTCACAGCCTGCTCTATGATGTTACACAGCCACCTGGTGATGTCACAACCCTGTCTCCCATGCCACAGAGCCACCCTCGATGATGGCAGAGCCTGGTCTATTGAATCACACCATATTCTGTGACATCACAGCCAGCTCTCTCATGTCACAATTGCCTCAGTGATGTCACAAAACCCTCAAGAACTCAGTTACATTGAAACACTGAAGTTTCTTGTACTTTGAAAATATCCGTGTCATGGAAACAACTGAGACAGTGTCCCCAGGTTCCAGTCAGAGCAGAACACTGGAGGCACTGATGACAGCTGGGCACAAGCAAGGGAAAGGTGTCTCTGGTGCTGAGCAAACCTGGATGTGTTTCAGGAGTGCAAAGGGCCCAGGCCTGAGCCCCAGCCCCTGGCAAGGCAGATCCTGTCCCTCCCTCATTGCTCAGGGCTCTTCCCGGGATGGGCACTGGCATGTGGGGATGTGCAGTGCCAAGGGCAGGACCATGGGGCGGCCCCTGCCAGGCTGCTGAGCAGGGACAAGGAGGCACTGAGGCCCCAGGGCTGCAAGGGTCACTTGTCCCCTCGTGGCTCAGGCCCAGGGCCAGCAGCCATGGCCAAAGGGCTGCACAGGTTGGTTCTGTCAGGGCCTTGCAGCTGCTGCACATCCCTGAGCCCTCTGCAGCCCAGGCTGTCCCATGGTGTCCCTGCCCTGCGCCTCTGTCCCTGCAGGCTGTTGTCATCCCCCTTCACATGAGTCTTTTCTTTCTCTGGCTGTTCTCTGCCATGTCAAAGGATCCACCACCTCTGGAACCACCCTTCAGTCCCTCCCAGGGCTCTCCTCAGCTGTCCTCAGCCTCCACCCCACTGAGCACAGAGCTCCTGTGTCCTTCTAGAGTGGTCAAGTGCATGAAGCCAAGAGCACCTGGACAAGAGGGACAGTTCTTTTCTACAGGAAGGAAACCACAGAGCCCCAGGGTTTTGAAAGCACATGAGAAGCAGTCACCAGAGGCCAAGGCAGGCCAGACCTGTCTGTCCTTGCAGCTTTTGTCTGAAAGCAGCCTTTAGATATATGGGGAGCTGTTGCAGAATTTCTGAGAGAAAGAGGGCATGATTTATGTCTGGATTAAGAATTGAGCTACCCCTCAGACTAGGCCCCTGATAAGTGGCCTTGGTGGGGCCTAGGAGCCTTTGATGCAGTAGGAATTTAGTTGTGGCGCAGTTTAGAAATTATGTTAAAGTAACTACAACGTAATGAGCTATCTGAGTGTGAATTAGGGTAGAGTTGCAGTGTGAAAAGCCTGACCACCTTAAGGCAAAGGTAAACAATGTTAACTTGCCAATGAGAGTGCCTTTGTAAACTGTAAACTGTATGGAAGTGTATATAAACCACCATCTTTTCACTAATAAAGGGAGAACGTAGCTTTAACCATATTGGTTCGACCAATGTTCGTCCTGTCCAGCTTTCCTGTCTTATGAATACCCTGGCTTTGGGGAGTTTTGGGGGTGGAATTCCATTTCAGCCGTGGCTCCTGGAGTGGAATGACAGTTCTCCACAGGAAGGAAAGGGTGCAGTCCCAGTGTTTCAAAGGTTGATTAGAGGCAGCCCCAAGCAGGCCAGGGCCAGCCAGGCCTGTTGTCAGGTCCAAGGAAGGAATCCTTAGACAGACAGAATTTGGGAGGCCAAGCCCCACTGTTTTTTATGGGCATCTGGACGAGAAGGACAATTCTGTTCCACAGGAAGGAAAGTATGGAGCCCCAGTGTTTCAAAGGCAGATGAGAGCTGTTCCAAGGGAACTTGGACAGTCCTGGCAACTTCTGCCTGGGAGCTATCCTTGCATATAAGGAATTTTGGAGGTGGATTCTCAATTTTGCCATGGATGCCTGGATGTAAAATATGTTTTTTTTTCCATGGGAAGAGAAGCGCAAGCCCCCAGTGTTGTAAAGGCAGATGAGATGTGGCCCTCAAAAGGCCAAGGCCAGCCAGAGCTGTCTCTCCTGGCAGGTTTCGTATGGCAATAATCCTTGGATATAATCAAATTTAGAGGAAGAATCCTAATTTCAGCCATGAACCCCTGGGGAGAAAGACAGTTCTTTCCCACAGGAAGGAATGCATGAAACTCCAGGGGTTCAGGGGCTGATGAGAAGTGACCCACAACATGCCAAGGTCAGCTGGACCAGTCAGGCAGCCCCCAGCAGGCCCATCCAACCAGACCTGTTCCATGTTCTTGGATCCTTGGGGCCCTGCTGCATCACAATGGCCCCTTGGTTCCATCAGGCCCTGTAGGATCACAACAGATCTTTGGTTCCATGAAGCCCAGTGATATCACAATGGCCTCCTTGGCTCCACAGTGGCACAATGGCCCTTGCTTCCATGAGGCCTTGCAGTGTCACTATGGTTTCCTTGTTTCCGTGGGACTGTGCAAAGCCACAATGGCCAATGGTTCCATGAGGTTGCAGAGTCTCAAAATGGCCCCTTGGTTCTATTGGGTTCTTCAGGATCACAGTGGCCCCTTGGTTCCACCAGGTGTGGATGTGTTACACTGGCCCCTTGCTTCCATGGGGACCCGCAGTGTCACAGTGGCCCCTTGATCCATGAAACCTTGCAGTGTCACAGTGGTTGCCTTGGTTCTGTGAGGCCCTGTGGTGTCACAATGGCCCCTGGGTTCCTTGGGGACTTGGAGTCTCAGAATGGTCTCATTGGTTCCATGGAGCCCCACAGTGTCACAATGGTCTCTTTTGGTTCCACAGTGTCACACTGGCACCTTGGTTCCCTGAAGCCCTGAAGTACGGAATGGCCCCTTGGTTCCACTGGGCTTCACACTGTTCCACGAGTCCTCAGTGCCACGGAGCCCTGCAGTGTCACAGAGCTCTCCTGGGTTCCATGGTGTCACACAGGGTCACAAGGGCCGCTCAGTTCCACAAGGCCCCACAGTGTCACAAGGGCTCTTGCTCCCACGAGGCTGTGCCATGTCACAATGGTCTCATTGGTTCCACAAGACCCTGCAGTTCCACAATGGCCCCTGCAGTGTCACAATAGTCTCAGCGGGTTCCCTGCTGGTTCACAATGGCTCCTTGGTTCTGTGATGCCCCGTTGTGTAACAATGGTGCCCTGGGTTCCACAGGCAGAATGGCTCCATGGTCTCATGGAGCCCCACAGCCCCTTATGGAGCCCCACAGTGTCACTGTGATCCTCTTGATTCCATGAGGCCCTGCTGTGCTACAATGGCCCTTTGGCTATACAAGGTCCTGCTGTCTCACAATGGCCCCTTGGCTCCAGTGGGTCCTGAAGTGTCAGAATGGTCTCCATGGTTCCATGAGGCCACACAATGTCACAATGGACTTTTGGTTCCATGAGCTTTCATACTGCCAACAGCAGTCTCCTTGGTTCCCCAGTGTCACAAGGGACCCTTAGTTCTGTGAAGTTCAGTAGCATAACATGGACACCCTGATTCCATGAGGTTGTGTAGTGTCACAATGATCTCCTTGGTTCTGCAGCCCTGCTGTGGCTGCTGTGTAACAATGGACCTGTAGTACCATGAGGTTCCACAGTGTCACCATGGTCCCTTTGGTTGCACAGGGCCTTGCTGTGCCACAATGGCCCCTTGGTTCCATGAGGTTTGGTACTGTCAACAATGATCTTCTTGGTTCTGCAGTGTCACAATGGACCCTTGGTTTCATGACACCCCAAAGTGCCATAATGGTCTCCACAGTTCCTTGAGGCCCCACAGTGTCACAGTGGATCCTTGGTTTGATGGGCCCTCCTAGTGTCATAATGATCCCTAAATTCCATGGAGCCACACAGTGTCAGTACCGTCCCCTTGGCTCCATGAGGCTCAGCAATGTCCCAGTGCTCTCCATGATTCCATGAGTCCCCACAGAGTCACAATGGTCCCCGGGTCTCACAGGCCCCACATTATCACAATGGTCCCTTGGAGAAGCCATGCTATGATCTGATCTTCCTGACAGTCCTGGTGGAGGTGAGCCTGTTGGCCAGCGCTGCCTCGCTCAGCTGCCTCCCAGCTCTCTGCCCTCTCGCAGCCGCAGCTGCCTGGGACGGTGCCCACGCCCTGTGCTGCTGCCTGGTCCCCACCCTGTGCGGTTCTGGGCTCCTGCCGGCCGGGTCCCCTGTCACTGCCCTGTGCCTTTCAGGTCCTCGAGTGCCTGGACTTGAGTAAATGTCGTGGCAGCGCTCTGGAGACCATGTCAAGGTACCTCTGGAGTGAATGCTGTCACAGGCATTACCTGGCGCTCCGAGGCCTCGCGGTGCTCACCAAGGATCCTTGGATGGTGAGAAGGGGGCAGTGGCTGAAGCTGCGCTGGGCAAAGCAGCCCCTTGGGCTGGCAGGGCTTCAGGAGCTGAGGCAGCTGCTCCCAGCTCTCCTGCCTCACCTGCCCAGTGCTTTGGGACAGGACTGCGGCCATGCTGTGATGTCACACTGACCCTGTGAGGTCACACAGCTTTTTGCGATGTCACGCTGACATCACTGTGATGTCACACAGCTCTCTCTGATGTCACATGGACGTCTCTGTGATGCCACAGTGACAGCACTGTGATGTCACACAGCTTTTTGTGATGTCACACTGACAGCTCCGTGTCATCACACAGCTCTCTGTGATGTCACACTGACATCCTTGTGAAGGCACACAACCTCCATTTGATGTCACAGTGACATCTGTGTGATGTCACTCTGCCGTCTCAGTGACGTCACACAACACTCTGTGATGTCACATTGAGCTCTCTGTGATGTCACATGGACATTTCTGTGATGTCACACTGACCCTGTGAGGTCAGAAATCTTTTTGTGACATCAGACAGACATCTCTGTGATGTCACAGAGCTCAATGTGATGTCACACAGCCGCCTTTGATATCACACTGACATGTCTGTGATGTCATACCGTTCTCTGTGCCATCACACAGGTCTCTGTGATGTCACACAGCTCTCTGTGATGTCACATTGATGCCTCTGGTGATGTCACTGAACTGAGATGTCACACTGACATCTCTTTGAAGTCACCCTGAAATCTCTGTGATGTCCCAAAGCTCTCTGTGATATCACACTGACCCTGTGATGTCACACAGCTCTTTGTGATGTCACACTGACCTCTGTGTGACGTCACACAGCTCTCTGTGGTGTCACACGGACATCTCTCTGACATCACAATGATATCCCTGTGATATCATACAATCTTGTCCAAGATTAAAAAAAAAACGTTTTCCAATTCCCATCTGAGTAGGAGTTGCCTTGGGGTAGTTTTCCTTATCTGCTGTTAATGGCCCCATCAATGCCTGGCCACATGACTCAGAAATAACACTGTCCAGGAGGAGGAGGTAATTAAGGACACACCTTGTGACTCATAATAACCCATTGTGAGATGCTCTGCTCAAGGGGAGGAGCTAGGCATTCCCACCTGGATAAAAGTGGAGATTTCTAGACAGAGGAGAGCCTTTTCACAGGTTCTCTGAGAAAACACAGCAACTACATCTGCCATCCCAAGAGGACTGCAGCTACTCCAATTTGGACTGCTACCAGCACGCTGGCCAGGTTGTATTCTGACTTTGTCAGTAGCCTTTCCCTTTGTATTATTGCATGTATTTTTGTCCTTTTCCCCTTTTCCCAATAATTTGTATTTCTGACTTAGAGTCTCTCACTGGTTTTACTTTCAAACCGGAACACCACCCTAATGTAAACAGTGCGACTGCGGAATCAGGACCCCAGGCAATGAGCTGCAAATTGCCTTCCTGGGCACGCCCGAGAGGACGGAATCCCCGGTTCTGCTGCCTAGCAGACCCGATCTCCTCCTCCTCAGCGTCGCCAAGTGGGAGCAGCGGTGGTGTGCACGACCCCACGGGCCCCCACCCAGAGCTGGTCACTATTAATAAAGGCCTTAAAAAGGAGCAGGTCTCCTGGCCCATTTATTTCAGTGAAAGCATCCAGACTGGGTATTTCAAAGGCCCTTTGGAAGGAAGGGTTTGGGAATAAACGTGCTCTGTTTGCCACACCAACATCGGGGTGAGTGGTCTCTTTGGCTCCAACCCACTTTCCTCCCCAAGCCAATGTTACCCACTTCCTCACGTGTCCCCCCCGTGCCTTCCCACTGCCTTGTCCTGTCAGGGCTTCCGCAGCCCCTCATCCCTTCGTGGCCCCGTCCCCTCAGGGTCTCCCCAGCCCGGCCAACCTGCCCGGCAGCAGCGCCACAGCCCCACAGGAGCTCCAGAGGAGCCCCACCAAGAGGCACCTGGGAGCCCTCAGCAATCCAGCCAGCAACACACGGGCAGGAGGACACGGATGGTGGTTCCTGCCTGGGACAGGGCTTGTGGCCATCTCCAGGCACCGCTCTCACAGAGATCCCCACAGCTCCAGCCCCTGCCCTCTGCTCTGTGGGCAGCACGGAGGCTTCAGCAGAGCCACCAAAGGCCAAGGGGCTTCTGGCCATTTTCCCTGCAACCCTGCATGCCTTGGCAGGTGCCTGAGCCCAGGAACCCTTTTCTCCCTCTTCCCCTCGGCCCTGCAGAGCCTGGGCAGCCAAAGAAAGATCCTGGAAGTCTGTTTATTACAACACATTCTATATTTATATGCTAAAGAAAAACAAAAAGAAGGAAAGAACAATCTTGAATAAATGAAGCATTCCTGCGGGCTCAGGTGGCCCCAGCAGACAGAGCCTCAGGGATCAGCTCTCTGCAGAGCTCCAGCAGCGCAGCCAGCCGAGCCCCCACAGACGAGGCCATCTCCCCCATGCCCTGCAGAGCCGATCATGCAGGTTGTCGATGATGGAATATCGAGCTCGCTCTACTGCCTGGAGGACATACAATGTTTGAACTGCCAGGCTTCTGATGGCGACACTGATGTCATTTGCCATTCCTTCAAGGGCTGAAAGAGAGAGGAGCAGAGCCATGGTCAGTTCCCACATCTGAGGGGACCCGAGGGGACTCTGTGCCAGGGCCATTCCAGCCGGCTCTGGCCATGTCCAGCAGGGAGCAGGGACCAGCTGGATCAGCCCGAAGCTGCTGGCCACGAATCCCCCAGGTGCCCTGAAAGCTCTGTGTGCTCTGCCCACGCCGGCCCTGGTCCGCACAGGGAGCAGAGCCCTCCGCAGCCGGGGCAGGGCTCGCAGCTCCCCCGGCAGCCCCCGCTGGCAGCCCGCTGCCCTCGCTCACCCTCAGAGATGATCTGGAGCTCTTCATTCCTCCCCCTCAGGTGCCGCCCGGCCGTCCCTGGGAACACAGAGCCTGTCAGCCCAGGGCACAGCTCCCTGCCAGCGGCGCCGCCAGCCCTGTGCCCACACGCCCTCCTGGCCCGGCAGGGCTCGGGCCGGGCTCTCGCCGCTCGCTGCCGCCCCAGGGCACGGCTGGAGAGGGCGGCAGCAGTGCCCAGGGCAGGCGGGGCTCCGCGGCACCGGCCCAGGTCGCGCTGCCGGGGCAGCAGCCGGGGCTGGGGCCGAGCTGCGGCGGGGCGGGGAGGGAGCCCGGGCTCGTGGCTCACCCATGAACCTGACGGCCGCCTCTCGCAGGGGCTCCTGGAGGTTCCGCAGGTAGGGCAGGGCCCGGCGCAGGTGCTCGGCCACTCTGCTCCTGTCCTCTGCCAGCTGCAGAGAGCGGCAGCAGGGAAGGGTTGGCGCGGGCTCAGCCCCTGGGCCGGGCGCTCCCCGTGCCAGCCCCGGCCTCCCCTGCCCGCGCAGCCCTGAGGCGCGGCCAGCAGCCGCTGGCGCCGGGCTCTGGAGGGGCAGAGGGCCGGCTGCTGCCCGGGGAGCCGCGGTGCCGCCCCGCAGCCCCCCGGGCCGGGGCTCCATGGGCACCCGGCTGGGGCCGCAGGAGCCTGGAGCAGAGCCCGCGCGGCCTCGGGCTGCAGCAGCGGGCAGGGGCACAGCTGCCAGCCCGCACACCGAGCACCGTGCTCAGGGGCTGCTCCAGGCTGGGGCTGTGGCTTCCCGGCCCTCCTTACCAGCCACTCGGTGAACTTCCACAGCTTCTTGCTCTTCACCAGTTTTTGAAGTTCACTCCTCTTCAGGAACTCGGCCGCACCAAGCAGTGTTTCCTGCGAAGCCTGGAGAGCAGCAGAGATGCAGAGATGGCCCCAGAGCCCAGGGCGCAGGACCTGTGTCCCTGTGCCAGGGCCTGGAGGAGGCTGCAGCCTGCGAGGCACCAGGGTAGGAGGCAGCCCGGCCCCTCCCAGGGGAACAGAAGCAGCCCAGGAGTCCTCACCTGTGCCACTCGCTGATTCTCATCATGGCAGTGGAAGAAGAGTGGCAGCAGGCTCTGGTGCACATGTGTCATCAGGGCCTCTTTTTCCTTGTCCTGTGGATGAGTCACCAGTGTTCCAAGGAGCACTATGGAGAGCAGCTTCACCTGGCCATTGTCCTGTATGAAGGGAAGGAAAAAGACCTCAGCATTGGCTGTATGGGGCTCAGCATGGTGCCTGCAAAACCGCAGGGCACAAAGTGTCCGGGCAGCAGCCAGTGGCCATGGCTGGGGGCAGGGAGCCTTACGTGGTCAAGGAGTGGCAGGAGCGCCTCAACCAGCTGCAGTGCGATGGGGCTGGGTATCAGCATGTCCTTGTCCAAGATGATAAAGTTGAGGAGCGTGGCTGTCATGCTAACTATCTCTCCATCTGCGTCCCACAGGAGCTCCACAAGACCTTCAGTCAGGCTCCACATTTTTTTGCTCTGTGCGGAACACAAGTTTGTGAAAGGCCATCCTGCTGCCGCACGGCCTAGAGGCCAAAGGGCTGTTCCGAAGCACTTGGGCAGCTGAAGCAGGAGGCAGGAGAGCTGGGAGCAGCTGGCCCAGTGCCCAAAGCCCAGCCAAGCCCAAGCGACTGCATTCCCAAGCACAGCCTCAGCCCCTGCCCCCTTCTCACCATCAAGGGATCATTGATGAGATCCAGAAGGGCCCTGAGCACCAGGTGACACTTCTCCCTGCACCCGCTCCGCAGGTGCCTTGACAAGACTTGCAGGACTCTGTCAGCACCGCGTTCACTCATGTCCAGGCACTTGAGGACCTGAAAGGCACAGGGCAGTGACAGGGGACCGGCCAGCAGGAGCCCAGAACCGCACAGGGCTGAGCCCAGGCAGCAGCACAGGGCGCGGGCTCCGTCCCAGGCAGCTGCAGCTACGAGAGGGCAGAGAGCCGGGAGGCAGCTGAGCGAGGCAGCGCTGGCCCTCAGGCTCACCTCCACAAAGAACGCCAAGGCGGGCAGCTCCCAGCGTGGCTCCTGTGCGCTGAGCAGCCGGAGCAGGTAGCGAGCGATCCGGGAGCACAAGGGGATGGAGACACAGGACATCTCCCTGGCAGGAGACAAAGTAACCAAGACTGTGGGCCAGGGGGACAAACCTCTCCCAGGACTGACTCACAGAGGTCTGGTCTTTCCCCAGCATCCTGCAAGGGCCCCTGGGCTATTTGGGAGGTGGCGCCTTGTGGGCACCCTCCTCTCCCAGCCTTTTCCAGTCTGCTTGGCTGTGCCTCGGTGACAAGGCCCTCTGGCCCATGGCCCCAGGGACTGTGTGGGGCACCCCAGGCACAGAGCACAAATGTCAGAGGCAGCGGGGAGAAGGGGGATCTCACTTGGCCAGCAGACCCACGGCATGGTGGTAGGTGTCAGCACACAGCAGCTGGTCCCAGCCACACTTGTGTTCCATTGCCACCACCGCATCCTCGTGCTGCATTTCGCAGAGCAGGGACTTCAGGGTCTGCACTGCAAACCTGTGTGCAGAGCAAAGGCCAGGTCACGCTGGGAGCACTGGCTCCTGCCCAGGAATGTGGCAAGGACAGGAGGACTGGCATGGAGCACCTGTTGGGGCTGGTGGCAAGGCCATATTGCTGCTGGCATCCCTTCCAGAAGGTATCGACCTCCTCTGGCACATCCAGAGTGCTGAAGAGAACTTGGAAGAGCAGATGCACAAATAGGTGGGGAAGATAGACGGTCACCATATGTGGCACACAGGGCAGCTGGAGGATCTTCCATATCACCACGGTTGCCTGCAAAGGACAAAGCACCCTGAGACAGGGCTCAGTGCCGAGGTGTCCGTGTGGCAGGGCCCGAGCACAGGAGGGAGAGGCCCGGAGAGACGCAGGGGGAGCACCGGGCCTGGTGGCCCTGGAGCTGCCCCGAGGCCAGGTTTCAGCCCAGCGCCTGAGGCAGGGAGACGCCATGGGGGAGGGAGGATGGAGAACTGCTGGAGAGGTGGCCTTGGGGCCAGCAAAGGCAGAAACTCACAGCCAGGACAAAGACACCCGATTTGTCCCCATCGGAGGTGCACGTGCTGTGCTCTGGCCAGCTCCCCAGCACATCGAGGAGTACGAGCATGGCCAGTTCTGCAGTCCTCACCGAGCACATGATGCTCTTCCACATGGTCAAAGCAGCTCTGTGGGGTCAGAGCTCCGTCTCAGGGGGGTCTGAGACACAGCACCGTGGCCTGGGCAGCAGTGGGGAGCTGAGCTGGCTGCCAGCTCTGCCTCTGCCCACTGCTCCTCACCAGCAGCAGCCAGGCAGCCCAGCCCTGTGGGGACAGGCCCCTGAGGGGCAGCGAGGGAACATGGCAGCAGGCTCGGGGGCTGACGTTCCAGGGCTGGCAAAGGGAGCAGCCAGAGGGCCCTGGGACTCTCTGTTGGTCAGACACCTGGGACAAGCTGTGCAGGCTGATGGGCTGGGGAGCCCTGAGCCCTCTGGGCAGGTGGGCCCCGTACCTGTCACAGGATGGGGCCACACGCAGGAGTGTCATTACTACGTCAGCGGGCCGTTCTTCGGTGAGATCCAGCAGGGTCCTGTTCAGCCTGTGCTCAGCAAACTGGTTGGCCTCGAGCCACTGGTGGATGTACCTCACCATGGCCGGCACCTGGAGAAGGCAGGGGAGACTTGGAAAGCCTCCAGAGGAGTGCTTCCCTTGCCACCACACTGCCATGGCCTCAAAGGCTTCCATGGAGCAGCAGGCGTGGCTTGGGAAGCCAAGCAATTCCTGGGAGGATCAAACCCTGGCCACAGACTGCTTACTTGCTTTGGATTGGAAAACCCCTCCTCTACCAGCATATCAGCCAGGGCAGCAGAGGTCTTGGTTTTGAAGATGGGTGCATATGCTCTGAGCCCTGTGCCCATGGCGGTCTCTTCCTCCCGAATCCTCTTGATGAATTTGCAAACCAGCTGTAGGAGAAGGGCAGAAAGCCAGGGATGTTCCACGGAATGCTCCAAGCTTGGTGTTTGGCTGAGCGGTGCATGCAGGCCCAGCCCAGGTGGGGATGGCTGCAGGTACCTGCGCTGTTCTGCGGAAGCGGCCACGGGTGCGTTTCTGCTCTCGTGTGCGCTGCACGGCTGCACCTGGCAAAGAGCGAGCGCAGCCCGAGCTGAGGGGCTGCGGGAGAGGCCGGAGAACACAGCCCAGCCCTGCGCTGCCCAGGCAGGGACAGCCCTGCACTGGCCCAGGGCATGGAGCATGGCTGTGGGGTGTCTGCCCGGCCCCTATTCCATCCTGTCCATGGGCATGGCCCCAGGGGATGGGATGGGATGGGATGGGATGGGATGGGATGGGATGGGATGGGATGGGATGGGATGGGATGGGATGGGATGGGATGTGGCCAAGCTGGCTGCAGCCACCAGCCCTGCAGCCCAGCAGCCCAGCTCTGCCACTCACCCTCCTGCAGCTGCTTGGATGGCACCACTTCTTCAGTCTCGTGTGCAGGGGCAGGTCCAGGGCCTTCTTCCTCTTCCTCCACCCAGGCCAGCTTGGGCACTCTTGGAGGTCTCTGCTCCATGTCAGTTGCTGGATTTGTGGCTACTTGCAGGAGAGATGCCTCGGAAAAGCTCCGAGCCAGCAAGTCTTGCAGTTGTGCCAGGAAGGCACCTTCAAGAGAGAAGCCTCAGGAAGGCTCAGGACAGCAAGTCCTGCACTCTGTCTCGAGGGATCCTGCCACAAGCACGGGAGACTCCTGTCAAGGACTGTGCTCTGGCCTCAAGGGCACTGGCAGCAGGGATGGGAGATACCTCCAGGGCAACAAGTCCCACGCTCTGCCCTCGAGGGCACCTGCAGAAGAGAAGCCTCGGGAAGGCCACGTGTCAGCAAGTCCTGTGGTCTGGCCTCGAGGTCAGCTGCAGGAATAACACCTCAGAAAAGCTCTGGGTCAGACACGAATGAGTGCGCTGTGCGGGGGCTCCTCACAGCACTGCTCTGTCCCGTCCTGTCCTGTCACGTGCTCGGAGCACTGTGGCGTGGCCTTGTCACCAGCAGCTCCTATGTCACCACGTGTCACAAAGGGCCCTTTGACACGCTGTTCCATGCCATAGTGACCATGCTGCAGTGTGTCACAAAGGGCCCCTGCACATGCTGCCCCCTGCCCTGGGGCACCCCCAGCCCACCCAAAATGGCTCAGGTTGGAAGGAATCCCTCACCCTAAGTGTCCAAGACAGGCCAACAGAGTCTTTAGGAAGGGCTCAGACCATCAGCAAACGCTGCCCTGCTCTGCGGGCTCAGGGCAGCAGAAGGAGCCCCCAGGGCTGCCAATGCAGCCACGCTGGGAAGGGCACAGGGCCTTCCACAGAAGCTGGCACGGCCTCCACGGGACACGTCCTGGCTGGTGGCCATCCCAATCCCGCGGGTGTGACACGGACAAGGAACTGTGGGCCAGGGCAGGAATGCTGCTCTGAGCCCTGGGGCCCGGGGAGCGCTGACACCAGCAGGTGAGGCAGAGTCCCTGCCCAAGCAGACCTGCCAGCCCTTAGCCCTGGCAGGGCTGGTGCCATCTCCTGCCCCAGAGACCTGTGTCCCTGGGGGGCTTCTGTGCCAGAGGGAGCCAAAGTCCAGGTGCACTGGGGGCTGTGCTCCTGCCTGCAGGGGCTGTGGGCAGGAACAACTGGAGCAACTGCTGGCAACACTTGGTCTCTGTCAGAAGCTCTTACTCCATGCTGAAATTATTTTCTCATTCAAGTTATTGCCTTCAGCACAAAAAAAACCTTAGCAGCGAAGGCACAGAAGAATCTGGCAAGTAAGAATCCTCAGTTCAGGAAAGCTTCCCCAACACCCACCAACACCAACCCCCCCAAACTCCTGCACAGAAACCCTCAACACCCTGCAGGAGCCCCAGCTCTCCCCGTCCCTCTGCAGAGTTTCCCACCCGCCTACAGACGCCCTGGTTCCCTGACATGCCGTGGGATGACACTCGGGAGGATCTGCTCCAAGGCCTTCCCCTGGAGCAAGCTCAGGCTGCCAGGCATATGGGTCCTGGATCATCCTTCCCACCGAGAATTTTGGTGCACGGCTGCTCCATCTGCACCTTTGCGCTCAGCTCGGACTTCTCCACCTAACCAGGAGTGTTGCAGCGCGCTGTGCGGGGCGTGCTGGGCGGCTGCGGCAGGGGCGCGACCGTCCCCCTGCGAGCTCTGCAATTCCCAGCTATCGGCAGGTCCGGCGCAGGGACAGACAGCGATGACACGGGTCTTGGTGTAGAACAAGATGGATTTATTCCTGGGCTCCCCGACAAGACTGGCGGGGGGTGAACAGAAGTTTTTATACAGCAACTCAGGAGGCGGGTGTAGGAAAGTGAACCAGTGAGATATGGTAAGGGAGGAATATAAGGTGGGGCAAATAGCCTATGAGCCTATCAGGGAAAATGGGGGGGAGGGAAATAACACAAAGTAAGGAGTGGGGTATCGAGGACAGCAAGACAGACACCAAACTCTCTAGAGACAGGAGTAGGGATAGGGAGGATTGACAGCATGGAAGGGAGGAGGTTAGGGAAGGGCTTGGGAAAATTGGCAACTGGGAAGGAAGTGGATTAGGCAGGAGAACCGGGGACAACCTTGGATTCAAAGCAAAACACACCACAACATCTCCCTGTTTCTTTGTACAAAAGGGAGGAGAGTTCTGGGGTTCAAAACAAATTTATGAATCTATTATGTAACATATCATATACATAATCTATCATATAACAGATTTTAGCATATGACAAATTATTACAGCAACAGAAAATAATTCAAAAATTATCAGGAAAAAATGAACTACTTGTGACCATAACGCATGGGGTAAGGATCTTCTTTGCATAAGAAATTTAATATAAAATGTACAAAGTTATTATATTCGGAATCAGGGTCGGGGAGAGGAATTGCAGTGGAATTATCTTGAAGTAAGACTGAGCTTGAAGCATGAATCTCCGAGGAATCTGCATTTTCTGGGGTTTGAAAGTGATTTTGGAGGTCACTCCTCTTGTAGGATGTGATCAGCGAATGGAGATGTGGTCTTGCTCATGTTATTTTATGCAACTGTGGGTATTAACTGGACAGAATGATTCCTCTCTCTATAATATATAATTTAACAAGCAGATTATTTTAAAGTATCAAGAATATAATGAACAATTTTTTAGTCAAGAAATTTAGTTGGAAATGTGGGAAAATGGTTAAAGAAAAATCAACAAATATCATGAAGTTTAAATAAAGCCTACAGGTAAATTAATGAACTCTTTTTCCAAAGCATACTGTGAAAACTTTAAGACAATATTGAAATTAAAAGGAACATTTGGTAGGGTATAATTAAGGAAATAGATGGGGAACTTGGGCAGTCACTCTTGAATAATTTTGTTCTTATATTCATTCAATTGTTTATTTTTATTTTCATTATGATGATAGTAGGGTTTTTTTTGTAATTTGGACAGTTTTTCTTGTGTGATCTTTCTTTTTACAGGTGAATCAAATTTTTGACTTTGATGGGCAAACACTTGGCTCATGTCTCTTTTTTCTATACTTAAAACATGTTTTAAACTGATCTTTTTGGCTCCTTTTTTCATTTATCTCAGCTGTGAAAGCTTGTAGGTTAATGATCTTGAACAGTTTCCACAAAGGCTTTGAAGGGTCAAGGGCTTTGGGGAGATTCTTCCAAAAATTAAATACCAATTGAATTCATAATTGATTTAGATCATAAGAAGAAATCTGATTACTTTTGTGACTGCCACAAGTGTTATGGGGTATCGGTAAGGGGACGGACCTGGGCGCCGCCATCCTAGGGAGAGACAAAATGGAGGATTCCAGGTGCGGGTTTCCAGCTCCACCTTCCTCCGAAGGAGGTCCCTCCATAAAAGAGGGTGATCTCCCAAGAAGGAGGGTCCCCTGATGGGAGGCCCCATAGGCGATCGTCCCCCCAGAGGAGGAGCCGCAATAAGGAATGGGGGTGGTCCAACCCCACCTTCCAACAAAGGGCACTGGCCCCCACAGGCGATTCCTGCAGGGGCCTCTGCGGAAGGCGGGGGGCTGGAGGGAAACTTGGGGCTGGAGAAGAAAGGTCAAGGCAGGAAAGGGGGTTCCAAGCAGCGTGGCCAGCGCCACCTTGGAAAGGAGTGCCGGGTGCACTGCAGTTCCCTCAAGAGCTCTGAACAGTGTCCGGCGGGACGCTTGGGGTGCTGTGGCCAACACCATCCCCAATGGAGGATAGGGTAGGGCTTTGGGAAGTCCGAGGGACAGAGGGTACAGGGAGCTTCACAGAAGCCACAGGGGAACTTACAGGGGAGGAGCCCGACGCACCTGGATTTCAACAAGGTGCATGGATGTCAGGAACTTCTTGCAAAATATTAGATTCTCCCCTATTCTTATAAACGTGTCATTGTTTGATGGAAAATTGCTGCCCTATTCTTGTCTTTTCTACTCTCTCAGCCCTCATGGGATACCCCAGCCTTTGGGGGAGAGCTCAGCTTTGGGTAAGAAAGAGACTAGAAAAGCACCCTCCTGATGAGTGGAGGGTACCCTCAGGGGATGCCCCAACCTTTTGGGGAAGAGTGAGGATCCAAGGGAGTGATGGTGAAGATCCCCTTGGATCAGGAGGGTTCCCTGTGGTCTCCACATGCTTGGGCAACAGCTTGTGGAGACTAAACCCACCTGCCAGGAAAATACCCTGCATCGGCTCACTTACCAGAGCTGTCCTTTGCTTTTAGTTAGTTTTAGCTAGCTGAGGCAAAGAAGTTCCCTGGACTGTGGCTTTTCCTTTTCTTCAGACCTGCTCAAACCTGCTCTGGACTCAGCACGCAGAAGAGCAACAGCAGCTCACACCTGTGGCCCACCAGGCCCAGCCTGGGCCGCAGCATTTCCAGTGCCAGAGGGACTGATAAGAGACTAAGTGAGCCAAACTGCAGCCCAGGGAGGGGACTTTCTGAGTTCATCTCTCTTTTGGAGCAGCAAGAAGTTTTATTGCTTAATATTCTTTAGATTTTCTTGCTTAATAAAGAGTTTTTTCCATTTTCCACCAAAGGGGTATTTTTTCCTGAACCAGTTGGGGAGAGGTGCCGATTGAATCTGTTTCCTAGAGGAACCCCTTTGGAGGTTCTTTCCCAAATTTTCCCTGAACCAGGACAGTGAGGAAGATCAGAGCAGCACCCATGCAAGTCACAGGCCCCAAAGTTAGAGCCCAACATCCCCCAGCTAGCGAGAGAGGGTACAGCCCATGGGCCGGCCTGTGATTCTTTCTGTGCGACCATGGGGAAGACACAGAAAGGTGGGATGGGAAACCCACTTCTGTCCTGGCAGCGCGGGCGCATCCACTCAAGGAGGGAAACACTAACCAAGGGAATTCCAGTAAAGTGAAGGTAGCCTCAGCCTCCCATGACCAAGCTCCCGGGTATGATCTGTCAGATCCCCTTGAAGGTACCTCTACCATGTACGGCCAGGAAAGAAATAATAACCAGGGTTAGAGGGGCCCTGCCTCTAGCCAGGAAGAGGCACTGGAAAACTGGATCTTCTGGATGGTGTGGATCCGATGGCCTGGCACATCAGAACCACAAAAATATAAAGCCTTAGCTGATACTCATGTGCAATGTACCCTAATGCCATCGGGACATGTGGGGGCAGAACCTGTTTCCATTGCTGGGGTGACAGGGGAATCACAGCAACTGACCCTGGTGGGAGCCGAGGTGAGCCTGACTGGGAAGGAGCAGCAGAAACATCCATTGTGACCAGCCCAGAGGCCCTGTGTATTCTGGGCATAGACTTCCTCTGGAACGGATGTTACAGAGACCCAAAGGGACTCAGGTGGGCTTTTGGCATAGCTGCTGCAGAGGCAGAGGACATTAAGCAATTGAACACCTTGCCTGGACTACCAGAAAACCCATCTGCAGTAGGACTCCTAAGGGTGGAAGAGCAACAAGTACCAATTGCTACTTCAACAGTGCATGACTGGCAGTATCAGACAAATCAAGGTGCTGGGATCCCCATCTACATGAATTGGAATGATCCATGATCCATGAGCTGGAGAGCCAAGGGGTGGTCAGCAAAACCCACTCACCCTTCAACAGCCCCATTTGGCCTGTGCGAGCCCCACTTTTCTGACAGAGAATGGAGATTGACTGTGGACTTGAATGAAGTGACTCCACTGCTGACCGCTGCTGTGCCGGACATGCTGGAACTCCAGCACGAGCTGGAGTCCAAGGCAGCAAAGTGGTATGCCATGGATGACATTGCCAAAGTGTTTTTCTCCATTCCTCTGGCAGCAAAGGGCAGGCCTCAGTTTGCTTTCACCTGGTGGGGTGTGCAGTGCCCCTGGAACCGACTGCCCCAGGGTGGAAGCACAGCCCCACCATCTGCCATGGACTGATCCAGGCTGCACTAGAAAAGGGTGAAGCTCCAGAGCACCTGCAGTACATCGATGGCATCATTGTGTGGGGCAACACGGCAATGGAAGTATTTGAGGAAGGAGAGAGGATCATCCAGATTCTGCTGGAAGCCAGCTTTGCCATCAAGAAGAGCAAAGTCAAAGGACCTGCCCAAGAGATCCAGTTCCTGGGAGTAAAGTTGCAAGATGGATGGCGTCAGATTCCCTCTGAGGTCATCAAAAAGATCAATGTGATGGCTCCACCGACCAGCAAGAAGGAAACACAAGCTTTCCTAGATGCTACAGGTTTTTGGAGAATGCACATTCCCAAGTACAGCCACATCTTGAGCCCTCTCTACATGGTCACCCACAAGAAAAACAATTTCCACTGGGGCCTGTACAGCAGAAAGCTTTTGCCCAGATAAAGCAGGAAATTGCTCATGCAGTAGCTCTTGGCCCAGTCAGGACAGGACCAGATGTGAAGAATGTGCTCTACTCTGCAGCCAGGAACCATGGTCTGTCCTGGAGCCTTTGGCAGAAGGTGCCTGATGAGACTCGAGGCCGACCACTGGGACTTTGGAGTTGGAGCTGCAGAGGGTCTGAAGCCAACTACACCCCAACAGAGAAGGAAATCTTGACCGCTTACGAGGGAGTCCAGGCTGCCTCAGAGGTGATTGGTACAGAAGCACAACTTCTCCTGGCACCCCGACTACCAGTACTGGGCTGGATGTTCAAAGCAAAGGTTCCCTCCACCCACCATGCCACCAGAGCTCCACGGAGCAAGTGGATTGCTCTCATCATGCAGCGTGCCCATATTTGTAAACTGAATCGCCCTGGGATTTTGTAAGTAATTACAAATTGGCCCAAAGGTGAAAGTTTTGGTGTCACAGATGAAGAAGAAGAACCAGTGACACAGGCTGAAGAAGCTCCACCATACAACCAACTGCCAGCAGAGGAAACACATTAGGCTCTATTCACTGACAGTTCTTGTCGCATCGTAGAGATGAATCAGAAGTGGAAAGCAGCTGTATGGAGTCCCACACAACGGGTTGCAGAGGCCACTGAAAGAGAAGGTGGATCAAGCCAGCTTGCTGAACTCAAAGCTGTTCAACTGGCCCTAGACATTGCAGGAAAGGAGAAGTGGCCAAAGCTCTACCTCTACACTGATTCATGGATGGTAGCTAATGCTATGTGGGGGTGGCTGGAGAGGTGGAAAGAGGCTAACTGGCAGTGTAGAGGAAAACCACTTTGGGCTGCGGAAGAGTGGAAAGATATGGGTACCTGGGTAGAGAAGTTACCTGTGAAGGTTCGCCATGTAGATGTCCATGTCCCCAGAAGCAGAGCTAATGAAGAGCAGCAAAACAATCAGCAGGTAGATCAGGCTGCAAAGATAGGGGTATCAAAGATAGACCTCGATTGGGAACACAAGGGGGAGTTGTTCCTAGCATGATGGGCCCGTGATGCCTCAGGTCATCAGGGCAGAGATGCCACCTACAAGTGGGCATGAGACTGAGGGGTGGATCTAACCATGGACAATATTTCTCAGGTGATCCATGACTGTAAGACATGTGCTGCCATCAAACAGGCCAAGCAGATGAAGCCCCTCTGGTATGGTGGGCGGGGGTCCAAGTACAAATATGGGGAGGCCTGGCAGATTGACTACATCACACTGCCCCAGACACGCCAAGGCAAGCGCTACGTGCTCACCATGGTAGAAGCCACCACTGGATGGTTGGAAAGCTACCCTGTGTCTAATGCTATAGCCCGTAACACCATCCTGGGCCTTGAAAAGCAGGTCCTTTGGAGGCATGGTACCCCTGAGAGGATTGAGTCAGACCATGGGACTCATTTCAAGAACAGCCTTATCAACACCTGGGCTAGGGAACATGGCATTGAGTGGGTGTACCACATCCCCTACCATGCACCAGCTGCAGGCAAAGTGGAGAGGTACAATGGACTATTAAAAACCACCTTAAAAGCATTGGGTGGGTGATCTTTCAAAAATTGGGAGCAACATTTAGAAATGGCCACCTGGTTAGTTAACAGCCAAGGTTCCACCAATCAAGCAGGTCCTGCCCAGTCTGAGTCCCTGAATATATTAGATGGAGGTAAGGTCCCAGTGGTACATGTCAGAGGTTTGTTAGGTAAAACAGTGTGGATCAATTCTGCCTCAAGTACAGACAAACTCATTCGTGGGATTGTCTTTGCTCAGGGACCAGGTTGTACATGGTGGATAATGCAGAGAGATGGAGCAACACAATGTGTACCTCAGGGAGATCTGATTGCGGGGTGACACTCATGCAAATATCACTGTTTGCTGGATGTTATTGCCAGTGTCTGTACATGAAAACACACAGACATGAGACAGAAAGAAATGTGTAAGTGTTGAAGATTTGAGTAAGTGAGATGGAAGGAAATGTGTATGAGTAAGTGAAAGATGGAAGTTTTTACTTGATGAAGTTTTTACATGATCTTGACAATATGGAGATAAGTGGTGGAATGTCCTAGGGTGACGTTACGATGATTGTATCCCCAATAGTGTGTTCTGTTTATGTTTGATATTATGTTCTGTACTTTCAGAACTGACTCAGAAACTGAAGGTTTGTTTTGTCTTGTTACCAGCCGGCTCACCTCCCCCATGGTCTGTTGTCTAGATGAGGCTGGTGCTGGCTGGCTTGGTTTTGCTTTGCTTGGTGGCTTTCCTTTGCTTGCTTGCTTCTGCTTTTGCCTTTGCTTTTGTATGTTAGTTAGTTTAGCTAAGCAGTCCAATTTCTTCCCTAAACTGTTTTTTTTTCCTTTCCCTTTCCTGAATATCACTCCAGCCTGTTCCGGACTGGGACTGGGAAACACCGAGGAGCACCGAGAGCCTGCGCTCTGTGATCTGCAGCAGCCATCCCCAGTGCCCAGAGCAATCCCCAGCGCCCAGACCCGGGCGACCACTCCCAGGAGAGACTTTCTGGATTTGTCATCTCTTCAGAGTGGTGAAAGAGTTTTGTTGTCATCTGATGTTGTTCATTTTTTTAGTGCTGGGAAGGGTTTTGTTTGTTAAATAAACAGGTTCTTTTCAATTTCTGTCCGAGAAAATTCTTCCCGAACCAGGTGGGTGGGGATGGGCCGTGTGGTTTGTTTTCTGAGGGCTCCTTTCAGAGGTTTTCTCCAAAATTTGCCCTAAACTAGGACAAATATTTTGCTGCCCAACTTGTGGCTTGAGAGAGTGGAAAAAACCCCGTTGTAATCATATTTTGGTTCCAATTACTTTGTCTTGGTATGGAGCAGTTACTGGTTATGTTGTTTGAATTCATAGTGTCTCTTGGGGTGGAGGCCTGCATGAGTTTCTGGTCCCTAGGGTCTTCTGAGATCTTAATCCCTCTCTGGTCCCTAGGTTTATTTTTTTATCCAGGAATAGCTCTGGTATGGTCCCTAATATGTAGTTTTTGCAGTAGAAGGGCACTAACCAGAATATCCATCGGGCTGGGCATGGGTGTAATGGCTTGCAGAGGGTTTATAAAGGTGCTGAAGTCTGTTCCAGGAATGCATGGCTCATAGTCATGGTTGTGCAGCTAGTTTGTTAGAGGGGAAGCAGGGGATGTAGCTTTTCAACCTTTGCTTTCCTTCTTCTCCTCTGAATCTCTTAGCTCCCTATTAGAGAATGTTCAGTTTCCCCTGACTGTTAATGAGACCATCTTCCTGGTGTTTAATCTGGTAAGCTTTCTCTCTACAGTCTGCAGTCTCTCTAGAATGAGGGCTGAGATTTCTAGAGGGGCTGAAGAGACCCCTGACCCAGGAGTAGACCCAGGTGTGAGAAATCCTGAGTGGTGTGGGAAATGGGGGGACGGGAATTGGCACATAGACCGTTTTCCCACATTCAAATCGATTTTACTGATTTGCCTAAAGTAGGAAGGTATAAGCACTTATTGGTGATAATAGATCACTTGACTCACTTTGTAGAGGTATTCCCTACCTGCAGGGCAACTACACAAACAGTAGTAAAAATACTATTAGAAGAGATAATCCCCTGCTAAAGACTAGCAGAAGTAATAGACTCTGACAGAGGGCCACACTTTGCCTCCAAAATAATTAAAGAAGTAGTTACAGCTCTAGGAACAAAGTGGCAATATCATACTCCCCGGCATCCACAAAGCTCAGGTAAAGTGGAAAGGGTAAATGGGAAAATTAAAAAACAACTAACTAAATTGATGTATGAAACACAATTATCTTGGGTAAAATGTTTACCTTTAGCCTTGGAATATAGGAATATAGGAATATAGGAACTCAGCCCAGAACTGATATTGGAATTTCTCCATTTGAAATGCTTTATGGGATGCCGTATGACATGGATTCTCCTATAGATCACCCTGAAATAAGTAATCAACAAATTAACCAATATGTCAGGCAACTTATGAAGGCTCGGGAAGGGCCTAGAAGAGCTGGGTTACTAGTGCAACAACCTCCTTTAGACCTAGCAATCCACAATATAAATCCAGGTGATAAGGTGTTAATAAGAAATCTAGAAAGAAACCTCACTAACCCCAAATTGGGAAGGCCCCTGTGTTGTTTTACTAACTACAGAAACTGCAGGCAGAACCGCCGAGGAGGGATGGACCCATGTGAGCCGAATGAATGGACCGATTCCTGCTGCTGCCGAAGAGCCGTGGAGAATAACCAGCCAGCCCGGGGACCTTAAGGTCACATTTAAATGGACTGAATGGACTCAGTAAGAATTGTACGAACCAGCTGGTAGAGTGAGATATTGGACTATGGATATCCGATAACTAATGATTTAGAGTATATTGTACAAATAAGGATTGTAATTGTTACCTTTTTGTATGCTTTATTTGTAAAATTTGCCAGGAACGGTGGTGGGTCCATACTTATAGAGGCACTCCTCCTAGGGGTATTTGTAAAGGTGCTATCAGTTAGAACTGACAGAGTCAGTCCTAAGGATTGGAGAAGAGAACGGGACCCTACCAAGGGAATCCCAAGAGTGGTGGGAAGTGTTTATTAAGGGGGCTACACCCGAAAATTGTTGTTTCCACTCCAATGAACCAATTCCCTTAATTGTTCAAATTATAAAAGGGAATTGCTGGAAAACTTTACCTGGGATTCAGTGTGACTCAATACAAGTGAAGGATAAAATCTGGAAATCATTCAAAAAGAGGCAACAAAAACAGAGTAAGGGTCCTCCTGAAGAATATCCTTGCTGCCGAGAAGATGGTGCGCCTCGCGGCTTGGAGCAACCGAGTCGGTGCGCGAGGTAGAAGGATAAGAAGCGGTGGAGGAAAGAGCCCTCAGACTGGGACAATTCAAAGGTATTTCAAGAACTGCCTCAAGGATACTGATCTCCCAAGGGTAAAGGTGAGCCCGGCAATAACAGGTCAAAACAAACACTGGGAATGGGGAGATAATGATAATCAAACCCTGGGGCAGTTTGGACTCCACCCTTGCTGGCAAATTCTGTGCATATTAGTTATATGTTGTACCTGGCCTGGTCAAGGGGACTATGCACACCACCCAGTTTTCCCCAGCAGCAGATGCAGGCAGTGACCCTAATTAAAAGGTAGGGATGGTGTTTGCTGGTTATAGAGCAACTGGTAGGGGTTGGTTGGACTCTGACCAAAATAGACCAAGGGAAAGTTGTTAAGCATAATGCCACCACTGTAGCTCCCATTTTTTTTGTTACTAATGAGGACTTGGTAAACTCTATGTGGAGATGGAGTAAACCTGAACTCCGGGCTACCTATTGGTGTCCTATTTCCAATCCTGGGGGGGTGGATATTGAAATTATCCTGGGGAATATCTGTGAGTATTAGGGCTGTAAAGCCATAGCAACCGCCTAGGCTGCCACCCATCCAGATAAATTTCTAAAGGTCTCATGGTACCCTGAGAGGTGCAAAATTCTGGAGTATGGCACTCAAGGAGAAATTCTGTATCAGGGAGATTGCAGGTCCCATAATATTGTTGTTACTAAGTTTAACTTTCAAACCTTGCATTTTTAATAAAATCATAGTCATTATAAAAGGAAGACTAGAGGCAGCTCATCTAATGCTTATTAGAGATAGGTACGAAGCATTGCCCAGAGATTCAAAAGTAGATAAAATCCTGGTCTTAAGCTACCAAAAGTTAAAGTGTTTTAATGAACAAATTGGTAAAGAGAAAAAGGAGGGATTGTAATAAATAAAAAGGTCTTTGTTCATCAAACGAGCATCAAAGGAGATAAGAATTTGAATGGAGTAGGGAATCTCAAGATGTGGGAGGAGAAGGAGAAAGGGGGGTAAACAGCAAGTATTCTGCTTAAGAATTGTGCAGATGCAACTAGCATAGAAGACTGTGTAACTAATTATATACAAGTTAACTTTTAGGCCAAGGACCATCCGCAAGGAAGATGAGGAGCCTTCATTCCTATGACCACCAAGGGCAGAAAAAACACCCCCTAGCAACCAATTGCACCGGCGAAGAGTACATCGGGAGAAAACACATCAACCAGAAAAAAAAAAGGGACTATAAAAACAAAAAGGTAAAAGGGGGAAGGTGCGCCGTGGCAGAACAGAGACTCCCCGGCCACCCAGCGCTGTTCTTTTGCTTAATACCACTTGCTAAATAAATTCTTGTTAATTGATTTATCTATAATTGGCCTCCCCAATTGAATTTGTCCATAACAATCCTGACTAGAGAAATGAAAAAAAAATAAACTTGGTGTATTATCCAACACACATGTGCAGAGCAAGCCCCCGGCTGCTGAGTCTCAGCAGAAGGCTGAGGGAAATGCACCCACTACGTCCCCTCTGCGACTCACTCGCATCTGGTGCAGAAGTTTGGATGCCTGCAGGGGTTGCTTGTCTCCTCTGGGTGTGCTCTTCCTTCCCTCTGGGAGGGCCTTAATGGAAATTAGTTCCATTTCTCCTGCAGACCAGAGTGGCAGGGAGTCCCTGCAGGCTGGTGATACTCTGATACAAGGAAACGGGTGTGCATACAAACCAGGCTGTGAAAAGCCAGTGTCCATAAGGGAGCCAGAGGAGCCCTGCATCTTTATTTGAATAAAGGGAGAGAGTCCATGGGGACATCTGCTGCTGGGGTTTCCTCTCTCAAAGTTTTGGAGGACACAGCCTCCTTTTAAACTCCTGGCCACATGCTGCCCTCTTCCTTTCCCCACTGTCTGGATTACCAGGCCAGGGGACTGCAGGGACCTTTGTACCCTCTTTTCCTTTTGCAAGGTATTAGTTCTGGTCTCCATCCAAACTGTAATAGATAGATAATGAGATGATTTGCTCTCGCAATTAAGGGATGAATATTGTGTGTATCTTAAGAGAAGCTTTACTAATGCAGAGTTATGTTTTTTTGATTTGTTGTTTAGATGTTCTGTCTTCTCCCCACAGTCCCCTTCCCCCCCACTCCCTATTGTTCCCACCTGGAACAGGTATGCTTTCTAGGACAGGTAGAAAGAAGGCATGTGTGGTATTCACATATCCTTTGAATAGTGAGAGACACAGACTTTCCCAGGAAAATCCTGGGGAAGGCTGTGAGAAAGCTCAGAGAAAGAAAAACAATTATCTTCATTTGCTGCATCTGTTGTTTGGCACATGTGGAATGGAGATTGTTTACCAAAGAGGGATTTCTTCATTGGACTCTGGTGATGGTGTTTTGATTTAATTTGACCAACTGGAGCCACTCTGTGTTGGACTGTCTCTAAGTGTCATAGGTTTTTCTTCAGTATAGCAGTAGTATAGTTTTTAGTATAGTGTAATATAGGACAGCTTAATAAAGCTTTTGTTCAGCCTTCTGCAAACATGGAGTCAATGCACGTCATTCCCTGAGGTGGAGGTCCACCACAATAGGTGTCGACATATACCCCTTGCATGGGAGAGTTAGGAATGGAAACGCTTGTTGCTGGGGGGACGTGACGTGACAACACCTGACCTTCAAATGCAGCTACAAGAAATAAATTCCACCAATAAAGGGCAAAGAAGGGTTGACTGACAGACTCTGGGAGGGGCCAGGGTGGCTGATGCACCCTCCAGGAATGTGAAAGGTGAAGCATCAATCTTGAAGATGAGGCAGCCACCTGGCAGGCAGCCATGGGGCAGGGGGCCTTCCCAGGCCTGTTCTTCCTTATTAGTCCTTCTCTTATGTTTTTGTAAATGTTTAATAAACATTTTAAAAATTTTAAAGTGAGCAGTTGTTTCTCACAAAAACCAGTCCTAAGGTGGGATGGTCATGTGTCGTGGCTTGACACGGGAAAAGAATTTTCTTGGAAGGAAGAGGTCAGCCCAGTCCGGGGTCAGGTTTGGATACTGACACTTGCAGTGACCAATTGAAGGTGGGCACGCCTCTGAGAACACAGAGGGGTTAAAAGCAGAACTCCCAGGAGAACTCGCTCTCTTTGGTTCCGGTCATTGGAGAGTGCAAACCTCTCCTGCCCAGCCATGAGCTGGGTGGGGAAGGGGAAGCCATGTGGCCTGCAGAGGTAGGCCAGGGGGTGAAGGGTCTGAAACCGAGCTGGGCCAGTTCCTGCGGACGGAAGGGTGGAGAACGTCTGAGATGTCTTTGTTCCCCCCCCCAGCCTAGAGGAAAAGACAAAGAGAGCCTGCAGACACCCGGGAGTTTGCCAGCAGAGGAGAAGGAGGAGGAGGGGGGAATATGCCCAGCCTGGAAGACAGCACAGCGTCCTGGGCTAGAGATTTCAGCCATCTGTGGAGTCCAGGAATTTTAACCCTTTCCTGTGAAATGAAGGCTTTGTGAAATATTGCTCCTCCTCAATTTGAAGGAAAGAGAGACAGCCAGGGACCTCAGTTGTTAGGGAAAGAAGGCTGGGGGCAGATGATGGAGTGGCTGTTGGCTGGAGTCTTTTTGTCAGCCATAGACTGAACCAATTCTTCCTTCAAGAGAGACTGCATTTTAGGGGGATGCAATGGTGAGCCAAGAAACTCCTCCAGCAACTACCAGTTCAGGGATGAACAGAGGAAAGCGGAGGAGGGTGTGAGGCTGCCCTCCGTCTTCAGAGAAGAAGAGAAGGCGATCTCTGTTCTTGGACCCCCAGCCCCAGGGGAAAATGGGGGGGACTGTAGTCCTAAAATGAGACACTGTACTGTTGTTCCTGTTGGTCCTTGGCAAAGCATCCTTAAAGGGGCCCTATAAGCAGTCTCCGTCCATGCACGGTGGTGAGAGCACTGTGACATGGAGAGGAGAGCGTCACACTGGCTCGGTGTGTTTGGGCGGTGCCATGTGTGACATGGAAACACAAGAGGTGGCAGCTATGTTTCCTGGGGGTCTATGGTGCTAGGGGGACTCCCCTCTCCCCCAATGGACTCAGTATTGATTATATTGAAGGGTGAAGACTTGATTAAGGATCCGATCGTGTCTCGCTGTGGTTTGTTGGAGGTGGGTGGTGGGAGGAGGAATGTTTTGAAAGGTTTTCATTTCAAATTTTGTGTGTGGTTTTTTTCCTCCCTTTTTTTTTCCTTTTATAGTAGTAGTAATGTAATAAAGTTTTCCCCTTGTTATTAAGTTTGGCCTGCTTTGCTCTGTTCTCGATCACGTTTCACAGCATTCAATTGATAGGTTACATTTTCATGGGGGCGCTGGCATTGTGCCAGTGTCAAACCATGACATCGTGTTACTCCTGACAGGAATGGGCTCCCTGCAGTTCGAGCTGCTCTGCAGCCTGTGCTTTTCCGTACCCTGCTTTGCTCTTCAGGTGGCAGATGCCTTGGGCAGGTTACTCCAGACACACGAGAGTGCCAGGGTAGGCCCAATCCCTAAAGCTCTCACAGAGCTGTGCTTCACTCCAAATTAGGTAAGCATGAAACGGATTTTAAAGACCGTAGCACATCTGCAGATTCAAGGGATAGTAAAGCCACTGCTGCACTCTGAGAAGTAAGTCCACAGTCTGAGTTGTTGATGTCATTTAAATAATTTGCAGTTCATTGTGATGATGATGATGATAGTATCATAGAACATTTTCTCTTTTTTCCCTCCCCCTAATAAAATGGTGCCATTCAGCTTCTGGAGAAAAGAACTCTCAAAGGTGCAGTTTGGCAGTCATGGAGGCAGAGGTGGGGGAGAGACAGATATGCCCTGGAGGGATTCTCTGGAGGGCTCCAGCATTTAAACAAGCTACTTTGATACATAGACTCGGACATTTTCAATACTAAATGGCTGCATTAAATGGTTTTCCAAGCCTTATGCTGGCCAGAAAGCTTTTAAAGCCCATGGGAGTTTAGCCTCCATGAGAAAGGCAGCATCAGTTCCTGTGCCAGGTGAGACATAGCGTTCAAAAGCTCAGCTTGTGTCTAGAGAAGTCACCAGCCTAATGTAAGCAAGGCCAGAAAACTTCTCCAGTCCTGCTGAGCGGGTGTGGTAGAGCTGTTGTGTTTCACAGCAGCTCCATGGCAGAGCAGCAGCTGCAGGAGAGGGCTCAGGACAGGCTTGGGGGGAGCGGGGCGGCAGGAAGCTGAGCAAAGCCCCCGCTCTGTGACACAGGCAGAAGCAAACAAAGATGGTGACTTGTAGAGATTCCTGCTGTGCTCAAAGTTTGCCTCTGAAGACTGAGAGGTGAGCTTGTCCGGAATCCCAGAAAACATCAGAGAAAAGGTTTTAGGTTAGTTGTTGTGATTAAGCACAAGTCTCCAGTGAGAAAAGAGCCTCTGAAGCAAGCTGTGAGTCATAGGGTGTCTTAGTTTTTAGTAGAGCATAGATTACCAATTAAATACAATTTTAATTTTTATTCTAGAAGTGTAAAAATATTCTAAGTTTTTCTGAATTCTAAAACTACTTTGAAAAATATAGAACTGTTGTGGGAAAAGGGACAAAATATTTGGAGAATTATCTATGAAAAATATTCATAAATCTTGCAAAATGAAAAATAAATGCAGTAGCTGCTGGTCTCAGGAGCCCAAAGCCCAGCTGCTGCCTGCCCAGCACTGGCTGTGCCCAGACAAGCAGCTCCACCAGTGCTTGTGGTAGCACCCAGGGACCAGAGCTGAAGCACAAAGATGCTGCTGGAGTCAGGCCCTGCCCTGGCAGGAGGGCTGCACCTCCTGTCCTGGCTGGACACCAGGGCCAGCACCTTTGGGGACAGAGGGTTCTGTTATGGGTGGTGGCAGCATGTCCCCAGCAGTAAGTGGGCAATGCAGCTCTGGAAGGGCTGTTGGAAACTGGCTTGGGGACGGCTGATGACAGGCACAGGTCTCCGTGGCTGAAGTCCTTGTCTGGTCTTCTGAAGCTGCAGAGGCGCTGCTGTGGAGAGAGGAGTGGCTGAGGCCCCAGCTGCCAGTGGCACACAGGGACCCTCGTGCACAGCAGGGCCCAGAGCTGGCAGGGCTCCCCAGCACGGCTGGAGCGGCTGGCACACCTTGGCCCAGCTGCACAGCTGCCCCTTGAGGCCCCGGCGAGCAGGGGACGGCTCTGGGCAGCTCCCTGGCCAGGAGCAGCCCCCAAGCACCTCTGCCTTTCAGGGGCCATCTCGTCCCCGCTCTTTCTCCTGCCCACCTTGCTGTGCCTCTGCCCTGTGCCCCTGGGGCTGCTCCTGGCCAGGCAGCCTCAGGGGGAGCCAGCACTGGCTGCAGCCCCAGCGGCCCCCCAGGACAAGGCCCAGCAATGAAGAGGCCAAGGAAAGCACTGGGCAGCAGCAGAACCCTCAGCAGAGTTCTTTGGACAGCCATGGACTGGCCACAACTCCACTGCAGCTCACTGTAAATGTTTCCCATCTACATTAGACTTTTAAAAGAAACTGTTTGAGGGAAAGATGATGAAAACACTCACCGTTTTCTCTTCCAGTAACACCAGATTCCAACACAGGGCAACATGAAGATAAGCTCCAAAAAAAGCAGACCTGCAATTAACTGTAGCACACAGTGTGTTTCCCAATAGCAACCACTTCTGAGGCTGTTCTGGGCATCGGGAACAGTTGTTGTGGGGCCGGCTGCATCTGTGGGAGCAATGGGGAGCGTGAGCCCATGCTGTGCTGCACTGCTGAGCTGGCAGCACGGTGGATATGGCCAGGACGTTCTCTGTTTGCCCAGAGCTGGGGCCTGCAGGCACCTTGCCGCCCCTTGGCACAGGCTGTGCCTCCCAACACAGCCCAGCAGGCTGGGAGGAGAGCCCGGGGCCAGCGCAGCTGCTTGGGCCGTGGCTGCTTGGAGGGACAGGGGCCAAACCCATCCCTGAGCAGCCCCTGCCAGCCCTGGCCCTCCCTGCCCTGGGACAGCTCCCCCAGCCCCAGGGGACAGAGCCAGGCCCTGTCAGGACCCAGTGCAGCCCCTGCCCAGCCGGGAGCCAGGGCTGGCTCTGGCCCTGGGCTGGCAGCAGGGCTCCCGCTCGGGGCTGCTCCTGTGCCTGGGGCCTCTGGGCACTCAGGGCGGCTGCGGGAGCAGCTGCAGCGGGAGGGACGTTGGTGCAGAGTCCCGATTCCCCGGGGCTGCCAACGAGCTCCAGAGGCCTGGAAGCCCAGGCGCCTCCAGCTTTGGCTGCTGCTGGGCCGTGCAAGGGCAGGGCCTGGGGAAGAGCTGCTGCCACACAGCCCCGCCGAGGGCTGAGCCCGGCTGAGCCCAGCACAGCAATCACCTCCTGTGCCTGTGCCCGTGCCTGGCATCGCCTCCCTTCCTTCAGGATATGCTGCCTTCCATAGAGCGCCTCTGTCCATCCCTTAAGAAAGGAAGAGGCACAGGTGAATCAGATGGAACCATTACACATCAGGGGGCTGGAAACTTCCGGAGGCAATCCTTGTCAAAGGCATGGATAAGGATCAGGAAAAGGCCCAGGCTCTTGGGGCTGTGGCAGGTCTCTGTCTTTTCCAAACCGCCACCCCTCCTGATCTTCTGGAGACTGGGAAATTGCAGGGGACATCAGGGTGTGTATGGCCCGTGGCGAAGTTGGGGCTCCCTGTCAGCAGGTGCCAAATGCCTTCCTGCAGAGGCTGGGGAGAAGCTGCAGCCAGGCCAGCCTGGGAAACAGCCCTGCAGGGCATGAGAGCAGCAGCAGGGCAGCGAGGCTGCCATGGATCCCTTCCTGCTGTGCCAGGCACGGCCTGTCCAGATGTGCAGGGAAAGCCCCCAGCTGCTGAGTCCCAGGGGAAGGCTGAGGAGATGCACCCACCTTGTCCTGCCTGCAGAATATCCTTCAGCATTTGCTGCATGTTTTCGGATGGCTCATGGGGTTTCTTCCGTCCTGTAGCTTTGTTCTTTCCTGTTGCAGGACCTTAGAGCAAAACAATGCCGTTTCCCAGGAAGGGATCCCACAAAATCCATGCTCAGCCTGTGGGATCAGCAGGGACACACTACTCACCCCTGCGATAGGAGGTGGGCTTGCGAGCAACATCCACCAAAGGACCTGGTAACGACCTCCCTTCAGCCACACCTGTATCTCAACAGCCACAGAAGCTTCTGTCAGATCTGCACGGGCAGCACTGAGTCGCAGGAGCAGTGAGGGGATGGCTCAGGGCGAGGGCACACACGTGCGTGATTCTGTCCTGGCACCTGCAGCGATGCCCCCCTGGCCGAGCTCTGGGCTCTGAGCTGGCAGCTCTCACAGGGGGAAAGGCCTTGACCTACCCTCGCCATCTCCTGGAGGCTCAATCCTGAACGTGGGTTGGGAAGCCAGATCACTTTTGCTAGCAGGGTTATCTGCAAAGAAAGGCAGGACAGAACAGGTCCCGTGGCAATTTAGGAGATCCTCAGGCTGCACCCAAGGCTCAGCCCCGGGACACAGCCCTGGGCTCGGCCCCTTCCCTCTCTGCTCTTCTCTGTGGCTGCACAGAGCACACGGAAGGACACACTGGCATTGCACACAGGAAGAAAACTGACAGCTAAATGCTCCTTCCTCCCACTGACAGTGATCCTGTGGGATCACTCAGGGTTTGAGAAGGGAGCAGGCAGATTTTCCTGAATCCATCTAACTTGAGATGGTCTTAAGGGAAAGGGCAAATGTATGAGCTTTTGCCACCTTGTTGCTGCCTATTCTGTCAGAAAAGGTACATTGAGAATTTACCTCCATCATTTCCCAAGAGTCTCAAACCGTAATCCAGCAGGCCTTCCAGATAATCCATGGTCTGTTCCCAATCTAGAATGGAGCAAAGATCAGAACCATTTCCATGGTGTGCTGGGATCCCCTTCTGCCTCAGGGTGTTGGGGAAGGTCATGGGAGCCTGATGTGAAAGAACAAGGCCAATGTTGCACAGGGGCCTGGGGAGCTCTGGGCTGGCTCCTGGTCAATCCCCATCCACTTTGCAGGCCCTGTGCAACATCCCTGGAGAGGAAACTGGAGCAGCACGGGGCCCATGGGGATTCTCTCACTTGCACAAAGGAAACTCTCTTTAATCCCTGGGGAAAACTGCAGCTGGCAGTGCTGCAAATATCCTTTCCTAACTCCCTCCCTCCCTCCCTCCTGTCCTACCAACTGCCCATCGTCCTTCTGCTGGAACAGCTCCCCTGCCACAATGGGAGATAGCAGAGCTTTTACAGGACACCCTGGAGCCTTGCCCTCCCCCTCTGCCCTTTCCCCACCATGGGCACCCCGTGCAGTTGTTCCCAGGTCTCGGGACGTGTCTCCCATGGAGGGACCCCAGCAGGACTGCTCAGTACCCGAGTGCCCTGAGCATAACAATTCCTCTGGGCTGTGCCGGCCCTGTCCGGGCTGTGTCTGCACTGCCAAGCAACAGGGAGGGCAGCTCAAGCCTCAGCAGAGCACAGGCCCAGAGGCACAGCAATTACCTCCTGTGACTGTGCCTGGCAGCACCTCCCTTCCTGCAGCAGAGGCTGCCAATGAGCCACTGCTTCCTCTGGGAAATGCCGCCTTCAGACCAGCTTCTACATCCACTTCTGGAGAAAAGAAAAGACACAGGCGGGGTTGTTCCACATAGTGGAGGTGGCACCTTCAGGAGGCAATGCTTGTCAAAGGAAAGCATGGTTAAGGATCAGGAAATCCCCATAAAATTTCTGGGTAGGCTATGACCCACTCCCTGCTCCACACCACCACTACTCCTAATCTGCCTTGAGACTGGGAAATTGCAGAGGATCTCAGAGTGGGCATGGGCTGTGGTGGAATTTGGGGTCCCTGTCTGCTGGTGCCAAATGCCTTCCTGCAGAGGCTGGGGAGAAGCTGCAGCCAGGCCAGCCTGGGAAACAGCCCTGCAGGGCATGAGAGCAGCAGCGGGGCAGCGAGGCTGCCATGGATCCCTTCCCGCTGTGCCGGCCACAGCCTGTCCAGATGTGCAGGGAAAGCCCCCAGCTGCTGAGTCCCAGGGGAAGGCTGAGGAGATGCACCCACCTTGTCCTGCCTGCAGAATTTCCTTCAGCATTTGCCTCATGTTTTCAGATGGCTCATGGGGTTTCTTGCGTCCTGTAGCTTTGTTCTTTCCTGTTGGAGGACCTTAGAGCAAAACAATGCCGTTTCCCAGGAAGGGATCCCACAAAACCCATGCTCAGCCTGTGGGATCAGCAGGGACACACTACTCACCCCTGAGATGGGAGCTGGGCTTGTGGGCAGTAACCAGCAAAGGAGCTGGAGAAGTCCTCCCTGCAGCCACACCTGTATCTCAACAGCCACAGAAGCTTCTGTCAGATCTGCACGGGCAGCACTGAGCTGCAGGAGCAGTGAGGGGATGGCTCAGGGCGAGGGCACACACGTGCATGATTCTGTCCTGGCACCTGCAGCGATGCCCCCCTGGCCGAGCTCTGGGCTCTGAGCTGGCAGCTCTCACAGGGGGAAAGGCCTTGACCTACCCTCAGCATCCCTCAGAGATGCAGTAATGGGTATGGGTGGGGAAGCTGCACCACCTTCACCAACAGTTTCAGCGGCAAAGAAAGGCAGGACAGAACAGCTCCCGTGGCAATTTAGGAGATCCTCAGGCTGCACCCAAGGCTCAGCCCTGGGACACAGCCCTGGGCCCTGCCCCTTCCCTGTCTGCTCTTCTCTGTGGCTGCACAGAGCACACGGAAGGATACACTGGCATTGCACACAGGAAGAAAACTGACAGCTAAATGCTCCTTCCTCCCACTGACAGTGATCCTGGGGGATCACTCACAGCTCCAGAAAGGGAGCAGGGAAAAGTTTTAAGAATTCTTCAACCCTCAACGAAAATGGCACTAGTAAGTTCTTGCCACACTAATACTGATTATGCCGTCAGGAAAAAGGAAAATGCAGAACTTGCCTCCAGCATTCTCCAAGATCTTTAAAGTGTTATTCACCGTCACTTGCAAATAATTCAAGTCGTGATCCAAATCTAGAGGGAAGCAGAGACCAGACCCATTTCCATTGTGCTGGAATCCCCTTTTGCGTCAGGGAACTGGGCACTTCAAGGGGATCAATAAGGCTGTGGAAGCCAGGTGGCAATGGGCAAGGCCAAAGATGCATAGGGGCCTGGGGAGCTCTGGGCTGGCTCCTCGTCACCCTCCACCCTCTTTCCCTGCCCTGTGTAACATCCCTGGAGAGGAAAATGGGGCTGCCCAGGGCCCACGGGGGCTCTCTCCCTCCTACAGAGGAAACCCTCCCTAAAGCCCAGGGGAAAACCATCCCCAGTGCTTCCCGGGGAGCAGGGAGCGCTGTCCCGGGAAGGGGGAGCCAGGTGCCGGCTCACCTATTCCCCCCGCTTTTAGCGGAGCAGCCTGGGCAGCCCTGGCAGGCAGGGCCACGGCCAGGAGGAGCAGGAGGAGGAGGCGCAGAGCAAGGGCCATGGTGCCTTGCCCTGCGCCAGTCCCGCCGCTCTCGCTGCCACCACTGTCCTGACACCGCTGTCCCAATGTCAGCACCGCTGCTGCCACCGCCGCTGCTGCCGCAGCAGTTGTGCTCCAGGACTGCCTGCTCGGGCCTTGTGGTGCTGTGCAGCCACGGGGCTCTGGGACCTCTGTGACCCAGAGCCCGCTGTGACCTCAGCCTGCTGTGACCCAGAGCCCTCTGTGACCTCATGGTCTCAGCTGTACCCCCAGAGTGTACCCCCTTCTGTACAAATGGACTGCCCTGACTGTAAATGTTTTGCTTCATCCAAGAGCCATTGCTCAGAAAAACCTTCAGGGACACAGGGTCTTGTCTGGGTGGAGGCAGCATCTGCAGAGCAACAAGCTGGTAATGCAGCTGTGACAGGGACATCAGGCATGGGCATGGAGATGGGAAATGCGGGCAGATGTGTCCCTGACTGAGTTGTGAAGAGAGCCTGACAGAGGAATGGTTGAACGACAAGGGACATGATACTGTAAAATTAATCCAAATAGGGAGGGCTATGTGACTGCTGCAAAGTTCGCATGCCCCTGAAGAGTAGATGGTGTGCAGAAAGCAGGATATTGAAATTGCTTAGTATGTAGAAGTAGATAGAGAAGAACAAAGGGGTACTAAGCTGTTCTAACTGCAAGGCCAGCTGGACAGGCATGTATCGATCATAAAGATACTTTTAAGATAATAGTACAAGTCACATAGCAACCAATCATGAGCTTAGCTTTTGCAATATGTATGAGCTAATTAACGAACATATATAAACTGTGTAATCTGTCACAATAAACTGAGACTTGATGATCATGATATCATGAGTCTTGTCTCCCGCGGCATTCCCTCTAACAACTGGCGCCCGAAAGCAGGGACCTGATCCGAGCCTAAGGCGAGAGAGGTGCTGCGTTGGAGTGCGGGTCCTGCGGCTGGAAGGACGGCGAAAATAAAGAGAAGAGGCGAAACGCTCTTCTCCGCGCCCTGAGTGACCGTAGAAGCGGGCTCAGCCGATACGTGCTGCCGAAGCCTGAAGGAGCCAGCAACGGTACCGACGTAATCATGGAAAGGCAAGCAGCATATGATTTATTTAGTGCTTCTCTTAGAAAAAGGCAGATTAGGGGGATTGACTTAGATAAGGATCTCCCTTCGCTATTGCATCATGCTGAGTCTTACGGCTTTTTCGTTAACCCCCATAGTGTTCATAAACTTTCAGAATGGAGAAGATATAGGGATAAATTGTGGGAATTAGTGTTAGATGAGGATAAACCGGACAAGAAAATGAGTAAACTTTGGAGAGTGGTTGATAACGAATTGCTAATGTGTCAGGCAGAAAAGAGGGCGGTGGAAGTGATACGGACGGCTCTGGAGAAAAATAAGGAATGTAAACCCTCGCTTCTCTCCAGTGAGCCAAACCCTTTGGTTCTCACAAATTTTCCCATTCCCATCTCTGCTTCTGAAATGCCTGTACCTCCCATAGACACTAGTAGCATTGAGGTGCTGGAAATTGAGATCCAAATTGCTTTATGCAACGGGACTGGGATCCCAAATTCACTTTGTGTGAACGGGAATCAGGTAGAATGGAGCAGGCGCGGGGCCAGACAGAGCGGGGCCGGCCAGCACCGAGCCGGAGGCGAGCCCGGGGCGGAGCGGACATCAGCCGAGAGACGGAAGGCTCCTTGCTGCCGAGCAGCAGCGCAAGGGGGGAGAGGGGCGTTCCTGGGGCTCAGCCGCGCTGGAGCCGGAGCAGGCGGGGCGCGGCCGTGGCGGGGGTGTCTCTTCTCCCATCCACAAGGTGACACAACAAGGACGGGAGCGAGGCGGCGCCGCCCCTCATCTCCCCGCAGCGCCCAGCAATGGCGGCGGAGATGGCGGCACAGTCCTGGTTGCCATGGCAGCGACAACGCCGAGAGCAGCAGCGCCACCGATGGCGGGATCGCAACACTACAGCAAAAATTTCAACAGCATCTTCCCAATTTCTTACAAGAGTCAGAGACGTAATGAAAAAGTACAGCAGGACCGAGTGTTTTCCAAGATACCAAGAAGGATGAACATTATGTGAATCAATGTTATTTCAAATACGATATAGATAAAAATCACTGTATAAAGATAGAAATGTTAGTAATGATTTAATTACCAAAAATGTCTCTGAAAACAAAGAGTTGAGAAAATGTCATCTGATGGAATTTTAGTATTGAGTTTGTAATCTCTGTCTTTGGGTTTTTATAGATAATAATATAAGTAATAGTGATTTTTAAGTTTTATAGATAATACGATAAATAGTGATTGTTAAGTTTTTGTAAGTAATGATAAGTAGTGATTGTTACTAATGTTATATGAGTGCTTTAAAAGGATTGTCTTAAACTATTTTAAACATTTCTTGTTAATAGGTTGATCATAAAATGCGAGTTGTCTGATTTTTGTGATAAGAATTATTATTAAGGTATTAAGGTATTAAGGTGTTGTTATAGTATTTACAGTCAGTTTTCATATGTTTTATTGTCTCTTTAGGTGATTGATTACAAGATATTTTTTCAGGATCCTGTGTTTTTGATTTTTTAACTACTCATGTGTTTTCTTTATCCAATCTTTTATGCAGCTGCAATTCATCTTCCTTTAAAAATTCATTGTCCAAATTTTAGTTCAAGATTTCAGACTTCAAATTTTCAGATTTCTAAAGAAAGGGTTTGTTGTATTTAGAGAATTTTTGTCTTGAAAGAGATTTTAAACAAGTTCAATTATTTAATAGTTTAATAAATTTTTAATAATAAGATTTTTTACTTATAACTGTTATTTCTAGGACTTTTGTTTTATAATGTGTTAAAACATATCCTCCAATTAGAGTTTGAGCTCTGGCCAAGCTCTGGCTCTGCGTAGATGGTGTGATTGACCCAAGTGTTTTCTGCATCAAAAAGTATTCAAGTCCTTTTGGCTTAACAATTTAACCATGTAAGGCAGCTGAGCCTCAAAAGGAGTTTTGGAGAAACATGATCCGGACATGTTTTATCCAAATCTCTGTTGTTTTAAGGTTTATCAGCTGCTGCAGACTCTGGGATGACAATTTGATAGTGTAGCACTTGGTAACTGTGATTTTATATGTAATATTAATTGTGTATTATCTGATTGATTTTTATTTGTTGTTAGTTTCTTTACTATATGCATTGTTTTGTTCTTGATGTTTTTTCATGTTTATTATAAAGATGTTGATATTTCCATTTCTTCATGCAAATTTTAGGAAACAGAATTGAGAGAGGGCCCTCCAGTCCCTGTAGAGAGTGTTGAGTTTGTTTGTGTTTTAGCAGGTGCAAAATCTGGATAAATTTCATTGAAGAATGTTAAACTTATCAATTTCAAGAGAACACTAATCTCTCCACAAGTAAATCAGAGGATACACAGCAAAAATGAATTGTGCAAAGATTTGTGTTTCACCCACAGAAGATTGTAGACTTTGAGTTTTTTCATAAGTGTGTTTTTAATTATGTTATAGACTTTTTTACTAAGTTTTAATGAGTTTTAGTAATGCCTGTGATTTTTCTGTTCATTTTACCATTGCTTTTCAATGGCAAAAGAAAAAGAGGGACAATCAATTAGATAATCAAAAGCATAACATTAAGTTTATCATAAATATAGTTTGTATTTAAAATTAAGTTTGTTCCTTTCATGTTAAACAGAACAATCAAAAACATGAGAAATATGAAGTGGGGTGCACTTCTGTAATACTAACCTCATTTTTCACCCCACGAGTTGCTTCAGTGCAAGCTCTCACACAATTAAAAATCCCAGCCTACTAGATAGAAAAATAAATTAATATTTCATCTAAAATGTTAAGTGAACTTGCCACAAATATAGGTAGTATCTGTCATGCAGTTCTGCAAAACAGAGCAGCTGCCACTAATTTACTTCTTCTAGCCCAAGGTCATAGTTGTGAAGAATTTGAAGGAATGTGCTGTATGAACTTATCTGATCACTCTACATCCATCCATAAGCAAATACGAAAATTGACCGAGCTAACTCAACAGTTAAAGGTAGAGGATAGATTAGGTTTAAAAAGATAGCTAAAAGGATTGGGGATCAGACCATAGTTAAGAGACATTATCAAATACAGCATAATAGTTCTAAGCATAATTGTGATACTTTTGCTTGTTTTGCCCTGTGTGTTTACTTGCTTGCAAGGCTTGATGCAGCAGCTTTTGCAGAAAATGCTGAATGCACACCTTCTTGTACAAAAGGAAAACGGGGGAGATGAAGAGAGCCTGACAGAGGAATGGTTGAACGACAAGGGACATGATACTGTAAAATTAATCCAAATAGGGAGGGCTACGTGACTGCTGCAAAGCTCGCATGGCCCTGAAGAGTAGATGGTGTGCAGAAAGCAGGATATTGAAACTGCTTGGTATGTAGAAGTAGATAGAGAAGAACAAAGGGGTACTAAGCTGTTCTAACTGCAAGGCCAGCTGGACAGGCATGTATCGATCATAAAGATACTTTTAAGATAATAGTACAAGTCACATAGCAACCAATCATGAGCTTAGCTTTTGCAATATGTATGAGCTAATTAACGAACATATATAAACTGTGTAATCTGTCACAATAAACTGAGACTTGATGATCATGATATCATGAGTCTTGTCTCCCGCGGCATTCCCTCTAACAGAGTTGTTTGGCCGTTCTTGGAATTCTTTGCCCCATTCAGAGGAGCAGATGCTGAGAAGGGAGGTACCTGAGGCCCCAGTTACAGCTGGGACACTGTCCTGGGGCGACTTTATGATGCTTGTATCCCCATTTGTCAGTTTAGCCCAGAAATTAGTTGTGCACCTTTAGGACTGGTTCCAAGAGTGAAGGGGGAGGCAAGAAGAAGCACAGAGTTTGTTGTCAGAAACTGCACTTGCTCCCCCACATCCTTCTCCTGGACTCTGCTGTCTGTGGACAGACAAGACAGCAGGATAGAGCTCTCCTTTGCTTTTTAGTTAGCATTTAGCTAGCCGAGGCAGGGAATTTCTCTGGACTGTGGTTTTTCTTTTTTCGTGGAACTGTTTAAACCTGCTCTGGACTGAACACCCAGAAGAGCCCCAGCAGTTCACACCTGTGGCCCACCAGGCTGGGCCTGGGCTGTGGCATTTCCAGGGCCAGAGGGACTGATAACAGAATGAGTTTGCAGAGCCACAGCCCACAGAGGGGATTTTCTGACCTTGTCATTTCTTCTAAGCGGCGAGAGGTTTTAGTGTTTAATAATGTTCTTTTTTTTTTTTTTTCTTTTCCTGACAGTGAATGCTTTGCCTGTTAAATATAGAGGTTTTTTCCACTTTTCTCTAAAAAAAAATATTTTTTCCAAACTAGCTGGGTGCAGGGATGCTGTTTTCTCAGAAACCCTTTTGGAGGTCATCTCCCAAATTTGCCCTAAACCAAGAGAAAAAGAGGAGCCCTACCTGCACAGCAGGAGGTTCCCACTGTGCTCAAAGTTTGCCTCTGAAGACTAAGAGGCGAGCTTGTCAGAAATCCTGGAAAACATCAGGGAAAAGGTTTTACATTAGTTGTTGTCACTAGGTACAGATCTTCAGTTGGAAAAGAGCCTCTCCAGCAGACTAGGTGCCCTGGGTTGTCTTAGCTCTTCCCAAAAGATGACCAATTAAATGCAATTCAAGTTTTTACTCTAGTAGTATAAAAATGTTCTAAGTTTTTCTAAATTTTAAATCTACTGCGAAAAATCCAAACTACTATAGAAAAAGTGAAGAAATTTTTGGGGTTTTCTTCCTAAAAAAAGAAAAAATCTAAATATTTCTAAAATTTTGTAAATTCTAAAATGAAAAGCAAAGCCAAAACGTGCTGTCCCAGGAGCCCCTGCCCAGCCGCTGCCTGCCCACCCCTGGCTGTGCCCAGACAAGCAGCTCCGCCAGTGCTGGTGGTAGCACCCACCTGAGCTGAAGCCCAAAGGTGTTGCTCAAGCCCTTCCCTGGCAGGAGGGGCCTCCCTTCAGTCCTGGCCAGACACCAGGGCCAGCACCTTCGGGGACAGAGGGTCCTGTTCTGGGCGGTGTCACCATGCCCCAGCAACAAGCTGATAATGCAGCTGTGGACGAGATCTTGGAACCTGGCTTGGGGATGGCTGATGGCAGGTACAGGTCTCTGCAAGTGAAGATTTTCTCCAATCTTGTGAGGCTGCACAGGCGCTGCTGTGGAGAGAGGAGTGGCTGAGGCCCCAGCTGCCAGTGGCACACTGGGACCTATTGGTATTGCCAATAATGAGGCCGGGACATGCCTTGGCTATTCTGGCCCCTTCGGCCGATCCAAATAGTGGCAACTGTGGTCTCTCACCCCAGAGACACTTCTGGCTAGCTGGATGTTTCAGCTGGGCACATGGAGACAAGTCCATGCATGCCAGAGCTCTGGTGGCGGCGGGATGGAGCTTCCTCTCGTAGAGGGTCCGCTCCCTCAGGATTCCATCTGCTGGAGAAGCTTTTGAAGTGAAAATGAAGGAAAGGAGGCAGTTCTGATGGAGGGTTTTAATCCAGAGCTTTTATTCTGGCCCATGGGCCTCTGAATCCAGCAACTGCTCCAACAGAACTCCCCGACTGCATGGTTGCTTATTGTAAATGGGAAGAAATGACAATGTCTGACTCAATTCAGAAGGCTGATTGATTTCTTTATTATAACTATGGCTAATATACATTAATATACTGTTACGTATAGTAAACATAATTTGCGTCATTCCTTGTATGAAATGTGTAATATTGGATACTTGTTAGAATATGCTCATTTGTATTAGTCCCCCCGACCCTCGCAGGTGAGACCGGGTGTATACTGGAAACTGATTTACAAGTATGTCTTGGTTCGACAAGACAGGAGTCTGTGAAAGAGGGCAAAGCCTCCTGTGCAATGGAGAAGGCAAACCCCCCTCCCTCCGAATTACCAGGATCTTTAAATTAAAGGGCTCTCAGGCAAAGATATGGGAATGGGAGTAACTATTCTTTACTAGGAGAAAACTAGATAACAATTTAAAAAAAAGCAAATGCAATCGGTACAAACAAAACTAGTGAAAAAGTCCACAACCTGAGGATTCGGGGTGCCAGTAGCAGTCTTGTTGGGATGATTGATCCTCTTGCAGTGGTTGATGAATTGCAGCTGCAGTGGTGATCTTTTGAAGGGTATAGTTTTCCTCTGAAGATCTGGTGGCAGTGGGGCCGGTCTTCCTCTGCGCCAGGGCTGCCTCCGAGCTCCGCTGCTGCCGCCTCACCATGCTCCGGCTGCTTCTCTGCGAGTGCCGCCGAAAAGAGCTGCTTCTCTGGCAATCCCCCAAAGTAAAGAGCTGCTCTGTCCCCAAAAAGGTACCCCCTTATATCCAATAAAAGAGTGCTTGGCTTCCCCCTCTGGGTGGAACATCTCACAATAGGATGGTGTTACGTTACCAGCCCTGCACTGAATCAGTCAATGGCCCACTAACAAACCATTACCTCTTAGGAGCAAAACCGGTTCTTGGAAAAGGTAACAAACCTGCCCAACCTTCAACAGATGGCAAATAGAATACAAGCTTATCTTACAACCCAGGACAAAGTAAAAGGATGTGGCTCGGCCAGGAGATGAGCCATGTCTGGAGAGATACGGGACCCCAGGTGCTGATCATCGCCTGAACGACCCGGGATGGACATCATGGAAATCCTCGGACAGATACATGTGAATGCAGCATTCCTGTAAATTTCATCAGGGGATTCTACAACTCCAGACACTGAATTGTTCTTCCTCATCACTAAAAAAGAAAATCTTATTAACCTATGGACTCTGAATGGAACAAAAGACTGATTGCTGAAATCTTGGCCTCAGGCAGAATTTTCTCTATAAAATCTGCTTGTGCCAGGATGGAGGTGTGTGGGCATAGGGGAAAAAACTCTCCTGTGGCTGACTCCTTGTTGCACACCCAGAGTCGATCCCTGGGCTCGGCACTGTGTTGTTTTGGTTTTTTTTCCCGTGGCTGGCTAGATAGAATTTGACTGCTAATAAAACTATTTTTATTTTTAATTTGGATGACTAAATTTTCATTTATAGGAATACTATATAAAAAGGAAGATATTAAAACTACATACTCCTTTCTCTAACTCTAACACAACTTGTGACCCTCTCTCAAGAGTCCAGACACAGGTGGAGTGGATTGGATTGGATTGGATTGGATTGGATTGGATTGGATTGGATTGGACTGGCCATCAGGCTCAAACAATCCTCACCAGAATCCAATCAAGCACTCACAGGATTCTCCAAGCACATTCCATATAAGAAAAACAAGGAGCAGAAATAGAAACTGTTTTCTCTTTCATTTCTCTCTGTGCACCTCTATGAAAAATACTGAGAGGGAGAGAAATGTGCTTGCCATAGTTGCTGTCTTTTTTACCTCGGGGAAGGGTGGAGGCAAGGAGTAAGGGGGACCAACAACCAGGAACAGGAGAGGAGGTCTCAGGGGACAAAGGACAGCTGGATGGTCCAAAGCTCCCAGGGTGCAGAGGGCATCTTTTGAATCTATCCAATCACTTGATGCCCTTCTGGAATTCCAGAAGTGACAGACAGTGCATGGCAGGGGTCAGGGTGGGGAAAGGAGGAGTGATTGACACACCTGGGAGGAAATGATCCGGGGAGAAACCCGGGGTTCAGGGTTAAACCATGAAATCACACTGCAACAGGGACTCTCGTGCACAGCAGGGCCCAGAGCTGGCAGGGCTCCCCAGCAGGGCTGGAGCGGCTGGCACACCTTGGCCCAGCTGCACAGCTGCCCCTCGAGGCCCCGGCGAGCAGGGGACGGCTCTGGGCAGCTCCCTGCCACCCAACACAGCCCAGCAGGCTGGGAGGAGAGCCCGGGGCCAGCGCAGCTGCTTGGGCCATGGCTGCTTGGAGGGACAGGGGCCAAACCCATCCCTGAGCAGCCCCTGCCAGCCCTGGCCCTCCCTGCCCTGGGACAGCTCCCCCAGCCCCAGGGAACAGAGCCAGGCCCTGTCAGGAGCCAGTGCAGCCCCTGCCCAGCCGGGAGCCAGGGCTGGCTCTGGCCCTGGGCTGGCAGCAGGGCTCCCGCCCGGGGCTGCTCCTGTGCCTGGGGCCTCTGGGCACTCAGGGCGGCTGCGGGAGCAGCTGCAGCGGGAGGGACGTTGGTGCAGAGTCCCGATTCCCCGGGGCTGCCAACGAGCTCCAGAGGCTTGGAAGCCCAGGCGCCTCCAGCTTTGGCTGCTGCCGGGCCGTGCAAGGGCAGGGCCTGGGGGAAGAGCTGCTGCCACACAGCCCCGCCGAGGGCTGAGCCCGGCTGAGCCCGGCACAGCAATCACCTCCTGTGCCTGTGCCCGTGCCTGGCATCGCCTCCCTTCCTGCAGCAGAGGCTGCCAGGGAGCCATTCCTTCCTCTAGGAAAGCAGCAGTGGGGCAATGAGGCTGCCATGGGGCAATGAGGCTGCTATGGGCCCTTTCCCACTGTGCTGGGCTTGGCATGTCCAGATGTCACTGAAACCTCAAGATAAAAAAAGCCCTCTGTCAACATTTTATTGTCAGAGAATCAAGGCATTTATTCTGGCCACGATGCTGTTCGTGCCACCATGTGTTGCATTGCTCTCGGTCTATGCTTTTTCCCTTTCCAGGGACCCCTGTGACTGGGATCTGATAGTTTGGTCCCCTCCTTCCTGCCCCAACGGGGTTGGCAAAGGGCCAAAGGGCCTTCCCTGTTCTGAGCTAGATGAGGCCTTGTCCCTTCCTGGTCCTCTCTCTTTTCCCCTTCATCTCATGGAATAAACAGCTTGGACAACCACAGCAGGGGAATTGAAGCCTCTTTGGAATCTTTGCCCAACTCCTGATGCGCCTTCCCTCAAGGGCCCCGTATATCTCGGCCAGCCTGGTGATATGGGGGCTGTGAGGGATAGGCGCACCAAGAATGTACAACAGAAATTATTTCAATCACACATAGCATGGGTGGGCCGAGAAAATCATCCCACGACACCTGAGTTTTACAAGATTTTGCCCAAACCTTTTACAGTCCAAAACCAACAGAAGCCCATTTGTTTAATGTTCATTGGTCTCCATTTGCAAAGTTCTTAGTATTTGTTTTCCCACTGGACCTGGATTTCTTCACCTCTGATGTTAATAAAGGCCATACTCCTTGATTTCCTTCTCAGGCTTTTCCAGTCCAGGTGTCTCCAACTATGCCAGGGGGCAGTGTCTGGGGTTGACGTTCCTTGCTGTTTGCGGATGATGGTCGTAGATTTTTCTCGATGGTCATGATGTTTTTGGGCACCTTTTGGGTTATTCCCAGTTTATTGAGATGTTAAGCTCATTTCCCTTGAGTGGTGTAACATCCCTTTAAAAACCCATTAGAATTCCTTTCCCCAAGGCAAAGGCAAACCAAGCCTGACTAAAGAAATGAAAAAAAATTAAACTTGGTGTATTATCCAACACACATGTGCAGTGCAAGTCCCCGGCTGCTGAGTCTCAGGAGAAGGCTAAGGGAAATGCATCCACTATGTCCCCTCTGCAACTCACTCGGCATCTGGTGCAGAAGTTTGGATGCCTGCAGGGGTTGCTTGTCTCCTCTGGGTGTGTTCTTCCTTCCCTCTGGGAGGGCCTTCATGGAAATTAGTTCCATTTCTCCTGCAGACCAGAGTGGCAGGGAGTCACTGCAGGCTGGTGATACTCTGATACAAGGAAACGGGTGTGCATACAAACCAGGCTGTGAAAAGCCAGTGTCCATAAGGGAGCCAGAGGAGCCCTGCATCTTTATTTGAATAAAGGGAGAGAGTCCATGGGGACATCTGCTGCTGGGGTTTTCTCTCTCTAAGTTTTGGAGGACACAGCCTCCTTTTAAACTCCTGGCCACATGCTGCCCTCTTCCTTTCCCCACTGGCTGGATTACCAGGCCAGGGGACCACAGGGACCTTTGTACCCTCTTTTCCTTTTGCAAGGTATTAGTTCTGGTCTCCATCCAAACTGTAATAGAGAGATAATGAGATGATTTGCTCTTGCAATTAAGTGATGAATATTGTGGGTATCTTAAGAGAAGCTTTATTGATGTAGAGTTGTGTTATTGTGATTTGTTGTTCTCTGCTCTCCCCACAGTCCCCTTTCCCCTTTTATAAATGAAAATTAGCCCAGCCAAATTAAAAATGAAATAATATATAATTTATTTAGGAATTAATTCTCTCTGAGCCAGCCACAAGGAATAGGACAGCGCTGAGCCCAGGTTCGGCGCTGGGTGTGTGACAGGAAGGAGCCTCTCGGCAGAGGTTCCCCTGGACACACACACCACCCTCCTGGACCCGCCAGTTCTTATAGGAAATTTTCTGCCCAAGGCCAGGATTTCAGTCATCTGCCTTTTCTTTCTATTCAGAGTCACACATATTCCTAAAGTTCTTTTCTCTGAGCCAGGGTTGAACAATCCAGGTCCAGGTGTGGACAGTTTTTCCTGATGAGGTGATGGGAACCGTGGCATTCAGATGTATCAGCCCGGAGGACTCCAGCGATCCCAATCTTGGGTCGCTACCAGCATGATCAGCTCCCAGGTGTTCCAGAATCGCCTTTTGGGACAGCCCATCTCCAGACCAGCCACATGTATTGGATTGTAAATGAGGCATTATCCAAAAACAACCTGGCTCTGGTGTAACTGAGTATGTGGAGGGGGGCAGCTCACAGTGCTGGTGTGTGTATTTTGTAATAACTAAATATTTTGTGGAACTCTGGAATTTTGGGCATTTTACTGGAATTTTTGGGGGATTTAATGGCATTCTTTGGGGATTTGGTTTTTGGTTTTGTTTGGGTTTTTTTTTTTTGTGGTGGGATTTTGGGGGATTTTGTGGGGTTTTTGGGTGTTGCAAGGATTTCTTTGGGTGTTGGGGGGATTTTCTTGTGGTTTTGGGTACATTTTCGGGGGGGATTTGTGGGGTTTAATTGGGATTTTGTGGGCTTTTATTGGAATTCTGGGGTGTTCTAATGAGGTTTTTGTGAGATTTAATTGGGATTTTGTGAGTTTTATTGGGACTTTCAGGGGTTTAAAGGAGATTTTGGTGCCTCTCAGCCCTTCCTCACACCCTGGGACAACTGCAAAGCCCCCCCAAAATTCTTCTTAAACACCCCAAAATGCCAATAAAACTCTCCAAAACCACAAAGAATCCAATAAAATCCCAGTGAAACCCACAAAATTAAAAAAACTGCCAAAAACTTCAATAAACCTTCCAAAAAACAACATCCCCAAATCCCTAAAAAAGATCCCTCCAAATCCAATGTCCCCAAAGCCACAAAACCCCGAAAAATCCTGTAACCCCTCTAAAACCCAGTATTTCTCTCCCAAAACCCAATAATTCCCCCTAAACTCCCAACAAAGTCCTCCAAAGCCCAAAAACACCATCAAAATCTCCCCAGAGCCCGCCAGACTCACTGGGGGCTGTCCTGGGTCAGGGGCACCGCCCGGTGGAACAGGAGCCACTTCAGGGGCCCTCGGAGCTTTTTGGGGAGGGGGCACCATGGGAGACCCCCAAAATCGGGGCAGGGGAACCCCTGTTGTGCTCCTCCCCCAAACCCCCAGACCCCGGCTCAGGGTGGGCCTGGGACCCCCCGGGACCCCCAAAATCTCCCCAGGACCCCCTCCAGGAACTCAAACCCCCCCAGAGACCCCCAAGGTTGGCCCAGGACCCCTGAGAGCCCCCAGACCCCAATCGAGCCCAGCCCAGGATGTCCCCTGAGACCCCCCCAGACCCTTCCCAAGACCCCACCCAGGACCCTTCCAGGACCCCCCCAGACCCTTCCCAAAACCTCTGAGGACCCACCCCAGACCTCATAAGACCCCCACCAAGACCCCTCCCCCAGGACCCCCAAGACCCCTCCGAAAACCCCTCCAGGACCCCCCAGACCCCTCCCAAAACTCCCCCCGGGTCCCTCCCCAAAGGCCCCGATCCCCTCAGCCCCTCCCCAGCCCCAGCCCCAGCCCCTGTGCGGACCCCCCTCCCCAGCGGCGCCGCCCCAGCCGCTCCCGCAGCTCCGGCCTCTCCCAGCGCCTCCCCCGCTCTGGCAGCGCCGCCCGCAGGGCCCGCCCGAGCCCGCTCTCGGCTCCTCTGATTGGCTGCCGCGGCGCGGGGAGGCGGGTTCTGCTGAGGGGATCCGCGCGCTGATTGGTCGGATCGGCACGGGGCGCGCCGCTATTGGCTGGGAAGCCCGCGCGCGTGGCGGAGGCGGGAAACTGTGAGGGGAGCGCGGCTGAGGAGGAGCTGAGGGGGGGCCGGGGGGAGCTGGGGGGGTTTGGGGCGGGTCTGGGGAGAAATTGGGGATTTTGGGGGGATTGACGGGAAATAGGGGGTGTGCGGTGGGTTTGGGGGCAATGCGGGGGTCTGAGGGGGCTTTGGTGGGTCTGAGGGGGTTTAGGGAGCTTAGGGGGGAGCTTGAGAGGGTCTGGAGCGTTCTCAGGTGGGTTTAGGAAGATCTGAGGGGCATTGGAGGGTCTGAGGGGATTTTGGGGGGGTTGTGAGAGGAACTGGGGGGTTCTGAGGGGATCTGAGGGAATTTGGGGGGGTCTGAGGGGATTTCATAGGGTTTAGGTAGGATTCAGGTGTGTAAGGGGGATTTGGGGGGGTCTGATAGGATTTGGGCGGTCTCAGGTGGGTCTGAGGTCAATTTGGGGTAAAGTGGGGGGATCTGAGGGTAATTTGGGGGTTTAGGTGGGTCTGGGTGGATTTGGGGCTCTGGGGGCACCTAAAGGGGTGCCAGGGGGTGAAGGGGTCGCAGCCCCCAGACGCCCCTGAAGCCCCCCTGTCCCCACAGAGGGGTCCCGGCCCTGGCGGTGCAGGACCCCCGGCCCCAGCCCAGCGTCTCCATCAGCAGCTGAGCCAGGAGATCCAGGAGGACGGGGGGACTGGGGGGTCCTGGGGGTCCGAGGGTGTCCCTGGGTGTCCCCAGGGGCTCAGGCTGTCCCCTGGGTGTCCCAGAGCTGGAGAAGTCCCTCTGCGCCGTTTCCTCGCGGTTTGGGCAGATTTTGGACATTTTGGTGCGGCGCAGTCTCGGCCTGTGGGGCCAGGCCTTCCTCACCTTCAGGGAGATGAGCAGCGCCACCAACGCCCTGCGCTCCCTGCAGGGCTTCCCCTCCTGCGGCCAACCCGTGGGGAGACAGAGACTGGGGGAGTTCTGACACTGGGGAAAGAACTGGAATTCTGGGGAAAACCCGCCAAACTCTGGCCTCAGCTATCCCCAAAATCCAACTTGGAATCCCTCCAAATGCACCCCGAACACCCCAAAGCTTCCCCTTTTATGACAAGCCCGTGGTGAGACAGAAATGCTGGGGGAAAATCCTGGAATTCTCAGGGAAAAAAACCGAAATCCTGAGGGAAAAAAACCAAACCCAACCGGGATTCCCCCCAAAATCCCATCAAGAATCCCTGAAATCGAATTGGGAACACCCCCTAAATCCAACCAGGAACCTCCTAAAGCTTCCCCTTCTATGACAAGTCCATGGTGAGATCCAAATCCCTGGGAAAATCCTGACATTTTGGGAAAAAATCCTGAAATTCTGGGAGAAATCCTGAATTCCTGGGGGGAAAACTCAAAATGCAGCCTCAAATATCCCCATAGTCCAACCAGGAGCCCCCCAAAGCTTCCCCTTCTACCACAAGCCCATGGTGAGAGAGAAATCAGAGCAGAAGTCCTGCGATTTTGGGAACAATCCTGAAATCCTGGGGAAAACTCCAAAATCCTTGGGAAAAAACCCAAATCCAGCCTCAATTATCCCTAAAATCCACCCTAAAACTCCCCAGAGCTTCCCCTTCTGGGATAAACCCGTGGTAACAATTTTGGGAACAATTCTGAAATTCTGGGGAAAAAGCACAAAATTCAGTTGGGAACCCACCCAAAATCCTGTGGGAAACACCCAAATCCAGCCAGGAACCCCCCAGAATTCACCCTGAATCTCCCAAGCCTTCCCCTTCTACCCCACAGTGAGATCCAAATCCAGGGGAAAATCCACAGATCCTTGGGAAAACAGGAAATTTTGGGAAAAAGCCTGAAATCCAGGGAAGAAACAGAAATCCACCCCGAATCCCCTGGGAAGGACCCCAGACCCCTGTTGGAACCTCCTAAATTCCTCTGAATTCCCCCAAAATCCTGCTGGAATTTCCCAAATTCCTTCTAGGACTTGCCAAAATCCCTCAAAAACGTCCCTGATTGCTCTTGGAACTGCCCCAGATCCATTCTGGAGCCTCCCCAAATCCCTCAGAACTCTTGAAAATCCCTTGGAAAATCCCAAAATCCTTCTTGGAACTGCCCCAAATCCCTGAGAATTCCCCCAGATCCCTCAGAAAGCCCCAAATCCTCCTCAGATCCCCTCTGAATTCCCCCAGACCCCTCAGAAAGCCCCAGGTCCCCTCTGGAACCTCTCCCAGATGCCCCCAAAATCCTCGGGAACAACCCCAAACCCCCCGAGCCGTCCCCAGCTCCCCCCGGACTGATCCCAAATCCCCCCGGAGCCAGCCCAGGTCCCCTCTGGAGCCTCCCCGAATCCCGGGAAGCCGCAGATCCCGGGAGCCGCCGGGCAGCGCCGGGAAAGCCCAAAGCCCCGCGGCAGTGCCGCATCCCGGCCGGAGCTGCCCCGGGAGCCCCGCGGGGCCGGGGCCGGGGCCGGGATGCGCCGTCCCAGCGGATCCAGCGCGCCCGGCCGGGCTCGGCCAGCGCGGCCCAGGGCAGGGAGCGCTGGTGGGGCGGGAGCGGGAGCGGAGCGCGAACGGGACCAGCGCAGAGCCAAGGGGGGAGAGGCCCCGGCCCCACAGAGAGCGGGGCCGGAGCGCGGGGCCGGGCGGGGATGGCTCGGCGATTGTTCCGGGCGATTCGGGCGCTCGCAGCGATCTGGGCGGGATTCTTGGGGTGCTTCTGTGAGGTTTGGCCGGGATTTTGAGGGAAGTTTCTGTGGGGATTTTTTGGGTGCATTTCCTCGGGCTTTGGGTGGGATGTGAAGGGACTTGGGGGCATTTTTTGTGGAATTTGGAGGGGTTTGGTGGGATTTTGGTATGGATTTTTGGAGTGGATTTGGAGTGGATTTTGGGGGGATTTTGGGGAAATTTCGGAGGGATATTTTGGGTAATTTGGTGGGATATTTTGTGTGGATTTTGTGTGATTGGGGCATTTTTGGGGGCATTTTTGTACAGATATTTTTTTTGTGGATTCTGTGGGATTTTCATGGGAATTTAGTGGGACCTTTTGAGGGATTTTCTGTGGCATTTGCGGGGGGGGGGGGGGGTGAGGGATTTCTGTGAGCCTTGGGGTGATTTTTGGGGTGAGTTTTGTGGGCTTTTGGGTGGAATTTTTGTGGAGATTTACCTGGGATTTTGTGTGGATTTTCTGGCATTTTCAAGGATTCTATGGTGGAATTTTTATGGGATTTTAATGGTATTTTTGGTAGGAATTTTTGTGAGGATTTTGAGAGATTTTTGTTGGATTTGGGGTGTTTATTTGGGGATTTTTTTGGATTTGGGTGATATTTTTGTGAGGGATTTTGGGGCATCTTTGTGAGTTTATTATTATTATTATTTTGGTGCGGTATTTTGTGGTTTTTCTCAGGATTTTGTTGGGATTTTGGTGTTTTCTCTTGGGATTTTGGGCAGATTTTGTGTTGTGTATCCAGAGTGACTTTGGGCAGCTCTGGGGCAGCTTTTGGGGTTTGTCTCCCGTGTCCCCCAGCTGTGGCAAAGCCCCGAAGCACATCCTGTTCCTGCCCAGCTCCCTGAGCAGCCCCAGGAGCTGATGCTCCCCCTGCTCCTCAGCCAGGGAGATCTGGGGCAATCCCGGCATTCCGGCATTCCGGCCGGGCTTTGGGGCACTGCGGGATTTTGGGGCTTGGGGGTGAGAGGCTGAGGGGGGCTTGGAGCTGGATTTTTTGGGAAAATATCGGGATTTTGGGGGTGAATGTCTGGGATTTTAGGGCGAATTTCTGGATCTTTGGAGGAAAATACCAGGATTGGGGGGGGAGGATATTCTGGATTGTTAGGGAGGAAATTTCTGGATTTTTGGTTGTGAATGTCTGGATTTTTAGGGGGGGAATTTATGAATTTTTGGGTGAGGACTTACGGATTTTTTGGGAAGGGATTTCTGGATATTTTTGAGGGGGAATGTTTCTGGATTTTTTGGAGGAAAGTTCTGGATTTTTTTGGGGGGGGGGATTTCTGGATTGTTGGGAACGCTTCTGTATTTTTGGGGAATGTTTCTGGATGAGGAATGAGGTTAGTTTTGGATTTTTGTGGGGAGGAATATTTCTGGATTTTCTGTGGAACAGAAATTCCTATTTATGGGAATGTTCCAGGATTTTTTGGGGGAACATTTCTGAATTTCTTTGGAGAACATTTCTGAAATTCTGGGGGAATGATTCAGAGCATTTCTGAATTTGGGGAGAACATTCCCAGATTTTCTGGGGAGCATTCAGGGGTTTCTTGGGGAACATTCCTGGGTTTCTGGGATAAGTTTCCCAGGTTTCTAGGGGAACATTCCTGGGTGTGTGGGGAAAGTTCCCGGGTGTTCCGGGCTCTCCTGGCCCCGTTCCCATCCCAGGTTCCCGGGGTTCCAGGAGCTGCGCTGGTGCCCAGGCGCCACGACATCGCCTCGCTGCAGTTGGACACCGAGGTGCAGGCGGGCGCCGCCCGCGAGGCCCTGCAGGGCTCCAGCATCACCCAGAGCCACCCATGGAGATCTCCTTCACCAAAATGTGACCCAGAACACCCCAAACCCCACCAAAATAACCCCAAATCCCCAAAAAACGGGCCTGAAATACCCCAAAATCCCTAAAAATCTGCCTCAAACCCACCCCTAAATAACCAAAATGTGCCCCCAAACACTCCAAATCCCTCCAAACCACCCTGTAATCTCAGAGGAATGCCCTGAAATCCCTCCAAACCACCCCAAAATTCTTCAAAGCTGCACCAGAATACCCTAAAGCTGCCCCAAAACACCTCAAATGCCTTCAAGCTGCCCCAAAATCCCATGGAAACACCCTGCAGTCCCTCCAGACCACATAAAAATCCCATAGAAATACCCTGAAATACCTCAAAGTGCCCCAAAATCCTGTAGAAACCCCTGAAATCCCATAAACGTGCTCCCTAATCCTATAGGAACACCTGAAAATCCCACAAAACCTCCTCTAAACACCCTAAATCCCATAAAACTGCACCCAAATCTCATTGACCTCCTGCCAAATCCCCCAGAAATACTCCAAAATCCCAGAAAACTGCCCCAAAAATGGTCCTGACCCTGCCCCAAACCCCCTGCACGCCCCCACTCCCCCAGGTAAATTCAGCTCAGCCCAGCCCAAATCCTCCCTTTTTTATCCTAAATCCTTTTTTTGTCCTACATCCTCCTTTTCTATCCCAAATCCTCATTTTTTTATGCCAAATCCTCCTTTTTTTAACTCCAAAATCACTTTTAATCCCTAATGTCTTTTTGACCCTAAATCCTTCTTTTCCCAACCTAAATCCTCCTTTTCCCATGACAAATTCTCCTTTTTTCTCCCCACATCCTTTGTCTGTTCTCAAATCCCTTTTGCAATACCAAAATCTCCCCTTTCCACCCCAATTCCCCACCTCGTTCCCCTTTCCCCATCCCAAATCCCCTTTTCCCATCCCAAATCCTTCCCTGTCCACCCTAAATCCCCTTTTCCCACCAAGGATCTTTCCCCATCCTGAATCCCCCAATTCCCACCCATTCCCCTTTTTTTCCCGGTGTTGTACCCAGGGTCTTTCTGCAGACATTGCACCTGGAGCTGCCCCAAATAACCCCAAACAAACCCCAAATAACCCCAAACAAACCCCAAATAACCCCAAACAAACCCCACTGTGTCCCCCAGGGTTGGAGTGGATATGGGGGGTCATGACCCCAAACTCTGGGGACTGGGAGGATTGATCCTAAAATTTGGGGTTTAGGGAGGTTTGACACCTCGGGGTTTGGGAGTTTTTGACCCCAAACTTTGGGAACTGGGGGAGTTCGACACCCCAGGGTTTGGAATTTTGTTGTTTTTTTTTTTTTCCCATGATTTGGGGATCAGGGAGTTTCACCCCCAAACGTGGGATCAGGGTGGTTGGACAGTCCAGGTGTTTCAACCCCCAGGATTTGGGGTTTGAGGGTTTAGACCCAAAAATTTGGAAACTGGGGGGATTGACCAACTGATTTTGGGGGATTTAACCCCAAAGTGGGGGAGATCAGGGGGATTTGACACCCCAGGGTTTGGGATTGGGGGGGGTTGACCCCAAAGTTTGGGAATTGAGGGGTTTGACCCCAAACTTTGGAGAGGAGGAGGTTTGGACAACCCAGATATTTCAAACCCCAGGAGTCGGGGATCGGGCGTTTTAACCCCAAACTTTGGGGGCTGGGGGTGTTGGACACATCAGGATTTGGGATTTGGGGGTATTTGACCCCAGACTTTGGGAATTGGGGGTGTTGGACACACCAAATGTTTTGAACCCCAGGATTATGGGTCAGGAGGGTTTAACACCAACGTTTGGGATTTGGGGAGTGTTTGACACCCCAGGATCTGGGATTTGGGGGGTTTGATCCTAAAATTTGGGGTTTGGGGCAGGGGGGAGGTTGACATCCCAGAGTTTGGGTTTGGGGGTGTTTGACCTCTCCCCTCCCAGTGTTGGGATTTGGGGTGTTTGACCCCAGTGTTTGACTCCCCGGGTTTGGGGTCGGGGTTGGGATAGGAGCCATTCCCTGGAAACAGCGCTGGGATCGGGATCGAGAACAGGAACGGGAATGGGATCGGGATCGGGAGTGAGAGTGTAATGGGGTTGGGAATGAGATGGGGATCGGGAACTGGCCCGGGAACGGGAAGAGAAATGGGAATGGGATTGGGATCGGGAACAGGATCAGGGAACGGGATTGGGATCGGGAAGGGGAGAGACCCTGACTCAGTAATGGAGCCCACCCCCAGGGAGCGATCCTGCCCCAGTCCCGGAATGGACCCATCCCCTCAATCCCGGACCCCTCCCCAATCCCAGCCCCTCCGCAGGCGCTGACCGGACCCTCCCTCAATCCCAGCCCGCCCCAATCCGGATCGGAGCCATTCCCGGACCGGACCCTTCAATCCCTTTTTGGAGCGGCTCCTGCCGCTTCCAGCCCATTTTTGGGGCTTCCAAGCGGCTCCGGGGACCCTCCCCATTTTGGGGTGTTGGGGTGGCCCCAAGGCCGCCCCGGGGGCCGAGGGGGGATGGAAACCCCCAAACCCGGGGGGCTCCTGGGGGTCCCCAGTTCCTCCCGGCCCCGCCCCGAAGCAGATCCTGGCCAATCAGAGCGCGCGGCGTTGATGACGATTCAGTTCCCAGGCAGGAACTCGGCGCTGCTCCTGCCCGGCGATTTTCAGCCAATCAGCGCCCGGGACGGCTCTGACTCATCAGTTGCCAGGCAGAGCCCAGCGCCTCTCGCAGCACCGGCCAATCTAAACATACAATGGAACACACCTTAGTAAAACAATTCATACTACAAATATGCTAAACACGAAACCAAACACCACTATAATGTCTCATACAATTTAACCAAACGATAAACTTTAAAAACACCCTTAAACACTCTAAAAAAATTAAAGTTGTTTTAAAAAAATATAATTGCAGATGGGTGGTTTTATATGGATATTGGTTTTTGGATTGTTTGGGCCAGCTGATTTAAAAAAAAAAATATTTTTATAGCAATTTAATCAGCTGAGAAGGAGCCACTCTAGAAACAGAACTGACTGAAAATGAAGGGGACATAAATCAGTAACTCTGAAAGTTTTATTCGCTATCAAATACATCCCACCACTCCAAACTGGGATCCCACTTCTCCAAATCTCCTCCCAACCCCATCTCACCCTGGCAGCTGTGGAATCAAGTGAGCTTTGTGTGGGATTGAGTTTTTTTGAGGTCAGAACATGCAATTTGAGGTGGGATTGTGCCTTTATAGGTTAAAATTCAGTTGTTTTTAGTGGGATTGAGTGGGTTTGTGGTGACAAATTCATCCCTCTTGGCTTTTGGAGTGCAAAGAGATGGAGAACATTGCCCAAAATTCCCCCAGAACCCACAAATCCTCCAGAAGTTGAGTTCATGGTGTCCAGGGAGCGTGCAGCTGCGGTGCCAGGAACAAACGAGACAGAGCTTGGTTTCACAAAGCTCCAGAATCCATTTCTTACCCCCAAAAGACAGGGCAAAGGCAGGGCTGTGGGGTTTTTAGAGAACTTGGCAGAGGGGCAGGGCAAGGAAGAAGCCTGTGAAGAGCAGGTTTGGCATCCACCTGGACCTGCAGAGACCAACCCAAGCACCTGCAGCAGCGTGTGTTACCCCCCTTTGGACAGAGGGGTGAGGAGAACCATCTCTGTCCATCTGTGAGCCCCAAAGCTCTCTGTGGGAGCTGTGAATTAAAAGGCCTTTACACACTCACTTTTCACATCTTCCCTGTCTGCTGTGTTGCAACTCTTGGCAAGATTTGCCTCCTGCTTGCTGGGAGCTGCTGTGGCCCAGGGCCAGCACAGAGCTGGGCTGGGTGGGCCAGGCAGTGTGGTGGAGAGTCTTGGCTGATCTTGGTGTGTGCCTGGCCTCACAAAAGGCTTGGAAGGTTTGCCTGCCAAGGTGTCCTGCTCACTGGCTCTCCCTGTGCATCTTGGAGAGCACAAGGTAGGCATTTCTGGCAGCTGGGCATCAGCAGGCCTTCCAATGGGGGCGTGTTGTGGAGCGAGCCCAGCTGAGATACCCTGAGAGGAGCCCAGGGCTCCTTGCTCCTCTCTGCTGGCCCATGAGCGTCTGTCTGCTCTCGGGATGGCCCTGGCTGTGTCAGGGCTGCTGCGTGGGCACGAGACAGCCGGTCCTGTCCCGCTGGGTCCCAGCAGTGCCTGGCAGCCGTCCCGCATCCACGTCCGGATGCTGGCCAAGAGAGGCCCTGGGAGCTGAGCAAGCTGATTTGAAGCTTTTGCAGGTGCCAACAGGTCAAGGCCAACAGTGTTCCCTCAGGATGCAGCATTCCTGAGGGGCTTCCCCGGAGGTGCCTGATGCCACCCACTCCTTGTGGCAGCAGTTGCTTTCCTGTGGAAGGTTCTACCTTCCCCAAGAGCACAGAGGGAGCTGGAGAAAGAGCTTGCCAGACTGACCTCCATCCTTTACCAGGAGCCCTGGGTGAGCGGAGTAGTCCCAGCTGAGCGCAGATGTGCCAATGGAAGTGCCGTGCCAATGGAAGGCTTGGTGGGAAGGATGATCCAGGATCCATAGGCCTGGCAGCCTGAGCTTGCTGCCGGGGAAGGCCTTGGAGCAGATCCTCCTGAGTGCCATCCCATGGCATGTCAGGGAACCAGGGGGTCTGCGGGAGGGAGGGAAACTCTGAGGAGGGACGGGGACAGCTGGGGGTCCTGGCAGGATGTTGAGGGCTTCTGTGCGGTGTTTGCAGGGTGTTGGTGTTGGAGGTGTGTTGGGGAAGGAGCTGTCTGGGAGGTGAGAGGTCTAGGCTGGAATTTGAGTCCATTTGAAGGCAGCATCTGTGGTTTGGCACAGCTTTGCTTATGGGACGCAGAAAAAATATCTGTGACGGCTTCTGTTCATGGTCCTGATTCTGCTGCAGGGAACAAGAGGGGAGAGTTGTACTTTATTGGCCACTTAGATCTCTATCCCAGGGCAGGGTTAACCATTTTGCCATCTACTCATTGTTGCCAGCAGTTTCTCCAGGTGTTCCTGCCAACAGCCCCTGCAGGCAGGAGCACAGCCCCCAGTGCACCTGGACTTTGGCTCCCTCTGGCACAGAAGCCCCCAGGAACACAGGTCTCTGGGGCAGGAGACGGCACCAGCCCTGCCAGGGCTTCGGGGATGGCAGGTCTGCTTGGGCGGGGACTCTGCCTCACCTGCTGGTGTCAGCGCTCCCCGGGCCCCAGGGCTCAGAGCAGCATTCCTGCCCTGGCCCACAGTTCCTTGTGCGTGCCACACCCACGGGTTTGGGATGGCCACGAGCCGGGACGTGTCCTGAGGAGGCCGTGCCAGCTTCTGTGGAAGGCCCTGTGCCCTTCCCAGTGCGGCTGCATCGGCTGCCCTGGGGGCTCCTTCTGCTGCCCTGAGCCCGCAGAGCAGGGCAGCGTTTGCTGATGGTCTGAGCCCTTCCTAAAGATCCTGTTGGGCTGTCTCAGACACTTGAGGCCAGGGATTCCTTCCAACCTGGGCCACTTTGGGTGGGCAGGGGGCAGCCCCAGCGCAGGGGCAGTGTGTGCAAGGGCCCTTTGTGACACATGCAGCATGGAATGGAGCCCGGTGTCCAAGGGCCCTTGCTGACACGGTGCAGCATGGAATGGAGCCCGGCGTCCAAGGGCCCTTTGTGACACATGCTGACATAGGAGCTGGAAGTGGCAAGAGCACGCCACAGTGCTCGGAGCAGGCGAAGGGACAGGACGGGACAGAGCGGTGCTGTGAGGAGTCCCCGCACAGCGCGCTCGTTCCTGTCCGACCCGGAGCTTTTCTGAGGCATTATTCCTGCAGCTGACCTCGAGGCCAGACCATAGGACTCAGTAACCTGCGGCCTTCCAAGACTTCAATTCTGCAGGTGCCCTTGAGGGCCGAGCGTGGGACTTGGTACCCCAGAGTTTTCCAAGGCATCTCTCCTGAGGGTAGCCAGAAATCCAGTCAGTGACATGGGGCAGGGAGCCCTGAGAGTGCCCAAGCTGACCTGGATGGAGGAGGAAGAAGGTGACCCTGCAGCTGCCCCAGCACAGGAGACTGAAGAGGTGGTGCTGTTCCATCCACCACAGAAGGGTGAGTGGCAGAGCCAGGCTGCAAGGCCGGTGCCTTCAGCCAGCTTGGCCCAATCCCATCCCATCCCATCCCATCCCATCCCATCCCATCCCATCCCGTCACATCCCATACTCTGGTGACATGTCCATGGACAGGACGGAAGAGGGGCCCGGGCAGTGTTGCCTTCATGGGAGGCAACGGCGACCTGGTTGCAAGGAACAGCACGGCAGCCCAGTCTCCCCTGGTCCACTCGGGCTAACGACACACGCAGGACACCAATGTGGTGGACGGTCGAAAAGCCTTTATTATCTTATCTCATGGGTTTAAATAGTCTTGGGGGACTCTGCTACGTCAGAGGGGGTTGGCAGGGTCTCTAGGGTTAGTCAGGAGTGGAAAACTACTGGGTTTGGTGTGGTTACATTCTTTGGGGTAATGGATAACATGTTGCAGGGTGAGAGGGGGATGGGGGTCTTTCTTTCTGTCACATCCCGAAATCTTCCGTTCGCCTGTCCCTATCTACTACATCTCTCCCCTCCTTTTTATAAATAAAATGAGGTAGTTGTAGATATAGGCACTGGAGTGAGGTACAAACTTGTAACTTGGTAAGGAAAAAAGGGGTTTGGTAAACCTGAGTAATTCTCGCAAGGTGAGTTTCGAAGGCTTTTGCAACTGACTGTGTTCGCAGTTTTTGGTTTACAGCATTTGTTGCTGTCCCACGAACAGAATGTTCGCCCGTTCTAGACGGGCCTGAACAAACGAGACTAGCTTGTTTAGCAGGCATGGTCATATGGTAACAGCTAAAAGCAGTATTGCCAGTGGACCTACCAGGGCGGAAATTAAAGTGGTGAGCTAAGGTGATTGATTGAACCAGGATTCGAACTAGCTCTGCTGGGTTTCCCTGTCTCTCTTTCTCTGAGCCAGTCTATCTCGGAGTTCTGCCATGGAGTTTTTAACGACTCCTGTATGATCTGTATAAAAGCAGCATTCCTCTTTTAAAGCTGCACACAGTCCTTCTTGTTGCATGAACAAGAGGTCTAGTCCTCGCTTATTCTGTAAAATTATTTCTGAAAGCAAAGAGACTGATTTTTCTAGATAGGAGATGGATTTCTTGATCTTCTACAGGTCTTCGTTGATGGTCATTTGTAGCTGAGAGAGTCCGTGCTGTTGGGTTGCGATGTTTGAGAAACTCGTGGCTGTGCTAGCTGCTCTCAGGCCGAGCAGCATTGCGATAGTTATACCTGTGATTATTTCTCTTTTGTGGAGTTTGTCAGGTTCTTTGAAAAGGTGGTACACTTCTTTATCTGAGTGGTACAGGACCTTAGGAACAATCAGAACTTGGACACAGAAGTCGATAGAGTCATTAAATTTGGCAAGGAACACACAAGGACTCACTCCGGATCGCTGGCAAACCCACATTCTAGATGCGGATGGGACCACCTACTTATTGGTCTTTCTGTTGGGCTTGACAACTTTAGTGCAGAAGTTGCTTTTTTGCTTTGCTAAAGTTGCATTGCCAAAACATTTGCCCTGTCCTGTGATTTGACTCAGGGTGATTCTTCTGCGGGGAGTGTCCCATCTGCACTGGTGGGGGGCATCGGCTGTGGAGTAACTGAAGGGGGTGTTTAAAGCAATGCCTTCGTAGAAAGGGGGTTTAACATTATAACAAAGCTAACAGGAGTTAGTCAGGTTCGGTTTGGTTTCGTTTAGGGTTAGAAAGGTAGCTTTTAGTTTTGGGTTTGGATCGGACTTGGCTGTGCAGCTTATCTGGAAGGCATCTGTATGGCTAGCCGGGGTGTCGGTGACTTTTGGGGGCAAGGTTTTGGGGTGGGTTGTGTTTTTTTCTTTTTTGTATGAAGCGTTATAGCTACTAATTGGGTGCTTTTCCAAGCTCGGGACGGCTTTTTCACTCCGTTCACTGGGGGGACTTCTTTGCATTGCCAGTGTCGGGGCTACAGTGCTTGGGGAAAAATCGAGCAGTGTGCTCCTGTGTCTGCCTAAAACTGAAGCCCTATGACGTGGGGGTCCTGACTGCCATAAAGGCAGCACGTCCCCCACACCTTCGGGGGCTCTTTTCCTATTTTCATGGCCAGGGCTACCCAGGGGTCCCGTTCTGGGGCGTCTCTTGCTGACTCTGCGGCACGGGCGCTGCTTGCGGTGGTAGTGGGTACGAAGGTACCGCAGGCTGTGTTGCGAAATTTGCTGGTGAGGGTACGAAGCTGGCTGCCTCCTGTGGGGGTATGGGGTATAAGGGCGCCCCGTCTCACTGGGGGTTGGCATAGATGGGCTGCCTTGCATTCGCGGCGGGAGGAGGCTGAGTGCAGCCCGCACGCCCCTTCTCTCTCCTGTTTCCCTGGGGCTGGGACCTGCAGTCTTTGGTGAGGTGCGCCTTCTTCCCGCAGCCCCAACAGGCTCTTCTCGGGCGTGTATGGGGTGGAGGCGCCGCGGCGGGCTGCCGTGCCGGCTGGGGACCATTCAGCGCAGGCTATTTTTATTTCTCCCCAGTCGGTAAACTGGGCTGGTTCGTATTGTGGCTGCTTTTCGGTGCGGCTTAAAGCTTTACTCGGTTTTGTTTTAAATTGCGTTGGCTCTGTTTCCTCCGTCTCAGAGTCCCAGCCGGCTTCCGTCAGCTCTTCCGAGCTGCCGGAGCTGCTGCCGGACTCCGAGTCGGAAGTCGAATGCCAGCAAACTTCCGGGGCTCGGTGCCGTTTTGTGCGGCTCCGACCCCGCTCCTCCCCCCGGGGGTGGCACTGCTGCCGCCCCCGGGCTCGCCCTGCCTCCTGCAGGGGGGGGTTTCTCCCTTACATGGTAGTGGCTTCAGGCGCGGCTGCCAATTGGCTCCGAGCCCTCTGCCGCTCTCCTCCTCTTTCTCCCGCACACGCGCATTAGCAAAACTCCGCGCCTCTGGGCTCTTCGCGCCGAGACTGCCCGCGCCCCGCCCCTCTCCTTGGCTGCCGGCGCCATTTTCAAAGGGATATGGAGGTGGCGTGGGTAGGATCTCCTCCCGAGCCACGGCCTCCGCGCCTCTGGCTTCCCCCGCCAGCCTCCGCCAACAGAACCCCGCGCGCCACTGCACTTCTGGCAGCGGGCCACTGACCGGCGGCGGTGGGGCGGATGGGGAAGCCGCGGATTTTTGGGAAGATTCTGTGGGGGGATTTGGGCTCTGGTCCGGGGAGGGGGGGTGACGCGCTGGGCCCCCCCGGATCCCCGCTCCCGGGCAGATTACCCTCAGGGGCGGTTTGCGTTGCCGCTCCTACGCCTAGCTTGGGTGTAACTAATAAACACATACGTGCTGCTCTCCATGTCTCTTGCTCTTCTATTGCTTTGCGTAGGGCTTTCTCGACTTTGCCCCATGCCTTAAGGCATTTGCCGCTGCCTGAGGATTTCGTGTCCTCGGCCAGCATGGCTGTGCATTTTTCCCATATTTCTGGATGCAAAACCTCAACAGGGCGTTCAATTGCCCCAAGCTCAAGCAGCCTTGCTATAGCAAGATAAAAGTCTTTGGGCTTACACTCAATTCCCCATTGCTTATGAACCTCACTTATGACCCTGGCGATGGCGTCTATGACGATCGTGGGTCCGGGGACGTCTCCCCTGCCGAGAACACGGTTTCACCGGTTTGGCCGCTGCTCTTGTCCAGGCGACACCCGCTACACGAGCGAATTTTTCCCGGGTTTCGGCACCAGATATCTTGCTTTAATGGGAGGCATTGGCGACCTGGTTGCAAGGAACAGCACGGCAGCCCAGTCTCCCCTGGGCCACTCGGGCTAACGACACACGCAGGACACCAATGTGGTGGACGGTTGAAAAGCCTTTATTATCTTATCTCATGGGTTTAAATAGTCTTGGGGGACTCTGCTACGTCAGGGGGGGTTGGCAGGGTCTCTAGGGTTAGTCAGGAGTGGAAAACTACTGGGTTAGGTGTGGTTACATTCCTTGGGGTAATGGATAACATGTTGCAGGGTGAGAGGGGGATGGGGGTCTTTCTTTCTGTCACATCCCGAAATCTTCCGTTCACCTGTCCCTATCTACTACAGGGCAGACACCCCACAGTGGCCGTGCTCCATCCACCTGGGGCATCCCGGGGCTGTCCCTGCCTGGGCAGCGCAGGGCTGGGCTATGTTCTCCGGCCTCTCCCGCAGCCCCTCAGCTCGGGCTGCGCTCGCTCTTTGCCAGGTGCAGCCCTGGACCAGACACAAGAGCAGGAACGCAGCCGTGGCCGCTTCCACAGAACAGCGCAGGTACCTGCAGCCATCCCCACCTGGGCTGGGCCTGCTGGCACTGCTCAGCCCAGCAGCACACCTGCAGCACTCCATGGCTTCTTGCCCTTCTCCTACAGCTCGTTTGCAAATTCATCAAGAGAATTTGGCAGGATGAGACCAGCGCCATGGGCCCTGGGCTCAGAGCATACTCAGAGCTCCTGGGACATGAGACCAGTGCCACCCTGCTGGATTTGCTTGTGCAGAGGGGTGTTTCCAGAGCAGAGCAAGTAGGCAGCTGTGGCCAGGCTTCAATTCCCCCATGAGTCACATGGCTTCCCAAGCCACAGTGCTGGCCCCTGTGAGCCTTTGAGGCCATCGCAGTGCGGTGGGAAGGGAAGCACTTCTCTGGGGACACAGGGAACACTGCTCCCTTTGGCAGCTTTCCAAGTCTCCCTGTGCCTTCTCCAGATGCCCACCATGGTGAGATACATCCACCAGTGGTTCATGGCCAATGATTCTGCTGAGCATAGGCTGGACAACGCCCTGCTGTATCTCACAGAAGCACAGCCAAATGATGAGGTAATGACACTCCTGCATGTGGCCCCATCCTGTGACAGGTATGGGGCCCACCTGCCCAGAGGGCTCAGGGCTCCCCAGCCCATCAGCCTGCACAGCCTGTCCCAGGTGTCTGACCAACAGAGAGTCCCAGGGCCCTCTGGCTGCTCCCTTTCCCAGCCCTGGCATGTCAGCCCCAACCTTGCTGCCATGCTCCCTCGCTGCCCCTCAGGGGCCTGTCCCCACAGGGCTGGGCTGTCTGACTGCTGCTGGAGAGGGGCAGTGGGAAAAGACAGAGCCGTCAGTCAACCCGGGCCCCTAGAGATGCCCAGGCCACGGTGCTGTGTCTGAGATCCCCTGAGATGGAGCTCTAACCCCGCAGAGCTGCCATGGCCATGTGGAAGGGCATCATGTGCACGCCCTGGACTGCAGAGCTGGCACAGCAGATACTCCTGGATGTGCTGGGGAGCTGGCCAGAGCACAGCACGTGCACCTCCGATGGGGACAAAATGGGTGTCTTTGTCCTGGCTGTGAGTTTCTGCCAGTGGACTTTGCTGGCCCCAAGGCCACCTCTCCAGCAGCTCTCCATCCTCCTTCCCCCACGGTGTCTCCCTGCCTCAGGCACTTGGCCGAAACCTGGCCTCGGGGCAGCTCCAGGGCCACCAGGCCCGGTGCTCCCCCTGTGTCTCTCTGGGCCTCTCCCTCCCGTGCTCGGGCCCTGCCACCCGAACACCTCAGCACTGAGCGCTGTCTCAGGGGGCTTTGTCCTTTGCAGGCAACTGTGGTGATATGGAAGATCCTCCAGGAGTATTGTGTCCCAGTTATAGTGATGGTGCATTTCCCACAATTATTTTTGCATCTGCTCTTCCAAGTGTTCTTCAGCACCAAAGAGATGCCAGAGGAGGTCGATACCTTCTGGAAGGGATGCCAGGAAGAACATGGCCTTGCCACCAGCCCCAAATAGTGCTCCATCCCAGTCCTTCTGTCCCTGCCACACAGCCAGGGCAGGAGCCAGTGTTCCCAGTGTGACCCGGGCTTTGATCTGCACTCAGGTTTGCAGTGAGGACCCTGAAGTCCCTGCTGTGCCAAATGGACTATGAGGATCTGGTGGTGTCAATGAAACGCAAGCATGGCTGGGACACACTGCTCTGTGCTGACACCCACCATTATGCCGTGGGTCTGCTGGCCAGGTGAGACCCCCTTCTCCCCATTGCTCCCGGCATTTGTGCTCTGTGTCTGGGGTATCCCACTCAGTCCCCGTGGCTGTGGGCCAGAGGGACGAGGGACGGCCAAGCAGACTGGGAAAGGCTGGGAGAGGAGGGTGCCCAGTAGCAGCCACATCTCCAAGGGCCCAGGTCCCCCTGCAGGGTGGGGGGTAAAGACAAGAACTGCGTCAGTCTGGCCTGGGAGGGGCTTCCCCCCCCAGCTCAGGGTCTTAGTGTCATAGGAGCGGGCTACCAGCCGGGTAATCATTATCACTGACTCCATGTATTGCAGAAGTATGATTAATAATTAACTTTATTAGGAAACCCATTGTTCTTATAGATAGTTATGATATAGGTAGATTTAATTGGTTTTCTAGTCTAAATACTATCACCATTAGTTAATTAAGAAAGCACCCTTTGGTAGAAAAATCTCCGTAACATATTCCATATGTTCACAATACCAGTTTCAGCATGTTAAGATAAGAATGATTTTCATTCTTTCCTCTGATCTTCTCAGACTTTCTCAGGCGATGCCTGGGAAAGTTGTCTGTTTCTCTCTGAGGCCAGAGAGCTGCTGCCACATCTTAGTGCCATTTTCCTCCTTGCAGAGAGATGCACAATGAATCCACCTGCTTGTGCAAAAGCATCTCATGATGTCTCCTTGAGTTTCTCAGCAAAGAGATGCTGTACTGGCACTTCCCTGCCCTGGCATTCCTTGTGGAGGTGAGTCTGAAGGCCGGCGCTGCCTCCCAGCTCTCTGCCCTCTCGTAGCCGCAGCTGCCTGGGACAGTGCCCACGCCCTGTGCTGCTGCCTGGTCCCCGCCCTGTGCGGTTCTGGGCTCCTGCCGGCCGGGTTCCCTGTCACTGCCCTGTGCCTTTCAGGTCCTGCATTGCCTGGACTTGAGAGCATGCAGTGACAGCATCATGGATCTCTTGTCGAGGCACTTGCTGAGTGAGCGCACAGAGATGCGCCGCCAGGTTCTGAGGGCCCTCCTCTTGCTCAGGGATAATCCCTCGCTGGTAAGGAGGGGCAGCAGCTGAAGCCGTGCAGGCAGCGTGGGGCTGGGGAACGCAGTCGCTGGAACTTGGCTGGGCTTCAGGCACTGGGGCAGCCGCTCCCAGCTCTCCAGCCTCCCACTTCAGCTGCCCGAGTGCTGCGGGACAGGCCTGTGGCCTCTGGGCACTGTGGCAGCAGGGTGGCCTTTCGCACACTTTTGTTCCAAACAGGCCAAAAGAATGTGGAGCCTGACTGAGGTCTCACAGTGCTCACCAAGGATCCTTGGATGGTGAGAAGGGGGCAGTGGCTGAAGCTGCGCTGGGCAAAGCAGCCCCTTGGGCTGGCAGGGCTTCAGGAGCTGAGGCAGCTGCTCCCAGCTCTCCTGCCTCACCTGCCCCAGTGCTTTGGGAAAGTCCTTCGGCCTCTCTGTGATGTCACACGGACATCTCTGTGATGTCACACTGAAACTGTGAGGTCACATAGCTGTTTGTGATGTCACAGTGACAGCTATGTGATGTCACAAAGCCCTCTGTGATGTCCCACAAACATTTCTGTGATATCATACAACTTCCTGTGATGTCACACTGACATCTCTGTGATGTCACACAGCTCTCTGTGATTTCACAGGGACATCTTTCTGATGTCACAATATCTCTTGTGATGTACACAGACAACTCTGTGACGCCACGAAGCTCTATGTGATCGCTGTGCTCTCACACATCCTCCTCTGATGTCACAGAGACATTTTTGTGATGTCACACTGACATCTCTCTAATGTCAGACAGCTCTCTTTGATGTCACACAATCATCTCTGTGATGTCACACAGCTTTTTGTGAGGTCACACAGACATCTCTCTGATGTCACACAACTCTCTTTGATGTCACTCTGACATTTCTGTGATGTCACACAACTGTCTTTAATGTCACATAGCTCTCTGTGATGTCACACAGCTTTTTGTGATGTCACATGGACATCTCTGTGATGTCACACTGCTCTCTGTCATGTCACAAGGTCATCTTTGTGATGTCACACAATCTCCACTTGATGTCACAAAGACATCTGTGTGAGGTGACTCTGACATCTCTGTGATGTCACACAGCTCTCTGTGATGCCACACGGTCATCTAAGTGATGTCATACAACCTCCTATGATGTCACAATGATATCTCTATGATGTCACACTGAAACCTTTGTGACGTGGCACAGCTCTCTGTGGTTTCACACTAAGCCTGTGATGTCACAAAGCTCTCTGTGAGGTTACACTGACATCTCTGTGATGTCACACAACTTCTTGTGATGTCACAGAGACATATCTGTGAGGTCACACTGACATATCTGTGACGTCACATAGCTCTCTGTGACATCACATGGACATCTCTGTGATGTCACACAACCTCCTGTGATGTCACACTGACATCTCTGTGATGTCAAGATGACATCTCTGTGATGTCACACTGACATCTCTGTGATGTCACACAGCTCTCTGTGATGTCACATTGACTTCCCTGTGATGTCACACACTCTGTGATGTCATAATGACATCTCTGTGATGTCACACCACTCTCTGTGATGTCACATGGACACCTTTGTGATGTCACACAACCTCCTGTGATGTCACAGAGACATTTCCGTGATGTCACATGGAGATCTCTATGATGTCACAGAGCTATTTGTGATGTCACACAGATATCTGTGATGTCACACAGTCATCTCTGTGATGTCACACAGTATTTTGTGATGTCACACAGGCATCTCTCTGATGTCACACAACTCTCTTTGATGTCACACTGACATCTCTGTGATGTAACACTGTCATATCCGTGATGTCACACAAAATACTGTGATATCACATTGGCATCCCTTTGATGTCACACAGCTCTCTGTCATGTCATGCGGTCACATCTGTGATGTCATAGTGACATTTCTGTGATGTCACACAGCTTTTTGTGATGTCACACGGACATCTCTTTGATGTCACACAACTCTCTGTCATGTCACAGTGTTCTCTGTCATGTCACAACGTCATCTTTGTGATGTCACACAAGCTCCACTTGATGTCACCTAGACATCTTTTTGATGTCACTCTGACATCCCTGTGAAGTCACACAGCTCTCTGTGATGTCACATTGACATCTCTGTGATGTCACAATGACATCTCTGTGATGTCACACAGACAGCTGTCTGTGATGTCACATTTACATCTCAGTGATGTCATGCAAGCTCCTGTGATGTCACAGAGACATCTCTGTGATTTCTCACAGCTCTCTGTGATGTGACACTGACATCTCTATGATACCATGAAGCTCTCTGTGATGTCACATGGTCATCTCTGTGATGTGACACTGACATGTCTGTGATGTGACACTGACAGCACAGCCTGGAGCAGAGCCCGCGCGGCCTCGGGCTGCAGCAGCAGGCAGGGGCACAGCTGCCAGCCCGCACACCGAGCACCGCTCTCAGGGGCTGCTCCAGGCTGGGGCTGCAGCTTCCCGGCCCTCCTTACCAGGATCTTAATGAACCTCCACAGTTTCTCCTTCTTTACAGATTTTTCAAGGTCTCTCCTATTCAGAAATTTGGCCAAACAAAGCAGGGTTTCCTGAGAAGACTGGAGAGCAATAGAGACATGGAAATGTCCCCGCAGCCCAGAGCCCAGGATCATTATGCCTGTGCCAGGGCCAGGAGGAGGCTGCAGCCCGCAAGGCGCCAGGGCAGGAGGCAGCCGAGCCCCCTCCCAGGGGAACAGCAGCAGCCCAGGTGTCCTCACCTCTGCCACACACTAATTATCTTCATGGCAGTGGAAGAAGAGTGGCAGCAGGCTCTGACACACTTGTGTCATCAGGGGCTTTTTTCCTTCTGCTACAGCGGACAGCAAGGTTCGAAAGACAAACATGGAGAGCTGCTGCACGTGGATATCATCCTTTGGAACAGGAAGTAAACAAGACCTTGGCATCAGCTGATTCTGGCCCACGTTGGCACAGGCCTGCATCTCCACAGGGCACCAAGTGTCTGGGCAGCAGCCAGTGGCCGTGGCTGAGGGCACAGAGCCTTACATGGTCAAAGAGTGGCAGGAGCACCTTAGCCAGCTGCAGGGCGATGGGGCTGGGTATTGGGGTGTGATTAACCAGGAACAAATCAGTAAGTAGAACAATGGCCATCCTGACCATATCACTATCATTTTCCTGCAGGAGCTTCCCGAGGCTTTCGGTCAGGCTCCACATACTTTTGGCCTGTTTGGAAGAAAAGTGTGTGAAAGGCCACCCTGCTGCCACAGGGCCCAGAGGCCACAGGCCTGTCCCGCAGCCCTCGGGCAGCTGAAGTGGGAGGCAGGAGAGCTGGGAGCGGCTGCCCCAGTGCCTGAAGCCCAGCCAAGTTCCAGCGACTGCGTTCCCCAGCCCCACGCTGCCTGCACGGCTTCAGCTGCTGCCCCTCCTTACCAGCGAGGGATTATCCCTGAGCAAGAGGAGGGCCCTCAGAACCTGGCGGCGCATCTCTGTGCGCTCACTCAGCAAGTGCCTCGACAAGAGATCCATGATGCTGTCACTGCATGCTCTCAAGTCCAGGCAATGCAGGACCTGAAAGGCACAGGGCAGTGACAGGGGACCCGGCTGGAAGGAGCCCAGAACCGCACAGGGCGGGGACCAGGCAGCAGCACAGGGCGTGGGCACCGTCCCAGGCAGCTGCACCTACGAGAGGGCAGAGAGCTGGGAGGCAGCGCCGGCCTTCAGACTCACCTCCACAAGGAATGCCAGGGCAGGGAAGTGCCAGTACAGCATCTCTTTGCTGAGAAACTCAAGGAGACAGCATGAGATGATTTTGCACAAGCAGGTGGATTCATTGCACATCTCTCTGCAAGGAGGAAAATGGCACTAAATGTGGCAGCAGCTCTCTGGCCTCAGAGAGAAACAGACAACTTTCCCAGGCATCGCCTGAGAAAGTCTGAGAAGATCAGAGGAAAGAAAGAAAAAACATTCTTATCTTAACATGCTGAAACTGGTATTTTGAACATGTGGTATATGTTATGGAGATTTGTCTACCAAAGGGTGCTTTCTTAATTATCTAATGGTGATAGTATTTAGACTAGAAAACCAATTAAATCTACCTATATTATAACTATCTATAAGAACAATGGGTTTCCTAATAAAGTTAATTATTGATCATACTTCTGCAATACATGGAGTCAGTAATAATGATTACCCGGCTGGGGGCCTGCTCCTATGACACTATGACCCTGAGCCAGGGTGGGGGGAAGCCCCTCCCAGGCCAGACTGACGGAGTTCTTGTCTCTACCCCACACCCTGCAGGGGGACCTGGGCCCTTGGAGATGTGGCTGCTACTGGGCACCCTCCTCTCCCAGCCTTTCCCAGTCTGCTTGGCCATCCCTCGTCCCTCTGGCCCATGGCCATGGGGACTGAGTGGGATACCCCAGACACAGAGCACAAATGCCGGGAGCAATGGGGAGAAGGGCGTCTCACCTGGCCAGCAGACCCACGGCATAATGGTGGGTGTCAGCACAGAGCAGTGTGTCCCAGCCACGCTTGCAATCCATTGACACCACCAGATCCTCATAGTCCATTTGGCACAGCAGGGACTTCAGGGTCCTCACTGCAAACCTGAGTGCAGAGCAAAGCCCGGGTCACACTGGGAACACTGGCTTCTGCCCTGGCTGTGTGGCAGGGACAGAAGGACTGGGATGGAGCACCTGTTGGGGCTAGTGGCAAGGCTGTGTTCTTTCTGGCATCCCTTCCAGAAGGTATCAACCTCCTCTGGCATCTCTTTGGTGCTGAAGAACACTTGGAAGAGCAGATGCAAAAATAACTGTGGGAAATGTTCCATCACTATATCTGGGACACAGGGCTCCTGGAGGATCTTCCATATCACCACAGTTGCCTGCAAAGGACAAAGCCCCCTGAGACAGCGCTCAGTGCCGAGGTGTTCGGGTGGCAGGGCCCGAGCACAGGAGGGAGAGGCCCAGAGAGACACAGGGGGAGCACCGGGCCTGGTGGCCCTGGAGCTGCCCCGAGGCCAGGTTTCGGCCCAGCGCCTGAGGCAGGGAGACGCCGTGGGGGAGGGAGGATGGAGAGCTGCTGGAGAGGTGGCCTTGGGGCCAGCAAAGTCCACTGGCAGAAACTCACAGCCAGGACAAAGACACCTTTTTTGTCCCCATCGGAAGTGCACGTGCTGTGCTCTGGCCAGCTCCCCAGCACATCCAGGAGTATCTGCTGTGCCAGCTCTGCAGTCCAGGGCGTGCACATGATGCTCTTCCACATGGCCATGGCAGCTCTGTGGGGTTAGAGATCTGTCTCAGGGGGTCTCAGACACAGCACCGTGGCCTGGGCATCTCTAGGGGCCCGGGTTGACTGACAGCTCTGTCTTTGCCCACTGCCCCTCTCCAGCAGCAGTCAGACAGCCCAGCCCTGTGGGGACAGGCCCCTGAGGGGCAGCGAGGGAGCATGGCAGCAAGGTCGGGGCTGACATGCCAGGGCTGGGAAAGGGAGCAGCCAGAGGGCCCTGGGACTCTCTGTTGGTCAGACACCTGGGACAGGCTGTGCAGGCTGATGGGCTGGGGAGCCCTGAGCCCTCTGGGCAGGTGGGCCCCATACCTGTCAGAGGATGAAGCCACACACAGGAGTGCCATTACCTCGTCAATTGGCTGTGCTTCTGTGAGATACAGCAGGGCGTTGTCCAGCCTGTGCTCAGCAGAATCATTGGCCATGAACCACTGGTGGATGTATCTCACCATGGTGGGCATCTGGAGAAGGCACAGGGAGACTTGGAAAGCTGCCAGAGGGAGCAGTGTTCCCAGTGTCCCCAGAGAAGTGCTTCCCTTCCCACCGCACTGCGATGGCCTCAAAGGCTCACAGGGGCCAGCACTTTAGCTTGGGAAGCCGTGTGACTCATGGGGGAATTGAAGCCTGGCCACAGCTGCCTACTTGCTCTGCTCTGGAAACACCCCTCTGCACAAGCAAATCCAGCAGGGTGGCACTGGTCTCATGTCCCAGGAGCTCTGAGTATGCTCTGAGCCCAGGGCCCATGGCGCTGGTCTCATCCTGCCAAATTCTCTTGATGAATTTGCAAACGAGCTGTAGGAGAAGGGCAAGAAGCCACGGAGTGCTGCAGGTGTGCTGCTGGGCTGAGCAGTGCCAGCAGGCCCAGCGCAGGTGGGGATGGCTGCAGGTACCTGTGCTGTTCTGTGGAAGCGGCCAAGGACGGGTTCCTGCTCTTGTGTCTGGTCCAGGGCTGCACCTGGCAAAGAGTGAGCGCAGCCCGAGCTGAGGGGCTGCGGGAGAGGCCGGAGAACACAGCCCAGCCCTGCGCTGCCCAGGCAGGGAGAGCCCCGGGACGCCCCAGGTGGATGGAGCACGGCCACTGTGGGGTGTCTGCCCTGTAGTAGATAGGGACAGGCGAACGGAAGATTTCGGGATGTGACAGAAAGAAAGACCCCCATCCCCCTCTCACCCTGCAACATGTTATCCATTACCCCAAAGAATGTAACCACACCTAACCCAGTAGTTTTCCACTCCTGACTAACCCTAGAGACCCTGCCAACCCCCCCTGACGTAGCAGAGTCCCCCAAGACTATTTAAACCCATGAGATAAGATAATAAAGGCTTTTCAACCGTCCACCACATTGGTGTCCTGCGTGTGTCGTTAGCCCGAGTGGCCCAGGGGAGACTGGGCTGCCGTGCTGTTCCTTGCAACCAGGTCGCCGTTGCCTCCCATGAAGGCAAGATATCTGGTGCCGAAACCCGGGAAAAATTCGCTCGGGTAGCGGGTGTCGCCTGGACAAGAGCAGCGGCCAAACCGGTGAAACCGTTTTCTCGGCGGGGGAGACGTCCCCGGACCCACGATCGTCATAGACGCCATCGCCAGGGTCATAAGTGAGGTTCATAAGCAATGGGGAATTGAGTGTAAGCTCAAAGACTTTTATCTTGCTATAGCAAGGCTGCTTGAGCTTGGGGCAATTGAACACCCTGTGGAGGTTTTGCATCCAGAAATATGGGAAAAATGCACAGCCTTGCTGGCTGAGGACACGAAATCCTCAGGCAGCGGCAAATGCCTTAAGGCATGGGGCAAAGACGAGAAAGCCCTACGCAAAGCAATAGAAGAGCAAGAGACATGGAGAGCAGCACGTACGTGTTTATTAGTTACACCCAAGCTAGGCGTAGGAGCGGCAACGCAAACCGCCCCTGAGGGTAATCCGCCCGGGAGCGGGGATCCGGGGGGGCCCAGCGCGTCACCCCCCTCCCCGGACCAGAGCCCAAATCCCCACACGGAACCTTCCCAAAAATCCGCGGCTTCCCCATCCGCCCCACCGCCGCCGGTCGGTGGCCCGCTGCCAGAAGTGCACTGGCGCGCGGGGTTCTGTTGGCGAAGCCTGGCGGGGGAAGCCAGAGGCGCGGAGGCCGTGGCTCGGGAGGAGCCACCCACACCACCTCCATACCCCTTTGAAAATGGCACCGGCAGCCAAGGGGAGGGGCAGGGCGTGGGCAGTTTCGGCGCGAAGAGCCCAGAGGCGCGGAGTTTTGCTAATGCGCGTGTGCGGGAGAAAGAGGAGGAGAGCAGCAGAGGGCTCGGAGCCAATTGGCAGCCGCGCTTAACGCCACTACCATGTAAGGGAGAAACCCCCCCCTGCAGGAGGCAGGGCGAGCCCGGGGGCGGCAGCAGTGCCACCCCCGGGGGGAGGAGCGGGGTCGGAGCCCCACAAAACGGCACCGAGCCCCGGAAGTTTGCTGGCATTCGATTTCCGACTCGGAGTACGGCAGCAGCTCCGGCAGCTCAGAAGAGCTGACGGAAGCCGGCTGGGACTCTGAGACGGAGGAAACAGAGCCAACGCAATTTAAAACAAAACCGAGTAAAGCTTTAAGCCGCACCGAAAAGCAGCCACAATACGAACCAGCCCAGTTTACCGACTGGGGAGAAATAAAAATAGCCTGCGCTGAATGGTCCCCAGCCGGCACGGCAGCCCGCCGCGGCGCCTCCACCCCATACACGCCCGAGAAGAGCCTGTTGGGGCTGCGGGAAGAAGGCGCACCTCACCAAAGACTGCAGGTCCCAGCCCCAGGGAAACAGGAGAGAGAAGGGGTGTGCGGGCCGCACTCAGCCTCCTCCCGCCGCGAATGCAAGGCAGCCCATCTATGCCAACCCCCAGTGAGACGGGGTGCCCTTATACCCCATACCCCCACAGGAGGCAGCCAGCTTCGTACCCTCACCAGCAAATTTCGCAACACAGCCTGCGGTACCTTCGTACCCACTACCACCGCAAGCAGCGCCCGTGCCGCAGAGTCAGCAAGAGACGCCCCAGAACGGGACCCCTGGGTAGCCCTGGCCATGAAAATAGAAAAAGAGCCCCCGAAGGTGTGGGGGACGTGCTGCCTTTATGGCAGTCAGGACCCCCACGTCATAGGGCTTCAGTTTTAGGCAGACACAGGAGCACACTGCTCGATTTTTCCCCAAGCACTGTAGCCCCGACACTGGCAATGCAAAGAAGTCCCCCCAGTGAACGGAGTGAAAAAGCCGTCCCGAGCTTGGAAAAGCACCCAATTAGTAGCTATAACGCTTCATACAAAAAAGAAAAAAACACAACCCACCCCAAAACCTTGCCCCCAAAAGTCACCGACACCCTGGCTAGACATACAGATGCCTTCCAGATAAGCTGCACAGCCAAGTCCGATCCAAACCCAATCTTTCGTATACTAAAAGCTACCTTTCTAACCCTAAACAAATCCAAACCGAACCTGACTAACTCCTGTTAGCTTTGTTATAATGTTAAACCCCCTTTCTACGAAGGCATTGCTTTAAACACCCCCTTCAGTTACTCCACAGTCGATGCCCCCCACCAGTGCAGATGGGACACTCCCCGCAGAAGAATCACCCTGAGTCAAATCACAGGACAGGGCAAATGTTTTGGCAATGCAACTTTAGCAAAGCAAAAAAGCAACTTCTGCACTAAAGTTGTCAAGCCCAACAGAAAGACCAATAAGTAGGTGGTCCCATCCGCATCTAGAATGTGGGTTTGCCAGCGATCCGGAGTGAGTCCTTGTGTGTTCCTTGCCAAATTTAATGACTCTATCGACTTCTGTGTCCAAGTTCTGATTGTTCCTAAGGTCCTGTACCACTCAGATAAAGAAGTGTACCACCTTTTCAAAGAACCTGACAAACTCCACAAAAGAGAAATAATCACAGGTATAACTATCGCAATGCTGCTCGGCCTGAGAGCAGCTAGCACAGCCACGAGTTTCTCAACCATCGCAACCCAACAGCACGGACTCTCTCAGCTACAAATGACCATCAACGAAGACCTGTAGAAGATCAAGAAATCCATCTCCTATCTAGAAAAATCAGTCTCTTTGCTTTCAGAAATAATTTTACAGAATAAGCGAGGACTAGACCTCTTGTTCATGCAACAAGAAGGACTGTGTGCAGCTTTAAAAGAGGAATGCTGCTTTTATACAGATCATACAGGAGTCGTTAAAAACTCCATGGCAGAACTCCAAGATAGACTGGCTCAGAGAAAGAGAGACAGGGAAACCCAGCAGAGCTAGTTCGAATCCTGGTTCAATCAATCACCTTAGCTCACCACTTTAATTTCCGCCCTGGTAGGTCCACTGGCAATACTGCTTTTAGCTGTTACCATATGACCATGCCTGCTAAACAAGCTAGTCTCGTTTGTTCAGGCCCGTCTATAACGGGCGAACATTCTGTTCGTGGGACAGCAACAAATGCTGTAAACCAAAAACTGCGAACACAGTCAGTTGCAAAAGCCTTCGAAACTCACCTTGCGAGAATTACTCAGGTTTACCAAACCCCTTTTTTCCTTACCAAGTTACAAGTTTGTACCTCGCTCCAGTGCCTATATCTACAACTACCTCATTTTATTTATAAAAAGGAGGGGAGAGATGTAGTAGATAGGGACAGGCGAACGGAAGATTTAGGGATGTGACAGAAAGAAAGACCCCCATCCCCCTCTCACCCTGCAACATGTTATCCATTACCCCAAAGAATGTAACCACACCTAACCCAGTAGTTTTCCACTCCTGACTAACCCTAGAGACCCTGCCAACCACCCGTAACGTAGCAGAGTCCCCCAAGACTATTTAAACCCATGAGATAAGATAATAAAGGCTTTTCGACCGTCCACCACATTGGTGTCCTGCGTGTGTCGTTAGCCCGAGTGGACCAGGGGAGACTGGGCTGCCGTGCTGTTCCTTGCAACCAGGTCGCCCTTGCCTCCCATGAAGGCAACACTGCCCGGGCCCCTCTTCCGTCCTGTCCATGGACATGTCACCAGAGTATGGGATGTGACGGGATGGGATCGGATGGGATGGGATGGGATGGGATGGGATGGGATGGGATGGGATGGGATCGGATGGGATGGGATGGGGCCAAGCTGGCTGAAGGCACCGGCCTTGCAGCCTGGCTCTGCCACTCACCCTTCTGTGGTGGATGGAACAGCACCACCTCTTCAGTCTCCTGTGCTGGGGCAGCTGCAGGGTCGCCTTCTTCCTCCTCCATCCAGGTCAGCTTGGGCACTCTCAGGGCTCCCTGCCCCTTGTCACTGACTGGATTTCTGGCTACCCTCAGGAGAGATGCCTTGGAAAACTCTGGGGTACCAAGTCCCACGCTCTGCCCTCAAGGGCACCTGCAGAATTGAAGTCTCGGAAGGCCGCAGGTTACTGAGTCCTGTGGTCTGGCCTCGAGATCAGCTGCAGGAACAGTGCCTCAGAAAAGCTTCGGGTCGGATAGGAACGAGCGCGCTGTGTGGGGGCTCCTCACGGCACCGCTCTGTCCCGTCCTGTCCCTTCGCCTGCTCCGAGCACTGTGGCGTGCTCTTGCCAGTTCCAGCTCCTATGTCAGCATGTGTCACAAAGGGCCCTTGGACACCCGGCTCCATTCCATGCTGCACCGTGTCAGCAAGGGCCCTTGGACACCGGGCTCCGTTCCATGCTGCATGTGTCACAAAGGGCCCTTGCACACACTGCCCCTGCGCTGGGGCTGCCCCCTGCCCACCCAAAGTGGCTCAGGTTGGAAGGAATCCCTGGCCTCAAGTGTCTGAGACAGCCCAGCAGGATCTTTAGGAAGGGCTCAGACCATCAGCAAACGCTGCCCTGCTCTGCGGGCTCAGGGCAGCAGAAGGAGCCCCCAGGGCGGCCGATGCAGCCGCGCTGGGAAGGGCACAGGGCCTTCCACAGAAGCTGGCACAGCCTCCTCGGGACACGTCCCGGCTCATGGCCATCCCAAACCCGCAAGTGTGGCACAGACAAGAAACGTGTGGTCCAGGGCAGGAATGCTGCTCTGAGCCCTGGGGCCCGGGGAGCGCTGACACCAGCAGGTGAGGCAGAGTCCCTGCCCAAGCAGACCTGCCACCCCCTGAGCCCTGGCAGGGCTGGTGCCATCTCCTGCCCCAGAGACCTGTGTCCCTGGGGGCTTCTGTGCCAGAGGGAGCCAAAGTCCAGGTGCACTGGGGGCTGTGCTCCTGCCTGCAGGGGCTGTTGGCAGGAACACCTGAAGCAACTGCTGGCAACAATGAGTAGATGGCAAAATGGTTAACTCTGCCCCGCGATAGAGATCTAAGTGGCCAATAGAGTACAGCTCTCCCCTCTTGTTCCCTGCAGCAGAATGAGGACCATGAACAAAAGCAGTCACAGATATTCTTTCTGGGCCCTATAAGCAAAGCTGTGCCAAACCACAGATGCTGCCTTCAAACAGACTCAAATTCCAGCCTAGACCTCTCACCTCCAGACAACTTATTCTCCAACACACCTTCAACACCAACAGCCTGCAAACGCCACACAGAAGCCCTCAACATCCCGCCAGGACCCCCAGCTGTCCCTGTTCCTGTCCCTGTCCCTGTCCCTGTCCCGGTCCCTGTCCCTGTCCCTGTCCCTGTCCCTGTCCCTGTCCCTGTCCCTGTCCCTGTCCCGATTACGGTCCCTTTCCCACCCTCCCACAGATGCCCTGGTTCCCTGACATGCCATGGGATGGCACTCAGGAGGATCTGCTCCAAGGCCTTCCCTGGCAGCAAGCTCAGGCTGCCAGGCCTATGGATCCTGGATCATCCTTCCCACCGAGCCTTCCATTGGCACGGCTCTTCCATTGGCACATCTGCGCTCAGCTGGGACTACTCCGCTCACCCAGGGCTCCTGGTAAAGGATGGAGAGCAGCCTGGCAAGCTCTTTCTCCAGCTCCCTCTGTGCTCTTGGGGAAGGCAGAACCTTCCACAGGAAAGCAACTGCTGCCACAAGGAGTGGGTGGCATCAGGCAGCTCCGGGGAAGCCCCTCAGGAATGCTGTATCCTGAGGGAACACTGTTGGCCTTGGCCTGTTGGCACCTGCAAAAGCTTCAAATCAGCTTGCTCAGCTCCCAGGGCCTCTCTTGGCCAGCATCCTGACGTGGATGCAGGACGGCTGCCAGGCACTGCTGGGGCCCAGCGGGACAGGACCGGCTGTCTCGTGCCCACGCAGCAGCCCTGACACAGCCAGGGCCATCCCGAGAGCAGACAGACGCTCACGGGCCAGCAGAGAGGAGCAAGGAGCCCTGGGCTCCTCTCAGGGTATCTCAGCTGGGCTCGCTCCACAACACGCCCCCATTGGAAGGCCTGCTGATGCCCAGCTGCCAGAAATGCCTACCTTGTGCTCTCCAAGATGCACAGGGAGAGCCAGTGAGCAGGACACCTTGGCAGGCAAACCTTCCAAGCCTTTTGTGAGGCCAGGCACACACCAAGATCAGCCAAGACTCTCCACCACACTGCCTGGCCCACCCAGCCCAGCTCTGTGCTGGCCCTGGGGCACAGCAGCTCCCAGCAAGCAGGAGGCAAATCTTGCCAAGAGTTGCAACACAGCAGACAGGGAGGATGTGAAAAGTGAGTGTGTAAAGGCCTTTTAATTCACTGCTCCCACAGAGAGCTTTGGGGCTCGTGGCTGGACAGAGATGTTTCTCCTCACCCCTCTCTCCAAAGGGGGGTAACACATGCTGCTGCAGGTGCTTGGGTTGGTCTCTGCAGGTCCAGGTGGATGCCAAACCTGCTCTTCACAGGCTTCTCCCTTGCCCTGCCCCTCTGCCAAGTTCTCTAAAAACCCCACAGCCCTGCCTTTGCCCTGTCTTTTGGGGGTAAGAAATGGATTCTGGAGCTTTGTGAAACCAAGCTCTGTCTCGTTTGTTCCTGGCACCCGCAGCTGCACGCTCCCTGGACACCATGAACTCAACTTCTGGAGGATTTGTGGGTTCTGGGGGAATTTTGGGCAATGTTCTCCATCTCTTTGCACTCCAAAAGCCAAGAGGGATGAATTTGTCACCACAAACTCACTCAATCCCACTAAAAACAACTGAATTTTAACCTATAAAGGCACAATCCCACCTCAAATTGCATGTTCTGACCTCAAAAAAACTCAATCCCACACAAAGCTCACTTGATTCCACAGCTGCCAGGGTGAGATGGGGTTGGGAGGAGACTGGGAGAAGTGGGATCCCAGTTTGGAGTGGTGGGATGTATTTGATAGCGAATAAAACTTTCAGAGTTACTGATTTATGTTGCCTTCATTTTCAGTCAGTTCTGTTTCTAGAGTGGCTCCTTCTCAGCTGATTAAATTCCTATAAAAATATATATTTTTTTAAATCAGCTGGCCCAAACAATCCAAAAACCAATATCCATATAAAACCACCCATCTGCAATTATATTTTTTTAAAACAACTTTAATTTTTTTAGAGTGTTTAAGGGTGTTTTTAAAGTTTATCGTTTGGTTAAATTGTATGAGACATTATAGTGGTGTTTGGTTTCGTGTTTAGTATATTTGTAGTATGAATTGTTTTACTCAGGTGTGTTCGATTGTATGTTTAGATTGGCCGGTGCTGCGAGGGGCGCTGGACTCTGCCTGGCAACTGATGAGTCAGAGCCGTCCCGGGCGCTGATTGGCTGAAAATCGCCAGGCGGGACCAGCGCCGAGTTCCTGCCTGGGAACTGAATCGTCATCAACGCCGCGCGCTCTGATTGGCCAGGATCTGCTTCGGGGCGGGGCCGGGAGGAACTGGGGACCCCCAGGAGCCCCCCGGGTTTGGGGGTTTCCATCCCCCCTCGGCCCCCGGGGCGGCCTTGGGGCCACCCCAACACCCCAAAATGGGGAGGGTCCCCGGAGCCGCTTGGAAGCCCCAGAAATGGGCTGGAAGCGGCAGGAGCCGCCCCAAAAAGGGATTGAAGGGTCCGGTCCGGGAATGGCTCCATCCGGATTGGGGCGGGCTGGGATTGAGGGAGGGTCCGGTCAGCGCCTGCGGAGGGGCTGGGATTGGGGAGGGGTCCGGGATTGAGGGGATGGGTCCATTCCGGGACTGGGGCAGGATCGCTCCCTGGGGGTGGGCTCCATTACTGAGTCAGGGTCTCTCCCCTTCCCGATCCCAATCCCGTTCCCTGATCCTGTTCCCGATCCCAATCCCATTCCCATTTCTCTTCCCGTTCCCGGGCCAGTTCCCGATCCCCATCTCATTCCCAACCCCATTACACTCCCACTCCCGATCCCGATTCCATTCCTGTTCCTGTTCTCGATCCCGATCCCACCGCTGTTTCCAGGGAATGGCTCCTATCCCAACCCCGACCCCAAACCCAGGGAGTCAAACATTGGGGTCAAACACCCCAAATCCCAACACTGGGAGGGGAGAGGTCAAACATCCCCAAACCCAAACTCTGGGATGTCAACCTCCCCCCTGCCCCAAACCCCAAATTTTAGGATCAAACCCCCCAAATCCCAGATCCTGGGGTGTCAAACACTCCCCAAATCCCAAACGTTGGTGTTAAACCCTCCTGACCCATAATCCTGGGGTTCAAAACATTTGGTGTGTCCAACACCCCCAATTTCCAAAGTCTGGAGTCAAATACCCCCAAATCCCAAATCCTGATGTGTCCAACACCCCCAGCCCCCAAAGTTTGGGGTTAAAACGCCTGATCCCCGACTCCTGGGGATTGAAATATCTGGGCTGTCCAAACCTCCTCCTCTCCAAAGTCTGGGGTCAAACCCCTCAATTTCCAAACTTTGGGGTCAACCCCCCCAATCCCAAACCCTGGGGTGTCAAATCCCCCTGATCTCCCCCACTTTGGGGTTAAATCCCCCAAAATCAGTTGGTCAATCCCCTCAGTTTCCAAATTTTTGGGTCTAAACCCCCAAACCCCAAATCCTGGGGGTTGAAACACCTGGGTTGTCCAATCACCCTGATCCCAACGTTTGGGGGTGAAACCCCCTGATCCCCAAATCATGGGGAAAAAAAAAAACCAGCAAAATCCCAAACCCTGGGGTGTCGAAGTCCCCCAGTTCCCAAAGTTTGGGGTCAAAAACTCCCAAACCCCGAGGTGTCAAACCTCCCTAAACCCCAAATTTTAGGATCAATCCTCCCAGTCCCCAGAGTTTGGGGTCATGACCCCCCATATCCACTCCAGTCCTGGGGGACACAGTGGGGTTTGTTTGGGGTTATTTGGGGTTTGTTTGGGGTTATTTGGGGCAGCTCCAGGTGCAATGTCTGCAGAAAGACCCTGGGTACAACACCGGGAAAAAAAGGGGAATGGGTGGGAATTGGGGGATTCAGGATGGGGAAAGATCCTTGGTGGGAAAAGGGGATTTAGGGTGGACTGGGAAGGATTTGGGATGGGAAAAGGGGATTTGGGATGGGGAAAGGGGAACGAGGCGGGGAATTGGGGTGGAAAAGGGAGATTTTGGTATTGGAAAAGGGATTTGGGGACAGACAAAGGATGTGGGGACTAAAAAGGAGAATTTGTCATGGGAAAAGGAGGATTTAGGTTGGGAAGAGAAGGATTTAGGGTCAAAAAGACATTAGGGATTAAAAGTGATTTTGGAGTTAAAAAAAGGAGGATTTGGCATAAAAAATGAGGATTTGGGATAGAAAAGGAGGATGTAGGACAAAAAAAGGATTTAGGATAAAAAAGGGAGGATTTGGGCTGGGCTGAGCTGAACTTACCTGGGGGAGTGGGGGCGTGCAGGGGGTTTGGGGCAGGGTCAGGACCATTTTTGGGGCAGTTTTCTGGGATTTTGGAGTATTTCTGGGGGATTTGGCGGGAGGTCAATGAGATTTGGGTGCAGTTTTATGGGATTTAGGGTGTTTAGGGGTGGTTTTGAGGGATTTTCGGGTGTTCCTATAGGATTAGGGAGCACGTTTATGGGATTTCAGGGGTTTCTACAGGATTTTGGGGCACTTTGAGGTATTTCAGGGTATTTCTATGGGATTTTTATGTGGTCTGGAGGGACTGCAGGGTGTTTCCATGGGATTTTGGGGCAGCTTGAAGGCATTTGAGGTGTTTTGGGGCAGCTTTAGGGTATTCTGGTGCAGCTTTGAAGAATTTTGGGGTGGTTTGGAGGGATTTCAGGGCATTCCTCTGAGATTACAGGGTGGTTTGGAGGGATTTGGAGTGTTTGGGGGCACATTTTGGTTATTTAGGGGTGGGTTTGAGGCAGATTTTTAGGGATTTTGGGGTATTTCAGGCCCGTTTTTTGGGGGTTTGGGGTTATTTTGGTGGGGTTTGGGGTGTTCTGGGTCACTTTTTGGTGAAGGAGATCTCCATGGGTGGCTCTGGGTGATGCTGGAGCCCTGCAGGGCCTCGCGGGCGGCGCCCGCCTGCACCTCGGTGTCCAACTGCAGCGAGGCGATGTCGCGGCGCCCGGGCACCAGCGCAGCTCCTGGAACCCCGGGAACCTGGGATGGGAACGGGGCCAGGAGAGCCCGGAACACCCGGGAACCTTCCCCACACACCCAGGAATGTTCCCCTAGAAACCTGGGAATCTTATCCCAGAAACCCAGGAATGTTCCCCAAAAAACCCCTGAATGCTCCCCAAAAAACCTGGGAATGTTCTCCCCAAATTCAGAAATGCTCTGCAAAAAAAAGTCCTGAAACATTCCCCCAGAATTTCAGAAATGTTCTCCAAAGAAATCCAGAAATGTTCCCCCCAAAAAATCCTGGAACATTCCCAAAAATAGGAATTTCTGTTCCCCAAATAATCCAGAAATATTCCTCCCCAAAAAATCCAAAACCAACCCCATTCCTCATCCAGAAACATTCCCCAAAAATACAGAAGCGTTCCCAAAAATCCAGAAATCCCCCCCCCCCAAATCCAGAACATTCCTCCAAAAATCCAGAAACATCCCCCCTCAAAAATATCCAGAAATCCCTCCCAAAAAATCTCTTAATCCTCACCAAAAAAATTCATAAATTCCCCCCAAAAAATTTAGACATTCACTACAAAAAATCCAGAAATTTCCTCCCTAAAAAAATCCAGAATATCCTCCCCCCCAATCCTGGTATTTTCCTCCAAAGATCCAGAAATTCCCCCTAAAATCCCAGACATTCACCCCCAAAATCCCGGTATTGTCCCAAAAAATCCAGCTCCAAGCCCCCCTCAGCCTCTCACCCCCAAGCCCCAAAATCCCGCAGTGCCCAAAGCCCGGCCGGAATGCCGGAATGCCGGGATTGCCCCAGATCTCCCTGGCTGAGGAGCAGGGGGAGCATCAGCTCCTGGGGCTGCTCAGGGAGCTGGGCAGGAGCAGGATGTGCTTCGGGGCTTTGCCACAGCTGGGGGACACGGGAGACAAACCCCAAAAGCTGCCCCAGAGCTGCCCAAAGTCACTCTGGATACACAACACAAAATCTGCCCAAAATCCCAAGAGAAAACACCAAAATCCCAACAAAATCCTGAGAAAAACCACAAAATACCCCACCAAAATAATAATAATAAAAAACTCACAAAAATGTCCCCAAAATCCCCCACAAAAATATCACCAAAATCCAACAAAAATCCCCATATAAACACCCCAAATCCAACAAAAATCTCTCAAAATCCTCACAAAAATTCCTACCAAAAATACCATTAAAATCCCATAAAAATTCCACCATAGAATCCTTGAAAGTGCCAGAAAATCCACACAAAATCCCAGGTAAATCTCCACAAAAATTCCACCCAAAAGCCCACAAAACTCACCCCAAAAATCACCCCAAGGCTCACAGAAATCCCTCACCCCCCCCCCCCCCCCCGCAAATGCCACAGAAAAATCCCTCAAAAGGTCACACTAAATTCCCATGAAAATCCCACAGAATCCACAAAAAAAATATCTGTACAAAAATGCCCCCAAAAATGCCCCAATCACACAAAATCCACACAAAATATCCCACCAAATCACCCAAAATATCCCTCCGAAATTTCCCCAAAATCCCCCCAAAATCCACTCCAAAAATCCGTACCAAAATCCCACCAAACCCCTCCAAATTCCACAAAAAATGCTCCCAAGTCCCTTCACATCCCACCCAAAGCCCGAGGAAATGCACCCGAAAAATCCCCACAGAAACTTCCCTCAAAATCCCGGCCAAACCTCACAGAAGCAGCCCAGGAATCCCGCCCAGATCGCTGCGAGCGCCCGAATCGCCCGGAACAATCCCCGAGCCATCCCCGCCCGGCCCCGCGCTCCGGCCCCGCTCTCTGTGGGGCCGGGGCCTCTCCCCCCTTGGCTCTGCGCTGGTCCCGTTCGCGCTCCGCTCCCGCTCCCGCCCCACCAGCGCTCCCTGCCCTGGGCCGCGCTGGCCGAGCCCGGCCGGGCGCGCTGGATCCGCTGGGACGGCGCATCCCGGCCCCGGCCCCGGCCCCGCGGGGCTCCCGGGGCAGCTCCGGCCGGGATGCGGCACTGCCGCGGGGCTTTGGGCTTTCCCGGCGCTGCCCGGCGGCTCCCGGGATCTGCGGCTTCCCGGGATTCGGGGAGGCTCCAGAGGGGACCTGGGCTGGCTCCGGGGGGATTTGGGATCAGTCCGGGGGGAGCTGGGGACGGCTCGGGGGGTTTGGGGTTGTTCCCGAGGATTTTGGGGGCATCTGGGAGAGGTTCCAGAGGGGACCTGGGGCTTTCTGAGGGGTCTGGGGGAATTCTCAGGGGATCTGGGGAGGATTTGGGGCTTTCTGAGGGATCTGGGGGAATTCTCAGGGATTTGGGGCAGTTCCAAGAAGGATTTTGGGGTTTTCCAAGGGATTTTCAAGAGTTCTGAGGGATTTGGGGAGGCTCCAAAAGGGATCTGGGGCAGTTCCAAGAGCAATCAGGGACGTTTTTGAGGGATTTTGGCAAGTCCTAGAAGGAATTTGGGAAATTCCAGCAGGATTTTGGGGGAATTCAGAGGAATTTAGGCGGTTCCAACAGGGGTCTGGGGTCCTTCCCAGGGGATTCGGGGTGGATTTCTGGCTGGATTTCTGTTTCTTCCCTGGATTTCAGGCTTTTTCCTGAAATTTCCTGTTTTCCCAAGGATCTGTGGATTTTCCCCTGGATTTGGATCTCACTGTGGGGTAGAAGGGGAAGGCTTGGGAGATTCAGGGTGAATTCTGGGGGGTTCCTGGCTGGATTTGGGTGTTTCCCACAGGATTTTGGGTGGGTTCCCAACTGAATTTTGTGCTTTTTCCCCAGAATTTCGGGATTGTTCCCAAAATTTTGGTATTTTTCTGAAGATTGTGCTGTTACCACGGGTTTATCCCAGAAGGGGAAGCTCTGGGGAGTTTTAGGGTGGATTTTAGGGATAATTGAGGCTGGATTTGGGTTTTTTCCCAAGGATTTTGGAGATTTTCCCAGAATTTCAGGATTGTTCCCAAAATCTCAGGATTTCTACTCTGATTTCTCTCTCACCATGGGCTTGTGGTAGAAGGGGAAGCTTTGGGGGGCTCCTGGTTGGACTGTGGGGATATTTGAGGCTGCATTTTGAGTTTTCCCCCCAGGAATTCAGGATTTCTCCCAGAATTTCAGGATTTTTTCCCAAAATGTCAGGATTTTCCCAGGGATTTGGATCTCACCATGGACTTGTCATAGAAGGGGAAGCTTTAGGAGGTTCCTGGTTGGATTTAGGGGGTGTTCCCAATTCGATTTCAGGGATTCTTGATGGGATTTTGGGGGGAATCCCAGTTGGGTTTGGTTTTTTTCCCTCAGGATTTCGGGTTTTTTCCCTGAGAATTCCAGGATTTTCCCCAGCATTTCTGTCTCACCACGGGCTTGTCATAAAAGGGGAAGCTTTGGGGTGATCGGGTTGCATTTGGAGGGATTCCAAGCTGGATTTTGGGGATATCTGAGGCCAGAGTTTGGCGGGTTTTCCCCAGAATTCCAGTTCTTTCCCCAGTGTCAGAACTCCCCCAGTCGCTGTCTCCCCACGGGTTGGCCGCAGGAGGGGAAGCCCTGCAGGGAGCGCAGGGCGTTGGTGGCGCTGCTCATCTCCCTGAAGGTGAGGAAGGCCTGGCCCCGCAGGCCGAGACTGCGCCGCACCAAAATGTCCAAAATCTGCCCAAACGGCGAGGAAACGGCGCAGAGGGACTTCTCCAGCTCTGGGACACCCAGGGGACAGCCTGAGCCCCTGGGGACACCCAGGGACACTCTCGGACCCCCAGGACCCCCCAGCCCCCCCGTCCTCCTGGATCTCCTGGCTCAGCTGCTGATGGAGACGCTGGGCTGGGGCCGGGGGTCCTGCACCGCCAGGGCCGGGACCCCTCTGTGGGGACAGGGGGGCTTCAGGGGCGTCTGGGGGCTGCGACCCCTTCACCCCCTGGCACCCCTTTAGGTGCCCCCAGAGCCCCAAATCCACCCAGACCCACCTAAACCCCCCAGGTACCCTCAGACCCCCCCACTTTACCCCAAATTGACCCCAGACCCACCTGAGACTGCCCAAATCCTATCAGACCCCCCCAAATCCCCCTTACACACCTGAATCCTACCTAAACCCTGTGAAATCCCCTCAGACACCCCCAGATTCCCTCAGATCCCCTCAGAACCCCCCAGTTCCTCTCACAACCCCCCCAAAATCCCCTCAGACCCTCCAATGCCCCTCAGATCTTCCTAAACCCACCTGAGAACGCTCCAGACCCTCTCAAGCTCCCCCCTAAGCTCCCTAAACCCCCTCAGACCCACCAAAGCCCCCTCAGACCCCCGCATTGCCCCCAAACCCACCGCACACCCCCTATTTCCCGTCAATCCCCCCAAAATCCCCAATTTCTCCCCAGACCCGCCCCAAACCCCCCCAGCTCCCCCCGGCCACCCCTCAGCTCCTCCTCAGCCGCGCTCCCCTCACAGTTTCCCGCCTCCGCCACGCGCGCGGGCTCCCCAGCCAATAGCGGCGCGCCCCGTGCCGATCCGACCAATCAGCGCGCGGATCCCCTCAGCAGAGCCCGCCTCCCCGCGCCGCGGCAGCCAATCAGAGGAGCCGGGAGCGGGCTCGGGCGGGCCCTGCGGGCGGCGCTGCCAGAGCGGGGGAGGCGCTGGGAGAGGCCGGAGCTGCGGGAGCGGCTGGGGCGGCGCCGCTGGGGAGGGGGGTCCGCACAGGGGCTGGGGCTGGGGGCTGGGGAGGGGCTGAGGGGATCGGGGCCTTTGGGGAGGGATCCGGGGGGAGTTTTGGGAGGGGTCTGGGGGGTCCTGGAGGGGTTTTCGGAGGGGTCTTGGGGGTCCTGGGGGAGGGGTCTTGGGGGGGGGGTCTTATGAGGTCTGGGGTGGGTCCTCAGAGGTTTTGGGAAGGGTCTGGGGGGGTCCTGGAAGGGTCCTGGGTGGGGTCTTGGGAAGGGTCTGGGGGGGTCTCAGGGGACATCCTGGGCTGGGCTCGATTGGGGTCTGGGGGCTCTCAGGGGTCCTGGGCCAACCTTGGGGGTCTCTGGGGGGTTTGAGTTCCTGGAGGGGGTCCTGGGGAGATTTGGGGGTCCCGGGGGGTCCCAGGCCCACCCTGAGCCGGGGTCTGGGGGTTTGGGGGAGGAGCACAACAGGGGTTCCCCTGCCCCGATTTTGGGGGTCTCCCATGGTGCCCCCTCCCCAAAAAGCTCCGAGGGCCCCTGAAGTGGCTCCTGTTCCACCGGGCGGTGCCCCTGACCCAGGACAGCCCCCAGTGAGTCTGGCGGGCTCTGGGGGGGTTTGGGGGGATTTTGATGGCGTTTTTGGGATTTGGAGGATTTTGTTGGGAGTTTAGGGGGAATTATTGTGTTTTTGGAGAGAATTACTGGGTTTTGGGGGGGTTAAAGGATTTTTCGGGGTTTTGTGGCTTTGGGGACATTGGATTTTGAGGGATTTTTTTTAGGGATTTAGGGATGTTGTTTTTTGGAGGGTTTATTGAAGTTTTTGGCAGTTTTTTTGAATTGTAGTGGGTTTCACTGGGATTTTATTGGATTCTTTGTGGTTTTGGAGAGTTTTATTGGGATTTTGGGGTGTTTAAGAAGAATTTGGGGGGGCTTTGCAGTTGTCCCAGGGTGTGGGGAAGGGCTGAGAGGCACCAAAATCTCCTTTAAACCCCTGAAAGTCCCAATAAAACTCACAAAATCCCAATTAAATCTCACAAAAACCTCATTAGAACACCCCAGAATTCCAATAAAAGCCCACAAAATCCTAAATAAACCCCACAAATCCCCCCCCAAAATGTACTCAAAACCACAAGAAAATCCCCCCAACACCCAAAGTAATCCTTGCAACTCCCAAAAACCCCACAAAATCCCCCAAAATCCCACCACAAAAAAAAAAACCCAAAAAAACCAAAAACCAAATCCCCAAAGAATGCCATTAAATCCCCCAAAAATTCCAATAAAATGCCCAAAATTCCAGAGTTCCACAAAATATTTAGTTATTACAAAATACACACACCAGCACTGAGAGCTGCCCCCTCCACATACTCAGTTACACCAGAGCCAGGTTTTTTTTGGACAATGCCTCATTTACAATCCAATACATGTGGCTGGTCTGGAGATGGGCTGTCCCAAAAGGCGATTCTGGAACACCTGGGAGCTGATCATGCTGGTAGCGACCCAAGATTGGGATCGCTGGAGTCCTCCGGGCTGATACATCTGAATGCCACGGTTCCCATAACCTCATCAGGAAAAACTGTCCACACCTGGACCTGGATTGTTCAACCCTGGCTCAGAGAAAAGAACTTTAGGAATATGTGTGACTCTGAATAGAAAGAAAAGGCAGATGACTGAAATCCTGGCCTCGGGCAGAAAATTTCCTATAAAGAACTGCCGGGTCCAGGAGGGTGGTGTGTGTGTCCAGGGGAACCTCTGCCGAGAGGCTCCTTCCTGTCACACACCCAGCGCCGAACCCGGGCTCAGCACTGTCCTTTTCCTTGTGGCTGGCTCAGAGAGAATTAATTCCTAAATAAATTATATATTATTTCATTTTCAATTTGGCTGGGCTAATTTTCATTTATAAAAGGGGAAAGGGGACTGTGGGGAGAGCAGAGAACAACAAATCACAATAACATAACTCTACATCAATAAAGCTTCTCTTAAGATACACACAATATTCATCCCTTAATTGCGAGAGCCAATCATCTCATTATCTCTCTATTACAGTTTGGATGGAGACCAGAACTAATACCTTGCAAAAGGAAAAGAGGGTACAAAGGTCCCTGTGGTCCCCTGGCCTGGTAATCCAGCCAGTGGGGAAAGGAAGAGGGCAGCATGTGGCCAGGAGTTTAAAAGGAGGCTGTGTCCTCCAAAACTTTGAGAGAGAAAACCGCAGCAGCAGATGTTCCCATGGACTCTCTCCCTTTATTCAAATAAAGATGCAGGGCTCCTCTGGCTCCCTTATGGACACTGGCTTTTCACAGCCTGGTTTGTATGCACACCCGTTTCCTTGTATCAGAGTATCACCAGCCTGCAGTGACTCCCTGCCACTCTGGTCTGCAGGAGAAATGGAACTAATTTCCATTAAGGCCCTCCCAGAGGGAAGGAAGAACACACCCAGAGGAGACAAGCAACCCCTGCAGGCATCCAAACTTCTGCACCAGATGCCGAGTGAGTCGCAGAGGGGACGTAGTGGGTGCATTTCCCTCAGCCTTCTGCTGAGACTCAGCAGCCGGGGGCTTGCTCTGCACATGTGTGTTGGACAATATACCAACTTTAATTTTTTTTTTTTCATTTCTCTAGTCAGGCTTGTTATGGACAAATTCAATTGGGGAGGCTAATTATATAAATCAATTAACATGAATTTATTAAGCAAGCGGTATTAAGCAAAAGAAAGCGCTGGGTGGCCGGGGAGTCTCTGTTCTGCCACGGCGCACCTTCCCCCTTTGACCTTTTTGTTTTTATAGTCCCTTTTTTTTTTCTGGTTGACGTGTTTTCTCCCGATGTACTCTTCGCCGGTGCAATTGGTTGCTAGGGGGTGTTTTTTCTGCCCTTGGTGGTCATAGGAATGAAGGCTCCTCATCTTCCTTGCAGATTTTCCTTGGCCTAAAAGTTAACTTGTATATAATTAGTTACACAGTCTTCTATGCTAGTTGCATCTGCACAATTCTTAAGCAGAATACTTGCTGTTTTCCCCCATTCTCCTTCTCCCACATCTTGAGATTCCCTACTCCGTTCAGATTCTTATCTCCTTCAATGCTCGTTTTGATGAACAAAGACCTTTTTATTTATTACAATCTCTCCTTTTTCTCTTTACCAATTTGTTCATTAAAACACTTTAACTTTTGGTAGCTTAAGACCAGGATTTCATCTACTTTTGAATCTCTGGGCAATGTTTCCTACCTATCTCTAATAAGTGTTAGATGAGCTGCCTCTAATCTTCCTTTTACAATGTCTATGTATTTATTAAGAATGCAAGTTTTAAAGTTAAAGTTAGTAACAACAATATTACGGGACCTGCAATCTCCCTGATACAGAATTTCTCCTTGAGTGCCATACTCCAGAATTTTGCACCTCTCAGGGTACCATGAGACCTTTAAAAATTTATCTGGATGGGTGACAGCCTAGGCGGTTACTATGGCTTTACAGCCCTAATACTCACAGATATTCCCCAGGATAATTTCAATATCCCCCCCCAGAATTGGAACTAGGACACCAATAGGTAGCCCGGAGTTCAGGTTTACTCCATCTCCACATAGAGTTTACCAAGTCCTCATTAGTAACAAAAAAAAAAATGGGAGTTACAGTGGTGGCATTATGCTTAACAACTTTCCCTTGGTCTGTTTTGATCAGAGTCCAATTAAATGGCTGGTGTGCATAGTCCCCTTGACCAGGCCAGGTACAACATATAACTAATATGCACAGAATTTGCCAGCAAGGGTGGAGTCCAAACTGCCCCAGGGTTTGATTATCATTATCTCCCCATTCTCAGTGTTTGTTTTGACCTGTTATTGCCGGGCTCACCTTTATCCTTGGGAGATCAGTATCCTTGAGGCAGTTCTTGAAATACCTTTGAATTGTCCCAGTCTGAGGGCTCTTTCCTCCACCGCTTCTTATCCCTCTGCCTCGCTCGCCGACTCGGTTGCTCCGAGCCGCGAGGCGCACCATCTTCTCAGCAGCAAGGATATTCTTCAGGAGGACCCTTACTCTGTTTTTGCTGCCTCTTTTTGAATGATTTCCAGTTTTTGTCCTTCACTTGTGGTGAGTCACACTGAATCCCAGGTAAAGTTTTCCAGCAATTCCCTTTTATAATTTGAACAATTGGGGGAATTGGTTCATTGGAGTGGAAACAACAATTTTCAGGTCTGGCCCCTTAGTAAACACCTCCCACCACTCTTGGGATTCTCTTTGTAGGGTCCCATTCTCTTCTCCAATCCTTAGGACTGACTCTGTCAGTTCTCTTTCTAACTGATAACACCTTTACAAATACCCCTAGGAGGAGTGCCTCTGTAACTATGGACCCACCACCGTTCCTGGCAAATTTTACAAACAGAGCATACAAAAAGGTAACAATTACAATCCTTATTTGTACAATATACTCTAAATCATTAGTTATAGGATATCCATAGTCCAATATCTCACTCTACCAGCTGGTTCGTACAATTCTTACTGAGTCCATTCAGTCCATTTAAATGTGACCTTAAGGTCCCCGGGCTGGCTGGTTATTCTCCAGGGCTCTTCGGCAGCAGCAGGAATTGGTCCCTTTATTCGGCTCACATGGGTCCATCCCTCCTCGGAGGTTCTGACTGTAATTTCTGTAGTGAGTAAAACAACATAAGGGCCTTCCCAATTTGGGGTCAGTGAGGTTTCTTTCCAGGTTTTTATTAACACCTTATCACCTGGATTTATATTATGGATTGCTAGGTCTAAAGGAGGTTTTTGCACTAGTAACTCAGCTCTTCTAAGCCCTTCCCGAGCCTTCACAAGTTGCATGACATATTGGTTAATTTGTTGATTACTTATTTCAGGGTGATCTATAGGAGAATCCATGTCATAAGGCATCTCATAAAGCATTTCAAATGGAGAAATTCCAATATCAGTTCTGGGCTGAGTTCCTATATTTAACAAGGCTAAATGTAAATATTTTACCCAAGATAACTGTGTTTTATACATCAATTTAGTTAGTTGTTTCTTAATTTTCCCATTTACACTTTCCACTTTACCCAAGCTTTGTGGATGCCAGGGAGTATGATATTGCCACTTTGTTCCTAGCGTTGTAACTACTTCTTTAATTATTTTGGAGGCAAATTGTGGCCCTCTGTCTGAGTCTATTACTTCTGCTAGTTCATAGCGGGGGATTATCTCTTCTAATAGTATTTTTACTACTGTTTGTGTAGTTGCCCTGAAGGTAGGGAATGTCTCTACAAAGTGAGTCAAGTGATCTATTATCACCAATAAGTGTTTATACCTTCCTACTTTAGGCAAATCAGTAAAATTGATTTGAATGTGGGAAAACGGTCTATGTGCCAATTCCCGTCCCCCCATTTCCCACACCACTCAGGATTTCTCACACCTGGGTCTACTCCTGGGTCAGGGGTCTCTTCAGCCCCTCTAGAAATCTCAGCCCTCATTCTAGAGAGACTGCAGACTGTATAGAGAAAACTTACCAGATTAAACACCAGGAAGATGGTCTTTTTAACAGTCAGGGGAAACTGAACATTCTCTAATAGGGAGCTAAGAGATTCAGAGGAGAAGAAAGAAAGCAAAGGTTTAAAAGCCTCATCCCTTGCTACTCCTCTAACAAACTGGCTGCACAACCATGACCATGAGCCATGCATTCCTGGAACAGACTTCAGCACCTTCATAAACTCCCTGTAAGCCATGACACCCAAGCCCAGCCTGATGGGTATTCTGGTCAGTGCTCTTCTACTCCAAAAACTACGTATTAGGGACCATACCAGAGCTATTCCTGGATAAAAAAATAAACCTAGGGACCAGAGAGGGATTAAAATCTCAAAAAACCCTAGGGACCAGAGACACATGCAAGCCTTCACCCCAAGAGACTCTATGAATTCAAACAACATAACCAGTAATTGCTCCATACCAACACAAAGTAATTGGAACCAAAATATGATTACAACAGGGTTTTTTTCCACTCTCTCAAGCCACAAGTTTTGCAGAAAAATACTTGTTCTAGTTTAGGGCAAATTTTAGAGAAAACCTCTGAAAGGAGCCTGCAGAAAACAAACCCCCACAGCCCATCCCCACCCACCTGGTTCGGGAAGAATTTTCTCTGAGAGAAATGGAAAAGAACCTGTTTATTTAACAAACAAAACCCTTCCCAGCACTAAAAAAATGAACAACATCAGATGACAACAAAACTCTTTCACCACTCTGAAGAGATGACAAATCCAGAAAGTCTCTCCTGGGAGTGGTCGCCGGGTCTGGGCACTGGGGATTGCTCTGGGCACTGGGGATGGCTGCTGCAGATCACAGAGTGCAGGCTCTGGGTGCTCCTCGGTGTTTCCCTGGTCCCAGTCCAGAGCAAGTTGGAGTGATATTCAGGAAAGGGAAAGGAAAAAAAACAGTTTAGGGAAGAAATTGGACTGCTTAGCTAAACTAACTAACATGCAAAAGCAAAGGCAAAAGCAGAAGCAAGCAAGCAAAGCAAGCAAAGGAAAGCCAGCAAGCAAAGCAAAACCAAGCCAGCCAGCACCAGCCTCTTCTAGACAACAGACCATGGGGGAGGTGAGCCGGCTGATAACAAGACAAAACAAACCTTCAGTTTCTGAGTCAGTTCTGAAAGCACAGAACATAATATCAAACATAAACAGAACACACTATTGGGGATACAATCACCATAACGTCACCCTAGGACATTCCACCCCTTATCTCCATACTGTCAACATCATGTAAAAACTTCATCAAGTAAAAACTTCCATCTTTCACTTACTCATACACATTTCCTTCCATCTCACTTACTCAAACCTTCAACACTTACACATTTCCTTCTGTCTCATGTCTGTGTGTTTTCATGTACAGACACTGGCAGTAACATCCAGCAAACAGTGATATTTGCATAAGTCTCACCCCACAATCAGATCTCCCTGAGGTACACATTGTGTTGCTCCATCTCTCTGCATTATCCACCATGTACAACCTGGTCCCTGAGCAAAGACAATCCCACGAATGAGTTTGTCTGTACTTGAGGCAGAATTGATCCACACTGTTTTACCTAACAAACCTCTGACATGTGCCACTAGGACTTTACCTCCATCTAATATATTCAGGGACTCAGACTGGGCAGGACCTGCTCGATTGGTGGAACCTTGGCTGTTAACTAACCAGGTGGCCATTTCTAAATGTTGCTCCCAATTTTTGAAAGATCCCCCACCCAATACTTTTAAGGTGGTTTTCAACAGTCCATTGTACCTCTCCACTTTGCCTGCAGCTGGTGCATGGTAGGGGATGTGGTACACCCACTCAATGCCATGTTCCCTAGCCCAGGTGTTGATAAGGCTGTTCTTGAAATGAGTCCCATGGTCTGACTCAATCCTCTCAGGGGTACCATGCCTCCAAAGGACCTGCTTTTCAAGGCCCAGGATGGTGTTATGGGCTGTAGCATGAGACACAGGGTAGCTTTCCAACCATCCAGTGGTGGCTTCTACCATGGTGAGCACGTAGCGCTTGCCTTGGCGTGTCTGGGGCAGTGTGATGTAGTCAATCTGCCAGGCCTCCCCATATTTGTACTTGGACCCCCGCCCACCATACCAGAGGGGCTTCACCTGCTTGGCCTGTTTAATGGCAGCACATGTCTTACAGTCATGGATCACCTGAGAAACACTGTCCATGGTTAGAGCCACCCCTTGGTCTTGCCCCCTTATAGGTGTCATCTCTGCCCTGATGGCCTGAGGCATCACGGGCCCATCATGCTAGGAACAACTCCCCCTTGTGTTCCCAATCGAGGTCTATCTTTGATACCCCTATCTTTGCAGCCTGATCTACCTGCTGATTGTTTTGCTGCTCTTCATTAGCTCTACTTCTGGGGTCATGGGCATCTACATGGTGAACTTTCACAGGTAACTTCTCTACCCAGGTACCCATATCTTTCCACTCTTCCGCAGCCCAAATAGGTTTTCCTCTGTGCTGCCGGTTAGCCTCTTTCCACCTCTCCAGCCACCCCCACATAGCATTAGCTACCATCCATGAATCAGTGTAGAGGTAGAGCTTTGGCCACTTCTCCTTTTCTGCAATGTCTAGGGCCAGTTGAACAGCTTTGAGTTCAGCAAGCTGGCTTGATCCACCTTCTCTTTCAGTGGCCTCTGCAACCCGTTGTGTGGGACTCCATACAGCTGCTTTCTACTTCTGATTCATCCCTACGATGTGACAAGAACCGTCAGTGAATAGAGCCTAATGTGTTTCCTCTGCTGGCAGTTGGTTGTATGGTGGAGCTTCTTCAGCCTGTGTCACTGGTTCTTCGTCTTCATCTGTGACACCAAAACTTTCACCTTTGGGCCAATTTGTAATTAATTCCAAAATCCTGGAGCGATTCAGTTTACCAATATGGGCACGCTGCATGATGAGAGCAATCCACTTGCTCCGTGGAGCTCTGGTGGCATGGTGGGTGGAGGGAACCTTTGCTTTGAACATCCAGCCCAGTACTGGTAGTCGGGGTGCCAGGAGAAGTTGTGCTTCTGTACCAATCACCTCTGAGGCAGCCTGGACTCCCTCGTAAGCGACCAAGATTTCCTTCTCTGTTGGGGTGTAATTGGCTTCAGACCCTCTGCAGCTCCAACTCCAAAATCCCAGTGGTTGGCCTCGAGTCTCATCAGGCACCTTCCGCCAAAGGCTCCAGGACAGACCATGGTTCCTGGCTGCAGAGTAGAGCATGTTCTTCACATCTGGTCCTGTCCTGACTGGGCCAAGAGCTACTGCATGAGCAATTTCCTGCTTTATCTGGGCAAAAGCTTTCTGCTGTACAGGGCCCAGTGGAAATCGTTTTTCTTGTGGGTGACCAGGTAAAGAGGGCTCACAATCTGGCTGTACTTGGTAATGTGCATTCTCCAAAAACCTGTAGCATCTAGGAAAGCTTGTGTTTCCTTCTTGCTGGTCGGTGGAGCCATCACATTGATCTTGTTGATGACCTCTGTGGGAATGTGACGCCATCCGTCTTGCAACTTTACTTCCAGGAATTGGATCTCTTGGACAGGTCCCTTGACTTTGCTCTTCTTGATGGCAAAGCTGGCTTCCAGCAGAATCTGGATGATCCTCTCTCCTTTCTCAAATACTTCCATTGCCGTGTTGCCCCACACAATGATGCCATCGATGTACTGCAGGTGCTCTGGAGCTTCACCCTTTTCCAGTGCAGCCTGGATCAGTCCATGGCAGATGGTGGGGCTGTGCTTCCACCCTGGGGCAGTCGGTTCCAGGGGCACTGCACGCCCCACCAGGTGAAAGCAAACTGAGGCCTGCCCTTTGCTGCCAGAGGAATGGAGAAAAACACTTTGGCAATGTCATCCATGGCATACCACTTTGCTGCCTTGGACTCCAGCTCGTGCTGGAGTTCCAGCATGTCCGGCACAGCAGCACTCAGCGGTGGAGTCACTTCATTCAAGTCCACAGTCAATCTCCATTCTCTGTCAGAAAAGTGGGGCTCGCACAGGCCAAATGGGGCTGTTGAAGGGCAAGTGGGTTTTGCTGACCACCCCTTGGCTCTCCAGCTCATGGATCATGGATCATTCCAATTCATGTAGATGGGGATCCAAGCACCTTGATTTGTCTGATACTGCCAGTCGTGCACTGTTGAAGTAGCAATTGGTACTTGTTGCTCTTCCACCCTTAGGAGTCCTACTGCAGATGGGTTTTCTGGTAGTCCAGGCAAGGTGTTCAAGTGCTTAATGTCCCCTGCCTCTGCAGCAGCTATGCCAAAAGCCCGCCTGAGTCCCTTTGGGTCTCTGTAACATCCGTTCCGGAGGAAGTCTATGCCCAGAATACACGGGGCCTCTGGGCTGGTCACAATGGATGTTTCTGCTGCTCCTTCCCAGTCAGGCTCACCTTGGCTCCCACCAGGGTCAGTTGCTGCGATTCCCCTTTCACCCCGGCAATGGAAACAGGTTCTGCCCCCACATGTCCCGATGGCATTAGGGTACATTGCACATGAGTATCAGCTAAGGCTTTATATTTTTGTGGTTCTGATGTGCCAGGCCATCGGATCCACACCATCCAGAAGATCCAGTTTTCCAGTGCCTCTTCCTGGCTAGAGGCAGGGCCCCTCTAACCCTGGTTATTATTTCTGGCTGGGCCTGGTGGGCCACAGATGTGAGCTGCTGTTGCTCTTCTGTGTGCTGAGTCCAGAGCAGGTTTGAGCAGGTCTGAAGAAAGAAAAAGCCACAGTCCAGGGAACTTCTTTGCCTCAGCTAGATAAAAATAACTAAAAGCAAAGGAGAGCTCTGAGGGTAAGTGAGCCGATGCAGGGTATTTTCCTGGCAGGTGGGTTTAGTCTCCACAAGCTGGTGGCCAAGCTTGCAGAGACCACAGGGAACCCTCCTGATCCAAGGGGATCTTCACCATCACTCCCTTGGATCCTCACTCTTCCCCAAAAGGTTGGGGCATCCCCTGAGGGTACCCTTCACTCATCAGGAGGGTGCTTTTCTAGTCTCTTTCTTACCCAAAGCTGGACTCTCCCCCAAAGGCTGGGGTATCCCATGAGGGCTGAGAGAGTAGAAAAGACAAGAATAGGGCAGCAATTTTCCATCAAACAATGACACGTTTATAAGAATAGGGGAGAATCTAATATTTTGCAAGAAGTTCCTGACATCCATGCACCTTGTTGAAATCCAGGTGCGTCGGGCTCCTCCCCTGTAAGTTCCCCTGTGGCTTCTGTGAAGCTCCCTGTACCCTCTGTCCCTCGGACTTCCCAAAACCCTACCCTATCCTCCCTTGGGGATGGTGTTGGCCACAGCACCCCAAGCGTCCCGCCGGACACTGTTCAGAGCTCTCGAGGGAACTGCAGTGCACCAGGCACTCCTTTCCAAGGTGGTGCTGGCCACGCTGCTTGGAACCCCCTTTCCTGCCTTGACCTTTCTTCTCCAGCCCCAAGTTTCCCACCAGCCCCACCCCTTCCGCAGAGGCCCCTGCACGAATCGCCTGTGGGGGCCAGTGCCCTTTGTTGGAAGGTGGGGTTGGACCATCCCCATTTCTTATTCCGGCTCCTCCTCTGGGGGGAGGATCACCTATGGGGCCTCCTGTCAGGGGACCCTCCTTCTTGGGAGATCACCCTCTTTTATGGAGGGACCTCTTCAGAGGAAGGTGGAGCTGGAAACCCGCACCTGGAATCCTCCATTTTGTCTCTCCCTAGGATGGTGGCGCCCAGGTCCGTCCCCTTACCGATACCTCATAACACTTGTGGCAGTCACCAAAGTAATCAGATTTCTTCTTATGATCTAAATCAATTATGAATTCAATTGGTATTTAATTTTTGGAAGAATCTCCCCAAAGCCCTTGACCCTTCGTAGCCTTTGTGGAAACTGTTCAAGATCATTAACCTACAAGCTTCCACAGTTGGGATAAATGAAAAAGGGAACCAAAAAGAACAGTTTAAAACATGTTTTAAGTATAGAAAACAGAGACATGAAGCAAGTGTTTGCCCATCAAAGTCAAAAATTTGATTTACCTGTAAAAAGAAAGATCACACAAGAAAAAACTGTCCAAATAATAAAAAAACTACTATCATCATAATGAAAATAAAAATAAACAATTGAATGAATATAAGAACAAAATTATTCAAGAGTGACTGCACAAGTTCCCCATGCATTTCCTTAATTATACCCTACCAAATGTTCCTTTTAATTTCAATATTGTTTTAAAGTTTTCACAGTATGCTTTGGAAAAAGAGTTCATTAATTTACGTGTAGGCCTTATTTAAACTTCATGATCTTTGTTGATTTTTCTTTAACCATTTTCCCACATTTCCAACTAAATTTCTTGACTAAAAAAATGTTCATTATATTCTTGATACTTTAAAATAATCTGCTTGTTAAGTTATATTTTATAGAGAGAGGAATTGTTCTGTCCAGTTATTACCCACAGTTGCATAAAATAAAATGAGCAAGACCACATCTCCATTCGCTGATCACATCCTACAAGAGGAGTGACCTCCAAAATCACTTTCAAACCCCAGAAAATGCAGATTCCTCGGTGATTCATGCTTCAAGCCCAGTCTTACTTCAAGATAATTCCACTGCAATTCCTCTTCCTGACCCTGATTCCAAATATAATAACTTTGTGCATTTTATATTAAATTTCTTATGCGAAGAAGATCATTACCTCATGCATTATGGTCACGAGTAGTTCATTTTTTCCTGATAAGTATTAAATTCTTTTCTGTTGCTGTAATAATTTGTCATATGCTAAAATCTGTTATATGATAGATTATGTATATGGTATGTTACATAATAGATTCATTAATTTGTTTTGAACCCCAGAACTCTCCTCCCTTTTGTACAAAGAAACAGGGAGATGTTGTGGTGTGTTTTGCTTTGAATCCAAGGTTGCCCCCCGTTCTCCTGCCTAATCCACTTCCTTCCCAGTTGCCAATTTTCCCAAGCCCTTCCCTAACCTCCTCCCTTCCATGCTGTCAATCCTCCCTATCCCTACTCCTGTCTCTAGAGAGTTTGGTGTCTGTCTTGTTGTCCTCGATACCCCACTCCTTACTTTGTGTTATTTCCCTCCCCCCCATTTTCCCTGATAGGCTCATAGGCTATTTGCCTCACCTTATATTCCTCCCTTACCATATCCTCACTGGTTCACTTTCCTACACCCGCCTCCTGAGTTGCTGTATAAAAACTTCTGTTCACCCCCCGCCAGTCTTGTCGGGGAGCCCAGGAATAAATCCATCTTGTTCTACACCAAGACCTGTGTCATCGCTGTCTGTCCCTGCGCCGGACCTGCCGATAGCTGGGAATTGCAGAGCTCGCAGGGGGACGGTCGCGCCCCTGCCGCAGCCGCCCAGCACGCCCCGCACAGCGCGCTGCAACACTCCTGGTTAGGTGGAGAAGTCCGAGCTGAGCGCAAAGGTGCAGATGGAGCAGCCGTGCACCAAAATGCTCGGTGGGAAGGATGATCCAGGACCCATAGGCCTGGCAGCCTGAGCTTGCTCCAGGGGAAGGCCTTGGAGCAGATCCTCCGGAGTGCCATCCCACGGCACGTGCAGGGAACCAGGGCATCTGTGGGAGGGTGGGAAACTCTGCAGAGGGACGAGAGATCTGGGGCTCCTGGCAGGGTGTTGAGGGCTTCTGTGCGGGAGTTTGGGGGGGTTGGTGTTGGTGGGTGTTGGGGAAGCTTTCCTGAACTGAGGATTCTTACTTGACAGATTCTTCTGTGCCTTCGCTGCTAAGGTTTTTTTTGTGCTGAAGGCAATAACTTGAATGAGAAAATAATTTCAGCATGGAGTAAGAGCTTCTGACAGAGACCAAGTGTTGCCAGCAGTTGCTCCAGTTGTTCCTGCCCACAGCCCCTGCAGGCAGGAGCACAGCCCCCAGTGCACCTGGGCTTTGGCTCCCTCTGGCACAGAAGCCTCCCAGGGGCACAGGTCTCTGGGGCAGGAGATGGCACCAGCCCTGACAGGGCTCGGGGGCTGGCAGGTCTGCTTGGGCAGGGACTCTGCCTCACCTGCTGGTGTCAGCGTTCCCCGGGCCCCAGGGCTCAGAGCAGCATTCCTGCCCTGGCCCACAGTTCCTTGTCCGTGTCACACCCGCGGGTTTGGGATGGCCACGAGCCAGGACATGTCTCGAGAAGGCCGTGCCAGCTTCTGTGGAAGGCCCTGTGCCCTTCCCAGCGTGGCTGCATTGGCAGCCCTGGGGGCTCCTTCTGCTGCCCTGAGCCCACAGAGCAGGGCAGCGTTTGCTGATGGTCTGAGCCGTTCCTAAAGACTCTGTTAGTCTGTCTTGGACACTTGGGGTGAGGGATTCCTTCCAACCTGAGACATTTTGGGTGGGCTGGGGGTGCCCCTGGGCAGGGGGCAGCATGTGCAGGGGCCCTTTGTGACACACTGCAGCATGGTCACTATGGCATGGAACAGCGTGTCAAAGGGCCCTTTGTGACACGTGGTGACATAGGAGCTGCTGGTGACAAGGCCACGCCACAGTGCTCCGAGCACGTGACAGGACAGGACGGGACAGAGCAGTGCTGTGAGGAGCCCCCGCACAGCGCACTCATTCGTGTCTGACACAGAGCTTTTCTGAGGTGTTATTCCTGCAGCTGACCTCGAGGCCAGACCACAGGACTTGCTGACCCGTGGCCTTCCCGAGGCTTCTCTTCTGCAGGTGCCCTCGAGGGCAGAGCGTGGGACTTGGTGCCCTGGAGGCATCTCCCATCCCTGCTGCCAGTGCCCTTGAGGCCAGAGCACAATCCTTGACAGAAATCTCCCGTACTTGTGGCAGGATCCCTCGAGACCGGACTGCAGGACTTGCTGTCCTGAGCCTTCCTGAGGCTTCTCTCTTGAAGGTGCCTTCCTGGCACAACTGCAAGACTTGCTGACTCGGAGCTTTTCCGAGGCATCTCTCCTGGAAGTAGCCACAAATCCAGCAACTGACATGGAGCAGAGACCTCCAAGAGTGTCCAAGCTGGCCTGGGTGGAGGAAGAGGAAGAAGGCCCTGGACCAGCCCCTGCACAGGAGACTGAAGAAGTGGTGCCATCCAAGCAGCTGCAGGAGGGTGAGTGGCAGAGCTGGGCTGCTGGGCTGCAGGGCTGGTGGCTGCAGCCAGCTTGGCCACATCCCATCCCATCCCATCCCATCCCATCCCATCCCATCCCATCCCATCCCATCCCATCCCATCCCATCCCATCCCCTGGGGCCATGCCCATGGACAGGATGGAATAGGGGACGGGCAGACACTCCACAGCCGTGCTCCGTGCCCTGGGCCAGCGCAGGGCTATCCCTGCCTGGGCAGCGCAGGGCTGGGCTGTGTTCTCCGGTCTCTCCTGCAGCCCCTCAGCTCGGGCTGCGCTCGCTCTTTGCCAGGTGCAGCCGTGCAGCGCACACGAGAGCAGAAACGCACCCATGGCCGCTTCCGCAGAACAGCGCAGGTACCTGCAGCCATCCCCACCTGGGCTGGGCCTGCATGCACCGCTCAGCCAAACACCAAGCTTGGAGCATTCCGTGGAACATCCCTGGCTTTCTGCCCTTCTCCTACAGCTGGTTTGCAAATTCATCAAGAGGATTCGGGAGGAAGAGACCGCCATGGGCACAGGGCTCAGAGCATATGCACCCATCTTCAAAACCAAGACCTCTGCTGCCCTGGCTGATATGCTGGTAGAGGAGGGGTTTTCCAATCCAAAGCAAGTAAGCAGTCTGTGGCCAGGGTTTGATCCTCCCAGGAATTGCTAGGCCTCCCAAGCCACGCCTGCTGCTCCATGGAAGCCTTTGAGGCCATGGCAGTGTGGTGGCAAGGGAAGCACTCCTCTGGAGGCTTTCCAAGTCTCCCCTGCCTTCTCCAGGTGCCGGCCATGGTGAGGTACATCCACCAGTGGCTCGAGGCCAACCAGTTTGCTGAGCACAGGCTGAACAGGACCCTGCTGGATCTCACCGAAGAACGGCCTGCTGACGTAGTAATGACACTCCTGCGTGTGGCCCCATCCTGTGACAGGTACGGGGCCCACCTGCCCAGAGGGCTCAGGGCTCCCCAGCCCATCAGCCTGCACAGCTTGTCCCAGGTGTCTGACCAACAGAGAGTCCCAGGGCCCTCTGGCTGCTCCCTTTGCCAGCCCTGGCACGTCAGCCCCCGAGCCTGCTGCCATGTTCCCTCGCTGCCCCTCAGGGGCCTGTCCCCACAGGGCTGGGCTGCCTGAGTGCAGCTGGTGAGGGGCAGTGGGCAGAGGCAGAGCTGGCAGCCAGCTCAGCTCCCCACTGCTGCCCAGGCCACGGTGCTGTGTCTCAGACCCTCCTGAGACGGAGCTCTGACCCCACAGAGCTGCTTTGACCATGTGGAAGAGCATCATGTGCTCGGTGAGGACTGCAGAACTGGCCATGCTCGTACTCCTGGATGTGCTGGGGAGCTGGCCAGAGCACAGCACGTGCACCTCCGATGGGGACAAATCGGGTGTCTTTGTCCTGGCTGTGAGTTTCTGCCTTTGCTGGCCCCAAGGCCACCTCTCCAGCAGTTCTCCATCCTCCCTTCCCCACGGCGTCTCCCTGCCTCAGGCGCTGGGCTGAAACCTGGCCTCGGGGCAGCTCCAGGGCCACCAGGCCCGGTGCTCCCCCTGCGTCTCTCCGGGACTCTCCCTCCTGTGCTCGTGCCCTGCCACACGAACACCTCAGCACTGAGCCCTGTCTCAGGGGGCTTTGTCCTTTGCAGGCAACTGTGGTGATATGGAAGATCCTCCAGCTGCCCTGTGTGCCACATATGGTGACCGTCTATCTCCCCCACCTATTTGTGCATCTGCTCTTCCAAGTTCTCTTCAGCACTCTGGATATGCCAGAGGAGGTCGATACCTTCTGGAAGGGATGCCAGCAGCAATATGGCCTTGCCACCAGCCCCAACAGGTGCTCCATGCCAGTCCTCCTGTCCTTGCCACATTCCTGGGCAGGAGCCAGTGCTCCCAGCGTGACCTGGCCTTTGCTCTGCACACAGGTTTGCAGTGCAGACCCTGAAGTCCCTGCTCTGCGAAATGCAGCACGAGGATGCGGTGGTGGCAATGGAACACAAGTGTGGCTGGGACAAGCTGCTGTGTGCTGACACCTACCACCATGCCGTGGGTCTGCTGGCCAAGTGAGATCCCCCTTCTCCCCGCTGCCTCTGACATTTGTGCTCTGTGCCTGGGGTGCCCCACACAGTCCCTGGGGCCATGGGCCAGAGGGCCTTGTCACCGAGGCACAGCCAAGCAGACTGGAAAATGCTGGGAGAGGAGGGTGCCCACAAGGCGCCACCTCCCAAATAGCCCAGGGGCCCTTGCAGGATGCTGGGGAAAGACCAGACCTCTGTGAGTCAGTCCTGGGAGAGGTTTGTCCCCCTGGCCCACAGTCTTGGTTATTTTGTCTCCTGCCAGGGAGATGTCCTGTGTCTCCATCCCTTTGTGCTCCCGGATCGCTCGCTACCTGCTCCGGCTGCTCAGCGCACAGGAGCCACGCTGGGAGCTGCCCGCCTTGGCGTTCTTTGTGGAGGTGAGCCTGAGGGCCAGCGCTGCCTCGCTCAGCTGCCTCCCGGCTCTCTGCCCTCTCGTAGCTGCAGCTGCCTGGGACGGAGCCCGCACCCTGTGCTGCTGCCTGGGCTCAGCCCTGTGCGGTTCTGGGCTCCTGCTGGCCGGTCCCCTGTCACTGCCCTGTGCCTTTCAGGTCCTCAAGTGCCTGGACATGAGTGAACGTGGTGCTGACAGAGTCCTGCAAGTCTTGTCAAGGCACCTGCGGAGCGGGTGCAGGGAGAAGCGTCACCTGGTGCTCAGGGCCCTTCTGGATCTCATCAATGATCCTTTGATGGTGAGAAGGGGGCAGGGGCTGAGGCTGTGCTCGGGAATGCAGTCGCTTAGGCTTGGCTGGGCTTTGGGCACTGGGCCAGCTGCTCCCAGCTCTCCTGCCTCCTGCTTCAGCTGCCCAAGTGCTTCAGAACAGCCCTTTGGCCTCTAGGCCGTGCGGCAGCAGGATGGCCTTTCACAAACTTGTGTTCCGCACAGAGCAAAAAAATGTGGAGCCTGACTGAAGGTCTTGTGGAGCTCCTGTGGGACGCAGATGGAGAGATAGTTAGCATGACAGCCACGCTCCTCAACTTTATAATCTTGGAGAAGGACATGCTGATACCCAGCCCCATCGCACTGCAGCTGGTTGAGGCGCTCCTGCCACTCCTTGACCACGTAAGGCTCCCTGCCCCCAGCCATGGCCACTGGCTGCTGCCCGGACACTTTGTGCCCTGCGGTTTTGCAGGCACCATGCTGAGCCCCATACAGCCAATGCTGAGGTCTTTTTCCTTCCCTTCATACAGGACAATGGCCAGGTGAAGCTGCTCTCCATAGTACTCCTTGGAACACTGGTGACTCATCCACAGGAAAAGGAAAAAGAGGCCCTGATGACACATGTTCACCAGAGCCTGCTGCCACTCTTCTTCCACTGCCATGATGAGAATCAGCGAGTGGCACAGGTGAGGACTCCTGGGCTGCTGCTGTTTCCCCGGGAGGGGCCGGGCTGCCTCCTGCCCTGGCGCCTGGCGGGCTGCAGCCTCCTCCAGGCCCTGGCACAGGGACACAGGTCCTGTGCCCTGGGCTGTGGGGCCATCTCTGCGTCTCTGCTGCTCTCCAGGCTTCTCAGGAAACGCTGCTTGGTGCAGCCGAGTTCCTGAAGAGGAGTGAACTTCAAAAACTGGTGAAGAGCAAGAAGCTATGGAAGTTCACTGAGTGGCTGGTAAGGAGGGCTGGGAAGCCGCAGCCCCAGCCCGGAGCAGCCCCTGAGCGCGGTGCTCAGTGTGCGGGCTGGCAGCTGTGCCCCTGCCCACTGCTGCAGCCCGAGGCCATGCGGGCTCTGCTCCAGGCTCCTGCGGCCCCAGCCGGGTGCCCATGGAGCCCCGGCCCGGGGGGCTGCGGGGCGGCACCGCGGCTCCCCGGGCAGCAGCCGGCCCTCTGCCCCTCCAGAGCCCGGCGCCGGCGGCTGCTGGCCGCGCCTCAGGGCTGTGCGGGCAGGGGAGGCCGGGGCTGGCGCGGGGAGCGCCCGGCCCAGGGGCTGAGCCCGCGCCAACCCTTCCCTGCTGCCGCTCTCTGCAGCTGGCAGAGGACAGGAGCAGAGTGGCCGAGCACCTGCGCCGAGCCCTGCCCTACCTGCGGAACCTCCAGGAGCCCCTGCGAGAGGCGGCCGTCAGGTTCATGGGTGAGCCACGAGCCCGGGCTCCCTCCCCGCCCCGCCGCAGCTCGGCCCCAGCCCCGGCTGCTGCCCCGGCAGCGCCACCCGGGCCGGTGCCGCGGAGCCCCGCCTGCCCTGGGCGCTGCTGCCGCCCTCTCCAGCCGTGCCCTGGGGCGGCAGCGAGCGGCGAGGGCCCGGCCCGAGCCCTGCCGGGCCAGGAGGCCATGTGGGCACAGGGCTGGCGGCGCCGCTGGCAGGGAGCTGTGCCCTGGGCTGACAGGCTCTGTGTTCCCAGGGACGGCCGGGCGGCACCTGAGGGGGAGGAATGAAGAGCTCCAGATCATCTCTGAGGGTGAGCGAGGGCAGCGGGCTGCCAGCGGGGGCTGCCGGGGGAGCTGCGAGCCCTGCCCCGGCTGCGGAGGGCTCTGCTCCCTGTGTGGACCAGGGCCGGCGTGGGCAGAGCACACAGAGCTTTCAGTGCACCTGGGGGATTCGTGGCCAGCAGCTTCGGGCTGATCCGGCTGGTCCCTGCTCCCTGCTGGCCATGGCCAGAGCCGGCTGGGATGGCCCTGGCACAGAGTCCCCTCGGGTCCCCTCAGATGTGGGAACTGACCATGGCTCTGTTCCTCTCTCTTTCAGCCCTTGAAGGAATGGCAAATGACATCAGTGTCGCCATCAGAAGCCTGGCAGTTCAAACATTGTATGTCCTCCAGGCAGTAGAGCGAGCTCGATATTCCATCATCGACAACCTGCATGATCGGCTCTGCAGGGCATGGGGGAGATGGCCTCGTCTGTGGGGGCTCGGCTGGCTGAGCTGCTGGAGCTCTGCAGAGAGCTGATCCCTGAGGCTCTGTCTGCAGGGGCCACCTGAGCCAGCAGGAATGCTTCATTTATTCAAGATTGTTCTTTCCTTCTTTTTGTTTTTCTTTAGCATATAAATATAGAATGTATTGTAATAAACAGACTCCCAGGATCTTTCTTTTGCTGCCCAGGCTCTGCAGGGCTGAGGGGAAGAGGGAGAAAAGGGTTCCTGGGCTCAGCAAGCTGCCAAGGCATGCAGGGTTGCAGGGAAAATGGCCAGAGGCCCCTTGGCCTTTGGTGGTTCTGCTGAAGCCTTTGTGCTGCCCACAGAGCAGATGGGCAGGGGCTGGAGCTGTGGGGATCTCTGTGAGAGCGGTGCCTGGAGATGGCCACAAGCCCTGTCCCAGGCAGGAAGCGCCATCCGTGTCCTTCTGCCCGTGTGTTGCTGGCTGGATGGCTGAGTGCTCCCAGGTGCCTCTTGGTGGGGCTCCTCTGGAGCTCCTGTGGGGCTGTGGCGCTGCTGCCGGGCAGGCTGGCCAGGCTGGGGAGACCCTGAGGGGACGGGGCCACGAAGGGATGAGGGGCTGCGGAAGCCCTGACAGGACAAGGCAGTGGGAAGGCACGGAGGGGACATGTGAGGAAGTGGGTAACATTGGCTCAGGGAGGAAAGTGGGTTGGAGCCAAAGAGACCACTCACCCCGATGTTGGTGTGGCAAACAGAGCACGTTTATTCCCAAACCCTTCCTTCCAAAGGGCCTTTGAAATACCCAGTCTGGATGCTTTCGCTGAAATAAATGGGCCAGGAGACCTGCTCCTTTTTAAGGCCTTTATTAATAGTGACCAGCTCTGGGTGGGGGCCCGTGGGGTCGTGCACACCACCGCTGCTCCCACTTGGCGACGCTGAGGAGGAGGAGATCGGGTCTGCTAGGCAGCAGAACCGGGGATTCCGTCCTCTCGGGCGTGCCCAGGAAGGCAATTTGCGGCTCATTGCCTGGGGTCCTGATTCCGCAGTCGCACTGTTTACATTAGGGCGGTGTTCCGGTTTGAAAGTAAAACCAGTGAGAGACTCTAAGTCAGAAATACAATTTATTGGGAAAAGGGGAAAAGGACAAATATACATGCAATAATACAAAGGGAAAGGCTACTGACAAAGTCAGTATACAACCTGGCCAGCGTACTGGTAGCAGTTTGAATTGGAGCAGCTGCAGTCCTCTTGGGATGGCAGATGTAGTTGCTGTGTTTTCTCAGAGAACCTGTGAAAAGGCTCTCCTCTGTCTAGAAATCTCCACTTTTATCCAGGTGGGAATGCCTAGCTCCTCCCCTTGAGCAGAGCATCTCACAATGGGTTATTATGAGTTACAAGGTGTGTCCTTAATTACCTCCTCCTCCTGGACAGTGTTATTTCTGAGTCATGTGGCCAGGCATTGATGGGGCCATTAACAGCAGATAAGGAAAACTGCCCCAAGGCAACTCCTACTCAGATAGTAATTGGAAAATGTTTTTTTTTAAAATCTTGGACAGGTGGCATGTCGGCGGCTACTCCGCGGGTCTGGCAATGTCCGGGACCTCTTGACAATTGTCCGATCTGGTCCACGGCCCCGAATTTGGTGTGGCTCATTGTCCTTGGGGCTCTTTTCGGGATTTCGCGCTCGGTTCGCGATTTGCATATTACCAGAGACGGCGCGGCCGCCATTTTGGGGAGCAGCGGCGGTAAAATCCCAGCGGTCACAAAGTGAAGGGCAAGCGGGACAAGGGGGAAACATAACAAGGGTGCACATAAGTCGATTTTAACGGGGTTTGAACCATTAAGAGCATTTTAATTAACATTTTCAATATAAAACTGAATTTATTCATAACAGTCTGATCTCTGTGCCCCTTCAGATTCTGGCCTGGGCAATGCCTGCAGCCTTGGGAGAGATGTGATGGGCCAGGCCCCTGTCAGTCAAACCAGGGCTGGTACATTCACCCCGTACAAGCCAGCCTGCACGGTGACACACGGCAACAGAGTGCGAGGCACAGCTCCGGGAGCTCCCCGTGAACCTCAGCTCTGGGACCACTGTCTGCCCCAAGCTTCAGGGGCTGCAGTGGGAGCCCGGCTGGGCTCTGCCCTGGGGCCATCCTGCAGGGACAGCTGCAAACCACCTGCAGCTTTGGGAATGGCATTAGTGCCTATGGTGGGGGGGAAGCTGCAAGTCCTTGACTGCTGTCTTGTGTTGCTGAGAAGAGGAAGGACATCTCGGAACTGGGGATGCTGTATTTGAGGTCAAGCGGGCAACTTTGTGGTGCGGGAGCTGTGTGGGCCAAAAGGACCCAGGGGTGCCGGTCAAGAGCAGCTGAAGTTGGGCCAGCACCTGCCCAGGTGTACAAGAAGGCCAAGGATGCCCTGGCCTGTGTCAGCAGCAGTGGGGCTGCAGGAGCAGGGCAGTGACCATCCCCCTGGGCTGGGCAGCTCTGCGGCCATAGCTGGGAGTGCTGTGTCCACTTGTGGGCCCCTCTGAAGCAGAAAGTCCTTGAGGGGCTGGAGCATGTGCAGAGAAGGACACGGGAGCTGGGGAAGGCTGTGGAGTGCAAGGCCAAGGAGGAGGTGCTGAGGGAGCTTTAGCCTGGAAAACGGGAGGCTCATGAGGGACCTTCAGATCCACAGATCCGTACATGACAGTGCTCACCACAAGGGCTGTTTCCCTGCCAAACATGCCTCACTTCATCCAAGTGCTTTAGCCACCTGAGGAGGGGACACTTCCAACTTGTAGTTTGTTGGTTTGCTAGGAGGAGAAGCCCCGCCCATTTTCTCTCTTTCCAGCAAGTAAAGAGTCTCCTGCACAACCTTTCCTGCCCTTTTCATGCACTGCATGGGATTCTGATCCAGTTTGAGTTTCCCTTTTCTGCCACAGCAGTAACAAAGTCCGTGCTGGCTATCTCCTGCTTTTCCATTTCAGAGCTTTCAAGAGCTAAAAGCCACATTGTGCAGAGGCACCGTTGCTTGCTGATGGCAGCCAGGGAGGACTATCAAATTCATAGAGTTCATCAAATAGAGTTCTGTTGAGTTAGCCCATTTTAATCTGGTCGGAGAGACTTAGAGTCCCATCGCTAACAAAGTCGCTGATTTCTCTTTGGAAGTGGTGTTTGTGGATGCGAGGAGGAACGAGGTCATAAATGAGAGGTAACGGCCTGTCCCTCATGCTTCTCTCTTGCCGCAGATGGCAGAAGGAACAGCGGTTTCTGCCCCAGCTCCCTCTGCTCCTGGAGAAGAGGCCAAAGAGGGGCAAAATGAGCAAGACGACCACAAGCCGACAGCTGTGGCAGCAGCAGAGCCAGATGGTACGTGCTGTGTACGTCTGGTTATTTCTTTTCTGAGGGTCGGTGTATTGAGTGCAGCTGTCAGCAGAGCTGTACCCAATGCTCCTCCTGAGTTTGGTGTCACAGGGCCATTTAGGACTCCCCAGAGGAAGTGCTGTGCTCCGAGGCAGCGAGAGTGCTCTGGGTGTTCCTGCTGCCTCTGGAGGCAGCTTGGACTGGCTTGGCTTTGCCTGAGATTTCCTCTCTGCTAAAGGCTGAAGCAGGGATTTTTCTTGCATCAGCAGAAGGCTGTGACCTAGCAAATCATCTAGGCAAGTCCTGCATGCTAGTGGCCAAACTGAAGAGATTTTTTAGCTTCCTTAATTCCCATTAGAATCCTGACTTCCAACCAGTCATCAGAGCTAAAAAAATCTTCACAGAAATTTACTGGTTTTGGAGTTTTGTCTTTTTGGTTGGGGATTTTTTTGGGGGTCGGGGCAGGGGGAGGTGTGGATGTGTGTGGTTTTGTTTTGGTTTTGTGGGGTTGTTTTTGGTTTTGTGCTTTTTGTGGGGTTTTTGGTTTTGTTTGTTTGTGGGTGGTTTTTTTGGTGGAATTGCTTTTTCTCCATCCTGAAGGAGCTCTTCTGCCCCACATGTCTTACTGATGTCATTTTTATGACATTTTTATGTTGCTACTACTACTACATCTACAGTTTATTTTTTAATGAGAATGCCATATTTTTGTCAATAAGAACTACTTTGAAAAAGCTTTGGTTTCAAGGACGAACAGAGAGCAGGAGGTGTTTTCCATGTGTCCCCAAAGGAAAAACAGCTACTTTTATAACAATCAGTATTTCATATCCTAGTTTTATACTTCTAAAGATGTGTCCAAGAGACACATCGAAGTGGCATGAATAGAAAAAACTGTACTGCAGGCATTTCTCAGGAGACAGCCTCCAGCCCAGCCATGGTATATTCCTCAGATCCATGGCACTTTTTCATACCTGATTTCCACTCTTTCCCATGACTGTTAGAATCCTACCCATTGGCCCAAGCCCTGCTCACATCCGTCTCTAGGAAAACACATCAAGTCCTCTGGGATTCTGCAGCACAGCCCAATGGATCTGCTTCTTGCCTATAGCAGCTGCCAGTGCTGAGCTCTCAGATAAGACCTGGTGGGGCTGAGAGCAGAGCCCAGTGGATTCTGTGTGTGCCATCCCCTGTTGGGACAAAAAGGGCATTGATCTGCACCTCGGTGAGTCTGATCTCAAAGCCCATCCTGTTGTGTCCTGAATGGGGGCAACAGTTTGTACGGGGCTCGGGCTGCCTGTGGCTTCTTCCCATTGCTTGTCAGTGCTCATGCTTGAGCTTTGCCAGCCTGGCTGTGGTAGCTGCCCTGTCCCTGAGGGTTGGTGGGACTGCAGGGGCTGGAGCCTTCCTTGGCCCCAAGAGGGGTGTCTGCGAGTTCAGCCTGCTCATAAAGGGTGAGGGTGCTGATGCTGAAGGCCCCGTTGGAATTGGTTAGAGCATGAGCTGCTCTGGTTTACACATGGAAAAGCATTGTTTTGGCTGAAAGGTGGAGAAGATGTGCTCCTCTCCTGGGAGTGCATACCCCTGTGCTTTGTTTCCTGTCAAGAGAACTCTTCCAAGGACTGTACAAAATCAGTCTCTGTGCCAGCCATCTGCACTGCAGGGCTGCCTGTCTTGTTGCTGTTGTTGTTGCTGTTGTTGTTAACCAGCTGACCACCCCCAGACACTGGGGCTGCCTTTTCTATCTCCTGGAAGCTGGGATCTCTGCTTTAAAGTGAGCATCTTGCATTTTGTTTCCCTCAGGGAAAATGGTGAATGTGGAAAATCCCAAGATGAAATACACTGAACTGGATATATTGGCAAGGGGTGAGTCCAGCCACAGTTACTTCTACAAAACCATGGGCCAGGTGTTTTGCTGGTGTATCAGGTGTTTCACTGGAATATCTGTCCAGCGTGAAGTCAGGCCAGCTGCAAACGTGTTCAGATACTGGAGATAGATTGTCCAATGTATTCAGTACTGCTCAGAATTTGAGAGTGCGCTCAGAAAGCATTGTCAGAGACATCTCCATGCTGCCGAGGTCTTGCCTGCATCAAGGAACAGGACCTGGAAGATCTCCTTGTCTCTCAAGTGTGGGACAGCTCTGTGTTAACTTCTTTAGCATTTTTGTATGTCTCAAAATCACACTGCCATACTAATGAAAAAAGAAGAATCTTGCTTGCCTGAAAGAGCAAGCTACCCCCATCAAAGCTGTGAAATAACAGTTCTCAGGAACATTTCTTTCCCGTGGTTTGTGGAAGGAAATACTCCATGGTCAGGATAGGAATCACACAGTTTAGAAACTGAAACCCAAGATGAAAGAATAAATTCCATTTAGGGGCTGAGGCAGTAAACCCCAATGCTTCAGCAACTGGCCCAGGCACTGCCCATGCATTTGAGAGGAAAATGCATCATCTGCCTTCTGACAGAGCCCTCCTGCATCCTGCAAGTTTTAGGCATTTACAGCAGAGATCTCCTGTGTGGGCTGGCTTTCACTCTAAGAAATAAACAGCTTCTCTTTTCTCTGCTTCTCTTTTGTTTCTAGGACTTTTGGACATGTGGTTAGAGCACTCAACAAAGCCACAGGAGGAGAGGTAAATGTCAACAGCCCCCACAGACTCTGCTGCACTCGAGGGGCTTTCCCCTCTGGTGTGAGCAGCTGTGGCCAGAGCTTTGGGTAGAGCTGTGCTGAAAAGGCAAAAGAAGCACAGACTGGTGTCAGCCTGCAAAATACATTTGGGACAGTCTTTGTCCTTCTGAGCTGCCAAAAAGAAGGCCCAGAGGGCAGCAGTTCATTTTGGAGAAGGATGTGCTCACTCGCTCTCAATGGCTAAAACAAAGGTGGTTCCTTAGAAAATCTCACTGCTCTTTGGGGCTACAGCTTTAGAGTCCTGAATTCTCATCTCTGCCTGCCAGCAAATGCATCTGAAAGTTACTGGTAGTTCCTTAGCCACCTGCAGTGCTGCACTTGGGAACTGCACATTGGGAGAGATCTGCAAGGCGTCCCTAAAAGTCATAGCCCAAGATGTATCCACAGAGGATTAAGGCATGGATTACTTCTTCTGAATCCCATACAAAGCAGCAGGGAGTGTGCTCAGAGGTTTGTGAGTGATAGCTGAGACACCACTGTTAGCAAGTGGACAAGGCAAAACCCCAGTGGCCCCGTGTCCTGTAACTGGCCCCAAGGGAGCGGAGCCATGGGCTGTTGCAATGTTAGTTCCAGTTACTGCAGTGCCTAATCCCGAGGCAGTTTGGCACAGCTCAGCTGCGTCATTGCAAAATCACTCGCTCCATGTGCCTTGTGGTCTTGTGCCACCAACTTCTCAAGTTACTGATTTTCAGTGTCATTTTAGGTGGCCATAAAGAAAATAAGACTTAAAGGATTGAAGAGGAAGCAAGTAACCGTTCATGAAATCAGTATCATGAAGAGGCATAGGAGCCCCTGTGTTGTGAATTATTTAGACAGGTGAGTGGTCATGGTTTTATCCCATGAATTTGTGTTTACATACAGCAAACATGAGAGGTTAAAAACCCACTTTGGTCACTTTTAGAAAGTAGAGCTGTTAATTATTATGTATTAATATTTCTCTACTCATCTCCAATGTCTGAGAAGAGAGTGCATCTTGTCTGCATGAGTCTTCCCTGGCACGCATAGTTTGAAAATTATTCAGAAATTATTCAAAACCTGGGTCAGCTGTATCTTACTAAATTAATACCCTCTAAGTTCACTGCCTCCACATATTTTTGGGATTAATTTTTAAAAGTTTCTTAAATGCCGATGAACCATCCTAAAGTGGATTTCCCTTGGATTGTTGCCCCTCTTTTCCATTGCTATGCATGCCAGGAACACTAGGTGCTTATTTCCAGAAACACCATGCGTGACAGGCTTTTTATCTGGGCTGTTCCTAAACCACGCTTTTCGCTTACTGGCCATCTAGGACATCTCCTTTTTCACAGCTGTTCTTTTCTCCTTGAGACTGCACAGATTGCAAACAACGCACGCCAAGAGGGAATGTCTATTGCTTTGATTCTGCCTTTGTCTCCAAGGGACGTGAAAACAAGAATCAAGCCCTGTCTTTTCCAAACAGCAATGTAGCCATGTATGTTCATCCCCATGCCCTTGTTTCCTTCTTTCAGCTACCTTCTGTGTGAGGAACTCTGGCTGGTCATGGAGTACATGGACGGAGGCACTCTGAGCAATGTCATCAGCAAGACCTGCCTGTGTGAAGGTGACATAGCATCCATCAGTCAGGAGGTCAGCAATCCCACCTGTGCTTCCAAGGGTTTGGGAAACAGGGGCTCAGAAGAGGAGAGGTTTCATGTATAAAGCTTTGCTTCTGCATTGTTAGTATGCTATGGGCAAGTAAAAGCATCTCCAGAGAAATGCTTGCCAGTGCCCTTGCACTCACTGTACTCTGTTCTTGTACTCTTATCTCCTGCTGTTGTATTCTCACTCTGCCTCTTGTATTTGCTGTTCTCCATCTTGCCTCCTTTAACTTTTGCCTCTCTTCACTTCATTCCTTGTTTGTAAAAGCAAAGCTGCTGGTAGCAGGATTTAAAATGAACAGCAAAGAAAAAAGGAGAGACTCATTTCTCTCAGTCCTCAGCTAAAAAGGACAGCAGTGCAGCCAAAATGCTCTTTGCTTCTGAGCACATCCCCTGCAGCAGCAGCAGTCATCCTGGCTGCTTTGCAGGGACAGTGTACAACAGCAGCAGGTGCTGTTGCTCTTTCAAAAGCTGACATGCCTTTCCTTAGAAAGGTCCTGCTCTGCAAGTGTTGGAGCAGCAACTCTTCCTCTCAATGGCCCTGCGTTCTGCCATTGCTCGCCATTCCCCTGCAGAGAGCATCTTTTAGATTCTTTGTTTCTTTTCTTGTGCAATGAAATCACACCGCTAATTTTTGCCCTCCTGTTTGTGTTTTCTCTCTCAGTGCCTGCAAGGACTGGATTTTCTTCACTCAAACCACGGGATCCACCGAAATGTGCAGAGCAGCAACATCCTTTTTGGAACCGACGGCTCTGTCAAGCGGGGTCAGTATATCCTTGGTCAGGTGCAGCGTTCAGGGATGTGGGGATGTGGGGTGAGGGGCTGCTTTGAGTGACTGCCAGCTCCCCAAAAATGGTGCTGGTGGCAGTGCAGGGACCCCCGCTCTGAGCTGATGACACGGTTGCAACGTGCACAGACGTATGACAAGGAACAAGCAGCCACGAGTGGCATTGCTCTGTGTGTGTCCCTTCCAGAGGGAGGGAGTTACAAGTCTAAAGCTTCCAAAGAGCAAAAGCCACTGCTGAAGGCAGTGTAAAAAATGTGGGGATTTTTTAAGTCGCCAATACCATATTTCCTTGGCTAAAGTCCTGAAGAAACAGCGCAGGGACAGTTGTCCAGGACATTCCAACAGCATGTTCTCAAAGTTCTACTGGGGAATTCTTTTGCTCGATTTCCTAATTGCACAGAATTAAAATAAAACCAGTATTTTGCTTTCCCCTCAGCTGATTTTGGCATCTCTGTTGAGCTCGGCCCTGAGGAGAAGAGACTGCCCTCGGTAGCTGGGACTCCTTGGTGGATGGCGCCTGAAGTGGTGATGCGTAAACCATGTGGCCCCAAAGTGGACATATGGTCTTTTGGAATTGTGGGAATTGAAATGGTAGAACAAAAATTTCCTTACTGGAACCAAAGTCCTGCCATGGTAAGGAGCAAATACAGATCCCGCTTCTCTTTCTCACCTGCCCTGTGTTCTGCGTGACATTGGACAAGATCCCATTGCCATCTGCTGGAACTACTTCCACCTAAAAACGTCCCTGCAACACATCAGCATCTGCTGCAGTTTTGGCTGCATCAGTGTGGAACTCAAGCCTCACCACATGCAAACAAACCCCATTCTCAGGCAACACTTTCCTTTGGGTTATAAGCGGTTCCAGTTCTTTTGTCTGTGTAGATGACCCCAATAACAGGAAACAAGCATCTTAGAACTGGTGTTATCCTTCCAGAAATGAAGGAAAGAAACCCAAACCCAGCAAAGTTTCTAAAACAGTGGTTTCTAGAGAGGAACTTAACCCCCTTTGCAGTTTCTGCTACTGGGAAACATGCCTGAAACCTGGGCATGAGGCTTCAAGGCCACAGAGTCTCTTCTGCTTCTTGTGCAGTGTTGCTGAAACACTCAGTGACCGTGTTTCTCTCATAGCCCAAGCCACGTTCTCCACGTCACCAAGCCGGAGCCTTGTGAGGGGGAGAGCCTGCCAAAACCTCCTGTTTGTTTCCTGGCATTTTCTGGGATGGGCCTACCACTCATTGACTTGAGTAGGCAAATGAGCAGAAGGTGTCCAAAGGGGTGGCATTTCTCCTTTTTCTGAGCAGGAAAAGTTTTTCTTTTGTTGCATAAGAGAAGCTGAAATTTTAAGACTGCTGAGAGACAGAGCTGCAGGTGGCTCCTTTGTGCCCAAACAGGCATTTTCATCCCAATATATTTGTGCATGCAACTTAATGTGTCTGTGTTGAATATGAGATTGTAAATGTTTGTTTCTTTACCTGGGGATTAACTGATGGATTTCCTTTCTTTTCTTCCAATTACCATTGTTTTCAAGAACAGGACAAAAAACTTGATGAGTCTTGTTCTATGGCAACTGTGCTTAAGGGACCAACAAGCCCTGCAGAGATGCCTTTCATGTACTAATCCTTGGAATTAGTTAGTAGAGCAAAGTCCCCCTTCCAAAAAGGCTGTCAAGCTGGTGTGAATCCTCAGAGAAGGAAATGTGCTTTTGCTGATGTAGCTCCCACTAACTAGGTCAGTCAATGAAATCGGCTGCCAAGGCAAGATTGGCAGGATGTTGGCAAAGCTGTGGTTGCATCAGAGTTTGGGTTTTTTGTTGGTAAAGTCATCCCTGGGTCTCTGCCAGGGCAGAAACGGCCACTGCAGAATGGAGGTTAAACAATGGGCTCTGGGAGGGCAGTTACAGATGGGAAAGAAGCAGGTGGAGCCTCGTGTTCCCTTTTTCTCCAGACTAAACTCCTGATAGCCACAGCAGGGACGTCACAGCTGCAGCAGCCCAAGCTCCTCTTGGCTTGGCTGCGTGACTTCCTGAGCTGCTGCCTGCAGAGAGACGAGGAGCGGCGCTGGTCTGCCAAGGAGCTCCTGCAGGTAAAATGCCAAGGGGCTGCAGGTGAAAGAGTGTCCGAGGGATGGGCTCCTCCTCCACTGAGGTCCGAGGCATCAGATGAGCCCCCTTCCTCCTCACCTCCTCCACTCTTGGTGCTCTTCAAATGAAAATGCTGAGGAGTGCGGGCTGGGCTGGGCTGGCAGGGCTCTGTAAAGTCCTGTGGTACAAGTGTCCTGCAATTAACAGGGACATCTTTAAAGAGATCAGGTTGCTCAGAGCCCTGTCCCACTGACCTGGAATGGTTCCAGGGATGGGGCACCTACAAGCTCTTGAGACAACCTGTGCCAGGGTGGCACCATGCTCCGACTAAACAAGGTCTTCCTTAGACCTACTCTGATTAGATCCCCATTTTGTATAAAACTATTCGCCCACATTCTATTGTAACTGGCCCTGTTAAAAATGGTGTCCCCCACTTTCTTCAAAGCAACTCTGAAGTCTTGGAAAGCGGCAAGAAAGTCTCCCTGGGGCCCGTTCTTCAGAAAACTGAATAACTCCACCTCTCTGTGCATTTCCTGAGAGGACAGGTGCTCTGTTTTCTGACAGTTTCTGTTGCCCTGTTTTGGAACTTGGTGCTGTGTTCAGTTTTACCTAATGGCAAAAGAATTGAAGTAGAGCAATGCAGGGTACTGAGCCATGAAATGGTGGCGGAAGAACCCAAGGCTGCCAGTCCTGGCAGAGCAGTCTGGAGAGATTTGGCTGTGGGCAGGAGGGGCTGTGGGGCCTCACTGTGAGCCTCTGAGGGGCCCGGGTTTGTGCCCCCACCCCACCCTGAGAGGCTTCTGGCACACAAACAGGGACAGCTGAGAGGGACTTGACCCAGCCCCGTCTGCTGCCTGGCACGCTCAGGCAGAGGGGAACTGGCCCAGGCTGACTGCCAGGTTGTGTGGCAGAGACGTGCGGGGACGCTGAGCTCCAGGACGGTTTGGATGGACGGAGACAAGAGATCTCTGAAGGCTGCTCTGAGAATATCAGGTTTATTAGGGATGGTGAAAGGTCCTGCATGGAGCTGCCAGACGCAGCACGTGGCAGGACCTGAGGGAGTGGGAGAGGGGAGAGACAAGGGGTAGAGAGAGACAAGAGGATGCTCCAGGAGAGGGTGGAAGTTCCAAGAGGGAGGGAGTTCCAAGAGAAGAGGAGTTCCAAGAGAAGGGGAGTCCCAAGAGATGTGAAATTCCAAGAGGGCATCTGGCTCCTCGGAGACCGCTTACCAGGGGGCTTCAAGGTGGGCTGGAACAAGACTTGGGCCAATGGGGTCACAGAGGCCTGATGCTTCAGGGGAGGGTTACAGGCGTGGGATGAGCCATACATTTTGGGAGGTGAGATAGAACAGTCTATTTGACTTTTGGTCCTATCTGTAGGCAAGGGCATTGTTCAACCCGTAGGGGGGATTATTTTCATCCTGGCTGTACTATTGTAAATCTTTTGCCAGGCAATCATATTTATTCATCTTCCCCAACATCGAAATTTTAAAAGTGGCAATGGTTTAGATGATGTAATTGCTACTTCTCTAACTTCACTGGTGAAACTAACAGTCCATCAATTCTCTCTTCCTATAAAGAAGAATGTACAAAAATTATTATTTACATGAACAGTGCATGAGAACTCTAGAAGAAAAATGTAAACATTAGGAAGCGGAGAAAACTTTTAAAATAAATTTAAAGCATATAAAAGAGCAGGGTGATATTACACAGCCTTCCTGTGATGTCACAAACACCTGTGATATCACACAGCCTCTTGTCATGTCACACATACAGCTCTGTGATGTCATATTACCCCTGTGATGACACACAGCTCTCTGTGATGTCACTCAGACATCTCAGTGATGTCACACTGACCCTGTGATGTCACACAGCTCTCTGTAATGTCACCTGGAAGGCTCTGTGATGTCACACAACCTCCTGCGATGTCACACAGATATCTGTGATGTCATATTGCCCCTATGATGTCACACAGCATTTTGTGATGTCACATGGACATCTCTGTGAAGTCACACAGCCCTTGTGATGTCACACAGCCCCTGTGATGTCACACTGATTCCTGTGATGTCACACAGCCCCTGTGATGTCACACAGACATTTCTGTGATGTCACACGGCCCCTCTGATGCCACACAGCACCTGTGATTTCACACATCCCCTGTGATATCACACAGCTCTCTGTGATGTCACACAGCCCCTGTGATGTCAAACTGTTGCACTAGGACACAAAATAACTCACATATTCATATTAAGATTAAAAGACTAAAAAGAAGTGGTTTTTAATTTTGATTTATGCAATACATGAAATTTTAAAAGCGGCAATGGATTGAAGGATGTAATTGCTACTTCTCTAACTTCTCTGGTTAAACTAACAGTCCAGCAATTCTCTCTTCTTATAAGGAAGAATGATTCCATGGGGTCCAGCAGTGTCACAATAGACCCCAGGTTCCAGCAGGCTTTGCAGTGTCCTAATGGTCCCAATGATTCCATGAGCCCCTCCAGTGTCCCAGTGGTCTCTGTGGCTCTCCAGGCCACACAATGTCAGGTTATTCCTCTGTTCTGTGAGCCCTGTAGTGTCACAATGGACCGTTGGACGCTGGGGATTTGCTGTGTCACAATGCTCTCCTCTGGCTCCACAATGTCACAACAGATCACTGATGATGGGAGGACTCTCAGTGTCATACTGAAGCTGTGGTTCCATGTAGCCCTGCAATGTTACAGTGAACCCTTGGTTAAATGGGGTTCCACGATGTCACAACGACCCCTCAGTTCCATGAAGCCCCACAGTGTCACAATGGTCACTTGGTCTCACAGGTCCCACAGTGTCACGATGGTCCCTTGGTTCCATGGTGCCCCACAGTGTCACAATGGTCCCTTGGTTCCATGGTGCCCCACAGTGTCACAATGGTCCCTTGGTTCCATGGTGCCCCACAGTGTCACAATGGTCCCCTGGTTCCATGGTGCCCCACAGTGTCACAATGATCCCTTGGTTCCATGGTTCCTGTGCTGGTGCATTCCCCCCTCCCCTTCTCAGGCCGCCCTGCCAGCTGAGAAATGCTCGCTGGCCTCGACCTTGGCCAGCAGCCCCTGGGCTCAGCTCCTCTGGAGCTCAGCACAAACACGCTCTGCTCCAGGCACTGCTGCTGCCCAGCCCGCTCCTGGCTGCTTTAGGAGCAGCCCTGGGAACTGTTTGTGTTCCCTCGGTGGCACAACATCCCTGTTCTCACCCTGCCAAAGAAAGCTGCTGATGCCAAGTGCGGCCAGGATGAAACATGGCTGGGACTGCAGCCCCTCTCTTGGGGCCCTACAAACAGCGCTCCAAAAGGAGCCCTTGGAGCTCTCCTGGGCCAGCGACTCCCTCTGAGTGGGGCCTCTCCGAGCCGGGAACTCTCCCGTTTGCTGCACTCGGGGATCCCCAACAACGAGGGAGCCTGGGCCGATCCCCCCACTCCTCCAGGCTCAACCCTTCCCCGCTGGGGAGATGCCAAAGCATCCCCAGGGAGCATTTCCCTGCCCTCAGGGGAATTTCTCACAGGTTTCCTTGCACTGACTCTCTGTGTCTGTGTGCACACAGGAGTGCCTGTACTGGGGAAATGTGGCAGAAATGCTGCTCCCTGAGGGGTCTGAGTGCCTTGGATAGCTGAGCCAGTCAGGCCCGTAAGTAAGGTCAAGTCAAGAGGTCTAAGTTAAGTGAAATGCTTCTAAGAGTTGTTATTTTGCTAAGTTGTTATGTTTTATATAAGTTATAAGCTGAGTTAAATATTTTTAAATGTTATTCCTCTGTTAGATTGCTAGGTTGTAGGTTATAAGTTAGGTTAAATACTGTTAAGCTCTTCTCTTTTGCTAAATTGTGACTGTGAAGCTATCATTTAAGGTTAAGGTGTAAGTTAAGTCCTGTTAAGTTTGAACTCTGTTAAGCTTTTAGGCCATATTCCTTTTATCCTTGCCTTCACTGCCCTTTTTTCACACACAGACACATACAGAGACAGTTCTCAGTACATTTCTGGTTTGATTGCCTGGATTTGGTTTGGTTTTGTTGTTGCTTTGCTTCCTTGGTGTTCCTGAAGTGTCCTGTCAGGAGCAGAGTGACTCTTGCCAAGGAACTTTGTGCTGCTGTCACTTAATATTAAATATGGTTTTTGCTGGGGATTTTTTCAGCGCTCCCAAGCCCTCGTTGGTCACAGGGTGAAGGAGCCCTGGCCCAGGCTCTGGCCCTGGGGACACAGGGACAATGCCGGGGGGTCCCTGTCCCCCTGTCCCACCCCCACAGCCCCGGTCCTCGTCCCCGTGTCAGGCTCTGGGGTCAATCTCGTGGAACATCCTCTGGGGGAGGCTGCGGCGCCGGGGGCGGGGGGACCCGGGGGGACAGGGGACCCCGCTGTGCACGAGCAGCGTTGGACTTCTCTGGGGGAACTGGGGGGGGGAATGGGGCAGAGTGAACTCCCCAGTGACCTCACACAGCCCCTGTGATGTCACACAGCCCCAGTGATGTCACACAGCCCCTGTGACATCACACATCCCCTGTGATGTCAAACTGTTGCACTAGGACACAAAATAACTCACGCACTCATATTAACATTAAAAGAGTAAAAGGACGTAACTTTTTTTTTTATTTATATAATATATGAAATTTACAAAGTGGCAGTGGATTGGAGGACGAAATTGCTACTTCTCTAACTTATTCTCTCTTCTTATAAAAAAAATGCACAACAATTATTATTTACATGAACAGTGCATGACAACTCTAGAAGAAATACGTAAATCTTCAGAGGCAACGAAAACTTAAAAGAAGTTTAAAGCATTTAAAACAGCAGGGTGATATTACACAGCCTTCCTGTGATGTCACATGAGCATTTCTGTGATGTCACACAACTTCCTGCGATGTCACACAGATCCCTGCAATGTCGCATGAACATCTCTGTGACATCGCACAGACATCTCTGTGATATCACACAAATCTCTGTGATGTCGCACCGATATCTCTCTGATGTCACACTGCCTCCTGAGATGTCACACAGCCTCTGAGATGTCTCACAGCCCCTGTGATGTCCCACAGGCATTTATATGATATCACACAACCTCCTGTGATGTCATCCAGGCATCTCTGTGATGTCATAATGACCCTGTGATGCCACACAGCTCTCTGTGATGTTGCACAGTCATTTCTGTGATGTCATTCTCTCTCTGTGATTTCACACACCCCTCTGTGATGTCACACATACATCTCTGTGATTTCACACATCCCCTGTGATATCACACTGCTTCCTGTGATGTCACACAGCCCCTGTGATGTCATAGAGCCAACTCTATGATGCCACCCTTTGATGCCATACAGGAGTGTTGTGATGTCACAGAAGACTCCATGATGTCACTGTCACCCTGCAATGTCACAGTCTGTTCTGTGATGTCACAGCCTGCTCTATGATGTTACACAGCCACCTGGTGATGTCACAACCCTGTCTCCCATGCCACAGAGCCACCCTCGATGATGGCAGAGCCTGGTCTATTGAATCACACCATATTCTGTGACATCACAGCCAGCTCTCTCATGTCACAATTGCCTCAGTGATGTCACAAAACCCTCAAGAACTCAGTTACATTGAAACACTGAAGTTTCTTGTACTTTGAAAATATCTGTGTCATGGAAACAACTGAGACAGTGTCCCCAGGTTCCAGTCAGAGAAGAACACTGGGGGCAGTGATGACAGCTGGGCACAAGCAAGGGAAAGGTGTCTCTGGTGCTGAGCAAACCTGGATGTGTTTCAGGAGTGCAAAGGGCCCAGGCCTGAGCCCCAGCCCCTGGCAAGGCAGATCCTGTCCCTCCCTCATTGCTCAGGGCTCTTCCTGGGATGGGCACTGGGGTGTGGGGATGTGCAGTGCCAAGGGCAGGACCATGGAGCGGCCCCTGCCAGGCTGCTGAGCAGGGACAAGGAGGCACTGAGGCCCCAGGGCTGCAAGGGTCACTTGTCCCCTCGTGGCTCAGGCCCAGGGCCAGCAGCCATGGCCAAAGGGCTGCACAGGTTGGCTCTGTCAGGGCCTTGCAGCTGCTGCACATCCCTGAGCCCTCTGCAGCCCAGGCTGTCCCACGGTGTCCCTGCCCTGCGCCTCTGTCCCTGCAGGCTGTCGTCATCCCCCTTCACATGAGTCTTTTCTTTCTCTGGCTGTTCTCTGCCATGTCAAAGGATCCACCACCTCTGGAACCACCCTTCAGTCCCTCCCAGGGCTCTCCTCAGCTGTCCTCAGCCTCCACCCCACTGAGCACAGAGCTCCTGTGTCCTTCTAGAGTGGTCAAGTGCATGAAGCCAAGAGCACCTGGACAAGAGGGACAGTTCTTTTCTACAGGAAGGAAACCACAGAGCCCCATGGTTTTGAAAGCACATGAGAAGCAGTCACCAGAGGCCAAGGCAGGCCAGACCTGTCTGTCCTTGCAGCTTTTGTCTGAAAGCAGCCTTTGGATATATGGGGAGCTGTTGCAGAATTTCTGAGAGAAAGAGGGCATGATTTATGTCTGGATTAAGAATTGAGCTACCCCTCAGACTAGGCCCCTGATAAGTGGCCTTGGTGGGGCCTAGGAGCCTTTGATGCAGTAGGAATTTAGTTGTGGCGCAGTTTAGAAATTATGTTAAAGTAACTACAACGTAATGAGCTATCTGAGTGTGAATTAGGGTAGAGTTGCAGTGTGAAAAGCCTGACCACCTTAAGGCAAAGGTAAACAATGTTAGCTTGCCAATGAGAGTGCCTTTGTAAACTGTAAACTGTATGGAAGTGTATATAAACCACCATCTTCTCACTAATAAAGGGAGAACGTAGCTTTAACCATATTGGTTCGACCAATGTTCGTCCTGTCCAGCTTTCCTGTCTTATGAGGACCCTGGCTTTGGGGAGTTTTGGGGGTGGAATTCCATTTCAGCCGTGGCTCCTGGAGTGGAATGACAGTTCTCCACAGGAAGGAAAGGGTGCAGTCCCAGTGTTTCAAAGGTTGATTAGAGGCAGCCCCAAGCAGGCCAGGGCCAGCCAGGCCTGTTGTCAGGTCCAAGGAAGGAATCCTTAGACAGACAGAATTTGGGAGGCCAAGCCCCACTGTTTTTTATGGGCATCTGGACGAGAAGGACAGTTCTGTTCCACAGGAAGGAAAGTATGGAGCCCCAGTGTTTCAAAGGCAGATGAGAGCTGTTCCAAGGGAACTTGGACAGTCCTGGCAACTTCTGCCTGGGAGCTATCATTGCATATAAGGAATTTTGGAGGTGGATTCTCAATTTTGGCCATGGATGCCTGGATGTAAAAGATGTTTTTTTCCATGGGAAGAAAAGCACAAGCCCCTAGTGTTTTAAAGGCAGATGAGAGGTGGCCCCCAGAAGGCCAAGGCCAGCCAGAGCTGTCTCTCCTGGCAGGTTTCTTATGAGAATAATCCTTGGATATAATCAAATTTAGAGGAGGAATCCTAATTTCAGTCATGAACCCCTGGGGAGAAAGACAGTTCTTTCCCACAGGAAGGAAAGCATGAAACTCCAGGGGTTCAGGGGCTGATGAGAAGTGACCCACAACATGCCAAGGTCAGCTGGACCAGTCAGGCAGCCCCCAGCAGGCCCATCCAACCAGACCTGTTCCATGTTCTTGGATCCTTGGGGCCCTGCAGCATCACAATGGCCCCTTGGTTCCATCAGGCCCTGTAGGATCACAACAGATCTTTGGTTCCATGAAGCCCAGTGATATCACAATGGCCTCCTTGGCTCCACAGTGGCACAATGGCCCTTGCTTCCATGAGGCCTTGCAGTGTCACTATGGTTTCCTTGTTTCCGTGGGACTGTGCAAAGCCACAATGGCCAATGGTTCCATGAGGTTGCAGAGTCTCAAAATGGCCCCTTGGTTCTATTGGGTTCTTCAGGATCACAGTGGCCCCTTGGTTCCACCAGGTGTGGATGTTACACTGGCCCCTTGCTTCCATGGGGACCCGCAGTGTCACAGTGGCCCCTTGATCCATGAAACCTTGCAGTGTCACAGTGGTTGCCTTGGTTCTGTGAGGCCCTGTGGTGTCACAATGGCCCCTGGGTTCCTTGGGGACTTGGAGTGTCAGAATGGTCTCATTGGTTCCATGGAGCCCCACAGTGTCACAATGGTCTCTTTTGGTTCCGCAGTGTCACACTGGCACCTTGGTTCCCTGAAGCCCTGAAGTACGGAATGGCCCCTTGGTTCCACTGGGCTCCTCACTGTCCCACGAGTCCTCAGTGCCACGGAGCCCTGCAGTGTCACAGAGCTCTCCTGGGTTCCATGGTGTCACACAGGGTCACAAGGGCCGCTCAGTTCCACAAGGCCCCACAGTGTCACAAGGGCTCTTGCTCCCACGAGGCTGTGCCATGTCACAATGGTCTCATTGGTTCCACGAGGCCCTGCAGTTCCACAATGGCCCCTGCAGTGTCACAATAGTCTCAGTGGGTTCCCTGCTGGTTCACAATGGCTCCTTGGTTCTGTGATGCCCCGTTGTGTAACAATGGTGCCCTGGGTTCCACAGGCAGAATGGCTCCATGGTCTCATGGAGCCCCACAGCCCCTTATGGAGCCCCACAGTGTCACTGTGATCCTCTTGATTCCATGAGGCCCTGCTGTGCTACAATGGCCCCTTGGCTATACAAGGTCCTGCTGTCTCACAATGGCCCCTTGGCTCCAGTGGGTCCTGAAGTGTCAGAATGGTCTCCATGGTTCCATGAGGCCACACAATGTCACAATGGACTTTTGGTTCCATGAGCTTTCATACTGCCAACAGCAGTCTCCTTGGTTCCCCAGTGTCACAAGGGACCCTTAGTTCTGTGAAGTTCAGTAGCATAACATGGACACCCTGATTCCATGAGGTTGTGTAGTGTCACAATGATCTCCTTGGTTCTGCAGCCCTGCTGTGGCTGCTGTGTAACAATGGACCTGTGGTACCATGAGGTTCCATAGTGTCACCATGGTCCCTTTGGTTGCACAGGGCCTTGCTGTGCCACAATGGCCCCTTGGTTCCATGAGGTTTGGTACTGTCAACAATGATCTTCTTGGTTCTGCAGTGTCACAATGGACCCTTGGTTTCATGACACCCCAAAGTGCCATAATGGTCTCCACAGTTCCTTGAGGCCCCACAGTGTCGCAGTGGATCCTTGGTTTGATGGGCCCTCCTAGTGTCACAATGATCCCTAAATTCCATGGAGCCACACAGTGTCAGTACCGTCCCCTTGCTTCCATGAGGCTCAGCAATGTCCCAGTGCTCTCCATGATTCCATGAGTCGCCACAGAGTCAAAATGGTCCCCGGGTCTCACAGGCCCCACATTATCACAATGGTCCCTTGGAGAAGCCATGCTATGATCTGATCTTCCTGAGAGTCCTGGTGGAGGTGAGCCTGTTGGCCAGCGCTGCCTCGCTCAGCTGCCTCCCAGCTCTCTGCCCTCTCGCAGCCGCAGCTGCCTGGGACGGTGCCCACGCCCTGTGCTGCTGCCTGGTCCCCGCCCTGTGTGGTTCTGGGCTCCTGCCGGCCGGGTCCCCTGTCACTGCCCTGTGCCTTTCAGGTCCTGCATTGCCCGGACTTGAGTAAATGTCGTGGCAGCGCTCTGGAGACCATGTCAAGGTACCTCTGGAGTGAATGCTGTCACAGGCATTACCTGGCGCTCCGAGGCCTCGCGGTGCTCACCAAGGATCCTTGGATGGTGAGAAGGGGGCAGTGGCTGAAGCTGCGCTGGGCAAAGCAGCCCCTTGGGCTGGCAGGGCTTCAGGAGCTGAGGCAGCTGCTCCCAGCTCTCCTGCCTCACCTGCCCAGTGCTTTGGGACAGGACTGCGGCCATGCTGTGATGTCACACTGACCCTGTGAGGTCACACAGCTTTTTGTGATGTCACACTGACATCACTGTGATGTCACACAGCTCTCTCTGATGTCACATGGACGTCTCTGTGATGCCACAGTGACAGCGCTGTGATGTCACACAGCTTTTTGTGATGTCACACTGACAGCTCCGTGTCGTCACACAGCTCTCTGTGATGTCACACTGACATCCTTGTGAAGGCACACAACCTCCATTTGATGTCACAGTGACATCTGTGTGATGTCACTCTGCCGTCTCAGTGACGTCACACAACACTCTGTGATGTCACATTGAGCTCTCTGTGATGTCACATGGACATTTCTGTGATGTCACACTGACCCTGTGAGGTCAGAAATCTTTTTGTGACATCAGACAGACATCTCTGTGATGTCACAGAGCTCAATGTGATGTCACACAGCTGCCTTTGATATCACACTGACATCTCTGTGATGTCACACTGTTCTCTGTGCCATCACACAGGTCTCTATGATGTCTCACAGCTCTCTGTAATGTCACATTGATGCCTCTGTGATGTCACTCAACTGAGATGTCACATTGAAATCTCTGTGAAGTCACCCTGAAATCTCTGTGATGTCACACAGCACTCTGTGATGTCACATTGACATAACTGTGATGTCACACAGATCTCTGTGATGTCACACGGACATCTCTGTGACATCACAATGATAGCCCTGTGATATCATACAACCTCCTGTGCTGTCACATGGACATCTCTGTGATGTCACACAGCTCCCTGTGATGTCACACTGAAATCTCTGTGATGTCACATGGACATCTCTCTGGTGTCACAAAGCTCTCTGTGATGTCACACTTACCCTGTGAGGTCACACATCTTTTTGTGACGTCACACTGATATGTCTGTGACATCACACAGCTCTCTGTGATGTCACACAGATATCTCTGTGATGTCAGACTGACATCTCTGTTATGTCACACAGCTCTCTGTGATGCCACATGAACATGTCTGTGATGTAACATAACCTCCTGTGATGTCACAAAGTTCTCTGTGATGTTCCACTGAACCTGTGAGGTCACATGGCTTTTTGTGATGTCACACAATCATCTCTGTGACTTCACATTGACATCTCTGTGATGTCACACAGCTCTCTGTGAGATCACCCGGACGTCTCTGTGATGTCACATTGACTCTGTGAGGTCACAAATCTTTTTGTGATGCCACACAGACATCTCAGTGATGTCACAGTGACATCTCTGTGATGTCACACAGCTTTCTGTCATGCCACACTGCTCTCTGTGATGTCACCTCAATGGCACAAACAATGACATATCTGTGTTGACAAGCTGGAAAAACTAAAATGACGACAAAGAACCTCTGAAATGAAACAAACAAGAAGTATCAAAAATTACTTTTATTATAAGTGATTTGCAGAAATTGGCCAGCAGTTTAATGTTTCTGAAACCATCCAGTCATCAGTCTCCTCACTGCAGCCTTGAGCTCCTGGTTCCTCAGGCTGTAGATGAAAGGGTTCACAGCTGGAGGAACCACCGAGTGCAGAACTGACACTGACAGATCCAGGGATGGGGAGAAGATGGAGGGGGGCTTCAGGTGAGCAGATGCACCAGTGCTGACAAACAGGGAGACCACGGCCAGGTGAGGGAGGCAGGTGGAAAAGGCTTTGTGCCATCCCTGCTCAGAGGGGATCCTCAGCACAGCCCTGAAGATTTGCACATAGGAGAAAAAAATGAACACAAAACATCCAAATCCTAAACAGGCACCAACTGCAATGAGCCCAAGTTCCCTGAGATAAGATCTGGAGCAGGAGAGCTTGAGGATCTCTGGGATTTCACAGAAGAACTGGCCCAGGGCATTGCCATGGCACAGGGGCAGGGAAAATGTATTGGCTGTATGCATCAGAGCATTGAGAAAGGCACTGGGCCAGGCAGCTGCTGCCATGTGGGCACAAGCTCTGCTGCCCAGGAGGGTCCCGTAGTGCAGGGGTTTGCAGATGGACACATAGCGGTCATAGCACATGATGGTCAGGAGGGAAAACTCTGATCCAAGGAAGAACAGAAAGAAAAAAGCTGAGCAGCACATCCCGTGTAGGAGATGTTCCTGGTGTCCCAGAGGGAATTGTGCAGGGCTTTGGGGACAGTGGTGCAGATGGAGCCCAGGTGGCTGAGGGCCAGGTTGAGCAGGAAGAAGAACATGGGCGTGTGTAGGTGGTGGCCGCAGGCTACGGCGCTGATGATGAGGCCGGGGCCCAGGAGGGCAGCCAGGGAGATGCCCAGGAAGAGGCAGAAGTGGAGGAGCTGCAGCTGCCGCGTGTCTGCCAGTGCCAGCAGGAGGAAGGGGCTGATGGAGCTGCTGTTGGACATTTGCTGTGGCTGCACATGGGCACCTGTTCATGGAGAAAGGACAGGGACAAGTCAGGAGAGGCTGCTTGGAGCCAAACCTTGGCCATTCCCTGCAGACTGTCCTGCTGCGACTCACCCACCTTTGTTCCTGCTCTGGGAAAACCTTCACCCAGGTCCCTGCCTGAGCTCCAGTTGTGCTGGCTGAGTGTGCCAGGAGCAGCCAGGGCTGTGTGTGGGGGCTCTCGAGGAGCCATCCCTGCCCTGCTGCCCTGGGTTTGTGGCCATGTTGCAGAGGAACAAGTCTGGATATTCAGGAGTTGTCAGGGGAATCACTCCCAATGCAGAAAGGCTTGGTACCATCTGCACTCACATTTCTAAAGGAAACAGATTGCAGGAGTTGGTTTTAGGAATTGTTTTCTTACTCAAACATCATTCCTGGCTCTCTGAGGTCAGAAATCCCCAGCATTCCTGCTGCACTCAGAGTTTGCCACTGAGAGCTGTGAGGGGAAAAGGATTCCCTGTGGCCGAGGGAAGGTGAGGGGCTGGATGGGTTTGTTCCCCCAGCACTGCTGTGCTCAGCCCCCTCTGCTTCCCTGAGCATCTCCCTGGGCCTGGACATCCCCTCCTGAGAGGTGCCTTGTCCCTGCCAGCGCTCACAGAGCCCATCCCACCCTGTGTGCCCTCGGCCCGGCCCTACAGAAACCTGCCTGTGTGCAGGGCCCTGGCTGGGGCAGGCTCTGTGTGCAGCTGGGCAAGGGCAGCTCAGGAGAGCCCTGCTGGGCCCTGCAGAGGTGATGCTGCTGCTGCCCAGGGCTGAGGAGTGGCTGAAGGCCCTTTGGGAGGCTCCCAGCAGAGACACTGACCACCCAAAGTCACAGTTCTGGAGTCTCTGTAAATGTTCAAACATTCCTTTGATGATCCCGTGTGTCCCTTTCAACTCAGAATGTTCTGTCATTCTGGGACTACAATTCCTGTTCTGCTTCTCTCATCCCCCTGTTGTCTATAATCAAAAGAGAAAAGAGAATCCTTGCAACAGTGTTAGAACAGTAAAGCAAAAACGAGACCTTTATTGGAAGCTTCCTGGTGTCCCAGTGGGGATGGGGCACACCAACCTCTGATTTCAACAATTAATTAAGGTTAATTAAATAGATTATTTAACAGGAATATCCAATATGAGATTCAGCTGCACCAGTTACATAAACTTGGGTCAGCCCCTTGGCGTATGCACAAAGGCTTTTTGCATGTTTTTTTTAGGACTGGTCACATTCTGGTCAAAAACCAAAATGTTCACCTTGTATGTCCTCTTCCTGATAATAAGACTATACAGTATTTCAGGAATGTATTTAGACAGTTTATTGTTCTAAAATCAAAGATAAAGGTAAGGAAATGTACTAGAGTAAAAGATTACAGTTATATAAGTATATAATAGTATTTTAATAGAGTCAATTAGGGTTTAATAGTTAAGTAAGGATAATTATTTTAAAACTATATAACAGTAATTTATAGAGCTATGGTCAGCTGAAAAATATATGAAAAGCAAAAATCTTTTTCTCAGCAACCACATCTTTCACCCCGTGCTCCAAGCAGGAAATTGAAAACACTTCCAGCAAAGCTCCTGACCTTTACAGCAATCCCAGGCTTACCTTCTTTGGGAAGTGTCCCCCGGAGCTGTGCCCAGGCTGGTCTGGAGCTGGGAGCAGCCCTGCCCCAGCCAGCCCCTCTCAGCAGCAGCACCTGCCCTGCTCAGGGTGGCTCCTTCCCCCCACAGCTCCTGGCCAGCGCTGGGAGCAGCTCCAGGGCTGGCTGAGAGCTGTCCCTGGCAGGCAGCAGAGTCCCTGGCCCAGCACAGCGCCCTGGGCTGCAGGACCCTGCTCTGCAGGACAGCCCTGGGCACCCCTGGCTGCTCTGCACAGGAGATGAGCAGAGAATGCACTCACAGGGTCTGTGGGCATTGGCATGTTCCAGCTTTAGGAGATCTCTCCAGGAGCTGCAGCTGCATTGTCCTGCAGCCAGAGGTTCCTGTGCCAAGGGCTGGCAGTGATTCTGCCCCAGGCACTTCTCAGCCCCTTCCCAGCCCTGACTGATTGAAGCTCTCTGTGCCTCTGTGCTGTGCCTGGGCTGGCTGCAGGCAGTGCCCCAGCCCTGCTGGGCTGGGAGAAGAGCTGCTCAGCAAGAACAATGTGCTTTTGAAGCTCTGCTTGGTTACCAGGATCACCCTCTGTGCCAGGAGCCCGGCCCAGCTCAGCAGCACAGACACAGCACAAGGACTTTAATGACCCTCAGGGCTTTGTGCTCAGGCCCTGAACATCAGGCCCTGAGAGGGAGCTGCAGAAACCTCTCCAGAACTCCAAGTCAGAATCCAGCTCCAAAGTTTCTCTGACTTTTAATGGGTCCCACTGAGGGACACGACTGAGAAAGTGGCCCCAGGCCCCAGGCAGAGCAGAGAACTGGAGGCACTGATGCCAGGTGGGGACACAGAGAAGCCAAGTCTTGGTGCCCTGGGGCACAGCAGGGTCTGTGCCACCAAGGGCTGTGAGGAGACACCTTGTTCTGAGGCCCTGGGGCCTCCTGGCACAGCCCCAGCCAGGCTGGGCACTGTCAGCCCCTGGTCCTGCCCTCAGCATCCCCCCTGGCGCACATCCCAGTGGCCTCAAGGATCTGCTGGAAGGAGTCCCTGGGGAGCCTTGGTCAGGAATGGCCCTGGGGGCTCCTTCATGCTCCCAGGGACTGCAGGTTTTTGAAAGGACTTTGGCTTTTGCTTTTGCCTTGGAGTCTCTGAGAGCTTTGTGCAATCATGGCCTCCAATTATCTGCTGTAATTAGTCCCTGGAGAGGCTTTGTCAGGAACAACACTCAGTGGAGCTCATTAATGCTTCAAGGTACTTCAGTTCTTTAAGGTACTTGGTGTTACCCTTTTGCTACAGACTCTGAGAGAGGTTTGTGCAATCATGGCCCCAATTATCTGCTTCAAAAGCACATTTCTCTTGCTGAGCAGCTCTTCTCCCAGCCCAGCAGGGCTGGGGCACTGCCTGCAGCCAGTGCGGGCACAGCACAGAGGCACAGAGAGCTTCAATTAGTCAGGGCTGGGAAGGGGCTGAGAAATGCCTGGGGCAGAATCACTGCCAGCCCTTGGCACAGGAACCTCTGGCTGCAGGACACAATGCAGCTGCAGCTCCTGGAGAGATCTCCTAAAGCTGGAACATGCCAATGCCCACAGACCCTGTGAGTGCATTCTCTGCTCATCTCCTGTGCAGAGCAGCCTGGGGTGCCCAGGGCTGTCCTGCAGAGCAGGGTCCTGCAGCCCAGGGCGCTGTGCTGGGCCAGGGACTCTGCTGCCTGCCAGGGACAGCTCTCAGCCGGCCCTGGAGCTGCTCCCAGCGCTGGCCAGGAGCTGTGGGGGGAAGGAGCCACCCTGAGCAGGGCAGGTGCTGCTGCTGAGAGGGGCTGGCTGGGGCAGGGCTGCTCCCAGCTCAGACCAGCCTGGGCACAGCTCCGGAGGGCACTTCCCAAAGAAGGGAAGCCTGGGATTGCTGTAAAGGTCAGGAGCTTTGCTGGAAGTGTTTTCAATTTCCTGCTTGGAGGAGGATGGGAAATTTTGGGTGGTGACAAAAATTTTTTTGCTTTTTATATATTTGTAATATATTTGTAGTTCTGTAAATTACTGTTATATAGTTATAAAACTGTAATCCATACTTTTCTCTATTAATGTCTTAATTCATTCTACTAAAATACTATTATGTACTTATAAACCTGTAATCCTTAATTGATTCTAATATATTTCCTACCTATCTCTTAGATTTTAGAACAATAAGCTGACTGTCTAAATACATTCCTGAAATACTGCATACTATTATTATTAAGAGGACCCACAAGAAGAACATTTTAGTTTTTGAATGTGAGCAGTCATAACAAAAAGTGGGGCAAAGAAGCCTTTGGACCTACTTCAATGGGTAGAGCCCAGGATGAGTAAGTTGGGAAACTGAATCTCCTATTGGATGTTCCTGTTAAATATTCTAATTAATGAACCTTGTTACCTTATTGAAATTGGGGGCTGGGTGTGCCCCATCCCCACTGGGACGCCTGGAAGCTTCCAATAAAGGTCTGGTTTTTATTTACTGTTCTAACACTGTTGCAAGGCTTTTTTTTTTTCCTCTTTTGATTATAGACAACAGAGGGATGAGAGAAGCAGAACAGGAATTGTAATCCCAGAATCACAGAACATTCTGAGTTGAAAGGGACACATGAGATGATCAAAGGAATGTTTGAACATTTACAGAGACTCCAGAACTGTGGAACAGAACTGTCCTTCTCGTCCAGATGCCAATAGAAAATAGTGGGGTTTGGCCTCCCAAATTCTGTCTGTCTAAGGATTCCTTCCTTGGACCTGACAACAGGCCTGGCTGGCCCTGGCCTGCTTGGGGCTGCCTCTAATCAACCTTTGAAACACTGGGACTGCACCCTTTCCTTCCTGTGGAGAACTGTCATTCCACTCCAGGAGCCAAGACTGAAATGGAATTCCACCCCCAAAACTCCCCAAAGCCAGGGTCCTCGTAAGACAGGAAAGCTGGACAGGACGAACATTGGTCGAACCAATATGGTTAAAGCTACGTTCTCCCTTTATTAGTGAAAAGATGGTGGTTTATATACACTTCCATACAGTTTACAGTTTACAAAGGCACTCTCATTGGCAAGCTAACATTGTTTACCTTTGCCTTAAGGTGGTCAGGCTTTTCACACTGCAACTCTACCCTAATTCACACTCAGATAGCTCATTACGTTGTAGTTACCTTAACATAATTTTTAAACTGTGCCACAACTAAATTCCTACTGCATCAAAGGCTCCTAGGCCCCACCAAGGCCACTTATCAGGGGCCTAGTCTGAGGGGTAGCTCACTTCTTAATCCAGACATAAATCATGCCCTCTTTCTCTCAGAAATTCTGCAACAGCTCCCCATATATCTAAAGGCTGCTTTCAGACAAAAGCTGCAAGGACAGACAGGTCTGGCCTGCCTTGGCCTCTGGTGACTGCTTCTCATGTGCTTTCAAAACCATGGGGCCCTGTGGTTTCCTTCCTGTAGAAAAGAACTGTCCCTCTTGTCCGGGTTCTCTTGGCTTCATGCACTTGACCACTCTAGAAGGACACAGGAGCTCTGTGCTCAGTGGGGTGGAGGCTGAGGACAGCTGAGGAGAGCCCTGGGAGGGACTGAAGGGTGATTCCAGAGGTGGTGGATCCTTTGACATGGCAGAGAACAGCCAGAGAAAGAAAAGACTCATGTAAAGGGGGATGACGACAGCCTGCAGGGACAGAGGTGCAGGGCAGGGACACCGTGGGACAGCCTGGGCTGCAGAGGGCTCAGGGATGTGCAGCAGCTGCAAGGCCCTGACAGAGCCAACCTGTGCAGCCCTTTGGCCATGGCTGCTGGCCCTGGGCCTGAGGCCACGAGGGGACAAGTGACCCTTGCAGCCCTGGGGCCTCAGTGCCTCCTTGTCCCTGCTCAGCAGCCTGGCAGGGGCCGCCCCATGGTCCTGCCCTTGGCACTGCACATCCCCACATGCCAGTGCCCATCCCGGGAAGAGCCCTGAGCAATGAGGGAGGGACAGGATCTGCCTTGCCAGGGGCTGGGGCTCAGGCCTGGGCCCTTTGCACTCCTGAAACACATCCAGGTTTGCTCAGCACCAGAGACACCTTTCCCTTGCTTGTGCCCAGCTGTCATCACTGCCCCCAGTGTTCTTCTCTGACTGGAACCTGGGGACACTGTCTCAGTTGTTTCCATGACACAGATATTTTCAAAGTACAAGAAACTTCAGTGTTTCAATGTAACTGAGTTCTTGAGGGTTTTGTGACATCACTGAGTGTCTTGGTTCGACAAGACAAGAGTCTGTGAAGGAGGGCTAAAGCCTCCTGTGCAATGGAGAAGGTAAACCCCCTCCCTCCAAATTTCTAGGAGTTTTAAATTAAAAGGCTCTCAGGCAAAAATATGGGAATAGGAGTAACAATTCTTTACTAGGAGAAAACTAGACAACAATTTAAAAAGGCAAATGCAATCGATACAAACAAAACCAGTGAAAAAAGTCCACACCCTGAGGATTCGGGGTGCCAGTGGCAGTCCTGCTGGGACGATTGCTCCCCTTGCAGTGGCTGATGAACTGCAGCTGCAGTGGTGATCTTTAGAAGGGTATAGTTTTCCTCTGAAGATCTGGTGGCAGTGGGGCCGGTCTTCCTCTGTGCCGGGGTTGCCTCCAAGCTCCGCTGCCGCCTCCTCAGCGCGCTCCGGCTGCTTCTCTACGAGATCCCGTGAAGAGAGAGAGGGAGCTGCTTCTCTGGGAATCCCGCAAAGAGAGAGCGCGAGCTGCTTCTTTGGGAGTCCCGCAGAGAGAGCTGCCTCGTCTCCCCAAAAAGCTACCCCTTTGTTGGAGGGTGCCGCGGGAGACAAGACTCATGATATCATGATCATCAAGTCTCAGTTTATTGTGACCGATTACACAGTTTATATATGTTTGTTAATTAGCTCATACATATTGCAAAAGCCAAGCTCATGATTGGTTGCTATGTGACTTGTACTATTATCTTAAAAGTATCTTTGTGAATGATACTTGCCTGTCCAGCTGGCCTTGCAGTTAGAACAGCTTAGTACTTCTTTGTTCTTCTCTATCTACTTCTACATACTAAGCAGTTTCAATATCCTGCTTTCTGCACACCATCTACTCTTCAGGGCCATGCGAACTTTGCAGCAGTCACGTAGCCCTCCCTATTTGGATTAATTTTACAGTATCATGTCCCCTGTTGTACAACCATTCCTCTGTCAAGCTCTCTTCACCCCTTTATACAATAATAGAGTGATTGGCTTCCCCCTCTGGGTGGGACCCCTCACAATGGGATGGTGTTGCATTTACCAGCCCTGCATTGAATCAGTCAATGGCCCATTAGCAAACCATTACCTCTTAGGAGCAAAACCGGTTCTTGGAAAAGATAACAAACTTGCCCAACTTTCAACAGATGGCAAATAGAATACAAGCTTATCTTACAACCCAGGACACTGAGGCAATTGTGACATGAGAGAGCTGGCTGTGATGTCACAGAATATGGTGTGATTCAATAGACCAGGCTCTGCCATCATCGAGGGTGGCTCTGTGGCATGGGAGACAGGGTTGTGACATCACCAGGTGGCTGTGTAACATCATAGAGCAGGCTGTGACATCACAGAACAGACTGTGACATTCCAGGGTGACAGTGACATCATGGAGTCTTCTGTGACATCACAGCACTGCTGTATGGCATCAAAGGGTGGCATCATAGAGTTGGCTCTATGACATCACAGGGGCTGTGTGACATCACAGGAAGCAGTGTGATATCACAGGGGATGTGTGAAATCACAGAGATGTATGTGTGACATCACAGAGGGGTGTGTGAAATCACAGAGAGAGAATGACATCACAGAAATGACTGTGCAACATCACAGAGAGCTGTGTGGCATCACAGGGTCATTATGACATCACAGAGATGCCTGGGTGACATCATAGGAGGTTGTGTGATATCATATAAATGCCTGTGGGACATCACAGGGGCTGTGAGACATCTCAGAGGCTGTGTGACATCTCAGGAGGCATTGTGACATCAGAGAGATATCGGTGCGACATCACAGAGATTTGTGTGATATCACAGAGATGTCCGTGTGATGTCACAGAGATGTTCATGCAACATTGCAGGGATCTGTGTGACATCGCAGGAAGTTGTGTGACATCACAGAAATGCTCATGTGACATCACAGGAAGGCTGTGTAATATCACCCTGCTGTTTTAAATGCTTTAAACTTCTTTTAAGTTTTCGTTGCCTCTGAAGATTTACGTATTTCTTCTAGAGTTGTCATGCACTGTTCATGTAAATAATAATTGTTGTGCATTTTTTTTATAAGAAGAGAGAATAAGTTAGAGAAGTAGCAATTTCGTCCTCCAATCCACTGCCACTTTGTAAATTTCATATATTATATAAATAAAAAAAAAGTTACGTCCTTTTACTCTTTTAATGTTAATATGAGTGCGTGAGTTATTTTGTGTCCTAGTGCAACAGTTTGACATCACAGGGGATGTGTGATGTCACAGAGGCTGTGTGACATCACTGGGGCTGTGTGACATCACTGGGGCTGTGTGAGGTCACTGGGGAGGTCACTCTGCCCCATTCCCCCCCCAGTTCCCCCAGAGAAGTCCAACGCTGCTCGTGCACAGCGGGGTCCCCTGTCCCCCCGGGTCCCCCCGCCCCCGGCGCCGCAGCCTCCCCCAGAGGATGTTCCACGAGATTGACCCCAGAGCCCGACATGGGGACGGGGGCCGGGGCTGTGGGGGTGGGACAGGGGGACAGGGACCCCCCGGCATTGTCCCCGTGTCCCTCAGGGCCAGAGCCTGGGCCAGGGCTCCTTCGCCCTGTGACCAACGAGGGCTTGAGAGCGCTGAAAAAATCCCCAGCAAAAACCAGATTTAACATTAAGTGACAGCAGCACAAAGTTCCTTGGCAAGAGTCACTCTGCTCCTGACAGGACACTTCAGGAACACCAAGGAAGCAAAGGAACAACAAAACCAAACCAAATCCAGGCAATCAAACCAGAAATGTACTGAGAACTGTCTCTGTATGTGTCTGTGTGTGATAAAAGGGCAGTGAAGGCAAGGATAAAAGGAATATGGCCTAAAAGCTTAACAGAGTTCAAACTTAACAGGACTTAACTTACACCTTAACTTTAAATGATAGTTTCACAGTCACAATTTAGCAAAAGAGAAGAGCTTAACAGTATTTAACCTAACTTATAACCTACAACCTAGCAATCTAACAGAGGAATAACATTTAAAAATATTTAACTCAGCTTATAACTTATATAAAACATAACAACTTAGCAAAATAACAACTCTTAGAAGCATTTCACTTAACTTAGACCTCTTGACTTGACCTTACTTACGGGCCTGACTGGCTCAGCTATCCAAGGCACTCAGACCCCTCAGGGAGCAGCATTTCTGCCACATTTCCCCAGTACAGGCACTCCTGTGTGCACACAGACACAGAGAGTCAGTGCAAGGCACCTGTGAGAAATTCCCCTGAGGGCAGGGCAATGCTCCCTGGGGATGCTTTGGCATCTCCCCAGCGGGGAAGGGTTGAGCCTGGAGGAGTGGGGGGATCGGCCCAGGCTTCCTCGTTGTTGGGGATCCCCGAGTGCAGCAAACGGGAGAGTTCCCGGCTCGGAGAGGCCCCACTCAGAGGGAGTCGCTGGCCCAGGAGAGCTCCAAGGGCTCCTTTTGGAGCGCTGTTTGTAGGGCCCCAAGAGAGGGGCTGCAGTCCCAGCCATGTTTCATCCTGGCCGCACTTGGCATCAGCAGCTTTCTTTGGCAGGGTGAGAACAGGGATGTTGTGCCACCGAGGGAACACAAACAGTTCCCAGGGCTGCTCCTAAAGCAGCCAGGAGCGGGCTGGGCAGCAGCAGTGCCTGGAGCAGAGCGTGTTTGTGCTGAGCTCCAGAGGAGCTGAGCCCAGGGGCCGCTGGCCAAGGCCGAGGCCAGCGAGCATTTCTCATCTGGCAGGGCGGCCTGAGAAGGGGAGGGGGGAATGCACCAGCACAGGAACCATGGAACCAAGGGACCATTGTGACACTGTGGGGCACCATGGAACCAGGGGACCATTGTGACACTGTGGGGCACCATGGAACCAAGGGACCATTGTGACACTGTGGGGCCTGTGAGACCAAGGGACCATTGTGACACTGTGGGGCACCATGGAACCAAGGGACCATTGTGACACTGTGGGGCCTGTGAGACCAAGGGACCATTGTGACACTGTGGGGCACCATGGAACCAAGGGACCATTGTGACACTGTGGGGCCTCGTGTCATCAGTGTTCCATTGTGACCCTGTGGAGCCAAAGGAGACCATTGTGACACTGTGGGGCTTCATGGAACTGAGAGGTCGTTGTGACATCGTGGAACCCCATTTAACCAAGGGTTCACTGTAACATTGCAGGGCTACATGGAACCACAGCTTCAGTATGACACTGAGAGGCCTCCCATCATCAGTGATCTGTTGTGACGTTGTGGAGCCAGAGGAGAGCATTGTGACACAGCAAATCCCCAGGGTCCAAAGGTCCATTGTGACACTACAGGGCTCACAGAACAGAGGAATAACCTGACATTGTGTGGCCTGGAGAGCCACAGAGACCACTGGGACACTGGAGGGGCTCATGGAATCATTGGGACCATTAGGACACTGCAAAGCCTGCTGGAACCTGGGGTCTATTGTGACACTGCTGGACCCCATGGAATCATTCTTCCTTATAAGAAGAGAGACTTGCTGGACTGTTAGTTTAACCAGTGAAGTTAGAGAAGTAGCAATTACATCCTTCAATCCATTGCCGCTTTTAAAATTTCATGTATTGCATAAATCAAAATTAAAAACCACTTCTTTTTAGTCTTTTAATCTTAATATGAATATGTGAGTTACTTGTGTCCTAGTGCAACAGTTTGACATCACAGGGGCTGTGTGACATCACAGAGAGCTGTGTGATATCACAGGGGATGTGTGAAATCACAGGTGCTGTGTGGCATCAGAGGGGCCGTGTGACATCACAGAAATGTCTGTGTGACATCACAGGGGCTGTGTGACATCACAAGGGCTGTGTGACTTCACAGAGATGTCCATGTGACATCACAAAATGCTGTGTGACATCATAGGGGCAATATGACATCACAGATATCTGTGTGACATCGCAGGAGGTTGTGTGACATCACAGAGCCTTCCAGGTGACATTACAGAGAGCTGTGTGACATCACAGGGTCAGTGTGACATCATTGAGATGTCTGAGTGACATCATTGAGATGTCTGAGAGACATCACAGAGAGCTGTGTGTCATCACAGGGGTAATATGACATCACAGAGCTGTCTGTGTGACATGACAAGAGCCTGTGTGATATCACAGGTGTTTGTGACATCACAGGAAGGCTGTGTAATATCACCCTGCTCTTTTATATGCTTTAAATTTATTTTAAAAGTTTTCTCCGCTTCCTAATGTTTACATTTTTCTTCTAGAGTTCTCATGCACTGTTCATGTAAATAAAAATTTTTGTACATTCTTCTTTATAAGAAGAGAGAATTGATGGACTGTTAGTTTCACCAGTGAAGTTAGAGAAGTAGCAATTACATCATCTAAACCATTGCCACTTTTAAAATATTGATGTTGGGGAAGATGAATAAATATGATTGCCTGGAAAAAGATTTACAATAGTACAGCCAGGATGAAACCTATCCCCCCTACGGGTTGAACAATGCCCTTGCCTACAGATAGGACCAAAAGTCAAATAGACTGTTCTATCTCACCTCCCAAAATGTATGGCTCATCCCACGCCTGTAACCCTCCCCTGAAGCATCAGGTCTCTGTGACCCCATTGGCCCAAGTCTTGTTCCAGCCCACCTTGAAGCCCCCTGGTAAGCGGTCTCCGAGGAGCCAGATGCCCTCTTGGAATTTCACATCTCTTGGGACTCCCCTTCTCTTGGAACTCCTCTTCTCTTGGAACTCCCTCCCTCTTGGAACTTCCACCCTCTCCTGGAGCATCCTCTTGTCTCTCTCTACCCCTTGTCTCTCCCCTCTCCCTCCCACTCAGGCCCTGCCACGTGCTGCGTCTGGCAGCTCCATGCAGGACCTTTCACCATCCCTAATAAACCTGATATTCTCAGAGCAGCTTTCAGAGATCACTCGTCTCTGTCCATCCAAACCGTCCTGGAGCTCAGCGTCCCCGCACCTCTCTGCCACACAACCTGGCAGTCAGCCTGGACCAGTTCCCCTCTGCCTGAGCGTGCCAGGCAGCAGACAGGGCTGGGTCAAGTCCCTCTCAGCTGTCCCTGTTTGTGTGCCAGAAGCCTCTCAGGGTGGGGTGGGGGCACAAACCCGGGCCCCTCAGAGGCTCACAGTGAGGCCCCACAGCCCCTCCTGCCCACAGCCAAATCTCTCCAGACTGCTCTGCCAGAACTGGCAGCCTTGGGTTCTTCCGCCACCATTTCATGGCTCTGTACCCTGCATTGCTCTACTTCAATTCTTTTGCCATTAGGTAAAACTGAACACACCACCAAGTTCCAAAACAGGGCAACAGAAACTGTCAGAAAACAGAGCACCTGTCCTCTCAGGAAATGTGCAGAGAGGTGGAGTTATTCAGTTTTCTGAAGAACGGGCCCCAGGGAGACTTTCTTGCCGCTTTCCAAGACTTCAGAGTTGCTTTGAAGAAAGTGGGGGACACCATTTTTAACAGGGCCAGTTACAATAGAATGTGGGCGAATAGTTTTATACAAAATGGGGATCTAATCAGAGTAGGTCTAAGGAAGACCTTGTTTAGTCAGAGCATGGTGCCACCCTGGCACAGGTTGTCTCAAGAGCTTGTAGGTGCCCCATCCCTGGAACCATTCCAGGTCAGTGGGACAGGGCTCTGAGCAACCTGATCTCTTTAAAGATGTCCCTGTTAATTGCAGGACACTTGTACCACAGGACTTTACAGAGCCCTGCCAGCCCAGCCCAGCCCGCACTCCTCAGCATTTTCATTTGAAGGGCACCAAGAGTGGAGGAGGTGAGGAGGAAGGGGGCTCATCTGATGCCTCGGGCCTCAGTGGAGGAGGAGCCCATCCCTCGGACACTCTTTCACCTGCAGCCCCTTGGCATTTTACCTGCAGGAGCTCCTTGGCAGACCAGCGCCGCTCCTCGTCTCTCTGCAGGCAGCAGCTCAGGAAGTCACGCAGCCAAGCCGAGAGGAGCTTGGGCTGCCGCAGCTGTGACGTCCCTGCTGTGGCTATCAGGTGTTTAGTCTGGAGAAAAAGGGAACACGAGGCTCCACCTGCTTCTTTCCCATCTGTAACTGCTCTCCCAGAGCCCATTGTTTAACCTCCATTCTGCAGTGGCAGTTTCTGCCCTGGCAGAGACCCAGGGATGACTTTACCAACAAAAAACCCAAACTCTGATGCAGCCACAGCTTTGCCAACATCCTGCCAATCTTGCCTTGGCAGCCGATTTCATTGACTGACCTAGTTAGTGGGAGCTACATCAGCAAAAGCACATTTCCTTCTCTGAGGATTCACACCAGCTTGACAGCCTTTTTGGAAGGGGGACTTTGCTATACTAACTAATTCCAAGGATTAGTACATGAAAGGCATCTCTGCAGGGCTTGTTGATCCCTTAAGCACAGTTGCCATAGAACAAGACTCATCAAGTTTTTTGTCCTGTTCTTGAAAACAATGGTAATTGGAAGAAAAGAAAGGAAATCCATCAGTTAATCCCCAGGTAAAGAAACAAACATTTACAATCTCATATTCAACACAGACACATTAAGTTGCATGCACAAATATATTGGGATGAAAATGCCTGTTTGGGCACAAAGGAGCCACCTGCAGCTCTGTCTCTCAGCAGTCTTAAAATTTCAGCTTCCCTTATGCAGCAAAAGCAAAACTTTTCCTGCTCAGAAAAAGGAGAAATGCCACCCCTTTGGACACCTTCTGCTCATTTGCCTACTCAAGTCAATGAGTGGTAGGCCCATCCCAGAAAATGCCAGGAAACAAACAGGAGGTTTTGGCAGGCTCTCCCTCTCACCAGGCTCTGGCTTGGTGACGTGGAGAACGTGGCTTGGGCTATGAGAGAAACACAGTCACTGAGTGTTTCAGCAACACTGCACAAGAAGCAGAAGAGACTCTGTGGCCTTGAAGCCTCATGCCCAGGTTTCAGGCAGGTTTCCCAGTAGCAGAAACTGCAAAGGGGGTTAAGTTCCTCTCTAGAAACCACTGTTTTAGAAACTTTGCTGGGTTTGGGTTTCTTTCCTTCATTTCTGGAAGGATAACACCAGTTCTAAGATGCTTGTTTCCTGTTATTGGGGTCATTTACACAGACAAAAGAACTGGAACCACTTATAACCCAAAGGAAAGTGTTGCCTGAGAATGGGGTTTGTTTGCATATGGTGAGGCTTGAGTTCCACACTGATGCAGCCAAAACTGCAGCAGATGCTGATGTGTTGCAGGGACGTTTTTAGGTGGAAGTAGTTCCAGCAGATGGCAATGGGATCTTGTCCAATGTCACGCAGAACACGGGGCAGGTGAGAAAGACAAGCGGGATCTGTATTTGCTCCTTACCGTGGCAGGACTTTGGTTCCAGTAAGGAAATTTTTGTTCTACCATTTCAATTCCCACAATTCCAAAAGACCATATGTCCACTTTGGGGCCACATGGTTTACGCATCACCACTTCAGGCGCCATCCACCAAGGAGTCCCAGCTACCGAGGGCAGTCTCTTCTCCTCAGGGCCGAGCTCAACAGAGATGCCAAAATCAGCTGAGGGGAAAGCAAAATACTGGTTTTATTTTAATTCTGTGCAATTAGGAAATCGAGCAAAAGAATTCCCCAGTAGAACTTTGAGAACATGCTGTTGGAATGTCCTGGACAACTGTCCCTGCGCTGTTTCCTCAGGACTTTAGCCAAGGAAATATGGTATTGGCGACTTAAAAAATCCCCACATTTTTTACACTGCCTTCAGCAGTGGCTTTTGCTCTTTGGAAGCTTTAGACTTGTAACTCCCTCCCTCTGGAAGGGACACACACAGAGCAATGCCACTCGTGGCTGCTTGTTCCTTGTCATACCTCTGTGCACATTGCAACCGTGTCATCAGCTCAGAGCGGGGGTCCCTGCACTGCCACCAGCACCATTTTTGGGGAGCTGGCAGTCACTCAAAGCAGCCCCTCACCCCACATCCCCACATCCCTGAACGCTGCACCTCATCAAGGATATACTGACCCAGCTTGACAGAGCCGTCGGTTCCAAAAAGGATGTTGCTGCTCTGCACATCTCGGTGGGTCCCGTGGTTTGAGTGAAGAAAATCCAGTCCTTGCAGGCACTGAGAGAGAAAACACAAACAGGAGGGCAAAAATTAGCGGTGTGATTTCATCGCACAAGAAAAGAAACAAAGAATCTAAAAGATGCTCTCTGCAGGGGAATGGCGAGCAATGGCAGAACGCAGGGCCATTGAGAGGAAGAGTTGCTGCTCCAACACTTGCAGAGCAGGACCTTTCTAAGGAAAGGCATGTCAGTTTTTGAAAGAGCAACAGCACCTGCTGCTGTCGTACACTGTCCCTGCAAAGCAGCCAGGATGACTGCTGCTGCTGCAGGGGATGTGCTCAGAAGCAAAGAGCATTTTGGCTGCACTGCTGTCCTTTTTAGCTGAGGACTGAGAGAAATGAGTCTCTCCTTTTTTCTTTGCTGTTCATTTTAAATCCTGCTACCAGCAGCTTTGCTTTTACAAACAAGGAATGAAGTGAAGAGAGGCAAAAGTTAAAGGAGGCAAGATGGAGAACAGCAAATACAAGAGGCAGAGTGAGAATACAACAGCAGGAGATAAGAGTACAAGAACAGAGTACAGTGAGTGCAAGGGCACTGGCAGGCATTTCTCTGGAGATGCTTTTACTTGCCTATAGCATATTAACAATGCAGAAGCAAAGCTTTATACATGAAACCTCTCCTCTTCTGAGCCCCTGTTTCCCAAACCCTTGGAAGCACAGGTGGGATTGCTGACCCCCTGACTGATGGATGCTATGTCACCTTCACACAGGCAGGTCTTGCTGATGACATTGCTCAGAGTGCCTCCGTCCATGTACTCCATGACCAGCCAGAGTTCCTCACACAGAAGGTAGCTGAAAGAAGGAAACAAGGGCATGGGGATGAACATACATGGCTACACTGCTGTTTGGAAAAGACAGGGAGTGATTCTTGTTTTCACGTCCCTTGGAGACAAAGGCAGAATCAAAGCAATAGACATTCCCTCTCGGCGTGCGTTGTTTGCAATCTGTGCAGTCTCAAGGAGAAAAGAACAGCTGTGAAAAAGGAGATGTCCTAGATGGCCAGTAAGCGAAAAGCATGGTTTAGGAACAGCCCAGATAAAAAGCCTGTCACGCATGGTGTTTCTGGAAATAAGCACCTAGTGTTCCTGGCATGCATAGCAATGGAAAAGAGGGGCAACAATCCAAGGGAAATCCACTTTAGGATGGTTCATCGGCATTTAAGAAACTTTTAAAAATTAATCCCAAAAATATGTGGAGGCAGTGAACTTAGAGGGTATTAATTTAGTAAGATACAGCTGACCCAGGTTTTGAATAATTTCTGAATAATTTTCAAACTATGCGTGCCAGGGAAGACTCATGCAGACAAGATGCACTCTCTTCTCAGACATTGGAGATGAGTAGAGAAATATTAATACATAATAATTAACAGCTCTACTTTCTAAAAGTGACCAAAGTGGGTTTTTAACCACTCATGTTTGCTGTATGTAAACACAAATTCATGGGATAAAACCATGACCACTCACCTGTCTAAATAATTCACAACACTGGGACTCCTATGCCTCTTCATGATACTGATTTCATGAACGGTTACTTGCTTCCTCTTCAATCCTTTAAGTCTTATTTTCTTTATGGCCACCTAAAATGACACTGAAAATCAGTAACTTGAGAAGTTGGTGGCACAAGACCACAAGGCACATGGAGCGAGTGATTTTGCAATGACGCAGCTGAGCTGTGCCAAACTGCCTCGGGATTAGGCACTGCAGTAACTGGAACTGACATTGCAACAGCCCATGGCTCCGCTCCCTTGGGGCCAGTTACAGGACACGGGGCCACTGGGGTTTTGCCTTGTCCACTTGCTAACAGTGGTGTCTCAGCTATCACTCACAAACCTCTGAGCACACTCCCTGCTGCTTTGTATGGGATTCAGAAGAAGTAATCCATGCCTTAATCCTCTGTGGATACATCTTGGGCTATGGCTTTTAGGGACGCCTTGCAGATCTCTCCCAATGTGCAGTTCCCAAGTGCAGCACTGCAGGTGGCTAAGGAACTACCAGTAACTTTCAGATGCATTTGCTGCTAGGCAGAGATGAGAATTCAGGACTCTGAAGCTGTAGCCCCAAAGAGCAGTGAGATTCTCTAAGGAACCACCTTTGTTTTAGCCATTGAGAGCGAGTGAGCACATCCTTCTCCAAAATGAACTGCTGCCCTCTGGGCCTTCTTTTTGGCAGCTCAGAAGGACAAAGACTGTCCCAAATGTGTTTTGCAGGCTGGCACCAGTCTGTGCTTCTTTTGCCTTTTCAGCACAGCTCTACCCAAAGCTCTGGCCACAGCTGCTCACACCAGAGGGGAAAGCCCCTCGAGTGCAGCAGAGTCTGTGGGGGCTGTTGACATTTACCTCTCCTCCTGTGGCTTTGTTGAGTGCTCTAACCACATGTCCAAAAGTCCTAGAAACAAAAGAGAAGCAGAGAAAAGAGAAGCTGTTTATTTCTTAGAGTGAAAGCCAGCCCACACAGGAGATCTCTGCTGTAAATGCCTAAAACTTGCAGGATGCAGGAGGGCTCTGTCAGAAGGCAGATGATGCATTTTCCTCTCAAATGCATGGGCAGTGCCTGGGCCAGTTGCTGAAGCATTGGGGTTTACTGCCTCAGCCCCTAAATGGAATTTATTCTTTCATCTTGGGTTTCAGTTTCTAAACTGTGTGATTCCTATCCTGACCATGGAGTATTTCCTTCCACAAACCACGGGAAAGAAATGTTCCTGAGAACTGTTATTTCACAGCTTTGATGGGGGTAGCTTGCTCTTTCAGGCAAGCAAGATTCTTCTTTTTTCATTAGTATGGCAGTGTGATTTTGAGACATACAAAAATGCTAAAGAAGTTAACACAGAGCTGTCCCACACTTGAGAGACAAGGAGATCTTCCAGGTCCTGTTCCTTGATGCAGGCAAGACCTCGGCAGCATGGAGATGTCTCTGACAATGCTTTCTGAGCGCACTCTCAAATTCTGAGCAGTACTGAATACATTGGACAATCTATCTCCAGTATCTGAACACGTTTGCAGCTGGCCTGACTTCACGCTGGACAGATATTCCAGTGAAACACCTGATACACCAGCAAAACACCTGGCCCATGGTTTTGTAGAAGTAACTGTGGCTGGACTCACCCCTTGCCAATATATCCAGTTCAGTGTATTTCATCTTGGGATTTTCCACATTCACCATTTTCCCTGAAAGAAACAAAATGCAAGATGCTCACTTTAAAGCAGAGATCCCAGCTTCCAGGAGATAGAAAAGGCAGCCCCAGTGTCTGGGGGTGGTCAGCTGGTTAACAACAACAGCAACAACAACAGCAACAAGACAGGCAGCCCTGCAGTGCAGATGGCTGGCACAGAGACTGATTTTGTACAGTCCTTGGAAGAGTTCTCTTGACAGGAAACAAAGCACAGGGATATGCACTCCCAGGAGAGGAGCACATCTTCTCCACCTTTCAGCCAAAACAATGCTTTTCCATGTGTAAACCAGAGCAGCTCATGCTTTAACCAATTCCAACGGGGCCTTCAGCATCAGCACCCTCACCCTTTATGAGCAGGCTGAGCTCACAGACACCCCTCTTGGGGCCAAGGAAGGCTCCAGCCCCTGCAGTCCCACCAACCCTCAGGGACAGGGCAGCTACCACAGCCAGGCTGGCAAAGCTCAAGCATGAGCACTGACAAGCAATGGGAAGAAGCCACAGGCAGCCTGAGCCCCGTACAAACTGTTGCCCCCATTAAGGACACAACAGGATGGGCTTTGAGATCAGACTCACCGAGGTGCAGATCAATGCCCTTTTTGTCCCAACAGGGGATGGCACACACAGAATCCACTGGGCTCTGCTCTCAGCCCCACCAGGTCTTATCTGAGAGCTCAGTACTGGCAGCTGCTATAGGCAAGAAGCAGATCCATTGGGCTGTGCTGCAGAATCCCAGAGGACTTGATGTGTTTTCCTAGAGACGGATGTGAGCAGGGCTTGGGCCAATGGGTAGGATTCTAACAGTCATGGGAAAGAGTGGAAATCAGGTATGAAAAAGTGCCATGGATCTGAGGAATATACCATGGCTGGGCTGGAGGCTGTCTCCTGAGAAATGCCTGCAGTACAGTTTTTTCTGTTCATGCCACTTCGATGTGTCTCTTGGACACATCTTTAGAAGTATAAAACTAGGATATGAAATACTGATTGTTATAAAAGTAGCTGTTTTTCCTTTGGGGACACATGGAAAACACCTCCTGCTCTCTGTTCGTCCTTGAAACCAAAGCTCTTTCAAAGTAGTTCTTATTGACAAAAATATGGCATTCTCATTAAAAAATAAACTGTAGATGTAGTAGTAGTAGCAATGTAAAAATGTCATAAAAATGACATCAGTAAGACATGTGGGACAGAAGAGCTCCTTCAGGATGGAGAAAAAGCAATTCCACCAAAAAAACCACCCACAAACAAACAAAACCAAAAACCCCACAAAAAGCACAAAACCAAAAACAACCCCACAAAACCAAAACAAAACCACACACATCCACACCTCCCCCTGCCCCGACCCCCAAAAAAATCCCCAACCAAAAAGACAAAACTCCAAAACCAGTAAATTTCTGTGAAGATTTTTTTAGCTCTGATGACTGGTTGGAAGTCAGGATTCTAATGGGAATTAAGGAAGCTAAAAAATCTCTTCAGTTTGGCCACTAGCATGCAGGACTTGCCTAGATGATTTGCTAGGTCACAGCCTTCTGCTGATGCAAGAAAAATCCCTGCTTCAGCCTTTAGCAGAGAGGAAATCTCAGGCAAAGCCAAGCCAGTCCAAGCTGCCTCCAGAGGCAGCAGGAACACCCAGAGCGCTCTCGCTGCCTCGGAGCACAGCACTTCCTCTGGGGAGTCCTAAATGGCCCTGTGACACCAAACTCAGGAGGAGCATTGGGTACAGCTCTGCTGACAGCTGCACTCAATACGCCGACCCTCAGAAAAGAAATAACCAGACGTACACAGCACGTACCATCTGGCTCTGCTGCTGCCACAGCTGTCGGCTTGTGGTCGTCTTGCTCATTTTGCCCCTCTTTGGCCTCTTCTCCAGGAGCAGAGGGAGCTGGGGCAGAAACCGCTGTTCCTTCTGCCATCTGCGGCAAGAGAGAAGCATGAGGGACAGGCCGTTACCTCTCATTTATGACCTCGTTCCTCCTCGCATCCACAAACACCACTTCCAAGGAGAAATCAGCGACTTTGTTAGCGATGGGACTCTAAGTCTCTCCGACCATATTAAAATGGGCTAACTCAACAGAACTCTATTTGATGAACTCTATGAATTTGATAGTCCTCCCTGGCTGCCATCAGCAAGCAACGGTGCTTCTGCACAATGCGGCTTTTAGCTTTTGAAAGCTTTGAAATGGAAAAGCAGGAGATAGCCAGCACAGACTTTGTTACTGCTGTGGCAGAAAAGGAAAACTCAAACTGGATCAGAATCCCATGCAGTGCATGAAAAGGGCAGGAAAGGTTGTGCAGGAGACTCTTTACTTGCTGGAAAGAGAGAAAATGGGCGGGGCTTCTCCTCCTAGCAAACCAACAAACTACAAGTTGGAAGTGTCCCCACCTCAGGTGGCTAAAGCACTTGGATGAAGTGACACATGTTTGGCAGGGAAACAGCCCTTGTGGTGAGCACTGTCATGTACGGATCTGTGGATCTGAAGTTCCCTCATGAGCCTCCCATTGTCCAGGCTAAAGCTCCCTCAGCACCTCCTCCTTGGCCTTGCACTCCACAGCCTTCCCCAGCTCCCGTTTCCTTCTCTGCACATGCTCCCGTCAAGGACTTTCTGCTTCAGAGGGGCCCACAAGTGGACACAGCACTCCCAGCTATGGCCGCAGAGCTGCCCAGCCCAGGGGGATGGTCACTGCCCTGCTCCTGCAGCCCCACTGCTGCTGACACAGGCCAGGGCATCCTTGGCCTTCTTGTACACCTGGGCAGGTGCTGGCCCAACTTCAGCTGCTCTTGACTGACACCCCTGGGTCCTTTTGGCCCACACAGCTCCCGCACCACAAAGTTGCCCGCTTGACCTCAAATACAGCATCCCCAGTTCCGAGATGTCCTTCCTCTTCTCAGCAACACAAGACAGCAGTCAAGGACTTGCAGCTTCCCCCCCACCATAGGCACTAATGCCATTCCCAAAGCTGCAGGTGGTTTGCAGCTGTCCCTGCAGGATGGTCCCAGGGCAGAGCCCAGCCGGGCTCCCACTGCAGCCCCTGAAGCTTGGGGCACCCAGTGGTCCCAGAGGTTCACGGGGAGCTCCTGGAGCTGTGCCTCGCACTCTGTTGCCGTGTGTCACCGTGCAGGCTGGCTTGTACGGGGTGAATGTACCAGCCCTGGTTTGACTGACAGGGGCCTGGCCCATCACATCTCTCCCAAGGCTGCAGGCATTGCTCAGGTCAGAATCTGAAGGGGCACAGAGATCAGACTGTTATGAATAAATTCAGTTTTATATTGAAAATGTTAATTAAAATGCTCTTAACTGTTCAAACCCCGTTAAAATCGACTTATGTGCACCCTTGTTTTGATTCCCCCTTGCCCCGCTTGCCCTTCACTTTGTGACCGCTGGGATTTTACCGCCGCTGCTCCCCAAAATGGCGGCCGCGCCGTCTCTGGTAATATGCAAATCGCGAACCGAGCGCAAAATCCCGAAAAGAGCCCCAAGGACAACGAGCCACACCAAATTCAGGGCCATGGCCCGGATCGGACAATTGGCAAGAGGTCCCGGACATTTCCAGACCCACGGAGTAGCCTCTGACATGCCACCTGTCCAAGATTTTAAAAAAAAACATTTTCCAATTAGCATCTGAGTAGGAGTTGCCTTGGGGCAGTTTTCCTTATCTGCTGTTAATGGCCCCATCAATGCCTGGCCACATGACTCAGAAATAACACTGTCCAGGAGGAGGAGGTAATTAAGGACACACCTTGTGACTCATAATAACCCATTGTGAGATGCTCTGCCCAAGGGGAGGAGCTAGGCATTCCCACCTGGATAAAAGTGGAGATTTCTAGACAGAGGAGAGCCTTTTCACAGGTTCTCTGAGAAAACACAGCAACTACATCTGCCATCCCAAGAGGACTGCAGCTACTCCAATTCGGACTGCTACCAGCACGCTGGCCAGGTTGTATTCTGACTTTGTCAGTAGCCTTTCCCTTTGTATTATTGCATGTATTTTTGTCCTTTTCCCCTTTTCCCAATAAATTGTATTTCTGACTTAGAGTCTCTCACTGGTTTTACTTTCAAACCAGAACATATTTTTGGTGCCCAATGTGGGGCAAGAAAGTACTGAGAGAAGTCAGAATTACAATCTTGTATTGTAGAGGGTACCTATTCACTATGATGATTAACATGCTTTTTTGGGTCTTATACCTAGCTCTCCATATTTTCCCGAATGTGGGGAATTATTTGGCAATTGTAATGCTCATGAGTAGACCAGGGTATGGTATAAAAATTGCTTTATTGGTCTACTATGTCTATTGCATTATGACCTCTGAGGCAATGAACATGATTTAGAATATGTACTCAATTCTGTTTGCTTGTCCTAATCTAGGCTGCTACATCTGGGGCCTCGGCAATCTCACCCAGCCCCTGGGGGGAGGGGTAAAGATTGATGTTTTCAAACCTTTCAGGCTTGACACAGCAGCTTTTGAAAACGTTAAGTTCCCTCTGGATGCCAAGGACAGCATAATGTTGTTGTTAGTTCTTCTTTGTCTTCTCTGCACAATCTGCAACATGCTTAAAAACAAAACACTACATAGTGTGCTGCAGCGTCTTCTTGAGGAAGAGGAAACAAAAAGCAAAGCAGCAGTGTCCGTGCCTGTACAGAATACCACAACAGCATCCATGTCAACGCAGGCTGCCATAGAGAAAGAAGGAACCAAAAAGAAAACAAGAGTGTCCGTGTCTACGCAGACTGTCATGGAGGAAAAAACAAAAAGCAAAGCAAAAGTGTCTATATCTACACAGACCGGCACAGAGGAGGAAGGAACCGAAAGCACCATCAGCATCTCCACACAAACCATCACCAAACCAGAGCAACCTGAACCCATAGTGGTTGCCCCTGTTCAGAAGAAGAAATCGAGGAGCAAATCAGTCCGCATAGTGACTGATGAGGACACTGCAGGACCCTCGCACCCAGCGGAAGAGACAGAACCAGAGATCATCACTCGCTCTTTATCCCTGGGTGAGCTACGTGACCTGCGGAGAGAATTCACCCGCCAGACAAATGAGTCCATCCTGACCTGGCTTCTCTGCATCTGGGACACTGCAGCCAATGACACCATTCTGGATGCAAGTGAGGCCAGGCAACTGGGATCACTATCCCGGGATGTAGTCATTGACCAGGGGATTGGGAGAACCCAGGAAACTCTCAGCCTCTGGCGGCGACTGCTCGCAAGTGTGAGGGACAGATACCTTTATAAAGAAGACCTCCAGGTGCTCCAAGGAAAATGGAATACCATGGAACAAGGTATCCGATGCCTGAGGGAATTGGCTGTGTTAGAGATAATTTTCACAGAAGACGAGAGATTTCCTAAGAGTCCAGACTGTATCCAATGCACATCACAAATGTGGTTGAGATTTGCACAGCTTAGACCAGAGATGTACTCTCGTTACCTGGCAACACTGCAGTGGAGAGAAGGCGAGGACAGGGTGGGCGTCTTAGCCAATAAATTAAGAATTTACGAGGATACAGTCATTGCCCCATTTCGTACCCATGTCTCGTCCGTGGAAACAAGGTTGCCTGAGCAAGTCCGGGACTTCGGGACTTAATTGAAGAGAGTCATAAGAAACTGAAAAAAGAACTTAAGGAAGAAGGCTACCATATTCCACCAGAACCAAGAAGAATCTCTGCCATTAGAAGCCAGCGCTCCCAAGCCAAGGAGAGAGGATACACTCCACTAGGAAACCTCTGTTTTTTTCTTCAAGAGCATGGAGAAGACATGAAGAAGTGGGATGGAAAACCCACCTCTTCCTTAGCAGCCCGAGTACGTGAACTAAAAAGAACACCTAACACAAAAAGAGTCAATGCTGCTCCAGTCTCTCAAACACAGAGTTCCAGACAATATAAGAATAATGATAGAACTGATCCTCTTGAAGGAACCTCAAGAACCTATTTACCAGAAGAGAGCAACGTGTACCATGACCAGGAATAGAGGGGCCCTGCCTCTAGCCAGGTAGAGGACAGGGACAATCGGATCTATTGGACCGTGTGGATTCGATGGCCTGGCACATCTAAACCACAAAAATATACAGCTTTGGTTGACACCGGTGCCCAATGTACCCTGATGCCATCAAGATATGTAGGAGAAGAATCCATTTCTATTTCTGGGGTAACAGGAGGGTCCCAGCAGCTTACTGTATTAGAGGCTGAAGTGAGTTTAACTGGGAACGGGTGGCAGAAACACCCCATCGTGACTGGCCCAGAGGCCCCATGCATCCTTGGCATAGACTATCTCAGAAATGGATATTTCAAAGACCCAAAAAGACATCGCTAGACTTTTGGAATAGCTGCTGTAGAGACAGAAGACATCCAGAAACCGAATACCTTGCCTGGTCTCTCAGATGACCCTTCTGCTGTGGAACTGCTGAGAGTTGAAGAACAGCAGGTACCAATTGCCATGACAACAATGCACCGTCGGCAATATCGTACCAGCAGAGACTCTGTGACCCCCATCCATGAGATGATTCGTAAATTAGAGAGCCAAGGGGTGGTCAGCAAGGCCCATTCACCTTTCAACAGCCCTATATGGCCAGGGTGCAAGTCCAGTGGGGAATGGAGACTGACGGTGGACTACCGCGGCCTGAATGAAGTTACATCACCACTGAGCGCTGCCATGCCAGACATGTTGGAGCTTCAGTACGAGCTGGAGTCCAAGGCAGCAAAGTGGTATGCAACCATTGACGTTGCAAATGCCTTCTTCTCCATTCCTTTGGCAACGGAATGCAGACCTCAGTTTGCCTTCACCTGGAAGGGAGTGCAGTACAACTGGAACCGACTGCCCCAGGGGTGGAAACACAGTCCCACCATCTGCCATGGACTGATCCAGGCTGCACTGGAAAAGAACAAGGCTTCCAAACTTCTACAGTATATCAATGACATCATTGTGTGGGGGAGCACAGCAGGGGAAGTCTTCGAAAAAGGATAAAAAATTATCCAGATTTTACTAAAAGCTGGTTTTTGCCATTAAACGAAGCAAGGTTAAGGGACCAGCTCAAGAAATTCAGTTTCTAGGAGTCAAGTGGCAAGATGGATGTCGTCAGATCCCGACAAAAATAATCGACAAGATCACCGCTATGTCTCCACCTACCAAGAAGAAAGAGACACAAGCTTTCCTAGGTGCCATAGGCTTTTGGAGGATGCACATTCCTGAGTACAACCAGATTGTGAGCCCTCTCTACCTGGTCACCCGAAAAAAGAATGATTTCCACTGGGGCCCTGAGCAGCAACAAGCCTTCACTCAGATCAAGCAGGAGATCGCTCATACTGTAGCCCTTGGCCCAGTTAGGACAGGACCAGAGGTCAAGAACGTGCTCTACTCTGCAGCCGGGAACCATGGTTTGTCCTGGAGCCTTTGGCAGAAGGTGCCTGGGGAGACTCGGGGTCGACCACTGAGATTTTGGAGCCGGAGCTACAAAGGCTCTGAAGCAAACTACACTCCCACAGAGAAGGAAATCTTAGCTGCCTATGAAGGAGTTCAAGCTGCCTCAGAAGTAATTGGCACTGAAACACAGCTGCTTCTGGCACCCCGACTACCAGTGCTGGGCTAGATGTTAAAGGAAAGGTTCCTTCTACACATCATGCCACTGATGCCACATGGAGTAAATGGATTGCCCTCATCACTCAGCGCACCCGTATTGGAAATCCGAATCGCCCTGAGATTCTGGAAATTATAACAAACTGGCCTGAGGGGGAGACTTTTAGATTGTCTTCTGAAGAAGAGGAGCAAGTGGCACGTGCTGAGGAGGCCCCACCATATAATGAGCTACCAGAAACTGAAAGACAATATGCCCTTTTTACAGATAGTTCCTGCCGAATCATAGGCACTAGCCGGAAATGGAAAGCTGCAGTGTAGAGCCGCACACGACAAGTAGCACAAGCTATTGAAGAACAAGGTAGATCAAGTCAGCTTGCAGAGCTTAAAGCTGTCCAGCTGGCTTTAGATATTGCTGAGCGAGAGAAGTAGTTGAGGCTCTATCTCTACACCGACTCATGGACGATAGCTAATGCTCTGTGGGGATGGCTAAGTCGCTGGAAGAAGGCTAACTGGCAGCGCAGAGGGAAAATCACCTGGGCCGCCGAGATCTGGCAGGACATTGATTCCCGAGGAGAAAAGCTGACCGTGAAGATTTGACACGTGGATGCACACATACCCAAGAGTCGAGCTACTGAGGAGCATCACAAAAACGAACAGGTAGACCGAGCTGCAAAAGTGAAAATATCACAAGACCTAGATTAGCAGCATAAGGGAAAACTATTCCTAGCTCGTTGGGCCCATGACGCTTCTGGTCATCAGGGGAGAGACGCAACATACCGATGGGCACAAGACCGAGGGGTGGACCTTACTATAGACAACATCTCACAGGTCATGCACGACTGCGAGACCTGCGCTGCAATCAAACAGGCCAAACGGATGAAGCCTCTGTGGTACGGTAAGCGATAGTTGAAATACAGGTATGGGGAAGCTTGGCAAATTGACTACATCACGCTTCCCCAAACCCGACAAGGCAAGCACTATGTACTGACCATGGTGGAAGCAACCACAGGATGGCTGGAAACCTACCCTGTGCCTCATGCCACTGCCCGGAACACCATCTTAAGCCTAGAAAAAACAGGTCTTGTGGAGACACGGCACCCCTGAAAGAATTGAGTCAGACAATAGAACACATTTCAAGAATGGCCTCATCAACACCTGGCCCAGAGAACATGGGATTGAGTGGATATATCATATCCCCTATCATGCTCCAGCTGCCAGGAAAGTTAAACGATGCAATGGACTGCTTAAGACCACCCTAAAGGCACACGGTGGGGGAACTTTCAAGAATTGAGAACTGAACTTGGCTAAAGCTACCTAGATAGTCAACACCCAAGGGTCCATCAACCGAGCTGGTCCTGCCCAATCTGAACCCTTGCAGACAGTGGATGGAGATAAACTCCCTGTGGTACATATGAAAGGTATTTTAGGAAAGACTGTTTGGATTAATCCCACCCCAGGCAAAGACAAACCCATCCGTGGGATTGTTTTTGCTCAAGGACCCGGTTATACTTGGTGGGTAATGCAGAAAGATGGGGAAACCCGTTGTGTACCACAGGGAAATTTAGTCTTAAGTAAGAACTATGTGTAAGGTTTCATCATGACGAAGATAGAAATAGAAAAAGGGGTGGATAATGTCCAAGATTTAAAAACAAAACATTTTCCAATTACCATCTGAGTAGGAGTTGCCTTGGGGTAGTTTTCCTTATCTGCTGTTAATGGCCCCATCAATGCCTGGCCACATGACTCAGAAATAACACTGTCCAGGAGGAGGAGGTAATTAAGGACACACCTTGTGACTCATAATAACCCATTGTGAGATGCTCTGCCCAAGGGGAGGAGCTAGGCATTCCCACCTGGATAAAAGTGGAGATTTCTAGACAGAGGAGAGCCTTTTCACAGGTTCTCTGAGAAAACACAGCAACTACATCTGCCATCCCAAGAGGACTGCAGCTGCTCCAATTCGAACTGCTACCAGCACGCTGGCCAGGTTGTATTCTGACTTTGTCAGTAGCCTTTCCCTTTGTATTATTGCATGTATTTTTGTCCTTTTCCCCTTTTCCCAATAAATTGTATTTCTGACTTAGAGTCTCTCACTGGTTTTACTTTCAAACTGGAACACCGCCCTAATGTAAACAGTGCGACTGCGGAATCAGGACCCCAGGCAACGAGCCGCAAATTGCCTTCCTGGGCACGCCCGAGAGGACGGAATCCCCGGTTCTGCTGCCTAGCAGACCCGATCTCCTCCTCCTCAGCGTCGCCAAGTGGGAGCAGCGGTGGTGTGCACGACCCCACGGGCCCCCACCCAGAGCTGGTCACTATTAATAAAGGCCTTAAAAAGGAGCAGGTCTCCTGGCCCATTTATTTCAGTGAAAGCATCCAGACTGGGTATTTCAAAGGCCCTTTGGAAGGAAGGGTTTGGGAATAAACGTGCTCTGTTTGCCACACGAACATTGGGGTGAGTGGTCTCTTTGGCTCCAACCCACTTTCCTCCCTGAGCCAATGTTACCCACTTCCTCACGTGTCCCCCCTGTGCCTTCCCACTGCCTTGTCCTGTCAGGGCTTCCGCAGCCCCTCATCCCTTCGTGGCCCCGTCCCCTCAGGGTCTCCCCAGCCCGGCCAACCTGCCCGGCAGCAGCGCCACATAGCCCCACAGGAGCTCCAGAGGAGCCCCACCAAGAGGCACCTGGGAGCCCTCAGCAATCCAGCCAGCAACACACGGGCAGAAGGACACGGATGGCGCTTCCTGGCTGGGACAGGGCTTGTGGCCATCTCCAGGCACCACTCTCACAGAGATCCCTACAGATCCAGCCCCTGCCCATCTGCTCTGTGGGCAGCACAAAGGCTTCAGCAGAGCCACCAAAGGCCAAGGGGCTTCTGGCCATTTTCCCTGCAACCCTGCATACCTGGGCAGCTTGCTGAGCCCAGGAACCCTTTTCTCCCTCTTCCCCTAGGCCCTGCAGAGCCTGGGCAGCAAAAGAAAGATCCTGGCAGTCTGTTTATTACAACACATTCTATATTTATATGCTAAAGAAAAACAAAAAGAAGGAAAGAACAATCTTGAATAAATGAAGCATTCCTGTGGGCTCAGGTGGCCCCTGCAGACAGAGCCTCAGGGATCAGCTCTCTGCAGAGCTCCAGCAGCGCAGCCAGCCGAGCCCCCACAGACGAGGCCATCTCCCCCATGCCCTGCAGAGCCGATCATGCAGGTTGTCGATGATGGAATATCGAGCTCGCTCTACTGCCTGGAGGACATACAATGTTTGAACTGCCAGGCTTCTGATGGCGACACTGATGTCATTTGCCATTCCTTCAAGGGCTGAAAGAGAGAGGAGCAGAGCCATGGTGAGTTCCCACATCTGAGGGGACCCGAGGGGACTCTGTGCCAGGGCCATTCCAGCCGGCTCTGGCCATGGCCAGCAGGGAGCAGGGACCAGCTGGATCAGCCCAAAGCTGCTGGCCACGAATCCCCCAGGTGCCCTGAAAGCTCTGTGTGCTCTGCCCACGCCGGCCCTGGTCCGCACAGGGAGCAGAGCCCTCCGCAGCTGGGGCAGGGCTCGCAGCTCCCCCGGCAGCCCCCGCTGGCAGCCCGCTGCCCTCACTCACCCTCAGAGATGATCTGGAGCTCTTCATTCCTCCCCCTCAGGTGCCGCCCGGCCGTCCCTGGGAACACAGAGCCTGTCAGCCCAGGGCACAGCTCCCTGCCAGCGGCGCCGCCAGCCCTGTGCCCACATGGCCTCCTGGCCTGGCAGGGCTCGGGCCGGGCTCTCGCCGCTCGCTGCCGCCCCAGGGCACGGCTGGAGAGGGCGGCAGCAGCGCCCAGGGCAGGCGGGGCTCCGCGGCACCGGCCCGGGTGGCGCTGCCGGGGCAGCAGCCGGGGCTGGGGCCGAGCTGCGGCGGGGCGGGGAGGGAGCCCGGGCTCGTGGCTCACCCATGAACCTGACGGCCACCTCTCGCAGGGGCTCCTGGAGGTTCCGCAGGTAGGGCAGGGCCCGGCGCAGGTGCTCGGCCACTCTGCTCCTGTCCTCTGCCAGCTGCAGAGAGCGGCAGCAGGGAAGGGTTGGCGCGGGCTCAGCCCCTGGGCCGGGCGCTCCCCGTGCCAGCCCCGGCCTCCCCTGCCCGCGCAGCCCTGAGGCGCGGCCAGCAGCCGCCGGCGCCGGGCTCTGGAGGGGCAGAGGGCCGGCTGCTGCCCGGGGAGCCGCGGTGCCGCCCCGCAGCCCCCCGGGCCGGGGCTCCATGGGCACCCGGCTGGGGCCGCAGGAGCCTGGAGCAGAGCCCGCGCGGCCTCGGGCTGCAGCAGCAGGCAGGGGCACAGCTGCCAGCCCGCACACCGAGCACCGCGCTCAGGGGCTGCTCCGGGCTGGGGCTGCGGCTTCCCGGCCCTCCTTACCAGCCACTCGGTGAACTTCCACAGCTTCTTGCTCTTCACCAGTTTTTGAAGTTCACTCCTCTTCAGGAACTCGGCTGCACCAAGCAGTGTTTCCTGCGAAGCCTGGAGAGCAGCAGAGATGCAGAGATGGCCCCAGAGCCCAGGGCGCAGGACCTGTGTCCCTGTGTCAGGGCCTGGAGGAGGCTGCAGCCCGCCAGGCGCCAGGGCAGGGCCAGCCCAGCCCCTCCCAGGGGAACAGAAGCAGCCCAGGAGTCCTCACCTGTGCCACTCGCTGATTCTCATCATGGCAGTGGAAGAAGAGTGGCAGCAGGCTCTGGTGCACATGTGTCATCAGGGCCTCTTTTTCCTTTTCCTGTGGATGAGTCACCAGTGTTCCAAGGAGCACTATGGAGAGCAGCTTCACCTGGCCATTGTCCTGTATGAAGGGAAGGAAAAAGACCTCAGCATTGGCTGTATGGGGCTCAGCATGGTGCCTGCAAAACCGCAGGGCACAAAGTGTCCGGGCAGCAGCCAGTGGCCATGGCTGGGGGCAGGGAGCCTTACGTGGTCAAGGAGTGGCAGGAGCGCCTCAACCAGCTGCAGTGCGATGGGGCTGGGTATCAGCATGTCCTTGTCCAAGATGATAAAGTTGAGGAGCGTGGCTGTCATGCTAACTATCTCTCCATCTGCGTCCCACAGGAGCTCCACAAGACCTTCAGTCAGGCTCCACATTTTTTTGCTCTGTGCGGAACACAAGTTTGTGAAAGGCCATCCTGCTGCCGCACGGCCTAGAGGCCAAAGGGCTGTTCCGAAGCACTTGGGCAGCTGAAGCAGGAGGCAGGAGAGCTGGGAGCAGCTGGCCCAGTCCCCAAAGCCCAGCCAAGCCCAAGCGACTGCATTCCCAAGCACAGCCTCAGCCCCTGCCCCCTTCTCACCATCAAGGGATCATTGATGAGATCCAGAAGGGCCCTGAGCACCAGGTGACGCTTCTCCCTGCACCCGCTCCGCAGGTGCCTTGACAAGACTTGCAGGACTCTGTCAGCACCGCGTTCACTCATGTCCAGGCACTTGAGGACCTGAAAGGCACAGGGCAGTGACAGGGGACCAGCCAGCAGGAGCCCAGAACCGTACAGGGCTGAGTCCAGGCAGCAGCACAGGGCGCGGGCTCCGTCCCAGGCAGCTGCAGCTACGAGAGGGCAGAGAGCCGGGAGGCAGCTGAGCGAGGCAGCGCTGGACCTCAGGCTCACCTCCACAAAGAACGCCAAGGCGGGCAGCTCCCAGCGTGGCTCCTGTGCGCTGAGCAGCCGGAGCAGGTAGCGAGCGATCCGGGAGCACAAGGGGATGGAGACACAGGACATCTCCCTGGCAGGAGACAAAGTAACCAAGACTGTGGGCCAGGGGGACAAACCTCTCCCAGGACTGACTCACAGAGGTCTGGTCTTTCCCCAGCATCCTGCAAGGGCCCCTGGGCTATTTGGGAGGTGGCGCCTTGTGGGCACCCTCCTCTCCCAGCCTTTTCCAGTCGGCTTGGCTGTGCCTCGGTGACAAGGCCCTCTGGCCCATGGCCCCAGGGACTGTGTGGGGCACTCCAGGCACAGAGCACAAATGTCAGAGGCAGCGGGGAGAAGGGGGATCTCACTTGGCCAGCAGACCCACGGCATGGTGGTAGGTGTCAGCACACAGCAGCTTGTCCCAGCCACACTTGTGTTCCATTGCCACCACCGCATCCTCGTGCTGCATTTCGCAGAGCAGGGACTTCAGGGTCTGCACTGCAAACCTGTGTGCAGAGCAAAGGCCAGGTCACGCTGGGAGCACTGGCTCCTGCCCAGGAATGTGACAAGGACAGGAGGACTGGCATGGAGCACCTGTTGGGGCTGGTGGCAAGGCCGTATTGCTGCTGGCATCCCTTCCAGAAGGTATCGACCTCCTCTGGCATATCCAGAGTGCTGAAGAGAACTTGGAAGAGCAGATGCACAAATAGGTGGGGGAGATAGACGGTCACCATATGTGGGACACAGGGCAGCTGGAGGATCTTCCATATCACCACAGTTGCCTGCAAAGGACAAAGCCCCCTGAGACAGGGCTCAGTGCTGAGGTGTTCGTGTGGCAGGGCACGAGCACAGGAGGGAGAGTCCCGGAGAGACGCAGGGGGAGCACCGGGCCTGGTGGCCCGGGAGCTGCCCCAAGGCCAGGTTTCAGCCCAGCGCCTGAGGCAGGGAGACACCGTGGGGGAGGGAGGATGGAGAACTGCTGGAGAGGTGGCCTTGGGGCCAGCAAAGGCAGAAACTCACAGCCAGGACAAAGACACCCGATTTGTCCCCATCGGAGGTGCATGTGCTGTGCTCTGGCCAGCTCCCCAGCACATCCAGGAGTACGAGCATGGCCAGTTCTGCAGTCCTCACCGAGCACATGATGCTCTTCCACATGGTCAAAGCAGCTCTGTGGGGTCAGAGCTCCGTCTCAGGAGGGTCTGAGACACAGCACCGTGGCCTGGGCAGCAGTGGGGAGCTGAGCTGGCTGCCAGCTCTGCCTCTGCCCACTGCCCCTCACCAGCTGCACTCAGGCAGCCCAGCCCTGTGGGGACAGGCCCCTGAGGGGCAGTGAGGGAACATGGCAGCAGGCTCAGGGGCTGACGTGCCAGGGCTGGCAGAGGGAGCAGCCAGAGGGCCCTGGGACTCTCTGTTGGTCAGACACCTGGGACAAGCTGTACAGGCTGATGGGCTGGGGAGCCCTGAGCCCTCTGGGCAGGTGGGCCCCGTACCTGTCACAGGATGGGGCCACACGCAGGAGTGTCATTACTACGTCAGCGGGCCGTTCTTCGGTGAGATCCAGCAGGGTCCTGTTCAGCCTGTGCTCAGCAAACTGGTTGGCCTCGAGCCACTGGTGGATGTACCTCACCATGGCCGGCACCTGGAGAAGGCAGGGGAGACTTGGAAAGCCTCCAGAGGAGTGCTTCCCTTGCCACCACACTGCCATGGCCTCAAAGGCTTCCATGGAGCAGCAGGCATGGCTTGGGAGGCCAAGCAATTCCTGGGAGGATCAAACCCTGGCCACAGACTGCTTACTTGCTTTGGATTGGAAAACCCCTCCTCTACGAGCATATCAGCCAGGGCAGCAGAGGTCTTGGTTTTGAAGATGGGTGCATATGCTCTGAGCCCTGTGCCCATGGCGGTCTCTTCCTCCCGAATCCTCTTGATGAATTTGCAAACCAGCTGTAGGAGAAGGGCAGAAAGCCAGGGATGTTCCACGGAATGCTCCAAGCTTGGTGTTTGGCTGAGCGGTGTATGCAGGCCCAGCCCAGGTGGGGATGGCTGCAGGTACCTGCGCTGTTCTGCGGAAGCGGCCATGGGTGCGTTTCTGCTCTCGTGTGCGCTGCACGGCTGCACCTGGCAAAGAGCGAGCGCAGCCCGAGCTGAGGGGCTGCAGGAGAGACCGGAGAACACAGCCCAGCCCTGCGCTGCCCAGGCAGGGACAGCCCCGCGATGGCCCAGGGCACGGAGCACGGCTGTGGGGTGTCTGCCCGGCCCCTGTTCCATCCTGTCCATGCGCACGGCCCCAGGGGATGGGATGGGATGGGATGGGATGGGATGGGATGGGATGGGATGGGATGGGATGGGATGGGATGGGATGGGATGGGATGTGGCCAAGCTGGCTGCAGCCACCAGCCCTGCAGCCCAGCAGCCCAGCTCTGCCACTCACCCTCCTGCAGCTGCTTGGATGGCACCACTTCTTCAGTCTCCTGTGCAGGGGCTGGTCCAGGGCCTTCTTCCTCTTCCTCCACCCAGGCCAGCTTGGGCACTCTTGGAGGTCTCTGCTCCATGTCAGTTGCTGGATTTGTGGCTACTTCCAGGAGAGATGCCTCGGAAAAGCTCCGAGTCAGCAAGTCTTGCAGTTGTGCCAGGAAGGCACCTTCAAGAGAGAAGCCTCAGGAAGGCTCAGGACAGCAAGTCCTGCAGTCCGGTCTCGAGGGATCCTGCCACAAGTACGGGAGACTCCTGTCAAGGATTGTGCTCTGGCCTCAAGGGCACTGGCAGCAGGGATGGGAGATGCCTCCAGGGCACCAAGTCCCACGCTCTGCCCTCGAGGGCACCTGCAGAAGAGAAGCCTCGGGAAGGCCACGGGTCAGCAAGTCCTGTGGTCTGGCCTCGAGGTCAGCTGCAGGAATAACACCTCAGAAAAGCTCTGGGTCAGACACGAATGAGTGCGCTGTGCGGGGGCTCCTCACAGCACTGCTCTGTCCCGTCCTGTCCTGTCACGTGCTCGGAGCACTGTGGCGTGGCCTTGTCACCAGCAGCTCCTATGTCACCACGTGTCACAAAGGGCCCTTTGACACGCTGTTCCATGCCATAGTGACCATGCTGCAGTGTGTCACAAAGGGCCCCTGCACATGCTGCCCCCTGCCCAGGGGCACCCCCAGCCCACCCAAAATGGCTCAGGTTGGAAGGAATCCCTCACCCCAAGTGTCCAAGACAGACTAACAGAGTCTTTAGGAACGGCTCAGACCATCAGCAAACGCTGCCCTGCTCTGTGGGCTCAGGGCAGCAGAAGGAGCCCCCAGGGCTGCCAATGCAGCCACGCTGGGAAGGGCACAGGGCCTTCCACAGAAGCTGGCACGGCCTTCTCGAGACACGTCCTGGCTCGTGGCCATCCCAAACCCGCGGGTGTGACACGGACAAGGAACTGTGGGCCAGGGCAGGAATGCTGCTCTGAGCCCTGGGGCCCGGGGAACGCTGACACCAGCAGGTGAGGCAGAGTCCCTGCCCAAGCAGACCTGCCAGCCCTTAGCCCTGGCAGGGCTGGTGCCATCTCCTGCCCCAGAGACCTGTGCCCCTGGGGGGCTTCTGTGCCAGAGGGAGCCAAAGCCCAGGTGCACTGGGGGCTGTGCTCCTGACTGCAGGGGCTGTGGGCAGGAACACCTGGAGCAACTGCTGGCAACACTTGGTCTCTGTTAGAAGCTCTTACTCCATGCTGAAATTATTTTCTCATTCAAGTTATTGCCTTCAGCACAAAAAAAACCTTAGCAGCGAAGGCACAGAAGAATCTGTCAAGTAAGAATCCTCAGTTCAGGAAAGCTTCCCCAACACCCACCAACACCAACCCCCCCAAACTCCCGCACAGAAGCCCTCAACACCCTGCCAGGAGCCCCAGATCTCTCGTCCCTCTGCAGAGTTTCCCACCCTCCCACAGATGCCCTGGTTCCCTGCACGTGCCGTGGGATGGCACTCAGGAGGATCTGCTCCAAGGCCTTCCCCTGGAGCAAGCTCAGGCTGCCAGGCCTATGGGTCCTGGATCATCCTTCCCACCGAGCATTTTGGTGCACGGCTGCTCCATCTGCACCTTTGCGCTCAGCTCGGACTTCTCCACCTAACCAGGAGTGTTGCAGCGCGCTGTGCGGGGCGTGCTGGGCGGCTGCGGCAGGGGCGCCACCGTCCCCCTGCGAGCTCTGCAATTCCCAGCTATCGGCAGGTCTGGCGCAGGGACAGACAGCGATGACACGGGTCTTGGTGTAGAACAAGATGGATTTATTCCTGGGCTCCCCGACAAGACTGGCGGGGGGTGAACAGAAGTTTTTATACAGCAACTCAGGAGGTGGGTGTAGGAAAGTGAACCAGTGAGATATGGTAAGGGAGGAATATAAGGTGAGGCAAATAGCCTATGAGCCTATCAGGGAAAATGGGGGGGAGGGAAATAACACAAAGTAAGGAGTGGGGTATCGAGGACAACAAGACAGACACCAAACTCTCTAGAGACAGGAGTAGGGATAGGGAGGATTGACAGCATGGAAGGGAGGAGGTTAGGGAAGGGCTTGGGAAAGTTGGCAACTGGGAAGGAAGTGGATTAGGCAGGAGAACGGGGGGCAACCTTGGATTCAAAGCAAAACACACCACAACATCTCCCTGTTTCTTTTTACAAAAGGGAGGAGAGTTCTGGGGTTCAAAACAAATTTATGAATCTATTATGTAACATATCATATACATAATCTATCATATAACAGATTTTAGCATATAACAAATTATTACAGCAACAGAAAAGAACTCAAAAATTATCAGGAAAAAATGAACTACTTGTGACCATAACGCATGGGGTAAGGATCTTCTTCGCATAAGAAATTTAATATAAAATGTACAAAGTTATTATATTCGGAATCAGGGTCGGGGGGAGGAATTGCAGTGGAATTATCTTGAAGTAAGACTGAGCTTGAAGCATGAATCTCCGAGGAATCTGCATTTTCTGGGGTTTGAAAGTGATTTTGGAGATCACTGCTCTTGTAGGATGTGATCAGCGAATGGAGATGTGGTCTTGCTCATGTTATTTTATGCAACTGTGGGTATTAACTGGACAGAACAATTCCTCTCTCTATAATATATAATTTAACAAGCAGATTATTTTAAAGTATCAAGAATATAATGAACAATTTTTTAGTCAAGAAATTTAGTTGGAAATGTGGGAAAATGGTTAAAGAAAAATCAACAAATATCATGAAGTTTAAATAAAGCCTACAGGTAAATTAATGAACTCTTTTTCCAAAGCATACTGTGAAAACTTTAAGACAATATTGAAATTAAAAGGAACATTTGGTAGGGTATAATTAAGGAAATAGATGGGGAACTTGGGCAGTCACTCTTGAATAATTTTGTTCTTATATTCATTCAATTGTTTATTTTTATTTTCATTATGATGATAGTAGGGTTTTTTTTTGTAATTTGGACAGTTTTTCTTGTGTGATCTTTCTTTTTACAGGTGAATCAAATTTTTGACTTTGATGGGCAAACACTTGCTTCATGTCTCTTTTTTCTATACTTAAAACATGTTTTAAACTGATCTTTTTGGATCCTTTTTTCATTTATCTCAGCTGTGAAAGCTTGTAGGTTAATGATCTTGAACAGTTTCTACAAAGGCTACGAAGGGTCAAGGGCTTTGGGGAGATTCTTCCAAAAATTAAATACCAATTGAATTCATAATTGATTCAGTTCATAAGACGAAATCTGATTACTTTGGTGACTGCCACAAGTGTTATGGGGTATCGGTAAGGGGACGGACCTGGGCGCGGCCATCCTAGGGAGAGACAAAATGGAGGATTCCAGGTGCGGGTTTCCAGCTCCACCTTCCTCTGAAGAGGTCCCTCCATAAAAGAGGGTGATCTCCCAAGAAGGAGGGTCCCCTGATGGGAGGCCCCATAGGCGATCGTCCCCCCAGAGGAGGAGCCGCAATAAGGAATGGGGGTGGTCCAACCCCACCTTCCAACAAAGGGCACTGGCCCCCACAGGCGATTCGTGCAGGGGCCTCTGCGGAAGGGGTGGGGCTGGAGGGAAACTTGGGGCTGGAGAAGAAAGGTCAAGGCAGGAAAGGGGGTTCCAAGCAGCGTGGCCAGCGCCACCTTGGAAAGGAGTGCCGGGTGCACTGCAGTTCCCTCGAGAGCTCTGAACAGTGTCCAGCGGGACACTTGGGGTGCTGTGGCCAACACCATCCCCAAGGGAGGATAGGGTAGGGCTTTGGGAAGTCCAAGGGACAGAGGGTACAGGGAGCTTCACAGAAGCCACAGGGGAACTTACAGGGGAGGAGCCCGACGCAGCTGGATTTCAACAAGTTGCATGGATGTCAGGAACTTCTTGCAAAATATTAGATTCTCCCCTATTCTTATAAACGTGTCATTGATGGAAAATTGCTGCCCTATTCTTGTCTTTTCTACTCTCTCAGCCCTCATGGGATACCCCAGCCTTTTGGGGGAGAGCCCAGCTTTGGGTAAGAAAGAGACTAGAAAAGCACCCTCCTGATGAGTGGAGGGTACCCTCAGGGGATGCCCCAACCTTTTTGGGGAAGAGTGAGGATCCAAGGGAGTGATGGTGAAGATCCCCTTGGATCAGGAGGGTTCCCTGTGGTCTCCGCATGCTTGGGCAACAGCTTGTGGAGACTAAACCCACCTGCCAGGAAAATACCCTGCATCGGCTCACTTACCAGAGCTGTCCTTTGCTTTTAGTTAGTTTTAGCTAGCTGAGGCAAAGAAGTTCCCTGGACTGTGGCTTTTCCTTTTCTACAGACCTGCTCAAACCTGCTCTGGACTGAGCACACAGAAGAGCAACAGCAGCTCACACCTGTGGCCCACCAGGCCCAGCCTGGGCCGCAGCATTTCCAGTGCTAGAGGGACTGATAAGAGACTAAGTGAGCCAAACTGCAGCCCAGGGAGGGGACTTTCTGAGTTCATTTCTCTTTTGCAGCAGCAAGAAGTTTTATTGTTTAATATTCTTTAGATTTTCTTGCTTAATAAAGAGTTTTTTCCATTTTCCACCAAAGGGGTATTTTTTCCTGAACCAGTTGGGGAGAGGTGCCGATTGAATCTGTTTCCTAGAGGAACCCCTTTGGAGGTTCTTTCCCAAATTTTCCCTGAACCAGGACAGTGAGGAAGATCAGAGCAGCACCCATGCAAGTCACAGGCCCCAAAGTTAGAGCCCAACATCCCCCAGCTAGCGAGAGAGGGTACAGCCCATGGGCTGGCCTGTGATTCTTTCTGTGCGACCATGGGGAAGACATAGAAAGGTGGGATGGGAAACCCACTTCTGTCCTGGCAGCGCGGGTGCATCCACTCAAGGAGGGAAACACTAACCAAGGGAATTCCAGTAAAGTGAAGGTAGCCTCAGCCTCCCATGACCAAGCTCCCGGGTATGATCTGTCAGATCCCCTTGAAGGTACCTCTACCATGTACGGCCAGGAAAGAAATAATAACCAGGGTTAGAGGGGCCCTGCCTCTAGCCAGGAAGAGGCACTGGAAAACTGGATCTTCTGGATGGTGTGGATCTGATGGCCTGGCACATCAGAACCACAAAAATATAAAGCCTTAGCTGATACTCATGTGCAATGTACCCTAATGCCATCGGGACATGTGGGGGCAGAACCTGTTTCCATTGCCGGGGTGACAGGGGAATCACAGCAACTGACCCTGGTGGGAGCCGAGGTGAGCCTGACTGGGAAGGAGCAGCAGAAACATCCATTGTGAGCAGCCCAGAGGCCCTGTGTATTCTGGGCATAGACTTCCTCCGGAACAGATGTTACAGAGACCCAAAGGGATTCAGGTGGGCTTTTGGCATAGCTGCTGCAGAGGCAGAAGACATTAAGCAATTGAACACCTTGCCTGGACTACCAGAAAACCCATCTGCAGTAGGACTCCTAAGGGTGGAAGAGCAACAAGTACCAATTGCTACTTCAACAGTGCACGACTGGCAGTATCAGACAAATCAAGGTGCTGGGATCCCCATCTACATGAATTGGAATGATCCATGATCCATGAGCTGGAGAGCCAAGGGGTGGTCAGCAAAACCCACTCACCCTTCAACAGCCCCATTTGGCCTGTGCGAGCCCCACTTTTCTGACAGAGAATGGAGATTGACTGTGGACTTGAATGAAGTGACTCCACCGCTGAGTGCTGCTGTGCCGGACATGCTGGAACTCCAGCACGAGCTGGAGTCCAAGGCAGCAAAGTGGTATGCCATGGATGACATTGCCAAAGTGTTTTTCTCCATTCCTCTGGCAGCAAAGGGCAGGCCTCAGTTTGCTTTCACCTGGTGGGGTGTGCAGTGCCCCTGGAACCGACTGCCCCAGGGTGGAAGCACAGCCCCACCATCTGCCATGGACTGATCCAGGCTGCACTGGAAAAGGGTGAAGCTCCAGAGCACCTGCAGTACATCGATGGCATCATTGTGTGGGGCAACACGGCAATGGAAGTATTTGAGAAAGGAGAGAGGATCATCCAGATTCTGCTGGAAGCCAGCTTTGCCATCAAGAAGAGCAAAGTCAAAGGACCTGCCCGAGAGATCCAATTCCTGGGAGTAAAGTTGCAAGATGGATGGCGTCAGATTCCCTCTGAGGTCATCAAAAAGATCAATGTGATGGCTCCACCGACCAGCAAGAAGGAAACACAAGCTTTCCTAGATGCTACAGGTTTTTGGAGAATGCACATTACCAAGTACAGCTGGATTGTGAGCCCTCTCTACATGGTCACCCACAAGAAAAACAATTTCCACTGGGGCCTGTACAGCAGAAAGCTTTCACCCAGATAAAGCAGGAAATTGCTCATGCAGTAGCTCTTGGCCCAGTCAGGACAGGACCAGATGTGAAGAATGTGCTCTACTCTGCAGCCAGGAACCATGGTCTGTCCTGGAGCCTTTGGCGGAAGGTGCCTGATGAGACTCGAGGCCGACCACTGGGACTTTGGAGTTGGAGCTGCAGAGGATCTGAAGCCAATTACACCCCAACAGAGAACGAAATCTTGGTCGCTTACGAGGGAGTCCAGGCCGCCTCAGAGGTGATTGGTACAGAAGCACAACTTCTCCTGGCGCCCCGACTACCAGTACTGGGCTGGATGTTCAAAGCAAAGGTTCCCTCCGCCCACCATGCCACCAGAGCTCCACGGAGCAAGTGGATTGCTCTCATCATGCAGCGTGCCCATATTGGTAAACTGAATCGCCCTGGGATTTTGGAATTAATTACAAATTGGCCCAAAGGTGAAAGTTTTGGTGTCACAGATGAAAACGAAGAACCAGTGACACGGGCTGAAGAAGCTCCACCATACAACCAACTGCCAGCAGAGGAAACACATTAGGCTCTATTCACTGACGGTTCTTGTCACATCGTAGGGATGAATCAGAAGTGGAAAGCAGCTGTATGGAGTCCCACACAACGGGTTGCAGAGGCCACTGAAAGAGAAGGTGGATCAAGCCAGCTTGCTGAACTCAAAGCTGTTCAACTGGCCCTAGACATTGCAGGAAAGGAGAAGTGGCCAAAGCTCTACCTCTACACTGATTCATGGATAGTAGCTAATGCTATGTGGGGGTGGCTGGAGAGGTGGAAAGAGGCTAACTGGCAGTGTAGAGGAAAACCACTTTGGGCTGCGGAAGAGTGGAAAGATATGGGTACCTGGGTAGAGAAGTTACCTGTGAAGGTTCGCCATGTAGATGTCCATGTCCCCAGAAGCAGAGCTAATGAAGAGCAGCAAAACAATCAGCAGGTAGACCAGGCTGCAAAGATAGGGGTATCAAAGATAGACCTCGATTGGGAACACAAGGGGGAGTTGTTCCTAGCATGATGGGCCCGTGATGCCTCAGGTCATCAGGGCAGAGATGCCACCTACAAGTGGGCATGAGACTGAGGGGTGGATCTAACCATGGACAATATTTCTCAGGTGATCCATGACTGTAAGACATGTGCTGCCATCAAACAGGCCAAGCAGGTGAAGCCCCTCTGGTATGGTGGGCGGGGGTCCAAGTACAAGTATGGGGAGGCCTGGCAGATTGACTACATCACACTGCCCCAGACACGCCAAGGCAAGCGCTACGTGCTCACCATGGTAGAAGCCACCACTGGATGGATGGAAAGCTACCCTGTGTCTAATGCTATAGCCCGTAACACCATCCTGGGCCTTGAAAAGCAGGTCCTTTGGAGGCATGGTACCCCTGAGAGGATTGAGTCAGACCATGGGACTCATTTCAAGAACAGCCTTATCAACACCTGGGCTAGGGAACATGGCATTGAGTGGGTGTACCACATCCCCTACCATGCACCAGCTGCAGGCAAAGTGGAGAGGTACAATGGACTGTTAAAAACCACCTTAAAAGCATTGGGTGGGTGATCTTTCAAAAATTGGGAGCAACATTTAGCAAAGGCCACCTGGTTAGTTAACAGCCAAGTTTCCACCAATCAAGCAGGTCCTGCCCAGTCTGAGTCCCTGAATACAGTAGATGGAGATAAAGTCCCAGTGGTACATGCCAGAGGTTTGTTAGGTAAAACAGTGTGGATCAATTCTGCCTCAAGTACAGACAAACTAATTCGTGGGATTGTCTTTGCTCAGGGACCAGGTTGTACATGGTGGATAATGCAGAGAGATGGAGCAACACAATGTGTACCTCAGGGAGATCTGATTGTGGGGTGAGACTTATGCAAATATCACTGTTTGCTGGATGTTACTGCCAGTGTCTGTACATGAAAACACACAGACATGCGACAGAAAGAAATGTGTAAGTGTTGAAGATTTGAGTAAGTGAGATGGAAGGAAATGTGTATGAGTAAGTGAAAGATGGAAGTTTTTACTTGATGAAGTTTTTACATGATCTTGACAATATGGAGATAAGTGGTGGAATGTCCTAGGGTGACGTTATGGTGATTGTATCCCCAATAGTGTGTTCTGTTTATGTTTGATATTATGTTCTGTACTTTCAGAACTGACTCAGAAAGTGAAGGTTTGTTTTGTCTTGTTATCAGCCGGCTCACCTCCCCCATGGTCTGTTGTCTAGATGAGGCTGGTGCTGGCTGGCTTGGTTTTGCTTTGCTTGGTGGCTTTCCTTTGCTTGCTTGCTTCTGCTTTTGCCTTTGCTTTTGTATGTTAGTTAGTTTAGCTAAGCAGTCCAATTTCTTCCCTAAACTGTTTTTTTTTCTTTTCCCTTTCCTGAATATCACTCCAGCCTGCTCCGGACTGGGACTGGGAAACACCGAGGAGCACCGAGAGCCTGCGCTCTGTGATCTGCAGCAGCCATCCCCAGTGCCCAGAGCAATCCCCAGCGCCCAGACCCGGGCGACCACTCCCAGGAGAGACTTTCTGGATTTGTCATCTCTTCAGAGTGGTGAAAGAGTTTTGTTGTCATCTGATGTTGTTCATTTTTTTAGTGCTGGGAAGGGTTTTGTTTGTTAAATAAACAGGTTCTTTTCAATTTCTGTCCGAGAAAATTCTTCCCGAACCAGGTGGGTGGGGATGGGCCGTGTGGTTTGTTTTCTGAGGGCTCCTTTCAGAGGTTTTCTCCAAAATTTGCCCTAAACTAGGACAAATATTTTGCTGCCCAACTTGTGGCTTGAGAGAGTGGAAAAAACCCCGTTGTAATCATATTTTGGTTCCAATTACTTTGTCTTGGTATGGAGCAGTTACTGGTTATGTTGTTTGAATTCATAGTGTCTCTTGGGGTGGAGGCCTGCATGAGTTTCTGGTCCCTAGGGTCTTCTGAGATCTTAATCCCTCTCTGGTCCCTAGGTTTATTTTTTTTATCCAGGAATAGCTCTGGTATGGTCCCTAATATGTAGTTTTTGCAGTAGAAGGGCACTGACCAGAATATCCATCAGGCTGGGCTTGGGTGTCATGGCTTGCAGGGGGTTTATAAAGGTGCTGAGGTCTGTTCCAGGAATGCATGGCTCATAGTCATGGTTGTGCAGCTAGTTTGTTAGAGGAGAAGCAGGGGATGAGGCTTTTCAACCTTTGCTTTCCTTCTTCTCCTCTGAATCTCTTAGCTCCCTATTAGAGAATGTTCAGTTTCCCCTGACTGTTAATGAGACCATCTTCCTGGTGTTTAATCTGGTAAGCTTTCTCTATACAGTCTGCAGTCTCTCTAGAATGAGGGCTGAGATTTCTAGAGGGGCTGAAGAGACCCCTGACCCAGGAGTAGACCCAGGTGTGAGAAATCCTGAGTGGTGTGGGAAATGGGGGGATGGGAATTGGCACATAGACCGTTTTCCCACATTCAAATCGATTTTACTGATTTGCCTAAAGTAGGAAGGTATAAGCACTTATTGGTGATAATAGATCACTTGACTCACTTTGTAGAGGTATTCCCTACCTCCAGGGCAACTACACAAACAGTAGTAAAAATACTATTAGAAGAGATAATCCCCTGCTAAAGACTAGCAGAAGTAATAGACTCTGACAGAGGGCCACACTTTGCCTCCAAAATAATTAAAGAAGTAGTTACTGCTCTAGGAACAAAGTGGCAATATCATACTCCCTGGCGTCCACAAAGCTCAGGTAAAGTGGAAAGGGTAAATGGGAAAATTAAAAAAAAACTAACTAAATTGATGTATGAAACACAATTATCTTGGGTAAAATGTTTACCTTTAGCCTTGGAATATAGGAATATAGGAATATAGGAATATAGGAACTCAGCCCAGAACTGATATTGGAATTTCTCCATTTGAAATGCTTTATGGGATGCCGTATGACATGGATTCTCCTATAGATCACCCTGAAATAAGTAATCAACAAATTAACCAATATGTCAGGTAACTTATGAAGGCTCGGGAAGGGCCTAGAAGAGCTGGGTTACTAGTGCAACAACCTCCTTTAGACCTAGCAATCCACAATATAAATCCAGGTGATAAGGTGTTAATAAGAAATCTAGAAAGAAACCTCACTAACCCCAAATTGGGAAGGCCCCTGTGTTGTTTTACTAACTACAGAAACTGCAGGCAGAACCGCCGAGGAGGGATGGACCCATGTGAGCCGAATAAAGGGACCAATTCCTGCTGCTGCCGAAGAGCCCTGGAGAATAACCAGCCAGCCCGGGGACCTTAAGGTCACATTTAAATGGACTGAATGGACTCAGTAAGAATTGTACGAACCAGCTGGTAGAGTGAGATATTGGACTATGGATATCCGATAACTAATGATTTAGAGTATATTGTACAAATAAGGATTGTAATTGTTACCTTTTTGTATGCTCTATTTGTAAAATTTGCCAGGAACGGTGGTGGGTCCATAGTTATAGAGGCACTTCTCCTAGGGGTATTTGTAAAGGTGTTATCAGTTAGAAAGAGAACTGACAGAGTCAGTCCTAAGGATTGGAGAAGAGAACGGGACCCTACCAAGGGAATCCCAAGAGTGGTGGGAAGTGTTTATTAAGGGGGCTACACCCGAAAATTGTTGTTTCCACTCCAACGAACCAATTCCCTTAATTGTTCAAATTATAAAAGGGAATTGCTGGAAAACTTTACCTGGGATTCAGTGTGACTCACTACAAGTGAAGGATAAAATCTGGAAATCATTCAAAAAGGGGCAACAAAAACAGAGTAAGGGTCCTCCTGAAGAATATCCTTGCTGCCGAGAAGATGGTGCGCCTCGCGGCTCGGAGCAACCGAGTCGGTGCGCGAGGTAGAAGGATAAGAAGCGGTGGAGGAAAGAGCCCTCAGACTGGGACAATTCAAAGGTATTTCAAGAACTGCCTCAAGGATACTGATCTCCCAAGGATAAAGGTGAGCCCGGCAATAACATGTCAAAACAAACACTGGGAATGGGGAGATAATGATAATCAAACCCTGGGGCAGTTTGGACTCCACCCTTGCTGGCAAATTCTGTGCATATTAGTTATATGTTGTACCTGGCCTGGTCAAGGGGACTATGCACACCACCCAGTTTTCCCCAGCAGCAGATGCAGGCAGTGACCCTAATTAAAAGGTAGGGATGGTGTTTGCTGGTTATAGAGCAACTGGTAGGGGTTGGTTGGACTCTGACCAAAATAGACCAAGGGAAAGTTGTTAAGCATAATGCCACCACTGTAGCTCCCATTTTTTTTTGTTACTAATGAGGACTTGGTAAACTCTATGTGGAGATGGAGTAAACCTGAACTCCGGGCTACCTATTGGTGTCCTAGTTCCAATCCGGGGGGGGGGATATTGAAATTATCCTGGGGAATATCTGTGAGTATTAGGGCTGTAAAGCCATAGCAACCGCCTAGGCTGCCACCCATCCAGATAAATTTCTAAAGGTCTCATGGTACCCTGAGAGGTGCAAAATTCTGGAGTATGGCACTTAAGGATAAATTCTGTAAAAGGGAGATTGCAGGTCCCATAATATTGTTGTTACTAAGTTTAACTTTCAAACCTTGCATTTTTAATAAAATCATAGTCATTATAAAAGGAAGACTAGAGGCAGCTCATCTAATGCTTATTAGAGATAGGTATGAAGCATTGCCCAGAGATTCAAAAGTAGATAAAATCCTGGTCTTAAGCTACCAAAAGTTAAAGTGTTTTAATGAACCAATTGGTAAAGAGAAAAAGGAGGGATTGTAATAAATAAAAAGGTCTTTGTTCATCAAACGAGCATCAAAGGAGATAAGAATTTGAATGGAGTAGGGAATCTCAAGATGTGGGAGGAGAAGGAGAAAGGGGGGTAAACAGCAAGTATTCTGCTTAAGAATTGTGCAGATGCAACTAGCATAGAAGACTGTGTAACTAATTATATACAAGTTAACTTTTAGGCCAAGGACCATCCGCAAGGAAGATGAGGAGCCTTCATTCCTATGACCACCAAGGGCAGAAAAAACACCCCCTAGCAACCAATTCCACCGGCGAAGAGTACATCGGGAGAAAACACGACAACCAGAAAAAAAAAAGGGACTATAAAAACAAAAAGGTCAAAGAGGGAAGGTGCGCCGTGGCAGAACAGAGACTCCCCGGCCACCCAGAGCTGTTCTTTTGCTTAATACCGCTTGCTAAATAAATTCTTGTTAATTGATTTATCTATAATTGGCCTCCCCAATTGAATTTGTCCATAACAATCCTGACTAGAGAAATGAAAAAAAATAAACTTGGTGTATTATCCAACACACATGTGCAGAGCAAGCCCCCGGCTGCTGAGTCTCAGCAGAAGGCTGAGGGAAATGCACCCACTACGTCCCCTCTGCGACTCACTCGGCTTCTGGTGCAGAAGTTTGGATGCCTGCAGGGGTTGCTTGTCTCCTCTGGGTGTGCTCTTCCTTCCCTCTGGGAGGGCCTTCATGGAAATTAGTTCCATTTCTCCTGCAGACCAGAGTGGCAGGGAGTCACTGCAGGCTGGTGATACTCTGATACAAGGAAACGGGTGTGCATACAAACCAGGCTGTGAAAAGCCAGTGTCCATAAGGGAGCCAGAGGAGCCCTGCATCTTTATTTGAATAAAGGGAGAGAGTCCATGGGAACATCTGCTGCTGGGGTTTTCTCTCTCAAAGTTTTGGAGGACACAGCCTCCTTTTAAACTCCTGGCCACATGCTGCCCTCTTCCTTTCCCCACTGGCTGGATTACCAGGCCAGGGGACTGCAGGGACCTTTGTACCCTCTTTTCCTTTTGCAAGGTATTAGTTCTGGTCTCCATCCAAACTGTAATAGATAGATAATGAGATGATTTGCTCTCGCAATTAAGGGATGAATATTGTGTGTATCTTAAGAGAAGCTTTACTAATGCAGAGTTATGTTTTTGTGATTTGTTGTTTAGATGTTCTGTCTTCTCCCCACAGTCCCCTTCCCCCCCACTCCCTATTGTTCCCACCTGGAACAGGTGGGCTTTCTAGGACAGGTAGAAAGAAGGCATGTGTGGTATTCACATATCCTTTGAATAGTGAGAGACACAGACTTTCCCAGGAAAATCCTGGGGAAGGCTGTGAGAAAGCTCAGAGAAAGAAAAACAATTATCTTCATTTGCTGCATCTGTTGTTTGGCACATGTGGAATGGAGATTGTTTACCAAAGAGGGATTTCTTCATTGGACTCTGGTGATGGTGTTTTGATTTCATTTGACCAACTGGAGCCACTCTGTGTTGGACTGTCTAAGTGTCATAGGTTTTTCTTCAGTATAGCAGTAGTATAGTTTTTAGTATAGTGTAATATAGGACAGCTTAATAAAGCTTTTGTTCAGCCTTCTGCAAACATGGAGTCAATGCACGTCATTCCCTGAGGTGGAGGTCCACCAGAATAGGTGTCGACATATACCCCTTGCATGGGAGAGTTAGGAATGGAAAAGCTTGTTGCTGGGGGGACGTGACGTGACAACACCTGACCTTCAAATGCAGCTACAAGAAATAAATTCCACCAATAAAGGGCAAAGAAGGGTTGACTGACAGACTTTGGGAGGGGCCAGGGTGGCTGATGCACCCTCCAGGAATGTGAAAGGTGAAGCATCAATCTTGAAGATGAGGCAGCCACCTGGCAGGCAGCCATGGGGCAGGGGGCCTTCCCAGGCCTGTTCTTCCTTATTAGTCCTTCTCTTATGTTTTTGTAAATGTTTAATAAACATTTAAAAAATTTTAAAGTGAGCAGTTGTTTCTCACAAAAACCAGTCCTAAGGTGGGATGGTCATGTGTCGTGGCTTGACATGGAAGAAGAATTTTCTTGGAAGGAAGAGGTCAGCCCAGTCCGGGGTCAGGTTTGGATACTGACACTTGCAGTGACCAATTGAAGGTGGGCACGCCTCTGAGAACACAGAGGGGTTAAAAGCAGAACTCCCAGGAGAACTCGCTCTCTTTGGTTCCGGTCATTGGAGAGTGCAAACCTCTCCTGCCCAGCCATGAGCTGGGTGGGGAAGGGGAAGCCATGTGGCCTGCAGAGGTAGGCCAGGGGGTGAAGGGTCTGAAACCGGGCTGGGCCAGTTCCTGCGGACGGAAGGGTGGAGAACGTCTGAGATGTCTTTGTTCCCCCCCCCAGCCTAGAGGAAAAGACAAAGAGAGCCTGCAGATACCCGGGAGTTTGCCAGCAGAGGAGAAGGAGGAGGAGGGGGGAATATGCCCAGCCTGGGAGACAGCACAGCGTCCTGGGCTAGAGATTTCACCCATCTGTGGAGTCCAGGAATTTTAACCCTTTCCTGTGAAATGAAGGCTTTGTGAAATATTGCTCCTCCTCAATTTGAAGGAAAGAGAGACAGCCAGGGACCTCAGTTGTTAGAGAAAGAAGGCTGGGGGCAGATGATGGAGTGGCTGTTGGCTGGAGTCTTTTTGTCAGCCATAGACTGAACCAATTCTTCCTTCAAGAGAGACTGCATTTTAGGGGGATGCAATGGTGAGCCAAGAAACTCCTCCAGCAACTACCAGTTCAGGGATGAACAGAGGAAAGCGGAGGAGGGTGTGAGGCTGCCCTCCGTCTTCAGAGAAGAAGAGAAGGCGATCTCTGTTCTTGGACCCCCAGCCCCAGGGGAAAATGGGGGGGACTGTAGTCCTAAAATGAGACACTGTACTGTTGTTCCTGTTGGTCCTTGGCAAAGCATCCTTAAAGGGGCCCTATAAGCAGTCTCCGTCCATGCACGGTGGTGAGAGCACTGTGACATGGAGAGGAGAGCGTCACACTGGCTCGGTGTGTTTGGGTGGTGCCATGTGTGACATGGAAACACAAGAGGTGGCAGCTATGTTTCCTGGGGGTCGATGGTGCTAGGGGGACTCCCCTCTCCCCCAATGGACTCAGTATTGATTATATTGAAGGGTGAAGACTTGATTAAGGATCCGATCGTGTCTCGCTGTGGTTTGTTGGAGGTGGGTGGTGGGAGGAGGAATGGTTTGAAAGGTTTTCATTTCAAATTTTGTGTGTGGTTTTTTTCCTCCCTTTTTTTTTCCTTTTATAGTAGTAGTAATGTAATAAAGTTTTCCCCTTGTTATTAAGTTTGGCCTGCTTTGCTCTGTTCTCAATCACGTTTCACAGCATTCAATTGATAGGTTACATTTTCATGGGGGCGCTGGCATTGTGCCAGTGTCAAACCATGACATCGTGTTACTCCTGACAGGAATGGGCTCCCTGCAGTTCGAGCTGCTCTGCAGCCTGTGCTTTTCCGTACCCTGCTTTGCTCTTCAGGTGGCAGATGCCTTGGGCAGGTTACTCCAGACACACGAGAGTGCCAGGGTAGGCCCAATCCCTAAAGCTCTCACAGAGCTGTGCTTCACTCCAAATTAGGTAAGCATGAAACGGATTTTAAAGACCGTAGCACATCTGCAGATTCAAGGGATAGTAAAGCCACTGCTGCACTCTGAGAAGTAAGTCCACAGTCTGAGTTGTTGATGTCATTTAAATAATTTGCAGTTCATTGTGATGATGATGATGATAGTATCATAGAACATTTTCTCTTTTTTCCCTCCCCCTAATAAAATGGTGCCATTCAGCTTCTGGAGAAAAGAACTCTCAAAGGTGCAGTTTGGCAGTCATGGAGGCAGAGGTGGGGGAGAGACAGATATGCCCTGGAGGGATTCTCTGGAGGGCTCCAGCATTTAAACAAGCTACTTTGATACATAGACTCGGACATTTTCAATACTAAATGGCTGCCTTATGCTGGCCAGAAAGCTTTTAAAGCCCATGGGAGTTTAGCCTCCATGAGAAAGGCAGCATCAGTTCCTGTGCCAGGTGAGACATAGCGTTCAAAAGCTCAGCTTGTGTCTAGAGAAGTCACCAGCCTAATGTAAGCAAGGCCAGAAAACTTCTCCAGTCCTGCTGAGCGGGTGTGGTAGAGCTGTTGTGTTTCACAGCAGCTCCATGGCAGAGCAGCAGCTGCAGGAGAGGGCTCAGGACAGGCTTGGGGGGAGCGGGGCGGCAGGAAGCTGAGCAAAGCCCCCGCTCTGTGACACAGGCAGAAGCAAACAAAGATGGTGACTTGTAGAGATTCCTGCTGTGCTCAAAGTTTGCCTCTGAAGACTGAGAGGTGAGCTTGTCCGGAATCCCAGAAAACATCAGAGAAAAGGTTTTAGGTTAGTTGTTGTGATTAAGCACAAGTCTCCAGTGAGAAAAGAGCCTCTGAAGCAAGCTGTGAGTCATAGGGTGTCTTAGTTTTTAGTAGAGCATAGATTACCAATTAAATACAATTTTAATTTTTATTCTAGAAGTGTAAAAATATTCTAAGTTTTTCTGAATTCTAAAACTACTTTGAAAAATATAGAACTGTTGTGGGAAAAGGGACAAAATATTTGGAGAATTATCTATGAAAAATATTCATAAATCTTGCAAAATGAAAAATAAATGCAGTAGCTGCTGGTCTCAGGAGCCCAAAGCCCAGCTGCTGCCTGCCCAGCACTGGCTGTGCCCAGACAAGCAGCTCCACCAGTGCTTGTGGTAGCACCCAGGGACCAGAGCTGAAGCACAAAGATGCTGCTGGAGTCAGGCCCTGCCCTGGCAGGAGGGCTGCACCTCCTGTCCTGGCTGGACACCAGGGCCAGCACCTTTGGGGACAGAGGGTTCTGTTATGGGTGGTGGCAGCATGTCCCCAGCAGTAAGTGGGCAATGCAGCTCTGGAAGGGCTGTTGGAAACTGGCTTGGGGACGGCTGATGACAGGCACAGGTCTCCGTGGCTGAAGTCCTTGTCTGGTCTTCTGAAGCTGCAGAGGCGCTGCTGTGGAGAGAGGAGTGGCTGAGGCCCCAGCTGGCAGTGGCACACAGGGACCCTCGTGCACAGCAGGGCCCAGAGCTGGCAGGGCTCCCCAGCACGGCTGGAGCAGCTGGCACACCTTGGCCCAGCTGCACAGATGCCCCTCGAGGCCCCGGCGAGCAGGGGACGGCTCTGGGCAGCTCCCTGGCCAGGAGCAGCCCCCAGGCACCTCTGCCTTTCAGGGGCCATCTCGTCCCCGCTCTTTCTCTTGCCCACCTTTCTGTGCCTCTGCCCTGTGCCCCTGGGGCTGCTCCTGGCCAGGCAGCCCCAGGGGGAGCCAGCACTGGCTGCAGCCCCAGCGGCCCCCCAGGACAAGGCCCAGCAATGAAGAGGCCAAGGAAAGCACTGGGCAGCAGCAGAACCCTCAGCAGAGTTCTGTGGACAGCCATGGACTGGCCACAACTCCACTGCAGCCTGACTGGAAATGTTTCCCATCTACATTAGACTTTTAAAAGAAACTGTTTGAGGGAAAGATGATGAAAACACTCACCGTTTTCTCTTCCAGTAACACCAGATTCCAACACAGGGCAACATGAAGATAAGCTCCAAAAAAAGCAGACCTGCAATTAACTGTAGCACACAGTGTGTTTCCCAATAGCAACCACTTCGGAGGCTGTTCTGGGCATCGGGAACAGGTGTTGTGGGGCCGGCTGCATCTGTGGGAGCAATGGGGAGCATGAGCCCGCGCTGTGCTGCACTGCTGAGCTGGCAGCACGGTGGATACGGCCAGGACGTTTTCTGTTTGCCCAGAGCTGGGGCCTGCAGGCACCTTGCCGCCCCTTGGCACAGGCTGTGCCTCCCAACACAGCCCAGCAGGCCGGGAGGAGAGCCCGGGGCCAGCGCAGCTGCTTGGGCCGTGGCTGCTTGGAGGGACAGGGGCCAAACCCATCCCTGAGCAGCCCCTGCCAGCCCTGGCCCTCCCTGCCCTGGGACAGCTCCCCCAGCCCCAGGGGACAGAGCCAGGCCCTGTCAGGAGCCAGTGCAGCCCCTGCCCAGCCGGGAGCCAGGGCTGGCTCTGGCCCTGGGCTCGCAGCAGGGCTCCCGCCCGGGGCTGCTCCTGTGCCTGGGGCCTCTGGGCACTCAGGGCGGCTGCGGGAGCAGCTGCAGCGGGAGGGACGTTGGTGCAGAGTCCCGATTCCCCGGGGCTGCCAACGAGCTCCAGAGGCCTGGAAGCCCAGGCACCTCCAGCTTTGGCTGCTGCCGGGCCGTGCAAGGGCAGGGCCTGGGGGAAGAGCTGCTGCCACACAGCCCCGCCGAGGGCTGAGCCCGGCTGAGCCCGGCACAGCAATCACCTCCTGTGCCTGTGCCCGTGCCTGGCATTGCCTCCCTTCCTTCAGGAAATGCTGCCTTCCATAGAGCGCCTCTGTCCATCCCTTAAGAAAGGAAGAGGCACAGGTGAATCAGATGGAACCATTACACATCAGGGGGCTGGAAACTTCCGGAGGCAATCCTTGTCAAAGGCATGGATAAGGATCAGGAAAAGGCCCAGGCTCTTGGGGCTGTGGCAGGTCTCTGTCTTTTCCAAACCGCCACCCCTCCAGATCTTCTGGAGACTGGGAAATTGCAGGGGACATCAGGGTGTGTATGGCCCGTGGCGAAGTTGGGGCTCCCTGTCAGCTGGTGCCAAATGCCTTCCTGCAGAGGCTGGGGAGAAGCTGCAGCCAGGCCAGCCTGGGAAACAGCCCTGCAGGGCATGAGAGCAGCAGCGGGGCAGCGAGGCTGCCATGGATCCCTTCCTGCTGTGCCAGGCACGGCCTGTCCAGATGTGCAGGGAAAGCCCCCAGCTGCTGAGTCCCAGGGGAAGGCTGAGGAGATGCACCCACCTTGTCCTGCCTGCAGAATTTCCTTCAGCATTTGCTGCATGTTTTCGGATGGCTCATGGGGTTTCTTGCGTCCTGTAGCTTTGTTCTTTCCTGTTGCAGGACCTTAGAGCAAAACAATGCCGTTTCCCAGGAAGGGATCCCACAAAACCCATGCTCAGCCTGTGGGATCAGCAGGGACACACTACTCACCCCTGAGATGGGAGCTGGGCTTGCGAGCTACATCCACCAAAGGACCTGGGAAAGACCTCCCTGCAGCCACACCTGTATCTCAACAGCCACAGAAGCTTCTGTCAGATCTGCACGGGCAGCACTGAGCCGCAGGAGCAGTGAGGGGATGGCTCAGGGCGAGGGCACACACGTGCGTGATTCTGTCCTGGCACCTGCAGCGATGCCCCCCTGGCCGAGCTCTGGGCTCTGAGCTGGCAGCTCTCACAAGGGGAAAGGCCTTGACCTACCCTCGCCATCTCCTGGAGGCTCAATCCTGAACGTGGGTTGGGAAGCCAGATCACTTTTGCTAGCAGGGTTATCTGCAAAGAAAGGCAGGACAGAACAGCTCCCGTGGCAATTTAGGAGATCCTCAGGCTGCACCCAAGGCTCAGCCCTGGGACACAGCCCTGGGCTCAGCCCCTTCCCTCTCTGCTCTTCTCTGTGGCTGCACAGAGCACACGGAAGGACACACTGGCATTGCACACAGGAAGAAAACTGACAGCTAAATGCTCCTTCCTCCCACTGACAGTGATCCTGTGGGATCACTCAGGGTTTGAGAAGGGAGCAGGCAGATTTTCCTGAATCCATCTAACTTGAGATGGTCTTAAGGGAAAGGGCAAATGTATGAGCTTTTGCCACCTTGTTGCTGCCTATTCTGTCAGAAAAGGTACATTGAGAATTTACCTCCAGCATTTCCCAAGAGTCTCAAGCCGTAATCCAGCAGGCCTTCCAGATAATCCATGGTCTGTTCCCAATCTAGAAGGGAGCAAAGATCAGAACCATTTCCATGGTGTGCTGGGATCCCCTTCTGCCTCAGGGTGTTGGGGAAGGTCATGGGAGCCTGATGTGAAAGAACAAGGCCGATGTTGCACAGGGGCCTGGGGAGCTCTGGGCTGGCTCCTGGTCAATCCCCATCCACTTTGCAGGCCCTGTGCAACATCCCTGGAGAGGAAACTGGAGCAGCACGGGGCCCATGGGGATTCTCTCACTTGCACAAAGGAAACTCTCTTTAATCCTTGGGGAAAACTGCAGCTGGCAGTGCTGCAAATATCCTTTCCTAACTCCCTCCCTCCCTCCCTCCTGTCCTACCAACTGCCCATCATCCTTCTGCTGGAACAGCTCCCCTGCCACAACAGGAGATAGCAGAGCTTTTTCAGGACACCCTGGAGCCTTGCCCTCCCCCTCTGCCCTTTCCCCACCATGGGCACCCCGTGCAGTTGTTCCCAGGTCTCGGGACGTGTCTCCCACGGAGGGACCCCAGCAGGACTGCTCAGTACCCGAGTGCCCTGAGCATAACAATTCCTCTGGGCTGTGCCGGCCCTGTCCGGGCTGTGTCTGCACTGCCAAGCAACAGGGAGGGCAGCTCAAGCCTCAGCAGAGCACAGGCCCAGAGGCACAGCAATTACCTCCTGTGACTGTGCCTGGCAGCACCTCCCTTCCTGCAGCAGAGGCTGCCAATGAACCACTGCTTCCTCTGGGAAATGCTGCCTTCAGACCAGCTTCTACATCCACTTCTGGAGAAAAGAAAAGACACAGGCGGGGTTGTTCCACATAGTGGAGGTGGCACCTTCAGGAGGCAATGCTTGTCAAAGGAAAGCATGGTTAAGGATCAGGAAATCCCCATAAAATTTCTGGGTAGGCTATGACCCACTCCCTGCTCCACACCACCACTACTCCTAATCTGCCTTGAGACTGGGAAATTGCAGAGGATCTCAGAGTGGGCATGGGCTGTGGTGGAATTTGGGGTCCCTGTCTGCTGGTGCCAAATGCCTTCCTGCAGAGGCTGGGGAGAAGCTGCAGCCAGGCCAGCCTGGGAAACAGCCCTGCAGGGCATGAGAGCAGCAGCGGGGCAGCGAGGCTGCCATGGATCCCTTCCCGCTGTGCCGGCCACAGCCTGTCCAGATGTGCAGGGAAAGCCCCCAGCTGCTGAGTCCCAGGGGAAGGCTGAGGAGATGCACCCACCTTGTCCTGCCTGCAGAATTTCCTTCAGCATTTGCCTCATGTTTTCAGATGGCTCATGGGGTTTCTTGCGTCCTGTAGCTTTGTTCTTTCCTGTTGGAGGACCTTAGAGCAAATCAATGCCGTTTCCCAGGAATGGATCCCACAAAACCCATGCTCTGTGGGATCAGCAGGGACACACTACTCACCCCTGAGATGGGAGCTGGGCTTGTGGGCAGTAACCAGCAAAGGAGCTGGAGAAGTCCTCCCTGCAGCCACACCTGTATCTCAACAGCCACAGAAGCTTCTGTCAGATCTGCACGGGCAGCACTGAGCTGCAGGAGCAGTGAGGGGATGGCTCAGGGCGAGGGCACACATGTGTGTGATTCTGTCCTGGCACCTGCAGCAATGCCCCCCTGGCCGAGCTCTGGGCTCTGAGCTGGCAGCTCTCACAGGGGGAAAGGCCTTGACCTACCCTCAGCATCTCCCAGAGGCGAAGTAATGGGTATGGGTGGGGAAGCTGCACCACCTTCACCGACAGTTTCAGCTGCAAAGAAAGGCAGGACAGAACAGCTCCCGTGGCAATTTAGGAGATCCTCAGGCTGCACCCAAGGCTCAGCCCTGGGACACAGCCCTGGGCCCTGCCCCTTCCCTGTCTGCTCTTCTCTGTGGCTGCACAGAGCACACGGAAGGATACACTGGCATTGCACACAGGAAGAAAACTGACAGCTAAATGCTCCTTCCTCCCACTGACAGTGATCCTGGGGAATCACTCACAGCTCCAGAAAGGGAGCAGGGAAAAGTTTTAAGAATTCTTCAACCCTCAACGAAAATGGCACTAGTAAGTTCTTGCCACACTAATACTGATTATGCCGTCAGGAAAAAGGAAAATGCAGAACTTGCCTCCAGCATTCTCCAAGATCTTTAAAGTGTTATTCACCGTCACTTGCAAATAATTCAAGTCGTGATCCAAATCTAGAGGGAAGCAGAGACCAGACCCATTTCCATTGTGCTTGAATCCCCTTTTGCGTCAGGGAACTGGGCACTTCAAGGGGATCAATAAGGCAGTGGAAGCCAGGTGGCAATGGGCAAGGCCAAAGATGCACAGGGGCCTGAGGAGCTCTGGGCTGGCTCCTCGTTACCCTCCACCCTCTTTCCCTGCCCTGTGTAACATCCCTGGAGAGGAAAATGGGGCTGCCCAGGGCCCATGGGGGCTCTCTCCCTCCTACAGAGGAAACCCTCCCTAAAGCCCAGGGGAAAACCATCCCCAGCGCTTCCCGGGGAGCAGGGAGCTCTGTCCCGGGAAAGGGGAGCCAGGTGCCGGCTCACCTATTCCCCCCACTTTTAGCGGAGCAGCCTGGGCAGCCCTGGCAGGCAGGGCCACGGCCAGGAGGAGTAGGAGGAGGAGGCGCAGAGCAAGGGCCATGGTGCCTTGCCCTGTGCCAGTCCCGCCGCTCTCGCTGCCACCACTGTCCTGAGGCCGCTGTCCCAATGTCAGCACCGCTGCTGCCACCACCGCTGCTGCCGCAGCAGTTGTGCTCCAGGACTGCCTGCTTGGGCCTTGTGATGCTGTGCAGCCACGGGGCTCTGGGACCTCTGTGACCCAGAGCCCGCTGTGACCTCAGCCTGCTGTGACCCCAGAGCCCTCTGTGACCTCATGCTCTTAGCTGTACCCCCAGAATGTACCCCCTTCTGTACAAATGGACTGCCCTGACTGTAAAGGTTTTGCTTCATCCAAGGGCCATTACTCAGAAAAACCTTCAGGGACACAGGGTCTTGTCTGGGTGGAGGCAGCATCTGCAGAGCAACAAGCTGGTAATGCAGCTGTGACAGGGACATCAGGCATGGGCATGGAGATGGGAAATGCGGGCAGATGTGTCCCTGACTGAGTTGTTTGGCCGTTCTTAGAATTCTTTGCCCCATTCAGAGGAGCAGATGCTGAGAAGGGAGGTACCTGAGGCCCCAGTTACAGCTGGGACACTGTCCTGGGGCGACTTTATGATGCTTGTATCCCCATTTGTCAGTTTAGCCCAGAAATTAGTTGTGCACCTTTAGGACTGGTTCCAAGAGTGAAGGGGGAGGCAAGAAGAAGCGCAGAGTTTGTTGTCAGAAACTGCACTTGCTCCCCCACATCCTTCTCCTGGACTCTGCTGTCTGTGGACAGACAAGACAGCAGGATAGAGCTCTCCTTTACTTTTTAGTTAGCATTTAGCTAGCCGAGGCAGGGAATTTCTCTGGACTGTGGTTTTTCTTTTTTCGTGGAACTGTTTAAACCTGCTCTGGACTGAACACCCAGAAGAGCCCCAGCAGTTCACACCTGTGGCCCACCAGGCTGGGCCTGGGCTGTGGCATTTCCAGGGCCAGAGGGACTGATAACAGAATGAGTTTGCAGAGCCACAGCCCACAGAGGGGATTTTCTGACCTTGTCATTTCTTCTAAGCAGCGAGAGGTTTTAGTGTTTAATAATGTTCTTTTTTTTTTTTTTTTCTTTTCCTGACGGTGAATGCTTTGCCTGTTAAATATAGAGGTTTTTTTCCACTTTTCTCTAAAAAAAAATATTTTTTCCAAACTAGCTGGGTGCAGGGATGCTGTTTTCTCAGAAACCCTTTTGGAGGTCATCTCCCAAATTTGCCCTAAACCAAGATAAAAAGAGGAGCCCTACCTGCACAGCAGGAGGTTCCCACTGTGCTCAAAGTTTGCCTCTGAAGACTAAGAGGCGAGCTTGTCAGAAATCCTGGAAAACATCAGGGAAAAGGTTTTACATTAGTTGTTGTCACTAGGTACAGATCTTCAGTGGGAAAAGAGCCTCTCCAGCAGACTAGGTGCCCTGGGTTGTCTTAGCTCTTCCCAAAAGATGACCAATTAAATGCAATTCAAGTTTTTACTCTAGTAGTATAAAAATGTTCTAAGTTTTTCTAAATTTTAAATCTACTGCGAAAAATCCAAACTACTATAGAAAAAGTGAAGAAATTTTTGGGGTTTTCTTCCTAAAAAAAGAAAAAATCTAAACATTTCTAAAATTTTGTAAATTCTAAAATGAAAAGCAAAGCCAAAACGTGCTGTCCCAGGAGCCCCTGCCCAGCCGCTGCCTGCCCACCCCTGGCTGTGCCCAGACAAGCAGCTCCGCCAGTGCTGGTGGTAGCACCCACCTGAGCTGAAGCCCAAAGGTGTTGCTCAAGCCCTTCCCTGGCAGGAGGGGCCTCCCTTCAGTCCTGGCCAGACACCAGGGCCAGCACCTTCGGGGACAGAGGGTCCTGTTCTGGGCGGTGTCACCATGCCCCAGCAACAAGCTGATAATGCAGCTGTGGACGAGATCTTGGAACCTGGCTTGGGGATGGCTGATGGCAGGTACAGGTCTCTGCAAGTGAAGATTTTCTCCAATCATGTGAGGCTGCACAGGCGCTGCTGTGGAGAGAGGAGGTGGTTGAGGCCCCAGCTGCCAGTGGCACACTGGGACCTATTGGTATTGCCAATAATGAGGCCGGGACATGCCTTGGCTATTCTGGCCCCTTCGGCTGATCCAAATAGTGGCAACTGTGGTCTCTCACCCCAGAGACACTTCTGGCTAGCTGGATGTTTCAGCTGGGCACATGGAGACAAGTCCATGCATGCCAGAGCTCTGGTGGCGGCGGGATGGAGCTTCCTCTCGTAGAGGGTCCGCTCCCTCAGGTTTCCATCTGCTGGAGAAGCTTTTGAAGTGAAAATGAAGGAAAGGAGTCAGTTCTGATGGAGGGTTTTAATCCAGAGCTTTTATTCTGGCCCATGGGCCTCTGAATCCAGCAACTGCTCCAACAGAACTCCCCGACTGCATGGTTGCTTATTGTAAATGGGAAGAAATGACAATGTCTGACTCAATTCAGAAGGCTGATTGATTTCTTTATTATAACTATGGCTAATATACATTAATATACTGTTACGTATAGTAAACATAATTCGCGTCATTCCTTGTATGAAATGTGTAATATTGGATACTTGTTAGAATATGCTCATTTGTATTAGTCCCCCCGACCCTCGCAGGTGAGACCGGGTGTATACTGGAAACTGATTTACAAGTATGTCTTGGTTCGACAAGACAGGAGTCTGTGAAAGAGGGCAAAGCCTCCTGTGCAATGGAGAAGGCAAACCCCCCTCCCTCCGAATTACCAGGATCTTTAAATTAAAGGGCTCTCAGGCAAAGATATGGGAATGGGAGTAACTATTCTTTACTAGGAGAAAACTAGATAATTTAAAAAAAAGCAAATGCAATCGGTACAAACAAAACCAGTGAAAAAGTCCACAACCTGAGGATTTGGGGTGCCAGTAGCAGTCTTGTTGGGATGATTGATCCTCTTGCAGTGATTGATGAATTGCAGCTGCAGTGGTGATCTTTTGAAGGGTATAGTTTTCCTCTGAAGATCTGGTGGCAGTGGGGCCGGTCTTCCTCTGCGCCAGGGCTGCCTCCGAGCTCCGCTGCTGCCGCCTCACTCCGCTCCGGCTGCTTCTCTGCGAGTGCCGCCGAAAAGAGCTGCTTCTCTGGCAATCCCCCAAAGTAAAGAGCTGCTCTGTCCCCAAAAAGGTACCCCCTTATATCCAATAAAAGAGTGCTTGGCTTCCCCCTCTGGGTGGAACATCTCACAATAGGATGGTGTTACGTTACCAGCCCTGCACTGAATCAGTCAATGGCCCACTAACAAACCATTACCTCTTAGGAGCAAAACCGGTTCTTGGAAAAGATAACAAACCTGCCCAACCTTCAACAGATGGCAAATAGAATACAAGCTTATCTTACAACCCAGGACAAAGTAAAAGATGTGGCTCGGCCAGGAGATGAGCCATGTCTGGAGAGATACGGGACCCCAGGTGCTGATCATCGCCTGAACGACCCGGGATGGACATCATGGAAATCCTCGGACAGATACATGTGAATGCAGCATTCCTGTAAATTTCATCAGGGGATTCTACAACTCCAGACACTGAATTGTTCTTCCTCATCACTAAAAAAGAAAATCTTATTAACCTATGGACTCTGAATGGAACAAAAGACTGATTGCTGAAATCTTGGCCTCAGGCAGAATTTTCCCTATAAAATCTGCTTGTGCCAGGATGGAGGTGTGTGGGCATAGGGGAAAAAACTCTCCTGTGGCTGACTCCTTGTTGCACACCCAGAGTCGATCCCTGGGCTCGGCACTGTGTTGTTTTGGTTTTTTTTCCCGTGGCTGGCTAGATAGAATTTGACTGCTAATAAAACAATTTTTATTTTTAATTTGGATGACTAAATTTTCATTTATAGGAATACTATATAAAAAGGAAGATATTAAAACTACATACTCCTTTCTCTAACTCTAACACAACTTGTGACCCTCTCTCAAGAGTCCAGACACAGGTGGATTGGATTGGATTGGATTGGATTGGATTGGATTGGATTGGATTGGATTGGACTGGCCATCAGGCTCAAACAATCCTCACCAGAATCCAATCAAGCACTCATTCCAGGTAAACGATTCTCCAAGCACATTCCATATAAGAAAAACAAGGAGCAGAAATAGAAACTGTTTTCTCTTTCATTTCTCTCTGTGCACCTCTATGAAAAATACTGAGAGGGAGAGAAATGTGCTTGCCATAGTTGCTGTCTCTTTTAACTCGGGGAAGGGTGGAGGCAAGGAGTAAGGGGGACCAACAACCAGGAACAGGAGAGGAGGTCTCAGGGGACAAAGGACAGCTGGATGGTCCAAAGCTCCCCGGGTGCAGAGGGCATCTTTTGAATCTATCCAATCACTTGATGCCCTCCTGGAATTCCAGAAGTGACAGACAGTGCATGGCAGGGGTCAGGGTGGGGAAAGGAGGAGTGATTGACACACCTGGGAGGAAATGATCCGGGGAGAAACCCGGGGTTCAGGGTTAAACCATGAAATCACACTGCAACAGGGACCCTCGTGCACAGCAGGGCCCAGAGCTGGCAGGGCTTCCCAGCACGGCTGGAGCGGCTGGCACACCTTGGCCCAGCTGCACAGCTGCCCCTCGAGGCCCCGGCGAGCAGGGGACGGTTCTGGGATGCTCCCTGCCACCCAACACAGCCCAGCAGGCCGGGAGGAGAGCCCGGGGCCAGCGCAGCTGCTTGGGCCGTGGCTGCTTGGAGGGACAGGGGCCAAACCCCTCCCTGAGCAGCCCTTGCCAGCCCTGGCCCTCCCTGCCCTGGGACAGCTCCCCCAGCCCCAGGGGACAGAGCCAGGCCCTGTCAGGAGCCAGTGCAGCCCCTGCCCAGCCGGGAGCCAGGGCTGGCTCTGGCCCTGGGCTGGCAGCAGGGCTCCCGCTCGGGGCTGCTCCTGTGCCTGGGGCCTCTGGGCACTCAGGGCGGCTGCGGGAGCAGCTGCAGTGGGAGGTAAGATAAGTGGAAGATTATTTGTTCACTGTGGTATGCTCGCTTACCTTGGTTTGCATAAGAATGTACTGGTGTGTCTTTGAAATGCTTATTTGCTTACAAAGTGATAAGGAGGTTGAGATTAGAGTCCTGGGTGTGTATGTATCTGGTCTGCTTGCTGTATCTCAAAAGAAGAGACTTAGAAGCTATCACAACGACCAGACTCAGACTACATCTGGAGAGTCACGCCTGCAAGGAGAAGGGGGGGGGATAAAAGGAAGGTTGGGACAGAACATTTTTGCGCGCCGTTGGTGGAGCAGGAGACTCCCCGGCCGCCCAGCGCTGTGCTTTGCCTGCCTTACTCGCTTGCTATTTTAAATAAAATTGCTTTATTGAATTAAGACACTTCAAATTGTCGTGTCACAATTTATAACAGCCACGGTCAATCACAGAAGGCTCCTGTGCCCCTGTCCCACCACAGCCTGTGCCTGGGCCAGGCTCCTGTGTGCTCAGAACCCAAACCTCCTGACCCATTCTCAGTTTTTAGAGAAGGGCAGAGTGGTAAGCGACATTCCATCTCCTCTGCTGAAGCACAGCCCAGCAGCCTCCTCAGCAGCTGCAAGGGCGGGATGCCCGTGTGCCTGGTTTCCTGGCTCCCCGGCAGACCAGGGGTTAAACGTTGGGTGTCTCCTGCATTGTCCCCGGAAAGAGCCCATCTCTGCACCGAGCTACCTTTTTTCATTTGTAAATTAGGTCTTTCTTTCTCTTCCAGCTGTGGTTTCTCCAGCCCCGGCTGCAGACACTGGTCATATAAAACTTTAAGAATCTTTTTCTACAAGCACAACTGACTTGATGTGTAATTTACATAAGCACGAATGATTCCATGACATATATTATAATGGGGCTGCGGAGATCCCCCTGCAGGTCCATAGGGATGCAGAGATCCCCTGCAGGTCCATGGGGAGGCAGAGATCCCCTGCAGGTCCATGGGGATGCAGAGGTCCCCTGCAGGTCCATGGGGATGCAGAGGTCCCCTGCAGGTCCATGGGGATGCAGGGATCCCCTGCAGCCCCTGGAGGAGCCGGGCTGGAGCTCAGCGATGCCTGAGAGGAGGCTGTGAGCCCGCGGGCAGAGGGGCCCCGCTGGAGCAGCCTGTCCTGGCAGGACTGAGCCCGTGGCACAGTGACCCACGCTGCAGCACTTGGAGGGGGCTGTGCCCCAGGGGATGGACTCCGCTCCGAGAAGTTCCTGGAGAAGTCTCGGCCGGGAGAGAGCGCAGGGTGCAGCAGGGAACGACTCCTGTCCCTGAGCAGAGGGAGAAGCCCCGGGGGATGAGCTGAGCATGGCCCCATTCCCTGTCTCCTGCCCTGCCGGGGGAGGAGGTGCAGCTGGGAGCAGGGAGGCGTGGGGAAAGCTGCATTTAAGCGTCTGCACTGATTTCTCCTTATCCTGCTCCGAGTCTTTGGAGTTTTCTGACAGAAATCTCTCCCCTGCCCCACTCACCCACAGGGCTTGGGGCAGGTTTCCCTTTTCGGGGGAAATCAAAGCGAAGCTCTGATGCACAAACGAGGGGCAGGAGAAGAGAGGCTCCTGTGCTTCCCGCAGAGGCGGAGGCACGGGAGGCGCAGGGCCGGGAAAGCCGTGGCGGGAGGCGCGGAGAAGTTTGTTTGTGTGGGCAGCTCAATCCCGCCTCGGGCGCAAAAGCCACGGGTTTCTGAGGTGTTAGCTGCCACTGCCTCTGGTTTTCCTTCCAATTCCTAAGGGCTTTTGACTGTTTTTACCATTTCAACACTTTCTGTGAAGAATGCTTATTTTATGATTGGCTTTTCACAAATGTTACAATGAATATTATATGTGTAATGTTAGAAAGTTATGCTGTATTAATTCTCTTAAGTAGTGTGTTAAATAGAGTTTTAGGTAACAACATAATATTAAAATAGAAACTCTGCGATGTAGGATTTTTTTACTTGCTCAAGCAAGAGATGAGATAATCAATAAACTCTTCACACAGGGATGGCGGTGACTTGGGGCACATAAAGAGTTACAACCTCCTTATCAGAAAAGACAAACATTCTTCCATCTTGTCTCCATCTTTATGGAAGCACCAGGATTAAGGGAAAGAAGTTGACAAAATCCAGAAAAGTTCCTAATTTGCAAGGAATATATGCATCATGTATGAGATACATGAATATGCAATAGGCTATTGCTTTTAAGGTTATTCCTTTGTTCACAAGGCATGCTTGTCCTGGCTTAAGTGTCCGAGAGCATCTGGACGTCTAGAATTTTTTTGGTTTTTATTGTTTTGTAATTGTCCTAACTCTAAATTTGATTACTCTAATTGTGTTACTATTTTTATAACCATTTTATTATTATTAAACGTTTAAAATTTTAAAAACCAAGTGATTAGCGTTTTTCACAACGTTCCAGGCTCCCGGGGACCCCCTTATTGGTATGTTCGACCCCGCAGGCTGCAGAGGGTTCCCCAGCTCCGGTGCCGCCCTTCTCCGCTCCCCAGCCCCGCCCCGCCGGTACCGGGCGATCCCCGGTGGCTCCGGGCTGACGATGCAGCGCCTGCCCCGGGCAGCCCAACCCCACCGCGGGAGGGTCCCACGCATCCCCGGCCCAGCGCCGGGGCTCTGCCGGCAGCCAGCACCAGGACCCCAAAATTCTGCTGTCCCGGGGCCACCGAGCGGGCACCCGGCCCTTGGCCCTGTCATAGATACATATTATAATATTGGCTTTTTGTAAACATTCCATTGGATTTTATATGTGTGGTGTTACAATAACTTTGTTATATAGTTTTTATTTCTGTTGTTCATTGATTAAGCTCAGACATACTAGTGCCATAGCTGATAGAAGCATGCTTGTGTTAAAATTCCTGCTTGGATGGGATAACATCCACTGAGCACAGGATGAGGACACCTGTACAGATCTGCCGACCATCAGCACTCACCGTCTGAAGGCAGTGTGGGCCGGGGCCAAAACTGAAGATGATGATAAAAAAGGACCAAAACCACAACCAAGGAATACACATGCCCTAAAAAGGTGGAACCGAGGAGGAGCCGTGCTGAACAGTTCTTGGAATATGTAAACTAGCTTGGGAAAAAGTTTACTATGCATAAGGGACTATGAATATGCAACCGGCTGGTGTAAGGGAAAAGGTATTCAAGGGGTATCTCCGGAGATAACCGTGTGCTCTTGGCTCAGTGCCGAGATGCACCCGGCCCTAACAACCTTTGCTCTATGGCCCTTGTCTCCTCTTGTCCTGTATTAAACTTTTTAAATGTTCCCAGGGCAGTGAAGGTGTTTTTCCCAGCCCCGAGCAGAGAGCTCTGCCCGGCGGCTCCCCGGAAAGGCGGCGGCGCTCGGCAGCGGCCCCGGCCCGCCCGGCCCGCGGGAATTCCCCGCAGCGGGACAAAATCCTGCCCCGAAGGAGCGCTCGGAACGCCGCCTGCGGCTCCTCCGTGCCCCGCAGGTGCCGCAGCTGCCCCGCTGCGGCAGGCGCGGCTCTGGAGCGGGGAGGCTCTGCGGGACCCCCGGGCTGTGCCCCCTCCCGGGCCGTGCCCCGGGGCTGATGCTCGGCCCGGGCTCTCTCGCTGTCCCGGCTCCCGCAGGCTCCCGGCGGGAGCGGCACCGCCCACCCGGCGCCGCAGGGCCGAGCCCTGCCCAGCAAAGGCTCCGTGTCCACGGCCGGGCCCTGCCGGGGCTGCGGCCGCTGCCCGGCCCGGCACAACCCGCAGCGCCCGGCGCGGCTCCCTCCAGCCGGGCACTGCGGCTCCAACGAGCCGGAATATTCAGCGCACGGAATCTCTGTCAGCGCTGCTCACATTGCAAAACCAGCTGCTGCTCAGGCAATCCCAGCTCCCACTGAAGCCTTCCACCCAAAATGCTGCCTTCAGCTCGGACACACCGGTAAGAAACCCAAGAGCAAACTGAAAGCTGATTAGAGAATCTTGCACAATCACATCCAAGAACATTTTGTTATAAAATCACACATATTAACAGAAGCTGAGAAAGTCAACAACGTTAGAAAACAAGCTTCCAACAATGGGACTCGAAGAGCTAAGAGCATGTGTTTGAATGGAATAAGCCCTCTCTGACATGTGAGCAATGCCATGGAATTTCTCAAACCGGGGAAATAGGGAGGCCTGGCAGCAGCAGCTTCACACACAGCAATGCCAGAGAACAGGGCAGGGCAAGAGGCTGACAAAACTCTAACCTCTACTTGCAATGAAGTACCTTTGTTTCCAGTTCTAATCTAGCCACTATTAATATAGAGTCCAAAAGACTAAAAATACTAGTAATAATAATAACAACTGTACCATTAATAGCAAAAAATGGAGAGAATAGAAATAATAAGAATTAATAGTGGTAATAAAAACCCTACCATACTTATACCAGGTTTGCATGGCCAGGTTTTGGTAAGGCAGGGGATCTAGGAGCAGCTTCTGTGAGAGAAGCTGTTCCTCCATGTCCCACAGAGTCAATTCCAGCTGGCTTCAGGACAGACTGGCTGCTGGACAAGGCTGGCCCTGTTAGAAATGGTGGTAACGCCTTTGGGATAAGAGATTTAAGAAAAAGAAAATGGGTGATGCTGGAGTTGTGACTGTGAGCAGGGAGGAGCAGGGTGAGGATGTGTGAGGGGAGCAGCTCTGCACACCCCCAGGGCAGGGCAGGGCAGGAGGGGCAGGAGCTGCTCCAGCTGCTGGAGCTGATTGCCCTGAGATTCCCTGGTCAGTCCCTGGGGAGGCAGCTGGGCCCTGCAGCCCATGGAGGGCACGGAGGGCAGAGATGCACCTGCAGCGCCTGGAGGAGCCCGTGCTGGAGCAGGGGGATGCCTGAGCAGAGGCTGCGACCCCATGAGAAACCTGTGCTGGAGCAGGGACCTGGCAGGGACCTGCAAACCCCTGGAGAGGAGCCCACGCTGGAGCAGGGCCCTGCCAGGACTTGTGAGCCCATGGAGGAGCGAGCCACGCTGCAGCAGCTTGTGGAGAACTGCTGTCCGTGGGATGAACTCACCGTGGAGAAGTTCATGGAGAAGTGTCTCCAGAAGGGACCCCTGGCACAGCAGGGCAACGACTCCTCCCCCCGAGCAGCAGGAGAAACAACAGGGGATGAACTGACCAGAGCCCCCATTCCCTGTCTCCCTGCACCCACTGGGGGGGGAGGTAGAGCTGGGAATGAGGGAGGAAAGGGCAGAAGGTGTTTTTAAAGCTTTGGTTTACTTCTCACTATCCTGCCCTGATCCAGATAGCAAAAATTCCATTAATATCTCCAATTTTGAAAATTTTTTGCCCATGATGGCATTTGCTGAGTGATGTGTCCCAGACCTTAGCTGTACCCATGAAGCCTTCATTCGGTTTTCTCCCTCCTGTCCATCTCTGGAGGGGAGTGAGAGAGCAGCTTTGGTGGGTGCCTGACATCCAGCCAGGGTGAACAGCCAACACTTCCTTTCCTTCCTTCATTCTTTCTTTCCAGAGGTCACTGTGAAGGCGTTGAGTGGGGCTTTGACGGAGGGAGTGAAGGTGGTGGGGAGTGGTGGGGACAGGAGCTACAGGGACATGGGACAGGCATCAGAGGGGCCTGGGCAGCTGGCAGGGGGCACGGCCTGTCCCCCTGGCCCAACAGCAGGGGACAGGGGGCACGGCCTGTCCCCCTGGCCCAGCAGCAGGGGACAGGGGGCACGGCCTGTCCCCCTGGCCCAGCAGCAGCCCCGTGCCCTGCCCAAGGCGCTCCCAGCAGGGGCTGGGCCCCAGAGGCAGGGGGAGACCCCAGTCCCGGGGCAGCGTTTCTGCCCCATCCCCTGTCCAGCCCAGCCTGCCTCGTGTGCACAGTGACCGCTGGCACGGGCTGCCCTGGACACTGTGACCTGCTGGGGACTCTGAGAGCTGCCCCGCTGTGACACTGCCCTTGGGATTGCACAGGCACCAAACAAACCCCAGCCAGCAGCGCCCCTTGTCATGTCCCAGGCACCGAAGAGCATCAGAGCCAGCCCCGCTCCTGGCGATGTCCCAGGCACCAGGGCACATCCCAGCCCCGCTCCTGGTGATGTCCCAGGCACCAGGGCACATCCCAGCCCCGCTCCTGGTGATGTCCCAGGCCCTACGAGTGTCCCAGGTGTGGGAAGAGCTCATCACACAGCTCAGCTTTGACCCAAAACCAGCAGAGGCACCATGAAGTGCAGCCCTGCGAGTGCCCCAGTGTGGGAGGAGCTCTGTGCGCTTCTCCAGCTCCATCCCCCACAGGAGGATCCATGCTGGATGATCCCCAGTGTGCCCCAGTGGGCAGAGCCCTGGTGACCCATGGTGCTGCTGATCCATGTTGGGAAGACACCCAGCTGGGGGGCTCAACATCCTCCTGGCTCCCCATGGCCTGGATTTTCTTTTCATTTCTCTTTGCCGTTTCAAAACTCTTAAAAGCAGGTAAAAATAAAGATGTTGAGCTAAGACAAGGATGGGGACATGGGGAGGGTCTTGCAGGGGATGTGGGGGATGCTGGGTTTGAGGGACTTGAGGGTTCCTGGGAGGGACCTGGGAGTTTCTCAGGGCTTTGGGCACCCCAGGCTGAGCGGCTCCAGTTGCCCTGGGAGACCCTGGTGGAGGTTCTGGGCAGCTGGTCAAGGATCCCCTGCCCTGGAACTGTCCCCATGTGCCCCATCCCAACACCTCGTCCCCCTGCAGCGGCTGCCCCATTCCTTACTCCCCTTCCATACTCCCCTGGCCCCTGCCTGTTCCCGTGTCCCCCCTGTCCCGTTCCCGTCCTGCTCCCATCCCAATCTGGACCCCATTCTTGATCCTTGGACAATATTCCCTGTCCCTGTCCCCATTCCCAGTCCTATTGCCTGTCCCCATTCCTGGTCCCTGTCCCCATTCTCTGTCTCTATCACCACTCCCAGTCCCTGTCTCCATTCCCATTCCCCATTCCCTGTCCCCATTCCCATTCCTATTCCCTGTCCCCATTCCCGGTGAGACATTAATTTTGAAGAATTAAGAATTTTAGGAAAGTTAAGATGATAGTTAAATTGGATGTTGCTGACTTATCGGAAGTAGATAAATCGGCTTTGTTCATAGTTAACAGTAGCTGGATCTTAGGTAAGATATCCAGGATCTATTAACTCATTGCTTGCCAGCTTTATGCTTGGGTAGCTGTGCTTATCATGATAAACAGAATGTGATAAACAGATTTCAGGGACACAAAAACAGTTGCAGACTTCCCATACTTTAGGGATCCATTAAGCACGGGAAAATGGCAAGGATTCATTTGTCACGTATGCATGGGAAAGGCAGAAAGGTCAGAACGAGGAAGACTTATTTTACTTCTTCATTTTGGAGACCCCTCCCCAAAATGGACCCCTGACTCATTTCAGGGAACAGAACCACATGCTTAATTGTCTTTGTGCCAATTAGCATATGAAGCAGAGCAGAGGAAGTGACAGGGATATGAATATGCATTCATATTTTGTGTATTCAAGACTTCTGCAAATAAAAAAGCTTTGTAATACCTGTGATTTTTGCAGTGTGCATTAGGGAATTATCCCACGTACTGTCCGTCTGTCTCAATAAACATACACTTTCTAACTTTAAACTCTTAGAGAGTTTTTGTCCATCTCAGTTGGATATCGATATTAGATTGATATTCATATTTCAGTAAATCATTGTCTTAAAGAAGTCCTAGTATGTGCATTAACATGTCTTTTCTTAATATTCGAGTAATTATTCTTGAATTGCTTCAAGATAAACTGGTATGATTCAAAGAAGATCCACGGGGGTACACATAGAACATCGATTTGTCATAAGCAAATTGCAGTTGCAAAGATTTTCACTGAAATTCTGCCACTTGTCATCATTTTAAAAGTGAAAAGTCAGCTTTTATTAAAGTCAATAAAAAATTTCTAATTTCTAACAAAGGGGGGAAAGTATATGGTTTGCACTAGATAAAATATAAATACAGAAAATGTCTCCCAACCGAGTTCCTTGCCCTTATCAAAACATCTCCCAATCAAGTACTTTGCCGTGAACCTGGCTGGTAAAGAAAAATATTATCAGTAAACCTAGATGAAACTTTGCATAAGTTAATAGTATTCAAAATCCATGTGCTGTTCCTATTATTATTTCTTATACAAAGAAAAAAGGGGAAAGGGGTTGGATTGAGGGTACACCCTCCTCCCCTCTGAGTCTGTTCTCATGTTTTACAATAAATCCTACAACAGTACAATGCAGCTGCCTAAAATATGGACACTGGAAACCACAGACAGCATTACAAATGATCACCTGCCTCATGGACAGTTCATAGAAGGACTTGACTTGTTTACAAATTATTTCTCATGTTTGCAAACAGTTTTTCTGTTTACAGATTGCTTTTCTGGGAGTTTGGTTTTTCTCCAAGGGATCAAGTGCTGAAAGGTTGTTTTTTAAAATTGGGTTTTTCTCTATGGGTTAAATGGGCTCAGGGTTAAATAGCTTTCTGCTTTTAGAGATAAGTTCAATTTGTAACCAAGAAGAATTATGCCTGTGGCCTGAGTTCTCCCCTAACAGTTCCTGGAGGGGAATGCTGCAGCTCCAGTGTAAATTAGATGCACGCTGTCCTCTGTCCCCATGTTTGCAAAGGGCCCTTGCAGATGGGTGACAGAGAACAATACACAGAATTTTATACAGAAAAGAAGGGTGAGGTGTTCCCATGATTGACAGGGGTCTTGACCAATCAAATATCTCCCAAAACAGAAGGCACCTCATGGGCCAGAACCTGAAGGGGCGTGGAGCTCAAACCAATGAGAGCTTCCAGGCCTGGTCTTTCAAATGCCCTGTGTAAGGGGGGGCTTGGGAAATAAAATCTCTCTGTTGCCCCATGAACTCGGGAGGAGCAGTCTTTGTCTCCTGTGCCCTCGCTGCCCCACGAGACCAAAGAGATGTTCACCGCGGCCCTCCCTGTTTGTGGCCATCCATTGCCCAGCTGAGCAGAGAGCCAGTTGTGTTTGCAGTGAGCTGCCACAGGAAGACACACAGCAGCTGGAGATTTGAACAGCAGGGCTTGGGCCAATTCTTTTTCTTTCAGAGTGCAAGAAAGATGCAAAAGCACAAGGAAACATGGCAGTGTTTCGATGGAGTCTCTTTGTCCTGTGAAGTTCAGTAGCTGTTGGTGTTTCTGTGCTGCTGCTAATCCCTTCCATGAAAAAATCATTCCGGGAAGGAGCAACAACATCTGACACGCACCAAGTGTTGCCCCCAGTTGCTCCAGGTGCTGCTACCAACAGCCCCTGTAGGATGGAGCACAGCCCCCAGTGCACACCAGCTTTGGCTGCCCTCTGGCAGAGAAGCCCTTTTGGGGCACAGGTTTCTGGGGCAGGAGACCGGTGCTGCCAGGGCTCGGGGGAACTCTGCTTGGGCGGGGACTGTGCCTCACCTGCTGCTGTCAGCGCTGCCCGGGCCCCAGGGCTCAGAGCAGCATTCCTGCCCTGGCCCACACGTTCCCGGTCTGTGTCCCACGGCCGTGCTTAGGATGGCCACCGTGTGGGACGTGTCCCGAGGAGGTCGTGCCAGCTTCTGTGGAGGCCCCGTGCCCTTCCCACCGCGGCTGCGTCGGCAGCTGCGGGGGCTCCTGCTGCTCTGAGCCCGCAGAGCAGGGCAGCATTTGCTGATGGGCTGAGCCCTTCCTAAAGATCCTGTTGGGCTGTCTGACACACCTGGGGCAAGGCATTCCTTCCACCCTGGGCCACTCTGGGGGGCTGGGGGTGGCCCCAGGGCCCTTGGTGGCAGTGCATGCAAGGGCCCTTTGTGACACGGTGCAGCATGGTCACCGTGGAATGGAACGGGACAGGGATTCCAAGGGCCCTTGGTGACACGGTGCAGCATGGTCACCGTGGAATGGAACGGGACAGGGATTCCAAGGGCCCTTGGTGACACGCTCTGGCAGAGGTGTTGGCAGTTACAAGTTACAGTTACACTCCACAGTGCTCGGTGCACACGACGAGGCAGGACGGGAGAGAGCGGTGCTGTGAGGAGCCCTTGCAGAGCCACTCTTTCCTGGCTGACCCAGAGCTTTCCCAAGGTATTACTCCTGCAGGTGAGCTCGTGGCCAGACCAGAGCACTTGGTGACCCCTGGCCTTCCCGAGGCATCTCTTCTGCAGATGCCCTCGAGGGCAGACCATGGCATTTGCTGTGCACCATCCTTGACAGGAGTCTCCTGTCCTTGTGGCTGGAGCCCCAGGACCAGAGTGCAGGTCTTGCTGTCCTGTAGCCTTGCCAAGACTTCACTCTAGCAGGTGCCCTCAAGGCATGACTGCAGCACTTGCTGACTCGGACCTTTTCCTTTTCACCTTCTGCAAGCAGCCATGAATCCAGGCAGTGACGTAGAGTGCAGACCTGCAAGCGTGCCCAAGCTGGCCTGGGGGAAGGAGGAGAAAGAAGGCCCTGGAGCTGCCCCAGCACAGCAGCCTGAAAAGCTGGAGCAGTTCCAGCCACGGCAGAAGGGTGAGTGGCAGAGCTGGGCCACAGGGCTGGTGCCTGCAGCTAGCTTGGCCCCATGCCATGCCATGCCATGCCATACCATGCCATGCCATGCCATGCCATGCCATGCCATCCCATCCCATCCCCTGGGGCCATGCCCATGAACAGGATGGAATAGGGGCCGGGCAGACACCCTACAGCCGTGCTCCGTGCCCTGGGCTGTCGCGGGGCTGTCCCTGCCTGGGCAGCGCAGGGCTGGGCTGTGTTCTCCGGCCTCTCCCGCAGCCCCTCAGCTCGGGCTGCGCTCGCTCTTTGCCAGGTGCAGCCGTGCAGCGCATACGAGAGCAGAAACGCACCCGTGGCCGATTCCGCAGAACAGCGCAGGTACCTGCAGCCATCCCCACCTGGGCTGGGCCTGCTGGCACTGCTCAGCCCAGCACTGTGCTCGGAGCACTCCATGCAGCATCCCGGGCTTTTTGCCTCTCTGCTGCAGATGGTTTGCAAATTCATGAAGAGGATTCGGGAGGAAGAGAGCAGCGCCATGGGCACTGTGCGCAGAGTCTACTCTCCCATCTTCAAAACCAAGACCAGCGCTGCCCTGCTGGATATACTTGTGGAGGAGGGTCCTTCCAGCCCAAAGCAAGTAAGCAGCCTGTGGCCTGGCTTTTCTCCTCCCAGCAATTACTTGGCCTCCCAAGCCACACCTGCTGCTCCCTGGGAGCCTTTGAGGCCATGGCAGTGTGGTGGCAAGGGAAGCACTTCTCTGGGGCAGCTGGGCACATTCCTTCCTCTGGCAGCTTTCCAAGTCTCCCCTGCCTTCTCCAGGTGCCTGCCATGGTGAGGTTCATCCACCAGTGGCTCGTGGCCAATGAGTTTCCTGAGTACAATCTGTACAGGCCCCTTCTGGATCTGACAGAGGCACAGCCCTCTGACGTGGTGATGGCTCTCCTGCGTGTGGCCCCATTGTGTGACAGGTACGGGGCCCACCTGCCCCGAGGGCTCAGGGCTCAGCAGCCCTTCCCCCTGTGCAGCCTGTGCCAGGTGTCTGACACAGAGAATTCCAGGGGCCTCTGGCTGCTCCCTTTGCCAGCCCTGGCCCCTGCCAGCCCCCAGCGTGCTGCCAGGCTTCCCCCCTGCTCCTCAGGGGCCAGTCCCCACAGGGCTGGGCTGCCTGTGTGCTGCCAGTGAGGGGCAGTGGGCAGAGGCAGGGCTGGCAGAGCAGCTCAGCTCCCCGCTGCCGCCCAGGCCATGCTGCTGAGTCCCAGACTGCTCTGAGACAGAGTTCTGACCCCACAGAGCTGCTGTGGCCATGTGGAAGAGCATCATGTGCTCGCCCAGGACTGCAGAGCCGGCCATGCTCGTGCTTCTGGATGTGCTGGGGAGTTGGCCAGAGCACAGCACGTGCACCTCCGATGGGGACCACACGGCTGTCCTTGCCCTGGCTGTGAGTTTCTGCCTTTGCTGGCCCCAAGGCCACCTCTCCAGCAGCCCTCCATCCTCCCTTCCCCATGGCGTCTCCCTGCCTCAGGCGCTGGGCTGAAACCTGGCCTTGGGGCAGCTCCAGGGCCACCAGGCCCGGTGCTCCCCATGCATCTCTCTGGGCCTCTCCCTCCTGTGCTCGGGCTCTGCCACATGAACACCTCAGCACTGAGCGCTGTCTCAGGGGGCTTTGTCCTTTGCAGGCAACCATGGTGATGTGGAAGATCCTCCAGCTGCCCTGTGTGCCACATGTAGTGACCGTGAATTTCCCCGGCCTCTTTGTGCATCTGCTCTTCCAAGTGCTCTTCAGCACTCTGGATGTGCCAGAGGAGGTCGATACCTTCTGGAAGGGATGCCAGCAGCAACATGGCCTTGCCACCAGCCCCAGCAGGTGCTCCATGCCAGTCCTCCTGTCCCTACCATGTGCCCAGGGCAGGGCCAGTGCTCCCAGCGTGACCTGGGCTTTGCTCTGTGCACAGCTTTGCAGAGCAGACCCTGAAGGCCCTGCTCTGCCGACTGCACTATGAGGATGTGGTGGTGGCCATGGAAGACAATCGTGGCTGGGACACACTGCTCTGTGCTGACACCCACCACTGTGCTGTGGGCGTGCTGGCCAGGTGAGACCCCCTGCTCCCCAGCTGTCCCCGGCATGTGTGCCCTGTGCCCAAGGTGCCCCACACAGTCCCCATGGCCGTGGGCCAGAAGGCCGTGTCACCAAGGGACGGCCAAGGAGTCTGCAAAAGGCTGGGAGAGGAGCGTGCCCAAGAGCAGCAACCTCCCAGAGGGCTCAGCTGCCCCTTGCAGGGTGGTGGAGAAAGGCCAGACCTCTGTGAGGCAGTCCTGGGAGAGGTTTGCCCCCACTGGCTCAGGGCTTTGGCTCCTGTTTCCTCCTGTCAGAGAAATGCACCGTGCATCCGAAGCTGCGTGTTCCAGGATTGCATTCCACCTGCTCGGGCTGCTCAGCAAGGACACGCCGTGCCGGGATTTGGCCGCCCTGGCATTCCTTGTGGAGGTGAGCCTGAAGGCCGGCGCTGCCTCGCTGAGCTGCCTCCCGGCTCTCTGCCCTCTCTTGGCCGCAGTGCCTGGGACGGAGCCCGCGCCCTGTGCTGCTGCCTGGGCCCGGCCCTGGGCGGTTCTGGGCTCCTGCCGGCCGCTCCCCCATCACCGGCCTGTGCCTTTCAGATCCTGGAGCACCTGAACGTGAGTGAGTGCCGTGACAGCGTCCTGCAGTTCTTGTCCAAGCACCTGCAGAGCGAGTGCAGGGGGAGGCGTCGCTTGGCACTCAGAGGCCTCGTGGCGCTCGGCACCACCAGTGTCTCGGTGAGAAGAGCGCAGGGGCTGAAGCCGTGCTGCCAGCGTGGGGCTGGGGAAGGCAGTCCCTGGGGCTTGGCTGGCCTTGGGGCACTGGGGCAGCTGCTGCCAGCTCTCCTGCCTCCTGCTGCAGCTGCCCCAGGGCTTTGGCACAGGCCTTTGGCCCCTGGGCCCTGTGGCAGCAGGATGGTGTTTCACACACTTGTGTTCCACAAGTAGATGGCCATAAGGATGTGGAGCCTCCATGAAAGGCTCGTGGAGCTCCTGCAGGAAGATGACAGCACCATGCTCAGGATGACCACGGTTCTCCTCAGGGCTTTGTTCCTCTGCAATGGTGCCCCAATAACCAGCACCCTCGCCCTGCAGCTGGCTGAGGCGCTCCTGCCACTCTTTGACAACGTAAGGCTCTGCGCCTCCAGCCACGGCCAGTGGGTGCTGCCTGCACACTTTGTGCCCTGTGCACTCACAGGCTGTGCCCAGGTGGGCCTGAAGCAGCTGACGCTGAGGTCTTTCTTCCTTCCTTTCCTACAGGAGGACAGCCAGGTGCAGTTGTGCTGCATGTTTATCTTCCGGGAGATGCTGGATTTTTTTCCAGAAGAAGAAAAAAAGGTCCTGAAGGCACACGTGCGCCAGAGCCTGCTGCCACTCTCCTTGCACTGCCATGATGAGAACCAGCGAGTGGCAGAGGTGAGGACTTGGCAGCTGCCGCTGGCCCCTGGCAGGGGCTGGGCTGGCCCTGCCCTGGCGCCTCGCAGGCTGCAGCTCCTGCTGGCCTTGGCACAGGGACAGGGTCCTGCGCCCTGGGCTGTGGGGCCATCTCCGCGTCTCTGCTGCTCTCCAGGCTTCTCAGGAAACGCTCCTTTGTGCGGCTGAGTTCCTGAAGAGGAGGGACCTTGGACAGCTGGTGAAGAACCAGAAGCTGTGGCAGTTCACCGAGTGGTTGGTAAGGAGGGCCGGGAAGCCGCAGCCCCAGCCTGGAGCAGCCCCTGAGCGCGGTGCTCGGTGTGCGGGCTGGCAGCTGTGCCCCTGCCCGCTGCTGCAGCCCGAGGCCATGCGGGCTCTGCTCCAGGCTCCTGCGGCCCCAGCCGGGTGCCCATGGAGCCCCGGCCCGGGGGGCTGCGGGGCCAACCCTTCCCTCCTGCCGCTCTCTCCAGCTGGCAGAGGACAGCAGCAGCGTGGCTGAGCACCTGCGCCGGGCCCTGCCCTACCTGCAGAGCCCACAGGAGCCCCTGCGAGAGGCGGCCGTCAGGTTCATGGGTGAGCCACGAGCCGGGCCAGGAGGGCGTGTGGGCACAGGGCTGGCGGCGCCGCTGGCAGGGAGCTGTGCCCTGGGCTGACAGGCTCTGTGTTCCCAGGGACGGCCGGGCGGCACCTGAGGGGGAGGAAGGAAGAGCTCCAGATCATCTCTGAGGGTGAGCGAGGGCAGCGGGCTGCCAGCGGGGGCTGCCGGGGGAGCTGCGAGCCCTGCCCCGGCTGCGGAGGGCTCTGCTCCCTGTGCGGACCAGGGCCGGCGTGGGCAGAGCACACAGAGCTTTCAGGGCACCTGGGGGATTCGTGGCCAGCAGCTTCGGGCTGATCCAGCTGGTCCCTGCTCCATGCTGGCCATGGCCAGAGCCGGCTGGGATGGCCCTGGCACAGAGTCCCCTCGGGTCCCCTCAGATGTGGGAACTGACCATGGCTCTGCTCCTCTCTCTTTCAGCCCTTGAAGGCATGAAAAATGACAACAGCGTCGCCATCTCAAGCCTGGCAGGTCAAGCATTGTACATCCTCCAGGAAGCAGAGAGCGCTCCATATTCCCACTTTGACAGCCTGCGTGATCGGCTCTGCAGGGCATGGGGGAGACGGCCTCGTCTGTGTGGGCTTGGCTGGCTGCGCTGCTGCAGCTCTGCAGAGAGCTGATCCCTGAGGCTCTGTCTGCAGGGGCCACCCGAGCCAGCAGGACTGTTTTGTTTCTTTAAAATTGTTCTTTTCTTTCTTTTTGTTTGTCTTTAGCGTATAAATATAGGATGTGTTGCTATAGACAGACTCCCAGGATCTTTCTTTGGCTGCCCAGGCTCTGCAGGGCCGAGGGGAAGAGGGAGAAAAGGGTTCCTGGGCTCAGGCACCTACCTAGGCATGCAGGGTTGCAGGGAAAATGGCCAGAAGCCCCTTGGCCTTTGGTGGCTCTGTTGAAGCCTTTGTGCTGCCCACAGAGCAGATGGGCAGGGGCAGGAGCTGTGGGGATCTCTGTGAGAGCGGTGCCTGGAGATGGCCACAAGCCCTGTCCCAGGCAGGAAGCGCCATCCGTGTCCTCCTGCCCGTGTGTTGCTGGCTGGATTGCTGAGGGCTCCCAGGTGCCTCTTGATGGGCTCCTCTGGAGCTCCTGTGGGGCTGTGGCGCTGCTGCCGGGCAGGTTGGCCGGGCTGGGGAGACCCTGAGGGGACGGGACCACGAAGGGATGAGGGGCTGCGGAAGCCTTGACAGGATGAGGCAGTGGGAAGGCACGGGGGGAACGTGTGAGGGAGTGGGTAACATTGGCTTGGGGAGGAAAGTGGGTTGGAGCCAAAGAGACCACTCACCCCAATGTTCATGTGGCAAAAAGAGCATGTTTATTCTCAAGCCCTTCCTTCTAAAGGGCCTTTGAAAACCCAGTCTGGATGATTTCACTGCTCTGATCTCTGTGCCCCTTCAGATTCTGGCCTGAGCAATGCCTGCAGCCTTGGGAGAGATGTGATGGGCCCGGCCCCTGTCAGTCAAACCAGGGCTGGTACATTCACCCCGTACAAGCCAGCCTGCACGGTGACACACAGCAACAGAGTGCGAGGCACAGCTCCGGGAGCTCCCCGTGAACCTCAGCTCTGGGACCACTGTCTGCCCCAAGCTTCAGGGGCTGCAGTGGGAGCCCGGCTGGGCTCTGCCCTGGGGCCATCCTGCAGGGACAGCTGCAAACAGGGAGCATTCCCTGCCACAAAGAGCCAAGGCAGGGCTGCAGGGCAGCTGCTCCAGCCCGGACTGCACTGCTGAGTGCTGTGCTCTGGGGCTGGGGCTCCCCGCACAGGGGACTGCACTGGTGTGCCAGAGGAGACACAGAAGCTGCAGCTTCATCTGAAACTGGTGCGTGGGCTGGGAAGATTGGGGAGGCTCAAGGGGATTCACAGAGCTCATCCTGCTGCAAGGATGAGGAAAAGGGAGCGGGAACTCAGCAGTGAGGAGAGCTGGGGGCTGGAGAGCAGCTCTGAATGACACTAAAATCCCACCAGACCTCTGAGACATTGCTGCTCCTCAGCCAGTGACAGGATGAGTCCCTAAGCCTGGGGCTCAGCCTTCCTCATGGCGAGGGGCACCAAGGAAGGCAACAGTGTGATGGAGACTGGAATGGGCTGGGAGCTCACTGGGGGAAAATAGGGAGCAGCTGGGGAGTAAAAGGCAGGTGGGGAAGAGAACTGGTCAGAGAAGGGCTGAGGTACAGCTTGAGCAAGCTGCAAAATGTCATTTGGGGTCATCCTAGATTGATTTAATTTCAGAAGTTATTGAACAAGTTTATTTTTTGGGTGGTGCCATGTTTTCCCTTGGAGGTGTACACTCTGCAAACTTGATCTGTGTTTCTGAAATGCTCAAGCCAGTCTGTGCTGCAGGGCACCCCATTTCTCCTTTGGCTGATTGCGGCCCGGTGCTGAGCTCCAGCAGGGCCCTGGCAGAGCCCAGAGCAGCCTCAGCACCCGCAGAGCCCGGCTGCAAGGAGAGAGACCAGAAAGCCCCGTCAGCTGAAGGCTCCTGTCCCCTTGTCCCAGCCACCCGCGGTGCCCAGGCCATGCTGGCTGTGCCAGAGCTGTGCCCAGAGCTGCCCATCACTGCTGCCTTTGGGAGCAGAGCAGGAGGGCAGGACATGTGCCCAGCCTGCAGCCAGCCACGGCACCTCCAGCCCTCAGCAGCTGCCCAGAGCAGGACGCTCCTGTGCTCGCTGCCATCTCCTCAGAACTCTGATCCCACCATCCCCAGCAGACAGGACCCACCTCATGCCATCCCCCGCTGGAAGAAAAGCTGCTCCCAAACGATGCCCTCAGCCTTCTCCAAGGGCACGGCCCATCCACGCCGCAGCTGCTCCTAAGCACGTCCTGATCCAGACTGGGCCCCATCTGGAATGCTTCCTCTAGAAAAAGAAACGTCAAATTATTGAAAATAGGTTACAGTCAAAAAGGGGAACAAGAAAAAAGGTCAAAGATCTTATCTCTGTCAGGGCCTTAAAGAAGGCCCAAACCCTGCATGCCAAGGAAAAACCCACCATGGTTGGGGAATCCCAGGCTTTCTCCCTTCCCCTGCACTGCCCCCATGGTGATCCTAAAGCAAACAAGGGCAGTGGAGCAGCCCAAGCCCTCCCTTGCCTGCAAAGCAAAGCAGCCCCTGCACAGGGTCTGGAGTCCCACCTCTGCTCCCACCATGGGGGTTTGTTTGTGTCGTGCTGGCTGCCCCACCCCAGCCCCAGCCCAGGGCACGGTGGGTGCTGGGGGCTGTTGGCAGGGCCAGGAGCCCACTCCCATTTCGTACCCACCCCAGCCCATGCCCCCAGCCCTGCCAAAAGCAGCCTGCAGCTGACTGAAGGATCAGCTGCATCCACCCCAGCAAAGGGAGAACCTTTGGTTCCCAGCCAGGCTGCGCAGTGCCCAAATCTGGGAGCATCCCCCTGTGTGTGGACTCATCTGCATATTCCCTGTGGAACCTGGCTTTGAATGAGATGTCAGAATCAAAGTCCACCATCTTCAGCATGCCAGAGACCAGGTGGAGCAAGAGGTTGTCATCCTTGGTGTTGTCCTCGCTGTCCCCAGCAGCAGCAGCCCCACCTGGGACAGCTTCTCCAGGGGCTCCTTCTCCTTCCCTGGGCTAGACCTGGCTGTCAGGGCTCTGCCCAGGGCCCCAGCCATCCATGAACCATGGCAAGCAAAACCAGGGGGATGGTGGCCCCCAGTGCTTGCCACACCAGGTCTCCAGCTCAACTCCAGCCCAAGAGCTGTGTCTTCCCTTCTGCTGTGCCCCTGCTCAGAGCTACAGGCAGGACAAAACCTGTCTGGTTGGCTTTGCCACTGAGTGCCAAGAGATGTGTGGAGCTGTTACCTGCCAGGCCCCTGGATCCAACTGTGCACATGGATCTCTCCCATCTTCTAGGGCAGAGGAACACCCTGCACCCAAGGATCATGGAAAAGCTCTTCTAAGGATGGCCTGTTCAAGGACTGCATGGACAAACCCCTCTAAATGACATCCTGGCACTCTGGTGAGAGAAACCAGCAATCACCAGTCAGCTGGAGAAGTTGCCCCCCTGCTCCCAGGCCATGCTGGGTGTGCCCAGAGCTGGGCCTAAACTTCCCCATCAATTCCATGTTTTGGAGGAGAGCAGGAGAGCAGGACATGTGTCACCTCCTCAGCAGCTGCCAGAGTGAGATGTTCACGAGGTGCTGCTGTCTCCCAGCCCTGGCTTTGCCCCTGTGCCCAGCAATGAGACTCCACCTTGAGAGAGCCGTCCTGGGAACAAGATCTGCCCCAGATATCTCCTGGCCCCTCCTGAAAGGGTGCTTCCCCATGACCAGGTGGTGCAGCAGGAGGCCCAGGGACCAGATCGTCGCTGCCTCACCATGGTAGTGTTGGTGGTGGATCCCCTCTGGTGGGCTGTAGGACAGGGTTCCTGTGGAACACAGACAGTTCATCAGGGGGATGCTGCTGCTCCCAGAGCCTGGCCCCAGCACCCCTGGGCATGCAGGGGCTGCCCCAGTGGCACACAGTGTGACCGCTGCCCTCTCGCAAGCACCTGGGACTTGTGTACAGACTCAGGGCTGGAAAAGAAGCCACTGGTGCTGGAAGAGGCAGCAGAAACCCTGGGAAGACACAACCATGACACACAAAAGAAAAACTCACCCAGTAGTGGAGAAAACCCCCTCTCCTCCTGCTTGCATGGCCCCAAAAAATGTTAATAAGCCAAGGCAAACAAGGGGAGCACAGCAGTCCAAGCCCTTCCTCACCTGCACACAAAACCGTCTGGGGCACGGGGTCAGACCCTCCTCTCTGCTACCCCCATGGGGGTTTTTGTAGGGCTGGCTGCCCCAGCTCTAGCCCCAGCCCAAGGCACAGTGGGTGCTGAAGGCTGTCAGCAGGGATGGGAGTTGGCCCCCTCACACCCCACCCAAATCAACCTGGCTCCATCATTAATCCCATCCCGGCTGCAATAGGGGAAGCCCCAGTGCTGCACCTCAGCTGGGCCATGAGATGCCCAGGAGCATCCCCTGGCAGGGCTCACCTGCAAACTGGGTGTAGGCTGTGTCTTGGAGGAAAGTGCCACAGCCAAAGTCGATCAGTGTCAGCTGCCCGGTGGCCAGGTCGAGCAGGATGTTCCCTGGTTTGATGTCCCTGTGCAGGACCCCGCAGCTGGGGCAGCGCCGCACGGCCTCCAGCACCTGGAGGAGCAGCCCCCGCGCCTCCTCCTCCGGCAGGAACCCCCGCTCCGCCAGGGAACCCGACAGGTCCTGGCACCGCTCCGGATGCTCCAGCACCAGCACAAAGCTGTCGGGGAGCTGAAGCCACTGCAGGAGCTGAATGACACCAGCACAGCCAGAGGAGACCTTGTCCAGCAGCACGATCTCCAGGGCTGCGCTGGTGCCGTGGGGCTGCGGGAGGAGCACGATGCCGTCAGTGGGGCTGATGCCGTGCCGGGGGTCGGGAACCCCTCGGCCAGCCCGGGATGCTCTGCGCCCTGCGCTGGCCCCACGCCCGCTCTCCCTCCAGGCGTCCTGGCAGCTCCCACCCTGCCGGGCCCCGGCTCAGCCCCGCCCGGCACGGCCCGGCTTCTGCCGCTGGCCCGGCTCACTCACCAGCTCGCCCCGGCGCCGGACGCGGTTCCCTGGCACCCTTTTGATGGCCACCTGCGAGCCGAGGGCAGCAGCGGGCTGAGCTCGCCGCCTGCCCCGCACAGCCCCATCCTTCTCCTCCTTCTCCTTCTCTCCCTCCTCCTCCTCCTCCTTCCCCTCCTCCGCGCCCGCCGCCGGCCCCGCCGCTCCCCGGGCGCCGTCCGAGAGCCGCGTGGCCGCGCAGCCGCCGCCGCAGCCGCCGCTGCCCGGCAGCGAACCCCACCGCGGCCGCTCCTGCCGGGCCTCCTGCGCCTTCCCTGCGGGCGGGACGCGGCTGTCAGCGCTCGGCCCGGGCCAGGAGCGGCCCCGAGCGCCGCCCGAGCGCCCCGGGCCGGCCATGCCCCGGCGTTCGCTCCCGGCATCCCAGATTCGCCAGGAAATGGGAACCCTGAGCTTGTGGAAGTGCCTGAAGGATGCCCTGTATCTCTGCAGGGACACTCGGGCTGAGACAGGAGCCGGAGCCCTCTCTGGGGAAGCCTCCTCCGAGCTGGAATTTGTGCCGTGCTGGGAGAGGAGGAGGAGGGGAGAAGGCTGGCGCTGTGTGGCAGGAGCAGGAGGTTTGGGCCGCAGGACATTCCGTCTGCGCCGCTGCCCCGCAATGGGCAGGAACGCTGTGGGGAAGACTGGGGGACACTGGAGCGCGATATGGATGGAACTGGGGGGAACTGGGAGGGCCTGGGAATGAACTCAGGTGTATTGGGAGGGACTGGGCTGTGCTGGGAGGGACTGGAGAGACACTGGGGCTGTACTGGGCTGTACTGGGGATGAACTGGGCTATGCTGGGAGGGACTGGAGGGGCACTGGGGCTGTACTGGGCTTTACTGGGGATGAACTGGGCTGGGCTGGGAGGGACTGGAGGGGCATGGCTGATGTACTGGGCTGTCCTGGGGATGAACTGGGCTGCACTGGGAGGGACTGGAGGGGAACTGGGGCTGTACTGGGCTGTACTGGTGATGTACTGGGCTATGCTGGGAGGGACAGGAGGGGTTGAATGCGCTATTCCCGCCCCCACTGCCTCCCATTGGCCGATGCTCCCGCCTATCACGATTCCAACCAATCAGTGCCAGGGATCATGGCTTTGGGGGCGGTGCCTGGCGCCTGCGCCATCTTTTCTTTTGCCTACAACTCCCGTCATGCTCTGCGGCCCCATAGAGCTCCATTAAAGCCGGGACTACAACAGCCGTCATGCCCCGCGCTCCACAGAACCTCGGTACCGCCCCCATCTGTCCCGTCAGTGTCCCCCAGACCCTCCGGGACCCCCAAGTGCCCCTCAGCGCCCATTCGGGACCCCCAAATTTTACTGGCAAAGTACAAAAGAACAAGAAACTTTGGAAAAGTGTTTAATACAAATCCAATCCAACTTAAATCACTTGTCACAGCAGTAACTTCATTCCCTCAGCCCATTTAGCCTGGAAAGCCCTAAACACTGAAGTTGATCAGGTACCCAAAACTGTTCCATATAAAGAGCATTAGAAGGAGAGGAAAGAGAGAGAGAGACAGGAAGACAGAAGCTCCACAGAAAGACACACATATGGCTCCCAGCTCCCGGGGCTCCAGTGTAGGTGAGACACAAACCCCAGGAGAAGGCAGAGTCCATACCAGGGGCTGACCTTGTGCTCCTTGGTTTTAAGCCCCTGGGCCTTCGTGGGCCTCCCCCCAGCTGGGACTTCTGATATCTCAGGTGTTCAGAGCTGGGTCAGCACTGTCCCAGCAGAGTGACTGATTGACAGCTCAGCCCAAGGTGTCTGGGGACATTGATCTCATCCAGCCTCTGACAGCGACCATGGTGACACTGGGGAACCTCATGGAGCCTCATGGAGCCATGGGTCAGTTGTGACAAGGCAGGTCCAAGGACACCCTGGTGACACTGGGGAACCTCATGGAGCCATGGGTCAGTTGTGACACTGTGGGGACCTCGTGGAATCAGAGGAGACCATTGAGAAACTCCCATGGATCCAAGGGCCCAGGGTGACACTGTGCAGCCCAGAGTGTCCCGGAGGAGCCATTGTGACACTGTGGGTCCCCATGGAACCAAGGGAACATGGGACAGGCTGATGCCTTAAGTTTTAGCTTCCATATTTTCCCAATTCTGTGCTGTATCAGTCTGTAACTCTGAACTTCATACAGAATGTCAGCAAGTTCTCTTACAGTGTAGTCAGACAAAACAATCCTTTTCCTGCCCGAGAACCATAGACACCACTGCAGCTTCAGGCCCAAAAAGTGAAAACAGCAGCGAATTGAGGAGAGCAGACTGCAAGGGTGGGGCTGCATAACCTGAAGGTGTAATTGGACAATTAACCCCAATATGGAAATGAACCAAATCTTACAAAAGTGTGAAAACACGTGACCTGGCGTCCATCCTGGGTGTACCCTCAGCCAGGCCCTTGTACTGCCCTGGTGAATCCTTTGAAGGCCTTTTTAATAAATCCCCGCTTTACTCCTGTAACACTGTCCAGCCTTTGCTCTAGGTGGCCTCTCAAGGCATCAAGGCCTGGCTGGCTGGGCCACCTGGGGGCCACCTGACAGGTCCAGCTGACCTTGGCATGTCCAGGGCTGCTGCTCATCTGCCCCTGGAGCACTGGGGCTCGGTGATCTCCTTCCTGTGGAAAGAACTGTCCTTCTCCTCCAGGTGCCCATGGCCAAAATTTGGATTCCTCTTCTTAGTTTGCTTCTATGCAAAGATTGTTCCCAGATGAAATCTGCCAGGACAGACAGACCTGGCTGGCTTGGCCACCCAGGGGCCACCTCTCATCTTCCTGTGAAACACTGGGACCCTGTGCTTTTCTTTCTTATGGGAAAAAAACACCTTTCACATCCAGGCACCCATGGCCAAAGTTGGGAATCTGCCTTCAGGATTCCCTATATCCAAGGATTTCTCCCAGGTGAAAGCTTCCAGAAGAGACAAGTCTGGCTGGCCTTGGTCTCCAAAGAGATGATTCCTATCTTCCTTTGAAACACTGGGGCTTTGTGCTTTCCTTTCTGATGAAAAGAACTCTTCTTCCTGCCCAGGTGCTGATAGCCAAAACTGAGATTCCACCTTCAAAATTCTGAATATCCAAGGATTTCCCCCAGATGAAAGGTGCCAGGAGAGACAGGTCTGGCTCTCTTGGTCTATGGTGACCACCACTCATATCCTTCCAAAACACCTGGGCTCCACGCTTCTCTTTCCTATGGGAAAAACCATCCATCTCCACCAGATGCCCATGGCCAAAGTTTGGAATCCTCCTCCAGAATTCCCTAGGTCCAAGGATTTCTCAGTGACAAAAGCTGCCAGGACAAACAGGGCTGGCTGGCTCGGCCTCCCAGGAGCCTTCTCTCTCTGCTTCTGGCCCTGCAACACTGGGGCTCTGGGCTTTCCTTCCTATGGAAAAGAACCGTCCTTCTTAACAATGAAGAAATGGCTGAAACTGGGGTTCTACCTCCCAAATTCCCTATATCCAAGGGTTGCTTTCAGACAAAAAAATACTAGAACAGAGAGGTCTGGCTGCCCTTGGCCTCTGATGGTCACCTTTCATCTGCCCCTGAAACACCAGTGTTCTGTGCTTGTCTTCCTATAGAAAAGAACCGTCCTTCTCCTCCAGGCAGCCAGGTCTGAAACTGGGATTCCACCTCTAAAATTCCCTATATCCAAGGACAAAATCTGCCAGCACCATCTGATCTGGCTGCCCTTGGCCTCTGGTGGCTGTGGCTCATCTGCCCCTGGAACGCTGGGGCTGGGTTGTTCCCTTCCTGTGGAGACCATGGTGGCACAGTGAGGACCTGGTGAAACCATGGAGTCCATTGGGACACTCTGGGGCCATGGTGACACCGCGGGGCTCCATGGAACCCAGAGACCACCATGACTCTGTGGGGCCTTGTGGAACCGTGGAGACCATTCCGACCCTTCAGGGCCTGGTGTCACCAAGGGGGATTGTGACACCTCAGGGCCTCCTGGAAGCAGGGGACCACTGGGACACTGTGGGGCTCCATGGAATGAGGGGAACAGGGAACAGGTCTGGCTGGTTTGGCCTCCCAGGGGCCACCTGACAGGTCTGGCTGATCTTGGAATGTCAAGGGCTGCTTCTCATTTGCCCATGAACCACTGGGGCTCCGTGCTTTCCTTTTTATGGAAAAGAACTGTCCCTCTTTTCAGACATCCATGGACAAAATTGGTACTTCCCCTCAAAAATTTCCTGTATGCAAGGGTATCTGCCAGAAAAAAAACCTGCCAGCTCTGGCTGGCCTTGGCCTCTGGTGGTGGCATCTCAGTTGCCTCAGAAGCACTGGGGCTCTGTGCCTTCCCTCCTGCAGAAAAGAATTGACCCTCTTGTCCAGGGGCCATGGCAGGAACTGGAATGTGGCCACCAAAATTCCATCTATCCTAGGATTACTCCCAGACAAAAGCTGCCAGGACAGACAGTTCTGCCTGGCCTTGGCCTCTGGTGATATGAGCAGAATGTTTTCCTTTACAAACACCTTGGAGAGGGCCCAGAGATCTCCCGAGCTGGGTTTTGCAGGCCTAAAGAACATAACCCATGTATGGAGGCTGATGTGCCTGGGCTCAGCTGTGAAGAGACTGAGGACAGATCAGGAGTGGCCTGGGAGGGTTTGAAGGGTGGATTTAGAAATGGTGGAGCTTTACTCCATAGTGGGAAACAGCCAGAGAGAAAAATTATGCCAAAATGCAGCTGGGGAAGTTCAGACTGGACACATGAGGAGAGGAATTTCCCTCCCAGGGCAGGGCTGTGGTGCAGCACGTCCCCAGCAGGAGCCTGGAGCAGCCCAAGGCTTTGTGTGGCCAGGCAGGGGCAGCAGGAGGCAGAGCTGCCAGCAAAGGAAGGGCCAGCGAGGTGGGGCAGCCGGGGGTGACGACAGCCTGCAGGGACAGAAGCGCAGGGCAGGGACACCGTGGGACAGCCTGGGCTGCAGAGGGCTCAGGGATGTGCAGCAGCTGCAAGGCCCTGACAGAGCCAACCTGTGCAGCCCTTTGGCCATGGCTGCTGGCCCTGGGCCTGAGGCCACGAGGGGACAAGTGACCCTTGCAGCCCTGGGGCCTCAGTGCCTCCTTGTCCCTGCTCAGCAGCCTGGCAGGGGCTGCCCCATGGTCCTGCTCTTGGCACTGCACATCCCCACACCCCAGTGCCCATCCCGGGAAGAGCCCTGAGCAATGAGGGAGGGACAGGATCTGCCTTGCCAGGGGCTGGGGCTCAGGCCTGGGCCCTTTGCACTCCTGAAACACATCCAGGTTTGCTCAGCACCAGAGACACCTTTCCCTTGCATGTGCCCAGCTGTCATCTCTGCCTCCAGTGTTCTGCTCTGACTGGAACCTTGGTACACTTTCTGAGTCGTGTCCTCAGTGGGACCCATTAAAACTTCAAGAAACTTTGGAGTTTTAATTTAACTTTGAGTTTTTGAGAAGTTTTTTTTAAGACTCTCAGGGGCTGAGACTGATGTAGATAACACAAAAGCCCTGAGGGGGTAATTAAAGTTTTCTTATTCCAGTTGTGGAGAAAGATTTCAAAGTGCTTGTAAGAAATACACATTCCTATTTTAAAGGGTGTATTTTATTACATTTCTCTTTAGATCAGAGGCGATTGCAGCATTCTGTGATTGATATTGAGCCAGGGTCTCCCCTCAGGAGCTCGGGCCCGCTCAGAGAAGCTGTGCCCTGAGCTCTGGCCCAGCGTGGACAACCTTGCTCCACATTGCCCCAGCCCATCCTGTCTGTCCTCACTCACCTGGGCCCTGCTGTGCTCGCAGAGCTGGCTGCACCCAGCCTAAGAGGGGCTTTCCCTTTTTCTATGTTTGGAGCAATCTAAAACTCCTGAGTTTCCCCATGAAAACAGACACCTTCCTCAGGTGTGTGCCAGCCCAAGGTGCCACCAAAACCACTCCAGACCGGCTCTGGGCCAGCTGTGAGGGTGGATCATCAGCCCCAGCTGCACTGGGCACTGCAAGGGGCTGTGGCCATGGGCTCTGCACTGACCCCACTGCTGGGTTTGGCTGCCACGGCAGCCCTGAGAAATTAAACTGTCCTTGGAAACACTGGGGAGGACTGGGACATACTGGGGAACACTGGGAATGCTGTGGGTTACACTGGGACACACTGGGAGTGAAACTGGGGGTGAAACTGGGGGATACGGGAACAAACTAGGGACATTGTGGGGAAGACTGGACAATACTGCGGCATACTGTGGATGACATCGGGAGGAACTGGGAGGGCCTGGGAATGAACTGAGCTGGGTTGGGAGGGACTCGAGGGGAACTGGGGTTGTACCGGGCGGTACAGGGGATGAACTGGGCTGTACTGGGCTGTACTGGAGACGAACTGGGCTATGCTGGGAGGGACTGGAGGGGCACAGGGGCTGTACTGGGGATGAACTGTGCTGTACTGGGCTGTACTGGGGATGAACTGGGCTGTGCTGGGAGGGACTGGAGGGGCACTGGGGCTGTACTGGGCTGTACTGGAGATGAATGGGCTATGCTGGGAGGGACTGGAGGGGCACAGGGGCTGTACTGGAGACGAATGGGCTATGCTGGGAGGGTCTGGAGGGGCACAGGGGCTGTACTGGGGATGAACTGGGCTGTACTGGGAGGGACTGGAGGGGTTGAATGGCTGTTCCCGCCTCCGCCGCCTCCCATTGGCCGAGGCTCCCGCCCATCACAGCTCCCAACCAATCAGCGCCAGGGATTATGGCTTTGGGAGCGGTGCCTGGATTCTGCGCCATCTTTTCTTTTTGCCTACAACTCCCATCATGCCCCGCAGCCCAATAGAGCCCCATTGGGGCCGGGACTACAACGCCCGTCATGCCCCGCGCTCCACAGACACACCCCCCCCCCCCTCCCCCAGTATGCGCTCCCATCTGTGCCATCAGAGTCCCCCAGACCCTCCGGGATCCCCAAGTGCTCCTCAGCCCCCAGTCGGGACCCCCCAAAAGCGTTCTCGGATCCCCTGAGTGCTCCCAACCCCACAGAACCCCGGTATAACCACTTCTGGGAATTCCTCTCCTCTCATCCCCCGCGGCCCCAGAGCCCCTCAGAACACAGTTCCGCGCCTAAAATTCCTGCCGCGCCCTGCGCCCTAAGGAACCCGGTTAAATCTGCCTAAGCCCCCCACGAGTGCTCCAGAGCCCCCAAGGAGCTCAAGTCGCAACTCGGATGCCAAAGTGTCCCCCGAGGCCGTCCCGGGCCCCAAACGCCGCGTCCGAGCCACTTCCGGGACTACAGCTCCCATCATACCCCGCGGCGCACGGGCAGCGCTGTTCCAGCCGGGACGTCATCTCCCGTCATGCCCCGCGCCCCACCGAGTGCCGCTGTCGCTGTGCCTGGAACTCCCGTGATGCTCCGCGGCCCCGTTACACCGCATTGTACCCGCGCCTACAACTCCCATCAGCCCCCGCGCCCCAGCGAGCCCCGCCCGAGCCCCCCGAGTGCCCAATCAATAGCAATAGTGGTCAATGAATTAATGAAGGGAATTGTGTTACTTAGAACCAATGACCAATAATTTTTTGGTTACAAAACACATATAGAGATTTTTTTATACAAGCATTAAAATGAAATAATAAAATATCGAATAATATTTTTATGCATAAGCAAAATAATATTTTAATTGTTATTAAGCTAAAATTAATTAATTGAATTCATTTATTAAAATTTAATTAAATTTTAATTATGAAGAAAAATGCATCATTTTTAAAAAATGTTTTGGCATGTCAGTCTCAGGTGGGCAATATCTGTTGGAAAGGAGCATGTGTTAAATGGATGTGATTCATGCTGAATAAGTTGTGTCCTAGATTGCAAGGCAAGATGTATTCAATTGCCATCTGTTAGAGTTTGGTTCACTGCATTGTTTATTTTATCTTTTAATTTTCTTCCCTAATAAAGAGCTGTTATTCCTGCTCCCATATTTTTGCCTGAGAGCCCCCTTAACTTTATAGCAGTTTACAGGGAGGGGGTTTACATTTATTTTTTTCCCCATTTCAGGGGAGGCTCCTGCCTTCCTTAGCAGACTCCCGTCTTTGCAAACCAAGACAGATTTTGGCACCCAATGTGCAGCTCGAAGGCAAAGAAACAAAAAAGGGAATAACAGTTCTTGAGTAATCCAATTTTTGATTTTTGTGTGCTGCTACAGAAACCTGGCTAAGGGGCACCCTGTGCTCCAGCCTGCCCTGGTTTGGGTGACACGGAACCGTGGCTGCATTTCTCCATTTTTAAGCCCTGATCTAAACATGGCTCCTACAGCCAAGGCTGCTGTGGCTGTTCTCTGGTTTGTTTTATGGGTGAATAAGGGGAAGAATTCATGGATTTTTAACTTCCTCTGGGAAGCAGGCACATGGATTCACAGCTATCACACACTAACTGTGTGCTTTTGGGGTTACTTTAATAATGGCACCTACTGTGAGGAAATGACACCGGGGGAAATTTTCTCCCAACCCTTTAACCATCTCTTTGGGTCTGCCCCACCAGTTTGTGAAGGGCTCAGATCCACTCCAAATACCAATGATATCATACAGGGGCTGTGTTGCTGTTAGCCCTGTTCTATTTGGCACTGAGAGACAAGGGAAGATTAACCTGGATAATCACCCTGACACCCAGCCCAGAACCTGACACAGCCCCAGAGACCAGGGATGCTGCTGCCCCAGAGCCTGACCCTGCCCCACAGCCAGCCCAGATATGAACCACCCAGACTGGGTGGGGGTCTGGTGAGGGAGATGCAGGAGATGCTGAAGGAGTGCATTTCCCCAGTTGGTCAGAAGCTCTCCCCCTGCCCCAAAAAAGGAGAGTCTGATGGGGCAGCAGTGGAACCCACAAATGTTACATCTGTCCAGGTTCCAGCTGAGCCACAAAGGCAGCCACAGCCAGCAGCAGTCACTGCTGGAGGTCTGAGATGGAATCAGAGCACCCAGATAAGGGAAGGCCCTCACAACTCACAGGGGAGCCAGAGGTTGCAATCATCACCGAGTCCCTGACGTACAAAAGTCTCCGTAAGCTGCACAAGGACGTTGAACGACGGAGACGTGAGGCTTATACAACCTGACTGCTTCAAGTCTGAGACCTCATGGGTACAGGTGTGCAGCTGGATGGTGGTGAGGCAAGGAATTTGGGACCCTTGACCCAGGACTCAGGTATGAATCAGATTTTTGTAAGGGAGCCAGGGTCCCTTTCCCTCTGGGAGCGGATTTTAATGAGTGTCAGAGAGAGGTTTGTCCACAGGGTGAGAATGAAGGAGCACCAACACAGAACGTGCTGGAAAACCCTTGAGGAAGGGATCCAACAGCTGATGGAAGTGGCAGCATTGGAGGTACTCTTTGGGAGGGATGGACAGCATGATAATGACCCTGACAAGGTCAGGTGCACAGGGCAAATGCTGTGGAGTCTGGCAAGGCTGGGGCCATCTCAGTACACCACCTCCATTGCCACAATTAATGCCGATAACAGCCGAGAGACAGTGGGCTCTGCTGCCAACAGCTGAGAAATTGTGAGAGTATGATCCATGGCCCAGTGCAGGCTCATGGCTCTGCTGTGGGCAAGGAACTCAAAGAGGAGATGAGGGAGATGAGGGAGGAGGTGAGGAGGAACAGTTCCCACATTGCCCCAGTGCGAGTCACAGGCCCCAAAGTCAGAGCCCAACATTCCCCAGCCAGAGAGAGAGGGTACGCCCCACGGGCTGGCCTGAAGCTCTTTCTGCGTGACCATGGGGAAGACATGGGAAGGTGGGATGGGAAACCCATTTCTGTCCTGGCACCGCGGGCGCGTCAGCTCAAGGAGGGAAACACTGACTGAGCGAATTCCAGTAAAGTGAAGGCAGCCTCAACCTCCCATGACCGAGCTGCCAAGTATGATTTGTCAGATCACCTTTAAAATACCTCTACCATGTATGCCTAGGAAAGAAATAATAACCAGGTTTAGAGGGGCCCTGTCTCTAGCCAGGGAGAGGCACTGGAAAACTGGATCTTTTGGTCAGTGTGGGTCCAATGTCCTGGCATGTCTGAGTCACAAAAATATGAAGCCTTAGCTGATACTGGTCGTGTGCAATGTACCCTAATGCCATCAGGACACGTGGGGGCAGAACCTGTTTCCATTGCCGGGGTGACGGGGGGGATCGCAGCAATTGACCCTGGTGGGAGCTAAGGTGAGCCTGACTGGGAAGGAGCAGCAGAAACATCCATTGTGAGCAGCCCAGAGGCCCCGTGTATTCTGGGCATAGACTTCCTCCAGAACTGCTGTTACAGAGACCCAAAGGGATTCAGGTGGGCTTTTGGCATAGCTGCTGCAGAGGCAGAGGACATTAAGCAATTGAACACCTTGCCTGGACTATCAGAAAACCCATCTGCAGTAGGACTCCTGAGGGTGGAAGAGCTACGAGTGCCAATTGCCACCTCAACAGTGCACAACCGGCAGTATCAGACAAATCGAGATGCTTTGATCCCCATCCACCAAATGATCCGTGAGCTGGAGAGCCAAAGGGTGGTCAGTAAGGCCCACTCACCCTTCAACAGCCCCATTTGGCCTGTGCGAGCCCCACTTTTCTGACAGAGAATGGAGATTGACTGTGGATTTGAATGAAGTGACTCCACTGGAGTCCAAGGCAGCAAAGTGGTACACCCCTGCTGACATTGCTAAGGCGTTTTTCTCCATTCCTCTGGCAGCAGAATGCAGTCTTCAGTTTGCTTTCACCTGGTGGGGTGTGCAGTGCACCTGGAACCGACTGCCCCAGGGGTGGAAACACAGCCCCACCATCTGCCATGGACTGATCCAGGCTGCACTGGAAAAGGGTGAGGCCCCAGAACACCCACAATACATCAATGGCATCGTTGTGTGGGGGAGCACAGCGGCAGAAGTGTTTGAGAGAGGTTGGAAGATCATCCAGATACTGCTGGAAGCTTCGCCATCAAGAAGAGCAAAGTCAAGGGACCTGCCCAAGAGATCCAGTTCCTGGGAGTGAAATGTCAAGACGGAGGCGCCAGATTCCCACTGAGGTCATCAACAAGATCACAGCTATCTCCCCACCAACCAACAAGAAGGAGACACAAGCTTTCCTAGGTACCATAGATTTTTTGACAATGCACATTCCCGAGTATAGATAGACTGTGATTCCTCTCTACCTGGTCACCCACAAAAAGACCGATTTCCACTGGGGCCCTGAGCAGCAGCAAGCCTTTGCCCAGATCAAGCAGGAGATCGCTCATGCTGTAGCCCTTAGCCCAGTCGGGACAGGACCAGAGGTCAAGAATGTGCTCTACTCTGCAGCTGGGAACAATGGCTTGTCCTGGAGCCTTTGGCAGAAGGTGCCTGATGAGACTCGAGGCTGACCGCTGGGATTTTGACGTTGGAGCTACAGAGGGTCTGAAGCCAACTGCACCCCAACAGAGAAGGAAATCTTGGCTGCCTATGAAGGAGTTCAAGCCGCCTCGGAGGTGATTGGCACGGAAGCACAACTCCTCCTGGCACCCCAACTGCCGGTGCTGGGGTGGATGTTCAGAGGAAAAGTTCCTTCTACCCACCATGACACCAGAGCTCCACGGAGCAAGTGCATTGCTCTCATCATGCAGCATGCCTGTATTGGAACCCCAAATCACCCTGGGATTTTGGAAATAATTACAGACTGGACGGAAAGTGAAAAGTTTGTTCTCACTAACAAAAGAGAAGAAGGGAGAAGTGACACGGGCTGAAGAAGCTCCACCATACAACCGACTACCAGCAGAGGAAACCTGCTACACTCTTTTCACTGACGGTTCCTGTCGCATCATAGGCATGAACCGGAAGTGGAAAGCAGCCGTATGGAGCCCCACACGCCAAGTTGCACAAACTACCGAAGGAGAAGGTGGATCAAGCCAACTCGCTGAACTCAAGGCCGTTCAGCTGCCCCTGGATGTTGCTGAAAGGGAGAAGTGGCCAAAGCTCTACCTTTATACCGGATGTGGATGGTAGCCAATGCTCTGTGGGGCTGGCTGGGAAGGTAGAGAAAGGCCAACTGGCAACGTAGAGGAAAGCCAATCTGGGCTGCTGATATATGGAAAGACATTGCCTCTCGGGTGGAAAAGCTGACGGTGAAAGTCCGTCATGTAGATGCCCATGTCCCCAAAAGTCAGGCTAATGAGGAGCACCCAAACAATGAGCAGGTAGATCAGGCAGCAAGAATAGAGGTGTCAAAGACAGACTTAGATTGGCACCATAAGGGGGAGTTGTTCCTGGCTCGATGTGCTCATGATGCCTCAGGTCATCAGGGCAGAGATGCCACCTACAAGTGGGCACGAGACCGAGGGGTGGATCTAACCATGGACAGTGTTTCCCAGGTTATCCATGACTGTGAGACGTGTGCTGCCATCAAACAGGCCAAGAGAGTGAAGCCCCTATGGTATGGTGGGTGGTGGTCCAAGTACAAGTATGGGGAGGCCTGGCAGATTGACTACATCACACTGCCCCAGACACGCCAAGGCAAGCGCTACGTGCTGACCATGGTGGAAGCCACCACTGGATGGCTGGAGACCTCCCCTGTGCCTCATGCCACTGCCCGGAACAGCATCCTGGGCTTGGAAAAGCAAATCCTGTGGAGACATGGCACCCCTGAGAGAATTGAGTCTGACAACGGCACCCATTTCAAGAACGGCCTTATCAACACCTGGGCCAGAGAACACGGTATCGAATGGATATATCATATTCCCTATCATGCTCCAGCTGCCGGCAAAGTTGAACGGTGCAACGGACTCCTTAAGATTACCCTGAAAGCACTTGGTGGGGGAACATTTAGAAACTGGGAAATTTACCTGTCAAAAGCAACCTGGATGGTCAACACCCGAGGGTCCTTCAGTCGAGCTGGTCCTGCCCAGTCAGAACCCTTACACACAGTAGATGGAGATAAGGTCCCTGTAGTACATATGAAAGGTATTTGAGGGAAAACTGTTTGGATTAATCCCACCTCAGGCAAAGACCAACCCATTTGTGGGATTGTCTTTGCTCAAGGACCTGGTTACACTTGGTGGGTAATGCAGAAAGATGGGGAGACCCACTGTGTACCACAGGGAAACTTGGTCTTAAGTGAGAACTGGGTGTAAGATTTCATTGTGATGCAGATGGAAATAGAATAAGGGGTGGATAATCTGGTTTGTAAAATAAGCATGTATTCAATTTGCCATCTGTTGGAGGTTGGGCAGGTATCTTCTGTTAAGTTGAAATTTTCTTATCTCTTCCAAGAACAATGTCTCCCTCCGGGGAGATATCTTCTGTTAATGGCCACTGAATGACTCACTGCATGACTGGTAAAGTTACATCATCCCATTGTGAGATGCTTCACCCAGAGGGAGGAGCCAAGCATTCCTACCTGCAGAAACTCAGCATTTTTTGGCACATCAGGGCAGCCTCTTTGCTGGATTCCCAGAAGAGCAGCTTCTTCTCTGCTGGATCCCCAGAGGAAGACCAGGCCCATCTACTCTTTCACCAGACCTTCAGAGAAAACTACACCCTTCTACAGCATCACCTCTTCAGCAGCATTTCTTCTGCCACTCCAGGAGGAGCAGCCACCATTTAACTGGACTATTACCAACACCCTGACTCCTCAGGGTGTCAGGTTTCTGACTCTATCACTAATTGTGTTTGTACTAATTACATTTTTTTTTTTAGTTTTTTCCTAGTAAAGAACTGTTATTCCCATTCCCATATTTTTGCCGGAGAGCCTTTTAATTTTGAAATTGTAATTCGGAGGGAGGGGGTTTACCTTTTCCATTTCACAGGAGGCTCCTGCCTTCCTTCACAGACTCCTGTCTTTTCAAACCAAGACATGTCTCTGGCCAGGAACAGCCTGGTTTGGGTGCCAGAAGCGCAGGCAGGAGTTGAGGCAGGTGAAGAGGCAGTGAGCAGCTTGTGTTTGTAGAGAGCCTGGGGCTGCACCTCTGAACCTCCACCTGGAAAGGCACTTGGGGGAATACGAGCTACAGCTGGAGTGCCTGTCCTGAAAGGACATGAAGGCCTTCAACCTTGCCAGCGTTTCTTAAGGGTGTGTTGGTGTTGAGCAGAAAAGCTGCACATTTGAGTAAAGGCATTTGGAGGACAGGGGCTTGCGTCTCAAGGAAAGTGATTTCCAGGGAGCTCCCAGTGAGGCAGGTGCGAGTGTCCCCCTTTGGCTCTCTGTGCTCCTTCCAGTCCTTGAGGCCCACTGCACTTGGCAGAGGGGCAGGGCAAGGGAGAAATCTGTGAAGAGCAAGTTTGGCATCCACCTGGACCTGCAGAGACCAACCCAAGCACCTGCAGCAGCGTGTGTTACCCCCCTTTGGAGAGAGGGGTGAGGAGAAACATCTCTGTCCAGCCATGAGCCCCAAAGCTCTCTGTGGGAGCTGTGAATTAAAAGGCCTTTACACACTCACTTTTCACATCTTCCCTGTCTGCTGTGTTGCAACTCTTGGCAAGATGCATTTGCCTCCTGCTTGCTGGGAGCTGCTGTGGCCCAGGGCCAGCACAGAGCTGGGCTGGGTGGGCCAGGCAGTGTGGTGGAGAGTCTTGGCTGATCTTGGTGTGTGCCTGGCCTCACAAAAGGCTTGGAAGGTTTGCCTGCCAAGGTGTCCTGCTCACTGGCTCTCCCTGTGCATCTTGGAGAGCACAAAGTAGGCATTTCTGGCAGCTGGGCATCAGCAGGCCTTCCAATGGGGGCGTGTTGTGGAGCGAGCCCAGCTGAGATACCCTGAGAGGAGCCCAGGGCTCCTTGCTCCTCTCTGCTGGCCCGTGAGCGTCTGTCTGCTCTCGGGATGGCCCTGGCTGTGTCAGGGCTGCTGCGTGGGCACGAGACAGCCGGTCCTGTCCCGCTGGGTCCCAGCAGTGCCTGGCAGCCGTCCTGCATCCACGTCAGGATGCTGGCCAAGAGAGGCCCTGGAAGCTGAGCCAGCTGATTTGAAGCTTTTGCAGGTGCCAACAGGTCAAGGCCAACAGTGTTCCCTCAGGATACAGCATTCCTGAGGGGCTTCCCCGGAGGTGCCTGATGCCACCCACTCCTTGTGGCAGCAGTTGCTTTCCTGTGGAAGGTTCTGCCTTCCCCAAGAGCACAGAGGGAGCTGGAGAAAGAGCTTGCCAGACTGCTCTCCATCCTGTACCAGGAGCCCTGGGTGAGCGGAGTAGTCCCAGCTGAGCGCAGATGTGCCAATGGAAGAGCCGTGCCAATGGAAGGCTCGGTGGGAAGGATGATCCAGGATCCATAGGCCTGGCAGCCTGAGCTTGCTGCCGGGGAAGGCCTTGGAGCAGATCCTCCTGAGTGCCATCCCATGGCATGTCAGGGAACCAGGGGGTCTGCGGGAGGGAGGGAAACTCTGAGGAGGGATGGGGACAGCTGGGGGTCCTGGCAGGATGTTGAGGGCTTCTGTGCGGTGTTTGCAGGGTGTTGGTGTTGGAGGTGTGTTGGGGAAGGAGCTGTCTGGGAGGTGAGAGGTCTAGGCTGGAATTTGAGTCCATTTGAAGGCAGCATCTGTGGTTTGGCACAGCTTTGCTTATGGGACGCAGAAAAAATATCTGTGACGGCTTCTGTTCATGGTCCTGATTCTGCTGCAGGGAACAAGAGGGGAGAGCTGTACTTTATTGGCCACTTAGATCTCTATCCCGGGGCAGGGTTAACCATTTTGCCATCTACTCATTGTTGCCAGCAGTTTCTCCAGGTGTTCCTGCCAACAGCCCCTGCAGGCAGGAGCACAGCCCCCAGTGCACCTGGACTTTGGCTCCCTCTGGCACAGAAGCCCCCAGGTACACAGGTCTCTGGGGCAGGAGACGGCACCAGCCCTGCCAGGGCTTTGGGGGTGGCAGGTCTGCTTGGGCAGGGACTCTGCCTCACCTGCTGGTGTCAGCGCTCCCCGGGCCCCAGGGCTCAGAGCAGCATTCCTGCCCTGGCCCACAGTTACTTGTGCGTGCCACACCCACGGGTTTGGGATGGCCACGAGCCGGGACGTGTCCCGAGGAGGCCGTGCCAGCTTCTGTGGAAGGCCCTGTGCCCTTCCCAGCGCGGCTGCATCGGCAGACCTGGGGGCTCCTTCTGCTGCCCTGAGCCCGCAGAGCAGGGCAGCGTTTGCTGATGGTCTGAGCCCTTCCTAAAGATCCTGTTGGGCTGTCTCAGACACTTGAGGCCAGGGATTCCTTCCAACCTGGGCCACTTTGGGTGGGCAGGGGGCAGCCCCAGCGCAGGGGCAGTGTGTGCAAGGGCCCTTTGTGACACATGCAGCATGGAATGGAGCCCGGCGTCCAAGGGCCCTTGCTGACACGGTGCAGCATGGAATGGAGCCCGGCGTCCAAGGGCCCTTTGTGACACATGCTGACATAGGAGCTGGAAGTGGCAAGAGCACGCCACAGTGCTCGGAGCAGGCGAAGGGACAGGACGGGACAGAGCGGTGCTGTGAGGAGCCCCCGCACAGCGCGCTCGTTCCTGTCCGACCCGGAGCTTTTCTGAGGCATTATTCCTGCAGCAGACCTCGAGGCCAGACCACAGGACTCTGTGACCTGTGGCCTTCCGAGGCTTCAATTCTGAAGGTGCCCTCGAGGGCAGAGCGTGGGACTTGGTACCCCAGAGTTTTCCAAGGCATCTCTCCTGAGGGGAACCAGAAATCCAGTCAGTGACATGGGGCAGGGAGCCCTGAGAGTGCCCAAGCTGACCTGGATGGAGGAGGAAGAAGGTGACCCTGCAGCTGCCCCAGCACAGGAGACTGAAGAGGTGGTGCTGTTCCATCCACCACAGGAGGGTGAGTGGCAGAGCCAGGCTGCAAGGCCGGTGCCTTCAGCCAGCTTGGCCCAATCCCATCCCATCCCATCCCATCCCATCCCATCCCATCCCATCCCGTCACATCCCATACTCTGGTGACATGTCCATGGACAGGACGGAAGAGCGGCCCGGGCAGTGTTGCCTTCATGGGAGGCAACGGCGACCTGGTTGCAAGGAACAGCACGGCAGCCCAGTCTCCCCTGGTCCACTCGGGCTAACGACACACGCAGGACACCAATGTGGTGGACGGTCGAAAAGCCTTTATTATCTTATCTCATGGGTTTAAATAGTCTTGGGGGACTCTGCTACGTCACGGGGGGTTGGCAGGGTCTCTAGGGTTAGTCAGGAGTGGAAAACTACTGGGTTAGGTGTGGTTACATTCTTTGGGGTAATGGATAACATGTTGCAGGGTGACAGGGGGATGGGGGTCTTTCTTTCTGTCACATCCCGAAATCTTCCGTTCGCCTGTCCCTATCTACTACATCTCTCCCCTCCTTTTTATAAATAAAATGAGGTAGTTGTAGATATAGGCACTGGAGTGAGGTACAAACTTGTAACTTGGTAAGGAAAAAAGGGGTTTGGTAAACCTGAGTAATTCTCGCAAGGTGAGTTTCGAAGGCTTTTGCAACTGACTGTGTTCGCAGTTTTTGGTTTACAGCATTTGTTGCTGTCCCACGAACAGAATGTTCGCCCGTTCTAGACGGGCCTGAACAAACGAGACTAGCTTGTTTAGCAGGCATGGTCATATGGTAACAGCTAAAAGCAGTATTGCCAGTGGACCTACCAGGGCGGAAATTAAAGTGGTGAGCTAAGGTGATTGATTGAACCAGGATTCGAACTAGCTCTGCTGGGTTTCCCTGTCTCTCTTTCTCTGAGCCAGTCTATCTTGGAGTTCTGCCATGGAGTTTTTAACGACTCCTGTATGATCTGTATAAAAGCAGCATTCCTCTTTTAAAGCTGCACACAGTCCTTCTTGTTGCATGAACAAGAGGTCTAGTCCTCGCTTATTCTGTAAAATTATTTCTGAAAGCAAAGAGACTGATTTTTCTAGATAGGAGATGGATTTCTTGATCTTCTACAGGTCTTCGTTGATGGTCATTTGTAGCTGAGAGAGTCCGTGCTGTTGGGTTGCGATGGTTGAGAAACTCGTGGCTGTGCTAGCTGCTCTCAGGCCGAGCAGCATTGCGATAGTTATACCTGTGATTATTTCTCTTTTGTGGAGTTTGTCAGGTTCTTTGAAAAGGTGGTACACTTCTTTATCTGAGTGGTACAGGACCTTAGGAACAATCAGAACTTGGACACAGAAGTCGATAGAGTCATTAAATTTGGCAAGGAACACACAAGGACTCACTCCGGATCGCTGGCAAACCCACATTCTAGATGCGGATGGGACCACCTACTTATTGGTCTTGCTGTTGGGCTTGACAACTTTAGTGCAGAAGTTGCTTTTTTGCTTTGCTAAAGTTGCATTGCCAAAACATTTGCCCTGTCCTGTGATTTGACTCAGGGTGATTCTTCTGCAGGGAGTGTCCCATCTGCACTGGTGGGGGGCATCGGCTGTGGAGTAACTGAAGGGGGTGTTTAAAGCAATGCCTTTGTAGAAAGGGGGTTTAACATTATAACAAAGCTAACAGGAGTTAGTCAGGTTCGGTTTGGTTTCGTTTAGGGTTAGAAAGGTAGCTTTTAGTATACGAAAGTTTGGGTTTGGATCGGACTTGGCTGTGCAGCTTATCTGGAAGGCATCTGTATGGCTAGCCGGGGTGTCGGTGACTTTTGGGGGCAAGGTTTTGGGGTGGGTTGTGTTTTTTTCTTTTTTGTATGAAGCGTTATAGCTACTAATTGGGTGCTTTTCCAAGCTCGGGACGGCTTTTTCACTGCGTTCACTGGGGGGACTTCTTTGCATTGCCAGTGTCGGGGCTACAGTGCTTGGGGAAAAATCGAGCAGTGTGCTCCTGTGTCTGCCTAAAACTGAAGCCCTATGACGTGGGGGTCCTGACTGCCATAAAGGCAGCACGTCCCCCACACCTTCGGGGGCTCTTTTCCTATTTTCATGGCCAGGGCTACCCAGGGGTCCCGTTCTGGGGCGTCTCTTGCTGACTCTGTGGCACGGGCGCTGCTTGCGGTGGTAGTGGGTACGAAGGTACCGCAGGCTGTGTTGCGAAATTTGCTGGTGAGGGTACGAAGCTGGCTGCCTCCTGTGGGGGTATGGGGTATAAGGGCACCCCGTCTCACTGGGGGTTGGCATAGATGGGCTGCCTTGCATTCGCGGCAGGAGGAGGCTGAGTACGGCCCGCACGCCCCTTCTCTCTCCTGTTTCCCTGGGGCTGGGACCTGCAGTCTTTGGTGAGGTGCGCCTTCTTCCCGCAGCCCCAACAGGCTCTTCTCGGGCGTGTTTGGGGTGGAGGCGCCGCGGCAGGCTGCCATGCCGGCTGGGGACCATTCAGCGCAGGCTATTTTTATTTCTCCCCAGTCGGTAAACTGGGCTGGTTCGTATTGTGGCTGCTTTTCGGTGCGGCTTAAAGCTTTACTCGGTTTTGTTTTAAATTGCGTTGGCTCTGTTTCCTCCGTCTCAGAGTCCCAGCTGGCTTCCGTCAGCTCTTCTGAGCTGCCGGAGCTGCTGTCGGACTCCGAGTCGGAAGTCGAATGCCAGCAAACTTCCGGGGCTCGGTGCCGTTTTGTGCGGCTCCGACCCCGCTCCTCCCCCCGGGGGTGGCACTGCTGCCGCCCCCGGGCTCGCCCTGCCTCCTGCAGGGGGGGGTTTCTCCCTTACATGGTAGTGGCTTCAGGCGCGGCTGCCAATTGGCTCCGAGCCCTCTGCCGCTCTCCTCCTCTTTCTCCCGCACACGCGCATTAGCGAAACTCCGCGCCTCTGGGCTCTTCGCGCCGAGACTGCCCGCGCCCCGCCCCTCCCCTTGGCTGCCGGTGCCATTTTCAAAGGGGTATGGAGGTGGCGTGGGTAGGATCTCCTCCAGAGCCACGGCCTCCGCGCCTCTGGCTTCCCCCGCCAGCCTTCACCAACAGAACCCCGCGCGCCGCTGCACTTCTGGCAGCGGGCCACTGACCGGTGGCGGTGGGGCGGATGGGGAAGCCGCGGATTTTTGGGAAGGTTCTGTGGGGGGATTTGGGCTCTGGTCTGGGGAGGGGGGGGGTGACGCGCTGGGCCCCCCCGGATCCCCGCTTCCGGGCGGATTACCCTCAGGGGTGGTTTGCGTTGCCGCTCCTACGCCTAGCTTGGGTGTAACTAATAAACACGTACGCGCTGCTCTCCATGTCTCCTGCTCTTCTATTGCTTTGCCTAGGGCTTTCTCGACTTTGCCCCATGCCTTAAGGCATTTGCCGCTGCCTGAGGATTTCGTGTCCTCGGCCAGCATGGCTGTGCATTTTTCCCATATTTCTGGATGCAAAACCTCCACAGGGCGTTCAATTGCCCCAAGCTCAAGCAGCCTTGCTATAGCAAGATAAAAGTCTTTGGGCTTACACTCAATTCCCCATTGCTTATGAACCTCACTTATGACCCTGGCGATGGCGTCTATGACGATCGTGGGTCCGGGGACATCTCCCCCGCCGAGAACACGGTTTCACCGGTTTGGCCGCTGCTCTTGTCCAGGTGACACCCGCTACCCGAGCGAATTTTTCTCGGGTTTCGGCACCAGATATCTTCCCTTCATGGGAGGCAACGGCGACCTGGTTGCAAGGAACAGCACGGCAGCCCAGTCTCCCCTGGTCCACTCGGGCTAACGACACACGCAGGACACCAATGTGGTGGACGGTCGAAAAGCCTTTATTATCTTATCTCATGGGTTTAAATAGTCTTGGGGGACTCTGCTACGTCACGGGGGCTTGGCAGGGTCTCTAGGGTTAGTCAGGAGTGGAAAACTACTGGGTTAGGTGTGGTTACATTCTTTGGGGTAATGGATAACATGTTGCAGGGTGAGAGGGGGATGGGGGTCTTTCTTTCTGTCACATCCCGAAATCTTCCGTTCGCCTGTTCCTATCTACTACAGGGCAGACACCCCACAGTGGCCGTGCTCCATCCACCTGGGGCATCCCGGGGCTGTCCCTGCCTGGGCAGCGCAGGGCTGGGCTGTGTTCTCCGGCCTTTCCCGCAGCCCCTCAGCTCGGGCTGCGCTCGCTCTTTGCCAGGTGCAGCCCTGGACCAGACACAAGAGCAGGAACCCGCCCTTGGCCGCTTCCACAGAACAGCGCAGGTACCTGCAGCCATCCCCACCTGCGCTGGGCCTGCTGGCACTGCTCAGCCCAGCAGCACACCTGCAGCACTCCGTGGATTCTTGCCCTTCTCCTACAGCTCGTTTGCAAATTCATCAAGAGAATTTGGCAGGATGAGACCAGCGCCATGGGCCCTGGGCTCAGAGCATACTCAGAGCTCCTGGGACATGAGACCAGTGCTGCCCTGCTGGATTTGCTTGTGCAGAGGGGTGTTTCCAGAGCAGAGCAAGTAGGCAGCTGTGGCCAGGCTTCAATTCCCCCATGAGTCACACGGCTTCCCAAGTCACAGTGCTGGCCCCTGTGAGCCTTTGAGGCCATCGCAGTGCGGTGGGAAGGGAAGCACTTCTCTGGGGACCCTGGGAACACTGCTCCCTTTGGCAGCTTTCCAAGTCTCCCTGTGCCTTCTCCAGGTGCCCGCCATGGTGAGGTACATCCACCAGTGGCTCATGGCCAATGATTCTGCTGAGCATAGGCTGGACAACGCCCTGCTGTATCTCACAGAAGCGCAGCCAAATGACGCAATAATGACACTCCTGCGTGTGGCCCCATCCTGTGACAGGTATGGGGCCCACCTGCCCAGAGGGCTCAGGGCTCCCCAGCCCATCAGCCTGCACAGCCTGTCCCAGGTGTCTGACCAACAGAGAGTCCCAGGGCCCTCTGGCTGCTCCCTTTGCCAGCCCTGGCACGTCAGCCTCGATCTTGCTACCATGCGCCCTCGCTGCCCCTCAGGGGCCTGTCCCCACAGGGCTGGGCTGTCTGACTGCTGCTGGAGAGGGGCAGTGGGAAAAGACAGAGCCGTCAGTCAACCCGGGCCCCTAGAGATGCCCAGGCCACGGTGCTGTGTCTGAGATCCCCTGAGACGGAGCTCTAACCCCGCAGAGCTGCCATGGCCATGTGGAAGAGCATCATGTGCACGCCCTGGACTGCAGAGCTGGCACAGCAGATACTCCTGGATGTGCTGGGGAGCTGGCCAGAGCACAGCACGTGCACCTCCGATGGGGACAAAAAAGGTGTCTTTGTCCTGGCTGTGAGTTTCTGCCAGTGGCCTTTGCTGGCCCCAAGGTCACCTCTCCAGCAGTTCTCCATCCTCCTTCCCCCACGGCGTCTCCCTGCCTCAGGCGCTGGGCTGAAACCTGGCCTCGGGGCAGCTCCAGGGCCACCAGGCCCGGTGCTCCCCCTGTGTCTCTCTGGGCCTCTCCCTCCCGTGCTCGGGCCCTGCCACCCGAACACCTCAGCACTGAGCGCTGTCTCAGGGGGCTTTGTCCTTTGCAGGCAACTGTGGTGATATGGAAGATCCTCCAGGAGTATTGTGTCCCAGTTATAGTGATGGTGCATTTCCCACAATTATTTTTGCATCTGCTCTTCCAAGTGTTCTTCAGCACCAAAGAGATGCCAGAGGAGGTCGATACCTTCTGGAAGGGATGCCAGGAAGAACATGGCCTTGCCACCAGCCCCAAATAGTGCTCCATCCCAGTCCTTCTGTCCCTGCCACACAGCCAGGGCAGGAGCCAGTGTTCCCAGTGTGACCCGGGCTTTGATCTGCACTCAGGTTTGCAGTGAGGACCCTGAAGTCCCTGCTGTGCCAAATGGACTATGAGGATCTGGTGGTGTCAATGAAACGCAAGCATGGCTGGGACACACTGCTCTGTGCTGACACCCACCATTATGCCGTGGGTCTGCTGGCCAGGTGAGACGCCCTTCTCCCCATTGCTCCCGGCATTTGTGCTCTGTGTCTGGGGTATCCCACTCAGTCCCCATGGCTGTGGGCCAGAGGGACGAGGGACAGCCAAGCAGACTGGGAAAGGCTGGGAGAGGAGGGTGCCCAGTAGCAGCCACATCTCCAAGGGCCCAGGTCCCCCTGCAGGGTGGGGGGTAAAGACAAGAACTGTGTCAGTCTGTCCTGGGAGGGGCTTCCCCCCCCGGCTCAGGGTCTTAGTGTCGTAGGAGCGGGCTACCAGCCGGGTAATCATTATCACTGACTCCATGTATTGCAGAAGTATGATTAATAATTAACTTTATTAGGAAACCCATTGTTCTTATAGATAGTTATGATATAGGTAGATTTAATTGGTTTTCTAGTCTAAATACTATCACCATTAGATAATTAAGAAAGCACCCTTTGGTAGACAAATCTCCGTAACATATTCCATATGTTCACAATACCAGTTGCAGCATGTTAAGATAAGAATGATTTTCATTCTTTCCTCTGATCTTCTCAGACTTTCTCAGGCGATGCCTGGGAAAGTTGTTTGTTTCTCTCTGAGGCCAGAGAGCTGCTGCCACATCTTAGTGCCATTTTCCTCCTTGCAGAGATGCGCAATGAATCCACCTGCTTGTGCAAAAGCATCTCATGATGTCTCCTTGAGTTTCTCAGCAAAGAGATTCTGTACTGGCACTTCCCTGCCCTGGCATTCCTTGTGGAGGTGAGTCTGAAGGCTGGCGCTGCCTCCCAGCTCTCTGCCCTCTCGCAGCCGCAGCTGCCTGGGACGGTGCCCACGCCCTGCGCTGCTGCCTGGTCCCCGCCCTGTGCGGTTCTGGGCTCCTGCCGGCCGGGTCCCCTGTCACTGCCCTGTGCCTTTCAGGTCCTGCATTGCCTGGACTTGAGTGCATGCAGTGACAGCATCATGGATCTCTTGTCGAGGCACTTGCTGAGTGAGCGCACAGAGATGCGCCGCCAGGTTCTGAGGGCCCTCTTCTTGCTCAGGGATAATCCCTCACTGGTAAGGAGGGGCAGCAGCTGAAGCCGTGCAGGCAGCGTGGGGCTGGGGAACGCAGTCGCTGGAACTTGGCTGGGCTTCAGGCACTGGGGCAGCCGCTCCCAGCTCTCCTGCCTCCCACTTCAGCTGCCCGAGTGCTGCGGGACAGGCCTGTGGCCTCTGGGCCCTGTGGCAGCAGGGTGGCCTTTCGCACACTTTTGTTCCAAACAGCCCAAAAGAATGTGGAGCCTGAGTGAGGTCTCACAGTGCTCACCAAGGATCCTTGGATGGTGAGAAGGGGGCAGTGGCTGAAGCTGCGCTGGGCAAAGCAGCCCCTTGGGCTGGCAGGGCTTCAGGAGCTGAGGCAGCTGCTCCCAGCTCTCCTGCCTCACCTGCCCCAGTGCTTTGGGAAAGTCCTTCGGCCTCTCTGTGATGTCATACGGACATCTCTGTGATGTCACACTGAAACTGTGAGGTCACATAGCTGTTTGTGATGTCACAGTGACAGCTATGTGATGTCACAAAGCCCTCTGTGATGTCCCACAAACATTTCTGTGATATCATACAACTTCCTGTGATGTCACACTGACATCTCTGTGATGTCACACAGCTCTCTGTGATTTCACAGGGACATCTTTCTGATGTCACAATATCTCTTGTGATGTACACAGACAACTCTGTGACGCCGCGAAGCTCTATGTGATCGCTGTGCTCTCACACATCCTCCTCTGATGTCACAGAGACATTTTTGTGATGTCACACTGACGTCTCTGTGATGTCACACAACTCTCTTTGATGTCACACAATCATCTCTGTGATGTCACACAGCTTTTTGTGAGGTCACACAGACATCTCTCTGATGTCACACAACTCTCTTTGATGTCACTCTGACATTTCTGTGATGTCACACAACTGTCTTTAATGTCACATAGCTCTCTGTGATGTCACACAGCTTTTTGTGATGTCACATGGACATCTCTGTGATGTCACACTGCTCTCTGTCATGTCACAAGGTCATCTTTGTGATGTCACACAATCTCCACTTGATGTCACAAAGACATCTGTGTTAGGTGACTCTGACATCTCTGTGATGTCACACAGCTCTCTGTGATGCCACACGGTCATCTAAGTGATGTCATACAACCTCCTATGATGTCACAATGATATCTCTATGATGTCACACTGAAACCTTTGTGACGTGGCACAGCTCTCTGTGATTTCACACTAAGCCTGTGATGTCACAAAGCTCTCTGTGAGGTTACACTGACATCTCTGTGATGTCACACAACTTCTTGTGATGTCACAGAGACATATCTGTGAGGTCACAGAGACATATATGTGACGTCACATAGCTCTCTGTGAGGTTACACTGACATCTCTGTGATGTCACACAACCTCCTGTGATGTCACACTGACATCTCTGTGATGTCAAGATGACATCTCTGTGATGTCACACTGACATCTCTGTGATGTCACACAGCTCTCTGTGATGTCACATTGACTTCCCTGTGATGTCACACACTCTGTGATGTCATAATGACATCTCTGTGATATCACACCACTCTCTGTGATGTCACATGGACACCTTTGTGATGTCACACAACCTCCTGTGATGTCACAGAGACATTTCTGTGATGTCACATGGAGATCTCTATGATGTCACAGAGCTATTTGTGATGTCACACAGATATCTGTGATGTCACATGGACATCTCTGTGATGTCACATTGACTCACTGTGATGTCACACAGCTCTCTGTGATGTCACACGGTCATCTCTGTTATGTCACACTGAGATCTCAGTGATGTCACACAACCTCCTGTGATGTCACACAGTCATCTCTGTGATGTCACACAGTATTTTGTGATGTCACACAGGCATCTCTCTGATGTCACACAACTCTCTTTGATGTCACACTGACATCTCTGTGATGTAACACTGTCATATCCGTGATGTCACACAAAATACTGTGATATCACATTGGCATCCCTTTGATGTCACACAGCTCTCTGTCATGTCATGCGGTCACATCTGTGATGTCACAGTGACATTTCTGTGATGTCACACAGCTTTTTGTGATGTCACACGGACATCTCTTTGATGTCACACAACTCTCTGTCATGTCACACTGTTCTCTGTCATGTCACAACGTCATCTTTGTGATGTCACACAAGCTCCACTTGATGTCACCTAGACATCTTTTTGATGTCACTCTGACATCCCTGTGAAGTCACACAGCTCTCTGTGATGTCACATTGACATCTCTGTGATGTCACAATGCCATGTCTGTGATGTCACACAGACAGCTGTCTGTGATGTCACACTTACATCTCTGTGATGTCATGCAAGCTCCTGTGATGTCACAGAGACATCTCTGTGATTTCACACAGCTCTCTGTGATGTGACACTGACATCTCTATGATACCATGAAGCTCTCTGTGATGTCACACGGTCATCTCTGTGATGTCACACTGACATGTCTGTGATGTGACACTGACATCACAGCCTGGAGCAGAGCCCGCGCGGCCTCGGGCTGCAGCAGCAGGCAGGGGCACAGCTGCCAGCCCGCACACCGAGCACCGCGCTCAGGGGCTGCTCCAGGCTGGGGCTGCAGCTTCCCGGCCCTCCTTACCAGGATCTTAATGAACCTCCACAGTTTCTCCTTCTTTACAGATTTTTCAAGGTCTCTCCTATTCAGAAATTTGGCCAAACAAAGCAGGGTTTCCTGAGAAGACTGGAGAGCAATAGAGACATGGAAATGTCCCCGCAGCCCAGAGCCCAGGATCATCATGCCTGTGCCAGGGCCAGGAGGAGGCTGCAGCCCGCAAGGCGCCAGGGCAGGAGGCAGCCCAGCCCCCTCCCAGGGGAACAGCAGCAGCCCAGGTGTCCTCACCTCTGCCACACACTAATTATCTTCATGGCAGTGGAAGAAGAGTGGCAGCAGGCTCTTACACACTTGTGTCATCAGGGGCTTTTTTCCTTCTGCTACAGCGGACAGCAAGGTTCGAAAGACAAACATGGAGAGCTGCTGCACGTGGATATCATCCTTTGGAACAGGAAGTAAACAAGACCTTGGCATCAGCTGATTCTGGCCCACGTTGGCGCAGGCCTGCATCTCCACAGGGCACCAAGTGTCTGGGCAGCAGCCAGTGGCCGTGGCTGAGGGCACAGAGCCTTACATGGTCAAAGAGTGGCAGGAGCACCTTAGCCAGCTGCAGGGCAATGGGACTGGGTATTGGGGTGTGATTAACCAGGAACAAATCAGTAAGTAGAACAATGGCCATCCTGACCATATCACTATCATTTTCCTGCAGGAGCTTCCCGAGGCTTTCGGTCAGGCTCCACATTCTTTTGGGCTGTTTGGAACAAAAGTGTGTTAAAGGCCACCCTGCTGCCACAATGCCCAGAGGCCAAAGGCCTGTCCCGCAGCCCTCGGGCAGCTGAAGTGGGAGGCAGGAGAGCTGGGAGCGGCTGCCCCAGTGCCTGAAGCCCAGCCAAGTTCCAGCGACTGCGTTCCCCAGCCCCACGCTGCCTGCACGGCTTCAGCTGCTGCCCCTCCTTACCAGCGAGGGATTATCCCTGAGCAAGAGGAGGGCCCTCAGAACCTGGCGGCGCATCTCTGTGCGCTCACTCAGCAAGTGCCTCGACAAGAGATCCATGATGCTGTCACTGCATGCTCTCAAGTCCAGGCAATGCAGGACCTGAAAGGCACAGGACAGTGACAGGGGACCTGGCCGGCAGGAGCCCAGAACCGCACAGGGCGGGGACCAGGCAGCAGCACAGGGCGTGGGCACCGTCCCAGGCAGCTGCGGCTACGAGAGGGCAGAGAGCTGGGAGGCAGCGCTGGCCTTCAGACTCACCTCCACAAGGAATGCCAGGGCAGGGAAGTGCCAGTACAGAATCTCTTTGCTGAGAAACTCAAGGAGACATCATGAGATGCTTTTGCACAAGCAGGTGGATTCATTGCACATCTCTCTGCAAGGAGGAAAATGGCACTAAATGTGGCAGCAGCTCTCTGGCCTCAGAGAGAAACAGACAACTTTCCCAGGCATCGCCTGAGAAAGTCTGAGAAGATCAGAGGAAAGAAAGAAAAAACATTCTTATCTTAACATGCTGAAACTGGTATTTTGAACATGTGGTATATGTTACGGAGATTTGTCTACCAAAGGGTGCTTTCTTAATTATCTAATGGTGATAGTATTTAGACTAGAAAACCAATTAAATCTACCTATATTATAACTATCTATAAGAACAATGGGTTTCCTAATAAAGTTAATTATTGATCAGACTTCTGCAATACATGGAGTCAGTGATAATGATTACCTGGCTGGGGGCCTGCTCCTACAACACTATGACCCTGAGCCAGGGTGGGGGGAAGCCCCTCCCAGGCCAGACTGACGCAGTTCTTGTCTTTACCCCCCACCCTGCAGGGGGACCTGGGCCCTTGGAGATGTGGCTGCTACTGGGCACCCTCCTCTCCCAGCCTTTCCCAGTCTGCTTGGCCGTCCCTCGTCCCTCTGGCCCACAGCCACGGGGACTGAGTGGGATACCCCAGACACAGAGCACAAATGCCGGGAGCAATGGGGAGAAGGGCGTCTCACCTGGCCAGCAGACCCACGGCATAATGGTGGGTGTCAGCACAGAGCAGCGTGTCCCAGCCACGCTTGCGTTCCATTGACACCACCACATCCTCATAGTCCATTTGGCACAGCAGGGACTTCAGGGTCCTCACTGCAAACCTGAGTGCAGAGCAAAGCCCGGGTCACACTGGGAACACTGGCTTCTGCCCTGGCTGTGTGGCAGGGACAGAAGGACTGGGATGGAGCACTATTTGGGGCTGGTGGCAAGGCCGTGTTCTTCCTGGCATCCCTTCCAGAAGGTATCGACCGCCTCTGGCATCTCTTTGGTGCTGAAGAACACTTGGAAGAGCAGATGCAAAAATAACTGTGGGAAATGCTCCATCACTATATCTGGGACACAGGGCTCCTGGAGGATCTTCCATATCACCACAGTTGCCTGCAAAGGACAAAGCCCCCTGAGACAGCACTCAGTGCTGAGGTGTCCATGTGGCAGAGCCTGAGCGTGGCAGGGAGAGGCCCGGAGAGAACAGGGGGAGCAGCGGGCCTGGTGGCCCTGGAGCTGCCCCGAGGCCAGGTTTCAGGCCAGTGCCTGAGGCAGGGAGATGCAGTGGGGGAAGGAGGATGGAGAACTGCTTGAGAGGTGGCCTTGGGGAAAGCAAAGGCAGAAACTCACAGCCAGAGTAAAGACACCTTTTTTGTCCCCATCGGAGGTGCACGTGCTGTGCTCTGGCCAGCTCCCCAGCACATCCAGGAGTATCTGCTGTGCCAGCTCTGCAGTCCAGGGCGTGCACATGATGCTCTTCCACATGGCCATGGCAGCTCTGCGGGGTTAGAGCTCCGTCTCAGGGGATCTCAGACACAGCACCGTGGCCTGGGCATCTCTAGGGGCCTGGGTTGACCGACGGCTCTGCCTTTGCCCACTGCCCCTCTCCAGCTGCACTCAGGAAGCCCAGCCCTGTGGGGACAGGCCCCTGAGGGGCAGCGAGGGCGCATGGTAGCAAGATCGGGGCTGACATGCCAGGGCTGGGAAAGGGAGCAGCCAGAGGGCCCTGGGACTCTCTGTTGGTCAGACACCTGGGACAGGCTGTGCAGGCTGATGGGCTGGGGAGCCCTGAGCCCTCTGGGCAGGTGGGCCCCATACCTGTCACACAATGGGGCCACACGCAGGAGTGTCATTATTGTGTCATTTGGCTGCGCTTCTGTGAGATACAGCAGGGCGTTGTCCAGCCTATGCTCAGCAGAATCATTGGCCATGAGCCACTGGTGGATGTACCTCACCATGGCGGGCACCTGGAGAAGGCACAGGGAGACTTGGAAAGCTGCCAAAGGGAGCAGTGTTCCCTGTGTCCCCAGAGAAGTGCTTCCCTTCCCACCGCACTGCGATGGCCTCAAAGGCTCACAGGGGCCAGCACTGTGACTTGGGAAGCCGTGTGACTCATGGGGGAATTGAAGCCTGGCCACAGCTGCCTACTTGCTCTGCTCTGGAAACACCCCTCTGCACAAGCAAATCCAGCAGGGTGGCACTGGTCTCATGTCCCAGGAGCTCTGAGTATGCTCTGAGCCCAGGGCCCATGGCGCTGGTCTCATCCTGCCAAATTCTCTTGATGAATTTGCAAACAAGCTGTAGGAGAAGGGCAAGAAGCCATGGAGTGCTGCAGGTGTGCTGCTGGGCTGAGCAGTGCCAGCAGGCCCAGCGCAGGTGGGGATGGCTGCAGGTACCTGCGCTGTTCTGTGGAAGCGGCCAAGGGCGGGTTCCTGCTCTTGTGTCTGGTCCAGGGCTGCACCTGGCAAAGAGCGAGCGCAGCCCGAGCTGAGGGGCTGCGGGAGAGGCCGGAGAACACAGCCCAGCCCTGCGCTGCCCAGGCAGGGACAGCCCCGGGATGCCCCAGGTGGATGGAGCACGGCCACTGCGGGGTGTCTGCCCTGTAGTAGATAGGGACAGGTGAACGGAAGATTTTGGGATGTGACAGAAAGAAAGACCCCCATCCCCCTCTCACCCTGCAACATGTTATCCATTACCCCAAAGAATGTAACCACACCAAACCCAGTAGTTTTCCACTCCTGACTAACCCTAGAGACCCTGCCAACCCCCCCTGACGTAGCAGAGTCCCCCAAGACTATTTAAACCCATGAGATAAGATAATAAAGGCTTTTCAACCGTCCACCACATTGGTGTCCTGCGTGTGTCGTTAGCCCGAGTGGACCAGGGGAGACTGGGCTGCCGTGCTGTTCCTTGCAACCAGGTCGCCGTTGCCTCCCATGAAGGGAAGATATCTGGTGCCGAAACCCGGGAAAAATTTGCTCGTGTAGCGGGTGTCGCCTGGACAAGAGCAGCGGCCAAACCGGTGAAACCGTGTTCTCGGCGGGGGAGACGTCCCCGGACCCACGATCGTCATAGACGCCATCGCCAGGGTCATAAGTGAGGTTCATAAGCAATGGGGAATTGAGTGTAAGCCCAAAGACTTTTATCTTGCTATAGCAAGGCTGCTTGAGCTTGGGGCAATTGAACGCCCTGTGGAGGTTTTGCATCCAGAAATATGGGAAAAATGCACAGCCATGCTGGCCGAGGACACGAAATCCTCAGGCAGCGGCAAATGCCTTAAGGCATGGGGCAAAGTCGAGAAAGCCCTAGGCAAAGCAATAGAAGAGCAAGAGACATGGAGAGCAGCGCGTACGTGTTTATTAGTTACACCCAAGCTAGGCGTAGGAGCGGCAACGCAAACCGCCCCTGAGGGTAATCCGCCCGGGAGCGGGGATCCGGGGGGGCCCAGCGCGTCACCCCCCCTCCCCGGACCAGAGCCCAAATCCCCCCACAGAACCTTCCCAAAAATCCGCGCCTTCCCCATCCGCCGCACCGCCGCCGGTCGGTGGCCCGCTGCCAGAAGTGCAGCGGCGCGCGGGGTTCTGTTGGCGAAGGCTGGCGGGGGAAGCCAGAGGCGTGGAGGCCGTGGCTCTGGAGGAGATCCTACCCACGCCACCTCCATACCCCTTTGAAAATGGCACCGGCAGCCAAGGGGAGGGGCGGGGCGCGGGCAGTCTCGGCGCGAAGAGCCCAGAGGCGCGGAGTTTTGCTAATGCGCGTGTGCGGGAGAAAGAGGAGGAGAGCGGCAGAGGGCTCGGAGCCAATTGGCAGCCGCGCCTGACGCCACTACCATGTAAGGGAGAAACCCCCCCCTGCAGGAGGCAGGGCGAGCCCGGGGGCGGCAGCAGTGCCACCCCCGGGGGGAGGAGCGGGGTCGGAGCCGCACAAAACGGCACCGAGCCCCGGAAGTTTGCTGGCATTCGACTTCCGACTCGGAGTCCGGCAGCAGCTCCGGCAGCTCAGAAGAGCTGACAGAAGCCGGCTGGTACTCTGAGACGGAGGAAACAGAGCCAACGCAATTTAAAACAAAACCGAGTAAAGCTTTAAGCCGCACCAAAAAGCAGCCACAATACGAACCAGCCCAGTTTACCGACAGGGGAGAAATAAAAATAGCCTGCACTGAATGGTCCCCAGCCGGCACGGCAGCCCGCCGCGGCGCCTCCACCCCAAACACGCCCGAGAAGAGCCTGTTGGGGCTGCGGGAAGAAGGCGCACCTCACCAAAGACTGCAGGTCCCAGCCCCAGGGAAACAGGAGAGAGAAGGGGAGTGCGGGCTGCACTCAGCCTCCTCCCGCCGCGAATGCAAGGCAGCCCATCTATGCCAACCCCCAGTGAGACGGGGTGCCCTTATACCCCATACCCCCACAGGAGGCAGCCAGCTTCGTACCCTCACCAGCAAATTTCGCAACACAGCCTGCGGTACCTTCGTACCCACTACCACCGCAAGCAGCGCCCGTGCCGCAGAGTCAGCAAGAGACGCCCCAGAACGGGACCCCTGGGTAGCCCTGGCCATGAAAATAGGAAAAGAGCCCCCGAAGGTGTGGGGGACGTGCTGCCTTTATGGCAGTCAGGACCCCCACGTCATAGGGCTTCAGTTTTAGGCAGACACAGGAGCACACTGCTCGATTTTTCCCCAAGCACTGTAGCCCCGACACTGGCAATGCAAAGAAGTCCCCCCAGTGAACGGAGTGAAAAAGCCGTCCCGAGCTTGGAAAAGCACCCAATTAGTAGCTATAACGCTTCATACAAAAAAGAAAAAAACACAACCCACCCCAAAACCTTGCCCCCAAAAGTCACCGACACCCCGGCTAGCCATACAGATGCCTTCCAGATAAGCTGCACAGCCAAGTCCGATCCAAACCCAAACTTTCGTATACTAAAAGCTACCTTTCTAACCCTAAACGAAACCAAACCGAACCTGACTAACTCCTGTTAGCTTTGTTATAATGTTAAACCCCCTTTCTACGAAGGCATTGCTTTAAACACCCCCTTCAGTTACTCCACAGCCGATGCCCCCCACCAGTGCAGATGGGACACTCCCCGCAGAAGAATCACCCTGAGTCAAATCACAGGACAGGGCAAATGTTTTGGCAATGCAACTTTAGCAAAGCAAAAAAGCAACTTCTGCACTAAAGTTGTCAAGCCCAACAGCAAGACCAATAAGTAGGTGGTCCCATCCGCATCTAGAATGTGGGTTTGCCAGCGATCCGGAGTGAGTCCTTGTGTGTTCCTTGCCAAATTTAATGACTCTATCGACTTCTGTGTCCAAGTTCTGATTGTTCCTAAGGTCCTGTACCACTCAGATAAAGAAGTGTACCACCTTTTCGAAGAACCTGACAAACTCCACAAAAGAGAAATAATCACAGGTATAACTATCGCAATGCTGCTCGGCCTGAGAGCAGCTAGCACAGCCACGAGTGTCTCAGCCATCGCAACCCAACAGCACGGACTCTCTCAGCTACAAATGACCATCAACGAAGACCTGTAGAAGATCAAGAAATCCATCTCCTATCTAGAAAAATCAGTCTCTTTGCTTTCAGAAATAATTTTACAGAATAAGCGAGGACTAGACCTCTTGTTCATGCAACAAGAAGGACTGTGTGCAGCTTTAAAAGAGGAATGCTGCTTTTATACAGATCATACAGGAGTCGTTAAAAACTCCATGGCAGAACTCCAAGATAGACTGGCTCAGAGAAAGAGAGACAGGGAAACCCAGCAGAGCTAGTTCGAATCCTGGTTCAATCAATCACCTTAGCTCACCACTTTAATTTCCGCCCTGGTAGGTCCACTGGCAATACTGCTTTTAGCTGTTACCATATGACCATGCCTGCTAAACAAGCTAGTCTCGTTTGTTCAGGCCCGTCTAGAACGGGCGAACATTCTGTTCGTGGGACAGCAACAAATGCTGTAAACCAAAAACTGCGAACACAGTCAGTTGCAAAAGCCTTCGAAACTCACCTTGCGAGAATTACTCAGGTTTACCAAACCCCTTTTTTCCTTACCAAGTTACAAGTTTGTACCTCGCTCCAGTGCCTATATCTACAACTACCTCATTTTATTTATAAAAAGGAGGGGAGAGATGTAGTAGATAGGGACAGGCGAACGGAAGATTTCGGGATGTGACAGAAAGAAAGACCCCCATCCCCCTCTCACCCTGCAACATGTTATCCATTACCCCAAAGAATGTAACCACACCAAACCCAGTAGTTTTCCACTCCTGACTAACCCAAGAGACCCTGCCAACCCCCCCTGACATAGCAGAGTCCCCCAAGACTATTTAAACCCATGAGATAAGATAATAAAGGCTTTTCGACCGTCCACCACATTGGTGTCCTGCGTGTGTCGTTAGCCCGAGTGGACCAGGGGAGACTGGGCTGCCGTGCTGTTCCTTGCAACCAGGTCGCCGTTGCCTCCCATGAAGGCAACACTGCCCGGGCCCCTCTTCCGTCCTGTCCATGGACATGTCACCAGAGTATGGGATGTGACAGGATGGGATGGGATGGGATGGGATGGGATGGGATGGGATGGGATGGGATGGGATGGGATGGGATGGGATTGGGCCAAGCTGGCTGAAGGCACCGGCCTTGCAGCCTGGCTCTGCCACTCACCCTCCTGTGGTGGATGGAACAGCACCACCTCTTCAGTCTCCTGTGCTGGGGCAGCTGCAGGGTCGCCTTCTTCCTCCTCCATCCAGGTCAGCTTGGGCACTCTCAGGGCTCCCTGCCCCATGTCACTGACTGGATTTCTGGCTACCCTCAGGAGAGATGCCTTGGAAAACTCTGGGGTACCAAGTCCCACGCTCTGCCCTCAAGGGCACCTGCAGAATTGAAGTCTCGGAAGGCCGCAGGTTACTGAGTCCTGTGGTCTGGCCTCGAGGTCAGCTGCAGGAATAATGCCTCAGAAAAGCTCCGGGTAGGGCAGGAACGAGCGCGCTGTGTGGGGACTCCTCACGGCACCGCTCTGTCCCGTCCTGTCCCTTCGCCTGCTCCGAGCATTGTGGCGTGCTCTTGCCACTTCCAGCTCCTATGTCAGCATGTGTCACAAAGGGCCCTTGGACGCCGGGCTCCATTCCATGCTGCACCGTGTCAGCAAGGGCCCTTGGACACCGGGCTCCATTCCATGCTGCATGTGTCACAAAGGGCCCTTGCACACACTGCCCCTGCGCTGGGGCTGCCCCCTGCCCACCCAAAGTGGCCCAGGTTGGAAGGAATCCCTGGCCTCAAGTGTCTGAGACAGCCCAACAGGATCTTTAGGAAGGGCTCAAACCATCAGCAAACGCTGCCCTGCTCTGCGGGCTCAGGGCAGCAGAAGGAGCCCCCAGGGCTGCCGATGCAGCCGCACTGGGAAGGGCACAGGGCCTTCCACAGAAGCTGGCACGGCCTCCTCGGGACGCATCCCGGCTCGTGGCCATCCCAAACCCGCAAGTGTGGCACAGACAAGGAACGTGTGGGCCAGGGCAGGAATGCTGCTCTGAGCCCTGGAGCCCGGGGAGCGCTGACACCAGCAGGTGAGGCAGAGTCCCTGCCCAAGCAGACCTGCCACCCCCTGAGCCCTGGCAGGGCTGGTGCTGTCTCCTGCCCCAGAGACCTGTGCCCCTGGGGGGCTTCTGTGCCAGAGGGAGCCAAAGCCCAGGGGCACTGGGGGCTGTGCTCTTGCCTGCAGGGGCTGTTGGCAGAAACACCTGGAGCAACTGCTGGCAACAATGAGTAGATGGCAAAATGGTTAACCCTGCCCCGCAATAGAGATCTAAGTGGCCAATAAAGTACAGCTCTCCCCTCTTGTTCCTTGCAGCAGAATCAGGACCATGACCAAAAGCAGTCACAGATATTCTTTCTGGGCCCTATAAGCAAAGCTGTGCCAAACCACAGATGCTGCCTTCAAACAGACTCAAATTCCAGCCTAGACCTCTCACCTCCCAGACAACTCATTCTCCAACACACCTCCAACACCAACAGCCTGCAAACACCACACAGAAGCCCTCAACATCCCGCCAGGACCCCCAGCTGTTCCTGTTCCTGTCCCTGTCCCTGTCCCTGTCCCTGTCCCTGTCCCGGTCCCTGTCCCTGTCCCTGTTCCTGTTCCTGTCCCTGTCCCGGTCCCTGTCCCTGTCCCTGTCCCGGTCCCTTTCCCACCCTCCCGCAGACCCCCTGGTTCCCTGACATGCCATGGGATGGCACTCAGGAGGATCTGCTCCAAGGCCTTCCCCGGCAGCAAGCTCAGGCTGCCAGGCCTATGGATCCTGGATCATCCTTCCCACCGAGCCTTCCATTGGCACGGCTCTTCCATTGGCACATCTGCGCTCAGCTGGGACTACTCCACTCACCCAGGCCTCCTGGTAAAGGATGGAGAGCAGTCTGGCAAGCTCTTTCTCCAGCTCCCTCTGTGCTCTTGGGGAAGGCAGAACCTTCCACAGGAAAGCAACTGCTGCCACAAGGAGTGGGTGGCATCAGGCACCTCTGGGGAAGCCCCTCAGGAATGCTGTATCCTGAGGGAACACTGTTGGCCTTGACCTGTTGGCACCTGCAAAAGCTTCAAATCAGCTTGCTCAGCTCCCAGGGCCTCTCTTGGCCAGCATCCTGACGTGGATGCAGGACGGCTGCCAGGTACTGCTGGGACCCAGCAGGACAGGACCGGCTGTCTCGTGCCCACGCAGCAGCCCTGACACAGCTAGGGCCATCCCGAGAGCAGACAGACGCTCACGGGCCAGCAGAGAGGAGCAAGGAGCCCTGGGCTCCTCTCAGGGTATCTCAGCTGGGCTCGCTCCACAACACGCCCCCATTGGAAGGCCTGCTGATGCCCAGCTGCCAGAAATGCCTACCTTGTGCTCTCCAAGATGCACAGGGAGAGCCAGTGAGCAGGACACCTTGGCAGGCAAACCTTCCAAGCCTTTTGTGAGGCCAGGCACACACCAAGATCAGCCAAGACTCTCCACCACACTGCCTGGCCCACCCAGCCCAGCTCTGTGCTGGCCCTGGGCCACAGCAGCTCCCAGCAAGCAGGAGGCAAATCTTGCCAAGAGTTGCAACACAGCAGACAGGGAAGATGTGAAAAGTGAGTGTGTAAAGGCCTTTTAATTCACAGCTCCCACAGAGAGCTTTGGGGCTCATGGCTGGACAGAGATGTTTCTCCTCACCCCTCTGTCCAAAGGGGGGTGACACACGCTGCTGCAGGTGCTTGGGTTGGTCTCTGCAGGTCCAGGTGGATGCCAAACCTGCTCTTCACAGGCTTCTTCCTTGCCCTGCCCCTCTGCCAAGTTCTCTAAAAACCCCACAGCCCTGCCTTTGCCCTGTCTTTTGGGGGTAAGAAATGGATTCTGGAGCTTTGTGAAACCAAGCTCTGTCTCGTTTGTTCCTGGCACCGCAGCTGCACGCTCCCTGGACACCATGAACTCAACTTCTGGAGGATTTGTGGGTTCTGGGGGAATTTTGGGCAATGTTCTCCATCTCTTTGCACTCCAAAAGCCAAGAGGGATGAATTTGTCACCACAAACCCACTCAATCCCACTAAAAACAACTGAATTTTAACCTATAAAGGCACAATCCCACCTCAAATTGCATGTTCTGACCTCAAAAAAACTCAATCCCACACAAAGCTCACTTGATTCCACAGCTGCCAGGGTGAGATGGGGTTGGGAGGAGATTTGGAGAAGTGGGATCCCAGTTTGGAGTGGTGGGATGTATTTGATAGCGAATAAAACTTTCAGAGTTACTGATTTATGTCCCCTTCATTTTCAGTCAGTTCTGTTTCTAGAGTGGCTCCTTCTCAGCTGATTAAATTGCTATAAAAATATTTTTTTTTTTAAATCAGCTGGCCCAAATAATCCAAAAACCAATATCCATATAAAACCACCCATCTGCAATTATATTTTTTTAAAACAACTTTAATTTTTTTAGAGTGTTTAAGGGTGTTTTTAAAGTTTATAGTTTGGTTAAATTGTATGAGACATTATAGTGGTGTTTGGTTTCGTGTTTAGCATATTTGTAGTATGAATTGTTTTACTAAGGTGTGTTCCATTGTATGTTTAGATTGGCCGGTGCTGCGAGAGGCGCTGGACTCTGCCTGGCAACTGATGAGTCAGAGCCGTCCCGGGCGCTGATTGGCTGAAAATCGCCGGGCAGGAGCAGCGCCGAGTTCCTGCCTGGGAACTGAATCGTCATCAACGCCGCGCGCTCTGATTGGCCAGGATCTGCTTCGGGGCGGGGCCGGGAGGAACTGGGGACCCCCAGGAGCCCCCCGGGTTTGGGGGTTTCCATCCCCCCTCGGCCCCCGGGGCGGCCTTGGGGCCACCCCAACACCCCAAAATGGGGAGGGTCCCCGGAGCCGCTTGGAAGCCCCAAAAATGGGCTGGAAGCGGCAGGAGCCGCCCCAAGAAGGGATTGAAGGGTCCGGTCCGGGAATGGCTCCATCCGGATTGGGGCGGGCTGGGATTGAGGGAGGGTCCGGTCAGCGCCTGCGGAGGGGCTGGGATTGGGGAGGGGTCCGGGATTGAGGGGATGGGTCCATTTCGGGACTGGGGCAGGATCGCTCCCTGGGGGTGGGCTCCATTACTGAGTCAGGGTCTCTCCCCTTCCCGATCCCAATCCCGTTCCCTGATCCTGTTCCCGATCCCAATCCCATTCCCATTTCTCTTCCCGTTCCCGGGCCAGTTCCCGATCCCCATCTCATTCCCAACCCCATTACACTCCCACTCCCGATCCCGATCCCATTCCCGTTCCTGTTCTCGATCCCGATCCCACCGCTGTTTCCAGGGAATGGCTCCTATCCCAACCCCGACCCCAAACCCGGGGAGTCAAACACTGGAGTCAAACACCCCAAATCCCAACACTGGGAGGGGAGAGGTCAAACACCCCCAAACCCAAACTCTGGGATGTCAACCTCCCCCCTGCCCCAAACCCCAAATTTTAGGATCAAACCCCCCAAATCCCAGATCCTGGGGTGTCAAACACTCCCCAAATCCCAAACGTTGGTGTTAAACCCTCCTGACCCATAATCCTGGGGTTCAAAACATTTGGTGTGTCCAACACCCCCAATTTCCAAAGTCTGGAGTCAAATACCCCCAAATCGTGATGTGTCAAACACCCCCAGCCCCCAAAGTTTGGGGTTAAAACCCCCGATCCCCGACTCCTGGGGTTTGAAATATCTGGGTTGTCCAAACCTCCTCCTCTCCAAAGTTTGGGGTCAAACCCCTCAATTCCCAAACTTTGGGGTCAACCCCCCCCAATCCCAAACCCTGGGGTGTCAAATCCCCCTGATCTCCCCCACTTTGGGGTTAAATCCCCCAAAATCAGTTGGTCAATCCCCCCAGTTTCCAAATTTTTGGGTCTAAACCCCCAAACCCCAAATCATGGGGGTTGAAACACCTGGGCTGTCCAACCACCCTGATCCCACGTTTGGGGGTGAAACTCCCTGATCCCCAAATCATGGGAAAAAAAAAAAAAACAACAAAATCCCAAACCCTGGGGTGTCGAACTCCCCCAGTTCCCAAAGTTTGGGGTCAAAAACTCCCAAACCCCGAGGTGTCAAACCCCCCTAAACCCCAAATTTTAGGATCAATCCTCCCAGTCCCCAGAGTTTGGGGTCATGACCCCCCATATCCACTCCAACCCTGGGGGACACAGTGGGGTTTGTTTGGGGTTATTTGGGGTTTGTTTGGGGTTATTTGGGGTTTGTTTGGGGTTATTTGGGGCAGCTCCAGGTGCAATGTCTGCAGAAAGACCCTGGGTACAACACCGGGAAAAAAAGGGGAATGGGTGGGAATTGGGGGATTCAGGATGGGGAAAGATCCTGGGTGGGAAAAGGGGATTTAGGGTGGACTGGGAAGGATTTGGGATGGGAAAAGGGGATTTGGGATGGGGAAAGGGGAACGAGGTGGGGAATTGGGGTGGAAAGGGGAGATTTTGGTATTGCAAAAGGGATTTGAGAACAGACAAAGGATGTGGGGAGAAAAAAGGAGAATTTGTCATGGGAAAAGGAGGATTTAGGTTGGGAAAAGAAGGATTTAGGGTCAAAAAGACATTAGGGATTAAAAGTGATTTTGGAGTTAAAAAAAGGAGGATTTGGCATAAAAAAATGAGGATTTGGGATAGAAAAGGAGGATGTAGGACAAAAAAAGGATTTAGGATAAAAAAGGGAGGATTTGGGCTGGGCTGAGCTGAATTTACCTGGGCGAGTGGGGGCGTGCAGGGGGTTTGGGGCAGGGTCAGGACCATTTTTGGGGCAGTTTTCTGGGATTTTGGAGTATTTCTGGGGGATTTGGCAGGAGGTCAATGAGATTTGGGTGCAGTTTTATGGGATTTAGGGTGTTTAGAGGAGGTTTTGAGGGATTTTCAGGTGTTCCTATAGGATTAGGGAGCACGTTTATGGGATTTCAGGGGTTTCTACAGGATTTTGGGGCACTTTGAGGTATTTCAGGGTATTTCTATGGGATTTTTATGTGGTCTGGAGGGACTGCAGGGTGTTTCCATGGGATTTTGGGGCAGCTTGAAGGCATTTGAGGTGTTTTGGGGCAGCTTTAGGGTATTCTGGTGCAGCTTTGAAGAATTTTGGGGTGGTTTGGAGGGATTTCAGGGCATTCCTCTGAGATTACAGGGTGGTTTGGAGGGATTTGGAGTGTTTGGGGGCACATTTTGGTTATTTAGGGGTGGGTTTGAGGCAGATTTTTAGGGATTTTGGGGTATTTCAGGCCCGTTTTTTGGGGATTTGGGGTTATTTTGGTGGGGTTTGGGGTGTTCTGGGTCACTTTTTGGTGAAGGAGATCTCCATGGGTGGCTCTGGGTGATGCTGGAGCCCTGCAGGGCCTCGCGGGCGGCGCCCGCCTGCACCTTGGTGTCCAACTGCAGCGAGGCGTTGTCGCGGCGCCCGGGCAACAGCGCAGCTCCTGGAACCCCGGGAACCTGGGATGGGAACGGGGCCAGGAGAGCCCGGAACACCCGGGAACCTTCCCCAGACACCCAGGAATGTTCCCCTAGAAACCTGGGAATCTTATCCCAGAAACCCAGGAATGTTCCCCAAAAAACCCCTGAATGCTCCCCAAAAAACCTGGGAATGTTCTCCCCAAATTCAGAAATGCTCTGAATCATTCCCCCAGAATTTCAGAAATGTTCTCCAAAGAAATTCAGAAATGTTCCCCCAAAAAATCCTGGAACATTCCCATAAATAGGAATTTCTGTTCCACAGAAAATCCAGAAATATTCCTCCCCACAAAAATCCAAAACTAACCTCATTCCTCATCCAGAAACATTCCCCAAAAATACAGAAGCGTTCCCAACAATCCAGAAATTTCCCCCCCAAAAAAAATCCAGAACTTTCCTCCAAAAAATCCAGAAACATTCCCCCTCAAAAATATCCAGAAATCCCTTCCCAAAAAATCCGTAAGTCCTCACCCAAAAATTCATAAATTCCCCCCCTAAAAATCCAGACATTCACAACCAAAAATCCAGAAATTTCCTCCCTAACAATCCAGAATATCCTCCCCCCCAATCCTGGTATTTTCCTCCAAAGATCCAGAAATTCGCCCTAAAATCCCAGACATTCACCCCCAAAATCCCGATATTTTCCCAAAACATCCAGCTCCAAGCCCCCCTCAGCCTCTCACCCCCAAGCCCCAAAATCCCGCAGTGCCCAAAGCCCGGCCGGAATGCCGGAATGCCGGGATTGCCCCAGATCTCCCTGGCTGAGGAGCAGGGGGAGCATCAGCTCCTGGGGCTGCTCAGGGAGCTGGGCAGGAACAGGATGTGCTTCGGGGCTTTGCCACAGCCGGGGGACACGGGAGACAAACCCCAAAAGCTGCCCCAGAGCTGCCCAAAGTCACTCTGGATACGCAACACAAAATCTGCCCAAAATCCCAAGAGAAAACACCAAAATCCCAACAAAATCCTGAGAAAAACCACAAAATACCCCACCAAAATAATAATAATAAAAAACTCACAAAGATGCCCCAAAATCCCTCACAAAAATATCACCAAAATCCAAAAAAATCCCCAAATAAACACCCCAAATCCAACAAAAATCTCTCAAAATCCTCACAAAAATTCCCACCAAAAATACCATTAAAATCCTATAAAAATTCCACCATAGAATCCTTGAAAATGCCAGAAAATCCACACAAAATACCAGGTAAATCTCCACAAATTTCCACCCCAAAGCCCACAAAATTCACCCCAAAAATCACCCCAAGGCTCACAGAAATCCCTCAAAATCCCCCTAAATGCCACAGAAAAATCCCTCAAAAGGTCCCACTAAATTCCCATGAAAATCCCACAGAATCCACAAAGAAAAAACTGTACAAAAATGCCCCCAAAAATTCCCCAATCACACAAAATCCACACAAAAAAATCCCACCAAATCACCCAAAATATCCCACCAAAATTTCCCCAAAAACCCCCCAAAATCCACTCCAAAAATCCGTACCAAAATCCCACCAAACCCCTCCAAAATCCACAAAAAATGCCCCCAAGTCCCTTCACATCCCACCCAAAGCCCGAGGAAATGCACCCGAAAAATCCCCACAGAAACTTCCCTCAAAATCCCGGCCAAACCTCACAGAAGCAGCCCAGGAATCCCGCCCAGATCGCTGCGAGCGCCCGAATCGCCCGGAACAATCGCCGAGCCATCCCCGCCCGGCCCCGCGCTCCGGCCCCGCTCTCTGTGGGGCCGGGGCCTCTCCCCCCTTGGCTCTGCGCTGGTCCCGTTCGCGCTCCGCTCCCGCTCCCGCCCCACCAGCGCTCCCTGCCCTGGGCCGCGCTGGCCGAGCCCGGCCGGGCGCGCTGGATCCGCTGGGACGGCGCATCCCGGCCCCGGCCCCGGCCCCGCGGGGCTCCCGGGGCAGCTCCGGCCGGGATGCGGCACTGCCGCGGGGCTTTGGGCTTTCCCGGCGCTGCCCGGCGGCTCCCGGGATCTGCGGCTTCCCGGGATTCGGGGAGGCTCCAGAGGGGACCTGGGCTGGCTCCGGGGGGATTTGGGATCAGTCCGGGGGGAGCTGGGGACGGCTCGGGGGGTTTGGGGTTGTTCCCGAGGATTTTGGGGGCATCTGGGAGAGGTTCCAGAGGGGACCTGGGGCTTTCTGAGGGGTCTGGGGGAATTCAGAGGGGATCTGGGGAGGATTTGGGGCTTTCTGAGGGATCTGGGGGAATTCTCAGGGATTTGGGGCAGTTCCAAGAAGGATTTTGGGGTTTTCCAAGGGATTTTCAAGAGTTCTGAGGGATTTGGGGAGGCTCCAAAAGGGATCTGGGGCAGTTCCAAGAGCAATCAGGGACGTTTTTGAGGGATTTTGGCAAGTCCTAGAAGGAATTTGGGAAATTCCAGCAGGATTTTGGGGGAATTCAGAGGAATTTAGGCGGTTCCAACAGGGGTCTGGGGTCCTTCCCAGGGGATTCGGGGTGGATTTCTGGCTGGATTTCTGTTTCTTCCCTGGATTTCAGGCTTTTTCCTGAAATTTCCTGTTTTCCCAAGGATCTGTGGATTTTCCCCTGGATTTGGATCTCACTGTGGGGTAGAAGGGGAAGGTTTGGGAGATTCAGGGTGAATTCTGGGGGGTTCCTGGCTGGATTTGGGTGTTTCCCACAGGATTTTGGGTGGGTTCCCAACTGAATTTTGTGCTTTTTCCCCAGAATTTCAGGATTGTTCCCAAAATTTGGGTATTTTTCTGAAGATTGTGCTGTTACCACGGGTTTATCCCAGAAGGGGAAGCTCTGGGGAGTTTTAGGGTGGATTTTAGGGATAATTGAGGCTGGATTTGGGTTTTTTCCCAAGGATTTTGGAGATTTTCCCAGAATTTCAGGATTGTTCCCAAAATCTCAGGATTTCTACTCTGATTTCTCTCTCACCATGGGCTTGTGGTAGAAGGGGAAGCTTTGGGGGGCTCCTGGTTGGACTGTGGGGATATTTGAGGCTGCATTTTGAGTTTTCCCCCCAGGAATTCAGGATTTCTCCCAGAATTTCAGGATTTTTTCCCAAAATGTCAGGATTTTCCCAGGGATTTGGATCTCACCATGGACTTGTCATAGAAGGGGAAGCTTTAGGAGGTTCCTGGTTGGATTTAGGGGGTGTTCCCAATTCGATTTCAGGGATTCTTGATGGGATTTTGGGGGGAATCCCGGTTGGGTTTGGTTTTTTTCCCTCAGGATTTCGGGTTTTTTCCCTGAGAATTCCAGGATTTTCCCCAGCATTTCTGTCTCACCACAGGCTTGTCATAAAAGGGGAAGCTTTGGGGTGATCGGGTTGCATTTGGAGGGATTCCAAGCTGGATTTTGGGGATATCTGAGGCCAGAGTTTGGCGGGTTTTCCCCAGAATTCCAGTTCTTTCCCCAGTGTCAGAACTCCCCCAGTCGCTGTTTCCCCACGGGTTGGCCGCAGGAGGGGAAGCCCTGCAGGGAGCGCAGGGCGTTGGTGGCGCTGCTCATCTCCCTGAAGGTGAGGAAGGCCTGGCCCCGCAGGCCGAGACTGCGCCGCACCAAAATGTCCAAAATCTGCCCAAACGGCGAGGAAACGGCGCAGAGGGACTTCTCCAGCTCTGGGACACCCAGGGGACAGCCTGAGCCCCTGGGGACACCCAGGGACACTCTCGGACCCCCAGGACCCCCGTCCTCCTGGATCTCCTGGCTCAGCTGCTGATGGAGACGCTGGGCTGGGGCCGGGGGTCCTGCACCGCCAGGGCCGGGACCCCTCTGTGGGGACAGGGGGGCTTCAGGGGCGTCTGGGGGCTGCGACCCCTTCACCCCCTGGCACCCCTTTAGGTGCCCCCAGAGCCCCAAATCCACCCAGACCCACCTAAACCCCCCAGGTACCCTCAGATCCCCCCACTTTACCCCAAATTGACCCCAGACCCACCTGAGACCGCCCAAATCCTATCAGACCCCCCCAAATCCCCCTTACACACCTGAATCCTACCTAAACCCTGTGAAATCCCCTCAGACACCCCCAGATTCCCTCAGATCCCCTCAGAACCCCCCAGTTCCTCTCACAACCCCCCCAAAATCCCCTCAGACCCTCCAATGCCCCTCAGATCTTCCTAAACCCACCTGAGAACGCTCCAGACCCTCTCAAGCTCCCCCCTAAGCTCCCTAAACCCCCTCAGACCCACCAAAGCCCCCTCAGACCCCCGCATTGCCCCCAAACCCACCGCACACCCCCTATTTCCCGTCAATCTCCCCCAAAATCCCCAATTTCTCCCCAGACCCGCCCCAAACCCCCCCAGCTCCCCCCGGCCCCCCCTCAGCTCCTCCTCAGCCGCGCTCCCCTCACAGTTTCGCGCCTCCGCCACGCGCGCGGGCTCCCCAGCCAATAGCGGCGCGCCCCGTGCCGAACCGACCAATCAGCGCGCGGCTCCTCTCAGCAGTGCCCGCCTCCCCGCGCCGCGGCAGCCAATCAGAGGGAGCCGGGAGCGGGGTCGGGCGGGCCCTGCGGGCGGCGCTGCCAGAGCGGGGGAGGCGCTGGGAGAGGCCGGAGCTGCGGGAGCGGCTGGGGCGGCGCCGCTGGGGAGGGGGGTCCGCACAGGGGCTGGGGAGGGGCTGGGGAGGGGCTGAGGGGATCGGGGCCTTTGGGGAGGGATCCGGGGGGAGTTTTGGGAGGGGTCTGGGGGGTCCTGGAGGGGTTTTGGGAGGGGTCTGGGGGGGTCCTTGAAGGGTCCTGGGTGGGGTCTTGGGAAGGGTCTGGGGGGGTCTCAGGGGACATCCTGGGCTGGGCTCGATTGGGGTCTGGGGGCTCTCAGGGGTCCTGGGCCAACCTTGGGGGTCTCTGGGGGGGTTTGAGTTCCTGGAGGGGGTCCTGGAGAGATTTGGGGGTCCCGGGGGGTCCCAGGCCCACCCTGAGCCGGGGTCTGGGGGTTTGGGGGAGGAGCACAACAGGGGTTCCCCCTGCCCCGATTTTGGGGGTCTCCCATGGTGCCCCCTCCCCAAAAAGCTCCGAGGGCCCCTGAAGTGGCTCCTGTTCCACCGGGCGGTGCCCCTGACCCAGGACAGCCCCCAGTGAGTCTGGCGGGCTCTGGGGGGGTTTGGGGGGATTTTGATGGCGTTTTTGGGCTTTGGAGGATTTTGTTGGGAGTTTAGGGGGAATTATTGTGTTTTTGGAGAGAATTACTGGGTTTTGGGGGGGTTAAAGGATTTTTCAGGGTTTTGTGGCTTTGGGGACATTGGATTTTGAGGGATTTTTTTTAGGGATTTAGGGATGTTGTTTTTTGGAAGGTTTATTGAAGTTTTTGGGAGTTTTTTTGAATTGTAGTGGGTTTCACTGGGATTTTATTGGATTCTTTGTGGTTTTGGAGAGTTTTATTGGGATTTTGGGGTGTTTAAGAAGAATTTGGGGGGGTTTTGCAGTTGTCCCAGGGTGTGGGGAAGGGCTGAGAGGCACCAAAATCTCCTTTAAACCCCTGAAAGTCCCAATAAAACTCACAAAATCCCAATTAAATCTCACAAAAACCTCATTAGAACACCCCAGAATTCCAATAAAAGCCCACAAAATCCTAAATAAACCCCACAAATCCCCCCCCAAAATGTACTCAAAACCACAAGAAAATCCCCCCAACACCCAAAGTAATCCTTGCAACTCCCAAAAACCCCACAAAATCCCCCAAAATCCCACCACAAAAAAAAAAACCCAAAAAAACCAAAAACCAAATCCCCAAAGAATGCCATTAAATCCCCCAAAAATTCCAATAAAATGCCCAAAATTCCAGAGTTCCACAAAATATTTAGTTATTACAAAATACACACACCAGCACTGAGAGCTGCCCCCTCCACATACTCAGTTACACCAGAGCCAGGTTTTTTTTGGACAATGCCTCATTTACAATCCAATACATGTGGCTGGTCTGGAGATGGGCTGTCCCAAAAGGCGATTCTGGAACACCTGGGAGCTGATCATGCTGGTAGCGACCCAAGATTGGGATCGCTGGAGTCCTCCGGGCTGATACATCTGAATGCCACGGTTCCCATAACCTCATCAGGAAAAACTGTCCACACCTGGACCTGGATTGTTCAACCCTGGCTCAGAGAAAAGAACTTTAGGAATATGTGTGACTCTGAATAGAAAGAAAAGGCAGATGACTAAAATCCTGGCCTCGGGCAGAAAATTTCCTATAAGAACTGCCGGGTCCAGGAGGGTGGTGTGTGTGTCCAGGGGAACCTCTGCCGAGAGGCTCCTTCCTGTCACACACCCAGCGCCGAACCCGGGCTCAGCGCTGTCCTATTCCTTGTGGCTGGCTCAGAGAGAATTAATTCCTAAATAAATTATATATTATTTCATTTTTAATTTGGCTGGACTAATTTTCATTTATAAAAGGGGAAAGGGGACTGTGGGGAGAGCAGAGAACAACAAATCACAATAACATAACTCTACATCAATAAAGCTTCTCTTAAGATACACACAATATTCATCCCTTAATTGCGAGAGCCAATCATCTCATTATCTCTCTATTACAGTTTGGATGGAGACCAGAACTAATACCTTGCAAAAGGAAAAGAGGGTACAAAGGTCCCTGTGGTCCCCTGGCCTGCTACCCCAGCCAGTGGGGAAAGGAAGAGGGCAGCATGTGGCCAGGAGTTTAAAAGGAGGCTGTGTCCTCCAAAACTTTGAGAGAGAAAACCCCAGCAGCAGATGTTCCCATGGACTCTCTCCCTTTATTCAAATAAAGATGCAGGGCTCCTCTGGCTCCCTTATGGACACTGGCTTTTCACAGCCTGGTTTGTATGCACACCCGTTTCCTTGTATCAGAGTATCACCAGCCTGCAGTGACTCCCTGCCACTCTGGTCTGCAGGAGAAATGGAACTAATTTCCATTAAGGCCCTCCCAGAGGGAAGGAAGAACACACCCAGAGGAGACAAGCAACCCCTGCAGGCATCCAAACTTCCTCACCAGATGCGGAGTGAGTCGCAGAGGGGACGTAGTGGGTGCATTTCCCTCAGCCTTCTCCTAAGACTCAGCAGCCAGGGGCTTGCTCTGCACATGTGTGTTGGACAATATACCAACTTTAATTTTTTTTTTTTCATTTCTCTAGTCAGGCTTGTTATGGACAAATTCAATTGGGGAGGCTAATTATAGATAAATCAATTAACATGAATTTATTAAGCAAGCGGTATTAAGCAAAAGAAAGCGCTGGGTGGCCGGGGAGTCTCTGTTCTGCCACGGCGCACCTTCCCCCTTTGACCTTTTTGTTTTTATAGTCCCTTTTTTTTTTCTGGTTGACGTGTTTTCTCCCGATGTACTCTTCGCCGGTGGAATTGGTTGCTAGGGGGTGTTTTTTCTGCCCTTGGTGGTCATAAGGATGAAGGCTCCTCATCTTCCTTGCAGATTTTCCTTGGCCTAAAAGTTAACTTGTATATAATTAGTTACACAGTCTTCTATGCTAGTTGCATCTGCACAATTCTTAAGCAGAATACTTGCTGTTTTCCCCCATTCTCCTTCTCCCACATCTTGAGATTCCCTACTCCGTTCAGATTCTTATCTCCTTCAATGCTCGTTTTGATGAACAAAGACCTTTTTATTTATTACAATCTCTCCTTTTTCTCTTTACCAATTTGTTCATTAAAACACTTTAACTTTTGGTAGCTTAAGACCAGGATTTCATCTACTTTTGAATCTCTGGGCAATGTTTCCTACCTATCTCTAATAAGTGTTAGATGAGCTGCCTCTAATCTTCCTTTTACAATGTCTATGTATTTATTAAGAATGCAAGTTTTAAAGTTAAAGTTAGTAACAACAATATTACGGGACCTGCAATCTCCCCTATACAGAATTTCTCCTTGAGTGCCATACTCCAGAATTTTGCACCTCTCAGGGTACCATGAGACCTTTAAAAATTTATCTGGATGGGTGACAGCCTAGGCGGTTGCTATGGCTTTACAGCCATAATACTCACAGATATTCCCCAGGATAATTTCAATATCCCCCCCCAGAATTGGAACTAGGACACCAATAGGTAGCCCGGAGTTCAGGTTTACTCCATCTCCACATAGAGTTTACCAAGTCCTCATTAGTAACAAAAAAAAAAATGGGAGTTACAGTGGTGGCATTATGCTTAACAACTTTCCCTTGGTCTGTTTTGATCAGAGTCCAATTAAATGGCTGGTGTGCATAGTCCCCTTGACCAGGCCAGGTACAACATATAACTAATATGCACAGAATTTGCCAGCAAGGGTGGAGTCCAAACTGCCCCAGGGTTTGATTATCATTATCTCCCCATTCTCAGTGTTTGTTTTGACCTGTTATTGCCGGGCTCACCTTTAACCTTGGGAATTCAGTATCCTTGAGGCAGTTCTTGAAATACCTTTGAATTGTCCCAGTCTGAGGGCTCTTTCCTCCACCGCTTCTTATCCCTCTGCCTCGCTCGCCGACTCGGTTGCTCCGAGCCGCGAGGCGCACCATCTTCTCAGCAGCAAGGATATTCTTCAGGAGGACCCTTACTCTGTTTTTGCTGCCTCTTTTTGAATGATTTCCAGTTTTTGTCCTTCACTTGTGGTGAGTCACACTGAATCCCAGGTAAAGTTTTCCAGCAATTCCCTTTTATAATTTGAACAATTGGGGGAATTGGTTCATTGGAGTGGAAACAACAATTTTCAGGTCTGGCCCCTTAGTAAACACCTCCCACCACTCTTGGGATTCTCTTTGTAGGGTCCCATTCTCTTCTCCAATCCTTAGGACTGACTCTGTCAGTTCTCTTTCTAACTGATAACACCTTTACAAATACCCCTAGGAGGAGTGCCTCTGTAACTATGGACCCACCACCGTTCCTGGCAAATTTTACAAACAGAGCATACAAAAAGGTAACAATTACAATCCTTATTTGTACAATATACTCTAAATCATTAGTTATAGGATATCCATAGTCCAATATCTCACTCTACCAGCTGGTTCGTACAATTCTTACTGAGTCCATTCAGTCCATTTAAATGTGACCTTAAGGTCCCCGGGCTGGCTGGTTATTCTCCAGGGCTCTTCGGCAGCAGCAGGAATCGGTCCCTTTATTCGGCTCACATGGGTCCATCCCTCCTCGGAGGTTCTGACTGTAATTTCTGTAGTGAGTAAAACAACATAAGGGCCTTCCCAATTTGGGGTCAGTGAGGTTTCTTTCCAGGTTTTTATTAACACCTTATCACCTGGATTTATATTATGGATTGCTAGGTCTAAAGGAGGTTTTTGCACTAGTAACTCAGCTCTTCTAAGCCCTTCCCGAGCCTTCACAAGTTGCATGACATATTGGTTAATTTGTTGATTACTTATTTCAGGGTGATCTATAGGAGAATCCATGTCATAAGGCATCCCATAAAGCATTTCAAATGGAGAAATTCCAATATCAGTTCTGGGCTGAGTTCCTATATTTAACAAGGCTAAATGTAAATATTTTACCCAAGATAACTGTGTTTTATACATCAATTTAGTTAGTTGTTTCTTAATTTTCCCATTTACACTTTCCACTTTACCCAAGCTTTGTGGATGCCAGGGAGTATGATATTGCCACTTTGTTCCTAGCGTTGTAACTACTTCTTTAATTATTTTGGAGGCAAATTGTGGCCCTCTGTCTGAGTCTATTACTTCTGCTAGTTCATAGCGGGGGATTATCTCTTCTAATAGTATTTTTACTACTGTTTGTGTAGTTGCCCTGAAGGTAGGGAATGTCTCTACAAAGTGAGTCAAGTGATCTATTATCACCAATAAGTGTTTATACCTTCCTACTTTAGGCAAATCAGTAAAATTGATTTAAACGTGGGAAAACGGTCTATGTGCCAATTCCCGTCCCCCCATTTCCCACACCACTCAGGATTTCTCACACCTGGGTCTACTCCTGGGTCAGGGGTCTCTTCAGCCCCTCTAGAAATCTCAGCCCTCATTCTAGAGAGACTGCAGACTGTATAGAGAAAACTTACCAGATTAAACACCAGGAAGATGGTCTTTTTAACAGTCAGGGGAAACTGAACATTCTCTAATAGGGAGCTAAGAGATTCAGAGGAGAAGAAGGAAAGCAAAGGTTTAAAAGCCTCATCCCTTGCTACTCCTCTAACAAACTGGCTGCACAACCATGACCATGAGCCATGCATTCCTGGAACAGACCTCAGCACCTTTATAAACCCCCTGCAAGCCATGACACCCAAGCCCAGCCTGATGGGTATTCTGGTCAGTGCTCTTCTACTCCAAAAACTACGTATTAGGGACCATACCAGAGCTATTCCTGGATAAAAAAATAAACCTAGGGACCAGAGAGGGATTAAAATCTCAAAAAACCCTAGGGACCAGAGACACATGCAAGCCTTCACCCCAAGAGACTCTATGAATTCAAACAACATAACCAGTAATTGCTCCATACCAACACAAAGTAATTGGAACCAAAATATGATTACAACAGGGTTTTTTTCCACTCTCTCAAGCCACAAGTTTTGCAGAAAAATACTTGTTCTAGTTTAGGGCAAATTTTAGAGAAAACCTCTGAAAGGAGCCTGCAGAAAACAAACCCCCACAGCCCATCCCCACCCACCTGGTTCGGGAAGAATTTTCTCTGAGAGAAATGGAAAAGAACCTGTTTATTTAACAAACAAAACCCTTCCCAGCACTAAAAAAATGAACAACATCAGATGACAACAAAACTCTTTCACCACTCTGAAGAGATGACAAATCCAGAAAGTCTCTCCTGGGAGTGGTCGCCGGGTCTGGGCACTGGGGATTGCTCTGGGCACTGGGGATGGCTGCTGCAGATCACAGAGTGCAGGCTCTGGGTGCTCCTCGGTGTTTCCCTGGTCCCAGTCCAGAGCAAGTTGGAGTGATATTCAGGAAAGGGAAAGGAAAAAAAACAGTCCAGGGAAAAAAATTGGACTGCTTAGCTCAACTAAGTAACATGCAAAAGCAAAGGCAAAAGCAGAAGCAAGCAAGCAAAGCAAGCAAAGGAAAGCCAGCAAGCAAAGCAAAACCAAGCCAGCCAGCTTCTGCAAAAGCAGAAGCAAGCAAGCAAAGCAAGCAAAGGAAAGCCAGCAAGCAAAGCAAAACCAAGCCAGCCAGCACCAGCCTCTTCTAGACAACTGACCATTGGGGGAGGTGAGCCGGCTGATAACAAGACAAAACAAACCTTCAGTTTCTGAGTCAGTTCTGAAAGCACAGAACATAATATCAAACATAAACAGAACACACTATTGGGGATACAATCACCATAACGTCACCCTAGGACATTCCACCCCTTATCTCCATACTGTCAACATCATGTAAAAACTTCATCAAGTAAAAACTTCCATCTTTCACTTACTCATACACATTTCCTTCCATCTCACTTACTCAAACCTTCAACACTTACACATTTCCTTCTGTCTCATGTCTGTGTGTTTTCATGTACAGACACTGGCAGTAACATCCAGCAAACAGTGATATTTGCATAAGTCTCACCCCACAATCAGATCTCCCTGAGGTACACATTGTGTTGCTCCATCTCTCTGCATTATCCACCATGTACAACCTGGTCCCTGAGCAAAGACAATCCCACGAATGAGTTTGTCTGTACTTGAGGCAGAATTGATCCACACTGTCTTACCTAACAAACCTCTGACATGTACCATTGGGACTTTATCTCCATCTAATATATTCAGGGACTCAAACTGGGCAGGACCTGCTCGATTGGTGGAACCTTGGCTGTTAACTAACCAGGTGGCCATTTCTAAATGTTGCTCCCAATTTTTGAAAGATCCCCCACCCAATACTTTTAAGGTGGTTTTCAACAGTCCATTGTACCTCTCCACTTTGCCTGCAGCTGGTGCATGGTAGGGGATGTGGTACACCCACTCAATGCCATGTTCCCTAGCCCAGGTGTTGATAAGGCTGTTCTTGAAATGAGTCCCATGGTCTGACTCAATCCTCTCAGGGGTACCATGCCTCCAAAGGACCTGCTTTTCAAGGCCCAGGATGGTGTTACGGGCTATAGCATTAGACACAGGGTAGCTTTCCATCCATCCAGTGGTGGCTTCTACCATGGTGAGCACGTAGCGCTTGCCTTGGCGTGTCTGGGGCAGTGTGATGTAGTCAATCTGCCAGGCCTCCCCATACTTGTACTTGGACCCCCGCCCATCATACCAGAGGGGCTTCACCTGCTTGGCCTGTTTGATGGCAGCACATGTCTTACAGTCATGGATCACCTGAGAAACACTGTCCATGGTTAGAGCCACCCCTTGGTCTTGCCCCCTTATAGGTGTCATCTCTGCCCTGATGGCCTGAGGCATCACGGGCCCATCATGCTAGGAACAACTCCCCCTTGTGTTCCCAATCGAGGTCTATCTTTGATACCCCTATCTTTGCAGCCTGATCTACCTGCTGATTGTTTTGCTGCTCTTCATTAGCTCTACTTCTGGGGTCATGGGCATCTACATGGTGAACTTTCACAGGTAACTTCTCTACCCAGGTACCCATATCTTTCCACTCTTCCGCAGCCCAAATAGGTTTTCCTCTGTGCTGCCGGTTAGCCTCTTTCCACCTCTCCAGCCACTCCCACATAGCATTAGCTACTATCCATGGATCAGTGTAGAGGTAGAGCTTTGGCCACTTCTCCTTTTCTGCAATGTCTAGGGCCAGTTGGACGACTTTGAGTTCAGCAAGCTGGCTTGATCCACCTTCTCCTTTAGTGGCCTCTGCAACCCGTTGTGTGGGACTCCATACAGCTGCTTTCTACTTCTTATTCATCCCTACGATGTGACAAGAACCGTCAGTGAATAGAGCCTAATGTGTTTCCTCTGCTGGCAGTTGGTTGTATGGTGGAGCTTCTTCAGCCTGTGTCACTGGTTCTTCGTCTTCATCTGTGACACCAAAACTTTCACCTTTGGGCCAATTTGTAATTAATTCCAAAATCCTGGAGCGATTCAGTTTACCAATATGGGCACGCTGCATGATGAGAGCAATCCACTTGCTCCGTGGAGCTCTGGTGGCATGGTGGGTGGAGGGAACCTTTGCTTTGAACATCCAGCCCAGTACTGGTAGTCGGGGTGCCAGGAGAAGTTGTGCTTCTGTACCAATCACCTCTGAGGCAGCCTGGACTCCCTCGTAAGCGGTCAAGATTTCCTTCTCTGTTGGGGTGTAGTTGGCTTCAGACCCTCTGCAGCTCCAACTCCAAAATCCCAGTGGTTGGCCTCGAGTCTCATCAGGCACCTTCTGCCAAAGGCTCCAGGACAGACCATGGTTCCTGGCTGCAGAGTAGAGCATGTTCTTCACATCTGGTCCTGTCCTGACTGGGCCAAGAGCTACAGCATGAGCAATTTCCTGCTTTATCTGGGCAAAAGCTTTCTGCTGTACAGGGCCCAGTGGAAATCGTTTTTCTTGTGGGTGACCAGGTAAAGAGGGCTCACAATCCGGCTGTACTTGGCAATGTGCATTCTCCAAAAACCTGTAGCATCTAGGAAAGCTTGTGTTTCCTTCTTGCTGGTCGGTGGAGCCATCACATTGATCTTGTTGATGACCTCTGTGGGAATGTGACGCCATCCGTCTTGCAACTTTACTTCCAGGAATTGGATCTCTTGGACAGGTCCCTTGACTTTGCTCTTCTTGATGGCAAAGCTGGCTTCCAGCAGAATCTGGATGATCCTCTCTCCTTTCTCAAATACTTCCATTGCCGTGTTGTCCCACACAATGATGCCATCAATGTACTGCAGGTGGTCTGGAGCTTCACCCTTTTCCAGTGCAGCCTGGATCAGTCCATGGCAGATGGTGGGGCTGTGCTTCCACCCTGGGGCTGTCGGTTCCAGGTGCACTGCACACCCCACCAGGTGAAAGCAAACTGAGGCCTGCCCTTTGCTGCCAGAGGAATGGAGAAAAACACTTTGGCAATGTCATCTATGGCATACCACTTTGCTGCCTTGGACTCCAGCTCGTGCTGGAGTTCCAGCATGTCCGGCACAGCAGTGGTCAGCAGTGGAGTCACTTCATTCAAGTCCACAGTCAATCTCCATTCTCTGTCAGAAAAGTGGGACTCGCACAGGCCAAATGGGGCTGTTGAAGGGCAAGTGGGTTTTGGTGACCACCCCTTGGCTCTCCAGCTCATGGATCATGGATCATTCCAATTCATGTAGATGGGGATCCAAGCACCTTGATTTGTCTGATACTGCCAGTCGTGCACTGTTGAAGTGGCAGTTGGTACTTGTTGTTCTTCCACCCTTAGGAGTCCTACTGCAGATGGGTTTTCTGGTAGTCCAGGCAAGGTGTTCAAGTGCTTAATGTCCCCTGCCTCTGCAGCAGCTATGCCAAAAGCCCGCCTGAGTCCCTTTGGGTCTCTGTAACATCCGTTCCGGAGGAAGTCTATGCCCAGAATACACAGGGCCTCTGGGCTGGTCACAATGGATGTTTCTGCTGCTCCTTCCCAGTCAGGCTCACCTTGGCTCCCACCAGGGTCAGTTGCTGCAATTCCCCTTTCACCCCGGCAATGGAAACAGGTTCTGCCCCCACATGTCCCGATGGCATTAGGGTACATTGCACATGAGTATCAGCTAAGGCTTTATATTTTTGTGGTTCTGATGTGCCAGGCCATCGGATCCACACCATCCAGAAGATCCAGTTTTCCAGTGCCTCTTCCTGGCTAGAGGCAGGGCCCCTCTAACCCTGGTTATTATTTCTGGCTGGGCTTGGTGGGCCACAGATGTGAGCTGCTGTTGCTCTTCTGTGTGCTGAGTCCAGAGCAGGTTTGAGCAGGTCTGAAGAAAGAAAAAGCCACAGTCCAGGGAACTTCTTTGCCTCAGCTAGATAAAAATAACTAAAAGCAAAGGAGAGCTCTGAGGGTAAGTGAGCCGATGCAGGGTATTTTCCTGGCAGGTGGGTTTAGTCTCCACAAGCTGGTGGCCAAGCTTGCAGAGACCACAGGGAACCCTCCTGATGCAAGGGGATCTTCACCATCACTCCCTTGGATCCTCACTCTTCCCAAAAAGGTTGGGGCATCCCCTGAGGGTACCCTCCACTTATCAGGAGGGTGCTTTTCTAGTCTCTTTCTTACCCAAAGCTGGACTCTCCCCCAAAGGCTGGGGTATCCCATGAGGGCTGAGAGATTAGAAAAGACAAGAATATGGCAGCAATTTTCCATCAAACAATGACACGTTTATAAGAATAGGGGAGAATCTAATATTTTGCAAGAAGTTCCTGACATCCATGCACCTTGTTGAAATCCAGCTGCGTCGGGCTCCTCCCCTGTAAGTTCCCCTGTGGCTTCTGTGAAGCTCCCTGTACCCTCTGTCCCTTGGACTTCCCAAAACCCTATCCTATCCTCCCTTGGGGATGGTGTTGGCCACAGCACCCCAAGTGTCCCGCCGGACACTGTTCAGAGCTCTCGAGGGAACTGCAGTGCACCCGGCACTCCTTTCCAAGGTGGTGCTGGCCACGCTGCTTGGAACCCCCTTTCCTGCCTTGACCTTTCTTCTCCAGCCCCAAGTTTCCCTCCAGCCCCACCCCTTCCGCAGAGGCCCCTGCACGAATCGCCTGTGGGGGCCAGTGCCCTTTGTTGGAAGGTGGGGTTGGACCACCCCCATTCCTTATTGCGGCTCCTCCTCTGGGGGGACGATCGCCTATGGGGCCTCCCATCAGGGGACCCTCCTTCTTGGGAGATCACCCTCTTTTATGGAGGGACCTCCTTCGGAGGAAGGTGGAGCTGGAAACCCGCACCTGGAATCCTCCATTTTGTCTCTCCCTAGGATGGTGGCGCCCAGGTCCGTCCCCTTACCGATACCTCATAACACTTGTGGCAGTCACCAAAGTAATCAGATTTCTTCTTATGATCTAAATCAATTATGAATTCAATTGGTATTTAATTTTTGGAAGAATCTCCCCAAAGCCCTTGACCCTTCGTAGCCTTTGTGGAAACTGTTCAAGATCATTAACCTACAAGCTTCCACAGTTGGGATAAATGAAAAAGGGAACCAAAAAGAACAGTTTAAAACATGTTTTAAGTATAGAAAACAGAGACATGAAGCAAGTGTTTGCCCATCAAAGTCAAAAATTTGATTTACCTGTAAAAAGAAAGATCACACAAGAAAAAACTGTCCAAATAATAAAAAAACTACTATCATCATAATGAAAATAAAAATAAACAATTGAATGAATATAAGAACAAAATTATTCAAGAGTGACTGCACAAGTTCCCCATGCATTTCCTTAATTATACCCTACCAAATGTTCCTTTTAATTTCAATATTGTTTTAAAGTTTTCACAGTATGCTTTGGAAAAAGAGTTCATTAATTTACGTGTAGGCCTTATTTAAACTTCATGATCTTTGTTGATTTTTCTTTAACCATTTTCCCACATTTCCAACTAAATTTCTTGACTAAAAAAATGTTCATTATATTCTTGATACTTTAAAATAATCTGCTTGTTAAGTTATATTTTATAGAGAGAGGAATTGTTCTGTCCAGTTATTACCCACAGTTGCATAAAATAAAATGAGCAAGACCACATCTCCATTCGCTGATCACATCCTACAAGAGGAGTGACCTCCAAAATCACTTTCAAACCCCAGAAAATGCAGATTCCTCGGTGATTCATGCTTCAAGCCCAGTCTTACTTCAAGATAATTCCACTGCAATTCCTCTTCCTGACCCTGATTCCAAATATAATAACTTTGTGCATTTTATATTAAATTTCTTATGCGAAGAAGATCATTACCTCATGCATTATGGTCACGAGTAGTTCATTTTTTCCTGATAAGTATTGAATTCTTTTCTGTTGCTGTAATAATTTGTCATATGCTAAAATCTGTTATATGATAGATTATGTATATGGTATGTTACATAATAGATTCATTAATTTGTTTTGAACCCCAGAACTCTCCTCCCTTTTGTAAAAAGAAACAGGGAGATGTTGTGGTGTGTTTTGCTTTGAATCCAAGGTTGCCCCCCGTTCTCCTGCCTAATCCACTTCCTTCCCAGTTGCCAATTTTCCCAAGCCCTTCCCTAACCTCCTCCCTTCCATGCTGTCAATCCTCCCTATCCCTACTCCTGTCTCTAGAGAGTTTGGTGTCTGTCTTGTTGTCCTCGATACCCCACTCCTTACTTTGTGTTATTTCCCTCCCCCCATTTTCCCTGATAGGCTCATAGGCTATTTGCCCCACCTTATATTCCTCCCTTACCATATCTCACTGGTTCACTTTCCTACACCCGCCTCCTGAGTTGCTGTATAAAAACTTCTGTTCACCCCCCACCAGTCTTGTCGGGGAGCCCAGGAATAAATCCATCTTGTTCTACACCAAGACCCGTGTCATCGCTGTCTGTCCCTGCGCCGGACCTGCCGATAGCTGGGAATTGCAGAGCTTGCAGGGGGACGGTCGCGCCCCTGCCGCAGCCGCCCAGCACGCCCCGCACAGCGCGCTGCAACACTCCTGGTTAGGTGGAGAAGTCCGAGCTGAGCGCAAAGGTGCAGATGGAGCAGCCGTGCACCAAAATGCTCGGTGGGAAGGATGATCCAGGACCCATAGGCCTGGCAGCCTGAGCTTGCTCCAGGGGAAGGCCTTTGAGCAGATCCTCCTGAGTGCCATCCCACGGCACGTGCAGGGAACCAGGGCATCTGTGGGAGGGTGGGAAACTCTGCAGAGGGACGAGAGATCTGGGGCTCCTGCAGGGTGTTGAGGGCTTCTGTGCGGGAGTTTGGGGGGGTTGGTGTTGGTGGGTGTTGGGGAAGCTTTCCTGAACTGAGGATTCTTACTTGCCAGATTCTTCTGTGCCTTCGCTGCTTGTTGCAGTCATGCTGGCATGGTAGCGTGGAGGAAGGTTTTAGAAAGGCCTTGGGAATGGTAAACTGAGGAAAAGGATACATTCATGTATGCCCCATTGTATTAGAAAGGCCTTGGGAATGGTAAACTGAGGTAAAAGATACATTTATGTTTGCTCCACTTTTTCGGGAAAGTCCCGCTTCAGCATTCCTCTGTAGACCCCCTTCTCCCCACCCCTGAGCAGTTCCTATTGGACCTGGCCCCTGGGGTGGTTCTGATGTGCCTTAGCTGAACACTGTCTCTATTGTTTAAGACCTTATCTCTTAATTTTGCTGTATAAAACTGTATCTGGGCAATAGCCCAGGGCCTTTGGTCACTGCAATGCTTCAGGCAATACAATCTCTCTGGACAAGCATACCATTGGTCTCTCTTGGTCTCTTTATCTCAAATCCTAGCGGCGACTGAGGCAGCGCCGCAGCTCGGACCGTGCTAACCCAGACGCTGCCTGGTAAGCCCAGGGCAGCGGGACCGCGGAAAACCCCGGCCCCGGAGGGGACAGCTAGCCGGAGGGTCCCGGGGGGCCGGGGAGGGGCGGGGGACAGCGGCGAGAAACCCCCGAGAGCAAAGTGGCGGTCGAAAGAGAAGCAACAGCTGCTAAGGTTTTTTTTTGTGCTGAAGGCAATAACTTGAATGAGAAAATAATTTCAGCATGGAGTAAGAGCTTCTGACAGAGACCAAGTGTTGCCAGCAGTTGCTCCAGTTGTTCCTGCCCACAGCCCCTGCAGGCAGGAGCACAGCCCCCAGTGAACCTGGACTTTGGCTCCCTCTGGCACAGAAGCCCCCCAGGGGCACAGGTCTCTGGGGCAGGAGATGGCACCAGCCCTGACAGGGCTCAGGGGCTGGCAGGTCTGCTTGGGCAGGGACTCTGCCTCACCTGCTGGTGTCAGCGCTCCCCGGGCCCCAGGGCTCAGAGCAGCATTCCTGCCCTGGCCCACAGTTCCTTGTGCGTGCCACACTCGCGGGTTTGGGATGGCCACCAGCCAGGACGTGTCCCATGGAGGCCGTGCCAGCTTCTGTGGAAGGCCCTGTGCCCTTCCCAGTGCGGCTGCGTCGGCAGCCCTGGGCGCTCCTTCTGCTGCCCTGAGCCCGCAGAGCAGAGCAGCATTTGCTGATGGTCTGAGCCGTTCCTAAAGACTCTGTTAGTCTGTCTTGGACACTTGGGGTGAGGGATTCCTTCCAACCTGAGCCACTTTGGGTGGGCAGAGCGTGGCCCCAGGGCAGGGGGCAGCATGTGCAGGGGTCCTTTGTGACACACTGCAGCATGGTCACTATGGCATGGAACAGCGTGTCAAAGGGCCCTTTGTGACACGTGGTGACATAGGAGCTGGTGGTGACAAGGCCACGCCACAGTGCTCCGAGCACGTGACAGGACAGGACGGGACAGAGCAGTGCTGTGAGGAGCCCCCGCACAGCGCACTCGCTCATGTCTGACCCAGAGCTTTTCTGAGGTGTTATTCCTGCAGCTGACCTCGAGGCCAGACCACAGGACTTGCTGACCCGTGGCCTTCCCGAGGCTTCTCTTCTGCAGGTGCCCTAGAGGGCAGAGCGTGGGACTTGGTGCCCTGGAGGCATCTCCCATCCCTGCTGCCAGTGCCCTTGAGGCCAGAGCACAGTCCTTGACAGAAATCTCCCGTACTTGTGGCAGGACCCCTCGAGACAGAGTGCAGGACTTGCTGTCATGAGCCTTCCTGAGGCTTCTCTCTTGAAGGTGCCTTCCAGGCACAACTGCAAGACTTGCTGACTCGGAGCTTTTCTGAGACATCTCTCCTGGAAGGAGCCATAAATCCAGCAACTGACATGGAGCAGAGACCTCCAAGAGTGCCCAAGCTGGCCTGGGTGGAGGAAGAGGAAGAAGGCCCTGGACCAGCCCCTGCACACGAGACTGAAGAAGTGGTGCCATCCAAGCAGCTGCAGGAGGGTGAGTGGCAGAGCTGGGCTGCTGGGCTGCAGGGCTGGTGGCTGCAGCCAGCTTGGCCACATCCCATCCCATCCCATCCCATTGCATCCCATCCCATCCCATCCCATCCCATCCCATCCCATCCCATCCCCTGGGGCCATGCCCATGGACAGGATGGAATAGGGGACGGGCAGACACTCCACAGCCGTGCTCCGTGCCCTGGGCCAGCGCAGGGCTGTCCCTGCCTGGGCAGCGCAGGGCTGGGCTGTGTTCTCCGGCCTCTCCCGCAGCCCCTCAGCTCGGGCTGCGCTCGCTCTTTGCCAGGTGCAGCCGTGCAGCGCACACGAGAGCAGAAACGCACCCATGGCCGCTTCCGCAGAACAGCGCAGGTACCTGCAGCCATCCCCACCTGGGCTGGGCCTGCATGCACCGCTCAGCCAAACACCAAGCTTGGAGCATTCCGTGGAACATCCCTGGCTTTCTGCCCTTCTCCTACAGCTGGTTTGCAAATTCATCAAGAGGATTCGGGAGGAAGAGACCGCCATGGGCACAGGGCTCAGAGCATATGCACCCATCTTCAAAACCAAGACCTCTGCTGCCCTGGCTGATATGCTGGTAGAGGAGGGGTTTTCCAATCCAAAGCAAGTAAGCAGTCTGTGGCCAGGGTTTGATCCTCCCAGGAATTGCTTGGCCTCCCAAGCCACGCCTGCTGCTCCCTGGAAGCCTTTGAGGCCATGGCAGTGTGGTGGCAAGGGAAGCACTCCTCTGGAGGCTTTCCAAGTCTCCCCTGCCTTCTCCAGGTGCCGGCCATGGTGAGGTACATCCACCAGTGGCTCGAGGCCAACCAGTTTGCTGAGCACAGGCTGAACAGGACCCTGCTGGATCTCACCGAAGAACGGCCCGCTGACGTAGTAATGACACTCCTGCGTGTGGCCCCATCCTGTGACAGGTATGGGGCCCACCTGCCCAGAGGGCTCAGGGCTCCCCAGCCCATCAGCCTGCACAGCCTGTCCCAGGTGTCTGACCAACAGAGAGTCCCAGGGCCCTCTGGCTGCTCCCTTTCCCAGCCCTGGCACGTCAGCCCCCGAGCCTGCTGCCATGTTCCCTCACTGCCCCTCAGGGGCCTGTCCCCACAGGGCTGGGCTGCCTGAGTGCAGCTGGTGAGGGGCAGTGGGCAGAGGCAGAGCTGGCAGCCAGCTCAGCTCCCCACTGCTGCCCAGGCCACGGTGCTGTGTCTCAGACCCTCCTGAGACGGAGCTCTGACCCCACAGAGCTGCTTTGACCATGTGGAAGAGCATCATGTGCTCGGTGAGGACTGCAGAGCCGGCCATGCTCGTACTCCTGGATGTGCTGGGGAGCTGGCCAGAGCACAGCACATGCACCTCCGATGGGGACAAATCGGGTGTCTTTGTCCTGGCTGTGAGTTTCTGCCTTTGCTGGCCCCAAGGCCACCTCTCCAGCAGTTCTCCATCCTCCCTCCCCCACTGCATCTCCCTGCCTCAGGCGCTGGACTGAAACCTGGCCTCGGGGCAGCTCCAGGGCCACCAGGCCCACTGCTCCCCCTGTGGCTCTCCGGGCCTCTCCCTCCTGTGCTCGGGCCCTGCCACACGAACACCTCAGCACTGAGCACTGTCTCAGGGGGCTTTGTCCTTTGCAGGCAACTGTGGTGATATGGAAGATTCTCCAGCTACCCTGTGTGCCACATATGGTGACCGTCTATCTCCCCCACCTATTTGTGCATCTGCTCTTCCAAGTTCTCTTCAGCACTCTGGATATGCCAGAGGAGGTCGATACCTTCTGGAAGGGATGCCAGCAGCAATATGGCCTTGCCACCAGCCCCAACAGGTGCTCCATGCCAGTCCTCCTGTCCTTGTCACATTCCTGGGCAGGAGCCAGTGCTCCCAGCGTGACCTGGGCTTTGCTCTGCACACAGGTTTGCAGTGCAGACCCTGAAGTCCCTGCTCTGCGAAATGCAGCACGAGGATGCGGTGGTGGCAATGGAACACAAGTGTGGCTGGGACAAGCTGCTGTGTGCTGACACCTACCACCATGCCGTGGGTCTGCTGGCCAAGTGAGATCCCCCTTCTCCCCGCTGCCTCTGACATTTGTGCTCTGTGCCTGGGGTGCCCCACACAGTCCCTGGGGCCATGGGCCAGAGGGCCTTGTCACCGAGGCACAGCCAAGCAGACTGGAAAAGGCTGGGAGAGGAGGGTGCCCACAAGGCGCCACCTCCCAAATAGCCCAGGGGCCCTTGCAGGATGCTGGGGAAAGACCAGACCTCTGTGAGTCAGTCCTGGGAGAGGTTTGTCCCCCTGGCCCACAGTCTTGGTTACTTTGTCTCCTGCCAGGGAGATGTCCTGTGTCTCCATCCCCTTGTGCTCCCGGATCGCTCGCTACCTGCTCCGGCTGCTCAGCGCACAGGAGCCACGCTGGGAGCTGCCCGCCTTGGCGTTCTTTGTGGAGGTGAGCCTGAGGTCCAGCGCTGCCTCGCTCAGCTGCCTCCCAGCTCTCTGCCCTCTCGTAGCTGCAGCTGCCTGGGACGGAGCCCGCGCCCTGTGCTGCTGCCTGGGCTCAGCCCTGTGCGGTTCTGGGCTCCTGCTGGCCGGTCCCCTGTCACTGCCCTGTGCCTTTCAGGTCCTCAAGTGCCTGGACATGAGTGAACGCGGTGCTGACAGAGTCCTGCAAGTCTTGTCAAGGCACCTGCGGAGCGGGTGCAGGGAGAAGCGTCACCTGGTGCTCAGGGCCCTTCTGGATCTCATCAATGATCCCTTGATGGTGAGAAGGGGGCAGGGGCTGAGGCTGTGCTTGGGAATGCAGTCGCTTGGGCTTGGCTGGGCTTTGGGGACTGGGCCAGCTGCTCCCAGCTCTCCTGCCTCCTGCTTCAGCTGCCCAAGTGCTTCAGAACAGCCCTTTGGCCTCTAGGCCCTGCGGCAGCAGGATGGCCTTTCACAAATTTGTGTTCCGCACAGAGCAAAAAAATGTGGAGCCTGACTGAAGGTCTTGTGGAGCTCCTGTGGGACGCAGATGGAGAGATAGTTAGCATGACAGCCACGCTCCTCAACTTTATCATCTTGGACAAGGACATGCTGATACCCAGCCCCATCGCACTGCAGCTGGTTGAGGCGCTCCTGCCACTCCTTGACCACGTAAGGCTCCCTGCCCCCAGCCATGGCCACTGGCTGCTGCTCGGACACTTTGTGCCCTGCGGATTTGCAGGCACCATGCTGAGCCCCATACAGCCAATGCTGTGGTCTTTTTTCCTTCCCTTCATACAGGACAATAGCCAGGTGAAGCTGCTCTCCATAGTGCTCCTTGGAACACTGGTGACTCATCCACAGGAAAAGGAAAAAGAGGCCCTGATGACACATGTTCACCAGAGCCTGCTGCCACTCTTCTTCCACTGCCATGATGAGAATCAGCGAGTGGCACAGGTGAGGACTCCTGGGCTGCTGCTGTTTCCCCGGGAGGGGCTGGGCTGGCCCTGCCCTGGCGCCTCGCAGGCTGCAGCCTCCTCCAGGCCCTGGCACAGGGACACAGGTCCTGCGCCCTGGGCTCTGGGGCCATCTCTGCATCTCTGCTGCTCTCCAGGCTTCTCAGGAAACACTGCTTGGTGCGGCCGAGTTCCTGAAGAGGAGTGAACTTCAAAAACTGGTGAAGAGCAAGAAGCTATGGAAGTTCACCGAGTGGCTGGTAAGGAGGGCTGGGAAGCCGCAGCCCCAGCCTGGAGCAGCCCCTGAGCGCGGTGCTCGGTGTGCGGGCTGGCAGCTGTGCCCCTGCCCGCTGCTGCAGCCCGAGGCCATGCGGGCTCTGCTCCAGGCTCCTGCGGCCCCAGCCGGGTGCCCATGGAGCCTCGGCCCGGGGGGCTGTGGGGCGGCACCGCGGCTCCCCGGGCAGCAGCCGGCCCTCTGCCCCTCCAGAGCCCGGCGCCGGCGGCTGCTGGCCGCGCCTCAGGGCTGTGCGGGCAGGGGAGGCCGGGGCTGGCGCGGGGAGCGCCCGGCCCAGGGGCTGAGCCCGCGCCAACCCTTCCCTGCTGCCGCTCTCTGCAGCTGGCAGAGGACAGGAGCAGAGTGGCCGAGCACCTGCGCCGGGCCCTGCCCTACCTGCGGAACCTCCAGGAGCCCCTGCGAGAGGCGGCCGTCAGGTTCATGGGTGAGCCACGAGCCCGGGCTCCCTCCCCGCCCCGCCGCAGCTCGGCCCCAGCCCCGGCTGCTGCCCCGGCAGCGCCACCCGGGCCGGTGCCGCGGAGCCCCGCCTGCCCTGGGCGCTGCTGCCGCCCTCTCCAGCCGTGCCCTGGGGCGGCAGCGAGCGGCGAGGGCCCGGCCCGAGCCCTGCCGGGCCAGGAGGCCGTGTGGGCACAGGGCTGGCGGCGCTGCTGGCAGGGAGCTGTGCCCTGGGCTGACAGGCTCTGTGTTCCCAGGGACGGCCGGGCGGCACCTGAGGGGGAGGAATGAAGAGCTCCAGATCATCTCTGAGGGTGAGCGAGGGCAGCGGGCTGCCAGCGGGGGCTGCCGGGGGAGCTGCGAGCCCTGCCCCGGCTGCGGAGGGCTCTGCTCCCTGTGTGGACCAGGGCCGGCGTGGGCAGAGCACACAGAGCTTTCAGGACACCTGGGGGATTCGTGGCCAGCAGCTTCGGGCTGATCCAGCTGGTCCCTGCTCCCTGCTGGCCATGGCCAGAGCCGGCTGGGATGGCCCTGGCACAGAGTCCCCTCGGGTCCCCTCAGATGTGGGAACTCACCATGGCTCTGTTCCTCTCTCTTTCAGCCCTTGAAGGAATGGCAAATGACATCAGTGTCGCCATCAGAAGCCTGGCAGTTCAAACATTGTATGTCCTCCAGGCAGTAGAGCGAGCTCGATATTCCATCATCGACAACCTGCATGATCGGCTCTGCAGGGCATGGGGGAGATGGCCTCGTCTGTGGGGGCTCGGCTGGCTGCGCTGCTGGAGCTCTGCAGAGAGCTGATCCCTGAGGCTCTGTCTGCAGGGGCCACCTGAGCCAGCAGGAATGCTTCATTTATTCAAGATTGTTCTTTCCTTCTTTTTGTTTTTCTTTAGCATATAAATATAGAATGTGTTGTAATAAACAGACTGCCAGGATCTTTCTTTTGCTGCCCAGGCTCTGCAGGGCCGAGGGGAAGAGCGAGAAAAGGGTTCCTGGGCTCAGCAAGCTGCCCAGGCATGCAGGGTTGCAGGGAAAATGGCCAGAAGCCCCTTGGCCTTTGGTGGCTCTGCTGAAGCCTTTGTGCTGCCCACAGAGCAGATGGGCAGGGGCTGGAGCTGTGGGGATCTCTGTGAGAGCGGTGCCTGGAGATGGCCACAAGCCCTGTCCCAGCCAGGAAGCACCATCCGTGTCCTCCTGCCCGTGTGTTGCTGGCTGGATTGCTGAGGGCTCCCAGGTGCCTCTTGGTGGGGCTCCTCTGGAGCTCCTGTGGGGCTGTGGCGCTGCAGCCGGGCAGGTTGGCCGGGCTGGGGAGACCCTGAGGGGACGGGGCCACGAAGGGATGAGGGGCTGCGGAAGCCCTGACAGGACAAGGCAGTGGGAAGGCACAGGGGGGACACGTGAGGAAGTGGGTAACATTGGCTCAGGGAGGAAAGTGAGTTGGAGCCAAAGAGACCACTCACCCCGATGTTGGTGTGGCAAACAGAGCACGTTTATTCCCAAACCCTTCCTTCCAAAGGGCCTTTGAAATACCCAGTCTGGATGCTTTCGCTGAAATAAATGGGCCAGGAGACCTGCTCCTTTTTAAGGCCTTTATTAATAGTGACCAGCTCTGGGTGGGGGCCCATGGGGTCGTGCACACCACCGCTGCTCCCACTTGGCGACGCTGAGGAGGAGGAGATCGGGTCTGCTAGGCAGCAGAACCGGGGATTCCGTCCTCTCGGGCGTGCCCAGGAAGGCAATTTGCGGCTCATTGCCTGGGGTCCTGATTCCGCAGTCGCGCTGTTTACATTAGGGCGGTGTTCCAGTTTGAAAGTAAAACCAGTGAGAGACTCTAAGTCAGAAATACAATTTATTGGGAAAAGGGGAAAAGGACAAAAATACATGCAATAATACAAAGGGAAAGGCTACTGACAAAGTCAGAATACAACCTGGCCAGCGTGCTGGTAGCAGTTCGAATTGGAGTAGCTGCAGTCCTCTTGGGATGGCAGATGTAGTTGCTGTGTTTTCTCAGAGAACCTGTGAAAAGGCTCTCCTCTGTCTAGAAATCTCCACTTTTATCCAGGTGGGAATGCCTAGCTCCTCCCCTTGGGCAGAGCATCTCACAATGGGTTATTATGAGTCACAAGGTGTGTCCTTAATTACCTCCTCCTCCTGGACAGTGTTATTTCTGAGTCATGTGGCCAGGCATTGATGGGGCCATTAACAGCAGATAAAGAAAACTACCCCAAGGCAACTCCTACTCAGATGGTAATTGGAAAATGTTTTTTTTTAATCTTGGACATTATCCACCCCTTTTTCTATTTCTATCTTCGTCATGATGAAACCTTACACATAGTTCTTACTTAAGACTAAATTTCCCTGTGGTACACAACGGGTTTCCCCATCTTTCTGCATTACCAACCAAGTATAACCGGGTCCTTGAGCAAAAACAATCCCACGGATGTGTTTGTCTTTGCCTGGGGTGGGATTAATCCAAACAGTCTTTCCTAAAATACCTTTCATATGTACCACAGGGACTTTATCTCCATCCACTGTCTGCAAGGGTTCAGATTGGGCAGGACCAGCTCGGTTGATGGACCCTTGGGTGTTGACTATCTAGGTAGCTTTAGCCAAGTTCAGTTCTCAATTCTTGAAAGTTCCCCCACCGAGTGCCTTTAGGGTGGTCTTAAGCAGTCCATTGCATCGTTTAACTTTCCCGGCAGCTGGAGCATGATAGGGGATATGATATATCCACTCAATCCCATGTTCTCTGGGCCAGGTGTTGATGAGGCCATTCTTGAAATGTGTTCCATTATCTGACAATTCTCTCAGGGGTGCTGTGTCTCCACAAGACCTGTTTTTCTAGGCCTAAGATGGTGTTCCGGGCAGTGGCATGAGGCACAGGGTAGGTTTCCAGCCATCCTGTGGTTGCTTCCACCATGGTCAGTACATAGTGCTTGCCTTGTCGGGTTTGGGGAAGCGTGATGTAGTCAATTTGCTAAGCTTCCCCATACCTGTATTTCAACTATCGCCCACCGTACCACAGAGGCTTCATCCGTTTGGCCTGTTTGATTGCAGCGCAGGTCTCGCAGTCGTGCATGACCTGTGAGATGTTGTCTATAGTAAGGTCCACCCCTCGGTCTTGTGCCCATCGGTATGTTGCGTCTCTCCCCTGATGACCAGAAGCGTCATGGGCCCAACGAGCTAGGAATAGTTTTCCCTTATGCTGCTAATCTAGGTCTTGTGATATTTTCACTTTTGCAGCTCGGTCTACCTGTTCGTTTTTGTGATGCTCCTCAGTAGCTCGACTCTTGGGTATGTGTGCATCCACGTGTCGAATCTTCACGGTCAGCTTTTCTCCTCGGGAATCAATGTCCTGCCAGATCTCGGTGGCCCAGGTGATTTTCCCTCTGCGCTGCCAGTTAGCCTTCTTCCAGCGACTTAGCCATCCCCACAGAGCATTAGCTATCGTCCATGAGTTGGTGTAGAGATAGAGCCTCAACTACTTCTCTCGCTCAGCAATATCTAAAGCCAGCTGGACAGCTTTAAGCTCTGCAAGCTGACTTGATCTACCTTGTTCTTCAATAGCTTGTGCTACTTGTCGTGTGCGGCTCTACACTGCAGATTTCCATTTCCGGCTAGTGCCTATGATTCGGCAGGAACTATCTGTAAAAAGGGCATATTGTCTTTCAGTTTCTGGTAGCTCATTATATGGTGGGGCCTCCTCAGCACGTGCCACTTGCTCCTCTTCTTCAGAAGACAATCCAAAAGTCTCCCCCTCAGGCCAGTTTGCTATAATTTCCAGAATCCCAGGGCGATTTGGATTTCCAATACGGGCGCGCTGAGTGATGAGGGCAATCCATTTACTCCATGTGGCATCAGTGGCATGATGTGTAGAAGGAACCTTTCCTTTAACATCTAGCCCAGCACTGGTAGTCGGGGTGCCAGAAGCAGCTGTGTTTCAGTGCCAATTACTTCTGAGGCAGCTTGAACTCCTTCATAGGCAGACAAGATTTCCTTCTCTGTGGGAGTGTAGTTTGCTTCAGAGCCTTTGTAGCTCCGGCTCCAGAATCCCAGTGGTCGACCCCGAGTCTCCCCAGGCACCTTCTGCCAAAGGCTCCAGGACAAACCATGGTTCCCGGCTGCAGAGTAGAGCACGTTCTTGACCTCTGGTCCTGTCCTAACTGGGCCAAGGGCTACAGTATGAGCGATCTCCTGCTTGATCTGAGTGAAGGCTTGTTGCTGCTCAGGGCCCCAGTGGAAATCATTCTTTTTTCGGGTGACCAGGTAGAGAGGGCTCACAATCTGGTTGTACTCGGGAATGTGCATCCTCCAAAAGCCTATGGCACCTAGGAAAGCTTGTGTCTCTTTCTTCTTGGTAGGTGGAGACATAGCGGTGATCTTGTCGATTATTTCTGTCGGGATCTGACGACATCCATCTTGCCACTTGACTCCTAGAAACTGAATTTCTTGAGCTGGTCCCTTAACCTTGCTTCGTTTAATGGCAAAAACCAGCTTTTAGTAAAATCTGGATAATTTTTTATCCTTTTTCGAAGACTTCCCCTGCTGTGCTCCCCCACACAATGATGTCATTGATATACTGTAGAAGTTTGGAAGCCTCGTTCTTTTCCAGTGCAGCCTGGATCAGTCCATGCCAGATGGTGGGACTGTGTTTCCACCCCTGGGGCAGTCGGTTCCAGTTGTACTGCACTCCCTTCCAGGTGAAGGCAAACTGAGGTCTGCATTCCGTTGCCAAAGGAATGGAGAAGAAGGCATTTGCAATATTAATGGTCACATACCACTTTGCTGCCTTGGACTCCAGCTCGTACTGAAGCTCCAACATGTCTGGCATGGCAGCGCTCAGTGGTGGTGTAACCTCATTCAGGCCGCGGTAGTCCACCGTCAGTCTCCATTCCCCACTGGACTTGCACCCTGGCCATATAGGGCTGTTGAAAGGTGAATGGGCCTTGCTGACCACCCCTTGGCTCTCTAATTTACGAATCATCTCATGGATGGGGGTCACAGAGTCTCTGCTGGTACGATATTGCCGACGGTGCACTGTTGTCATGGCAATTGGTACCTGCTGTTCTTCAACTCTCAGCAGTCCCACAGCAGAAGGGTCATCTGAGAGACCAGGCAAGGTATTCAGTTTCTGGATGTCTTCTGTCTCTACAGCAGCTATTCCAAAAGTCTAGCGATGTCTTTTTGGGTCTTTGAAATATCCATTTCTGAGATAGTCTATGCCAAGGATGCATGGGGCCTCTGGGCCAGTCACGATGGGGTGTTTCTGCCACCCGTTCCCAGTTAAACTCACTTCAGCCTCTAATACAGGAAGCTGCTGGGACCCTCCTGTTACCCCAGAAATAGAAATGGATTCTTCTCCTACATATCTTGATGGCATCAGGGTACATTGGGCACCGGTGTCAACCAAAGCTGTATATTTTTGTGGTTCAGATGTGCCAGGCCATCGAATCCACACGGTCCAATAGATCCGATTGTCCCTGTCCTCTACCTGGCTAGAGGCAGGGCCCCTCTATTCCTGGTCATGGTACACGTTGCTCTCTTCTGGTAAATAGGTTCTTGAGGTTCCTTCAAGAGGATCAGTTATATCATTATTCTTATATTGTCTGGAACTCTGTGTTTGAGAGACTGGAGCAGCATTGACTCTTTTTGTGTTAGGTGTTCTTTTTAGTTCACGTACTCGGGCTGCTAAGGAAGAGGTGGGTTTTCCATCCCACTTCTTCATGTCTTCTCCATGCTCTTGAAGAAAAAAACAGAGGTTTCCTAGTGGAGTGTATCCTCTCTCCTTGGCTTGGGAGCGCTGGCTTCTAATGGCAGAGATTCTTCTTGGTTCTGGTGGAATATGGTAGCCTTCTTCCTTAAGTTCTTTTTTCAGTTTCTTATGACTCTCTTCAATTAAGTCCCGAAGTCCTGGACTTGCTCAGCCAACCTTGTTTCCACGGACGAGACATGGGTACGAAATGGGGCAGTGACTGTATCCTCGTAAATTCTTAATTTATTGGCTAAGACGCCCACCCTGTCCTCGCCTTCTCTCCACTGCAGTGTTGCCAGGTAACGAGAGTACATCTCTGGTCTAAGCTGTGCAAATCTCAACCACATTTGTGATGTGCATTGGATACAGTCTGGACTCTTAGGAAATCTCTCGTCTTCTGTGAAAATTATCTCTAACACAGCCAATTCCCTCAGGCATCGGATACCTTGTTCCATGGTATTCCATTTTCCTTGGAGCACCTGGAGGTCTTCTTTATAAAGGTATCTGTCCCTCACACTTGCGAGCAGTCGCCGCCAGAGGCTGAGAGTTTCCTGGGTTCTCCCAATCCCCTGGTCAATGACTACATCCCGGGATAGTGATCCCAGTTGCCTGGCCTCACTTGCATCCAGAATGGTGTCATTGGCTGCAGCGTCCCAGATGCAGAGAAGCCAGGTCAGGATGGACTCATTTGTCTGGCGGGTGAATTCTCTCCGCAGGTCACGTAGCTCACCCAGGGATAGAGAGCGAGTGATGATCTCTGGTTCTGTCTCTTCCGCTGGGTGCGAGGGTCCTGCAGTGTCCTCATCAGTCACTATGCGGACTGATTTGCTCCTCGATTTCTTCTTCTGAACAGGGGCAACCACTATGGGTTCAGGTTGCTCTGGTTTGGTGATGGTTTGTGTGGAGATGCTGATGGTGCTTTCGGTTCCTTCCTCCTCTGTGCCGGTCTGTGTAGACATAGACACTTTTGCTTTGCTTTTTGTTTTTTCCTCCATGACAGTCTGCGTAGACACGGACACTCTTGTTTTCTTTTTGGTTCCTTCTTTCTCTATGGCAGCCTGCGTTGACATGGATGCTGTTGTGGTATTCTGTACAGGCACGGACACTGCTGCTTTGCTTTTTGTTTCCTCTTCCTCAAGAAGACGCTGCAGCACACTATGTAGTGTTTTGTTTTTAAGCATGTTGCAGATTGTGCAGAGAAGACAAAGAAGAACTAACAACAACATTATGCTGTCCTTGGCATCCAGAGGGAACTTAACATTTTCAAAAGCTGCTGTGTCAAGCCTGAAAGGTTTGAAAACATCAATCTTTACCCCTCCCCCCAGGGGCTGGGTGAGATTGCCGAGGCCCCAGATGTAGCAGCCTAGATTAGGACAAGCAAACAGAATTGAGTACATATTCTAAATCATGTTCATTGCCTCAGAGGTCATAATGCAATAGACATAGTAGACCAATAAAGCAATTCTTATACCATACCCTGGTCTACTCATGAGCATTACAATTGCCAAATAATTCCCCACATTCGGGAAAATATGGAGAGCTAGGTATAAGACCCAAAAAAGCATGTTAATCATCATAGTGAATAGATACCCTCTACAATACAAGATTGTAATTCTGACTTCTCTCAGTACTTTCTTGCCCCACATTGGGCACCAAAAATATGTTCTGGTTTGAAAGTAAAACCAGTGAGAGACTCTAAGTCAGAAATACAATTTATTGGGAAAAGGGGAAAAGGACAAAAATACATGCAATAATACAAAGGGAAAGGCTACTGACAAAGTCAGAATACAACCTGGCCAGCGTGCTGGTAGCAGTCCGAATTGGAGTAGCTGCAGTCCTCTTGGGATGGCAGATGTAGTTGCTGTGTTTTCTCAGAGAACCTGTGAAAAGGCTCTCCTCTGTCTAGAAATCTCCACTTTTATCCAGGTGGGAATGCCTAGCTCCTCCCCTTGAGCAGAGCATCTCACAATGGGTTATTATGAGTCACAAGGTGTGTCCTTAATTACCTCCTCCTCCTGGACAGTGTTATTTCTGAGTCATGTGGCCAGGCATTGATGGGGCCATTAACAGCAGATAAGGAAACCTGCCCCAAGGCAACTCCTACTCAGATGCTAATTGGAAAATGTTTTTTTTAAAATCTTGGACAGGTGGCATGTCAGCGGCTACTCCGTGGGTCTGGCAATGTCCGGGACCTCTTGCCAATTGTCCGATCCGGGCCATGGCCCTGAATTTGGTGTGGCTCGTTGTCCTTGGGGCTCTTTTCGGGATTTTGCGCTCGGTTCGCGATTTGCATATTACCAGAGACGGCGCGGCCGCCATTTTGGGGAGCAGCGGCGGTAAAATCCCAGCGGTCACAAAGTGAAGGGCAAGCGGGGCAAGGGGGAATCAAAACAAGGGTGCACATAAGTCGATTTTAACGGGGTTTGAACAGTTAAGAGCATTTTAATTAACATTTTCAATATAAAACTGAATTTATTCATAACAGTCTGATCTCTGTGCCCCTTCAGATCCTGGCCTGAGCAATGCCTGCAGCCTTGGGAGAGATGTGATGGGCCAGGCCCCTGTCAGTCAAACCAGGGCTGGTACATTCACCCCGTACAAGCCAGCCTGCACGGGGACACACGGCAACAGAGTGCGAGGCACAGCTCTGGGAGCTCCCCGTGAACCTCAGCTCTGGGACCACTGTCTGCCCCAAGCTTCAGGGGCTGCAGTGGGAGCCTGGCTGGGCTCTGCCCTGGGGCCATCCTGCAGGGACAGCTGCAAACCACCTGCAGCTTTGGGAATGGCATTAGTGCCTATGGTGGGGGGGAAGCTGCAAGTCCTTGACTGCTGTCTTGTGTTGCTGAGAAGAGGAAGGACATCTCGGAACTGGGGATGCTGTATTTGAGGTCAAGCGAGCAACTTTGTGGTGCGGGAGCTGTGTGGGCCAAAAGGACCCAGGGGTGCCGGTCAAGAGCAGCTGAAGTTGGGCCAGCACCTGCCCAGGTGTCCAGGAAGGCCAAGGATGCCCTGGCCTGTGTCAGCAGCAGTGGGGCTGCAGGAGCAGGGCAGTGACCATCCCCCTGGGCTGGGCAGCTCTGCGGCCATAGCTGGGAGTGCTGTGTCCACTTGTGGGCCCCTCTGAAGCAGAAAGTCCTTGAGGGGCTGGAGCATGTGCAGAGAAGGACACGGGAGCTGGGGAAGGCTGTGGAGTGCAAGGCCAAGGAGGAGGTGCTGAGGGAGCTTTAGCCTGGAAAACGGGAGGCTCATGAGGGACCTTCAGATCCACAGATCCGTACATGACAGTGCTCACCACAAGGGCTGTTTCCCTGCCAAACATGTGTCACTTCATCCAAGTGCTTTAGCCACCTGAGGAGGGGACACTTCCAACTTGTAGTTTGTTGGTTTGCTAGGAGGAGAAGCCCCGCCCATTTTCTCTCTTTCCAGCAAGTAAAGAGTCTCCTGCACAACCTTTCCTGCCCTTTTCATGCACTGCATGGGATTCTGATCCAGTTTGAGTTTTCCTTTTCTGCCACAGCAGTAACAAAGTCTGTGCTGGCTATCTCCTGCTTTTCCATTTCAAAGCTTTCAAAAGCTAAAAGCCGCATTGTGCAGAGGCACCGTTGCTTGCTGATGGCAGCCAGGGAGGACTATCAAATTCATAGAGTTCATCAAATAGAGTTCTGTTGAGTTAGCCCATTTTAATATGGTCGGAGAGACTTAGAGTCCCATCGCTAACAAAGTCGCTGATTTCTCTTTGGAAGTGGTGTTTGTGGATGCGAGGAGGAACGAGGTCATAAATGAGAGGTAACGGCCTGTCCCTCATGCTTCTCTCTTGCCGCAGATGGCAGAAGGAACAGCGGTTTCTGCCCCAGCTCCCTCTGCTCCTGGAGAAGAGGCCAAAGACGGGCAAAATGAGCAAGACGACCACAAGCCGACAGCTGTGGCAGCAGCAGAGCCAGATGGTACGTGCTGTGTACGTCTGGTTATTTCTTTTCTGAGGGTCGGTGTATTGAGTGCAGCTGTCAGCAGAGCTGTACCCAATGCTCCTCCTGAGTTTGGTGTCACAGGGCCATTTAGGACTCCCCAGAGGAAGTGCTGTGCTCCGAGGCAGCGAGAGTGCTCTGGGTGTTCCTGCTGCCTCTGGAGGCAGCTTGGACTGGCTTGGCTTTGCCTGAGATTTCCTCTCTGCTAAAGGCTGAAGCAGGGATTTTTCTTGCATCAGCAGAAGGCTGCGACCTAGCAAATCATCTAGGCAAGTCCTGCATGCTAGTGGCCAAACTGAAGATATTTTTTAGCTTCCTTAATTCCCATTAGAATCCTGACTTCCAACCAATCATCAGAGCTAAAAAAATCTTCACAGAAATTTAGTGGTTTTGGAGTTTTGTCTTTTTGGTTGGGGATTTTTTTGGGGGTCGGGGCAGGGGGAGGTGTGGATGTGTGTGGTTTTGTTTTGGTTTTGTGGGGTTGGTTTTGGTTTTGTGCTTTTTGTGGGGTTTTTGGTTTTGTTTGTTTGTGGGTGTTTTTTTTGGTGGAATTGCTTTTTCTCCATCCTGAAGGAGCTCTTCTGTCCCACATGTCTTACTGATGTCATTTTTATGACATTTTTACATTGCTACTACTACTACATCTACAGTTTATTTTTTAATGAGAATGCCATATTTTTGTCAATAAGAACTACTTTGAAAGAGCTTTGGTTTCAAGGACGAAGAGAGAGCAGGAGGTGTTTTCCATGTGTCCCCAAAGGAAAAACAGCTACTTTTATAACAATCAGTATTTCATATCCTAGTTTTATACTTCTAAAGATGTGTCCAAGAGACACATCGAAGTGGCATGAACAGAAAAAACTGTACTGCAGGCATTTCTCAGGAGACAGCCTCCAGCCCAGCCATGGTATATTCCTCAGATCCATGGCACTTTTTCATACCTGATTTCCACTCTTTCCCATGACTGTTAGAATCCTACCCATTGGCCCAAGCCCTGCTCACATCCGTCTCTAGGAAAACACATCAAGTCCTCTGGGATTCTGCAGCACAGCCCAATGGATCTGCTTCTTGCCTATAGCAGCTGCCAGTGGTGAGCTCTCAGATAAGACCTGGTGGGGCTGAGAGCAGAGCCCAGTGGATTCTGTGTGTGCCATCCCCTGTTGGGACAAAAAGGGCATTGATCTGCACCTCGGTGAGTCTGATCTCAAAGCCCATCCTGTTGTGTCCTGAATGGGGGCAACAGTTTGTACGGGGCTCAGGCTGCCTGTGGCTTCTTCCCATTGCTTGTCAGTGCTCATGCTTGAGCTTTGCCAGCCTGGCTGTGGTAGCTGCCCTGTCCCTGAGGGTTGGTGGGACTGCAGGGGCTGGAGCCTTCCTTGGCCCCAAGAGGGGTGTCTGTGAGCTCAGCCTGCTCATAAAGGGTGAGGGTCCTGATGCTGAAGGCCCCGTTGGAATTGGTTAGAGCGTGAGCTGCTCTGGTTTACACATGGAAAAGCATTGTTTTGGCTGAAAGGTGGAGACGATGTGCTCCTCTCCTGGGAGTGCATATCCCTGTGCTTTGTTTCCTGTCAAGAGAACTCTTCCAAGGACTGTACAAAATCAGTCTCTGTGCCAGCCATCTGCACTGCAGGGCTGCCTGTCTTGTTGCTGTTGTTGTTGCTGTTGTTGTTAACCAGCTGACCACCCCCAGACACTGGGGCTGCCTTTTCTATCTCCTGGAAGCTGGGATCTCTGCTTTAAAGTGAGCATCTTGCATTTTGTTTCTTTCAGGGAAAATGGTGAATGTGGAAAATCCCAAGATGAAATACACTGAACTGGATATATTGGCAAGGGGTGAGTCCAGCCACAGTTACTTCTACACAACCATGGGCCAGGTGTTTTGCTGGTGTATCAGGTGTTTCACTGGAATATCTGTCCAGCGTGAAGTCAGGCCAGCTGCAAACGTGTTCAGATACTGGAGATAGATTGTCCAATGTATTCAGTACTGCTCAGAATTTGAGAGTGCGCTCAGAAAGCATTGTCAGAGACATCTCCATGCTGCCGAGGTCTTGCCTGCATCAAGGAACAGGACCTGGAAGATCTCCTTGTCTCTCAAGTGTGGGACAGCTCTGTGTTAACTTCTTTAGCATTTTTGTATGTCTCAAAATCACACTGCCATACTAATGAAAAAAGAAGAATCTTGCTTGCCTGAAAGAGCAAGCTACCCCCATCAAAGCTGTGAAATAACAGTTCTCAGGAACATTTCTTTCCCGTGGTTTGTGGAAGGAAATACTCCATGGTCAGGATAGGAATCACACAGTTTAGAAACTGAAACCCAAGATGAAAGAATAAATTCCATTTAGGGGCTGAGGCAGTAAACCCCAATGCTTCAGCAACTGGCCCAGGCACTGCCCATGCATTTGAGAGGAAAATGCATCATCTGCCTTCTGACAGAGCCCTCCTGCATCCTGCAAGTTTTAGGCATTTACAGCAGAGATCTCCTGTGTGGGCTGGCTTTCACTCTAAGAAATAAACAGCTTCTCTTTTCTCTGCTTCTCTTTTGTTTCTAGGACTTTTGGACATGTGGTTAGAGCACTCAACAAAGCCACAGGAGGAGAGGTAAATGTCAACAGCCCCCACAGACTCTGCTGCACTCGAGGGGCTTTCCCCTCCGGTGTGAGCAGCTGTGGCCAGAGCTTTGGGTAGAGCTGTGCTGAAAAGGCAAAAGAAGCACAGACTGGTGCCAGCCTGCAAAATACATTTGGGACAGTCTTTGTCCTTCTGAGCTGCCAAAAAGAAGGCCCAGAGGGCAGCAGTTCATTTTGGAGAAGGATGTGCTCACTCGCTCTCAATGGCTAAAACAAAGGTGGTTCCTTAGAGAATCTCACTGCTCTTTGGGGCTACAGCTTCAGAGTCCTGAATTCTCATCTCTGCCTGCCAGCAAATGCATCTGAAAGTTACTGGTAGTTCCTTAGCCACCTGCAGTGCTGCACTTGGGAACTGCACATTGGGAGAGATCTGCAAGGCGTCCCTAAAAGTCATAGCCCAAGATGTATCCACAGAGGATTAAGGCATGGATTACTTCTTCTGAATCCCATACAAAGCAGCAGGGAGTGTGCTCAGAGGTTTGTGAGTGATAGCTGAGACACCACTGTTAGCAAGTGGACAAGGCAAAACCCCAGTGGCCCCGTGTCCTGTAACTGGCCCCAAGGGAGCGGAGCCATGGGCTGTTGCAATGTCAGTTCCAGTTACTGCAGTGCCTAATCCCGAGGCAGTTTGGCACAGCTCAGCTGCGTCATTGCAAAATCACTCGCTCCATGTGCCTTGTGGTCTCGTGCCACCAACTTCTCAAGTTACTGATTTTCAGTGTCATTTTAGGTGGCCATAAAGAAAATAAGACTTAAAGGATTGAAGAGGAAGCAAGTAACCGTTCATGAAATCAGTATCATGAAGAGGCATAGGAGTCCCAGTGTTGTGAATTATTTAGACAGGTGAGTGGTCATGGTTTTATCCCATGAATTTGTGTTTACATACAGCAAACATGAGTGGTTAAAAACCCACTTTGGTCACTTTTAGAAAGTAGAGCTGTTAATTATTATGTATTAATATTTCTCTACTCATCTCCAATGTCTGAGAAGAGAGTGCATCTTGTCTGCATGAGTCTTCCCTGGCACGCATAGTTTGAAAATTATTCAGAAATTATTCAAAACCTGGGTCAGCTGTATCTTACTAAATTAATACCCTCTAAGTTCACTGCCTCCACATATTTTTGGGATTAATTTTTAAAAGTTTCTTAAATGCCGATGAACCATCCTAAAGTGGATTTCCCTTGGATTGTTGCCCCTCTTTTCCATTGCTATGCATGCCAGGAACACTAGGTGCTTATTTCCAGAAACACCATGCGTGACAGGCTTTTTATCTGGGCTGTTCCTAAACCACGCTTTTCGCTTACTGGCCATCTAGGACATCTCCTTTTTCACAGCTGTTCTTTTCTCCTTGAGACTGCACAGATTGCAAACAACGCACGCCGAGAGGGAATGTCTATTGCTTTGATTCTGCCCTTGTCTCCAAGGGACGTGAAAACAAGAATCAAGCCCTGTCTTTTCCAAACAGCAATGTAGCCATGTACATTCATCCCCGTGCCCTTGTTTCCTTCTTTCAGCTACCTTCTGTGTGAGGAACTCTGGCTGGTCATGGAGTACATGGACGGAGGCATCTGAGCAATGTCATCAGCAAGACCTGCCTGTGTGAAGGTGACAGAGCATCCATCAGTCAGGGGGTCAGCAATCCCACCTGTGCTTCCAAGGGTTTGGGAAACAGGGGCTCAGAAGAGGAGAGGTTTCATGTATAAAGCTTTGCTTCTGCATTGTTAGTATGCTATGGGCAAGTAAAAGCATCTCCAGTGAAATGCCTGCCAGTGCCCTTGCACTCACTGTACTCTGTTCTTGTACTCTTATCTCCTGCTGTTGTATTCTCACTCTGCCTCTTGTATTTGCTGTTCTCCATCTTGCCTCCTTTAACTTTTGCCTCTCTTCACTTCATTCCTTGTTTGTAAAAGCAAAGCTGCTGGTAACAGGATTTAAAATGAACAGCAAAGAAAAAAGGAGAGACTCATTTCTCTCAGTCCTCAGCTAAAAAGGACAGCAGTGCAGCCAAAATGCTCTTTGCTTCTGAGCACATCCCCTGCAGCAGCAGCAGTCATCCTGGCTGCTTTGCAGGGACAGTGTACAACAGCAGCAGGTGCTGTTGCTCTTTCAAAAGCTGACATGCCTTTCCTTAGAAAGGTCCTGCTCTCCAAGTGTTGGAGCAGCAACTCTTCCTCTCAATGGCCCTGCATTCTGCCATTGCTCGCCATTCCCCTGCAGAGAGCATCTTTTAGATTCTTTGTTTCTTTTCTTGTGCAATGAAATCACACCGCTAATTTTTGCCCTCCTGTTTGTGTTTTCTCTCTCAGTGCCTGCAAGGACTGGATTTTCTTCACTCAAACCACGGGATCCACCGAAATGTGCAGAGCAGCAACATCCTTTTTGGAACCGACGGCTCTGTCAAGCGGGGTCAGTATATCCTTGGTCAGGTGCAGCGTTCAGGGATGTGGGGATGTGGGGTGAGGGGCTGCTTTGAGTGACTGCCAGCTCCCCAAAAATGGTGCTGGTGGCAGTGCAGGGACCCCCGCTCTGAGCTGATGACACGGTTGCAACGTGCACAGACGTATGACAAGGAACAAGCAGCCACGAGTGGCATTGCTCTGTGTGTGTCCCTTCCAGAGGGAGGGAGTTACAAGTCTAAAGCTTCCAAAGAGCAAAAGGCACTGCTGAAGGCAGTGTAAAAAATGTGGGGATTTTTTAAGTCGCCAATACCATATTTCCTTGGCTAAAGTCCTGAAGAAACAGAGCAGGGACAGTTGTCCAGGACATTCCAACAGCATGTTCTCAAAGTTCTACTGGGGAATTCTTTTGCTCGATTTCCTAATTGCACAGAATTAAAATAAAACCAGTATTTTGCTTTCCCCTCAGCTGATTTTGGCATCTCTGTTGAGCTCGGCCCTGAGGAGAAGAGACTGCCCTCGGTAGCTGGGACTCCTTGGTGGATGGCGCCTGAAGTGGTGATGCGTAAACCATGTGGCCCCAAAGTGGACATATGGTCTTTTGGAATTGTGGGAATTGAAATGGTAGAACAAAAATTTCCTTACTGGAACCAAAGTCCTGCCATGGTAAGGAGCAAATACAGATCCCGCTTGTCTTTCTCACCTGCCCCGTGTTCTGCGTGACATTGGACAAGATCCCATTGCCATCTGCTGGAACTACTTCCACCTAAAAACGTCCCTGCAACACATCAGCATCTGCTGCAGTTTTGGCTGCATCAGTGTGGAACTCAAGCCTCACCACATGCAAACAAACCCCATTCTCAGGCAACACTTTCCTTTGGGTTATAAGCGGTTCCAGTTCTTTTGTCTGTGTAGATGACCCCAATAACAGGAACCAAGCATCTTAGAACTGGTGTTATCCTTCCAGAAATGAAGGAAAGAAACCCAAACCCAGCAAAGTTTCTAAAACAGTGGTTTCTAGAGAGGAACTTAACCCCCTTTGCAGTTTCTGCTACTGGGAAACATGCCTGAAACCTGGGCATGAGGCTTCAAGGCCACAGAGTCTCTTCTGCTTCTTGTGCAGTGTTGCTGAAACACTCAGTGACCGTTTTTCTCTCATAGCCCAAGCCACGTTCTCCACGTCACCAAGCCGGAGCCTTGTGAGGGGGAGAGCCTGCCAAAACCTCCTGTTTGTTTCCTGGCATTTTCTGGGATGGGCCTACCACTCATTGACTTGAGTAGGCAAATGAGCAGAAGGTGTCCAAAGGGGTGGCATTTCTCCTTTTTCTGAGCAGGAAAAGTTTTTCTTTTGTTGCATAAGAGAAGCTGAAATTTTAAGACTGCTGAGAGACAGAGCTGCAGGTGGCTCCTTTGTGCCCAAACAGGCATTTTCATCCCAATATATTTGTGCATGCAACTTAATGTGTCTGTGTTGAATATGAGATTGTAAATGTTTGTTTCTTTACCTGGGGATTAACTGATGGATTTCCTTTCTTTTCTTCCAATTACCATTGTTTTCAAGAACAGGACAAAAAACTTGATGAGTCTTGTTCTATGGCAACTGTGCTTAAGGGACCAACAAGCCCTGCAGAGATGCCTTTCATGTACTAATCCTTGGAATTAGTTAGTATAGCAAAGTCCCCCTTCCAAAAAGGCTGTCAAGCTGGTGTGAATCCTCAGAGAAGGAAATGTGCTTTTGCTGATGTAGCTCCCACTAACTAGGTCAGTCAATGAAATCGGCTGCCAAGGCAAGATTGGCAGGATGTTGGCAAAGCTCTGGCTGCATCAGAGTTTGGGTTTTTTGTTGGTAAAGTCATCCCTGGGTCTCTGCCAGGGCAGAAACGGCCACTGCAGAATGGAGGTTAAACAATGGGCTCTGGGAGAGCAGTTACAGATGGGAAAGAAGCAGGTGGAGCCTCGTGTTCCCTTTTTCTCCAGACTAAACTCCTGATAGCCACAGCAGGGACGTCACAGCTGCAGCAGCCCAAGCTCCTCTTGGCTTGGCTGCGTGACTTCCTGAGCTGCTGCCTGCAGAGAGACGAGGAGCGGCGCTGGTCTGCCAAAGAGCTGCTGCAGGTAAAATGCCAAGGGGCTGCAGGTGAAAGAGTGTCCGAGGGATGGCCTCCTCCTCCACTGAGGTCTGAGGCATCAGATGAGCCCCCTTCCTCCTCACCTCCTCCACTCTTGGTGCTCTTCAAATGAAAATGCTGAGGAGTGCGGGCTGGGCTGGGCTGGCAGGGCTCTGTAAAGTCCTGTGGTACAAGTGTCCTGCAATTAACAGGGACATCTTTAAAGAGATCAGGTTGCTCAGAGCCCTGTCCCACTGACCTGGAATGGTTCCAGGGATGGGGCACCTACAAGCTCTTGAGACAACCTGTGCCAGGGTGGCACCATGCTCCAACTAAATAAGGTCTTCCTTAGACCTACTCTGATTAGATCTCCTTTGTGTTTAAAACTATTCTCCCACATTCTATTGTAACTGGCCCTGTTAAAAACGGTGTCCCCCACTTTCTTCAAAGCAACTCTGAAGTCTTGGAAAGCGGCAAGAAAGTCTCCCTGGGGCCCGTTCTTCAGAAAACTGAATAACTCCACCTCTCTGCACATTTCCTGAGAGGACAGGTGCTCTGTTTTCTGACAGTTTCTGTTGCCCTGTTTTGGAACTTGGTGGTGTGTTCGGTTTTACCTAATGGCAAAAGAATTGAAGTAGAGCAATGCAGGGTACAGAGCCATGAAATGGTGGCGGAAGAACCCAAGGCTGCCAGTCCTGGCAGAGCAGTCTGGAGAGATTTGGCTGTGGGCAGGAGGGGCTGTGGGGCCTCACTGTGAGCCTCTGAGGGGCCCGGGTTTGTGCCCCCACCCCACCCTGAGAGGCTTCTGGCACACAAACAGGGACAGCTGAGAGGGACTTGACCCAGCCCCGTCTGCTGCCTGGCACGCTCAGGCAGAGGGGAACTGGTCCAGGCTGACTGCCAGGTTGTGTGGCAGAGAGGTGCGGGGACGCTGAGCTCCAGGACGGTTTGGATGGACGGAGACAAGAGATCTCTGAAGGCTGCTCTGAGAATATCAGGTTTATTAGGGATGGTGAAAGGTCCTGCATGGAGCTGCCAGACGCAGCACGTGGCAGGGCCTGAGGGAGTGGGAGAGGGGAGAGACAAGGGGTAGAGAGAGACAAGAGGATGCTCCAGGAGAGGGTGGAAGTTCCAAGATGGGAGGAGTTCCAAGAGAAGAGGAGTTCCAAGAGAAGGGGAGTCCCAAGAGAGGGGAAATTCCAAGAGGGCATCTGGCTCCTCGGAGACCGCTTACCAGGGGGCTTCAAGGTGGGCTGGAACAAGACTTAGGCCAATGGGGTCACAGAGACCTGATGCTTCAGGGGAGGGTTACAGGTGTGGGATGAGCCATACATTTTGGGAGGTGAGATAGAACAGTCTATTTGACTTTTGGTCCTATCTGTAGGCAAGGGCATTGCTCAACCCGTAGGGGGGATTATTTTCATCCTGGCTGTACTATTGTAAATCTTTTGCCAGGCAATCATATTTATTCATCTTCCCCAACATCGAAATTTTAAAAGTGGCAATGGTTTAGATGATGTAATTGCTACTTCTCTAAATTCACTGGTGAAACTAACAGTCCATGAATTCTCTCTTCCTATAAAGAAGAATGTACAAAAATTTTTATTTACATGAACAGTGCATGAGAACTCTAGAAGAAAAATGTAAACATTAGGAAGCGGAGAAAACTTTTAAAATAAATTTAAAGCATATAAAAGAGCAGGGTGATATTACACAGCCTTCCTGTGATGTCACAAACACCTGTGATATCACACAGCCTCTTGTCATGTCACACATACAGCTCTGTGATGTCATATTACCCCTGTGATGATACACAGCTCTCTGTGATGTCACTCAGACATCTCAGTGATGTCACACTGACCCTGTGATGTCACACAGCTCTCTGTAATGTCACCTGGAAGGCTCTGTGATGTCACACAACCTCCTGCGATGTCACACTGATATCTGTGATGTCATATTGCCCCTATGATGTCACACAGCATTTTGTGATGTCACATGGACATCTCTGTGAAGTCACACAGCCCTTGTGATGTCACACAGCCCCTGTGATGTCACACTGATTCCTGTGATGTCACACAGCCCTTGTGATGTCACACAGCCCCTGTGATGTCACACAGACATTTCTGTGATGTCACACGGCCCCTCTGATGCCACACAGCACCTGTGATTTCACACATCCCCTGTGATATCACACAGCTCTCTGTGATGTCACACAGCCCCTGTGATGTCAAACTGTTGCACTAGGACACAAAATAACTCACATATTCATATTAAGATTAAAAGACTAAAAAGAAGTGGTTTTTAATTTTGATTTATGCAATACATGAAATTTTAAAAGCGGCAATGGATTGAAGGATGTAATTGCTACTTCTCTAACTTCTCTGGTTAAACTAACAGTCCAGCAATTCTCTCTTCTTATAAGGAAGAATGATTCCCTGGGGTCCAGCAGTGTCACAATAGACCCCAGGTTCCAGAAGGCTTTGCAGTGTCCTAATGGTCCCAATGATTCCATGAGCCCCTCCAGTGTCCCAGTGGTCTCTGTGGCTCTCCAGGCCACACAATGTCAGGTTATTCCTCTGTTCTGTGAGCCCTGTAGTGTCACAATGGACCGTTGGACACTGGGGATTTGCTGTGTCACAATGCTCTCCTCTGGCTCCGCAACGTCACAACAGATCACTGATGATGGGAGGACTCTCAGTGTCATACTGAAGCTGTGGTTCCATGTAGCCCTGCAATGTTACAGTGAACCCTTGGTTAAATGGGGTTCCACGATGTCACAACGACCCCTCAGTTCCATGAAGCCCCACAGTGTCACAATGATCCCTTGGTCTCACAGGTCCCACAGTGTCACGATGGTCCCTTGGTTCCATGGTGCCCCACAGTGTCACAATGGTCCCTTGGTTCCATGGTGCCCCACAGTGTCACAATGTTCCATTGGTTCCATGGTGCCCCACAGTGTCACAATGGTCACTTGGTCTCACAGGTCCCACAGTGTCACGATGGTCCCTTGGTTCCATGGTGCCCCACAGTGTCACAATGATCCCTTGGTTCCATGGTGCCCCACAGTGTCACAATGATCCCTTGGTTCCATGGTTCCTGTGCTGGTGCATTCCCCCCTCCCCTTTCTCAGGCCGCCCTGCCAGATGAGAAATGCTCGCTGGCCTCGGCCTTGGCCAGCAGCCCCTGGGCTCAGCTCCTCTGGAGCTCAGCACAAACACGCTCTGCTCCAGGCACTGCTGCTGCCCATCCAGATCCTGGCTGCTTTAGGAGCAGCCCTGGGAACTGTTTGTGTTCCCTCGGTGGCACAACATCCCTGTTCTCACCCTGCCAAAGAAAGCTGCTGATGCCAAGTGCGGCCAGGATGAAACATGGCTGGGACTGCAGCCCCTCTCTTGGGGCCCTACAAACAGCGCTCCAAAAGGAGCCCTTGGAGCTCTCCTGGGCCAGCGACTCCCTCTGAGTGGGGCCTCTCCGAGCCGGGAACTCTCCCGTTTGCTGCACTCGGGGATCCCCAACAACGAGGGAGCCTGGGCCGATCCCCCCACTCCTCCAGGCTCAACCCTTCCCTGCTGGGGAGATGCCAAAGCATCCCCAGGGAGCATTTCCCTGCCCTCAGGGGAATTTCTCACAGGTGCCTTGCACTGACTCTCTGTGTCTGTGTGCACACAGGAGTGCCTGTACTGGGGAAATGTGGCAGAAATGCTGCTCCCTGAGGGGTCTGAGTGCCTTGGATAGCTGAGCCAGTCAGGCCCGTAAGTAAGGTCAAGTCAAGAGGTCTAAGTTAAGTGAAATGCTTCTAAGAGTTGTTATTTTGCTAAGTTGTTATGTTTTATATAAGTTATAAGCTGAGTTAAATATTTTTAAATGTTATTCCTCTGTTAGATTGCTAGGTTGTAGGTTATAAGTTAGGTTAAATACTGTTAAGCTCTTCTCTTTTGCTAAATTGTGACTGTGAAGCTATCATTTAAGGTTAAGGTGTAAGTTAAGTCCTGTTAAGTTTGAACTCTGTTAAGCTTTTAGGCCATATTCCTTTTATCCTTGCCTTCACTGCCCTTTTGTCACACACAGACACATACAGAGACAGTTCTCAGTACATTTCTGGTTTGATTGCCTGGATTTGGTTTGGTTTTGTTGTTGCTTTGCTTCCTTGGTGTTCCTGAAGTGTCCTGTCAGGAGCAGAGTGACTCTTGCCAAGGAACTTTGTGCTGCTGTCACTTAATATTAAATCTGGTTTTTGCTGGGGATTTTTTCAGCGCTCCCAAGCCCTCGTTGGTCACAGAGTGAAGGAGCCCTGGCCCAGGCTCTGGCCCTGAGGGACACGGGGACAATGCCGGGGGGTCCCTGTCCCCCTGTCCCACCCCCACAGCCCCGGTCCCCGTCCCCGTGTCGGGCTCTGGGGTCGATCTCGTGGAACATCCTCTGGGGGAGGCTGCAGCGCCGGGGGCGGGGGGACCCGGGGGGGACAGGGGACCCCGCTGTGCACGAGCAGCGTTGGACTTCTCTGGGGGAACTGGGGGGGGAATGGGGCAGAGTGAACTCCCCAGTGACCTCACACAGCCCCAGTGATGTCACACAGCCCCAGTGATGTCACACAGCCCCAGTGATGTCACACAGCCCCTGTGACATCACACATCCCCTGTGATGTCACACAGCCCCTGTGATGTCACACAGCCCCTGTGATGTCAAACTGTTGCACTAGGACACAAAATAACTCGCGCACTCATATTAAGATTAAAAGAGTAAAAGGACGTAACTTTTTTTTTTATTTATATAATATATGAAATTTACAAAGTGGCAGTGGATTGGAGGACGAAATTGCTACTTCTCTAACTTATTCTCTCTTATAAAAAAAATGCACAACAATTATTATTTACATGAACAGTGCATGACAACTCTAGAAGAAATACGTAAATCTTCAGAGGCAACGAAAACTTAAAAGAAGTTTAAAGCATTTAAAACAGCAGGGTGATATTACACAGCCTTCCTGTGATGTCACATGAGCATTTCTGTGATGTCACACAACTTCCTGCGATGTCACACAGATCCCTGCAATGTCGCATGAACATCTCTGTGACATCACACGGACATCTCTGTGATATCACACAAATCTCTGTGATGTCGCACCAACATCTCTCTGATGTCACACTGCCTCCTGTGATGTCACACAGCCTCTGAGATGTCTCACAGCCCCTGTGATGTCCCACAGGCATTTATATGATATCACACAACCTCCTGTGATGTCACCCAGGCATCTCTGTGATGTCATAATGACCCTGTGATGCCACACAGCTCTCTGTGATGTTGCACAGTCATTTCTGTGATGTCATTCTCTCTCTGTGATTTCACACACCCCTCTGTGATGTCAAACATACATCTCTGTGATTTCACACATCCCCTGTGATATCACACTGCTTCCTGTGATGTCACACAGCCCCTGTGATGTCATAGAGCCAACTCTATGATGCCACCCTTTGATGCCATACAGCAGTGCTGTGATGTCACAGAAGACTCCATGATGTCACTGTCACCCTGGAATGTCACAGTCTGTTCTGTGATGTCACAGCCTGCTCTATGATGTTACACAGCCACCTGGTGATGTCACAACCCTGTCTCCCATGCCACAGAGCCACCCTCGATGATGGCAGAGCCTGGTCTATTGAATCACACCATATTCTGTGACATCACAGCCAGCTCTCTCATGTCACAATTGCCTCAGTGTCCTGGGTTGTAAGATAAGCTTGTATTCTATTTGCCATCTGTTGAAAGTTGGGCAAGTTTGTTATCTTTTCCAAGAACCGGTTTTGCTCCTAAGAGGTAATGGTTTGCTAATGGGCCATTGACTGATTCAATGCAGGGCTGGTAAATGCAACACCATCCCATTGTGAGGGGTCCCACCCAGAGGGGGAAGCCAAGCACTCTATTATTGTATAAAGGGGTGAAGAGAGCTTGACAGAGGAATGGTTGTACAACAGGGGACATGATACTGTAAAATTAATCCAAATAGGGAGGGCTACGTGACTGCTGCAAAGTTCGCATGGCCCTGAAGAGTAGATGGTGTGCAGAAAGCAGGATATTGAAACTGCTTGGTATGTAGAAATAGATAGAGAAGAACAAAGAAGTACTAAGCTGTTCTAACTGCAAGGCCAGCTGGACAGGCAAGTATCATTCACAAAGATACTTTTAAGATAATAGTACAAGTCACATAGCAACCAATCATGAGCTTGGCTTTTGCAATATGTATGAGCTAATTAACAAACATATATAAACTGTGTAATCGGTCACAATAAACTGAGACTTGATGATCATGATATCATGAGTCTTGTCTCCCGCGGCACCCTCCAACAAAGGGGTAGCTTTTTGGGGAGACGAGGCAGCTCTCTCTGCGGGACTCCCAAAGAAGCAGCTCGCGCTCTCTCTTTGCGGGATTCCCAGAGAAGCAGCTCCCTCTCTCTCTTCACGGGATCTCGCAGCGAAGCAGCCGGAGCATGGTGAGGTGGCGGCAGCGGAGCTCGGAGGCAACCCCGGCACAGAGGAAGACCGGCCCCACTGCCACCAGATCTTCAGAGGAAAACTATACCCTTCTAAAGATCACCACTGCAGCTGCAGTTCATCAGCCACTGCAAGGGGATCAATCGTCCCAGCAGGACTGCCACTGGCACCCCGAATCCTCAGGTTGTGGACTTTTTTCACTGGTTTTGTTTGTATCGATTGCATTTGCCTTTTTAAATTGTTGTCTAGTTTTTCTCCTAGTAAAGAATTGTTACTCCTATTCCCATATTTTTGCCTGAGAGCCTTTTAATTTAAAACTCCTAGAAATTTGGAGGGAGGGGGTTTACCTTCTCCATTGCACAGGCGGCTTTAGCCCTCCTTCACAGACTCCTCTCTTGTCGAACCAAGACACTCAGTGATGTCACAAAACCCTCAAGAACTCAGTTACATTGAAACACTGAAGTTTCTTGTACTTTGAAAATATCCGTGTCATGGAAACAACTGAGACAGTGTCCCCAGGTTCCAGTCAGAGAAGAACACTGGGGGCAGTGATGACAGCTGGGCACAAGCAAGGGAAAGGTGTCTCTGGTGCTGAGCAAACCTGGATGTGTTTCAGGAGTGCAAAGGGCCCAGGCCTGAGCCCCAGCCCCTGGCAAGGCAGATCCTGTCCCTCCCTCATTGCTCAGGGCTCTTCCCGGGATGGGCACTGGCATGTGGGGATGTGCCATGCCAAGGGCAGGACCATGGGGCGGCCCCTGCCAGGCTGCTGAGCAGGGACAAGGAGGCACTGAGGCCCCAGGGCTGCAAGGGTCACTTGTCCCCTCGTGGCTCAGGCCCAGGGCCAGCAGCCATGGCCAAAGGGCTGCACAGGTTGGCTCTGTCAGGGCCTTGCAGCTGCTGCACATCCCTGAGCCCTCTGCAGCCCAGACTGTCCCACGGTGTCCCTGCCCTGCGCCTCTGTCCCTGCAGGCTGTTGTCATCCCCCTTTACATGAGTCTTTTCTTTCTCTGGCTGTTCTCTTCCATGTCAAAGGATCCACCACCTCTGGAATCACCCTTCAGTCCCTCCCAGGGCTCTCCTCAGCTGTCCTCAGCCTCCACCCCACTGAGCACAGAGCTCCTGTGTCCTTCTAGAGTGGTCAAGTGCATGGAGCCAAGAGAACCCGGACAAGAGGGACAGTTCTTTTCTACAGGAAGGAAACCACAGAGCCCCAGGGTTTTGAAAGCACATGAGAAGCAGTCACCAGAGGCCAAGGCAGGCCAGACCTGTCTGTCCTTGCAGCTTTTGTCTGAAAGCAGCCTTTGGATATATGGGGAGCTGTTGCAGAATTTCTGAGAGAAAGAGGGCATGATTTATGTCTGGATTAAGAAGTGAGCTACCCCTCAGACTAGGCCCCTGATAAGTGGCCTTGGTGGGGCCTAGGAGCCTTTGATGCAGTAGGAATTTAGTTGTGGCGCAGTTTAGAAATTATGTTAAGGTAACTACAACGTAATGAGCTATCTGAGTGTGAATTAGGGTAGAGTTGCAGTGTGAAAAGCCTGACCACCTTAAGGCAAAGGTAAACAATGTTAGCTTGCCAATGAGAGTGCCTTTGTAAACTGTAAACTGTATGGAAGTGTATATAAATCACCATCTTTTCACTAATAAAGGGAGAACGTAGCTTTAACCATATTGGTTCGACCAATGTTCGTCCTGTCCAGCTTTCCTGTCTTATGAGGACCCTGGCTTTGGGGAGTTTTGGGGGTGGAATTCCATTTCAGCCGTGGCTCCTGGAGTGGAATGACAGTTCTCCACAGGAAGGGAAGGGTGCAGTCCCAGTGTTTCAAAGGTTGATTAGAGGCAGCCCCAAGCAGGCCAGGGCCAGCCAGGCCTGTTGTCAGGTCCAAGGAAGGAATCCTTAGACAGACAGAATTTGGGAGGCCAAACCCCACTATTTTCTATGGGCATCTGGACGAGAAGGACAGTTCTGTTCCACAGTTCTGGAGTCTCTGTAAATGTTCAAACATTCCTTTGATCATCTCATGTGTCCCTTTCAACTCAGAATGTTCTGTGATTCTGGGATTACAATTCCTGTTCTGCTTCTCTCATCCCTCTGTTGTCTATAATCAAAAGAGGAAAAAAAAAAAAAGCCTTGCAACAGTGTTAGAACAGTAAATAAAAACCAGACCTTTATTGGAAGCTTCCAGGCGTCCCAGTGGGGATGGGGCACACCCAGCCCCCAATTTCAATAAGGTAACAAGGTTCATTAATTAGAATATTTAACAGGAACATCCAATAGGAGATTCAGTTTCCCAACTTACTCATCCTGGGCTCTACCCATTGAAGTAGGTCCAAAGGCTTCTTTGCCCCACTTTTTGTTATGACTGCTCACATTCAAAAACTAAAATGTTCTTCTTGTGGGTCCTCTTAATAATAATAGTATGCAGTATTTCAGGAATGTATTTAGACAGTCAGCTTATTGTTCTAAAATCTAAGAGATAGGTAGGAAATATATTAGAATCAATTAAGGATTACAGGTTTATAAGTACATAATAGTATTTTAGTAGAATGAATTAAGACATTAATAGAGAAAAGTATGGATTACAGTTTTATAACTATATAACAGTAATTTACAGAACTACAAATATATTACAAATAAATAAAAAGCAAAAAAATTTTTGTCACCACCCAAAATTTCCCATCCTCCTCCAAGCAGGAAATTGAAAACACTTCCAGCAAAGCTCCTGACCTTTACAGCAATCCCAGGCTTCCCTTCTTTGGGAAGTGCCCTCCGGAGCTGTGCCCAGGCTGGTCTGAGCTGGGAGCAGCCCTGCCCCAGCCAGCCCCTCTCAGCAGCAGCACCTGCCCTGCTCAGGGTGGCTCCTTCCCCCCACAGCTCCTGGCCAGCGCTGGGAGCAGCTCCAGGGCCGGCTGAGAGCTGTCCCTGGCAGGCAGCAGAGTCCCTGGCCCAGCACAGCGCCCTGGGCTGCAGGACCCTGCTCTGCAGGACAGCCCTGGGCACCCCTGGCTGCTCTGCACAGGAGATGAGCAGAGAATGCACTCACAGGGTCTGTGGGCATTGGCATGTTCCAGCTTTAGGAGATCTCTCCAGGAGCTGCAGCTGCATTGTGTCCTGCAGCCAGAGGTTCCTGTGCCAAGGGCTGGCAGTGATTCTGCCCCAGGCACTTCTCAGCCCCTTCCCAGCCCTGACTAATTGAAGCTCTCTGTGCCTCTGTGCTGTGCCCGCACTGGCTGCAGGCAGTGCCCCAGCCCTGCTGGGCTGGGAGAAGAGCTGCTCAGCAAGAGAAATGTGCTTTTGAAGCAGATAATTGGGGCCATGATTGCACAAACCTCTCTCAGAGTCTGTAGCAAAAGGGTAACACCAAGTACCTTAAAGAACTGAAGTACCTTGAAGCATTAATGAGCTCCACTGAGTGTTGTTCCTGACAAAGCCTCTCCAGGGACTAATTACAGCAGATAATTGGAGGCCATGATTGCACAAAGCTCTCAGAGACTCCAAGGCAAAAGCAAAAGCCAAAGTCCTTTCAAAAACCTGCAGTCCCTGGGAGCATGAAGGAGCCCCCAGGGCCATTCCTGACCAAGGCTCCCCAGGGACTCCTTCCAGCAGATCCTTGAGGCCACTGGGATGTGCGCCAGGGGGGATGCTGAGGGCAGGACCAGGGGCTGACAGTGCCCAGCCTGGCTGGGGCTGTGCCAGGAGGCCCCAGGGCCTCAGAACAAGGTGTCTCCTCACAGCCCTTGGTGGCACAGACCCTGCTGTGCCCCAGGGCACCAAGACTTGGCTTCTCTGTGTCCCCACCTGGCATCAGTGCCTCCAGTTCTCTGCTCTGCCTGGGGCCTGGGGCCACTTTCTCAGTCGTGTCCCTCAGTGGGACCCATTAAAAGTCAGAGAAACTTTGGAGTTGGATTCTGACTTGGAGTTCTGGAGAGGTTTCTGCAGCTCCCTCTCAGGGCCTGATGTTCAGGGCCTGAGCACAAAGCCCTGAGGGTCATTAAAGTCTTTGTGCTGTGTCCATGCTGCTGAGCTGGGCTGGGCTCCTGGCACAGAGGGTGATCCTGGTAACCAAGCAGAGCTTCAAAAGCACATTGCTCTTGCTGAGCAGCTCTTCTCCCAGCCCAGCAGGGCTGGGGCACTGGCAGCAGCCAGCCCAGGCACAGCACAGAGGCACAGAGAGCTTCAATTAGTCAGGGCTGGGAAGGGGCTGAGAAGTGCCTGGGGCAGAATCACTGCCAGCCCTTGGCACAGGAACCTCTGGCTGCAGGACACAATGCAGCTGCAGCTCCTGGAGAGATCTCCTAAAGCTGGAACATGCCAATGCCCACAGACCCTGTGAGTGCATTCTCTGCTCATCTCCTGTGCAGAGCAGCCAGGGGTGCCCAGGGCTGTCCTGCAGAGCAGGGTCCTGCAGCCCAGGGCGCTGTGCTGGGCCAGGGACTCTGCTGCCTGCCAGGGACAGCTCTCAGCTGGCCCTGGAGCTGCTCCCAGCGCTGGCCAGGAGCTGTGGGGGGAAGGAGCCACCCTGAGCAGGGCAGGTGCTGCTGCTGAGAGGGGCTGGCTGGGGCAGGGCTGCTCCCAGCTCAGACCAGCCTGGGCACAGCTCCGGAGGGCACTTCCCAAAGAAGGGAAGCCTGGGATTGCTGTAAAGGTCAGGAGCTTTGCTGGAAGTGTTTTCAATTTCCTGCTTGGAGCACGGGGTGAAAGATGTGGTTGCTGAGAAAAAGATTTTTGCTTTTCATATATTTTTCAGCTGACCATAGCTCTATAAATTACTATTATATAGTTTTAAAATAATTATCCTTACTTAACTATGAAACCCTAATTGACTCTATTAAAATACTATTATATACTTATATAACTGTAATCTTTTACTCTAGTACATTTCCTTACCTTTATCTTTGATTTTAGAACAATAAACTGTCTAAATACATTCCTGAAATACTGTATAGTCTTATTATCAGGAAGAGGACATACAAGGTGAACATTTTGGTTTTTGACCAGAATGTGACCAGTCCTAAAAAAAACATGCAAAAAGCCTTTGTGCATACGCCAAGGGGCTGACCCAAGTTTATGTAACTGGTGCAGCTGAATCTCATATTGGATTTTCCTGTTAAATAATCTATTTAATTAACCTTAATTAATTGTTGAAATCAGAGGTTGGTGTGCCCCATGCCCACTGGGACACCAGGAAGCTTCCAATAAAGGTCTCGTTTTTGCTTTACTGTTCTAACACTGTTGCAAGGATTCTTTTTTCTCTTTTGATTATAGACAACAGGGGGATGAGAGAAGCAGAACAGGAATTGTAATCCCAGAATGACAGAACATTCTGAGTTGAAAGGGACACACGGGATCATCAAAGGAATGTTTGAACATTTACAGAGACTCCAGAACTGTGACTTTGGGTGGTCAGTGTCTCTGCTGGGAGCCTCCCAAAGGGCCTTCAGCCACTCCTCAGCCCTGGGCAGCAGCAGCATCACCTCTGCAGGGCCCAGCAGGGCTCTCCTGAGCTGCCCTTGCCCAGCTGCACACAGAGCCTGCCCCAGCCAGGGCCCTGCACACAGGCAGGTTTCTGTAGGGCCGGGCCGAGGGCACACAGGGTGGGATGGGCTCTGTGAGCGCTGGCAGGGACAAGGCACCTCTCAGGAGGGGATGTCCAGGCCCAGGGAGATGCTCAGGGAAGCAGAGGGGGCTGAGCACAGCAGTGCTGGGGGAACAAGCCCATTCAGCCCCTCACCTTCCCTCGGCCACAGGGAATCCTTTTCCCCTCACAGCTCTCAGTGGCAAACTCTGAGTGCAGCAGGAATGCTGGAGATTTCTGACCTCAGAGAGCCAGGAATGATGTGTGAGTAAGAAAACAATTCCTAAAACCAACTCCTGCAATCTGTTTCCTTTAGAAATGTGAGTGCAGATGGTACCAAGCCTTTCTGCATTGGGAGTGATTCCCCTGACAACTCCTGAATATCCAGACTTGTTCCTCTGCAACATGGCCACAAACCCAGGGCAGCAGGGCAGGGATGGCTCCTCGAGAGCCGCCACACACAGCCCTGGCTGCTCCTGGCACACTCAGCCAGCACAACTGGAGCTCAGGCAGGGACCTGGGTGAAGGTTTTCCCAGAGCAGGAACAAAGGTGGGTGAGTCGCAGCAGGACAGTCTGCAGGGAATGGCCAAGGTTTGGCTCCAAGCAGCCTCCCCTGACTTGTCCCTGTCCTTTCTCCATGAACAGGTGCCCATGTGCAGCCACAGCAAATGTCCAACAGCAGCTCCATCAGCCCCTTCCTCCTGCTGGCACTGGCAGACACGCGGCAGCTGCAGCTCCTCCACTTCTGCCTCTTCCTGGGCATCTCCCTGGCTGCCCTCCTGGGCCCCGGCCTCATCATCAGCGCCGTAGCCTGCGGCCACCACCTGCACACGCCCATGTTCTTCTTCCTGCTCAACCTGGCCCTCAGCCACCTGGGCTCCATCTGCACCACTGTCCCCAAAGCCCTGCACAATTCCCTCTGGGACACCAGGAACATCTCCTACACAGGATGTGCTGCTCAGCTTTTTTCTTTCTGTTCTTCCTTGGATCAGAGTTTTCCCTCCTGACCATCATGTGCTATGACCGCTACGTGTCCATCTGCAAACCCCTGCACTACGGGACCCTCCTGGGCAGCAGAGCTTGTGCCCACATGGCAGCAGCTGCCTGGGCCAGTGCCTTTCTCAATGCTCTGATGCACACAGCCAATACATTTTCCCTGCCCCTGTGCCATGGCAATGCCCTGGGCCAGTTCTTCTGTGAAATCCCAGAGATCCTCAAGCTCTCCTGCTCCAAATCTTATCTCAGGGAACTTGGGCTCATTGCAGTTGGTGCCTGTTTAGGATTTGGATGTTTTGTGTTCATTGTTTTCTCCTATGTGCAGATCTTCAGGGCTGTGCTGAGGATCCCCTCTGAGCAGGGATGGCACAAAGCCTTTTCCACCTGCCTCCCTCACCTGGCCGTGGTCTCTCTGTTGGTCAGCACTGCCACATTTGCCTACCTGAAGCCCCCCTCCATCTTCTCCCCATCCCTGGATCTGTCAGTGTCAGTTCTGCACTCGGTGGTTCCTCCAGCCCTGAACCCCCTCATCTACAACCTGAGGAACCAGGAGCTCAAGGCTGCAGTGAGGAGACTGATGACTGGATGGTTTCAGAAACATTAAACTGCTGGCCAATTTCTGCAAATCACTTGTAATAAAAGTAATTTTTGATACTTCTTGTTTGTTTCATTTCAGAGGGTTTTTTTCGTTGTTTTAGTTTTTTCAGCTTGTCCACACAGATATGTCATTGTTTGTGCCATAGAGGTGCCATCACAGAGAGCAGTGTGGCATGACAGAAAGCTGTGTGACATCACCGAGATGTCAGTGTGACATCAAAGGAGGTTGTGTGACATCACAAAGATGTCCGTATGACATCACAGAGACCTGTGTGACATCACAGAGATGTCTCTGTGACATTACAGGAGGTTGTGTGACATCACGAAGATGTCAGTGTGACATCACAGAGATGTCAATGTGAAGTCACAGAGATGATTGTGTGACATCACAAAAAGCCATGTGACCTCACAGGTTCAGTGTAACGTCACAGAGATGTCTGGGTGACATCACAGGCGGTTTATGTTACATCAAAGACATGTTCATGTGGCATCACAGAGAGCTGTGTGACACCACAGAGATGTCCATGTGACATCACTGAGATGTCAGTGTGACATCACAGGGAGCTGTGTGACATCACAGAGATGTCCATGTGACAGCACAGGAGATTTGATCTGGTTTGAAAGCAAAACCAGTGAGAGACTCCAAGTCAGAAATACAATTTATTGGGAAAAGGGGAAAAATACATGCAATAATACAAAGGGAAAGGCTACTGACAAAGTCAGAATACAACCTGGCCAGCGTGCTGGTAGCAGTTTGAATTGGAGCAGCTGCAGTCCTCTTGGGATGGCAGATGTAGTTGCTGTGTTTTCTCAGAGAACCTGTGAAAAGGCTCTTCTCTGTCTAGAAATCTCCACTTTTATCCAGGTGGGAATGCCTTGCTCCTCCCCTTGGGCAGAGCATCTCACAATGGGTTATTATGAGTCACAAGGTGTGTCCTTAATCACCTCCTCCTCCTGGACAGTGTTATTTCTGAGTCATGTGGCCAGGCATTGATGGGGCCATTAACAGCAGATAAGGAAAACTGCCCCAAGGCAACTCCTACTCAGATGGGAATTGGAAAACGTTTTTTTTTTTAATCTTGGACAAGATTGTATGATATCACAGGGATATCATTGTGATGTCAGAGAGATGTCCGTGTGACACCACAGAGAGCTGTGTGACGTCACAGAGTCAGTGTGATACCACAGAGAGCGTTGTGACATCACAGAGCTGTCCTTGTGACATCACAGAGATGTCATTGTGACATCACAGAGATTTCAGTGTGACATCACGGAGATGTCTTTTTGACATCTCAGAGATGTCTCTGTGACATCACAGAGAGCTTTGTGACATCACAGTTATGTCAATGTGACATCACAGTTATGTCAATGTGACATCACAGAGTGCTGTGTGACATCACAGAGATTTCAGGGTGATGGCACAGAGAACGGTATGACATCACAGAGATGTCAGTGTGATATCAAAGGCGGCTGTGTGATATCACAGAGAGATCTGTGACATCACAGAGATGTCTGTCTGACATCACAAAAAGATTTCTGACCTCACAGGGTCAGTGTGACATCACATAGATGTCCGTGTGACATCATATATATGTCTGCGTGACATCACAGGAGGTTGTGTGACATCACAAAGATGTCTGTGTGACATCACAGAGATGTTATGTGACATCACAAAAAGCTTAGTAACATCACAGGGTCAGTGTGACATCATAGAGAGTTTTGTGACATCAGAGACATCAGTGTGACATCACAGAGATGTCAGTGCAACATCTCAGAGCGCTGAGTGACATCACAGAGGGGTCAATGTGACATCACAGAATGTTGTGTGATGTCACAGAGATGGCAGAGTGACATCACACAGATGTCACTGTGACATCCAATGGAGGTTGTGTGATATCACAAGGATGTCAGTGTTACATCACAGAGCTGTGTGACATCACAGGGTCAGTGGGACATCACAGAGATCGCAATGTGATGTCACAGAGAGCTGTGGGACATCACAGAGATGTCAGTGTGGCATCACAGAGACGTCCGTGTGGCATCACAGAGAGCTGTGTGACATCACAGAGATGTCAGTGTGACATCACAGAGTGGCCGCAGTCCTGTCCCAAAGCACTGGGCAGGTGAGGCAGGAGAGCTGGGAGCAGCTGCCTCAGCTCCTGAAGCCCTGCCAGCCCAAGGGGCTGCTTTGCCCAGCGCAGCTTCAGCCACTGTCCCCTTCTCACCATCCAAGGATCCTTGGTGAGCACCGCGAGGCCTCGTAACGCCAGGTAATGCCTGTGACAGCATTCACTCCAGAGGTACCTTGACATGGTCTCCAGAGCGCTGCCACGACATTTACTCAAGTCCGGGCAATGCAGGACCTGAAAGGCACAGGGCAGTGACAGGCGACCCGGCCGGCAGGAGCCCAGAACCACACAGGGTGGGGACCAGGCAGCAGCACAGGGCGTGGGCACCGTCCCAGGCAGCTGCGACTGCGAGAGGGCAGAGAGCTGGGAGGCAGCTGAGCGAGGCAGCGCTGGCCAACAGGCTCACCTCCACCAGGACTGTCAGGAAGATCAGATCATAGCATGGCTTCTCCAAGGGACCATTGTGATAATGTGGGGCCTGTGAGACCCGGGGACCATTGTGACTCTGTGGGGACTCATGGAATCATGGAGAGCACTGGGACATTGCTGAGCCTCATGGAAGCAAGGGGACGGTACTGACACTGTGTGGCTCCACGGAATTTAGGGATCATTGTGACACTAGGAGGGCCCATCAAACCAAGGATCCACTGCGACACTGTGGGGCCTCAAGGAACTGTGGAGACCATTATGGCACTTTGCGGTGTCATGAAACCAAGGGTCCATTGTGACACTGCAGAACCAAGAAGATCATTGTTGACAGTACCAAACCTCATGGAACCAAGGGGCCATTGTGGCACAGCAAGGCCCTGTGCAACCAAAGGGACCATGGTGACACTGTGGAACCTCATGGTACCACAGGTCCATTGCTACACAGCAGCCACAGCAGGGCTGCAGAACCAAGGAGATCATTGTGACACTACACAACCTCATGGAATCAGGGTGTCCATGTTATGCTACTGAACTTCACAGAACTAAGGGTCCCTTGTGACACTGGGGAACCAAGGAGACTGCTGTTGGCAGTATGAAAGCTCATGGAACCAAAAGTCCATTGTGACATTGTGTGGCCTCATGGAACCATGGAGACCATTCTGACACTTCAGGACCCACTGGAGCCAAGGGGCCATTGTGACACAGCAGGACCTTGTATAGCCAAAGGGCCATTGTAGCACAGCAGGGCCTCATGGAATCAAGAGGATCACAGTGACACTGTGGGGCTCCATAAGGGGCTGTGGGGCTCCATGAGACCATGGAGCCATTCTGCCTGTGGAACCCAGGGCACCATTGTTACACAACGGGGCATCACAGAACCAAGGAGCCATTGTGAACCAGCTGGGAACCCGCTGAGACTATTGTGACACTGCAGGGGCCATTGTGGAACTGCAGGGCCTCGTGGAACCAATGAGACCATTGTGACATGGCACAGCCTCGTGGGAGCAAGAGCCCTTGTGACACTGTGGGGCCTTGTGGAACTGAGCGGCCCTTGTGACCCTGTGTGACACCATGGAACCCAGGAGAGCTCTGTGACACTGCAGGGCTCCGTGGCACTGAGGACTCGTGGAACAGTGTGGAGCCCAGTGGAACCAAGGGGCCATTCTGTACTTCAGGGCTTCAGGGAACCAAGGTGCCAGTGTGACACTGCGGAACCAAAAGAGACCATTGTGACACTGTGGGGCTCCATGGAACCAATGAGACCATTCTGACACTCCAAGTCCCCAAGGAACCCAGGGGCCATTGTGACACCACAGGGCCTCACAGAACCAAGGCAACCACTGTGACACTGCAAGGTTTCATGGATCAAGGGGCCACTGTGACACTGCGGGTCCCCATGGAAGCAAGGGGCCAGTGTAACACATCCACACCTGGTGGAACCAAGGGGCCACTGTGATCCTGAAGAACCCAATAGAACCAAGGGGCCATTTTGAGACTCTGCAACCTCATGGAACCATTGGCCATTGTGGCTTTGCACAGTCCCACGGAAACAAGGAAACCATAGTGACACTGCAAGGCCTCATGGAAGCAAGGGCCATTGTGCCACTGTGGAGCCAAGGAGGCCATTGTGATATCACTGGGCTTCATGGAACCAAAGATCTGTTGTGATCCTACAGGGCCTGATGGAACCAAGGGGCCATTGTGATGCTGCAGGGCCCCAAGGATCCAAGAACATGGAACAGGTCTGGTTGGATGGGCCTGCTGGGGGCTGCCTGACTGGTCCAGCTGACCTTGGCATGTTGTGGGTCACTTCTCATCAGCCCCTGAACCCCTGGAGTTTCATGCTTTCCTTCCTGTGGGAAAGAACTGTCTTTCTCCCCAGGGGTTCATGGCTGAAATTAGGATTCCTCCTCTAAATTTGATTATATCCAAGGATTATTCTCATAAGAAACCTGCCAGGAGAGACAGCTCTGGCTGGCCTTGGCCTTCTGGGGGCCACATCTCATCTGCCTTTACAACACTGGGGGCTTGCGCTTCTCTTCCCATGGAAAAAAAAAACATCTTTTACATCCAGGCATCCATGGCAAAATTGAGAATCCACCTCCAAAATTCCTTATATGCAAGGATAGCTCCCAGGCAGAAGTTGCCAGGACTGTCCAAGTTCCCTTGGAACAGCTCTCATCTGCCTTTGAAACACTGGGGCTCCATACTTTCCTTCCTGTGGAACAGAACTGTCCTTCTCGTCCAGATGCCCATAGAAAATAGTGGGGTTTGGCCTCCCAAATTCTGTCTGTATAAGGATTCCTTCCTTGGACCTGACAACAGGCCTGGCTGGCCCTGGCCTGCTTGGGGCTGCCTCTAATCAACCTTTGAAACACTGGGACTGCACCCTTTCCTTCCTGTGGAGAACTGTCATTCCACTCCAGGAGCCACGGCTGAAATGGAATTCCACCCCCAAAACTCCCCAAAGCCAGGGTCCTCATAAGACAGGAAAGCTGGACAGGACGAACATTGGTCGAACCAATATGGTTAAAGCTACGTTCTCCCTTTATTAGTGAAAAGATGGTGGTTTATATACACTTCCATACAGTTTACAGTTTACAAAGGCACTCTCATTGGCAAGTTAACATTGTTTACCTTTGCCTTAAGGTGGTCAGGCTTTTCACACTGCAACTCTACCCTAATTCACACTCAGATAGCTCATTACGTTGTAGTTACCTTAACATAATTTCTAAACTGTGCCACAACTAAATTCCTACTGCATCAAAGGCTCCTAGGCCCCACCAAGGCCACTTATCAGGGGCCTAGTCTGAGGGGTAGCTCACTTCTTAATCCAGACATAAATCATGCCCTCTTTCTCTCAGAAATTCTGCAACAGCTCCCCATATATCTAAAGGCTGCTTTCAGACAAAAGCTGCAAGGACAGACAGGTCTGGCCTGCCTTGGCCTCTGGTGACTGCTTCTCATGTGCCTTCAAAACCCTGGGGCCCTGTGGTTTCCTTCCTGTAGAAAAGAACTGTCCCTCTTGTCCGGGTTCTCTTGGCTTCATGCACTTGACCACTCTAGAAGGACACAGGAGCTCTGTGCTCAGTGGGGTGGAGGCTGAGGACAGCTGAGGAGAGCCCTGGGAGGGACTGAAGGGTGATTCCAGAGGTGGTGGATCCTTTGACATGGCAGAGAACAGCCAGAGAAAGAAAAGACTCATGTGAAGGGGGATGACAACAGCCTGCAGGGACAGAGGTGCAGGGCAGGGACACCGTGGGACAGCCTGGGCTGCAGAGGGCTCAGGGATGTGCAGCAGCTGCAAGGCCCTGACAGAGCCAACCTGTGCAGCCCTTTGGCCATGGCTGCTGGCCCTGGGCCTGAGCCACGAGGGGACAAGTGACCCTTGCAGCCCTGGGGCCTCAGTGCCTCCTTGTCCCTGCTCAGCAGCCTGGCAGGGGTCGCCCCATGGTCCTGCCCTTGGCATGGCACATCCCCACATGCCAGTGCCCATCCCGGGAAGAGCCCTGAGCAATGAGGGAGGGACAGGATCTGCCTTGCCAGGGGCTGGGGCTCAGGCCTGGGCCCTTTGCATTCCTGAAACACATCCAGGTTTGCTCAGCACCAGAGACACCTTTCCCTTGCTTGTGCCCAGCTGTCATCACTGCCCCCAGTGTTCTGCTCTGACTGCAACCTGGGGACACTGTCTCAGTTGTTTCCATGACACAGATATTTTCAAAGTACAAGAAACTTCAGTGTTTCAATGTAACTGAGTTCTTGAGGGTTTTGTGACATTACTGAGGGAATTGTGACATGAGAGAGCTGGCTGTGATGTCACAGAATATGGTGTGATTCAATAGACCAGGCTCTGCCATCATCGAGGGTGGCTCTGTGGCATGGGAGACAGGGTTGTGACATCACCAGGTGGCTGTGTAACATCATAGAGCAGGCTGTGACATCACAGAACAGACTGTGACATTGCAGGGTGACTGTGACATCATGGAGTCTTCTGTGACATCACAGCACTGCTTTATGGCATCACAGGGTGACATCATAGAGTTGGCTCTATGACATCACAGGGGCTGTGTGACATCACAGGAAGCAGTGTGACATCACAGGGGCAGTGTAACATCACAGAGATGTATGTTTGACATCACAGAGGGGTGTGTGAAATCACAGAGAGAGTATGACATCACAGAAATGACTGTGCAACATCACTGAGAGCTGTGTGGCATCACAGGGTCATTATGACATCACAGAGATGTCTGTATGACATCACAGAGATCTGTGTGATATCACAGAGATGTCTGTGTGATGTCACAGAGATGTCTGTGTGGCATCACAAAAAGCTATGTGACATCACAGGGCCTGTGTGACATCACAGAGAAGTCAGTGTGATATCACAGAAATGCCCATGTGACATCACTGGAGGCTCTGTGATGTCATAGGGGTGTGTGACATCACAGGAAGGCTGTGTAATATCACCCTGCTCTTTTAAATGCTTTAAACTTCTTTTGAAAGTTTTCTTTGCCTCCTAGTGTTTACATATTTCTACTAGAGTTCTCCTGCACTGTTCATGTAAATAATAATCATTGTACATTTTTCTTTATAGGAAGAGAGAATTGATGGACTGTTATTTTAACCAGTGAAGTTAGAGAAGTAGCAATTTCATCCTCCAATCCATTGCCGCTTTTAGAATTTCATATACTACAAATATCAAAGTAAAAGTTACTTCCTCTTAATCGTTTAATCTTAATAAGGGTGAGTGAATTATTTTGTGTCCTAGTAGAACAGAGTGACATCGAATGGGCTGTGTGACATCAAAGAGAAGTCCGTGTGACATCACAGAGATGTCTGTGTGACAACACAGAAATTCCTGGGTGACATCACAAACAGCTGTGTGACCTCACAGGGTCAGTGTCACATCACAGAGATGTCAGTGTGATGTCACAGAAATGTCCATGTGACATTGCAGAGATCTGTGTGACATCGCAGGAAGTTGTGTGACATCACAGAAATGCCCATGTGACATCACAGGAAGGCTGTGTAATATCACCCTGCTGTTTTAAATGCTTTAAATTTCTTTTAAGTTTTCGTTGCCTCCGAAGATTTACATATTTCTTCTGGAGTTTTCATGCACTGTTCATGTAAATAATAATTGTTGTGCATTTTTCTTTATAAGAAGGGAGAATAAGTTAGAGAAGTAGCAATTTCGTCCTCCAATCCAGTGCCACTTTGTAAATTTCATATATTATAGAAATTAAAAAAAAAAAGTTACGTCCTTTTACTCTTTTAATCTTAATATGAGTGTGTGAAGTATTTTGTGTCCTAGTGCAACAGTTTGACATCACAGGGGCTGTGTGACATCACAGAGAGCTGTGTGACATCAGAGGGGCTGTGTGACATCTCAGGGGCTGTGTGACATCACAGGGGCTGTGTGACATCTCAGAGGTTGTGTGAGGTCACTGGGGAGGTCACTCTGCCCCATTCCCCCCCCCAGTTCCCCCAGAGAAGTCCAACGCTGCTCGTGCACAGCGGGGTCCCCTGTCCCCCCGGGTCCCCCCTCCCCCGGCGCCGCAGCCTCCCCCAGAGGATGTTCCACGAGATTGACCCCAGAGCCTGACACGGGGACGGGGACCGGGGCTGTGGGGGTGGGACAGGGGGACAGGGACCCCCCGGCATTGTCCCCGTGTCCCTCAGGGCCAGAGCCTGGGCCAGGGCTCCTTCGCCCTGTGACCAACGAGGGCTTGGGAGCGCTGAAAAAATCCCCAGCAAAAACCAGATTTAACATTAAGTGACAGCAGCACAAAGTTCCTTGGCAAGAGTCACTCTGCTCCTGACTAGACACTTTAGGCACAGCAAGGAAACAAAGCAACAACAAAACCAAACAAAATCCAGGCAATCAAACCAGAAATGAACTGAGAACTGTGTGTGTGTGTGTGTGTGTGTGTGTCTGTGTGTGTGTTTGTGTGTGTGTGACAAAAGGGCAGTGAGGGCAAGGATAAAAGGAATATGGCCTAAAAGCTTAACAGAGCTCCAACTTAACAAGACTTAACTTACATCTAAACCATAAATGATAGTTTCACAGTCACAATTTAGCAAAAGAGAAGAGCTTAACAGTATTTAACCCAACTTCTAACCTACAAATTAGCGATTTAACAGAGGAATAATATGTGACAGTATTTAGCTCAGCCTATAGCTTATATTAAACATAACAACTTCTCAAAACAACAACTCCCAGAAGCATTTAACTTAACTTAGACCTCATAATTTAACTTACAGGCCTGACTGGCTCAGCTGTCAGGGATCAGCATTTCTGCCACATTTCCCCAGTACAGGCACTCCTGTGTGCACACAGACACAGAGAGTCAGTGCAAGGCACCTGTGAGAAATTCCCCTGAGGGCAGGGAAATGCTCCCTGGGGATGCTTTGGCATCTCCCCAGCAGGGAAGGGTTGAGCCTGGAGGAGTGGGGGGATCGGCCCAGGCTCCCTCGTTGTTGGGGATCCCCGAGTGCAGCAAACGGGAGAGTTCCCGGCTTGGAGAGGCCCCACTCAGAGGGAGTCGCTGGCCCAGGAGAGCTCCAAGGCTCCTTTTGGAGCGCTGTTTGTAGGGCCCCAAGAGAGGGGCTGCAGTCCCAGCCATGTTTCATCCTGGCCGCACTTGGCATCAGCAGCTTTCTTTGGCAGGGTGAGAACAGGGATGTTGTGCCACCGAGGGAACACAAACAGTTCCCAGGGCTGCTCCTAAAGCAGCCAGGATCTGGCTGGGCAGCAGCAGTGCCTGGAGCAGAGCGTGTTTGTGCTGAGCTCCAGAGGAGCTGAGCCCAGGGGCTGCTGGCCAAGGCCGAGGCCAGCGAGCATTTCTCATCTGGCAGGGCGGCCTGAGAAGGGGAGGGGGGAATGCACCAGCACAGGAACCATGGAACCAAGGGATCATTGTGACACTGTGGGGCACCATGGAATCATTGGGACCATTAGGACACTGCAGGGCCTTCTGGAACCTGGGGTCTATTGTGACACTGCTGGACACCAGGGAACCAAGAGTCTATTGTGACACTGCTGGACCCCATGGAATCATTCTTCCTTATAAGAAGAGAGAATTGCTGGACTGTTAGTTTAACCAGAGAAGTTAGAGAAGTAGCAATTACATCCTCCAATCCATTGCCACTTTTAAAATTTCATGTATTACATAAATCAAAATTAAAAGCCACTTCCTTTTACTCTTTTAATCTTAATATGAATATGTGAGTTATTTTGTGTCCTAGTGCAACAGTTTGACATCACAGGGGTTGTGTGACATCACAGAGAGCTGTGTGATATCACAGGGGATGTGTGAAATCACAGGTGCTGTCTGACATCAGAGGGGCTGTGTGACATCACAGAAATGTCTGTGTGACATCACAGGGGCTGTGTGGCATCACAGAGCTGTCTGTGACATCACAAAAGGCTGTGTGATATGACAGGTGTTTTTGAAAACACAGGAAGGCTGTGTAATATCACCCTGCTCTTTTATATGCTTTAAATTTATTTTAAAAAATTTCTCCGCCTCCTAATGTTTACATTTTTCTTCTAGACTTCTCATGCACTGTTCATGTAAATAATAATTTTTGTACATTCTCCTTTATAGGAAGAGTGAATTGATGGACTGTTAGTTTCACCAGTGAAGTTAGAGAAGTAGCAATTACATCCTCTAAACCATTGCTGCTTTTAAAATTTTGATGTTGGGGAAGATGAATAAATATGATTGCCTGGCAAAAGATTTACAATAGTACAGCCAGGATGAAAATAATCCCCCCTACGGGTTGAACAATGCCCTTGCCTACAGAGAGGTCCAAAAGTCAAATAGACTGTTCTATCTCACCCCCCAAAATGTATGGCTCATCCCATGCCTGTAACCCTCCCCTGAAGCATCAGGTCTCTGTGACCCCATTGGCCTAAGTCTTGTTCCAGCCCACCTTGAAGCCCCCTGATAAGGGGCCCCTGAGGAGCCAGATGCCCTCTTGGAATTTCCCATCTCTTGGAATTTCCCCTCTCTTGGGACTCCCCTTCTCTTGGAACTCCTCTTCTCTTGGAACTCCTCCCATCTTGGAACTTCCACCCTCTCCTGGAGCATCCTCTTGTCTCTCTCTACCCCTTGTCTCTCCCCTCTCCCACTCCCTCAGGCCCTGCCACGTGCTGCGTCTGGCAGCTCCATGCAGGACCTTTCACCATCCCTAATAAACCTGATATTCTCAGAGCAGCTTTCAGAGATCTCTCGTCTCCGTCCATCCAAACCGTCCTGGAGCTCAGCGTCCCCGCACCTCTCTGCCACACAACCTGGCAGTCAGCCTGGACCAGTTCCCCTCTGCCTGAGCGTGCCAGGCAGCAGACGGGGCTGGGTCAAGTCCCTCTCAGCTGTCCCTGTTTGTGTGCCAGAAGCCTCTCAGGGTGGGGTGGGGGCACAAACCCGGGCCCCTCAGAGGCTCACAGTGAGGCCCCACAGCCCCTCCTGCCCACAGCCAAATCTCTCCAGACTGCTCTGCCAGGACTGGCAGCCTTGGGTTCTTCCGCCACCATTTCATGGCTCTGTACCCTGCATTGCTCTACTTCAATTCTTTTGCCATTAGGTAAAACTGAACACACCACCAAGTTCCAAAACAAGGCAACAGAAACTGTCAGAAAACAGAGCACCTGTCCTCTCAGGAAATGCACAGAGAGGTGGAGTTATTCAGTTTTCTGAAGAACGGGCCCCAGGGAGACTTTCTTGCCGCTTTCCAAGACTTCAGAGTTGCTTTGAAGAAAGTGGGGGACACCGTTTTTAACAGGGCCAGTTACAATAGAATGTGGGAGAATAGTTTTAAACACAAAGGAGATCTAATCAGAGTAGGTCTAAGGAAGACCTTATTTAGTTGGAGCATGGTGCCACCCTGGCACAGGTTGTCTCAAGAGCTTGTAGGTGCCCCATCCCTGGAACCATTCCAGGTCAGTGGGACAGGGCTCTGAGCAACCTGATCTCTTTAAAGATGTCCCTGTTAATTGCAGGACACTTGTACCACAGGACTTTACAGAGCCCTGCCAGCCCAGCCCAGCCCGCACTCCTCAGCATTTTCATTTGAAGAGCACCAAGAGTGGAGGAGGTGAGGAGGAAGGGGGCTCATCTGATGCCTCGGGCCTCAGTGGAGGAGGAGCCCATCCCTCGGACACTCTTTCACCTGCAGCCCCTTGGCATTTTACCTGCAGGAGCTCTTTGGCAGACCAGCGCCGCTCCTCGTCTCTCTGCAGGCAGCAGCTCAGGTAGTCACACAGCCAAGCCAAGAGGAGCTTGGGCTGCTGCAGCTGTGACGTCCCTGCTGTGGCTATCAGGAGTTTAGTCTGGAGAAAAAGGGAACACGAGGCTCCACCTGCTTCTTTCCCATCTGTAACTGCTCTCCCAGAGCCCATTGTTTAACCTCCATTCTGCAGTGGCAGTTTCTGCCCTGGCAGAGACCCAGGGATGACTTTACCAACAAAAAACCCAAACTCTGATGCAACCACAGCTTTGCCAACATCCTGCCAATTTTGCCTTGGCAGCCGATTTCATTGACTGACCTAGTTAGTGGGAGCTACATCAGCAAAAGCACATTTCCTTCTCTGAGGATTCACACCAGCTTGACAGCCTTTTTGGAAGGGGGACTTTGCTATACTAACTAATTCCAAGGATTAGTACATGAAAGGCATCTCTGCAGGGCTTGTTGATCCCTTAAGCACAGTTGCCATAGAACAAGACTCATCAAGTTTTTTGTCCTGTTCTTGAAAACAATGGTAATTGGAAGAAAAGAAAGGAAATCCATCAGTTAATCCCCAGGTAAAGAAACAAACATTTACAATCTCATATTCAACACAGACACATTAAGTTGCATGCACAAATATATTGGGATGAAAATGCCTGTTTGGGCACAAAGGAGCCACCTGCAGCTCTGTCTCTCAGCAGTCTTAAAATTTCAGCTTCTCTTATGCAACAAAAGAAAAACTTTTCCTGCTCAGAAAAAGGAGAAATGCCACCCCTTTGGACACCTTCTGCTCATTTGCCTACTCAAGTCAATGAGTGGTAGGCCCATCCCAGAAAATGCCAGGAAACAAACAGGAGGTTTTGGCAGGCTCTCCCTCTCACCAAGCTCTGGCTTGGTGACGTGGAGAACGTGGCTTGGGCTATGAGAGAAAAACGGTCACTGAGTGTTTCAGCAACACTGCACAAGAAGCAGAAGAGACTCTGTGGCCTTGAAGCCTCATGCCCAGGTTTCAGGCATGTTTCCCAGTAGCAGAAACTGCAAAGGGGGTTAGGTTCCTCTCTAGAAACCACTGTTTTAGAAACTTTGCTGGGTTTGGGTTTCTTTCCTTCATTTCTGGAAGGATAACACCAGTTCTAAGATGCTTGGTTCCTGTTATTGGGGTCATCTACACAGACAAAAGAACTGGAACCGCTTATAACCCAAAGGAAAGTGTTGCCTGAGAATGGGGTTTGTTTGCATGTGGTGAGGCTTGAGTTCCACACTGATGCAGCCAAAACTGCAGCAGATGCTGATGTGTTGCAGGGACGTTTTTAGGTGGAAGTAGTTCCAGCAGATGGCAATGGGATCTTGTCCAATGTCACGCAGAACACGGGGCAGGTGAGAAAGAGAAGCGGGATCTGTATTTGCTCCTTACCATGGCAGGACTTTGGTTCCAGTAAGGAAATTTTTGTTCTACCATTTCAATTCCCACAATTCCAAAAGACCATATGTCCACTTTGGGGCCACATGGTTTACGCATCACCACTTCAGGCGCCATCCACCAAGGAGTCCCAGCTACCGAGGGCAGTCTCTTCTCCTCAGGGCCGAGCTCAACAGAGATGCCAAAATCAGCTGAGGGGAAAGCAAAATACTGGTTTTATTTTAATTCTGTGCAATTAGGAAATCGAGCAAAAGAATTCCCCAGTAGAACTTTGAGAACATGCTGTTGGAATGTCCTGGACAACTGTCCCTGCTCTGTTTCTTCAGGACTTTAGCCAAGGAAATATGGTATTGGCGACTTAAAAAATCCCCACATTTTTTACACTGCCTTCAGCAGTGCCTTTTGCTCTTTGGAAGCTTTAGACTTGTAACTCCCTCCCTCTGGAAGGGACACACACAGAGCAATGCCACTCGTGGCTGCTTGTTCCTTGTCATACGTCTGTGCACGTTGCAACCGTGTCATCAGCTCAGAGCGGGGGTCCCTGCACTGCCACCAGCACCATTTTTGGGGAGCTGGCAGTCACTCAAAGCAGCCCCTCACCCCACATCCCCACATCCCTGAACGCTGCACCTGACCAAGGATATACTGACCCCGCTTGACAGAGCCGTCGGTTCCAAAAAGGATGTTGCTGCTCTGCACATCTCGGTGGATCCCGTGGTTTGAGTGAAGAAAATCCAGTCCTTGCAGGCACTGAGAGAGAAAACACAAACAGGAGGGCAAAAATTAGCGGTGTGATTTCATCGCACAAGAAAAGAAACAAAGAATCTAAAAGATGCTCTCTGCAGGGGAATGGCGAGCAATGGCAGAATGCAGGGCCATTGAGAGGAAGAGTTGCTGCTCCAACACTTGGAGAGCAGGACCTTTCTAAGGAAAGGCATGTCAGCTTTTGAAAGAGCAACAGCACCTGCTGCTGTTGTACACTGTCCCTGCAAAGCAGCCAGGATGACTGCTGCTGCTGCAGGGGATGTGCTCAGAAGCAAAGAGCATTTTGGCTGCACTGCTGTCCTTTTTAGCTGAGGACTGAGAGAAATGAGTCTCTCCTTTTTTCTTTGCTGTTCATTTTAAATCCTGCTACCAGCAGCTTTGCTTTTACAAACAAGGAATGAAGTGAAGAGAGGCAAAAGTTAAAGGAGGCAAGATGGAGAACAGCAAATACAAGAGGCAGAGTGAGAATACAACAGCAGGAGATAAGAGTACAAGAACAGAGTACAGTGAGTGCAAGGGCACTGGCAGGCATTTCTCTGGAGATGCTTTTACTTGCCCATAGCATACTAACAATGCAGAAGCAAAGCTTTATACATGAAACCTCTCCTCTTCTGAGCCCCTGTTTCCCAAACCCTTGGAAGCACAGGTGGGATTGCTGACCCCCTGACTGATGGATGCTCTGTCACCTTCACACAGGCAGGTCTTGCTGATGACATTGCTCAGAGTGCCTCCGTCCATGTACTCCATGACCAGCCAGAGTTCCTCACACAGAAGGTAGCTGAAAGAAGGAAACAAGGGCATGGGGATGAACATACATGGCTACATTGCTGTTTGGAAAAGACAGGGCTTGATTCTTGTTTTCACGTCCCTTGGAGACAAAGGCAGAATCAAAGCAATAGACATTCCCTCTCGGCGTGCGTTGTTTGCAATCTGTGCAGTCTCAAGGAGAAAAGAACAGCTGTGAAAAAGGAGATGTCCTAGATGGCCAGTAAGTGAAAAGCGTGGTTTAGGAACAGCCCAGATAAAAAGCCTGTCACGCATGGTGTTTCTGGAAATAAGCACCTAGTGTTCCTGGCATGCATAGTAATGGAAAAGAGGGGCAACAATCCAAGGGAAATCCACTTTAGGATGGTTCATCGGCATTTAAGAAACTTTTAAAAATTAATCCCAAAAATATGTGGAGGCAGTGAACTTAGAGGGTATTAATTTAGTAAGATACAGCTGACCCAGGTTTTGAATAATTTCTGAATAATTTTCAAACTATGCGTGCCAGGGAAGACTCATGCAGACAAGATGCACTCTCTTCTCAGACATTGGAGATGAGTAGAGAAATATTAATACATAATAATTAACAGCTCTACTTTCTAAAGGTGACCAAAGTGGGTTTTTAACCTCTCATGTTTGCTGTATGTAAACACAAATTCATGGGATAAAACCATGACCACTCACCTGTCTAAATAATTCACAACACTGGGGCTCCTATGCCTCTTCATGATACTGATTTCATGAACGGTTACTTGCTTCCTCTTCAATCCTTTAAGTCTTATTTTCTTTATGGCCACCTAAAATGACACTGAAAATCAGTAACTTGAGAAGTTGGTGGCACAAGACCACAAGGCACATGGAGCAAGTGATTTTGCAATGACGCAGCTGAGCTGTGCCAAACTGCCTCGGGATTAGGCACTGCAGTAACTGGAACTGACATTGCAACAGCCCATGGCTCCGCTCCCTTGGGGCCAGTTACAGGACACGGGGCCACTGGGGTTTTGCCTTGTCCACTTGCTAACAGTGGTGTCTCAGCTATCACTCACAAACCTCTGAGCACACTCCCTGCTGCTTTGTATGGGATTCAGAAGAAGTAATCCATGCCTTAATCCTCTGTGGATACATCTTGGGCTATGGCTTTTAGGGACGCCTTGCAGATCTCTCCCAATGTGCAGTTCCCAAGTGCAGCACTGCAGGTGGCTAAGGAACTACCAGTAACTTTCAGATGCATTTGCTGGCAGGCAGAGATGCGAATTCAGGACTCTGAAGCTGTAGCCCCAAAGAGCAGTGAGATTCTCTAAGGAACCACCTTTGTTTTAGCCATTGAGAGCGAGTGAGCACATCCTTCTCCAAAATGAACTGCTGCCCTCTGGGCCTTCTTTTTGGCAGCTCAGAAGGACAAAGACTGTCCCAAATGTGTTTTGCAGGCTGGCACCAGTCTGTGCTTCTTGTGCCTTTTCAGCACAGCTCTACCCAAAGCTCTGGCCACAGCTGCTCACACCAGAGGGGAAAGCCCCTCGAGTGCATCAGAGTCTGTGGGGGCTGTTGACATTTACCTCTCCTCCTGTGGCTTTGTTGAGTGCTCTAACCACATGTCCAAAAGTCCTAGAAACAAAAGAGAAGCAGAGAAAAGAGAAGCTGTTTATTTCTTAGAGTGAAAGCCAGCCCACACAGGAGATCTCTGCTGTAAATGCCTAAAACTTGCAGGATGCAGGAGGGCTCTGTCAGAAGGCAGATGATGCATTTTCCTCTCAAATGCATGGGCAGTGCCTGGGCCAGTTGCTGAAGCATTGGGGTTTACTGCCTCAGCCCCTAAATGGAATTTATTCTTTCATCTTGGGTTTCAGTTTCTAAACTGTGTGATTCCTATCCTGACCATGGAGTATTTCCTTCCACAAACCACGGGAAAGAAATGTTCCTGAGAACTGTTATTTCACAGCTTTGATGGGGGTAGCTTGCTCTTTCAGGCAAGCAAGATTCTTCTTTTTCATTAGTATGGCAGTGTGATTTTGAGACATACAAAAATGCTAAAGAAGTTAACACAGAGCTGTCCCACACTTGAGAGACAAGGAGATCTTCCAGGTCCTGTTCCTTGATGCAGGCAAGACCTCGGCAGCATGGAGATGTCTCTGACAATGCTTTCTGAGCGCACTCTCAAATTCTGAGCAGTACTGAATACATTGGACAATCTATCTCCAGTATCTGAACACGTTTGCAGCTGGCCTGACTTCACGCTGGACAGATATTCCAGTGAAACACCTGATACACCAGCAAAACACCTGGCCCATGGTTTTGTAGAAGTAACTGTGGCTGGACTAACCCCTTGCCAATATATCCAGTTCAGTGTATTTCATCTTGGGATTTTCCACATTCACCATTTTCCCTGAGGGAAACAAAATGCAAGATGCTCACTTTAAAGCAGAGATCCCAGCTTCCAGGAGATAGAAAAGGCAGCCCCAGTGTCTGGGGGTGGTCAGCTGGTCAACAACAACAGCAACAACAACAGCAACAAGACAGGCAGCCCTGCAGTGCAGATGGCTGGCACAGAGACTGATTTTGTACAGTCCTTGGAAGAGTTCTCTTGACAGGAAACAAAGCACAGGGGTATGCACTCCCAGGAGAGGAGCACATCTTCTCCACCTTTCAGCCAAAACAATGCTTTTCCATGTGTAAACCAGAGCAGCTCACGCTCTAACCAATTCCAACGGGGCCTTCAGCATCAGGACCCTCACCCTTTATGAGCAGGCTGAGCTCACAGACACCCCTCTTGGGGCCAAGGAAGGCTCCAGCCCCTGCAGTCCCACCAACCCTCAGGGACAGGGCAGCTACCACAGCCAGGCTGGCAAAGCTCAAGCATGAGCACTGACAAGCAATGGGAAGAAGCCACAGGCAGCCTGAGCCCCGTACAAACTGTTGCCCCCATTCAGGACACAACAGGATGGGCTTTGAGATCAGACTCACCGAGGTGCAGATCAATGCCCTTTTTGTCCCAACAGGGGATGGCAGACACAGAATCCACTGGGCTCTGCTCTCAGCCCCACCAGGTCTTATCTGAGAGCTCACCACTGGCAGCTGCTATAGGCAAGAAGCAGATTCATTGGGCTGTGCTGCAGAATCCCAGAGGACTTGATGTGTTTTCCTTGAGACGGATGTGAGCAGGGCTTGGGCCAATGGGTAGGATTCTAACAGTCATGGGAAAGAGTGGAAATCAGGTATGAAAAAGTGCCATGGATCTGAGGAATATACCATGGCTGGGCTGGAGGCTGTCTCCTGAGAAATGCCTGCAGTACAGTTTTTTCTGTTCATGCCACTTCGATGTGTCTCTTGGACACATCTTTAGAAGTATAAAACTAGGATATTAAATACTGATTGTTATAAAAGTAGCTGTTTTTCCTTTGGGGACACATGGAAAACACCTCCTGCTCTCTGTTCGTCCTTGAAACCAAAGCTCTTTCAAAGTAGTTCTTATTGACAAAAATATGGCATTCTCATTAAAAAATAAACTGTAGATGTAGTAGTAGTAGCAATGTAAAAATGTCATAAAAATGACATCAGTAAGACATGTGGGACAGAAGAGCTCCTTCAGGATGGAGAAAAAGCAATTCCACCAAAAAAAACACCCACAAACAAACAAAACCAAAAACCCCACAAAAAGCACAAAACCAAAAACAACCCCACAAAACCAAAACAAAAGCACACACATCCACACCTCCCCCTGCCCCGACCCCCAAAAAAATCCCCAACCAAAAAGACAAAACTCCAAAAACAGTAAATTTCTGTGAAGATTTTTTTAGCTCTGATGATTGGTTGGAAGTCAGGATTCTAATGGGAATTAAGGAAGCTAAAAAATATCTTCAGTTTGGCCACTAGCATGCAGGACTTGCCTAGATGATTTGCTAGGTCGCAGCCTTCTGCTGATGCAAGAAAAATCCCTGCTTCAGCCTTTAGCAGAGAGGAAATCTCAGGCAAAGCCAAGCCAGTCCAAGCTGCCTCCAGAGGCAGCAGGAACACCCAGAGCGCTCTCGCTGCCTCGGAGCACAGCACTTCCTCTGGGGAGTCCTAAATGGCCCTGTGACACCAAACTCAGGAGGAGCATTGGGTACAGCTCTGCTGACAGCTGCACTCAATACACCGACCCTCAGAAAAGAAATAACCAGACGTACACAGCACGTACCATCTGGCTCTGCTGCTGCCACAGCTGTTGGCTTGTGGTCGTCTTGCTCATTTTGCCCCTCTTTGGCCTCTTCTCCAGGAGCAGAGGGAGCTGGGGCAGAAACCGCTGTTCCTTCTGCCATCTGCGGCAAGAGAGAAGCATGAGGGACAGGCCGTTACCTCTCATTTATGACCTCGTTCCTCCTCGCATCCACAAACACCACTTCCAAAGAGAAATCAGCGACTTTGTTAGCGATGGGACTCTAAGTCTCTCCGACCAGATTAAAATGGGCTAACTCAACAGAACTCTATTTGATGAACTCTATGAATTTGATAGTCCTCCCTGGCTGCCATCAGCAAGCAACGGTGCCTCTGCACAATGCGGCTTTTAGCTTTTGAAAGCTTTGAAATGGAAAAGCAGGAGATAGCCAGCACAGACTTTGTTACTGCTGTGGCAGAAAAGGAAAACTCAAACTGGATCAGAATCCCATGCAGTGCATGAAAAGGGCAGGAAAGGTTGTGCAGGAGACTCTTTACTTGCTGGAAAGAGAGAAAATGGGCGGGGCTTCTCCTCCTAGCAAACCAACAAACTACAAGTTGGAAGTGTCCCCTCCTCAGGTGGCTAAAGCACTTGGATGAAGTGACACATGTTTGGCAGGGAAACAGCCCTTGTGGTGAGCACTTTCATGTACGGATCTGTGGATCTGAAGGTCCCTCATGAGCCTCCCATTGTCCAGGCTAAAGCTCCCTCAGCACCTCCTCCTTGGCCTTGCACTCCACAGCCTTCCCCAGCTCCCGTTTCCTTCTCTGCACATGCTCCCGTCAAGGACTTTCTGCTTCAGAGGGGCCCACAAGTGGACACAGCACTCCCAGCTATGGCCGCAGAGCTGCCCAGCCCAGGGGGATGGTCACTGCCCTGCTCCTGCAGCCCCACTGCTGCTGACACAGGCCAGGGCATCCTTGGCCTTCCTGGACACCTGGGCAGGTGCTGGCCCAACTTCAGCTGCTCTTGACTGACACCCCTGGGTCCTTTTGGCCCACACAGCTCCCGCACCACAAAGTTGCCCGCTTGACCTCAAATACAGCATCCCCAGTTCCGAGATGTCCTTCCTCTTCTCAGAAACACAAGACAGCAGTCAAGGACTTGCAGCTTCCCCCCCACCATAGGCACTAATGCCATTCCCAAACCTGCAGGTGGTTTGCAGCTGTCCCTGCAGGATGGTCCCAGGGCAGAGCCCAGCCGGGCTCCCACTGCAGCCCCTGGAGCTTGGGGCAGACAGTGGTCCCAGAGCTGAGGTTCACGGGGAGCTCCCAGAGCTGTGCCTCGCACTCTGTTGCCGTGTGTCACCGTGCAGGCTGGCTTGTACGGGGTGAATGTACCAGCCCTGGTTTGACTGACAGGGCCTGGCCCATCACATCTCTCCCAAGGCTGCAGGCATTGCTCAGGTCAGAATCTGAAGGGGCACAGAGATCAGACTGTTATGAATAAATTCAGTTTTATATTGAAAATGTTAATTAAAATGCTCTTAACTGTTCAAACCCCGTTAAAATCGACTTATGTGCACCCTTGTTTTGATTCCCCCTTGCCCCGCTTGCCCTTCACTTTGTGACCGCTGGGATTTTACCGCCGCTGCTCCCCAAAATGGCGGCCGCGCCGTCTCTGGTAATATGCAAATCGTGAACCGAGCGCAAAATCCTGAAAAGAGACCCAAGGACAACGAGCCACACCAAATTCAGGGCCATGGCCCGGATCGGACAATTGGCAAGAGGTCCCGGACATTGCCAGACCCACGGAGTAGCCGCTGACATGCCACCTGTCCAAGATTTTTAAAAAAAACATTTTCCAATTACTATCTGAGTAGGAGTTGCCTTGGGGCAGTTTTCCTTATCTGCTGTTAATGGCCCCATCAATGCCTGGCCACATGACTCAGAAATAACACTGTCCAGGAGGAGGAGGTAATTAAGGACACACCTTGTGACTCATAATAACCCATTGTGAGATGCTCTGCCCAAGGGGAGGAGCTAGGCATTCCCACCTGGATAAAAGTGGAGATTTCTAGACAGAGGAGAGCCTTTTCACAGGTTCTCTGAGAAAACACAGCAACTACATCTGCCATCCCAAGAGGACTGCAGCTACTCCAATTCGAACTGCTACCAGCACGCTGGCCAGGTTGTATTCTGACTTTGTCAGTAGCCTTTCCCTTTGTATTATTGCATGTATTTTTGTCCTTTTCCCCTTTTCCCAATAAATTGTATTTCTGACTTAGAGTCTCTCACTGGTTTTACTTTCAAACCAGAACATATTTTTGGTGCCCAATGTGGGGCAAGAAAGTACTGAGAGAAGTCAGAATTACAATCTTGTATTGTAGAGGGTACCTATTCACTATGATGATTAACATGCTTTTTTGGGTCTTATACCTAGCTCTCCATATTTTCCCGAATGTGGGGAATTATTTGGCAATTGTAATGCTCATGAGTAGACCAGGGTATGGTATAAAAATTTCTTTATTGGTCTACTATGTCTATTGCATTATGACCTCTGAGGCAATGAACATGATTTGGAATATGTACTCAATTCTGTTTGCTTGTCCTAATCTAGGCTGCTACATCTGGGGCCTCGGCAATCTCACCCAGCCCCTGGGGGGAGGGGTAAAGATTGATGTTTTCAAACCTTTCAGGCTTGACACAGCAGCTTTTGAAAATGTTAAGTTTCCTCTGGATGCCAAGGACAGCATAATGTTGTTGTTAGTTCTTCTTTGTCTTCTCTGCACAATCTGCAACATGCTTAAAAACAAAACACTACATAGTGTGGTGCAGCGTCTTCTTGAGGAAGAGGAAACAAAAAGCAAAGCAGCAGTGTCCGTGCCTGTACAGAATACCACAACAGCATCCATGTCAACGCAGGCTGCCATAGAGAAAGAAGGAACCAAAAAGAAAACAAGAGTGTCCGTGTCTACGCAGACTGTCATGGAGGAAAAAACAAAAAGCAAAGCAAAAGTGTCTATATCTACACAGACCGGCACAGAGGAGGAAGGAACCGAAAGCACCATCAGCATCTCCACACAAACCATCACCAAACCAGAGCAACCTGAACCCATAGTGGTTGCCCCTGTTCAGAAGAAGAAATCGAGGAGCAAATCAGTCCGCATAGTGACTGATGAGGACACTGCAGGACCCTCGCACCCAGCGGAAAAGACAGAACCAGAGATCATCACTCGCTCTTTATCCCTGGGTGAGCTACGTGACCTGCGGAGAGAATTCACCCGCCAGACAAATGAGTCCATCCTGACCTGGCTTCTCCGCATCTGGGACGCTGCAGCCAATGACACCATTCTGGATGCAAGTGAGGCCAGGCAACTGGGATCACTATCCCGGGATGTGGTCATTGACCAGGGGATTGGGAGAACCCAAGAAACTCTCAGCCTCTGGCGGCGACTGCTCGCAAGTGTGAGGGACAGATACCTTTGTAAAGAAGACCTCCAGGTGCTCCAAGGAAAATGGAATACCATGGAACAAGGTATCCGATGCCTGAGGGAATTGGCTGTGTTAGAGATAATTTTCGCAGAAGACGAGATATTTCCTAAGAGTCCAGACTGTGTCCAGTGCACATCACAAATGTGGTTGAGATTTGCACGGCTTGGACCAGAGATGTACTCTCGTTACCTGGCAACACTGCAGTGGAGAGAAGGCGAGGACAGGGTGGGCGTCTTAGCCAATAAATTAAGAATTTACGAGGATACAGTCACTGCCCCATTTCGTACCCATGTCTCATCCGTGGAAACAAGGTTGGCTGAGCAAGTCCGGGACTTCGGGACTTAATTGAAGAGAGTCATAAGAAACTGAAAAAAGAACTTAAGGAAGAAGGCTACCATATTCCACCAGAACCAAGAAGAATCTCTGCCATTAGAAGCCAGCGCTCCCAAGCCAAGGAGAGAGGATACACTCCACGAGGAAACCTCTGTTTTTTTCTTCAAGAGCATGGAGAAGACATGAAGAAGTGGGATGGAAAACCCACCTCTTCCTTAGCAGCCCGAGTACGTGAACTAAAAAGAACACCTAACACAAAAAGAGTCAATGCTGCTCCAGTCTCTCAAACACAGAGTTCCAGACAATATAAGAATAATGATATAACTGATCCTCTTGAAGGAACCTCAAGAACCTATTTACCAGAAGAGAGCAACGTGTACCATGACCAGGAATAGAGGGGCCCTGCCTCTAGCCAGGTAGAGGACAGGGACAATCGGATCTATTGGACCGTGTGGATTCGATGGCCTGGCACATCTAAACCACAAAAATATACAGCTTTGGTTGACACCGGTGCCCAATGTACCCTGATGCCATCAAGATATGTAGGAGAAGAATCCATTTCTATTTCTGGGGTAACAGGAGGGTCCCAGCAGCTTACTGTATTAGAGGCTGAAGTGAGTTTAACTGGGAACGGGTGGCAGAAACACCCCATTGTGACTGGCCCAGAGGCCCCATGCATCCTTGGCATAGACTATCTCAGAAATGGATATTTCAAAGACCCAAAAAGACATCGCTAGACTTTTGGAATAGCTGCTGTAGAGACAGAAGACATCCAGAAACTGAATACCTTGCCTGGTCTCTCAGATGACCCTTCTGCTGTGGGACTGCTGAGAGTTGAAGAACAGCAGGTACCAATTGCCATGACAACAATGCACCGTCGGCAATATCGTACCAGCAGAGACTCTGTGACCCCCATCCATGAGATGATTCGTAAATTAGAGAGCCAAGGGGTGGTCAGCAAGGCCCATTCACCTTTCAACAGCCCTATATGGCCAGGGTGCAAGTCCAGTGGGGAATGGAGACTGACGGTGGACTACCGCGGCCTGAATGAGGTTACACCACCACTGAGCGCTGCCATGCCAGACATGTTGGAGCTTCAGTACGAGCTGGAGTCCAAGGCAGCAAAGTGGTATGCAACCATTGACGTTGCAAATGCCTTCTTCTCCATTCCTTTGGCAACGGAATGCAGACCTCAGTTTGCCTTCACCTGGAAGGGAGTGCAGTACAACTGGAACCGACTGCCCCAGGGGTGGAAACACAGTCCCACCATCTGCCATGGACTGATCCAGGCTGCACTGGAAAAGAACAAGGCTTCCAAACTTCTACAGTATATCAATGACATCATTGTGTGGGGGAGCACAGCAGGGGAAGTCTTCGAAAAAGGATAAAAAATTATCCAGATTTTACTAAAAGCTGGTTTTTGCCATTAAACGAAGCAAGGTTAAGGGACCAGCTCAAGAAATTCAGTTTCTAGGAGTCAAGTGGCAAGATGGACGTCGTCAGATCCCGACAGAAATAATCGACAAGATCACTGCTATGTCTCCACCTACCAACAAGAAGGAGACACAAGCTTTCCTAGGTGCCATAGGCTTTTGGAGGATGCACATTCCCGAGTACAGCCAGATTGTGAGCCCTCTCTACCTGGTCACCCGAAAAAAGAATGATTTCCACTGGGGCCCTGAGCAGCAACAAGCCTTCACTCAGAGCAAGCAGGAGATCACTCATGCTGTAGCCCTTGGCCCAGTTAGGACAGGACCAGAGGTCAAGAACGTACTCTACTCTGCAGCTGGGAACCATGGTTTGTCCTGGAGCCTTTGGCAGAAGGTGCCTGGGGAGACTCGGGGTCGACCACTGAGATTTTGGAGCCGGAGCTACAAAGGCTCTGAAGCAAACTACACTCCCACAGAGAAGGAAATCTTAGCTGCCTATGAAGGAGTTCAAGCTGCCTCAGAAGTAATTGGCACTGAAACACAGCTGCTTCTGGCACCCCGACTACCAGTGCTGGGCTAGATGTTAAAGGAAAGGTTCCTTCTACACATCATGCCACTGATGCCACATGGAGTAAATGGATTGCCCTCATCACTCAGCGCGCCCGTATTGGAAATCCGAATCGCCCTGGGATTCTGGAAATTATAACAAACTGGCCTGAGGGGGAGACTTTTAGATTGTCTTCTGAAGAAGAGGAGCAAGTGGCACGTGCTGAGGAGGCCCCACCATATAATGAGCTACCAGAAACTGAAAGACAATATGCCCTTTTTACAGATAGTTCCTGCCGAATCATAGGCACTAGCCGGAAATGGAAAGCTGCAGTGTAGAGCCGCACACGACAAGTAGCACAAGCTATTGAAGAACAAGGTAGATCAAGTCAGCTTGCAGAGCTTAAAGCTGTCCAGCTGGCTTTAGATATTGCTGAGCGAGAGAAGTAGTTGAGGCTCTATCTCTACACCGACTCATGGACGATAGCTAATGCTCTGTGGGGATGGCTAAGTCGCTGGAAGAAGGCTAACTGGCAGCGCAGAGGGAAAATCACCTGGGCCGCCGAGATCTGGCAGGACATTGATTCCCGAGGAGAAAAGCTGACCGTGAAGATTTGACACGTGGATGCACACATACCCAAGAGTCGAGCTACTGAGGAGCATCACAAAAACGAACAGGTAGACCGAGCTGCAAAAGTGAAAATATCACAAGACCTAGATTAGCAGCATAAGGGAAAACTATTCCTAGCTCGTTGGGCCCATGACGCTTCTGGTCATCAGGGGAGAGACGCAACATACCGATGGGCACAAGACCGAGGGGTGGATCTTACTATGGACAGCATCTCACAGGTCATGCACGACTGCGAGACCTGCGCTGCAATCAAACAGGCCAAATGGATAAAGCCTCTGTGGTACGGTGGGCGATAGTTGAAATACAGGTATGGGGAAGCTTAGCAAATTGACTACATCACGCTTCCCCAAACCCGACAAGGCAAGCACTATGTACTGACCATGGTGGAAGCAACCACAGGATGGCTGGAAACCTACCCTGTGCCTCATGTCACTGCCCGGAACACCATCTTAAGCCTAGAAAAACAGGTCTTGTGGAGACACGGCACCCCTGAAAGAATTGAGTCAGACAATAGAACACATTTCAAGAATGGCCTCATCAACACCTGGCCCAGAGAACATGGGATTGAGTGGATATATCATATCCCCTATCATGCTCCAGCTGCCAGGAAAGTTAAACGATGCAATGGACTGCTTAAGACCACCCTAAAGGCACACGGTGGGGGAACTTTCAAGAATTGAGAACTGAACTTGGCTAAAGCTACCTAGATAGTCAACACCCAAGGGTCCATCAACCGAGCTGGTCCTGCCCAATCTGAACCCTTGCAGACAGTGGATGGAGATAAAGTCCCTGTGGTACATATGAAAGGTATTTTAGGAAAGACTGTTTGGATTAATCCCACCCCAGGCAAAGACAAACCCATCCGTGGGATTGTTTTTGCTCAAGGACCCGGTTATACTCGGTGGGTAATGCAGAAAGATGGGGAAACCCATTGTGTACCACAGGGAAATTTAGTCTTAAGTAAGAACTATGTGTAAGGTTTCATCATGACGAAGATAGAAATAGAAAAAGGGGTGGATAATGTCCAAGATTTAAAAACAAAACATTTTCCAATTACCATCTGAGTAGGAGTTGCCTTGGGGTAGTTTTCCTTATCTGCTGTTAATGGCCCCATCAATGCCTGGCCACATGACTCAGAAATAACACTGTCCAGGAGGAGGAGGTAATTAAGGACACACCTTGTGACTCATAATAACCCATTGTGAGATGCTCTGCCCAAGGGGAGGAGCTAGGCATTCCCACCTGGATAAAAGTGGAGATTTCTAGACAGAGGAGAGCCTTTTCACAGGTTCTCTGAGAAAACACAGCAACTACATCTGCCATCCCAAGAGGACTGCAGCTGCTCCAATTCGAACTGATACCAGCACGCTGGCCAGGTTGTATTCTGACTTTGTCAGTAGCCTTTCCCTTTGTATTATTGCATGTATTTTTGTCCTTTTCCCCTTTTCCCAATAAATTGTATTTCTGACTTAGAGTCTCTCACTGGTTTTACTTTCGAACCGGAACACCGCCCTAATGTAAACAGTGCGACTGCGGAATCAGGACCCCAGGCAATGAGCCGCAAATTGCCTTCCTGGGCACACCCGAGAGGACGGAATCCCCGGTTCTGCTGCCTAGCAGACCCGATCTCCTCCTCCTCAGCGTCGCCAAGTGGGAGCAGCGGTGGTGTGCACGACCCCACGGGCCCCCACCCAGAGCTGGTCACTATTAATAAAGGCCTTAAAAAGGAGCAGGTCTCCTGGCCCATTTATTTCAGTGAAAGCATCCAGACTGGGTATTTCAAAGGCCCTTTGGAAGGAAGGGTTTGGGAATAAACGTGCTCTGTTTGCCACACCAACATCGGGGTGAGTGGTCTCTTTGGCTCCAACCCACTTTCCTCCCTGAGCCAATGTTACCCACTTCCTCACGTGTCCCCCCGTGCCTTCCCACTGCCTCATCCTGTCAGGGCTTCCGCAGCCCCTCATCCCTTCGTGGCCCCGTCCCCTCAGGGTCTCCCCAGCCCGGCCAACCTGCCCGGCAGCAGCGCCACAGCCCCACAGGAGCTCCAGAGGAGCCCCACCAAGAGGCACCTGGGAGCCCTCAGCAATCCAGCCAGCAACACACGGGCAGGAGGACACGGATGGCGCTTCCTGCCTGGGACAGGGCTTGTGGCCATCTCCAGGCACCGCTCTCACAGAGATCCCCACAGCTCCAGACCCTGCCCATCTGCTCTGTGGGCAGCACAAAGGCTTCAGCAGAGCCACCAAAGGCCAAGGGGCTTCTGGCCATTTTCCCTGCAACCCTGCATACCTGGGCAGCTTGCTGAGCCCAGGAACCCTTTTCTCCCTCTTCCCCTAGGCCCTGCAGAGCCTGGGCAGCAAAAGAAAGATCCTGGCAGTCTGTTTATTACAACACATTCTATATTTATATGCTAAAGAAAAACAAAAAGAAGGAAAGAACAATCTTGAATAAATGAAGCATTCCTGCGGGCTCAGGTGGCCCCAGTAGACAGAGCCTCAGGGATCAGCTCTCTGCAGAGCTCCAGCAGCGCAGCCAGCCGAGCCCCCACAGAGGAGGCCATCTCCCCCATGCCCTGCAGAGCCGATCATGCAGGTTGTCGATGATGGAATATCGAGCTCGCTCTACTGCCTGGAGGACATACAATGTTTGAACTGCCAGGCTTCTGATGGCGACACTGATGTCATTTGCCATTCCTTCAAGGGCTGAAAGAGAGAGGAGCAGAGCCATGGTGAGTTCCCACATCTGAGGGGACCCGAGGGGACTCTGTGCCAGGGCCATTCCAGCCGGCTCTGGCCATGGCCAGCAGGGACCAGGGACCAGCCGGATCAGCCCGAAGCTGCTGGCCACGAATCCCCCAGGTGTCCTGAAAGCTCTGTGTGCTCTGCCCACGCCGGCCCTGGTCCGCACAGGGAGCAGAGCCCTCCGCAGCCGGGGCAGGGCTCGCAGCTCCCCCGGCAGCCCCCGCTGGCAGCCCGCTGCCCTCGCTCACCCTCAGAGATGAGCTGGAGCTCTTCATTCCTCCCCCTCAGGTGCCGCCCGGCCGTCCCTGGGAACACAGAGCCTGTCAGCCCAGGGCACAGCTCCCTGCCAGCGGCGCCGCCAGCCCTGTGCCCACATGGCCTCCTGGCCTGGCAGGGCTCGGGCCGGGCCCTCGCCGCTCGCTGCCGCCCCAGGGCACGGCTGGAGAGGGCGGCAGCAGCGCCCAGGGCAGGCGGGGCTCCGCGGCACCGGCCCGGGTGGCGCTGCTGGGGCAGCAGCCGGGGCTGGGGCCGAGCTGCGGCGGGGCGGGGAGGGAGCCCGGGCTCGTGGCTCACCCATGAACCTGACGGCCGCCTCTCGCAGGGGCTCCTGGAGGTTCCGCAGGTAGGGCAGGGCCCGGCGCAGGTGCTCGGCCACTCTGCTCCTGTCCTCTGCCAGCTGCAGAGAGCGGCAGCAGGGAAGGGTTGGCGCGGGCTCAGCCCCTGGGCCGGGCGCTCCTCGCGCCAGCCCCGGCCTCCCCTGCCCGCACAGCCCTGAGGTGCGGCCAGCAGCCGCCGGCGCCGGGCTCTGGAGGGGCAGAGGGCTGGCTGCTGCCCGGGGAGTCGCGGTGCCGCCCCGCAGCCCCCCGGGCCGGGGCTCCATGGGCACCCGGCTGGGGCCGCAGGAGCCTGGAGCAGAGCCCGCGCGGCCTCGGGCTGCAGCAGCGGGCAGGGGCACAGCTGCCAGCCCGCACACCGAGCACCGCGCTCAGGGGCTGCTCCAGGCTGGGGCTGTGGTTTCCCGGCCCTCCTTACCAGCCACTCGGTGAACTTCCACAGCTTCTTGCTCTTCACCAGTTTTTGAAGTTCACTCCTCTTCAGGAACTCGGCCGCACCAAGCAGTGTTTCCTGCGAAGCCTGGAGAGCAGCAGAGATGCAGAGATGGCCCCAGAGCCCAGGGCGCAGGACCTGTGTCCCTGTGCCAGGGCCTGGAGGAGGCTGCAGCCTGCGAGGCGCCAGGGCAGGGCCAGCCCAGCCCCTCCCAGGGGAACAGCAGCAGCACAGGAGTCCTCACCTGTGCCACTCGCTGATTCTCATCATGGCAGTGGAAGAAGAGTGGCAGCAGGCTCTGGTGCACATGTGTCATCAGGGCCTCTTTTTCCTTTTCCTGTGGATGAGTCACCAGTGTTCCAAGGAGCACTATGGAGAGCAGCTTCACCTGGCCATTGTCCTGTATGAAGGGAAAGAAAAAGACCTCAGCATTGGCTGTATGGGGCTCAGCATGGTGCCTGCAAAACCGCAGGGCACAAAGTGTCCGGGCAGCAGCCAGTGGCCATGGCTGGGGGCAGGGAGCCTTACGTGGTCAAGGAGTGGCAGGAGCGCCTCAACCAGCTGCAGTGCGATGGGGCTGGGTATCAGCATGTCCTTGTCCAAGATGATAAAGTTGAGGAGCGTGGCTGTCATGCTAACTATCTCTCCATCTGCGTCCCACAGGAGCTCCACAAGACCTTCAGTCAGGCTCCACATTTTTTTGCTCTGTGCGGAACACAAGTTTGTGAAAGGCCATCCTGCTGCCGCATGGCCTAGAGGCCAAAGGGCTGTTCCGAAGCACTTGGGCAGCTGAAGCAGGAGGCAGGAGAGCTGGGAGCAGCTGGCCCAGTGCCCAAAGCCCAGCCAAGCCCAAGCGACTGCATTCCCAAGCACAGCCTCAGCCCCTGCCCCCTTCTCACCATCAAGGGATCATTGATGAGATCCAGAAGGGCCCTGAGCACCAGGTGACGCTTCTCCCTGCACCCGCTCCGCAGGTGCCTTGACAAGACTTGCAGGACTCTGTCAGCACCGCGTTCACTCATGTCCAGGCACTTGAGGACCTGAAAGGCACAGGGCAGTGACAGGGGACCGGCCAGCAGGAGCCCAGAACCGCACAGGGCTGAGTCCAGGCAGCAGCACAGGGCGCGGGCTCCGTCCCAGGCAGCTGCAGCTACGAGAGGGCAGAGAGCCGGGAGGCAGCTGAGCGAGGCAGCGCTGGCCCTCAGGCTCACCTCCACAAAGAACGCCAAGGCGGGCAGCTCCCAGCGTGGCTCCTGTGCGCTGAGCAGCCGGAGCAGGTAGCGAGCGATCCGGGAGCACAAGGGGATGGAGACACAGGACATCTCCCTGGCAGGAGACAAAATAACCAAGACTGTGGGCCAGGGGGACAAACCTCTCCCAGGACTGACTCACAGAGGTCTGGTCTTTCCCCAGCATCCTGCAAGGGCCCCTGGGCTATTTGGGAGGTGGCGCCTTGTGGGCACCCTCCTCTCCCAGCCTTTTCCAGTCTGCTTGGCTGTGCCTCGGTGACAAGGCCCTCTGGCCCATGGCCCCAGGGACTGTGTGGGGCACCCCAGGCACAGAGCACAAATGTCAGAGGCAGCGGGGAGAAGGGGGATCTCACTTGGCCAGCAGACCCACGGCATGGTGGTAGGTGTCAGCACACAGCAGCTTGTCCCAGCCACACTTGTGTTCCATTGCCACCACCGCATCCTCGTGCTGCATTTCGCAGAGCAGGGACTTCAGGGTCTGCACTGCAAACCTGTGTGCAGAGCAAAGGCCAGGTCACGCTGGGAGCACTGGCTCCTGCCCAGGAATGTGGCAAGGACAGGAGGACTGGCATGGAGCACCTGTTGGGGCTGGTGGCAAGGCCATATTGCTGCTGGCATCCCTTCCAGAAGGTATCGACCTCCTCTGGCATATCCAGAGTGCTGAAGAGAACTTGGAAGAGCAGATGCACAAATAGGTGGGGGAGATAGACGGTCACCATATGTGGGACACAGGGCAGCTGGAGGATCTTCCATATCACCACAGTTGCCTGCAAAGGACAAAGCCCCCTGAGACAGGGCTCAGTGCTGAGGTGTTCGTGTGGCAGGGCCCGAGCACAGGAGGGAGAGGCCCAGAGAGACACAGGGGGAGCACCGGGCCTGGTGGCCCTGGAGCTGCCCCGAGGCCAGGTTTCAGCCCAGTGCCTGAGGCAGGGAGACGCCGTGGGGAAGGGAGGATGGAGAACTGCTGGAGAGGTGGCCTTGGGGCCAGCAAAGGCAGAAACTCACAGCCAGGACAAAGACACCCGATTTGTCCCCATCGGAGGTGCATGTGCTGTGCTCTGGCCAGCTCCCCAGCACATCCAGGAGTACGAGCATGGCCAGTTCTGCAGTCCTCACCGAGCACATGATGCTCTTCCACATGGTCAAAGCAGCTCTGTGGGGTCAGAGCTCCGTCTCAGGAGGGTCTGAGACACAGCACCGTGGCCTGGGCAGCAGTGGGGAGCTGAGCTGGCTGCCAGCTCTGCCTCTGCCCACTGCCCCTCACCAGCTGCACTCAGGCAGCCCAGCCCTGTGGGGACAGGCCCCTGAGGGGCAGCGAGGGAGCATGGCAGCAAGATCGGGGCTGACGTGCCAGGGCTGGCAAAGGGAGCAGCCAGAGGGCCCTGGGACTCTCTGTTGGTCAGACACCTGGGACAGGCTGTGCAGGCTGATGGGCTGGGGAGCCCTGAGCCCTCTGGGCAGGTGGGCCCCATACCTGTCACAGGATGGGGCCACACGCAGGAGTGTCATTACTACGTCAGCGGGCCGTTCTTCGGTGAGATCCAGCAGGGTCCTGTTCAGCCTGTGCTCAGCAAACTGGTTGGCCTCGAGCCACTGGTGGATGTACCTCACCATGGCCGGCACCTGGAGAAGGCAGGGGAGACTTGGAAAGCCTCCAGAGGAGTGCTTCCCTTGCCACCACACTGCCATGGCCTCAAAGGCTTCCATGGAGCAGCAGGCATGGCTTGGGAGGCCAAGCAATTCCTGGGAGGATCAAACCCTGGCCACAGACTGCTTACTTGCTTTGGATTGGAAAACCCCTCCTCTACCAGCATATCAGCCAGGGCAGCAGAGGTCTTGGTTTTGAAGATGGGTGCATATGCTCTGAGCCCTGTGCCCATGGCGGTCTCTTCCTCCCGAATCCTCTTGATGAATTTGCAAACCAGCTGTAGGAGAAGGGCAGAAAGCCAGGGATGTTCCACGGAATGCTCCAAGCTTGGTGTTTGGCTGAGCGGTGCATGCAGGCCCAGCCCAGGTGGGGATGGCTGCAGGTACCTGCGCTGTTCTGCGGAAGCGGCCATGGGTGCGTTTCTGCTCTCGTGTGCGCTGCACGGCTGCACCTGGCAAAGAGCGAGCGCAGCCCGAGCTGAGGGGCTGCGGGAGAGGCCGGAGAACACAGCCCAGCCCTGCGCTGCCCAGGCAGGGACAGCCCTGTGCTGGCCCAGGGCACGGAGCACGGCTGTGGAGTGTCTGCCCGTCCCCTATTCCATCCTGACCATGGGCATGGCCCCAGGGGATGGGATGGGATGGGATGGGATGGGATGGGATGGGATGGGATGGGATGGGATGGGATGGGATGGGATGGGATGGGATGTGGCCAAGCTGGCTGCAGCCACCAGCCCTGCAGCCCAGCAGCCCAGCTCTGCCACTCACCCTCCTGCAGCTGCTTGGATGGCACCACTTCTTCAGTCTCCTGTGCAGGGGCTGGTCCAGGGCCTTCTTCCTCTTCCTCCACCCAGGCCAGCTTGGGCACTCTTGGAGGTCTCTGCTCCATGTCAGTTGCTGGATTTGTGGCTACTTGCAGGAGAGATGCCTCGGAAAAGCTCCGAGTCAGCAAGTCTTGCAGTTGTGCCAGGAAGGCACCTTCAAGAGAGAAGCCTCAGGAAGGCTCAGGACAGCAAGTCCTGCAGTCCGGTCTCGAGGGATCCTGCCACAAGCACGGGAGACTCCTGTCAAGGACTGTGCTCTGGCCTCAAGGGCACTGGCAGCAGGGATGGGAGATGCCTCCAGGGCACCAAGTCCCACGCTCTGCCCTCGAGGGCACCTGCAGAAGAGAAGCCTCGGGAAGGCCACGGGTCAGCAAGTCCTGTGGTCTGGCCTCGAGGTCAGCTGCAGGAATAACACCTCAGAAAAGCTCTGGGTCAGACACGAATGAGTGCGCTGTGCGGGGGCTCCTCACAGCACTGCTCTGTCCCGTCCTGTCCTGTCACGTGCTCGGAGCACTGTGGCGTGGCCTTGTCACCACCAGCTCCTATGTCACCACGTGTCACAAAGGGCCCTTTGACACGCTGTTCCATGCCATAGTGACCATGCTGCAGTGTGTCACAAAGGGCCCCTGCACATGCTGCCCCCTGCCCAGGGGCACCCCCAGCCCACCCAAAATGGCTCAGGTTGGAAGGAATCCCTCACCCCAAGTGTCCAAGACAGACTAACAGAGTCTTTAGGAACGGCTCAGACCATCAGCAAACGCTGCCCTGCTCTGTGGGCTCAGGGCAGCAGAAGGAGCCCCCAGGGCTGCCAATGCAGCCACGCTGGGAAGGGCACAGGGCCTTCCACAGAAGCTGGCACGGCCTTCTCGAGACATGTCCTGGCTCGTGGCCATCCCAAACCTGCGGGTGTGACACGGACAAGGAACTGTGGGCCAGGGCAGGAATGCTGCTCTGAGCCCTGGGGCCCGGGGAACGCTGACACCAGCAGGTGAGGCAGAGTCCCTGCCCAAGCAGACCTGCCAGCCCCCGAGCCCTGGCAGGGCTGGTGCCATCTCCTGCCCCAGAGACCTGTGCCCCTGGGAGGCTTCTGTGCCAGAGGGAGCCAAAGCCCAGGTGCACTGGGGGCTGTGCTCCTGCCTGCAGGGGCTGTGGGCAGGAACACCTGGAGCAACTGCTGGCAACACTTGGTCTCTGTCAGAAGCTCTTACTCCATGCTGAAATTATTTTCTCATTCAAGTTATTGCCTTCAGCACAAAAAAAACCTTAGCAGCGAAGGCACAGAAGAATCTGTCAAGTAAGAATCCTCAGTTCAGGAAAGCTTCCCCAACACCCACCAACACCAACCCCCCCAAACTCCCGCACAGAAGCCCTCAACACCCTGCCAGGAGCCCCAGATCTCTCGTCCCTCTGCAGAGTTTCCCACCCTCCCACAGATGCCCTGGTTCCCTGCACGTGCCGTGGGATGGCACTCCGGAGGATCTGCTCCAAGGCCTTCCCCTGGAGCAAGCTCAGGCTGCCAGGCCTATGGGTCCTGGATCATCCTTCCCACCGAGCATTTTGGTGCACGGCTGCTCCATCTGCACCTTTGCGCTCAGCTCGGACTTCTCCACCTAACCAGGAGTGTTGCAGCGCGCTGTGCGGGGCGTGCTGGGCGGCTGCGGCAGGGGCGCGACCGTCCCCCTGCGAGCTCTGCAATTCCCAGCTATCGGCAGGTCCGGCGCAGGGACAGACAGCGATGACACGGGTCTTGGTGTAGAACAAGATGGATTTATTCCTGGGCTCCCCGACAAGACTGGCAGGGGGTGAACAGAAGTTTTTATACAGCAACTCAGGAGGCGGGTGTAGGAAAGTGAACCAGTGAGATATGGTAAGGGAGGAATATAAGGTGGGGCAAATAGCCTATGAGCCTATCAGGGAAAATGGGGGGGAGGGAAATAACACAAAGTAAGGAGTGGGGTATCGAGGACAACAAGACAGACACCGAACTCTCTAGAGACAGGAGTAGGGATAGGGAGGATTGACAGCATGGAAGGGAGGAGGTTAGGGAAGGGCTTGGGAAAATTGGCAACTGGGAAGGAAGTGGATTAGGCAGGAGAACGGGGGGCAACCTTGGATTCAAAGCAAAACACACCACAACATCTCCCTGTTTCTTTTTACAAAAGGGAGGAGAGTTCTGGGGTTCAAAACAAATTTATGAATCTATTATGTAACATATCATATACATAATCTATCATATAACAGATTTTAGCATATAACAAATTATTACAGCAACAGAAAAGAACTCAAAAATTATCAGGAAAAAATGAACTACTTGTGACCATAACGCATGGGGTAATGATCTTCTTCACATAAGAAATTTAATATAAAATGTACAAAGTTATTATATTCGGAATCAGGGTCGGGGGGAGGAATTGCAGTGGAATTATCTTGAAGTAAGACTGAGCTTGAAGCATGAATCTCCGAGGAATCTGCATTTTCTGGGGTTTGAAAGTGATTTTGGAGGTCACTGCTCTTGTAAGATGTGATCAGCGAATGGAGATGTGGTCTTGCTCATGTTATTTTATGCAACTGTGGGTATTAACTGGACAGAACGATTCCTCTCTCTATAATATATAATTTAACAAGCAGATTATTTTAAAGTATCAAGAATATAATGAACAATTTTTTAGTCAAGAAATTTAGTTGGAAATGTGGGAAAATGGTTAAAGAAAAATCAACAAATATCATGAAGTTTAAATAAAGCCTACAGGTAAATTAATGAACTCTTTTTCCAAAGCATACTGTGAAAACTTTAAGACAATATTGAAATTAAAAGGAACATTTGGTAGGGTATAATTAAGGAAATAGATGGGGAACTTGGGCAGTCACTCTTGAATAATTTTGTTCTTATATTCATTCAATTGTTTATTTTTATTTTCATTATGATGATAGTAGGGGTTTTTTTTGTAATTTGGACAGTTTTTCTTGTGTGATCTTTCTTTTTACAGGTGAATCAAATTTTTGACTTTGATGGGCAAACACTTGCTTCATGTCTCTTTTTTCTATACTTAAAACATGTTTTAAACTGATCTTTTTGGATCCTTTTTTCATTTATCTCAGCTGTGAAAGCTTGTAGGTTAATGATCTTGAACAGTTTCCACAAAGGCTACGAAGGGTCAAGGGCTTTGGGGAGATTCTTCCAAAAATTAAATACCAATTGAATTCATAATTGATTCAGTTCATAAGACGAAATCTGATTACATTGGTGACTGCCACAAGTGTTATGGGGTATCGGTAAGGGGACGGACCTGGGCGCCGCCATCCTAGGGAGAGACAAAATGGAGGATTCCAGGTGCGGGTTTCCAGCTCCACCTTCCTCCGAAGGAGGTCCCTCCATAAAAGAGGGTGATCTCCCAAGAAGGAGGGTCCCCTGATGGGAGGCCCCATAGGCGATCGTCCCCCCAGAGGAGGAGCCGCAATAAGGAATGGGGATGGTCCAACCCCACCTTCCAACAAAGGGCACTGGCCCCCACAGGCGATTCATGCAGGGGCCTCTGCGGAAGGGGTGGGGCTGGAGGGAAACTTGGGGCTGGAGAAGAAAGGTCAAGGCAGGAAAGGGGGTTCCAAGCAGCGTGGCCAGCGCCACCTTGGAAAGGAGTGCCGGGTGCACTGCAGTTCCCTCGAGAGCTCTGAACAGTGTCCGGCGGGACGCTTGGGGTGCAGTGGCCAACACCATCCCCAAGGGAGGATAGGATAGGGTTTTGGGAAGTCCAAGGGACAGAGGGTACAGGGAGCTTCACAGAAGCCACAGGGGAACTTACAGGGGAGGAGCCCGACGCAGCTGGATTTCAACAAGGTGCATGGATGTCAGGAACTTCTTGCAAAATATTAGATTCTCCCCTATTCTTATAAACGTGTCATTGTTTGATGGAAAATTGCTGCCCTATTCTTGTCTTTTCTACTCTCTCAGCCCTCATGGGATACCCCAGCCTTTTGGGGGAGAGCCCAGCTTTGGGTAAGAAAGAGACTAGAAAAGCACCCTCCTGATGAGTGGAGGGTACCCTCAGGGGATGCCCCAACCTTTTGGGGAAGAGTGAGGATCCAAGGGAGTGATGGTGAAGATCCCCTTGGATCAGGAGGGTTCCCTGTGGTCTCCGCATGCTTGGGCAACAGCTTGTGGAGACTAAACCCACCTGCCAGGAAAATACCCTGCATTGGCTCACTTACCAGAGCTGTCCTTTGCTTTTAGTTAGTTTTAGCTAGCTGAGGCAAAGAAGTTCCCTGGACTGTGGCTTTTCCTTTTCTTCAGACCTGCTCAAACCTGCTCTGGACTGAGCACACAGAAGAGCAACAGCAGCTCACACCTGTGGCCCACCAGGCCCAGCCTGGGCCGCAGCATTTCCAGTGCCAGAGGGACTGATAAGAGACTAAGTGAGCCAAACTGCAGCCCAGGGAGGGGACTTTCTGAGTTCATCTCTCTTTTGGAGCAGCAAGAAGTTTTATTGTTTAATATTCTTTAGATTTTCTTGCTTAATAAAGAGTTTTTTCCATTTTCCACCAAAGGGGTATTTTTTCCTGAACCAGTTGGGGAGAGGTGCCGATTGAATCTGTTTCCTAGAGGAACCCCTTTGGAGGTTCTTTCCCAAATTTTCCCTGAACCAGGACAGTGAGGAAGATCAGAGCAGCACCCATGCAAGTCACAGGCCCCAAAGTTAGAGCCCAACATCCCCCAGCTAGCGAGAGAGGGTACAGCCCATGGGCTGGCCTGTGATTCTTTCTGTGCGAACATGGGGAAGACACAGAAAGGTGGGATGGGAAACCCACTTCTGTCCTGGCAGCGCGGGTGCATCCACTCAAGGAGGGAAACACTAACCAAGGGAATTCCAGTAAAGTGAAGGTAGCCTCAGCCTCCCATGACCAAGCTCCTGGGTATGATCTGTCAGATCCCCTTGAAGGTACCTCTACCATGTACGGCCAGGAAAGAAATAATAACCAGGGTTAGAGGGGCCCTGCCTCTAGCCAGGAAGAGGCACTGGAAAACTGGATCTTCTGGATGGTGTGGATCTGATGGCCTGGCACATCAGAACCACAAAAATATAAAGCCTTAGCTGATACTCATGTGCAATGTACCCTAATGCCATCGGGACATGTGGGGGCAGAACCTGTTTCCATTGCCGGGGTGACAGGGGAATCACAGCAACTGACCCTGGTGGGAGCCGAGGTGAGCCTGACTGGGAAGGAGCAGCAGAAACATCCATTGTGACCAGCCCAGAGGCCCTGTGTATTCTGGGCATAGACTTCCTCCGGAACAGATGTTACAGAGACCCAAAGGGATTCAGGTGGGCTTTTGGCATAGCTGCTGCAGAGGCAGAAGACATTAAGCAATTGAACACCTTGCCTGGACTACCAGAAAACCCATCTGCAGTAGGACTCCTAAGGGTGGAAGAGCAACAAGTACCAATTGCTACTTCAACAGTGCACGACTGGCAGTATCAGACAAATCAAGGTGCTGGGATCCCCATCTACATGAATTGGAATGATCCATGATCCATGAGCTGGAGAGCCAAGGGGTGGTCAGCAAAACCCACTCACCCTTCAACAGCCCCATTTGGCCTGTGCGAGCCCCACTTTTCTGACAGAGAATGGAGATTGACTGTGGACTTGAATGAAGTGACTCCACCGCTGAGTGCTGCTGTGCCGGACATGCTGGAACTCCAGCACGAGCTGGAGTCCAAGGCAGCAAAGTGGTATGCCATGGATGACATTGCCAAAGTGTTTTTCTCCATTCCTCTGGCAGCAAAGGGCAGGCCTCAGTTTGCTTTCACCTGGTGGGGTGTGCAGTGCCCCTGGAACCGACTGCCCCAGGGTGGAAGCACAGCCCCACCATCTGCCATGGACTGATCCAGGCTGCACTGGAAAAGGGTGAAGCTCCAGAGCACCTGCAGTACATCGATGGCATCATTGTGTGGGACAACACGGCAATGGAAGTATTTGAGAAAGGAGAGAGGATCATCCAGATTCTGCTGGAAGCCAGCTTTGCCATCAAGAAGAGCAAAGTCAAAGGACCTGCCCGAGAGATCCAATTCCTGGGAGTAAAGTTGCAAGATGGATGGCGTCAGATTCCCTCTGAGGTCATCAAAAAGATCAATGTGATGGCTCCACCGACCAGCAAGAAGGAAACACAAGCTTTCCTAGATGCTACAGGTTTTTGGAGAATGCACATTACCAAGTACAGCCGGATTGTGAGCCCTCTCTACATGGTCACCCACAAGAAAAACGATTTCCACTGGGGCCTGTACAGCAGAAAGCTTTCGCCCAGATAAAGCAGGAAATTGCTCATGCAGTAGCTCTTGGCCCAGTCAGGACAGGACCAGATGTGAAGAATGTGCTCTACTCTGCAGCCAGGAACCATGGTCTGTCCTGGAGCCTTTGGCAGAAGGTGCCTGATGAGACTCGAGGCCGACCACTGGGACTTTGGAGTTGGAGCTGCAGAGGGTCTGAAGCCAGTTACACCCCAACAGAGAACGAAATCTTGGTCGCTTACGAGGGAGTCCAGGCTGCCTCAGAGGTGATTGGTACAGAAGCACAACTTCTCCTGGCACCCTGACTACCAGTACTGGGCTGGATGTTCAAAGCAAAGGTTCCCTCCACCCACCATGCCACCAGAGCTCCACGGAGCAAGTGGATTGCTCTCATCATGCAGCGTGCCCATATTGGTAAACTGAATCGCCCTGGGATTTTGGAATTAATTACAAATTGGCCCAAAGGTGAAAGTTTTGGTGTCACAGATGAAGACGAAGAACCAGTGACACGGGCTGAAGAAGCTCCACCATACAACCAACTGCCAGCAGAGGAAACACATTAGGCTCTATTCACTGACGGTTCTTGTCACATCGTAGGGATGAATCAGAAGTGGAAAGCAGCTGTATGGAGTCCCACACAACGGGTTGCAGAGGCCACTGAAAGAGAAGGTGGATCAAGCCAGCTTGCTGAACTCAAAGCTGTTCAACTGGCCCTAGACATTGCAGGAAAGGAGAAGTGGCCAAAGCTCTACCTCTACACTGATTCATGGATGGTAGCTAATGCTATGTGGGGGTGGCTGGAGAGGTGGAAAGAGGCTAACTGGCAGTGTAGAGGAAAACCACTTTGGGCTGCGGAAGAGTGGAAAGATATGGGTACCTGGGTAGAGAAGTTACCTGTGAAGGTTCGCCATGTAGATGTCCATGTCCCCAGAAGCAGAGCTAATGAAGAGCAGCAAAACAATCAGCAGGTAGATCAGGCTGCAAAGATAGGGGTATCAAAGATAGACCTCGATTGGGAACACAAGGGGGAGTTGTTCCTAGCATGATGGGCCCGTGGTGCCTCAGGTCATCAGGGCAGAGATGCCACCTACAAGTGGGCATGAGACTGAGGGGTGGATCTAACCATGGACAATATTTCTCAGGTGATCCATGACTGTGAGACATGTGCTGCCATCAAACAGGCCAAGCAGGTGAAGCCCCTCTGGTATGGTGGGCGGGGGTCCAAGTACAAGTATGGGGAGGCCTGGCAGATTGACTACATCACACTGCCCCAGACACGCCAAGGCAAGCGCTACGTGCTCACCATGGTAGAAGCCACCACTGGATGGATGGAAAGCTACCCTGTGTCTAATGCTATAGCCCGTAACACCATCCTGGGCCTTGAAAAGCAGGTCCTTTGGAGGCATGGTACCCCTGAGAGGATTGAGTCAGACCATGGGACTCATTTCAAGAACAGACTTATCAACACCTGGGCTAGGGAACATGGCATTGAGTGGGTGTACCACATCCCCTACCATGCACCAGCTGCAGGCAAAGTGGAGAGGTACAATGGACTGTTAAAAACCACCTTAAAAGCATTGGGTGGGGGATCTTTCAAAAATTGGGAGCAACATTTAGAAATGGCCACCTGGTTAGTTAACAGCCAAGTTTCCACCAATCAAGCAGGTCCTGCCCAGTCTGAGTCCCTGAATACAGTAGATGGAGATAAAGTCCCAGTGGTACATGCCAGAGGTTTGTTAGGTAAAACAGTGTGGATCAATTCTGCCTCAAGTACAGACAAACTCATTCGTGGAATTGTCTTTGCTCAGGGACCAGGTTGTACATGGTGGATAATGCAGAGAGATGGAGCAACACAATGTGTACCTCAGGGAGATCTGATTGTGGGGTGACACTCATGCAAATATCACTGTTTGCTGGATGTTACTGCCAGTGTCTGTACATGAAAACACACAGACATGCGACAGAAAGAAATGTGTAAGTGTTGAAGATTTGAGTAAGTGAGATGGAAGGAAATGTGTATGAGTAAGTGAAAGATGGAAGTTTTTACTTGATGAAGTTTTTACATGATCTTGACAATATGGAGATAAGTGGTGGAATGTCCTAGGGTGACGTTATGGTGATTGTATCCCCAATAGTGTGTTCTGTTTATGTTTGATATTATGTTCTGTACTTTCAGAACTGACTCAGAAAGTGAAGGTTTGTTTTGTCTTGTTATCAGCCGGCTCACCTCCCCCATGGTCTGTTGTCTAGATGAGGCTGGTGCTGGCTGGCTTGGTTTTGCTTTGCTTGGTGGCTTTCCTTTGCTTGCTTGCTTCTGCTTTTGCCTTTGCTTTTGTATGTTACTTAGTTTAGCTAAGCAGTCCAATTTCTTCCCTAAACTGTTTTTTTTTCCTTTCCCTTTCCTGAATATCACTCCAGCCTGCTCCGGACTGGGACTGGGAAACACCGAGGAGCACCGAGAGCCTGCGCTCTGTGATCTGCAGCAGCCATCCCCAGTGCCCAGAGCAATCCCCAGCGCCCAGACCCGGCGACCACCCCCAGGAGAGACTTTCTGGATTTGTCATCTCTTCAGAGTGGTGAAAGAGTTTTGTTGTCATCTGATGTTGTTCATTTTTTTAGTGCTGGGAAGGGTTTTGTTTGTTAAATAAACAGGTTCTTTTCAATTTCTGTCCGAGAAAATTCTTCCCGAACCAGGTGGGTGGGGATGGGCCGTGTGGTTTGTTTTCTGAGGGCTCCTTTCAGAGGTTTTCTCCAAAATTTGCCCTAAACTAGGACAAATATTTTGCTGCCCAACTTGTGGCTTGAGAGAGTGGAAAAAACCCCGTTGTAATCATATTTTGGTTCCAATTACTTTGTCTTGGTATGGAGCAGTTACTGGTTATGTTGTTTGAATTCATAGTGTCTCTTGGGGTGGAGGCCTGCATGAGTTTCTGGTCCCTAGGGTCTTCTGAGATCTTAATCCCTCTCTGGTCCCTAGGTTTATTTTTTTTATCCAGGAATAGCTCTGGTATGGTCCCTAATATGTAGTTTTTGCAGTAGAAGGGCACTGACCAGAATATCCATCAGGCTGGGCTTGGGTGTCATGGCTTGCAGGGGGTTTATAAAGGTGCTGAGGTCTGTTCCAGGAATGCATGGCTCATAGTCATGGTTGTGCAGCTAGTTTGTTAGAGGGGAAGCAGGGGATGAGGCTTTTCAACCTTTGCTTTCCTTCTTCTCCTCTGAATCTCTTAGCTCCCTATTAGAGAATGTTCAGTTTCCCCTGACTGTTAATGAGACCATCTTCCTGGTGTTTAATCTGGTAAGCTTTCTCTATACAGACTGCAGTCTCTCTAGAATGAGGGCTGAGATTTCTAGAGGGGCTGAAGAGACCCCTGACCCAGGAGTAGACCCAGGTGTGAGAAATCCTGAGTGGTGTGGGAAATGGGGGGATGGGAATTGGCACATAGACCGTTTTCCCACATTCAAATCGATTTTACTGATTTGCCTAAAGTAGGAAGGTATAAGCACTTATTGGTGATAATAGATCACTTGACTCACTTTGTAGAGGTATTCCCTACCTCCAGGGCAACTACACAAACAGTAGTAAAAATACTATTAGAAGAGATAATCCCCTGCTAAAGACTAGCAGAAGTAATAGACTCTGACAGAGGGCCACACTTTGCCTCCAAAATAATTAAAGAAGTAGTTACAGCTCTAGGAACAAAGTGGCAATATCATACTCCCCGGCATCCACAAAGCTCAGGTAAAGTGGAAAGGGTAAATGGGAAAATTAAAAAACAACTAACTAAATTGATGTATGAAACACAATTATCTTGGGTAAAATGTTTACCTTTAGCCTTGGAATATAGGAATATAGGAATATAGGAACTCAGCCCAGAACTGATATTGGAATTTCTCCATTTGAAATGCTTTATGGGATGCCGTATGACATGGATTCTCCTATAGATCACCCTGAAATAAGTAATCAACAAATTAACCAATATGTCAGGTAACTTATGAAGGCTCGGGAAGGGCCTAGAAGAGCTGGGTTACTAGTGCAACAACCTCCTTTAGACCTAGCAATCCACAATATAAATCCAGGTGATAAGGTGTTAATAAGAAATCTAGAAAGAAACCTCACTAACCCCAAATTGGGAAGGCCCCTGTGTTGTTTTACTAACTACAGAAACTGCAGGCAGAACCGCCGAGGAGGGATGGACCCATGTGAGCCGAATAAAGGGACCGATTCCTGCTGCTGCCGAAGAGCCCTGGAGAATAACCAGCCAGCCCGGGGACCTTAAGGTCACATTTAAATGGACTGAATGGACTCAGTAAGAATTGTACGAACCAGCTGGTAGAGTGAGATATTGGACTATGGATATCCGATAACTAATGATTTAGAGTATATTGTACAAATAAGGATTGTAATTGTTACCTTTTTGTATGCTCTATTTGTAAAATTTGCCAGGAATGGTGGTGGGTCCATAGTTATAGAGGCACTTCTCCTAGGGGTATTTGTAAAGGTGTTATCAGTTAGAAAGAGAACTGACAGAGTCAGTCCTAAGGATTGGAGAAGAGAACGGGACCCTACCAAGGGAATCCCAAGAGTGGTGGGAAGTGTTTATTAAGGGGGCTACACCCGAAAATTGTTGTTTCCACTCCAACGAACCAATTCCCTTAATTGTTCAAATTATAAAAGGGAATTGCTGGAAAACTTTACCTGGGATTCAGTGTGACTCACTACAAGTGAAGGATAAAATCTGGAAATCATTCAAAAAGAGGCAACAAAAACAGAGTAAGGGTCCTCCTGAAGAATATCCTTGCTGCCGAGAAGATGGTGCGCCTCGCGGCTTGGAGCAACCGAGTCGGTGCGCGACCTAGAAGGATAAGAAGCGGTGGAGGAAAGAGCCCTCAGACTGGGACAATTCAAAGGTATTTCAAGAACTGCCTCAAGGATACTGATCTCCCAAGGATAAAGGTGAGCCCGGCAATAACATGTCAAAACAAACACTGGGAATGGGGAGATAATGATAATCAAACCCTGGGGCAGTTTGGACTCCACCCTTGCTGGCAAATTCAGTGCATATTAGTTATATGTTGTACCTGGCCTGGTCAAGGGGACTATGCACACCACCCAGTTTTCCCCAGCAGCAGATGCAGGCAGTGACCCTAATTAAAAGGTAGGGATGGTGTTTGCTGGTTATAGAGCAACTGGTAGGGGTTGGTTGGACTCTGACCAAAATAGACCAAGGGAAAGTTGTTAAGCATAATGCCACCACTGTAGCTCCCATTTTTTTTGTTACTAATGAGGACTTGGTAAACTCTATGTGGAGATGGAGTAAACCTGAACTCCGGGCTACCTATTGGTGTCCTAGTTCCAATCCGGGGGGGGGGATATTGAAATTATCCTGGGGAATATCTGTGAGTATTAGGGCTGTAAAGCCATAGCAACCGCCTAGGCTGCCACCCATCCAGATAAATTTCTAAAGGTCTCATGGTACCCTGAGAGGTGCAAAATTCTGGAGTATGGCACTTAAGGATAAATTCTGTAAAAGGGAGATTGCAGGTCCCATAATATTGTTGTTACTAAGTTTAACTTTCAAACCTTGCATTTTTAATAAAATCATAGTCATTATAAAAGGAAGACTAGAGGCAGCTCATCTAATGCTTATTAGAGATAGGTATGAAGCATTGCCCAGAGATTCAAAAGTAGATAAAATCCTGGTCTTAAGCTACCAAAAGTTAAAGTGTTTTAATGAACCAATTGGTAAAGAGAAAAAGGAGGGATTGTAATAAATAAAAAGGTCTTTGTTCATCAAACGAACATCAAAGGAGATAAGAATTTGAATGGAGTAGGGAATCTCAAGATGTGGGAGGAGAAGGAGAAAGGGGGGTAAACAGCAAGTATTCTGCTTAAGAATTGTGCAGATGCAACTAGCATAGAAGACTGTGTAACTAACTATATACAAGTTAACTTTTAGGCCAAGGACCATCCGCAAGGAAGATGAGGAGCCTTCATTCCTATGACCACCAAGGGCAGAAAAAACACCCCCTAGCAACCAATTCCACCGGCGAAGAGTACATCGGGAGAAAACACGTCAACCAGAAAAAAAAAAGGGACTATAAAAACAAAGAGGTAAAAGGGGGAAGGTGCGCCATGGCAGAACAGAGACTCCCCGGCCACCCAGCGCTGTTCTTTTGCTTAATACCGCTTGCTAAATAAATTCTTGTTAATTGATTTATCTATAATTGGCCTCCCCAATTGAATTTGTCCATAACAATCCTGACTAAAGAAATGAAAAAAAATAAACTTGGTGTATTATCCAACACACATGTGCAGAGCAAGCCCCCGGCTGCTGAGTCTCAGCAGAAGGCTGAGGGAAATGCACCCACTACATCCCCTCTGCGACTCACTCGGCATCTGGTGCAGAAGTTTGGATGCCTGCAGGGGTTGCTTGTCTCCTCTGGGTGTGTTCTTCCTTCCCTCTGGGAGGGCCTTAATGGAAATTAGTTCCATTTCTCCTGCAGACCAGAGTGGCAGGGAGTCACTGCAGGCTGGTGATACTCTGATACAAGGAAACGGGTGTGCATACAAACCAGGCTGTGAAAAGCCAGTGTCCATAAGGGAGCCAGAGGAGCCCTGCATCTTTATTTGAATAAAGGGAGAGAGTCCATGGGAACATCTGCTGCTGGGGTTTTCTCTCTCAAAGTTTTGGAGGACACAGCCTCCTTTTAAACTCCTGGCCACATGCTGCCCTCTTCCTTTCCCCACTGGCTGGATTACCAGGCCAGGGGACTGCAGGGACCTTTGTACCCTCTTTTCCTTTTGCAAGGTATTAGTTCTGGTCTCCATCCAAACTGTAATAGATAGATAATGAGATGATTGGCTCTCGCAATTAAGGGATGAATATTGTGTGTATCTTAAGAGAAGCTTTACTAATGCAGAGTTATGTTTTTGTGATTTGTTGTTTAGATGTTCTGTCTTCTCCCCACAGTCCCCTTCCCCTCCACTCCCTATTGTTCCCACCTGGAACAGGTGGGCTTTCTAGGACAGGTAGAAAGAAGGCATGTGTGGTATTCACATATCCTTTGAATAGTGAGAGACACAGACTTTCCCAGGAAAATCCTGGGGAAGGCTGTGAGAAAGCTCAGAGAAAGAAAAACAATTATCTTCATTTGCTGCATCTGTTGTTTGGCACATGTGGAATGGAGATTGTTTACCAAAGAGGGATTTCTTCATTGGACTCTGGTGATGGTGTTTTGATTTCATTTGACCAACTGGAGCCACTCTGTGTTGGACTGTCTCTAAGTGTCATAGGTTTTTCTTCAGTATAGCAGTAGTATAGTTTTTAGTATAGTGTAATATAGGACAGCTTAATAAAGCTTTTGTTCAGCCTTCTGCAAACATGGAGTCAATGCACGTCATTCCCTGAGGTGGAGGTCCACCACAATAGGTGTCGACATATACCCCTTGCATGGGAGAGTTAGGAATGGAAAAGCTTGTTGCTGGGGGGATGCGACGTGACAACACCTGACCTTCAAATGCAGCTACAAGAAATAAATTCCACCAATAAAGGGCAAAGAAGGGTTGACTGACAGACTTTGGGAGGGGCCAGGGTGGCTGATGCACCCTCCAGGAATGTGAAAGGTGAAGCATCAATCTTGAAGATGAGGCAGCCACCTGGCAGGCAGCCATGGGGCAGGGGGCCTTCCCAGGCCTGTTCTTCCTTATTAGTCCTTCTCTTATGTTTTTGTAAATGTTTAATAAACATTTTAAAAATTTTAAAGTGAGCAGTTGTTTCTCACAAAAACCAGTCCTAAGGTGGGATGGTCATGTGTCGTGGTTTGACACGGGAAAAGAATTTTCTTGGAAGGAAGAGGTCAGCCCAGTCCGGGGTCAGGTTTGGATACTGACACTTGCAGTGACCAATTGAAGGTGGGCACGCCTCTGAGAACACAGAGGGGTTAAAAGCAGAACTCCCAGGAGAACTCGCTCTCTTTGGTTCCGGTCATTGGAGAGTGCAAACCTCTCCTGCCCAGCCATGAGCTGGGTGGGGAAGGGGAAGCCATGTGGCCTGCAGAGGTAGGCCAGGGGGTGAAGGGTCTGAAACCGAGCTGGGCCAGTTCCTGCGGACGGAAGGGTGGAGAACGTCTGAGATGTCTTTGTTCCCCCCCCCAGCCTAGAGGAAAAGACAAAGAGAGCCTGCAGATACCCGGGAGTTTGCCAGCAGAGGAGAAGGAGGAGGAGGGGGGAATATGCCCAGCCTGGGAGACAGCACAGCGTCCTGGGCTAGAGATTTCAGCCATCTGTGGAGTCCAGGAATTTTAACCCTTTCCTGTGAAATGAAGGCTTTGTGAAATATTGCTCCTCCTCAATTTGAAGGAAAGAGAGACAGCCAGGGACCTCAGTTGTTAGAGAAAGAAGGCTGGGGGCAGATGATGGAGTGGCTGTTGGCTGGAGTCTTTTTGTCAGCCATAGACTGAACCAATTCTTCCTTCAAGAGAGACTGCATTTTAGGGGGATGCAATGGTGAGCCAAGAAACTCCTCCAGCAACTACCAGTTCAGGGATGAACAGAGGAAAGTGGAGGAGGGTGTGAGGCTGCCCTCCGTCTTCAGAGAAGAAGAGAAGGCGATCTCTGTTCTTGGACCCCCAGCCCCAGGGGAAAATGGGGGGGACTGTAGTCCTAAAATGAGACACTGTACTGTTGTTCCTGTTGGTCCTTGGCAAAGCATCCTTAAAGGGGCCCTATAAGCAGTCTCCGTCCATGCACGGTGGTGAGAGCACTGTGACATGGAGAGGAGAGCGTCACACTGGCTCGGTGTGTTTGGGCGGTGCCATGTGTGACATGGAAACACAAGAGGTGGCAGCTATGTTTCCTGGGGGTCTATGGTGCTAGGGGGACTCCCCTCTCCCCCAATGGACTCAGTATTGATTATATTGAAGGGTGAAGACTTGATTAAGGATCCGATCGTGTCTCGCTGTGGTTTGTTGGAGGTGGGTGGTGGGAGGAGGAATGTTTTGAAAGGTTTTCATTTCAAATTTTGTGTGTGGTTTTTTTCCTCCCTTTTTTTTTCCTTTTATAGTAGTAGTAATGTAATAAAGTTTTCCCCTTGTTATTAAGTTTGGCCTGCTTTTCTCTGTTCTCGATCACGTTTCACAGCATTCAATTGATAGGTTACATTTTCATGGGGGCGCTGGCATTGTGCCAGTGTCAAACCATGACATCGTGTTACTCCTGACAGGAATGGGCTCCCTGCAGTTCGAGCTGCTCTGCAGCCTGTGCTTTTCCGTACCCTGCTTTGCTCTTCAGGTGGCAGATGCCTTGGGCAGGTTACTCCAGACACACGAGAGTGCCAGGGTAGGCCCAATCCCTAAAGCTCTCACAGAGCTGTGCTTCACTCCAAATTAGGTAAGCATGAAACGGATTTTAAAGACCGTAGCACATCTGCAGATTCAAGGGATAGTAAAGCCACTGCTGCACTCTGAGAAGTAAGTCCACAGTCTGAGTTGTTGATGTCATTTAAATAATTTGCAGTTCATTGTGATGATGATGACGATAGTATCATAGAACATTTTCTCTTTTTTCCCTCCCCCTAATAAAATGGTGCCATTCAGCTTCTGGAGAAAAGAACTCTCAAAGGTGCAGTTTGGCAGTCATGGAGGCAGAGGTGGGGGAGAGACAGATATGCCCTGGAGGGATTCTCTGGAGGGCTCCAGCATTTAAACAAGCTACTTTGATACATAGACTCGGACATTTTCAATACTAAATGGCTGCATTAAATGGTTTTCCAAGCCTTATGCTGGCCAGAAAGCTTTTAAAGCCCATGGGAGTTTAGCCTCCATGAGAAAGGCAGCATCAGTTCCTGTGCCAGGTGAGACATAGCGTTCAAAAGCTCAGCTTGTGTCTAGAGAAGTCACCAGCCTAATGTAAGCAAGGCCAGAAAACTTCTCCAGTCCTGCTGAGCGGGTGTGGTAGAGCTGTTGTGTTTCACAGCAGCTCCATGGCAGAGCAGCAGCTGCAGGAGAGGGCCCAGGACAGGCTTGGGGGGAGCGGGGCGGCAGGAAGCTGAGCAAAGCCCCCGCTCTGTGACACAGGCAGAAGCAAACAAAGATGGTGACTTGTAGAGATTCCTGCTGTGCTCAAAGTTTGCCTCTGAAGACTGAGAGGTGAGCTTGTCCGGAATCCCAGAAAACATCAGAGAAAAGGTTTTAGGTTAGTTGTTGTGATTAAGCACAAGTCTCCAGTGAGAAAAGAGCCTCTGAAGCAAGCTGTGAGTCATAGGGTGTCTTAGTTTTTAGTAGAGCATAGATTACCAATTAAATACAATTTTAATTTTTATTCTAGAAGTGTAAAAATATTCTAAGTTTTTCTGAATTCTAAAACTACTTTGAAAAATATAGAACTGTTGTGGGAAAAGGGACAAAATATTTGGAGAATTATCTATGAAAAATATTCATAAATCTTGCAAAATGAAAAATAAATGCAGTAGCTGCTGGTCTCAGGAGCCCAAAGCCCAGCTGCTGCCTGCCCAGCACTGGCTGTGCCCAGACAAGCAGCTCCACCAGTGCTTGTGGTAGCACCCAGGGACCAGAGCTGAAGCACAAAGATGCTGCTGGAGTCAGGCCCTGCCCTGGCAGGAGGGCTGCACCTCCTGTCCTGGCTGGACACCAGGGCCAGCACCTTTGGGAACAGAGGGTTCTGTTATGGGTGGTGGCAGCATGTCCCCAGCAGTAAGTGGGCAATGCAGCTCTGGAAGGGCTGTTGGAAACTGGCTTGGGGACGGCTGATGACAGGCACAGGTCTCCGTGGCTGAAGTCCTTGTCTGGTCTTCTGAAGCTGCAGAGGCGCTGCTGTGGAGAGAGGAGTGGCTGAGGCCCCAGCTGCCAGTGGCACACAGGGACCCTCGTGCACAGCAGGGCCCAGAGCTGGCAGGGCTCCCCAGCACGGCTGGAGCGGCTGGCACACCTTGGCCCAGCTGCACAGCTGCCCCTCGAGGCCCCGGCGAGCAGGGGACGGCTCTGGGCAGCTCCCTGGCCAGGAGCAGCCCCCGAGCGCCTCTGCCTTTCAGGGGCCATCTCGTCCCCGCTCTTTCTCCTGCCCACCTTGCTGTGCCTCTGCCCTGTGCCCCTGGGGCTGCTCCTGGCCAGGCAGCCTCAGGGGGAGCCAGCACTGGCTGCAGCCCCAGCGGCCCCCCAGGACAAGGCCCAGCAATGAAGAGGCCAAGGAAAGCACTGGGCAGCAGCAGAACCCTCAGCAGAGTGCTTTGGACAGCCATGGACTGGCCACAACTCCACTGCAGCCTGACTGGAAATGTTTCCCATCTACATTAGACTTTTAAAAGAAACTGTTTGAGGGAAAGATGATGAAAACACTCACTGTTTTCTCTTCCAGTAACACCAGATTCCAACACAGGGCAACATGAAGATAAGCTCCAAAAAAAGCAGACCTGCAATTAACTGTAGCACACAGTGTGTTTCCCAATAGCAACCACTTCTGAGGCTGTTCTGGGCATCGGGAACAGGTGTTGTGGGGCCGGCTGCATCTGTGGGAGCAATGGGGAGCATGAGCCCGCGCTGTGCTGCACTGCTGAGCTGGCAGCACGGTGGATACGGCCAGGACGTTCTCTGTTTGCCCAGAGCTGGGGCCTGCAGGCACCTTGCCGCCCCTTGGCACAGGCTGTGCCTCCCAACACAGCCCAGCAGGCCGGGAGGAGAGCCCGGGGCCAGCGCAGCTGCTTGGGCCGTGGCTGCTTGGAGGGACAGGGGCCAAACCCATCCCTGAGCAGCCCCTGCCAGCCCTGGCCATCCCTGCCCTGGGACAGCTCCCCCAGCCCCAGGGGACAGAGCCAGGCCCTGTCAGGAGCCAGTGCAGCCCCTGCCCAGCCGGGAGCCAGGGCTGGCTCTGGCCCTGGGCTGGCAGCAGGGCTCCCGCCCGGGGCTGCTCCTGTGCCTGGGGCCTCTGGGCACTCAGGGCGGCTGCGGGAGCAGCTGCAGCGGGAGGGACGTTGGTGCAGAGTCCCGATTCCCCGGGGCTGCCAACGAGCTCCAGAGGCTTGGAAGCCCAGGCGCCTCCAGCTTTGGCTGCTGCCAGGTCGTGCAAGGGCAGGGCCTGGGGGAAGAGCTGCTGCCACACAGCCCCGCCGAGGGCTGAGCCCGGCTGAGCCCGGCACAGCAATCACCTCCTGTGCCTGTGCCCGTGCCTGGCATCACCTCCCTTCCTTCAGGAAATGCTGCCTTCCATAGAGCGCCTCTGTCCATCCCTTAAGAAAGGAAGAGGCACAGGTGAATCAGATGGAACCATTACACATCAGGGGGCTGGAAACTTCCGGAGGCAATCCTTGTCAAAGGCATGGATAAGGATCAGGAAAAGGCCCAGGCTCTTGGGGCTGTGGCAGGTCTCTGTCTTTTCCAAACCGCCACCCCTCCTGATCTTCTGGAGACTGGGAAATTGCAGGGGACATCAGGGTGTGTATGGCCCGTGGCGAAGTTGGGGCTCCCTGTCAGCAGGTGCCAAATGCCTTCCTGCAGAGGCTGGGGAGAAGCTGCAGCCAGGCCAGCCTGGGAAACAGCCCTGCAGGGCATGAGAGCAGCAGCAGGGCAGCGAGGCTGCCATGGATCCCTTCCTGCTGTGCCAGGCACGGCCTGTCCAGATGTGCAGGGAAAGCCCCCAGCTGCTGAGTCCCAGGGGAAGGCTGAGGAGATGCACCCACCTTGTCCTGCCTGCAGAATTTCCTTCAGCATTTGCTGCATGTTTTCGGATGGCTCATGGGGTTTCTTGCGTCCTGTAGCTTTGTTCTTTCCTGTTGCAGGACCTTAGAGCAAAACAATGCCGTTTCCCAGGAAGGGATACCACAAAATCCATGCTCAGCCTGTGGGATCAGCAGGGACACACTACTCACCCCTGCGATAGGAGGTGGGCTTGCGAGCAACATCCACCAAAGGACCTGGTAACGACCTCCCTTCAGCCACACCTGTAACTCAACAGCCACAGAACCTTCTGCCATCTCTGCAGATCTGCACGGGCAGCACTGAGCTGCAGGAGCAGTGAGGGGATGGCCCAGGGCCAGGGCACACACGTGCGTGATTCTGTCCTGGCACCTGCAGCGATGCCCCCCTGGCCGAGCTCTGGGCTCTGAGCTGGCAGCTCTCACAGGGGGAAAGGCCTTGACCTACCCTCACCATCTCCCAGAGGCGAAGTAATGGGTATGGGTGGGGAAGCTGCACCACCTTCACCAACAGTTTCAGCTGCAAAGAAAGGCAGGACAGAACAGCTCCCGTGGCAATTTAGGAGATCCTCAGGCTGCACCCAAGGCTCAGCCCCGGGGCACAGCCCTGGGCTCAGCCCCTTCCCTCTCTGCTCTTCTCTGTGGCTGCACAGAGCACACGGAAGGACACACTGGCATTGCACACAGGAAGAAAACTGACAGCTAAATGCTCCTTCCTCCCACTGACAGTGATCCTGTGGGATCACTCAGGGTTTGAGAAGGGAGCAGGCAGATTTTCCTGAATCCATCTAACTTGAGATGGTCTTAAGGGAAAGGGCAAATGTATGAGCTTTTGCCACCTTGTTGCTGCCTATTCTGTCAGAAAAGGTACATTGAGAGTTTACCTCCAGCATTTCCCAAGAGTCTCAAACCGTAATCCAGCAGGCCTTCCAGATAATCCATGGTCTGTTCCCAATCTAGAAGGGAGCAAAGATCAGAACCATTTCCATGGTGTGCTGGGATCCCCTTCTGCCTCAGGGTGTTGGGGAAGGTCATGGGAGCCTGATGTGAAAGAACAAGGCCAATGTTGCACAGGGGCCTGGGGAGCTCTGGGCTGGCTCCTGGTCAATCCCCATCCACTTTGCAGGCCCTGTGCAACATCCCTGGAGAGGAAACTGGAGCAGCACGCGGCCCATGGGGATTCTCTCACTTGCACAAAGGAAACTCTCTTTAATCCCTGGGGAAAACTGCAGCTGGCAGTGCTGCAAATATCCTTTCCTAACTCCCTCCCTCCCTCCCTCCTGTCCTACCAACTGCCCATCATCCTTCTGCTGGAACAGCTCCCCTGCCACAACGGGAGATAGCAGAGCTTTTTCAGGACACCCTGGAGCCTTGCCCTCCCCCTCTGCCCTTTCCCCACCATGGGCACCCCGTGCAGTTGTTCCCAGGTCTCGGGACGTGTCTCCCACGGAGGGACCCCAGCAGGACTGCTCAGTACCCGAGTGCCCTGAGCATAACAATTCCTCTGGGCTGTGCCGGCCCTGTCCGGGCTGTGTCTGCACTGCCAAGCAACAGGGAGGGCAGCTCAAGCCTCAGCAGAGCACAGGCCCAGAGGCACAGCAATTACCTCCTGTGACTGTGCCTGGCAGCACCTCCCTTCCTGCAGCAGAGGCTGCCAATGAGCCACTGCTTCCTCTGGGAAATGCCGCCTTCAGACCAGCTTCTACATCCACTTCTGGAGAAAAGAAAAGACACAGGCGGGGTTGTTCCACATAGTGGAGGTGGCACCTTCAGGAGGCAATGCTTGTCAAAGGAAAGCATGGTTAAGGATCAGGAAATCCCCATAAAATTTCTGGGTAGGCTATGACCCACTCCCTGCTCCACACCACCACTACTCCTAATCTGCCTTGAGACTGGGAAATTGCAGAGGATCTCAGAGTGGGCATGGGCTGTGGTGGAATTTGGGGTCCCTGTCTGCTGGTGCCAAATGCCTTCCTGCAGAGGCTGGGGAGAAGCTGCAGCCAGGCCAGCCTGGGAAACAGCCCTGCAGGGCATGAGAGCAGCAGCGGGGCAGCGAGGCTGCCATCGATCCCTTCCCGCTGTGCTGGCCACGGCCTGTCCAGATGTGCAGGGAAAGCCCCCAGCTGCTGAGTCCCAGGGGAAGGCTGAGGAGATGCACCCACCTTGTCCTGCCTGCAGAATTTCCTTCAGCATTTGCCTCATGTTTTCAGATGGCTCATGGGGTTTCTTGCGTCCTGTAGCTTTGTTCTTTCCTGTTGGAGGACCTTAGAGCAAAACAATGCCGTTTCCCAGGAAGGGATCCCACAAAACCCATGCTCTGTGGGATCAGCAGGGACACACTACTCACCCCTGAGATGGGAGCTGGGCTTGTGGGCAGTAACCAGCAAAGGAGCTGGAGAAGTCCTCCCTGCAGCCACACCTGTATCTCAACAGCCACAGAAGCTTCTGTCAGATCTGCACGGGCAGCACTGAGCTGCAGGAGCAGTGAGGGGATGGCTCAGGGCGAGGGCACACACGTGCATGATTCTGTCCTGGCACCTGCAGCGATGCCCCCCTGGCCGAGCTCTGGGCTCTGAGCTGGCAGCTCTCACAGGGGGAAAGGCCTTGACCTACCCTCAGCATCTCCCAGAGGCGAAGTAATGGGTATGGGTGGGGAAGCTGCACCACCTTCACCAACAGTTTCAGCTGCAAAGAAAGGCAGGACAGAACAGCTCCCGTGGCAATTTAGGAGATCCTCAGGCTGCACCCAAGGCTCAGCCCTGGGACACAGCCCTGGGCCCTGCCCCTTCCCTGTCTGCTCTTCTCTGTGGCTGCACAGAGCACACGGAAGGATACACTGGCATTGCACACAGGAAGAAAACTGACAGCTAAATGCTCCTTCCTCCCACTGACAGTGATCCTGGGGGATCACTCACAGCTCCAGAAAGGGAGCAGGGAAAAGTTTTAAGAATTCTTCAACCCTCAACGAAAATGGCACTAGTAAGTTCTTGCCACACTAATACTGATTATGCCGTCAGGAAAAAGGAAAATGCAGAACTTGCCTCCAGCATTCTCCAAGATCTTTAAAGTGTTATTCACCGTCACTTGCAAATAATTCAAGTCGTGATCCAAATCTAGAGGGAAGCAGAGACCAGACCCATTTCCATTGTGCTGGAATCCCCTTTTGCGTCAGGGAACTGGGCACTTCAAGGGGATCAATAAGGCTGTGGAAGCCAGGTGGCAATGGGCAAGGCCAAAGATGCACAGGGGCCTGGGGAGCTCTGGGCTGGCTCCTCGTCACCCTCCACCCTCTTTCCCTGCCCTGTGTAACATCCCTGGAGAGGAAAATGGGGCTGCCCAGGGCCCACGGGGGCTCTCTCCCTCCTACAGAGGAAACCCTCCCTAAAGCCCAGGGGAAAACCATCCCCAGCGCTTCCCGGGGAACAGGGAGCGCTGTCCCGGGAAGGGGGAGCCAGGTGCCGGCTCACCTATTCCCCCCGCTTTTAGCGGAGCAGCCTGGGCAGCCCTGGCAGGCAGGGCCACGGCCAGGAGGAGCAGGAGGAGGAGGCGCAGAGCAAGGGCCATGGTGCCTTGCCCTGTGCCAGTCCCGCCGCTCTCGCTGCCACCACTGTCCTGACACCGCTGTCCCAATGTCAGCACCGCTGCTGCCACCGCCGCTGCTGCCGCAGCAGTTGTGCTCCAGGACTGCCTGCTCGGGCCTTGTGGTGCTGTGCAGCCACGGGGCTCTGGGACCTCTGTGACCCAGAGCCCGCTGTGACCTCAGCCTGCTGTGACCCAGAGCCCTCTGTGACCTCATGGTCTCAGCTGTACCCCCAGAGTGTACCCCCTTCTGTACAAATGGACTGCCCTGACTGTAAATGTTTTGCTTCATCCAAGAGCCATTGCTCAGAAAAACCTTCAGGGACACAGGGTCTTGTCTGGGTGGAGGCAGCATCTGCAGAGCAACAAGCTGGTAATGCAGCTGTGACAGGGACATCAGGCATGGGCATGGAGATGGGAAATGCGGGCAGATGTGTCCCTGACTGAGTTGTTTGGCCGTTCTTGGAATTCTTTGCCCCATTCAGAGGAGCAGATGCTGAGAGGGAGGTACCTGAGGCCCCAGTTACAGCTGGGACACTGTCCTGGGGCGACTTTATGATGCTTGTATCCCCATTTGTCAGTTTAGCCCAGAAATTAGTTGTGCACCTTTAGGACTGGTTCCAAGAGTGAAGGGGGAGGCAAGAAGAAGCGCAGAGTTTGTTGTCAGAAACTGCACTTGCTCCCCCACATCCTTCTCCTGGACTCTGCTGTCTGTGGACAGACAAGACAGCAGGATAGAGCTCTCCTTTGCTTTTTAGTTAGCATTTAGCTAGCCGAGGCAGGGAATTTCTCTGGACTGTGGTTTTTCTTTTTTCGTGGAACTGTTTAAACCTGCTCTGGACTGAACACCCAGAAGAGCCCCAGCAGTTCACACCTGTGGCCCACCAGGCTGGGCCTGGGCTGTGGCATTTCCAGGGCCAGAGGGACTGATAACAGAATGAGTTTGCAGAGCCACAGCCCACAGAGGGGATTTTCTGACCTTGTCATTTCTTCTAAGCGGCGAGAGGTTTTAGTGTTTAATAATGTTCTTTTTTTTTTTTTTCTTTTCCTGACAGTGAATGCTTTGCCTGTTAAATATAGAGGTTTTTTCCACTTTTCTCCAAAAAAAAAATATTTTTTCCAAACTAGCTGGGTGCAGGGATGCTGTTTTCTCAGAAACCCTTTTGGAGGTCATCTCCCAAATTTGCCCTAAACCAAGATAAAAAGAGGAGCCCTACCTGCACAGCAGGAGGTTCCCACTGTGCTCAAAGTTTGCCTCTGAAGACTAAGAGGCGAGCTTGTCAGAAATCCTGGAAAACATCAGGGAAAAGGTTTTACATTAGTTGTTGTCACTAGGTACAGATCTTCAGTGGGAAAAGAGCCTCTCCAGCAGACTAGGTGCCCTGGGTTGTCTTAGCTCTTCCCAAAAGATGACCAATTAAATGCAATTCAAGTTTTTACTCTAGTAGTATAAAAATGTTCTAAGTTTTTCTAAATTTTAAATCTACTGCGAAAAATCCAAACTACTATAGAAAAAGTGAAGAAATTTTTGGGGTTTTCTTCCTAAAAAAAGAAAAAATCTAAATATTTCTAAAATTTTGTAAATTCTAAAATGAAAAGCAAAGCCAAAACGTGCTGTCCCAGGAGCCCCTGCCCAGCCGCTGCCTGCCCACCCCTGGCTGTGCCCAGACAAGCAGCTCCGCCAGTGCTGGTGGTAGCACCCACCTGAGCTGAAGCCCAAAGATGTTGCTGAAGCCCTTCCCTGGCAGGAGGGGCCTCCCTTCAGTCCTGGCCAGACACCAGGGCCAGCACCTTCGGGGACAGAGGGTCCTGTTCTGGGTGGTGTCACCATGCCCCAGCAACAAGCTGATAATGCAGCTGTGGACAAGATCTTGGAACCTGGCTTGGGGATGGCTGATGGCAGGTACAGGTCTCTGCAAGTGAAGATTTTTTCCAATCTTGTGAGGCTGCACAGGTGCTGCTGTGGAGAGAGGAGGTGGTTGAGGCCCCAGCTGCCAGTGGCACACTGGGACCTATTGGTATTGCCAATAATGAGGCCGGGACATGCCTTGGCTATTCTGGCCCCTTCGGCTGATCCAAATAGTGGCAACTGTGGTCTCTCACCCCAGAGACACTTCTGGCTAGCTGGATGTTTCAGCTGGGCACATGGAGACAAGTCCATGCATGCCAGAGCTCTGGTGGCGGCGGGATGGAGCTTCCTCTCGTAGAGGGTCCGCTCCCTCAGGATTCCATCTGCTGGAGAAGCTTTTGAAGTGAAAATGAAGGAAAGGAGGCAGTTCTGATGGAGGGTTTTAATCCAGAGCTTTTATTCTGGCCCATGGGCCTCTGAATCCAGCAACTGCTCCAACAGAACTCCCCGACTGCATGGTTGCTTATTGTAAATGGGAAGAAATGACAATGTCTGACTCAATTCAGAAGGCTGATTGATTTCTTTATTATAACTATGGCTAATATACATTAATATACTGTTACGTATAGTAAACATAATTCGCATCATTCCTTGTATGAAATGTGTAATATTGGATACTTGTTAGAATATGCTCATTTGTATTAGTCCCCCCGACCCTCGCAGGTGAGACCGGGTGTATACTGGAAACTGATTTACAAGTATGTCTTGGTTCGACAAGACAGGAGTCTGAGAAAGAGGGCAAAGCCTCCTGTGCAATGGAGAAGGCAAACCCCCCTCCCTCCGAATTACCAGGATCTTTAAATTAAAGGGCTCTCAGGCAAAGATATGGGAATGGGAGTAACTATTCTTTACTAGGAGAAAACTAGATAACAATTTAAAAAAAAAGCAAATGCAATTGGTACAAACAAAACTAGTGAAAAAGTCCACAACCTGAGGATTTGGGGTGCCAGTAGCAGTCTTGTTGGGATGATTGCTCCTCTTGCAGTGATTGATGAATTGCAGCTGCAGTGGTGATCTTTTGAAGGGTATAGTTTTCCTCTGAAGATCTGGTGGCAGTGGGGCCGGTCTTCCTCTGCGCCAGGGCTGCCTCCGAGCTCCGCTGCTGCCGCCTCACTCCGCTCCGGCTGCTTCTCTGCGAGTGCCGCCGAAAAGAGCTGCTTCTCTGGCAATCCCCCAAAGTAAAGAGCTGCTCTGTCCCCAAAAAGGTACCCCCTTATATCCAATAAAAGAGTGCTTGGCTTCCCCCTCTGGGTGGAACATCTCACAATAGGATGGTGTTACGTTACCAGCCCTGCACTGAATCAGTCAATGGCCCACTAACAAACCATTACCTCTTAGGAGCAAAACCGGTTCTTGGAAAAGGTAACAAACCTGCCCAACCTTCAACAGATGGCAAATAGAATACAAGCTTATCTTACAACCCAGGACAAAGTAAAAGGATGTGGCTCGGCCAGGAGATGAGCCATGTCTGGAGAGATAAGGGACCCCAGGTGCTGATCATCACCTGAACGACCCGGGATGGACATCATGGAAATCCTCGGACAGATACATGTGAATGCAACATTCCTGTAAATTTCATCAGGGGATTCTACAACTCCAGACACTGAATTGTTCTTCCTCATCACTAAAAAAGAAAATCTTATTAACCTATGGACTCTGAATGGAACAAAAGACTGATTGCTGAAATCTTGGCCTCAGGCAGAATTTTCTCTATAAAATCTGCTTGTGCCAGGATGGAGGTGTGTGGGCATAGGGGAAAAAACTCTCCTGTGGCTGACTCCTTGTTGCACACCCAGAGTCGATCCCTGGGCTCGGCACTGTGTTGTTTTGGTTTTTTTTCCCGTGGCTGGCTAGATAGAATTTGACTGCTAATAAAACTATTTTTATTTTTAATTTGGATGACTAAATTTTCATTTATAGGAATACTATATAAAAAGGAAGATATTAAAACTACATACTCCTTTCTCTAACTCTAACACAACTTGTGACCCTCTCTCAAGAGTCCAGACACAGGTGGAGTGGATTGGATTGGATTGGATTGGATTGGATTGGATTGGATTGGCCATCAGGCTCAAACAATCCTCACCAGAATCCAATCAAGCACTCACACGATTCTCCAAGCACATTCCATATAAGAAAAACAAGGAGCAGAAATAGAAACTGTTTTCTCTTTCATTTCTCTCTGTGCACCTCTATGAAAAATACTGAGAGGGAGAGAAATGTGCTTGCCATAGTTGCTGTCTTTTTTACCTTGGGGAAGGGTGGAGGCAAGGAGTAAGGGGGACCAACAACCAGGAACAGGAGAGGAGGTCTCAGGGGACAAAGGACAGCTGGATGGTCCAAAGCTCCCCGGGTGCAGAGGGCATCTTTTGAATCTATCCAATCACTTGATGCCCTTCTGGAATTCCAGAAGTGACAGACAGTGCATGGCAGGGGTCAGGGTGGGGAAAGGAGGAGTGATTGACACACCTGGGAGGAAATGATCCGGGGAGAAACCCGGGGTTCAGGGTTAAACCATGAAATCACACTGCAACAGGGACCCTCGTGCACAGCAGGGCCCAGAGCTGGCAGGGCTCCCCAGCAGGGCTGGAGCGGCTGGCACACCTTGGCCCAGCTGCACAGCTGCCCCTCGAGGCCCCGGCGAGCAGGGGACGGCTCTGGGCAGCTCCCTGCCACCCAACACAGCCCAGCAGGCCGGGAGGAGAGCCCGGGGCCAGCGCAGCTGCTTGGGCCGTGGCTGCTTGGAGGGACAGGGGCCAAACCCATCCCTGAGCAGCCCCTGCCAGCCCTGGCCCTCCCTGCCCTGGGACAGCTCCCCCAGCCCCAGGGAACAGAGCCAGGCCCTGTCAGGAGCCAGTGCAGCCCCTGCCCAGCCGGGAGCCAGGGCTGGCTCTGGCCCTGGGCTGGCAGCAGGGCTCCCGCTCGGGGCTGCTCCTGTGCCTGGGGCCTCTGGGCACTCAGGGCGGCTGCGGGAGCAGCTGCAGCGGGAGGGACGTTGGTGCAGAGTCCCGATTCCCCGGGGCTGCCAACGAGCTCCAGAGGCCTGGAAGCCCAGGCGCCTCCAGCTTTGGCTGCTGCCGGGCCGTGCAAGGGCAGGGCCTGGGGGAAGAGCTGCTGCCACACAGCCCCGCCGAGGGCTGAGCCCGGCTGAGCCCGGCACAGCAATCACCTCCTGTGCCTGTGCCCGTGCCTGGCATCGCCTTCCTTCCTGCAGCAGAGGCTGCCAGGGAGCCATTCCTTCCTCTAGGAAAGCAGCAGTGGGGCAATGAGGCTGCCATGGGGCAATGAGGCTGCTATGGGTCCTTTCCCACTCTGCTGGGCTTGGCATGTCCAGATGTCACTGAAACCTCAAGATAAAAAAAGCCCTCTGTCAACATTTTATTGTCAGAGAATCAAGACATTTATTCTGGCCACAATGCTGTTCGTGCCACCATGTGTTGCATTGCTCTCGGTCTATGCTTTTTCCCTTTCCAGGGACCCCTGTGACTGGGATCTGATAGTTTGGTCCCCTCCTTCCTGCCCCAACGGGGTTGGCAAAGGGCCAAAGGGCCTTCCCTGTTCTGAGCTAGATGAGGCCTTGTCCCTTCCTGGTCCTCTCTCTTTTCCCCTTCATCTCATGGAATAAACAGCTTGGACAACCACAGCAGGGGAATTGAAGCCTCTTTGGAATCTTCGCCCAACTCCTGATGCGCCTTCCCTCAAGGCCCCCGTATATCTGGGCCAGCCTGGTGATATGGGGGCTGTGAGGGATAGGCGCACCAAGAATGTACAACAGAAATTATTTCAATCACACATAGCATGGGTGGGCCAAGAAAATCATCCCACGACACCTGAGTTTTACAAGATTTTGCCCAAACCTTTTACCGTCCAAAACCAACAGAAGCCCATTTGTTTAATGTTCATTGGTCTCCATTTGCAAAGTTCTTAGTATTTGTTTTCCCACTGGACCTGGATTTCTTCACCTCTGATGTTAATAAAGGCCATACTCCTTGATTTCCTTCTCAGGCTTTTCCAGTCCAGGTGTCTCCAACTATGCCAGGGGGCAGTGTCTGGGGTTGACGTTCCTTGCTGTTTGCGGATGATGGTCGTAGATTTTTCTCAATGGTCATGATGTTTTTGGGTACCTTTTGGGTTATTCCCAGTTTATTGAGATGTTAAGCTCATTTCCCTTGAGTGGTGTAACATCCCTTTAAAAACCCATTAGAATTCCTTTCCCCAAGGCAAAGGCAAACCAAGCCTGACTAGGGAACTGAAAATAAATTGAACTTGGTGTATTATCCAACACACATGTGCAGAGCAAGCCCCCGGCTGCTGAGTCTCAGGAGAAGGCTGAGGGAAATGCACCCACTACGTCCCCTCTGCGACTCACTCGGCTTCTGGTGCAGAAGTTTGGATGCCTGCAGGGGTTGCTTGTCTCCTCTGGGTGTGCTCTTCCTTCCCTCTGGGAGGGCCTTAATGGAAATTAGTTCCATTTCTCCTGCAGACCAGACTGGCAGGGAGTCCCTGCAGGCTGGTGATACTCTGATACAAGGAAACGGGTGTGCATACAAACCACGCTGTGAAAAGCCAGTGTCCATAAGGGAGCCAGAGGAGCCCTGCATCTTTATTTGAATAAAGGGAGAGAGTCCATGGGGACATCTGCTGCTGGGGTTTTCTCTCTCAAAGTTTTGGAGGACACAGCCTCCTTTTAAACTCCTGGCCACATGCTGCTCTCTTCCTTTCCCCACTGGCTGGGGTACCAGGCCAGGGGACCACAGGGACCTTTGTACCCTCTTTTCCTTTTGCAAGGTATTAGTTTTGGTCTCCATCCAAACTGTAATAGAGAGATAATGAGATGATTTGCTCTTGCAATTAAGCGATGAATATTGTGGGTATCTTAAGAGAAGCTTTATTGATGTACAGTTATGTTATTGTGATTTGTTGTTCTCTGCTCTCCCCACAGTCCCCTTTCCCCTTTTATAAATGAAAATTAGTCCAGCCAAATTAAAAATGAAATAATATATAATTTATTTAGGAATTAATTCTCTCTGAGCCAGCCACAAGGAATAGGACAGCGCTGAGCCCGGGTTCGGCGCTGGGTGCGTGACAGGAAGGAGCCTCTCGGCAGAGGTTCCCCTGGACACACACACCACCCTCCTGGACCCGGCAGTTCTTTATAGGAAATTTTCTGCCCAAGGCCAGGATTTCAGTCATCTGCCTTTTCTTTCTATTCAGAGTCACACATATTCCTAAAGTTCTTTTCTCTGAGCCAGGGTTGAACAATCCAGGTCCAGGTGTGGACAGTTTTTCCTGATGAGGTTATGGGAACCGTGGCATTCAGATGTATCAGCCCGGAGGACTCCAGCGATCCCAATCTTGGGTCGCTACCAGCATGATCAGCTCCCAGGTGTTCCAGAATCGCCTTTTGGGACAGCCCATCTCCAGACCAGCCACATGTATTGGATTGTAAATGAGGCATTGGCCAAACAAAAACCTGGCTCTGGTGTAACTGAGTATGTGGAGGGGGCAGCTCTCAGTGCTGGTGTGTGTATTTTGTAATAACTAAATATTTTGTGGAACTCTGGAATTTTGGGCATTTTACTGGAATTTTTGGGGGATTTAATGGCATTCTTTGGGGATTTGTTTTTTGGTTTTGTTTGGGTTTTTTTTTTTTGTGGTGGGATTTTGGGGGATTTTGTGGGGTTTTTGGGTGTTGCAAGGATTTCTTTGTGTGTTGGGGGGATTTTCTTGTGGTTTTGGGTACATTTTCGGGGGGGATTTGTGGGGTTTAATTGGGATTTTGTGGGCTTTTATTGGAATTCTGGGGTGTTCTAATGAGGTTTTTGTGAGATTTAATTGGGATTTTGTGAGTTTTATTGGGACTTTCAGGGGTTTAAAGGAGATTTTGGTGCCTCTCAGCCCTTCCCCACACCCTGGGACAACTGCAAAGCCCCCCCAAAATTCTTCTTAAACACCCCAAAATGCCAATAAAACTCTCCAAAACCACAAAGAATCCAATAAAATCCCAGTGAAACCCACAAAATTAAAAAAACTGCCAAAAACTTCAATAAACCCTCCAAAAAACAACATCCCCAAATCCCTAAAAAAGATCCCTCAAAATCCAATGTCCCCAAAGCCACAAAACCCCGAAAAATCCTGTAACCCCTCTAAAACCCAGTATTTCTCTCCCAAAACCCAATAATTCCCCCTAAACTCCCAACAAAATCCTCCAAAGCCCAAAAACGCCATCAAAATCCCCCCAAACCCCCCCAGAGCCCGCCAGACTCACTGGGGGCTGTCCTGGGTCAGGGGCACCGCCCGGTGGAACAGGAGCCACTTCAGGGGCCCTCGGAGCTTTTTGGGGAGGGGGCACCATGGGAGACCCCCAAAATCGGGGCAGGGGAACCCCTGTTGTGCTCCTCCCCCAAACCCCCAGACCCCGGCTCAGGGTGGGCCTGGGACCCCCCGGGACCCCCAAATCTCCCCAGGACCCCCTCCAGGAACTCAAACCCCCCAGAGACCCCCAAGGTTGGCCCAGGACCCCCTGAGAGCCCCCAGACCCCAATCGAGCCCAGCACAGGAGACCCCACCCAGGACCCTTCCAGGACCCCCTCAGACCCCTCCCGAAACCTCTGCGGACCCACCCCAGACCTCATAAGACCCCCCCAAGACCCCTCCCCCAGGACCCCCAAGACCCCTCCGAAAACCCCTCCAGGACCCCCCAGACCCCTCCCAAAACTCCCCCCGGATCCCTCCCCAAAGGCCCCGATCCCCTCAGCCCCTCCCCAGCCCCTCCCCAGCCCCTGTGCGGACCCCCCTCCCCAGCGGCGCCGCCCCAGCCGCTCCCGCAGCTCCGGCCTCTCCCAGCGCCTCCCCCGCTCTGGCAGCGCCGCCCGCAGGGCCCGCCCGAGCCCGCTCCCGGCTCCCTCTGATTGGCTGCGCGGCGCGGGGAGGCGGGCTCTGCTGAGGGGATCCGCGCGCTGATTGGTCGATTCCGCACGGGGCGCGCCGCTATTGGCTGGGAAGCCCGCGCGTGTGGCGGAGGCGGGAAACTGTGAGGGGAGCGCGGCTGAGGAGGAGCTGAGGGGGGGCCGGGGGGAGCTGGGGGGGTTTGGGGCGGGTCTGGGGAGAAATTGGGGATTTTGGGGGGATTGACGGGAAATAGGGGGTGTGCGGTGGGTTTGGGGGCAATGCGGGGGTCTGAGGGGGCTTTGGTGGGTCTGAGGGGGTTTAGGGAGCTTTGGGGAGAGCTTGAGAGGGTCTGGAGCGTTCTCAGGTGGGTTTAGGAAGATCTGAGGGGCATTGGAGGGTCTGAGGGGATTTTGGGGGGGTTGTGAGAGGAACTGGGGGGTTCTGAGGGGATCTGAGGGAATCTGGGGGTGTCTGAGGGGATTTCATAGGGTTTAGGTAGGATTCAGGTGTGTAAGGGGGATTTGGGGGGGGTCTGATAGGATTTGGGCGGTCTCAGGTGGGTCTGGGGTCAATTTGGGGTAAAGTGGGAGGGTCTGAGGGTACCTGGGGGGTTTAGGTGGGTCTGGGTGGATTTGGGGCTCTGGGGACACCTAAAGGGGTGCCAGGGGGTGAAGGGGTCGCAGCCCCCAGACGCCCCTGAAGCCCCCCTGTCCCCACAGAGGGGTCCCGGCCCTGGCGGTGCAGGACCCCCGGCCCCAGCCCAGCGTCTCCATCAGCAGCTGAGCCAGGAGATCCAGGAGGACGGGGGGCTGGGGGGTCCTGGGGGTCCGAGAGTGTCCCTGGGTGTCCCCAGGGGCTCAGGCTGTCCCCTGGGTGTCCCAGAGCTGGAGAAGTCCCTCTGCGCCGTTTCCTCGCCGTTTGGGCAGATTTTGGACATTTTGGTGCGGCGCAGTCTCGGCCTGCGGGGCCAGGCCTTCCTCACCTTCAGGGAGATGAGCAGTGCCACCAACGCCCTGCGCTCCCTGCAGGGCTTCCCCTCCTGCGGCCAACCCGTGGGGAGACAGAGACTGGGGGAGTTCTGACACTGGGGAAAGAACTGGAATTCTGGGGAAAACCCGCCAAACTCTAGCCTCAGCTATCCCCAAAATCCAGCTTGGAATCCCTCCAAATGCACCCCGATCACCCCAAAGCTTCCCCTTTTATGACAAGCCCGTGGTGAGACAGAAATGCAGGGGAAAATCCTGGAATTCTCAGGGAAAAAAAACCCGAAATCCTGAGGGAAAAAAACCAAACCCAACCAGGATTCCCCCCAAAATCCCATCAAGAATCCCTGAAATCGAATTGGGAACACCCCCTAAATCCAACCAGGAACCTCCTAAAGCTTCCCCTTCTATGACAAGTCCATGGTAAGATCCAAATCCCTGGGAAAATCCTGACATTTTGGGAAAAAATCCTGAAATTCTGGGAGAAATCCTGAATTCCTGGGGGAAAAACTCAAAATGCAGCCTCAAATATCCCCATAGTCCAACCAGGAGCCCCCCAAAGCTTCCCCTTCTACCACAAGCCCATGGTGAGAGAGAAATCAGAGTAGAAGTCCTGCGATTTTGGGAACAATCCTGAAATCCTGGGGAAAACTCCAAAATCCTTGGGAAAAAACCCAAATCCAGCCTCAATTATCCCTAAAATCCACCCTAAAACTCCCCAGAGCTTCCCCTTCTGGGATAAACCCGTGGTAACAGCACAATCTTCAGAAAAATACCCAAATTTTGGGAACAATCCTGAAATTCTGGGGAAAAAGCACAAAATTCAGTTGGGAACCCACCCAAAATCCTGTGGGAAACACCCAAATCCAGCCAGGAACCCCCCAGAATTCACCCTGAATCTCCCAAGCCTTCCCCTTCTACCCCACAGTGAGATCCAAATCCAGGGGAAAATCCACAGATCCTTGGGAAAACAGGAAATTTTGGGAAAAAGCCTGAAATCCAGGGAAGAAACAGAAATCCACCCCGAATCCCCTGGGAAGGACCCCAGACCCCTGTTGGAACCTCCTAAATTCCTCTGAATTCCCCCAAAATCCTGCTGGAATTTCCCAAATTCCTTCTAGGACTTGCCAAAATCCCTCAAAAACGTCCCTGATTGCTCTTGGAACTGCCCCAGATCCCTTCTGGAGCCTCCCCAAATCCCTCAGAACTCTTGAAAATCCCTTGGAAAACCCCAAAATCCTTCTTGGAACTGCCCCAAATCCCTGAGAATTCCCCCAGATCCCTCAGAAAGCCCCAAATCCTCCCCAGATCCCCTCTGAATTCCCCCAGACCCCTCAGAAAGCCCCAGGTCCCCTCTGGAACCTCTCCCAGATGCCCCCAAAATCCTCGGGAACAACCCCAAACCCCCCGAGCCGTCCCCAGCTCCCCCCGGACTGATCCCAAATCCCCCCGGAGCCAGCCCAGGTCCCCTCTGGAGCCTCCCCGAATCCCGGGAAGCCGCAGATCCCCGGGAGCCGCCGGGCAGCGCCGGGAAAGCCCAAAGCCCCGCGGCAGTGCCGCATCCCGGCCGGAGCTGCCCCGGGAGCCCCGCGGGGCCGGGGCCGGGGCCGGGATGCGCCGTCCCAGCGGATCCAGCGCGCCCGGCCGGGCTCGGCCAGCGCGGCCCAGGGCAGGGAGCGCTGGTGGGGCGGGAGCGGGAGCGGAGCGCGAACGGGACCAGCGCAGAGCCAAGGGGGGAGAGGCCCCGGCCCCACAGAGAGCGGGGCCGGAGCGCGGGGCCGGGCGGGGATGGCTCGGCGATTGTTCCGGGCGATTCGGGCGCTCGGAGCGATCTGGGCGGGATTCCTGGGCTGCTTCTGTGAGGTTTGGCCGGGATTTTGAGGGAAGTTTCTGTGGGGATTTTTCGGGTGCATTTCCTCGGGCTTTGGGTGGGATGTGAAGGGACTTGGGGGCATTTTTTGTGGAATTTGGAGGGGTTTGGTGGGATTTTGGTACGGATTTTTGGAGTGGATTTTGGGGGGTTTTTGGGGAAATTTTGGTGGGATATTTTGGGTGATTTGGTGGGATTTTTTTGTGTGGATTTTGTGTGATTGGGGCATTTTTGGGGGCATTTTTGTACAGTTTTTTCTTTGTGGATTCTGTGGGATTTTCATGGGAATTTAGTGGGACCTTTTGAGGGATTTTTCTGTGGCATTTAGGGGGATTTTGAGGGATTTCTGTGAGCCTTGGGGTGATTTTTGGGGTGAATTTTGTGGGCTTTGGGGTGGAAATTTGTGGAGATTTACCTGGTATTTTGTGTGGATTTTCTGGCATTTTCAAGGATTCTATGGTGGAATTTTTATAGGATTTTAATGGTATTTTTGGTGGGAATTTTTGTGAGGATTTTGAGAGATTTTTGTTGGATTTGGGGTGTTTATTTGGGGATTTTTTTGGATTTTGGTGATATTTTTGTGAGGGATTTTGGGGCATCTTTGTGAGTTTTTTATTATTATTATTTTGGTGGGGTATTTTGTGGTTTTTCTCAGGATTTTGTTGGGATTTTGGTGTTTTCTCTTGGGATTTTTGGCAGATTTTGTGTTGCGTATCCAGAGTGACTTTGGGCAGCTCTGGGGCAGCTTTTGGGGTTTGTCTCCCGTGTCCCCCAGCTGTGGCAAAGCCCCGAAGCACATCCTGTTCCTGCCCAGCTCCCTGAGCAGCCCCAGGAGCTGATGCTCCCCCTGCTCCTCAGCCAGGGAGATCTGGGGCAATCCCGGCATTCCGGCATTCCGGCCGGGCTTTGGGGCACTGCGGGATTTTGGGGCTTGGGGGTGAGAGGCTGAGGTTGGCTTGGAGCTGGATGTTTTGGGAAAATATCGGGATTTTGGGGGTGAATGTCTGGGATTTTAGGGGGAATTTCTGGATCTTTGGAGGAAAATACCAGGATTGGGGGGAAGGATATTCTGGATTGTTAGGGAGGAAATTTCTGGATTTTTGGTTGTGAATGTCTGGATTTTTAGGGGGGAATTTATGAATTATTGGGTGAGGACTTACGGATTTTTTGGGAAGGGATTTCTGGATATTTTTGAGGGGGAATGTTTCTGGATTTTTTGGAGGAAAGTTCTGGATTATTTTTGGGGGGAGAAATTTCTGGATTGTTGGGAACGCTTCTGTATTTTTGGGGAATGTTTCTGGATGAGGAATGGGGTTAGTTTTGGATTTTTTGGGGAGGAATATTTCTGGATTTTCTGAGGAACAGAAATTCCTATTTATGGGAATGTTCCAGGATTTTTTGGGTGAACATTTCTGAATTTCTTTGGAGAACATTTCTGAAATTCTGGGGGAATGATTCAGAGCATTTCTGAATTTGGGGAGAACATTCCCAGATTTTTTGGGAAGCATTCAGGGGTTTTTTGGGGAACATTCCTGGGTTTCTGGGATAAATTTCCCAGGTTTCTAGGGGAACATTCCTGGGTGTGTGGGGAAGGTTCCCGGGTGTTCCGGGCTCTCCTGGCCCCGTTCCCATCCCAGGTTCCCGGGGTTCCAGGAGCTGCGCTGGTGCCCGGGCGCCGCGACATCGCCTCGCTGCAGTTGGACACTGAGGTGCAGGCGGGCGCCGCCCGCGAGGCCCTGCAGGGCTCCAGCATCACCCAGAGCCACCCATGGAGATCTCCTTCACCAAAAAGTGGCCCAGAACACCCCAAACCCCACCAAAATAACCCCAAACCCCCAAAAAACGGGCCTGAAATACCCCAAAATCCCTAAAAATCTGCCTCAAACCCGCCCCTAAATAACCAAAATGTGCCCCCAAACACTCCAAATCCCTCCAAACCACCCTGTAATCTCAGAGGAATGCCCTGAAATCCCTCCAAATCACCCCAAAATTCTTCAAAGCTGCACCAGAATACCCTAAAGCTGCCCCAAAACACCTCAAATGCCTTCAAGCTGCCCCAAAATCCCATGGAAACACCCTGCAGTCCCTCCAGACCACATAAAAATCCCATAGAAATACCCTGAAATACCTCAAAGTGCCCCAAAATCCTGTAGAAACCCCTGAAATCCCATAAACGTGCTCCCTAATCCTATAGGAAAACCCGAAAATCCCTCAAAACCACCCCTAAACACCCTAAATCCCATAAAACTGCACCCAAATCTCATTGACCTCCTGCCAAATCCCCCAGAAATACTCCAAAATCCCAGAAAACTGCCCCAAAAATGGTCCTGACCCTGCCCCAAACCCCCTGCACGCCCCCACTCCCCCAGGTAAGTTCAGCTCAGCCCAGCCCAAATCCTCCCTTTTTTATCCTAAATCCTTTTTTTGTCCTACATCCTCCTTTTCTATCCCAAATCCTCATTTTTTATGCCAAATCCTCCTTTTTTTAACTCCAAAATCACTTTTAATCCCTAATGTCTTTTTGACCCTAAATCCTTCTCTTCCCAACCTAAATCCTCCTTTTCCCATGACAAATTCTCCTTTTTAGTCCCCACATCCTTTGTCTGTCCCCAAATCCCTTTTCCAATACCAAAATCTCCCTTTTCCACCCCAATTCCCCGCCTCGTTCCCCTTTCCCCATCCCAAATCCCCTTTTCCCATCCCAAATCCTTCCCTGTCCACCCTAAATCCCCTTTTCCCACCAAGGATCTTTCCCCATCCTGAATCCCCCAATTCCCACCCATTCCCCTTTTTTTCCCGGTGTTGTACCCAGGGTCTTTCTGCAGACATTGCACCTGGAGCTGCCCCAAATAACCCCAAACAAACCCCAAATAACCCCAAACAAACCCCACTGTGTCCCCCAGGGCTGGAGTGGATATGGGGGGTCATGACCCCAAACTCTGGGGACTGGAAGGATTGATCCTAAAATTTGGGGTTTAGGGGGGTTTGACACCTTGGGGTTTGGGAGTTTTTGACCCCAAACTTTGGGAACTGGGGGAGTTCGACACCCCAGGGTTTGGGATTTTGGGGTTTATTTCCCATGATTTGGGGATCAGGGGGTTTCACCCCCAAACGTTGGGATCAGGGTGATTGGACAACCCAGGTGTTTCAACCCCCAGGATTTGGGGTTTGGGGGTTTAGACACAAAAATTTGGAAACTGGGGGGATTGACCAACTGATTTTGGGGGATTTAACCCCAAAGTGGGGGTGTTCAGGGGGATTTGACACCCCAGGGTTTGGGATTGAGGAGGTTGACCCCAAAGTTTGGGAATTGAGGGGTTTGACCCCAAACTTTGGAGAGGAGGAGGGTGGACAACCCAGATATTTCAATCCCCAGCAGTCGAGGCTTGGGGGTTTTAACCCCAAACTTTGGGGGCTGGGGGTGTTGGACACATCAGGATTGGGGATTTGGGGGTATTTAACCAACCCAAGCACCTGCAGCAGCGTGTGTTACCCCCCTTTGGAGAGAGGGGTGAGGAGAAACATCTCTGTCCAGCCACAAGCTCCAAAGCTCTCTGTGGGAGCGGTGAATTAAAAGGCCTTTACACACTCACTTTTCACATCTTCCCTGTCTGCTGTGTTGCAACTCTTGGCAAGATTTGCCTCCTGCTTGCTGGGAGCTGCTGTGGCCCAGGGCCAGCACAGAGCTGGGCTGGGTGGGCCAGGCAGTGTGGTGGAGAGTCTTGGCTGATCTTGGTGTGTGCCTGGCCTCACAAAAGGCTTGGAAGGTTTGCCTGCCAAGGTGTCCTGCTCACTGGCTCTCCCTGTGCATCTTGGAGAGCACAAGGTAGGCATTTCTGGCAGCTGGGCATCAGCAGGCCTTCCAATGGGGGCGTGTTGTGGAGCGAGCCCAGCTGAGATACCCTGAGAGGAGCCCAGGGCTCCTTGCTCCTCTCTGCTGGCCCGTGAGCGTCTGTCTGCTCTCGGGATGGCCCTGGCTGTGTCAGGGCTGCTGCGTGGGCACGAGACAGCCGGTCCCAGCAAGCAGGAGGCAAATCTTGCCAAGAGTTGCAACACAGCAGACAGGGAAGATGTGAAAAGTGAGTGTGTAAAGGCCTTTTAATTCACAGCTCCCACAGAGAGCTTTGGAGCTCGTGGCTGGACAGAGATGGTTCTCCTCACCCCTCTGTCCAAAGGGGGGTAACACACGCTGCTGCAGGTGCTTGGGTTGGTTAAATACCCCCAAATCCCCAATCCTGATGTGTCCAACACCCCCAGCCCCCAAAGTTTGGGGTTAAAACCCCCAAGCCTCGACTCCTGGGGATTGAAATATCTGGGTTGTCCACCAGCCTCCTCTCGAAAGTTTGGGGTCAAACCCCTCAATTCCCAAACTTTGGGGTCAACCTCCTCAATCCCAAACCCTGGGGTGTCAAATTCCCCTGATCTCCCCCACTTTGGGGTTAAATCCCCCAAAATCAGTTGGTCAATCCCCAGAGTTTCCAAATTTTTGTGTCTAAACCCCCAAACCCCAAATCCTGGGGGTTGAAACACCTGGGTTGTCCAATCACCCTGATCCCACGTTTGGGGGTGAAACTCCCTGATCCCCAAATCATGGGAAAAAAAAAAAAACAACAAAATCCCAAACCCTGGGGTGTCGAACTCCCCCAGTTCCCAAAGTTTGGGGTCAAAAACTCCCAAACCCCGAGGTGTCAAACCCCCCTAAACCCCAAATTTTAGGATCAATCCTCCCAGTCCCCAGAGTTTGGGGTCATGACCCCCCATATCCACTCCAACCCTGGGGGACACAGTGGGGTTTGTTTGGGGTTATTTGGGGTTTGTTTGGGGTTATTTGGGGTTTGTTTGGGGTTATTTGGGGCAGCTCCAGGTGCAATGTCTGCAGAAAGACCCTGGGTACAACACCGGGAAAAAAAGGGGAATGGGTGGGAATTGGGGGATTCAGGATGGGGAAAGATCCTGGGTGGGAAAAGGGGATTTAGGGTGGACTGGGAAGGATTTGGGATGGGAAAAGGGGATTTGGGATGGGGAAAGGGGAACGAGGTGGGGAATTGGGGTGGAAAGGGGAGATTTTGGTATTGCAAAAGGGATTTGAGAACAGACAAAGGATGTGGGGAGAAAAAAGGAGAATTTGTCATGGGAAAAGGAGGATTTAGGTTGGGAAAAGAAGGATTTAGGGTCAAAAAGACATTAGGGATTAAAAGTGATTTTGGAGTTAAAAAAAGGAGGATTTGGCATAAAAAAATGAGGATTTGGGATAGAAAAGGAGGATGTAGGACAAAAAAAGGATTTAGGATAGAAAAGGGAGGATTTGGGCTGGGCTGAGCTGAATTTACCTGGGGGAGTGGGGGCGTGCAGGGGGTTTGGGGCAGGGTCAGGACCATTTTTGGGGCAGTTTTCTGGGATTTTGGAGTATTTCTGGGGGATTTGGCAGGAGGTCAATGAGATTTGGGTGCAGTTTTATGGGATTTAGGGTGTTTAGAGGAGGTTTTGAGGGATTTTCAGGTGTTCCTATAGGATTAGGGAGCACGTTTATGGGATTTCAGGGGTTTCTACAGGATTTTGGGGCACTTTGAGGTATTTCAGGGTATTTCTATGGGATTTTTATGTGGTCTGGAGGGACTGCAGGGTGTTTCCATGGGATTTTGGGGCAGCTTGAAGGCATTTGAGATGTTTTGGGGCAGCTTTAGGGTATTCTGGTGCAGCTTTGAAGAATTTTGGGGTGGTTTGGAGGGATTTCAGGGCATTCCTCTGAGATTACAGGGTGGTTTGGAGGGATTTGGAGTGTTTGGGGGCACATTTTGGTTATTTAGGGGTGGGTTTGAGGCAGATTTTTAGGGATTTTGGGGTATTTCAGGCCCGTTTTTGGGGGATTTGGGGTTATTTTGGTGGGGTTTGGGGTGTTCTGGGTCACTTTTTGGTGAAGGAGATCTCCATGGGTGGCTCTGGGTGATGCTGGAGCCCTGCAGGGCCTCGCGGGCGGCGCCCGCCTGCACCTCGGTGTCCAACTGCAGCGAGGCGATGTCGCGGCTCCCGGGCACCAGTGCAGCTCCTGGAACCCCGGGAACCTGGGATGGAAACGGGGCCAGGAGAGCCCGGAACACCCGGGAACTTTCCCCACACACCCAGGAATGTTCCCCCAGAAACCTGGGAATCTTATCCCAGAAACCCAGGAATGTTCCCCAAAAAACCCCTGAATGCTCCCCAAAAAACCTGGGAATGTTCTCCCCAAATTCAGAAATGCTCTGAATCATTCCCCCAGAATTTCAGAAATGTTCTCCAAAGAAATTCAGAAATGTTCCCCCAAAAAATCCTGGAACATTCCCATAAATAGGAATTTCTGTTCCACAGAAAATCCAGAAATATTCCTCCCCACAAAAATCCAAAACTAACCTCATTCCTCATCCGGAAACATTCCCCAAAAATACAGAAGCGTTCCCAACAATCCAGAAATCCCCCCCCCCAAAAATAATCCAGAACTTTCCTCCAAAAAATCCAGAAATATTCCCCCTCAAAAATATCCAGAAATCCCTTCCGAAAAAATCCGTAAGTCCTCACCCAAAAATTCATAAATTCCCCCCCTAAAAATCCAGACATTCACAACCAAAAATCCAGAAATTTCCTCCCTAACAATCCAGAATATCCTCCCCCCCCAATCCTGGTATTTTCCTCCAAAGATCCAGAAATTCGCCCTAAAATCCCAGACATTCACCCCCAAAATCCCGATATTTTCCCAAAACATCCAGCTCCAAGCCCCCCTCAGCCTCTCACCCCCAAGCCCCAAAATCCCGCAGTGCCCCAAAGCCCGGCCGGAATGCCGGAATGCCGGGATTGCCCCAGATCTCCCTGGCTGAGGAGCAGGGGGAGCATCAGCTCCTGGGGCTGCTCAGGGAGCTGGGCAGGAGCAGGATGTGCTTCGGGGCTTTGCCACAGCTGGGGGACACGGGAGACAAACCCCAAAAGCTGCCCCAGAGCTGCCCAAAGTCACTCTGGATACGCAACACAAAATCTGCCCAAAATCCCAAGAGAAAACACCAAAATCCCAACAAAATCCTGAGAAAAACCACAAAATACCCCACCAAAATAATAATAATAAAAAACTCACAAAGATGTCCCCAAAATCCCCCACAAAAATATCACCAAAATCAGACAAAAATCCCCATATAAACACCCCAAATCCAACAAAAATCTCTCAAAATCCTCACAAAAATTCCTACCAAAAATACCATTAAAATCCCATAAAAATTCCACCATAGAATCCTTGAAAATGCCAGAAAATCCACACAAAATCCCAGGTAAATCTCCACAAAAATTCCACCCAAAAGCCCACAAAACTCACCCCAAAAATCACCCCAAGGCTCACAGAAATCCCTCACCCCCCCCCCCCCCCCGCAAATGCCACAGAAAAATCCCTCAAAAGGTCACACTAAATTCCCATGAAAATCCCACAGAATCCAGAAAAAAAATATCTGTACAAAAATGCCCCCAAAAATGCCCCAATCACACAAAATCCACACAAAATATCCCACCAAATTACCCAAAATATCCCTCCGAAATTTCCCCAAAATCCCCCCAAAATCCACTCCAAATCCACTCCAAAAATCCATACCAAAATCCCACCAAACCCCTCCAAATTCCACAAAAAATGCCCCCAAGTCCCTTCCCATCCCACCCAAAGCCCGAGGAAATGCACCCAAAAAATCCCCACAGAAACTTCCCTCAAAATCCCGGCCAAACCTCACAGAAGCAGCCCAGGAATCCCGCCCAGATCGCTCCGAGCGCCCGAATCGCCCGGAACAATCGCCGAGCCATCCCCGCCCGGCCCCGCGCTCCGGCCCCGCTCTCTGTGGGGCCGGGGCCTCTCCCCCCTTGGCTCTGCGCTGGTCCCGTTCGCGCTCCGCTCCCGCTCCCGCCCCACCAGCGCTCCCTGCCCTGGGCCGCGCTGGCCGAGCCCGGCCGGGCGCGCTGGATCCGCTGGGACGGCGCATCCCGGCCCCGGCCCCGGCCCCGCGGGGCTCCCGGGGCAGCTCCGGCCGGGATGCGGCACTGCCGCGGGGCTTTGGGCTTTCCCGGCGCTGCCCGGCGGCTCCCGGGGATCTGCGGCTTCCCGGGATTCGGGGAGGCTCCAGAGGGGACCTGGGCTGGCTCCGGGGGGATTTGGGATCAGTCCGGGGGGAGCTGGGGACGGCTCGGGGGGTTTGGGGTTGTTCCCGAGGATTTTGGGGGCATCTGGGAGAGGTTCCAGAGGGGACCTGGGGCTTTCTGAGGGGTCTGGGGGAATTCAGAGGGGATCTGGGGAGGATTTGGGGCTTTCTGAGGGATCTGGGGGAATTCTCAGGGATTTGGGGCAGTTCCAAGAAGGATTTTGGGGTTTTCCAAGGGATTTTCAAGAGTTCTGAGGGATTTGGGGAGGCTCCAGAAGGGATCTGGGGCAGTTCCAAGAGCAATCAGGGACGTTTTTGAGGGATTTTGGCAAGTCCTAGAAGGAATTTGGGAAATTCCAGCAGGATTTTGGGGGAATTCAGAGGAATTTAGGAGGTTCCAACAGGGGTCTGGGGTCCTTCCCAGGGGATTCGGGGTGGATTTCTGTTTCTTCCCTGGATTTCAGGCTTTTTCCCAAAATTTCCTGTTTTCCCAAGGATCTGTGGATTTTCCCCTGGATTTGGATCTCACTGTGGGGTAGAAGGGGAAGGCTTGGGAGATTCAGGGTGAATTCTGGGGGGTTCCTGGCTGGATTTGGGTGTTTCCCACAGGATTTTGGGTGGGTTCCCAACTGAATTTTGTGCTTTTTCCCCAGAATTTCAGGATTGTTCCCAAAATTTGGGTATTTTTCTGAAGATTGTGCTGTTACCACGGGTTTATCCCAGAAGGGGAAGCTCTGGGGAGTTTTAGGGTGGATTTTAGGGATAATTGAGGCTGGATTTGGTTTTTTTCCCAAGGATTTTGGAGTTTTCCCCAGGATTTCAGGATTGTTCCCAAAATCGCAGGACTTCTACTCTGATTTCTCTCTCACCATGGGCTTGTGGTAGAAGGGGAAGCTTTGGGGGGCTCCTGGTTGGACTATGGGGATATTTGAGGCTGCATTTTGAGTTTTCCCCCCAGGAATTCAGGATTTCTCCCAGAATTTCAGGATTTTTTCCCAAAATGTCAGGATTTTCCCAGGGATTTGGATCTCACCATGGACTTGTCATAGAAGGGGAAGCTTTAGGAGGTTCCTGGTTGGATTTAGGGGGTGTTCCCAATTCGATTTCAGGGATTCTTGATGGGATTTTGGGGGGAATCCCAGTTGGGTTTGGTTTTTTTCCCTCAGGATTTCGGGTTTTTTCCCTGAGAATTCCAGGATTTTCCCCCAGCATTTCTGTCTCACCACGGGCTTGTCATAAAAGGGGAAGCTTTGGGGTGATCGGGGTGCATTTGGAGGGATTCCAAGTTGGATTTTGGGGATAGCTGAGGCCAGAGTTTGGCGGGTTTTCCCCAGCATTCCAGTTCTTTCCCCAGTGTCAGAACTCCCCCAGTCTCTGTCTCCCCACGGGTTGGCCGCAGGAGGGGAAGCCCTGCAGGGAGCGCAGGGCGTTGGTGGCACTGCTCATCTCCCTGAAGGTGAGGAAGGCCTGGCCCCGCAGGCCGAGACTGCGCCGCACCAAAATGTCCAAAATCTGCCCAAACGGCGAGGAAACGGCGCAGAGGGACTTCTCCAGCTCTGGGACACCCAGGGGACAGCCTGAGCCCCTGGGGACACCCAGGGACACTCTTGGACCCCCCAGTCCCCCGTCCTCCTGGATCTCCTGGTTCAGCTGCTGATGGAGACGCTGGGCTGGGGCCGGGGGTCCTGCACCGCCAGGGCCGGGACCCCTCTGTGGGGACAGGGGGGCTTCAGGGGCGTCTGGGGGCTGCGACCCCTTCACCCCCTGGCACCCCTTTAGGTGCCCCCAGAGCCCCAAATCCACCCAGACCCACCTAAACCCCCCAGGTACCCTCAGATCCCCCCACTTTACCCCAAATTGACCCCAGACCCACCTGAGACCGCCCAAATCCTATTGGACCCGCCCAAATCCCCCTTACACACCTGAATCCTGAGATAAGTAGAAGATAATTTGTTCACTGTAGTATGCTTGCTTACCTTGGTTTGCATAAGAATGTACTGTGGTATGTTAACCTAATTTGTTTTGCATAAGATAGTGGCTAAGAATGTACTGGTGTGTCTTTGAAATGCTTATTTGCTTACAAGGTGATAAGGAGGTTGAGATTAGAGTCCTGGGTGTGTGTATCTGGTCTGCTTGCTGTATCTCAAAAGAAGAGACTTAGAAGCTATCACAACGACCAGACTCAGACTACATTTGGAGAGTCACGTCTGCAAGGAGAAAGGGGGGGATAAAAGGAAGGTTGGGACAGAACATTTTTGCGCGCCGTTGGTGGAGCAGGAGACTCCCCGGCTGCCCAGCGCTGGATTTTGCCTGCCTTACTCGCTTGCTAATTTTAAATAAAATTGCTTTATTGAATTAAGACACTTCAAATTGTCGTGTCACAATTTATAACAATTTGGTGCCGTGACTCGGATGGAGAAGTAGATCAGTCGCTACGGGACGATCGGGAGGCGCCCCGCCCTTATGGCGGCCCGGCTGCCCCAGGCTTTCTGATCACTCTCCACCGACGAACCTAAATTGAGTAACGGGCAAAGGAGAACCGGTTACCCCTGTAATCTTTGTGCACAAAGAACCAGCGAAGACGCAGGACGCGTGAGTATAGGCCGGTTTCCCGCTCGGTTTGGGGTGGTTTTCCCGGAGTGCTGTGTGTGAGAGGTCTCGTGGAGACCAAGTGAGTGCGGACTCTGTATTAGTGCGTTTTCCATTCCCCGCGAGGGGCTGGGCCACGAACCAGGGGAGCACGTGTGTGAGAAATTGAGTGCACTCCGGAAGATGGGACAGAGGAAAAGCAAGCCCTCTGGTCCCATGGGAGAGGGGACCCATGCTAAGCTTCCCCAGATTCCCAGGGATAGCCCCTTCGGTTTGATGATAATTAATTGGGATGCTTTCTCATCTAGAAAAGGGAAAGACAAAGTTAAAATGATACATTATTGTATGGAAGTATGGGGGGGGAAACAAATTAGGGGAGACCATTTGTATTGGCCGGTATTCGGGTCCTTTGAGGATTGGATTTGTCAGGCTCTAAATATATATGTTAACTCAAAGGAAGCCTTTGATTCAGAAGAGAGCGAATATGCTTCCCTGTGGACAGTTGGGGAGACAAGGACAAAACTATTTGCCTTATCAGCCAGGGAAAAGAACAAGAAAAACAAGGAGGAAGATAATATGCCCCCCTACGTTCCTCCTCCATATATTCCTCCACTCCCACCCCCTGCCAGTCAAAATATTTATCCCCAGCTGCCTGCGGAGCCGGTTGGCCCCGGGGTCCCCACGGCTCCTTCAGACTCTGATGATGAGGCAGAGAGTGGAGGAACAAGGGAAAACAATCGTAGAGTAACTAGAAGTCAGACTAGGAAAAAGGAACAGGAATTGGGGATGTTTCCCCTAAGAGAACAAAGCATTGGTATGATCCCGAATCCCCAAGCGGGACAGGAAGGTCAGCCACCCCAAATAGCAGGGGTTGCCTATGTAACTGTGCCTTTAGACTCTGGGCAAGTCAGGGACTTTAAGAAGGAAATGGGACATTTGTTGGACGATCCTCTAGGAGTGGCAGAACGGTTGGACCAATTTTTGGGGCCCAATGTATACACATGGGAGGAGTTACAGTCAATACTAAGAATTTTGTTCACGGCAGAGGAAAGGAGGATGATAAGGGAAACGGGTATGAGGATATGGGATGACGAACACCACCAAGGACCCTTAGCAGATATAAAGTGGCCCCTACAAAATCCCCAGTGGAATAACCAGGATCCCTTGCATCGCACTCACATGGGTGATTTGCGAAACATCATCATTCAGGGAATAAAACAATCAGTTCCGCGGGGGCAGAATGTGAAGAAGGCTTTTGGATTACAACAAAAAAAAGATGAGGATCCCACGGAATGGTTAGAGCGCTTAAGGAAAGCCTTCCGCTTGTATTCTGGGATAGACCCTGATACCCAGGAGGGAGAGGCGGTGTTGAAAATGCAGTTTGTGGCAAATGCATGGGTAGATATTAGGAGGAAACTGGAAAAGTTGGACGCATGGCAGACTAGAGGAAGGTTTTTGTGAGAAGGGAGGATGAGAATTTCAAGAGACAGGCGAGGATTATGGCTGCAGTTGTGCGGGAAGGGCCTAACCCTAATTTCCGTGCAAGGAATGTAGAACAAAGGGAGAATCGGGAACAGAGTTATATTTCTAGGGAAGGAAAAGGAAGAGGTCATGAAATTGTCTGCTTCTACTGTGGAAAGAAGGGACATATGAAGAGGGGATGCAGACAACGGATAGCGGATGAGAAGGCCTTTAAGGAAGATTAGGGGTGTCAAGGGCTCTATTTGTTGGGGAAGAAACATCATAAGGAGCCCTTGGTAAAGCTTAAAGTAGGACCCCAACAACAAGAGATGGAATTTTTAGTGGATACCGGGGCTGAAAGATCCACGGTGCAAGCCTTGCCGCTTGGATGTAAAAAGTCATCTGACACTGTACATGTAATTGGGGCAAAAGGAGAGCCCTTTGAGGTATCTGTTATCAAGGATGTGATGGTAGAAACTGATTCCAAATTTGGTATAGGTTCTTTACTACTGGTACCTGAAGCAGATTACAATTTATTAGGGAGAGATCTGATAATAGAATTGGGTATTAATTTAGAAGTTGTAAATAAAGAATTACAGATAAAGCTCTGCCCTTTAAGGGTAGAGGATGAAAAGAAAATTAATCCTGAGGTGTGGTATACCCCAGAAACGGTGGGAAAATTGCAGATTAAGCCTTTTTCAGTGGAAATAAGTGATCCTGGCAAACCCGTAAGAATAAAACAATACCCTATCCCTAGGGAGGGAAAATTAGGACTAAAACCTGAAATAGATAGGTTATTAGAAAAAGGGCTTTTAGAGCCCTGTATGTCTCCCTTCAATACTCCCATCCTGCCTGTAAAGAAGTCAGATGGGTCCTACAGATTGGTACACGATTTAAGAGAAATAAATAAGAGGACTTTGGCCCAGTTTCCAGTAGTTGCAAATCCATATACTTTGTTGAGCCGTCTGGGACCTGAAAATCGATGGTATAGTGTTATTGATCTAAAGGATGCCTTTTGGGCATGCCCCCTGGATGAGAAAAGTAGGGATTATTTTGCATTTGAATGGGAGGATCCGGCAACACACCGGCGGCAGCAATTAAGGTGGACGGTTTTGCCGCAGGGATTCACAGATTCACCTAACTTATTTGGCCAAGCTTTGGAACAAATTCTTCAGGAATATAAAGTAGATAAAGGGACGACCCTGATTCAGTATGTGGATGATTTGCTTATTGCTGGGACAGGAGAAGAAACAGTGAGGCAAGAAAGTATTAAATTACTAAACTTCCTAAGCCTAAAAGGACTAAAAGTATCCAAATCTAAATTACAGTTTGTAGAGGAGGAGGTGAAGTATTTGGGGCATTATTTAAGTGGAGGGGTAAAGAAGATTGATCCTGAAAGAGTAAAAGGAATCCTCTCGATTCCAGCCCCCAGAAATAAAAGGCAAGTTCGTCAGCTACTGGGGTTAATTGGATATTGCAGACAATGGATTGAAAATTACAGTCAGAAGGTCAGATTCCTCTATGATAAATTAAGCCAAGATAGCCTAATGAAATGGAGCCCCACGGATGATCAGCGACTCCAGGAGCTCCAGAATGATTTGGTAAACGCGCCAGTCCTCAGCCTACCTGATTTAAAAAGACCCTTCTATTTGTTTGTTAATACGGAGGGAGGAACAGCATACGGGGTTTTAACCCAAGAATGGGCGGATAAAAAGAAGCCTGTAGCATATTTATCTAAATTACTGGATCCGGTGAGCAGAGGATGGCCTACATGCTTGCAGGCTATAGTAGCCACTGCCCTTTTGGTAGAAGAGGCTCATAAAATAACTTTTAATGGAAAATTGAAAGTGTTATCCCCACATAATATCAGAGGAATCTTACAACAGAAAGCTGATAAATGGATTACAGATTCTAGACTTCTGAAGTATGAAGGTATTTTAATTGATTCCCCCAATTTGTCACTTGAAGTGGTTACCTCGCAAAATCCTGCCCAATTTTTGTATGGGAAACCCTGTAATGAAAAGTTAGCACATGACTGTTTTCAAACTATTGAAAGTCAAACAAAAATTAGACCCGATCTGGAAGAGGAAGAATTAGACGAAGGGGAGCGATTGTTTGTAGATGGTTCTTCTCGGGTTGTAGAAGGAAAAAGAAAGTCAGGATATGCTATAATTGGGGAAAAAGATTTAAAGGTAATTGAATCCGGACCACTAAGTAACTCCTGGTCTGCACAAGCTTGTGAATTATATGCAGTACTCAGGGCTTTAAGGTTATTAAAAGGAAAAATTGGAACAATATACACAGACTCTAAATATGCATATGGGGTAGTGCACACATTTGGAAAAATTTGGGAAGAAAGGGGACTTATAAACTCACAGGGAAAAGATCTAATTCATCAAGAGCTAATTGTCCAAGTTTTAAATGCCTTAAGGGGCCCGGCTCAAATTGCTGTGGTCCACTTAAGGGGACACCAGAGAGGATTGGACTTTAGAAACAGAGGAAATAATTTAGCTGACCAAGAAGCCAAAAAAGCAGCCCTACGAACTCAGGGGAACATGGGGCAGAGCGACACTGTATCTGTGGACTTCCCCCAAAGAAAAATGGCAAATATATAGTTTTACCACTCAAGAAAAGGAAAAATTACAAAAGATGGGAATTGAGGAGGGGTCTGATGGGCAATGGAAGCTCCCAGATGGGAGAACTGTTTTACCTAAAAGCAAGGCCTCAGAAATTTTGCAAAGATTGCATGACCAGACTCATTGGGGAACTCAGGCATTAGTAGATCAATTTGCCACTAAATATATGAGTATTGGAATCTATGATTTGGCTAAAAGAGTAGTGGGAGATTGTCTGATCTGTCAAAAAGTAAACAGAAAACATCTTAGGGAAAGACCCATGGGAGGAAGAGAATTAGCTCACAGGCCTTTTGCCAAAATACAAATAGACTTCACTGAATTGCCTAAAGTGGGTAGATATAAATATTTGTTAGTAATAGTAGATCATCTCACCCATTTTGTAGAAGCTTACCCCACTACTCGGACTACTGCTCAGACAGTGGTCAGAATATTATTAGAAGAAATAATCCCTAGATATGGGATAGTAGAAACAATAGATTCTGATAGGGGACCTCACTTTGTGTCCAAAATAACTGAGGATATCTCACATGCTCTGGGAATTAAGTGGGAATACCATACCCCATGGCATCCCCAGAGTTCGGGAAGAGTAGAAAGAATGAATGGGGAACTAAAAAAGCAATTAACCAAATTAATAATAGAAACAAAATTGACATGGGTCAAGTGTCTCCCTTTAGCCCTATTGTACATAAGAACAAGACCCAGAGCAGATGTTGGGATTTCCTCTTTTGAAATGCTATACGGGATGCCATATGATTTGGAGGAACCCCGAGACCACCCCTGGTTAAAAGACTATAAAATAACCTCATATATTATTGCCTTAATGAAACGCCGCAATGAACTTTAGGAAAAAGGAATCATTACGCAAAGACCCCCTTTAGATTTAAAAATACATAAAATACACCCAGGAGACTATGTGTTAATAAAATCCTGGAAAGAATCTACACTAACCCCACAATGGGAAGGTCCTTATCTTGTGTTACTCACTACAGAAACTGCAATTCGGACTGCAGAAAGAGGATGGACACATGCCAGTCGAGTAAAAGGACCAGTTAACAACACTGTGTGGCAAGTAACCAGTCCTCCCGGGAACCTGAAATTGAAGTTACAGAGAAACTAAAGGACTCTTATCAGATTGAATACACATCAGACTTATATTACTTAGATAGTGGGCTAATTAGTAATTCAAGTGTTAGAGTAAAGTGTAAAAATCAAAATTGTAATTGCTATCCTTTTGTATGCTATATCTGTAAGGTGTGTGGGGAACGGTGGTGGTCACATTGCAACAGAGGGTATCCTCCACGAGGAACTTGCAATTCCTGTTGGAACGTACAAAGAGAGATTACAGCTTGGGTACTGACCTATAAAGTGACTAGAGGGGAAATCCGATTGGAATCTAAAGAGTGGTGGGAAATTTTCTCAAATTACTGCTACCATACAAACGAGCCGAGCCCATTTGTGACAGAGATCATAGAAGGCCTTTGTAGGAAAGACCTAAAAGGGGTCAGTTGTACCGCATCAGAGGTAAAAGATCAGAATTGGCGTTCTTATTGCATGCGGCAAGGCACCAGAGGGCATAAATCCCCTCCTGAAGAATACTCTTGCTGCCCAGAAGATGGTACACCCTGTGGCTCGAAGCACCCGAGTCGACGGGCGAGGCAGAGGAGTAAACAGCTGTGGAGGAAGGAGCCCTCAGGATGGAATTCGCAAGCAATATTTGCGGAACTACCCCGGGACTGGGAGTAACAAAGGCAGAAATAGTTTTTGGGCTCAAGGGTATAATTGTTGCAGTGTGAGAAACCAGACCCCACATGCCATTTGCTTACTGCTTGTGATTTTCCTTTGTATATCTTGTAATACTGCGGAAGTAACAACTCATGAACCTTTCAAGTGGACTTTAGGAAGATGGGAGGATTCACGAGTTATAAGGAGCAATACTACAGCTGGAGCTCCCACTTTCCAGTTACCTGTGGCATCCTTAGGTACTGGTTGGGGTTCCCATTGGGTTTCATCGTTTTATATGTGTCCTGCTTCAAATCCTGGTAAAGGGTATTGCAATAGTCTTGGACAATATTACTGTGCATATTGGGGTTGTGAAACAATAGCTGGTACATGGGACCCCCCCACTCCTGATCCATACATTAAGGTGGTCTGGAAGCCAGATGGTTGTATTCCTCCTGGCTACTGGACAGGTCATAAACCCCCAGAAAATATTTGCAGGAATATACAAATTACTGCATTAAGGCCAGAGGATAGTATATGGTTAATTGGAAAAACTTGGGGCGTTCGCTTATATTCGGCTGATTTTGGCAATTTTGGTAGCTTAATATTTATAAAGAAGGAACTTGTGCCCCCTGATCCTGAACCTGTAGGGCCAAACCCAGTGTTATTAGAAAAGAAGGTTGTTTTAGCCAACCAAACAAAAGAAAGGGATCAGACCCAGAATAAAATTCAGAATGAAAACACTTCAGGAGACGAACAGGAAAAAACCCAGGAGGGTAATATACTCTGGAAGGTTATGAAAGCAAGTTATGGTGTCCTAAATAGAACCAACCCAAAACTGATGGAAGACTGTTGGCTGTGCTATAATTTAAGACCCCCATTTTATGAAGCCATAGGGGTCACTGCAAAGCCCAGAAGAGTGAATGGAACTAATCCGAATCAGTGTTTGTGGAAAAAGGGTAAAGAGACAACACCGGGGCTTACCTTGGCTCAGGTAACAGGGAAAGGGACATGCATAGGAAAAATCCCAACACAAAGAGAATACCTTTGTGGAGTAATAGAAACAGGTAGAAAGAAACCGGCTGACTGGCTATTGCCAGCAGCTAACACTAAGTGGGTATGTAACACTCTGGGTGTCACACCGTGCATCTCACTGAAACTGTTTAATCCAAGCCAAGACTACTGCATCCAGGTAACTATTATGCCCAGAATTACCTACCATACAAGTGACTACATATATGAACAACAAACTGTGCCAGAACACCATCTAATGAAAAGGGAACCCCTCACTGCCCTAACTATTGCAACTCTCCTTACCATCGGGGGAATAGGAGCTGGAACTGGGGTGGCATCCCTAGTAAATCAACAAAAGGAATTTAAAGCATTAAGAATTTCAGTAGATGAAGATCTGAGTAAAATTGAGCAGGCCATCGATGGATTGGTAAAATCATTAAGGTCCCTATCTGAGGTGGTGTTGCAGAACAGAAGGGGTTTAGACTTGCTATTATTACAACAAGGGGGATTGTGTGTAGCCCTGAAGGAGGAATGCTGTGCATACGCTGATCATACTGGAGTTGTTACAGACACCATGGCAGAATTAAGGAGAAGATTAGAGCAGAGAAAGAGGGAAAGAGAGGCACAGCAAAGTTGGTATGAATCATGGTTCAATCAATCTCCTTGGTTAACTACCTTGCTATCCACCCTTGCAGGACCTCTGATACTGATAATATTGGGACTGACCTTTGGGCCATGCATCTTCAATAAGGCAATAAAAATAGTAAAGGGACGATTAGAGGCAGCACATTTAATGCTCATTAGGGCAAAATATGAACCCATACACAATGTAGATGAGACCCTAATACTAAGTCACCAGGAGTTACAAAGATTCAGTGAACAAAATAAAGATGAACAAGAAAAGGGGGAAATTGAGATAAGTAGAAGATAATTTGTTCACTGTAGTATGCTTGCTTACCTTGGTTTGCATAAGAATGTACTGTGGTATGTTAACCTAATTTGTTTTGCATAAGATAGTGGCTAAGAATGTACTGGTGTGTCTTTGAAATGCTTATTTGCTTACAAGGTGATAAGGAGGTTGAGATTAAAGTCCTGGGCGTGTGTGTATCTGGTCTGCTTGCTGTATCTCAAAAGAAGAGACTTAGAAGCTATCACAACGACCAGACTCAGACTACATTTGGAGAGTCACGTCTGCAAGGAGAAAGGGGGGGATAAAAGGAAGGTTAGGACAGAACATTTTTGCGCGCCGTTGGTGGAGCAGGAGACTCCCCGGCCGCCCAGCGCTGGATTTTGCCTGCCTTATTCGCTTGCTAATTTTAAATAAAATTGCTTTATTGAATTAAGACACTTCAAATTGTCGTGTCACAATTTATAACAAATCCTACCTAAACCCTATGAAATCCCCTCAGACACCCCCAGATTCCCTCAGATCCCCTCTGAACCCCCCAGTTCCTCTCACAACGCCCCCAAAATCCCCTCAGACCCTCCAATGCCCCTCAGATCTTCCTAAACCCACCTGAGAACGCTCCAGACCCTCTCAAGCTCCCCCCTAAGCTCCCTAAACCCCCTCAGACCCACCAAAGCCCCTTCAGACCCCCGCATTGCCCCCAAACCCACCGCACACCCCCTATTTCCCGTCAATCCCCCCAAAATCCCCAATTTCTCCCCAGACCTGCCCCAAACCCCCCCAGCTCCCCCCGGCCCCCCCTCAGCTCCTCCTCAGCCGCGCTCCCCTCACAGTTTCGCGCCTCCGCCACGCGCGCGGGCTCCCCAGCCAATAGCGGCGCGCCCCGTGCCGAACCGACCAATAAGCGCCCGGATCCCCTCAGCAGTGCCCGCCTCACGGCGCCGCGGCAGCCAATCAGAGGGAGCCGGGAGCGGGCTCGGGCGGGCCCTGCGGGCGGCGCTGCCAGAGCGGGGGAGGCGCTGGGAGAGGCCGGAGCTGCGGGAGCGGCTGGGGCGGCGCCGCTGGGGAGGGGGGTCCGCACAGGGGCTGGGGCTGGGGGCTGGGGCTGGGGCTGGGGGGATCGGGGCCTTGGGGGAGGGACCCGGGGGGAGTTTTGGGAGGGGTCTGGGGGGTCCTGGAGGGGTTTTGGGAGGGGTCTGGGGGGGTCCTGGAAGGGTCCTGGGTGGGGTCTTGGGAAGGGTCTGGGGGGGTCTCAGGGGACATCCTGGGCTGGGCTCGATTGGGGTCTGGGGGCTCTCAGGGGTCCTGGGCCAACCTTGGGGGTCTCTGGGGGGTTTGAGTTCCTGGAGGGGGTCCTGGGGAGATTTGGGGGTCCCGGGGGGTCCCAGGCCCACCCTGAGCCGGGGTCTGGGGGTTTGGGGGAGCAGCACAACAGGGGTTCCCCCTGCCTCGATTTTGGGGGTCTCCCATGGTGCCCCCTCCCCAAAAAGCTCCGAGGGCCCCTGAAGTGGCTCCTGTTCCACCGGGCAGTGCCCCTGACCCAGGACAGCCCCCAGTGAGTCTGGCGGGCTCTGGGGGGGTTTGGGGGGATTTTGATGGCGTTTTTGGGCTTTGGAGGATTTTGTTGGGAGTTTAGGGGGAATTATTGGGTTTTGGGAGAGAAATACTGGGTTTTGGGAGGGTTAAAGGATTTTTCAGGGTTTTGTGGCTTTGGGGACATTGGATTTTGAGGGATTTTTTTTAGGGATTTGGGGATGTTGTTTTTTGGAGGGTTTATTGAAGTTTTTGGGAGTTTTTTTGAATTGTAGTGGGTTTCACTGGGATTTTATTGGATTCTTTGTGGTTTTGGAGAGTTTTATTGGGATTTTGGGGTGTTTAAGAAGAATTTGGGGGGGCTTTGCAGTTGTCCCAGGGTGTGGGGAAGGGCTGAGAGGCACCAAAATCTCCTTTAAACCCCTGAAAGTCCCAATAAAACTCACAAAATCCCAATTAAATCTCACAAAAACCTCATTAGAACACCCCAGAATTCCAATAAAAGCCCACAAAATCCCAATTAAACCCCACAAATCCCCCCCCAAAATGTACTCAAAACCACAAGAAAATCCCCCCAACACCCAAAGTAATCCTTGCAACTCCCAAAAACCCCACAAAATCCCCCAAAATCCCACCACAAAAAAAAAACCCCCAAAAAAACCAAAAACCAAATCCCCAAAGAATGCCATTAAATCCCCCAAAAATTCCAATAAAATGCCCAAAATTCCAGAGTTCCACAAAATATTTAGTTATTACAAAATACACACACCAGCACTGAGAGCTGCCCCCTCCACATACTCAGTTACACCAGAGCCAGGTTGTTTTTGGACAATGCCTCATTTACAATCCAATACATGTGGCTGGTCTGGAGATGGGCTGTCCCAAAAGGCGATTCTGGAACACCTGGGAGCTGATCATGCTGGTAGTGACCCAAGATTGGGATCGCTGGAGTCCTCCGGGCTGATACATCTGAATGCCACGGTTCCCATAACCTCATCAGGAAAAACTGTCCACACCTGGACCTGGATTGTTCGACCCTGGCTCAGAGAAAAGAACTTTATGAATATGTGTGACTCTGAATAGAAAGAAAAGGCAGATGACTAAAATCCTGGCCTCGGGCAGAAAATTTCCTATAAGAACTGGCAGGTCCAGGAGGGTGGTGTGTGTGTCCAGGGGAACCTCTGCCGAGAGGCTCCTTCCTGTCACACACCCAGCGCCGAACCCGGGCTCAGCGCTGTCCTTTTCCTTGTGGCTGGCTCAGAGAGAATTCATCCCTAAATAAATTATATATTATTTCATTTTCAATTTGGCTGGGCTAATTTTCATTTATAAAAGGGGAAAGGGGACTGTGGGGAGAGCAGAGAACAACAAATCACAATAACATAACTCTACATCAATAAAGCTTCTCTTAAGATACACACAATATTCATCCCTTAATTGCAAGAGCCAATCATCTTATTATCTCTCTATTACAGTTTGGATGGAGACCAGAACTAATACCTTGCAAAAGGAAAAGAGGGTACAAAGGTCCCTGCAGTCCCCTGGCCTGGTAATCCAGCCAGTGGGGAAAGGAAGAGGGCAGCATGTGGCCAGGAGTTTAAAAGGAGGCTGTGTCCTCCAAAATTTTGAGAGAGAAAACCCCAGCAGCAGATGTCCCCATGGACTCTCTCCCTTTATTCAAATAAAGATGCAGGGCTCCTCTGGCTCCCTTATGGACACTGGCTTTTCACAGCGTGGTTTGTATGCACACCCGTTTCCTTGTATCGGAGTATCACCAGCCTGCAGTGACTCCCTGCCAGTCTGGTCTGCAGGAGAAATGGAACTAATTTCCATTAAGGCCCTCCCAGAGGGAAGGAAGAACACACCCAGAGGAGACAAGCAACCCCTGCAGGCATCCAAACTTCTGCACCAGATGCCGAGTGAGTCGCAGAGGGGACGTAGTGGGTGCATTTCCCTCAGCCTTCTGCTGAGACTCAGCAGCCGGGGGCTTGCTCTGCACATGTGTGTTGGACAATATACCAACTTTAATTTTTTTTTTTCATTTCTCTAGTCAGGCTTGTTATGGACAAATTCAATTGGGGAGGCTAATTATAGATAAATCAATTAACATGAATTTATTAAGCAAGCGGTATTAAGCAAAAGAAAGCGCTGGGTGGCCGGGGAGTCTCTGTTCTGCCACGGCGCACCTTCCCCCTTTTACCTTTTTGTTTTTATAGTCCCTTTTCTTTTTCTGGTTGACGTGTTTTCTCCCAATGTACTCTTCGCCGGTGCAATTGGTTGCTAGGGGGTGTTTTTTCTGCCCTTGGTGGTCATAAGGATGAAGGCTCCTCATCTTCCTTGCAGATTTTCCTTGGCCTAAAAGTTAACTTGTATATAATTAGTTACACAGTCTTCTATGGTAGTTGCATCTGCACAATTCTTAAGCAGAATACTTGCTGTTTTCCCCCATTCTCCTTCTCCTCCCACATCTTGAGATTCCCTACTCCGTTCAGATTCTTATCTCCTTCAATGCTCGTTTTGATGAACAAAGACCTTTTTATTTATTACAATCCATTCTTTTTCTCTTTACCAATTTGTTCATTAAAACACTTTAACTTTTGGTAGCTTAAGACCAGGATTTCATCTACTTTTGAATCTCTGGGCAATGTTTCCTACCTATCTCTAATATGTGTTAGATGAGCTGCCTCTAATCTTCCTTTTACAATGTCTATGTATTTATTAAGAATGCAAGTTTTAAAGTTAAACTTAGTAACAACAATATTACGGGACCTGCAATCTCCCTGATACAGAATTTCTCCTTGAGTGCCATACTCCAGAATTTTGCACCTCTCAGGGTACCATGAGACCTTTTGAAATTTATCTGGATGGGTGACAGCCTAGGCGGTTGCTATGGCTTTACAGCCCTAATACTCACAGATATTCCCCAGGATAATTTCAATATCCACCCCCCCAGGATTGGAAATAGGACACCAATAGGTAGCCCGGAGTTCAGGTTTACTCCATCTCCACATAGAGTTTACCAAGTCCTCATTAGTAACAAAAAAAAAAATGGGAGTTACAGTGGTGGCATTATGCTTAACAACTTTCCCTTGGTCTGTTTTGATCAGAGTCCAATTAAATGGCTGGTGTGCATAGTCCCCTTGACCAGGCCAGGTACAACATATAACTAATATGCACAGAATTTGCCAGCAAGGGTGGAGTCCAAACTGCCCCAGGGTTTGATTATCATTATCTCCCCATTCTCAGTGTTTGTTTTGACCTGTTATTGCCGGACTCACCTTTAACCTTGGGAGATCAGTATCCTTGAGGCAGTTCTTGAAATACCTTTGAATTGTCCCAGTCTGAGGGCTCTTTCCTCCACCGCTTCTTATCCTTCTACCTCGCGCACCGACTCGGTTGCTCCAAGCCGCGAGGCGCACCATCTTCTCAGCAGCAAGGATATTCTTCAGTAGGACCCTTACTCTGTTTTTGCTGCCTCTTTTTGAATGATTTCCAGTTTTTGTCCTTCACTTGTGGTGAGTCACACTGAATCCCAGGTAAAGTTTTCCAGCAATTCCCTTTTATAATTTGAACAATTGGGGGAATTGGTTCATTGGAGTGGAAACAACAATTTTCAGGTCTGGCCCCTTAGTAAACACCTCCCACCACTCTTGGGATTGTCTTTGTAGGGTCCCATTCTCTTCTCCAATCCTTAGGACTGACTCTGTCAGTTCTCTTTCTAACTGATAACACCTTTACAAATACCCCTAGGAGGAGTGCCTCTGTAACTATGGACCCACCACCGTTCCTGGCAAATTTTACAAACAGAGCATACAAAAAGGTAACAATTACAATCCTTATTTGTACAATATACTCTAAATCATTAGTTATAGGATATCCATAGTCCAATATCTCACTCTACCAGCTGGTTCGTACAATTCTTACTGAGTCCATTCAGTCCATTTAAATGTGACCTTAAGGTCCCCGGGCTGGCTGGTTATTCTCCACGGCTCTTCGGCAGCATCAGGAATTGGTCCCTTTATTCGGCTCACATGGGTCCATCCCTCCTCGGAGGTTCTGACTGTAATTTCTGTAGTGAGTAAAACAACATAAGGGCCTTCCCAATTTGGGGTCAGTGAGGTTTCTTTCCAGGTTTTTATTAACACCTTATCACCTGGATTTATATTATGGATTGCTAGGTCTAAAGGAGGTTTTTGCACTAGTAACTCAGCTCTTCTAAGCCCTTCCCGAGCCTTCACAAGTTGCATGACATATTGGTTAATTTGTTGATTACTTATTTCAGGGTGATCTATAGGAGAATCCATGTCATAAGGCATCCCATAAAGCATTTCAAATGGAGAAATTCCAATATCAGTTCTGGGCTGAGTTCCTATATTTAACAAGGCTAAATGTAAATATTTTACCCAAGATAACTGTGTTTTATACATCAATTTAGTTAGTTGTTTATTAATTTTCCCATTTACACTTTACCCAAGCTTTGTGGATGCCAGGGAGTATGATATTGCCACTTTGTTCCTAGCGTTGTAACTACTTCTTTAATTATTTTGGAGGCAAATTGTGGCCCTCTGTCTGAGTCTATTACTTCTGCTAGTTCATAGCGGGGGATTATCTCTTCTAATAGTATTTTTACTACTGTTTGTGTAGTTGCCCTGAAGGTAGGGAATGTCTCTACAAAGTGAGTCAAGTGATCTATTATCACCAATAAGTGTTTATACCTTCCTACTTTAGGCAAATCAGTAAAATTGATTTAAACGTGGGAAAACGGTCTATGTGCCAATTCCCGTCCCCCCATTTCCCACACCACTCAGGATTTCTCACACCTGGGTCTACTCCTGGGTCAGGGGTCTCTTCAGCCCCTCTAGAAATCTCAGCCCTCATTCTAGAGAGACTGCAGACTGTATAGAGAAAACTTACCAGATTAAACACCAGGAAGATGGTCTTTTTAACAGTCAGGGGAAACTGAACATTCTCTAATAGGGAGCTAAGAGATTCAGAGGAGAAGAAAGAAAGCAAAGGTTTAAAAGCCTCATCCCTTGCTACTCCTCTAACAAACTGGCTGCACAACCATGACCATGAGCCATGCATTCCTGGAACAGACTTCAGCACCTTCATAAACTCCCTGTAAGCCATGACACCCAAGCCCAGCCTGATGGGTATTCTGGTCAGTGCTCTTCTACTCCAAAAACTACGTATTAGGGACCATACCAGAGCTATTCCTGGATAAAAAAATAAACCTAGGGACCATAGAGGGATTAAAATCTCAAAAAACCCTAGGGACCAGAGACACATGCAAGCCTTCACCCCAAGAGACACTATGAATTCAAACAACATAACCAGTAATTGCTCCATACCAACACAAAGTAATTGGAACCAAAATATGATTACAACAGGGTTTTTTTCCACTCTCTCAAGCCACAAGTTTTGCAGAAAAATACTTGTTCTAGTTTAGGGCAAATTTTAGAGAAAACCTCTGAAAGGAGCCCGCAGAAAACAAACCCCCACAGCCCATCCCCACCCACCTGGTTCGGGAAGAATTTTCTCTGAGAGAAATGGAAAAGAACCTGTTTATTTAACAAACAAAACCCTTCCCAGCACTAAAAAAATGAACAACATCAGATGACAACAAAACTCTTTCACCACTCTGAAGAGATGACAAATCCAGAAAGTCTCTCCTGGGAGTGGTCGCCGGGTCTGGGCACTGGGGATTGCTCTGGGCACTGGGGATGGCTGCTGCAGATCACAGAGTGCAGGCTCTGGGTGCTCCTCGGTGTTTCCCTGGTCCCAGTCCAGAGCAAGTTGGAGTGATATTCAGGAAAGGGAAAGGAAAAAAAACAGTCCAGGGAAAAAAATTGGACTGCTTAGCTCAACTAACTAACATGCAAAAGCAAAGGCAAAAGCAGAAGCAAGCAAGCAAAGCAAGCAAAGGAAAGCCTGCAAGCAAAGCAAAACCAAGCCAGCCAGCTTCTGCAAAAGCAGAAGCAAGCAAGCAAAGCAAGCAAAGGAAAGCCAGCAAGCAAAGCAAAACCAAGCCAGCCAGCACCAGCCTCTTCTAGACAACTGACCATGGGGGAGGTGAGCCGGCTGGTAACAAGACAAAACAAACCTTCACTTTCTGAGTCAGTTCTGAAAGCACAGAACATAATATCAAACATAAACAAAACACAGGATTGGGGATACAATTACCATAACGTCACCCTAGGACATTCCACCCCTTATCTCCATACTGTCAACATCATGTAAAAACTTCATCAAGTAAAAACTTCCATCTTTCACTTACTCATACACATTTCCTTCCATCTCACTTACTCAAACCTTCAACACTTACACATTTCCTTCTGTCTCATGTCTGTGTGTTTTCATGTACAGACACTGGCAGTACCATCCAGCAAACAGTGATATTTGCATGAGTGTCACCCCACAATCAGATCTCCCTGAGGTACACATTGTGTTGCTCCATCTCTCTGCATTATCCACCATGTACAACCTGGTCCCTGAGCAAAGACAATCCCACAAATGAGTTTGTCTGTACTTGAGGCAGAATTGATCCACACTGTTTTACCTAACAAACCTCTGACATGTGCCACTGGGACTTTACCTCCATCTAATATATTCAGGGACTCAAACTGGGCAGGACCTGCTCGATTGGTGGAAACTTGGCTGTTAACTAACCAGGTGGCCATTTCTAAATGTTGCTCCCAATTTTTGAAAGATCCCCCACCCAATACTTTTAAGGTGGTTTTCAACAGTCCATTGTACCTCTCCACTTTGCCTGCAGCTGGTGCATGGTAGGGGATGTGGTACACCCACTCAATGCCATGTTCCCTAGCCCAGGTGTTGACAAGGCTGTTCTTGAAATGAGTCCCATGGTCTGACTCAATCCTCTCAGGGGTACCATGCCTCCAAAGGACCTGCTTTTCAAGGCCCAGGATGGTGTTACGGGCTATAGCATTAGACACAAGGTAGCTTTCCAACCATCCAGTGGTGGCTTCTACCATGGTGAGCACGTAGCGCTTGCCTTGGCGTGTCTGGGGCAGTGTGATGTAGTCAATCTGCCAGGCCTCCCCATACTTGTACTTGGACCCCCGCCCATCATACCAGAGGGGCTTCACCCGCTTGGCCTGTTTAATGGCAGCACATGTCTTACAGTCATGGATCACCTGAGAAACACTGTCCATGATTAGAGCCACCCCTTGGTCTTGCCCCCTTATAGGTGTCATCTCTGCCCTGATGGCCTGAGGCATCACGGGCCCATCATGCTAGGAACAACTCCCACTTGTGTTCCCAATCGAGGTCTATCTTTGATACCCCTATCTTTGCAGCCTGATCTACCTGCTGATTGTTTTGCTGCTCTTCATTAGCTCTGCTTCTGGGGACATGGACATCTACATGGCGAACCTTCACAGGTAACTTCTCTACCCAGGTACCCATATCTTTCCACTCTTCCGCAGCCCAAAGTGGTTTTCCTCTACACTGCCAGTTAGCCTCTTTCCACCTCTCCAGCCACCCCCACATAGCATTAGCTACTATCCATGGATCAGTGTAGAGGTAGAGCTTTGGCCACTTCTCCTTTTCTGCAATGTCTAGGGCCAGTTGGACGACTTTGAGTTCAGCAAGCTGGCTTGATCCACCTTCCCGTTCAGTGGCCTCTGCAACCCATTGTGTGGGACACCATACAGCTGCTTTCTACTTCTTATTCATCCCTACGATGTGACAAGAACCGTCAGTGAATAGAGCCTAATGTGTTTCCTCTGCTGGCAGTTGGTTGTATGGTGGAGCTTCTTCAGCCTGTGTCACTGGTTCTTCGTCTTCATCTGTGACACCAAAACTTTCACCTTTGGGCCAATTTGTAATTAATTCCAAAATCCTGGAGCGATTCAGTTTACCAATATGGGCACGCTGCATGATGACAGCAATCCACTTGCTCCGTGGAGCTCTGGTGGCATGGTGGGTGGAGGGAACCTTTGCTTTGAACATCCAGCCCAGTACTGGTAGTCGGGGTGCCAGGAGAAGTTGTGCTTCTGTACCAATCACCTCTGAGGCAGCCTGGACTCCCTCGTAAGCGGTCAAGATTTCCTTCTCTGTTGGGGTGTAGTTGGCTTCAGACCCTCTGCAGCTCCAACTCCAAAATCCCAGTGGTTGGCCTCGAGTCTCATCAGGCACCATCTGCCAAAGGCTACAGGACAGACCATGGTTCCTGGCTGCAGAGTAGGCCATGTTCTTCACATCTGGTCCTGTCCTGACTGGGCCAAGAGCTACAGCATGAGCAATTTCCTGCTTTATCTGGGCAAAAGCTTTCTGCTGTACAGGGCCCAGTGGAAATCGTTTTTCCTGTGGGTGACCAGGTAAAGAGGGCTCACAATCTGGCTGTACTTGGTAATGTGCATTCTCCAAAAACCTGTAGCATCTAGGAAAGCTTGTGTTTCCTTCTTGCTGGTCGGTGGAGCCATCACATTGATCTTGTTGATGACCTCTGTGGGAATGTGACGCCATCCGTCTTGCAACTTTACTCCCAGGAATTGGATCTCTTGGGCAGGTCCTTTGACTTTGCTCTTCTTGATGGCAAAGCTGGCTTCCAGCAGAATCTGGATGATCCTCTCTCCTTTCTCAAATACTTCCATTGCCGTGTTGTCCCACACAATGATGCCATCAATGTACTGCAGGTGCTCTGGAGCTTCACCCTTTTCCAGTGCAGCCTGGATCAGTCCATGGCAGATGGTGGGGCTGTGCTTCCACCCTGGGGCAGTCGGTTCCAGGGGCACTGCACACCCCACCAGGTGAAAGCAAACTGAGGCCTGCCCTTTGCTGCCAGAGGAATGGAGAAAAACACTTTGGCAATGTCATCCATGGCATACCACTTTGCTGCCTTGGACTCCAGCTCGTGCTGGAGTTCCAGCATGTCCGGCACAGCAGCGGTCAGCAGTGGAGTCACTTCATTCAAGTCCACAGTCAATCTCCATTCTCTGTCAGAAAAGTGGGGCTCGCACAGGCCAAATGGGGCTGTTGAAGGGCAAGTGGGTTTTGCTGACCACCCCTTGGCTCTCCAGCTCATGGATCATGGATCATTCCAATTCATGTAGATGGGGATCCAAGCACCTTGATTTGTCTGATACTGCCAGTCGTGCACTGTTGAAGTGGCAGTTGGTACTTGTTGTTCTTCCACCCTTAGGAGTCCTACTGCAGATGGGTTTTCTGGTAGTCCAGGCAAGGTGTTCAAGTGCTTAATGTCCCCTGCCTCTACAGCAGCTATGCAAAAGCCTGCCTGAGTCCCTTTGGGTCTCTGTAACATCCGTTCCGGAGGAATTCTATGCCCAGAATACACAGGCCCTCTGGGCTGGTCACAGTGGATGTTTCTGCTGCTCCTTCCCAGTCAGGCTCACCTTGGCTCCCACCAGGGTCAATTGCTGCGATCTCCCCGTCACCCCGGCAATGGAAACAGGTTCTGCCCCCACATGTCCCGATGGCATTAGTGTACACTGCACACCAGTGTCAAATAAAGCATCGTATTTTTGTGGTTCTGATGTGCCAGGCCATCGGATCCACACCATCCAGAAGATCCAGTTTTCCAGTGCCTCTTCCTGGCTAGAGGCAGGGCCCCTCTAACCCTGGTTATTATTTCTGGCTGGGCCTGGTGGGCCACAGGTGTGAGCTGCTGTTGCTCTTCTGTGTGCTGAGTCCAGAGCAGGTTTGAGCAGGTCTGAAGAAAGAAAAAGCCACAGTCCAGGGAACTTCTTTGCCTCAGCTAGATAAAAATAACTAAAAGCAAAGGAGAGCTCTGAGGGTAAGTGAGCCGATGCAGGGTATTTTCCTGGCGGGTAGTTTTAGTCTCCACAAGCTGGTGGCCAAGCTTGCAGAAACCACAGGGAACCCTCCTGATCCAAGGGGATCTTCACCATCACTCCCTTGGATCCTCACTCTTCCCCAAAAGGTTGGGGCATCCCCTGAGGGTACCCTCCACTCATCAGGAGGGTGCTTTTCTAGTCTCTCTCTTACCCAAACCTGGACTGTCCCCCAAAGGCTGGGGTATCCCATGAGGGCTGAGAGATTAGAAAAGACAAGAATATGGCAGCAATTTTCCATCAAACGATGACATGTTTATAAGAATAGGGGAGAATCTAATATTTTGCAAGAAGTTCCTGACATCCATGCACCTTGTTGAAATCCAGCTGCGTCAAGCTCCTCCCCTGTAAGTTCCCCTGTGGCTTCTGTGAAGCTCCCTGTACCCTCTGTCCCTTGGACTTCCCAAAACCCTACCCTATCCTCCCTTGGGGATGGTGTTGGCCACTGCACCCCAAGCGTCCCGCCGGACACTGTTCAGAGCTCTCGAGGGAACTGCAGTGCACCTGGCACTCCTTTCAAAGGTGGCGCTGGCCACGCTGCTTGGAACCCCCTTTCCTGCCTTGAGCTTTCTTCTCCAGCCCCAAGTTTCCCTCCAGCCCCACCCCTTCCACAGAGGCCCCTGCACAAATCGCCTGTGGGGGCCAGTGTCCTTTGTTGGAAGGTGGTGTTGGACCATCCCCATTTCTTATTCCAGCTCCTCCTCTGGGGGGAGGATCACCTATGGGGCCTCCCATCAGGGGACCCTCCTTCTTGGGAGATCACCCTCTTTTATGGAGGGACCTCCTTCGGAGGAAGGTGGAGCTGGAAACCCGCACCTGGAATCCTCCATTTTGTCTCTCCCTAGGATGGTGGCGCCCAGGTCCGTCCCCTTACCGATACCTCATAACACTTGTGGCAGTCACCAAAGTAATCAGATTTCTTCTTATTATCTAAATCAATTATGAATTCAATTGGTATTTAATTTTTGGAAGAATCTCCCCAAAGCCCTTGACCCTTTGTAGCCTTTGTGGAAACTGTTCAAGATAATTAACCTACAAGCTTCCACAGTTGGGATAAATGAAAAAGGGAACCAAAAAGAACAGTTTAAAACATGTTTTAAGTATAGAAAACAGAGACATGAAGCAAGTGTTTGCCCATCAAAGTCAAAAATTTGATTTACCTGTAAAAAGAAAGATCACACAAGAAAAAACTGTCCAAATAATAAAAAAAACTACTATCATCATAATGAAAATAAAAATAAACAATTGAATGAATATAAGAACAAAATTATTCAAGAGTGACTGCACAAGTTCCCCATGCATTTCCTTAATTATACCCTACCAAATGTTCCTTTTAATTTCAATATTGTTTTAAAGTTTTCACAGTATGCTTTGGAAAAAGAGTTCATTAATTTACGTGTAGGCCTTATTTAAACTTCATGATCTTTGTTGATTTTTCTTTAACCATTTTCCCACATTTCCAACTAAATTTCTTGACTAAAAAAATGTTCATTATATTCTTGATACTTTAAAATAATCTGCTTGTTAAGTTATATTTTATAGAGAGAGGAATCGTTCTGTCCAGTTATTACCCACAGTTGCATAAAATAAAATGAGCAAGACCACATCTCCATTCGCTGATCACATCCTACAAGAGGAGTGACCTCCAAAATCACTTTCAAACCCCAGAAAATGCAGATTCCTCGGTGATTCATGCTTCAAGCCCAGTCTTACTTCAAGATAATTCCACTGCAATTCCTCTTCCTGACCCTGATTCCAAATATAATAACTTTGTGCATTTTATATTAAATTTCTTATGCGAAGAAGATCATTACCTCATGCATTATGGTCACGAGTAGTTCATTTTTTCCTGATAATTTTTTAATTCTTTTCTGTTGCTGTAATAATTTGTCATATGCTAAAATCTGTTATATGATAGATTATGTATATGATATGTTACATAATAGATTCATAAATTTGTTTTGAACCCCAGAACTCTCCTCCCTTTTGTACAAAGAAACAGGGAGATGTTGTGGTGTGTTTTGCTTTGAATCCAAGGTTGCCCCCCGTTCTCCTGCCTAATCCACTTCCTTCCCAGTTGCCAATTTTCCCAAGCCCTTCCCTAACCTCCTCCCTTCCATGCTGTCAATCCTCCCTATCCCTACTCCTGTCTCTAGAGAGTTTGGTGTCTGTCTTGTTGTCCTCGATACCCCACTCCTTACTTTGTGTTATTTCCCTCCCCCCCATTTTCCCTGATAGGCTCATAGGCTATTTGCCCCACCTTATATTCCTCCCTTACCATATCTCACTGGTTCACTTTCCTACACCCGCCTCCTGAGTTGCTGTATAAAAACTTCTGTTCACCCCCCGCCAGTCTTGTCGGGGAGCCCAGGAATAAATCCATCTTGTTCTACACCAAGACCCGTGTCATCGCTGTCTGTCCCTGCGCCGGACCTGCCGATAGCTGGGAATTGCAGAGCTCGCAGGGGGACGGTCGCGCCCCTGCCGCAGCCGCCCAGCACGCCCCGCACAGCGTGCTGCAACACTCCTGGTTAGGTGGAGAAGTCCGAGCTGAGCACAAAGGTGCAGATGGAGCAGCCGTGCACCAAAATGCTCGGTGGGAAGGATGATCCAGGACCTATAGGCCTGGCAGCCTGAGCTTGCTCCAGGGGAAGGCCTTGGAGCAGATCCTCCCGAGTGCCATCCCACGGCACGTGCAGGGAACCAGGGCATCTGTGGGAGGGTGGGAAACTCTGCAGAGGGACGAGAGATCTGGGGCTCCTGGCAGGGTGTTGAGGGCTTCTGTGCGGGAGTTTGGGGGGGTTGGTGTTGGTGGGTGTTGGGGAAGCTTTCCTGAACTGAGGATTCTTACTTGCCAGATTCTTCTGTGCCTTCGCTGCTAAGGTTTTTTTTGTGCTGAAGGCAATAACTTGAATGAGAAAATAATTTCAGCATGGAGTAAGAGCTTCTGACAGAGACCAAGTGTTGCCAGCAGTTGCTCCAGTTGTTCCTGCCCACAGCCCCTGCAGGCAGGAGCACAGCCCCCAGTGCACCTGAGCTTTGGCTCCCTCTGGCACAGAAGCCCCCCAGGGGCACAGGTCTCTGGGGCAGGAGATGGCACCAGCCCTGCCAGGGCTCAGGGGCTGGCAGGTCTGCTTGGGCAGGGACTCTGCCTCACCTGCTGGTGTCAGCGTTCCCCGGGCCCCAGGGCTCAGAGCAGCATTCCTGCCCTGGCCCACAGTTCCTTGTCCGTGTCACACCCGCGGGATTGGGATGGCCACCAGCCAGGACGTGTCCCAAGGAGGCCGTGCCAGCTTCTGTGGAAGGCCCTGTGCCCTTCCCAGCGTGGCTGCATTGGCAGCCCTGGGGGCTCCTTCTGCTGCCCTGAGCCCACAGAGCAGGGCAGCGTTTGCTGATGGTCTGAGCCGTTCCTAAAGACACTGTTAGTCTGTCTTGGACACTTGGGGTGAGGGATTCCTTCCAACCTGAGCCATTTTGGGTGGGCTGGGGGTGCCCCTGGGCAGGGGGCAGCATGTGCAGGGGCCCTTTGTGACACACTGCAGCATGGTCACTATGGCATGGAACAGCGTGTCAAAGGGCCCTTTGTGACACGTGGTGACATAGGAGCTGCTGGTGACAAGGCCACGCCACAGTGCTCCGAGCACTGAGAGGACAGGACGGGACAGAGCAGTGCTGTGAGGAGCCCCCGCACAGTGCACTCATTCGTGTCTGACCCAGAGCTTTTCTGAGGTGTTATTCCTGCAGCTGACCTCGAGGCCAGACCACAGGACTTGCTGACCCGTGGCCTTCCCGAGGCTTCTCTTCTGCAGGTGCCCTCGAGGGCAGAGCGTGGGACTTGTTGCCCTGGAGGCATCTCCCATCCCTGCTGCCAGTGCCCTTGAGGCCAGAGCACAATGCTTGACAGAAATCTCCCGTACTTGTGGCAGGATCCCTCGAGACCGGACTGCAGGACTTGCTGTCCTGAGCCTTCCTGAGGCTTCTCTCTTGAAGGTGCCTTCCTGGCACAACTGCAAGACTTGCTGACTCAGAGCTTTTCCGAGGCATCTCTCCTGGAAGTAGCCACAAATCCAGCAACTGACATGGAGCAGAGACCTCCAAGAGTGCCCAAGCTGGCCTGGGTGGAGGAAGAGGAAGAAGGCCCTGGACCAGCCCCTGCACAGGAGACTGAAGAAGTGGTGCCATCCAAGCAGCTGCAGGAGGGTGAGTGGCAGAGCTGGGCTGCTGGGCTGCAGGGCTGGTGGCTGCAGCCAGCTTGGCCACATCCCATCCCATCCCATCCCATCCCATCCCATCCCATCCCATCCCATCCCATCCCATCCCATCCCATCCCATCCCATCCCATCCCCTGGGGCCGTGCCCATGGACAGGATGGAACAGGGGCCGGGCAGACACTCCACAGCCGTGCTCCGTGCCCTGGGCCAGCGCAGGGCTGTCCCTGCCTGGGCAGCGCAGGGCTGGGCTGTGTTCTCCGGCCTCTCCCGCAGCCCCTCAGCTCGGGCTGCGCTCGCTCTTTGCCAGGTGCAGCCGTGCAGCGCACACGAGAGCAGAAACGCACCCATGGCCGCTTCCGCAGAACAGCGCAGGTACCTGCAGCCATCCCCACCTGGGCTGGGCCTGCATGCACCGCTCAGCCAAACACCAAGCTTGGAGCATTCCGTGGAACATCCCTGGCTTTCTGCCCTTCTCCTACAGCTGGTTTGCAAATTCATCAAGAGGATTCGGGAGGAAGAGACCGCCATGGGCACAGGGCTCAGAGCATATGCACCCATCTTCAAAACCAAGACCTCTGCTGCCCTGGCTGATATGCTGGTAGAGGAGGGGTTTTCCAATCCAAAGCAAGTAAGCAGTCTGTGGCCAGGGTTTGATCCTCCCAGGAATTGCTTGGCCTCCCAAGCCATGCCTGCTGCTCCATGGAAGCCTTTGAGGCCATGGCAGTGTGGTGGCAAGGGAAGCACTCCTCTGGAGGCTTTCCAAGTTTCCCCTGCCTTCTCCAGGTGCCGGCCATGGTGAGGTACATCCACCAGTGGCTCGAGGCCAACCAGTTTGCTGAGCACAGGCTGAACAGGACCCTGCTGGATCTCACCGAAGAACGGCCCGCTGACGTAGTAATGACACTCCTGCGTGTGGCCCCATCCTGTGACAGGTACGGGGCCCACCTGCCCAGAGGGCTCAGGGCTCCCCAGCCCATCAGCCTGCATAGCTTGTCCCAGGTGTCTGACCAACAGAGAGTCCCAGGGCCCTCTGGCTGCTCCCTCTGCCAGCCCTGGCACGTCAGCCCCCGAGCCTGCTGCCATGTTCCCTCGCTGCCCCTCAGGGGCCTGTCCCCACAGGGCTGGGCTGCCTGAGTGCAGCTGGTGAGGGGCAGTGGGCAGAGGCAGAGCTGGCAGCCAGCTCAGCTCCCCACTGCTGCCCAGGCCACGGTGCTGTGTCTCAGACCCTCCTGAGACGGAGCTCTGACCCCACAGAGCTGCTTTGACCATGTGGAAGAGCATCATGTGCTCGGTGAGGACTGCAGAACTGGCCATGCTCGTACTCCTGGATGTGCTGGGGAGCTGGCCAGAGCACAGCACATGCACCTCCGATGGGGACAAATCGGGTGTCTTTGTCCTGGCTGTGAGTTTCTGCCTTTGCTGGCCCCAAGGCTATCTCTCCAGCAGTTCTCCATCCTCCCTCCCCCACGGCGTCTCCCTGCCTCAGGCGCTGGGCTGAAACCTGGCCTCGGGGCAGCTCCAGGGCCACCAGGCCCGGTGCTCCCCCTGCGTCTCTCCGGGCCTCTCCCTCCTGTGCTCGGGCCCTGCCACACGAACACCTCAGCACTGAACGCTGTCTCAGGGGGCTTTGTCCTTTGCAGGCAACTGTGGTGATATGGAAGATCCTCCAGCTGCCCTGTGTCCCACATATGGTGACCGTCTATCTCCCCCACCTATTTGTGCATCTGCTCTTCCAAGTTCTCTTCAGCACTCTGGATATGCCAGAGGAGGTCGATACCTTCTGGAAGGGATGCCAGCAGCAATATGGCCTTGCCACCAGCCCCAACAGGTGCTCCATGCCAGTCCTCCTGTCCTTGTCACATTCCTGGGCAGGAGCCAGTGCTCCCAGCGTGACCTGGCCTTTGCTCTGCACACAGGTTTGCAGTGCAGACCCTGAAGTCCCTGCTCTGCGAAATGCAGCACGAGGATGCGGTGGTGGCAATGGAACACAAGTGTGGCTGGGACAAGCTGCTGTGTGCTGACACATACCACCATGCCGTGGGTCTGCTGGCCAAGTGAGATCCCCCTTCTCCCCGCTGCCTCTGACATTTGTGCTCTGTGCCTGGGGTGCCCCACACAGTCCCTGGGGCCATGGGCCAGAGGGCCTTGTCACCGAGGCACAGCCAAGCAGACTGGAAAAGGCTGGGAGAGGAGGGTGCCCACAAGGCGCCACCTCCCAAATAGCCCAGGGGCCCTTGCAGGATGCTGGGGAAAGACCAGACCTCTGTGAGTCAGTCCTGGGAGAGGTTTGTCCCCCTGGCCCACAGTCTTGGTTACTTTGTCTCCTGCCAGGGAGATGTCCTGTGTCTCCATCCCCTTGTGCTCCCGGATCGCTCGCTACCTGCTCCGGCTGCTCAGCGCACAGGAGCCACGCTGGGAGCTGCCCGCCTTGGCGTTCTTTGTGGAGGTGAGCCTGAGGTCCAGCGCTGCCTCGCTCAGCTGCCTCCCGGCTCTCTGCCCTCTCGTAGCTGCAGCTGCCTGGGACGGAGCCCGCGCCCTGTGCTGCTGCCTGGACTCAGCCCTGTACGGTTCTGGGCTCCTGCTGGCCGGTCCCCTGTCACTGCCCTGTGCCTTTCAGGTCCTCAAGTGCCTGGACATGAGTGAACGCGGTGCTGACAGAGTCCTGCAAGTCTTGTCAAGGCACCTGCGGAGCGGGTGCAGGGAGAAGCGTCACCTGGTGCTCAGGGCCCTTCTGGATCTCATCAATGATCCCTTGATGGTGAGAAGGGGGCAGGGGCTGAGGCTGTGCTTGGGAATGCAGTCGCTTGGGCTTGGCTGGGCTTTGGGGACTGGGCCAGCTGCTCCCAGCTCTCCTGCCTCCTGCTTCAGCTGCCCAAGTGCTTCGGAACAGCCCTTTGGCCTCTAGGCCGTGCGGCAGCAGGATGGCCTTTCACAAACTTGTGTTCCGCACAGAGCAAAAAAATGTGGAGCCTGACTGAAGGTCTTGTGGAGCTCCTGTGGGACGCAGATGGAGAGATAGTTAGCATGACAGCCACGCTCCTCAACTTTATCATCTTGGACAAGGACATGCTGATACCCAGCCCCATCGCACTGCAGCTGGTTGAGGCGCTCCTGCCACTCCTTGACCACGTAAGGCTCCCTGCCCCCAGCCATGGCCACTGGCTGCTGCCCGGACACTTTGTGCCCTGCAGTTTTGCAGGCACCATGCTGAGCCCCATACAGCCAATGCTGAGGTCTTTTTCCTTCCCTTCATACAGGACAATGGCCAGGTGAAGCTGCTCTCCATAGTACTCCTTGGAACACTGGTGACTCATCCACAGGAAAAGGAAAAAGAGGCCCTGATGACACATGTGCACCAGAGCCTGCTGCCACTCTTCTTCCACTGCCATGATGAGAATCAGCGAGTGGCACAGGTGAGGACTCCTGTGCTGCTGCTGTTTCCCCGGGAGGGGCTGGGCTGGCCCTGCCCTGGCGCCTGGCGGGCTGCAGCCTCCTCCAGGCCCTGGCACAGGGACACAGGTCCTGCGCCCTGGGCTCTGGGGCCATCTCTGCATCTCTGCTGCTCTCCAGGCTTCGCAGGAAACACTGCTTGGTGCGGCCGAGTTCCTGAAGAGGAGTGAACTTCAAAAACTGGTGAAGAGCAAGAAGCTATGGAAGTTCACCGAGTGGCTGGTAAGGAGGGCCGGGAAGCCACAGCCCCAGCCTGGAGCAGCCCCTGAGCACGGTGCTCGGTGTGCGGGCTGGCAGCTGTGCCCCTGCCCGCTGCTGCAGCCCGAGGCCGCGCGGGCTCTGCTCCAGGCTCCTGCGGCCCGTGCCGGGTGCCCATGGAGCCCCGGCCCGGGGGGCTGCGGGGCGGCACCGCGACTCCCCGGGCAGCAGCCGGCCCTCTGCCCCTCCAGAGCCCGGCGCCGGCGGCTGCTGGCCGCGCCTCAGGGCTGTGCGGGCAGGGGAGGCCGAGGCTGGCATGGGGAGCGCCCGGCCCAGGGGCTGAGCCCGCGCCAACCCTTCCCTGCTGCCGCTCTCTGCAGCTGGCAGAGGACAGGAGCAGAGTGGCCGAGCACCTGCGCCGGGCCCTGCCCTACCTGCGGAACCTCCAGGAGCCCCTGCGAGAGGCGGCCGTCAGGTTCATGGGTGAGCCACGAGCCCGGGCTCCCTCCCCGCCCCGCCGCAGCTCGGCCCCAGCCCCGGCTGCTGCCCCGGCAGCGCCACCCGGGCCGGTGCCGCAGAGCCCCGCCTGCCCTGGGCGCTGCTGCCGCCCTCTCCAGCCGTGCCCTGGGGCGGCAGCGAGCGGCGAGGGCCCGGCCCGAGCCCTGCCAGGCCAGGAGGCCATGTGGGCACAGGGCTGGCGGCGCCGCTGGCAGGGAGCTGTGCCCTGGGCTGACAGGCTCTGTGTTCCCAGGGACGGCCGGGCGGCACCTGAGGGGGAGGAATGAAGAGCTCCAGCTCATCTCTGAGGGTGAGCGAGGGCAGCGGGCTGCCAGCGGGGGCTGCCGGGGGAGCTGCGAGCCCTGCCCCGGCTGCGGAGGGCTCTGCTCCCTGTGCGGACCAGGGCCGGCGTGGGCAGAGCACACAGAGCTTTCAGGACACCTGGGGGATTCGTGGCCAGCAGCTTCGGGCTGATCCGGCTGGTCCCTGGTCCCTGCTGGCCATGGCCAGAGCCGGCTGGGATGGCCCTGGCACAGAGTCCCCTCGGGTCCCCTCAGATGTGGGAACTGACCATGGCTCTGTTCCTCTCTCTTTCAGCCCTTGAAGGAATGGCAAATGACATCAGTGTCGCCGTCGGAAGTCTGGCAGTTCAAACATTGTACGTCCTCCAGGCAGTAGAGCGAGCTCGATATTCCATCATCGACAACCTGCATGATCGGCTCTGCAGGGCATGGCGGAGATGGCCTCGTCTGTGGGGGCTCGGCTGGCTGCGCTGCTGGAGCTCTGCAGAGAGCTGATCCCTGAGGCTCTGTCTACTGGGGCCACCTGAGCCCGCAGGAATGCTTCATTTATTCAAGATTGTTCTTTCCTTCTTTTTGTTTTTCTTTAGCATATAAATATAGGATGTGTTGTAATAGACAGACTGCCAGGATCTTTCTTTTGCTGCCCAGGTTCTGCAGGGTCTAGGGGAAGAGGGAGAAAAGGGTTCCTGGGCTCAGCAAGCTGCCCAGGTATTCAGGGTTGCAGGGAAAATGGCCAGAAGCCCCTTGGCCTTTGGTGGCTCTGCTGAAGCCTTTGTGCTGCCCACAGAGCAGATGGGCAGGGGCTGGAGCTGTGGGGATCTCTGTGAGAGTGGTGCCTGGAGATGGCCACAAGCCCTGTCCCAGGCAGGAAGCGCCATCCGTGTCCTCCTGCCCGTGTGTTGCTGGCTGGATTGCTGAGGGCTCCCAGGTGCCTCTTGGTGGGGCTCCTCTGGAGTTCCTGTGGGGCTGTGGCGCTGCTGCCGGGCAGGCTGGCCGGGCTGGGGAGACCCTGAGGGGACGGGACCACGAAGGGATGAGGGGCTGCGGAAGCCCTGACAGGACGAGGCAGTGGGAAGGCACAGGGGGGACATGTGAGGAAGTGGGTAACATTGGCTCAGGGAGGAAAGTGGGTTGGAGCCAAAGAGACCACTCACCCCGATGTTGGTGTGGCAAACAGAGCACGTTTATTCCCGAACCCTTCCTTCCAAAGGGCCTTTGAAATACCCAGTCTGGATGCTTTCACTGAAATAAATGGGCCAGGAGACCTGCTCCTTTTTAAGGCCTTTATTAATAGTGACCAGCTCTGGGTGGGGGCCCGTGGGGTCGTGCACACCACCGCTGCTCCCACTTGGCGACGCTGAGGAGGAGGAGATCGGGTCTGCTAGGCAGCAGAACCGGGGATTCCGTCCTCTTGGGCGTGCCCAGGAAGGCAATTTGCGGCTCATTGCCTGGGGTCCTGATTCCGCAGTCGCACTGTTTACATTAGGGCGGTGTTCTGGTTTGAAAGTAAAACCAGTGAGAGACTCTAAGTCAGAAATACAAATTATTGGGAAAAGGGGAAAAGGACAAAAATACATGCAATAATACAAAGGGAAAGGCTACTGACAAAGTCAGAATACAACCTGGCCAGCGTGCTGGTAGCAGTTCGAATTGGAGCAGCTGCAGTCCTCTTGGGATGGCAGATGTAGTTGCTGTGTTTTCTCAGAGAACCTGTGAAAAGGCTCTCCTCTGTCTAGAAATCTCCACTTTTATCCAGGTGGGAATGCCTAGCTCCTCCCCTTGAGCAGAGCATCTCACAATGGGTTATTATGAGTCACAAGGTGTGTCCTTAATTACCTCCTCCTCCTGGACAGTGTTATTTCTGAGTCATGTGGCCAGGCATTGATGGGGCCATTAACAGCAGATAAGGAAAACTGCCCCAAGGCAACTCCTACTCAGATGCTAATTGGAAAATGTTTTTTTTTAAAATCTTGGACAGGTGGCATGTCAGCGGCTACTCCACGGGTCTGGAAATGTCCGGGACCTCTTGACAATTGTCCGATCCAGTCCATGGCCCCGAATTTGGTGTGGCTCATTGTCCTTGGGGCTCTTTTGGGGATTTTGCGCTCGGTTCGCGATTTGCATATTACCAGAGACGGCGCAGCCGCCATTTTGGGGAGCAGCGGCGGTAAAATCCCAGCGGTCACAAAGTGAAGGGCAAGCGGGGCAAGGGGGAATCAAAACAAGGGTGCACATAAGTCGATTTTAACGGGGTTTGAACAGTTAAGAGCATTTTAATTAACATTTTCAATATAAAACTGAATTTATTCATAACAGTCTGATCTCTGTGCCCCTTCAGATCCTGGCCTGAGCAATGCCTGCAGCCTTGGGAGAGATGTGATGGGCCAGGCCCCTCTCAGTCAAACCAGGGCTGGTACATTCACCCCGTACAAGCCAGCCTGCACGGTGACACACGGCAACAGAGTGCGAGGCACAGCTCCAGGAGCTCCCTGTGAACCTCAGCTCTGGGACCACTGTCTGCCCCAAGCTTCAGGGGCTGCAGTGGGAGCCCGGCTGGGCTCTGCCCTGGGACCATCCTGCAGGGACAGTTGCAAACCGCCTGCAGCTTTGGGAATGGCATTAGTGCCTATGGTGGGGGGGAAAGCTGCAAGTCCTTGACTGCTGTCTTGTGTTTCTGAGAAGAGGAAGGACATCTCGGAACTGGGGATGCTGTATTTGAGGTCAAGCGGGCAACTTTGTGGTGCGGGAGCTGCGTGGGCCTAAAGGACCCAGGGGTGCCGGTCAAGAGCAGCTGAAGTTGGGCCAGTGCCTGCCCAGGTGGCCAAGAAGGCCAAGGATGCCCTGGCCTGTGTCAGCAGCAGTGGGGCTGCAGGAGCAGGGCAGTGACCATCCCCCTGGGCTGGGCAGCTCTGCGGCCATAGCTGGGAGTGCTGTGTCCACTTGTGGGCCCCTCTGAAGCAGAAAGTCCTTGAGGGGCTGGAGCATGTGCAGAGAAGGACACGGGAGCTGGGGAAGGCTGTGGAGTGCAAGGCCAAGGAGGAGGTGCTGAGGAAGCTTTAGCCTGGAAAACGGGAGGCTCATGAGGGACCTTCAGATCCACAGATCCGTACATGACAGTGCTCACCACAAGGGCTGTTTCCCTGCCAAACATGTGTCACTTCATCCAAGTGCTTTAGCCACCTGAGGAGGGGACACTTCCAACTTGTAGTTTGTTGGTTTGCTAGGAGGAGAAGCCCCGCCCATTTTCTCTCTTTCCAGCAAGTAAAGAGTCTCCTGCACAACCTTTCCTGCCCTTTTCATGCACTGCATGGGATTCTGATCCAGTTTGAGTTTTCCTTTTCTGCCACAGCAGTAACAAAGTCTGTGCTGGCTATCTCCTGCTTTTCCATTTCAAAGCTTTCAAAAGCTAAAAGCCGCATTGTGCAGAGGCACCGTTGCTTGCTGATGGCAGCCAGGGAGGACTATCAAATTCATAGAGTTCATCAAATAGAGTTCTGTTGAGTTAGCCCATTTTAATCTGGTCGGAGAGACTTAGAGTCCCATCGCTAACAAAGTCGCTGATTTCTCCTTGGAAGTGGTGTTTGTGGATGCGAGGAGGAACGAGGTCATAAATGAGAGGTAACGGCCTGTCCCTCATGCTTCTCTCTTGCCACAGATGGCAGAAGGAACAGCGGTTTCTGCCCCAGCTCCCTCTGCTCCTGGAGAAGAGGCCAAAGAGGGGCAAAATGAGCAAGACGACCACAAGCCGACAGCTGTGGCAGCAGCAGAGCCAGATGGTACGTGCTGTGTACGTCTGGTTATTTCTTTTCTGAGGGTCGGTGTATTGAGTGCAGCTGTCAGCAGAGCTGTACCCAATGCTCCTCCTGAGTTTGGTGTCACAGGGCCATTAAGGACTCCCCAGAGGAAGTGCTGTGCTCCGAGGCAGCGAGAGCGCTCTGGGTGTTCCTGCTGCCTCTGGAGGCAGCTTGGACTGGCTTGGCTTTGCCTGAGATTTCCTCTCTGCTAAAGGCTGAAGCAGGGATTTTTCTTGGATCAGCAGAAGGCTGTGACCTAGCAAATCATCTAGGCAAGTCCTGCATGCTAGTGGCAAACCTGAAGAGATTTTTTAGCTTCCTTAATTCCCATTAGAATCCTGACTTCCAACCAGTCATCAGAGCAAAAAAAATCTTCACAGAAATTTACTGGTTTTGGAGTTTTGTCTTTTTGGTTGGGGATTTTTTTGGGGGTCAGGGCAGGGGGAGGTGTGGATGTGTGTGGTTTTGTTTTGGTTTTGTGGGGTTGGTTTTGGTTTTGTGCTTTTTGTGGGGTTTTTGGTTTTGTTTGTTTGTGGGTGGTTTTTTTGGTGGAATTGCTTTTTCTCCATCCTGAAGGAGCTCTTCTGCCCCACATGTCTTACTGATGTCATTTTTATGACATTTTTATGTTGCTACTACTACTACATCTACAGTTTATTTTTTAATGAGAATGCCATATTTTTGTCAATAAGAACTACTTTGAAAGAGCTTTGGTTTCAAGGACGAAGAGAGAGCAGGAGGTGTTTTCCATGTGTCCCCAAAGGAAAACCAGCTACTTTTATAACAATCAGTATTTCATATCCTAGTTTTATACTTCTAAAGATGTGTCCAAGAGACACATCGAAGTGGCATGAATAGAAAAAACTGTACTGCAGGCATTTCTCAGGAGACAGCCTCCAGCCCAGCCATGGTATATTCCTCAGATCCATGGCACTTTTTCATACCTGATTTCCACTCTTTCCCATGACTGTTAGAATCCTACCCATTGGCCCAAGCCCTGCTCACATCCGTCTCTAGGAAAACACATCAAGTCCTCTGGGATTCTGCAGCACAGCCCAATGAATCTGCTTCTTGCCTATAGCAGCTGCCAGTGCTGAGCTCTCAGATAAGACCTGGTGGGGCTGAGAGCAGAGCCCAGTGGATTCTGTGTCTGCCATCCCCTATTGGGACAAAAAGGGCATTGATCTGCACTTCGGTGAGTCTGATCTCAAAGCCCATCCTGTTGTGTCCTGAATGGCGGCAACAGTTTGTACGGGGCTCAGGCTGCCTGTGGCTTCTTCCCATTGCTTGTCAGTGCTCATGCTTGAGCTTTGCCAGCCTGGCTGTGGTAGCTGCCCTGTCCCTGAGGGTTGGTGGGACTGCAGGGGCTGGAGCCTTCCTTGGCCCCAAGAGGGGTGTCTGTGAGCTCAGCCTGCTCATAAAGGGTGAGGGTCCTGATGCTGAAGGCCCCGTTGGAATTGGTTAAAGCATGAGCTGCTCTGGTTTACACATGGAAAAGCATTGTTTTGGCTGAAAGGTGGAGAAGATGTGCTCCTCTCCTGGGAGTGCATACCCCTGTGCTTTGTTTCCTGTCAAGAGAACTCTTCCAAGGACTGTACAAAATCAGTCTCTGTGCCAGCCATCTGCACTGCAGGGCTGCCTGTCTTGTTGCTGTTGTTGTTGCTGTTGTTGTTAACCAGCTGACCACCCCCAGACACTGCGGCTGCCTTTTCTATCTCCTGGAAGCTGGGATCTCTGCTTTAAAGTGAGCATCTTGCATTTTGTTTCCCTCAGGGAAAATGGTGAATGTGGAAAATCCCAAGATGAAATACACTGAACTGGATATATTGGCAAGGGGTGAGTCCAGCCACAGTTACTTCTACAAAACCATGGGCCAGGTGTTTTGCTGGTGTATCAGGTGTTTCACTGGAATATCTGTCCAGCGTGAAGTCAGGCCAGCTGCAAACGTGTTCAGATACTGGAGATAGATTGTCCAATGTATTCAGTACTGCTCAGAATTTGAGAGTGCGCTCAGAAAGCATTGTCAGAGACATCTCCATGCTGCCGAGGTCTTGCCTGCATCAAGGAACAGGACCTGGAAGATCTCCTTGTCTCTCAAGTGTGGGACAGCTCTGTGTTAACTTCTTTAGCATTTTTGTATGTCTCAAAATCACACTGCCATACTAATGAAAAAAGAAGAATCTTACTTGATTGAAAGAGCAAGCTACCCCCATCAAAGCTGTGAAATAACAGTTCTCAGGAACATTTCTTTCCCGTGGTTTGTGGAAGGAAATACTCCATGGTGAGGATAGGAATCACACAGTTTAGAAACTGAAACCCAAGATGAAAGAATAAATTCCATTTAGGAGCTGAGGCAGTAAACCCCAATGCTTCAGCAACTGGCCCAGGCACTGCCCATGCATTTGAGAGGAAAATGCATCATCTGCCTTCTGACAGAGCCCTCCTGCATCCTGCAAGTTTTAGGCATTTACAGCAGAGATCTCCTGTGTGGGCTGGCTTTCACTCTAAGAAATAAACAGCTTCTCCTTTCTCTGCTTCTCTTTTGTTTCTAGGACTTTTGGACATGTGGTTAGAGCACTCAACAAAGCCACAGGAGGAGAGGTAAATGTCAACAGCCCCCACAGACTCTGATGCACTCGAGGGGCTTTCCCCTCTGGTGTGAGCAGCTGTGGCCAGAGCTTTGGGTAGAGCTGTGCTGAAAAGGCACAAGAAGCACAGACTGGTGCCAGCCTGCAAAATACATTTGGGACAGTCTTTGTCCTTCTCAGCTGCCAAAAAGAAGGCCCAAAGGGCAGCAGTTCATTTTGGAGAAGGATGTGCTCACTCGCTCTCAATGGCTAAAACAAAGGTGGTTCCTTAGAGAATCTCACTGCTCTTTGGGGCTACAGCTTCAGAGTCCTGAATTCGCATCTCTGCCTGCCAGCAAATGCATCTGAAAGTTACTGGTAGTTCCTTAGCCACCTGCAGTGCTGCACTTGGGAACTGCACATTGGGAGAGATCTGCAAGGCGTCCCTAAAAGCCATAGCCCAAGATGTATCCACAGAGGATTAAGGCATGGATTACTTCTTCTGAATCCCATACAAAGCAGCAGGGAGTGTGCTCAGAGGTTTGTGAGTGATAGCTGAGACACCACTGTTAGCAAGTGGACAAGGCAAAACCCCAGTGGCCCCGTGTCCTGTAACTGGCCCCAAGGGAGCGGAGCCATGGGCTGTTGCAATGTCAGTTCCAGTTACTGCAGTGCCTAATCCTGAGGCAGTTTGGCACAGCTCAGCTGTGTCATTGCAAAATCACTCGCTCCATGTGCCTTGTGGTCTCGTGCCACCAACTTCTCAAGTTACTGATTTTCAGTGTCATTTTAGGTGGCCATAAAGAAAATAAGACTTAAAGGATTGAAGAGGAAGCAAGTAACCGTTCATGAAATCAGTATCATGAAGAGGCATAGGAGCCCCTGTGTTGTGAATTATTTAGACAGGTGAGTGGTCATGGTTTTATCCCATGAATTTGTGTTTACATACAGCAAACATGAGAGGTTAAAAACCCACTTTGGTCACCTTTAGAAAGTAGAGCTGTTAATTATTATGTATTAATATTTCTCTATCATCTCCAATGGATGAGAAGAGAGTGCATCTTGTCTGCATGAGTCTTCCCTGGCACGCATAGTTTGAAAATTATTCAGAAATTATTCAAAACCTGGGTCAGCTCTGTCTTACTAAATTAATACCCTCTAAGTTCACTGCCTCCACATATTTTTGGGATTAATTTTTAAAAGTTTCTTAAATGCCGATGAACCATCCTAAAGTGGATTTCCCTTGGATTGTTGCCCCTCTTTTCCATTGCTATGCATGCCAGGAACACTAGGTGCTTATTTCCAGAAACACCATGCATGACAGGCTTTTTATCTGGGCTGTTCCTAAACCACGCTTTTCGCTTACTGGCCATCTAGGACATCTCCTTTTTCACAGCTGTTCTTTTCTCCTTGAGACTGCACAGATTGCAAACAACACACGCCGAGAGGGAATGTCTATTGCTTTGATTCTGCCTTTGTCTCCAAGGGACGTGAAAACAAGAATCAAGCCCTGTCTTTTCCAAACAGCAATGTAGCCATGTATGTTCATCCCCATGCCCTTGTTTCCTTCTTTCAGCTACCTTCTGGGTGAGGAACTCTGGCTGGTCATGGAGTACATGGACGGAGGCACTCTGAGCAATGTCATCAGCAAGACCTGCCTGTGTGAAGGTGACATAGCATCCATCAGTCAGGAGGTCAGCAATCCCACCTGTGCTTCCAAGGGTTTGGGAAACAGGGGCTCAGAAGAGGAGAGGTTTCATGTATAAAGCTTTGCTTCTGCATTGTTAGTATGCTATGGGCAAGTAAAAGCATCTCCAGAGAAATGCCTGCCAGTGCCCTTGCACTCACTGTACTCTGTTCTTGTACTCTTATTTCCGGCTGTTGTATTCTCACTCTGCCTCTTGTATTTGCTGTTCTCCATCTTGCCTCCTTTAACTTTTGCCTCTCTTCACTTCATTCCTTGTTTGTAAAAGCAAAGCTGCTGGTAGCAGGATTTAAAATGAACAGCAAAGAAAAAAGGAGAGACTCATTTCTCTCAGTCCTCAGCTAAAAAGGACAGCAGTGCAGCCAAAATGCTCTTTGCTTCTGAGCACATCCCCTGCAGCAGCAGCAGTCATCCTGGCTGCTTTGCAGGGACAGTGTACGACAGCAGCAGGTGCTGTTGCTCTTTCAAAAACTGACATGCCTTTCCTTAGAAAGGTCCTGCTCTGCAAGTGTTGGAGCAGCAACTCTTCCTCTCAATGGCCCTGCGTTCTGCCATTGCTCGCCATTCCCCTGCAGAGAGCATCTTTTAGATTCTTTGTTTCTTTTCTTGTGCGATGAAATCACACCGCTAATTTTTGCCCTCCTGTTTGTGTTTTCTCTCTCAGTGCCTGCAAGGACTGGATTTTCTTCACTCAAACCACGGCACCCACCGAGATGTGCAGAGCAGCAACATCCTTTTCGGAACCGAGGGCTCTGTCAAGCTGGGTCAGTATATCCTTGGTCAGGTGCAGCGTTCAGGGATGTGGGGATGTGGGGTGAGGGGCTGCTTTGAGTGACTGCCAGCTCCCCAAAAATGGTGCTGGTGGCAGTGCAGGGACCCCCGCTCTGAGCTGATGACACGGTTGCAACGTGCACAGAGGTATGACAAGGAACAAGTAGCCACGAGTGGCATTGCTCTGTGTGTGTCCCTTCCAGAGGGAGGGAGTTACAAGTCTAAAGCTTCCAAAGAGCAAAAGCCACTGCTGAAGGCAGTGTAAAAAATGTGGGGATTTTTTAAGTCGCCAATACCATATTTCCTTGGCTAAAGTCCTGAAGAAACAGAGCAGGGACAGTTGTCCAGGACATTCCAACAGCATGTTCTCAAACTTCTACTGGGGAATTCTTTTGCTCGATTTCCTAATTGCACAGAATTAAAATAAAACCAGTATTTTGCTTTCCCCTCAGCTGATTTTGGCATCTCTGTTGAGCTCGGCCCTGAGGAGAAGAGACTGCCCTCGGTAGCTGGGACTCCTTGGTGGATGGCGCCTGAAGTGGTGATGCGTAAACTATGTGGCCCCAAAGTGGACATATGGTCTTTTGGAATTGTGGGAATTGAAATGGTAGAACAAAAATTTCCTTACTGGAACCAAAGTCCTGCCACGGTAAGGAGCAAATACAGATCCCGCTTCTCTTTCTCACCTGCCCCGTGTTCTGCGTGACATTGGACAAGATCCCATTGCCATCTGCTGAAACTACTTCCACCTAAAAACGTCCCTGCAACACATCAGCATCTGCTGCAGTTTTGGCTGTATCAGTGTGGAACTCAAGCCTCACCATATGCAAACAAACCCCATTCTCAGGCAACACTTTCCTTTGGGTTATAAGTGGTTCCAGTTCTTTTGTCTGTGTAAATGACCCCAATAACAGGAAACAAGCATCTTAGAACTGGTGTTATCCTTCCAGAAATGAAGGAAAGAAACCCAAACCCAGCAAAGTTTCTAAAACAGTGGTTTCTAGAGAGGAATTTAACCCCCTTTGCAGTTTCTGCTACTGGGAAACCTGCCTGAAACCTGGGCATTAGACTTCAAGGCCACAGAGTCTCTTCTGCTTCTTGTGCAGTGTTGCTGAAACACTCAGTGACTGTGTTTCTCTCATAGCCCAAGCCACGTTCTCCACGTCACCAAGCCAGAGCCTGGTGAGAGGGAGAGCCTGCCAAAACCTCCTGTTTGTTTCCTGGCATTTTCTGGGATGGGCCTACCACTCATTGACTTGAGTAGGCAAATGAGCAGAGGGTGTCCATTGGGATGGCATTTCTCCTTTTTCTGAGCAGGAAAAGTTTTGCTTTTGCTGCATAAGGGAAGCTGAAATTTTAAGACTGCTGAGAGACAGAGCTGCAGGTGGCTCCTTTGTGCCCAAACAGGCATTTTCATCCCAATATATTTGTGCATGCAACTTAATGTGTCTGTGTTGAATATGAGATTGTAAATGTTTGTTTCTTTACCTGGGGATTAACTGATGGATTTCCTTTCTTTTCTTCCAATTACCATTGTTTTCAAGAACAGGACAAAAAACTTGATGAGTCTTGTTCTATGGCAACTGTGCTTAAGGAATCAACAAGCCCTGCAGAGATGCCTTTCATGTACTAATCCTTGGAATTAGTTAGTATAGCAAAGTCCCCCTTCCAAAAAGGCTGTCAAGCTGGTGTGAATCCTCAGAGAAGGAAATGTGCTTTTCCTGATGTAGCTCCCACTAACTAGGTCAGTCAATGAAATCGGCTGCCAAGGCAAGATTGGCAGGATGTTGGCAAAGCTGTGGCTGCATCAGAGTTTGGGTTTTTTGTTGGTAAAGTCATCCCTGGGTCTCTGCCAGGGCAGAAACTGCCACTGCAGAATGGAGGTTAAACAATGGGCTCTGGGAGAGTAGTTACAGATGGGAAAGAAGCAGGTGGAGCCTCGTGTTCCCTTTTTCTCCAGACTAAACGCCTGATAGCCACAGCAGGGACGTCACAGCTGCGGCAGCCCAAGCTCCTCTCGGCTTGGCTGCGTGACTTCCTGAGCTGCTGCCTGCAGAGAGACGAGGAGCGGCGCTGGTCTGCCAAAGAGCTCCTGCAGGTAAAATGCCAAGGGGCTGCAGGTGAAAGAGTGTCCGAGGGATGGGCTCCTCCTCCACTGAGGTCTGAGGCATCAGATGAGCCCCCTTCCTCCTCACCTCCTCCACTCTTGGTGCTCTTCAAATGAAAATGCTGAGGAGTGCGGGCTGGGCTGGGCTGGCAGGGCTCTGTAAAGTCCTGTGGTACAAGTGTCTTGCAATGAGCAGGGACATCTTTAAAGAGATCAGGTTGCTCAGAGCCCTGTCCCACTGACCTGGAATGGTTCCAGGGATGGGGCACCTACAAGCTCTTGAGACAACCTGTGCCAGGGTGGCACCATGCTCTGACTAAACAAGGTCTTCCTTAGACCTACTCTGATTAGATCTCCTTTGTGTTTAAAACTATTCTCCCACATTCTATTGTAACTGGCCCTGTTAAAAATGGTGTCCCCCACTTTCTTCAAAGCAACTCTGAAGTCTTGGAAAGCGGCAAGAAAGTCTCCCTGGGGCCCGTTCTTCAGAAAACTGAATAACTCCACCTCTCTGCACATTTCCTGAGAGGACAGGTGCTCTGTTTTCTGACAGTTTCTGTTGCCCTGTTTTGGAACTTGGTGGTGTGTTCAGTTTTACCTAATGGCAAAAGAATTGAAGTAGAGCAATGCAGGGTACAGAGCCATGAAATGGTGGCGGAAGAACCCAAGGCTGCCAGTCCTGGCAGAGCAGTCTGGAGAGATTTGGCTGTGGGCAGGAGGGGCTGTGGGGCCTCACTGTGAGCCTCTGAGGGGCCCGGGTTTGTGCCTCCACCCCACCCTGAGAGGCTTCTGGCACACAAACAGGGACAGCTGAGAGGGACTTGACCGAGCCCCGTCTGCTGCCTGGCACGCTCAGGCAGAGGGGAACTGGTCCAGGCTGACTGCCAGGTTGTGTGGCAGAGAGGTGCGGGGACGCTGAGCTCCAGGACGGTTTGGATGGACAGAGACGAGTGATCTCTGAAAGCTGCTCTGAGAATATCAGGTTTATTAGGGATGGTGAAAGGTCCTGCATGGAGCTGCCAGACGCAGCACGTGGCAGGGCCTGAGGGGGAGGGAGAGGGGAGAGACAAGGGGTAGAGAGAGACAAGAAGATGCTCCAGGAGAGGGTGGAAGTTCCAAGAGGGAGGGAGTTCCAAGAGAAGAGGAGTTCCAAGAGAAGGGGAGTCCCAAGAGATGTGAAATTCCAAGAGGGCATCTGGCTCCTCGGAGACCGCTTACCAGGGGGCTTCAAGGTGGGCTGGAACAAGACTTGGGCCAATGGGGTCACAGAGACCTGATGCTTCAGGGGAGGGTTACAGGCGTGGGATGAGCCATACATTTTGGGAGGTGAGATAGAACAGTCTATTTGACTTTTGGTCCTATCTGTAGGCAAGGGCATTGTTCAACCCGTAGGGGGGATAGGTTTCATCCTGGCTGTACTATTGTAAATCTTTTTCCAGGCAATCATATTTATTCATCTTCCCCAACATCAAAATTTTAAAAGTGGCAATGGTTTAGATGATGTAATTGCTACTTCTCTAACTTCACTGGTGAAACTAACAGTCCATCAATTCTCTCTTTCTATAAAGAAGAATGTACAAAAATTTTTATTTACATGAACAGTGCATGAGAACTCTAGAAGAAAAATGTAAACATTAGGAAGCGGAGAAAACTTTTAAAATAAATTTAAAGCATATAAAAGAGCAGGGTGATATTACACAGCCTTCCTGTGATGTCACAAACACCTGTGATATCACACAGGCTCTTGTCATGTCACACAGACAGCTCTGTGATGTCATATTACCCCTGTGATGACACACAGCTCTCTGTGATGTCTCTCAGACATCTCAATGATGTCACTCGGACAGCTCAGTGATGTCACACTGACCCTGTGATGTCACACAGCTCTCTGTAATGTCACCTGGAAGGCTCTGTGATGTCACACAACCTCCTGCGATGTCACACAGATATCTGTGATGTCATATTGCCCCTATGATGTCACACAGCATTTTGTGATGTCACATGGACATCTCTGTGAAGTCACACAGCCCTTGTGATGTCACACAGCCCCTGTGATGTCACACAGACATTTCTGTGATGTCACACGGCCCCTCTGATGCCACACAGCACCTGTGATTTCACACATCCCCTGTGATATCACACAGCTCTCTGTGATGTCACACAGCCCCTGTGATGTCAAACTGTTGCACTAGGACACAAGTAACTCACATATTCATATTAAGATTAAAAGACTAAAAAGAAGTGGTTTTTAATTTTGATTTATGCAATACATGAAATTTTAAAAGCGGCAATGGATTGGAGGATGTAATTGCTACTTCTCTAACTTCACTGGTTAAACTAACAGTCCAGCAATTCTCTCTTCTTATAAGGAAGAATGATTCCATGGGGTCCAGCAGTGTCACAATAGACCCCAGGTTCCAGCAGGCTTTGCAGTGTCCTAATGGTCCCAATGATTCCATGAGCCCCTCCAGTGTCCCAGTGGTCTCTGTGGCTCTCCAGGCCACACAATGTCAGGTTATTCCTCTGTTCTGTGAGCCCTGTAGTGTCACAATGGACCGTTGGACGCTGGGGATTTGCTGTGTCACAATGCTCTCCTCTGGCTCCACAACGTCACAACAGATCACTGATGATGGGAGGACTCTCAGTGTCATACTGAAGCTGTGGTTCCATGTAGCCCTGCAATGTTACAGTGAACCCTTGGTTAAATGGGGTTCCACGATGTCACAACGACCCCTCAGTTCCATGAAGCCCCACAGTGTCACAATGGTCCCTTGGTTCCATGGTGCCCCACAGTGTCACAATGATCCCTTGGTTCCATGGTTCCTGTGCTGGTGCATTCCCCCCTCCCCTTCTCAGGCCGCCCTGCCAGATGAGAAATGCTCGCTGGCCTCGGCCTTGGCCAGCAGCCCCTGGGCTCAGCTCCTCTGGAGCTCAGCACAAACACGCTCTGCTCCAGGCACTGCTGCTGCCCAGCCCGCTCCTGGCTGCTTTAGGAGCAGCCCTGGGAACTGTTTGTGTTCCCTCGGTGGCACAACATCCCAGTTCTCACCCTGCCAAAGAAAGCTGCTGATGCCAAGTGCGGCCAGGATGAAACATGGCTGGGACTGCAGCCCCTCTCTTGGGGCCCTACAAACAGCGCTCCAAAAGGAGCCCTTGGAGCTCTCCTGGGCCAGCGACTCCCTCTGAGTGGGGCCTCTCCGAGCCGGGAACTCTCCCGTTTGCTGCACTCGGGGATCCCCAACAACGAGGGAGCCTGGGCCGATCCCCCCACTCCTCCAGGTTCAACCCTTCCCCGCTGGGGAGATGCCAAAGCATCCCCAGGGAGCATTGCCCTGCCCTCAGGGGAATTTCTCACAGGTGCCTTGCACTGACTCTCTGTGTCTGTGTGCACACAGGAGTGCCTGTACTGGGGAAATGTGGCAGAAATGCTGCTCCCTGAGGGGTCTGAGTGCCTTGGATAGCTGAGCCAGTCAGGCCCGTAAGTAAGGTCAAGTCAAGAGGTCTAAGTTAAGTGAAATGCTTCTAAGAGTTGTTATTTTGCTAAGTTGTTATGTTTTATATAAGTTATAAGCTGAGTTAAATATTTTTAAATGTTATTCCTCTGTTAGATTGCTAGGTTGTAGGTTATAAGTTAGGTTAAATACTGTTAAGCTCTTCTCTTTTGCTAAATTGTGACTGTGAAACTATCATTTAAAGTTAAGGTGTAAGTTAAGTCCTGTTAAGTTTGAACTCTGTTAAGCTTTTAGGCCATATTCCTTTTATCCTTGCCTTCACTGCCCTTTTATCACACACAGACACATACAGAGACAGTTCTCAGTACATTTCTGGTTTGATTGCCTGGATTTGGTTTGGTTTTGTTGTTCCTTTGCTTCCTTGGTGTTCCTGAAGTGTCCTGTCAGGAGCAGAGTGACTCTTGCCAAGGAACTTTGTGCTGCTGTCACTTAATATTAAATCTGGTTTTTGCTGGGGATTTTTTCAGCGCTCTCAAGCCCTCGTTGGTCACAGGGCGAAGGAGCCCTGGCCCAGGCTCTGGCCCTGGGGACACAGGGACAATGCCGGGGGGTCCCTGTCCCCCTGTCCCACCCCCACAGCCCCGGCCCCCGTCCCCGTGTCGGGCTCTGGGGTCGATCTCGTGGAACATCCTCTGGGGGAGGCTGCGGCGCCGGGGGTGGGGGTCCCGGGGGGACAGGGGACCCCGCTGTGCACGAGCAGCGTTGGACTTCTCTGGGGGAACTGGGGGGGGGAATGGGGCAGAGTGACCTCCCCAGTGACCTCACACAGCCCCTGTGATGTCACACAGCCCCAGTGATGTCACACAGCCCCTGTGACATCACACATCCCCTGTGATGTCAAACTGTTGCACTAAGACACAAAATAACTCGCACACTCATATTAACATTAAAAGAGTAAAAGGACGTAACTTTTTTTTTTATTTATATAATATATGAAATTTACAAAGTGGCAGTGGATTGGAGGACGAAATTGCTACTTCTCTAACTTGTTCTCTCTTCTTATAAAAAAAATGCACAACAATTATTATTTACATGAACAGTGCATGACAACTCTAGAAGAAATACGTAAATCTTCAGAGGCAACGAAAACTTAAAAGAAGTTTAAAGCATTTAAAACAGCAGGGTGATATTACACAGCCTTCCTGTGATGTCACATGAGCATTTCTGTGATGTCACACAACTTCCTGCGATGTCACACAGATCCCTGCAATGTCGCATGAACATCTCTGTGACATCACACGGACATCTCTGTGATATCACACAAATCTCTGTGATGTCGCACCGATATCTCTCTGATGTCACAATGCCTCCTGAGATGTCACACAGCCTCTGAGATGTCTCACAGCCCCTGTGATGTCCCACAGGCATTTATATGATATCACACAACCTCCTATGATGTCACCCAGGCATCTCTGTGATGTCATAATGACCCTGTGATGCCACACAGCTCTCTGTGATGTTGCACAGTCATTTCTGTGATGTCATTCTCTCTCTGTGATTTCACACACCCCTCTGTGATGTCAAACATACATCTCTGTGATTTCACACATCCCCTGTGATGTCACACTGCTTCCTGTGATGTCACACAGCCCCTGTGATGTCATAGAGCCAACTCTATGATGCCACCCTTTGATGCCATACAGGAGTGCTGTGATGTCACAGAAGACTCCATGATGTCACTGTCACCCTGGAATGTCACAGTCTGTTCTGTGATGTCACAGCCTGCTCTATGATGTTACACAGCCACCTGGTGATGTCACAACCCTGTCTCCCATGCCACAGAGCCACCCTCGATGATGGCAGAGCCTGGTCTATTGAATCACACCATATTCTGTGACATCACAGCCAGCTCTCTCATGTCACAATTGCCTCAGTGTCCTGGGTTGTAAGATAAGCTTGTATTCTATTTGCCATCTGTTGAAAGTTGGGCAAGTTTGTTATCTTTTCCAAGAACCGGTTTTGCTCCTAAGAGGTAATGGTTTGCTAATGGGCCATTGACTGATTCAATGCAGGGCTGGTAAATGCAACACCATCCCATTGTGAGGGGTCCCACCCAGAGGGGGAAGCCAAGCACTCTATTATTGTATAAAGGGGTGAAGAGAGCTTGACAGAGGAATGGTTGTACAACAGGGGACATGATACTGTAAAATTAATCCAAATAGGGAGGGCTACGTGACTGCTGCAAAGTTCGCATGGCCCTGAAGAGTAGATGGTGTGCAGAAAGCAGGATATTGAAACTGCTTGGTATGTAGAAATAGATAGAGAAGAACAAAGAAGTACTAAGCTGTTCTAACTGCAAGGCCAGCTGGACAGGCAAGTATCATTCACATATATACTTTTAAGATAATAGTACAAGTCTCATAGCAACCAATCATGAGCTTGGCTTTTGCAATATGTATGAGCTAATTAACAAACATATATAAACTGTGTAATCGGTCACAATAAACTGAGACTTGATGATCATGATATCATGAGTCTTGTCTCCCGCGGCACCCTCCAACAAAGGGGTAGCTTTTTGGGGAGACGAGGCAGCTCTCTCTGCGGGACTCCCAAAGAAGCAGCTCGCGCTCTCTCTTTGCGGGATTCCCAGAGAAGCAGCTCCCTCTCTCTCTTCACGGGATCTCGCAGCGAAGCAGCCGGAGCATGGTGAGGTGGCGGCAGCGGAGCTCGGAGGCAACCCCGGCACAGAGGAAGACCGGCCCCACTGCCACCAGATCTTCAGAGGAAAACTATACCCTTCTAAAGATCACCACTGCAGCTGCAGTTCATCAGCCACTGCAAGGGGAGCAATCGTCCCAGCAGGACTGCCACTGGCACCCCGAATCCTCAGGTTGTGGACTTTTTTCACTGGTTTTGTTTGTATCGATTGCATTTGCCTTTTTAAATTGTTGTCTAGTTTTCTCCTAGTAAAGAATTGTTACTCCTATTCCCATATTTTTGCCTGAGAGCCTTTTAATTTAAAACTCCTAGAAATTTGGAGGGAGGGGGTTTACCTTCTCCATTGCACAGGAGGCTTTAGCCCTCCTTCACAGACTCTTGTCTTGTCGAACCAAGACACTCAGTGATGTCACAAAACCCTCAAGAACTCAGTTACATTGAAACACTGAAGTTTCTTGTACTTTGAAAATATCTGTGTCATGGAAACAACTGAGACAGTGTCCCCAGGTACCAGTCAGAGAAGAACACTGGGGGCAGTGATGACAGCTGGGCACAAGCAAGGGAAAGGTGTCTCTGGTGCTGAGCAAACCTGGATGTGTTTCAGGAGTGCAAAGGGCCCAGGCCTGAGCCCCAGCCCCTGGCAAGGCAGATCCTGTCCCTCCCTCATTGCTCAGGGCTCTTCCTGGGATGGGCACTGGGGTGTGGGGATGTGCAGTGCCAAGGGCAGGACCATGGAGCGGCCCCTGCCAGGCTGCTGAGCAGGGACAAGCAGGCACTGAGGCCCCAGGGCTGCAAGGGTCACTTGTCCCCTCGTGGCTCAGGCCCAGGGCCAGCAGCCATGGCTGAAGGGCTGCACAGGTTGGCTCTGTCAGGGCCTTGCAGCTGCTGCACATCCCTGAGCCCTCTGCAGCCCAGGCTGTCCCACGGTGTCCCTGCCCTGCGCCTCTGTCCCTGCAGGCTGTCGTCATCCCCCTTCACATGAGTCTTTTCTTTCTCTGGCTGTTCTCTGCCATGTCAAAGGATCCTCCACCTCTGGAATCACCCTTCAGTCCCTCCCAGGGCTCTCCTCAGCTGTCCTCAGCCTCCACCCCACTGAGCACAGAGCTCCTGTGTCCTTCTAGAGTGGTCAAGTGCATGAAGCCAAGAGCACCTGGACAAGAGGGACAGTTCTTTTCTACAGGAAGGAAACCACAGAGCCCCAGGGTTTTGAAAGCACATGAGAAGCAGTCACCAGAGGCCAAGGCAGGCCAGACCTGTCTGTCCTTGCAGCTTTTGTCTGAAAGCAGCCTTTAGATATATGGGGAGCTGTTGCAGAATTTCTGAGAGAAAGAGGGCATGATTTATGTCTGGATTAAGAATTGAGCTACCCCTCAGACTAGGCCCCTGATAAGTGGCCTTGGTGGGGCCTAGGAGCCTTTGATGCAGTAGGAATTTAGTTGTGGCGCAGTTTAGAAATTATGTTAAAGTAACTACAACGTAATGAGCTATCTGAGTGTGAATTAGGGTAGAGTTGCAGTGTGAAAAGCCTGACCACCTTAAGGCAAAGGTAAACAATGTTAGCTTGCCAATGAGAGTGCCTTTGTAAACTGTAAACTGTATGGAAGTGTATATAAACCACCATCTTTTCACTAATAAAGGGAGAACGTAGCTTTAACCATATTGGTTCGACCAATGTTCGTCCTGTCCAGCTTTCCTGTCTTATGAGGACCCTGGCTTTGGGGAGTTTTGGGGGTGGAATTCCATTTCAGTCTTGGCTCCTGGAGTGGAATGACAGTTCTCCACAGGAAGGAAAGGGTGCAGTCCCAGTGTTTCAAAGGTTGATTAGAGGCAGCCCCAAGCAGGCCAGGGCCAGCCAGGCCTGTTGTCAGGTCCAAGGAAGGAATCCTTAGACAGACAGAATTTGGGAGGCCAAACCCCACTATTTTCTATTGGCATCTGGACGAGAAGGACAGTTCTGTTCCACAGTTCTGGAGTCTCTGTAAATGTTCAAACATTCCTTTGATCATCTCATGTGTCCCTTTCAACTCAGAATGTTCTGTGATTCTGGGATTACAATTCCTGTTCTGCTTCTCTCATCCCTCTGTTGTCTATAATCAAAAGAGGAAAAAAAAAAGCCTTGCAACAGTGTTAGAACAGTAAATAAAAACCAGACCTTTATTGGAAGCTTCCAGGCGTCCCAGTGGGGATGGGGCACACCCAGCCCCCAATTTCAATAAGGTAACAAGGTTCATTAATTAGAATATTTAACAGGAACATCCAATAGGAGATTCAGTTTCCCAACTTACTCATCCTGGGCTCTACCCATTGAAGTAGGTCCAAAGGCTTCTTTGCCCCACTTTTTGTTATGACTGCTCACATTCAAAAACTAAAATGTTCTTCTTGTGGGTCCTCTTAATAATAATAGTATGCAGTATTTCAGGAATGTATTTAGACAGTCAGCTTATTGTTCTAAAATCTAAGAGATAGGTAGGAAATATATTAGAATCAATTAAGGATTACAGGTTTATAAGTACATAATAGTATTTTAGTAGAATGAATTAAGACATTAATAGAGAAAAGTATGGATTACAGTTTTATAACTATATAACAGTAATTTACAGAACTACAAATATATTACAAATATATAAAAAGCAAAAAAATTTTTGTCACCACCCAAAATTTCCCATCCTCCTCCAAGCAGGAAATTGAAAACACTTCCAGCAAAGCTCCTGACCTTTACAGCAATCCCAGGCTTCCCTTCTTTGGGAAGTGCCCTCCGGAGCTGTGCCCAGGCTGGTCTGGAGCTGGGAGCAGCCCTGCCCCAGCCAGCCCCTCTCAGCAGCAGCACCTGCCCTGCTCAGGGTGGCTCCTTCCCCCCACAGCTCCTGGCCAGCGCTGGGAGCAGCTCCGGGGCCGGCTGAGAGCTGTCCCTGGCAGGCAGCAGAGTCCCTGGCCCAGCACAGCGCCCTGGGCTGCAGGACCCTGCTCTGCAGGACAGCCCTGGGCACCCCTGGCTGCTCTGCACAGGAGATGAGCAGAGAATGCACTCACAGGGTCTGTGGGCATTGGCATGTTCCAGCTTTAGGAGATCTCTCCAGGAGCTGCAGCTGCATTGTCCTGCAGCCAGAGGTTCCTGTGCCAAGGGCTGGCAGTGATTCTGCCCCAGGCATTTCTCAGCCCCTTCCCAGCCCTGACTAATTGAAGCTCTCTGTGCCTCTGTGCTGTGCCTGGGCTGGCTGCAGGCAGTGCCCCAGCCCTGCTGGGCTGGGAGAAGAGCTGCTCAGCAAGAGAAATGTGCTTTTGAAGCAGATAATTGGGGCCATGATTGCACAAACCTCTCTCAGAGTCTGTAGCAAAAGGGTAACACCAAGTACCTTAAAGAACTGAAGTACCTTGAAGCATTAATGAGCTCCACTGAGTGTTGTTCCTGACAAAGCCTCTCCAGGGACTAATTACAGCAGATAATTGGAGGCCATGATTGCACAAAGCTCTCAGAGACTCCAAGGCAAAAGCAAAAGCTAAAGTCCTTTCAAAAACCTGCAGTCCCTGGGAGCATGAAGGAGCCCCCAGGGCCATTCCTGACCAAGGCTCCCCAGGGACTCCTTCCAGCAGATCCTTGAGGCCACTGGGATGTGCGCCAGGGGGGATGCTGAGGGCAGGACCAGGGGCTGACAGTGCCCAGCCTGGCTGGGGCTGTGCCAGGAGGCCCCAGAGCCTCAGGACAAGGTGTCTCCTCACAGCCCTTGGTGGTACAGACCCTGCTGTGCCCCAGGGCACCAAGACTTGGCTTCTCTGTGTCCCCACCTGGCATCAGTGCCTCCAGTTCTCTGCTCTGCCTGGGGCCTGGGGCCACTTTCTCAGTCGTGTCCCTCAGTGGGACCCATTAAAAGTCAGAGAAACTTTGGAGCTGGATTCTGACTTGGAGTTCTGGAGAGGTTTCTGCAGCTCCCTCTCAGGGCCTGATGTTCAGGGCCTGAGCACAAAGCCCCAGAGGTTCAATAAAGTCCTTGTGCTGTGTCTGTGCTGCTGAGCTGGGCCGGGCTCCTGGCACAGAGGGTGATCCTGGTAACCAAGCAGAGCTTCAAAAGCACATTTCTCTTGCTGAGCAGCTCTTCTCCCAGCCCAGCAGGGCTGGGGCACTGCCTGCAGCCAGCCCAGGCACAGCACAGAGGCACAGAGAGCTTCAATCAGTCAGGGCTGGGAAGGGGCTGAGAAATGCCTGGGGCAGAATCACTGCCAGCCCTTGGCACAGGAACCTCTGGCTGCAGGACAATGCAGCTGCAGCTCCTGGAGAGATCTCCTAAAGCTGGAACATGCCAATGCCCACAGACCCTGTGAGTGCATTCTCTGCTCATCTCCTGTGCAGAGCAGCCAGGGGTGCCCAGGGCTGTCCTGCAGAGCAGGGTCCTGCAGCCCAGGGCGCTGTGCTGGGCCAGGGACTCTGCTGCCTGCCAGGGACAGCTCTCAGCCGGCCCTGGAGCTGCTCCCAGCGCTGGCCAGGAGCTGTGGGGGGAAGGAGCCACCCTGAGCAGGGCAGGTGCTGCTGCTGAGAGGGGCTGGCTGGGGCAGGGCTGCTCCCAGCTCCAGACCAGCCTGGGCACAGCTCCGGGGGACACTTCCCAAAGAAGGGAAGCCTGGGATTGCTGTAAAGGTCAGGAGCTTTGCTGGAAGTGTTTTCAATTTCCTGCTTGGAGCACGGGGTGAAAGATGTGGTTGCTGAGAAAAAGATTTTTGCTTTTCATATATTTTTCAGCTGACCATAGCTCTATAAATTACTGTTATATAGTTTTAAAATAATTATCCTTACTTAACTATTAAACCCTAATTGACTCTATTAAAATACTATTATATACTTATATAACTGTAATCTTTTACTCTAGTACATTTCCTTACCTTTATCTTTGATTTTAGAACAATAAACTGTCTAAATACCTTCCTGAAATACTGTATAGTCTTATTATCAGGAAGAGGACATACAAGGTGAACATTTTGGTTTTTGACCAGAATGTGACCAGTCCTAAAAAAAACATGCAAAAAGCCTTTGTGCATACACCAAGGGGCTGACCCAAGTTTATGTAACTGGTGCAGCTGAATCTCATATTGGATATTCCTGTTAAATAATCTATTTAATTAACCTTAATTAATTGTTGAAATCAGAGGTTGGTGTGCCCCATACCCACTGGGACACCAGGAAGCTTCCAATAAAGGTCTCGTTTTTGCTTTACTGTTCTAACACTGTTGCAAGGATTCTTTTTTCTCTTTTGATTATAGACAACAGGGGGATGAGAGAAGCAGAACAGGAATTGTAATCCCAGAATGACAGAACATTCTGAGTTGAAAGGGACACACAGGATCATCAAAGGAATGTTTGAACATTTACAGAGACTCCAGAACTGTGACTTTGGGTGGTCAGTGTCTCTGCTGGGAGCCTCCCAAAGGGCCTTCAGCCACTCCTCAGCCCTGGGCAGCAGCAGCATCACCTCTGCAGGGCCCAGCAGGGCTCTCCTGAGCTGCCCTTGCCCAGCTGCACACAGAGCCTGCCCCAGCCAGGGCCCTGCACACAGGCAGGTTTCTGTAGGGCCGGGCCGAGGGCACACAGGGTGGGATGGGCTCTGTGAGCGCTGCCAGGGACAAGGCACCTCTCAGGAGGGGATGTCCAGGCCCAGGGAGATGCTCAGGGAAGCAGAGGGGGCTGAGCACAGCAGTGCTGGGGGAACAAGCCCATTCAGCCCCTCACCTTCCCTCGGCCACAGGGAATCCTTTTCCCCTCACAGCTCTCAGTGGCAAACTCTGAGTGCAGCAGGAATGCTGGGGATTTCTGACCTCAGAGAGCCAGGAATGATGTTTGAGTAAGAAAACAATTCCTAAAACCAACTCCTGCAATCTGTTTCCTTTAGAAATGTGAGTGCAGATGGTACCAAGCCTTTCTGCATTGGGAGTGATTCCCCTGAAAACTCCTGAATATCCAGACTTGTTCCTCTGCAACATGGCCACAAACCCAGGGCAGCAGGGCAGGGATGGCTCCTCGAGAGCCGCCACACACAGCCCTGGCTGCTCCTGGCACACTCAGCCAGCACAACTGGAGCTCAGGCAGGGACCTGGGTGAAGCTTTTCCCAGAGCAGGAACAAAGGTGGGTGAGTCGCAGCAGGACAGTCTGCAGGGAATGGCCAAGGTTTGGCTCCAAGCAGCCTCTCCTAACTTGTCCCTGTCCTTTCTCCATGAACAGGTGCCCATGTGCAGCCACAGCAAATGTCCAACAGCAGCTCCATCAGCCCCTTCCTCCTTCTGGCACTGGCAGACACGCGGCAGCTGCAGCTCCTGCACTTCTGCCTCTTCCTGGGCATCTCCCTGGCTGCCCTCCTGGGCCCCGGCCTCATCATCAGCGCCGTAGCCTGCGGCCACCACCTGCACACGCCCATGTTCTTCTTCCTGCTCAACCTGGCCCTCAGCCACCTGGGCTCCATCTGCACCACTGTCCCCAAAGCCCTGCACAATTCCCTCTGGGACACCAGGAACATCTCCTACACGGGATGTGCTGCTCAGCTTTTTTCTTTCTGTTCTTCCTTGGATCAGAGTTTTCCCTCCTGACCATCATGTGCTATGACCGCTACGTGTCCATCTGCAAACCCCTGCACTACGGGACCCTCCTGGGCAGCAGAGCTTGCACCCACATGGCAGCAGCTGCCTGGGCCAGTGCCTTTCTCAATGCTCTGATGCATACAGCCAATACATTTTCCCTGCCCCTGTGCCATGGCAATGCCCTGGGCCAGTTCTTCTGTGAAATCCCAGAGATCCTCAAGCTCTCCTGCTCCAGATCTTATCTCAGGGAACTTGGGCTCATTGCAGTTGGTGCCTGTTTAGGATTTGGATGTTTTGTGTTCATTTTTTTCTCCTATGTGCAAATCTTCAGGGCTGTGCTGAGGATCCCCTCTGAGCAGGGATGGCACAAAGCCTTTTCCACCTGCCTCCCTCACCTGGCCGTGGTCTCCCTGTTTGTCAGCACTGGTGCATCTGCTCACCTGAAGCCCCCCTCCATCTTCTCCCCATCCCTGGATCTGTCAGTGTCAGTTCTGCACTCGGTGGTTCCTCCAGCTGTGAACCCTTTCATCTACAGCCTGAGGAACCAGGAGCTCAAGGCTGCAGTGAGGAGACTGATGACTGGATGGTTTCAGAAACATTAAACTGCTGGCCAATTTCTGCAAATCACTTATAATAAAAGTAATTTTTGATACTTCTTGTTTGTTTCATTTCAGAGGTTCTTTGTCGTCATTTTAGTTTTTCCAGCTTGTCAACACAGATATGTCATTGTTTGTGCCATTGAGGTGCCATCACAGAGAGCAGTGTGGCATGACAGAAAGCTGTGTGACATCACAGAGATGTCACTGTGACATCACTGAGATGTCTGTGTGGCATCACAAAAAGATTTGTGACCTCACAGAGTCAATGTGACATCACAGAGACGTCCGGGTGATATCACAGAGAGCTGTGTGACATCACAGAGATGTCAGTGTGATATCAAAGGCAGCTGTGTGACATCACATTGAGCTCTGTGACATTACAGAGATGTCAATGTGAAGTCACAGAGATGATTGTGTGACATCACAAAAAGCCATGTGACCTCACAGGTTCAGTGGAACATCACAGAGAACTTTGTGACATCACAGGAGGTTATGTTACATCACAGACATGTTCATGTGGCATCACAGAGAGCTGTGTGACATAACAGAGATGTCAGTCTGACATCACAGAGATATCTGTGTGACATCACAGAGAGCTGTGTGATGTCACAGACATATCAGTGTGACGTCACAAAAAGATGTGTGACCTCACAGGGTAAGTGTGACATCACAGAGAGCTTTGTGACACCAGAGAGATGTCCATGTGACATCACAGAGATTTCAGTGTGACATCACAGGGAGCTGTGTGACATCACAGAGATGTCCATGTGACAGCACAGGAGGTTGTATGATATCACAGGGCTATCATTGTGATGTCACAGAGATGTCCGTGTGACATCACAGAGATCTGTGTGACATCACAGTTATGTCAATGTGACATCACAGAGTGCTGTGTGACATCACAGAGATTTCAGGGTGACTTCACAGAGATTTCAATGTGACATCTCAGTTGAGTGACATCACAGAGGCATCAATGTGACATTACAGAGAGCTGTGAGACATCATAGAGACCTGTGTGATGGCACAGAGAACGGTATGACATCACAGAGATGTCAGTGTGATATCAAAGGCGGCTGTGTGACATCACATTGAGCTCTGTGACATCACAGAGATGTCTGTCTGATGTCACAAAAAGATTTCTGACCTCACAGGGTCAGTGTGACATCACAGAAATGTCCATGTGACATCACAGAGAGCTCAATGTGACATCACAGAGTGTTGTGTGACGTCACTGAGACGGCAGAGTGACATCACACAGATGTCACTGTGACATCAAATGGAGGTTGTGTGCCTTCACAAGGATGTCAGTGTGACATCACAGAGAGCTGTGTGACGACACGGAGCTGTCAGTGTGACATCACAAAAAGCTGTGTGACATCACAGCGCTGTCACTGTGGCATCACAGAGACGTCCATGTGACATCAGAGAGAGCTGTGTGACATCACAGTGATGTCAGTGTGACATCACAAAAAGCTGTGTGACCTCACAGGGTCAGTGTGACATCACAGCATGGCCGCAGTCCTGTCCCAAAGCACTGGGCAGGTGAGGCAGGAGAGCTGGGAGCAGCTGCCTCAGCTCCTGAAGCCCTGCCAGCCCAAGGGGCTGCTTTGCCCAGCGCAGCTTCAGCCACTGCCCCCTTCTCACCATCCAAGGATCCTTGGTGAGCACCGCGAGGCCTCGGAGCGCCAGGTAATGCCTGTGACAGCATTCACTCCAGAGTTACCTTGACATGGTCTCCAGAGCGCTGCCACGACATTTACTCAAGTCCGGGCAATGCAGGAACTGAAAGGCACAGGGCAGTGACAGGCGACCCGGCCGGCAGGAGCCCAGAACCACACAGGGTGGGGACCAGGCAGCAGCACAGGGCGTGGGCACCGTCCCAGGCAGCTGCGGCTGCGAGAGGGCAGAGAGCTGGGAGGCAGCTGAGCGAGGCAGCGCTGGCCAACAGGCTCACCTCCACCAGGACTCTCAGGAAGATCAGATCATAGCATGGCTTCTCCAAGGGACCATTGTGATAATGTGGGGCCTGTGAGACCCGGGGACCATTTTGACTCTGTGGCGACTCATGGAATCATGGAGAGCACTGGGACATTGCTGAGCCTCATGGAAGCAAGGGGACGGTACTGACACTGTGTGGCTCCACGGAATTTAGGGATCATTGTGACACTAGGAGGGCCCATCAAACCAAGGATCCACTGCGACACTGTGGGGCCTCAAGGAACTGTGGAGACCATTATGGCACTTTGGGGTGTCATGAAACCAAGGGTCCATTGTGACACTGCAGAACCAAGAAGATCATTGTTGACAGTACCAAACCTCATGGAACCAAGGGGCCATTGTGGCACAGCAAGGCCCTGTGCAACCAAAGGGACCATGGTGACACTATGGAACCTCATGGTACCACAGGTCCATTGTTACACAGCAGCCACAGCAGGGCTGCAGAACCAAGGAGATCATTGTGACACTACACAACCTCATGGAATCAGGGTGTCCATGTTATGCTACTGAACTTCACAGAACTAAGGGTCCCTTGTGACACTGGGGAACCAAGGAGACTGCTGTTGGCAGTATGAAAGCTCATGGAACCAAAAGTCCATTGTGACATTGTGTGGCCTCATGGAACCATGGAGACCATTCTGACACTTCAGGACCCACTGGAGCCAAGGGGCCATTGTGAGACAGCAGGACCTTGTATAGCCAAGGGGCCATTGTAGCACAGCAGGGCCTCATGGAATCAAGAGGATCACAGTGACACTGTGGGGCTCCATAAGGGGCTGTGGGGCTCCATGAGACCATGGAGCCATTCTGCCTGTGGAACCCAGGGCACCATTGTTACACAACGGGGCATCACAGAACCAAGGAGTCATTGTGAACCAGCTGGGAACCCGCTGAGACTATTGTGACACTTCAGGGGCCATTGTGGAACTGCAGGGTCTCGTGGAACCAATGAGACCATTGTGACATGGCACAGCCTCGTGGGAGCAAGAGCCCTTGTGACACTGTGGGGCCTTGTGGAACTGAGCGGCCCTTGTGACCCTGTGTGACACCATGGAACCCAGGAGAGCTCTGTGACACTGCAGGGCTCCGTGGCACTGAGGACTCGTGGAACAGTGTGGAGCCCAGTGGAACCAAGGGGCCATTCCGTACTTCAGGGCTTCAGGGAACCAAGGTGCCAGTGTGACACTGGGGAACCAAAAGAGACCATTGTGACACTGTGGGGCTCCATGGAACCAATGAGACCATTCTGACACTCCAAGACCCCAAGGAACCCAGGGGCCATTGTGACACCACAGGGCCTCACAGAACCAAGGCAACCACTGTGACACTGCAAGGTTTCATGGATCAAGGGGCCACTGTGACACTGCGGGTCCCCATGGAAGCAAGGGGCCAGTGTAACATCCACACCTGGTGGAACCAAGGGGCCACTGTGATCCTGAAGAACCCAATAGAACCAAGAGGCCATTTTGAGACTCTGCAACCTCATGGAACCATTGGCCATTGTGGCTTTGCACAGTCCCACGGAAACAAGGAAACCATAGTGACACTGCAAGGCCTCATGGAAGCAAGGACCATTGTGCCACTGTGGAGCCAAGGAGGCCATTGTGATATCACTGGGCTTCATGGAACCAAAGATCTGTTGTGATCCTACAGGGCCTGATGGAACCAAGGGGCCATTGTGATGCAGCAGGGCCCCAAGGATCCAAGAACATGGAACAGGTCTGGTTGGATGGGCCTGCTGGGGGCTGCCTGACTGGTCCAGCTGACCTTGGCATGTTGTGGGTCACTTCTCATCAGCCCCTGAACCCCTGGAGTTTCATGCTTTCCTTCCTGTGGGAAAGAACTGTCTTTCTCCCCAGGGGTTCATGACTGAAATTAGGATTCCTCCTCTAAATTTGATTATATCCAAGGATTATTCTCATAAGAAACCTGCCAGGAGAGACAGCTCTGGCTGGCCTTGGCCTTTTGAGGGCCACATCTCATCTGCCTTTACAACACTGGGGGCTTGTGCTTTTCTTCCCATGGAAAAAAACATCTTTTACATCCAGGCATCCATGGCCAAAATTGAGAATCCACCTCCAAAATTCCTTATATGCAAGGATAGCTCCCAGGCAGAAGTTGCCAGGACTGTCCAAGTTCCCTTGGAACAGCTCTCATCTGCCTTTGAAACACTGGGGCTCCATACTTTCCTTCCTGTGGAACAGAACTGTCCTTCTCGTCCAGATGCCCATAAAAAACAGTGGGGCTCGGCCTCCCAAATTCTGTCTGTCTAAGGATTCCTTCCTTGGACCTGACAACAGGCCTGGCTGGCCCTGGCCTGCTTGGGGCTGCCTCTAATCAACCTTTGAAACACTGGGACTGCACCCTTTCCTTCCTGTGGAGAACTGTCATTCCACTCCAGGAGCCACGGCGAAATGGAATTCCACCCCCAAAACTCCCCAAAGCCAGGGTCCTCATAAGACAGGAAAGCTGGACAGGACGAACATTGGTCGAACCAATATGGTTAAAGCTACGTTCTCCCTTTATTAGTGAAAAGATGGTGGTTTATATACACTTCCATACAGTTTACAGTTTACAAAGGCACTCTCATTGGCAAGCTAACATTGTTTACCTTTGCCTTAAGGTGGTCAGGCTTTTCACACTGCAACTCTACCCTAATTCACACTCAGATAGCTCATTACGTTGTAGTTACTTTAACATAATTTCTAAACTGCGCCACAACTAAATTCCTACTGCATCAAAGGCTCCTAGGCCCCACCAAGGCCACTTATCAGGGGCCTAGTCTGAGGGGTAGCTCAATTCTTAATCCAGACATAAATCATGCCCTCTTTCTCTCAGAAATTCTGCAACAGCTCCCCATATATCCAAAGGCTGCTTTCAGACAAAAGCTGCAAGGACAGACAGGTCTGGCCTGCCTTGGCCTCTGGTGACTGCTTCTCATGTGCTTTCAAAACCCTGGGGCCCTGTGGTTTCCTTCCTGTAGAAAAGAACTGTCCCTCTTGTCCGGGTTCTCTTGGCTTCATGCACTTGACCAATCTAGAAGGACACAGGAGCTCTGTGCTCAGTGGGGTGGAGGCTGAGGACAGCTGAGGAGAGCCCTGGGAGGGACTGAAGGGTGATTCCAGAGGTGGAGGATCCTTTGACATGGCAGAGAACAGCCAGAGAAAGAAAAGACTCATGTGAAGGGGGATGACGACAGCCTGCAGGGACAGAGGCGCAGGGCAGGGACACCGTGGGACAGCCTGGGCTGCAGAGGGCTCAGGGATGTGCAGCAGCTGCAAGGCCCTGACAGAGCCAACCTGTGCAGCCCTTTGGCCATGGCTGCTGGCCCTGGGCCTGAGCCACGAGGGGACAAGTGACCCTTGCAGCCCTGGGTCCTCAGTGCCTCCTTGTCCCTGCTCAGCAGCCTGGCAGGGGCCGCCCCATGGTCCTGCCCTTGGCACTGCACATCCCCACATGCCAGTGCCCATCCCGGGAAGAGCCCTGAGCAATGAGGGAGGGACAGGATCTGCCTTGCCAGGGGCTGGGGCTCAGGCCTGGGCCCTTTGCACTCCTGAAACACATCCAGGTTTGCTCAGCACCAGAGACACCTTTCCCTTGCTTGTGCCCAGCTGTCATCACTGCCCCCAGTGTTCTTCTCTGACTGGAACCTGGGGACACTGTCTCAGTTGTTTCCATGACACAGATATTTTCAAAGTACAAGAAACTTCAGTGTTTCAATGTAACTGAGTTCTTGAGGGTTTTGTGACATCACTGAGGCAATTGTGACATGACAGAGCTGGCTGTGATGTCACAGAATATGGTGTGATTCAATAGACCAGGCTCTGCCATCATCGAGGGTGGCTCTGTGGCATGGGAGACAGGGTTGTGACATCACCAGGTGGCTGTGTAACATCATAGAGCAGGCTGTGACATCACAGAACAGACTGTGACATTCCAGGGTGACAGTGACATCATGGAGTCTTCTGTGACATCACAGCACTCCTGTATGGCATCAAAGGGTGGCATCATAGAGTTGGCTCTATGACATCACAGGGGCTGTGTGACATCACAGGAAGCAGTGTGATATCACAGGGGATATGTGAAATCACAGAGATGTATGTGTGACATCACAGAGGGGTGTGTGAAATCACAGAGAGAGAATGACATCACAGAAATGACTGTGCAACATCACAGAGAGCTGTGTGGCATCACAGGGTCATTATGACATCACAGAGATGCCTGGATGACATCACAGGAGGTTGTGTGATATCATATGAATGCCTGTGGGACATCACAGGGGCTGTGAGACATCTCAGAGGCTGTGTGACATCTCAGGAGGCATTGTGACATCAGAGAGATATCGGTGCGACATCACAGAGATTTGTGTAATATCACAGAGATGTCTGTGTGATGTCACAGAGATGTTCATGCGACATTGCAGGGATCTGTGTGACATCGCAGGAAGTTGTGTGACATCACAGAAATGCTCATGTGACATCACAGGAAGGCTGTGTAATATCACCCTGCTGTTTTAAATGCTTTAAACTTCTTTTAAGTTTTCGTTGCCTCTGAAGATTTACGTATTTCTTCTAGAGTTGTCATGCACTGTTCATGTAAATAATAATTGTTGTGCATTTTTTTTATAAGAAGAGAGAATAAGTTAGAGAAGTAGCAATTTCGTCCTCCAATCCACTGCCACTTTGTAAATTTCATATATTATATAAATAAAAAAAAAAGTTACGTCCTTTTACTCTTTTAATGTTAATATGAGTGCGCGAGTTATTTTGTGTCCTAGTGCAACAGTTTGACATCACAGGGGATGTGTGATGTCACAGGGGCTGTGTGACATCACTGGGGCTGTGTGACATCACAGGGGCTGTGTGAGGTCACTGGGGAGTTCACTCTGCCCCATTCCCCCCCCCAGTTCCCCCAGAGAAGTCCAACGCTGCTCGTGCACAGCGGGGTCCCCTGTCCCCCCGGGACCCCCACCCCCGGCGCCGCAGCCTCCCCCAGAGGATGTTCCACGAGATCGACCCCAGAGCCCGACACGGGGACGGGGGCCGGGGCTGTGGGGGTGGGACAGGGAGACAGGGACCCCCCGGCATTGTCCCTGTGTCCCCAGGGCCAGAGCCTGGGCCAGGGCTCCTTCGCCCTGTGACCAACGAGGGCTTGGGAGCGCTGAAAAAATCCCCAGCAAAAACCATATTTAATATTAAGTGACAGCAGCACAAAGTTCCTTGGCAAGAGTCACTCTGCTCCTGACAGGACACTTCAGGAACACCAAGGAAGCAAAGCAACAACAAAACCAAACCAAATCCAGGCAATCAAACCAGAAATGTACTGAGAACTGTCTCTGTATGTGTCTGTGTGTGACAAAAGGGCAGTGAAGGCAAGGATAAAAGGAATATGGCCTAAAAGCTTAACAGAGTTCAAACTTAACAGGACTTAACTTACACCTTAACCTTAAATGATAGCTTCACAGTCACAATTTAGCAAAAGAGAAGAGCTTAACAGTATTTAACCTAACTTATAACCTACAACCTAGCAATCTAACAGAGGAATAACATTTAAAAATATTTAACTCAGCTTATAACTTATATAAAACATAACAACTTAGCAAAATAACAACTCTTAGAAGCATTTCACTTAACTTAGACCTCTTGACTTGACCTTACTTACGGGCCTGACTGGCTCAGCTATCCAAGGCACTCAGACCCCTCAGGGAGCAGCATTTCTGCCACATTTCCCCAGTACAGGCACTCCTGTGTGCACACAGACACAGAGAGTCAGTGCAAGGCACCTGTGAGAAATTCCCCTGAGGGCAGGGCAATGCTCCCTGGGGATGCTTTGGCATCTCCCCAGCGGGGAAGGGTTGAACCTGGAGGAGTGGGGGGATCGGCCCAGGCTCCCTCGTTGTTGGGGATCCCCGAGTGCAGCAAACGGGAGAGTTCCCGGCTCGGAGAGGCCCCACTCAGAGGGAGTCGCTGGCCCAGGAGAGCTCCAAGGGCTCCTTTTGGAGCGCTGTTTGTAGGGCCCCAAGAGAGGGGCTGCAGTCCCAGCCATGTTTCATCCTGGCCGCACTTGGCATCAGCAGCTTTCTTTGGCAGGGTGAGAACTGGGATGTTGTGCCACCGAGGGAACACAAACAGTTCCCAGGGCTGCTCCTAAAGCAGCCAGGAGCGGGCTGGGCAGCAGCAGTGCCTGGAGCAGAGCGTGTTTGTGCTGAGCTCCAGAGGAGCTGAGCCCAGGGGCTGCTGGCCAAGGCTGAGGCCAGCGAGCATTTCTCATCTGGCAGGGCGGCCTGAGAAGGGGAGGGGGGAATGCACCAGCACAGGAACCATGGAACCAAGGGATCATTGTGACACTGTGGGGCACCATGGAACCAAGGGACCATTGTGACACTGTGGGGCCTGTGAGACCAAGGGACCATTGTGACACTGTCGGGAACCATGGAACCAAGGGACCATTGTGACACTGTGGGGCTTCATGGAACTGAGAGGTCGTTGTGACATCGTGGAACCCCATTTAACCAAGGGTTCACTGTAACATTGCAGGGCTACATGGAACCACAGCTTCAGTATGACACTGAGAGTCCTCCCATCATCAGTGATCTGTTGTGACGTTGTGGAGCCAGAGGAGAGCATTGTGACACAGCAAATCCCCAGCGTCCAACGGTGCATTGTGACACTACAGGGCTCACAGAACAGAGGAATAACCTGACATTGTGTGGCCTGGAGAGCCACAGAGACCACTGGGACACTGGAGGGGCTCATGGAATCATTGGGACCATTAGGACACTGCAAAGCCTGCTGGAACCTGGGGTCTATTGTGACACTGCTGGACCCCATGGAATCATTCTTCCTTATAAGAAGAGAGAATTGCTGGACTGTTAGTTTAACCAGTGAAGTTAGAGAAGTAGCAATTACATCCTCCAATCCATTGCCGCTTTTAAAATTTCATGTATTGCATAAATCAAAATTAAAAACCACTTCTTTTTAGTCTTTTAATCTTAATATGAATATGTGAGTTACTTGTGTCCTAGTGCAACAGTTTGACATCACAGGGGCTGTGTGACATCACAGAGAGCTGTGTGATATCACAGGGGATGTGTGAAATCACAGGTGCTGTGTGGCATCAGAGGGGCCGTGTGACATCACAGAAATGTCTGTGTGACGTCACAGGGGCTGTGTGACATCACAAGGGCTGTGTGACTTCACAGAGATGTCCATGTGACATCACAAAATGCTGTGTGACATCATAGGGGCAATATGACATCACAGATATCTGTGTGACATCGCAGGAGGTTGTGTGACATCACAGAGCCTTCCAGGTGACATTACAGAGAGCTGTGTGACATCACAGGGTCAGTGTGACATCATTGAGATGTCTGAGTGACATCATTGAGATGTCTGAGAGACATCACAGAGAGCTGTGTGTCATCACAGGGGTAATATGACATCACAGAGCTGTCTGTGTGACATGACAAGAGCCTGTGTGATATCACAGGTGTTTGTGACATCACAGGAAGGCTGTGTAATATCACCCTGCTCTTTTATATGCTTTAAATTTATTTTAAAAGTTTTCTCCGCTTCCTAATGTTTACATTTTTCTTCTAGAGTTCTCATGCACTGTTCATGTAAATAAAAATTTTTGTACATTCTTCTTTATAGAAAGAGAGAATTGATGGACTGTTAGTTTCACCAGTGAAGTTAGAGAAGTAGCAATTACATCATCTAAACCATTGCCACTTTTAAAATTTTGATGTTGGGGAAGATGAATAAATATGATTGCCTGGAAAAAGATTTACAATAGTACAGCCAGGATGAAACCTATCCCCCCTACGGGTTGAACAATGCCCTTGCCTACAGATAGGACCAAAAGTCAAATAGACTGTTCTATCTCACCTCCCAAAATGTATGGCTCATCCCACGCCTGTAACCCTCCCCTGAAGCATCAGGTCTCTGTGACCCCATTGGCCCAAGTCTTGTTCCAGCCCACCTTGAAGCCCCCTGGTAAGCGGTCTCCGAGGAGCCAGATGCCCTCTTGGAATTTCACATCTCTTGGGACTCCCCTTCTCTTGGAACTCCTCTTCTCTTGGAACTCCCTCCCTCTTGGAACTTCCACCCTCTCCTGGAGCATCTTCTTGTCTCTCTCTACCCCTTGTCTCTCCCCTCTCCCTCCCCCTCAGGCCCTGCCACGTGCTGCGTCTGGCAGCTCCATGCAGGACCTTTCACCATCCCTAATAAACCTGATATTCTCAGAGCAGCTTTCAGAGATCACTCGTCTCTGTCCATCCAAACCGTCCTGGAGCTCAGCGTCCCCGCACCTCTCTGCCACACAACCTGGCAGTCAGCCTGGACCAGTTCCCCTCTGCCTGAGCGTGCCAGGCAGCAGACGGGGCTGGGACAAGTCCCTCTCAGCTGTCCCTGTTTGTGTGCCAGAAGCCTCTCAGGGTGGGGTGGGGGCACAAACCCGGGCCCCTCAGAGGCTCACAGTGAGGCCCCACAGCCCCTCCTGCCCACAGCCAAATCTCTCCAGACTGCTCTGCCAGGACTGGCAGCCTTGGGTTCTTCCGCCACCATTTCATGGCTCTGTACCCTGCATTGCTCTACTTCAATTCTTTTGCCATTAGGTAAAACTGAACACACCACCAAGTTCCAAAACAGGGCAACAGAAACTGTCAGAAAACAGAGCACCTGTCCTCTCAGGAAATGTGCAGAGAGGTGGAGTTATTCAGTTTTCTGAAGAACGGGCCCCAGGGAGACTTTCTTGCCGCTTTCCAAGACTTCAGAGTTGCTTTGAAGAAAGTGGGGGACACCATTTTTAACAGGGCCAGTTACAATAGAATGTGGGAGAATAGTTTTAAACACAAAGGAGATCTAATCAGAGTAGGTCTAAGGAAGACCTTGTTTAGTCAGAGCATGGTGCCACCCTGGCACAGGTTGTCTCAAGAGCTTGTAGGTGCCCCATCCCTGGAACCATTCCAGGTCAGTGGGACAGGGCTCTGAGCAACCTGATCTCTTTAAAGATGTCCCTGCTCATTGCAAGACACTTGTACCACAGGACTTTACAGAGCCCTGCCAGCCCAGCCCAGCCCGCACTCCTCAGCATTTTCATTTGAAGGGCACCAAGAGTGGAGGAGGTGAGGAGGAAGGGGGCTCATCTGATGCCTCAGACCTCAGTGGAGGAGGAGCCCATCCCTCGGACACTCTTTCACCTGCAGCCCCTTGGCATTTTACCTGCAGGAGCTCTTTGGCAGACCAGCGCCGCTCCTTGTCTCTCTGCAGGCAGCAGCTCAGGAAGTCACGCAGCCAAGCCGAGAGGAGCTTGGGCTGCTGCAGCTGTGACGTCCCTGCTGTGGCGATCAGGCGTTTAGTCTGGAGAAAAAGGGAACACGAGGCTCCACCTGCTTCTTTCCCATCTGTAACTGCTCTCCCAGAGCCCATTGTTTAACCTCCATTCTGCAGTGGCAGTTTCTGCCCTGGCAGAGACCCAGGGATGACTTTACCAACAAAAAACCCAAACTCTGATGCAGCCACAGCTTTGCCAACATCCTGCCAATCTTGCCTTGGCAGTCGATTTCATTGACTGACCTAGTTAGTGGGAGCTACATCAGGAAAAGCACATTTCCTTCTCTGAGGATTCACACCAGCTTGACAGCCTTTTTGGAAGGGGGACTTTGCTATACTAACTAATTCCAAGGATTAGTACATGAAAGGCATCTCTGCAGGGCTTGTTGATCCCTTAAGCACAGTTGCCATAGAACAAGACTCATCAAGTTTTTTGTCCTGTTCTTGAAAACAATGGTAATTGGAAGAAAAGAAAGGAAATCCATCAGTTAATCCCCAGGTAAAGAAACAAACATTTACAATCTCATATTCAACACAGACACATTAAGTTGCATGCACAAATATATTGGGATGAAAATGCCTGTTTGGGCACAAAGGAGCCACCTGCAGCTCTGTCTCTGAGCAGTCTTAAAATTTCAGCTTCCCTTATGCAGCAAAAGCAAAACTTTTCCTGCTCAGAAAAAGGAGAAATGCCATCCCAATGGACACCCTCTGCTCATTTGCCTACTCAAGTCAATGAGTGGTAGGCCCATCCCAGAAAATGCCAGGAAACAAACAGGAGGTTTTGGCAGGCTCTCCCTCTCACCAGGCTCTGGCTTGGTGACGTGGAGAACGTGGCTTGGGCTATGAGAGAAACACAGTCACTGAGTGTTTCAGCAACACTGCACAAGAAGCAGAAGAGACTCTGTGGCCTTGAAGCCTCATGCCCAGGTTTCAGGCAGGTTTCCCAGTAGCAGAAACTGCAAAGGGGGTTAAGTTCCTCTCTAGAAACCACTGTTTTAGAAACTTTGCTGGGTTTGGGTTTCTTTCCTTCATTTCTGGAAGGATAACACCAGTTCTAAGATGCTTGTTTCCTGTTATTGGGGTCATTTACACAGACAAAAGAACTGGAACCACTTATAACCCAAAGGAAAGTGTTGCCTGAGAATGGGGTTTGTTTGCATATGGTGAGGCTTGAGTTCCACACTGATGCAGCCAAAACTGCAGCAGATGCTGATGTGTTGCAGGGACGTTTTTAGGTGGAAGTAGTTTCAGCAGATGGCAATGGGATCTTGTCCAATGTCACGCAGAACACGGGGCAGGTGAGAAAGAGAAGCGGGATCTGTATTTGCTCCTTACCGTGGCAGGACTTTGGTTCCAGTAAGGAAATTTTTGTTCTACCATTTCAATTCCCACAATTCCAAAAGACCATATGTCCACTTTGGGGCCACATGGTTTACGCATCACCACTTCAGGCGCCATCCACCAAGGAGTCCCAGCTACCGAGGGCAGTCTCTTCTCCTCAGGGCCGAGCTCAACAGAGATGCCAAAATCAGCTGAGGGGAAAGCAAAATACTGGTTTTATTTTAATTCTGTGCAATTAGGAAATCGAGCAAAAGAATTCCCCAGTAGAAGTTTGAGAACATGCTGTTGGAATGTCCTGGACAACTGTCCCTGCTCTGTTTCTTCAGGACTTTAGCCAAGGAAATATGGTATTGGCGACTTAAAAAATCCCCACATTTTTTACACTGCCTTCAGCAGTGGCTTTTGCTCTTTGGAAGCTTTAGACTTGTAACTCCCTCCCTCTGGAAGGGACACACACAGAGCAATGCCACTCGTGGCTACTTGTTCCTTGTCATACCTCTGTGCACGTTGCAACCGTGTCATCAGCTCAGAGCGGGGGTCCCTGCACTGCCACCAGCACCATTTTTGGGGAGCTGGCAGTCACTCAAAGCAGCCCCTCACCCCACATCCCCACATCCCTGAACGCTGCACCTGACCAAGGATATACTGACCCAGCTTGACAGAGCCCTCGGTTCCGAAAAGGATGTTGCTGCTCTGTACATCTCGGTGGGTGCCGTGGTTTGAGTGAAGAAAATCCAGTCCTTGCAGGCACTGAGAGAGAAAACACAAACAGGAGGGCAAAAATTAGCGGTGTGATTTCATCGCACAAGAAAAGAAACAAAGAATCTAAAAGATGCTCTCTGCAGGGGAATGGCGAGCAATGGCAGAACGCAGGGCCATTGAGAGGAAGAGTTGCTGCTCCAACACTTGGAGAGCAGGACCTTTCTAAAGAAAGGCATGTCAGCTTTTGAAAGAGCAACAGCACCTGCTGCTGTTGTACACTGTCCCTCCAAACCAGCCAGGATGACTGCTGCTGCTGCAGGGGATGTGCTCAGAAGCAAAGAGCATTTTGGCTGCTCTGCTGTCCTTTTTAGCTGAGGACTGAGAGAAATGAGTCTCTCCTCTTTTCTTTGCTGTTCATTTTAAATCCTGCTACCAGCAGCTTTGCTTTTACAAACAAGGAATGAAGTGAAGAGAGGCAAAAGTTAAAGGAGGCAAGATGGAGAACAGCAAATACAAGAGGCAGAGTGAGAATACAACAGCCGGAAATAAGAGTACAAGAACAGAGTACAGTGAGTGCAAGGGCACTGGCAGGCATTTCTCTGGAGATGCTTTTACTTGCCCATAGCATACTAACAATGCAGAAGCAAAGCTTTATACATGAAACCTCTCCTCTTCTGAGCCCCTGTTTCCCAAACCCTTGGAAGCACAGGTGGGATTGCTGACCTCCTGACTGATGGATGCTATGTCACCTTCACACAGGCAGGTCTTGCTGATGACATTGCTCAGAGTGCCTCCGTCCATGTACTCCATGACCAGCCAGAGTTCCTCACCCAGAAGGTAGCTGAAAGAAGGAAACAAGGGCATGGGGATGAACATACATGGCTACATTGCTGTTTGGAAAAGACAGGGCTTGATTCTTGTTTTCACGTCCCTTGGAGACAAAGGCAGAATCAAAGCAATAGACATTCCCTCTCGGCGTGCGTTGTTTGCAATCTGTGCAGTCTCAAGGAGAAAAGAACAGCTGTGAAAAAGGAGATGTCCTAGATGGCCAGTAAGCGAAAAGCGTGGTTTAGGAACAGCCCAGATAAAAAGCCTGTCATGCATGGTGTTTCTGGAAATAAGCACCTAGTGTTCCTGGCATGCATAGAAATGGAAAAGAGGGGCAACAATCCAAGGGAAATCCACTTTAGGATGGTTCATCGGCATTTAAGAAACTTTTAAAAATTAATCCCAAAAATATGTGGAGGCAGTGAACTTAGAGGGTATTAATTTAGTAAGACAGAGCTGACCCAGGTTTTGAATAATTTCTGAATAATTTTCAAACTATGCGTGCCAGGGAAGACTCATGCAGACAAGATGCACTCTCTTCTCATCCATTGGAGATGATAGAGAAATATTAATACATAATAATTAACAGCTCTACTTTCTAAAGGTGACCAAAGTGGGTTTTTAACCTCTCATGTTTGCTGTATGTAAACACAAATTCATGGGATAAAACCATGACCACTCACCTGTCTAAATAATTCACAACACAGGGGCTCCTATGCCTCTTCATGATACTGATTTCATGAACGGTTACTTGCTTCCTCTTCAATCCTTTAAGTCTTATTTTCTTTATGGCCACCTAAAATGACACTGAAAATCAGTAACTTGAGAAGTTGGTGGCACGAGACCACAAGGCACATGGAGCGAGTGATTTTGCAATGACACAGCTGAGCTGTGCCAAACTGCCTCAGGATTAGGCACTGCAGTAACTGGAACTGACATTGCAACAGCCCATGGCTCTGCTCCCTTGGGGCCAGTTACAGGACACGGGGCCACTGGGGTTTTGCCTTGTCCACTTGCTAACAGTGGTGTCTCAGCTATCACTCACAAACCTCTGAGCACACTCCCTGCTGCTTTGTATGGGATTCAGAAGAAGTAATCCATGCCTTAATCCTCTGTGGATACATCTTGGGCTATGGCTTTTAGGGACGCCTTGCAGATCTCTCCCAATGTGCAGTTCCCAAGTGCAGCACTGCAGGTGGCTAAGGAACTACCAGTAACTTTCAGATGCATTTGCTGGCAGGCAGAGATGCGAATTCAGGACTCTGAAGCTGTAGCCCCAAAGAGCAGTGAGATTCTCTAAGGAACCACCTTTGTTTTAGCCATTGAGAGCGAGTGAGCACATCCTTCTCCGAAATGAACTGCTGCCCTTTGGGCCTTCTTTTTGGCAGCTGAGAAGGACAAAGCCTGTCCCAAATGTATTTTGCAGGCTGGCACCAGTCTGTGCTTCTTTTGCCTTTTCAGCACAGCTCTACCCAAAGCTCTGGCCACAGCTGCTCACACCAGAGGGGAAAGCCCCTCGAGTGCATCAGAGTCTGTGGGGGCTGTTGACATTTACCTCTCCTCCTGTGGCTTTGTTGAGTGCTCTAACCACATGTCCAAAAGTCCTAGAAACAAAAGAGAAGCAGAGAAAGGAGAAGCTGTTTATTTCTTAGAGTGAAAGCCAGCCCACACAGGAGATCTCTGCTGTAAATGCCTAAAACTTGCAGGATGCAGGAGGGCTCTGTCAGAAGGCAGATGATGCATTTTCCTCTCAAATGCATGGGCAGTGCCTGGGCCAGTTGCTGAAGCATTGGGGTTTACTGCCTCAGCTCCTAAATGGAATTTATTCTTTCATCTTGGGTTTCAGTTTCTAAACTGTGTGATTCCTATCCTCACCATGGAGTATTTCCTTCCACAAACCACGGGAAAGAAATGTTCCTGAGAACTGTTATTTCACAGCTTTGATGGGGGTAGCTTGCTCTTTCAATCAAGTAAGATTCTTCTTTTTTCATTAGTATGGCAGTGTGATTTTGAGACATACAAAAATGCTAAAGAAGTTAACACAGAGCTGTCCCACACTTGAGAGACAAGGAGATCTTCCAGGTCCTGTTCCTTGATGCAGGCAAGACCTCGGCAGCATGGAGATGTCTCTGACAATGCTTTCTGAGTGCACTCTCAAATTCTGAGCAGTACTGAATACATTGGACAATCTATCTCCAGTATCTGAACACATTTGCAGATGGCCTGACTTCACGCTGGACAGATATTCCAGTGAAACACCTGATACACCAGCAAAACACCTGGCCCATGGTTTTGTAGAAGTAACTGTGGCTGGACTCACCCCTTGCCAATATATCCAGTTCAGTGTATTTCATCTTGGGATTTTCCACATTCACCATTTTCCCTGAGGGAAACAAAATGCAAGATGCTCACTTTAAAGCAGAGATCCCAGCTTCCAGGAGATAGAAAAGGCAGCCCCAGTGTCTGGGGGTGGTCAGCTGGTTAACAACAACAGCAACAACAACAGCAACAAGACAGGCAGCCCTGCAGTGCAGATGGCTGGCACAGAGACTGATTTTGTACAGTCCTTGGAAGAGTTCTCTTGACAGGAAACAAAGCACAGGGGTATGCACTCCCAGGAGAGGAGCACATCTTCTCCACCTTTCAGCCAAAACAATGCTTTTCCATGTGTAAACCAGAGCAGCTCATGCTTTAACCAATTCCAACGGGGCCTTCAGCATCAGGACCCTCACCCTTTATGAGCAGGCTGAGCTCACAGACACCCCTCTTGGGGCCAAGGAAGGCTCCAGCCCCTGCAGTCCCACCAACCCTCAGGGACAGGGCAGCTACCACAGCCAGGCTGGCAAAGCTCAAGCATGAGCACTGACAAGCAATGGGAAGAAGCCACAGGCAGCCTGAGCCCCGTACAAACTGTTGCCCCCATTCAGGACACAACAGGATGGGCTTTGAGATCAGACTCACCGAGGTGCAGATCAATGCCCTTTTTGTCCCAACAGGGGATGGCAGACACAGAATCCACTGGGCTCTGCTCTCAGCCCCACCAGGTCTTATCTGAGAGCTCAGCACTGGCAGCTGCTATAGGCAAGAAGCAGATTCATTGGGCTGTGCTGCAGAATCCCAGAGGACTTGATGTGTTTTCCTAGAGACGGATGTGAGCAGGGCTTGGGCCAATGGGTAGGATTCTAACAGTCATGGGAAAGAGTGGAAATCAGGTATGAAAAAGTGCCATGGATCTGAGGAATATACCATGGCTGGGCTGGAGGCTGTCTCCTGAGAAATGCCTGCAGTACAGTTTTTTCTATTCATGCCACTTCGATGTGTCTCTTGGACACATCTTTAGAAGTATAAAACTAGGATATGAAATACTGATTGTTATAAAAGTAGCTGTTTTTCCTTTGGGGACACATGGAAAACACCTCCTGCTCTCTCTTCGTCCTTGAAACCAAAGCTCTTTCAAAGTAGTTCTTATTGACAAAAATATGGCATTCTCATTAAAAAATAAACTGTAGATGTAGTAGTAGTAGCAACATAAAAATGTCATAAAAATGACATCAGTAAGACATGTGGGGCAGAAGAGCTCCTTCAGGATGGAGAAAAAGCAATTCCACCAAAAAAACCACCCACAAACAAACAAAACCAAAAACCCCACAAAAAGCACAAAACCAAAACCAACCCCACAAAACCAAAACAAAACCACACACATCCACACCTCCCCCTGCCCTGACCCCCAAAAAAATCCCCAACCAAAAAGACAAAACTCCAAAACCAGTAAATTTCTGTGAAGATTTTTTTTGCTCTGATGACTGGTTGGAAGTCAGGATTCTAATGGGAATTAAGGAAGCTAAAAAATCTCTTCAGGTTTGCCACTAGCATGCAGGACTTGCCTAGATGATTTGCTAGGTCACAGCCTTCTGCTGATCCAAGAAAAATCCCTGCTTCAGCCTTTAGCAGAGAGGAAATCTCAGGCAAAGCCAAGCCAGTCCAAGCTGCCTCCAGAGGCAGCAGGAACACCCAGAGCGCTCTCGCTGCCTCGGAGCACAGCACTTCCTCTGGGGAGTCCTTAATGGCCCTGTGACACCAAACTCAGGAGGAGCATTGGGTACAGCTCTGCTGACAGCTGCACTCAATACACCGACCCTCAGAAAAGAAATAACCAGACGTACACAGCACGTACCATCTGGCTCTGCTGCTGCCACAGCTGTCGGCTTGTGGTCGTCTTGCTCATTTTGCCCCTCTTTGGCCTCTTCTCCAGGAGCAGAGGGAGCTGGGGCAGAAACCGCTGTTCCTTCTGCCATCTGCGGCAAGAGAGAAGCATGAGGGACAGGCCGTTACCTCTCATTTATGACCTCGTTCCTCCTCGCATCCACAAACACCACTTCCAAGGAGAAATCAGCGACTTTGTTAGCGATGGGACTCTAAGTCTCTCCGACCAGATTAAAATGGGCTAACTCAACAGAACTCTATTTGATGAACTCTATGAATTTGATAGTCCTCCCTGGCTGCCATCAGCAAGCAACGGTGCCTCTGCACAATGCGGCTTTTAGCTTTTGAAAGCTTTGAAATGGAAAAGCAGGAGATAGCCAGCACAGACTTTGTTACTGCTGTGGCAGAAAAGGAAAACTCAAACTGGATCAGAATCCCATGCAGTGCATGAAAAGGGCAGGAAAGGTTGTGCAGGAGACTCTTTACTTGCTGGAAAGAGAGAAAATGGGCGGGGCTTCTCCTCCTAGCAAACCAACAAACTACAAGTTGGAAGTGTCCCCTCCTCAGGTGGCTAAAGCACTTGGATGAAGTGACACATATTTGGCAGGGAAACAGCCCTTGTGGTGAGCACTGTCATGTACGGATCTGTGGATCTGAAGGTCCCTCATGAGCCTCCCGTTTTCCAGGCTAAAGCTTCCTCAGCACCTCCTCCTTGGCCTTGCACTCCACAGCCTTCCCCAGCTCCCGTGTCCTTCTCTGCACATGCTCCAGCCCCTCAAGGACTTTCTGCTTCAGAGGGGCCCACAAGTGGACACAGCACTCCCAGCTATGGCCGCAGAGCTGCCCAGCCCAGGGGGATGGTCACTGCCCTGCTCCTGCAGCCCCACTGCTGCTGACACAGGCCAGGGCATCCTTGGCCTTCTTGGCCACCTGGGCAGGCACTGGCCCAACTTCAGCTGCTCTTGACCGGCACCCCTGGGTCCTTTAGGCCCACGCAGCTCCCCTACCACAAAGTTGCTCGCTTGACCTCAAATACAGCATCCCCAGTTCCGAGATGTCCTTCCTCTTCTCAGCAACACAAGACAGCAGTCAAGGACTTGCAGCTTTCCCCCCCACCATAGGCACTAATGCCATTCCCAAAGCTGCAGGTGGTTTGCAGCTGTCCCTGCAGGATGGCCCCAGGGCAGAGCCCAGCCAGGCTCCCACTGCAGCCCCTGAAGCTTGGGGCAGACAGTGGTCCCAGAGCTGAGGTTCACAGGGAGCTCCTGGAGCTGTGCCTCGCACTCTGTTGCCGTGTGTCACCGTGCAGGCTGGCTTGTACGGGGTGAATGTACCAGCCCTGGTTTGACTGAGAGGGGCCTGGCCCATCACATCTCTCCCAAGGCTGCAGGCATTGCTCAGGCCAGAATCTGAAGGGGCACAGAGATCAGACTGTTATGAATAAATTCAGTTTTATATTGAAAATGTTAATTAAAATGCTCTTAACTGTTCAAACCCCGTTAAAATCGACTTATGTGCACCCTTGTTTTGATTCCCCCTTGCCCCGCTTGCCCTTCACTTTGTGACCGCTGGGATTTTACCGCCGCTGCTCCCCAAAATGGCGGCCGCGCCGTCTCTGGTAATATGCAAATCGTGAACCGAGTGCAAAATCCCGAAAAGAGCCCCAAGGACAACGAGCCACACCAAATTCAGGGCCATGGCCCGGATCGGACAATTGTCAAGAGGTCCCGGACATTGCCAGACCCGTGGAGTAGCCGCTGACATGCCACCTGTCCAAGATTTAAAAAAAAAACATTTTCCAATTAGCATCTGAGTAGGAGTTGCCTTGGGGCAGTTTTCATTATCTGCTGTTAATGGCCCCATCAATGCCTGGCCACATGACTCAGAAATAACACTGTCCAGGAGGAGGAGGTAATTAAGGACACACCTTGTGACTCATAATAACCCATTGTGAGATGCTCTGCCCAAGGGGAGGAGCTAGGCATTCCCACCTGGATAAAAGTGGAGATTTCTAGACAGAGGAGAGCCTTTTCACAGGTTCTCTGAGAAAACACAGCAACTACATCTGCCATCCCAAGAGGACTGCAGCTACTCCAATTCGAACTGCTACCAGCACGCTGGCCAGGTTGTATTCTGACTTTGTCAGTAGCCTTTCCCTTTGTATTATTGCATGTATTTTTGTCCTTTTCCCCTTTTTCCAATAATTTGTATTTCTGACTTAGAGTCTCTCACTGGTTTTACTTTCAAACCGGAACACCGCCCTAATGTAAACAGTGCGACTGCGGAATCAGGACCCCAGGCAACGAGCCGCAAATTGCCTTCCTGGGCACGCCCGAGAGGACGGAATCCCCGGTTCTGCTGCCTAGCAGACCCGATCTCCTCCTCCTCAGCGTCGCCAAGTGGGAGCAGCGGTGGTGTGCACGACCCCATGGGCCCCCACCCAGAGCTGGTCACTATTAATAAAGGCCTTAAAAAGTAGCAGGTCTCCTGGCCCATTTATTTCAGTGAAAGCATCCAGACTGGGTATTTCAAAGGCCCTTTGGAAGGAAGGGTTCGGGAATAAACGTGCTCTGTTTGCCACACCAACATCGGGGTGAGTGGTCTCTTTGGCTCCAACCCACTTTCCTCCCTGAGCCAATGTTACCCACTTCCTCACGTGTCCCCCCTGTGCCTTCCCACTGCCTTGTCCTGTCAGGGCTTCCGCAGCCCCTCATCCCTTCGTGGCCCCGTCCCCTCAGGGTCTCCCCAGCCCGGCCAACCTGCCCGGCTGCAGCGCCACAGCCCCACAGGAGCTCCAGAGGAGCCCCACCAAGAGGCACCTGGGAGCCCTCAGCAATCCAGCCAGCAACACACGGGCAGGAGGACACGGATGGCGCTTCCTGCCTGGGACAGGGCTTGTGGCCATCTCCAGGCACCACTCTCACAGAGATCCCCACAGCTCCAGCCCCTGCCCATCTGCTCTGTGGGCAGCACAAAGGCTTCAGCAGAGCCACCAAAGGCCAAGGGGCTTCTGGCCATTTTCCCTGCAACCCTGAATACCTGGGCAGCTTGCTGAGCCCAGGAACCCTTTTCTCCCTCTTCCCCTAGACCCTGCAGAACCTGGGCAGCAAAAGAAAGATCCTGGCAGTCTGTCTATTACAACACATCCTATATTTATATGCTAAAGAAAAACAAAAAGAAGGAAAGAACAATCTTGAATAAATGAAGCATTCCTGCGGGCTCAGGTGGCCCCAGTAGACAGAGCCTCAGGGATCAGCTCTCTGCAGAGCTCAAGCAGCGCAGCCAGCCGAGCCCCCACAGACGAGGCCATCTCCGCCATGCCCTGCAGAGCCGATCATGCAGGTTGTCGATGATGGAATATCGAGCTCGCTCTACTGCCTGGAGGACGTACAATGTTTGAACTGCCAGGCTTCTGATGGCGACACTGATGTCATTTGCCATTCCTTCAAGGGCTGAAAGAGAGAGGAGCAGAGCCATGGTGAGTTCCCACATCTGAGGGGACCCGAGGGGACTCTGTGCCAGGGCCATTCCAGCTGGCTCTGGCCATGGCCAGCAGGGAGCAGGGACCAGCCGGATCAGCACGAAGCTGCTGGCCACGAATCCCCCAGGTGCCCTGAAAGCTCTGTCTGCTCTGCCCACGCCGGCCCTGGTCCGCACAGGGAGCAGAGCCCTCCGCAGCCGGGGCAGGGCTCGCAGCTCCCCCGGCAGCCCCTGCTGGCAGCCCGCTGCCCTCACTCACCCTCAGAGATGATCTGGAGCTCTTCATTCCTCCCCCTCAGGTGCCGCCCGGCCGTCCCTGGGAACACAGAGCCTGTCAGCCCAGGGCACAGCTCCCTGCCAGCGGCGCCGCCAGCCCTGTGCCCACACGGCCTCCTGGCCCGGCAGGGCTCGGGCCGGGCCCTCGCCGCTCGCTGCCGCCCCAGGGCACGGCTGGAGAGGGCGGCAGCGGCGCCCAGGGCAGGCGGGGCTCCGCGGCACCGGCCCGGGTGGCGCTGCCAGGGCAGCAGCCGGGGCTGGGGCCAAGCTGCGGCGGGGCGGGGAGGGAGCCCGGGCTCGTGGCTCACCCATGAACCTGACGGCCGCCTCTCGCAGGGGCTCCTGGAGGTTCCGCAGGTAGGGCAGGGCCCGGCGCAGGTGCTCGGCCACTCTGCTCCTGTCCTCTGCCAGCTGCAGAGAGCAGCAGCAGGGAAGGGTTGGCGCGGGCTCAGCCCCTGGGCCGGGCGCTCCCCGTGCCAGCCCCGGCCTCCCCTGCCCGCACAGCCCTGAGGTGCGGCCAGCAGCCGCCGGCGCCGGGCTCTGGAGGGGCAGAGGGCCGGCTGCTGCCCGGGGAGTCGCGGTGCCGCCCCGCAGCCCCCCGGGCCGGGGCTCCATGGGCACCCGGCACGGGCCGCAGGAGCCTGGAGCAGAGCCCGCGCGGCCTCGGGCTGCAGCAGCGGGCAGGGGCACAGCTGCCAGCCCGCACACCGAGCACCGCGCTCAGGGGCTGCTCCAGGCTGGGGCTGCGGCTTCCCGGCCCTCCTTACCAGCCACTCGGTGAACTTCCACAGCTTCTTGCTCTTCACCAGTTTTTGAAGTTCACTCCTCTTCAGGAACTCGGCCGCACCAAGCAGTGTTTCCTGCGAAGCCTGGAGAGCAGCAGAGATGCAGAGATGGCCCCAGAGCCCAGGGCACAGGACCTGTGTCCCTGTGCCAGGGCCTGGAGGAGGCTGCAGCCTGCGAGGCGCCAGGGCAGGGCCAGCCCAGCCCCTCCCGGGGAAACAGCAGCAGCCCAGGAGTCCTCACCTGTGCCACTCGCTGATTCTCATCATGGCAGTGGAAGAAGAGTGGCAGCAGGCTCTGGTGCACATGTGTCATCAGGGCCTCTTTTTCCTTTTCCTGTGGAAGAGTCACCAGTGTTCCAAGGAGCACTATGGAGAGCAGCTTCACCTGGCCATTGTCCTGTATGAAGGGAAGGAAAAAGACCTCAGCATTGGCTGTATGGGGCTCAGCATGGTGCCTGCAAAACCGCAGGGCACCAAGTGTCCGGGCAGCAGCCAGTGGCCATGGCTGGGGGCAGGGAGCCTTACGTGGTCAAGGAGTGGCAGGAGCGCCTCAACCAGCTGCAGTGCGATGGGGCTGGGTATCAGCATGTCCTTGTCCAAGATGATAAAGTTGAGGAGCGTGGCTGTCATGCTAACTATCTCTCCATCTGCGTCCCACAGGAGCTCCACAAGACCTTCAGTCAGGCTCCACATTTTTTTGCTCTGTGCGGAACACAAATTTGTGAAAGGCCATCCTGCTGCCGCAGGGCCTAGAGGCCAAAGGGCTGTTCTGAAGCACTTGGGCAGCTGAAGCAGGAGGCAGGAGAGCTGGGAGCAGCTGGCCCAGTCCCCAAAGCCCAGCCAAGCCCAAGTGACTGCATTCCCAAGCACAGCCTCAGCCCCTGCCCCCTTCTCACCATCAAGGGATCATTGATGAGATCCAGAAGGGCCCTGAGCACCAGGTGACGCTTCTCCCTGCACCCGCTCCGCAGGTGCCTTGACAAGACTTGCAGGACTCTGTCAGCACCGCGTTCACTCATGTCCAAGCTCTTGAGGACCTGAAAGGCACAGGGCAGTGACAGGGGACCGGGCAGCAGGAGCCCAGAACCGCACAGGGCTGAGCCCAGGCAGCAGCACAGGGCGCGGGCTCCGTCCCAGGCAGCTGCAGCTACGAGAGGGCAGAGAGCCGGGAGGCAGCTGAGCGAGGCAGCGCTGGCCCTCAGGCTCACCTCCACAAAGAACGCCAAGGCGGGCAGCTCCCAGCGTGGCTCCTGTGCGCTGAGCAGCCGGAGCAGGTAGCGAGCGATCCGGGAGCACAAGGGGATGGAGACACAGGACATCTCCCTGGCAGGAGACAAAGTAACCAAGACTGTGGGCCAGGGGGACAAACCTCTCCCAGGACTGACTCACAGAGGTCTGGTCTTTCCCCAGCATCCTGCAAGGGCCCCTGGGCTATTTGGGAGGTGGCGCCTTGTGGGCACCCTCCTCTCCCAGCCTTTTCCAGTCTGCTTGGCTGTGCCTCGGTGACAAGGCCCTCTGGCCCATGGCCCCAGGGACTGTGTGGGGCACCCCAGGCACAGAGCACAAATGTCAGAGGCAGTGGGGAGAAGGGGGATCTCACTTGGCCAGCAGACCCACGGCATGGTGGTAGGTGTCAGCACACAGCAGCTTGTCCCAGCCACACTTGTGTTCCATTGCCACCACCGCATCCTCGTGCTGCATTTCGCAGAGCAGGGACTTCAGGGTCTGCACTGCAAACCTGTGTGCAGAGCAAAGGCCAGGTCACGCTGGGAGCACTGGCTCCTGCCCAGGAATGTGGCAAGGACAGGAGGACTGGCATGGAGCACCTGTTGGGGCTGGTGGCAAGGCCATATTGCTGCTGGCATCCCTTCCAGAAGGTATCGACCTCCTCTGGCATATCCAGAGTGCTGAAGAGAACTTGGAAGAGCAGATGCACAAATAGGTGGGGGAGATAGACGGTCACCATATGTGGCACACAGGGCAGCTGGAGGATCTTCCATATCACCACAGTTGCCTGCAAAGGACAAAGCCCCCTGAGACAGGGCTCAGTGCCGAGGTGTTCGTGTGGCAGGGCCCGAGCACGGGAGGGAGAGGCCCAGAGAGACACAGGGGGAGCACCGGGCCTGGTGGCCCTGGAGCTGCCCCGAGGCCAGGTTTCAGCCCAGTGCCTGAGGCAGGGAAACGCCGTGGGGAAGGGAGGATGGAGAACTGCTGGAGAGATAGCCTTGGGGCCAGCAAAGGCAGAAACTCACAGCCAGGACAAAGACACCCGATTTGTCCCCATCGGAGGTGCACGTGCTGTGCTCTGGCCAGCTCCCCAGCACATCGAGGAGTACGAGCATGGCCAGTTCTGCAGTCCTCACCGAGCACATGATGCTCTTCCACATGGTCAAAGCAGCTCTGTGGGGTCAGAGAACCGTCTCAGGGGGGTCTGAGACACAGCACCGTGGCCTGGGCAGCAGTGGGGAGCTGAGCTGGCTGCCAGCTCTGCCTCTGCCCACTGCCCCTCACCAGCAGCAGCCAGGCAGCCCAGCCCTGTGGGGACAGGCCCCTGAGGGGCAGCGAGGGAACATGGCAGCAGGCTCGGGGGCTGACGTGCCAGGGCTGGCAAAGGGAGCAGCCAGAGGGCCCTGGGACTCTCTGTTGGTCAGACACCTGGGACAGGCTGTGCAGGCTGATGGGCTGGGGAGCCCTGAGCCCTCTGGGCAGGTGGGCCCCGTACCTGTCACAGGATGGGGCCACACGCAGGAGTGTCATTACTACGTCAGCGGGCCGTTCTTCGGTGAGATCCAGCAGGGTCCTGTTCAGCCTGTGCTCAGCAAACTGGTTGGCCTCGAGCCACTGGTGGATGTACCTCACCATGGCCGGCACCTGGAGAAGGCAGGGGAGACTTGGAAAGCCTCCAGAGGAGTGCTTCCCTTGCCACCACACTGCCATGGCCTCAAAGGCTTCCATGGAGCAGCAGGCATGGCTTGGGAGGCCAAGCAATTCCTGGGAGGATCAAACCCTGGCCACAGACTGCTTACTTGCTTCGGATTGGAAAACCCCTCCTCTACCAGCATATCAGCCAGGGCAGCAGAGGTCTTGGTTTTGAAGATGGGTGCATATGCTCTGAGCCCTGTGCCCATGGCGGTCTCTTCCTCCCGAATCCTCTTGATGAATTTGCAAACCAGCTGTAGGAGAAGGGCAGAAAGCCAGGGATGTTCCACGGAATGCTCCAAGCTTGGTGTTTGGCTGAGCGGTGCCAGCAGGCCCAGCCCAGGTGGGGATGGCTGCAGGTACCTGCGCTGTTCTGCGGAAGCGGCCACGGGTGCGTTTCTGCTCTCGTGTGCGCTGCACGGCTGCACCTGGCAAAGAGCGAGCGCAGCCCGAGCTGAGGGGCTGCGGGAGAGGCCGGAGAACACAGCCCAGCCCTGCGCTGCCCAGGCAGGGACAGCCCTGCGACGGCCCAGGGCATGGAGCACGGCTGTGGGGTGTCTGCCCGGCCCCTATTCCATCCTGTCCATGGGCATGGCCCCAGGGGATGGGATGGGATGGGATGGGATGGGATGGGATGGGATGGGATGGGATGGGATGGGATGGGATGGGATGGGATGGGATGGGATGCGATGGGATGGGATGGGATGGGATGGGATGGGATGGGATGGGATGGGATGGGATGGGATGGGATGGGATGGGATGGGATGTGGCCAAGATGGCTGCAGCCACCAGCCCTGCAGCCCAGCATCCCAGCTCTGCCACTCACCCTCCTGCAGCTGCTTGGATGGCACCACTTCTTCAGTCTCGTGTGCAGGGGCAGGTCCAGGGCCTTCTTCCTCTTCCTCCACCCAGGCCAGCTTGGGCACTCTTGGAGGTCTCTGCTCCATGTCAGTTGCTGGATTTATGGCTCCTTCCAGGAGAGATGTCTCGGAAAAGCTCCGAGTCAGCAAGTCTTGCAGTTGTGCCTGGAAGGCACCTTCAAGAGAGAAGCCTCAGGAAGGCTCAGGACAGCTAGTCCTGCACTCTGTCTCGAGGGATCCTGCCACAAGCACGGGAGACTCCTGTCAAGGATTGTGCTCTGGCCTCAAGGGCACTGGCAGCAGGGATGGGAGATGCCTCCAGGGCACCAAGTCCCACGCTCTGCCCTCGAGGGCACCTGCAGAAGAGAAGCCTCGGGAAGGCCACGGGTCAGCAAGTCCTGTGGTCTGGCCTCGAGGTCAGCTGCAGCAATAACACCTCAGAAAAGCTCTGGGTCAGACATGAACGAGTGCGCTGTGCGGGGGCTCCTCACAGCACTGCTCTGTCCCGTCCTGTCCTGTCACGTGCTCGGAGCACTGTGGCGTGGCCTTGTCACCAGCAGCTCCTATGTCACCACCTGTCACAAAGGGCCCTTTGACACGCTGTTCCATGCCATAGTGACCATGCTGCAGTGTGTCACAAAGGGCCCCTGCACATGCTGCCTCCTGCCCAGGGGCACCCCCAGCCCACCCAAAATGGCTCAGGTTGGAAGGAATCCCTCACCCCAAGTGTCCAAGACAGGCCAACAGAGTCTTTAGGAACGGCTCAGACCATCAGCAAACGCTGCCCTGCTCTGCGGGCTCAGGGCAGCAGAAGGAGCGCCCAGGGCTGCCAATGCAGCCACGCTGGGAAGGGCACAGGGCCTTCCACAGAAGCTGGCACGGCCTCCATGGGACACGTCCTGGCTGGTGGCCATCCCAATCCCGCGGGTGTGACACGGACAAGGAACTGTGGGCCAGGGCAGGAATGCTGCTCTGAGCCCTGGGGCCCGTGGAACGCTGACACCGGCAGGTGAGGCAGAGTCCCTGCCCAAGCAGACCTGCCACCCCCCCGAGCCCTGGCAGGGCTGGTGCCATCTCCTGCCCCAGAGACCTGTGCCCCTGGGGGCTTCTGTGCCAGAGGGAGCCAAAGCCCAGGTGCACTGGGGACTGTGCTCCTGCCTGCAGGGGCTGTGGGCAGGAACACCTGGAGCAACTGCTGGCAACACTTGGTCTCTGTCAGAAGCTCTTACTCCATGCTGAAATTATTTTCTCATTCAAGTTATTGCCTTCAGCACAAAAAAAACCTTAGCAGCGAAGGCACAGAAGAATCTGGCAAGTAAGAATCCTCAGTTCAGGAAAGCTTCCCCAACACCCACCAACACCAACCCCCCCAAACTCCTGCACAGAAACCCTCAACACCCTGCAGGAGCCCCAGCTCTCCCCGTCCCTCTGCAGAGTTTCCCACCCGCCTACAGACGCCCTGGTTCCCTGACATGCCGTGGGATGACACTCGGGAGGATCTGCTCCAAGGCCTTCCCCTGGAGCAAGCTCAGGCTGCCAGGCATATGGGTCCTGGATCATCCTTCCCACCGAGCATTTTGGTGCACGGCTGCTCCATCTGCACCTTTGCGCTCAGCTCGGACTTCTCCACCTAACCAGGAGTGTTGCAGCGCGCTGTGCGGGGCGTGCTCGGCGGCTGCGGCAGGGGCGCGACCGTCCCCCTGCGAGCTCTGCAATTCCGAGCTATCGGCAGGTCCGGCGCAGGGACAGACAGCGATGACACGGGTCTTGGTGTAGAACAAGATGGATTTATTCCTGGGCTCCCCGACAAGACTGGCGGGGGGTGAACAGAAGTTTTTATACAGCAACTCAGGAGGCGGGTGTAGGAAAGTGAACCAGTGAGGATATGGTAAGGGAGGAATATAAGGTGGGGCAAATAGCCTATGAGCCTATCAGGGAAAATGGGGGGGAGGGAAATAACACAAAGTAAGGAGTGGGGTATCGAGGACAACAAGACAGACACCAAACTCTCTAGAGACAGGAGTAGGGATAGGGAGGATTGACAGCATGGAAGGGAGGAGGTTAGGGAAGGGCTTGGGAAAATTGGCAACTGGGAAGGAAGTGGATTAGGCAGGAGAACGGGGGGCAACCTTGGATTCAAAGCAAAACACACCACAACATCTCCCTGTTTCTTTGTACAAAAGGGAGGAGAGTTCTGGGGTTCAAAACAAATTTATGAATCTATTATGTAACATATCATATACATAATCTATCATATAACAGATTTTAGCATATGACAAATTATTACAGCAACAGAAAAGAATTAAAAAATTATCAGGAAAAAATGAACTACTTGTGACCATAACGCATGGGGTAAGGATCTTCTTCGCATAAGAAATTTAATATAAAATGTACAAAGTTATTATATTTGGAATCAGGGTCGGGGGGAGGAATTGCAGTGGAATTATCTTGAAGTAAGACTGAGCTTGAAGCATGAATCTCCGAGGAATCTGCATTTTCTGGGGTTTGAAAGTGATTTTGGAGGTCACTCCTCTTGTAGGATGTGATCAGCGAATGGAGATGTGGTCTTGCTCATGTTATTTTATGCAACTGTGGGTATTAACTGGACAGAATTATTCCTCTCTCTATAATATATAATTTAACAAGCAGATTATTTTAAAGTATCAAGAATATAATGAACAATTTTTTAGTCAAGAAATTTAGTTGGAAATGTGGGAAAATGGTTAAAGAAAAATCAACAAATATCATGAAGTTTAAATAAAGCCTACAGGTAAATTAATGAACTCTTTTTCCAAAGCATACTGTGAAAACTTTAAGACAATATTGAAATTAAAAGGAACATTTGGTAGGGTATAATTAAGGAAATAGATGGGGAACTTGGGCAGTCACTCTTAAATAATTTTGTTCTTATATTCATTCAATTGTTTATTTTTATTTTCATTATGATGATAGTAGGGTTTTTTTTGTAATTTGGACAGTTTTTCTTGTGTGATCTTTCTTTTTACAGGTGAATCAAATTTTTGACTTTGATGGGCAAACACTTGCTTCATGTCTCTTTTTTCTATACTTAAAACATGTTTTAAACTGATCTTTTTGGCTCCTTTTTTCATTTATCTCAGCTGTGAAAGCTTGTAGGTTAATGATCTTGAACAGTTTCCACAAAGGCTTTGAAGGGTCAAGGGCTTTGGGGAGATTCTTCCAAAAATTAAATACCAATTGAATTCATAATTGATTTAGATCATAAGAAGAAATCTGATTACTTTTGTGACTGCCACAAGTGTTATGGGGTATCGGTAAGGGGACGGACCTGGGCGCTGCCATCCTAGGGAGAGACAAAATGGAGGATTCCAGGTGCGGGTTTCCAGCTCCACCTTCCTCCGAAGGAGGTCCCTCCATAAAAGAGGGTGATCTCCCAAGAAGGAGGGTCCCCTGATGGGAGGCCCCATAGGTGATCCTCCCCCCAGAGGAGGAGCTGGAATAAGAAATGGGGATGGTCCAACCCCACCTTCCAACAAAGGGCACTGGCCCCCACAGGCGATTCCTGCAGGGGCCTCTGCGGAAGGCGGGGGGCTGGAGGGAAACTTGGGGCTGGAGAAGAAAGGTCAAGGCAGGAAAGGGGGTTCCAAGCAGCGTGGCCAGCGCCACCTTGGAAAGGAGTGCCGGGTGCACTGCAGTTCCCTCAAGAGCTCTGAACAGTGTCCGGCAGGGCGCTTGGGGTGCTGTGGCCAACACCATCCCCAAGGGAGGATAGGGTAGGGTTTTGGGAAGTCCGAGGGACAGAGGGTACAGGGAGCTTCACAGAAGCCACAGGGGAACTTACAGGGGAGGAGCCCGACGCAGCTGGATTTCAACAAGGTGCATGGATGTCAGGAACTTCTTGCAAAATATTAGATTCTCCCCTATTCTTATAAACGTGTCATTGTTTGATGGAAAATTGCTGCCCTATTCTTGTCTTTTCTACTCTCTCAGCCCTCATGGGATACCCCAGCCTTTGGGGGAGAGCCCAGCTTTGGGTAAGAAAGAGACTAGAAAAGCACCCTCCTGATGAGTGGAGGGTACCCTCAGGGGATGCCCCAACCTTTTGGGGAAGAGTGAGGATCCAAGGGAGTGATGGTGAAGATCCCCTTGGATCAGGAGGGTTCCCTGTGTTCTCCACATGCTTGGGCAACAGCTTGTGGAGACTAAACCCACCTGCCAGGAAAATACCCTGCATCGGCTCACTTACCAGAGCTGTCCTTTGCTTTTAGTTAGTTTTAGCTAGCTGAGGCAAAGAAGTTCCCTGGACTGTGGCTTTTCCTTTTCTTCAGACCTGCTCAAACCTGCTCTGGACTCAGCACGCAGAAGAGCAACAGCAGCTCACACCTGTGGCCCACCAGGCCCAGCCTGGGCCGCAGCATTTCCAGTGCCAGAGGGACTGATAAGAGACTAAGTGAGCCAAACTGCAGCCCAGGGAGGGGACTTTCTGAGTTCATCTCTCTTTTGGAGCAGCAAGAAGTTTTATTGTTTAATATTCTTTAGATTTTCTTGCTTAATAAAGAGTTTTTTCCATTTTCCACCAAAGGGGTATTTTTTCCTGAACCGGTTGGGGAGAGGTGCCGATTGAATCTGTTTCCTAGAGGAACCCCTTTGGAGGTTCTTTCCCAAATTTTCCCTGAACCAGGACAGTGAGGAAGATCAGAGCAGCACCCATGCAAGTCACAGGCCCCAAAGTTAGAGCCCAACATCCCCCAGCTAGCGAGAGAGGGTACAGCCCATGGGCCGGCCTGTGATTCTTTCTGTGCGACCATGGGGAAGACACAGAAAGGTGGGATGGGAAACCCACTTCTGTCCTGGCAGCGCGGGCGCATCCACTCAAGGAGGGAAACACTAACCAAGGGAATTCCAGTAAAGTGAAGGTAGCCTCAGCCTCCCATGACCAAGCTCCCGGGTATGATCTGTCAGATCCCCTTGAAGGTACCTCTACCATGTACGGCCAGGAAAGAAATAATAACCAGGGTTAGAGGGGCCCTGCCTCTAGCCAGGAAGAGGCACTGGAAAACTGGATCTTCTGGATGGTGTGGATCCGATGGCCTGGCACATCAGAACCACAAAAATATAAAGCCTTAGCTGATACTCATGTGCAATGTACCCTAATGCCATCGGGACACGTGGGGGCAGAACCTGTTTCCATTGCCGGGGTGACAGGGGAATCACAGCAACTGACCCTGGTGGGAGCCGAGGTGAGCCTGACTGGGAACGAGCAGCAGAAACATCCATTGTGAGCAGCCCAGAGGCCCTGTGTATTCTGGGCATAGACTTCCTCCGGAACGGATGTTACAGAGACCCAAAGGGACTCAGGTGGGCTTTTGGCATAGCTGCTGCAGAGGCAGAGGACATTAAGCAATTGAACACCTTGCCTGGACTACCAGAAAACCCATCTGCAGTAGGACTCCTAAGGGTGGAAGAGCAACAAGTACCAATTGCTACTTCAACAGTGCACGACTGGCAGTATCAGACAAATCAAGGTGCTGGGATCCCCATCTACATGAATTGGAATGATCCATGATCCATGAGCTGGAGAGCCAAGGGGTGGTCAGCAAAACCCACTCACCCTTCAACAGCCCCATTTGGCCTGTGCAAGCCCCACTTTTCTGACAGAGAATGGAGATTGACTGTGGACTTGAATGAAGTGACTCCACTGCTGACCGCTGCTGTGCCGGACATGCTGGAACTCCAGCACGAGCTGGAGTCCAAGGCAGCAAAGTGGTATGCCATGGATGACATTGCCAAAGTGTTTTTCTCCATTCCTCTGGCAGCAAAGGGCAGGCCTCAGTTTGCTTTCACCTGGTGGGGTGTGCAGTGCCCCTGGAACCGACTGCCCCAGGGTGGAAGCACAGCCCCACCATCTGCCATGGACTGATCCAGGCTGCACTAGAAAAGGGTGAAGCTCCAGAGCACCTGCAGTACATGGATGGCATCATTGTGTGGGGCAACACGGCAATGGAAGTATTTGAGGAAGGAGAGAGGATCATCCAGATTCTGCTGGAAGCCAGCTTTGCCATCAAGAAGAGCAAAGTCAAAGGACCTGCCCAAGAGATCCAATTCCTGGGAGTAAAGTTGCAAGATGGATGGCGTCAGATTCCCTCTGAGGTCATCAAAAAGATCAATGTGATGGCTCCACCGACCAGCAAGAAGGAAACACAAGCTTTCCTAGATGCTACAGGTTTTTGGAGAATGCACATTACCAAGTACAGCCACATCTTGAGCCCTCTCTACATGGTCACCCACAAGAAAAACAATTTCCACTGGGGCCTGTACAGCAGAAAGCTTTTGCCCAGATAAAGCAGGAAATTGCTCATGCAGTAGCTCTTGGCCCAGTCAGGACAGGACCAGATGTGAAGAATGTGCTCTACTCTGCAGCCAGGAACCATGGTCTGTCCTGGAGCCTTTGGCAGAAGGTGCCTGATGAGACTCGAGGCCGACCACTGGGACTTTGGAGTTGGAGCTGCAGAGGGTCTGAAGCCAATTACACCCCAACAGAGAACGAAATCTTGGTCGCTTACGAGGGAGTCCAGGCTGCCTCAGAGGTGATTGGTACAGAAGCACAACTTCTCCTGGCACCCCGACTACCAGTACTGGGCTGGATGTTCAAAGCAAAGGTTCCCTCCACCCACCATGCCACCAGAGCTCCACGGAGCAAGTGGATTGCTGTCATCATGCAGCGTGCCCATATTTGTAAACTGAATCGCCCTGGGATTTTGTAAGTAATTACAAATTGGCCCAAAGGTGAAAGTTTTGGTGTCACAGATGAAGAAGAAGAACCAGTGACACAGGCTGAAGAAGCTCCACCATACAACCAACTGCCAGCAGAGGAAACACATTAGGCTCTATTCACTGACAGTTCTTGTCGCATCGTAGAGATGAATCAGAAGTGGAAAGCAGCTGTATGGAGTCCCACACAACGGGTTGCAGAGGCCACTGAAAGAGAAGGTGGATCAAGCCAGCTTGCTGAACTCAAAGCTGTTCAACTGGCCCTAGACATTGCAGGAAAGGAGAAGTGGCCAAAGCTCTACCTCTACACTGATTCATGGATGGTAGCTAATGCTATGTGGGGGTGGCTGGAGAGGTGGAAAGAGGCTAACTGGCAGTGTAGAGGAAAACCACTTTGGGCTGCGGAAGAGTGGAAAGATATGGGTACCTGGGTAGAGAAGTTACCTGTGAAGGTTCGCCATGTAGATGTCCATGTCCCCAGAAGCAGAGCTAATGAAGAGCAGCAAAACAATCAGCAGGTAGATCAGGCTGCAAAGATAGGGGTATCAAAGATAGACCTCGATTGGGAACACAAGGGGGAGTTGTTCCTAGCATGATGGGCCCGTGATGCCTCAGGTCATCAGGGCAGAGATGCCACCTACAAGTGGGCATGAGACTGAGGGGTGGATCTAACCATGGACAATATTTCTCAGGTGATCCATGACTGTAAGACATGTGCTGCCATCAAACAGGCCAAGCAGATGAAGCCCCTCTGGTATGGTGGGCGGGGGTCCAAGTACAAATATGGGGAGGCCTGGCAGATTGACTACATCACACTGCCCCAGACACGCCAAGGCAAGCGCTACGTGCTCACCATGGTAGAAGCCACCACTGGATGGTTGGAAAGCTACCCTGTGTCTAATGCTATAGCCCGTAACACCATCCTGGGCCTTGAAAAGCAGGTCCTTTGGAGGCATGGTACCCCTGAGAGGATTGAGTCAGACCATGGGACTCATTTCAAGAACAGCCTTATCAACACCTGGGCTAGGGAACATGGCATTGAGTGGGTGTACCACATCCCCTACCATGCACCAGCTGCAGGCAAAGTGGAGAGGTACAATGGACTATTAAAAACCACCTTAAAAGCATTGGGTGGGTGATCTTTCAAAAATTGGGAGCAACATTTAGAAATGGCCACCTGGTTAGTTAACAGCCAAGTTTCCACCAATCAAGCAGGTCCTGCCCAGTCTGAGTTCCTGAATATATTAGATGGAGGTAAGGTCCCAGTGGTACATGTCAGAGGTTTGTTAGGTAAAACAGTGTGGATCAATTCTGCCTCAAGTACAGACAAACTCATTTGTGGGATTGTCTTTGCTCAGGGACCAGGTTGTACATGGTGGATAATGCAGAGAGATGGAGCAACACAATGTGTACCTCAGGGAGATCTGATTGTGGGGTGACACTCATGCAAATATCACTGTTTGCTGGATGTTATTGCCAGTGTCTGTACATGAAAACACACAGACATGAGACAGAAAGAAATGTGTAAGTGTTGAAGATTTGAGTAAGTGAGATGGAAGGAAATGTGTATGAGTAAGTGAAAGATGGAAGTTTTTACTTGATGAAGTTTTTACATGATCTTGACAATATGGAGATAAGTGGTGGAATGTCCTAGGGTGACGTTACGATGATTGTATCCCCAATAGTGTGTTCTGTTTATGTTTGATATTATGTTCTGTACTTTCAGAACTGACTCAGAAACTGAAGGTTTGTTTTGTCTTGTTACCAGCCGGCTCACCTCCCCCATGGTCTGTTGTCTAGATGAGGCTGGTGCTGGCTGGCTTGGTTTTGCTTTGCTTGGTGGCTTTCCTTTGCTTGCTTGCTTCTGCTTTTGCCTTTGCTTTTGTATGTTAGTTAGTTTAGCTAAGCAGTCCAATTTCTTCCCTAAACTGTTTTTTTTTCCTTTCCCTTTCCTGAATATCACTCCAGCCTGCTCCGGACTGGGACTGGGAAACACCGAGGAGCACCGAGAGCCTGCGCTCTGTGATCTGCAGCAGCCATCCCCAGTGCCCAGAGCAATCCCCAGCGCCCAGACCCGGGCGACCACTCCCAGGAGAGACTTTCTGGATTTGTCATCTCTTCAGAGTGGTGAAAGAGTTTTGTTGTCATCTGATGTTGTTCATTTTTTTAGTGCTGGGAAGGGTTTTGTTTGTTAAATAAACAGGTTCTTTTCAATTTCTGTCCGAGAAAATTCTTCCCGAACCAGGTGGGTGGGGATGGGCCGTGTGGTTTGTTTTCTGAGGGCTCCTTTCAGAGGTTTTCTCCAAAATTTGCCCTAAACTAGGACAAATATTTTGCTGCCCAACTTGTGGCTTGAGAGAGTGGAAAAAACCCCGTTGTAATCATATTTTGGTTCCAATTACTTTGTCTTGGTATGGAGCAGTTACTGGTTATGTTGTTTGAATTCATAGTGTCTCTTGGGGTGGAGGCCTGCATGAGTTTCTGGTCCCTAGGGTCTTCTGAGATCTTAATCCCTCTCTGGTCCCTAGGTTTATTTTTTTATCCAGGAATAGCTCTGGTATGGTCCCTAATATGTAGTTTTTGCAGTAGAAGGGCACTAACCAGAATATCCATCGGGCTGGGCATGGGTGTAATGGCTTGCAGAGGGTTTATAAAGGTGCTGAAGTCTGTTCCAGGAATGCATGGCTCATAGTCATGGTTGTGCAGCTAGTTTGTTAGAGGGGAAGCAGGGGATGTGGCTTTTCAACCTTTGCTTTCCTTCTTCTCCTCTGAATTTCTTAGCTCCCTATTAGAGAATGTTCAGTTTCCCCTGACTGTTAATGAGACCATCTTCCTGGTGTTTAATCTGGTAAGCTTTCTCTATACAGTCTGCAGTCTCTCTAGAATGAGGGCTGAGATTTCTAGAGGGGCTGAAGAGACCCCTGACCCAGGAGTAGACCCAGGTGTGAGAAATCCTGAGTGGTGTGGGAAATGGGGGGATGGGAATTGGCACATAGACCGTTTTCCCACATTCAAATCGATTTTACTGATTTGCCTAAAGTAGGAAGGTATAAGCACTTATTGGTGATAATAGATCACTTGACTCACTTTGTAGAGGTATTCCCTACCTGCAGGGCAACTACACAAACAGTAGTAAAAATACTATTAGAAGAGATAATCCCCTGCTAAAGACTAGCAGAAGTAATAGACTCTGACAGAGGGCCACACTTTGCCTCCAAAATAATTAAAGAAGTAGTTACAGCTCTAGGAACAAAGTGGCAATATCATACTCCCCGGCATCCACAAAGCTCAGGTAAAGTGGAAAGGGTAAATGGGAAAATTAAAAAACAACTAACTAAATTGATGTATGAAACACAATTATCTTGGGTAAAATGTTTACCTTTAGCCTTGGAATATAGGAATATAGGAATATAGGAACTCAGCCCAGAACTGATATTGGAATTTCTCCATTTGAAATGCTTTATGGGATGCCGTATGACATGGATTCTCCTATAGATCACCCTGAAATAAGTAATCAACAAATTAACCAATATGTCAGGCAACTTATGAAGGCTCGGGAAGGGCCTAGAAGAGCTGGGTTACTAGTGCAACAACCTCCTTTAGACCTAGCAATCCACAATATAAATCCAGGTGATAAGGTGTTAATAAGAAATCTAGAAAGAAACCTCACTAACCCCAAATTGGGAAGGCCCCTGTGTTGTTTTACTAACTACAGAAACTGCAGGCAGAACCGCCGAGGAGGGATGGACCCATGTGAGCCGAATGAATGGACCGATTCCTGCTGCTGCCGAAGAGCCGTGGAGAATAACCAGCCAGCCCAGGGACCTTAAGGTCACATTTAAATGGACTGAATGGACTCAGTAAGAATTGTACGAACCAGCTGGTAGAGTGAGATATTGGACTATGGATATCCGATAACTAATGATTTAGAGTATATTGTACAAATAAGGATTGTAATTGTTACCTTTTTGTATGCTCTATTTGTAAAATTTGCCAGGAATGGTGGTGGGTCCATAGTTATAGAGGCACTTCTCCTAGGGGTATTTGTAAAGGTGTTATCAGTTAGAACTGACAGAGTCAGTCCTAAGGATTGGAGAAGAGAACGGGACCCTACCAAGGGAATCCCAAGAGTGGTGGGAAGTGTTTATTAAGGGGGCTACACCTGAAAATTGTTGTTTCCACTCCAATGAACCAATTCCCTTAATTGTTCAAATTATAAAAGGGAATTGCTGGAAAACTTTACCTGGGATTCAGTGTGACTCACTACAAGTGAAGGATAAAATCTGGAAATCATTCAAAAAGAGGCAACAAAAACAGAGTAAGGGTCCTCCTGAAGAATATCCTTGCTGCCGAGAAGATGGTGCGCCTCGCGGCTTGGAGCAACCGAGTCGGTGCGCGAGGTAGAAGGATAAGAAGCGGTGGAGGAAAGAGCCCTCAGACTGGGACAATTCAAAGGTATTTCAAGAACTGCCTCAAGGATACTGATCTCCCAAGGGTAAAGGTGAGCCCGAAAATAACAGGTCAAAACAAACACTGGGAATGGGGAGATAATGATAATCAAACCCTGGGGCACTTTGGACTCCACCCTTGCTGGCAAATTCTGTGCATATTAGTTATATGTTGTACCTGGCCTGGTCAAGGGGACTATGCACACCACCCAGTTTTCCCCAGCAGCAGATGCAGGCAGTGACCCTAATTAAAAGGTAGGGATGGTGTTTGCTGGTTATAGAGCAACTGGTAGGGGTTGGTTGGACTCTGACCAAAATAGACCAAGGGAAAGTTGTTAAGCATAATGCCACCACTGTAGCTCCCATTTTTTTTGTTACTAATGAGGACTTGGTAAACTCTATGTGGAGATGGAGTAAACCTGAACTCCGGGCTACCTATTGGTGTCCTATTTCCAATCCTGGGGGGGTGGATATTGAAATTATCCTGGGGAATATCTGTGAGTATTAGGGCTGTAAAGCCATAGCAACCGCCTAGGCTGCCACCCATCCAGATAAATTTCTAAAGGTCTCATGGTACCCTGAGAGGTGCAAAATTCTGGAGTATGGCACTCAAGGAGAAATTCTGTATCAGGGAGATTGCTGGTCCCATAATATTGTTGTTACTAAGTTTAACTTTCAAACCTTGCATTTTTAATAAAATCATAGTCATTATAAAAGGAAGACTAGAGGCAGCTCATCTAATGCTTATTAGAGATAGGTATGAAGCATTGCCCAGAGATTCAAAAGTAGATAAAATCCTGGTCTTAAGCTACCAAAAGTTAAAGTGTTTTAATGAACCAATTGGTAAAGAGAAAAAGGAGGGATTGTAATAAATAAAAAGGTCTTTGTTCATCAAACGAGCATCAAAGGAGATAAGAATTTGAATGGAGTAGGGAATCTCAAGATGTGGGAGGAGAAGGAGAAAGGGGGGTAAACAGCAAGTATTCTGCTTAAGAATTGTGCAGATGCAACTAGCATAGAAGACTGTGTAACTAATTATATACAAGTTAACTTTTAGGCCAAGGACCATCCGCAAGGAAGATGAGGAGCCTTCATTCCTATGACCACCAAGGGCAGAAAAAACACCCCCTAGCAACCAATTGCACCGGCGAAGAGTACATAGGGAGAAAACACATCAACCAGAAAAAAAAAAGGGACTATAAAAACAAAAAGGTAAAAGGGGGAAGGTGCGCCGTGGCAGAACAGAGACTCCCCGGCCACCCAGAGCTGTTCTTTTGCTTAATACCGCTTGCTAAATAAATTCTTGTTAATTGATTTATCTATAATTGGCCTCCCCAATTGAATTTGTCCATAACAATCCTGACTAGAGAAATGAAAAAAAAATAAACTTGGTGTATTATCCAACACACATGTGCAGAGCAAGCCCCCGGCTGCTGAGTCTCAGCAGAAGGCTGAGGGAAATGCACCCACTACGTCCCCTCTGCGACTCACTCGGCATCTGGTGCAGAAGTTTGGATGCCTGCAGGGGTTGCTTGTCTCCTCTGGGTGTGCTCTTCCTTCCCTCTGGGAGGGCCTTAATGGAAATTAGTTCCATTTCTCCTGCAGACCAGAGTGGCAGGGAGTCACTGCAGGCTGGTGATACTCTGATACAAGGAAACGGGTGTGCATACAAACCAGGCTGTGAAAAGCCAGTGTCCATAAGGGAGCCAGAGGAGCCCTGCATCTTTATTTGAATAAAGGGAGAGAGTCCATGGGGACATCTGCTGCTGGGGTTTCCTCTCTCAAAGTTTTGGAGGACACAGCCTCCTTTTAAACTCCTGGCCACATGCTGCCCTCTTCCTTTCCCCACTGGCTGGATTACCAGGCCAGGGGACTGCAGGGACCTTTGTACCCTCTTTTCCTTTTGCAAGGTATTAGTTCTGGTCTCCATCCAAACTGTAATAGATAGATAATGAGATGATTGGCTCTCGCAATTAAGGGATGAATATTGTGTGTATCTTAAGAGAAGCTTTACTAATGCAGAGTTATGTTTTTGTGATTTGTTGTTTAGATGTTCTGTCTTCTCCCCACAGTCCCCTTCCCCCCCACTCCCTATTGTTCCCACCTGGAACAGGTGGGCTTTCTAGGACAGGTAGAAAGAAGGCATGTGTGGTATTCACATATCCTTTGAATAGTGAGAGACACAGACTTTCCCAGGAAAATCCTGGGGAAGGCTGTGAGAAAGCTCAGAGAAAGAAAAACAATTATCTTCATTTGCTGCATCTGTTGTTTGGCACATGTGGAATGGAGATTGTTTACCAAAGAGGGATTTCTTCATTGGACTCTGGTGATGGTGTTTTGATTTCATTTGACCAACTGGAGCCACTCTGTGTTGGACTGTCTCTAAGTGTCATAGGTTTTTCTTCAGTATAGCAGTAGTATAGTTTTTAGTATAGTGTAATATAGGACAGCTTAATAAAGCTTTTGTTCAGCCTTCTGCAAACATGGAGTCAATGCACGTCATTCCCTGAGGTGGAGGTCCACCACAATAGGTGTCGACATATACCCCTTGCATGGGAGAGTTAGGAATGGAAAAGCTTGTTGCTGGGGGGATGCGACGTGACAACACCTGACCTTCAAATGCAGCTACAAGAAATAAATTCCACCAATAAAGGGCAAAGAAGGGTTGACTGACAGACTTTGGGAGGGGCCAGGGTGGCTGATGCACCCTCCAGGAATGTGAAAGGTGAAGCATCAATCTTGAAGATGAGGCAGCCACCTGGCAGGCAGCCATGGGGCAGGGGGCCTTCCCAGGCCTGTTCTTCCTTATTAGTCCTTCTCTTATGTTTTTGTAAATGTTTAATAAACATTTTAAAAATTTTAAAGTGAGCAGTTGTTTCTCACAAAAACCAGTCCTAAGGTGGGATGGTCATGTGTCGTGGTTTGACACGGGAAAAGAATTTTCTTGGAAGGAAGAGGTCAGCCCAGTCCAGGGTCAGGTTTGGATACTGACACTTGGGGTGACCAATTGAAGGTGGGCACGCCTCTGAGAACACAGAGGGGTTAAAAGCAGAACTCCCAGGAGAACTCGCTCTCTTTGGTTCCGGTCATTGGAGAGTGCAAACCTCTCCTGCCCAGCCATGAGCTGGGTGGGGAAGGGGAAGCCATGTGGCCTGCAGAGGTAGGCCAGGGGGTGAAGGGTCTGAAACCGAGCTGGGCCAGTTCCTGCGGACGGAAGGGTGGAGAACGTCTGAGATGTCTTTGTTCCCCCCCCCAGCCTAGAGGAAAAGACAAAGAGAGCCTGCAGACACCCGGGAGTTTGCCAGCAGAGGAGAAGGAGGAGGAGGGGGGAATATGCCCAGCCTGGAAGACAGCACAGCGTCCTGGGCTAGAGATTTCAGCCATCTGTGGAGTCCAGGAATTTTAACCCTTTCCTGTGAAATGAAGGCTTTGTGAAATATTGCTCCTCCTCAATTTGAAGGAAAGAGAGACAGCCAGGGACCTCAGTTGTTAGGGAAAGAAGGCTGGGGGCAGATGATGGAGTGGCTGTTGGCTGGAGTCTTTTTGTCAGCCATAGACTGAACCAATTCTTCCTTCAAGAGAGACTGCATTTTAGGGGGATGCAATGGTGAGCCAAGAAACTCCTCCAGCAACTACCAGTTCAGGGATGAACAGAGGAAAGCGGAGGAGGGTGTGAGGCTGCCCTCCGTCTTCAGAGAAGAAGAGAAGGCGATCTCTGTTCTTGGACCCCCAGCCCCAGGGGAAAATGGGGGGGACTGTAGTCCTAAAATGAGACACTGTACTGTTGTTCCTGTTGGTCCTTGGCAAAGCATCCTTAAAGGGGCCCTATAAGCAGTCTCCGTCCATGCACGGTGGTGAGAGCACTGTGACATGGAGAGGAGAGCGTCACACTGGCTCGGTGTGTTTGGGCGGTGCCATGTGTGACATGGAAACACAAGAGGTGGCAGCTATGTTTCCTGGGGGTCTATGGTGCTAGGGGGACTCCCCTCTCCCCCAATGGACTCAGTATTGATTATATTGAAGGGTGAAGACTTGATTAAGGATCCGATCGTGTCTCGCTGTGGTTTGTTGGAGGTGGGTGGTGGGAGGAGGAATGTTTTGAAAGGTTTTCATTTCAAATTTTGTGTGTGGTTTTTTTCCTCCCTTTTTTTTTCCTTTTATAGTAGTAGTAATGTAATAAAGTTTTCCCCTTGTTATTAAGTTTGGCCTGCTTTGCTCTGTTCTCGATCACATTTCACAGCATTCAATTGATAGGTTACATTTTCATGGGGGCGCTGGCATTGTGCCAGTGTCAAACCATGACATCGTGTTACTCCTGATAGGAATGGGCTCCCTGCAGTTCGAGCTGCTCTGCAGCCTGTGCTTTTCCGTACCCTGCTTTGCTCTTCAGGTGGCAGATGCCTTGGGCAGGTTACTCCAGACACACGAGAGTGCCAGGGTAGGCCCAATCCCTAAAGCTCTCACAGAGCTGTGCTTCACTCCAAATTAGGTAAGCATGAAACGGATTTTAAAGACCGTAGCACATCTGCAGATTCAAGGGATAGTAAAGCCAGCGCTGCACTCTGAGAAGTAAGTCCACAGTCTGAGTTGTTGATGTCATTTAAATAATTTGCAGTTCATTGTGATGATGATGATGATAGTATCATAGAACATTTTCTCTTTTTTCCCTCCCCCTAATAAAATGGTGCCATTCAGCTTCTGGAGAAAAGAACTCTCAAAGGTGCAGTTTGGCAGTCATGGAGGCAGAGGTGGGGGAGAGACAGATATGCCCTGGAGGGATTCTCTGGAGGGCTCCAGCATTTAAACAAGCTACTTTGATACATAGACTCGGACATTTTCAATACTAAATGGCTGCATTAAATGGTTTTCCAAGCCTTATGCTGGCCAGAAAGCTTTTAAAGCCCATGGGAGTTTAGCCTCCATGAGAAAGGCAGCATCAGTTCCTGTGCCAGGTGAGACATAGCGTTCAAAAGCTCAGCTTGTGTCTAGAGAAGTCACCAGCCTAATGTAAGCAAGGCCAGAAAACTTCTCCAGTCCTGCTGAGCGGGTGTGGTAGAGCTGTTGTGTTTCACAGCAGCTCCATGGCAGAGCAGCAGCTGCAGGAGAGGGCTCAGGACAGGCTTGGGGGGAGCGGGGCGGCAGGAAGCTGAGCAAAGCCCCCGCTCTGTGACACAGGCAGAAGCAAAGAAAGATGGTGACTTGTAGAGATTCCTGCTGTGCTCAAAGTTTGCCTCTGAAGACTGAGAGGTGAGCTTGTCCGGAATCCCAGAAAACATCAGAGAAAAGGTTTTAGGTTAGTTGTTGTGATTAAGCACAAGTCTCCAGTGAGAAAAGAGCCTCTGAAGCAAGCTGTGAGTCATAGGGTGTCTTAGTTTTTAGTAGAGCATAGATTACCAATTAAATACAATTTTAATTTTTATTCTAGAAGTGTAAAAATATTCTAAGTTTTTCTGAATTCTAAAACTACTTTGAAAAATATAGAACTGTTGTGGGAAAAGGGACAAAATATTTGGAGAATTATCTATGAAAAATATTCATAAATCTTGCAAAATGAAAAATAAATGCAGTAGCTGCTGGTCTCAGGAGCCCAAAGCCCAGCTGCTGCCTGCCCAGCACTGGCTGTGCCCAGACAAGCAGCTCCACCAGTGCTTGTGGTAGCACCCAGGGACCAGAGCTGAAGCACAAAGATGCTGCTGGAGTCAGGCCCTGCCCTGGCAGGAGGGCTGCACCTCCTGTCCTGGCTGGACACCAGGGCCAGCACCTTTGGGAACAGAGGGTTCTGTTATGGGTGGTGGCAGCATGTCCCCAGCAGTAAGTGGGCAATGCAGCTCTGGAAGGGCTGTTGGAAACTGGCTTGGGGACGGCTGATGACAGGCACAGGTCTCCGTGGCTGAAGTCCTTGTCTGGTCTTCTGAAGCTGCAGAGGCGCTGCTGTGGAGAGAGGAGTGGCTGAGGCCCCAGCTGCCAGTGGCACACAGGGACCCTCGTGCACAGCAGGGCCCAGAGCTGGCAGGGCTCCCCAGCACGGCTGGAGCGGCTGGCACACCTTGGCCCAGCTGCACAGCTGCCCCTCGAGGCCCCAGCGAGCAGGGGACGGCTCTGGGCAGCTCCCTGGCCAGGAGCAGCCCCCGAGCGCCTCTGCCTTTCAGGGGCCATCTCGTCCCCGCTCTTTCTCCTGCCCACCTTGCTGTGCCTCTGCCCTGTGCCCCTGGGGCTGCTCCTGGCCAGGCAGCCCCAGGGGGAGCCAGCACTGGCTGCAGCCCCAGCGGCCCCCCAGGACAAGGCCCAGCAATGAAGAGGCCAAGGAAAGCACTGGGCAGCAGCAGAACCCTCAGCAGAGTTCTTTGGACAGCCATGGACTGGCCACAACTCCACTGCAGCTCACTGTAAATGTTTCCCATCTACATTAGACTTTTAAAAGAAACTGTTTGAGGGAAAGATGATGAAAACACTCACCGTTTTCTCTTCCAGTAACACCAGATTCCAACACAGGGCAACATGAAGATAAGCTCCAAAAAAAGCAGACCTGCAATTAACTGTAGCACACAGTGTGTTTCCCAATAGCAACCACTTCTGAGGCTGTTCTGGGCATCGGGAACAGTTGTTGTGGGGCCGGCTGCATCTGTGGGAGCAATGGGGAGCGTGAGCCCGCGCTGTGCTGCACTGCTGAGCTGGCAGCACGGTGGATACGGCCAGGACGTTCTCTGTTTGCCCAGAGCTGGGGCCTGCAGGCACCTTGCCGCCCCTTGGCACAGGCTGTGCCTCCCAACACAGCCCAGCAGGCCGGGAGGAGAGCCCGGGGCCAGCGCAGCTGCTTGGGCCGTGGCTGCTTGGAGGGACAGGGGCCAAACCCCTCCCTGAGCAGCCCCTGCCAGCCCTGGCCCTCCCTGCCCTGGGACAGCTCCCCCAGCCCCAGGGGACAGAGCCAGGCCCTGTCAGGAGCCAGTGCAGCCCCTGCCCAGCCGGGAGCCAGGGCTGGCTCTGGCCCTGGGCTGGCAGCAGGGCTCCCGCTCGGGGCTGCTCCTGTGCCTGGGGCCTCTGGGCACTCAGGGCGGCTGCGGGAGCAGCTGCAGCGGGAGGGACGTTGGTGCAGAGTCCCGATTCCCCGGGGCTGCCAACGAGCTCCAGAGGCTTGGAAGCCCAGGCGCCTACAGCTTTGGCTGCTGCCAGGTCGTGCAAGGGCAGGGCCTGGGGGAAGAGCTGCTGCCACACAGCCCCGCCGAGGGCTGAGCCCGGCTGAGCCCAGCACAGCAATCACCTCCTGTGCCTGTGCCCGTGCCTGGCATCGCCTCCCTTCCTTCAGGATATGCTGCCTTCCATAGAGCGCCTCTGTCCATCCCTTAAGAAAGGAAGAGGCACAGGTGAATCAGATGGAACCATTACACATCAGGGGGCTGGAAACTTCCGGAGGCAATCCTTGTCAAAGGCATGGATAAGGAACAGAAAAAGGCCCAGGCTCTTGGGGCTGTGGCAGGTCTCTGTCTTTTCCAAACCGCCACCCCTCCAGATCTTCTGGAGACTGGGAAATTGCAGGGGACATCAGGGTGTGTATGGCCCATGGCGAAGTTGGGGCTCCCTGTCAGCTGGTGCCAAATGCCTTCCTGCAGAGGCTGGGGAGAAGCTGCAGCCAGGCCAGCCTGGGAAACAGCCCTGCAGGGCATGAGAGCAGCAGCGGGGCAGCGAGGCTGCCATGGATCCCTTCCCGCTGTGCCAGGCACGGCCTGTCCAGATGTGCAGGGAAAGCCCCCAGCTGCTGAGTCCCAGGGGAAGGCTGAGGAGATGCACCCACCTTGTCCTGCCTGCAGAATTTCCTTCAGCATTTGCTGCATGTTTTCGGATGGCTCATGGGGTTTCTTGCGTCCTGTAGCTTTGTTCTTTCCTGTTGCAGGACCTTAGAGCAAAACAATGCCGTTTCCCAGGAATGGATCCCACAAAACCCATGCTCTGTGGGATCAGCAGGGACACACTACTCACCCCTGAGATGGGAGCTGGGCTTGCGAGCAACATCCACCAAAGGACCTGGGAAAGACCTCCCTGCAGCCACACCTGTATCTCAACAGCCACAGAAGCTTCTGTCAGATCTGCACGGGCAGCACTGAGCCGCAGGAGCAGTGAGGGGATGGCTCAGGGCGAGGGCACACACGTGCGTGATTCTGTCCTGGCACCTGCAGCGATGCCCCCCTGGCCGAGCTCTGGGCTCTGAGCTGGCAGCTCTCGCAGGGGGAAAGGCCTTGACCTACCCTCGCCATCTCCTGGAGCCTCAATCCTGAACGTGGGTTGGGAAGCCAGATCACTTTTGCTAGCAGGGTTATCTGCAAAGAAAGGCAGGACAGAACAGGTCCCGTGGCAATTTAGGAGATCCTCAGGCTGCACCCAAGGCTCAGCCCCGGGGCACAGCCCTGGGCTCAGCCCCTTCCTTCTCTGCTCTTCTCTGTGGCTGCACAGAGCACACGGAAGGATACACTGGCATTGCACGCAGGAAGAAAACTGACAGCTAAATGCTCCTTCCTCCCACTGACAGTGATCCTGTGGGATCACTCAGGGTTTGAGAAGGGAGCAGGCAGATTTTCCTGAATCCATCTAACTTGAGATGGTCTTAAGGGAAAGGGCAAATGTATGAGCTTTTGCCACCTTGTTGCTGCCTATTCTGTCAGAAAAGGTACATTGAGAATTTACCTCCAGCATTTCCCAAGAGTCTCAAGCCGTAATCCAGCAGGCCTTCCAGATAATCCATGGTCTGTTCCCAATCTAGAAGGGAGCAAAGATCAGAACCATTTCCATGGTGTGCTGGGATCCCCTTCTGCCTCAGGGGGCTGGGGAAGGTCATGGGAGCCTGATGTGAAAGAACAAGGCCGATGTCGCACAGGGGCCTGGGGAGCTCTGGGCTGGCTCCTGGTCAATCCCCATCCACTTTGCAGGCCCTGTGCAACATCCCTGGAGAGGAAACTGGAGCAGCACGCGGCCCATGGGGATTCTCTCACTTGCACAAAGGAAACTCTCTTTAATCCTTGGGGAAAACTGCAGCTGGCAGTGCTGCAAATATCCTTTCCTAACTCCCTCCCTCCCTCCCTCCTGTCCTACCAACTGCCCATCGTCCTTCTGCTGGAACAGCTCCCCTGCCACAACAGGAGATAGCAGAGCTTTTTCAGGACACCCTGGAGCCTTGCCCTCCCCCTCTGCCCTTTCCCCACCATGGGCACCCCGTGCAGTTGTTCCCAGGTCTCGGGACGTGTCTCCCATGGAGGGTCCCCAGCAGGACTGCTCAGTACCCGAGTGCCCTGAGCATAACAATTCCTCTGGGCTGTGCCGGCCCTGTCCGGGCTGTGTCTGCACTGCCAAGCAACAGGGAGGGCAGCTCAAGCCTCAGCAGAGCACAGGCCCAGAGGCACAGCAATTACCTCCTGTGACTGTGCCTGGCAGCACCTCCCTTCCTGCAGCAGAGGCTGCCAATGAGCCACTGCTTCCTCTGGAAAATGCCGCCTTCAGACCAGCTTCTACATCCACTTCTGGAGAAAAGAAAAGACACAGGCGGGGTTGCTCCACATAGTGGAGGTGGCACCTTCAGGAGGCAATGCTTGTCAAAGGAAAGCATGGTTAAGGATCAGGAAATCCCCATAAAATTTCTGGGTAGGCTATGACCCACTCCCTGCTCCACACCACCACTACTCCTAATCTGCCTTGAGACTGGGAAATTGCAGAGGATCTCAGGGTGGGCATGGGCTGTGGTGGAATTTGGGGTCCCTGTCTGCTGGTGCCAAATGCCTTCCTGCAGAGGCTGGGGAGAAGCTGCAGCCAGGCCAGCCTGGGAAACAGCCCTGCAGGGCATGAGAGCAGCAGCGGGGCAGCGAGGCTGCCATGGATCCCTTCCCGCTGTGCCGGCCACAGCCTGTCCAGATGTGCAGGGAAAGCCCCCAGCTGCTGAGTCCCAGGGGAAGGCTGAGGAGATGCACCCACCTTGTCCTGCCTGCAGAATTTCCTTCAGCATTTGCTGCATGTTTTCGGATGGCTCATGGGGTTTCTTGCGTCCTGTAGCTTTGTTCTTTCCTGTTGCAGGACCTTAGAGCAAAACAATGCCGTTTCCCAGGAATGGATCCCACAAAACCCATGCTCTGTGGGATCAGCAGGGACACACTACTCACCCCTGAGATGGGAGCTGGGCTTGTGGGCAGTAACCAGCAAAGGAGCTGGAGAAGTCCTCCCTGCAGCCACACCTGTATCTCAACAGCCACAGAAGCTTCTGTCAGATCTGCACGGGCAGCACTGAGCTGCAGGAGCAGTGAGGGGATGGCTCAGGGCGAGGGCACACATGTGTGTGATTCTGTCCTGGCACCTGCAGCAATGCCCCCCTGGCCGAGCTCTGGGCTCTGAGCTGGCAGCTCTCACAGGGGGAAAGGCCTTGACCTACCCTCAGCATCTCCCAGAGGCGAAGTAATGGGTATGGGTGGGGAAGCTGCACCACCTTCACCAACAGTTTCAGCTGCAAAGAAAGGCAGGACAGAATAGCTCCCGTGGCAATTTAGGAGATCCTCAGGCTGCACCCAAGGCTCAGCCCTGGGACACAGCCCTGGGCCCTGCCCCTTCCCTGTCTGCTCTTCTCTGTGGCTGCACAGAGCACACGGAAGGATACACTGGCATTGCACACAGGAAGAAAACTGACAGCTAAATGCTCCTTCCTCCCACTGACAGTGATCCTGGGGAATCACTCACAGCTCCAGAAAGGGAGCAGGGAAAAGTTTTAAGAATTCTTCAACCCTCAACGAAAATGGCACTAGTAAGTTCTTGCCACACTAATACTGATTATGCCGTCAGGAAAAAGGAAAATGCAGAACTTGCCTCCAGCATTCTCCAAGATCTTTAAAGTGTTATTCACCGTCACTTGCAAATAATTCAAGTCGTGATCCAAATCTAGAGGGAAGCAGAGACCAGACCCATTTCCATTGTGCTTGAATCCCCTTTTGCGTCAGGGAACTGGGCACTTCAAGGGGATCAATAAGGCTGTGGAAGCCAGGTGGCAATGGGCAAGGCCAAAGATGCACAGGGGCCTGGGGAGCTCTGGGCTGGCTCCTCGTCACCCTCCACCCTCTTTCCCTGCCCTGTGTAACATCCCTGGAGAGGAAAATGGGGCTGCCCAGGGCCCACGGGGGCTCTCTCCCTCCTACAGAGGAAACCCTCCCTAAAGCCCAGGAGAAAACCATCCCCAGCGCTTCCCGGGGAACAGGGAGTGCTGTCCCAGGAAGGGGGAGCCAGGTGCCGGCTCACCTATTCCCCCCACTTTTAGCGGAGCAGCCTGGGCAGCCCTGGCAGGCAGGGCCACGGCCAGGAGGAGCAGGAGGAGGAGGCGCAGAGCAAGGGCCATGGTGCCTTGCCCTGTGCCAGTCCCACCGCTCTCGCTGCCACCACTGTCCTGAGGCTGCTGTCCCAATGTCAGCACCGCTGCTGCCACCGCCGCTGCTGCCGCAGCAGTTGTGCTCCAGGACTGCCTGCTTGGGCCTTGTGGTGCTGTGCAGCCACGGGGCTCTGGGACCTCTGTGACCCAGAGCCCGCTGTGACCTCAGCCTGCTGTGACCCAGAGCCCTCTGTGACCTCATGGTCTCAGCTGCACCCCCAGAGTGTACCCCCTTCTGTACAAATGGACTGCCCTGACTGTAAATGTTTTGCTTCATCCAAGAGCCATTGCTCAGAAAAACCTTCAGGGACACAGGGTCTTGTCTGGGTGGAGGCAGCATCTGCAGAGCAACAAGCTGGTAATGCAGCTGTGACAGGGACATCAGGCATGGGCATGGAGATGGGAAATGCGGGCAGATGTGTCCCTGACTGAGTTGTTTGGCCATTCTTAGAATTCTTTGCCCCATTCAGAGGAGCAGATGCTGAGAGGGAGGTACCTGAGGCCCCAGTTACAGCTGGGACACTGTCCTGGGGCGACTTTATGATGCTTGTATCCCCATTTGTCAGTTTAGCCCAGAACTAAGTTTTGCACCTTTTGGACTGGTTCCAAGAGTGAAGGGGGAGGCAAGAAGAAGCGCAGAGTTTGTTGTCAGAAACTGCACTTGCTCCCCCACATCCTTCTCCTGGACTCTGCTGTCTGTGGACAGACAAGACAGCAGGATAGAGCTCTCCTTTGCTTTTTAGTTAGCATTTAGCTAGCCGAGGCAGGGAATTTCTCTGGACTGTGGTTTTTCTTTTTTCGTGGAACTGTTTAAACCTGCTCTGGACTGAACACCCAGAAGAGCCCCAGCAGTTCACACCTGTGGCCCACCAGGCTGGGCCTGGGCTGTGGCATTTCCAGGGCCAGAGGGACTGATAACAGAATGAGTTTGCAGAGCCACAGCCCACAGAGGGGATTTTCTGACCTTGTCATTTCTTCTAAGCGGCGAGAGGTTTTAGTGTTTAATAATGTTCTGTTAGAGGGAATGCCGCGGGAGACAAGACTCATGATATCATGATCATCAAGTCTCAGTTTATTGTAACAGATTACACAGTTTATATATGTTTGTTAATTAGCTCATACATATTGCAAAAGCCGAGCTCATGATTGGTTGCTATGTAACTTGTACTATTATCTTAAAAGTATCTTTGTGAATGATACTTGCCTGTCCAGCTGGCCTTGCAGTTAGAACAGCTTAGTACTGTGGAAAGAATGACGGGAGACAAGTCCATTCTATAATGTCAACAAGTCTCAGTTTATTTCAAGCACACATGTATAGTTATACCCGTTATAATGAAGCTCATGCATATTGCAAAATTTAAGCTCATCATTGGTGTATGAAAAACAGGTCAACCCCGCCTTTGGAGCTTTCTAAGCTTGCTTTGTTTTCCCTTACATTTATCTTTTTTGCTGAACATTCTACTGTTGAGAACCAGCTTAGCCAAGGACATAAGATATTATTGCTACATCTGCTATTGCTGCACTGTGCAATTTTCAGCTACTGCTTCACTAACTGCACGTAGTCATGTCCTTTCTCATGAAGCCATTCTTCCACAAAACTCTTGTTGCGTCACAGTTGCGAGCTACAGTGAGTCAATTTGGAGTTACTAGTGAACCGGCTAGGCAGATATTGGATTATGTTTGGAGTACTAATATATTGCTACCAGGAGATTGTAGAAGTCTTGCTAAGCTTATTTTCTCGCCACATCAGAGGCTTTTGTTTGGTGCACACTGGCAGGCAGAAGTTAATGAAGCTGTAGCTATACAAAGACAGCCTGGAGATCCTCTTCATGGAGTAACTATGGATGAATTGATGGGCTTAGGACCATATTTTCGCACTGAGGCACAAGCTATGCTAGGACCTGAAAAGTGTCGAGAGGCAATGCGACTAGCTCGAAGGGCTATAGATAAGGTGAAAGACCCGGGAGGTTTGCCAGCGTATATGGGAATTAAACAAGGAAGGGATGAGACTTTTGGAGCATTTATTGATAAGGCAGCGGCAGCAATAGAAAGAGCTGGAGTGCCTGAGTTTATGCGTGGATCATTGTTGAAGCAGTGTGCTTTGCAAAATTGTAATGCTTCTACAAGAAGTGTGTTAAACACATTAGGAGCTAATTGGACTATAGAAGATGCATTAGAGAGGATGGCTACTATACCAACGGGGCAGCAGGCATTTTTAGTTGAGGCTATTAAAGAGCTGGGAGAGGGATTAAAAGAGCAGGCAAAAGCTTCACAGACACAAATGTTAGCTTCACAGACACAAGTGTTAGCTGCTCTTGCACCCCTCCAAGCGTCAGTAGCAACCCAGGGAAATGTTTACGGCAGTCGTATGAGATGTTTCCGATGTGGAGGGACAGGACACGTTCGGCGAGAATGCTCTGCTGCTAGAATATGGTGTCCTAAGTGCAAATCGGATACTCATAACATTGCTGCCTGTAAGAGGAGACCGGGAAACGCCCGAAACAGCGCGAACAAGAGCAGCCGCGCTCCGACACAAATAGCTGCTCCAGCCTTTCCAACAGCGACATCTTGCGTTCAGCCACAAGAGGGAGCCTCGGGATGGACTTGGCAGCTGCAGTAGAAGTGACTTTAATGACACCACAGCCGCAGAAGGTCCCCACTGGAGTTAATGGACCTATTATAATAGAGGGCAGGACAATGGGAGCTTTGTTATTGGAAAGATCATCGGCCTCTATGCTTGGATTATTTGTGCTACCTGGTGTCATTGATGCAGACTATACTGGTGAAATTATGATTATGGTTCATACTCCATTTCCTCCTATTCGGATTAATAAAGGACAAAGGATTGCTCAATTGGTTCCTCTAGAGCAAGTTACTAAGGCTGTATCCTCACGGAAAAGCCGTGGAGGAGATGGATTTGGATCTACAGGAGGTTTGACTCTATTAACTTTGGATCTGAATGACAGACCAAGAAAGGAGGTTTTGTTAGAATATAAGGGACAAAAATGCATGCTTACAGGTTTGCTGGACACGGGTTCTGATTCAAGTATTATTGCACCACAGTGTTGGCCTGCACATTGGCCTTTACAGCCAGCTGCTACAGCAGTAACAGGAGTTGGAGGTTTAACTCTTGCAAGTCGCTCGCCATCTCTTACTGTCTCAATAGATGGTAAAATCATAAAGGCAATATTTTCTGTTATTCAGTTACCACCTACAGTGCAATGCCTAATTGGGCGAGACATTTTAACACAGTTAGGGGTTGTCCTGACAAATGAGCACCCTTTGGGATAATAGCCATTGCTTAGACTTTCCCGATTCCCATAATTTGGAAAAGTGATGAGCCTATATGGGTAAAGCAATGGCCTTTAAAAAGGGAAAGTCTGCAACATGCTCATGCCTTGGTCACTGAACAATATCAACAAGGGCATCTAAAATTATCTACAAGTCCTTGGAATACCCCTATCTTTGTGATAAAGAAAAAGTCAGAGAAATATCGCTTGCTTCATGACTTGCGGGAGGTTAATAAACAGATGGAGCCAATGAGTGCACTACAGCCAGGTCTGCCTAATCCAGCAATGTTACCTGAAGGATGGCCTCTATTGATAATAGATCTCAAAGATTGCTTTTTCACAATTGCTTTGCATGACAGGGATACAAAACGCTTTGCATTTACTTTGCCAGCTCTGAACAGAGAAGGTCCAGATCAAAGATTTGAATGGACGGTTTTGCCTCAGGGTATGCGTAACAGCCCTACTTTATGTCAACTTTACGTAGATTCTGCATTACAACCATTGAGGCAACAGTGGCCACAAGCTATCATTTATCACTATATGGATGATATTTTGATTGCTCAGCCTAAGTCATTTACAAGTCAACAGGTTAAACATGTACAAAACTTGCTGGGACGTTTTAAGCTTGTTGTGGCCCCAGAAAAAATACAGTTAACTTCTCCTTGGAAATACTTGGGATGGATATTGTCTCAAAGTTTGGTAACACCTCAAAAATTAAAACTGAAAACACAGATTGTTACTTTAAATGATGCTCAGAAATTATTAGGTAATTTACAATGACTTAAACCTATAGTAGGCCTTCCAAATGAACTGTTAGATTCTCTTAGACCCTTATTGAAGAGCACAGACCCAACAGCACCAGTGATCCTTAATCCTCAGCAGAAAAGAACTCTTCAGCAAATTACAGACTGTGTGGTTCAGGGTCGTGTACATCGGCGAATACTGAGAATCCCGCTTAATCTCACTATATGGTGTAGTGAAAAACATTTGTTGGGAGCTTTAACACAGCTAGAAACAAAAACGGGGGAAATAAGGGTGTTGGAATGGCTATCCCCTCCACTTCAGCAAACAAAAACTTTAATTCAAAAAATTGAACTGTTAGCAGCTTTGATAAAACGGGGTCGTGAGAGAATTTTGCAAATTAATGGGCGAGAGCCTGAACTAATACAGATTCCTATAAAAAAGGACTCTTTACAATAGTATTTGGTCAATAGTGAAAAATTGCAAGAAGCTCTGCTAGGAATAAAAGGTGCTGTCATAACTGAAAGTATTAAAAATCCTCCATTACAGTGGATTGGAAAATTGAGTTGGATGGTTCGGCCACAGCGAAAAAAGGAGCCGATTCCTGGTGCAATAACGGCATACACAAATGCAGGGAAGAGGTCAAGAACAGCAGCAATTACATGGCAGGAGCAGAGAGTCTAGAATCATGAAATTCTTACTGCAGATGACTCAGATACCCTTCAGACCTTGGAGTTAGCAGCTGTGGTATGGGCTCTAACAGTCCTGAAGGGGCCTTTGAATATTGTTACAGATTCCTTGTATGTAGTTGGTGTCGTGGAAAAAATAGAAGACGCTGCTATCAAAGAAGTACGAAATCAGAGACTATTTGAACTGTTCATACAACTTCAAAAAGCAATAAAAATTCGAGAACATCCTTATGCTATTATTCATATAAAAAGTCACAAATGAGAAATTAGTTTAAGAGAGAATAATGCTCGGGCAGATAAGCTCGTCACAGTTACTCAATCTTCTCCTTTATCAGGGCAAATGCTTGCTAGAGAAGCACATTCTATGTTTCATCAGAACGCAAAAGGATTACAACGAAAGTTTAGAATATCCCATGCAAATGCCACTGCTATAGTGAGAGCTTGTCCTACCTGTAGTCATCATAATGGAGGTCATGGCATGAGATGGGGAGTTAACCCACGAGGTCTTTCATCTAATGAACTCTGGCAGATGGATATTACTCATGTAAATAGTTTTGGTCGCTTGAAATATGTTCATGTTACTATAAATACATATAATAAATACATCTAGGCAACAGCTCAAGCTGGAGAAAAAGCATTACATGTTATAAGGCATTTGTGTAGTTGTTTTGCAGTAATAGAAGTGCCAAAGCAGATTAAGACAGACAATGGTCCTGCATACATTAGTGGCAGGGTGAATAAATTTTTAAAATCATGGAAAATTAAGCACATTACAAGAATAGCACATTCTCCCACTGGACAAGCAATTGTAAAAAAGGCAAATGGAACCTTGAAGAAATATTTGGAAAAACATAGAAAAATTGAAGATGTTCAAGAAAGATTAATGAAAGTGCTCTTTGTTCTTAATCATTTGTGTGTATTTGGAGATTCAGAGGCACCACCTGCAATAGTTCATTATGGTCAAAAAGAAATGAAAGAAAGGGGCAAAAAAGTATGGGTCAAGTATAGAGACCCTAAAACAGGTATTTAGCAGAACCCAGCAAAGGTCCTATATTAAGGAAAGGGATATCTTTGTGTTTCCACCCCTACAGGTTCACTCTGAGTGCCAGCAAAGTAGACTAAACCAGCTCTAGATGAGTCGTCTCTTAGCTCGCCTGACGGATCAGAACCAGAGGAGAATTGAAAAAAAGCTGATTCGCACAGTGGGACCTATTCTTCAAAAAATAAGAAGACTTTCCCCAGTGACTGATCAATTTTTGCCTTCAAAATTAACTTTTACAGCAATTGTTACAGCTATTGAGACTTTACAGACTGTTCATATTCCAGGACCAAAAAATCCTGAGTGTCTTAATTGTAAAAATTTTAATTGTAATAGTTAGATTGCTTTTGTTTATAAAAGTTGTAGAAAAACATACTGAAAAGATCAAGTATTTTTAAAACGACATTTTTGGTGTAAACATTGTAACTTTCAAAAACAAAGAAATTCTTGACAAAAAAATTTAATACGAAACACAAGCTTAGGAGTTGCTATAGCTTTACAGTTATTTGAAGCACCAAAACAAAAGATACTAGCTTTTTATAAGTGAAAAACAAAACACGCTTGTGATAAATTAATTAAGCAAGCAAATTCAAAAATTTTATCAACAAAGTGTCAAAAGCAAGTAAAAGTATCTATAAAATCTTATTTAAGAAAACCAATAATAAGAAATCCAAACATAGAATTAAATAAGCTTATTAAATATGTACAAACATTAAAATTAAAATCCAAGCAAAAAAAATCATAAGAACGATAAAGTAAATAATCTATCTTGTTCTTTTAACTAATCTTTGTTATGAACTAATAAAATTTAATCAGCCCAAAAAAAATATTTGAGTAACCTTAGCTAACATAACTAATCAAAATTCACTATGCCTTAGCTTAAAAAAAGTGACAAATCCATTTCGTACCTGCCTAACAGGTGTTCCTGTCTGAAGACCAGAAAAATTTTGTGAGTTAATAAAAAATCAGACGCTTTGCAAAAATTTTGCAAAGATGAAAGGGCCAAACAAAAATATTAGTTATACAGAAGCTCAAAGAAATGGCTATAAGCAATATCTATTAATACTGTCACTTAAAAAAACATTGCAATCTCCACCAGAAGAATTAGATCTCTTTAGAAGTGCTAATACTAGTTTAGAAAATGTTTCAACAAGAAAATAGTTTAACTTTGTTCCATTGAATTTACAAAGTATAAATAACCCAAGAAACAAATGAGCTTCTCTGAACTCTTCACTAGACTCAAAAAAAATATCATCTCAGTTATATTCCAACTGTGATGGTTCCAAAATAACGAAACCCTTAAAGTTGCCAAAGGGTGTGTTTTTAATCTGTAAAAATAGAACTTAAAATGAAATACCAATAAAACCACAAGGAAGACCCTGTTACCTAAGAAAACTAGCACTGTTCCATCCTAATATATCCTTGCTAATGCAATGAAACAAGCTAAAGAAAACAAAAAAGAAGCGTAATATACATAACTTAAAATGTGATCAAGTTGAACAACCTCAATTTTAAAATACTTTAAAACAAATAATAGTAGCAACCCTGTTACCAAAAAGAGCTGCCAAAAAAGCTATAATATTAGCTAAACAATTGAAATGCTAAACTAAAAATGAACTTAACAAAACATCAGAAGTTTTATCTATGCTTACTATAAATGTACAAAGTATAAATCATGCTGTACTGCAAAACAAAACAGCCATTGATTTTTTATTGTTAGCCCAAAGACATAAATGTGAAATAGTACCCCCTTTGTTCTTCTCTATCTACTTCTACATACCAAGCAGTTTCAATATCCTGCTTTCTGCACACCATCTACTCTTCAGGGCCATGCGAACTTTGCAGCAGTCACGTAGCCCTCCCTATTTGGATTAATTTTACAGTATCATGTCCCTTGTTGTTCAACCATTCCTCTGTCAGGCTCTCTTCATCTCCCCGGTTTTCCTTTTGTACAAGAAGGTGTGCATTCAGCATTTTCTGCAAAAGCTGCTGCATCAAGCCTTGCAAGCAAGTAAACACACAGGGCAAAACAAACAAAAGTATCACAATTATGCTTAGAACTATTATGCTGTATTTGATAATGTCTCTTAACTATGGTCCGATCCCCAATCCTTTTAGCTATCTTTCTAAACCTAATCTATCCTCTACCTTTAACTGTTGAGTTAGCTCGGTCAATTTTCGTATTTGCTTATGGATAGATGTAGCGTGATCAGATAAGTTCATACAGCACATTCCTTCAAATTCTTCACAACTATGACCTTGGGCTAGAAGAAGTAAATTAGTGGCAGCTGCTCTGTTTTGCAGAACTGCATGACAGATACTACCTATATTTGTGGCAAGCTCACTTAACATTTTAGATGAAATATTAATTTATTTTTCTGTCCAGTAGGCTAGGATTTTTAATTGTGTGAGAGCTTGCACTGAAGTAACTCGTGGGGTGAAAAATGAGGTTAGTATTACAGAAGTGCACCCCACTTCATATTTCTCATGGTTTTGATTGTTCTGTTTAACATGAAAGGAACAAACTTAATTCTAAATACAAACTATATTTATGATAAACTTAATGTTATGCTTTTGATTATCTAATTGATTGTCCCTCTTTTTCTTTTGCCATTGAAAAGCAATGGTAAAATGAACAGAAAAATCACAGGCATTACTAAAACTCATTAAAACTTAGTAAAAAAAGTCTATAACATAATTAAAAACACACTTATGAAAAAACCCAAAGTCTACAATCTTCTGTGGGTGAAACACAAATCTTTGCACAATCCACTTTTGCTGTGCATCCTCTGATTTACTTGTGGAGAGATTAGTGTTCTCTTGAAATTGATAAGTTTAACATTCTTCAATGAAATCTATCCAGATTCTGCACCTGCTAAAACACAAACAAACTCAACACTCCCCACAGGGACTGGAGGGTCCTCTCTCAATTCTGTTTCCTAAAATTTGCATGAAGAAATGGAAATATCAACATCTTTATAATAAACATGAAAAAACATCAAGAACAAAACAATGCATATAGTAAAGAAACTAACAACAAATAAAAATCAATCAGATAATACACAATTAATATTACATATAAAATCACAGTTACCAAGTGCTACACTATCAAATTGTCATCCCAGAGTCTGCAGCAGCTGATAAACCTTAAAACAACAGAGATTTGGATAAAACATATCCGGATCATGTCTCTCCAAAACTCCCTTTGAGGCTCAGCTGCCCTACATGGTCAAATTGTCAAGCCAAAAGGACTTGAATACTTTTTGATGCAGAAAACACCTGGGTCAATCACACCATCCACGTAGAGCCAGAGCTTGGCCAGAGCTCAAACTCTAATTGGAGGATATGTTTTAACACATTATAAAACAAAAGTCCTAGAAATAACAGTTATAAGTAAAAAACCTTATTATTAAAACTTTATCAAACTATCAAATAATTGAACCTGTCTAAAATCTCTTTCAAGACAAAAATTCTCTAAATACAACAAACCCTTTCTTCAGAAATCTGAAAATTTGAAGTCTGAAATCTTGAACTAAAATTTGGACAATGAATTTTTAAAGGAAGATGAATTGCAGCTGCATAAAAGATTGGATAAAGAAAACACATGAGTAGTTAAAAAATCAAAAACACAGGATCCTGAAAAAATATCTTGTAATCAATCACCTAAAGAGACAATAAAACATATGAAAACTGACTGTAAATACTATAACAACACCTTAATACCTTAATACCTTAATAATAATTCTTATCACAAAAATCAGACAACTCGCATTTTATGATCAACCTATTAACAAGAAATGTTTAAAATAGTTTAAGACAATCCTTTTAAAGCACTCATATAACATTAGTAACAATCACTACTTATCATTACTTACAAAAACTTAACAATCACTATTTATCGTATTATCTATAAAACTTAAAAATCACTATTACTTATATTATTATCTATAAAAACCCAAAGACAGAGATTACAAACTCAATACTAAAATTCCATCAGATGACATTTTCTCAACTCTTTGTTTGCAGAGACATTTTTGGTAATTAAATCATTACTAAAATTTCTATCTTTATACAGTGATTTTTATCTATATCATATTTGAAATAACATTGATTCACATAATGTTCATCCTTCTTGGTATCTTGGAAAACACTCGGTCCTGCTGTACTTTTTCATTACGTCTCTGACTCTTGTAAGAAATTGGGAAGATGCTGTTGAAGTTTTTGCTGTAGTGTTGCGATCCCGCCATCGGTGGCGCTGCTGCTCTCGGCGTTGTCGCTGCCATGGCAACCAGGACTGTGCCGCCATCTCCGCCGCCATTGCTGGGCGCTGCGGGGAGATGAGGGGCGGCGCCGCCTCGCTCCCGTCCTTGTTGTGTCACCTTGTGGATGGGAGAAGAGACACCCCCGCCACGGCCGCGCCCCGCCTGCTCCGGCTCCAGCGCGGCTGAGCCCCAGGAACGCCCCTCTCCCCCCTTGCGCTGCTGCTCGGCAGCAAGGAGCCTTCCGTCTCTCGGCTGATGTCCGCTCCGCCCCGGGCTCGCCTCCGGCTCGGTGCTGGCCGGCCCCGCTCTGTCTGGCCCCGCGCCTGCTCCGTTCTACCTGATTCCCGTTCACAAAAAGTGAATTTGGGATCCCAGTCCCATTGCCATAAAGCAATTTGGATCTCAATTTCCAGCACCTCAATGCTACTAGTGTCTATGGGAGGTACAGGCATTTCAGAAGCAGAGATGGGAATGGGAAAATTTGTGAGAACCGGAGGGTTTGGCTCACTGGAGAGAAGCGAGGGTTTACATTCCTTATTTTTCTCCAGAGCTGTCCGTATCACTTCCACCGCCCTCTTTTCTGCCTGACACATTAACAATTCGTTATCAACCACTCTCCAAAGTTTACTCATTTTCTTGCCCGGTTTATCCTCATCTAACACTAATTCCCACAACTTATCCCTATATCTTCTCCATTCTGAAAGTTTATGAACACTATGGGGGTTAACGAAAAAGCCGTAAGACTCAGCATGATGCAATAGCGAAGGGAGATCCTTATCTAAGTCAATCCCCCTAATCTGCCTTTTTCTAAGAGAAGCACTAAATAAATCATATGCTGCTTGCCTTTCCATGATTACGTCGGTACCGTTGCTGGCTCCTTCAGGCTTCGGCAGCACGTATCGGCTGAGCTCGCCTCTGCGGTCACTCAGGGCGCGGAGCAGAGCGTTTCGCCTCTTCTCTTTATTTTCGCCGTCCTTCCAGCTGCAGGACCCGCACTCCAACGCAGCACCTCTCTCGCCTTAGGCTCGGATCAGGTCCCTGCTTTCGGGAGCCAGTTGTTGGAGGGAAATGCCGCGGGAGACAAGACTCATGCTATCATGATCATCAAGTCTCAGTTTATTGTGACAGATTACACAGTTTATGTATGTTCGTTAATTAGCTCATACATATTGCAAAAGCCAAGCTCATGATTGGTTGCTATGTGACTTGTACTATTATCTTAAAAGTATCTTTATGATCGATACATGCCTGTCCGGCTGGCCTTGCAGTTAGAACAGCTTAGTACCCCTTTGTTCTTCTCTATCTACTTCTACATACCAAGCAGTTTCAATATCCTGCTTTCTGCACACCATCTACTCTTCAGGGCCATGCGAACTTTGCAGCAGTCACGTAGCCCTCCCTATTTGGATTAATTTTACAGTATCATGTCCCTTGTCGTTCAACCATTCCTCTGTCAGGCTCTCTTCAAGTCCCCCCGACCCTCGCAGGTGAGACCGGGTGTATACTGGAAACTGATTTACAAGTATGTCTTGGTTCGACAAGACAGGAGTCTGTGAAAGAGGGCAAAGCCTCCTGTGCAATGGAGAAGGCAAACCCCCCTCCCTCCGAATTACCAGGATCTTTAAATTAAAGGGCTCTCAGGCAAAGATATGGGAATGGGAGTAACTATTCTTTACTAGGAGAAAACTAGATAACAATTTAAAAAAAAAGCAAATGCAATTGGTACAAACAAAACTAGTGAAAAAGTCCACAACCTGAGGATTCAGGGTGCCAGTAGCAGTCTTGTTGGGATGATTGCTCCTCTTGCAGTGATTGATGAATTGCAGCTGCAGTGGTGATCTTTTGAAGGGTATAGTTTTCCTCTGAAGATCTGGTGGCAGTGGGGCCGGTCTTCCTCTGTGCCAGGGCTGCCTCCGAGCTCCGCTGCCGCCACCTCACTCCGCTCCGGCTGCTTCTCTGCGAGTGCCGCCGAAAAGAGCTGCTTCTCTGGCAATCCCCCAAAGTAAAGAGCTGCTCTGTCCCCAAAAAGGTACCCCCTTATATCCAATAAAAGAGTGCTTGGCTTCCCCCTCTGGGTGGAACATCTCACAATAGGATGGTGTTACGTTACCAGCCCTGCACTGAATCAGTCAATGGCTCACTAACAAACCATTACCTCTTAGGAGCAAAACCGGTTCTTGGAAAAGGTAACAAACCTGCCCAACCTTCAACAGATGGCAAATAGAATACAAGCTTATCTTACAACCCAGGACAAAGTAAAAGGATGTGGCTCGGCCAGGAGATGAGCCATGTCTGGAGAGATACAGGACCCCAGGTGCTGATCATCGCCTGAACGACCCGGGATGGACATCATGGAAATCCTCGGACAGATACATGTGAATGCAACATTCCTGTAAATTTCATCAGGGGATTCTACAACTCCAGACACTGAATTGTTCTTCCTCATCACTAAAAAAGAAAATCTTATTAACCTATGGACTCTGAATGGAACAAAAGACTGATTGCTGAAATCTTGGCCTCAGGCAGAATTTTCCCTATAAAATCTGCTTGTGCCAGGATGGAGGTGTGTGGGCATAGGGGAAAAAACTCTCCTGTGGCTGACTCCTTGTTGCACACCCAGAGTCGATCCCTGGGCTCGGCACTGTGTTGCTTTGTTTTTTTTCCCGTGGCTGGCTAGATAGAATTTGACTGCTAATAAAACTATTTTTATTTTTAATTTGGATGACTAAATTTTCATTTATAGGAATACTATATAAAAAGGAAGATATTAAAACTACATACTCCTTTCTCTAACTCTAACACAACTTGTGACCCTCTCTCAAGAGTCCAGACACAGGTAGAGTGGATTGGATTGGATTGGATTGGATTGGATTGGATTGGATTGGATTGGATTGGATTGGACTGGCCATCAGGCTCAAACAATCCTCACCAGAATCCAATCAAGCACTCACACGATTCTCCAAGCACATTCCATATAAGAAAAACAAGGAGCAGAAATAGAAACTGTTTTCTCTTTCATTTCTCTCTGTGCACCTCTATGAAAAATACTGAGAGGGAGAGAAATGTGCTTGCCATAGTTGCTGTCTCTTTTACCTCGGGGAAGGGTGGAGGCAAGGAGTAAGGGGGACCAACAACCAGGAACAGGAGAGGAGGTCTCAGGGGACAAAGGACACCTGGATGGTCCAAAGCTCCCCGGGTGCAGAGGGCATCTTTTGAATCTATCCAATCACTTGATGCCCTTCTGGAATTCCAGAAGTGACAGACAGTGCATGGCAGGGGTCAGGGTGGGGAAAGGAGGAGTGATTGACACACCTGGGAGGAAATGATCCGGGGAGAAACCCGGGGTTCAGGGTTAAACCATGAAATCACACTGCAACAGGGACTCTCGTGCACAGCAGGGCCCAGAGCTGGCAGGGCTCCCCAGCACGGCTGGAGCGGCTGGCACACCTTGGCCCAGCTGCACAGCTGCCCCTCGAGGCCCCGGCGAGCAGGGGACGGCTCTGGGCAGCTCCCTGCCACCCAACACAGCCCAGCAGGCCGGGAGGAGAGCTCGGGGCCAGCACAGCTGCTTGGGCCGTGGCTGCTTGGAGGGACAGGGGCCAAACCCATCCCTGAGCAGCCCCTGCCAGCCCTGGCCCTCCCTGCCCTGGGACAGCTCCCCCAGCCCCAGGGAACAGAGCCAGGCCCTGTCAGGAGCCAGTGCAGCCCCTGCCCAGCCGGGAGCCAGGGCTGGCTCTGGCCCTGGGCTGGCAGCAGGGCTCCCGCTCGGGGCTGCTCCTGTGCCTGGGGCCTCTGGGCACTCAGGGCGGCTGCGGGAGCAGCTGCAGCGGGAGGGACGTTGGTGCAGAGTCCCGATTCCCCGGGGCTGCCAACGAGCTCCAGAGGCCTGGAAGCCCAGGCGCCTCCAGCTTTGGCTGCTGCCGGGCCGTGCAAGGGCAGGGCCTGGGGGAAGAGCTGCTGCCACACAGCCCCGCCGAGGGCTGAGCCCGGCTGAGCCCGGCACAGCAATCACCTCCTGTGCCTGTGCCCGTGCCTGGCATCGCCTCCCTTCCTGCAGCAGAGGCTGCCAGGGAGCCATTCCTTCCTCTAGGAAAGCAGCAGTGGGGCAATGAGGCTGCCATGGGGCAATGAGGCTGCTATGGGCCCTTTCCCACTCTGCTGGGCTTGGCATGTCCAGATGTCACTGAAACCTCAAGATAAAAAAAGCCCTCTGTCAACATTTTATTGTCAGAGAATCAAGGCATTTATTCTGGCCACGATGCTGTTCGTGCCACCATGTGTTGCATTGCTCTCGGTCTATGCTTTTTCCCTTTCCAGGGACCCCTGTGACTGGGATCTGATAGTTTGGTCCCCTCCTTCCTGCCCCAACGGGGTTGGCAAAGGGCCAAAGGGCCTTCCCTGTTCTGAGCTAGATGAGGCCTTGTCCCTTCCTGGTCCTCTCTCTTTTCCCCTTCATCTCATGGAATAAACAGCTTGGACAACCACAGCAGGGGAATTGAAGCCTCTTTGGAATCTTTGCCCAACTCCTGATGCGCCTTCCCTCAAGGGCCCCGTATATCTCGGCCAGCCTGGTGATATGGGGGCTGTGAGGGATAGGCGCACCAAGAATGTACAACAGAAATTATTTCAATCACACATAGCATGGGTGGGCCGAGAAAATCATCCCACGACACCTGAGTTTTACAAGATTTTGCCCAAACCTTTTACAGTCCAAAACCAACAGAAGCCCATTTGTTTAATGTTCATTGGTCTCCATTTGCAAAGTTCTTAGTATTTGTTTTCCCACTGGACCTGGATTTCTTCACCTCTGATGTTAATAAAGGCCATACTCCTTGATTTCCTTCTCAGGCTTTTCCAGTCCAGGTGTCTCCAACTATGCCAGGGGGCAGTGTCTGGGGTTGACGTTCCTTGCTGTTTGCGGATGATGGTCGTAGATTTTTCTCAATGGTCATGATGTTTTTGGGCACCTTTGGGGTTATTCCCAGTTTATTGAGATGTTAAGCTCATTTCCCTTGAGTGGTGTAACATCCCTTTAAAAACCCATTAGAATTCCTTTCCCCAAGGCAAAGGCAAACCAAGCCTGACTAAAGAAATGAAAAAAAATTAAACTTGGTGTATTATCCAACACACATGTGCAGTGCAAGTCCCCGGCTGCTGAGTCTCAGGAGAAGGCTAAGGGAAATGCATCCACTACGTCCCCTCTGCAACTCACTCGGCATCTGGTGCAAAAGTTTGGATGCCTGCAGGGGTTGCTTGTCTCCTCTGGGTGTGTTCTTCCTTCCCTCTGGGAGGGCCTTCATGGAAATTAGTTCCATTTCTCCTGCAGACCAGAGTGGCAGGGAGTCACTGCAGGCTGGTGATACTCTGATACAAGGAAACGGGTGTGCATACAAACCAGGCTGTGAAAAGCCAGTGTCCATAAGGGAGCCAGAGGAGCCCTGCATCTTTATTTGAATAAAGGGAGAGAGTCCATGGGGACATCTGCTGCTGGGGTTTTCTCTCTCAAAGTTTTGGAGGACACAGCCTCCTTTTAAACTCCTGGCCACATGCTGCTCTCTTCCTTTCCCCACTGGCTGGATTACCAGGCCAGGGGACCACAGGGACCTTTGTACCCTCTTTTCCTTTTGCAAGGTATTAGTTCTGGTCTCCATCCAAACTGTAATAGAGAGATAATGAGATGATTTGCTCTTGCAATTAAGTGATGAATATTGTGGGTATCTTAAGAGAAGCTTTATTGATGTAGAGTTGTGTTATTGTGATTTGTTGTTCTCTGCTCTCCCCACAGTCCCCTTTCCCCTTTTATAAATGAAAATTAGCCCAGCCAAATTAAAAATGAAATAATATATAATTTATTTAGGAATTAATTCTCTCTGAGCCAGCCACAAGGAATAGGACAGCGCTGAGCCCAGGTTCGGCGCTGGGTGTGTGACAGGAAGGAGCCTCTCGGCAGAAGTTCCCCTGGACACACTCACCACGCTCCTGGACCCGCCAGTTCTTATAGGAAATTTTCTGCCCGAGGCCAGGATTTTAGTCATCTGCCTTTTCTTTCTATTCAGAGTCACACATAGTCATAAAGTTCTTTTCTCTGAGCCAGGGTTGAACAATCCAGGTCCAGGTGTGGACAGTTTTTCCTGATGAGGTTATGGGAACCGTGGCATTCAGATGTATCAGCCCGGAGGACTCCAGCGATCCCAATCTTGGGTCGCTACCAGCATGATCAGCTCCCAGGTGTTCCAGAATCGCCTTTTGGGACAGCCCATCTCCAGACCAGCCACATGTATTGGATTGTAAATGAGGCATTGTCCAAAAACAACCTGGCTCTGGTGTAACTGAGTATGTGGAGGGGGGCAGCTCACAGTGCTGGTGTGTGTATTTTGTAATAACTAAATATTTTGTGGAACTCTGGAATTTTGGGCATTTTACTGGAATTTTTGGGGGATTTAATGGCATTCTTTGGGGATTTGGTTTTTGGTTTTGTTTGGGTTTTTTTTTTTGTGGTGGGATTTTGGGGGATTTTGTGGGGTTTTTGGGTGTTGCAAGGATTTCTTTGGGTGTTGGGGGGATTTTCTTGTGGTTTTGGGTACATTTTCGGGGGGGATTTGTGGGGTTTAATTGGGATTTTGTGGGCTTTTATTGGAATTCTGGGGTGTTCTAATGAGGTTTTTGTGAGATTTAATTGGGATTTTGTGAGTTTTATTGGGACTTTCAGGGGTTTAAAGGAGATTTTGGTGCCTCTCAGCCCTTCCTCACACCCTGGGACAACTGCAAAGCCCCCCCAAAATTCTTCTTAAACACCCCAAAATGCCAATAAAACTCTCCAAAACCACAAAGAATCCAATAAAATCCCAGTGAAACCCACAAAATTAAAAAAACTGCCAAAAACTTCAATAAACCTTCCAAAAAACAACATCCCCAAATCCCTAAAAAAGATCCCTCCAAATCCAATGTCCCCAAAGCCACAAAACCCCGAAAAATCCTGTAACCCCTCTAAAACCCAGTATTTCTCTCCCAAAACCCAATAATTCCCCCTAAACTCCCAACAAAGTCCTCCAAAGCCCAAAAATACCATCAAAATCCCCCCAGAGCCCGCCAGACTCACTGGGGGCTGTCCTGGGTCAGGGGCACCGCCCGGTGGAACAGGAGCCACTTCAGGGGCCCTCGGAGCTTTTTGGGGAGGGGGCACCATGGGAGACCCCCAAAATCGGGGCAGGGGAACCCCTGTTGTGCTCCTCCCCCAAACCCCCAGACCCCGGCTCAGGGTGGGCCTGGGACCCCCCGGGACCCCCAAAATCTCCCCAGGACCCCCTCCAGGAACTCAAACCCCCCAGAGACCCCCAAGGTTGGCCCAGGACCCCTGAGAGCCCCCAGACCCCAATCGAGCCCAGCCCAGGATGTCCCCTGAGACCCCCCCAGACCCTTCCCAAGACCCCACCCAGGACCCTTCCAGGACCCCCCCAGACCCTTCCCAAAACCTCTGAGGACCCACCCCAGACCTCATAAGACCCCCCCAAGACCCCTCCCCCAGGACCCCCAAGACCCCTCCGAAAACCCCTCCAGGACCCCCCAGACCCCTCCCAAAACTCCCCCCGGATCCCTCCCCAAAGGCCCCGATCCCCCCAGCCCCAGCCCCCCCAGCCCCAGCCCCTGTGCGGACCCCCCTCCCCAGCGGCGCCGCCCCAGCCGCTCCCGCAGCTCCGGCCTCTCCCAGCGCCTCCCCCGCTCTGGCAGCGCCGCCCGCAAGGGCCCGCCCGAGCCCGCTCCCGGCTCCTCTGATTGGCTGCCGCGGCGCGGGGAGGCGGGCTCTGCTGAGGGGATCCGCGCGCTGATTGGTCGGATCGGCACGGGGCGCGCCGCTATTGGCTGGGAAGCCCGCGCGCGTGGCGGAGGCGCGAAACTGTGAGGGGAGCGCGGCTGAGGAGGAGCTGAGGGGGGGCCGGGGGGAGCTGGGGGGGTTTGGGGCGGGTCTGGGGAGAAATTGGGGATTTTGGGGGGATTGACGGGAAATAGGGGGTGTGCGGTGGGTTTGGGGGCAATGCGGGGGTCTGAGGGGGCTTTGGTGGGTCTGAGGGGGTTTAGGGAGCTTAGGGGGGAGCTTGAGAGGGTCTGGAGCGTTCTCAGGTGGGTTTAGGAAGATCTGAGGGGCATTGGAGGGTCTGAGGGGATTTTGGGGGGGTTGTGAGAGGAACTGGGGGGTTCTGAGGGGATCTGAGGGAATTTGGGGGGGGTCTGAGGGGATTTCATAGGGTTTAGGTAGGATTCAGGTGTGTAAGGGGGATTTGGGGGGGTCTGATAGGATTTGGGCGGTCTCAGGTGGGTCTGGGGTCAATTTGGGGTAAAGTGGGGGGATCCGAGGGTAATTTGGGGGTTTAGGTGGGTCTGGGTGGATTTGGGGCTCTGGGGGCACCTAAAGGGGTGCCAGGGGGTGAAGGGGTCGCAGCCCCCAGATGCCCCTGAAGCCCCCCTGTCCCCACAGAGGGGTCCCGGCCCTGGCGGTGCAGGACCCCCGGCCCCAGCCCAGCGTCTCCATCAGCAGCTGAGCCAGGAGATCCAGGAGGACGGGGGGCTGGGGGGTCCTGGGGGTCCGAGAGTGTCCCTGGGTGTCCCCAGGGGCTCAGGCTGTCCCCTGGGTGTCCCAGAGCTGGAGAAGTCCCTCTGCGCCGTTTCCTCGCCGTTTGGGCAGATTTTGGACATTTTGGTGCGGCGCAGTCTCGGCCTGTGGGGCCAGGCCTTCCTCACCTTCAGGGAGATGAGCAGCGCCACCAACGCCCTGCGCTCCCTGCAGGGCTTCCCCTCCTGCGGCCAACCCGTGGGGAGACAGAGACTGGGGGAGTTCTGACACTGGGGAAAGAACTGGAATTCTGGGGAAAACCCGCCAAACTCTGGCCTCAGCTATCCCCAAAATCCAACTTGGAATCCCTCCAAATGCACCCCGAACACCCCAAAGCTTCCCCTTTTATGACAAGCCCGTGGTGAGACAGAAATGCTGGGGGAAAATCCTGGAATTCTCAGGGAAAAAAACCGAAATCCTGAGGGAAAAAAACCAAACCCAACCGGGATTCCCCCCAAAATCCCATCAAGAATCCCTGAAATCGAATTGGGAACACCCCCTAAATCCAACCAGGAACCTCCTAAAGCTTCCCCTTCTATGACAAGTCCATGGTGAGATCCAAATCCCTGGGAAAATCCTGACATTTTGGGAAAAAATCCTGAAATTCTGGGAGAAATCCTGAATTCCTGGGGGGAAAACTCAAAATGCAGCCTCAAATATCCCCACAGTCCAACCAGGAGCCCCCCAAAGCTTCCCCTTCTACCACAAGCCCGTGGTGAGAGAGAAATCAGAGTAGAAGTCCTGTGATTTTGGGAACAATCCTGAAATCCTGGGGAAAACTCCAAAATCCTTGGGAAAAAAACCAAATCCAGCCTCAATTATCCCTAAAATCCACCCTAAAACTCCCCAGAGCTTCCCCGTCTGGGATAAACCCGTGGTAACAGCACAATCTTCAGAAAAATACCAAAATTTTGGGAACAATCCCAAAATTCTGGGGAAAAAGCACAAAATTCAGTTGGGAACCCACCCAAAATCCTGTGGGAAACACCCAAATCCAGCCAGGAATCCCTCGGAATTCACCCTGAATCTCCCAAACCTTCCCCTTCTACCCCACAGTGAGATCCAAATCCAGGGGAAAATCCACAGATCCTTGGGAAAACAGGAAATTTCGGGAAAAAGCCTGAAATCCAGGGAAGAAACAGAAATCCAGCCAGAAATCCACCCCGAATCCCCTGGGAAGGACCCCAGACCCCTGTTGGAACTGCCTGAATTCCTCTGAATTCCCCCAAAATCCTGCTGGAATTTCCCAAATTCCTTCTAGGACTTGCCAAAATCCCTCAAAAACGTCCCTGATTGCTCTTGGAACTGCCCCAGATCCCTTCTGGAGCCTCCCCAAATCCCTCAGAACTCTTGAAAATCCCTTGGAAAACCCCAAAATCCTTCTTGGAACTGCCCCAAATCCCTGAGAATTCCCCCAGATCCCTCAGAAAGCCCCAAATCCTCCCCAGATCCCCTCTGAATTCCCCCAGACCCCTCAGAAAGCCCCAGATCCCCTCTGGAACCTCTCCCAGATGCCCCCAAAATCCTCGGGAACAACCCCAAACCCCCCGAGCCGTCCCCAGCTCCCCCCGGACTGATCCCAAATCCCCCCGGAGCCAGCCCAGGTCCCCTCTGGAGCCTCCCCGAATCCCGGGAAGCCGCAGATCCCGGGAGCCGCCGGGCAGCGCCGGGAAAGCCCAAAGCCCCGCGGCAGTGCCGCATCCCGGCCGGAGCTGCCCCGGGAGCCCCGCGGGGCCGGGGCCGGGGCCGGGATGCGCCGTCCCAGCGGATCCAGCGCGCCCGGCCGGGCTCGGCCAGCGCGGCCCAGGGCAGGGAGCGCTGGTGGGGCGGGAGCGGGAGCGGAGCGCGAACGGGACCAGCGCAGAGCCAAGGGGGGAGAGGCCCCGGCCCCACAGAGAGCGGGGCCGGAGCGCGGGGCCGGGCGGGGATGGCTCGGGGATTGTTCCGGGCGATTCGGGCGCTCGGAGCGATCTGGGCGGGATTCCCGGGGTGCTTCTGTGAGGTTTGGCCGGGATTTTGAGGGAAGTTTCTGTGGGGATTTTTTGGGTGCATTTCCTCGGGCTTTGGGTGGGATGGGAAGGGACTTGGGGGCATTTTTTGTGGAATTTGGAGGGGTTTGGTGGGATTTTGGTATGGATTTTTGGAGTGGATTTGGAGTGGATTTTGGGGGGATTTTGGGGAAATTTCGGAGGGATATTTTGGGTAATTTGGTGGGATATTTTGTGTGGATTTTGTGTGATTGGGGCATTTTTGGGGGCATTTTTGTACAGATATTTTTTTTGTGGATTCTGTGGGATTTTCATGGGAATTTAGTGTGACCTTTTGAGGGATTTTCTGTGGCATTTGCGGGGGGGGGGGGGTGAGGGATTTCTGTGAGCCTTGGGGTGATTTTTGGGGTGAGTTTTGTGGGCTTTTGGGTGGAATTTTTGTGGAGATTTACCTGGGATTTTGTGTGGATTTTCTGGCATTTTCAAGGATTCTATGGTGGAATTTTTATGGGATTTTAATGGTATTTTTGGTAGGAATTTTTGTGAGGATTTTGAGAGATTTTTGTTGGATTTGGGGTGTTTATTTGGGGATTTTTTTGGATTTGGGTGATATTTTTGTGAGGGATTTTGGGGCATCTTTGTGAGTTTATTATTATTATTATTTTGGTGCGGTATTTTGTGGTTTTTCTCAGGATTTTGTTGGGATTTTGGTGTTTTCTCTTGGGATTTTGGGCAGATTTTGTGTTGCGTATCCAGAGTGACTTTGGGCAGCTCTGGGGCAGCTTTTGGGGTTTGTCTCCCGTGTCCCCCAGCTGTGGCAAAGCCCCGAAGCACATCCTGTTCCTGCCCAGCTCCCTGAGCAGCCCCAGGAGCTGATGCTCCCCCTGCTCCTCAGCCAGGGAGATCTGGGGCAATCCCGGCATTCCGGCATTCCGGCCGGGCTTTGGGGCACTGCGGGATTTTGGGGCTTGGGGGTGAGAGGCTGAGGGGGGCTTGGAGCTGGATGTTTTGGGAAAATATCGGGATTTTGGGGGTGAATGTCTGGGATTTTAGGGGGAATTTCTGGATCTTTGGAGGAAAATACCAGGATTGGGGGGGAGTATATTCTGGATTGTTAGGGAGGAAATTTCTGGATTTTTGGTTGTGAATGTCTGGATTTTTAGGGGGGAATTTATGTATTTGTGGGTGAGGACTTACGGATTTTTTGGGAAGGGATTTCTGGATATTTTTGAGGGGGAATGTTTCTGGATTTTTTGGAGGAAAGTTCTGGATTATTTTTGGGGGGAGAAATTTCTGGATTGTTGGGAACGCTTCTGTATTTTTGGGGAATGTTTCTGGATGAGGAATGGGGTTAGTTTTGGATTTTTTGGGGAGGAATATTTCTGGATTTTCTGAGGAACAGAAATTCCTATTTATGGGAATGTTCCAGGATTTTTTGGGTGAACATTTCTGAATTTCTTTGGAGAACATTTCTGAAATTCTGGGGGAATGATTCAGAGCATTTCTGAATTTGGGGAGAACATTCCCAGATTTTTTGGGAAGCATTCAGGGGTTTTTTGGGGAACATTCCTGGGTTTCTGGGATAAGTTTCCCAGGTTTCTAGGGGAACATTCCTGGGTGTGTTGGGAAGGTTCCCGGGTGTTCCGGGCTCTCCTGGCCCCGTTCCCATCCCAGGTTCCCGGGGTTCCAGGAGCTGCGCTGGTGCCCGGGCGCCGCGACATCGCCTCGCTGCAGTTGGACACCGAGGTGCAGGCGGGCGCCGCCCGCGAGGCCCCGCAGGGCTCCAGCATCACCCAGAGCCACCCATGGAGATCTCCTTCACCAAAAAGTGACCCAGAACACCCCAAACCCCACCAAAATAACCCCAAACCCAAACAAAACGGGCCTGAAATACCCCAAAATCCCTAAAAATCTGCCTCAAACCCACCCCTGAATAACCAAACTGTGCCCCCAAACACTCCAAATCCCTCCAAACCACCCTGTAATCTCAGAGGAATGCCCTGAAATCCCTCCAAATCACCCCAAAATTCTTCAAAGCTGCACCAGAATACCCTAAAGCTGCCCCAAAACACCTCAAATGCCTTCAAGCTGCCCCAAAATCCCATGGAAACACCCTGCAGTCCCTCCAAACCACATAAAAATCCCATAGAAATACCCTGAAATCCCTCAAAGTGCCCCAAAAAACTTTAGAAACCCCTGAAATCCCATAAATGTGCTCCCTAATTCCATAGGAACACCCGAAAATCCCTCAAAACCACCCCTAAACACCCTAAATCCCATAAACCTGCACCCAAATCCCATAGACCTCCCGCCAAATCCCAAGAAAATACTCCAAAATCTCAGCAAACTGCCCCAAAAATGGTCCTGACCCTGCCCCAAACCCCCTGCACGCCCCCACTCGCCCAGGTAAATTCAGCTCAGCCCAGCCCAAATCCTCCCTTTTTTATCCTAAATCCTTTTTTGTCCTACATCCTCCTTTTCTATCCCAAATCCTCATTTTTTTAATTCCAAATCCTCCTTTTTTTAACCCCAAAATCATTTTTAATCCCTAATGTCTTTTTCACCCTAAATCCTTCTTTTCCCAACCTAAATCCTCCTTTTCCCATGACAAATTCTCCTTTTTAGTCCCCACATCCTTTGTCTGTCCCCAAATCCCTTTTCCAATACCAAAATCTCCCTTTTCCACCCCAATTCCCCGCCTCGTTCCCCTTTCCACATCCCAAATCCCCTTTTCCCATCCCTAATCCTTCCCAGTCCATCCTAAATCCCCTTTTCCCACCCAGGATCTTTCCCCATCCTGAATCCCCCAATTCCCACCCATTCCCCTTTTTTTCCCGGTGTTGTACCCAGGGTCTTTCTGCAGACATTGCACCTGGAGCTGCCCCAAATAACCCCAAACAAACCCCAAATAACCCTAAACAAACCCCAAATAACCCCAAACAAACCCCACTGTGTCCCCCAGGGCTGGAGTGGATATGGGGGGTCATGACCCCAAACTCTGGGGACTGGAAGGATTGATCCTAAAATTTGGGGTTTAGTGGGGTTTGACACCTCGGGGTTTGGGAGTTTTTGACCCCAAACTTTGGGAACTGGGGGAGTTCTACACCCCAGGGTTTGGGATTTTGGGGTTTATTTCCCATGATTTGGGGATCAGGGGGTTTCACCCCCAAACGTTGGGATCAGGGTGATTGGACAACCCAGGTGTTTCAACCCCCAGGATTTGGGGTTTGGGGGTTTAGACACAAAAATTTGGAAACTGTGGGGATTGACCAACTGATTTTGGGGGATTTAACCCCAAAGTGGGGGAGATCAGGGGAATTTGACACCCCAGGGTTTGGGATTGAGGAGGTTGACCCCAAAGTTTGGGAATTGAGGGGTTTGACCCCAAACTTTCGAGAGGAGGCGGGTGGACAACCCAGATATTTCAATCCCCAGGAGTCGAGGCTTGGGGGTTTTAACCCCAAACTTTGGGGGCTGGGGGTGTTGGACACATCAGGATTGGGGATTTGGGGATATTTAACCAACCCAAGCACCTGCAGCAGCGTGTGTTACCCCCCTTTGGACAGAGGGGTGAGGAGAACCATCTCTGTCCAGCCACGAGCTCCAAAGCTCTCTGTGGGAGCTGTGAATTAAAAGGCCTTTACACACTCACTTTTCACATCTTCCCTGTCTGCTGTGTTGCAACTCTTGGCAAGATTTGCCTCCTGCTTGCTGGGAGCTGCTGTGGCCCAGGGCCAGCACAGAGCTGGGCTGGGTGGGCCAGGCAGAGTGGTGGAGAGTCTTGGCTGATCTTGGTGTGTGCCTGGCCTCACAAAAGGCTTGGAAGGTTTGCCTGCCAAGGTGTCCTGCTCACTGGCTCTCCCTGTGCATCTTGGAGAGCACAAGGTAGGCATTTCTGGCAGCTGGGCATCAGCAGGCCTTCCAATGGGGGCGTGTTGTGGAGCGAGCCCAGCTGAGATACCCTGAGAGGAGCCCAGGGCTCCTTGCTCCTCTCTGCTGGCCCGTGAGCGTCTGTCTGCTCTCGGGATGGCCCTGGCTGTGTCAGGGCTGCTGCGTGGGCACGAGACAGCCGGTCCTGTCCCGCTGGGTCCCAGCAGTACCTGGCAGCCGTCCTGCATCCACGTCAGGATGCTGGCCAAGAGAGGCCCTGGGAGCTGAGCAAGCTGATTTGAAGCTTTTGCAGGTGCCAACAGGTCAAGGCCAACAGTGTTCCCTCAGGATACAGCATTCCTGAGGGGCTTCCCCAGAGGTGCCTGATGCCACCCACTCCTTGTGGCAGCAGTTGCTTTCCTGTGGAAGGTTCTACCTTCCCCAAGAGCAGAGAGGGAGCTGGAGAAAGAGCTTGCTAGGCTGCTCTCCATCCTGTACCAGGAGCCCTGGGTGAGCGGAGTAGTCCCAGCTGAGCGCAGATGTGCCAATGGAAGAGCCGTGCCAATGGAAGGCTCGGTGGGAAGGATGATCCAGGATCCATAGGCCTGGCAGCCTGAGCTTGCTGCCGGGGAAGGCCTTGGAGCAGATCCTCCTGAGTGCCATCCCATGGCATGTCAGGGAACCAGGGGGTCTGCGGGAGGGAGGGAAACTCTGCGGAGGGATGGGGACAGCTGGGGGTCCTGGCAGGATGTTGAGGGCTTCTGTGCGGTGTTTGCAGGGTGTTGGTGTTGGAGGTGTGTTGGGGATAGAGTTGTCTGGGAGGTGAGAGGTCTAGGCTGGAATTTCAGTCCATTTGAAGGCAGCATCTGTGACTTGGCACAGCTTTGCTTATGGGACGCAGAAGGAATATCTGTGACGGCTTCTGTTCATGGTCCTGATTCTGCTGCAGGGAACAAGAGGGGAGAGCTGTACTTTATTGGCCACTTAGATCTCTATCCCGGGGCAGGGTTAACCATTTTGCCATCTACTCATTGTTGCCAGCAGTTGCTCCAGGTGTTCCTGCCAACAGCCCCTGCAGGCAGGAGCACAGCCCCCAGTGCCCGTGGGTTTGGCTCCCTCTGGTACAGAAGCCCCCAGGGACACAGGTCTCTGGGGCAGGAGACGGCACCAGCCCTGCCAGGGCTTCGCGGGTGGCAGGTCTGCTTGGGCAGGGACTCTGCCTCACCTGCTGGTGTCAGCGCTCCCTGGGCCCCAGGGCTCAGAGCAGCATTCCTGCCCTGGCCCACAGTTCCTTGTCCGTGTCACACTCGGGGGTTTAGGATGGCCACGAGCCAGGACGTGTCCTGAGGAGGCCGTGCCAGCTTCTGTGGAAGGCCCTGTGCCCTTCCCAGCGCGGCTGCGTTGGCAGCCCTGGGGGCTCCTTCTGCTGCCCTGAGCCCGCAGAGCAGGGCAGCGTTTGCTGATGGTCTGAGCCCTTCCTAAAGATCCTGTTGGGCTGTCTCAGACACTTGAGGCCAGGGATTCCTTCCAACCTGGGCCACTTTGGGTGGGCAGGGGGCAGCCCCAGCACAGGGGGCAGTGTTTCCAAGGGCCCTTTGTGACACATGCAGCATGGAATGGAGCCCGGTGTCCAAGGGCCCTTGCTGACACGGTGCAGCATGGAATGGAGCCCGGCGTCCAAGGGCCCTTGCTGACACGGTGCAGCATGGAATGGAGCCCGGCGTCCAAGGGCCCTTTGTGACACATGCTGACATAGGAGCTGGAAGTGGCAAGAGCACGCCACAGAGCTCAGAGCAGGCGAAGGGACAGGACGGGACAGAGCGGTGCTGTGAGGAGTCCCGGCACAGCGCGCTCGTTCCTGTCCGACCCAGAGCTTTTCTGAGGCATTATTCCTGCAGCTGACCTCGAGGCCAGACCACAGGACTCAGTAACCTGCGGCCTTCCGAGACTTCAATTCTGCAGGTGCCCTTGAGGGCAGAGCGTGGGACTTGGTACCCCAGAGTTTTCCAAGGCATCTCTCCTGAGGGTAGCCAGAAATCCAGTCAGTGACATGGGGCAGGGAGCCCTGATAGTGCCCAAACTGACCTGGATGGAGGAGGAAGAAGGCGACCCTGCAGCTGCCCCAGCACAGGAGACTGAATAGGTGGTGCTGTTCCATCCACCACAGGAGGGTGAGTGGCAGAGCCAGGCTGCAAGGCCGGTGCCTTCAGCCAGCTTGGCCCAATCCCATCCCATCCCATCCCATCCCATCCCATCCCATCCCATCCCATCCCATCCCGTCACATCCCATACTCTGGTGACATGTCCATGGACAGGATGGAAGAGCGGCCCCGGCAGTGTTGCCTTCATGGGAGGCAACGGCGACCTGGTTGCAAGGAACAGCACGGCAGCCCAGTCTCCCCTGGTCCACTCGGGCTAACGACACACGCAGGACACCAATGTGGTGGACGGTCGAAAAGCCTTTATTATCTTATCTCATGGGTTTAAATAGTCTTGGGGGACTCTGCTACGTCAGGGGGGGTTGGCAGGGTCTCCAGGGTTAGTCAGGAGTGGAAAACTACTGGGTTAGGTGTGGTTACATTCTTTGGGGTAATGGATAACATGTTGCAGGGTGAGAGGGGGATGGGGGTCTTTCTTTCTGTCACATCCCGAAATCTTCCGTTCGCCTGTCCCTATCTACTACATCTCTCCCCTCCTTTTTATAAATAAAATGAGGTAGTTGTAGATATAGGCACTGGAGTGAGGTACAAACTTGTAACTTGGTAAGGAAAAAAGGGGTTTGGTAAACCTGAGTAATTCTCGCAAGGTGAGTTTCGAAGGCTTTTGCAACTGACTGTGTTCGCAGTTTTTGGTTTACAGCATTTGTTGCTGGCCCACGAACAGAATGTTCGCCCGTTCTAGACGGGCCTGAACAAACGAGACTAGCTTGTTTAGCAGGCATGGTCTTATGGTAACAGCTAAAAGCAGTATTGCCAGTGGACCTACCAGGGCGGAAATTAAAGTGGTGAGCTAAGGTGATTGATTGAACCAGGATTCAAACTAGCTCTGCTGGGTTTCCCTGTCTCTCTTTCTCTGAGCCAGTCTATCTTGGAGTTCTGCCATGGAGTTTTTAACGACTCCTGTATGATCTGTATAAAAGCAGCATTCCTCTTTTAAAGCTGCACACAGTCCTTCTTGTTGCATGAACAAGAGGTCTAGTCCTCGCTTATTCTGTAAAATTATTTCTGAAAGCAAAGAGACTGATTTTTCTAGATAGGAGATGGATTTCTTGATCTTCTACAGGTCTTCGTTGATGGTCATTTGTAGCTGAGAGAGTCCGTGCTGTTGGGTTGCGATGGCTGAGACACTCGTGGCTGTGCTAGCTGCTCTCAGGCCAAGCAGCATTGCGATAGTTATACCTGTGATTATTTCTCTTTTGTGGAGTTTGTCAGGTTCTTTGAAAAGGTGGTACACTTCTTTATCTGAGTGGTACAGGACCTTAGGAACAATCAGAACTTGGACACAGAAGTCGATAGAGTCATTAAATTTGGCAAGGAACACACAAGGACTCACTCCGGATCGCTAGCAAACCCACATTCTAGATGCGGATGGGACCACCTACTTATTGGTCTTTCTGTTGGGCTTGACAACTTTAGTGCAGAAGTTGCTTTTTTGCTTTGCTAAAGTTGCATTGCCAAAACATTTGCCCTGTCCTGTGATTTGACTCAGGGTGATTCTTCTGCAGGGAGTGTCCCATCTGCACTGGTGGGGCGCATCGGCTGTGGAGTAACTGAAGGGGGTGTTTAAAGCAATGCCTTCGTAGAAAGGGGGTTTAACATTATAACAAAGCTAACAGGAGTTAGTCAGGTTCGGTTTGGTTTCGTTTAGGGTTAGAAAGGTAGCTTTTAGTATACGAAAGTTTGGGTTTGGATCGCACTTGGCTGTGCAGCTTATCTGGAAGGCATCTGTATGGCTAGCCGGGGTGTCGGTGACTTTTGGGGGCAAGGTTTTGGGGTGGGTTGTGTTTTTTTCTTTTTTGTATGAAGCGTTATAGCTACTAATTGGGTGCTTTTCCAAGCTCGGGACGGCTTTTTCACTCCGTTCACTGGGGGGACTTCTTTGCATTGCCAGTGTCGGGGCTACAGTGCTTGGGGAAAATTCGAGCAGTCTGCTCCTGTGTCTGCCTAAAACTGAAGCCCTATGACGTGGGGGTCCTGACTGCCATAAAGGCAGCACGTCCCCCACACCTTCGGGGGCACTTTTCCTATTTTCATGGCCAGGGCTACCCAGGGGTCCCGTTCTGGGGCGTCTCTTGCTGACTCTGCGGCACGGGAGCTGCTTGCGGCGGTAGTGGGTACGAAGGTACCGCAGGCTGTGTTGCGAAATTTGCTGGTGAGGGTACGAAGCTGGCTGCCTCCTGTGGGGGTATGGGGTATAAGGGCACCCCGTCTCACTGGGGGTTGGCATAGATGGGCTGCCTTGCATTCGCGGCGGGAGGAGGCTGAGTGCAGCCCGCACGCCCCTTCTCTCTCCTGTTTCCCTGGGGCTGGGACCTGCAGTCTTTGGTGAGGTGCCCCTTCTTCCCGCAGCCCCAACAGGCTCTTCTCGGGCGTGTATGGGGTGGAGGCGCCGCGGCAGGCTGCCATGCCGGCTGGGGACCATTCAGCGCAGGCTATTTTTATTTCTCCCCAGTCGGTAAATTGGGCTGGTTCGTATTGTGGCTGCTTTTCGGTGCGGCTTAAAGCTTTACTCGGTTTTGTTTTAAATTGCGTTGGCTCTGTTTCCTCCGTCTCAGAGTCCCAGCCGGCTTCCGTCAGCTCTTCTGAGCTGCCGGAGCTGCTGCCGGACTCCGAGTCGGAAGTCGAATGCCAGCAAACTTCCGGGGCTCGGTGCCGTTTTGTGCGGCTCCGACCCCGCTCCTCCCCCCGGGGGTGGCACTGCTGCCGCCCCCGGGCTCGCCCTGCCTCCTGCAGTGGGGGGTTTCTCCCTTACATGGTCGTGGCGTTAAGCGCGGCTGCCAATTGGCTCTGAGCCCTCTGCTGCTCTCCTTCTCTTTCTCCCGCACACGCACATTAGCAAAACTCCGCGCCTCTGGGCTCTTCGCGCTGAGACTGCCCGCGCCCCGCCCCTCTCCTTGGCTGCCGGCGCCATTTTCAAAGGGATATGGAGGTGGCGTGGGTAGGATCTCCTCCAGAGCCACGGCCTCCGCGCCTCTGGCTTCCCCCGCCAGCCTTCGCCAACAGAACCCCGCGCGCCACTGCACTTCTGGCAGCGGGCCACTGACCGGCGGCGGTGGGGCGGATGGGGAAGCCGCGGATTTTTGGGAAGGTTCTGTGGGGGGATTTGGGCTCTGGTCCGGGGAGGGGGGGTGACGCGCTGGGCCCCCCCGGATCCCTGCTCCCGGGCGGATTACCCTCAGGGGCGGTTTGCGTTGCCGCTCCTACGCCTAGCTTGGGTGTAACCAATAAACACGTACGCGCTGCTCTCCATGTCTCTTGCTCTTCTATTGCTTTGCGTAGGGCTTTCTCGACTTTGCCCCATGCCTTAAGGCATTTGCCGCTGCCTGAGGATTTCGTGTCCTCGGCCAGCATGGCTGTGCATTTTTCCCATATTTCTGGATGCAAAACCTCCACAGGGAGTTCAATTGCCCCAAGCTCAAGCAGCCTTGCTATAGCAAGATAAAAGTCTTTGGGCTTAGACTCAATTCCCCATTGCTTATGAACCTCACTTATGACCCTGGCGATGGCGTCTATGACAATCATGGGTCCGGGGATGTCTCCCCCGCCGACAACACGGTTTCACCGGTTTGGCCGCTGCTCTTGTCCAGGCGACACCCGCTACACGAGCGAATTTTTCCCGGGTTTCGGCAGCAGATATCTTGCTTTAATGGGAGGCAACGGTGACCTGGTTGCAAGGAACAGCACGGCAGCCCAGTCTCCCCTGGTCCACTCGGGCTAACGACACACGCAGGACACCAATGTGGTGGACAGTCGAAAAGCCTTTATTATCTTATCTCATGGGTTTAAATAGTCTTGGGGGACACTGCTACGTCAGGGGGCGGTTGGCAGGGTCTCTAGGGTTAGTCAGGAGTGGAAAACTACTGGGTTAGGTGTGGTTACATTCTTTGGGGTAATGGATAACATGTTGCAGGGTGAGAGGGGGATGGGGGTCTTTCTTTCTGTCACATCCCGAAATCTTCCGTTCGCCTGTCCCTATCTACTACAGGGCAGACACCCCGCAGTGGCCGTGCTCCATCCACCTGGGGCATCCCGGGGCTGTCCCTGCCTGGGCAGCGCAGGGCTGGGCTGTGTTCTCCGGCCTCTCCCGCAGCCCCTCAGCTCGGGCTGCGCTCGCTCTTTGCCAGGTGCAGCCCTGGACCTGACACAAGAGCAGGAACCCGCCCTTGGCCGCTTCCACAGAACAGCACAGGTACCTGCAGCCATCCCCACCTGGGCTGGGCCTGCTGGCACTGCTCAGCCCAGCAGCACACCTGCAGCACTCTGTGGCTTCTTGCCCTTCTCCTACAGCTCGTTTGCAAATTCATCAAGAGAATTTGGAAGGAAGAGACCAGCACCATGGGCCCTGGGCTCAGAGCATACTCCGAGCTCCTGGGACATGAGACCAGTGCCACCCTGCTAGATTTGCTTGTGCAGAGGGGTGTTTCCAGAGCAGAGCAAGTAGGCAGCTGTGGCCAGGCTTCAATTCCCCCATGAGTCACACAGCTTCCCAAGCCACAGTGCTGGCCCCTGTGAGCCTTTGAGGCCATCGCAGTGCGGTGGGAAGGGAAGCACTTCTCTGGGGACACAGGGAACACTGCTCCCTCTGGCAGCTTTCCAAGTCTCCCTGTGCCTTCTCCAGGTGCCCGCCATGGTGAGATACATCCACCAGTGGCTCATGGCCAATGATTCTGTGGAGCACAGGTTGGACAACGCCCTGCTGTATCTCACAGAAGCGCAGCCAAATGACGCAATAATGACACTCCTGTGTGTGGCCCCATCCTGTGACAGGTATGAGGCCCACCTGCCCAGAGGGCTCAGGGCTACCCAGCCCATCAGCCTGCACAGCCTGTCCCAGGTGTCTGACCAACAGAGAGTCCCAGGGCCCTCTGGCTGCTCCCTTTCCCAGCCCTGGCACGTCAGCCCCGATCTTGCTGCCATGCTCCCTTGCTGCCCCTCAGGGGCCTGTCCCCACAGGGCTGGGCTGTCTGACTGCTGCTGGAGAGGGGCAGTGGGAAAAGACAGAGCCGTCAGTCAACCCGGGCCCCTAGAGATGCCCAGGCCACGGTGTGTGTCTGAGATCCCCTGAGATGGAGCTCTAACCCCGCAGAGCTGCCATGGCCATGTGGAAGAGCATCATGTGCACGCCCTGGACTGCAGAGCTGGCACAGCAGATACTCCTGGATGTGCTGGGGAGCTGGCCAGAGCACAGCACGTGCACCTCCGATGGGGACCACACGGCTGTCCTTGCCCTGGCTGTGAGTTTCTGCCTTTGCTGGCCCCAAGGCCACCTCTCCAGCAGCTCTCCATCCTCCTTTCCCCAGTGCATCTCCCTGCCTCAGGCACTGGGCCGAAACCTGGCCTCGGGGCAGCTTCAGGGCCACCAGGCCCGGTGCTCCCCCTGTGTCTCTCTGGGCCTCTCCCTCCCGTGCTTGGGCCCTGCCACCCGAACACCTCAGCACTGAGCCCTGTCTCAGGGGGCTTTGTCCTTTGCAGGCAACTGTGGTGATATGGAAGATCCTCCAGGAGTTCTGTGTCCCAGATATAGTGATGGTGCATTTCCCACAGTTATTTTTGCATCTGCTCTTCCAAGTGTTCTTCAGCACCAAAGAGATGCCAGAGGAGGTCGATACCTTCTGGAAGAGATGCCAGGAAGAACACGGCCTTGCCACTAGCCCCAAATAGTGCTCCATCCCAGTCCTTCTGTCCCTGCCACACAGCCAGGGCAGAAGCCAGTGTTCTCAGTGTGACCCGGGCTTTGCTCTGCACTCAGGTTTGCAGTGAGGACCCTGAAGTCCCTGCTGTGCCGAATGGACTATGAGGATGTGGTGGTGTCAATGAAACGCAAGCGTGGCTGGGACACACTGCTCTGTGCTGACACCCACCATTATGCCGTGGGTCTGCTGGCCAGGTGAGACCCCCTTCTCCCCATTGCTCCTGGCATTTGTGCTCTGTGTCTGGGGTATCCCACTCAGTCCCCGTGGCTGTGGGCCAGAGGGACGAGGGATGGCCAAGCAGACTGGGAAAGGCTGGGAGAGGAGGGTGCCCAGTAGCAGCCACATCTCCAAGGGCCCAGGTCCCCCTGCAGGGTGGGGCGTAAAGACAAGAACTGCGTCAGTCTGTCCTGGGAGGGGCTTCCCCCCACCCTGGCTCAGGGTCATAGTGTTGTAGGAGCAGGCCCCCAGCCGGGTAATCATTATTACTGACTCCATGTAGTGCAGAAGTCTGATTAATAATTAACTTTATTAGGAAACCCATTGTTCTTATAGATAGTTATGATATAGGTAGATTTAATTGGTTTTCTAGTCTAAATACTATCACCATTAGTTAATTAAGAAAGCACCCTTTGGTAGACAAATCTCCGTAACATATTCCATATGTTCACAATACCAGGTGCAGCATGTTAAGATAAGAATGATTTTCATTCTTTCCTCTGATCTTCTCAGACTTTCTCAGGCGATGCCTGGGAAATTTGTCTGTTTCTTTCTGAGGCCAGAGAGCTGCTGCCACATCTTAGTGCCATTTTCCTCCTTGCAGAGAGATGTGCAATGAATCCACCTGCTTGTGCAAAAGCATCTCATGATGTCTCCTTGAGTTTCTCAGCAAAGAGATTCTGTACTGGCACTTCCCTGCCCTGGCATTCCTTGTGGAGGTGAGTCTGAAGGCTGGCGCTGCCTCCCAGCTCTCTGCCCTCTCGCAGCCTCAGCTGCCTGGGACGGTGCCCACGCCCTGTGCTGCTGCCTGGTCCCCGCCCTGTGCAGTTCTGGGCTCCTGCCGGCCGGGTCCCCTGTCACTGCCCTGTGCCTTTCAGGTCCTGCATTGCCTGGACTTGAGCGCATGCAGTGACAGCATCATGGATCTCTTGTCGAGGCACTTGCTGAGTGAGCACACAGAGATGCGCCGCCAGGTTCTGAGGGCCCTCCTCTTGCTCAGGGATAATCCCTCGCTGGTAAGGAGGGGCAGCAGCTGAAGCCGTGCAGGCAGCGTGGGGCTGGGGAACGCAGTCGCTGGAACTTGGCTGGGCTTCAGGCACTGGGTCAGCCGCTCCCAGCTCTCCTGCCTCCCACTTCAGCTGCCCGAGTGCTGCGGGACAGGCCTTTGGCCTCTGGGCACTGTGGCAGCAGGGTGGCCTTTCACACACTTTTGTTCCAAACAGGCCAAAAGAATGTGGAGCCTGACCGAAAGCCTCGGGGAGCTCCTGCAGGAAAATGATAGTGATATGGTCAGGATGGCCATTGTTCTAGTTAGTGATTTGTTCCTGGTTAATCACACCCCAATACCCAGCCCCATCGCCCTGCAGCTGGCTAAGGTGCTCCTGCCACTCTTTGACCATGTAAGGCTCTGTGCCCTCAGCCACGGCCACTGGCTGCTGCCCAGACACTTGGTGCCCTGTGGAGATGCAGGCCTGCGCCAACGTGGGCCAGAATCAGCTGATGCCAAGGTCTTGTTTACTTCCTGTTCCACAGGACAATATCCACGTGCAGCAGCTCTCCATGTTTGTCTTTCGAACCTTGCTGTCTGCTGTAGCAGAAGAAGGAAAAAAGCCCCTGATTACACAAGTGTGTAAGAGCCTGCTGCCACTCTTCTTCCACTGCCATGAGGAGAATCAGTGTGTGGCAGAGGTGAGGACACCTGGGCTGCTGCTGTTCCCCTGGGAGGGGGCTCGGCTGCCTCCTGCCCTGGCGCCTTGCGGGCTGCAGCCTCCTCCTGGCCCTGGCACAGGCATGATGATCCTGGGCTCTGGGCTGCGGGGACATTTCCATGTCTCTATTGCTCTCCAGTCTTCTCAGGAAACCCTGCTTTGTTTGGCCAAATTTCTGAATAGGAGAGACCTTGAAAAATCTGTAAAGAAGGAGAAACTGTGGAGGTTCATTAAGATCCTGGTAAGGAGGGCCGGGAAGCTGCAGCCCCAGCCTGGAGCAGCCCCTGAGCGTGGTGCTCGGTGTGCGGGCTGGCAGCTGTGCCCCTGCCTGCTGCTGCAGCCCGAGGCCGCGCGGGCTCTGCTCCAGGCTGTGCTGTCAGTGTCACATCACAGACATGTCAGTGTGACATCACAGAGATGACCGTGTGACATCACAGAGAGCTTCATGGTATCATTGAGATGTCAGTTTCACATCACAGAGAGCTGTGTGAAATCACAGAGATGTCTCTGTGACATCACAGGAGCTTGCATGACATCACAAAGATGTAAGTGTGACATCACAGACAGCTGTCTGTGTGACATCACAGACATGGCATTGTGACATCACAGAGATGTCAATGTGACATCACAGAGAGCTGTGTGACTTCACAGGGATGTCAGAGTGACATCAAAAAGATGTCTAGGTGACATCAAGTGGAGCTTGTGTGACATCACAAAGATGACCTTGTGACATGACAGAGAACAGTGTGACATGACAGAGAGTTGTGTGACATCAAAGAGATGTCCTTGTGACATCACAAAAAATTGTGTGACATCACAGAAATGTCAGTGTGACATCACAGATGTGACCGCATGACATGACAGAGAGCTGTGTGACATCAAAGGGATGCCAATGTGATATCACAGTATTTTGTGTGACATCACGGATATGACAGTGTTACATCACAGAGATGTCAGTGTGACATCAAAGAGAGTTGTGTGACATCAGAGAGATGCGTGTGTGACATCACAAAATACTGTGTGACGTCACAGAGATGACTGTGTGACATCACAGGAGGTTGTGTGACATCACTGAGATCTCAGTGTGACATAACAGAGATGACCGTGTGACATCACAGAGAGCTGTGTGACATCACAGTGAGTCAATGTGACATCACAGAGATGTCCATGTGACATCACAGATATCTGTGTGACATCACAAAGAGCTGTGTGACATCATAGAGATCTCCGTGTGACATCACAGAAATGTCTCTGTGACATCACAGGAGGTTGTGTGACATCACAAAGGTGTCCATGTGACATCACAGAGAGTGGTGCGACATCACAGAGACGTCATTATGACATCACAGAGTGTGTGACATCACAGGGAAGTCAATGTGACATCACAGAGAGCTGTGTGACATCACAGAGATGTCAGTGTGACATCACAGAGATGTCATCTTGACATCACAGAGATGTTCATGTGACATCACAGGAGGTTGTGTGACATCACAGAGATGTCCATGTGATGTCACAGAGAGCTATGTGACGTCACAGATATGTCTCTGTGACATCACAAGAAGTTGTGTGACATCACAGAGATGTCAGTGTAACCTCACAGAGAGCTTTGTGACATCACAGGCTTAGTGTGAAATCACAGAGAGCTGTGCCATGTCACAAAGGTTTCAGTGTGACATCATAGAGATATCATTGTGACATCATAGGAGGTTGTATGACATCACTTAGATGACCGTGTGGCATCACAGAGAGCTGTGTGACATCACAGAGATGTCAGAGTCACCTCACACAGATGTCTTTGTGACATCAAGTGGAGATTGTGTGACATCACAAAGATGACCTTATGACATGACAGAGAGCAGTGTGACATCACAGAGATGTCCATGTGACATCACAAAAAGCTGTGTGACATCACAGAGAGCTATGTGACATTAAAGACAGTTGTGTGACATCACAGAAATGTCAGTGTGACATCAAAGAGAGTTGTGTGACATCAGAGAGATGTCTGTGTGACCTCACAAAAAGCTGTGTGACATCACAGGGATGATTGTGTGACATCAAAGAGAGTTGTGTGACATCACAGAGATGTCCGTGTGACATCACAGAGAGCTGTCTGACATTAGAGAGATGTCAGTGTGACATCACAAAAATGTCTCTGTGAAATCAGAGGAGGATGTGTGAGAGCACAGCGATCACATAGAGCTTTGTGGCGTCACAGAGTTGTCTGTGTACATCACAAGAGATATTGTGACATCAGAAAGATGTCCCTGTGAAATCACAGAGAGCTGTGTGACATCACAGAGATGTCAGTGTAACATCACAGGAAGTTGTATGATATCACAGAAATATTTGTGGGACATCACAGAGGGCTTTGTGACATCACATAGCTGTCACTGTGACATCACAAACAGCTATGTGACCTCACAGTTTCAGTGTGACATCACAGAGATGTACGTGTGACATCACAGAGAGGCCGAAGGCCTTTCCGAAAGCACTGGGGCAGGTGAGGCAGGAGAGCTGGGGGCAGCTGCCTCAGCTCCTGAAGCCCTGCCAGCCCAAGGGGCTGCTTTGCCCAGCGCAGCTTCAGCCACTGCCCCTTCTTACCATCCAAGGATCCTTGGTGAGCACTGTGAGACCTCAGTCAGGCTCCACATTCTTTTGGCCTGTTTGGAACAAAAGTGTGTGAAAGGCCACCCTGCTGCCACAGGGCCCAGAGGCCACAGGCCTGTCCCGCAGCACTCGGGCAGCTGAAGTGGGAGGCAGGAGAGCTGGGAGCGGCTGACCCAGTGCCTGAAGCCCAGCCAAGTTCCAGCGACTGCGTTCCCCAGCCCCACGCTGCCTGCACGGCTTCAGCTGCTGCCCCTCCTTACCAGCGAGGGATTATCCCTGAGCAAGAGGAGGGCCCTCAGGACCTGGCGGCGCATCTCTGTGCGCTCACTCAGCAAGTGCCTCGACAAGAGATCCATGATGCTGTCACTGCATGCTCTCAAGTCCAGGCAATGCAGGACCTGAAAGGCACAGGGCAGTGACAGGGGACCCGGCCGGCAGGAGCCCAGAACTGCACAGGGCGGGGACCAGGCAGCAGCACAGGGCGTGGGCACCGTCCCAGGCAGCTGCGGCTACGAGAGGGCAGAGAGCTGGGAGGCAGCGCCAGCCTTCAGACTCACCTCCACAAGGAATGCCAGGGCAGGGAAGTGCCAGTACAGAATCTCTTTGCTGAGAAACTCAAGGAGACATCATGAGATGCTTTTGCACAAGCAGGTGGATTCATTGCACATCTCTCTGCAAGGAGGAAAATGGCACTAAGATGTGGCAGCAGCTCTCTGGCCTCAGAGAGAAACAGACAAATTTCCCAGGCATCGCCTGAGAAAGTCTGAGAAGATCAGAGGAAAGAAAAAAAAACATTCTTATCTTAACATGCTGCAACTGGTATTGTGAACATGTGGAATATGTTATGGAGATTTGTCTACCAAAGGGTGCTTTCTTATCTAATGGTGATAGTATTTAGACTAGAAAACCAATTAAATCTACCTATATCATAACTATCTATAAGAACAATGGGTTTCCTAATAAAGTTAATTATTGATCAGAATTCTGCAATACATGGAGTCAGTGATAATGATTACCCGGCTGGGGGCTTGCTCCTACAACACTATGACCCTGAGCCAGGGCGGGGGGAAGCCCCTCCCAGGACAGACTGACACAGTTCTTGTCTCTACCCCCCACCCTGCAGGGGGACCTGGGCCCTTGGAGATGTGGCTGCTACTGGGCACCCTCCTCTCCCAGCCTTTCCCAGTCTGCTTGGCCATCCCTCATCCCTCTGGCCCATGGCCATGGGGACTGAGTGGGATACCCCAGACACAGAGCACAAATGCCGGGAGCAATGGGGAGAAGGGGGTCTCACCTGGCCAGCAGACCCACGGCATAATGGTGGGTGTCAGCACAGAGCAGCGTGTCCCAGCCACGCTTGCGTTCCATTGACAACACCACATCCTCATAGTCCATTCGGCACAGCAGGGACTTCAGGGTCCTCACTGCAAACCTGAGTGCAGAGCAAAGCCCGGGTCACACTGAGAACACTGGCTTCTGCCCTGGCTGTGTGGCAGGGACAGAAGGACTGGGATGGAGCACTATTTGGGGCTAGTGGCAAGGCCGTGTTCTTTCTGGCATCCCTTCCAGAAGGTATCGACCTCCTCTGGCATCTCTTTGGTTCTGAAGAACACTTGGAAGAGCAGATGCAAAAATAACTGTGGAAAATGCACCATCACTATATCTGGGACACAGGGCTCCTGGAGGATCTTCCATATCACCACAGTTGCCTGCAAAGGACAAAGCCCCCTGAGACAGGGCTCAGTGCCGAGGTGTCCGTGTGGCAGGGCCCGAGCGTGGCAGGGAGAGGCCCGGAGAGACACAGGGGGAGCACCGGGCCTGGTGGCCCTGGAGCTGCCCCGAGGCCAGGTTTCAGCCCAGCGCCTGAGGCAGGGAGATGCACTGGGGAAAGGAGGATGGAGAACTGCTGGAGAGATGGCCTTGGGGCCAGCAAAGGCAGAAACTCACAGCCAGGACAAAGACACCTTTTTTGTCCCCATCGGAGGTGCACGTGCTGTGCTCTGGCCAGCTCCCCAGCACATCCAGGAGTATCTGCTGTGCCAGCTCTGCAGTCCAGGGCGTGCACATGATGGTCTTCCACATGGTCAAAGCAGCTCTGTGGGGTCAAAGCTCTGTCTCAGGGGATCTCAGACACAGCACTGTGGCCTGGGCATGTCTAGGGGCCCGGGTTGACTGACGGCTCTGCCTCTGCCCACTGCCCCTCTCCAGCAGCAGCCAGGCAGCCCAGCCCTGTGGGGACAGGCCCCTGAGGGGCAGCAAGGGAGCATGGCAGCAGGCGCAGGGGCTGACATGCCAGGGCTGGCAAAGGGAGCAGCCAGAGGGCCCTGGGACTCTCTGTTGGTCAGACACCTGGGACAGGCTGTGCAGGCTGATGGGCTGGGTAGCCCTGAGCCCTCTGGGCAGGTGGGCCTCATACCTGTCACAGGATGGGGCCACACGCAGGAGTGTCATTATTGCGTCATTTGGCTGCGCTTCTGTGAGATACTGCAGGGCGTTGTCCAGCCTGTGCTCCACAGAATCATTGGCCATGAGCCACTGGTGGATGTACCTCACCATGGCGGGCACCTGGAGAAGGCACAGGGAGACTTGGAAAGCTGCCAGAGGGAGCAGTGTTCCCAGGGTCCCCAGAGAAATGCTTCCCTTCCCACTGCACTGCGATGGCCTCAAAGGCTCACAGGGGCCAGCACTGTGGCTTGGGAAGCCGTGTGACTCATGGGGGAATTGAAGCCTGGCCACAGCTGCCTACTTGCTCTGCTCTGGAAACACCCCTCTGCACAAGCAAATCCAGCAGGGCGGCACTGGTCTCATGTCCCAGGAGCTCTGAGTATGCTCTGAGCCCAGGGCCCATGGCGATGGTCTCATCCTGCCAAATTCTCTTGATGAATTTGCAAACGAGTTGTAGGAGAAGGGCAAGAAGCCATGGAGAGCTCCAGGTGTGCTGCTGGGCTGAGCAGTGCCAGCAGGCCCAGCCCAGGTGGGGATGGCTGCAGGTACCTGCGCTGTTCTGCGGAAGCGGCCACGGCTGCGTTTCTGCTCTCGTGTGCGCTGCACGGCTGCACCTGGCAAAGAGCGAGCGCAGCCCGAGCTGAGGGGCTGCAGGAGAGGCCGGAGAACACAGCCCAGCCCTGCGCTGCCCAGGCAGGGACAGCCCCGTGACAGCCCAGGGTACGGAGCACGGCTGTGGGGTGTCTGCCCGGCCCCTATTCCATCCTGTCCATGGGCACGGCCCCAGGGGATGGGATGGCATGGGATGGGATGGGATGGGATGGGATGGGATTGGGCCAAGCTGGCTGAAGGCACCAGCCTTGCAGCCTGGCTCTGCCACTCACCCTTCTGTGGTGGATGGAACAGCACCACCTATTCAGTCTCCTGTGCTGGGGCAGCTGCAGGGTCGCCTTCTTCCTCCTCCATTCACGTCAGCTTTGGCACTCTCAGGGCTCCCTGCCCCATGTCACTGACTGAATTTCTGGCTACCCTCAGGAGAGATGCCTTGGAAAACTCTGGGGTACCAAGTCCCACGCTCTGCCCTCAAGGGCACCTGCAGAATTGAAGCCTCGGAAGGCCACATGGCACAGAGTCCTGCGGTCTGCCCTTGAGGTCAGCTGCAGGAATAATGCCTCAGAAAAGCTCTGGGTCGGACAGGAACGAGCGCGCTGTGTGGGGGCTCCTCACGGCACCGCTCTGTCCCGTCCTGTCCCATCGCCTGCTCTGAGCACTGTGGCGTGCTCTTGCCACTTCCAGCTCCTATGTCAGCATGTGTCACAAAGGGCCCTTGGACGCCGGGCTCCATTCCATGCTGCACCGTGTCAGCAAGGGCCCTTGGACACCGGGCTCCATTCCATGCTGCATGTGTCACAAAGGGCCCTTGCACACACTGCCCCTGCGCTGGGGCTGCCCCCTGCCCACCCAAAGTGGCCCAGGTTGGAAGGAATCCCTGGCCTCAAGTGTCTGAGACAGCCCAACAGGATCTTTAGGAAGGGCTCAGACCATCAGCAAACGCTGCCCTGCTCTGTGGGCTCAGGGCAGCAGAAGGAGCCCCCAGGGCTGCCGATGCAGCCGCGCTGGGAAGGGTACAGGGCCTTCCACAGAAGCTGGCACGGCCTCCTCGGGACACGTCCCGGCTTGTGGCCATCCCAAACCCGCGGGTGTGACACGGACAAGGAACTGTGGGCCAGGGCAGGAATGCTGCTCTGAGCCCTGGGGCCCGGGGAGCGCTGACACCAGCAGGTGAGGCAGAGTCCCTGCCCAAGCAGACCTGCCACCCCCAAAGCCCTGTCAGGGCTGGTGCCATCTCCTGCCCCAGAGACCTGTGTCCCTGGGGGCTTCTGTACCAGAGGGAGCCAAACCCACGGGCACTGGGGGCTGTGCTCCTGCCTGCAGGGGCTGTTGGCAGGAACACCTGGAGCAACTGCTGGCAACAATGAGTAGATGGCAAAATGGTTAACCCTGCCCCGGGATAGAGATCTAAGTGGCCAATAAAGTACAGCTCTCCCCTCTTGTTCCCTGCAGCAGAATCAGGACCATGAACAGAAGCCATCACAGATATTCCTTCTGCGTCCCATAAGCAAAAGCTGTGCCAAGTCACAGATGCTGCCTTCAAATGGACTGAAATTCCAGCCTAGACCTCTCACCTCCCAGACAACTCCTTCCCCAACACACCTCCAACACCAACACCCTGCAAACACCGCACAGAAGCCCTCAACATCCTGCCAGGACCCCCAGCTGTCCCCATCCCTCCGCAGAGTTTCCCTCCCTCCCGCAGACCCCCTGGTTCCCTGACATGCCATGGGATGGCACTCAGGAGGATCTGCTCCAAGGCCTTCCCCGGCAGCAAGCTCAGGCTGCCAGGCCTATGGATCCTGGATCATCCTTCCCACCGAGCCTTCCATTGGCACGGCTCTTCCATTGGCACATCTGCGCTCAGCTGGGACTACTCCGCTCACCCAGGGCTCCTGGTAAAGGATGGAGAGCAGCCTGGCAAGCTCTTTCTCCAGCTCCCTCTGTGCTCTTGGGGAAGGTAGAACCTTCCACAGGAAAGCAACTGCTGCCACAAGGAGTGGGTGGCATCAGGCACCTCTGGGGAAGCCCCTCAGGAATGCTGTATCCTGAGGGAACACTGTTGGCCTTGACCTGTTGGCACCTGCAAAAGCTTCAAATCAGCTTGCTCAGCTCCCAGGGCCTCTCTTGGCCAGCATCCGGACGTGGATGCAGGACGGCTGCCAGGTACTGCTGGGACCCAGCGGGACAGGACCGGCTGTCTCGTGCCCACGCAGCAGCCCTGACACAGCCAGGGCCATCCCGAGAGCAGACAGACGCTCACGGGCCAGCAGAGAGGAGCAAGGAGCCCTGGGCTCCTCTCAGGGTATCTCAGCTGGGCTCGCTCCACAACACGCCCCCATTGGAAGGCCTGCTGATGCCCAGCTGCCAGAAATGCCTACTTTGTGCTCTCCAAGATGCACAGGGAGAGCCAGTGAGCAGGACACCTTGGCAGGCAAACCTTCCAAGCCTTTTGTGAGGCCAGGCACACACCAAGATCAGCCAAGACTCTCCACCACACTGCCTGGCCCACCCAGCCCAGCTCCCAGCAAGCAGGAGGCAAATGCATCTTGCCAAGAGTTGCAACACAGCAGACAGGGAAGATGTGAAAAGTGAGTGTGTAAAGGCCTTTTAATTCACAGCTCCCACAGAGAGCTTTGGGGCTCACGGCTGGACAGAGATGTTTCTCCTCACCCCTCTCTCCAAAGGGGGGTAACACACGCTGCTGCAGGTGCTTGGGTTGGTCTCTGCAGGTCCAGGTGGATGCCAAACTTGCTCTTCACAGATTTCTCCCTTGCCCTGCCCCTCTGCCAAGTGCAGTGGGCCTCAAGGACTGGAAGGAGCACAGAGAGCCAAAGGGGGACACTTGCACCTGCCTCACTGGGAGCTCCCTGGGAAGCACTTTCCTTGAGACGCAAGCCCCTGTCCTCCAAATGCCTTTACTCAAATGTGCAGCTTTTCTGCTCAACACCAACACACCCTTAAGAAACACTGGCAAGGCAGAAGGCCTTCATGTCCTTTCAGGACAGGCACTCCAGCTGTAGCTCGTATTCCCCCAAGTGCCTTTCCAGGTGGAGGTTCTGAGGTGCAGCCCCAGGCCCTCTACAAACACAAGCTGCTCACTACCTCTTCACCTGCCTCAACTCCTGCCTGCGCTTCTGGCACCCAAACCAGGCTGTTCCTGGCCAGAGACCTGTCTTGGTTTGAAAAGACAGGAGTCTGTGAAGGAAGGCAGGAGCCTCCTGTGAAATGGAAAAGGTAAACCCCCTCCCTCCGAATTACAATTTCAAAATTAAATGGCTCTCCGGCAAAAATATGGGAATGGGAATAACAGTTCTTTACTAGGAAAAAACTAAAAAAAAAAATGTAATTAGTACAAACACAATTAGTGGTAGAGTCAGAAACCTGACACCCTGAGGAGTCAGGGTGTTGGTAATAGTCCAGTTAAATGGTGGCTGCTCCTCCTGGAGTGGCAGAAGAAATGCTGCTGAAGAGGTGATGCTGTAGAATGGTGTAGTTTTCTCTGAAGGTCTGGTGAAAGAGTAGATGGGCCTGGTCTTCCTCTGGGGATCCAGCAGAGAAGAAGCTGCTCCTCTGGGAATCCAGCAAAGAGGCTGCCCTGATGTGCCAAAAAATGCTGAGTTTCTGCAGGTAGGAATGCCTGGCTCCTCCCTCTGGGTGAAGCATCTCACAATGGGATGATGTAACTTTACCAGTCATGCAGTGAGTCATTCAGTGGCCATTAACAGAAGATATCTCCCCGGAGGGAGACATTGTTCTTGGAAGAGATAAGAAAATTTCAACTTAACAGAAGATACCTGCCCAACCTCCAACAGATGGCAAATTGAATACATGCTTATCTTACAAGCCAGATTATCCACCCCTTATTCTATTTCCATCTGCACACCATGAAATCTTACACCCAGTTCTCACTTAAGACCAAGTCTCCCTGTGGTACACAGCGGGTCTCCCCATCTTTCTGCATTACCCACCAAGTGTAACCAGGTCCTTGAGCAAAGACAATCCCACGAATGGGTTGGTCTTTGCCTGAGGTGGGATTAATCCAAACAGTTTTCCCTCAAATACCTTTCATATGTACTACAGGGACCTTATCTCCATCTACTGTGTGTAAGGGTTCTGACTGGGCAGGACCAGCTCGACTGAAGGACTCTCGGGTGTTGACCATCCAGGTTGCTTTTGACAGGTAAATTTCCCAGTTTCTAAATGTTCCCCCACCAAGTGCTTCCAGGGTGGCCTTAAGGACTCCATTACATCGTTCAACTTTGCCAGCACCTGGAGCATGATAGGGAATATGATATATCCATTTGATACCGTGTTCTCTGGCCCAGGTGTTGATAAGGCTGTTCTTGAAATGGGTGTTGTTGTCAGACTCAATTCTCTCAGGGGTGCCGTGTCTCCACAGGACTTGCTTTTCCAAGCCTAAAATGGTGTTCCGGGCAGTGGCATGAGGTACAGGGAAAGTCTCCAGCCATCCAGTGGTGGCTTCCACCATGGTCAGCACGTAGTGCTTGCCTTGGCGTGTCTGGGGCAGTGTGATGTAGTCAATCTGCCAGGCCTCCCCATACTTGTACTTGGACCACCGCCCACCATACCAGAGGGGCTTCACTCTCTTGGCCTGTTTGATGGCAGCACATGTCTCACAGTCATGGATAACCTGGGAAACACTGTCCATGGATAGATCCACCCCTTGGTCTTGTGCCCACTTGTAGGTGGCATATCTGCCCTGATGACCTGAGGCATCATGAGTCCATCGAGCCAGGAACAACTCCCGCTTAGGGTGCCAATCTAAGTCTATCTTTGACACCTCTATTCTTGCTGCCTGATCTACCTGCTCATTGTTTTGGTGCTCCTCATTAGCCTGACTTTTGGGGACATGGGCATCTACATGATGGACTTTCACCGTTAGTTTCTCCACTTGAGAGGCAATGTCTTTCCATATATCAGCAGCCCAGATTGGCTTTCCTCTACGTTGCCAGTTGGCCTTTCTCTACCTTCCCAGCCAGCCCCACAGAGCATTGGCTACCATCCACATGCGGTATAAAGGTAGAGCTTTGGCCACTTCTCCCTTTCAGCAACATCCAGGGGCAGCTGAACGGCCTTGAGTTCAGCGAGTTGGCTTGATCCACCTTCTCCTTCGGTAGTTTGTGCAACTTGGCGTGTGGGGCTCCATACGGCTGCTTTCCACTTCCGGTTCATCCCTATGATGCGACAGGAACCGTCAGTGAAAAGAGTGTAGCAGGTTTCCTCTGCTGGTAGTCGGTTGTATGGTGGAGCTTCTTCAGCCCGTGTCACTTCTCCCTTCTTCTCTTTTGTTAGTGAGAACAAACTTTTCACTTTCCGTCCAGTCTGTAATTATTTCCAAAATCCCAGGGTGATTTGGGGTTCCAATACAGGCATGCTGCATGATGAGAGCAATGCACTTGCTCCGTGGAGCTCTGGTGTCATGGTGGGTAGAAGGAGCCTTTGCTCTGAACATCCACCCCAGCACCGGCAGTTGGGGTGCCAGGAGGAGTTGTGCTTCCGTGCCAATCACCTCCGAGGCGGCTTGAACTCCTTCATAGGCAGCCAAGATTTCCTTCTCTGTTGGGGTGCAGTTGGCTTCAGACCCTCTGTAGCTCCAACGTCAAAATCCCAGCGGTCAGCCTCGAGTCTCATCAGGCACCTTCTGCCAAAGGCTCCAGGACAAGCCATTGTTCCCAGCTGCAGAGTAGAGCACATTCTTGACCTCTGGTCCTGTCCCGACTGGGCTAAGGGCTACAGCATGAGCCATCTCCTGCTTGATCTGGGCAAAGGCTTGCTGCTGCTCAGGGCCCCAGTGGAAATCGGTCTTTTTGTGGGTGACCAGGTAGAGAGGAATCACAGTCTATCTATACTCGGGAATGTGCATTCTCAAAAAATCTATGGTACCTAGGAAAGCTTGTGTCTCCTTCTTGTTGGTTGGTGGGGAGATAGCTGTGATCTTGTTGATGACCTCAGTGGGAATCTGGCGCCTCCGTCTTGACATTTCACTCCCAGGAACTGGATCTCTTGGGCAGGTCCCTTGACTTTGCTCTTCTTGATGGCGAAGCTTCCAGCAGTATCTAGATGATCTTCCAACCTCTCTCAAACACTTCTGCCGCTGTGCTCCCCCACACAACTATGCCATTGATGTATTGTGGGTGTTCTGGGGCCTCACCCTTTTCCAGTGCAGCCTGGATCAGTCCATGGCAGATGGTGGGGCTGTGCTTCCACCCTAGGGCAGTCGGTTCCAGGTGCACTGCACACCCCACCAGGTGAAAGCAAACTGAAGACTGCATTCTGCTGCCAGAGGAATGGAGAAAAACGCCTTAGCAATGTCAGCAGGGGTGTACCACTTTGCTGCCTTGGACTCCAGCTCGTGCTGGAGTTCCAGCATGTCCGGCACAGCCGCGCTCAGCAGTGGAGTCACTTCATTCAAATCCACAGTCAATCTCCATTCTCTGTCAGACAAGTGGGGCTCGCACAGGCCAAATGGGGCTGTTGAAGGGTGAGTGGGCCTTACTGAGCACCCTTTGGCTCTCCAGCTCACGGATCATTTGGTGGATGGGGATCAAAGCATCTCGATTTGTCTGATACTGCCGGTTGTGCACTGTTGAGGTGGCAATTGGCACTCGTAGCTCTTCCACCCTCAGGAGTCCTACTGCAGATGGGTTTTCTGATAGTCCAGGCAAGGTGTTCAATTGCTTAATGTCCTCTGCCTCTGCAGCAGCTATGCCAAAAGCCCACCTGAATCCCTTTGGGTCTCTGTAACAGCAGTTCTGGAGGAAGTCTATGCCCGGAATACATGGGGCCTCTGGGCTGCTCACAATGGATGTTTCTGCTGCTCCTTCCCAGTCAGGCTCACCTTAGCTCCCACCAGGGTCAATTGCTGCGATCCCCCCCGTCACCCCGGCAATGGAAACAGGTTCTGCCCCCACGTGTCCTGATGGCATTAGGGTACATTGCACACGACCAGTATCAGCTAAGGCTTCATATTTTTGTGACTCAGACATGCCAGGACATTGGACCCACACTGACCAAAAGATCCAGTTTTCCAGTGCCTCTCCCTGGCTAGAGACAGGGCCCCTCTAAACCTGGTTATTATTTCTTTCCTAGGCATACATGGTAGAGGTATTTTAAAGGTGATCTGACAAATCATACTCGGCAGCTCGGTCATGGGAGGTTGAGGCTGCCTTCACTTTACTGGAATTCGCCCAGTCAGTGTTTCCCTCCTTGAGCTGACGCGCCCGCGGTGCCAGGACAGAAATGGGTTTCCCATCCCACCTTCCCATGTCTTCCCCATGGTCACGCAGAAAGAGCTTCAGGCCAGCCCGTGGGGCGTACCCTCTCTCTCTAGCTGGAGGATGTTGGGCTCTGACTTTGGGGCCTGTGACTCGCACTGGGGCAATGTGGGAACTGTTCCTCCTCACCTCCTCCCTCATCTCCCTCATCTCCTCTTTGAGTTCCTTGCCCACAGCAGAGCCATGAGCCTGCGCTGGGCCATGGATCATACTCTCACAATTTCTCAGCTGTTGGCAGCAGAGCCCACTGTCTCTCGGCTGTTATCGGCATTAATTGTGGCAATGGAGGTGGTGTACTGAGATGGCCCCAGCCTTGCCAGACTCCACAGCATTTGCCCTGTGCACCTGACCTTGTCAGGGTCATTATCATGCTGTCCATCCCTCCCAAAGAGTACCTCCAATGCTGCCACTTCCATCAGCTGTTGGATCCCTTCCTCAAGGGTTTTCCAGCACGTTCTGTGTTGGTGCTCCTTCATTCTCACCCTGTGGACAAACCTCTCTCTGACACTCATTAATAGCAGCTCTCAGAGGGAAAGGGACCCTGGCTCCCTTACAAAAATCTGATTCATACCTGAGTCCTGGGTCAAGGGTCCCAAATTCCTTGCCTCACCACCATCCAGCTGCACACCTGTACCCATGAGGTCTCAGACTTGAAGCAGTCAGGTTGTATAAGCCTCACGTCTCCGTCGTTCAATGTCCTTGTGCAGCTTACGGAGACTTTTGTATGTCAGGGACTCGGTGATGATCACAACCTCTGGCTCCCCTGTGAGTTGTGAGGGCCTTCCCTTATCTGGGTGCTCTGATTCCATCTCAGACCTCCAGCAGTGACTGCTGCTGGCTGTGGCTGCCTTTGTGGCTCAGCTGGAACCTGGACAGATGTAACATTTGTGGGTTCCACTGCTGCCCCATCAGACTCTCCTTTTTTGGGGCAGGGGGAGAGCTTCTGACCAACTGGGGAAATGCACTCCTTCAGCATCTCCTGCATCTCCCTCACCAGACCCCCACCCAGTCTGGGTGGTTCATATCTGGGCTGGCTGTGGGGCAGGGTCAGGCTCTGGGGCAGCAGCATCCCTGGTCTCTGGGGCCGTGTCAGGTTCTGGGGTGGGTGTCAGGGTGATTATCCAGGTTAATCTTCCCTTGTCTCTCAGTGCCAAATAGAACAGGGCTAACAGCAACACAGCCCCTGTATGATATCATTGGTATTTGGAGTGGATCTGAGCCCTTCACAAACTGGTGGGGCAGACCCAAAGAGATGGTTAAAGGGTTGGGAGAAAATTTCCCCCGGTGTCATTTCCTCACAGTAGGTGCCATTATTAAAGTAACCCCAAAAGCACACAGTCAGTGTGTGACAGCTGTGAATTCATGTGCCTGCTTCCCAGAGGAAGTTAAAAATCCATGAATTCTTCCCCTTATTCACCCATAAAACAAACCGGAGAACAGCCACAGCAGCCTTGGCTGTAGGAGCCATGTTTAGATCAGGGCTTAAAAATGGAGAAATGCAGCCACGGTTCCGTGTCACCCAAACCAGGGCAGGCTGGAGCACAGGGTGCCCCTTAGCCAGGTTTCTGTAGCAGCACACAAAAATCAAAAATTGGATTACTCAAGAACTGTTATTCCCTTTTTTGTTTCTTTGCCTTCGAGCTGCACATTGGGTGCCAAAATCTGTCTTGGTTTGCAAAGACAGGAGTCTGCTAAGGAAGGCAGGAGCCTCCCCTGAAATGGGGAAAAAAAATAAATGTAAACCCCCTCCCTGTAAACTGCTATAAAGTTAAGGGGGCTCTCAGGCAAAAATATGGGAGCAGGAATAACAGTTCTTTATTAGGGAAGAAAATTAAAAGATAAAATAAACAATGCAGTGAACCAAACTCTAACAGATGGCAATTGAATACATCTTGCCTTGCAATCTAGGACACAACTTATTCAGCATGAATCACATCCATTTAACACATGCTCCTTACCCACAGATATTGCCCACCTGAGACTGACATGCCAAAACATTTTTTAAAAATGATGCATTTTTCTTCATAATTAAAATTTAATTAAATTTTAATAAATGAATTCAATTAATTAATTTTAGCTTAATAACAATTAAAATATTATTTTGCTTATGCATAAAAATATTATTCGATATTTTATTATTTCATTTTCATGCTTGTATAAAAAAATCTCTATATGTGTTTTGTAACCAAAAAATTATTGGTCATTGGTTCTAAGTAACACAATTCCCTTCATTAAATCATTGACCACTATTGGCTATTGATTGGGCACTCGGGGGACTCGGGCGGGGCTCGCTGGGGCGCGGGGGCTGATGGGAGTTGTAGGCGCGGGTACAATGCGGTGTAACGGGGCCGCGGAGCATCACGGGAGTTCCAGGCACAGCGGCAGCGGCACTTGGTGGGGCGCGGGGCATGACGGGAGATGAAGTCACGGCTGGAACAGCGCTGCCCGTGCGCCGCGGGGTATGATGGGAGCTGTAGTCCCGGAAGTGGCTCGGACGCGGCGTTTGGGGCCCGGGACGGCCTCGGGGGACACTTTGGCATCCGAGTTGCGACTTGAGCTCCTTGGGGGCTCTGGAGCACTCGTGGGGGGCTTAGGCAGATTTAACCGGGTTCCTTAGGGCGCAGGGCGCGGCAGGAATTTTAGGCGCGGAACTGTGTTCTGAGGGGCTCTGGGGCCGCGGGGGATGAGAGGAGAGGAATTCCCAGAAGTGGCTGTTCCGGGGTTCTGTGGGGCTGGGTGCACTCAGGGGATCCGAGAACGCTTTTGGGGGGTCCCGATTGGGCGCTGAGGAGCACTTGCGGATCCCGGAGGGTCTGGGGGACTCTGATGGCACAGATGGGAGCGCATACTGGGGGAGGGGGGGGGGGTGTCTGTGGAGCGCTGGGCATGACGGGCGTTGTAGTCCCGGCCCCAATGGGGCTCTATTGGGCTGCGGGGCATGATGGGAGTTGTAGGCAAAAAGAAAAGATGGCGCAGAATCCAGGCACCGCTCCCAAAGCCATAATCCCTGGCGCTGATTGGTTGGGAGCTGTGATGGGCGGGAGCCTCGGCCAATGGGAGGCGGCGGAGGCGGGAACAGCCATTCAACCCCTCCAGTCCCTCCCAGTACAGCCCAGTTCATCCCCAGTACAGCCCCTGTGCCCCTCCAGACCCTCCCAGCATAGCCCATTCGTCTCCAGTACAGCCCAGTACAGCCCCAGTGCCCCTCCAGTCCCTCCCAGCATAGCCCATTCGTCTCCAGTACAGCCCAGTACAGCCCAGTTCATCCCCAGTACAGCCCCAGTGCCCCTCCAGTCCCTCCCAGCATAGCCCATTCGTCTCCAGTACAGCCCCTGTGCCCCTCCAGTCCCTCCCAGCATAGCCCATTCGTCTCCAGTACAGCCCAGTACAGCCCCAGTACAGCCCAGTACAGCCCAGTTCATCCCCATTACAGCCCCTGTGCCCCTCCAGTCCCTCCCAGCATAGCCCAGTTCGTCTCCAGTACAGCCCAGTACAGCCCAGTTCATCCCCTGTACCGCCCGGTACAACCCCAGTTCCCCTCCAGTCCCTCCCAACCCAGCTCAGTTCATTCCCAGGCCCTCCCAGTTCCTCCCAATGTCATCCACAGTATGCCGCAGTATTGTCCAGTCTTCCCCACAATGTCCCTTGTTTGTTCCCGTATCCCCCAGTTTCACTCCCAGTTTCACTCCCAGTTTCACTCCCAGTGTGTCCCAGTGTAACCCACAGCATTCCCAGTGTTCCCCAGTATGTCCCAGTCCTCCCCAGTGTTTCCAAGGACAGTTTAATTTCTCAGGGCTGCCGTGGCAGCCAAACCCAGCAGTGGGGTCAGTGCAGAGCCCATGGCCACAGCCCCTTGCAGTGCCCAGTGCAGCTGGGGCTGATGATCCACCCTCACAGCTGGCCCAAGCCCGATCTGGAGTGGTTTTGGTGGCACCTTGGGCTGGCACACACCTGAGGAAGGTGTCTGTTTTCATGGGGAAACTCAGGAATTTTAGATAGCTCCAAACATAGAAAAAGGGAAAGCCCCTCTTAGGCTGGGTGCAGCCAGCTCTGCAGGCACAGCAGGTCCCAGGTGAGTGAGGACAGACAGGATGGGCTGGGGCAATGTGGAGCAAGGTTGTCCACGCTGGGCCAGAGCTCAGGGCACAGCTTCTCTGAGCGGGCCAGAGCTCCTGAGGGGAGACCCTGGCTCACTATCAATCACAGAATGCTGCAATCGCCTCTGATCTAAAGAGAAATGTAATAAAATACACCCTTTAAAATAGGAATGTGTATTTCTTACAAGCACTTTGAAATCTTTCTCCACAACTGGAATAAGAAAACTTTAATTACCCCCTCAGGGCTTTTGTGTTATTTACATCAGTCTCAGCCCTTGAGAGTCTTAAAAAAAACTTCTCAAAAACTCAAAGTTAAATTAAAACTCCAAAGTTTCTTGAAGTTTTAATGGGTCCCACTGAGGACACGACTCAGAAAGTGTACCAAGGTTCCAGTCAGAGCAGAACACTGGAGGCAGTGATGACAGCTGGGCACAAGCAAGGGAAAGGTGTCTCTGGTGCTGAGCAAACCTGGATGTGTTTCAGGAGTGCAAAGGGCCCAGGCCTGAGCCCCAGCCCCTGGCAAGGCAGATCCTGTCCCTCCCTCATTGCTCAGGGCTCTTCCCGGGATGGGCACTGGCATGTGGGGATGTGCCATGCCAAGGGCAGGACCATGGGGCGGCCCCTGCCAGGCTGCTGAGCAGGGACAAGGAGGCACTGAGGCCCCAGGGCTGCAAGGGTCACTTGTCCCCTCGTGGCCTCAGGCCCAGGGCCAGCAGCCATGGCCAAAGGGCTGCACAGGTTGGCTCTGTCAGGGCCTTGCAGCTGCTGCACATCCCTGAGCCCTCTGCAGCCCAGGCTGTCCCACGGTGTCCCTGCCCTGCGCCTCTGTCCCTGCAGGCTGTCGTCATCCCCGGCTGCCCCACCTCGCTGGCCCTTCCTTTGCTGGCAGCTCTGCCTCCTGCTGCCCCTGCCTGGCCACACAAAGCCTTGGGCTGCTCCAGGCTCCTGCTGGGGACGTGCTGCACCACAGCCCTGCCCTGGGAGGGAAATTCCTCTCCTCATGTGTCCAGTCTGGACTTCCCCAGCTGCATTTGGGGCATAATTTCTCTCCCTGCCTGATTCCCACTATGGAGCAAAGCTCCACCATTTCTAAATCCACCCTTCAAGCCCTTCCAGGCCACTCCTGATCTGTCCTCAGTCTCTTCACAGCTGAGCCCAGGCACATCAGCCTCCATGCATGGGTCATGTTCTTGAGGCCTGCAAAACCCAGCTCAGGAGATCTCTGGGCCCTGTCCAAGGTGTTTGCAAAGGAAAACATTCTGCTCATATCACCAGAGGCCAAGGCCAGGCAGAACTGTCTGTCCTGGCAGCTTTTGTCTGGGAGCAATCCTAGGATAGATGGAATTTTGGTGGCCACATTCCAGTTCCTGCCATGGCCCCTGGACAAGAGGGTCAGTTCTTTTCTGCAGGAAGGAAGGCACAGAGCCCCAGTGCTTCTGAGGCAACTGAGATGCCACCACCAGAGGCCAAGGCCAGCCAGAGCTGGCAGGTTTTTTTCTGGCAGATACCCTTGCATACAGGAATTTTTTGAGGGGAAGTACCAATTTTGTCCATGGATGTCTGAAAAGAGGGACAGTTCTTTTCCATAAAAAGGAAAGCATGGAGCCCCAGTGGTTCATGGGCAAATGAGAAGCAGCCCTTGACATTCCAAGATCAGCCAGACCTGTCAGGTGGCCCCTGGGAGGCCAAGCCAGCCAGACCTGTTCCCTGTTCCCCTCATTCCATGGAGCCCCACAGTGTCCCAATGGTCCCCTGCTTCCAGGAGGCCCTGAGGTGTCACAATCCCCCTTGGTGACACCAGGCCCTGAAGGGTCGGAATGGTCTCCACGGTTCCACAAGGCCCCACAGAGTCATGGTGGTCTCTGGGTTCCATGGAGCCCCGCGGTGTCACCATGGCCCCAAAGTGTCCCAATGGACTCCATGGTTCCACCAGGTCCTCACTGTGCCACCATGGTCTCCACAGGAAGGGAACAACCCAGCCCCAGCGTTCCAGGGGCAGATGAGCCACAGCCACCAGAGGCCAAGGGCAGCCAGATCAGATGGTGCTGGCAGATTTTGTCCTTGGATTTAGGGAATTTTAGAGGTGGAATCCCAGTTTCAGACCTGGCTGCCTGGAGGAGAAGGACGCTTCTTTTCCATAGGAAGACAAGCACAGAACACCGGTGTTTCAGGGGCAGATGAAAGGTGACCATCAGAGGCCAAGAGCAGCCAGACCTCTCTGTTCTGGTATTTTGTTGTCTGAAAGCAACCCTTGGATATAGGGAATTTGGGAGGTAGAACCCCAGTTTCAGCCATTTCTGCATTGTTAAGAATGACGGTTCTTTTCCATAGGAAGGAAAGCCCAGAGCCCCCGTGTTGCAGGGCCAGAAGCAGAGAGAGAAGGCTCCTGGGAGGCCGAGCCAGCCAGCCCTGTTTGTCCTGGCAGCTTTTGTCACTGAGAAATCCTTGGACCTAGGGAATTCTGGAGGAGGATTCCAAACTTTGGCCATGGGCATCTGGTGGAGATGGATGGTTTTTCCCATAGGAAAGAGAAGCGTGGAGCCCAGGTGTTTTGGAAGGAGATGAGAGGTGGTCACCATAGGCCAAGAGAGCCAGACCTGTCTCTCCTGGCACCTTTCATCTGGGGGAAATCCTTGGATATTCAGAATTTTGAAGGTGGAATCTCAGGTTTGGCCATGGGCACCTGGGCAGGAAGAAGAGTTCTTTTCATCAGAAAGGAAAGCACAAAGCCCCAGTGTTTCAAAGGCAGATAAGGATCATCTCTTTGGAGACCAAGGCCAGCCAGACTTGTCTCTTCTGGAAGCTTTCACCTGGGAGAAATCCTTGGATATAGGGAATCCTGGAGGCAGATTCCCAACTTTGGCCATGGGTGCCTGGATGTGAAAGGTGTTTTTTTCCCATAAGAAAGAAAAGCACAGGGTCCCAGTGTTTCACAGGAAGATGAGAGGTGGCCCCTGGGTGGCCAAGCCAGCCAGGTCTGTCTGTCCTGGCAGATTTCATCTGGGAACAATCTTTGCATAGAAGCAAACTAAGAAGAGGAATCCAAATGTTGGCCATGGGCACCTGGAGGAGAAGGACAGTTCTTTCCACAGGAAGGAGAGCACCGAGCCCCAGTGCTCCAGGGGCAGATGAGCAGCAGCCCTGGACATGCCAAGGTCAGCTGGACCTGTCAGGTGGCCCCCAGGTGGCCCAGCCAGCCAGGCCTTGATGCCTTGAGAGGCCACCTAGAGCAGAGGCTGGACAGTGTTACAGGAGTAAAGTGGGGATTTATTAAAAAGGCCTTCAAAGGATTCACTTGGGCAGTACAAGGGCCTGGCTGAGGGTACACCCAGGATGGACGCCAGGTCACGCATTTTCACACTTTTGTAAGATTTGGTTCATTTCCATATTGGGGTTAATTGTCCAATTACACCTTCAGGTTATGCAGCCCCACCCTTGCAGTCTGATCTCCTCCATTCGCTGCTGTTTTCACTTTTTGGGCCTGAAGCTGCAGCGGTGTCCTTGGTTCTCAGGCTGGAAAAGGATTGTTTTGTCTGACTACACCATGAGGAGAACTTGCTGTCACTCTGCATGAAGTTCAGAGTTACAGATACAGGACAGAATTGGGAAAATATGGAAGCTAAAACTTAAGGCATCAGCCTGTCCCATGTTCCCTTGGTTCCATGGGGACCCACAGTGTCACAATGGCTCCTCCGGGACACTCTGGGCTGCACAGTGTCACCCTGGGCCCTTGGATCCATGGGAGTTTCACAATGGTCTCCTCTGATTCCACGAGGTCCCCACAGTGTCACAACTGATCCATGGCTCCATGAGGCTCCCCGGTGTCACCAGGGTGTCCTTGGACCTGCCTTGTCACAACTGACCCATGGCTCCATGAGGTTCCCCAGTGTCACCAGGGTGTCCTTGGACCTGCCTTGTCACAACTGACCCATGGCTCCATGAGGCTCCATGAGGTTCCCCAGTGTCACCATGGTCGCTGTCAGAGGCTGGATGAGATCAATGTCCCCAGACACCTTGGGCTGAGCTGTCAATCAGTCACTCTGCTGGGACAGTGCTGACACAGCTCTGAACACCTGAGATATCAGATGTCCCAGCTGGGGGGAGGCCCACGAAGGCCAGGGGCTTAAAACCAAGGAGCACAAGGTCAGCCCCTGGTATGGACTCTGCCTTATCCTGGGGTTTGTGTCTCACCCACACTGGAGCCCCGGGAGCTCGGAACCACATGTGTGTCTTTCTGTGGAGCTTCTGTCTTCCTGTCTCTCTCTCTCTTTCCTCTCCTTCTAATGCTCTTTATATGGAACAGTTTTGGGTACCTGATCAACTTCAGTGTTTAGGGATTTCCAGGCTAAATGGGCTGAGGGAATGAAGTTACTGCTGTGACAAGTGATTTAAGTTGGATTGGATTTGTATTAAACACTTTTCCAAAGTTTCTTGTTCTTTTGTACTTTGCCAGTAAAATTTGGGGGTCCCGAATGGGCGCTGAGGGGCACTTGGGGGTCCCGGAGGGTCTGGGGGACACTGATGAGAAAGATGGGGGCGGTACCGAGGTTCTGTGGAGCGAGCGGTATGACAGGCATTGTACTCCCGGCTTTAATGGGGCTCCATGGGGCCGCAGAGCATGACGGGAGTTGTAGGCAAAAGAAAAGACGGCGCAAACACCAGGCCCCGCCCCCAAAGCCATGATCCCTGGCACCGATTGGTTGGAATTGTGATAGGCGGGAGCATCGGCCAATGGGAGGCAGTGGGGGCGGGAACAGCGCATTCAACCCCTCCAGTCCCTCCCAGCACAGCTCAGTTCATCCCCAGTACAGCCCAGTACAGCCCCAGTGCCCCTCCAGTCCCTCCCAGTGCAGCCCAGTTCATCCCCAGAACAGCCCAGTACATCAGCCATGCCCCTCCAGTCCTTCCCAGCCCAGCCCAGTTCATCCCCAGTACAGCCCAGTACAGCCCCAGTGCCCCTCCAGTCCCTCCCAGCATAGCCCAGTTCATCCCCAGTACAGCCCAGTACAGCCCCAGTGTCCCTCCAGTCCCTCCCAGCACAGCCCAGTCCCTCCCAATACACCTGACTTCATTCCCAGGCCCTCCCAGTTCCCCCCAGTTCCATCCATATCCCGCTCCAGTGTCCCCCAGTCTTCCCCACAGCGTTCCTGCCCATTGCGGGGCAGCGGCGCAGACGGAATGTCCTGCGGCCCAAACCTCCTGCTCCTGCCACACAGCGCCAGCCTTCTCCCCTCCTCCTCCTCTCCCAGCACGGCACAAATTCCAGCTCGGAGGAGGCTTCCCCAGAGAGGGCTCCGGCTCCTGTCTCAGCCCGAGTGTCCCTGCAGAGATACAGGGCATCTTTCAGGCACTTCCACAAGCTCAGGGTTCCCATTTCATGGGGAATCTGGGATGCCGGGAGCGAACGCCGGGGCATGGCCGGCCCGGGGCGCTCGGGCGGCGCTCGGGGCCGCTCCTGGCCCGGGCCGAGCGCTGACAGCCGCGTCCCGCCCGCAGGGAAGGCGCAGGAGGCCCGGCAGGAGCGGCCCCGGCGGGGTTCGCTGCTGGGCAGCGGCGGCTGCGGCGGCGGCTGCGCGGCCACGCGGCTCTCGGACGGCGCCCGGGGAGCGGCGGGGCCGGCGGCGGGCGCGGAGGAGGGGAAGGAGGAGGAGGAGGAGGGAGAGAAGGAGAAGGAGGAGAAGGATGGGGCTGTGCGGGGCAGGCGGCGAGCTCAGCCCGCTGCTGCCCTCGGCTCGCAGGTGGCCATCAAAAGGGTGCCAGGGAACCGCGTCCGGCGCCGGGGCGAGCTGGTGAGTGAGCCGGGCCAGCGGCAGAAGCCGGGCCGTGCCGGGCGGGGCTGAGCCGGGGCCCGGCAGGGTGGGAGCTGCCAGGACGCCTGGAGGGAGAGCGGGCGTGGGGCCAGCGCAGGGCGCAGAGCATCCCGGGCTGGCCGAGGGGTTCCCGACCCCCGGCACGGCATCAGCCCCACTGACGGCATCGTGCTCCTCCCGCAGCCCCACGGCACCAGCGCAGCCCTGGAGATCGTGCTGCTGGACAAGGTCTCCTCTGGCTGTGCTGGTGTCATTCAGCTCCTGGAGTGGCTTCAGCTCCCCGACAGCTTTGTGCTGGTGCTGGAGCATCCGGAGCGGTGCCAGGACCTGTCGGGGTTCCTGCCGGAGGAGGAGGCGCGGGGGCTGCTCCTCCAGGTGCTGGAGGCGGTGCGGCGCTGCCCCAGCTGCGGGGTCCTGCACAGGGACATCAAACCAGGGAACATCCTCCTCGACCTGGCCACCGGGCAGCTGACACTGATCGACTTTGGCTGTGGCACTTTCCTCCAAGACACAGCCTACACCCAGTTTGCAGGTGAGCCCTGCCAGGGAATGCTCCTGGGCATCTCATGGCCCAGCTGAGGTGCAGCACTGGGGCTTCCCCTATTGCAGCCAGGATGGGATTAATGATGGAGCCAGGTTGATTTGGGTGGGGTGTGAGGGGGCCAACTTCCATCCCTGCCGACAGCCTTCAGCACCCACTGTGCCTTGGGCTGGGGCTGTAGCTGGGGCAGCCAGCCCGACAAAAACCCCCATGGGGGTAGCAGAGAGGGGGGTCTGACCCCGTGCCCCAGACGGTTTGGTGTGCAAGCGAGGAAGGGCTTGGACTGCTGTGCTCCCCTTGTTTGCCTTGGCTTATTAACATTTTGTGGGGCCATGCAAGCAGGAGGAGAGGGGGTTTTCTCCACTACTGGGTGAGTTTTTCTTTTGTGTGTCATGGTTGTGTCTTCCCAGGGTTTCTGCTGCCTCTTCCAGCACCAGTGGCTTCTTTTCCAACCCTGAGTCTGTACACAAGTCCCAGGTGCTTGCGAGAGGGCAGCGGTCACACTGTGTGCCACTGGGGCAGCCCTTGCATGCCCAGGGGTGCTGGGGCCAGGCTCTGGGAGCAGCAGCATCCCCCTGATGAACTGTGTCTGTGTTCCACAGGAACCCTGTCCTACAGCCCACCAGAGGGGATCCACCACCAACACTACCATGGCGAGGCAGCGACGATCTGGTCCCTGGGCCTCCTGCTGCACCACCTGGTCATGGGGAAGCTCCCATTCAGGAGGGGCCAGGAGATATCTGGGGCAGATCTTATTCGCAGGACGGCTCTCTCAAGGTGGAGTCTCATTGCTGGGCACAGGGGCAAAGCCAGGGCTGGGAGACAGCAGCACCTCGTGAACATCTCACTCTGGCAGCTGCTGAGGAGGTGACACATGTCCTGCTCTCCTGCTGTCCTCCAAAACATGGAATTGATGGGGAAGTTTAGGCCCAGCTCTGGGCACACCCAGCATGGCCTGGACACAGGAACAGGGGGCAACTTCTCCAACTGACTGGTGATTGCTGGTTTCTCTCGCCAGAGTGCCAGGATGTCATTAAGAGGGGTTTGTCCATGCAGTCCTTGAACAGGCCATCCTTAGAAGAGCTTTTCCATGATCCTTGGGTGCAGGGTGTTCCTCTGCCCTAGAAGATGGGAGAGATCCATGTGCACAGTTGGATCCAGGGGCCTGGCAGGTAACAGCTCCACACATCTCTTGGCACTCAGTGGCAAAGCCAACCAGACAGGTTTTGTCCTGCCTGTAGCTCTGAGCAGGGGCACAGCAGAAGGGAAGACACAGCTCTTGGCTTGGAGCTGAGCTGGAGACATGGTGTGGCAAGCACTGGGGGCCACCATCCCCCTGGTTTTGCTTGCCATGGTTCATGGATGGCTGGGGCCCTGGGCAGAGCCCTGACAGCCTGGTCTGGCCTCAGGGAAGGAGAAGGAGCCCCTGGAGAAGCTGTCCCAGGTGGGGCTGCTGCTGCTGGGGACAGCGAGGACAACGCCAAGGATGACAACCTCTTGCTCCACCTGGTCTCCGGCAGGCTGAAGATGGTGGACTTTGATTCTGACATCTCATTCAAAGCCAGGTTCCACAGGGAATTTGCAGATCAGTCCACACGCAGGGGGATGCTCCAAAGATTTGGGCATTGCGCAGCCTGGCTGGGAACCAAAGGTTCTCCCTTTGCTGGGGCGGATGCAGCTGATCCTTCAGTCAGCTGCAGGCTGCTTTTGGCAGGGCTGGGGGCATGGGCTGGGGTGGGTACGAAATGGGAGTGGGCTCCTGGCCCTGCCAACAGCCCCCAGCACCCACCGTGCCCCGGGCTGGGGCTGGGCTGGGGCAGCCAGCCCGACACAAACAAACCCCCATGGTGGGAGCAGAGGTGGGACTCCAGACCCTGTGCAGGGGCTGCTTTGCTTTGCAGGCAAGGAAGGGCTTGGGCTGCTCCACTGCCCTTGTTTGCTTTGGGATCACCATGGGGGCAGTGCAGGGGAAGGGAGAAAGCCTGGGATTCCCCAACCATGGTGGGTTTTTCCCTGGCATGCAGGGTTTGGGCCTTCTTTAAGGCCCTGACAGATCTTTGACCTTTTTTCTTGTTCCCCTTTTTGACTGTAACCTATTTTCAATAATTTGACGTTTCTTTTTCTAGAGGAAGCATTCCAGATGGGGCCCAGTCTGGATCAGGACGTGCTTAGGAGCAGCTGTGGCGTGGATGGGCCGTGCCCTTGGAGAAGGCTGAGGGCATCGTTTGGGAGCAGCTTTTCTTCCAGCGGGGGATGGCGTGAGGTGGGTCCTGTCTGCTGGGGATGGTGGGATCAGAGTTCTGAGGAGATGGCAGCGAGCACAGGAGCGTCCTGCTCTGGGCAGCTGCTGAGGGCTGGAGGTGCCGTGGCTGGCTGCAGGCTGGGCACATGTCCTGCCCTCCTGCTCTGCTCCCAAAGGCAGCAGTGATGGGCAGCTCTGGGCACAGCTCTGGTACGGCCAGCATGGCCTGGGCACCGCGGGCGGCTGGGACAAGGGGACAGGAGCCTTCAGCTGACAGGGCTTTCTGGTTTCTCTCCTTGCAGCCGGGCTCTGCAGGTGCTGAGGCTGCTCTGGGCTCTGCCAGGGCCCTGCTGGAGCTCAGCACCGGGCCGCAATCAGCCAAAGGAGAAATGGGGTGCCCTGCAGCACAGACTGGCTTGAGCATTTCAGAAACACAGATCAAGTTTGCAGAGTGTACACCTCCAAGGGAAAACATGGCACCACCCAAAAAATAAACTTGTTCAATAACTTCTGAAATTAAATCAATCTAGGATGACCCCAAATGACATTTTGCAGCTTGCTCAAGCTGTACCTCAGCCCTTCTCTGACCAGTTCTCTCCCCCACCTGCCTTTTACTCCCCAGCTGCTCCCTATTTTCCCCCAGTGAGCTCCCAGCCCATTCCAGTCTCCATCACACTGTTGCCTTCCTTGGTGCCCCTCGCCATGAGGAAGGCCGAGCCCCAGGCTTAGGGACTCATCCTGTCACTGGCTGAGGAGCAGCAATGTCTCAGAGGTCTGGTGGGATTTTAGTGTCATTCAGAGCTGCTCTCCAGCCCCCAGCTCTCCTCACTGCTGAGTTCCCACTCCCTTTTCCTCATCCTTGCAGCAGGATGAGCTCTGTGAATCCCCTTGAGCCTCCCCAATCTTCCCAGCCCACGCACCAGTTTCAGATGAAGCTGCAGCTTCGGTGTCTCCTCCGGCACACCAGTGCAGTCCCCTGTGCGGGGAGCCCCAGCCCCAGAGCACAGCACTCAGCAGTGCAGTCCGGGCTGGAGCAGCTGCCCTGCAGCCCTGCCTTGGCTCTTTGTGGCAGGGAATGCTCCCTGTTTGCAGCTGTCCCTGCAGGATGGCCCCAGGGCAGAGCCCAGCCGGGCTCCTACTGCAGCCCCTGAAGCTTGGGGCACACAGTGGTCCCAGAGCTGAGGTTCACGGGGAGCTCCCGGAGCTGTGCCTCGCACTCTGTTGCCGTGTGTCACCGTGCAGGCTGGCTTGTACGGGGTGAATGTACCAGCCCTGCATTGACTGACAGGGGCCGGGCCCATCACATCTCTCCCAAGGCTGCAGGCATTGCCCAGGCCAGAATCTGAAGGGGCACAGAGATCAGAGCAGTGAAATCATCCAGACTGGGTTTTCAAAGGCCCTTTAGAAGGAAGGGCTTGAGAATAAACGTGCTCTTTTTGCCACATGAACATTGGGGTGAGTGGTCTCTTTGGCTCCAACCCACTTTCCTCCCCAAGCCAATGTTACCCACTCCCTCACACGTTCCCCCCGTGCCTTCCCACTGCCTCGTCCTGTCAGGGCTTCCGCAGCCCCTCATCCCTTCGTGGTCCCGTCCCCTCAGGGTCTCCCCAGCCCGGCCAACCTGCCCGGCTGCAGCGCTGCAGCCCCACAGGAGCTCCAGAGGAGCCCCACCAAGAGGCACCTGGGAGCACTCAGCAATCCAGCCAGCAACACACGGGCAGGAGGACACGGATGGCGCTTCCTGCCTGGGACAGGGCTTGTGGCCATCTCCAGGCACCGCTCTCACAGAGATCCCCACAGCTCCAGCCCCTTCCCATCTGCTCTGTGGGCAGCACAAAGGCTTCAGCAGAACCACCAAAGGCCAAGGGGCTTCTGGCCATTTTCCCTGCAACCCTGCATGCCTTGGCAGGTGCCTGAGCCCAGGAACCCTTTTCTCCCTCTTCCCCTCGGCCCTGCAGAGCCTGGGCAGCCAAAGAAAGATCCTGGAAGTCTGTCTATAGCAACACATCCTATATTTATACGCTAAAGACAAACAAAAAGAAAGAAAAGAGCAATTTTAAAGAAACAAAACAGTCCTGCTGGCTCGGGTGGCCCCTGCAGACAGAGCCTCAGGGATCAGCTCTCTGCAGAGCTGCAGCAGCGCAGCCAGCTGAGCCCACACAGACGAGGCCGTCTCCCCCATGCCCTGCAGAGCCGATCACGCAGGCTGTCAAAGTGGGAATATGGAGCGCTCTCTGCTTCCTGGAGGATGTACAATGCTTGACCTGCCAGGCTTGCGATGGCGACGCTGTTGTCATTTTCCATGCCTTCAAGGGCTGAAAGAGAGAGGAACAGAGCCATGGTCAGTTCCCACATCTGAGGGGACCTGAGGGGACTCTGTGCCAGGGCCATCCCAGCCGGCTCTGGCCATGGCCAGCAGGGAGCAGGGACCAGCCGGATCAGCCACGAATCCCCCAGGTGCCCTGAAAGCTCTGTGTGCTCTGCCCACGCCGGCCCTGGTCCGCACAGGGAGCAGAGCCCTCCGCAGCCAGGGCAGGGCTCGCAGCTCCCCCGGCAGCCCCCGCTGGCAGCCCGCTGCCCTCACTCACCCTCACAGATGCGCTGGAGCTCTTCCTTCCTCCCCCTCAGGTGCCGCCCGGCCGTCCCTGGGAACACAGAGCCTGTCAGCCCAGGGCACAGCTCCCTGCCAGTGGGGCCGCCAGCCCTGTGCCCACACGCCCTCCTGGCCCGGCTCGTGGCTCACCCATGAACCTGACGGCCACCTCTCGCAGGGGCTCCTGTGGGCTCTGCAGGTAGGGCAGGGCCCGGCGCAGGTGCTCAGCCACGCTGCTGCTGTCCTCTGCCAGCTGGAGAGAGCGGCAGGAGGGAAGGGTTGGCCCCGCAGCCCCCCGGGCCGGGGCTCCATGGGCACCCGGCTGGGGCCGCAGGAGCCTGGAGCAGAGCCCGCGCGGCCTCGGGCTGCAGCAGCGGGCAGGGGCACAGCTGCCAGCCCGCACACCGAGCACCGCGCTCAGGGGCTGCTCCAGGCTGGGGCTGTGGCTTCCCGGCCCTCCTTACCAGCCACTCGGTGAAATTCCCCAGCTTCTGGTTCTTCACCAGCTGTCCAAGGTCCCTCCTCTTCAGGAACTCAGCCGCAAAAAGGAGCGTTTCCTGAGAAGCCTGGAGAGCAGCAGAGACGTGGAGATGGCCCCACAGCCCAGGGCGCAGGACCCTGTCCCTGTGCCAAGGCCAGCAGGAGCTGCAGCCTGCGAGGCGCCAGGGCAGGGCCAGCCCAGCCCCTGCCAGGGGCCAGCGGCAGCTGCCGAGTCCTCACCTCTGCCACTCGCTGGTTCTCATCATGGCAGTGCAAGGAGAGTGGCAGCAGGCTCTGGCGCACGTGTGCCTTCAGGACCATTTTTTCTTCTTCTGGAAAAAAATCCAGCATCTCCCGGAAGATAAACATGCAGCACAACTGCACCTGGCTGTCCTCCTGTATGAAAAGAAGGAAGAAATACCTCAGCGTCAGCTGCTTCAGGCCCACCTGGGCACAGCCTGTGAGTGCACAGGGCACAAAGTGTGCGGGCAGCACCCGCTGGCCGTGGCTGGAGGCGCAGAGCCTTACGTTGTCAAAGAGTGGCAGGAGCGCCTTAGCCAGCTGCAGGGCGAGGGCACTGGTTATTGGGGCACCATTGCAGAGGAACAAAGCCCTGAGGAGAACCGTGGTCATCCTGAGCATGGTGCTGTCATCTTCCTGCAGGAGCTCCACGAGCCTTTCATGGAGGCTCCACATCCTTATGGCCATCTACTTGTGGAACACAAGTGTGTGAAACACCATCCTGCTGCCACAGGGCCCAGGGGCCAAAGGCCTGTGCCAAAGCCCTGGGGCAGCTGCAGCAGGAGGCAGGAGAGCTGGCAGCAGCTGCCCCAGTGCCCCAAGGCCAGCCAAGCCCCAGGGACTGCCTTCCCCAGCCCCACGCTGGCAGCACGGCTTCAGCCCCTGCGCTCTTCTCACCGAGACACTGGTGGTGCCGAGCGCCACGAGGCCTCGGAGTGCCAAGCGACGCCTCCCCCTGCACTCGCTCTGCAGGTGCTTTGACAAGAACTGGAGGATGCTGTCACGGCACTCACTCACGTTCAGGTGCTCCAGGATCTGAAAGGCACAGGCCGGTGACGGGGGAGTGGCCGGCGGGAGCCCAGAACCGCCCAGGGCCGGGCCCAGGCAGCAGCACAGGGCACGGGCTCCGTCCCAGGCACTGCAGCCAAGAGAGGGCAGAGAGCCGGGAGGCACCTCAGCGAGGCAGCGCTGGCCTTCAGGCTCACCTCCACAAGGAACGCCAGGGTGGCCATATCCCGGCACGGCGTGTCCTTGCTGAGCAGCCCGAGCAGGTGGAATGCAATCCTGGAACACGCAGCTTCGGATGCACGGTGCATTTCTCTGACAGGAGGAAACAGGAGCCAAAGCCCTGAGCCAGTGGGGGCAAACCTCTCCCAGGACTGCCTCACAGAGGTCTGGCCTTTCTCCACCACCCTGCAAGGGGCAGCTGAGCCCTCTGGGAGGTTGCTGCTCTTGGGCACGCTCCTCTCCCAGCCTTTTGCAGCCTCCTTGGCCGTCCCTTGGTGACAAGGCCTTCTGGCCCACGGCCATGGGGACTGTGTGGGGCACCTTGGGCACAGGGCACACATGCCGGGGACAGCTGGGGAGCAGGGGGTCTCACCTGGCCAGCACGCCCACAGCACAGTGGTGGGTGTCAGCACAGAGCAGTGTGTCCCAGCCACGCTTGTCTTCCACGGCCACCACCACATCCTCATAGTGCAGTCGGCAGAGCAGGGCCTTCAGGGTCTGCTCTGCAAAGCTGTGCACAGAGCAAAGCCCAGGTCACGCTGGGAGCACTGGCCCTGCCCTGGGCACATGGCAGGGACAGGAGGACTGGCATGGAGCACCTGCTGGGGCTGGTGGCAAGGCCATGTTGCTGCTGGCATCCCTTCCAAAAGGTATCGACCTCCTCTGGCACATCCAGAGTGCTGAAGAGCACTTGGAAGAGCAGATGCACAAAGAGGCCGGGGAAATTCACGGTCACTACATGTGGCACACAGGGCAGCTGGAGGATCTTCCACATCACCACGGTTGCCTGCAAAGGACAAAGCCCCCTGAGACAGCGCTCAGTGCTGAGGTGTTCATGTGGCAGAGCCCGAGCACAGGAGGGAGAGGCCCAGAGAGACGCAGGGGGAGCACCGGGCCTGGTGGCCCTGGAGCTGCCCCGAGGCCAGGTTTCAGCCCAGCGCCTGAGGCAGGGAAACGCCGTGGGGAAGGGAGGATGGAGAGCTGCTGGAGAGGTGGCCTTGGGGCCAGCAAAGGCAGAAACTCACAGCCAGGGCAAGGACAGTCGTGTGGTCCCCATCGGAGGTGGACGTGCTGTGCTCTGGCCAGCTCCCCAGCACATCCAGAAGCACGAGCATGGCCGGCTCTGCAGTCCTGGGCGAGCACATGATGCTCTTCCACATGGCCAGAGCAGCTCTGTGGGGTCAGAACTCTGTCTCAGGGGGGTCTGGGACACAGCAGCGTGGCCTGGGCAGCAGCGGGGAGCTGAGCTGCTCTGCCAGCCCTGCCTCTGCCCACTGCCCCTCACTGGCAGCACACAGGCAGCCCAGCCCTGTGGGGACTGGCCCCTGAGGAGCAGGGGGGAAGCCTGGCAGCACGCTGGGGGCTGGCAGGGGCCAGGGCTGGCAAAGGGAGCAGCCAGAGGCCCCTGGAATTCTCTGTGTCAGACACCTGGCACAGGCTGCACAGGGGGAAGGGCTGCTGAGCCCTGAGCCCTCTGGGCAGGTGGGCCCCGTACCTGTCACACAATGGGGCCACACGCAGGAGAGCCATCACCACGTCAGAGGGCTGTGCCTCTGTCAGATCCAGAAGGGGCCTGTACAGATTGTACTCAGGAAACTCATTGGCCACGAGCCACTGGTGGATGAACCTCACCATGGCAGGCACCTGGAGAAGGCAGGGGAGACTTGGAAAGCTGCCAGAGGAAGGAATGTGCCCAGCTGCCCCAGAGAAGTGCTTCCCTTGCCACCACACTGCCATGGCCTCAAAGGCTCCCAGGGAGCAGCAGGTGTGGCTTGGGAGGCCAAGCAATTGCTGGGAGGAGAAAAGCCAGGCAACAGGCTGCTTACTTGCTTTGGGCTGGAAGGACCCTCCTCCACAAGCATATCCAGCAGGGCAGCGCTGGTCTTGGTTTTGAAGATGGGAGAGTAGACTCTGCGCACAGTGCCCATGACGCTGCTCTCTTCCTCCCGAATCCTCTTCATGAATTTGCAAACCATCTGCAGCAGAGAGGCAAAAAGCCCGGGATGCTGCATGGAGTGCTCCGAGCACAGTGCTGGGCTGAGCAGTGCCAGCAGGCCCAGCCCAGGTGGGGATGGCTGCAGGTACCTGCGCTGTTCCGCGGAATCGGCCACGGGTGCGTTTCTGCTCTCGTGTGCGCTGCACGGCTGCACCTGGCAAAGAGCGAGCGCAGCCCGAGCTGAGGGGCTGCGGGAGAGGCCGGAGAACACAGCCCAGCCCTGCGCTGCCCAGGCAGGGACAGCCCCGCGACGGCCCAGGGCACGGAGCACGGCTGTGGGGTGTCTGCCCGGCCCCTATTCCATCCTGTCCATGGGCATGGCCCCAGGGGATGGCATGGCATGGCATGGCATGGCATGGCATGGCATGGCATGGCATGGCATGGCATGGCATGGCATGGCATGGCATGGCATGGGGCCAAGCTGGCCGCAGGCACCAGCCCTGTGGCCCAGCTCTGCCACTCACCCTTCTGCCGTGGCTGGAACTGCTCCAGCTCTTCAGGCTGCTGTGCTGGGGCAGCTCCAGGGCCTTCTTTCTCCTCCTTCCCCCAGGCCAGCTTGGGCACGCTCGCAGGTCTGCACTCTACGTCACTGCCTGGATTCATGGCTGCTTGCAGAAGGTGAAAAGGAAAAGGTCCGAGTCAGCAAGTGCTGCAGTCGTGCCTTGAGGGCACCTGCTAGAGTGAAGTCTTGGCAAGGCTACAGGACAGCAAGACCTGCACTCTGGTCCTGGGGCTCCAGCCACAAGGACAGGAGACTCCTGTCAAGGATGGTGCACAGCAAATGCCACAGTCTGCCCTCGAGGACATCTGCAGAAGAGATGCCTCGGGAAGGCCAGGGGTCACCAAGTGCTCTGGTCTGGCCACGAGCTCACCTGCAGGAGTAATACCTCAGGAAAGCTCCGGGTCAGCCAGGAACGAGTGGCTGTGCGAGGGCTCCTCACAGCACCGCTCTCTCCCGTCCTGCCTCGTCGTGTGCACCGAGCACTGTGGAGTGTAACCGTAACTTGTAACTGCCAACACCTCTGCCAGAGCGTGTCACCAAGGGCCCTTGGAATCCCTGTCCCGTTCCATTCCACGGTGACCATGCTGCACCGTGTCACCAAGGGCCCTTGGAATCCCTGTCCCGTTCCATTCCACGGTGACCATGCTGCACCGTGTCACAAAGGGCCCTTGGAATCCCTGTCCCGTTCCATTCCACGGTGACCATGCTGCACCGTGTCACAAAGGGCCCTTGCACGCACTGCCACCTGCCCTGGGGCCACCCCCATCCCCCCAGAGTGGCCCAGGGTGGAAGGAATGCCTTGCCCCAGGTGTGTCAGACAGCCCAACAGGATCTTTGGGAAGGGCTCAGCCCATCAGCAAACGCTGCCCTGCTCTGCGGGCTCAGAGCAGCAGGAGCCCCCGCAGCTGCCGACGCAGCCGCGGCGGGAAGGGCACGGGGCCTCCACAGAAGCTGGCACGGCCTCCTCGGGACACGTCCCACACGGTGGCCATCCTGAGCACGGCCGTGGGACACAGACCAGGAACGTGTGGGCCAGGGCAGGAATGCTGCTCTGAGCCCTGGGGCCCGGGCAGCGCTGACAGCAGCAGGTGAGGCACAGTCCCCGCCCAAGCAGAGTTCCCCCAAGCCCTGGCAGCACCGGTGCCCGTCTCCTGCCCAGAAACCTGTGCCCCAAAAGGGCTTCTCTACCAGAGGGTAGCCAAAGCTGGTGTGCACTGGGGGCTGTGCTCCGTCCTACAGGGGCTGTTGGTAGCAGCACCTGGAGCATCTGGGGGCAACACTTGGTGCGTGTCAGATGTTGTTGCTCCTTCCCGGAATGATTTTTTCATGGAAGGGATTAGCAGCAGCACAGAAACACCAACAGCTACTGAACTTCACAGGACAAAGAGACTCCATCGAAACACTGCCATGTTTCCTTGTGCTTTTGCGTCTTTCTTGCACTCTGAAAGAAAAAGAATTGGCCCAAGCCCTGCTGTTCAAATCTCCAGCTGCTGTGTGTCTTCCTGTGGCAGCTCACTGCAAACACAACTGGCTGCCTGCTCAGCTGGGCAATGGACGGCCACAAACAGGGAGGGCCCTGGTGAACATCTCTTTGGTCTCGTGGGGCAGCGAGGGCACAGGAGACAAAGACTGCTCCTCCCGAGTTCATGGGGCAGCAGAGAGATTTTATTTCCCAAGCCCCCCCTTACACAGGGCATTTGAAAGACCAGGCCTGGAAGCTCTCATTGGTTTGAGCTCCACGCCCCTTCAGGTTCTGGCCTGTGAGGTGCCTGCAGTTTTGGGAGATATTTGATTGGTCAAGACCCCTGTCAATCATGGGAACACCTCACCCTTCTTTTCTGTATAAAATTCTGTGTATTGTTCTCTGTCACCCATCTGCAAGGGCCCTTTGCAAACATGGGGACAGAGGACAGCGTGCATCTAATTTACACTGGAGCTGCAGCATTCCCCTCCAGGAACTGTTAGGGGAGAACTCAGGCCACAGGCATAATTCTTCTTGGTTACAAATTGAACTTATCTCTAAAAGCAGAAAGCTATTTAACCCTGAGCCCATTTAACCCATAGGGAAAAACCCAATTTTAAAAAACAACCTTTAAGCACTTGATCCCTTGGGGAAAAGCTGAACTCCCAGAAAAAAGTCAGTAAACAGAATAACTGTTTGCAAACATGAGAAATAATTTGTAAACAAGTCAAGTCCTTCTATGAACTGTCCATGAGGCAGGTGATCATTTGTAATGCTGTCTGTGGTTTCCAGTGTCCATATTTTAGGCAGCTGTATTGTACTGTTGTAGGATTTATTGTAAAACATGAGAACAGACTCAGAGGGGAGGAGGGTGTACCCTCAATCCAACCCCTTTCCCCTTTTTTCTTTGTATAAGAAATAATAATAGGAAGAGCACATGGATTTTGAATACTATTAACTTATGCAAAGTTTCATCCAGGTTTACTGATAATATTTTTCTTTACCAGCCATGTTCAGGGCGAAGAACTTGATTGGGAGATGTTTTGATCAGGGCAAGGAACTTGGTTGGGAGACATTTTCTGTATTTATATTTTATCTAGTGCAAACCATATACTTTTTTCCCTTTGTTAGAAGTTAGAAATTTTGTTATTGACTTTAATAAAAGCTGACTTTTCACTTTTAAAATGATGACAAGTGGCAGAATTTCAGTGAAAAAACATTGCAACTGCAATTTACTTATGACAAATCAATGTTCTATCTGTACCTCAGTGGATATTCTTTGAATCATACCAGTTTATCTTGAAGCAATGCAAGAATAATTACACAAATATTAAGAAAAGACATGTTAATACACATACTAGGACTTCTTTAAGGCAATGATTTACTAAAATATGAATATCAATCTAATATCGATATCCAAATGAGACGGACAAAAACTCTCTAAGAGTTTAAAGTTAGAAAGTGTATGTTTATTGAGACAGCTGGGCAGTAAGTGGGATAATTCCCTAATGCACACTGCAAAAATCACAGGTATTACAAAGCTTTTTTATTTGCAGAAGTCTTGAATACACAAAATATGAATGCATATTCATATCCCTGTCACTTCCTCTGCTCCACTTCATGTGCTAATTGGCAAAAAGGCAATTAAGCATGTGTGCTTCTGTTCCCTGAAATGAGTCGGGGGTCCATTTTGGGGAGGGGTCTCCAAAATGAAGAAGCAAAATAAGTCTTCCTCATTCTGACCTTTCTGCCTTTCCCATGCATATGTGACAAATGAAACCTTGCCGTTTTCCCGTGCTTAATGGATCCCTAAAGTATGGGAAGTCTGCAACTGTTTTTGTGCCCCTGAAATCTGTTTATCACCAGGAGCGGGGCTGGGATGTGCCCTGGTACCTGGGACATCACCAGGAGCGGGGCTGGCTCTGATGCTCTTCAGTGCCTGGGACATGACAAGGGGCGCTGCTGGCTGGGGTTTGTTTGGTGCCTGTGCAATCCCAAGGGCAGTGTCACAGCGGGGCAGCTCTCAGTGTCCCCAGCAGGTCACAGTGTCCAGGGCAGCCTGTGCCAGCGGTCACTGCGCACACGGGGCAGGCTGGGCTGGACAGGGGATGGGGCAGAAACGCTGCCCCGGGACTGGGGTCTCCCCCTGCCTCTGGGGCCCAGCCCCTGCTGGGAGCGCCTTGGGCAGGGCACGGGGCTGCTGCTGGGCCAGGGGGACAGGCCGTGCCCCCTGTCCCCTGCTGCTGGGCCAGGGGGACAGGCTGTGCCCCCTGCCAGCTGCTCAGGCCCCTCTGATGCCTGTCCCATGTCCCTGTAGCTCCTGTCCCCACCACTCCCCACCACCTTCACTCCCTGCTTCAAAGCCCCACTCAACCCCTTCACAGTGACCTTTGGAAAGAAAGAATGAATGAAGGAAAGGAAGTGTTGGCTGTTCACCCTGGCTGGATGTCAGGCACCCACCAAAGCTGCTCTCTCACTCCCCTTCAGAGATGGACAGGAGGGAGAAAACAGAATGAAGGCTTCATGGGTTGAGCTAAGGACTGGGACAGATCACTCAGCAAATGCCATCATGGGCAAACCATTTTCAAAATTGGAGATAATAATGGAATTTATTGCTATCTGGATCAGGGCAGGATAGTGAGAAGTAAAACCAAGCTTTAAAAACACCTTCTGCCCTTCCCTTTCCTTCCCAGCTCTACCTCCTCCCACAGTGGGTGCAGGGAGACAGGGAATGGGGGCTCTGGTCAGTTCATCCCCTGTTGTTTCTCCTGCTGCTTGGGGGGAGGAGTCATTCCCCTGCTGTGCCAGGGGTCCCTCCTGGAGACACTTCTCCATGAACTTCTCCACGGTGAGTTCATCCCACGGACAGCAGTTCTCCACAAGCTGCTGCAGCGTGGCTCGCTCCTCCATGGGCTCACAAGTCCTGGCAGGGCCCTGCTCCAGCGTGGGCTCCTCTCCAGGGGTTTGCAGGTCCCTGCCAGGTCCCTGCTCCAGCACAGGTTTCTCATGGGGTCGCAGCCTCTGCTCAGGCATCCCCCTGCTCTAGCACGGGCTCCTCCAGGCGCTGCAGGTGCATCTCTGCCCTCCGTGCCCTCCATGGGCTGCAGGGCCCAGCTGCCTCCCCAGGGACTGACCAGGGAATCTCAGGGCAATCAGCTCCAGCAGCTGGAGCAGCTCCTGCCCCTCCTGCCCTGCCCTGCCCTGGGGGTGTGCAGAGCTGCTCCCATCACACATCCTTACCCTGCTCCTCCCTGCTCACAGTCACAACTCCAGCATCACCCATTTTCTTTTTCTTAAATCTCTTATCCCAAAGGCGTTACCACCATTTCTAACAGGGCCAGCCTTGGCCAGCAGCCAGTCTGTCCTGGAGCCAGCTGGAATTGACTCTGTGGGACATGGAGGAGCAGCTGCTCTCACAGAAGCTGCTCCTAGAGCTCCTCCCTTACCAAAACCTGGCCATGCAATCCTGGTATAAGTATGGTAGAGTTTTTATTACCACTATTAATTCTTATTATTTCTATTACCTCTATTTTTGCTATTAATGGTACAGTTATTATTATTACTAGTATTTTTAGTCTTTTGGACTCTATATTAATAGTGGCTAGATTAGAACGGGAAACAAAGGTACTTCATTGCAAGTAGCAGTTAGAGCTTTGTCGGCCTCTTGCCCTGCCCTGTTCTGTGTCATTGCTGTGTCTGTGTGTGAAGCTGCTGCTGCCAGGCCTCCCTATTTCTCTGGTTTGGGAAATTCCATGGCATTGCTCACATGACAGAAAGAGAAGGCTCATTCCATTCAAACACATGCTCTTAGCTCTTCGAGTCCCATTGTTGGAAGCTTGTTTTCTAACATTGTTGACTTTCTCAGCTTCTGTTAATATTTGTGATTTTATAACAAAATGTTCTTGGATGTGATTGTGCAAGATTCTCTAATCAGCTTTCAGTTTGCTCTTGGGTTTCTTACCGGTGTGTCCGAGCTGAAGGCAGCATTTTGGGTGGGAGGCTTCAGTGGGAGCTGGGATTGCCTCGGCAGCAGCTGGTTTTGCAATGTGAGCAGCGCTGACAGAGATTCCGTGCGCTGAATATTCCGGCTCGTTGGAGCCGCAGTGCCCGGCTGGAGGGAGCCGCGCCGGGCGCTGCGGGTTGTGCCGGGCCGGGCAGCGGCCGCAGCCCCGGCAGGGCCCGGCCGTGGACACGGAGCCTTTGCTGGGCAGGGCTCGGCCCTGCGGCGCCGGGCGGGCGGTGCCGCTCCCGCCGGGAGCCTGCGGGAGCCGGGACAGCGAGAGAGCCCGGGCCGAGCATCAGCCCCGGGGCACGGCCCGGGAGGGGGCACAGCCCGGGGGTCCCGCAGAGCCTCCCTGCTCCAGAGCCGCGCCTGCCGCAGCGGGGCAGCTGCGGCACCTGCGGGGCACGGAGGAGCCGCAGGCGGCGTTCCGAGCGCTCCTTCGGGGCAGGATTTTGTCCCGCTGCGGGGAATTCCCGCGGGCCGGGCGGGCCGGGGCCGCTGCCGAGCGCCGCCGCCTTTCCCGGGAGCCGCCGGGCAGAGCTCTCTGCTCGGGGCTGGGAAAAACACCTTCACTGCCCTGGGAACATTTAAAAAGTTTAATACAGGACAAGAGGAGACAAGGGCCATAGAGCAAAGGTTGTTCCGGCCGGGTGCATCTCGGCACTGAGCCAAGAGCACACGGTTATCTCCGGAGATACCCCTTGAATACCTTTTCCCTTACACCACCCGGTTGCATATTCATAGTCCCTTATGCATAGTAAACTTTTTCCCAAGCTAGTTTACATATTCCAAGAACTGTTCAGCAGGGCTCCTCCTCGGTTCCACCTTTTTAGGGCATGTGTATTCCTTGGTTGTGGTTTTGGTCCTTTTCTATCATCATCTTCAGTTTTGGCCCCGGCCCACACTGCCTTCAGACGGTGAGTGGTGATGGTCGGCAGATCTGTACAGGTGTCCTCATCCTGTGCTCACCGGATGTTATCCCATCCAAGCAGGAATTTTAACACAAGCATGCTTCTATCAGCTATGGCACTAGTATGTCTGAGCTTAATCAATGAACAACAGAAATAAAAACTATATAACAAAGTTATTGTAACACCACACATATAAAATCCAATGGAATGTTTACAAAAAGCCAATATTATAATATGTATCTATAACAGGGCCAAGGGCCGGGTGCCCGCTCGGTGGCCCCGGGACAGCAGAATTTTGGGGTCCCGGTGCTGGCTGCCGGCAGAGCCCCGGCGCTGGGCCGGGGATGCGTGGGACCCTCCCGCGGTGGGGTTGGGCTGCCCGGGGCAGGCGCTGCATCGTCAGCCCGGAGCCACCGGGGATCGCCCGGTACCGGCGGGGCGGGGCTGGGGAGCGGAGAAGGGCGGCACCGGAGCGGGGGGACCCTCTGCAGCCTGCGGGGTCGGACATACCGATAAGGGGGGCCCCGGGAGCCTGGAACGTTGTGAAAAACGCTAATCACTTGGTTTTTAAAATTTTAAACGTTTAGTAATAATAAAATGGTTATAAAAATAGTAACACAATTAGACTAATCAAATTTAGAGTTAGGACAATTACAAGACAATAAAAACCAAAAAAATTCTAGACGTCCAGATGCTCTCGGACACTTAAGCCAGGACAAGCATGCCTTGTGAACAAAGGAATAACCTTAAAAGCAATAGCCTATTGCATATTCATGTATCTCATACATGATGCATAAATTCCTTGCAAATTAGGAACTTTTCTGGATTTTGTCAACTTCTTTCCCTTAATCCTGGTGCTTCCATAAAGATGGAGACAAGATGGAAGAATGTTTGTCTTTTCTGATAAGGAGGTTGTAACTCTTTATGCGCCCCAAGTCACCGCCATCCCTGTGTGAAGAGTTTATTGATTATCTCATCTCTTGCTTGAGCAAGTAAAAAAATCCTACATCGCAGAGTTTCTATTTTAATATTATGTTGTTACCTAAAACTCTATTTAACACACTACTTAAGAGAATTAATACAGCATAACTTTCTAACATCACACATATAATATCCATTGTAACATTTCTGAAAAGCCAATCATAAAATAAGCATTCTTCACAGAAATTGTTGAAATGGTAAAACCAGTCAAAACCCCTTAGGAATTGGAAGGAAAACCAGAGGCAATGGCAGCTAACACCTCAGAAACCCGTGGCTTTTGCGCCCGAGGCGGGATTGAGCTGCTCACACAAACAAACTTCTCCGCGCCTCCCGCCACGGTTTTCCCGGCCCTGCGCCTTCCGTGCCTCCGCCTCTGCGGGAAGCCCAGGAGCCTCTCTTCTCCTGCCCCTCGTTAGTGCATCAGAGCTTCGCTTTGATTTGCCCCGAAAAGGGAAACCTGCCCCAAGCCCTGTAGGTGAGTGGGGCAGGGGAGAGATTTCTGGCGGAAAACTCCAAAGACTCGGAGCAGGAGAAGGAGAAGTCAGTGCAGAGCCTTAAATGCAGCTTTCCCCACGCCTCCCTGCTCCCAGCTGCACCTCCTCCCCCGGCAGGGCAGGAGACAGGGAATGGGGCCATGCTCAGCTCATCCCCCGGGGCTTCTCCCTCTGCTCAGGGACAGGAGTCGTTCCCTGCTGCACCCTGCGCTCTCTCCCGGCCGAGACTTCTCCAGGAACTTCTCGGAGCGGAGTCCATCCCCTGGGCACAGCCCCCTCTGAGTGCTGCAGCGTGGGTCACTGTGCCACGGGCTCAGTCCTGCCAGGACAGGCTGCTCCAGCGGGGCCCCTCTGCCCGCGGGCTCACAGCCTCCTCTCAGGCATCGCCGAGCTCCAGCCCGGCTCCTCCAGGGGCTGCAGGGGATCCCTGCATCCCCATGGACCTGCAGGGGACCTCTGCATCCCCATGGACCTGCAGGGGATCTCTGCCTCCCCATGGACCTGCACGGGACCTCTGCATCCCCATGGACCTGCAGGGGATCTCTGCATCCCTATGGACCTGCAGGGGGATCTCTGCCTCCCCATGGACCTGCAGGGGATCTCTGCCTCCCCATGGACCTGCAGGGGATCTCTGCCTCCCCATGGACCTGCAGGGGATCTCTGCCTCCCCATGGACCTGCAGGGGGATCTCTGCAGCCCCATGGATCTGCAGGGGATCTCTGCATCCCTATGGACCTGCAGGGGGATCTCCGCAGCCCCATTGTAATATATGTTATGGAAAAATTCGTGCTTATGTAAAATATACATCAAGTCAGTTCTTAAAGTTTTAAATGACCAGTGGCTGCATCCCGGGCTGGAGAAACCACAGATGGCAGAGAAAGAAAGACCTAATTTACAAATGAAAAAAGGTAGCTCGGTGCAGAGATGGGCTCTTTCTGGGGACAATCCAGGAGACACCCAACGTTCAACCCTGGTCTGCAGGGGAGCCAGGAAACCAGGCATACGGGCATCCTGCTCTTGCAGCTGCTGAGGAGGCTGCTGGGCTGTGCTTCAGCAGAGGAGATGGAATGTGGCTTACCACTCTGCCCTTCTCTAAAAACGGAGAATGGGTCAGGAGGTTTGGGCTCTGAGCACACAGCAGCCTGGCCCAGGCACAGGCTGTGGTGGGACAGGGGCACAGGAGCCTTCTGTGACTGACCGTGGCTCTCTGGTTTCTCTCTGCAGGCTGCCAGCTCCTCATGCCATGGAAACGGCCCCACGCGGCCTGCCAGTCTGGGAGGGCTGGAGGGCTGTGGGTATTCATTTGCTGTCAAAAATAAATTGTGGTTTTTTGTCATTGTCATCATCAGAACATTTCTTTCATCCTTTTCCAAGTTTTTGGCCCCTCCAGGGTAATATTTTTGTGTCCTTCCTCACACAGTTGATGGCATTTGGATGGGAGGGGTAAGCAATGTGAAAAGTTCAACAACAGCTCCAGTTGCCAACTGCAGCAGCCCCTTCAGGAGCCCTGAGCTACCAGCGAGGTCCACATGTGCCTTGCAAAAGGGAGTGGTTTGCAGCGATGGGGTTGTTGCCCTGCTGCAAAAGCTGGGAGCAGATCAGAAGTGGCAAAATGCCATTTTGGCTCAACCCCCACCCAGGTTCTTTGTCTTTTCCCTCTGCTCAGTGATAGGCAGACAGGGCTGGATCCAGTGAGGTTCAAGTTCTGGGTGCTCCCTGGCATCAAAGGGATCAACTAAACTCTTGTATGCAGCGACTGCAATAGGGCTACTGAAGGAAAAAAGGGAATGTCATGAGATGGGGAATCCTTCTTGTCTCCTTTGTCTCCCCAGGAGCCCCTTGGGAAGGGAAATACCCACTGGGTTTATCTGACTCCTTCCCAGCCAGCCCTTCCCTCGCTCCCGGGTCTCATTTGCTCCGCAGGATTCACCAGCTCGCTCAGCTCAGAGGAGCTCTCAGAGGAGAAAACGCTGCCTGGCGTGGGGCTGCCTGATCCCTGTCTCACCTTGATTCCATTTACCCCCTCCCTGCCCCATCCAAGAGACCAAAGGATCCCCCACAACCCCACGGTCCTGCAGCAGATCCCAGCACGTTCCCTGCTCCGCTCCTTGGTGCCCTGGGAGGCTCCAGAGCCCTCCCTGTGTGCGGGACAGTGGCTGCAGCACCGCTGCGCCCGCGGCCGAGCAGCGCCCAGGAGCAGCTGCGCCAGTTCCGAGCCTGAAGCGGAATCCACAACGCACACAAATGACAGCTGGCACTTCAGGGGCTGGCAGGAGAAGCTCAACCCATCTGCTCGCTGCCCTTCCCAGCCATGGCCACGCTGGTGCAATTGGAAGAGTCGCCCCTGCCCAGGAAGCTCTCAGGTCGAAGAGAGGAGCAAAAGCCACGGGTTTCTGAGGTGTTAGCTGCCACTGCCTCTGGTTTTCCTTCCAATTCCTAAGGGGTTTTGACTGGTTTTACCATTTCAACACTTTCTGTGAAGAATGCTAATTTTATGATTGTCTTTTCACAATTGTTACAATGGATATTATATGTGTGATGTTAGAAAGTTATGCTGTATTAATTCTCTTAAGTAGTGTGTTAAATAGAGTTTTAGGTAACAACATAATATTAAAATAGAAACTCTGCGATGTAGGATTTTTTTACTTGCTCAAGCAAGAGATGAGATAATCAATAAACTCTTCACACAGGGATGGCGGTGACTTGGGGCGCATAAAGAGTTACAACCTCCTTATCAGAAAAGACAAACATTCTTCCATCTTGTCTCCATCTTTATGGAAGCACCAGGATTAAGGGAAAGAAGTTGACAAAATCCAGAAAAGTTCCTAATTTGCAAGGAATTTATGCATCATGTATGAGATACATGAATATGCAATAGGCTATTGCTTTTAAGGTTATTCCTTTGTTCACAAGGCATGCTTGTCCTGGCTTAAGTGTCCGAGAGCATCTGGACGTCTAGAATTTTTTTGGTTTTTATTGTCTTGTAATTGTCCTAACTCTAAATTTGATTACTCTAATTGTGTTTCTATTTTTATAACCATTTTATTATTACTAAACGTTTAAAATTTTAAAAACCAAGTGATTAGCGTTTTTCACAACGTTCCAGGCTCCCGGGGCCCCCCTTATCGGTCTGCCGACCCCGCAGGCTGCAGAGGGTCCCCCCGCTCCGGTGCCGCCCTTCTCCGCTCCCCAGCCCCGCCCCGCCGGTACCGGGCGATCCCCGGTGGCTCCGGGCTGACGATGCAGCGCCTGCCCCGGGCAGCCCAACCCCACCGCGGGAGGGTCCCACGCATCCCCGGCCCAGCGCCGGGGCTCTGCCGGCAGCCAGCACCGGGACCCCAAAATTCTGCTGTCCCGGGGCCACCGAGCGGGCACCCGGCCCTTGGCCCTGTTATAGATACATATTATAATATTGGCTTTTTGTAAACATTCCATTGGATTTTATATGTGTGGTGTTACAATAACTTTGTTATATAGTTTTTATTTCTGTTGTTCATTGATTAAGCTCAGACATACTAGTGCCATAGCTGATAGAAGCATGCTTGTGTTAAAATTCCTGCTTGGATGGGATAACATCCGGTGAGCACAGGATGAGGACACCTGTACAGATCTGCCGACCATCACCACTCACCGTCTGAAGGCAGTGTGGGCCGGGGCCAAAACTGAAGATGATGATAGAAAAGGACCAAAACCACAACCAAGGAATACACATGCCCTAAAAAGGTGGAACCGAGGAGGAGCCCTGCTGAACAGTTCTTGGAATATGTAAACTAGCTTGGGAAAAAGTTTACTATGCATAAGGGACTATGAATATGCAACCGGGTGGTGTAAGGGAAAAGGTATTCAAGGGGTATCTCCGGAGATAACCGTGTGCTCTTGGCTCAGTGCCGAGATGCACCCGGCCGGAACAACCTTTGCTCTATGGCCCTTGTCTCCTCTTGTCCTGTATTAAACTTTTTAAATGTTCCCAGGGCAGTGAAGGTGTTTTTCCCAGCCCCGAGCAGAGAGCTCTGCCCGGCGGCTCCCGGGAAAGGCGGCGGCGCTCGGCAGCGGCCCCGGCCCGCCCGGCCCGCGGGAATTCCCCGCAGCGGGACAAAATCCTGCCCCGAAGGAGCGCTCGGAACGCCGCCTGCGGCTCCTCCGTGCCCCGCAGGTGCCGCAGCTGCCCCGCTGCGGCAGGCGCGGCTCTGGAGCAGGGAGGCTCTGCGGGACCCCCGGGCTGTGCCCCCTCCCGGGCCGTGCCCCGGGGCTGATGCTCGGCCCGGGCTCTCTCGCTGTCCCGGCTCCCGCAGGCTCCCGGCGGGAGCGGCACCGCCCGCCCGGCGCCGCAGGGCCGAGCCCTGCCCAGCAAAGGCTCCGTGTCCACGGCCGGGCCCTGCCGGGGCTGCGGCCGCTGCCCGGCCCGGCACAACCCGCAGCGCCCGGCGCGGCTCCCTCCAGCCGGGCACTGCGGCTCCAACGAGCCGGAATATTCAGCGCACGGAATCTCTGTCAGCGCTGCTCACATTGCAAAACCAGCTGCTGCCGAGGCAATCCCAGCTCCCACTGAAGCCTCCCACCCAAAATGCTGCCTTCAGCTCGGACACACCGGTAAGAAACCCAAGAGCAAACTGAAAGCTGATTAGAGAATCTTGCACAATCACATCCAAGAACATTTTGTTATAAAATCACAAATATTAACAGAAGCTGAGAAAGTCAACAATGTTAGAAAACAAGCTTCCAACAATGGGACTCGAAGAGCTAAGAGCATGTGTTTGAATGGAATGAGCCTTCTCTTTCTGTCATGTGAGCAATGCCATGGAATTTCCCAAACCAGAGAAATAGGGAGGCCTGGCAGCAGCAGCTTCACACACAGACACAGCAATGACACAGAACAGGGCAGGGCAAGAGGCCGACAAAGCTCTAACTGCTACTTGCAATGAAGTACCTTTGTTTCCCGTTCTAATCTAGCCACTATTAATATAGAGTCCAAAAGACTAAAAATACTAGTAATAATAATAACTGTACCATTAATAGCAAAAATAGAGGTAATAGAAATAATAAGAATTAATAGTGGTAATAAAAACTCTACCATACTTATACCAGGATTGCATGGCCAGGTTTTGGTAAGGGAGGAGCTCTAGGAGCAGCTTCTGTGAGAGCAGCTGCTCCTCCATGTCCCACAGAGTCAATTCCAGCTGGCTCCAGGACAGACTGGCTGCTGGCCAAGGCTGGCCCTGTTAGAAATGGTGGTAACGCCTTTGGGATAAGAGATTTAAGAAAAAGAAAATGGGTGATGCTGGAGTTGTGACTGTGAGCAGGGAGGAGCAGGGTAAGGATGTGTGATGGGAGCAGCTCTGCACACCCCCAGGGCAGGGCAGGGCAGGAGGGGCAGGAGCTGCTCCAGCTGCTGGAGCTGATTGCCCTGAGATTCCCTGGTCAGTCCCTGGGGAGGCAGCTGGGCCCTGCAGCCCATGGAGGGCACGGAGGGCAGAGATGCACCTGCAGCGCCTGGAGGAGCCCGTGCTAGAGCAGGGGGATGCCTGAGCAGAGGCTGCGACCCCATGAGAAACCTGTGCTGGAGCAGGGACCTGGCAGGGACCTGCAAACCCCTGGAGAGGAGCCCACGCTGGAGCAGGGCCCTGCCAGGACTTGTGAGCCCATGGAGGAGCGAGCCACGCTGCAGCAGCTTGTGGAGAACTGCTGTCCGTGGGATGAACTCACCGTGGAGAAGTTCATGGAGAAGTGTCTCCAGGAGGGACCCCTGGCACAGCAGGGGAATGACTCCTCCCCCCAAGCAGCAGGAGAAACAACAGGGGATGAACTGACCAGAGCCCCCATTCCCTGTCTCCCTGCACCCACTGTGGGAGGAGGTAGAGCTGGGAAGGAAAGGGAAGGGCAGAAGGTGTTTTTAAAGCTTGGTTTTACTTCTCACTATCCTGCCCTGATCCAGATAGCAATAAATTCCATTATTATCTCCAATTTTGAAAATGGTTTGCCCATGATGGCATTTGCTGAGTGATCTGTCCCAGTCCTTAGCTCAACCCATGAAGCCTTCATTCTGTTTTCTCCCTCCTGTCCATCTCTGAAGGGGAGTGAGAGAGCAGCTTTGGTGGGTGCCTGACATCCAGCCAGGGTGAACAGCCAACACTTCCTTTCCTTCATTCATTCTTTCTTTCCAAAGGTCACTGTGAAGGGGTTGAGTGGGGCTTTGAAGCAGGGAGTGAAGGTGGTGGGGAGTGGTGGGGACAGGAGCTACAGGGACATGGGACAGGCATCAGAGGGGCCTGAGCAGCTGGCAGGGGGCACAGCCTGTCCCCCTGGCCCAGCAGCAGGGGACAGGGGGCACGGCCTGTCCCCCTGGCCCAGCAGCAGCCCCGTGCCCTGCCCAAGGCGCTCCCAGCAGGGGCTGGGCCCCAGAGGCAGGGGGAGACCCCAGTCCCGGGGCAGCGTTTCTGCCCCATCCCCTGTCCAGCCCAGCCTGCCCCGTGTGCGCAGTGACCGCTGGCACAGGCTGCCCTGGACACTGTGACCTGCTGGGGACACTGAGAGCTGCCCCGCTGTGACACTGCCCTTGGGATTGCACAGGCACCAAACAAACCCCAGCCAGCAGCGCCCCTTGTCATGTCCCAGGCACCGAAGAGCATCAGAGCCAGCCCCGCTCCTGGTGATGTCCCAGGCACCAGGGCACATCCCAGCCCCGCTCCTGGTGATGTCCCAGGCACCAGGGCACATCCCAGCCCCGCTCCTGGTGATGTCCCAGGTACCAGAGCACATCCCAGCCCCGCTCCTGGTGATGTCCCAGGCACCAGGGCACATCCCAGCCCCGCTCCTGGTGATGTCCCAGGCCCTACGAGTGTCCCAGGTGTGGGAAGAGCTCATCACACAGCTCAGCTTTGACCCAAAACCAGCAGAGGCACCATGAAGTGCAGCCCTGCGAGTGCCCCAGTGTGGGAGGAGCTCCGTGCGCTTCTCCAGCTCCATCCCCCACAGGAGGATCCATGCTGGATGATCCCCAGTGTGCCCCAGTGGGCAGAGCCCTGGTGACCCATGGTGCTGCTGATCCATGTTGGGAAGACACCCAGCTGGGGGGCTCAACATCCTCCTGGCTCCCCATGGCCTGGATTTTCTTTTCATTTCTCTTTGCCGTTTCAAAACTCTTAAAAGCAGGTAAAAATAAAGATGTTGAGCTAAGACAAGGATGGGGACATGGGGAGGGTCTTGCAGGGGATGTGGGGGATGCTGGGTTTGAGGGACTTGAGGGTTCCTGGGAGGGACCTGGGAGTTTCTCAGGGCTTTGGGCACCCCAGGCTGAGCGGCTCCAGTTGCCCTGGGAGACCCTGGTGGAGGTTCTGGGCAGCTGGTCAAGGATCCCCTGCCCTGGAACTGTCCCCATGTGCCCCATCCCAACACCTCGTCCCCCTGCAGCGGCTGCCCCATTCCTTACTCCCCTTCCATACTCCCCTGGCCCCTGCCTGTTCCCGTGTCCCCCCTGTCCCGTTCCCGTCCTGCTCCCATCCCAATCTGGACCCCATTCTTGATCCTTGGACAATATTCCCTGTCCCTGTCCCCATTCCCAGTCCTATTGCCTGTCCCCATTCCTGGTCCCTGTCCCCATTCTCTGTCTCTATCACCACTCCCAGTCCCTGTCTCCATTCCCATTCCCCATTCCCTGTCCCCATTCCCATTCCTATTCCCTGTCCCCATTCCCGGTGAGACATTAATTTTGAAGAATTAAGAATTTTAGGAAAGTTAAGATGATAGTTAAATTGGATGTTGCTGACTTATCGGAAGTAGATAAATCGGCTTTGTTCATAGTTAACAGTAGCTGGATCTTAGGTAAGATATCCAGGATCTATTAACTCATTGCTTGCCAGCTTTATGCTTGGGTAGCTGTGCTTATCATGATAAACAGAATGTGATAAACAGATTTCAGGGACACAAAAACAGTTGCAGACTTCCCATACTTTAGGGATCCATTAAGCACGGGAAAACGGCAAGGATTCATTTGTCACGTATGCATGGGAAAGGCAGAAAGGTCAGAACGAGGAAGACTTATTTTACTTCTTCATTTTGGAGACCCCTCCCCAAAATGGACCCCTGACTCATTTCAGGGAACAGAACCACACATGCTTAATTGCCTTTTTGCCAATTAGCATATGAAGCAGAGCAGAGGAAGTGACAGGGATATGAATATGCATTCATATTTTGTGTATTCAAGACTTCAGCAAATAAAAAAGCTTTGTAATACCTGTGATTTTTGCAGTGTGCATTAGGGAATTATCCCACGTACTGTCCGTCTGTCTCAATAAACATACACTTTCTAACTTTAAACTCTTAGAGAGTTTTTGTCCATCTCAGTTGGATATCGATATTAGATTGATATTCATATTTCAGTAAATCATTGTCTTAAAGAAGTCCTAGTATGTGCATTAACATGTCTTTTCTTAATATTTGAGTAATTATTCTTGCATTGCTTCAAGATAAACTGGTATGATTCAAAGAAGATCCACGGGGGTACACATAGAACATTGATTTGTCATAAGCAAATTGCAGTTGCAAAGATTTTCACTGAAATTCTGCCACTTGTCATCATTTTAAAAGTGAAAAGTCAGCTTTTATTAAAGTCAATAAAAAATTTCTAATTTCTAACAAAGGGGGGAAAGTATATGGTTTGCACTAGATAAAATATAAATACAGAAAATGTCTCCCAACCGAGTTCCTTGCCCTTATCAAAACATCTCCCAATCAAGTACTTTGCCGTGAACCTGGCTGGTAAAGAAAAATATTATCAGTAAACCTAGATGAAACTTTGCATAAGTTAATAGTATTCAAAATCCATGTGCTGTTCCTATTATTATTTCTTATACAAAGAAAAAAGGGGAAAGGGGTTGGATTGAGGGTACACCCTCCTCCCCTCTGAGTCTGTTCTCATGTTTTACAATAAATCCTACAACAGTACAATACAGCTGCCTAAAATATGGACACTGGAAACCACAGACAGCATTACAAATGATCACCTGCCTCATGGACAGTTCATAGAAGGACTTGACTTGTTTACAAATTATTTCTCATGTTTGCAAACAGTTTTTCTGTTTACAGATTGCTTTTCTGGGAGTTTGGTTTTTCTCCAAGGGATCAAGTGCTGAAAGGTTGTTTTTTAAAATTGGGTTTTTCTCTATGGGTTAAATGGGCTCAGGGTTAAATAGCTTTCTGCTTTTAGAGATAAGTTCAATTTGTAACCAAGAAGAATTATGCCTGTGGCCTGAGTTCTCCCCTAACAGTTCCTGGAGGGGAATGCTGCAGCTCCAGTGTAAATTAGATGCACGCTGTCCTCTGTCCCCATGTTTGCAAAGGGCCCTTGCAGATGGGTGACAGAGAACAATACACAGAATTTTATAAAGAAAAGAAGGGTGAGGTGTTCCCATGATTGACAGGGGTCTTGACCAATCAAATATCTCCCAAAACTGCAGGCACCTCACAGGCCAGAACCTGAAGGGGCGTGGAGCTCAAACCAATGAGAGCTTCCAGGCCTGGTCTTTCAAATGCCCTGTGTAAGGGGGGGCTTGGGAAATAAAATCTCTCTGTTGCCCCATGAACTCGGGAGGAGCAGTCTTTGTCTCCTGTGCCCTCGCTGCCCCACGAGACCAAAGAGATGTTCACCGCGGCCCTCCCTGTTTGTGGCCGTCCATTGCCCAGCTGAGCAGAGAGCCGGTTGTGTTTGCAGTGAGCTGCCACAGGAAGACACACAGCAGCTGGAGATTTGAACAGCAGGGCGTGGGCCAATTCTTTTTCTTTCAGAGTGCAAGAAAGATGCAAAAGCACAAGGAAACATGGCAGTGTTTCGATGGAGTCTCTTTGTCCTGTGAAGTTCAGTAGCTGTTGGTGTTTCTGTGCTGCTGCTAATCCCTTCCATGAAAAAATCATTCCGGGAAGGAGCAACAACATCTGACACGCACCAAGTGTTGCCCCCAGTTGCTCCAGGTGCTGCTACCAACAGCCCATGTAGGACGGAGCACAGCCCCCAGTGCACACCAGCTTTGGCTACCCTCTGGTAGAGAAGCCCTTTTGGGGCACAGGTTTCTGGGGCAGGAGACGGGCACCGGTGCTGCCAGGGCTTGGGGGAACTCTGCTTGGGCGGGGACTGTGCCTCACCTGCTGCTGTCAGCGCTGCCCGGGCCCCAGGGCTCAGAGCAGCATTCCTGCCCTGGCCCACACGTTCCTGGTCTGTGTCCCACGGCCGTGCTCAGGATGGCCACCGTGTGGGACGTGTCCCGAGGAGGCCGTGCTAGCTTCTGTGGAGGCCCCGTGCCCTTCCCGCCGCGGCTGCGTCGGCAGCTGCGGGGGCTCCTGCTGCTCTGAGCCCGCAGAGCAGGGCAGCGTTTGCTGATGGGCTGAGCCCTTCCTAAAGATCCTGTTGGGCTGTCTGACACACCTGGGGCAAGGCATTCCTTCCACCCTGGGCCACTCTGGGGGGCTGGGGGTGGCCCCAGGGCCCTTGGTGGCAGTGCATGCAAGGGCCCTTTGTGACACGGTGCAGCATGGTCACCGTGGAATGGAACGGGACAGGGATTCCAAGGGCCCTTGGTGACACCGTGCAGCATGGTCACCGTGGAATGGAACGGGACAGGGATTCCAAGGGCCCTTGGTGACACGCTCTGGCAGAGGTGTTGGCAGTTACAAGTTACAGTTACACTCCACAGTGCTCGGTGCACACGACGAGGCAGGACGGGAGAGAGCGGTGCTGTGAGGAGCCCTCGCACAGCCACTCGTTCCTGGCTGACCCAGAGCTTTCCTGAGGTATTACTCCTGCAGGTGAGCTTGTGGCCAGACCAGAGCACTTGGTGACCCCTGGCCTTCCCGAGGCATCTCTTCTGCAGATGCCCTCGAGGGCAGACCGTGGCATTTGCTGTGCACCATCCTTGACAGGAGTCTCCTGTCCTTGTGGCTGGAGCCCCAGGACCAGAGTGCAGGTCTTGCTGTCCTGTAGCCTTGCCAAGACTTCACTCTAGCAGGTGCCCTCAAGGCACGACTGCAGCACTTGCTGACTCGGACCTTTTCCTTTTCACCTTCTGCAAGCAGCCATGAATCCAGGCAGTGACGTAGAGTGCATACCTGCGAGCGTGCCCAAGCTGGCCTGGGGGAAGGAGGAGAAAGAAGGCCCTGGAGCTGCCCCAGCACAGCAGCCTGAAGAGCTGGAGCAGTTCCAGCCACGGCAGAAGGGTGAGTGGCAGAGCTGGGCCACAGGGCTGGTGCCTGCAGCTAGCTTGGCCCCATGCCATGCCATGCCATCCCATGCCATCCCATCCCATCCCATCCCATCCCATCCCATCCCATCCCATCCCATCCCATCCCATCCCATCCCATCCCATCCCATCCCATCCCCTGGGGCCATGCCCATGGACAGGATGGAATAGGGGCCGGGCAGACACCCCACAGCCATGCTCCGTGCCCTGGGCCGTCGCGGGGCTGTCCCTGCCTGGGCAGCGCAGGGCTGGGCTGTGTTCTCCGGCCTCTCCCGCAGCCCCTCAGCTCGGGCTGCGCTCGCTCTTTGCCAGGTGCAGCCGTGCAGTGCACACGAGAGCAGAAACGCAGCCGTGGCCGATTCCGCGGAACAGCGCAGGTACCTGCAGCCATCCCCACCTGGGCTGGGCCTGCTGGCACTGCTCAGCCCAGCACTGTGCTCGGAGCACTCCATGCAGCATCCCGGGCTTTTTGCCTCTCTGCTGCAGATGGTTTGCAAATTCATGAAGAGGATTCGGGAGGAAGAGAGCAGCGTCATGGGCACTGTGCGCAGAGTCTACTCTCCCATCTTCAAAACCAAGACCAGCGCTGCCCTGCTGGATATGCTTGTGGAGGAGGGTCCTTCCAGCCCAAAGCAAGTAAGCAGCCTGTGGCCTGGCTTTTCTCCTCCCAGCAATTGCTTGGCCTCCCAAGCCACACCTGCTGCTCCCTGGGAGCCTTTGAGGCCATGGCAGTGTGGTGGCAAGGGAAGCACTTCTCTGGGGCAGCTGGGCACATTCCTTCCTCTGGCAGCTTTCCAAGTCTCCCCTGCCTTCTCCAGGTGCCTGCCATGGTGAGGTTCATCCACCAGTGGCTCGTGGCCAATGAGTTTCCTGAGTACAATCTGTACAGGCCCCTTCTGGATCTGACAGAGGCACAGCCCTCTGACGTTGTGATGGCTCTCCTGCGTGTGGCCCCATTGTGTGACAGGTACGGGGCCCACCTGCCCAGAGGGCTCAGGGCTCAGCAGCCCTTCCCCCTGTGCAGCCTGTGCCAGGTGTCTGACACAGAGAATTCCAGGGGCCTCTGGCTGCTCCCTTTGCCAGCCCTGGCCCCTGCCAGCCCCCAGCGTGCTGCCAGGCTTCCCCCCTGCTCCTCAGGGGCCAGTCCCCACAGGGCTGGTCTGCCTGTGTGCTGCCAGTGAGGGGCAGTGGGCAGAGGCAGGGCTGGCAGAGCAGCTCAGCTCCCCGCTGCCGCCCAGGCCACGCTGCTGTGTCCCAGACCCCCCTGAGACAGAGTTCTGACCCCACAGAGCTGCTCTGGCCATGTGGAAGAGCATCATGTGCTCGGTGAGGACTGCAGAGCCGGCCATGCTCGTGCTTCTGGATGTGCTGGGGAGCTGGCCAGAGCACAGCACGTCCACCTCCGATGGGGACCACACGGCTGTCCTTGCCCTGGCTGTGAGTTTCTGCCTTTGCTGGTCCCAAGGCCACCTCTCCAGCAGTTCTCCATCCTCCCTTCCCCATGGCGTCTCCCTGCCTCAGGCGCTGGGCTGAAACCTGGCCTTGGGGCAGCTCCAGGGCCACCAGGCCCGGTGCTCCCCCTGCGTCTCTCCGGGCCTCTCCCTCCTGTGCTCGGGCTCTGCCACATGAACACCTCAGCACTGAGCGCTGTCTCAGGGGGCTTTGTCCTTTGCAGGCAACCGTGGTGATGTGGAAGATCCTCCAGCTGCCCTGTGTGCCACATGTAGTGACCGTGAATTTCCCCGGCCTCTTTGTGCATCTGCTCTTCCAAGTGCTCTTCAGCACTCTGGATGTGCCAGAGGAGGTCGATACCTTCTGGAAGGGATGCCAGCAGCAACATGGCCTTGCCACCAGCCCCAGCAGGTGCTCCATTCCTCTCCTTCTGTCCCTGCCATGTGCCCAGGGCAGGGGCCAGTGCTCCCAGCATGACCTGGGCTTTGCTCTGTGCACAGCTTTGCAGAGCAGACCCTGAAGGCCCTGCTCTGCGAAATGCACTATAAGGATGTGGTGGTGGCCGTGGAAGACAAGCGTGGCTGGGACACATTGCTGTGTGCTGACACCCACCACTGTGCTGTGGGCGTGCTGGCCAGGTGAGACCCCCTGCTCCCCAGCTGTCCCCGGCATGTGTGCCCTGTGCCCGAGGTGCCCCACACAGTCCCCATGGCCGTGGGCCAGAAGGCCTTGTCACCAAGGGACGGCCAAGGAGTCTGCAAAAGGCTGGGAGAGGAGCGTGCCCAAGAGCAGCAACCTCCCAGAGGGCTCAGCTGCCCCTTGCAGGGTGGTGGAGAAAGGCCAGACCTCTGTGAGGCAGTCCTGGGAGAGGTTTGCCCCCACTGGCTCAGGGCTTTGGCTCCTGTTTCCTCCTGTCAGAGAAATGCACCGCGCATCCGAAGCTGCGTGTTCCAGGATTGCATTCCACCTGCTCGGGCTGCTCAGCAAGGACACGCCGTGCCGGGATTTGGCCGCCCTGGCGTTCCTTGTGGAGGTGAGCCTGAAGGCCGGCGCTGCCTCGCTGAGCTGCCTCCCGGCTCTCTGCCCTCTCTTGGCCGCAGTGCCTGGGACGGAGCCCGCGCCCTGTGCTGCTGCCTGGGCCCGGCCCTGGGCGGTTCTGGGCTCCCGCCGGCTGCTCCCCCGTCACCGGCCTGTGCCTTTCAGATCCTGGAGCACCTGAACCTGAGTGAGTGCCGTGACAGCATCCTCCAGTTCTTGTCAAAGCACCTGCAGAGCGAGTGCAGGGGGAGGCGTCGCTTGGCACTCAGAGGCCTCGTGGCGCTCGGCACCACCAGTGTCTCGGTGAGAAGAGCGCAGGGGCTGAAGCCCTGCTGCCAGCGTGGGGCTGGGGAAGGCAGTCCCTGGGGCTTGGCTGGCCTTGGGGCACTGGGGCAGCTGCTGCCAGCTCTCCTGCCTCCTGCTGCAGCTGCCCCAGGGCTTTGGCACAGGCCTTTGGCCCCTGGGCCCTGTGGCAGCAGGATGGTGTTTCACACACTTGTGTTCCACAAGTAGATGGCCATAAGGATGTGGAGCCTGCATGAAAGGCTCGTGGAGCTCCTGCAGGAAGATGACAGCACCATGCTCAGGATGACCACGGTTCTCCTCAGGGCTTTGTTCCTCTGCAATGGTGCCCCAATAACCAGCGCCCTCGCCCTGCAGCTGGCTGAGGCGCTCCTGCCACTCTTTGACAACGTAAGGCTCTGCGCCTCCAGCCACGGCCAGCGGGTGCTGCCCGCACACTTTGTGCCCTGTGCACTCACAGGCTGTGCCCAGGTGGGCCTGAAGCAGCTGATGCTGAGGTCTTTCTTCCTTCCTTTCCTACAGGAGGACAGCCAGGTGCAGTTGTGCTGCATGTTTATCTTCCGGGAGATGCTGGATTTTTTTCCAGAAGAAGAAAAAATGGTCCTGAAGGCACACGTGCGCCAGAGCCTGCTGCCACTCTCCTTGCACTGCTATGATGAGAACCAGCGAGTGGCAGAGGTGAGGACTCGGCAGCTGCCGCTGGCCCCTGGCAGGGGCTGGGCTGGCCCTGCCCTGGTGCTTCGCAGGCTGCAGCTCCTGCTGGCCTTGGCACAGGGACGGGGTCCTTCGCCCTGGGCTGTGGGGCCATCTCCGCATCTCTGCTGCTCTCCAGGCTTCTCAGGAAACGCTCCTTTTTGCGGCTGAGTTCCTGAAGAGGAGGGACCTTGGACAGCTGGTGAAGAACCAGAAGCTGGGGAATTTCACCGAGTGGCTGGTAAGGAGGGCCGGGAAGCCACAGCCCCAGCCTGGAGCAGCCCCTGAGCGCGGTGCTCGGTGTGTGGGCTGGCAGCTGTGCCCCTGCCCGCTGCTGCAGCCCGAGGCCGCGCGGGCTCTGCTCCAGGCTCCTGCGGCCCCAGCCGGGTGCCCATGGAGCCCCGGCCCGGGGGGCTGCAGGGCCAACCCTTCCCTCCTGCCGCTCTCTCCAGCTGGCAGAGGACAGCAGCAGCGTGGCCGAGCACCTGCGCCGGGCCCTGCCCTACCTGCAGAGCCCACAGGAGCCCCTGCGAGAGGCGGCCGTCAGGTTCATGGGTGAGCCACGAGCCGGGCCAGGAGGGCGTGTGGGCACAGGGCTGGCGGCGCCGCTGGCAGGGAGCTGTGACCTGGGCCTGACAGGCTCTGTGTTCCCAGGGACGGCCGGACGGCACCTGAGGGGGAGGAAGGAAGAGCTCCAGCGCATCTGTGAGGGTGAGTGAGGGCAGCGGGCTGCCAGCGGGGGCTGCCGGGGGAGCTGCGAGCCCTGCCCCGGCTGCGGAGGGCTCTGTTCCCTGTGCGGACCAGGGCCGGTGTGGGCAGAGCACACAGAGCTTTCAGGACACCTGGGGGATTCGTGGCCAGCAGCTTCGGGCTGATCCAGCTGGTCCCTGCTCCCTGCTGGCCATGGCCAGAGCCAGCTGGGATGGCCCTGGCACAGAGTCCCCTCAGGTCCCCTCAGATGTGGGAACTGACCATGGCTCTGTTCCTCTCTCTTTCAGCCCTTGAAGGCATGGAAAATGACAACAGTGTCGCCATCGCAAGCCTGGCAGGTCAAGCATTGTACATCCTCCAGGAAGCAGAGAGTGCTCCATATTCCCACTTTGACAGCCTGCATGATCGGCTCTGCAGGGCATGGGGGAGACGGCCTCGTCTGTGTGGGCTCGGCTGGCTGCGCTGCTGCAGCGCTGCACAGAGCTGATCCCTGAGGCTCTGCCTGCTGGGGCCACCCGAGCCAGCAGGACTGTTTTGTTTCTTTAAAATTGTTTTTTTCTTTCTTTTTGTTTGTCTTTAGCGTATAAATATAGGATGTGTTGCTATAGACAGACTCCCAGGATCTTTCTTTGGCTGCCCAGGCTCTGCAGGGCCGAGGGCAAGAGGGAGAAAAGGGTTCCTGGGCTCAGGCACCTGCCAAGGCATGCAGGGTTGCAGGGAAAATGGCCAGAAGCCCCTTGGCCTTTGGTGGCTCTGCTGAAGCCTTTGTGCTGCCCACAGAGCAGATGGGCAGGGGCTGGAGCTGTGGGGATCTCTGTGAGAGCAGTGCCTGGAGATGGCCACAAGCCCTGTCCCAGGCAGGAAGCGCCATCCGTGTCCTCCTGCCCGTGTGTTGCTGGCTGGATTGCTGAGGGCTCCCAGGTGCCTCTTGGTGGGGCTCCTCTGGAGTTCCTGTGGGGCTGCGGCGCTGCTGCCGGGCAGGTTGGCCGGGCTGGGGAGACCCTGAGGGGACGGGACCACGAAGGGATGAGGGGCTGCGGAAGCCTTGACAGGATGAGGCAGTGGGAAGGCACGGGGGGAACGTGTGAGGGAGTGGGTAACATTGGCTTGGGGAGGAAAGTGGGTTGGAGCCAAAGAGACCACTCACCCCAATGTTCATGTGGCAAAAAGAGCACGTTTATTCTCTAGCCCTTCCTTCTAAAGGGCCTTTGAAAACCCAGTCTGGATGATTTCACTGCTCTGATCTCTGTGCCCCTTCAGATTCTGGCCTGGGCAATGCCTGCAGCCTTGGGAGAGATGTGATGGGCCCGGCCGCTGTCAGTCAAAGCAGGGCTGGTACATTCACCCCGTACAAGCCAGCCTGCACGGTGACACACGGCAACAGAGTGCGAGGCACAGCTCCGGGAGCTCCCCGTGAACCTCAGCTCTGGGACCACTGTCTGCCCCAAGCTTCAGGGGCTGCAGTGGGAGCCCGGCTGGGCTCTGCCCTGGGGCCATCCTGCAGGGACAGCTGCAAACAGGGAGCATTCCCTGCCACAAAGAGCCAAGGCAGGGCTGCAGGGCAGCTGCTCCAGCCCCGACTGCACTGCTGAGTGCTGTGCTCTGGGGCTGGGCCTCCCCACACAGGGGACTGCACTGGTGTGCCAGAGGAGACACAGAAGCTGCAGCTTCATCTGAAACTGGTGCATGGGCTGGGAAGATTGGGGAGGCTCAAGGGGATTCACAGAGCTCATCCTGCTGCAAGGATGAGGAAAAGGGAGCGGGAACTCAGCAGTGAGGAGAGCTGGGGGCTGGAGAGCAGCTCTGAATGACACTAAAATCCCACCAGACCTCTGAGACATTGCTGCTCCTCAGCCAGTGACAGGATGAGTCCCTAAGCCTGGGGCTCGGCCTTCCTCATGGCGAGGGGCACCAAGGAAGGCAACAGTGTGATGGAGACTGGAATGGGCTGGGAGCTCACTGGGGGAAAATAGGGAGCAGCTGGGGAGTAAAAGGCAGGTGGGGGAGAGAACTGGTCAGAGAAGGGCTGAGGTACAGCTTGAGCAAGCTGCAAAATGTCATTTGGGGTCATCCTAGATTGATTTAATTTCAGAAGTTATTGAACAAGTTTATTTTTTGGGTGGTGCCATGTTTTCCCTTGGAGGTGTACACTCTGCAAACTTGAGCTGTGTTGCTGAAATGCTCAAGCCAGTCTGTGCTGCAGGGCACCCCATTTCTCCTTTGGCTGATTGCGGCCCGGTGCTGAGCTCCAGCAGGGCCCTGGCAGAGCCCAGAGCAGCCTCAGCACCTGCAGAGCCCGGCTGCAAGGAGAGAAACCAGAAAGCCCTGTCAGCTGAAGGCTCCTGTCCCCTTGTCCCAGCCACCTGCGGTGCCCAGGCCATGCTGGCCGTGCCAGAGCTGTGCCCAGAGCTGCCCATCACTGCTGCCTTTGGGAGCAGAGCAGGAGGGCAGGACATGTGCCTAGCCTGCAGCCAGCCACGGCACCTCCAGCCCTCAGCAGCTGCCCAGAGCAGGACGCTCCTGTGCTCGCTGCCATCTCCTCAGAACTCTGATCCCACCATCCCCAGCAGACAGGACCCACCTCACACCATCCCACGCTGGAAGAAAAGCTGCTCCCAAACGATGCCCTCAGCCTTCTCCAAGGGCACGGCCCATCCACGCCGCAGCTGCTCCTAAGCACGTCCTGATCCAGACTGGGCCCCATCTGGAATGCTTCCTCGAGAAAAAGAAACGTCAAATTATTGAAAATAGGTTACAGTCAAAAAGGGGAACAAGAAAAAAGGTCAAAGATCTTATCTCTGTCAGGGCCTTAAAGAAGGCCCAAACCCTGCATGCCAGGGAAAAACCCACCATGGTTGGGGAATCCCAGGCTTTCTCCCTTCCCCTGCACTGCCCCCATGGTGATCCTAAAGCAAACAAGGGCAGTGGAGCAGCCCAAGCCCTCCCTTGCCTGCAAAGCAAAGCAGCCCCTGCACAGGGTCTGGAGTCCCACCTCTGCTCCCACCATGGGGGTTTGTTTGTGTCGGGCTGGCTGCCCCAGCCCAGCCCCAGCCCGGGGCACGGTGGGTGCTGGGGGCTGTTGGCAGGGCCAGGAGCCCACTCCCATTTCGTACCCACCCCAGCCCATGCCCCCAGCCCTGCCAAAAGCAGCCTGCAGCTGACTGAAGGATCAGCTGCATCCGCCCCAGCAAAGGGAGAACCTTTGGTTCCCAGCCAGGCTGCGCAATGCCCAAATCTTTGGAGCATCCCCCTGCGTGTGGACTGATCTGCAAATTCCCTGTGGAACCTGGCTTTGAATGAGATGTCAGAATCAAAGTCCACCATCTTCAGCCTGCCGGAGACCAGGTGGAGCAAGAGGTTGTCATCCTTGGCGTTGTCCTCACTGTCCCCAGCAGCAGCAGCCCCACCTGGGACAGCTTCTCCAGGGGCTCCTTCTCCTTCCCTGGGCCAGACCTGGCTGTCAGGGCTCTGCCCAGGGCCCCAGCCATCCATGAACCATGGCAAGCAAAACCAGGGGGATGGTGGCCCCCAGTGCTTGCCACACCATGTCTCCAGCTCAGCTCCAAGCCAAGAGCTGTGTCTTCCCTTCTGCTGTGCCCCTGCTCAGAGCTACAGGCAGGACAAAACCTGTCTGGTTGTCTTTGCCACTGAGTGCCAAGAGATGTGTGGAGCTGTTACCTGCCAGGCCCCTGGATCCAACTGTGCACATGGATCTCTCCCATCTTCTAGGGCAGAGGAACACCCTGCACCCAAGGATCATGGAAAAGCTCTTCTAAGGATGGCCTGTTCAAGGACTGCATGGACAAACCCCTCTTAATGACATCCTGGCACTCTGGTGAGAGAAACCAGCAATCACCAGTCAGTTGGAGAAGTTGCCCCCCTGCTCCCAGGCCATGCTGGGTGTGCCCAGAGCTGGGCCTAAACTTCCCCATCAATTCCATGTTTTGGAGGACAGCAGGAGAGCAGGACATGTGTCACCTCCTCAGCAGCTGCCAGAGTGAGATGTTCACGAGGTGCTGCTGTCTCCCAGCCCTGGCTTTGCCCCTGTGCCCAGCAATGAGACTCCACCTTGAGAGAGCCGTCCTGCGAACAAGATCTGCCCCAGATATCTCCTGGCCCCTCCTGAATGGGAGCTTCCCCATGACCAGGTGGTGCAGCAGGAGGCCCAGGGACCAGATCGTCGCTGCCTCGCCATGGTAGTGTTGGTGGTGGATCCCCTCTGGTGGGCTGTAGGACAGGGTTCCTGTGGAACACAGACACAGTTCATCAGGGGGATGCTGCTGCTCCCAGAGCCTGGCCCCAGCACCCCTGGGCATGCAGGGGCTGCCCCAGTGGCACACAGTGTGACCGCTGCCCTCTCGCAAGCACCTGGGACTTGTGTACAGACTCAGGGTTGGAAAAGAAGCCACTGGTGCTGGAAGAGGCAGCAGAAACCCTGGGAAGACACAACCATGACACACAAAAGAAAAACTCACCCAGTAGTGGAGAAAACCCCCTCTCCTCCTGCTTGCATGGCCCCACAAAATGTTAATAAGCCAAGGCAAACAAGGGGAGCACAGCAGTCCAAGCCCTTCCTCACCTGCACACCAAACCGTCTGGGGCACGGGGTCAGACCCCCCTCTCTGCTACCCCCATGGGGGTTTTTGTAGGGCTGGCTGCCCCAGCTCTAGCCCCAGCCCAAGGCACAGTGGGTGCTGAAGGCTGTCAGCAGGGATGGGAGTTGGCCCCCTCACACCCCACTCAAATCAGCCTGGCTCCATCATTAATCCCATCCCGGCTACAATAGGGGAAGCCCCAGTGCTGCACCTCAGCTGGGCCATGAGATGCCCAGGAGCATTCCCTGGCAGGGCTCACCTGCAAACTGGGTGTAGGCTGTGTCTTGGAGGAAAGTGCCACAGCCAAAGTCGATCAGTGTCAGCTGCCCGGTGGCCAGGTCGAGCAGGATGTTCCCTGGTTTGATGTCCCTGTGCAGGACCCCGCAGCTGGGGCAGCGCCGCACCGCCTCCAGCACCTGGAGGAGCAGCCCCCGCGCCTCCTCCTCCGGCAGGAACCCCGACAGGTCCTGGCACCGCTCCGGATGCTCCAGCACCAGCACAAAGCTGTCGGGGAGCTGAAGCCACTGCAGGAGCTGAATGACACCAGCACAGCCAGAGGAGACCTTGTCCAGCAGCACGATCTCCAGGGCTGCGCTGGTGCCGTGGGGCTGCGGGAGGAGCACGATGCCGTCAGTGGGGCTGATGCCGTGCCGGGGGTCGGGAACCCCTCGGCCAGCCCGGGATGCTCTGCGCCCTGCGCTGGCCCCACGCCCGCTCTCCCTCCAGGCGTCCTGGCAGCTCCCACCCTGCCGGGCCCCGGCTCATCCCCGCCCGGCACGGCCCGGCTTCTGCCGCTGGCCCGGCTCATCACCAGCTCGCCCCGGCGCCGGACGCGGTTCCCTGGCACCCTTTTGATGGCCAGCTGCGAGCCGAGGGCAGCAGCGGGCTGAGGTCGCCGCCTGCCCCGCACAGCCCCATCCTTCTCCTCCTTCTCCTTCTCTCCCTCCTCCTCCTCCTCCTTCCCCTCCTCCGCGCCCGCCGCCGGCCCCGCCGCTCCCCGGGCGCCGTCCGAGAGCCGCGTGGCCGCGCAGCCGCCGCCGCAGCCGCCGCTGCCCAGCAGCGAACCCCGCCGGGGCCGCTCCTGCCGGGCCTCCTGCGCCTTCCCTGCGGGCGGGACGCGGCTGTCAGCGCTCGGCCCGGGCCAGGAGCGGCCCCGAGCGCCGCCCGAGCGCCCCGGGCCGGCCATGCCCCGGCGTTCGCTCCCGGCATCCCAGATTCGCCAGGAAATGGGAACCCTGAGCTTGTGGAAGTGCCTGAAGGATGCCCTGTATCTCTGCAGGGACACTCGGGCTGAGACAGGAGCCGGAGCCCTCTCTGGGGAAGCCTCCTCCGAGCTGGAATTTGTGCCGTGCTGGGAGAGGAGGAGGAGGGGAGAAGGCTGGCGCTGTGTGGCAGGAGCAGGAGGTTTGGGCCGCAGGACATTCCGTCTGCGCCGCTGCCCCGCAATGGGCAGGAACGCTGTGGGGAAGACTGGGGGACACTGGAGCGGGATATGGATGGAACTGGGGGGAACTGGGAGGGCCTGGGAATGAACTCAGGTGTATTGGGAGGGACTGGGCTGTGCTGGGAGGGACTGGAGAGACACTGGGGCTGTACTGGGCTGTACTGGGGATGAACTGGGCTATGCTGGGAGGGACTGGAGGGGCACTGGGGCTGTACTGGGCTGTACTGGGGATGAACTGGGCTGGGCTGGGAAGGACTGGAGGGGCATGGCTGATGTACTGGGCTGTTCTGGGGATGAACTGGGCTGCACTGGGAGGGACTGGAGGGGCACTGGGGCTGTACAGGGCTGTACCGGGGATGAACTGGGCTGTGCTGGGAGGGACTGGAGGGGTTGAATGCGCTGTTCCCGCCCCCACTGCCTCCCATTGGCCGATGCTCCCGCCTATCACAATTCCAACCAATCGGTGCCAGGGATCATGGCTTTGGGGGCGGGGCCTGGTGTTTGCGCCGTCTTTTCTTTTGCCTACAACTCCCGTCATGCTCTGCGGCCCCATAGAGCCCCATTAAAGCCGGGACTACAACACCCGTCATGCCCCGCGCTCCACAGAACCCCGGTACCGCCCCCATCTTTCTCATCAGTGTCCCCCAGACCCTCTGGGACCCCCAAGTGCCCCTCAGCGCCCATTCGGGACCTCCAAATTTTACTGGCAAAGTACAAAAGAACAAGAAACTTTGGAAAAGTGTTTAATACAAATCCAATCCAACTTAAATCACTTGTCACAGCAGTAACTTCATTCCCTCAGCCCATTTAGCCTGGAAATCCCTAAACACTGAAGTTGATCAGGTACCCAAAACTGTTCCATATAAAGAGCATTAGAAGGAGAGGAAAGAGAGAGAGAGACAGGAAGACAGAAGCTCCACAGAAAGACACACATGTGGTTCCGAGCTCCCGGGGCTCCAGTGTGGGTGAGACACAAACCCCAGGAGAAGGCAGAGTCCATACCAGGGGCTGACCTTGTGCTCCTTGGTTTTAAGCCCCTGGGCCTTCGTGGGCCTCCCCCCAGCTGGGACATCTGATATCTCAGGTGTTCAGAGCTGGGTCAGCGCTGTCCCAGCAGAGTGACTGATTGACAGCTCAGCCCAAGGTGTCTGGGGACATTGATCTCATCCAGCCTCTGACAGCGACCATGGTGACACTGGGGAACCTCATGGAGCCTCATGGAGCCATGGGTCAGTTGTGACAAGGCAGGTCCAAGGACACCCTGGTGACACTGGGGAACCTCATGGAGCCATGGGTCAGTTGTGACAAGGCAGGTCCAAGGACACCCTGGTGACACCAGGGAGCCTCATGGAGCCATGGATCAGTTGTGACACTGTGGGGACCTCGTGGAATCAGAGGAGACCATTGTGAAACTCCCATGGATCCAAGGGCCCAGGGTGACACTGTGCAGCCCAGAGTGTCCCGGAGGAGTCATTGTGACACTGTGGGTCCCCATGGAACCAAGGGAACATGGGACAGGCTGATGCCTTAAGTTTTAGCTTCCATATTTTCCCAATTCTGTCCTGTATCTGTAACTCTGAACTTCATGCAGAGTGACAGCAAGTTCTCCTCATGGTGTAGTCAGACAAAACAATCCTTTTCCAGCCTGAGAACCAAGGACACCGCTGCAGCTTCAGGCCCAAAAAGTGAAAACAACAGCGAATTGAGGAGATCAGACTGCGAGGGTGGGGCTGCATAACCTGAAGGTGTAATTGGACAATTAACCCCAATATGGAAATGAACCAAATCTTACAAAAGTGTGAAAATGCGTGACCTGGCGTCCATCCTGGGTGTACCCTCAGCCAGGCCCTTGTACTGCCCAAGTGAATCCTTTGAAGGCCTTTTTAATAAATCCCCACTTTACTCCTGTAACACTGTCCAGCCTCTGCTCTAGGTGGCCTCTCAAGGCATCAAGGCCTGGCTGGCTGGGCCACCTGGGGGCCACCTGACAGGTCCAGCTGACCTTGGCATGTCCAGGGCTGCTGCTCATCTGCCCCTGGAGCACTGGGGCTCGGTGCTCTCCTTCCTGTGGAAAGAACTGTCCTTCTCCTCCAGGTGCCCATGGCCAACATTTGGATTCCTCTTCTTAGTTTGCTTCTATGCAAAGATTGTTCCCAGATGAAATCTGCCAGGACAGACAGACCTGGCTGGCTTGGCCACCCAGGGGCCACCTCTCATCTTCCTGTGAAACACTGGGACCCTGTGCTTTTCTTTCTTATGGGAAAAAAACACCTTTCACATCCAGGCACCCATGGCCAAAGTTGGGAATCTGCCTCCAGGATTCCCTATATCCAAGGATTTCTCCCAGGTGAAAGCTTCCAGAAGAGACAAGTCTGGCTGGCCTTGGTCTCCAAAGAGATGATCCTTATCTGCCTTTGAAACACTGGGGCTTTGTGCTTTCCTTTCTGATGAAAAGAACTCTTCTTCCTGCCCAGGTGCCCATGGCCAAACCTGAGATTCCACCTTCAAAATTCTGAATATCCAAGGATTTCCCCCAGATGAAAGGTGCCAGGAGAGACAGGTCTGGCTCTCTTGGCCTATGGTGACCACCTCTCATCTCCTTCCAAAACACCTGGGCTCCACGCTTCTCTTTCCTATGGGAAAAACCATCCATCTCCACCAGATGCCCATGGCCAAAGTTTGGAATCCTCCTCCAGAATTCCCTAGGTCCAAGGATTTCTCAGTGACAAAAGCTGCCAGGACAAACAGGGCTGGCTGGCTCGGCCTCCCAGGAGCCTTCTCTCTCTGCTTCTGGCCCTGCAACACGGGGGCTCTGGGCTTTCCTTCCTATGGAAAAGAACCGTCCTTCTTAACAATGCAGAAATGGCTGAAACTGGGGTTCTACCTCCCAAATTCCCTATATCCAAGGGTTGCTTTCAGACAAAAAAATACCAGAACAGAGAGGTCTGGCTGCTCTTGGCCTCTGATGGTCACCTTTCATCTGCCCCTGAAACACCGGTGTTCTGTGCTTGTCTTCCTATGGAAAAGAAGCGTCCTTCTCCTCCAGGCAGCCAGGTCTGAAACTGGGATTCCACCTCTAAAATTCCCTAAATCCAAGGACAAAATCTGCCAGCACCATCTGATCTGGCTGCCCTTGGCCTCTGGTGGCTGTGGCTCATCTGCCCCTGGAACGCTGGGGCTGGGTTGTTCCCTTCCTGTGGAGACCATGGTGGCACAGTGAGGACCTGGTGGAACCATGGAGTCCATTGGGACACTTTGGGGCCATGGTGACACCGCGGGGCTCCATGGAACCCAGAGACCACCATGACTCTGTGGGGCCTTGTGGAACCGTGGAGACCATTCCGACCCTTCAGGGCCTGGTGTCACCAAGGGGGATTGTGACACCTCAGGGCCTCCTGGAAGCAGGGGACCATTGGGACACTGTGGGGCTCCATGGAATGAGGGGAACAGGGAACAGGTCTGGCTGGCTTGGCCTCCCAGGGGCCACCTGACAGGTCTGGCTGATCTTGGAATGTCAAGGGCTGCTTCTCATTTGCCCATGAACCACTGGGGCACCATGCTTTCCTTTTTATGGAAAAGAACTGTCCCTCTTTTCAGACATCCATGGACAAAATTGGTACTTCCCCTCAAAAAATTCCTGTATGCAAGGGTATCTGCCAGAAAAAAACCTGCCAGCTCTGGCTGGCCTTGGCCTCTGGTGGTGGCATCTCAGTTGCCTCAGAAGCACTGGGGCTCTGTGCCTTCCTTCCTGCAGAAAAGAACTGACCCTCTTGTCCAGGGGCCATGGCAGGAACTGGAATGTGGCCACCAAAATTCCATCTATCCTAGGATTGCTCCCAGACAAAAGCTGCCAGGACAGACAGTTCTGCCTGGCCTTGGCCTCTGGTGATATGAGCAGAATGTTTTCCTTTGCAAACACCTTGGACAGGGCCCAGAGATCTCCTGAGCTGGGTTTTGCAGGCCTCAAGAACATGACCCATGCATGGAGGCTGATGTGCCTGGGCTCAGCTGTGAAGAGACTGAGGACAGATCAGGAGTGGCCTGGAAGGGCTTGAAGGGTGGATTTAGAAATGGTGGAGCTTTGCTCCATAGTGGGAATCAGGCAGGGAGAGAAATTATGCCCCAAATGCAGCTGGGGAAGTCCAGACTGGACACATGAGGAGAGGAATTTCCCTCCCAGGGCAGGGCTGTGGTGCAACATGTCCCCAGCAGGAGCCTGGAGCAGCCCAAGGCTTTGTGTGGCCAGGCAGGGGCAGCAGGATGCGTCCTGGGGGTCTCAGTCGTGGAGACCCCAACGAGGACGCGGTGGTAATAATAATAAGGCTTGCACCACGGCAGGTTGACTCTCAGGCTCTGCTTTATTCACTGAGGGTGGGTGTCAGGGAGGATCCGTGACCCGACCACACAGCAAGGGAGCAGGCTCCAAGAGAGCCCCGAACAGGGGGCGGGGTAGAGCTTATATCAGGTAGCAGGTAGGAGGGACAGGGTACAAAGGGTCCAATAGGAATAGGGCTAGGAGGAGGAGTTGGGATGAGATAATAGGGGTACAACAAATGGGAACAAGGGAAGAGGGTGGTAACTGGGGAAGAACCAATTACAAACAAAGAACTTAAGAACATTCCAGAACTGAGGGCAAGTGATTGACATAAAGGTGGGCATAACTGAAGGTTACATAACAAGAGGGGAGTGGTAGGTTTGATGGGCAGCTCGGAGGCGGGGATCTACACAACAGCCTCCTCCCAAGGCATATTCGGGGGGGCTTTCCCCAAGTCCCCTACCACATCTCCCCCTTCTTTATTAATTAAATAAACATTCCCTAAAGTCTTAATTAACATCCTCTTAAAAATCGCTAGGGCAATTAAAATAATAAGAACAATAACTAAAATCCATAAAAGTCCTCTGAGGATCGAGGCTGCCCATCCCGGGACGCCCCACTGGGACAGTAACTTGGTGGCAGGGTCCACAGCCGAAGTCTCAGTTTGTAAGTGTTGAACTTGTGTCTGGATACGCTGGATGCTGGCTTGGATGGATTTGCTTCTCGATGTTAAATTGAAGCAGCACAGTCCTTCAAAGTCCTCGCAGCTGTGGCCATGGGCTAGCAGCAGGAAATCTATCGCCGCCCGATTTTGGAGGGTGGCCTGCCTGGTGGTCTGTTCGTCCGCCAAGAGATCGGAGAGGGCGGCGGACGATGCGTTGGCATGCTTTGCTATCCAGCACTCCAGGTGAGAAAGCTCACCGAGGGCTTTAGCAACCGCATACCATGGGAGAAAGATGGAAGCGGCAACCCTCTTTGTTTTTCCCCAATTATAAATTTTGTCATCGCAATTTTGGTCGAATTGGTCATAGGATCTTTTTTGCCTGGCCAATTGTCTCTCTTTCTTCCAATCCATAATTTGGGTCTTGTTTGGAGTGAGGGTAGTAAGCTTGCCAAGGCTACATGGTCCTCCCTGGAGCCGAGATGGGATGCCTGACCATACTCTATCCCCACAGACAAGAAACATCCCCCGGGGCAACGACTTGGGACGAATGGAGGAGACCGAAATAATTGGACTTGTATAGTTACACCAGTTGGCCGAATTATATTTTTTGTTCAATGGTGTAACGTCTTTCCTGTAGGTGTTTTTGGCCAAGTCAATCCCATGCCAATTCTGACTTGGCCTCTTAAAATAAAACTTTACACAATAGGTGGCAGGGGAGGACCCCAACAGATCCAATTCTTGGGGCTCCTCTTTCGAATTTGGTAGTATTTTCGTCCATGCATCCCAAGTGTCGACCGGGTTAGGTCTCCTGCCCATGGTTCGGAGCAGGTCGGAGTTGGAAACTGGCCAATCGTCGGCTACCAGAGGGACCCCCACCAGGCATGTGGACAACGGGTTGTCCACATTGCCCATGGCCAGGCAAAAGTTCTCTTGCTGGAGGGATTTTGCCAGCGTTACCCAGACGTTCTCCTTCGGCTGTGGCACAATCCAGCCGTCCGCCGCCTGCAGCCACATGATGGTAAGGAGCGTGAGGCTTGCGGCCAGCCGGATATGTCGGGGCATCCACTCTCGTAGGTCGTTGGTGGGTGTCTTTTGGGCAGCCATCTCTAGTGAACTAAAGTGCAAAGAGAAAAAAGATTCAGGAAAAGTATGGTCTTCTTCCCCAACTCCCCTAACTCCCCCTTTTTATCTTTAAGTAAAAATTGACATTTAAGTGGGATGGGAGCGACGGGTAAGGTAAGTGGGTAAGGGGAAGGGAACAGGAGGGGATGGGGTTTGTGGGCTGTCATTGATCGGTGGGGGAAGGTAACGTCTGGTGAGTAGTGTCCTGAATACAATGTTGGGTGTCCGTTGAGATGTCTTCCTTTTCCTTCGGCGCCAAGCGACTGCTGAATCCGGTGACGAAGAGGCAGGCGTTGTTGGAGGTCTTGTGGGAGGATCGACGGTGGTGTTATCTTCCAGAAAGGGCTTGATGTATTTCCCTGGGACCCATTTCGGACCTTGGCCTGTTGAAACACAAGCGTACCCTCTCCCCCAAGTGATGAGTGGGTACGGTCTGCTGATCTGCTTTGTTTCGGGGTCCCGGATGAGCACTGGAGGCCGCTCTTTTAAGTGTGCCCGCGTATTGTTAAAAAAGTGCCTGAGCACGGGAGGGTCTGGCTCTTTCTCAGAGCAATTGAGAAAATTCAATACGTAAAGTGCCTTGCAGACCCTTTCCACGGGGGTCATCACCAGAGCGGCATCATGTTGCTGCTCTATGAGTTTTTTCAGTTCTTTGTGGGACCTCTCCACAATTGCCTGTCCTGTTGGATTATGAGGGATGCCGGTGGTGTGGGCAATCCCCCATTGCTGTAAAAATTGGATGAACCGAGCTGATGTAAAGCCTGGTCCATTGTCTGTCTTGATGGCCTTGGGCACCCCGAGGGTGGAAAAGGCCATGAAGAGGTGTTTAATAACATCTCTAGTTTTTTCTCCAGTGTGGAGAGAGGCGAAGATGGCGCCTGAAAAAGTGTCAACGGACACATGCATGTATTTAAGTCGTCCAAAAGGCTGGTAGTGGGTGACATCCGTCTGCCACAGCTCCAATGCTCCCAGGCCTCGGGGGTTGACCCCAGTAGGTAACGGTGGTAAAGCGAAGGTCTGGCAGCTTGGGCATGTGGCGACGATGGATTTTGCTTGAGACAAAGATAGTTTGAATTGGCGAGTGAGCGCGGGCGCATTTTGGTGAAAAAATGCGTGGCTCAGCCTCGCTTGTGCAAAAGTGTCTGGCAGGTTCGTGGAAAGTGCCGGTGCATTGAAGTGTGCAGGCATCGCAAGTTGGTCCGCTCTCCGGTTGCCCTCGGCAACGGGGCCAGGCAGGTCTGTGTGAGCTCGGACATGCATTATGTGGAACAGTTGCTCCCGGTGGGAGATAAGCCAAATAAGATCCGAGAGCAGCTGAAATAATTTCTCGTTTTTGACTTCTTTGAGCAAGGCATGTTCAGCCCGCTCTGTTATCCCGGCGACATAAGCCGAATCTGTTACCAAATTAAATGGTTGTTGAAATTTTTTGAATGCTCTCACGACCGCAGCAAGTTCTGCGATCTGGGGGGAACCCTCAACTATCTGGATGTCAGACTCCCACTTCTGACTATCCGGGTCCTTCCAAGTGATCACTGACTTGTGGGATCTTCCCGACCCGTCAGTGAACACCGTGAGAGCACCTTTAATTGGTGTTTTACTTTTGAATGATTTTGGGGCCAGATATATAGTGTCCCTAAACAACTTATGTTTAGGGTAATGAATCGAAATTTGGCCAGGATAGCTGTCAATTGAAATTTGCAAATTTTCATTTGTTTGAAGTAAAGATTCCAATTGTTCCAAATTTAATGGTAAATAAATGCACGCCGGGTCACACCCTGCGAGGGTCCGGAGACGATGCCGTGCCTTAATGATGAGTTTTGCCATTAGCTCTGCGGGAGTAGAGATCGTTTTGGAGGGCTGGTGCGGAAGGAACAACCACTCGATGATAAGGAGTGGGTCCTTCCGCCCCGCGTCCCACTGGAACAGCAACCCATGGAAGTTGGGACACTTACCCAGGATGGCAAGGTCCAGGGGAAGCGACCGATCGACTCGATGAGCCTGGCGGGACCTGATGGCATCCGCGACTCTCTCCAGGGCTCCTTTGGCGGCAGGTGTCAGCTCGCGCGGAGAAGCCAGGTCGCCGTCTCCTCGCAGGAGGTCGAAGAGGGGCGCCAGCTCCTCCGTGGTGAGTCCCAGGAGAGGTCGGATCCAGGTGATGGTGCCGCAGATCTGTTGCAGGTCCCGCAGTGTCTTTGGCTGGTCCTTGATGGTGACGGACTGGGGTACGATGGTCCTTCCCGTGATCACGAATCCGAGGTACTTCCATGGGGCCGTCAGCTGAATTTTCTCCTCTGCGATCTCGAATCCCGCAGATCTAATGGCTTTCATAGTCTTTGATAAAACAGCTTTTAAATATGAAGATGTCTCCGCACAGACGAGCACGTCATCCATGTAGTGAAGGATGACGGCCTCTGGGAACAGTTTTCGAACAGGGGATAGGACCTGCGCCACAAACGTCTGGCACAACACCGGAGAGTTTTTCATTCCCTGGGGCAAAGTGGTCCATTGGTAGCGTTTGTAGGGCTCCGCCCGATTGATGGAGGGGACGGAGAAGGCGAACCTGGGAGCATCCCTGGGATACAGTGGGATGTTAAAAAAGCAGTCCTTGATATCAATGACTGCGAGCTGCCAGTCCCGGGGAAGCATGGAAGGGGAGGGAAGGCCAGGTTGGAGTGGGCCCATATCCTCAATGACATCGTTGACCCTGCGTAGGTCTTGGAGCAGGCGCCACCTGTCTTTGCCGGGTTTTTTAATCACAAAGACAGGTGTGTTCCAGGGACTGGTGGAGGGTATTAAATGTCCCTGGCGCACCTGCTCTTCCACCAGGTTATTGAGCGCAATCAATTTTTCCTCCGGAAGGGGCCACTGGTCCACCCACACCGGGTCATCTGTTTTCCAATTCAACGGTGGGGAGGTGCGCTCCGCAGTGGCCCACACTAAAAATCCCACGCAGGGCAAGGAATGTCAAGGCGGGCACCCCACTGGGACAAAACATCCCTTCCCAACAACATGATGTTCGATGAGACAACAAAGGGTCTCACCGTGGCTATCTGTCCCTCCGGGCCCTCCACGCTTACCAAATGTCGACTTCGCAAGGAATTGACAGCTCCTCCCACTCCAGAGATTGTGCCGCAAGGGGACACCAACTCCCAGTCGCGGGGCCACTTTGCCTTGGGAACTATGGTGACATCAGCTCCGGTGTCGGCCATCAGCTTGAGCGAGATGGACTTCCCCTGTTGAGAAATGACCGTGTCTATCAAAGGTCTCTCACGACACACGTTTGTAGTGAGGAAGACATATTTGTCCCCCCCACTATTGTCCTGATCAAGGTCCTCGGCTGCACTGTCCAGAATGTACATGAGGGCGAGAGGAGCTCCCTTGTCGAGTGTGTACGGTGGGCTACGACACACGACGGAGACCGTCACCTCGAACCCCGGTGGAAAGCATACCACCTCCGGATAGATGTCGAGTTCCAGAGGTGTGTGCCTGCTGTCGCCCACTATAAGGACCGTGGTGTCATGGCCGGAGTAAGGGGGCTCCAGGAACCCCGCGGAGACGCGAACCAGGTCCTCATCTCTGAAAGTGACGTTGGCAGAGCTAAAGAGGACCCGGCGGCGGCCAGCATTTAAGTTGTTTGTCCTTCGGAAGAGGCGGAGTCCATCCTCTGGGCTCCGCCAATCCGTCGAAACTGGCCGCTGGGCCACTGGTCCTCCCGGATGGTAGGGAGGCCAGGGCGCTGTGAGGGGCCACTTGGTATCCTCGCGCGGCCCCTCCTCGCGCTCCGCGACCCGTTTCCCGCCGGTGGATAGGGCTGGGTCGGGGGGTTCCTGGGAGGTGGTCTTGGGGAAGGCGCATGCTGATAGTAAAAGCGGTCGGGGGGCCAGTGGGGACAGTTAGCTTGAATGTGCCCCATCTGACCGCACCCGAAACACCGCATGGTGTTCATGGTGAGCATCGCCTCCCCCACTCCCTTACTCACGGCCAGGGCGACAGTTGTCTCGGTCGATGTTGCCTTGGCACATGCTTCCACCATTTGAGCGATGGTCGGCTCGGGGTCCTGGGGTAGCGTGCGAAGAATCTTCTTCGTCTCCTCGGCCGCGTTGGTGAAGGCCATTTTTCTGAGGAGCTCCTCTCGCGCAGCCGGGTTGTCAATCTGGCGGTCAATCGCCTCCCGCAGCCGGTCGACGAATTTGATGAATGTCTCGTCCGGTTTTTGCAAGACATTGGAAAAACTTTGGAGGGGTTTCCCCCCATCTGGTATCTTTTGGAGAGCGATCCGAGCGGCCTCTTTGATGTCATTGAGGAGGTCCAGCGGCAGCAAAATCTGGTCCTCAGGCCGGCTCAGATCGCCCTCTCCCGCCAATGCCTCAAGTCCTTCCTCTCCCTCTCCTAACGTGGCTGCCAAATTATATTTTTTGAGGAGAGGCTTTAGCAGTTTTTTCCATTGGACCTCCCATAGCAACAGTTCGGTGGGTGTAAATAGTGATTTTGCTATGTATCGGAGGTCATGGGGTACTAGCGTATGTCCGGAAAATGTTAAGTCCAGCACGTTCTTAAAGAAAGGCGAATTCCTCCCATAGTCTTTTGCTGCCTTACGCAGCTCTTTCACTTCCACATAAGGCAGCTGTTCCCACCTTGGCCTTCCCCCTCTACCCCGTGTCACAGGTGCCGCGAAGAGTTCTAGGTCTCTTGCGAACTCTACGTCCCCCTCCTCGATCGCCTTTTCCCTTATCAAGGCCCAGCCCTTCCCCGGCCGATGTGCGGGCCGGGGGCTGTCGCTGTCCTCATCCTCTGAGGAGGATGAGGCAGGACGGGCTAGGGCCCTGAGCCTCTCTCTGACCGAGGGGCTCCGGTGATGAGAAGCCCGGCAGGCCAAGATGGCCTGCTTCCGGTCAGGCCGACTTCCGGTTCCGGTAGCGTGGGAACCGGAAGTGGCTGGAGAGGGGGAGGCGTGTCCGGGCCCACCCACCGAGGCGTGGCCCTCCCCCCCGGGGGTCCCACCCACTGGGGCGTGGTCATTGGGTGGGCAGGTCCCCCCCACCGGGGGTGCGGTCTCAGGGGCCAGAGGGGTGGATCCCGACGCCGGGGCGATCGACGCTGGAGGAGGAGGGGGAGGGCTCGACGCAGGGGCGGCACTCGACGAACGAGGTGGTGGAGGTGGGGGTGGCCGGGTGATGGCGGGAACGAGGTCTTTCGGGAGGCCATTTTCTGTCACGTCCAGGGGCGGCTCGGCCATGCGGCCGGCGCCATTTTGTTCATCTTGTCCCTTATGGGGACAAGATTTTTCTAATGAACAAAGGGGGTTTGAACCGGGAGAACTGGGGAGCGGGACACGGGATTCGGAATGGCCCATACTGGGATGGCCAGTCCCAGCATGAGAGAGGGACAGGGTGGATTGGGGAACAGCAGGGAGTCGGCAGCAGCCCTGTGCCTCGGTGCGGCAGGGTCTGTCGCCCAATCCACCCTTAGGGGAAGCGGGAGTAGGAACGGGGGAATCGGAAAGAGGGGTAGGAGAACTGGGGCCCAAACATTCCCGTTTTTTACTAAATAAAGTAAAAATAGAATGAAAAAGAGGAAAAAAATGTCCCACCCGAAAGTTCCCCTTCACTTGCAAATCATACAACAACCTCCCAACTTTTCCCCAGAACTGAACGGAATTAAAATCCTCCCTGCGCGTGTCAGGGAGGTGATCGAAAATAAAGTTAACAAAAGATTTTAACTGACCCTTCTTAAAAGAAACATTCCCCAAAACAAGGGAAGCCTTAACTTGGGCATAAAAATCCTGCCGAATTGGGGAGAGACGGTTTCCCATTTCCCCAACTAATAAAAGCCCCAGGAAGCTAACGAGAAAGTAAAAGAAAAGAGGCTGGGTCGGTGCCCACAGAGGGGGGGCAAAATACTCACTCAACCAGGGACCTCAGCCGAAAAGAAAGGTGCCTCGCTGGGGTGGTGCAGGCGCTGCGGATCTCAGCGGCTTGGGCGCTCCCCCGGAGCGGCGATTTCCAAGTCGATGAGGTGTCCGCAGCCCACAGGACGAGCGCTCTCCTAGAACGGAGGTCGAACGCCAGTGGACCAGCTTCCGAACGGCGCTTTGAATCCGACGACGAGCGGGTCACGGATCCGGTCTCGTCGTGGAGACGCTCCCGTTTGACACCCAGGTGGCGTCAACGTGTTCGGGCGCCAGTTGCGTCCTGGGGGTCTCAGTCGTGGAGACCCCAACGAGGACGCGGTGGTAATAATAATAAGGCTTGCACCACGGCAGGTTGACTCTCAGGCTCTGCTTTATTCACTGAGGGTGGGTGTCAGGGAGGATCCGTGACCCGACCACACAGCAAGGGAGCAGGCTCCAAGAGAGCCCCGAACAGGGGGCGGGGTAGAGCTTATATCAGGTAGCAGGTAGGAGGGACAGGGTACAAAGGGTCCAATAGGAATAGGGCTAGGAGGAGGAGTTGGGATGAGATAATAGGGGTACAACAAATGGGAACAAGGGAAGAGGGTGGTAACTGGGGAAGAACCAATTACAAACAAAGAACTTAAGAACATTCCAGAACTGAGGGCAAGTGATTGACATAAAGGTGGGCATAACTGAAGGTTACATAACAAGAGGGGAGTGGTAGGTTTGATGGGCAGCTCGGAGGCGGGGATCTACACAACAGCCTCCTCCCAAGGCATATTCGGGGGGGCTTTCCCCAAGTCCCCTACCACAGCAGGAGGCAGAGCTGCCAGCAAAGGAAGGGCCAGCGAGGTGGGGCAGCCGGGGGTGACGACAGCCTGCAGGGACAGAGGCGCAGGGCAGGGACACCGTGGGACAGCCTGGGCTGCAGAGGGCTCAGGGATGTGCAGCAGCTGCAAGGCCCTGACAGAGCCAACCTGTGCAGCCCTTTGGCCATGGCTGCTGGCCCTGGGCCTGAGGCCACGAGGGGACAAGTGACCCTTGCAGCCCTGGGGCCTCAGTGCCTCCTTGTCCCTGCTCAGCAGCCTGGCAGGGGCCGCCCCATGGTCCTGCCCTTGGCATGGCACATCCCCACATGCCAGTGCCCATCCCGGGAAGAGCCCTGAGCAATGAGGGAGGGACAGGATCTGCCTTGCCAGGGGCTGGGGCTCAGGCCTGGGCCCTTTGCACTCCTGAAACACATCCAGGTTTGCTCAGCACCAGAGACACCTTTCCCTTGCTTGTGCCCAGCTGTCATCTCTGCCTCCAGTGTTCTGCTCTGACTGGAACCTGGGGACACTGTCTCAGTTGTTTCCATGACACAGATATTTTCAAAGTACAAGAAACTTCAGTGTTTCAATGTAACTGAGTTCTTGAGGGTTTTGTGACATCACTGAGTGTCTTGGTTCGACAAGACAGGAGTCTGTGAAGGAGGGCTAAAGCCTCCTGTGCAATGGAGAAGGTAAACCCCCTCCCTCCAAATTTCTAGGAGTTTTAAATTAAAAGGCTCTCAGGCAAAAATATGGGAATAGGAGTAACAATTCTTTACTAGGAGAAAACTAGACAACAATTTAAAAAGGCAAATGCAATCGGTACAAACAAAACCAGTGAAAAAGTCCAGAACCTGAGGATTCGGGGTGCCAGTGGCAGTCCTGCTGGGACGATTGCTCCCCTTGCAGTGGCTGATGAACTGCAGCTACAGTGGTGATCTTTAGAAGGGTATAGTTTTCCTCTGAAGATCTGGTGGCAGTGGGGCCGGTCTTCCTCTGCGCCGGGGTTGCCTCCGAGCTCCGCTGCCGCCGCCTCAGCACGCTCCGGCTGCTTCGCTGCGAGATCCCGTGAAGAGAGAGAGGGAGCTGCTTCTCTGGGAATCCCGCAAAGAGAGAGCGCGAGCTGCTTCTTTGGGAGTCCCGCAGAGAGAGCTGCCTCGTCTCCCCAAAAAGCTACCCCTTTGTTGGAGGGTGCCACGGGAGACAAGACTCATGATATCATGATCATCAAGTCTCAGTTTATTGTGACCGATTACACAGTTTATATATGTTTGTTAATTAGCTCATACATATTGCAAAAGCCAAGCTCATGATTGGTTGCTATGAGACTTGTACTATTATCTTAAAAGTATATATGTGAATGATACTTGCCTGTCCAGCTGGCCTTGCAGTTAGAACAGCTTAGTACTTCTTTGTTCTTCTCTATCTATTTCTACATACCAAGCAGTTTCAATATCCTGCTTTCTGCACACCATCTACTCTTCAGGGCCATGCGAACTTTGCAGCAGTCACGTAGCCCTCCCTATTTGGATTAATTTTACAGTATCATGTCCCCTGTTGTACAACCATTCCTCTGTCAAGCTCTCTTCACCCCTTTATACAATAATAGAGTGATTGGCTTCCCCCTCTGGGTGGGACCCCTCACAATGGGATGGTGTTGCATTTACCAGCCCTGCATTGAATCAGTCAATGGCCCATTAGCAAACCATTACCTCTTAGGAGCAAAACCGGTTCTTAGAAAAGATAACAAACTTGCCCAACTTTCAACAGATGGCAAATAGAATACAAGCTTATCTTACAACCCAGGACACTGAGGCAATTGTGACATGAGAGAGCTGGCTGTGATGTCACAGAATATGGTGTGATTCAATAGACCAGGCTCTGCCATCATCGAGGGTGGCTCTGTGGCATGGGAGACAGGGTTGTGACATCACCAGGTGGCTGTGTAACATCATAGAGCAGGCTGTGACATCACAGAACAGACTGTGACATTCCAGGGTGACAGTGACATCATGGAGTCTTCTGTGACATCACAGCACTCCTGTATGGCATCAAAGGGTGGCATCATAGAGTTGGCTCTATGACATCACAGGGGCTGTGTGACATCACAGGAAGCAGTGTGACATCACAGGGGCAGTGTGACATCACAGAGATGTATGTTTGACATCACAGAGGGGTGTGTGAAATCACAGAGAGAGAATGACATCACAGAAATGACTGTGCAACATCACTGAGAGCTGTGTGACATCACAGGGTCATTATGACATCACAGAGATGCCTGGGTGACATCATAGGAGGTTGTGTGATATCATATAAATGCCTGTGGGACATCACAGGGGCTGTGAGACATCTCAGAGGCTGTGTGACATCTCAGGAGGCATTGTGACATCAGAGAGATATCGGTGCGACATCACAGAGATTTGTGTGATATCACAGAGATGTCCGTGTGATGTCACAGAGATGTTCATGCAACATTGCAGGGATCTGTGTGACATCGCAGGAAGTTGTGTGACATCACAGAAATGCTCATGTGACATCACAGGAAGGCTGTGTAATATCACCCTGCTGTTTTAAATGCTTTAAACTTCTTTTAAGTTTTCGTTGCCTCCGAAGATTTACGTATTTCTTCTAGAGTTGTCATGCACTGTTCATGTAAATAATAATTGTGCATTTTTTTTATAAGAAGGGAGAATAAGTTAGAGAAGTAGCAATTTCGTCCTCCAATCCACTGCCACTTTGTAAATTTCATATATTATATAAATAAAAAAAAAAGTTACGTCCTTTTACTCTTTTAATCTTAATATGAGTGTGCGAGGTATTTTGTGTCCTAGTGCAACAGTTTGACATCACAGGGGCTGTGTGACATCACAGAGAGCTGTGTGACATCACAGGGGATGTGTGATGTCACAGGGGCTGTGTGACATCACAGAGAGCTGTGTGACATCACAGGGGCTGTGTGACATCACTGGGGCTGTGTGACATCACAGGGGCTGTGTGACATCACAGAGAGCTGTGTGATATCACAGGGGATGTGTGATGTCACAGGGGCTGTGTGACATCACTGGGGCTGTGTGACATCACAGGGGCTGTGTGAGGTCACTGGGGAGGTCACTCTGCCCCATTCCCCCCCCCAGTTCCCCCAGAGAAGTCCAACGCTGCTCGTGCACAGCGGGGTCCCCTGTCCCCCCGGGTCCCCCCGCCCCCGGCGCTGCAGCCTCCCCCAGAGGATGTTCCACGAGATCGACCCCAGAGCCTGACACGGGGACGGGGGCCGGGGCTGTGGGGGTGGGACAGGGGGACAGGGACCCCCCGGCAGCGTCCCCATGTCCCCAGGGCCAGAGCCTGGGCCAGGGCTCCTTCACTCTGTGACCAACGAGGGCTTGAGAGCGCTGAAAAAATCCCCAGCAAAAACCAGATTTAACATTAAGTGACAGCAGCACAAAGTTCCTTGGCAAGAGTCACTCTGCTCCTGACAGGACACTTCAGGAACACCAAGGAAGCAAAGGAACAACAAAACCAAACCAAATCCAGGCAATCAAACCAGAAATGTACTGAGAACTGTCTCTGTATGTGTCTGTGTGTGACAAAAGGGCAGTGAAGGCAAGGATAAAAGGAATATGGCCTAAAAGCTTAACAGAGTTCAAACTTAACAGGACTTAACTTACACCTTAACTTTAAATGATAGCTTCACAGTCACAATTTAGCAAAAGAGAAGAGCTTAACAGTATTTAACCTAACTTATAACCTACAACCTAGCAATCTAACAGAGGAATAACATTTAAAAATATTTAACTCAGCTTATAACTTATATAAAACATAACAACTTAGCAAAATAACAACTCTTAGAAGCATTTCACTTAACTTAGACCTCTTGACTTGACCTTACTTACGGGCCTGACTGGCTCAGCTATCCAAGGCACTCAGACCCCTCAGGGAGCAGCATTTCTGCCACATTTCCCCAGTACAGGCACTCCTGTGTGCACACAGACACAGAGAGTCAGTGCAAGGCACCTGTGAGAAATTCCCCTGAGGGCAGGGAAATGCTCCCTGGGGATGCTTTGGCATCTCCCCTGCAGGGAAGGGTTGAGCCTGGAGGAGTGGGGGGATCGGCCCAGGCTCCCTCGTTGTTGGGGATCCCCGAGTGCAGCAAACGGGAGAGTTCCCGGCTCGGAGAGGCCCCACTCAGAGGGAGTCGCTGGCCCAGGAGAGCTCCAAGGCTCCTTTTGGAGCGCTGTTTGTAGGGCCCCAAGAGAGGGGCTGCAGTCCCAGCCATGTTTCATCCTGGCCGCACTTGGCATCAGCAGCTTTCTTTGGCAGGGTGAGAACAGGGATGTTGTGCCACCGAGGGAACACAAACAGTTCCCAGGGCTGCTCCTAAAGCAGCCAGGAGCGGGCTGGGCAGCAGCAGTGCCTGGAGCAGAGCGTGTTTGTGCTGAGCTCCAGAGGAGCTGAGCCCAGGGGCTGCTGGCCAAGGCCGAGGCCAGCGAGCATTTCTCATCTGGCAGGGCGGCCTGAGAAGGGGAGGGGGGAATGCACCAGCACAGGAACCGTGGAACCAAGGGATCATTGTGACACTGTGGGGCACCATGGAACCAAGGGATCATTGTGACACTGTGGGGCACCATGGAACCAAGGGATCATTGTGACACTGTGGGGCACCATGGATCCAAGGGACCATCGTGACACTGTGGGACCTGTGAGACCAAGGGACCATTGTGACACTGTAGGGCTTCATGGAACTGAGGGGTCGTTGTGACATCGTGGAACCCCATTTAACCAAGGGTTCACTGTAACATTGCAGGGCTACATGGAACCACAGCTTCAGTATGACACTGAGAGGCCTCCCATCATCAGTGATCTGTTGTGACGTTGTGGAGCCAGAGGAGAGCATTGTGACACAGCAAATCCCCAGCGTCCAACGGTCCATTGTGACACTACAGGGCTCACAGAACAGAGGAATAACCTGACATTGTGTGGCCTGGAGAGCCACAGAGACCACTGGGGCACTGGAGGGGCTCATGGAATCATTGGGACCATTAGGACACTGCAAAGCCTGCTGGAACCTGGGGTCTATTGTGACACTGCTGGACCCCATTGAATCATTCTTCCTTATAAGAAGAGAGAATTGCTGGACTGTTAGTTTAACCAGTGAAGTTAGAGAAGTAGCAATTACATCCTTCAATCCATTGCCGCTTTTAAAATTTCATGTATTGCATAAATCAAACTTAAAAACCACTTCTTTTTAGTCTTTTAATCTTAATATGAATATGTGAGTTACTTGTGTCCTAGTGCAACAGTTTGACATCACAGGGGCTGTGTGACATCACAGAGAGCTGTGTGATATCACAGGGGATGTGTGAAATCACAGGTGCTGTGTGGCATCAGAGGGGCCGTGTGACATCACAGAAATGTCTGTGTGACATCACAGGGGCTGTGTGACATCACAAGGGCTGTGTGACTTCACAGAGATGTCCATGTGACATCACAAAATGCTGTGTGACATGATAGGGGCAATATGACATCACAGATATCTGTGTGACATCGCAGGAGGTTGTGTGACATCACAGAGCCTTCCAGGTGACATTACAGAGAGCTGTGTGACATCACAGGGTCAGTGTGACATCACTGAGATGTCTGAGTGACATCATTGAGATGTCTGAGAGACATCACAGAGAGCTGTGTGTCATCACAGGGGTAATATGACATCACAGAGCTGTCTGTGTGACATCACAAGAGGCTGTGTGATATCACAGGTGTTTGTGACATCACAGGAAGGCTGTGTAATATCACCCTGCTCTTTTATATGCTTTAAATTTATTTTAAAAGTTTTCTCCGCTTCCTAATGTTTACATTTTTCTTCTAGACTTCTCATGCACTGTTCATGTAAATAATAATTTTTGTACATTCTTCTTTATAGGAAGAGAGAATTGATGGACTGTTAGTTTCACCAGTGAAGTTAGAGAAGTAGCAATTACATCATCTAAACCATTGCCACTTTTAAAATTTCGATGTTGGGGAAGATGAATAAATATGATTGCCTGGCAAAAGATTTACAATAGTACAGCCAGGATGAAAATAATCCCCCCTACGGGTTGAACAATGCCCTTGCCTACAGATAGGTCCAAAAGTCAAATAGACTGTTCTATCTCACCCCCCAAAATGTATGGCTCATCCCACGCCTGTAACCCTCCCCTGAAGCATCAGGCCTCTGTGACCCCATTGGCCCAAGTCTTGTTCCAGCCCACCTTGAAGCCCCCTGGTAAGCGGTCTCCGAGGAGCCAGATGCCCTCTTGGAATTTCACATCTCTTGGAATTTCCCCTCTCTTGGGACTCCCCTTCTCTTGGAACTCCTCTTCCCTTGGAACTCCCTCCCTCTTGGAACTTCCACCCTCTCCTGGAGCATCCTCTTGTCTCTCTCTACCCCTTGTCTCTCCCCTCTCCCTCCCCCTCAGGCCCTGCCACGTGCTGCGTCTGGCAGCTCCATGCAGGACCTTTCACCATCCCTAATAAACCTGATATTCTCAGAGCAGCTTTCAGAGATCTCTTGTCTCCGTCCATCCAAACCGTCCTGGAGCACAGCGTCCCGCACCTCTCTGCCACACAACCTGGCAGTCAGCCTGGGGCAGTTCCCCTCTGCCTGAGCGTGCCAGGCAGCAGACGGGGCTGGGTCAAGTCCCTCTCAGCTGTCCCTGTTTGTGTGCCAGAAGCCTCTCAGGGTGGGGTGGGGGCACAAACCCGGGCCCCTCAGAGGCTCACAGTGAGGCCCCACAGCCCCTCCTGCCCACAGCCAAATCTCTCCAGACTGCTCTGCCAGGACTGGCAGCCTTGGGTTCCTCCACCACCATTTCATGGCTCTGTACCCTGCATTGCTCTACTTCAATTCCTTTTCCATTAGGTAAAACCGAACACAGCACCAAGTTCCAAAACAGGGCAACAGAAACTGTCAGAAAGCAGAGCACCTGTCCTCTCAGGAAATGCACAGAGAGGTGGAGTTATTCAGTTTTCTGAAGAACGGGCCCCAGGGAGACTTTCTTGCCGCTTTCCAAGACTTCAGAGTTGCTTTGAAGAAAGTGGGGGACACCGTTTTTAACAGGGCCAGTTACAATAGAATGTGGGAGAATAGTTTTATACAAAATGGGGATCTAATCAGAGTAGGTCTAAGGAAGACCTTATTTAGTCGGAGCATGGTGCCACCCTGGCACAGGTTGTCTCAAGAGCTTGTAGGTGCCCCATCCCTGGAACCATTCCAGGTCAGTGGGACAGGGCTCTGAGCAACCTGATCTCTTTAAAGATGTCCCTGTTAATTGCAGGACACTTGTACCACAGGACTTTACAGAGCCCTGCCAGCCCAGCCCAGCCCGCACTCCTCAGCATTTTCATTTGAAGAGCACCAAGAGTGGAGGAGGTGAGGAGGAAGGGGGCTCATCTGATGCCTCGGGCCTCAGTGGAGGAGGAGCCCATCCCTCGGACACTCTTTCACCTGCAGCCCCTTGGCATTTTACCTGCAGCAGCTCCTTGGCAGACCAGCGCCGCTCCTCATCTCTCTGCAGGCAGCAGCTCAGGTAGTCCCGCAGCCAAGCCGAGAGGAGCTTGGGCTGCTGCAGCTGTGACGTCCCTGCTGTGGCTATCAGGAGTTTAGTCTGGAGAAAAAGGGAACACGAGGCTCCACCTGCTTCTTTCCCATCTGTAACTGCTCTCCCAGAGCCCACTGTTTAACCTCCATTCTGCAGTGGCAGTTTCTGCCCTGGCAGAGACCCAGGGATGACTTTACCAACAAAAAACCCAAACTCTGATGCAACCACAGCTTTGCCAACATCCTGCCAATCTTGCCTTGGCAGCCGATTTCATTGACTGACCTAGTTAGTGGGAGCTACATCAGCAAAAGCACATTTCCTTCTCTGAGGATTCACACCAGCTTGACAGCCTTTTTGGAAGGGGGACTTTGCTATACTAACTAATTCCAAGGATTAGTACATGAAAGGCATCTCTGCAGGGCTTGTTGATCCCTTAAGCACAGTTGCCATAGAACAAGACTCATCAAGTTTTTTGTCCTGTTCTTGAAAACAATGGTAATTGGAAGAAAAGAAAGGAAATCCATCAGTTAATCCCCAGGTAAAGAAACAAACATTTACAATCTCATATTCAACACAGACACATTAAGTTGCATGCACAAATATATTGGGATGAAAATGCCTGTTTGGGCACAAAGGAGCCACCTGCAGCTCTGTCTCCCAGCAGACTTAAAATTTCAGCTTCTCTTATGCAACAAAAGAAAAACTTTTCCTGCTCAGAAAAAGGAGAAATGCCACCCCTTTGGACACCCTCTGCTCATTTGCCTACTCAAGTCAATGAGTGGTAGGCCCATCCCAGAAAATGCCAGGAAACAAACAGGAGGTTTTGGCAGGCTCTCCCCCTCACAAGGCTCCGGCTTGGTGACGTGGAGAACGTGGCTTGGGCTATGAGAGAAAAACGGTCACTGAGTGTTTCAGCAACACTGCACAAGAAGCAGAAGAGACTCTGTGGCCTTGAAGCCTCATGCCCAGGTTTCAGGCATGTTTCCCAGTAGCAGAAACTGCAAAGGGGGTTAAGTTCCTCTCTAGAAACCACTGTTTTAGAAACTTTGCTGGGTTTGGGTTTCTTTCCTTCATTTCTGGAAGGATAACACCAATTCTAAGATGCTTGTTTCCTGTTATTGGGGTCATCTACACAGACAAAAGAACTGGAACCACTTATAACCCAAAGGAAAGTGTTGCCTGAGAATGGGGTTTGTTTGCATGTGGTGAGGCTTGAGTTCCACACTGATGCAGCCAAAACTGCAGCAGATGCTGATGTGTTGCAGGGACGTTTTTAGGTGGAAGTAGTTCCAGCAGATGGCAATGGGATCTTGTCCAATGTCACACAGAACACGGGGCAGGTGAGAAAGAGAAGCGGGATCTGTATTTGCTCCTTACCATGGCAGGACTTTGGTTCCAGTAAGGAAATTTTTGTTCTACCATTTCAATTCCCACAATTCCAAAAGACCATATGTCCACTTTGGGGCCACATGGTTTACGCATCACCACTTCAGGCGCCATCCACCAAGGAGTCCCAGCTACCGAGGGCAGTCTCTTCTCCTCAGGGCCGAGCTCAACAGAGATGCCAAAATCAGCTGAGGGGAAAGCAAAATACTGGTTTTATTTTAATTCTGTGCAGTTAGGAAATCGAGCAAAAGAATTCCCCAGTAGAACTTTGAGAACATGCTGTTGGAATGTCCTGGACAACTGTCCCTGCTCTGTTTCTTCAGGACTTTAGCCAAGGAAATATGGTATTGGCGACTTAAAAAATCCCCACATTTTTTACACTGCCTTCAGCAGTGGCTTTTGCTCTTTGGAAGCTTTAGACTTGTAACTCCCTCCCTCTGGAAGGGACACACACAGAGCAATGCCACTCGTGGCTGCTTGTTCCTTGTCATACGTCTGTGCACGTTGCAACCGTGTCATCAGCTCAGAGCGGGGGTCCCTGCACTGCCACCAGCACCATTTTTGGGGAGCTGGCAGTCACTCAAAGCAGCCCCTCACCCCACATCCCCACATCCCTGAACGCTGCACCTGACCAAGGATATACTGACCCCGCTTGACAGAGCCGTCGGTTCCAAAAAGGATGTTGCTGCTCTGCACATCTCGGTGGATCCCGTGGTTTGAGTGAAGAAAATCCAGTCCTTGCAGGCACTGAGAGAGAAAACACAAACAGGAGAGCAAAAATTAGCGGTGTGATTTCATCGCACAAGAAAAGAAACAAAGAATCTAAAAGATGCTCTCTGCAGGGGAATGGCGAGCAATGGCAGAACGCAGGGCCATTGAGAGGAAGAGTTGCTGCTCCAACACTTGCAGAGCAGGACCTTTCTAAGGAAAGGCATGTCAGTTTTTGAAAGAGCAACAGCACCTGCTGCTGTCGTACACTGTCCCTGCAAAGCAGCCAGGATGACTGCTGCTGCTGCAGGGGATGTGCTCAGAAGCAAAGAGCATTTTGGCTGCACTGCTGTCCTTTTTAGCTGAGGACTGAGAGAAATGAGTCTCTCCTTTTTTCTTTGCTGTTCATTTTAAATCCTGCTACCAGCAGCTTTGCTTTTACAAACAAGGAATGCAGTGAAGAGAGGCAAAAGTTAAAGGAGGCAAGATGGAGAACAGCAAATACAAGAGGCAGAGTGAGAATACAACAGCAGGAGATAAGAGTACAAGAACAGAGTACAGTGAGTGCAAGGGCACTGGCAGGCATTTCTCTGGAGATGCTTTTACTTGCCCATAGCATACTAACAATGCAGAAGCAAAGCTTTATACATGAAACCTCTCCTCTTCTGAGCCCCTGTTTCCCAAACCCTTGGAAGCACAGGTGGGATTGCTGACCTCCTGACTGATGGATGCTATGTCACCTTCACACAGGCAGGTCTTGCTGATGACATTGCTCAGAGTGCCTCCGTCCATGTACTCCATGACCAGCCAGAGTTCCTCACACAGAAGGTAGCTGAAAGAAGGAAACAAGGGCATGGGGATGAACATACATGGCTACATTGCTGTTTGGAAAAGACAGGGCTTGATTCTTGTTTTCACGTCCCTTGGAGACAAAGGCAGAATCAAAGCAATAGACATTCCCTCTCGGCGTGCGTTGTTTGCAATCTGTGCAGTCTCAAGGAGAAAAGAACAGCTGTGAAAAAGGAGATGTCTTAGATGGCCAGCAGGTGAAAAGCGTGGTTTAGGAACAGCCCAGATAAAAAGCCTGTCACGCATGGTGTTTCTGGAAATAAGCACCTAGTGTTCCTGGCATGCATAGCAATGGAAAAGAGGGGCAACAATCCAAGGGAAATCCACTTTAGGATGGTTCATCAGCATTTAAGAAACTTTTAAAAATTAATCCCAAAAATATGTGGAGGCAGTGAACTTAGAGGGTATTAATTTAGTAAGACAGAGCTGACCCAGGTTTTGAATAATTTCTGAATAATTTTCAAACTATGCGTGCCAGGGAAGACTCATGCAGACAAGATGCACTCTCTTCTCAGACATTGGAGATGAGTAGAGAAATATTAATACATAATAATTAACAGCTCTACTTTCTAAAAGTGACCAAAGTGGGTTTTTAACCACTCATGTTTGCTGTATGTAAACACAAATTCATGGGATAAAACCATGACCACTCACCTGTCTAAATAATTCACAACACTGGGACTCCTATGCCTCTTCATGATACTGATTTCATGAACGGTTACTTGCTTCCTCTTCAATCCTTTAAGTCTTATTTTCTTTATGGCCACCTAAAATGACACTGAAAATCAGTAACTTGAGAAGTTGGTGGCACGAGACCACAAGGCACATGGAGCGAGTGATTTTGCAATGACGCAGCTGAGCTGTGCCAAACTGCCTCGGGATTAGGCACTGCAGTAACTGGAACTGACATTGCAACAGCCCATGGCTCCGCTCCCTTGGGGCCAGTTACAGGACACGGGGCCACTGGGGTTTTGCCTTGTCCACTTGCTAACAGTGGTGTCTCAGTTATCACTCACAAACCTCTGAGCACACTCCCTGCTGCTTTGTATGGGATTCAGAAGAAGTAATCCATGCCTTAATCCTCTGTGGATACATCTTGGGCTATGGCTTTTAGGGACGCCTTGCAGATCTCTCCCAATGTGCAGTTCCCAAGTGCAGCACTGCAGGTGGATAAGGAACTACCAGTAACTTTCAGATGCATTTGCTGGCAGGCAGAGATGCGAATTCAGGACTCTGAAGCTGTAGCCCCAAAGAGCAGTGAGATTCTCTAAGGAACCACCTTTGTTTTAGCCATTGAGAGCGAGTGAGCACATCCTTCTCCGAAATGAACTGCTGCCCTTTGGGCCTTCTTTTTGGCAGCTCAGAAGGACAAAGACTGTCCCAAATGTATTTTGCAGGCTGGCACCAGTCTGTGCTTCTTTTGCCTTTTCAGCACAGCTCTACCCAAAGCTCTGGCCACAGCTGCTCACACCAGAGGGGAAAGCCCCTCGAGTGCAGCAGTCTGTGGGGGCTGTTGACATTTACCTCTCCTCCTGTGGCTTTGTTGAGTGCTCTAACCACATGTCCAAAAGTCCTAGAAACAAAAGAGAAGCAGAGAAAAGAGAAGCTGTTTATTTCTTAGAGTGAAAGCCAGCCCACACAGGAGATCTCTGCTGTAAATGCCTAAAACTTGCAGGATGCAGGAGGGCTCTGTCAGAAGGCAGATGATGCATTTTCCTCTCAAATGCATGGGCAGTGCCTGGGCCAGTTGCTGAAGCATTGGGGTTTACTGCCTCAGCTCCTAAAGGGAATTTATTCTTTCATCTTGGGTTTCAGTTTCTAAACTGTGTGATTCCTATCCTGACCATGGAGTATTTCCTTCCACAAACCACGGGAAAGAAATGTTCCTGAGAACTGTTATTTCACAGCTTTGATAGGGGGTAGCTTGCTCTTTCAGGCAAGCAAGATTCTTCTTTTTTCATTAGTGTGGCAGTGTGATTTTGAGACATACAAAAATGCTAAAGAAGTTAACACAGAGCTGTCCCACACTTGAGAGACAAGGAGATCTTCCAGGTCCTGTTCCTTGATGCAGGCAAGACCTCGGCAGCATGGAGATGTCTCTGACAATGCTTTCTGAGCGCACTCTCAAATTCTGAGCAGTACTGAATACATTGGACAATCTATCTCCAGTATCTGAACACGTTTGCAGCTGGCCTGACTTCACGCTGGACAGATATTCCAGTGAAACACCTGATACACCAGCAAAACACCTGGCCCATGGTTGTGTAGAAGTAACTGTGGCTGGACTCACCCCTTGCCAATATATCCAGTTCAGTGTATTTCATCTTGGGATTTTCCACATTCACCATTTTCCCTGAGGGAAACAAAATGCAAGATGCTCACTTTAAAGCAGAGATCCCAGCTTCCAGGAGATAGAAAAGGCAGCCCCAGTGTCTGGGGGTGGTCAGCTGGTTAACAACAACAGCAACAACAACAGCAACAAGACAGGCAGCCCTGCAGTGCAGATGGCTGGCACAGAGACTGATTTTGTACAGTCCTTGGAAGAGTTCTCTTGACAGGAAACAAAGCACAGGGATATGCACTCCCAGGAGAGGAGCACATCTTCTCCACCTTTCAGCCAAAACAATGCTTTTCCATGTGTAAACCAGAGCAGCTCATGCTTTAACCAATTCCAACGGGGCCTTCAGCATCAGGACCCTCACCCTTTATGAGCAGGCTGAGCTCACAGACACCCCTCTTGGGGCCAAGGAAGGCTCCAGCCCCTGCAGTCCCACCAACCCTCAGGGACAGGGCAGCTACCACAGCCAGGCTGGCAAAGCTCAAGCATGAGCACTGACAAGCAATGGGAAGAAGCCACAGGCAGCCTGAGCCCCGTACAAACTGTTGGCCCCATTCAGGACACAACAGGATGGGCTTTGAGATCAGACTCACCGAGGTGCAGATCAATGCCCTTTTTGTCCCAACAGGGGATGGCAGACACAGAATCCACTGGGCTCTGCTCTCAGCCCCACCAGGTCTTATCTGAGAGCTCAGCACTGGCAGCTGCTATAGGCAAGAAGCAGATCCATTGGGCTGTGCTGCAGAATCCCAGAGGACTTGATGTGTTTTCCTAGAGACGGATGTGAGCAGGGCTTGGGCCAATGGGTAGGATTCTAACAGTCATGGGAAAGAGTGGAAATCAGGTATGAAAAAGTGCCATGGATCTGAGGAATATACCATGGCTGGGCTGGAGGCTGTCTCCTGAGAAATGCCTGCAGTACAGTTTTTTCTGTTCATGCCACTTCGATGTGTCTCTTGGACACATCTTTAGAAGTATAAAACTAGGATATGAAATACTGATTGTTATAAAAGTAGCTGTTTTTCCTTTGGGGACACATGGAAAACACCTCCTGCTCTCTGTTCGTCCTTGAAACCAAAGCTCTTTCAAAGTAGTTCTTATTGACAAAAATATGGCATTCTCATTAAAAAATAAACTGTAGATGTAGTAGTAGTAGCAATGTAAAAATGTCATAAAAATGACATCAGTAAGACATGTGGGACAGAAGAGCTCCTTCAGGATGGAGAAAAAGCAATTCCACCAAAAAAAACACCCACAAACAAACAAAACCAAAAACCCCACAAAAAGCACAAAACCAAAACCAACCCCACAAAACCAAAACAAAACCACACACATCCACACCTCCCCCTGCCCCGACCCCCAAAAAAATCCCCAACCAAAAAGACAAAACTCCAAAACCAGTAAATTTCTGTGAAGATTTTTTTAGCTCTGATGACTGGTTGGAAGTCAGGATTCTAATGGGAATTAAGGAAGCTAAAAAATCTCTTCAGTTTGGCCACTAGCATGCAGGACTTGCCTAGATGATTTGCTAGGTCACAGCCTTCTGCTGATGCAAGAAAAATCCCTGCTTCAGCCTTTAGCAGAGAGGAAATCTCAGGCAAAGCCAAGCCAGTCCAAGCTGCCTCCAGAGGCAGCAGGAACACCCAGAGCGCTCTCGCTGCCTCGGAGCACAGCACTTCCTCTGGGGAGTCCTAAATGGCCCTGTGACACCAAACTCAGGAGGAGCATTGGGTACAGCTCTGCTGACAGCTGCACTCAATACGCCGACCCTCAGAAAAGAAATAACCAGACGTACACAGCACGTACCATCTGGCTCTGCTGCTGCCACAGCTGTCGGCTTGTGGTCGTCTTGCTCATTTTGCCCGTCTTTTGCCTCTTCTCCAGGAGCAGAGGGAGCTGGGGCAGAAACCGCTGTTCCTTCTGCCATCTGCGGCAAGAGAGAAGCATGAGGGACAGGCCGTTACCTCTCATTTATGACCTCGTTCCTCCTCGCATCCACAAACACCACTTCCAAGGAGAAATCAGCGACTTTGTTAGCGATGGGACTCTAAGTCTCTCCGACCATATTAAAATGGGCTAACTCAACAGAACTCTATTTGATGAACTCTATGAATTTGATAGTCCTCCCTGGCTGCCATCAGCAAGCAACGGTGCTTCTGCACAATGCGGCTTTTAGCTTTTGAAAGCTTTGAAATGGAAAAGCAGGAGATAGCCAGCACAGACTTTGTTACTGCTGTGGCAGAAAAGGAAAACTCAAACTGGATCAGAATCCCATGCAGTGCATGAAAAGGGCAGGAAAGGTTGTGCAGGAGACTCTTTACTTGCTGGAAAGAGAGAAAATGGGCGGGGCTTCTCCTCCTAGCAAACCAACAAACTACAAGTTGGAAGTGTCCCCTCCTCAGGTGGCTAAAGCACTTGGATGAAGTGACACATGTTTGGCAGGGAAACAGCCCTTGTGGTGAGCACTGTCATGTACGGATCTGTGGATCTGAAGGTCCCTCATGAGCCTCCCATTGTCCAGGCTAAAGCTCCCTCAGCACCTCCTCCTTGGCCTTGCACTCCACAGCCTTCCCCAGCTCCCGTTTCCTTCTCTGCACATGCTCCCGTCAAGGACTTTCTGCTTCAGAGGGGCCCACAAGTGGACACAGCACTCCCAGCTATGGCCGCAGAGCTGCCCAGCCCAGGGGGATGGTCACTGCCCTGCTCCTGCAGCCCCACTGCTGCTGACACAGGCCAGGGCATCCTTGGCCTTCTTGTACACCTGGGCAGGTGCTGGCCCAACTTCAGCTGCTCTTGACTGACACCCCTGGGTCCTTTTGGCCCACACAGCTCCCGCACCACAAAGTTGCCCGCTTGACCTCAAATACAGCATCCCCAGTTCCGAGATGTCCTTCCTCTTCTCAGCAACACAAGACAGCAGTCAAGGACTTGCAGCTTCCCCCCCACCATAGGCACTAATGCCATTCCCAAAGCTGCAGGTGGTTTGCAGCTGTCCCTGCAGGATGGTCCCAGGGCAGAGCCCAGCCGGGCTCCCACTGCAGCCCCTGAAGCTTGGGGCACCCAGTGGTCCCAGAGGTTCACGGGGAGCTCCTGGAGCTGTGCCTCGCACTCTGTTGCCGTGTGTCACCGTGCAGGCTGGCTTGTACGGGGTGAATGTACCAGCCCTGGTTTGACTGACAGGGGCCTGGCCCATCACATCTCTCCCAAGGCTGCAGGCATTGCTCAGGTCAGAATCTGAAGGGGCACAGAGATCAGACTGTTATGAATAAATTCAGTTTTATATTGAAAATGTTAATTAAAATGCTCTTAACTGTTCAAACCCCGTTAAAATCGACTTATGTGCACCCTTGTTTTGATTCCCCCTTGCCCCGCTTGCCCTTCACTTTGTGACCGCTGGGATTTTACCGCCGCTGCTCCCCAAAATGGCGGCCGCGCCGTCTCTGGTAATATGCAAATCGCGAACCGAGCGCAAAATCCCGAAAAGAGCCCCAAGGACAACGAGCCACACCAAATTCAGGGCCATGGCCCGGATCGGACAATTGGCAAGAGGTCCCGGACATTTCCAGACCCACGGAGTAGCCTCTGACATGCCACCTGTCCAAGATTTTAAAAAAAAACATTTTCCAATTAGCATCTGAGTAGGAGTTGCCTTGGGGCAGTTTTCCTTATCTGCTGTTAATGGCCCCATCAATGCCTGGCCACATGACTCAGAAATAACACTGTCCAGGAGGAGGAGGTAATTAAGGACACACCTTGTGACTCATAATAACCCATTGTGAGATGCTCTGCCCAAGGGGAGGAGCTAGGCATTCCCACCTGGATAAAAGTGGAGATTTCTAGACAGAGGAGAGCCTTTTCACAGGTTCTCTGAGAAAACACAGCAACTACATCTGCCATCCCAAGAGGACTGCAGCTGCTCCAATTCGGACTGCTACCAGCACGCTGGCCAGGTTGTATTCTGACTTTGTCAGTAGCCTTTCCCTTTGTATTATTGCATGTATTTTTGTCCTTTTCCCCTTTTCCCAATAAATTGTATTTCTGACTTAGAGTCTCTCACTGGTTTTACTTTCAAACCAGAACATATTTTTGGTGCCCAATGTGGGGCAAGAAAGTACTGAGAGAAGTCAGAATTACAATCTTGTATTGTAGAGGGTACCTATTCACTATGATGATTAACATGCTTTTTTGGGTCTTATACCTAGCTCTCCATATTTTCCCGAATGTGGGGAATTATTTGGCAATTGTAATGCTCATGAGTAGACCAGGGTATGGTATAAAAATTGCTTTATTGGTCTACTATGTCTATTGCATTATGACCTCTGAGGCAATGAACATGATTTAGAATATGTACTCAATTCTGTTTGCTTGTCCTAATCTAGGCTGCTACATCTGGGGCCTCGGCAACCTCACCCAGCCCCTGGGGGGAGGGGTAAAGATTGATGTTTTCAAACCTTTCAGGCTTGACACAGCAGCTTTTGAAAATGTTAAGTTCCCTCTGGATGCCAAGGACAGCATAATGTTGTTGTTAGTTCTTCTTTGTCTTCTCTGCACAATCTGCAACATGCTTAAAAACAAAACACTACATAGTGTGGTGCAGCGTCTTCTTGAGGAAGAGGAAACAAGAAGCAAAGCAGCAGTGTCCGTGCCTGTACAGAATACCACAACAGCATCCATGTCAACGCAGGCTGCCATAGAGAAAGAAGGAACCAAAAAGAAAACAAGAGTGTCCGTGTCTACTCAGACTGTCATGGAGGAAAAAACAAAAAACAAAGCAAAAGTGTCTATGTCTACACAGACCGGCACAGAGGAGGAAGGAACCGAAAGCACCATCAGCATCTCCACACAAACCATCACCAAACCAGAGCAACCTGAACCCATAGTGGTTGCCCCTGTTCAGAAGAAGAAATCGAGGAGCAAATCAGTCCGCATAGTGACTGATGAGGACACTGCAGGACCCTCACACCCAGCGGAAGAGACAGAACCAGAGATCATCACTCGCTCTCTATCCCTGGGTGAGCTACGTGACCTGCGGAGAGAATTCACCCGCCAGACAAATGAGTCCATCCTGACCTGGCTTCTCCGCATCTGGGACGCTGCAGCCAATGACACCATTCTGGATGCAAGTGAGGCCAGGCAACTGGGATCACTATCCCAGGAGGTGGTCATTGACCAGGGGATTGGGAGAACCCAGGAAACTCTCAGCCTCTGGCGGCGACTGCTCGCAAGTGTGAGGGACAGATACCTTTATAAAGAAGACCTCCAGGTGCTCCAAGGAAAATGGAATACCATGGAACAAGGTATCCGATGCCTGAGGGAATTGGCTGTGTTAGAGATAATTTTCACAGAAGACGAGAGATTTCCTAAGAGTCCAGACTGTATCCAATGCACATCACAAATGTGGTTGAGATTTGCACAGCTTAGACCAGAGATGTACTCTCGTTACCTGGCAACACTGCAGTGGAGAGAAGGCGAGGACAGGGTGGGCGTCTTAGCCAATAAATTAAGAATTTACGAGGATACAGTCACTGCCCCATTTCGTACCCATGTCTCATCCGTGGAAACAAGGTTGGCTGAGCAAGTCCAGGACTTCGGGACTTAATTGAAGAGAGTCATAAGAAACTGAAAAAAGAACTTAAGGAAGAAGGCTACCATATTTCACCAGAACCAAGAAGAATCTCTGCCATTAGAAGCCAGCGCTCCCAAGCCAAGGAGAGAGGATACACTCAACGAGGAAACCTCTGTTTTTTTCTTCAAGAGCATGGAGAAGACATGAAGAAGTGGGATGGAAAACCCACCTCTTCCTTAGCAGCCCGAGTACGTGAACTAAAAAGAACACCTAACACAAAAAGAGTCAATGCTGCTCCAGTCTCTCAAACACAGAGTTCCAGACAATATAAGAATAATGATAGAACTGATCCTCTTGAAGGAACCTCAAGAACCTATTTACCAGAAGAGAGCAACGTGTACCATGACCAGGAATAGAGGGGCCCTGCCTCTAGCCAGGTAGAGGACAGGGACAATCGGATCTATTGGACCGTGTGGATTCGATGGCCTGGCACATCTAAACCACAAAAATATACAGCTTTGGTTGACACCGGTGCCCAATGTACCCTGATGCCATCAAGATATGTAGGAGAAGAATCCATTTCTATTTCTGGGGTAACAGGAGGGTCCCAGCAGCTTACTGTATTAGAGGCTGAAGTGAGTTTAACTGGGAACGGGTGGCAGAAACACCCCATCGTGACTGGCCCAGAGGCCCCATGCATCCTTGGCATAGACTATCTCAGAAATGGATATTTCAAAGACCCAAAAAGACATCGCTAGACTTTTGGAATAGCTGCTGTAGAGACAGAAGACATCCAGAAACCGAATACCTTGCCTGGTCTCTCAGATGACCCTTCTGCTGTGGAACTGCTGAGAGTTGAAGAACAGCAGGTACCAATTGCCATGACAACAATGCACCGTCGGCAATATCGTACCAGCAGAGACTCTGTGACCCCCATCCATGAGATGATTCGTAAATTAGAGAGCCAAGGGGTGGTCAGCAAGGCCCATTCACCTTTCAACAGCCCTATATGGCCAGGGTGCAAGTCCAGTGGGGAATGGAGACTGACGGTGGACTACCGCGGCCTGAATGAAGTTACATCACCACTGAGCGCTGCCATGCCAGACATGTTGGAGCTTCAGTACGAGCTGGAGTCCAAGGCAGCAAAGTGGTATGCAACCATTGACGTTGCAAATGCCTTCTTCTCCATTCCTTTGGCAACGGAATGCAGACCTCAGTTTGCCTTCACCTGGAAGGGAGTGCAGTACAACTGGAACCGACTGCCCCAGGGGTGGAAACACAGTCCCACCATCTGCCATGGACTGATCCAGGCTGCACTGGAAAAGAACAAGGCTTCCAAACTTCTACAGTATATCAATGACATCATTGTGTGGGGGAGCACAGCAGGGGAAGTCTTCGAAAAAGGATAAAAAATTATCCAGATTTTACTAAAAGCTGGTTTTTGCCATTAAACGAAGCAAGGTTAAGGGACCAGCTCAAGAAATTCAGTTTCTAGGAGTCAAGTGGCAAGATGGATGTCGTCAGATCCCGACAAAAATAATCGACAAGATCACCGCTATGTCTCCACCTACCAAGAAGAAAGAGACACAAGCTTTCCTAGGTGCCATAGGCTTTTGGAGGATGCACATTCCCGAGTACAACCAGATTGTGAGCCCTCTCTACCTGGTCACCCGAAAAAAGAATGATTTCCACTGGGGCCCTGAGCAGCAACAAGCCTTCACTCAGATCAAGCAGGAGATCGCTCATACTGTAGCCCTTGGCCCAGTTAGGACAGGACCAGAGGTCAAGAACGTGCTCTACTCTGCAGCCGGGAACCATGGTTTGTCCTGGAGCCTTTGGCAGAAGGTGCCTGGGGAGACTCGGGGTCGACCACTGAGATTTTGGAGCCGGAGCTACAAAGGCTCTGAAGCAAACTACACTCCCACAGAGAAGGAAATCTTAGCTGCCTATGAAGGAGTTCAAGCTGCCTCAGAAGTAATTGGCACTGAAACACAGCTGCTTCTGGCACCCCGACTACCAGTGCTGGGCTAGATGTTAAAGGAAAGGTTCCTTCTACACATCATGCCACTGATGCCACATGGAGTAAATGGATTGCCCTCATCACTCAGCGCACCCGTATTGGAAATCCGAATCGCCCTGAGATTCTGGAAATTATAACAAACTGGCCTGAGGGGGAGACTTTTAGATTGTCTTCTGAAGAAGAGGAGCAAGTGGCACGTGCTGAGGAGGCCCCACCATATAATGAGCTACCAGAAACTGAAAGACAATATGCCCTTTTTACAGATAGTTCCTGCCGAATCATAGGCACTAGCCGGAAATGGAAAGCTGCAGTGTAGAGCCGCACACGACAAGTAGCACAAGCTATTGAAGAACAAGGTAGATCAAGTCAGCTTGCAGAGCTTAAAGCTGTCCAGCTGGCTTTAGATATTGCTGAGCGAGAGAAGTAGTTGAGGCTCTATCTCTACACCGACTCATGGACGATAGCTAATGCTCTGTGGGGATGGCTAAGTCGCTGGAAGAAGGCTAACTGGCAGCGCAGAGGGAAAATCACCTGGGCCGCCGAGATCTGGCAGGACATTGATTCCCGAGGAGAAAAGCTGACCGTGAAGATTTGACACGTGGATGCACACATACCCAAGAGTCGAGCTACTGAGGAGCATCACAAAAACGAACAGGTAGACCGAGCTGCAAAAGTGAAAATATCACAAGACCTAGATTAGCAGCATAAGGGAAAACTATTCCTAGCTCGTTGGGCCCATGACGCTTCTGGTCATCAGGGGAGAGACGCAACATACCGATGGGCACAAGACCGAGGGGTGGACCTTACTATGGACAACATCTCACAGGTCATGCACGACTGCGAGACCTGCGCTGCAATCAAACAGGCCAAACGGATGAAGCCTCTGTGGTACGGTGGGCGATGGTTGAAATACAGGTATGGGGAAGCTTGGCAAATTGACTACATCACGCTTCCCCAAACCCGACAAGGCAAGCACTATGTACTGACCATGGTGGAAGCAACCACAGGATGGCTGGAAACCTACCCTGTGCCTCATGCCACTGCCCGGAACACCATCTTAAGCCTAGAAAAAACAGGTCTTGTGGAGACACGGCACCCCTGAAAGAATTGAGTCAGACAATAGAACACATTTCAAGAATGGCCTCATCAACACCTGGGCCAGAGAACATGGGATTGAGTGGATATATCATATCCCCTATCATGCTCCAGCTGCCAGGAAAGTTAAACGATGCAATGGACTGCTTAAGACCACCCTAAAGGCACACGGTGGGGGAACTTTCAAGAATTGAGAACTGAACTTGGCTAAAGCTACCTAGATAGTCAACACCCAAGGGTCCATCAACCGAGCTGGTCCTGCCCAATCTGAACCCTTGCAGACAGTGGATGGAGATAAACTCCCTGTGGTACATATGAAAGGTATTTTAGGAAAGACTGTTTGGATTAATCCCACCCCAGGCAAAGACAAACCCATCCGTGGGATTGTTTTTGCTCAAGGACCCGGTTATACTTGGTGGGTAATGCAGAAAGATGGGGAAACCCGTTGTGTACCACAGGGAAATTTAGTCTTAAGTAAGAACTATGTGTAAGGTTTCATCATGACGAAGATAGAAATAGAAAAAGGGGTGGATAATGTCCAAGATTTAAAAACAAAACATTTTCCAATTACCATCTGAGTAGGAGTTGCCTTGGGGTAGTTTTCCTTATCTGCTGTTAATGGCCCCATCAATGCCTGGCCACATGACTCAGAAATAACACTGTCCAGGAGGAGGAGGTAATTAAGGACACACCTTGTGACTCATAATAACCCATTGTGAGATGCTCTGCCCAAGGGGAGGAGCTAGGCATTCCCACCTGGATAAAAGTGGAGATTTCTAGACAGAGGAGAGCCTTTTCACAGGTTCTCTGAGAAAACACAGCAACTACATCTGCCATCCCAAGAGGACTGCAGCTGCTCCAATTCGAACTGCTACCAGCACGCTGGCCAGGTTGTATTCTGACTTTGTCAGTAGCCTTTCCCTTTGTATTATTGCATGTATTTTTGTCCTTTTCCCCTTTTCCCAATAAATTGTATTTCTGACTTAGAGTCTCTCACTGGTTTTACTTTCAAACTGGAACACCGCCCTAATGTAAACAGTGCGACTGCGGAATCAGGACCCCAGGCAACGAGCCGCAAATTGCCTTCCTGGGCACGCCCGAGAGGACGGAATCCCCGGTTCTGCTGCCTAGCAGACCCGATCTCCTCCTCCTCAGCGTCGCCAAGTGGGAGCAGCGGTGGTGTGCACGACCCCACGGGCCCCCACCCAGAGCTGGTCACTATTAATAAAGGCCTTAAAAAGGAGCAGGTCTCCTGGCCCATTTATTTCAGTGAAAGCATCCAGACTGGGTATTTCAAAGGCCCTTTGGAAGGAAGGGTTTGGGAATAAACGTGCTCTGTTTGCCACACGAACATTGGGGTGAGTGGTCTCTTTGGCTCCAACTCACTTTCCTCCCTGAGCCAATGTTACCCACTTCCTCACGTGTCCCCCCTGTGCCTTCCCACTGCCTTGTCCTGTCAGGGCTTCCGCAGCCCCTCATCCCTTCGTGGCCCCGTCCCCTCAGGGTCTCCCCAGCCCGGCCAACCTGCCCGGCAGCAGCGCCACATAGCCCCACAGGAGCTCCAGAGGAGCCCCACCAAGAGGCACCTGGGAGCCCTCAGCAATCCAGCCAGCAACACACGGGCAGAAGGACACGGATGGCGCTTCCTGGCTGGGACAGGGCTTGTGGCCATCTCCAGGCACCACTCTCACAGAGATCCCTACAGATCCAGCCCCTGCCCATCTGCTCTGTGGGCAGCACAAAGGCTTCAGCAGAGCCACCAAAGGCCAAGGGGCTTCTGGCCATTTTCCCTGCAACCCTGCATACCTGGGCAGCTTGCTGAGCCCAGGAACCCTTTTCTCCCTCTTCCCCTAGGCCCTGCAGAGCCTGGGCAGCAAAAGAAAGATCCTGGCAGTCTGTTTATTACAACACATTCTATATTTATATGCTAAAGAAAAACAAAAAGAAGGAAAGAACAATCTTGAATAAATGAAGCATTCCTGTGGGCTCAGGTGGCCCCTGCAGACAGAGCCTCAGGGATCAGCTCTCTGCAGAGCTCCAGCAGCGCAGCCAGCCGAGCCCCCACAGACGAGGCCATCTCCCCCATGCCCTGCAGAGCCGATCATGCAGGTTGTCGATGATGGAATATCGAGCTCGCTCTACTGCCGGGAGGACATACAATGTTTGAACTGCCAGGCTTCTGATGGCGACACTGATGTCATTTGCCATTCCTTCAAGGGCTGAAAGAGAGAGGAGCAGAGCCATGGTGAGTTCCCACATCTGAGGGGACCCGAGGGGACTCTGTGCCAGGGCCATTCCAGCCGGCTCTGGCCATGGCCAGCAGGGAGCAGGGACCAGCTGGATCAGCCCAAAGCTGCTGGCCACGAATCCCCCAGGTGCCCTGAAAGCTCTGTGTGCTCTGCCCACGCCGGCCCTGGTCCGCACAGGGAGCAGAGCCCTCCGCAGCTGGGGCAGGGCTCGCAGCTCCCCCGGCAGCCCCCGCTGGCAGCCCGCTGCCCTCACTCACCCTCAGAGATGATCTGGAGCTCTTCATTCCTCCCCCTCAGGTGCCGCCCGGCCGTCCCTGGGAACACAGAGCCTGTCAGCCCAGGGCACAGCTCCCTGCCAGCGGCGCCGCCAGCCCTGTGCCCACATGGCCTCCTGGCCTGGCAGGGCTCGGGCCGGGCTCTCGCCGCTCGCTGCCGCCCCAGGGCACGGCTGGAGAGGGCGGCAGCAGCGCCCAGGGCAGGCGGGGCTCCGCGGCACCGGCCCGGGTGGCGCTGCCGGGGCAGCAGCCGGGGCTGGGGCCGAGCTGCGGCGGGGCGGGGAGGGAGCCCGGGCTCGTGGCTCACCCATGAACCTGACGGCCACCTCTCGCAGGGGCTCCTGGAGGTTCCGCAGGTAGGGCAGGGCCCGGCGCAGGTGCTCGGCCACTCTGCTCCTGTCCTCTGCCAGCTGCAGAGAGCGGCAGCAGGGAAGGGTTGGCGCGGGCTCAGCCCCTGGGCCGGGCGCTCCCCGTGCCAGCCCCGGCCTCCCCTGCCCGCGCAGCCCTGAGGCGCGGCCAGCAGCCGCCGGCGCCGGGCTCTGGAGGGGCAGAGGGCCGGCTGCTGCCCGGGGAGCCGCGGTGCCGCCCTGCAGCCCCCCGGGCCGGGGCTCCATGGGCACCCGGCTGGGGCCGCAGGAGCCTGGAGCAGAGCCCGCGCGGCCTCGGGCTGCAGCAGCGGGCAGGGGCACAGCTGCCAGCCCGCACACCGAGCACCGCGCTCAGGGGCTGCTCCGGGCTGGGGCTGCGGCTTCCCGGCCCTCCTTACCAGCCACTCGGTGAACTTCCACAGCTTCTTGCTCTTCACCAGTTTTTGAAGTTCACTCCTCTTCAGGAACTCGGCCGCACCAAGCAGTGTTTCCTGCGAAGCCTGGAGAGCAGCAGAGATGCAGAGATGGCCCCAGAGCCCAGGGCGCAGGACCTGTGTCCCTGTGTCAGGGCCTGGAGGAGGCTGCAGCCCGCCAGGCGCCAGGGCAGGGCCAGCCCAGCCCCTCCCAGGGGAACAGAAGCAGCCCAGGAGTCCTCACCTGTGCCACTCGCTGATTCTCATCATGGCAGTGGAAGAAGAGTGGCAGCAGGCTCTGGTGCACATGTGTCATCAGGGCCTCTTTTTCCTTTTCCTGTGGATGAGTCACCAGTGTTCCAAGGAGCACTATGGAGAGCAGCTTCACCTGGCCATTGTCCTGTATGAAGGGAAGGAAAAAGACCTCAGCATTGGCTGTATGGGGCTCAGCATGGTGCCTGCAAAACCGCAGGGCACAAAGTGTCCGGGCAGCAGCCAGTGGCCATGGCTGGGGGCAGGGAGCCTTACGTGGTCAAGGAGTGGCAGGAGCGCCTCAACCAGCTGCAGTGCGATGGGGCTGGGTATCAGCATGTCCTTGTCCAAGATGATAAAGTTGAGGAGCGTGGCTGTCATGCTAACTATCTCTCCATCTGCGTCCCACAGGAGCTCCACAAGACCTTCAGTCAGGCTCCACATTTTTTTGCTCTGTGCGGAACACAAGTTTGTGAAAGGCCATCCTGCTGCCGCACGGCCTAGAGGCCAAAGGGCTGTTCCGAAGCACTTGGGCAGCTGAAGCAGGAGGCAGGAGAGCTGGGAGCAGCTGGCCCAGTCCCCAAAGCCCAGCCAAGCCCAAGCGACTGCATTCCCAAGCACAGCCTCAGCCCCTGCCCCCTTCTCACCATCAAGGGATCATTGATGAGATCCAGAAGGGCCCTGAGCACCAGGTGACGCTTCTCCCTGCACCCGCTCCGCAGGTGCCTTGACAAGACTTGCAGGACTCTGTCAGCACCGCGTTCACTCATGTCCAGGCACTTGAGGACCTGAAAGGCACAGGGCAGTGACAGGGGACCAGCCAGCAGGAGCCCAGAACCGCACAGGGCTGAGCCCAGGCAGCAGCACAGGGCGCGGGCTCCGTCCCAGGCAGCTGCAGCTACGAGAGGGCAGAGAGCCGGGAGGCAGCTGAGCGAGGCAGCGCTGGACCTCAGGCTCACCTCCACAAAGAACGCCAAGGCGGGCAGCTCCCAGCGTGGCTCCTGTGCGCTGAGCAGCCGGAGCAGGTAGCGAGCGATCCGGGAGCACAAGGGGATGGAGACACAGGACATCTCCCTGGCAGGAGACAAAGTAACCAAGACTGTGGGCCAGGGGGACAAACCTCTCCCAGGACTGACTCACAGAGGTCTGGTCTTTCCCCAGCATCCTGCAAGGGCCCCTGGGCTATTTGGGAGGTGGCGCCTTGTGGGCACCCTCCTCTCCCAGCCTTTTCCAGTCGGCTTGGCTGTGCCTCGGTGACAAGGCCCTCTGGCCCATGGCCCCAGGGACTGTGTGGGGCACTCCAGGCACAGAGCACAAATGTCAGAGGCAGCGGGGAGAAGGGGGATCTCACTTGGCCAGCAGACCCACGGCATGGTGGTAGGTGTCAGCACACAGCAGCTTGTCCCAGCCACACTTGTGTTCCATTGCCACCACCGCATCCTCGTGCTGCATTTCGCAGAGCAGGGACTTCAGGGTCTGCACTGCAAACCTGTGTGCAGAGCAAAGGCCAGGTCACGCTGGGAGCACTGGCTCCTGCCCAGGAATGTGACAAGGACAGGAGGACTGGCATGGAGCACCTGTTGGGGCTGGTGGCAAGGCCGTATTGCTGCTGGCATCCCTTCCAGAAGGTATCGACCTCCTCTGGCATATCCAGAGTGCTGAAGAGAACTTGGAAGAGCAGATGCACAAATAGGTGGGGGAGATAGACGGTCACCATATGTGGGACACAGGGCAGCTGGAGGATCTTCCATATCACCACAGTTGCCTGCAAAGGACAAAGCCCCCTGAGACAGGGCTCAGTGCTGAGGTGTTCGTGTGGCAGGGCACGAGCACAGGAGGGAGAGTCCCGGAGAGACGCAGGGGGAGCACCGGGCCTGGTGGCCCGGGAGCTGCCCCAAGGCCAGGTTTCAGTCCAGCGCCTGAGGCAGGGAGACACCGTGGGGGAGGGAGGATGGAGAACTGCTGGAGAGGTGGCCTTGGGGCCAGCAAAGGCAGAAACTCACAGCCAGGACAAAGACACCCGATTTGTCCCCATCGGAGGTGCATGTGCTGTGCTCTGGCCAGCTCCCCAGCACATCCAGGAGTACGAGCATGGCCAGTTCTGCAGTCCTCACCGAGCACATGATGCTCTTCCACATGGTCAAAGCAGCTCTGTGGGGTCAGAGCTCCGTCTCAGGAGGGTCTGAGACACAGCACCGTGGCCTGGGCAGCAGTGGGGAGCTGAGCTGGCTGCCAGCTCTGCCTCTGCCCACTGCCCCTCACCAGCTGCACTCAGGCAGCCCAGCCCTGTGGGGACAGGCCCCTGAGGGGCAGCGAGGGAACATGGCAGCAGGCTCAGGGGCTGACGTGCCAGGGCTGGCAGAGGGAGCAGCCAGAGGGCCCTGGGACTCTCTGTTGGTCAGACACCTGGGACAAGCTGTACAGGCTGATGGGCTGGGGAGCCCTGAGCCCTCTGGGCAGGTGGGCCCCGTACCTGTCACAGGATGGGGCCACACGCAGGAGTGTCATTACTACGTCAGCGGGCCGTTCTTCGGTGAGATCCAGCAGGGTCCTGTTCAGCCTGTGCTCAGCAAACTGGTTGGCCTCGAGCCACTGGTGGATGTACCTCACCATGGCCGGCACCTGGAGAAGGCAGGGGAGACTTGGAAAGCCTCCAGAGGAGTGCTTCCCTTGCCACCACACTGCCATGGCCTCAAAGGCTTCCATGGAGCAGCAGGCATGGCTTGGGAGGCCAAGCAATTCCTGGGAGGATCAAACCCTGGCCACAGACTGCTTACTTGCTTTGGATTGGAAAACCCCTCCTCTACCAGCATATCAGCCAGGGCAGCAGAGGTCTTGGTTTTGAAGATGGGTGCATATGCTCTGAGCCCTGTGCCCATGGCGGTCTCTTCCTCCCGAATCCTCTTGATGAATTTGCAAACCAGCTGTAGGAGAAGGGCAGAAAGCCAGGGATGTTCCACGGAATGCTCCAAGCTTGGTGTTTGGCTGAGCGGTGTATGCAGGCCCAGCCCAGGTGGGGATGGCTGCAGGTACCTGCGCTGTTCTGCGGAAGCGGCCATGGGTGCGTTTCTGCTCTCGTGTGCGCTGCACGGCTGCACCTGGCAAAGAGCGAGCGCAGCCCGAGCTGAGGGGCTGCAGGAGAGACCGGAGAACACAGCCCAGCCCTGCGCTGCCCAGGCAGGGACAGCCCCGCGATGGCCCAGGGCACGGAGCACGGCTGTGGGGTGTCTGCCCGGCCCCTGTTCCATCCTGTCCATGGGCATGGCCCCAGGGGATGGGATGGGATGGGATGGGATGGGATGGGATGGGATGGGATGGGATGGGATGGGATGGGATGGGATGGGATGGGATGTGGCCAAGCTGGCTGCAGCCACCAGCCCTGCAGCCCAGCAGCCCAGCTCTGCCACTCACCCTCCTGCAGCTGCTTGGATGGCACCACTTCTTCAGTCTCCTGTGCAGGGGCTGGTCCAGGGCCTTCTTCCTCTTCCTCCACCCAGGCCAGCTTGGGCACTCTTGGAGGTCTCTGCTCCATGTCAGTTGCTGGATTTGTGGCTACTTCCAGGAGAGATGCCTCGGAAAAGCTCCGAGTCAGCAAGTCTTGCAGTTGTGCCAGGAAGGCACCTTCAAGAGAGAAGCCTCAGGAAGGCTCAGGACAGCAAGTCCTGCAGTCCGGTCTCGAGGGATCCTGCCACAAGTACGGGAGATTTCTGTCAAGGATTGTGCTCTGGCCTCAAGGGCACTGGCAGCAGGGATGGGAGATGCCTCCAGGGCACCAAGTCCCACGCTCTGCCCTCGAGGGCACCTGCAGAAGAGAAGCCTCGGGAAGGCCACGGGTCAGCAAGTCCTGTGGTCTGGCCTCGAGGTCAGCTGCAGGAATAACACCTCAGAAAAGCTCTGGGTCAGACACGAATGAGTGCGCTGTGCGGGGGCTCCTCACAGCACTGCTCTGTCCCGTCCTGTCCTGTCACGTGCTCGGAGCACTGTGGCGTGGCCTTGTCACCAGCAGCTCCTATGTCACCACGTGTCACAAAGGGCCCTTTGACACGCTGTTCCATGCCATAGTGACCATGCTGCAGTGTGTCACAAAGGGCCCCTGCACATGCTGCCCCCTGCCCAGGGGCACCCCCAGCCCACCCAAAATGGCTCAGGTTGGAAGGAATCCCTCACCCCAAGTGTCCAAGACAGACTAACAGTGTCTTTAGGAACGGCTCAGACCATCAGCAAACGCTGCCCTGCTCTGTGGGCTCAGGGCAGCAGAAGGAGCCCCCAGGGCTGCCAATGCAGCCACGCTGGGAAGGGCACAGGGCCTTCCACAGAAGCTGGCACGGCCTTCTCGAGACACGTCCTGGCTCGTGGCCATCCCAAACCCGCGGGTGTGACACGGACAAGGAACTGTGGGCCAGGGCAGGAATGCTGCTCTGAGCCCTGGGGCCCGGGGAACGCTGACACCAGCAGGTGAGGCAGAGTCCCTGCCCAAGCAGACCTGCCAGCCCTTAGCCCTGGCAGGGCTGGTGCCATCTCCTGCCCCAGAGACCTGTGCCCCTGGGGGGCTTCTGTGCCAGAGGGAGCCAAAGCCCAGGTGCACTGGGGGCTGTGCTCCTGCCTACAGGGGCTGTGGGCAGGAACAACTGGAGCAACTGCTGGCAACACTTGGTCTCTGTCAGAAGCTCTTACTCCATGCTGAAATTATTTTCTCATTCAAGTTATTGCCTTCAGCACAAAAAAAACCTTAGCAGCGAAGGCACAGAAGAATCTGTCAAGTAAGAATCCTCAGTTCAGGAAAGCTTCCCCAACACCCACCAACACCAACCCCCCCAAACTCCCGCACAGAAGCCCTCAACACCCTGCCAGGAGCCCCAGATCTCTCGTCCCTCTGCAGAGTTTCCCACCCTCCCACAGATGCCCTGGTTCCCTGCACGTGCCGTGGGATGGCACTCAGGAGGATCTGCTCCAAGGCCTTCCCCTGGAGCAAGCTCAGGCTGCCAGGCCTATGGGTCCTGGATCATCCTTCCCACCGAGCATTTTGGTGCACGGCTGCTCCATCTGCACCTTTGTGCTCAGCTCGGACTTCTCCACCTAACCAGGAGTGTTGCAGCGCGCTGTGCGGGGCGTGCTGGGCGGCTGCGGCAGGGGCGCGACCGTCCCCCTGCGAGCTCTGCAATTCCCAGCTATCGGCAGGTCTGGCGCAGGGACAGACAGCGATGACACGGGTCTTGGTGTAGAACAAGATGGATTTATTCCTGGGCTCCCCGACAAGACTGGCGGGGGGTGAACAGAAGTTTTTAAACAGCAACTCAGGAGGCGGGTGTAGGAAAGTGAACCAGTGAGATATGGTAAGGGAGGAATATAAGGTGAGGCAAATAGCCTATGAGCCTATCAGGGAAAATGGGGGGGAGGGAAATAACACAAAGTAAGGAGTGGGGTATCGAGGACAACAAGACAGACACCAAACTCTCTAGAGACAGGAGTAGGGATAGGGAGGATTGACAGCATGGAAGGGAGGAGGTTAGGGAAGGGCTTGGGAAAGTTGGCAACTGGGAAGGAAGTGGATTAGGCAGGAGAACGGGGGGCAACCTTGGATTCAAAGCAAAACACACCACAACATCTCCCTGTTTCTTTTTACAAAAGGGAGGAGAGTTCTGGGGTTCAAAACAAATTTATGAATCTATTATGTAACATATCATATACATAATCTATCATATAACAGATTTTAGCATATAACAAATTATTACAGCAACAGAAAAGAACTCAAAAATTATCAGGAAAAAATGAACTACTTGTGACCATAACGCATGGGGTAAGGATCTTCTTCGCATAAGAAATTTAATATAAAATGTACAAAGTTATTATATTCGGAATCAGGGTCGGGGGGAGGAATTGCAGTGGAATTATCTTGAAGTAAGACTGAGCTTGAAGCATGAATCTCCGAGGAATCTGCATTTTCTGGGGTTTGAAAGTGATTTTGGAGGTCACTGCTCTTGTAGGATGTGATCAGCGAATGGAGATGTGGTCTTGCTCATGTTATTTTATGCAACTGTGGGTATTAACTGGACAGAACGATTCCTCTCTCTATAATATATAATTTAACAAGCAGATTATTTTAAAGTATCAAGAATATAATGAACAATTTTTTAGTCAAGAAATTTAGTTGGAAATGTGGGAAAATGGTTAAAGAAAAATCAACAAATATCATGAAGTTTAAATAAAGCCTACAGGTAAATTAATGAACTCTTTTTCCAAAGCATACTGTGAAAACTTTAAGACAATATTGAAATTAAAAGGAACATTTGGTAGGGTATAATTAAGGAAATAGATGGGGAACTTGGGCAGTCACTCTTGAATAATTTTGTTCTTATATTCATTCAATTGTTTATTTTTATTTTCATTATGATGATAGTAGGGTTTTTTTTTGTAATTTGGACAGTTTTTCTTGTGTGATCTTTCTTTTTACAGGTGAATCAAATTTTTGACTTTGATGGGCAAACACTTGCTTCATGTCTCTTTTTTCTATACTTAAAACATGTTTTAAACTGATCTTTTTGGATCCTTTTTTCATTTATCTCAGCTGTGAAAGCTTGTAGGTTAATGATCTTGAACAGTTTCTACAAAGGCTACGAAGGGTCAAGGGCTTTGGGGAGATTCTTCCAAAAATTAAATACCAATTGAATTCATAATTGATTCAGTTCATAAGATGAAATCTGATTACTTTGGTGACTGCCACAAGTGTTATGGGGTATCGGTAAGGGGACGGACCTGGGCGCGGCCATCCTAGGGAGAGACAAAATGGAGGATTCCAGGTGCGGGTTTCCAGCTCCACCTTCCTCTGAAGAGGTCCCTCCATAAAAGAGGGTGATCTCCCAAGAAGGAGGGTCCCCTGATGGGAGGCCCCATAGGCGATCGTCCCCCCAGAGGAGGAGCCGCAATAAGGAATGGGGGTGGTCCAACCCCACCTTCCAACAAAGGGCACTGGCCCCCACAGGCGATTCGTGCAGGGGCCTCTGCGGAAGGGGTGGGGCTGGAGGGAAACTTGGGGCTGGAGAAGAAAGGTCAAGGCAGGAAAGGGGGTTCCAAGCAGCGTGGCCAGCGCCACCTTGGAAAGGAGTGCCGGGTGCACTGCAGTTCCCTCGAGAGCTCTGAACAGTGTCCAGCGGGACACTTGGGGTGCTGTGGCCAACACCATCCCCAAGGGAGGATAGGGTAGGGCTTTGGGAAGTCCAAGGGACAGAGGGTACAGGGAGCTTCACAGAAGCCACAGGGGAACTTACAGGGGAGGAGCCCGACGCAGCTGGATTTCAACAAGTTGCATGGATGTCAGGAACTTCTTGCAAAATATTAGATTCTCCCCTATTCTTATAAACGTGTCATTGATGGAAAATTGCTGCCCTATTCTTGTCTTTTCTACTCTCTCAGCCCTCATGGGATACCCCAGCCTTTTGGGGGAGAGCCCAGCTTTGGGTAAGAAAGAGACTAGAAAAGCACCCTCCTGATGAGTGGAGGGTACCCTCAGGGGATGCCCCAACCTTTTTGGGGAAGAGTGAGGATCCAAGGGAGTGATGGTGAAGATCCCCTTGGATCAGGAGGGTTCCCTGTGGTCTCCGCATGCTTGGGCAACAGCTTGTGGAGACTAAACCCACCTGCCAGGAAAATACCCTGCATCGGCTCACTTACCAGAGCTGTCCTTTGCTTTTAGTTAGTTTTAGCTAGCTGAGGCAAAGAAGTTCCCTGGACTGTGGCTTTTCCTTTTCTACAGACCTGCTCAAACCTGCTCTGGACTGAGCACACAGAAGAGCAACAGCAGCTCACACCTGTGGCCCACCAGGCCCAGCCTGGGCCGCAGCATTTCCAGTGCCAGAGGGACTGATAAGAGACTAAGTGAGCCAAACTGCAGCCCAGGGAGGGGACTTTCTGAGTTCATTTCTCTTTTGCAGCAGCAAGAAGTTTTATTGTTTAATATTCTTTAGATTTTCTTGCTTAATAAAGAGTTTTTTCCATTTTCCACCAAAGGGGTATTTTTTCCTGAACCAGTTGGGGAGAGGTGCCGATTGAATCTGTTTCCTAGAGGAACCCCTTTGGAGGTTCTTTCCCAAATTTTCCCTGAACCAGGACAGTGAGGAAGATCAGAGCAGCACCCATGCAAGTCACAGGCCCCAAAGTTAGAGCCCAAAATCCCCCAGCTAGCGAGAGAGGGTACAGCCCATGGGCTGGCCTGTGATTCTTTCTGTGCGACCATGGGGAAGACATAGAAAGGTGGGATGGGAAACCCACTTCTGTCCTGGCAGCGTGGGTGCATCCACTCAAGGAGGGAAACACTAACCAAGGGAATTCCAGTAAAGTGAAGGTAGCCTCAGCCTCCCATGACCAAGCTCCCGGGTATGATCTGTCAGATCCCCTTGAAGGTACCTCTACCATGTACGGCCAGGAAAGAAATAATAACCAGGGTTAGAGGGGCCCTGCCTCTAGCCAGGAAGAGGCACTGGAAAACTGGATCTTCTGGATGGTGTGGATCTGATGGCCTGGCACATCAGAACCACAAAAATATAAAGCCTTAGCTGATACTCATGTGCAATGTACCCTAATGCCATCGGGACATGTGGGGGCAGAACCTGTTTCCATTGCCGGGGTGACAGGGGAATCACAGCAACTGACCCTGGTGGGAGCCGAGGTGAGCCTGACTGGGAAGGAGCAGCAGAAACATCCATTGTGAGCAGCCCAGAGGCCCTGTGTATTCTGGGCATAGACTTCCTCCGGAACAGATGTTACAGAGACCCAAAGGGATTCAGGTGGGCTTTTGGCATAGCTGCTGCAGAGGCAGAAGACATTAAGCAATTGAACACCTTGCCTGGACTACCAGAAAACCCATCTGCAGTAGGACTCCTAAGGGTGGAAGAGCAACAAGTACCAATTGCTACTTCAACAGTGCACGACTGGCAGTATCAGACAAATCAAGGTGCTGGGATCCCCATCTACATGAATTGGAATGATCCATGATCCATGAGCTGGAGAGCCAAGGGGTGGTCAGCAAAACCCACTCACCCTTCAACAGCCCCATTTGGCCTGTGCGAGCCCCACTTTTCTGACAGAGAATGGAGATTGACTGTGGACTTGAATGAAGTGACTCCACCGCTGAGTGCTGCTGTGCCGGACATGCTGGAACTCCAGCACGAGCTGGAGTCCAAGGCAGCAAAGTGGTATGCCATGGATGACATTGCCAAAGTGTTTTTCTCCATTCCTCTGGCAGCAAAGGGCAGGCCTCAGTTTGCTTTCACCTGGTGGGGTGTGCAGTGCCCCTGGAACCGACTGCCCCAGGGTGGAAGCACAGCCCCACCATCTGCCATGGACTGATCCAGGCTGCACTGGAAAAGGGTGAAGCTCCAGAGCACCTGCAGTACATCGATGGCATCATTGTGTGGGGCAACACGGCAATGGAAGTATTTGAGAAAGGAGAGAGGATCATCCAGATTCTGCTGGAAGCCAGCTTTGCCATCAAGAAGAGCAAAGTCAAAGGACCTGCCCGAGAGATCCAATTCCTGGGAGTAAAGTTGCAAGATGGATGGCGTCAGATTCCCTCTGAGGTCATCAAAAAGATCAATGTGATGGCTCCACCGACCAGCAAGAAGGAAACACAAGCTTTCCTAGATGCTACAGGTTTTTGGAGAATGCACATTACCAAGTACAGCTGGATTGTGAGCCCTCTCTACATGGTCACCCACAAGAAAAACAATTTCCACTGGGGCCTGTACAGCAGAAAGCTTTCACCCAGATAAAGCAGGAAATTGCTCATGCAGTAGCTCTTGGCCCAGTCAGGACAGGACCAGATGTGAAGAATGTGCTCTACTCTGCAGCCAGGAACCATGGTCTGTCCTGGAGCCTTTGGCGGAAGGTGCCTGATGAGACTCGAGGCCGACCACTGGGACTTTGGAGTTGGAGCTGCAGAGGATCTGAAGCCAATTACACCCCAACAGAGAACGAAATCTTGGTCGCTTACGAGGGAGTCCAGGCCGCCTCAGAGGTGATTGGTACAGAAGCACAACTTCTCCTGGCGCCCCGACTACCAGTACTGGGCTGGATGTTCAAAGCAAAGGTTCCCTCCGCCCACCATGCCACCAGAGCTCCACGGAGCAAGTGGATTGCTCTCATCATGCAGCGTGCCCATATTGGTAAACTGAATCGCCCTGGGATTTTGGAATTAATTACAAATTGGCCCAAAGGTGAAAGTTTTGGTGTCACAGATGAAAACGAAGAACCAGTGACACGGGCTGAAGAAGCTCCACCATACAACCAACTGCCAGCAGAGGAAACACATTAGGCTCTATTCACTGACGGTTCTTGTCACATCGTAGGGATGAATCAGAAGTGGAAAGCAGCTGTATGGAGTCCCACACAACGGGTTGCAGAGGCCACTGAAAGAGAAGGTGGATCAAGCCAGCTTGCTGAACTCAAAGCTGTTCAACTGGCCCTAGACATTGCAGGAAAGGAGAAGTGGCCAAAGCTCTACCTCTACACTGATTCATGGATAGTAGCTAATGCTATGTGGGGGTGGCTGGAGAGGTGGAAAGAGGCTAACTGGCAGTGTAGAGGAAAACCACTTTGGGCTGCGGAAGAGTGGAAAGATATGGGTACCTGGGTAGAGAAGTTACCTGTGAAGGTTCGCCATGTAGATGTCCATGTCCCCAGAAGCAGAGCTAATGAAGAGCAGCAAAACAATCAGCAGGTAGACCAGGCTGCAAAGATAGGGGTATCAAAGATAGACCTCGATTGGGAACACAAGGGGGAGTTGTTCCTAGCATGATGGGCCCGTGATGCCTCAGGTCATCAGGGCAGAGATGCCACCTACAAGTGGGCATGAGACTGAGGGGTGGATCTAACCATGGACAATATTTCTCAGGTGATCCATGACTGTAAGACATGTGCTGCCATCAAACAGGCCAAGCAGGTGAAGCCCCTCTGGTATGGTGGGCGGGGGTCCAAGTACAAGTATGGGGAGGCCTGGCAGATTGACTACATCACACTGCCCCAGACACGCCAAGGCAAGCGCTACGTGCTCACCATGGTAGAAGCCACCACTGGATGGATGGAAAGCTACCCTGTGTCTAATGCTATAGCCCGTAACACCATCCTGGGCCTTGAAAAGCAGGTCCTTTGGAGGCATGGTACCCCTGAGAGGATTGAGTCAGACCATGGGACTCATTTCAAGAACAGCCTTATCAACACCTGGGCTAGGGAACATGGCATTGAGTGGGTGTACCACATCCCCTACCATGCACCAGCTGCAGGCAAAGTGGAGAGGTACAATGGACTGTTAAAAACCACCTTAAAAGCATTGGGTGGGTGATCTTTCAAAAATTGGGAGCAACATTTAGCAAAGGCCACCTGGTTAGTTAACAGCCAAGTTTCCACCAATCAAGCAGGTCCTGCCCAGTCTGAGTCCCTGAATACAGTAGATGGAGATAAAGTCCCAGTGGTACATGCCAGAGGTTTGTTAGGTAAAACAGTGTGGATCAATTCTGCCTCAAGTACAGACAAACTAATTCGTGGGATTGTCTTTGCTCAGGGACCAGGTTGTACATGGTGGATAATGCAGAGAGATGGAGCAACACAATGTGTACCTCAGGGAGATCTGATTGTGGGGTGACACTCATGCAAATATCACTGTTTGCTGGATGTTACTGCCAGTGTCTGTACATGAAAACACACAGACATGCGACAGAAAGAAATGTGTAAGTGTTGAAGATTTGAGTAAGTGAGATGGAAGGAAATGTGTATGAGTAAGTGAAAGATGGAAGTTCTTACTTGATGAAGTTTTTACATGATCTTGACAATATGGAGATAAGTGGTGGAATGTCCTAGGGTGACGTTATGGTGATTGTATCCCCAATAGTGTGTTCTGTTTATGTTTGATATTATGTTCTGTACTTTCAGAACTGACTCAGAAAGTGAAGGTTTGTTTTGTCTTGTTATCAGCCGGCTCACCTCCCCCATGGTCTGTTGTCTAGATGAGGCTGGTGCTGGCTGGCTTGGTTTTGCTTTGCTTGGTGGCTTTCCTTTGCTTGCTTGCTTCTGCTTTTGCCTTTGCTTTTGTATATTAGTTAGTTTAGCTAAGCAGTCCAATTTCTTCCCTAAACTGTTTTTTTTTCCTTTCCCTTTCCTGAATATCACTCCAGCCTGCTCCGGACTGGGACTGGGAAACACCGAGGAGCACCGAGAGCCTGCGCTCTGTGATCTGCAGCAGCCATCCCCAGTGCCCAGAGCAATCCCCAGCGCCCAGACCCGGGCGACCACTCCCAGGAGAGACTTTCTGGATTTGTCATCTCTTCAGAGTGGTGAAAGAGTTTTGTTGTCATCTGATGTTGTTCATTTTTTTAGTGCTGGGAAGGGTTTTGTTTGTTAAATAAACAGGTTCTTTTCAATTTCTGTCCGAGAAAATTCTTCCCGAACCAGGTGGGTGGGGATGGGCCGTGTGGTTTGTTTTCTGAGGGCTCCTTTCAGAGGTTTTCTCCAAAATTTGCCCTAAACTAGGACAAATATTTTGCTGCCCAACTTGTGGCTTGAGAGAGTGGAAAAAACCCCGTTGTAATCATATTTTGGTTCCAATTACTTTGTCTTGGTATGGAGCAGTTACTGGTTATGTTGTTTGAATTCATAGTGTCTCTTGGGGTGGAGGCCTGCATGAGTTTCTGGTCCCTAGGGTCTTCTGAGATCTTAATCCCTCTCTGGTCCCTAGGTTTATTTTTTTTATCCAGGAATAGCTCTGGTATGGTCCCTAATATGTAGTTTTTGCAGTAGAAGGGCACTGACCAGAATATCCATCAGGCTGGGCTTGGGTGTCATGGCTTGCAGGGGGTTTATAAAGGTGCTGAGGTCTGTTCCAGGAATGCATGGCTCATAGTCATGGTTGTGCAGCTAGTTTGTTAGAGGAGAAGCAGGGGATGAGGCTTTTCAACCTTTGCTTTCCTTCTTCTCCTCTGAATCTCTTAGCTCCCTATTAGAGAATGTTCAGTTTCCCCTGACTGTTAATGAGACCATCTTCCTGGTGTTTAATCTGGTAAGCTTTCTCTATACAGTCTGCAGTCTCTCTAGAATGAGGGCTGAGATTTCTAGAGGGGCTGAAGAGACCCCTGACCCAGGAGTAGACCCAGGTGTGAGAAATCCTGAGTGGTGTGGGAAATGGGGGGACGGGAATTGGCACATAGACCGTTTTCCCACATTCAAATCGATTTTACTGATTTGCCTAAAGTAGGAAGGTATAAGCACTTATTGGTGATAATAGATCACTTGACTCACTTTGTAGAGGTATTCCCTACCTCCAGGGCAACTACACAAACAGTAGTAAAAATACTATTAGAAGAGATAATCCCCTGCTAAAGACTAGCAGAAGTAATAGACTCTGACAGAGGGCCACACTTTGCCTCCAAAATAATTAAAGAAGTAGTTACTGCTCTAGGAACAAAGTGGCAATATCATACTCCCTGGCGTCCACAAAGCTCAGGTAAAGTGGAAAGGGTAAATGGGAAAATTAAAAAACAACTAACTAAATTGATGTATGAAACACAATTATCTTGGGTAAAATGTTTACCTTTAGCCTTGGAATATAGGAATATAGGAATATAGGAATATAGGAACTCAGCCCAGAACTGATATTGGAATTTCTCCATTTGAAATGCTTTATGGGATGCCGTATGACATGGATTCTCCTATAGATCACCCTGAAATAAGTAATCAACAAATTAACCAATATGTCAGGTAACTTATGAAGGCTCGGGAAGGGCCTAGAAGAGCTGGGTTACTAGTGCAACAACCTCCTTTAGACCTAGCAATCCACAATATAAATCCAGGTGATAAGGTGTTAATAAGAAATCTAGAAAGAAACCTCACTAACCCCAAATTGGGAAGGCCCCTGTGTTGTTTTACTAACTACAGAAACTGCAGGCAGAACCGCCGAGGAGGGATGGACCCATGTGAGCCGAATAAAGGGACCAATTCCTGCTGCTGCCGAAGAGCCCTGGAGAATAACCAGCCAGCCCGGGGACCTTAAGGTCACATTTAAATGGACTGAATGGACTCAGTAAGAATTGTACGAACCAGCTGGTAGAGTGAGATATTGGACTATGGATATCCGATAACTAATGATTTAGAGTATATTGTACAAATAAGGATTGTAATTGTTACCTTTTTGTATGCTCTATTTGTAAAATTTGCCAGGAACGGTGGTGGGTCCATAGTTATAGAGGCACTTCTCCTAGGGGTATTTGTAAAGGTGTTATCAGTTAGAAAGAGAACTGACAGAGTCAGTCCTAAGGATTGGAGAAGAGAACGGGACCCTACCAAGGGAATCCCAAGAGTGGTGGGAAGTGTTTATTAAGGGGGCTACACCCGAAAATTGTTGTTTCCACTCCAACGAACCAATTCCCTTAATTGTTCAAATTATAAAAGGGAATTGCTGGAAAACTTTACCTGGGATTCAGTGTGACTCACTACAAGTGAAGGATAAAATCTGGAAATCATTCAAAAAGGGGCAACAAAAACAGAGTAAGGGTCCTCCTGAAGAATATCCTTGCTGCCGAGAAGATGGTGCGCCTCGCGGCTTGGAGCAACCGAGTCGGTGCGCGAGGTAGAAGGATAAGAAGCGGTGGAGGAAAGAGCCCTCAGACTGGGACAATTCAAAGGTATTTCAAGAACTGCCTCAAGGATACTGATCTCCCAAGGATAAAGGTGAGCCCGGCAATAACATGTCAAAACAAACACTGGGAATGGGGAGATAATGATAATCAAACCCTGGGGCACTTTGGACTCCACCCTTGCTGGCAAATTCTGTGCATATTAGTTATATGTTGTACCTGGCCTGGTCAAGGGGACTATGCACACCACCCAGTTTTCCCCAGCAGCAGATGCAGGCAGTGACCCTAATTAAAAGGTAGGGATGGTGTTTGCTGGTTATAGAGCAACTGGTAGGGGTTGGTTGGACTCTGACCAAAATAGACCAAGGGAAAGTTGTTAAGCATAATGCCACCACTGTAGCTCCCATTTTTTTTGTTACTAATGAGGACTTGGTAAACTCTATGTGGAGATGGAGTAAACCTGAACTCCGGGCTACCTATTGGTGTCCTAGTTCCAATCCGGGGGGGGGGATATTGAAATTATCCTGGGGAATATCTGTGAGTATTAGGGCTGTAAAGCCATAGCAACCGCCTAGGCTGCCACCCATCCAGATAAATTTCTAAAGGTCTCATAGTACCCTGAGAGGTGCAAAATTCTGGAGTATGGCACTTAAGGATAAATTCTGTAAAAGGGAGATTGCAGGTCCCATAATATTGTTGTTACTAAGTTTAACTTTCAAACCTTGCATTTTTAATAAAATCATAGTCATTATAAAAGGAAGACTAGAGGCAGCTCATCTAATGCTTATTAGAGATAGGTATGAAGCATTGCCCAGAGATTCAAAAGTAGATAAAATCCTGGTCTTAAGCTACCAAAAGTTAAAGTGTTTTAATGAACCAATTGGTAAAGAGAAAAAGGAGGGATTGTAATAAATAAAAAGGTCTTTGTTCATCAAACGAGCATCAAAGGAGATAAGAATTTGAATGGAGTAGGGAATCTCAAGATGTGGGAGGAGAAGGAGAAAGGGCGGTAAACAGCAAGTATTCTGCTTAAGAATTGTGCAGATCCAACTAGCATAGAAGACTGTGTAACTAATTATATACAAGTTAACTTTTAGGCCAAGGACCATCCGCAAGGAAGATGAGGAGCCTTCATTCCTATGACCACCAAGGGCAGAAAAAACACCCCCTAGCAACCAATTCCACCGGCGAAGAGTACATCGGGAGAAAACACGACAACCAGAAAAAAAAAAGGGACTATAAAAACAAAAAGGTCAAAGAGGGAAGGTGCGCCGTGGCAGAACAGAGACTCCCCGGCCACCCAGAGCTGTTCTTTTGCTTAATACCGCTTGCTAAATAAATTCTTGTTAATTGATTTATCTATAATTGGCCTCCCCAATTGAATTTGTCCATAACAATCCTGACTAGAGAAATGAAAAAAAATAAACTTGGTGTATTATCCAACACACATGTGCAGAGCAAGCCCCCGGCTGCTGAGTCTCAGCAGAAGGCTGAGGGAAATGCACCCACTACGTCCCCTCTGCGACTCACTCGGCTTCTGGTGCAGAAGTTTGGATGCCTGCAGGGGTTGCTTGTCTCCTCTGGGTGTGCTCTTCCTTCCCTCTGGGAGGGCCTTCATGGAAATTAGTTCCATTTCTCCTGCAGACCAGAGTGGCAGGGAGTCACTGCAGGCTGGTGATACTCTGATACAAGGAAACGGGTGTGCATACAAACCAGGCTGTGAAAAGCCAGTGTCCATAAGGGAGCCAGAGGAGCCCTGCATCTTTATTTGAATAAAGGGAGAGAGTCCATGGGAACATCTGCTGCTGGGGTTTTCTCTCTCAAAGTTTTGGAGGACACAGCCTCCTTTTAAACTCCTGGCCACATGCTGCCCTCTTCCTTTCCCCACTGGCTGGATTACCAGGCCAGGGGACTGCAGGGACCTTTGTACCCTCTTTTCCTTTTGCAAGGTATTAGTTCTGGTCTCCATCCAAACTGTAATAGATAGATAATGAGATGATTTGCTCTCGCAATTAAGGGATGAATATTGTGTGTATCTTAAGAGAAGCTTTACTAATGCAGAGTTATGTTTTTGTGATTTGTTGTTTAGATGTTCTGTCTTCTCCCCACAGTCCCCTTCCCCCCCACTCCCTATTGTTCCCACCTGGAACAGGTGGGCTTTCTAGGACAGGTAGAAAGAAGGCATGTGTGGTATTCACATATCCTTTGAATAGTGAGAGACACAGACTTTCCCAGGAAAATCCTGGGGAAGGCTGTGAGAAAGCTCAGAGAAAGAAAAACAATTATCTTCATTTGCTGCATCTGTTGTTTGGCACATGTGGAATGGAGATTGTTTACCAAAGAGGGATTTCTTCATTGGACTCTGGTGATGGTGTTTTGATTTCATTTGACCAACTGGAGCCACTCTGTGTTGGACTGTCTCTAAGTGTCATAGGTTTTTCTTCAGTATAGCAGTAGTATAGTTTTTAGTATAGTGTAATATAGGACAGCTTAATAAAGCTTTTGTTCAGCCTTCTGCAAACATGGAGTCAATGCACGTCATTCCCTGAGGTGGAGGTCCACCAGAATAGGTGTCGACATATACCCCTTGCATGGGAGAGTTAGGAATGGAAAAGCTTGTTGCTGGGGGGACGTGACGTGACAACACCTGACCTTCAAATGCAGCTACAAGAAATAAATTCCACCAATAAAGGGCAAAGAAGGGTTGACTGACAGACTTTGGGAGGGGCCAGGGTGGCTGATGCACCCTCCAGGAATGTGAAAGGTGAAGCATCAATCTTGAAGATGAGGCAGCCACCTGGCAGGCAGCCATGGGGCAGGGGGCCTTCCCAGGCCTGTTCTTCCTTATTAGTCCTTCTCTTATGTTTTTGTAAATGTTTAATAAACATTTTAAAAATTTTAAAGTGAGCAGTTGTTTCTCACAAAAACCAGTCCTAAGGTGGGATGGTCATGTGTCGTGGCTTGACATGGAAGAAGAATTTTCTTGGAAGGAAGAGGTCAGCCCAGTCCGGGGTCAGGTTTGGATACTGACACTTGCAGTGACCAATTGAAGGTGGGCACGCCTCTGAGAACACAGAGGGGTTAAAAGCAGAACTCCCAGGAGAACTCGCTCTCTTTGGTTCCGGTCATTGGAGAGTGCAAACCTCTCCTGCCCAGCCATGAGCTGGGTGGGGAAGGGGAAGCCATGTGGCCTGCAGAGGTAGGCCAGGGGGTGAAGGGTCTGAAACCGGGCTGGGCCAGTTCCTGCGGACGGAAGGGTGGAGAACGTCTGAGATGTCTTTGTTCCCCCCCCCCAGCCTAGAGGAAAAGACAAAGAGAGCCTGCAGACACCCGGGAGTTTGCCAGCAGAGGAGAAGGAGGAGGAGGGGGGAATATGCCCAGCCTGGGAGACAGCACAGCGTCCTGGGCTAGAGATTTCAGCCATCTGTGGAGTCCAGGAATTTTAACCCTTTCCTGTGAAATGAAGGCTTTGTGAAATATTGCTCCTCCTCAATTTGAAGGAAAGAGAGACAGCCAGGGACCTCAGTTGTTAGAGAAAGAAGGCTGGGGGCAGATGATGGAGTGGCTGTTGGCTGGAGTCTTTTTGTCAGCCATAGACTGAACCAATTCTTCCTTCAAGAGAGACTGCATTTTAGGGGGATGCAATGGTGAGCCAAGAAACTCCTCCAGCAACTACCAGTTCAGGGATGAACAGAGGAAAGCGGAGGAGGGTGTGAGGCTGCCCTCCGTCTTCAGAGAAGAAGAGAAGGCGATCTCTGTTCTTGGACCCCCAGCCCCAGGGGAAAATGGGGGGGACTGTAGTCCTAAAATGAGACACTGTACTGTTGTTCCTGTTGGTCCTTGGCAAAGCATCCTTAAAGGGGCCCTATAAGCAGTCTCCGTCCATGCACGGTGGTGAGAGCACTGTGACATGGAGAGGAGAGCGTCACACTGGCTCGGTGTGTTTGGGTGGTGCCATGTGTGACATGGAAACACAAGAGGTGGCAGCTATGTTTCCTGGGGGTCGATGGTGCTAGGGGGACTCCCCTCTCCCCCAATGGACTCAGTATTGATTATATTGAAGGGTGAAGACTTGATTAAGGATCCGATCGTGTCTCGCTGTGGTTTGTTGGAGGTGGGTGGTGGGAGGAGGAATGGTTTGAAAGGTTTTCATTTCAAATTTTGTGTGTGGTTTTTTTCCTCCCTTTTTTTTTCCTTTTATAGTAGTAGTAATGTAATAAAGTTTTCCCCTTGTTATTAAGTTTGGCCTGCTTTGCTCTGTTCTCGATCACGTTTCACAGCATTCAATTGATAGGTTACATTTTCATGGGGGCGCTGGCATTGTGCCAGTGTCAAACCATGACATCGCGTTACTCCTGACAGGAATGGGCTCCCTGCAGTTCGAGCTGCTCTGCAGCCTGTGCTTTTCCGTACCCTGCTTTGCTCTTCAGGTGGCAGATGCCTTGGGCAGGTTACTCCAGACACACGAGAGTGCCAGGGTAGGCCCAATCCCTAAAGCTCTCACAGAGCTGTGCTTCACTCCAAATTAGGTAAGCATGAAACGGATTTTAAAGACCGTAGCACATCTGCAGATTCAAGGGATAGTAAAGCCACTGCTGCACTCTGAGAAGTAAGTCCACAGTCTGAGTTGTTGATGTCATTTAAATAATTTGCAGTTCATTGTGATGATGATGACGATAGTATCATAGAACATTTTCTCTTTTTTCCCTCCCCCTAATAAAATGGTGCCATTCAGCTTCTGGAGAAAAGAACTCTCAAAGGTGCAGTTTGGCAGTCATGGAGGCAGAGGTGGGGGAGAGACAGATATGCCCTGGAGGGATTCTCTGGAGGGCTCCAGCATTTAAACAAGCTACTTTGATACATAGACTCGGACATTTTCAATACTAAATGGCTGCCTTATGCTGGCCAGAAAGCTTTTAAAGCCCATGGGAGTTTAGCCTCCATGAGAAAGGCAGCATCAGTTCCTGTGCCAGGTGAGACATAGCGTTCAAAAGCTCAGCTTGTGTCTAGAGAAGTCACCAGCCTAATGTAAGCAAGGCCAGAAAACTTCTCCAGTCCTGCTGAGCGGGTGTGGTAGAGCTGTTGTGTTTCACAGCAGCTCCATGGCAGAGCAGCAGCTGCAGGAGAGGGCTCAGGACAGGCTTGGGGGGAGCGGGGTGGCAGGAAGCTGAGCAAAGCCCCCGCTCTGTGACACAGGCAGAAGCAAACAAAGATGGTGACTTGTAGAGATTCCTGCTGTGCTCAAAGTTTGCCTCTGAAGACTGAGAGGTGAGCTTGTCCGGAATCCCAGAAAACATCAGAGAAAAGGTTTTAGGTTAGTTGTTGTGATTAAGCACAAGTCTCCAGTGAGAAAAGAGCCTCTGAAGCAAGCTGTGAGTCATAGGGTGTCTTAGTTTTTAGTAGAGCATAGATTACCAATTAAATACAATTTTAATTTTTATTCTAGAAGTGTAAAAATATTCTAAGTTTTTCTGAATTCTAAAACTACTTTGAAAAATATAGAACTGTTGTGGGAAAAGGGACAAAATATTTGGAGAATTATCTATGAAAAATATTCATAAATCTTGCAAAATGAAAAATAAATGCAGTAGCTGCTGGTCTCAGGAGCCCAAAGCCCAGCTGCTGCCTGCCCAGCACTGGCTGTGCCCAGACAAGCAGCTCCACCAGTGCTTGTGGTAGCACCCAGGGACCAGAGCTGAAGCACAAAGATGCTGCTGGAGTCAGGCCCTGCCCTGGCAGGAGGGCTGCACCTCCTGTCCTGGCTGGACACCAGGGCCAGCACCTTTGGGGACAGAGGGTTCTGTTATGGGTGGTGGCAGCATGTCCCCAGCAGTAAGTGGGCAATGCAGCTCTGGAAGGGCTGTTGGAAACTGGCTTGGGGACGGCTGATGACAGGCACAGGTCTCCGTGGCTGAAGTCCTTGTCTGGTCTTCTGAAGCTGCAGAGGCGCTGCTGTGGAGAGAGGAGTGGCTGAGGCCCCAGCTGGCAGTGGCACACAGGGACCCTCGTGCACAGCAGGGCCCAGAGCTGGCAGGGCTCCCCAGCACGGCTGGAGCAGCTGGCACACCTTGGCCCAGCTGCACAGCTGCCCCTCGAGGCCCCGGCGAGCAGGGGACGGCTCTGGGCAGCTCCCTGGCCAGGAGCAGCCCCCAGGCACCTCTGCCTTTCAGGGGCCATCTCGTCCCCGCTCTTTCTCTTGCCCACCTTTCTGTGCCTCTGCCCTGTGCCCCTGGGGCTGCTCCTGGCCAGGCAGCCCCAGGGGGAGCCAGCACTGGCTGCAGCCCCAGCGGCCCCCCAGGACAAGGCCCAGCAATGAAGAGGCCAAGGAAAGCACTGGGCAGCAGCAGAACCCTCAGCAGAGTTCTGTGGACAGCCATGGACTGGCCACAACTCCACTGCAGCCTGACTGGAAATGTTTCCCATCTACATTAGACTTTTAAAAGAAACTGTTTGAGGGAAAGATGATGAAAACACTCACCGTTTTCTCTTCCAGTAACACCAGATTCCAACACAGGGCAACATGAAGATAAGCTCCAAAAAAAGCAGACCTGCAATTAACTGTAGCACACAGTGTGTTTCCCAATAGCAACCACTTCTGAGGCTGTTCTGGGCATCGGGAACAGGTGTTGTGGGGCCGGCTGCATCTGTGGGAGCAATGGGGAGCGTGAGCCCGTGCTGTGCTGCACTGCTGAGCTGGCAGCACGGTGCATACGGCCAGGACGTTTTCTGTTTGCCCAGAGCTGGGGCCTGCAGGCACCTTGCCGCCCCTTGGCACAGGCTGTGCCTCCCAACACAGCCCAGCAGGCCGGGAGGAGAGCCCGGGGCCAGCGCAGCTGCTTGGGCCGTGGCTGCTTGGAGGGACAGGGGCCAAACCCATCCCTGAGCAGCCCCTGCCAGCCCTGGCCCTCCCTGCCCTGGGACAGCTCCCCCAGCCCCAGGGGACAGAGCCAGGCCCTGTCAGGAGCCAGTGCAGCCCCTGCCCAGCCGGGAGCCAGGGCTGGCTCTGGCCCTGGGCTGGCAGCAGGGCTCCCGCCCGGGGCTGCTCCTGTGCCTGGGGCCTCTGGGCACTCAGGGCGGCTGCGGGAGCAGCTGCAGCGGGAGGGACGTTGGTGCAGAGTCCCGATTCCCCGGGGCTGCCAACGAGCTCCAGAGGCCTGGAAGCCCAGGCACCTCCAGCTTTGGCTGCTGCCGGGCCGTGCAAGGGCAGGGCCTGGGGGAAGAGCTGCTGCCACACAGCCCCGCCGAGGGCTGAGCCCGGCTGAGCCCGGCACAGCAATCACCTCCTGTGCCTGTGCCCGTGCCTGGCATTGCCTCCCTTCCTTCAGGAAATGCTGCCTTCCATAGAGCGCCTCTGTCCATCCCTTAAGAAAGGAAGAGGCACAGGTGAATCAGATGGAACCATTACACATCAGGGGGCTGGAAACTTCCGGAGGCAATCCTTGTCAAAGGCATGGATAAGGATCAGGAAAAGGCCCAGGCTCTTGGGGCTGTGGCAGGTCTCTGTCTTTTCCAAACCGCCACCCCTCCAGATCTTCTGGAGACTGGGAAATTGCAGGGGACATCAGGGTGTGTATGGCCCGTGGCGAAGTTGGGGCTCCCTGTCAGCTGGTGCCAAATGCCTTCCTGCAGAGGCTGGGGAGAAGCTGCAGCCAGGCCAGCCTGGGAAACAGCCCTGCAGGGCATGAGAGCAGCAGCGGGGCAGCGAGGCTGCCATGGATCCCTTCCCGCTGTGCCAGGCACGGCCTGTCCAGATGTGCAGGGAAAGCCCCCAGCTGCTGAGTCCCAGGGGAAGGCTGAGGAGATGCACCCACCTTGTCCTGCCTGCAGAATTTCCTTCAGCATTTGCTGCATGTTTTCGGATGGCTCATGGGGTTTCTTGCGTCCTGTAGCTTTGTTCTTTCCTGTTGCAGGACCTTAGAGCAAAACAATGCCGTTTCCCAGGAAGGGATCCCACAAAACCCATGCTCAGCCTGTGGGATCAGCAGGGACACACTACTCACCCCTGAGATGGGAGCTGGGCTTGCGAGCTACATCCACCAAAGGACCTGGGAAAGACCTCCCTGCAGCCACACCTGTATCTCAACAGCCACAGAAGCTTCTGTCAGATCTGCACGGGCAGCACTGAGCCGCAGGAGCAGTGAGGGGATGGCTCAGGGCGAGGGCACACACGTGCGTGATTTTGTCCTGGCACCTGCAGCGATGCCCCCCTGGCCGAGCTCTGGGCTCTGAGCTGGCAGCTCTCACAAGGGGAAAGGCCTTGACCTACCCTCGCCATCTCCTGGAGGCTCAATCCTGAACGTGGGTTGGGAAGCCAGATCACTTTTGCTAGCAGGGTTATCTGCAAAGAAAGGCAGGACAGAACAGCTCCCGTGGCAATTTAGGAGATCCTCAGGCTGCACCCAAGGCTCAGCCCCGGGGCACAGCCCTGGGCTCAGCCCCTTCCCTCTCTGCTCTTCTCTGTGGCTGCACAGAGCACACGGAAGGACACACTGGCATTGCACACAGGAAGAAAACTGACAGCTAAATGCTCCTTCCTCCCACTGACAGTGATCCTGTGGGATCACTCAGGGTTTGAGAAGGGAGCAGGCAGATTTTCCTGAATCCATCTAACTTGAGATGGTCTTAAGGGAAAGGGCAAATGTATGAGCTTTTGCCACCTTGTTGCTGCCTATTCTGTCAGAAAAGGTACATTGAGAATTTACCTCCAGCATTTCCCAAGAGTCTCAAACCGTAATCCAGCAGGCCTTCCAGATAATCCATGGTCTGTTCCCAATCTAGAAGGGAGCAAAGATCAGAACCATTTCCATGGTGTGCTGGGATCCCCTTCTGCCTCAGGGTGTTGGGGAAGGTCATGGGAGCCTGATGTGAAAGAACAAGGCCGATGTTGCACAGGGGCCTGGGGAGCTCTGGGCTGGCTCCTGGTCAATCCCCATCCACTTTGCAGGCCCTGTGCAACATCCCTGGAGAGGAAACTGGAGCAGCACGGGGCCCATGGGGATTCTCTCACTTGCACAAAGGAAACTCTCTTTAATCCTTGGGGAAAACTGCAGCTGGCAGTGCTGCAAATATCCTTTCCTAACTCCCTCCCTCCCTCCCTCCTGTCCTACCAACTGCCCATCATCCTTCTGCTGGAACAGCTCCCCTGCCACAACAGGAGATAGCAGAGCTTTTTCAGGACACCCTGGAGCCTTGCCCTCCCCCTCTGCCCTTTCCCCACCATGGGCACCCCGTGCAGTTGTTCCCAGGTCTCGGGACGTGTCTCCCACGGAGGGACCCCAGCAGGACTGCTCAGTACCCGAGTGCCCTGAGCATAACAATTCCTCTGGGCTGTGCCGGCCCTGTCCGGGCTGTGTCTGCACTGCCAAGCAACAGGGAGGGCAGCTCAAGCCTCAGCAGAGCACAGGCCCAGAGGCACAGCAATTACCTCCTGTGACTGTGCCTGGCAGCACCTCCCTTCCTGCAGCAGAGGCTGCCAATGAACCACTGCTTCCTCTGGGAAATGCTGCCTTCAGACCAGCTTCTACATCCACTTCTGGAGAAAAGAAAAGACACAGGCGGGGTTGTTCCACATAGTGGAGGTGGCACCTTCAGGAGGCAATGCTTGTCAAAGGAAAGCATGGTTAAGGATCAGGAAATCCCCATAAAATTTCTGGGTAGGCTATGACCCACTCCCTGCTCCACACCACCACTACTCCTAATCTGCCTTGAGACTGGGAAATTGCAGAGGATCTCAGAGTGGGCATGGGCTGTGGTGGAATTTGGGGTCCCTGTCTGCTGGTGCCAAATGCCTTCCTGCAGAGGCTGGGGAGAAGCTGCAGCCAGGCCAGCCTGGGAAACAGCCCTGCAGGGCATGAGAGCAGCAGCGGGGCAGCGAGGCTGCCATGGATCCCTTCCCGCTGTGCCGGCCACAGCCTGTCCAGATGTGCAGGGAAAGCCCCCAGCTGCTGAGTCCCAGGGGAAGGCTGAGGAGATGCACCCACCTTGTCCTGCCTGCAGAATTTCCTTCAGCATTTGCCTCATGTTTTCAGATGGCTCATGGGGTTTCTTGCGTCCTGTAGCTTTGTTCTTTCCTGTTGGAGGACCTTAGAGCAAATCAATGCCGTTTCCCAGGAATGGATCCCACAAAACCCATGCTCTGTGGGATCAGCAGGGACACACTACTCACCCCTGAGATGGGAGCTGGGCTTGTGGGCAGTAACCAGCAAAGGAGCTGGAGAAGTCCTCCCTGCAGCCACACCTGTATCTCAACAGCCACAGAAGCTTCTGTCAGATCTGCACGGGCAGCACTGAGCTGCAGGAGCAGTGAGGGGATGGCTCAGGGCGAGGGCACACATGTGTGTGATTCTGTCCTGGCACCTGCAGCAATGCCCCCCTGGCCGAGCTCTGGGCTCTGAGCTGGCAGCTCTCACAGGGGGAAAGGCCTTGACCTACCCTCAGCATCTCCCAGAGGCGAAGTAATGGGTATGGGTGGGGAAGCTGCACCACCTTCACCGACAGTTTCAGCTGCAAAGAAAGGCAGGACAGAACAGCTCCCGTGGCAATTTAGGAGATCCTCAGGCTGCACCCAAGGCTCAGCCCTGGGACACAGCCCTGGGCCCTGCCCCTTCCCTGTCTGCTCTTCTCTGTGGCTGCACAGAGCACACGGAAGGATACACTGGCATTGCACACAGGAAGAAAACTGACAGCTAAATGCTCCTTCCTCCCACTGACAGTGATCCTGGGGAATCACTCACAGCTCCAGAAAGGGAGCAGGGAAAAGTTTTAAGAATTCTTCAACCCTCAACGAAAATGGCACTAGTAAGTTCTTGCCACACTAATACTGATTATGCCGTCAGGAAAAAGGAAAATGCAGAACTTGCCTCCAGCATTCTCCAAGATCTTTAAAGTGTTATTCACCGTCACTTGCAAATAATTCAAGTCGTGATCCAAATCTAGAGGGAAGCAGAGACCAGACCCATTTCCATTGTGCTTGAATCCCCTTTTGCGTCAGGGAACTGGGCACTTCAAGGGGATCAATAAGGCTGTGGAAGCCAGGTGGCAATGGGCAAGGCCAAAGATGCACAGGGGCCTGAGGAGCTCTGGGCTGGCTCCTCGTTACCCTCCACCCTCTTTCCCTGCCCTGTGTAACATCCCTGGAGAGGAAAATGGGGCTGCCCAGGGCCCACGGGGGCTCTCTCCCTCCTACAGAGGAAACCCTCCCTAAAGCCCAGGGGAAAACCATCCCCAGCGCTTCCCGGGGAGCAGGGAGCTCTGTCCCGGGAAAGGGGAGCCAGGTGCCGGCTCACCTATTCCCCCCACTTTTAGCGGAGCAGCCTGGGCAGCCCTGGCAGGCAGGGCCACGGCCAGGAGGAGCAGGAGGAGGAGGCGCAGAGCAAGGGCCATGGTGCCTTGCCCTGTGCCAGTCCCGCCGCTCTCGCTGCCACCACTGTCCTGAGGCCGCTGTCCCAATGTCAGCACCGCTGCTGCCACCGCCGCTGCTGCCGCAGCAGTTGTGCTCCAGGACTGCCTGCTTGGGCCTTGTGATGCTGTGCAGCCACGGGGCTCTGGGACCTCTGTGACCCAGAGCCCGCTGTGACCTCAGCCTGCTGTGACCCCAGAGCCCTCTGTGACCTCATGCTCTTAGCTGTACCCCCAGAATGTACCCCCTTCTGTACAAATGGACTGCCCTGACTGTAAAGGTTTTGCTTCATCCAAGGGCCATTACTCAGAAAAACCTTCAGGGACACAGGGTCTTGTCTGGGTGGAGGCAGCATCTGCAGAGCAACAAGCTGGTAATGCAGCTGTGACAGGGACATCAGGCATGGGCATGGAGATGGGAAATGCGGGCAGATGTGTCCCTGACTGAGTTGTTTGGCCGTTCTTAGAATTCTTTGCCCCATTCAGAGGAGCAGATGCTGAGAAGGGAGGTACCTGAGGCCCCAGTTACAGCTGGGACACTGTCCTGGGGCGACTTTATGATGCTTGTATCCCCATTTGTCAGTTTAGCCCAGAAATTAGTTGTGCACCTTTAGGACTGGTTCCAAGAGTGAAGGGGGAGGCAAGAAGAAGCGCAGAGTTTGTTGTCAGAAACTGCACTTGCTCCCCCACATCCTTCTCCTGGACTCTGCTGTCTGTGGACAGACAAGACAGCAGGATAGAGCTCTCCTTTACTTTTTAGTTAGCATTTAGCTAGCCGAGGCAGGGAATTTCTCTGGACTGTGGTTTTTCTTTTTTCGTGGAACTGTTTAAACCTGCTCTGGACTGAACACCCAGAAGAGCCCCAGCAGTTCACACCTGTGGCCCACCAGGCTGGGCCTGGGCTGTGGCATTTCCAGGGCCAGAGGGACTGATAACAGAATGAGTTTGCAGAGCCACAGCCCACAGAGGGGATTTTCTGACCTTGTCATTTCTTCTAAGCAGCGAGAGGTTTTAGTGTTTAATAATGTTCTTTTTTTTTTTTTTTTCTTTTCCTGACGGTGAATGCTTTGCCTGTTAAATATAGAGGTTTTTTTCCACTTTTCTCTAAAAAAAAATATTTTTTCCAAACTAGCTGGGTGCAGGGATGCTGTTTTCTCAGAAACCCTTTTGGAGGTCATCTCCCAAATTTGCCCTAAACCAAGATAAAAAGAGGAGCCCTACCTGCACAGCAGGAGGTTCCCACTGTGCTCAAAGTTTGCCTCTGAAGACTAAGAGGCGAGCTTGTCAGAAATCCTGGAAAACATCAGGGAAAAGGTTTTACATTAGTTGTTGTCACTAGGTACAGATCTTCAGTGGGAAAAGAGCCTCTCCAGCAGACTAGGTGCCCTGGGTTGTCTTAGCTCTTCCCAAAAGATGACCAATTAAATGCAATTCAAGTTTTTACTCTAGTAGTATAAAAATGTTCTAAGTTTTCTAAATTTTAAATCTACTGCGAAAAATCCAAACTACTATAGAAAAAGTGAAGAAATTTTTGGGGTTTTCTTCCTGAAAAAAGAAAAAATCTAAACATTTCTAAAATTTTGTAAATTCTAAAATGAAAAGCAAAGCCAAAACGTGCTGTCCCAGGAGCCCCTGCCCAGCCGCTGCCTGCCCACCCCTGGCTGTGCCCAGACAAGCAGCTCTGCCAGTGCTGGTGGTAGCACCCACCTGAGCTGAAGCCCAAAGATGTTGCTCAAGCCCTTCCCTGGCAGGAGGGGCCTCCCTTCAGTCCTGGCCAGACACCAGGGCCAGCACCTTCGGGGACAGAGGGTCCTGTTCTGGGCGGTGTCACCATGCCCCAGCAACAAGCTGATAATGCAGCTGTGGACGAGATCTTGGAACCTGGCTTGGGGATGGCTGATGGCAGGTACAGGTCTCTGCAAGTGAAGATTTTCTCCAATCATGTGAGGCTGCACAGGCGCTGCTGTGGAGAGAGGAGGTGGTTGAGGCCCCAGCTGCCAGTGGCACACTGGGACCTATTGGTATTGCCAATAATGAGGCCGGGACATGCCTTGGCTATTCTGGCCCCTTCGGCTGATCCAAATAGTGGCAACTGTGGTCTCTCACCCCAGAGACACTTCTGGCTAGCTGGATGTTTCAGCTGGGCACATGGAGACAAGTCCATGCATGCCAGAGCTCTGGTGGCGGCGGGATGGAGCTTCCTCTCGTAGAGGGTCCGCTCCCTCAGGTTTCCATCTGCTGGAGAAGCTTTTGAAGTGAAAATGAAGGAAAGGAGGCAGTTCTGATGGAGGGTTTTAATCCAGAGCTTTTATTCTGGCCCATGGGCCTCTGAATCCAGCAACTGCTCCAACAGAACTCCCCGACTGCATGGTTGCTTATTGTAAATGGGAAGAAATGACAATGCCTGACTCAATTCAGAAGGCTGATTGATTTCTTTATTATAACTATGGCTAATATACATTAATATACTGTTACGTATAGTAAACATAATTCGCGTCATTCCTTGTATGAAATGTGTAATATTGGATACTTGTTAGAATATGCTCATTTGTATTAGTCCCCCCGACCCTCGCAGGTGAGACCGGGTGTATACTGGAAACTGATTTACAAGTATGTCTTGGTTCGACAAGACAGGAGTCTGTGAAAGAGGGCAAAGCCTCCTGTGCAATGGAGAAGGCAAACCCCCCTCCCTCCGAATTACCAGGATCTTTAAATTAAAGGGCTCTCAGGCAAAGATATGGGAATGGGAGTAACTATTCTTTACTAGGAGAAAACTAGATAATTTAAAAAAAAGCAAATGCAATCGGTACAAACAAAACCAGTGAAAAAGTCCACAACCTGAGGATTTGGGGTGCCAGTAGCAGTCTTGTTGGGATGATTGATCCTCTTGCAGTGGATGCCCATGAATTGCAGCTGCAGTGGTGATCTTTTGAAGGGTATAGTTTTCCTCTGAAGATCTGGTGGCAGTGGGGCCGGTCTTCCTCTGCGCCAGGGCTGCCTCCGAGCTCCGCTGCTGCCGCCTCACTCCGCTCCGGCTGCTTCTCTGCGAGTGCCGCCGAAAAGAGCTGCTTCTCTGGCAATCCCCCAAAGTAAAGAGCTGCTCTGTCCCCAAAAAGGTACCCCCTTATATCCAATAAAAGAGTGCTTGGCTTCCCCCTCTGGGTGGAACATCTCACAATAGGATGGTGTTACGTTACCAGCCCTGCACTGAATCAGTCAATGGCCCACTAACAAACCATTACCTCTTAGGAGCAAAACCGGTTCTTGGAAAAGATAACAAACCTGCCCAACCTTCAACAGATGGCAAATAGAATACAAGCTTATCTTACAACCCAGGACAAAGTAAAAGATGTGGCTCGGCCAGGAGATGAGCCATGTCTGGAGAGATACGGGACCCCAGGTGCTGATCATCGCCTGAACGACCCGGGATGGACATCATGGAAATCCTCGGACAGATACATGTGAATGCAGCATTCCTGTAAATTTCATCAGGGGATTCTACAACTCCAGACACTGAATTGTTCTTCCTCATCACTAAAAAAGAAAATCTTATTAACCTATGGACTCTGAATGGAACAAAAGACTGATTGCTGAAATCTTGGCCTCAGGCAGAATTTTCCCTATAAAATCTGCTTGTGCCAGGATGGAGGTGTGTGGGCATAGGGGAAAAAACTCTCCTGTGGCTGACTCCTTGTTGCACACCCAGAGTCGATCCCTGGGCACGGCACTGTGTTGTTTTGGTTTTTTTTCCCGTGGCTGGCTAGATAGAATTTGACTGCTAATAAAACAATTTTTATTTTTAATTTGGATGACTAAATTTTCATTTATAGGAATACTATATAAAAAGGAAGATATTAAAACTACATACTCCTTTCTCTAACTCTAACACAACTTGTGACCCTCTCTCAAGAGTCCAGACACAGGTGGATTGGATTGGATTGGATTGGATTGGATTGGATTGGATTGGATTGGATTGGATTGGACTGGCCATCAGGCTCAAACAATCCTCACCAGAATCCAATCAAGCACTCATTCCAGGTAAACGATTCTCCAAGCACATTCCATATAAGAAAAACAAGGAGCAGAAATAGAAACTGTTTTCTCTTTCATTTCTCTCTGTGCACCTCTATGAAAAATACTGAGAGGGAGAGAAATGTGCTTGCCATAGTTGCTGTCTCTTTTAACTCGGGGAAGGGTGGAGGCAAGGAGTAAGGGGGACCAACAACCAGGAACAGGAGAGGAGGTCTCAGGGGACAAAGGACAGCTGGATGGTCCAAAGCTCCCCGGGTGCAGAGGGCATCTTTTGAATCTATCCAATCACTTGATGCCCTCCTGGAATTCCAGAAGTGACAGACAGTGCATGGCAGGAGTCAGGGTGGGGAAAGGAGGAGTGATTGACACACCTGGGAGGAAATGATCCGGGGAGAAACCCGGGGTTCAGGGTTAAACCATGAAATCACACTGCAACAGGGACCCTCGTGCACAGCAGGGCCCAGAGCTGGCAGGGCTTCCCAGCACGGCTGGAGCGGCTGGCACACCTTGGCCCAGCTGCACAGCTGCCCCTCGAGGCCCCGGCGAGCAGGGGACGGTTCTGGGATGCTCCCTGCCACCCAACACAGCCCAGCAGGCCGGGAGGAGAGCCCGGGGCCAGCGCAGCTGCTTGGGCCGTGGCTGCTTGGAGGGACAGGGGCCAAACCCCTCCCTGAGCAGCCCCTGCCAGCCCTGGCCCTCCCTGGCCTGGGACAGCTCCCCCAGCCCCAGGGGACAGAGCCAGGCCCTGTCAGGAGCCAGTGCAGCCCCTGCCCAGCCGGGAGCCAGGGCTGGCTCTGGCCCTGGGCTGGCAGCAGGGCTCCCGCTCGGGGCTGCTCCTGTGCCTGGGGCCTCTGGGCACTCAGGGCGGCTGCGGGAGCAGCTGCAGCGGGAGGTAAGATAAGTGGAAGATTATTTGTTCACTGTGGTATGCTCGCTTACCTTGGTTTGCATAAGAATGTACTGGTGTGTCTTTGAAATGCTTATTTGCTTACAAGGTGATAAGGAGGTTGAGATTAGAGTCCTGGGTGTGTATGTATCTGGTCTGCTTGCTGTATCTCAAAAGAAGAGACTTAGAAGGTATCACAACGACCAGACTCAGACTACATCTGGAGAGTCACGCCTGCAAGGAGAAGGGGGGGGGATAAAAGGAAGGTTGGGACAGAACATTTTTGCGCGCCGTTGGTGGAGCAGGAGACTCCCCGGCCGCCCAGCGCTGTGCTTTGCCTGCCTTACTCGCTTGCTATTTTAAATAAAATTGCTTTATTGAATTAAGACACTTCAAATTGTCGTGTCACAATTTATAACAGCCACGGTCAATCACAGAAGGCTCCTGTGCCCCTGTCCCACCACAGCCTGTGCCTGGGCCAGGCTCCTGTGTGCTCAGAACCCAAACCTCCTGACCCATTCTCAGTTTTTAGAGAAGGGCAGAGTGGTAAGCGACATTCCATCTCCTCTGCTGAAGCACAGCCCAGCAGCCTCCTCAGCAGCTGCAAGGGCGGGATGCCCGTGTGCCTGGTTTCCTGGCTCCCCGGCAGACCAGGGGTTAAACGTTGGGTGTCTCCTGGATTGTCCCCGGAAAGAGCCCATCTCTGCACCGAGCTACCTTTTTTCATTTGTAAATTAGGTCTTTCTTTCTCTTCCAGCTGTGGTTTCTCCAGCCCCGGCTGCAGACACTGGTCATATAAAACTTTAAGAATCTTTTTCTACAAGCACAACTGACTTGATGTGTAATTTACATAAGCACGAATGATTCCATGACATATATTATAATGGGGCTGCGGAGATCCCCCTGCAGGTCCATGGGGAGGCAGAGATCCCCTGCAGGTCCATGGGGATGCAGAGGTCCCCTGCAGGTCCATGGGGATGCAGAGGTCCCCTGCAGGTCCATGGGGATGCAGGGATCCCCTGCAGCCCCTGGAGGAGCCGGGCTGGAGCTCAGCGATGCCTGAGAGGAGGCTGTGAGCCCGCGGGCAGAGGGGCCCCGCTGGAGCAGCCTGTCCTGGCAGGACTGAGCCCGTGGCACAGTGACCCACGCTGCAGCACTTGGAGGGGGCTGTGCCCCAGGGGATGGACTCCGCTCCGAGAAGTTCCTGGAGAAGTCTCGGCTGGGAGAGAGCGCAGGGTGCAGCAGGGAACGACTCCTGTCCCTGAGCAGAGGGAGAAGCCCCGGGGGATGAGCTGAGCATGGCCCCATTCCCTGTCTCCTGCCCTGCCGGGGGAGGAGGTGCAGCTGGGAGCAGGGAGGCGTGGGGAAAGCTGCATTTAAGCGTCTGCACTGACTTCTCCTTATCCTGCTCCGAGTCTTTGGAGTTTTCTGACAGAAATCTCTCCCCTGCCCCACTCACCCACAGGGCTTGGGGCAGGTTTCCCTTTTCGGGGGAAATCAAAGCGAAGCTCTGATGCACAAACGAGGGGCAGGAGAAGAGAGGCTCCTGTGCTTCCCGCAGAGGCGGAGGCACGGGAGGCGCAGGGCCGGGAAAGCCGTGGCGGGAGGCGCGGAGAAGTTTGTTTGTGTGGGCAGCTCAATCCCGCCTCGGGCGCAAAAGCCACGGGTTTCTGAGGTGTTAGCTGCCACTGCCTCTGGTTTTCCTTCCAATTCCTAAGGGCTTTTGACTGTTTTTACCATTTCAACACTTTCTGTGAAGAATGCTTATTTTATGATTGGCTTTTCACAAATGTTACAATGAATATTATATGTGTAATGTTAGAAAGTTATGCTGTATTAATTCTCTTAAGTAGTGTGTTAAATAGAGTTTTAGGTAACAACATAATATTAAAATAGAAACTCTGCGATGTAGGATTTTTTTACTTGCTCAAGCAAGAGATGAGATAATCAATAAACTCTTCACACAGGGATGGCGGTGACTTGGGGCACATAAAGAGTTACAACCTCCTTATCAGAAAAGACAAACATTCTTCCATCTTGTCTCCATCTTTATGGAAGCACCAGGATTAAGGGAAAGAAGTTGACAAAATCCAGAAAAGTTCCTAATTTGCAAGGAATTTATGCATCATGTATGAGATACATGAATATGCAATAGGCTATTGCTTTTAAGGTTATTCCTTTGTTCACAAGGCATGCTTGTCCTGGCTTAAGTGTCCGAGAGCATCTGGACGTCTAGAATTTTTTTGGTTTTTATTGTTTTGTAATTGTCCTAACTCTAAATTTGATTACTCTAATTGTGTTACTATTTTTATAACCATTTTATTATTATTAAACGTTTAAAATTTTAAAAACCAAGTGATTAGCGTTTTTCACAACGTTCCAGGCTCCCGGGGACCCCCTTATTGGTATGTTCGACCCCGCAGGCTGCAGAGGGTTCCCCAGCTCCGGTGCCGCCCTTCTCCGCTCCCCAGCCCCGCCCCGCCGGTACCGGGCGATCCCCGGTGGCTCCGGGCTGACGATGCAGCGCCTGCCCCGGGCAGCCCAACCCCACCGCGGGAGGGTCCCACGCATCCCCGGCCCAGCGCCGGGGCTCTGCCGGCAGCCAGCACCAGGACCCCAAAATTCTGCTGTCCCGGGGCCACCGAGCGGGCACCCGGCCCTTGGCCCTGTCATAGATACATATTATAATATTGGCTTTTTGTAAACATTCCATTGGATTTTATATGTGTGGTGTTACAATAACTTTGTTATATAGTTTTTATTTCTGTTGTTCATTGATTAAGCTCAGACATACTAGTGCCATAGCTGATAGAAGCATGCTTGTGTTAAAATTCCTGCTTGGATGGGATAACATCCACTGAGCACAGGATGAGGACACCTGTACAGATCTGCCGACCATCAGCACTCACCGTCTGAAGGCAGTGTGGGCCGGGGCCAAAACTGAAGATGATGATAAAAAAGGACCAAAACCACAACCAAGGAATACACATGCCCTAAAAAGGTGGAACCGAGGAGGAGCCCTGCTGAACAGTTCTTGGAATATGTAAACTAGCTTGGGAAAAAGTTTACTATGCATAAGGGACTATGAATATGCAACCGGCTGGTGTAAGGGAAAAGGTATTCAAGGGGTATCTCCGGAGATAACCGTGTGCTCTTGGCTCAGTGCCGAGATGCACCCGGCCCTAACAACCTTTGCTCTATGGCCCTTGTCTCCTCTTGTCCTGTATTAAACTTTTTAAATGTTCCCAGGGCAGTGAAGGTGTTTTTCCCAGCCCCGAGCAGAGAGCTCTGCCCGGCGGCTCCCCGGAAAGGCGGCGGCGCTCGGCAGCGGCCCCGGCCCGCCCGGCCCGCGGGAATTCCCCGCAGCGGGACAAAATCCTGCCCCGAAGGAGCGCTCGGAACGCCGCCTGCGGCTCCTCCGTGCCCCGCAGGTGCCGCAGCTGCCCCGCTGCGGCAGGCGCGGCTCTGGAGCAGGGAGGCTCTGCGGGACCCCCGGGCTGTGCCCCCTCCCGGGCCGTGCCCCGGGGCTGATGCTCGGCCCGGGCTCTCTCGCTGTCCCGGCTCCCGCAGGCTCCCGGCGGGAGCGGCACCGCCCGCCCGGCGCCGCAGGGCCGAGCCCTGCCCAGCAAAGGCTCCGTGTCCACGGCCGGGCCCTGCCGGGGCTGCGGCCGCTGCCCGGCCCGGCACAACCCGCAGCGCCCGGCGCGGCTCCCTCCAGCCGGGCACTGCGGCTCCAACGAGCCGGAATATTCAGCGCACGGAATCTCTGTCAGCGCTGCTCACATTGCAAAACCAGCTGCTGCTCAGGCAATCCCAGCTCCCACTGAAGCCTTCCACCCAAAATGCTGCCTTCAGCTCGGACACACCGGTAAGAAACCCAAGAGCAAACTGAAAGCTGATTAGAGAATCTTGCACAATCACATCCAAGAACATTTTGTTATAAAATCACACATATTAACAGAAGCTGAGAAAGTCAACAATGTTAGAAAACAAGCTTCCAACAATGGGACTCGAAGAGCTAAGAGCATGTGTTTGAATGGAATAAGCCCTCTCTGACATGTGAGCAATGCCATGGAATTTCTCAAACCGGGGAAATAGGGAGGCCTGGCAGCAGCAGCTTCACACACAGCAATGCCAGAGAACAGGGCAGGGCAAGAGGCTGACAAAACTCTAACCTCTACTTGCAATGAAGTACCTTTGTTTCCAGTTCTAATCTAGCCACTATTAATATAGAGTCCAAAAGACTAAAAATACTAGTAATAATAATAACTGTACCATTAATAGCAAAAAATGGAGAGAATAGAAATAATAAGAATTAATAGTGGTAATAAAAACCCTACCATACTTATACCAGGTTTGCATGGCCAGGTTTTGGTAAGGCAGGGGATCTAGGAGCAGCTTCTGTGAGAGAAGCTGTTCCTCCATGTCCCACAGAGTCAATTCCAGCTGGCTTCAGGACAGACTGGCTGCTGGACAAGGCTGGCCCTGTTAGAAATGGTGGTAACGCCTTTGGGATAAGAGATTTAAGAAAAAGAAAATGGGTGATGCTGGAGTTGTGACTGTGAGCAGGGAGGAGCAGGGTGAGGATGTGTGAGGGGAGCAGCTCTGCACACCCCCAGGGCAGGGCAGGGCAGGAGGGGCAGGAGCTGCTCCAGCTGCTGGAGCTGATTGCCCTGAGATTCCCTGGTCAGTCCCTGGGGAGGCAGCTGGGCCCTGCAGCCCATGGAGGGCATGGAGGGCAGAGATCCACCTGCAGCGCCTGGAGGAGCCCGTGCTGGAGCAGGGGGATGCCTGAGCAGAGGCTGCGACCCCATGAGAAACCTGTGCTGGAGCAGGGACCTGGCAGGGACCTGCAAACCCCTGGAGAGGAACCCACGCTGGAGCAGGGCCCTGCCAGGACTTGTGAGCCCATGGAGGAGCGAGCCACGCTGCAGCAGCTTGTGGAGAACTGCTGTCCGTGGGATGAACTCACCGTGGAGAAGTTCATGGAGAAGTGTCTCCAGAAGGGACCCCTGGCACAGCAGGGCAACGACTCCTCCCCCCGAGCAGCAGGAGAAACAACAGGGGATGAACTGACCAGAGCCCCCATTCCCTGTCTCCCTGCACCCACTGGGGGGGGAGGTAGAGCTGGGAATGAGGGAGGAAAGGGCAGAAGGTGTTTTTAAAGCTTTGGTTTACTTCTCACTATCCTGCCCTGATCCAGATAGCAAAAATTCCATTAATATCTCCAATTTTGAAAATTTTTTGCCCATGATGGCATTTGCTGAGTGATCTGTCCCAGACCTTAGCTGTACCCATGAAGCCTTCATTCGGTTTTCTCCCTCCTGTCCATCTCTGGAGGGGAGTGAGAGAGCAGCTTTGGTGGGTGCCTGACATCCAGCCAGGGTGAACAGCCAACACTTCCTTTCCTTCCTTCATTCTTTCTTTCCAGAGGTCACTGTGAAGGCGTTGAGTGGGGCTTTGACGGAGGGAGTGAAGGTGGTGGGGAGTGGTGGGGACAGGAGCTACAGGGACATGGGACAGGCATCAGAGGGGCCTGGGCAGCTGGCAGGGGGCACGGCCTGTCCCCCTGGCCCAACAGCAGGGGACAGGGGGCACGGCCTGTCCCCCTGGCCCAGCAGCAGGGGACAGGGGGCACGGCCTGTCCCCCTGGCCCAGCAGCAGCCCCGTGCCCTGCCCAAGGCGCTCCCAGCAGGGGCTGGGCCCCAGAGGCAGGGGGAGACCCCAGTCCCGGGGCAGCGTTTCTGCCCCATCCCCTGTCCAGCCCAGCCTGCCTCGTGTGCACAGTGACCGCTGGCACGGGCTGCCCTGGACACTGTGACCTGCTGGGGACTCTGAGAGCTGCCCCGCTGTGACACTGCCCTTGGGATTGCACAGGCACCAAACAAACCCCAGCCAGCAGCGCCCCTTGTCATGTCCCAGGCACCGAAGAGCATCAGAGCCAGCCCCGCTCCTGGCGATGTCCCAGGCACCAGGGCACATCCCAGCCCCGCTCCTGGTGATGTCCCAGGCCCTACGAGTGTCCCAGGTGTGGGAAGAGCTCATCACACAGCTCAGCTTTGACCCAAAACCAGCAGAGGCACCATGAAGTGCAGCCCTGCGAGTGCCCCAGTGTGGGAGGAGCTCTGTGCGCTTCTCCAGCTCCATCCCCCACAGGAGGATCCATGCTGGATGATCCCCAGTGTGCCCCAGTGGGCAGAGCCCTGGTGACCCATGGTGCTGCTGATCCATGTTGGGAAGACACCCAGCTGGGGGGCTCAACATCCTCCTGGCTCCCCATGGCCTGGATTTTCTTTTCATTTCTCTTTGCCGTTTCAAAACTCTTAAAAGCAGGTAAAAATAAAGATGTTGAGCTAAGACAAGGATGGGGACATGGGGAGGGTCTTGCAGGGGATGTGGGGGATGCTGGGTTTGAGGGACTTGAGGGTTCCTGGGAGGGACCTGGGAGTTTCTCAGGGCTTTGGGCACCCCAGGCTGAGCGGCTCCAGTTGCCCTGGGAGACCCTGGTGGAGGTTCTGGGCAGCTGGTCAAGGATCCCCTGCCCTGGAACTGTCCCCATGTGCCCCATCCCAACACCTCGTCCCCCTGCAGCGGCTGCCCCATTCCTTACTCCCCTTCCATACTCCCCTGGCCCCTGCCTGTTCCCGTGTCCCCCCTGTCCCGTTCCCGTCCTGCTCCCATCCCAATCTGGACCCCATTCTTGATCCTTGGACAATATTCCCTGTCCCTGTCCCCATTCCCAGTCCTATTGCCTGTCCCCATTCCTGGTCCCTGTCCCCATTCTCTGTCTCTATCACCACTCCCAGTCCCTGTCTCCATTCCCATTCCCCATTCCCTGTCCCCATTCCCATTCCTATTCCCTGTCCCCATTCCCGGTGAGACATTAATTTTGAAGAATTAAGAATTTTAGGAAAGTTAAGATGATAGTTAAATTGGATGTTGCTGACTTATCGGAAGTAGATAAATCGGCTTTGTTCATAGTTAACAGTAGCTGGATCTTAGGTAAGATATCCAGGATCTATTAACTCATTGCTTGCCAGCTTTATGCTTGGGTAGCTGTGCTTATCATGATAAACAGAATGTGATAAACAGATTTCAGGGACACAAAAACAGTTGCAGACTTCCCATACTTTAGGGATCCATTAAGCACGGGAAAATGGCAAGGATTCATTTGTCACGTATGCATGGGAAAGGCAGAAAGGTCAGAACGAGGAAGACTTATTTTACTTCTTCATTTTGGAGACCCCTCCCCAAAATGGACCCCTGACTCATTTCAGGGAACAGAACCACATGCTTAATTGTCTTTGTGCCAATTAGCATATGAAGCAGAGCAGAGGAAGTGACAGGGATATGAATATGCATTCATATTTTGTGTATTCAAGACTTCTGCAAATAAAAAAGCTTTGTAATACCTGTGATTTTTGCAGTGTGCATTAGGGAATTATCCCACGTACTGTCCGTCTGTCTCAATAAACATACACTTTCTAACTTTAAACTCTTAGAGAGTTTTTGTCCATCTCAGTTGGATATCGATATTAGATTGATATTCATATTTCAGTAAATCATTGTCTTAAAGAAGTCCTAGTATGTGCATTAACATGTCTTTTCTTAATATTCGAGTAATTATTCTTGAATTGCTTCAAGATAAACTGGTATGATTCAAAGAAGATCCACGGGGGTACACATAGAACATCGATTTGTCATAAGCAAATTGCAGTTGCAAAGATTTTCACTGAAATTCTGCCACTTGTCATCATTTTAAAAGTGAAAAGTCAGCTTTTATTAAAGTCAATAAAAAATTTCTAATTTCTAACAAAGGGGGGAAAGTATATGGTTTGCACTAGATAAAATATAAATACAGAAAATGTCTCCCAACCGAGTTCCTTGCCCTTATCAAAACATCTCCCAATCAAGTACTTTGCCGTGAACCTGGCTGGTAAAGAAAAATATTATCAGTAAACCTAGATGAAACTTTGCATAAGTTAATAGTATTCAAAATCCATGTGCTGTTCCTATTATTATTTCTTATACAAAGAAAAAAGGGGAAAGGGGTTGGATTGAGGGTACACCCTCCTCCCCTCTGAGTCTGTTCTCATGTTTTACAATAAATCCTACAACAGTACAATGCAGCTGCCTAAAATATGGACACTGGAAACCACAGACAGCATTACAAATGATCACCTGCCTCATGGACAGTTCATAGAAGGACTTGACTTGTTTACAAATTATTTCTCATGTTTGCAAACAGTTTTTCTGTTTACAGATTGCTTTTCTGGGAGTTTTGTTTTTCTCCAAGGGATCAAGTGCTGAAAGGTTGTTTTTTAAAATTGGGTTTTTCTCTATGGGTTAAATGGGCTCAGGGTTAAATAGCTTTCTGCTTTTAGAGATAAGTTCAATTTGTAACCAAGAAGAATTATGCCTGTGGCCTGAGTTCTCCCCTAACAGTTCCTGGAGGGGAATGCTGCAGCTCCAGTGTAAATTAGATGCACGCTGTCCTCTGTCCCCATGTTTGCAAAGGGCCCTTGCAGATGGGTGACAGAGAACAATACACAGAATTTTATACAGAAAAGAAGGGTGAGGTGTTCCCATGATTGACAGGGGTCTTGACCAATCAAATATCTCCCAAAACAGAAGGCACCTCATGGGCCAGAACCTGAAGGGGCGTGGAGCTCAAACCAATGAGAGCTTCCAGGCCTGGTCTTTCAAATGCCCTGTGTAAGGGGGGGCTTGGGAAATAAAATCTCTCTGTTGCCCCATGAACTCGGGAGGAGCAGTCTTTGTCTCCTGTGCCCTCGCTGCCCCACGAGACCAAAGAGATGTTCACCGCGGCCCTCCCTGTTTGTGGCCATCCATTGCCCAGCTGAGCAGAGAGCCAGTTGTGTTTGCAGTGAGCTGCCACAGGAAGACACACAGCAGCTGGAGATTTGAACAGCAGGGCTTGGGCCAATTCTTTTTCTTTCAGAGTGCAAGAAAGATGCAAAAGCACAAGGAAACATGGCAGTGTTTCGATGGAGTCTCTTTGTCCTGTGAAGTTCAGTAGCTGTTGGTGTTTCTGTGCTGCTGCTAATCCCTTCCATGAAAAAATCATTCCGGGAAGGAGCAACAACATCTGACACGCACCAAGTGTTGCCCCCAGTTGCTCCAGGTGCTGCTACCAACAGCCCCTGTAGGATGGAGCACAGCCCCCAGTGCACACCAGCTTTGGCTGCCCTCTGGCAGAGAAGCCCTTTTGGGGCACAGGTTTCTGGGCAGGAGACGGGCACCGGTGCTGCCGGGGCTCGGGGGAACTCTGCTTGGGCGGGGACTGTGCCTCACCTGCTGCTGTCAGCGCTGCCCGGGCCCCAGGGCTCAGAGCAGCATTCCTGCCCTGGCCCACACGTTCCCGGTCTGTGTCCCACGGCCGTGCTTAGGATGGCCACCGTGTGGGACGTGTCCCGAGGAGGCCGTGCCAGCTTCTGTGGAGGCCCCGTGCCCTTCCCACCGCGGCTGCGTCGGCAGCTGCGGGGGCTCCTGCTGCTCTGAGCCCGCAGAGCAGGGCAGCATTTGCTGATGGGCTGAGCCCTTCCTAAAGATCCTGTTGGGCTGTCTGACACACCTGGGGCAAGGCATTCCTTCCACCCTGGGCCACTCTGGGGGGCTGGGGGTGGCCCCAGGGCCCTTGGTGACAGTGCATGCAAGGGCCCTTTGTGACACGGTGCAGCATGGTCACCGTGGAATGGAACGGGACAGGGATTCCAAGGGCCCTTGGTGACACGCTCTGGCAGAGGTGTTGGCAGTTACAAGTTACAGTTACACTCCACAGTGCTCGGTGCACACGACGAGGCAGGACGGGAGAGAGCGGTGCTGTGAGGAGCCCTTGCAGAGCCACTCTTTCCTGGCTGACCCAGAGCTTTCCCAAGGTATTACTCCTGCAGGTGAGCTCGTGGCCAGACCAGAGCACTTGGTGACCCCTGGCCTTCCCGAGGCATCTCTTCTGCAGATGCCCTCGAGGGCAGACCATGGCATTTGCTGTGCACCATCCTTGACAGGAGTCTCCTGTCCTTGTGGCTGGAGCCCCAGGACCAGAGTGCAGGTCTTGCTGTCCTGTAGCCTTGCCAAGACTTCACTCTAGCAGGTGCCCTCAAGGCATGACTGCAGCACTTGCTGACTCGGACCTTTTCCTTTTCACCTTCTGCAAGCAGCCATGAATCCAGGCAGTGACGTAGAGTGCAGACCTGCAAGCGTGCCCAAGCTGGCCTGGGGGAAGGAGGAGAAAGAAGGCCCTGGAGCTGCCCCAGCACAGCAGCCTGAAAAGCTGGAGCAGTTCCAGCCACGGCAGAAGGGTGAGTGGCAGAGCTGGGCCACAGGGCTGGTGCCTGCAGCTAGCTTGGCCCCATGCCATGCCATGCCATGCCATACCATGCCATGCCATGCCATGCCATGCCATGCCATCCCATCCCATCCCCTGGGGCCATGCCCATGAACAGGATGGAATAGGGGCCGGGCAGACACCCTACAGCCGTGCTCCGTGCCCTGGGCTGTCGCGGGGCTGTCCCTGCCTGGGCAGCGCAGGGCTGGGCTGTGTTCTCCGGCCTCTCCCGCAGCCCCTCAGCTCGGGCTGCGCTCGCTCTTTGCCAGGTGCAGCCGTGCAGCGCATACGAGAGCAGAAACGCACCCGTGGCCGATTCCGCAGAACAGCGCAGGTACCTGCAGCCATCCCCACCTGGGCTGGGCCTGCTGGCACTGCTCAGCCCAGCACTGTGCTCGGAGCACTCCATGCAGCATCCCGGGCTTTTTGCCTCTCTGCTGCAGATGGTTTGCAAATTCATGAAGAGGATTCGGGAGGAAGAGAGCAGCGCCATGGGCACTGTGCGCAGAGTCTACTCTCCCATCTTCAAAACCAAGACCAGCGCTGCCCTGCTGGATATACTTGTGGAGGAGGGTCCTTCCAGCCCAAAGCAAGTAAGCAGCCTGTGGCCTGGCTTTTCTCCTCCCAGCAATTACTTGGCCTCCCAAGCCACACCTGCTGCTCCCTGGGAGCCTTTGAGGCCATGGCAGTGTGGTGGCAAGGGAAGCACTTCTCTGGGGCAGCTGGGCACATTCCTTCCTCTGGCAGCTTTCCAAGTCTCCCCTGCCTTCTCCAGGTGCCTGCCATGGTGAGGTTCATCCACCAGTGGCTCGTGGCCAATGAGTTTCCTGAGTACAATCTGTACAGGCCCCTTCTGGATCTGACAGAGGCACAGCCCTCTGACGTGGTGATGGCTCTCCTGCGTGTGGCCCCATTGTGTGACAGGTACGGGGCCCACCTGCCCCGAGGGCTCAGGGCTCAGCAGCCCTTCCCCCTGTGCAGCCTGTGCCAGGTGTCTGACACAGAGAATTCCAGGGGCCTCTGGCTGCTCCCTTTGCCAGCCCTGGCCCCTGCCAGCCCCCAGCGTGCTGCCATGCTTCCCCCCTGCCCCTCAGGGGCCAGTCCCCACAGGGCTGGGCTGCCTGTGTGCTGCCAGTGAGGGGCAGTGGGCAGAGGCAGGGCTGGCAGAGCAGCTCAGCTCCCCGCTGCCGCCCAGGCCATGCTGCTGAGTCCCAGACTGCTCTGAGACAGAGTTCTGACCCCACAGAGCTGCTCTGGCCATGTGGAAGAGCATCATGTGCTCGCCCAGGACTGCAGAGCCGGCCATGCTCGTGCTTCTGGATGTGCTGGGGAGTTGGCCAGAGCACAGCACGTGCACCTCCGATGGGGACCACACGGCTGTCCTTGCCCTGGCTCTGAGTTTCTGCCTTTGCTGGCCCCAAGGCCACCTCTCCAGCAGCCCTCCATCCTCCCTTCCCCATGGCGTCTCCCTGCCTCAGGCGCTGGGCTGAAACCTGGCCTTGGGGCAGCTCCAGGGCCACCAGGCCCGGTGCTCCCCATGCATCTCTCTGGGCCTCTCCCTCCTGTGCTCGGGCTCTGCCACATGAACACCTCAGCACTGAGCGCTGTCTCAGGGGGCTTTGTCCTTTGCAGGCAACCATGGTGATGTGGAAGATCCTCCAGCTGCCCTGTGTGCCACATGTAGTGACCGTGAATTTCCCCGGCCTCTTTGTGCATCTGCTCTTCCAAGTGCTCTTCAGCACTCTGGATGTGCCAGAGGAGGTCGATACCTTCTGGAAGGGATGCCAGCAGCAACATGGCCTTGCCACCAGCCCCAGCAGGTGCTCCATGCCAGTCCTCCTGTCCCTACCATGTGCCCAGGGCAGGGCCAGTGCTCCCAGCGTGACCTGGGCTTTGCTCTGTGCACAGCTTTGCAGAGCAGACCCTGAAGGCCCTGCTCTGCCGACTGCACTATGAGGATGTGGTGGTGGCCATGGAAGACAATCGTGGCTGGGACACACTGCTCTGTGCTGACACCCACCACTGTGCTGTGGGCGTGCTGGCCAGGTGAGACCCCCTGCTCCCCAGCTGTCCCCGGCATGTGTGCCCTGTGCCCAAGGTGCCCCACACAGTCCCCATGGCCGTGGGCCAGAAGGCCTTGTCACCAAGGGACGGCCAAGGAGTCTGCAAAAGGCTGGGAGAGGAGCGTGCCCAGGAGCAGCAACCTCCCAGAGGGCTCAGCTGCCCCTTGCAGGGTGGTGGAGAAAGGCCAGACCTCTGTGAGGCAGTCCTGGGAGAGGTTTGCCCCCACTGGCTCAGGGCTTTGGCTCCTGTTTCCTCCTGTCAGAGAAATGCACCGTGCATCCGAAGCTGCGTGTTCCAGGATTGCATTCCACCTGCTCGGGCTGCTCAGCAAGGACACGCCGTGCCGGGATTTGGCCGCCCTGGCATTCCTTGTGGAGGTGAGCCTGAAGGCCAGCGCTGCCTCGCTGAGCTGCCTCCCGGCTCTCTGCCCTCTCTTGGCCGCAGTGCCTGGGACGGAGCCCGCGCCCTGTGCTGCTGCCTGGGCCCGGCCCTGGGCGGTTCTGGGCTCCTGCCGGCCGCTCCCCCATCACCGGCCTGTGCCTTTCAGATCCTGGAGCACCTGAACGTGAGTGAGTGCCGTGACAGCGTCCTGCAGTTCTTGTCCAAGCACCTGCAGAGCGAGTGCAGGGGGAGGCGTCGCTTGGCACTCAGAGGCCTCGTGGCGCTCGGCACCACCAGTGTCTCGGTGAGAAGAGCGCAGGGGCTGAAGCCGTGCTGCCAGCGTGGGGCTGGGGAAGGCAGTCCCTGGGGCTTGGCTGGCCTTGGGGCACTGGGGCAGCTGCTGCCAGCTCTCCTGCCTCCTGCTGCAGCTGCCCCAGGGCTTTGGCACAGGCCTTTGGCCCCTGGGCCTGTGGCAGCAGGATGGTGTTTCACACACTTGTGTTCCACAAGTAGATGGCCATAAGGATGTGGAGCCTCCATGAAAGGCTCGTGGAGCTCCTGCAGGAAGATGACAGCACCATGCTCAGGATGACCACGGTTCTCCTCAGGGCTTTGTTCCTCTGCAATGGTGCCCCAATAACCAGCACCCTCGCCCTGCAGCTGGCTGAGGCGCTCCTGCCACTCTTTGACAACGTAAGGCTCTGCGCCTCCAGCCACGGCCAGTGGGTGCTGCCTGCACACTTTGTGCCCTGTGCACTCACAGGCTGTGCCCAGGTGGGCCTGAAGCAGCTGACGCTGAGGTCTTTCTTCCTTCCTTTCCTACAGGAGGACAGCCAGGTGCAGTTGTGCTGCATGTTTATCTTCCGGGAGATGCTGGATTTTTTTCCAGAAGAAGAAAAAAAGGTCCTGAAGGCACACGTGCGCCAGAGCCTGCTGCCACTCTCCTTGCACTGCCATGATGAGAACCAGCGAGTGGCAGAGGTGAGGACTTGGCAGCTGCCGCTGGCCCCTGGCAGGGGCTGGGCTGGCCCTGCCCTGGCGCCTCGCAGGCTGCAGCTCCTGCTGGCCTTGGCACAGGGACGGGGTCCTGCGCCCTGGGCTGTGGGGCCATCTCTGCGTCTCTGCTGCTCTCCAGGCTTCTCAGGAAACGCTCCTTTGTGCGGCTGAGTTCCTGAAGAGGAGGGACCTTGGACAGCTGGTGAAGAACCAGAAGCTGTGGCAGTTCACCGAGTGGTTGGTAAGGAGGGCCGGGAAGCCGCAGCCCCAGCCTGGAGCAGCCCCTGAGCGCGGTGCTCGGTGTGCGGGCTGGCAGCTGTGCCCCTGCCCGCTGCTGCAGCCCGAGGCCGCGTGGGCTCTGCTCCAGGCTCCTGCGGCCCCAGCCGGGTGCCCATGGAGCCCCGGCCCGGGGGGCTGCGGGGCCAACCCTTCCCTCCTGCCGCTCTCTCCAGCTGGCAGAGGACAGCAGCAGCGTGGCTGAGCACCTGCGCCGGGCCCTGCCCTACCTGCAGAGCCCACAGGAGCCCCTGCGAGAGGCGGCCGTCAGGTTCATGGGTGAGCCACGAGCCGGGCCAGGAGGGCGTGTGGGCACAGGGCTGGCGGCGCCGCTGGCAGGGAGCTGTGCCCTGGGCTGACAGGCTCTGTGTTCCCAGGGACGGCCGGGCGGCACCTGAGGGGGAGGAAGGAAGAGCTCCAGATCATCTCTGAGGGTGAGCGAGGGCAGCGGGCTGCCAGCGGGGGCTGCCGGGGGAGCTGCGAGCCCTGCCCCGGCTGCGGAGGGCTCTGCTCCCTGTGCGGACCAGGGCCGGCGTGGGCAGAGCACACAGAGCTTTCAGGGCACCTGGGGGATTCGTGGCCAGCAGCTTCGGGCTGATCCAGCTGGTCCCTGCTCCATGCTGGCCATGGCCAGAGCCGGCTGGGATGGCCCTGGCACAGAGTCCCCTCGGGTCCCCTCAGATGTGGGAACTGACCATGGCTCTGCTCCTCTCTCTTTCAGCCCTTGAAGGCATGAAAAATGACAACAGCGTCGCCATCGCAAGCCTGGCAGGTCAAGCATTGTACATCCTCCAGGAAGCAGAGAGCGCTCCATATTCCCACTTTGACAGCCTGCGTGATCGGCTCTGCAGGGCATGGGGGAGACGGCCTCGTCTGTGTGGGCTTGGCTGGCTGCGCTGCTGCAGCTCTGCAGAGAGCTGATCCCTGAGGCTCTGTCTGCAGGGGCCACCCGAGCCAGCAGGACTGTTTTGTTTCTTTAAAATTGTTCTTTTCTTTCTTTTTGTTTGTCTTTAGCGTATAAATATAGGATGTGTTGCTATAGACAGACTCCCAGGATCTTTCTTTGGCTGCCCAGGCTCTGCAGGGCCGAGGGGAAGAGGGAGAAAAGGGTTCCTGGGCTCAGGCACCTACCTAGGCATGCAGGGTTGCAGGGAAAATGGCCAGAAGCCCCTTGGCCTTTGGTGGCTCTGTTGAAGCCTTTGTGCTGCCCACAGAGCAGATGGGCAGGGGCAGGAGCTGTGGGGATCTCTGTGAGAGCGGTGCCTGGAGATGGCCACAAGCCCTGTCCCAGGCAGGAAGCGCCATCCGTGTCCTCCTGCCCGTGTGTTGCTGGCTGGATTGCTGAGGGCTCCCAGGTGCCTCTTGATGGGCTCCTCTGGAGCTCCTGTGGGGCTGCGGCGCTGCAGCCGGGCAGGTTGGCCGGGCTGGGGAGACCCTGAGGGGACGGGACCACGAAGGGATGAGGGGCTGCGGAAGCCTTGACAGGATGAGGCAGTGGGAAGGCACGGGGGGAACGTGTGAGGGAGTGGGTAACATTGGCTTGGGGAGGAAAGTGGGTTGGAGCCAAAGAGACCACTCACCCCAATGTTCATGTGGCAAAAAGAGCATGTTTATTCTCAAGCCCTTCCTTCTAAAGGGCCTTTGAAAACCCAGTCTGGATGATTTCACTGCTCTGATCTCTGTGCCCCTTCAGATTCTGGCCTGAGCAATGCCTGCAGCCTTGGGAGAGATGTGATGGGCCCGGCCCCTGTCAGTCAAACCAGGGCTGGTACATTCACCCCATACAAGCCAGCCTGCACGGTGACACACGGCAACAGAGTGCGAGGCACAGCTCCGGGAGCTCCCCGTGAACCTCAGCTCTGGGATCACTGTCTGCCCCAAGCTTCAGGGGCTGCAGTGGGAGCCCGGCTGGGCTCTGCCCTGGGGCCATCCTGCAGGGACAGCTGCAAACAGGGAGCATTCCCTGCCACAAAGAGCCAAGGCAGGGCTGCAGGGCAGCTGCTCCAGCCCGGACTGCACTGCTGAGTGCTGTGCTCTGGGGCTGGGGCTCCCCGCACAGGGGACTGCACTGGTGTGCCAGAGGAGACACAGAAGCTGCAGCTTCATCTGAAACTGGTGCGTGGGCTGGGAAGATTGGGGAGGCTCAAGGGGATTCACAGAGCTCATCCTGCTGCAAGGATGAGGAAAAGGGAGCGGGAACTCAGCAGTGAGGAGAGCTGGGGGCTGGAGAGCAGCTCTGAATGACACTAAAATCCCACCAGACCTCTGAGACATTGCTGCTCCTCAGCCAGTGACAGGATGAGTCCCTAAGCCTGGGGCTCAGCCTTCCTCATGGCGAGGGGCACCAAGGAAGGCAACAGTGTGATGGAGACTGGAATGGGCTGGGAGCTCACTGGGGGAAAATAGGGAGCAGCTGGGCAGTAAAAGGCAGGTGGGGGAGAGAACTGGTCAGAGAAGGGCTGAGGTACAGCTTGAGCAAGCTGCAAAATGTCATTTGGGGTCATCCTAGATTGATTTAATTTCAGAAGTTATTGAACAAGTTTATTTTTTGGGTGGTGCCATGTTTTCCCTTGGAGGTGTACACTCTGCAAACTTGATCTGTGTTTCTGAAATGCTCAAGCCAGTCTGTGCTGCAGGGCACCCCATTTCGCCTTTGGCTGATTGTGGCCCGGTGCTGAGCTCCAGCAGGGCCCTGGCAGAGCCCAGAGCAGCCTCAGCACCCGCAGAGCCCGGCTGCAAGGAGAGAGACCAGAAAGCCCCGTCAGCTGAAGGCTCCTGTCCCCTTGTCCCAGCCACCCGCGGTGCCCAGGCCATGCTGGCTGTGCCAGAGCTGTGCCCAGAGCTGCCCATCACTGCTGCCTTTGGGAGCAGAGCAGGAGGGCAGGACATGTGCCCAGCCTGCAGCCAGCCACGGCACCTCCAGCCCTCAGCAGCTGCCCAGAGCAGGACGCTCCTGTGCTCGCTGCCATCTCCTCAGAACTCTGATCCCACCATCCCCAGCAGACAGGACCCACCTCACGCCATCCCCCGCTGGAAGAAAAGCTGCTCCCAAACGATGCCCTCAGCCTTCTCCAAGGGCACGGCCCATCCACGCCGCAGCTGCTCCTAAGCACGTCCTGATCCAGACTGGGCCCCATCTGGAATGCTTCCTCTAGAAAAAGAAACGTCAAATTATTGAAAATAGGTTACAGTCAAAAAGGGGAACAAGAAAAAAGGTCAAAGATCTTATCTCTGTCAGGGCCTTAAAGAAGGCCCAAACCCTGCATGCCAAGGAAAAACCCACCATGGTTGGGGAATCCCAGGCTTTCTCCCTTCCCCTGCACTGCCCCCATGGTGATCCTAAAGCAAACAAGGGCAGTGGAGCAGCCCAAGCCCTCCCTTGCCTGCAAAGCAAAGCAGCCCCTGCACAGGGTCTGGAGTCCCACCTCTGCTCCCACCATGGGGGTTTGTTTGTGTCGTGCTGGCTGCCCCAGCCCAGCCCCAGCCCAGGGCACGGTGGGTGCTGGGGGCTGTTGGCAGGGCCAGGAGCCCACTCCCATTTCGTACCCACCCCAGCCCATGCCCCCAGCCCTGCCAAAAGCAGCCTGCAGCTGACTGAAGGATCAGCTGCATCCACCCCAGCAAAGGGAGAACCTTTGGTTCCCAGCCAGGCTGCGCAGTGCCCAAATCTGGGAGCATCCCCCTGTGTGTGGACTCATCTGCATATTCCCTGTGGAACCTGGCTTTGAATGAGATGTCAGAATCAAAGTCCACCATCTTCAGCATGCCAGAGACCAGGTGGAGCAAGAGGTTGTCATCCTTGGTGTTGTCCTCGCTGTCCCCAGCAGCAGCAGCCCCACCTGGGACAGCTTCTCCAGGGGCTCCTTCTCCTTCCCTGGGCTAGACCTGGCTGTCAGGGCTCTGCCCAGGGCCCCAGCCATCCATGAACCATGGCAAGCAAAACCAGGGGGATGGTGGCCCCCAGTGCTTGCCACACCAGGTCTCCAGCTCAACTCCAGCCCAAGAGCTGTGTCTTCCCTTCTGCTGTGCCCCTGCTCAGAGCTACAGGCAGGACAAAACCTGTCTGGTTGGCTTTGCCACTGAGTGCCAAGAGATGTGTGGAGCTGTTACCTGCCAGGCCCCTGGATCCAACTGTGCACATGGATCTCTCCCATCTTCTAGGGCAGAGGAACACCCTGCACCCAAGGATCATGGAAAAGCTCTTCTAAGGATGGCCTGTTCAAGGACTGCATGGACAAACCCCTCTAAATGACATCCTGGCACTCTGGTGAGAGAAACCAGCAATCACCAGTCAGCTGGAGAAGTTGCCCCCCTGCTCCCAGGCCATGCTGGGTGTGCCCAGAGCTGGGCCTAAACTTCCCCATCAATTCCATGTTTTGGAGGAGAGCAGGAGAGCAGGACATGTGTCACCTCCTCAGCAGCTGCCAGAGTGAGATGTTCACGAGGTGCTGCTGTCTCCCAGCCCTGGCTTTGCCCCTGTGCCCAGCAATGAGACTCCACCTTGAGAGAGCCGTCCTGGGAACAAGATCTGCCCCAGATATCTCCTGGCCCCTCCTGAAAGGGTGCTTCCCCATGACCAGGTGGTGCAGCAGGAGGCCCAGGGACCAGATCGTCGCTGCCTCACCATGGTAGTGTTGGTGGTGGATCCCCTCTGGTGGGCTGTAGGACAGGGTTCCTGTGGAACACAGACAGTTCATCAGGGGGATGCTGCTGCTCCCAGAGCCTGGCCCCAGCACCCCTGGGCATGCAGGGGCTGCCCCAGTGGCACACAGTGTGACCGCTGCCCTCTCGCAAGCACCTGGGACTTGTGTACAGACTCAGGGCTGGAAAAGAAGCCACTGGTGCTGGAAGAGGCAGCAGAAACCCTGGGAAGACACAACCATGACACACAAAAGAAAAACTCACCCAGTAGTGGAGAAAACCCCCTCTCCTCCTGCTTGCATGGCCCCAAAAAATGTTAATAAGCCAAGGCAAACAAGGGGAGCACAGCAGTCCAAGCCCTTCCTCACCTGCACACAAAACCGTCTGGGGCACGGGGTCAGACCCCCCTCTCTGCTACCCCCATGGGGGTTTTTGTCGGGCTGGCTGCCCCAGCTCTAGCCCCAGCCCAAGGCACAGTGGGTGCTGAAGGCTGTCAGCAGGGATGGGAGTTGGCCCCCTCACACCCCACCCAAATCAACCTGGCTCCATCATTAATCCCATCCCGGCTGCAATAGGGGAAGCCCCAGTGCTGCACCTCAGCTGGGCCATGAGATGCCCAGGAGCATCCCCTGGCAGGGCTCACCTGCAAACTGGGTGTAGGCTGTGTCTTGGAGGAAAGTGCCACAGCCAAAGTCGATCAGTGTCAGCTGCCCGGTGGCCAGGTCGAGCAGGATGTTCCCTGGTTTGATGTCCCTGTGCAGGACCCCGCAGCTGGGGCAGCGCCGCACGGCCTCCAGCACCTGGAGGAGCAGCCCCCGCGCCTCCTCCTCCGGCAGGAACCCCCGCTCCGCCAGGGAACCCGACAGGTCCTGGCACCGCTCCGGATGCTCCAGCACCAGCACAAAGCTGTCGGGGAGCTGAAGCCACTGCAGGAGCTGAATGACACCAGCACAGCCAGAGGAGACCTTGTCCAGCAGCACGATCTCCAGGGCTGCGCTGGTGCCGTGGGGCTGCGGGAGGAGCACGATGCCGTCAGTGGGGCTGATGCCGTGCCGGGGGTCGGGAACCCCTCGGCCAGCCCGGGATGCTCTGCGCCCTGCGCTGGCCCCACGCCCGCTCTCCCTCCAGGCGTCCTGGCAGCTCCCACCCTGCCGGGCCCCGGCTCATCCCCGCCCGGCACGGCCCGGCTTCTGCCGCTGGCCCGGCTCACTCACCAGCTCGCCCCGGCGCCGGACGCGGTTCCCTGGCACCCTTTTGATGGCCACCTGCGAGCCGAGGGCAGCAGCGGGCTGAGCTCGCCGCCTGCCCCGCACAGCCCCATCCTTCTCCTCCTTCTCCTTCTCTCCCTCCTCCTCCTCCTCCTTCCCCTCCTCCGCGCCCGCCGCCGGCCCCGCCGCTCCCCGGGCGCCGTCCGAGAGCCGCGTGGCCGCGCAGCCGCCGCCGCAGCCGCCGCTGCCCAGCAGCGAACCCCGCCGGGGCCGCTCCTGCCGGGCCTCCTGCGCCTTCCCTGCGGGCGGGACGCGGCTGTCAGCGCTCGGCCCGGGCCAGGAGCGGCCCCGAGCGCCGCCCGAGCGCCCCGGGCCGGCCATGCCCCGGCGTTCGCTCCCGGCATCCCAGATTCGCCAGGAAATGGGAACCCTGAGCTTGTGGAAGTGCCTGAAGGATGCCCTGTATCTCTGCAGGGACACTCGGGCTGAGACAGGAGCCGGAGCCCTCTCTGGGGAAGCCTCCTCCGAGCTGGAATTTGTGCCGTGCTGGGAGAGGAGGAGGAGGGGAGAAGGCTGGCGCTGTGTGGCAGGAGCAGGAGGTTTGGGCCGCAGGACATTCCGTCTGCGCCGCTGCCCCGCAATGGGCAGGAACGCTGTGGGGAAGACTGGGGGACACTGGAGCGGGATATGGATGGCACTGGGGGGAACTGGGAGGGCCTGGGAATGAACTCAGGTGTATTGGGAGGGACTGGGCTGTGCTGGGAGGGACTGGAGAGACACTGGGGCTGTACTGGGCTGTACTGGGGATGAACTGGGCTATGCTGGGAGGGACTGGAGGGGCACTGGGGCTGTACTGGGCTTTACTGGGGATGAACTGGGCTGGGCTGGGAGGGACTGGAGGGGCATGGCTGATGTACTGGGCTGTCCTGGGGATGAACTGGGCTGCACTGGGAGGGACTGGAGGGGAACTGGGGCTGTACTGGGCTGTACTGGTGATGTACTGGGCTATGCTGGGAGGGACAGGAGGGGTTGAATGCGCTATTCCCGCCCCCACTGCCTCCCATTGGCCGATGCTCCCGCCTATCACGATTCCAACCAATCAGCGCCAGGGATCATGGCTTTGGGGGCGGTGCCTGGCGCCTGCGCCATCTTTTCTTTTGCCTACAACTCCCGTCATGCTCTGCGGCCCCATAGAGCTCCATTAAAGCCGGGACTACAACACCCGTCATGCCCCGCGCTCCACAGAACATCGGTACCGCCCCCATCTGTCCCGTCAGTGTCCCCCAGACCCTCCGGGACCCCCAAGTGCCCCTCAGCGCCCATTCGGGACCCCCAAATTTTACTGGCAAAGTACAAAAGAACAAGAAACTTTGGAAAAGTGTTTAATACAAATCCAATCCAACTTAAATCACTTGTCACAGCAGTAACTTCATTCCCTCAGCCCATTTAGCCTGGAAAGCCCTAAACACTGAAGTTGATCAGGTACCCAAAACTGTTCCATATAAAGAGCATTAGAAGGAGAGGAAAGAGAGAGAGAGACAGGAAGACAGAAGCTCCACAGAAAGACACACATGTGGCTCCCAGCTCCCGGGGCTCCAGTGTAGGTGAGACACAAACCCCAGGAGAAGGCAGAGTCCATACCAGGGGCTGACCTTGTGCTCCTTGGTTTTAAGCCCCTGGGCCTTCGTGGGCCTCCCCCCAGCTGGGACTTCTGATATCTCAGGTGTTCAGAGCTGGGTCAGCACTGTCCCAGCAGAGTGACTGATTGACAGCTCAGCCCAAGGTGTCTGGGGACATTGATCTCATCCAGCCTCTGACAGCGACCATGGTGACACTGGGGAACCTCATGGAGCCTCATGGAGCCATGGGTCAGTTGTGACAAGGCAGGTCCAAGGACACCCTGGTGACACTGGGGAACCTCATGGAGCCATGGGTCAGTTGTGACAAGGCAGGTCCAAGGACACCCTGGTGACACTGGGGAACCTCATGGAGCCATGGGTCAGTTGTGACACTGTGGGGACCTCGTGGAATCAGAGGAGACCATTGAGAAACTCCCATGGATCCAAGGGCCCAGGGTGACACTGTGCAGCCCAGAGTGTCCCGGAGGAGCCATTGTGACACTGTGGGTCCCCATGGAACCAAGGGAACATGGGACAGGCTGATGCCTTAAGTTTTAGCTTCCATATTTTCCCAATTCTGTGCTGTATCAGTCTGTAACTCTGAACTTCATACAGAATGTCAGCAAGTTCTTTTACAGTGTAGTCAGACAAAACAATCCTTTTCCTGCCCGAGAACCATAGACACCACTGCAGCTTCAGGCCCAAAAAGTGAAAACAGCAGCGAATTGAGGAGAGCAGACTGCAAGGGTGGGGCTGCATAACCTGAAGGTGTAATTGGACAATTAACCCCAATATGGAAATGAACCAAATCTTACAAAAGTGTGAAAACACGTGACCTGGCGTCCATCCTGGGTGTACCCTCAGCCAGGCCCTTGTACTGCCCTGGTGAATCCTTTGAAGGCCTTTTTAATAAATCCCCACTTTACTCCTGTAACACTGTCCAGCCTTTGCTCTAGGTGGCCTCTCAAGGCATCAAGGCCTGGCTGGCTGGGCCACCTGGGGGCCACCTGACAGGTCCAGCTGACCTTGGCATGTCCAGGGCTGCTGCTCATCTGCCCCTGGAGCACTGGGGCTCGGTGCTCTCCTTCCTGTGGAAAGAACTGTCCTTCTCCTCCAGGTGCCAAGGCCAAAATTTGGATTCCTCTTCTTAGTTTGCTTCTATGCAAAGATTGTTCCCAGATGAAATCTGCCAGGACAGACAGACCTGGCTGGCTTGGCCACCCAGGGGCCACCTCTCATCTTCCTGTGAAACACTGGGACCCTGTGCTTTTCTTTCTTATGGGAAAAAAACACCTTTCACATCCAGGCACCCATGGCCAAAGTTGGGAATCTGCCTTCAGGATTCCCTATATCCAAGGATTTCTCCCAGGTGAAAGCTTCCAGAAGAGACAAGTCTGGCTGGCCTTGGTCTCCAAAGAGATGATTCCTATCTTCCTTTGAAACACTGGGGCTTTGTGCTTTCCTTTCTGATGAAAAGAACTCTTCTTCCTGCCCAGGTGCTGATAGCCAAAACTGAGATTCCACCTTCAAAATTCTGAATATCCAAGGATTTCCCCCAGATGAAAGGTGCCAGGAGAGACAGGTCTGGCTCTCTTGGTCTATGGTGACCACCACTCATATCCTTCCAAAACACCTGGGCTCCACGCTTCTCTTTCCTATGGGAAAAACCATCCATCTCCACCAGATGCCCATGGCCAAAGTTTGGAATCCTCCTCCAGAATTCCCTAGGTCCAAGGATTTCTCAGTGACAAAAGCTGCCAGGACAAACAGGGCTGGCTGGCTCGGCCTCCCAGGAGCCTTCTCTCTCTGCTTCTGGCCCTGCAACACGGGGGCTCTGGGCTTTCCTTCCTATGGAAAAGAACCGTCCTTCTTAACAATGAAGAAATGGCTGAAACTGGGGTTCTACCTCCCAAATTCCCTATATCCAAGGGTTGCTTTCAGACAAAAAAATACTAGAACAGAGAGGTCTGGCTGCCCTTGGCCTCTGATGGTCACCTTTCATCTGCCCCTGAAACACCAGTGTTCTGTGCTTGTCTTCCTATAGAAAAGAACCGTCCTTCTCCTCCAGGCAGCCAGGTCTGAAACTGGGATTCCACCTCTAAAATTCCCTATATCCAAGGACAAAATCTGCCAGCACCATCTGATCTGGCTGCCCTTGGCCTCTGGTGGCTGTGGCTCATCTGCCCCTGGAACGCTGGGGCTGGGTTGTTCCCTTCCTGTGGAGACCATGATGGCACAGTGAGGACCTGGTGAAACCATGGAGTCCATTGGGACACTCTGGGGCCATGGTGACACCGCGGGGCTCCATGGAACCCAGAGACCACCATGACTCTGTGGGGCCTTGTGGAACCGTGGAGACCATTCCGACCCTTCAGGGCCTGGTGTCACCAAGGGGGATTGTGACACCTCAGGGCCTCCTGGAAGCAGGGGACCACTGGGACACTGTGGGGCTCCATGGAATGAGGGGAACAGGGAACAGGTCTGGCTGGTTTGGCCTCCCAGGGGCCACCTGACAGGTCTGGCTGATCTTGGAATGTCAAGGGCTGCTTCTCATTTGCCCATGAACCACTGGGGCTCCGTGCTTTCCTTTTTATGGAAAAGAACTGTCCCTCTTTTCAGACATCCATGGACAAAATTGGTACTTCCCCTCAAAAATTTCCTGTATGCAAGGGTATCTGCCAGAAAAAAACCTGCCAGCTCTGGCTGGCCTTGGCCTCTGGTGGTGGCATCTCAGTTGCCTCAGAAGCACTGGGGCTCTGTGCCTTCCCTCCTGCAGAAAAGAATTGACCCTCTTGTCCAGGGGCCATGGCAGGAACTGGAATGTGGCCACCAAAATTCCATCTATCCTAGGATTACTCCCAGACAAAAGCTGCCAGGACAGACAGTTCTGCCTGGCCTTGGCCTCTGGTGATATGAGCAGAATGTTTTCCTTTACAAACACCTTGGAGAGGGCCCAGAGATCTCCCGAGCTGGGTTTTGCAGGCCTAAAGAACATAACCCATGTATGGAGGCTGATGTGCCTGGGCTCAGCTGTGAAGAGACTGAGGACAGATCAGGAGTGGCCTGGGAGGGTTTGAAGGGTGGATTTAGAAATGGTGGAGCTTTACTCCATAGTGGGAAACAGCCAGAGAGAAAAATTATGCCAAAATGCAGCTGGGGAAGTTCAGACTGGACACATGAGGAGAGGAATTTCCCTCCCAGGGCAGGGCTGTGGTGCAGCACGTCCCCAGCAGGAGCCTGGAGCAGCCCAAGGCTTTGTGTGGCCAGGCAGGGGCAGCAGGAGGCAGAGCTGCCAGCAAAGGAAGGGCCAGCGAGGTGGGGCAGCCAGGGGTGACGACAGCCTGCAGGGACAGAAGCGCAGGGCAGGGACACCGTGGGACAGCCTGGGCTGCAGAGGGCTCAGGGATGTGCAGCAGCTGCAAGGCCCTGACAGAGCCAACCTGTGCAGCCCTTTGGCCATGGCTGCTGGCCCTGGGCCTGAGGCCACGAGGGGACAAGTGACCCTTGCAGCCCTGGGGCCTCAGTGCCTCCTTGTCCCTGCTCAGCAGCCTGGCAGGGGCTGCCCCATGGTCCTGCTCTTGGCACTGCACATCCCCACACCCCAGTGCCCATCCCGGGAAGAGCCCTGAGCAATGAGGGAGGGACAGGATCTGCCTTGCCAGGGGCTGGGGCTCAGGCCTGGGCCCTTTGCACTCCTGAAACACATCCAGGTTTGCTCAGCACCAGAGACACCTTTCCCTTGCATGTGCCCAGCTGTCATCTCTGCCTCCAGTGTTCTGCTCTGACTGGAACCTTGGTACACTTTCTGAGTCGTGTCCTCAGTGGGACCCATTAAAACTTCAAGAAACTTTGGAGTTTTAATTTAACTTTGAGTTTTTGAGAAGTTTTTTTTAAGACTCTCAGGGGCTGAGACTGATGTAGATAACACAAAAGCCCTGAGGGGGTAATTAAAGTTTTCTTATTCCAGTTGTGGAGAAAGATTTCAAAGTGCTTGTAAGAAATACACATTCCTATTTTAAAGGGTGTATTTTATTACATTTCTCTTTAGATCAGAGGCGATTGCAGCATTCTGTGATTGATATTGAGCCAGGGTCTCCCCTCAGGAGCTCGGGCCCGCTCAGAGAAGCTGTGCCCTGAGCTCTGGCCCAGCGTGGACAACCTTGCTCCACATTGCCCCAGCCCATCCTGTCTGTCCTCACTCACCTGGGCCCTGCTGTGCTCGCAGAGCTGGCTGCACCCAGCCTAAGAGGGGCTTTCCCTTTTTCTATGTTTGGAGCAATCTAAAACTCCTGAGTTTCCCCATGAAAACAGACACCTTCCTCAGGTGTGTGCCAGCCCAAGGTGCCACCAAAACCACTCCAGACCGGCTCTGGGCCAGCTGTGAGGGTGGATCATCAGCCCCAGCTGCACTGGGCACTGCAAGGGGCTGTGGCCATGGGCTCTGCACTGACCCCACTGCTAGGTTTGGCTGCCACGGCAGCCCTGAGAAATTAAACTGTCCTTGGAAACACTGGGGAGGACTGGGACATACTGGGGAACACTGGGAATGCTGTGGGTTACACTGGGACACACTGGGAGTGAAACTGGGGGTGAAACTGGGGGATACGGGAACAAACTAGGGACATTGTGGGGAAGACTGGACAATACTGCGGCATACTGTGGATGACATCGGGAGGAACTGGGAGGGCCTGGGAATGAACTGAGCTGGGTTGGGAGGGACTGGAGGGGAACTGGGGTTGTACCGGGCGGTACAGGGGATGAACTGGGCTGTACTGGGCTGTACTGGAGACGAACTGGGCTATGCTGGGAGGGACTGGAGGGGCACAGGGGCTGTACTGGGGATGAACTGTGCTGTACTGGGCTGTACTGGGGATGAACTGGGCTGTGCTGGGAGGGACTGGAGGGGCACTGGGGCTGTACTGGGCTGTACTGGAGATGAATGGGCTATGCTGGGAGGGACTGGAGGGGCACAGGGGCTGTACTGGAGACGAATGGGCTATGCTGGGAGGGTCTGGAGGGGCACAGGGGCTGTACTGGGGATGAACTGGGCTGTACTGGGAGGGACTGGAGGGGTTGAATGGCTGTTCCCGCCTCCGCCGCCTCCCATTGGCCGAGGCTCCCGCCCATCACAGCTCCCAACCAATCAGCGCCAGGGATTATGGCTTTGGGAGCGGTGCCTGGATTCTGCGCCATCTTTTCTTTTTGCCTACAACTCCCATCATGCCCCGCAGCCCAATAGAGCCCCATTGGGGCCGGGACTACAACGCCCGTCATGCCCCGCGCTCCACAGACACCCCCCCCCCCCCTCCCCCAGTATGCGCTCCCATCTGTGCCATCAGAGTCCCCCAGACCCTCCGGGATCCCCAAGTGCTCCTCAGCCCCCAGTCGGGACCCCCCAAAAGCGTTCTCGGATCCCCTGAGTGCTCCCAGCCCCACAGAACCCCGGTATAACCACTTCTGGGAATTCCTCTCCTCTCATCCCCCGCGGCCCCAGAGCCCCTCAGAACACAGTTCCGCGCCTAAAATTCCTGCCGCGCCCTGCGCCCTAAGGAACCCGGTTAAATCTGCCTAAGCCCCCCACGAGTGCTCCAGAGCCCCCAAGGAGCTCAAGTCGCAACTCGGATGCCAAAGTGTCCCCCGAGGCCGTCCCGGGCCCCAAACGCCGCGTCCGAGCCACTTCCGGGACTACAGCTCCCATCATACCCCGCGGCGCACGGGCAGCGCTGTTCCAGCCGGGACGTCATCTCCCGTCATGCCCCGCGCCCCACCGAGTGCCGCTGTCGCTGTGCCTGGAACTCCCGTGATGCTCCGCGGCCCCGTTACACCGCATTGTACCCGCGCCTACAACTCCCATCAGCCCCCGCGCCCCAGCGAGCCCCGCCCGAGCCCCCCGAGTGCCCAATCAATAGCAATAGTGGTCAATGAATTAATGAAGGGAATTGTGTTACTTAGAACCAATGACCAATAATTTTTTGGTTACAAAACACATATAGAGATTTTTTTATACAAGCATTAAAATGAAATAATAAAATATCGAATAATATTTTTATGCATAAGCAAAATAATATTTTAATTGTTATTAAGCTAAAATTAATTAATTGAATTCATTTATTAAAATTTAATTAAATTTTAATTATGAAGAAAAATGCATAATTTTTAAAAAATGTTTTGGCATGTCAGTCTCAGGTGGGCAATATCTGTTGGAAAGGAGCATGTGTTAAATGGATGTGATTCATGCTGAATAAGTTGTGTCCTAGATTGCAAGGCAAGATGTATTCAATTGCCATCTGTTAGAGTTTGGTTCACTGCATTGTTTATTTTATCTTTTAATTTTCTTACCTAATAAAGAACTGTTATTCCTGCTCCCATATTTTTGCCTGAGAGCCCCCTTAACTTTATAGCAGTTTACAGGGAGGGGGTTTACATTTATTTTTTTCCCCATTTCAGGGGAGGCTCCTGCCTTCCTTAGCAGACTCCCGTCTTTGCAAACCAAGACAGATTTTGGCACCCAATGTGCAGCTCGAAGGCAAAGAAACAAAAAAGGGAATAACAGTTCTTGAGTAATCCAATTTTTGATTTTTGTGTGCTGCTACAGAAACCTGGCTAAGGGGCACCCTGTGCTCCAGCCTGCCCTGGTTTGGGTGACACGGAACCGTGGCTGCATTTCTCCATTTTTAAGCCCTGATCTAAACATGGCTCCTACAGCCAAGGCTGCTGTGGCTGTTCTCTGGTTTGTTTTATGGGTGAATAAGGGGAAGAATTCATGGATTTTTAACTTCCTCTGGGAAGCAGGCACATGGATTCACAGCTATCACACACTAACTGTGTGCTTTTGGGGTTACTTTAATAATGGCACCTACTGTGAGGAAATGACACCGGGGGAAATTTTCTCCCAACCCTTTAACCATCTCTTTGGGTCTGCCCCACCAGTTTGTGAAGGGCTCAGATCCACTCCAAATACCAATGATATCATACAGGGGCTGTGTTGCTGTTAGCCCTGTTCTATTTGGCACTGAGAGACAAGGGAAGATTAACCTGGATAATCACCCTGACACCCAGCCCAGAACCTGACACAGCCCCAGAGACCAGGGATGCTGCTGCCCCAGAGCCTGACCCTGCCCCACAGCCAGCCCAGATATGAACCACCCAGACTGGGTGGGGGTCTGGTGAGGGAGATGCAGGAGATGCTGAAGGAGTGCATTTCCCCAGTTGGTCAGAAGCTCTCCCCCTGCCCCAAAAAAGGAGAGTCTGATGGGGCAGCAGTGGAACCCACAAATGTTACATCTGTCCAGGTTCCAGCTGAGCCACAAAGGCAGCCACAGCCAGCAGCAGTCACTGCTGGAGGTCTGAGATGGAATCAGAGCACCCAGATAAGGGAAGGCCCTCACAACTCACAGGGGAGCCAGAGGTTGCAATCATCACCGAGTCCCTGACGTACAAAAGTCTCCGTAAGCTGCACAAGGACGTTGAACGACGGAGACGTGAGGCTTATACAACCTGACTGCTTCAAGTCTGAGACCTCATGGGTACAGGTGTGCAGCTGGATGGTGGTGAGGCAAGGAATTTGGGACCCTTGACCCAGGACTCAGGTATGAATCAGATTTTTGTAAGGGAGCCAGGGTCCCTTTCCCTCTGGGAGCGGATTTTAATGAGTGTCAGAGAGAGGTTTGTCCACAGGGTGAGAATGAAGGAGCACCAACACAGAACGTGCTGGAAAACCCTTGAGGAAGGGATCCAACAGCTGATGGAAGTGGCAGCATTGGAGGTACTCTTTGGGAGGGATGGACAGCATGATAATGACCCTGACAAGGTCAGGTGCACAGGGCAAATGCTGTGGAGTCTGGCAAGGCTGGGGCCATCTCAGTACACCACCTCCATTGCCACAATTAATGCCGATAACAGCCGAGAGACAGTGGGCTCTGCTGCCAACAGCTGAGAAATTGTGAGAGTATGATCCATGGCCCAGTGCAGGCTCATGGCTCTGCTGTGGGCAAGGAACTCAAAGAGGAGATGAGGGAGATGAGGGAGGAGGTGAGGAGGAACAGTTCCCACATTGCCCCAGTGCGAGTCACAGGCCCCAAAGTCAGAGCCCAACGTTCCCCAGCCAGAGAGAGAGGGTACGCCCCACGGGCTGGCCTGAAGCTCTTTCTGCGTGACCATGGGGAAGACATGGGAAGGTGGGATGGGAAACCCATTTCTGTCCTGGCACCGCGGGCGCGTCAGCTCAAGGAGGGAAACACTGACTGAGCGAATTCCAGTAAAGTGAAGGCAGCCTCAACCTCCCATGACCGAGCTGCCAAGTATGATTTGTCAGATCACCTTTAAAATACCTCTACCATGTATGCCTAGGAAAGAAATAATAACCAGGTTTAGAGAGGCCCTGTCTCTAGCCAGGGAGAGGCACTGGAAAACTGGATCTTTTGGTCAGTGTGGGTCCAATGTCCTGGCATGTCTGAGTCACAAAAATATGAAGCCTTAGCTGATACTGGTCGTGTGCAATGTACCCTAATGCCATCAGGACACGTGGGGGCAGAACCTGTTTCCATTGCCGGGGTGACGGGGGGGATCGCAGCAATTGACCCTGGTGGGAGCTAAGGTGAGCCTGACTGGGAAGGAGCAGCAGAAACATCCATTGTGAGCAGCCCAGAGGCCCCGTGTATTCTGGGCATAGACTTCCTCCAGAACTGCTGTTACAGAGACCCAAAGGGATTCAGGTGGGCTTTTGGCATAGCTGCTGCAGAGGCAGAGGACATTAAGCAATTGAACACCTTGCCTGGACTATCAGAAAACCCATCTGCAGTAGGACTCCTGAGGGTGGAAGAGCTACGAGTGCCAATTGCCACCTCAACAGTGCACAACCGGCAGTATCAGACAAATCGAGATGCTTTGATCCCCATCCACCAAATGATCCGTGAGCTGGAGAGCCAAAGGGTGGTCAGTAAGGCCCACTCACCCTTCAACAGCCCCATTTGGCCTGTGCGAGCCCCACTTTTCTGACAGAGAATGGAGATTGACTGTGGATTTGAATGAAGTGACTCCACTGGAGTCCAAGGCAGCAAAGTGGTACACCCCTGCTGACATTGCTAAGGCGTTTTTCTCCATTCCTCTGGCAGCAGAATGCAGTCTTCAGTTTGCTTTCACCTGGTGGGGTGTGCAGTGCACCTGGAACCGACTGCCCTAGGGTGGAAGCACAGCCCCACCATCTGCCATGGACTGATCCAGGCTGCACTGGAAAAGGGTGAGGCCCCAGAACACCCACAATACATCAATGGCATCGTTGTGTGGGGGAGCACAGCGGCAGAAGTGTTTGAGAGAGGTTGGAAGATCATCCAGATACTGCTGGAAGCTTCGCCATCAAGAAGAGCAAAGTCAAGGGACCTGCCCAAGAGATCCAGTTCCTGGGAGTGAAATGTCAAGACGGAGGCGCCAGATTCCCACTGAGGTCATCAACAAGATCACAGCTATCTCCCCACCAACCAACAAGAAGGAGACACAAGCTTTCCTAGGTACCATAGATTTTTTGACAATGCACATTCCCGAGTATAGATAGACTGTGATTCCTCTCTACCTGGTCACCCACAAAAAGACCGATTTCCACTGGGGCCCTGAGCAGCAGCAAGCCTTTGCCCAGATCAAGCAGGAGATCGCTCATGCTGTAGCCCTTAGCCCAGTCGGGACAGGACCAGAGGTCAAGAATGTGCTCTACTCTGCAGCTGGGAACAATGGCTTGTCCTGGAGCCTTTGGCAGAAGGTGCCTGATGAGACTCGAGGCTGACCGCTGGGATTTTGACGTTGGAGCTACAGAGGGTCTGAAGCCAACTGCACCCCAACAGAGAAGGAAATCTTGGCTGCCTATGAAGGAGTTCAAGCCGCCTCGGAGGTGATTGGCACGGAAGCACAACTCCTCCTGGCACCCCAACTGCCGGTGCTGGGGTGGATGTTCAGAGGAAAAGTTCCTTCTACCCACCATGACACCAGAGCTCCACGGAGCAAGTGCATTGCTCTCATCATGCAGCATGCCTGTATTGGAACCCCAAATCACCCTGGGATTTTGGAAATAATTACAGACTGGACGGAAAGTGAAAAGTTTGTTCTCACTAACAAAAGAGAAGAAGGGAGAAGTGACACGGGCTGAAGAAGCTCCACCATACAACCGACTACCAGCAGAGGAAACCTGCTACACTCTTTTCACTGACGGTTCCTGTCGCATCATAGGCATGAACCGGAAGTGGAAAGCAGCCGTATGGAGCCCCACACGCCAAGTTGCACAAACTACCGAAGGAGAAGGTGGATCAAGCCAACTCGCTGAACTCAAGGCCGTTCAGCTGCCCCTGGATGTTGCTGAAAGGGAGAAGTGGCCAAAGCTCTACCTTTATACCGGATGTGGATGGTAGCCAATGCTCTGTGGGGCTGGCTGGGAAGGTAGAGAAAGGCCAACTGGCAACGTAGAGGAAAGCCAATCTGGGCTGCTGATATATGGAAAGACATTGCCTCTCGGGTGGAAAAGCTGACGGTGAAAGTCCGTCATGTAGATGCCCATGTCCCCAAAAGTCAGGCTAATGAGGAGCACCCAAACAATGAGCAGGTAGATCAGGCAGCAAGAATAGAGGTGTCAAAGACAGACTTAGATTGGCACCATAAGGGGGAGTTGTTCCTGGCTCGATGTGCTCATGATGCCTCAGGTCATCAGGGCAGAGATGCCACCTACAAGTGGGCACGAGACCGAGGGGTGGATCTAACCATGGACAGTGTTTCCCAGGTTATCCATGACTGTGAGACGTGTGCTGCCATCAAACAGGCCAAGAGAGTGAAGCCCCTATGGTATGGTGGGTGGTGGTCCAAGTACAAGTATGGGGAGGCCTGGCAGATTGACTACATCACACTGCCCCAGACACGCCAAGGCAAGCGCTACGTGCTGACCATGGTGGAAGCCACCACTGGATGGCTGGAGACCTCCCCTGTGCCTCATGCCACTGCCCGGAACAGCATCCTGGGCTTGGAAAAGCAAATCCTGTGGAGACATGGCACCCCTGAGAGAATTGAGTCTGACAACGGCACCCATTTCAAGAACGGCCTTATCAACACCTGGGCCAGAGAACACGGTATCGAATGGATATATCATATTCCCTATCATGCTCCAGCTGCCGGCAAAGTTGAACGGTGCAACGGACTCCTTAAGATTACCCTGAAAGCACTTGGTGGGGGAACATTTAGAAACTGGGAAATTTACCTGTCAAAAGCAACCTGGATGGTCAACACCCGAGGGTCCTTCAGTCGAGCTGGTCCTGCCCAGTCAGAACCCTTACACACAGTAGATGGAGATAAGGTCCCTGTAGTACATATGAAAGGTATTTGAGGGAAAACTGTTTGGATTAATCCCACCTCAGGCAAAGACCAACCCATTTGTGGGATTGTCTTTGCTCAAGGACCTGGTTACACTTGGTGGGTAATGCAGAAAGATGGGGAGACCCACTGTGTACCACAGGGAAACTTGGTCTTAAGTGAGAACTGGGTGTAAGATTTCATTGTGATGCAGATGGAAATAGAATAAGGGGTGGATAATCTGGTTTGTAAAATAAGCATGTATTCAATTTGCCATCTGTTGGAGGTTGGGCAGGTATCTTCTGTTAAGTTGAAATTTTCTTATCTCTTCCAAGAACAATGTCTCCCTCCGGGGAGATATCTTCTGTTAATGGCCACTGAATGACTCACTGCATGACTGGTAAAGTTACATCATCCCATTGTGAGATGCTTCACCCAGAGGGAGGAGCCAAGCATTCCTACCTGCAGAAACTCAGCATTTTTTGGCACATCAGGGCAGCCTCTTTGCTGGATTCCCAGAAGAGCAGCTTCTTCTCTGCTGGATCCCCAGAGGAAGACCAGGCCCATCTACTCTTTCACCAGACCTTCAGAGAAAACTACACCCTTCTACAGCATCACCTCTTCAGCAGCATTTCTTCTGCCACTCCAGGAGGAGCAGCCACCATTTAACTGGACTATTACCAACACCCTGACTCCTCAGGGTGTCAGGTTTCTGACTCTATCACTAATTGTGTTTGTACTAATTACATTTTTTTTTTTAGTTTTTTCCTAGTAAAGAACTGTTATTCCCATTCCCATATCTTTGCCGGAGAGCCATTTAATTTTGAAATTGTAATTCGGAGGGAGGGGGTTTACCTTTTCCATTTCACAGGAGGCTCCTGCCTTCCTTCACAGACTCCTGTCTTTTCAAACCAAGACATGTCTCTGGCCAGGAACAGCCTGGTTTGGGTGCCAGAAGCGCAGGCAGGAGTTGAGGCAGGTGAAGAGGCAGTGAGCAGCTTGTGTTTGTAGAGAGCCTGGGGCTGCACCTCTGAACCTCCACCTGGAAAGGCACTTGGGGGAATACGAGCTACAGCTGGAGTGCCTGTCCTGAAAGGACATGAAGGCCTTCAACCTTGCCAGCGTTTCTTAAGGGTGTGTTGGTGTTGAGCAGAAAAGCTGCACATTTGAGTAAAGGCATTTGGAGGACAGGGGCTTGCGTCTCAAGGAAAGTGATTTCCAGGGAGCTCCCAGTGAGGCAGGTGCGAGTGTCCCCCTTTGGCTCTCTGTGCTCCTTCCAGTCCTTGAGGCCCACTGCACTTGGCAGAGGGGCAGGGCAAGGGAGAAATCTGTGAAGAGCAAGTTTGGCATCCACCTGGACCTGCAGAGACCAACCCAAGCACCTGCAGCAGCGTGTGTTACCCCCCTTTGGAGAGAGGGGTGAGGAGAAACATCTCTGTCCAGCCATGAGCCCCAAAGCTCTCTGTGGGAGCTGTGAATTAAAAGGCCTTTACACACTCACTTTTCACATCTTCCCTGTCTGCTGTGTTGCAACTCTTGGCAAGATGCATTTGCCTCCTGCTTGCTGGGAGCTGCTGTGGCCCAGGGCCAGCACAGAGCTGGGCTGGGTGGGCCAGGCAGAGTGGTGGAGAGTCTTGGCTGATCTTGGTGTGTGCCTGGCCTCACAAAAGGCTTGGAAGGTTTGCCTGCCAAGGTGTCCTGCTCACTGGCTCTCCCTGTGCATCTTGGAGAGCACAAAGTAGGCATTTCTGGCAGCTGGGCATCAGCAGGCCTTCCAATGGGGGCGTGTTGTGGAGCGAGCCCAGCTGAGATACCCTGAGAGGAGCCCAGGGCTCCTTGCTCCTCTCTGCTGGCCCGTGAGCGTCTGTCTGCTCTCGGGATGGCCCTGGCTGTGTCAGGGCTGCTGCGTGGGCACGAGACAGCCGGTCCTGTCCCGCTGGGTCCCAGCAGTGCCTGGCAGCCATCCTGCATCCATGTCAGGATGCTGGCCAAGAGAGGCCCTGGAAGCTGAGCCAGCTGATTTGAAGCTTTTGCAGGTGCCAACAGGTCAAGGCCAACAGTGTTCCCTCAGGATACAGCATTCCTGAGGGGCTTCCCCGGAGGTGCCTGATGCCACCCACTCCTTGTGGCAGCAGTTGCTTTCCTGTGGAAGGTTCTGCCTTCCCCAAGAGCACAGAGGGAGCTGGAGAAAGAGCTTGCCAGACTGCTCTCCATCCTGTACCAGGAGCCCTGGGTGAGCGGAGTAGTCCCAGCTGAGCGCAGATGTGCCAATGGAAGAGCCGTGCCAATGGAAGGCTCGGTGGGAAGGATGATCCAGGATCCATAGGCCTGGCAGCCTGAGCTTGCTGCCGGGGAAGGCCTTGGAGCAGATCCTCCTGAGTGCCATCCCATGGCATGTCAGGGAACCAGGGGGTCTGCGGGAGGGAGGGAAACTCTGAGGAGGGATGGGGACAGCTGGGGGTCCTGGCAGGATGTTGAGGGCTTCTGTGCGGTGTTTGCAGGGTGTTGGTGTTGGAGGTGTGTTGGGGAAGGAGTTGTCTGGGAGGTGAGAGGTCTAGGCTGGAATTTGAGTCCATTTGAAGGCAGCATCTGTGGTTTGGCACAGCTTTGCTTATGGGACGCAGAAAAAATATCTGTGATGGCTTCTGTTCATGGTCCTGATTCTGCTGCAGGGAACAAGAGGGGAGAGCTGTACTTTATTGGCCACTTAGATCTCTATCCCGGGGCAGGGTTAACCATTTTGCCATCTACTCATTGTTGCCAGCAGTTTCTCCAGGTGTTCCTGCCAACAGCCCCTGCAGGCAGGAGCACAGCCCCCAGAGCACCTGGACTTTGGCTCCCTCTGGCACAGAAGCCCCCAGGGACACAGGTCTCTGGGGCAGGAGACGGCACCAGCCCTGCCAGGGCTTTGGGGGTGGCAGGTCTGCTTGGGCAGGGACTCTGCCTCACCTGCTGGTGTCAGCGCTCCCCGGGCCCCAGGGCTCAGAGCAGCATTCCTGCCCTGGCCCACAGTTACTTGTGCGTGCCACACCCACGGGTTTGGGATGGCCACGAGCCGGGACGTGTCCCGAGGAGGCCGTGCCAGCTTCTGTGGAAGGCCCTGTGCCCTTCCCAGCGCGGCTGCATCGGCAGACCTGGGGGCTCCTTCTGCTGCCCTGAGCCCGCAGAGCAGGGCAGAGTTTGCTGATGGTCTGAGCCCTTCCTAAAGATCCTGTTGGGCTGTCTCAGACACTTGAGGCCAGGGATTCCTTCCAACCTGGGCCACTTTGGGTGGGCAGGGGGCAGCCCCAGCGCAGGGGCAGTGTGTGCAAGGGCCCTTTGTGACACATGCAGCATGGAATGGAGCCCGGTGTCCAAGGGCCCTTGCTGACACGGTGCAGCATGGAATGGAGCCCGGCGTCCAAGGGCCCTTTGTGACACATGCTGACATAGGAGCTGGAAGTGGCAAGAGCACGCCACAGAGCTCAGAGCAGGCGAAGGGACAGGACGGGACAGAGCGGTGCTGTGAGGAGCCCCCGCACAGCGCGCTCGTTCCTGTCCGACCCGGAGCTTTTCTGAGGCATTATTCCTGCAGCAGACCTCGAGGCCAGACCACAGGACTCTGTGACCTGTGGCCTTCCGAGGCTTCAATTCTGAAGGTGCCCTCGAGGGCAGAGCGTGGGACTTGGTACCCCAGAGTTTTCCAAGGCATCTCTCCTGAGGGGAACCAGAAATCCAGTCAGTGACATGGGGCAGGGAGCCCTGAGAGTGCCCAAGCTGACCTGGATGGAGGAGGAAGAAGGTGACCCTGCAGCTGCCCCAGCACAGGAGACTGAAGAGGTGGTGCTGTTCCATCCACCACAGAAGGGTGAGTGGCAGAGCCAGGCTGCAAGGCCGGTGCCTTCAGCCAGCTTGGCCCAATCCCATCCCATCCCATCCCATCCCATCCCATCCCATCCCGTCACATCCCATACTCTGGTGACATGTCCATGGACAGGACGGAAGAGCGGCCCGGGCAGTGTTGCCTTCATGGGAGGCAAGGGCGACCTGGTTGCAAGGAACAGCACGGCAGCCCAGTCTCCCCTGGTCCACTCGGGCTAACGACACACGCAGGACACCAATGTGGTGGACGGTCGAAAAGCCTTTATTATCTTATCTCATGGGTTTAAATAGTCTTGGGGGACTCTGCTACGTCACGGGGGGTTGGCAGGGTCTCTAGGGTTAGTCAGGAGTGGAAAACTACTGGGTTAGGTGTGGTTACATTCTTTGGGGTAATGGATAACATGTTGCAGGGTGAGAGGGGGATGGGGGTCTTTCTTTCTGTCACATCCCGAAATCTTCCGTTCGCCTGTCCCTATCTACTACATCTCTCCCCTCCTTTTTATAAATAAAATGAGGTAGTTGTAGATATAGGCACTGGAGTGAGGTACAAACTTGTAACTTGGTAAGGAAAAAAGGGGTTTGGTAAACCTGAGTAATTCTCGCAAGGTGAGTTTTGAATGCTTTTGCAACTGACTGTGTTCGCAGTTTTTGGTTTACAGCATTTGTTGCTGTCCCATGAACAGAATGTTCGCCCGTTCTAGACGGGCCTGAACAAACGAGACTAGCTTGTTTAGCAGGCATGGTCATATGGTAACAGCTAAAAGCAGTATTGCCAGTGGACCTACCAGGGTGGAAATTAAATTGGTGAGCTAAGGTGATTGATTGAACCAGGATTCGAACTAGCTCTGCTGGGTTTCCCTGTCTCTCTTTCTCTGAGCCAGTCTATCTTGGAGTTCTGCCATGGAGTTTTTAACGACTCCTGTATGATCTGTATAAAAGCAGCATTCCTCTTTTAAAGCTGCACACAGTCCTTCTTGTTGCATGAACAAGAGGTCTAGTCCTCGCTTATTCTGTAAAATTATTTCTGAAAGCAAAGAGACTGATTTTTCTAGATAGGAGATGGATTTCTTGATCTTCTACAGGTCTTCGTTGATGGTCATTTGTAGCTGAGAGAGTCCGTGCTGTTGGGTTGCGATGGTTGAGAAACTCGTGGCTGTGCTAGCTGCTCTCAGGCCGAGCAGCATTGCGATAGTTATACCTGTGATTATTTCTCTTTTGTGGAGTTTGTCAGGTTCTTTGAAAAGGTGGTACACTTCTTTATCTGAGTGGTACAGGACCTTAGGAACAATCAGAACTTGGACACAGAAGTCGATAGAGTCATTAAATTTGGCAAGGAACACACAAGGACTCACTCCGGATCGCTGGCAAACCCACATTCTAGATGCGGATGGGACCACCTACTTATTGGTCTTGCTGTTGGGCTTGACAACTTTAGTGCAGAAGTTGCTTTTTTGCTTTGCTAAAGTTGCATTGCCAAAACATTTGCCCTGTCCTGTGATTTGACTCAGGGTGATTCTTCTGCAGGGAGTGTCCCATCTGCACTGGTGGGGGGCATCGGCTGTGGAGTAACTGAAGGGGGTGTTTAAAGCAATGCCTTCGTAGAAAGGGGGTTTAACATTATAACAAAGCTAACAGGAGTTAGTCAGGTTCGGTTTGGTTTCGTTTAGGGTTAGAAAGGTAGCTTTTAGTATACGAAAGTTTGGGTTTGGATCGGACTTGGCTGTGCAGCTTATCTGGAAGGCATCTGTATGGCTAGCCGGGGTGTCGGTGACTTTTGGGGGCAAGGTTTTGGGGTGGGTTGTGTTTTTTTCTTTTTTGTATGAAGCGTTATAGCTACTAATTGGGTGCTTTTCCAAGCTCGGGACGGCTTTTTCACTGCGTTCACTGGGGGGACTTCTTTGCATTGCCAGTGTCGGGGCTACAGTGCTTGGGGAAAAATCGAGCAGTGTGCTCCTGTGTCTGCCTAAAACTGAAGCCCTATGACGTGGGGGTCCTGACTGCCATAAAGGCAGCACGTCCCCCACACCTTCGGGGGCTCTTTTCCTATTTTCATGGCCAGGGCTACCCAGGGGTCCCGTTCTGGGGCGTCTCTTGCTGACTCTGTGGCACGGGCGCTGCTTGCGGTGGTAGTGGGTACGAAGGTACCGCAGGCTGTGTTGCGAAATTTGCTGGTGAGGGTACGAAGCTGGCTGCCTCCTGTGGGGGTATGGGGTATAAGGGCACCCCGTCTCACTGGGGGTTGGCATAGATGGGCTGCCTTGCATTCGCGGCAGGAGGAGGCTGAGTACGGCCCGCACGCCCCTTCTCTCTCCTGTTTCCCTGGGGCTGGGACCTGCAGTCTTTGGTGAGGTGCGCCTTCTTCCCGCAGCCCCAACAGGCTCTTCTCGGGCGTGTTTGGGGTGGAGGCGCCGCGGCAGGCTGCCATGCCGGCTGGGGACCATTCAGCGCAGGCTATTTTTATTTCTCCCCAGTCGGTAAACTGGGCTGGTTCGTATTGTGGCTGCTTTTCGGTGCGGCTTAAAGCTTTACTCGGTTTTGTTTTAAATTGCGTTGGCTCTGTTTCCTCCGTCTCAGAGTCCCAGCCGGCTTCCGTCAGCTCTTCTGAGCTGCCGGAGCTGCTGTCGGACTCCGAGTCGGAAGTCGAATGCCAGCGCACTTCCGGGGCTCGGTGCCGTTTTGTGCGGCTCCGACCCCGCTCCCCCCCCCGGGGGTGGCACTGCTGCCGCCCCCGGGCTCGCCCTGCCTCCTGCAGGGGGGGGTTTCTCCCTTACATGGTAGTGGCTTCAGGCGCGGCTGCCAATTGGCTCCGAGCCCTCTGCCGCTCTCCTCCTCTTTCTCCCGCACACGCACATTAGCAAAACTCCGCGCCTCTGGGCTCTTCGCGCCGAGACTGCCCGCGCCCCGCCCCTCCCCTTGGCTGCCGGTGCCATTTTCAAAGGGGTATGGAGGTGGCGTGGGTAGGATCTCCTCCAGAGCCACGGCCTCCGCGCCTCTGGCTTCCCCCGCCAGCCTTCGCCAACAGAACCCCGCGCGCCACTGCACTTCTGGCAGCGGGCCACTGACCGGTGGCGGTGGGGCGGATGGGGAAGCCGCGGATTTTTGGGAAGGTTCTGTGGGGGGATTTGGGCTCTGGTCTGGGGAGGGGGGGGGTGACGCGCTGGGCCCCCCCGGATCCCCGCTTCCGGGCGGATTACCCTCAGGGGTGGTTTGCGTTGCCGCTCCTACGCCTAGCTTGGGTGTAACTAATAAACACGTACGCGCTGCGCTCCATGTCTCTTGCTCTTCTATTGCTTTGCGTAGGGCTTTCTCGACTTTGCCCCATGCCTTAAGGCATTTGCCGCTGCCTGAGGATTTCGTGTCCTCGGCCAGCATGGCTGTGCATTTTTCCCATATTTCTGGATGCAAAACCTCCACAGGGCGTTCAATTGCCCCAAGCTCAAGCAGCCTTGCTATAGCAAGATAAAAGTCTTTGGGCTTACACTCAATTCCCCATTGCTTATGAACCTCACTTATGACCCTGGCGATGGCGTCTATGACGATCGTGGGTCCGGGGACGTCTCCCCCGCCGAGAACACGGTTTCACCGGTTTGGCCGCTGCTCTTGTCCAGGTGACACCCGCTACCCGAGCGAATTTTTCTCGGGTTTCGGCACCAGATATCTTCCCTTCATGGGAGGCAACGGCGACCTGGTTGCAAGGAACAGCACGGCAGCCCAGTCTCCCCTGGTCCACTCGGGCTAACGACACACGCAGGACACCAATGTGGTGGACGGTCGAAAAGCCTTTATTATCTTATCTCATGGGTTTAAATAGTCTTGGGGGACTCTGCTACGTCACGGGGGGTTGGCAGGGTCTCTAGGGTTAGTCAGGAGTGGAAAACTACTGGGTTAGGTGTGGTTACATTCTTTGGGGTAATGGATAACATGTTGCAGGGTGAGAGGGGGATGGGGGTCTTTCTTTCTGTCACATCCCGAAATCTTCCGTTCGCCTGTCCCTATCTACTACAGGGCAGACACCCCACAGTGGCCGTGCTCCATCCACCTGGGGCATCCCGGGGCTGTCCCTGCCTGGGCAGCGCAGGGCTGGGCTGTGTTCTCCGGCCTCTCCCGCAGCCCCTCAGCTCGGGCTGTGCTCGCTCTTTGCCAGGTGCAGCCCTGGACCAGACACAAGAGCAGGAACCCGCCCTTGGCCGCTTCCACAGAACAGCGCAGGTACCTGCAGCCATCCCCACCTGCGCTGGGCCTGCTGGCACTGCTCAGCCCAGCAGCACACCTGCAGCACTCCGTGGATTCTTGCCCTTCTCCTACAGCTCGTTTGCAAATTCATCAAGAGAATTTGGCAGGATGAGACCAGCGCCATGGGCCCTGGGCTCAGAGCATACTCAGAGCTCCTGGGACATGAGACCAGTGCTGCCCTGCTGGATTTGCTTGTGCAGAGGGGTGTTTCCAGAGCAGAGCAAGTAGGCAGCTGTGGCCAGGCTTCAATTCCCCCATGAGTCACACGGCTTCCCAAGTCACAGTGCTGGCCCCTGTGAGCCTTTGAGGCCATCGCAGTGCGGTGGGAAGGGAAGCACTTCTCTGGGGACCCTGGGAACACTGCTCCCTTTGGCAGCTTTCCAAGTCTCCCTGTGCCTTCTCCAGGTGCCCGCCATGGTGAGGTACATCCACCAGTGGCTCATGGCCAATGATTCTGCTGAGCATAGGCTGGACAACGCCCTGCTGTATCTCACAGAAGCGCAGCCAAATGACGCAATAATGACACTCCTGCGTGTGGCCCCATCCTGTGACAGGTATGGGGCCCACCTGCCCAGAGGGCTCAGGGCTCCCCAGCCCATCAGCCTGCACAGCCTGTCCCAGGTGTCTGACCAACAGAGAGTCCCAGGGCCCTCTGGCTGCTCCCTTTGCCAGCCCTGGCACGTCAGCCTCGATCTTGCTACCATGCGCCCTCGCTGCCCCTCAGGGGCCTGTCCCCACAGGGCTGGGCTGTCTGACTGCTGCTGGAGAGGGGCAGTGGGAAAAGACAGAGCCGTCAGTCAACCCGGGCCCCTAGAGATGCCCAGGCCACGGTGCTGTGTCTGAGATCCCCTGAGACGGAGCTCTAACCCCGCAGAGCTGCCATGGCCATGTGGAAGAGCATCATGTGCACGCCCTGGACTGCAGAGCTGGCACAGCAGATACTCCTGGATGTGCTGGGGAGCTGGCCAGAGCACAGCACGTGCACCTCCGATGGGGACAAAATGGGTGTCTTTGTCCTGGCTGTGAGTTTCTGCCAGTGGCCTTTGCTGGCCCCAAGGTCACCTCTCCAGCAGTTCTCCATCCTCCTTCCCCCACGGCGTCTCCCTGCCTCAGGCGCTGGGCTGAAACCTGGCCTCGGGGCAGCTCCAGGGCCACCAGGCCCGGTGCTCCCCCTGTGTCTCTCTGGGCCTCTCCCTCCCGTGCTCGGGCCCTGCCACCCGAACACCTCAGCACTGAGCGCTGTCTCAGGGGGCTTTGTCCTTTGCAGGCAACTGTGGTGATATGGAAGATCCTCCAGGAGTATTGTGTCCCAGTTATAGTGATGGTGCATTTCCCACAATTATTTTTGCATCTGCTCTTCCAAGTGTTCTTCAGCACCAAAGAGATGCCAGAGGAGGTCGATACCTTCTGGAAGGGATGCCAGGAAGAACATGGCCTTGCCACCAGCCCCAAATAGTGCTCCATCCCAGTCCTTCTGTCCCTGCCACACAGCCAGGGCAGGAGCCAGTGTTCCCAGTGTGACCCGGGCTTTGATCTGCACTCAGGTTTGCAGTGAGGACCCTGAAGTCCCTGCTGTGCCAAATGGACTATGAGGATCTGGTGGTGTCAATGAAACGCAAGCATGGCTGGGACACACTGCTCTGTGCTGACACCCACCATTATGCCGTGGGTCTGCTGGCCAGGTGAGACCCCCTTCTCCCCATTGCTCCCGGCATTTGTGCTCTGTGTCTGGGGTATCCCACTCAGTCCCCATGGCTGTGGGCCAGAGGGACGAGGGACAGCCAAGCAGACTGGGAAAGGCTGGGAGAGGAGGGTGCCCAGTAGCAGCCACATCTCCAAGGGCCCAGGTCCCCCTGCAGGGTGGGGGGTAAAGACAAGAACTGTGTCAGTCTGGCCTGGGAGGGGCTTCCCCCCCCGGCTCAGGGTCTTAGTGTCGTAGGAGCGGGCTACCAGCCGGGTAATCATTATCACTGACTCCATGTATTGCAGAAGTATGATTAATAATTAACTTTATTAGGAAACCCATTGTTCTTATAGATAGTTATGATATAGGTAGATGTAATTGGTTTTCTAGTCTAAATACTATCACCATTAGATAATTAAGAAAGCACCCTTTGGTAGACAAATCTCCGTAACATATTCCATATGTTCACAATACCAGTTGCAGCATGTTAAGATAAGAATGATTTTCATTCTTTCCTCTGATCTTCTCAGACTTTCTCAGGCGATGCCTGGGAAAGTTGTTTGTTTCTCTCTGAGGCCAGAGAGCTGCTGCCACATCTTAGTGCCATTTTCCTCCTTGCAGAGATGCGCAATGAATCCACCTGCTTGTGCAAAAGCATCTCATGATGTCTCCTTGAGTTTCTCAGCAAAGAGATGCTGTACTGGCACTTCCCTGCCCTGGCATTCCTTGTGGAGGTGAGTCTGAAGGCTGGCGCTGCCTCCCAGCTCTCTGCCCTCTCGCAGCCGCAGCTGCCTGGGACGGTGCCCACGCCCTGCGCTGCTGCCTGGTCCCCGCCCTGTGCGGTTCTGGGCTCCTGCCGGCCGGGTCCCCTGTCACTGCCCTGTGCCTTTCAGGTCCTGCATTGCCTGGACTTGAGAGCATGCAGTGACAGCATCATGGATCTCTTGTCGAGGCACTTGCTGAGTGAGCGCACAGAGATGCGCCGCCAGGTTCTGAGGGCCCTCTTCTTGCTCAGGGATAATCCCTCGCTGGTAAGGAGGGGCAGCAGCTGAAGCCGTGCAGGCAGCGTGGTGCTGGGGAACACAGTCGCTGGAACTTGGCTGGGCTTCAGGCACTGGGGCAGCCGCTCCCAGCTCTCCTGCCTCCCACTTCAGCTGCCCGAGTGCTGCGGGACAGGCCTGTGGCCTCTGGGCCCTGTGGCAGCAGGGTGGCCTTTCGCACACTTTTGTTCCAAACAGCCCAAAAGAATGTGGAGCCTGAGTGAGGTCTCACAGTGCTCACCAAGGATCCTTGGATGGTGAGAAGGGGGCAGTGGCTGAAGCTGCGCTGGGCAAAGCAGCCCCTTGGGCTGGCAGGGCTTCAGGAGCTGAGGCAGCTGCTCCCAGCTCTCCTGCCTCACCTGCCCCAGTGCTTTGGGAAAGTCCTTCGGCCTCTCTGTGATGTCATACGGACATCTCTGTGATGTCACACTGAAACTGTGAGGTCACATAGCTGTTTGTGATGTCACAGTGACAGCTATGTGATGTCACAAAGCCCTCTGTGATGTCCCACAAACATTTCTGTGATATCATACAACTTCCTGTGATGTCACACTGACATCTCTGTGATGTCACACAGCTCTCTGTGATTTCACAGGGACATCTTTCTGATGTCACAATATCTCTTGTGATGTACACAGACAACTCTGTGACGCCGCGAAGCTCTATGTGATCGCTGTGCTCTCACACATCCTCCTCTGATGTCACAGAGACATTTTTGTGATGTCACACTGACATCTCTCTAATGTCAGACAGCTCTCTCTGATGTCACACAGACGTCTCTGTGATGTCACACAACTCTCTTTGATGTCACACAATCATCCCTGTGATGTCACACAGCTTTTTGTGAGGTCACACAGACATCTCTCTGATGTCACACAACTCTCTTTGATGTCACTCTGACATTTCTGTGATGTCACACAACTGTCTTTAATGTCACATAGCTCTCTGTGATGTCACACAGCTTTTTGTTATGTCACATGGACATCTCTGTGATGTCACACTGCTCTCTGTCATGTCACAAGGTCATCTTTGTGATGTCACACAATCTCCACTTGATGTCACAAAGACATCTGTGTTAGGTGACTCTGACATCTCTGTGATGTCACACAGCTCTCTGTGATGCCACACGGTCATCTAAGTGATGTCATACAACCTCCTATGATGTCACAATGATATCTCTATGATGTCACACTGAAACCTTTGTGACGTGGCACAGCTCTCTGTGATTTCACACTAAGCCTGTGATGTCACAAAGCTCTCTGTGAGGTTACACTGACATCTCTGTGATGTCACACAACTTCTTGTGATGTCACAGAGACATATCTGTGAGGTCACAGAGACATATCTGTGACGTCACATAGCTCTCTGTGAGGTTACACTGACATCTCTGTGATGTCACACAACCTCCTGTGATGTCACACTGACATGTCTGTGATGTCAAGATGACATCTCTGTGATGTCACACTGACATCTCTGTGATGTCACACAGCTCTCTGTGATGTCACATTGACTTCCCTGTGATGTCACACACTCTGTGATGTCATAATGACATCTCTGTGATGTCACACCACTCTCTGTGATGTCACATGGACACCTTTGTGATGTCACACAACCTCCTGTGATGTCACAGAGACATTTCTGTGATGTCACATGGAGATCTCTATGATGTCACAGAGCTATTTGTGATGTCACACAGATATCTGTGATGTCACATGGACATCTCTGTGATGTCACATTGACTCACTGTGATGTCACACAGCTCTCTGTGATGTCACACGGTCATCTCTGTTATGTCACACTGAGATCTCAGTGATGTCACGCAACCTCCTGTGATGTCACACAGTCATCTCTGTGATGTCACACAGTATTTTGTGATGTCACACAGGCATCTCTCTGATGTCACACAACTCTCTTTGATGTCACACTGACATCTCTGTGATGTAACACTGTCATATCCGTGATGTCACACAAAATACTGTGATATCACATTGGCATCCCTTTGATGTCACACAGCTCTCTGTCATGTCATGCGGTCACATCTGTGATGTCACAGTGACATTTCTGTGATGTCACACAGCTTTTTGTGATGTCACACGGACATCTCTTTGATGTCACACAACTCTCTGTCATGTCACACTGTTCTCTGTCATGTCACAACGTCATCTTTGTGATGTCACACAAGCTCCACTTGATGTCACCTAGACATCTTTTTGATGTCACTCTGACATCCCTGTGAAGTCACACAGCTCTCTGTGATGTCACATTGACATCTCTGTGATGTCACAATGCCATGTCTGTGATGTCACACAGACAGCTGTCTGTGTTGTCACACTTACATCTCTGTGATGTCATGCAAGCTCCTGTGATGTCACAGAGACATCTCTGTGATTTCACACAGCTCTCTGTGATGTGACACTGACATCTCTATGATACCATGAAGCTCTCTGTGATGTCACACGGTCATCTCTGTGATGTCACACTGACATGTCTGTGATGTGACACTGACATCACAGCCTGGAGCAGAGCCCGCGCGGCCTCGGGCTGCAGCAGCAGGCAGGGGCACAGCTGCCAGCCCGCACACCGAGCACCGCGCTCAGGGGCTGCTCCAGGCTGGGGCTGCAGCTTCCCGGCCCTCCTTACCAGGATCTTAATGAACCTCCACAGTTTCTCCTTCTTTACAGATTTTTCAAGGTCTCTCCTATTCAGAAATTTGGCCAAACAAAGCAGGGTTTCCTGAGAAGACTGGAGAGCAATAGAGACATGGAAATGTCCCCGCAGCCCAGAGCCCAGGATCATCATGCCTGTGCCAGGGCCAGGAGGAGGCTGCAGCCCGCAAGGCGCCAGGGCAGGAGGCAGCCCAGCCCCCTCCCAGGGGAACAGCAGCAGCCCAGGTGTCCTCACCTCTGCCACACACTAATTATCTTCATGGCAGTGGAAGAAGAGTGGCAGCAGGCTCTTACACACTTGTGTCATCAGGGGCTTTTTTCCTTCTGCTACAGCGGACAGCAAGGTTCGAAAGACAAACATGGAGAGCTGCTGCACGTGGATATCATCCTTTGGAACAGGAAGTAAACAAGACCTTGGCATCAGCTGATTCTGGCCCACGTTAGCGCAGGCCTGCATCTCCACAGGGCACCAAGTGTCTGGGCAGCAGCCAGTGGCCGTGGCTGAGGGCACAGAGCCTTACATGGTCAAAGAGTGGCAGGAGCACCTTAGCCAGCTGCAGGGCAATGGGGCTGGGTATTGGGGTGTGATTAACCAGGAACAAATCACTAAGTAGAACAATGGCCATCCTGACCATATCACTATCATTTTCCTGCAGGAGCTTCCCGAGGCTTTCGGTCAGGCTCCACATTCTTTTGGGCTGTTTGGAACAAAAGTGTGTTAAAGGCCACCCTGCTGCCACAATGCCCAGAGGCCAAAGGCCTGTCCCGCAGCCCTCGGGCAGCTGAAGTGGGAGGCAGGAGAGCTGGGAGCGGCTGCCCCAGTGCCTGAAGCCCAGCCAAGTTCCAGCGACTGCGTTCCCCAGCCCCACGCTGCCTGCACGGCTTCAGCTGCTGCCCCTCCTTACCAGCGAGGGATTATCCCTGAGCAAGAGGAGGGCCCTCAGAACCTGGCGGCGCATCTCTGTGCGCTCACTCAGCAAGTGCCTCGACAAGAGATCCATGATGCTGTCACTGCATGCGCTCAAGTCCAGGCAATGCAGGACCTGAAAGGCACAGGACAGTGACAGGGGACCCGGCCGGCAGGAGCCCAGAACCGCACAGGGTGGGGACCAGGCAGCAGCACAGGGCGTGGGCACCGTCCCAGGCAGCTGAGGCTGCGAGAGGGCAGAGAGCTGGGAGGCAGCGCTGGCCTTCAGACTCACCTCCACAAGGAATGCCAGGGCAGGGAAGTGCCAGTACAGAATCTCTTTGCTGAGAAACTCAAGGAGACATCATGAGATGATTTTGCACAAGCAGGTGGATTCATTGCACATCTCTCTGCAAGGAGGAAAATGGCACTAAATGTGGCAGCAGCTCTCTGGCCTCAGAGAGAAACAGACAACTTTCCCAGGCATCGCCTGAGAAAGTCTGAGAAGATCAGAGGAAAGAAAGAAAAAACATTCTTATCTTAACATGCTGAAACTGGTATTTTGAACATGTGGTATATGTTACGGAGATTTGTCTACCAAAGGGTGCTTTCTTAATTATCTAATGGTGATAGTATTTAGACTAGAAAACCAATTAAATCTACCTATATTATAACTATCTATAAGAACAATGGGTTTCCTAATAAAGTTAATTATTGATCAGACTTCTGCAATACATGGAGTCAGTGATAATGATTACCTGGCTGGGGGCCTGCTCCTATGACACTATGACCCTGAGCCAGGGTGGGGGGAAGCCCCTCCCAGGACAGACTGACGCAGTTCTTGTCTTTACCCCCCACCCTGCAGGGGGACCTGGGCCCTTGGAGATGTGGCTGCTACTGGGCACCCTCCTCTCCCAGCCTTTCCCAGTCTGCTTGGCCGTCCCTCGTCCCTCTGGCCCACAGCCACGGGGACTGAGTGGGATACCCCAGACACAGAGCACAAATGCCGGGAGCAATGGGGAGAAGGGGGTCTCACCTGGCCAGCAGACCCACGGCATAATGGTGGGTGTCAGCACAGAGCAGCGTGTCCCAGCCACGCTTGCGTTCCATTGACACCACCACATCCTCATAGTCCATTTGGCACAGCAGGGACTTCAGGGTCCTCACTGCAAACCTGAGTGCAGAGCAAAGCCCGGGTCACACTGGGAACACTGGCTTCTGCCCTGGCTGTGTGGCAGGGACAGAAGGACTGGGATGGAGCACTATTTGGGGCTGGTGGCAAGGCCGTGTTCTTCCTGGCATCCCTTCCAGAAGGTATCGACCTCCTCTGGCATCTCTTTGGTGCTGAAGAACACTTGGAAGAGCAGATGCAAAAATAACTGTGGGAAATGTTCCATCACTATATCTGGGACACAGGGCTCCTGGAGGATCTTCCATATCACCACAGTTGCCTGCAAAGGACAAAGCCCCCTGAGACAGCACTCAGTGCTGAGGTGTCCATGTGGCAGAGCCCGAGCGTGGCAGGGAGAGGCCCGGAGAGAACAGGGGGAGCAGCGGGCCTGGTGGCCCTGGAGCTGCCCCGAGGCCAGGTTTCAGGCCAGTGCCTGAGGCAGGGAGATGCAGTGGGGGAAGGAGGATGGAGAACTGCTTGAGAGGTGGCCTTGGGGAAAGCAAAGGCAGAAACTCACAGCCAGAGTAAAGACACCTTTTTTGTCCCCATCGGAGGTGCACGTGCTGTGCTCTGGCCAGCTCCCCAGCACATCCAGGAGTATCTGCTGTGCCAGCTCTGCAGTCCAGGGCGTGCACATGATGCTCTTCCACATGGCCATGGCAGCTCTGCGGGGTTAGAGCTCCGTCTCAGGGGATCTCAGACACAGCACCGTGGCCTGGGCATCTCTAGGGGCCTGGGTTGACTGACGGCTCTGCCTTTGCCCACTGCCCCTCTCCAGCTGCACTCAGGCAGCCCAGCCCTGTGGGGACAGGCCCCTGAGGGGCAGCGAGGGCGCATGGTAGCAAGATCGGGGCTGACATGCCAGGGCTGGGAAAGGGAGCAGCCAGAGGGCCCTGGGACTCTCTGTTGGTCAGACACCTGGGACAGGCTGTGCAGGCTGATGGGCTGGGGAGCCCTGAGCCCTCTGGGCAGGTGGGCCCCATACCTGTCACACAATGGGGCCACACGCAGGAGTGTCATTACCTGATCATTTGGCTGTGCTTCTGTGAGATACAGCAGGGCGTTGTCCAGCCTATGCTCAGCAGAATCATTGGCCATGAGCCACTGGTGGGTGTACCTCACCATGGCGGGCACCTGGAGAAGGCACAGGGAGACTTGGAAAGCTGCCAAAGGGAGCAGTGTTCCCTGTGTCCCCAGAGAAGTGCTTCCCTTCCCACCGCACTGCGATGGCCTCAAAGGCTCACAGGGGCCAGCACTGTGACTTGGGAAGCCGTGTGACTCATGGGGGAATTGAAGCCTGGCCACAGCTGCCTACTTGCTCTGCTCTGGAAACACCCCTCTGCACAAGCAAATCCAGCAGGGTGGCACTGGTCTCATGTCCCAGGAGCTCTGAGTATGCTCTGAGCCCAGGGCCCATGGCGCTGGTCTCATCCTGCCAAATTCTCTTGATGAATTTGCAAACAAGCTGTAGGAGAAGGGCAAGAAGCCATGGAGTGCTGCAGGTGTGCTGCTGGGCTGAGCAGTGCCAGCAGGCCCAGCGCAGGTGGGGATGGCTGCAGGTACCTGCGCTGTTCTGTGGAAGCGGCCAAGGGCGGGTTCCTGCTCTTGTGTCTGGTCCAGGGCTGCACCTGGCAAAGAGTGAGCGCAGCCCGAGCTGAGGGGCTGCGGGAGAGGCCGGAGAACACAGCCCAGCCCTGCGCTGCCCAGGCAGGGACAGCCCCGGGATGCCCCAGGTGGATGGAGCACGGCCACTGCGGGGTGTCTGCCCTGTAGTAGATAGGGACAGGTGAACGGAAGATTTCGGGATGTGACAGAAAGAAAGACCCCCATCCCCCTCTCACCCTGCAACATGTTATCCATTACCCCAAAGAATGTAACCACACCAAACCCAGTAGTTTTCCACTCCTGACTAACCCTAGAGACCCTGCCAACCCCCCCTGACGTAGCAGAGTCCCCCAAGACTATTTAAACCCATGAGATAAGATAATAAAGGCTTTTCAACCGTCCACCACATTGGTGTCCTGCGTGTGTCGTTAGCCCGAGTGGACCAGGGGAGACTGGGCTGCCGTGCTGTTCCTTGCAACCAGGTCGCCGTTGCCTCCCATGAAGGGAAGATATCTGGTGCCGAAACCCGGGAAAAATTTGCTCGTGTAGCGGGTGTCGCCTGGACAAGAGCAGCGGCCAAACCGGTGAAACCGTGTTCTCGGCGGGGGAGACGTCCCCGGACCCACGATCGTCATAGACGCCATCGCCAGGGTCATAAGTGAGGTTCATAAGCAATGGGGAATTGAGTGTAAGCCCAAAGACTTTTATCTTGCTATAGCAAGGCTGCTTGAGCTTGGGGCAATTGAACGCCCTGTGGAGGTTTTGCATCCAGAAATATGGGAAAAATGCACAGCCATGCTGGCCGAGGACACGAAATCCTCAGGCAGCGGCAAATGCCTTAAGGCATGGGGCAAAGTCGAGAAAGCCCTAGGCAAAGCAATAGAAGAGCAAGAGACATGGAGAGCAGCGCGTACGTGTTTATTAGTTACACCCAAGCTAGGCGTAGGAGCGGCAACGCAAACCGCCCCTGAGGGTAATCCGCCCGGGAGCGGGGATCCGGGGGGGCCCAGCGCGTCACCCCCCCTCCCCGGACCAGAGCCCAAATCCCCCCACAGAATCTTCCCAAAAATCCGCGGCTTCCCCATCCGCCCCACCGCCGCCGGTCGGTGGCCCGCTGCCAGAAGTGCAGCGGCGCGCGGGGTTCTGTTGGCGGAGGCTGGCAGGGGAAGCCAGAGGCGCGGAGGCCGTGGCTCTGGAGGAGATCCTACCCACGCCACCTCCATACCCCTTTGAAAATGGCACCGGCAGCCAAGGAGAGGGGCGGGGCGCGGGCAGTCTCGGCGCGAAGAGCCCAGAGGCGCGGAGTTTTGCTAATGCGCGTGTGCGGGAGAAAGAGGAGGAGAGCGGCAGAGGGCTCGGAGCCAATTGGCAGCCGCGCCTGACGCCACTACCATGTAAGGGAGAAACCCCCCCCTGCAGGAGGCAGGGCGAGCCCGGGGGCGGCAGCAGTGCCACCCCCGGGGGGAGGAGCGGGGTCGGAGCCGCACAAAACGGCACCGAGCCCCGGAAGTTTGCTGGCATTCGACTTCCGACTCGGAGTCCGGCAGCAGCTCCGGCAGCTCAGAAGAGCTGACAGAAGCTGGCTGGGACTCTGAGACGGAGGAAACAGAGCCAACGCAATTTAAAACAAAACCGAGTAAAGCTTTAAGCCGCACCAAAAAGCAGCCACAATACGAACCAGCCCAGTTTACCGACAGGGGAGAAATAAAAATAGCCTGCACTGAATGGTCCCCAGCCGGCACGGCAGCCCGCCGCGGCGCCTCCACCCCAAACACGCCCGAGAAGAGCCTGTTGGGGCTGCGGGAAGAAGGCGCACCTCACCAAAGACTGCAGGTCCCAGCCCCAGGGAAACAGGAGAGAGAAGGGGAGTGCGGGCTGCACTCAGCCTCCTCCCGCCGCGAATGCAAGGCAGCCCATCTATGCCAACCCCCAGTGAGACGGGGTGCCCTTATACCCCATACCCCCACAGGAGGCAGCCAGCTTCGTACCCTCACCAGCAAATTTCACAACACAGCCTGCGGTACCTTCGTACCCACTACCACCGCAAGCAGCGCCCGTGCCGCAGAGTCAGCAAGAGACGCCCCAGAACGGGACCCCTGGGTAGCCCTGGCCATGAAAATAGGAAAAGAGCCCCCGAAGGTGTGGGGGACGTGCTGCCTTTATGGCAGTCAGGACCCCCACGTCATAGGGCTTCAGTTTTAGGCAGACACAGGAGCACACTGCTCGATTTTTCCCCAAGCACTGTAGCCCCGACACTGGCAATGCAAAGAAGTCCCCCCAGTGAACGGAGTGAAAAAGCCGTCCCGAGCTTGGAAAAGCACCCAATTAGTAGCTATAACGCTTCATACAAAAAAGAAAAAAACACAACCCACCCCAAAACCTTGCCCCCAAAAGTCACCGACACCCCGGCTAGCCATACAGATGCCTTCCAGATAAGCTGCACAGCCAAGTCCGATCCAAACCCAAACTTTCGTATACTAAAAGCTACCTTTCTAACCCTAAACGAAACCAAACCGAACCTGACTAACTCCTGTTAGCTTTGTTATAATGTTAAACCCCCTTTCTACGAAGACATTGCTTTAAACACCCCCTTCAGTTACTCCACAGCCGATGCCCCCCACCAGTGCAGATGGGACACTCCCCGCAGAAGAATCACCCTGAGTCAAATCACAGGACAGGGCAAATGTTTTGGCAATGCAACTTTAGCAAAGCAAAAAAGCAACTTCTGCACTAAAGTTGTCAAGCCCAACAGCAAGACCAATAAGTAGGTGGTCCCATCCGCATCTAGAATGTGGGTTTGCCAGCGATCCGGAGTGAGTCCTTGTGTGTTCCTTGCCAAATTTAATGACTCTATCGACTTCTGTGTCCAAGTTCTGATTGTTCCTAAGGTCCTGTACCACTCAGATAAAGAAGTGTACCACCTTTTCGAAGAACCTGACAAACTCCACAAAAGAGAAATAATCACAGGTATAACTATCGCAATGCTGCTCGGCCTGAGAGCAGCTAGCACAGCCACGAGTGTCTCAGCCATCGCAACCCAACAGCACGGACTCTCTCAGCTACAAATGACCATCAACGAAGACCTGTAGAAGATCAAGAAATCCATCTCCTATCTAGAAAAATCAGTCTCTTTGCTTTCAGAAATAATTTTACAGAATAAGCGAGGACTAGACCTCTTGTTCATGCAACAAGAAGGACTGTGTGCAGCTTTAAAAGAGGAATGCTGCTTTTATACAGATCATACAGGAGTCGTTAAAAACTCCATGGCAGAACTCCAAGATAGACTGGCTCAGAGAAAGAGAGACAGGGAAACCCAGCAGAGCTAGTTCGAATCCTGGTTCAATCAATCACCTTAGCTCACCACTTTAATTTCCGCCCTGGTAGGTCCACTGGCAATACTGCTTTTAGCTGTTACCATATGACCATGCCTGCTAAACAAGCTAGTCTCGTTTGTTCAGGCCCGTCTAGAACGGGCGAACATTCTGTTCGTGGGACAGCAACAAATGCTGTAAACCAAAAACTGCGAACACAGTCAGTTGCAAAAGCCTTCGAAACTCACCTTGCGAGAATTACTCAGGTTTACCAAACCCCTTTTTTCCTTACCAAGTTACAAGTTTGTACCTCGCTCCAGTGCCTATATCTACAACTACCTCATTTTATTTATAAAAAGGAGGGGAGAGATGTAGTAGATAGGGACAGGCGAACGGAAGATTTCGGGATGTGACAGAAAGAAAGACCCCCATCCCCCTCTCACCCTGCAACATGTTATCCATTACCCCAAAGAATGTAACCACACCAAACCCAGTAGTTTTCCACTCCTGACTAACCCTAGAGACCCTGCCAACCCCCCCTGACATAGCAGAGTCCCCCAAGACTATTTAAACCCATGAGATAAGATAATAAAGGCTTTTCGACCGTCCACCACATTGGTGTCCTGCGTGTGTCGTTAGCCCGAGTGGACCAGGGGAGACTGGGCTGCCGTGCTGTTCCTTGCAACCAGGTCGCCGTTGCCTCCCATGAAGGCAACACTGCCCGGGCCCCTCTTCCGTCCTGTCCATGGACATGTCACCAGAGTATGGGATGTGACAGGATGGGATGGGATGGGATGGGATGGGATGGGATGGGATGGGATGGGATGGGATGGGATGGGATGGGATGGGATTGGGCCAAGCTGGCTGAAGGCACCGGCCTTGCAGCCTGGCTCTGCCACTCACCCTCCTGTGGTGGATGGAACAGCACCACCTCTTCAGTCTCCTGTGCTGGGGCAGCTGCAGGGTCGCCTTCTTCCTCCTCCATCCAGGTCAGCTTGGGCACTCTCAGGGTTCCCTGCCCCATGTCACTGACTGGATTTCTGGCTACCCTCAGGAGAGATGCCTTGGAAAACTCTGGGGTACCAAGTCCCACGCTCTGCCCTCAAGGGCACCTGCAGAATTGAAGTCTCGGAAGGCCGCAGGTTACTGAGTCCTGTGGTCTGGCCTCGAGGTCAGCTGCAGGAATAATGCCTCAGAAAAGCTCCGGGTAGGGCAGGAACGAGCGCGCTGTGCGGGGACTCCTCACGGCACCGCTCTGTCCCGTCCTGTCCCTTCGCCTGCTCCGAGCACTGTGGCGTGCTCTTGCCACTTCCAGCTCCTATGTCAGCATGTGTCACAAAGGGCCCTTGGACGCCGGGCTCCATTCCATGCTGCACCGTGTCAGCAAGGGCCCTTGGACACCGGGCTCCATTCCATGCTGCATGTGTCACAAAGGGCCCTTGCACACACTGCCCCTGCGCTGGGGCTGCCCCCTGCCCACCCAAAGTGGCCCAGGTTGGAAGGAATCCCTGGCCTCAAGTGTCTGAGACAGCCCAACAGGATCTTTAGGAAGGGCTCAAACCATCAGCAAACGCTGCCCTGCTCTGCGGGCTCAGGGCAGCAGAAGGAGCCCCCAGGGCTGCCGACGCAGCCGCGCTGGGAAGGGCACAGGGCCTTCCACAGAAGCTGCCACGGCCTCCTTGGGACACGTCCCGGCTCATAGCCATCCCAAACCCGCAAGTGTGGCACAGACAAGGAATGTGTGGGCCAGGGCAGGAATGCTGCTCTGAGCCCTGGAGCCCGGGGAGCGCTGACACCAGCAGGTGAGGCAGAGTCCCTGCCCAAGCAGACCTGCCACCCCCTGAGCCCTGGCAGGGCTGGTGCTGTCTCCTGCCCCAGAGACCTGTGCCCCTGGGGGGCTTCTGTGCCAGAGGGAGCCAAAGCCCAGGGGCACTGCGGGCTGTGCTCTTGCCTGCAGGGGCTGTTGGCAGAAACACCTGGAGCAACTGCTGGCAACAATGAGTAGATGGCAAAATGGTTAACCCTGCCCCGCAATAGAGATCTAAGTGGCCAATAAAGTACAGCTCTCCCCTCTTGTTCCTTGCAGCAGAATCAGGACCATGACCAAAAGCAGTCACAGATATTCTTTCTGGGCCCTATAAGCAAAGCTGTGCCAAACCACAGATGCTGCCTTCAAACAGACTCAAATTCCAGCCTAGACCTCTCACCTCCCAGACAACTCATTCTCCAACACACCTCCAACACCAACAGCCTGCAAACACCACACAGAAGCCCTCAACATCCCGCCAGGACCCCCAGCTGTTCCTGTTCCTGTCCCTGTCCCTGTCCCTGTCCCTGTCCCTGTCCCTGTCCCGGTCCCTGTCCCTGTCCCTGTTCCTGTTCCTGTTCCTGTCCCTGTCCCGGTCCCTGTCCCTGTCCCTGTCCCGGTCCCTTTCCCACCCTCCCACAGATGCCCTGGTTCCCTGACATGCCATGGGATGGCACTCAGGAGGATCTGCTCCAAGGCCTTCCCCGGCAGCAAGCTCAGGCTGCCAGGCCTATGGATCCTGGATCATCCTTCCCACCGAGCCTTCCATTGGCACGGCTCTTCCATTGGCACATCTGCGCTCATCTGGGACTACTCCGCTCACCCAGGGCTCCTGGTAAAGGATGGAGAGCAGTCTGGCAAGCTCTTTCTCCAGCTCCCTCTGTGCTCTTGGGGAAGGCAGAACCTTCCACAGGAAAGCAACTGCTGCCACAAGGAGTGGGTGGCATCAGGCACCTCTGGGGAAGCCCCTCAGGAATGCTGTATCCTGAGGGAACACTGTTGGCCTTGACCTGTTGGCACCTGCAAAAGCTTCAAATCAGCTTGCTCAGCTCCCAGGGCCTCTCTTGGCCAGCATCCTGACGTGGATGCAGGACGGCTTTCAGGTACTGCTGGGACCCAGCAGGACAGGACCGGCTGTCTCGTGCCCACGCAGCAGCCCTGACACAGCTAGGGCCATCCCGAGAGCAGACAGACGCTCACGGGCCAGCAGAGAGGAGCAAGGAGCCCTGGGCTCCTCTCAGGGTATCTCAGCTGGGCTCGCTCCACAACACGCCCCCATTGGAAGGCCTGCTGATGCCCAGCTGCCAGAAATGCCTACCTTGTGCTCTCCAAGATGCACAGGGAGAGCCAGTGAGCAGGACACCTTGGCAGGCAAACCTTCCAAGCCTTTTGTGAGGCCAGGCACACACCAAGATCAGCCAAGACTCTCCACCACACTGCCTGGCCCACCCAGCCCAGCTCTGTGCTGGCCCTGGGCCACAGCAGCTCCCAGCAAGCAGGAGGCAAATCTTGCCAAGAGTTGCAACACAGCAGACAGGGAAGATGTGAAAAGTGAGTGTGTAAAGGCCTTTTAATTCACAGCTCCCACAGAGAGCTTTGGGGCTCACAGATGGACAGAGATGGTTCTCCTCACCCCTCTGTCCAAAGGGGGGTAACACACGCTGCTGCAGGTGCTTGGGTTGGTCTCTGCAGGTCCAGGTGGATGCCAAACCTGCTCTTCACAGGCTTCTTCCTTGCCCTGCCCCTCTGCCAAGTTCTCTAAAAACCCCACAGCCCTGCCTTTGCCCTGTCTTTTGGGGGTAAGAAATGGATTCTGGAGCTTTGTGAAACCAAGCTCTGTCTCGTTTGTTCCTGGCACCGCAGCTGCACGCTCCCTGGACACCATGAACTCAACTTCTGGAGGATTTGTGGGTTCTGGGGGAATTTTGGGCAATGTTCTCCATCTCTTTGCACTCCAAAAGCCAAGAGGGATGAATTTGTCACCACAAACCCACTCAATCCCACTAAAAACAACTGAATTTTAACCTATAAAGGCACAATCCCACCTCAAATTGCATGTTCTGACCTCAAAAAAACTCAATCCCACACAAAGCTCACTTGATTCCACAGCTGCCAGGGTGAGATGGGGTTGGGAGGAGATTTGGAGAAGTGGGATCCCAGTTTGGAGTGGTGGGATGTATTTGATAGCGAATAAAACTTTCAGAGTTACTGATTTATGTCCCCTTCATTTTCAGTCAGTTCTGTTTCTAGAGTGGCTCCTTCTCAGCTGATTAAATTGCTATAAAAATATTTTTTTTTTTAAATCAGCTGGCCCAAACAATCCAAAAACCAATATCCATATAAAACCACCCATCTGCAATTATATTTTTTTAAAACAACTTTAATTTTTTTAGAGTGTTTAAGGGTGTTTTTAAAGTTTATCGTTTGGTTAAATTGTATGAGACATTATAGTGGTGTTTGGTTTCGTGTTTAGCATATTTGTAGTATGAATTGTTTTACTAAGGTGTGTTCCATTGTATGTTTAGATTGGCCGGTGCTGCGAGAGGCGCTGGGCTCTGCCTGGCAACTGATGAGTCAGAGCCGTCCCGGGCGCTGATTGGCTGAAAATCGCCGGGCAGGAGCAGCGCCGAGTTCCTGCCTGGGAACTGAATCGTCATCAACGCCGCGCGCTCTGATTGGCCAGGATCTGCTTCGGGGCGGGGCCGGGAGGAACTGGGGACCCCCAGGAGCCCCCCGGGTTTGGGGGTTTCCATCCCCCCTCGGCCCCCGGGGCGGCCTTGGGGCCACCCCAACACCCCAAAATGGGGAGGGTCCCCGGAGCCGCTTGGAAGCCCCAAAAATGGGCTGGAAGCGGCAGGAGCCGCCCCAAGAAGGGATTGAAGGGTCCGGTCCGGGAATGGCTCCGATCCGGATTGGGGCGGGCTGGGATTGAGGGAGGGTCCGGTCAGCGGCTGCGGAGGGGCTGGGATTGGGGAGGGCTCCGGGATTGAGGGGATGGGTCCATTCCGGGACTGGGGCAGGATCGCTCCCTGGGGGTGGGCTCCATTACTGAGTCAGGGTCTCTCCCCTTCCCGATCCCAATCCCGTTCCCTGATCCTGTTCCCGATCCCAATCCCATTCCCATTTCTCTTCCCGTTCCCGGGCCAGTTCCCGATCCCCATCTCATTCCCAACCCCATTACACTCCCACTCCCGATCCCGATCCCATTCCCGTTCCTGTTCTCGATCCCGATCCCAGCGCTGTTTCCAGGGAATGGCTCCTATCCCAACCCCGACCCCAAACCCGGGGGGTTAAACACTGGAGTCAAACACCCCAAATCCCAACACTGGGAGGGGAGAGGTCAAACACCCCCAAACCCAAACTCTGGGATGTCAACCTCCCCCCTGCCCCAAACCCCAAATTTTAGGATCAAACCCCCCAAATCCCAGATCCTGGGGTGTCAAACACTCCCCAAATCCCAAACGTTGGTGTTAAACCCTCCTGACCCATAATCCTGGGGTTCAAAACATTTGGTGTGTCCAACACCCCCAATTTCCAAAGTCTGGAGTCAAATACCCCCAAATCGTGATGTGTCAAACACCCCCAGCCCCCAAAGTTTGGGGTTAAAACCCCCGATCCCCGACTCCTGGGGTTTGAAATATCTGGGTTGTCCAAACCTCCTCCTCTCCAAAGTTTGGGGTCAAACCCCTCAATTCCCAAACTTTGGGGTCAACCCCCCCCAATCCCAAACCCTGGGGTGTCAAATCCCCCTGATCTCCCCCACTTTGGGGTTAAATCCCCCAAAATCAGTTGGTCAATCCCCCCAGTTTCCAAATTTTTGGGTCTAAACCCCCAAACCCCAAATCATGGGGGTTGAAACACCTGGGCTGTCCAACCACCCTGATCCCACGTTTGGGGGTGAAACTCCCTGATCCCCAAATCATGGGAAAAAAAAAAAAAACAACAAAATCCCAAACCCTGGGGTGTCGAACTCCCCCAGTTCCCAAAGTTTGGGGTCAAAAACTCCCAAACCCCGAGGTGTCAAACCCCCCTAAACCCCAAATTTTAGGATCAATCCTCCCAGTCCCCAGAGTTTGGGGTCATGACCCCCCATATCCACTCCAACCCTGGGGGACACAGTGGGGTTTGTTTGGGGTTATTTGGGGTTTGTTTGGGGTTATTTGGGGTTTGTTTGGGGTTATTTGGGGCAGCTCCAGGTGCAATGTCTGCAGAAAGACCCTGGGTACAACACCGGGAAAAAAAGGGGAATGGGTGGGAATTGGGGGATTCAGGATGGGGAAAGATCCTGGGTGGGAAAAGGGGATTTAGGGTGGACTGGGAAGGATTTGGGATGGGAAAAGGGGATTTGGGATGGGGAAAGGGGAACGAGGTGGGGAATTGGGGTGGAAAGGGGAGATTTTGGTATTGCAAAAGGGATTTGAGAACAGACAAAGGATGTGGGGAGAAAAAAGGAGAATTTGTCATGGGAAAAGGAGGATTTAGGTTGGGAAAAGAAGGATTTAGGGTCAAAAAGACATTAGGGATTAAAAGTGATTTTGGAGTTAAAAAAAGGAGGATTTGGCATAAAAAAATGAGGATTTGGGATAGAAAAGGAGGATGTAGGACAAAAAAAGGATTTAGGATAAAAAAGGGAGGATTTGGGCTGGGCTGAGCTGAATTTACCTGGGGGAGTGGGGGCGTGCAGGGGGTTTGGGGCAGGGTCAGGACCATTTTTGGGGCAGTTTTCTGGGATTTTGGAGTATTTCTGGGGGATTTGGCAGGAGGTCAATGAGATTTGGGTGCAGTTTTATGGGATTTAGGGTGTTTAGAGGAGGTTTTGAGGGATTTTCAGGTGTTCCTATAGGATTAGGGAGCACGTTTATGGGATTTCAGGGGTTTCTACAGGATTTTGGGGCACTTTGAGGTATTTCAGGGTATTTCTATGGGATTTTTATGTGGTCTGGAGGGACTGCAGGGTGTTTCCATGGGATTTTGGGGCAGCTTGAAGGCATTTGAGGTGTTTTGGGGCAGCTTTAGGGTATTCTGGTGCAGCTTTGAAGAATTTTGGGGTGGTTTGGAGGGATTTCAGGGCATTCCTCTGAGATTACAGGGTGGTTTGGAGGGATTTGGAGTGTTTGGGGGCACATTTTGGTTATTTAGGGGTGGGTTTGAGGCAGATTTTTAGGGATTTTGGGGTATTTCAGGCCCGTTTTTTGGGGATTTGGGGTTATTTTGGTGGGGTTTGGGGTGTTCTGGGTCACTTTTTGGTGAAGGAGATCTCCATGGGTGGCTCTGGGTGATGCTGGAGCCCTGCAGGGCCTCGCGGGCGGCGCCCGCCTGCACCTTGGTGTCCAACTGCAGCGAGGCGTTGTCGCGGCGCCCGGGCACCAGTGCAGCTCCTGGAACCCCGGGAACCTGGGATGGGAACGGGGCCAGGAGAGCCCGGAACACCCGGGAACCTTCCCCAGACACCCAGGAATGTTCCCCTAGAAACCTGGGAATCTTATCCCAGAAACCCAGGAATGTTCCCCAAAAAACCCCTGAATGCTCCCCAAAAAACCTGGGAATGTTCTCCCCAAATTCAGAAATGCTCTGAATCATTCCCCCAGAATTTCAGAAATGTTCTCCAAAGAAATTCAGAAATGTTCCCCCAAAAAATCCTGGAACATTCCCATAAATAGGAATTTCTGTTCCACAGAAAATCCAGAAATATTCCTCCCCACAAAAATCCAAAACTAACCTCATTCCTCATCCAGAAACATTCCCCAAAAATACAGAAGCGTTCCCAACAATCCAGAAATTTCCCCCCCAAAAAAAATCCAGAACTTTCCTCCAAAAAATCCAGAAACATTCCCCCTCAAAAATATCCAGAAATCCCTTCCCAAAAAATCCGTAAGTCCTCACCCAAAAATTCATAAATTCCCCCCCTAAAAATCCAGACATTCACAACCAAAAATCCAGAAATTTCCTCCCTAACAATCCAGAATATCCTCCCCCCCAATCCTGGTATTTTCCTCCAAAGATCCAGAAATTCGCCCTAAAATCCCAGACATTCACCCCCAAAATCCCGATATTTTCCCAAAACATCCAGCTCCAAGCCCCCCTCAGCCTCTCACCCCCAAGCCCCAAAATCCCGCAGTGCCCCAAAGCCCGGCCGGAATGCCGGAATGCCGGGATTGCCCCAGATCTCCCTGGCTGAGGAGCAGGGGGAGCATCAGCTCCTGGGGCTGCTCAGGGAGCTGGGCAGGAACAGGATGTGCTTCGGGGCTTTGCCACAGCCGGGGGACACGGGAGACAAACCCCAAAAGCTGCCCCAGAGCTGCCCAAAGTCACTCTGGATACGCAACACAAAATCTGCCAAAAATCCCAAGAGAAAACACCAAAATCCCAACAAAATCCTGAGAAAAACCACGAAATACCCCACCAAAATAATAATAATAAAAAACTCACAAAAATGTCCCCAAAATCCCCCACAAAAATATCACCAAAATCAGACAAAAATCCCCATATAAACACCCCAAATCCAACAAAAATCTCTCAAAATCCTCACCAAAATTCCTACCAAAAATACCATTAAAATCCCATAAAAATTCCACCATAGAATCCTTGAAAATGCCAGAAAATCCACACAAAATCCCAGGTAAATCTCCACAAAAATTCCACCCAAAAGCCCACAAAACTCACCCCAAAAATCACCCCAAGGCTCACAGAAATCCCTCACCCCCCCCCCCCCCCGCAAATGCCACAGAAAATCCCTCAAAAGGTCCCACTAAATTCCCATGAAAATCCCACAGAATCCACAAAAAAAATATCTGTACAAAAATGCCCCCAAAAATGCCCCAATCACACAAAATCCACACAAAATATCCCTCCGAAATTTCCCCAAAATCCCCCCAAAATCCACTCCAAATCCACTCCAAAAATCCGTACCAAAATCCCACCAAACCCCTCTCAAATTCCCCAAAAAATGCCCCCAAGTCCCTTCACATCCCACCCAAAGCCCGAGGAAATGCACCCAAAAAATCCCCACAGAAACTTCCCTCAAAATCCCGGCCAAACCTCACAGAAGCACCCCGGGAATCCCGCCCAGATCGCTCCGAGCGCCCGAATCGCCCGGAACAATCCCCGAGCCATCCCCGCCCGGCCCCGCGCTCCGGCCCCGCTCTCTGTGGGGCCGGGGCCTCTCCCCCCTTGGCTCTGCGCTGGTCCCGTTCGCGCTCCGCTCCCGCTCCCGCCCCACCAGCGCTCCCTGCCCTGGGCCGCGCTGGCCGAGCCCGGCCGGGCGCGCTGGATCCGCTGGGACGGCGCATCCCGGCCCCGGCCCCGGCCCCGCGGGGCTCCCGGGGCAGCTCCGGCCGGGATGCGGCACTGCCGCGGGGCTTTGGGCTTTCCCGGCGCTGCCCGGCGGCTCCCGGGGATCTGCGGCTTCCCGGGATTCGGGGAGGCTCCAGAGGGGACCTGGGCTGGCTCCGGGGGGATTTGGGATCAGTCCGGGGGGAGCTGGGGACGGCTCAGGGGGTTTGGGGTTGTTCCCGAGGATTTTGGGGGCATCTGGGAGAGGTTCCAGAGGGGACCTGGGGCTTTCTGAGGGGTCTGGGGGAATTCAGAGGGGATCTGGGGAGGATTTGGGGCTTTCTGAGGGATCTGGGGGAATTCTCAGGGATTTGGGGCAGTTCCAAGAAGGATTTTGGGGTTTTCCAAGGGATTTTCAAGAGTTCTGAGGGATTTGGGGAGGCTCCAGAAGGGATCTGGGGCAGTTCCAAGAGCAATCAGGGACGTTTTTGAGGGATTTTGGCAAGTCCTAGAAGGAATTTGGGAAATTCCAGCAGGATTTTGGGGGAATTCAGAGGAATTTAGGAGGTTCCAACAGGGGTCTGGGGTCCTTCCCAGGGGATTCGGGGTGGATTTCTGTTTCTTCCCTGGATTTCAGGCTTTTTCCCAAAATTTCCTGTTTTCCCAAGGATCTGTGGATTTTCCCCTGGATTTGGATCTCACTGTGGGGTAGAAGGGGAAGGCTTGGGAGATTCAGGGTGAATTCTGGGGGGTTCCTGGCTGGATTTGGGTGTTTCCCACAGGATTTTGGGTGGGTTCCCAACTGAATTTTGTGCTTTTTCCCCAGAATTTCAGGATTGTTCCCAAAATTTGGGTATTTTTCTGAAGATTGTGCTGTTACCACGGGTTTATCCCAGAAGGGGAAGCTCTGGGGAGTTTTAGGGTGGATTTTAGGGATAATTGAGGCTGGATTTGGGTTTTTTCCCAAGGATTTTGGAGTTTTCCCCAGGATTTCAGGATTGTTCCCAAAATCGCAGGACTTCTGCTCTGATTTCTCTCTCACCATGGGCTTGTGGTAGAAGGGGAAGCTTTGGGGGGCTCCTGGTTGGACTATGGGGATATTTGAGGCTGCATTTTGAGTTTTCCCCCCAGGAATTCAGGATTTCTCCCAGAATTTCAGGATTTTTTCCCAAAATGTCAGGATTTTCCCAGGGATTTGGATCTCACCATGGACTTGTCATAGAAGGGGAAGCTTTAGGAGGTTCCTGGTTGGATTTAGGGGGTGTTCCCAATTTGATTTCAGGGATTTTGGGGGGAATCCCGGTTGGGTTTGGTTTTTTTCCCTCAGGATTTCGGGTTTTTTCCCTGAGAATTCCAGGATTTTCCCCCAGCATTTCTGTCTCACCACGGGCTTGTCATAAAAGGGGAAGCTTTGGGGTGTTCGGGGTGCATTTGGAGGGATTCCAAGTTGGATTTTGGGGATAGCTGAGGCCAGAGTTTGGCGGGTTTTCCCCAGAATTCCAGTTCTTTCCCCAGTGTCAGAACTCCCCCAGTCGCTGTCTCCCCACGGGTTGGCCGCAGGAGGGGAAGCCCTGCAGGGAGCGCAGGGCGTTGGTGGCGCTGCTCATCTCCCTGAAGGTGAGGAAGGCCTGGCCCCGCAGGCCGAGACTGCGCCGCACCAAAATGTCCAAAATCTGCCCAAACGGCGAGGAAACGGCGCAGAGGGACTTCTCCAGCTCTGGGACACCCAGGGGACAGCCTGAGCCCCTGGGGACACCCAGGGACACTCTCGGACCCCCAGGACCCCCCAGCCCCCCCGTCCTCCTGGATCTCCTGGCTCAGCTGCTGATGGAGACGCTGGGCTGGGGCCGGGGGTCCTGCACCGCCAGGGCCGGGACCCCTCTGTGGGGACAGGGGGGCTTCAGGGGCGTCTGGGGGCTGCGACCCCTTCACCCCCTGGCACCCTTTTAGGTGCCCCCAGAGCCCCAAATCCACCCAGACCCACCTAAACCCCCCAGGTACCCTCAGATCCCCCCACTTTACCCCAAATTGACCCCAGACCCACCTGAGACCGCCCAAATCCTATCAGACCCCCCCCAAATCCCCCTTACACACCTGAATCCTACCTAAACCCTATGAAATCCCCTCAGACACCCCCAGATTCCCTCAGATCCCCTCTGAACCCCCCAGTTCCTCTCACAACCCCCCCAAAATCCCCTCAGACCCTCCAATGCCCCTCAGATCTTCCTAAACCCACCTGAGAACGCTCCAGACCCTCTCAAGCTCCCCCCTAAGCTCCCTAAACCCCCTCAGACCCACCAAAGCCCCCTCAGACCCCCGCATTGCCCCCAAACCCACCGCACACCCCCTATTTCCCGTCAATCCCCCCAAAATCCCCAATTTCTCCCCAGACCCGCCCCAAACCCCCCCAGCTCCCCCCGGCCCCCCCTCAGCTCCTCCTCAGCCGCGCTCCCCTCACAGTTTCGCGCCTCCGCCACGCGCGCGGGCTCCCCAGCCAATAGCGGCGCGCCCCGTGCCGAACCGACCAATCAGCGCGCGGCTCCTCTCAGCAGAGCCCGCCTCCCCGCGCCGCGCAGCCAATCAGAGGAGCCGGGAGCGGGCTCGGGCGGGCCCTGCGGGCGGCGCTGCCAGAGCGGGGGAGGCGCTGGGAGAGGCCGGAGCTGCGGGAGCGGCTGGGGCGGCGCCGCTGGGGAGGGGGGTCCGCACAGGGGCTGGGGCTGGGGGCTGGGGCTGGGGGGATCGGGGCCTTTGGGGAGGGATCCGGGGGGAGTTTTGGGAGGGGTCTGGGGGGTCCTGGAGGGGTTTTCGGAGGGGTCTTGGGGGTCCTGGGGGAGGGGTCTTGGGGGGGTCTTATGAGGTCTGGGGTGGGTCCTCAGAGGTTTTGGGAAGGGTCTGGGGGGGTCCTGGAAGGGTCCTGGGTGGGGTCTTGGGAAGGGTCTGGGGGGGTCTCAGGGGACATCCTGGGCTGGGCTCGATTGGGGTCTGGGGGCTCTCAGGGGTCCTGGGCCAACCTTGGGGGTCTCTGGGGGGGTTTGAGTTCCTGGAGGGGGTCCTGGGGAGATTTGGGGGTCCCGGGGGGTCCCAGGCCCACCCTGAGCCGGGGTCTGGGGGTTTGGGGGAGGAGCACAACAGGGGTTCCCCTGCCCCGATTTTGGGGGTCTCCCATGGTGCCCCCTCCCCAAAAAGCTCCGAGGGCCCCTGAAGTGGCTCCTGTTCCACCGGGCGGTGCCCCTGACCCAGGACAGCCCCCAGTGAGTCTGGCGGGCTCTGGGGGGGTTTGGGGGGATTTTGATGGCGTTTTTGGGCTTTGGAGGATTTTGTTGGGAGTTTAGGGGGAATTATTGGGTTTTGGGAGAGAAATACTGGGTTTTAGAGGGGTTACAGGATTTTTCGGGGTTTTGTGGCTTTGGGGACATTGGATTTGGAGGGATCTTTTTTAGGGATTTGGGGATGTTGTTTTTTGGAAGGTTTATTGAAGTTTTTGGCAGTTTTTTTAATTTTGTGGGTTTCACTGGGATTTTATTGGATTCTTTGTGGTTTTGGAGAGTTTTATTGGCATTTTGGGGTGTTTAAGAAGAATTTTGGGGGGGCTTTGCAGTTGTCCCAGGGTGTGGGGAAGGGCTGAGAGGCACCAAAATCTCCTTTAAACCCCTGAAAGTCCCAATAAAACTCACAAAATCCCAATTAAATCTCACAAAAACCTCATTAGAACACCCCAGAATTCCAATAAAAGCCCACAAAATCCCAATTAAACCCCACAAATCCCCCCCGAAAATGTACCCAAAACCACAAGAAAATCCCCCCAACACCCAAAGAAATCCTTGCAACACCCAAAAACCCCACAAAATCCCCCAAAATCCCACCACAAAAAAAAAAAACCCAAACAAAACCAAAAACCAAATCCCCAAAGAATGCCATTAAATCCCCCAAAAATTCCAGTAAAATGCCCAAAATTCCAGAGTTCCACAAAATATTTAGTTATTACAAAATACACACACCAGCACTGAGAGCTGCCCCCTCCACATACTCAGTTACACCAGAGCCAGGTTGTTTTTGGACAATGCCTCATTTACAATCCAATACACGTGGCTGGTCTGGAGATGGGCTGTCCCAAAAGGCGATTCTGGAACACCTGGGAGCTGATCATGCTGGTAGCGACCCAAGATTGGGATCGCTGGAGTCCTCCGGGCTGATACATCTGAATGCCACGGTTCCCATAACCTCATCAGGAAAAACTGTCCACACCTGGACCTGGATTGTTCGACCCTGGCTCAGAGAAAAGAACTTTATGAATATGTGTGACTCTGAATAGAAAGAAAAGGCAGATGACTGAAATCCTGGCCTTGGGCAGAAAATTTCCTATAAGAACTGGCGGGTCCAGGAGGGTGGTGAGTGTGTCCAGGGGAACCTCTGCCGAGAGGCTCCTTCCTGTCACACACCCAGCGCCGAACCCGGGCTCAGCGCTGTCCTATTCCTTGTGGCTGGCTCAGAGAGAATTAATTCCTAAATAAATTATATATTATTTCATTTTTAATTTGGCTGGGCTAATTTTCATTTATAAAAGGGGAAAGGGGACTGTGGGGAGAGCAGAGAACAACAAATCACAATAACACAACTCTACATCAATAAAGCTTCTCTTAAGATACCCACAATATTCATCACTTAATTGCAAGAGCAAATCATCTCATTATCTCTCTATTACAGTTTGGATGGAGACCAGAACTAATACCTTGCAAAAGGAAAAGAGGGTACAAAGGTCCCTGTGGTCCCCTGGCCTGGTAATCCAGCCAGTGGGGAAAGGAAGAGGGCAGCATGTGGCCAGGAGTTTAAAAGGAGGCTGTGTCCTCCAAAACTTAGAGAGAGAAAACCCCAGCAGCAGATGTTCCCATGGACTCTCTCCCTTTATTCAAATAAAGATGCAGGGCTCCTCTGGCTCCCTTATGGACACTGGCTTTTCACAGCGTGGTTTGTATGCACACCCGTTTCCTTGTATCAGAGTATCACCAGCCTGCAGTGACTCCCTGCCACTCTGGTCTGCAGGAGAAATGGAACTAATTTCCATTAAGGCCCTCCCAGAGGGAAGGAAGAACACACCCAGAGGAGACAAGCAACCCCTGCAGGCATCCAAACTTCTGCACCAGATGCCGAGTGAGTCGCAGAGGGGACATAGTGGATGCATTTCCCTTAGCCTTCTCCTGAGACTCAGCAGCCGGGGACTTGCACTGCACATGTGTGTTGGATAATACACCAAGTTTAATTTTTTTTCATTTCTTTAGTCAGGCTTGGTTTGCCTTTGCCTTGGGGAAAGGAATTCTAATGGGTTTTTAAAGGGATGTTACACCACTCAAGGGAAATGAGCTTAACATCTCAATAAACTGGGAATAACCCAAAAGGTGCCCAAAAACATCATGACCATCGAGAAAAATCTACGACCATCATCCGCAAACAGCAAGGAACGTCAACCCCAGACACTGCCCCCTGGCATAGTTGGAGACACCTGGACTGGAAAAGCCTGAGAAGGAAATCAAGGAGTATGGCCTTTATTAACATCAGAGGTGAAGAAATCCAGGTCCAGTGGGAAAACAAATACTAAGAACTTTGCAAATGGAGACCAATGAACATTAAACAAATGGGCTTCTGTTGGTTTTGGACTGTAAAAGGTTTGGGCAAAATCTTGTAAAACTCAGGTGTCGTGGGATGATTTTCTCGGCCCACCCATGCTATGTGTGATTGAAATAATTTCTGTTGTACATTCTTGGTGCGCCTATCCCTCACAGCCCCCATATCACCAGGCTGGCCCAGATATACGGGGGCCTTGAGGGAAGGCGCATCAGGAGTTGGGCAAAGATTCCAAAGAGGCTTCAATTCCCCTGCTGTGGTTGTCCAAGCTGTTTATTCCATGAGATGAAGGGGAAAAGAGAGAGGACCAGGAAGGGACAAGGCCTCATCTAGCTCAGAACAGGGAAGGCCCTTTGGCCCTTTGCCAACCCCGTTGGGGCAGGAAGGAGGGGACCAAACTATCAGATCCCAGTCACAGGGGTCCCTGGAAAGGGAAAACGCATAGACCGAGAGCAATGCAACACATGGTGGCACGAACAGCATCGTGGCCAGAATAAATGCCTTGATTCTCTGACAATAAAATGTTGACAGAGGGCTTTTTTTATCTTGAGGTTTCAGTGACATCTGGACATGCCAAGCCCAGCACAGTGGGAAAGGGCCCATAGCAGCCTCATTGCCCCATGGCAGCCTCATTGCCCCACTGCTGCTTTCCTAGAGGAAGGAATGTCTCCCTGGCAGCCTCTGCTGCAGGAAGGGAGGCGATGCCAGGCACGGGCACAGGCACAGGAGGTGATTGCTGTGCCGGGCTCAGCCGGGCTCAGCCCTCGGCGGGGCTGTGTGGCAGCAGCTCTTCCCCCAGGCCCTGCCCTTGCACGGCCCGGCAGCAGCCAAAGCTGGAGGCGCCTGGGCTTCCAGGCCTCTGGAGCTCGTTGGCAGCCCCGGGGAATCGGGACTCTGCACCAATGTCCCTCCCGCTGCAGCTGCTCCCGCAGCCGCCCTGAGTGCCCAGAGGCCCCAGGCACAGGAGCAGCCCCGAGCGGGAGCCCTGCTGCCAGCCCAGGGCCAGAGCCAGCCCTGGCTCCCGGCTGGGCAGGGGCTGCACTGGCTCCTGACAGGGCCTGGCTCTGTCCCCTGGGGCTGGGGGAGCTGTCCCAGGGCAGGGAGGGCCAGGGCTGGCAGGGGCTGCTCAGGGATGGGTTTGGCCCCTGTCCCTCCAAGCAGCCACGGCCCAAGCAGCTGCGCTGGCCCCGGGCTCTCCTCCCGGCCTGCTGGGCTGTGTTGGGTGGCAGGGAGCTGCCCAGAGCCGTCCCCTGCTCGCCGGGGCCTCGAGGGGCAGCTGTGCAGCTGGGCCAAGGTGTGCCAGCCGCTCCAGCCGTGCTGGGGAGCCCTGCCAGCTCTGGGCCCTGCTGTGCACGAGAGTCCCTGTTGCAGTGTGATTTCATGGTTTAACCCTGAACCCCGGGTTTCTCCCCGGATCATTTCCTCCCAGGTGTGTCAATCACTCCTCCTTTCCCCACCCTGACCCCTGCCATGCACTGTCTGTCACTTCTGGAATTCCAGAAGGGCATCAAGTGATTGGATAGATTCAAAAGATGCCCTCTGCACCCGGGGAGCTTTGGACCATCCAGGTGTCCTTTGTCCCCTGAGACCTCCTTTCCTGTTCCTGGTTGTTGGTCCCCCTTACTCCTTGCCTCCACCCTTCCCCGAGGTAAAAGAGACAGCAACTATGGCAAGCACATTTCTCTCCCTCTCAGTATTTTTCATAGAGGTGCACAGAGAGAAATGAAAGAGAAAACAGTTTCTATTTCTGCTCCTTGTTTTTCTTATATGGAATGTGCTTGGAGAATCGTGTGAGTGCTTGATTGGATTCTGGTGAGGATTGTTTGAGCCTGATGGCCAGTCCAATCCAATCCAATCCAATCCAATCCAATCCAATCCAATCCAATCCAATCCACTCTACCTGTGTCTGGACTCTTGAGAGAGGGTCACAAGTTGTGTTAGAGTTAGAGAAAGGAGTATGTAGTTTTAATATCTTCCTTTTTATATAGTATTCCTATAAATGAAAATTTAGTCATCCAAATTAAAAATAAAAATAGTTTTATTAGCAGTCAAATTCTATCTAGCCAGCCACGGGAAAAAAAACCAAAGCAACACAGTGCCGAGCCCAGGGATCGACTCTGGGTGTGCAACAAGGAGTCAGCCACAGGAGAGTTTTTTCCCCTATGCCCACACACCTCCATCCTGGCACAAGCAGATTTTATAGGGAAAATTCTGCCTGAGGCCAAGATTTCAGCAATCAGTCTTTTGTTCCATTCAGAGTCCATAGGTTAATAAGATTTTCTTTTTTAGTGATGAGGAAGAACAATTCAGTGTCTGGAGTTGTAGAATCCCCTGATGAAATTTACAGGAATGCTGCATTCACATGTATCTGTCCGAGGATTTCCATGATGTCCATCCCGGGTCGTTCAGGCGATGATCAGCACCTGGGGTCCCGTATCTCTCCAGACATGGCTCATCTCCTGGCCGAGCCACATCCTTTTACTTTGTCCTGGGTTGTAAGATAAGCTTGTATTCTATTTGCCATCTGTTGAAGGTTGGGCAGGTTTGTTACCTTTTCCAAGAACCGGCTTTGCTCCTAAGAGGTAATGGTTTGTTAGTGGGCCATTGACTGATTCAGTGCAGGGCTGGTAACGTACCACCATCCTATTGTGAGATGTTCCACCCAGAGGGGGAAGCCAAGCACTCTTTTATTGGATATAAGGGGGTACCTTTTTGGGGACAGAGCAGCTCTTTACTTTGGGGGATTGCCAGAGAAGCAGCTCTTTTCGGCGGCACTCGCAGAGAAGCAGCCGGAGCGGAGTGAGGCGGCGGCAGCGGAGCTCGGAGGCAGCCCTGGCGCAGAGGAAGACCGGCCCCACTGCCACCAGATCTTCAGAGGAAAACTATACCCTTCAAAAGATCACCACTGCAGCTGCAATTCATCAATCACTGCAAGAGGAGCAATCATCCCAACAAGACTGATACTGGCACCCCGAATCCTCAGGTTGTGGACTTTTTCACTAGTTTTGTTTGTACCAATTGCATTTGCTTTTTTTTAAAATTGTTATCTAGTTTTCTCCTAGTAAAGAATAGTTACTCCCATTCCCATATCTTTGCCTGAGAGCCCTTTAATTTAAAGATCCTGGTAATTCGGAGGGAGGGGGGTTTGCCTTCTCCATTGCACAGGAGGCTTTGCCCTCTTTCACAGACTCCTGTCTTGTCGAACCAAGACATACTTGTAAATCAGTTTCCAGTATACACCCGGTCTCACCTGCGAGGGTCGGGGGGACTAATACAAATGAGCATATTCTAACAAGTATCCAATATTACACATTTCATACAAGGAATGATGCGAATTATGTTTACTATACGTAACAGTATATTAATGTATATTAGCCATAGTTATAATAAAGAAATCAATCAGCCTTCTGAATTGAGTCAGACATTGTCATTTCTTCCCATTTACAATAAGCAACCATGCAGTCGGGGAGTTCTGTTGGAGCAGTTGCTGGATTCAGAGGCCCATGGGCCAGAATAAAAGCTCTGGATTAAAACCCTCCATCAGAACTGCCTCCTTTCCTTCATTTTCACTTCAAAAGCTTCTCCAGCAGATGGAATCCTGAGGGAGCGGACCCTCTACGAGAGGAAGCTCCATCCCGCCGCCACCAGAGCTCTGGCATGCATGGACTTGTCTCCATGTGCCCAGCTGAAACATCCAGCTAGCCAGAAGTGTCTCTGGGGTGAGAGACCACAGTTGCCACTATTTGGATCAGCCGAAGGGGCCAGAATAGCCAAGGCATGTCCCGGCCTCATTATTGGCAATACCAATAGGTCCCAGTGTGCCACTGGCAGCTGGGGCCTCAGCCACCTCCTCTCTCCACAGCAGCACCTGTGCAGCCTCACATGATTGGAGAAAATCTTCACTTGCAGAGACCTGTACCTGCCATCAGCCATCCCCAAGCCAGGTTCCAAGATCTCGTCCACAGCTGCATTATCAGCTTGTTGCTGGGGCATGGTGACACCACCCAGAACAGGACCCTCTGTCCCCGAAGGTGCTGGCCCTGGTGTCTGGCCAGGACTGAAGGGAGGCCCCTCCTGCCAGGGAAGGGCTTGAGCAACATCTTTGGGCTTCAGCTCAGGTGGGTGCTACCACCAGCACTGGCGGAGCTGCTAGTCTGGGCACAGCCAGGGGTGGGCAGGCAGCGGCTGGGCAGGGGCTCCTGGGACAGCACGTTTTGGCTTTGCTTTTCATTTTAGAATTTACAAAATTTTAGAAATTTTAGATTTTTTCTTTTTTTAGGGAGAAAACCCCAAAAATTTCTTCACTTTTTCTATAGTAGTTTGGATTTTTCGCAGTAGATTTAAAATTTAGAAAAACTTAGAACATTTTTATACTACTAGAGTAAAAACTTGAATTGCATTTAATTGGTCATCTTTTGGGAAGAGCTAAGACAACCCAGGGCACCTAGTCTGCTGGAGAGGCTCTTTTCCCACTGAAGATCAGTACCTAGTGACAACAACTAATGTAAAACCTTTTCCCTGATGTTTTCCAGGATTTCTGACAAGCTCGCCTCTTAGTCTTCAGAGGCAAACTTTGAGCACAGTGGGAACCTCCTGCTGTGCAGGTAGGTCTCCTCTTTTTATCTTGGTTTAGGGCAAATTTGGGAGATGACCTCCAAAAGGGTTTCTGAGAAAACAGCATCCCTGCACCCAGCTAGTTTGGAAAAAATATTTTTTTTTGGAGAAAAGTGGAAAAAACCTCTATATTTAACAGGCAAAGCATTCACCGTCAGGAAAAAAAAAAAAAAAAAAAAGAACATTGAAGAGAGCCTGACAGAGGAATGGTTGAACAACAAGGGACATGATACTGTAAAATTAATCCAAATAGGGAGGGCTACGTGACTGCTGCAAAGTTCACATGGCCCTGAAGAGTAGATGGTGTGCAGAAAGCAGGATATTGAAACTGCTTGGTATGTAGAAGTAGATAGAGAAGAACAAAGAAGTACTAAGCTGTTCTAACTGCAAGGCCAGCTGGACAGGCAAGTATCATTCACAAAGATACTTTTAAGATAATAGTACAAGTCACATAGCAACCAATCATGAACTCGGCTTTTGCAATATGTATGAGCTAATTAACAAACATATATAAACTGTGTAATCTGTTACAATAAACTGAGACTTGATGATCATGATATCATGAGTCTTGTCTCCCGCGGCATTCCCTCTAACAGAACATTATTAAACACTAAAACCTCTCGCCGCTTAGAAGAAATGACAAGGTCAGAAAATCCCCTCTGTGGGCTGTGGCTCTGCAAACTCATTCTGTTATCAGTCGCTCTGGCCCTGGAAATGCCACAGCCCAGGCCCAGCCTGGTGGGCCACAGGTGTGAACTGCTGGGGCTCTTCTGGGTGTTCAGTCCAGAGCAGGTTTAAACAGTTCCACGAAAAAAGAAAAACCACAGTCCAGAGAAATTCCCTGCCTCGGCTAGCTAAATGCTAACTAAAAAGCAAAGGAGAGCTCTATCCTGCTGTCTTGTCTGTCCACAGACAGCAGAGTCCAGGAGAAGGATGTGGGGGAGCAAGTGCAGTTTCTGACAACAAACTCTGCGCTTCTTCTTGCCTCCCCCTTCACTCTTGGAACCAGTCCTAAAGGTGCACAACTAATTTCTGGGCTAAACTGACAAATGGGGATACAAGCATCATAAAGTCGCCCCAGGACAGTGTCCCAGCTGTAACTGGGGCCTCAGGTACCTCCCTTCTCAGCATCTGCTCCTCTGAATGGGGCAAAGAATTCTAAGAACGGCCAAACAACTCAGTCAGGGACACATCTGCCCGCATTTCCCATCTCCATGCCCATGCCTGATGTCCCTGTCACAGCTGCATTACCAGCTTGTTGCTCTGCAGATGCTGCCTCCACCCAGACAAGACCCTGTGTCCCTGAAGGTTTTTCTGAGCAATGGCTCTTGGATGAAGCAAAACATTTACAGTCAGGGCAGTCCATTTGTACAGAAGGGGGTACACTCTGGGGGTACAGCTGAGACCATGAGGTCACAGAGGGCTCTGGGTCACAGCAGGCTGAGGTCACAGCGGGCTCTGGGTCACAGAGGTCCCAGAGCCCCGTGGCTGCACAGCACCACAAGGCCCGAGCAGGCAGTCCTGGAGCACAACTGCTGCGGCAGCAGCGGCGGTGGCAGCAGCGGTGCTGACATTGGGACAGCGGTGTCAGGACAGTGGTGGCAGCGAGAGCGGCGGGACTGGCACAGGGCAAGGCACCATGGCCCTTGCTCTGCGCCTCCTCCTCCTGCTCCTCCTGGCCGTGGCCCTGCCTGCCAGGGCTGCCCAGGCTGCTCCGCTAAAAGTGGGGGGAATAGGTGAGCCGGCACCTGGCTCCCCCTTCCCGGGACAGAGCTCCCTGCTCCCCGGGAAGCGCTGGGGATGGTTTTCCCCTGGGCTTTAGGGAGGGTTTCCTCTGTAGGAGGGAGAGAGCCCCCGTGGGCCCTGGGCAGCCCCATTTTCCTCTCCAGGGATGTTACACAGGGCAGGGAAAGAGGGTGGAGGGTAACGAGGAGCCAGCCCAGAGCTCCCCAGGCCCCTGTGCATCTTTGGCCTTGCCCATTGCCACCTGGCTTCCACAGCCTTATTGATCCCCTTGAAGTGCCCAGTTCCCTGACGCAAAAGGGGATTCCAGCACAATGGAAATGGGTCTGGTCTCTGCTTCCCTCTAGATTTGGATCACGACTCGAATTATTTGCAAGTGACGGTGAATAACACTTTAAAGATCTTGGAGAATGCTGGAGGCAAGTTCTGCATTTTCCTTTTTCCTGACGGCATAATCAGTATTAGTGTGGCAAGAACTTACTAGTGCCATTTTCATTGAGGGTTGAAGAATTCTTAAAACTTTTCCCTGCTCCCTTTCTGGAGCTGTGAGTGATTCCCCAGGATCACTGTCAGTGGGAGGAAGGAGCATTTAGCTGTCAGTTTTCTTCCTGTGTGCAATGCCAGTGTATCCTTCCGTGTGCTCTGTGCAGCCACAGAGAAGAGCAGACAGGGAAGGGGCAGGGCCCAGGGCTGTGTCCCAGGGCTGAGCCTTGGGTGCAGCCTGAGGATCTCCTAAATTGCCACGGGAGCTATTCTGTCCTGCCTTTCTTTGCAGCTGAAACTGTTGGTGAAGGTGGTGCAGCTTCCCCACCCATACCCATTACTGAGCCTCTGGGAGATGCTGAGGGTAGGTCAAGGCCTTTCCCCCTGTGAGAGCTGCCAGCTCAGAGCCCAGAGCTCGGCCAGGGGGGCATTGCTGCAGGTGCCAGGACAGAATCACACACATGTGTGCCCTCGCCCTGAGCCATCCCCTCACTGCTCCTGCAGCTCAGTGCTGCCCGTGCAGATCTGACAGAAGCTTCTGTGGCTGTTGAGTTACAGGTGTGGCTGCAGGGAGGACTTCTCCAGCTCCTTTGCTGGTTACTGCCCACAAGCCCAGCTCCCATCTCAGGGGTGAGTAGTGTGTCCCTGCTGATCCCACAGAGCATGGGTTTTGTGGGATCCATTCCTGGGAAACGGCATTGTTTTGCTCTAAGGTCCTGCAACAGGAAAGAACAAAGCTACAGGACGCAAGAAACCCCATGAGCCATCTGAAAACATGAGGCAAATGCTGAAGGAAATTCTGCAGGCAGGACAAGGTGGGTGCATCTCCTCAGCCTTCCCCTGGGACTCAGCAGCTGGGGGCTTTCCCTGCACATCTGGACAGGCTGTGGCCGGCACAGCAGGAAGGGATCCATGGCAGCCTCGCTGCCCCACTGCTGCTCTCATGCCCTGCAGGGCTGTTTCCCAGGCTGGCCTGGCTGCAGCTTCTCCCCAGCCTCTGCAGGAAGGCATTTGGCACCAGCAGACAGGGACCCCAAATTCCACCACAGCCCATGCCCACCCTGAGATCCTCTGCAATTTCCCAGTCTCAAGGCAGATTAGGAGTAGTGGTGGTGTGGAGCAGGGAGTGGGTCATAGCCTACCCAGAAATTTTATGGGGATTTCCTGATCCTTAACCATGCTTTCCTTTGACAAGCATTGCCTCCTGAAGGTGCCACCTCCACTATGTGGAGCAACCCCGCCTGTGTCTTTTCTTTTCTCCAGAAGTGGATGTAGAAGCTGGTCTGAAGGCGGCATTTCCCAGAGGAAGCAGTGGCTCATTGGCAGCCTCTGCTGCAGGAAGGGAGGTGCTGCCAGGCACAGTCACAGGAGGTAATTGCTGTGCCTCTGGGCCTGTGCTCTGCTGAGGCTTGAGCTGCCCTCCCTGTTGCTTGGCAGTGCAGACACAGCCCGGACAGGGCCGGCACAGCCCAGAGGAATTGTTATGCTCAGGGCACTCGGGTACTGAGCAGTCCTGCTGGGGTCCCTCCGTGGGAGACACGTCCCGAGACCTGGGAACAACTGCACGGGGTGCCCATGGTGGGGAAAGGGCAGAGGGGGAGGGCAAGGCTCCAGGGTGTCCTGAAAAAGCTCTGCTATCTCCTGTTGTGGCAGGGGAGCTGTTCCAGCAGAAGGATGATGGGCAGTTGGTAGGACAGGAGGGAGGGAGGGAGGGAGTTAGGAAAGGATATTTGCAGCACTGCCAGCTGCAGTTTTCCCCAAGGATTAAAGAGAGTTTCCTTTGTGCAAGTGAGAGAATCCCCATGGGCCGCGTGCTGCTCCAGTTTCCTCTCCAGGGATGTTGCACAGGGCCTGCAAAGTGGATGGGGATTGACCAGGAGCCAGCCCAGAGCTCCCCAGGCCCCTGTGCAACATCGGCCTTGTTCTTTCACATCAGGCTCCCATGACCTTCCCCAGCCCCCTGAGGCAGAAGGGGATCCCAGCACACCATGGAAATGGTTCTGATCTTTGCTCCCTTCTAGATTGGGAACAGACCATGGATTATCTGGAAGGCCTGCTGGATTACGGCTTGAGACTCTTGGGAAATGCTGGAGGTAAATTCTCAATGTACCTTTTCTGACAGAATAGGCAGCAACAAGGTGGCAAAAGCTCATACATTTGCCCTTTCCCTTAAGACCATCTCAAGTTAGATGGATTCAGGAAAATCTGCCTGCTCCCTTCTCAAACCCTGAGTGATCCCACAGGATCACTGTCAGTGGGAGGAAGGAGCATTTAGCTGTCAGTTTTCTTCCTGTGTGCAATGCCAGTGTGTCCTTCCATGTGCTCTGTGCAGCCACAGAGAAGAGCAGAGAGGGAAGGGGCTGAGCCCAGGGCTGTGCCCCGGGGCTGAGCCTTGGGTGCAGCCTGAGGATCTCCTAAATTGCCACGGGAGCTGTTCTGTCCTGCCTTTCTTTGCAGATAACCCTGCTAGCAAAAGTGATCTGGCTTCCCAACCCACGTTCAGGATTGAGCCTCCAGGAGATGGCGAGGGTAGGTCAAGGCCTTTCCCCTTGTGAGAGCTGCCAGCTCAGAGCCCAGAGCTCGGCCAGGGGGGCATCGCTGCAGGTGCCAGGACAGAATCACGCACGTGTGTGCCCTCGCCCTGAGCCATCCCCTCACTGCTCCTGCGGCTCAGTGCTGCCCGTGCAGATCTGCAGAGATGGCAGAAGCTTCTGTGGCTGTTGAGTTACAGGTGTGGCTGAAGGGAGGTCGTTACCAGGTCCTTTGGTGGATGTTGCTCGCAAGCCCACCTCCTATCGCAGGGGTGAGTAGTGTGTCCCTGCTGATCCCACAGAGCATGGGTTTTGTGGGATCCATTCCTGGGAAACGGCATTGTTTTGCTCTAAGGTCCTGCAACAGGAAAGAACAAAGCTACAGGACGCAAGAAACCCCATGAGCCATCTGAAAACATGCGGCAAATGCTGAAGGAAATTCTGCAGGCAGGACAAGGTGGGTGCATCTCCTCAGCCTTCCCCTGGGACTCAGCAGCTGGGGGCTTTCCCTGCACATCTGGACAGGCCGTGCCTAGCACAGCAGGAAGGGATCCATGGCAGCCTCGCTGCCCCGCTGCTGCTCTCATGCCCTGCAGGGCTGTTTCCCAGGCTGGCCTGGCTGCAGCTTCTCCCCAGCCTCTGCAGGAAGGCATTTGGCACCAGCTGACAGGGAGCCCCAACTTCGCCACGGGCCATACACACCCTGATGTCCCCTGCAATTTCCCAGTCTCCAGAAGATCAGGAGGGGTGGCGGTTTGGAAAAGACAGAGACCTGCCACAGCCCCAAGAGCCTGGGCCTTTTCCTGATCCTTATCCATGTCTTTGACAAGGATTGCCTCCGGAAGTTTCCAGCCCCCTGATGTGTAATGGTTCCATCTGATTCACCTGTGCCTCTTCCTTTCTTAAGGGATGGACAGAGGCGCTCTATGGAAGGCAGCATATCCTGAAGGAAGGGAGGCGATGCCAGGCACGGGCACAGGCACAGGAGGTGATTGCTGTGCTGGGCTCAGCCGGGCTCAGCCCTCGGCGGGGCTGTGTGGCAGCAGCTCTTCCCCCAGGCCCTGCCCTTGCACGGCCCGGCAGCAGCCAAAGCTGGAGGCGCCTGGGCTTCCAGGCCTCTGGAGCTCGTTGGCAGCCCCGGGGAATCGGGACTCTGCACCAACGTCCCTCCCGCTGCAGCTGCTCCCGCAGCCGCCCTGAGTGCCCAGAGGCCCCAGGCACAGGAGCAGCCCCGGGCGGGAGCCCTGCTGCCAGCCCAGGGCCAGAGCCAGCCCTGGCTCCCGGCTGGGCAGGGGCTGCACTGGCTCCTGACAGGGCCTGGCTCTGTCCCCTGGGGCTGGGGGAGCTGTCCCAGGGCAGGGAGGGCCAGGGCTGGCAGGGGCTGCTCAGGGATGGGTTTGGCCCCTGTCCCTCCAAGCAGCCACGGCCCAAGCAGCTGCGCTGGCCCCGGGCTCTCCTCCCGGCCTGCTGGGCTGTGTTGGGAGGCACAGCCTGTGCCAAGGGGCGGCAAGGTGCCTGCAGGCCCCAGCTCTGGGCAAACAGAGAACGTCCTGGCCGTATCCACCGTGCTGCCAGCTCAGCAGTGCAGCACAGCACGGGCTCACGCTCCCCATTGCTCCCACAGATGCAGCCGGCCCCACAACACCTGTTCCCGATGCCCAGAACAGCCTCAGAAGTGGTTGCTATTGGGAAACACACTGTGTGCTACAGTTGATTGCAGGTCTGCTTTTTTTGGAGCTTATCTTCATGTTGCCCTGTGTTGGAATCTGGTGTTACTGGAAGAGAAAACGGTGAGTGTTTTCATCATCTTTCCCTCAAACAGTTTCTTTTAAAAGTCTAATGTAGATGGGAAACATTTACAGTGAGCTGCAGTGGAGTTGTGGCCAGTCCATGGCTGTCCAAAGAACTCTGCTGAGGGTTCTTCTGCTGCCCAGTGCTTTCCTTGGCCTCTTCATTGCTGGGCCTTGTCCTGGGGGGCCGCTGGGGCTGCAGCCAGTGCTGGCTCCCCCTGAGGCTGCCTGGCCAAGAGCAGCCCCAGGGGCACAGGGCAGAGGCACAGCAAGGTGGGCAGGAGAAAGAGCGGGGACGAGATGGCCCCTGAAAGGCAGAGGTGCCTGGGGGCTGCTCCTGGCCAGGGAGCTGCCCAGAGCCGTCCCCTGCTCGCCGGGGCCTCGAGGGGCAGCTGTGCAGCTGGGCCAAGGTGTGCCAGCCGCTCCAGCCGTGCTGGGGAGCCCTGCCAGCTCTGGGCCCTGCTGTGCACGAGGGTCCCTGTGTGCCACTGCCAGCTGGGGCCTCAGCCACTCCTCTCTCCACAGCAGCGCCTCTGCAGCTTCAGAAGACCAGACAAGGACTTCAGCCACGGAGACCTGTGCCTGTCATCAGCCGTCCCCAAGCCAGTTTCCAACAGCCCTTCCAGAGCTGCATTGCCCACTTACTGCTGGGGACATGCTGCCACCATCCATAACAGAACCCTCTGTCCCCAAAGGTGCTGGCCCTGGTGTCCAGCCAGGACAGGAGGTGCAGCCCTCCTGCCAGGGCAGGGCCTGACTCCAGCAGCATCTTTGTGCTTCAGCTCTGGTCCCTGGGTGCTACCACAAGCACTGGTGGAGCTGCTTGTCTGGGCTCAGCCAGTGCTGGGCAGGCAGCAGCTGGGCTTTGGGCTCCTGAGACCAGCAGCTACTGCATTTATTTTTCATTTTGCAAGATTTATGAATATTTTTCATAGATAATTCTCCAAATATTTTGTCCCTTTTCCCACAACAGTTCTATATTTTTCAAAGTAGTTTTAGAATTCAGAAAAACTTAGAATATTTTTACACTTCTAGAATAAAAATTAAAATTGTATTTAATTGGTAATCTATGCTCTACTAAAAACTAAGACACCCTATGACTCACAGCTTGCTTCAGAGGCTCTTTTCTCACTGGAGACTTGTGCTTAATCACAACAACTAACCTAAAACCTTTTCTCTGATGTTTTCTGGGATTCCGGACAAGCTCACCTCTCAGTCTTCAGAGGCAAACTTTGAGCACAGCAGGAATCTCTACAAGTCACCATCTTTGTTTGCTTCTGCCTGTGTCACAGAGCGGGGGCTTTGCTCAGCTTCCTGCCGCCCCGCTCCCCCCAAGCCTGTCCTGAGCCCTCTCCTGCAGCTGCTGCTCTGCCATGGAGCTGCTGTGAAACACAACAGCTCTACCACACCCGCTCAGCAGGACTGGAGAAGTTTTCTGGCCTTGCTTACATTAGGCTGGTGACTTCTCTAGACACAAGCTGAGCTTTTGAACACTATGTCTCACCTGGCACAGGAACTGATGCTGCCTTTCTCATGGAGGCTAAACTCCCATGGGCTTTAAAAGCTTTCTGGCCAGCATAAGGCTTGGAAAACCATTTAATGCAGCCATTTAGTATTGAAAATGTCCGAGTCTATGTATCAAAGTAGCTTGTTTAAATGCTGGAGCCCTCCAGAGAATCCCTCCAGGGCATATCTGTCTCTCCCCCACCTCTGCCTCCATGACTGCCAAACTGCACCTTTGAGAGTTCTTTTCTCCAGAAGCTGAATGGCACCATTTTATTAGGGGGAGGGAAAAAAGAGAAAATGTTCTATGATACTATCATCATCATCATCACAATGAACTGCAAATTATTTAAATGACATCAACAACTCAGACTGTGGACTTACTTCTCAGAGTGCAGCAGTGGCTTTACTATCCCTTGAATCTGCAGATGTGCTACGGTCTTTAAAATCCGTTTCATGCTTACCTAATTTGGAGTGAAGCACAGCTCTGTGAGAGCTTTAGGGATTGGGCCTACCCTGGCACTCTCGTGTGTCTGGAGTAACCTGCCCAAGGCATCTGCCACCTGAAGAGCAAAGCAGGGTACGGAAAAGCACAGGCTGCAGAGCAGCTCGAACTGCAGGGAGCCCATTCCTGTCAGGAGTAACACGATGTCATGGTTTGACACTGGCACAATGCCAGCGCCCCCATGAAAATGTAACCTATCAATTGAATGCTGTGAAATGTGATCGAGAACAGAGCAAAGCAGGCCAAACTTAATAACAAGGGGAAAACTTTATTACATTACTACTACTATAAAAGGAAAAAAAAAGGGAGGAAAAAAACCACACACAAAATTTGAAATGAAAACCTTTCAAAACATTCCTCCTCCCACCACCCACCTCCAACAAACCACAGCGAGACACGATCGGATCCTTAATCAAGTCTTCACCCTTCAATATAATCAATACTGAGTCCATTGGGGGAGAGGGGAGTCCCCCTAGCACCATAGACCCCCAGGAAACATAGCTGCCACCTCTTGTGTTTCCATGTCACACATGGCACCGCCCAAACACACCGAGCCAGTGTGACGCTCTCCTCTCCATGTCACAGTGCTCTCACCACCGTGCATGGACGGAGACTGCTTATAGGGCCCCTTTAAGGATGCTTTGCCAAGGACCAACAGGAACAACAGTACAGTGTCTCATTTTAGGACTACAGTCCCCCCCATTTTCCCCTGGGGCTGGGGGTCCAAGAACAGAGATCGCCTTCTCTTCTTCTCTGAAGACGGAGGGCAGCCTCACACCCTCCTCCGCTTTCCTCTGTTCATCCCTGAACTGGTAGTTGCTGGAGGAGTTTCTTGGCTCACCATTGCATCCCCCTAAAATGCAGTCTCTCTTGAAGGAAGAATTGGTTCAGTCTATGGCTGACAAAAAGACTCCAGCCAACAGCCACTCCATCATCTGCCCCCAGCCTTCTTTCCCTAACAACTGAGGTCCCTGGCTGTCTCTCTTTCCTTCAAATTGAGGAGGAGCAATATTTCACAAAGCCTTCATTTCACAGGAAAGGGTTAAAATTCCTGGACTCCACAGATGGCTGAAATCTCTAGCCCAGGACGCTGTGCTGTCTCCCAGGCTGGGCATATTCCCCCCTCCTCCTCCTTCTCCTCTGCTGGCAAACTCCCGGGTGTCTGCAGGCTCTCTTTGTCTTTTCCTCTAGGCTGGGGGGGGAACAAAGACATCTCAGACGTTCTCCACCCTTCCGTCCGCAGGAACTGGCCCAGCCCGGTTTCAGACCCTTCACCCCCTGGCCTACCTCTGCAGGCCACATGGCTTCCCCTTCCCCACCCAGCTCATGGCTGGGCAGGAGAGGTTTGCACTCTCCAATGACCGGAACCAAAGAGAGCGAGTTCTCCTGGGAGTTCTGCTTTTAACCCCTCTGTGTTCTCAGAGGCGTGCCCACCTTCAATTGGTCACCCCAAGTGTCAGTATCCAAACCTGACCCCGGACTGGGCTGACCTCTTCCTTCCAAGAAAATTCTTTTCCCGTGTCAAACCACGACACATGACCATCCCACCTTAGGACTGGTTTTTGTGAGAAACAACTGCTCACTTTAAAATTTTTTAAATGTTTATTAAACATTTACAAAAACATAAGAGAAGGACTAATAAGTGTAGTAGATAGGGACAGGCGAACGGAAGATTTTGGGATGTGACGGAAAGAAAGACCCCTTCCCCCTCTCACCCTGCAACATGTTATCCATTTACCCCAAAGAATGTAACCACACCTAACCCAGTAGTTTTCCACTCCTGACTAACCCTAGAGACCCTACCAACCCCCCCTGACGTAGCAGAGTCCCCCAAGACTATTTAAACCCATGAGATAAGATAATAAAGGCTTTCGACCGTCCACCACACTGGTGCCTGCGTGTGTCGTTGGCCCGAGTGGCCCAGGGGAGACTGGGCTGCCGTGCTGTTCCTTGAAACCAAGTCGCCTTGCCTTCCCCTGAAGGCAACATAACTGGTGCCGAAGCCCGGGAATAATTCGCTCGGGCAGCGGGTGTCGCCTGGACAAGAGCAGCGGCCAGACCGGTGAGACCGTGTTCTCGGCAAGGGAGACGTCCCAGGACCCGCGATCATCATGGATGCCATCGCCAGGTTCGTAAGTGAGGTTCATAAGCAATGGGGAATTGAGTGTAAGCTCAAAGACTTTTATCTTGCTATAGCAAGGCTGCTTGAGCTTGGGGCAATTGAACGCCCTGTGGATGTTTTGCATCCGGAGATATGGGAAAAATGCACAGCCGCGCTGGCCGAGGACACGAAATCCTCAGGCAGCGGCAAATGCCTTAAGGCGTGGGGAAAAGTAGAGAAAGCCCTGCGCAAAGCAATAGAAGAGCAGGAGACGTGGAGCGCAGTGCGTACGTGTTTATTGGTTACACCCAAGCTAGGGGTAGGAGCAGCAACGCAAACCGCCCCTGAGGACGATCCGCCCGGGAGCGGGGATCCGGGGGGGGCCGGCGCGTCGCCCCCCTCCCCGGGACGGGGCCCGGGACCTCCCGCGGAAACCTCCCAAAGATCCGCGGCTTCCCCACCCGCCCCGCCACCGCCGGTCGGTGACCCGCTACCGGAGGTGCAGCAGCGCGCAGAGTTCTTTTGGCAGGGACTGGCGGGGGAAGCCAGAGCCGCGGGAGCCGCGGCTCGGGAGGGGATGCTGCCCACGCCGCCTCCATACGCCTTTGAAAATGGCGCCGACAGCCAAGGAGAGGGGCGGAGCGCGGGCAGTCTCGGCGCGAAGAGCCCAGAGGCGCGGAGTTTTGCTAATGCGCGTGTGCGGGAGAAAGAGGAGGAGAGCGGCAGAGGGCTCGGAGCCGATCGGCAGCCGCGCCTGACGATGCCACCATATAAGGGAGAAACCCACCCCTGCAGGAGGCAGGGCGAGCCCGGGGGGCGGCAGCGGCGCCACCCCCGGGGGGAGGAGCGGGGTCGGAGCCGCGCAAAACGGCACCGAGCCCCGGAAGTGCACTGGCATTCGACTTCCGACTCGGAGTCCAGCAGCAGCTCCGGCAGCTCGGAAGAGCTGACGGGAGCCGGCTGGGACTCTGAGACAAAGAGAATAGAGCCAATGCAATTTAAAACAAAACCAAGTAAAGCTTTAAGCCGCACCGAAAAGCAGCCACAATACGAACCAGCCCAGTTTACCGACTGGGGAGAAATAAAAATAGCCTGTGCTGAATGGTCCCCAGCGGCCGCCGTACAAGCCTTCCCAGTGAGGATCACCGGCCCGGAAGGGAACCAGCAGAGGGTATATGCCCCGGTAAACCCAAAAGATGTACAATCAATTGTCAAAGCCATTGCAGAAAAAGGAATCAATTCGGCCATGGTCTCTACACTAATTGATGGTCTTTTTAGTAATGACGACCTGCTTCCCTTTGATATCGAGCAAATAGGTCGCATGATACTTGATGGCGCGGGAATGATTGTATTTAGACAAGAATGGGAGGATAATTGTACAAAGCTATTAGCCCAAGCATCTGGCGCGAGGCAGCCACTACACAGATCGACTCTATCCAGGCTTATGGGAAAGCACGATGATATGATCACGCCTCAGCAACAAGCCACGCAGATGCGGGCTGAGGAGGTCAGGGCGACCACTCAGGCTGCTAGGGAGGCTATTCGTGCAGCCTCTCGGGTCGTAGCCAAGCCGTCGCCGTGGTCCACCGTGAGGCAGGCAGAGAGCGAAAGCTTCACGCAGTTTGTGGATCGCCTGCAAGCAGCGATAGACTCCTCTACCCTGCCGGCAGAGGCAAAGGGCCCCGTGGTAGCTGACTGCTTGCGCCAGCAGTGCAACTCTGTCACCAAAGATATCTTACGTTCCCTGCCAGCCGGAGCCAGCCTGGCTGACATGATCAGACATGTAGTGAGGGAAGAACACCTGACACCCATTCAGGCAGCCGTCCACACCCTGACCAGTGCCATGGCGTGTTTCAAGTGTGGTGAGGCAGGTCACATCGCGGTGAGCTGTCCCCAGCCGACACGGCAGCCCGCCACGGCGCCTCCACCCCAAACACGCCAGAGAGGAGCCTGTTTGGGGCTGCGGGAGGAAGGGGCATCTGGCCAAGGAATGCAGGTCCCAGCCCCAGGGAAACGGGAGAGGGAGGGGGCGTGCGGGCTGCACCCAGCCTCCTCCCGCTGCAAATGCAAGGCAGCCCATCTATGCCAACCCCCAGTGGGACGGGGTGCCCTTATACCCCATACCCTCACAGGAGGCAGCCAGCTTCGTACCCTCACCAGCAAATTTCGCAACACAGCCTGCGGTACCTTCGTACCCACTACCACCGCAAGCAGCGCCCGTGCCGCAGAGTCAGCAAGAGACGCCCCAGAATGGGACCCCTGGGTGGCCCTGGCCATGAAAATAGGGAAGGAGCCACCGAAGGTGTGGGGGACGTGCCGCCTTTATGGCAGTCAGGACTCCCATGTCATAGGGCTTCAGTTTTGGGCAGACACAGGAGCACACTGCTCGATTTTTCCCCAAGCACTGTGGCCCCGACACTGGCAATGCAAAGAAATCCCCCCAGTGAACGGAGTGGGAGGGCCGTCCCGAGCTTGGAAAAGCACCCAATTAGTAGCCATAACGCTTCATACAAAAAAGGGACCAGAACAAACAGTAGCAATCCACCCCTACATTTTGCAAAACTCTCCACCCCTGATAGGAAGGGACATCCTTGCTATGTTAGGAGTCAGGATTACAAATTTATAATAAGGGCCACTGCCGTACACCCACTGCTGCCAATCAAACTGACTTGGAAATCACCAGATCCCGTATGGGTCGAGCAGTGGCCCCTGTCAAAGCCTCGAATAGCAGCCTTGCTAGAACTGGTCGACCTCGAGCTGCAAAAGGGTCACATAGAACCCTCCACCAGCCCGTGGAACACCCCTGTGTTTATATACTAGAAGCTACCTTTCTAACCCTAAACGAAACCAAACCGAACCTGACTAACTCCTGTTGGCTTTGTTATGATGTTAAACCCCCTTTCTACGAAGGCATTGCTTTAGACACCCCCTTCAGTTACTCCACAGCCAGTGCCCCCCACCAGTGCAGATGGGACACTCCCCGCAGAAGAATCACCCTGAGTCAAATCACAGGACAAGGCAAATGTTTTGGCAATGCAACTTTAGCAAAGCAGAAAAGCAACTTCTGCACTAAAGTTGTCAAGCCCAACAGAAAGATCGGTAAGTGGGTGGTCCCATCCGCATCTGGGATGTAGGTTTGCCAGCGATCCGGAGTGAGTCCTTGTGTGTTCCTTGCCAAATTTAATGACTCTATTGACTTCTGTGTCCAAGTTCTGATTGTTCCTAGGGTCCTGTACCACTCAGATGAAGAAGTGTACCACCTTTTCAAAGAACCTGACAAACTCCACAAAAGAGAAATAATCACAGGTATAACTATCGCAATGCTGCTCGGCCTGGGAGCAGCTAGCACAGCCACGAGTGTCTCAGCCATCACAACCCAACAGCACGGACTCTCTCAGCTGCAAATGACCATCGATGAAGACCTGCAGAGGATCGAGAAATCCATCTCCTATCTAGAAAAATCAGTCTCTTCGCTTTCAGAAGTAGTTTTACAGAATAGGCGAGGACTGGACCTCTTGTTCATGCAACAAGGAGGACTGTGTGCAGCTTTAAAAGAGGAATGCTGCTTTTATGCAGATCATACGGGAGTCCTTAAAGACTCCATGGCAGAACTCCGAGATAGACTGGCTCAGAGAAAGAGAGACAAGGAAACCCAGCAGAGCTGGTTCGAATCCTGGTTCAATCAATCACCTTGGCTCACCACTTTAATTTCTGCCCTGGTAGGTCCACTGGCAATACTGCTTTTAGCTGTTACCATAGGACCATGCCTGCTGAACAAGCTAGTCTCGTTTGTTCAGGCCCGTCTAGAACGGGCAAACATTCTGTTTATAGGCCAGCAACAAATGCTGTAAACCAAAAAGTGCGAACACAGTCAGCTGCAAAAGCCTTCGAAACTCACCTTGCGAGAATTACTCAGGTTTACCAAAAACCCTTTTTTCCTTACCAAGTTACAAGTTTGTACCTCACTCCAGTGCCTATATCTACGACTACCTCATGTTACTTATGAAAAGGAGGGGGGAGATGTAGTAGCTAGGGACAGGCGAACGGAAGATTTCGGGATGTGACAGAAAGAAAGACCCCCATCCCCCTCTCACCCTGCAACATGTTATCCATTACCCCAAAGAATGTAACCACACCTAACCCAGTAGTTTTCCACTCCTGACTAACCCTAGAGACCCTACCAACCCCCCCTGACGTAGCAGAGTCCCCCAAGACTATTTAAACCCATGAGATAAGATAATAAAGGCTTTCGACCGTCCACCACACTGGTGCCTGCGTGTGTCGTTGGCCCGAGTGGCCCAGGGGAGACTGGGCTGCCGTGCTGTTCCTTGAAACCAGGTCGCCTTGCCTTCCCCTGAAGGCAACAATAAGGAAGAACAGGCCTGGGAAGGCCCCCTGCCCCATGGCTGCCTGCCAGGTGGCTGCCTCATCTTCAAGATTGATGCTTCACCTTTCACATTCCTGGAGGGTGCATCAGCCACCCTGGCCCCTCCCAAAGTCTGTCAGTCAACCCTTCTTTGCCCTTTATTGGTGGAATTTATTTCTTGTAGCTGCATTTGAAGGTCAGGTGTTGTCACGTCACGTCCCCCCAGCAACAAGCGTTTCCATTCCTAACTCTCCCATGCAAGGGGTATATGTCGACACCTATTGTGGTGGACCTCCACCTCAGGGAATGACGTGCATTGACTCCATGTTTGCAGAAGGCTGAGAAAAGCTTTATTAAGCTGTCCTATATTACACTATACTAAAAACTATACTACTGCTATACTGAAGAAAAACCTATGACACTTAGAGACAGTCCAACACAGAGTGGCTCCAGTTGGTCAAATGAAATCAAAACACCATCACCAGAGTCCAATGAAGAAATCCCTCTTTGGTAAACAATCTCCATTCCACATGTGCCAAACAACAGATGCAGCAAATGAAGATAATTGTTTTTCTTTCTCTGAGCTTTCTCACAGCCTTCCCCAGGATTTTCCTGGGAAAGTCTGTGTCTCTCACTATTCAAAGGATATGTGAATACCACACATGCCTTCTTTCTACCTGTCCTAGAAAGCCCACCTGTTCCAGGTGGGAACAATAGGGAGTGGGGGGGAAGGGGACTGTGGGGAGAAGACAGAACATCTAAACAACAAATCACAAAAACATAACTCTGCATTAGTAAAGCTTCTCTTAAGATACACACAATATTCATCCCTTAATTGCGAGAGCCAATCATCTCATTATCTATCTATTACAGTTTGGATGGAGACCAGAACTAATACCTTGCAAAAGGAAAAGAGGGTACAAAGGTCCCTGTGGTCCCCTGGCCTGGTAATCCAGCCAGTGGGGAAAGGAAGAGGGCAGCATGTGGCCAGGAGTTTAAAAGGAGGCTGTGTCCTCCAAAACTTTGAGAGAGGAAACCCCAGCAGCAGATGTCCCCATGGACTCTCTCCCTTTATTCAAATAAAGATGCAGGGCTCCTCTGGCTCCCTTATGGACACTGGCTTTTCACAGCGTGGTTTGTATGCACACCCGTTTCCTTGTATCAGAGTATCACCAGCCTGCAGTGACTCCCTGCCACTCTGGTCTGCAGGAGAAATGGAACTAATTTCCATTAAGGCCCTCCCAGAGGGAAGGAAGAGCACACCCAGAGGAGACAAGCAACCCCTGCAGGCATCCAAACTTCTGCACCAGATGCCGAGTGAGTCGTAGAGGGGACGTAGTGGGTGCATTTCCCTCAGCCTTCTGCTGAGACTCAGCAGCCGGGGGCTTGCTCTGCACATGTGTGTTGGATAATACACCAAGTTTATTTTTTTTTCATTTCTCTAGTCAGGATTGTTATGGACAAATTCAATTGGGGAGGCCAATTATAGATAAATCAATTAACAAGAATTTATTTAGCAAGCGGTATTAAGCAAAAGAACAGCGCTGGGTGGCCGGGGAGTCTCTGCTCTGCCACGGCGCACCTTCCCCCTTTGACCTTTTTGTTTTTATAGTCCCTTTTTTTTTTCTGGTTGATGTGTTTTCTCCCGATGTACTCTTCGCCGGTGGAATTGGTTGCTAGGGGGTGTTTTTTCTGCCCTTGGTGGTCATAGGAATGAAGGCTCCTCATCTTCCTTGCGGATGGTCCTTGGCCTAAAAGTTAACTTGTATATAATTAGTTACACAGTCTTCTATGCTAGTTGCATCTGCACAATTCTTAAGCAGAATACTTGCTGTTTACCCCCCTTTCTCCTTCTCCTCCCACATCTTGAGATTCCCTACTCCATTCAAATTCTTATCTCCTTTGATGCTCGTTTGATGAACAAAGACCTTTTTATTTATTACAATCCCTCCTTTTTCTCTTTACCAATTGGTTCATTAAAACACTTTAACTTTTGGTAGCTTAAGACCAGGATTTTATCTACTTTTGAATCTCTGGGCAATGCTTCATACCTATCTCTAATAAGCATTAGATGAGCTGCCTCTAGTCTTCCTTTTATAATGACTATGATTTTATTAAAAATGCAAGGTTTGAAAGTTAAACTTAGTAACAACAATATTATGGGACCAGCAATCTCCCTGATACAGAATTTCTCCTTGAGTGCCATACTCCAGAATTTTGCACCTCTCAGGGTACCATGAGACCTTTAGAAATTTATCTGGATGGGTGGCAGCCTAGGCGGTTGCTATGGCTTTACAGCCCTAATACTCACAGATATTCCCCAGGATAATTTCAATATCCACCCCCCCAGGATTGGAAATAGGACACCAATAGGTAGCCCGGAGTTCAGGTTTACTCCATCTCCACATAGAGTTTACCAAGTCCTCATTAGTAACAAAAAAAATGGGAGCTACAGTGGTGGCATTATGCTTAACAACTTTCCCTTGGTCTATTTTGGTCAGAGTCCAACCAACCCCTACCAGTTGCTCTATAACCAGCAAACACCATCCCTACCTTTTAATTAGGGTCACTGCCTGCAGCTGCTGCTGGGGAAAACTGGGTGGTGTGCATAGTCCCCTTGACCAGGCCAGGTACAACATATAACTAATATGCACAGAATTTGCCAGCAAGGGTGGAGTCCAAAGTGCCCCAGGGTTTGATTATCATTATCTCCCCATTCCCAGTGTTTGTTTTGACCTGTTATTGTCGGGCTCACCTTTACCCTTGGGAGATCAGTATCCTTGAGGCAGTTCTTGAAATACCTTTGAATTGTCCCAGTCTGAGGGCTCTTTCCTCCACCGCTTCTTATCCTTCTACCTCGCGCACCGACTCGGTTGCTCCAAGCCGCGAGGCGCACCATCTTCTCGGCAGCAAGGATATTCTTCAGGAGGACCCTTACTCTGTTTTTGTTGCCTCTTTTTGAATGATTTCCAGATTTTATCCTTCACTTGTAGTGAGTCACACTGAATCCCAGGTAAAGTTTTCCAGCAATTCCCTTTTATAATTTGAACAATTAAGGGAATTGGTTCGTTGGAGTGGAAACAACAATTTTCAGGTGTAGCCCCCTTAATAAACACTTCCCACCACTCTTGGGATTCCCTTGGTAGGGTCCCGTTCTCTTCTCCAATCCTTAGGACTGACTCTGTCAGTTCTAACTGATAACACCTTTACAAATACCCCTAGGAGAAGTGCCTCTATAACTATGGACCCACCACCATTCCTGGCAAATTTTACAAATAGAGCATACAAAAAGGTAACAATTACAATCCTTATTTGTACAATATACTCTAAATCATTAGTTATCGGATATCCATAGTCCAATATCTCACTCTACCAGCTGGTTCGTACAATTCTTACTGAGTCCATTCAGTCCATTTAAATGTGACCTTAAGGTCCCCGGGCTGGCTGGTTATTCTCCAGGGCTCTTCGGCAGCAGCAGGAATCGGTCCATTCATTCGGCTCACATGGGTCCATCCCTCCTCGGCGGTTCTGCCTGCAGTTTCTGTAGTTAGTAAAACAACACAGGGGCCTTCCCAATTTGGGGTTAGTGAGGTTTCTTTCTAGATTTCTTATTAACACCTTATCACCTGGATTTATATTGTGGATTGCTAGGTCTAAAGGAGGTTGTTGCACTAGTAACCCAGCTCTTCTAGGCCCTTCCCGAGCCTTCATAAGTTGCCTGACATATTGGTTAATTTGTTGATTACTTATTTCAGGGTGATCTATAGGAGAATCCATGTCATACGGCATCCCATAAAGCATTTCAAATGGAGAAATTCCAATATCAGTTCTGGGCTGAGTTCCTATATTCCTATATTCCTATATTCCAAGGCTAAAGGTAAACATTTTACCCAAGATAATTGTGTTTCATACATCAATTTAGTTAGTTGTTTTTTAATTTTCCCATTTACCCTTTCCACTTTACCTGAGCTTTGTGGATGCCGGGGAGTATGATATTGCCACTTTGTTCCTAGAGCTGTAACTACTTCTTTAATTATTTTGGAGGCAAAGTGTGGCCCTCTGTCAGAGTCTATTACTTCTGCTAGTCTTTAGCAGGGGATTATCTCTTCTAATAGTATTTTTACTACTGTTTGTGTAGTTGCCCTGCAGGTAGGGAATACCTCTACAAAGTGAGTCAAGTGATCTATTATCACCAATAAGTGCTTATACCTTCCTACTTTAGGCAAATCAGTAAAATCGATTTGAATGTGGGAAAACGGTCTATGTGCCAATTCCCATCCCCCCATTTCCCACACCACTCAGGATTTCTCACACCTGGGTCTACTCCTGGGTCAGGGGTCTCTTCAGCCCCTCTAGAAATCTCAGCCCTCATTCTAGAGAGACTGCAGTCTGTATAGAGAAAGCTTACCAGATTAAACACCAGGAAGATGGTCTCATTAACAGTCAGGGGAAACTGAACATTCTCTAATAGGGAGCTAAGAGATTCAGAGGAGAAGAAGGAAAGCAAAGGTTGAAAAGCCACATCCCCTGCTTCCCCTCTAACAAACTAGCTGCACAACCATGACTATGAGCCATGCATTCCTGGAACAGACCTCAGCACCTTTATAAACCCTCTGCAAGCCATTACACCCATGCCCAGCCTGATGGATATTCTGGTTAGTGCCCTTCTACTGCAAAAACTACATATTAGGGACCATACCAGAGCTATTCCTGGATAAAAAAATAAACCTAGGGACCAGAGAGGGATTAAGATCTCAGAAGACCCTAGGGACCAGAAACTCATGCAGGCCTCCACCCCAAGAGACACTATGAATTCAAACAACATAACCAGTAACTGCTCCATACCAAGACAAAGTAATTGGAACCAAAATATGATTACAACGGGGTTTTTTCCACTCTCTCAAGCCACAAGTTGGGCAGCAAAATATTTGTCCTAGTTTAGGGCAAATTTTGGAGAAAACCTCTGAAAGGAGCCCTCAGAAAACAAACCACACGGCCCATCCCCACCCACCTGGTTCGGGAAGAATTTTCTCGGACAGAAATTGAAAAGAACCTGTTTATTTAACAAACAAAACCCTTCCCAGCACTAAAAAAATGAACAACATCAGATGACAACAAAACTCTTTCACCACTCTGAAGAGATGACAAATCCAGAAAGTCTCTCCTGGGAGTGGTCGCCCGGGTCTGGGCGCTGGGGATTGCTCTGGGCACTGGGGATGGCTGCTGCAGATCACAGAGCGCAGGCTCTCGGTGCTCCTCGGTGTTTCCCAGTCCCAGTCCGGAACAGGCTGGAGTGATATTCAGGAAAGGGAAAGGAAAAAAAAACAGTTTAGGGAAGAAATTGGACTGCTTAGCTAAACTAACTAACATACAAAAGCAAAGGCAAAAGCAGAAGCAAGCAAGCAAAGGAAAGCCACCAAGCAAAGCAAAACCAAGCCAGCCAGCACCAGCCTCATCTAGACAACAGACCATGGGGGAGGTGAGCCGGCTGATAACAAGACAAAACAAACCTTCACTTTCTGAGTCAGTTCTGAAAGTACAGAACATAATATCAAACATAAACAGAACACACTATTGGGGATACAATCATCGTAACGTCACCCTAGGACATTCCACCACTTATCTCCATATTGTCAAGATCATGTAAAAACTTCATCAAGTAAAAACTTCCATCTTTCACTTACTCATACACATTTCCTTCCATCTCACTTACTCAAATCTTCAACACTTACACATTTCTTTCTGTCTCATGTCTGTGTGTTTTCATGTACAGACACTGGCAGTACCATCCAGCAAACAGTGATATTTGCATGAGTGTCACCCCACAATCAGATCTCCCTGAGGTACACATTGTGTTGCTCCATCTCTCTGCATTATCCACCATGTACAACCTGGTCCCTGAGCAAAGACAATCCCACAAATGAGTTTGTCTGTACTTGAGGCAGAATTGATCCACACTGTTTTACCTAACAAACCTCTGACATGTACCACTGGGACCTTACCTCCATCTAATATATTCAGGGACTCAGACTGGGCAGGACCTGCTTGATTGGTGGAAACTTGGCTGTTAACTAACCAGGTGGCCATTTCTAAATGCTGCTCCCAATTTTTGAAAGATCCCCCACCCAATGCTTTTAAGGTGGTTTTTAACAGTCCATTGTACCTCTCCACTTTGCCTGCAGCTGGTGCATGGTAGGGGATGTGGTACACCCACTCAATGTCATGTTCCCTAGCCCAGGTGTTGATAAGGCTGTTCTTGAAATGAGTCCCATGGTCTGACTCAATCCTCTCAGGGGTACCATGCCTCCAAAGGACCTGCTTTTCAAGGCCCAGGATGGTGTTACGGGCTATAGCATTAGACACAGGGTAGCTTTCCAACCATCCAGTGGTGGCTTCTACCATGGTGAGCACGTAGCGCTTGCCTTGGCGTGTCTGGGGCAGTGTGATGTAGTCAATCTGCCAGGCCTCCCCATATTTGTACTTGGACCCCCGCCCACCATACCAGAGGGGCTTCATCTGCTTGGCCTGTTTGATGGCAGCACATGTCTCACAGTCATGGATCACCTGAGAAATATTGTCCATGGTTAGATCCACCCCTCAGTCTCATGCCCACTTGTAGGTGGCATCTCTGCCCTGATGACCTGAGGCATCACGGGCCCATCATGCTAGGAACAACTCCCCCTTGTGTTCCCAATCGAGGTCTATCTTTGATACCCCTATCTTTGCAGCCTGATCTACCTGCTGATTGTTTTGCTGCTCTTCATTAGCTCTGCTTCTGGGGACATGGACATCTACATGGCGAACCTTCACAGGTAACTTCTCTACCCAGGTACCCATATCTTTCCACTCTTCCGCAGCCCAAAGTGGTTTTCCTCTACACTGCCAGTTAGCCTCTTTCCACCTCTCCAGCCACCCCCACATAGCATTAGCTACCATCCATGAATCAGTGTAGAGGTAGAGCTTTGGCCACTTCTCCTTTCCTGCAATGTCTAGGGCCAGTTGAACAGCTTTGAGTTCAGCAAGCTGGCTTGATCCACCTTCTCTTTCAGTGGCCTCTGCAACCCGTTGTGTGGGACTCCATACAGCTGCTTTCCACTTCTGATTCATCTCTACGATGCGACAAGAACTGTCAGTGAATAGAGCCTAATGTGTTTCCTCTGCTGGCAGTTGGTTGTATGGTGGAGCTTCTTCAGCCTGTGTCACTGGTTCTTCTTCTTCATCTGTGACACCAAAACTTTCACCTTTGGGCCAATTTGTAATTACTTACAAAATCCCAGGGCGATTCAGTTTACAAATATGGGCACGCTGCATGATGAGAGCAATCCACTTGCTCCGTGGAGCTCTGGTGGCATGGTGGGTGGAGGGAACCTTTGCTTTGAACATCCAGCCCAGTACTGGTAGTCGGGGTGCCAGGAGAAGTTGTGCTTCTGTACCAATCACCTCTGAGGCAGCCTGGACTCCCTCGTAAGCGGTCAAGATTTCCTTCTCTGTTGGGGTGTAGTTGGCTTCAGACCCTCTGCAGCTCCAACTCCAAAGTCCCAGTGGTCGGCCTCGAGTCTCATCAGGCACCTTCTGCCAAAGGCTCCAGGACAGACCATGGTTCCTGGCTGCAGAGTAGAGCACATTCTTCACATCTGGTCCTGTCCTGACTGGGCCAAGAGCTACTGCATGAGCAATTTCCTGCTTTATCTGGGCAAAAGCTTTCTGCTGTACAGGCCCCAGTGGAAATTGTTTTTCTTGTGGGTGACCATGTAGAGAGGGCTCAAGATGTGGCTGTACTTGGGAATGTGCATTCTCCAAAAACCTGTAGCATCTAGGAAAGCTTGTGTTTCCTTCTTGCTGGTCGGTGGAGCCATCACATTGATCTTTTTGATGACCTCAGAGGGAATCTGACGCCATCCATCTTGCAACTTTACTCCCAGGAATTGGATCTCTTGGGCAGGTCCTTTGACTTTGCTCTTCTTGATGGCAAAGCTGGCTTCCAGCAGAATCTGGATGATCCTCTCTCCTTCCTCAAATACTTCCATTGCCGTGTTGCCCCACACAATGATGCCATCCATGTACTGCAGGTGCTCTGGAGCTTCACCCTTTTCTAGTGCAGCCTGGATCAGTCCATGGCAGATGGTGGAGCTGTGCTTCCACCCTGGGGCAGTCGGTTCCAGGGGCACTGCACACCCCACCAGGTGAAAGCAAACTGAGGCCTGCCCTTTGCTGCCAGAGGAATGGAGAAAAACACTTTGGCAATGTCATCCATGGCATACCACTTTGCTGCCTTGGACTCCAGCTCGTGCTGGAGTTCCAGCATGTCCGGCACAGCAGCGGTCAGCAGTGGAGTCACTTCATTCAAGTCCACAGTCAATCTCCATTCTCTGTCAGAAAAGTGGGGCTCGCACAGGCCAAATGGGGCTGTTGAAGGGTGAGTGGGTTTTGCTGACCACCCCTTGGCTCTCCAGCTCATGGATCATGGATCATTCCAATTCATGTAGATGGGGATCCCAGCACCTTGATTTGTCTGATACTGCCAGTCGTGCACTGTTGAAGTAGCAATTGGTACTTGTTGCTCTTCCACCCTTAGGAGTCCTACTGCAGATGGGTTTTCTGGTAGTCCAGGCAAGGTGTTCAATTGCTTAATGTCCTCTGCCTCTGCAGCAGCTATGCCAAAAGCCCACCTGAGTCCCTTTGGGTCTCTGTAACATCCGTTCCGGAGGAAGTCTATGCCCAGAATACACAGGGCCTCTGGGCTGCTCACAATGGATGTTTCTGCTGCTCCTTCCCAGTCAGGCTCACCTCGGCTCCCACCAGGGTCAATTGCTGCGATCTCCCCATCACCCCGGCAATGGAAACAGGTTCTGCCCCCACGTGTCCCGATGGCATTAGGGTACATTGCACATGAGTATCAGCTAAGGCTTTATATTTTTGTGGTTCTGATGTGCCAGGCCATCGGATCCACACCATCCAGAAGATCCAGTTTTCCAGTGCCTCTTCCTGGCTAGAGGCAGGGCCCCTCTAACCCTGGTTATTATTTCTTTCCTGGCCGTACATGGTAGAGGTACCTTCAAGGGGATCTGACAGATCATACCCGGGAGCTTGGTCATGGGAGGCTGAGGCTACCTTCACTTTACTGGAATTCCCTTGGTTAGTGTTTCCCTCCTTGAGTGGATGCGCCCGCGCTGCCAGGACAGAAGTGGGTTTCCCATCCCACCTTTCTGTGTCTTCCCCATGGTCGCACAGAAAGAATCACAGGCCAGCCCATGGGCTGTACCCTCTCTCGCTAGCTGGGGGATGTTGGGCTCTAACTTCGGGGCCTGTGACTTGCATGGGTGCTGCTCTGATCTTCCTCACTGTCCTGGTTCAGGGAAAATTTGGGAAAGAACCTCCAAAGGGGTTCCTCTAGGAAACAGATTCAATCGGCACCTCTCCCCAACTGGTTCAGGAAAAAATACCCCTTTGGTGGAAAATGGAAAAAACTCTTTATTAAGCAAGAAAATCTAAAGAATATTAAACAATAAAACTTCTTGCTGCTCCAAAAGAGAGATGAACTCAGAAAGTCCCCTCCCTGGGCTGCAGTTTGGCTCACTTAGTCTCTTATCAGTCCCTCTGGCACTGGAAATGCTGCAGCCCAGGCTGGGCCTGGTGGGCCACAGGTGTGAGCTGCTGTTGCTCTTCTGCGTGCTGAGTCCAGAGCAGGTTTGAGCAGGTCTGAAGAAAAGGAAAAGCCACAGTCCAGGGAACTTCTTTGCCTCAGCTAGCTAAAACTAACTAAAAGCAAAGGACAGCTCTGGTAAGTGAGCCGATGCAGGGTATTTTCCTGGCAGGTGGGTTTAGTCTCCACAAGCTGTTGCCCAAGCATGTGGAGACCACAGGGAACCCTCCTGATCCAAGGGGATCTTCACCATCACTCCCTTGGATCCTCACTCTTCCCCAAAAGGTTGGGGCATCCCCTGAGGGTACCCTTCACTCATCAGGAGGGTGCTTTTCTAGTCTCTTTCTTACCCAAAGCTGGGCTCTCCCCCAAAAGGCTGGGGTATCCCATGAGGGCTGAGAGAGTAGAAAAGACAAGAATAGGGCAGCAATTTTCCATCAAACAATGACACGTTTATAAGAATAGGGGAGAATCTAATATTTTGCAAGAAGTTCCTGACATCCATGCACCTTGTTGAAATCCAGCTGCGTCGGGCTCCTCCCCTGTAAGTTCCCCTGTGGCTTCTGTGAAGCTCCCTGTACCCTCTGTCCCTTGGACTTCCCAAAACCCTACCCTATCCTCCCTTGGGGATGGTGTTGGCCACAGCACCCCAAGCGTCCCGCCGGACACTGTTCAGAGCTCTCGAGGGAACTGCAGTGCACCCGGCACTCCTTTCCAAGGTGGCACTGGCCACGCTGCTTGGAACCCCCTTTCCTGCCTTGACCTTTCTTCTCCAGCCCCAAGTTTCCCTCCAGCCCCACCCCTTCCGCAGAGGCCCCTGCACGAATCGCCTGTGGGGGCCAGTGCCCTTTGTTGGAAGGTGGGGTTGGACCACCCCCATTCCTTATTGTGGCTCCTCCTCTGGGGGGACGATTGCCTATGGGGCCTCCCATCAGGGGACCCTCCTTCTTGGGAGATCACCCTCTTTTATGGAGGGACCTCCTTCGGAGGAAGGTGGAGCTGGAAACCCGCACCTGGAATCCTCCATTTTGTCTCTCCCTAGGATGGCGGCGCCCAGGTCCGTCCCCTTACCGATACCCCATAACACTTGTGGCAGTCACCAAAGTAATCAGATTTCTTCTTATGATCTAAATCAATTATGAATTCAATTGGTATTTAATTTTTGGAAGAATCTCCCCAAAGCCCTTGACCCTTCAAAGCCTTTGTGGAAACTGTTCAAGATCATTAACCTACAAGCTTCCACAGTTGGGATAAATGAAAAAGGGAACCAAAAAGAACAGTTTAAAACATGTTTTAAGTATAGAAAACAGAGACATGAAGCAAGTGTTTGCCCATCAAAGTCAAAAATTTGATTTACCTGTAAAAAGAAAGATCACACAAGAAAAAACTGTCCAAATAATAAAAAAACTACTATCATCATAATGAAAATAAAAATAAACAATTGAATGAATATAAGAACAAAATTATTCAAGAGTGACTGCACAAGTTCCCCATGCATTTCCTTAATTATACCCTACGAAATGTTCCTTTTAATTTCAATATTGTTTTAAAGTTTTCACAGTATGCTTTGGAAAAAGAGTTCATTAATTTACGTGTAGGCCTTATTTAAACTTCATGATCTTTGTTGATTTTTCTTTAACCATTTTCCCACATTTCCAACTAAATTTCTTGACTAAAAAAATGTTCATTATATTCTTGATACTTTAAAATAATCTGCTTGTTAAGTTATATTTTATAGAGAGAGGAATTGTTCTGTCCAGTTATTACCCACAGTTGCATAAAATAAAATGAGCAAGACCACATCTCCATTCGCTGATCACATCCTACAAGAGGAGTGACCTCCAAAATCACTTTCAAACCCCAGAAAATGCAGATTCCTCGGTGATTCATGCTTCAAGCCCAGTCTTACTTCAAGATAATTCCACTGCAATTCCTCTTCCTGACCCTGATTCCAAATATAATAACTTTGTGCATTTTATATTAAATTTCTTATGCGAAGAAGATCATTACCTCATGCATTATGGTCACGAGTAGTTCATTTTTTCCTGATAAGTATTAAATTCTTTTCTGTTGCTGTAATAATTTGTCATATGCTAAAATCTGTTATATGATAGATTATGTATATGATATGTTACATAATAGATTCATTAATTTGTTTTGAACCCCAGAACTCTCCTCCCTTTTGTAAAAAGAAACAGGGAGATGTTGTGGTGTGTTTTGCTTTGAATCCAAGGTTGCCCCCCGTTCTCCTGCCTAATCCACTTCCTTCCCAGTTGCCAATTTTCCCAAGCCCTTCCCTAACCTCCTCCCTTCCATGCTGTCAATCCTCCCTATCCCTACTCCTGTCTCTAGAGAGTTTGGTGTCTGTCTTGTTGTCCTCGATACCCCACTCCTTACTTTGTGTTATTTCCCTCCCCCCCATTTTCCCTGATAGGCTCATAGGCTATTTGCCCCACCTTATATTCCTCCCTTACCATATCTCACTGGTTCACTTTCCTACACCCACCTCCTGAGTTGCTGTATAAAAACTTCTGTTCACCCCCTGCCAGTCTTGTCGGGGAGCCCAGGAATAAATCCATCTTGTTCTACACCAAGACCCGTGTCATCGCTGTCTGTCCCTGCGCCGGACCTGCCGATAGCTGGGAATTGCAGAGCTCGCAGGGGGACGGTCGCGCCCCTGCCGCAGCCGCCCAGCACGCCCCGCACAGCGCGCTGCAACACTCCTGGTTAGGTGGAGAAGTCCGAGCTGAGCGCAAAGGTGCAGATGGAGCAGCCGTGCACCAAAATGCTCGGTGGGAAGGATGATCCAGGACCCATAGGCCTGGCAGCCTGAGCTTGCTCCAGGGGAAGGCCTTGGAGCAGATCCTCCCGAGTGCCATCCCACGGCACGTGCAGGGAACCAGGGCATCTGTGGGAGGGTGGGAAACTCTGCAGAGGGACGAGAGATCTGGGGCTCCTGGCAGGGTGTTGAGGGCTTCTGTGCGGGAGTTTGGGGGGGTTGGTGTTGGTGGGTGTTGGGGAAGCTTTCCTGAACTGAGGATTCTTACTTGCCAGATTCTTCTGTGCCTTCGCTGCTTGTTGCAGTCATGCTGGCATGGTAGCGTGGAGGAAGGTTTTAGAAAGGCCTTGGGAATGGTAAACTGAGGAAAAGGATACATTCATGTATGCCCCATTGTATTAGAAAGGCCTTGGGAATGGTAAACTGAGGTAAAAGATACATTTATGTATGCTCCACTTTTTCGGGAAAGTCCCGCTTCAGCATTCCTCTGTAGACCCCCTTCTCCCCACCCCTGAGCAGTTCCCATTGGACCTGGCCCCTGGGGTGGTTCTGATGTGCCTTAGCTGAACACTGTCTCTATTGTTTAAGACCTTATCTCTTAATTTTGCTGTATAAAACTGTATCTGGGCAATAGCCCAGGGCCTTTGGTCACTGCAATGCTTCAGGCAATACAATCTCTCTGGACAAGCATACCATTGGTCTCTCTTGGTCTCTTTATCTCGAATCCTAGCAGCGACTGAGGCAGCGCCGCAGCTCGGACCGTGCTAACCCAGACGCTGCCTGGTAAGCCCAGGGCAGCGGGACCGCGGAAAACCCCGGCCCCGGAGGGGACAGCTAGCCGGAGGGTCCCGGGGGGCCGGGGAGGGACGAGGGACAGTGGCAAGAAACCCCGGAGAGCAAAGTGGCGGTCGAAAGAGAAGCAACAGCTGCTAAGGTTTTTTTTTGTGCTGAAGGCAATAACTTGAATGAGAAAATAATTTCAGCATGGAGTAAGAGCTTCTGACAGAGACCAAGTGTTGCCAGCAGTTGCTCCAGGTGTTCCTGCCCACAGCCCCTGCAGGCAGGAGCACAGCCCCCAGTGCCCGTGGGTTTGGCTCCCTCTGGCACAGAAGCCCCCAGGGGCACAGGTCTCTGGGGCAGGAGATGGCACCAGCCCTGACAGGGCTCGGGGGCTGGCAGGTCTGCTTGGGCAGGGACTCTGCCTCACCTGCTGGTGTCAGCGTTCCCCAGGCCCCAGGGCTCAGAGCAGCATTCCTGCCCTGGCCCACAGTTCCTTGTCCGTGTCACACCCGCGGGATTGGGATGGCCACCAGCCAGGACGTGTCCCATGGAGGCCGTGCCAGCTTCTGTGGAAGGCCCTGTGCCCTTCCCAGCGTGGCTGCATTGGCAGCCCTGGGGGCTCCTTCTGCTGCCCTGAGCCCGCAGAGCAGGGCAGCGTTTGCTGATGGTCTGAGCCGTTCCTAAAGACTCTGTTGGCCTGTCTTGGACACTTGGGGTGAGGGATTCCTTCCAACCTGAGCCATTTTGGGTGGGCTGGGGGTGCCCCTGGGCAGGAGGCAGCATGTGCAGGGGCCCTTTGTGACACACTGCAGCATGGTCACTATGGCATGGAACAGCGTGTCAAAGGGCCCTTTGTGACACGTGGTGACATAGGAGCTGCTGGTGACAAGGCCACGCCACAGTGCTCCGAGCACGTGACAGGACAGGACGGGACAGAGCAGTGCTGTGAGGAGCCCCCGAACAGCGCACTCGTTCGTGTCTGACCCAGAGCTTTTCTGAGGTGTTATTCCTGCAGCTGACGTCGAGGCCAGACCACAGGACTTGCTGACCCGTGGCCTTCCCGAGGCTTCTCTTCTGCAGGTGCCCTCGAGGGCAGAGCGTGGGACTTGGTGCCCTGGAGGCATCTCCCATCCCTGCTGCCAGTGCCCTTGAGGCCAGAGCACAATCCTTGACAGGAGTCTCCCGTGCTTGTGGCAGGATCCCTCGAGACAGAGTGCAGGACTAGCTGTCCTGAGCCTTCCTGAGGCTTCTCTCTTGAAGGTGCCTTCCTGGCACAACTGCAAGACTTGCTGGCTCGGAGCTTTTCCGAGACATCTCTCCTGGAAGGAGCCATAAATCCAGCAACTGACATGGAGCAGAGACCTCCAAGAGTGCCCAAGCTGGCCTGGGTGGAGGAAGAGGAAGAAGGCCCTGGACCTGCCCCTGCACACGAGACTGAAGAAGTGGTGCCATCCAAGCAGCTGCAGGAGGGTGAGTAGCAGAGCTGGGCTGCTGGGCTGCAGGGCTGGTGGCTGCAGCCATCTTGGCCACATCCCATCCCATCCCATCCCATCCCATCCCATCCCATCCCATCCCATCCCATCCCATCCCATCCCCTGGGGCCATGCCCATGGACAGGATGGAATAGGGGCCGGGCAGACACCCCACAGCCGTGCTCCATGCCCTGGGCCGTCGCAGGGCTGTCCCTGCCTGGGCAGCGCAGGGCTGGGCTGTGTTCTCCGGCCTCTCCCGCAGCCCCTCAGCTCGGGCTGCGCTCGCTCTTTGCCAGGTGCAGCCGTGCAGCGCACACGAGAGCAGAAACGCACCCATGGCCGCTTCCGCAGAACAGCGCAGGTACCTGCAGCCATCCCCACCTGGGCTGGGCCTGCATGCACCGCTCAGCCAAACACCAAGCTTGGAGCATTCCGTGGAACATCCCTGGCTTTCTGCCCTTCTCCTACAGCTGGTTTGCAAATTCATCAAGAGGATTCGGGAGGAAGAGACCGCCATGGGCACAGGGCTCAGAGCATATGCACCCATCTTCAAAACCAAGACCTCTGCTGCCCTGGCTGATATGCTGGTAGAGGAGGGGTTTTCCAATCCAAAGCAAGTAAGCAGTCTGTGGCCAGGGTTTGATCCTCCCAGGAATTGCTTGGCCTCCCAAGCCATGCCTGCTGCTCCATGGAAGCCTTTGAGGCCATGGCAGTGTGGTGGCAAGGGAAGCACTCCTCTGGAGGCTTTCCAAGTCTCCCCTGCCTTCTCCAGGTGCCGGCCATGGTGAGGTACATCCACCAGTGGCTCGAGGCCAACCAGTTTGCTGAGCACAGGCTGAACAGGACCCTGCTGGATCTCACCGAAGAACGGCCCGCTGACGTAGTAATGACACTCCTGCGTGTGGCCCCATCCTGTGACAGGTACGGGGCCCACCTGCCCAGAGGGCTCAGGGCTCCCCAGCCCATCAGCCTGCACAGCCTGTCCCAGGTGTCTGACCAACAGAGAGTCCCAGGGCCCTCTGGCTGCTCCCTCTGCCAGCCCTGGCACGTCAGCCCCCGAGCCTGCTGCCATGCTCCCTCGCTGCCCCTCAGGGGCCTGTCCCCACAGGGCTGGGCTGCCTGAGTGCAGCTGGTGAGGGGCAGTGGGCAGAGGCAGAGCTGGCAGCCAGCTCAGCTCCCCACTGCTGCCCAGGCCACGGTGCTGTGTCTCAGACCCCCCTGAGACGGTGCTCTGACCCCACAGAGCTGCTTTGACCATGTGGAAGAGCATCATGTGCTCGGTGAGGACTGCAGAACTGGCCATGCTCGTACTCCTGGATGTGCTGGGGAGCTGGCCAGAGCACAGCACGTGCACCTCCGATGGGGACAAATCGGGTGTCTTTGTCCTGGCTGTGAGTTTCTGCCTTTGCTGGCCCCAAGGCCACCTCTCCAGCAGTTCTCCATCCTCCCTCCCCCACGGCGTCTCCCTGCCTCAGGCGCTGGACTGAAACCTGGCCTCGGGGCAGCTCCAGGGCCACCAGGCCCGGTGCTCCCCCTGCGTCTCTCCGGGCCTCTCCCTCCCGTGCTCGGGCCCTGCCACACGAACACCTCAGCACTGAGCGCTGTCTCAGGGGGCTTTGTCCTTTGCAGGCAACTGTGGTGATATGGAAGATCCTCCAGCTGCCCTGTGTCCCACATATGGTGACCGTCTATCTCCCCCACCTATTTGTGCATCTGCTCTTCCAAGTTCTCTTCAGCACTCTGGATATGCCAGAGGAGGTCGATACCTTCTGGAAGGGATGCCAGCAGCAATATGGCCTTGCCACCAGCCCCAACAGGTGCTCCATGCCAGTCCTCCTGTCCTTGTCACATTCCTGGGCAGGAGCCAGTGCTCCCAGCGTGACCTGGCCTTTGCTCTGCACACAGGTTTGCAGTGCAGACCCTGAAGTCCCTGCTCTGCGAAATGCAGCACGAGGATGCGGTGGTGGCAATGGAACACAAGTGTGGCTGGGACCAGCTGCTGTGTGCTGACACCTACCACCATGCCGTGGGTCTGCTGGCCAAGTGAGATCCCCCTTCTCCCCGCTGCCTCTGACATTTGTGCTCTGTGCCTGGGGTGCCCCACACAGTCCCTGGGGCCATGGGCCAGAGGGCCTTGTCACCGAGGCACAGCCAAGCCGACTGGAAAAGGCTGGGAGAGGAGGGTGCCCACAAGGCGCCACCTCCCAAATAGCCCAGGGGCCCTTGCAGGATGCTGGGGAAAGACCAGACCTCTGTGAGTCAGTCCTGGGAGAGGTTTGTCCCCCTGGCCCACAGTCTTGGTTACTTTGTCTCCTGCCAGGGAGATGTCCTGTGTCTCCATCCCTTTGTGCTCCCGGATCGCTCGCTACCTGCTCCGGCTGCTCAGCGCACAGGAGCCACGCTGGGAGCTGCCCGCCTTGGCGTTCTTTGTGGAGGTGAGCCTGAGGTCCAGCGCTGCCTCGCTCAGCTGCCTCCCGGCTCTCTGCCCTCTCGTAGCTGCAGCTGCCTGGGACGGAGCCCGCGCCCTGTGCTGCTGCCTGGGCTCAGCCCTGTACGGTTCTGGGCTCCTGCTGGCCGGTCCCCTGTCACTGCCCTGTGCCTTTCAGGTCCTCAAGTGCCTGGACATGAGTGAACGCGGTGCTGACAGAGTCCTGCAAGTCTTGTCAAGGCACCTGCGGAGCGGGTGCAGGGAGAAGCGTCACCTGGTGCTCAGGGCCCTTCTGGATCTCATCAATGATCCCTTGATGGTGAGAAGGGGGCAGGGGCTGAGGCTGTGCTTGGGAATGCAGTCGCTTGGGCTTGGCTGGGCTTTGGGGACTGGGCCAGCTGCTCCCAGCTCTCCTGCCTCCTGCTTCAGCTGCCCAAGTGCTTCGGAACAGCCCTTTGGCCTCTAGGCCGTGCGGCAGCAGGATGGCCTTTCACAAACTTGTGTTCCGCACAGAGCAAAAAAATGTGGAGCCTGACTGAAGGTCTTGTGGAGCTCCTGTGGGACGCAGATGGAGAGATAGTTAGCATGACAGCCACGCTCCTCAACTTTATCATCTTGGACAAGGACATGCTGATACCCAGCCCCATCGCACTGCAGCTGGTTGAGGCGCTCCTGCCACTCCTTGACCACGTAAGGCTCCCTGCCCCCAGCCATGGCCACTGGCTGCTGCCCGGACACTTTGTGCCCTGCGGTTTTGCAGGCACCATGCTGAGCCCCATACAGCCAATGCTGAGGTCTTTTTCCTTCCCTTCATACAGGACAATGGCCAGGTGAAGCTGCTCTCCATAGTGCTCCTTGGAACACTGGTGACTCATCCACAGGAAAAGGAAAAAGAGGCCCTGATGACACATGTGCACCAGAGCCTGCTGCCACTCTTCTTCCACTGCCATGATGAGAATCAGCGAGTGGCACAGGTGAGGACTCCTGGGCTGCTGCTGTTTCCCCGGGAGGGGCTGGGCTGGCCCTGCCCTGGTGCCTCGCAGGCTGCAGCCTCCTCCAGGCCCTGGCACAGGGACACAGGTCCTGCGCCCTGGGCTCTGGGGCCATCTCTGCATCTCTGCTGCTCTCCAGGCTTCGCAGGAAACACTGCTTGGTGCGGCCGAGTTCCTGAAGAGGAGTGAACTTCAAAAACTGGTGAAGAGCAAGAAGCTGTGGAAGTTCACCGAGTGGCTGGTAAGGAGGGCCGGGAAGCCGCAGCCCCAGCCTGGAGCAGCCCCTGAGCGCGGTGCTCGGTGTGCGGGCTGGCAGCTGTGCCCCTGCCCGCTGCTGCAGCCCGAGGCCGCGCGGGCTCTGCTCCAGGCTCCTGCGGCCCGAGCCGGGTGCCCATGGAGCCCCGGCCCGGGGGGCTGCGGGGCGGCACCGCGGCTCCCCGGGCAGCAGCCGGCCCTCTGCCCCTCCAGAGCCCGACGCCAGCGGCTGCTGGCCGCGCCTCAGGGCTGTGCGGGCAGGGGAGGCCGGGGCTGGCACGGGGAGCGCCCGGCCCAGGGGCTGAGCCCGCGCCAACCCTTCCCTGCTGCCGCTCTCTGCAGCTGGCAGAGGACAGGAGCAGAGTGGCCGAGCACCTGCGCCGGGCCCTGCCCTACCTGCGGAACCTCCAGGAGCCCCTGCGAGAGGCGGCCGTCAGGTTCATGGGTGAGCCACGAGCCCGGGCTCCCTCCCCGCCCCGCCGCAGCTCGGCCCCAGCCCTGGCTGCTGCCCCGGCAGCGCCACCCGGGCCGGTGCCGCGGAGCCCCGCCTGCCCTGGGCGCTGCTGCCGCCCTCTCCAGCCGTGCCCTGGGGCGGCAGCGAGCGGCGAGGGCCCGGCCCGAGCCCTGCCGGGCCAGGAGGCCGTGTGGGCACAGGGCTGGCGGCGCCGCTGGCAGGGAGCTGTGCCCTGGGCTGACAGGCTCTGTGTTCCCAGGGACGGCCGGGCGGCACCTGAGGGGGAGGAATGAAGAGCTCCAGATCATCTCTGAGGGTGAGCGAGGGCAGCGGGCTGCCAGCGGGGGCTGCCGGGGGAGCTGCGAGCCCTGCCCCAGCTGCGGAGGGCTCTGCTCCCTGTGCGGACCAGGGCCGGCGTGGGCAGAGCACACAGAGCTTTCAGGGCACCTGGGGGATTCGTGGCCAGCAGCTTCGGGCTGATCCAGCTGGTCCCTACTCCCTGCTGGCCATGGCCAGAGCCGGCTGGGATGGCCCTGGCACAGAGTCCCCTCGGGTCCCCTCAGATGTGGGAACTGACCATGGCTCTGTTCCTCTCTCTTTCAGCCCTTGAAGGAATGGCAAATGACATCAGTGTCGCCATCAGAAGCCTGGCAGTTCAAACATTGTACGTCCTCCAGGCAGTAGAGCGAGCTCGATATTCCATCATCGACAACCTGCATGATCGGCTCTGCAGGGCATGGGGGAGATGGCCTCGTCTGTGGGGGCTCGGCTGGCTGCGCTGCTGGAGCTCTGCAGAGAGCTGATCCCTGAGGCTCTGTCTGCAGGGGCCACCTGAGCCCACAGGAATGCTTCATTTATTCAAGATTGTTCTTTCCTTCTTTTTGTTTTTCTTTAGCATATAAATATAGAATGTGTTGTAATAAACAGACTGCCAGGATCTTTCTTTTGCTGCCCAGGCTCTGCAGGGCCTAGGGGAAGAGGGAGAAAAGGGTTCCTGGGCTCAGCAAGCTGCCCAGGTATTCAGGGTTGCAGGGAAAATGGCCAGAAGCCCCTTGGCCTTTGGTGGTTCTGCTGAAGCCTTTGTGCTGCCCACAGAGCAGATGGGCAGGGGCTGGAGCTGTGGGGATCTCTGTGAGAGTGGTGCCTGGAGATGGCCACAAGCCCTGTCCCAGCCAGGAAGCGCCATCCGTGTCCTTCTGCCCGTGTGTTGCTGGCTGGATTGCTGAGGGCTCCCAGGTGCCTCTTGGTGGGGCTCCTCTGGAGCTCCTGTGGGGCTGCGGCGCTGCAGCCGGGCAGGTTGGCCGGGCTGGGGAGACCCTGAGGGGACGGGGCCACGAAGGGATGAGGGGCTGCGGAAGCCCTGACAGGACAAGGCAGTGGGAAGGCACAGGGGGGACACGTGAGGAAGTGGGTAACATTGGCTCAGGGAGGAAAGTGGGTTGGAGCCAAAGAGACCACTCACCCCAATGTTGGTGTGGCAAACAGAGCACGTTTATTCCCAAACCCTTCCTTCCAAAGGGCCTTTGAAATACCCAGTCTGGATGCTTTCACTGAAATAAATGGGCCAGGAGACCTGCTCCTTTTTAAGGCCTTTATTAATAGTGACCAGCTCTGGGTGGGGGCCCGTGGGGTCGTGCACACCACCGCTGCTCCCACTTGGCGACGCTGAGGAGGAGGAGATCGGGTCTGCTAGGCAGCAGAACCGGGGATTCCGTCCTCTCGGGCGTGCCCAGGAAGGCAATTTGCGGCTCGTTGCCTGGGGTCCTGATTCCGCAGTCGCACTGTTTACATTAGGGCGGTGTTCCAGTTTGAAAGTAAAACCAGTGAGAGACTCTAAGTCAGAAATACAATTTATTGGGAAAAGGGGAAAAGGACAAAAATACATGCAATAATACAAAGGGAAAGGCTACTGACAAAGTCAGAATACAACCTGGCCAGCATGCTGGTAGCAGTTCGAATTGGAGCAGCTGCAGTCCTCTTGGGATGGCAGATGTAGTTGCTGTGTTTTCTCAGAGAACCTGTGAAAAGGCTCTCCTCTGTCTAGAAATCTCCACTTTTATCCAGGTGGGAATGCCTAGCTCCTCCCCTTGGGCAGAGCATCTCACAATGGGTTATTATGAGTCACAAGGTGTGTCCTTAATTACCTCCTCCTCCTGGACAGTGTTATTTCTGAGTCATGTGGCCAGGCATTGATGGGGCCATTAACAGCAGATAAGGAAAACTACCCCAAGGCAACTCCTACTCAGATGGTAATTGGAAAATGTTTTGTTTTTAAATCTTGGACATTATCCACCCCTTTTTCTATTTCTATCTTCGTCATGATGAAACCTTACACATAGTTCTTACTTAAGACTAAATTTCCCTGTGGTACACAACGGGTTTCCCCATCTTTCTGCATTACCCACCAAGTATAACCGGGTCCTTGAGCAAAAACAATCCTACGGATGGGTTTGTCTTTGCCTGGGGTGGGATTAATCCAAACAGTCTTTCCTAAAATACCTTTCATATGTACCACAGGGACTTTATCTCCATCCACTGTCTGCAAGGGTTCAGATTGGGCAGGACCAGCTCGGTTGATGGACCCTTGGGTGTTGACTATCTAGGTAGCTTTAGCCAAGTTCAGTTCTCAATTCTTGAAAGTTCCCCCACCGTGTGCCTTTAGGGTGGTCTTAAGCAGTCCATTGCATCATTTAACTTTCCCGGCAGCTGGAGCATGATAGGGGATATGATATATCCACTCAATCCCATGTTCTCTGGGCCAGGTGTTGATGAGGCCATTCTTGAAATGTGTTCTATTGTCTGACTCAATTCTCTCAGGGGTGCCGTGTCTCCACAAGACCTGTTTTTCTAGGCTTAAGATGGTGTTCCGGGCAGTGGCATGAGGCACAGGGTAGGTTTCCAACCATCCTGTGGTTGCTTCCACCATGGTCAGTACATAGTGCTTGCCTTGTCGGGTTTGGGGAAGCGTGATGTAGTCAATTTGCCAAGCTTCCCCATACCTGTATTTCAACTATTGCTTACCGTACCACAGAGGCTTCATCCGTTTGGCCTGTTTGATTGCAGCGCAGGTCTCGCAGTCGTGCATGACCTGTGAGATGTTGTCTATAGTAAGGTCCACCCCTCGGTCTCGTGCCCATCGGTATGTTGCGTCTCTCCCCTGATGACCAGAAGCGTCATGGGCCCAACGAGCTAGGAATAGTTTTCCCTTATGCTGCTAATCTAGGTCTTGTGATATTTTCACTTTGGCAGCTCGGTCTACCTGTTCGTTTTTGTGATGCTCCTCAGTAGCTCGACTCTTGGGTATGTGTGCATCCACGTGTCAAATCTTCACGGTCAGCTTTTCTCCTCGGGAATCAATGTCCTGCCAGATCTCGGCGGCCCAGGTGATTTTCCCTCTGCGCTGCCAGTTAGCCTTTTTCCAGTGACTTAGCCATCCCCACAGAGCATTAGCTATCGTCCATGAGTCGGTGTAGAGATAGACCCTCAACTACTTCTCTCGCTCAGCAATATCTAAAGCCAGCTGGACGGCTTTAAGCTCTGCAAGCTGACTTGATCTACCTTGTTCTTCAATAGCTTGTGCTACTTGTCGTGTGCGGCTCTACACTGCAGCTTTCCATTTCCGGCTAGTGCCTATGATTCGGCAGGAACTATCTGTAAAAAGGGCATATTGTCTTTCAGTTTCTGGTAGCTCATTATATGGTGGGGCCTCCTCAGCACGTGCCACTTGCTCCTCTTCTTCAGAAGACAATCTAAAAGTCTCCCCCTCAGGCCAGTTTGTTATAATTTCCAGAATCTCAGGGCGATTCGGATTTCCAATACGGGTGCGCTGAGTGATGAGGGCAATCCATTTACTCCATGTGGCATCAGTGGCATGATGTGTAGAAGGAACCTTTCCTTTAACATCTAGCCCAGCACTGGTAGTCGGGGTGCCAGAAGCAGCTGTGTTTCAGTGCCAATTACTTCTGAGGCAGCTTGAACTCCTTCATAGGCAGCTAAGATTTCCTTCTCTGTGGGAGTGTAGTTTGCTTCAGAGCCTTTGTAGCTCCGGCTCCAAAATCTCAGTGGTCGACCCCGAGTCTCCCCAGGCACCTTCTGCCAAAGGCTCTAGGACAAACCATGGTTCCCGGCTGCAGAGTAGAGCACGTTCTTGACCTCTGGTCCTGTCCTAACTGGGCCAAGGGCTACAGCATGAGCGATCTCCTGCTTGATCTGGGTGAAGGCTTGTTGCTGCTCAGGGCCCCAGTGGAAATCATTCTTTTTTCGGGTGACCAGGTAGAGAGGGCTCACAATCTGGCTGTACTCGGGAATGTGCATCCTCCAAAAGCCTATGGCACCTAGGAAAGCTTGTGTCTCCTTCTTGTTGGTAGGTGGAGACATAGCGGTGATCTTGTCGATTATTTTTGTCGGGATCTGACGACATCCATCTTGCCACTTGACTCCTAGAAACTGAATTTCTTGAGCTGGTCCCTTAACCTTGCTTCGTTTAATGGCAAAAACCAGCTTTTAGTAAAATCTGGATAATTTTTTATCCTTTTTCGAAGACTTCCCCTGCTGTGCTCCCCCACACAATGATGTCATTGATATACTGTAGAAGTTTGGAAGCCTTGTTCTTTTCCAGTGCAGCCTGGATCAGTCCATGGCAGATGGTGGGACTGTGTTTCCACCCCTGGGGCAGTCGGTTCCAGTTGTACTGCACTCCCTTCCAGGTGAAGGCAAACTGAGGTCTGCATTCCGTTGCCAAAGGAATGGAGAAGAAGGCATTTGCAATATTAATGGTCACATACCACTTTGCTGCCTTGGACTCCAGCTCGTACTGAAGCTCCAACATGTCTGGCATGGCAGCGCTCAGTGGTGGTGTAACCTCATTCAGGCCGCGGTAGTCCACCGTCAGTCTCCATTCCCCACTGGACTTGCACCCTGGCCATATAGGGCTGTTGAAAGGTGAATGGGCCTTGCTGACCACCCCTTGGCTCTCTAATTTACGAATCATCTCATGGATGGGGGTCACAGAGTCTCTGCTGGTACGATATTGCCGACGGTGCATTGTTGTCATGGCAATTGGTACCTGCTGTTCTTCAACTCTCAGCAGTCCCACAGCAGAAGGGTCATCTGAGAGACCAGGCAAGGTATTCAGTTTCTGGATGTCTTCTGTCTCTACAGCAGCTATTCCAAAAGTCTAGCGATGTCTTTTTGGGTCTTTGAAATATCCATTTCTGAGATAGTCTATGCCAAGGATGCATGGGGCCTCTGGGCCAGTCACGATGGGGTGTTTCTGCCACCCGTTCCCAGTTAAACTCACTTCAGTCTCTAATACAGGAAGCTGCTGGGATCCTGCTGTTACCCCAGAAATAGAAATGGATTCTTCTCCTACATATCTTGATGGCATCAGGGTACATTGGGCACCGGTGTCAACCAAAGCTGTATATTTTTGTGGTTTAGATGTGCCAGGCCATCGAATCCACATGGTCCAATAGATCCGATTGTCCCTGTCCTCTACCTGGCTAGAGGCAGGGCCCCTCTATTCCTGGTCATGGTACACGTTGCTCTCTTCTGGTAAATAGGTTCTTGAGGTTCCTTCAAGAGGATCAGTTCTATCATTATTCTTATATTGTCTGGAACTCTGTGTTTGAGAGACTGGAGCAGCATTGACTCTTTTTGTGTTAGGTGTTCTTTTTAGTTCACGTACTCGGGCTGCTAAGGAAGAGGTGGGTTTTCCATCCCACTTCTTCATGTCTTCTCCATGCTCTTGAAGAAAAAAACAGAGGTTTCCTCGTTGAGTGTATCCTCTCTCCTTGGCTTGGGAGCGCTGGCTTCTAATGGCAGAGATTCTTCTTGGTTCTGGTGAAATATGGTAGCCTTCTTCCTTAAGTTCTTTTTTCAGTTTCTTATGACTCTCTTCAATTAAGTCCCGAAGTCCTGGACTTGCTCAGCCAACCTTGTTTCCACGGATGAGACATGGGTACGAAATGGGGCAGTGACTGTATCCTCGTAAATTCTTAATTTATTGGCTAAGACGCCCACCCTGTCCTCGCCTTCTCTCCACTGCAGTGTTGCCAGGTAACGAGAGTACATCTCTGGTCTAAGCTGTGCAAATCTCAACCACATTTGTGATGTGCATTGGATACAGTCTGGACTCTTAGGAAATCTCTCGTCTTCTGTGAAAATTATCTCTAACACAGCCAATTCCCTCAGGCATCGGATACCTTGTTCCATGGTATTCCATTTTCCTTGGAGCACCTGGAGGTCTTCTTTATAAAGGTATCTGTCCCTCACACTTGCGAGCAGTCGCCGCCAGAGGCTGAGAGTTTCCTGGGTTCTCCCAATCCCCTGGTCAATGACCACCTCCTGGGATAGTGATCCCAGTTGCCTGGCCTCACTTGCATCCAGAATGGTGTCATTGGCTGCAGCGTCCCAGATGCGGAGAAGCCAGGTCAGGATGGACTCATTTGTCTGGCGGGTGAATTCTCTCCGCAGGTCACGTAGCTCACCCAGGGATAGAGAGCGAGTGATGATCTCTGGTTCTGTCTCTTCCGCTGGGTGTGAGGGTCCTGCAGTGTCCTCATCAGTCACTATGCGGACTGATTTGCTCCTCGATTTCTTCTTCTGAACAGGGGCAACCACTATGGGTTCAGGTTGCTCTGGTTTGGTGATGGTTTGTGTGGAGATGCTGATGGTGCTTTCGGTTCCTTCCTCCTCTGTGCCGGTCTGTGTAGACATAGACACTTTTGCTTTGTTTTTTGTTTTTTCCTCCATGACAGTCTGAGTAGACACGGACACTCTTGTTTTCTTTTTGGTTCCTTCTTTCTCTATGGCAGCCTGCGTTGACATGGATGCTGTTGTGGTATTCTGTACAGGCACGGACACTGCTGCTTTGCTTCTTGTTTCCTCTTCCTCAAGAAGACGCTGCACCACACTATGTAGTGTTTTGTTTTTAAGCATGTTGCAGATTGTGCAGAGAAGACAAAGAAGAACTAACAACAACATTATGCTGTCCTTGGCATCCAGAGGGAACTTAACATTTTCAAAAGCTGCTGTGTCAAGCCTGAAAGGTTTGAAAACATCAATCTTTACCCCTCCCCCCAGGGGCTGGGTGAGGTTGCCGAGGCCCCAGATGTAGCAGCCTAGATTAGGACAAGCAAACAGAATTGAGTACATATTCTAAATCATGTTCATTGCCTCAGAGGTCATAATGCAATAGACATAGTAGACCAATAAAGCAATTTTTATACCATACCCTGGTCTACTCATGAGCATTACAATTGCCAAATAATTCCCCACATTCGGGAAAATATGGAGAGCTAGGTATAAGACCCAAAAAAGCATGTTAATCATCATAGTGAATAGGTACCCTCTACAATACAAGATTGTAATTCTGACTTCTCTCAGTACTTTCTTGCCCCACATTGGGCACCAAAAATATGTTCTGGTTTGAAAGTAAAACCAGTGAGAGACTCTAAGTCAGAAATACAATTTATTGGGAAAAGGGGAAAAGGACAAAAATACATGCAATAATACAAAGGGAAAGGCTACTGACAAAGTCAGAATACAACCTGGCCAGCGTGCTGGTAGCAGTCCGAATTGGAGCAGCTGCAGTCCTCTTGGGATGGCAGATGTAGTTGCTGTGTTTTCTCAGAGAACCTGTGAAAAGGCTCTCCTCTGTCTAGAAATCTCCACTTTTATCCAGGTGGGAATGCCTAGCTCCTCCCCTTGGGCAGAGCATCTCACAATGGGTTATTATGAGTCACAAGGTGTGTCCTTAATTACCTCCTCCTCCTGGACAGTGTTATTTCTGAGTCATGTGGCCAGGCATTGATGGGGCCATTAACAGCAGATAAGGAAAACTGCCCCAAGGCAGCTCCTACTCAGATGCTAATTGGAAAATGTTTTTTTTTTAAATCTTGGACAGGTGGCATGTCAGCGGCTACTCCGTGGGTCTGGCAATGTCCGGGACCTCTTGCCAATTGTCCGATCCGGTCCATGGCCCCGAATTTGGTGTGGCTCGTTGTCCTTGGGGTTCTTTTCGGGATTTTGCGCTCGGTTCGCGATTTGCATATTACCAGAGACGGCGAGGCCGCCATTTTGGGGAGCAGCGGCGGTAAAATCCCAGCGGTCACAAAGTGAAGGGCAAGCGGGGCAAGGGGGAATCAAAACAAGGGTGCACATAAGTCGATTTTAACGGGGTTTGAACAGTTAAGAGCATTTTAATTAACATTTTCAATATAAAACTGAATTTATTCATAACAGTCTGATCTCTGTGCCCCTTCAGATTCTGGCCTGGGCAATGCCTGCAGCCTTGGGAGAGATGTGATGGGCCAGGCCCCTGTCAGTCAAACCAGGGCTGGTACATTCACCCCGTACAAGCCAGCCTGCACGGTGACACACGGCAACAGAGTGCGAGGCACAGCTCCAGGAGCTCCCCGTGAACCTCTGGGACCACTGGGTGCCCCAAGCTTCAGGGGCTGCAGTGGGAGCCCGGCTGGGCTCTGCCCTGGGACCATCCTGCAGGGACAGCTGCAAACCGCCTGCAGCTTTGGGAATGGCATTAGTGCCTATGGTGGGGGGGAAGCTGCAAGTCCTTGACTGCTGTCTTGTGTTTCTGAGAAGAGGAAGGACATCTCGGAACTGGGGATGCTGTATTTGAGGTCAAGCGGGCAACTTTGTGGTGCGGGAGCTGTGTGGGCCAAAAGGACCCAGGGGTGCCGGTCAATAGCAGCTGAAGTTGGGCCAGCACCTGCCCAGGTGTCCAGGAAGGCCAAGGATGCCCTGGCCTGTGTCAGCAGCAGTGGGGCTGCAGGAGCAGGGCAGTGACCATCCCCCTGGGCTGGGCAGCTCTGCGGCCATAGCTGGGAGTGCTGTGTCCACTTGTGGGCCCCTCTGAAGCAGAAAGTCCTTGAGGGGCTGGAGCATGTGCAGAGAAGGACACGGGAGCTGGGGAAGGCTGTGGAGTGCAAGGCCAAGGAGGAGGTGCTGAGGGAGCTTTAGCCTGGACAATGGGAGGCTCATGAGGGACCTTCAGATCCACAGATCCGTACATGACAGTGCTCACCACAAGGGCTGTTTCCCTGCCAAACATGTGTCACTTCATCCAAGTGCTTTAGCCACCTGAGGAGGGGACACTTCCAACTTGTAGTTTGTTGGTTTGCTAGGAGGAGAAGCCCCGCCCATTTTCTCTCTTTCCAGCAAGTAAAGAGTCTCCTGCACAACCTTTCCTGCCCTTTTCATGCACTGCATGGGATTCTGATCCAGTTTGAGTTTTCCTTTTCTGCCACAGCAGTAACAAAGTCTGTGCTGGCTATCTCCTGCTTTTCCATTTCAAAGCTTTCAAAAGCTAAAAGCCGCATTGTGCAGAGGCACCGTTGCTTGCTGATGGCAGCCAGGGAGGACTATCAAATTCATAGAGTTCATCAAATAGAGTTCTGTTGAGTTAGCCCATTTTAATCTGGTCGGAGAGACTTAGAGTCCCATCGCTAACAAAGTCGCTGATTTCTCTTTGGAAGTGGTGTTTGTGGATGCGAGGAGGAACGAGGTCATAAATGAGAGGTAACGGCCTGTCCCTCATGCTTCTCTCTTGCCGCAGATGGCAGAAGGAACAGCGGTTTCTGCCCCAGCTCCCTCTGCTCCTGGAGAAGAGGCCAAAGAGGGGCAAAATGAGCAAGACGACCACAAGCCGACAGCTGTGGCAGCAGCAGAGCCAGATGGTACGTGCTGTGTACGTCTGGTTATTTCTTTTCTGAGGGTCGGTGTATTGAGTGCAGCTGTCAGCAGAGCTGTACCCAATGCTCCTCCTGAGTTTGGTGTCACAGGGCCATTTAGGACTCCCCAGAGGAAGTGCTGTGCTCCGAGGCAGCGAGAGCGCTCTGGGTGTTCCTGCTGCCTCTGGAGGCAGCTTGGACTGGCTTGGCTTTGCCTGAGATTTCCTCCCTGCTAAAGGCTGAAGCAGGGATTTTTCTTGCATCAGCAGAAGGCTGTGACCTAGCAAATCATCTAGGCAAGTCCTGCATGCTAGTGGCCAACCTGAAGAGATTTTTTAGCTTCCTTAATTCCCATTAGAATCCTGACTTCCAACCAGTCATCAGAGCAAAAAAAAACTTCACAGAAATTTACTGGTTTTGGAGTTTTGTCTTTTTGGTTGGGGATTTTTTTGGGGGTCGGGGCAGGGGGAGGTGTGGATGTGTGTGGTTTTGTTTTGGTTTTGTGGGGTTGTTTTTGGTTTTGTGCTTTTTGTGGGGTTTTTGGTTTTGTTTGTTTGTGGGTGGTTTTTTTGGTGGAATTGCTTTTTCTCCATCCTGAAGGAGCTCTTCTGTCCCACATGTCTTACTGATGTCATTTTTATGACATTTTTATGTTGCTACTACTACTACATCTACAGTTTATTTTTTAATGAGAATGCCATATTTTTGTCAATAAGAACTACTTTGAAAGAGCTTTGGTTTCAAGGACGAACAGAGAGCAGGAGGTGTTTTCCATGTGTCCCCAAAGGAAAAACAGCTACTTTTATAACAATCAGTATTTCATATCCTAGTTTTATACTTCTAAAGATGTGTCCAAGAGACACATCGAAGTGGCATGAACAGAAAAAACTGTACTGCAGGCATTTCTCAGGAGACAGCCTCCAGCCCAGCCATGGTATATTCCTCAGATCCATGGCACTTTTTCATACCTGATTTCCACTCTTTCCCATGACTGTTAGAATCCTACCCATTGGCCCAAGCCCTGCTCACATCCGTCTCTAGGAAAACACATCAAGTCCTCTGGGATTCTGCAGCACAGCCCAATGGATCTGCTTCTTGCCTATAGCAGCTGCCAGTGCTGAGCTCTCAGATAAGACCTGGTGGGGCTGAGAGCAGAGCCCAGTGGATTCTGTGTGTGCCATCCCCTGTTGGGACAAAAAGGGCATTGATCTGCACCTCGGTGAGTCTGATCTCAAAGCCCATCCTGTTGTGTCCTGAATGGGGGCAACAGTTTGTACGGGGCTCAGGCTGCCTGTGGCTTCTTCCCATTGCTTGTCAGTGCTCATGCTTGAGCTTTGCCAGCCTGGCTGTGGTAGCTGCCCTGTCCCTGAGGGTTGGTGGGACTGCAGGGGCTGGAGCCTTCCTTGGCCCCAAGAGGGGTGTCTGTGAGCTCAGCCTGCTCATAAAGGGTGAGGGTCCTGATGCTGAAGGCCCCGTTGGAATTGGTTAGAGCGTGAGCTGCTCTGGTTTACACATGGAAAAGCATTGTTTTGGCTGAAAGGTGGAGAAGATGTGCTCCTCTCCTGGGAGTGCATATCCCTGTGCTTTGTTTCCTGTCAAGAGAACTCTTCCAAGGACTGTACAAAATCAGTCTCTGTGCCAGCCATCTGCACTGCAGGGCTGCCTGTCTTGTTGCTGTTGTTGTTGCTGTTGTTGTTGACCAGCTGACCACCCCCAGACACTGGGGCTGCCTTTTCTATCTCCTGGAAGCTGGGATCTCTGCTTTAAAGTGAGCATCTTGCATTTTGTTTCTTTCAGGGAAAATGGTGAATGTGGAAAATCCCAAGATGAAATACACTGAACTGGATATATTGGCAAGGGGTGAGTCCAGCCACAGTTACTTCTACAAAACCATGGGCCAGGTGTTTTGCTGGTGTATCAGGTGTTTCACTGGAATATCTGTCCAGCGTGAAGTCAGGCCAGCTGCAAACGTGTTCAGATACTGGAGATAGATTGTTCAATGTATTCAGTACTGCTCAGAATTTGAGAGTGCGCTCAGAAAGCATTGTCAGAGACATCTCCATGCTGCCGAGGTCTTGCCTGCATCAAGGAACAGGACCTGGAAGATCTCCTTGTCTCTCAAGTGTGGGACAGCTCTGTGTTAACTTCTTTAGCATTTTTGTATGTCTCAAAATCACACTGCCATACTAATGAAAAAAGAAGAATCTTGCTTGCCTGAAAGAGCAAGCTACCCCCATCAAAGCTGTGAAATAACAGTTCTCAGGAACATTTCTTTCCCGTGGTTTGTGGAAGGAAATACTCCATGGTCAGGATAGGAATCACACAGTTTAGAAACTGAAACCCAAGATGAAAGAATAAATTCCATTTAGGGGCTGAGGCAGTAAACCCCAATGCTTCAGCAACTGGCCCAGGCACTGCCCATGCATTTGAGAGGAAAATGCATCATCTGCCTTCTGACAGAGCCCTCCTGCATCCTGCAAGTTTTAGGCATTTACAGCAGAGATCTCCTGTGTGGGCTGGCTTTCACTCTAAGAAATAAACAGCTTCTCTTTTCTCTGCTTCTCTTTTGTTTCTAGGACTTTTGGACATGTGGTTAGAGCACTCAACAAAGCCACAGGAGGAGAGGTAAATGTCAACAGCCCCCACAGACTCTGCTGCACTCGAGGGGCTTTCCCCTCTGGTGTGAGCAGCTGTGGCCAGAGCTTTGGGTAGAGCTGTGCTGAAAAGGCACAAGAAGCACAGACTGGTGCCAGCCTGCAAAATACATTTGGGACAGTCTTTGTCCTTCTCAGCTGCCAAAAAGAAGGCCCAGAGGGCAGCAGTTCATTTTGGAGAAGGATGTGCTCACTCGCTCTCAATGGCTAAAACAAAGGTGGTTCCTTAGAGAATCTCACTGCTCTTTGGGGCTACAGCTTTAGAGTCCTGAATTCTCATCTCTGCCTGCCAGCAAATGCATCTGAAAGTTACTGGTAGTTCCTTATCCACCTGCAGTGCTGCACTTGGGAACTGCACATTGGGAGAGATCTGCAAGGCGTCCCTAAAAGCCATAGCCCAAGATGTATCCACAGAGGATTAAGGCATGGATTACTTCTTCTGAATCCCATACAAAGCAGCAGGGAGTGTGCTCAGAGGTTTGTGAGTGATAGCTGAGACACCACTGTTAGCAAGTGGACAAGGCAAAACCCCAGTGGCCCCGTGTCCTGTAACTGGCCCCAAGGGAGCGGAGCCATGGGCTGTTGCAATGTCAGTTCCAGTTACTGCAGTGCCTAATCCCGAGGCAGTTTGGCACAGCTCAGCTGCGTCATTGCAAAATCACTCGCTCCATGTGCCTTGTGGTCTTGTGCCACCAACTTCTCAAGTTACTGATTTTCAGTGTCATTTTAGGTGGCCATAAAGAAAATAAGACTTAAAGGATTGAAGAGGAAGCAAGTAACCGTTCATGAAATCAGTATCATGAAGAGGCATAGGAGTCCCAGTGTTGTGAATTATTTAGACAGGTGAGTGGTCATGGTTTTATCCCATGAATTTGTGTTTACATACAGCAAACATGAGTGGTTAAAAACCCACTTTGGTCACTTTTAGAAAGTAGAGCTGTTAATTATTATGTATTAATATTTCTCTACTCATCTCCAATGTCTGAGAAGAGAGTGCATCTTGTCTGCATGAGTCTTCCCTGGCACGCATAGTTTGAAAATTATTCAGAAATTATTCAAAACCTGGGTCAGCTGTATCTTACTAAATTAATACCCTCTAAGTTCACTGCCTCCACATATTTTTGGGATTAATTTTTAAAAGTTTCTTAAATGCCGATGAACCATCCTAAAGTGGATTTCCCTTGGATTGTTGCCCCTCTTTTCCATTACTATGCATGCCAGGAACACTAGGTGCTTATTTCCAGAAACACCATGCGTGACAGGCTTTTTATCTGGGCTGTTCCTAAACCACGCTTTTCGCTTACTGGCCATCTAGGACATCTCCTTTTTCACAGCTGTTCTTTTCTCCTTGAGACTGCACAGATTGCAAACAACGCACGCTGAGAGGGAATGTCTATTGCTTTGATTCTGCCTTTGTCTCCAAGGGACGTGAAAACAAGAATCAAGCCCTGTCTTTTCCAAACAGCAATGTAGCCATGTATGTTCATCCCCGTGCCCTTGTTTCCTTCTTTCAGCTACCTTCTGGGTGAGGAACTCTGGCTGGTCATGGAGTACATGGACGGAGGCACTCTGAGCAATGTCATCAGCAAGACCTGCCTGTGTGAAGGTGACATAGCATCCATCAGTCAGGAGGTCAGCAATCCCACCTGTGCTTCCAAGGGTTTGGGAAACAGGGGCTCAGAAGAGGAGAGGTTTCATGTATAAAGCTTTGCTTCTGCATTGTTAGTATGCTATGGGCAAGTAAAAGCATCTCCAGTGAAATGCCTGCCAGTGCCCTTGCACTCACTGTACTCTGTTCTTGTACTCTTATTTCCGGCTGTTGTATTCTCACTCTGCCTCTTGTATTTGCTGTTCTCCATCTTGCCTCCTTTAACTTTTGCCTCTCTTCACTTCATTCCTTGTTTGTAAAAGCAAAGCTGCTGGTAGCAGGATTTAAAATGAACAGCAAAGAAAAGAGGAGAGACTCATTTCTCTCAGTCCTCAGCTAAAAAGGACAGCAGTGCAGCCAAAATGCTGTTTGCTTCTGAGCACATCCCCTGCAGCAGCAGCAGTCATCCTGGCTGCTTTGCAGGGACAGTGTACAACAGCAGCAGGTGCTGTTGCTCTTTCAAAAGCTGACATGCCTTTCCTTAGAAAGGTCCTGCTCTGCAAGTGTTGGAGCAGCAACTCTTCCTCTCAATGGCCCTGCGTTCTGCCATTGCTCGCCATTCCCCTGCAGAGAGCATCTTTTAGATTCTTTGTTTCTTTTCTTGTGCGATGAAATCACACCGCTAATTTTTGCTCTCCTGTTTGTGTTTTCTCTCTCAGTGCCTGCAAGGACTGGATTTTCTTCACTCAAACCACGGGATCCACCGAGATGTGCAGAGCAGCAACATCCTTTTTGGAACCGACGGCTCTGTCAAGCGGGGTCAGTATATCCTTGGTCAGGTGCAGCGTTCAGGGATGTGGGGATGTGGGGTGAGGGGCTGCTTTGAGTGACTGCCAGCTCCCCAAAAATGGTGCTGGTGGCAGTGCAGGGACCCCCGCTCTGAGCTGATGACACGGTTGCAACGTGCACAGAGGTATGACAAGGAACAAGTAGCCACGAGTGGCATTGCTCTGTGTGTGTCCCTTCCAGAGGGAGGGAGTTACAAGTCTAAAGCTTCCAAAGAGCAAAAGCCACTGCTGAAGGCAGTGTAAAAAATGTGGGGATTTTTTAAGTCGCCAATAGCATATTTCCTTGGCTAAAGTCCTGAAGAAACAGAGCAGGGACAGTTGTCCAGGACATTCCAACAGCATGTTCTCAAAGTTCTACTGGGGAATTCTTTTGCTCGATTTCCTAATTGCACAGAATTAAAATAAAACCAGTATTTTGCTTTCCCCTCAGCTGATTTTGGCATCTCTGTTGAGCTCGGCCCTGAGGAGAAGAGACTGCCCTCGGTAGCTGGGACTCCTTGGTGGATGGCGCCTGAAGTGGTGATGCGTAAACCATGTGGCCCCAAAGTGGACATATGGTCTTTTGGAATTGTGGGAATTGAAATGGTAGAACAAAAATTTCCTTACTGGAACCAAAGTCCTGCCATGGTAAGGAGCAAATACAGATCCCGCTTCTCTTTCTCACCTGCCCCATGTTCTGCGTGACATTGGACAAGATCCCATTGCCATCTGCTGGAACTACTTCCACCTAAAAACGTCCCTGCAACACATCAGCATCTGCTGCAGTTTTGGCTGCATCAGTGTGGAACTCAAGCCTCACCACATGCAAACAAACCCCATTCTCAGGCAACACTTCCCTTTGGGTTATAAGCGGTTCCAGTTCTTTTGTCTGTGTAGATGACCCCAATAACAGGAAACAAGCATCTTAGAACTGGTGTTATCCTTCCAGAAATGAAGGAAAGAAACCCAAACCCAGCAAAGTTTCTAAAACAGTGGTTTCTAGAGAGGAACCTAACCCCCTTTGCAGTTTCTGCTACTGGGAAACATGCCTGAAACCTGGGCATGAGGCTTCAAGGCCACAGAGTCTCTTCTGCTTCTTGTGCAGTGTTGCTGAAACACTCAGTGACCGTGTTTCTCTCATAGCCCAAGCCACGTTCTCCACGTCACCAAGCCGGAGCCTGGTGAGAGGGAGAGCCTGCCAAAACCTCCTGTTTGTTTCCTGGCATTTTCTGGGATGGGCCTACCACTCATTGACTTGAGTAGGCAAATGAGCAGAGGGTGTCCATTGGGATGGCATTTCTCCTTTTTCTGAGCAGGAAAAGTTTTGCTTTTGCTGCATAAGGGAAGCTGAAATTTTAAGACTGCTGAGAGACAGAGCTGCAGGTGGCTCCTTTGTGCCCAAACAGGCATTTTCATCCCAATATATTTGTGCATGCATCTTAATGTGTCTGTGTTGAATATGAGATTGTAAATGTTTGTTTCTTTACCTGGGGATTAGCTGATGGATTTCCTTTCTTTTCTTCCAATTACCATTGTTTTCAAGAACAGGACAAAAAACTTGATGAGTCTTGTTCTATGGCAACTGTGCTTAAGGGATCAACAAGCCCTGCAGAGATGCCTTTCATGTACTAATCCTTGGAATTAGTTAGTATAGCAAAGTCCCCCTTCCAAAAAGGCTGTCAAGCTGGTGTGAATCCTCAGAGAAGGAAATGTGCTTTTGCTGATGTAGCTCCCACTAACTAGGTCAGTCAATGAAATCGGCTGCCAAGGCAAGATTGGCAGGATGTTGGCAAAGCTGTGGCTGCATCAGAGTTTGTGTTTTTTGTTGGTAAAGTCATCCCTGGGTCTCTGCCAGGGCAGAAACTGCCACTGAAGAAGAGAGGTTAAACAATGGGTTCTGGGAGAGCAGTTACAGATGGGAAAGAAGCAGGTGGAGCCTCGTGTTCCCTTTTTCTCCAGACTAAACGCCTGATAGCCACAGCAGGGACGTCACAGCTGCAGCAGCCCAAGCTCCTCTTGGCTTGGCTGCGTGACTTCCTGAGCTGCTGCCTGCAGAGAGACGAGGAGCGGCGCTGGTCTGCCAAGGAGCTGCTGCAGGTAAAATGCCAAGGGGCTGCAGGTGAAAGAGTGTCCGAGGGATGGGCTCCTCCTCCACTGAGGTCTGAGGCATCAGATGAGCCCCCTTCCTCCTCACCTCCTCCACTCTTGGTGCTCTTCAAATGAAAATGCTGAGGAGTGCGGGCTGGGCTGGGCTGGCAGGGCTCTGTAAAGTCCTGTGGTACAAGTGTCCTGCAATGAGCAGGGACATCTTTAAAGAGATCAGGTTGCTCAGAGCCCTGTCCCACTGACCTGGAATGGTTCCAGGGATGGGGCACCTACAAGCTCTTGAGACAACCTGTGCCAGGGTGGCACCATGCACCGACTAAACAAGGTCTTCCTTAGACCCACTCTGATTAGATCCCCATTTTGTATAAAACTATTCGCCCACATTCTATTGTAACTGGCCCTGTTAAAAATGGTGTCCCCCACTTTCTTCAAAGCAACTCTGAAGTCTTGGAAAGCGGCAAGAAAGTCTCCCTGGGGCCCGTTCTTCAGAAAACTGAATAACTCCACCTCTCTGCGCATTTCCTGAGAGGACAGGTGCTCTGTTTTCTGACTGTCTCTGTTGCCCTGTTTTGGAACTTGGTGGTGTGTTCAGTTTTACCTAATGGCAAAAGAATTGAAGTAGAGCAATGCAGGGTACAGAGCCATGAAATGGTGGCGGAAGAACCCAAGGCTGCCAGTCCTGGCAGAGCAGTCTGGAGAGATTTGGCTGTGGGCAGGAGGGGCTGTGGGGCCTCACTGTGAGCCTCTGAGGGGCCCGGGTTTGTGCCCCCACCCCACCCTGAGAGGCTTCTGGCACACAAACAGGGACAGCTGAGAGGGACTTGACCCAGCCCCGTCTGCTGCCTGGCACGCTCAGGCAGAGGGGAACTGCCCCAGGCTGACTGCCAGGTTGTGTGGCAGAGAGGTGCGGGGACGCTGAGCTCCAGGACGGTTTGGATGGACGGAGACAAGAGATCTCTGAAGGCTGCTCTGAGAATATCAGGCTTATTAGGGATGGTGAAAGGTCCTGCATGGAGCTGCCAGACGCAGCACGTGGCAGGGCCTGAGGGAGTGGGAGAGGGGAGAGACAAGGGGTAGAGAGAGACAAGAGGATGCTCCAGGAGAGGGTGGAAGTTCCAAGAGGGAGGGAGTTCCAAGAGAAGAGGAGTTCCAAGAGAGGAGAAATTCCAAGAGATGGGAAATTCCAAGAGGGCATCTGGCTCCTCGGAGACCGCTTACCAGGGGGCTTCAAGGTGGGCTGGAACAAGACTTAGGCCAATGGGGTCACAGAGACCTGATGCTTCAGGGGAGGGTTACAGGCGTGGGATGAGCCATACATTTTGGGAGGTGAGATAGAACAGTCTATTTGACTTTTGGACCTATCTGTAGGCAAGGGCATTGTTCAACCCGTAGGGGGGATTATTTTCATCCTGGCTGTACTATTGTAAATCTTTTGCCAGGCAATCATATTTATTCATCTTCCCCAACATCAAAATTTTAAAAGCAGCAATGGTTTAGAGGATGTAATTGCTACTTCTCTAACTTCACTGGTGAAACTAACAGTCCATCAATTCACTCTTCTTATAAAGGAGAATGTACAAAAATTATTATTTACATGAACAGTGCATGAGAACTCTAGAAGAAAAATGTAAACATTAGGAGGCGGAGAAATTTTTTTAAATAAATTTAAAGCATTTAAAAGATCAGGGTGATATTACACAGCCTTCCTGTGTTTTCAAAAACACCTGTGATATCACACAGCCGTTTGTGATGTCACACAGACATTTCTGTGATGTCACACAGCCCCTGTGATATCACACAGCTCTCTGTGATGTCACACAGCCCCTGTGATGTCACACATACATTTCTGTGATGTCACACGGCCCCTCTGATGCCACACAGCACCTGTGATTTCACACATCCCCTGTGATATCACACAGCTCTCTGTGATGTCACACAGCCCCTGTGATGTCACACAGACATTTCTGTGATGTCACACAGCCCCTCTGATGTCAGACAGCACCTGTGATTTCACACATCCCCTGTGATATCACACAGCTCTCTGTGATGTCACACAGCCCCTGTGATGTCAAACTGTTGCACTAGGACACAAAGTAACTCACATATTCATATTAAGATTAAAAGAGCAAAAGGAAGTGGCTTTTAATTTTGATTTATGCAATACATGAAATTTTAAAAGCGGCAATGGATTGGAGGATGTAATTGCTACTTCTCTAACTTCTCTGGTTAAACTAACAGTCCAGCAATTCTCTCTTCTTATAAGGAAGAATGATTCCCTGGGGTCCAGCAGTGTCAGAATAGACCCCAGGTTCCAGAAGGCCCTGCAGTGTCCTAATGGTCCCAATGATTCCATGGTGCCCCACAGTGTCACAATGGTCCCTTGGTTCCACGGTTCCTGTGCTGGTGCGTTCCCCCCTCCCCTTTCTCAGGCCACCCTGCCAGATGAGAAATGCTCGCTGGCCTCAGCCTTGGCCAGCAGCCCCTGGGCTCAGCTCCTCTGGAGCTCAGCACAAACACGCTCTGCTCCAGGCACTGCTGCTGCCCAGCCAGATCCTGGCTGCTTTAGGAGCAGCCCTGGGAACTGTTTGTGTTCCCTCGGTGGCACAACATCCCTGTTCTCACCCTGCCAAAGAAAGCTGCTGATGCCAAGTGCGGCCAGGATGAAACATGGCTGGGACTGCAGCCCCTCTCTTGGGGCCCTACAAACAGCGCTCCAAAAGGAGCCTTGGAGCTCTCCTGGGCCAGCGACTCCCTCTGAGTGGGGCCTCTCCGAGCCGGGAACTCTCCCGTTTGCTGCACTCGGGGATCCCCAACAACGAGGGAGCCTGGGCCGATCCCCCCACTCCTCCAGGCTCAACCCTTCCCTGCTGGGGAGATGCCAAAGCATCCCCAGGGAGCATTTCCCTGCCCTCAGGGGAATTTCTCACAGGTGCCTTGCACTGACTCTCTGTGTCTGTGTGCACACAGGAGTGCCTGTACTGGGGAAATGTGGCAGAAATGCTGATCCCTGACAGCTGAGCCAGTCAGGCCTGTAAGTGAGGTTAAATTATGAGGTCTAAGTTAAGTTAAATGCTTCTGGGAGTTGTTGTTTTGAGAAGTTGTTATGTTTAATATAAGTTATAGGCTGAGTTAAATACTGTCACATATTATTCCTCTGTTAAATTGCTAAGTTGTAGGTTATAAGTTGGGTTAAATACTGTTAAGCTCTTCTCTTTTGCTAAATTGTGACTGTGAAACTATCATTTAAGGTTTAGATGTAAGTTAAGTCCTATTAAGTTGGAGCTCTGTTAAGCGTTTAGGCCATGTTCCTTTTATCCTTGCCCTCACTGCCACACACACACACACACACACACACACACACACACAGTTCTCGGTTCATTTCTGGTTTGATTGCCTGGATTTTGTTTGGTTTTGTTGTTGCTTTGTTTCCTTGCTGTGCCTAAAGTGTCTAGTCAGGAGCAGAGTGACTCTTGCCAAGGAACTTTGTGCTGCTGTCACTTAATATTAAATCTGGTTTTTGCTGGGGATTTTTTCAGCGCTCTCAAGCCCTCGTTGGTCACAGGGCGAAGGAGCCCTGGCCCAGGCTCTGGCCCTGAGGGACATGGGGACAATGCCGGGGGGTCCCTGTCCCCCTGTCCCACCCCCACAGCCCCGGTCCCCGTCCCCGTGTCAGGCTCTGGGGTCAATCTCGTGGAACATCCTCTGGGGGAGGCTGCGGCGCCGGGGGCGGGGGGACCCGGGGGGACAGGGACCCCGCTGTGCACGAGCAGCGTTGGACTTCTCTGGGGGAACTGGGGGGGGGAATGGGGCAGAGTGACCTCCCCAGTGACCTCACACAGCCCCTGTGACATCACACATCCCCTGTGATGTCACACAGCTCTCTGTGATGTCACACAGCCCCTGTGATGTCAAACTGTTGCACTAGGACACAAAATACCTCACACACTCATATTAAGATTAAAAGAGTAAAAGGACGTAACTTTTTTTTTTTAATTTCTATAATATATGAAATTTACAAAGTGGCACTGGATTGGAGGATTAAATTGCTACTTCTCTAACTTATTCTCCCTTCTTACAAAGAAAAATGCACAACAATTATTATTTACATGAACAGTGCATGAAAACTCTAGAAGAAATATGTAAATCTTTGGAGGCAATGAAAACTTAAAAGAAATGTAAAGCATTTAAAACAGCAGGGTGATATTACACAGCCTTCCTGTGATGTCACATGAGCATTTCTGTGATGTCACACAACTTCCTGCGATGTCACACAGATCCCTGCAATGTCACATGGACATTTCTGTGACATCACACTGACATCTCTGTGATGTGACACTGACCCTGTGAGGTCACACAGCTGTTTGTGATGTCACCCAGGAATTTCTGTGTTGTCACACAGACATCTCTGTGATGTCACACAGACTTCTCTTTGATGTCACACAGCCCATTCGATGTCACTCTGTTCTACTAGGACACAAAATAATTCACTCACCCTTATTAAGATTAAACGATTAAGAGGAAGTAACTTTTACTTTGATATTTGTAGTATATGAAATTCTAAAAGCGGCAATGGATTGGAGGATGAAATTGCTACTTCTCTAACTTCACTGGTTAAAATAACAGTCCATCAATTCTCTCTTCCTATAAAGAAAAATGTACAATGATTATTATTTACATGAACAGTGCAGGAGAACTCTAGTAGAAATATGTAAACACTAGGAGGCAAAGAAAACTTTCAAAAGAAGTTTAAAGCATTTAAAAGAGCAGGGTGATATTACACAGCCTTCCTGTGATGTCACACACCCCTATGACATCACAGAGCCTCCAGTGATGTCACATGGGCATTTCTGTGATATCACACTGACTTCTCTGTGATGTCACACAGGCCCTGTGATGTCACATAGCTTTTTGTGATGCCACACAGACATCTCTGTGACATCACACAGACATCTCTGTGATATCACACAGATCTCTGTGATGTCACACAGACATCTCTGTGATGTCGCACCAACATCTCTGTGAGGTCAAGAGTTCTCTGTGATGTCATACAACCTCCTGTGATGTCACGGAGACATATCTCTGATGTCACACTGCCTCCTGAGATGTCACACAGCCTCTGAGATGTCTCACAGCCCCTGTGATGTCCCACAGGCATTTATATGATATCACACAACCTCCTGTGATGTCACCCAGGCATCTCTGTGATGTCATAATGACCCTGTGATGTCACACAGCTCTCAGTGATGTTGCACAGTCATTTCTGTGATGTCATACTCTCTCTGTGATTTCACACACCCCTCTGTGATGTCACACATACATCTCTGTGATGTCACACTGCCCCTATGATGTCACACTGCTTCCTGTGATGTCACACAGCCCCAGTGATGTCATAGAGCCAACTCTATGATGCCAGCCTTTGATGCCATACAGGAGTGCTGTGATGTCACAGAAGACTCCATGATGTCACAGTCACCCTGGAATGTCACAGTCTGTTCTGTGATGTCACAGCCTGCTCTATGATGTTACACAGCCACCTGGTGATGTCACAACCCTGTCTCCCATGCCACAGAGCCACCCTCGATGATGGCAGAGCCTGGTCTATTGAATCACACCATATTCTGTGACATCACAGCCAGCTCTCTCATGTCACAATTGCCTCAGTAATGTCACAAAACCCTCAAGAACTCAGTTACATTGAAACACTGAAGTTTCTTGTACTTTGAAAATATCCGTGTCATGGAAACAACTGAGACAGTGTCCCCAGGTTCCAGTCAGAGAAGAACACTGGGGGCAGTGATGACAGCTGGGGACAATCAAGGGAAAGGTGTCTCTGGTGCTGAGCAAACCTGGATGTGTTTCAGGAGTGCAAAGGGCCCAGGCCTGAGCCCCAGCCCCTGGCAAGGCAGATCCTGTCCCTCCCTCATTGCTCAGGGCTCTTCCCGGGATGGGCACTGGCATGTGGGGATGTGCCATGCCAAGGGCAGGACCATGGGGCGGCCCCTGCCAGGCTGCTGAGCAGGGACAAGGAGGCACTGAGGCCCCAGGGCTGCAAGGGTCACTTGTCCCCTCGTGGCCTCAGGCCCAGGGGCAGCAGCCATGGCCAAAGGGCTGCACAGGTTGGCTCTGTCAGGGCCTTGCAGCTGCTGCACATCCCTGAGCCCTCTGCAGCCCAGGCTGTCCCACGGTGTCCCTGCCCTGCGCCTCTGTCCCTGCAGGCTGTTGTCATCCCCCTTCACATGAGTCTTTTCTTTCTCTGGCTGTTCTCTGCCATGTCAAAGGATCCTCCACCTCTGGAATCACCCTTCAGTCCCTCCCAGGGCTCTCCTCAGCTGTCCTCAGCCTCCACCCCACCGAGCACAGAGCTCCTGTGTCCTTCTAGAGTGGTCAAGTGCATGAAGCCAAGAGAACCCGGACAAGAGGGACAGTTCTTTTCTACAGGAAGGAAACCACAGAGCCCCAGGGTTTTGAAAGCACATGAGAAGCAGTCACCAGAGGCCAAGGCAGGCCAGACCTGTCTGTCCTTGCAGCTTTTGTCTGAAAGCAGCCTTTAGATATATGGGGAGCTGTTGCAGAATTTCTGAGAGAAAGAGGGCATGATTTATGTCTGGATTAAGAAGTGAGCTACCCCTCAGACTAGGCCCCTGATAAGTGGCCTTGGTGGGGCCTAGGAGCCTTTGATGCAGTAGGAATTTAATTGTGGCACAGTTTAGAAATTATGTTAAGGTAACTACAACGTAATGAGCTATCTGAGTGTGAATTAGGGTAGAGTTGCAGTGTGAAAAGCCTGACCACCTTAAGGCAAAGGTAAACAATGTTAACTTGCCAATGAGAGTGCCTTTGTAAACTGTAAACTGTATGGAAGTGTATATAAACCACCATCTTCTCACTAATAAAGGGAGAACGTAGCTTTAACCATATTGGTTCGACCAATGTTCGTCCTGTCCAGCTTTCCTGTCTTATGAATACCCTGGCTTTGGGGAGTTTTGGGGGTGGAATTCCATTTCAGCCGTGGCTCCTGGAGTGGAATGACAGTTCTCCACAGGAAGGAAAGGGTGCAGTCCCAGTGTTTCAAAGGTTGATTAGAGGCAGCCCCAAGCAGGCCAGGGCCAGCCAGGCCTGTTGTCAGGTCCAAGGAAGGAATCCTTAGACAGACAGAATTTGGGAGGCCAAACCCCACTGTTTTTTATGGGCATCTGGACGAGAAGGACATTTCTGTTCCACAGGACGGAAAGTATGGAGCCCCAGTGTTTCAAAGGCAGATGAGAGCTGTTCCAAGGGAACTTGGACAGTCCTGGCAACTTCTGCCTGGGAGCTATCCTTGCATATAAGGAATTTTGGAGGTGGATTCTCAATTTTGCCATGGATGCCTGGATGTAAAATATGTTTTTTTTTTCCATGGGAAGAGAAGCGCAAGCCCCCAGTGTTGTAAAGGCAGATGAGATGTGGCCCTCAAAAGGCCAAGGCCAGCCAGAGCTGTCTCTCCTGGCAGGTTTTGTATGGGAATAATCCTTGGATATAATCAAATTTAGAGGAGGAATCCTAATTTCAGCCATGAACCCCTGGGGAGAAAGACAGTTCTTTCCCACAGGAAGGAAAGCATGAAACTCCAGAGGTTCAGGGGCTGATGAGAAGTGACCCACAACATGCCAAGGTCAGCTGGACCAGTCAGGCAGCCCCCAGCAGGCCCATCCAACCAGACCTGTTCCATGTTCTTGGATCCTTGGGGCCCTGCTGCATCACAATGGCCCCTTGGTTCCATCAGGCCCTGTAGGATCACAACAGATCTTTGGTTCCATGAAGCCCAGTGATATCACAATGGCCTCCTTGGCTCCACAGTGGCACAATGGCCCTTGCTTCCATGAGGCCTTGCAGTGTCACTATGGTTTCCTTGTTTCCGTGGGACTGTGCAAAGCCACAATGGCCAATGGTTCCATGAGGTTGCAGAGTCTCAAAATGGCCCCTTGGTTCTATTGGGTTCTTCAGGATCACAGTGGCCCCTTGGTTCCACCAGGTGTGGATGTGTTACACTGGCCCCTTGCTTCCATGGGGACCCGCAGTGTCACAGTGGCCCCTTGATCCATGAAACCTTGCAGTGTCACAGTGGTTGCCTTGGTTCTGTGAGGCCCTGTGGTGTCACAATGGCCCCTGGGTTCCTTGGGGACTTGGAGTCTCAGAATGGTCTCATTGGTTCCATGGAGCCCCACAGTGTCACAATGGTCTCTTTTGGTTCCGCAGTGTCACACTGGCACCTTGGTTCCCTGAAGCCCTGAAGTACGGAATGGCCCCTTGGTTCCACTGGGCTCCACACTGTTCCACGAGTCCTCAGTGCCACGGAGCCCTGCAGTGTCACAGAGCTCTCCTGGGTTCCATGGTGTCACACAGGGTCACAAGGGCCGCTCAGTTCCACAAGGCCCCACAGTGTCACAAGGGCTCTTGCTCCCACGAGGCTGTGCCATGTCACAATGGTCTCATTGGTTCCACGAGACCCTGCAGTTCCACAATGGCCCCTGCAGTGTCACAATAGTCTCAGCGGGTTCCCTGCTGGTTCACAATGGCTCCTTGGTTCTGTGATGCCCCGTTGTGTAACAATGGTGCCCTGGGTTCCACAGGCAGAATGGCTCCATGGTCTCATGGAGCCCCACAGCCCCTTATGGAGCCCCACAGTGATCCTCTTGATTCCATGAGGCCCTGCTGTGCTACAATGGCCCTTTGGCTATACAAGGTCCTGCTGTCTCACAATGGCCCCTTGGCTCCAGTGGGTCCTGAAGTGTCAGAATGGTCTCCATGGTTCCATGAGGCCACACAATGTCACAATGGACTTTTGGTTCCATGAGCTTTCATACTGCCAACAGCAGTCTCCTTGGTTCCCCAGTGTCACAAGGGACCCTTAGTTCTGTGAAGTTCAGTAGCATATCATGGACACCCTGATTCCATGAGGTTGTGTAGTGTCACAATGATCTCCTTGGTTCTGCAGCCCTGCTGTGGCTGCTGTGTAACAATGGACCTGTGGTACCATGAGGTTCCACAGTGTCACCATGGTCCCTTTGGTTGCACAGGGCCTTGCTGTGCCACAATGGCCCCTTGGTTCCATGAGGTTTGGTACTGTCAACTATGATCTTCTTGGTTCTGCAGTGTCACAATGGACCCTTGGTTTCATGACACCCCAAAGTGCCATAATGGTCTCCACAGTTCCTTGAGGCCCCACAGTGTCACAGTGGATCCTTGGTTTGATGGGCCCTCCTAGTGTCATAATGATCCCTAAATTCCATGGAGCCACACAGTGTCAGTACCGTCCCCTTGGCTCCATGAGGCTCAGCAATGTCCCAGTGCTCTCCATGATTCCATGAGTCGCCACAGAGTCAAAATAGTCCCCGGGTCTCACAGGCCCCACATTATCACAATGGTCCCTTGGAGAAGCCATGCTATGATCTGATCTTCCTGACAGTCCTGGTGGAGGTGAGCCTGTTGGCCAGCGCTGCCTCGCTCAGCTGCCTCCCGGCTCTCTGCCCTCTGGCAGCCGCAGCTGCCTGGGACGGTGCCCACGCCCTGTGCTGCTGCCTGGTCCCCGCCCTGTGTGGTTCTGGGCTCCTGCCGGCCGGGTCCCCTGTCACTGCCCTGTGCCTTTCAGGTCCTCGAGTGCCTGGACTTGAGTAAATGTCGTGGCAGCGCTCTGGAGACCATGTCAAGGTACCTCTGGAGTGAATGCTGTCACAGGCATTACCTGGCGTTACGAGGCCTCGCGGTGCTCACCAAGGATCCTTGGATGGTGAGAAGGGGACAGTGGCTGAAGCTGCGCTGGGCAAAGCAGCCCCTTGGGCTGGCAGGGCTTCAGGAGCTGAGGCAGCTGCTCCCAGCTCTCCTGCCTCACCTGCCCAGTGCTTTGGGACAGGACTGCGGCCACTCTGTGATGCCACACTGACATCTCTGTGATGTCCCACAGCTCTCTGTGACATCACATTGCGATCTCTGTGATGTCCCACTGACCCTGTGATGTCACACAGCTCTGTGATGTAACACTGACATCCTTGTGATATCACACAACCTCCATTGGATGTCACAGTGACATCTGTGTGATGTCACTCTGCCATCTCTGTGACATCACACAACATTCTGTGATGTCACATTGACCTCTCTGTGATGTCACTCAGCGCTCTGAGATGTTGCACTGACATCTCTGTGATGTCACACTGATGTCTCTGATGTCACAAAACTCTCTGTGATGTCACACTGACCCTGTGATGTCACTAAGCTTTTTGTGATGTCACATAACATCTCTGTGATGTCACACAGACATCTTTGTGATGTCACACAACCTCCTGTGATGTCACGCAGACATATATATGATGTCACACGGACATCTATGTGATGTCACACTGACCCTGTGAGGTCAGAAATCTTTTTGTGATGTCAGACAGACATCTCTGTGATGTCACAGATCTCTCTGTGATGTCACACAGCCGCCTTTGATATCACACTGACATCTCTGTGATGTCATACCGTTCTCTGTGCCATCACACAGGTCTCTGTGATGTCACACAGCTCTCTGTGATGTCACATTGATGCCTCTGTGATGTCACTCAACTGAGATGTCACACTGACATCTCTTTGAAGTCACCCTGAAATCTCTGTGATGTCACACAGCACTCTGTGATGTCACATTGACATAACTGTGATGTCACAAAGCTCTCTGTGATGTCACAGAGACATCTCTGAGATGTCAAAAAGACATCTCCGTGATGTCACACTGAAATCTCTGTGATGTCACAATGACATCTCTGTGATGTCACAAGGACAGCTCTGTGATGTCACAAAGCTCTCTGTGATATCACACTGACTCTGTGACGTCACACAGCTCTCTGTGGTGTCACACGGACATCTCTCTGACATCACAATGATATCCCTGTGATATCATACAATCTTGTCCAAGATTAAAAAAAAAAACGTTTTCCAATTCCCATCTGAGTAGGAGTTGCCTTGGGGCAGTTTTCCTTATCTGCTGTTAATGGCCCCATCAATGCCTGGCCACATGACTCAGAAATAACACTGTCCAGGAGGAGGAGGTAATTAAGGACACACCTTGTGACTCATAATAACCCATTGTGAGATGCTCTGCCCAAGGGGAGGAGCTAGGCATTCCCACCTGGATAAAAGTGGAGATTTCTAGACAGAGGAGAGCCTTTTCACAGGTTCTCTGAGAAAACACAGCAACTACATCTGCCATCCCAAGAGGACTGCAGCTGCTCCAATTCAAACTGCTACCAGCATGCTGGCCAGGTTGTATTCTGACTTTGTCAGTAGCCTTTCCCTTTATATTATTGCATGTATTTTTCCCCTTTTCCCAATAAATTGTATTTCTGACTTGGAGTCTCTCACTGGTTTTGCTTTCAAACCAGATCAAATCTCCTGTGCTGTCACATGGACATCTCTGTGATGTCACACAGCTCCCTGTGATGTCACACTGACATCTCTGTGATGTCACATGGACATCTCTGTGGTGTCACACAGCTCTCTGTGATGCCACATGAACATGTCTTTGATGTAACATAAACCGCCTGTGATGTCACCCAGACATCTCTGTGACGTTACACTGAACCTGTGAGGTCACATGGCTTTTTGTGATGTCACACAATCATCTCTGTGACTTCACATTGACATCTCTGTGATGTCACACTGACATCTTCGTGATGTCACACAACCTCCTGTAATGTCACAGAGACATCTCTGTGATGTCACACAGGTTTCTGTGATGTCATACGGACATCTTTGTGATGTCACACAACCTCCTTTGATGTCACACTGACATCTTGGTGATGTCACACAGCTTTCTGTCATGCCACACTGCTCTCTGTGATGGCACCTCAATGGCACAAACAATGACATATCTGTGTGGACAAGCTGAAAAAACTAAAACAACGAAAAAAACCCTCTGAAATGAAACAAACAAGAAGTATCAAAAATTACTTTTATTACAAGTGATTTGCAGAAATTGGCCAGCAGTTTAATGTTTCTGAAACCATCCAGTCATCAGTCTCCTCATTGCAGCCTTGAGCTCCTGGTTCCTCAGGTTGTAGATGAGGGGGTTCAGGGCTGGAGGAACCACCGAGTGCAGAACTGACACTGACAGATCTAGGGATGGGGAGAAGATGGAGGGGGGCTTCAGGTAGGCAAATGTGGCAGTGCTGACCAACAGAGAGACCACGGCCAGGTGAGGGAGGCAGGTGGAAAAGGCTTTGTGCCATCCCTGCTCAGAGGGGATCCTCAGCACAGCCCTGAAGATCTGCACATAGGAGAAAACAATGAACACAAAACATCCAAATCCTAAACAGGCACCAACTGCAATGAGCCCAAGTTCCCTGAGATAAGATTTGGAGCAGGAGAGCTTGAGGATCTCTGGGATTTCACAGAAGAACTGGCCCAGGGCATTGCCATGGCACAGGGGCAGGGAAAATGTATTGGCTGTGTGCATCAGAGCATTGAGAAAGGCACTGGCCCAGGCAGCTGCTGCCATGTGGGTACAAGCTCTGCTGCCCAGGAGGGTCCCGTAGTGCAGGGGTTTGCAGATGGACACGTAGCGGTCGTAGCACATGATGGTCAGGAGGGAAAACTCTGATCCAAGGAAGAACAGAAAGAAAAAGAGCTGTGCAGCACATCCCGTGTAGGAGATGTTCCTGGTGTCCCAGAGGGAATTGTGCAGGGCTTTGGGGACAGTGGTGCAGATGGAGCCCAGGTGGCTGAGGGCCAGGTTGAGCAGGAAGAAGAACATGGGCGTGTGCAGGTGGTGGCCGCAGGCTACGGCGCTGATGATGAGGCCGGGGCCCAGGAGGGCAGCCAGGGAGATGCCCAGGAAGAGGCAGAAGTGGAGGAGCTGCAGCTGCCGCGTATCTGCCAGTGCCAGCAGGAGGAAGGGGCTGATGGAGCTGCTGTTGGACATTTGCTGTGGCTGCACATGGGCACCTGTTCATGGAGAAAGGACAGGGACAAGTCAGGAGAGGCTGCTTGGAGCCAAACCTTGGCCATTCCCTGCAGACTGTCCTGCTGCGACTCACCCACCTTTGTTCCTGCTCTGGGAAAACCTTCACCCAGGTCCCTGCCTGAGCTCCAGTTGTGCTGGCTGAGTGTGCCAGGAGCAGCCAGGGCTGTGTGTGGGGGCTCTCGAGGAGCCATCCCTGCCCTGCTGCCCTGGGTTTGTGGCCATGTTGCAGAGGAACAAGTCTGGATATTCAGGAGTTGTCAGGGGAATCACTCCCAATGCAGAAAGGCTTGGTACCATCTGCACTCACATTTCTAAAGGAAACAGATTGCAGGAGTTGGTTTTAGGAATTGTTTTCTTACTCACACATCATTCCTGGCTCTCTGAGGTCAGAAATCCCCAGCATTCCTGCTGCACTCAGAGTTTGCCACTGAGAGCTGTGAGGGGAAAAGGATTCCCTGTGGCCGAGGGAAGGTGAGGGGCTGGATGGGTTTGTTCCCCCAGCACTGCTGTGCTCAGCCCCCTCTGCTTCCCTGAGCATCTCCCTGGGCCTGGACATCCCCTCCTGAGAGGTGCCTTGTCCCTGCCAGCGCTCACAGAGCCCATCCCACCCTGTGTGCCCTCGGCCCGGCCCTACAGAAACCTGCCTGTGTGCAGGGCCCTGGCTGGGGCAGGCTCTGTGTGCAGCTGGGCAAGGGCAGCTCAGGAGAGCCCTGCTGGGCCCTGCAGAGGTGATGCTGCTGCTGCCCAGGGCTGAGGAGTGGCTGAAGGCCCTTTGAGAGGCTCCCAGCAGAGACACTGACCACCCAAAGTCACAGTTCTGGAGTCTCTGTAAATGTTCAAACATTCCTTTGATGATCCCGTGTGTCCCTTTCAACTCAGAATGTTCTGTCATTCTGGGACTACAATTCCTGTTCTGCTTCTCTCATCCCCCTGTTGTCTATAATCAAAAGAGAAAAAAGAATCCTTGCAACAGTGTTAGAACAGTAAAGCAAAAACGAGACCTTTATTGGAAGCTTCCTGGTGTCCCAGTGGGCATGGGGCACACCAACCTCTGATTTCAACAATTAATTAAGGTTAATTAAATAGATTATTTAACAGGAAAATCCAATAGGAGATTCAGCTGCACCAGTTACATAAACTTGGGTCAGCCCCTTGGCGTATGCACAAAGGCTTTTTGCATGTTTTTTTTAGGACTGGTCACATTCTGGTCAAAAACCAAAATGTTCACCTTGTATGTCCTCTTCCTGATAATAAGACTATACAGTATTTCAGGAATGTATTTAGACAGTTTATTGTTCTAAAATCAAAGATAAAGGTAAGGAAATGTACTAGAGTAAAAGATTACAGTTATATAAGTATATAATAGTATTTTAATAGAGTCAATTAGGGTTTAATAGTTAAGTAAGGATAATTATTTTAAAACTATATAATAGTAATTTATAGAGCTATGGTCAGCTGGAAAATATATGAAAAGCAAAAATCTTTTTCTCAGCAACCACATCTTTCACCCCGTGCTCCAAGCAGGAAATTGAAAACACTTCCAGCAAAGCTCCTGACCTTTACAGCAATCCCAGGCTTCCCTTCTTTGGGAAGTGTCCCCCGGAGCTGTGCCCAGGCTGGTCTGGAGCTGGGAGCAGCCCTGCCCCAGCCAGCCCCTCTCAGCAGCAGCACCTGCCCTGCTCAGGGTGGCTCCTTCCCCCCACAGCTCCTGGCCAGCGCTGGGAGCAGCTCCAGGGCCGGCTGAGAGCTGTCCCTGGCAGGCAGCAGAGTCCCTGGCCCAGCACAGCGCCCTGGGCTGCAGGACCCTGCTCTGCAGGACAGCCCTGGGCACCCCTGGCTGCTCTGCACAGGAGATGAGCAGAGAATGCACTCACAGGGTCTGTGGGCATTGGCATGTTCCAGCTTTAGGAGATCTCTCCAGGAGCTGCAGCTGCATTGTGTCCTGCAGCCAGAGGTTCCTGTGCCAAGGGCTGGCAGTGATTCTGCCCCAGGCACTTCTCAGCCCCTTCCCAGCCCTGACTGATTGAAGCTCTCTGTGCCTCTGTGCTGTGCCTGGGCTGGCTGCAGGCAGTGCCCCAGCCCTGCTGGGCTGGGAGAAGAGCTGCTCAGCAAGAACAATGTGCTTTTGAAGCTCTGCTTGGTTACCAGGATCACCCTCTGTGCCAGGAGCCCGGCCCAGCTCAGCAGCACAGACACAGCACAAGGACTTTAATGAACCTCTGGGGCTTTGTGCTCAGGCCCTGAACATCAGGCCCTGAGAGGGAGCTGCAGAAACCTCTCCAGAACTCCAAGTCAGAATCCAGCTCCAAAGTTTCTCTGACTTTTAATGGGTCCCACTGAGGGACACGACTGAGAAAGTGGCCCCAGGCCCCAGGCAGAGCAGAGAACTGGAGGCACTGATGCCAGGTGGGGACACAGAGAAGCCAAGTCTTGGTGCCCTGGGGCACAGCAGGGTCTGTGCCACCAAGGGCTGTGAGGAGACACCTTGTTTTGAGGCCCTGGGGCCTCCTGGCACAGCCCCAGCCAGGCTGGGCACTGTCAGCCCCTGGTCCTGCCCTCAGCATCCCCCCTGGCGCACATCCCAGTGGCTTCAAGGATCTGCTGGAAGGAGTCCCTGGGGAGCCTTGGTCAGGAATGGCCCTGGGGGCTCCTTCATGCTCCCAGGGACTGCAGGTTTTTGAAAGGACTTTGGCTTTTGCTTTTGCCTTGGAGTCTCTGAGAGCTTTGTGCAATCATGGCCTCCAATTATCTGCTGTAATTAGTCCCTGGAGAGGCTTTGTCAGGAACAACACTCAGTGGAGCTCATTAATGCTTCAAGGTACTTCAGTTCTTTAAGGTACTTGGTGTTACCCTTTTGCTACAGACTCTGAGAGAGGTTTGTGCAATCATGGCCCCAATTATCTGCTTCAAAAGCACATTTCTCTTGCTGAGCAGCTCTTCTCCCAGCCCAGCAGGGCTGGGGCACTGCCTGCAGCCAGTGCGGGCACAGCACAGAGGCACAGAGAGCTTCAATCAGTCAGGGCTGGGAAGGGGCTGAGAAATGCCTGGGGCAGAATCACTGCCAGCCCTTGGCACAGGAACCTCTGGCTGCAGGACAATGCAGCTGCAGCTCCTGGAGAGATCTCCTAAAGCTGGAACATGCCAATGCCCACAGACCCTGTGAGTGCATTCTCTGCTCATCTCCTGTGCAGAGCAGCCAGGGGTGCCCAGGGCTGTCCTGCAGAGCAGGGTCCTGCAGCCCAGGGCGCTGTGCTGGGCCAGGGACTCTGCTGCCTGCCAGGGACAGCTCTCAGCCGGCCCTGGAGCTGCTCCCAGCGTTGGCCAGGAGCTGTGGGGGGAAGGAGCCACCCTGAGCAGGGCAGGTGCTGCTACTGAGAGGGGCTGGCTGGGGCAGGGCTGCTCCCAGCTCAGACCAGCCTGGGCACAGCTCCGGAGGGCACTTCCCAAAGAAGGGAAGCCTGGGATTGCTGTAAAGGTCAGGAGCTTTGCTGGAAGTGTTTTCAATTTCCTGCTTGGAGGAGGATGGGAAATTTTGGGTGGTGACAAAAATTTTTTTGCTTTTTATATATTTGTAATATATTTTTAGTTCTGTAAATTACTGTTATATAGTTATAAAACTGTAATCCATACTTTTCTCTATTAATGTCTTAATTCATTCTACTAAAATATTATTATGTACTTATAAACCTGTAATCCTTAATTGATTCTAATATATTTCCTACCTATCTCTTAGATTTTAGAACAATAAGCTGACTGTCTAAATACATTCCTGAAATACTGCATACTATTATTATTAAGAGGACCCACAAGAAGAACATTTTAGTTTTTGAATGTGAGCAGTCATAACAAAAAGTGGGGCAAAGAAGCCTTTGGACCTACTTCAATGGGTAGAGCCCAGGATGAGTAAGTTGGGAAACTGAATCTCCTATTGGATGTTCCTGTTAAATATTCTAATTAATGAACCTTGTTACCTTATTGAAATTGGGGGCTGGGTGTGCCCCATCCCCACTGGGACGCCTGGAAGCTTCCAATAAAGGTCTGGTTTTTATTTACTGTTCTAACACTGTTGCAAGGCTTTTTTTTTTTCCTCTTTTGATTATAGACAACAGAGGGATGAGAGAAGCAGAACAGGAATTGTAATCCCAGAATCACAGAACATTCTGAGTTGAAAGGGACACATGAGATGATCAAAGGAATGTTTGAACATTTACAGAGACTCCAGAACTGTGGAACAGAACTGTCCTTCTCGTCCAGATGCCAATAGAAAATAGTGGGGTTTGGCCTCCCAAATTCTGTCTGTCTAAGGATTCCTTCCTTGGACCTGACAACAGGCCTGGCTGGCCCTGGCCTGCTTGGGGCTGCCTCTAATCAACCTTTGAAACACTGGGACTGCACCCTTTCCTTCCTGTGGAGAACTGTCATTCCACTCCAGGAGCCACGGCTGAAATGGAATTCCACCCCCAAAACTCCCCAAAGCCAGGGTCCTCATAAGACAGGAAAGCTGGACAGGACGAACATTGGTCGAACCAATATGGTTAAAGCGGGTTCTCCCTTTATTAGTGAAAAGATGGTGGTTTATATACACTTCCATACAGTTTACAGTTTACAAAGGCACTCTCATTGGCAAGCTAACATTGTTTACCTTTGCCTTAAGGTGGTCAGGCTTTTCACACTGCAACTCTACCCTAATTCACACTCAGATAGCTCATTACGTTGTAGTTACCTTAACATAATTTCTAAACTGCGCCACAACTAAATTCCTACTGCATCAAAGGCTCCTAGGCCCCACCAAGGCCACTTATCAGGGGCCTAGTCTGAGGGGTAGCTCACTTCTTAATCCAGACATAAATCATGCCCTCTTTCTCTCAGAAATTCTGCAACAGCTCCCCATATATCCAAAGGCTGCTTTCAGACAAAAGCTGCAAGGACAGACAGGTCTGGCCTGCCTTGGCCTCTGGTGACTGCTTCTCATGTGCTTTCAAAACCCTGGGGCCCTGTGGTTTCCTTCCTGTAGAAAAGAACTGTCCCTCTTGTCCAGGTGCTCTTGGCTTCATGCACTTGACCACTCTAGAAGGACACAGGAGCTCTGTGCTCAGTGGGGTGGAGGCTGAGGACAGCTGAGGAGAGCCCTGGGAGGGACTGAAGGGTGGTTCCAGAGGTGGTGGATCCTTTGACATGGCAGAGAACAGCCAGAGAAAGAAAAGACTCATGTAAAGGGGGATGACAACAGCCTGCAGGGACAGAGGCGCAGGGCAGGGACACCGTGGGACAGCCTGGGCTGCAGAGGGCTCAGGGATGTGCAGCAGCTGCAAGGCCCTGACAGAGCCAACCTGTGCAGCCCTTTGGCCATGGCTGCTGGCCCTGGGCCTGAGCCACGAGGGGACAAGTGACCCTTGCAGCCCTGGGGCCTCAGTGCCTCCTTGTCCCTGCTCAGCAGCCTGGCAGGGGCCGCCCCATGGTCCTGCCCTTGGCATGGCACATCCCCACATGCCAGTGCCCATCCCGGGAAGAGCCCTGAGCAATGAGGGAGGGACAGGATCTGCCTTGCCAGGGGCTGGGGCTCAGGCCTGGGCCCTTTGCACTCCTGAAACACATCCAGGTTTGCTCAGCACCAGAGACACCTTTCCCTTGATTGTCCCCAGCTGTCATCACTGCCCCCAGTGTTCTTCTCTGACTGGAACCTGGGGACACTGTCTCAGTTGTTTCCATGACACAGATATTTTCAAAGTACAAGAAACTTCAGTGTTTCAATGTAACTGAGTTCTTGAGGGTTTTGTGACATCACTGAGTGTCTTGGTTCGACAAGACAGGAGTCTGTGAAGGAGGGCTAAAGCCTCCTGTGCAATGGAGAAGGTAAACCCCCTCCCTCCAAATTTCTAGGAGTTTTAAATTAAAAGGCTCTCAGGCAAAAATATGGGAATAGGAGTAACAATTCTTTACTAGGAGAAAAACTAGACAACAATTTAAAAAGGCAAATGCAATCGATACAAACAAAACCAGTGAAAAAAGTCCACAACCTGAGGATTCGGGGTGCCAGTGGCAGTCCTGCTGGGACGATTGCTCCCCTTGCAGTGGCTGATGAACTGCAGCTGCAGTGGTGATCTTTAGAAGGGTATAGTTTTCCTCTGAAGATCTGGTGGCAGTGGGGCCGGTCTTCCTCTGTGCCGGGGTTGCCTCCGAGCTCCGCTGCCGCCACCTCACCATGCTCCGGCTGCTTCGCTGCGAGATCCCGTGAAGAGAGAGAGGGAGCTGCTTCTCTGGGAATCCCGCAAAGAGAGAGCGCGAGCTGCTTCTTTGGGAGTCCCGCAGAGAGAGCTGCCTCGTCTCCCCAAAAAGCTACCCCTTTGTTGGAGGGTGCCGCGGGAGACAAGACTCATGATATCATGATCATCAAGTCTCAGTTTATTGTGACCGATTACACAGTTTATATATGTTTGTTAATTAGCTCATACATATTTGTCCTGGGTTGTAAGATAAGCTTGTATTCCATTTGCCATCTGTTGAAGAAAAAACCGGTTGGACAGGTTTTTGTTATCTCTCTCAGAGACAATGGTTTTGCCCTGTAGAGGCAATGGTTTGTTTATACACCATTGACTGATTCAATGAAGGGCTGGTAAATGTAACACCGTGAGGGGTCCCACCCAGAGGGGGGAAGCCAGGCACTCTATTGTTGTTTAAAGGGGTAGCTTTTTAGGGAGAGGAGGCAGCTCTCTGGGCGGGACTCCGAGAGAAGCAGCTCTCTCTCTCTTCGCGAGATTCCCAGAGAAGCAGCTCTCTCTCGCTCTCTCTTCGGCGGCACTCGCAGCGAAGCAGCCGGCGCGCGCTGAGCCGACGGCGGCGGAGCTCGGAGGCAACCCCGGCGCAGAGGAAGACCGGCCCCACTGCCACCAGATCTTCAGAAGAAAACTGTACCCTTCTAAAGATCACCACTGCAGCTGCAACTCATCAACTATTGCAAGGGAAGCAATTGTCCCAGCAGAACTGATACTGGTATCCCTCAGGTTCTGGACTTTTTCTTTCACTGGTTTTGTTTGTACCGATTGCATGTGCCTTTTTTTTAAATTGTTGTCTAGTTTTCTCCTAGTAAAGAATTGTTACTCCCACTCCCATATCTTTGCCTGAGAGCCTTTTAATTTAAAGATCCTGGTAATTCAGAGGGAGGGGGGTTTGCCGTTCTCCATTGCACAGGAGGCTTTGCCCTCTTTTACAGACTCCTGTCTTATCGAACCAAGACAATATTGCAAAAGCCAAGCTCATGATTGGTTGCTATGAGACTTGTACTATTATCTTAAAAGTATATATGTGAATGATACTTGCCTGTCCAGCTGGCCTTGCAGTTAGAACAGCTTAGTACTTCTTTGTTCTTCTCTATCTATTTCTACATACCAAGCTTTCAATATCCTGCTTTCTGCACACCATCTACTCTTCAGGGTCATGCGAACTTTGCAGCAGTCACGTAGCCCTCCCTATTTGGATTAATTTTACAGTATCATGTCCTCTGTCAAGCTCTCTTCACCCTTTTATACAATAATAGAGTGCTTGGCTTCCCCCTCTGGGTGGGACCCCTCACAATGGGATGGTGTTGCATTTACCAGCCCTGCATTGAATCAGTCAATGGCCCATTAGCAAACCATTACCTCTTAGGAGCAAAACCGGTTCTTGGAAAAGATAACAAACTTGCCCAACTTTCAACAGATGGCAAATAGAATACAAGCTTATCTTACAACCCAGGACACTGAGGCAATTGTGACATGAGAGAGCTGGCTGTGATGTCACAGCATATGGTGTGATTCAATAGACCAGGCTCTGCCATCATCGAGGGTGGCTCTGTGGCATGGGAGACAGGGTTGTGACATCACCAGGTGGCTGTGTAACATCATAGAGCAGGCTGTGACATCACAGAACAGACTGTGACATTCCAGGGTGACAGTGACATCATGGAGTCTTCTGTGACATCACAGCACTCCTGTATGGCATCAAAGGGTGGCATCATAGAGTTGGCTCTATGACATCACAGGGGCTGTGTGACATCACAGGAAGCAGTGTGATATCACAGGGGATGTGTGAAATCACAGAGATGTATGTGTGACATCACAGAGGGGTGTGTGAAATCACAGAGAGAGTATGACATCACAGAAATGACTGTGCAACATCACAGAGAGCTGTGTGACATCACAGGGTCATTATGATATCACAGAGATGCCTGGATGACATCACAGGAGGTTGTGTGATATCATATAAATGCCTGTGGGACATCACAGGGGCTGTGAGACATCTCAGAGGCTGTGTGACATCACAGGAGGCAGTGTGACATCAGAGAGATATCGGTGCGACATCACAGAGATTTGTGTGATATCACAGAGATGTCTGTGTGATGTCACAGAGATGTTCATGCGACATTGCAGGGATCTGTGTGACATCGCAGGAAGTTGTGTGACATCACAGAAATGCTCATGTGACATCACAGGAAGGCTGTGTAATATCACCCTGCTGTTTTAAATGCTTTAAACTTCTTTTAAGTTTTCGTTGCCTCTGAAGATTTACGTATTTCTTCTAGAGTTGTCATGCACTGTTCATGTAAATAATAATTGTTGTGCATTTTTTTTATAAGAAGAGAGAATAAGTTAGAGAAGTAGCAATTTCGTCCTCCAATCCAGTGCCACTTTGTAAATTTCATATATTATATAAATAAAAAAAAAGTTACGTCCTTTTACTCTTTTAATGTTAATATGAGTGCGCGAGTTATTTTGTGTCCTAGTGCAACAGTTTGACATCACAGGGGCTGTGTGACATCACAGAGAGCTGTGTGACATCACAGGGGATGTGTGATGTCACAGGGGCTGTGTGACATCACTGGGGCTGTGTGACATCACAGGGGCTGTGTGACATCACAGGGGATGTGTGACATCACAGGGGCTGTGTGACATCACAGGGGCTGTGTGACATCACAGGGGATGTGTGAGGTCACTGGGGAGGTCACTCTGCCCCATTCCCCCCCCCAGTTCCCCCAGAGAAGTCCAACGCTGCTCGTGCACAGCGGGGTCCCCTGTCCCCCCGGGTCCCCCCTCCCCCGGCGCCGCAGCCTCCCCCAGAGGATGTTCCACGAGATCGACCCCAGAGCCCGACACGGGGACGGGGGCCGGGGCTGTGGGGGTGGGACAGGGGGACAGGGACCCCCCGGCATTGTCCCCGTGTCCCTCAGGGCCAGAGCCTGGGCCAGGGCTCCTTCGCCCTGTGACCAACGAGGGCTTGAGAGCGCTGAAAAAATCCCCAGCAAAAACCAGATTTAATATTAAGTGACAGCAGCACAAAGTTCCTTGGCAAGAGTCACTCTGCTCCTGACAGGACACTTCAGGAACACCAAGGAAGCAAAGCAACAACAAAACCAAACCAAATCCAGGCAATCAAACCAGAAATGTACTGAGAACTGTCTCTGTATGTGTCTGTGTGTGACAAAAGGGCAGTGAAGGCAAGGATAAAAGGAATATGGCCTAAAAGCTTAACAGAGTTCAAACTTAACAGGACTTAACTTACACCTTAACTTTAAATGATAGTTTCACAGTCACAATTTAGCAAAAGAGAAGAGCTTAACAGTATTTAACCTAACTTATAACCTACAACCTAGCAATCTAACAGAGGAATAACATTTAAAAATATTTAACTCAGCTTATAACTTATATAAAACATAACAACTTAGCAAAATAACAACTCTTAGAAGCATTTCACTTAACTTAGACCTCTTGACTTGACCTTACTTACGGGCCTGACTGGCTCAGCTATCCAAGGCACTCAGACCCCTCAGGGAGCAGCATTTCTGCCACATTTCCCCAGTACAGGCACTCCTGTGTGCACACAGACACAGAGAGTCAGTGCAAGGCACCTGTGAGAAATTCCCCTGAGGGCAGGGCAATGCTCCCTGAGGATGCTTTGGCATCTCCCCAGCGGGGAAGGGTTGAGCCTGGAGGAGTGGGGGGATCGGCCCAGGCTCCCTCGTTGTTGGGGATCCCCGAATTCAGCAAACGGGAGAGTTCCCGGCTCGGAGAGGCCCCACTCAGAGGGAGTCGCTGGCCCAGGAGAGCTCCAAGGCTCCTTTTGGAGCGCTGTTTGTAGGGCCCCAAGAGAGGGGCTGCAGTCCCAGCCATGTTTCATCCTGGCCGCACTTGGCATCAGCAGCTTTCTTTGGCAGGGTGAGAACAGGGATGTTGTGCCACCGAGGGAACACAAACAGTTCCCAGGGCTGCTCCTAAAGCAGCCAGGAGCGGGCTGGGCAGCAGCAGTGCCTGGAGCAGAGCGTGTTTGTGCTGAGCTCCAGAGGAGCTGAGCCCAGGGGCTGCTGGCCAAGGCCAAGGCCAGCGAGCATTTCTCATCTGGCAGGGCGGCCTGAGAAGGGGAGGGGGGAATGCACCAGCACAGGAACCATGGAACCAAGGGATCATTGTGACACTGTGGGGCACCATGGAACCAAGGGACCATTGTGACACTGTGGGGCACCATGGAACCAAGGGACCATTGTGACACTGTGGGGCCTGTGAGACCAAGGGACCATTGTGACACTGTCGGGAACCATGGAACCAAGGGACCATTGTGACACTGTGGGGCTTCATGGAACTGAGAGGTCGTTGTGACATCGTGGAACCCCATTTAACCAAGGGTTCACTGTAACATTGCAGGGCTACATGGAACCACAGCTTCAGTATGACACTGAGAGTCCTCCCATCATCAGTGATCTGTTGTGACGTTGTGGAGCCAGAGGAGAGCATTGTGACACAGCAAATCCCCAGCGTCCAACGGTGCATTGTGACACTACAGGGCTCACAGAACAGAGGAATAACCTGACATTATGTGGCCTGGAGAGCCACAGAGACCACTGGGACACTGGAGGGGCTCATGGAATCATTGGGACCATTAGGACACTGCAGGGCCTTCTGGAACCTGGGGTCTATTGTGACACTGCTGGACCCCAGGGAATCATTCTTCCTTATAAGAAGAGAGAATTGCTGGACTGTTAGTTTAACCAGAGAAGTTAGAGAAGTAGCAATTACATCCTCCAATCCATTGCCACTTTTAAAATTTCATGTATTACATAAATCAAAATTAAAAGCCACTTCCTTTTACTCTTTTAATCTTAATATGAATATGTGAGTTACTTTGTGTCCTAGTGCAACAGTTTGACATCACAGGGGTTGTGTGACATCACAGAGAGCTGTGTGATATCACAGGGGATGTGTGAAATCACAGGTGCTGTCTGACATCAGAGGGGCTGTGTGACATCACAGAAATGTCTGTGTGACATCACAGGGGCTGTGTGACATCACAGAGCTGTCTGTGACATCACAAAAGGCTGTGTGATATGACAGGTGTTTTTGAAAACACAGGAAGGCTGTGTAATATCACCCTGCTCTTTTATATGCTTTAAATTTATTTTAAAAAATTTCTCCGCCTCCTAATGTTTACATTTTTCTTCTAGACTTCTCATGCACTGTTCATGTAAATAATAATTTTTGTACATTCTCCTTTATAGGAAGAGTGAATTGATGGACTGTTAGTTTCACCAGTGAAGTTAGAGAAGTAGCAATTACATCCTCTAAACCATTGCTGCTTTTAAAATTTTGATGTTGGGGAAGATGAATAAATATGATTGCCTGGCAAAAGATTTACAATAGTACAGCCAGGATGAAAATAATCCCCCCTACGGGTTGAACAATGCCCTTGCCTACAGATAGGTCCAAAAGTCAAATAGACTGTTCTATCTCACCCCCCAAAATGTATGGCTCATCCCATGCCTGTAACCCTCCCCTGAAGCATCAGGTCTCTGTGACCCCATTGGCCTAAGTCTTGTTCCAGCCCACCTTGAAGCCCCCTGATAAGGGGCCCCTGAGGAGCCAGACGCCCTCTTGGAATTTCCCATCTCTTGGAATTTCCCCTCTCTTGGGACTCCCCTTCTCTTGGAACTCCTCTTCTCTTGGAACTCCTCCCATCTTGGAACTTCCACCCTCTCCTGGAGCATCCTCTTGTCTCTCTCTACCCCTTGTCTCTCCCCTCTCCCTCCCCCTCAGGCCCTGCCACGTGCTGCGTCTGGCAGCTCCATGCAGGACCTTTCACCATCCCTAATAAACCTGATATTCTCAGAGCAGCCTTCAGAGATCTCTTGTCTCCGTCCATCCAAACCGTCCTGGAGCTCAGCGTCCCCGCACCTCTCTGCCACACAACCTGGCAGTCAGCCTGGGGCAGTTCCCCTCTGCCTGAGCGTGCCAGGCAGCAGACGGGGCTGGGACAAGTCCCTCTCAGCTGTCCCTGTTTGTGTGCCAGAAGCCTCTCAGGGTGGGGTGGGGGCACAAACCCGGGCCCCTCAGAGGCTCACAGTGAGGCCCCACAGCCCCTCCTGCCCACAGCCAAATCTCTCCAGACTGCTCTGCCAGGACTGGCAGCCTTGGGTTCCTCCACCACCATTTCATGGCTCTGTACCCTGCATTGCTCTACTTCAATTCTTTTGCCATTAGGTAAAACTGAACACACCACCAAGTTCCAAAACAGGGCAACAGAAACTGTCAGAAAACAGAGCACCTGTCCTCTCAGGAAATGCACAGAGAGGTGGAGTTATTCAGTTTTCTGAAGAACGGGCCCCAGGGAGACTTTCTTGCCGCTTTCCAAGACTTCAGAATGGCTTTGAAGAAAGTGGGGGACACCGTTTTTAACAGGGCCAGTTACAATAGAATGTGGGCGAATAGTTTTATACAAAATGGGGATCTAATCAGAGTAGGTCTAAGGAAGACCTTGTTTAGTTGGAGCATGGTGCCACCCTGGCACAGGTTGTCTCAAGAGCTTGTAGGTGCCCCATCCCTGGAACCATTCCAGGTCAGTGGGACAGGGCTCTGAGCAACCTGATCTCTTTAAAGATGTCCCTGCTCATTGCAGGACACTTGTACCACAGGACTTTACAGAGCCCTGCCAGCCAGCCCAGCCCGCACTCCTCAGCATTTTCATTTGAAGAGCACCAAGAGTGGAGGAGGTGAGGAGGAAGGGGGCTCATCTGATGCCTCGGGCCTCAGTGGAGGAGGAGCCCATCCCTCGGACACTCTTTCACCTGCAGCCCCTTGGCATTTTACCTGCAGCAGCTCCTTGGCAGACCAGCGCCGCTCCTCATCTCTCTGCAGGCAGCAGCTCAGGAAGTCACGCAGCCAAGCCGAGAGGAGCTTGGGCTGCTGCAGCTGTGACGTCCCTGCTGTGGCTATCAGGAGTTTAGTCTGGAGAAAAAGGGAACACGAGGCTCCACCTGCTTCTTTCCCATCTGTAACTGCCCTCCCAGAGCCCATTGTTTAACCTCCATTCTGCAGTGGCCGTTTCTGCCCTGGCAGAGACCCAGGGATGACTTTACCAACAAAAAACCCAAACTCTGATGCAACCACAGCTTTGCCAACATCCTGCCAATCTTGCCTTGGCAGCCGATTTCATTGACTGACCTAGTTAGTGGGAGCTACATCAGCAAAAGCACATTTCCTTCTCTGAGGATTCACACCAGCTTGACAGCCTTTTTGGAAGGGGGACTTTGCTATACTAACTAATTCCAAGGATTAGTACATGAAAGGCATCTCTGCAGGGCTTGTTGATCCCTTAAGCACAGTTGCCATAGAACAAGACTCATCAAGTTTTTTGTCCTGTTCTTGAAAACAATGGTAATTGGAAGAAAAGAAATGAAATCCATCAGTTAATCCCCAGGTAAAGAAACAAACATTTACAATCTCATATTCAACACAGACACATTAAGTTGCATGCACAAATATATTGGGATGAAAATGCCTGTTTGGGCACAAAGGAGCCACCTGCAGCTCTGTCTCCCAGCAGACTTAAAATTTCAGCTTCTCTTATGCAACAAAAGAAAAACTTTTCCTGCTCAGAAAAAGGAGAAATGCCATCCCTATGGACACCCTCTGCTCATTTGCCTACTCAAGTCAATGAGTGGTAGGCCCATCCCAGAAAATGCCAGGAAACAAACAGGAGGTTTTGGCAGGCTCTCCCCCTCACAAGGCTCCGGCTTGGTGACGTGGAGAACGTGGCTTGGGCTATGAGAGAAACACGGTCACTGAGTGTTTCAGCAACACTGCACAAGAAGCAGAAGAGACTCTGTGGCCTTGAAGCCTCATGCCCAGGTTTCAGGCATGTTTCCCAGTAGCAGAAACTGCAAAGGGGGTTAAGTTCCTCTCTAGAAACCACTGTTTTAGAAACTTTGCTGGGTTTGGGTTTCTTTCCTTCATTTCTGGAAGGATAACACCAGTTCTAAGATGCTTGTTTCCTGTTATTGGGGTCATCTACACAGACAAAAGAACTGGAACCGCTTATAACCCAAAGGAAAGTGTTGCCTGAGAATGGGGTTTGTTTGCATATGGTGAGGCTTGAGTTCCACACTGATGCAGCCAAAACTGCACCAGATGCTGATGTGTTGCAGGGACTTTTTTAGGTGGAAGTAGTTCCAGCAGATGGCAATGGGATCTTGTCCAATGTCACGCAGAACACGGGGCAGGTGAGAAAGACAAGCGGGATCTGTATTTGCTCCTTACTGTGGCAGGACTTTGGTTCCAGTAAGGAAATTTTTGTTCTACCATTTCAATTCCCACAATTCCAAAAGACCATATGTCCACTTTGGGGCCACATGGTTTACGCATCACCACTTCAGGCGCCATCCACCAAGGAGTCCCAGCTACCGAGGGCAGTCTCTTCTCCTCAGGGCCGAGCTCAACAGAGATGCCAAAATCAGCTGAGGGGAAAGCAAAATACTGGTTTTATTTTAATTCTGTGCAATTAGGAAATCGAGCAAAAGAATTCCCCAGTAGAACTTTGAGAACATGCTGTTGGAATGTCCTGGACAACTGTCCCTGCGCTGTTTCCTCAGGACTTTAGCCAAGGAAATATGGTATTGGCGACTTAAAAAATCCCCACATTTTTTACACTGCCTTCAGCAGTGGCTTTTGCTCTTTGGAAGCTTTAGACTTGTAACTCCCTCCCTCTGGAAGGGACACACACAGAGCAATGCCACTCGTGGCTACTTGTTCCTTGTCATACGTCTGTGCACGTTGCAACCGTGTCATCAGCTCAGAGCGGGGGTCCCTGCACTGCCACCAGCACCATTTTTGGGGAGCTGGCAGTCACTCAAAGCAGCCCCTCACCCCACATCCCCACATCCCTGAACGCTGCACCTGACCAAGGATATACTGACCCCGCTTGACAGAGCCCTCGGTTCCGAAAAGGATGTTGCTGCTCTGCACATCTCGGTGGATCCCGTGGTTTGAGTGAAGAAAACCCAGTCCTTGCAGGCACTGAGAGAGAAAACACAAACAGGAGGGCAAAAATTAGCGGTGTGATTTCATCGCACAAGAAAAGAAACAAAGAATCTAAAAGATGCTCTCTGCAGGGGAATGGCGAGCAATGGCAGAATGCAGGGCCATTGAGAGGAAGAGTTGCTGCTCCAACACTTGGAGAGCAGGACCTTTCTAAGGAAAGGCATGTCAGCTTTTGAAAGAGCAACAGCACCTGCTGCTGTTGTACACTGTCCCTGCAAAGCAGCCAGGATGACTGCTGCTGCTGCAGGGGATGTGCTCAGAAGCAAAGAGCATTTTGGCTGCACTGCTGTCCTTTTTAGCTGAGGACTGAGAGAAATGAGTCTCTCCTTTTTTCTTTGCTGTTCATTTTAAATCCTGCTACCAGCAGCTTTGCTTTTACAAGCAAGGAATGAAGTGAAGAGAGGCAAAAGTTAAAGGAGGCAAGATGGAGAACAGCAAATACAAGAGGCAGAGTGAGAATACAACAGCCGGAAATAAGAGTACAAGAACAGAGTACAGTGAGTGCAAGGGCACTGGCAGGCATTTCTCTGGAGATGCTTTTACTTGCCCATAGCATACTAACAATGCAGAAGCAAAGCTTTATACATGAAACCTCTCCTCTTCTGAGCCCCTGTTTCCCAAACCCTTGGAAGCACAGGTGGGATTGCTGACCTCCTGACTGATGGATGCTATGTCACCTTCACACAGGCAGGTCTTGCTGATGACATTGCTCAGAGTGCCTCCGTCCATGTACTCCATGACCAGCCAGAGTTCCTCACCCAGAAGGTAGCTGAAAGAAGGAAACAAGGGCATGTGGATGAACATACATGGCTACATTGCTGTTTGGAAAAGACAGGGCTTGATTCTTGTTTTCACGTCCCTTGGAGACAAAGGCAGAATCAAAGCAATAGACATTCCCTCTTGGCGTGCGTTGTTTGCAATCTGTGCAGTCTCAAGGAGAAAAGAACAGCTGTGAAAAAGGAGATGTCCTAGATGGCCAGTAAGCGAAAAGCGTGGTTTAGGAACAGCCCAGATAAAAAGCCTGTCACGCATGGTGTTTCTGGAAATAAGCACCTAGTGTTCCTGGCATGCATAGCAATGGAAAAGAGGGGCAACAATCCAAGGGAAATCCACTTTAGGATGGTTCATCGGCATTTAAGAAACTTTTAAAAATTAATCCCAAAAATATGTGGAGGCAGTGAACTTAGAGGGTATTAATTTAGTAAGACAGAGCTGACCCAGGTTTTGAATAATTTCTGAATAATTTTCAAACTATGCGTGCCAGGGAAGACTCATGCAGACAAGATGCACTCTCTTCTCATCCATTGGAGATGATAGAGAAATATTAATACATAATAATTAACAGCTCTACTTTCTAAAGGTGACCAAAGTGGGTTTTTAACCTCTCATGTTTGCTGTATGTAAACACAAATTCATGGGATAAAACCATGACCACTCACCTGTCTAAATAATTCACAACACAGGGGCTCCTATGCCTCTTCATGATACTGATTTCATGAACGATTACTTGCTTCCTCTTCAATCCTTTAAGTCTTATTTTCTTTATGGCCACCTAAAATGACACTGAAAATCAGTAACTTGAGAAGTTGGTGGCACAAGACCACAAGGCACATGGAGCGAGTGATTTTGCAATGACGCAGCTGAGCTGTGCCAAACTGCCTCGGGATTAGGCACTGCAGTAACTGGAACTGACATTGCAACAGCCCATGGCTCCGCTCCCTTGGGGCCAGTTACAAGACACGGGGCCACTGGGGTTTTGCCTTGTCCACTTGCTAACAGTGGTGTCTCAGCTATCACTCACAAACCTCTGAGCACACTCCCTGCTGCTTTGTATGGGATTCAGAAGAAGTAATCCATGCCTTAATCCTCTGTGGATACATCTTGGGCTATGGCTTTTAGGGACGCCTTGCAGATCTCTCCCAATGTGCAGTTCCCAAGTGCAGCACTGCAGGTGGCTAAGGAACTACCAGTAACTTTCAGATGCATTTGCTGGCAGGCAGAGATGCAAATTCAGGACTCTGAAGCTGTAGCCCCAAAGAGCAGTGAGATTCTCTAAGGAACCACCTTTGTTTTAGCCATTGAGAGCGAGTGAGCACATCCTTCTCCAAAATGAACTGCTGCCCTCTGGGCCTTCTTTCTGGCAGCTCAGAAGGACAAAGACTGTCCCAAATGTATTTTGCAGGCTGGCACCAGTCTGTGCTTCTTGTGCCTTTTCAGCACAGCTCTACCCAAAGCTCTGGCCACAGCTGCTCACACCAGAGGGGAAAGCCCCTCGAGTGCAGCAGAGTCTGTGGGGGCTGTTGACATTTACCTCTCCTCCTGTGGCTTTGTTGAGTGCTCTAACCACATGTCCAAAAGTCCTAGAAACAAAAGAGAAGCAGAGAAAGGAGAAGCTGTTTATTTCTTAGAGTGAAAGCCAGCCCACACAGGAGATCTCTGCTGTAAATGCCTAAAACTTGCAGGATGCAGGAGGGCTCTGTCAGAAGGCAGATGATGCATTTTCCTCTCAAATGCATGGGCAGTGCCTGGGCCAGTTGCTGAAGCATTGGGGTTTACTGCCTCAGCTCCTAAATGGAATTTATTCTTTCATCTTGGGTTTCAGTTTCTAAACTGTGTGATTCCTATCCTGACCATGGAGTATTTCCTTCCACAAACCATGGGAAAGAAATGTTCCTGAGAACTGTTATTTCACAGCTTTGATGGGGGTAGCTTGCTCTTTCAGGCAAGCAAGATTCTTCTTTTTTCATTAGTATGGCAGTGTGATTTTGAGACATACAAAAATGCTAAAGAAGTTAACACAGAGCTGTCCCACACTTGAGAGACAAGGAGATCTTCCAGGTCCTGTTCCTTGATGCAGGCAAGACCTCGGCAGCATGGAGATGTCTCTGACAATGCTTTCTGAGCGCACTCTCAAATTCTGAGCAGTACTGAATACATTGGACAATCTATCTCCAGTATCTGAACACGTTTGCAGCTGGCCTGACTTCACGCTGGACAGATATTCCAGTGAAACACCTGATACACCAGCAAAACACCTGGCCCATGGTTTTGTAGAAGTAACTGTGGCTGGACTCACCCCTTGCCAATATATCCAGTTCAGTGTATTTCATCTTGGGATTTTCCACATTCACCATTTTCCCTGAGGGAAACAAAATGCAAGATGCTCACTTTAAAGCAGAGATCCCAGCTTCCAGGAGATAGAAAAGGCAGCCCCAGTGTCTGGGGGTGGTCAGCTGGTTAACAACAACAGCAACAACAACAGCAACAAGACAGGCAGCCCTGCAGTGCAGATGGCTGGCACAGAGACTGATTTTGTACAGTCCTTGGAAGAGTTCTCTTGACAGGAAACAAAGCACAGGGGTATGCACTCCCAGGAGAGGAGCACATCTTCTCCACCTTTCAGCCAAAACAATGCTTTTCCATGTGTAAACCAGAGCAGCTCATGCTTTAACCAATTCCAACGGGGCCTTCAGCATCAGCACCCTCACCCTTTATGAGCAGGCTGAGCTCACAGACACCCCTCTTGGGGCCAAGGAAGGCTCCAGCCCCTGCAGTCCCACCAACCCTCAGGGACAGGGCAGCTACCACAGCCAGGCTGGCAAAGCTCAAGCATGAGCACTGACAAGCAATGGGAAGAAGCCACAGGCAGCCTGAGCCCCGTACAAACTGTTGCCCCCATTCAGGACACAACAGGATGGGCTTTGAGATCAGACTCACCGAGGTGCAGATCAATGCCCTTTTTGTCCCAACAGGGGATGGCAGACACAGAATCCACTGGGCTCTGCTCTCAGCCCCACCAGGTCTTATCTGAGAGCTCAGCACTGGCAGCTGCTATAGGCAAGAAGCAGATCCATTGGGCTGTGCTGCAGAATCCCAGAGGACTTGATGTGTTTTCCTTGAGACGGATGTGAGCAGGGCTTGGGCCAATGGGTAGGATTCTAACAGTCATGGGAAAGAGTGGAAATCAGGTATGAAAAAGTGCCATGGATCTGAGGAATATACCATGGCTGGGCTGGAGGCTGTCTCCTGAGAAATGCCTGCAGTACAGTTTTTTCTGTTCATGCCACTTCGATGTGTCTCTTGGACACATCTTTAGAAGTATAAAACTAGGATATGAAATACTGATTGTTATAAAAGTAGCTGTTTTTCCTTTGGGGACACATGGAAAACACCTCCTGCTCTCTGTTCGTCCTTGAAACCAAAGCTCTTTCAAAGTAGTTCTTATTGACAAAAATATGGCATTCTCATTAAAAAATAAACTGTAGATGTAGTAGTAGTAGCAACATAAAAATGTCATAAAAATGACATCAGTAAGACATGTGGGGCAGAAGAGCTCCTTCAGGATGGAGAAAAAGCAATTCCACCAAAAAAAACACCCACAAACAAACAAAACCAAAAACCCCACAAAAAAGCACAAAACCAAAACCAACCCCACAAAACCAAAACAAAACCACACACATCCACACCTCCCCCTGCCCCGACCCCCAAAAAAATCCCCAACCAAAAAGACAAAACTCCAAAACCAGTAAATTTCTGTGAAGATTTTTTTAGCTCTGATGACTGGTTGGAAGTCAGGATTCTAATGGGAATTAAGGAAGCTAAAAAATCTCTTCAGTTTGGCCACTAGCATGCAGGACTTGCCTAGATGATTTGCTAGGTCACAGCCTTCTGCTGATGCAAGAAAAATCCCTGCTTCAGCCTTTAGCAGAGAGGAAATCTCAGGCAAAGCCAAGCCAGTCCAAGCTGCCTCCAGAGGCAGCAGGAACACCCAGAGCACTCTCGCTGCCTCGGAGCACAGCACTTCCTCTGGGGAGTCCTAAATGGCCCTGTGACACCAAACTCAGGAGGAGCATTGGGTACAGCTCTGCTGACAGCTGCACTCAATACGCCGACCCTCAGAAAAGAAATAACCAGACGTACACAGCACGTACCATCTGGCTCTGCTGCTGCCACAGCTGTCGGCTTGTGGTCGTCTTGCTCATTTTGCCCGTCTTTTGCCTCTTCTCCAGGAGCAGAGGGAGCTGGGGCAGAAACCGCTGTTCCTTCTGCCATCTGCGGCAAGAGAGAAGCATGAGGGACAGGCCGTTACCTCTCATTTATGACCTCGTTCCTCCTCGCATCCACAAACACCACTTCCAAGGAGAAATCAGCGACTTTGTTAGCGATGGGACTCTAAGTCTCTCCGACCATATTAAAATGGGCTAACTCAACAGAACTCTATTTGATGAACTCTATGAATTTGATAGTCCTCCCTGGCTGCCATCAGCAAGCAACGGTGCCTCTGCACAATGCGGCTTTTAGCTTTTGAAAGCTTTGAAATGGAAAAGCAGGAGATAGCCAGCACAGACTTTGTTACTGCTGTGGCAGAAAAAGAAAACTCAAACTGGATCAGAATCCCATGCAGTGCATGAAAAGGGCAGGAAAGGTTGTGCAGGAGACTCTTTACTTGCTGGAAAGAGAGAAAATGGGCGGGGCTTCTCCTCCTAGCAAACCAACAAACTACAAGTTGGAAGTGTCCCCTCCTCAGGTGGCTAAAGCACTTGGATGAAGTGACACATGTTTGGCAGGGAAACAGCCCTTGTGGTGAGCACTGTCATGTACGGATCTGTGGATCTGAAGGTCCCTCATGAGCCTCCCATTGTCCAGGCTAAAGCTCCCTCAGCACCTCCTCCTTGGCCTTGCACTCCACAGCCTTCCCCAGCTCCCGTTTCCTTCTCTGCACATGCTCCAACCCCTCAAGGACTTTCTGCTTCAGAGGGGCCCACAAGTGGACACAGCACTCCCAGCTATGGCCGCAGAGCTGCCCAGCCCAGGGGGATGGTCACTGCCCTGCTCCTGCAGCCCCACTGCTGCTGACACAGGCCAGGGCATCCTTGGCCTTCTTGTACACCTGGGCAGGTGCTGGCCCAACTTCAGCTGCTCTTGACCGGCACCCCTGGGTCCTTTAGGCCCACGCAGCTCCCGCACCACAAAGTTGCCCGCTTGACCTCAAATACAGCATCCCCAGTTCCGAGATGTCCTTCCTCTTCTCAGAAACAAAAGACAGCAGTCAAGGACTTGCAGCTTCCCCCCCACCATAGGCACTAATGCCATTCCCAAAGCTGCAGGTGGTTTGCAGCTGTCCCTGCAGGATGGCCCCAGGGCAGAGCCCAGCCGGGCTCCCACTGCAGCCCCTGAAGCTTGGGGCAGACAGTGGTCCCAGAGCTGAGGTTCACGGGGAGCTCCTGGAGCTGTGCCTCGCACTCTGTTGCCGTGTGTCACCGTGCAGGCTGGCTTGTACGGGGTGAATGTACCAGCCCTGGTTTGACTGACAGGGGCCTGGCCCATCACATCTCTCCCAAGGCTGCAGGCATTGCTCAGGTCAGAATCTGAAGGGGCACAGAGATCAGACTGTTATGAATAAATTCAGTTTTATATTGAAAATGTTAATTAAAATGCTCTTAATGGATCAAACCCCGTTAAAATCGACTTATGTGCACCCTTGTTTTGATTCCCCCTTGCCCCGCTTGCCCTTCACTTTGTGACCGCTGGGATTTTACCGCCGCTGCTCCCCAAAATGGCGGCCGCGCCGTCTCTGGTAATATGCAAATCGCGAACCGAGCGCGAAATCCCGAAAAGAGCCCCAAGGACAACGAGCCACACCAAATTCAGGGCCGTGGCCTGGATTGGACAATTGGCAAGAGGTCCCGGACATTGCCAGACCCACGGAGTAGCCGCTGACATGCCACCTGTCCAAGATTTTAAAAAAAAACATTTTCCAATTACTATCTGAGTAGGAGTTGCCTTGGGGCAGTTTTCCTTATCTGCTGTTAATGGCCCCATCAATGCCTGGCCACATGACTCAGAAATAACACTGTCCAGGAGGAGGAGGTAATTAAGGACACACCTTGTGACTCATAATAACCCATTGTGAGATGCTCTGCCCAAGAGGAAGAGCTAGGCATTCCCACCTGGATAAAAGTGGAGATTTCTAGACAGAGGAGAGCCTTTTCACAGGTTCTCTGAGAAAACACAGCAACTACATCTGCCATCCCAAGAGGACTGCAGCTACTCCAATTCGGACTGCTACCAGCACGCTGGCCAGGTTGTATTCTGACTTTGTCAGTAGCCTTTCCCTTTGTATTATTGCATGTATTTTTGTCCTTTTCCCCTTTTCCCAATAAATTGTATTTCTGACTTAGAGTCTCTCACTGGTTTTACTTTCAAACCGGAACATATTTTTGGTGCCCAATGTGGGGCAAGAAAGTACTGAGAGAAGTCAGAATTACAATCTTGTATTGTAGAGGGTACCTATTCACTATGATGATTAACATGCTTTTTTGGGTCTTATACCTAGCTCTCCATATTTTCCCGAATGTGGGGAATTATTTGGCAATTGTAATGCTCATGAGTAGACCAGGGTATGGTATAAAAATTGCTTTATTGGTCTACTATGTCTATTGCATTATGACCTCTGAGGCAATGAACATGATTTGGAATATGTACTCAATTCTGTTTGCTTGTCCTAATCTAGGCTGCTACGTTTGGGGCCTCGGCAATCTCACCCAGCCCCTGGGGGGAGGGGTAAAGATTGATGTTTTCAAACCTTTCAGTCTTGACACAGCAGCTTTTGAAAATGTTAAGTTCCCTCTGGATGCCAAGGACAGCATAATGTTGTTGTTAGTTCTTCTTTGTCTTCTCTGCACAATCTGCAACATGCTTAAAAACAAAACACTACATAGTGTGCTGCAGCGTCTTCTTGAGGAAGAGGAAACAAAAAGCAAAGCAGCAGTGTCCGTGCCTGTACAGAATACCACAACAGCATCCATGTCAACGCAGGCTGCCATAGAGAAAGAAGGAACCAAACGGAAAACAACAGTGTCCGTGTCTACGCAGACTGTCATGGAGGAAAAAACAAAAAGCAAAGCAAAAGTGTCTATATCTACACAGACCGGCACAGAGGAGGAAGGAACCGAAAGCACCATCAGCATCTCCACACAAACCATCACCAAACCAGAGCAACCTGAACCCATAGTGGTTGCCCCTGTTCAGAAGAAGAAATCGAGCAAATCAGTCCGCATAGTGACTGATGAGGACACTGCAGGACCCTCACACCCAGCGGAAGAGACAGAACCAGAGATCATCACTCGCTCTTTATCCCTGGGTGAGCTACGTGACCTGCGGAGAGAATTCACCCGCCAGACAAATGAGTCCATCCTGACCTGGCTTCTCTGCATCTGGGACACTGCAGCCAATGACACCATTCTGGATGCAAGTGAGGCCAGGCAACTGGGATCACTATCCCGGGATGTAGTCATTGACCAGGGGATTGGGAGAACCCAGGAAACTCTCAGCCTCTGGCGGTGACTGCTCGCAAGTGTGAGGGACAGATACCTTTATAAAGAAGACCTCCAGGTGCTCCAAGGAAAATGGAATACCATGGAACAAGGTGTCCGATGCCTGAGGGAATTGGCTGTGTTAGAGATAATTTTCGCAGAAGACGAGAGATTTCCTAAGAGTCCAGACTGTATCCAATGCACATCACAAATGTGGTTGAGATTTGCACAGCTTAGACCAGAGATGTACTCTCGTTACCTGGCAACACTGCAGTGGAGAGAAGGCGAGGACAGGGTGGGCGTCTTAGCCAATAAATTAAGAATTTACGAGGATACAGTCACTGCCCCATTTCGTACCCATGTCTCGTCCGTGGAAACAAGGTTGGCTGAGCAAGTCCGGGACTTCGGGACTTAATTGAAGAGAGTCATAAGAAACTGAAAAAAGAACTTAAGGAAGAAGGCTACCATATTCCACCAGAACCAAGAAGAATCTCTGCCATTAGAAGCCAGCGCTCCCAAGCCAAGGAGAGAGGATACACTCCACTAGGAAACCTCTGTTTTTTTCTTCAAGAGCATGGAGAAGACATGAAGAAGTGGGATGGAAAACCCACCTCTTCCTTAGCAGCCCGAGTACGTGAACTAAAAAGAACACCTAACACAAAAAGAGTCAATGCTGCTCCAGTCTCTCAAACACAGAGTTCCAGACAATATAAGAATAATGATATAACTGATCCTCTTGAAGGAACCTCAAGAACCTATTTACCAGAAGAGAGCAACGTGTACCATGACCAGGAATAGAGGGGCCCTGCCTCTAGCCAGGTAGAGGACAGGGACAATCGGATCTATTGGACCGTGTGGATTCGATGGCCTGGCACATCTAAACCACAAAAATATACAGCTTTGGTTGACACCGGTGCCCAATGTACCCTGATGCCATCAAGATATGTAGGAGAAGAATCCATTTCTATTTCTGGGGTAACAGGAGGGTCCCAGCAGCTTACTGTATTAGAGGCTGAAGTGAGTTTAACTGGGAACGGGTGGCAGAAACACCCCATCGTGACTGGCCCAGAGGCCCCATGCATCCTTGGCATAGACTATCTCAGAAATGGATATTTCAAAGACCCAAAAAGACATCGCTAGACTTTTGGAATAGCTGCTGTAGAGACAGAAGACATCCAGAAACTGAATACCTTGCCTGGTCTCTCAGATGACCCTTCTGCTGTGGGACTGCTGAGAGTTGAAGAACAGCAGGTACCAATTGCCATGACAACAATGCACCGTCGGCAATATCGTACCAGCAGAGACTCTGTGACCCCCATCCATGAGATGATTCGTAAATTAGAGAGCCAAGGGGTGGTCAGCAAGGCCCATTCACCTTTCAACAGCCCTATATGGCCAGGGTGCAAGTCCAGTGGGGAATGGAGACTGACGGTGGACTACCGCGGCCTGAATGAAGTTACACCACCACTGAGCGCTGCCATGCCAGACATGTTGGAGCTTCAGTACGAGCTGGAGTCCAAGGCAGCAAAGTGGTATGCAACCATTGACGTTGCAAATGCCTTCTTCTCCATTCCTTTGGCAACGAATGCAGACCTCAGTTTGCCTTCACCTGGAAGGGAGTGCAGTACAACTGGAACCGACTGCCCCAGGGGTGGAAACACAGTCCCACCATCTGCCATGGACTGATCCAGGCTGCACTGGAAAAGAACAAGGCTTCCAAACTTCTACAGTATATCAATGACATCATTGTGTGGGGGAGCACAGCAGGGGAAGTCTTCGAAAAAGGATAAAAAATTATCCAGATTTTACTAAAAGCTGGTTTTTGCCATTAAACGAAGCAAGGTTAAGGGACCAGCTCAAGAAATTCAGTTTCTAGGAGTCAAGTGGCAAGATGGATGTCGTCAGATCCCGACAAAAATAATCGACAAGATCACCGCTATGTCTCCACCTACCAAGAAGAAAGAGACACAAGCTTTCCTAGGTGCCATAGGCTTTTGGAGGATGCACATTCCCGAGTACAGCCAGATTGTGAGCCCTCTCTACCTGGTCACCCGAAAAAAGAATGATTTCCACTGGGGCCCTGAGCAGCAGCAAGCCTTCACCCAGATCAAGCAGGAGATCGCTCATGCTGTAGCCCTTGGCCCAGTTAGGACAGGACCAGAGGTCAAGAACGTGCTCTACTCTGCAGCCGGGAACCATGGTTTGTCCTGGAGCCTTTGGCAGAAGGTGCCTGGGGAGACTCGGGGTCGACCACTGAGATTTTGGAGCCGGAGCTACAAAGGCTCTGAAGCAAACTACACTCCCACAGAGAAGGAAATCTTAGCTGCCTATGAAGGAGTTCAAGCTGCCTCAGAAGTAATTGGCACTGAAACACAGCTGCTTCTGGCACCCCGACTACCAGTGCTGGGCTAGATGTTAAAGGAAAGGTTCCTTCTACACATCATGCCACTGATGCCACATGGAGTAAATGGATTGCCCTCATCACTCAGCGCACCCGTATTGGAAATCCGAATCGCCCTGAGATTCTGGAAATTATAACAAACTGGCCTGAGGGGGAGACTTTTAGATTGTATTCTGAAGAAGAGGAGCAAGTGGCACGTGCTGAGGAGGCCCCACCATATAATGAGCTACCAGAAACTGAAAGACAATATGCCCTTTTTACAGATAGTTGCTGCCGAATCATAGGCACTAGCCGGAAATGGAAAGCTGCAGTGTAGAGCCGCACACGACAAGTAGCACAAGCTATTGAAGAACAAGGTAGATCAAGTCAGCTTGCAGAGCTTAAAGCCGTCCAGCTGGCTTTAGATATTGCTGAGCGAGAGAAGTAGTTGAGGCTCTATCTCTACACCGACTCATGGACGATAGCTAATGCTCTGTGGGGATGGCTAAGTCGCTGGAAGAAGGCTAACTGGCAGCGCAGAGGGAAAATCATCTGGGCCTCCGAGATCTGGCAGGACATTGATTCCCGAGGAGAAAAGCTGACCGTGAAGATTTGACACGTGGATGCACACATACCCAAGAGTCGAGCTACTGAGGAGCATCACAAAAACGAACAGGTAGACCGAGCTGCAAAAGTGAAAATATCACAAGACCTAGATTAGCAGCATAAGGGAAAACTATTCCTAGCTCGTTGGGCCCATGACGCTTCTGGTCATCAGGGGAGAGACGCAACATACCGATGGGCACAAGACCGAGGGGTGGACCTTACTATAGACAACATCTCACAGGTCATGCACGACTGCGAGACCTGCGCTACAATCAAACAGGCCAAACGGATGAAGCCTCTGTGGTACGGTAAGCGATAGTTGAAATACAGGTATGGGGAAGCTTGGCAAATTGACTACATCACGCTTCCCCAAACCCGACAAGGCAAGCACTATGTACTGACCATGGTGGAAGCAACCACAGGATGGCTGGAAACCTACCCTGTGCCTCATGCCACTGCCCGGAACACCATCTTAAGCCTAGAAAAACAGGTCTTGTGGAGACACGGCACCCCTGAGAGAATTGAGTCAGACAATAGAACACATTTCAAGAATGGCCTCATCAACACCTGGCCCAGAGAACATGGGATTGAGTGGATATATCATATCCCCTATCATGCTCCAGCTGCCAGGAAAGTTAAACGATGCAATGGACTGCTTAAGACCACCCTAAAGGCACACGGTGGGGGAGCTTTCAAGAACTGAGAACTGAACTTGGCAAAAGCTACCTAGATAGTCAACACCCAAGGGTCCATCAACCGAGCTGGTCCTGCCCAATCTGAACCCTTGCAGACAGTGGATGGAGATAAACTCCCTGTGGTACATATGAAAGGTATTTTAGGAAAGACTGTTTGGATTAATCCCACCCCAGGCAAAGACAAACCCATCCGTGGGATTGTTTTTGCTCAAGGACCCGGTTATACTTGGTGGGTAATGCAGAAAGATGGGGAAACCCGTTGTGTACCACAGGGAAATTTAGTCTCTAAGTAAGAACTATGTGTAAGGTTTCATCATGACGAAGATAGAAATAGAAAAAGGGGTGGATAATGTCCAAGATTTAAAAACAAAACATTTTCCAATTACCATCTGAGTAGGAGTTGCCTTGGGGTAGTTTTCCTTATCTGCTGTTAATGGCCCCATCAATGCCTGGCCACATGACTCAGAAATAACACTGTCCAGGAGGAGGAGGTGATTAAGGACACACCTTGTGACTCATAATAACCCATTGTGAGATGCTCTGCCCAAGGGGAGGAGCAAGGCATTCCCACCTGGATAAAAGTGGAGATTTCTAGACAGAGGAGAGCCTTTTCACAGGTTCTCTGAGAAAACACAGCAACTACATCTGCCATCCCAAGAGGACTGCAGCTGCTCCAATTCAAACTGCTACCAGCACGCTGGCCAGGTTGTATTCTGACTTTGTCAGTAGCCTTTCCCTTTGTATTATTGCATGTATTTTTGTCCTTTTCCCCTTTTCCCAATAAATTGTATTTCTGACTTAGAGTCTCTCACTGGTTTTACTTTCAAACCGGAACACCGCCCTAATGTAAACAGTGCGACTGCGGAATCAGGACCCCAGGCAACGAGCCGCAAATTGCCTTCCTGGGCACGCCCAAGAGGACGGAATCCCCGGTTCTGCTGCCTAGCAGACCCGATCTCCTCCTCCTCAGCGTCGCCAAGTGGGAGCAGCGGTGGTGTGCACGACCCCACGGGCCCCCACCCAGAGCTGGTCACTATTAATAAAGGCCTTAAAAAGAAGCAGGTCTCCTGGCCCATTTATTTCAGTGAAAGCATCCAGACTGGGTATTTCAAAGGCCCTTTGGAAGGAAGGGTTTGGGAATAAACGTGCTCTGTTTGCCACACCAACATCGGGGTGAGTGGTCTCTTTGGCTCCAACCCACTTTCCTCCCTGAGCCAATGTTACCCACTTCCTCACGTGTCCCCCCTGTGCCTTCCCACTGCCTTGTCTTGTCAGGGCTTCCGCAGCCCCTCATCCCTTCGTGGCCCCGTCCCCTCAGGGTCTCCCCAGCCCGGCCAACCTGCCCGGCAGCAGCGCCACAGCCCCACAGGAGCTCCAGAGGAGCCCCACCAAGAGGCACCTGGGAGCCCTCAGCAATCCAGCCAGCAACACACGGGCAGAAGGACACGGATGGTGCTTCCTGGCTGGGACAGGGCTTGTGGCCATCTCCAGGCACTGCTCTCACAGAGATCCCCACAGCTCCAGCCCCTGCCCATCTGCTCTGTGGGCAGCACAAAGGCTTCAGCAGAGCCACCAAAGGCCAAGGGGCTTCTGGCCATTTTCCCTGCAACCCTGCATACCTGGGCAGCTTGCTGAGCCCAGGAACCCTTTTCTCCCTCTTCCCCTAGGCCCTGCAGACCCTGGGCAGCAAAAGAAAGATCCTGGGAGTCTGTTTATTACAACACATTCTATATTTATATGCTAAAGAAAAACAAAAAGAAGGAAAGAACAATCTTGAATAAATGAAGCATTCCTGCGGGCTCAAGTGGCCCCAGTAGACAGAGCCTCAGGGATCAGCTCTCTGCAGAGCTCCAGCAGCGCAGCCAGCCGAGCCCCCACAGACGAGGCCATCTCCCCCATGCCCTGCAGAGCCGATCATGCAGGTTGTCGATGATGGAATATCGAGCTCGCTCTACTGCCTGGAGGACGTACAATGTTTGAACTGCCAGGCTTCTGATGGCGACACTGATGTCATTTGCCATTCCTTCAAGGGCTGAAAGAGAGAGGAGCAGAGCCATGGTGAGTTCCCACATCTGAGGGGACCCGAGGGGACTCTGTGCCAGGGCCATCCCAGTCGGCTCTGGCCATGGCCAGCAGGGAGCAGGGACCAGCTGGATCAGCCCGAAGCTGCTGGCCACGAATCCCCCAGGTGCCCTGAAAGCTCTGTGTGCTCTGCCCACGCCAGCCCTGGTCCGCACAGGGAGCAGAGCCCTCCGCAGCCGGGGCAGGGCTCGCAGCTCCCCCGGCAGCCCCCGCTGGCAGCCCGCTGCCCTCGCTCACCCTCAGAGATGATCTGGAGCTCTTCATTCCTCCCCCTCAGGTGCCGCCCGGCCATCCCTGGGAACACAGAGCCTGTCAGCCCAGGGCACAGCTCCCTGCCAGCGGCGCCGCCAGCCCTGTGCCCACACGGCCTCCTGGCCTGGCAGGGCTCGGGCCGGGCCCTCGCCGCTCGCTGCCGCCCCAGGGCACGGCTGGAGAGGGCGGCAGCATCGCCCAGGGCAGGCGGGGCTCCGCGGCACCGGCCCGGGTGGCGCTGCTGGGGCAGCAGCCGGGGCTGGGGCTGAGCTGCGGCGGGGCGGGGAGGGAGCCCGGGCTCGTGGCTCACCCATGAACCTGACGGCCGCCTCTCGCAGGGGCTCCTGGAGGTTCCGCAGGTAGGGCAGGGCCCGGCGCAGGTGCTCGGCCACTCTGCTCCTGTCCTCTGCCAGCTGCAGAGAGCGGCAGCAGGGAAGGGTTGGCGCGGGCTCAGCCCCTGGGCCGGGCGCTCCCCGTGCCAGCCTCGGCCTCCCCTGCCCGCACAGCCCTGAGGCGCGGCCAGCAGCCGCCGGCGCCGGGCTCTGGAGGGGCAGAGGGCCGGCTGCTGCCCGGGGAGCCGCGGTGCCGCCCCGCAGCCCCCCGGGCCGGGGCTCCATGGGCACCCGGCTGGGGCCGCAGGAGCCTGGAGCAGAGCCCGCGCGGCCTTGGGCTGCAGCAGCGGGCAGGGGCACAGCTGCCAGCCCGCACACCGAGCACCGTGCTCAGGGGCTGCTCCAGGCTGGGGCTGTGGCTTCCCGGCCCTCCTTACCAGCCACTCGGTGAACTTCCACAGCTTCTTGCTCTTCACCAGTTTTTGAAGTTCACTCCTCTTCAGGAACTCGGCCGCACCAAGCAGCGTTTCCTGAGAAGCCTGGAGAGCAGCAGAGATGCAGAGATGGCCCCAGAGCCCAGGGCGCAGGACCTGTGTCCCTGTGCCAGGGCCTGGAGGAGGCTGCAGCCCGCCAGGCGCCAGGGCAGGGCCAGCCCAGTCCCCTCCCAGGGGAACAGAAGCAGCCCAGGAGTCCTCACCTGTGCCACTCGCTGATTCTCATCATGGCAGTGGAAGAAGAGTGGCAGCAGGCTCTGGTGCACATGTGTCATCAGGGCCTCTTTTTCCTTTTCCTGTGGATGAGTCACCAGTGTTCCAAGGAGCACTATGGAGAGCAGCTTCACCTGGCTATTGTCCTGTATGAAGGGAAGGAAAAAGACCTCAGCATTGGCTGTATGGGGCTCAGCATGGTGCCTGCAAAACTGCAGGGCACCAAGTGTCCGGGCAGCAGCCAGTGGCCATGGCTGGGGGCAGGGAGCCTTACGTGGTCAAGGAGTGGCAGGAGCGCCTCAACCAGCTGCAGTGCGATGGGGCTGGGTATCAGCATGTCCTTGTCCAAGATGATAAAGTTGAGGAGCGTGGCTGTCATGCTAACTATCTCTCCATCTGCGTCCCACAGGAGCTCCACAAGACCTTCAGTCAGGCTCCACATTTTTTTGCTCTGTGCGGAACACAAGTTTGTGAAAGGCCATCCTGCTGCCGCACGGCCTAGAGGCCAAAGGGCTGTTCCGAAGCACTTGGGCAGCTGAAGCAGGAGGCAGGAGAGCTGGGAGCAGCTGGCCCAGTCCCCAAAGCCCAGCCAAGCCCAAGCGACTGCATTCCCAAGCACAGCCTCAGCCCCTGCCCCCTTCTCACCATCAAGGGATCATTGATGAGATCCAGAAGGGCCCTGAGCACCAGGTGACGCTTCTCCCTGCACCCGCTCCGCAGGTGCCTTGACAAGACTTGCAGGACTCTGTCAGCACCGCGTTCACTCATGTCCAGGCACTTGAGGACCTGAAAGGCACAGGGCAGTGAGAGGGGACCGGCCAGCAGGAGCCCAGAACCGCACAGGGCTGAGCCCAGGCAGCAGCACAGGGCGCGGGCTCCGTCCCAGGCAGCTGCAGCTACGAGAGGGCAGAGAGCCGGGAGGCAGCTGAGCGAGGCAGCGCTGGCCCTCAGGCTCACCTCCACAAAGAACGCCAGGGCGGGCAGCTCCCAGCGTGGCTCCTGTGCGCTGAGCAGCCGGAGCAGGTAGCGAGCGATCCGGGAGCACAAGGGGATGGAGACACAGGACATCTCCCTGGCAGGAGACAAAGTAACCAAGACTGTGGGCCAGGGGGACAAACCTCTCCCAGGACTGACTCACAGAGGTCTGGTCTTTCCTCAGCATCCTGCAAGGGCCCCTGGGCTATTTGGGAGGTGGCGCCTTGTGGGCACCCTCCTCTCCCAGCCTTTTCCAGTCTGCTTGGCTGTGCCTCGGTGACAAGGCCCTCTGGCCCATGGCCCCAGGGACTGTGTGGGGCACCCCAGGCACAGAGCACAAATGTCAGAGGCAGCGGGGAGAAGGGGGATCTCACTTGGCCAGCAGACCCACGGCATGGTGGTAGGTGTCAGCACACAGCAGCTTGTCCCAGCCACACTTGTGTTCCATTGCCACCACCGCATCCTCGTGCTGCATTTCGCAGAGCAGGGACTTCAGGGTCTGCACTGCAAACCTGTGTGCAGAGCAAAGGCCAGGTCACGCTGGGAGCACTGGCTCCTGCCCAGGAATGTGACAAGGACAGGAGGACTGGCATGGAGCACCTGTTGGGGCTGGTGGCAAGGCCATATTGCTGCTGGCATCCCTTCCAGAAGGTATCGACCTCCTCTGGCATATCCAGAGTGCTGAAGAGAACTTGGAAGAGCAGATGCACAAATAGGTGGGGGAGATAGACGGTCACCATATGTGGGACACAGGGCAGCTGGAGGATCTTCCATATCACCACAGTTGCCTGCAAAGGACAAAGCCCCCTGAGACAGGGCTCAGTGCTGAGGTGTTCGTGTGGCAGGGCCCGAGCACAGGAGGGAGAGGCCCGGAGAGCCACAGGGGGAGCACCAGGCCTGGTGGCCCTGGAGCTGCCCTGAGGCCAGGTTTCAGTCCAGCGCCTGAGGCAGGGAGACGCCGTGGGGGAGGGAGGATGGAGAACTGCTGGAGAGATAGCCTTGGGGCCAGCAAAGGCAGAAACTCACAGCCAGGACAAAGACACCCGATTTGTCCCCATCGGAGGTGCATGTGCTGTGCTCTGGCCAGCTCCCCAGCACATCCAGGAGTACGAGCATGGCCAGTTCTGCAGTCCTCACCGAGCACATGATGCTCTTCCACATGGTCAAAGCAGCTCTGTGGGGTCAGAGCTCCGTCTCAGGAGGGTCTGAGACACAGCCCCGTGGCCTGGGCAGCAGTGGGGAGCTGAGCTGGCTGCCAGCTCTGCCTCTGCCCACTGCCCCTCAGCAGCTGCACTCAGGCAGCCCAGCCCTGTGGGGAGAGGCCCCTGAGGGGCAGCGAGGGAACATGGAAGCAGGCTCGGGGGCTGACGTGCCAGGGCTGGCAAAGGGAGCAGCCAGAGTGCCCTGGGACTCTCTGTTGGTCAGACACCTGGGACAAGCTGTGCAGGCTGATGGGCTGGGGAGCCCTGAGCCCTCTGGGCAGGTGGGCCCCATACCTGTCACAGGATGGGGCCACACGCAGGAGTGTCATTACTACGTCAGCGGGCCGTTCTTCGGTGAGATCCAGCAGGGTCCTGTTCAGCCTGTGCTCAGCAAACTGGTTGGCCTCGAGCCACTGGTGGATGTACCTCACCATGGCCGGCACCTGGAGAAGGCAGGGGAGACTTGGAAAGCCTCCAGAGGAGTGCTTCCCTTGCCACCACACTGCCATGGCCTCAAAGGCTTCCATGGAGCAGCAGGCATGGCTTGGGAGGCCAAGCAATTCCTGGGAGGATCAAACCCTGGCCACAGACTGCTTACTTGCTTTGGATTGGAAAACCCCTCCTCTACCAGCATATCAGCCAGGGCAGCAGAGGTCTTGGTTTTGAAGATGGGTGCATATGCTCTGAGCCCTGTGCCCATGGCGGTCTCTTCCTCCCGAATCCTCTTGATGAATTTGCAAACCAGCTGTAGGAGAAGGGCAGAAAGCCAGGGATGTTCCACGGAATGCTCCAAGCTTGGTGTTTGGCTGAGCGGTGCATGCAGGCCCAGCCCAGGTGGGGATGGCTGCAGGTACCTGCGCTGTTCTGCGGAAGCGGCCATGGGTGCGTTTCTGCTCTCGTGTGCGCTGCACGGCTGCACCTGGCAAAGAGCGAGTGCAGCCCGAGCTGAGGGGCTGCAGGAGAGACCGGAGAACACAGCCCAGCCCTGCGCTGCCCAGGCAGGGACAGCCCTGCGCTGGCCCAGGGCACGGAGCACGGCTGTGGAGTGTCTGCCCGTCCCCTATTCCATCCTGTCCATGGGCATGGCCCCAGGGGATGGGATGGGATGGGATGGGATGGGATGGGATGGGATGGGATGGGATGGGATGGGATGGGATGGGATGTGGCCAAGATGGCTGCAGCCACCAGCCCTGCAGCCCAGCAGCCCAGCTCTGCCACTCACCCTCCTGCAGCTGCTTGGATGGCACCACTTCTTCAGTCTCCTGTGCAGGGGCTGGTCCAGGGCCTTCTTCCTCTTCCTCCACCCAGGCCAGCTTGGGCACTCTTGGAGGTCTCTGCTCCATGTCAGTTGCTGGATTTGTGGCTACTTCCAGGAGAGATGCCTCAGAAAAGCTCCGAGTCAGCAAGTCTTGCAGTTGTGCCAGGAAGGCACCTTCAAGAGAGAAGCCTCAGGAAGGCTCAGGACAGCAAGTCCTGCAGTCCAGTCTCGACGGATCCTGCCACAAGTACGGGAGATTTCTGTCAAGGATTGTGCTCTGGCCTCAAGGGCACTGGCAGCAGGGATGGGAGATGCCTCCAGGGCACCAAGTCCCACGCTCTGCCCTCGAGGGCACCTGCAGAAGAGAAGCCTCGGGAAGGCCACGGGTCAGCAAGTCCTGTGGTCTGGCCTCGAGGTCAGCTGCAGGAATAACACCTCAGAAAAGCTCTGGGTCAGACACGAATGAGTGCGCTGTGCGGGGGCTCCTCACAGCACTGCTCTGTCCCGTCCTGTCCTGTCACGTGCTCGGAGCACTGTGGCGTGGCCTTGTCACCAGCAGCTCCTATGTCACCACGTGTCACAAAGGGCCCTTTGACACGCTGTTCCATGCCATAGTGACCATGCTGCAGTGTGTCACAAAGGGCCCCTGCACATGCTGCCCCCTGCCCTGGGGCACCCCCAGCCCACCCAAAATGGCTCAGGTTGGAAGGAATCCCTCACCCCAAGTGTCCAAGACAGACTAACAGAGTCTTTAGGAACGGCTCAGACCATCAGCAAACGCTGCCCTGCTCTGTGGGCTCAGGGCAGCAGAAGGAGCCCCCAGGGCTGCCAATGCAGCCACGCTGGGAAGGGCACAGGGCCTTCCACAGAAGCTGGCACGGCCTTCTCGAGACACGTCCTGGCTCGTGGCCATCCCAAACCCGCGAGTGTGACACCGACAAGGAACTGTGGGCCAGGGCAGGAATGCTGCTCTGAGCCCTGGGGCCCGGGGAACGCTGACACCAGCAGGTGAGGCAGAGTCCCTGCCCAAGCAGACCTGCCAGCCCCTGAGCCCTGGCAGGGCTGGTGCCATCTCCTGCCCCAGAGACCTGTGCCCCTGGGGGGCTTCTGTGCCAGAGGGAGCCAAAGCCCAGGTGCACTGGGGGCTGTGCTCCTGCCTGCAGGGGCTGTGGGCAGGAACAACTGGAGCAACTGCTGGCAACACTTGGTCTCTGTCAGAAGCTCTTACTCCATGCTGAAATTATTTTCTCATTCAAGTTATTGCCTTCAGCACAAAAAAAACCTTAGCAGCGAAGGCACAGAAGAATCTGGCAAGTAAGAATCCTCAGTTCAGGAAAGCTTCCCCAACACCCACCAACACCAACCCCCCCAAACTCCCGCACAGAAGCCCTCAACACCCTGCCAGGAGCCCCAGATCTCTCGTCCCTCTGCAGAGTTTCCCACCCTCCCACAGATGCCCTGGTTCCCTGCACGTGCCGTGGGATGGCACTCAGGAGGATCTGCTCCAAGGCCTTCCCCTGGAGCAAGCTCAGGCTGCCAGGCTTATGGGTCCTGGATCATCCTTCCCACCAAGCATTTTGGTGCACGGCTGCTCCATCTGCACCTTTGTGCTCAGCTCGGACTTCTCCACCTAACCAGGAGTGTTGCAGCACGCTGTGCGGGGCGTGCTGGGCGGCTGCGGCAGGGGCGCGACCGTCCCCCTGCGAGCTCTGCAATTCCCAGCTATCGGCAGGTCCGGCGCAGGGACAGACAGCGAGGACACGGGTCTTGGTGTAGAACAAGATGGATTTATTCCTGGGCTCCCCGACAAGACTGGCGGGGGGTGAACAGAAGTTTTTATACAGCAACTCAGGAGGCGGGTGTAGGAAAGTGAACCAGTGAGATATGGTAAGGGAGGAATATAAGGTGGGGCAAATAGCCTATGAGCCTATCAGGGAAAATGGGGGGGAGGGAAATAACACAAAGTAAGGAGTGGGGTATCGAGGACAGCAAGACAGACACCAAACTCTCTAGAGACAGGAGTAGGGATAGGGAGGATTGACAGCATGGAAGGGAGGAGGTTAGGGAAGGGCTTGGGAAAATTGGCAACTGGGAAGGAAGTGGATTAGGCAGGAGAACGGGGGGCAACCTTGGATTCAAAGCAAAACACACCACAACATCTCCCTGTTTCTTTTTACAAAAGGGAGGAGAGTTCTGGGGTTCAAAACAAATTTATGAATCTATTATGTAACATATCATATACATAATCTATCATATAACAGATTTTAGCATATGACAAATTATTACAGCAACAGAAAAGAATTCAAAAATTATCAGGAAAAAATGAACTACTTGTGACCATAACGCATGGGGTAAGGATCTTCTTCGCATAAGAAATTTAATATAAAATGTACAAAGTTATTATATTCGGAATCAGGGTCGGGGGGAGGAATTGCAGTGGAATTATCTTGAAGTAAGACTGAGCTTGAAGCATGAATCTCCGAGGAATCTGCATTTTCTGGGGTTTGAAAGTGATTTTGGAGGTCACTGCTCTTGTAGGATGTGATCAGCGAATGGAGATGTGGTCTTGCTCATGTTATTTTATGCAACTGTGGGTATTAACTGGACAGAACGATTCCTCTCTCTATAATATATAATTTAACAAGCAGATTATTTTAAAGTATCAAGAATATAATGAACAATTTTTTAGTCAAGAAATTTAGTTGGAAATGTGGGAAAATGGTTAAAGAAAAATCAACAAATATCATGAAGTTTAAATAAAGCCTACAGGTAAATTAATGAACTCTTTTTCCAAAGCATACTGTGAAAACTTTAAGACAATATTGAAATTAAAAGGAACATTTGGTAGGGTATAATTAAGGAAATAGATGGGGAACTTGGGCAGTCACTCTTGAATAATTTTGTTCTTATATTCATTCAATTGTTTATTTTTATTTTCATTATGATGATAGTAGGGGTTTTTTTTGTAATTTGGACAGTTTTTCTTGTGTGATCTTTCTTTTTACAGGTGAATCAAATTTTTGACTTTGATGGGCAAACACTTGCTTCATGTCTCTTTTTTCTATACTTAAAACATGTTTTAAACTGATCTTTTTGGATCCTTTTTTCATTTATCTCAGCTGTGAAAGCTTGTAGGTTAATGATCTTGAACAATTTCCACAAAGGCTACGAAGGGTCAAGGGCTTTGGGGAGATTCTTCCAAGAATTAAATACCAATTGAATTCATAATTGATTTAGATCATAAGACGAAATCTGATTACTTTGGTGACTGCCACAAGTGTTATGGGGTATCGGTAAGGGGACGGACCTGGGCGCCGCCATCCTAGGGAGAGACAAAATGGAGGATTCCAGGTGCGGGTTTCCAGCTCCACCTTCCTCCGAAGGAGGTCCCTCCATAAAAGAGGGTGATCTCCCAAGAAGGAGGGTCCCCTGATGGGAGGCCCCATAGGCGATCGTCCCCCCAGAGGAGGAGCCGCAATAAGGAATGGGGGTGGTCCAACCCCACCTTCCAACAAAGGGCACTGGCCCCCACAGGCGATTCATGCAGGGGCCTCTGCGGAAGGGGTGGGGCTGGAGGGAAACTTGGGGCTGGAGAAGAAAGGTCAAGGCAGGAAAGGGGGTTCCAAGCAGCATGGCCAGCACCACCTTGGAAAGGAGTGCCGGGTGCACTGCAGTTCCCTCGAGAGCTCTGAACAGTGTCCGGCGGGACACTTGGGGTGCTGTGGCCAACACCATCCCCAAGGGAGGATAGGGTAGGGTTTTGGGAAGTCCAAGGGACAGAGGGTACAGGGAGCTTCACAGAAGCCACAGGGGAACTTACAGGGGAGGAGCCCGACGCAGCTGGATTTCAACAAGGTGCATGGATGTCAGGAACTTCTTGCAAAATATTAGATTCTCCCCTATTCTTATAAACGTGTCATTGTTTGATGGAAAATTGCTGCCCTATTCTTGTCTTTTCTACTCTCTCAGCCCTCATGGGATACCCCAGCCTTTTGGGGGAGAGCCCAGCTTTGGGTAAGAAAGAGACTAGAAAAGCACCCTCCTGATGAGTGGAGGGTACCCTCAGGGGATGCCCCAACCTTTTGGGGAAGAGTGAGGATCCAAGGGAGTGATGGTGAAGATCCCCTTGGATCAGGAGGGTTCCCTGTGGTCTCCGCATGCTTGGGCAACAGCTTGTGGAGACTAAACCCACCTGCCAGGAAAATACCCTGCATCGGCTCACTTACCAGAGCTGTCCTTTGCTTTTAGTTAGTTTTAGCTAGCTGAGGCAAAGAAGTTCCCTGGACTGTGGCTTTTCCTTTTCTACAGACCTGCTCAAACCTGCTCTGGACTGAGCACACAGAAGAGCAACAGCAGCTCACACCTGTGGCCCACCAGGCCCAGCCTGGGCCGCAGCATTTCCAGTGCCAGAGGGACTGATAAGAGACTAAGTGAGCCAAACTGCAGCCCAGGGAGGGGACTTTCTGAGTTCATCTCTCTTTTGGAGCAGCAAGAAGTTTTATTGTTTAATATTCTTTAGATTTTCTTGCTTAATAAAGAGTTTTTTCCATTTTCCACCAAAGGGGTATTTTTTCCTGAACCAGTTGGGGAGAGGTGCCGATTGAATCTGTTTCCTAGAGGAACCCCTTTGGAGGTTCTTTCCCAAATTTTCCCTGAACCAGGACAGTGAGGAAGATCAGAGCAGCACCCATGCAAGTCACAGGCCCCAAAGTTAGAGCCCAACATCCCCCAGCTAGCGAGAGAGGGTACAGCCCATGGGCTGGCCTGTGATTCTTTCTGTGCGACCATGGGGAAGACATAGAAAGGTGGGATGGGAAACCCACTTCTGTCCTGGCAGCGCGGGTGCATCCACTCAAGGAGGGAAACACTAACCAAGGGAATTCCAGTAAAGTGAAGGTAGCCTCAGCCTCCCATGACCAAGCTCCTGGGTATGATCTGTCAGATCCCCTTGAAGGTACCTCTACCATGTACGGCCAGGAAAGAAATAATAACCAGGGTTAGAGGGGCCCGGCCTCTAGCCAGGAAGAGGCACTGGAAAACTGGATCTTCTGGATGGTGTGGATCCGATGGCCTGGCACATCAGAACCACAAAAATATAAAGCCTTAGCTGATACTCATGTGCAATGTACCCTAATGCCATCGGGACACGTGGGGGCAGAACCTGTTTCCATTGCCGGGGTGACAGGGGAATCACAGCAACTGACCCTGGTGGGAGCCGAGGTGAGCCTGACTGGGAAGGAGCAGCAGAAACATCCATTGTGAGCAGCCCAGAGGCCCCGTGTATTCTGGGCATAGACTTCCTCCGGAACGGATGTTACAGAGACCCAAAGGGACTCAGGTGGGCTTTTGGCATAGCTGCTGCAGAGGCAGAAGACATTAAGCAATTGAACACCTTGCCTGGACTACCAGAAAACCCATCTGCAGTAGGACTCCTAAGGGTGGAAGAGCAACAAGTACCAATTGCTACTTCAACAGTGCACGACTGGCAGTATCAGACAAATCAAGGTGCTGGGATCCCCATCTACATGAATTGGAATGATCCATGATCCATGAGCTGGAGAGCCAAGGGGTGGTCAGCAAAACCCACTTGCCCTTCAACAGCCCCATTTGGCCTGTGCGAGCCCCACTTTTCTGACAGAGAATGGAGATTGACTGTGGACTTGAATGAAGTGACTCCACCGCTGAGTGCTGCTGTGCCGGACATGCTGGAACTCCAGCACGAGCTGGAGTCCAAGGCAGCAAAGTGGTATGCCATGGATGACATTGCCAAAGTGTTTTTCTCCATTCCTCTGGCAGCAAAGGGCAGGCCTCAGTTTGCTTTCACCTGGTGGGGCGTGCAGTGCCCCTGGAACCGACTGCCCCAGGGTGGAAGCACAGCCCCACCATCTGCCATGGACTGATCCAGGCTGCACTGGAAAAGGGTGAAGCTCCAGAGCACCTGCAGTACATCGATGGCATCATTGTGTGGGGCAACACGGCAATGGAAGTATTTGAGAAAGGAGAGAGGATCATCCAGATTCTGCTGGAAGCCAGCTTTGCCATCAAGAAGAGCAAAGTCAAAGGACCTGCCCGAGAGATCCAATTCCTGGGAGTAATGTTGCAAGATGGATGGCGTCAGATTCCCTCTGAGGTCATCAAAAAGATCAATGTGATGGCTCCACCGACCAGCAAGAAGGAAACACAAGCTTTCCTAGATGCTACAGGTTTTTGGAGAATGCACATTACCAAGTACAGCCGGATTGTGAGCCCTCTCTACATGGTCACCCACAAGAAAAACAATTTACACTGGGGCCTGTACAGCAGAAAGCTTTCGCCCAGATAAAGCAGGAAATTGCTCATGCAGTAGCTCTTGGCCCAGTCAGGACAGGACCAGATGTGAAGAATGTGCTCTACTCTGCAGCCAGGAACCATGGTCTGTCCTGGAGCCTTTGGCAGAAGGTGCCTGATGAGACTCGAGGCCGACCACTGGGACTTTGGAGTTGGAGCTGCAGAGGGTCTGAAGCCAATTACACCCCAACAGAGAACGAAATCTTGGTCGCTTACGAGGGAGTCCAGGCTGCCTCAGAGGTGATTGGTACAGAAGCACAACTTCTCCTGGCACCCTGACTACCAGTACTGGGCTGGATGTTCAAAGCAAAGGTTCCCTCCACCCACCATGCCACCAGAGCTCCACGGAGCAAGTGGATTGCTCTCATCATGCAGCGTGCCCATATTGGTAAACTGAATCGCCCTGGGATTTTGGAATTAATTACAAATTGGCCCAAAGGTGAAAGTTTTGGTGTCACAGATGAAGAAGAAGAACCAGTGACACAGGCTGAAAAAGCTCCACCATACAATCAACTGCCAGCAGAGGAAACACATTAGGCTCTATTCACTGACGGTTCTTGTCACATCGTAGGGATGAATCAGAAGTGGAAAGCAGCTGTATGGAGTCCCACACAACGGGTTGCAGAGGCCACTGAAAGAGAAGGTGGATCAAGCCAGCTTGCTGAACTCAAAGCCGTCCAACTGGCCCTAGACATTGCAGAAAAGGAGAAGTGGCCAAAGCTCTACCTCTACACTGATTCATGGATGGTAGCTAATGCTCTGTGGGTTGGTTGGAGAGGTGGAAAGAGGCTAACTGGCAGTGTAGAGGAAAACCACTTTGGGCTGCGGAAGAGTGGAAAGATATGGGTACCTGGGTAGAGAAGTTACCTGTGAAGGTTCGCCATGTAGATGTCCATGTCCCCAGAAGCAGAGCTAATGAAGAGCAGCAAGACAATCAGCAGGTAGATCAGGCTGCAAAGATAGGGGTATCAAAGATAGACCTCGATTGGGAACACAAGGGGGAGTTGTTCCTAGCATGATGGGCCCGTGATGCCTCAGGCCATCAGGGCAGAGATGCCACCTACAAGTGGGCATGAGACTGGGGGGTGGATCTAACCATGGACAATATTTCTCAGGTGATCCATGACTGTGAGACATGTGCTGCCATCAAACAGGCCAAGCAGGTGAACCCCTCTGGTATGGTGGGCGGGGGTATAAGTACAAGTATGGGGAGGCCTGGCAGATTGACTACATCACACTGCCCCAGACACGCCAAGGCAAGCGCTACGTGCTCACCATGGTAGAAGCCACCACTGGATGGATGGAAAGCTACCCTGTGTCTAATGCTATAGCCCGTAACACCATCCTGGGCCTTGAAAAGCAGGTCCTTTGGAGGCATGGTACCCCTGAGAGGATTGAGTCAGACCATGGGACTCATTTCAAGAACAGCCTTATCAACACCTGGGCTAGGGAACATGGCATTGAGTGGGTGTACCACATCCCCTACCATGCACCAGCTGCAGGCAAAGTGGAGAGGTACAATGGACTGTTAAAAACCACCTTAAAAGCATTGGGTGGGTGATCTTTCAAAAATTGGGAGCAACATTCAGCAAAGGCCACCTGGTTAGTTAACAGCCAAGTTTCCACCAATCGAGCAGGTCCTGCCCAGTCTGAGTCCCTGAATACAGTAGATGGAGATAAAGTCCCAGTGGTACATGTCAGAGGTTTGTTAGGTAAAACAGTGTGGATCAATTCTGCCTCAAGTACAGACAAACTCATTCGTGGGATTGTCTTTGCTCAGGGACCAGGTTGTACATGGTGGATAATGCAGAGAGATGGAGCAACACAATGTGTACCTCAGGGAGATCTGATTGTGGGGTGACACTCATGCAAATATCACTGTTTGCTGGATGTTACTGCCAGTGTCTGTACATGAAAACACACAGACATGCGACAGAAAGAAATGTGTAAGTGTTGAAGATTTGAGTAAGTGAGATGGAAGGAAATGTGTATGAGTAAGTGAAAGATGGAAGTTTTTACTTGATGAAGTTTTTACATGATCTTGACAATATGGAGATAAGTGGTGGAATGTCCTAGGGTGACGTTATGGTGATTGTATCCCCAATAGTGTGTTCTGTTTATGTTTGATATTATGTTCTGTACTTTCAGAACTGACTCAGAAAGTGAAGGTTTGTTTTGTCTTGTTATCAGCCGGCTCACCTCCCCCATGGTCAGTTGTCTAGAAGAGGCTGGTGCTGGCTGGCTTGGTTTTGCTTTGCTTGGTGGCTTTCCTTTGCTTGCTTGCTTCTGCTTTTGCCTTTGCTTTTGTATGTTAGTTAGTTTAGCTAAGCAGTCCAATTTCTTCCCTAAACTGTTTTTTTTTCCTTTCCCTTTCCTGAATATCACTCCAGCCTGCTCCGGACTGGGACTGGGAAACACCGAGGAGCACCGAGAGCCTGCGCTCTGTGATCTGCAGCAGCCATCCCCAGTGCCCAGAGCAATCCCCAGCGCCCAGACCCGGGCGACCACTCCCAGGAGAGACTTTCTGGATTTGTCATCTCTTCAGAGTGGTGAAAGAGTTTTGTTGTCATCTGATGTTGTTCATTTTTTTAGTGCTGGGAAGGGTTTTGTTTGTTAAATAAACAGGTTCTTTTCAATTTCTGTCCGAAAAAATTCTTCCCAAACCAGGTGGGTGGGGATGGGCCGTGTGGTTTGTTTTCTGAGGGCTCCTTTCAGAGGTTTTCTCCAAAATTTGCCCTAAACTAGGACAAATATTTTGCTGCCCAACTTGTGGCTTGAGAGAGTGGAAAAAACCCCGTTGTAATCATATTTTGGTTCCAATTACTTTGTGTTGGTATGGAGCAGTTACTGGTTATGTTGTTTGAATTCATAGTGTCTCTTGGGGTGGAGGCCTGCATGAGTTTCTGGTCCCTAGGGTCTTCTGAGATCTTAATCCCTCTCTGGTCCCTAGGTTTATTTTTTTATCCAGGAATAGCTCTGGTATGGTCCCTAATATGTAGTTTTTGCAGTAGAAGGGCACTGACCAGAATATCCATCAGGCTGGGCTTGGGTGTCATGGCTTGCAGGGGGTTTATAAAGGTGCTGAGGTCTGTTCCAGGAATGCATGGCTCATAGTCGTGGTTGTGCAGCTAGTTTGTTAGAGGGGAAGCAGGGGATGAGGCTTTTCAGCCTTTGCTTTCCTTCTTCTCCTCTGAATCTCTTAGCTCCCTATTAGAGAATGTTCAGTTTCCCCTGACTGTTAATGAGACCATCTTCCTGGTGTTTAATCTGGTAAGCTTTCTCTATACAGTCTGCAGTCTCTCTAGAATGAGGGCTGAGATTTCTAGAGGGGCTGAAGAGACCCCTGACCCAGGAGTAGACCCAGGTGTGAGAAATCCTGAGTGGTGTGGGAAATGGGGGGATGGGAATTGGCACATAGACCGTTTTCCCACATTCAAATCGATTTAACTGATTTGCCTAATGGTGATAATAGATCACTTGACTCACTTTGTAGAGGTATTCCCTACCTCCAGGGCAACTACACAAACAGTAGTAAAAATACTATTAGAAGAGATAATCCCCTGCTAAAGACTAGCAGAAGTAATAGACTCTGACAGAGGGCCACACTTTGCCTCCATAATAATTAAAGAAGTAGTTACAGCTCTAGGAACAAAGTGGCAATATCATACGCCCCGGCATCCACAAAGCTCAGGTAAAGTGGAAAGGGTAAATGGGAAAATTAAAAAACAACTAACTAAATTGATGTATGAAACACAATTATCTTGGGTAAAATGTTTACCTTTAGCCTTGGAATATAGGAATATAGGAATATAGGAACTCAGCCCAGAACTGATATTGGAATTTCTCCATTTGAAATGCTTTATGGGATGCTGTATGACATGGATTCTCCTATAGATCACCCTGAAATAAGTAATCAACAAATTAACCAATATGTCAGGCAACTTATGAAGGCTCGGGAAGGGCCTAGAAGAGCTGGGTTACTAGTGCAACAACCTCCTTTAGACCTAGCAATCCACAATATAAATCCAGGTGATAAGGTGTTAATAAGAAATCTAGAAAGAAACCTCACTAACCCCAAATTGGGAAGGCCCCTGTGTTGTTTTACTAACTACAGAAACTGCAGGCAGAACCGCCGAGGAGGGATGGACCCATGTGAGCCGAATAAAGGGACCGATTCCTGCTGCTGCCAAAGAGCCCTGGAGAATAACCAGCCAGCCCGGGGACCTTAAGGTCACATTTAAATGGACTGAATGGACTCAGTAAGAATTGTACGAACCAGCTGGTAGAGTGAGATATTGGACTATGGATATCCGATAACTAATGATTTAGAGTATATTGTACAAATAAGGATTGTAATTGTTACCTTTTTGTATGCTCTTTTTGTAAAATTTGCCAGGAACGGTGGTGGGTCCATACTTATAGAGGCACTCCTCCTAGGGGTATTTGTAAAGGTGCTATCAGTTAGAACTGACAGAGTCAGTCCTAAGGATTGGAGAAGAGAACGGGACCCTACCAAGGGAATCCCAAGAGTGGTGGGAAGTGTTTATTAAGGGGGCTACACCCGAAAATTGTTGTTTCCACTCCAATGAACCAATTCCCTTAATTGTTCAAATTATAAAAGGGAATTGCTGGAAAACTTTACCTGGGATTCAGTGTGACTCACTACAAGTGAAGGATAAAATCTGGAAATCATTCAAAAAGAGGCAACAAAAACAGAGTAAGGGTCCTCCTGAAGAATATCCTTGCTGCCGAGAAGATGGTGCGCCTCGCGGCTTGGAGCAACCGAGTCGGTGCGCGAGGTAGAAGGATAAGAAGCGGTGGAGGAAAGAGCCCTCAGACTGGGACAATTCAAAGGTATTTCAAGAACTGCCTCAAGGATACTGATCTCCCAAGGATAAAGGTGAGCCCGGCAATAACATGTCAAAACAAACACTGGGAATGGGGAGATAATGATAATCAAACCCTGGGGCACTTTGGACTCCACCCTTGCTGGCAAATTCTGTGCATATTAGTTATATCTTGTACCTGGCCTGGTCAAGGGGACTATGCACACCACCCAGTTTTCCCCAGCAGCAGATGCAGGCAGTGACCCTAATTAAAAGGTAGGGATGGTGTTTGCTGGTTATAGAGCAACTGGTAGGGGTTGGTTGGACTCTGACCAAAATAGACCAAGGGAAAGTTGTTAAGCATAATGCCACCACTGTAGCTCCCGTTTTTTTTGTTACTAATGAGGACTTGGTAAACTCTATGTGGAGATGGAGTAAACCTGAATTCTGGGCTACCTATTGGTGTCCTATTTCCAATCCTGGGGGGGCGGATATTGAAATTATCCTGGGGAATATCTGTGAGTATTAGGGCTGTAAAGCCATAGCAACCGCCTAGGCTGTCACCCATCCAGATAAATTTCTAAAGGTCTCATGGTACCCTGAGAGGTGCAAAATTCTGGAGTATGGCACTCAAGGAGAAATTCTGTATCAGGGAGATTGCTGGTCCCATAATATTGTTGTTACTAAGTTTAACTTTCAAACCTTGCATTTTTAATAAAATCATAGTCATTATAAAAGGAAGACTAGAGGCAGCTCATCTAATGCTTATTAGAGATAGGTATGAAGCATTGCCCAGAGATTCAAAAGTAGATAAAATCCTGGTCTTAAGCTACCAAAAGTTAAAGTGTTTTAATGAACCAATTGGTAAAGAGAAAAAGGAGGGATTGTAATAAATAAAAAGGTCTTTGTTCATCAAACGAGCATCAAAGGAGATAAGAATTTGAATGGAGTAGGGAATCTCAAGATGTGGGAGGAGAAGGAGAAAGGGGGGTAAACAGCAAGTATTCTGCTTAAGAATTGTGCAGATGCAACTAGCATAGAAGACTGTGTAACTAATTATATACAAGTTAACTTTTAGGCCAAGGACCATCCGCAAGGAAGAGGAGGAGCCTTCATTCCTATGACCACCAAGGGCAGAAAAAACACCCCCTAGCAACCAATTGCACCGGCGAAGAGTACATCGGGAGAAAACACGTCAACCAGAAAAAAAAAAGGGACTATAAAAACAAAGAGGTAAAAGGGGGAAGGTGCGCCGTGGCAGAACAGAGACTCCCCGGCCACCCAGCGCTGTTCTTTTGCTTAATACCGCTTGCTAAATAAATTCTTGTTAATTGATTTATCTATAATTGGCCTCCCCAATTGAATTTGTCCATAACAATCCTGACTAGAGAAATGAAAAAAAATAAACTTGGTGTATTATCCAACACACATGTGCAGAGCAAGCCCCCGGCTGCTGAGTCTCAGCAGAAGGCTGAGGGAAATGCACCCACTACATCCCCTCTGCGACTCACTCGGCATCTGGTGCAGAAGTTTGGATGCCTGCAGGGGTTGCTTGTCTCCTCTGGGTGTGTTCTTCCTTCCCTCTGGGAGGGCCTTAATGGAAATTAGTTCCATTTCTCCTGCAGACCAGAGTGGCAGGGAGTCACTGCAGGCTGGTGATACTCCGATACAAGGAAACGGGTGTGCATACAAACCACGCTGTGAAAAGCCAGTGTCCATAAGGGAGCCAGAGGAGCCCTGCATCTTTATTTGAATAAAGGGAGAGAGTCCATGGGAACATCTGCTGCTGGGGTTTTCTCTCTCAAAGTTTTGGAGGACACAGCCTCCTTTTAAACTCCTGGCCACATGCTGCCCTCTTCCTTTCCCCACTGGCTGGATTACCAGGCCAGGGGACTGCAGGGACCTTTGTACCCTCTTTTCCTTTTGCAAGGTATTAGTTCTGGTCTCCATCCAAACTGTAATAGATAGATAATGAGATGATTGGCTCTCTCAATTAAGGGATGAATATTGTGTGTATCTTAAGAGAAGCTTTACTAATGCAGAGTTATGTTTTTGTGATTTGTTGTTTAGATGTTCTGTCTTCTCCCCACAGTCCCCTTCCCCCCCACTCCCTATTGTTCCCACCTGGAACAGGTGGGCTTTCTAGGACAGGTAGAAAGAAGGCATGTGTGGTATTCACATATCCTTTGAATAGTGAGAGACACAGACTTTCCCAGGAAAATCCTGGGGAAGGCTGTGAGAAAGCTCAGAGAAAGAAAAACAATTATCTTCATTTGCTGCATCTGTTGTTTGGCACATGTGGAATGGAGATTGTTTACCAAAGAGGGATTTCTTCATTGGACTCTGGTGATGGTGTTTTGATTTCATTTGACCAACTGGAGCCACTCTGTGTTGGACTGTATCTAAGTGTCATAGGTTTTTCTTCAGTATAGCAGTAGTATAGTTTTTAGTATAGTGTAATATAGGACAGCTTAATAAAGCTTTTGTTCAGCCTTCTGCAAACATGGAGTCAATGCACGTCATTCCCTGAGGTGGAGGTCCACCACAATAGGTGTCGACATATACCCCTTGCATGGGAGAGTTAGGAATGGAAAAGCTTGTTGCTGGGGGGACGTGACGTGACAACACCTGACCTTCAAATGCAGCTACAAGAAATAAATTCCACCAATAAAGGGCAAAGAAGGGTTGACTGACAGACTTTGGGAGGGGCCAGGGTGGCTGATGCACCCTCCAGGAATGTGAAAGGTGAAGCATCAATCTTGAAGATGAGGCAGCCACCTGGCAGGCAGCCATGGGGCAGGGGGCCTTCCCAGGCCTGTTCTTCCTTATTAGTCCTTCTCTTATGTTTTTGTAAATGTTTAATAAACATTTTAAAAATTTTAAAGTGAGCAGTTGTTTCTCACAAAAACCAGTCCTAAGGTGGGATGGTCATGTGTCGTGGTTTGACACGGGAAAAGAATTTTCTTGGAAGGAAGAGGTCAGCCCAGTCCGGGGTCAGGTTTGGATACTGACACTTGGGGTGACCAATTGAAGGTGGGCACGCCTCTGAGAACACAGAGGGGTTAAAAGCAGAACTCCCAGGAGAACTCGCTCTCTTTGGTTCCGGTCATTGGAGAGTGCAAACCTCTCCTGCCCAGCCATGAGCTGGGTGGGGAAGGGGAAGCCATGTGGCCTGCAGAGGTAGGCCAGGGGGTGAAGGGTCTGAAACCGAGCTGGGCCAGTTCCTGCGGACGGAAGGGTGGAGAACGTCTGAGATGTCTTTGTTCCCCCCCCCAGCCTAGAGGAAAAGACAAAGAGAGCCTGCAGACACCCGGGAGTTTGCCAGCAGAGGAGAAGGTAGAGGAGGGGGGAATATGCCCAGCCTGGGAGACAGCACAGCGTCCTGGGCTAGAGATTTCAGCCATCTGTGGAGTCCAGGAATTTTAACCCTTTCCTGTGAAATGAAGGCTTTGTGAAATATTGCTCCTCCTCAATTTGAAGGAAAGAGAGACAGCCAGGGACCTCAGTTGTTAGGGAAAGAAGGCTGGGGGGAGATGATGGAGTGGCTGTTGGCTGGAGTCTTTTTGTCAGCCATAGACTGAACCAATTCTTCCTTCAAGAGAGACTGCATTTTAGGGGGATGCAATGGTGAGCCAAGAAACTCCTCCAGCAACTACCAGTTCAGGGATGAACAGAGGAAAGCGGAGGAGGGTGTGAGGCTGCCCTCCGTCTTCAGAGAAGAAGAGAAGGCGATCTCTGTTCTTGGACCCCCAGCCCCAGGGGAAAATGGGGGGGACTGTAGTCCTAAAATGAGACACTGTACTGTTGTTCCTGTTGGTCCTTGGCAAAGCATCCTTAAAGGGGCCCTATAAGCAGTCTCCGTCCATGCACGGTGGTGAGAGCACTGTGACATGGAGAGGAGAGCGTCACACTGGCTCGGTGTGTTTGGGCGGTGCCATGTGTGACATGGAAACACAAGAGGTGGCAGCTATGTTTCCTGGGGGTCTATGGTGCTAGGGGGACTCCCCTCTCCCCCAATGGACTCAGTATTGATTATATTGAAGGGTGAAGACTTGATTAAGGATCCGATCGTGTCTCGCTGTGGTTTGTTGGAGGTGGGTGGTGGGAGGAGGAATGTTTTGAAAGGTTTTCATTTCAAATTTTGTGTGTGGTTTTTTTCCTCCCTTTTTTTTTCCTTTTATAGTAGTAGTAATGTAATAAAGTTTTCCCCTTGTTATTAAGTTTGGCCTGCTTTGCTCTGTTCTCGATCACGTTTCACAGCATTCAATTGATAGGTTACATTTTCATGGGGGCGCTGGCATTGTGCCAGTGTCAAACCATGACATCGTGTTACTCCTGACAGGAATGGGCTCCCTGCAGTTCGAGCTGCTCTGCAGCCTGTGCTTTTCCGTACCCTGCTTTGCTCTTCAGGTGGCAGATGCCTTGGGCAGGTTACTCCAGACACACGAGAGTGCCAGGGTAGGCCCAATCCCTAAAGCTCTCACAGAGCTGTGCTTCACTCCAAATTAGGTAAGCATGAAACGGATTTTAAAGACCGTAGCACATCTGCAGATTCAAGGGATAGTAAAGCCACTGCTGCACTCTGAGAAGTAAGTCCACAGTCTGAGTTGTTGATGTCATTTAAATAATTTGCAGTTCATTGTGATGATGATGATGATAGTATCATAGAACATTTTCTCTTTTTTCCCTCCCCCTAATAAAATGGTGCCATTCAGCTTCTGGAGAAAAGAACTCTCAAAGGTGCAGTTTGGCAGTCATGGAGGCAGAGGTGGGGGAGAGACAGATATGCCCTGGAGGGATTCTCTGGAGGGCTCCAGCATTTAAACAAGCTACTTTGATACATAGACTCGGACATTTTCAATACTAAATGGCTGCATTAAATGGTTTTCCAAGCCTTATGCTGGCCAGAAAGCTTTTAAAGCCCATGGGAGTTTAGCCTCCATGAGAAAGGCAGCATCAGTTCCTGTGCCAGGTGAGACATAGCGTTCAAAAGCTCAGCTTGTGTCTAGAGAAGCCACCAGCCTAATGTAAGCAAGGCCAGAAAACTTCTCCAGTCCTGCTGAGCGGGTGTGGTAGAGCTGTTGTGTTTCACAGCAGCTCCATGGCAGAGCAGCAGCTGCAGGAGAGGGCTCAGGACAGGCTTGGGGGGAGCGGGGCGGCAGGAAGCTGAGCAAAGCCCCCGCTCTGTGACACAGGCAGAAGCAAACAAAGATGGTGACTTGTAGAGATTCCTGCTGTGCTCAAAGTTTGCCTCTGAAGACTGAGTGGTGAGCTTGTCCGGAATCCCAGAAAACATCAGAGAAAAGGTTTTAGGTTAGTTGTTGTGATTAAGCACAAGTCTCCAGTGAGAAAAGAGCCTCTGAAGCAAGCTGTGAGTCATAGGGTGTCTTAGTTTTTAGTAGAGCATAGATTACCAATTAAATACAATTTTAATTTTTATTCTAGAAGTGTAAAAATATTCTAAGTTTTTCTGAATTCTAAAACTACTTTGAAAAATATAGAACTGTTGTGGGAAAAGGGACAAAATATTTGGAGAATTATCTATGAAAAATATTCATAAATCTTGCAAAATGAAAAATAAATGCAGTAGCTGCTGGTCTCAGGAGCCCAAAGCCCAGCTGCTGCCTGCCCAGCACTGGCTGTGCCCAGACAAGCAGCTCCACCAGTGCTTGTGGTAGCACCCAGGGACCAGAGCTGAAGCACAAAGATGCTGCTGGAGTCAGGCCCTGCCCTGGCAGGAGGGCTGCACCTCCTGTCCTGGCTGGACACCAGGGCCAGCACCTTTGGGAACAGAGGGTTCTGTTATGGGTGGTGGCAGCATGTCCCCAGCAGTAAGTGGGCAATGCAGCTCTGGAAGGGCTGTTGGAAACTGGCTTGGGGACGGCTGATGACAGGCACAGGTCTCCATGGCTGAAGTCCTTGTCTGGTCTTGTGAAGCTGCAGAGGCGCTGCTGTGGAGAGAGGAGTGGCTGAGGCCCCAGCTGCCAGTGGCACACAGGGACCCTCGTGCACAGCAGGGCCCAGAGCTGGCAGGGCTCCCCAGCACGGCTGGAGCGGCTGGCACACCTTGGCCCAGCTGCACAGCTGCCCCTCGAGGCCCCGGCGAGCAGGGGACGGCTCTGGGCAGCTCCCTGGCCAGGAGCAGCCCCCAGGCACCTCTGCCTTTCAGGGGCCATCTCGTCCCCGCTCTTTCTCCTGCCCACCTTGCTGTGCCTCTGCCCTGTGCCCCTGGGGCTGCTCCTGGCCAGGCAGCCCCAGGGGGAGCCAGCACTGGCTGCAGCCCCAGCGGCCCCCCAGGACAAGGCCCAGCAATGAAGAGGCCAAGGAAAGCACTGGGCAGCAGCAGAACCCTCAGCAGAGTTCTGTGGACAGCCATGGACTGGCCACAACTCCACTGCAGCCTCACTGTAAATGTTTCCCATCTACATTAGACTTTTAAAAGAAACTGTTTGAGGGAGAGATGATGAAAACACTCACCGTTTTCTCTTCCAGTAACACCAGATTCCAACACAGGGCAACATGAAGATAAGCTCCAAAAAAAGCAGACCTGCAATTAACTGTAGCACACAGTGTGTTTCCCAATAGCAACCACTTCGGAGGCTGTTCTGGGCATCGGGAACAGTTGTTGTGGGGCCGGCTGCATCTGTGGGAGCAATGGGGAGCATGAGCCCGCGCTGTGCTGCACTGCTGAGCTGGCAGCACGGTGGATACGGCCAGGACGTTCTCTGTTTGCCCAGAGCTGGGGCCTGCAGGCACCTTGCCGCCCCTTGGCACAGGCTGTGCCTCCCAACACAGCCCAGCAGGCCGGGAGGAGAGCCCGGGGCCAGCGCAGCTGCTTGGGCCGTGGCTGCTTGGAGGGACAGGGGCCAAACCCATCCCTGAGCAGCCCCTGCCAGCCCTGGCCCTCCCTGCCCTGGGACAGCTCCCCCAGCCCCAGGGGACAGAGCCAGGCCCTGTCAGGAGCCAGTGCAGCCCCTGCCCAGCCGGGAGCCAGGGCTGGCTCTGGCCCTGGGCTGGCAGCAGGGCTCCCGCCCGGGGCTGCTCCTGTGCCTGGGGCCTCTGGGCACTCAGGGCGGCTGCGGGAGCAGCTGCAGCGGGAGGGACGTTGGTGCAGAGTCCCGATTCCCCGGGGCTGCCAACGAGCTCCAGAGGCCTGGAAGCCGAGGCGCCTCCAGCTTTGGCTGCTGCCGGGCCGTGCAAGGGCAGAACCTGGGGAAGAGCTGCTGCCACACAGCCCCGCCGAGGGCTGAGCCCAGCTGAGCCCGGCACAGCAATCACCTCCTGTGCCTGTGCCCGTGCCTGGCATCGCCTCCCTTCCTTCAGGATATGCTGCCTTCCATAGAGCGCCTCTGTCCATCCCTTGAGAAAGGAAGAGGCACAGGTGAATCAGATGGAACCATTACACATCAGGGGGCTGGAAACTTCCGGAGGCAATCCTTGTCAAAGACATGGATAAGGATCAGGAAAAGGCCCAGGCTCTTGGGGCTGTGGCAGGTCTCTGTCTTTTCCAGACCGCCACCCCTCCTGATCTTCTGGAGACTGGGAAATTGCAGGGGACATCAGGGTGTGTATGGCCCGTGGCGAAGTTGGGGCTCCCTGTCAGCTGGTGCCAAATGCCTTCCTGCAGAGGCTGGGGAGAAGCTGCAGCCAGGCCAGCCTGGGAAACAGCCCTGCAGGGCATGAGAGCAGCAGCGGGGCAGCGAGGCTGCCATGGATCCCTTCCCGCTGTGCCGGCCACAGCCTGTCCAGATGTGCAGGGAAAGCCCCCAGCTGCTGAGTCCCAGGGGAAGGCTGAGGAGATGCACCCACCTTGTCCTGCCTGCAGAATTTCCTTCAGCATTTGCTGCATGTTTTCGGATGGCTCATGGGGTTTCTTGCGTCCTGTAGCTTTGTTCTTTCCTGTTGGAGGACCTTAGAGCAAAACAATGCCGTTTCCCAGGAATGGATCCCACAAAACCCATGCTCTGTGGGATCAGCAGGGACACACTACTCACCCCTGCGATAGGAGGTGGGCTTGCGAGCAACATCCACCAAAGGACCTGGTAACGACCTCCCTTCAGCCACACCTGTAACTCAACAGCCACACAAACTTCTGCCATCTCTGCAGTTCTGCACGGGCAGCACTGAGCTGCAGGAGCAGTGAGGGGATGGCCCAGGGCCAGGGCACACACGTGCGTGATTCTGTCCTGGCACCTGCAGCGATGCCCCCCTGGCCGAGCTTTGGGCTCTGAGCTGGCAGCTCTCGCAGGGGGAAAGGCCTTGACCTACCCTCAGCATCTCCCAGAGGCTCAATCCTGAACGTGGGTTGGGAAGCCAGATCACTTTTGCTAGCAGGGTTATCTGCAAAGAAAGGCAGGACAGAACAGCTCCCGTGGCAATTTAGGAGATCCTCAGGCTGCACCCAAGGCTCAGCCCTGGGACACAGCCCTGGGCTCAGCCCCTTCCCTCTCTGCTCTTCTCTGTGGCTGCACAGAGCACACGGAAGGACACACTGGCATTGCACACAGGAAGAAAACTGACAGCTAAATGCTCCTTCCTCCCACTGACAGTGATCCTGTGGGATCACTCAGGGTTTGAGAAGGGAGCAGGCAGATTTTCCTGAATCCATCTAACTTGAGATGGTCTTAAGGGAAAGGGCAAATGTATGAGCTTTTGCCACCTTGTTGCTGCCTATTCTGTCAGAAAAGGTACATTGAGAATTTACCTCCAGCATTTCCCAAGAGTCTCAAACCGTAATCCAGCAGGCCTTCCAGATAATCCATGGTCTGTTCCCAATCTAGAAGGGAGCAAAGATCAGAACCATTTCCATGGTGTGCTGGGATCCCCTTCTGCCTCAGGGGGCTGGGGAAGGTCATGGGAGCCTGATGTGAAAGAACAAGGCCGATGTTGCACAGGGGCCTGGGGAGCTCTGGGCTGGCTCCTGGTCAATCCCCATCCACTTTGCAGGCCCTGTGCAACATCCCTGGAGAGGAAACTGGAGCAGCACGCGGCCCATGGGGATTCTCTCACTTGCACAAAGGAAACTCTCTTTAATCCTTGGGGAAAACTGCAGCAGGCAGTGCTGCAAATATCCTTTCCTAACTTCCTCCCTCCCTCCCTCCTGTCCTACCAACTGCCCATCGTCCTTCTGCTGGAACAGCTCCCCTGCCACAACAGGAGATAGCAGAGCTTTTTCAGGACACCCTGGAGCCTTGCCCTCCCCCTCTGCCCTTTCGCCACCATGGGCACCCCGTGCAGTTGTTCCCAGGTCTCGGGACGTGTCTCCCATGGAGGGACCCCAGCAGGACTGCTCAGTACCCGAGTGCCCTGAGCATAACAATTCCTCTGGGCTGTGCCGGCCCTGTCCGGGCTGTGTCTGCACTGCCAAGCAACAGGGAGGGCAGCTCAAGCCTCAGCAGAGCACAGGCCCAGAGGCACAGCAATTACCTCCTGTGACTGTGCCTGGCAGCACCTCCCTTCCTGCAGCAGAGGCTGCCAATGAGCCACTGCTTCCTCTGGGAAATGCCGCCTTCAGACCAGCTTCTACATCCACTTCTGGAGAAAAGAAAAGACACAGGCGGGGTTGTTCCACATAGTGGAGGTGGCACCTTCAGGAGGCAATGCTTGTCAAAGGAAAGCATGGTTAAGGATCAGGAAATCCCCATAAAATTTCTGGGTAGGCTATGACCCACTCCCTGCTCCACACCACCACTACTCCTAATCTGCCTTGAGACTGGGAAATTGCAGAGGATCTCAGGGTGGGCATGGGCTGTGGTGGAATTTGGGCTCCCTGTCTGCTGGTGCCAAATGCCTTCCTGCAGAGGCTGGGGAGAAGCTGCAGCCAGGCCAGCCTGGGAAACAGCCCTGCAGGGCATGAGAGCAGCAGCGGGGCAGCGAGGCTGCCATGGATCCCTTCCCGCTGTGCCGGCCACGGCCTGTCCAGATGTGCAGGGAAAGCCCCCAGCTGCTGAGTCCCAGGGGAAGGCTGAGGAGATGCACCCACCTTGTCCTGCCTGCAGAATTTCCTTCAGCATTTGCCTCATGTTTTCAGATGGCTCATGGGGTTTCTTGCGTCCTGTAGCTTTGTTCTTTCCTGTTGGAGGACCTTAGAGCAAAACAATGCCGTTTCCCAGGAATGGATCCCACAAAACCCATGCTCTGTGGGATCAGCAGGGACACACTACTCACCCCTGAGATGGGAGCTGGGCTTGTGGGCAGTAACCAGCAAAGGAGCTGGAGAAGTCCTCCCTGCAGCCACACCTGTATCTCAACAGCCACAGAAGCTTCTGTCAGACCTGCATGGGCAGCACTGAGCCGCAGGAGCAGTGAGGGGATGGCTCAGGGCGAGGGCACACACATGCATGATTCTGTCCTGGCACCTGCAGCGATGCCCCCCTGGCCGAGCTCTGGGCTCTGAGCTGGCAGCTCTCACAGGGGGAAAGGCCTTGACCTACCCTCAGCATCTCCCAGAGGCGAAGTAATGGGCATGGGTGGGGAAGCTGCACCACCTTCACCAACAGTTTCAGCTGCAAAGAAAGGCAGGACAGAACAGCTCCCGTGGCAATTTAGGAGATCCTCAGGCTGCACCCAAGGCTCAGCCCTGGGACACAGCCCTGGGCCCTGCCCCTTCCCTGTCTGCTCTTCTCTGTGGCTGCACAGAGCACACGGAAGGACACACTGGCATTGCACACAGGAAGAAAACTGACAGCTAAATGCTCCTTCCTCCCACTGACAGTGATCCTGGGGGATCACTCACAGCTCCAGAAAGGGAGCAGGGAAAAGTTTTAAGAATTCTTCAACCCTCAACGAAAATGGCACTAGTAAGTTCTTGCCACACTAATACTGATTATGCCATCAGGAAAAAGGAAAATGCAGAACTTGCCTCCAGCATTCTCCAAGATCTTTAAAGTGTTATTCACCGTCACTTGCAAATAATTCAAGTCGTGATCCAAATCTAGAGGGAAGCAGAGACCAGACCCATTTCCATTGTGCTGGAATCCCCTTTTGCCTCAGGGAACTGGGCACTTCAAGGGGATCAATAAGGCTGTGGAAGCCAGGTGGCAATGGGCAAGGCCAAAGATGCACAGGGGCCTGGGGAGCTCTGGGCTGGCTCCTCGTCACCCTCCACCCTCTTTCCCTGCCCTGTGTAACATCCCTGGAGAGGAAAATGGGGCTGCCCAGGGCCCACGGGGGCTCTCTCCCTCCTGCAGAGGAAACCCTCCCTAAAGCCCATGAGAAAGCCATCCCCAGCGCTTCCCGGGGAGCAGGGAGCTCTGTCCCGGGAAAGGGGAGCCAGGTGCCGGCTCACCTATTCCCCCCACTTTTAGCGGAGCAGCCTGGGCAGCCCTGGCAGGCAGGGCCACGGCCAGGAGGAGCAGGAGGAGGAGGCGCAGAGCAAGGGCCATGGTGCCTTGCCCTGTGCCAGTCCTGCCGCTCTCGCTGCCACCACTGTCCTGACACCGCTGTCCCAATGTCAGCACCGCTGCTGCCACCGCCGCTGCTGCCGCAGCAGTTGTGCTCCAGGACTGCCTGCTCGGGCCTTGTGGTGCTGTGCAGCCACGGGGCTCTGGGACCTCTGTGACCCAGAGCCCACTGTGACCTCAGCCTGCTGTGACCCAGAGCCCTCTGTGACCTCATGGTCTCAGCTGTACCCCCAGAGTGTACCCCCTTCTGTACATATGGACTGCCCTGACTGTAAATGTTTTGCTTCATCCAAGGGCCATTACTCAGAAAAACCTTCAGGGACACAGGGTCTTGTCTGGGTGGAGGCAGCATCTGCAGAGCAGATGTGACAGGGACATCAGGCATGGGCATGGAGATGGGAAATGCGGGCAGATGTGTCCCTGACTGAGTTGTTTGGCCGTTCTTAGAATTCTTTGCCCCATTCAGAGGAGCAGATGCTGAGAAGGGAGGTACCTGAGGCCCCAGTTACAGCTGGGACACTGTCCTGGGGCGACTTTATGATGCTTGTATCCCCATTTGTCAGTTTAGCCCAGAAATTAGTTGTGCACCTTTAGGACTGGTTCCAAGAGTGAAGGGGGAGGCAAGAAGAAGCGCAGAGTTTGTTGTCAGAAACTGCACTTGCTCCCCCACATCCTTCTCCTGGACTCTGCTGTCTGTGGACAGACAAGACAGCAGGATAGAGCTCTCCTTTGCTTTTTAGTTAGCATTTAGCTAGCCGAGGCAGGGAATTTCTCTGGACTGTGGTTTTTCTTTTTTCGTGGAACTGTTTAAACCTGCTCTGGACTGAACACCCAGAAGAGCCCCAGCAGTTCACACCTGTGGCCCACCAGGCTGGGCCTGGGCTGTGGCATTTCCAGGGCCAGAGGGACTGATAACAGAATGAGTTTGCAGAGCCACAGCCCACAGAGGGGATTTTCTGACCTTGTCATTTCTTCTAAGCAGCGAGAGGTTTTAGTGTTTAATAATGTTCTTTTTTTTTTTTTTTTTCTTTTCCTGACAGTGAATGCTTTGCCTGTTAAATATAGAGGTTTTTTTCCACTTTTCTCTAAAAAAAAATATTTTTTCCAAACTAGCTGGGTGCAGGGATGCTGTTTTCTCAGAAACCCTTTTGGAGGTCATCTCCCAAATTTGCCCTAAACCAAGATAAAAAGAGGAGCCCTACCTGCACAGCAGGAGGTTCCCACTGTGCTCAAAGTTTGCCTCTGAAGACTAAGAGGCGAGCTTGTCAGAAATCCTGGAAAACATCAGGGAAAAGGTTTTACATTAGTTGTTGTCACTAGGTACAGATCTTCAGTGGGAAAAGAGCCTCTCCAGCAGACTAGGTGCCCTGGGTTGTCTTAGCTCTTCCCAAAAGATGACCAATTAAATGCAATTCAAGTTTTTACTCTAGTAGTATAAAAATGTTCTAAGTTTTTCTAAATTTTAAATCTACTGCGAAAAATCCAAACTACTATAGAAAAAGTGAAGAAATTTTTGGGGTTTTCTTCCTAAAAAAAGAAAAAATCTAAACATTTCTAAAATTTTGTAAATTCTAAAATGAAAAGCAAAGCCAAAACGTGCTGTCCCAGGAGCCCCTGCCCAGCCGCTGCCTGCCCACCCCTGGCTGTGCCCAGACAAGCAGCTCTGCCAGTGCTGGTGGTAGCACCCACCTGAGCTGAAGCCCAAAGATGTTGCTCAAGCCCTTCCCTGGCAGGAGGGGCCTCCCTTCAGTCCTGGCCAGACACCAGGGCCAGCACCTTCGGGGACAGAGGGTCCTGTTCTGGGTGGTGTCACCATGCCCCAGCAACAAGCTGATAATGCAGCTGTGGACGAGATCTTGGAACCTGGCTTGGGGATGGCTGATTGCAGGTACAGGTCTCTGCAAGTGAAGATTTTCTCCAATCATGTGAGGCTGCACAGGCGCTGCTGTAGAGAGAGGAGGTGGTTGAGGCCCCAGCTGCCAGTGGCACACTGGGACCTATTGGTATTGCCAATAATGAGGCCGGGACATGCCTTGGCTATTCTGGCCCCTTCGGCTGATCCAAATAGTGGCAACTGTGGTCTCTCACTCCAGAGACACTTCTGGCTAGCTGGATGTTTCAGCTGGGCACATGGAGACAAGTCCATGCATGCCAGAGCTCTGGTGGCGGCGGGATGGAGCTTCCTCTCGTAGAGGGTCCGCTCCCTCAGGTTTCCATCTGCTGGAGAAGCTTTTGAAGTGAAAATGAAGGAAAGGAGGCAGTTCTGATGGAGGGTTTTAATCCAGAGCTTTTATTCTGGCCCATGGGCCTCTGAATCCAGCAACTGCTCCAACAGAACTCCCCGACTGCATGGTTGCTTATTGTAAATGGGAAGAAATGACAATGTCTGACTCAATTCAGAAGGCTGATTGATTTCTTTATTATAACTATGGCTAATATACATTAATATACTGTTACGTATAGTAAACATAATTTGCGTCATTCATTGTATGAAATGTGTAATATTGGATACTTGTTAGAATATGCTCATTTGTATTAGTCCCCCCGACCCTCGCAGATGAGACCGGGTGTATACTGGAAACTGATTTACAAGTATGTCTTGGTTCGACAAGACAGGAATCTGTGAAAGAGGGCAAAGCCTCCTGTGCAATGGAGAAGGCAAACCCCCCTCCCTCCGAATTACCAGGATCTTTAAATTAAAGGGCTCTCAGGCAAAGATATGGGAATGGGAGTAACTATTCTTTACTAGGAGAAAACTAGATAACAATTTAAAAAAAAGCAAATGCAATCGGTACAAACAAAACTAGTGAAAAAGTCCACAACCTGAGGATTTGGGGTGCCAGTAGCAGTCTTGTTGGGATGATTGCTCCTCTTGCAGTTTTTGATGAATTGCAGCTGCAGTGGTGATCTTTTGAAGGGTATAGTTTTCCTCTGAAGATCTGGTGGCAGTGGGGCCGGTCTTCCTCTGCGCCAGGGCTGCCTCCGAGCTCCGCTGCCGCCGCCTCACTCCGCTCCGGCTGCTTCTCTGCGAGTGCCGCCGAAAAGAGCTGCTTCTCTGGCAATCCCCCAAAGTAAAGAGCTGCTCTGTCCCCAAAAAGGTACCCCCTTATATCCAAGAAAAGAGTGCTTGGCTTCTCCCTCTGGGTGGAACATCTCACAATAGGATGGTGTTACGTTACCAGCCCTGCACTGAATCAGTCAATGGCCCACTAACAAACCATTACCTCTTAGGAGCAAAACCGGTTCTTGGAAAAGATAACAAACCTGCCCAACCTTCAACAGATGGCAAATAGAATACAAGCTTATCTTACAACCCAGGACAAAGTAAAAGATGTGGCTCGGCCAGGAGATGAGCCATGTCTGGAGAGATACGGGACCCCAGGTGCTGATCATCGCCTGAACGACCCGGGATGGACATCATGGAAATCCTCGGACAGATACATGTGAATGCAACATTCCTGTAAATTTCATCAGGGGATTCTACAACTCCAGACACTGAATTGTTCTTCCTCATCACTAAAAAAGAAAATCTTATTAACCTATGGACTCTGAATGGAACAAAAGACTGATTGCTGAAATCTTGGCCTCAGGCAGAATTTTCCCTATAAAATCTGCTTGTGCCAGGATGGAGGTGTGTGGGCATAGGGGAAAAAACTCTCCTGTGGCTGACTCCTTGTTGCACACCCAGAGTCGATCCCTGGGCTCGGCACTGTGTTGTTTTGGTTTTTTTTCCCGTGGCTGGCTAGATAGAATTTGACTGCTAATAAAACAATTTTTATTTTTAATTTGGATGACTAAATTTTCATTTATAGGAATACTATATAAAAAGGAAGATATTAAAACTACATACTCCTTTCTCTAACTCTAACACAACTTGTGACCCTCTCTCAAGAGTCCAGACACAGGTGGAGTGGATTGGATTGGATTGGATTGGATTGGATTGGATTGGATTGGATTGGACTGGCCAGGCTCAAACAATCCTCACCAGAATCCAATCAAGCACTCATTCCAGGTAAACGATTCTCCAAGCACATTCCATATAAGAAAAACAAGGAGCAGAAATAGAAACTGTTTTCTCTTTCATTTCTCTCTGTGCACCTCTATGAAAAATACTGAGAGGGAGAGAAATGTGCTTGCCATAGTTGCTGGGACTTTTACCTCGGGGAAGGGTGGAGGCAAGGAGTAAGGGGGACCAACAACCAGGAACAGGAGAGGAGGTCTCAGGGGACAAAGGACACCTGGATGGTCCAAAGCTCCCCGGGTGCAGAGGGCATCTTTTGAATCTATCCAATCACTTGATGCCCTTCTGGAATTCCAGAAGTGACAGACAGTGCATGGCAGGGGTCAGGGTGGGGAAAGGAGGAGTGATTGACACACCTGGGAGGAAATGATCCGGGGAGAAACCCGGGGTTCAGGGTTAAACCATGAAATCACACTGCAACAGGGACCCTCGTGCACAGCAGGGCCCAGAGCTGGCAGGGCTCCCCAGCACAGCTGGAGCGGCTGGCACACCTTGGCCCAGCTGCACAGCTGCCCCTCGAGGCCCCGGCGAGCAGGGGACAGCTCTGGGCAGCTCCCTGCCACCCAACACAGCCCAGCAGGCCGGGAGGAGAGCCCGGGGCCAGCGCAGCTGCTTGGGCCGTGGCTGCTTGGAGGGACAGGGGCCAAACCCATCCCTGAGCAGCCCCTGCCAGCCCTGGCCCTCCCTGCCCTGGGACAGCTCCCCCAGCCCCAGGGGACAGAGCCAGGCCCTGTCAGGACCCAGTGCAGCCCCTGCCCAGCTGGGAGCCAGGGCTGGCTCTGGCCCTGGGCTGGCAGCAGGGCTCCCGCTCGGGGCTGCTCCTGTGCCTGGGGCCTCTGGGCACTCAGGGCGGCTGCGGGAGCAGCTGCAGCGGGAGGTAAGATAAGTGGAAGATTATTTGTTCACTGTGGTATGCTCGCTTACCTTGGTTTGCATAAGAATGTACTGGTGTGTCTTTGAAATGCTTATTTGCTTACAAGGTGATAAGGAGGTTGAGATTAGAGTCCTGGGTGTGTGTATCTGGTCTGCTTGCTGTATCTCAAAAGAAGAGACTTAGAAGCTATCACAACGACCAGACTCAGACTACATCTGGAGAGTCACGTCTGCAAGGAGAAAGGGGGGGATAAAAGGAAGGTTGGGACAGAACATTTTTGCGCGCCGTTGGTGGAGCAGGAGACTCCCCGGCCGCCCAGCGCTGGATTTTGCCTGCCTTACTCGCTTGCTAATTTTAAATAAAATTGCTTTATTGAATTAAGACACTTCAAATTGTCGTGTCACAATTTATAACAATTTGGTGCCGTGACTCGGATGGAGAAGTAGATCAGTCGCTATGGGACGATCGGGAGGCGCCCCGCCCTTATGGCGGCCCGGCTGCCCCAGGCTTTCTGATCACTCTCCACCGACGAACCTAAATTGAGTAACGGGCAAAGGAGAACCGGTTACCCCTGTAAACTTTGTGCACGAAGAACCAGCGAAGACGCAGGACGCGTGAGTATAGGCCGGTTTCCCGCTCGGTTTGGGGTGGTTTTCCCGGAATGCTGTGTGTGAGAGGTCTCGTGGAGACCAAGTGAGTGCGGACTCTGTATTAGTACGTTTTCCATTCCCCGCGAGGGGCTGGGCCACGAACCAGGGGAGCACGTGTGTGAGAAACTGAGTGCACTCCGGAAGATGGGACAGAGGAAAAGCAAGCCCTCTGGTCCCATGGGAGAGGGGACCCATGCTAAGCTTCCCCAGATTCCCAGGGATAGCCCCTTGGGTTTGATGATAATTAATTGGGATGCTTTCTCATCTAGAAAAGGGAAAGACAAAGTTAAAATGATACATTATTGTATGGAAGTATGGGGGGGGAAACAAATTAGGGGAGACCATTTGTATTGGCCGGTATTCGGGTCCTTTGAGGATTGGATTTGTCAGGCTCTAAATATATATGTTAACTCAAAGGAAGCCTTTGATTCAGAAGAGAGCGAATATGCTTCCCTGTGGACAGTTGGGGAGACAAGGACAAAACTATTTGCCTTATCAGCCAGGGAAAAGAACAAGAAAAACAAGGAGGAAGATAATATGCCCCCCTACGTTCCTCCTCCATATATTCCTCCACTCCCACCCCCTGCCAGTCAAAATATTTATCCCCAGCTGCCTGCGGAGCCGGTTGGCCCCGGGGTCCCCACGGCTCCTTCAGACTCTGATGATGAGGCAGAGAGTGGAGGAACAAGGGAAAACAATCGTAGAGTAACTAGAAGTCAGACTAGGAAAAAGGAACAGGAATTGGGGATGTTTCCCCTAAGAGAACAAAGCATTGGTATGATCCCGAATCCCCAAGCGGGACAGGAAGGTCAGCCACCCCAAATAGCAGGGGTTGCCTATGTAACTGTGCCTTTAGACTCTGGGCAAGTCAGGGACTTTAAGAAGGAAATGGGACATTTGTTGGACGATCCTCTAGGAGTGGCAGAACGGTTGGACCAATTTTTGGGGCCCAATGTATACACATGGGAGGAGTTACAGTCAATACTAAGGATTTTGTTCACGGCAGAGGAAAGGAGGATGATAAGGGAAACGGGTATGAGGATATGGGATGACGAACACCACCAAGGACCCTTAGCAGATATAAAGTGGCCCCTACAAAATCCCCAGTGGAATAACCAGGATCCCTTGCATCGCACTCACATGGGTGATTTGCGAAACATCATCATTCAGGGAATAAAACAATCAGTTCCGCGGGGGCAGAATGTGAAGAAGGCTTTTGGATTACAACAAAAAAAAGATGAGGATCCCACGGAATGGTTAGAGCGCTTAAGGAAAGCCTTCCGCTTGTATTCTGGGATAGACCCTGATACCCAGGAGGGAGAGGCGGTGTTGAAAATGCAGTTTGTGGCAAATGCATGGGTAGATATTAGGAGGAAACTGGAAAAGTTGGACGCATGGCAGACTAGAGGAAGGTTTTTGTGAGAAGGGAGGATGAGAATTTCAAGAGACAGGCGAGGATTATGGCTGCAGTTGTGCGGGAAGGGCCTAACCCTAATTTCCGTGCAAGGAATGTAGAACAAAGGGAGAATTGGGAGCAGAGTTATATTTCTAGGGAAGGAAAAGGAAGAGGTCATGAAATTGTCTGCTTCTACTGTGGAAAGAAGGGACATATGAAGAGGGGATGCAGACAACGGATAGCGGATGAGAAGGCCTTTAAGGAAGATTAGGGGTGTCAAGGGCTCTATTTGTTGGGGAAGAAACATCATAAGGAGCCCTTGGTAAAGCTTAAAGTAGGACCCCAACAACAAGAGATGGAATTTTTAGTGGATACCGGGGCTGAAAGATCCACGGTGCAAGCCTTGCCGCTTGGATGCAAAAAGTCATCTGACACTGTACATGTAATTGGGGCAAAAAGAGAGCCCTTTGAGGTATCTGTTATCAAGGATGTGATGGTAGAAACTGATTCCAAATGTGGTATAGGTTCTTTACTACTGGTACCTGAAGCAGATTACAATTTATTAGGGAGAGATCTGATAATAGAATTGGGTATTAATTTAGAAGTTGTAAATAAAGAATTACAGATAAAGCTCTGCCCTTTAAGGGTAGAGGATGAAAAGAAAATTAATCCTGAGGTGTGGTATACCCCAGAAACGGTGGGAAAATTGCAGATTAAGCCTTTTTCAGTGGAAATAAGTGATCCTGGCAAACCCATAAGAATAAAACAATACCCTATCCCTAGGGAGGGAAAATTAGGACTAAAACCTGAAATAGATAGGTTATTAGAAAAAGGGCTTTTAGAGCCCTGTATGTCTCCCTTCAATACTCCCATCCTGCCTGTAAAGAAGTCAGATGGGTCCTACAGATTGGTACACGATTTAAGAGAAATAAATAAGAGGACTTTGGCCCGGTTTCCAGTAGTTGCAAATCCATATACTTTGTTGAGCCGTCTGGGACCTGAAAATCGATGGTATAGTGTTATTGATCTAAAGGATGCCTTTTGGGCATGCCCCCTGGATGAGAAAAGTAGGGATTATTTTGCATTTGAATGGGAGGATCCGGCAACACACCGGCGGCAGCAATTAAGGTGGACGGTTTTGCCGCAGGGATTCACGGATTCACCTAACTTATTTGGCCAAGCTTTGGAACAAATTCTTCAGGAATATAAAGTAGATAAAGGGACGACCCTGATTCAGTATGTGGATGATTTGCTTATTGCTGGGACAGGAGAAGAAACAGTGAGGCAAGAAAGTATTAAATTACTAAACTTCCTAAGCCTAAAAGGACTAAAAGTATCCAAATCTAAATTACAGTTTGTAGAGGAGGAGGTGAAGTATTTGGGGCATTATTTAAGTGGAGGGGTAAAGAAGATTGATCCTGAAAGAGTAAAAGGAATCCTCTCGATTCCAGCCCCCAGAAATAAAAGGCAAGTTTGTCAGCTACTGGGGTTAATTGGATATTGCAGACAATGGATTGAAAATTACAGTCAGAAGGTCAGATTCCTCTATGATAAATTAAGCCAAGATAGCCTAATGAAATGGAGCCCCACGGATGATCAGCGACTCCAGGAGCTCCAGAATGATTTGGTAAATGCGCCAGTCCTCAGCCTACCTGATTTAAAAAGACCCTTCTATTTGTTTGTTAATACGGAGGGAGGAACAGCATACGGGGTTTTAACCCAAGAATGGGCGGATAAAAAGAAGCCTGTAGCATATTTATCTAAATTACTGGATCTGGTGAGCAGAGGATGGCCTACATGCTTGCAGGCTATAGTAGCCACTGCCCTTTTGGTAGAAGAGGCTCATAAAATAACTTTTAATGGAAAATTGAAAGTGTTATCACCACATAATATCAGAGGAATCTTACAACAGAAAGCTGATAAATGGATTACAGATTCTAGACTTCTGAAGTATGAAGGTATTTTAATTGATTCCCCCAATTTGTCACTTGAAGTGGTTACCTCGCAAAATCCTGCCCAATTTTTGTATGGGAAACCCTGTGATGAAAAGTTAGCACATGACTGTTTTCAAACTATTGAAAGTCAAACAAAAATTAGACCCGATCTGGAAGAGGAAGAATTAGACGAAGGGGAGCGATTGTTTGTAGATGGTTCTTCTCGGGTTGTAGAAGGAAAAAGAAAGTCAGGATATGCTATAATTGGGGAAAAAGATTTAAAGGTAATTGAATCCGGACCACTAAGTAACTCCTGGTCTGCACAAGCTTGTGAATTATATGCAGTACTCAGGGCTTTAAGGTTATTAAAAGGAAAAATTGGAACAATATACACAGACTCTAAATATGCATATGGGGTAGTGCACACATTTGGAAAAATTTGGGAAGAAAGGGGACTTATAAAATCACAGGGAAAAGATCTAATTCATCAAGAGCTAATTGTCCAAGTTTTAAATGCCTTAAGGGGCCCGGCTCAAATTGCTGTGGTCCACTTAAGGGGACACCAGAGAGGATTGGACTTTAGAAACAGAGGAAATAATTTAGCTGACCAAGAAGCCAAAAAAGCAGCCCTATGAACTCGGGGGGACATGGGGCAGAGCGACACTGTATCTGTGGACTCCCCCAAAGAAAAATGGCAAATATATAGTTTTACCACTCAAGAAAAGGAAAAATTACAAAAGATGGGAATTGAGGAGGGGTCTGATGGGCAATGGAAGCTCCCAGATGGGAGAACTGTTTTACCTAAAAGCAAGGCCTCAGAAATTTTGCAAAGATTGCATGACCAGACTCATTGGGGAACTCAGGCATTAGTAGATCAATTTGCCACTAAATATATGAGTATTGGAATCTATGATTTGGCTAAAAGAGTAGTGGGAGATTGTCTGATCTGTCAAAAAGTAAACAGAAAACATCTTAGGGAAAGGCCCATGGGAGGAAGGGAATTAGCTCACAGGCCTTTTGCCAAAATACAAATAGACTTCACTGAATTGCCTAAAGTGGGTAGATATAAATATTTGTTAGTAATAGTAGATCATCTCACCCATTTTGTAGAAGCTTACCCCACTACTCGGACTACTGCTCAGACAGTGGTCAGAATATTATTAGAAGAAATAATCCCTAGATATGGGATAGTAGAAACAATAGATTCTGATAGGGGACCTCACTTTGTGTCCAAAATAACTGAGGATATCTCACATGCTCTGGGAATTAAGTGGGAATACCATACCCCATGGCATCCCCAGAGTTCGGGAAGAGTAGAAAGAATGAATGGGGAACTAAAAAAGCAATTAACCAAATTAATAATAGAAACAAAATTGACATGGGTCAAGTGTCTCCCTTTAGCCCTATTGTACATAAGAACAAGACCCAGAGCAGATGTTGGGATTTCCTCTTTTGAAATGCTATACGGGATGCCATATGATTTGGAGGAACCCCGAGACCACCCCCGGTTAAAAGACTATAAAATAACCTCATATATTATTGCCTTAATGAAACGCCGCAATGAACTTTGGGAAAAAGGAATCATTACGCAAAGACCCCCTTTAGATTTAAAAATACATAAAATACACCCAGGAGACTATGTGTTAATAAAATCCTGGAAAGAATCTACACTAACCCCACAATGGGAAGGTCCTTATCTTGTGTTACTCACTACAGAAACTGCAATTCGGACTGCAGAAAGAGGATGGACACATGCCAGTCGAGTAAAAGGACCAGTTAACAACACTGTGTGGCAAGTAACCAGTCCTCCCGGGAACCTGAAATTGAAGTTACAGAGAAACTAAAGGACTCTTATCAGATTGAATACACATCAGACTTATATTACTTAGATAGTGGGCTAATTAGTAATTCAAGTGTTAGAGTAAAGTGTAAAAATCAAAATTGTAATTGCTATCCTTTTGTATGCTATATCTGTAAGGTGTGTGGGGAACGGTGGTGGTCACATTGCAACAGAGGGTATCCTCCACGAGGAACTTGCAATTCCTGTTGGAACGTACAAAGAGAGATTACAGCTTGGGTACTGACCTGTAAAGTGACTAGAGGGGAAATCCGATTGGAATCTAAAGAGTGGTGGGAAATTTTCTCAAATTACTGCTACCATACAAACGGGCCGAGCCCATTTGTGGCAGAGATCATAAAAGGCCTTTGTAAGAAAGACCTAAAAGGGGTCAGTTGTACCGCATCAGAGGTAAAAGATCAGAATTGGCGTTCTTATTGCATGCGGCAAGGCACCAGAGGGCATAAATCCCCTCCTGAAGAATACTCTTGCTGCCAAGAAGATGGTACACCCTGTGGCTCGAAGCACCCGAGTCGACGGGCGAGGCAGAGGAGTAAACAGCTGTGGAGGAAGGAGCCCTCAGGATGGAATACGCAAGCAATATTTGCGGAACTACCCCGGGACTGGGAGTAACAAAGGCAGAAATAGTTTTTGGGCTCAAGGGTATAATTGTTGCAGTGTGAGAAACCAGACCCCACATGCCATTTGCTTACTGCTTGTGATTTTCCTTTATATATATTGTAATACTGCGGAAGTAACAACTCATGAACCTTTCAAGTGGACTTCAGGAAGATGGGAGGATTCACAAGTTATAAGGAGCAATACTACAGCTGGAGCTCCCACTTTCCAGTTACCTGTGGCATCCTTAGGTACTCGTTGGGGTTCCCATTGGGTTTCATTGTTTTATATGTGTCCTGCTTCGAATCCTGGTAAAGGGTATTGCAATAGTCCTGGACAATATTACTGTGCATATTGGGGTTGTGAAACAATAGCTGGTACATGGGACCCCCCCACTCCTGATCCATACATTAAGGTGGTCTGGAAGCCAGATGGTTGTATTCCTCCTGGCTACTGGACAGGTCATAAACCCCCAGAAAATATTTGCAGGAATATACAAATTACTGCATTAAGGCCAGAGGATAGTATATGGTTAATTGGAAAAACTTGGGGCGTTCGCTTATATTCGGCTGATTTTGGCAATTTTGGTAGCTTAATATTTATAAAGAAGGAACTTGTGCCCCCTGATCCTGAACCTGTAGGGCCAAACCCAGTGTTATTAAAAAAGAAGGTTGTTTTAGCCAACCAAACAAAAGAAAGGGATCAGACCCAGAATAAAATTCAGAATGAAAACACTTCAGGAGACGAACAGGAAAAAACCCAGGAGGGTAATATACTCTGGAAGGTTATGAAAGCAAGTTATGGTGTCCTAAATAGAACCAACCCAAAACTGACGGAAGACTGTTGGCTGTGCTATAATTTAAGACCCCCATTTTATGAAGCCATAGGGGTCACTGCAAAGCCCAGAAGAGTGAATGGAACTAATCCGAATCAGTGTTTGTGGAAAAAGGGTAAAGAGACAACACCGGGGCTTACCTTGGCTCAGGTAACAGGGAAAGGGAGATGCATAGGAAAAATCCCAACACAAAGAGAATACCTTTGTGGAGTAATAGAAACAGGTAGAAAGAAACCGGCTGACTGGCTATTGCCAGCAGCTAACACTAAGTGGGTATGTAACACTCTGGGTGTCACACCGTGCATCTCACTGAAACTGTTTAATCCAAGCCAAGACTACTGCATCCAGGTAATGATTATGCCCAGAATTACCTACCATACAAGTGACTACATATATGAACAACAAACTGTGCCAGAACACCATCTAATGAAAAGGGAACCCCTCACTGCCTTAACTATTGCAACTCTCCTTACCATCGGGGGAATAGGAGCTGGAACTGGGGTGGCATCCCTAGTAAATCAACAAAAGGAATTTAAAGCATTAAGAATTTCAGTAGATGAAGATCTGAGTAAAATTGAGCAGGCCATCGATGGATTGGTAAAATCATTAAGGTCCCTATCTGAGGTGGTGTTGCAGAACAGAAGGGGTTTAGACTTGCTATTATTACAACAAGGGGGATTGTGTGTAGCCCTGAAGGAGGAATGCTGTGCATACGCTGATCATACTGGAGTTGTTACAGACACCATGGCAGAATTAAGGAGAAGATTAGAGCAGAGAAAGAGGGAAAGAGAGGCACAGCAAAGTTGGTATGAATCATGGTTCAATCAATCTCCTTGGTTAACTACCTTGCTATCCACCCTTGCAGGACCTCTGATACTGATAATATTGGGACTGACCTTTGGGCCATGCATCTTCAATAAGGCAATAAAAATAGTGAAGGGACGCTTAGAGGCAGCACATTTAATGCTCATTAGGGCAAAATATGAACCCATACACAATGTAGATGAGACCCTAATACTAAGTCACCAGGAGTTACAAAGATTCAGTGAACAAAATAAAGATGAACAAGAAAAGGGGGAAATTGAGATAAGTAGAAGATAATTTGTTCACTGTAGTATGCTTGCTTACCTTGGTTTGCATAAGAATGTACTGTGGTATGTTAACCTAATTTGTTTTGCATAAGATAGTGGCTAAGAATGTACTGGTGTGTCTTTTAAATGCTTATTTGCTTACAAGGTGATAAGGAGGTTGAGATTAGAGTCCTGGGTGTGTGTATCTGGTCTGCTTGCTGTATCTCAAAAGAAGAGACTTAGAAGCTATCACAACGACCAGACTCAGACTACATCTGGAGAGTCACGTCTGCAAGGAGAAAGGGGGGGATAAAAGGAAGGTTGGGACAGAACATTTTTGCGCGCCGTTGGTGGAGCAGGAGACTCCCCGGCTGCCCAGCGCTGGATTTTGCCTGCCTTACTCGCTTGCTAATTTTAAATAAAATTGCTTTATTGAATTAAGACACTTCAAATTGTCGTGTCACAATTTATAACAAATCCTACCTAAACCCTATGAAATCCCCTCAGACACCCCCAGATTCCCTCAGATCCCCTCTGAACCCCCCAGTTCCTCTCACAACCCCCCCAAAATCCCCTCAGACCCTCCAATGCCCCTCAGATCTTCCTAAACCCACCTGAGAACGCTCCAGACCCTCTCAAGCTCCCCCCTAAGCTCCCTAAACCCCCTCAGACCCACCAAAGCCCCCTCAGACCCCCGCATTGCCCCCAAACCCACCGCACACCCCCTATTTCCCGTCAATCCCCCCAAAATCCCCAATTTCTCCCCAGACCCGCCCCAAACCCCCCCAGCTCCCCCCGGCCCCCCCTCAGCTCCTCCTCAGCCGCGCTCCCCTCACAGTTTCGCGCCTCCGCCACGCGCGCGGGCTCCCCAGCCAATAGCGGCGCGCCCCGTGCCAAACCGACCAATCAGCGCGCGGCTCCCCTCAGCAGTGCCCGCCTCACGGCGCCGCGGCAGCCAATCAGAGGGAGCCGGGAGCGGGCTCGGGCGGGCCCTGCGGGCGGCGCTGCCAGAGCGGGGGAGGCGCTGGGAGAGGCCGGAGCTGCGGGAGCGGCTGGGGCGGCGCCGCTGGGGAGGGGGGTCCGCACAGGGGCTGGGGAGGGGCTGGGGAGGGGCTGAGGGGATCGGGGCCTTTGGGGAGGGATCCGGGGGGAGTTTTGGGAGGGGTCTGGGGGGTCCTGGAGGGGTTTTGGGAGGGGTCTGGGGGGTCCTGGAGGGGTTTTGGGAGGGGTCTGGGGGGGTCCTGGAAGGGTCCTGGGTGGGGTCTTGGGAAGGGTCTGGGGGGGTCTCAGGGGACATCCTGGGCTGGGCTCGATTGGGGTCTGGGGGCTCTCAGGGGTCCTGGGCCAACCTTGGGGGTCTCTGGGGGGTTTGAGTTCCTGGAGGGGGTCCTGGGGAGATTTGGGGGTCCCGGGGGGTCCCAGGCCCACCCTGAGCCGGGGTCTGGGGGTTTGGGGGAGGAGCACAACAGGGGTTCCCCCTGCCCCGATTTTGGGGGTCTCCCATGGTGCCCCCTCCCCAAAAAGCTCCGAGGGCCCCTGAAGTGGCTCCTGTTCCACCGGGCGGTGCCCCTGACCCAGGACAGCCCCCAGTGAGTCTGGCGGGCTCTGGGGGGGTTTGGGGGGATTTTGATGGCGTTTTTGGGCTTTGGAGGATTTTGTTGGGAGTTTAGGGGGAATTATTGTGTTTTTGGAGAGAATTACTGGGTTTTGGGAGGGTTAAAGGATTTTTCAGGGTTTTGTGGCTTTGGGGACATTGGATTTTGAGGGATTTTTTTTAGGGATTTGGGGATGTTGTTTTTTGGAGGGTTTATTGAAGTTTTTGGGAGTTTTTTTGAATTGTAGTGGGGTTCACTGGGATTTTATTGGATTCTTTGTGGTTTTGGAGAGTTTTATTGGGATTTTGGGGTGTTTAAGAAGAATTTGGGGGGGCTTTGCAGTTGTCCCAGGGTGTGGGGAAGGGCTGAGAGGCACCAAAATCTCCTTTAAACCCCTGAAAGTCCCAATAAAACTCACAAAATCCCAATTAAATCTCACAAAAACCTCATTAGAACACCCCAGAATTCCAATAAAAGCCCACAAAATCCCAATTAAACCCCACAAATCCCCCCCCAAAATGTACTCAAAACCACAAGAAAATCCCCCCAACACCCAAAGTAATCCTTGCAACTCCCAAAAACCCCACAAAATCCCCCAAAATCCCACCACAAAAAAAAAAAAACCCAAAAAAACCAAAAACCAAATCCCCAAAGAATGCCATTAAATCCCCCAAAAATTCCAATAAAATGCCCAAAATTCCAGAGTTCCACAAAATATTTAGTTATTACAAAATACACACACCAGCACTGAGAGCTGCCCCCTCCACATACTCAGTTACACCAGAGCCAGGTTGTTTTTGGACAATGCCTCATTTACAATCCAATACATGTGGCTGGTCTGGAGATGGGCTGTCCCAAAAGGCGATTCTGGAACACCTGGGAGCTGATCATGCTGGTAGCGACCCAAGATTGGGATCGCTGGAGTCCTCCGGGCTGATACATCTGAATGCCACGGTTCCCATAACCTCATCAGGAAAAACTGTCCACACCTGGACCTGGATTGTTCGACCCTGGCTCAGAGAAAAGAACTTTATGAATATGTGTGACTCTGAATAGAAAGAAAAGGCAGATGACTAAAATCCTGGCCTCGGGCAGAAAATTTCCTATAAGAACTGGCAGGTCCAGGAGGGTGGTGTGTGTGTCCAGGGGAACCTCTGCCGAGAGGCTCCTTCCTGTCACGCACCCAGCGCCGAACCCGGGCTCAGCGCTGTCCTTTTCCTTGTGGCTGGCTCAGAGAGAATTCATTCCTAAATAAATTATATATTATTTCATTTTCAATTTGGCTGGGCTAATTTTCATTTATAAAAGGGGAAAGGGGACTGTGGGGAGAACAGAGAACATCTAAAAAACAAATCACAATACAATAACTGTACATCAATAAAGCTTCTCTTAAGATACACACAATATTCATCGCTTAATTGCAAGAGCAAATCATCTCATTATCTCTCTATTACAGTTTGGATGGAGACCAGAACTAATACCTTGCAAAAGGAAAAGAGGGTACAAAGGTCCCTGCAGTCCCCTGGCCTGGTAATCCAGCCAGTGGGGAAAGGAAGAGGGCAGCATGTGGCCAGGAGTTTAAAAGGAGGCTGTGTCCTCCAAAATTTTGAGAGAGAAAACCCCAGCAGCAGATGTCCCCATGGACTCTCTCCCTTTATTCAAATAAAGATGCAGGGCTCCTCTGGCTCCCTTATGGACACTGGCTTTTCACAGCGTGGTTTGTATGCACACCCGTTTCCTTGTATCAGAGTATCACCAGCCTGCAGTGACTCCCTGCCACTCTGGTCTGCAGGAGAAATGGAACTAATTTCCATTAAGGCCCTCCCAGAGGGAAGGAAGAACACACCCAGAGGAGACAAGCAACCCCTGCAGGCATCCAAACTTCTGCACCAGAAGCCGAGTGAGTCGCAGAGGGGACGTAGTGGGTGCATTTCCCTCAGCCTTCTGCTGAGACTCAGCAGCCGGGGGCTTGCTCTGCACATGTGTGTTGGACAATATACCAACTTTAATTTTTTTTTTTTCATTTCTCTAGTCAGGCTTGTTATGGACAAATTCAATTGGGGAGGCTAATTATAGATAAATCAATTAACATGAATTTATTAAGCAAGCGGTATTAAGCAAAAGAAAGCGCTGGGTGGCCGGGGAGTCTCTGTTCTGCCACGGCGCACCTTCCCCCTTTTACCTTTTTGTTTTTATAGTCCCTTTTCTTTTTCTGGTTGACGTGTTTTCTCCCAATGTACTCTTCGCCGGTGCAATTGGTTGCTAGGGGGTGTTTTTTCTGCCCTTGGTGGTCATAAGGATGAAGGCTCCTCATCTTCCTTGCAGATTTTCCTTGGCCTAAAAGTTAACTTGTATATAATTAGTTACACAGTCTTCTATGCTAGTTGCATCTGCACAATTCTTAAGCAGAATACTTGCTGTTTTCCCCCATTCTCCTTCTCCTCCCACATCTTGAGATTCCCTACTCCGTTCAGATTCTTATCTCCTTCAATGCTCGTTTTGATGAACAAAGACCTTTTTATTTATTACAATCCATTCTTTTTCTCTTTACCAATTTGTTCATTAAAACACTTTAACTTTTGGTAGCTTAAGACCAGGATTTCATCTACTTTTGAATCTCTGGGCAATGTTTCCTACCTATCTCTAATATGTGTTAGATGAGCTGCCTCTAATCTTCCTTTTACAATGTCTATGTATTTATTAAGAATGCAAGTTTTAAAGTTAAACTTAGTAACAACAATATTACGGGACCTGCAATCTCCCTGATACAGAATTTCTCCTTGAGTGCCATACTCCAGAATTTTGCACCTCTCAGGGTACCATGAGACCTTTTGAAATTTATCTGGATGGGTGACAGCCTAGGCGGTTGCTATGGCTTTACAGCCCTAATACTCACAGATATTCCCCAGGATAATTTCAATATCCACCCCCCCAGGATTGGAAATAGGACACCAATAGGTAGCCCGGAGTTCAGGTTTACTCCATCTCCACATAGAGTTTACCAAGTCCTCATTAGTAACAAAAAAAAAAATGGGAGTTACAGTGGTGGCATTATGCTTAACAACTTTCCCTTGGTCTGTTTTGATCAGAGTCCAATTAAATGGCTGGTGTGCATAGTCCCCTTGACCAGGCCAGGTACAAGATATAACTAATATGCACAGAATTTGCCAGCAAGGGTGGAGTCCAAACTGCCCCAGGGTTTGATTATCATTATCTCCCCATTCTCAGTGTTTGTTTTGACCTGTTATTGCCGGACTCACCTTTAACCTTGGGAGATCAGTATCCTTGAGGCAGTTCTTGAAATACCTTTGAATTGTCCCAGTCTGAGGGCTCTTTCCTCCACCGCTTCTTATCCCTCTGCCTCGCTCGCCGACTCGGTTGCTCCGAGCCGCGAGGCGCACCATCTTCTCAGCAGCAAGGATATTCTTCAGGAGGACCCTTACTCTGTTTTTGCTGCCTCTTTTTGAATGATTTCCAGTTTTTGTCCTTCACTTGTGGTGAGTCACACTGAATCCCAGGTAAAGTTTTCCAGCAATTCACTTTTATAATTTGAACAATTGGGGGAATTGGTTCATTGGAGTGGAAACAACAATTTTCAGGTCTGGCCCCTTAGTAAACACCTCCCACCACTCTTGGGATTCTCTTTGTAGGGTCCCATTCTCTTCTCCAATCCTTAGGACTGACTCTGTCAGTTCTCTTTCTAACTGATAACACCTTTACAAATACCCCTAGGAGGAGTGCCTCTGTAACTATGGACCCACCACCGTTCCTGGCAAATTTTACAAACAGAGCATACAAAAAGGTAACAATTACAATCCTTATTTGTACAATATACTCTAAATCATTAGTTATAGGATATCCATAGTCCAATATCTCACTCTACCAGCTGGTTCGTACAATTCTTACTGAGTCCATTCAGTCCATTTAAATGTGACCTTAAGGTCCCCGGGCTGGCTGGTTATTCTCCAGGGCTCTTCGGCAGCAGCAGGAATTGGTCCATTCATTCGGCTCACATGGGTCCATCCCTCCTCGGCGGTTCTGCCTGCAGTTTCTGTAGTTAGTAAAACAACACAGGGGGCTTCCCAATTTGGGGTTAGTGAGGTTTCTTTCTAGATTTCTTATTAACACCTTATCACCTGGATTTATATTGTGGATTGCTAGGTCTAAAGGAGGTTGTTGCACTAGTAACTCAGCTCTTCTAAGCCCTTCCCAAGCCTTCACAAGTTGCATGACATATTGGTTAATTTGTTGATTACTTATTTCAGGGTGATCTATAGGAGAATCCATGTCATAAGGCATCCCATAAAGCATTTCAAATGGAGAAATTCCAATATCAGTTCTGGGCTGAGTTCCTATATTTAACAAGGCTAAATGTAAATATTTTACCCAAGATAACTGTGTTTTATACATCAGTTTAGTTAGTTGTTTATTAATTTTCCCATTTACACTTTCCACTTTACCCAAGCTTTGTGGATGCCAGGGAGTATGATATTGCCACTTTGTTCCTAGCGTTGTAACTACTTCTTTAATTATTTTGGAGGCAAATTGTGGCCCTCTGTCTGAGTCTATTACTTCTGCTAGTTCATAGCGGGGGATTATCTCTTCTAATAGTATTTTTGCTACTGTTTGTGTAGTTGCCCTGAAGGTAGGGAATACCTCTACAAAGTGAGTCAAGTGATCTATTATCACCAATAAGTGTTTATACCTTCCTACTTTAGGCAAATCAGTAAAATCGATTTGAATGTGGGAAAACGGTCTATGTGCCAATTCCCGTCCCCCCATTTCCCACACCACTCAGGATTTCTCACACCTGGGTCTACTCCTGGGTCAGGGGTCTCTTCAGCCCCTCTAGAAATCTCAGCCCTCATTCTAGAGAGACTGCAGACTGTATAGAGAAAACTTACCAGATTAAACACCAGGAAGATGGTCTCATTAACAGTCAGGGGAAACTGAACATTCTCTAATAGGGAGCTAAGAGATTCAGAGGAGAAGAAAGAAAGCAAAGGTTTAAAAGCCTCATCCCTTGCTACTCCTCTAACAAACTGGCTGCACAACCATGACCATGAGCCATGCATTCCTGGAACAGACTTCAGCACCTTCATAAACTCCCTGTAAGCCATGACACCCAAGCCCAGCCTGATGGGTATTCTGGTCAGTGCTCTTCTACTCCAAAAACTACGTATTAGGGACCATACCAGAGCTATTCCTGGATAAAAAAATAAACCTAGGGACCATAGAGGGATTAAAATCTCAAAAAGCCCTAGGGACCAGAGACACATGCAAGCCTTCACCCCAAGAGACACTATGAATTCAAACAACATAACCAGTAATTGCTCCATACCAACACAAAGTAATTGGAACCAAAATATGATTACAACAGGGTTTTTTTCCACTCTCTCAAGCCACAAGTTTTGCAGAAAAATACATGTTCTAGTTTAGGGCAAATTTTAGAGAAAACCTCTGAAAGGAGCCCGCAGAAAACAAACCCCCACAGCCCATCCCCACCCACCTGGTTCGGGAAGAATTTTCTCTGAGAGAAATGGAAAAGAACCTGTTTATTTAACAAACAAAACCCTTCCCAGCACTAAAAAAATGAACAACATCAGATGACAACAAAACTCTTTCACCACTCTGAAGAGATGACAAATCCAGAAAGTCTCTCCTGGGAGTGGTCGCCGGGTCTGGGCACTGGGGATTGCTCTGGGCACTGGGGATGGCTGCTGCAGATCACAGAGTGCAGGCTCTGGGTGCTCCTCGGTGTTTCCCTGGTCCCAGTCCAGAGCAAGTTGGAGTGATATTCAGGAAAGGGAAAGGAAAAAAAACAGTCCAGGGAAAAAAATTGGACTGCTTAGCTCAACTAACTAACATGCAAAAGCAAAGGCAAAAGCAGAAGCAAGCAAGCAAAGCAAGCAAAGGAAAGCCAGCAAGCAAAGCAAAACCAAGCCAGCCAGCTTCTGCAAAAGCAGAAGCAAGCAAGCAAAGCAAGCAAAGGAAAGCCAGCAAGCAAAGCAAAAGCAAGCCAGCCAGCACCAGCCTCTTCTAGACAACTGACCATGGGGGAGGTGAGCTGGCTGATAACAAGACAAAACAAACCTTCACTTTCTGAGTCAGTTCTGAAAGCACAGAACATAATATCAAACATAAACAAAACACAGGATTGGGGATACAATTACCATAACGTCACCCTAGGACATTCCACCCCTTATCTCCATACTGTCAACATCATGTAAAAACTTCATCAAGTAAAAACTTCCATCTTTCACTTACTCATACACATTTCCTTCCATCTCACTTACTCAAACCTTCAACACTTACACATTTCCTTCTGTCTCATGTCTGTGTGTTTTCATGTACAGACACTGGCAGTAACATCCAGCAAACAGTGATATTTGCATAAGTCTCACCCCACAATCAGATCTCCCTGAGGTACACATTGTGTTGCTCCATCTCTCTGCATTATCCACCATGTACAACCTGGTCCCTGAGCAAAGACAATCCCACAAATGAGTTTGTCTGTACTTGAGGCAGAATTGATCCACACTGTTTTACCTAACAAACCTCTGACATGTGCCACTGGGACTTTACCTCCATCTAATATATTCAGGGACTCAAACTGGGCAGGACCTGCTCGATTGGTGGAAACTTGGCTGTTAACTAACCAGGTGGCCATTTCTAAATGTTGCTCCCAATTTTTGAAAGATCCCCCACCCAATACTTTTAAGGTGGTTTTCAACAGTCCATTGTACCTCTCCACTTTGCCTGCAGCTGGTGCATGGTAGGGGATGTGGTACACCCACTCAATGCCATGTTCCCTAGCCCAGGTGTTGATAAGGCTGTTCTTGAAATGAGTCCCATGGTCTGACTCAATCCTCTCAGGGGTACCATGCCTCCAAAGGACCTGCTTTTCAAGGCCCAGGATGGTGTTACGGGCTATAGCATTAGACACAAGGTAGCTTTCCAACCATCCAGTGGTGGCTTCTACCATGGTGAGCACGTAGCGCTTGCCTTGGCGTGTCTGGGGCAGTGTGATGTAGTCAATCTGCCAGGCCTCCCCATACTTGTACTTGGACCCCCGCCCATCATACCAGAGGGGCTTCACCCGCTTGGCCTGTTTGATGGCAGCACATGTCTTACAGTCATGGATCACCTGAGAAACACTGTCCATGGTTAGAGCCACCCCTTGGTCTTGCCCCCTTATAGGTGTCATCTCTGCCCTGATGGCCTGAGGCATCACGGGCCCATCATGCTAGGAACAACTCCCCCTTGTGTTCCCAATCGAGGTCTATCTTTGATACCCCTATCTTTGCAGCCTGATCTACCTGCTGATTGTTTTGCTGCTCTTCATTAGCTCTGCTTCTGGGGACATGGACATCTACATGGCGAACCTTCACAGGTAACTTCTCTACCCAGGTACCCATATCTTTCCACTCTTCCGCAGCCCAAAGTGGTTTTCCTCTACACTGCCAGTTAGCCTCTTTCCACCTCTCCAGCCACCCCCACATAGCATTAGCTACCATCCATGAATCAGTGTAGAGGTAGAGCTTTGGCCACTTCTCCTTTCCTGCAATGTCTAGGGCCAGTTGAACAGCTTTGAGTTCAGCAAGCTGGCTTGATCCACCTTCTCTTTCAGTGGCCTCTGCAACCCGTTGTGTGGGACTCCATACAGCTGCTTTCCACTTCTGATTCATCCCTACGATGTGACAAGAACCGTCAGTGAATAGAGCCTAATGTGTTTCCTCTGCTGGCAGTTGGTTGTATGGTGGAGCTTCTTCAGCCCGTGTCACTGGTTCTTCGTCTTCATCTGTGACACCAAAACTTTCACCTTTGGGCCAATTTGTAATTAATTCCAAAATCCCAGGGCGATTCAGTTTACCAATATGGGCACGCTGCATGATGAGAGCAATCCACTTGCTCCGTGGAGCTCTGGTGGCATGGTGGGTGGAGGGAACCTTTGCTTTGAACATCCAGCCCAGTACTGGTAGTCAGGGCGCCAGGAGAAGTTGTGCTTCTGTACCAATCACCTCTGAGGCGGCCTGGACTCCCTCGTAAGCGACCAAGATTTCGTTCTCTGTTGGGGTGTAATTGGCTTCAGATCCTCTGCAGCTCCAACTCCAAAGTCCCAGTGGTCGGCCTCGAGTCTCATCAGGCACCTTCTGCCAAAGGCTCCAGGACAGACCATGGTTCCTGGCTGCAGAGTAGAGCACATTCTTCACATCTGGTCCTGTCCTGACTGGGCCAAGAGCTACTGCATGAGGAATTTCCTGCTTTATCTGGGCAAAAGCTTTCTGCTGTACAGGCCCCAGTGGAAATTGTTTTTCTTGTGGGTGACCATGTAGAGAGGGCTCACAATCCGGCTGTACTTGGTAATGTGCATTCTCCAAAAACCTGTAGCATCTAGGAAAGCTTGTGTTTCCTTCTTGCTGGTCGGTGGAGCCATCACATTGATCTTTTTGATGACCTCAGAGGGAATCTGACGCCATCCATCTTGCAACTTTACTCCCAGGAATTGGATCTCTCGGGCAGGTCCTTTGACTTTGCTCTTCTTGATGGCAAAGCTGGCTTCCAGCAGAATCTGGATGATCCTCTCTCCTTCCTCAAATACTTCCATTGCCGTGTTGCCCCACACAATGATGCCATCGATGTACTGCAGGTGCTCTGGAGCTTCACCCTTTTCCAGTGCAGCCTGGATCAGCCCATGGCAGATGGTGGGGCTGTGCTTCCACCCTGGGGCAGTCGGTTCCAGGGGCACTGCACACCCCACCAGGTGAAAGCAAACTGAGGCCTGCCCTTTGCTGCCAGAGGAATGGAGAAAAACACTTTGGCAATGTCATCCATGGCATACCACTTTGCTGCCTTGGACTCCAGCTCGTGCTGGAGTTCCAGCATGTCCGGCACAGCAGCACTCAGCGGTGGAGTCACTTCATTCAAGTCCACAGTCAATCTCCATTCTCTGTCAGAAAAGTGGGGCTCGCACAGGCCAAATGGGGCTGTTGAAGGGTGAGTGGGTTTTGCTGACCACCCCTTGGCTCTCCAGCTCATGGATCATGGATCATTCCAATTCATGTAGATGGGGATCCCAGCACCTTGATTTGTCTGATACTGCCAGTCGTGCACTGTTGAAGTAGCAATTGGTACTTGTTGCTCTTCCACCCTTAGGAGTCCCACTGCAGATGGGTTTTCTGGTAGTCCAGGCAAGGTGTTCAATTGCTTAATGTCCCCTGCCTCTGCAGCAGCTATGCCAAAAGCCCACCTGAATCCCTTTGGGTCTCTGTAACATCTGTTCCGGAGGATGCCTATGCCCAGAATACACAGGGCCTCTGGGCTGCTCACAATGGATGTTTCTGCTGCTCCTTCCCAGTCAGGCTCACCTCGGCTCCCACCAGGGTCAGTTGCTGTGATTCCCCTGTCACCCCGGCAATGGAAACAGGTTCTGCCCCCACGTGTCCCGATGGCATTAGGGTACATTGCACATGAGTATCAGCTAAGGCTTTATATTTTTGTGGTTCTGATGTGCCAGGCCATCAGATCCACACCATCCAGAAGATCCAGTTTTCCAGTGCCTCTTCCTGGCTAGAGGCAGGGCCCCTCTAACCCTGGTTATTATTTCTTTCCTGGCCGTACATGGTAGAGGTACCTTCAAGGGGATCTGACAGATCATACCCAGGAGCTTGGTCATGGGAGGCTGAGGCTACCTTCACTTTACTGGAATTCCCTTGGTTAGTGTTTCCCTCCTTGAGTGGATGCACCCGCGCTGCCAGGACAGAAGTGGGTTTCCCATCCCACCTTTCTATGTCTTCCCCATGGTCGCACAGAAAGAATCACAGGCCGGCCCATGGGCTGTACCCTCTCTCGCTAGCTGGGGGATGTTGGGCTCTAACTTCGGGGCCTGTGACTTGCATGGGTGCTGCTCTGATCTTCCTCACTGTCCTGGTTCAGGGAAAATTTGGGAAAGAACCTCCAAAGGGGTTCCTCTAGGAAACAGATTCAATCGGCACCTCTCCCCAACTGGTTCAGGAAAAAATACCCCTTTGGTGGAAAATGGAAAAAACTCTTTATTAAGCAAGAAAATCTAAAGAATATTAAACAATAAAACTTCTTGCTGCTCCAAAAGAGAGATGAACTCAGAAAGTCCCCTCCCTGGGCTGCAGTTTGGCTCACTTAGTCTCTTATCAGTCCCTCTGGCACTGGAAATGCTGCGGCCCAGGCTGGGCCTGGTGGGCCACAGGTGTGAGCTGCTGTTGCTCTTCTGTGTGCTCAGTCCAGAGCAGGTTTGAGCAGGTCTGAAGAAAGAAAAAGCCACAGTCCAGGGAACTTCTTTGCCTCAGCTAGCTAAAACTAACTAAAAGCAAAGGACAGCTCTGGTAAGTGAGCCGATGCAGGGTATTTTCCTGGCAGGTGGGTTTAGTCTCCACAAGCTGTTGCCCAAGCATGCGGAGACCACAGGGAACCCTCCTGATCCAAGGGGATCTTCACCATCACTCCCTTGGATCCTCACTCTTCCCCAAAAGGTTGGGGCATCCCCTGAGGGTACCCTCCACTCATCAGGAGGGTGCTTTTCTAGTCTCTTTCTTACCCAAAGCTGGGCTCTCCCCCAAAAGGCTGGGGTATCCCATGAGGGCTGAGAGAGTAGAAAAGACAAGAATAGGGCAGCAATTTTCCATCAAACAATGACACGTTTATAAGAATAGGGGAGAATCTAATATTTTGCAAGAAGTTCCTGACATCCATGCACCTTGTTGAAATCCAGCTGCGTCGGGCTCCTCCCCTGTAAGTTCCCCTGTGGCTTCTGTGAAGCTCCCTGTACCCTCTGTCCCTCGGACTTCCCAAAACCCTACCCTATCCTCCCTTGGGGATGGTGTTGGCCACAGCACCCCAAGTGTCCCGCCGGACACTGTTCAGAGCTCTCGAGGGAACTGCAGTGCACCCGGCACTCCTTTCCAAGGTGGCGCTGGCCACGCTGCTTGGAACCCCCTTTCCTGCCTTGACCTTTCTTCTCCAGCCCCAAGTTTCCCTCCAGCCCCACCCCTTCCGCAGAGGCCCCTGCACGAATCGCCTGTGGGGGCCAGTGCCCTTTGTTGGAAGGTGGGGTTGGACCATCCCCATTTCTTATTCCGGCTCCTCCTCTGGGGGGAGGATCACCTATGGGGCCTCCCATCAGGGGACCCTCCTTCTTGGGAGATCACCCTCTTTTATGGAGGGACCTCTTCAGAGGAAGGTGGAGCTGGAAACCCGCACCTGGAATCCTCCATTTTGTCTCTCCCTAGGATGGCGGCGCCCAGGTCCGTCCCCTTACCGATACCCCATAACACTTGTGGCAGTCACCAAAGTAATCAGATTTCGTCTTATGAACTGAATCAATTATGAATTCAATTGGTATTTAATTTTTGGAAGAATCTCCCCAAAGCCCTTGACCCTTCGTAGCCTTTGTGGAAACTGTTCAAGATCATTAACCTACAAGCTTTCACAGCTGAGATAAATGAAAAAAGGATCCAAAAAGATCAGTTTAAAACATGTTTTAAGTATAGAAAAAAGAGACATGAAGCAAGTGTTTGCCCATCAAAGTCAAAAATTTGATTCACCTGTAAAAAGAAAGATCACACAAGAAAAACTGTCCAAATTACAAAAAAAACCCCTACTATCATCATAATGAAAATAAAAATAAACAATTGAATGAATATAAGAACAAAATTATTCAAGAGTGACTGCCCAAGTTCCCCATCTATTTCCTTAATTATACCCTAGCAAATGTTCCTTTTAATTTCAATATTGTCTTAAAGTTTTCACAGTATGCTTTGGAAAAAGAGTTCATTAATTTACCTGTAGGCTTTATTTAAACTTCATGATATTTGTTGATTTTTCTTTAACCATTTTCCCACATTTCCAACTAAATTTCTTGACTAAAAAATTGTTCATTATATTCTTGATACTTTAAAATAATCTGCTTGTTAAATTATATATTATAGAGAGAGGAATCGTTCTGTCCAGTTAATACCCACAGTTGCATAAAATAACATGAGCAAGACCACATCTCCATTCGCTGATCACATCCTACAAGAGCAGTGACCTCCAAAATCACTTTCAAACCCCAGAAAATGCAGATTCCTCGGAGATTCATGCTTCAAGCTCAGTCTTACTTCAAGATAATTCCACTGCAATTCCTCCCCCCGACCCTGATTCCGAATATAATAACTTTGTACATTTTATATTAAATTTCTTATGCGAAGAAGATCCTTACCCCATGCGTTATGGTCACAAGTAGTTCATTTTTTCCTGATAATTTTTGAGTTCTTTTCTGTTGCTGTAATAATTTGTTATATGCTAAAATCTGTTATATGATAGATTATGTATATGATATGTTACATAATAGATTCATAAATTTGTTTTGAACCCCAGAACTCTCCTCCCTTTTGTAAAAAGAAACAGGGAGATGTTGTGGTGTGTTTTGCTTTGAATCCAAGGTTGCCCCCCGTTCTCCTGCCTAATCCACTTCCTTCCCAGTTGCCAATTTTCCCAAGCCCTTCCCTAACCTCCTCCCTTCCATGCTGTCAATCCTCCCTATCCCTACTCCTGTCTCTAGAGAGTTTGGTGTCTGTCTTGTTGTCCTCGATACCCCACTCCTTACTTTGTGTTATTTCCCTCCCCCCCATTTTCCCTGATAGGCTCATAGGCTATTTGCCCCACCTTATATTCCTCCCTTACCATATCTCACTGGTTCACTTTCCTACACGTGCCTCCTGAGTTGCTGTATAAAAACTTCTGTTCACCCCCTGCCAGTCTTGTCGGGGAGCCCAGGAATAAATCCATCTTGTTCTACACCAAGACCCGTGTCCTCGCTGTCTGTCCCTGCGCCGGACCTGCCGATAGCTGGGAATTGCAGAGCTTGCAGGGGGACGGTCGCGCCCCTGCCGCAGCCGCCCAGCACGCCCCGCACAGCGCGCTGCAACTCCTGGTTAGGTGGAGAAGTCCGAGCTGAGCACAAAGGTGCAGATGGAGCAGCCGTGCACCAAAATGCTCGGTGGGAAGGATGATCCAGGACCCATAGGCCTGGCAGCCTGAGCTTGCTCCAGGGGAAGGCCTTGGAGCAGATCCTCCTGAGTGCCATCCCACGGCACGTGCAGGGAACCAGGGCATCTGTGGGAGGGTGGGAAACTCTGCAGAGGGACGAGAGATCTGGGGCTCCTGGCAGGGTGTTGAGGGCTTCTGTGCGGGAGTTTGGGGGGGTTGGTGTTGGTGGGTGTTGGGGAAGCTTTCCTGAACTGAGGATTCTTACTTGACAGATTCTTCTGTGCCTTCGCTGCTAAGGTTTTTTTTGTGCTGAAGGCAATAACTTGAATGAGAAAATAATTTCAGCATGGAGTAAGAGCTTCTGACAGAGACCAAGTGTTGCCAGCAGTTGCTCCAGGTGTTCCTGCCCACAGCCCCTGCAGGCAGGAGCACAGCCCCCAGTGCACCTGGGCTTTGGCTCCCTCTGGCACAGAAGCCTCCCAGGGGCACAGGTCTCTGGGGCAGGAGATGGCACCAGCCCTGCCAGGGCTCGGGGGGGTGGCAGGTCTGCTTGGGCAGGGACTCTGCCTCACCTGCCGGTGTCAGCGTTCCACGGGCCCCAGGGCTCAGAGCAGCATTCCTGCCCTGGCCCACAGTTCCTTGTCCGTGTCACACCCGTGGGTTTGGGATGGCCACGAGCCAGGACATGTCTCGAGAAGGCCGTGCCAGCTTCTGTGGAAGGCCCTGTGCCCTTCCCAGCGTGGCTGCATTGGCAGCCCTGGGGGCTCCTTCTGCTGCCCTGAGCCCACAGAGCAGGGCAGCGTTTGCTGATGGTCTGAGCCGTTCCTAAAGACTCTGTTAGTCTGTCTTGGACACTTGGGGTGAGGGATTCCTTCCAACCTGAGCCATTTTGGATGGGCTGGGGGTGCCCCTGGGCAGGGGGCAGCATGTGCAGGGGCCCTTTGTGACACACTGCAGCATGGTCACTATGGCATGGAACAGCGTGTCAAAGGGCCCTTTGTGACACGTGGTGACATAGGAGCTGCTGGTGACAAGGCCACGCCACAGTGCTCCGAGCACGTGACAGGACAGGACGGGACAGAGCAGTGCTGTGAGGAGCCCCCGCACAGCGCACTCATTCGTGTCTGACCCAGAGCTTTTCTGAGGTGTTATTCCTGCAGCTGACCTCGAGGCCAGACCACAGGACTTGCTGACCCGTGGCCTTCCCGAGGCTTCTCTTCTGCAGGTGCCCTCGAGGGCAGAGCGTGGGACTTGGTGCCCTGGAGGTATCTCCCATCCCTGCTGCCAGTGCCCTTGAGGCCAGAGCACAATCCTTGACAGAAATCTCCCGTACTTGTGGCAGGATCCCTCGAGACCGGACTGCAGGACTTGCTGTCCTGAGCCTTCCTGAGGCTTCTCTCTTGAAGGTGCCTTCCTGGCACAACTGCAAGACTTGCTGACTCGGAGCTTTTCCGAGGCATCTCTCCTGGAAGTAGCCACAAATCCAGCAACTGACATGGAGCAGAGACCTCCAAGAGTGCCCAAGCTGGCCTGGGTGGAGGAAGAGGAAGAAGGCCCTGGACCAGCCCCTGCACAGGAGACTGAAGAAGTGGTGCCATCCAAGCAGCTGCAGGAGGGTGAGTGGCAGAGCTGGGCTGCTGGGCTGCAGGGCTGGTGGCTGCAGCCAGCTTGGCCACATCCCATCCCATCCCATCCCATCCCATCCCATCCCATCCCATCCCATCCCATCCCATCCCATCCCCTGGGGCCATGCCCACGGACAGGATGGAATAGGGGCCGGGCAGACACCCCACAGCCATGCTCCGTGTCCTGGGCCAGCGCAGGGCTGTCCCTGCCTGGGCAGCGCAGGGCTGGGCTGTGTTCTCCGGCCTCTCCCGCAGCCCCTCAGCTCGGGCTGCGCTCGCTCTTTGCCAGGTGCAGCCGTGCAGCGCACACGAGAGCAGAAACGCACCCATGGCCACTTCCGCAGAACAGCGCAGGTACCTGCAGCCATCCCCACCTGGGCTGGGCCTGCATGCACCGCTCAGCCAAACACCAAGCTTGGAGCATTCCGTGGAACATCCCTGGCTTTCTGCCCTTCTCCTACAGCTGGTTTGCAAATTCATCAAGAGGATTCGGGAGGAAGAGACCGCCATGGGCACAGGGCTCAGAGCATATGCACCCATCTTCAAAACCAAGACCTCTGCTGCCCTGGCTGATATGCTGGTAGAGGAGGGGTTTTCCAATCCAAAGCAAGTAAGCAGTCTGTGGCCAGGGTTTGATCCTCCCAGGAATTGCTTGGCCTCCCAAGCCATGCCTGCTGCTCCATGGAAGCCTTTGAGGCCATGGCAGTGTGGTGGCAAGGGAAGCACTCCTCTGGAGGCTTTCCAAGTCTCCCCTGCCTTCTCCAGGTGCCGGCCATGGTGAGGTACATCCACCAGTGGCTCGAGGCCAACCAGTTTGCTGAGCACAGGCTGAACAGGACCCTGCTGGATCTCACCGAAGAACGGCCTGCTGACGTAGTAATGACACTCCTGCGTGTGGCCCCATCCTGTGACAGGTATGGGGCCCACCTGCCCAGAGGGCTCAGGGCTCCCCAGCCCATCAGCCTGCATAGCTTGTCCCAGGTGTCTGACCAACAGAGAGTCCCAGGGCCCTCTGGCTGCTCCCTTTGCCAGCCCTGGCACGTCAGCCCCTGAGCCTGCTGCCATGTTCCCTCACTGCCCCTCAGGGGCCTGTCCCCACAGGGCTGGGCTGCCTGAGTGCAGCTGGTGAGGGGCAGTGGGCAGAGGCAGAGCTGGCAGCCAGCTCAGCTCCCCACTGCTGCCCAGGCCACGGTGCTGTGTCTCAGACCCTCCTGAGACGGAGCTCTGACCCCACAGAGCTGCTTTGACCATGTGGAAGAGCATCATGTGCTCGGTGAGGACTGCAGAACTGGCCATGCTCGTACTCCTGGATGTGCTGGGGAGCTGGCCAGAGCACAGCACATGCACCTCCGATGGGGACAAATCGGGTGTCTTTGTCCTGGCTGTGAGTTTCTGCCTTTGCTGGCCCCAAGGCCACCTCTCCAGCAGTTCTCCATCCTCCCTTCCCCACGGCGTCTCCCTGCCTCAGGCGCTGGGCTGAAACCTGGCCTCGGGGCAGCTCCAGGGCCACCAGGCCCGGTGCTCCCCCTGCGTCTCTCCGGGCCTCTCCCTCCCGTGCTCGGGCCCTGCCACACGAACACCTCAGCACTGAGCCCTGTCTCAGGGGGCTTTGTCCTTTGCAGGCAACTGTGGTGATATGGAAGATCCTCCAGCTGCCCTGTGTCCCACATATGGTGACCGTCTATCTCCCCCACCTATTTGTGCATCTGCTCTTCCAAGTTCTCTTCAGCACTCTGGATATGCCAGAGGAGGTCGATACCTTCTGGAAGGGATGCCAGCAGCAATATGGCCTTGCCACCAGCCCCAACAGGTGCTCCATGCCAGTCCTCCTGTCCTTGTCACATTCCTGGGCAGGAGCCAGTGCTCCCAGCGTGACCTGGCCTTTGCTCTGCACACAGGTTTGCAGTGCAGACCCTGAAGTCCCTGCTCTGCGAAATGCAGCACGAGGATGCGGTGGTGGCAATGGAACACAAGTGTGGCTGGGACAAGCTGCTGTGTGCTGACACCTACCACCATGCCGTGGGTCTGCTGGCCAAGTGAGATCCCCCTTCTCCCCGCTGCCTCTGACATTTGTGCTCTGTGCCTGGGGTGCCCCACACAGTCCCTGGGGCCATGGGCCAGAGGGCCTTGTCACCGAGGCACAGCCAAGCAGACTGGAAAAGGCTGGGAGAGGAGGGTGCCCACAAGGCGCCACCTCCCAAATAGCCCAGGGGCCCTTGCAGGATGCTGGGGAAAGACCAGACCTCTGTGAGTCAGTCCTGGGAGAGGTTTGTCCCCCTGGCCCACAGTCTTGGTTATTTTGTCTCCTGCCAGGGAGATGTCCTGTGTCTCCATCCCCTTGTGCTCCCGGATTGCTCGCTACCTGCTCCGGCTGCTCAGCGCACAGGAGCCACGCTGGGAGCTGCCCGCCTTGGCGTTCTTTGTGGAGGTGAGCCTGAGGTCCAGCGCTGCCTCGCTCAGCTGCCTCCCGGCTCTCTGCCCTCTCGTAGCTGCAGCTGCCTGGGACGGAGCCCGCGCCCTGTGCTGCTGCCTGGGCTCAGCCCTGTACGGTTCTGGGCTCCTGCTGGCCGGTCCCCTGTCACTGCCCTGTGCCTTTCAGGTCCTCAAGTGCCTGGACATGAGTGAACGCGGTGCTGACAGAGTCCTGCAAGTCTTGTCAAGGCACCTGCGGAGCGGGTGCAGGGAGAAGCGTCACCTGGTGCTCAGGGCCCTTCTGGATCTCATCAATGATCCTTTGATGGTGAGAAGGGGGCAGAGGCTGAGGCTGTGCTTGGGAATGCAGTCGCTTGGGCTTGGCTGGGCTTTGGGCACTGGGCCAGCTGCTCCCAGCTCTCCTGCCTCCTGCTTCAGCTGCCCAAGTGCTTCGGAACAGCCCTTTGGCCTCTAGGCCCTGCGGCAGCAGGATGGCCTTTCACAAACTTGTGTTCCGCACAGAGCAAAAAAATGTGGAGCCTGACTGAAGGTCTTGTGGAGCTCCTGTGGGACGCAGATGGAGAGATAGTTAGCATGACAGCCACGCTCCTCAACTTTATAATCTTGGACAAGGACATGCTGATACCCAGCCCCATCGCACTGCAGCTGGTTGAGGCGCTCCTGCCACTCCTTGACCACGTAAGGCTCACTGCCCCCAGCCATGGCCACTGGCTGCTGCCCGGACACTTTGTGCCCTGCAGTTTTGCAGGCACCATGCTGAGCCCCATACAGCCAATGCTGAGGTCTTTTTCCTTCCCTTCATACAGGACAATGGCCAGGTGAAGCTGCTCTCCATAGTGCTCCTTGGAACACTGGTGACTCATCCACAGGAAAAGGAAAAAGAGGCCCTGATGACACATGTGCACCAGAGCCTGCTGCCACTCTTCTTCCACTGCCATGATGAGAATCAGCGAGTGGCACAGGTGAGGACTCCTGGGCTGCTTCTGTTCCCCTGGGAGGGGCTGGGCTGGCCCTGCCCTGGCGCCTGGCGGGCTGCAGCCTCCTCCAGGCCCTGGCACAGGGACACAGGTCCTGTGCCCTGGGCTCTGGGGCCATCTCTGCGTCTCTGCTGCTCTCCAGGCTTCGCAGGAAACACTGCTTGGTGCGGCCGAGTTCCTGAAGAGGAGTGAACTTCAAAAACTGGTGAAGAGCAAGAAGCTGTGGAAGTTCACCGAGTGGCTGGTAAGGAGGGCCGGGAAGCCGCAGCCCCAGCCTGGAGCAGCCCCTGAGCGCGGTGCTCGGTGTGCGGGCTGGCAGCTGTGCCCCTGCCCGCTGCTGCAGCCCGAGGCCGCGCGGGCTCTGCTCCAGGCTCCTGCGGCCCGTGCCGGGTGCCCATGGAGCCCCGGCCCGGGGGGCTGCGGGGCGGCACCGCGACTCCCCGGGCAGCAGCCGGCCCTCTGCCCCTCCAGAGCCCGGCGCCGGCGGCTGCTGGCCGCGCCTCAGGGCTGTGCGGGCAGGGGAGGCCGGGGCTGGCATGGGGAGCGCCCGGCCCAGGGGCTGAGCCCGCGCCAACCCTTCCCTGCTGCCGCTCTCTGCAGCTGGCAGAGGACAGGAGCAGAGTGGCCGAGCACCTGCGCCGGGCCCTGCCCTACCTGCGGAACCTCCAGGAGCCCCTGCGAGAGGCGGCCGTCAGGTTCATGGGTGAGCCACGAGCCCGGGCTCCCTCCCCGCCCCGCCGCAGCTCGGCCCCAGCCCCGGCTGCTGCCCCGGCAGCGCCACCCGGGCCGGTGCCGCGGAGCCCCGCCTGCCCTGGGCGCTGCTGCCGCCCTCTCCAGCCGTGCCCTGGGGCGGCAGCGAGCGGCGAGGGCCCGGCCCGAGCCCTGCCGGGCCAGGAGGCCGTGTGGGCACAGGGCTGGCGGCGCCGCTGGCAGGGAGCTGTGCCCTGGGCTGACAGGCTCTGTGTTCCCAGGGACGGCCGGGCGGCACCTGAGGGGGAGGAATGAAGAGCTCCAGATCATCTCTGAGGGTGAGTGAGGGCAGCGGGCTGCCAGCGGGGGCTGCCGGGGGAGCTGCGAGCCGTGCCCCGGCTGCGGAGGGCTCTGCTCCCTGTGCGGACCAGGGCCGGCGTGGGCAGAGCACACAGAGCTTTCAGGACACCTGGGGGATTCGTGGCCAGCAGCTTCGGGCTGATCCAGCTGGTCCCTGCTCCCTGCTGGCCATGGCCAGAGCCGGCTGGGATGGCCCTGGCACAGAGTCCCCTCGGGTCCCCTCAGATGTGGGAACTCACCATGGCTCTGCTCCTCTCTCTTTCAGCCCTTGAAGGAATGGCAAATGACATCAGTGTCGCCATCAGAAGCCTGGCAGTTCAAACATTGTACGTCCTCCAGGCAGTAGAGCGAGCTCGATATTCCATCATCGACAACCTGCATGATCGGCTCTGCAGGGCATGGCGGAGATGGCCTCGTCTGTGGGGGCTCGGCTGGCTGCGCTGCTGGAGCTCTGCAGAGAGCTGATCCCTGAGGCTCTGTCTACTGGGGCCACCTGAGCCCGCAGGAATGCTTCATTTATTCAAGATTGTTCTTTCCTTCTTTTTGTTTTTCTTTAGCATATAAATATAGAATGTGTTGTAATAAACAGACTGCCAGGATCTTTCTTTTGCTGCCCAGGCTCTGCAGGGCCTAGGGGAAGAGGGAGAAAAGGGTTCCTGGGCTCAGCAAGCTGCCCAGGTATGCAGGGTTGCAGGGAAAATGGCCAGAAGCCCCTTGGCCTTTGGTGGCTCTGCTGAAGCCTTTGTGCTGCCCACAGAGCAGATGGGCAGGGGCTGGAGCTGTGGGGATCTCTGTGAGAGCGGTGCCTGGAGATGGCCACAAGCCCTGTCCCAGGCAGGAAGCACCATCCGTGTCCTCCTGCCCGTGTGTTGCTGGCTGGATTGCTGACTGCTCCCAGGTGCCTCTTGGTGGGGCTCCTCTGGAGCTCCTGTGGGGCTGTGGCGCTGCTGCCGGGCAGGTTGGCCAGGCTGGGGAGACCCTGAGGGGACGGGGCCACGAGGGGATGAGGGGCTGCGGAAGCCCTGACAGGACGAGGCACTGGGAAGGCACAGGGGGGATATGTGAGGAAGTGGGTAACATTGGCTCAGGGAGGAAAGTGGGTTGGAGCCAAAGAGACCACTCACCCCCATGTTGGTGCGGCAAACAGAGCACGTTTATTCCCAAACCCTTCCTTCCAAAGGGCCTTTGAAATACCCAGTCTGGATGCTTTCACTGAAATAAATGGGCCAGGAGACCTGCTCCTTTTTAAGGCCTTTATTAATAGTGACCAGCTCTGGGTGGGGGCCCGTGGGGTCGTGCACACCACCGCTGCTCCCACTTGGCGACGCTGAGGAGGAGGAGATCGGGTCTGCTAGGCAGCAGAACCGGGGATTCCGTCCTCTCGGGCGTGCCCAGGAAGGCAATTTGCGGCTCATTGCCTGGGGTCCTGATTCCGCAGTCGCACTGTTTACATTAGGGCGGTGTTCCAGTTTGAAAGTAAAACCAGTGAGAGACTCTAAGTCAGAAATACAATTTATTGGGAAAAGGGGAAAAGGACAAAAATACATGCAATAATACAAAGGGAAAGGCTACTGACAAAGTCAGAATACAACCTGGCCAGCGTGCTGGTAGCAGTTCGAATTGGAGCAGCTGCAGTCCTCTTGGGATGGCAGATGTAGTTGCTGTGTTTTCTCAGAGAACCTGTGAAAAGGCTCTCCTCTGTCTAGAAATCTCCACTTTTATCCAGGTGGGAATGCCTAGCTCCTCCCCTTGGTCAGAGCATCTCACAATGGGTTATTATGAGTCACAAGGTGTGTCCTTAATTACCTCCTCCTCCTGGACAGTGTTATTTCTGAGTCATGTGGCCAGGCATTGATGGGGCCATTAACAGCAGATAAGGAAAACTACCCCAAGGCAACTCCTACTCAGATGGTAATTGGAAAATGTTTTGTTTTTAAATCTTGGACATTATCCACCCCTTTTTCTATTTCTATCTTCGTCATGATGAAACCTTACACATAGTTCTTACTTAAGACTAAATTTCCCTGTGGTACACAACGGGTTTCCCCATCTTTCTGCATTACCCACCAAGTATAACCGGGTCCTTGAGCAAAAACAATCCCACGGATGGGTTTGTCTTTGCCTGGGGTGGGATTAATCCAAACAGTCTTTCCTAAAATACCTTTCATATGGACCACAGGGACTTTATCTCCATCCACTGTCTGCAAGGGTTCAGATTGGGCAGGACCAGCTCGATTGATGGACCCTCGGGTGTTGACTATCTAGGTAGCTTTAGCCAAGTTCAGTTCTCAATTCTTGAAAGCTCCCCCACCGTGTGCCTTTAGGGTGGTCTTAAGCAGTCCATTGCATCGTTTAACTTTCCTGGCAGCTGGAGCATGATAGGGGATATGATATATCCACTCAATCCCATGTTCTCTGGGCCAGGTGTTGATGAGGCCATTCTTGAAATGTGTTCTATTGTCTGACTCAATTCTTTCAGGGGTGCCGTGTCTCCACAAGACCTGTTTTTCTAGGCCTAAGATGGTGTTCCGGGCAGTGGCATGAGGCACAGGGTAGGTTTCCAGCCATCCTGTGGTTGCTTCCACCATGGTCAGTACATAGTGCTTGCCTTGTCGGGTTTGGGGAAGCGTGATGTAGTAAATTTGCTAAGCTTCCCCATACCTGTATTTCAACTATCGCCCACCGTACCACAGAGGCTTCATCCGTTTGGCCTGTTTGATTGCAGCGCAGGTCTCGCAGTCGTGCATGACCTGTGAGATGCTGTCCATAGTAAGGTCCACCCCTCGGTCTCGTGCCCATCGGTATGTTGCGTCTCTCCCCTGATGACCAGAAGCGTCATGGGCCCAACGAGCTAGGAATAGTTTTCCCTTATGCTGCTAATCTAGGTCTTGTGATATTTTCACTTTTGCAGCTCGGTCTACCTGTTCGTTTTTATGATGCTCCTCAGTAGCTCGACTCTTGGGTATGTGTGCATCCACGTGTCAAATCTTCACGGTCAGCTTTTCTCCTCGGGAATCAATGTCCTGCCAGATCTCGGCGGCCCAGGTGATTTTCCCTCTGCGCTGCCAGTTAGCCTTCTTCCAGCGACTTAGCCATCCCCACAGAGCATTAGCTATCGTCCATGAGTCGGTGTAGAGATAGAGCCTCAACTACTTCTCTCGCTCAGCAATATCTAAAGCCAGCTGGACAGCTTTAAGCTCTGCAAGCTGACTTGATCTACCTTGTTCTTCAATAGCTTGTGCTACTTGTCGTGTGCGGCTCTACACTGCAGCTTTCCATTTCCGGCTAGTGCCTATGATTCGGCAGGAACTATCTGTAAAAAGGGCATATTGTCTTTCAGTTTCTGGTAGCTCATTATATGGTGGGGCCTCCTCAGCACGTGCCACTTGCTCCTCTTCTTCAGAAGACAATCTAAAAGTCTCCCCCTCAGGCCAGTTTGTTATAATTTCCAGAATCCCAGGGCGATTCGGATTTCCAATACGGGTGCGCTGAGTGATGAGGGCAATCCATTTACTCCATGTGGCATCAGTGGCATGATGTGTAGAAGGAACCTTTCCTTTAACATCTAGCCCAGCACTGGTAGTCGGGGTGCCAGAAGCAGCTGTGTTTCAGTGCCAATTACTTCTGAGGCAGCTTGAACTCCTTCATAGGCAGCTAAGATTTCCTTCTCTGTGGGAGTGTAGTTTGCTTCAGAGCCTTTGTAGCTCCGGCTCCAAAATCTCAGTGGTCGACCCCGAGTCTCCCCAGGCACCTTCTGCCAAAGGCTCTAGGACAAACCATGGTTCCCGGCTGCAGAGTAGAGCACGTTCTTGACCTCTGGTCCTGTCCTAACTGGGCCAAGGGCTACAGTATGAGCGATCTCCTGCTTGATCTGGGTGAAGGCTTGTTGCTGCTCAGGGCCCCAGTGGAAATCATTCTTTTTTCGGGTGACCAGGTAGAGAGGGCTCACAATCTGGCTGTACTCGGGAATGTGCATCCTCCAAAAGCCTATGGCACCTAGGAAAGCTTGTGTCTCTTTCTTCTTGGTAGGTGGAGACATAGCGGTGATCTTGTCGATTATTTTTGTCGGGATCTGACGACATCCATCTTGCCACTTGACTCCTAGAAACTGAATTTCTTGAGCTGGTCCCTTAACCTTGCTTCGTTTAATGGCAAAAACCAGCTTTTAGTAAAATCTGGATAATTTTTTATCCTTTTTCGAAGACTTCCCCTGCTGTGCTCCCCCACACAATGATGTCATTGATATACTGTAGAAGTTTGGAAGCCTTGTTCTTTTCCAGTGCAGCCTGGATCAGTCCATGGCAGATGGTGGGACTGTGTTTCCACCCCTGGGGCAGTCGGTTCCAGTTGTACTGCACTCCCTTCCAGGTGAAGGCAAACTGAGGTCTGCATTCCGTTGCCAAAGGAATGGAGAAGAAGGCATTTGCAACGTCAATGGTTGCATACCACTTAGCTGCCTTGGACTCCAGCTCGTACTGAAGCTCCAACATGTCTGGCATGGCAGCGCTCAGTGGTGGTGTAACCTCATTCAGGCCGCGGTAGTCCACTGTCAGTCTCCATTCCCCACTGGACTTGCACCCTGGCCATATAGGGCTGTTGAAAGGTGAATGGGCCTTGCTGACCACCCCTTGGCTCTCTAATTTACGAATCATCTCATGGATGGGGGTCACAGAGTCTCTGCTGGTACGATATTGCCGACGGTGCATTGTTGTCATGGCAATTGGTACCTGCTGTTCTTCAACTCTCAGCAGTCCCACAGCAGAAGGGTCATCTGAGAGACCAGGCAAGGTATTCAGTTTCTGGATGTCTTCTGTCTCTACAGCAGCTATTCCAAAAGTCTAGCGATGTCTTTTTGGGTCTTTGAAATATCCATTTCTGAGATAGTCTATGCCAAGGATGCATGGGGCCTCTGGGCCAGTCACGATGGGGTGTTTCTGCCACCCGTTCCCAGTTAAACTCACTTCAGCCTCTAATACAGGAAGCTGCTGGGACCCTCCTGTTACCCCAGAAATAGAAATGGATTCTTCTCCTACATATCTTGATGGCATCAGGGTACATTGGGCACCGGTGTCAACCAAAGCTGTATATTTTTGTGGTTTAGATGTGCCAGGCCATCGAATCCACACGGTCCAATAGATCCGATTGTCCCTGTCCTCTACCTGGCTAGAGGCAGGGCCCCTCTATTCCTGGTCATGGTACACGTTGCTCTCTTCTGGTAAATAGGTTCTTGAGGTTCCTTCAAGAGGATCAGTTCTATCATTATTCTTATATTGTCTGGAACTCTGTGTTTGAGAGACTGGAGCAGCATTGACTCTTTTTGTGTTAGGTGTTCTTTTTAGTTCACGTACTCGGGCTGCTAAGGAAGAGGTGGGTTTTCCATCCCACTTCTTCATGTCTTCTCCATGCTCTTGAAGAAAAAAACAGAGGTTTCCTAGTGGAGTGTATCCTCTCTCCTTGGCTTGGGAGCGCTGGCTTCTAATGGCAGAGATTCTTCTTGGTTCTGGTGGAATATGGTAGCCTTCTTCCTTAAGTTCTTTTTTCAGTTTCTTATGACTCTCTTCAATTAAGTCCCGAAGTCCTGGACTTGCTCAGCCAACCTTGTTTCCACGGACGAGACATGGGTACGAAATGGGGCAGTGACTGTATCCTCGTAAATTCTTAATTTATTGGCTAAGACGCCCACCCTGTCCTCGCCTTCTCTCCACTGCAGTGTTGCCAGGTAACGAGAGTACATCTCTGGTCTAAGCTGTGCAAATCTCAACCACATTTGTGATGTGCACTGGACACAGTCTGGACTCTTAGGAAATCTCTCGTCTTCTGTGAAAATTATCTCTAACACAGCCAATTCCCTCAGGCATCGGATACCTTGTTCCATGGTATTCCATTTTCCTTGGAGCACCTGGAGGTCTTCTTTATAAAGGTATCTGTCCCTCACACTTGCGAGCAGTCGCCGCCAGAGGCTGAGAGTTTCCTGGGTTCTCCCAATCCCCTGGTCAATGACCACCTCCCGGGATAGTGATCCCAGTTGCCTGGCCTCACTTGCATCCAGAATGGTGTCATTGGCTGCAGTGTCCCAGATGCAGAGAAGCCAGGTCAGGATGGACTCATTTGTCTGGTGGGTGAATTCTCTCCGCAGGTCACGTAGCTCACCCAGGGATAAAGAGCGAGTGATGATCTCTGGTTCTGTCTCTTCCGCTGGGTGCGAGGGTCCTGCAGTGTCCTCATCAGTCACTATGCGGACTGATTTGCTCCTCGATTTCTTCTTCTGAACAGGGGCAACCACTATGGGTTCAGGTTGCTCTGGTTTGGTGATGGTTTGTGTGGAGATGCTGATGGTGCTTTCGGTTCCTTCCTCCTCTGTGCCGGTCTGTGTAGATATAGACACTTTTGCTTTGCTTTTTGTTTTTTCCTCCATGACAGTCTGCGTAGACACGGACACTCTTGTTTTCTTTTTGGTTCCTTCTTTCTCTATGGCAGCCTGCGTTGACATGGATGCTGTTGTGGTATTCTGTACAGGCACGGACACTGCTGCTTTGCTTTTTGTTTCCTCTTCCTCAAGAAGACGCTGCACCACACTATGTAGTGTTTTGTTTTTAAGCATGTTGCAGATTGTGCAGAGAAGACAAAGAAGAACTAACAACAACATTATGCTGTCCTTGGCATCCAGAGGGAACTTAACATTTTCAAAAACTGCTGTGTCAAGCCTGAAAGGTTTGAAAACATCAATCTTTACCCCTCCCCCCAGGGGCTGGGTGAGATTGCCGAGGCCCCAGATGTAGCAGCCTAGATTAGGACAAGCAAACAGAATTGAGTACATATTCTAAATCATGTTCATTGCCTCAGAGGTCATAATGCAATAGACATAGTAGACCAATAAAGCAATTTTTATACCATACCCTGGTCTACTCATGAGCATTACAATTGCCAAATAATTCCCCACATTCGGGAAAATATGGAGAGCTAGGTATAAGACCCAAAAAAGCATGTTAATCATCATAGTGAATAGGTACCCTCTACAATACAAGATTGTAATTCTGACTTCTCTCAGTACTTTCTTGCCCCATATTGGGCACCAAAAATATGTTCTGGTTTGAAAGTAAAACCAGTGAGAGACTCCAAGTCAGAAATACAATTTATTGGGAAAAGGGGAAAAGGACAAAAATACATGCAATAATACAAAGGGAAAGGCTACTGACAAAGTCAGAATACAACCTGGCCAGCGTGCTGGTAGCAGTCCGAATTGGAGTAGCTGCAGTCCTCTTGGGATGGCAGATGTAGTTGCTGTGTTTTCTCAGAGAACCTGTGAAAAGGCTCTCCTCTGTCTAGAAATCTCCACTTTTATCCAGGTGGGAATGCCTAGCTCCTCCCCTTGGTCAGAGCATCTCACAATGGGTTATTATGAGTTACAAGGTGTGTCCTTAATTACCTCCTCCTCCTGCACAGTGTTATCTCTGAGTCATGTGGCCAGGCATTGATGGGGCCATTAACAGCAGATAAGGAAAACTGCCCCAAGGCAACTCCTACTCAGATGCTAATTGGAAAATGTTTTTTTTAAAAATCTTGGACAGGTGGCATGTCAGCGGCTACTTTGTGGGTCTGGCAATGTCCGGGACCTCTTGACAATTGTCCGATCCGGGCCATGGCCCTGAATTTGGTGTGGCTCATTGTCCTTGGGGCTCTTTTCAGGATTTTGCGCTCGGTTCGCGATTTGCATATTACCAGAGACGGCGCGGCCGCCATTTTGGGGAGCAGCGGCGGTAAAATCCCAGCGGTCACAAAGTGAAGGGCAAGCGGGGCAAGGGGGAATCAAAACAAGGGTGCACATAAGTCGATTTTAACAGGGTTTGAACCATTAAGAGCATTTTAATTAACATTTTCAATATAAAACTGAATTTATTCATAACAGTCTGATCTCTGTGCCCCTTCAGATTCTGGCCTGGGCAATGCCTGCAGCCTTGGGAGAGATGTGATGGGCCAGGCCCCTGTCAGTCAAACCAGGGCTGGTACATTCACCCCGTACAAGCCAGCCTGCACGGTGACACACGGCAACAGAGTGCGAGGCACAGCTCCAGGAGCTCCCCGTGAACCTCAGCTCTGGGACCACTGTCTGCCCCAAGCTTCAGGGGCTGCAGTGGGAGCCCGGCTGGGCTCTGCCCTGGGACCATCCTGCAGGGACAGCTGCAAACCACCTGCAGCTTTGGGAATGGCATTAGTGCCTATGGTGGGGGGGAAGCTGCAAGTCCTTGACTGCTGTCTTGTGTTGCTGAGAAGAGGAAGGACATCTCGGAACTGGGGATGCTGTATTTGAGGTCAAGCGGGCAACTTTGTGGTGCGGGAGCTGTGTGGGCCAAAAGGACCCAGGGGTGCCGGTCAAGAGCAGCTGAAGTTGGGCCAGCACCTGCCCAGGTGTCCAGGAAGGCCAAGGATGCCCTGGCCTGTGTCAGCAGCAGTGGGGCTGCAGGAGCAGGGCAGTGACCATCCCCCTGGGCTGGGCAGCTCTGCGGCCATAGCTGGGAGTGCTGTGTCCACTTGTGGGCCCCTCTGAAGCAGAAAGTCCTTGACGGGAGCATGTGCAGAGAAGGACACGGGAGCTGGGGAAGGCTGTGGAGTGCAAGGCCAAGGAGGAGGTGCTGAGGAAGCTTTAGCCTGGAAAACGGGAGGCTCATGAGGGACCTTCAGATCCACAGATCCGTACATGACAGTGCTCACCACAAGGGCTGTTTCCCTGCCAAACATGTGTCACTTCATCCAAGTGCTTTAGCCACCTGAGGAGGGGACACTTCCAACTTGTAGTTTGTTGGTTTGCTAGGAGGAGAAGCCCCGCCCATTTTCTCTCTTTCCAGCAAGTAAAGAGTCTCCTGCACAACCTTTCCTGCCCTTTTCATGCACTGCATGGGATTCTGATCCAGTTTGAGTTTTCCTTTTCTGCCACAGCAGTAACAAAGTCTGTGCTGGCTATCTCCTGCTTTTCCATTTCAAAGCTTTCAAAAGCTAAAAGCCGCATTGTGCAGAGGCACCGTTGCTTGCTGATGGCAGCCAGGGAGGACTATCAAATTCATAGAGTTCATCAAATAGAGTTCTGTTGAGTTAGCCCATTTTAATCTGGTCGGAGAGACTTAGAGTCCCATCGCTAACAAAGTCGCTGATTTCTCTTTGGAAGCGGTGTTTGTGGATGCGAGGAGGAACGAGGTCATAAATGAGAGGTAACGGCCTGTCCCTCATGCTTCTCTCTTGCCGCAGATGGCAGAAGGAACAGCGGTTTCTGCCCCAGCTCCCTCTGCTCCTGGAGAAGAGGCAAAAGACGGGCAAAATGAGCAAGACGACCACAAGCCGACAGCTGTGGCAGCAGCAGAGCCAGATGGTACGTGCTGTGTACGTCTGGTTATTTCTTTTCTGAGGGTCGGTGTATTGAGTGCAGCTGTCAGCAGAGCTGTACCCAATGCTCCTCCTGAGTTTGGTGTCACAGGGCCATTAAGGACTCCCCAGAGGAAGTGCTGTGCTCCGAGGCAGCGAGAGTGCTCTGGGTGTTCCTGCTGCCTCTGGAGGCAGCTTGGACTGGCTTGGCTTTGCCTGAGATTTCCTCTCTGCTAAAGGCTGAAGCAGGGATTTTTCTTGCATCAGCAGAAGGCTGTGACCTAGCAAATCATCTAGGCAAGTCCTGCATGCTAGTGGCCAAACTGAAGAGATTTTTTAGCTTCCTTAATTCCCATTAGAATCCTGACTTCCAACCAGTCATCAGAGCTAAAAAAATCTTCACAGAAATTTATTGGTTTTGGAGTTTTGTCTTTTTGGTTGGGGATTTTTTTGGGGGTCGGGGCAGGGGGAGGTGTGGATGTGTGTGGTTTTGTTTTGGTTTTGTGGGGTTGGTTTTGGTTTTGTGCTTTTTGTGGGGTTTTTGGTTTTGTTTGTTTGTGGGTGGTTTTTTTGGTGGAATTGCTTTTTCTCCATCCTGAAGGAGCTCTTCTGTCCCACATGTCTTACTGATGTCATTTTTATGACATTTTTACATTGCTACTACTACTACATCTACAGTTTATTTTTTAATGAGAATGCCATATTTTTGTCAATAAGAACTACTTTGAAAGAGCTTTGGTTTCAAGGACGAACAGAGAGCAGGAGGTGTTTTCCATGTGTCCCCAAAGGAAAAACAGCTACTTTTATAACAATCAGTATTTCATATCCTAGTTTTATACTTCTAAAGATGTGTCCAAGAGACACATCGAAGTGGCATGAACAGAAAAAACTGTACTGCAGGCATTTCTCAGGAGACAGCCTCCAGCCCAGCCGTGGTATATTCCTCAGATCCATGGCACTTTTTCATACCTGATTTCCACTCCTTCCTACGACTGTTAGAATCCTACCCATTGGCCCAAGCCCTGCTCACATCCGTCTCTAGGAAAACACATCAAGTCCTCTGGGATTCTGCAGCACAGCCCAATGGATCTGCTTCTTGCCTATAGCAGCTGCCAGTACTGAGCTCTCAGATAAGACCTGGTGGGGCTGAGAGCAGAGCCCAGTGGATTCTGTGTCTGCCATCCCCTGTTGGGACAAAAAGGGCATTGATCTGCACCTCGGTGAGTCTGATCTCAAAGCCCATCCTGTTGTGTCCTGAATGGGGCCAACAGTTTGTACGGGGCTCAGGCTGCCTGTGGCTTCTTCCCATTGCTTGTCAGTGCTCATGCTTGAGCTTTGCCAGCCTGGCTGTGGTAGCTGCCCTGTCCCTGAGGGCTTGTGGGACTGCAGGGGCTGGAGCCTTCCTTGGCCCCAAGAGGGGTGTCTGCGAGTTCAGCCTGCTCATAAAGGGTGAGGGTGCTGATGCTGAAGGCCCCGTTGGAATTGGTTAAAGCATGAGCTGCTCTGGTTTACACATGGAAAAGCATTGTTTTGGCTGAAAGGTGGAGAAGATGTGCTCCTCTCCTGGGAGTGCATATCCCTGTGCTTTGTTTCCTGTCAAGAGAACTCTTCCAAGGACTGTACAAAATCAGTCTCTGTGCCAGCCATCTGCACTGCAGGGCTGCCTGTCTTGTTGCTGTTGTTGTTGCTGTTGTTGTTAACCAGCTGACCACCCCCAGACACTGGGGCTGCCTTTTCTATCTCCTGGAAGCTGGGATCTCTGCTTTAAAGTGAGCATCTTGCATTTTGTTTCTTTCAGGGAAAATGGTGAATGTGGAAAATCCCAAGATGAAATACACTGAACTGGATATATTGGCAAGGGGTGACTCCAGCCACAGTTACTTCTACAAAACCATGGGCCAGGTGTTTTGCTGGTGTATCAGGTGTTTCACTGGAATATCTGTCCAGCGTGAAGTCAGGCCAGCTGCAAACGTGTTCAGATACTGGAGATAGATTGTCCAATGTATTCAGTACTGCTCAGAATTTGAGAGTGCGCTCAGAAAGCATTGTCAGAGACATCTCCATGCTGCCGAGGTCTTGCCTGCATCAAGGAACAGGACCTGGAAGATCTCCTTGTCTCTCAAGTGTGGGACAGCTCTGTGTTAACTTCTTTAGCATTTTTGTATGTCTCAAAATCACACTGCCATACTAATGAAAAAAGAAGAATCTTGCTTGCCTGAAAGAGCAAGCTACCCCCATCAAAGCTGTGAAATAACAGTTCTCAGGAACATTTCTTTCCCGTGGTTTGTGGAAGGAAATACTCCATGGTCAGGATAGGAATCACACAGTTTAGAAACTGAAACCCAAGATGAAAGAATAAATTCCATTTAGGGGCTGAGGCAGTAAACCCCAATGCTTCAGCAACTGGCCCAGGCACTGCCCATGCATTTGAGAGGAAAATGCATCATCTGCCTTCTGACAGAGCCTTCCTGCATCCTGCAAGTTTTAGGCATTTACAGCAGAGATCTCCTGTGTGGGCTGGCTTTCACTCTAAGAAATAAACAGCTTCTCTTTTCTCTGCTTCTCTTTTGTTTCTAGGACTTTTGGACATGTGGTTAGAGCACTCAACAAAGCCACAGGAGGAGAGGTAAATGTCAACAGCCCCCACAGACTCTGCTGCACTCGAGGGGCTTTCCCCTCTGGTGTGAGCAGCTGTGGCCAGAGCTTTGGGTAGAGCTGTGCTGAAAAGGCACAAGAAGCACAGACTGGTGCCAGCCTGCAAAACACATTTGGGACAGTCTTTGTCCTTCTGAGCTGCCAAAAAGAAGGCCCAGAGGGCAGCAGTTCATTTTGGAGAAGGATGTGCTCACTCGCTCTCAATGGCTAAAACAAAGGTGGTTCCTTAGAGAATCTCACTGCTCTTTGGGGCTACAGCTTCAGAGTCCTGAATTCGCATCTCTGCCTGCCAGCAAATGCATCTGAAAGTTACTGGTAGTTCCTTAGCCACCTGCAGTGCTGCACTTGGGAACTGCACATTGGGAGAGATCTGCAAGGCGTCCCTAAAAGCCATAGCCCAAGATGTATCCACAGAGGATTAAGGCATGGATTACTTCTTCTGAATCCCATACAAAGCAGCAGGGAGTGTGCTCAGAGGTTTGTGAGTGATAGCTGAGACACCACTGTTAGCAAGTGGACAAGGCAAAACCCCAGTGGCCCCGTGTCCTGTAACTGGCCCCAAGGGAGCGGAGCCATGGGCTGTTGCAATGTCAGTTCCAGTTACTGCAGTGCCTAATCCCGAGGCAGTTTGGCACAGCTCAGCTGCGTCATTGCAAAATCACTCGCTCCATGTGCCTTGTGGTCTTGTGCCACCAACTTCTCAAGTTACTGATTTTCAGTGTCATTTTAGGTGGCCATAAAGAAAATAAGACTTAAAGGATTGAAGAGGAAGCAAGTAACCGTTCATGAAATCAGTATCATGAAGAGGCATAGGAGTCCCAGTGTTGTGAATTATTTAGACAGGTGAGTGGTCATGGTTTTATCCCATGAATTTGTGTTTACATACAGCAAACATGAGTGGTTAAAAACCCACTTTGGTCACTTTTAGAAAGTAGAGCTGTTAATTATTATGTATTAATATTTCTCTACTCATCTCCAATGTCTGAGAAGAGAGTGCATCTTGTCTGCATGAGTCTTCCCTGGCACGCATAGTTTGAAAATTATTCAGAAATTATTCAAAACCTGGGTCAGCTGTATCTTACTAAATTAATACCCTCTAAGTTCACTGCCTCCACATATTTTTGGGATTAATTTTTAAAAGTTTCTTAAATGCCGATGAACCATCCTAAAGTGGATTTCCCTTGGATTGTTGCCCCTCTTTTCCATTGCTATGCATGCCAGGAACACTAGGTGCTTATTTCCAGAAACACCATGCATGACAGGCTTTTTATCTGGGCTGTTCCTAAACCACGCTTTTCACCTGCTGGCCATCTAAGACATCTCCTTTTTCACAGCTGTTCTTTTCTCCTTGAGACTGCACAGATTGCAAACAACGCACGCCGAGAGGGAATGTCTATTGCTTTGATTCTGCCTTTGTCTCCAAGGGACGTGAAAACAAGAATCACTCCCTGTCTTTTCCAAACAGCAATGTAGCCATGTATGTTCATCCCCGTGCCCTTGTTTCCTTCTTTCAGCTACCTTCTGTGTGAGGAACTCTGGCTGGTCATGGAGTACATGGACGGAGGCACTCTGAGCAATGTCATCAGCAAGACCTGCCTGTGTGAAGGTGACATAGCATCCATCAGTCAGGAGGTCAGCAATCCCACCTGTGCTTCCAAGGGTTTGGGAAACAGGGGCTCAGAAGAGGAGAGGTTTCATGTATAAAGCTTTGCTTCTGCATTGTTAGTATGCTATGGGCAAGTAAAAGCATCTCCAGAGAAATGCCTGCCAGTGCCCTTGCACTCACTGTACTCTGTTCTTGTACTCTTATCTCCTGCTGTTGTATTCTCACTCTGCCTCTTGTATTTGCTGTTCTCCATCTTGCCTCCTTTAACTTTTGCCTCTCTTCACTTCATTCCTTGTTTGTAAAAGCAAAGCTGCTGGTAGCAGGATTTAAAATGAACAGCAAAGAAAAAAGGAGAGACTCATTTCTCTCAGTCCTCAGCTAAAAAGGACAGTAGTACAGCCAAAATGCTCTTTGCTTCTGAACACATCCCCTGCAGCAGCAGCAGTCATCCTGGCTGCTTTGCAGGGACAGTGTACAACAGCAGCAGGTGCTGTTGCTCTTTCAAAAGCTGACATGCCTTTCCTTAGAAAGGTCCTGCTCTGCAAGTGTTGGAGCAGCAACTCTTCCTCTCAATGGCCCTGCGTTCTGCCATTGCTCGCCATTCCCCTGCAGAGAGCATCTTTTAGATTCTTTGTTTCTTTTCTTGTGCGATGAAATCACACCGCTAATTTTTGCCCTCCTGTTTGTGTTTTCTCTCTCAGTGCCTGCAAGGACTGGATTTTCTTCACTCAAACCACGGGACCCACCGAGATGTGCAGAGCAGCAACATCCTTTTTGGAACCGATGGCTCTGTCAAGCGGGGTCAGTATATCCTTGGTCAGGTGCAGCGTTCAGGGATGTGGGGATGTGGGGTGAGGGGCTGCTTTGAGTGACTGCCAGCTCCCCAAAAATGGTGCTGGTGGCAGTGCAGGGACCCCCGCTCTGAGCTGATGACACGGTTGCAACGTGCACAGACGTATGACAAGGAACAAGCAGCCACGAGTGGCATTGCTCTGTGTGTGTCCCTTCCAGAGGGAGGGAGTTACAAGTCTAAAGCTTCCAAAGAGCAAAAGCCACTGCTGAAGGCAGTGTAAAAAATGTGGGGATTTTTTAAGTTGCCAATAGCATATTTCCTTGGCTAAAGTCCTGAAGAAACAGAGCAGGGACAGTTGTCCAGGACATTCCAACAGCATGTTCTCAAACTTCTACTGGGGAATTCTTTTGCTCGATTTCCTAATTGCACAGAATTAAAATAAAACCAGTATTTTGCTTTCCCCTCAGCTGATTTTGGCATCTCTGTTGAGCTCGGCCCTGAGGAGAAGAGACTGCCCTCGGTAGCTGGGACTCCTTGGTGGATGGCGCCTGAAGTGGTGATGCGTAAACCATGTGGCCCCAAAGTGGACATATGGTCTTTTGGAATTGTGGGAATTGAAATGGTAGAACAAAAATTTCCTTACTGGAACCAAAGTCCTGCCATGGTAAGGAGCAAATACAGATCCCGCTTCTCTTTCTCACCTGCCCCGTGTTCTGCGTGACATTGGACAAGATCCCATTGCCATCTGCTGGAACTACTTCCACCTAAAAACGTCCCTGCAACACATCAGCATCTGCTGCAGTTTTGGCTGCATCAGTGTGGAACTCAAGCCTCACCACATGCAAACAAACCCCATTCTCAGGCAACACTTTCCTTTGGGTTATAAGCGGTTCCAGTTCTTTTGTCTGTGTAGATGACCCCAATAACAGGAAACAAGCATCTTAGAACTGGTGTTATCCTTCCAGAAATGAAGGAAAGAAACCCAAACCCAGCAAAGTTTCTAAAACAGTGGTTTCTAGAGAGGAACCTAACCCCCTTTGCAGTTTCTGCTACTGGGAAACATGCCTGAAACCTGGGCATGAGGCTTCAAGGCCACAGAGTCTCTTCTGCTTCTTGTGCAGTGTTGCTGAAACACTCAGTGACCGTTTTTCTCTCATAGCCCAAGCCACGTTCTCCACGTCACCAAGCCAGAGCTTGGTGAGAGGGAGAGCCTGCCAAAACCTCCTGTTTGTTTCCTGGCATTTTCTGGGATGGGCCTACCACTCATTGACTTGAGTAGGCAAATGAGCAGAAGGTGTCCAAAGGGGTGGCATTTCTCCTTTTTCTGAGCAGGAAAAGTTTTTCTTTTGTTGCATAAGAGAAGCTGAAATTTTAAGACTGCTGAGAGACAGAGCTGCAGGTGGCTCCTTTGTGCCCAAACAGGCATTTTCATCCCAATATATTTGTGCATGCAACTTAATGTGTCTGTGTTGAATATGAGATTGTAAATGTTTGTTTCTTTACCTGGGAATTAACTGATGGATTTCCTTTCTTTTCTTCCAATTACCATTGTTTTCAAGAACAGGACAAAAAACTTGATGAGTCTTGTTCTATGGCAACTGTGCTTAAGGGATCAACAAGCCCTGCAGAGATGCCTTTCATGTACTAATCCTTGGAATTAGTTAGTATAGCAAAGTCCCCCTTCCAAAAAGGCTGTCAAGCTGGTGTGAATCCTCAGAGAAGGAAATGTGCTTTTGCTGATGTAGCTCCCACTAACTAGGTCAGTCAATGAAATCGGCTGCCAAGGCAAAATTGGCAGGATGTTGGCAAAGCTGTGGTTGCATCAGAGTTTGGGTTTTTTGTTGGTAAAGTCATCCCTGGGTCTCTGCCAGGGCAGAAACTGCCACTGCAGAATGGAGGTTAAACAATGGGCTCTGGGAGAGCAGTTACAGATGGGAAAGAAGCAGGTGGAGCCTCGTGTTCCCTTTTTCTCCAGACTAAACTCCTGATAGCCACAGCAGGGACGTCACAGCTGCAGCAGCCCAAGCTCCTCTTGGCTTGGCTGTGTGACTACCTGAGCTGCTGCCTGCAGAGAGACGAGGAGCGGCGCTGGTCTGCCAAGGAGCTGCTGCAGGTAAAATGCCAAGGGGCTGCAGGTGAAAGAGTGTCCGAGGGATGGGCTCCTCCTCCACTGAGGCCCGAGGCATCAGATGAGCCCCCTTCCTCCTCACCTCCTCCACTCTTGGTGCTCTTCAAATGAAAATGCTGAGGAGTGCGGGCTGGGCTGGGCTGGCAGGGCTCTGTAAAGTCCTGTGGTACAAGTGTCCTGCAATTAACAGGGACATCTTTAAAGAGATCAGGTTGCTCAGAGCCCTGTCCCACTGACCTGGAATGGTTCCAGGGATGGGGCACCTACAAGCTCTTGAGACAACCTGTGCCAGGGTGGCACCATGCTCCAACTAAATAAGGTCTTCCTTAGACCTACTCTGATTAGATCTCCTTTGTGTTTAAAACTATTCTCCCACATTCTATTGTAACTGGCCCTGTTAAAAACGGTGTCCCCCACTTTCTTCAAAGCAACTCTGAAGTCTTGGAAAGCGGCAAGAAAGTCTCCCTGGGGCCCGTTCTTCAGAAAACTGAATAACTCCACCTCTCTGTGCATTTCCTGAGAGGACAGGTGCTCTGTTTTCTGACAGTTTCTGTTGCCCTGTTTTGGAACTTGGTGGTGTGTTCAGTTTTACCTAATGGAAAAGGAATTGAAGTAGAGCAATGCAGGGTACAGAGCCATGAAATGGTGGCGGAAGAACCCAAGGCTGCCAGTCCTGGCAGAGCAGTCTGGAGAGATTTGGCTGTGGGCAGGAGGGGCTGTGGGGCCTCACTGTGAGCCTCTGAGGGGCCCGGGTTTTTGCCCCCACCCCACCCTGAGAGGCTTCTGGCACACAAACAGGGACAGCTGAGAGGGACTTGTCCCAGCCCCGTCTGCTGCCTGGCACGCTCAGGCAGAGGGGAACTGGTCCAGGCTGACTGCCAGGTTGTGTGGCAGAGAGGTGCGGGGACGCTGTGCTCCAGGACGGTTTGGATGGACGGAGACAAGAGATCTCTGAAGGCTGCTCTGAGAATATCAGGCTTATTAGGGATGGTGAAAGGTCCTGCATGGAGCTGCCAGACGCAGCACGTGGCAGGGCCTGAGGGAGTGGGAGAGGGGAGAGACAAGGGGTAGAGAGAGACAAGAGGATGCTCCAGGAGAGGGTGGAAGTTCCAAGAGGGAGGGAGTTCCAAGAGAAGAGGAGTTCCAAGAGAAGGGGAGTCCCAAGAGAGGGGAAATTCCAAGAGATGGGAAATTCCAAGAGGGCGTCTGGCTCCTCAGGGACCCCTTATCAGGGGGCTTCAATGTGGGCTGGAACAAGACTTAGGCCAATGGGGTCACAGAGACCTGATGCTTCAGGGGAGGGTTACAGGCGTGGGATGAGCCATACATTTTGGGGGGTGAGATAGAACAGTCTATTTGACTTTTGGACCTATCTGTAGGCAAGGGCATTGTTCAACCCGTAGGGGGGATTATTTTCATCCTGGCTGTACTATTGTAAATCTTTTGCCAGGCAATCATATTTATTCATCTTCCCCAACATCAAAATTTTAAAAGCAGCAATGGTTTAGAGGATGTAATTGCTACTTCTCTAAATTCACTGGTGAAACTAACAGTCCATCAATTATCTCTTCCTATAAAGAAGAATGTACAAAAATTATTATTTACATGAACAGTGCATGAGAAGTCTAGAAGAAAAATGTAAACATTAGGAAGCGGAGAAAACTTTTAAAATAAATTTAAAGCATATAAAAGAGCAGGGTGATATTACACAGCCTTCCTGTGATGTCACAAACACCTGTGATATCACACAGCCTCTTGTCATGTCACACATACAGCTCTGTGATGTCATATTACCCCTGTGATGATACACAGCTCTCTGTGATGTCACTCAGACATCTCAGTGATGTCACACTGACCCTGTGATGTCACACAGCTCTCTGTAATGTCACCTGGAAGGCTCTGTGATGTCACACAACCTCCTGCGATGTCACACAGATATCTGTGATGTCATATTGCCCCTATGATGTCACACAGCATTTTGTGATGTCACATGGACATCTCTGTGAAGTCACACAGCCCTTGTGATGTCACACAGCCCCTGTGATGTCACACTGATTCCTGTGATGTCACACAGCCCTTGTGATGTCACACAGCCCCTGTGATGTCACACAGACATTTCTGTGATGTCACACAGCCCCTCTGATGCCACACGGCACCTGTGATTTCACACATCCCCTGTGATATCACACAGCTCTCTGTGATGTCACACAGCCCCTGTGATGTCAAACTGTTGCACTAGGACACAAAATAACTCACATATTCATATTAAGATTAAAAGCCTAAAAAGAAGTGGTTTTTAATTTTGATTTATGCAATACATGAAATTTTAAAAGCGGCAATGGATTGAAGGATGTAATTGCTACTTCTCTAACTTCTCTGGTTAAACTAACAGTCCAGCAATTCTCTCTTCTTATAAGGAAGAATGATTCCATGGGGTCCAGCAGTGTCACAATAGACCCCAGGTTCCAGCAGGCTTTGCAGTGTCCTGATGGTCCCAATGATTCCATGAGCCCCTCCAGTGTCCCAGTGGTCTCTGTGGCTCTCCAGGCCACACAATGTCAGGTTATTCCTCTGTTCTGTGAGCCCTGTAGTGTCACAATGGACCGTTGGACCCTGGGGATTTGCTGTGTCACAATGCTCTCCTCTGGCTCCACAACGTCACAACAGATCACTGATGATGGGAGGCCCCTCAGTGTCATACTGAAGCTGTGGTTCCATGTAGCCCTGCAATGTTACAGTGAACCCTTGGTTAAATGGGGTTCCACGATGTCACAACGACCCCTCAGTTCCATGAAGCCCCACAGTGTCACAATGGTCCCTTGGTTCCATGGTTCCCGACAGTGTCACAATGGTCCCTTGGTCTCACAGGCCCCACAGTGTCACAATGATCCCTTGGTTCCATGGTGCCCCACAGTGTCACAATGATCCCCTGGTTCCATGGTTCCTGTGCTGGTGCATTCCCCCCTCCCCTTTCTCAGGCCGCCCTGCCAGTGAGAAATGCTCGCTGGCCTCGGCCTTGGCCAGCAGCCCCTGGGCTCAGCTCCTCTGGAGCTCAGCACAAACACGCTCTGCTCCAGGCACTGCTGCTGCCCAGCCCGCTCCTGGCTGCTTTAGGAGCAGCCCTGGGAACTGTTTGTGTTCCCTCGGTGGCACAACATCCCTGTTCTCACCCTGCCAAAGAAAGCTGCTGATGCCAAGTGCGGCCAGGATGAAACATGGCTGGGACTGCAGCCCCTCTCTTGGGGCCCTACAAACAGCGCTCCAAAAGGAGCCCTTGGAGCTCTCCTGGGCCAGCGACTCCCTCTGAGTGGGGCCTCTCCGAGCCGGGAACTCTCCCGTTTGCTGCACTCGGGGATCCCCAACAACGAGGGAGCCTGGGCCGATCCCCCCACTCCTCCAGGCTCAACCCTTCCCCGCTGGGGAGATGCCAAAGCATCCCCAGGGAGCATTTCCCTGCCCTCAGGGGAATTTCTCACAGGTGCCTTGCACTGACTCTCTGTGTCTGTGTGCACACAGGAGTGCCTGTACTGGGGAAATGTGGCAGAAATGCTGCTCCCTGAGGGGTCTGAGTGCCCTGGATAGCTGAGCCAGTCAGGCCCGTAAGTAAGGTCAAGTCAAGAGGTCTAAGTTAAGTGAAATGCTTCTAAGAGTTGTTATTTTGCTAAGTTGTTATGTTTTATATAAGTTATAAGCTGAGTTAAATATTTTTAAATGTTATTCCTCTGTTAGATTGCTAGGTTGTAGGTTATAAGTTAGGTTAAATACTGTTAAGCTCTTCTCTTTTGCTAAATTGTGACTGTGAAACTATCATTTAAAGTTAAGGTGTAAGTTAAGTCCTGTTAAGTTTGAACTCTGTTAAGCTTTTAGGCCATATTCCTTTTATCCTTGCCTTCACTGCCGTTTTGTCACACACAGACACATACAGAGACAGTTCTCAGTACATTTCTGGTTTGATTGCCTGGATTTGGTTTGGTTTTGTTGTTCCTTTGCTTCCTTGGTGTTCCTGAAGTGTCCTGTCAGGAGCAGAGTGACTCTTGCCAAGGAACTTTGTGCTGCTGTCACTTAATGTTAAATCTGGTTTTTGCTGCGGATTTTTTCAGCGCTCCCAAGCCCTCGTTGGTCACAGGGCGAAGGAGCCCTGGCCCAGGCTCTGGCCCTGGGGACATGGGGACGCTGCCAGGGGGTCCCTGTCCCCCTGTCCCACCCCCACAGCCCCGGCCCTCGTCCCCGTGTCAGGCTCTGGGGTCGATCTCGTGGAACATCCTCTGGGGGAGGCTGCGGCGCCAGGGGCGGGGGGACCCGGGGGGACAGGGGACCCCGCTGTGCACGAGCAGCGTTGGACTTCTCTGGGGGAACTGGGGGGGGAATGGGGCAGAGAGACCTCCCCAGTGACCTCACACAGCCCCTGTGATGTCACACAGCCTCTGTGACATCACACATCCCCTGTGATGTCACACAGCCTCTGTGACATCACACATCCCCTGTGATGTCACACAGCTCTCTGTGATGTCACACAGCCCCTGTGATGTCAAACTGTTGCACTAGGACACAAAATAACTCGCGCACTCATATTAAGATTAAAAGAGTAAAAGGACGTAACTTCTTTTTTAATTTATATAATATATGAAATTTACAAAGTGGCACTGGATTGGAGGACGAAATTGCTACTTCTCTAACTTATTCTCTCTTATAAAGAAAAATGCACAACAATTATTATTTACATGAACAGTGCATGACAACTCTAGAAGAAATACGTAAATCTTCAGAGGCAACGAAAACTTAAAAGAAGTTTAAAGCATTTAAAACAGCAGGGTGATATTACACAGCCTTCCTGTGATGTCACATGAGCATTTCTGTGATGTCACACAACTTCCTGCGATGTCACACAGATCCCTGCAATGTCGCATGAACATCTCTGTGACATCACACGGACATCTCTGTGATATCACACAAATCTCTGTGATGTCGCACCGATATCTCTCTGATGTCACAATGCCTCCTGAGATGTCACACAGCCTCTGAGATGTCTCACAGCCCCTGTGATGTCCCACAGGCATTTATATGATATCACACAACCTCCTGTGATGTCACCCAGGCATCTCTGTGATGTCATAATGACCCTGTGATGTCACACAGCTCTCAGTGATGTTGCACAGTCATTTCTGTGATGTCATACTCTCTCTGTGATTTCACACACCCCTCTGTGATGTCACACATACATCTCTGTGATGTCACACTGCCCCTGTGATGTCACACTGCTTCCTGTGATGTCACACAGCCCCTGTGATGTCATAGAGCCAACTCTATGATGCCACCCTTTGATGCCATACAGGAGTGCTGTGATGTCACAGAAGACTCCATGACGTCACTGTCACCCTGGAATGTCACAGTCTGTTCTGTGATGTCACAGCCTGCTCTATGATGTTACACAGCCACCTGGTGATGTCACAACCCTGTCTCCCATGCCACAGAGCCACCCTCGATGATGGCAGAGCCTGGTCTATTGAATCACACCATATTCTGTGACATCACAGCCAGCTCTCTCATGTCACAATTGCCTCAGTGTCCTGGGTTGTAAGATAAGCTTGTATTCTATTTGCCATCTGTTGAAAGTTGGGCAAGTTTGTTATCTTTTCCAAGAACCGGTTTTGCTCCTAAGAGGTAATGGTTTGCTAATGGGCCATTGACTGATTCAATGCAGGGCTGGTAAATGCAACACCATCCCATTGTGAGGGGTCCCACCCAGAGGGGGAAGCCAAGCACTCTATTATTGTATAAAGGGGTGAAGAGAGCTTGACAGAGGAATCGTTGTACAACAGGGGACATGATACTGTAAAATTAATCCAAATAGGGAGGGCTACGTGACTGCTGCAAAGTTCGCATGACCCTGAAGAGTAGATGGTGTGCAGAAAGCAGGATATTGAAACTGCTTGGTATGTAGAAATAGATAGAGAAGAACAAAGAAGTACTAAGCTGTTCTAACTGCAAGGCCAGCTGGACAGGCAAGTATCATTCACATATATACTTTTAAGATAATAGTACAAGTCACATAGCAACCAATCATGAGCTTGGCTTTTGCAATATGTATGAGCTAATTAACAAACATATATAAACTGTGTAATCTGTCACAATAAACTGAGACTTGATGATCATGATATCATGAGTCTTGTCTCCCGCGGCACCCTCCAACAAAGGGGTAGCTTTTTGGGGAGACGAGGCAGCTGTCTCTGCGGGACTCCCAAAGAAGCAGCTCGCGCTCTCTCTTTGCGGGATTCCCAGAGAAGCAGCTCCCTCTCTCTCTTCACGGGATCTCGCAGCGAAGCAGCCGGAGCGCGCTGAGGCGGCGGCAGCGGAGCTCGGAGGCAACCCCGGTGCAGAGGAAGACCGGCCCCACTGCCACCAGATCTTCAGAGGAAAACTATACCCTTCTAAAGATCACCACTGTAGCTGCAGTTCATCAGCCACTGCAAGGGGAGCAATCGTCCCAGCAGGACTGCCACTGGCACCCCGAATCCTCAGGTTGTGGACTTTTTTCACTGGTTTTGTTTGTACCGATTGCATTTGCCTTTTTAAATTGTTGTCTAGTTTTCTCCTAGTAAAGAATTGTTACTCCTATTCCCATATTTTTGCCTGAGAGCCTTTTAATTTAAAACTCCTAGAAATTTGGAGGGAGGGGGTTTACCTTCTCCATTGCACAGGAGGCTTTAGCCCTCCTTCACAGACTCTTGTCTTGTCGAACCAAGACACTCAGTGATGTCACAAAACCCTCAAGAACTCAGTTACATTGAAACACTGAAGTTTCTTGTACTTTGAAAATATCTGTGTCATGGAAACAACTGAGACAGTGTCCCCAGGTTCCAGTCAGAGAAGAACACTGGGGGCAGTGATGACAGCTGGGCACAAGCAAGGGAAAGGTGTCTCTGGTGCTGAGCAAACCTGGATGTGTTTCAGGAGTGCAAAGGGCCCAGGCCTGAGCCCCAGCCCCTGGCAAGGCAGATCCTGTCCCTCCCTCATTGCTCAGGGCTCTTCCCGGGATGGGCACTGGCATGTGGGGATGTGCCATGCCAAGGGCAGGACCATGGGGCGGCCCCTGCCAGGCTGCTGAGCAGGGACAAGGAGGCACTGAGGCCCCAGGGCTGCAAGGGTCACTTGTCCCCTCGTGGCCTCAGGCCCAGGGCCAGCAGCCATGGCCAAAGGGCTGCACAGGTTGGCTCTGTCAGGGCCTTGCAGCTGCTGCACATCCCTGAGCCCTCTGCAGCCCAGGCTGTCCCACGGTGTCCCTGCCCTGCGCCTCTGTCCCTGCAGGCTGTCGTCATCCCCCTTTACATGAGTCTTTTCTTTCTCTGGCTGTTCTCTGCCATGTCAAAGGATCCACCACCTCTGGAATCACCCTTCAGTCCCTCCCAGGGCTCTCCTCAGCTGTCCTCAGCCTCCACCCCACTGAGCACAGAGCTCCTGTGTCCTTCTAGAGTGGTCAAGTGCATGAAGCCAAGAGCACCTGGACAAGAGGGACAGTTCTTTTCTACAGGAAGGAAACCACAGGGCCCCAGGGTTTTGAAAGCACATGAGAAGCAGTCACCAGAGGCCAAGGCAGGCTAGACCTGTCTGTCCTTGCAGCTTTTGTCTGAAAGCAGCCTTTAGATATATGGGGAGCTGTTGCAGAATTTCTGAGAGAAAGAGGGCATGATTTATGTCTGGATTAAGAAGTGAGCTACCCCTCAGACTAGGCCCCTGATAAGTGGCCTTGGTGGGGCCTAGGAGCCTTTGATGCAGTAGGAATTTAGTTGTGGCGCAGTTTAGAAATTATGTTAAGGTAACTACAACGTAATGAGCTATCTGAGTGTGAATTAGAGTAGAGTTGCAGTATGAAAAGCCTGACCACCTTAAGGCAAAGGTAAACAATGTTAGCTTGCCAATGAGAGTGCCTTTGTAAACTGTAAACTGTATGGAAGTGTATATAAACCACCATCTTTTCACTAATAAAGGGAGAACCCGCTTTAACCATATTGGTTCGACCAATGTTCGTCCTGTCCAGCTTTCCTGTCTTATGAATACCCTGGCTTTGGGGAGTTTTGGGGGTGGAATTCCATTTCAGCCGTGGCTCCTGGAGTGGAATGACAGTTCTCCACAGGAAGGAAAGGGTGCAGTCCCAGTGTTTCAAAGGTTGATTAGAGGCAGCCCCAAGCAGGCCAGGGCCAGCCAGGCGTGTTGTCAGGTCCAAGGAAGGAATCCTTAGACAGACAGAATTTGGGAGGCCAAACCCCACTATTTTCTATGGGCATCTGGACGAGAAGGACAGTTCTGTTCCACAGTTCTGGAGTCTCTGTAAATGTTCAAACATTCCTTTGATCATCTCATGTGTCCCTTTCAACTCAGAATGTTCTGTGATTCTGGGATTACAATTCCTGTTCTGCTTCTCTCATCCCTCTGTTGTCTATAATCAAAAGAGGAAAAAAAAAACAACCTTGCAACAGTGTTAGAACAGTAAATAAAAACCAGACCTTTATTGGAAGCTTCCAGGCGTCCCAGTGGGGATGGGGCACACCCAGCACCCAATTTCAATAAGGTAACAAGGTTCATTAATTAGAATATTTAACAGGAACATCCAATAGGAGATTCAGTTTCCCAACTTACTCATCCTGGGCTCTACCCATTGAAGTAGGTCCAAAGGCTTCTTTGCCCCACTTTTTGTTATGACTGCTCACATTCAAAAACTAAAATGTTCTTCTTGTGGGTCCTCTTAATAATAATAGTATGCAGTATTTCAGGAATGTATTTAGACAGTCAGCTTATTGTTCTAAAATCTAAGAGATAGGTAGGAAATATATTAGAATCAATTAAAGATTACAGGTTTATAAGTACATAATAGTATTTTAGTAGAATGAATTAAGACATTAATAGAGAAAAGTATGGATTACAGTTTTATAACTATATAACAGTAATTTACAGAACTACAAATATATTACAAATATATAAAAAGCAAAAAAATTTTTGTCACCACCCAAAATTTCCCATCCTCCTCCAAGCAAGAAATTGAAAACACTTCCAGCAAAGCTCCTGACCTTTACAGCAATCCCAGGCTTCCCTTCTTTGGGAAGTGCCCTCCGGAGCTGTGCCCAGGCTGGTCTGAGCTGGGAGCAGCCCTGCCCCAGCCAGCCCCTCTCAGCAGCAGCACCTGCCCTGCTCAGGGTGGCTCCTTCCCCCCACAGCTCCTGGCCAGCGCTGGGAGCAGCTCCAGGGCCGGCTGAGAGCTGTCCCTGGCAGGCAGCAGAGTCCCTGGCCCAGCACAGCGCCCTGGGCTGCAGGACCCTGCTCTGCAGGACAGCCCTGGGCACCCCTGGCTGCTCTGCACAGGAGATGAGCAGAGAATGCACTCACAGGGTCTGTGGGCATTGGCATGTTCCAGCTTTAGGAGATCTCTCCAGGAGCTGCAGCTGCATTGTCCTGCAGCCAGAGGTTCCTGTGCCAAGGGCTGGCAGTGATTCTGCCCCAGGCACTTCTCAGCCCCTTCCCAGCCCTGACTAATTGAAGCTCTCTGTGCCTCTGTGCTGTGCCCGCACTGGCTGCAGGCAGTGCCCCAGCCCTGCTGGGCTGGGAGAAGAGCTGCTCAGCAAGAGAAATGTGCTTTTGAAGCAGATAATTGGGGCCATGATTGCACAAACCTCTCTCAGAGTCTGTAGCAAAAGGGTAACACCAAGTACCTTAAAGAACTGAAGTACCTTGAAGCATTAATGAGCTCCACTGAGTGTTGCTCCTGACAAAGCCTCTCCAGGGACTAATTACAGCAGATAATTGGAGGCCATGATTGCACAAAGCTCTCAGAGACTCCAAGGCAAAAGCAAAAGCCAAAGTCCTTTCAAAAACCTGCAGTCCCTGGGAGCATGAAGGAGCCCCCAGGGCCATTCCTGACCAAGGCACCCCAGGGACTCCTTCCAGCAGATCCTTGAGGCCACTGGGATGTGCGCCAGGGGGGATGCTGAGGGCAGGACCAGGGGCTGACAGTGCCCAGCCTGGCTGGGGCTGTGCCAGGAGGCCCCAGGGCCTCAGGACAAGGTGTCTCCTCACAGCCCTTGGTGGTACAGACCCTGCTGTGCCCCAGGGCACCAAGACTTGGCTTCTCTTTGTCCCCACCTGGCATCAGTGCCTCCAGTTCTCTGCTCTGCCTGGGGCCTGGGGCCACTTTCTCAGTCGTGTCCCTCAGTGGGACCCATTAAAAGTCAGAGAAACTTTGGAGCTGGATTCTGACTTGGAGTTCTGGAGAGGTTTCTGCAGCTCCCTCTCAGGGCCTGATGTTCAGGGCCTGAGCACAAAGCCCTGAGGGTCATTAAAGTCCTTGTGCTGTGTCTGTGCTGCTGAGCTGGGCCGGGCTCCTGGCACAGAGGGTGATCCTGGTAACCAAGCAGAGCTTCAAAAGCACATTGTTCTTGCTGAGCAGCTCTTCTCCCAGCCCAGCAGGGCTGGGGCAGTGCCTGCAGCCAACCCGGGCACAGCACAGAGGCACAGAGAGCTTCAATCAGTCAGGGCTGGGAAGGGGCTGAGAAGTGCCTGGGGCAGAATCACTGCCAGCCCTTGGCACAGGAACCTCTGGCTGCAGGACAATGCAGCTGCAGCTCCTGGAGAGATCTCCTAAAGCTGGAACATGCCAATGCCCACAGACCCTGTGAGTGCATTCTCTGCTCATCTCCTGTGCAGAGCAGCCAGGGGTGCCCAGGGCTGTCCTGCAGAGCAGGGTCCTGCAGCCCAGGGCGCTGTGCTGGGCCAGGGACTCTGCTGCCTGCCAGGGACAGCTCTCAGCCGGCCCTGGAGCTGCTCCCAGCGCTGGCCAGGAGCTGTGGGGGGAAGGAGCCACCCTGAGCAGGGCAGGTGCTGCTGCTGAGAGGGGCTGGCTGGGGCAGGGCTGCTCCCAGCTCCAGACCAGCCTGGGCACAGCTCCGGGGGACACTTCCCAAAGAAGGGAAGCCTGGGATTGCTGTAAAGGTCAGGAGCTTTGCTGGAAGTGTTTTCAATTTCCTGCTTGGAGCACGGGGTGAAAGATGTGGTTGCTGAGAAAAAGATTTTTGCTTTTCATATATTTTTCAGCTGACCATAGCTCTATAAATTACTATTATATAGTTTTAAAATAATTATCCTTACTTAACTATTAAACCCTAATTGACTCTATTAAAATACTATTATATACTTATATAACTGTAATCTTTTACTCTAGTACATTTCCTTACCTTTATCTTTGATTTTAGAACAATAAACTGTCTAAATACATTCCTGAAATACTGTATAGTCTTATTATCAGGAAGAGGACATACAAGGTGAACATTTTGGTTTTTGACCAGAATGTGACCAGTCCTAAAAAAAACATGCAAAAAGCCTTTGTGCATACGCCAAGGGGCTGACCCAAGTTTATGTAACTGGTGCAGCTGAATCTCATATTGGATTTTCCTGTTAAATAATCTATTTAATTAACCTTAATTAATTGTTGAAATCAGAGGTTGGTGTGCCCCATGCCCACTGGGACACCAGGAAGCTTCCAATAAAGGTCTCGTTTTTGCTTTACTGTTCTAACACTGTTGCAAGGATTCTTTTTTCTCTTTTGATTATAGACAACAGGGGGATGAGAGAAGCAGAACAGGAATTGTAATCCCAGAATGACAGAACATTCTGAGTTGAAAGGGACACATGGGATCATCAAAGGAATGTTTGAACATTTACAGAGACTCCAGAACTGTGACTTTGGGTGGTCAGTGTCTCTGCTGGGAGCCTCCCAAAGGGCCTTCAGCCACTCCTCAGCCCTGGGCAGCAGCAGCATCACCTCTGCAGGGCCCAGCAGGGCTCTCCTGAGCTGCCCTTGCCCAGCTGCACACAGAGCCTGCCCCAGCCAGGGCCCTGCACACAGGCAGGTTTCTGTAGGGCCGGGCCGAGGGCACACAGGGTGGGATGGGCTCTGTGAGCGCTGCCAGGGACAAGGCACCTCTCAGGAGGGGATGTCCAGGCCCAGGGAGATGCTCAGGGAAGCAGAGGGGGCTGAGCACAGCAGTGCTGGGGGAACAAACCCATCCAGCCCCTCACCTTCCCTCGGCCACAGGGAATCCTTTTCCCCTCACAGCTCTCAGTGGCAAACTCTGAGTGCAGCAGGAATGCTGGGGATTTCTGACCTCAGAGAGCCAGGAATGATGTGTGAGTAAGAAAACAATTCCTAAAACCAACTCCTGCAATCTGTTTCCTTTAGAAATGTGAGTGCAGATAGTACCAAGCCTTTCTGCATTGGGAGTGATTCCCCTGACAACTCCTGAATATCCAGACTTGTTCCTCTGCAACATGGCCACAAACCCAGGGCAGCAGGGCAGGGATGGCTCCTCGAGAGCCCCCACACACAGCCCTGGCTGCTCCTGGCACACTCAGCCAGCACAACTGGAGCTCAGGCAGGGACCTGGGTGAAGGTTTTCCCAGAGCAGGAACAAAGGTGGGTGAGTCGCAGCAGGACAGTCTGCAGGGAATGGCCAAGGTTTGGCTCCAAGCAGCCTCTCCTGACTTGTCCCTGTCCTTTCTCCATGAACAGGTGCCCATGTGCAGCCACAGCAAATGTCCAACAGCATCTCCATCAGCCCCTTCCTCCTGCTGGCACTGGCAGACACGCGGCAGCTGCAGCTCCTGCACTTCTGCCTCTTCCTGGGCATCTCCCTGGCTGCCCTCCTGGGCCCCGGCCTCATCATCAGCGCCGTAGCCTGCGGCCACCACCTGCACACGCCCATGTTCTTCTTCCTGCTCAACCTGGCCCTCAGCCACCTGGGCTCCATCTGCACCACTGTCCCCAAAGCCCTGCACAATTCCCTCTGGGACACCAGGAACATCTCCTACACGGGATGTGCTGCTCAGCTTTTTTCTTTCTGTTCTTCCTTGGATCAGAGTTTTCCCTCCTGACCATCATGTGCTACGACCGCTACGTGTCCATCTGCAAACCCCTGCACTACGGGACCCTCCTGGGCAGCAGAGCTTGTACCCACATGGCAGCAGCTGCCTGGGCCAGTGCCTTTCTCAATGCTCTGATGCACACAGCCAATACATTTTCCCTGCCCCTGTGCCATGGCAATACCCTGGGCCAGTTCTTCTGTGAAATCCCAGAGATCCTCAAGCTCTCCTGCTCCAAATCTTATCTCAGGGAACTTGGGCTCATTGCAGTTGGTGCCTGTTTAGGATTTGGATGTTTTGTGTTCATTGTTTTCTCCTATGTGCAGATCTTCAGGGCTGTGCTGAGGATCCCCTCTGAGCAGGGATGGCACAAAGCCTTTTCCACCTGTCTCCCTCACCTGGCCGTGGTCTCTCTGTTGGTCAGCACTGCCACATTTGCCTACCTGAAGCCCCCCTCCATCTTCTCCCCATCCCTGGATCTGTCAGTGTCAGTTCTGCACTCGGTGGTTCCTCCAGCCCTGAACCCCCTCATCTACAACCTGAGGAACCAGGAGCTCAAGGCTGCAGTGAGGAGACTGATGACTGGATGGTTTCAGAAACATTAAACTGCTGGCCAATTTCTGCAAATCACTTGTAATAAAAGTAATTTTTGATACTTCTTGTTTGTTTAATTTCAGAGGTTCTTTTTCGTTGTTTTAGTTTTTTCAGCTTGTCCACACAGATATGTCATTGTTTGTGCCATTGAGGTGCCATCACAGAGAGCAGTGTGGCATGACAAAAAGCTGTGTGACATCACCGAGATGTCAGTGTGACATCAAAGGAGGTTGTGTGACATCACAAAGATGTCCGTATGACATCACAGAGACCTGTGTGACATCACAGAGATGTCTCTGTGACATTACAGGAGGTTGTGTGACATCACGAAGATGTCAGTGTGACATCACAGAGATGTCAATGTGAAGTCACAGAGATGATTGTGTGACATCACAAAAAGCCATGTGACCTCACAGGTTCAGTGTAACGTCACAGAGATGTCTGGGTGACATCACAGGCGGTTTATGTTACATCAAAGACATGTTCATGTGGCATCACAGAGAGCTGTGTGACACCACAGAGATGTCCATGTGACATCACAGAGATGTCAGTGTCACATCACAGGGAGCTGTGTGACATCACAGAGATGTCCATGTGACAGCACAGGAGATTTGATCTGGTTTGAAAGCAAAACCAGTGAGAGACTCCAAGTCAGAAATACAATTTACTGGGAAAAGGGGAAAAATACATGCAATAATACAAAGGGAAAGGCTACTGACAAAGTCAGAATACAACCTGGCCAGCGTGCTGGTAGCAGTTTGAATTGGAGCAGCTGCAGTCCTCTTGGGATGGCAGATGTAGTTGCTGTGTTTTCTCAGAGAACCTGTGAAAAGGCTCTCCTCTGTCTAGAAATCTCCACTTTTATCCAGGTGGGAATGCCTAGCTCCTCCCCTTGGGCAGAGCATCTCACAATGGGTTATTATGAGTTACAAGGTGTGTCCTTAATCACCTCCTCCTCCTGGACAGTGTTATTTCTGAGTCATGTGGCCAGGCATTGATGGGGCCATTAACAGCAGATAAGGAAAACTGCCCCAAGGCAACTCCTACTCAGATGGTAATTGGAAAACGTTTTTTTTTTTAATCTTGGACAAGATTGTATGATATCACAGGGATATCATTGTGATGTCAGAGAGATGTCCGTGTGACACCACAGAGAGCTGTGTGACGTCACAGAGTCAGTGTGATACCACAGAGAGCTTTGTGACATCACAGAGCTGTCCTTGTGACATCACAGAGATGTCATTGTGACATCACAGAGATTTCAGTGTGACATCACGGAGATGTCTTTTTGACATCTCAGAGATGTCTCTGTGACATCACAGAGAGCTTTGTGACATCACAGTTATGTCAATGTGACATCACAGTTATGTCAATGTGACATCACAGAGTGCTGTGTGACATCACAGAGATTTCAGGGTGACTTCAAAGAGATGTCAGTGTGACATCTCAGTTGAGTGACATCACAGAGGCATCAATGTGACATCACAGAGAGGTGTGTGACATCACAGAGACCTGTGTGATGGCACAGAGAACGGTATGACATCACAGAGATGTCAGTGTGATATCAAAGGCGGCTGTGTGATATCACAGAGAGATCTGTGACATCACAGAGATGTCTGTCTGACATCACAAAAAGATTTCTGACCTCACAGGGTCAGTGTGACATCACATAGATGTCCGTGTGACATCATATATATGTCTGCGTGACATCACAGGAGGTTGTGTGACATCACAAAGATGTCTGTGTGACATCACAGAGATGTTATGTGACATCACAAAAAGCTTAGTAACATCACAGGGTCAGTGTGACATCATAGAGAGTTTTGTGACATCAGAGACATCAGTGTGACATCACAGAGATGTCAGTGCAACATCTCAGAGCGCTGAGTGACATCACAGAGAGGTCAATGTGACATCACAGAATGTTGTGTGATGTCACAGAGATGGCAGAGTGACATCACACAGATGTCACTGTGACATCCAATGGAGGTTGTGTGATATCACAAGGATGTCAGTGTTACATCACAGAGCTTTGTGACATCACAGGGTCAGTGGGACATCACAGAGATCGCAATGTGATGTCACAGAGAGCTGTGGGACATCACAGAGATGTCAGTGTGGCATCACAGAGTGGCCGCAGTCCTGTCCCAAAGCACTGGGCAGGTGAGGCAGGAGAGCTGGGAGCAGCTGCCTCAGCTCCTGAAGCCCTGCCAGCCCAAGGGGCTGCTTTGCCCAGCGCAGCTTCAGCCACTGTCCCCTTCTCACCATCCAAGGATCCTTGGTGAGCACCGCGAGGCCTCGTAACGCCAGGTAATGCCTGTGACAGCATTCACTCCAGAGGTACCTTGACATGGTCTCCAGAGCGCTGCCACGACATTTACTCAAGTCCAGGCACTCGAGGACCTGAAAGGCACAGGGCAGTGACAGGGGACCCGGCCGGCAGGAGCCCAGAACCACACAGGGCGGGGACCAGGCTGCAGCACAGGGCGTGGGCACCGTCCCAGGCAGCTGCGGCTGCGAGAGGGCAGAGAGCTGGGAGGCAGCTGAGCGAGGCAGCGCTGGCCAACAGGCTCACCTCCACCAGGACTGTCAGGAAGATCAGATCATAGCATGGCTTCTCCAAGGGACCATTGTGATAATGTGGGGCCTGTGAAACCCGGGGACCATTTTGACTCTGTGGGGACTCATGGAATCATGGAGAGCACTGGGACATTGCTGAGCCTCATGGAGCCAAGGGGACGGTACTGACACTGTGTGGCTCCATGGAATTTAGGGATCATTATGACACTAGGAGGGCCCATCAAACCAAGGATCCACTGTGACACTGTGGGGCCTCAAGGAACTGTGGAGACCATTATGGCACTTTGGGGTGTCATGAAACCAAGGGTCCATTGTGACACTGCAGAACCAAGAAGATCATTGTTGACAGTACCAAACCTCATGGAACCAAGGGGCCATTGTGGCACAGCAAGGCCCTGTGCAACCAGAGGGACCATGGTGACACTGTGGAACCTCATGGTACCACAGGTCCATTGCTACACAGCAGCCACAGCAGGGCTGCAGAACCAAGGAGATCATTGTGACACTACACAACCTCATGGAATCAGGGTGTCCATGTTATGCTACTGAACTTCACAGAACTAAGGGTCCCTTGTGACACTGGGGAACCAAGGAGACTGCTGTTGGCAGTATGAAAGCTCATGGAACCAAAAGTCCATTGTGACATTGTGTGGCCTCATGGAACCATGGAGACCATTCTGACACTTCAGGACCCACTGGAGCCAAGGGGCCATTGTGACACAGCAGGACCTTGTATAGCCAAGACCATGGAGCCATTCTGCCTGTGGAACCCAGGGCACCATTGTTACACAACGGGGCATCACAGAACCAAGGAGCCATTGTGAACCAGCTGGGAACCCGCTGAGACTATTGTGACACTGCAGGGGCCATTGTGGAACTGCAGGGCCTCGTGGAACCAATGAGACCATTGTGACATGGCACAGCCTCGTGGGAGCAAGAGCCCTTGTGACACTGTGGGGCCTTGTGGAACTGAGCGGCCCTTGTGACCCTGTGTGACACCATGGAACCCAGGAGAGCTCTGTGACACTGCAGGGCTCCGTGGCACTGAGGACTCGTGGAACAGTGTGGAGCCCAGTGGAACCAAGGGGCCATTCCGTACTTCAGGGCTTCAGGGAACCAAGGTGCCAGTGTGACACTGCGGAACCAAAAGAGACCATTGTGACACTGTGGGGCTCCATGGAACCAATGAGACCATTCTGACACTCCAAGTCCCCAAGGAACCCAGGGGCCATTGTGACACCACAGGGCCTCACAGAACCAAGGCAACCACTGTGACACTGCCAGGTTTTATGGATCAAGGGGCCACTGTGACACTGCGGGTCCCCATGGAAGCAAGGGGCCAGTGTAACACATCCACACCTGGTGGAACCAAGGGGCCACTGTGATCCTGAAGAACCCAATAGAACCAAGGGGCCATTTTGAGACTCTGCAACCTCATGGAACCATTGGCCATTGTGGCTTTGCACAGTCCCACGGAAACAAGGAAACCATAGTGACACTGCAAGGCCTCATGGAAGCAAGGGCCATTGTGCCACTGTGGAGCCAAGGAGGCCATTGTGATATCACTGGGCTTCATGGAACCAAAGATCTGTTGTGATCCTACAGGGCCTGATGGAACCAAGGGGCCATTGTGATGCAGCAGGGCCCCAAGGATCCAAGAACATGGAACAGGTCTGGTTGGATGGGCCTGCTGGGGGCTGCCTGACTGGTCCAGCTGACCTTGGCATGTTGTGGGTCACTTCTCATCAGCCCCTGAACCCCTGGAGTTTCATGCTTTCCTTCCTGTGGGAAAGAACTGTCTTTCTCCCCAGGGGTTCATGGCTGAAATTAGGATTCCTCCTCTAAATTTGATTATATCCAAGGATTATTCCCATACAAAACCTGCCAGGAGAGACAGCTCTGGCTGGCCTTGGCCTTCTGGGGGCCACATCTCATCTGCCTTTACAACACTGGGGGCTTGCGCTTCTCTTCCCATGGAAAAAAAACATATTTTACATCCAGGCATCCATGGCAAAATTGAGAATCCACCTCCAAAATTCCTTATATGCAAGGATAGCTCCCAGGCAGAAGTTGCCAGGACTGTCCAAGTTCCCTTGGAACAGCTCTCATCTGCCTTTGAAACACTGGGGCTCCATACTTTCCTTCCTGTGGAACAGAACTGTCCTTCTCGTCCAGATGCCCATAGAAAATAGTGGGGTTTGGCCTCCCAAATTCTGTCTGTCTAAGGATTCCTTCCTTGGACCTGACAACAGGCCTGGCTGGCCCTGGCCTGCTTGGGGCTGCCTCTAATCAACCTTTGAAACACTGGGACTGCACCCTTTCCTTCCTGTGGAGAACTGTCATTCCACTCCAGGAGCCACGGCTGAAATGGAATTCCACCCCCAAAACTCCCCAAAGCCGGGGTCCTCATAAGACAGGAAAGCTGGACAGGACGAACATTGGTCGAACCAATATGGTTAAAGCGGGTTCTCCCTTTATTAGTGAAAAGATGGTGGTTTATATACACTTCCATACAGTTTACAGTTTACAAAGGCACTCTCATTGGCAAGTTAACATTGTTTACCTTTGCCTTAAGGTGGTCAGGCTTTTCACACTGCAACTCTACCCCAATTCACACTCAGATAGCTCATTACGTTGTAGTTACCTTAACATAATTTCTAAACTGCGCCACAACTAAATTCCTACTGCATCAAAGGCTCCTAGGCCCCACCAAGGCCACTTATCAGGGGCCTAGTCTGAGGGGTAGCTCACTTCTTAATCCAGACATAAATCATGCCCTCTTTCTCTCAGAAATTCTGCAACAGCTCCCCATATATCTAAAGGCTGCTTTCAGACAAAAGCTGCAAGGACAGACAGGTCTGGCCTGCCTTGGCCTCTGGTGACTGCTTCTCATGTGCCTTCAAAACCCTGGGGCCCTGTGGTTTCCTTCCTGTAGAAAAGAACTGTCCCTCTTGTCCGGGTTCTCTTGGCTTCATGCACTTGACCACTCTAGAAGGACACAGGAGCTCTGTGCTCAGTGGGGTGGAGGCTGAGGACAGCTGAGGAGAGCCCTGGGAGGGACTGAAGGGTGATTCCAGAGGTGGTGGATCCTTTGACATGGCAGAGAACAGCCAGAGAAAGAAAAGACTCATGTGAAGGGGGATGACGACAGCCTGCAGGGACAGAGGTGCAGGGCAGGGACACCGTGGGACAGCCTGGGCTGCAGAGGGCTCAGGGATGTGCAGCAGCTGCAAGGCCCTGACAGAGCCAACCTGTGCAGCCCTTTGGCCATGGCTGCTGGCCCTGGGCCTGAGCCACGAGGGGACAAGTGACCCTTGCAGCCCTGGGGCCTCAGTGCCTCCTTGTCCCTGCTCAGCAGCCTGGCAGGGGCCGCCCCATGGTCCTGCCCTTGGCACTGCACATCCCCACACCCCAGTGCCCATCCCGGGAAGAGCCCTGAGCAATGAGGGAGGGACAGGATCTGCCTTGCCAGGGGCTGGGGCTCAGGCCTGGGCCCTTTGCACTCCTGAAACACATCCAGGTTTGCTCAGCACCAGAGACACCTTTCCCTTGCTTATGCCCAGCTGTCATCACTGCCTCCAGTGTTCTTCTCTGACTGGAACCTGGGGACACTGTCTCAGTTGTTTCCATGACACGGATATTTTCAAAGTACAAGAAACTTCAGTGTTTCAATGTAACTGAGTTCTTGAGGGTTTTGTGACATTACTGAGGCAATTGTGACATGACAGAGCTGGCTGTGATGTCACAGCATATGGTGTGATTCAATAGACCAGGCTCTGCCATCATCGAGGGTGGCTCTGTGGCATGGGAGACAGGGTTGTGACATCACCAGGTGGCTGTGTAACATCATAGAGCAGGCTGTGACATCACAGAACAGACTGTGACATTCCAGGGTGACAGTGACATCATGGAGTCTTCTGTGACATCACAGCACTCCTGTATGGCATCAAAGGGTGGCATCATAGAGTTGGCTCTATGACATCACTGGGGCTGTGTGACATCACAGGAAGCAGTGTGACATCATAGGGGCAGTGTGACATCACAGAGATGTATGTGTGACATCACAGAGGGGTGTGTGAAATCACAGAGAGAGTATGACATCACAGAAATGACTGTGCAACATCACTGAGAGCTGTGTGACATCACAGGGTCATTATGACATCACAGAGATGCCTGGGTGACATCACAGGAGGTTGTGTGATATCATATAAATGCCTGTGGGACATCACAGGGGCTGTGAGACATCTCAGAGGCTGTGTGACATCTCAGGAGGCAGTGTGACATCAGAGATATGTCTCCGTGACATCACAGGAGGTTGTATGACATCACAGAGAACTCTTGACCTCACAGAGATGTTGGTGCGACATCACAGAGATGTCTGTGTGACATCACAGAGATCTGTGTGATATCACAGAGATGTCTGTGTGATGTCACAGAGATGTCTGTGTGGCATCACAAAAAGCTATGTGACATCACAGGGCCTGTGTGACATCACAGAGAAGTCAGTGTGATATCACAGAAATGCCCATGTGACATCACTGGAGGCTCTGTGATGTCATAGGGGTGTGTGACATCACAGGAAGGCTGTGTAATATCACCCTGCTCTTTTAAATGCTTTAAACTTCTTTTGAAAGTTTTCTTTGCCTCCTAGTGTTTACATATTTCTACTAGAGTTCTCCTGCACTGTTCATGTAAATAATAATCATTGTACATTTTTCTTTATAGGAAGAGAGAATTGATGGACTGTTATTTTAACCAGTGAAGTTAGAGAAGTAGCAATTTCATCCTCCAATCCATTGCCGCTTTTAGAATTTCATATACTACAAATATCAAAGTAAAAGTTACTTCCTCTTAATCGTTTAATCTTAATAAGGGTGAGTGAATTATTTTGTGTCCTAGTAGAACAGAGTGACATCGAATGGGCTGTGTGACATCACAGAGAAGTCCGTGTGACATCACAGAGATGTCTGTGTGACAACACAGAAATTCCTGGGTGACATCACAAACAGCTGTGTGACCTCACAGGGTCAGTGTCACATCACAGAGATGTCAGTGTGATGTCACAGAAATGTCCATGTGACATTGCAGAGATCTGTGTGACATCGCAGGAAGTTGTGTGACATCACAGAAATGCCCATGTGACATCACAGGAAGGCTGTGTAATATCACCCTGCTGTTTTAAATGCTTTAAATTTCTTTTAAGTTTTCATTGCCTCCGAAGATTTACATATTTCTTCTAGAGTTTTCATGCACTGTTCATGTAAATAATAATTCTTGTGCATTTTTCTTTATAAGAAGGGAGAATAAGTTAGAGAAGTAGCAATTTAATCCTCCAATCCAGTGCCACTTTGTAAATTTCATATATTATAGAAATTAAAAAAAAAAAGTTATGTCCTTTTACTCTTTTAATCTTAATATGACTGTGTGAGGTATTTTGTGTCCTAGTGCAACAGTTTGACATCACAGGGGCTGTGTGACATCACAAAGAGCTGTGTGACATCACAGGGGATGTGTGAGGTCACTGGGGAGGTCACTCTGCCCCATTCCCCCCCCCAGTTCCCCCAGAGAAGTCCAACGCTGCTCGTGCACAGCGGGCTCCCCTGTCCCCCCGGGTCCCCCCGCCCCCGGCGCCACAGCCTCCCCCAGAGGATGTTCCACGAGATTGACCCCAGAGCCTGACACGGGGACGGGGACCGGGGCTGTGGGGGTGGGACAGGGGGACAGGGACCCCCCGGCATTGTCCCCGTGTCCCTCAGGGCCAGAGCCTGGGCCAGGGCTCCTTCGCCCTGTGACCAACGAGGGCTTGGGAGCGCTGAAAAAATCCCCAGCAAAAACCAGATTTAACATTAAGTGACAGCAGCACAAAGTTCCTTGGCAAGAGTCACTCTGCTCCTGACTAGACACTTTAGGCACAGCAAGGAAACAAAGCAACAACAAAACCAAACCAAATCCAGGCAATCAAACCAGAAATGAACTGAGAACTGTGTGTGTGTGTGTGTGTGTGTGTGTCTGTGTGTGTGTTTGTGTGTGTGTGACAAAAGGGCAGTGAGGGCAAGGATAAAAGGAATATGGCCTAAAAGCTTAACAGAGCTCCAACTTAACAGGACTTAACTTACATCTAAACCTTAAATGATAGTTTCACAGTCACAATTTAGCAAAAGAGAAGAGCTTAACAGTATTTAACCCAACTTATAACCTACAACTTAGCAATTTAACAGAGGAATAATATGTGACAGTATTTAACTCAGCCTATAGCTTATATTAAACATAACAACTTCTCAAAACAACAACTCCCAGAAGCATTTAACTTAACTTAGACCTCATAATTTAACCTCACTTACAGGCCTGACTGGCTCAGCTGTCAGGGATCAGCATTTCTGCCACATTTCCCCAGCACAGGCATTCCTGTGTGCACACAGACACAGAGAGTCAGTGCAAGGCACCTGTGAGAAATTCCCCTGAGGGCAGGGCAATGCTCCCTGAGGATGCTTTGGCATCTCCCCAGCGGGGAAGGGTTGAGCCTGGAGGAGTGGGGGGATCGGCCCAGGCTCCCTCGTTGTTGGGGATCCCCGAGTGCAGCAAGCGGGAGAGTTCCCGGCTCGGAGAGGCCCCACTCAGAGGGAGTCGCTGGCCCAGGAGAGCTCCAAGGCTCCTTTTGGAGCGCTGTTTGTAGGGCCCCAAGAGAGGGGCTGCAGTCCCAGCCATGTTTCATCCTGGCCGCACTTGGCATCAGCAGCTTTCTTTGGCAGGGTGAGAACTGGGATGTTGTGCCACCGAGGGAACAAAAACAGTTCCCAGGGCTGCTCCTAAAGCAGCCAGGATCTGGCTGGGCAGCAGCAGTGCCTGGAGCAGAGCGTGTTTGTGCTGAGCTCCAGAGGAGCTGAGCCCAGGGGCCGCTGGCCAAGGCCGAGGCCAGCGAGCATTTCTCATCTGGCAGGGCGGCCTGAGAAGGGGAGGGGGGAACGCACCAGCACAGGAACCATGGAACCAAGGGAACATTGTGACACTGTGGGGCACCATGGAATCATTGGGACCATTAGGACACTGCAAAGCCTTCTGGAACCTGGGGTCTATTGTGACACTGCTGGACCCCAGGGAATCATTCTTCCTTATAAGAAGAGAGAATTGCTGGACTGTTAGTTTAACCAGAGAAGTTAGAGAAGTAGCAATTACATCCTCCAATCCATTGCCACTTTTAAAATTTCATGTATTACATAAATCAAAATTAAAAGCCACTTCCTTTTACTCTTTTAATCTTAATATGAATATGTGAGTTACTTTGTGTCCTAGTGCAACAGTTTGACATCACAGGGGCTGTGTGACATCACAGAGAGCTGTGTGATATCACAGGGGATGTGTGAAATCACAGGTGCTGTCTGACATCAGAGGGGCTGTGTGACATCACAGAAATGTCTGTGTGACATCACAGGGGCTGTGTGGCATCACAGAGCTGTCTGTGACATCACAAAAGGCTGTGTGATATGACAGGTGTTTTTGAAAACACAGGAAGGCTGTGTAATATCACCCTGCTCTTTTATATGCTTTAAATTTATTTTAAAAAATTTCTCCGCCTCCTAATGTTTACATTTTTCTTCTAGACTTCTCATGCACTGTTCATGTAAATAATAATTTTTGTACATTCTCCTTTATAGGAAGAGTGAATTGATGGACTGTTAGTTTCACCAGTGAAGTTAGAGAAGTAGCAATTACATCCTCTAAACCATTGCTGCTTTTAAAATTTTGATGTTGGGGAAGATGAATAAATATGATTGCCTGGCAAAAGATTTACAATAGTACAGCCAGGATGAAAATAATCCCCCCTACGGGTTGAACAATGCCCTTGCCTACGGATAGGTCCAAAAGTCAAATAGACTGTTCTATCTCACCCCCCAAAATGTATGGCTCATCCCATGCCTGTAACCCTCCCCTGAAGCATCAGGCCTCTGTGACCCCATTGGCCCAAGTCTTGTTCCAGCCCACCTTGAAGCCCCCTGATAAGGGGTCCCTGAGGAGCCAGACGCCCTCTTGGAATTTCCCATCTCTTGGAATTTCCCCTCTCTTGGGACTCCCCTTCTCTTGGAACTCCTCTTCTCTTGGAACTCCCTCCCATCTTGGAACTTCCACCCTCTCCTGGAGCATCCTCTTGTCTCTCTCTACCCCTTGTCTCTCCCCTCTCCCACTCCCTCAGGCCCTGCCACGTGCTGCGTCTGGCAGCTCCATGCAGGACCTTTCACCATCCCTAATAAACCTGATATTCTCAGAGCAGCTTTCAGAGATCTCTCGTCTCCGTCCATCCAAACCGTCCTGGAGCTCAGCGTCCCCGCACCTCTCTGCCACACAACCTGGCAGTCAGCCTGGGCCAGTTCCCCTCTGCCTGAGCGTGCCAGGCAGCAGACGGGGCTGGGTCAAGTCCCTCTCAGCTGTCCCTGTTTGTGTGCCAGAAGCCTCTCAGGGTGGGGTGGGGGCACAAACCCGGGCCCCTCAGAGGCTCACAGTGAGGCCCCACAGCCCCTCCTGCCCACAGCCAAATCTCTCCAGACTGCTCTGCCAGGACTGGCAGCCTTGGGTTCTTCCACCACCATTTCATGGCTCTGTACCCTGCATTGCTCTACTTCAATTCCTTTTCCATTAGGTAAAACCGAACACACCACCAAGTTCCAAAACAGGGCAACAGAAACCGTCAGAAAGCAGAGCACCTGTCCTCTCAGGAAATGTGCAGAGAGGTGGAGTTATTCAGTTTTCTGAAGAACGGGCCCCAGGGAGACTTTCTTGCCGCTTTCCAAGACTTCAGAATGGCTTTGAAGAAAGTGGGGGACACCATTTTTAACAGGGCCAGTTACAATAGAATGTGGGCGAATAGTTTTATACAAAATGGGGATCTAATCAGAGTAGGTCTAAGGAAGACCTTGTTTAGTCGGAGCATGGTGCCACCCTGGCACAGGTTGTCTCAAGAGCTTGTAGGTGCCCCATCCCTGGAACCATTCCAGGTCAGTGGGACAGGGCTCTGAGCAACCTGATCTCTTTAAAGATGTCCCTGTTAATTGCAGGACACTTGTACCACAGGACTTTACAGAGCCCTGCCAGCCCAGCCCAGCCCGCACTCCTCAGCATTTTCATTTGAAGAGCACCAAGAGTGGAGGAGGTGAGGAGGAAGGGGGCTCATCTGATGCCTCAGACCTCAGTGGAGGAGGAGCCCATCCCTCGGACACTCTTTCACCTGCAGCCCCTTGGCATTTTACCTGCAGCAGCTCCTTGGCAGAGCAGCGCCGCTCCTCATCTCTCTGCAGGCAGCAGCTCAGGAAGTCACGCAGCCAAGCCGAGAGGAGCTTGGGCTGCTGCAGCTGTGACGTCCCTGCTGTGGCTATCAGGAGTTTAGTATGGAGAAAAAGGGAACACGAGGCTCCACCTGCTTCTTTCCCATCTGTAACTGCTCTCCCAGAGCCCATTGTTTAACCTCCATTCTGCAGTGGCCGTTTCTGCCCTGGCAGAGACCCAGGGATGACTTTACCAACAAAAAACCCAAACTCTGATGCAACCACAGCTTTGCCAACATCCTGCCAATCTTGCCTTGGCAGCCGATTTCATTGACTGACCTAGTTAGTGGGAGCTACATCAGCAAAAGCACATTTCCTTCTCTGAGGATTCACACCAGCTTGACAGCCTTTTTGGAAGGGGGACTTTGCTATACTAACTAATTCCAAGGATTAGTACATGAAAGGCATCTCTGCAGGGCTTGTTGATCCCTTAAGCACAGTTGCCATAGAACAAGACTCATCAAGTTTTTTGTCCTGTTCTTGAAAACAATGGTAATTGGAAGAAAAGAAAGGAAATCCATCAGTTAATCCCCAGGTAAAGAAACAAACATTTACAATCTCATATTCAACACAGACACATTAAGTTGCATGCACAAATATATTGGGATGAAAATGCCTGTTTGGGCACAAAGGAGCCACCTGCAGCTCTGTCTCTCAGCAGTCTTAAAATTTCAGCTTCTCTTATGCAACAAAAGAAAAACTTTTCCTGCTCAGAAAAAGGAGAAATGCCACCCCTTTGGACACCTTCTGCTCATTTGCCTACTCAAGTCAATGAGTGGTAGGCCCATCCCAGAAAATGCCAGGAAACAAACAGGAGGTTTTGGCAGGCTCTCCCCCTCACAAGGCTCCGGCTTGGTGACGTGGAGAACGTGGCTTGGGCTATGAGAGAAACACGGTCACTGAGTGTTTCAGCAACACTGCACAAGAAGCAGAAGAGACTCTGTGGCCTTGAAGCCTCATGCCCAGGTTTCAGGCTTGTTTCCCAGTAGCAGAAACTGCAAAGAGGGTTAAGTTCCTCTCTAGAAACCACTGTTTTAGAAACTTTGCTGGGTTTGGGTTTCTTTCCTTCATTTCTGGAAGGATAACACCAATTCTAAGATGCTTGTTTCCTGTTATTGGGGTCATCTACACAGACAAAAGAACTGGAACCGCTTATAACCCAAAGGAAAGTGTTGCCTGAGAATGGGGTTTGTTTGCATGTGGTGAGGCTTGAGTTCCACACTGATGCAGCCAAAACTGCACCAGATGCTGATGTGTTGCAGGGACGTTTTTAGGTGGAAGTAGTTCCAGCAGATGGCAATGGGATCTTGTCCAATGTCACGCAGAACACGGGGCAGGTGAGAAAGACAAGCGGGATCTGTATTTGCTCCTTACCATGGCAGGACTTTGGTTCCAGTAAGGAAATTTTTGTTCTACCATTTCAATTCCCACAATTCCAAAAGACCATATGTCCACTTTGGGGCCACATGGTTTACGCATCACCACTTCAGGCGCCATCCACCAAGGAGTCCCAGCTACCGAGGGCAGTCTCTTCTCCTCAGGGCCGAGCTCAACAGAGATGCCAAAATCAGCTGAGGGGAAAGCAAAATACTGGTTTTATTTTAATTCTGTGCAATTAGGAAATCGAGCAAAAGAATTCCCCAGTAGAACTTTGAGAACATGCTGTTGGAATGTCCTGGACAACTGTCCCTGCGCTGTTTCCTCAGGACTTTAGCCAAGGAAATATGGTATTGGCGACTTAAAAAATCCCCACATTTTTTACACTGCCTTCAGCAGTGGCTTTTGCTCTTTGGAAGCTTTAGACTTGTAACTCCCTCCCTCTGGAAGGGACACACACAGAGCAATGCCACTCGTGGCTGCTTGTTCCTTGTCATACGTCTGTGCACGTTGCAACCGTGTCATCAGCTCAGAGCGGGGGTCCCTGCACTGCCACCAGCACCATTTTTGGGGAGCTGGCAGTCACTCAAAGCAGCCCCTCACCCCACATCCCCACATCCCTGAACGCTGCACCTCATCAAGGATATACTGACCCCGCTTGACAGAGCCGTCGGTTCCAAAAAGGATGTTGCTGCTCTGCACATCTCGGTGGATCCCGTGGTTTGAGTGAAGAAAATCCAGTCCTTGCAGGCACTGAGAGAGAAAACACAAACAGGAGGGCAAAAATTAGCGGTGTGATTTCATCGCACAAGAAAAGAAACAAAGAATCTAAAAGATGCTCTCTGCAGGGGAATGGCGAGCAATGGCAGAACGCAGGGCCATTGAGAGGAAGAGTTGCTGCTCCAACACTTGCAGAGCAGGACCTTTCTAAGGAAAGGCATGTCAGCTTTTGAAAGAGCAACAGCACCTGCTGCTGTTGTACACTGTCCCTGCAAAGCAGCCAGGATGACTGCTGCTGCTGCAGGGGATGTGCTCAGAAGCAAAGAGCATTTTGGCTGCACTGCTGTCCTTTTTAGCTGAGGACTGAGAGAAATGAGTCTCTCCTTTTTTCTTTGCTGTTCATTTTAAATCCTGCTACCAGCAGCTTTGCTTTTACAAGCAAGGAATGCAGTGAAGAGAGGCAAAAGTTAAAGGAGGCAAGATGGAGAACAGCAAATACAAGAGGCAGAGTGAGAATACAACAGCAGGAGATAAGAGTACAAGAACAGAGTACAGTGAGTGCAAGGGCACTGGCAGGCATTTCTCTGGAGATGCTTTTACTTGCCCATAGCATACTAACAATGCAGAAGCAAAGCTTTATACATGAAACCTCTCCTCTTCTGAGCCCCTGTTTCCCAAACCCTTGGAAGCACAGGTGGGATTGCTGACCCCCTGACTGATGGATGCTCTGTCACCTTCACACAGGCAGGTCTTGCTGATGACATTGCTCAGAGTGCCTCCGTCCATGTACTCCATGACCAGCCAGAGTTCCTCACACAGAAGGTAGCTGAAAGAAGGAAACAAGGGCATGGGGATGAACATACATGGCTACATTGCTGTTTGGAAAAGACAGGGCTTGATTCTTGTTTTCACGTCCCTTGGAGACAAAGGCAGAATCAAAGCAATAGACATTCCCTCTCGGCGTGCGTTGTTTGCAATCTGTGCAGTCTCAAGGAGAAAAGAACAGCTGTGAAAAAGGAGATGTCCTAGATGGCCAGTAAGCGAAAAGCGTGGTTTAGGAACAGCCCAGATAAAAAGCCTGTCACGCATGGTGTTTCTGGAAATAAGCACCTAGTGTTCCTGGCATGCATAGTAATGGAAAAGAGGGGCAACAATCCAAGGGAAATCCACTTTAGGATGGTTCATCGGCATTTAAGAAACTTTTAAAAATTAATCCCAAAAATATGTGGAGGCAGTGAACTTAGAGGGTATTAATTTAGTAAGATACAGCTGACCCAGGTTTTGAATAATTTCTGAATAATTTTCAAACTATGCGTGCCAGGGAAGACTCATGCAGACAAGATGCACTCTCTTCTCAGACATTGGAGATGAGTAGAGAAATATTAATACATAATAATTAACAGCTCTACTTTCTAAAAGTGACCAAAGTGGGTTTTTAACCACTCATGTTTGCTGTATGTAAACACAAATTCATGGGATAAAACCATGACCACTCACCTGTCTAAATAATTCACAACACTGGGACTCCTATGCCTCTTCATGATACTGATTTCATGAACGGTTACTTGCTTCCTCTTCAATCCTTTAAGTCTTATTTTCTTTATGGCCACCTAAAATGACACTGAAAATCAGTAACTTGAGAAGTTGGTGGCACAAGACCACAAGGCACATGGAGCGAGTGATTTTGCAATGACGCAGCTGAGCTGTGCCAAACTGCCTCGGGATTAGGCACTGCAGTAACTGGAACTGACATTGCAACAGCCCATGGCTCCGCTCCCTTGGGGCCAGTTACAGGACACGGGGCCACTGGGGTTTTGCCTTGTCCACTTGCTAACAGTGGTGTCTCAGCTATCACTCACAAACCTCTGAGCACACTCCCTGCTGCTTTGTATGGGATTCAGAAGAAGTAATCCATGCCTTAATCCTCTGTGGATACATCTTGGGCTATGGCTTTTAGGGACGCCTTGCAGATCTCTCCCAATGTGCAGTTCCCAAGTGCAGCACTGCAGGTGGCTAAGGAACTACCAGTAACTTTCAGATGCATTTGCTGGCAGGCAGAGATGCAAATTCAGGACTCTGAAGCTGTAGCCCCAAAGAGCAGTGAGATTCTCTAAGGAACCACCTTTGTTTTAGCCATTGAGAGCGAGTGAGCACATCCTTCTCCAAAATGAACTGCTGCCCTCTGGGCCTTCTTTTTGGCAGCTGAGAAGGACAAAGACTGTCCCAAATGTGTTTTGCAGGCTGGCACCAGTCTGTGCTTCTTGTGCCTTTTCAGCACAGCTCTACCCAAAGCTCTGGCCACAGCTGCTCACACCAGAGGGGAAAGCCCCTCGAGTGCATCAGAGTCTGTGGGGGCTGTTGACATTTACCTCTCCTCCTGTGGCTTTGTTGAGTGCTCTAACCACATGTCCAAAAGTCCTAGAAACAAAAGAGAAGCAGAGAAAAGAGAAGCTGTTTATTTCTTAGAGTGAAAGCCAGCCCACACAGGAGATCTCTGCTGTAAATGCCTAAAACTTGCAGGATGCAGGAGGGCTCTGTCAGAAGGCAGATGATGCATTTTCCTCTCAAATGCATGGGCAGTGCCTGGGCCAGTTGCTGAAGCATTGGGGTTTACTGCCTCAGCCCCTAAAGGGAATTTATTCTTTCATCTTGGGTTTCAGTTTCTAAACTGTGTGATTCCTATCCTGACCATGGAGTATTTCCTTCCACAAACCACGGGAAAGAAATGTTCCTGAGAACTGTTATTTCACAGCTTTGATGGGGGTAGCTTGCTCTTTCAGGCAAGCAAGATTCTTCTTTTTTCATTAGTATGGCAGTGTGATTTTGAGACATACAAAAATGCTAAAGAAGTTAACACAGAGCTGTCCCACACTTGAGAGACAAGGAGATCTTCCAGGTCCTGTTCCTTGATGCAGGCAAGACCTCGGCAGCATGGAGATGTCTCTGACAATGCTTTCTGAGCGCACTCTCAAATTCTGAGCAGTACTGAATACATTGGACAATCTATCTCCAGTATCTGAACACGTTTGCAGCTGGCCTGACTTCACGCTGGACAGATATTCCAGTGAAACACCTGATACACCAGCAAAACACCTGGCCCATGGTTTTGTAGAAGTAACTGTGGCTGGACTCACCCCTTGCCAATATATCCAGTTCAGTGTATTTCATCTTGGGATTTTCCACATTCACCATTTTACCTGAGGGAAACAAAATGCAAGATGCTCACTTTAAAGCAGAGATCCCAGCTTCCAGGAGATAGAAAAGGCAGCCGCAGTGTCTGGGGGTGGTCAGCTGGTTAACAACAACAGCAACAACAACAGCAACAAGACAGGCAGCCCTGCAGTGCAGATGGCTGGCACAGAGACTGATTTTGTACAGTCCTTGGAAGAGTTCTCTTGACAGGAAACAAAGCACAGGGATATGCACTCCCAGGAGAGGAGCACATCGTCTCCACCTTTCAGCCAAAACAATGCTTTTCCATGTGTAAACCAGAGCAGCTCACGCTCTAACCAATTCCAACGGGGCCTTCAGCATCAGCACCCTCACCCTTTATGAGCAGGCTGAACTCGCAGACACCCCTCTTGGGGCCAAGGAAGGCTCCAGCCCCTGCAGTCCCACCAGCCCTCAGGGACAGGGCAGCTACCACAGCCAGGCTGGCAAAGCTCAAGCATGAGCACTGACAAGCAATGGGAAGAAGCCACAGGCAGCCTGAGCCCCGTACAAACTGTTGCCCCCATTCAGGACACAACAGGATGGGCTTTGAGATCAGACTCACCGAGGTGCAGATCAATGCCCTTTTTGTCCCAATAGGGGATGGCAGACACAGAATCCACTGGGCTCTGCTCTCAGCCCCACCAGGTCTTATCTGAGAGCTCAGCACTGGCAGCTGCTATAGGCAAGAAGCAGATCCATTGGGCTGTGCTGCAGAATCCCAGAGGACTTGATGTGTTTTCCTAGAGATGGATGTGGGCAGGGCTTGGGCCAATGGGTAGGATTCTAACAGTCATGGGAAAGAGTGGAAATCAGGTATGAAAAAGTGCCATGGATCTGAGGAATATACCATGGCTGGGCTGGAGGCTGTCTCCTGAGAAATGCCTGCAGTACAGTTTTTTCTGTTCATGCCACTTCGATGTGTCTCTTGGACACATCTTTAGAAGTATAAAACTAGGATATGAAATACTGATTGTTATAAAAGTAGCTGTTTTTCCTTTGGGGACACATGGAAAACACCTCCTGCTCTCTGTTTGTCCTTGAAACCAAAGCTCTTTCAAAGTAGTTCTTATTGACAAAAATATGGCATTCTCATTAAAAAATAAACTGTAGATGTAGTAGTAGTAGCAATGTAAAAATGTCATAAAAATGACATCAGTAAGACATGTGGGACAGAAGAGCTCCTTCAGGATGGAGAAAAAGCAATTCCACCAAAAAAAACACCCACAAACAAACAAAACCAAAAACCCCACAAAAAAGCACAAAACCAAAACCAACCCCACAAAACCAAAACAAAACCACACACATCCACACCTCCCCCTGCCCTGACCCCCAAAAAAATCCCCAACCAAAAAGACAAAACTCCAAAACCAGTAAATTTCTGTGAAGATTTTTTTAGCTCTGATGACTGGTTGGAAGTCAGGATTCTAATGGGAATTAAGGAAGCTAAAAAATCTCTTCAGTTTGGCCACTAGCATGCAGGACTTGCCTAGATGATTTGCTAGGTCACAGCCTTCTGCTGATGCAAGAAAAATCCCTGCTTCAGCCTTTAGCAGAGAGGAAATCTCAGGCAAAGCCAAGCCAGTCCAAGCTGCCTCCAGAGGCAGCAGGAACACCCAGAGCGCTCTCGCTGCCTCGGAGCACAGCACTTCCTCTGGGGAGTCCTAAATGGCCCTGTGACACCAAACTCAGGAGGAGCATTGGGTACAGCTCTGCTGACAGCTGCACTCAATACACCGACCCTCAGAAAAGAAATAACCAGACGTACACAGCACGTACCATCTGGCTCTGCTGCTGCCACAGCTGTCGGCTTGTGGTCGTCTTGCTCATTTTGCCTGTCTTTTGCCTCTTCTCCAGGAGCAGAGGGAGCTGGGGCAGAAACCGCTGTTCCTTCTGCCATCTGCGGCAAGAGAGAAGCATGAGGGACAGGCCGTTACCTCTCATTTATGACCTCGTTCCTCCTCGCATCCACAAACACCACTTCCAAAGAGAAATCAGCGACTTTGTTAGCGATGGGACTCTAAGTCTCTCCGACCAGATTAAAATGGGCTAACTCAACAGAACTCTATTTGATGAACTCTATGAATTTGATAGTCCTCCCTGGCTGCCATCAGCAAGCAACGGTGCCTCTGCACAATGCGGCTTTTAGCTTTTGAAAGCTTTGAAATGGAAAAGCAGGAGATAGCCAGCACAGACTTTGTTACTGCTGTGGCAGAAAAGGAAAACTCAAACTGGATCAGAATCCCATGCAGTGCATGAAAAGGGCAGGAAAGGTTGTGCAGGAGACTCTTTACTTGCTGGAAAGAGAGAAAATGGGCGGGGCTTCTCCTCCTAGCAAACCAACAAACTACAAGTTGGAAGTGTCCCCTCCTCAGGTGGCTAAAGCACTTGGATGAAGTGACACATGTTTGGCAGGGAAACAGCCCTTGTGGTGAGCACTGTCATGTACGGATCTGTGGATCTGAAGGTCCCTCATGAGCCTCCCATTGTCCAGGCTAAAGCTCCCTCAGCACCTCCTCCTTGGCCTTGCACTCCACAGCCTTCCCCAGCTCCCGTGTCCTTCTCTGCACATGCTCCCGTCAAGGACTTTCTGCTTCAGAGGGGCCCACAAGTGGACACAGCACTCCCAGCTATGGCCGCAGAGCTGCCCAGCCCAGGGGGATGGTCACTGCCCTGCTCCTGCAGCCCCACTGCTGCTGACACAGGCCAGGGCATCCTTGGCCTTCCTGGACACCTGGGCAGGTGCTGGCCCAACTTCAGCTGCTCTTGACCGGCACCCCTGGGTCCTTTTGGCCCACACAGCTCCCGCACCACAAAGTTGCCCGCTTGACCTCAAATACAGCATCCCCAGTTCCGAGATGTCCTTCCTCTTCTCAGAAACACAAGACAGCAGTCAAGGACTTGCAGCTTCCCCCCCACCATAGGCACTAATGCCATTCCCAAAGCTGCAGGTGGTTTGCAGCTGTCCCTGCAGGATGGTCCCAGGGCAGAGCCCAGCCGGGCTCCCACTGCAGCCCCTGAAGCTTGGGGCAGACAGTGGTCCCAGAGGTTCACGGGGAGCTCCCGGAGCTGTGCCTCGCACTCTGTTGCCGTGTGTCACCGTGCAGGCTGGCTTGTACGGGGTGAATGTACCAGCCCTGGTTTGACTGACAGGGGCCTGGCCCATCACATCTCTCCCAAGGCTGCAGGCATTGCTCAGGTCAGAATCTGAAGGGGCACAGAGATCAGACTGTTATGAATAAATTCAGTTTTATATTGAAAATGTTAATTAAAATACTCTTAACTGTTCAAACCCCGTTAAAATCGACTTATGTGCACCCTTGTTTTGATTCCCCCTTGCCCCGCTTGCCCTTCACTTTGTGACCGCTGGGATTTTACCGCCGCTGCTCCCCAAAATGGTGGCCGCGCCGTCTCTGGTAATATGCAAATCGCGAACCGAGCGCGAAATCCCGAAAAGAGCCCCAAGGACAATGAGCCACACCAAATTCAGGGCCGTGGCCTGAATTGGACAATTGGCAAGAGGTCCCGGACATTGCCAGACCCACGGAGTAGCCGCTGACATGCCACCTGTCCAAGATTTTAAAAAAAAACATTTTCCAATTACTATCTGAGTAGGAGTTGCCTTGGGGCAGTTTTCCTTATCTGCTGTTAATGGCCCCATCAATGCCTGGCCACATGACTCAGAAATAACACTGTCCAGGAGGAGGAGGTAATTAAGGACACACCTCGTGACTCATAATAACCCATTGTGAGATGCTCTGCCCAAGGGGAGGAGCTAGGCATTCCCACCTGGATAAAAGTGGAGATTTCTAGACAGAGGAGAGCCTTTTCACAGGTTCTCTGAGAAAACACAGCAACTACATCTGCCATCCCAAGAGGACTGCAGCTACTCCAATTTGGACTGCTACCAGCACGCTGGCCAGGTTGTATTCTGACTTTGTCAGTAGCCTTTCCCTTTGTATTATTGCATGTATTTTTGTCCTTTTCCCCTTTTCCCAATAATTTGTATTTCTGACTTAGAGTCTCTCACTGGTTTTACTTTCGAACCGGAACACCGCCCTAATGTAAACAGTGCGACTGCGGAATCAGGACCCCAGGCAATGAGCCGCAAATTGCCTTCCTGGGCACGCCCGAGAGGACGGAATCCCCGGTTCTGCTGCCTAGCAGACCCGATCTCCTCCTCCTCAGCGTCGCCAAGTGGGAGCAGCGGTGGTGTGCACGACCCCACGGGCCCCCACCCAGAGCTGGTCACTATTAATAAAGGCCTTAAAAAGGAGCAGGTCTCCTGGCCCATTTATTTCAGTGAAAGCATCCAGACTGGGTATTTCAAAGGCCCTTTGGAAGGAAGGGTTCGGGAATAAACGTGCTCTGTTTGCCACACCAACATCGGGGTGAGTGGTCTCTTTGGCTCCAACCCACTTTCCTCCCTGAGCCAATGTTACCCACTTCCTCACGTGTCCCCCCTGTGCCTTCCCACTGCCTCATCCTGTCAAGGCTTCCGCAGCCCCTCATCCCTTCGTGGTCCCGTCCCCTCAGGGTCTCCCCAGCCAGGCCAACCTGCCCGGCTGCAGCGCCACAGCCCCACAGGAGCTCCAGAGGAGCCCCACCAAGAGGCACCTGGGAGCCCTCAGCAATCCAGCCAGCAACACACGGGCAGGAGGACACGGATGGCGCTTCCTGCCTGGGACAGAGCTTGTGGCCATCTCCAGGCACCGCTCTCACAGAGATCCCCACAGCTCCAGCCCCTGCCCATCTGCTCTGTGGGCAGCACAAAGGCTTCAGCAGAGCCACCAAAGGCCAAGGGGCTTCTGGCCATTTTCCCTGCAACCCTGAATACCTGGGCAGCTTGCTGAGCCCAGGAACCCTTTTCTCCCTCTTCCCCTAGACCCTGCACAACCTGGGCAGCAAAAGAAAGATCCTGGCAGTCTGTCTATTACAACACATCCTATATTTATATGCTAAAGAAAAACAAAAAGAAGGAAAGAACAATCTTGAATAAATGAAGCATTCCTGCGGGCTCAGGTGGCCCCAGTAGACAGAGCCTCAGGGATCAGCTCTCTGCAGAGCTCCAGCAGCGCAGCCAGCCGAGCCCCCACAGACGAGGCCATCTCCCCCATGCCCTGCAGAGCCGATCATGCAGGTTGTCGATGATGGAATATCGAGCTTGCTCTACTGCCTGGAGGACGTACAATGTTTGAACTGCCAGGCTTCTGATGGCGACACTGATGTCATTTGCCATTCCTTCAAGGGCTGAAAGAGAGAGGAGCAGAGCCATGGTGAGTTCCCACATCTGAGGGGACTCGAGGGGACTCTGTGCCAGGGCCATTCCAGCCAGCTCTGGCCATGGCCAGCAGTTAGCAGGGACCAGCTGGATCAGCCCGAAGCTGCTGGCCACGAATCCCCCAGGTGCCCTGAAAGCTCTGTGTGCTCTGCCCACGCCGGCCCTGGTCCGCACAGGGAGCAGAGCCCTCCGCAGCCGGGGCAGGGCTCGCAGCTCCCCCGGCAGCCCCCGCTGGCAGCCCGCTGCCCTTGCTCACCCTCAGAGATGATCTGGAGCTCTTCATTCCTCCCCCTCAGGTGCCGCCCGGCCGTCCCTGGGAACACAGAGCCTGTCAGCCCAGGGCACAGCTCCCTGCCAGCGGCGCCGCCAGCCCTGTGCCCACACGCCCTCCTGGCCTGGCAGGGCTCGGGCCGGGCCCTCGCCGCTCGCTGCCGCCCCAGGGCACGGCTGGAGAGGGCGGCAGCAGCGCCCAGGGCAGGCGGGGCTCCGCGGCACCGGCCCGGGTGGCGCTGCTGGGGCAGCAGCCGGGGCTGGGGCCGAGCTGCGGCGGGGCGGGGAGGGAGCCCGGGCTCGTGGCTCACCCATGAACCTGACGGCCGCCTCTCGCAGGGGCTCCTGGAGGTTCCGCAGGTAGGGCAGGGCCCGGCGCAGGTGCTCGGCCACTCTGCTCCTGTCCTCTGCCAGCTGCAGAGAGCGGCAGCAGGGAAGGGTTGGCGCGGGCTCAGCCCCTGGGCCGGGCGCTCCCCGCGCCAGCCTCGGCCTCCCCTGCCCGCGCAGCCCTGAGGCGCGGCCAGCAGCCGCCGGCGCCGGGCTCTGGAGGGGCAGAGGGCCGGCTGCTGCCCGGGGAGCCGCGGTGCCGCCCCGCAGCCCCCCGGGCCGGGGCTCCATGGGCACCCGGCTCGGGCCGCAGGAGCCTGGAGCAGAGCCCGCATGGCCTCGGGCTGCAGCAGCGGGCAGGGGCACAGCTGCCAGCCCGCACACCGAGCACCGCGCTCAGGGGCTGCTCCGGGCTGGGGCTGCGGCTTCCCGGCCCTCCTTACCAGCCACTCGGTGAACTTCCACAGCTTCTTGCTCTTCACCAGTTTTTGAAGTTCACTCCTCTTCAGGAACTCGGCCGCACCAAGCAGTGTTTCCTGCGAAGCCTGGAGAGCAGCAGAGATGCAGAGATGGCCCCAGAGCCCAGGGCGCAGGACCTGTGTCCCTGTGCCAGGGCCTGGAGGAGGCTGCAGCCTGCGAGGCGCCAGGGCAGGGCCAGCCCAGCCCCTCCCAGGGGAACAGCAGCAGCCCAGGAGTCCTCACCTGTGCCACTCGCTGATTCTCATCATGGCAGTGGAAGAAGAGTGGCAGCAGGCTCTGGTGCACATGTGTCATCAGGGCCTCTTTTTCCTTTTCCTGTGGATGAGTCACCAGTGTTCCAAGGAGCACTATGGAGAGCAGCTTCACCTGGCCATTGTCCTGTATGAAGGGAAGGAAAAAGACCTCAGCATTGGCTATATGGGGCTCAGCATGGTGCCTGCAAAACCGCAGGGCACAAAGTGTCCGGGCAGCAGCCAGTGGCCATGGCTGGGGGCAGGGAGCCTTACGTGGTCAAGGAGTGGCAGGAGCGCCTCAACCAGCTGCAGTGCGATGGGGCTGGGTATCAGCATGTCCTTGTCCAAGATGATAAAGTTGAGGAGCGTGGCTGTCATGCTAACTATCTCTCCATCTGCGTCCCACAGGAGCTCCACAAGACCTTCAGTCAGGCTCCACATTTTTTTGCTCTGTGCGGAACACAAGTTTGTGAAAGGCCATCCTGCTGCCGCACGGCCTAGAGGCCAAAGGGCTGTTCCGAAGCACTTGGGCAGCTGAAGCAGGAGGCAGGAGAGCTGGGAGCAGCTGGCCCAGTCCCCAAAGCCCAGCCAAGCCCAAGCGACTGCATTCCCAAGCACAGCCTCAGCCCCTGCCCCCTTCTCACCATCAAGGGATCATTGATGAGATCCAGAAGGGCCCTGAGCACCAGGTGACGCTTCTCCCTGCACCCGCTCCGCAGGTGCCTTGACAAGACTTGCAGGACTCTGTCAGCACCGCGTTCACTCATGTCCAGGCACTTGAGGACCTGAAAGGCACAGGGCAGTGACAGGGGACCGGCCAGCAGGAGCCCAGAACCGCACAGGGCTGAGCCCAGGCAGCAGCACAGGGCGCGGGCTCCGTCCCAGGCAGCTGCAGCTACGAGAGGGCAGAGAGCCGGGAGGCAGCTGAGCGAGGCAGCGCTGGCCCTCAGGCTCACCTCCACAAAGAACGCCAAGGCGGGCAGCTCCCAGCGTGGCTCCTGTGCGCTGAGCAGCCGGAGCAGGTAGCGAGCGATCCGGGAGCACAAGGGGATGGAGACACAGGACATCTCCCTGGCAGGAGACAAAGTAACCAAGACTGTGGGCCAGGGGGACAAACCTCTCCCAGGACTGACTCACAGAGGTCTGGTCTTTCCCCAGCATCCTGCAAGGGCCCCTGGGCTATTTGGGAGGTGGCGCCTTGTGGGCACCCTCCTCTCCCAGGCTTTTCCAGTCTGCTTGGCTGTGCCTCGGTGACAAGGCCCTCTGGCCCATGGCCCCAGGGACTGTGTGGGGCACCCCAGGCACAGAGCACAAATGTCAGAGGCAGCGGGGAGAAGGGGGATCTCACTTGGCCAGCAGACCCACGGCATGGTGGTATGTGTCAGCACACAGCAGCTTGTCCCAGCCACACTTGTGTTCCATTGCCACCACCGCATCCTCGTGCTGCATTTCGCAGAGCAGGGACTTCAGGGTCTGCACTGCAAACCTGTGTGCAGAGCAAAGGCCAGGTCACGCTGGGAGCACTGGCTCCTGCCCAGGAATGTGACAAGGACAGGAGGACTGGCATGGAGCACCTGTTGGGGCTGGTGGCAAGGCCATATTGCTGCTGGCATCCCTTCCAGAAGGTATCGACCTCCTCTGGCATATCCAGAGTGCTGAAGAGAACTTGGAAGAGCAGATGCACAAATAGGTGGGGGAGATAGACGGTCACCATATGTGGGACACAGGGCAGCTGGAGGATCTTCCATATCACCACAGTTGCCTGCAAAGGACAAAGCCCCCTGAGACAGCGCTCAGTGCTGAGGTGTTCGTGTGGCAGGGCCCGAGCACAGGAGGGAGAGGCCCGGAGAGACGCAGGGGGAGCACCGGGCCTGGTGGCCCTGGAGCTGCCCCGAGGCCAGGTTTCAGCCCAGCGCCTGAGGCAGGGAGACGCCGTGGGGGAGGGAGGATGGAGAACTGCTGGAGAGATAGCCTTGGGGCCAGCAAAGGCAGAAACTCACAGCCAGGACAAAGACACCCGATTTGTCCCCATCGGAGGTGCATGTGCTGTGCTCTGGCCAGCTCCCCAGCACATCCAGGAGTACGAGCATGGCCAGTTCTGCAGTCCTCACCGAGCACATGATGCTCTTCCACATGGTCAAAGCAGCTCTGTGGGGTCAGAGCTCCGTCTCAGGAGGGTCTGAGACACAGCACCGTGGCCTGGGCAGCAGTGGGGAGCTGAGCTGGCTGCCAGCTCTGCCTCTGCCCACTGCCCCTCACCAGCTGCACTCAGGCAGCCCAGCCCTGTGGGGACAGGCCCCTGAGGGGCAGCGAGGGAGCATGGCAGCAGGCTCGGGGGCTGACGTGCCAGGGCTGGGAAAGGGAGCAGCCAGAGGGCCCTGGGACTCTCTGTTGGTCAGACACCTGGGACAAGCTGTGCAGGCTGATGGGCTGGGGAGCCCTGAGCCCTCTGGGCAGGTGGGCCCCGTACCTGTCACAGGATGGGGCCACACGCAGGAGTGTCATTACTACGTCAGCGGGCCGTTCTTCGGTGAGATCCAGCAGGGTCCTGTTCAGCCTGTGCTCAGCAAACTGGTTGGCCTCGAGCCACTGGTGGATGTACCTCACCATGGCCGGCACCTGGAGAAGGCAGGGGAGACTTGGAAAGCCTCCAGAGGAGTGCTTCCCTTGCCACCACACTGCCATGGCCTCAAAGGCTTCCATGGAGCAGCAGGCATGGCTTGGGAGGCCAAGCAATTCCTGGGAGGATCAAACCCTGGCCACAGACTGCTTACTTGCTTTGGATTGGAAAACCCCTCCTCTACCAGCATATCAGCGAGGGCAGCAGAGGTCTTGGTTTTGAAGATGGGTGCATATGCTCTGAGCCCTGTGCCCATGGCGGTCTCTTCCTCCCGAATCCTCTTGATGAATTTGCAAACCAGCTGTAGGAGAAGGGCAGAAAGCCAGGGATGTTCCACGGAATGCTCCAAGCTTGGTGTTTGGCTGAGCGGTGCATGCAGGCCCAGCCCAGGTGGGGATGGCTGCAGGTACCTGCGCTGTTCTGCGGAAGCGGCCATGGGTGCGTTTCTGCTCTCGTGTGCGCTGCACGGCTGCACCTGGCAAAGAGCGAGCGCAGCCCGAGCTGAGGGGCTGCAGGAGAGGCCGGAGAACACAGCCCAGCCCTGCGCTGCCCAGGCAGGGACAGCCCTGCGCTGGCCCAGGGCACGGAGCACGGCTGTGGAGTGTCTGCCCGTCCCCTTTTCCATCCTGTCCATGGGCATGGCCCCAGGGGATGGGATGGGATGGGATGGGATGGGATGGGATGGGATGGGATGGGATGGGATGGGATGGGATGGGATGGGATGGGATGGGATGGGATGGGATGTGGCCAAGCTGGCTGCAGCCACCAGCCCTGCAGCCCAGCAGCCCAGCTCTGCCACTCACCCTCCTGCAGCTGCTTGGATGGCACCACTTCTTCAGTCTCCTGTGCAGGGGCTGGTCCAGGGCCTTCTTCCTCTTCCTCCACCCAGGCCAGCTTGGGCACTCTTGGAGGTCTCTGCTCCATGTCAGTTGCTGGATTTGTGGCTACTTCCAGGAGAGATGCCTCGGAAAAGCTCCGAGTCAGCAAGTCTTGCAGTTGTGCCAGGAAGGCACCTTCAAGAGAGAAGCCTCAGGAAGGCTCAGGACAGCAAGTCCTGCAGTCCGGTCTCGAGGGATCCTGCCACAAGTACGGGAGATTTCTGTCAAGGATTGTGCTCTGGCCTCAAGGGCACTGGCAGCAGGGATGGGAGATGCCTCCAGGGGACCAAGTCCCACGCTCTGCCCTCGAGGGCACCTGCAGAAGAGAAGCCTCGGGAAGGCCACGGGTCAGCAAGTCCTGTGGTCTGGCCTCGAGGTCAGCTGCAGGAATAACACCTCAGAAAAGCTCTGGGTCAGACACGAATGAGTGCGCTGTGCGGGGGCTCCTCACAGCACTGCTCTGTCCCGTCCTGTCCTGTCACGTGCTCGGAGCACTGTGGCGTGGCCTTGTCACCAGCAGCTCCTATGTCACCACGTGTCACAAAGGGCCCTTTGACACGCTGTTCCATGCCATAGTGACCATGCTGCAGTGTGTCACAAAGGGCCCCTGCACATGCTGCCCCCTGCCCAGGGGCACCCCCAGCCCACCCAAAATGGCTCAGGTTGGAAGGAATCCCTCACCCCAAGTGTCCAAGACAGACTAACAGAGTCTTTAGGAACGGCTCAGACCATCAGCAAACGCTGCCCTGCTCTGTGGGCTCAGGGCAGCAGAAGGAGCCCCCAGGGCTGCCAATGCAGCCACGCTGGGAAGGGCACAGGGCCTTCCACAGAAGCTGGCACGGCCTCCTTGGGACACGTCCTGGCTGGTGGCCATCCCAATCCCGCGGGTGTGACATGGACAAGGAACTGTGGGCCAGGGCAGGAATGCTGCTCTGAGCCCTGGGGCCCGGGGAACGCTGACACCAGCAGGTGAGGCAGAGTCCCTGCCCAAGCAGACCTGCCAGCCCCCGAGCCCTGGCAGGGCTGGTGCCATCTCCTGCCCCAGAGACCTGTGCCCCTGGGAGGCTTCTGTGCCAGAGGGAGCCAAAGCCCAGGTGCACTGGGGGCTGTGCTCCTGCCTGCAGGGGCTGTGGGCAGGAACAACTGGAGCAACTGCTGGCAACACTTGGTCTCTGTCAGAAGCTCTTACTCCATGCTGAAATTATTTTCTCATTCAAGTTATTGCCTTCAGCACAAAAAAAACCTTAGCAGCGAAGGCACAGAAGAATCTGTCAAGTAAGAATCCTCAGTTCAGGAAAGCTTCCCCAACACCCACCAACACCAACCCCCCCAAACTCCCGCACAGAAGCCCTCAACACCCTGCCAGGAGCCCCAGATCTCTCGTCCCTCTGCAGAGTTTCCCACCCTCCCACAGATGCCCTGGTTCCCTGCACGTGCCGTGGGATGGCACTCAGGAGGATCTGCTCCAAGGCCTTCCCCTGGAGCAAGCTCAGGCTGCCAGGCCTATGGGTCCTGGATCATCCTTCCCACCGAGCATTTTGGTGCACGGCTGCTCCATCTGCACCTTTGCGCTCAGCTTGGACTTCTCCACCTAACCAGGAGTGTTGCAGCGCGCTGTGCGGGGCGTGCTGGGCGGCTGCGGCAGGGGCGCGACCGTCCCCCTGCGAGCTCTGCAATTCCCAGCTATCGGCAGGTCCGGCGCAGGGACAGACAGCGAGGACACGGGTCTTGGTGTAGAACAAGATGGATTTATTCCTGGGCTCCCCGACAAGACTGGCGGGGGGTGAACAGAAGTTTTTATACAGCAACTCAGGAGGCGGGTGTAGGAAAGTGAACCAGTGAGATATGGTAAGGGAGGAATATAAGGTGAGGCAAATAGCCTATGAGCCTATCAGGGAAAATGGGGGGGAGGGAAATAACACAAAGTAAGGAGTGGGGTATCGAGGACAGCAAGACAGACACCAAACTCTCTAGAGACAGGAGTAGGGATAGGGAGGATTGACAGCATGGAAGGGAGGAGGTTAGGGAAGGGCTTGGGAAAGTTGGCAACTGGGAAGGAAGTGGATTAGGCAGGAGAACGGGGGGCAACCTTGGATTCAAAGCAAAACACACCACAACATCTCCCTGTTTCTTTGTACAAAAGGGAGGAGAGTTCTGGGGTTCAAAACAAATTTATGAATCTATTATGTAACATATCATATACATAATCTATCATATAACAGATTTTAGCATATAACAAATTATTACAGCAACAGAAAAGAACTCAAAAATTATCAGGAAAAAATGAACTACTTGTGACCATAACGCATGGGGTAAGGATCTTCTTCGCATAAGAAATTTAATATAAAATGTACAAAGTTATTATATTCGGAATCAGGGTCGGGGGGAGGAATTGCAGTGGAATTATCTTGAAGTAAGACTGAGCTTGAAGCATGAATCTCCGAGGAATCTGCATTTTCTGGGGTTTGAAAGTGATTTTGGAGATCACTGCTCTTGTAGGATGTGATCAGCGAATGGAGATGTGGTCTTGCTCATGTTATTTTATGCAACTGTGGGTATTAACTGGACAGAACGATTCCTCTCTCTATAATATATAATTTAACAAGCAGATTATTTTAAAGTATCAAGAATATAATGAACAATTTTTTAGTCAAGAAATTTAGTTGGAAATGTGGGAAAATGGTTAAAGAAAAATCAACAAATATCATGAAGTTTAAATAAAGCCTACAGGTAAATTAATGAACTCTTTTTCCAAAGCATACTGTGAAAACTTTAAGACAATATTGAAATTAAAAGGAACATTTGGTAGGGTATAATTAAGGAAATAGATGGGGAACTTGGGCAGTCACTCTTGAATAATTTTGTTCTTATATTCATTCAATTGTTTATTTTTATTTTCATTATGATGATAGTAGGGTTTTTTTTTGTAATTTGGACAGTTTTTCTTGTGTGATCTTTCTTTTTACAGGTGAATCAAATTTTTGACTTTGATGGGCAAACACTTGCTTCATGTCTCTTTTTTCTATACTTAAAACATGTTTTAAACTGATCTTTTTGGATCCTTTTTTCATTTATCTCAGCTGTGAAAGCTTGTAGGTTAATGATCTTGAACAGTTTCTACAAAGGCTACGAAGGGTCAAGGGCTTTGGGGAGATTCTTCCAAAAATTAAATACCAATTGAATTCATAATTGATTCAGTTCATAAGACGAAATCTGATTACTTTGGTGACTGCCACAAGTGTTATGGGGTATCGGTAAGGGGACGGACCTGGGCGCCGCCATCCTAGGGAGAGACAAAATGGAGGATTCCAGGTGCGGGTTTCCAGCTCCACCTTCCTCTGAAGAGGTCCCTCCATAAAAGAGGGTGATCTCCCAAGAAGGAGGGTCCCCTGATGGGAGGCCCCATAGGCGATCGTCCCCCCAGAGGAGGAGCCGCAATAAGGAATGGGGGTGGTCCAACCCCACCTTCCAACAAAGGGCACTGGCCCCCACAGGCGATTCGTGCAGGGGCCTCTGCGGAAGGGGTGGGGCTGGAGGGAAACTTGGGGCTGGAGAAGAAAGGTCAAGGCAGGAAAGGGGGTTCCAAGCAGCGTGGCCAGCGCCACCTTGGAAAGGAGTGCCGGGTGCACTGCAGTTCCCTCGAGAGCTCTGAACAGTGTCCGGCAGGGCGCTTGGGGTGCTGTGGCCAACACCATCCCCAAGGGAGGATAAGGTAGGGTTTTGGGAAGTCCAAGGGACAGAGGGTACAGGGAGCTTCACAGAAGCCACAGGGGAACTTACAGGGGAGGAGCCCGACGCAGCTGGATTTCAACAAGTTGCATGGATGTCAGGAACTTCTTGCAAAATATTAGATTCTCCCCTATTCTTATAAACGTGTCATTGATGGAAAATTGCTGCCCTATTCTTGTCTTTTCTACTCTCTCAGCCCTCATGGGATACCCCAGCCTTTTGGGGGAGAGCCCAGCTTTGGGTAAGAAAGAGACTAGAAAAGCACCCTCCTGATGAGTGGAGGGTACCCTCAGGGGATGCCCCAACCTTTTTGGGGAAGAGTGAGGATCCAAGGGAGTGATGGTGAAGATCCCCTTGGATCAGGAGGGTTCCCTGTGGTCTCCGCATGCTTGGGCAACAGCTTGTGGAGACTAAACCCACCTGCCAGGAAAATACCCTGCATCGGCTCACTTACCAGAGCTGTCCTTTGCTTTTAGTTAGTTTTAGCTAGCTGAGGCAAAGAAGTTCCCTGGACTGTGGCTTTTCCTTTTCTACAGACCTGCTCAAACCTGCTCTGGACTGAGCACACAGAAGAGCAACAGCAGCTCACACCTGTGGCCCACCAGGCCCAGCCTGGGCCGCAGCATTTCCAGTGCCAGAGGGACTGATAAGAGACTAAGTGAGCCAAACTGCAGCCCAGGGAGGGGACTTTCTGAGTTCATTTCTCTTTTGCAGCAGCAAGAAGTTTTATTGTTTAATATTCTTTAGATTTTCTTGCTTAATAAAGAGTTTTTTCCATTTTCCACCAAAGGGGTATTTTTTCCTGAACCAGTTGGGGAGAGGTGCCGATTGAATCTGTTTCCTAGAGGAACCCCTTTGGAGGTTCTTTCCCAAATTTTCCCTGAACCAGGACAGTGAGGAAGATCAGAGCAGCACCCATGCAAGTCACAGGCCCCGAAGTTAGAGCCCAACATCCCCCAGCTAGTGAGAGAGGGTACAGCCCATGGGCTGGCCTGTGATTCTTTCTGTGCGACCATGGGGAAGACATAGAAAGGTGGGATGGGAAACCCACTTCTGTCCTGGCAGCGCGGGTGCATCCACTCAAGGAGGGAAACACTAACCAAGGGAATTCCAGTAAAGTGAAGGTAGCCTCAGCCTCCCATGACCAAGCTCCTGGGTATGATCTGTCAGATCCCCTTGAAGGTACCTCTACCATGTACGGCCAGGAAAGAAATAATAACCAGGGTTAGAGGGGCCCTGCCTCTAGCCAGGAAGAGGCACTGGAAAACTGGATCTTCTGGATGGTGTGGATCTGATGGCCTGGCACATCAGAACCACAAAAATATAAAGCCTTAGCTGATACTCATGTGCAATGTACCCTAATGCCATCGGGACATGTGGGGGCAGAACCTGTTTCCATTGCCGGGGTGACAGGGGAATCACAGCAACTGACCCTGGTGGGAGCCGAGGTGAGCCTGACTGGGAAGGAGCAGCAGAAACATCCATTGTGAGCAGCCCAGAGGCCCTGTGTATTCTGGGCATAGACTTCCTCCGGAACAGATGTTACAGAGACCCAAATGGACTCAGGTGGGCTTTTGGCATAGCTGCTGCAGAGGCAGAAGACATTAAGCAATTGAACACCTTGCCTGGACTACCAGAAAACCCATCTGCAGTAGGACTCCTAAGGGTGGAAGAGCAACAAGTACCAATTGCTACTTCAACAGTGCACGACTGGCAGTATCAGACAAATCAAGGTGCTGGGATCCCCATCTACATGAATTGGAATGATCCATGATCCATGAGCTGGAGAGCCAAGGGGTGGTCAGCAAAACCCACTCACCCTTCAACAGCCCCATTTGGCCTGTGCGAGCCCCACTTTTCTGACAGAGAATGGAGATTGACTGTGGACTTGAATGAAGTGACTCCACCGCTGAGTGCTGCTGTGCCGGACATGCTGGAACTCCAGCACGAGCTGGAGTCCAAGGCAGCAAAGTGGTATGCCATGGATGACATTGCCAAAGTGTTTTTCTCCATTCCTCTGGCAGCAAAGGGCAGGCCTCAGTTTGCTTTCACCTGGTGGGGTGTGCAGTGCCCCTGGAACCGACTGCCCCAGGGTGGAAGCACAGCCCCACCATCTGCCATGGACTGATCCAGGCTGCACTGGAAAAGGGTGAAGCTCCAGAGCACCTGCAGTACATCGATGGCATCATTGTGTGGGGCAACACGGCAATGGAAGTATTTGAGAAAGGAGAGAGGATCATCCAGATTCTGCTGGAAGCCAGCTTTGCCATCAAGAAGAGCAAAGTCAAAGGACCTGCCCGAGAGATCCAATTCCTGGGAGTAAAGTTGCAAGATGGATGGCGTCAGATTCCCTCTGAGGTCATCAAAAAGATCAATGTGATGGCTCCACCGACCAGCAAGAAGGAAACACAAGCTTTCCTAGATGCTACAGGTTTTTGGAGAATGCACATTACCAAGTACAGCTGGATTGTGAGCCCTCTCTACATGGTCACCCACAAGAAAAACAATTTCCACTGGGGCCTGTACAGCAGAAAGCTTTCACCCAGATAAAGCAGGAAATTGCTTATGCAGTAGCTCTTGGCCCAGTCAGGACAGGACCAGATGTGAAGAATGTGCTCTACTCTGCAGCCAGGAACCATGGTCTGTCCTGGAGCCTTTGGCAGATGGTGCCTGATGAGACTCGAGGCCGACCACTGGGACTTTGGAGTTGGAGCTGCAGAGGATCTGAAGCCAATTACACCCCAACAGAGAACGAAATCTTGGTCGCTTACGAGGGAGTCCAGGCCGCCTCAGAGGTGATTGGTACAGAAGCACAACTTCTCCTGGCACCCCGACTACCAGTACTGGGCTGGATGTTCAAAGCAAAGGTTCCCTCCGCCCACCATGCCACCAGAGCTCCACGGAGCAAGTGGATTGCTCTCATCATGCAGCGTGCCCATATTGGTAAACTGAATCACCCTGGGATTTTGGAATTAATTACAAATTGGCCCAAAGGTGAAAGTTTTGGTGTCACAGATGAAAACGAAGAACCAGTGACACGGGCTGAAGAAGCTCCACCATACAACCAACTGCCAGCAGAGGAAACACATTAGGCTCTATTCACTGACGGTTCTTGTCACATCGTAGGGATGAATCAGAAGTGGAAAGCAGCTGTATGGAGTCCCACACAATGGGTTGCAGAGGCCACTGAAAGAGAAGGTGGATCAAGCCAGCTTGCTGAACTCAAAGCTGTTCAACTGGCCCTAGACATTGCAGGAAAGGAGAAGTGGCCAAAGCTCTACCTCTACACTGATTCATGGATAGTAGCTAATGCTATGTGGGGGTGGCTGGAGAGGTGGAAAGAGGCTAACTGGCAGTGTAGAGGAAAACCACTTTGGGCTGCGGAAGAGTGGAAAGATATGGGTACCTGGGTAGAGAAGTTACCTGTGAAGGTTCGCCATGTAGATGTCCATGTCCCCAGAAGCAGAGCTAATGAAGAGCAGCAAAACAATCAGCAGGTAGACCAGGCTGCAAAGATAGGGGTATCAAAGATAGACCTCGATTGGGAACACAAGGGGGAGTTGTTCCTAGCATGATGGGCCCGTGATGCCTCAGGTCATCAGGGCAGAGATGCCACCTACAAGTGGGCATGAGACTGAGGGGTGGATCTAACCATGGACAATATTTCTCAGGTGATCCATGACTGTAAGACATGTGCTGCCATCAAACAGGCCAAGCAGGTGAAGCCCCTCTGGTATGGTGGGCGGGGGTCCAAGTACAAGTATGGGGAGGCCTGGCAGATTGACTACATCACACTGCCCCAGACACGCCAAGGCAAGCGCTACGTGCTCACCATGGTAGAAGCCACCACTGGATGGATGGAAAGCTACCCTGTGTCTAATGCTATAGCCCGTAACACCATCCTGGGCCTTGAAAAGCAGGTCCTTTGGAGGCATGGTACCCCTGAGAGGATTGAGTCAGACCATGGGACTCATTTCAAGAACAGCCTTATCAACACCTGGGCTAGGGAACATGGCATTGAGTGGGTGTACCACATCCCCTACCATGCACCAGCTGCAGGCAAAGTGGAGAGGTACAATGGACTGTTAAAAACCACCTTAAAAGCATTGGGTGGGTGATCTTTCAAAAATTGGGAGCAACATTTAGCAAAGGCCACCTGGTTAGTTAACAGCCAAGTTTCCACCAATCAAGCAGGTCCTGCCCAGTCTGAGTCCCTGAATACAGTAGATGGAGATAAAGTCCCAGTGGTATATGCCAGAGGTTTGTTAGGTAAAACAGTGTGGATCAATTCTGCCTCAAGTACAGACAAACTAATTCGTGGGATTGTCTTTGCTCAGCGACCAGGTTGTACATGGTGGATAATGCAGAGAGATGGAGCAACACAATGTGTACCTCAGGGAGATCTGATTGTGGGGTGACACTCATGCAAATATCACTGTTTGCTGGATGGTACTGCCAGTGTCTGTACATGAAAACACACAGACATGCGACAGAAAGAAATGTGTAAGTGTTGAAGATTTGAGTAAGTGAGATGGAAGGAAATGTGTATGAGTAAGTGAAAGATGGAAGTTTTTACTTGATGAAGTTTTTACATGATCTTGACAATATGGAGATAAGTGGTGGAATGTCCTAGGGTGACGTTATGGTGATTGTATCCCCAATAGTGTGTTCTGTTTATGTTTGATATTATGTTCTGTACTTTCAGAACTGACTCAGAAAGTGAAGGTTTGTTTTGTCTTGTTATCAGCCGGCTCACCTCCCCCATGGTCTGTTGTCTAGATGAGGCTGGTGCTGGCTGGCTTGGTTTTGCTTTGCTTGGTGGCTTTCCTTTGCTTGCTTGCTTCTGCTTTTGCCTTTGCTTTTGTATATTAGTTAGTTTAGCTAAGCAGTCCAATTTCTTCCCTAAACTGTTTTTTTTTCCTTTCCCTTTCCTGAATATCACTCCAGCCTGCTCCGGACTGGGACTGGGAAACACCGAGGAGCACCGAGAGCCTGCGCTCTGTGATCTGCAGCAGCCATCCCCAGTGCCCAGAGCAATCCCCAGCGCCCAGACCCGGGCGACCACTCCCAGGAGAGACTTTCTGGATTTGTCATCTCTTCAGAGTGGTGAAAGAGTTTTGTTGTCATCTGATGTTGTTCATTTTTTTAGTGCTGGGAAGGGTTTTGTTTGTTAAATAAACAGGTTCTTTTCAATTTCTGTCCGAGAAAATTCTTCCTGAACCAGGTGGGTGGGGATGGGCCGTGTGGTTTGTTTTCTGAGGGCTCCTTTCAGAGGTTTTCTCCAAAATTTGCCCTAAACTAGGACAAATATTTTGCTGCCCAACTTGTGGCTTGAGAGAGTGGAAAAAACCCCGTTGTAATCATATTTTGGTTCCAATTACTTTGTCTTGGTATGGAGCAGTTACTGGTTATGTTGTTTGAATTCATAGTGTCTCTTGGGGTGGAGGCCTGCATGAGTTTCTGGTCCCTAGGGTCTTCTGAGATCTTAATCCCTCTCTGGTCCCTAGGTTTATTTTTTTTATCCAGGAATAGCTCTGGTATGGTCCCTAATATGTAGTTTTTGCAGTAGAAGGGCACTGACCAGAATATCCATCAGGCTGGGCTTGGGTGTCATGGCTTGCAGGGGGTTTATAAAGGTGCTGAGGTCTGTTCCAGGAATGCATGGCTCATAGTCATGGTTGTGCAGCTAGTTTGTTAGAGGAGAAGCAGGGGATGAGGCTTTTCAACCTTTGCTTTCCTTCTTCTCCTCTGAATCTCTTAGCTCCCTATTAGAGAATGTTCAGTTTCCCCTGACTGTTAATGAGACCATCTTCCTGGTGTTTAATCTGGTAAGCTTTCTCTATACAGTCTGCAGTCTCTCTAGAATGAGGGCTGAGATTTCTAGAGGGGCTGAAGAGACCCCTGACCCAGGAGTAGACCCAGGTGTGAGAAATCCTGAGTGGTGTGGGAAATGGGGGGATGGGAATTGGCACATAGACCGTTTTCCCACATTCAAATCGATTTTACTGATTTGCCTAAAGTAGGAAGGTATAAGCACTTATTGGTGATAATAGATCACTTGACTCACTTTGTAGAGGTATTCCCTACCTCCAGGGCAACTACACAAACAGTAGTAAAAATACTATTAGAAGAGATAATCCCCTGCTAAAGACTAGCAGAAGTAATAGACTCTGACAGAGGGCCACACTTTGCCTCCAAAATAATTAAAGAAGTAGTTACAGCTCTAGGAACAAAGTGGCAATATCATACTCCCTGGCATCCACAAAGCTCAGGTAAAGTGGAAAGGGTAAATGGGAAAATTAAAAAACAACTAACTAAATTGATGTATGAAACACAATTATCTTGGGTAAAATGTTTACCTTTAGCCTTGGAATATAGGAATATAGGAATATAGGAACTCAGCCCAGAACTGATATTGGAATTTCTCCATTTGAAATGCTTTATGGGATGCCGTATGACATGGATTCTCCTATAGATCACCCTGAAATAAGTAATCAACAAATTAACCAATATGTCAGGTAACTTATGAAGGCTCGGGAAGGGCCTAGAAGAGCTGGGTTACTAGTGCAACAACCTCCTTTAGACCTAGCAATCCACAATATAAATCCAGGTGATAAGGTGTTAATAAGAAATCTAGAAAGAAACCTCACTAACCCCAAATTGGGAAGGCCCCTGTGTTGTTTTACTAACTACAGAAACTGCAGGCAGAACCGCCGAGGAGGGATGGACCCATGTGAGCCGAATAAAGGGACCAATTCCTGCTGCTGCCGAAGAGCCCTGGAGAATAACCAGCCAGCCCGGGGACCTTAAGGTCACATTTAAATGGACTGAATGGACTCAGTAAGAATTGTACGAACCAGCTGGTAGAGTGAGATATTGGACTATGGATATCCGATAACTAATGATTTAGAGTATATTGTACAAATAAGGATTGTAATTGTTACCTTTTTGTATGCTCTATTTGTAAAATTTGCCAGGAATGGTGGTGGGTCCATAGTTATAGAGGCACTTCTAGGGGTATTTGTAAAGGTGTTATCAGTTAGAAAGAGAACTGACAGAGTCAGTCCTAAGGATTGGAGAAGAGAACGGGACCCTACCAAGGGAATCCCAAGAGTGGTGGGAAGTGTTTATTAAGGGGGCTACACCCGAAAATTGTTGTTTCCACTCCAACGAACCAATTCTCTTAATTGTTCAAATTATAAAAGGGAATTGCTGGAAAACTTTACCTGGGATTCAGTGTGACTCACTACAAGTGAAGGATAAAATCTGGAAATCATTCAAAAAGAGGCAACAAAAACAGAGTAAGGGTCCTCCTGAAGAATATCCTTGCTGCCGAGAAGATGGTGCGCCTCGCGGCTTGGAGCAACCGAGTCGGTGCGCGAGGTAGAAGGATAAGAAGCGGTGGAGGAAAGAGCCCTCAGACTGGGACAATTCAAAGGTATTTCAAGAACTGCCTCAAGGATACTGATCTCCCAAGGATAAAGGTGAGCCCGGCAATAACATGTCAAAACAAACACTGGGAATGGGGAGATAATGATAATCAAACCCTGGGGCAGTTTGGACTCCACCCTTGCTGGCAAATTCTGTGCATATTAGTTATATGTTGTACCTGGCCTGGTCAAGGGGACTATGCACACCACCCAGTTTTCCCCAGCAGCAGATGCAGGCAGTGACCCTATTTAAAAGGTAGGGATGGTGTTTGCTGGTTATAGAGCAACTGGTAGGGGTTGGTTGGACTCTGACCAAAATAGACCAAGGGAAAGTTGTTAAGCATAATGCCACCACTGTAGCTCCCATTTTTTTTGTTACTAATGAGGACTTGGTAAACTCTATGTGGAGATGGAGTAAACCTGAACTCCGGGCTACCTATTGGTGTCCTAGTTCCAATCTGGGGAGGGGGGATATTGAAATTATCCTGGGGAATATCTGTGAGTATTAGGGCTGTAAAGCCATAGCAACCGCCTAGGCTGCCACCCATCCAGATAAATTTCTAAAGGTCTCATGGTACCCTGAGAGGTGCAAAATTCTGGAGTATGGCACTTAAGGATAAATTCTGTAAAAGGGAGATTGCAGGTCCCATAATATTGTTGTTACTAAGTTTAACTTTCAAACCTTGCATTTTTAATAAAATCATAGTCATTATAAAAGGAAGACTAGAGGCAGCTCATCTAATGCTTATTAGAGATAGGTATGAAGCATTGCCCAGAGATTCAAAAGTAGATGAAATCCTGGTCTTAAGCTACCAAAAGTTAAAGTGTTTTAATGAACCAATTGGTAAAGAGAAAAAGGAGGGATTGTAATAAATAAAAAGGTCTTTGTTCATCAAACGAGCATCAAAGGAGATAAGAATTTGAATGGAGTAGGGAATCTCAAGATGTGGGAGGAGAAGGAGAAAGGGGGGTAAACAGCAAGTATTCTGCTTAAGAATTGTGCAGATGCAACTAGCATAGAAGACTGTGTAACTAATTATATACAAGTTAACTTTTAGGCCAAGGACCATCCGCAAGGAAGATGAGGAGCCTTCATTCCTATGACCACCAAGGGCAGAAAAAACACCCCCTAGCAACCAATTCCACCGGCGAAGAGTACATCGGGAGAAAACACGTCAACCAGAAAAAAAAAGGGACTATAAAAACAAAAAGGTCAAAGAGGGAAGGTGCGCCGTGGCAGAACAGAGACTCCCCGGCCACCCAGAGCTGTTCTTTTGCTTAATACCGCTTGCTAAATAAATTCTTGTTAATTGATTTATCTATAATTGGCCTCCCCAATTGAATTTGTCCATAACAATCCTGACTAGAGAAATGAAAAAAAATAAACTTGGTGTATTATCCAACACACATGTGCAGAGCAAGCCCCCGGCTGCTGAGTCTCAGCAGAAGGCTGAGGGAAATGCACCCACTACGTCCCCTCTGCGACTCACTCGGCTTCTGGTGCAGAAGTTTGGATGCCTGCAGGGGTTGCTTGTCTCCTCTGGGTGTGCTCTTCCTTCCCTCTGGGAGGGCCTTAATGGAAATTAGTTCCATTTCTCCTGCAGACCAGAGTGGCAGGGAGTCACTGCAGGCTGGTGATACTCTGATACAAGGAAACGGGTGTGCATACAAACCAGGCTGTGAAAAGCCAGTGTCCATAAGGGAGCCAGAGGAGCCCTGCATCTTTATTTGAATAAAGGGAGAGAGTCCATGGGAACATCTGCTGCTGGGGTTTTCTCTCTCAAAGTTTTGGAGGACACAGCCTCCTTTTAAACTCCTGGCCACATGCTGCCCTCTTCCTTTCCCCACTGGCTGGATTACCAGGCCAGGGGACTGCAGGGACCTTTGTACCCTCTTTTCCTTTTGCAAGGTATTAGTTCTGGTCTCCATCCAAACTGTAATAGAGAGATAATGAGATGATTTGCTCTCGCAATTAAGGGATGAATATTGTGTGTATCTTAAGAGAAGCTTTACTAATGCAGAGTTATGTTTTTGTGATTTGTTGTTTAGATGTTCTGTCTTCTCCCCACAGTCCCCTTCCCCCCCACTCCCTATTGTTCCCACCTGGAACAGGTGGGCTTTCTAGGACAGGTAGAAAGAAGGCATGTGTGGTATTCACATATCCTTTGAATAGTGAGAGACACAGACTTTCCCAGGAAAATCCTGGGGAAGGCTGTGAGAAAGCTCAGAGAAAGAAAAACAATTATCTCCATTTGCTGCATCTGTTGTTTGGCACATGTGGAATGGAGATTGTTTACCAAAGAGGGATTTCTTCATTGGACTCTGGTGATGGTGTTTTGATTTCATTTGACCAACTGGAGCCACTCTGTGTTGGACTGTCTCTAAGTGTCATAGGTTTTTCTTCAGTATAGCAGTAGTATAATTTTTAGTATAGTGTAATATAGGACAGCTTAATAAAGCTTTTGTTCAGCCTTCTGCAAACATGGAGTCAATGCACGTCATTCCCTGAGGTGGAGGTCCACCACAATAGGTGTCGACATATACCCCTTGCATGGGAGAGTTAGGAATGGAAACGCTTGTTGCTGGGGGGACGTGACGTGACAACACCTGACCTTCAAATGCAGCTACAAGAAATAAATTCCACCAATAAAGGGAAAAGAAGGGTTGACTGACAGACTTTGGGAGGGGCCAGGGTGGCTGATGCACCCTCCAGGAATGTGAAAGGTGAAGCATCAATCTTGAAGATGAGGCAGCCACCTGGCAGGCAGCCATGGGGCAGGGGGCCTTCCCAGGCCTGTTCTTCCTTATTAGTCCTTCTCTTATGTTTTTGTAAATGTTTAATAAACATTTTAAAAATTTTAAAGTGAGCAGTTGTTTCTCACAAAAACCAGTCCTAAGGTGGGATGGTCATGTGTCGTGGTTTGACACGGGAAAAGAATTTTCTTGGAAGGAAGAGGTCAGCCCAGTCCGGGGTCAGGTTTGGATACTGACACTTGCAGTGACCAATTGAAGGTGGGCACGCCTCTGAGAACACAGAGGGGTTAAAAGCAGAACTCCCAGGAGAACTCGCTCTCTTTGGTTCCGGTCATTGGAGAGTGCAAACCTCTCCTGCCCAGCCATGAGCTGGGTGGGGAAGGGGAAGCCATGTGGCCTGCAGAGGTAGGCCAGGGGGTGAAGGGTCTGAAACCGAGCTGGGCCAGTTCCTGCGGACAGAAGGGTGGAGAACGTCTGAGATGTCTTTGTTCCCCCCCCCAGCCTAGAGGAAAAGACAAAGAGAGCCTGCAGACACCCGGGAGTTTGCCAGCAGAGGAGAAGGAGGAGGAGGGGGGAATATGCCCAGCCTGGGAGACAGCACAGCGTCCTGGGCTAGAGATTTCAGCCATCTGTGGAGTCCAGAAATTTTAACCCTTTCCTGTGAAATGAAGGCTTTGTGAAATATTGCTCCTCCTCAATTTGAAGGAAAGAGAGACAGCCAGGGACCTCAGTTGTTAGAGAAAGAAGGCTGGGGGCAGATGATGGAGTGGCTGTTGGCTGGAGTCTTTTTGTCAGCCATAGACTGAACCAATTCTTCCTTCAAGAGAGACTGCATTTTAGGGGGATGCATGGTGAGCCAAGAAACTCCTCCAGCAACTACCAGTTCAGGGATGAACAGAGGAAAGTGGAGGAGGGTGTGAGGCTGCCCTCCGTCTTCAGAGAAGAAGAGAAGGCGATCTCTGTTCTTGGACCCCCAGCCCCAGGGGAAAATGGGGGGGACTGTAGTCCTAAAATGAGACACTGTACTGTTGTTCCTGTTGGTCCTTGGCAAAGCATCCTTAAAGGGGCCCTATAAGCAGTCTCCGTCCATGCACGGTGGTGAGAGCACTGTGACATGGAGAGGAGAGTGTCACACTGGCTCGGTGTGTTTGGGCGGTGCCATATGTGACATGGAAACACAAGAGGTGGCAGCTATGTTTCCTGGGGGTCTATGGTGCTAGGGGGACTCCCCTCTCCCCCAATGGACTCAGTATTGATTATATTGAAGGGTGAAGACTTGATTAAGGATCCGATCGTGTCTCGCTGTGGTTTGTTGGAGGTGGGTGGTGGGAGGAGGAATGGTTTGAAAGGTTTTCATTTCAAATTTTGTGTGTGGTTTTTTTCCTCCCTTTTTTTTTCCTTTTATAGTAGTAGTAATGTAATAAAGTTTTCCCCTTGTTATTAAGTTTGGCCTGCTTTGCTCTGTTCTCGATCACGTTTCACAGCATTCAATTGATAGGTTACATTTTCATGGGGGCGCTGGCATTGTGCCAGTGTCAAACCATGACATCGTGTTACTCCTGACAGGAATGGGCTCCCTGCAGTTCGAGCTGCTCTGCAGCCTGTGCTTTTCCGTACCCTGCTTTGCTCTTCAGGTGGCAGATGCCTTGGGCAGGTTACTCCAGACACACGAGAGTGCCAGGGTAGGCCCAATCCCTAAAGCTCTCACAGAGCTGTGCTTCACTCCAAATTAGGTAAGCATGAAACGGATTTTAAAGACCGTAGCACATCTGCAGATTCAAGGGATAGTAAAGCCACTGCTGCACTCTGAGAAGTAAGTCCACAGTCTGAGTTGTTGATGTCATTTAAATAATTTGCAGTTCATTGTGATGATGATGATGATAGTATCATAGAACATTTTCTCTTTTTTCCCTCCCCCTAATAAAATGGTGCCATTCAGCTTCTGGAGAAAAGAACTCTCAAAGGTGCAGTTTGGCAGTCATGGAGGCAGAGGTGGGGGAGAGACAGATATGCCCTGGAGGGATTCTCTGGAGGGCTCCAGCATTTAAACAAGCTACTTTGATACATAGACTCGGACATTTTCAATACTAAATGGCTGCATTAAATGGTTTTCCAAGCCTTATGCTGGCCAGAAAGCTTTTAAAGCCCATGGGAGTTTAGCCTCCATGAGAAAGGCAGCATCAGTTCCTGTGCCAGGTGAGACATAGCGTTCAAAAGCTCAGCTTGTGTCTAGAGAAGTCACCAGCCTAATGTAAGCAAGGCCAGAAAACTTCTCCAGTCCTGCTGAGCGGGTGTGGTAGAGCTGTTGTGTTTCACAGCAGCTCCATGGCAGAGCAGCAGCTGCAGGAGAGGGCTCAGGACAGGCTTGGGGGGAGCGGGGCGGCAGGAAGCTGAGCAAAGCCCCCGCTCTGTGACACAGGCAGAAGCAAACAAAGATGGTGACTTGTAGAGATTCCTGCTGTGCTCAAAGTTTGCCTCTGAAGACTGAGAGGTGAGCTTGTCCGGAATCCCAGAAAACATCAGAGAAAAGGTTTTAGGTTAGTTGTTGTGATTAAGCACAAGTCTCCAGTGAGAAAAGAGCCTCTGAAGCAAGCTGTGAGTCATAGGGTGTCTTAGTTTTTAGTAGAGCATAGATTACCAATTAAATACAATTTTAATTTTTATTCTAGAAGTGTAAAAATATTCTAAGTTTTTCTGAATTCTAAAACTACTTTGAAAAATATAGAACTGTTGTGGGAAAAGGGACAAAATATTTGGAGAATTATCTATGAAAAATATTCATAAATCTTGCAAAATGAAAAATAAATGCAGTAGCTGCTGGTCTCAGGAGCCCAAAGCCCAGCTGCTGCCTGCCCAGCACTGGCTGTGCCCAGACAAGCAGCTCCACCAGTGCTTGTGGTAGCACCCAGGGACCAGAGCTGAAGCACAAAGATGCTGCTGGAGTCAGGCCCTGCCCTGGCAGGAGGGCTGCACCTCCTGTCCTGGCTGGACACCAGGGCCAGCACCTTTGGGAACAGAGGGTTCTGTTATGGGTGGTGGCAGCATGTCCCCAGCAGTAAGTGGGCAATGCAGCTCTGGAAGGGCTGTTGGAAACTGTCTTGGGGACGGCTGATGACAGGCACAGGTCTCCGTGGCTGAAGTCCTTGTCTGGTCTTCTGAAGCTGCAGAGGCGCTGCTGTGGAGAGAGGAGTGGCTGAGGCCCCAGCTGCCAGTGGCACACAGGGACCCTCGTGCACAGCAGGGCCCAGAGCTGGCAGGGCTCCCCAGCACGGCTGGAGCGGCTGGCACACCTTGGCCCAGCTGCACAGCTGCCCCTCGAGGCCCCGGCGAGCAGGGGACGGCTCTGGGCAGCTCCCTGGCCAGGAGCAGCCCCCAGGCACCTCTGCCTTTCAGGGGCCATCTCGTCCCCGCTCTTTCTCTTGCCCACCTTTCTGTGCCTCTGCCCTGTGCCCCTGGGGCTGCTCCTGGCCAGGCAGCCCCAGGGGGAGCCAGCACTGGCTGCAGCCCCAGCGGCCCCCCAGGACAAGGCCCAGCAATGAAGAGGCCAAGGAAAGCACTGGGCAGCAGCAGAACCCTCAGCAGAGTTCTGTGGACAGCCATGGACTGGCCACAACTCCACTGCAGCCTGACTGGAAATGTTTCCCATCTACATTAGACTTTTAAAAGAAACTGTTTGAGGGAAAGATGATGAAAACACTCACCGTTTTCTCTTCCAGTAACACCAGATTCCAACACAGGGCAACATGAAGATAAGCTCCAAAAAAAGCAGACCTGCAATTAACTGTAGCACACAGTGTGTTTCCCAATAGCAACCACTTCGGAGGCTGTTCTGGGCATCGGGAACAGGTGTTGTGGGGCCGGCTGCATCTGTGGGAGCAATGGGGAGCATGAGCCCGCGCTGTGCTGCACTGCTGAGCTGGCAGCACGGTGGATACGGCCAGGACGTTTTCTGTTTGCCCAGAGCTGGGGCCTGCAGGCACCTTGCCGCCCCTTGGCACAGGCTGTGCCTCCCAACACAGCCCAGCAGGCCGGGAGGAGAGCCCGGGGCCAGCGCAGCTGCTTGGGCCGTGGCTGCTTGGAGGGACAGGGGCCAAACCCATCCCTGAGCAGCCCCTGCCAGCCCTGGCCCTCCCTGCCCTGGGACAGCTCCCCCAGCCCCAGGGGACAGAGCCAGGCCCTGTCAGGAGCCAGTGCAGCCCCTGCCCAGCTGGGAGCCAGGGCTGGCTCTGGCCCTGGGCTGGCAGCAGGGCTCCCGCCCGGGGCTGCTCCTGTGCCTGGGGCCTCTGGGCACTCAGGGCGGCTGCGGGAGCAGCTGCAGCGGGAGGGACGTTGGTGCAGAGTCCCGATTCCCCGGGGCTGCCAACGAGCTCCAGAGGCCTGGAAGCCCAGGCACCTCCAGCTTTGGCTGCTGCCGGGCCGTGCAAGGGCAGGGCCTGGGGGAAGAGCTGCTGCCACACAGCCCCGCCGAGGGCTGAGCCTGGCTGAGCCCGGCACAGCAATCACCTCCTGTGCCTGTGCCCGTGCCTGGCATCGCCTCCCTTCCTTCAGGAAATGCTGCCTTCCATAGAGCGCCTCTGTCCATCCCTTAAGAAAGGAAGAGGCACAGGTGAATCAGATGGAACCATTACACATCAGGGGGCTGGAAACTTCCGGAGGCAATCCTTGTCAAAGGCATGGATAAGGATCAGGAAAAGGCCCAGGCTCTTGGGGCTGTGGCAGGTCTCTGTCTTTTCCAAACCGCCACCCCTCCAGATCTTCTGGAGACTGGGAAATTGCAGGGGACATCAGGGTGTGTATGGCCCGTGGCGAAGTTGGGGCTCCCTGTCAGCTGGTGCCAAATGCCTTCCTGCAGAGGCTGGGGAGAAGCTGCAGCCAGGCCAGCCTGGGAAACAGCCCTGCAGGGCATGAGAGCAGCAGCGGGGCAGCGAGGCTGCCATGGATCCCTTCCTGCTGTGCCAGCCACGGCCTGTCCAGATGTGCAGGGAAAGCCCCCAGCTGCTGAGTCCCAGGGGAAGGCTGAGGAGATGCACCCACCTTGTCCTGCCTGCAGAATTTCCTTCAGCATTTGCTGCATGTTTTCGGATGGCTCATGGGGTTTCTTGCGTCCTGTAGCTTTGTTCTTTCCTGTTGCAGGACCTTAGAGCAAAACAATGCCGTTTCCCAGGAAGGGATCCCACAAAACCCATGCTCAGCCTGTGGGATCAGCAGGGACACACTACTCACCCCTGAGATGGGAGCTGGGCTTGCGAGCTACATCCACCAAAGGACCTGGGAAAGACCTCCCTGCAGCCACACCTGTATCTCAACAGCCACAGAAGCTTCTGTCAGATCTGCACGGGCAGCACTGAGCCGCAGGAGCAGTGAGGGGATGGCTCAGGGCGAGGGCACACACGTGCGTGATTTTGTCCTGGCACCTGCAGCGATGCCCCCCTGGCCGAGCTCTGGGCTCTGAGCTGGCAGCTCTCACAAGGGGAAAGGCCTTGACCTACCCTCGCCATCTCCTGGAGGCTCAATCCTGAACGTGGGTTGGGAAGCCAGATCACTTTTGCTAGCAGGGTTATCTGCAAAGAAAGGCAGGACAGAACAGCTCCCGTGGCAATTTAGGAGATCCTCAGGCTGCACCCAAGGCTCAGCCCTGGGACACAGCCCTGGGCTCAGCCCCTTCCCTCTCTGCTCTTCTCTGTGGCTGCACAGAGCACACGGAAGGACACACTGGCATTGCACACAGGAAGAAAACTGACAGCTAAATGCTCCTTCCTCCCACTGACAGTGATCCTGTGGGATCACTCAGGGTTTGAGAAGGGAGCAGGCAGATTTTCCTGAATCCATCTAACTTGAGATGGTCTTAAGGGAAAGGGCAAATGTATGAGCTTTTGCCACCTTGTTGCTGCCTATTCTGTCAGAAAAGGTACATTGAGAATTTACCTCCAGCATTTCCCAAGAGTCTCAAGCCGTAATCCAGCAGGCCTTCCAGATAATCCATGGTCTGTTCCCAATCTAGAAGGGAGCAAAGATCAGAACCATTTCCATGGTGTGCTGGGATCCCCTTCTGCCTCAGGGTGTTGGGGAAGGTCATGGGAGCCTGATGTGAAAGAACAAGGCCGATGTTGCACAGGGGCCTGGGGAGCTCTGGGCTGGCTCCTGGTCAATCCCCATCCACTTTGCAGGCCCTGTGCAACATCCCTGGAGAGGAAACTGGAGCAGCACGGGGCCCATGGGGATTCTCTCACTTGCACAAAGGAAACTCTCTTTAATCCTTGGGGAAAACTGCAGCTGGCAGTGCTGCAAATATCCTTTCCTAACTCCCTCCCTCCCTCCCTCCTGTCCTACCAACTGCCCATCATCCTTCTGCTGGAACAGCTCCCCTGCCACAACAGGAGATAGCAGAGCTTTTTCAGGACACCCTGGAGCCTTGCCCTCCCCCTCTGCCCTTTCCCCACCATGGGCACCCCGTGCAGTTGTTCCCAGGTCTCGGGACGTGTCTCCCATGGAGGGACCCCAGCAGGACTGCTCAGTACCCGAGTGCCCTGAGCATAACAATTCCTCTGGGCTGTGCCGGCCCTGTCCGGGCTGTGTCTGCACTGCCAAGCAACAGGGAGGGCAGCTCAAGCCTCAGCAGAGCACAGGCCCAGAGGCACAGCAATTACCTCCTGTGACTGTGCCTGGCAGCACCTCCCTTCCTGCAGCAGAGGCTGCCAATGAGCCACTGCTTCCTCTGGGAAATGCCGCCTTCAGACCAGCTTCTACATCCACTTCTGGAGAAAAGAAAAGACGCAGGCGGGGTTGTTCCACATAGTGGAGGTGGCACCTTCAGGAGGCAATGCTTGTCAAAGGAAAGCATGGTTAAGGATCAGGAAATCCCCATAAAATTTCTGGGTAGGCTATGACCCACTCCCTGCTCCACACCACCACTACTCCTAATCTGCCTTGAGACTGGGAAATTGCAGAGGATCTCAGGGTGGGCATGGGCTGTGGTGGAATTTGGGCTCCCTGTCTGCTGGTGCCAAATGCCTTCCTGCAGAGGCTGGGGAGAAGCTGCAGCCAGGCCAGCCTGGGAAACAGCCCTGCAGGGCATGAGAGCAGCAGCGGGGCAGCGAGGCTGCCATGGATCCCTTCCGGCTGTGCCGGCCACGGCCTGTCCAGATGGGCAGGGAAAGCCCCCAGCTGCTGAGTCCCAGGGGAAGGCTGAGGAGATGCACCCACCTTGTCCTGCCTGCAGAATTTCCTTCAGCATTTGCTGCATGTTTTCGGATGGCTCATGGGGTTTCTTGTGTCCTGTAGCTTTGTTCTTTCCTGTTGGAGGACCTTAGAGCAAATCAATGCCGTTTCCCAGGAAGGGATCCCACAAAACCCATGCTCTGTGGGATCAGCAGGGACACACTACTCACCCCTGAGATGGGAGCTGGGCTTGTGGGCAGTAACCAGCAAAGGAGCTGGAGAAGTCCTCCTTGCAGCCACACCTGTATCTCAACAGCCACAGAAGCTTCTGTCAGATCTGCACGGGCAGCACTGAGCTGCAGGAGCAGTGAGGGGATGGCTCAGGGCGAGGGCACACATGTGTGTGATTCTGTCCTGGCACCTGCAGCAATGCCCCCCTGGCCGAGCTCTGGGCTCTGAGCTGGCAGCTCTCACAGGGGGAAAGGCCTTGACCTACCCTCAGCATCTCCCAGAGGCGAAGTAATGGGTATGGGTGGGGAAGCTGCACCACCTTCACCAACAGTTTCAGCTGCAAAGAAAGGCAGGACAGAATAGCTCCCGTGGCAATTTAGGAGATCCTCAGGCTGCACCCAAGGCTCAGCCCTGGGACACAGCCCTGGGCCCTGCCCCTTCCCTGTCTGCTCTTCTCTGTGGCTGCACAGAGCACACGGAAGGATACACTGGCATTGCACACAGGAAGAAAACTGACAGCTAAATGCTCCTTCCTCCCACTGACAGTGATCCTGGGGAATCACTCACAGCTCCAGAAAGGGAGCAGGGAAAAGTTTTAAGAATTCTTCAACCCTCAACGAAAATGGCACTAGTAAGTTCTTGCCACACTAATACTGATTATGCCGTCAGGAAAAAGGAAAATGCAGAACTTGCCTCCAGCATTCTCCAAGATCTTTAAAGTGTTATTCACCGTCACTTGCAAATAATTCAAGTCGTGATCCAAATCTAGAGGGAAGCAGAGACCAGACCCATTTCCATTGTGCTTGAATCCCCTTTTGCGTCAGGGAACTGGGCACTTCAAGGGGATCAATAAGGCTGTGGAAGCCAGGTGGCAATGGGCAAGGCCAAAGATGCACAGGGGCCTGGGGAGCTCTGGGCTGGCTCCTCGTTACCCTCCACCCTCTTTCCCTGCCCTGTGTAACATCCCTGGAGAGGAAAATGGGGCTGCCCAGGGCCCACGGGGGCTCTCTCCCTCCTACAGAGGAAACCCTCCCTAAAGCCCAGGGGAAAACCATCCCCAGCGCTTCCCGGGGAGCAGGGAGCGCTGTCCCGGGAAAGGGGAGCCAGGTGCCGGCTCACCTATTCCCCCCACTTTTAGCGGAGCAGCCTGGGCAGCCCTGGCAGGCAGGGCCACGGCCAGGAGGAGCAGGAGGAGGAGGCGCAGAGCAAGGGCCATGGTGCCTTGCCCTGTGCCAGTCCTGCAACTCTCGCTGCCACCACTCTCCTGAGGCCGCTGTCCCAATGTCAGCACCGCTGCTGCCACCGCCGCTGCTGCCGCAGCAGTTGTGCTCCAGGACTGCCTGCTCGGGCCTTGTGGTGCTGTGCAGCCACGGGGCTCTGGGACCTCTGTGACCCAGAGCCCGCTGTGACCTCAGCCTGCTGTGACCCCAGAGCCCTCTGTGACCTCATGGTCTCAGCTGTACCCCCAGAGTGTACCCCCTTCTGTACAAATGGACTGCCCTGACTGTAAATGTTTTGCTTCATCCAAGGGCCATTACTCAGAAAAACCTTCAGGGACACAGGGTCTTGTCTGGGTGGAGGCAGCATCTGCAGAGCAACAAGCTGGTAATGCAGCTGTGACAGGGACATCAGGCATGGGCATGGAGATGGGAAATGCGGGCAGATGTGTCCCTGACTGAGTTGTTTGGCCGTTCTTAGAATTCTTTGCCCCATTCAGAGGAGCAGATGCTGAGAGGGAGGTACCTGAGGCCCCAGTTACAGCTGGGACACTGTCCTGGGGCGACTTTATGATGCTTGTATCCCCATTTGTCAGTTTAGCCCAGAAATTAGTTGTGCACCTTTAGGACTGGTTCCAAGAGTGAAGGGGGAGGCAAGAAGAAGCGCAGAGTTTGTTGTCAGAAACTGCACTTGCTCCCCCACATCCTTCTCCTGGACTCTGCTGTCTGTGGACAGACAAGACAGCAGGATAGAGCTCTCCTTTGCTTTTTAGTTAGCATTTAGCTAGCCGAGGCAGGGAATTTCTCTGGACTGTGGTTTTTCTTTTTTCGTGGAACTGTTTAAACCTGCTCTGGACTGAACACCCAGAAGAGCCCCAGCAGTTCACACCTGTGGCCCACCAGGCTGGGCCTGGGCTGTGGCATTTCCAGGGCCAGAGGGACTGATAACAGAATGAGTTTGCAGAGCCACAGCCCACAGAGGGGATTTTCTGACCTTGTCATTTCTTCTAAGCAGCGAGAGGTTTTAGTGTTTAATAATGTTCTTTTTTTTTTTTTTTTTCTTTTCCTGACGGTGAATGCTTTGCCTGTTAAATATAGAGGTTTTTTCCACTTTTCTCTAAAAAAAAATATTTTTTCCAAACTAGCTGGGTGCAGGGATGCTGTTTTCTCAGAAACCCTTTTGGAGGTCATCTCCCAAATTTGCCCTAAACCAAGATAAAAAGAGGAGCCCTACCTGCACAGCAGGAGGTTCCCACTGTGCTCAAAGTTTGCCTCTGAAGACTAAGAGGCGAGCTTGTCAGAAATCCTGGAAAACATCAGGGAAAAGGTTTTACATTAGTTGTTGTCACTAGGTACAGATCTTCAGTGGGAAAAGAGCCTCTCCAGCAGACTAGGTGCCCTGGGTTGTCTTAGCTCTTCCCAAAAGATGACCAATTAAATGCAATTCAAGTTTTTACTCTAGTAGTATAAAAATGTTCTAAGTTTTTCTAAATTTTAAATCTACTGCGAAAAATCCAAACTACTATAGAAAAAGTGAAGAAATTTTTGGGGTTTTCTTCCTAAAAAAAGAAAAAATCTAAACATTTCTAAAATTTTGTAAATTCTAAAATGAAAAGCAAAGCCAAAACGTGCTGTCCCAGGAGCCCCTGCCCAGCCGCTGCCTGCCCACCCCTGGCTGTGCCCAGACAAGCAGCTCCGCCAGTGCTGGTGGTAGCACCCACCTGAGCTGAAGCCCAAAGGTGTTGCTCAAGCCCTTCCCTGGCAGGAGGGGCCTCCCTTCAGTCCTGGCCAGACACCAGGGCCAGTACCTTCGGGGACAGAGGGTCCTGTTCTGGGTGGTGTCACCATGCCCCAGCAACAAGCTGATAATGCAGCTGTGGATGAGATCTTGGAACCTGGCTTGGGGATGGCTGATGGCAGGTACAGGTCTCTGCAAGTGAAGATTTTTTCCAATCTTGTGAGGCTGCACAGGCGCTGCTGTGGAGAGAGGAGGTGGTTGAGGCCCCAGCTGCCAGTGGCACACTGGGACCTATTGGTATTGCCAATAATGAGGCCGGGACATGCCTTGGCTATTCTGGCCCCTTCGGCTGATCCAAATAGTGGCAACTGTGGTCTCTCACCCCAGAGACACTTCTGGCTAGCTGGATGTTTCAGCTGGGCACATGGAGACAAGTCCATGCATGCCAGAGCTCTGGTGGCGGCGGGATGGAGCTTCCTCTCGTAGAGGGTCCGCTCCCTCAGGATTCCATCTGCTGGAGAAGCTTTTGAAGTGAAAATGAAGGAAAGGAGGCAGTTCTGATGGAGGGTTTTAATCCAGAGCTTTTATTCTGGCCCATGGGCCTCTGAATCCAGCACCTGCTCCAACAGAACTCCCCGACTGCATGGTTGCTTATTGTAAATGGGAAGAAATGACAATGTCTGACTCAATTCAGAAGGCTGATTGATTTCTTTATTATAACTATGGCTAATATACATTAATATACTGTTACGTATAGTAAACATAATTCGCATCATTCCTTGTATGAAATGTGTAATATTGGATACTTGTTAGAATATGCTCATTTGTATTAGTCCCCCCGACCCTTGCAGGTGAGACCGGGTGTATACTGGAAACTGATTTACAAGTATGTCTTGGTTCGACAAGACAGGAGTCTGTGAAAGAGGGCAAAGCCTCCTGTGCAATGGAGAAGGCAAACCCCCCTCCCTCTGAATTACCAGGATCTTTAAATTAAAGGGCTCTCAGGCAAAGATATGGGAATGGGAGTAACTATTCTTTACTAGGAGAAAACTAGATAACAATTTAAAAAAAAAGCAAATGCAATTGGTACAAACAAAACTAGTGAAAAAGTCCACAACCTGAGGATTCGGGGTGCCAGTAGCAGTCTTGTTGGGATGATTGATCCTCTTGCAGTGATTGATGAATTGCAGCTGCAGTGGTGATCTTTTGAAGGGTATAGTTTTCCTCTGAAGATCTGGTGGCAGTGGGGCCGGTCTTCCTCTGCGCCAGGGCTGCCTCCGAGCTCCGCTGCTGCCGCCTCACTCCGCTCCGGCTGCTTCTCTGCGAGTGCCGCCGAAAAGAGCTGCTTCTCTGGCAATCCCCCAAAGTAAAGAGCTGCTCTGTCCCCAAAAAGGTACCCCCTTATATCCAATAAAAGAGTGCTTGGCTTCCCCCTCTGGGTGGAACATCTCACAATAGGATGGTGTTACGTTACCAGCCCTGCACTGAATCAGTCAATGGCCCACTAACAAACCATTACCTCTTAGGAGCAAAACCGGTTCTTGGAAAAGGTAACAAACCTGCCCAACCTTCAACAGATGGCAAATAGAATACAAGCTTATCTTACAACCCAGGACAAAGTAAAAGGATGTGGCTCAGCCAGGAGATGAGCCATGTCTGGAGAGATACGGGACCCCAGGTGCTGATCATCGCCTGAACGACCCGGGATGGACATCATGGAAATCCTCGGACAGATACATGTGAATGCAGCATTCCTGTAAATTTCATCAGGGGATTCTACAACTCCAGACACTGAATTGTTCTTCCTCATCACTAAAAAAGAAAATCTTATTAACCTATGGACTCTGAATGGAACAAAAGACTGATTGCTGAAATCTTGGCCTCAGGCAGAATTTTCCCTATAAAATCTGCTTGTGCCAGGATGGAGGTGTGTGGGCATAGGGGAAAAAACTCTCCTGTGGCTGACTCCTTGTTGCACACCCAGAGTCGATCCCTGGGCTCGGCACTGTGTTGTTTTGGTTTTTTTTCCCGTGGCTGGCTAGATAGAATTTGACTGCTAATAAAACTATTTTTATTTTTAATTTGGATGACTAAATTTTCATTCATAGGAATACCATATAAAAAGGAAGATATTAAAACTACATACTCCTTTCTCTAACTCTAACACAACTTGTGACCCTCTCTCAAGAGTCCAGACACAGGTGGACTGGATTGGATTGGATTGGATTGGATTGGATTGGATTGGATTGGATTGGATTGGACTGGCCATCAGGCTCAAACAATCCTCACCAGAATCCAGTCAAGCACTCACACGATTCTCCAAGCACATTCCATATAAGAAAAACAAGGAGCAGAAATAGAAACTGTTTTCTCTTTCATTTCTCTCTGTGCACCTCTATGAAAAATACTGAGAGGGAGAGAAATGTGCTTGCCATAGTTGCTGTCTCTTTTACCTCGGGGAAGGGTGGAGGCAAGGAGTAAGGGGGACCAACAACCAGGAACAGGAGAGGAGGTCTCAGGGGACAAAGGACACCTGGATGGTCCAAAGCTCCCTGGGTGCAGAGGGCATCTTTTGAATCTATCCAATCACTTGATGCCCTTCTGGAATTCCAGAAGTGACAGACAGTGCATGGCAGGGGTCAGGGTGGGGAAAGGAGGAGTGATTGACACACCTGGGAGGAAATGATCCGGGGAGAAACCCGGGGTTCAGGGTTAAACCATGAAATCACACTGCAACAGGGACTCTCGTGCACAGCAGGGCCCAGAGCTGGCAGGGCTCCCCAGCAGGGCTGGAGCGGCTGGCACACCTTGGCCCAGCTGCACAGCTGCCCCTCGAGGCCCCGGCGAGCAGGGGACGGCTCTGGGCAGCTCCCTGCCACCCAACACAGCCCAGCAGGCTGGGAGGAGAGCCCGGGGCCAGCGCAGCTGCTTGGGCCGTGGCTGCTTGGAGGGACAGGGGCCAAACCCACCCCTGAGCAGCCCCTGCCGACCCTGGCCCTCCCTGCCCTGGGACAGCTCCCCCAGCCCCAGGGGACAGAGCCAGGCCCTGTCAGGACCCAGTGCAGCCCCTGCCCAGCCGGGAGCCAGGGCTGGTCTGGCCCTGGGCTGGCAGCAGGGCTCCCGCTCGGGGCTGCTCCTGTGCCTGGGGCCTCTGGGCACTCAGGGCGGCTGCGGGAGCAGCTGCAGCGGGAGGGACGTTGGTACAGAGTCCCGATTCCCCGGGGCTGCCAATGAGCTCCAGAGGCTTGGAAGCCGAGGTGCCTCCAGCTTTGGCTGCTGCCGGGCCGTGCAAGGGCAGGGCCTGGGGGAAGAGCTGCTGCCACACAGCCCCGCCGAGGGCTGAGCCCGGCTGAGCCCGGCACAGCAATCACCTCCTGTGCCTGTGCCCATGCCTGGCATCGCCTCCCTTCCTGCAGCAGAGGCTGCCAGGGAGCCATTCCTTCCTCTAGGAAAGCAGCAGTGGGGCAATGAGGCTGCCATGGGGCAATGAGGCTGCTATGGGCCCTTTCCCACTCTGCTGGGCTTGGCATGTCCAGATGTCACTGAAACCTCAAGATAAAAAAAGCCCTCTGTCAACATTTTATTGTCAGAGAATCAAGACATTTATTCTGGCCACAATGCTGTTCGTGCCACCATGTGTTGCATTGCTCTTGGTCTATGCGTTTTCCCTTTCCAGGGACCCCTGTGACTGGGATCTGATAGTTTGGTCCCCTCCTTCCTGCCCCAGCGGGGTTGGCAAAGGGCCAAAGGGCCTTCCCTGTTCTGAGCTAGATGAGGCCTTGTCCCTTCCTGGTCCTCTCTCTTTTCCCCTTCATCTCATGGAATAAACAGCTTGGACAACCACAGCAGGGGAATTGAAGCCTCTTTGGAATCTTTGCCCAACTCCTGATGCGCCTTCCCTCAAGGCCCCCGTATATCTGGGCCAGCCTGGTGATATGGGGGCTGTGAGGGATAGGCGCACCAAGAATGTACAACAGAAATTATTTCAATCACACATAGCATGGGTGGGCCAAGAAAATCATCCCACGACACCTGAGTTTTACAAGATTTTGCCTAAACCTTTTACCGTCCAAAACCAACAGAAGCCCATTTGTTTAATGTTCATTGGTCTCCATTTGCAAAGTTCTTAGTATTTGTTTTCCCACTGGACCTGGATTTCTTCACGTCTGATGTTAATAAAGGCCATACTCCTTGATTTCCTTCTCAGGCTTTTCCAGTCCAGGTGTCTCCAACTATGCCAGGGGGCAGTGTCTGGGGTTGACGTTCCTTGCTGTTTGCGGATGATGGTCGTAGATTTTTCTCGATGGTCATGATGTTTTTGGGTACCTTTTGGGTTATTCCCAGTTTATTGAGATGTTAAGCTCATTTCCCTTGAGTGGTGTAACATCCCTTTAAAAACCCATTAGAATTCCTTTCCCCAAGGCAAAGGCAAACCAAGCCTGACTAAAGAAATGAAAAAAAATTAAACTTGGTGTATTATCCAACACACATGTGCAGTGCAAGTCCCCGGCTGCTGAGTCTCAGGAGAAGGCTGAGGGAAATGCACCCACTACGTCCCCTCTGCGACTCACTCGCATCTGGTGCAGAAGTTTGGATGCCTGCAGGGGTTGCTTGTCTCCTCTGGGTGTGTTCTTCCTTCCCTCTGGGAGGGCCTTCATGGAAATTAGTTCCATTTCTCCTGCAGACCAGAGTGGCAGGGAGTCCCTGCAGGCTGGTGATACTCTGATACAAGGAAACGGGTGTGCATACAAACCACACTGTGAAAAGCCAGTGTCCATAAGGGAGCCAGAGGAGCCCTGCATCTTTATTTGAATAAAGGGAGAGAGTCCATGGGGACATCTGCTGCTGGGGTTTTCTCTCTCAAAGTTTTGGAGGACACAGCCTCCTTTTAAACTCCTGGCCACATACTGCTCTCTTCCTTTCCCCACTGGCTGGGGTAGCAGGCCAGGGGACCACAGGGACCTTTGTACCCTCTTTTCCTTTTGCAAGGTATTAGTTCTGGTCTCCATCCAAACTGTAATAGAGAGATAATGAGATGATTTGCTCTTGCAATTAAGGGATGAATATTGTGTGTATCTTAAGAGAAGCTTTATTGATGTACAGTTATGTTATTGTGATTTGTTGTTCTCTGCTCTCCCCACAGTCCCCTTTCCCCTTTTATAAATGAAAATTAGTCCAGCCAAATTAAAAATTAAATAATATATAATTTATTTAGGAATTAATTCTCTCTGAGCCAGCCACAAGGAAAAGGACAGTGCTGAGCCCGGGTTCGGCGCTGGGTGTGTGACAGTAAGGAGCCTCTCGGCAGAGGTTCCCCTGGACACACACACCACCCTCCTGGACCCGGCAGTTCTTTATAGGAAATTTTCTGCCCGAGGCCAGGATTTCAGTCATCTGCCTTTTCTTTCTATTCAGAGTCACACATATTCCTAAAGTTCTTTTCTCTGAGCCAGGGTTGAACAATCCAGGTCCAGGTGTGGACAGTTTTTCCTGATGAGGTTATGGGAACCGTGGCATTCAGATGTATCAGCCCGGAGGACTCCAGCGATCCCAATCTTGGGTCGCTACCAGCATGATCAGCTCCCAGGTGTTCCAGAATCGCCTTTTGGGACAGCCCATCTCCAGACCAGCCACATGTATTGGATTGTAAATGAGGCATTGTCCAAAAAAAACCTGGCTCTGGTGTAACTGAGTATGTGGAGGGGGCAGCTCTCAGTGCTGGTGTGTGTATTTTGTAATAACTAAATATTTTGTGGAACTCTGGAATTTTGGGCATTTTACTGGAATTTTTGGGGGATTTAATGGCATTCTTTGGGGATTTGGTTTTTGGTTTTGTTTGGGGTTTTTTTTTTTTGTGGTGGGATTTTGGGGGATTTTGTGGGGTTTTTGGGTGTTGCAAGGATTTCTTTGGGTGTTGGGGGGATTTTCTTGTGGTTTTGGGTACATTTTTGGGGGGGATTTGTGGGGTTTATTTGGGATTTTGTGGGCTTTTATTGGAATTCTGGGGTGTTCTAATGAGGTTTTTGTGAGATTTAATTGGGATTTTGTGAGTTTTATTGGGACTTTCAGGGGTTTAAAGGAGATTTTGGTGCCTCTCAGCCCTTCCCCACACCCTGGGACAACTGCAAAGCCCCCCCAAAATTCTTCTTAAACACCCCAAAATGCCAATAAAACTCTCCAAAACCACAAAGAATCCAATAAAATCCCAGTGAAACCCACAAAATTAAAAAAACTGCCAAAAACTTCAATAAACCTTCCAAAAAACATCCCCAAATCCCTAAAAAAGATCCCTCCAAATCCAATGTCCCCAAAGCCACAAAACCCCGAAAAATCCTGTAACCCCTCTAAAACCCAGTATTTCTCTCCCAAAACCCAATAATTCCCCCTAAACTCCCAACAAAATCCTCCAAAGCCCAAAAACACCATCAAAATCCCCCCAAACCCCCCCAGAGCCCGCCAGACTCACTGGGGGCTGTCCTGGGTCAGGGGCACCGCCCGGTGGAACAGAAGCCACTTCAGGGGCCCTCGGAGCTTTTTGGGGAGGGGGCACCATGGGAGACCCCCAAAATCGGGGCAGGGGAACCCCTGTTGTGCTCCTCCCCCAAACCCCCAGACCCCGGCTCAGGGTGGGCCTGGGACCCCCCGGGACCCCCAAATCTCCCCAGGACCCCCTCCAGGAACTCAAACCCCCCAGAGACCCCCAAGGTTGGCCCAGGACCCCTGAGAGCCCCCAGACCCCAATCGAGCCCAGCCCAGGATGTCCCCTGAGACCCCCCCAGACCCTTCCCAAGACCCCACCCAGGACCCTTCCAGGACCCCCCCAGACCCTTCCCAAAACCTCTGAGGACCCACCCCAGACCTCATAAGACCCCCCCCCCCAAGACCCCTCCCCCAGGACCCCCAAGACCCCTCCGAAAACCCCTCCAGGACCCCCCAGACCCCTCCCAAAACACCCCCCGGATCCCTCCCCAAAGGCCCCGATCCCCTCAGCCCCTCCCCAGCCCCCAGCCCCAGCCCCTGTGCGGACCCCCCTCCCCAGCGGCGCCGCCCCAGCCGCTCCCGCAGCTCCGGCCTCTCCCAGCGCCTCCCCCGCTCTGGCAGCGCCGCCCGCAGGGCCCGCCCGAGCCCGCTCCCGGCTCCCTCTGATTGGCTGCCGCGGCGCCGTGAGGCGGGCACTGCTGAGGGGATCCGGGCGCTTATTGGTCGGTTCGGCACGGGGCGCGCCGCTATTGGCTGGGGAGCCCGCGCGCGTGCCGGAGGCGCGAAACTGTGAGGGGAGCGCGGCTGAGGAGGAGCTGAGGGGGGGCCGGGGGGAGCTGGGGGGGTTTGGGGCGGGTCTGGGGAGAAATTGGGGATTTTGGGGGAGATTGACGGGAAATAGGGGGTGTGCGGTGGGTTTGGGGGCAATGCGGGGGTCTGAGGGGGCTTTGGTGGGTCTGAGGGGGTTTAGGGAGCTTAGGGGGGAGCTTGAGAGGGTCTGGAGCGTTCTCAGGTGGGTTTAGGAAGATCTGAGGGGCATTGGAGGGTCTGAGGGGATTTTGGGGGGGTTGTGAGAGGAACTGGGGGGTTCAGAGGGGATCTGAGGGAATTTGGGGGGGTCTGAGGGGATTTCATAGGGTTTAGGTAGGATTCAGGTGTGTAAGGGGGATTTGGGGGCGTCTGATAGGATTTGGGCGGTCTCAGGTGGGTCTGGGGTCAATTTGGGGTAAAGTGGGGGGATCTGAGGGTACCTGGGGGGTTTAGGTGGGTCTGGGTGGATTTGGGGCTCTGGGGGCACCTAAAAGGGTGCCAGGGGGTGAAGGGGTCGCAGCCCCCAGACGCCCCTGAAGCCCCCCTGTCCCCACAGAGGGGTCCCGGCCCTGGCGGTGCAGGACCCCCGGCCCCAGCCCAGCGTCTCCATCAGCAGCTGATCCAGGAGATCCAGGAGGACGGGGGGGCTGGGGGGTCCTGGGGGTCCGAGAGTGTCCCTGGGTGTCCCCAGGGGCTCAGGCTGTCCCCTGGGTGTCCCAGAGCTGGAGAAGTCCCTCTGCGCCGTTTCCTCGCCGTTTGGGCAGATTTTGGACATTTTGGTGCGGCGCAGTCTCGGCCTGCAGGGCCAGGCCTTCCTCACCTTCAGGGAGATGAGCAGCGCCACCAACGCCCTGCGCTCCCTGCAGGGCTTCCCCTCCTGCGGCCAACCCGTGGGGAGACAGAGACTGGGGGAGTTCTGACACTGGGGAAAGAACTGGAATTCTGGGGAAAACCCGCCAAACTCTGGCCTCAGCTATCCCCAAAATCCAGCTTGGAATCCCTCCAAATGCACCCCGATCACCCCAAAGCTTCCCCTTTTATGACAAGCCCGTGGTGAGACAGAAATGCTGGGGGAAAATCCTGGAATTCTCAGGGAAAAAACCCGAAATCCTGAGGGAAAAAAACCAAACCCAACCGGGATTCCCCCCAAAATCCCATCAAGAATCCCTGAAATCGAATTGGGAACACCCCCTAAATCCAACCAGGAACCTCCTAAAGCTTCCCCTTCTATGACAAGTCCATGGTGAGATCCAAATCCCTGGGAAAATCCTGACATTTTGGGAAAAAATCCTGAAATTCTGGGAGAAATCCTGAATTCCTGGGGGGAAAACTCAAAATGCAGCCTCAAATATCCCCACAGTCCAACCAGGAGCCCCCCAAAGCTTCCCCTTCTACCACAAGCCCGTGGTGAGAGAGAAATCAGAGTAGAAGTCCTGCGATTTTGGGAACAATCCTGAAATCCTGGGGAAAACTCCAAAATCCTTGGGAAAAAACCCAAATCCAGCCTCAATTATCCCTAAAATCCACCCTAAAACTCCCCAGAGCTTCCCCTTCTGGGATAAACCCGTGGTAACAGCACAATCTTCAGAAAAATACCCAAATTTTGGGAACAATCCTGAAATTCTGGGGAAAAAGCACAAAATTCAGTTGGGAACCCACCCAAAATCCTGTGGGAAACACCCAAATCCAGCCAGGAATCCCTCGGAATTCACCCTGAATCTCCCAAACCTTCCCCTTCTACCCACAGTGAGATCCAAATCCAGGGGAAAATCCACAGATCCTTGGGAAAACAGGAAATTTCGGGAAAAAGCCTGAAATCCAGGGAAGAAACAGAAATCCAGCCAGAAATCCACCCCGAATCCCCTGGGAAGGACCCCAGACCCCTGTTGGAACTGCCTGAATTCCTCTGAATTCCCCCAAAATCCTGCTGGAATTTCCCAAATTCCTTCTAGGACTTGCCAAAATCCCTCAAAAACGTCCCTGATTGCTCTTGGAACTGCCCCAGATCCCTTCTGGAGCCTCCCCAAATCCCTCAGAACTCTTGAAAATCCCTTGGAAAACCCCAAAATCCTTCTTGGAACTGCCCCAAATCCCTGAGAATTCCCCCAGATCCCTCAGAAAGCCCCAGATCCTCCCCAGATCCCCTCTGAATTCCCCCAGACCCCTCAGAAAGCCCCAGGTCCCCTCTGGAACCTCTCCCAGATGCCCCCAAAATCCTCGGGAACAACCCCAAACCCCCCGAGCCGTCCCCAGCTCCCCCCGGACTGATCCCAAATCCCCCCGGAGCCAGCCCAGGTCCCCTCTGGAGCCTCCCCGAATCCCGGGAAGCCGCAGATCCCGGGAGCCGCCGGGCAGCGCCGGGAAAGCCCAAAGCCCCGCGGCAGTGCCGCATCCCGGCCGGAGCTGCCCCGGGAGCCCCGCGGGGCCGGGGCCGGGGCCGGGATGCGCCGTCCCAGCGGATCCAGCGCGCCCGGCCGGGCTCGGCCAGCGCGGCCCAGGGCAGGGAGCGCTGGTGGGGCGGGAGCGGGAGCGGAGCGCGAACGGGACCAGCGCAGAGCCAAGGGGGGAGAGGCCCCGGCCCCACAGAGAGCGGGGCCGGAGCGCGGGGCCGGGCGGGGATGGCTCGGGGATTGTTTCGGGCGATTCGGGCGCTCGGAGCGATCTGGGCGGGATTCCTGGGCTGCTTCTGTGAGGTTTGGCCGGGATTTTGAGGGAAGTTTCTGTGGGGATTTTTTGGGTGCATTTCCTCGGGCTTTGGGTGGGATGGGAAGGGACTTGGGGGCATTTTTTGTGGAATTTGGAGGGGTTTGGTGGGATTTTGGTATGGATTTTTGGAGTGGATTTTGGGGGGATTTTGGGGAAATTTCGGAGGGATATTTTGGGTAATTTGGTGGGATATTTTGTGTGGATTTTGTGTGATTGGGGCATTTTTGGGGGCATTTTTGTACAGATATTTTTTTTGTGGATTCTGTGGGATTTTCATGGGAATTTAGTGTGACCTTTTGAGGGATTTTCTGTGGCATTTGCGGGGGGGGGGGGGTGAGGGATTTCTGTGAGCCTTGGGGTGATTTTTGGGGTGAGTTTTGTGGGTTTTTGGGTGGAATTTTTGTGGAGATTTACCTGGGATTTTGTGTGGATTTTCTGGCATTTTCAAGGATTCTATGGTGGAATTTTTATGGGATTTTAATGGTATTTTTGGTAGGAATTTTTGTGAGGATTTTGAGAGATTTTTGTTGGATTTGGGGTGTTTATTTGGGGATTTTTTTGGATTTGGGTGATATTTTTGTGAGGGATTTTGGGGCATCTTTGTGAGTTTATTATTATTATTATTTTGGTGCGGTATTTTGTGGTTTTTCTCAGGATTTTGTTGGGATTTTGGTGTTTTCTCTTGGGATTTTGGGCAGATTTTGTGTTGTGTATCCAGAGTGACTTTGGGCAGCTCTGGGGCAGCTTTTGGGGTTTGTCTCCCGTGTCCCCCAGCTGTGGCAAAGCCCCGAAGCACATCCTGCTCCTGCCCAGCTCCCTGAGCAGCCCCAGGAGCTGATGCTCCCCCTGCTCCTCAGCCAGGGAGATCTGGGGCAATCCCGGCATTCTGGCATTCCGGCCGGGCTTTGGGGCACTGCGGGATTTGGGGGCTTGGGGGTGAGAGGCTGAGGGGGGCTTGGAGCTGGATGTTTTGGGAAAATATCGGGATTTTGGGGGTGAATGTCTGGGATTTTAGCGGGAATTTCTGGATCTTTGGAGGAAAATACCAGGATTGGGGGGGAGGATATTCTGGATTGTTAGGGAGGAAATTTCTGGATTTTTGGTTGTGAATGTCTGGATTTTTAGGGGGGAATTTATGAATTTTTGGGTGAGGACTTACGGATTTTTTGGGAAGGGATTTCTGGATATTTTTGAGGGGGAATGTTTCTGGATTTTTTGGAGGAAAGTTCTGGATTATTTTTGGGGGGAGAAATTTCTGGATTGTTGGGAACGCTTCTGTATTTTTGGGGAATGTTTCTGGATGAGGAATGGGGTTAGTTTTGGAATTTTTGGGGAGGAATATTTCTGGATTTTCTGAGGAACAGAAATTCCTATTTATGGGAATGTTCCAGGATTTTTTGGGTGAACATTTCTGAATTTCTTTGGAGAACATTTCTGAAATTCTGGGGGAATGATTCAGAGCATTTCTGAATTTGGGGAGAACATTCCCAGGTTTTTTGGGGAGCATTCAGAGGTTTTTTGGGGAACATTCCTGGGTTTCTGGGATAAGATTCCCAGGTTTCAGGGGGAACATTCCTGGGTGTCTGGGGAAGGTTCCCGGGTGTTCCGGGCTCTCCTGGCCCCGTTCCCATCCCAGGTTCCCGGGGTTCCAGGAGCTGCGCTGGTGCCCGGGCGCCGCGACATCGCCTCGCTGCAGTTGGACACCGAGGTGCAGGCGGGCGCCGCCCGCGAGGCCCTGCAGGGCTCCAGCATCACCCAGAGCCACCCATGGAGATCTCCTTCACCAAAAAGTGACCCAGAACACCCCAAACCCCACCAAAATAACCCCAAACCCCCAAAAAACGGGCCTGAAATACCCCAAAATCCCTAAAAATCTGCCTCAAACCCACCCCTAAATAACCAAAATGTGCCCCCAAACACTCCAAATCCCTCCAAACCACCCTGTAATCTCAGAGGAATGCCCTGAAATCCCTCCAAATCACCCCAAAATTCTTCAAAGCTGCACCAGAATACCCTAAAGCTGCCCCAAAACACCTCAAATGCCTTCAAGCTGCCCCAAAATCCCATGGAAACACCCTGCAGTCCCTCCAAACCACATAAAAATCCCATAGAAATACCCTGAAATCCCTCAAAGTGCCCCAAAAAACTTTAGAAACCCCTGAAATCCCATAAATGTGCTCCCTAATCCCATAGGAACACCCGAAAATCCCTCAAAACCACCCCTAAACACCCTAAATCCCATAAACCTGCACCCAAATCCCATAGACCTCCCGCCAAATCCCAAGAAAATACTCCAAAATCTCAGCAAACTGCCCCAAAAATGGTCCTGACCCTGCCCCAAACCCCCTGCACGCCCCCACTCGCCCAGGTAAGTTCAGCTCAGCCCAGCCCAAATCCTCCCTTTTTTATCCTAAATCCTTTTTTGTCCTACATCCTCCTTTTCTATCCCAAATCCTCATTTTTTTAATTCCAAATCCTCCTTTTTTTAACCCCAAAATCATTTTTAATCCCTAATGTCTTTTTCACCCTAAATCCTTCTTTTCCCAACCTAAATCCTCCTTTTCCCATGACAAATTCTCCTTTTTAGTCCCCACATCCTTTGTCTGTCCCCAAATCCCTTTTCCAATACCAAAATCTCCCTTTTCCACCCCAATTCCCCGCCTCGTTCCCCTTTCCACATCCCAAATCCCCTTTTCCCATCCCAAATCCTTCCCAGTCCATCCTAAATCCCCTTTTCCCACCCAGGATCTTTCCCCATCCTGAATCCCCCAATTCCCACCCATTCCCCTTTTTTTCCCGGTGTTGTACCCAGGGTCTTTCTGCAGACATTGCACCTGGAGCTGCCCCAAATAACCCCAAACAAACCCCAAATAACCCCAAACAAACCCCACTGTGTCCCCCAGGGCTGGAGTGGATATGGGGGGTCATGACCCCAAACTCTGGGGACTGGAAGGATTGATTCTAAAATTTGGGGTTTAGGGGGGTTTGACACCTCGGGGTTTGGGAGTTTTTGACCCCAAACTTTGGGAACTGGGGGAGTTCGACACCCCAGGGTTTGGGATTTTGGGGTTTATTTCCCATGATTTGGGGATCAGGGGGTTTCACCCCCAAACGTTGGGATCAGGGTGATTGGACAACCCAGGTGTTTCAACCCCCAGGATTTGGGGTTTGGGGGTTTAGACACAAAAATTTGGAAACTGTGGGGATTGACCAACTGATTTTGGGGGATTTAACCCCAAAGTGGGGGAGATCAGGGGAATTTGACACCCCAGGGTTTGGGATTGAGGAGGTTGACCCCAAAGTTTGGGAATTGAGGGGTTTGACCCCAAACTTTCGAGAGGAGGCGGGTGGACAACCCAGATATTTCAATCCCCAGGAGTCGAGGCTTGGGGGTTTTAACCCCAAACTTTGGGGGCTGGGGGTGTTGGACACATCAGGATTGGGGATTTGGGGGTATTTAACCAACCCAAGCACCTGCAGCAGCGTGTGTTACCCCCCTTTGGACAGAGGGGTGAGGAGAACCATCTCTGTCCAGCCACGAGCCCCAAAGCTCTCTGTGGGAGCTGTGAATTAAAAGGCCTTTACACACTCACTTTTCACATCTTCCCTGTCTGCTGTGTTGCAACTCTTGGCAAGATTTGCCTCCTGCTTGCTGGGAGCTGCTGTGGCCCAGGGCCAGCACAGAGCTGGGCTGGGTGGGCCAGGCAGTGTGGTGGAGAGTCTTGGCTGATCTTGGTGTGTGCCTGGCCTCACAAAAGGCTTGGAAGGTTTGCCTGCCAAGGTGTCCTGCTCACTGGCTCTCCCTGTGCATCTTGGAGAGCACAAGGTAGGCATTTCTGGCAGCTGGGCATCAGCAGGCCTTCCAATGGGGGCGTGTTGTGGAGCGAGCCCAGCTGAGATACCCTGAGAGGAGCCCAGGGCTCCTTGCTCCTCTCTGCTGGCCCGTGAGCGTCTGTCTGCTCTCGGGATGGCCCTGGCTGTGTCAGGGCTGCTGCGTGGGCACAAGACAACCGGTCCTGTCCCGCTGGGTCCCAGCAGTACCTGGCAGCCGTCCTGCATCCATGTCAGGATGCTGGCCAAGAGAGGCCCTGGGAGCTGAGGCAGCTGATTTGAAGCTTTTGCAGGTGCCAACAGGTCAAGGCCAACAGTGTTCCCTCAGGATACAGCATTCCTGAGGGGCTTCCCCGGAGCTGCCTGATGCCACCCACTCCTTGTGGCACCAGTTGCTTTCCTGTGGAAGGTTCTACCTTCCCCAAGAGCAGAGAGGGAGCTGGAGAAAGAGCTTGCTAGGCTGCTCTCCATCCTTTACCAGGAGCCCTGGGTGAGCGGAGTAGTCCCAGCTGAGCGCAGATGTGCCAATGGAAGAGCCGTGCCAATGGAAGGCTTGGTGGGAAGGATGATCCAGGATCCATAGGCCTGGCAGCCTGAGCTTGCTGCCGGGGAAGGCCTTGGAGCAGATCCTCCTGAGTGCCATCCCATGGCATGTCAGGGAACCAGGGGGTCTGCGGGAGGGAGGGAAACTCTGCGGAGGGATGGGGACAGCTGGGGGTCCTGGCAGGATGTTGAGGGCTTCTGTGCGGTGTTTGCAGGGTGTTGGTGTTGGAGGTGTGTTGGGGAAGGAGTTGTCTGGGAGGTGAGAGGTCTAGGCTGGAATTTCAGTCCATTTGAAGGCAGCATCTGTGACTTGGCACAGCTTTGCTTATGGGACGCAGAAGGAATATCTGTGACGGCTTCTGTTCATGGTCCTGATTCTGCTGCAGGGAACAAGAGGGGAGAGCTGTACTTTATTGGCCACTTAGATCTCTATCCCGGGGCAGGGTTAACCATTTTGCCATCTACTCATTGTTGCCAGCAGTTGCTCCAGGTGTTCCTGCCAACAGCCCCTGCAGGCAGGAGCACAGCCCCCAGTGCCCGTGGGTTTGGCTCCCTCTGGTACAGAAGCCCCCAGGGACACAGGTCTCTGGGGCAGGAGATGGCACCAGCCCTGCCAGGGCTTCGGGGGTGGCAGGTCTGCTTGGGCAGGGACTCTGCCTCACCTGCTGGTGTCAGCGCTCCCTGGGCCCCAGGGCTCAGAGCAGCATTCCTGCCCTGGCCCACAGTTCCTTGTCCGTGTCACACTCGGGGGTTTAGGATGGCCACGAGCCAGGACGTGTCCTGAGGAGGCCGTGCCAGCTTCTGTGGAAGGCCCTGTGCCCTTCCCAGCGTGGCTGCGTCGGCAGCCCTGGGTGCTCCTTCTGCTGCCCTGAGCCCGCAGAGCAGGGCAGCGTTTGCTGATGGTCTGAGCCCTTCCTAAAGATCCTGTTGGGCTGTCTCAGACACTTGAGGCCAGGGATTCCTTCCAACCTGGGCCACTTTGGGTGGGCAGGGGGCAGCCCCAGCACAGGGGGCAGTGTTTCCAAGGGCCCTTTGTGACACATGCAGCATGGAATGGAGCCCGGTGTCCAAGGGCCCTTGCTGACACGGTGCAGCATGGAATGGAGCCCGGCGTCCAAGGGCCCTTTGTGACACATGCTGACATAGGAGCTGGAAGTGGCAAGAGCACGCCACAGAGCTCAGAGCAGGCGAAGGGACAGGACGGGACAGAGCGGTGCTGTGAGGAGTCCCGGCACAGCGCGCTCGTTCCTGTCCGACCCAGAGCTTTTCTGAGGCATTATTCCTGCAGCTGACCTCGAGGCCAGACCACAGGACTCAGTAACCTGCGGCCTTCCGAGACTTCAATTCTGCAGGTGCCCTTGAGGGCAGAGCGTGGGACTTGGTACCCCAGAGTTTTCCAAGGCATCTCTCCTGAGGGTAGCCAGAAATCCAGTCAGTGACATGGGGCAGGGAGCCCTGAGAGTAACCAAGCTGACCTGGATGGAGGAGGAAGAAGGCGACCCTGCAGCTGCCCCAGCACAGGAGACTGAATAGGTGGTGCTGTTCCATCCACCACAGGAGGGTGAGTGGCAGAGCCAGGCTGCAAGGCTGGTGCCTTCAGCCAGCTTGGCCCAATCCCATCCCATCCCATCCCATCCCATCCCATCCCATCCCATCCCATCCCATCCCGTCACATCCCATAGTCTGGTGACATGTCCATGGACAGGACGGAAGAGGGGCCCGGGCAGTGTTGCCTTCATGGGAGGCAACGGCGACCTGGTTGCAAGGAACAGCACGGCAGCCAGTCTTCCCTGGTCCACTCGGGCTAACGACACACGCAGGACACCAATGTGGTGGACGGTCGAAAAGCCTTTATTATCTTATCTCATGGGTTTAAATAGTCTTGGGGGACTCTGCTACGTCACGGGGGGTTGGCAGAGTCTCTAGGGTTAGTCAGGAGTGGAAAACTACTGGGTTAGGTGTGGTTACATTCTTTGGGGTAATGGATAACATGTTGCAGGGTGAGAGGGGGATGGGGGTCTTTCTTTCTGTCACATCCCGAAATCTTCCGTTCGCCTGTCCCTATCTACTACATCTCTCCCCTCCTTTTTATAAATAAAATGAGGTAGTTGTAGATATAGGCACTGGAGTGAGGTACAAACTTGTAACTTGGTAAGGAAAAAAGGGGTTTGGTAAACCTGAGTAATTCTCGCAAGGTGAGTTTCGAAGGCTTTTGCAACTGACTGTGTTCGCAGTTTTTGGTTTACAGCATTTGTTGCTGGCCCACGAACAGAATGTTCGCCCGTTCTAGACGGGCCTGAACAAACGAGACTAGCTTGTTTAGCAGGCATGGTCTTATGGTAACAGCTAAAAGCAGTATTGCCAGTGGACCTACCAGGGCGGAAATTAAAGTGGTGAGCTAAGGTGATTGATTGAACCAGAATTCAAACTAGCTCTGCTGGGTTTCCCTGTCTCTCTTTCTCTGAGCCAGTCTATCTTGGAGTTCTGCCATGGAGTTTTTAACGACTCCTGTATGATCTGTATAAAAGCAGCATTCCTCTTTTAAAGCTGCACACAGTCCTTCTTGTTGCATGAACAAGAGGTCTAGTCCTCGCTTATTCTGTAAAATTATTTCTGAAAGCAAAGAGACTGATTTTTCTAGATAGGAGATGGATTTCTTGATCTTCTACAGGTCTTTGTTGATGGTCATTTGTAGCTGAGAGAGTCCGTGCTGTTGGGTTGCGATGGCTGAGACACTCGTGGCTGTGCTAGCTGCTCTCAGGCCAAGCAGCATTGCGATAGTTATACCTGTGATTATTTCTCTTTTGTGGAGTTTGTCAGGTTCTTTGAAAAGGTGGTACACTTCTTTATCTGAGTGGTACAGGACCTTAGGAACAATCAGAACTTGGACACAGAAGTCGATAGAGTCATTAAATTTGGCAAGGAACACACAAGGACTCACTCCGGATCGCTAGCAAACCCACATTCTAGATGCGGATGGGACCACCTACTTATTGGTCTTTCTGTTGGGCTTGACAACTTTAGTGCAGAAGTTGCTTTTTTGCTTTGCTAAAGTTGCATTGCCAAAACATTTGCCCTGTCCTGTGATTTGACTCAGGGTGATTCTTCTGCAGGGAGTGTCCCATCTGCACTGGTGGGGGGCATCGGCTGTGGAGTAACTGAAGGGGGTGTTTAAAGCAATGCCTTCGTAGAAAGGGGGTTTAACATTATAACAAAGCTAACAGGAGTTAGTCAGGTTCGGTTTGGTTTCGTTTAGGGTTAGAAAGGTAGCTTTTAGTATACGAAAGTTTGGGTTTGGATCGGACTTGGCTGTGCAGCTTATCTGGAAGGCATCTGTATGGCTAGCCGGGGTGTCGGTGACTTTTGGGGGCAAGGTTTTGGGGTGGGTTGTGTTTTTTTCTTTTTTGTATGAAGCGTTATAGCTACTAATTGGGTGCTTTTCCAAGCTCGGGACGGCTTTTTCACTCCGTTCACTGGGGGGACTTCTTTGCATTGCCAGTGTCGGGGCTACAGTGCTTGGGGAAAATTCGAGCAGTCTGCTCCTGTGTCTGCCTAAAACTGAAGCCCTATGACGTGGGGGTCCTGACTGCCATAAAGGCAGCACGTCCCCCACACCTTCGGGGGCACTTTTCCTATTTTCATGGCCAGGGCTACCCAGGGGTCCCATTCTGGGGCGTCTCTTGCTGACTCTGCGGCACGGGCGCTGCTTGCGGTGGTAGTGGGTACGAAGGTACCGCAGGCTGTGTTGTGAAATTTGCTGGTGAGGGTACGAAGCTGGCTGCCTCCTGTGGGGGTATGGGGTATAAGGGCACCCCGTCTCACTGGGGGTTGGCATAGATGGGCTGCCTTGCATTCGCGGCGGGAGGAGGCTGAGTGCAGCCCACACGCCCCTTCTCTCTCCTGTTTCCCTGGGGCTGGGACCTGCAGTCTTTGGTGAGGTGCGCCTTCTTCCCGCAGCCCCAACAGGCTCTTCTCGGGCGTGTATGGGGTGGAGGCGCCGCGGCAGGCTGCCATGCTGGCTGGGGACCATTCAGCGCAGGCTATTTTTATTTCTCCCCAGTCGGTAAACTGGGCTGGTTCGTATTGTGGCTGCTTTTCGGTGCGGCTTAAAGCTTTACTCGGTTTTGTTTTAAATTGCGTTGGCTCTGTTTCCTCCGTCTCAGAGTCCCAGCCGGCTTCCGTCAGCTCTTCTGAGCTGCCGGAGCTGCTGCCGGACTCCGAGTCGGAAGTCGAATGCCAGCAAACTTCCGGGGCTCAGTGCCGTTTTGTGCGGCTCCGACCCCGCTCCTCCCCCCGGGGGTGGCACTGCTGCCGCCCCCGGGCTCGCCCTGCCTCCTGCAGTGGGGGGTTTCTCCCTTACATGGTAGTGGCGTTAAGCGCGGCTGCCAATTGGCTCTGAGCCCTCTGCTGCTCTCCTTCTCTTTCTCCCGCACACGCACATTAGCAAAACTCCGCGCCTCTGGGCTCTTCGCGCTGAGACTGCCCACGCCCCGCCCCTCCCCTTGGCTGCCGGTGCCATTTTCAAAGGGATATGGAGGTGGCGTGGGTAGGATCTCCTCCCGAGCCACGGCCTCCGCGCCTCTGGCTTCCCCCGCCAGCCTTCGCCAACAGAACCCCGCGCGCCACTGCACTTCTGGCAGCGGGCCACTGACCGGCGGCGGTGGGGCGGATGGGGAAGCCGCGGATTTTTGGGAAGGTTCTGTGGGGGGATTTGGGCTCTGGTCCGGGGAGGGGGGGTGACGCGCTGGGCCCCCCCGGATCCCCGCTCCCGGGCGGATTACCCTCAGGGGCGGTTTGCGTTGCCGCTCCTACGCCTAGCTTGGGTGTAACTAATAAACACGTACGCGCTGCTCTCCATGTCTCTTGCTCTTCTATTGCTTTGCGTAGGGCTTTCTCGACTTTGCCCCATGCCTTAAGGCATTTGCCGCTGCCTGAGGATTTCGTGTCCTCGGCCAGCATGGCTGTGCATTTTTCCCATATTTCTGGATGCAAAACCTCCACAGGGCGTTCAATTGCCCCAAGCTCAAGCAGCCTTGCTATAGCAAGATAAAAGTCTTTGGGCTTACACTCAATTCCCCATTGCTTATGAACCTCACTTATGACCCTGGCGATGGCGTCTATGACGATCGTGGGTCCGGGGACGTCTCCCCCACCGAGAACACGGTTTCACCAGTTTGGCCGCTGCTCTTGTTCAGGCGACACCCGCTACACGAGCGAATTTTTCCCGGGTTTCGGCACCAGATATCTTCCCTTCATGGGAGGCAACGGCGACCTGGTTGCAAGGAACAGCACGGCAGCCCAGTCTCCCCTGGTCCACTCGGGCTAACGACACACGCAGGACACCAATGTGGTGGACAGTCGAAAAGCCTTTATTATCTTATCTCATGGGTTTAAATAGTCTTGGGGGACTCTGCTACGTCAGGGGGGGGTTGGCAGGGTCTCTAGGGTTAGTCAGGAGTGGAAAACTACTGGGTTAGGTGTGGTTACATTCTTTGGGGTAATGGATAACGTTGCAGGGTGAGAGGGGGATGGGGGTCTTTCTTTCTGTCACATCCCGAAATCTTCCGTTCGCCTGTCCCTATCTACTACAGGGCAGACACCCCACAGTGGCCGTGCTCCATCCACCTGGGGCATCCCGGGGCTCTCCCTGCCTGGGCAGCGCAGGGTTGGGCTGTGTTCTCCGGCCTGTCCCGCAGCCCCTCAGCTCGGGCTGCGCTCGCTCTTTGCCAGGTGCAGCCCTGGACCTGACACAAGAGCAGGAACCCGCCCTTGGCCGCTTCCACAGAACAGCACAGGTACCTGCAGCCATCCCCACCTGGGCTGGGCCTGCTGGCACTGCTCAGCCCAGCAGCACACCTGCAGCACTCTGTGGCTTCTTGCCCTTCTCCTACAACTCGTTTGCAAATTCATCAAGAGAATTTGGAAGGAAGAGACCAGCACCATGGGCCCTGGGCTCAGAGCATACTCAGAGCTCCTGGGACATGAGACCAGTGCCACCCTGCTAGATTTGCTTGTGCAGAGGGGTGTTTCCAGAGCAGAGCAAGTAGGCAGCTGTGGCCAGGCTTCAATTCCCCCATGAGTCACACAGCTTCCCAAGCCACAGTGCTGGCCCCTGTGAGCCTTTGAGGCCATTGCAGTGCGGTGGGAAGGGAAGCACTTCTCTGGGGACCCTGGGAACACTGCTCCCTCTGGCAGCTTTCCAAGTCTCCCTGTGCCTTCTCCAGGTGCCCGCCATGGTGAGGTACATCCACCAGTGGCTCATGGCCAATGATTCTGTGGAGCACAGGCTGGACAACGCCCTGCTGTATCTCACAGAAGCGCAGCCAAATGACGCAATAATGACACTCCTGTGTGTGGCCCCATCCTGTGACAGGTATGAGGCCCACCTGCCCAGAGGGCTCAGGGCTCCCCAGCCCATCAGCCTGCACAGCCTGTCCCAGGTGTCTGACCAACAGAGAGTCCCAGGGCCCTCTGGCTGCTCCCTTTCCCAGCCCTGGCACGTCAGCCCCGATCTTGCTGCCATGCGCCCTCGCTGCCCCTCAGGGGCCTGTCCCCACAGGGCTGGGCTGTCTGACTGCTGCTGGAGAGGGGCAGTGGGAAAAGACAGAGCCGTCAGTCAACCCGGACCCCTAGAGATGCCCAGGCCACGGTGTGTGTCTGAGATCCCCTGAGATGGAGCTCTAACCCCGCAGAGCTGCCATGGCCATGTGGAAGAGCATCATGTGCACGCCCTGGACTGCAGTGCTGGCACAGCAGATACTCCTGGATGTGCTGGGGAGCTGGCCAGAGCACAGCACGTGCACCTCCGATGGGGACAAAAAAGGTGTCTTTGTCCTGGCTGTGAGTTTCTGCCAGTGGACTTTGCTGGCCCCAAGGCCACCTCTCCAGCAGCTCTCCATCCTCCTTTCCCCAGTGCATCTCCCTGCCTCAGGCACTGGGCCGAAACCTGGCCTCGGGGCAGCTTCAGGGCCACCAGGCCCGGTGCTCCCCCTGTGTCTCTCTGGGCCTCTCCCTCCCGTGCTCGGGCCCTGCCACCCGAACACCTCAGCACTGAGCGCTGTCTCAGGGGGCTTTGTCCTTTGCAGGCAACTGTGGTGATATGGAAGATCCTCCAGGAGTCCTGTGTCCCAGATATAGTGATGGTGCATTTCCCACAGTTATTTTTGCATCTGCTCTTCCAAGTGTTCTTCAGCACCAAAGAGATGCCAGAGGAGGTCGATACCTTCTGGAAGGGATGCCAGGAAGAACACGGCCTTGCCACTAGCCCCAAATAGTGCTCCATCCCAGTCCTTCTGTCCCTGCCACACAGCCAGGGCAGGAGCCAGTGTTCCCAGTGTGACCCGGGCTTTGCTCTGCACTCAGGTTTGCAGTGAGGACCCTGAAGTCCCTGCTGTGCCGAATGGACTATGAGGATGTGGTGGTGTCAATGAAACGCAAGCGTGGCTGGGACACGCTGCTCTGTGCTGACACCCACCATTATGCCGTGGGTCTGCTGGCCAGGTGAGACCCCCTTCTCCCCATTGCTCCCTGCATTTGTGCTCTGTGTCTGGGGTATCCCACTCAGTCCCCATGACTGTGGGCCAGAGGGATGAGGGACGGCCAAGCAGACTGGGAAAGGCTGGGAGAGGAGGGTGCCCAGTAGCAGCCACATCTCCAAGGGCCCAGGTCCCCCTGCAGGGTGGGGGGTAAAGACAAGAACTGCGTCAGTCTGTCCTGGGAGGGGCTTCCCCCCACCCTGGCTCAGGGTCATAGTGTTGTAGGAGCAGGCCCCCAGCCGGGTAATCATTATTACTGACTCCATGTAGTGCAGAAGTCTGATTAATAATTAACTTTATTAGGAAACCCATTGTTCTTATAGATAGTTATGATATAGGTAGATTTAATTGGTTTTCTAGTCTAAATACTATCACCATTAGTTAATTAAGAAAGCACCCTTTGGTAGACAAATCTCCGTAACATATTCCATATGTTCACAATACCAGGTGCAGCATGTTAAGATAAGAATGATTTTCATTCTTTCCTCTGATCTTCTCAGACTTTCTCAGGCGATGCCTGGGAAAGTTGTCTGTTTCTCTCTGAGGCCAGAGAGCTGCTGCCACATCTTAGTGCCATTTTCCTCCTTGCAGAGAGATGCACAATGAATCCACCTGCTTGTGCAAAAGCATCTCATGATGTCTCCTTGAGTTTCTCAGCAAAGAGATGCTGTACTGGCACTTCCCTGCCCTGGCATTCCTTGTGGAGGTGAGTCTGAAGGCTGGCGCTGCCTCCCAGCTCTCTGCCCTCTCGCAGCCGCAGCTGCCTGGGACGGAGCCCGCACCCTGTGCTGCTGCCTGGTCCCCGCCCTGTGCGGTTCTGGGCTCCTGCCGGCCGGGTCCCCTGTCACTGCCCTGTGCCTTTCAGGTCCTGCATTGCCTGGATTTGAGAGCATGCAGTGACAGCATCATGGATCTCTTGTCGAGGCACTTGCTGAGTGAGCGCACAGAGATGCGCCGCCAGGTCCTGAGGGCCCTCCTCTTGCTCAGGGATAATCCCTCGCTGGTAAGGAGGGGCAGCAGCTGAAGCCGTGCAGGCAGCGTGGGGCTGGGGAACGCAGTCGCTGGAACTTGGCTGGGCTTCAGGCACTGGGTCAGCCGCTCCCAGCTCTCCTGCCTCCCACTTCAGCTGCCCGAGTGCTGCGGGACAGGCCTTTGGCTACTGGGCACTGTGGCAGCAGGGTGGCCTTTCACACACTTTTGTTCCAAACAGGCCAAAAGAATGTGGAGCCTGAGTGAGGTCTCACAGTGCTCACCAAGGATCCTTGGATGGTAAGAAGGGGCAGTGGCTGAAGCTGCGCTGGGCAAAGCAGCCCCTTGGGCTGGCAGGGCTTCAGGAGCTGAGGCAGCTGCTCCCAGCTCTCCTGCCTCACCTGCCCCAGTGCTTTGGGAAAGGCCTTCGGCCTCTCTGTGATGTCACACGGACATCTCTGTGATGTCACACTGAAACTGTGAGGTCACATAGCTGTTTGTGATGTCACAGTGACAGCTATGTGATGTCACAAAGCCCTCTGTGATGTCCCACAAACATTTCTGTGATATCATACAACTTCCTGTGATGTCACACTGACATCTCTGTGATGTCACACAGCTCTCTGTGATTTCACAGGGACATCTTTCTGATGTCACAATATCTCTTGTGATGTACACAGACAACTCTGTGACGCCACAAAGCTCTATGTGATCGCTGTGCTCTCACACATCCTCCTCTGATGTCACAGAGACATTTTTGTGATGTCACACTGACATCTCTCTAATGTCAGACAGCTCTCTGTGATGTCACACGGACATCTCTGTGATGTCACACAACTCTCTTTGATGTCACACAATCATCCCTGTGATGTCACACAGCTTTTTGTGAGGTCACACAGACATCTCTCTGATGTCACACAACTCTCTTTGATGTCACTCTGACATTTCTGTGATGTCACACAACTGTCTTTAATGTCACATAGCTCTCTGTGATGTCACACAGCTTTTTGTGATGTCACATGGACATCTCTGTGATGTCACACTGCTCTCTGTCATGTCACAAGGTCATCTTTGTGATGTCACACAATCTCCACTTGATGTCACAAAGACATCTGTGTGAGGTGACTCTGACATCTCTGTGATGTCACACAGCTCTCTGTGATGCCACACGGTCATCTAAGTGATGTCATACAACCTCCTATGATGTCACAATGATATCTCTATTATGTCACACTGAAACCTTTGTGACGTGGCACAGCTCTCTGTGATTTCACACTAAGCCTGTGATGTCACAAAGCTCTCTGTGAGGTTACACTGACATCTCTGTGATGTCACACAACTTCTTGTGATGTCACAGAGACATATCTGTGACGTCACATAGCTCTCTGTGACATCACATGGACATCTCTGTGATGTCACACAACCTCCTGTGATGTCACATGAACATCTCTGTGATGTCAAGATGACATCTCTGTGATGTCACACAGCTCTCTGTGATGTCACATTGACTTCCCTGTGATGTCACACACTCTGTGATGTCATAATGACGTCTCTGTGATGTCGCACCACTCTCTGTGATGTCACATGGACACCTTTGTGATGTCACACAACCTCCTGTGATGTCACAGAGACATTTCTGTGATGTCACACGGAGATCTCTATGATGTCACACAGCTATTTGTGATGTCACACAGATATCTGTGATGTCACATGGACATCTCTGTGATGTCACATTGACTCACTGTGATGTCACACAGCTCTCTGTGATGTCACATGGTCATCTCTGTTATGTCACACTTAGATCTCTGTGATGTCACACAACCTCCTGTGATGTCACACAGTCATCTCTGTGATGTCACACAGTATTTTGTGATGTCACACACGCATCTCTCTGATGTCACACAACTCTCTTTGATGTCACACTGACATCTCTGTGATGTAACACTGTCATATCCGTGATGTCACACAAAATACTGTGATATCACATTGGCATCCCTTTGATGTCACACAGCTCTCTGTCATGTCATGCGGTCACATCTGTGATGTCACACTGACATTTCTGTGATGTCACACAATTTTTTGTGATGTCACAAGGACATCTCTTTGATGTCACACAACTCTCTGTCATGTCACACTGTTCTCTGTCATGTCACAACGTCATCTTTGTGATGTCACACAAGCTCCACTTGATGTCACCTAGACATCTTTTTGATGTCACTCTGACATCCCTGTGAAGTCACACAGCTCTCTGTGATGTCACATTGACATCTCTGTGATGTCACAATGCCATGTCTGTGATGTCACACAGACAGCTGTCTGTGATGTCACACTTACATCTTTGTGATGTCATGCAAGCTCCTGTGATGTCACAGAGACATCTCTGTGATTTCACACAGCTCTCTGTGATGTGACACTGACATCTCTGTGATGTGACACTGACAGCACAGCCTGGAGCAGAGCCCGCGCGGCCTCGGGCTGCAGCAGCAGGCAGGGGCACAGCTGCCAGCCCGCACACCGAGCACCGCGCTCAGGGGCTGCTCCAGGCTGGGGCTGCGGCTTCCCTGCCCTCCTTACCAGGATCTTAATGAACCTCCACAGTTTCTCCTTCTTTACAGATTTTTCAAGGTCTCTCCTATTCAGGAATTTGGGCAAACAAAGCAGGGTTTCCTGAGAAGACTGGAGAGCAATAGAGACATGGAAATGTCCCCGCAGCCCAGAGCCCAGGATCATCATGCCTGTGCCAGGGCCAGGAGGAGGCTGCAGCCCGCAAGGCGCCAGGGCAGGAGGCAGCCCAGCCCCCTCCCAGGGGAACAGCAGCAGCCCAGGTGTCCTCACCTCTGCCACACACTGATTCTCCTCATGGCAGTGGAAGAAGAGTGGCAGCAGGCTCTGACACACTTGTGTCATCAGGGGCTTTTTTCCTTCTTCTGCTACAGCAGACAGCAAGGTTCGAAAGACAAACATGGAGAGCTGCTGCACGTGGATATCGTCCTGTGGAACAGGAAGTAAACAAGACCTTGGCATCAGCTGATTCTGGCCCACGTTGGCGCAGGCCTGCATCTCCACAGGGCACCAAGTGTCTGGGCAGCAGCCAGTGGCCGTGGCTGAGGGCACAGAGCCTTACATGGTCAAAGAGTGGCAGGAGCACCTTAGCCAGCTGCAGGGCGATGGGGCTGGGTATTGGGGTGTGATTAACCACTAACTAGAACAATGGCCATCCTGACCATATCACTATCATTTTCCTGCAGGAGCTCCCCGAGGCTTTCGGTCAGGCTCCACATTCTTTTGGCCTGTTTGGAACAAAAGTGTGTGAAAGGCCACCCTGCTGCCACAGTGCCCAGAGGCCAAAGGCCTGTCCCGCAGCACTCGGGCAGCTGAAGTGGGAGGCAGGAGAGCTGGGAGCGGCTGCCCCAGTGCCTGAAGCCCAGCCAAGTTCCAGCGACTGCGTTCCCCAGCCCCACGCTGCCTGCACGGCTTCAGCTGCTGCCCCTCCTTACCAGCGAGGGATTATCCCTGAGCAAGAGGAGGGCCCTCAGGACCTGGCGGCGCATCTCTGTGCGCTCACTCAGCAAGTGCCTCGACAAGAGATCCATGATGCTGTCACTGCATGCGCTCAAGTCCAGGCAATGCAGGACCTGAAAGGCACAGGGCAGTGACAGGGGACCCGGCCGGCAGGAGCCCAGAACCGCACAGGGCGGGGACCAGGCAGCAGCACAGGGCGTGGGCACCATCCCAGGCAGCTGCGGCTGCGAGAAGGCAGAGAGCTGGGAGGCAGCGCTGGCCTTCAGACTCACCTCCACAAGGAATGCCAGGGCAGGGAAGTGCCAGTACAGCATCTCTTTGCTGAGAAACTCAAGGAGACATCATGAGATGCTTTTGCACAAGCAGGTGGATTCATTGCACATCTCTCTGCAAGGAGGAAAATGGCACTAAGATGTGGCAGCAGCTCTCTGGCCTCAGAGAGAAACAGACAAATTTCCCAGGCATCGCCTGAGAAAGTCTGAGAAGATCAGAGGAAAGAAAAAAAAACATTCTTATCTTAACATGCTGCAACTGGTATTGTGAACATGTGGAATATGTTATGGAGATTTGTCTACCAAAGGGTGCTTTCTTATCTAATGGTGATAGTATTTAGACTAGAAAACCAATTAAATCTACCTATATCATAACTATCTATAAGAACAATGGGTTTCCTAATAAAGTTAATTATTGATCAGAATTCTGCAATACATGGAGTCAGTGATAATGATTACCCGGCTGGGGGCTTGCTCCTACAACACTATGACCCTGAGCCAGGGTGGGGGGAAGCCCCTCCCAGGACAGACTGACACAGTTCTTGTCTCTACCCCCCACCCTGCAGGGGGACCTGGGCCCTTGGAGATGTGGCTGCTACTGGGCACCCTCCTCTCCCAGCCTTTCCCAGTCTGCTTGGCCATCCCTCGTCCCTCTGGCCCACAGCCATGGGGACTGAGTGGGATACCCCAGACACAGAGCACAAATGCCGGGAGCAATGGGGAGAAGGGGGTCTCACCTGGCCAGCAGACCCACGGCATAATGGTGGGTGTCAGCACAGAGCAGCGTGTCCCAGCCACGCTTGCGTTTCATTGACACCACCACATCCTCATAGTCCATTCGGCACAGCAGGGACTTCAGGGTCCTCACTGCAAACCTGAGTGCAGAGCAAAGCCCGGGTCACACTGAGAACACTGGCTTCTGCCCTGGCTGTGTGGCAGGGACAGAAGGACTGGGATGGAGCACTATTTGGGGCTAGTGGCAAGGCCGTGTTCTTTCTGGCATCCCTTCCAGAAGGTATCGACCTCCTCTGGCATCTCTTTGGTTCTGAAGAACACTTGGAAGAGCAGATGCAAAAATAACTGTAGAAAATGCACCATCACTATATCTGGGACACAGGACTCCTGGAGGATCTTCCATATCACCACAGTTGCCTGCAAAGGACTAAGCCCCCTGAGACAGGGCTCAGTGCTGAGGTGTCCGTGTGGCAGGGCCCAAGCGTGGCAGGGAGAGGCCCGGAGAGAACAGGGGGAGCACCGGGCCTGGTGGCCCTGGAGCTGCCCCGAGGCCAGGTTTCAGCCCAGCGCCTGAGGCAGGGAGATGCACTGGGGAAAGGAGGATGGAGAACTGCTGGAGAGATGGCCTTGGGGCCAGCAAAGGCAGAAACTCACAGCCAGGACAAAGACACCTTTTTTGTCCCCATCGGAGGTGCACGTGCTGTGCTCTGGCCAGCTCCCCAGCACATCCAGGAGTATCTGCTGTGCCAGCTCTGCAGTCCAGGGCGTGCACATGATGGTCTTCCACATGGTCAAAGCAGCTCTGTGGGGTCAAAGCTCTGTCTCAGGGGATCTCAGACACAGCACTGTGGCCTGGGCATGTCTAGGGGCCCGGGTTGACTGACGGCTCTGCCTCTGCCCACTGCCCCTCTCCAGCAGCAGCCAGGCAGCCCAGCCCTGTGGGGACAGGCCCCTGAGGGGCAGCAAGGGAGCATGGCAGCAGGCTCAGGGGCTGACATGCCAGGGCTGGCAAAGGGAGCAGCCAGAGGGCCCTGGGACTCTCTGTTGGTCAGACACCTGGGACAGGCTGTGCAGGCTGATGGGCTGGGTAGCCCTGAGCCCTCTGGGCAGGTGGGCCTCATACCTGTCACAGGATGGGGCCACACGCAGGAGTGTCATTATTGCGTCATTTGGCTGCGCTTCTGTGAGATACAGCAGGGCGTTGTCCAGCCTATGCTCAGCAGAATCATTGGCCATGAGCCACTGGTGGATGTACCTCACCATGGCGGGCACCTGGAGAAGGCACAGGGAGACTTGGAAAGCTGCCAGAGGGAGCAGTGTTCCCAGGGTCCCCAGAGAAATGCTTCCCTTCCCACTGCACTGCGATGGCCTCAAAGGCTCACAGGGGCCAGCACTGTGGCTTGGGAAGCTATGTGACTCATGGGGGAATTGAAGCCTGGCCACAGCTGCCTACTTGCTCTGCTCTGGAAACACCCCTCTGCACAAGCAAATCCAGCAGGGCGGCACTGGTCTCATGTCCCAGGAGCTCTGAGTATGCTCTGAGCCCAGGGCCCATGGCGCTGGTCTCATCCTGCCAAATTCTCTTGATGAATTTGCAAACGAGTTGTAGGAGAAGGGCAAGAAGCCATGGAGAGCTCCAGGTGTGCTGCTGGGCTGAGCAGTGCCAGCAGGCCCAGCCCAGGTGGGGATGGCTGCAGGTACCTGCGCTGTTCTGCGGAATCGGCCACGGCTGCGTTTCTGCTCTCGTGTGCGCTGCACGGCTGCACCTGGCAAAGAGCGAGCGCAACCCGAGCTGAGGGGCTGCGGGAGAGGCCGGAGAACACAGCCCAGCCCTGCGCTGCCCAGGCAGGGACAGCCCCGTGACAGCCCAGGGTACGGAGCACGGCTGTGGGGTGTCTGCCCGGCCCCTATTCCATCCTGTCCATGGGCATGGCCCCAGGGGATGGGATGGGATGGGATGGGATGGGATGGGATGGGATGGGATGGGATGGGATGGGATGGGATGGGATGGGATGGGATGGGATGTGGCCAAGCTGGCTGAAGGCACCAGCCTTGCAGCCTGGCTCTGCCACTCACCCTTCTGTGGTGGATGGAACAGCACCACCTATTCAGTCTCCTGTGCTGGGGCAGCTGCAGGGTCGCCTTCTTCCTCCTCCATTCACGTCAGCTTTGGCACTCTCAGGGCTCCCTGCCCCATGTCACTGACTGAATTTCTGGCTACCCTCAGGAGAGATGCCTTGGAAAACTCTGGGGTACCAAGTCCCACGCTCTGCCCTCAAGGGCACCTGCAGAATTGAAGCCTCGGAAGGCCACATGGCACAGAGTCCTGCGGTCTGCCCTTGAGGTCAGCTGCAGCAATAATGCCTCAGAAAAGCTCTGGGTCGGACAGGAACGAGCGCGCTGTGTGGGGGCTCCTCACGGCACCGCTCTGTCCCGTCCTGTCCCGTCGCCTGCTCCGAGCACTGTGGCGTGCTCTTGCCACTTCCAGCTCCTATGTCAGCATGTGTCACAAAGGGCCCTTGGACGCCGGGCTCCATTCCATGCTGCACCGTGTCAGCAAGGGCCCTTGGACACCGGGCTCCATTCCATGCTGCATGTGTCACAAAGGGCCCTTGCACACACTGCCCCTGCGCTGGGGCTGCCCCCTGCCCACCCAAAGTGGCCCAGGTTGGAAGGAATCCCTGGCCTCAAGTGTCTGAGACAGCCCAACAGGATCTTTAGGAAGGGCTCAGACCATCAGCAAACGCTGCCCTGCTCTGCGGGCTCAGGGCAGCAGAAGGAGCCCCCAGGGCTGCCGATGCAGCCGCGCTGGGAAGGGTACAGGGCCTTCCACAGAAGCTGGCACGGCCTCCTCGGGACACGTCCCGGCTTGTGGCCATCCCAAACCCACGAGTGTGACACGGACAAGGAACTGTGGGCCAGGGCAGGAATGCTGCTCTGAGCCCTGGGGCCCAGGGAGCGCTGACACCAGCAGGTGAGGCAGAGTCCCTGCCCAAGCAGACCTGCCACCCCCAAAGCCCTGTCAGGGCTGGTGCCATCTCCTGCCCCAGAGACCTGTGTCCCTGGGGGCTTCTGTACCAGAGGGAGCCAAACCCACGGGCACTGGGGGCTGTGCTCCTGCCTGCAGGGGCTGTTGGCAGGAACACCTGGAGCAACTGCTGGCAACGAGTAGATGGCAAAATGGTTAACCCTGCCCCGGGATAGAGATCTAAGTGGCCAATAAAGTACAGCTCTCCCCTCTTGTTCCCTGCAGCAGAATCAGGACCATGAACAGAAGCCATCACAGATATTTTTTCTGCGTCCCATAAGCAAAAGCTGTGCCAAGTCACAGATGCTGCCTTCAAATGGACTGAAATTCCAGCCTAGACCTCTCACCTCCCAGACAACTCCTTCCCCAACACACCTCCAACACCAACACCCTGCAAACACCGCACAGAAGCCCTCAACATCCTGCCAGGACCCCCAGCTGTCCCCATCCCTCCGCAGAGTTTCCCTCCCTCCCGCAGACCCCCTGGTTCCCTGACATGCCATGGGATGGCACTCAGGAGGATCTGCTCCAAGGCCTTCCCCGGCAGCAAGCTCAGGCTGCCAGGCCTATGGATCCTGGATCATCCTTCCCACCAAGCCTTCCATTGGCACGGCTCTTCCATTGGCACATCTGCGCTCAGCTGGGACTACTCCGCTCACCCAGGGCTCCTGGTAAAGGATGGAGAGCAGCCTGGCAAGCTCTTTCTCCAGCTCCCTCTGTGCTCTTGGGGAAGGTAGAACCTTCCACAGGAAAGCAACTGCTGCCACAAGGAGTGGGTGGCATCAGGCACCTCCGGGGAAGCCCCTCAGGAATGCTGTATCCTGAGGGAACACTGTTGGCCTTGACCTGTTGGCACCTGCAAAAGCTTCAAATCAGCTGGCCCAGCTTCCAGGGCCTCTCTTGGCCAGCATCCTGACGTGGATGCAGGACGGCTGCCAGGTACTGCTGGGACCCAGCGGGACAGGACCGGCTGTCTCGTGCCCACGCAGCAGCCCTGACACAGCCAGGGCCATCCCGAGAGCAGACAGACGCTCACGGGCCAGCAGAGAGGAGCAAGGAGCCCTGGGCTCCTCTCAGGGTATCTCAGCTGGGCTCGCTCCACAACACGCCCCCATTGGAAGGCCTGCTGATGCCCAGCTGCCAGAAATGCCTACTTTGTGCTCTCCAAGATGCACAGGGAGAGCCAGTGAGCAGGACACCTTGGCAGGCAAACCTTCCAAGCCTTTTGTGAGGCCAGGCACACACCAAGATCAGCCAAGACTCTCCACCACACTGCCTGGCCCACCCAGCCCAGCTCTGTGCTGGCCCTGGGCCACAGCAGCTCCCAGCAAGCAGGAGGCAAATGCATCTTGACAAGAGTTGCAACACAGCAGACAGGGAAGATGTGAAAAGTGAGTGTGTAAAGGCCTTTTAATTCACAGCTCCCACAGAGAGCTTTGGGGCTCACGGCTGGACAGAGATGTTTCTCCTCACCCCTCTCTCCAAAGGGGGGTAACACACGCTGCTGCAGGTGCTTGGGTTGGTCTCTGCAGGTCCAGGTGGATGCCAAACTTGCTCTTCACAGATTTCTCCCTTGCCCTGCCCCTCTGCCAAGTGCAGTGGGCCTCAAGGACTGGAAGGAGCACAGAGAGCCAAAGGGGGACACTTGCACCTGCCTCACTGGGAGCTCCCTGGGAAGCACTTTCCTTGAGACGCAAGCCCCTGTCCTCCAAATGCCTTTACTCAAATGTGCAGCTTTTCTGCTCAACACCAACACACCCTTAAGAAACGCTGGCAAGGCTGAAGGCCATCATGTCCTTTCAGGACAGGCACTCCAGCTGTAGCTCGTATTCCCCCAAGTGCCTTTCCAGGTGGAGGTTCTGAGGTGCAGCCCCAGGCTCTCTACAAACACAAGCTGCTCACTGCCTCTTCACCTGCCTCAACTCCTGCCTGCGCTTCTGGCACCCAAACCAGGCTGTTCCTGGCCAGAGACATGTCTTGGTTTGAAAAGACAGGAGTCTGTGAAGGAAGGCAGGAGCCTCCTGTGAAATGGAAAAGGTAAACCCCCTCCCTCCGAATTACAATTTCAAAATTAAATGGCTCTCCGGCAAAAATATGGGAATGGGAATAACAGTTCTTTACTAGGAAAAAACTAAAAAAAAAAATGTAATTAGTACAAACACAATTAGTGGTAGAGTCAGAAACCTGACACCCTGAGGAGTCAGGGTGTTGGTAATAGTCCAGTTAAATGGTGGCTGCTCCTCCTGGAGTGGCAGAAGAAATGCTGCTGAAGAGGTGATGCTGTAGAAGGGTGTAGTTTTCTCTGAAGGTCTGGTGAAAGAGTAGATGGGCCTGGTCTTCCTCTGGGGATCCAGCAGAGAAGAAGCTGCTCCTCTGGGAATCCAGCAAAGAGGCTGCCCTGATGTGCCAAAAAATGCTGAGTTTCTGCAGGTAGGAATGCTTGGCTCCTCCCGCTGGGTGAAGCATCTCACAATGGGATGATGTAACTTTACCAGTCATGCAGTGAGTCATTCAGTGGCCATTAACAGAAGATATCTCCCCGGAGGGAGACATTGTTCTTGGAAGAGATAAGAAAATTTCAACTTAACAGAAGATACCTGCCCAACCTCCAACAGATGGCAAATTGAATACATGCTTATCTTACAAGCCAGATTATTCTATTTCCATCTGCACACCATGAAATCTTACACCCAGTTCTCACTTAAGACCAAGTCTCCCTGTGGTACACAGCGGGTCTCCCCATCTTTCTGCATTACCCACCAAGTGTAACCAGGTCCTTGAGCAAAGACAATCCCACGAATGGGTTGGTCTTTGCCTGAGGTGGGATTAATCCAAACAGTTTTCCCTCAAATACCTTTCATATGTACTACAGGGACCTTATCTCCATCTACTGTGTGTAAGGGTTCTGACTGGGCAGGACCAGCTCGACTGAAGGACCCTCGGGTGTTGACCATCCAGGTTGCTTTTGACAGGTAAATTTCCCAGTTTCTAAATGTTCCCCCACCAAGTGCTTCCAGGGTGGCCTTAAGGACTCCATTGCATCGTTCAACTTTGCCAGCACCTGGAGCATGATAGGGAATATGATATATCCATTTGATACCGTGTTCTCTGGCCCAGGTGTTGATAAGGCTGTTCTTGAAATGGGTGTTGTTGTCAGACTCAATTCTCTCAGGGGTGCCGTGTCTCCACAGGACTTGCTTTTCCAAGCCTAAGATGGTGTTCCGGGCAGTGGCATGAGGTACAGGGAAAGTCTCCAGCCATCCAGTGGTGGCTTCCACCATGGTCAGCACGTAGCGCTTGCCTTGGCGTGTCTGGGGCAGTGTGATGTAGTCAATCTGCCAGGCCTCCCCATACTTGTACTTGGACCACCGCCCACCATACCAGAGGGGCTTCACTCTCTTGGCCTGTTTGATGGCAGCACATGTCTCACAGTCATGGATAACCTGGGAAACACTGTCCATGGATAGATCCACCCCTTGGTCTTGTGCCCACTTGTAGGTGGCATATCTGCCCTGATGACCTGAGGCATCATGAGTCCATCGAGCCAGGAACAACTCCCGCTTAGGGTGCCAATCTAAGTCTGTCTTTGACACCTCTATTCTTGCTGCCTGATCTACCTGCTCATTGTTTTGGTGCTCCTCATTAGCCTGACTTTTGGGGACATGGGCATCTACATGATGGACTTTCACCGTTAGTTTCTCCACTTGAGAGGCAATGTCTTTCCATATATCAGCAGCCCAGATTGGCTTTCCTCTACGTTGCCAGTTGGCCTTTCTCTACCTTCCCAGCCAGCCCCACAGAGCATTGGCTACCATCCACAATCGGTATAAAGGTAGAGCTTTGGCCACTTCTCCCTTTCAGCAACATCCAGGGGCAGCTGAACGGCCTTGAGTTCAGCGAGTTGGCTTGATCCACCTTCTCCTTCGGTAGCTTGTGCAACTTGGCGTGTGGGGCTCCATACGGCTGCTTTCCACTGACAGTTCATCCCTATGATGCGACAGGAACCGTCAGTGAAAAGAGTGTAGCAGGTTTCCTCTGCTGGTAGTCGGTTGTATGGTGGAGCTTCTTCAGCCCGTGTCACTTCTCCCTTCTTCTCTTTTGTTAGTGAGAACAAACTTTTCACTTTCCGTCCAGTCTGTAATTATTTCCAAAATCCCAGGGTGATTTGGGGTTCCAATACAGGCATGCTGCATGATGAGAGCAATGCACTTGCTCCATGGAGCTCTGGTGTCATGGTGGGTAGAAGGAGCCTTTGCTCTGAACATCCACCCCAGCACCGGCAGTCGGGGTGCCAGGAGGAGTTGTGCTTCTGTGCCAATCACCTCCGAGGCGGCTTGAACTCCTTCATAGGCAGCCAAGATTTCCTTCTCTGTTGGGGTGCAGTTGGCTTCAGACCCTCTGTAGCTCCAACGTCAAAATCCCAGCGGTCAGCCTCGAGTCTCATCAGGCACCTTCTGCCAAAGGCTCCAGGACAAGCCATTGTTCCCAGCTGCAGAGTAGAGCACATTCTTGACCTCTGGTCCTGTCCTGACCGGGCCAAGGGCTACAGCATGAGCGATCTCCTGCTTGATCTGGGCAAAGGCTTGCTGCTGCTCAGGGCCCCAGTGGAAATCGGTCTTTTTGTGGGTGACCAGGTAGAGAGGAATCACAGTCTATCTATACTCGGGAATGTGCATTCTCAAAAAATCTATGGTACCTAGGAAAGCTTGTGTCTCCTTCTTGTTGGTTGGTGGGGAGATAGCTGTGATCTTGTTGATGACCTCAGTGGGAATCTGGCGCCTCCGTCTTGACATTTCATTCCCAGGAACTGGATCTCTTGGGCAGGTCCCTTGACTTTGCTCTTCTTGATGGCGAAGCTTCCAGCAGTATCTAGATGATATTCCAACCTCTCTCAAACACTTCTGCCGCTGTGCTCCCCCACACAACTATGCCATTGATGTATTGTGGGTGTTCTGGGGCCTCACCCTTTTCCAGTGCAGCCTGGATCAGTCCATGGCAGATGGTGGGGCTGTGCTTCCACCCTAGGGCAGTCGGTTCCAGGTGCACTGCACACCCCACCAGGTGAAAGCAAACTGAAGACTGCATTCTGCTGCCAGAGGAATGGAGAAAAACGCCTTAGCAATGTCAGCAGGGGTGTACCACTTTGCTGCCTTGGACTCCAGCTCGTGCTGGAGTTCCAGCATGTCCGGCACAGCCGCGCTCAGCAGTGGAGTCACTTCATTCAAGTCCACAGTCAATCTCCATTCTCTGTCAGAAAAGTGGGGCTCGCACAGGCCAAATGGGGCTGTTGAAGGGTGAGTGGGCCTTACTGACCACCCTTTGGCTCTCCAGCTCACGGATCATTTGGTGGATGGGGATCAAAGCATCTCGATTTGTCTGATACTGCCGGTTGTGCACTGTTGAGGTGGCAATTGGCACTCGTAGCTCTTCCACCCTCAGGAGTCCTACTGCAGATGGGTTTTCTGATAGTCCAGGCAAGGTGTTCAATTGCTTAATGTCCTCTGCCTCTGCAGCAGCTATGCCAAAAGCCCACCTGAATCCCTTTGGGTCTCTGTAACAGCAGTTCTGGAGGAAGTCTATGCCCAGAATACATGGGGCCTCTGGGCTGCTCACAATGGATGTTTCTGCTGCTCCTTCCCAGTCAGGCTCACCTTAGCTCCCACCAGGGTCAATTGCTGCGATCCCCCCTGTCACCGCGGCAATGGAAACAGGTTCTGCCCCCACGTGTCCTGATGGCATTAGAGTACATTGCACACGACCAGTATCAGCTAAGGCTTCATATTTTTGTGACTCAGACATGCCAGGACATTGGACCCACACTGACCAAAAGATCCAGTTTTCCAGTGCCTCTCCCTGGCTAGAGACAGGGCCCCTCTAAACCTGGTTATTATTTCTTTCCTAGGCATACATGGTAGAGGTATTTTAAAGGTGATCTGACAAATCATACTCGGCAGCTCGGTCATGGGAGGTTGAGGCTGCCTTCACTTTACTGGAATTCGCTCAGTCAGTGTTTCCCTCCTTGAGCTGACGCGCCCGCGGTGCCAGGACAGAAATGGGTTTCCCATCCCACCTTCCCATGTCTTCCCCATGGTCACGCAGAAAGAACCCCAGGCCAGCCCGTGGGGCGTACCCTCTCTCTCTAGCTGGAGGATGTTGGGCTCTGACTTTGGGGCCTGTGACTCGCACTGGGGCAATGTGGGAACTGTTCCTCCTCACCTCCTCCCTCATCTCCCTCATCTCCTCTTTGAGTTCCTTGCCCACAGCAGAGCCATGAGCCTGCACTGGGCCATGGATCATACTCTCACAATTTCTCAGCTGTTGGCAGCAGAGCCCACTGTCTCTCGGCTGTTATCGGCATTAATTGTGGCAATGGAGGTGGTGTACTGAGATGGCCCCAGCCTTGCCAGACTCCACAGCATTTGCCCTGTGCACCTGACCTTGTCAGGGTCATTATCATGCTGTCCATCCCTCCCCAAGAGTACCTCCAATGCTGCCACTTCCATCAGCTGTTGGATCCCTTCCTCAAGGGTTTTCCAGCACGTTCTGTGTTGGTGCTCCTTCATTCTCACCCTGTGGACAAACCTCTCTCTGACACTCATTAATAGCAGCTCTCAGAGGGAAAGGGACCCTGGCTCCCTTACAAAAATCTGATTCATACCTGAGTCCTGGGTCAAGGGTCCCAAATTCCTTGCCTCACCACCATCCAGCTGCACACCTGTACCCATGAGGTCTCAGACTTGAAGCAGTCAGGTTGTATAAGCCTCACGTCTCCGTCGTTCAATGTCCTTGTGCAGCTTACGGAGACTTTTGTATGTCAGGGACTCGGTGATGATCACAACCTCTGGCTCCCCTGTGAGTTGTGAGGGCCTTCCCTTATCTAGGTGCTCTGATTCCATCTCAGACCTCCAGCAGTGACTGCTGCTGGCTGTGGCTGCCTTTGTGGCTCAGCTGGAACCTGGACAGATGTAACATCTGTGGGTTCCACTGCTGCCCCATCAGACTCTCCTTTTTTGGGGCAGGGGGAGAGCTTCTGACCAACTGGGGAAATGCACTCCTTCAGCATCTCCTGCATCTCCCTCACCAGACCCCCACCCAGTCTGGGTGGTTCATATCTGGGCTGGCTGTGGGGCAGGGTCAGGCTCTGGGGCAGCAGCATCCCTGGTCTCTGGGGCTGTGTCAGGTTCTGGGCTGGGTGTCAGGGTGGTTATCCAGGTTAATCTTCCCTTGTCTCTCAGTGCCAAATAGAACAGGGCTAACAGCAACACAGCCCCTGTATGATATCATTGGTATTTGGAGTGGATCTGAGCCCTTCACAAACTGGTGGGGCAGACCCAAAGAGATGGTTAAAGGCTTGGGAGAAAATTTCCCCCGGTGTCATTTCCTCACAGTAGGTGCCATTATTAAAGTAACCCCAAAAGCACACAGTTAGTGTGTGATAGCTGTGAATTCATGTGCCTGCTTCCCAGAGGAAGTTAAAAATCCATGAATTCTTCCCCTTATTCACCCATAAAACAAACCGGAGAACAGCCACAGCAGCCTTGGCTGTAGGAGCCATGTTTAGATCAGGGCTTAAAAATGGAGAAATGCAGCCACGGTTCCGTGTCACCCAAACCAGGGCAGGCTGGAGCACAGGGTGCCCCTTAGCCAGGTTTCTGTAGCAGCACACAAAAATCAAAAATTGGATTACTCAAGAACTGTTATTCCCTTTTTTGGTTCTTTGCCTTCGAGCTGCACATTGGGTGCCAAAATCTGTCTTGGTTTGCAAAGACAGGAGTCTGCTAAGGAAGGCAGGAGCCTCCCCTGAAATGGGGAAAAAAATAAATGTAAACCCCCTCCCTGTAAACTGCTATAAAGTTAAGGGGGCTCTCAGGCAAAAATATGGGAGCAGGAATAACAGTTCTTTATTAGGGAAGAAAATTAAAAGATAAAATAAACAATGCAGTGAACCAACCTCTAACAGATGGCAATTGAATACATCTTGCCTTGCAATCTAGGACACAACTTATTCAGCATGAATCACATCCATTTAACACATGCTCCTTACCCACAGATATTGCCCACCTGAGACTGACATGCCAAAACATTTTTTAAAAATTATGCATTTTTCTTCATAATTAAAATTTAATTAAATTTTAATAAATGAATTCAATTAATTAATTTTAGCTTAATAACAATTAAAATATTATTTTGCTTATGCATAAAAATATTATTCGATATTTTATTATTTCATTTTAATGCTTGTATAAAAAAATCTCTATATGTGTTTTGTAACCAAAAAATTATTGGTCATTGGTTCTAAGTAACACAATTCCCTTCATTAATTCATTGACCACTATTGCTATTGATTGGGCACTCGGGGGGCTCGGGCGGGGCTCGCTGGGGCGCGGGGGCTGATGGGAGTTGTAGGCGCGGGTACAATGCAGTGTAACGGGGCCGCGGAGCATCACGGGAGTTCCAGGCACAGCGGCAGCGGCACTTGGTGGGGCGCGGGGCATGACGGGAGATGAAGTCACGGCTGGAACAGCGCTGCCCGTGCGCCGCGGAGCATGATGGGAGCTGTAGTCCCGGAAGTGGCTCGGACGCGTTTGGGGCCCGGGACGGCCTCGGGGGACACTTTTGCATCCGAGTTGCGACTTGAGCTCCTCGGGGGCTCTGGAGCACTCGTGGGGGGCTTAGGCAGATTTAACCGAGTTCCTTAGGGCGCAGGGCGCGACAGGAATTTTAGGCGCGGAACTGTGTTCTGAGGGGCTCTGGAGCCGTGGGGGATGAGAGGAGAGGAATTCCCAGAAGTGGCTGTTCCGGGGTTCTGTGGGGCTGGGAGCACTCAGGGGATCCGAGAACGCTTTTGGGGGGTCCCGACTGGGCGCTGAGGAGCACTTGGGGATCCCGGAGCGTCTGGGGGACTCTGATGGGACAGATGGGAGCGCATACTGGGGGAGGGGGGGGGGGGTGTCTGTGGAGCGCTGGGCATGACGGGCGTTGTAGTCCCGGCCCCAATGGGGCTCTATGGGGCTGCGGGTCATTATGGGAGTTGTAGGCAAAAAGAAAAGATGGCGCAGAATCCAGGCACTGCTCCCAAAGCCATAATCCCTGGCGCTGATTGGTTGGGAGCTGTGATGGGCGGGAGCCTCGGCCAATGGGAGGCGGCGGAGGCGGGAACAGCCATTCAACCCCTCCAGTCCCTCCCAGTACAGCCCAGTTCATCCCCAGTACAGCCCCTGTGCCCCTCCAGTCCCTCCCAGCATAGCCCATTCGTCTCCAGTACAGCCCCTGTGCCCCTCCAGTCCCTCCCAGCATAGCCCATTCGTCTCCAGTACAGCCCAGTACAGCCCCAGTGCCCCTCCAGTCCCTCCCAGCACAGCCCAGTTCATCCCCAGTACAGCCCAGTACAGCCCAGTTCATCCCCAGTACAGCCCCTGTACCCCTCCAGTCCCTCCCAGCATAGCCCAGTTCGTCTCCAGTACAGCCCAGTACAGCCCAGTTCATCCCCTGTACCGCCCGGTACAACCCCAGTTCCCCTCCAGTCCCTCCCAACCCAGCTCAGTTCATTCCCAGGCCCTCCCAGTTCCTCCCAATGTCATCCACAGTATGCCGCAGTATTGTCCAGTCTTCCCCACAATGTCCCTAGTTTGTTCCCGTATCCCCCAGTTTCACCCCCAGTTTCACTCCCAGTGTGTCCCAGTGTAACCCACAGCATTCCCAGTGTTCCCCAGTATGTCCCAGTCCTCCCCAGTGTTTCCAAGGACAGTTTAATTTCTCAGGGCTGCCGTGGCAGCCAAACCTAGCAGTGGGGTCAGTGCAGAGCCCATGGCCACAGCCCCTTGCAGTGCCCAGTGCAGCTGGGGCTGATGATCCACCCTCACAGCTGGCCCAGGGCCCGTCTGGAGTGGTTTTGGTGGCACCTTGGGCTGGCACACACCTGAGGAAGGTGTCTGTTTTCATGGGGAAACTCAGGAATTTTAGATAGCTCCAAACATAGAAAAAGGGAAAGCCTCTCTTAGGCTGGGTGCAGCCAGCTCTGCAGGCACAGCAGGTCCCAGGTGAGTGAGGACAGACAGGATGGGCTGGGGCAATGTGGAGCAAGGTTGTCCACGCTGGGCCAGAGCTCAGGGCACAGCTTCTCTGAGCGGGCCAGAGCTCCTGAGGGGAGACCCTGGCTCAATATCAATCACAGAATGCTGCAATCGCCTCTGATCTAAAGAGAAATGTAATAAAATACACCCTTTAAAATAGGAATGTGTATTTCTTACAAGCACTTTGAAATCTTTCTCCACAACTGGAATAAGAAAACTTTAATTACCCCCTCAGGGCTTTTGTGTTATTTACATCAGTCTCAGCCCCTGAGAGTCTTAAAAAAAACTTCTCAAAAACTCAAAGTTAAATTAAAACTCCAAAGTTTCTTGAAGTTTTAATGGGTCCCACTGAGGACACGACTCAGAAAGTGTACCAAGGTTCCAGTCAGAGCAGAACACTGGAGGCAGTGATGACAGCTGGGCACAAGCAAGGGAAAGGTGTCTCTGGTGCTGAGCAAACCTGGATGTGTTTCAGGAATGCAAAGGGCCCAGGCCTGAGCCCCAGCCCCTGGCAAGGCAGATCCTGTCCCTCCCTCATTGCTCAGGGCTCTTCCCGGGATGGGCACTGGCATGTGGGGATGTGCAGTGCCAAGGGCAGGACCATGGGGCGGCCCCTGCCAGGCTGCTGAGCAGGGACAAGGAGGCACTGAGGCCCCAGGGCTGCAAGGGTCACTTGTCCCCTCGTGGCCTCAGGCCCAGGGCCAGCAGCCATGGCCAAAGGGCTGCACAGGTTGGCTCTGTCAGGGCCTTGCAGCTGCTGCACATCCCTGAGCCCTCTGCAGCCCAGGCTGTCCCACGGTGTCCCTGCCCTGCGCCTCTGTCCCTGCAGGCTGTCGTCACCCCCGGCTGCCCCACCTCGCTGGCCCTTCCTTTGCTGGCAGCTCTGCCTCCTGCTGCCCCTGCCTGGCCACACAAAGCCTTGGGCTGCTCCAGGCTCCTGCTGGGGATGTGCTGCACCACAGCCCTGCTCTGGGAGGGAAATTCCTCTCCTCATGTGTCCAGTCTGGACTTCCCCAGCTGCATTTGGGGCATAATTTCTCTCCCTGCCTGATTCCCACTATGGAGCAAAGCTCCACCATTTCTAAATCCACCCTTCAAGCCCTTCCAGGCCACTCCTGATCTGTCCTCAGTCTCTTCACAGCTGAGCCCAGGCACATCAGCCTCCATGCATGGGTCATGTTCTTGAGGCCTGCAAAACCCAGCTCAGGAGATCTCTGGGCCCTGTCCAAGGTGTTTGCAAAGGAAAACATTCTGCTCATATCACCAGAGGCCAAGGCCAGGCAGAACTGTCTGTCCTGGCAGCTTTTGTCTGGGAGCAATCCTAGGATAGATGGAATTTTGGTGGCCACATTCCAGTTCCTGCCATGGCCCCTGGACAAGAGGGTCAGTTCTTTTCTGCAGGAGGGAAGGCACAGAGCCCCAGTGCTTCTGAGGCAACTGAGATGCCACCACCAGAGGCCAAGGCCAGCCAGAGCTGGCAGGTTTTTTTCTGGCAGATACCCTTGCATAAAGGAATTTTTTGAGGGGAAGTACCAGTCTGAAAAGAGGGACAGTTCTTTTCCATAAAAAGGAAAGCATGGAGCCCCAGTGGTTCATGGGCAAATGAGAAGCAGCCCTTGACATTCCAAGATCAGCCAGACCTGTCAGGTGGCCCCTGGGAGGCCAAGCCAGCCAGACCTGTTCCCTGTTCCCCTCATTCCATGGAGCCCCACAGTGTCCCAGTGGTCCCCTGCTTCCAGGAGGCCCTGAGGTGTCACAATCCCCCTTGGTGACACCAGGCCCTGAAGGGTCGGAATGGTCTCCACGGTTCCACAAGGCCCCACAGAGTCATGGTGGTCTCTGGGTTCCATGGAGCCCCGCGGTGTCACCATGGCCCCAAAGTGTCCCAATGGACTCCATGGTTCCACCAGGTCCTCACTGTGCCACCATGGTCTCCACAGGAAGGGAACAACCCAGCCCCAGCGTTCCAGGGTCAGATGAGCCACAGCCACCAGAGGCCAAGGGCAGCCAGATCAGATGGTGCTGGCAGATTTTGTCCTTGGATTTAGGGAATTTTAGAGGTGGAATCCCAGTTTCAGACCTGGCTGCCTGGAGGAGAAGGACGCTTCTTTTCCATAGGAAGACAAGCACAGAACACCGGTGTTTCAGGGGCAGATGAAAGGTGACCATCAGAGGCCAAGAGCAGCCAGACCTCTCTGTTCTGGTATTTTGTTGTCTGAAAGCAACCCTTGGATATAGGGAATTTGGGAGGTAGAACCCCAGTTTCAGCCATTTCTGCATTGTTAAGAAGGACGGTTCTTTTCCATAGGAAGGAAAGCCCAGAGCCCCCGTGTTGCAGGGCCAGAAGCAGAGAGAGAAGGCTCCTGGGAGGCCGAGCCAGCCAGCCCTGTTTGTCCTGGCAGCTTTTGTCACTGAGAAATCCTTGGACCTAGGGAATTCTGGAGGAGGATTCCAAACTTTGGCCATGGGCATCTGGTGGAGATGGATGGTTTTTCCCATAGGAAAGAGAAGCGTGGAGCCCAGGTGTTTTGGAAGGAGATGAGAGGTGGTCACCATAGGCCAAGAGAGCCAGACCTGTCTCTCCTGGCACCTTTCATCTGGGGGAAATCCTTGGATATTCAGAATTTTGAAGGTGGAATCTCAGGTTTGGCCATGGGCACCTGGGCAGGAAGAAGAGTTCTTTTCATCAGAAAGGAAAGCACAAAGCCCCAGTGTTTCAAAGGCAGATAAGGATCATCTCTTTGGAGACCAAGGCCAGCCAGACTTGTCTCTTCTGGAAGCTTTCACCTGGGAGAAATCCTTGGATATAGGGAATCCTGGAGGCAGATTCCCAACTTTGGCCATGGGTGCCTGGATGTGAAAGGTGTTTTTTTCCCATAAGAAAGAAAAGCACAGGGTCCCAGTGTTTCACAGGAAGATGAGAGGTGGCCCCTGGGTGGCCAAGCCAGCCAGACCTGTCTGTCCTGGCAGATTTCATCTGGGAACAATCTTTGCATAGAAGCAAACTAAGAAGAGGAATCCAAATGTTGGCCATGGGCACCTGGAGGAGAAGGACAGTTCTTTCCACAGGAAGGAGAGCACCGAGCCCCAGTGCTCCAGGGGCAGATGAGCAGCAGCCCTGGACATGCCAAGGTCAGCTGGACCTGTCAGGTGGCCCCCAGGTGGCCCAGCCAGCCAGGCCTTGATGCCTTGAGAGGCCACCTAGAGCAGAGGCTGGACAGTGTTACAGGAGTAAAGTGGGGATTTATTAAAAAGGCCTTCAAAGGATTCACCTGGGCAGTACAAGGGCCTGGCTGAGGGTACACCCAGGATGGACGCCAGGTCACGCATTTTCACACTTTTGTAAGATTTGGTTCATTTCCATATTGGGGTTAATTGTCCAATTACACCTTCAGGTTATGCAGCCCCACCCTCCCAGTCTGCTCTCCTCCATTCGCTGCTGTTTTCACTTTTTGGGCCTGAAGCTGCAGCGGTGTCCTTGGTTCTCAGGCTGGAAAAGGATTGTTTTGTCTGACTACACCATGAGGAGAACTTGCTGTCACTCTGCATGAAGTTCAGAGTTACAGATACAGGACAGAATTGGGAAAATATGGAAGCTAAAACTTAAGGCATCAGCCTGTCCCATGTTCCCTTGGTTCCATGGGGACCCACAGTGTCACAATGGCTCCTCCGGGACACTCTGGGCTGCACAGTGTCACCCTGGGCCCTTGGATCCATGGGAGCTTCCCAATGGTCCCCTCTGATTCCACGAGGTCCCCACAGTGTCACAACTGACCCATGGCTCCATGAGGTTCCCCAGTGTCACCAGGGTGTCCTTGGACCTGCCTTGTCACAACTGACCCATGGCTCCATGAGGCTCCATGAGGTTCCCCAGTGTCACCATGGTCGCTGTCAGAGGCTGGATGAGATCAATGTCCCCAGACACCTTGGGCTGAGCTGTCAATCAGTCACTCTGCTGGGACAGTGCTGACCCAGCTCTGAACACCTGAGATATCAGATGTCCCAGCTGGGGGGAGGCCCACGAAGGCCCAGGGGCTTAAAACCAAGGAGCACAAGGTCAGCCCCTGGTATGGACTCTGCCTTCTCCTGGGGTTTGTGTCTCACCCACACTGGAGCCCCGGGAGCTCGGAACCACATGTGTGTCTTTCTGTGGAGCTTCTGTCTTCCTGTCTCTCTCTCTCTTTCCTCTCCTTCTAACGCTCTTTATATGGAACAGTTTTGGGTACCTGATCAACTTCAGTGTTTAGGGCTTTCCAGGCTAAATGGGCTGAGGGAATGAAGTTACTGCTGTGACAAGTGATTTAAGTTGGATTGGATTTGTATTAAACACTTTTCCAAAGTTTCTTGTTCTTTTGTACTTTGCCAGTAAAATTTGGGGGTCCCGAATGGGCGCTGAGGGGCACTTGGGGGTCCCGGAAGGTCTGGGGGACACTGCTGGGACAGATGGGGGCGGTACCGGGGTTCTGTGGAGCGCGGGGCATGACGGGTGTTGTAGTCCCGGCTTTAATGGAGCTCTATGGGGCCGCAGAGCATGACGGGAGTTGTAGGCAAAAGAAAAGATGGCGCAGGCACCAGGCACCGCCCCCAAAGCTATGATCCCTGGCGCTGATTGGTTGGAATCGTGATAGGCGGGAGCATCGGCCAATGGGAGGCAGTGGGGGCGGGAACAGCGCATTCAACCCCTCCAGTCCCTCCCAGCATAGCCCAGTACATCACCAGTACAGCCCAGTAGAGCCCCAGTTCCCCTCCAGTCCCTCCCAGTGCAGCCCAGTTCATCCCCAGGACAGCCCAGTACATCAGCCATGCTCCTCCAGTCCCTCCCAGCCCAGCCCAGTTCATCCCCAGTAAAGCCCAGTACAGCCCCAGTGCCCCTCCAGTCCCTCCCAGCATAGCCCAGTTCATCCCCAGTACAGCCCCAGTGTCTCTCCAGTCCCTCCCAGCACAGCCCAGTCCCTCCCAATACACCTGAGTTCATTCCCAGGCCCTCCCAGTTCCCCCCAGTTCCATCCATATCCCGCTCCAGTGTCCCCCAGTCTTCCCCACAGCGTTCCTGCCCATTGCGGGGCAGCGGCGCAGACGGAATGTCCTGCGGCCCAAACCTCCTGCTCCTGCCATACAGCGCCAGCCTTCTCCCCTCCTCCTCCTCTCCCAGCACGGCACAAATTCCAGCTCGGAGGAGGCTTCCCCAGAGAGGGCTCCGGCTCCTGTCTCAGCCCGAGTGTCCCTGCAGAGGAACAGGGCATCTTTCAGGCACTTCCACAAGCTCAGGGTTCCCATTTCCTGGCGAATCTGGGATGCCGGGGGAGAACGCCGGGGCATGGCCGGCCCGGGGCGCTCGGGCGGCGCTCGGGGCCGCTCCTGGCCCGGGCCGAGCGCTGACAGCCGCGTCCCGCCCGCAGGGAAGGCGCAGGAGGCCCGGCAGGAGCGGCCCCGGCGGGGTTCGCTGCTGGGCAGCGGCGGCTGCGGCGGCGGCTGCGCGGCCACGCGGCTCTCGGACGGCGCCCGGGGAGCGGCGGGGCCGGCGGCGGGCGCGGAGGAGGGGAAGGAGGAGGAGGAGGAGGGAGAGAAGGAGAAGGAGGAGAAGGATGGGGCTGTGCGGGGCAGGCGGCGAGCTCAGCCCGCTGCTGCCCTCGGCTCGCAGGTGGCCATCAAAAGGGTGCCAGGGAACCGCGTCCGGCGCCGGGGCGAGCTGGTGATGAGCCGGGCCAGCGTCAGAAGCCGGGCCGTGCCGGGCGGGGATGAGCCGGGGCCCGGCAGGGTGGGAGCTGCCAGGACGCCTGGAGGGAGAGCGGGCGTGGGGCCAGCGCAGGGCGCAGAGCATCCCGGGCTGGCCGAGGGGTTCCCGACCCCCGGCACGGCATCAGCCCCACTGACGGCATCGTGCTCCTCCCGCAGCCCCACGGCACCAGTGCAGCCCTGGAGATCGTGCTGCTGGACAAGGTCTCCTCTGGCTGTGCTGGTGGCATTCAGCTCCTGCAGTGGCTTCAGCTCCCCGACAGCTTTGTGCTGGTGCTGGAGCATCCGGAGCGGTGCCAGGACCTGTCGGGTTCCCTGGCGGAGCGGGGGTTCCTGCCGGAGGAGGAGGCGCGGGGGCTGCTCCTCCAGGTGCTGGAGGCCGTGCGGCGCTGCCCCAGCTGCGGGGTCCTGCACAGGGACATCAAACCAGGGAACATCCTGCTCGACCTGGCCACCGGGCAGCTGACACTGATCGACTTTGGCTGTGGCACTTTCCTCCAAGACACAGCCTACACCCAGTTTGCAGGTGAGCCCTGCCAGGGGATGCTCCTGGGCATCTCATGGCCCAGCTGAGGCGCAGCACTGGGGCTTCCCCTATTGCAGCCGGGATGGGATTAATGATGGAGCCAGGCTGATTTGAGTGGGGTGTGAGGGGGCCAACTCCCATCCCTGCTGACAGCCTTCAGCACCCACTGTGCCTTGGGCTGGGGCTAGAGCTGGGGCAGCCAGCCCGACAAAAACCCCCATGGGGGTAGCAGAGAGGGGGGTCTGACCCCGTGCCCCAGACGGTTTGGTGTGCAGGTGAGGAAGGGCTTGGACTGCTGTGCTCCCCTTGTTTGCCTTGGCTTATTAACATTTTTGGGGCCATGCAAGCAGGAGGAGAGGGGATTTTCTCCACTACTGGGTGAGTTTTTCTTTTGTGTGTCATGGTTGTGTCTTCCCAGGGTTTCTGCTGCCACTTCCAGCACCAGTGGCTTCTTTTCCAGCCCTGAGTCTGTACACAAGTCCCAGGTGCTTGCGAGAGGGCAGCGGTCACACTGTGTGCCACTGGGGCAGCCCCTGCATGCCCAGGGGTGCTGGGGCCAGGCTCTGGGAGCAGCAGCATCCCCCTGATGAACTGTGTCTGTGTTCCACAGGAACCCTGTCCTACAGCCAACCAGAGGGGATCCACCACCAACACTACCACGGCGAGGCAGCGACGATCTGGTCCCTGGGCCTCCTGCTGCACCACCTGGTCATGGGGAAGCACCCTTTCAGGAGGGGCCAGGAGATATCTGGGGCAGATCTTGTTCCCAGGATGGCTCTCTCAAGGTGGAGTCTCATTGCTGGGCACAGGGGCAAAGCCAGGGCTGGGAGACAGCAGCAGCTCATGAACATCTCACTCTGGTAGCTGCTGAGGAGGTGACACATGTCCTGCTCTCCTGCTCTCCTCCAAAACATGGAATTGATGGGGAAGTTTAGGCCCAGCTCTGGGCACACCCAGCATGGCCTGGGAGCAGGGGGGCAACTTCTCCAGCTGACTGGTGATTGCTGGTTTCTCTCACCAGAGTGCCAGGATGTCATTAAGAGGGGTTTGTCCATGCAGTCCTTGAACAGGCCATCCTTAGAAGAGCTTTTCCATGATCCTTGGGTGCAGGGTGTTCCTCTGCCCTAGAAGATGGGAGAGATCCATGTGCACAGTTGGATCCAGGGGCCTGGCAGGTAACAGCTCCACACATCTCTTGGCACTCAGTGGCAAAGACAACCTGACAGGTTTTGTCCTGCCTGTAGCTCTGAGCAGGGGCACAGCAGAAGGGAAGACACAGCTCTTGGGCTGGAGCTGAGCTGGAGACCTGGTGTGGCAAGCACTGGGGGCCACCATCCCCCTGGTTTTGCTTGCCATGGTTCATGGATGGCTGGGGCCCTGGGCAGAGCCCTGACAGCCAGGTCTGGCCCAGGGAAGGAGAAGGAGCCCCTGGAGAAGCTGTCCCAGGTGGGGCTGCTGCTGCTGGGGACAGCGAGGACAACGCCAAGGATGACAACCTCTTGCTCCACCTGGTCTCTGGCATGCTGAAGATGGTGGACTTTGATTCTGACATCTCATTCAAAGCCAGGCTCCACAGGGAATATGCAGATGAGTCCACACACAGGGGGATGCTCCCAGATTTGGGCACTGCGCAGCCTGGCTGGGAACCAAAGGTTCTCCCTTTGCTGGGGCGGATGCAGCTGATCCTTCAGTCAGCTGCAGGCTGCTTTTGGCAGGGCTGGGGGCATGGGCTGGGGTGGGTACGAAATGGGAGTGGGCTCCTGGCCCTGCCAACAGCCCCCAGCACCCACCGTGCCCTGGGCTGGGGCTGGGCTGGGGCAGCCAGCCCGACACAAACAAACCCCCATGGTGGGAGCAGAGGTGGGACTCCAGACCCTGTGCAGGGGCTGCTTTGCTTTGCAGGCAAGGAAGGGCTTGGGCTGCTCCACTGCCCTTGTTTGCTTTGGGATCACCATGGGGGCAGTGCAGGGGAAGGGAGAAAGCCTGGGATTCCCCAACCATGGTGGGTTTTTCCTTGGCATGCAGGGTTTGGGCCTTCTTTAAGGCCCTGACAGAGATAAGATCTTTGACCTTTTTTCTTGTTCCCCTTTTTGACTGTAACCTATTTTCAATAATTTGACGTTTCTTTTTCTAGAGGAAGCATTCCAGATGGGGCCCAGTCTGGATCAGGACGTGCTTAGGAGCAGCTGCGGCGTGGATGGGCCATGCCCTTGGAGAAGGCTGAGGGCATCGTTTGGGAGCAGCTTTTCTTCCAGCGGGGGATGGCGTGAGGTGGGTCCTGTCTGCTGGGGATGGTGGGATCAGAGTTCTGAGGAGATGGCAGCAAGCACAGGAGCGTCCTGCTCTGGGCAGCTGCTGAGGGCTGGAGGTGCCGTGGCTGGCTGCAGGCTGGGCACATGTCCTGCCCTCCTGCTCTGCTCCCAAAGGCAGCAGTGATGGGCAGCTCTGGCCACAGCTCTGGCACGGCCAGCATGGCCTGGGCACCGCGGGTGGCTGGGACAAGGGGACAGGAGCCTTCAGCTGACAGGGCTTTCTGGTCTCTCTCCTTGCAGCCGGGCTCTGCGGGTGCTGAGGCTGCTCTGGGCTCTGCCAGGGCCCTGCTGGAGCTCAGCACCGGGCCGCAATCAGCCAAAGGAGAAATGGGGTGCCCTGAGCACAGACTGGCTTGAGCATTTCAGAAACACAGATCAAGTTTGCAGAGTGTACACCTCCAAGGGAAAACATGGCACCACCCAAAAAATAAACTTGTTCAATAACTTCTGAAATTAAATCAATCTAGGATGACCCCAAATGACATTTTGCAGCTTGCTCAAGCTGTACCTCAGCCCTTCTCTGACCAGTTCTCTCCCCCACCTGCCTTTTACTCCCCAGCTGCTCCCTATTTTCCCCCAGTGAGCTCCCAGCCCATTCCAGTCTCCATCACACTGTTGCCTTCCTTGGTGCCCCTTGCCATGAGGAAGGCCGAGCCCCAGGCTTAGGGACTCATCCTGTCACTGGCTGAGGAGCAGCAATGTCTCAGAGGTCTGGTGGGATTTTAGTGTCATTCAGAGCTGCTCTCCAGCCCCCAGCTCTCCTCACTGCTGAGTTCCCGCACCCTTTTCCTCATCCTTGCAGCAGGATGAGCTCTGTGAATCCCCTTGAGCCTCCCCAATCTTCCCAGCCCATGCACCAGTTTCAGATGAAGCTGCAGCTTCTCTGTCTCCTCTGGCACACCAGTGCAGTCCCCTGTGCGGGGAGCCCCAGCCCCAGAGCACAGCACTCAGCAGTGCAGTCCGGGCTGGAGCAGCTGCCCTGCAGCCCTGCCTTGGCTCTTTGTGGCAGGGAATGCTCCCTGTTTGCAGCTGTCCCTGCAGGATGGCCCCAGGGCAGAGCCCAGCCAGGCTCCCACAGCAGCCCCTGAAGCTTGGGGCAGACAGTGGTCCCAGAGCTGAGGTTCACGGGGAGCTCCGGAGCTGTGCCTCGCACTCTGTTGCCGTGTGTCACCGTGCAGGCTGGCTTGTACGGGGTGAATGTGCCAGCCCTGGTTTGACTGACAGGGGCCGGGCCCATCACATCTCTCCCAAGGCTGCAGGCATTGCCCAGGCCAGAATCTGAAGGGGCACAGAGATCAGAGCAGTGAAATCATCCAGACTGGGTTTTCAAAGGCCCTTTAGAAGGAAGGGCTTGAGAATAAACGTGCTCTTTTTGCCACATGAACATTGGGGTGAGTGGTCTCTTTGGCTCCAACCCACTTTCCTCCCCAAGCCAATGTTACCCACTCCCTCACACGTTCCCCCCGTGCCTTCCCATTGCCTCATCCTGTCAAGGCTTCCGCAGCCCCTCATCCCTTCGTGGTCCCGTCCCCTCAGGGTCTCCCCAGCCCGGCCAACCTGCCCGGCAGCAGCGCCGCAGCCCCACAGGAACTCCAGAGGAGCCCCACCAAGAGGCACCTGGGAGCCCTCAGCAATCCAGCCAGCAACACACGGGCAGGAGGACACGGATGGCGCTTCCTGCCTGGGACAGGGCTTGTGGCCATCTCCAGGCACCGCTCTCACAGAGATCCCCACAGCTCCTGCCCCTGCCCATCTGCTCTGTGGGCAGCACAAAGGCTTCAGCAGAGCCACCAAAGGCCAAGGGGCTTCTGGCCATTTTCCCTGCAACCCTGCATGCCTTGGCAGGTGCCTGAGCCCAGGAACCCTTTTCTCCCTCTTCCCCTCAGCCCTGCAGAGCCTGGGCAGCCAAAGAAAGATCCTGGGAGTCTGTCTATAGCAACACATCCTATATTTATACGCTAAAGACAAACAAAAAGAAAGAAAAGAACAATTTTAAAGAAACAAAACAGTCCTGCTGGCTCAGGTGGCCCCAGCAGGCAGAGCCTCAGGGATCAGCTCTGTGCAGAGCTGCAGCAGCGCAGCCAGCCGAGCCCACACAGACGAGGCCGTCTCCCCCATGCCCTGCAGAGCCGATCACGCAGGCTGTCAAAGTGGGAATATGGAGCGCTCTCTGCTTCCTGGAGGATGTACAATGCTTGACCTGCCAGGCTTGCGATGGCGACGCTGTTGTCATTTTCCATGCCTTCAAGGGCTGAAAGAGAGAGGAGCAGAGCCATGGTGAGTTCCCACATCTGAGGGGACCCGAGGGGACTCTGTGCCAGGGCCATCCCAGCCGGCTCTGGCCATGGCCAGCAGGGAGCAGGGACCAGCTGGATCAGCCTGAACCTGCTGGCCACGAATCCCCCAGGTGCCCTGAAAGCTCTGTGTGCTCTGCCCACGCCGGCCCTGGTCCGCACAGGGAGCAGAGCCCTCCGCAGCCGGGGCAGGGCTCGCAGCTCCCCCGGCAGCCCCCGCTGGCAGCCCGCTGCCCTCACTCACCCTCAGAGATGATCTGGAGCTCTTCCTTCCTCCCCCTCAGGTGCCGCCCGGCCGTCCCTGGGAACACAGAGCCTGTCAGCCCAGGGCACAGCTCCCTGCCAGTGGCGCCGCCAGCCCTGTGCCCACACGCCCTCCTGGCCCGGCTCGTGGCTCACCCATGAACCTGACGGCCGCCTCTCGCAGGGGCTCCTGTGGGCTCTGCAGGTAGGGCAGGGCCCGGCGCAGGTGCTCAGCCACGCTGTTGCTGTCCTCTGACAACTGGAGAGAGTGGCAGGAGGGAAGGGTTGGCCCCGCAGCCCCCCGGGCCGGGGCTCCATGGGCACCCGGCTGGGGCCGCAGGAGCCTGGAGCAGAGCCCGCGCGGCCTCGGGCTGCAGCAGCGGGCAGGGGCACAGCTGCCAGCCCGCACACCGAGCACCGCGCTCAGGGGCTGCTCCAGGCTGGGGCTGTGGCTTCCCGGCCCTCCTTACCAACCACTCGGTGAACTGCCACAGCTTCTGGTTCTTCACCAGCTGTCCAAGGTCCCTCCTCTTCAGGAACTCAGCCGCACTAAGGAGCGTTTCCTGAGAAGCCTGGAGAGCAGCAGAGATGCAGAGATGGCCCCACAGCCCAGGGCGCAGGACCCCGTCCCTGTGCCAAGGCCAGCAGGAGCTGCAGCCTGCGAGGCGCCAGGGCAGGGCCAGCCCAGCCCCTGCCAGGGGCCAGCGGCAGCTGCCGAGTCCTCACCTCTGCCACTCGCTGGTTCTCATCGTGGCAGTGCAAGGAGAGTGGCAGCAGGCTCTGGCGCACGTGTGCCTTCAGGACCTTTTTTTCTTCTTCTGGAAAAAAATCCAGCATCTCCCGGAAGATAAACATGCAGCACAACTGCACCTGGCTGTCCTCCTGTAGGAAAGGAAGGAAGAAAGACCTCAGCGTCAGCTGCTTCAGGCCCACCTGGGCACAGCCTGTGAGTGCACAGGGCACAAAGTGTGCGAGCAGGACCCGCTGGCCGTGGCTGGAGGCACAGAGCCTTACGTTGTCAAAGAGTGGCAGGAGCGCCTCAGCCAGCTGCAGGGCGAGGGTGCTGGTTATTGGGGCACCATTGCAGAGGAACAAAGCCCTGAGGAGAACCGTGGTCATCCTAAGCATGGTGCTGTCATCTTCCTGCAGGAGCTCCACGAGCCTTTCATGGAGGCTCCACATCCTTATGGCCATCTACTTGTGGAACACAAGTGTGTGAAACACCATCCTGCTGCCACAGGGCCCAGGGGCCAAAGGCCTGTGCCAAAGCCCTGGGGCAGCTGCAGCAGGAGGCAGGAGAGCTGGCAGCAGCTGCCCCAGTGCCCCAAGGCCAGCCGAGCCCCAGGGACTGCCTTCCCCAGCCCCACGCTGGCAGCACGGCTTCAGCCCCTGCGCTCTTCTCACCGAGACACTGGTGGTGCCGAGCGCCACGAGGCCTCGGAGTGCCAAGCGACGCCTCCCCCTGCACTCGCTCTGCAGGTGCTTTGACAAGAACTGGAGGATGCTGTCACGGCACTCGCTCACGTTCAGGTGCTCCAGGATCTGAAAGGCACAGGCCGGTGACGGGGGAGCGGCCGGCGGGAGCCCAGAACCGCCCAGGGCCGGGCCCAGGCAGCAGCACAGGGCGCGGGCTCCGTCCCAGGCACTGCGGCCAAGAGAGGGCAGAGAGCCGGGAGGCAGCTCAGCGAGGCAGCGCCGGCCTTCAGGCTCACCTCCACAAGGAACGCCAGGGCGGCCAAATCCCGGCACGGCGTGTCCTTGCTGAGCAGCCCGAGCAGGTGGAATGCAATCCTGGAACACGCGGCTTCGGATGCGCGGTGCATTTCTCTGACAGGAGGAAACAGGAGCCAAAGCCCTGAGCCAGTGGGGGCAAACCTCTCCCAGGACTGCCTCACAGAGGTCTGGCCTTTCTCCACCACCCTGCAAGGGGCAGCTGAGCCCTCTGGGAGGTTGCTGCTCTTGGGCACGCTCCTCTCCCAGCCTTTTGCAGCCTCCTTGGCCGTCCCTTGGTGACAAGGCCTTCTGGCCCATGGCCACGGGGACTGTGTGGGGCACCTCGGGCACAGGGCACACATGCCGGGGACAGCTGGGGAGCAGGGGGTCTCACCTGGCCAGCACGCCCACAGCACAGTGGTGGGTGTCAGCACAGAGCAGTGTGTCCCAGCCACGCTTGTCTTCCATGGCCACCACCACATCCTCATAGTGCAGTCGGCAGAGCAGGGCCTTCAGGGTCTGCTCTGCAAAGCTGTGCACAGAGCAAAGCCCAGGTCACGCTGGGAGCACTGGCCCTGCCCTGGGCACATGGTAGGGACAGGAGGACTGGCATGGAGCACCTGCTGGGGCTGGTGACAAGGCCATGTTGCTGCTGGCATCCCTTCCAGAAGGTATCGACCTCCTCTGGCACATCCAGAGTGCTGAAGAGCATTTGGAAGAGCAGATGCACAAAGAGGCCGGGGAAATTCACGGTCACTACATGTGGCACACAGGGCAGCTGGAGGATCTTCCACATCACCACGGTTGCCTGCAAAGGACAAAGCCCCCTGAGACAGGGCTCAGTGCTGAGGTGTTCATGTGGCAGAGCCCGAGCACAGGAGGGAGAGGCCCAGAGAGACGCAGGGAGAGCACCGGGCCTGGTGGCCCTGGAGCTGCCCCGAGGCCAGGTTTCAGCCCAGCGCCTGAGGCAGGGAAACGCCGTGGGGAAGGGAGGATGGAGAGCTGCTGGAGAGGTGGCCTTGGGGCCAGCAAAGGCAGAAACTCACAGCCAGGGCAAGGACAGCCGTGTGGTCCCCATCGGAGGTGGACGTGCTGTGCTCTGGCCAGCTCCCCAGCACATCCAGAAGCACGAGCATGGCCGGCTCTGCAGTCCTGGGCGAGCACATGATGCTCTTCCACATGGCCAGAGCAGCTCTGTGGGGTCAGAACTCTGTCTCAGGGGGGTCTGGGACACAGCAGCGTGGCCTGGGCGGCAGCGGGGAGCTGAGCTGCTCTGCCAGCCCTGCCTCTGCCCACTGCCCCTCACTGGCAGCACACAGGCAGCCCAGCCCTGTGGGGACTGGCCCCTGAGGGGCAGGGGGGAAGCCTGGCAGCACGCTGGGGGGCTGGCAGGGGCCAGGGCTGGCAAAGGGAGCAGCCAGAGGCCCCTGGAATTCTCTGTGTCAGACACCTGGCACAGGCTGCACAGGGGGAAGGGCTGCTGAGCCCTGAGCCCTCTGGGCAGGTGGGCCCCGTACCTGTCACACAATGGGGCCACACGCAGGAGAGCCATCACCACGTCAGAGGGCTGTGCCTCTGTCAGATCCAGAAGGGGCCTGTACAGATTGTACTCAGGAAACTCATTGGCCACAAGCCACTGGTGGATGTACCTCACCATGGCCGGCACCTGGAGAAGGCAGGGGAGACTTGGAAAGCTGCCAGAGGAAGGAATGTGCCCAGCTGCCCCAGAGAAGTGCTTCCCTTGCCACCACACTGCCATGGCCTCAAAGGCTCCCAGGGAGCAGCAGGTGTGGCTTGGGAGGCCAAGCAATTGCTGGGAGGAGAAAAGCCAGGCCACAGGCTGCTTACTTGCTTTGGGCTGGAAGGACCCTCCTCCACAAGGATATCCAGCAGGGCAGCGCTGGTCTTGGTTTTGAAGATGGGAGAGTAGACTCTGCGCACGGTGCCCATGGCGCTGCTCTCTTCCTCCCGAATCCTCTTCATGAATTTGCAAACCATCTGCAGCAGAAGGGCAAGAAGGCCGGGATGCTGCATGGAGTGCTCCGAGCACAGTGCTGGGCTGAGCAGTGCCAGCAGGCCCAGCCCAGGTGGGGATGGCTGCAGGTACCTGCGCTGTTCTGCGGAAGCGGCCACGGGTGCGTTTCTGCTCTCGTGTGCGCTGCACGGCTGCACCTGGCAAAGAGCGAGCGCAGCCCGAGCTGAGGGGCTGCGGGAGAGGCCGGAGAACACAGCCCAGCCCTGCGCTGCCCAGGCAGGGACAGCCCCGCGACGGCCCAGGGCACGGAGCATGGCTGTAGGGTGTCTGCCCGGCCCCTATTCCATCCTGTCCATGGGCATGGCCCCAGGGGATGGCATGGCATGGCATGGCATGGCATGGCATGCCATGCCATGCCATGCCATGCCATGCCATGCCATGCCATGCCATGCCATGCCATGGGGCCAAGCTAGCTGCAGGCACCAGCCCTGTGGCCCAGCTCTGCCACTCACCCTTCTGCCGTGGCTGGAACTGCTCCACCTCTTCAGGCTGCTGTGCTGGGGCAGCTCCAGGGCCTTCTTTCTCCTCCTTCCCCCAGGCCAGCTTGGACACGCTCGCAGGTCTGCACTCTACGTCACTGCCTGGATTCATGGCTGCTTGCAGAAGGTGAAAAGGAAAAGGTCCGAGTCAGCAAGTGCTGCAGTCATGCCTTGAGGGCACCTGCTAGAGTGAAGTCTTGGCAAGGCTACAGGACAGCAAGACCTGCACTCTGGTCCTGGGGCTCCAGCCACAAGGACAGGAGACTCCTGTCAAGGATGGTGCACAGCAAATGCCATGGTCTGCCCTCGAGGGCATCTGCAGAAGAGATGCCTCGGGAAGGCCAGGGGTCACCAAGTGCTCTGGTCTGGCCACAAGCTCACCTGCAGGAGTAATACCTCAGGAAAGCTCTGGGTCAGCCAGGAACGAGTGGCTGTGCGAGGGCTCCTCACAGCACCGCTCTCTCCCGTCCTGCCTCGTCGTGTGCACCGAGCACTGTGGAGTGTAACTGTAACTTGTAACTGCCAACACCTCTGCCAGAGCGTGTCACCAAGGGCCCTTGGAATCCCTGTCCCATTCCATTCCACGGTGACCATGCTGCACCGTGTCACCAAGGACCCTTGGAATCCCCGTCCCGTTCCATTCCACGGTGACCATGCTGCACCGTGTCACCAAGGGCTCTTGGAATCCCTGTCCCGTTCCATTCCACGGTGACCATGCTGCACCGTGTCACAAAGGGCCCTTGCACGCACTGCCACCAAGGGCCCTGGGGCCACCCCCAGCCCCCCAGAGTGGCCCAGGGTGGAAGGAATGCCTTGCCCCAGGTGTGTCAGACAGCCCAACAGGATCTTTAGGAAGGGCTCAGCCCATCAGCAAACGCTGCCCTGCTCTGCGGGCTCAGAGCAGCAGGAGCCCCCGCAGCTGCCGACGCAGCCGCGGTGGGAAGGGCACGGGGCCTCCACAGAAGCTGGCACGGCCTCCTCGGGACACGTCCCACACGGTGGCCATCCTGAGCACGGCCGTGGGACACAGACCGGGAACGTGTGGGCCAGGGCAGGAATGCTGCTCTGAGCCCTGGGGCCCGGGCAGCGCTGACAGCAGCAGGTGAGGCACAGTCCCCGCCCAAGCAGAGTTCCCCCAAGCCCTGGCAGCACCGGTGCCCGTCTCCTGCCCAGAAACCTGTGCCCCAAAAGGGCTTCTCTGCCAGAGGGCAGCCAAAGCTGGTGTGCACTGGGGGCTGTGCTCCGTCCTACATGGGCTGTTGGTAGCAGCACCTGGAGCAACTGGGGGCAACACTTGGTGCGTGTCAGATGTTGTTGCTCCTTCCCGGAATGATTTTTTCATGGAAGGGATTAGCAGCAGCACAGAAACACCAACAGCTACTGAACTTCACAGGACAAAGAGACTCCATCGAAACACTGCCATGTTTCCTTGTGCTTTTGCATCTTTCTTGCACTCTGAAAGAAAAAGAATTGGCCCAAGCCCTGCTGTTCAAATCTCCAGCTGCTGTGTGTCTTCCTGTGGCAGCTCACTGCAAACACAACTGGCTCTCTGCTCAGCTGGGCAATGGACGGCCACAAACAGGGAGGGCCCCGGTGAACATCTCTTTGGTCTCGTGGGGCAGCGAGGGCACAGGAGACAAAGACTGCTCCTCCTGAGTTCATGGGGCAACAGAGAGATTTTATTTCCCAAGCCCCCCCTTACACAGGGCATTTGAAAGACCAGGCCTGGAAGCTCTCATTGGTTTGAGCTCCACGCCCCTTCAGGTTCTGGCCCGTGAGGTGCCTTCAGTTTTGGGAGATATTTGATTGGTCAAGACCCCTGTCAATCATGGGAACACCTCACCCTTCTTTTCTGTATAAAATTCTGTGTATTGTTCTCTGTCACCCATCTGCAAGGGCCCTTTGCAAACATGGGGACAGAGGACAGCGTGCATCTAATTTACACTGGAGCTGCAGCATTCCCCTCCAGGAACTGTTAGGGGAGAACTCAGGCCACAGGCATAATTCTTCTTGGTTACAAATTGAACTTATCTCTAAAAGCAGAAAGCTATTTAACCCTGAGCCCATTTAACCCATAGAGAAAAACCCAATTTTAAAAAACAACCTTTCTGCACTTGATCCCTTGGAGAAAAACCAAACTCCCAGAAAAGCAATCTGTAAACAGAAAAACTGTTTGCAAACATGAGAAATAATTTGTAAACAAGTCAAGTCCTTCTATGAACTGTCCATGAGGCAGGTGATCATTTGTAATGCTGTCTGTGGTTTCCAGTGTCCATATTTTAGGCAGCTGCATTGTACTGTTGTAGGATTTATTGTAAAACATGAGAACAGACTCAGAGGGGAGGAGGGTGTACCCTCAATCCAACCCCTTTCCCCTTTTTTCTTTGTATAAGAAATAATAATAGGAACAGCACATGGATTTTGAATACTATTAACTTATGCAAAGTTTCATCTAGGTTTACTGATAATATTTTTCTTTACCAGCCAGGTTCACGGCAAAGTACTTGATTGGGAGATGTTTTGATAAGGGCAAGGAACTCGGTTGGGAGACATTTTCTGTATTTATATTTTATCTAGTGCAAACCATATACTTTCCCCCCTTTGTTAGAAATTAGAAATTTTTTATTGACTTTAATAAAAGCTGACTTTTCACTTTTAAAATGATGACAAGTGGCAGAATTTCAGTGAAAATCTTTGCAACTGCAATTTGCTTATGACAAATCAATGTTCTATGTGTACCCCCGTGGATCTTCTTTGAATCATACCAGTTTATCTTGAAGCAATGCAAGAATAATTACTCAAATATTAAGAAAAGACATGTTAATGCACATACTAGGACTTCTTTAAGACAATGATTTACTGAAATATGAATATCAATCTAATATCGATATCCAACTGAGATGGACAAAAACTCTCTAAGAGTTTAAAGTTAGAAAGTGTATGTTTATTGAGACAGACGGACAGTACGTGGGATAATTCCCTAATGCACACTGCAAAAATCACAGGTATTACAAAGCTTTTTTATTTGCTGAAGTCTTGAATACACAAAATATGAATGCATATTCATATCCCTGTCACTTCCTCTGCTCTGCTTCATATGCTAATTGGCAAAAAGGCAATTAAGCATGTGTGGTTCTGTTCCCTGAAATGAGTCAGGGGTCCATTTTGGGGAGGGGTCTCCAAAATGAAGAAGTAAAATAAGTCTTCCTCGTTCTGACCTTTCTGCCTTTCCCATGCATACGTGACAAATGAATCCTTGCCGTTTTCCCGTGCTTAATGGATCCCTAAAGTATGGGAAGTCTGCAACTGTTTTTGTGTCCCTGAAATCTGTTTATCACATTCTGTTTATCATGATAAGCACAGCTACCCAAGCATAAAGCTGGCAAGCAATGAGTTAATAGATCCTGGATATCTTAGCTAAGATCCAGCTACTGTTAACTATGAACAAAGCCGATTTATCTACTTCTGATAAGTCAGCAACATCCAATTTAACTATCATCTTAACTTTCCTAAAATTCTTAATTCTTCAAAATTAATGTCTCACCGGGAATGGGGACAGGGAATAGGAATGGGAATGGGGACAGGGAATGGGGAATGGGAATGGAGACAGGGACTGGGAGTGGTGACAGAGACAGGGAATGGGGACAGGGACCAGGAATGGGGACAGGGAATAGGACTGGGAATGGGGACAGGGACAGGGAATATTGTACAGGGATCAAGAATGGGGTGCAGATTGGGATGGGAGCAGGACGGGAACGGGACAGGGGGGCACGGGAACAGGCAGGGGCCAGGGGAGTATGGAAGGGGAGTAAGGAATGGGGCAGCCGCTGCAGGGGGACGAGGTGTTGGGATGGGGCACATGGGGACAGTTCCAGGGCAGGGGATCCTTGACCAGCTGCCCAGAACCTCCACCAGGGTCTCCCAGGGCAACTGGAGCCGCTCAGCCTGGGGTGCCCAAAGCCCTGAGAAACTCCCAGGTCCCTCCCAGGAACCCTCAAGTCCCTCAAACCCAGCATCCCCCACATCCCCTGCAAGACCCTCCCCATGTCCCCATCCTTGTCTTAGCTCAACATCTTTATTTTTACCTGCTTTTAAGAGTTTTGAAAGGGCAAAGAGAAATGAAAAGAAAATCCAGGCCATGGGGAGCCAGGAGGATGTTGAGCCCCCCAGCTGGGTGTCTTCCCAACATGGATCAGCAGCACCATGGGTCACCAGGGCTCTGCCCACTGGGGCTCACTGGGGATCATCCAGCACGGATCCTCCCGTGGGGGATGGAGCTGGAGAAGCGCACGGAGCTCCTCCCACACTGGGGCACTCGCAGGGCTGCCCTTTGTGGTGCCTCTGCTGGTTTTGGGTCAAAGCTGAGCTGTGTGATGAGCTCTTCCCACACCTGGGACACTCGTAGGGCCTGGGACATCACCAGGAGCGGGGCTGGGATGTGCCCTGGTGCCTGGGACATCACCAGGAGCGGGGCTGGGATGTGCCCTGGTACCTGGGACATCACCAGGAGCGGGGCTGGCTCTGATGCTCTTCGGTGCCTGGGACATGACAAGGGGCGGTGCTGGCTGGGGTTTGTTTGGTGCCTGTGCAATCCCAAGGGCAGTGTCACAGCGGGGCAGCTCTCAGAGTCCCCAGCAGGTCACAGTGTCCAGGGCAGCCCGTGCCAGCGGTCACTGCGCACGCGGGGCAGGCTGGGCTGGACAGGGGACGGGGCAGAAACACTGCCCCGGGACTGGGGTCTCCCCCTGCCTCTGGGGCCCAGCCCCTGCTGGGAGCGCCTTGGGCAGGGCACGGGGCTGCTGCTGGGCCAGGGGGACAGGCCGTGCCCCCTGTCCACTGCTGTTGGGCCAGGGGGACAGGCCGTGCCCCCTGTCCCCTGCTGCTGAGCCAGGGGACAGGCTGTGCCCCCTGCCAGCTGCCCAGGCCCCTCTGATGCCTGTCCCATGTCCCTGTGGCTCCTGTCTGCACCATTCCCCACCACCTTCACTCCCTCCATCAAAGCCCCACTCAACCCCTTCACAGTGACCTCTGGAAAGAAAGGGTACATTGCACATGACCAGTATCAGCTAAGGCTTCATATTTTTGTGACTCTGACATGCCAGGACATTGGACCCACACTGGCCAAAAGATCCAGTTTTCCAGTGTCTCTCCCTGGCTAGAGACAGGGCCCCTCTAAACCTGGTTATTATTTCTTTCCTAGGCATACATGGTAGAGGTATTTTAAAGGTGATCTGACAAATCATACCCGGGAGCTCGGTCATGGGAGGTTGAGGCTGCCTTCACTTTACTGGAATTCGCTTAGTCAGTGTTTCCCTCCTTGAGCTGACGCGCCCGCGGTGCCAGGACAGAAATGGGTTTCCCATCCCACCTTCCCATGTCTTCCCCATGGTCACGCAGAAAGAGCTTCAGGCCAGCCCGTGGGGCGTACCCTCTCTCTCTGGCTGGGGAACGTTGGGCTCTGACTTTGGGGCCTGTGACTCGCACTGGGGCAATGTGGGAACTGTTCCTCCTCACCTCCTCCCTCATCTCCCTCATCTCCTCTTTGAGTTCCTTGCCCACAGCAGAGCCATGAGCCTGCACTGGGCCATGGATCATACTCTCACAATTTCTCAGCTGTTGGCAGCAGAGCCCACTGTCTCTCGGCTGTTATCAGCATTAATTGTGGCAATGGAGGTGGTGTACTGAGATGGCCCCAGCCTTGCCAGACTCCACAGCATTTGCCCTGTGCACCTGACCTTGTCAGGGTCATTATCATGCTGTCCATCCCTCCCAAAGAGTACCTCCAATGCTGCCACTTCCATCAGCTGTTGGATCCCTTCCTTAAGGGTTTTCCAGCACGTTCTGTGTTGGTGCTCCTGCATTCTCACCCTGTGGACAAACCTCTCTCTGACACTCATTAATAGCAGCTCTCAGAGGGAAAGGGACCCTGGCTCCCTTACAAAAATCTGATTCATACCTGAGTCCTGGGTCAAGGGTCCCAAATTCCTTGCCTCACCACCATCCAGCTGCACACCTGTACCCATGAGGTCTCAGACTTGAAGCAGTCAGGTTGTATAAGCCTCACGTCTCCGTCGTTCAACGTCCTTGTGCAGCTTACGGAGACTTTTGTATGTCAGGGACTCGGTGATGATTGCAACCTCTGGCTCCCCTGTGAGTTGTGAGGGCCTTCCCTTATCTGGGTTCTCTGATTCCATCTCAGACCTCCAGCAGTGACTGCTGCTGGCTGTGGCTGCCTTTGTGGCTCAGCTGGAACCTGGACAGATGTAACATCTGTGGGTTCCACTGCTGCCCCATCAGACTCTCCTTTTTTGGGGCAGGGGGAGAGCTTCTGACCAACTGGGGAAATGCACTCCTTCAGCATCTCCTGCATCTCCCTCACCAGACCCCCACCCAGTCTGGGTGGTTCATATCTGGGCTGGCTGTGGGGCAGGGTCAGGCTCTGGGGCAGCAGCATCCCTGGTCTCTGGGGCTGTGTCAGGTTCTGGGGTGGGTGTCAGGGTGATTATCCAGGTTAATCTTCCCTTGTCTCTCAGTGCCAAATAGAACAGGGCTAACAGCAACACAGCCCCTGTATGATATCATTGGTATTTGGAGTGGATCTGAGCCCTTCACAAACTGGTGGGGCAGACCCAAAGAGATGGTTAAAGGGTTGGGAGAAAATTTCCCCCGGTGTCATTTCCTCACAGTAGGTGCCATTATTAAAGTAAACCCAAAAGCACACAGTCAGTGTGTGACAGCTGTGAATTCATGTGCCTGCTTCCCAGAGGAAGTTAAAAATCCATGAATTCTTCCCCTTATTCACCCATAAAATAAACCGGAGAACAGCCACAGCAGCCTTGGCTGTAGGAGCCATGTTTAGATCAGGGCCTGCAAATGGAGAAATGCAGCCACGGTTCCGTGCCACCCAAACCAGGGCAGGCTGGAGCACAGGGTGCCGCTGAACGAGGTTTCTGTAGCAGCACACAAAAATCAAAAATTGGATTACTCAAGAACTGTTATTCCCTTTTTTGTTTCTTGGCCTTCGAACTGCACGTTGGGTGTCAAAATCTGTCTTGGTTTGCAAAGACAGGAGTCTGCTAAGGAAGGCAGGAGCCTCCCCTTAAATGGGGAAAAAAATAAATGTACACCCCCTCCCTGTAAATTGCTATAAATTTGAAGTTAAGGGCGACTCTCAAGCAAAAATATGGGAGCAGGAAAAACAGTTCTTTATTAGGGAAGAAAATTAAAAGGTAAAATAAACAATGCAGTGAACCAACCTCTAACAGACAGCAATTGAATACATCTTGCCTTGCAATCTAGGACACAACTTATTCAGCATGAATCACATCCATTTAACACATGCTCCTTACCCACAGATATTGCCCACCTGAGACTGACATGCCAAAACATTTTTTAAAAATGATGCATTTTTCTTCATAATTAAAATTTAATTAAATTTTAATAAATGAATTCAATTAATTAATTTTAGCTTAATAACAATTAAAATATTATTTTGCTTATGCATAAAAATATTATTCGATATTTTATTATTTCATTTTCATGCTTGTATAAAAAAATCTCTATATGTGTTTTGTAACCAAAAAATTATTGGTCATTGGTTCTAAGTAACACAATTCCCTTCATTAATTCATTGACCACTATTGGCTATTGATTGGGCACTCGGGGGACTCGGGCGGGGCTCGCTGGGGCGCGGGGGCTGATGGGAGTTGTAGGCGCGGGTACAATGCGGTGTAACGGGGCTGCGGAGCATCACGGGAGTTCCAGGCACAGCGACAGCGGCACTCGGAGGGGCGCGGGGCATGACGGGAGATGAAGTCACGGCTGGAACAGCGCTGCCCGTGCGCCGCGGGGTATGATGGGAGCTGTAGTCCCGGAAGTGGCTCGGACGCGGCGTTTGGGGCCCGGGACGGCCTCGGGGGACACTTTGGCATCCGAGTTGCGACTTGAGCTCCTTGGGGGCTCTGGAGCACTCGTGGGGGGCTTAGGCAGATTTAACCGGGTTCCTTAGGGCGCAGGGCGCGGCAGGAATTTTAGGCGCGGAACTGTGTTCTGAGGGGCTCTGGGGCCGCGGGGGATGAGAGGAGAGGAATTCCCAGAAGTGGCTGTTCCGGGGTTCTGTGGGGCTGGGTGCACTCAGGGGATCCGAGAACGCTTTTGGGGGGTCCCGATTGGGCGCTGAGGAGCACTTGGGGATCCCGGAGGGTCTGGGGGACTCTGATGGGACAGATGGGAGCGCATACTGGGGGAGGGGGGGGGTGTGTGTCTGTGGAGCGCTGGGCATGACGGGCGTTGTAGTCCCGGCCCCAATGGGGCTCTATGGGGCTGCGGGGCATGATGGGAGTTGTAGGCAAAAAGAAAAGATGGCGCAGAATCCAGGCACCGCTCCCAAAGCCATAATCCCTGGCGCTGATTGGTTGGGAGCTGTGATGGGCGGGAGCCTCGGCCAATGGGAGGCGGCGGAGGCGGGAACAGCCATTCAACCCCTCCAGTCCCTCCCAGTACAGCCCAGTTCATCCCCAGTACAGCCCCTGTGCCCCTCCAGTCCCTCCCAGCATAGCCCATTCGTCTCCAGTACAGCCCCTGTGCCCCTCCAGTCCCTCCCAGCATAGCCCATTCGTCTCCAGTACAGCCCAGTCCAGCCCCAGTACAGCCCAGTACAGCCCAGTTCATCCCCATTACAGCCCCTGTGCCCCTCCAGTCCCTCCCAACCCAGCTCAGTTCATTCCCAGGCCCTCCCAGTTCCTCCCAATGTCATCCACAGTATGCCGCAGTATTGTCCAGTCTTCCCCACAATGTCCCTAGTTTGTTCCCGTATCCCCCAGTTTCACCCCCAGTTTCACTCCCAGTGTGTCCCAGTGTAACCCACAGCATTCCCAGTGTTCCCCAGTATGTCCCAGTCCTCCCCAGTGTTTCCAAGGACAGTTTAATTTCTCAGGGCTGCCGTGGCAGCCAAACCCAGCAGTGGGGTCAGTGCAGTGCCCATGGCCACAGCCCCTTGCAGTGCCCAGTGCAGCTGGGGCTGATGATCCACCCTCACAGCTGGCCCAGGGCCCGTCTGGAGTGGTTTTGGTGGCACCTTGGGCTGGCACACACCTGAGGAAGGTGTCTGTTTTCATGGGGAAACTCAGGAATTTTAGATAGCTCCAAACATAGAAAAAGGGAAAGCCCCTCTTAGGCTGGGTGCAGCCAGCTCTGCGAGCACAGCAGGGCCCAGGTGAGTGAGGACAGACAGGATGGGCTGGGGCAATGTGGAGCAAGGTTGTCCACGCTGGGCCAGAGCTCAGGGCACAGCTTCTCTGAGCGGGCCAGAGCTCCTGAGGGGAGACCCTGGCTCACTATCAATCACAGAATGCTGCAATCGCCTCTGATCTAAAGAGAAATGTAATAAAATACACCCTTTAAAATAGGAATGTGTATTTCTTACAAGCACTTTGAAATCTTTCTCCACAACTGGAATAAGAAAACTTTAATTACCCCCTCAGGGCTTTTGTGTTATTTACATCAGTCTCAGCCCTTGAGAGTCTTAAAAAAAACTTCTCAAAAACTCAAAGTTAAATTAAAACTCCAAAGTTTCTTGAAGTTTTAATGGGTCCCACTGAGGACACGACTCAGAAAGTGTACCAAGGTTCCAGTCAGAGCAGAACACTGGAGGCAGTGATGACAGCTGGGCACAAGCAAGGGAAAGGTGTCTCTGGTGCTGAGCAAACCTGGATGTGTTTCAGGAGTGCAAAGGGCCCAGGCCTGAGCCCCAGCCCCTGGCAAGGCAGATCCTGTCCCTCCCTCATTGCTCAGGGCTCTTCCCGGGATGGGCACTGGCATGTGGGGATGTGCCATGCCAAGGGCAGGACCATGGGGCGGCCCCTGCCAGGCTGCTGAGCAGGGACAAGGAGGCACTGAGGCCCCAGGGCTGCAAGGGTCACTTGTCCCCTCGTGGCTCAGGCCCAGGGCCAGCAGCCATGGCCAAAGGGCTGCACAGGTTGGCTCTGTCAGGGCCTTGCAGCTGCTGCACATCCCTGAGCCCTCTGCAGCCCAGGCTGTCCCACGGTGTCCCTGCCCTGCGCCTCTGTCCCTGCAGGCTGTCGTCAGCCCCGGCTGCCCCACCTCGCTGGCCCTTCCTTTGCTGGCAGCTCTGCCTCCTGCTGCCCCTGCCTGGCCACACAAAGCCTTGGGCTGCTCCAGGCTCCTGCTGGGGATGTGCTGCACCACAGCCCTGCCCTGGGAGGGAAATTCCTCTCCTCATGTGTCCAGTCTGAACTTCCCCAGCTGCATTTGGGGCATAATTTCTCTCCCTGCCTGATTCCCACTATGGAGCAAAGCTCCACCATTTCTAAATCCACCCTTCAAGCCCTTCCAGGCCACTCCTGATCTGTCCTCAGTCTCTTCACAGCTGAGCCCAGGCACATCAGCCTCCATGCATGGGTCATGTTCTTGAGGCCTGCAAAACCCAGCTCGGGAGATCTCTGGGCCCTGTCCAAGGTGTTTGCAAAGGAAAACATTCTGCTCATATCACCAGAGGCCAAGGCCAGGCAGAACTGTCTGTCCTGGCAGCTTTTGTCTGGGAGTAATCCTAGGATAGATGGAATTTTGGTGGCCACATTCCAGTTCCTGCCATGGCCCCTGGACAAGAGGGTCAGTTCTTTTCTGCAGGAAGGAAGGCACAGAGCCCCAGTGCTTCTGAGGCAACTGAGATGCCACCACCAGAGGCCAAGGCCAGCCAGAGCTGGCAGTTTTTTTTCTGGCAGATACCCTTGCATACAGGAAATTTTTGAGGGGAAGTACCAATTTTGTCCATGGATGTCTGAAAAGAGGGACAGTTCTTTTCCATAAAAAGGAAAGCATGGAGCCCCAGTGGTTCATGGGCAAATGAGAAGCAGCCCTTGACATTCCAAGATCAGCCAGACCTGTCAGGTGGCCCCTGGCAGGCCAAGCCAGCCAGACCTGTTCCCTGTTCCCCTCATTCCATGGAGCCCCACAGTGTCCCAGTGGTCCCCTGCTTCCAGGAGGCCCTGAGGTGTCACAATCCCCCTTGGTGACACCAGGCCCTGAAGGGTCGGAATGGTCTCCACGGTTCCACAAGGCCCCACAGAGTCATGGTGGTCTCTGGGTTCCATGGAGCTCCGCGGTGTCACCATGGCCCCAGAGTGTCACAATGGACTCCATGGTTCCACCAGGTCCTCACTGTGCCACCATGGTCTCCACAGGAAGGGAACAACCCAGCCCCAGCGTTCCAGGGGCAGATGAGCCACAGCCACCAGAGGCCAAGGGCAGCCAGATCAGATGGTGCTGGCAGATTTTGTCCTTGGATATAGGGAATTTTAGAGGTGGAATCCCAGTTTCAGACCTGGCTGCCTGGAGGAGAAGGACGCTTCTTTTCCATAGGAAGACAAGCACAGAACACCGGTGTTTCAGGGGCAGATGAAAGGTGACCATCAGAGGCCAAGAGCAGCCAGACCTCTCTGTTCTGGTATTTTGTTGTCTGAAAGCAACCCTTGGATATAGGGAATTTGGGAGGTAGAACCCCAGTTTCAGCCATTTCTGCATTGTTAAGAAGGACGGTTCTTTTCCATAGGAAGGAAAGCCCAGAGCCCCCGTGTTGCAGGGCCAGAAGCAGAGAGAGAAGGCTCCTGGGAGGCCGAGCCAGCCAGCCCTGTTTGTCCTGGCAGCTTTTGTCACTGAGAAATCCTTGGACCTAGGGAATTCTGGAGGAGGATTCCAAACTTTGGCCATGGGCATCTGGTGGAGATGGATGGTTTTTCCCATAGGAAAGAGAAGCGTGGAGCCCAGGTGTTTTGGAAGGAGATGAGAGGTGGTCACCATAGGCCAAGAGAGCCAGACCTGTCTCTCCTGGCACCTTTCATCTGGGGGAAATCCTTGGATATTCAGAATTTTGAAGGTGGAATCTCAGGTTTGGCCATGGGCACCTGGGCAGGAAGAAGAGTTCTTTTCATCAGAAAGGAAAGCACAAAGCCCCAGTGTTTCAAAGGCAGATAAGGATCATCTCTTTGGAGACCAAGGCCAGCCAGACTTGTCTCTTCTGGAAGCTTTCACCTGGGAGAAATCCTTGGATATAGGGAATCCTGGAGGCAGATTCCCAACTTTGGCCATGGGTGCCTGGATGTGAAAGGTGTTTTTTTCCCATAAGAAAGAAAAGCACAGGGTCCCAGTGTTTCACAGGAAGATGAGAGGTGGCCCCTGGGTGGCCAAGCCAGCCAGGTCTGTCTGTCCTGGCAGATTTCATCTGGGAACAATCTTTGCATAGAAGCAAACTAAGAAGAGGAATCCAAATGTTGGCCATGGGCACCTGGAGGAGAAGGACAGTTCTTTCCACAGGAAGGAGAGCACCGAGCCCCAGTGCTCCAGGGGCAGATGAGCAGCAGCCCTGGACATGCCAAGGTCAGCTGGACCTGTCAGGTGGCCCCCAGGTGGCCCAGCCAGCCAGGCCTTGATGCCTTGAGAGGCCACCTAGAGCAGAGGCTGGACAGTGTTACAGGAGTAAAGTGGGGATTTATTAAAAAGGCCTTCAAAGGATTCACTTGGGCAGTACAAGGGCCTGGCTGAGGGTACACCCAGGATGGACGCCAGGTCACGCATTTTCACACTTTTGTAAGATTTGGTTCATTTCCATATTGGGGTTAATTGTCCAATTACACCTTCAGGTTATGCAGCCCCACCCTCGCAGTCTGATCTCCTCAATTCGCTGCTGTTTTCACTTTTTGGGCCTGAAGCTGCAGCGGTGTCCTTGGTTCTCAGGCTGGAAAAGGATTGTTTTGTCTGACTACACCATGAGGAGAACTTGCTGTCACTCTGCATGAAGTTCAGAGTTACAGATACAGGACAGAATTGGGAAAATATGGAAGCTAAAACTTAAGGCATCAGCCTGTCCCATGTTCCCTTGGTTCCATGGGGACCCACAGTGTCACAATGGCTCCTCCGGGACACTCTGGGCTGCACAGTGTCACCCTGGGCCCTTGGATCCATGGGAGTTTCACAATGGTCTCCTCTGATTCCACGAGGTCCCCACAGTGTCACAACTGATCCATGGCTCCATGAGGCTCCCCGGTGTCACCAGGGTGTCCTTGGACCTGCCTTGTCACAACTGATCCATGGCTCCATGAGGTTCCCCAGTGTCACCAGGGTGTCCTTGGACCTGCCTTGTCACAACTGACCCATGGCTCCATGAGGCTCCATGAGGTTCCCCAGTGTCACCATGGTCGCTGTCAGAGGCTGGATGAGATCAATGTCCCCAGACACCTTGGGCTGAGCTGTCAATCAGTCACTCTGCTGGGACAGTGCTGACACAGCTCTGAACACCTGAGATATCAGATTTCCCAGCTGGGGGGAGGCCCACGAAGGCCCAGGGGCTTAAAACCAAGGAGCACAAGGTCAGCCCCTGGTATGGACTCTGCCTTCTCCTGGGGTTTGTGTCTCACCCACACTGGAGCCCCGGGAGCTCGGAACCACATGTGTGTCTTTCTGTGGAGCTTCTGTCTTCCTGTCTCTCTCTCTCTTTCCTCTCCTTCTAATGCTCTTTATATGGAACAGTTTTGGGTACCTGATCAACTTCAGTGTTTAGGGCTTTCCAGGCTAAATGGGCTGAGGGAATGAAGTTACTGCTGTGACAAGTGATTTAAGTTGGATTGGATTTGTATTAAACACTTTTCCAAAGTTTCTTGTTCTTTTGTACTTTGCCAGTAAAATTTGGGGGTCCCGAATGGGCGCTGAGGGGCACTTGGGGGTCCCGGAAGGTCTGGGGGACACTGCTGGGACAGATGGGGGCGGTACCGGGGTTCTGTGGAGCGCGGGGCATGACGGGTGTTGTAGTCCCGGCTTTAATGGGGCTCTATGGGGCCGCAGAGCATGACGGGAGTTGTAGGCAAAAGAAAAGATGGCGCAGGCACCAGGCACCGCCCCCAAAGCTATGATCCCTGGCGCTGATTGGTTGGAATCGTGATAGGCGGGAGCATCGGCCAATGGGAGGCAGTGGGGGCGGGAACAGCGCATTCAACCCCTCCAGTCCCTCCCAGCACAGCTCAGTTCATCCCCAGTACAGCCCAGTACAGCCCCAGTGCCCCTCCAGTCCCTCCCAGTGCAGCCCAGTTCATCCCCAGAACAGCCCAGTACATCAGCCATGCCCCTCCAGTCCTTCCCAGCCCAGCCCAGTTCATCCCCAGTACAGCCCAGTACAGCCCCAGTGCCCCTCCAGTCCCTCCCAGCATAGCCCAGTTCATCCCCAGTACAGCAAAGTACAGCCCCAGTGTCCCTCCAGTGCCTCCCAGCACAGCCCAGTCCCTCCCAATACACCTGAGTTCATTCCCAGGCCCTCCCAGTTCCCCCCAGTTCCATCCATATCCCGCTCCAGTGTCCCCCAGTCTTCCCCACAGCGTTCCTGCCCATTGCGGGGCAGCGGCGCAGACGGAATGTCCTGCGGCCCAAACCTCCTGCTCCTGCCACACAGCGCCAGCCTTCTCCCCTCCTCCTCCTCTCCCAGCAAGGCACAAATTCCAGCTCGGAGGAGGCTTCCCCAGAGAGGGCTCCGGCTCCTGTCTCAGCCCGAGTGTCCCTGCAGAGATACAGGGCATCCTTCAGGCACTTCCACAAGCTCAGGGTTCCCATTTCATGGGGAATCTGGGATGCCGGGAGCGAACGCCGGGGCATGGCCGGCCCGGGGCGCTCGGGCGGCGCTCGGGGCCGCTCCTGGCCCGGGCCGAGCGCTGACAGCCGCGTCCCGCCCGCAGGGAAGGCGCAGGAGGCCCGGCAGGAGCGGCCCCGGCGGGGTTCGCTGCTGGGCAGCGGCGGCTGCGGCGGCGGCTGCGCGGCCACGCGGCTCTCGGACGGCGCCCGGGGAGCGGCGGGGCCGGCGGCGGGCGCGGAGGAGGGGAAGGAGGAGGAGGAGGGAGAGAAGGAGAAGGAGGAGAAGGATGGGGCTGTGCGGGGCAGGCGGCGAGCTCAGCCCGCTGCTGCCCTCGGCTCGCAGGTGGCCATCAAAAGGGTGCCAGGGAACCGCGTCCGGCGCCGGGGCGAGCTGGTGATGAGCCGGGCCAGCGGCAGAAGCCGGGCCGTGCCGGGCGGGGCTGAGCCGGGGCCCGGCAGGGTGGGAGCTGCCAGGACGCCTGGAGGGAGAGCGGGCGTGGGGCCAGCGCAGGGCGCAGAGCATCCCGGGCTGGCCGAGGGGTTCCCGACCCCCGGCACGGCATCAGCCCCACTGACGGCATCGTGCTCCTCCCGCAGCCCCACGGCACCAGCGCAGCCCTGGAGATCGTGCTGCTGGACAAGGTCTCCTCTGGCTGTGCTGGTGGCATTCAGCTCCTGCAGTGGCTTCAGCTCCCCGACAGCTTTGTGCTGGTGCTGGAGCATCCAGAGCGGTGCCAGGACCTGTCGGGTTCCCTGGCGGAGCGGGGGTTCCTGCCGGAGGAGGAGGCGCGGGGGCTGCTCCTCCAGGTGCTGGAGGCCGTGCGGCGCTGCCCCAGCTGCGGGGTCCTGCACAGGGATATCAAACCAGGGAACATCCTGCTCGACCTGGCCACCGGGCAGCTGACACTGATCGACTTTGGCTGTGGCACTTTCCTCCAAGACACAGCCTACACCCAGTTTGCAGGTGAGCCCTGCCAGGGAATGCTCCTGGGCATCTCATGGCCCAGCTGAGGTGCAGCACTGGGGCTTCCCCTATTGCAGCCAGGATGGGATTAATGATGGAGCCAGGTTGATTTGGGTGGGGTGTGAGGGGGCCAACTTCCATCCCTGCCGACAGCCTTCAGCACCCACTGTGCCTTGGGCTGGGGCTGGAGCTGGGGCAGCCAGCCCGACAAAAACCCCCATGGGGGTAGCAGAGAGGGGGGTCTGACCCCGTGCCCCAGACGGTTTGGTGTGCAAGCGAGGAAGGGCTTGGACTGCTGTGCTCCCCTTGTTTGCCTTGGCTTATTAACATTTTGTGGGGCCATGCAAGCAGGAGGAGAGGGGGTTTTCTCCACTACTGGGTGAGTTTTTCTTTTGTGTGTCATGGTTGTGTCTTCCCAGGGTTTCTGCTGCCTCTTCCAGCACCAGTGGCTTCTTTTCCAACCCTGAGTCTGTACACAAGTCCCAGGTGCTTGCGAGAGGGCAGCGGTCACACTGTGTGCCACTGGGGCAGCCCCTGCATGCCCAGGGGTGCTGGGGCCAGGCTCTGGGAGCAGCAGCATCCCCCTGATGAACTGTCTGTGTTCCACAGGAACCCTGTCCTACAGCCCACCAGAGGGGATCCACCACCAACACTACCATGGCGAGGCAGCGATGATCTGGTCCCTGGGCCTCCTGCTGCACCACCTGGTCATGGGGAAGCTCCCATTCAGGAGGGGCCAGGAGATATCTGGGGCAGATCTTGTTCGCAGGACGGCTCTCTCAAGGTGGAGTCTCATTGCTGGGCACAGGGGCAAAGCCAGGGCTGGGAGACAGCAGCACCTCGTGAACATCTCACTCTGGCAGCTGCTGAGGAGGTGACACATGTCCTGCTCTCCTGCTCTCCTCCAAAACATGGAATTGATGGGGAAGTTTAGGCCCAGCTCTGGGCACACCCAGCATGGCCTGGACACAGGAACAGGGGGCAACTTCTCCAACTGACTGGTGATTGCTGGTTTCTCTCGCCAGAGTGCCAGGATGTCATTAAGAGGGGTTTGTCCATGCAGTCCTTGAACAGGCCATCCTTAGAAGAGCTTTTCCATGATCCTTGGGTGCAGGGTGTTCCTCTGCCCTAGAAGATGGGAGAGATCCATGTGCACAGTTGGATCCAGGGGCCTGGCAGGTAACAGCTCCACACATCTCTTGGCACTCAGTGGCAAAGCCAACCAGACAGGTTTTGTCCTGCCTGTAGCTCTGAGCAGGGGCACAGCAGAAGGGAAGACACAGCTCTTGGCTTGGAGCTGAGCTGGAGACATGGTGTGGCAAGCACTGGGGGCCACCATCCCCCTGGTTTTGCTTGCCATGGTTCATGGATGGCTGGGGCCCTGGGCAGAGCCCTGACAGCCTGGTCTGGCCTCAGGGAAGGAGAAGGAGCCCCTGGAGAAGCTGTCCCAGGTGGGGCTGCTGCTGCTGGGGACAGCGAGGACAACGCCAAGGATGACAACCTCTTGCTTCACCTGGTCTCCGGCAGGCTGAAGATGGTGGACTTTGATTCTGACATCTCATTCAAAGCCAGGTTCCACAGGGAATTTGCAGATCAGTCCACACACAGGGGGATGCTCCCAGATTTGGGCACTGCGCAGCCTGGCTGGGAACCAAAGGTTCTCCCTTTGCTGGGGCGGATGCAGCTGATCCTTCAGTCAGCTGCAGGCTGCTTTTGGCAGGGCTGGGGGCATGGGCTGGGGTGGGTACGAAATGGGAGTGGGCTCCTGGCCCTGCCAACAGCCCCCAGCACCCACCGTGCCCCGGGCTGGGGCTGGGCTGGGGCAGCCAGCCCGACACAAACAAACCCCCATGGTGGGAGCAGAGGTGGGACTCCAGACCCTGTGCAGGGGCTGCTTTGCTTTGCAGGCAAGGAAGGGCTTGGGCTGCTCCACTGCCCTTGTTTGCTTTGGGATCACCATGGGGGCAGTGCAGGGGAAGGGAGAAAGCCTGGGATTCCCCAACCATGGTGGGTTTTTCCCTGGCATGCAGGGTTTGGGCCTTCTTTAAGGCCCTGACAGAGATAAGATCTTTGACCTTTTTTCTTGTTCCCCTTTTTGACTGTAACCTATTTTCAATAATTTGACGTTTCTTTTTCTAGAGGAAGCATTCCAGATGGGGCCCAGTCTGGATCAGGACGTGCTTAGGAGCAGCTGCGGCGTGGATGGGCCATGCCCTTGGAGAAGGCTGAGGGCATCGTTTGGGAGCAGCTTTTCTTCCAGCGGGGGATGGCGTGAGGTGGGTCCTGTCTGCTGGGGATGGTGGGATCGGAGTTCTGAGGAGATGGCAGCGAGCACAGGAGCGTCCTGCTCTGGGCAGCTGCTGAGGGCTGGAGGTGCCGTGGCTGGCTGCAGGCTGGGCACATGTCCTGCCCTCCTGCTCTGCTCCCAAAGGCAGCAGTGATGGGCAGCTCTGGGCACAGCTCTGGCACGGCCAGCATGGCCTGGGCACCGCGGGCGGCTGGGACAAGGGGACAGGAGCCTTCAGCTGACAGGGCTTTCTGGTTTCTCTCCTTGCAGCCGGGCTCTGCAGGTGCTGAGGCTGCTCTGGGCTCTGCCAGGGCCCTGCTGGAGCTCAGCACCGGGCCGCAATCAGCCAAAGGAGAAATGGGGTGCCCTGCAGCACAGACTGGCTTGAGCATTTCAGCAACACAGCTCAAGTTTGCAGAGTGTACACCTCCAAGGGAAAACATGGCACCACCCAAAAAATAAACTTGTTCAATAACTTCTGAAATTAAATCAATCTAGGATGACCCCAAATGACATTTTGCAGCTTGCTCAAGCTGTACCTCAGCCCTTCTCTGACCAGTTCTCTCCCCCACCTGCCTTTTACTCCCCAGCTGCTCCCTATTTTCCCCCAGTGAGCTCCCAGCCCATTCCAGTCTCCATCACACTGTTGCCTTCCTTGGTGCCCCTCGCCATGAGGAAGGCCGAGCCCCAGGCTTAGGGACTCATCCTGTCACTGGCTGAGGAGCAGCAATGTCTCAGAGGTCTGGTGGGATTTTAGTGTCATTCAGAGCTGCTCTCCAGCCCCCAGCTCTCCTCACTGCTGAGTTCCCGCTCCCTTTTCCTCATCCTTGCAGCAGGATGAGCTCTGTGAATCCCCTTGAGCCTCCCCAATCTTCCCAGCCCACGCACCAGTTTCAGATGAAGCTGCAGCTTCTCTGTCTCCTCCGGCACACCAGTGCAGTCCCCTGTGTGGGGAGCCCCAGCCCCAGAGCACAGCACTCAGCAGTGCAGTCGGGGCTGGACCAGCTGCCCTGCAGACCTGCCTTGGCTCTTTGTGGCAGGGAATGCTCCCTGTTTGCAGCCGTCCCTGCAGGATGGCCCCAGGGCAGAGCCCAGCCGGACTCCCACTGCAGCCCCTGAAGCTTGGGGCAGACAGTGGTCCCAGAGCTGAGGTTCACGGGGAGCTCCCGGAGCTGTGCCTCGCACTCTGTTGCCGTGTGTCACTGTGCAGGCTGGCTTGTACGGGGTGAATGTACCAGCCCTGGTTTGACTGACAGGGGCCGGGCCCATCACATCTCTCCCAAGGCTGCAGGCATTGCCCAGGCCAGAATCTGAAGGGGCACAGAGATCAGAGCAGTGAAATCATCCAGACTGGGTTTTCAAAGGCCCTTTAGAAGGAAGGGCTTGAGAATAAACGTGCTCTTTTTGCCACATGAACATTGGGGTGAGTGGTCTCTTTGGCTCCAACCCACTTTCCTCCCCAAGCCAATGTTACCCACTCCCTCACACGTTCCCCCCGTGCCTTCCCACTGCCTTGTCCTGTCAGGGCTTCCGCAGCCCCTCATCCCTTCGTGGTCCCGTCCCCTCAGGGTCTCCCCAGCCCGGCCAACCTGCCCGGCAGCAGCGCCGCAGCCCCACAGGAGCTCCAGAGGAGCCCCACCAAGAGGCACCTGGGAGCCCTCAGCAATCCAGCCAGCAACACACGGGCAGGAGGACACGGATGGCGCTTCCTGCCTGGGACAGGGCTTGTGGCCATCTCCAGGCACCGCTCTCACAGAGATCCCCACAGCTCCAGCCCCTGCCCATCTGCTCTGTGGGCAGCACAAAGGCTTCAGCAGAACCACCAAAGGCCAAGGGGCTTCTGGCCATTTTCCCTGCAACCCTGCATGCCTTGGCAGGTGCCTGAGCCCAGGAACCCTTTTCTCCCTCTTCCCCTCGGCCCTGCAGAGCCTGGGCAGCCAAAGAAAGATCCTGGAAGTCTGTCTATAGCAACACATCCTATATTTATACGCTAAAGACAAACAAAAAGAAAGAAAAGAGCAATTTTAAAGAAACAAAACAGTCCTGCTGGCTCGGGTGGCCCCAGCAGACAGAGCCTCAGGGATCAGCTCTCTGCAGAGCTGCAGCAGCGCAGCCAGCTGAGCCCACACAGACGAGGCCGTTTCCCCCATGCCCTGCAGAGCCGATCACGCAGGCTGTCAAAGTGGGAATATGGAGCGCTCTCTGCTTCCTGGAGGATGTACAATGCTTGACCTGCCAGGCTTGCGATGGCGACGCTGTTGTCATTTTCCATGCCTTCAAGGGCTGAAAGAGAGAGGAACAGAGCCATGGTCAGTTCCCACATCTGAGGGGACCTGAGGGGACTCTGTGCCAGGGCCATCCCAGCCGGCTCTGGCCATGGCCAGCAGGGAGCAGGGACCAGCCGGATCAGCCCGAAGCTGCTGGCCACGAATCCCCCAGGTGCCCTGAAAGCTCTGTGTGCTCTGCCCACGCTGGCCCTGGTCCGCACAGGGAGCAGAGCCCTCCGCAGCCGGGGCAGGGCTCGCAGCTCCCCCGGCAGCCCCCGCTGGCAGCCCGCTGCCCTCACTCACCCTCACAGATGCGCTGGAGCTCTTCCTTCCTCCCCCTCAGGTGCCGCCCGGCCGTCCCTGGGAACACAGAGCCTGTCAGCCCAGGGCACAGCTCCCTGCCAGCGGCGCCGCCAGCCCTGTGCCCACACACCCTCCTGGCCCGGCTCGTGGCTCACCCATGAACCTGACGGCCACCTCTCGCAGGGGCTCCTGTGGGCTCTGCAGGTAGGGCAGGGCCCGGCGCAGGTGCTCAGCCACGCTGCTGCTGTCCTCTGCCAGCTGGAGAGAGCGGCAGGAGGGAAGGGTTGGCCCCGCAGCCCCCCGGGCCGGGGCTCCATGGGCACCCGGCTGGGGCCGCAGGAGCCTGGAGCAGAGCCCGCGCGGCCTCGGGCTGCAGCAGCGGGCAGGGGCACAGCTGCCAGCCCGCACACCTAGCACCGCGCTCAGGGGCTGCTCCAGGCTGGGGCTGTGGCTTCCCGGCCCTCCTTACCAGCCACTCGGTGAAATTCCCCAGCTTCTGGTTCTTCACCAGCTGTCCAAGGTCCCTCCTCTTCAGGAACTCAGCCGCAAAAAGGAGTGTTTCCTGAGAAGCCTGGAGAGCAGCAGAGACGCGGAGATGGCCCCACAGCCCAGGGCGCAGGACCCCGTCCCTGTGCCAAGGCCAGCAGGAGCTGCAGCCTGCGAGGCGCCAGGGCAGGGCCAGCCCAGCCCCTGCCAGGGGCCAGCGGCAGCTGCCGAGTCCTCACCTCTGCCACTCGCTGTTTCTCATCGTGGCAGTGCATGGAGAGTGGCAGCAGGCTCTGGCGCACGTGTGCCTTCAGGACCATTTTTTCTTCTTCTGGAAAAAAATCCAGCATCTCCCGGAAGATAAACATGCAGCACAACTGCACCTGGCTGTCCTCCTGTAGGAAAGGAAGGAAGAAAGACCTCAACGTCAGCTGCTTCAGGCCCACCTGGGTACAGCCTGTGAGTGCACAGGGCACAAAGTGTGCGGGCAGCACCCGCTGGCCGTGGCTGGAGGCACAGAGCCTTACGTTGTCAAAGAGTGGCAGGAGCGCCTTAGCCAGCTGCAGGGCGAGGGTGCTGGTTATTGGGGCACCATTGCAGAGGAACAAAGCCCTGAGGAGAACCGTGGTCATCCTGAGCATGGTGCTGTCATCTTCCTGCAGGAGCTCCACGAGCCTTTCATGCAGGCTCCACATCCTTATGGCCATCTACTTGTGGAACACAAGTGTGTGAAACACCATCCTGCTGCCACAGGGCCCAGGGGCCAAAGGCCTGTGCCAAAGCCCTGGGGCAGCTGCAGCAGGAGGCAGGAGAGCTGGCAGCAGCTGCCCCAGTGCCCCAAGGCCAGCCAAGCCCCAGGGACTGCCTTCCCCAGCCCCACGCTGGCAGCACGGCTTCAGCCCCTGCGCTCTTCTCACCGAGACACTGGTGGTGCCGAGCGCCACGAGGCCTCTGAGTGCCAAGCGACGCCTCCCCCTGCACTCGCTCTGCAGGTGCTTTGACAAGAACTGGAGGATGCTGTCACGGCACTCACTCACGTTCAGGTGCTCCAGGATCTGAAAGGCACAGGCCGGTGACGGGGGAGCGGCCGGCGGGAGCCCAGAACCGCCCAGGGCCGGGCCCAGGCAGCAGCACAGGGCGCGGGCTCCGTCCCAGGCACTGCGGCCAAGAGAGGGCAGAGAGCCGGGAGGCAGCTCAGCGAGGCAGCGCTGGCCTTCAGGCTCACCTCCACAAGGAACGCCAGGGCGGCCAAATCCCGGCACGGCGTGTCCTTGCTGAGCAGCCCGAGCAGGTGGAATGCAATGGCGGAACACGCAGCTTCGGATGCACGGTGCATTTCTCTGACAGGAGGAAACAGGAGCCAAAGCCCTGAGCCAGTGGGGGCAAACCTCTCCCAGGACTGCCTCACAGAGGTCTGGCCTTTCTCCACCACCCTGCAAGGGGCAGCTGAGCCCTCTGGGAGGTTGCTGCTCTTGGGCACGCTCCTCTCCCAGCCTTTTGCAGACTCCTTGGCCGTCCCTTGGTGACAAGGCCTTCTGGCCCACGGCCATGGGGACTGTGTGGGGCACCTTGGGCACAGGGCACACATGCCGGGGACAGCTGGGGAGCAGGGGGTCTCACCTGGCCAGCACGCCCACAGCACAGTGGTGGGTGTCAGCACACAGCAATGTGTCCCAGCCACGCTTGTCTTCCACGGCCACCACCACATCCTCATAGTGCAGTCGGCAGAGCAGGGCCTTCAGGGTCTGCTCTGCAAAGCTGTGCACAGAGCAAAGCCCAGGTCATGCTGGGAGCACTGGCCCCTGCCCTGGGCACATGGCAGGGACAGAAGGAGAGGAATGGAGCACCTGCTGGGGCTGGTGGCAAGGCCATGTTGCTGCTGGCATCCCTTCCAAAAGGTATCGACCTCCTCTGGCACATCCAGAGTGCTGAAGAGCACTTGGAAGAGCAGATGCACAAAGAGGCCGGGGAAATTCACGGTCACTACATGTGGCACACAGGGCAGCTGGAGGATCTTCCACATCACCACGGTTGCCTGCAAAGGACAAAGCCCCCTGAGACAGGGCTCAGTGCTGAGGTGTTCATGTGGCAGAGCCCGAGCACAGGAGGGAGAGGCCCGGAGAGACGTAGGGGGATCACCGGGCCTGGTGGCCCTGGAGCTGCCCCGAGGCCAGGTTTCAGCCCAGCGCCTGAGGCAGGGAAACGCCGTGGGGAAGGGAGGATGGAGAGCTGCTGGAGAGGTGGCCTTGGGGCCAGCAAAGGCAGAAACTCACAGCCAGGGCAAGGACAGCCGTGTGGTCCCCATCGGAGGTGGACGTGCTGTGCTCTGGCCAGCTCCCCAGCACATCCAGAAGCACGAGCATGGCCGGCTCTGCAGTCCTGGGCGAGCACATGATGCTCTTCCACATGGCCAGAGCAGCTCTGTGGGGTCAGAACTCTGTCTCAGGGGGGTCTGGGACACAGCAGCGTGGCCTGGGCGGCAGCGGGGAGCTGAGCTGCTCTGCCAGCCCTGCCTCTGCCCACTGCCCCTCACTGGCAGCACACAGGCAGCCCAGCCCTGTGGGGACTGGCCCCTGAGGGGCAGGGGGGAAGCATGGCAGCACGCTGGGGGCTGGCAGGGGCCAGGGCTGGCAAAGGGAGCAGCCAGAGGGCCCTGGAATTCTCTGTGTCAGACACCTGGCACAGGCTGCACAGGGGGAAGGGCTGCTGAGCCCTGAGCCCTCTGGGCAGGTGGGCCCCGTACCTGTCACACAATGGGGCCACACGCAGGAGAGCCATCACCACGTCAGAGGGCTGTGCCTCTGTCAGATCCAGAAGGGGCCTGTACAGATTGTACTCAGGAAACTCATTGGCCACAAGCCACTGGTGGATGAACCTCACCATGGCCGGCACCTGGAGAAGGCAGGGGAGACTTGGAAAGCTGCCAGAGGAAGGAATGTGCCCAGCTGCCCCAGAGAAGTGCTTCCCTTGCCACCACACTGCCATGGCCTCAAAGGCTCCCAGGGAGCAGCAGGTGTGGCTTGGGAGGCCAAGCAATTGCTGGGAGGAGAAAAGCCAGGCCACAGGCTGCTTACTTGCTTTGGGCTGGAAGGACCCTCCTCCACAAGGATATCCAGCAGGGCAGCGCTGGTCTTGGTTTTGAAGATGGGAGAGTAGACTCTGCGCACGGTGCCCATGGCGCTGCTCTCTTCCTCCCGAATCCTCTTCATGAATTTGCAAACCATCTGCAGCAGAAGGGCAAGAAGGCCGGGATGCTGCATGGAGTGCTCCGAGCACAGTGCTGGGCTGAGCAGTGCCAGCAGGCCCAGCCCAGGTGGGGATGGCTGCAGGTACCTGCGCTGTTCTGCGGAAGCGGCCACGGGTGCGTTTCTGCTCTCGTATGCACTGCACGGCTGCACCTGGCAAAGAGCGAGCGCAGCCCGAGCTGAGGGGCTGCGGGAGAGGCCGGAGAACACAGCCCAGCCCTGCGCTGCCCAGGCAGGGACAGCCCCGCGACGGCCCAGGGCACGGAGCACGGCTGTGGGGTGTCTGCCCGGCCCCTATTCCATCCTGACCATGGGCATGGCCCCAGGGGATGGCATGGCATGGCATGGCATGGCATGGCATGGCATGGCATGGCATGGCATGGCATGGCATGGCATGGGGCCAAGCTAGCTGCAGGCACCAGCCCTGTGGCCCAGCTCTGCCACTCACCCTTCTGCCGTGGCTGGAACTGCTCCACCTCTTCAGGCTGCTGTGCTGGGGCAGCTCCAGGGCCTTCTTTCTCCTCCTTCCCCCAGGCCAGCTTGGGCACGCTCGCAGGTCTGTGCTCTACGTCACTGCCTGGATTCATGGCTGCTTGCAGAAGGTGAAAAGGAAAAGGTCCGAGTCAGCAAGTGCTGCAGTCATGCCTTGAGGGCACCTGCTAGAGTGAAGTCTTGGCAAGGCTACAGGACAGCAAGACCTGCACTCTGGTCCTGGGGCTCCAGCCACAAGGACAGGAGACTCCTGTCAAGGATGGTGCACAGCAAATGCCATGGTCTGCCCTCGAGGGCATCTGCAGAAGAGATGCCTCGGGAAGGCCAGGGGTCACCAAGTGCTCTTGTCTGGCCACGAGCTCACCTGCAGGAGTAATACCTGGGGAAAGCTCTGGGTCAGCCAGGAACGAGTGGCTGTGCGAGGGCTCCTCACAGCACCGCTCTCTCCCGTCCTGCCTCGTCGTGTGCACCGAGCACTGTGGAGTATAACTGTAACTTGTAACTGCCAACACCTCTGCCAGAGCGTGTCACCAAGGGCCCTTGGAATCCCTGTCCCGTTCCATTCCACGGTGACCATGCTGCACCGTGTCACCAAGGGCCCTTGGAATCCCTGTCCCGTTCCATTCCACGGTGACCATGCTGCACCGTGTCACAAAGGGCCCTTGCATGCACTGCCACCAAGGGCCCTGGGGCCACCCCCAGCCCCCCAGAGTGGCCCAGGGTGGAAGGAATGCCTTGCCCCAGGTGTGTCAGACAGCCCAACAGGATCTTTGGGAAGGGCTCAGCCCATCAGCAAATGCTGCCCTGCTCTGCGGGCTCAGAGCAGCAGGAGCCCCCGCAGCTGCCGACGCAGCCGCGGTGGGAAGGGCACGGGGCCTCCACAGAAGCTGGCACGGCCTCCTCGGGACACGTCCCACATGGTGGCCATTCTAAGCACGGCCAGGGACACAGACCAGGAACGTGTGGACCAGGGCAGGAATGCTGCTCTGAGCCCTGGGGCCTGGGCAGCGCTGACAGCAGCAGGTGAGGCACAGTCCCCGCCCAAGCAGAGTTCCCCCAAGCCCTGGCAGCACCGGTGCCCGTCTCCTGCCCCAGAAACCTGTGCCCCAAAAGGGCTTCTCTACCAGAGGGTAGCCAAAGCTGGCGTGCACTGGGGGCTGTGCTCCGTCCTACATGGGCTGTTGGTAGCAGCACCTGGAGCAACTGGGGGCAACACTTGGTGCGTGTCAGATGTTGTTGCTCCTTCCCGGAATGATTTTTTCATGGAAGGGATTAGCAGCAGCACAGAAACACCAACAGCTACTGAACTTCACAGGACAAAGAGACTCCATCGAAACACTGCCATGTTTCCTTGTGCTTTTGCATCTTTCTTGCACTCTGAAAGAAAAAGAATTGACCCAAGCCCTGCTGTTCAAATCTCCAGCTGCTGCGTGTCTTCCTGTGGCAGCTCACTGCAAACACAACTGGCTCTCTGCTCAGCTGGGCAATGGACGGCCACAAACAGGGAGGGCCCCGGTGAACATCTCTTTGGTCTCGTGGGGCAGCGAGGGCACAGGAGACAAAGACTGCTCCTCCTGAGTTCATGGGGCAACAGAGAGATTTTATTTCCCAAGCCCCCCCTTACACAGGGCATTTGAAAGACCAGGCCTGGAAGCTCTCATTGGTTTGAGCTCCACGCCCCTTCAGGTTCTGGCCCGTGAGGTGCCTTCAGTTTTGGGAGATATTTGATTGGTCAAGACCCCTGTCAATCATGGGAACACCTCACCCTTCTTTTCTGTATAAAATTCTGTGTATTGTTCTCTGTCACCCATCTGCAAGGGCCCTTTGCAAACATGGGGACAGAGGACAGCGTGCATCTAATTTACACTGGAGCTGCAGCATTCCCCTCCAGGAACTGTTAGGGGAGAACTCAGGCCACAGGCATAATTCTTCTTGGTTACAAATTGAACTTATCTCTAAAAGCAGAAAGCTATTTAACCCTGAGCCCATTTAACCCATAGAGAAAAACCCAGTTTTAAAAAACAACCTTTCAGCACTTGATCCCTTGGAGAAAAACCAAACTCCCAGAAAAGCAATCTGTAAACAGAATAACTGTTTGCAAACATGAGAAATAATTTGTAAACAAGTCAAGTCCTTCTATGAACTGTCCATGAGGCAGGTGATCATTTGTAATGCTGTCTGTGGTTTCCAGTGTCCATATTTTAGGCAGCTGCATTGTACTGTTGTAGGATTTATTGTAAAACATGAGAACAGACTCAGAGGGGAGGAGGGTGTACCCTCAATCCAACCCCTTTCCCCTTTTTTCTTTGTATAAGAAATAATAATAGGAACAGCACATGGATTTTGAATACTATTAACTTATGCAAAGTTTCATCTAGGTTTACTGATAATATTTTTCTTTACCAGCCAGGTTCACGGCAAAGTACTTGATTGGGAGATGTTTTGATAAGGGCAAGGAACTCGGTTGGGAGACATTTTCTGTATTTATATTTTATCTAGTGCAAACCATATACTTTCCCCCCTTTGTTAGAAATTAGAAATTTTTTATTGACTTTAATAAAAGCTGACTTTTCACTTTTAAAATGATGACAAGTGGCAGAATTTCAGTGAAAATCTTTGCAACTGCAATTTGCTTATGACAAATCAATGTTCTATGTGTACCCCCGTGGATCTTCTTTGAATCATACCAGTTTATCTTGAAGCAATGCAAGAATAATTACTCAAATATTAAGAAAAGACATGTTAATACACATACTAGGACTTCTTTAAGGCAATGATTTACTAAAATATGAATATCAATCTAATATCGATATCCAAATGAGACGGACAAAAACTCTCTAAGAGTTTAAAGTTAGAAAGTGTATGTTTATTGAGACAGCTGGGCAGTAAGTGGGATAATTCCCTAATGCACACTGCAAAAATCACAGGTATTACAAAGCTTTTTTATTTGCTGAAGTCTTGAATACACAAAATATGAATGCATATTCATATCCCTGTCACTTCCTCTGCTCTGCTTCATATGCTAATTGGCAAAAAGGCAATTAAGCATGTGTGGTTCTGTTCCCTGAAATGAGTCAGGGGTCCATTTTGGGGAGGGGTCTCCAAAATGAAGAAGTAAAATAAGTCTTCCTCGTTCTGACCTTTCTGCCTTTCCCATGCATACGTGACAAATGAATCCTTGCCGTTTTCCCGTGCTTAATGGATCCCTAAAGTATGGGAAGTCTGCAACTGTTTTTGTGTCCCTGAAATCTGTTTATCACCAGGAGCGGGGCTGGGATGTGCCCTGGTACCTGGGACATCACCAGGAGCGGGGCTGGGATGTGCCCTGGTACCTGGGACATCACCAGGAGCGGGGCTGGCTCTGATGCTCTTCGGTGCCTGGTACATGACAAGGGGCGCTGCTGGCTGGGGTTTGTTTGGTGCCTGTGCAATCCCAAGGGCAGTGTCACAGCGGGGCAGCTCTCAGTGTCCCCAGCAGGTCACAGTGTCCAGGGCAGCCCGTGCCAGCGGTCACTGCGCACACGGGGCAGGCTGGGCTGGACAGGGGATGGGGCAGAAACGCTGCCCCGGGACTGGGGTCTCCCCCTGCCTCTGGGGCCCAGCCCCTGCTGGGAGCGCCTTGGGCAGGGCACGGGGCTGCTGCTGGGCCAGGGGGACAGGCCGTGCCCCCTGTCCCCTGCTGCTGGGCCAGGGGGACAGGCCGTTCCCCCTGTCCCCTGCTGCTGGGCCAGGGGGACAGGCTGTGCCCCCTGCCAGCTGCTCAGGCCCCTCTGATGCCTGTCCCATGTCCCTGTAGCTCCTGTCCCCACCACTCCCCACCACCTTCACTCCCTGCTTCAAAGCCCCACTCAACCCCTTCACAGTGACCTTTGGAAAGAAAGAATGAATGAAGGAAAGGAAGTGTTGGCTGTTCACCCTGGCTGGATGTCAGGCACCCACCAAAGCTGCTCTCTCACTCCCCTTCAGAGATGGACAGGAGGGAGAAAACAGAATGAAGGCTTCATGGGTTGAGCTAAGGACTGGGACAGATCACTCAGCAAATGCCATCATGGGCAAACCATTTTCAAAATTGGAGATAATAATGGAATTTATTGCTATCTGGATCAGGGCAGGATAGTGAGAAGTAAAACCAAGCTTTAAAAACACCTTCTGCCCTTCCCTTTCCTTCCCAGCTCTACCTCCTCCCACAGTGGGTGCAGGGAGACAGGGAATGGGGGCTCTGGTCAGTTCATCCCCTGTTGTTTCTCCTGCTGCTTGGGGGGAGGAGTCATTCCCCTGCTGTGCCAGGGGTCCCTCCTGGAGACACTTCTCCATGAACTTCTCCACGGTGAGTTCATCCCACGGACAGCAGTTCTCCACAAGCTGCTGCAGCGTGGCTCGCTCCTCCATGGGCTCACAAGTCCTGGCAGGGCCCTGCTCCAGCGTGGGCTCCTCTCCAGGGGTTTGCAGGTCTCTGCCAGGTCCCTGCTCCAGCACAGGTTTCTCATGGGGTCGCAGCCTCTGCTCAGGCATCCCCCTGCTCTAGCACGGGCTCCTCCAGGCGCTGCAGGTGCATCTCTGCCCTCCGTGCCCTCCATGGGCTGCAGGGCCCAGCTGCCTCCCCAGGGACTGACCAGGGAATCTCAGGGCAATCAGCTCCAGCAGCTGGAGCAGCTCCTGCCCCTCCTGCCCTGCCCTGCCCTGGGGGTGTGCAGAGCTGCTCCCATCACACATCCTTACCCTGCTCCTCCCTGCTCACAGTCACAACTCCAGCATCACCCATTTTCTTTTTCTTAAATCTCTTATCCCAAAGGCGTTACCACCATTTCTAACAGGGCCAGCCTTGGCCAGCAGCCAGTCTGTCCTGGAGCCAGCTGGAATTGACTCTGTGGGACATGGAGGAGCAGCTGCTCTCACAGAAGCTGCTCCTAGAGCTCCTCCCTTACCAAAACCTGGCCATGCAATCCTGGTATAAGTATGGTAGAGTTTTTATTACCACTATTAATTCTTATTATTTCTATTACCTCTATTTTTGCTATTAATGGTACAGTTATTATTATTACTAGTATTTTTAGTCTTTTGGACTCTATATTAATAGTGGCTAGATTAGAACGGGAAACAAAGGTACTTCATTGCAAGTAGCAGTTAGAGCTTTGTCGGCCTCTTGCCCTGCCCTGTTCTGTGTCATTGCTGTGTCTGTGTGTGAAGCTGCTGCTGCCAGGCCTCCCTATTTCTCTGGTTTGGGAAATTCCATGGCATTGCTCACATGACAGAAAGAGAAGGCTCATTCCATTCAAACACATGCTCTTAGCTCTTCGAGTCCCATTGTTGGAAGCTTGTTTTCTAACATTGTTGACTTTCTCAGCTTCTGTTAATATTTGTGATTTTATAACAAAATGTTCTTGGATGTGATTGTGCAAGATTCTCTAATCAGCTTTCAGTTTGCTCTTGGGTTTCTTACCGGTGTGTCCGAGCTGAAGGCAGCATTTTGGGTGGAAGGCTTCAGTGGGAGCTGGGATTGCCTGAGCAGCAGCTGGTTTTGCAATGTGAGCAGCGCTGACAGAGATTCCGTGCGCTGAATATTCCGGCTCGTTGGAGCCGCAGTGCCCGGCTGGAGGGAGCCGCGCCGGGCGCTGCGGGTTGTGCCGGGCCGGGCAGCGGCCGCAGCCCCGGCAGGGCCCGGCCGTGGACACGGAGCCTTTGCTGGGCAGGGCTCGGCCCTGCGGCGCCGGGCGGGCGGTGCCGCTCCCGCCGGGAGCCTGCGGGAGCCGGGACAGCGAGAGAGCCCGGGCCGAGCATCAGCCCCGGGGCACGGCCCGGGAGGGGGCACAGCCCGGGGGTCCCGCAGAGCCTCCCCGCTCCAGAGCCGCGCCTGCCGCAGCGGGGCAGCTGCGGCACCTGCGGGGCACGGAGGAGCCGCAGGCGGCGTTCCGAGCGCTCCTTCGGGGCAGGATTTTGTCCCGCTGCGGGGAATTCCCGCGGGCCGGGCGGGCCGGGGCCGCTGCCGAGCGCCGCCGCCTTTCCGGGGAGCCGCCGGGCAGAGCTCTCTGCTCGGGGCTGGGAAAAACACCTTCACTGCCCTGGGAACATTTAAAAAGTTTAATACAGGACAAGAGGAGACAAGGGCCATAGAGCAAAGGTTGTTCCGGCCGGGTGCATCTCGGCACTGAGCCAAGAGCACACGGTTATCTCCGGAGATACCCCTTGAATACCTTTTCCCTTACACCACCCGGTTGCATATTCATAGTCCCTTATGCATAGTAAACTTTTTCCCAAGCTAGTTTACATATTCCAAGAACTGTTCAGCAGGGCTCCTCCTCGGTTCCACCTTTTTAGGGCATGTGTATTCCTTGGTTGTGGTTTTGGTCCTTTTCTATCATCATCTTCAGTTTTGGCCCCGGCCCACACTGCCTTCAGACGGTGAGTGCTGATGGTCGGCAGATCTGTACAGGTGTCCTCATCCTGTGCTCACCGGATGTTATCCCATCCAAGCAGGAATTTTAACACAAGCATGCTTCTATCAGCTATGGCACTAGTATGTCTGAGCTTAATCAATGAACAACAGAAATAAAAACTATATAACAAAGTTATTGTAACACCACACATATAAAATCCAATGGAATGTTTACAAAAAGCCAATATTATAATATGTATCTATAACAGGGCCAAGGGCCGGGTGCCCGCTCGGTGGCCCCGGGACAGCAGAATTTTGGGGTCCTGGTGCTGGCTGCCGGCAGAGCCCCGGCGCTGGGCCGGGGATGCGTGGGACCCTCCCGCGGTGGGGTTGGGCTGCCCGGGGCAGGCGCTGCATCGTCAGCCCGGAGCCACCGGGGATCGCCCGGTACCGGCGGGGCGGGGCTGGGGAGCGGAGAAGGGCGGCACCGGAGCTGGGGGACCCTCTGCAGCCTGCGGGGTCGGACATACCGATAAGGGGGGCCCCGGGAGCCTGGAACGTTGTGAAAAACGCTAATCACTTGGTTTTTAAAATTTTAAACGTTTAGTAATAATAAAATGGTTATAAAAATAGTAACACAATTAGACTAATCAAATTTAGAGTTAGGACAATTACAAGACAATAAAAACCAAAAAAATTCTAGACGTCCAGATGCTCTCGGACACTTAAGCCAGGACAAGCATGCCTTGTGAACAAAGGAATAACCTTAAAAGCAATAGCCTATTGCATATTCATGTATCTCATACATGATGCATAAATTCCTTGCAAATTAGGAACTTTTCTGGATTTTGTCAACTTCTTTCCCTTAATCCTGGTGCTTCCATAAAGATGGAGACAAGATGGAAGAATGTTTGTCTTTTCTGATAAGGAGGTTGTAACTCTTTATGCGCCCCAAGTCACCGCCATCCCTTTGTGAAGAGTTTATTGATTATCTCATCTCTTGCTTGAGCAAGTAAAAAAATCCTACATCGCAGAGTTTCTATTTTAATATTATGTTGTTACCTAAAACTCTATTTAACACACTACTTAAGAGAATTAATACAGCATAACTTTCTAACATCACACATATAATATCCATTGTAACATTTGTGAAAAGACAATCATAAAATTAGCATTCTTCACAGAAAGTGTTGAAATGGTAAAACCAGTCAAAACCCCTTAGGAATTGGAAGGAAAACCAGAGGCAGTGGCAGCTAACACCTCAGAAAACCGTGGCTTTTGCTCCTCTCTTCGACCTGAGAGCTTCCTGGGCAGGGGCGACTCTTCCAATTGCACCAGCGTGGCCATGGCTGGGAAGGGCAGCGAGCAGATGGGTTGAGCTTCTCCTGCCAGCCCCTGAAGTGCCAGCTGTCATTTGTGTGCTTTGTGGATTCCACTTCAGGCTCGGAACTGGCGCAGCTGCTCCTGGGCGCTGCTCGGCCGCGGGCGCAGCGTTGCTGCAGCCGCTGTCCCGCACACAGGGAGGGCTCTGGAGCCTCCCAGGGCACCAAGGAGCGGAGCAGGGAACGTGCCGGGATCTGCTGCAGGACCGTGGGGTTGTGGGGGATCCTTTGGTCTCTTGGATGGGGCAGGGAGGGGGTAAATGGAATCAAGGTGAGACAGGGATCAGGCAGCCCCACGCCAGGCAGCGTTTTCTCCTCTGAGAGCTCCTCTGAGCTGAGCGAGCTGGTGAATCCTGCAGAGCAAATGAGACCCGGGAGCGAGGGAAGGGCTGGCTGGGAAGGAGTCAGATAAACCCAGTGGGTATTTCCCTTCCCAAGGGGCTCCTGGGGAGACAAAGGAGACAAGAAGGATTCCCCATCTCATGACATTCCCTTTTTTCCTTCAGTAGCCCTATTGCAGTCGCTGCATACAAGAGTTTAGTTGATCCCTTTGATGCCAGGGTGCACCCAGAACTTGAACCTCACTGGATCCAGCCCTGTCTGCCTATCACTGAGCAGAGGGAAAAGACAAAGAACCTGGGTGGGGGTTGAGCCAAAATGGCATTTTGCCACTTCTGATCTGCTCCCAGCTTTTGCAGCAGGGCAACAACCCCATCGCTGCAAACCACTCCCTTTTGCAAGGCACATGTGGACCTCGCTGGTAGCTCAGGGCTCCTGAAGGGGCTGCTGCAGTTGGCAACTGGAGCTGTTGTTGAACTTTTCACATTGCTTACCCCTCCCATCCAAATGCCATCAACTGTGTGAGGAAGGACACAAAAATATTACCCTGGAGGGGCCAAAAACTTGGAAAAGGATGAAAGAAATGTTCTGATGATGACAATGACAAAAAACCACAATTTATTTTTGACAGCAAATGAATACCCACAGCCCTCCAGCCCTCCCAGACTGGCAGGCCGCGTGGGGCCGTTTCCATGGCATGAGGAGCTGGCAGCCTGCAGAGAGAAACCAGAGAGCCACGGTCAGTCACAGAAGGCTCCTGTGCCCCTGTCCCACCACAGCCTGTGCCTGGGCCAGGCTGCTGTGTGCTCAGAGCCCAAACCTCCTGACCCATTCTCCGTTTTTAGAGAAGGGCAGAGTGGTAAGCCACATTCCATCTCCTCTGCTGAAGCACAGCCCAGCAGCCTCCTCAGCAGCTGCAAGAGCAGGATGCCCGTATGCCTGGTTTCCTGGCTCCCCTGCAGACCAGGGTTGAACGTTGGGTGTCTCCTGGATTATCCCCAGAAAGAGCCCATCTCTGCACCGAGCTACCTTTTTTCATTTGTAAATTAGGTCTTTCTTTCTCTGCCATCTGTGGTTTCTCCAGCCCGGGATGCAGCCACTGGTCATTTAAAACTTTAAGAACTGACTTGATGTATATTTTACATAAGCACGAATTTTTCCATAACATATATTACAATGGGGCTGCGGAGATCCCCCTGCAGGTCCATAGGGATGCAGAGATCCCCTGCAGATCCATGGGGCTGCAGAGATCCCCCTGCAGGTCCATGGGGAGGCAGAGATCCCCTGCAGATCCATGGGGCTGCAGAGATCCCCCTGCAGGTCCATAGGGATGCAGAGATCCCCTGCAGGTCCATGGGGAGGCAGAGATCCCCTGCAGGTCCATGGGGATGCAGAGGTCCCCTGCAGGTCCATGGGGATGCAGAGGTCCCCTGCAGGTCCATGGGGATGCAGGGATCCCCTGCAGCCCCTGGAGGAGCCGGGCTGGAGCTCGGCGATGCCTGAGAGGAGGCTGTGAGCCCGCGGGCAGAAGGGCCCCGCTGGAGCAGCCTGTCCTGGCAGGACTGAGCCCGTGGCACAGTGACCCACGCTGCAGCACTCGGAGGGGGCTGTGCCCAGGGGATGGACTCCGCTCCGAGAAGTTCCTGGAGAAGTCTCGGCCGGGAGAGAGCGCAGGGTGCAGCAGGGAACGACTCCTGTCCCTGAGCAGAGGGAGAAGCCCCGGGGGATGAGCTGAGCATGGCCCCATTCCCTGTCTCCTGCCCTGCCGGGGGAGGAGGTGCAGCTGGGAGCAGGGAGGCGTGGGGAAAGCTGCATTTAAGCGTCTGCACTGACTTCTCCTTCTCCTGCTCCGAGTCTTTGGAGTTTTCCGCCAGAAATCTCTCCCCTGCCCCACTCACCTACAGGGCTTGGGGCAGGTTTCCCTTTTCGGGGCAAATCAAAGCGAAGCTCTGATGCACTAACGAGGGGCAGGAGAAGAGAGGCTCCTGTGCTTCCCGCAGAGGCAGAGGCACGGGAGGTGCAGGGCCGGGAAAGCCGTGGCGGGAGGCGCGGAGAAGTTTGTTTGTGTGGGCAGCTCAATCCCGCCTCGGGCGCAAAAGCCACGGTTTTCTGAGGTGTTAGCTGCCACTGCCTCTGGTTTTCCTTCCAATTCCTAAGGGGTTTTGACTGGTTTTACCATTTCAACACTTTCTGTGAAGAATGCTAATTTTATGATTGTCTTTTCACAAATGTTACAATGGATATTATATGTGTGATGTTAGAAAGTTATGCTGTATTAATTCTCTTAAGTAGTGTGTTAAATAGAGTTTTAGGTAACAACATAATATTAAAATAGAAACTCTGCGATGTAGGATTTTTTTACTTGCTCAAGCAAGAGATGAGATAATCAATAAACTCTTCACAAAGGGATGGCGGTGACTTGGGGCGCATAAAGAGTTACAACCTCCTTATCAGAAAAGACAAACATTCTTCCATCTTGTCTCCATCTTTATGGAAGCACCAGGATTAAGGGAAAGAAGTTGACAAAATCCAGAAAAGTTCCTAATTTGCAAGGAATTTATGCATCATGTATGAGATACATGAATATGCAATAGGCTATTGCTTTTAAGGTTATTCCTTTGTTCACAAGGCATGCTTGTCCTGGCTTAAGTGTCCGAGAGCATCTGGACGTCTAGAATTTTTTTGGTTTTTATTGTCTTGTAATTGTCCTAACTCTAAATTTGATTAGTCTAATTGTGTTACTATTTTTATAACCATTTTATTATTACTAAACGTTTAAAATTTTAAAAACCAAGTGATTAGCGTTTTTCACAACGTTCCAGGCTCCCGGGGCCCCCCTTATCGGTATGTCCGACCCCGCAGGCTGCAGAGGGTCCCCCAGCTCCGGTGCCGCCCTTCTCCGCTCCCCAGCCCCGCCCCGCCGGTACCGGGCGATCCCCGGTGGCTCCGGGCTGACGATGCAGCGCCTGCCCCGGGCAGCCCAACCCCACCGCGGGAGGGTCCCACGCATCCCCGGCCCAGCGCCGGGGCTCTGCCGGCAGCCAGCACCAGGACCCCAAAATTCTGCTGTCCCGGGGCCACCGAGCGGGCACCCGGCCCTTGGCCCTGTTATAGATACATATTATAATATTGGCTTTTTGTAAACATTCCATTGGATTTTATATGTGTGGTGTTACAATAACTTTGTTATATAGTTTTTATTTCTGTTGTTCATTGATTAAGCTCAGACATACTAGTGCCATAGCTGATAGAAGCATGCTTGTGTTAAAATTCCTGCTTGGATGGGATAACATCCGGTGAGCACAGGATGAGGACACCTGTACAGATCTGCCGACCATCAGCACTCACCGTCTGAAGGCAGTGTGGGCCGGGGCCAAAACTGAAGATGATGATAGAAAAGGACCAAAACCACAACCAAGGAATACACATGCCCTAAAAAGGTGGAACCGAGGAGGAGCCCTGCTGAACAGTTCTTGGAATATGTAAACTAGCTTGGGAAAAAGTTTACTATGCATAAGGGACTATGAATATGCAACCGGGTGGTGTAAGGGAAAAGGTATTCAAGGGGTATCTCCGGAGATAACCGTGTGCTCTTGGCTCAGTGCCGAGATGCACCCGGCCGGAACAACCTTTGCTCTATGGCCCTTGTCTCCTCTTGTCCTGTATTAAACTTTTTAAATGTTCCCAGGGCAGTGAAGGTGTTTTTCCCAGCCCCGAGCAGAGAGCTCTGCCCGGCGGCTCCCGGGAAAGGCGGCGGCGCTCGGCAGCGGCCCCGGCCCGCCCGGCCCGCGGGAATTCCCCGCAGCGGGACAAAATCCTGCCCCGAAGGAGCGCTCGGAACGCCGCCTGCGGCTCCTCCGTGCCCCGCAGGTGCCGCAGCTGCCCCGCTGCGGCAGGCGCGGCTCTGGAGCGGGGAGGCTCTGCGGGACCCCCGGGCTGTGCCCCCTCCCGGGCCGTGCCCCGGGGCTGATGCTCGGCCCGGGCTCTCTCGCTGTCCCGGCTCCCGCAGGCTCCCGGCGGGAGCGGCACCGCCCGCCCGGCGCCGCAGGGCCGAGCCCTGCCCAGCAAAGGCTCCGTGTCCACGGCCGGGCCCTGCCGGGGCTGCGGCCGCTGCCCGGCCCGGCACAACCCGCAGCGCCCGGCGCGGCTCCCTCCAGCCGGGCACTGCGGCTCCAACGAGCCGGAATATTCAGCGCACGGAATCTCTGTCAGCGCTGCTCACATTGCAAAACCAGCTGCTGCTCAGGCAATCCCAGCTCCCACTGAAGCCTTCCACCCAAAATGCTGCCTTCAGCTCGGACACACCGGTAAGAAACCCAAGAGCAAACTGAAAGCTGATTAGAGAATCTTGCACAATCACATCCAAGAACATTTTGTTATAAAATCACAAATATTAACAGAAGCTGAGAAAGTCAACAATGTTAGAAAACAAGCTTCCAACAATGGGACTCGAAGAGCTAAGAGCATGTGTTTGAATGGAATGAGCCTTCTCTTTCTGTCATGTGAGCAATGCCATGGAATTTCCCAAACCAGAGAAATAGGGAGGCCTGGCAGCAGCAGCTTCACACACAGACACAGCAATGACACAGAACAGGGCAGGGCAAGAGGCCGACAAAGCTCTAACTGCTACTTGCAATGAAGTACCTTTGTTTCCCGTTCTAATCTAGCCACTATTAATATAGAGTCCAAAAGACTAAAAATACTAGTAATAATAATAACTGTACCATTAATAGCAAAAATAGAGGTAATAGAAATAATAAGAATTAATAGTGGTAATAAAAACTCTACCATACTTATACCAGGATTGCATGGCCAGGTTTTGGTAAGGGAGGAGCTCTAGGAGCAGCTTCTGTGAGAGCAGCTGCTCCTCCATGTCCCACAGAGTCAATTCCAGCTGGCTCCAGGACAGACTGGCTGCTGGCCAAGGCTGGCCCTGTTAGAAATGGTGGTAACGCCTTTGGGATAAGAGATTTAAGAAAAAGAAAATGGGTGATGCTGGAGTTGTGACTGTGAGCAGGGAGGAGCAGGGTAAGGATGTGTGATGGGAGCAGCTCTGCACACCCCCAGGGCAGGGCAGGGCAGGAGGGGCAGGAGCTGCTCCAGCTGCTGGAGCTGATTGCCCTGAGATTCCCTGGTCAGTCCCTGGGGAGGCAGCTGGGCCCTGCAGCCCATGGAGGGCACGGAGGGCAGAGATGCACCTGCAGCGCCTGGAGGAGCCCGTGCTAGAGCAGGGGGATGCCTGAGCAGAGGCTGCGACCCCATGAGAAACCTGTGCTGGAGCAGGGACCTGGCAGGGACCTGCAAACCCCTGGAGAGGAGCCCACGCTGGAGCAGGGCCCTGCCAGGACTTGTGAGCCCATGGAGGAGCGAGCCACCCTGCAGCAGCTTGTGGAGAACTGCTGTCCGTGGGATGAACTCACCGTGGAGAAGTTCATGGAGAAGTGTCTCCAGGAGGGACCCCTGGCACAGCAGGGGAATGACTCCTCCCCCCAAGCAGCAGGAGAAACAACAGGGGATGAACTGACCAGAGCCCCCATTCCCTGTCTCCCTGCACCCACTGTGGGAGGAGGTAGAGCTGGGAAGGAAAGGGAAGGGCAGAAGGTGTTTTTAAAGCTTGGTTTTACTTCTCACTATCCTGCCCTGATCCAGATAGCAATAAATTCCATTATTATCTCCAATTTTGAAAATGGTTTGCCCATGATGGCATTTGCTGAGTGATCTGTCCCAGTCCTTAGCTCAACCCATGAAGCCTTCATTCTGTTTTCTCCCTCCTGTCCATCTCTGGAGGGGAGTGAGAGAGCAGCTTTGGTGGGTGCCTGACATCCAGCCAGGGTGAACAGCCAACACTTCCTTTCCTTCATTCATTCTTTCTTTCCAAAGGTCACTGTGAAGGGGTTGAGTGGGGCTTTGAAGCAGGGAGTGAAGGTGGTGGGGAGTGGTGGGGACAGGAGCTACAGGGACATGGGACAGGCATCAGAGGGGCCTGAGCAGCTGGCAGGGGGCACAGCCTGTCCCCCTGGCCCAGCAGCAGGGGACAGGGGGCACGGCCTGTCCCCCTGGCCCAGCAGCAGGGGACAGGGGGCACGGCCTGTCCCCCTGGCCCAGCAGCAGCCCCGTGCCCTGCCCAAGGCGCTCCCAGCAGGGGCTGGGCCCCAGAGGCAGGGGGAGACCCCAGTCCCGGGGCAGCGTTTCTGCCCCATCCCCTGTCCAGCCCAGCCTGCCCTGTGTGCACAGTGACTGCTGGCACGGGCTGCCCTGGACACTGTGACCTGCTGGGGACACTGAGAGCTGCCCCGCTGTGACACTGCCCTTGGGATTGCACAGGCACCAAACAAACCCCAGCCAGCAGCGCCCCTTGTCATGTCCCAGGCACTGGAGAGCATCAGAGCCAGCCCTGCTCCTGGTGATGTCCCAGGCACCAGAGCACATCCCAGCCCCGCTCCTGGTGATGTCCCAGACACCAGGGCACATCCCAGCCCCGCTCCTGGTGATGTCCCAGGTACCAGGGCACATCCCAGCCCCGCTCCTGGTGATAAACAGATTTCAGGGGCACAAAAACAGTTGCAGACTTCCCATACTTTAGGTTTCCATTAAGCACAGGAAAACGGCAAGGTTTCATTTGTCACATATGCATGGGAAAGGCAGAAAGGTCAGAACGAGGAAGACTTATTTTGCTTCTTCATTTTGGAGACCCCTCCCCAAAATGGACCCCCGACTCATTTCAGGGAACAGAAGCACACATGCTTAATTGCCTTTTTGCCAATTAGCACATGAAACGGAGCAGAGGAAGTGACAGGGATATGAATATGCATTCATATTTTGTGTATTCAAGACTTCTGCAAATAAAAAAGCTTTGTAATACCTGTGATTTTTGCAGTGTGCATTAGGGAATTATCCCACTTACTGCCCAGCTGTCTCAATAAACATACACTTTCTAACTTTAAACTCTTAGAGAGTTTTTGTCCGTCTCATTTGGATATCGATATTAGATTGATATTCATATTTTAGTAAATCATTGCCTTAAAGAAGTCCTAGTATGTGTATTAACATGTCTTTTCTTAATATTTGTGTAATTATTCTTGCATTGCTTCAAGATAAACTGGTATGATTCAAAGAATATCCACTGAGGTACAGATAGAACATTGATTTGTCATAAGTAAATTGCAGTTGCAATGTTTTTTCACTGAAATTCTGCCACTTGTCATCATTTTAAAAGTGAAAAGTCAGCTTTTATTAAAGTCAATAACAAAATTTCTAACTTCTAACAAAGGGAAAAAAGTATATGGTTTGGACTAGATAAAATATAAATACAGAAAATGTCTCCCAACCAAGTTCCTTGCCCTGATCAAAACATCTCCCAATCAAGTACTTTGCCGTGAACCTGGCTGGTAAAGAAAAATATTATCAGTAAACCTGGATGAAACTTTGCATAAGTTAATAGTATTCAAAATCCATGTGCTGTTCCTATTATTATTTATTATACAAAGAAAAAAGGGGAAAGGGGTTGGATTGAGGGTACACCCTCCTCCCCTCTGAGTCTGTTCTCATGTTTTACAATAAATCCTACAACAGTACAATACAGCTGCCTAAAATATGGACACTGGAAACCACAGACAGCATTACAAATGATCACCTGCCTCATGGACAGTTCATAGAAGGACTTGACTTGTTTACAAATTATTTCTCATGTTTGCAAACAGTTTTTCTGTTTACAGATTGCTTTTCTGGGAGTTTGGTTTTTCTCCAAGGGATCAAGTGCTTAAAGGTTGTTTTTTAAAATTGGGTTTTTCCCTATGGGTTAAATGGGCTCAGGGTTAAATAGCTTTCTGCTTTTAGAGATAAGTTCAATTTGTAACCAAGAAGAATTATGCCTGTGGCCTGAGTTCTCCCCTAACAGTTCCTGGAGGGGAATGCTGCAGCTCCAGTGTAAATTGGATGCACGCTGTCCTCTGTCCCCATGTTTGCAAAGGGCCCTTGCAGATGGGTGACAGAGAACAATACACAGAATTTTATAAAGAAAAGAAGGGTGAGGTGTTCCCATGATTGACAGGGGTCTTGACCAATCAAATATCTCCCAAAACTGCAGGCACCTCACAGGCCAGAACCTGAAGGGGCGTGGAGCTCAAACCAATGAGAGCTTCCAGGCCTGGTCTTTCAAATGCCCTGTGTAAGGGGGGGCTTGGGAAATAAAATCTCTCTGCTGCCCCATGAACTCGGGAGGAGCAGTCTTTGTCTCCTGTGCCCTCGCTGCCCCACGAGACCAAAGAGATGTTCACCAGGGCCCTCCCTGTTTGTGGCCGTCCATTGCCCAGCTGAGCAGGCAGCCAGTTGTGTTTGCAGTGAGCTGCCACAGGAAGACACACAGCAGCTGGAGATTTGAACAGCAGGGCTTGGGCCAATTCTTTTTCTTTCAGAGTGCAAGAAAGACGCAAAAGCACAAGGAAACATGGCAGTGTTTCGATGGAGTCTCTTTGTCCTGTGAAGTTCAGTAGCTGTTGGTGTTTCTGTGCTGCTGCTAATCCCTTCCATGAAAAAATCATTCCGGGAAGGAGCAACAACATCTGACACGCACCAAGTGTTGCCCCCAGATGCTCCAGGTGCTGCTACCAACAGCCCCTGTAGGACGGAGCACAGCCCCCAGTGCACACCAGCTTTGGCTACCCTCTGGTAGAGAAGCCCTTTTGGGGCACAGGTTTCTGGGCAGGAGACGGGCACCGGTGCTGCCAGGGCTTGGGGGAACTCTGCTTGGGCGGGGACTGTGCCTCACCTGCTGCTGTCAGCGCTGCCCGGGCCCCAGGGCTCAGAGCAGCATTCCTGCCCTGGCCCACACGTTCCTGGTCTGTGTCCCACGGCCGTGCTCAGGATGGCCACCGTGTGGGACGTGTCCCGAGGAGGCCGTGCCAGCTTCTGTGGAGGCCCCGTGCCCTTCCCGCCGCGGCTGCGTCGGCAGCTGCGGGGGCTCCTGCTGCTCTGAGCCCGCAGAGCAGGGCAGCATTTGCTGATGGGCTGAGCCCTTCCCAAAGATCCTGTTGGGCTGTCTGACACACCTGGGGCAAGGCATTCCTTCTACCCTGGGCCACTCTGGGGGGCTGGGGGTGGCCCCAGGGCCCTTGGTGGCAGTGCATGCAAGGGCCCTTTGTGACACGGTGCAGCATGGTCACCGTGGAATGGAACGGGACAGGGATTCCAAGGGCCCTTGGTGACACGCTCTGGCAGAGGTGTTGGCAGTTACAAGTTACAGTTACACTCCACAGTGCTCGGTGCACACGACGAGGCAGGACGGGAGAGAGCGGTGCTGTGAGGAGCCCTCGCACAGCCACTCTTTCCTGGCTGACCCAGAGCTTTCCTGAGGTATTACTCCTGCAGGTGAGCTCGTGGCCAGACCAGAGCACTTGGTGACCCCTGGCCTTCCCGAGGCATCTCTTCTGCAGCTGCCTTCGAGGGCAGACCATGGCATTTGCTTTTCACTGTCCTTGACAGGAGTCTCCTGTCTTTGTGGCTGGAGCCCCAGGACCAGAGTGCAGGTCTTGCTGTCCTGTAGCCTTGCCAAGACTTCACTCTTGCAGGTGCCCTCAAGGCACGATTGCAGCACTTGCTGACTCGGACCTTTTCCTTTTCACCTTCTGCAAGCAGCCATGAATCCAGGCAGTGACGTAGAGCACAGACCTGCGAGCGTGCCCAAGCTGGCCTGGGGGAAGGAGGAGAAAGAAGGCCCTGGAGCTGCCCCAGCACAGCAGCCTGAAAAGCTGGAGCAGTTCCAGCCACGGCAGAAGGGTGAGTGGCAGAGCTGGGCCACAGGGCTGGTGCCTGCAGCCAGCTTGGCCCCATGCCATGCCATGCCATGCCATGCCATGCCATGCCATGCCATGCCATGCCATGCCATCCCATGCCATCCCATCCCATCCCATCCCCTGGGGCCGTGCCCATGGACAGGATGGAATAGGGGCCGGGCAGACACCCCACAGCCGTGCTCCGTGCCCTGGGCCATCGCGGGGCTGTCCCTGCCTGGGCAGCGCAGGGCTGGGCTGTGTTCTCCGGCCTCTCCCGCAGCCCCTCAGCTCGGGCTGCGCTCGCTCTTTGCCAGGTGCAGCCGTGCAGCGCACACGAGAGCAGAAACGCACCCGTGGCCGCTTCCGCAGAACAGCGCAGGTACCTGCAGCCATCCCCACCTGGGCTGGGCCTGCTGGCACTGCTCAGCCCAGCACTGTGCTCGGAGCACTCCATGCAGCATCCCGGCCTTCTTGCCCTTCTGCTGCAGATGGTTTGCAAATTCATGAAGAGGATTCGGGAGGAAGAGAGCAGCGCCATGGGCACCGTGCGCAGAGTCTACTCTCCCATCTTCAAAACCAAGACCAGTGCTGCCCTGCTGGATATCCTTGTGGAGGAGGGTCCTTCCAGCCCAAAGCAAGTAAGCAGCCTGTGGCCTGGCTTTTCTCCTCCCAGCAATTGCTTGGCCTCCCAAGCCACACCTGCTGCTCCCTGGGAGCCTTTGAGGCCATGGCAGTGTGGTGGCAAGGGAAGCACTTCTCTGGGGCAGCTGGGCACATTCCTTCCTCTGGCAGCTTTCCAAGTCTCCCCTGCCTTCTCCAGGTGCCGGCCATGGTGAGGTTCATCCACCAGTGGCTTGTGGCCAATGAGTTTCCTGAGTACAATCTGTACAGGCCCCTTCTGGATCTGACAGAGGCACAGCCCTCTGACGTGGTGATGGCTCTCCTGCGTGTGGCCCCATTGTGTGACAGGTACGGGGCCCACCTGCCCAGAGGGCTCAGGGCTCAGCAGCCCTTCCCCCTGTGCAGCCTGTGCCAGGTGTCTGACACAGAGAATTCCAGGGCCCTCTGGCTGCTCCCTTTGCCAGCCCTGGCCCCTGCCAGCCCCCAGCGTGCTGCCATGCTTCCCCCCTGCCCCTCAGGGGCCAGTCCCCACAGGGCTGGTCTGCCTGTGTGCTGCCAGTGAGGGGCAGTGGGCAGAGGCAGGGCTGGCAGAGCAGCTCAGCTCCCCGCTGCCGCCCAGGCCACGCTGCTGTGTCCCAGACCCCCCTGAGACAGAGTTCTGACCCCACAGAGCTGCTCTGGCCATGTGGAAGAGCATCATGTGCTCGCCCAGGACTGCAGAGCCGGCCATGCTCGTGCTTCTGGATGTGCTGGGGAGCTGGCCAGAGCACAGCACGTCCACCTCCGATGGGGACCACACGGCTGTCCTTGCCCTGGCTGTGAGTTTCTGCCTTTGCTGGCCCCAAGGCCACCTCTCCAGCAGCTCTCCATCCTCCCTTCCCCACGGCGTTTCCCTGCCTCAGGCGCTGGGCTGAAACCTGGCCTCGGGGCAGCTCCAGGGCCACCAGGCCCGGTGCTCCCCCTGCGTCTCTCCGGGCCTCTCCCTCCTGTGCTCGGGCTCTGCCACATGAACACCTCAGCACTGAGCCCTGTCTCAGGGGGCTTTGTCCTTTGCAGGCAACCGTGGTGATGTGGAAGATCCTCCAGCTGCCCTGTGTGCCACATGTAGTGACCGTGAATTTCCCCGGCCTCTTTGTGCATCTGCTCTTCCAAGTGCTCTTCAGCACTCTGGATGTGCCAGAGGAGGTCGATACCTTTTGGAAGGGATGCCAGCAGCAACATGGCCTTGCCACCAGCCCCAGCAGGTGCTCCATTCCTCTCCTTCTGTCCCTGCCATGTGCCCAGGGCAGGGGCCAGTGCTCCCAGCATGACCTGGGCTTTGCTCTGTGCACAGCTTTGCAGAGCAGACCCTGAAGGCCCTGCTCTGCGAAATGCACTATAAGGATGTGGTGGTGGCCGTGGAAGACAAGCGTGGCTGGGACACATTGCTGTGTGCTGACACCCACCACTGTGCTGTGGGCGTGCTGGCCAGGTGAGACCCCCTGCTCCCCAGCTGTCCCCGGCATGTGTGCCCTGTGCCCGAGGTGCCCCACACAGTCCCCATGGCCGTGGGCCAGAAGGCCTTGTCACCAAGGGACGGCCAAGGAGTCTGCAAAAGGCTGGGAGAGGAGCGTGCCCAAGAGCAGCAACCTCCCAGAGGGCTCAGCTGCCCCTTGCAGGGTGGTGGAGAAAGGCCAGACCTCTGTGAGGCAGTCCTGGGAGAGGTTTGCCCCCACTGGCTCAGGGCTTTGGCTCCTGTTTCCTCCTGTCAGAGAAATGCACCGCGCATCCGAAGCTGCGTGTTCCAGGATTGCATTCCACCTGCTCGGGCTGCTCAGCAAGGACACGCCGTGCCGGGATTTGGCCGCCCTGGCGTTCCTTGTGGAGGTGAGCCTGAAGGCCGGCGCTGCCTCGCTGAGCTGCCTCCCGGCTCTCTGCCCTCTCTTGGCCGCAGTGCCTGGGACGGAGCCCGCGCCCTGTGCTGCTGCCTGGGCCCGGCCCTGGGCGGTTCTGGGCTCCCGCCGGCCGCTCCCCCGTCACCGGCCTGTGCCTTTCAGATCCTGGAGCACCTGAACGTGAGTGAGTGCCGTGACAGCATCCTCCAGTTCTTGTCAAAGCACCTGCAGAGCGAGTGCAGGGGGAGGCGTCGCTTGGCACTCAGAGGCCTCGTGGCGCTCGGCACCACCAGTGTCTCGGTGAGAAGAGCGCAGGGGCTGAAGCCCTGCTGCCAGCGTGGGGCTGGGGAAGGCAGTCCCTGGGGCTTGGCTGGCCTTGGGGCACTGGGGCAGCTGCTGCCAGCTCTCCTGCCTCCTGCTGCAGCTGCCCCAGGGCTTTGGCACAGGCCTTTGGCCCCTGGGCCCTGTGGCAGCAGGATGGTGTTTCACACACTTGTGTTCCACAAGTAGATGGCCATAAGGATGTGGAGCCTGCATGAAAGGCTCGTGGAGCTCCTGCAGGAAGATGACAGCACCATGCTCAGGATGACCACGGTTCTCCTCAGGGCTTTGTTCCTCTGCAATGGTGCCCCAATAACCAGCGCCCTCGCCCTGCAGCTGGCTGAGGCACTCCTGCCACTCTTTGACAACGTAAGGCTCTGCGCCTCTAGCCACGGCCAGCGGGTGCTGCCCGCACACTTTGTGCCCTGTGCACTCACAGGCTGTGCCCAGGTGGGCCTGAAGCAGCTGACGCTGAGGTCTTTCTTCCTTCCTTTCCTACAGGAGGACAGCCAGGTGCAGTTGTGCTGCATGTTTATCTTCCGGGAGATGCTGGATTTTTTTCCAGAAGAAGAAAAAATGGTCCTGAAGGCACACGTGCGCCAGAGCCTGCTGCCACTCTCCTTGCACTGCTATGATGAGAACCAGCGAGTGGCAGAGGTGAGGACTCGGCAGCTGCCGCTGGCCCCAGGCAGGGGCTGGGCTGGCCCTGCCCTGGCGCCTCGCAGGCTGCAGCTCCTGCTGGCCTTGGCACAGGGACGGGGTCCTGCGCCCTGGGCTGTGGGGCCATCTCCGCATCTCTGCTGCTCTCCAGGCTTCTCAGGAAACGCTCCTTTTTGCGGCTGAGTTCCTGAAGAGGAGGGACCTTGGACAGCTGGTGAAGAACCAGAAGCTGGGGAATTTCACCGAGTGGCTGGTAAGGAGGGCCGGGAAGCCACAGCCCCAGCCTGGAGCAGCCCCTGAGCGCGGTGCTCGGTGTGCGGGCTGGCAGCTGTGCCCCTGCCCGCTGCTGCAGCCCGAGGCCGCGCGGGCTCTGCTCCAGGCTCCTGCGGCCCCAGCCGGGTGCCCATGGAGCCCCGGCCCGGGGGGCTGCGGGGCCAACCCTTCCCTCCTGTCGCTCTCTCCAGCTGGCAGAGGACAGCAGCAGCGTGGCCGAGCACCTGCGCCGGGCCCTGCCCTACCTGCAGAGCCCACAGGAGCCCCTGCGAGAGGCGGCCGTCAGGTTCATGGGTGAGCCACGAGCCGGGCCAGGAGGGCATGTGGGCACAGGGCTGGCGGCGCCGCTGGCAGGGAGCTGTGCCCTGGGCCTGACAGGCTCTGTGTTCCCAGGGACGGCCGGACGGCACCTGAGGGGGAGGAAGGAAGAGCTCCAGCTCATCTCTGAGGGTGAGCGAGGGCAGCGGGCTGCCAGCGGGGGCTGCCGGGGGAGCTGCGAGCCCTGCCCCGGCTGCGGAGGGCTCTGCTCCCTGTGCGGACCAGGGCCGGCGTGGGCAGAGCACACAGAGCTTTCAGGGCACCTGGGGGATTCGTGGCCAGCAGCTTCGGGCTGATCCAGCTGGTCCCTGCTCCCTGCTGGCCATGGCCAGAGCCGGCTGGGATGGCCCTGGCACAGAGTCCCCTCAGGTCCCCTCAGATGTGGGAACTGACCATGGCTCTGTTCCTCTCTCTTTCAGCCCTTGAAGGCATGGAAAATGACAACAGCGTCGCCATCGCAAGCCTGGCAGGTCAAGCATTGTACATCCTCCAGGAAGCAGAGAGTGCTCCATATTCCCACTTTGACAGCCTGCGTGATCGGCTCTGCAGGGCATGGGGGAGACGGCCTCGTCTGTGTGGGCTCGGCTGGCTGCGCTGCTGCAGCTCTGCACAGAGCTGATCCCTGAGGCTCTGCCTGCTGGGGCCACCCGAGCCAGCAGGAGTGTTTTGTTTCTTTAAAATTGTTCTTTTCTTTCTTTTTGTTTGTCTTTAGCGTATAAATATAGGATGTGTTGCTATAGACAGACTCCCAGGATCTTTCTTTGGCTGCCCAGGCTCTGCAGGGCCGAGGGGAAGAGGGAGAAAAGGGTTCCTGGGCTCAGGCACCTGCCAAGGCATGCAGGGTTGCAGGGAAAATGGCCAGAAGCCCCTTGGCCTTTGGTGGCTCTGCTGAAGCCTTTGTGCTGCCCACAGAGCAGATGGGCAGGGGCTGGAGCTGTGGGGATCTCTGTGAGAGCGGTGCCTGGAGATGGCCACAAGCCCTGTCCCAGGCAGGAAGCGCCATCCGTGTCCTCCTGCCCGTGTGTTGCTGGCTGGATTGCTGAGGGCTCCCAGGTGCCTCTTGGTGGGGCTCCTCTGGAGTTCCTGTGGGGCTGCGGCGCTGCAGCCGGGCAGGTTGGCCGGGCTGGGGAGACCCTGAGGGGACGGGACCACGAAGGGATGAGGGGCTGCGGAAGCCTTGACAGGATGAGGCAGTGGGAAGGCACGGGGGGAACGTGTGAGGGAGTGGGTAACATTGGCTTGGGGAGGAAAGTGGGTTGGAGCCAAAGAGACCACTCACCCCAATGTTCATGTGGCAAAAAGAGCACGTTTATTCTCAAGCCCTTCCTTCTAAAGGGCCTTTGAAAACCCAGTCTGGATGATTTCACAGCTCTGATCTCTGTGCCCCTTCAGATTCTGGCCTGGGCAATGCCTGCAGCCTTGGGAGAGATGTGATGGGCCCAGCCCCTGTCAGTCAAAGCAGGGCTGGTACATTCACCCCGTAGAAGCCAGCCTGCACGGTGACACACGGCAATAGAGTGAGAGGCACAGCTCCGGGAGCTCCCCGTGAACCTCAGCTCTGGGACCACTGTCTGCCCCAAGCTTCAGGGGCTGCAGTGGGAGCCCGGCTGGGCTCTGCCCTGGGGCCATCCTGCAGGGACAGCTGCAAACAGGGAGCATTCCCTGCCACAAAGAGCCAAGGCAGGGCTGCAGGGCAGCTGCTCCAGCCCCGACTGCACTGCTGAGTGCTGTGCTCTGGGGCTGGGGCTCCCCGCACAGGGGACTGCACTGGTGTGCCAGAGGAGACACAGAAGCTGCAGCTTCATCTGAAACTGGTGCATGGGCTGGGAAGATTGGGGAGGCTCAAGGGGATTCACAGAGCTCATCCTGCTGCAAGGATGAGGAAAAGGGAGCGGGAACTCAGCAGTGAGGAGAGCTGGGGGCTGGAGAGCAGCTCTGAATGACACTAAAATCCCACCAGACCTCTGAGACATTGCTGCTCCTCAGCCAGTGACAGGATGAGTCCCTAAGCCTGGGGCTCGGCCTTCCTCATGGTGAGGGGCACCAAGGAAGGCAACAGTGTGATGGAGACTGGAATGGGCTGGGAGCTCACTGGGGGAAAATAGGGAGCAGCTGGGGAGTAAAAGGCAGGTGGGGGAGAGAACTGGTCAGAGAAGGGCTGAGGTACAGCTTGAGCAAGCTGCAAAATGTCATTTCGGGTCATCCTAGATTGATTTAATTTCAGAAGTTATTGAACAAGTTTATTTTTTGGGTGGTGCCATGTTTTCCCTTGGAGGTGTACACTCTGCAAACTTGAGCTGTGTTGCTGAAATGCTCAAGCCAGTCTGTGCTGCAGGGCACCCCATTTCTCCTTTGGCTGATTGCAGCCCGGTGCTGAGCTCCAGCAGGGCCCTGGCAGAGCCCAGAGCAGCCTCAGCACCCGCAGAGCCCGGCTGCAAGGAGAGAAACCAGAAAGCCCTGTCAGCTGAAGGCTCCTGTCCCCTTGTCCCAGCCACCCGCGGTGCCCAGGCCATGCTGGCCGTGCCAGAGCTGTGCCCAGAGCTGCCCATCACTGCTGCCTTTGGGAGCAGAGCAGGAGGGCAGGACATGTGCCCAGCCTGCAGCCAGCCACGGCACCTCCAGCCCTCAGCAGCTGCCCAGAGCAGGACGCTCCTGTGCTCGCTGCCATCTCCTCAGAACTCTGATCCCACCATCCCCAGCAGACAGGACCCACCTCACGCCATCCCACGCTGGAAGAAAAGCTGCTCCCAAACGATGCCCTCAGCCTTCTCCAAGGGCATGGCCCATCCACGCCGCAGCTGCTCCTAAGCACGTCCTGATCCAGACTGGGCCCCATCTGGAATGCTTCCTCTAGAAAAAGAAACGTCAAATTATTGAAAATAGGTTACAGTCAAAAAGGGGAACAAGAAAAAAGGTCAAAGATCTTATCTCTGTCAGGGCCTTAAAGAAGGCCCAAACCCTGCATGCCAGGGAAAAACCCACCATGGTTGGGGAATCCCAGGCTTTCTCCCTTCCCCTGCACTGCCCCCATGGTGATCCCAAAGCAAACAAGGGCAGTGGAGCAGCCCAAGCCCTTCCTTGCCTGCAAAGCAAAGCAGCCCCTGCACAGGGTCTGGAGTCCCACCTCTGCTCCCACCATGGGGGTTTGTTTGTGTCGGGCTGGCTGCCCCAGCCCAGCCCCAGCCCGGGGCACGGTGGGTGCTGGGGGCTGTTGGCAGGGCCAGGAGCCCACTCCCATTTCGTACCCACCCCAGCCCATGCCCCCAGCCCTGCCAAAAGCAGCCTGCAGCTGACTGAAGGATCAGCTGCATCCGCCCCAGCAAAGGGAGAACCTTTGGTTCCCAGCCAGGCTGCGCAATGCCCAAATCTGGGAGCATCCCCCTGTGTGTGGACTCATCTGCATATTCCCTGTGGTGCCTGGCTTTGAATGAGATGTCAGAATCAAAGTCCACCATCTTCAGCCTGCCGGAGACCAGGTGGAGCAAGAGGTTGTCATCCTTGGCGTTGTCCTCACTGTCCCCAGCAGCAGCAGCCCCACCTGGGACAGCTTCTCCAGGGGCTCCTTCTCCTTCCCTGGGCCAGACCTGGCTGTCAGGGCTCTGCCCAGGGCCCCAGCCATCCATGAACCATGGCAAGCAAAACCAGGGGGATGGTGGCCCCCAGTGCTTGCCACACCATGTCTCCAGCTCAGCTCCAAGCCAAGAGCTGTGTCTTCCCTTCTGCTGTGCCCCTGCTCAGAGCTACAGGCAGGACAAAACCTGTCAGGTTGTCTTTGCCACTGAGTGCCAAGAGATGTGTGGAGCTGTTACCTGCCAGGCCCCTGGATCCAACTGTGCACATGGATCTCTCCCATCTTCTAGGGCAGAGGAACACCCTGCACCCAAGGATCATGGAAAAGCTCTTCTAAGGATGGCCTGTTCAAGGACTGCATGGACAAACCCCTCTTAATGACATCCTGGCACTCTGGCGAGAGAAACCAGCAATCACCAGTCAGTTGGAGAAGTTGCCCCCTGTTCCTGTGTCCAGGCCATGCTGGGTGTGCCCAGAGCTGGGCCTAAACTTCCCCATCAATTCCATGTTTTGGAGGAGAGCAGGAGAGCAGGACATGTGTCACCTCCTCAGCAGCTGCCAGAGTGAGATGTTCACGAGGTGCTGCTGTCTCCCAGCCCTGGCTTTGCCCCTGTGCCCAGCAATGAGACTCCACCTTGAGAGAGCCGTCCTGCGAACAAGATCTGCCCCAGATATCTCCTGGCCCCTCCTGAATGGGAGCTTCCCCATGACCAGGTGGTGCAGCAGGAGGCCCAGGGACCAGATCGTCGCTGCCTCGCCATGGTAGTGTTGGTGGTGGATCCCCTCTGGTGGGCTGTAGGACAGGGTTCCTGTGGAACACAGACAGTTCATCAGGGGGATGCTGCTGCTCCCAGAGCCTGGCCCCAGCACCCCTGGGCATGCAGGGGCTGCCCCAGTGGCACACAGTGTGACCGCTGCCCTCTCGCAAGCACCTGGGACTTGTGTACAGACTCAGGGTTGGAAAAGAAGCCACTGGTGCTGGAAGAGGCAGCAGAAACCCTGGGAAGACACAACCATGACACACAAAAGAAAAACTCACCCAGTAGTGGAGAAAACCCCCTCTCCTCCTGCTTGCATGGCCCCACAAAATGTTAATAAGCCAAGGCAAACAAGGGGAGCACAGCAGTCCAAGCCCTTCCTCGCTTGCACACCAAACCGTCTGGGGCACGGGGTCAGACCCCCCTCTCTGCTACCCCCATGGGGGTTTTTGTAGGGCTGGCTGCCCCAGCTCTAGCCCCAGCCCAAGGCACAGTGGGTGCTGAAGGCTGTCAGCAGGGATGGGAGTTGGCCCCCTCACACCCCACTCAAATCAGCCTGGCTCCATCATTAATCCCATCCCGGCTGCAATAGGGGAAGCCCCAGTGCTGCACCTCAGCTGGGCCATGAGATGCCCAGGAGCATTCCCTGGCAGGGCTCACCTGCAAACTGGGTGTAGGCTGTGTCTTGGAGGAAAGTGCCACAGCCAAAGTCGATCAGTGTCAGCTGCCCGGTGGCCAGGTCGAGGAGGATGTTCCCTGGTTTGATGTCCCTGTGCAGGACCCCGCAGCTGGGGCAGCGCCGCACGGCCTCCAGCACCTGGAGGAGCAGCCCCCGAGCCTCCTCCTCCGGCAGGAACCCCTGCTCCGCCAGAAAACCCGACAGGTCCTGGCACCGCTCCGGATGCTCCAGCACCAGCACAAAGCTGTCGGGGAGCTGAAGCCACTGCAGGAGCTGAATGCCACCAGCACAGCCAGAGGAGACCTTGTCCAGCAGCACGATCTCCAGGGCTGCGCTGGTGCCGTGGGGCTGCGGGAGGAGCACGATGCCGTCAGTGGGGCTGATGCCGTGCCGGGGGTCGGGAACCCCTCGGCCAGCCCGGGATGCTCTGCGCCCTGCGCTGGCCCCACGCCCGCTCTCCCTCCAGGCGTCCTGGCAGCTCCCACCCTGCCGGGCCCCGGCTCATCCCCGCCCGGCACGGCCCGGCTTCTGCCGCTGGCCCGGCTCACTCACCAGCTCGCCCCGGTGCCGGACGCGGTTCCCTGGCACCCTTTTGATGGCCACCTGCGAGCCGAGGGCAGCAGCGGGCTGAGCTCGCCGCCTGCCCCGCACAGCCCCATCCTTCTCCTCCTTCTCCTTCTCTCCCTCCTCCTCCTCCTCCTTCCCCTCCTCCGCGCCCGCCGCCGGCCCCGCCGCTCCCCGGGCGCCGTCCGAGAGCCGCGTGGCCGCGCAGCCGCCGCCGCAGCCGCCGCTGCCCAGCAGCGAACCCCGCCGGGGCCGCTCCTGCCGGGCCTCCTGCGCCTTCCCTGCGGGCGGGACGCGGCTGTCAGCGCTCGGCCCGGGCCAGGAGCGGCCCCGAGCGCCGCCCGAGCGCCCCGGGCCGGCCATGCCCCGGCGTTCGCTCCCGGCATCCCAGATTCGCCATGAAATGGGAACCCTGAGCTTGTGGAAGTGCCTGAAGGATGCCCTGTTCCTCTGCAGGGACACTCGGGCTGAGACAGGAGCCGGAGCCCTCTCTGGGGAAGCCTCCTCCGAGCTGGAATTTGTGCCGTGCTGGGAGAGGAGGAGGAGGGGAGAAGGCTGGCGCTGTGTGGCAGGAGCAGGAGGTTTGGGCCGCAGGACATTCCGTCTGCGCCGCTGCCCCGCAATGGGCAGGAACGCTGTGGGGAAGACTGGGGGACACTGGAGCGGGATATGGATGGAACTGGGGGGAACTGGGAGGGCCTGGGAATGAACTCAGGTGTATTGGGAGGGACTGGGCTGTGCTGGGAGGGACTGGAGGGACACTGGGGCTGTACTTTGCTGTACTGGGGATGAACTGGGCTATGCTGGGAGGGACTGGAGGGGCACTGGGGCTGTACTGGGCTGTACTGGGGATGAACTGGGCTGGGCTGGGAAGGACTGGAGGGGCATGGCTGATGTACTGGGCTGTTCTGGGGATGAACTGGGCTGCACTGGGAGGGACTGGAGGGGCACTGGGGCTGTACAGGGCTGTACTGGGGATGAACTGAGCTGTGCTGGGAGGGACTGGAGGGGTTGAATGCGCTGTTCCCGCCCCCACTGCCTCCCATTGGCCGATGCTCCCGCCTATCACAATTCCAACCAATCGGTGCCAGGGATCATGGCTTTGGGGGCGGGGCCTGGGGCCTGCGCCGTCTTTTCTTTTGCCTACAACTCCGGTCATGCTCTGCGGCCCCATAGAGCCCCATTAAAGCCGGGACTACAATGCCCGTCATACCGCTCGCTCCACAGAACCTCGGTACCGCCCCCATCTTTCTCATCAGTGTCCCCCAGACCCTCCGGGACCCCCAAGTGCCCCTCAGCGCCCATTCGGGACCTCCAAATTTTACTGGCAAAGTACAAAAGAACAAGAAACTTTGGAAAAGTGTTTAATACAAATCCAATCCAACTTAAATCACTTGTCACAGCAGTAACTTCATTCCCTCAGCCCATTTAGCCTGGAAATCCCTAAACACTGAAGTTGATCAGGTACCCAAAACTGTTCCATATAAAGAGCATTAGAAGGAGAGGAAAGAGAGAGAGAGACAGGAAGACAGAAGCTCCACAGAAAGACACACATGTGGTTCCGAGCTCCCGGGGCTCCAGTGTGGGTGAGACACAAACCCCAGGAGAAGGCAGAGTCCATACCAGGGGCTGACCTTGTGCTCCTTGGTTTTAAGCCCCTGGGCCTTTGTGGGCCTCCCCCCAGCTGGGACATCTGATATCTCAGGTGTTCAGAGCTGGGTCAGCGCTGTCCCAGCAGAGTGACTGATTGACAGCTCAGCCCAAGGTGTCTGGGGACATTGATCTCATCCAGCCTCTGACAGCGACCATGGTGACACTGGGGAACCTCATGGAGCCTCATGGAGCCATGGGTCAGTTGTGACAAGGCAGGTCCAAGGACACCCTGGTGACACTGGGGAACCTCATGGAGCCATGGTTCAGTTGTGACAAGGCAGGTCCAAGGACACCCTGGTGACACCGGGGAGCCTCATGGAGCCATGGATCAGTTGTGACACTGTGGGGACCTCGTGGAATCAGAGGAGACCATTGTGAAACTCCCATGGATCCAAGGGCCCAGGGTGACACTGTGCAGCCCAGAGTGTCCCGGAGGAGCCATTGTGACACTGTGGGTCCCCATGGAACCAAGGGAACATGGGACAGGCTGATGCCTTAAGTTTTAGCTTCCATATTTTCCCAATTCTGTCCTGTATCTGTAACTCTGAACTTCATGCAGAGTGACAGCAAGTTCTCCTCATGGTGTAGTCAGACAAAACAATCCTTTTCCAGCCTGAGAACCAAGGACACCGCTGCAGCTTCAGGCCCAAAAAGTGAAAACAACAGCGAATTGAGGAGATCAGACTGCGAGGGTGGGGCTGCATAACCTGAAGGTGTAATTGGACAATTAACCCCAATATGGAAATGAACCAAATTTTACAAAAGTGTGAAAATGCGTGACCTGGCGTCCATCCTTGGTGTACCCTCGGCCAGGCCCTTGTACTGCCCAGGTGAATCCTTTGAAGGCCTTTTTAATAAATCCCCACTTTACTCCTGTAACACTGTCCAGCCTCTGCTCTAGGTGGCCTCTCAAGGCATCAAGGCCTGGCTGGCTGGGCCACCTGGGGGCCACCTGACAGGTCCAGCTGACCTTGGCATGTCCAGGGCTGCTGCTCATCTGCCCCTGGAGCACTGGGGCTCGGTGCTCTCCTTCCTGTGGAAAGAACTGTCCTTCTCCTCCAGGTGCCAAGGCCAAAATTTGGATTCCTCTTCTTAGTTTGCTTCTATGCAAAGATTGTTCCCAGATGAAATCTGCCAGGACAGACAGACCTGGCTGGCTTGGCCACCCAGGGGCCACCTCTCATCTTCCTGTGAAACACTGGGACCCTGTGCTTTTCTTTCTTATGGGAAAAAAACACCTTTCACATCCAGGCACCCATGGCCAAAGTTGGGAATCTGCCTCCAGGATTCCCTATATCAAAGGATTTCTCCCAGGTGAAAGCTTCCAGAAGAGACAAGTCTGGCTGGCCTTGGTCTCCAAAGAGATGATCCTTATCTGCCTTTGAAACACTGGGGCTTTGTGCTTTCCTTTCTGATGAAAAGAACTCTTCTTCCTGCCCAGGTGCCCATGGCCAAACCTGAGATTCCACCTTCAAAATTCTGAATATCCAAGGATTTCCCCCAGATGAAAGGTGCCAGGAGAGACAGGTCTGGCTCTCTTGGCCTATGGTGACCACCTCTCATCTCCTTCCAAAACACCTGGGCTCCACGCTTCTCTTTCCTATGGGAAAAACCATCCATCTCCACCAGATGCCCATGGCCAAAGTTTGGAATCCTCCTCCAGAATTCCCTAGGTCCAAGGATTTCTCAGTGACAAAAGCTGCCAGGACAAACAGGTCTGGCTGGCTCGGCCTCCCAGGAGCCTTCTCTCTCTGCTTCTGGCCCTGCAACACGGGGGCTCTGGGCTTTCCTTCCTATGGAAAAGAACCGTCCTTCTTAACAATGCAGAAATGGCTGAAACTGGGGTTCTACCTCCCAAATTCCCTATATCCAAGGGTTGCTTTCAGACAACAAAATACCAGAACAGAGAGGTCTGGCTGCTCTTGGCCTCTGATGGTCACCTTTCATCTGCCCCTGAAACACCGGTGTTCTGTGCTTGTCTTCCTATGGAAAAGAAGCGTCCTTCTCCTCCAGGCAGCCAGGTCTGAAACTGGGATTCCACCTCTAAAATTCCCTAAATCCAAGGACAAAATCTGCCAGCACCATCTGATCTGGCTGCCCTTGGCCTCTGGTGGCTGTGGCTCATCTGCCCCTGGAACGCTGGGGCTGGGTTGTTCCCTTCCTGTGGAGACCATGGTGGCACAGTGAGGACCTGGTGAAACCATGGAGTCCATTGGGACACTTTGGGGCCATGGTGACACCGCGGGGCTCCATGGAACCCAGAGACCACCATGACTCTGTGGGGCCTTGTGGAACCGTGGAGACCATTCCGACCCTTCAGGGCCTGGTGTCACCAAGGGGGATTGTGACACCTCAGGGCCTCCTGGAAGCAGGGGACCATTGGGACACTGTGGGGCTCCATGGAATGAGGGGAACAGGGAACAGGTCTGGCTGGCTTGGCCTGCCAGGGGCCACCTGACAGGTCTGGCTGATCTTGGAATGTCAAGGGCTGCTTCTCATTTGCCCATGAACCACTGGGGCTCCGTGCTTTCCTTTTTATGGAAAAGAACTGTCCCTCTTTTCAGACATCCATGGACAAAATTGGTACTTCCCCTCAAAAATTTCCTGTATGCAAGGGTATCTGCCAGAAAAAAACCTGCCAGCTCTGGCTGGCCTTGGCCTCTGGTGGTGGCATCTCAGTTGCCTCAGAAGCACTGGGGCTCTGTGCCTTCCCTCCTGCAAAAAAGAACTGACCCTCTTGTCCAGGGGCCATGGCAGGAACTGGAATGTGGCCACCAAAATTCCATCTATCCTAGGATTACTCCCAGACAAAAGCTGCCAGGACAGACAGTTCTGCCTGGCCTTGGCCTCTGGTGATATGAGCAGAATGTTTTCCTTTACAAACACCTTGGAGAGGGCCCAGAGATCTCCCGAGCGGGGTTTTGCAGGCCTCAAGAACATAACCCATGTATGGAGGCTGATGTGCCTGGGCTCAGCTGTGAAGAGACTGAGGACAGATCAGGAGTGGCCTGGGAGGCTTTGAAGGGTGGATTTAGAAATGGTGGAGCTTTACTCCATAGTGGGAAACAGCCAGAGAGAAAAATTATGCCAAAATGCAGCTGAGGAAGTTCAGACTGGACACATGAGGAGAGGAATTTCCCTCCCAGGGCAGGGCTGTGGTGCAGCACGTCCCCAGCAGGAGCCTGGAGCAGCCCAAGGCTTTGTGTGGCCAGGCAGGGGCAGCAGGAGGCAGAGCTGCCAGCAAAGGAAGGGCCAGCGAGGTGGGGCAGCCGGGGGTGACGACAGCCTGCAGGGACAGAGGCGCAGGGCAGGGACACCGTGGGACAGCCTGGGCTGCAGAGGGCTCAGGGATGTGCAGCAGCTGCAAGGCCCTGACAGAGCTAACCTGTGCAGCCCTTTGGCCATGGCTGCTGGCCCTGGGCCTGAGCCACGAGGGGACAAGTGACCCTTGCAGCCCTGGGGCCTCAGTGACTCCTTGTCCCTGCTCAGCAGCCTGGCAGGGGCCGCCCCATGGTCCTGCCCTTGGCACTGCACATCCCCACACCCCAGTGCCCATCCCGGGAAGAGCCCTGAGCAATGAGGGAGGGACAGGATCTGCCTTGCCAGGGGCTGGGGCTCAGGCCTGGGCCCTTTGCATTCCTGAAACACATCCAGGTTTGCTCAGCACCAGAGACACCTTTCCCTTGCTTGTCCCCAGCTGTCATCAGTGCCTCCAGTGTTCTGCTCTGACTGGAACCTGGGGACATTTTCTCAGTCGTGTCCTCAGTAGGACCCATTAAAACTTCAAGAAACTTTGGAGTTTTAATTTAACTTTGAGTTCTTGAGAAGTTTTTTGAAGACTCTCAAGGACTGAGTCTGATTTAAATAACACGAAAGCCCTGAGGGGGTCATTAAAGTTTTCTTATTCCAGTTGTGGACAAAGATTTCAAAGTGCTTGTAAGAAATACACATTCCTATTTTAAAGGGTGTGTTTTATTACATTTATCTTTAGATCAGAGGCGATTGCAGCATTCTGTGATTGATAGTGAGCCAGGGTCTCCCCTCAGGAGCTCTTACCTGCTCAGAGAAGCTGTGCCCTGAGCTCTGGCCCAGCGTGGACAACCTTGCTCCACATTGCCCCAGCCCATCCTGTCTGTCCTCACTCACCTGGGACCTGCTGTGCCTGCAGAGCTGGCTGCACCCAGCCTAAGAGAGGCTTTCCCTTTTTCTATGTTTGGAGCAATCTAAGACTCCTGAGTTTCCCCATGAAAACAGACACCTTCCTCAGGTGTGTGCCAGCCCAAGGTGCCACCAAAACCACTCCAGACGGGCCCTGGGCCAGCTGTGAGGGTGGATCATCAGCCCCAGCTGCACTGGGCACTGCAAGGGGCTGTGGCCATGGGCACTGCACTGACCCCACTGCTGGGTTTGGCTGCCACGGCAGCCCTGAGAAATTAAACTGTCCTTGGAAACACTGGGGAGGACTGGGACATACTGGGGAACACTGGGAATGCTGTGGGGTACACTGGGACACACTGGGAGTGAAACTGGGAGTGAAACTGGGGGATACGGTGACAAATTAGGGACATTGTGGGGAAGACTGGACAATACTGCGGCATACTGTGGATGACATTGGGAGGAACTCGGAGGGCCTGGGAATGAACTGAGCTGGGTTGGGAGGGACTCGAGGGGAACTGGGGTTGTACTGGGTTGTACAGGGGATGAACTGGGCTGCACTGGGCTGTACTGGAGACGAACTGGGCTGTGCTGGGAGGGACTGGAGGGGCACTGGGGCTGTACTGGGCTGTACTGGAGACGAACTGGGCTGTGCTGGGAGGGACTGGAGGGGCACAGGGGCTGTACTGGGGATGAACTGGGCTGTACTGGGAGGGACTGGAGGGGTTGAATGGCTGTTCCCGCCTCCGCCGCCTCCCATTGGCCGAGGCTCCCGCCCATCACAGCTCCCAACCAATCAGCGCAAGGGATTATGGCTTTGGGGGCGGTGCCTGGATTCTGCGCCATCTTTTCTTTTTGCCTACAACTCCCATAATGACCCGCAGCCCCATAGAGCCCCATTGGGGCCGGGACTGCAACGCCCGTCATGCCCCGCACTCCACAGACACCTCCCCCCCCCTCCCCAGTATGTGCCCCCATCTGTGCCATCAGAGTCCCCCAGACCCTCCGGGATCCCCAAGTGCTCCTCAGCCCCCAGTCGGGACCCCCCAAAAGCGTTCTCGGATCCCCTGAGTGCTCCCAGCCCCACAGAACCCCGGAACAGCCACTTCTGGGAATTCCTCTCCTCTCATCCCCCGCGGCCCCAGAGCCCGTCAGAACACTGTTCCGCGCCTAAAATTCCTGCCGCGCCCTGCGCCCTGAGGAACCCGGTTAAATCTGCCTAAGCTCCCCCCAAGTGCTCCAGAGCCCCCAAGGAGCTCAAGTCGCAACTCGGATGCAAAAGTGTCCCCCGAGGCCTTCTCGGGCCCCAGACGCCGCGTCCGAACCACTTCCGGGACTACAGCTCCCATCATACCCCGCGGCGCACGGGCAGCGCTGTTCCAGCCGTGACTTCATCTCCCGTCATGCCCTGCGCCCCACCGAGTGCCGCTGTCGCTGTGCCTGGAACTCCCGTGATGCTCCGCGGCCCCGTTACACCGCATTGTACCCGCGCCTACAACTCCCATCAGCCCCCGCGCCCCAGCGAGCCCCGCCCGAGCCCCCCGAGTGCCCAATCAATAGCCAATAGTGGTCAATGAATTAATGAAGGGAATTGTGTTACTTAGAACCAATGACCAATAATTTTTTGGTTACAAAGCACATATAGAGATTTTTTTATACAAGCATTAAAATGAAATAATAAAATATCGAATAATATTTTTATGCATAAGCAAAATAATATTTTAATTGTTATTAAGCTAAAATTAATTAATTGAATTCATTTATTAAAATTTAATTAAATTTTAATTATGAAGAAAAATGCATAATTTTTAAAAGATGTTTTGGCATGTCAGTCTCAGGTGGGCAATATCTGTGGGTAAGGGGCATGTGTTAAATGGATGTGATTCATGCTGAATAAGTTGTGTCCTAGATTGCAAGGCAAGATGTATTCAATTGCTGTCTGTTAGAGGTTGGTTCACTGCATTGTTTATTTTACCTTTTAATTTTCTTCCCTAATAAAGGACTGTTATTCCTGCTCCCATATTTTTGCTTGAGAGTCGCCCTTAACTTCAAATTTATAGCAATTTACAGGGAGGGGGTCTACATTTATTTTCTGCCTTCCTTAGCAGACTCCTGTCTTTGCAAGCCAAGACAGATTTTGACACCCAACGTGCAGTTCGAAGGCAAAGAAACAAAAAAGGGAATAACAGTTCTTGAGTAATCCAATTTTTGATTTTTGTGTACTGCTACAGAAACCTCGTTCAGCGGCACCCTGTGCTCCAGCCTGCCCTGGTTTGGGTGACACGGAACCGTGGCTGCATTTCTCCATTTGCAGGCCCTGATCTAAACATGGCTCCTACAGCCAAGGCTGCTGTGGCTGTTCTCCGGTTTATTTTATGGGTGAATAAGGGGAAGAATTCATGGATTTTTAACTTCCTCTGGGAAGCAGGCACATGAATTCACAGCTGTCACACACTGACTGTGTGCTTTTGGGGTTACTTTAATAATGGCACCTACTGTGAGGAAATGACACCGGGGGAAATTTTCTCCCAAGCCTTTAACCATCTCTTTGGGTCTGCCCCACCAGTTTGTGAAGGGCTCAGATCCACTCCAAATACCAATGATATCATACAGGGGCTGTGTTGCTGTTAGCCCTGTTCTATTTGGCACTGAGAGACAAGGGAAGATTAACCTGGATAATCACCCTGACACCCACCCCAGAACCTGACACGGCCCCAGAGACCAGGGATGCTGCTGCCCCAGAGCCTGACCCTGCCCCACAGCCAGCCCAGATATGAACCACCCAGACTGGGTGGGGGTCTGGTGAGGGAGATGCAGGAGATGCTGAAGGAGTGCATTTCCCCAGTTGGTCAGAAGCTCTCCCCCTGCCCCAAAAAAGGAGAGTCTGATGGGGCAGCAGTGGAACCCACAAATGTTACATCTGTCCAGGTTCCAGCTGAGCCACAAAGGCAGCCACAGCCAGCAGCAGTCACTGCTGGAGGTCTGAGATGGAATCAGAGCACCCAGATAAGGGAAGGCCCTCACAACTCACAGGGGAGCCAGAGGTTGCAATCATCACCGAGTCCCTGACATACAAAAGTCTCCGTAAGCTGCACAAGGACGTTGAACGACGGAGACGTGAGGCTTATACAACCTGACTGCTTCAAGTCTGAGACCTCATGGGTACAGGTGTGCAGCTGGATGGTGGTGAGGCAAGGAATTTGGGACCCTTGACCCAGGACTCAGGTATGAATCAGATTTTTGTAAGGGAGCCAGGGTCCCTTTCCCTCTGAGAGCTGCTATTAATGAGTGTCAGAGAGAGGTTTGTCCACAGGGTGAGAATGCAGGAGCACCAACACAGAACGTGCTGGAAAACCCTTAAGGAAGGGATCCAACAGCTGATGGAAGTGGCAGCATTGGAGGTACTCTTTGGGAGGGATGGACAGCATGATAATGACCCCGACAAGGTCAGGGGCACAGGGCAAATGCTGTGGAGTCTGGCAAGGCTGGGGCCATCTCAGTACTCCACCTCCATTGCCATAATTAATGCCGATAACAGCCGAGAGACAGTGGGCTCTGCTGCCAACAGCTGAGAAATTGTGAGAGTATGATCCATGGCCCAGTGCAGGCTCATGGCTCTGCTGTGGGCAAGGAACTCAAAGAGGAGATGAGGGAGATGAGGGAGGAGGTGAGGAGGAACAGTTCCCACATTGCCCCAGTGCGAGTCACAGGCCCCAAAGTCAGAGCCCAACATTCCCCAGCCAGAGAGAGAGGGTACGCCCCACGGGCTGGCCTGAAGCTCTTTCTGCGTGACCATGGGGAAGACATGGGAAGGTGGGATGGGAAACCCATTTCTGTCCTGGCACCGCGGGCGCGTCAGCTCAAGGAGGGAAACACTGACTGAGCGAATTCCAGTAAAGTGAAGGCAGCCTCAACCTCCCATGACCGAGCTCCCGGGTATGATTTGTCAGATCACCTTTAAAATACCTCTACCATGTATGCCTAGGAAAGAAATAATAACCAGGTTTAGAGGGGCCCTGTCTCTAGCCAGGGAGAGACACTGGAAAACTGGATCTTTTGGCCACTGTGGGTCCAATGTCCTGGCATGTCAGAGTCACAAAAATATGAAGCCTTAGCTGATACTGGTCGTGTGCAATGTACCCTTTCTTTCCAAAGGTCACTGTGAAGGGGTTGAGTGGGGCTTTGATGGAGGGAGTGAAGGTGGTGGGGAATGGTGGAGACAGGAGCCACAGGGACATGGGACAGGCATCAGAGGGGCCTGGGCAGCTGGCAGGGGGTACGGCCTGTCCCCCTGGCCCAACAGCAGGGGACAGGGGGCACGGCCTGTCCCCCTGGCCCAGCAGCAGCCCCGTGCCCTGCCCAAGGCGCTCCCAGCAGGGGCTGGGCCCCAGAGGCAGGGGGAGACCCCAGTCCAGGGGCAGCGTTTCTGCCCCATCCCCTGTCCAGCCCAGCCTGCCCCGTGTGCGCAGTGACCACTGGCACAGGCTGCCCTGGACACTGTGACCTGCTGGGGACACTGAGAGCTGCCCCGCTGTGACACTGCCCTTGGGATTGCACAGGCACCAAACAAACCCCAGCCAGCAGCGCCCCTTGTCATGTCCCAGGCACTGAAGAGCATCAGAGCCAGCCCCGCTCCAGGCGATGTCCCAGGCACCAGGGCACATCCCAGCCCGGCTCCTGGTGATGTCCCAGGCACCAGGGCACATCCCAGCCCCGCTCCTGGTGATGTCCCAGGCACCAGGGCACATCCCAGCCCCGCTCCTGGTGATGTCCCAGGTACCAGAGCACATCCCAGCCCCGCTCCTGGTGATGTCCCAGGCACCAGGGCACATCCCAGCCCCGCTCCTGGTGATGTCCCAGGCCCTACGAGTGTCCCAGGTGTGGGAAGAGCTCATCACATAGCTCAGCCTTGACCCAAAACCAGCAGAGGCACCATGAAGTGCAGCCCTGCGAGTGCCCCAGTGTGGGAGGAGCTCCGTGCGCTTCTCCAGCTCCATCCCCCACAGGAGGATCCATGCTGGATGATCCCCAGTGTGCCCCAGTGGGCAGAGCCCTGGTGACCCATGGTGCTGCTGATCCATGTTGGGAAGACACCCAGCTGGGGGGCTCAACATCCTCCTGGCTCCCCATGGCCTGGATTTTCTTTTCATTTCTCTTTGCCCTTTCAAAACTCTTAAAAGCAGGTAAAAATAAAGATGTTGAGCTAAGACAAGGATGGGGACATGGGGAGGGTCTTGCAGGGGATGTGGGGGATGCTGGGTTTGAGGGACTTGAGGGTTCCTGGGAGGGACCTGGGAGTTTCTCAGGGCTTTGGGCACCCCAGGCTGAGCGGCTCCAGTTGCCCTGGGAGACCCTGGTGGAGGTTCTGGGCAGCTGGTCAAGGATCCCCTGCCCTGGAACTGTCCCCATGTGCCCCATCCCAACACCTCGTCCCCCTGCAGCGGCTGCCCCATTCCTTACTCCCCTTCCATACTCCCCTGGCCCCTGCCTGTTCCCGTGTCCCCCCTGTCCCGTTCCCGTCCTGCTCCCATCCCAATCTGGACCCCATTCTTGATCCTTGGACAATATTCCCTGTCCCTGTCCCCATTCCCAGTCCTATTCCCTGTCCCCATTCCTGGTCCCTGTCCCCATTCTCTGTCTCTATCACCACTCCCAGTCCCTGTCTCCATTCCCATTCCCCATTCCCTGTCCCCATTCCCATTCCTATTCCCTGTCCCCATTCCCGGTGAGACATTAATTTTGAAGAATTAAGAATTTTAGGAAAGTTAAGATGATAGTTAAATTGGATGTTGCTGACTTATCGGAAGTAGATAAATCGGCTTTGTTCATAGTTAACAGTAGCTGGATCTTAGGTAAGATATCCAGGATCTATTAACTCATTGCTTGCCAGCTTTATGCTTGGGTAGCTGTGCTTATCATGATAAACAGAATGTGATAAACAGATTTCAGGGACACAAAAACAGTTGCAGACTTCCCATACTTTAGGGATCCATTAAGCACGGGAAAACGGCAAGGATTCATTTGTCACGTATGCATGGGAAAGGCAGAAAGGTCAGAACGAGGAAGACTTATTTTACTTCTTCATTTTGGAGACCCCTCCCCAAAATGGACCCCTGACTCATTTCAGGGAACAGAACCACACATGCTTAATTGCCTTTTTGCCAATTAGCATATGAAGCAGAGCAGAGGAAGTGACAGGGATATGAATATGCATTCATATTTTGTGTATTCAAGACTTCTGCAAATAAAAAAGCTTTGTAATACCTGTGATTTTTGCAGTGTGCATTAGGGAATTATCCCACGTACTGTCCGTCTGTCTCAATAAACATACACTTTCTAACTTTAAACTCTTAGAGAGTTTTTGTCCATCTCAGTTGGATATCGATATTAGATTGATATTCATATTTCAGTAAATCATTGTCTTAAAGAAGTCCTAGTATGTGCATTAACATGTCTTTTCTTAATATTTGAGTAATTATTCTTGCATTGCTTCAAGATAAACTGGTATGATTCAAAGAAGATCCACGGGGGTACACATAGAACATCGATTTGTCATAAGCAAATTGCAGTTGCAAAGATTTTCACTGAAATTCTGCCACTTGTCATCATTTTAAAAGTGAAAAGTCAGCTTTTATTAAAGTCAATAAAAAATTTCTAATTTCTAACAAAGGGGGGAAAGTATATGGTTTGCACTAGATAAAATATAAATACAGAAAATGTCTCCCAACCGAGTTCCTTGCCCTTATCAAAACATCTCCCAATCAAGTACTTTGCCGTGAACCTGGCTGGTAAAGAAAAATATTATCAGTAAACCTAGATGAAACTTTGCATAAGTTAATAGTATTCAAAATCCATGTGCTGTTCCTATTATTATTTCTTATACAAAGAAAAAAGGGGAAAGGGGTTGGATTGAGGGTACACCCTCCTCCCCTCTGAGTCTGTTCTCATGTTTTACAATAAATCCTACAACAGTACAATGCAGCTGCCTAAAATATGGACACTGGAAACCACAGACAGCATTACAAATGATCACCTGCCTCATGGACAGTTCATAGAAGGACTTGACTTGTTTACAAATTATTTCTCATGTTTGCAAACAGTTTTTCTGTTTACAGATTGCTTTTCTGGGAGTTTGGTTTTTCTCCAAGGGATCAAGTGCTGAAAGGTTGTTTTTTAAAATTGGGTTTTTCTCTATGGGTTAAATGGGCTCAGGGTTAAATAGCTTTCTGCTTTTAGAGATAAGTTCAATTTGTAACCAAGAAGAATTATGCCTGTGGCCTGAGTTCTCCCCTAACAGTTCCTGGAGGGGAATGCTGCAGCTCCAGTGTAAATTAGATGCACGCTGTCCTCTGTCCCCATGTTTGCAAAGGGCCCTTGCAGATGGGTGACAGAGAACAATACACAGAATTTTATACAGAAAAGAAGGGTGAGGTGTTCCCATGATTGACAGGGGTCTTGACCAATCAAATATCTCCCAAAACTGAAGGCACCTCACGGGCCAGAACCTGAAGGGGCGTGGAGCTCAAACCAATGAGAGCTTCCAGGCCTGGTCTTTCAAATGCCCTGTGTAAGGGGGGGCTTGGGAAATAAAATCTCTCTGTTGCCCCATGAACTCGGGAGGAGCAGTCTTTGTCTCCTGTGCCCTCGCTGCCCCACGAGACCAAAGAGATGTTCACCAGGGCCCTCCCTGTTTGTGGCCGTCCATTGCCCAGCTGAGCAGAGAGCCAGTTGTGTTTGCAGTGAGCTGCCACAGGAAGACACACAGCAGCTGGAGATTTGAACAGCAGGGCGTGGGCCAATTCTTTTTCTTTCAGAGTGCAAGAAAGATGCAAAAGCACAAGGAAACATGGCAGTGTTTCGATGGAGTCTCTTTGTCCTGTGAAGTTCAGTAGCTGTTGGTGTTTCTGTGCTGCTGCTAATCCCTTCCATGAAAAAATCATTCCGGGAAGGAGCAACAACATCTGACACGCACCAAGTGTTGCCCCCAGTTGCTCCAGGTGCTGCTACCAACAGCCCCTGTAGGACGGAGCACAGCCCCCAGTGCACACCAGCTTTGGCTGCCCTCTGGCAGAGAAGCCCTTTTGGGGCACAGGTTTCTGGGGCAGGAGACGGGCACCGGTGCTGCCAGGGCTTGGGGGAACTCTGATTGGGCGGGGACTGTGCCTCACCTGCTGCTGTCAGCGCTGCCCGGGCCCCAGGGCTCAGAGCAGCATTCCTGCCCTGGCCCACACGTTCCTGGTCTGTGTCCCACGGCCGTGCTCAGGATGGCCACCGTGTGGGACGTGTCCCGAGGAGGCCGTGCCAGCTTCTGTGGAGGCCCCGTGCCCTTCCCGCCGCGGCTGCGTCGGCAGCTGCGGGGGCTCCTGCTGCTCTGAGCCCGCAGAGCAGGGCAGCGTTTGCTGATGGGCTGAGCCCTTCCCAAAGATCCTGTTGGGCTGTCTGACACACCTGGGGCAAGGCATTCCTTCCACCCTGGGCCACTCTGGGGGGCTGGGGGTGGCCCCAGGGCCCTTGGTGGCAGTGCATGCAAGGGCCCTTTGTGACACGGTGCAGCATGGTCACCGTGGAATGGAACGGGACAGGGATTCCAAGGGCCCTTGGTGACACGGTGCAGCATGGTCACCGTGGAATGGAACGGGACAGGGATTCCAAGGGCCCTTGGTGACACGCTCTGGCAGAGGTGTTGGCAGTTACAAGTTACAGTTACACTCCACAGTGCTCGGTGCACACGACGAGGCAGGACGGGAGAGAGCGGTGCTGTGAGGAGCCCTCGCACAGCCACTCGTTCCTGGCTGACCCGGAGCTTTCCTGAGGTATTACTCCTGCAGGTGAGCTCGTGGCCAGACCAGAGCACTTGGTGACCCCTGGCCTTCCCGAGGCATCTCTTCTGCAGATGCCCTCGAGGGCAGACCATGGCATTTGCTGTGCACCATCCTTGACAGGAGTCTCCTGTCCTTGTGGCTGGAGCCCCAGGACCAGAGTGCAGGTCTTGCTGTCCTGTAGCCTTGCCAAGACTTCACTCTAGCAGGTGCCCTCAAGGCACGACTGCAGCACTTGCTGACTCGGACCTTTTCCTTTTCACCTTCTGCAAGCAGCCATGAATCCAGGCAGTGACGTAGAGTGCATACCTGCGAGCGTGCCCAAGCTGGCCTGGGGGAAGGAGGAGAAAGAAGGCCCTGGAGCTGCCCCAGCACAGCAGCCTGAAGAGCTGGAGCAGTTCCAGCCACGGCAGAAGGGTGAGTGGCAGAGCTGGGCCACAGGGCTGGTGCCTGCAGCTAGCTTGGCCCCATGCCATGCCATGCCATGCCATGCCATGCCATGCCATGCCATGCCATGCCATGCCATGCCATGCCATGCCATCCCATCCCATCCCATCCCCTGGGGCCATGCCCATGGTCAGGATGGAATAGGGGCCGGGCAGACACCCCACAGCCGTGCTCCGTGCCCTGGGCCGTCGCGGGGCTGTCCCTGCCTGGGCAGCGCAGGGCTGGGCTGTGTTCTCCGGCCTCTCCCGCAGCCCCTCAGCTCGGGCTGCGCTCGCTCTTTGCCAGGTGCAGCCGTGCAGCGCACACGAGAGCAGAAACGCACCCGTGGCCGATTCCGCAGAACAGCGCAGGTACCTGCAGCCATCCCCACCTGGGCTGGGCCTGCTGGCACTGCTCAGCCCAGCACTGTGCTCGGAGCACTCCATGCAGCATCCCGGGCTTTTTGCCTCTCTGCTGCAGATGGTTTGCAAATTCATGAAGAGGATTCGGGAGGAAGAGAGCAGCGTCATGGGCACTGTGCGCAGAGTCTACTCTCCCATCTTCAAAACCAAGACCAGCGCTGCCCTGCTGGATATGCTTGTGGAGGAGGGTCCTTCCAGCCCAAAGCAAGTAAGCAGCCTGTGGCCTGGCTTTTCTCCTCCCAGCAATTGCTTGGCCTCCCAAGCCACACCTGCTGCTCCCTGGGAGCCTTTGAGGCCATGGCAGTGTGGTGGCAAGGGAAGCACTTCTCTGGGGCACTTGGGCACATTCCTTCCTCTGGCAGCTTTCCAAGTCTCCCCTGCCTTCTCCAGGTGCCGGCCATGGTGAGGTACATCCACCAGTGGCTCGTGGCCAATGAGTTTCCTGAGTACAATCTGTACAGGCCCCTTCTGGATCTGACAGAGGCACAGCCCTCTGACGTTGTGATGGCTCTCCTGCGTGTGGCCCCATTGTGTGACAGGTACGGGGCCCACCTGCCCAGAGGGCTCAGGGCTCAGCAGCCCTTCCCCCTGTACAGCCTGTCCCAGGTGTCTGACACAGAGAATTCCAGGGGCCTCTGGCTGCTCCCTTTGCCAGCCCTGGCCCCTGCCAGCCCCCAGCGTGCTGCCATGCTTCCCCCCTGCTCCTCAGGGGCCAGTCCCCACAGGGCTGGTCTGCCTGTGTGCTGCCAGTGAGGGGCAGTGGGCAGAGGCAGGGCTGGCAGAGCAGCTCAGCTCCCCGCTGCCGCCCAGGCCATGCTGCTGAGTCCCAGACTGCTCTGAGACAGAGTTCTGACCCCACAGAGCTGCTCTGGCCATGTGGAAGAGCATCATGTGCTCGCCCAGGACTGCAGAGCCGGCCATGCTCGTGCTTCTGGATGTGCTGGGGAGCTGGCCAGAGCACAGCACGTGCACCTCTGATGGGGACCACACGGCTGTCCTTGCCCTGGCTGTGAGTTTCTGCCTTTACTGGCCCCAAGGCCACCTCCCCAGCAGTTCTCCATCCTCCCTTCCCCACGGCGTTTCCCTGCCTCAGGCGCTGGGCTGAAACCTGGCCTCGGGGCAGCTCCAGGGCCACCAGGCCCGGTGCTCCCCCTGTGTCTCTCCGGGCCTCTCCCTCCTGTGCTCGGGCTCTGCCACATGAACACCTCAGCACTGAGCCCTGTCTCAGGGGGCTTTGTCCTTTGCAGGCAACCGTGGTGATGTGGAAGATCCTCCAGCTGCCCTGTGTGCCACATGTAGTGACCGTGAATTTCCCCGGCCTCTTTGTGCATCTGCTCTTCCAAGTGCTCTTCAGCACTCTGGATGTGCCAGAGGAGGTCGATACCTTCTGGAAGGGATGCCAGCAGCAACATGGCCTTGCCACCAGCCCCAGCAGGTGCTCCATTCCTCTCCTTCTGTCCCTGCCATGTGCCCAGGGCAGGGGCCAGTGCTCCCAGCATGACCTGGGCTTTGCTCTGTGCACAGCTTTGCAGAGCAGACCCTGAAGGCCCTGCTCTGCGAAATGCACTATAAGGATGTGGTGGTGGCCGTGGAAGACAAGCGTGGCTGGGACACATTGCTGTGTGCTGACACCCACCACTGTGCTGTGGGCGTGCTGGCCAGGTGAGACCCCCTGCTCCCCAGCTGTCCCCGGCATGTGTGCCCTGTGCCCGAGGTGCCCCACACAGTCCCCATGGCCGTGGGCCAGAAGGCCTTGTCACCAAGGGACGGCCAAGGAGTCTGCAAAAGGCTGGGAGAGGAGCGTGCCCAAGAGCAGCAACCTCCCAGAGGGCTCAGCTGCCCCTTGCAGGGTGGTGGAGAAAGGCCAGACCTCTGTGAGGCAGTCCTGGGAGAGGTTTGCCCCCACTGGCTCAGGGCTTTGGCTCCTGTTTCCTCCTGTCAGAGAAATGCACCGCGCATCCGAAGCTGCGTGTTACAGGATTGCATTCCACCTGCTCGGGCTGCTCAGCAAGGACACGCCGTGCCGGGATTTGGCCGCCCTGGCGTTCCTTGTGGAGGTGAGCCTGAAGGCCGGCGCTTCCTCGCTGAGCTGCCTCCCGGCTCTCTGCCCTCTCTTGGCCGCAGTGCCTGGGACGGAGCCCGCGCCCTGTGCTGCTGCCTGGGCCCGGCCCTGGGCGGTTCTGGGCTCCCGCCGGCCGCTCCCCCGTCACCGGCCTGTGCCTTTCAGATCCTGGAGCACCTGAACGTGAGTGAGTGCCGTGACAGCATCCTCCAGTTCTTGTCAAAGCACCTGCAGAGCGAGTGCAGGGGGAGGCGTCGCTTGGCACTCCGAGGCCTCGTGGCGCTCGGCACCACCAGTGTCTCGGTGAGAAGAGCACAGGGGCTGAAGCCGTGCTGCCAGCGTGGGGCTGGGGAAGGCAGTCCCTGGGGCTTGGCTGGCCTTGGGGCACTGGGGCAGCTGCTGCCAGCTCTCCTGCCTCCTGCTGCAGCTGCCCCAGGGCTTTGGCACAGGCCTTTGGCCCCTGGGCCCTGTGGCAGCAGGATGGTGTTTCACACACTTGTGTTCCACAAGTAGATGGCCATAAGGATGTGGAGCCTGCATGAAAGGCTCGTGGAGCTCCTGCAGGAAGATGACAGCACCATGCTCAGGATGACCACGGTTCTCCTCAGGGCTTTGTTCCTCTGCAATGGTGCCCCAATAACCAGCGCCCTCGCCCTGCAGCTGGCTGAGGCGCTCCTGCCACTCTTTGACAACGTAAGGCTCTGCGCCTCCAGCCACGGCCAGCGGGTGCTGCCCGCACACTTTGTGCCCTGTGCACTCACAGGCTGTGCCCAGGTGGGCCTGAAGCAGCTGATGCTGAGGTCTTTCTTCCTTCCTTTCCTACAGGAGGACAGCCAGGTGCAGTTGTGCTGCATGTTTATCTTCCGGGAGATGCTGGATTTTTTTCCAGAAGAAGAAAAAATGGTCCTGAAGGCACACGTGCGCCAGAGCCTGCTGCCACTCTCCATGCACTGCCACGATGAGAACCAGCGAGTGGCAGAGGTGAGGACTCGGCAGCTGCCACTGGCCCCTGGCAGGGGCTGGGTTGGCCCTGCCCTGGCGCCTCGCAGGCTGCAGCTCCTGCTGGCCTTGGCACAGGGACGGGGTCCTGCGCCCTGGGCTGTGGGGCCATCTCCGCATCTCTGCTGCTCTCCAGGCTTCTCAGGAAACGCTCCTTTTTGCGGCTGAGTTCCTGAAGAGGAGGGACCTTGGACAGCTGGTGAAGAACCAGAAGCTGGGGAATTTCACCGAGTGGCTGGTAAGGAGGGCCGGGAAGCCACAGCCCCAGCCTGGAGCAGCCCCTGAGCGCGGTGCTCGGTGTGCGGGCTGGCAGCTGTGCCCCTGCCCGCTGCTGCAGCCCGAGGCCGCGCGGGCTCTGCTCCAGGCTCCTGCGGCCCCAGCCGGGTGCCCATGGAGCCCCGGCCCGGGGGGCTGCGGGGCCAACCCTTCCCTCCTGCCGCTCTCTCCAGCTGGCAGAGGACAGCAGCAGCGTGGCTGAGCACCTGCGCCGGGCCCTGCCCTACCTGCAGAGCCCACAGGAGCCCCTGCGAGAGGCGGCCGTCAGGTTCATGGGTGAGCCACGAGCCGGGCCAGGAGGGCATGTGGGCACAGGGCTGGCGGCGCCGCTGGCAGGGAGCTGTGCCCTGGGCCTGACAGGCTCTGTGTTCCCAGGGACGGCCGGACGGCACCTGAGGGGGAGGAAGGAAGAGCTCCAGCTCATCTCTGAGGGTGAGTGAGGGCAGCGGGCTGCCAGCGGGGGCTGCCGGGGGAGCTGCGAGCCCTGCCCCGGCTGCGGAGGGCTCTGCTCCCTGTGCGGACCAGGGCCGGCGTGGGCAGAGCACACAGAGCTTTCAGGACACCTGGGGGATTCGTGGCCAGCAGCTTCGGGCTGATCCAGCTGGTCCCTGCTCCCTGCTGGCCATGGCCAGAGCCGGCTGGGATGGCCCTGGCACAGAGTCCCCTCGGGTCCCCTCAGATGTGGGAACTCACCATGGCTCTGCTCCTCTCTCTTTCAGCCCTTGAAGGCATGGAAAATGACAACAGTGTCGCCATCGCAAGCCTGGCAGGTCAAGCATTGTACATCCTCCAGGAAGCAGAGAGTGCTCCATATTCCCACTTTGACAGCCTGCGTGATCGGCTCTGCAGGGCATGGGGGAGACGGCCTCGTCTGTGTGGGCTCGGCTGGCTGCGCTGCTGCAGCTCTGCACAGAGCTGATCCCTGAGGCTCTGCCTGCTGGGGCCACCCGAGCCAGCAGGACTGTTTTGTTTCTTTAAAAATGTTCTTTTCTTTCTTTTTGTTTGTCTTTAGCGTATAAATATAGGATGTGTTGCTATAGACAGACTCCCAGGATCTTTCTTTGGCTGCCCAGGCTCTGCAGGGCCGAGGGGAAGAGGGAGAAAAGGGTTCCTGGGCTCAGGCACCTGCCAAGGCATGCAGGGTTGCAGGGAAAATGGCCAGAAGCCCCTTGGCCTTTGGTGGCTCTGCTGAAGCCTTTGTGCTGCCCACAGAGCAGATGGGCAGGGGCTGGAGCTGTGGGGATCTCTGTGAGAGCGGTGCCTGGAGATGGCCACAAGCCCTGTCCCAGGCAGGAAGCGCCATCCGTGTCCTCCTGCCCGTGTGTTGCTGGCTGGATTGCTGAGGGCTCCCAGGTGCCTCTTGGTGGGGCTCCTCTGGAGCTCCTGTGGGGCTGCGGCGCTGCAGCCGGGCAGGTTGGCCGGGCTGGGGAGACCCTGAGGGGACGGGACCACGAAGGGATGAGGGGCTGCGGAAGCTCTGACAGGACAAGGCAGTGGGAAGGCACGGGGGGAACGTGTGAGGGAGTGGGTAACATTGGCTTGGGGAGGAAAGTGGGTTGGAGCCAAAGAGACCACTCACCCCAATGTTCATGTGGCAAAAAGAGCACGTTTATTCTCAAGCCCTTCCTTCTAAAGGGCCTTTGAAAACCCAGTCTGGATGATTTCACTGCTCTGATCTCTGTGCCCCTTCAGATTCTGGCCTGGGCAATGCCTGCAGCCTTGGGAGAGATGTGATGGGCCCGGCCCCTGTCAGTCAAACCAGGGCTGGTACATTCACCCCGTACAAGCCAGCCTGCACGGGGACACACGGCAACAGAGTGCGAGGCACAGCTCCAGGAGCTCCCCGTGAACCTCAGCTCTGGGACCACTGTCTGCCCCAAGCTTCAGGGGCTGCAGTGGGAGCCCGGCTGGGCTCTGCCCTGGGGCCATCCTGCAGGGACAGCTGCAAACAGGGAGCATTCCCTGCCACAAAGAGCCAAGGCAGGGCTGCAGGGCAGCTGCTCCAGCCCGGACTGCACTGCTGAGTGCTGTGCTCTGGGGCTGGGGCTCCCCGCACAGGGGACTGCACTGGTGTGCCAGAGGAGACAGAGAAGCTGCAGCTTCATCTGAAACTGGTGCGTGGGCTGGGAAGATTGGGGAGGCTCAAGGGGATTCACAGAGCTCATCCTGCTGCAAGGATGAGGAAAAGGGAGCGGGAACTCAGCAGTGAGGAGAGCTGGGGGCTGGAGAGCAGCTCTGAATGACACTAAAATCCCACCAGACCTCTGAGACATTGCTGCTCCTCAGCCAGTGACAGGATGAGTCCCTAAGCCTGGGGCTCGGCCTTCCTCATGGTGAGGGGCACCAAGGAAGGCAACAGTGTGATGGAGACTGGAATGGGCTGGGAGCTCACTGGGGGAAAATAGGGAGCAGCTGGGGAGTAAAAGGCAGGTGGGGGAGAGAACTGGTCAGAGAAGGGCTGAGGTACAGCTTGAGCAAGCTGCAAAATGTCATTTCGGGTCATCCTAGATTGATTTAATTTCAGAAGTTATTGAACAAGTTTATTTTTTGGGTGGTGCCATGTTTTCCCTTGGAGGTGTACACTCTGCAAACTTGAGCTGTGTTGCTGAAATGCTCAAGCCAGTCTGTGCTCAGGGCACCCCATTTCTCCTTTGGCTGATTGCGGCCCGGTGCTGAGCTCCAGCAGGGCCCTGGCAGAGCCCAGAGCAGCCTCAGCACCTGCAGAGCCCGGCTGCAAGGAGAGAAACCAGAAAGCCCTGTCAGCTGAAGGCTCCTGTCCCCTTGTCCCAGCCGCCCGCGGTGCCCAGGCCATGCTGGCCGTGCCAGAGCTGTGCCCAGAGCTGCCCATCACTGCTGCCTTTGGGAGCAGAGCAGGAGGGCAGGACATGTGCCCAGCCTGAAGCCAGCCACGGCACCTCCAGCCCTCAGCAGCTGCCCAGAGCAGGACGCTCCTGTGCTCGCTGCCATCTCCTCAGAACTCTGATCCCACCATCCCCAGCAGACAGGACCCACCTCACGCCATCCCACGCTGGAAGAAAAGCTGCTCCCAAACGATGCCCTCAGCCTTCTCCAAGGGCACGGCCCATCCACGCCGCAGCTGCTCCTAAGCACGTCCTGATCCAGACTGGGCCCCATCTGGAATGCTTCCTCTAGAAAAAGAAACGTCAAATTATTGAAAATAGGTTACAGTCAAAAAGGGGAACAAGAAAAAAGGTCAAAGATCTTATCTCTGTCAGGGCCTTAAAGAAGGCCCAAACCCTGCATGCCAGGGAAAAACCCACCATGGTTGGGGAATCCCAGGCTTTCTCCCTTCCCCTGCACTGCCCCCATGGTGATCCTAAAGCAAACAAGGGCAGTGGAGCAGCCCAAGCCCTCCCTTGCCTGCAAAGCAAAGCAGCCCCTGCACAGGGTCTGGAGTCCCACCTCTGCTCCCACCATGGGGGTTTGTTTGTGTCGGGCTGGCTGCCCCAGCCCAGCCCCAGCCCGGGGCACGGTGGGTGCTGGGGGCTGTTGGCAGGGCCAGGAGCCCACTCCCATTTCGTACCCACCCCAGCCCATGCCCCCAGCCCTGCCAAAAGCAGCCTGCAGCTGACTGAAGGATCAGCTGCATCCGCCCCAGCAAAGGGAGAACCTTTGGTTCCCAGCCAGGCTGCGCAGTGCCCAAATCTGGGAGCATCCCCCTGCGTGTGGACTGATCTGCAAATTCCCTGTGGAACCTGGCTTTGAATGAGATGTCAGAATCAAAGTCCACCATCTTCAGCCTGCCGGAGACCAGGTGGAGCAAGAGGTTGTCATCCTTGGCGTTGTCCTCGCTGTCCCCAGCAGCAGCAGCCCCACCTGGGACAGCTTCTCCAGGGGCTCCTTCTCCTTCCCTGGGCCAGACCTGGCTGTCAGGGCTCTGCCCAGGGCCCCAGCCATCCATGAACCATGGCAAGCAAAACCAGGGGGATGGTGGCCCCCAGTGCTTGCCACACCATGTCTCCAGCTCAGCTCCAAGCCAAGAGCTGTGTCTTCCCTTCTGCTGTGCCCCTGCTCAGAGCTACAGGCAGGACAAAACCTGTCAGGTTGTCTTTGCCACTGAGTGCCAAGAGATGTGTGGAGCTGTTACCTGCCAGGCCCCTGGATCCAACTGTGCACATGGATCTCTCCCATCTTCTAGGGCAGAGGAACACCCTGCACCCAAGGATCATGGAAAAGCTCTTCTAAGGATGGCCTGTTCAAGGACTGCATGGACAAACCCCTCTTAATGACATCCTGGCACTCTGGTGAGAGAAACCAGCAATCACCAGTCAGTTGGAGAAGTTGCCCCCTGTTCCTGTGTCCAGGCCATGCTGGGTGTGCCCAGAGCTGGGCCTAAACTTCCCCATCAATTCCATGTTTTGGAGGAGAGCAGGAGAGCAGGACATGTGTCACCTCCTCAGCAGCTGCCAGAGTGAGATGTTCACGAGGTGCTGCTGTCTCCCAGCCCTGGCTTTGCCCCTGTGCCCAGCAATGAGACTCCACCTTGAGAGAGCCGTCCTGCGAACAAGATCTGCCCCAGATATCTCCTGGCCCCTCCTGAATGGGAGCTTCCCCATGACCAGGTGGTGCAGCAGGAGGCCCAGGGACCAGATCGTCGCTGCCTCGCCATGGTAGTGTTGGTGGTGGATCCCCTCTGGTGGGCTGTAGGACAGGGTTCCTGTGGAACACAGACAGTTCATCAGGGGGATGCTGCTGCTCCCAGAGCCTGGCCCCAGCACCCCTGGGCATGCAGGGGCTGCCCCAGTGGCACACAGTGTGACCGCTGCCCTCTCGCAAGCACCTGGGACTTGTGTACAGACTCAGGGTTGGAAAAGAAGCCACTGGTGCTGGAAGAGGCAGCAGAAACCCTGGGAAGACACAACCATGACACACAAAAGAAAAACTCACCCAGTAGTGGAGAAAACCCCCTCTCCTCCTGCTTGCATGGCCCCACAAAATGTTAATAAGCCAAGGCAAACAAGGGGAGCACAGCAGTCCAAGCCCTTCCTCGCTTGCACACCAAACCGTCTGGGGCACGGGGTCAGACCCCCCTCTCTGCTACCCCCATGGGGGTTTTTGTAGGGCTGGCTGCCCCAGCTCTAGCCCCAGCCCAAGGCACAGTGGGTGCTGAAGGCTGTCAGCAGGGATGGGAGTTGGCCCCCTCACACCCCACTCAAATCAGCCTGGCTCCATCATTAATCCCATCCCGGCTGCAATAGGGGAAGCCCCAGTGCTGCACCTCAGCTGGGCCATGAGATGCCCAGGAGCATTCCCTGGCAGGGCTCACCTGCAAACTGGGTGTAGGCTGTGTCTTGGAGGAAAGTGCCACAGCCAAAGTCGATCAGTGTCAGCTGCCCGGTGGCCAGGTCGAGCAGGATGTTCCCTGGTTTGATGTCCCTGTGCAGGACCCCGCAGCTGGGGCAGCGCCGCACGGCCTCCAGCACCTGGAGGAGCAGCCCCCGAGCCTCCTCCTCCGGCAGGAACCCCCGCTCCGCCAGGAAACCCGACAGGTCCTGGCACCGCTCCGGATGCTCCAGCACCAGCACAAAGCTGTCGGGGAGCTGAAGCCACTGCAGGAGCTGAATGCCACCAGCACAGCCAGAGGAGACCTTGTCCAGCAGCACGATCTCCAGGGCTGCGCTGGTGCCGTGGGGCTGCGGGAGGAGCACGATGCCGTCAGTGGGGCTGATGCCGTGCCGGGGGTCGGGAACCCCTCGGCCAGCCCGGGATGCTCTGCGCCCTGCGCTGGCCCCACGCCCGCTCTCCCTCCAGGCGTCCTGGCAGCTCCCACCCTGCCGGGCCCCGGCTCATCCCCGCCCGGCACGGCCCGGCTTCTGCCGCTGGCCCGGCTCATCACCAGCTCGCCCCGGCGCCGGACGCGGTTCCCTGGCACCCTTTTGATGGCCACCTGCGAGCCGAGGGCAGCAGCGGGCTGAGCTCGCCGCCTGCCCCGCACAGCCCCATCCTTCTCCTCCTTCTCCTTCTCTCCCTCCTCCTCCTCCTCCTTCCCCTCCTCCGCGCCCGCCGCCGGCCCCGCCGCTCCCCGGGCGCCGTCCGAGAGCCGCGTGGCCGCGCAGCCGCCGCCGCAGCCGCCGCTGCCCAGCAGCGAACCCGCCGGGGCCGCTCCTGCCGGGCCTCCTGCGCCTTCCCTGCGGGCGGGACGCGGCTGTCAGCGCTCGGCCCGGGCCAGGAGCGGCCCCGAGCGCCGCCCGAGCGCCCCGGGCCGGCCATGCCCCGGCGTTCGCTCCCGGCATCCCAGATTCGCCATGAAATGGGAACCCTGAGCTTGTGGAAGTGCCTGAAGGATGCCCTGTTCCTCTGCAGGGACACTCGGGCTGAGACAGGAGCCGGAGCCCTCTCTGGGGAAGCCTCCTCCGAGCTGGAATTTGTGCCGTGCTGGGAGAGGAGGAGGAGGGGAGAAGGCTGGCGCTGTGTGGCAGGAGCAGGAGGTTTGGGCCGCAGGACATTCCGTCTGCGCCGCTGCCCCGCAATGGGCAGGAACGCTGTGGGGAAGACTGGGGGACACTGGAGCGGGATATGGATGGCACTGGGGGGAACTGGGAGGGCCTGGGAATGAACTCAGGTGTATTGGGAGGGACTGGGCTGTGCTGGGAGGGACTGGAGAGACACTGGGGCTGTACTGGGCTGTACTGGGGATGAACTGGGCTATGCTGGGAGGGACTGGAGGGGCACTGGGGCTGTACTGGGCTTTACTGGGGATGAACTGGGCTGGGCTGGGAGGGACTGGAGGAGCATGGCTGATGTACTGGGCTGTCCTGGGGATGAACTGGGCTGCACTGGGAGGGACTGGAGGGGCACTGGGGCTGTACTGGGCTGTACTGGTGATGTACTGGGCTGTACTGGGAGGGACTGGAGGGGTTGAATGCGCTGTTCCCGCCCCCACTGCCTCCCATTGGCCGATGCTCCCGCCTATCACAATTCCAACCAATCAGCGCCAGGGATCATGGCTTTGGGGGCGGTGCCTGGTGCCTGCGCCATCTTTTCTTTTTGCCTACAACTCCCGTCATGCTCTGCGGCCCCATAGAGCTCCATTAAAGCCGGGACTACAACGCCCGTCATGCCCCGCGCTCCACAGAACCTCGGTACCGCCCCCATCTGTCCCTTCAGTGTCCCCCAGACCTTCCCGGACCCCCAAGTGCCCCTCAGCGCCCATTCGGGACCCCCAAATTTTACTGGCAAAGTACAAAAGAACAATGAACTTTGGAAAAGTGTTTAATACAAATCCAATCCAACTTAAATCACTTGTCACAGCAGTAACTTCATTCCCTCAGCCCATTTAGCCTGGAAATCCCTAAACACTGAAGTTGATCAGGTACCCAAAACTGTTCCATATAAAGAGCATTAGAAGGAGAGGAAAGAGAGAGAGAGACAGGAAGACAGAAGCTCCACAGAAAGACACACATGTGGCTCCCAGCTCCCGGGGCTCCAGTGTAGGTGAGACACAAACTCCAGGAGAAGGCAGAGTCCATACCAGGGGCTGACCTTGTGCTCCTTGGTTTTAAGCCCCTGGGCCTTCGTGGGCCGCCCCCCAGCTGGGACATCTGATATCTCAGGTGTTCAGAGCTGGGTCAGCACTGTCCCAGCAGAGTGACTGATTGACAGCTCAGCCCAAGGTGTCTGGGGACATTGATCTCATCCAGCCTCTGACAGCGACCATGGTGACACTGGGGAACCTCATGGAGCCTCATGGAGCCATGGGTCAGTTGTGACAAGGCAGGTCCAAGGACACCCTGGTGACACTGGGGAACCTCATGGAGCCATGGATCAGTTGTGACACTGTGGGGACCTCGTGGAATCAGAGGAGACCATTGTGAAACTCCCATGGATCCAAGGGCCCAGGGTGACACTGTGCAGCCCAGAGTGTCCCGGAGGAGCCATTGTGACACTGTGGGTCCCCATGGAACCAAGGGAACATGGGACAGGCTGATGCCTTAAGTTTTAGCTTCCATATTTTCCCAATTCTGTCCTGTATCTGTAACTCTGAACTTCATGCAGAGTGACAGCAAGTTCTCCTCATGGTGTAGTCAGACAAAACAATCCTTTTCCAGCCTGAGAACCAAGGACACCGCTGCAGCTTCAGGCCCAAAAAGTGAAAACAACAGCGAATTGAGGAGATCAGACTGCGAGGGTGGGGCTGCATAACCTGAAGGTGTAATTGGACAATTAACCCCAATATGGAAATGAACCAAATCTTACAAAAGTGTGAAAATGCGTGACCTGGCGTCCATCCTGGGTGTACCCTCGGCCAGGCCCTTGTACTGCCCAGGTGAATCCTTTGAAGGCCTTTTTAATAAATCCCCACTTTACTCCTGTAACACTGTCCAGCCTCTGCTCTAGGTGGCCTCTCAAGGCATCAAGGCCTGGCTGGCTGGGCCACCTGGGGGCCACCTGACAGGTCCAGCTGACCTTGGCATGTCCAGGGCTGCTGCTCATCTGCCCCTGGAGCACTGGGGCTCGGTGATCTCCTTCCTGTGGAAAGAACTGTCCTTCTCCTCCAGGTGCCAAGGCCAAAATTTGGATTCCTCTTCTTAGTTTGCTTCTATGCAAAGATTGTTCCCAGATGAAATCTGCCAGGACAGACAGACCTGGCTGGCTTGGCCACCCAGGGGCCACCTCTCATCTTCCTGTGAAACACTGGGACCCTGTGCTTTTCTTTCTTATGGGAAAAAAACACCTTTCACATCCAGGCACCCATGGCCAAAGTTGGGAATCTGCCTTCAGGATTCCCTATATCCAAGGATTTCTCCCAGGTGAAAGCTTCCAGAAGAGACAAGTCTGGCTGGCCTTGGTCTCCAAAGAGATGATTCCTATCTTCCTTTGAAACACTGGGGCTTTGTGCTTTCCTTTCTGATGAAAAGAACTCTTCTTCCTGCCCAGGTGCTGATAGCCAAAACTGAGATTCCACCTTCAAAATTCTGAATATCCAAGGATTTCCCCCAGATGAAAGGTGCCAGGAGAGACAGGTCTGGCTCTCTTGGTCTATGGTGACCACCACTCATATCCTTCCAAAACACCTGGGCTCCACGCTTCTCTTTCCTATGGGAAAAACCATCCAACTCCACCAGATGCCCATGGCCAAAGTTTGGAATCCTCCTCCAGAATTCCCTAGGTCCAAGGATTTCTCAGTGACAAAAGCTGCCAGGACAAACAGGTCTGGCTGGCTCGGCCTCCCAGGAGCCTTCTCTCTCTGCTTCTGGCCCTGCAACACTGGGGCTCTGGGCTTTCCTTCCTATGGAAAAGAACCGTCCTTCTTAACAATGCAGAAATGGCTGAAACTGGGGTTCTACCTCCCAAATTCCCTATATCCAAGGGTTGCTTTCAGACAACAAAATACCAGAACAGAGAGGTCTGGCTGCTCTTGGCCTCTGATGGTCACCTTTCATCTGCCCCTGAAACACCGGTGTTCTGTGCTTGTCTTCCTATGGAAAAGAAGCGTCCTTCTCCTCCAGGCAGCCAGGTCTGAAACTGGGATTCCACCTCTAAAATTCCCTATATCCAAGGACAAAATCTGCCAGCACCATCTGATCTGGCTGCCCTTGGCCTCTGGTGGCTGTGGCTCATCTGCCCCTGGAACGCTGGGGCTGGGTTGTTCCCTTCCTGTGGAGACCATGGTGGCACGGTGAGGACCTGGTGGAACCATGGAGTCCATTGTGACACTTTGGGGCCATGGTGACACCGCGGGGCTCCATGGAACCCAGAGACCACCATGACTCTGTGGGGCCTTGTGGAACCGTAGAGACCATTCCGACCCTTCAGGGCCTGGTGTCACTAAGGGGGATTGTGACACCTCAGGGCCTCCTGGAAGCAGGGGACCATTGGGACACTGTGGGGCTCCATGGAATGAGGGGAACAGGGAACAGGTCTGGCTGGCTTGGCCTGCCAGGGGCCACCTGACAGGTCTGGCTGATCTTGGAATGTCAAGGGCTGCTTCTCATTTGCCCATGAACCACTGGGGCTCCATGCTTTCCTTTTTATGGAAAAGAACTGTCCCTCTTTTCAGACATCCATGGACAAAATTGGTACTTCCCCTCAAAAAATTCCTGTATGCAAGGGTATCCGCCAGAAAAAAACCTGCCAGCTCTGGCTGGCCTTGGCCTCTGGTGGTGGCATCTCAGTTGCCTCAGAAGCACTGGGGCTCTGTGCCTTCCTTCCTGCAGAAAAGAACTGACCCTCTTGTCCAGGGGCCATGGCAGGAACTGGAATGTGGCCACCAAAATTCCATCTATCCTAGGATTGCTCCCAGACAAAAGCTGCCAGGACAGACAGTTCTGCCTGGCCTTGGCCTCTGGTGATATGAGCAGAATGTTTTCCTTTGCAAACACCTTGGACAGGGCCCAGAGATCTCCCGAGCTGGGTTTTGCAGGCCTCAAGAACATGACCCATGCATGGAGGCTGATGTGCCTGGGCTCAGCTGTGAAGAGACTGAGGACAGATCAGGAGTGGCCTGGCAGGGCTTGAAGGGTGGATTTAGAAATGGTGGAGCTTTGCTCCATAGTGGGAATCAGGCAGGGAGAGAAATTATGCCCCAAATGCAGCTGGGGAAGTCCAGACTGGACACATGAGGAGAGGAATTTCCCTCCCAGGGCAGGGCTGTGGTGCAGCACATCCCCAGCAGGAGCCTGGAGCAGCCCAAGGCTTTGTGTGGCCAGGCAGGGGCAGCAGGAGGCAGAGCTGCCAGCAAAGGAAGGGCCAGCGAGGTGGGGCAGCCGGGGGTGACGACAGCCTGCAGGGACAGAGGCGCAGGGCAGGGACACCGTGGGACAGCCTGGGCTGCAGAGGGCTCAGGGATGTGCAGCAGCTGCAAGGCCCTGACAGAGCCAACCTGTGCAGCCCTTTGGCCATGGCTGCTGGCCCTGGGCCTGAGGCCACGAGGGGACAAGTGACCCTTGCAGCCCTGGGGCCTCAGTGCCTCCTTGTCCCTGCTCAGCAGCCTGGCAGGGGCCGCCCCATGGTCCTGCCCTTGGCACTGCACATCCCCACATGCCAGTGCCCATCCCGGGAAGAGCCCTGAGCAATGAGGGAGGGACAGGATCTGCCTTGCCAGGGGCTGGGGCTCAGGCCTGGGCCCTTTGCATTCCTGAAACACATCCAGGTTTGCTCAGCACCAGAGACACCTTTCCCTTGCATGTGCCCAGCTGTCATCTCTGCCTCCAGTGTTCTGCTCTGACTGGAACCTTGGTACACTTTCTGAGTCGTGTCCTCAGTGGGACCCATTAAAACTTCAAGAAACTTTGGAGTTTTAATTTAACTTTGAGTTTTTGAGAAGTTTTTTTGAAGACTCTCAGGGGCTGAGTCTGATGTAAATAACACAAAAGCCCTGAGGGGGTCATTAAAGTTTTCTTATTCGAGTTGTGGAGAAAGATTTTAAAGTGCTTGTAAGAAATACACATTCCTATTTTAAAGGGTGTATTTTATTACATTTATCTTTAGATCAGAGGCGATTGCAGCATTCTGTGATTGATATTGAGCCAGGGTCTCTCCTCAGAAGCTCTGGCCTGCTCAGAGAAGCTGTGCCCTGAGCTCTGGCCCAGCGTGGACAACCTTGCTCCACATTGCCCCAGCCCATCCTGTCTGTCCTCACTCACCTGGGACCTGCTGTGCCTGCAGAGCTGGCTGCACCCAGCCTAAGAGAGGCTTTCCCTTTTTCTATGTTTGGAGCAATCTAAAACTCCTGAGTTTCCCCATGAAAACAGACACCTTCCTCAGGTGTGTGCCAGCCCAAGGTGCCACCAAAACCACTCCAGACGGGCCCTGGGCCAGCTGTGAGGGTGGATCATCAGCCCCAGCTGCACTGGACACTGCAAGGGGCTGTGGCCATGGGCACTGCACTGACCCCACTGCTGGGTTTGGCTGCCACGGCAGCCCTGAGAAATTAAACTGTCCTTGGAAACACTGGGGAGGACTGGGACATACTGGGGAACACTGGGAATGCTGTGGGGTACACTCAGACACACTGGGAGTGAAACTGGGAGTGAAATTGGGAGTGAAACTGGGGGATACGGGGACAAACTAGGGACATTGTGGGGAAGACTGGACAATACTGCGGCATACTGTGGATGACATTGGGAGGAACTGGGAGGGCCTGGGAATGAACTGAGCTGGGTTGGGAGGTGTTATAAATTGTGACACGGCAATTTGAAGTGTCTTAATCCAATAAAGCAATTTTATTTAAAATAGCAAGCGAGTAAGGCAGGCAAAGCACAGCGCTGGGCGGCCGGGGAGTCTCCTGCTCCACCAACGGCGCGCAAAAATGTTCTGTCCCAACCTTCCTTTTATCCCCCCCCTTCTCCTTGCAGGCGTGACTCTCCAGATGTAGTCTGAGTCTGGTCGTTGTGATAGCTTCTAAGTCTCTTCTTTTGAGATACAGGAAGCAGACCAGATACACACACCCAGGACTCTAATCTCAACCTCCTTATCACCTTGTAAGCAAATAAGGATTTCAAAGACACACCAGTACATTCTTATGCAAACCAAGGTAAGCGAGTATATCACAGTGAACAAATGATTTTCCACTTATCTCAGGAGGGACTGGAGGGGAACTGGGGTTGTACTGGGCGGTACAGGGGATGAACTGGGCTGTACTGGGCTGTACTGGAGACGAACTGGGCTATGCTGGGAGGGACTGGAGGGGCACAGGGGCTGTACTGGGGATGAACTGGGCTGTACTGGGCTGTACTGGGGATGAACTGGGCTGTGCTGGGAGGGACTGGAGGGGCACTGGGGCTGTACTGGGGATGAACTGGGCTGTACTGGGAGGGACTGGAGGGGTTGAATGGCTGTTCCCGCCTCCGCCGCCTCCCATTGGCCGAGGCTCCCGCCCATCACAGCTCCCAACCAATCAGCGCCAGGGATTATGGCTTTGGGAGCAGTGCCTGGATTCTGCGCCATCTTTTCTTTTTGCCTACAACTCCCATCATGCCCCGCAATCCAATAGAGCCCCATTGGGGCCGGGACTACAACGCCCGTCATGCCCCGCGCTCCACAGACACACCCCCCCCCCCCTCCCCCAGTATGCGCTCCCATCTGTCCCATCAGAGTCCCCCAGACGCTCCGGGATCCCCAAGTGCTCCTCAGCGCCCAATCGGGACCCCCCAAAAGCGTTCTCGGATCCCCTGAGTGCTCCCAGCCCCACAGAACCCCGGAACAGCCACTTCTGGGAATTCCTCTCCTCTCATCCCCCACGGCTCCAGAGCCCCTCAGAACACAGTTCTGCGCCTAAAATTCCTGTCGCGCCCTGCGCCCTAAGGAACTCGGTTAAATCTGCCTAAGCCCCCCACGAGTGCTCCAGAGTCCCGGGGAGCTCAAGTCGCAACTTGGATGCAAAAGTGTCCCCCGAGGCCTTCTCGGGCCCCAAACGCCGCGTCCGAGCCACTTCCGGGACTACAGCTCCCATCATACCCCGCGGCGCACGGGCAGCGCTGTTCCAGCCGGGACTTCATCTCCCGTCATGCCCCGCGCCCCACCGAGTGCCGCTGCCGCTGTGCCTGGAACTCCCGTGATGCTCCGCGGCCCCGTTACACCGCATTGTACCCGCGCCTACAACTCCCATCAGCCCCCGCGCCCCAGCGAGCCCCGCCCGAGCCCCCCGAGTGCCCAATCAATAGCAATAGTGGTCAATGAATTAATGAAGGGAATTGTGTTACTTAGAACCAATGACCAATAATTTTTTGGTTACAAAACACATATAGAGATTTTTTTATACAAGCATTAAAATGAAATAATAAAATATCGAATAATATTTTTATGCATAAGCAAAATAATATTTTAATTGTTATTAAGCTAAAATTAATTAATTGAATTCATTTATTAAAATTTAATTAAATTTTAATTATGAAGAAAAATGCATAATTTTTAAAAAATGTTTTGGCATGTCAGTCTCAGGTGGGCAATATCTGTGGGTAAGGGGCATGTGGTAAATGGATGTGATTCATGCTGAATAAGTTGTGTCCTAGATTGCAAGGCAAGATGTATTCAATTGCCATCTGTTAGAGTTTGGTTCACTGCATTGTTTATTTTATCTTTTAATTTTCTTCCCTAATAAAGAACTGTTATTCCTGCTCCCATATTTTTGCCTGAGAGCCCCCTTAACTTTATAGCAGTTTACAGGGAGGGGGTCTACATTTATTTTTTTCCCCATTTCAGGGGAGGCTCCTGCCTTCCTTAGCAGACTCCTGTCTTTGCAAACCAAGACAGATTTTGGCACCCAACGTGCAGCTCGAAGGCAAAGAAACAAAAAAGGGAATAACAGTTCTTGAGTAATCCAAGTTTTGATTTTTGTGTGCTGCTACAGAAACCTGGCTAGGGGGCACCCTGTGCTCCAGCCTGCCCTGGTTTGGGTGACACGGAATCGTGGCTGCATTTCTCCATTTTTAAGCCCTGATCTAAACATGGCTCCTACAGCCAAGGCTGCTGTGGCTGTTCTCCGGTTTGTTTTATGGGTGAATAAGGGGAAGAATTCATGGATTTTTAACTTCCTCTGGGAAGCAGGCACATGGATTCACAGCTATCACACACTAACTGTGTGCTTTTGGGGTTAGTTTAATAATGGCACCTACTGTGAGGAAATGACACCGGGGGAAATTTTCTCCCAAGCCTTTAACCATCTCTTCGGGGCTGCCCCACCAGTTTGTGAAGGGCTCAGATCCACTCCAAATACCAATGATATCATACAGGGGCTGTGTTGCTGTTAGCCCTGTTCTATTTGGCACTGAGAGACAAGGGAAGATTAACCTGGATAACCACCCTGACACCCACCCCAGAACCTGACACGGCCCCAGAGACCAGGGATGCTGCTGCCCCAGAGCCTGACCCTGCCCCACAGCCAGCCCAGATATGAACCACCCAGACTGGGTGGGGGTCTGGTGAGGGAGATGCAGGAGATGCTGAAGGAGTGCATTTCCCCAGTTGGTCAGAAGCTCTCCCCCTGCCCCAAAAAAGGAGAGTCTGATGGGGCAGCAGTGGAACCCACAAATGTTACATCTGTCCAGGTTCCAGCTGAGCCACAAAGGCAGCCACAGCCAGCAGCAGTCACTGCTGGAGGTCTGAGATGGAATCAGAGCACCCAGATAAGGGAAGGCCCTCACAACTCACAGGGGAGCCAGAGGTTGCGATTATCACCAAAACCCTGATGTACAAAAGTCTCCATAAGCTGCACAAGGACATTGAACGACGGAGACGTGAGGCTTATACAACCTGACTGCTTCAAGTCTGAGACCTCATGGGTACAGGTGTGCAGCTGGATGGTGGTGAGGCAAGGAATTTGGGACCCTTGACCCAGGACTCAGGTATGAATCCGATTTTTGTAAGGGAGCCAGGGTCCCTTTCCCTCTGGGAGCGGATTTTAATGAGTGTCAGAGAGAGGTTTGTCCACAGGGTGAGAATGAAGGAGCACCAACACAGAATGTGCTGGAAAACCCTTAAGGAAGGGATCCAACAGCTGATGGAAGTGGCAGCATTGGAGGTGCTCTTTGGGAGGGATGGACAGCATGATAATGACCCTGACAAGGTCAGGTGCACAGGGCAAATACTGTGGAGTCTGGCAAGGCTGGGGCCGTCTCAGTACACCACCTCCATTGCCACAATTAATGCCGATAACAGCCGAGAGACAGTGGGCTCTGCTGCCAACAGCTGAGAAATTGTGAGAGTATGATCCATGGCCCAGCGCAGGCTCATGGCTCTGCTGTGGGCAAGGAACTCAAAGAGGAGATGAGGGAGATGAGGGAGGAGGTGAGGAGGAACAGTTCCCACATTGCCCCAGTGCGAGTCACAGGCCCCAAAGTCAGAGCCCAACATTCCCCAGCCAGAGAGAGAGGGTACGCCCCACGGGCTGGCCTGGACCTCTTTCTGCGTGACCATGGGGAAGACATGGGAAGGTGGGATGGGAAACCCATTTCTGTCCTGGCACCGCGGGCGCGTCAGCTCAAGGAGGGAAACACTGACTGAGCGAATTCCAGTAAAGTGAAGGCAGCCTCAACCTCCCGTGACCGAGCTGCCGAGTATGATTTGTCAGATCACCTTTAAAATACCTCTACCATGTATGCCTAGGAAAGAAATAATAACCAGGTTTAGAGGGGCCCTGTCTCTAGCCAGGGAGAGGCACTGGAAAACTGGATCTTTTGGTCAGTGTGGGTCCAATGTCCTGGCATGTCTGAGTCACAAAAATATGAAGCCTTAGCTGATACTGGTCGTGTGCAATGTACCCTAATGCCATCAGGACACGTGGGGGCAGAACCTGTTTCCATTGCCGGGGTGACGGGGGGGATCGCAGCAATTGACCCTGGTGGGAGCCGAGGTGAGCCTGACTGGGAAGGAGCAGCAGAAACATCCATTGTGACCAGCCCAGAGGCCCCGTGTATTCTGGGCATAGACTTCCTCCAGAACTGCTGTTACAGAGACCCAAAGGGATTCAGGTGGGCTTTTGGCATAGCTGCTGCAGAGGCAGAGGACATTAAGCAATTGAACACCTTGCCTGGACTATCAGAAAACCCATCTGCAGTAGGACTCCTGAGGGTGGAAGAGCTACGAGTGCCAATTGCCACCTCAACAGTGCACAACCGTCAATATCAGACAAATCGAGATGCTTTGATCCCCATCCACCAAATGATCCATGAGCTGGAGAGCCAAAGGGTGGTCAGTAAGGCCCACTCACCCTTCAACAGCCCCATTTGGCCTGTGCGAGCCCCACTTGTCTGACAGAGAATGGAGATTGACTGTGGACTTGAATGAAGTGACTCCACTGCTGAGCGCGGCTGTGCTGGACATGCTGGAACTCCAGCACGAGCTGGAGTCCAAGGCAGCAAAGTGGTACACCCCTGCTGACATTGCTAACGCGTTTTTCTCCATTCCTCTGGCAGCAGAATGCAGTCTTCAGTTTGCTTTCACCTGGTGGGGTGTGCAGTGCACCTGGAACCGACTGCCCTAGGGTGGAAGCACAGCCCCACCATCTGCCATGGCCTGATCCAGGCTGCACTGGAAAAGGGTGAGGCCCCAGAACACCCACAATACATCAATGGCATCGTTGTGTGGGGGAGCACAGCGGCAGAAGTGTTTGAGAGAGGTTGGAAGATCATCCAGATACTGCTGGAAGCTTCGCCATCAAGAAGAGCAAAGTGAAGGGACCTGACCAAGAGATCCAGATCCTGGGAGTGAAATGTCAAGACGGAGGCGCCAGATTCCCACTGAGGTCATCAACAAGATCACAGCTATCTCCCCACCAACCAACAAGAAGGAGACACAAGCTTTCCTAGGTACCATAGATTTTTTGAGAATGCACATTCCCGAGTATAGATAGACTGTGATTCCTCTCTACCTGGTTACCCACAAAAAGACCGATTTCCACTGGGGCCCTGAGCAGCAACAAGCCTTTGCCCAGATCAAGCAGGAGATCGCTCATGCTGTAGCCCTTGGCCCGGTCAGGACAGGACCAGAGGTCAAGAATGTGCTCTACTCTGCAGCCGGGAACCATGGGTTGTCCTGGAGCCTTTGGCAGAAGGTGCCTGATGAGACTCGAGGCTGACCGCTGGGATTTTGACGTTGGAGCTACAGAGGGTCTGAAGCCAACTGCACCCCAACAGAGAAGGAAATCTTGGCTGCCTATGAAGGAGTTCAAGCCGCCTCGGAGGTGATTGGCACGGAAGCACAACTCCTCCTGGCACCCCGACTGCCGGTGCTGGGGTGGATGTTCAGAGCAAAGGCTCCTTCTACCCACCATGACACCAGAGCTCCACGGAGCAAGTGCATTGCTCTCATCATGCAGCATGCCTGTATTGGAACCCCAAATCACCCTGGGATTTTGGAAATAATTACAGACTGGACGGAAAGTGAAAAGTTTGTTCTCACTAACAAAAGAGGAGAAGGGAGAAGTGACACGGGCTGAAGAAGCTCCACCATACAACCGACTACCAGCAGAGGAAACTCGCTACGCTCTTTTCACTGACGGTTCCTGTCGCATCATAGGGATGAACCGGAAGTGGAAAGCAGCCGTAGAGCCCCACATGACAAGTTGCACAAGCTACCGAAGGAGAAGGTGGATCAAGCCAACTCACTGAACTCAAGGCCGTTCAGCTGCCCCTGGATGTTGCTGAAAGGGAGAAGTGGCCAAAGCTCTACCTTTATACCGGATGTGGATGGTAGCCAATGCTCTGTGGGGCTGGCTGGGAAGGTGGAGAAAGGCCAACTGGCAATGTAGAGGAAAGCCAATCTTGGCTGCTGATATATGGAAAGACATTGCCTCTCGGGTGGAAAAGCTGACGGTGAAAGTCCGTCATGTAGATGCCCATGTCCCCAAAAGTCAGGCTAATGAGGAGCACCAAAACAATGAGCAGGTAGATCAGGCAGCAAGAATAGAGGTGTCAAAGACAGACTTAGATTGGCACCCTAAGCGGGAGTTGTTCCTGGCTCAATGGGCTCATGATGCCTCAGGTCATCAGGGCAGATATGCCACCTACAAGTGGGCACAAGACCGAGGGCTGGATCTATCCATGGACAGTGTTTCCCAGGTTATCCATGACTGTGAGACATGTGCTGCCATCAAACAGGCCAAGAGAGTGAAGCCCCTCTGGTATGGTGGGCGGTGGTCCAAGTACAAGTATGGGGAGGCCTGGCAGATTGACTATATCACACTGCCCCAGACACACCAAGGCAAGCGCTATGTGCTGACCATGGTGGAAGCCACCACTGGATGGCTGGAGACCTCCCCTGTGCCTCATGCCACTGCCCGGAACAGCATCCTGGGCTTGGAGAAGCAAATCCTGTGGAGACATGGCACACCTGAGAGAATTGAGTCTGACAACAACACCTATTTCAAGAACAGCCTTATCAACACCTGGGCCAGAGAACACGGTATCGAATGGATATATCATATTCCCTATCATGCTCCAGGTGCTGGCAAAGTTGAACGATGCAATGGAGTCCTTAAGGCCACCCTGGAAGCACTTGGTGGGGGAACATTTAGAAACTGGGAAATTTACCTGTCAAAAGCAACCTGGATGGTCAACACCCGAGGGTCCTTCAGTCGAGCTGGTCCTGCCCAGTCAGAACCCTTACACACAGTAGATGGAGATAAGGTCCCTGTAGTACATATGAAAGGTATTTGAGGGAAAACTGTTTGGATTAATCCCACCTCAGGCAAAGACCAACCCATTCGTGGGATTGTCTTTGCTCAAGGACCTGGTTACACTTGGTGGGTAATGCAGAAAGATGGGGAGACCCGCTGTGTACCACAGGGAGACTTGGTCTTAAGTGAGAACTGGGTGTAAGATTTCATGGTGTGCAGATGGAAATAGAATAAGGGGTGGATAATCTGGCTTGTAAGATAAGCATGTATTCAATTTGCCATCTGTTGGAGGTTGGGCAGGTATCTTCTGTTAAGTTGAAATTTTCTTATCTCTTCCAAGAACAATGTCTCCCTCCGGGGAGATATCTTCTGTTAATGGCCACTGAATGACTCACTGCATGACTGGTAAAGTTACATCATCCCATTGTGAGATGCTTCACCCAGAGGGAGGAGCCAAGCATTCCTACCTGCAGAAACTCAGCATTTTTTGGCACATCAGGGCAGCCTCTTTGCTGGATTCCCAGAGGAGCAGCTTCTTCTCTGCTGGATCCCCAGAGGAAGACCAGGCCCATCTACTCTTTCACCAGACCTTCAGAGAAAACTACACCCTTCTACAGCATCACCTCTTCAGCAGCATTTCTTCTGCCACTCCAGGAGGAGCAGCCACCATTTAACTGGACTATTACCAACACCCTGACTCCTCAGGGTGTCAGGTTTCTGACTCTACCACTAATTGTGTTTGTACTAATTACATTTTTTTTTTTAGTTTTTTCCTAGTAAAGAACTGTTATTCCCATTCCCATATTTTTGCCGGAGAGCCATTTAATTTTGAAATTGTAATTCGGAGGGAGCGGGTTTACCTTTTCCATTTCACAGGAGGCTCCTGCCTTCCTTCACAGACTCCTGTCTTTTCAAACCAAGACAGGTCTCTGGCCAGGAACAGCCTGGTTTGGGTGCCAGAAGCGCAGGCAGGAGTTGAGGCAGGTGAAGAGGCAGTGAGCAGCTTGTGTTTGTAGAGAGCCTGGGGCTGCACCTCTGAACCTCCACCTGGAAAGGCACTTGGGGGAATACGAGCTACAGCTGGAGTGCCTGTCCTGAAAGGACATGAAGGCCTTCAACCTTGCCAGCGTTTCTTAAGGGTGTGTTGGTGTTGAGCAGAAAAGCTGCACATTTGAGTAAAGGCATTTGGAGGACAGGGGCTTGCGTCTCAAGGAAAGTGCTTTCCAGGGAGCTCCCAGTGAGGCAGGTGCGAGTGTCCCCCTTTGGCTCTCTGTGCTCCTTTCAGTCCTTGAGGCCCACTGCACTTGGCAGAGGGGCAGGGCAAGGGAGAAATCTGTGAAGAGCAAGTTTGGCATCCACCTGGACCTGCAGAGACCAACCCAAGCACCTGCAGCAGCGTATGTTACCCCCCTTTGGAGAGAGGGGTGAGGAGAAACATCTCTGTCCAGCCATGAGCCCCAAAGCTCTCTGTGGGAGCTGTGAATTAAAAGGCCTTTACACACTCACTTTTCACATCTTCCCTGTCTGCTGTGTTGCAACTCTTGGCAAGATGCATTTGCCTCCTGCTTGCTGGGAGCTGCTGTGGCCCAGGGCCAGCACAGAGCTGGGCTGGGTGGGCCAGGCAGAGTGGTGGAGAGTCTTGGCTGATCTTGGTGTGTGCCTGGCCTCACAAAAGGCTTGGAAGGTTTGCCTGCCAAGGTGTCCTGCTCACTGGCTCTCCCTGTGCATCTTGGAGAGCACAAGGTAGGCATTTCTGGCAGCTGGGCATCAGCAGGCCTTCCAATGGGGGCGTGTTGTGGAGCGAGCCCAGCTGAGATACCCTGAGAGGAGCCCAGGGCTCCTTGCTCCTCTCTGCTGGCCCGTGAGCGTCTGTCTGCTCTCGGGATGGCCCTGGCTGTGTCAGGGCTGCTGCGTGGGCACGAGACAGCCGGTCCTGTCCCGCTGGGTCCCAGCAGTGCCTGGCAGCCATCCTGCATCCACGTCAGGATGCTGGCCAAGAGAGGCCCTGGAAGCTGGGCCAGCTGATTTGAAGCTTTTGCAGGTGCCAACAGGTCAAGGCCAACAGTGTTCCCTCAGGATACAGCATTCCTGAGGGGCTTCCCCAGGGTTGCCTGATGCCACCCACTCCTTGTGGCAGCAGTTGCTTTCCTGTGGAAGGTTCTGCCTTCCCCAAGAGCACAGAGGGAGCTGGAGAAAGAGCTTGCCAGGCTGCTCTCCATCCTTTACCAGGAGCCCTGGGTGAGCAGAGTAGTCCCAGCTGAGCGCAGATGTGCCAATGGAAGAGCCGTGCCAATGGAAGGCTCGGTGGGAAGGATGATCCAGGATCCATAGGCCTGGCAGCCTGAGCTTGCTGCCGGGGAAGGCCTTGGAGCAGATCCTCCTGAGTGCCATCCCATGGCATGTCAGGGAACCAGGGGGTCTGCGGGAGGGAGGGAAACTCTGCGGAGGGATGGGGACAGCTGGGGGTCCTGGCAGGATGTTGAGGGCTTCTGTGCGGTGTTTGCAGGGTGTTGGTGTTGGAGGTGTGTTGGGGAAGGAGCTGTCTGGGAGGTGAGAGGTCTAGGCTGGAATTTGAGTCCATTTGAAGGCAGCATCTGTGGTTTGGCACAGCTTTGCTTATGGGACGCAGAAAAAATATCTGTGACGGCTTCTGTTCATGGTCCTGATTCTGCTGCAGGGAACAAGAGGGGAGAGCTGTACTTTATTGGCCACTTAGATCTCTATCCCGGGGCAGGGTTAACCATTTTGCCATCTACTCATTGTTGCCAGCAGTTGCTCCAGGTGTTCCAGCCAACAGCCCCTGCAGGCAGGAGCACAGCCCCCAGTGCCCGTGGGTTTGGCTCCCTCTGGCACAGAAGCCCCCAGGGACACAGGTCTCTGGGGCAGGAGACGGCACCAGCCCTGCCAGGGCTTTGGGGGTGGCAGGTCTGCTTGGGCAGGGACTCTGCCTCACCTGCTGGTGTCAGCGCTCCCCGGGCCCCAGGGCTCAGAGCAGCATTCCTGCCCTGGCCCACAGTTCCTTGTGCGTGCTACACCCACGGGTTTGGGATGGCCACGAGCCGGGATGTGTCCCGAGGAGGCCGTGCCAGCTTCTGTGGAAGGCCCTGTGCCCTTCCCAGCGCGGCTGCATCGGCAGCCCTGGGGGCTCCTTCTGCTGCCCTGAGCCCGCAGAGCAGGGCAGCGTTTGCTGATGGTCTGAGCCCTTCCTAAAGATCCTGCTGGGCTGTCTCAGACACTTGAGGCCAGGGATTCCTTCCAACCTGGGCCACTTTGGGTGGGCAGGGGGCAGCCCCAGCGCAGGGGCAGTGTGTGCAAGGGCCCTTTGTGACACATGCAGCATGGAATGGAGCCCGGCGTCCAAGGGCCCTTGCTGACACGGTGCAGCATGGAATGGAGCCGGGTGTCCAAGGGCCCTTTGTGACACATGCTGACATAGGAGCTGGAAGTGGCAAGAGCACGCCACAGTGCTCAGAGCAGGCGAAGGGACAGGACGGGACAGAGCGGTGCTGTGAGGAGCCCCCGCACAGCGCGCTCGTTCCTGTCCGACCCGGAGCTTTTCTGAGGCATTATTCCTGCAGCAGACCTCGAGGCCAGACCATAGGACTCAGTAACCTGCGGCCTTCCGAGACTTCAATTCTGCAGGTGCCCTTGAGGGCAGAGCGTGGGACTTGGTACCCCAGAGTTTTCCAAGGCATCTCTCCTGAGGGTAGCCAGAAATCCAGTCAGTGACATGGGGCAGGGAGCCCTGAGAGTGCCCAAGCTGACCTGGATGGAGGAGGAAGAAGGTGACCCTGCAGCTGCCCCAGCACAGGAGACTGAATAGGTGGTGCTGTTCCATCCACCACAGGAGGGTGAGTGGCAGAGCCAGGCTGCAAGGCCGGTGCCTTCAGCCAGCTTGGCCCCATCCCATCCCATCCCATCCCATCCCATCCCATCCCATCCCATCCCATCCCATCCCGTCACATCCCATACTCTGGTGACATGTCCATGGACAGGACGGAAGAGCGGCCCGGGCAGTGTTGCCTTCATGGGAGGCAAGGGCGACCTGGTTGCAAGGAACAGCACGGCAGCCCAGTCTCCCCTGGTCCACTCGGGCTAACGACACACGCAGGACACCAATGTGGTGGACGGTCGAAAAGCCTTTATTATCTTATCTCATGGGTTTAAATAGTCTTGGGGGACTCTGCTACGTCACGGGGGGTTGGCAGGGTCTCTAGGGTTAGTCAGGAGTGGAAAACTACTGGGTTAGGTTTGGTTACATTCTTTGGGGTAATGGATAACATGTTGCAGGGTGAGAGGGGGATGGGGGTCTTTCTTTCTGTCACATCCCGAAATCTTCCGTTCGCCTGTCCCTATCTACTACATCTCTCCCCTCCTTTTTATAAATAAAATGAGGTAGTTGTAGATATAGGCACTGGAGTGAGGTACAAACTTGTAACTTGGTAAGGAAAAAAGGGGTTTGGTAAACCTGAGTAATTCTCGCAAGGTGAGTTTCGAAGGCTTTTGCAACTGACTGTGTTCGCAGTTTTTGGTTTACAGCATTTGTTGCTGTCCCACGAACAGAATGTTCGCCCGTTCTAGACGGGCCTGAACAAACGAGACTAGCTTGTTTAGCAGGCATGGTCTTATGGTAACAGCTAAAAGCAGTATTGCCAGTGGACCTACCAGGGCGGAAATTAAAGTGGTGAGCTAAGGTGATTGATTGAACCAGGATTCGAACTAGCTCTGCTGGGTTTCCCTGTCTCTCTTTCTCTGAGCCAGTCTATCTTGGAGTTCTGCCATGGAGTTTTTAACGACTCCTGTATGATCTGTATAAAAGCAGCATTCCTCTTTTAAAGCTGCACACAGTCCTTCTTGTTGCATGAACAAGAGGTCTAGTCCTCGCTTATTCTGTAAAATTATTTCTGAAAGCAAAGAGACTGATTTTTCTAGATAGGAGATGGATTTCTTGATCTTCTACAGGTCTTCGTTGATGGTCATTTGTAGCTGAGAGAGTCCGTGCTGTTGGGTTGCGATGGTTGAGAAACTCGTGGCTGTGCTAGCTGCTCTCAGGCCAAGCAGCATTGCGATAGTTATACCTGTGATTATTTCTCTTTTGTGGAGTTTCTCAGGTTCTTTGAAAAGGTGGTACACTTCTTTATCTGAGTGGTACAGGACCTTAGGAACAATCAGAACTTGGACACAGAAGTCGATAGAGTCATTAAATTTGGCAAGGAACACACAAGGACTCACTCCGGATCGCTAGCAAACCCACATTCTAGATGCGGATGGGACCACCTACTTATTGGTCTTTCTGTTGGGCTTGACAACTTTAGTGCAGAAGTTGCTTTTTTGCTTTGCTAAAGTTGCATTGCCAAAACATTTGCCCTGTCCTGTGATTTGACTCAGGGTGATTCTTCTGCGGGGAGTGTCCCATCTGCACTGGTGGGGGGCATCGGCTGTGGAGTAACTGAAGGGGGTGTTTAAAGCAATGCCTTCGTAGAAAGGGGGTTTAACATTATAACAAAGCTAACAGGAGTTAGTCAGGTTCGGTTTGGTTTCGTTTAGGGTTAGAAAGGTAGCTTTTAGTATACGAAAGTTTGGGTTTGGATCGGACTTGGCTGTGCAGCTTATCTGGAAGGCATCTGTATGGCTAGCCGGGGTGTCGGTGACTTTTGGGGGCAAGGTTTTGGGGTGGGTTGTGTTTTTTTCTTTTTTGTATGAAGCGTTATAGCTACTAATTGGGTGCTTTTCCAAGCTCGGGACGGCTTTTTCACTCCGTTCACTGGGGGGACTTCTTTGCATTGCCAGTGTCGTGGCTACAGTGCTTGGGGAAAAATCGAGCAGTGTGCTCCTGTGTCTGCCTAAAACTGAAGCCCTATGACGTGGGGGTCCTGACTGCCATAAAGGCAGCACGTCCCCCACACCTTCGGGGGCTCTTTTCCTATTTTCATGGCCAGGGCTACCCAGGGGTCCCGTTCTGGGGCATCTCTTGCTGACTCTGCGGCACGGGCGCTGCTTGCGGTGGTAGTGGGTACGAAGGTACCGCAGGCTTTGTTGCGAAATTTGCTGGTGAGGGTACGAAGCTGGCTGCCTCCTGTGGGGGTATGGGGTATAAGGGCACCCCGTCTCACTGGGGGTTGGCATAGATGGGCTGCCTTGCATTCGCGGCGGGAGGAGGCTGAGTGCAGCCCGCACGCCCCTTCTCTCTCCTGTTTCCCTGGGGCTGGGACCTGCAGTCTTTGGTGAGGTGCGCCTTCTTCCCGCAGCCCCAACAGGCTCTTCTCGGGCGTGTTTGGGGTGGAGGCGCCGCGGCAGGCTGCCATGCCGGCTGGGGACCATTCAGCGCAGGCTATTTTTATTTCTCCCCAGTCGGTAAACTGGGCTGGTTCGTATTGTGGCTGCTTTTCCGTGCGGCTTAAAGCTTTACTCGGTTTTGTTTTAAATTGCGTTGGCTCTGTTTCCTCCGTCTCAGAGTCCCAGCCGGCTTCCGTCAGCTCTTCTGAGCTGCCGGAGCTGCTGTCGGACTCCGAGTCGGAAGTCGAATGCCAGCGCACTTCCGGGGCTCGGTGCCGTTTTGTGCGGCTCCGACCCCGCTCCTCCCCCCGGGGGTGGCACTGCTGCCGCCCCCGGGCTCGCCCTGCCTCCTGCAGGGGGGGGTTTCTCCCTTACATGGTAGTGGCGTCAGGCGCGGCTGCCAATTGGCTCCGAGCCCTCTGCCGCTCTCCTTCTCTTTCTCCCGCACACGCGCATTAGCAAAACTCCGCGCCTCTGGGCTCTTCGCGCCGAGACTGCCCGCGCCCCGCCCCTCCCCTTGGCTGCCGGTGCCATTTTCAAAGGGGTATGGAGGTGGCGTGGGTAGGATCTCCTCCAGAGCCACGGCCTCCGCGCCTCTGGCTTCCCCCGCCAGCCTCCGCCAACAGAACCCCGCGCGCCACTGCACTTCTGGCAGCGGGCCACTGACCGGCGGCGGTGGGGTGGATGGGGAAGCCGCGGATTTTTGGGAAGGTTCTGTGGGGGGATTTGGGCTCTGGTCTGGGGAGGGGGGGTGACGCGCTGGGCCCCCCCGGATCCCCGCTCCCGGGCGGATTACCCTCAGGGGCGGTTTGCGTTGCCGCTCCTACGCCTAGCTTGGGTGTAACTAATAAACACGTACGCGCTGCTCTCCATGTCTCTTGCTCTTCTATTGCTTTGCGTAGGGCTTTCTCGACTTTGCCCCATGCCTTAAGGCATTTGCCGCTGCCTGAGGATTTCGTGTCCTCGGCCAGCATGGCTGTGCATTTTTCCCATATTTCTGGATGCAAAACCTCCACAGGGCGTTCAATTGCCCCAAGCTCAAGCAGCCTTGCTATAGCAAGATAAAAGTCTTTGGGCTTAGACTCAATTCCCCATTGCTTATGAACCTCACTTATGACCCTGGCGATGGCGTCTATGACGATCGTGGGTCCGGGGACGTCTCCCCCGCCGAGAACATGGTTTCACCGTTTTGGCCGCTGCTCTTGTCCAGGTGACACCCGCTACCCGAGCGAATTTTTCCCGGGTTTCGGCACCAGATATCTTCCCTTCATGGGAGGCAAGGGCGACCTGGTTGCAAGGAACAGCACGGCAGCCCAGTCTCCCCTGGTCCACTCGGGCTAACGACACACGCAGGACACCAATATGGTGGACGGTTGAAAAGCCTTTATTATCTTATCTCATGGGTTTAAATAGTCTTGGGGGACTCTGCTACGTCAGGGGTGGTTGGCAGGGTCTCTAGGGTTAGTCAGGAGTGGAAAACTACTGGGTTAGGTGTGGTTACATTCTTTGGGGTAATGGATAACATGTTGCAGGGTGAGAGGGGGATGGGGGTCTTTCTTTCTGTCACATCCCGAAATCTTCCGTTCGCCTGTCCCTATCTACTACAGGGCAGACACCCCACAGTGGCCGTGCTCCATCCACCTGGGGCATCCCGGGGCTGTCCCTGCCTGGGCAGCGCAGGGCTGGGCTGTGTTCTCCGGCCTCTCCCGCAGCCCCTCAGCTTGGGCTGCGCTCGCTCTTTGCCAGGTGCAGCCCTGGACCAGACACAAGAGCAGGAACCCGCCCTTGGCCGCTTCCACAGAACAGCGCAGGTACCTGCAGCCATCCCCACCTGCGCTGGGCCTGCTGGCACTGCTCAGCCCAGCAGCACACCTGCAGCACTCCGTGGATTCTTGCCCTTCTCCTACAGCTCGTTTGCAAATTCATCAAGAGAATTTGGCAGGATGAGACCAGCGCCATGGGCCCTGGGCTCAGAGCATACTCAGAGCTCCTGGGACATGAGACCAGTGCCACCCTGCTGGATTTGCTTGTGCAGAGGGGTGTTTCCAGAGCAGAGCAAGTAGGCAGCTGTGGCCAGGCTTCAATTCCCCCATGAGTCACACGGCTTCCCAAGCCACAGTGCTGGCCCCTGTGAGCCTTTGAGGCCATCGCAGTGCGGCGGGAAGGGAAGCACTTCTCTGGGGACACTGGGAACACTGCTCCCTCTGGCAGCTTTCCAAGTCTCCCTGTGCCTTCTCCAGGTGCCCGCCATGGTGAGGTACATCCACCAGTGGCTCATGGCCAATGATTCTGCTGAGCATAGGCTGGACAACGCCCTGCTGTATCTCACAGAAGCACAGCCAAATGACGCAGTAATGACACTCCTGCGTGTGGCCCCATCCTGTGACAGGTATGGGGCCCACCTGCCCAGAGGGCTCAGGGCTCCCCAGCCCATCAGCCTGCACAGCCTGTCCCAGGTGTCTGACCAACAGAGAGTCCCAGGGCCCTCTGGCTGCTCCCTTTCCCAGCCCTGGCACGTCAGCCTCGATCTTGCTACCATGCGCCCTCGCTGCCCCTCAGGGGCCTGTCCCCACAGGGCTGGGCTGTCTGACTGCTGCTGGAGAGGGGCAGTGGGAAAAGACAGAGCCGTCAGTCAGCCCGGGCCCCTAGAGATGCCCAGGCCACGGTGCTGTGTCTGAGATCCCCTGAGACGGAGCTCTAACCCTGCAGAGCTGCCATGGCCATGTGGAAGAGCATCATGTGCACGCCCTGGACTGCAGAGCTGGCACAGCAGATACTCCTGGATGTGCTGGGGAGCTGGCCAGAGCACAGCACGTGCACCTCCGATGGGGACAAAATGGGTGTCTTTGTCCTGGCTGTGAGTTTCTGCCAGTGGCCTTTGCTGGCCCCAAGGCCACCTCTCCAGCAGCTCTCCATCCTCCTTCCCCCACGGTGTCTCCCTGCCTCAGGCACTTGGCCGAAACCTGGCCTCGGGGCAGCTCCAGGGCCACCAGGCCCGGTGCTCCCCCTGTGTCTCTCTGGGCCTCTCCCTCCCGTGCTCGGGCCCTGCCACCCGAACACCTCAGCACTGAGCGCTGTCTCAGGGGGCTTTGTCCTTTGCAGGCAACTGTGGTGATATGGAAGATCCTCCAGGAGTATTGTGTCCCAGTTATAGTGATGGTGCATTTCCCACAATTATTTTTGCATCTGCTCTTCCAAGTGTTCTTCAGCACCAAAGAGATGCCAGAGGAGGTCGATACCTTCTGGAAGGGATGCCAGGAAGAACATGGCCTTGCCACCAGCCCCAAATAGTGCTCCATCCCAGTCCTTCTGTCCCTGCCACACAGCCAGGGCAGGAGCCAGTGTTCCCAGTGTGACCCGGGCTTTGATCTGCACTCAGGTTTGCAGTGAGGACCCTGAAGTCCCTGCTGTGCCAAATGGACTATGAGGATCTGGTGGTGTCAATGAAACGCAAGCATGGCTGGGACACACTGCTCTGTGCTGACACCCACCATTATGCCGTGGATCTGCTGGCCAGGTGAGACCCCCTTCTCCCCATTGCTCCCTGCATTTGTGCTCTGTGTCTGGGGTATCCCACTCAGTCCCCGTGGCTGTGGGCCAGAGGGACGAGGGACAGCCAAGCAGACTGGGAAAGGCTGGGAGAGGAGGGTGCCCAGTAGCAGCCTCATCTCCAAGGGCCCAGGTCCCCCTGCAGGGTGGGGGGTAAAGACAAGAACTGCGTCAGTCTGGCCTGGGAGGGGCTTCCCCCCCCGGCTCAGGGTCTTAGTGTCGTAGGAGCGGGCTACCAGCCGGGTAATCATTATCACTGACTCCATGTATTGCAGAAGTATGATTAATAATTAACTTTATTAGGAAACCCATTGTTCTTATAGATAGTTATGATATAGGTAGATTTAATTGGTTTTCTAGTATAAATACTATCACCATTAGATAATTAAGAAAGCACCCTTTGGTAGACAAATCTCCGTAACATATTCCATATGTTCACAATACCAGTTGCAGCATGTTAAGATAAGAATGATTTTCATTCTTTCCTCTGATCTTCTCAGACTTTCTCAGGCGATGCCTGGGAAAGTTGTCTGTTTCTCTCTGAGGCCAGAGAGCTGCTGCCACATCTTAGTGCCATTTTCCTCCTTGCAGAGAGATGCGCAATGAATCCACCTGCTTGTGCAAAAGCATCTCATGATGTCTCCTTGAGTTTCTCAGCAAAGAGATGCTGTACTGGCACTTCCCTGCCCTGGCATTCCTTGTGGAGGTGAGTCTGAAGGCTGGCGCTGCCTCCCAGCTCTCTGCCCTCTCGCAGCCGCAGCTGCCTGGGACGGTGCCCACGCCCTGTGCTGCTGCCTGGTCCCCGCCCTGTGCAGTTCTGGGCTCCTGCCGGCCGGGTCCCCTGTCACTGCCCTGTGCCTTTCAGGTCCTGCATTGCCTGGACTTGAGAGCATGCAGTGACAGCATCATGGATCTCTTGTCGAGGCACTTGCTGAGTGAGCGCACAGAGATGCGCCGCCAGGTTCTGTGGGCCCTCCTCTTGCTCAGGGATAATCCCTCGCTGGTAAGGAGGGGCAGCAGCTGAAGCCGTGCAGGCAGCGTGGGGCTGGGGAACGCAGTCGCTGGAACTTGGCTGGGCTTCAGGCACTGGGGCAGCCGCTCCCAGCTCTCCTGCCTCCCACTTCAGCTGCCCGAGTGCTGCGGGACAGGCCTGTGGCCTCTGGGCCCTGTGGCAGCAGGGTGGCCTTTCGCACACTTTTGTTCCAAACAGCCCAAAAGAATGTGGAGCCTGACTGAGGTCTCACAGTGCTCACCAAGGATCCTTGGATGGTGAGAAGGGGGCAGTGGCTGAAGCTGCGCTGGGCAAAGCAGCCCCTTGGGCTGGCAGGGCTTCAGGAGCTGAGGCAGCTGCTCCCAGCTCTCCTGCCTCACCTGCCCCAGTGCTTTTGGAAAGGCCTTCGGCCTCTCTGTGATGTCATACGGACATCTCTGTGATGTCACACTGAAACTGTGAGGTCACATAGCTGTTTGTGATGTCACAGTGACAGCTATGTGATGTCACAAAGCCCTCTGTGATGTCCCACAAACATTTCTGTGATATCATACAACTTCCTGTGATGTCACACTGACATCTCTGTGATGTCACACAGCTCTCTGTGATTTCACAGGGACATCTTTCTGATGTCACAATATCTCGTGATGTACACAGACAACTCTGTGACGCCACGAAGCTCTATGTGATCGCTGTGCTCTCACACATCCTCCTCTGATGTCACAGAGACATTTTTGTGATGTCACACTGACATCTCTCTAATGTCAGACAGCTCTCTGTGATGTCACACGGACATCTCTGTGATGTCACACAACTCTCTTTGATGTCACACAATCATCCCTGTGATGTCACACAGCTTTTTGTGAGGTCACACAGACATCTCTCTGATGTCACACAACTCTCTTTGATGTCACTCTGTCATTTCTGTGATGTCACACAACTGTCTTTAATGTCACATAGCTCTCTGTGATGTCACACAGCTTTTTGTGATGTCACATGGACATCTCTGTGATGTCACACTGCTCTCTGTCATGTCACAAGGTCATCTTTGTGATGTCACACAATCTCCACTTGATGTCACAAAGACATCTGTGTGAGGTGACTCTGACATCTCTGTGATGTCACACAGCTCTCTGTGATGCCACACGGTCATCTAAGTGATGTCATACAACCTCCTATGATGTCACAATGATATCTCTATGATGTCACACTGAAACCTTTGTGACGTGGCACAGCTCTCTGTGATTTCACACTAAGCCTGTGATGTCACAAAGCTCTCTGTGAGGTTACACTGACATCTCTGTGATGTCACACAACCTCCTGTGATGTCACACTGACATCTCTGTGATGTCAAGATGACATCTCTGTGATGTCACACTGACATCTCTGTGATGTCACACAGCTCTCTGTGATGTCACATTGACTTCCCTGTGATGTTACACACTCTGTGATGTCATAATGACATCTCTGTGATGTCACACCACTCTCTGTGATGTCACATGGACACCTTTGTGATGTCACACAACCTCCTGTGATGTCACAGAGACATTTCTGTGATGTCACATGGAGATCTCTATGATGTCACAGAGCTATTTGTGATGTCACACAGATATCTGTGATGTCACATGGACATCTCTGTGATGTCACATTGACTCACTGTGATGTCACACAGCTCTCTGTGATGTCACACGGTCATCTCTGTTATGTCACACTGAGATCTCAGTGATGTCACACAACCTCCTGTGATGTCACACAGTCATCTCTGTGATGTCACACAGTATTTTGTGATGTCACACAGGCATCTCTCTGATGTCACACAACTCTCTTTGATGTCACATTGACATCTCTGTGATGTAACACTGTCATATCCGTGATGTCACACAAAATACTGTGATATCACATTGGCATCCATTTGATGTCACACAGCTCTCTGTCATGTCATGCGGTCACATCTGTGATGTCACAGTGACATTTCTGTGATGTCACACAGCTTTTTGTGATGTCACACGGACATCTCTTTGATGTCACACAACTCTCTGTCATGTCACACTGTTCTCTGTCATGTCACAAGGTCATCTTTGTGATGTCACACAAGCTCCACTTGATGTCACCTAGACATCTTTTTGATGTCACTCTGACATCCCTGTGAAGTCACACAGCTCTCTGTGATGTCACATTGACATCTCTGTGATGTCACAATGCCATGTCTGTGATGTCACACAGACAGCTGTCTGTGATGTCACACTTACATCTTTGTGATGTCATGCAAGCTCCTGTGATGTCACAGAGACATCTCTGTGATTTCACACAGCTCTCTGTGATGTGACACTGACATCTCTATGATACCATGAAGCTCTCTGTGATGTCACACGGTCATCTCTGTGATGTCACACTGACATGTCTGTGATGTGACACTGACATCACAGCCTGGAGCAGAGCCCGCGCGGCCTCGGGCTGCAGCAGCAGGCAGGGGCACAGCTGCCAGCCCGCACACCGAGCACCGCGCTCAGGGGCTGCTCCAGGCTGGGGCTGCAGCTTCCCGGCCCTCCTTACCAGGATCTTAATGAACCTCCACAGTTTCTCCTTCTTTACAGATTTTTCAAGGTCTCTCCTATTCAGAAATTTGGCCAAACAAAGCAGGGTTTCCTGAGAAGACTGGAGAGCAGTAGAGACACGGAAATGGCCCCACAGCCCAGGGCCCAGGATCAGCATCCCTGTGCCAGGGCCAGGAGGAGGCTGCAGCCCGCAAGGCGCCAGGGCAGGAGGCAGCCCAGCCCCCTCCCAGGGGAACAGCAGCAGCCCAGGTGTCCTCACCTCTGCCACACACTAATTATCTTCATGGCAGTGGAAGAAGAGTGGCAGCAGGCTCTTACACACTTGTGTCATCAGGGGCTTTTTTCCTTCTGCTACAGCGGACAGCAAGGTTCGAAAGACAAACATGGAGAGCTGCTGCACGTGGATATCATCCTTTGGAACAGGAAGTAAACAAGACCTTGGCATCAGCTGATTCTGGCCCACGTTGGCGCAGGCCTGCATCTCCACAGGGCACCAAGTGTCTGGGCAGCAGCCAGTGGCCGTGGCTGAGGGCACAGAGCCTTACATGGTCAAAGAGTGGCAGGAGCACCTTAGCCAGCTGCAGGGCAATGGGGCTGGGTATTGGGGGGTGATTAACCAGGAACAAATCACTAAGTAGAACAATGGCCATCCTGACCATATCACTATCATTTTCCTGCAGGAGCTTCCCGAGGCTTTCGGTCAGGCTCCACATTCTTTTGGGCTGTTTGGAACAAAAGTGTGCGAAAGGCCACCCTGCTGCCACAGTGCCCAGAGGCCAAAGGCCTGTCCCGCAGCCCTCGGGCAGCTGAAGTGGGAGGCAGGAGAGCTGGGAGCGGCTGCCCCAGTGCCTGAAGCCCAGCCAAGTTCCAGCGACTGCGTTCCCCAGCCCCACGCTGCCTGCACGGCTTCAGCTGCTGCCCCTCCTTACCAGCGAGGGATTATCCCTGAGCAAGAGGAGGGCCCTCAGAACCTGGCGGCGCATCTCTGTGCGCTCACTCAGCAAGTGCCTCGACAAGAGATCCATGATGCTGTCACTGCATGCTCTCAAGTCCAGGCAATGCAGGACCTGAAAGGCACAGGGCAGTGACAGGGGACCCGGCCGGCAGGAGCCCAGAACCGCACAGGGCGGGGACCAGGCAGCAGCACAGGGCGTGGGCACCGTCCCAGGCAGCTGAGGCTGCGAGAGGGCAGAGAGCTGGGAGGCAGCGCTGGCCTTCAGACTCACCTCCACAAGGAATGCCAGGGCAGGGAAGTGCCAGTACAGCATCTCTTTGCTGAGAAACTCAAGGAGACAGCATGAGATGATTTTGCACAAGCAGGTGGATTCATTGCACATCTCTCTGCAAGGAGGAAAATGGCACTAAGATGTGGCAGCAGCTCTCTGGCCTCAGAGAGAAACAGACAACTTTCCCAGGCATCGCCTGAGAAAGTCTGAGAAGATCAGACGAAAGAAAGAAAAAACATTCTTATCTTAACATGCTGAAACTGGTATTTTGAACATGTGGTATATGTTATGGAGATTTGTCTACCAAAGGGTGCTTTCTTAATTATCTAATGGTGATAGTATTTAGACTAGAAAACCAATTAAATCTACCTATATCATAACTATCTATAAGAACAATGGGTTTCCTAAAAAAAGTTAATTATTGATCAGACTTCTGCAATACATGGAGTCAGTAATAATGATTACCCGGCTGGGGGCCTGCTCCTATGACACTATGACCCTGAGCCAGGGTGGGGGGAAGCCCCTCCCAGGCCAGACTGACGGAGTTCTTGTCTTTACCCCCCACCCTGCAGGGGGACCTGGGCCCTTGGAGATGTGGCTGCTACTGGGCACCCTCCTCTCCCAGCCTTTCCCAGTCTGCTTGGCCGTCCCTCGTCCCTCTGGCCCACAGCCACGGGGACTGAGTGGGATACCCCATACACAGAGCACAAATGCCGGGAGCAATGGGGAGAAGGGGGTCTCACCTGGCCAGCAGACCCACGGCATAATGGTGGGTGTCAGCACAGAGCAGTGTGTCCCAGCCACGCTTGCGTTCCATTGACACCACCACATCCTCATAGTCCATTTGGCACAGCAGGGACTTCAGGGTCCTCACTGCAAACCTGAGTGCAGAGCAAAGCCCGGGTCACACTGGGAACACTGGCTTCTGCCCTGGCTGTGTGGCAGGGACAGAAGGACTGGGATGGAGCACTATTTGGGGCTGGTGGCAAGGCCGTGTTCTTCCTGGCATCCCTTCCAGAAGGTATCGACCTCCTCTGGCATCTCTTTGGTGCTGAAGAACACTTGGAAGAGCAGATGCAAAAATAACTGTGGGAAATGCTCCATCACTATATCTGGGACACAGGGCTCCTGGAGGATCTTCCATATCACCACAGTTGCCTGCAAAGGACAAAGCCCCCTGAGACAGCACTCAGTGCTGAGGTGTCCATGTGGCAGAGCCCGAGCGTGGCAGGGAGAGGCCCGGAGAGACGCAGGGGGAGCACCGGGCCTGGTGGCCCTGGAGCTGCCCCGAGGCCAGGTTTCAGGCCAGTGCCTGAGGCAGGGAGATGCAGTGGGGGAAGGAGGATGGAGAACTGCTTGAGAGGTGGCCTTGGGGAAAGCAAAGGCAGAAACTCACAGCCAGAGTAAAGACACCTTTTTTGTCCCCATCGGAGGTGCACGTGCTGTGCTCTGGCCAGCTCCCCAGCACATCCAGGAGTATCTGCTGTGCCAGCTCTGCAGTCCAGGGCGTGCACATGATGCTCTTCCACATGGTCAAAGCAGCTCTGCGGGGTTAGAGCTCCGTCTCAGGGGATCTCAGACACACACCGTGGCCTGGGCATCTCTAGGGGCCTGGGTTGACTGACGGCTCTGCCTTTGCCCACTGCCCCTCTCCAGCTGCACTCAGGCAGCCCAGCCCTGTGGGGACAGGCCCCTGAGGGGCAGCGAGGGAGCATGGTAGCAAGATCGGGGCTGACATGCCAGGGCTGGGAAAGGGAGCAGCCAGAGGGCCCTGGGACTCTCTGTTGGTCAGACACCTGGGACAGGCTGTGCAGGCTGATGGGCTGGGGAGCCCTGAGCCCTCTGGGCAGGTGGGCCCCATACCTGTCACACAATGGGGCCACACGCAGGAGTGTCATTACCTCATCATTTGGCTGTGCTTCTGTGAGATACAGCAGGGCGTTGTCCAGCCTGTGCTCCACAGAATCATTGGCCATGAGCCACTGGTGGATGTACCTCACCATGGTGGGCTCCTGGAGAAGGCACAGGGAGACTTCGAAAGCTGCCAGAGGGAGCAGTGTTCCCAGTGTCCCCAGAGAAGTGCTTCCCTTCCCACCGCACTGCGATGGCCTCAAAGGCTCACAGGGCCCAGCACTGTGGCTTGGGAAGCTGTGTGACTCATGGGGGAATTGAAGCCTGGCCACAGCTGCCTACTTGCTCTGCTCTGGAAACACCCCTCTGCACAAGCAAATCCAGCAGGGTGGCACTGGTCTCATGTCCCAGGAGCTCTGAGTATGCTCTGAGCCCAGGGCCCATGGCGCTGGTCTCATCCTGCCAAATTCTCTGGATGAATTTGCAAACGAGCTGTAGGAGAAGGGCAAGAAGCCATGGAGTGCTGCAGGTGTGCTGCTGGGCTGAGCAGTGCCAGCAGGCCCAGCGCAGGTGGGGATGGCTGCAGGTACCTGCGCTGTTCTGTGGAAGCGGCCAAGGGCGGGTTCCTGCTCTTGTGTCTGGTCCAGGGCTGCACCTGGCAAAGAGCGAGTGCAGCCCGAGCTGAGGGGCTGCGGGAGAGGCCGGAGAACACAGCCCAGCCCTGCGCTGCCCAGGCAGGGACAGCCCCGGGATGCCCCAGGTGGATGGAGCACGGCCACTGCGGGGTGTCTGCCCTGTAGTAGATAGGGACAGGCGAACGGAAGATTTCGGGATGTGACAGAAAGAAAGACCCCCATCCCCCTCTCACCCTGCAACATGTTATCCATTACCCCAAAGAATGTAACCACACCTAACCCAGTAGTTTTCCACTCCTGACTAACCCTAGAGACCCTGCCAACCCCCCCGATGTAGCAGAGTCCCTGAAGACTATTTAAACCCATGAGATAAGATAATAAAGGCTTTTCGACCGTCCACCACATTGGTGTCCTGCGTGTGTCGTTAGCCCGAGTGGACCAGGGGAGACTGGGCTGCCGTGCTGTTCCTTGCAACCAGGTCGCCCTTGCCTCCCATGAAGGGAAGATATCTGGTGCCGAAACCCGGGAAAAATTCGCTCGGGTAGCGGGTGTCACCTGGACAAGAGCAGCGGCCAAACCGGTGAAACCGTGTTCTCGGCGGGGGAGACGTCCCCGGACCCACGATCGTCATAGACGCCATCGCCAGGGTCGTAAGTGAGGTTCATAAGCAATGGGGAATTGAGTCTAAGCCCAAAGACTTTTATCTTGCTATAGCAAGGCTGCTTGAGCTTGGGGCAATTGAACGCCCTGTGGAGGTTTTGCATCCAGAAATATGGGAAAAATGCACAGCCTTGCTGGCCGAGGACATGAAATCCTCAGGCAGCGGCAAATGCCTTAAGGCATGGGGCAAAGTCGAGAAAGCCCTACGCAAAGCAATAGAAGAGCAAGAGACATGGAGAGCAGCGCGTACGTGTTTATTAGTTACACCCAAGCTAGGCGTAGGAGCGGCAACGCAAACCGCCCCTGAGGGTAATCCGCGCGGGAGCGGGGATCCGGGGGGGCCCAGCGCATCACCCCCCCTCCCCGGACCAGAGTTCAAATCCCCCCACAGAACCTTCCCAAAAATCCGCGGCTTCGCCATCCGCCCCACCGCCGCTGGTCGCTGGCCCGCTGCCAGAAGTGCAGCGGCGCGCGGGGTTCTGTTGGCGGAGGCTGGCGGGGGAAGCCAGAGGCGCGGAGGCCGTGGATCGGGAGGAGATCCTACCCATGCCGCCCCCGTATCCCTTTGAAAATGGCACCGGCAGCCAAGGGGAGGGGCGGGGCGTGGGCAGTCTTGGCTCGAAGAGCCCAGAGGCGCGGAGTTTTGTAATGTGCGTGTGCGGGAGAAAGAGGAGGAGAGCGGCAGAGGGCTCGGAGCCAATTGGCAGCCGCGCCTGAAGCCACTACCATGTAAGGGAGAAACCCCCCCCTGCAGGAGGCAGGGCGAGCCCGGGGGCGGCAGCAGTGCCACCCCCGGGGGGAGGAGCGGGGTCGGAGCCGCACAAAACGGCACCGAGCCCCGGAAGTTTGCTGGCATTCGACTTCCGACTCGGAGTCCGACAGCAGCTCCGGCAGCTCAGAAGAGCTGACGGAAGCCGGCTGGGACTCTGAGACGGAGGAAACAGAGCCAACGCAATTTAAAACAAAACCGAGTAAAGCTTTAAGCCGCACGGAAAAGCAGCCACAATACGAACCAGCCCAGTTTACCGACTGGGGAGAAATAAAAATAGCCTGCGCTGAATGGTCCCCAGCCGGCATGGCAGCCCGCCGCGGCGCCTCCACCCCAAACACGCCCGAGAAGAGCCTGTTGGGGCTGCGGGAAGAAGGGGCACCTCACCAAAGACTGCAGGTCCCAGCCCCAGGGAAACAGGAGAGAGAAGGGGAGTGCGGGCTGCACTCAGCCTCCTCCCGCCGCGAATGCAAGGCAGCCCATCTATGCCAACCCCCAGTGAGACGGGGTGCCCTTATACCCCATACCCCCACAGGAGGCAGCCAGCTTCGTACCCTCACCAGCAAATTTCACAACACAGCCTGCGGTACCTTCGTACCCACTACCACCGCAAGCAGCGCCCGTGCCGCAGAGTCAGCAAGAGACGCCCCAGAACGGGACCCCTGGGTAGCCCTGGCCATGAAAATAGGAAAAGAGTCCCCGAAGGTGTGGGGGACGTGCTGCCTTTATGGCAGTCAGGACCCCCACGTCATAGGGCTTCAGTTTTAGGCAGACACAGGAGCACACTGCTCGATTTTTCCCCAAGCACTGTAGCCCCGACACTGGCAATGCAAAGAAGTCCCCCCAGTGAACGGAGTGAAAAAGCCGTCCCGAGCTTGGAAAAGCACCCAATTAGTAGCTATAACGCTTCATACAAAAAAGAAAAAAACACAACCCACCCCAAAACCTTGGCCCCAAAAGTCACCGACACCCCGGCTAGCCATACAGATGCCTTCCAGATAAGCTGCACAGCCAAGTCCGATCCAAACCCAAACTTTCGTATACTAAAAGCTACCTTTCTAACCCTAAACGAAACCAAACCGAACCTGACTAACTCCTGTTAGCTTTGTTATAATGTTAAACCCCCTTTCTACGAAGGCATTGCTTTAAACACCCCCTTCAGTTACTCCACAGCCGATGCCCCCCACCAGTGCAGATGGGACACTCCCCGCAGAAGAATCACCCTGAGTCAAATCACAGGACAGGGCAAATGTTTTGGCAATGCAACTTTAGCAAAGCAAAAAAGCAACTTCTGCACTAAAGTTGTCAAGCCCAACAGAAAGACCAATAAGTAGGTGGTCCCATCCGCATCTAGAATGTGGGTTTGCCAGCGATCCGGAGTGAGTCCTTGTGTGTTCCTTGCCAAATTTAATGACTCTATCGACTTCTGTGTCCAAGTTCTGATTGTTCCTAAGGTCCTGTACCACTCAGATAAAGAAGTGTACCACCTTTTCAAAGAACCTGACAAACTCCACAAAAGAGAAATAATCACAGGTATAACTATCGCAATGCTGCTCGGCCTGAGAGCAGCTAGCACAGCCACGAGTGTCTCAGCCATCGCAACCCAACAGCACGGACTCTCTCAGCTACAAATGACCATCAACGAAGACCTGTAGAAGATCAAGAAATCCATCTCCTATCTAGAAAAATCAGTCTCTTTGCTTTCAGAAATAATTTTACAGAATAAGCGAGGACTAGACCTCTTGTTCATGCAACAAGAAGGACTGTGTGCAGCTTTAAAAGAGGAATGCTGCTTTTATACAGATCATACAGGAGTCGTTAAAAACTCCATGGCAGAACTCCAAGATAGACTGGCTCAGAGAAAGAGAGACAGGGAAACCCAGCAGAGCTAGTTCGAATCCTGGTTCAATCAATCACCTTAGCTCACCACTTTAATTTCCGCCCTGGTAGGTCCACTGGCAATACTGCTTTTAGCTGTTACCATAAGACCATGCCTGCTAAACAAGCTAGTCTCGTTTGTTCAGGCCCGTCTAGAACGGGCGAACATTCTGTTCGTGGGACAGCAACAAATGCTGTAAACCAAAAACTGCGAACACAGTCAGTTGCAAAAGCCTTCGAAACTCACCTTGCGAGAATTACTCAGGTTTACCAAACCCCTTTTTTCCTTACCAAGTTACAAGTTTGTACCTCACTCCAGTGCCTATATCTACAACTACCTCATTTTATTTATAAAAAGGAGGGGAGAGATGTAGTAGCTAGGGACAGGCGAACGGAAGATTTCGGGATGTGACAGAAAGAAAGACCCCCATCCCCCTCTCACCCTGCAACATGTTATCCATTACCCCAAAGAATGTAACCACACCTAACCCAGTAGTTTTCCACTCCTGACTAACCCTAGAGACCCTGCCAACCCCCCGTGACGTAGCAGAGTCCCCCAAGACTATTTAAACCCATGAGATAAGATAATAAAGGCTTTTCGACCGTCCACCACACTGGTGCCTGCGTGTGTCGTTAGCCCGAGTGGACCAGGGGAGACTGGGCTGCCGTGCTGTTCCTTGCAACCAGGTCGCCCTTGCCTCCCATGAAGGCAACACTGCCCGGGCCCCTCTTCCGTCCTGTCCATGGACATGTCACCAGAGTATGGGATGTGACGGGATGGGATGTGACGGGATGGGATGGGATGGGATGGGATGGGATGGGATGGGATTGGGCCAAGCTGGCTGAAGGCACCGGCCTTGCAGCCTTGCTCTGCCACTCACCCTTCTGTGGTGGATGGAACAGCACCACCTCTTCAGTCTCCTGTGCTGGGGCAGCTGCAGGGTCACCTTCTTCCTCCTCCATCCAGGTCAGCTTGGGCACTCTCAGGGCTCCCTGCCCCATGTCACTGACTGGATTTCTGGCTACCCTCAGGAGAGATGCCTTGGAAAACTCTGGGGTACCAAGTCCCACGCTCTGCCCTCAAGGGCACCTGCAGAATTGAAGTCTTGGAAGGCCGCAGGTTACTGAGTCCTGTGGTCTGGCCTCGAGGTCAGCTGCAGGAATAATGCCTCAGAAAAGCTCCGGGTCGGACAGGAACGAGCGCGCTGTGCGGGGACTCCTCACGGCACCGCTCTGTCCCGTCCTGTCCCTTCGCCTGCTCTGAGCACTGTGGCGTGCTCTTGCCACTTCCAGCTCCTATGTCAGCATGTGTCACAAAGGGCCCTTGGACACCGGGCTCCATTCCATGCTGCACCGTGTCAGCAAGGGCCCTTGGACGCCGGGCTCCATTCCATGCTGCATGTGTCACAAAGGGCCCTTGCACACACTGCCCCTGCGCTGGGGCTGCCCCCTGCCCACCCAAAGTGGCCCAGGTTGGAAGGAATCCCTGGCCTCAAGTGTCTGAGACAGCCCAACAGGATCTTTAGGAAGGGCTCAAACCATCAGCAAACGCTGCCCTGCTCTGCGGGCTCAGGGCAGCAGAAGGAGCCCCCAGGGCTGCCGACGCAGCCGTGCTGGGAAGGGCACAGGGCCTTCCACAGAAGCTGGCACGGCCTCCTTGGGACACATCCCGGCTCATGGCCATCCCAAACCCGCAAGTGTGGCACAGACAAGGAACGTGTGGGCCAGGGCAGGAATGCTGCTCTGAGCCCTGGGGCCCGGGGAGCGCTGACACCAGCAGGTGAGGCAGAGTCCCTGCCCAAGCAGACCTGCCACCCCCCCGAGCCCTGGCAGGGCTGGTGCTGTCTCCTGCCCCAGAGACCTGTGCCCCTGGGGGCTTCTGTGCCAGAGGGAGCCAAAGCCCAGGGGCACTGGGGACTGTGCTCCTGCCTGCAGGGGCTGTTGGCAGAAACACCTGGAGCAACTGCTGGCAACAATGAGTAGATGGCAAAATGGTTAACCGTGCCCCGCAATAGAGATCTAAGTGGCCAATAAAGTACAGCTCTCCCCTCTTGTTCCTTGCAGCAGAATCAGGACCATGACCAAAAGCAGTCACAGATATTCTTTCTGGGCCCTATAAGCAAAGCTGTGCCAAACCACAGATGCTGCCTTCAAACTGACTCAGATTCCAGCCTAGACCTCTCACCTCCCAGACAACTCATTCTCCAACACACCTCCAACACCAACAGCCTGCAAACACCACACAGAAGCCCTCAACATCCCGCCAGGACCCCCAGCTGTTCCTGTCCCTGTCCCTGTCCCTGTCCCTGTCCCTGTCCCTGTCCCTGTCCCTGTCCCTGTCCCTGTTCCTGTCCCTGTCCCGGTCCCTGTCCCTGTCCCTGTCCCTGTCCCGGTCCCTTTCCCACCCTCCCACAGATGCCCTGGTTCCCTGACATGCCATGGGATGGCACTCAGGAGGATCTGCTCCAAGGCCTTCCCCAGCAGCAAGCTCAGGCTGCCAGGCCTATGGATCCTGGATCATCCTTCCCACCAAGCCTTCCATTGGCACGGTGTTAGAGGAAAATGCCGCGGGAGACAAGACTCATGATATCATGATCATCAAGTCTCAGTTTATTGTAACAGATTACATAGTTTATATATGTTCGTTAATTAGCTCATACATATTGCAAAAGCCAAGCTCATGATTGGTTGCTATGTGACTTGTACTATTATCTTAAAAGTATCTTTATAATCGATACATGCCTGTCCAGCTGGCCTTGCAGTTAGAACAGCTTAGTACTCCTTTGTTCTTTTCTATCTACTTCTACATACCAAGCAGTTTCAATATCCTGCTTTCTGCACATCATCTATTCTTCAGGGCCATGCGAACTTTGCAGCAGTCACGTAGCCCTCCCTATTTGGGTTAATTTTACAGTATCATGTCCCTTGTCGTTCAACCATTCCTCTGTCAGGCTCTCTTCATCTCCCCCGTTTTCCTTTTGTACAAGAAGGTGTGCATTCAGCATTTTCTGCAAAAGCTGCTGCATTAAGCCTTGCAAGCAAGTAAACACACAGGGCAAAACAAACAGAAGTATCACAATTATGCTTAGAACTATTATGCCGTATTTGATAATGTCTCTTAACTATGGTCCGATCCCCAATCCTTTTAGCTATCTTTTTAAACCTAATCTATCCTCTACCTTTAACTGTTGAGTTAGCTCGGTCAATTTTCGTATTTGCTTATGGATAGATGTAGAGTGATCAGATAAGTTCATACAGCACATTCCTTCAAATTCTTCACAACTATGACCTTGGGCTAGAAGAAGTAAATTAGTGGCAGCTGCTCTGTTTTGCAGAACTGCATGACAGATACTACCTATATTTGTGGCAAGCTCACTTAATATTTTAGATGAAATATTAATTTATTTTTCTGTCCAGTAGGCTAGGATTTTTAATTGTGTGAGAGCTTGCACTGAAGTAACTCGTGGGGTGAAAATGAGGTTAGTATTACAGAAGTGCACCCCACTTCATATTTCTCATGTTCTTGATTGTTCTGTTTAACATGAAAGGAACAAATTTAATTCTAAATACAAACTATATTTATGATAAACTTAATGTTATGCTTTTGATTATCTAATTGATGAAGAGAGCCTGACAGAGGAATGGTTGAACGACAAGGGACATGATACTGTAAAATTAACCCAAATAGGGAGGGCTACGTGACTGCTGCAAAGTTCGCATGGCCCTGAAGAGTAGATGATGTGCAGAAAGCAGGATATTGAAACTGCTTGGTATGTAGAAGTAGATAGAGAAGAACAAAGAAGTACTAAGCTGTTCTAACTGCAAGGCCAGCCGGACAGGCATGTATCGATTATAAAGATACTTTTAAGATAATAGTACAAGTCACATAGCAACCAATCATGAGCTTGGCTTTTGCAATATGTATGAGCTAATTAACGAACATATATAAACTATGTAATCTGTTACAATAAACTGAGACTTGATGATCATGATAGCATGAGTCTTGTCTCCCGCGGCATTTCCCTCCAACAACTGGCTCCCGAAAGCAGGGACCTGATCCGAGCCTAAGGCGAGAGAGGTGCTGCGTTGGAGTGCGGGTCCTGCGGCTGGAAGGACGGCGAAAATAAAGAGAAGAGGCGAAACGCTCTGCTCCGCGCCCTGAGTGACCGCAGCGGCGAGCTCAGCCGATACGTGCTGCCGAAGCCTGAAGGAGCCAGCAACGGTACCGACGTAATCATGGAAAGGCAAGCAGCATATGATTTATTTAGTGCTTCTCTTAGAAAAAGGCAGATTAGGGGGATTGACTTAGATAAGGATCTCCCTTCGCTATTGCATCATGCTGAGTCTTACGGCTTTTTCGTTAACCCCCATAGTGTTCATGAACTTTCAGAATGGAGAAGATATAGGGATAAGTTGTGGGAATTAGTGTTAGATGAGGATAAACCGGGCAAGAAAATGAGTAAACTTTGGAGAGTGGTTGATAACGAATTGTTAATGTGTCAGGCAGAAAAGAGGGCGGTGGAAGTGATACGGACAGCTCTGGAGAAAAATAAGGAATGTAAACCCTCGCTTCTCTCCAGTGAGCCAAACCCTCCGGTTCTCACAAATTTTCCCATTCCCATCTCTGCTTCTGAAATGCCTGTACCTCCCATAGACACTAGTAGCATTGAGGTGCTGGAAATTGAGATCCAAATTGCTTTATGGCAACGGGACTGGGATCCCAAATTCACTTTTTGTGAACGGGAATCAGGTAGAACGGAGCGGGCGCGGGGCCAGACAGAGCGGGGCCGGCCAGCACCGAGCCGGAGGCGAGCCCGGGGCGGAGCGGACATCAGCCGAGAGACGGAAGGCTCCTTGCTGCCGAGCAGCAGCGCAAGGGGGGAGAGGGGCGTTCCTGGGGCTCAGCCGCGCTGGAGCCGGAGCAGGCGGGGCGCGGCCGTGGCGGGGGTGTCTCTTCTCCCATCCACAAGGTGACACAACAAGGACGGGAGCGAGGCGGCGCCGCCCCTCATCTCCCCGCAGCGCCCAGCAATGGCGGCGGAGATGGCGGCACAGTCCTGGTTGCCATGGCAGCGACAACGCCGAGAGCAGCAGCGCCACCGGTGGCGGGATCGCAACACTACAGCAAAAATTTCAACAGCATCTTCCCAATTTCTTACAAGAGTCAGAAGACGTAATGAAAAAGTACAGCAGGACCGAGTGTTTTCCAAGATAACAAGAAGGATGAACATTATGTGAATCAATATTATTTCAAATATGATATAGATAAAAATCACTGTATAAAGATAGAAATGTTAGTAATGATTTAATTACCAAAAATGTCTCTGCAAACAAAGAGTTGAGAAAATGTCACCTGATGGAATTTTAGTATTGAGTTTGTAATCTCTGTCTTTGGGTTTTTATAGATAATAATATAAGTAATAGTGATTTTTAAGTTTTATAGATAATACGATAAATAGTGATTGTTAAGTTTTTGTAAGTAATGATAAGTAGTGATTGTTACTAATGTTATATGAGTGCTTTAAAAGGATTTGCTTAAACTATTTTAAACATTTCTTATTAATAAGTTAATCATAAAATGTGAGTTGTCTGATTTTTGTGATAAGAATTATTATTAAGGTATTAAGGTATTAAGGTGTTGTTATAGTATTTACAGTCAGTTTTCATATGTTTTATTGTCTCTTTAGGTGATTGATTACAAAATGTTTTTTCAGGATCCTGTGTTTTTGATTTTTTAACTACTCATGTGTTTTCTTTATCCAATCTTTTATGCAGCTGCAATTCATCTTCCTTTAAAAATTCATTATCCAAATTTTAGTTCAAGATTTCAGACTTCAAATTTTCAGATTTCTGAAGAAAGAGTTTGTTATATTTAGAGAATTTTTGTCTTGAAAGAGATTTTAAACAGGTTCAATTATTTAATAGTTTGATAAATTTTTAATAATAAGGTTTTTTACTTATAACTGTTATTTCTAAGACTTTTGTTTTATAATGTGTTCAAACATATCCTCCAATTAGAGTTTGAGCTCTGGCCAAGCTCTGGCTCTACATGGATGGTGTGATTGACCCAGGTGTTTTCTGCATCAAAAAGTATTCAAGTCCTTTTGGCTTGACAATTTGACCTTGTAGGGCAGCTGAGCCTCAAAGGGAGTTTTGGAGAAACATGATCCGGACATGTTTTATCCAAATCTCTGATGTTTTAAGGTTTATCAGCTGCTGCAGACTCTGGGATGACAATTTGATAGTGTAGCACTTGGTAACTGTGATTTTATATGTAATATTAATTGTGTATTATCTGATTGATTTTTATTTGTTATTAGTTTCTTTACTATATGCATTGTTTTATTCTTGATGTTTTTTCATGTTTATTATAAAGATGTTGATATTTCCATTTCTTCATGCAAATTTTAAGAAACAGAATTGAGAGAGGACCCTCCAGTCCCTGTGGGGAGTGTTGAGTTTGTTTGTGTTTTAGCAGGTACAGAATCTGGATAAATTTCAGTGAAGAATGTTAAACTTATCAATTTCAAGAAAACACTAATCTCTCCACAAGTAAATCAGAGGATGAACAGCAAAAGTGGATTGTGCAAAGATTTGTGTTTCACCCACAAAAGATTGTATATTTTTAATTATGTTACAGACTTTTTTACTAAGTTTTAATAAGTTTTAGTAATGCCTGTGATTTTTCTGTTCATTTTGCCATTGCTTTTCAATGGCAAAAGAAAAAGAGGGACAATCAATTAGATAATCAAAAGCATAACATTAAGTTTATCATAAATATAGTTTGTATTTAGAATTAAATTTGTTCCTTTCATGTTAAACAGAACAATCAAGAACATGAGAAATATGAAGTGGGGTGCACTTCTGTAATACTAACCTCATTTTCACCCCACGAGTTACTTCAGTGCAAGCTCTCACACAATTAAAAATCCTAGCCTACTGGACAGAAAAATAAATTAATATTTCATCTAAAATATTAAGTGAGCTTGCCACAAATATAGGTAGTATCTGTCATGCAGTTCTGCAAAACAGAGCAGCTGCCACTAATTTACTTCTTCTAGCCCAAGGTCATAGTTGTGAAGAATTTGAAGGAATGTGCTGTATGAACTTATCTGATCACTCTACATCTATCCATAAGCAAATACGAAAATTGACCGAGCTAACTCAACAGTTAAAGGTAGAGGATAGATTAGGTTTAGAAAGATAGCTAAAAGGATTGGGGATCGGACCATAGTTAAGAGACATTATCAAATACAGCATAATAGTTCTAAGCATAATTGTGATACTTCTGTTTGTTTTGCCCTGTGTGTTTACTTGCTTGCAAGGCTTAATGCAGCAGCTTTTGCAGAAAATGCTGAATGCACACCTTCTTGTACAAAAGGAAAACGGGGGAGATGAAGAGAGCCTGACAGAGGAATGGTTGAACGACAAGGGACATGATACTGTAAAATTAACCCAAATAGGGAGGGCTACGTGACTGCTGCAAAGTTCGCATGGCCCTGAAGAATAGATGATGTGCAGAAAGCAGGATATTGAAACTGCTTGGTATGTAGAAGTAGATAGAAAAGAACAAAGGAGTACTAAGCTGTTCTAACTGCAAGGCCAGCTGGACAGGCATGTATCGATCATAAAGATACTTTTAAGATAATAGTACAAGTCACATAGCAACCAATCATGAGCTTGGCTTTTGCAATATGTATGAGCTAATTAACGAACATATATAAACTATATAATCTGTTACAATAAACTGAGACTTGATGATCATGATATCATGAGTCTTGTCTCCCGCGGCATTTTCCTCTAACAGCACGGCTCTTCCATTGGCACATCTGCGCTCAGCTGGGACTACTCCACTCACCCAGGGCTCCTGGTAAAGGATGGAGAGCAGTCTGGCAAGCTCTTTCTCCAGCTCCCTCTGTGCTCTTGGGGAAGGTAGAACCTTCCACAGGAAAGCAACTGCTGCCACAAGGAGTGGGTGGCATCAGGCACCTCTGGGGGAAGCCCCTCAGGAATGCTGTATCCTGAGGGAACACTGTTGGCCTTGACCTGTTGGCACCTGCAAAAGCTTCAAATCAGCTGGCTCAGCTTCCAGGGCCTCTCTTGGCCAGCATCCTGACGTGGATGCAGGACGGCTGCCAGGTACTGCTGGGACCCAGCGGGACAGGACCGGCTGTCTCGTGCCCACGCAGCAGCCCTGACACAGCCAGGGCCATCCCGAGAGCAGACAGACGCTCACGGGCCAGCAGAGAGGAGCAAGGAGCCCTGGGCTCCTCTCAGGGTATCTCAGCTGGGCTCGCTCCACAACACGCCCCCATTGGAAGGCCTGCTGATGCCCAGCTGCCAGAAATGCCTACCTTGTGCTCTCCACGATGCACAGGGAGAGCCAGTGAGCAGGACACCTTGGCAGGCAAACCTTCCAAGCCTTTTGTGAGGCCAGGCACACACCAAGATCAGCCAAGACTCTCCACCACACTGCCTGGCCCACCCAGCCCAGCTCTGTGCTGGCCCTGGGCCACAGCAGCTCCCAGCAAGCAGGAGGCAAATGCATCTTGCCAAGAGTTGCAACACAGCAGACAGGGAAGATGTGAAAAGTGAGTGTGTAAAGGCCTTTTAATTCACAGCTCCCACAGAGAGCTTTGGGGCTCACAGATGGACAGAGATGTTTCTCCTCACCCCTCTGTCCAAAGGGGGGTAACACACGCTGCTGCAGGTGCTTGGGTTGGTCTCTGCAGGTCCAGGTGGATGCCAAACTTGCTCTTCACAGGCTTCTTCCTTGCCCTGCCCCTCTGCCAAGTTCTCTAAAAACCCCACAGCCCTGCCTTTGCCCTGTCTTTTGGGGGTAAGAAATGGATTCTGGAGCTTTGTGAAACCAAGCTCTGTCTCGTTTGTTCCTGGCACCGCAGCTGCACGCTCCCTGGACACCATGAACTCAACTTCTGGAGGATTTGTGGGTTCTGGGGGAATTTTGGGCAATGTTCTCCATCTCTTTGCACTCCAAAAGCCAAGAGGGATGAATTTGTCACCACAAACCCACTCAATCCCACTAAAAACAACTGAATTTTAACCTATAAAGGCACAATCCCACCTCAAATTGCATGTTCTGACCTCAAAAAAACTCAATCCCACACAAAGCTCACTTGATTCCACAGCTGCCAGGGTGAGATGGGGTTGGGAGGAGATTTGGAGAAGTGGGATCCCAGTTTGGAGTGGTGGGATGTATTCGATAGCGAATAAAACTTTCAGAGTTACTGATTTATGTCCCCTTCATTTTCAGTCAGTTCTGTTTCTAGAGTGGCTCCTTCTCAGCTGATTAAATTGCTATAAAAATATTTTTTTTTTAAATCAGCTGGCCCAAACAATCCAAAAACCAATATCCATATAAAACCACCCATCTGCAATTATATTTTTTTAAAACAACTTTAATTTTTTTAGAGTGTTTAAGGGTGTTTTTAAAGTTTATCGTTTGGTTAAATTGTATGAGACATTATAGTGGTGTTTGGTTTCGTGTTTAGCATATTTGTAGTATGAATTGTTTTACTAAGGTGTGTTCCATTGTATGTTTAGATTGGCCGGTGCTGCGAGAGGCGCTGGGCTCTGCCTGGCAACTGATGAGTCAGAGCCGTCCCGGGCGCTGATTGGCTGAAAATCGCCGGGCAGGAGCAGCGCCGAGTTCCTGCCTGGGAACTGAATCGTCATCAACGCCGCGCGCTCTGATTGGCCAGGATCTGCTTCGGGGCGGGGCCGGGAGGAACTGGGGACCCCCAGGAGCCCCCCGGGTTTGGGGGTTTTCATCCCCCCTCGGCCCCCGGGGCGGCCTTGGGGCCACCCCAACACCCCAAAATGGGGAGGGTCCCCGGAGCCGCTTGGAAGCCCCAAAAATGGGCTGGAAGCGGCAGGAGCCGCCCCAAAAAGGGATTGAAGGGTCCGGTCCGGGAATGGCTCCGATCCGGATTGGGGCGGGCTGGGATTGAGGGAGGGTCCGGTCAGCGCCTGCGGAGGGGCTGGGATTGGGGAGGGGTCCGGGATTGAGGGGATGGGTCCATTCCGGGACTGGGGCAGGATCGCTCCCTGCGGGTGGGCTCCATTACTGAGTCAGGGTCTCTCCCCTTCCCGATCCCAATCCCGTTCCCTGATCCTGTTCCCGATCCCAATCCCATTCCCATTTCTCTTCCCGTTCCCGGGCCAGTTCCCGATCCCCATCTCATTCCCAACCCCATTACACTCCCACTCCCGATCCCGATCCCATTCCCGTTCCTGTTCTCGATCCCGATCCCAGCGCTGTTTCCAGGGAATGGCTCCTATCCCAACCCCGACCCCAAACCCGGGGGGTTAAACACTGGAGTCAAACACCCCAAATCCCAACACTGGGAGGGGAGAGGTCAAACACCCCCAAACCCAAACTCTGGGATGTCAACCTCCCCCCTGCCCCAAACCCCAAATTTTAGGATCAAACCCCCCAAATCCCAGATCCTGGGGTGTCAAACACTCCCCAAATCCCAAACGTTGGTGTTAAACCCTCCTGACCCATAATCCTGGGGTTCAAAACATTTGGTGTGTCCAACACCCCCAATTTCCAAAGTCTGGAGTCAAATACCCCCAAATCGTGATGTGTCAAACACCCCCAGCCCCCAAAGTTTGGGGTTAAAACCCCCGATCCCCGACTCCTGGGGTTTGAAATATCTGGGTTGTCCAAACCTCCTCCTCTCCAAAGTTTGGGGTCAAACCCCTCAATTCCCAAACTTTGGGGTCAACCCCCCCAATCCCAAACCCTGGGGTGTCAAATCCCCCTGATCTCCCCCACTTTGGGGTTAAATCCCCCAAAATCAGTTGGTCAATCCCCCCAGTTTCCAAATTTTTGGGTCTAAACCCTCAAACCCCAAATCCTGGGGGTTGAAACACCTGGGCTGTCCAACCACCCTGATCCCACGTTTGGGGGTGAAACTCCCTGATCCCCAAATCATGGGAAAAAAAAAAAAAAACAACAAAATCCCAAACCCTGGGGTGTCGAACTCCCCCAATTCCCAAAGTTTGGGGTCAAAAACTCCCAAACCCCGAGGTGTCAAACCCCCCTAAACCCCAAATTTTAGGATCAATCCTCCCAGTCCCCAGAGTTTGGGGTCATGACCCCCCATATCCACTCCAACCCTGGGGGACACAGTGGGGTTTGTTTGGGGTTATTTGGGGTTTGTTTGGGGTTATTTGGGGTTTGTTTGGGGTTATTTGGGGCAGCTCCAGGTGCAATGTCTGCAGAAAGACCCTGGGTACAACACCGGGAAAAAAAGGGGAATGGGTGGGAATTGGGGGATTCAGGATGGGGAAAGATCCTGGGTGGGAAAAGGGGATTTAGGATGGACTGGGAAGGATTTGGGATGGGAAAAGGGGATTTGGGATGGGGAAAGGGGAACGAGGTGGGGAATTGGGGTGGAAAGGGGAGATTTTGGTATTGCAAAAGGGATTTGAGAACAGACAAAGGATGTGGGGAGAAAAAAGGAGAATTTGTCATGGGAAAAGGAGGATTTAGGTTGGGAAAAGAAGGATTTAGGGTCAAAAAGACATTAGGGATTAAAAGTGATTTTGGAGTTAAAAAGGGAGGATTTGGCATAAAAAAATGAGGATTTGGGATAGAAAAGGAGGATGTAGGACAAAAAAAGGATTTAGGATAAAAAAGGGAGGATTTGGGCTGGGCTGAGCTGAATTTACCTGGGGGAGTGGGGGCGTGCAGGGGGTTTGGGGCAGGGTCAGGACCATTTTTGGGGCAGTTTTCTGGGATTTTGGAGTATTTCTGGGGGATTTGGCAGGAGGTCAATGAGATTTGGGTGCAGTTTTATGGGATTTAGGGTGTTTAGAGGAGGTTTTGAGGGATTTTCAGGTGTTCCTATAGGATTAGGGAGCACGTTTATGGGATTTCAGGGGTTTCTACAGGATTTTGGGGCACTTTGAGGTATTTCAGGGTATTTCTATGGGATTTTTATGTGGTCTGGAGGGACTGCAGGGTGTTTCCATGGGATTTTGGGGCAGCTTGAAGGCATTTGAGGTGTTTTGGGGCAGCTTTAGGGTATTCTGGTGCAGCTTTGAAGAATTTTGGGGTGGTTTGGAGGGATTTCAGGGCATTCCTCTGAGATTACAGGGTGGTTTGGAGGGATTTGGAGTGTTTGGGGGCACATTTTGGTTATTTAGGGGTGGGTTTGAGGCAGATTTTTAGGGATTTTGGGGTATTTCAGGCCCGTTTTGTTTGGGTTTGGGGTTATTTTGGTGGGGTTTGGGGTGTTCTGGGTCACTTTTTGGTGAAGGAGATCTCCATGGGTGGCTCTGGGTGATGCTGGAGCCCTGCAGGGCCTCGCGGGCGGCGCCCGCCTGCACCTCGGTGTCCAACTGCAGCGAGGCGATGTCGCGGCGCCCGGGCACCAGCGCAGCTCCTGGAACCCCGGGAACCTGGGATGGGAACGGGGCCAGGAGAGCCCGGAACACCCGGGAACTTTCCCCACACACCCAGGAATGTTCCCCCAGAAACCTGGGAATCTTATCCCAGAAACCCAGGAATGTTCCCCAAAAAACCCCTGAATGTTCCCCAAAAAACCTGGGAATGTTCTCCCCAAATTCAGAAATGCTCTGAATCATTCCCCCAGAATTTCAGAAATGTTCTCCAAAGAAATTCAGAAATGTTCCCCCAAAAAATCCTGGAACATTCCCATAAATAGGAATTTCTGTTCCACAGAAAATCCAGAAATATTCCTCCCCACAAAAATCCAAAACTAACCTCATTCCTCATCCAGAAACATTCCCCAAAAATACAGAAGCGTTCCCAACAATCCAGAAATCCCCCCCCCCAAAAAAAATCCAGAACTTTCCTCCAAAAAATCCAGAAACATTCCCCCTCAAAAATATCCAGAAATCCCTTCCCAAAAAATCCGTAAGTCCTCACCCAAAAATTCATAAATTCCCCCCCTAAAAATCCAGACATTCACAACCAAAAATCCAGAAATTTCCTCCCTAACAATCCAGAATATCCTCCCCCCCCAATCCTGGTATTTTCCTCCAAAGATCCAGAAATTCGCCCTAAAATCCCAGACATTCACTCCCAAAATCCCGATATTTTCCCAAAACATCCAGCTCCAAGCCCCCCTCAGCCTCTCACCCCCAAGCCCCAAAATCCCGCAGTGCCCCAAAGCCCGGCCGGAATGCCGGAATGCCGGGATTGCCCCAGATCTCCCTGGCTGAGGAGCAGGGGGAGCATCAGCTCCTGGGGCTGCTCAGGGAGCTGGGCAGGAACAGGATGTGCTTCGGGGCTTTGCCACAGCCGGGGGACACGGGAGACAAACCCCAAAAGCTGCCCCAGAGCTGCCCAAAGTCACTCTGGATACACAACACAAAATCTGCCCAAAATCCCAAGAGAAAACACCAAAATCCCAACAAAATCCTGAGAAAAACCACAAAATACCGCACCAAAATAATAATAATAAACTCACAAAGATGCCCCAAAATCCCTCACAAAAATATCACCCAAATCCAAAAAAATCCCCAAATAAACACCCCAAATCCAACAAAAATCTCTCAAAATCCTCACAAAAATTGCTACCAAAAATACCATTAAAATCCCATAAAAATTCCACCATAGAATCCTTGAAAATGCCAGAAAATCCACACAAAATCCCAGGTAAATCTCCACAAAAATTCCACCCAAAAGCCCACAAAACTCACCCCAAAAATCACCCCAAGGCTCACAGAAATCCCTCACCCCCCCCCCCCCCCGCAAATGCCACAGAAAATCCCTCAAAAGGTCACACTAAATTCCCATGAAAATCCCACAGAATCCACAAAAAAAATATCTGTACAAAAATGCCCCCAAAAATGCCCCAATCACACAAAATCCACACAAAATATCCCACCAAATTACCCAAAATATCCCTCCGAAATTTCCCCAAAATCCCCCCAAAATCCACTCCAAATCCACTCCAAAAATCCATACCAAAATCCCACCAAACCCCTCCAAATTCCACAAAAAATGCCCCCAAGTCCCTTCACATCCCACCCAAAGCCCGAGGAAATGCACCCAAAAAATCCCCACAGAAACTTCCCTCAAAATCCCGGCCAAACCTCACAGAAGCACCCCGGGAATCCCGCCCAGATCGCTCCGAGCGCCCGAATCGCCCGGAACAATCGCCGAGCCATCCCCGCCCGGCCCCGCGCTCCGGCCCCGCTCTCTGTGGGGCCGGGGCCTCTCCCCCCTTGGCTCTGCGCTGGTCCCGTTCGCGCTCCGCTCCCGCTCCCGCCCCACCAGCGCTCCCTGCCCTGGGCCGCGCTGGCCGAGCCCGGCCGGGCGCGCTGGATCCGCTGGGACGGCGCATCCCGGCCCCGGCCCCGGCCCCGCGGGGCTCCCGGGGCAGCTCCGGCCGGGATGCGGCACTGCCGCGGGGCTTTGGGCTTTCCCGGCGCTGCCCGGCGGCTCCCGGGATCTGCGGCTTCCCGGGATTCGGGGAGGCTCCAGAGGGGACCTGGGCTGGCTCCGGGGGGATTTGGGATCAGTCCGGGGGGAGCTGGGGACGGCTCGGGGGGTTTGGGGTTGTTCCCGAGGATTTTGGGGGCATCTGGGAGAGGTTCCAGAGGGGACCTGGGGCTTTCTGAGGGGTCTGGGGGAATTCAGAGGGGATCTGGGGAGGATCTGGGGCTTTCTGAGGGATCTGGGGGAATTCTCAGGGATTTGGGACAGTTCCAAGAAGGATTTTGGGGTTTTCCAAGGGATTTTCAAGAGTTCTGAGGGATTTGGGGAGGCTCCAGAAGGGATCTGGGGCAGTTCCAAGAGCAATCAGGGACGTTTTTGAGGGATTTTGGCAAGTCCTAGAAGGAATTTGGGAAATTCCAGCAGGATTTTGGGGGAATTCAGAGGAATTCAGGCAGTTCCAACAGGGGTCTGGGGTCCTTCCCAGGGGATTCGGGGTGGATTTCTGTTTCTTCCCTGGATTTCAGGCTTTTTCCCAAAATTTCCTGTTTTCCCAAGGATCTGTGGATTTTCCCCTGGATTTGGATCTCACTGTGGGGTAGAAGGGGAAGGCTTGGGAGATTCAGGGTGAATTCCGAGGGATTCCTGGCTGGATTTGGGTGTTTCCCACAGGATTTTGGGTGGGTTCCCAACTGAATTTTGTGCTTTTTCCCCAGAATTTTGGGATTGTTCCCAAAATTTTGGTATTTTTCTGAAGATTGTGCTGTTACCACGGGTTTATCCCAGACGGGGAAGCTCTGGGGAGTTTTAGGGTGGATTTTAGGGATAATTGAGGCTGGATTTGGGTTTTTTCCCAAGGATTTTGGAGTTTTCCCCAGGATTTCAGGATTGTTCCCAAAATCGCAGGACTTCTACTCTGATTTCTCTCTCACCACGGGCTTGTGGTAGAAGGGGAAGCTTTGGGGGGCTCCTGGTTGGACTGTGGGGATATTTGAGGCTGCATTTTGAGTTTTCCCCCCAGGAATTCAGGATTTCTCCCAGAATTTCAGGATTTTTTCCCAAAATGTCAGGATTTTCCCAGGGATTTGGATCTCACCATGGACTTGTCATAGAAGGGGAAGCTTTAGGAGGTTCCTGGTTGGATTTAGGGGGTGTTCCCAATTCGATTTCAGGGATTCTTGATGGGATTTTGGGGGGAATCCCGGTTGGGTTTGGTTTTTTTCCCTCAGGATTTCGGGTTTTTTCCCTGAGAATTCCAGGATTTTCCCCCAGCATTTCTGTCTCACCACGGGCTTGTCATAAAAGGGGAAGCTTTGGGGTGTTCGGGGTGCATTTGGAGGGATTCCAAGTTGGATTTTGGGGATAGCTGAGGCCAGAGTTTGGCGGGTTTTCCCCAGAATTCCAGTTCTTTCCCCAGTGTCAGAACTCCCCCAGTCTCTGTCTCCCCACGGGTTGGCCGCAGGAGGGGAAGCCCTGCAGGGAGCGCAGGGCGTTGGTGGCGCTGCTCATCTCCCTGAAGGTGAGGAAGGCCTGGCCCCACAGGCCGAGACTGCGCCGCACCAAAATGTCCAAAATCTGCCCAAACGGCGAGGAAACGGCGCAGAGGGACTTCTCCAGCTCTGGGACACCCAGGGGACAGCCTGAGCCCCTGGGGACAGGCACGGACACTCTCAGAGCCCCCAGGACCCCCCAGCCATCCCCGTCCTCCTTGGTGTCCCGGTTCAGGTGGTTGATGGAGACGCTGGGCTGGGGCCGGGGGTCCTGCACCGCCAGGGCCGGGACCCCTCTGTGGGGACAGGGGGGCTTCAGGGGCATCTGGGGGCTGCGACCCCTTCACCCCCTGGCACCCCTTTAGGTGCCCCCAGAGCCCCAAATCCACCCAGACCCACCTAAACCCCCCAGGTACCCTCAGATCCCCCCACTTTACCCCAAATTGACCCCAGACCCACCTGAGACCGCCCAAATCCTATCAGACCCCCCCCAAATCCCCCTTACACACCTGAATCCTACCTAAACCCTGTGAAATCCCCTCAGACACCCCCAAATTCCCTCAGATCCCCTCAGAACCCCCCAGTTCCTCTCACAACGCCCCCAAAATCCCCTCAGACCCTCCAATGCCCCTCAGATCTTCCTAAACCCACCTGAGAACGCTCCAGACCCTCTCAAGCTCCCCCCTAAGCTCCCTAAACCCCCTCAGACCCACCAAAGCCCCCTCAGACCCCCGCATTGCCCCCAAACCCACCGCACACCCCTATTTCCCGTCAATCCCCCCAAAATCCCCAATTTCTCCCCAGACCCGCCCCAAACCCCCCCAGCTCCCCCCGGCCCCCCCTCAGCTCCTCCTCAGCCGCGCTCCCCTCACAGTTTCCCGCCTCCGCCACGCGCGCGGGCTCCCCAGCCAATAGCGGCGCGCCCCGTGCCGAACCGACCAATCAGCGCGCGGCTCCTCTCAGCAGTGCCCGCCTCCCCGCGCCGCGGCAGCCAATCAGAGGGAGCCGGGAGCGGGCTCGGGCGGGCCCTGCGGGCGGCGCTGCCAGAGCGGGGGAGGCGCTGGGAGAGGCCGGAGCTGCGGGAGCGGCTGGGGCGGCGCCGCTGGGGAGGGGGGTCCGCACAGGGGCTGGGGCTGGGGGCTGGGGAGGGGCTGGGGGGATCGGGGCCTTTGGGGAGGGACCCGGGGGGAGTTTTGGGAGGCGTCTGGGGGGTCCTGGAGGGGTTTTCGGAGGGGTCTGGGGGGGTCCTTGAAGGGTCCTGGGTGGGGTCTTGGGAAGGGTCTGGGGGGGTCTCAGGGGACATCCTGGGCTGGGCTCGATTGGGGTCTGGGGGCTCTCAGGGGTCCTGGGCCAACCTTGGGGGTCTCTGGGGGGGTTTGAGTTCCTGGAGGGGGTCCTGGGGAGATTTGGGGGTCCCGGGGGGTCCCAGGCCCACCCTGAGCCGGGGTCTGGGGGTTTGGGGGAGGAGCACAACAGGGGTTCCCCTGCCTCGATTTTGGGGGTCTCCCATGGTGCCCCCTCCCCAAAAAGCTCCGAGGGCCCCTGAAGTGGCTCCTGTTCCACCGGGCGGTGCCCCTGACCCAGGACAGCCCCCAGTGAGTCTGGCGGGCTCTGGGGAGGTTTGGGGGGATTTTGATGGTGTTTTTGGGCTTTGGAGGATTTTGTTGGGAGTTTAGGGGGAATTATTGTGTTTTTGGAGAGAATTACTGGGTTTTGGGAGGGTTAAAGGATTTTTCAGGGTTTTGTGGCTTTGGGGACATTGGATTTTGAGGGATTTTTTTTAGGGATTTGGGGATGTTGTTTTTTGGAGGGTTTATTGAAGTTTTTGGGAGTTTTTTTGAATTGTAGTGGGTTTCACTGGGATTTTATTGGATTCTTTGTGGTTTTGGAGAGTTTTATTGGGATTTTGGGGTGTTTAAGAAGAATTTGGGGGGGCTTTGCAGTTGTCCCAGGGTGTGGGGAAGGGCTGAGAGGCACCAAAATCTCCTTTAAACCCCTGAAAGTCCCAATAAAACTCACAAAATCCCAATTAAATCTCACAAAAACCTCATTAGAACACCCCAGAATTCCAATAAAAGCCCACAAAATCCCAATTAAACCCCACAAATCCCCCCCAAAATGTACTCAAAACCACAAGAAAATCCCCCCAACACCCAAAGTAATCCTTGCAACTCCCAAAAACCCCACAAAATCCCCCAAAATCCCACCACAAAAAAAAAACCCCCAAAAAAACCAAAAACCAAATCCCCAAAGAATGCCATTAAATCCCCCAAAAATTCCAATAAAATGCCCAAAATTCCAGAGTTCCACAAAATATTTAGTTATTACAAAATACACACACCAGCACTGAGAGCTGCCCCCCTCCACATACTCAGTTACACCAGAGCCAGGTTGTTTTTGGACAATGCCTCATTTACAATCCAATACATGTGGCTGGTCTGGAGATGGGCTGTCCCAAAAGGCGATTCTGGAACACCTGGGAGCTGATCATGCTGGTAGCGACCCAAGATTGGGATCGCTGGAGTCCTCCGGGCTGATACATCTGAATGCCACGGTTCCCATAACCTCATCAGGAAAAACTGTCCACACCTGGACCTGGATTGTTCAACCCTGGCTCAGAGAAAAGAACTTTAGGAATATGTGTGACTCTGAATAGAAAGAAAAGGCAGATGACTAAAATCCTGGCCTTGGGCAGAAAATTTCCTATAAAGAACTGGCGGGTCCAGGAGGGTGGTGTGTGTGTCCAGGGGAACCTCTGCCGAGAGGCTCCTTCCTGTCACACACCCAGCGCCGAACCCGGGCTCAGCACTGTCCTTTTCCTTGTGGCTGGCTCAGAGAGAATTAATTCCTAAATAAATTATATATTATTTCATTTTCAATTTGGCTGGGCTAATTTTCATTTATAAAAGGGGAAAGGGGACTGTGGGGAGAGCAGAGAACAACAAATCACAATAACATAACTCTACATCAATAAAGCTTCTCTTAAGATACCCACAATATTCATCGCTTAATTGCAAGAGCAAATCATCTCATTATCTCTCTATTACAGTTTGGATGGAGACCAGAACTAATACCTTGCAAAAGGAAAAGAGGGTACAAAGGTCCCTGCAGTCCCCTGGCCTGGTAATCCAGCCAGTGGGGAAAGGAAGAGGGCAGCATGTGGCCAGGAGTTTAAAAGGAGGCTGTGTCCTCCAAAACTTTGAGAGAGGAAACCCCAGCAGCAGATGTCCCCATGGACTCTCTCCCTTTATTCAAATAAAGATGCAGGGCTCCTCTGGCTCCCTTATGGACACTGGCTTTTCACAGCGTGGTTTGTATGCACACCCGTTTCCTTGTATCAGAGTATCACCAGCCTGCAGGGACTCCCTGCCACTCTGGTCTGCAGGAGAAATGGAACTAATTTCCATTAAGGCCCTCCCAGAGGGAAGGAAGAACACACCCAGAGGAGACAAGCAACCCCTGCAGGCATCCAAACTTCCTCACCAGATGCCGAGTGAGTCGCAGAGGGGATGTAGTGGGTGCATTTCCCTCAGCCTTCTCCTAAGACTCAGCAGCCGGGGGCTTGCTCTGCACATGTGTGTTGGATAATACACCAAGTTTATTTTTTTTCATTTCTCTAGTCAGGATTGTTATGGACAAATTCAATTGGGGAGGCCAATTATAGATAAATCAATTAACAAGAATTTATTTAGCAAGCGGTATTAAGCAAAAGAACAGCGCTGGGTGGCCGGGGAGTCTCTGTTCTGCCACGGCGCACCTTCCCCCTTTGACCTTTTTGTTTTTATAGTCCCTTTTTTTTTTCTGGTTGACGTGTTTTCTCCCGATGTACTCTTCGCCAGTGCAATTGGTTGCTGGGGGTGTTTTTTCTGCCCTTGGTGGTCATAAGGATGAAGGCTCCTCATCTTCCTTGCGGATGGTCCTTGGCCTAAAAGTTAACTTGTATATAATTAGTTACACAGTCTTCTATGCTAGTTGCATCTGCACAATTCTTAAGCAGAATACTTGCTGTTTACCCCCCTTTCTCCTTCTCCTCCCACATCTTGAGATTCCCTACTCCGTTCAAATTCTTATCTCCTTTGATGCTCGTTTGATGAACAAAGACCTTTTTATTTATTACAATCCCTCCTTTTTCTCTTTACCAATTGGTTCATTAAAACACTTTAACTTTTGGTAGCTTAAGACCAGGATTTTATCTACTTTTGAATCTCTGGGCAATGCTTCGTACCTATCTCTAATAAGCATTAGATGAGCTGCTTCTAGTCTTCCTTTTATAATGTCTATGTATTTATTAAGAATGCAAGTTTGAAAGTTAAACTTAGTAACAACAATATTATGGGACCTGCAATCTCCCTTTTACAGAATTTATCCTTAAGTGCCATACTCCAGAATTTTGCACCTCTCAGGGTACCATGAGACCTTTAGAAATTTATCTGGATGGGTGACAGCCTAGGCGGTTGCTATGGCTTTACAGCCCTAATACTCACAGATATTCCCCAGGATAATTTCAATATCCACCCCCCCAGGATTGGAAATAGGACACCAATAGGTAGCCCGGAGTTCAGGTTTACTCCATCTCCACATAGAGTTTACCAAGTCCTCATTAGTAACAAAAAAAATGGGAGCTACAGTGGTGGCATTATGCTTAACAACTTTCCCTTGGTCTATTTTGGTCAGAGTCCAACCAACCCCTACCAGTTGCTCTATAACCAGCAAACACCATCCCTACCTTTTAATTAGGGTCACTGCCTGCATCTGATGCTGGGGAAAACTGGGTGGTGTGCATAGTCCCCTTGACCAGGCCAGGTACAACATATAACTAATATGCACAGAATTTGCCAGCAAGGGTGGAGTCCAAACTGCCCCAGGGTTTGATTATCATTATCTCCCCATTCCCAGTGTTTGTTTTGACATGTTATTGCCGGGCTCACCTTTACCCTTGGGAGATCAGTATCCTTGAGGCAGTTCTTGAAATACCTTTGAATTGTCCCAGTCTGAGGGCTCTTTCCTCCACCGCTTCTTATCCTTCTACCTCGCTCACCGACTCGGTTGCTCCGAGCCGCGAGGCGCACCATCTTCTCAGCAGCAAGGATATTCTTCAGGAGGACCCTTACTCTGTTTTTGTTGCCTCTTTTTGAATGATTCCCAGTTTTTATCCTTCACTTGTGGTGAGTCACACTGAATCCCAGGTAAAGTTTTCCGGCAATTCACTTTTATAATTTGAACAATTAAGGGAATTGGTTCATTGGAGTGGAAACAACAATTTTCAGGTCTGGCCCCCTTAGTAAACACCTCCCACCACTCTTGGGATTCTCTTTGTAGGGTCCCGTTCTCTTCTCCAATCCTTAGGACTGACTCTGTCAGTTCTCTTTCTAACTGATAACACCTTTACAAATACCCCTAGGAGGAGTGCCTCTATAACTATGGACCCACCACCATTCCTGGCAAATTTTACAAATATAGCATACAAAAAGGTAACAATTACAATCCTTATTTGTACAATATACTCTAAATCATTAGTTATCGGATATCCATAGTCCAATATCTCCCTCTACCAGCTGGTTCGTACAATTCTTACTGAGTCCATTCAGTCCATTTAAATGTGACCTTAAGGTCCCCGGGCTGGCTGGTTATTCTCCAGGGCTCTTCGGCAGCAGCAGGAATCGGTCCCTTTATTCGGCTCGCATATGCCCATCCCTCCTCGGCGGTTCTGACTGCAGTTTCTGTAGTGAGTAAAACAACATAAGGGCCTTCCCAATTTGGGGTCAGTGAGGTTTCTTTCCAGGTTTTTATTAACACCTTATCACCTGTTTTTTTATTATGGATTGTTAAGTCTAAAGGAGGTTTTTGCACTAGTAACTCAGCTCTTCTAAGCCCTTCCCGAGCTTTCATAAGTTGCTTGACATATTGGTTAATTTGTTGATTACTTATTTCAGGGTGATCTATAGGAGAATCCATGTCATAAGGCATCCCATAAAGCATTTCAAATGGAGAAATTCCAATATCAGTTCTGGGCTGAGTTCTTATATTTAACAAGGCTAAAGGTAAACATTTAACCCAAGATAACTGTGTTTTATACATCAATTTAGTTAGTTGTTTTTTAATTTTCCCATTTACACTTTCTACTTTACCCAAGCTTTGTGGATGCCAGGGAGTATGATATTGCCACTTTGTTCCTAGAGCTGTAACTACTTCTTTAATTATTTTGGAGGCAAAGTGTGTCCCTCTGTCAGAGTCTATTACTTCTGCTAGTCTTTAGCAGGGGATTATCTCTTCTAATAGTATTTTTACTACTGTTTGTGTAGTTGCCCTGGAGGTAGGGAATGTCTCTACAAAGTGAGTCAAGTGATCTATTATCACCAATAAGTGTTTATACCTTCCTACTTTAGGCAAATCAGTAAAATCAATTTGAATGTGGGAAAACGGTCTATGTGCCAATTCCCGTTCCCCCATTTCCCACACCACTCAGGATTTCTCACACCTGGGTCTACTCCTGGGTCAGGGGTCTCTTCAGCCCCTCTAGAAATCTCAGCCCTCATTCTAGAGAGACTGCAGACTGTATAGAGAAAGCTTACCAGATTAAACACCAGGAAGATGGTCTCATTAACAGTCAGGGGAAACTGAACATTCTCTAATAGGGAGCTAAGAGATTCAGAGGAGAAGAAGGAAAGCAAAGGCTGAAAAGCCTCATCCCCTGCTTCCCTACCAAACTGGCTGCACAACCATGACTATGAGCCATGCATTCCTGGAACAGACCTCAGCACCTTCATAAACTCCCTGCAAGCCATGACACCCAAGCCCAGCCTGATGGATATTCTGGTCAGTGCCCTTCTACTGCAAAAACTACATATTAGGGACCATACCAGAGCTATTCCTGAATAAAAAAATAAACCTAGGGACCAGAGAGGGATTAAGATCTCAAAAAACCCTAGGGACCAGAGACACATGCAAGCCTTCACCCCAAGAGACACTATGAATTCAAACAACATAACCAGTAATTGCTCCATACCAACACAAAGTAATTGGAACCAAAATATGATTACAACAGGGTTTTTTTCCACTCTCTCAAGTCACAATTTTTGCAGGAAAATAATTGTTCCAGTTTAGGGCAAATTTTAGATAAAACCTCTGAAAGGAGCCCGCAGAAAACAAACGCCCACAGCCCATCCCCACCCACCTGGTTCGGGAAGAATTTTCTCGGACAGAAATGGAAAAGAACCTGTTTATTTAACAAACAAAACCCTTCCCAGCACTAAAAAAATGAACAACATCAGATGACAACAAAACTCTTTCACCACTCTGAAGAGATGACAAATCCTGAAAGTCTCTCCTGGGAGTGGTCGCCCGGGTCTGGGCGCTGGGGATTGCTCTGGGCACTGGGGATGGTTGCTGCAGATCACAGAGCGCAGGCTCTCGGTGCTCCTCGGTGTTTCCCAGTCCCAGTCCGGAACAGGCTGGAGTGATATTCAGGAAAGGGAAAGGAAAAAAAAAACAGTTTAGGGAAGAAATTGGACTGCTTAGCTAAACTAACTAACATACAAAAGCAAAGGCAAAAGCAGAAGCAAGCAAGCAAAGCAAGCAAAGGAAAGCCACCAAGCAAAGCAAAACCAAGCCAGCCAGCACCAGCCTCTTCTAGACAACAGACCATGGGGGAGGTGAGCTGGCTGATAACAAGACAAAACAAACCTTCACTTTCTGAGTCAGTTCTGAAAGCACAGAACATAATATCAGACATAAACAGAACACAGGATTGGGGATACAATCACCATAACGTCACCCTAGGACATTCCACCCCTTATCTCCATACTGTCAACATCATGTAAAAACTTCATCAAGTAAAAACTTCCATCTTTCACTTACTCATACACATTTCCTTCCATCTCACTTACTCAAATCTTCAACACTTACACATTTCCTTCTGTCTCGTGTCTGTCTGTTTTCGTGTACAGACACTGGCAGTAACATCCAGCAAACAGTGATATTTGCACATGAGTCTCACCCCACAATCAGATCTCCCTGAGGTACACATTGTGTTGCTCCATCTCTCTGCATTATCCACCATGTACAACCTGGTCCCTGAGCAAAGACAATCCCACGAATGAGTTTGTCTGTACTCGAGGCAGAATTGATCCACACTGTTTTACCTAACAAACCTCTGACATGTACCACTGGGACATTATCTCCATCTACTATATTCAGGGGCCCAGACTGGGCAGGACCTGCTTGATTGGTGGAACCTTGGCTGTTAACTAACCAGGTGGCCATTTCTAAATGTTGCTCCCAATTTTTGAAAGATCCTCCACCCAATGCTTTTAAGGTGGTTTTCAACAGTCCATTGTACCTCTCCACTTTGCCTGCAGCTGGTGCATGGTAGGGGATGTGGTACACCCACTCAATGCCATGTTCCCTAGCCCAGGTGTTGATAAGGCTGTTCTTTAAATGAGTCCCATTGTCTAACTCAATCCTCTCAGGGGTACCATGCCTCCAAAGGACCTGCTTTTCAAGGCCCAGGATGGTGTTACGGGCTGTAGCATGAGACACAGGGTAGCTTTCCAACCATCCAGTGGTGGCTTCTACCATGGTGAGCACGTAGCGCTTGCCTTGGCGTGTCTGGGGCAGTGTGATATAGTCAATCTGCCAGGCCTCCCCATAGCTGTACTTGGACCCCCGCACATCATACCAGAGGGGCTTCACCTGCTTGGCCTGTTTGATGGCAGCACATGTCTCACAGTCATGGATCACCTGAGAAACACTGTCCATGATTAGAGCCACCCCTTGGTCTTGCCCCCTTATAGGTGTCATCTCTGCCCTGATGGCCTGAGGCATCACGGGCCCATCATGCTAGGAACAACTCTCCCTTGTGTTCCCAATCGAGGTCTATCTTTGATACCCCTATCTTTGCAGCCTGATCTACCTGCTGATTGTTTTGCTGCTCTTCATTAGCTCTACTTCTGGGGACATGGGCATCTACATGGTGAACTTTCACAGCTAACTTCTCTACCCAGGTACCCATATCTTTCCACTCTTCCGCAGCCCAAAGTGGTTTTCCTCTACACTGCCAGTTAGCCTCTTTCCACCTCTCCAGCCACCCCCACATAGCATTAGCTACTATCCATGAATCAGTGTAGAGGTAGAGCTTTGGCCACTTCTCCTTTTCTGCAATGTCTAGGGCCAGTTGGACGGCTTTGAGTTCAGCAAGCTGGCTTGATCCACCTTCCCTTTCAGTGGCCTCTGCAACCCGTTGTGTGGGACTCCATACAGCTGCTTTCCACTTCTGATTCATCTCTACGATGTGACAAGAACCGTCAGTGAATAGAGCCTAATGTGTTTCCTCTGCTGGCAGTTGGTTGTATGGTGGAGCTTCTTCAGCCCGTGTCACTGGTTCTTCGTTTTCATCTGTGACACCAAAACTTTCACCTTTGGGCCAATTTGTAATTAATTCCAAAATCCCAGGGCGATTCAGTTTACCAATATGGGCACGCTGCATGATGAGAGCAATCCACTTGCTCCGTGGAGCTCTGGTGGCATGGTGGGCGGAGGGAACCTTTGCTTTGAACATCCAGCCCAGTACTGGTAGTCGGGGTGCCAGGAGAAGTTGTGCTTCTGTACCAATCACCTCTGAGGCAGCCTGGACTCCCTCGTAAGCGACCAAGATTTCCTTCTCTGTTGGGGTGTAGTTGGCTTCAGACCCTCTGCAGCTCCAACTCCAAAGTCCCAGTGGTCGGCCTCGAGTCTCATCAGGCACCTTCTGCCAAAGGCTCCAGGACAGACCATGGTTCCTGGCTGCAGAGTAGAGCACATTCTTCACATCTGGTCCTGTCCTGACTGGGCCAAGAGCTACTGCATGAGCAATTTCCTGCTTTATCTGGGCAAAAGCTTTCTGCTGTACAGGCCCCAGTGGAAATTGTTTTTCTTGTGGGTGACCATGTAGAGAGGGCTCAAGATGTGGCTGTACTTGGGAATGTGCATTCTCCAAAAACCTGTAGCATCTAGGAAAGCTTGTGTTTCCTTCTTGCTGGTCAGTGGAGCCATCACACTGATCTTGTTGATGACCTCTGTGGGAATGTGACGCCATCCGTCTTGCAACTTTACTTCCAGGAATTGGATCTCTTGGGCAGGTCCCTTGACTTTGCTCTTCTTGACGGCAAAGCTGGCTTCCAGCAGAATCTGGATGATCCTCTCTCCTTTCTCAAATACTTCCATTGCCGTGTTGCCCCACACAATGATGCCATCGATGTACTGCAGGTGCTCTGGAGCTTCACCCTTTTCCAGTGCAGCCTGGATCAGTCCATGGCAGATGGTGGGGCTGTGCTTCCACCCTGGGGCAGTCGGTTCCAGGTGCACTGCACACCCCACCAGGTGAAAGCAAACTGAGGCCTGCCCTTTGCTGCCAGAGGAATGGAGAAAAACACTTTGGCAATGTCAGCCATGGCATACCACTTTGCTGCCTTGGACTCCAGCTCGTGCTGGAGTTCCAGCATGTCTGGCACAGCAGCGGTCAGCAGTGGAGTCACTTCATTCAAGTCCACAGTCAATCTCCATTCTCTGTCAGAAAAGTGGGGCTCGCACAGGCCAAATGGGGCTGTTGAAGGGCAAGTGGGTTTTGCTGACCACCCCTTGGCTCTCCAGCTCATGGATCATGGATCATTCCAATTCATGTAGATGGGGATCCCAGCACCTTGATTTGTCTGATACTGCCAGTCGTGCACTGTTGAAGTGGCAATTGGTACTTGTTGCTCTTCCACCCTTAGGAGTCCTACTGCAGATGGGTTTTCTGGTAGTCCAGGCAAGGTGTTCAATTGCTTAATGTCTTCTGCCTCTGCAGCAGCTATGCCAAAAGCCCACCTGAGTCCCTTTGGGTCTCTGTAACATCTGTTCCGGAGGAAGTCTATGCCCAGAATACACAGGGCCTCTGGGCTGCTCACAATGGATGTTTCTGCTGCTCCTTCCCAGTCAGGCTCACCTCGGCTCCCACCAGGGTCAGTTGCTGCGATTCCCCTTTCACCCCGGCAATGGAAACAGGTTCTGCCCCCACGTGTCCCAATGGCATTAGGGTACACTGCACACCAGTGTCAAATAAAGCATCGTATTTTTGTGGTTCTGATGTGCCAGGCCATCGGATCCACACCATCCAGAAGATCCAGTTTTCCAGTGCCTCTTCCTGGCTAGAGGCAGGGCCCCTCTAACCCTGGTTATTATTTCTTTCCTGGCCGTACATGGTAGAGGTACCTTCAAGGGGATCTGACAGATCATACCCAGGAGCTTGGTCATGGGAGGCTGAGGCTACCTTCACTTTACAGGAATTCCCTTGGTTAGTGTTTCCCTCCTTGAGTGGATGCACCCGCGCTGCCAGGACAGAAGTGGGTTTCCCATCCCACCTTTCTATGTCTTCCCCATGGTCGCACAGAAAGAATCACAGGCCAGCCCATGGGCTGTACCCTCTCTCGCTAGCTGGGGGATGTTGGGCTCTAACTTTGGGGCCTGTGACTTGCATGGATGCTGCTCTGATCTTCCTCACTGTCCTGGTTCAGGGAAAATTTGGGAAAGAACCTCCAAAGGGGTTCCTCTAGGAAACAGATTCAATCGGCACCTCTCCCCAACTGGTTCAGGAAAAAATACCCCTTTGGTGGAAAATGGAAAAAACTCTTTATTAAGCAAGAAAATCTAAAGAATATTAAACAATAAAACTTCTTGCTGCTCCAAAAGAGAGATGAACTCAGAAGGTCCCCTCCCTGGGCTGCAGTTTGGCTCACTCAGTCTCTTATCAGTCCCTCTGGCACTGGAAATGCTGCGGCCCAGGCTGGGCCTGGTGGGCCACAGGTGTGAGCTGCTGTTGCTCTTCTGTGTGCTCAGTCCAGAGCAGGTTTGAGCAGGTCTGAAGAAAGAAAAAGCCACAGTCCAGGGAACTTCTTTGCCTCAGCTAGATAAAAATAACTAAAAGCAAAGGAGAGCTCTGAGGGTAAGTGAGCCGATGCAGGGTATTTTCCTGGCGGGTAGGTTTAGTCTCCACAAGCTGGTGGCCAAGCTTGCAGAGACCACAGGGAACCCTCCTGATCCAAGGGGATCTTCACCATCACTCCCTTGGATCCTCACTCTTCCCAAAAAGGTTGGGGCATCCCCTGAGGGTACCCTCCACTTATCAGGAGGGTGCTTTTCTAGTCTCTTTCTTACCCAAAGCTGGGCTCTCCCCCAAAAGGCTGGGGTATCCCATGAGGGCTGAGAGAGTAGAAAAGACAAGAATAGGGCAGCAATTTTCCATCAAACGATGACACGTTTATAAGAATAGGGGAGAATTTAATATTTTGCAAGAAGTTCCTGACATCCATGCACCTTGTTGAAATCCAGCTGCGTCGGGCTCCTCCCCTGTAAGTTCCCCTGTGGCTTCTGTGAAGCTCCCTGTACCCTCTGTCCCTTGGACTTCCCAAAGCCCTACCCTATCCTCCCTTGGGGATGGTGTTGGCCACAGCACCCCAAGTGTCCCGCCGGACACTGTTCAGAGCTCTCGAGGGAACTGCAGTGCACCCGGCACTCCTTTCCAAGGTGGCGCTGGCCACGCTGCTTGGAACCCCCTTTCCTGCCTTGACCTTTCTTCTCCAGCCCCAAGTTTCCCTCCAGTCCCCCCCCGCTTCTGCAGAGGCCCCTGCACGAATCGCCTGTGGGGGCCAGTGCCCTTTGTTGGAAGGTGGGGTTGGACCACCCCCATTTCTTATTCCGACTCCTCCTCTGGGGGGAGGATCACCTATGGGGCCTCCCATCAGGGGACCCTCCTTCTTGGGAGATCACCCTCTTTTATGGAGGGACCTCTTCAGAGGAAGGTGGAGCTGGAAACCCGCACCTGGAATCCTCCATTTTGTCTCTCCCTAGGATGGCGGCGCCCAGGTCCGTCCCCTTACCGATACCCCATAACACTTGTGGCAGTCACCAAAGTAATCAGATTTCGTCTTATGAACTGAATCAATTATGAATTCAATTGGTATTTAATTTTTGGAAGAATCTCCCCAAAGCCCTTGACCTTTCGTAGCCTTTGTGGAAACTGTTCAAGATCATTAACCTACAAGCTTCCACAGTTGGGATAAATGAAAAAGGGAACCAAAAAGAACAGTTTAAAACATGTTTTAAGTATAGAAAAAAGAGACATGAAGCAAGTGTTTGCCCATCAAAGTCAAAAATTTGATTCACCTGTAAAAAGAAAGATCACACAAGAAAAAACTGTCCAAATAATAAAAAAACCTACTATCATCATAATGAAAATAAAAATAAACAATTGAATGAATATAAGAACAAAATTATTCAAGAGTGACTGCACAAGTTCCCCATGCATTTCCTTAATTATACCCTACCAAATGTTCCTTTTAATTTCAATATTGTTTTAAAGTTTTCACAGTATGCTTTGGAAAAACAGTTCATTAATTTACGTGTAGGCCTTATTTAAACTTCATGATCTTTGTTGATTTTTCTTTAACCATTTTCCCACATTTCCAACTAAATTTATTGACTAAAAAAATGTTCATTATATTCTTGATACTTTAAAATAATCTGCTTGTTAAGTTATATTTTATAGAGAGAGGAATCGTTCTATCCAGTTATTACCCACAGTTGCATAAAATAAAATGAGCAAGACCACATCTCCATTCGCTGATCACATCCTACAAGAGGAGTGACCTCCAAAATCACTTTCAAACCCCAGAAAATGCAGATTCCTCGGTGATTCATGCTTCAAGCCCAGTCTTACTTCAAGATAATTCCACTGCAATTCCTCCCCCCGACCCTGATTCCGAATATAATAACTTTGTACATTTTATATTAAATTTCTTATGCGAAGAAGATCCTTACCCCATGCGTTATGGTCACAAGTAGTTCATTTTTTCCTGATAATTTTTGAATTCTTTTCTGTTGCTGTAATAATTTGTCATATGCTAAAATCTGTTATATGATAGATTATGTATATGATATGTTACATAATAGATTCATTAATTTGTTTTGAATCCCAGAACTCTCCTCCCTTTTGTAAAAAGAAACAGGGAGATGTTGTGGTGTGTTTTGCTTTGAATCCAAGTTTGCCCCCTGTTCTCCTGCCTAATCCACTTCCTTCCCAGTTGCCAATTTTCCCAAGCCCTTCCCTAACCTCCTCCCTTCCAAGCTGTCAATCCTCCCTATCCCTACTCCTGTCTCTAGAGAGTTTGGTGTCTGTCTTGTTGTCCTCGATACCCCACTCCTTACTTTGTGTTATTTCCCTCCCCCCCATTTTCCCTGATAGGCTCATAGGCTATTTGCCCCACCTTATATTCCTCCCTTACCATATCCTCACTGGTTCACTTTCCTACACCCGCCTCCTGAGTTGCTGTATAAAAACTTCTGTTCACCCCCTGCCAGTCTTGTCGGGGAGCCCAGGAATAAATCCATCTTGTTCTACACCAAGACCCGTGTCATCGCTGTCTGTCCCTGCGCCGGACCTGCCGATAGCTGGGAATTGCAGAGCTCGCAGGGGGACGGTCGCGCCCCTGCTGCAGCCGCCCAGCACGCCCCGCACAGCGCGCTGCAACACTCCTGGTTAGGTGGAGAAGTCCGAGCTGAGCGCAAAGGTGCAGATGGAGCAGCCGTGCACAGGAAGGCTCGGTGGGAAGGATGATCCAGGACCCATAGGCCTGGCAGCCTGAGCTTGCTCCCGGGGAAGGCCTTGGAGCAGATCCTCCCGAGTGTCATCCCACGGCACGTGCAGGGAACCAGGGCGTCTGTAGGCGGGTGGGAAACTCTGCAGAGGGACGAGAGATCTGGGGCTCCTGGCAGGGTGTTGAGGGCTTTTGTGTGGGAGCTTGTGGGGGTTGGTGTTGGTGGGGTGTTGGGGAAGCTTTCCTGAACTAAGGATTCTTACTTGCCAGATTCTTCTGTGCCTTCGCTGCTAAGGTTTTTTTTGTGCTGAAGGCAATAACTTGAATGAGAAAATAATTTCAGCATGGAGTAAGAGCTTCTAACAGAGACCAAGTGTTGCCAGCAGTTTCTCCAGGTGTTCCTGCCCACAGCCCCTGCAGGCAGGAGCACAGCCCCCAGTGCCCGTGGGTTTGGCTCCCTCTGGCACAGAAGCCCCCCAGGGGCACAGGTCTCTGGGGCAGGAGATGGCACCAGCCCTGCCAGGGCTCAGGGGCTGGCAGGTCTGCTTGGGCAGGGACTCTGCCTCACCTGCTGCTGTCAGCGCTCCCTGGGCAACCAGGGCTCAGAGCAGCATTCCTGCCCTGGCCCACAGTTCCTTGTCCGTGTCACACCCACGGGATTGGGATGGCCACGAGCCAGGACGTGTCCCAAGGAGGCCGTGCCAGCTTCTGTGGAAGGCCCTGTGCCCTTCCCAGCGTGGCTGCATTGGCAGCCCTGGGGGCTCCTTCTGCTGCCCTGAGCCTGCAGAGCAGGGCAGCGTTTGCTGATGGTCTGAGCCGTTCCTAAAGACTCTGTTAGTCTGTCTTGGACACTTGGGGTGAGGGATTCCTTCCAACCTGAGCCATTTTGGGTGGGCTGGGGGTGCCCCAGGGCAGGGGGCACCTTTGTGTCACCTTTGTGACACACTGCAGCATGGTCACTATGGCATGGAACAGCGTGTCAAAGGGCCCTTTGTGACACGTGGTGACATGGGAGCTGGTGGTGACAAGGCCACGCCACAGTGCTCCGAGCACTGAGAGGACAGGACGGGACAGAGCAGTGCTGTGAGGAGCCCCCGCACAGCGCACTCATTCGTGTCTGACCCAGAGCTTTTCTGAGGTGTTATTCCTGCAGCTGACCTCGAGGCCAGACCACAGGACTTGCTGACCCGTGGCCTTCCCGAGGCTTCTCTTCTGCAGGTGCCCTCGAGGGCAGAGCGTGGGACTTGGTGCCCTGGAGGCATCTCCCATCCCTGCTGCCAGTGCCCTTGAGGCCAGAGCACAATCCTTGACAGAAATCTCCCGTACTTGTGGCAGGATCCCTCGAGACCGGACTGCAGGACTTGCTGTCCTGAGCCTTCCTGAGGCTTCTCTCTTGAAGGTGCCTTCCAGGCACAACTGCAAGACTTGCTGACTCGGAGCTTTTCCGAGGCATCTCTCCTGGAAGGAGCCATAAATCCAGCAACTGACATGGAGCAGAGACCTCCAAGAGTGCCCAAGCTGGCCTGGGTGGAGGAAGAGGAAGAAGGCCCTGGACCAGCCCCTGCACACGAGACTGAAGAAGTGGTGCCATCCAAGCAGCTGCAGGAGGGTGAGTGGCAGAGCTGGGCTGCTGGGCTGCAGGGCTGGTGGCTGCAGCCAGCTTGGCCACATCCCATCCCATCCCATCCCATCCCATCCCATCCCATCCCATCCCATCCCATCCCATCCCATCCCCTGGGGCCGTGCCCATGGACAGGATGGAATAGGGGCTGGGCAGACACCCCACAGCCGTGCTCCGTGCCCTGGGCCAGCGCAGGGCTGTCCCTGCCTGGGCAGCGCAGGGCTGGGCTGTGTTCTCCGGTCTCTCCTGCAGCCCCTCAGCTCGGGCTGCGCTCGCTCTTTGCCAGGTGCAGCCGTGCAGCGCACACGAGAGCAGAAACGCACCCATGGCCGCTTCCACAGAACAGCGCAGGTACCTGCAGCCATCCCTACCTGGGCTGGGCCTGCATGCACCGCTCAGCCAAACACCAAGCTTGGAGCATTCCGTGGAACATCCCTGGCTTTCTGCCCTTCTCCTACAGCTGGTTTGCAAATTCATCAAGAGGATTCGGGAGGAAGAGACCGCCATGGGCACAGGGCTCAGAGCATATGCACCCATCTTCAAAACCAAGACCTCTGCTGCCCTGGCTGATATGCTGGTAGAGGAGGGGTTTTCCAATCCAAAGCAAGTAAGCAGCCTGTGGCCAGGGTTTGATCCTCCCAGGAATTGCTTGGCCTCCCAAGCCACGCCTGCTGCTCCATGGAAGCCTTTGAGGCCATGGCAGTGTGGTGGCAAGGGAAGCACTCCTCTGGAGGCTTTCCAAGTCTCCCCTGCCTTCTCCAGGTGCCCGCCATGGTGAGGTACATCCACCAGTGGCTCGAGGCCAACCAGTTTGCTGAGCACAGGCTGAACAGGACCCTGCTGGATCTCACCGAAGAACGGCCCGCTGACGTAGTAATGACACTCCTGCGTGTGGCCCCATCCTGTGACAGGTACGGGGCCCACCTGCCCAGAGGGCTCAGGGCTCCCCAGCCCATCAGCCTGCACAGCCTGTCCCAGGTGTCTGACCAACAGAGAGTCCCAGGGCCCTCTGGCTGCTCCCTCTGCCAGCCCTGGCACGTCAGCCCCCGAGCCTGCTGCCATGCTCCCTCGCTGCCCCTCAGGGGCCTGTCCCCACAGGGCTGGGCTGCCTGAGTGCAGCTGGTGAGGGGCAGTGGGCAGAGGCAGAGCTGGCAGCCAGCTCAGCTCCCCACTGCTGCCCAGGCCACGGTGCTGTGTCTCAGACCCCCCTGAGACGGAGCTCTGACCCCACAGAGCTGCTTTGACCATGTGGAAGAGCATCATGTGCTCGGTGAGGACTGCAGAACTGGCCATGCTCGTACTCCTGGATGTGCTGGGGAGCTGGCCAGAGCACAGCACATGCACCTCCGATGGGGACAAATCGGGTGTCTTTGTCCTGGCTGTGAGTTTCTGCTTTTGCTGGCCCCAAGGCCACCTCTCCAGCAGTTCTCCATCCTCCTTCCCCCACGGCGTCTCCCTGCCTCAGGCGCTGGGCTGAAACCTGGCCTCGGGTCAGCTCCAGGGCCACCAGGCCCGCTGCTCCCCCTGCGTCTCTCCGGGCCTCTCCCTCCTGTGCTCGGGCCCTGCCACACGAACACCTCGGCACTGAGCGCTGTCTCAGGGGGCTTTGTCCTTTGCAGGCAACCGTGGTGATGTGGAAGATCCTCCAGCTGCCCTGTGTCCCACATATGGTGACTGTCTATCTCCCCCACCTATTTGTGCATCTGCTCTTCCAAGTTCTCTTCAGCACTCTGGATATGCCAGAGGAGGTCGATACCTTCTGGAAGGGATGCCAGCAGCAATATGGCCTTGCCACCAGCCCCAACAGGTGCTCCATGCCAGTCCTCCTGTCCTTGCCACATTCCTTGGCAGGAGCCAGTGCTCCCAGTGTGACCTGGCCTTTGCTCTGCACACAGGTTTGCAGTGCAGACCCTGAAGTCCCTGCTCTGCGAAATGCAGCACGAGGATGCGGTGGTGGCAATGGAACACAAGTGTGGCTGGGACAAGCTGCTGTGTGCTGACACCTACCACCATGCCGTGGGTCTGCTGGCCAAGTGAGATCCCCCTTCTCCCCGCTGCCTCTGACATTTGTGCTCTGTGCCTGGGGTGCCCCACACAGTCTCTGGGGCCATGGGCCAGAGGGCCTTGTCACCGAGGCACAGCCAAGCAGACTGGAAAAGGCTGGGAGAGGAGGGTGCCCACAAGGCGCCACCTCCCAAATAGCCCAGGGGCCCTTGCAGGATGCTGGGGAAAGACCAGACCTCTGTGAGTCAGTCCTGGGAGAGGTTTGTCCCCCTGGCCCACAGTCTTGGTTATTTTGTCTCCTGCCAGGGAGATGTCCTGTGTCTCCATCCCCTTGTGCTCCCGGATCGCTCGCTACCTGCTCCGGCTGCTCAGCGCACAGGAGCCACGCTGGGAGCTGCCCGCCTTGGCGTTCTTTGTGGAGGTGAGCCTGAGGGCCAGCGCTGCCTCGCTCAGCTGCCTCCCGGCTCTCTGCCCTCTCGTAGCTGCAGCTGCCTGGGACGGAGCCCGCGCCCTGTGCTGCTGCCTGGGCTCAGCCCTGTGCGGTTCTGGACTCCTGCTGGCCGGTCCCCTGTCACTGCCCTGTGCCTTTCAGGTCCTCAAGTGCCTGGACATGAGTGAACGCGGTGCTGACAGAGTCCTGCAAGTCTTGTCAAGGCACCTGCGGAGCGGGTGCAGGGAGAAGCGTCACCTGGTGCTCAGGGCCCTTCTGGATCTCATCAATGATCCTTTGATGGTGAGAAGGGGGCAGGGGCTGAGGCTGTGCTCGGGAATGCAGTCGCTTAGGCTTGGCTGGGCTTTGGGGACTGGGCCAGCTGCTCCCAGCTCTCCTGCCTCCTGCTTCAGCTGCCCAAGTGCTTCGGAACAGCCCTTTGGCCTCTAGGCCCTGTGGCAGCAGGATGGCCTTTCACAAACTTGTGTTCCGCACAGAGCAAAAAAATGTGGAGCCTGACTGAAGGTCTTGTGGAGCTCCTGTGGGACGCAGATGGAGAGATAGTTAGCATGACAGCCACGCTCCTCAACTTTATCATCTTGGACAAGGACATGCTGATACCCAGCCCCATCGCACTGCAGGTGGTTGAGGCGCTCCTGCCACTCCTTGACCACGTAAGGCTCCCTGCCCCCAGCCATGGCCACTGGCTGCTGCCCGGACACTTTGTGCCCTGCGGTTTTGCAGGCACCATGCTGAGCCCCATACAGCCAATGCTGAGGTCTTTTTTTCTTCCCTTCATACAGGACAATAGCCAGGTGAAGCTGCTCTCCATAGTGCTCCTTGGAACACTGGTGACTCATCCACAGGAAAAGGAAAAAGAGGCCCTGATGACACATGTGCACCAGAGCCTGCTGCCACTCTTCTTCCACTGCCATGATGAGAATCAGCGAGTGGCACAGGTGAGGACTCCTGGGCTGCTTCTGTTCCCCTGGCAGGGGCTGGGCTGGCCCTGCCCTGGCGCCTCGCAGGCTGCAGCCTCCTCCAGGCCCTGGCACAGGAACACAGGTCCTGTGCCCTGGGCTCTGGGGCCATCTCCGTGTCTCTGCTGCTCTCCAGGCTTCTCAGGAAACGCTGCTTGGTGCGGCCGAGTTCCTGAAGAGGAGTGAACTTCAAAAACTGGTGAAGAGCAAGAAGCTGTGGAAGTTCACCGAGTGGCTGGTAAGGAGGGCCGGGAAGCCGCAGCCCCAGCCTGGAGCAGCCCCTGAGCGCGGTGCTCGGTGTGCGGGCTGGCAGCTGTGCCCCTGCCCGCTGCTGCAGCCCGAGGCCATGCGGGCTCTGCTCCAGGCTCCTGCGGCCCGAGCCGGGTGCCCATGGAGCCCCGGCCCGGGGGGCTGCGGGGCGGCACCGCGGCTCCCCGGGCAGCAGCCGGCCCTCTGCCCCTCCAGAGCCCGGCGCCGGCGGCTGCTGGCCGCGCCTCAGGGCTGTGCGGGCAGGGGAGGCCGGGGCTGGCGCGGGGAGCGCCCGGCCCAGGGGCTGAGCCCGCGCCAACCCTTCCCTGCTGCCGCTCTCTGCAGCTGGCAGAGGACAGGAGCAGAGTGGCCGAGCACCTGCGCCGGGCCCTGCCCTACCTGCGGAACCTCCAGGAGCCCCTGCGAGAGGCGGCCGTCAGGTTCATGGGTGAGCCACGAGCCGGGCCAGGAGGGCGTGTGGGCACAGGGCTGGCGGCGCCGCTGGCAGGGAGCTGTGCCCTGGGCTGACAGGCTCTGTGTTCCCAGGGACGGCCGGGCGGCACCTGAGGGGGAGGAATGAAGAGCTCCAGCTCATCTCTGAGGGTGAGTGAGGGCAGCGGGCTGCCAGCGGGGGCTGCCGGGGGAGCTGCGAGCCCTGCCCCAGCTGCGGAGGGCTCTGCTCCCTGTGCGGACCAGGGCCGGCGTGGGCAGAGCACACAGAGCTTTCAGGGCACCTGGGGGATTCGTGGCCAGCAGCTTCGGGCTGATCCGGCTGGTCCCTGCTCCCTGCTGGCCATGGCCAGAGCCGGCTGGGATGGCCCTGGCACAGAGTCCCCTCGGGTCCCCTCAGATGTGGGAACTGACCATGGCTCTGCTCCTCTCTCTTTCAGCCCTTGAAGGAATGGCAAATGACATCAGTGTCGCCATCAGAAGCCTGGCAGTTCAAACATTGTACGTCCTCCAGGCAGTAGAGCGAGCTCGATATTCCATCATCGACAACCTGCATGATCGGCTCTGCAGGGCATGGGGGAGATGGCCTCGTCTGTGGGGGCTCGGCTGGCTGCGCTGCTGGAGCTCTGCAGAGAGCTGATCCCTGAGGCTCTGTCTGCTGGGGCCACCTGAGCCAGCAGGAATGCTTCATTTATTCAAGATTGATCTTTCCTTCTTTTTGTTTTTCTTTAGGATATAAATATAGAATGTGTTGTAATAAACAGACTCGCAGGATCTTTCTTTAGTTTCCCAGGCTCTGCAGGGCCTAGGGGAAGAGGGAGAAAAGGGTTCCTGGGCTCAGCCAGCTGCCCAGGTATGCAGGGTTGCAGGGAAAATGGCCAGAAGCCCCTTGGCCTTTGGTGGCTCTGCTGAAGCCTTTGTGCTGCCCACAGAGCAGATGGGCAGGGGCTGGAGCTGTGGGGATCTCTGTGAGAGTGGTGCCTGGAGATGGCCACAAGCCCTGTCCCAGGCAGGAAGCACCATCCGTGTCCTCCTGCCCGTGTGTTGCTGGCTGGATTGCTGAGGGCTCCCAGGTGCCTCTTGGTGGGGCTCCTCTGGAGCTCCTGTGGGGCTGCGGCGCTGCTGCCGGGCAGGTTGGCCGGGCTGGGGAGACCCTGAGGGGACGGGACCACGAAGGGATGAGGGGCTGCGGAAGCCCTGACAGGATGAGGCAGTGGGAAGGCACAGGGGGGACACGTGAGGAAGTGGGTAACATTGGCTCAGGGAGGAAAGTGGGTTGGAGCCAAAGAGACCACTCACCCCGATGTTGGTGTGGCAAACAGAGCACGTTTATTCCCAAACCCTTCCTTCCAAAGGGTTATTGAAATACCCAGTCTGGATGCTTTCACTGAAATAAATGGGCCAGGAGACCTGCTCCTTTTTAAGGCCTTTATTAATAGTGACCAGCTCTGGGTGGGGGCCCGTGGGGTCGTGCACACCACCGCTGCTCCCACTTGGCGACGCTGAGGAGGAGGAGATCGGGTCTGCTAGGCAGCAGAACCGGGGATTCCGTCCTCTTGGGCGTGCCCAGGAAGGCAATTTGCGGCTCATTGCCTGGGGTCCTGATTCCGCAGTCGCACTGTTTACATTAGGGCGGTGTTCCAGTTTGAAAGTAAAACCAGTGAGAGACTCTAAGTCAGAAATACAATTTATTGGGAAAAGGGGAAAAGGACAAAAATACATGCAATAATACAAAGGGAAAGGCTACTGACAAAGTCAGAATACAACCTGGCCAGCGTGCTGGTAGCAGTTCGAATTGGAGCAGCTGCAGTCCTCTTGGCATGTCAGATGTAGTTGCTGTGTTTTCTCAGAGAACCTGTGAAAAGGCTCTCCTCTGTCTAGAAATCTCCACTTTTATCCAGGTGGGAATGCCTAGCTCCTCCCCTTGGGCAGAGCATCTCACAATGGGTTATTATGAGTCACAAGGTGTGTCCTTAATTACCTCCTCCTCCTGGACAGTGTTATTTCTGAGTCATGTGGCCAGGCATTGATGGGGCCATTAACAGCAGATAAGGAAAACTGCCCCAAGGCAACTCCTACTCAGATGGTAATTGGAAAATGTTTTGTTTTTAAATCTTGGACATTATCCACCCCTTTTTCTATTTCTATCTTCGTCATGATGAAACCTTACACATAGTTCTTACTTAAGACTAAATTTCCCTGTGGTACACAACGGGTTTCCCCATCTTTCTGCATTACCCACCAAGTATAGCCGGGTCCTTGAGCAAAAACAATCCCACGGATGGGTTTGTCTTTGCCTGGGGTGGGATTAATCCAAACAGTCTTTCCTAAAATACCTTTCATATGGACCACAGGGACTTTATCTCCATCCACTGTCTGCAAGGGTTCAGATTGGGCAGGACCAGCTCAATTGATGGACCCTTGGGTGTTGACTATCTAGGTAGCTTTAGCCAAGTTCAGTTCCCAATTCTTGAAAGTTCCCCCACCGTGTGCCTTTAGGGTGGTCTTAAGCAGTGCATTGCATTGTTTAACTTTCCTGGCAGCTGGAGCATGATAGGGGATATGATATATCCACTCAATCCCATGTTCTCTGGGCCAGGTGTTGATGAGGCCATTCTTGAAATGTGTTCTATTGTCTGACTCAATTCTTTCAGGGGTGCCGTGTCTCCACAAGACCTGTTTTTCTAGGCTTAAGATGGTGTTCCGGGCAGTGGCATGAGGCACAGGGTAGGTTTCCAACCATTCTGTGGTTGCTTCCACCATGGTCAGTACATAGTGCTTGCCTTGTCGGGTCTGGGGAAGTGTGATGTAGTCAATTTGCCAAGCTTTCCCATACCTGTATTTCAACTATCGCTTACCGTACCACAGAGGCTTCATCTGTTTGGCCTGTTTGATTGCAGCGCAGGTCTCACAGTCGTGCATGACCTGTGAGATGTTGTCCATAGTAAGGTCCACCCCTCGGTCTCGTGCCCATCGGTATGTTGCGTCTCTCCCCTGATGACCAGAAGCGTCATGGGCCCAACGAGCTAGGAGTAGTTTTCCCTTATGCTGCTAATCTAGGTCTTGTGATATTTTCACTTTGGCAGCTCGGTCTACCTGTTCGTTTTTGTGATGCTCCTCAGTAGCTCGACTCTTGGGTATGTGTGCATCCACGTGTCGAATTTTCACGGTCAGCTTTTCTCCTCGGGAGTCAATGTCCTGCCAGATCTCGGAGGCCCAGATGATTTTCCCTCTGCGCTGCCAGTTAGCCTTCTTCCAGTGACTTAGCCATCCCCAGAGAGCATTAGCTACCGTCCATGAGTCGGTGTAGAGATAGACCCTCAACTACTTCTCTCGCTCAGCAATATCTAAAGCCAGCTGGATGGCTTTAAGCTCTGCAAGCTGACTTGATCTACCTTGTTCTTCAATAGTTTGTGCCACTTGTGTGTGGCTCTACACTGCAGCTTTCCGTTTCCGGCTAGTGCCTATGATTCGGCAGGAACTATCTGTAAAAAGGGCATATTGTCTTTCAGTTTCTGGTAGCTCATTATATGGTGGGGCCTCCTCAGCACGTGCCACTTGCTCCTCTTCTTCAGAAGACAATCTAAAAGTCTCCCCCTCAGGCCAGTTTGTTATAATTTCCAGAATCTCAGGGAGATTCGGATTTCCAATACGGGTGCGCTGAGTGATGAGGGCAATCCATTTACTCCATGTGGCATCAGTGGCATGATGTGTAGAAGGAACCTTTCCTTTAACATCTACCCCAGCACTGGTAGTCGGGGTGCCAGAAGCAGCTGTGTTTCAGTGCCAATTACTTCTGAGGCAGCTTGAACTCCTTCATAGGCAGCTAAGATTTCCTTCTCTGTGGGAGTGTAGTTTGCTTCAGAGCCTTTGTAGCTCCGGCTCCAAAATCTCAGTGGTCGACCCCGAGTCTCCCCAGGCACCTTCTGCCAAAGGCTCCAGGACAAACCATGGTTCCCAGCTGCAGAGTAGAGCACGTTCTTGACCTCTGGTCCTGTCCTAACTGGGCCAAGGGCTACAGTATGAGTGATCTCCTGCTTGATCTGAGTGAAGGCTTGTTGATGCTCAGGGCCCCAGTGGAAATCATTCTTTTTTCGGGTGACCAGGTAGAGAGGGCTCACAATTTGGCTGTACTCGGGAATGTGCATCCTCCAAAAGCCTATGGCACCTAGGAAAGCTTGTGTCTCTTTCTTGTTGGTAGGTGGAGACATAGCGGTGATCTTGTCGATTATTTTTGTCGGGATCTGACGACATCCATCTTGCCACTTGACTCCTAGAAACTGAATTTCTTGAGCTGGTCCCTTAACCTTGCTTCGTTTAATGGCAAAACCAGCTTTTAGTAAAATCTGGATAATTTTTTATCCTTTTTCGAAGACTTCCCCTGCTGTGCTCCCCCACACAATGATGTCATCGATATACTGTAGAAGTTTGGAAGCCTTGTTCTTTTCCAGTGCAGCCTGGATCAGTCCATGGCAGATGGTGGGACTGTGTTTCCACCCCTGGGGCAGTCGGTTCCAGGTGTACTGCACTCCCTTCCAGGTGAAGGCAAACTGAGGTCTGCATTCCGTTGCCAAAGGAATGGAGAAGAAGGCATTTGCAACGTCAATGGTTGCATACCACTTTGCTGCCTTGGACTCCAGCTCGTACTGAAGCTCCAACATGTCTGGCACAGCAGCGCTCAGTGGTGGTCTAACCTCATTCAGGCCGCGGTAGTCCACCGTCAGTCTCCATTCCCCACTGGACTTGCGCACTGGCCATATAGGGCTGTTGAAAGGTGAATGGGCCTTGCTGACCACCCCTTGGCTCTCTAATTTACGAATCATCTCATGGATGGGGGTCACAGAGTCTCTGCTGGTACGATATTGCCGACGGTGCACTGTTGTCATGGCAATTGGTACCTGCTGTTCTTCAACTCTCAGCAGTCCCACAGCAGAAGGGTCATCTGAGAGACCAGGCAAGGTATTCAGTTTCTGGATGTCTTCTGTCTCTACAGCAGCTATTCCAAAAGCCCAGCGATGTCTTTTTGGGTCTTTGAAATATCCATTTCTGAGATAGTCTATGCCAAGGATGCATGGGGCCTCTGGGCCAGTCACGATGGGGTGTTTCTGCCACCCGTTCCCAGTTAAACTCACTTCAGCCTCTAATACAGGAAGCTGCTGGGACCCTCCTGTTACCCCAGAAATAGAAATGGATTCTTCTCCTACATATCTTGATGGCATCAGGGTACATTGGGCACCGGTGTCAACCAAAGCTGTATATTTTTGTGGTTCAGATGTGCCAGGCCATCGAATCCACACGGTCCAATAGATCCGATTGTCCCTGTCCTCTACCTGGCTAGAGGCAGGGCCCCTCTATTCCTGGTCATGGTACACGTTGCTCTCTTCTGGTAAATAGGTTCTTGAGGTTCCTTCAAGAGGATCAGTTATATCATTATTCTTATATTGTCTGGAACTCTGTGTTTGAGAGACTGGAGCAGCATTGACTCTTTTTGTGTTAGGTGTTCTTTTTAGTTCACGTACTCGGGCTGCTAAGGAAGAGGTGGGTTTTCCATCCCACTTCTTCATGTCTTCTCCATGCTCTTGAAGAAAAAAACAGAGGTTTCCTCGTGGAGTGTATCCTCTCTCCTTGGCTTGGGAGCGCTGGCTCCTAATGGCAGAGATTCTTCTTGGTTCTGGGGGAATATGGTAGCCTTCTTCCTTAAGTTCTTTTTTCAGTTTCTTATGACTCTCTTCAATTAAGTCCCGAAGTCCTGGACTTGCTCAGCCAACCTTGTTTCCACGGACGAGACATGGGTACGAAATGGGGCAGTGACCGTATCCTCGTAAATTCTTAATTTATTGGCTAAGACGCCCACCCTGTCTTTGCCTTCTCTCCACTGCAGTGTTGCCAGGTAACGAGAGTACATCTCTGGTCTAAGCTGTGCAAATCTCAACCACATTTGTGATGTGCATTGGATACAGTCTGGACTCTTAGGAAATCTCTCGTCTTCTGTGAAAATTATCTCTAACACAGCCAATTCCCTCAGGCATCGGATACCTTGTTCCATGGTATTCCATTTTCCTTGGAGCACCTGGAGGTCTTCTTTATAAAGGTATCTGTCCCTCACACTTGCGAGCAGTCGCCGCCAGAGGCTGAGAGTTTCTTGGGTTCTCCCAATCCCCTGGTCAATGACCACCTCCCGGGATAGTGATCCCAGTTGCCTGGCCTCACTTGCATCCAGAATGGTGTCATTGGCTGCAGCGTCCCAGATGCGGAGAAGCCAGGTCAGGATGGACTCATTTGTCTGGCGGGTGAATTCTCTCCGCAGGTCACGTAGCTCACCCAGGGATAGAGAGCGAGTGATGATCTCTGGTTCTGTCTCTTCCGCTGGGTGTGAGGGTCCTGCAGTGTCCTCATCAGTCACTATGCGGACTGATTTGCTCCTCGATTTCTTCTTCTGAACAGGGGCAACCACTATGGGTTCAGGTTGCTCTGGTTTGGTGATGGTTTGTGTGGAGATGCTGATGGTGCTTTCGGTTCCTTCCTCCTCTGTGCCGGTCTGTGTAGATATAGACACTTTTGCTTTGCTTTTTGTTTTTTCCTCCATTACAGTCTGCGTAGACACGGACACTCTTGTTTTCTTTTTGGTTCCTTCTTTCTCTATGGCAGCCTGCGTTGACATGGATGCTGTTGTGGTATTCTGTACAGGCACGGACACTGCTGCTTTGCTTCTTGTTTCCTCTTCCTCAAGAAGACGCTGCACCACACTATGTAGTGTTTTGTTTCTAAGCATGTTGCAGATTGTGCAGAGAAGACAAAGAAGAACTAACAACAACATTATGCTGTCCTTGGCATCCAGAGGGAACTTAACATTTTCAAAAACTGCTGTGTCAAGCCTGAAAGGTTTGAAAACATCAATCTTTACCCCCAGGGGCTGGGTGAGATTGCCGAGGCCCCAAACATAGCAACCTAGATTAGGAAAAGCAAACAGAATTGAGTACGTATTCCAAATCATGTTCACTGCCTCAGCGGTCATAATGCAATAGACATGGTAGACCAATAAAGCAATTCTTATACCATACCCTGGTCTACACATGAGCATTACAATTGCCAAATAATTCCCCACATTCGAGAAAATATGGAGAGCTAGGTATAAGACCCAAAAAAGCATGTTAAGCATCATAGTGAATAGGTACCCTCTACAATACAAGATTGTAATTCTGACTTCTCTCAGTACTTTCTTGCCCCACATTGGGCACCAAAAATATGTTCTGGTTTGAAAGTAAAACCAGTGAGAGACTCTAAGTCAGAAATACAATTTATTGGGAAAAGGGGAAAAGGACAAAAATACATGCAATAATACAAAGGGAAAGGCTACTGACAAAGTCAGAATACAACCTGGCCAGCGTGCTGGTAGCAGTCCGAATTGGAGCAGCTGCAGTCCTCTTGGGATGGCAGATGTAGTTGCTGTGTTTTCTCAGAGAACCTGTGAAAAGGCTCTCCTCTGTCTAGAAATCTCCACTTTTATCCAGGTGGGAATGCCTAGCTCCTCCCCTTGGGCAGAGCATCTCACAATGGGTTATTATGAGTCACAAGGTGTGTCCTTAATCACCTCCTCCTCCTGGACAGTGTTATCTCTGAGTCATGTGGCCAGGCATTGATGGGGCCATTAACAGCAGATAAGGAAAACTGCCCCAAGGCAACTCCTACTCAGATGCTAATTGGAAAATGTTTTTTTTTAAAATCTTGGACAGGTGGCATGTCAGCGGCTACTCCGTGGGTCTGGCAATGTCCGGGACCTCTTGCCAATTGTCCAATCCGGGCCATGGCCCTGAATTTGGTGTGGCTCGTTGTCTTTGGGGCTCTTTTCGGGATTTCGCGCTCGGTTCGCGATTTGCATATTACCAGAGACGGCACGGCCGCCATTTTGGGGAGCAGCGGCGGTAAAATCCCAGCGGTCACAAAGTGAAGGGCAAGCGGGGCAAGGGGGAATCAAAACAAGGGTGCACATAAGTCGATTTTAACGGGGTTTGAACAGTTAAGAGCATTTTAATTAACATTTTCAATATAAAACTGAATTTATTCATAACAGTCTGATCTCTGTGCCCCTTCAGATTCTGACCTGAGCAATGCCTGCAGCCTTGGGAGAGATGTGATGGGCCAGGCCCCTGTCAGTCAAACCAGGGCTGGTACATTCACCCCGTACAAGCCAGCCTGCACGGTGACACACGGCAACAGAGTGCGAGGCACAGCTCCAGGAGCTCCCCGTGAACCTCAGCTCTGGGACCACTGTCTGCCCCAAGCTTCAGGGGCTGCAGTGGGAGCCCGGCTGGGCTCTGCCCTGGGACCATCCTGCAGGGACAGCTGCAAACCACCTGCAGCTTTGGGAATGGCATTAGTGCCTATGGTGGGGGGGAAGCTGCAAGTCCTTGACTGCTGTCTTGTGTTGCTGAGAAGAGGAAGGACATCTCGGAACTGGGGATGCTGTATTTGAGGTCAAGCGAGCAACTTTGTGGTAGGGGAGCTGCATGGGCCTAAAGGACCCAGGGGTGCCGGTCAAGAGCAGCTGAAGTTGGGCCAGCACCTGCCCAGGTGTCCAGGAAGGCCAAGGATGCCCTGGCCTGTGTCAGCAGCAGTGGGGCTGCAGGAGCAGGGCAGTGACCATCCCCCTGGGCTGGGCAGCTCTGCGGCCATAGCTGGGAGTGCTGTGTCCACTTGTGGGCCCCTCTGAAGCAGAAAGTCCTTGAGGGGCTGGAGCGTGTGCAGAAAAGGACACGGGAGCTGGGGAAGGCTGTGGAGTGCAAGGCCAAGGAGGAGGTGCTGAGGGAGCTTTAGACTGTAAAACGGGAGGCTCATGAGGGACCTTCAGATCCACAGATCCGTACATGACAGTGCTCACCACAAGGGCTGTTTCCCTGCCAAACATGCCTCACTGCATCCAAGTGCTTTAGCCACCTGAGGAGGGGACACTTCCAACTTGTAGTTTGTTGGTTTGCTAGGAGGAGAAGCCCTGCCCATTTTCTCTCTTTCCAGCAAGTAAAGAGTCTCCTGCACAACCTTTCCTGCCCTTTTCATGCACTGCATGGGATTCTGATCCAGTTTGAGTTTCCCTTTTCTGCCACAGCAGTAACAAAGTCTGTGCTGGCTATCTCCTGCTTTTCCATTTCAAAGCTTTCAAAAGCTAAAAGCCGCATTGTGCAGAGGCACCGTTGCTTGCTGATGGCAGCCAGGGAGGACTATCAAATTCATAGAGTTCATCAAATAGAGTTCTGTTGAGTTGGCCCATTTTAATATGGTCGGAGCGACTTAGAGTCCCATCGCTAACAAAGTCGCTGATTTCTCCTTGGAAGTGGTGTTTGTGGATGCGAGGAGGAACGAGGTTATAAATGAGAGGTAACGGCCTGTCCCTCATGCTTCTCTCTTGCCGCAGATGGCAGAAGGAACAGCGGTTTCTGCCCCAGCTCCCTCTGCTCCTGGAGAAGAGGCAAAAGACGGGCAAAATGAGCAAGACGACCACAAGCCGACAGCTGTGGCAGCAGCAGAGCCAGATGGTACGTGCTGTGTACGTCTGGTTATTTCTTTTCTGAGGGTCGGTGTATTGAGTGCAGCTGTCAGCAGAGCTGTACCCAATGCTCCTCCTGAGTTTGGTGTCACAGGGCCATTAAGGACTCCCCAGAGGAAGTGCTGTGCTCCGAGGCAGCGAGAGTGCTCTGGGTGTTCCTGCTGCCTCTGGAGGCAGCTTGGACTGGCTTGGCTTTGCCTGAGATTTCCTCTCTGCTAAAGGCTGAAGCAGGGATTTTTCTTGCATCAGCAGAAGGCTGTGACCTAGCAAATCATCTAGGCAAGTCCTGCATGCTAGTGGCCAAACTGAAGAGATTTTTTAGCTTCCTTAATTCCCATTAGAATCCTGACTTCCAACCAGTCATCAGAGCAGAAAAAATCTTCACAGAAATTTACTGGTTTTGGAGTTTTGTCTTTTTGGTTGGGGATTTTTTTGGGGGTCGGGGCAGGGGGAGGTGTGGATGTGTGTGGTTTTGTTTTGGTTTTGTGGGGTTGTTTTTGGTTTTGTGCTTTTTGTGGGGTTTTTGGTTTTGTTTGTTTGTGGGTGGTTTTTTTGGTGGAATTGCTTTTTCTCCATCCTGAAGGAGCTCTTCTGCCCCTCATGTCTTACTGATGTCATTTTTATGACATTTTTATGTTGCTACTACTACATCTACAGTTTATTTTTTAATGAGAATGCCATATTTTTGTCAATAAGAACTACTTTGAAAGAGCTTTGGTTTCAAGGACGAAGAGAGAGCAGGAGGTGTTTTCCATGTGTCCCCAAAGGAAAAACAGCTACTTTTATAACAATCAGTATTTCATATCCTAGTTTTATACTTCTAAAGATGTGTCCAAGAGACACATCGAAGTGGCATGAACAGAAAAAACTGTACTGCAGGCATTTCTCAGGAGACAGCCTCCAGCCCAGCCATGGTATATTCCTCAGATCCATGGCACTTTTTCATACCTGATTTCCACTCTTTCCCATGACTGTTAGAATCCTACCCATTGGCCCAAGCCCTGCTCACATCCGTCTCTAGGAAAACACATCAAGTCCTCTGGGATTCTGCAGCACAGCCCAATGGATCTGCTTCTTGCCTATAGCAGCTGCCAGTGCTGAGCTCTCAGATAAGACCTGGTGGGGCTGAGAGCAGAGCCCAGTGGATTCTGTGTGTGCCATCCCCTGTTGGGACAAAAAGGGCATTGATCTGCACCTCGGTGAGTCTGATCTCAAAGCCCATCCTGTTGTGTCCTGAATGGGGGCAACAGTTTGTACGGGGCTCAGGCTGCCTGTGGCTTCTTCCCATTGCTTGTCAGTGCTCATGCTTGAGCTTTGCCAGCCTGGCTGTGGTAGCTGCCCTGTCCCTGAGGGTTGGTGGGACTGCAGGGGCTGGAGCCTTCCTTGGCCCCAAGAGGGGTGTCTGTGAGCTCAGCCTGCTCATAAAGGGTGAGGGTCCTGATGCTGAAGGCCCCGTTGGAATTGGTTAGAGCATGAGCTGCTCTGGTTTACACATGGAAAAGCATTGTTTTGGCTGAAAGGTGGAGAAGATGTGCTCCTCTCCTGGGAGTGCATACCCCTGTGCTTTGTTTCCTGTCAAGAGAACTCTTCCAAGGACTGTACAAAATCAGTCTCTGTGCCAGCCATCTGCACTGCAGGGCTGCCTGTCTTGTTGCTGTTGTTGTTGCTGTTGTTGTTAACCAGCTGACCACCCCCAGACACTGGGGCTGCCTTTTCTATCTCCTGGAAGCTGAGATCTCTGCTTTAAAGTGAGCATCTTGCATTTTGTTTCCCTCAGGGAAAATGGTGAATGTGGAAAATCCCAAGATGAAATACACTGAACTGGATATATTGGCAAGGGGTGAGTCCAGCCACAGTTACTTCTACAAAACCATGGGCCAGGTGTTTTGCTGGTGTATCAGGTGTTTCACTGGAATATCTGTCCAGCGTGAAGTCAGGCCAGCTGCAAACGTGTTCAGATACTGGAGATAGATTGTCCAATGTATTCAGTACTGCTCAGAATTTGAGAGTGCGCTCAGAAAGCATTGTCAGAGACATCTCCATGCTGCCGAGGTCTTGCCTGCATCAAGGAACAGGACCTGGAAGATCTCCTTGTCTCTCAAGTGTGGGACAGCTCTGTGTTAACTTCTTTAGCATTTTTGTATGTCTCAAAATCACACTGCCATACTAATGAAAAAAGAAGAATCTTGCTTGCCTGAAAGAGCAAGCTACCCCCATCAAAGCTGTGAAATAACAGTTCTCAGGAACATTTCTTTCCCGTGGTTTGTGGAAGGAAATACTCCATGGTCAGGATAGGAATCACACAGTTTAGAAACTGAAACCCAAGATGAAAGAATAAATTCCATTTAGGGGCTGAGGCAGTAAACCCCAATGCTTCAGCAACTGGCCCAGGCACTGCCCATGCATTTGAGAGGAAAATGCATCATCTGCCTTCTGACAGAGCCCTCCTGCATCCTGCAAGTTTTAGGCATTTACAGCAGAGATCTCCTGTGTGGGCTGGCTTTCACTCTAAGAAATAAACAGCTTCTCCTTTCTCTGCTTCTCTTTTGTTTCTAGGACTTTTGGACATGTGGTTAGAGCACTCAACAAAGCCACAGGAGGAGAGGTAAATGTCAACAGCCCCCACAGACTCTGCTGCACTCGAGGGGCTTTCCCCTCTGGTGTGAGCAGCTGTGGCCAGAGCTTTGGGTAGAGCTGTGCTGAAAAGGCACAAGAAGCACAGACTGGTGCCAGCCTGCAAAATACATTTGGGACAGTCTTTGTCCTTCTGAGCTGCCAAAAAGAAGGCCCAGAGGGCAGCAGTTCATTTCGGAGAAGGATGTGCTCACTCGCTCTCAATGGCTAAAACAAAGGTGGTTCCTTAGAGAATCTCACTGCTCTCTGGGGCTACAGCTTTAGAGTCCTGAATTTGCATCTCTGCCTGCCAGCAAATGCATCTGAAAGTTACTGGTAGTTCCTTAGCCACCTGCAGTGCTGCACTTGGGAACTGCACATTGGGAGAGATCTGCAAGGCGTCCCTAAAAGCCATAGCCCAAGATGTATCCACAGAGGATTAAGGCATGGATTACTTCTTCTGAATCCCATACAAAGCAGCAGGGAGTGTGCTCAGAGGTTTGTGAGTGATAGCTGAGACACCACTGTTAGCAAGTGGACAAGGCAAAACCCCAGTGGCCCCGTGTCCTGTAACTGGCCCCAAGGGAGCGGAGCCATGGGCTGTTGCAATGTCAGTTCCAGTTACTGCAGTGCCCAATCCCGAGGCAGTTTGGCACAGCTCAGCTGCGTCATTGCAAAATCACTCGCTCCATGTGCCTTGTGGTCTTGTGCCACCAACTTCTCAAGTTACTGATTTTCAGTGTCATTTTAGGTGGCCATAAAGAAAATAAGACTTAAAGGATTGAAGAGGAAGCAAGTAACCGTTCATGAAATCAGTATCATGAAGAGGCATAGGAGTCCCAGTGTTGTGAATTATTTAGACAGGTGAGTGGTCATGGTTTTATCCCATGAATTTGTGTTTACATACAGCAAACATGAGTGGTTAAAAACCCACTTTGGTCACTTTTAGAAAGTAGAGCTGTTAATTATTATGTATTAATATTTCTCTACTCATCTCCAATGTCTGAGAAGAGAGTGCATCTTGTCTGCATGAGTCTTCCCTGGCACGCATAGTTTGAAAATTATTCAGAAATTATTCAAAACCTGGGTCAGCTGTATCTTACTAAATTAATACCCTCTAAGTTCACTGCCTCCACATATTTTTGGGATTAATTTTTAAAAGTTTCTTAAATGCCGATGAACCATCCTAAAGTGGATTTCCCTTGGATTGTTGCCCCTCTTTTCCATTACTATGCATGCCAGGAACACTAGGTGCTTATTTCCAGAAACAGCATGCGTGACAGGCTTTTTATCTGGGCTGTTCCTAAACCACGCTTTTCGCTTACTGGCCATCTAGGACATCTCCTTTTTCACAGCTGTTCTTTTCTCCTTGAGACTGCACAGATTGCAAACAACGCACGCTGAGAGGGAATGTCTATTGCTTTGATTCTGCCTTTGTCTCCAAGGGACGTGAAAACAAGAATCAAGCCCTGTCTTTTCCAAACAGCAATGTAGCCATGTATGTTCATCCCCATGCCCTTGTTTCCTTCTTTCAGCTACCTTCTGTGTGAGGAACTCTGGCTGGTCATGGAGTACCTGGACGGAGGCACTCTGAGCAATGTCATCAGCAAGACCTGCCTGTGTGAAGGTGACAGAGCATCCATCAGTCAGGGGGTCAGCAATCCCACCTGTGCTTCCAAGGGTTTGGGAAACAGGGGCTCAGAAGAGGAGAGGTTTCATGTATAAAGCTTTGCTTCTGCATTGTTAGTATGCTATGGGCAAGTAAAAGCATCTCCAGAGAAATGCCTGCCAGTGCCCTTGCACTCACTGTACTCTGTTCTTGTACTCTTATCTCCTGCTGTTGTATTCTCACTCTGCCTCTTGTATTTGCTGTTCTCCATCTTGCCTCCTTTAACTTTTGCCTCTCTTCACTTCATTCCTTGTTTGTAAAAGCAAAGCTGCTGGTAGCAGGATTTAAAATGAACAGCAAAGAAAAAAGGAGAGACTCATTTCTCTCAGTCCTCAGCTAAAAAGGACAGCAGTGCAGCCAAAATGCTCTTTGCTTCTGAGCACATCCCCTGCAGCAGCAGCAGTCATCCTGGCTGCTTTGCAGGGACAGTGTACAACAGCAGCAGGTGCTGTTGCTCTTTCAAAAGCTGACATGCCTTTCCTTAGAAAGGTCCTGCTCTGCAAGTGTTGGAGCAGCAACTCTTCCTCTCAATGGCCCTGCATTCTGCCATTGCTCGCCATTCCCCTGCAGAGAGCATCTTTTAGATTCTTTGTTTCTTTTCTTGTGCGATGAAATCACACCGCTAATTTTTGCCCTCCTGTTTGTGTTTTCTCTCTCAGTGCCTGCAAGGACTGGATTTTCTTCACTCAAACCACGGGATCCACCGAGATGTGCAGAGCAGCAACATCCTTTTTGGAACCGACGGCTCTGTCAAGCGGGGTCAGTATATCCTTGGTCAGGTGCAGCGTTCAGGGATGTGGGGATGTGGGGTGAGGGGCTGCTTTGAGTGACTGCCAGCTCCCCAAAAATGGTGCTGGTGGCAGTGCAGGGACCCCCGCTCTGAGCTGATGACACGGTTGCAACGTGCACAGACGTATGACAAGGAACAAGCAGCCAAGAGTGGCATTGCTCTGTGTGTGTCCCTTCCAGAGGGAGGGAGTTACAAGTCTAAAGCTTCCAAAGAGCAAAAGCCACTGCTGAAGGCAGTGTAAAAAATGTGGGGATTTTTTAAGTCGCCAATACCATATTTCCTTGGCTAAAGTCCTGAGGAAACAGCGCAGGGACAGTTGTCCAGGACATTCCAACAGCATGTTCTCAAAGTTCTACTGGGGAATTCTTTTGCTCGATTTCCTAATTGCACAGAATTAAAATAAAACCAGTATTTTGCTTTCCCCTCAGCTGATTTTGGCATCTCTGTTGAGCTCGGCCCTGAGGAGAAGAGACTGCCCTCGGTAGCTGGGACTCCTTGGTGGATGGCGCCTGAAGTGGTGATGCGTAAACCATGTGGCCCCAAAGTGGACATATGGTCTTTTGGAATTGTGGGAATTGAAATGGTAGAACAAAAATTTCCTTACTGGAACCAAAGTCCTGCCATGGTAAGGAGCAAATACAGATCCCGCTTCTCTTTCTCACCTGCCCCGTGTTCTGCGTGACATTGGACAAGATCCCATTGCCATCTGCTGGAACTACTTCCACCTAAAAACGTCCCTGCAACACATCAGCATCTGCTGCAGTTTTGGCTGCATCAGTGTGGAACTCAAGCCTCACCACATGCAAACAAACCCCATTCTCAGGCAACACTTTCCTTTGGGTTATAAGCGGTTCCAGTTCTTTTGTCTGTGTAGATGACCCCAATAACAGGAAACGAGCATCTTAGAACTGGTGTTATCCTTCCAGAAATGAAGGAAAGAAACCCAAACCCAGCAAAGTTTCTAAAACAGTGGTTTCTAGAGAGGAACCTAACCCCCTTTGCAGTTTCTGCTACTGGGAAACATGCCTGAAACCTGGGCATGAGGCTTCAAGGCCACAGAGTCTCTTCTGCTTCTTGTGCAGTGTTGCTGAAACACTCAGTGACCGTGTTTCTCTCATAGCCCAAGCCACGTTCTCCACGTCACCAAGCCAGAGCCTGGTGAGAGGGAGAGCCTGCCAAAACCTCCTGTTTGTTTCCTGGCATTTTCTGGGATGGGCCTACCACTCATTGACTTGAGTAGGCAAATGAGCAGAAGGTGCCCAAAGGGGTGGCATTTCTCCTTTTTCTGAGCAGGAAAAGTTTTTCTTTTGTTGCATAAGAGAAGCTGAAATTTTAAGACTGCTGAGAGACAGAGCTGCAGGTGGCTCCTTTGTGCCCAAACAGGCATTTTCATCCCAATATATTTGTGCATGCAACTTAATGTGTCTGTGTTGAATATGAGATTGTAAATGTTTGTTTCTTTACCTGGGAATTAACTGATGGATTTCCTTTCTTTTCTTCCAATTACCATTGTTTTCAAGAACAGGACAAAAAACTTGATGAGTCTTGTTCTATGGCAACTGTGCTTAAGGGATCAACAAGCCCTGCAGAGATGCCTTTCATGTACTAATCCTTGGAATTAGTTAGTATAGCAAAGTCCCCCTTCCAAAAAGGCTGTCAAGCTGGTGTGAATCCTCAGAGAAGGAAATGTGCTTTTGCTGATGTAGCTCCCACTAACTAGGTCAGTCAATGAAATCGGCTGCCAAGGCAAGATTGGCAGGATGTTGGCAAAGATCTGGTTGCATCAGAGTTTGGGTTTTTTGTTGGTAAAGTCATCCCTGGGTCTCTGCCAGGGCAGAAACTGCCACTGCAGAATGGAGGTTAAACAATGGGCTCTGGGAGAGCAGTTACAGATGGGAAAGAAGCAGGTGGAGCCTCGTGTTCCCTTTTTCTCCAGACTAAACTCCTGATAGCCACAGCAGGGACGTCACAGCTGCAGCAGCCCAAGCTCCTCTCGGCTTGGCTGCGTGACTTCCTGAGCTGCTGCCTGCAGAGAGACGAGGAGCGGCGCTGGTCTGCCAAAGAGCTCCTGCAGGTAAAATGCCAAGGGGCTGCAGGTGAAAGAGTGTCCAAGGGATGGGCTCCTCCTCCACTGAGGTCTGAGGCATCAGATGAGCCCCCTTCCCCCTCACCTCCTCCACTCTTGGTGCTCTTCAAATGAAAATGCTGAGGAGTGCGGGCTGGGCTGGGCTGGCAGGGCTCTGTAAAGTCCTGTGGTACAAGTGTCCTGCAATTAACAGGGACATCTTTAAAGAGATCAGGTTGCTCAGAGCCCTGTCCCACTGACCTGGAATGGTTCCAGGGATGGGGCACCTACAAGCTCTTGAGACAACCTGTGCCAGGGTGGCACCATGCTCCGACTAAATAAGGTCTTCCTTAGACCTACTCTGATTAGATCTCCTTTGTGTTTAAAACTATTCTCCCACATTCTATTGTAACTGGCCCTGTTAAAAACGGTGTCCCCCACTTTCTTCAAAGCAACTCTGAAGTCTTGGAAAGCGGCAAGAAAGTCTCCCTGGGGCCCGTTCTTCAGAAAACTGAATAACTCCACCTCTCTGTGCATTTCCTGAGAGGACAGGTGCTCTGTTTTCTGACAGTTTCTGTTGCCCTGTTTTGGAACTTGGTGGTGTGTTCAGTTTTACCTAATGGAAAAGGAATTGAAGTAGAGCAATGCAGGGTACAGAGCCATGAAATGGTGGCGGAAGAACCCAAGGCTGCCAGTCCTGGCAGAGCAGTCTGGAGAGATTTGGCTGTGGGCAGGAGGGGCTGTGGGGCCTCACTGTGAGCCTCTGAGGGGCCCGGGTTTGTGCCCCCACCCCACCCTGAGAGGCTTCTGGCACACAAACAGGGACAGCTGAGAGGGACTTGACCCAGCCCCGTCTGCTGCCTGGCACGCTCAGGCAGAGGGGAACTGGTCCAGGCTGACTGCCAGGTTGTGTGGCAGAGAGGTGCGGGGACGCTGAGCTCCAGGACGGTTTGGATGGACAGAGACGAGTGATCTCTGAAGGCTGCTCTGAGAATATCAGGCTTATTAGGGATGGTGAAAGGTCCTGCATGGAGCTGCCAGACGCAGCAAGTGGCAGTGCCTGAGGGGGAGGGAGAGGGGAGAGACAAGGGGTAGAGAGAGACAAGAGGATGCTCCAGGAGAGGGTGGAAGTTCCAAGAGGGAGGGAGTTCCAAGAGAAGAGGAGTTCCAAGAGAAGGGGAGTCCCAAGAGAGGGGAAATTCCAAGAGATGGGAAATTCCAAGAGGGCGTCTGGCTCCTCAGGGACCCCTTATCAGGGGGCTTCAAGGTGGGCTGGAACAAGACTTAGGCCAATGGGGTCACAGAGACCTGATGCTTCAGGGGAGGGTTACAGGCGTGGGATGAGCCATACATTTTGGGGGGTGAGATAGAACAGTCTATTTGACTTTTGGACCTATCTGTAGGCAAGGGCATTGTTCAACCCGTAGGGGGGATTATTTTCATCCTGGCTGTACTATTGTAAATCTTTTGCCAGGCAATCATATTTATTCATCTTCCCCAACATCAAAATTTTAAAAGCAGCAATGGTTTAGAGGATGTAATTGCTACTTCTCTAACTTCACTGGTGAAACTAACAGTCCATCAATTCTCTCTTCCTATAAAGAAGAATGTACAAAAATTATTATTTACATGAACAGTGCATGAGAAGTCTAGAAGAAAAATGTAAACATTAGGAAGCGGAGAAAACTTTTAAAATAAATTTAAAGCATATAAAAGAGCAGGGTGATATTACACAGCCTTCCTGTGATGTCACAAACACCTGTGATATCACACAGCCTCTTGTCATGTCACACATACAGCTCTGTGATGTCATATTACCCCTGTGATGACACACAGCTCTCTGTGATGTCTCTCAGACATCTCAATGATGTCACTCAGACATCTCAATGATGTCACACTGACCCTGTGATGTCACACAGCTCTCTGTAATGTCACCTGGAAGGCTCTGTGATGTCACACAACCTCCTGCGATGTCACACAGATATCTGTGATGTCATATTGCCCCTATGATGTCACACAGCATTTTGTGATGTCACATGGACATCTCTGTGAAGTCACACAGCCCTTGTGATGTCACACAGCCCCTGTGATGTCACACAGACATTTCTGTGATGTCACACAGCCCCTCTGATGCCACACAGCACCTGTGATTTCACACATCCCCTGATATCACACAGCTCTCTGTGATGTCACACAGCCCCTGTGATGTCAAACTGTTGCACTAGGACACAAAATAACTCACATATTCATATTAAGATTAAAAGACTAAAAAGAAGTGGTTTTTAATTTTGATTTATGCAATACATGAAATTTTAAAAGCGGCAATGGATTGGAGGATGTAATTGCTACTTCTCTAACTTCGCGGGTTAAACTAACAGTCCAGCAATTCTCTCTTCTTATAAGGAAGAATGATTCCCTGGGGTCCAGCAGTGTCACAATAGACCCCAGGTTCCAGAAGGCCCTGCAGTGTCCTAATGGTCCCAATGATTCCATGAGCCCCTCCAGTGTCCCAGTGGTCTCCATGGCTCTCCAGGCCACACAATGTCAGGTTATTCCTCTGTTCTGTGAGCCCTGTAGTGTCATAATGGACCGTTGGACCCTGGGGATTTGCTGTGTCACAATGCTCTCCTCTGGCTCCACAACGTCACAACAGATCACTGATGATGGGAGGACTCTCAGTGTCATACTGAAGCTGTGGTTCCATGTAGCCCTGCAATGTTACAGTGAACCCTTGGTTAAATGGGGTTCCACGATGTCACAACGACCCCTCAGTTCCATGAAGCCCCACAGTGTCACAATGGTCCCTTGGTTCCATGGTGCCCCACAGTGTCACAATGGTCACTTGGTCTCACAGGTCCCACAGTGTCACGATGGTCCCTTGGTCTCACAGGCCCCACAGTGTCACAATGGTCCCTTGGTTCCATGGTGCCCCACAGTGTCACAATGATCCCTTGGTTCCATGGTTCCTGTGCTGGTGCATTCCCCCCTCCCCTTCTCAGGCTGCCCTGCCAGATGAGAAATGCTCGCTGGCCTCGGCCTTGGCCAGCAGCCCCTGGGCTCAGCTCCTCTGGAGCTCAGCACAAACACGCTCTGCTCCAGGCACTGCTGCTGCCCAGCCAGATCCTGGCTGCTTTAGGAGGAGCCCTGGGAACTGTTTGTGTTCCCTCGGTGGCACAACATCCCTGTTCTCACCCTGCCAAAGAAAGCTGCTGATGCCAAGTGCGGCCAGGATGAAACATGGCTGGGACTGCAGCCCCTCTCTTGGGGCCCTACAAACAGCGCTCCAAAAGGAGCCTTGGAGCTCTCCTGGGCCAGCGACTCCCTCTGAGTGGGGCCTCTCCGAGCCGGGAACTCTCCCGTTTGCTGCACTCGGGGATCCCCAACAACGAGGGAGCCTGGGCCGATCCCCCCACTCCTCCAGGCTCAACCCTTCCCTGCAGGGGAGATACCAAAGCATCCCCAGGGAGCATTTCCCTGCCCTCAGGGGAATTTCTCACAGGTGCCTTGCACTGACTCTCTGTGTCTGTGTGCACACAGGAGTGCCTGTGCTGGGGAAATGTGGCAGAAATGCTGCTCCCTGAGGGGTCTGAGTGCCTTGGATAGCTGAGCCAGTCAGGCCCGTAAGTAAGGTCAAGTCAAGAGGTCTAAGTTAAGTGAAATGCTTCTAAGAGTTGTTATTTTGCTAAGTTGTTATGTTTTATATAAGTTATAAGCTGAGTTAAATATTTTTAAATGTTATTCCTCTGTTAGATTGCTAGGTTGTAGGTTATAAGTTAGGTTAAATACTGTTAAGCTCTTCTCTTTTGCTAAATTGTGACTGTGAAACTATCATTTAAAGTTAAGGTGTAAGTTAAGTCCTGCTAAGTTTGAACTCTGTTAAGCTTTTAGGCCATATTCCTTTTATCCTTGCCTTCACTGCCCTTTTGTCACACACAGACACATGCAGAGACAGTTCACAGTACATTTCTGGTTTGATTGCCTGGATTTGGTTTGGTTTTGTTGTTGCTTTGCTTCCTTGGTGTTCCTGAAGTGTCCTGTCAGGAGCAGAGTGACTCTTGCCAAGGAACTTTGTGCTGCTGTCACTTAATATTAAATCTGGTTTTTGCTGGGGATTTTTTCAGTGCTCCCAAGCCCTCGTTGGTCACAGGGCGAAGGAGCCCTGGCCCAGGCTCTGGCCCTGGGGGACACGGGGACGCTGCCGGGGGTCCCTGTCCCCCTGTCCCACCCCCACAGCCCCGGTCCCCGTCCCCGTGTCAGGCTCTGGGGTCAATCTCGTGGAACATCCTCTGGGGGAGGCTGCGGCGCCGGGGGCGGGGGGACCCGGGGGGACAGGGGACCCCGCTGTGCACGAGCAGCGTTGGACTTCTCTGGGGGAACTGGGGGGGGAATGAGGCAGAGTGACCTCCCCAGTGACCTCACACAGCCCCTGTGATGTCACACAGCCCCAGTGATGTCACACAGCCCCAGTGATGTCACACAGCCCCTGTGACATCACACATCCCCTGTGATGTCACACAGCTCTCTGTGATGTCACACAGCCCCTGTGATGTCACACAGCCCCTGTGATGTCACACAGCCCCAGTGACATCACACAGCCCCTGTGACATCACACATCCCCTGTGATGTCACACAGCTCTCTGTGATGTCACACGGCCCCTGTGATGTCAAACTGTTGCACTAGGACACAAAATACCTCGCACACTCATATTAAGATTAAAAGAGTAAAAGGACGTAACTTTTTTTTTTATTTCTATAATATATGAAATTTACAAAGTGGCACTGGATTGGAGGACGAAATTGCTACTTCTCTAACTTATTCTCTCTTATAAAAAAAATGCACAACAATTATTATTTACATGAACAGTGCATGACAACTCTAGAAGAAATACGTAAATCTTCAGAGGCAACGAAAACTTAAAAGAAGTTTAAAGCATTTAAAACAGCAGGGTGATATTACACAGCCTTCCTGTGATGTCACATGAGCATTTCTGTGATGTCACACAACTTCCTGCGATGTCACACAGATCTCTGCAATGTCACATGGACATTTCTGTGACATCACACGGACATCTCTGTGATATCACACAAATCTCTGTGATGTCGCACCAACATCTCTCTGATGTCACACTGCCTCCTGTGATGTCACACAGCCTCTGAGATGTCTCACAGCCCCTGTGATGTCCCACAGGCATTTATATGATATCACACAACCTCCTGTGATGTCACCCAGGCATCTCTGTGATGTCATAATGACCCTGTGATGTCACACAGCTCTCAGTGATGTTGCGCAGTCATTTCTGTGATGTTGCACAGTCATTTCTGTGATGTCATTCTCTCTCTGTGATTTCACACACCCCTCTGTGATGTCACACATACATCTCTGTGATGTCACACTGCCCCTATGATGTCACACTGCTTCCTGTGATGTCACACAGCCCCTGTGATGTCATAGAGCCAACTCTATGATGCCAGCCTTTGATGCCATACAGGAGTGCTGTGATGTCACAGAAGACTCCATGATGTCACAGTCACCCTGGAATGTCACAGTCTGTTCTGTGATGTCACAGCCTGCTCTATGATGTTACACAGCCACCTGGTGATGTCACAACCCTCTCTCCTATGCCACAGAGCCACCCTCGACGATGGCAGAGCCTGGTCTATCATCATATTCTGTGACATCACAGCCAGCTCTGTCATGTCACAATTGCCTCAGTGTCCTGGGTTGTAAGATAAGCTTGTATTCTATTTGCCATCTGTTGAAAGTTGGGCAAGTTTGTTATCTTTTCCAAGAACCGGTTTTGCTCCTAAGAGGTAATGGTTTGCTAATGGGCCATTGACTGATTCAATGCAGGGCTGGTAAATGCAACACCATCCCATTGTGAGGGGTCCCACCCAGAGGGGGAAGCCAAGCACTCTATTATTGTATAAAGGGGTGAAGAGAGCTTGACAGAGGAATGGTTGTACAACAGGGGACATGATACTGTAAAATTAATCCAAATAGGGAGGGCTACGTGACTGCTGCAAAGTTCGCATGGCCCTGAAGAGTAGATGGTGTGCAGAAAGCAGGATATTGAAACTGCTTGGTATGTAGAAATAGATAGAGAAGAACAAAGGGGTACTAAGCTGTTCTAACTGCAAGGCCAGCTGGACAGGCAAGTATCATTCACAAAGATACTTTTAAGATAATAGTACAAGTCACATAGCAACCAATCATGAGCTTGGCTTTTGCAATATGTATGAGCTAATTAACAAACATATATAAACTGTGTAATCGGTCACAATAAACTGAGACTTGATGATCATGATATCATGAGTCTTGTCTCCCGCGGCACCCTCCAACAAAGGGGTAGCTTTTTGGGGAGACGAGGCAGCTCTCTCTGTGGGACTCCCAAAGAAGCAGCTCGCGCTCTCTCTTTGCGGGATTCCCAGAGAAGCAGCTCCCTCTCTCTCTTCACGGGATCTCGCAGCGAAGCAGCCGGAGCATGGTGAGGTGGCGGCAGCGGAGCTCGGAGGCAACCCCGGCGCAGAGGAAGACCGGCCCCACTGCCACCAGATCTTCAGAGGAAAACTATACCCTTCTAAAGATCACCACTGTAGCTGCAGTTCATCAGCCACTGCAAGGGGAGCAATCGTCCCAGCAGGACTGCCACTGGCACCCCGAATCCTCAGGTTGTGGACTTTTTTCACTGGTTTTGTTTGTACCGATTGCATTTGCCTTTTTAAATTGTTGTCTAGTTTTCTCCTAGTAAAGAATTGTTACTCCTATTCCCATATTTTTGCCTGAGAGCCTTTTAATTTAAAACTCCTAGAAATTTGGAGGGAGGGGGTTTACCTTCTCCATTGCACAGGAGGCTTTAGCCCTCCTTCAGAGACTCTTGTCGAACCAAGACACTCAGTGATGTCACAAAACCCTCAAGAACTCAGTTACATTGAAACACTGAAGTTTCTTGTACTTTGAAAATATCTGTGTCATGGAAACAACTGAGACAGTGTCCCCAGGTTCCAGTCAGAGCAGAACACTGGAGGCAGTGATGACAGCTGGGCACAAGCAAGGGAAAGGTGTCTCTGGTGCTGAGCAAACCTGGATGTGTTTCAGGAGTGCAAAGGGCCCAGGCCTGAGCCCCAGCCCCTGGCAAGGCAGATCCTGTCCCTCCCTCATTGCTCAGGGCTCTTCCCGGGATGGGCACTGGCATGTGGGGATGTGCAGTGCCAAGGGCAGGACCATGGGGCGGCCCCTGCCAGGCTGCTGAGCAGGGACAAGGAGGCACTGAGGCCCCAGGGCTGCAAGGGTCACTTGTCCCCTCGTGGCCTCAGGCCCAGGGCCAGCAGCCATGGCCAAAGGGCTGCACAGGTTGGCTCTGTCAGGGCCTTGCAGCTGCTGCACATCCCTGAGCCCTCTGCAGCCCAGGCTGTCCCACGGTGTCCCTGCCCTGCGCCTCTGTCCCTGCAGGCTGTTGTCATCCCCCTTCACATGAGTCTTTTCTTTCTCTGGCTGTTCTCTGCCATGTCAAAGGATCCACCACCTCTGGAACCACCCTTCAGTCCCTCCCAGGGCTCTCCTCAGCTGTCCTCAGCCTCCACCCCACTGAGCACAGAGCTCCTGTGTCCTTCTAGAGTGGTCAAGTGCATGAAGCCAAGAGAACCCGGACAAGAGGGACAGTTCTTTTCTACAGGAAGGAAACCACAGGGCCCCAGGGTTTTGAAAGCACATGAGAAGCAGTCACCAGAGGCCAAGGCAGGCCAGACCTGTCTGTCCTTGCAGCTTTTGTCTGAAAGCAGCCTTTGGATATATGGGGAGCTGTTGCAGAATTTCTGAGAGAAAGAGGGCATGATTTATGTCTGGATTAAGAAGTGAGCTACCCCTCAGACTAGGCCCCTGATAAGTGGCCTTGGTGGGGCCTAGGAGCCTTTGATGCAGTAGGAATTTAGTTGTGGCGCAGTTTAGAAATTATGTTAAAGTAACTACAACGTAATGAGCTATCTGAGTGTGAATTAGGGTAGAGTTGCAGTGTGAAAAGCCTGAACACCTTAAGGCAAAGGTAAACAATGTTAGCTTGCCAATGAGAGTGCCTTTGTAAACTGTAAACTGTATGGAAGTGTATATAAACCACCATCTTTTCACTAATAAAGGGAGAACGTAGCTTTAACCATATTGGTTCGACCAATGTTCGTCCTGTCCAGCTTTCCTGTCTTATGAATACCCTGGCTTTGGGGAGTTTTGGGGGTGGAATTCCATTTCAGCCGTGGCTCCTGGAGTGGAATGACAGTTCTCCACAGGAAGGAAAGGGTGCAGTCCCAGTGTTTCAAAGGTTGATTAGAGGCAGCCCCAAGCAGGCCAGGGCCAGCCAGGCCTGTTGTCAGGTCCAAGGAAGGAATCCTTAGACAGACAGAATTTGGGAGGCCAAACCCCACTATTTTCTATGGGCATCTGGACGAGAAGGACAGTTCTGTTCCACAGTTCTGGAGTCTCTGTAAATGTTCAAACATTCCTTTGATCATCTCATGTGTCCCTTTCAACTCAGAATGTTCTGTGATTCTGGGATTACAATTCCTGTTCTGCTTCTCTCATCCCTCTGTTGTCTATAATCAAAAGAGGAAAAAAAAAAAAGCCTTGCAACAGTGTTAGAACAGTAAATAAAAACCAGACCTTTATTGGAAGCTTCCAGGCGTCCCAGTGGGGATGGGGCACACCCAGCCCCCAATTTCAATAAGGTAACAAGGTTCATTAATTAGAATATTTAACAGGAACATCCAATAGGAGATTCAGTTTCCCAACTTACTCATCCTGGGCTCTACCCATTGAAGTAGGTCCAAAGGCTTCTTTGCCCCACTTTTTGTTATGACTGCTCACATTCAAAAACTAAAATGTTCTTCTTGTGGGTCCTCTTAATAATAATAGTATGCAGTATTTCAGGAATGTATTTAGACAGTCAGCTTATTGTTCTAAAATCTAAGAGATAGGTAGGAAATATATTAGAATCAATTAAGGATTACAGGTTTATAAGTACATAATAGTATTTTAGTAGAATGAATTAAGACATTAATAGAGAAAAGTATGGATTACAGTTTTATAACTATATAACAGTAATTTACAAAACTACAAATATATTACAAATATATAAAAAGCAAAAAAATTTTTGTCACCACCCAAAATTTCCCATCCTCCTCCAAGCAGGAAATTGAAAACACTTCCAGCAAAGCTCCTGACCTTTACAGCAATCCCAGGCTTCCCTTCTTTGGGAAGTGCCCTCCGGAGCTGTGCCCAGGCTGGTCTGGAGCTGGGAGCAGCCCTGCCCCAGCCAGCCCCTCTCAGCAGCAGCACCTGCCCTGCTCAGGGTGGCTCCTTCCCCCCACAGCTCCTGGCCAGCGCTGGGAGCAGCTCCGGGGCCGGCTGAGAGCTGTCCCTGGCAGGCAGCAGAGTCCCTGGCCCAGCACAGCGCCCTGGGCTGCAGGACCCTGCTCTGCAGGACAGCCCTGGGCACCCCTGGCTGCTCTGCACAGGAGATGAGCAGAGAATGCACTCACAGGGTCTGTGGGCATTGGCATGTTCCAGCTTTAGGAGATCTCTCCAGGAGCTGCAGCTGCATTGTCCTGCAGCCAGAGGTTCCTGTGCCAAGGGCTGGCAGTGATTCTGCCCCAGGCACTTCTCAGCCCCTTCCCAGCCCTGACTAATTGAAGCTCTCTGTGCCTCTGTGCTGTGCCCGCACTGGCTGCAGGCAGTGCCCCAGCCCTGCTGGGCTGGGAGAAGAGCTGCTCAGCAAGAGAAATGTGCTTTTGAAGCAGATAATTGGGGCCATGATTGCACAAACCTCTCTCAGAGTCTGTAGCAAAAGGGTAACACCAAGTACCTTAAAGAACTGAAGTACCTTGAAGCATTAATGAGCTCCACTGAGTGTTGCTCCTGACAAAGCCTCTCCAGGGACTAATTACAGCAGATAATTGGAGGCCATGATTGCACAAAGCTCTCAGAGACTCCAAGGCAAAAGCAAAAGCCAAAGTCCTTTCAAAAACCTGCAGTCCCTGGGAGCATGAAGGAGCCCCCAGGGCCATTCCTGACCAAGGCTCCCCAGGGACTCCTTCCAGCAGATCCTTGAGGCCACTGGGATGTGCGCCAGGGGGGATGCTGAGGGCAGGACCAGGGGCTGACAGTGCCCAGCCTGGCTGGGGCTGTGCCAGGAGGCCCCAGGGCCTCAGAACAAGGTGTCTCCTCACAGCCCTTGGTGGCACAGACCCTGCTGTGCCCCAGGGCACCAAGACTTGGCTTCTCTGTGTCCCCACCTGGCATCAGTGCCTCCAGTTCTCTGCTCTGCCTGGGGCCTGGGGCCACTTTCTCAGTCGTGTCCCTCAGTGGGACCCATTAAAAGTCAGAGAAACTTTGGAGCTGTATTCTGACTTGGAGTTCTGGAGAGGTTTCTGCAGCTCCCTCTCAGGGCCTGATGTTCAGGGCCTGAGCACAAAGCCCTGAGGGTCATTAAAGTCCTTGTGCTGTGTCCGTGCTGCTGAGCTGGGCCGGGCTCCTGGCACAGAGGGTGATCCTGGTAACCAAGCAGAGCTTCAAAAGCACATTTCTCTTGCTGAGCAACTCTTCTCCCAGCCCAGCAGGGCTGGGGCACTGCCTGCAGCCAGCCCAGGCACAGCACAGAGGCACAGAGAGCTTCAATCAGTCAGGGCTGGGAAGGGGCTGAGAAGTGCCTGGGGCAGAATCACTGCGAGCCCTTGGCACAGGAACCTCTGGCTGCAGGACACAATGCAGCTGCAGCTCCTGGAGAGATCTCCTAAAGCTGGAACATGCCAATGCCCACAGACCCTGTGAGTGCGTTCTCTGCTCATCTCCTGTGCAGAGCAGCCAGGGGTGCCCAGGGCTGTCCTGCAGAGCAGGGTCCTGCAGCCCAGGGCGCTGTGCTGGGCCAGGGACTCTGCTGCCTGCCAGGGACAGCTCTCAGCCGGCCCTGGAGCTGCTCCCAGCGCTGGCCAGGAGCTGTGGGGGGAAGGAGCCACCCTGAGCAGGGCAGGTGCTGCTGCTGAGAGGGGCTGGCTGGGGCAGGGCTGCTCCCAGCTCCAGACCAGCCTGGGCACAGCTCCGGGGGACACTTCCCAAAGAAGGTAAGCCTGGGATTGCTGTAAAGGTCAGGAGCTTTGCTGGAAGTGTTTTCAATTTCCTGCTTGGAGCACGGGGTGAAAGATGTGGTTGCTGAGAAAAAGATTTTTGCTTTTCATATATTTTTCAGCTGACCATAGCTCTATAAATTACTGTTATATAGTTTTAAAATAATTATCCTTACTTAACTATTAAACCCTAATTGACTCTATTAAAATACTATTATATACTTATATAACTGTAATCTTTTACTCTAGTACATTTCCTTACCTTTATCTTTGATTTTAGAACAATAAACTGTCTAAATACATTCCTGAAATACTGTATAGTCTTATTATCAGGAAGAGGACATACAAGGTGAACATTTTGGTTTTTGACCAGAATGTGACCAGTCCTAAAAAAAACATGCAAAAAGCCTTTGTGCATACGCCAAGGGGCTGACCCAAGTTTATGTAACTGGTGCAGCTGAATCTCATATTGGATATTCCTGTTAAATAATCTATTTAATTAACCTTAATTAATTGTTGAAATCAGAGGTTGGTGTGCCCCATGCCCACTGGGACACCAGGAAGCTTCCAATAAAGGTCTCGTTTTTGCTTTACTGTTCTAACACTGTTGCAAGGATTCTTTTTTCTCTTTTGATTATAGACAACAGGGGGATGAGAGAAGCAGAACAGGAATTGTAGTCCCAGAATGACAGAACATTCTGAGTTGAAAGGGACACACGGGATGATCAAAGGAATGTTTGAACATTTACAGAGACTCCAGAACTGTGACTTTGGGTGGTCAGTGTCTCTGCTGGGAGCCTCCCAAAGGGCCTTCAGCCACTCCTCAGCCCTGGGCAGCAGCAGCATCACCTCTGCAGGGCCCAGCAGGGCTCTCCTGAGCTGCCCTTGCCCAGCTGCACACAGAGCCTGCCCCAGCCAGGGCCCTGCACACAGGCAGGTTTCTGTAGGGCCGGGCCGAGGGCACACAGGGTGGGATGGGCTCTGTGAGCGCTGGCAGGGACAAGGCACCTCTCAGGAGGGGATGTCCAGGCCCAGGGAGATGCTCAGGGAAGCAGAGGGGGCTGGACAGAGCAGTGCTGGGGGAACAAGCCCATCCAGCCCCTCACCTTCCCTCGGCCACAGGGAATCCTTTTCCCCTCACAGCTCTCAGTGGCAAACTCTGAGTGCAGCAGGAATGCTGGGGATTTCTGACCTCAGAGAGCCAGGAATGATGTGTGAGTAAGAAAACAATTCCTAAAACCAACTCCTGCAATCTGTTTCCTTTAGAAATGTGAGTGCAGATGGTACCAAGCCTTTCTGCATTGGGAGTGATTCCCCTGACAACTCCTGAATATCCAGACTTGTTCCTCTGCAACATGGCCACAAACCCAGGGCAGCAGGGCAGGGATGGCTCCTCGAGAGCCCCCACACACAGCCCTGGCTGCTCCTGGCACACTCAGCCAGCACAACTGGAGCTCAGGCAGGGACCTGGGTGAAGCTTTTCCCAGAGCAGGAACAAAGGTGGGTGAGTCGCAGCAGGACAGTCTGCAGGGAATGGCCAAGGTTTGGCTCCAAGCAGCCTCTCCTAACTTGTCCCTGTCCTTTCTCCATGAACAGGTGCCCATGTGCAGCCACAGCAAATGTCCAACAGCATCTCCATCAGCCCCTTCCTCCTGCTGGCACTGGCAGACACGCGGCAGCTGCAGCTCCTGCACTTCTGCCTCTTCCTGGGCATCTCCCTGGCTGCCCTCCTGGGGCCCCGGCCTCATCATCAGCGCCGTAGCCTGCGGCCACCACCTGCACACGCCCATGTTCTTCTTCCTGCTCAACCTGGCCCTCAGGGGCCTGGGCTCCATCTGCACCACTGTCCCCAAAGCCATGCACAATTCCCTCTGGGACACCAGGAACATCTCCTACACGGGATGTGCTGCTCAGCTTTTTTCTTTCTGTTCTTCCTTGGATCAGAGTTTTCCCTCCTGACCATCATGTGCTATGACCGCTACGTGTCCATCTGCAAACCCCTGCACTACGGGACCCTCCTGGGCAGCAGAGCTTGTGCCCACATGGCAGCAGCTGCCTGGGCCAGTGCCTTTCTCAATGCTCTGATGCACACAGCCAATACATTTTCCCTGCCCCTGTGCCATGGCAATGCCCTGGGCCAGTTCTTCTGTGAAATCCCAGAGATCCTCAAGCTCTCCTGCTCCAGATCTTATCTCAGGGAACTTGGGCTCATTGCAGTTGGTGCCTGTTTAGGATTTGGATGTTTTGTGTTCATTTTTTTCTCCTATGTGCAAATCTTCAGGGCTGTGCTGAGGATCCCCTCTGAGCAGGGATGGCACAAAGCCTTTTCCACCTGCCTCCCTCACCTGGCCGTGGTCTCTCTGTTGGTCAGCACTGCCACATTTGCTTACCTGAAGCCCCCCTCCATCTTCTCCCCATCCCTGGATCTGTCAGTGTCAGTTCTGCACTCGGTGGTTCCTCCAGCTGTGAACCCTTTCATCTACAGCCTGAGGAACCAGGAGCTCAAGGCTGCAGTGAGGAGACTGATGACTGGATGGTTTCAGAAACATTAAACTGCTGGCCAATTTCTGCAAATCACTTATAATAAAAGTAATTTTTGATACTTCTTGTTTGTTTCATTTCAGAGGTTCTTTGTCGTCATTTTAGTTTTTCCAGCTTGTCAACACAGATATGTCATTGTTTGTGCCATTGAGGTGACATCACAGAGAGCAGTGTGGCATGACAGAAAGCTGTGTGACATCACAGAGATGTCACTGTGACATCACTGAGATGTCTGTGTGGCATCACAAAAAGATTTGTGACCTCACAGAGTCAATGTGACATCACAGAGACGTCCGGGTGATATCACAGAGAGCTGTGTGACATCACAGAGATGTCAGTGTGATATCAAAGGCAGCTGTGTGACATCACATTGAGCTCTGTGACATTACAGAGATGTCAATGTGAAGTCACAGAGATGATTGTGTGACATCACAAAAAGCCATGTGACCTCACAGGTTCAGTGGAACATCACAGAGAACTTTGTGACATCACAGGCGGTTTATGTTACATCACAGACATGTTCATGTGGCATCACAGAGAGCTGTGTGACATAACAGAGATGTCAGTCTGACATCACAGAGATATCTGTGTGACATCACAGAGAGCTGTGTGATGTCACAGACATATCAGTGTGACGTCACAAAAAGATGTGTGACCTCACAGGGTAAGTGTGACATCACAGAGAGCTGTGTGACACCAGAGAGATGTCCATGTGACATCACAGAGATTTCAGTGTGACATCACAGGGAGCTGTGTGACATCACAGAGATGTCCATGTGACAGCACAGGAGGTTGTATGATATCACAGGGCTATCATTGTGATGTCACAGAGATGTCCGTGTGACATCACAGAGATCTGTGTGACATCACAGTTATGTCAATGTGACATCACAGAGTGCTGTGTGACATCACAGAGATTTCAGGGTGACTTCACAGAGATTTCAATGTGACATCTCAGTTGAGTGACATCACAGAGGCATCAATGTGACATTACAGAGAGCTGTGAGACATCATAGAGACCTGTGTGATGGCACAGAGAACAGTGTGACATCACAGAGATGTCAGTGTGATATCAAAGGCGGCTGTGTGATATCACAGAGAGATCTGTGACATCACAGAGATGTCTGTCTGATGTCACAAAAAGATTTCTGACCTCACAGGGTCAGTGTGACATCACAGAAATGTCCATGTGACATCACAGAGAGCTCAATGTGACATCACAGAGTGTTGTGTGACGTCACTGAGACGGCAGAGTGACATCACACAGATGTCACTGTGACATCAAATGGAGGTTGTGTGCCTTCACAAGGATGTCAGTGTGACATCACAGAGAGCTGTGTGACGACACGGAGCTGTCAGTGTGACATCACAAAAAGCTGTGTGACATCACAGCGCTGTCACTGTGGCATCACAGAGACGTCCATGTGACATCAGAGAGAGCTGTGTGACATCACAGTGATGTCAGTGTGACATCACAAAAAGCTGTGTGACCTCACAGGGTCAGTGTGACATCACAGCATGGCCGCAGTCCTGTCCCAAAGCACTGGGCAGGTGAGGCAGGAGAGCTGGGAGCAGCTGCCTCAGCTCCTGAAGCCCTGCCAGCCCAAGGGGCTGCTTTGCCCAGCGCAGCTTCAGCCACTGTCCCCTTCTCACCATCCAAGGATCCTTGGTGAGCACCGCGAGGCCTCGGAGCGCCAGGTAATGCCTGTGACAGCATTCACTCCAGAGTTACCTTGACATGGTCTCCAGAGCGCTGCCACGACATTTACTCAAGTCCAGGCACTCGAGGACCTGAAAGGCACAGGGCAGTGACAGGGGACCCGGCCGGCAGGAGCCCAGAACCACACAGGGTGGGGACCAGGCAGCAGCACAGGGCCTGGACACCGTCCCAGGCAGCTGCGGCTGCGAGAGGGCAGAGAGCTGGGAGGCAGCTGAGCGAGGCAGCGCTGGCCAACAGGCTCACCTCCACCAGGACTGTCAGGAAGATCAGATCATAGCATGGCTTCTCCAAGGGACCATTGTGATAATGTGGGGCCTGTGAGACCCGGGGACCATTGTGACTCTGTGGGGACTCATGGAATCATGGAGAGCACTGGGACATTGCTGAGCCTCATGGAACCAAGGGGACGGTACTGACACTGTGTGGCTCCATGGAATTTAGGGATCATTATGACACTAGGAGGGCCCATCAAACCAAGGATCCACTGCGACACTGTGGGGCCTCAAGGAACTGTGGAGACCATTATGGCACTTTGGGGTGTCATGAAACCAAGGGTCCATTGTGACACTGCAGAACCAAGAAGATCATTGTTGACAGTACCAAACCTCATGGAACCAAGGGGCCATTGTGGCACAGCAAGGCCCTGTGCAACCAAAGGGACCATGGTGACACTGTGGAACCTCATGGTACCACAGGTCCATTGTTACACAGCAGCCACAGCAGGGCTGCAGAACCAAGGAGATCATTGTGACACTACACAACCTCATGGAATCAGGGTGTCCATGTTATGCTACTGAACTTCACAGAACTAAGGGTCCCTTGTGACACTGGGGAACCAAGGAGACTGCTGTTGGCAGTATGAAAGCTCATGGAACCAAAAGTCCATTGTGACATTGTGTGGCCTCATGGAACCATGGAGACCATTCTGACACTTCAGGACCCACTGGAGCCAAGGGGCCATTGTGAGACAGCAGGACCTTGTATAGCCAAAGGGCCATTGTAGCACAGCAGGGCCTCATGGAATCAAGAGGATCACAGTGACACTGTGGGGCTCCATAAGGGGCTGTGGGGCTCCATGAGACCATGGAGCCATTCTGCCTGTGGAACCCAGGGCACCATTGTTACACAACGGGGCATCACAGAACCAAGGAGCCATTGTGACATGGCACAGCCTCGTGGGAGCAAGAGCCCTTGTGACACTGTGGGGCCTTGTGGAACTGAGCGGCCCTTGTGACCCTGTGTGACACCATGGAACCCAGGAGAGCTCTGTGACACTGCAGGGCTCCGTGGCACTGAGGACTCGTGGAACAGTGTGGAGCCCAGTGGAACCAAGGGGCCATTCCGTACTGCAGGGCTTCAGGGAACCAAGGTGCCAGTGTGACACTGTGGAACCAAAAGAGACCATTGTGACACTGTGGGGCTCCATGGAACCAATGAGACCATTCTGAGACTCCAAGTCCCCAAGGAACCCAGGGGCCATTGTGACACCACAGGGCCTCACAGAACCAAGGCAACCACTGTGACACTGCAAGGTTTCATGGATCAAGGGGCCACTGTGACACTGCGGGTCCCCATGGAAGCAAGGGGCCAGTGTAACACATCCACACCTGGTGGAACCAAGGGGCCACTGTGATCCTGAAGAACCCAATAGAACCAAGGGGCCATTTTGAGACTCTGCAACCTCATGGAACCATTGGCCATTGTGGCTTTGCCCAGTCCCACGGAAACAAGGAAACCATAGTGACACTGCAAGGCCTCATGGAAGCAAGGACCATTGTGCCACTGTGGAGCCAAGGAGGCCATTGTGATATCACTGGGCTTCATGGAACCAAAGATCTGTTGTGATCCTACAGGGCCTGATGGAACCAAGGGGCCATTGTGATGCTGCAGGGCCCCAAGGATCCAAGAACATGGAACAGGTCTGGTTGGATGGGCCTCCTGGGGGCTGCCTGACTGGTCCAGCTGACCTTGGCATGTTGTGGGTCACTTCTCATCAGCCCCTGAACCCCTGGAGTTTCATGCTTTCCTTCCTGTGGGAAAGAACTGTCTTTCTCCCCAGGGGTTCATGACTGAAATTAGGATTCCTCCTCTAAATTTGATTATATCCAAGGATTATTCTCATAAGAAACCTGCCAGGAGAGACAGCTCTGGCTGGCCTTGGCCTTCTGGGGGCCACCTCTCATCTGCCTTTAAAACACTAGGGGCTTGTGCTTTTCTTCCCATGGAAAAAAACATCTTTTACATCCAGGCATCCATGGCCAAAATTGAGAATCCACCTCCAAAATTCCTTATATGCAAGGATAGCTCCCAGGCAGAAGTTGCCAGGACTGTCCAAGTTCCCTTGGAACAGCTCTCATCTGCCTTTGAAACACTGGGGCTCCATACTTTCCTTCCTGTGGAACAGAACTGTCCTTCTCGTCCAGATGCCCATAAAAAACAGTGGGGCTTGGCCTCCCAAATTCTGTCTGTCTAAGAATTCCTTCCTTGGACCTGACAACACGCCTGGCTGGCCCTGGCCTGCTTGGGGCTGCCTCTAATCAACCTTTGAAACACTGGGACTGCACCCTTTCCTTCCTGTGGAGAACTGTCATTCCACTCCAGGAGCCACGGCGAAATGGAATTCCACCCCCAAAACTCCCCAAAGCCAGGGTCCTCATAAGACAGGAAAGCTGGACAGGACGAACATTGGTCGAACCAATATGGTTAAAGCTACGTTCTCCCTTTATTAGTGAAAAGATGGTGGTTTATATACACTTCCATACAGTTTACAGTTTACAAAGGCACTCTCATTGGCAAGCTAACATTGTTTACCTTTGCCTTAAGGTGGTCAGGCTTTTCACACTGCAACTCTACCCTAATTCACACTCAGATAGCTCATTACGTTGTAGTTACTTTAACATAATTTCTAAACTGCGCCACAACTAAATTCCTACTGCATCAAAGGCTCCTAGGCCCCACCAAGGCCACTTATCAGGGGCCTAGTCTGAGGGGTAGCTCACTTCTTAATCCAGACATAAATCATGCCCTCTTTCTCTCAGAAATTCTGCAACAGCTCCCCATATATCCAAAGGCTGCTTTCAGACAAAAGCTGCAAGGACAGACAGGTCTGGCCTGCCTTGGCCTCTGGTGACTGCTTCTCATGTGCCTTCAAAACCCTGGGGCCCTGTGGTTTCCTTCCTGTAGAAAAGAACTGTCCCTCTTGTCCGGGTTCTCTTGGCTTCATGCACTTGACCACTCTAGGACACAGGAGCTCTGTGCTCAGTGGGGTGGAGGCTGAGGACAGCTGAGGAGAGCCCTGGGAGGGACTGAAGGGTGATTCCAGAGGTGGTGGATCCTTTGACATGGCAGAGAACAGCCAGAGAAAGAAAAGACTCATGTAAAGGGGGATGACAACAGCCTGCAGGGACAGAGGTGCAGGGCAGGGACACCGTGGGACAGCCTGGGCTGCAGAGGGCTCAGGGATGTGCAGCAGCTGCAAGGCCCTGACAGAGCCAACCTGTGCAGCCCTTTGGCCATGGCTGCTGGCCCTGGGCCTGAGCCACGAGGGGACAAGTGACCCTTGCAGCCCTGGGGCCTCAGTGCCTCCTTGTCCCTGCTCAGCAGCCTGGCAGGGGCCGCCCCATGGTCCTGCCCTTGGCACTGCACATCCCCACATGCCAGTGCCCATCCCGGGAAGAGCCCTGAGCAATGAGGGAGGGACAGGATCTGCCTTGCCAGGGGCTGGGGCTCAGGCCTGGGCCCTTTGCACTCCTGAAACACATCCAGGTTTGCTCAGCACCAGAGACACCTTTCCTTTGCTTGTGCCCAGCTGTCATCACTGCCCCCAGTGTTCTGCTCTGACTGGAACCTGGGGACACTGTCTCAGTTGTTTCCATGACACAGATATTTTCAAAGTACAAGAAACTTCAGTGTTTCAATGTAACTGAGTTCTTGAGGGTTTTGTGACATCACTGAGTGTCTTGGTTCGACAAGACAAGAGTCTGTGAAGGAGGGCTAAAGCCTCCTGTGCAATGGAGAAGGTAAACCCCCTCCCTCCAAATTTCTAGGAGTTTTAAATTAAAAGGGTCTCAGGCAAAAATATGGGAATAGGAGTAACAATTCTTTACTAGGAGAAAAAATAGACAACAATTTAAAAAGGCAAATGCAATCGATACAAACAAAACCAGTGAAAAAAGTCCACAACCTGAGGATTCGGGGTGCCAGTGGCAGTCCTGCTGGGACGATTGCTCCCCTTGCAGTGGCTGATGAACTGCAGCTGCAGTGGTGATCTTTAGAAGGGTATAGTTTTCCTCTGAAGATCTGGTGGCAGTGGGGCCGGTCTTCCTCTGTGCCGGGGTTGCCTCCGAGCTCCGCTGCCGCCGCCTCAGCGCGCTCCGGCTGCTTCTCTGCGAGATCCCGTGAAGAGAGAGAGGGAGCTGCTTCTCTGGGAATCCCGCAAAGAGAGAGCGCGAGCTGCTTCTTTGGGAGTCCCGCAGAGAGAGCTGCCTCGTCTCCCCAAAAAGCTACCCCTTTGTTGGAGGGTGCCGCGGGAGACAAGACTCATGATATCATGATCATCAAGTCTCAGTTTATTGTGACCGATTACACAGTTTATATATGTTTGTTAATTAGCTCATACATATTGCAAAAGCCAAGCTCATGATTGGTTGCTATGAGACTTGTACTATTATCTTAAAAGTATATATGTGAATGATACTTGCCTGTCCAGCTGGCCTTGCAGTTAGAACAGCTTAGTACTTCTTTGTTCTTCTCTATCTATTTCTACATACCAAGCTTTCAATATCCTGCTTTCTGCACACCATCTACTCTTCAGGGCCATGCGAACTTTGCAGCAGTCACGTAGCCCTCCCTATTTGGATTAATTTTACAGTATCATGTCCTCTGTCAAGCTCTCTTCACCCCTTTATACAATAATAGAGTGCTTGGCTTCCCCCTCTGGGTGGGACCCCTCACAATGGGATGGTGTTGCATTTACCAGCCCTGCATTGAATCAGTCAATGGCCCATTAGCAAACCATTACCTCTTAGGAGCAAAACCGGTTCTTGGAAAAGATAACAAACTTGCCCAACTTTCAACAGATGGCAAATAGAATACAAGCTTATCTTACAACCCAGGACACTGAGGCAATTGTGACATGAGAGAGCTGGCTGTGATGTCACAGAATATGGTGTGATTCAATAGACCAGGCTCTGCCATCATCGAGGGTGGCTCTGTGGCATGGGAGACAGGGTTGTGACATCACCAGGTGGCTGTGTAACATCATAGAGCAGGCTGTGACATCACAGAACAGACTGTGACATTCCAGGGTGACAGTGACATCATGGAGTCTTCTGTGACATCACAGCACTCCTGTATGGCATCAAAGGGTGGCATCATAGAGTTGGCTCTATGACATCACAGGGGCTGTGTGACATCACAGGAAGCAGTGTGACATCACAGGGGATGTGTGAAATCACCGAGATGTATGTGTGACATCACAGAGGGGTGTGTGAAATCACAGAGAGAGAATGACATCACAGAAATGACTGTGCAACATCACTGAGAGCTGTGTGACATCACAGGGTCATTATGACATCACAGAGATGCCTGGGTGACATCACAGGAGGTTGTGTGATATCATATAAATGCCTGTGGGACATCACAGGGGCTGTGAGACATCTCAGAGGCTGTGTGACATCTCAGGAGGCATTGTGACATCAGAGAGATACCGGTGCGACATCACAGAGATTTGTGTGATATCACAGAGATGTCCGTGTGATGTCACAGAGATGTTCATGCAACATTGCAGGGATCTGTGTGACATCGCAGGAAGTTGTGTGACATCACAGAAATGCTCATGTGACATCACAGGAAGGCTGTGTAATATCACCCTGCTGTTTTAAATGCTTTAAACTTCTTTTAAGTTTTCGTTGCCTCTGAAGATTTACGTATTTCTTCTAGAGTTGTCATGCACTGTTCATGTAAATAATAATTGTTGTGCATTTTTTTTATAAGAAGAGAGAATAAGTTAGAGAAGTAGCAATTTCATCCTCCAATCCAGTGCCACTTTGTAAATTTCATATATTATATAAATAAAAAAAAAGTTACGTCCTTTTACTCTTTTAATGTTAATATGAGTGCGTGAGTTATTTTGTGTCCTAGTGCAACAGTTTGACATCACAGGGGCTGTGTGACATCACAGAGAGCTGTGTGACATCACAGGGGATGTGTGATGTCACAGGGGCTGTGTGACATCACTGGGGCTGTGTGACATCACAGGGGCTGTGTGACATCACTGGGGCTGTGTGACATCACAGGGGCTGTGTGACATCACAGGGGCTGTGTGACATCACAGGGGCTGTGTGAGGTCACTGGGGAGGTCACTCTGCCCCATTCCCCCCCCCAGTTCCCCCAGAGAAGTCCAACGCTGCTCGTGCACAGCGGGGTCCCCTGTCCCCCCGGGACCCCCGCCCCCGGCGCCGCAGCCTCCCCCAGAGGATGTTCCACGAGATTGACCCCAGAGCCTGACACGGGGACGGGGGCCGGGGCTGTGGGGGTGGGACAGGGGGACAGGGACCCCCCGGCATTGTCCCCGTGTCCCTCAGGGCCAGAGCCTGGGCCAGGGCTCCTTCACTCTGTGACCAACGAGGGCTTGGGAGCGCTGAAAAAATCCCCAGCAAAAACCAGATTTAACATTAAGTGACAGCAGCACAAAGTTCCTTGGCAAGAGTCACTCTGCTCCTGACAGGACACTTCAGGAACACCAAGGAAGCAAAGGAACAACAAAACCAAACCAAATCCAGGCAATCAAACCAGAAATGTACTGAGAACTGTCTCTGTATGTGTCTGTGTGTGATAAAAGGGCAGTGAAGGCAAGGATAAAAGGAATATGGCCTAAAAGCTTAACAGAGTTCAAACTTAACAGGACTTAACTTACACCTTAACTTTAAATGATAGTTTCACAGTCACAATTTAGCAAAAGAGAAGAGCTTAACAGTATTTAACCTAACTTATAACCAACAACCTAGCAATCTAACAGAGGAATAACATTTAAAAATATTTAACTCAGCTTATAACTTATATAAAACATAACAACTTAGCAAAATAACAACTCTTAGAAGCATTTAACTTAACTTAGACCTCATAATTTAACCTCACTTACAGGCCTGACTGGCTCAGCCATTCAAGGCACTCAGACCCCTCAGGGAGCAGCATTTCTGCCACATTTCCCCAGTACAGGCACTCCTGTGTGCACACAGACACAGAGAGTCAGTGCAAGGCACCTGTGAGAAATTCCCCTGAGGGCAGGGAAATGCTCCCTGAGGATGCTTTGGCATCTCCCCAGCGGGGAAGGGTTGAGCCTGGAGGAGTGGGGGGATCGGCCCAGGCTCCCTCGTTGTTTGGGATCCCCGAGTGCAGCAAACGGGAGAGTTCCCGGCTCGGAGAGGCCCCACTCAGAGGGAGTCGCTGGCCCAGGAGAGCTCCAAGGGCTCCTTTTGGAGCGCTGTTTGTAGGGCCCCAAGAGAGGGGCTGCAGTCCCAGCCATGTTTCATCCTGGCCGCACTTGGCATCAGCAGCTTTCTTTGGCAGGGTGAGAACTGGGATGTTGTGCCACCGAGGGAACAAAAACAGTTCCCAGGGCTGCTCCTAAAGCAGCCAGGAGCGGGCTGGGCAGCAGCAGTGCCTGGAGCAGAGCGTGTTTGTGCTGAGCTCCAGAGGAGCTGAGCCCAGGGGCCGCTGGCCAAGGCCGAGGCCAGCGAGCATTTCTCATCTGGCAGGGCGGCCTGAGAAAGGGGAGGGGGGAACGCACCAGCACAGGAACCATGGAACCAAGGGACCATTGTGACACTGTGGGGCACCATGGAATCAAGGGAACATTGTGACACTGTGGGGCACCATGGAACCAAGGGATCATTGTGACACTGTGGGGCACCATGGAACCAAGGGACCATTGTGACACTGTGGGGCCTGTGAGACCAAGTGACCATTGTGACACTGTCGGGAACCATGGAACCAAGGGACCATTGTGACACTGCAGGGCCTCGTGTCATCAGTGTTCCATTGTGACCCTGTGGAGCCAAAGGAGACCATTGTGACACTGTAGGGCTTCATGGAACTGAGGGGTCGTTGTGACATTGTGGAACCCCATTTAACCAAGGGTTCACTGTAACATTGCAGGGCTACATGGAACCACAGCTTCAGTATGACACTGAGAGTCCTCCCATCATCAGAGATCTGTTGTGACGTTGTGGAGCCAGAGGAGAGCATTGTGACACAGCAAATCCCCAGCGTCCAACGGTGCATTGTGACACTACAGGGCTCACAGAACAGAGGAATAACCTGACATTGTGTGGCCTGGAGAGCCACAGAGACCACTGGGACACTGGAGGGGCTCATGGAATCATTGGGACCATTAGGACACTGCAGGGCCTTCTGGAACCTGGGGTCTATTGTGACACTGCTGGACCCCATGGAATCATTCTTCCTTATAAGAAGAGAGAATTGCTGGACTGTTAGTTTAACCAGAGAAGTTAGAGAAGTAGCAATTACATCCTTCAATCCATTGCCGCTTTTAAAATTTCATGTATTGCATAAATCAAAATTAAAAACCACTTCTTTTTAGTCTTTTAATCTTAATATGAATATGTGAGTTATTTTGTGTCCTAGTGCAACAGTTTGACATCACAGGGGCTGTGTGACATCACAGAGAGCTGTGTGATATCACAGGGGATGTGTGAAATCACAGGTGCTGTGTGGCATCAGAGGGGCCGTGTGACATCACAGGGGCTGTGTGACATCACAGGGGCTGTGTGACATCACAAGGGCTGTGTGACATCACAGGAATCAGTGTGACATCACAGGGTCTGTGTGACATCACAAGGGCTGTGTGACTTCACAGAGATGTCCATGTGACATCACAAAATGCTGTGTGACATGATAGGGGCAATATGACATCAAAGATATCTGTGTGACATCGCAGGAGGTTGTGTGACATCACAGAGCCTTCCAGGTGACATTACAGAGAGCTGTGTGACATCACAGGGTCAGTGTGACATCATTGAGATGTCTGAGAGACATCACAGAGAGCTGTGTGTCATCACAGGGGTAATATGACATCACAGAGCTGTATGTGTGACATGACAAGAGGCTGTGTGATATCGCAGGTGTTTGTGACATCACAGGAAGGCTGTGTAATATCACCCTGCTCTTTTATATGCTTTAAATTTATTTTAAAAGTTTTCTCCGCTTCCTAATGTTTACATTTTTCTTCTAGACTTCTCATGCACTGTTCATGTAAATAATAATTTTTGTACATTCTTCTTTATAGGAAGAGAGAATTGATGGACTGTTAGTTTCACCAGTGAAGTTAGAGAAGTAGCAATTACATCATCTAAACCATTGCCACTTTTAAAATTTCGATGTTGGGGAAGATGAATAAATATGATTGCCTGGCAAAAGATTTACAATAGTACAGCCAGGATGAAAATAATCCCCCCTACGGGTTGAACAATGCCCTTGCCTACAGATAGGTCCAAAAGTCAAATAGACTGTTCTATCTCACCCCCCAAAATGTATGGCTCATCCCATGCCTGTAACCCTCCCCTGAAGCATCAGGTCTCTGTGACCCCATTGGCCCAAGTCTTGTTCCAGCCCACCTTGAAGCCCCCTGGTAAGCGGTCTCCGAGGAGCCAGATGCCCTCTTGGAATTTCCCCTCTCTTGAGACTCCCCTTCTCTTGGAACTCCTCTTCCCTTGGAACTCCCTCCCTCTTGGAACTTCCACCCTCTCCTGGAGCATCCTCTTGTCTCTCTCTACCCCTTGTCTCTCCCCTCTCCCACTCCCTCAGGCCCTGCCACGTGCTGCGTCTGGCAGCTCCATGCAGGACCTTTCACCATCCCTAATAAACCTGATATTCTCAGAGCAGCCTTCAGAGATCTCTTGTCTCCGTCCATCCAAACCGTCCTGGAGCTCAGCGTCCCGCACCTCTCTGCCACACAACCTGGCAGTCAGCCTGGGCCAGTTCCCCTCTGCCTGACCATGCCAGGCAGCAGACGGGGCTGGGACAAGTCCCTCTCAGCTGTCCCTGTTTGTGTGCCAGAAGCCTCTCAGGGTGGGGTGGGGGCACAAACCCGGGCCCCTCAGAGGCTCACAGTGAGGCCCCACAGCCCCTCCTGCCCACAGCCAAATCTCTCCAGACTGCTCTGCCAGGACTGGCAGCCTTGGGTTCTTCCACCACCATTTCATGGCTCTGTACCCTGCATTGCTCTACTTCAATTCTTTTGCCATTAGGTAAAACTGAACACACCACCAAGTTCCAAAACAGGGCAACAGAAACTGTCAGAAAACAGAGCACCTGTCCTCTCAGGAAATGCACAGAGAGGTGGAGTTATTCAGTTTTCTGAAGAACGGGCCCCAGGGAGACTTTCTTGCCGCTTTCCAAGACTTCAGAGTTGCTTTGAAGAAAGTGGGGGACACCATTTTTAACAGGGCCAGTTACAATAGAATGTGGGAGAATAGTTTTATACAAAATGGGGATCTAATCAGAGTAGGTCTAAGGAGGACCTTGTTTAGTCAGAGCATGGTGCCACCCTGGCACAGGTTGTCTCAAGAGCTTGTAGGTGCCCCATCCCTGGAACCATTCCAGGTCAGTGGGACAGGGCTCTGAGCAACCTGATCTCTTTAAAGATGTCCCTGCTCATTGCAGGACACTTGTACCACAGGACTTTACAGAGCCCTGCCAGCCCAGCCCAGCCCGCACTCCTCAGCATTTTCATTTGAAGGGCACCAAGAGTGGAGGAGGTGAGGAGGAAGGGGGCTCATCTGATGCCTCGGGCCTCAGTGGAGGAGGAGCCCATCCCTCGGACACTCTTTCACCTGCAGCCCCTTGGCATTTTACCTGCAGCAGCTCCTTGGCAGACCAGCGCTGCTCCTCGTCTCTCTGCAGGCAGCAGCTCAGGAAGTCACGCAGCCAAGCCGAGAGGAGCTTGGGCTGCTGCAGCTGTGACGTCCCTGCTGTGGCTATCAGGAGTTTAGTCTGGAGAAAAAGGGAACACGAGGCTCCACCTGCTTCTTTCCCATCTGTAACTGCTCTCCCAGAGCCCATTGTTTAACCTCCATTCTGCAGTGGCAGTTTCTGCCCTGGCAGAGACCCAGGGATGACTTTACCAACAAAAAACCCAAACTCTGATGCAACCAGATCTTTGCCAACATCCTGCCAATCTTGCCTTGGCAGCCGATTTCATTGACTGACCTAGTTAGTGGGAGCTACATCAGCAAAAGCACATTTCCTTCTCTGAGGATTCACACCAGCTTGACAGCCTTTTTGGAAGGGGGACTTTGCTATACTAACTAATTCCAAGGATTAGTACATGAAAGGCATCTCTGCAGGGCTTGTTGATCCCTTAAGCACAGTTGCCATAGAACAAGACTCATCAAGTTTTTTGTCCTGTTCTTGAAAACAATGGTAATTGGAAGAAAAGAAAGGAAATCCATCAGTTAATCCCCAGGTAAAGAAACAAACATTTACAATCTCATATTCAACACAGACACATTAAGTTGCATGCACAAATATATTGGGATGAAAATGCCTGTTTGGGCACAAAGGAGCCACCTGCAGCTCTGTCTCCCAGCAGACTTAAAATTTCAGCTTCTCTTATGCAAAAAAAGAAAAACTTTTCCTGCTCAGAAAAAGGAGAAATGCCACCCCTTTGGACACCTTCTGCTCATTTGCCTACTCAAGTCAATGAGTGGTAGGCCCATCCCAGAAAATGCCAGGAAACAAACAGGAGGTTTTGGCAGGCTCTCCCTCTCACCAGGCTCCGGCTTGGTGACGTGGAGAACGTGGCTTGGGCTATGAGAGAAAAACGGTCACTGAGTGTTTCAGCAACACTGCACAAGAAGCAGAAGAGACTCTGTGGCCTTGAAGCCTCATGCCCAGGTTTCAGGCAGGTTTCCCAGTAGCAGAAACTGCAAAGGGGGTTAAGTTCCTCTCTAGAAACCACTGTTTTAGAAACTTTGCTGGGTTTGGGTTTCTTTCCTTCATTTCTGGAAGGATAACACCAGTTCTAAGATGCTTGTTTCCTGTTATTGGGGTCATCTACACAGACAAAAGAACTGGAACCGCTTATAACCCAAAGGAAAGTGTTGCCTGAGAATGGGGTTTGTTTGCATGTGGTGAGGCTTGAGTTCCACACTGATGCAGCCAAAACTGCAGCAGATGCTGATGTGTTGCAGGGACGTTTTTAGGTGGAAGTAGTTCCAGCAGATGGCAATGGGATCTTGTCCAATGTCACGCAGAACACGGGGCAGGTGAGAAAGAGAAGCGGGATCTGTATTTGCTCCTTACCATGGCAGGACTTTGGTTCCAGTAAGGAAATTTTTGTTCTACCATTTCAATTCCCACAATTCCAAAAGACCATATGTCCACTTTGGGGCCACATGGTTTACGCATCACCACTTCAGGCGCCATCCACCAAGGAGTCCCAGCTACCGAGGGCAGTCTCTTCTCCTCAGGGCCGAGCTCAACAGAGATGCCAAAATCAGCTGAGGGGAAAGCAAAATACTGGTTTTATTTTAATTCTGTGCAATTAGGAAATCGAGCAAAAGAATTCCCCAGTAGAACTTTGAGAACATGCTGTTGGAATGTCCTGGACAACTGTCCCTGCGCTGTTTCCTCAGGACTTTAGCCAAGGAAATATGCTATTGGCAACTTAAAAAATCCCCACATTTTTTACACTGCCTTCAGCAGTGGCTTTTGCTCTTTGGAAGCTTTAGACTTGTAACTCCCTCCCTCTGGAAGGGACACACACAGAGCAATGCCACTCGTGGCTGCTTGTTCCTTGTCATACGTCTGTGCACGTTGCAACCGTGTCATCAGCTCAGAGCGGGGGTCCCTGCACTGCCACCAGCACCATTTTTGGGGAGCTGGCAGTCACTCAAAGCAGCCCCTCACCCCACATCCCCACATCCCTGAACGCTGCACCTGACCAAGGATATACTGACCCAGCTTGACAGAGCCGTCGGTTCCAAAAAGGATGTTGCTGCTCTGCACATCTCGGTGGATCCCGTGGTTTGAGTGAAGAAAATCCAGTCCTTGCAGGCACTGAGAGAGAAAACACAAACAGGAGGGCAAAAATTAGTGGTGTGATTTCATCGCACAAGAAAAGAAACAAAGAATCTAAAAGATGCTCTCTGCAGGGGAATGGCGAGCAATGGCAGAATGCAGGGCCATTGAGAGGAAGAGTTGCTGCTCCAACACTTGCAGAGCAGGACCTTTCTAAGGAAAGGCATGTCAGCTTTTGAAAGAGCAACAGCACCTGCTGCTGTTGTACACTGTCCCTGCAAAGCAGCCAGGATGACTGCTGCTGCTGCAGGGGATGTGCTCAGAAGCAAAGAGCATTTTGGCTGCACTGCTGTCCTTTTTAGCTGAGGACTGAGAGAAATGAGTCTCTCCTTTTTTCTTTGCTGTTCATTTTAAATCCTGCTACCAGCAGCTTTGCTTTTACAAACAAGGAATGAAGTGAAGAGAGGCAAAAGTTAAAGGAGGCAAGATGGAGAACAGCAAATACAAGAGGCAGAGTGAGAATACAACAGCAGGAGATAAGAGTACAAGAACAGAGTACAGTGAGTGCAAGGGCACTGGCAGGCATTTCTCTGGAGATGCTTTTACTTGCCCATAGCATACTAACAATGCAGAAGCAAAGCTTTATACATGAAACCTCTCCTCTTCTGAGCCCCTGTTTCCCAAACCCTTGGAAGCACAGGTGGGATTGCTGACCCCCTGACTGATGGATGCTATGTCACCTTCACACAGGCAGGTCTTGCTGATGACATTGCTCAGAGTGCCTCCGTCCATGTACTCCATGACCAGCCAGAGTTCCTCACACAGAAGGTAGCTGAAAGAAGGAAACAAGGGCATGGGGATGAACATACATGGCTACATTGCTGTTTGGAAAAGACAGGGCTTGATTCTTGTTTTCACGTCCCTTGGAGACAAAGGCAGAATCAAAGCAATAGACATTCCCTCTCGGCGTGTGTTGTTTGCAATCTGTGCAGTCTCAAGGAGAAAAGAACAGCTGTGAAAAAGGAGATGTCCTAGATGGCCAGTAAGCGAAAAGCGTGGTTTAGGAACAGCCCAGATAAAAAGCCTGTCATGCATGGTGTTTCTGGAAATAAGCACCTAGTGTTCCTGGCATGCATAGCAATGGAAAAGAGGGGCAACAATCCAAGGGAAATCCACTTTAGGATGGTTCATCGGCATTTAAGAAACTTTTAAAAATTAATCCCAAAAATATGTGGAGGCAGTGAACTTAGAGGGTATTAATTTAGTAAGATACAGCTGACCCAGGTTTTGAATAATTTCTGAATAATTTTCAAACTATGCGTGCCAGGGAAGACTCATGCAGACAAGATGCACTCTCTTCTCAGACATTGGAGATGAGTAGAGAAATATTAATACATAATAATTAACAGCTCTACTTTCTAAAAGTGACCAAAGTGGGTTTTTAACCACTCATGTTTGCTGTATGTAAACACAAATTCATGGGATAAAACCATGACCACTCACCTGTCTAAATAATTCACAACACTGGGACTCCTATGCCTCTTCATGATACTGATTTCATGAACGGTTACTTGCTTCCTCTTCAATCCTTTAAGTCTTATTTTCTTTATGGCCACCTAAAATGACACTGAAAATCAGTAACTTGAGAAGTTGGTGGCACGAGACCACAAGGCACATGGAGCGAGTGATTTTGCAATGACGCAGCTGAGCTGTGCCAAACTGCCTCGGGATTAGGCACTGCAGTAACTGGAACTGACATTGCAACAGCCCATGGCTCCGCTCCCTTGGGGCCAGTTACAGGACACGGGGCCACTGGGGTTTTGCCTTGTCCACTTGCTAACAGTGGTGTCTCAGCTATCACTCACAAACCTCTGAGCACACTCCCTGCTGCTTTGTATGGGATTCAGAAGAAGTAATCCATGCCTTAATCCTCTGTGGATACATCTTGGGCTATGGCTTTTAGGGACGCCTTGCAGATCTCTCCCAATGTGCAGTTCCCAAGTGCAGCACTGCAGGTGGCTAAGGAACTACCAGTAACTTTCAGATGCATTTGCTGGCAGGCAGAGATGAGAATTCAGGACTCTAAAGCTGTAGCCCCAAAGAGCAGTGAGATTTTCTAAGGAACCACCTTTGTTTTAGCCATTGAGAGCGAGTGAGCACATCCTTCTCCAAAATGAACTGCTGCCCTCTGGCCTTCTTTTTGGCAGCTCAGAAGGACAAAGACTGTCCCAAATGTGTTTTGCAGGCTGGCACCAGTCTGTGCTTCTTTTGCCTTTTCAGCACAGCTCTACCCAAAGCTCTGGCCACAGCTGCTCACACCGGAGGGGAAAGCCCCTCGAGTGCAGCAGAGTCTGTGGGGGCTGTTGACATTTACCTCTCCTCCTGTGGCTTTGTTGAGTGCTCTAACCACATGTCCAAAAGTCCTAGAAACAAAAGAGAAGCAGAGAAAAGAGAAGCTGTTTATTTCTTAGAGTGAAAGCCAGCCCACACAGGAGATCTCTGCTGTAAATGCCTAAAACTTGCAGGATGCAGGAGGGCTCTGTCAGAAGGCAGATGATGCATTTTCCTCTCAAATGCATGGGCAGTGCCTGGGCCAGTTGCTGAAGCATTGGGGTTTACTGCCTCAGCCCCTAAATGGAATTTATTCTTTCATCTTGGGTTTCAGTTTCTAAACTGTGTGATTCCTATCCTGACCATGGAGTATTTCCTTCCACAAACCACGGGAAAGAAATGTTCCTGAGAACTGTTATTTCACAGCTTTGATGGGGGTAGCTTGCTCTTTCAGGCAAGCAAGATTCTTCTTTTTTCATTAGTATGGCAGTGTGATTTTGAGACATACAAAAATGCTAAAGAAGTTAACACAGAGCTGTCCCACACTTGAGAGACAAGGAGATCTTCCAGGTCCTGTTCCTTGATGCAGGCAAGACCTCGGCAGCATGGAGATGTCTCTGACAATGCTTTCTGAGCGCACTCTCAAATTCTGAGCAGTACTGAATACATTGGACAATCTATCTCCAGTATCTGAACACGTTTGCAGCTGGCCTGACTTCACGCTGGACAGATATTCCAGTGAAACACCTGATACACCAGCAAAACACCTGGCCCATGGTTTTGTAGAAGTAACTGTGGCTGGACTCACCCCTTGCCAATATATCCAGTTCAGTGTATTTCATCTTGGGATTTTCCACATTCACCATTTTCCCTGAGGGAAACAAAATGCAAGATGCTCACTTTAAAGCAGAGATCCCAGCTTCCAGGAGATAGAAAAGGCAGCCCCAGTGTCTGGGGGTGGTCAGCTGGTTAACAACAACAGCAACAACAACAGCAACAAGACAGGCAGCCCTGCAGTGCAGATGGCTGGCACAGAGACTGATTTTGTACAGTCCTTGGAAGAGTTCTCTTGACAGGAAACAAAGCACAGGGATATGCACTCCCAGGAGAGGAGCACATCTTCTCCACCTTTCAGCCAAAACAATGCTTTTCCATGTGTAAACCAGAGCAGCTCATGCTTTAACCAATTCCAATGGGGCCTTCAGCATCAGCACCCTCACCCTTTATGAGCAGGCTGAGCTCACAGACACCCCTCTTGGGGCCAAGGAAGGCTCCAGCCCCTGCAGTCCCACCAACCCTCAGGGACAGGGCAGCTACCACAGCCAGGCTGGCAAAGCTCAAGCATGAGCACTGACAAGCAATGGGAAGAAGCCACAGGCAGCCTGAGCCCCGTACAAACTGTTGCCCCCATTCAGGACACAACAGGATGGGCTTTGAGATCAGACTCACCGAGGTGCAGATCAATGCCCTTTTTGTCCCAACAGGGGATGGCAGACACAGAATCCACTGGGCTCGGCTCTCAGCCCCACCAGGTCTTATCTGAGAGCTCAGTACTGGCAGCTGCTATAGGCAAGAAGCAGATTCATTGGGCTGTGCTGCAGAATCCCAGAGGACTTGATGTGTTTTCCTAGAGACGGATGTGAGCAGGGCTTGGGCCAATGGGTAGGATTCTAACAGTCATGGGAAAGAGTGGAAATCAGGTATGAAAAAGTGCCATGGATCTGAGGAATATACCATGGCTGGGCTGGAGGCTGTCTCCTGAGAAATGCCTGCAGTACAGTTTTTTCTGTTCATGCCACTTCGATGTGTCTCTTGGACACATCTTTAGAAGTATAAAACTAGGATATGAAATACTGATTGTTATAAAAGTAGCTGTTTTTCCTTTGGGGACACATGGAAAACACCTCCTGCTCTCTGTTCGTCCTTGAAACCAAAGCTCTTTCAAAGTAGTTCTTATTGACAAAAATATGGCATTCTCATTAAAAAATAAACTGTAGATGTAGTAGTAGTAGCAACATAAAAATGTCATAAAAATGACATCAGTAAGACATGTGGGGCAGAAGAGCTCCTTCAGGATGGAGAAAAAGCAATTCCACCAAAAAAACCACCCACAAACAAACAAAACCAAAAACCCCACAAAAAGCACAAAACCAAAACCAACCCCACAAAACCAAAACAAAACCACACACATCCACACCTCCCCCTGCCCCGACCCCCAAAAAAATCCCCAACCAAAAAGACAAAACTCCAAAACCAATAAATTTCTGTGAAGATTTTTTTAGCTCTGATGACTGGTTGGAAGTCAGGATTCTAATGGGAATTAAGGAAGCTAAAAAATCTCTTCAGTTTGGCCACTAGCATGCAGGACTTGCCTAGATGATTTGCTAGGTCGCAGCCTTCTGCTGATGCAAGAAAAATCCCTGCTTCAGCCTTTAGCAGAGAGGAAATCTCAGGCAAAGCCAAGCCAGTCCAAGCTGCCTCCAGAGGCAGCAGGAACACCCAGAGCGCTCTCGCTGCCTCGGAGCACAGCACTTCCTCTGGGGAGTCCTTAATGGCCCTGTGACACCAAACTCAGGAGGAGCATTGGGTACAGCTCTGCTGACAGCTGCACTCAATACACCGACCCTCAGAAAAGAAATAACCAGACGTACACAGCACGTACCATCTGGCTCTGCTGCTGCCACAGCTGTCGGCTTGTGGTCGTCTTGCTCATTTTGCCCCTCTTTGGCCTCTTCTCCAGGAGCAGAGGGAGCTGGGGCAGAAACCGCTGTTCCTTCTGCCATCTGCGGCAAGAGAGAAGCATGAGGGACAGGCCGTTACCTCTCATTTATGACCTCGTTCCTCCTCGCATCCACAAACACCACTTCCAAGGAGAAATCAGCGACTTTGTTAGCGATGGGACTCTAAGTCTCTCCGACCATATTAAAATGGGCTAACTCAACAGAACTCTATTTGATGAACTCTATGAATTTGATAGTCCTCCCTGGCTGCCATCAGCAAGCAACGGTGCCTCTGCACAATGCGGCTTTTAGCTTTTGAAAGCTTTGAAATGGAAAAGCAGGAGATAGCCAGCACAGACTTTGTTACTGCTGTGGCAGAAAAGGAAAACTCAAACTGGATCAGAATCCCATGCAGTGCATGAAAAGGGCAGGAAAGGTTGTGCAGGAGACTCTTTACTTGCTGGAAAGAGAGAAAATGGGCGGGGCTTCTCCTCCTAGCAAACCAACAAACTACAAGTTGGAAGTGTCCCCACCTCAGGTGGCTAAAGCACTTGGATGAAGTGACACATGTTTGGCAGGGAAACAGCCCTTGTGGTGAGCACTGTCATGTACGGATCTGTGGATCTGAAGGTCCCTCATGAGCCTCCCGTTTTCCAGGCTAAAGCTTCCTCAGCACCTCCTCCTTGGCCTTGCACTCCACAGCCTTCCCCAGCTCCCGTTTCCTTCTCTGCACATGCTCCAGCCCCTCAAGGACTTTCTGCTTCAGAGGGGCCCACAAGTGGACACAGCACTCCCAGCTATGGCCGCAGAGCTGCCCAGCCCAGGGGGATGGTCACTGCCCTGCTCCTGCAGTCCCACTGCTGCTGACACAGGCCAGGGCATCCTTGGCCTTCCTGGACACCTGGGCAGGTGCTGGCCCAACTTCAGCTGCTCTTGACTGACACCCCTGGGTCCTTTTGGCCCACACAGCTCCCCTACCACAAAGTTGCTCGCTTGACCTCAAATACAGCATCCCCAGTTCCGAGATGTCCTTCCTCTTCTCAGCAACACAAGACAGCAGTCAAGGACTTGCAGCTTCCCCCCCACCATAGGCACTAATGCCATTCCCAAAGCTGCAGGTGGTTTGGAGCTGTCCCTGCAGGACGGCCCCAGGGCAGAGCCCAGCCGGGCTCCCACTGCAGCCCCTGAAGCTTGGGGCAGACAGTGGTCCCAGAGGTTCACGGGGAGCTCCTGGAGCTGTGCCTCGCACTCTGTTGCCGTGTGTCACCGTGCAGGCTGGCTTGTACGGGGTGAATGTACCAGCCCTGGTTTGACTGACAGGGGCCTGGCCCATCACATCTCTCCCAAGGCTGCAGGCATTGCTCAGGTCAGAATCTGAAGGGGCACAGAGATCAGACTGTTATGAATAAATTCAGTTTTATATTGAAAATGTTAATTAAAATGCTCTTAACTGTTCAAACCCCGTTAAAATCGACTTATGTGCACCCTTGTATGATTCCCCCTTGCCCCGCTTGCCCTTCACTTTGTGACCGCTGGGATTTTACCGCCGCTGCTCCCCAAAATGGCGGCCGCGCCGTCTCTGGTAATATGCAAATCGCGAACCGAGCGCGAAATCCCGAAAAGAGCCCCAAGGACAATGAGCCACACCAAATTCGGGGCCGTGGACCAGATCGGACAATTGGCAAGAGGTCCCGGACATTGCCAGACCCACGGAGTAGCCGCTGACATGCCACCTGTCCAAGATTTAAAAAAAAAACATTTTCCAATTCGCATCTGAGTAGGAGTTGCCTTGGGGCAGTTTTCCTTATCTGCTGTTAATGGCCCCATCAATGCCTGGCCACATGACTCAGAAATAACACTGTCCAGGAGGAGGAGGTAATTAAGGACACACCTTGTGACTCATAATAACCCATTGTGAGATGCTCTGCCCAAGGGGAGGAGCTAGGCATTCCCACCTGGATAAAAGTGGAGATTTCTAGACAGAGGAGAGCCTCTTCACAGGTTCTCCGAGAAGACGCAGCAACTACATCTGCCATCCCAAGAGGACTGCAGCTACTCCAATTCGGACTGCTACCAGCACGCTGGCCAGGTTGTATTCTGACTTTGTCAGTAGCCTTTCCCTTTGTATTATTGCATGTATTTTTGTCCTTTTCCCCTTTTCCCAATAAATTGTATTTCTGACTTAGAGTCTCTCACTGGTTTTACTTTCAAACCAGAACATATTTTTGGTGCCCAATGTGGGGCAAGAAAGTACTGAGAGAAGTCAGAATTACAATCTTGTATTGTAGAGGGCACCTATTCACTATGATGATTAACATGCTTTTTTGGGTCTTATACCTAGCTCTCCATATTTTCCCGAATGTGGGGAATTATTTGGCAATTGTAATGCTCATGAGTAGACCAGGGTATGGTATAAAAATTGCTTTATTGGTCTACTATGTCTATTGCATTATGACCTCTGAGGCAATGAACATGATTTGGAATATGTACTCAATTCTGTTTGCTTGTCCTAATCTAGGCTGCTACATCTGGGGCCTCGGCAATCTCACCCAGCCCCTGGGGGGAGGGGTAAAGATTGATGTTTTCAAACCTTTCAGGCTTGACACAGCAGCTTTTGAAAATGTTAAGTTCCCTCTGGATGCCAAGGACAGCATAATGTTGTTGTTAGTTCTTCTTTGTCTTCTCTGCACAATCTGCAACATGCTTAAAAACAAAACACTACATAGTGTGCTGCAGCGTCTTCTTGAGGAAGAGGAAACAAAAAGCAAAGCAGCAGTGTCCGTGCCTGTACAGAATACCACAACAGCATCCATGTCAACGCAGGCTGCCATAGAGAAAGAAGGAACCAAAAAGAAAACAAGAGTGTCCGTGTCTACGCAGACTGTCATGGAGGAAAAAACAAAAAGCAAAGCAAAAGTGTCTATATCTACACAGACCGGCACAGAGGAGGAAGGAACCGAAAGCGCCATCAGCATCTCCACACAAACCATCACCAAACCAGAGCAACCTGAACCCATAGTGGTTGCCCCTGTTCAGAAGAAGAAATCGAGGAGCAAATCAGTCCGCGTAGTGACTGATGAGGACACTGCAGGACCCTCACACCCAGCGGAAGAGACAGAACCAGAGATCATCACTTGCTCTTTATCCCTGGGTGAGCTACGTGACCTGCGGAGAGAATTCACCCGCCAGACAAATGAGTCCATCTTGACCTGGCTTCTCTGCATCTGGGACGCTGCAGCCAATGACACCATTCTGGATGCAAGTGAGGCCAGGCAACTGGGATCACTATCCCGGGATGTAGTCATTGACCAGGGGATTGGGAGAACCCAGGAAACTCTCAGCCTCTGGCGGCGACTGCTCGCAAGTGTGAGGGACAGATACCTTTATAAAGAAGACCTCCAGGTGCTCCAAGGAAAATGGAATACCATGGAACAAGGTATCCGATGCCTGAGGGAATTGGCTGTGTTAGAGATAATTTTCACAGAAGACGAGAGATTTCCTAAGAGTCCAGACTGTATCCAATGCACATCACAAATGTGGTTGAGATTTGCACAGCTTAGACCAGAGATGTACTCTCATTACCTGGCAACACTGCAGTGGAGAGAAGGCGAGGACAGGGTGGGCGTCTTAGCCAATAAATTAAGAATTTACGAGGATACAGTCACTGCCCCATTTCGTACCCATGTCTCGTCCGTGGAAACAAGGTTGCCTGAGCAAGTCCGGGACTTCGGGACTTAATTGAAGAGAGTCATAAGAAACTGAAAAAAGAACTTAAGGAAGAAGGCTACCATATTCCACCAGAACCAAGAAGAATCTCTGCCATTAGAAGCCAGCGCTCCCAAGCCAAGGAGAGAGGATACACTCCACTAGGAAACCTCTGTTTTTTTCTTCAAGAGCATGGAGAAGACATGAAGAAGTGGGATGGAAAACCCACCTCTTCCTTAGCAGCCCGAGTACGTGAACTAAAAAGAACACCTAACACAAAAAGAGTCAATGCTGCTCCAGTCTCTCAAACACAGAGTTCCAGACAATATAAGAATAATGATAGAACTGATCCTCTTGAAGGAACCTCAAGAACCTATTTACCAGAAGAGAGCAACGTGTACCATGACCAGGAATAGAGGGGCCCTGCCTCTAGCCAGGTAGAGGACAGGGACAATCGGATCTATTGGACCGTGTGGATTCGATGGCCTGGCACATCTAAACCACAAAAATATACAGCTTTGGTTGACACCGGTGCCCAATGTACCCTGATGCCATCAAGATATGTAGGAGAAGAATCCATTTCTATTTCTGGGGTAACAGGAGGGTCCCAGCAGCTTACTGTATTAGAGGCTGAAGTGAGTTTAACTGGGAACGGGTGGCAGAAACACCCCATCGTGACTGGCCCAGAGGCCCCATGCATCCTTGGCATAGACTATCTCAGAAATGGATATTTCAAAGACCCAAAAAGACATCGCTAGACTTTTGGAATAGCTGCTGTAGAGACAGAAGACATCCAGAAACTGAATACCTTGCCTGGTCTCTCAGATGACCCTTCTGCTGTGGGACTGCTGAGAGTTGAAGAACAGCAGGTACCAATTGCCATGACAGCAATGCACCGTCGGCAATATCGTACCAGCAGAGACTCTGTGACCCCCATCCATGAGATGATTCGTAAATTAGAGAGCCAAGGGGTGGTCAGCAAGGCCCATTCACCTTTCAACAGCCCTATATGGCCAGGGTGCAAGTCCAGTGGGGAATGGAGACTGACGGTGGACTACCGCGGCCTGAATGAAGTTACACCACCACTGAGCGCTGCCATGCCAGACATGTTGGAGCTTCAGTACGAGCTGGAGTCCAAGGCAGCAAAGTGGTATGCAACCATTGACGTTGCAAATGCCTTCTTCTCCATTCCTTTGGCAACGGAATGCAGACCTCAGTTTGCCTTCACCTGGAAGGGAGTGCAGTACAACTGGAACCGACTGCCCCAGGGGTAGAAACACAGTCCCACCATCTGCCATGGACTGATCCAGGCTGCACTGGAAAAGAACAAGGCTTCCAAACTTCTACAGTATATCAATGACATCATTGTGTGGGGGAGCACAGCAGGGGAAGTCTTCGAAAAAGGATAAAAAATTATCCAGATTTTACTAAAAGCTGGTTTTTGCCATTAAACGAAGCAAGGTTAAGGGACCAGCTCAAGAAATTCAGTTTCTAGGAGTCAAGTGGCAAGATGGATGTCGTCAGATCCCGACAAAAATAATCGACAAGATCACCGCTATGTCTCCACCTACCAAGAAGAAAGAGACACAAGCTTTCCTAGGTGCCATAGGCTTTTGGAGGATGCACATTCCCGAGTACAGCCAGATTGTGAGCCCTCTCTACCTGGTCACCCGAAAAAAGAATGATTTCCACTGGGGCCCTGAGCAGCAACAAGCCTTCACTCAGATCAAGCAGGAGATCGCTCATACTGTAGCCCTTGGCCCAGTTAGGACAGGACCAGAGGTCAAGAACGTGCTCTACTCTGCAGCCGGGAACCATGGTTTGTCCTGGAGCCTTTGGCAGAAGGTGCCTGGGGAGACTCGGGGTCGACCACTGAGATTTTGGAGCCGGAGCTACAAAGGCTCTGAAGCAAACTACACTCCCACAGAGAAGGAAATCTTAGCTGCCTATGAAGGAGTTCAAGCTGCCTCAGAAGTAATTGGCACTGAAACACAGCTGCTTCTGGCACCCCGACTACCAGTGCTGGGCTAGATGTTAAAGGAAAGGTTCCTTCTACACATCATGCCACTGATGCCACATGGAGTAAATGGATTGCCCTCATCACTCAGCGCACCCGTATTGGAAATCCGAATCGCCCTGAGATTCTGGAAATTATAACAAACTGGCCTGAGGGGGAGACTTTTAGATTGTCTTCTGAAGAAGAGGAGCAAGTGGCACGTGCTGAGGAGGCCCCACCATATAATGAGCTACCAGAAACTGAAAGACAATATGCCCTTTTTACGGATGGTTCCTGCCGAATCATAGGCACTAGCCGGAAATGGAAAGCTGCAGTGTAGAGCCGCACACGACAAGTAGCACAAGCTATTGAAGAACAAGGTAGATCAAGTCAGCTTGCAGAGCTTAAAGCTGTCCAGCTGGCTTTAGATATTGCTGAGTGAGAGAAGTAGTTGAGGCTCTATCTCTACACCGACTCATGGACGATAGCTAATGCTCTGTGGGGATGGCTAAGTCGCTGGAAGAAGGCTAACTGGCAGCGCAGAGGGAAAATCACCTGGGCCGCCGAGATCTGGCAGGACATTGATTCCCGAGGAGAAAAGCTGACCGTGAAGATTTGACACGTGGATGCACACATACCCAAGAGTCGAGCTACTGAGGAGCATCACAAAAACGAACAGGTAGACCGAGCTGCAAAAGTGAAAATATCACAAGACCTAGATTAGCAGCATAAGGGAAAACTATTCCTAGCTCATAGGGCCCATGACGCTTCTGGTCATCAGGGGAGAGACGCAACATACCGATGGGCACGAGACCGAGGGGTGGACCTTACTATAGACAACATCTCACAGGTCATGCACGACTGCGAGACCTGCGCTACAATCAAACAGGCCAAACGGATGAAGCCTCTGTGGTACGGTGGGCAATGGTTGAAATACAGGTATGGGGAAGCTTAGCAAATTGACTACATCACGCTTCCCCAAACCCGACAAGGCAAGCACTATGTACTGACCATGGTGGAAGCAACCACAGGATGGTTGGAAACCTACCCTGTGCCTCATGCCACTGCCCGGAACACCATCTTAGGCCTAGAAAAACAGGTCTTGTGGAGACACAGCATCCCTGAGAGAATTGTCAGATAATGGAACACATTTCAAGAATGGCCTCATCAACACCTGGCCCAGAGAACATGGGATTGAGTGGATATATCATATCCCCTATCATGCTCCAGCTGCCGAGAAAGTTGAACGATGCAATGGACTGCTTAAGACCACCCTAAAGGCACTCGGTGGGGGAACTTTCAAGAATTGAGAACTGAACTTGGCAAAAGCTACCTAGATAGTCAACACCCAAGGGTCCATCAACCGAGCTGGTCCTGCCCAATCTGAACCCTTGCAGACAGTGGATGGAGATAAACTCCCTGTGGTACATATGAAAGGTATTTTAGGAAAGACTGTTTGGATTAATCCCACCTCAGGCAAAGACAAACCCATCCGTGGGATTGTTTTTGCTCAAGGACCCGGTTATACTTGGTGGGTAATGCAGAAAGATGGGGAAACCCGTTGTGTACCACAGGGAAATTTAGTCTTAAGTAAGAACTATGTGTAAGGTTTCATCATGACGAAGATAGAAATAGAAAAAGGGGTGGATAATGTCCAAGATTTAAAAACAAAACATTTTCCAATTACCATCTGAGTAGGAGTTGCCTTGGGGTAGTTTTCCTTATCTGCTGTTAATGGCCCCATCAATGCCTGGCCACATGACTCAGAAATAACACTGTCCAGGAGGAGGAGGTAATTAAGGACACACCTTGTGACTCATAATAACCCATTGTGAGATGCTCTGCCCAAGGGGAGGAGCTAGGCATTCCCACCTGGATAAAAGTGGAGATTTCTAGACAGAGGAGAGCCTTTTCACAGGTTCTCTGAGAAAACACAGCAACTACATCTGCCATCCCAAGAGGACTGCAGCTCTTCCAATTGGACTGCTACCAGCACGCTGGCCAGGTTGTATTCTGACTTTGTCAGTAGCCTTTCCCTTTGTATTATTGCATGTATTTTTGTCCTTTTCCCCTTTTCCCAATAAATTGTATTTCTGACTTAGAGTCTCTCACTGGTTTTACTTTCGAACCGGAACACCGCCCTAATGTAAACAGTGCGACTGCGGAATCAGGACCCCAGGCAACGAGCCGCAAATTGCCTTCCTGGGCACGCCCGAGAGGACAGAATCCCCGGTTCTGCTGCCTAGCAGACCCGATCTCCTCCTCCTCAGCGTCGCCATGTGGGAGCAGCGGTGGTGTGCACGACCCCACGGGCCCCCACCCAGAGCTGGTCACTATTAATAAAGGCCTTAAAAAGGAGCAGGTCTCCTGGCCCATTTATTTCAGTGAAAGCATCCAGACTGGGTATTTCAAAGGCCCTTTGGAAGGAAGGGTTCGGGAATAAACGTGCTCTGTTTGCCACACCAACATCGGGGTGAGTGGTCTCTTTGGCTCCAACCCACTTTCCTCCCTGAGCCAATGTTACCCACTTCCTCACATGTCCCCGCTGTGCCTTCCCACTGCCTCATCCTGTCAGGGCTTCCGCAGCCCCTCATCCCTTCGTGGCCCCGTCCCCTCAGGGTCTCCCCAGCCTGGCCAACCTGCCCGGCAGCAGCGCCACAGCCCCACAGGAGCTCCAGAGGAGCCCCACCAAGAGGCACCTGGGAGCCCTCAGCAATCCAGCCAGCAACACACGGGCAGGAGGACACGGATGGCGCTTCCTGCCTGGGACAGGGCTTGTGGCCATCTCCAGGCACCACTCTCACAGAGATCCCCACAGCTCCTGCCCCTGCCCATCTGCTCTGTGGGCAGCACAGAGGCTTCAGCAGAGCCACCAAAGGCCAAGGGGCTTCTGGCCATTTTCCCTGCAACCCTGCATACCTGGGCAGCTTGCTGAGCCCAGGAACCCTTTTCTCCCTCTTCCCCTAGACCCTGCACAACCTGGGCAGCAAAAGAAAGATCCTGGCAGTCTGTCTATTACAACACATCCTATATTTATATGCTAAAGAAAAACAAAAAGAAGGAAAGAACAATCTTGAATAAATGAAGCATTCCTGCGGGCTCAGGTGGCCCCAGTAGACAGAGCCTCAGGGATCAGCTCTCTGCAGAGCTCCAGCAGCGCAGCCAGCCGAGCCCCCACAGACGAGGCCATCTCCCCCATGCCCTGCAGAGCCGATCATGCAGGTTGTCGATGATGGAATATCGAGCTCGCTCTACTGCCTGGAGGACGTACAATGTTTGAACTGCCAGGCTTCTGATGGCGACACTGATGTCATTTGCCATTCCTTCAAGGGCTGAAAGAGAGAGGAGCAGAGCCATGGTGAGTTCCCACATCTGAGGGGACCCGAGGGGACTCTGTGCCAGGGCCATCCCAGCCGGCTCTGGCCATGGCCAGCAGGGAGCAGGGACCAGCTGGATCAGCCCGAAGCTGCTGGCCACGAATCCCCCAGGTGTCCTGAAAGCTCTGTGTGCTCTGCCCACGCCGGCCCTGGTCCACACAGGGAGCAGAGCCCTCCGCAGCCGGGGCAGGGCTCGCAGCTCCCCCGGCAGCCCCCGCTGGCAGCCCGCTGCCCTCGCTCACCCTCAGAGATGATCTGGAGCTCTTCATTCCTCCCCCTCAGGTGCCGCCCGGCCGTCCCTGGGAACACAGAGCCTGTCAGCCCAGGGCACAGCTCCCTGCCAGCGGCGCCGCCAGCCCTGTGCCCACACGCCCTCCTGGCCCGGCAGGGCTCGGGCCGGGCCCTCGCCGCTCGCTGCCGCCCCAGGGCACGGCTGGAGAGGGCGGCAGCAGTGCCCAGGGCAGGCGGGGCTCCGCGGCACCGGCCCGGGTGGCGCTGCCGGGGCAGCAGCCGGGGCTGGGGCCGAGCTGCGGCGGGGCGGGGAGGGAGCCCGGGCTCGTGGCTCACCCATGAACCTGACGGCCGCCTCTCGCAGGGGCTCCTGGAGGTTCCGCAGGTAGGGCAGGGCCCGGCGCAGGTGCTCGGCCACTCTGCTCCTGTCCTCTGCCAGCTGCAGAGAGCGGCAGCAGGGAAGGGTTGGCGCGGGCTCAGCCCCTGGGCCGGGCGCTCCCCATGCCAGCCCCGGCCTCCCCTGCCCGCACAGCCCTGAGGCGCGGCCAGCAGCCGCCGGCGCCGGGCTCTGGAGGGGCAGAGGGCCGGCTGCTGCCCGGGGAGCCGCGGTGCCGCCCCGCAGCCCCCCGGGCCGGGGCTCCATGGGCACCCGGCTCGGGCCGCAGGAGCCTGGAGCAGAGCCCGCGCGGCCTCGGGCTGCAGCAGCGGGCAGGGGCACAGCTGCCAGCCCGCACACCGAGCACCGCGCTCAGGGGCTGCTCCAGGCTGGGGCTGCGGCTTCCCAGCCCTCCTTACCAGCCACTCGGTGAACTTCCACAGCTTCTTGCTCTTCACCAGTTTTTGAAGTTCACTCCTCTTCAGGAACTCGGCCGCACCAAGCAGTGTTTCCTGCGAAGCCTGGAGAGCAGCAGAGATGCAGAGATGGCCCCAGAGCCCAGGGCGCAGGACCTGTGTCCCTGTGCCAGGGCCTGGAGGAGGCTGCAGCCTGCGAGGCGCCAGGGCAGGGCCAGCCCAGCCCCTCCCGGGGAAACAGCAGCAGCCCAGGAGTCCTCACCTGTGCCACTCGCTGATTCTCATCATGGCAGTGGAAGAAGAGTGGCAGCAGGCTCTGGTGCACATGTGTCATCAGGGCCTCTTTTTCCTTTTCCTGTGGATGAGTCACCAGTGTTCCAAGGAGCACTATGGAGAGCAGCTTCACCTGGCCATTGTCCTGTATGAAGGGAAGGAAAAAGACCTCAGCATTGGCTGTATGGGGCTCAGCATGGTGCCTGCAAAACCGCAGGGCACCAAGTGTCCGGGCAGCAGCCAGTGGCCATGGCTGGGGGCAGGGAGCCTTACGTGGTCAAGGAGTGGCAGGAGCGCCTCAACCAGCTGCAGTGCGATGGGGCTGGGTATCAGCATGTCCTTGTCCAAGATGATAAAGTTGAGGAGCGTGGCTGTCATGCTAACTATCTCTCCATCTGCGTCCCACAGGAGCTCCACAAGACCTTCAGTCAGGCTCCACATTTTTTTGCTCTGTGCGGAACACAAGTTTGTGAAAGGCCATCCTGCTGCCGCAGGGCCTAGAGGCCAAAGGGCTGTTCCGAAGCACTTGGGCAGCTGAAGCAGGAGGCAGGAGAGCTGGGAGCAGCTGGCCCAGTGCCCAAAGCCCAGCCAAGCCCAAGCGACTGCATTCCCAAGCACAGCCTCAGCCCCTGCCCCCTTCTCACCATCAAGGGATCATTGATGAGATCCAGAAGGGCCCTGAGCACCAGGTGACGCTTCTCCCTGCACCCGCTCCGCAGGTGCCTTGACAAGACTTGCAGGACTCTGTCAGCACCGCGTTCACTCATGTCCAGGCACTTGAGGACCTGAAAGGCACAGGGCAGTGACAGGGGACCGGCCAGCAGGAGCCCAGAACCGTACAGGGCTGAGTCCAGGCAGCAGCACAGGGCGCGGGCTCCGTCCCAGGCAGCTGCAGCTACGAGAGGGCAGAGAGCCGGGAGGCAGCTGAGCGAGGCAGCGCTGGCCCTCAGGCTCACCTCCACAAAGAACGCCAAGGCGGGCAGCTCCCAGCGTGGCTCCTGTGCGCTGAGCAGCCGGAGCAGGTAGCGAGCGATCCGGGAGCACAAGGGGATGGAGACACAGGTCATCTCCCTGGCAGGAGACAAAGTAACCAAGACTGTGGGCCAGGGGGACAAACCTCTCCCAGGACTGACTCACAGAGGTCTGGTCTTTCCCCAGCATCCTGCAAGGGCCCCTGGGCTATTTGGGAGGTGGCGCCTTGTGGGCACCCTCCTCTCCCAGCCTTTTCCAGTCTGCTTGGCTGTGCCTCGGTGACAAGGCCCTCTGGCCCATGGCCCCAGGGACTGTGTGGGGCACCCCAGGCACAGAGCACAAATGTCAGAGGCAGCGGGGAGAAGGGGGATCTCACTTGGCCAGCAGACCCACGGCATGGTGGTAGGTGTCAGCACACAGCAGCTTGTCCCAGCCACACTTGTGTTCCATTGCCACCACCGCATCCTCGTGCTGCATTTCGCAGAGCAGGGACTTCAGGGTCTGCACTGCAAACCTGTGTGCAGAGCAAAGGCCAGGTCACGCTGGGAGCACTGGCTCCTGCCCAGGAATGTGGCAAGGACAGGAGGACTGGCATGGAGCACCTGTTGGGGCTGGTGGCAAGGCCATATTGCTGCTGGCATCCCTTCCAGAAGGTATCGACCTCCTCTGGCATATCCAGAGTGCTGAAGAGCACTTGGAAGAGCAGATGCACAAATAGGTGGGGGAGATAGACGGTCACCATATGTGGGACACAGGGCAGCTGGAGGATCTTCCATATCACCACAGTTGCCTGCAAAGGACAAAGCCCCCTGAGACAGTGCTCAGTGATGAGGTGTTCGTGTGGCAGGGCCCGAGCACAGGAGGGAGAGGCCCGGAGAGACGCAGGGGGAGCACCGGGCCTGGTGGCCCTGGAGCTGCCCCGAGGCCAGGTTTCAGCCCAGCGCCTGAGGCAGGGAGACGCCGTGGGGAAGGGAGGATGGAGAACTGCTGGAGAGATAGCCTTGGGGCCAGCAAAGGCAGAAACTCACAGCCAGGACAAAGACACCCGATTTGTCCCCATCGGAGGTGCATGTGCTGTGCTCTGGCCAGCTCCCCAGCACATCCAGGAGTACGAGCATGGCCAGTTCTGCAGTCCTCACCGAGCACATGATGCTCTTCCACATGGTCAAAGCAGCTCTGTGGGGTCAGAGCTCCGTCTCAGGGGGGTCTGAGACACAGCACCGTGGCCTGGGCAGCAGTGGGGAGCTGAGCTGGCTGCCAGCTCTGCCTCTGCCCACTGCCCCTCACCAGCTGCACACAGGCAGCCCAGCCCTGTGGGGACAGGCCCCTGAGGGGCAGTGAGGGAACATGGCAGCAGGCTCAGGGGCTGACGTGCCAGGGCTGGGAAAGGGAGCAGCCAGAGGGCCCTGGGACTCTCTGTTGGTCAGACACCTGGGACAAGCTGTGCAGGCTGATGGGCTGGGGAGCCCTGAGCCCTCTGGGCAGGTGGGCCCCATACCTGTCACAGGATGGGGCCACACGCAGGAGTGTCATTACTACGTCAGCGGGCTGTTCTTCGGTGAGATCCAGCAGGGTCCTGTTCAGCCTGTGCTCAGCAAACTGGTTGGCCTCGAGCCACTGGTGGATGAACCTCACCATGGCCGGCACCTGGAGAAGGCAGGGGAGACTTGGAAAGCCTCCAGAGGAGTGCTTCCCTTGCCACCACACTGCCATGGCCTCAAAGGCTTCCATGGAGCAGCAGGCGTGGCTTGGGAGGCCAAGCAATTTCTGGGAGGATCAAACCCTGGCCACAGACTGCTTACTTGCTTTGGATTGGAAAACCCCTCCTCTACCAGCATATCAGCCAGGGCAGCAGAGGTCTTGGTTTTGAAGATGGGTGCATATGCTCTGAGCCCTGTGCCCATGGCGGTCTCTTCCTCCCGAATCCTCTTGATGAATTTGCAAACCAGCTGTAGGAGAAGGGCAGAAAGCCAGGGATGTTCCACGGAATGCTCCAAGCTTGGTGTTTGGCTGAGCGGTGCATGCAGGCCCAGCCCAGGTGGGGATGGCTGCAGGTACCTGCGCTGTTCTGCGGAAGCGGCCACGGCTGCGTTTCTGCTCTCGTGTGCGCTGCACGGCTGCACCTGGCAAAGAGCGAGCGCAGCCCGAGCTGAGGGGCTGCAGGAGAGACCGGAGAACACAGCCCAGCCCTGCGCTGCCCAGGCAGGGACAGCCCCGCGATGGCCCAGGGCACGGAGCACGGCTGTGGAGTGTCTGCCCGTCCCCTATTCCATCCTGTCCATGGGCATGGCCCCAGGGGATGGGATGGGATGGGATGGGATGGGATGGGATGGGATGGGATGGGATGTGGCCAAGCTGGCTGCAGCCACCAGCCCTGCAGCCCAGCAGCCCAGCTCTGCCACTCACCCTCCTGCAGCTGCTTGGATGGCACCACTTCTTCAGTCTCCTGTGCAGGGGCTGGTCCAGGGCCTTCTTCCTCTTCCTCCACCCAGGCCAGCTTGGGCACTCTTGGAGGTCTCTGCTCCATGTCAGTTGCTGGATTTGTGGCTACTTCCAGGAGAGATGCCTCGGAAAAGCTCCGAGTCAGCAAGTCTTGCAGTTGTGCCAGGAAGGCACCTTCAAGAGAGAAGCCTCAGGAAGGCTCAGGACAGCAAGTCCTGCAGTCCGGTCTCGAGGGATCCTGCCACAAGTACGGGAGATTTCTGTCAAGGATTGTGCTCTGGCCTCAAGGGCACTGGCAGCAGGGATGGGAGATGCCTCCAGGGCACCAAGTCCCACGCTCTGCCCTCGAGGGCACCTGCAGAAGAGAAGCCTCGGGAAGGCCACGGGTCAGCAAGTCCTGTGGTCTGGCCTCGAGGTCAGCTGCAGGAATAACACCTCAGAAAAGCTCTGGGTCAGACACGAATGAGTGCGCTGTGCGGGGGCTCCTCACAGCACTGCTCTGTCCCGTCCTGTCCTGTCACGTGCTCGGAGCACTGTGGCGTGGCCTTGTCACCAGCAGCTCCTATGTCACCACGTGTCACAAAGGGCCCTTTGACACGCTGTTCCATGCCATAGTGACCATGCTGCAGTGTGTCACAAAGGGCCCCTGCACATGCTGCCCCCTGCCCTGGGGCACCCCCAGCCCACCCAAAATGGCTCAGGTTGGAAGGAATCCCTCACCCCAAGTGTCCAAGACAGACTAACAGAGTCTTTAGGAACGGCTCAGACCATCAGCAAACGCTGCCCTGCTCTGCAGGCTCAGGGCAGCAGAAGGAGCCCCCAGGGCTGCCGACGCAGCCACGCTGGGAAGGGCACAGGGCCTTCCACAGAAGCTGGCATGGCCTCCTTGGGACACGTCCTGGCTGGTGGCCATCCCAAACCCGCGAGTGTGACACGGACAAGGAACTGTGGGCCAGGGCAGGAATGCTGCTCTGAGCCCTGGGGCCCGGGGAACGCTGACACCAGCAGGTGAGGCAGAGTCCCTGCCCAAGCAGACCTGCCAGCCCCCGAGCCCTGTCAGGGCTGGTGCCGTCTCCTGCCCCAGAGACCTGTGTCCCTGGGGGCTTCTGTGCCAGAGGGAGCCAAAGCCCAGGTGCACTGGGGGCTGTGCTCCTGCCTGCAGGGGCTGTGGGCAGGAACAACTGGAGCAACTGCTGGCAACACTTGGTCTCTGTCAGAAGCTCTTACTCCATGCTGAAATTATTTTCTCATTCAAGTTATTGCCTTCAGCACAAAAAAAACCTTAGCAGCGAAGGCACAGAAGAATCTGTCAAGTAAGAATCCTCAGTTCAGGAAAGCTTCCCCAACACCCACCAACACCAACCCCCCCAAACTCCCGCACAGAAGCCCTCAACACCCTGCCAGGAGCCCCAGATCTCTCGTCCCTCTGCAGAGTTTCCCACCCTCCCACAGATGCCCTGGTTCCCTGCACGTGCCGTGGGATGGCACTCAGGAGGATCTGCTCCAAGGCCTTCCCCTGGAGCAAGCTCAGGCTGCCAGGCATATGGGTCCTGGATCATCCTTCCCACCGAGCATTTTGGTGCACGGCTGCTCCATCTGCACCTTTGCGCTCAGCTCGGACTTCTCCACCTAACCAGGAGTGTTGCAGCGCGCTGTGCGGGGCGTGCTGGGCGGCTGCGGCAGGGGCGCGACCGTCCCCCTGCGAGCTCTGCAATTCCCAGCTATCGGCAGGTCTGGCGCAGGGACAGACAGCGATGACACGGGTCTTGGTGTAGAACAAGATGGATTTATTCCTGGGCTCCCCGACAAGACTGGCGGGGGGTGAACAGAAGTTTTTATACAGCAACTCAGGAGGTGGGTTGTTGTGGTTTGACGCACAAAAATAATTTTCTGGGAAGGAAGAGGTCAATCCTGACTGAGGTAGGACGAAGGGTGGAGGGGGCTGGAACCTCCTGCAGATGGAAGGGTGGAGAAATCTGGGATGTCTCCGTTCCCCCCACCCCAGAGTCTCTGTCTCGAGAGAGAGAAAGCGACAGCAGCAGTTTTATGAGCAGTTCACCGCGGGGAAGGAGAAGAGCGAGGGGCTGCAAGGTGTCCGGCTGCCGTGGGATCCGCAGCCTGGGCCCACAGCCATCCTGGGGGTCAGGACTTTTAACCCTTCCTGAGAAATGAAAGCTTTGTGAAATTTTCCTTCCCCTCCTCGGTTTGAGAGAGAGGAAGAGAGACAGCTTGGACGCTGGGATGTTGGAAGGAGGAATTCTGGGTGGGAGGAGATGATGGAGGGGGTTTTTGGCTGGGCACAAACTGAACCAATCTTCTCCTCTGAGAGAGACTGTGTTTTGGGAGGATGCCAGTGAGTCAAGAGAGCTGCTTCAGCTGGGAAAAGATAAAAATGATCAGAGGAAAAGTTAGGGAGGTTTGTGGTGGTGCCCCCGAGAAGAGAAAAGGAGGAGAGGAGAGGAGAGGAGAGGAGAGGAGAGGAGAGGAGAGGAGAGGAGAGGAGAGGAGAGGAGAGGAGAGGAGAGGAGAGGAGAGGAGAGGAGAGGAGAGGAGAGGAGAGGAGAGGAGAGGAGAGGAGAGGAGAGGAGAGGAGAGGAGAGGAGAGGAGAGGAGAGGAGAGGAGAGGAGAGGAGAGGAGAGGAGAGGAGAGGAGAGGAGAGGAGAGGAGAGGAGAGGAGAGGAGACGAGAAGAGAAGAGAAGAGAAGAGAAGAGAAGAGAAGAGAAGAGAAGAGAAGAGAAGAGAAGAGAAGAGAAGAGAAGAGAAGAGAAGAGAAGAGAAGAGAAGAGAAGAGAAGAGAAGAGAAGAGAAGAGAAGAGAAGAGAAGAGAAGAGAAGAGAAGAGAAGATCTCTGTTCTTGGACCCTCGGCCCCAGGGGAAATGCGAAAATGGGGGGCACTGTGGTCCCAAACAGTGAAAAACTGAACTGTTGTTTTCTCCCCTCTTGGCAGGGCATCCTTGAAAGGAAAAATCCTAAAAGCAGTCTGTCCATCCATGCATTGGTGGTGAGAGCACTGTGCATGGAAAGGAGAAGGGTCACCATGGCAAACTTTTCTCCAGGCGGTGCCATGTGTGACATGGAAGCTCAGGATGTTCCAGCTGTGTTTTTGGGGGTCTGTAGCACAGGAGAGACTCCTGTCTCCCTTGATGGGCTGAGTGTTGATTCTCTGGAGGGTGGAAACCTGATTGGGGTCCAGATTGTGTCTCGCTGTGGTTTGGTGGAGGTGGGTGGTGGGAGGAGGAATGTTGTGCAAGGTTTTCATTTTGAATTTCACGTGGGGTTTTTTTTCCTTTATTTTTCCTTTTATAGTAGTACAGTAGTAATAGCTCAATAAAGTTTTTAATTTCCTTGTCATTAAGCTCGGGCCTGCCTTGCTGCGCTCTCGATCGCGTTTGACAGCGCTCAGTGGAGAGGCTGCGTCAAACCACCACGAGGGGATTTGGGGGGATTTCAAAGATTTTGGGGGGTCCTGAGGGGGTTTGGGAGGATTTGGGGCATTTTAGGGCATTTTGGGGGATTTTTGGGGAGATTTTGGGGGATTTTGGGGTTTCTGGGGTGATTTTGGGGCGATTTTTGGGGTGGCTATGGGGCGGTTTTCAGGCTGGTTCTGGGATATTTTTGGGATATTTTAGGGGACATTTTTGGGATATTTTAGGGGACATTTTTGGGATATTTTTGGGGAGGTTTTTGGGATTCATTAGGGATGGTTCTGGGATTATTTTGGGGTTTTTCGGGATTATTTCGGGATGATTTCAGGCTGGGTTTGGGATATTTTTCAGGCTGGTTTGGGGATTATTTTGGGGCGGTTTGGGGATTATTTGGGGATGTTTTGGGGTTCCCAGCACCCGGAACTGCTGCCGGATTTGGGGTTTGAGGTTTGGGATTTGGGGTTTTGGGTTTGGGATTTGGGGTTTGGGGTTTGGGGTTTGGGGTTTGGGGTTTGGGGTCAGGTTTGGGGTCAGGTTTGGGGTTTGGGGTCAGGTTTGGGGTTTGGGGTCAGGTTTGGGGTTTGGGATTTGGGGTTTTGGGTTTGGGATTTGGGGTTTGGGGTTTGGGTTTGGGTTTGGGGTTTGGGGTTTGGGTTTGGGGTTTGAGGTTTGGGTTTGGGGTTTGGGGTTTGAGATTTGGGTTTGGGGTTTGGGTTTGGGGTTTGGGATTTGGGGTTTGGGTTTGGGGTTTGGGTTAGGGGTTCGGGGTTTGGGGTTTGGGGTTTGGGGTTTGGGGTTTGGGTTTGGGGTTTGGGGTTTGGGTTTGGGGTTTGGGGTTTGGGTTTGGGGTTTGGGGTTTGGGGTCAGGTTTGCGGTCCCCAAAAACCTCTCAAAAACCCCCCAAAGCTCCCCAAAAACTCCCCCAAACACCCCTGAGCCCCCCAAACCCGCCTGAGCCCCAAAACAGACCCAAAATCCCCCAAAAAAATCACAAAATCCCCCCTCAGAAGCCCCAAATCCCCCTCAAACCCCCCTCAAAAGCACCGCCAAAACTCCCCAAAAAATCCAAAAAAAAATCCCCCAAAGAATTCCAAAAAAATCCCCCAAAACCCCCTGACACCCCACACCTCCCTGAGCCCCAAATTCCCCCCAAAACCACCCTGAAATCCCAAAAATTCCCCTCAAAACTCCTCAAAATGCCCCCAAAACCCTCCCACAAACCACCCCAAAAGCGTCTCAAAAAGAGACCCAAAATCCAACTCCGAAATCCCCAAAATCCCCCAAAATCACCCCTAAAACACCCAAAATCCCCCAAAATCCCCCCAAAACCGCCCATAAAACCCCAAAATTCCCCCAAAATCACCCCTAAAACACCAAAATCCCCCATAATCCCCCAAAATCCAACTCTGAAATCCCCAAAATCCCCAAAAACTCACCCCTAAAATCCCCCAAAATCCCCCCAAAAAATCACTCCTAAAATGCAAAATCCCCAAAATCCCCCCAAAAACGCTTCTAAAACCCCAAAATACCCCAAAATCCCTCAAAATCCCCCAAAACCTTCCCAAAATCGTCCCCAAATCTCCCCCAAATCCCCCAAATAAACACCCCCAAAATCCTCAAAAATCCCCCCAAAAAACCCAAATCCCCCAAAAAATTCCCCCGAAAATTCCCCAAAAATCCCCCCAAAATATCCCCTCCAAATTCTCCCCAAATTCCCCAAATCGGCCCCTGAAATCCCCAAAAAACCCCAAAACGCCCCCAAAAGCCCCGAGCCCCGAAACAGCCCCAAAATCCCCTGAAAAACACCCCAAAATTCCCCCCAAAAACCCACAACCCCCAAAATCCTTCCAAAAAATCCCCAAAAATCCCCCGAAAAAAAAACCCAAACCCCCCAAAATTTCCCAATTTCCCCCAAAATCCTCAAAAATCCCCCGAACCCCCCAAAATTTCCCAAATTCCCCCAAAATCCCCAAAAATCCCTCGAAAAAAACCCCAAACCCCCCAAAATTTCCCAAAACCTCCAAAAATCCCCCAAAAATTCCCGCCAAAAATCTCCCAAAATCCTTCCAAAAACCATCCCCAAAATCATTAAAAACCGCCGAAAAAAACCCAGATCCCCCCAAAATTGCCCAAACTCCCCCAAATTTCCCCCAAAAAAACCCAAATCGCCCCAAAGTTGCCCAAAATCCCCCAAAATCCCCCCAAATCTGAGCCCCCCCCGCTCCTCATTTGGGGAGGGGGCGCGGCTGGGGGTCCGGAATTGGGTCTGGGGTCCCCAATTGGGTCTGGGGTCCCCAATTGGGTCTGGGGTCCAGAATTGGGTCTGGGGTCCCCAATTGGGTCTGGGGGTCCGGAATTGGGTCTGGGGGTCAGGAATTGGGTCTGGGGGTCCGGAATTGGGTCTGGGGTCCGGAATTGGGTCTGGGGGTCCCAATTGGGTCTGGGGTCAGGAATTGGGTCTGGGGTCCGGAATTGGGTCTGGGGGTCCGGAACTGGGTCTGGGGTCCCCAATTGGGTCTGGGGTCCCCAATTGGGTCTGGGGGTCTGGAATTGGGTCTGGGGTCCCGAATTGGGTCTGGGGGTCCCAATTGGGTCTGGGGTCTCGAATTGGGTCTGGGGTCCGGAATTGGGTCTGGGGTCCCCATTTGGGTCTGGGGTCCCCAATTGGGTCTGGGGTCCCCAATTGGGTCTGGGGGTCTGGAATTGGGTCTGGGGTCCCGAATTGGGTCTGGGGGTCCCAATTGGGTCTGGGGTCTCGAATTGGGTCTGGGGTCCGGAATTGGGTCTGGGGTCCCCAATTGGGTCTGGGGGTCCGGAATTGGGTCTGGGGTCCCGAATTGGGTCTGGGGTCTCGAATTGGGTCTGGGGTCCGGAATTGGGTCTGGGGTCCGGAATTGGGTCTGGGGTCCCGAATTGGGTCTGGGGTCTCGAATTGGGTCTGGGGTCCGGAATTGGGTCTGGAGTCCCCAATTGGGTCTGGGGTCTCGAATTGGGTCTGGGGTCCGGAATTGGGTCTGGGGTCTCGAATTGGGTCTGGGGGTCCGGAATTGGGTCTGGGGTCCGGAATTGGGTCTGGGGGTCCGGAATTGGGTCTGGGGTCCGGAATTGGGTCTGGGGTCCCCAATTGGGTCTGGGGGTCCCCAATTGGGTCTGGGGTCCCCAATTGGGTCTGGGGGCTCCGGCTGTTCCCCCCCTGGAGACCCCTCCCCAAATTAAAAATGGGGCTTTTGGGGATTTTTTGGGATTTTTGGGCTTTTTTGGGGTTTTTTGGGGGTTTTTGGGGTTTTTTGGGGGGAATTTTGGGGGATTTGGGCCCCACCCCCTGACGCCCCCTCCCCAAATTCACAAACCTGGCGACCCCTCCCCAAATTAGAAACGGGATTTTTTTTGGAAGTTTTTTTGGGATTTTTGGGCGTTTTGGGGGGAGATTTTTTGGCTTTTTTTGGGGTGATTTTGGGGTTTTTTGGGGGGATTTGGGTCCGGGCAGCCCCTGACGCCCCCTCCCCAAATTCACAAATCTGGAGACCCCTCCCCAAATTCAATAATCGGGGTTTTTTGGAGGGTTTTTTGGGGCTTTTCTGTGATTTTTGGGGGGATTTTGGGGGATTTTTGGGGGTTTTTGGGGGGATTTTGGGGATTTTTGAGGTTTTCGGGCGCTTTTCTGGGGAATTTTTCTGCATTTTTCGGATTTCGGGAGGATTTTGGGGATTTTTGGGGTTTTTGGGGGGGAAATTTTTGTAGGTTTCGGGTTTTTTTGGGAATATTTTTGGATTTGGGGATTTTGGGTGATTTTGGGGAATTTTTGAGTTTTTTGGGATTTTTGGGGGGCTTTTTGGGTTTTGGGAGGATTTTTGGGGTTTTCCCGAGGTTTCCTGTGGGGGTTTTTTGGGATTTTTTGGGGTGTTTTGGGTTTTTTGGGGAGAAATTTTTGGAGATTTTTCGCGGTTTTTTGGGATTTTTCCGGTATTTTTGGGATTTGGGAGGGGATTTTTGAGGATTTCTTGGAAATTTTGAGGTTTTGGGGTTTTTTGGGGGGGATTTTTGAGGATTTGGGAGTTTTGGGGGGGATTTCTGGGCTTTTGGGGGATTTTTTTGGGGCTTTTTGGGGTTTTAAAGTTTCCGTTTAGGGTTTTTTGGGGTTTTTTTGGGGTGGGGGGTTTGAGGGTTTTGGGGTTTTTTAGGGAATTTTTGGGCGTTTTTTGGGTTTTTTGGGGGATTTTGTGGTTTTTGTGGTTTTTGGGGGGATTTGGGGGAATTTTGGGAATTTTTCGAGTTTTTCCGGGGATTTGGGGAATTTGGGGGTTTTTGGGCGATTTTTGGGAGTTTTGGGGGATTTTGGGGAGGTCTGGGGCGGATTTGGGGAGATTTGGGGAAATTTGGGGGGATTGGAGATAATTTGGGGTTTCCGAGGATTTTGGGGATTTTGGGGGGTTTTGGGGAGATTCGGGGATTTTGGGGTTTTATGGAGGAGATTTTGGGGGAATTTTGGGGGATTTGAGGAGATTTTTGGGGGTTTTTTTGGTTGTGTTTTTTGGGGGGATTTTGGGGGGAATTTTGGGGGATTTTGGGGGGGATTGGGGAGAATTTGGGAAGGTTTGGGAGGATTTGGGGATTTTTTTCTGTATTTTTGGGATTTTGGGGGGATTTTTGAGCTTTTCTTTTGGGTTTTTGGGGGTTTTGGGGATTTTTTTGGATTTGGGGATTTTGGGCGTTTTTGGGGGACTTTGGGGTGGCAGTTTTGGGGTTTTCAGGTGATTCGGGGATTTTTGAGGTTTTTGGGGTTTTTTTGAGGGGATTTTTGATTTTTGGGGGGGGTTTTGGGGGGTTGCAACAATTTTTGGACGTTTTGGGGTTTTTTGTGGGGATTTTTGGGATCTTTTTCCCCCAAAATTCCCCAAAATTCCTCCAAAATCCCCCAAATCACCAAATTCCCCTCAAAATTTTGGGTTCCCATTTTTGGGTTCATTTTTGGGTTCATTTTTGGGGCGGAGTGGCCCCGGGGTGAGTGCGGGGCCAGACCCCAAAATGTCCAAAAATCCCCCAAAATCCCCCCAAAATTTACCCAAATCCCCCCAAAATTCCCTAAATCCCCAAAAACCCCAAACCCCAAAACCCCAAAAATCCCAAAAAACCCCAAAATCCCAAAAACCCCAAAAACCCCAAACCCCAAAAAACCCAAAATGGGGCTGGGGGATCTGGGGATTTTTTGGGGGATTTTTTGGGATTTTTTGCGATTTTGGGGATTTTTTGGGAATTTTGGGATCCCGGAGCCCCAGACTGTCCTGGACGTGGAGAAATTCCGGGAATTTGGGGATTTTATGGAATTTTTATGGGATTTTTATAGGATTTTTATGGGATTTTTATCAAAATTTTATTGGATTTTTAAGGGATTTTATGGGATTTTTTGGGATTTTTATTGGATTTTTATTGGATTTTAATGGGATTTTTATGGGAATTTTATGGGACTTTTAGGGGATTTTTATCGGATTTTTATGGGATTTTAAAGGGATTTTTATGAGATTTTTATGGGATTTTGATGGGATTTTTATGGGATTTTTATGGGATTTTAAAGGAATGTTTATGGGATTTTGATGGGATTTTTTTGCCACTTTTGGGCTGTTTTCACCCGGATTTTTGGGGAATTTTGGGGGTTTTTTGGAATTTTTAGGGGATTCTGGGAGATTTTTGCGGATTTTTGGGGGATTTGGGGAATTTTTGTGGAAAGTTGGGAATTTTTGTGGAAATTTTTGGGGAAAGTTGGGAATTTTTGGGGATTCTTTGGGAATTTTTTGGGGATTTGGGGGGAATTTTGGGGACTTTTGGGGAATTTCGGGGAATTTTGGGGGAATTTTTTGGGGGGATTTTTGGTGGATTTTGAGGGAATTTGGGGGATTTTGGGGTTTTTTTGGGGAATTTCGGGGGTTTTTGGGTAATTTTTTTGGCATTTTGAGAATGTGGAGATTTTGGGGGATATTTGGGAATTTTGGGGGTTTTTTGAATTTTTGGGGCATTTTGGGGCATTTTGGGGGGATTTTTAGGGGATTTGGGGAATTTTTGGGGAAATTTTTTGGGAAATTTGGGAATTTTGGGGGATTTTTGGGGAATTTTGTGGGAATTTGGGGAATTTTGGGGAATTTTTAGGAATTTTTAGGGAATCTTGGGGGAATTCTGGGGAATTTTGGGGGGATTTGGGGTATTTTGGGGTATTTTTGGGGAACTCGGAATTTTGGGGGACTTTTGGGGATTTTTGGGTAATTTTGGATGATTTGGGGGGATTTTGGGGAATTTTGGGGGTTTTTATGTAATTTTTAGAGGATTCTGTGAGATTTTTGTGGATTTTTAGGGGATTTTGGGAATTTTGGTGGAAATTTTTGGGGAAATTTGGGGATTTGGGGGGATTTTGGGGGATTTTTGGTGGATTTGGGGGAATTTCGGGGACTTTGGGGGAATTTGGGCTATTTTTTGGTGGTTTCGGGGCGTTTCTCGGTGGTTTTGCGCAGGTTTCGGTGATTCCTCGGGGGAATTTTCCGGGATAATTTTGGGCGCGTTCCGGGAGGTTTCGGGCTGCTTTGGGGATAATTTCGGGGCGATCCCGGGGGATATTTGGGGCTCTCGAGGGTCGCGCCCCCCAAGCTCAGCTGGGACGGGGAAATCCCAAAAAATCCCATCAAAAAATGAAAAAATCCCATCAAAATCCAATAAAATCCCATCAAAATCCCATCAAAAAACCAAAAAATCCCATAAAAATCCCATAAAAATCAAAAAAATCCCATCAAAATTTTTAAAATCCCATCAAAATCCCATCAGAATCCCAAAAAATCCCATGGAAATCCCATTAAAATCCCATAAAAATGCCATTAAATTTTTTTTTAAAATCCCATAAAAATCCCATTAAAATCCAAAAAAATCCCATCAAAATCTCTAAAAATCCCATAAAAATCCTATAAAATCCATTCAAAATCCCCAAAAAGTCCTATAAAAAACCCATGAAAATCCTATAAAAATCACAAAAAATCCCATTATAATCCTATAAAATTCCCATAAAAATCCCATCAAAATTCCAAATAAATCCCAATAAATTCCATCAAAATCCCATCAAAATCCCATAAAAATCCCATAAAAAAACCATCAAAATCCCATCCAAATCCCAAAAAATGCCATCAAAATCCCAAAAAAATCCAGTGAAAATCCCATTAAAATCCACAAAAATCCGGTAAAACTCAAAAAAATCTCATCAAAATACCTTAAAAACCCATAAAATCCAATAAAAACTCTTAATAAATCTATTAAAGTCCCATAAAAGTCCCATTAAAAATCCGCTCAAATCCATAAAAATTTAAAATAAATCATTTGAAGTCCCATTCAAAATTCATTCCAATCCATGAAAAACCCATTAAAAATCCCAACAACCCATAAAAACCCCCGGGGTTCCATGGAAATCCCATAAAAATCCCCAAAATCCCATAAAAATCCCATAAAAATCCCATTAAATGCATCAATATCCATAAAAACCTCATTAAAAATCAAAAATCCATAAAAATCCCAAAAGTTCCATATAAATCCCATAAAAATCCATATAAATCCTATAAAATGCATTAGAATAAATAAAAAATCCCATGAAAAATCCCAAAACCCCATGAAAAATCCCCAAAATCCATAAAAATCCCCCAAAATTCCATAAAAATCCCTAAAAATCCCTAAAAATCCCATAAATTTCATTAAAATAAATAAAAATCCCATTAAAAATAAAAAAAAATCCATAGAAATCCCCAAAATTCCATATAAATCCCATAAAAATCCCTAAAAATCCCATAAAAAATAATAAAAATCCATTAAGAAATCCCTAAAATTCCATAGAAATCCTATAGAAATTTTAAAAATCCCCAAAATTCCATAAAAATCCCATAAATTTTTTTTTTAATTCCATAAAAATCCCTGAAATTCCCCAAATTCCACTTTGGGGCCCAAAACTGCCTTAAAATCCCCTAAAACAACCCCAAAAATCCCCAAAAAAATCCCCCAAAAATTCAAAAATCCCCAAAATTCCCCCAAATTCCCAATTTCTCCCAAACTCGCAGCTGGAGCAGGGACTGGAAAGTTCATGGGGGTCCCAAACCCCCAAAAAATCCCCAAAAATGCCAAAAAAAGGCCGGGAAAAAAATCCCCCAAAATTCCCAAAAATCCCCGAACCCCAAAATTCCCAAATTTCCCCAAAATTTGCCAAATTTCCCCCAAAATTCCCAATTTTCCCCCAAATTCCCCCCATGAGCAGGGACTGGAAGGTTCCTAAACCCCCCAAAAATCCCCAAAAATGCCCAAAAACACCCGAAAAACGCCCTAAAAAAGCCAAAAAAAATCCCAAAAAAAAAAGAAACCCAAATTCCCGAGACCCCAAATTGCCCAAAAAGCCCCAAATTTGCCCCAAAATCGCACCTGGAGCAGGGACAGGAAGGGGCAGGGGGGTCCCAAAGCCCCAAAAATGCCCAAAAAACCCAAAAAACGCCCTGAGACAGTGAGGGGACAGGAGGGGACAGGAGGGGACAGGAGGGGACAGGAGGGGACAGGAGGGGACAGGAGGGGACAGGAGGGGACAATGAGGGACAGGAGGGGACAGGAGGGGACAGTGAGGGGACAGGAGGGGACAGGAGGGGACAATGAGGGGACAGGAGGGGACAATGAGGGGACAGGAGGGGACAGGAGGGGACAGTGAGGGGACAGGAGGGGACAGGAGGGGACAGGAGGGGACAATGAGGGGACAGGAGGGGACAGGAGGGGACAGGAGGGGACAATGAGGGGACAATGAGGGGACAGGGAGGGGACAGGAGGGGACAGGAGGGGACAGGAGGGGACAGGAGGGGACAGGAGGGGACAATGAGGGGACAGGAGGGGACAGGAGGGGACAGGAGGGGACAGGAGGGGACAATGAGGGGACAATGAGGGGACAGGAGGGGACAGGGAGGGGACAGGAGGGGACAATGAGGGGACAATGAGGGGACAGGAGGGGACAATGAGGGGACAGGAGGGGACAATGAGGGGACAGGAGGGGACAGGGAGGGACAGGAGGGGACAGGAGGGGACAATGAGGGGACAGGAGGGGACAATGAGGGGACAGGAGGGGACAGGGAGGGACAGGAGGGGACAGGAGGGGACAGGAGGGGACAATGAGGGGACAGGAGGGGACAATGAGGGGACAGGAGGGGACAGGGAGGGGACAGGAGGGGACAGGAGGGGACAATGAGGGGACAGTGACACCACGGGGACAGTCCGAGGGTGGCACCGGCGCCGTGGGGACAGGAAGGTGGCACCGGGGACAAGGTGGGGACACTGAGGGGACAATGGCACCGCGGCGACAGCCAGGGGACAGCGGGGGTGGCACGGGCTTGGGGACAGCCTGGGGACACTGCGAGGGTGGCACGGGCTTGGGGACAGCCTGGGGACAGTCCGAGGGTGGCACGGGCTTGGGGACAGCGTGGGGACACTGCGAGGGTGGCACGGGCTTGGGGACAATGTGGGGACACGTTGGGGACGTCGTGGGGAGCGTCCCGAGCCCGTCCCCACGGTGTCCCCACGGTGTCCCCACAATGTCCCCGTGTCCCCTGCGGGTGCCCCAGGCCGGCAGGAGCGGGGAGGGGACAAAGGTGACAAAGGTGACAAGGGTGACAAGGGTGACAAAGGTGACAAAGGTGACAAGGGTGACAAGGGTGACAAGGGTGACAAGGGTGACAAAGGTGACAAAGGTGACAAGGGTGACAAGGCGGACAGGAGGGGACAAAGGTGGCACGGCTCGCACAGCGCGGGGACAGGCACGGGGACACGCGGGTGACAGCGCTGTCCCCAAGGGCTGCCACTGTCCCCAAGGTCCGGCAGTGTCCCCAAACCCTCGGTGCCACCTCGGGAGTGTCCCCAAGGTCCGGGAGTGTCCCCGAGGGCTCGGTGCCACCTCGGGAGTGTCCCCAAGGTCCGGGAGTGTCCCCAAACCCTCGGTGCCACCTCGTCCTCCTTCTCCTCTTCTTCATCATCCTGGCACCTTCCTCCTCCTCCTCCTCCTCTTCGTCATCCCGGGAAAATCTTTTCCTCCTCCGTTATCCCGGGACCTTCCTCCCGGCCCGGGACCTTCCTCCTCCTCCTCATCCTCCGTTATCCCGGGACCTTCCTCCACCCCTGGGACCTTCATCCCGCCCCCGCCCTCCTCCTCCTCCTCCTCCTCCTCCTCCTCCTCCCTTTTTCCGTTATCCCGGGAATTTCATCTCCCCGGGGACCTTCCTCCTCCCCCGCCTCCTCTTCGTCATCCCGGGAAAACTTTTCCTCCTCCGTCATCCCGGAGCCTTCCTCCACCCCCGCGCTCCTCCTCCTCCTCCTCCTCCTCCCTTTTTCCGTCATCCCGGGAATTTCATCCCCGCCCGGGACCTTCCTCCACCCCCGCGCTCCTCCTCCTCCTCTTTTCCGTTATCCCGGGACCTTCCTCCCGGCCCGGGACCTTCCTCCTCCTCCTCCTCCTCCGTCATCCCGGGACCTTCCTCCACCCCGCCCGCCTCCTCCTCCTCCTCCTCCTCCCTTTTTCCGTTATCCCGGGAATTTCATCCCCGCCCGGGACCTTCATCCCGCCCCCGCCTCCTCTTCGTCATCCTGGCAAAACTTTTCTTCCTCCGTCATCCCGGAGCCTTCCTCCACCCCCGCGCTCCTCCTCCTCCTCCTCCTCCTCTTTTCCGTTATCCCAGGACCTTCCTCCTCCTCCTCCTCCTCCTCCTCCTCCTCCTCCTCCTCCTCCTCCTCCTCCTCCTCCTCCTCCTGTTTTCCGTTATCCCGGGACCTTCATCCCTCCCCCGCCTCCTTTTCGTCATCCCGGGAAAACTTTTCCTCCTCCGTCATCCCGGAGCCTTCCTCCACCCCCGCGCTCCTCCTCCTCCTCCTCCTCCTCCTCTTTTCCGTTATCCCGGGACCTTCCTCCCGGCCCGGGACCTTCCTCCACCTCCTCCTCCTCCTCCCCGGCTGTCCCCCGGCCATGGGCGGGGGTCTCGGCGGGGTCCCCCCGCTCCTGTCGCCGCTGTCGCTGTCGCTGCTGGTGGCGGCCGCCGCCCTGGGGGCGACCCCGGCCCCGCCCGGTGAGTCCGGAGGGTCCCGGTTTGGGGGTGTCCCGGTTTTGGGGATCCCGGTTTTTGGGATGTCCCGGTTTGGGGGTCCCGGTTTGGGGGTCCCGGTTTGGGGGTCCCGGTTTGGGGGTCCCGGTTTTGGGTGTCCCGGTTTGGGGGATCCCGGTTTGCGGGTCCCGGTTTGGGGGTCCCGGTTTTGGGGATCCCGGTTTGGGGGTCCCGGTTTTGGGTGTCCCGGTTTTTGGTGTCCCGCTTTTGGCGGTCCCGGTTTTGGGCGGGTCCCGGTTTTGGGCGGGTCTCAATTTTGGAGATTCCCGATGTTGAAAGGTCCCGGTTTTGGGGTGTGCCGGTTCTGGGGTGTCCCGGTTTTGGGGGATCCCGGTTTTGGGGGTCCCGGTTTGGGGGTCCCGATTTTGGGGTCCCGGTTTGGGGGTCCCTGTTGGGGGGGTCCCGGTTTTTGGTGTCCCGGTTTGGGAGGGTCCCGGTTTTTGGCAGTCCCGGTTTTGGGCGGGTCTCAATTTTGGAGATTCGCGATTTTTAAGGGTCCCAATTTAGGGGTGTCCCGGTTTGGGGTGTCCCGGGACAGGAGGGGCCCGGTTTTGGGGATCCCGGTTTTGGGGTGTCCCGGTTTTGAGGATCCCAGTTTTGGGCGGGTCCCGGTTTTGGGCGGGTCTCAGTTTTGGAGATTCCCGATGTTGAAAGGTCCCGGTTTTGGCGGTCCCGATTTTGGGTGTCCCGGTTTTGGGGTGTCCCGGTTTTGGGGTGTCCTGGTTTTGGGGTATCCCGGTTCTAGTGTCCCGGTTTTTAGTGTCCCGGTTTTGGGCGGGTCCCGGTTTTGGGCGGGTCCCGGTTTTGGGCGGGTCTCAATTTTGGAGATTCCCGATGTTGAAAGGTCCCGGTTTTGGGGTGTGCCGGTTCTGGGGTGTCCCGACTTTGGGGATCCCAATTTTGGGGTGTCCCGATTTGGGGATCCCGGTTTTGGGTGTCCCAATTTGGGGATCCCGGTTTTGGGGGTCCCGGTTTTGGGTGTCCCGATTTTGGGGATCCCAATTTTGGGGTGTCCCGATTTGGGGATCCCGGTTTTGGGAGGGTCCAGATTTTGGGGATCCCGATTTGGGGTGTCCCGATTTTGGGGATCCGTCCCGGTTTTGGGGTGTCCCGGTTTGGGGTGTTTCAGTTTTGGGGTGTCCCAGTTTTGTGGTGTCCCGGTTTTCAGTATTCCGATTTTGGGGTGTCCCGGTTTTGGGGTGTCCCGGTTTTGGGTGTCCCACTTTTGGAGGATCCCAATTTTGGGGTGTCCCAATTTCGGGGCGATCCAAATTTTGGGGTCTCCCAAATTCTGGGGTTTCCCAATTATGGGAGGATCCAAATTTTGGGGTGTGCAAAGTTCGGGGGTTTCCCAATTTGGGGAATCCAAATTTTGGCGTGTCCCAATTTTAATCAATCCCAATTTTTGGGGCTCCCTGATTTTCGGATGTCCCAATTTTAGGGGATCCCAATTTTTGGGGCTCCCCGATTTTCGGGTGTCCCAATTTTGGGGTTTTCCCAATTTTTGGGCATTCCCAATTTCGGGGGACCCCAATTTTTGGGGTCTTCTGATTTTGGGGTGCTGCAATTTCTGAATTTCCCAAATTTTGACATTCCCAATTTTGTGATTCCCTGATTTTTAGAAATTGGGGTTCCCCAATTTTGGGGTGTCCCAATTTTTGGGTTTCCCAATTTTAGGCAATCCCAATTTTTTTGGTTTCCCGAACTCTGGGGTTCCCGTATTTTGGGGTCTCCCAATTTTTGGGTTTCCCAGATTTTGGGGTGTCCCAATTTTAGGGGATCCCATTTTTGGGCATTCCCAATTTCGAGGGACCCCAATTTTTGACTTTCCCAATTTTGGGGTTATCCCAATTTTTGGGAACCCCAATTTTGGGATTCCCTGATTTTTTGGGGGGGTCCGAAATTTGGGGTGCGGCCCCCCCGGGGGGATGGGCGGGTCTGGCCCGCCCCCACCCCGGCCGCGATTTTTGGGAATTTTCCAAAATTCCCAAAATTCCGGAGCCTCCCGGGGGAGGGGGAGGGGCAACGGGAACCGGAAACGCCCGGCTCGGACCGGCTCGGACCGGCTCGGACCGGCTCGGACCAGTTTGGGACCAGTTCAGACCAGTTCAGACCAGTTCAGGACCAGTTCGGACAAGTTCGGGACCAGTTTGGGACCAGTTTGGACCAGTTCAGACCAGTTTGGGACTAGTTTGGAACCAGTTCAGGACCAGTTCAGACCAGTTCATTACCAGTTCAGGACCAGTTCAGACCAGTTTGGGACCAGTTCAGGACCAGTTTGGACCAGTTCAGACCAGATCGGGACCAGTTCGGGACCAGTTCAGGACCAGTTCAGGACCAGTTCAGACCAGTTCGGGACCAGTTCGGGACCAGTTCAGGACCAGTTCAGGACCAGTTCGGGACCAGTTCAGGACCAGTTCAGGACCAGTTTGGACCAGTTCAGGACCAGTTCAGACCAGTTCGGGACCAGTTCAGGACCAGTTCAGACCAGTTTGGGATCAGTTCGGACCAGTTCAGGACCAGTTTGGACCAGTTCGGGACCAGTTCAGGACCAGTTCAGACCAGTTCGGGACCAGTTCAGGACCAGTTCAGACCAGTTCGGGACCAGTTCAGGACCAGTTCAGACCAGTTTGGGACCAGTTCAGGACCAGTTCAGGACCAGTTTGGACCAGTTCGGACCAGTTCAGGACCAGTTCAGGACCAGTTCGGACCAGTTCAGACCAGTTTGGGACCAGTTTGGACCAGTTCAGACCAGTTCGGGACCAGTTCAGGACCAGTTCAGGACCAGTTCAGGACCAGTTCAGACCAGTTCGGGACCAGTTCAGACCAGTTTGGGACCAGTTCAGACCAGTTCAGACCAGTTCGGGACCAGTTCGGGACCAGTTTGGGACCAGTTCAGGACCAGTTCGGGACCAGTTTGGAACCAGTTTTGGGTGGATTTTGGGGCAATTTTGGGGGATTTTGGGGCCATTTTGGTTGAATTTTGAGGGGATTTTGGGAGGATTTGGGGTGAATTTTGAGGGGACTTTCCCCATTTTTCCCCACATATCCCATTTTTCCTTTTTTTTTTTTTGGGAATTCCGACATTCCCGATTTTCTCCTGCCCTTTCCCAGCCCTGACCTTCCTGGAGCTGCCCTGACCCAATTCCGGGGCTCCAATTTTCCCATTTTTTCCCATACTTTCGCCGTTTTTCCCCATTTTTTCCTGTTTTTTCCCATTTTTTCCCCATTTCTCCCCCATTTCCCCAACTTTTCCCATTTTTTTTTGGGAATTCCGCCATTCCCGGTTCTCTCCCCAGCCCTGACCTTCCTGGAGCTGCCCTGACCCAATTCCAGGACTGGAAATTTACCGTTTTTTCCCATTTTTTCACCGTTTTTCCCCATTTTTCCCATTTTTTCCCCATTTCCCCCATATTTCCCCCACTTTTCCCATTTTCTTTGGGAATCCCGCCATTCCTGTTTTCCCCAGCCCTGACCTTCCTGGAGCTGCCCTGACCCAATTCCGGGACTGGAAATTTTCCCATTTTCCCCCATTTTTATTGCAATTTTCCCCATTTTTTCGCCCTTTTCCCCCCATATTTCCCCCACTTTTCCCATTTTCTTTGGGAATCCCGCCATTCCCATTTCCGCAGCCCTGACCTTCCTGGAGCTGCCCTGACCCAATTCCGGGACTGGAAATTTTCCCATTTTTTCCCATTTTTTCACCATTTTCCCCCATTTTTATTGCATTTTTCCCATTTTTTCCCCCTTTTTCCCCCATTTCCCCCACTTTTCCCATTTTCTTTGGGAATCCCGCCATTCCCGTTCCCGCAGCCCTGACCTTCCTGGAGCACCCTTCGGACGCGCGCGCGGCCCCGGGGGGGTCGGTGCGGCTGCGCTGCCGCGTCCGCGGCCGGGCCCCGGGGCCGCCCCCCGAGCTGGGCTGGGAGCGCGACGGGCGCGACCTGGACGGGGACAGCGACCTGGCCCAGGTGGCACTGCCCGGGGGGGGGTGGGTGGCCACCAGCCAGCTCAGGTGGGCCACCTGTGTCACCTCTGTGTGTCATTGATGTCACCCGTGTCACCTGTGTCACCTGTGTCACCTCAGTGTCACCTCAGTGTCACCTGTGTCACCCCTGTGTCCCAGCACAGCGACCTGGCCCAGGTGGCACTGCCCGGGGGGGGGTGGGTGGCCACCAGCCAGCTCAGGTGGGCCACCTGTGTCACCCCTGTGTCACCTCAGTGTCACCTGTGTCACCTCTGTGTCACCCCTGTGTCACCTGTGTCACCTGTGTCACCTGTGTCACTCCTGTGTCATTGGTGTCACCTCTGTGTCCCAGCACAGCGACCTGGCCCAGGTGGCACTGCCCGGGGGGGGGTGGGTGGCCACCAGCCAGCTCAGGTGGGCCACCTGTGTCACCCCTGTGTGTCATTGATGTCACCCCTGTGTCACCTGTGTCACCTCTGTGTCACCCCTGTGTCATTGATGTCACCCCTGTGTCACCTGTGTCACCTGTGTCATTGGTGTCACCTCTGTGTCACCCCTGTGTCACCTGTGTCACCTGTGTCACCCCTGTGTCCTGGCACAGCGACCTGGCCCAGGTGGCACTGCCCGGGGGCGGCTGGGTGGCCACCAGCCAGATCAGGTGGGCCACCTGTGTCACCCCTGTGTCACCTCTGTGTCACCTGTGTCACCTGTGTCACCTGTGTCACCTCAGTGTCACCTGTGTCACCCCTGTGTCACCTCAGTGTCACCTGTGTCACCTCTGTGTCACCCCTGTGTCACCTCAGTGTCACCTGTGTCACCTGTGTCACCTCTGTGTCATTGGTGTCACCTCTGTGTCATTGATGTCACCTGTGTCACCTGTGTCACCCCTGTGTCACCTCAGTGTCACCTGTGTCACCTGTGTCACCCCTGTGTCCTGGCACAGCGACCTGGCCCAGGTGGCACTGCCCGGGGGCGGCTGGGTGGCCACCAGCCAGCTCAGGTGGGCCACCTGTGTCACCCCTGTGTCACCTCTGTGTCATTGATGTCACCCCTGTGTCACCTCTGTGTCATTGATGTCACCTGTGTCACCTCAGTGTGTCATTGATGTCACCCCTGTGTCACCTGTGTCACCTGTGTCACCTGTGCCACCTCAGTGTCACCCCTGTGTCACCTGTGTCACCTCAGTGTGTCATTGATGTCACCTCTGTGTCACCTGTGTCACCTCAGTGTCACCTCTGTGTCACCTGTGTCATTGGTGTCACCTCTGTGTCACCTCTGTGTCACCAGTGTCACCCCTGTGTCACCTCTGTGTCATTGATGTCACCTGTGTCACCTGTGAGTTTTTAATGTCACCCCTGTGTCACCTGTGTCACCTCTGTGTCATTGGTGTCACCTCTGTGTCATTGGTGTCACCTGTGTCACCTGTGAGTTTTTAATGTCACCCCTGTGTCACCTGTGTCACCTCTGTGTCATTGGTGTCACCTCTGTGTCATTGGTGTCACCTGTGTCACCTGTGAGTTTTTAATGTCACCCCTGTGTCACCTGTGTCACCTCTGTGTCATTGGTGTCACCTCTGTGTCATTGGTGTCACCTGTGTCACCTGTGAGTTTTTAATGTCACCCCTGTGTCACCTGTGTCACCTCTGTGTCATTGGTGTCACCTGTGTCACCCCTGTGTGTCACTGATGTCACCCAGGTGTGGTTGTTGATGGCACCGACATCTCCGAGTCTCTGCGTCCCCAAAAATCCAAAATCCCCACAAAAATCCCCAAATCCCCAAATCCCCAAATCCCCAAAAATCCCCAAAAATCCCCAAAAATCCCCAAAAACCCCCAAATCCTCAAATCCCTAAATCCCCAAAAATCCCCAAATCTCCAAAAATCCCCAAATCCCCAAATCCCAAAATCCCCAAAAATCCCCAAATCCCCAAAAATCCCCAAACCCCAAATTCCCAAATGCCCAAATCCCCAAAAATCCCAAATCCCAAATCCCAAAAAAAAACCCAAAAAAACCCAAATCCCCCCAAAACCACCAAATCTCCCCTCAAAATCCTGCCAAAGAAACCCCAAAAATCCCCAAAACACCCCAAAATCCTGCCAAAAAAATCCACAAAACACCCCAAAAATCCACAAAACACCCCCAAAATCCCCCAAAATCCCCCCAAAATCCCCAAAATCCCCGAATTCCCCGAATTCCGCAGGCTGGCGCCGCTCTCCGAGTCCGACTCCGGCCGCTTCCGCTGCTGGGCCCGGGCGGGGCCGGGGCCGCGGCTGCTCTCGCGGCCCGCCACGCTGGAGCTGGCAGGTGAGCCCCAAAAACACCCCAAAAACACCCCAAAAACACCCCAAAACCTCACCCGAAATACCCAAAAACACACCCAAAAAACCACCCAAAAACACACCAAAAATACCCCAAAAACACCCCAAAAACGCCCCAAAAACACCCCAAAAGCACACCAAAAACACCCCAAAAACACCCCAAAAACACCCCCGAAATACCCAAAAACACACCCAAAAAAACCACCCAAAAACACCCCAAAACCACACCCGAAATACCCAAAAACACACCCAAAAAAACCACCCAAAAACACCCCAAAACCACACCCGAAATACCCAAAAACACACCCAAAAAAACCACCCAAAAACACCCCAAAACACCCCAAAAACACCCCAAAACCACACCCGAAATACCCAAAAACACACCCAAAATAAACACCAAAAAAAACCACCCAAAATCCCCCAAAAACACACTCGAAATACCCAAAAACACACCACAAAATCGCCCCAAAATATCCCAAAAATCCACCCAAAAAATCCACCCGAAATACCCAAAAACACACCCAAAAAAACCACCCAAAAACACACCCAAAAAAACCACCCAAAACCACACCCAAAACCACCCAAAAACACACCCGAAATACCCAAAAACACACCCAAAAATACCCAAAAAAACTCCCAAAACCACACCCAAAATATCAAAAAAAAACACCCAAAACCACACCCAAAATACCCAAAAATACCCCAAAATCACACCCCAAATACAAAAAAAATCCCTCCAAAAATCCCCCCAAAAATCTCCCCAAAATACCAAAAAAACCACCCAAAACCACACCCAAAACACCTCAAAACACACCCAAAATACCCAAAAATACCCAAAAAACCCCAAAAATACCCAAAAAACCCACCCAAAACCCCGAAAACCACCCCCATAATACCCAAAAAAACCCAAAAATCCCCCAAAACCCCCCAAAAAATCCCCAAAAAACCCACCCAAAATACCCAAAAAGCCCACCCAAAAACCTCCCAAAATATCAAAAAAAAACCCCAAAGATCCCCCCAAAAATGCACTCAAAATACCCAAAAAAACACCCAAAAAACCCACCCAAATATCCCCCAAAAAATACCCAAAAAACCACCCAAAAATCCCCACAAACCCCCCAAAAATCCCCCAAAAAAACCCCAAAAATACTCAAAAAATGCACCCAAAAATCCCCCCAAAAATCCCCCCAAAAAATCCCCAAAAAATCCCCCAAAAATCCTGAAAGGATCTGCCAAAAAATTCCCCCAAAATTCCAGAAGAATGCCCTGAAAAATCCCTGAAAAATCCCAAAAATCCACCCCAAAAAATCCCAAACGAATCTGCCGGAAAATCCCCCCCAAAATCCCAAAATCCCTCCAAAAAATAAAAAAAAAACCAAAAAATTCCCCCAAAATTCCCAAAAGAATGCCCTGAAAAATCCCTGAAAAATCCCAAAAAATCCCCCAAAAAAGACCAAAAAATCCCAAAAAAATCCCAAAAGAATCTGCTGAAAAATCCCCCCAAAAATCCCAAAAAACCCCAAAAACCTCCAAAAATTTCCCTGAATATCCCAAAAAAAAATCCCCAAAAAATCTCCCAAAATCACAAAAATCCCCCAAAATCCCAAATAGCACCCAAAAAATCCCAAAAAAACCCCAAAGAATCTGCCAAAAAAATTTTCCCGTTTTTCCTCCAATTTCCCCTAAAATTCACCAAAAATTTTCCAAAAATTCCCCAAAGTTTCACAATTTTTTCCCAAATTTTCCAAAACTTTTCCTTAAAATTTCCCGAATTTTCCCCAATTTTTTCTCAAAATTTTCCAAATCTCCCCCAAATTTTCCCCAAATTTCCTCCAAATTTTCCCTAAAAATCCCCAAATTTTCCCAAAATGTTGTCAAAAATTTCCCAAATTTTCCCCAAATTCCTTCAAATTTTCCCTAAAAATTCCCAAATTTTCCCCAATTTTTTATCAAAAAATTCACAAATTTCCCCCAAATTCCCTCCAAATTTCTCCCAGATTTCCTCCAAATTTCCCCCAAATTTTTCCCAAAATTTCCTCCAAATTTCCCCCAAATTTTTCCAATCCTTTCCCCAAAGTTTCCAAAATTTTCTCAACATTTTTCCCAGTTTTTTCTCCAATTTTCCCCAAAATTCTCCATATTTTTCTAAAATTCTCCCCAAATTTCCCCCTAATTTTTCTCAAATTTTCCCCAAACTTTTTCCTTATTTTCCCTCGGTTTTTTCCCAAATTTTCCATCAATGTTTCCCCAAAATTCCCCAATTTTTTTCAGATTGCTCCCCATTTTTTTCCCAAATTCTGGCCCCGTTAAAATCCCAAATTTACCCAAATTTTGGGTTTTTTGGGGGGTTTTTTTGGGGGTTTTCACCCCCAAAACTCCCGGAATTTTTCCCAAAATTCCCCAAATTTCCCCCAAATTGTTCTGGAACGTCCCAGGGCTGCCACAGACCCAGAGCCGGGAATTCTGCTCCCGTTTGAACCCCAAATTTACCCAAATTTTGACCGATTTTCCCGGGGTTTTTTGCTGTTTTCACCCCCAAAACTCCCGGAATTTCCCCCAATTTTCCCAAAATGTCCCAAATTTTCCCAAAATCCCGGGAATTTGCCCCAAATCTCGTCCAGGGCTGCCGGAGTTCGAGGAGGAGCCGCGGGCGTTGCGGGTGCCGGGAATTCTACTCCCGTTTGAACCCCAAATTTACCCAAATTTATCCAAATTTACCCAAATTTACCCAAATTTACCCAAATTTTGGGGGTTTTTTGTGGTTTTTTTTGGGGTTTTCACCCCCAAAACTCCCGGAATTTTTCCCAAAATTTCCCAAATTTCCCCCAAATTGTTCCGGAACATCCCAGGGCTGCCACGCACCCAGAGCCGGGAATTCTGCTCCCATTGAAACCCCAAAACTGCCCAAATTTACCCAAATTTATCCCATTTTTGAGCAATATTTTTGGGGTTCTTTTCGGAATTTTTGGAGGGATTTTTTTGTGTTTTCACCCTGGAATTTTTCCCAAAATTCCCCAAATTTCGCCCAAATTGTTCCGGAACGTCCCAGGGCTGCCACGCACCCAGAGCCGGGAATTCTGCTCCCGTTTGAACCCCAAATTTACCCCAATTTTGACCGATTTTCCCGGGGTTTTTTGCTGTTTCCACCCCCGGAACTCCCGGAATTTCCCCCAATTTTCCCAAAATCCCGGGAATTTGCCCCAAAGCTCGGCCAGGGCTGCCGGAGTTCGAGGAGGAGCCGCGGGCGCTGCGGGTGCCGGCGCTCGCCCCGTTCTCGCTGCGCTGCTCCGCCCGCGGCGCCGCGCGGCTGCGCTGGCTGCGGGACGGGACCGCGCTGGGACCGCCCGGGGAGCGCCCGGAGCGGAGCCCGTCCGTGCTGAGAGTGCCAGGTGGGACAGGGGACAGCTGGGGACACCTGGGGACATTTGGGGACAGCTGGGGACATCTGGAATTTGGGGTTTCGGGGGATTTTGGGGGTTTTATTTGGGATTTTTGGGGTTTTTTGGGGGTTTTTGGGGGGCTCGGGGACCCCCTGGGACAGAGCCCGTCCACCCTGCGGGTGCCAGGTGGGGCTGGGGACACTTGGGGACATTTGGGGGCATCTTGGGGACATCTTAGGGACATTTGGGGACATCTGGGGTTACGGGTTTTGGGGATTTTTTGGGTTTTATTTGGGATTTTTGGGGGTTTCAGGGGGATTTTGGGGGGCTCGGGGACCCCCCGGCACGGAGCCCGTCCGTGCTGCGGGTGCCAGGTGGGGTTTGGGACATTTGGGGACACCTGGGGACACCTGGGGACAGCTGAGGACAGCTGGGGACATCTGGGGTTACGGGTTTTGGGGGGTTTGGGGGGTTTTATTTGGGATTTTTGGGGGTTTCTGGGGGATTTTGGGGGGCTCGGGGACCTCCTGGGACAGAGCCCGTCCGTGCTGCGGGTGCCAGGTGGGGCTGGGGACACCTGGGGACAGCTGGGGACAGCTGGGGACACTTGGGGACACCTGGGGACATTTGGGGTTTGGGGTTTTGGGGGTTTTGGGGGTTTATTTGGGACTTTTTGGGGGTTTCTGGGGGATTTTGGGGGGTTTTGGGGGCTCGGGGACCCCCTGGAATGGAGCCCATCCGTGCTCCGGGTGCCAGGTGGGACAGCTGGGGACACCTGGGGACATCTTGGGTTACGGGTTTTGGGTTTTTTTGGGGGTTTATTGGGGATTTTGGGGGTTTCTGGGGGGTTTGGGGGGGTTTTGGGGGGCTCGGGGACCCCCTGGGACAGAGCCCGTCCGTGCTGCAGGTGCCAGGTGGGGCTGGGGACACCTGGGGACATTTGGGGACATCTGGGGTTACGGGTTTGGGGGTTTTTTTAGGGTTTTCTTGGGGTTTTTCAGGGGGATTTTGGGGTTTTTGGAGGCTCGGGGATCCACTGGCACAGAGCCCGTCCGTGCTCCGCATGCCAGGTGGGGTTTGGGACATTTGGGGACACCTGGGGACACCTGGGGACAGCTGGGGACAGCTGGGGTTTGGGGTTTTGGGGGTTTTGGGGGTTTTATTTGGGATTTTTGGGGGTTTCTGGGGGGTTTTGGGGGGCTCGGGGATCCACTGGCACAGAGCCCGTCCGTGCTCCGTGTGCCAGGTGGGGCTGGGGACATTTGGGGACATTTGGGGACACCTGGGGACACCTGGGGACATCTTGGGTTACGGGTTTTGGGGGGTTTTGGGGGCTCGGGGACCCCCTGGCATGGAGCCCGTCCATGCTGAGGGTGCCAGGTGGGGCTGGGGACATCTTGGGGACACTTGGGGACACCTGGGGACACCTGGGGACACCTGGGGACATTTTGGGGACATTTGGGGTTTGGGAAATGGAGGAATTTGGGGGAATTGGGGGGGAATTTGGGGTTTTGGGAAATGGGGGAATTTGGGGGAATTTTGGGGGATTTGGGGGGAATTTGGGGGGGATTTGGGTTTTGGGAAATGAGGGAATTTGGGGGGATTTGGGGGGATTTGGGGGGAATTTTGGGGAGAATTTTGGGGAGAATTTTGGGGACATTTGGAGGGTTGGGAAATGGAGGAATTTGGGGGTATTTGGAGAGTTGAAAAAATGGGTATTTTTGGTGGATTTCGGGGGGAATTTTGGGGGATTTGGGGACATTTGGGTTTTCGGAAATGGGGGAATTTGGGGGGATTCGGGAGGAATTTGGGGTAATTTGGAGAGTTGAAAAATTGGGTATTTTCGGTGGATTTTGGGGGGAATTTGGAGGAATTTGGAGGGTTGGGAAATGGAGGAATTTGGGGGGATTTTGAGGGATTTTGGGGGGATTTGGAGAGTTGAAAAATTGGGTTTTTTTGGTGGATTTTGGTGTGAATTCGGGGGGATTTGGCGACATCTGAGTCCCTTGGGAAGGCCCCGGGGTGTCACTGCTGTGGAGGGGGGTTTGGATGACTAAAATTTTTCCCCAAAACCCCCAAAATTGTCCCCAAATTTGTCCCCCCCCCCCCCCCAGGGCTGAACCGCAGCAGCTCCTTCGTCTGCGAGGCGCACAACGAGCGCGGCGTCAGCAGCTCCCGCATCGCCACCGTCACCGGTGAGCAAAACCACCAAAATCCCCGGAATTCAGCCCAAAATGCACCCAAATATCCCCGGGATTCGGCCCAAAATAACCCCCAAAACACAGCCCAAAATCCCCCCAATTCAGCCCAAAATGCACCCAAATATCCCCGGAATTCAGCCCAAAATATCCCCCAAAACACAGCCCAAAATCGCCCGGATTTGGCCCAAAATAACCCCCAAAACACAGCCCAAAATCCCCCGGATTCGGCCCAAAATAACCCCCAAAATGCCCCGAATTCAGCCCAAAATAACCCTCAAAACACAGCCCAAAATTCCCCCAATTCAGCCCAAAATGCACCCGGAATCCACCTGAATATCCCCCGGATTCAGCCCAAAATATCCCCCAAAACACAGCCCAAAATCCCCGGAATTCAGCCCAAAATACACCCAAATATCCCCCAAAATCCCCCCAAAATCCCCGGAATTCAGCCCAAAATCCCTGGGGTGGCATTTGGGGACATTTTGGGGAATTTTTTGGACATTTGGGGACCCTTGGGGACACCTGGGGACATTTGAGGACCCTGAGGTGACATTTGGGGACATTTGGGTGGAATTTGGGTCGAATTTGGGGACATTTGGGGGCCCTGGGGTGACATTTGGGGATATTTGAGGACATTTGGGTGGAATTTGGGGACATTTGGGTGGAATTTGGGGACATTTGAGGACATTTGGGGACATTTGGTGATCCTTGGGTGACATTTGGGCACATTTGAGGACATTTGGGAGGAATTTGGGGACATTTTGGGACCCTGGGGTGGCATTTGGGGCCATTTGGGCACATTTGAGGACATTTGGGGACATTTTGGGGAATTTGGGGACTTTTGGTGACCCTTGGGTGACATTTGGGGCCATTTGGGCACATTTGAGGACATTTGGGAGGAATTTGGGGACATTTTGGGACCCTGGGGTGGCATTTGGGGCCATTTGGGGGCATTTTGGGGCCATGTGGGGCAATTTGGGGCCATTTGGGGACATTTTGGGGCCACTTGGAGACATTTGGGGACCCTGGGGTGACATTTGGGGCCATCTGGGGCCATTTTGGGCCCTTTTGGGGCCATTTGGGGACACTTGGGGACCCTGGGGTGCCATTTGGGACATTTGGGTGGAATTTGGGGACATTTGGTGACCCTTGGGTGACATTTGGGGCCATTTGGTGACATTTGGGGACATTTGGGGACATTTGGGGACATTTGAGGACATTTTGGGGACCCTGGAGTGATATTTGGGGCCACTTGGGGACACTTGGGGACCCTGGGGTGCCACTGGGGACCCTGGGGGGACACTTGGTGACACTTGGGGCCCCTGGGGTGACATTTGGGGCCATTTGGGGCCACTTGGGGACATTTGGGGGACATTTGGTGACCCTTGGGTGACATTTGGGCACATTTGAGGACATTTGGGTGGAATATGGGGACATTTTGGGACCCTGGGGTGCCATTTGGGGCCATTTGGGGCCATTTTGGGGCCATTTGGGGCCATTTGGGGCCATTTTGGGGCCATTTGGGGCCATTTGGGGCCATTTTGGGGCCATCTGGGGCCATTTTGGGGCCATTTGGGGCCATTTTGGGGCCATTTGAGGACATTTTGGGGACTTTTGAGGACATTTGGGGACCCTATGGTGCCATTTGGGGCCATTTGGGGACCCTGGGGTGACACTTGGGGCCCTTAGGGTGCCACAGGGGACCCTGGGGTGACACTTGGGAACCCTGGGGTGCCATTTGGGGACCCTGGGGTGACATTTGGGGCCATTTGGGGCCCCTGGGGTGCCACTTGAGAACCCTGGGGTGCCATTTGGTGCCACTTGGGGTCCCCGGGGTGCCTCTGGGTCCCCGGGGCGCCGCTGACGCCGGCCGTGTCCCAGTGGTGCCCGCGGCGCCGCGGCACCCGCGGGTGTCGGGGACGGGCCCGCGCTGGCTGGAGCTGAGCTGGGAGCCGGGGGAGGCGCCCGGGGCCGCGGGGCCGCAGGAGTGCGCGCTGCAGGTGAGCCCGGGCCCGAATCCCGGGAAATCCGCCCAAAAATCAATCCCAAAATACCCCGAAATCCGCCCAAAAATCAATCCCAAAATACCCCGAAATCCGCGGGAAATCCACCCAAAAATCAATCCTGAAATCCGCCCAAAAATCAGTCCTGAAATCTGCCCAAAAACCAGTCCTGAAATCTGCCCAAAAATCAGTCCTGAAATCTGCCCAAAAACCAGTCCTGAAATCTGCCCAAAAATCAATCCTGAAATCCACCCAAAAATCAATCCTGAAATCCACCCGAAATCCGCGGGAAATCCGCCCAAAAATCAATCCCGAATTCTGCCCAAAATCAGCCCAAAAATCAATCCTGAAATCTGCCCGAAATCCACCCAAAAATCAATCCCGAAATCCGCCCAAAAATCAATCCTAAAATCTGCCCAAAAATCAATCCCGAAATCCGCCCAAAAATCAATCCTGAAATCTGCCCGAAATCAGCAAAAAAATCAATCCCGAGATCTGCCCGAAATCCACCCAAAAATCAATCCCGAAATCTGCCTGAAAATCAATCCCAAAATCCGCCCGAAATCCACCTGAAATCTGCACGAAATCCGCCTGAAAATTAATCCCAAAATCACCCCAAAATTGTCCCAAAATTGCCTCAAAATCACTCCAAAATTCCCCAAATTGCCCCAAAATTCCCCAAAATTTGCTCTAAATTGCCCCAAAATCAGCCCCAAAATCGCCCCAAAATTGCCCCAAACTAACCCCCAAATGATCCCAGAATTGCCTTAAATTGCCCCAAAATCACCCCAAAATCAACCCCAAATCGCCCCAAAATCACCCCAAAATTGGCCCAAAATGAGACCAAAATTGCCCCAAAATCACCCAAAAAAGCCCCAAATTGCCCCAAAATCAACCAAAAATCACCTCAAAATCAGCCAAAAATCACCTCAAAATAGGCCCAAAATCACCCCAAAATCAGCCCAAAATTATCCCAAAATCGCCCTAAAATTGCCTTAAATTGCCCCAAAATTGGCCCAAAATCCCCCCAAAATCCCCCCACTTTTCCCCAAAATCACCCCAATTTTCCCCCCCAAAAAAACTCCCCAAATTTTCCCAAAACCGCCCAAATTTTGTGCCGCTTTGGGCCAATCGGGGGCCGGTTTTGGTGTCCCCAAGGTGGTCCCGGCCGATGTCGCCGATGTCGCCTCTGACGCCCCCGTGTCGCGACATGGGGGCGACGTCACTGACTCCTCCATATCGCGACATGGGGATGACGTCACCGCGTCCGCCATGTCGCGACATGGGGATGACGTCACCGCGTCCGCCATGTCGGAACATGGGGATGACGTCACCGAGTCCGCCATGTCGCGACATGGGGGCGATGTCACCGAGTCATCCATGTCGCGACATGGGGGCGATGTCACCGCATCCGCCATGTCGCGACACGCCGCCGCTGTCACCGCCCCATCCATGTCGCGACATGGGGGCGATGTCGCCGCCTCCCCCATGTCGCGACATGCCGCCGCTGTCGCGACAGCGCTGGTGTCGCGCTGGGCGGCCGTGCCGCCGTTCCGGCTGCGGCTGGCGGGGCTGCGGCCGCTGTCGCGATACCGCGCGCGCGTCGCCTGTCGCGACAGGCGCGGCCGCTCGGGATGGAGCCGCTGGGAGCCCGCGGCCACCGGAGAGGGCGGTGAGGAGGGGGAAGTGGGAAATGGGAAATAATGGGGAAATGGGAAATAATGGGGAAATGGGGAATGGGAAATGGGAAATAATGGGGAAATGGGAAATAATGGGGAAATGGGAAATGGGAAATGGGAAATGGGAAATGGGAAATGGGGAATGGGGAAATGGGGAAATGGGAAATGGGGAAATGGGGAAATGGGAAATGGGAAATAATGGGGAAATGGGGAAATGGGGAATGGGGAATGGGAAATGGGGAATGGGAAATGGGAAATGGGAAATGGGGAATGGGGAAATGGGGAAATGGGGAAATGGGGAGGGGAAATGGGGAAATGGGGAGGGGAAATGGGGAAATGGGGAAATGGGGAGGGGATCCCAAATTTGGGGACGGGGAGCCCGAGACTGGGGAGGGGGGAAATGGGGAGGGGGAGGGGAGAAATGGGGAGGGGACCCCAAATTTGGGGAGGGGGAGCCCGAGATTGGGAGGGGGGAAATGGGGAGGGGGGAAATGGGGAGGGGGAACTGGAGAGGGGCAGCCCGAATTTGGGGAGGGGGAGGTGGGAAATGGGCTTTCCGAATTTGGGGAGGGGGACCCCGAGACTGGGGAGGAGGACCCCGAATTTGGGGAGGGGGAGGGGAGAAATGGGGAGGGGGACCCCTAAAATGAAGAGGGGGGACCCAAATTTGGGGAGGGGGAGGAGGGAGGGGATCCCAAATTTGGGGAGGGGGGACCCCGAAAATGGGGAGGGGGGCCTCGAATTTGGGGAGGGGAAGGGGGGGACCCCAAATTTGGGGAGGGGGGAGCGAATTTGGGGAGGCGGAGGGGGGGACCCCAAAAATGGGAGGGAAAGTGGAAAAATGGGGGGGACGCCAAAAATGGGGAGGGGGGACCCCAAAATTTTGGGGGAGAGAAACAAAAAAATGGGGGGGACCCCAAATCTGGGGAGGGGCTCTCCCCCCAATTTTGGTGTTTCCCCCCCAAATTTTGGATTTCTCACCCCAATTTCGGGTTTCTGACCCGATTTTGGGGTCTCTCACCCCAATTTCGTGTTTCTCACCCCAATTTTGGGTTTCTGGCCTGATTTTCGGGTTTCTGACCCCAAATTTCGGGTCTCTCACCCCAATTTTGGTTTTCTCTCCCCGATTTCGGGTCTCTCACCCCAATTTTGGGTTTCTGACCTGATTTTCAGGTTTCTCACCCCAATTTTGGGTTTCTGGCCCGATTTTCGGGTTTCTGACTCCAAATTTTGGGTTTCTGACCCCAATTTATTGTTTCTGACCCGATTTTGGGGTTTCTCACCCCAATTTCGGGTCTCTCACCCCAATGTCGGGTTTCTGCCCCCAAATTTCGTGTTCCTCACCCCAATTTCGTGTTCCTCACCCCAATTTCGGGTTCCTCACCCCAATTTCGGGTTCCTCACCCCAATTTCGGGTTCCTCACCCCAATGTCGGGTTTCTGCCCCCAAATTTCGTGTTTCTCTCCCCAATGTCGGGTTTCTCACCCCAATTTCGGGTTTCTCTCCCCAATGTCGGGTTTCCGACCCCAAATTTCGTGTTTCTCACCCCAATTCCGGTGTCCCCCCAGTTCCCGAGGGGCCCCCCCAGAACCTGAGCGCTCGCTGGGTGGGGGCGGGGCGGGCGCGGCTGCGCTGGGGCCCCCCCCGCGCCCCCCTCAACGGGGTCCTGGGGGGGTTCCGGGTGGGCGTCGGGAGCCCCGCCCACCCCGAGGTGAGACCCCAAACCCCCGGAATCACCCCCAAAATCACCCCGAAAACCCCCAAAATCACCCCGAAAATCACACCGAAAATCCCAGAAATCACCCCGAAAATCACCCCAAAAACTCCCCAATTCACCCCCAAAATCACCCCCAAAATCACCCCGAAAATCCTAGAAATCACCCCGAAAATCACCCTGAAAATCCCAAAAACCACCCCCAAAATCACCCCGAAAACCCCCGAAATCACCCCAAAAATCACCCCGAAAATCACCCCGAAAATCACCCCGAAAACCCCTGAAATCACCCCAAAAATCACCCCGAAAATCACCCTGAAAATCACCCCAAAATCACCCAACTCACCCCAAAAATCACCCCGAAAATCCCCAAACCCACCCCAAAAATCACCCCAAAAATCCCAAAAATCACCCCAAAAATCACCCCAAAACCCCCCAAACTCACCCCAAAAATCACCCCGAAAATCACCCCAAAAACCCCCGAACTCACCCCAAATATCACCCCGAAAATCACCCGGGAAATCCCCCAAAATCACCCTGAAAATCCCAAAAATCACCCCGAAAATCACCCCAAATTCACCCCTAATCTCCCCCGAAATCCCTCAAATTTCCCCAAAATTCCCCCAGATCCCCCCAAATTCCCCCCCAAATCCCCAAATCCCCCCAAATCCCCAAATCCCCCCAAATCCCCAAATCCCCAAACCCCCCAAATCCCCCCAAATCCCCAAATCCCCCCAAAATTCCCCAAAATTGCTTCAAATCCCCCCAAACCCCCCAAATTCCCCCAAATCCCCAAATCCCCAAACCCCCCAAATCCCCCCAAATCCCAAAATCCCCTCAAAATCCCCCCAAAATCCCACCAAAATCCCCAAATCCCCCCAAATCCCCAAATTCCCCCAAATCCCCAAATTCCCCCAAATCCCCAAATTCCCCCAAATACCCCAAATCCCCCCAATTCCCCCCAAATTCCCCCAAAATCCCCAAACCCCCCAAATCCCCAAATTCCCCCAAATCCCCAAATTCCCCCAAATACCCCAAATCCCCCCAATTCCCCCCAAATTCCCCCCAAAATCCCCAAACCCCCCAAATCCCCAAATCCCCAATTCCCCCCAAATCCCCCAAATTCCCCCCAAAATCCCCAATTCCCCCCAAATTTACCCCAAATCCCCAAAATCCCCTGAATTTTCCCCAAAACGGGGCCCGCAGCGGGTTCTGGACGTGGGGCTGGCCCAGGAGGCGTCGCTGGATTTGGGGGCGCTGGGCCCCAACGTCTCCCTGCGGGTGGCGCCCTACACCGGGGGGGGGCAGGGGCCCTGGAGCCCCCCCCTGCTGCTGCCGCCCCCCCGTGAGTCACCCCGAAATCCCAAAATCACCCCAAAAAAAACCCCGACCCCGAAAACCCCAAAAAACCCGAAATTCCATCGTTCTGTACCCCAAAAAACCCAAAATCCCAATTCTGCTCCCCAAAATCCCCAATTCTGTCCCCAAAATCACCCCAAAAAAAACCCCGACCCCGAAAACCCCAAAAAACCCGAAATTCCCACCGTTCTGTACCCCAAAAAACCCAAAAACCCCAATTCTGTTCCCCAAAATCTTCAATTCTGCTCCCCAAAATCCCCAATTCTGCTCCCTAAAAATATCCAATTCTGCTCCCCAAAAATCCCCAATTCTGTCCCCAAAAATCCCCCCTGGTGCTGCCCCATGAGTGACCCCGAAACCCCAAAATCACCCCAAAAAAACCCCGACCCCAAAAACCCCAAAAAAACCCGAAATTCCCACCGTTCTGTACCCCAAAAAACCCAAAATCCCCAATTCTGACCCCAAAATCCCTCCCTGCTGCTGCCGCCCCCCCGTGAGTCACCCCAAAATCCCAAAATCACCCCAAAATCACCCCAAAAAAAACCCGACCCCGAAAACCCCAAAAACCCCGAAATTCCCACCGTTCTGTACCCCAAAAAACCCAAAATCCCCAGTTCTGTTCCCCAAAATCTTCAATTCTGCTCCCCAAAAATCCCCAATTCTGTCCCCAACATCTCCCCCCTGCCGCCGCCCCGTGAGTCACCCCGAAATCCCCCAAAATCACCCCAAAAAAAACCCCGACCCCAAAAACCCCCAAAAAAAACTAAATTCCCACTGTTCTGTACTCCAAAAAACCCAAAATCCCCAATTCTGTCCCCAAAATCCTCAATTCTGTCCCCAAAAATCCCCCCTGGTGCCCCCTCATGAGTCACCCCAAAATCCCCCAAAATCACCCCAAAAAAAACCCGACACCAAAAACCCCAAAAACCCCGAAATTCCCACCATTATTTACCCCAAAATCCCCAAAAATCCCCAATTCTGTCCCCAAAAATCCCCAATTCTGTCCCCAAAATCCCCAATTCTGCTCCCAAAACCCTGGCCCTGCACCCCAAATGTCCCAAAATGTCCCCAATTGTCCCCAAATCCCCCCAAATGTCCCCAAATCCCCCCAAATGTCCCCAAATCCCCCCATTGTCCCCACAGCTGCCGAGGTGCCGCTGGAGACGCAGCTGGGTGAGGAGGAGGAGGAGGGGAGGAAGGACGGGGGGAGGATGATGAGGGGGGGATGGGTGGGATGAAGATGAGGATGGGATGGGATGAGGATGATGAGGATGAGGATGGGATGAAGATGATGAGGATGGGATGGGATGGATGGGATGGGATGGGATGAAGATGATGAGGATGAGGATGGGATGAAGATGAGGATGGATGGGATGGGATGAGGATGGATGGGGTGGGATGGATGGGATGGGATGAAGATGATGAGGATGGGATGGGATGGGATGAAGATGAAGATGATGGGATGGGATGAGGATGATGAGGATGGATGGGATGAGGATGATGAGGATGGATGGGATGAAGATGATGAGGATGAGGATGGGATGAAGATGATGAGGATGGATGGGATGAGGATGATGAGGATGGATGGGATGAAGATGATGAGGATGGGATGGGATGAAGATGATGAGGATGGGATGGGATGGGATGAAGATGATGAGGATGGGATGGGATGAGGATGATGAGGATGGATGGGATGGATGGGGTGGGATGAAAATGATGGTGAGGGTGATGCTGATGATGACAATGCCGATGATGATGATGGTGATGACGATGACAATGATGATGACGATGATGATGATGACGACATCAATGACGAAGATGCCAACGATGACAATGCCAATGACCATGACCATGACGATGATGATGACAATGACGATGACAACGATGACGATGACAAATGATGATGACGATGACATTGCCGATGACCATGACGATGACAATACTGATGATGACGATGCCAATGACAATGGTGACAATGGTGACAATGACGATGACGCCGATGCCAAAGACGCCGACGATGACGATGACGATGAAGATGATGACAGTGACGATGATGACAATGACGATGATGACGATGACGACGATGATGACAATGATGACAATGACGATGGTGACCATGCCAATGGTGATGACAATGACGATGACAATGATGATGAAGATGATGACAGTGACGATGATGGCAATGACGATGACAATGATGCTGATGCCAAAAACGCCGACGATGACAATGACGACGACAATGATGATGATGATGATGATGATGATGGTGATGATGATGATGACAGTGACGATGATAACGATGACGATGAAGATGATGACAGTGACGATGATGACGATGACAATGACGATGATGACGCCAATGATGACTATGATGACAATGACGATGGTGACCATGCCAATGACGATGACGATGATGTCAACACCAATGACAATAACAATGACAGTGATGACAATGACGATGACAATGACCATGATGCCAATGACGATGACAATGACAATGACGATGAAGATGACAATGATGACAATGACGATGACAATGATGACAATGACAATGATGACGATGAAGATGAGCCTTCCTCCCTCCGCAGTGCGGCCGCCGCTGGTGGCCGGCGCCGGGTGGCCGCTGCTGGTGGCCCTGGTGGCCCTGGGGACGCTGGTCCTGGTGGCCCTGGTGGCCCTGGTGGCCCTGGCGGCGCGGAGACGCCACAAAGAGACGCGCTACGGGTGAGGGGATGGCGATGGCACCCGTGTCACGCGTGTGTCACGTGTGTGTCATCCGTGTCACCTGTGTCACCTGTGAGTCACCTCAATGTCACCTCAGTGTCACCTCTGTCATCTGTCACCTGTGTCACCTGTGTCACCTCCGTGTCTCCTGTACCACCTCAGTGTCACCTCTGTCACCGGTGCCTCTGCTGGTGACCACGTGGCCATGGTGACCACAATGGCCGTGGTGGCCATGGTGACCCCAGTGACCATGTTGGCCATGGTGACCATGTTGGCCATAGTGACCATGTTGGCCATGGTGGCCGCAGTGACCATGTTGGCCATGGTGGCCGTGGCGGCCGCAGTGTCCCGTTGGTGACCATGGTGACCACGGTGCCATGGCAATGCTGTGGCGATGACCATGCTGGCTGTGGTGGCCATGATGGCCATGGTGACCATGGTGACCACGATGGCCATGGTGGCCATGGCGCCATGGCAATGCTGTGGGTGGTGGCCATGGTGGCTGTGGTGACCACGGTGACCACATGGCCATGGTGGCCGTGGTGGCCGTGGTGACCACATGGCCATGGTGGCCATAGTGACCATGGTGGCTGTGGTGATCACCGTGACCATGTTGACTGTGGTGGCCATGGCGCCATGGCAATGCTGTGGTGGTGACCATGCTGGCTGTGGTGACCACATGGCCATGGTGACCATGGTGACCACGATGGCCGTGGTGACCATGGCGCCATGGCAATGCTGTGGGTGGTGGCCATGGTGGTTGTGGTGACCACGGTGACCACATGGCCGTGGTGGCCGTGGTGACCACGATGGCCATGGTGGCCATGGCGCCATGGCAATGCTGTGGGTGGTGGCCATGGTGGCTGTGGTGACCACGGTGACCACATGGCCATGGTGGCCGTGGTGGCCGTGGTGACCACATGGCCATGGTGGCCATAGTGACCATGGTGGCTGTGGTGATCACCGTGACCATGTTGACTGTGGTGGCCATGGCGCCATGGCAATGCTGTGGTGGTGACCATGCTGGCTGTGGTGACCACATGGCCATGGTGACCATGGTGACCACGATGGCCGTGGTGACCATGGCGCCATGGCAATGCTGTGGGTGGTGGCCATGGTGGTTGTGGTGACCACGGTGACCACATGGCCGTGGTGGCCGTGGTGACCACATGGCCATGGTGGCCATAGTGACCATGGTGGCTGTGGTGATCACCGTGACCATGTTGACTGTGGTGGCCACGGTGCCATGGCAATGCTGTGGTGGTGACCATGCTGGCTGTGGTGACCACATGGCCATGGTGACCATGGTGACCACGATGGCCATGGTGACCACAATGGCCATGGTGACCATGGTGCCATGGCAATGCTGTGGGTGGTGGCCATGGTGGCCATGGTGGCTGTGGTGACCATGGTGCCCCTGGTGGCCTGGGTGTCCCTGGTGACCACAGTGACCATGGTGAACACTATGACCATGGTGGCCACGGTGCCCCTGGTGACCCTGGTGGCCATGGTGACCACAATGACCACCGTGGCCATGGTGGCCATGGTTACCCTGGTGGCCGTGGTGACCACGGTGACAACGTTGGCCTTGGTGACCACGGTGGCCATGGTGACCCTGGTGACCCTGATGTCCCCGCTGTCCCAGGGCCGCCTTCTCTCCGGCCGTTCGCTTCCGCGCCCGCAGCTCCTACGGCCGCGGCACGGCGCAGAGCACGCGTGAGTGATGGCGCGGGACAGCGGTGGCACCTCGGTGGCACCTGTGTCACCTCGGTGGCACCCGTGTCATCTGTGTGTCACCTGTGTCACCTGTGTCATCCAATGTCCCCAGTGTCCCCAGTGTCCCCAATGTCACCAATGTCCCCGATGTCCCCAATGTCCCCAATCCCCCCAATGTCCTCAATGTCCCCAAATGTCCCCAAAATGTCCCCGATGTCCCCAATCCCCCCAGTCCCCCCAATGTCCCCGATGTCCCCAATGTCCCCACTGTCCCCACTGTCCCCAATGTCCCCAATGTCCCCGATATCCCCATGCTATCCCGTGCTGTCCCGTGATGTCCCCATGCTCTCCCCATGATGTCCCCGTGCTGTCCCATGCTGTCCCGTGCTGTCCCCAATGTCCCCGTGCTGTCCCCATGATGTCCCCGTGCTGTCCCCAATGTCCCGTGCTGTCCCCAATGTCCCGTGCTGTCCCCAATGTCCCGTGCTGTCCCCATGATGTCCCCATGCTCTCCCCATGATGTCCCGTGCTGTCCCCGTGCTGTCCCGTGCTGTCCCGTGCTGTCCCCAATGTCCCGTGCTGTCCCCAATGTCCCGTGCTGTCCCGTGCTGTCCCGTGCTGTCCCCAATGTCCCCATGATGTCCCCGTGCTGTCCCGTGCTGTCCCCATGATGTCCCGTGCTGTCCCCATGATGTCCCGTGCTGTCCCGTGCTGTCCCCAATGTCCCGTGCTGTCCCCATGATGTCCCGTGCTGTCCCCAATGTCCCGTGCTGTCCCGTGCTGTCCCCATGATGTCCCGTGCTGTCCCGTGCTGTCCCGTGCTGTCCCGTGCTGTCCCGTGCTCTCCCCATGATGTCCCCATGATGTCCCCGTGCTGTCCCGTGCTGTCCCCGTGATGTCCCGTGCTGTCCCGTGCTGTCCCGTGCTCTCCCCATGATGTCCCCATGATGTCCCCGTGCTGTCCCGTGCTGTCCCCGTGATGTCCCGTGCTGTCCCGTGCTGTCCCGTGCTCTCCCCATGATGTCCCCATGCTCTCCCCGTGCTGTCCCGTGCTGTCCCGTGCTCTCCCCATGCTGTCCCCATGATGTCCCCATGCTGTCCCGTGCTGTCCCGTGCTCTCCCCATGATGTCCCGTGCTGTCCCTGTCCCAGTTCGCTCTCTGGGTCTCAGTGAGGTTCTCCAGGAGCAGCTCCAGGAGGTTTTGGTCGAGCGGCGCCGGGTGGTGCTGGGCAAGGCCCTGGGCCAGGGTGGGTCCCCAAAATCCCCAAAATCCCCTAAAATCACCCAAAATCCCCCAAAATCACCCAAAATCCCCCAAAATCCCCCAAATCCCCCAAAATCCCCCAAAATCCCCAAAATCCCCAAAATCCCCAAAATCCCCAAAATCCCCAAAATCCCCAAAATCCCCAAAATCCCCAAAATCACCCAAAATCCCCCAAAATCCCCAAAATCCCCAAAATCCCCCAAAATCCCCCAAAATCCCCAAAATCCCCCAAAATCCCCCAAAATCCCCCAAAATCCCCCAAAATCCCCCAAAATCACCCAAAATCACCCAAAATCCCCCCAAATCACCCAAAATCCCCAAAATCCCCCAAAATCCCCCAAAATCCCCCAAAATCCCCAAAATCCCCCAAAATCCCCCAAAATCCCCCAAAATCCCCCAAAATCACCCCAAAATCCTCCAAAATCCCCCCAGAATCCCCCTAAACCTCCCCAGATCCCCCCAAACCCCCTCAGAACCCCGCTAAATCTCCTCAAAACCTTCTCGGGAGCCCCCAGATTCCTTCTGGATCCCCCAAATTCCTTCGGGACCCCCCAAATTCCTGCGGGCCCCCCCGAATTCCTCGGGACCCCCCAAATTCCTCGGCCCCCCCCAAAATTCCTTCGGGCCCCCCGAAAATTCCTTTGGGACCCCCCCAAATTCCTTTGGGACCCCCCAAAATTCCTTTGGGGACCCCCCAGATTCCTTCGGGACCCCCCAAAATTCCTTCGGGATCCCCCAAAATTCCTTCGGGACCCCCCCATAATTCCTTCGCGAGCCCCAAATCCCTTCTGGACCCCCCAAATCCCTTCTGGACCCCCCGAATTCCTTCTGGACCCCCCAAATCCCTTCAGGACCCCCCGAATTCCTTCTGGACCCCCCGAATTCCTCGGGCCCCCCCGAATTCCTTCGGGCCCCCCCAAATTCCTTCGGGGCCCCCCGAATTCCTTCTGGACCCCCCAAATTCCTTCTGGACCCCCCGAATTCCTTCTGGACCCCCCAAATTCCTCGGGCCCCCCCGAATTCCTTCGGGCCCCCCAATTCCGTTCCCGGCAGGCGAGTTCGGCGCCGTGCTGGAGGGGACGCTGCAGCAGGACTCGGGCGCGCTGCGCGTGGCCGTGAAGACGATGAAATGTGAGCCCCAAAATCCCCCAAATCCCCCCCAAAATCCCCCCCGAAAAAGTGTCCCCGGATTTGCCCAAAACGGCCGGAATTCGCCCCGAAGTCGCCGTGGGCTCGCCGCGGGAGCTGGAGGATTTCCTGCGCGAGGCCGCGCGCATGAAGGACTTCGACCACCCCAACGTCATGAAGCTGATCGGTGAGCGGCGCCCCGGAATAGCCCAAAAATCACCCCAAAGTACCCCAAAATCACCCCAAAATCACCCAAAAATCACCCCAAAATTACCCCAAAATTACCCCAAAATTACCCCCAAAATCACCCCAAAATCACCCCAAATTACCCCAAAATCACCCCAAAATCACCCCAAAAATCACCCAAAAATCATCCCAAAATCACCCCAAAATTACCCCAAAAATCACCCAAAAATCACCCAAAAATCATCCCAAAATCACCCCAAAATTACCCCAAAAATCACCCAAAAATCACCCCAAAATCACCCAAAAATCACCCCAAAATTAACCCAAAAATCACCCCAAAATTACCCCAAAAATCACCCAAAAATCACCCCAAAATTAACCCAAAAATCACCCCAAAAATCACCCCAAAGTACCCCAAAATCACCCCAAAATACCCCAAAATCACCCAAAAATCACCCCAAAATTACCCCCAAAATCACCCCGAAATCACCCAAAAATCACCCCAAAATTACCCCAAAAATCACCCAAAAATCATCCCAAAATACCCCAAAATCACCCCAAAAATCACCCCAAAGTACCCCAAAATCACCCAAAAATCACCCAAAAATCAACCCAAAATCACCCCAAAAATCACCCCAAAATTACCCCAAAATCACCCCAAAATCACCCAAAAATCACCCCAAAATCACCCCAAAGTACCCCAAAATCACCCAAAAATCACCCCAAAATCACCCCAAAAATCACCCAAAAATCATCCCAAAATTACCCCAAAATTACCCCAAAATCACCCAAAAATCACCCCAAAATCACCCCAAAGTACCCCAAAATCACCCAAAAATCACCCCAAAATCACCCCAAAAATCACCCAAAAATCATCCCAAAATTACCCCAAAATTACCCCAAAATCACCCAAAAATCACCCCAAAATCACCCCAAAGTACCCCAAAATCACCCCAAAATCACCCCAAAATACCCCAAAATTACCCCAAAAATCATCCCAAAATTACCCCAAAATCACCCAAAAATCACCCCAAAATCATCTCAAAGTACCCCAAAATTACCCCAAAATTACCCCAAAAATCACCCAAAATTACCCCAAAATCAGCCAAAAATCACCCCCAAACTACCCCAAAAATCACCCGAAAATCACCCCAAAAATCACCCCAAAATCACCCCAAAATTACCCCAAAAATCACCCCAAAATCACCCCAAAAATCACCCCAAAATTACCCCAAAATCACCCGAAAATCACCCCAAAAATCACCCCAAAAATCACCCCAAAATCACCCCAAAATTACCCCAAAAATCACCCCAAAAATCACCCCAAAATCACCCCAAAAATCACCCAAAAATCATCCCAAAATTACCCCCAAAATCACCCCAAAAATGCCTCCAGATCGCCCCAAAAAAACCCCAAAATACCCCAAAAATCACCCAAATTTATGCCAAAATCATCCGCCCAAAGTCCCCCAAAATCAGCCCCAAAAACCCCAATCACCTCAAAAATGCCCCAAAATCACCCCAAAATACCCCCAAATCACCCCAAAAATCACCTCAAAAATGCCCCAAAATCGCCCCAAAATCACCCAAAAATGCCCCCAAATCCCCCAAAAATCCCCAAAAATCCCCAAAAATCCCAAAAATCTCTGTCCCAATTTTTTTTTTTTTTTTTGGGGGGGGGGGCGGGTCTCAGCTCCATTTTTGAGGGATCTGCACCCAAATTTTTGGGGTTCAGCGCCTCAATTTTGGGGCTCTTCACCCCAAATTTTGGGGGGATTTGCGTCTCAATGTTGGGGTTCTGCACCCCATTTTTTGGGGATCGGTGTCGCATTTTGGGGGGTTCTGAGCCCAAATTTTGGGGGGATTTATGTCTCAATTTTGGGGCTCTTCACCCCAAATTTTGGGGATCCATGTCCCATTTTGGGGGGTTCTGTGCTCCAATTTTGGGGATCCTCGTCCCAGTTTTGGGGTTTTCTGAGCCCCAATTTTGGGGTTTTCTGAGCCCAAATTTTGGGGGGATGCCTGTCCCAATTTTGGGGCTCTGCGCCCCAATTTCGGGGATCCGTGTCCCAATTTTGGGGTTTTCTGAGCCCCAGTTTTGGGGGGATCCCTGTCCCAATTTTGGGGGGCTCTGCACCCCAATTTTGGGGTTCTCTGAGCCGAAATTTTGGGGATACCACTCCCAATTTTGGGGCTCTGCACCCCAATTTTGGGACCCCTGTCCCAATTTTGGGGTCTGCACCCCAATTTTGGGATCCCTGTCCCAATTTTGGGCTCTGTACCCCAATTTTGGGATCCCTGTCCCAGTTTTGGGCTCTGCACCCCAATTTCGGGGATCCATGTCCCAATTTTGGGGTTTTCTGAGCCCCAATGTTGGGGGGATCCCTCTCCCAATTTTGGGGCTCTTCACCCCAATTTAGGGATCCCTGTCCCAATTTTGGGATCCGTGTCCCAATTTTGGGACCCCTGTCCCAATTTTGGGATCCCTCTCCCAATTTTGGGATCTCTCTCCCAATTTTGGGGCTCTTCACCCCAATTTTGGGATCCGAGCCCCATTTCCGGCTCCCCCCAGCCCCATTCCCGCGGGGTCTTCCTCCAGATTTTGGGGGTGTTGAGGGGGTTGCGCCCCCCAGCTCTGGGGGTCGTGCCCCCCAAATTTGGGGGTTTTGGGGTGACGCCCCTCCCCCCGCAGGGGTGTGCCTGCCGCCGTGGGGGAGGGGCTGGGAGGAGCCGCCCCCTCCCCCCATCGTCCTGCTGCCCCTCATGGCCCACGGGGACCTGCACAGCTTCCTGCTGGGAGCGCGCCTCGGGGACCCCCCCACGGTGAGAGACCCCCCAAAAATCCCCAAACATCCCCCCGAAAATCCCCGAAAAAACCCCAAAAAAAATCCCAAAAAAATCCCATTGGAATAACCCCAAAAATCGCCAAAAATCCCTCCAAAATCCCCCCAAAAATCCTCCAAATATCCCCAAAAAATCACCCCAAAAATCCCCCAAAAAAACCCCAAAATTCCCCCGAAAATCCCCAAAAAAACCCCAAAAAATCCCATTGAAATAACCCCAAAAATCCCATCAAAATCCCTCCGAAACCCCCAAATTTGGGTCCTGGGAGCTTCCTGCTGGGAGCGCGCCTCGGGGACCCCCCACGGTGAGAGACCCCCCAAAAAATCCCCAAAAATCCCCCTGAAAATCCCCCAAAAAAACCCCAAAATTCCCCCAAAAATCCCCAAAAAAACCCAAAAAAACCCAAAAAAAATCCCATTGGAATAACCCCAAAAATCGCCAAAAATCCCATCAAAATCCCAAAAATACCTCCAAAATCCCCCAAAATCCTCAAAATATCCCCAAAACATCACCCCAAAAATCCCCCAAAAAAACCCCCAAATCCCCCCAAAACCCCCCCGAAAATCCCCCAAAAAAACCCCAAAAAATCCCATTGAAATAACCCCAAAAATCCCATCAAAATCCCACCGAAACCCCCAAATTTGGGTCCTGGGAGCTTCCTGCTGGGAGCGCGCCTCGGGGACCCCCCACGGTGAGAGACCCCCCAAAAAATCCCCAAACATCCCCCCGAAAATCCCAAAAAAAAACCAAAAAATTACCATTGGAATAACCACAAAAATCGCCAAAAATCCCATCAAAATCGCAAAAATCCCTCCAAAATCCACCAAAAATCCTCCAAATATCCCCAAAAAATCACCCCAAAAATCCCCAAAAAAATCACCCCAAACATTCCCCCGAAACCCCCCGAAAATCCCCGAAAAAAACCCCAAAAAAATCCCATTGGAATAACCCCAAAAATCCCATCAAAATCCCAAAAATCCCTCCAAAATCCACCAAAAATCCTCCAAATATCCCAAAAAAATCACCCCAAAAATCCCCAAAAAAAACCCAAAATCCCCCCGAAACCCCCCGAAAATCCCCAAAAAAAACCCCAAAAAAATCCCATTGGAATAACCCCCAAAATCGCCAAAAATCCCATCAAAATCCCAAAAATCCCTCCAAAATACCCCAAAAATCCTCCAAATATCCCCAAAAAATCACCCCAAAAATCCCCAAAAAAATCACCCCAAACATCCCCCTGAAACCCCCCCGAAAATCCCCGAAAAAACCCAAAAAAAATCCCATTGGAATAACCAAAAAAATCGCCAAAAATCCCATCAAAATCCCAAAAATCCCTCCAAAATACCCCCAAAATCCTCAAAATATCCCAAAAAAATCACCCCAAAAATCCCCCCAAAAAACCCAAAAATCTCCCTCAAAACCCCCCGAAAATCCCCCCCAAAAAACCCCAAAAAATCCCATTGGAATAACCCCAAAAATCCCATCAAAATCCCACCAAAACCTCCAAATTTGGGTCCTGGGAGATTCCTGCTGGGAGCGCGCCTCGGGGACCCCCCACGGTGAGAGACCCCCCAAAACATCCCCAAACATCCCCCCAAAAATCCCCCAAAAAAACCCAAAAAAACCCCAAAAAAATACCATTGGAATAACCACAAAAATCGCCAAAAATCCCATCAAAATCCCAAAAATCCCTCCAAAATACCCCAAAAATCCTCCAAATATCCCCAAAAAATCACCCCAAAAATCCCCCAAAAAAACCCCAAAATTCCCCCGAAACCCCCCAAAAATCCCCAAAAAAACCCCAAAAAATCCCATTAAAATAACACCAAAAATCCCATCAAAATCCCAAAAATCCCTCCAAAATTCCCCAAAAATTTCCCAAATATCCCCAAAAAATCCCCTCCAAACCCCCCAAAATTAAAAAATGCCCCAAAAATCCCCAAAAATCCCCAAAAATCTCAAATTTCCCCAAAAACCCAACAAAAAATCCCCCAAAATCCCCCAAAAATTAAAAAAATCCCCCCAAATCCCCCCCAAATATTCCAAAAATCCCCAAATATTCCCAAAAAACCCCCAAAAAATCCCAAATTTGGGGCTCCATGGAGGATTTTTGGGGATTTGTGAGGGAGTTTTGGGCATTATTTTGGAATTTTTGGCGTCTGTTTGAGGAATATTTGGGAATTTTGGAGTTTTTTGGGGGGGATTTTTAAAGGATTTTTTGGGGATTTTTTTGGGGAATTTTGGGGGAATTTTGGGGGAGTTTTTGGGGGATTTTTTGGGGATTTTTGGAGGATTTTTGGAGCATTTTTGGGGGATTTTTTGGGACTTTTCAGGGATTGTTTTGAGGATTTTTTTGGGGAATTTTTGGGAGATTTTTCAGGGATTTTTTGAGGATTTTTTGGGGATTTTTAGGGGATTTTTTTGGGATTTTTTTGGGAATTTTTAAGGAATTTTGGGGGAATTTTTTTGGGATTTTTCAGGGATTTTTTGAGGATTTTTTGGGGAATTTTTGGGGATTTTTTGAGGATATTTGGGGATTCCTCTGGGATTTTTCAGGAATTTTTTTGAGGATTTTTGGAGGTTTTTTTTGGGACTTTTTGGGGGATTTTTTGGGACTTTTCAGGGATTTTTTGGGGATGTTTTGGGACACTTTTTAGGGAATTTTTTGGGTTTTTTTTTTTTTCTTTTTTTGGTGATTTTTTTGGTGGACTTTTTGGGGATTTTTTGGGATTTTTTGGGGATTTTTTGGGGATTTTTGGGGATTTTTGGGGGATTTTTGGGATTTGGGGACCGTCCCCTCAGTGTCCCCACGCGCTGTCCCAGGTCCTGTCCCCCGGACCCTGCTGGACTTTGGGGCATTTCCGGGGGATTTTTTTGGGGGATATTTTGGGAATTTTTGGGGGATTTTTCGGGGGGATTTTTGGAGTTTTTTTGGTGGATATTTTTGGGATTTTTTGGGGATTTTTGGGGGGATTTTTGGGGGTTTTTTTTTGGTGGATATTTTTGGGATTTTTGGGGGGATTTTTTGGGATTTTTGGGGGGATTTTTGGGGGGGTTTTTTTGGTGGATATTTTTGGGATTTTTGGGGGGATTTTTGGGGATTTTTGGGATTTGGGGACCGTCCCCTCAGTGTCCCCATGCTGTCCCAGGTCCTGTCCCCCGGACCCTGCTGGGCTTTGGGGCATTTCCGGGGGATTTTGGGGGGGTTTTTTGGGGTTTTTTTTTGGTGGATATTTTTGGGAATTTTGGGATTTTTGGGGGGATTTTTTGGGATTTTTGGGGGATTTTTCGGGGGGATTTTTGGAGGTTTTTTGGTGGATATTTTTGGGATTTTTGGGGGATTTTTGGGGGGATTTTGGGGATTTGGGGACCGTCCCCTCACATCCCCCCGCGCTGTCCCAGGTCCTGTCCCCCCAGACCCTGCTGCGCTTCCTGGCCGACATCGCGGCCGGGATGAGTTACCTGAGCCAGAGGAGCTTCGTGCACCGAGACCTGGCGGCACGGAACTGCATGTGGGACACGGACACGGGACAGGGGACATGGGACATGGGACATGGGATACGGACACGGACACGGACACGGACACGGGACACGGGACATGGGATATGGGACACGGACACGGACACGGACACGGGACAGGGGACAGGGACACGGACACGGGACACGGGACATGGGACACGGGATATGAACACGGACACGGACACGGACACGGACACGGGACATGGACACGGACACGGGATATGGGACACGGACACGGACACGGACACGGGACAGGGGACAGGGACACGGACACGGGACACGGGACATGGGACACGGGATATGGGACACGGACACGGACACGGACACGGACACGGGACATGGACACGGACACGGGACATGGGACACGGACACGGGATATGGGACACGGGATATGGGACACGGGACATGGGACATGGGACATGGGACATGGGATACGGACACGGGACATGGGATATGGGACATGGACACGGACACGGACACAGGACAGGGGACACGGACACGGACACGGGACACGGACACAGGACATGGGACACGGAAACGGGATATGGACACGGACACGGGGACATCACTGGGGACATTGGGGACACTGGGGGGATTGGGGGGATTTGGGACATTTTGGGACATTTTGGGGACATTTTGGGACATTTTGGGACATTTTGGGGACATTTTGGGACATTTTGGGGACACTGGGGCAGGATGTGGATTTGGGGTTTTTGGCGTCATTGAGATTTTTGTGATTTGGGGTTTTTGGGATTTGGGGATTTTGAGATTCGGAGTTTTTGATTTTTGGGGATTAAAGCGCAGCTCCACATTTGGGATTTGGGGTTTTTGGGATTTGGGGTTTTTGGGGTTTTTGGTTTTTTGGGGGTTTTGGGGTTTTTGGGATTTGGGGTTTTGGGGGTTTTTGGTTTTTTGGGGTTTTTGGTTTTTGGGGTTTTTGGGGTTTTGGGGTTTTGGGGATTTGGAATTTTTCAGATTTGGGGATTTGGGATTTTTTGATTTGGGATTTGGGGATCGGGGATTTTTAGGGGTTTTGGGATTCGGGGGATTTGGGGTTTTTGGGATTTGGAATTTTGGGATTCGGGGCTTTTGGGGTTTGGGGTTTTTTGGGGTTTGGGGTTTTTTGGGATTTGGGTTTTTTGGGGTGACTCTGACCCGTCCCCAGGCTGGACGAGCGGCTCCGGGTGCGCGTGGCCAATTCGGGGATTTCGTTTTTCGGATTTGGGGTTTTTGGGATTTGGGTTTTTTGGGATTTGGGGTTTTTGGGATTTGGGGTTTTTGGGGTTTGGGGTTTTTGGGATTTGGGGTTTTTGGGATTTGGGGTTTTTGGTTTTTGGGTTTTTTGGGATTTGGTGATTTGGAGTTTTTGGGGTTTGGGGTTTTTGGGATTTGGGGTTTTTGGTTTTTGGGGTTTTTGGGATTTGGGGTTTTTGGTTTTTGGGGTTTTTGGGATTTGGGGTTTTTGCGGTTTGGGTTTTTTGGGATTTGGTGATTTGGAGTTTTTGGGGTTTGGGGTTTTTGGGATTTGGGGTTTTTGCGGTTTGGGGTTTTTGGGATTTGCGGCTTTTGGGGGTTTGGGATTCAGGGTTTTTGGGGGTTTTGGGATTTGGGGTTTTGGGGGTTTTGGGATTCGGGGTTTTGGGATTTGGGGTTTTTGGGATTCGGGGTTTTGGGGGTTTTGGGATTTGGGGTTTTGGGATTTGGGGTTTTTGGGGTTTGGGGTTTTGGGGTTTTGGGGGTTTTGGGATTCGGGGTTTTGGGGTTTTTGGGATTCGGGGTTTTTGGGGTTTTGGGATTCGGGGTTTTGGGGTTTTGGGATTCAGGGTTTGGGGGGGTTTTGGGATTTGGGGTTTTGGGGTTTTTGGGATTTGGGGTGACTCTGGCCCGTCCCCAGGCTGGACGAGCGGCTCCGGGTGTGCGTGGCCGATTTTGGGATTTGGTTTTTGGGGTTTGGGGTTTTTGAGGATTTGGGATTTGGGGTTTTGGGGGTTTGGGGTTTTGGGATTCAGGGTTTTTGGGGTTTTGGGATTTGGGGTTTGGGGTTTTTGGGATTCAGGGTTTTTGGGGTTTTTGGGATTTGGGTTTTGGGGTTTTTGGGATTTGGGGTGACTCTGGCCCGTCCCCAGGCTGGACGAGCGGCTCCGGGTGTGCGTGGCTGATTTTGGGATTTGGTTTTTGGGGTTTGGGGTTTTTGGGATTTGGGGTGACTCTGGCCCGTCCCCAGGCTGGACGAGCGGCTCCGGGTGTGCGTGGCCGATTTTGGGCTCTCGCGCCGCGTCGGCCGATCCCAGTATTACCGGCAGGGCCGCAGCGCCCCCGTGCCCGTCAAGTGGGCGGCCCTGGAGAGCCTGGCTGAGCGCATCTACACCACCAAGAGCGACGTGGTGAGACCAAAAACCCCAAAAATCACCCCAAAAACGGAGCCGGGGCGCCCAAAAACCCTAAAAACCAAAAAAATCCCATTAAAAACCCATAAATCACAAAATAACCCCATAAAACACAATGGAGCCTGGCTGAGCGCATCGACACCACCAAGATCGATGTTGTGAGCCCCAAAAACCCCAAAAATCACCCCAAAAACGGAGCCGGGGCGCCCAAAAACCCTAAAAACCCAAAAAATCCCATTAAAAACCCATAAATCACAAAATAACCCCATAAACGCCAATGGAGCCTGGCTGAGCGCATCTACACCACCAAGAGCGACGTGGTGAGCCCCAAAAACCCCAAAAATCACCCCAAAAATGGCCCCGGGGCGCCCAAAAACCCTAAAAACCCAAAAAATCCCATTAAAAACTCAAAAAATCCCATAAAAAACCCATTAAATCCCATAAAACCCCATAAACGCCAATGGAGCCTGGCTGAGCGCATCTACACCACCAAGAGCAACGTGGTGAGCCCAAAAACCCCAAAAACCACCCCAAAAACAGAGCCGGGGCGCCCAAAAACCCTAAAAAACAAAAAAAAACCCAATAAAATCCCATAAAACCCCATTAAAAACCCAGAGAAACTTCCCAAAAATCCCATAAAATCCCATAAAACCATAAAAATCCCTCCCCAATCCACAAAAATCGTAAAAAAAAACCTTAAAATGCCACAAAATTCCCCAAAAATCACATAAAAATCCTATAAAATCCCATAAAATCCCATAAAACCCATTAAAAATCCTATAAAATCCCATAAAATCTCATAAAATCCCATTAAATCCCATAAAAATCCCATTAAATTCCATAAAAATCCATAAAACCCAAAAACCCCAATGGAGCCTGGCTGAGCGCATCGACACCACCAAGAGTGACGTGGTGAGACCCAAAAACCCCAAAAATCACCCCAAAAACGGAGCCGGGGAGAGCCAAAACCTAAAAAAAACCCCAAAACCCCTAAAAAACCCCATAAAAACCCAATAAAATCATTGGAAACTCCACAAAAATCCCATAAAACCATAAAATATCCCATAAAAATACCATAAAAACCCAAAAAACTCCATAAAAATCCCATAAAAATCCTATTAAAATCCTATTAAAATCCCATAAAAATTCCATTAAAATCCCATAAAAATCCTATTAAAATCCTATTAAAATCCCATAAAAATCCCATAAAAATCCTATTAAAATCCCATTAAAATCCCATAAAAATTCTATAAAAATCCCATAAAATACCATAACAATCCCATAAAAATTCCATAGAAATCCTATGAAAATCCCATAAAATCCCAAAAAAAACAATAAAAACCCCCAAAAAAGCAAAAAATTCCCCATAAAATCTCCGTAGAAGCCACCCAGAAATTCCCCAAAAATCTTCCCAAAATCCCCCCAAAATTGCCCCAAAATCCTTGAAAAATCCCCAAAAATCCCATTTAAAAATCTCATTGAATGTCCCCCAAAAATCCCCCCAAAATCTCCCCAAAATCCCATTTAAAAATCTAAAAAAATTCCCCCAAAATATAAAAAAATCCCAAAAAGTTCCATTTAAAAAACCCCAAAATATTCCCCCAAAATATCCAAAAATCCCAAAAAAATTCCCCAAAATTCCATTTAAAATTCTCCAAAAAATCCCAAAAAATTCTGAATTATCCCCCAAAATAATCCCCCAAATCCCTCCAAAATTTCATTTAAAATCCCAAAAAATCCCAAAAAATCCCAAAAATCCCCCAAAACATTTCCCCCAAAACTCCCCAAAATGTCCCAAAATTTGCCAGGGGTCACTCAGGGGTCACTCAGAGTGACCATGGGGCAATGACCCCTGAGTGACCCTGAGTGACCCTGAGTGACCCTGAGTGACCAATGAGTGACCCTGAGTGACCAATGAGTGACCAATGAGTGACCCCTGAGTGACCAATGAGTGACCAATGAGTGACCAATGAGTGACCCTGAGTGACCAATGAGTGACCAATGAGTGACCCTGAATGACCAATGAGTGACCAATGAGTGACCAATGAGTGACCAATGAGTGACCCTGAGTGACCAATGAGTGACCAATGAGTGACCAATGAGTGACCCTGAGTGACCCTGAGTGACCAATGAGTGACCAATGAGTGACCATGAGTGACCAATGAGTGACCAATGAGTGATCAATGAGTGACCATGGGGCAATGACCCCTGAGTGACCAATGAGTGACCCCTGAGTGACCCTGAGTGACCCCTGAGTGACCAATGAGTGACCAATGAGTGACCCTGAGTGACCCTGAGTGACCAATGAGTGACCAATGAGTGACCCCTGAGTGACCCTGAGTGACCAATGAGTGACCAATGACTGACCCCTGAGTGACCAATGAGTGACCCTGAGTGACCAATGAGTGATCAATGAGTGACCAATGAGTGACCACTGACCACTGAGTGACCAATGAGTGACCCTGAGTGACCCCTGAGTGACCCCTGAGTGACCCTGAGTGACCAATGAGTGACCAATGAGTGACCAATGAGTGACCCTGAGTGACCAATGAGTGACCCCTGAGTGACCCTGAGTGACCCCTGAGTGACCAATGAGTGACCAGAGTGACCAATGAGTGACCACTGAGTGACCCCTGAGTGACCCTGAGTGACCCTGAGTGACCCTGAATGACCAATGAGTGACCAGAGTGACCAATGAGTGACCAGAGTGACCTTGAGTGACCAATGAGTGACCAATGAGTGACCCCTGAGTGACCCCTGAGTGACCCCTGAGTGACCATTGGTGATATCGCAGTGGTCACTCTGGTCACTCTGGTCACTCAGTGGTCACTCTGGTCACTCTGGTCACGCAGTGGTCATTCGGGGTCACCATGTGGGAGGTGTGCCATGGCAGTGGTCACTCAGTGGTCACTCTGGTCACTCACTGGTCACTCTGGTCACTCTGGTCACTCAGTGGTCACTCTGGTCACTCTGGTCACTCTGGTCACTCTGGTCACGCAGTGGTCACTCACTGGTCACTCTGGTCACTCTGGTCACTCTGGTCACGCAGTGGTCATTCGGGGTCACCATGTGGGAGGTGTGCCATGGCAGTGGTCACTCTGGTCACTCTGGTCACTCTGGTCACTCTGGTCACTCAGTGGTCACTCTGGTCACGCAGTGGTCACTCTGGTCACTCTGGTCACTCACTGGTCACTCTGGTCACTCAGTGGTCACTCTGGTCACTCTGGTCACTCTGGTCACTCTGGTCACTCAGTGGTCACTCTGGTCACTCTGGTCACTCTGGTCACTCAGTGGTCACTCTGGTCACGCAGTGGTCACTCTGGTCACTCTGGTCACTCAGTGGTCACTCTGGTCACGCAGTGGTCACTCTGGTCACTCTGGTCACTCACTGGTCACTCTGGTCACTCAGTGGTCACTCTGGTCACTCTGGTCACTCTGGTCACTCTGGTCACTCAGTGGTCACTCTGGTCACTCTGGTCACTCTGGTCACGCAGTGGTCACTCTGGTCACTCTGGTCACTCAGTGGTCACTCTGGTCACGCAGTGGTCACTCTGGTCACTCACTGGTCACTCAGTGGTCACTCTGGTCACTCACTGGTCACTCTGGTCACTCTGGTCACTCAGTGGTCACTCAGTGGTCACTCTGGTCACTCTGGTCACTCTGGTCACTCACTGGTCACTCAGTGGTCACTCAGTGGTCACTCACTGGTCACTCTGGTCACGCAGTGGTCATTCGGGGTCACCATGTGGGAGGTGTGCCATGGCAGTGGTCACTCACTGGTCACTCTGGTCACTCTGGTCACTCAGTGGTCACTCAGTGGTCACTCTGGTCACGCAGTGGTCATTCGGGGTCACCATGTGGGAGGTGGCCGCGGCCGGCCGGACGCCGTACCCGGGGCTGGACAATGCCGAGGTGTTGCCGTTCCTGCGGGGGGGGCGGCGCCTGGGGGCGCCCCCCGAGTGTCCGGCGGGGCTGTGAGTGACCCCTGACCCCTGACCCCTGACCCCTGAGTGACCCCCGAGTGTCCGGCGGGGCTGTGAGTGACCCCTGACCCCTGACCCCTGACCCCTGAGTGACCCCCGAGTGTCCGGCGGGGCTGTGAGTGACCCCTGACCCCTGACCCCTGACCCCTGAGTGACCCCCGAGTGTCCGGCGGGGCTGTGAGTGACCCCTGACCCCTGACCCCTGACCCCTGACCCCTGAGTGACCCCCGAGTGTCCGGCGGGGCTGTGAGTGACCCCTGACCCCTGACCCCTGACCCCTGAGTGACCCCCGAGTGTCCGGCGGGGCTGTGAGTGACCCCTGACCCCTGACCCCTGACCCCTGAGTGACCCCCGAGTGTCCGGCGGGGCTGTGAGTGACCCCTGACCCCTGACCCCTGACCCCTGAGTGACCCCTGGGCCCTCCCACTGAAGCCCCCAGCCCCATTTCCCAAAGTCCCCAGCCCCATTTCCCCATTCCCAAGCCCCCAGCCCCATTTCCCCCATCCCCATTTCCCCCAGCCCCATTTCCCCATTTCCCCATTTCCCCAAGCCCCCAGCCCCATTTCCCCCATCCCCATTTCCCCATTTCCTGAAGCCCCCAGCCCCATTTCCCCAAGCCCCCAGCCCCATTTCCCCCAGCCCCATTTCCCCATTTCCCCAAGCCCCCAGCCCCATTTCCCCATTCCCAAGCCCCCAGCCCCATTTCCCCAAGCCCCCAGCCCCATTTCCCCATTCCCAAGCCCCCAGCCCCATTTCCCCATTTCCCCAAGCCCCCAGCCCCATTTCCCCAAGCCCCCAGCCCCATTTCCCCATTCCCAAGCCCCCAGCCCCATTTCCCCAAGCCCCCAGCCCCATTTCCCCATTCCCAAGCCCCCAGCCCCATTTCCCCAAGCTCCCAGCCCCATTTCCCCATTCCCAAGCCCCCAGCCCCATTTCCCCATTCCCAAGCCCCCAGCCCCATTTCCCCATTTCCCCAAGCCCCCAGCCCCATTTCCCCCAGCCCCATTTCCCCATTCCCAAGCCCCCAGCCCCATTTCCCAAAGCCCCCAGCCCCATTTCCCCCAGCCCCATTTCCCCAAGCCCCCAGCCCCATTCCCCAAGCCCCCAGCCCCATTTCCCCCAGCCCCATTTCCCCAAGCCCCCAGCCCCATTTCCCCAAGCCCCCAGCCCCATTTCCCCCAGCCCCATTTCCCCATTTCCCGAAGCCCCCAGCCCCATTTCCCCCCAGGTACCCTCTCATGCGCCGCTGCTGGGCCGCGGACCCCCGGGCGCGCCCCACCTTCGAGGAGCTGGGGGGGGTCCTGGGGGGGCTCCTGCGGGGGTCGCCGCCCCCCCCCGAGACCCCCGACCCCCTCTACGTCAACATGGCGGCGGCGGGGGGGGGCGGGGACCCCCCCGAGCCCCCCAAAACCCCCCCGGAGCCCCCCGAGAGCGGGGGGGGGGGGCCCGGCCGCTACGTGCTCTGCCCCGCCCCCCCCGAGCCCGGGACCCCTCCCCAATTCGGGACCCCCCCTGATTTTGGGGTCCCCCCCCAGGTCGGGACCCCCCCCGATTTTGGGACCCCCCCCGATTTCGGGGCTTCTGAGGAGGGGGCCTGATGGGTGCCCCCCACCCAAAATAAGTATTGGGGACCCCCCCCCAAAAAGAGAGGAGGGACCCCCCCCAAAATAAGTGTTGGGGACCCCTCCCAAAAAATGCAGGGACCCCCCCAAAAAGGGACTCGGGCATTGTGGGACCCCCCCCAAAAAAATAAAGGGACCCTCCCAAAATTAAGGGACACCCTCCCTAAAAAAGGGACCCCCCCTAAAAAAAGGGACACCCCCAAAAAAAGGTACTGAGACCCCCCTGGGGACCCCCCCAAAAAATAAAGGGACGCCCCCAAAAAGGTACTGGGACCCTCAGGGACCCCCCAAAATAAAGGGACCCCCCCCCTCCCAAAAAAAGGTACTGGGACCCTCAGGGACCCCCCTAAAATAAAGGGACCCCCCCAAAAATAATGGGACCCCCCCAAAAAAGGGACTGGGACCCCCAGGGACCCCCCCCCAAAAATAATGGGACCCCCTCAAAAAAAAGGTACTGGGACCCACCGGGGACCCCCCAGGGACCCCCCCCAAAATAAAGGGACTGGGACCCCCGGGGGAACCCCCAAAATAAAGGGACCCCCCCAAAAAAGGCAGGGACCCCCCAAAAAAGGGACTCGGGCATTGTGGGACCCCCCCTCCCTAAAAAATAAAGGGACCCCCCCAAAATGAAGGGACACCCCCCAAAAAAAGGTACTGGGACCTCCTGGGGACCCCCCCCCAAAATAAAGGGACCCCCCGAAAATAAAGGGACCCCCCAAAATTAAGGGACCCCCCCCAAAAAAGGGACTGGGAACCCTGGGGACCTCCCCAAAAAAAGGGACCCCCCCCCCAAAAATAAAGGGAGCCCCCAAAAATAATGGGACCCCCCAAAAAAGGTACTGGGACCCCCGGGGACACCCCCAAAATAAAGGGACCCCCCAAAAAATAATGGGACCCCCCCAAAAAGGGACTCGGGAACTGTAGGACTCCCCCTCCCCAAAAAATAAAGGGACCCCCCCAAAATTAAGGGACCCCCCCCCCAAAATAAAGGGACCCCCCCCCAAAATAAAGGGAACCCCCCAGAAAAGGTACTGAGACCCCCGGGGACCCCCCCCAAAATAAAGGGAGCACCCCAAAAATAATGGCACCCCCCAAAAAAGGTACTGGGACCTCCTGGGGACCCCCCCCCAAAATAAAGGGACCCCCCCCAAAATAAAGGGACCCCCCCCAAAAAATGAAGGGACCCCCCGAAAATAAAGGGACCCCCAAAAAAAGGTACTGGGACCCCCGGGGACACCCCCAAAATAAAGGGAGCCCCCAAAATTAAGGGACCCCCCCCAAAAAAGGGACTGGGAACCCTGGGGACCTCCCCAAAATAAAGGGACCCCCCCCAAAAATAAAGGGAGCCCCCAAAAATAATGGGACCCCCCAAAAAAGGTACTGGGACCCCCGGGGACACCCCCAAAATAAAGGGACTCCCCCAAAAAAATAATGGGAACCCCTCCAAAAAATGCAGGGACCCCCCCAAAAAGGGACTCGGGCATTGTGGGACCCCCTCCCCAAAAAATAAAGGGACCCCCCCAAAATTAAAGGACACCCTCCCTAAAAAAGGGACCCCCCCTAAAAAAAGGGCCCCCCCAAGCAAAGGTACTGAGACCCCCCTGGGGACCCCCCCAAAAAAATAAAGGGACCCCCCCAAAAAGGTACTGGGACCCCCGGGGACACCCCCCAAAAAAAGGGACCTCCCAAAATAAAGGAAATTTCCTGGGACCCCCCCAAAATCTGGGACCCCCCCCCAAAATAAAGGGACCTCCCAAAATAAAGGAAATTTCCTGGGACCCCCCAAAATCGGGACCCCCCCAAAATTCGGTTCACCCCCATTTTGCCCCCCAATAAAGTTTCGTGTTCTGCTCCTGCCTCCGGCCTGGGAATTCGGGGGTTTGGGGAATTTTGGGGGGATTTTGGGGAATTTTGGGGGAATTCTGGCAGAATTTTGGGGGGTTTTGGGAATTTTGGGGTTTTTTTGGAATTTCGGGGGAATTTTGGGGGAATTTCGGGTGAATTTTGGGGGAATTTTTGTGGAATTTTGGGGGAATTTTCGGGGGAATTTCGGGGGGATTTCGGGGGAATTTTTGGTGGAATTTTGGGGGAATTTGGGGTTTTTTGGCCGCTGATTTTTCCAGGGGGGAGAACAAAAGCGGGGCGGAAGCGCTGAACGCCGCGAGCCGCGCGCTCTGGCCCGGCCCCGCCTCTTCCCTCCCGTTTTGGGGCCGATTCCGGGGAAAATTTGCGAAAAATTTGGGGGAAATTTGGGGGAAATTTGGGCATTTTCGGCTCCTCCCGGAACCAAGACGCCCCGGAACCTTCGGGCGCAGCCGCTGCTTCCCTCAGCGGAAGTGACGTCAAAGAGCGCCGGACGCGCTCCCTGAAGCGCCGCCGGTGTCGCAGCGAAACGGGCCCGGGCGGGAGCGCGGGGAAGTTCGGGGGCTCCCGGGCGGGATTTTGGGGTCCCGGGGTGGATTTTGGGGCTCCCGGGCGGGATTTTGGGGGTCCCGGGGCGGATTTTGGGGTCCCGGGGCGGATTTTGGGGGTCCCGGGTGGATTTTGGGGGTCCCGGGGCGGATTTTTGGGGGTCCCGGGGGGATTTTGGGGTCCCGGGGGGATTTTGGGGTCCAGGGGTGGATTTTGGGGGTCCCGGGGCGGATTTTGGGGTCCCTGGGGGAATTTTGGGGGTCCCGGGGGGATTTTGGGGCGGTTTGGGGCTCCCGGGAGCCGCTGGGGGCGATTGGGGCCGCGGGGATTTGGGGGATTTTGGGGTCCCCGAAAGAAGATTTGGGGATTTTTGGGGTCCCTGAGGGGATTTTGGGGGGATTTTGGGGGGATTTTGGGGTCCCTAAAGGAATTTTGGGGTCCCTGAGGGGATTTTCGGGAATTTTGGGGTCCCTGAAGAAATTTTGGAGTCCCTGCGAGGATTTGGGGGGATTTTGGGGTCCCTGAGGGAATTTTGGGGTCCCTGAAAGAATTTTGGGGGATTTTTGGGGTCCCTGGGGGAATTTTGGGGTCCCTGGAAAAAATTTGGGGTCCCTGAGGCGATTTTGGGGATTTTTGGGGTCCCTGAAGGAATTTTGGGATCCCTGAGAGAATTTGGGGGATTTTTGGGGTCCCTGGAAGAATTTTGGGGTCCCTGAAGGGATTTTAGGGAATTTTGGGGTCCCTGAGGGGATTTGGGACCCCTCCCCCCCATTTTGGCCCCTCCCCCATTTTTAGGGACCCCTCCCCAAATTTTGAGACCCCTGCCCCAAATTTTGGCCCCTCCCCCCCATTTTGGCCCCTCCCCCAAATTTCAGGGACCCCTCCCCCATTTTTAGGGACCCCTCCCCCCAAATTTTGACCCTCCCCCAATTCTGGCCCCGCCCCCATGGAGCCCCCGCGCTGCCCCTCCCCCCCCCGGGAGCCCCAAATTCCCCGGAATCGGCCCCAAAAATGCGCCCGGAACACCCAGGTCAGGAACCGGCGCTACGCCGCCATGAGGGAGCTGATCCGAGGTACATGATCGGTTATTGATTATTGATTGATTGGTTATTGATAAATAATGCTAAACGATCAATAAATGATCGATAAATTCAGTGGGGATCAATGCAGCCACAGCCAGGTCAGGAACCGGCGCTACGCCGCCATGAGGGAGCTCGTCCGAGGTAAATTATCGATTATTGATTGGTTATTGATTAATTATTGGTTGGTTATTGATTAATTACTGATAAATAATGATAAACAATCAATTAATGATCGATAACTGATCAATAATCAATGGGGATCAATGCAGGCATGGCCAGGTCAGGAGTGGTTGGGCACGGAGGGAATTGATCAGAGGGATCCAATATCAATTAATTATTGATAAATGATCGACAGCTATTGATAAATATCATTAAATATAGATAAATGTTGATAATTATTGATAATTATTGATAAATTATCGAGAAAGGATCAATTTTTCCCCATTTCCCCAACATTGCTCCCAAATTTCCCCAATTTCCCCCAAATTCCCCCCAAATTCTTTGATTTTCACCCAAATCTCCCCAATTTCCTCCCATTTCCCCCCAAATTTCCCCTCATTTTACCCCAATTTCCCCCCAAATTTCCTCCCAATTTGCCCCAAATTTTCCCAAATATCCCCAATTTTCCCCCAAATTTCCCTCAATTTTTCCCAAATTCTTTCCAAATCTCCCCAATTTTCCCCAAATTCCCCCCAATTTTCACACATTTCCCCCAAATTTTCCCCAAATTTCTCCCAATTTTCCCCCAATTTCCCACAAATTTTATCCCAATTCCCTCCAAATCTCCCCAATTTTCCCCCAAATTCCCCCAAATTTTTCCCCCAATTTTCCCCATTTTCTACTCAAATTTCCCACCAAATTCTCCCAAATTTTCCCCAAATCTCCCCAATTTCCCCAAATCTCCCCATTTTTCCCCTGTATTTTCCCAAATTCTCTCCAAATCTCCCCAATTCCCCCAAATTTCTCCAATTTCCCCCCAATTCACCCCAAATTCACCCCCAATTCACCCCAAATTTACCCCAAATTCCTCAATTTTCACCCAAATCTCCCCAATTCCCCCAATTTTCCCCCAAATTTCCTCCCTTTCCCCCCATTTTTCCCCAATTTTTACCCCAAATTTCCCCCCATTTTCCTCCAATTTCAGCCCTAAATTTTTTCCCAAATTCCCCCAATTTCCCCAAAAACTCCCCCCTAATATCCCCCCATTTCCCCCCAAATTTACCCCAAATTTATCCCAATTCCCCCCCATTTTTCCCCAATTTTTCCCCAAATTTTCTTCCAATTTCCCCCCTTTTTCCCCAATTTTCTCCAATTTCCCCCCAATTTTACCGCAGATCTCCCCCAAATTTTCCCCAAATTCACCCAAATTTCTCCCATTTTTCCTTTATTTTTTACCTCAAATTTCCCCCAATTTCACCCCTAAATTTTCCCCAAATCCCCCCAATTTTCCCCCAAATTTCCCCCATTTTTTCCCAATTTCCCCCCAATTCCCCCCAAACCCCCCAAACTCCCCAATTTTCCCAAATTCCCCCTTTTTTCCCCCAATTCAGAGGGCGACTACTTCAGCGAGGAGCGGATGCGGCTCCGCGCCCCGCGGCTCTTCCATCGCTACATCGGCCGCTTCCGGGACATTCCCAGGAAAAATCCCCAAAATCCGCCGGGAATTCCCCAAAATCCGCCGGGAATTCCCCAAAATCCGCCGGGAATTCCCCAAAATCCGCCGGGAATTCCCCAGAATGCCCAGAAGGGGCCGGAAATGGCCCGAAAAGGCCCGAAATTGCCCCAAAAGGAGGCCGGGAAGGAGCTGCGGGAGCTGCTGCTGAGCGCGCTGGAGGAGAGCGCGGGTCGGGATTTTGGGGGGATTTGGGGCGATTTTGGGCAATTTTGGGGGATTTTGGGAGATTTTAGGGGATTTTTGGGGTGATTTTTGGGGCGGTTTGGGGAGGATTTAGGGGATTTTGGGGGGATTTGGGGCGATTTTGGGCAATTTTAGGGGGGGTTTGGGGGATTATTGGAGATTTTAGGGGATTTTTGGGGCGATTTGGGGAGGTTTTAGGGGATTTTGGGGGGATTTGGGGGGAATTTGGGCAATTTTGGGGGGTTTGAGGGGGTTTGGGGCGTTTTTGGGGGAATTTTGGGGGGTTTTGAGGGGGTTTTGGGGCGATTTTGGGAGGTTTTAGGGGATTTTGGGGATGATTTTGGGGGGATATTGAGGGGATTTTGGGGGGATTTGGGATATTTTGGGGGGTTTGAGGGGATTTTGTGGGGGAGTTTTGGGAGGATTTTGGGGGGATTTGGGATGATTTTGGGATGTTTGAGGGGATTTGGGTGAATTTTGGGGGGTTTTGGGAGATTTTGGGGGTTTTTAGGGGATTTTGCAGAGGGATTTGGGGGGGTTTAGGGGGATTTTGGGGGAATTTGGGGATTTTGGTGCAATTTAGGGAGGGGTTTGGGGGAATTTTGGGGATTTTAGGGGATTTTGCAGAGGGATTTTGGGGGGGTTAAGGGGATTTTAGGGGAATTTTGGAGGGTCTGTGGAAATTTTGGGGGGTTTAAGGGGATTTTGGGGAGATTTCGGGGGATTTTGGGAGGTTTTGGGGGATTTTGGGGGGATAATGGGGTTTTAAGGGGATTTTTGGGATTTTGGGATGATTTTGGGGGATTTTGTGAAGGTTTTGGGGCATTTTAAGGACTTTTCAGGGGATTTGGGGAGATTTTGGGGGCATATTGGGGATTTGGGGAGGTTTGAGGGGATTTTGGGGAATTTTGGGATGATTTTGGGGGGATATTTGGGGTTTTAGGGGATTTGGGGCGGGGGTTGGGGGAGGTTTTGGGGGATTTTGGGGAGATTTTGTGAAAGTTTTGGGGCATTTTAGGGGATTTGGGGGTGTTTTTGGGGGATTTTTGTGGCATTTTGGTGTATTTTGAGAATATTTCAGGCAAATCTGGGGGATTTTTGGTGTTTCAAAGATTTCGAGTCGTTTGGGGGCAGTTTTTCGATGGGATTTTTTTCCGTTTAATTGGGATTTTTTTCCGTTTTCCGGTGACTTCCCTGATTTCTTGGGGGGATTTCCGAGGGCGATTTTGGGGATTTTTGGGGCATTTTGGGGATTTCTGCTCCCGCAGGCGCCGAGGATGAGGATGAGGAGGAGGATGATGAGGATGAGGAGGAGGATGAGGATGAGGATGAGGAAGGTCGGCAGCGCGTCCCCGACGCGGCCGAGCGGGAGCTGCTGCGCCTGGAGTTCACCTCGCACATGTACCAGCGCTTCCTGCAGGGGCTGGACAGCGACTTCGACTACAGGTGCCCCAAAATCCCCCGAATTCACCCCAAAACGGCCTCCAAATGGTGAAAATTAAAAAAAACCCCGAGAAAATCCAACAAAAAATGAGCAAAATAGCCCAAAAATCCTCCCGAATCTGCCAGCACTTCCTGTAGGGGCTGGACAGCGACTTTGACTCCAGGTGCACCAAAATCCCCCAAATTCACCCCAAAATGGCCTCAAAATGCTGAAAATTAAAAAAAAACCCCGAGAAAATCCAACAAAAAATGAGCAAAATAGGCCAAAATACCCAAAAAATCCTCCCAGAGGTGCCAGCACTTCCTGCAGGGGCTGGACAGCGACTTTGACTCCAGGTGCCCCAAAATCCCCCGAATTCACCCCAAAACGGCCTCAAAATAGTGAAAATTAAAAAAAAACCCCGAGAAAATCCCACAAAAAATGAGCAAAATAGCCCAAAATAACCCAAAAATCCTCCCGAATCTGCCAGCGCTTCCTGCAGGGGCTGGACAGCGACTTTGACTCCAGGTGCACCAAAATCCCCCGAATTCACCCCAAAACGGCCTCGAAATGCTGAAAATTAAAAAAAAAAAACAAAAAAAAAAACCAAAAAATGAGCAAAATAGCCCAAAAGTCCAGAAAAAAAATCCACAAAAATTCGACAAATCCACAAATAAAATCCCACAAAAATACCCCAAAAAAACCTCTCATAAAAAAACCCAAAACCACTGAAATGGCCCAAAACCCCCGAAAATTCACGAATAAACCACAAAATATTCAAAAAATTTAAAAATCCCGAAGAAATCCATCAAAAAATGACCAAAATAGCCCCAAAATCCACAAAAAAGCCCCCAAAAAATCCACAAAATCACAGGAAAAAAAAAATCAAAAAACCCAAAAAAGTTTCTCAGAATAAACCCAAAAAAACCCAAAAATCACAAATAAACCCCAAAATATTCAAAATGTTTAAAAATCCCAAAGAAATCCGAAAAAAAAAGACCAAAATAGCCCAAAATAGCCCAAAAATCCTCCTGGAGGTGCCAGCGCTTCCTGCAGGGGCTGGACAGTGACTTCGACTCCAGGTGCCCCAAAATCCCCCAAATTCACCCCAAAACGGCCTCGAAATGCTGAAAATTAAAAAAAAAACCGAAAAAATCCCACAAAAAATGAGCAAAATAGCCCAAAAATCCACCAAAAATTGACAAAAATCCCTGAAAACCACAGAATAAAAATCCCCAAAAAAAACCCCAAAAAAGTCTCTCAGAAATAACCCAAAAAACCCCAAAATTCACAAATAAACCCCAAAATATTCAAAATGTTTAAAAATCCCCCAAACCTTCCCAAATATCGTTCAAAAATTCCCAAAAATTTCCCAAAAAGCCCAAAAAAAACCCCAAATCTTCCCAAGTATTGCCCAAAAATTCACCACAAATTCCCAAAAAGTCCCAAAAACCCCTAAATAGCATCCTAAAAATCCCAAATATTGCCCAAAAATTCCCAAAAATTCAAAAAAATTCCGGAATTCCCCAAATCCTCCCAAACCTTCCCAAATAGTGCCCAAAAATTCCCAGAAAATCCCCAAAACCTTCCCAAATATCACCCTAAAAATCCCAAATGTTGCCCCAAAATTCCCAAAAAATTCCCAAAAATTCCCAAAAATTCCCAGAAATCCCCAAAATCTTTCCAAATATCGCCCTGCAAATCCCAAATATCACCCAAAAATTCCCAAAAAGTCCCAAAAAATCCCTGAAATCCCCCCAAAAAAAACCAAAAATTCCCCCAAAAATCGCCCAAACCCCCCAAAACCTTCCCAAATCTCGCCCTAAAAATCCCAAATATCGCCAAAAAACCCCCCAAAAAAACCCCAAATCCCCTAAATCTCGCCCTAAAAATCCCAAAAATTCCCCAAATCCCCCAAACCTTCCCAAATATTGCCCAAAAATTCCCCAAAAATTCCAAAAAAATCCTGGAAATCCCAAAAAAATCCCCCAAACTTTGGCCTATATCGCCCAAAAATTCCCAAAAAATCCCTGAAACCTTCCCAAATCTCACCCTAAAAATCCCAAATATCGCCAAAAAAAACCCCAAAATTCCGGAATTCCCCAAATCCCCCAAACCTTCCCAAATATTGCCCAAAAATTCGCCAAAAATTCCGAAAAAATCCCCCAAATCTCGCTCTAAAAATCCCAAATATCGCTCAAAAATCCCCCAAAAAATCCCCCAAAAATCCCCCAAAAATCCCCAAAAATCCCCAAAATCCCCCCAAAATCCCCAAATCCCCAATCCCAATCCCCCGTTCTCCCGGAATTCCCGTTGCCAGCGCGCTGGAGCAGGAGCCGTGCCGGGAGCCGCCGGAGCTCTGGCGGGACCTGGAGGATCAATACTTCGATCAGGAGGAGCCGGGCCCGGCGCCGCCGCTGCCCTAGGGCCGGGCAGCTCCCACAAATCCCCAAATCCCCGGAATATCCCCCAAAATAGCACCAAAATATCCCCGGAATATCCCCCAAAATATCCCCGGAACGTCCCCAAAATATCCCCGAAAACTTCCCAAAATATCCCCAAAAGATCCCCAGAATATCCCCCAAAAATTCCCAAAATACCTCCAAAATATCCCCAGAATATCCTCAGAATGTCCCCAAAATATCCCCAAAATATTCCCAAAATATCCCCGGAATATCGCCGGAATATCCTCGGAATGTTCCCAAAATATTCCCAAAATATCCCCAAAATATTCCCAAAATATCCCCCAAAACTTCCCAAAATATCCCCAGAATACCCCCCAAAAATTCCCAAAATATCCCCGGAATATCCCCCAAAAATTCCCAAAATATCCCCAAAATATCCCCAGAATATCCTCAGAATGTCCCCAAAATATCCCCAAAATATTCCCAAAATATCCCCGGAATATCCCCCAAAAATTCCCAAAATATCCCCGGAATGTCCCCAAAATATCCCCCAAAAATTCCCAGAATATCCCCAAAATATCCCCGAAACATCCCCAGAACATTCCCAAAATATCCCCCAAAAATTCCCAAAATATCCCCAGAACATTCCCGAAATATCCTCGGAATGTCCCCAAAATATTCCCAAAATATCCCCAAAAATTCCCAAAAAATTCCTCCAAATATCCCCAGAACATTCCCAGAGTATCCCCGGAATATCCCCAAAATATCCACCAAAATTCCCAAAATATCCCCAAATATCCCCAAAAATTCCCCAGAATATCCCCCAAAATATTCCCAAATATCCCCAGAAAATTCCCAAAATATCCCCAAAATATTCCCAAAAATTCGCAAAATATCCCCAAAATATTCCGAGGACATTCCCCAAATATTCCCAAAAAATTCCTCCAAACATCCCCAAAATATCCCCAAAATATCCCCAAATTTTCCCAAAATATCCCCAAATATTCCACAAAAAACCCAAAAAATTCCCAAAATATGCCAAAAAAAAAAAATCCACCAAAAAATGGGAATTTTCTGCTTTTTTGGGGGGAGAAATGGGAATTTTGTGGATCTTTTTGGGGGGAATTTGGGGGTTTGGGGGAAATTTGGGGGGTTTTGGGGAATTTGGGGATTTTTTGGGGATTTGGGGATTTTTGGGGTGAATTTGGGGCAGTTTTGGGGTGGGTTTTGGGTGGATTTTTGGGGTGAATTTGGGGATTTTTGGGGTGGATTTTTAGGGTGAGTTTGGGGTGGATTTTTGGGGTGAATTTGGGGAATTTTGGGGGATTTTAGGAGGATTTGGGCTTTATTTTTGGGGGATTTTTGGGGTGGTTTTTCGGGTATTTTTGGCATTTTTTGGGGTGAATTTTGGCGATTTTAGGAGGATTTGGGGTTTATTTTTTGGGGTGGATTTTGGGGAATTTTAGGAGGATTTGAGGTTTATTTTTTGGGGTGGATTTTTCGGGGTGGATTTTTGGGTATTTTTGGCATTTTTTGGGGGATTTTAGGAGGATTTGGGCTTTATTTTTGGGGGATTTTTGGGGTGGTTTTTCGGGTATTTTTGGCATTTTTTGGGGTGAATTTTGGCGATTTTAGGAGGATTTGGGGTTTATTTTTTGGGGGATTTTTGGGGCGTTTTTTTGGGTATTTTTGGCAATTTTGGGGTGGATTTGGGAGGATTTTAGGAGGATTTGAGGTTTATTTTTTGGGGATTTTTCCTCGATGTTTTTTGGCGCTTTCGGGTCACAAACCAACCAAAAAAAAAAAAATCCAAATTAAATAACATTTATTGCTGCGACGCCGCAGAACTGAGCCGGGATTTTTGGGCGCGACTCGGGGATTTTTGGGGTGAATCTGGGGGTTTTTGGGGCGGACTGGGGGGGTTTGGGGTGAATTTGGGGATTTTTGGGGTGGATTTGGGGTCGTTTTGGGGTGGATTTGGGGTGGGTTTTTGGGTATTTTTGGCAATTTTGGGGTGGATTTTGGGGGATTTTAGGAGGATTTGGGCTTTATTTTTGGGGGATTTTTGGGGTGGTTTTTCGGGTATTTTTGGCATTTTTTGGGGTGAATTTTGGCGATTTTAGGAGGATTTGGGGTTTATTTTTTGGGGTGGATTTTGGGGGATTTTAGGAGGATTTGGGGTTTATTTTTTGGGGTGGATTTTGGGGGATTTTAGGAGGATTTGGGGTTTATTTTTTGGGGTGGATTTTGGGGGATTTTAGGAGGATTTGAGGTTTATTTTTTGGGGATTTTTCAGAGGGGTTTTTGGCGCTTTCGAGTCACAAACCAGCCAAAAAAAAAAAATCCAAATTAAATAACATTTATTGCTGCGACGCCGCAGAACTGAGCCGGGATTTTTGGGCGCGACTCGGGGATTTTTGGGGCGAATTTAGGGGTTTTTTTGGGGCGGACTGGGGGGGTTTTGGGGTGGATTTGGGGTCATTTTGGGGTGGATTTGGGGTGGTTTTTTGGGTATTTTTGGTAATTTTGGGGTGGATTTGGGGGGATTTTAGGAGGATTTGAGGTTTATTTTTCTGGGGATTTTTCGGGGTGGTTTTTTGGGTATTTTTGGCATTTTTTGAGGTGGATTTTGGGGGATTTTAGGAGGATTTGAGGTTTATTTTTTGGAGATTTTTCGGGGTGGATTTTCAGGTATTTTTGGCATTTTTTGGGGTGGATTTTGGGGCATTTTAGGAGGATTTGGTGTTTATTTTTTGGGGTGGATTTTGAGCTTTTCCTCGATGTTTTTTGGCGCTTTCGGGTCACAAACCAACCAAAAAAAAAAAATCCAAATTAAATAACATTTATTGCTGCGACGCCGCAGAACTGAGCCGGGATTTTTGGGCGCGACTCGGGGATTTTTGGGGGTGAATCTGGGGGTGTTTTTGGGCGCGACTCGGGGGTTTTTTGGGGTGAATCTGGGGGTTTTTGGGGCGGACTGGGGGTTTTTTGGGGTGAATCTGGGGGTTTTTGGGCGCGACTCGGGGGTTTTTTGGGGTGAATCTGGGGGTTTTTGGGGCGGGCTGGGGGTTTTGGGGTGAATCTGGGGGTTTTTGGGCGCGACTCGGGGGTTTTTTGGGGTGAATCTGGGGGTGTTTTTGGGTGCGACTCGGGGGTTTTTTGGGGTGAATCTGGGGGTTTTTGGGGCGGGCTGGGGGGTTTTGGGGTGAATCTGGGGGTTTTTGGGCGCGACTCGGGGATTTTTGGAGCGAATTTGGGGGTGTTTCTGGGCGCGACTCGGGGATTTTTGGAGCGAATCTGGGGGTGTTTTTGGGCGCGACTCGGGGGTTTTTTGGGGTGAATCTGGGGGTGTTTTTGGGCGCGACTCGGGGGTTTTTTGGGGTGAATCTGGGGGTGTTTTTGGGGCGGACTCGGGGGTTTTTTGGGGTGAATCTGGGGGTTTTTGGGGCGGGCTGGGGCTTTTGGGGTCAGCTGCACTTGCAGGCGCTGACCACCATCCCCGAGAGCTGCTCGACGCGCGCCCGGCGCCCCACGAAGTAGACGATGGGCAGCGGCTCCAGGCTCTGCGGCACGCAGCACGGCGCCGCCGAGCCGCCGGGGTTGTGCAGGTTGTACAGCGCCAGCACCTGCGGGAAACGCAGCCCAAATACAGCCCAAATACAGCCAGAGTACCCCCGAAATACAGCCCAAATACAGCCAGAGTACCCCGGAAATACAGCCCAAATACAGCCCAAATACAGCCCAAATACAGCCAGAGTACAGCCCAAATACAGCCCAAATACAGCCAGAGTACCCCCGAAATACAGCCCAAATACAGCCAGAGTACCCCCGAAATACAGCCCAAATACAGCCCAAATACAGCCCAAATACAGCCAGAGTACCCCCGAAATACAGCCCAAATACAGCCAGAGTACCCCCGAAATACAGCCCAAATACAGCCCAAATACAGCCCAAATACAGCCAGAGTACAGCCCAAATACAGCCCAAATACAGCCCAAATACAGCCAGAGTACCCCCGAAATACAGCCCAAATACAGCCCAAATAGAGCCCGAAATACAGCCCAAAGTACAGCCGAAATACAGCCCAAACACAGCCCAAATATAGCACAAATACAGCCAGAGTACCCCCGAAATACAGCCGAAATACAGCCCAAATACAGCCAAAGTACCCCCGAAATACAGCCCAAATACAGCCAGAGTACCCCCGAAATACAGCCAAAATACAGCCCGAAATACTGCCAAAATACAGCCAAAATATAGCCCAAATACAGCCAAAGTACCCCCGAAATACAGCCAAAATACAGCCAAAGTACCCCCGAAATACAGCCCGAAATACAGCCCAAATGCAGCCCAAATACAGCCAGAGTACCCCCGAAATACAGCCCAAAATACGGCCAAAATACCCCTGAAATACAGCCCAAAATACAGCCAAAATACAGCCCGAAATACTGCCAAAATACAGCCAAAATATAGCCCAAATACAGCCAAAGTACCCCCGAAATACAGCCGAAATACAGCCAAAATACAGCCAAAGTACCCCCGAAATACAGCCCAAAATACAGCCAAAGTACCCCCGAAATACAGCCAAAATACAGCCAAAATACAGCCGAAATACAGCCGAAATACAGCCGAAATACAGCCAAAGTACCCCCGAAATACAGCCTGAAATACAGCCAAAGTACCCCCGAAATACAGCCCGAAATACAGCCAAAGTACCCCCGAAATACAGCCAAAATACAGCCAAAATACAGCCAAAGTACCCCCGAAATACAGCCCAAAATATAGCACAAATACAGCCAAAGTACCCCCGAAATACAGCCCGAAATACAGCCAAAATACAGCCAAAGTACCCCCGAAATACAGCCCGAAATACAGCCAAATTACCCCCGAAATACAGCCCGAAATACAGCCGAAATACGGCCAAAATACAGCCCGAAATACAGCCAAAATACAGCCCGAATATACCTCCGAAATACAGCCCGAAATACAGCCTGGATATAGCCAAAGTACCCCCGAAATACAGCCCAAAATACAGCCAAAATACCCCCGAAATACAGCCCAAAATACAGCCAGAGTACCCCCGAAATACAGCCCGAAATACAGCCAAAGTACAGCCAAAATACAGCCAAAATACAGCCAAAGTACCCCCGAAATACAGCCCAAAATACGGCCAAAATACCCCCGAAATACAGCCCAAATAGCCCTGAAATACGGCCAAAATACAGCCAAAATACAGCCCAAATACAGCCAAAGTACCCCCGAAATACAGCCCAAAATACAGCCAAAATACCCCCGAAATACAGCCCAAAGTACAGCCAAAATACAGCCAAAATACCCCCGAAATACAGCCAAAATACAGCCAAAATACAGCCAAAATACCCCCGAAATACAGCCCAAAATACAGCCCGAATATACCTAAAGTACAGCCCAAATATAGCCCAAAATATGGCCCAAATATACCTAAAATACAGCTTAAATGTACCCCAAAATACACCTAAAATACAGCCCAGATATAGCCCAAAATACACCCAAAAGATACCCAAAATACAGCCAAAATACTGCCGAAATATATCCCAAAATACACCCAAAATACAGACGAAATACAGCCATAATACAGCCCAAATATGGCCCAAAATACAGCCCAAATATACCTAAAGTACAGCCCAAATGTATCCCAAAATACCCCTGAAATATACTTAAAATACGGCCCAAATATACCCGAAATACACCCGAAATATACCTAAAATACAGCCCAAATATACCTAAAATACACCCAAAATATACCTAAAATACACCCAAAATATACCTAAAATACAGCCGAAATGTATCCCAAAATACCCCTGAAATATACCTAAAATACAGCCCGAATATACCTGAAATACAGCCCAAATATAGCCCAAAATATGGCCCAAATATACCTAAAATACGGCTGAAATATACCTAAAATACACCCGAAATATACCTAAAATACAGCCAAAATGTATCCCAAAATACACCCAAAATATACCGAAAATACACCCGAAATATACCTAAAATACAGCCGAAATGTATCCTGAAATACACCTGAAATACACACAGAATATATCCCAAAATACACCCAAAATATACCTAAAATACACCCAAAAGATACCCGAAATACAGCCAAAATACAGCCGAAATATATCCCAAAATACACCCAAAATACAGACGAAATACAGCCCAAATATACCGGAAATACACCCAAAATATATCCCAAAATACACCTAAAATATATCCCAAAATACACCTGAAATACACCCGAAATACAGCCGAAATATATCTCAGAAAACACACAAAACATATCCCAAACTACACCCGAAATACACCAAAATACCCCCGGAATAACCCCAAAATATCCCCGGAATGCTTCCAAAATCCCCCCAAAATCCCCCCAAAATCCCCCCAAAATCCCGCGGGACCCCCAAACCCCACCTTGGTGTGCTGGGTGTCGGCGCTCCAGGGGTAGGACCCCCAAAATCCTCCCCCAAACCCCCCCAAATCCCCCTCAAATCCCCCTCAAACCCCCCCAAATCCTCCTCAAATCCCCCCAAAGTCCCCTCAGGACCCCTCAAATCACCCCCAAACCCCCTGGGACCCCCCAAATCCCCCCAAACCCACCCAAATCCTCCTCAAATCCCCCCAAACCCCACCTTGGTGTGGTGGCTGTCGGCGCTCCAGATGTAGGAGCAGGACCCCCAGACCCCCGGGACCCCCCAAATCCCCCCCGGGACCCCCCAGATCCCCCCAAATCCCCCCAAATCCCACCTTGGCGTGGTGGCTGTCAGCGCTCCAGATGTAGGAGCAGGGCCCCCAGACCCCCGGGACCCCCCGGGACCCCCCAAATCCCCCCGGGACCCCCCAAATCCCCCCTAAACAACCCCTGGGACCCCCCGGGACCCCCCAAATCCCCCCGGGACCCCCAAACCCCACCTTGGTGTGGTGGCTGTCGCCGCTCCAGATGTAGGAGCAGGACCCCCAGACCCCCGGGACCCCCCAAATCCCCCCAAATCCCCCTGGGACCCCCCGGGACCCCCCAAATCCCCCCAAATCCCCCCAAACCCCACCTTGGTGTGGTGGCTGTCGCCGCTCCAGATGTAGGAGCAGGGCCCCCCGCAGAAGTTGGCCATGTAGCCGCGGGGCTCGTGGATCCACTTCCACTGCAGGTCCCGGCGGAAATCGATCCACAGCGGCCGCACGCAGCAGCTCTGCTCCTCCGGGCTGGAATTTGGGGGGATTTTGGGGATTTTGGGGTTTTTGGGGGGTCCCAGGGTGATAAATGGGGGTTTGGGGGGGATTTGAGGGGATTTTGGGGAGGATTTTGGGGGTCCCATGGTGATAAATGGGGGTTTAGGGAGAATTTTGGGGGCTTTAGAGGAGATTTTGGGGGCTTTGGAGAGGATTTGGGGGAGGAATTTGGGAGTTTTGGGGGATTTAGAGAAGATTTGGGGGGGTTTGGGGGCATTTTGGGGGGGGTCCCAGGGTGATTCGAGGGGGTTTTGGGGGGGATTTTAGGGGTCCGGGTGGAAATGGATCCACAGCGGCCGCACGCAGCAGCTCTGCTCCTCCGGGCTGGAATTTGGGGGGATTTTGGGGATTTTGTGGGGGTCTCAGGGTGATAAATGGGGGTTTGGAGGGGATTTGAGGGGATTTTGGGGGGTTTTGGGGGGATTTTTTAGGGGTCCCGTGATGATACATGGGGATTTGGGGGAGGATTTGGGGCGGTTTAGAGAGGATTTTTGGTGGTTTAGAGAGGATTTTGGGGGGTTTAGAGGAGATTTTGGGGAGTTTGGGGTAAATTTTGGGGAGCATTTTGGGGGGTCCCGGCAGCAATGGATGCACTGCGGCCGCACGCAGCAGCTCTGCTCCTCCGGCCTGGAATTTGGGGGGATTTGGGGGATTTTGGGGGGTCCCAGGGTGATAAATGGGGCTTTGGAGGGGATTTTGGGGAAATTTTTTGGGGGTCCCATGGTAATAAATGGGGGTTTAGGGAGAATTTTGGGGGGTTTAGAGGAGATTTTGGGGGCTTTGGAGAGGATTTGGGGGAGGAATTTGGGAGTTTTGGGGGATTTAGAGAAGATTTGGGGGGGTTTGGGGGCATTTTTGGGGGGGTCCCAGGGTGATTTGGGGGGGATTTTGGGGATCGCGGCGGAAATGGATCCACAGTGGCCGCACGCAGCAGCTCTGCTCCTCTGGGCTGGGATTTGGGGGGATTTGGGGGAATTTTGGGGTTTTTGGGGGGTCCCAGGGTGAACAATGGGGGTTTGGAGGGGATTTGAGGGGATTTTGGGGAGATTTTGGGGGGTCCCATGGTGATAAATGGGGGTTTGGGGGGGATTTGAGGGGATTTTGGGGAGATTTTGGGGGTCCCATGGTGAACAATGGGGGTTTGGGGGGGATTTGAGGGGATTTGGGGGGTCCCCAGGGATCCCCAGCTCCCCCTGAGTGAAGCATGGGGGATCTCGGGGAAGATTTGGGGAATTTTGGGGAAGATTTTGGGGGTCCCAGGGTGATAAATGAGGGATTTCGAGGGTCCCCAATGTCCCCAAACCCCCAATCCCCCCAATGTCCCCAATCCCCCCAATGTCCCCAAATCCCCAATGTCCCCAATGTCCCCAATGTCCTCACTGTCCCCAATGTCCCCAAATCCCCAATCCCCCCAGTGTCCCCCAATGTCCCCGATGTCCCCAGTGTCCCCAATGTCCCCAGTGTCCCCAAACCCCCAATCCCCCCAATGTCCCCAAATCCCCAATCCCTCCGATGTCCCCAATGTCCCCAATGTCCCCAATCCCCCCAGTGTCCCCCAGTGTCCCCAATGTCCCCAATGTCCCCAATGTCCCCAGTGTCCCCAATCCCCCCAATGTCCCCAATGTCCCCACCCCCCGCAGTGCTGGCCCTGCAGCTCGCGCCGTTGCCGGTGGCCGTGCAGGGCCTGGGCGCGCTCGGGCGGCAGCGCCATGGCCAGGACGTGCGGGACCCGGCGGTGGCGGCGCGCGATGCTCTGCATGTCCCCCCGCTGCTGCTCGAAGCCTGGGGACACGGGGACATCGGGGACATTGGGGACATCGGGGACACTGGGGGGACATTGGGGACAGTGGGGACACTGGGGACATTTTGGGGACATTGGGGGGATTGGGGACATCGGGGACATTGGGGACACTGGGGGGATTGGGGACATCACGGGGGACATTGGGGACATTGGGGACATTTTGGGGACATTTGGGGACCCAGCTCTCGCTGTCCCGGCGCTGCTGCTGAAAATTCCCCAAAATGCCCCAAAATGAAACCAAATCCACCCAAAAAATCCCAAAACGCCTCAGATCGACCCGAATCCCCCCAAAATCTCCCAGAATCCCCGAAAATCCCCCCAAAATCCCCAAATCCCACCAAAGTCCCCCGAAATTCACCCAAAATCCAAAAATCCACCCCAAAATCCCAAAAAATCCCAAAATCCCCCCAAAACCCCCCAAAATCCCCCCAAAATGCCCCCAAAACTCCCAAAAATCACCTCCAAATCCCTCAAAATCCCCCCAAATCCCCCAAAATTCCAAAATTCCCCAAAATCCGTCAAAGCTCCCCCTGAAAGTCCCCAAAATCCCCCCCAAAATTCACCAAAATCCCCCAAATCCCCCGAATCCCCCAAAGTCCCCCCAAAATCCCCCAAAATCCCCATCAAAATCTCCCCAAAACCCCCCAAAATCTCCATCAAAACTCCCAAAACTTACCTCCAAATCCCCCCAAAACCCCCATAATTCCCAAAAATCCCCAAAATCCCCCCAAAAACCCCCAAAATCTTTCAAAAATCCCCCTCAAAGCTCCTCCTGAAAGTCCCCCAAATCCCCAAAATCCCCCCAAAATCCCCCCCAAATTCCCCAAAATCTCCCCCAAAATCCCCCAAAATCTCCCCAAAATCTCCATCAAAACTCCCAAAAATCACCTCAAAATCCCCCATAATTCCCAAAAATCCCCAAAATCCCCCAAATCCCCCCAAAATCCACTCCCGGTACCTTCGATGGAGATTTTGAGGCTGGGGGCGTCGCCGGCGGCCTCGCAGGGGCAGTGAACGCTGAGCCGGAACAGCCCCAGCGGCTCTAAAGGGGAAATTGGGAATTTTGGGATGATTTGGGGGATTTGGGGGATTTTGGGGGATTTTGGGGAAATTTGGGGGATTTTGGGGAAATTTTGGGGGATTTTGGGGGGATTTTGGGGAAATTTGGGGGATTTTGGGGAAATTTTGGGGGTTTTGGCTCGCAGGGGCAGTGAACGCTGAGCCGGAACAGCCCCAGTGGCTCTGCAGGGGAAATTTGGGAAATTTGGGGAAATTTGGGGGGATTTTGGGGAAATTTGGGGGGATTTTGGGGAAATTTTGGGGGTTTTGGCTCGCAGGGGCAGTGAACGCTGAGCCGGAACAGCCCCAGCGGCTCTGCAGGGGAAATTTGGGAATTTTGGGGAAATTTGGGGAATTTTGGGGGGATTTTGGGGAAATTTGAGGGATTCTGGGGGGATTTGGGAAGGTCTGTGGGTTTTTGGGGCCGTGGCGACGCCGCCGTCCCCCCTGGAGCCACGCTCGGATTTTTGGGGGGATTTTGCCGTATTCGGGTGGAATTTTGGCCAATTCCTGCAGAAGTTCTGGGAATTTTGCGGGTTTTTTGGGAATTTTGCAGGATTTCCAGGAACATTGGGGGGATTTTGGGGAATTTTCCAGGATTTCTGGGAATTTTGCAGAATTTCTGGGAACTTTGTGGGATTTTCATGAATTTTTTAGGATTTTCATGAATTTTGCAGGATTTTGAGGAATTTTGCGGGATTTCCGGTAATTTTGTGGGATTTTTCTGGAATTTTGCGGCATTTCTGGGAATTTAGCGGGATTTCCGGGAATTTTGTGGGATTTTTGGGAATTTTCCAGGATTCCTGGGAACATTGCAGGATTTTCATTAATTTTGCGGGAATTTTGCGGGATTTTTGGGGAATTTTGCGGGATTTTTGGGGAATTTTGCGGGATTTTTGGGGAATTTTCCAGGATTTCTGGGAATTTTGTGGGATTTCCGTGAATTTTCCAGGATTTTCAGGAATTTTGCGGGATTTCTGGGAACATTGCGGGATTTCCGTGAATTTTGCGGGATTCCCGGGACCTTTGCGGGATTTCTGGTAATTTTGTGGGATATAAGGGAATTTTGCGGGATTTCCGGGAATTTTGCAGGATTTCCGGGAATTTTGCGGGATTTTTTGGGAATTTTGTGGGATTTCCGTGAATTTTGCGGGATTTCTAGGAACTTTGCGGGATTTCCGGTAATTTTGTGGGATTTTCTGGGAATTTTGCAGGATTTCCGGGAATTTTGCAGGATTTCCAGTAATTTTGCAGGATTTCCGGGAATTTTGCGGGATTTCCGGGAACTTTGCGGGATTTCCGGGAATTTTGTGGGAATTTTGGGAGCTCGGGCCCACCGGAGCCGCGCAGCCACTGCCGGACGCTGTCGGTGACGTCGAACCAGAGCCACTCGTCCTCGGCGGTGACGCTGACGGAGCGGCCCTGCAGGAAGCGCCAGGAGGAGTTCCCGAAACCCTGCGAGACGGGGACACGGGGGACAACGTTGGGGACATTGGGGACAACGTTGGGGACATCATCAGGGACACGGGGACATCATCGGGGACATCATCGGAGACATTGGGGACATCATTGGGGACAGTGGGGACATCATTGGGGACATCATCGGGAACATCACTGGGGACATGGGGACATTGGGGGGATTGGGGACACTGGGGACATTGGGGACATTGTGGGGATTGGGGACATCGGGGGGCCCAGGTGACGTCACACCAGTTTGTCACCAAATTTGGGGCCAGGCCAGGGCTGGGTCCCCCCACCCTCGCTGGGGGTGGCTCTGGAGCCGTCCCCAATGTTCCCAAATCCCCCAATCCCCCCAATGTCCCCAATGTCCCCAATCCCCCCAATGTCCCCAGTGTCCCCAGTCCCCCCAATGTCCCCAGTGTCCCCAAATCCCCCAATCCCCCCAATGTCCCCAATGTCCCCAATGTCCCCAAATCCCCCAATCCCCCCAATGTCCCCAATGTCCCCAGTGTCCCCAATCCCCCCAATGTCCCCAAATCCCCCAATCCCCCCAATGTCCCCAATGTCCCCAATCCCCCCAATGTCCCCAAATCCCCCAATCCCCCCAGTGTCCCCGCTGTCCCCAATGTCCCCAGTGTCCCCAATGTCCCCAGTGTCCCCAGTGTCCCCAATGTCCCCAATGTCCCCAGTGTCCCCAGTGTCCCCAGTGTCCCCAATGTCCCCAATGTCCCCAATGTCCCCAGTGTCCCCAATGTCCCCATGTCCCCATGTCCCCAATCCCCCCAGTGTCCCCAGTGTCCCCAATGTCCCCAATCCCCCAATGTCCCTGTGTCTCCAATGTCCCCAATGTCCCCAATCCCCCCAATCCCCCCAATGTCCCCATTGTCCCAAATCCCCCCACTGTCCCCAGTGTCCCAGTGCCCACCTGGTAGAGCTCGACTCTCTGCTCCGTGCCCAGGGCCGTCCCCGCAGCTGTCCCTGTGGCTGTCCCCGCTGTCCCCGCTGCTGTCCCCGCTGTCCCCGCTGTCCCCTGGCGCAGCATGCGCAGCTCGGCCCGGCTCAGCTCGGCCCGGCCCAGCCCGGCCCGCAGGCGGGACGTGTTGAACACGAAGAACAGACTGCGAGGGGTGGGGAGCCAGCGCTGCGCCTCACCTGCGGGACAGCGGGGACAGCGTGGGGACAATACTGGGGACAGCACTGGGACAGCGGGGACAGCGGGGACAGCGTGGGGACAGCGGGGACAGGATTGGGACAGCGGGGACAGCGCTGGGACAGCATTGGGGACAGCGGGGACAGGATTGGGACAGCGGGGACAGGATTGGGACAGCGGGGACAGCGCTGGGACAGCATTGGGGACAGCGGGGACAGGATTGGGACAGCGGGGACAGGATTGGGACAGCGGGGACAGCGTGGGGACAATACTGGGGACAGCACTGGGACAGCGGGGACAGCGGGGACAGCATGGGGACAATACTGGGGACAGCACTGGGGACAGTGGGGGGACAGCGGGGACAGCATGGGGACAATACTGGGGACAGCACTGGGGACAGTGGGGGGACAGCGGGGACAGGATTGGGGACAGCGGGGACAGGATTGGGGACAGTGGGGGGACAGCGGGGACAGCGCTGGGGACAGGATTGGGACAGCGGGGACAGGATTGGGAACAGTGGGGGGACAGCGGGGACAGCGCTGGGACAGGATTGGGACAGCGGGGACAGGATTGGGGACAGTGGGGGGACAGCGGGGACAGCGCTGGGACAGGATTGGGACAGCGGGGACAGCGCTGGGGACAGGATTGGGACAGGATTGGGACAGGATTGGGACAGCATTGGGGACAGGATTGGAACAGCGGGGACAGGATTGGGACAGCGGGGACAGCGCTGGGACAGCACGGGGACAGTGGGGACATTGGGGGAATTGAGGACACTGGGGGGACATTGGGGGCGTTGGGGACATCGGGGACACTGGGGACATCCAGGGCCATGGGGAGCACTGGGGACATTTGGGGACATTGGGGGACTGGGGACACTGGGGTCACAGAGGGGCCACCAGGCCACTGGAGGCCACCTCAGGGTCACCCAGGGGTCACCAGGAGGTCACCGAGGAGTCACCGTGGGGTCACCCAGGGGTCACCGTGTCCAGCTGTCCCTCAATGTCCCCATGTCACCCCAGGTGTCCCCATGTCCCTCACCCTCCCCGGGGCTCTCCATGGGGAAGCGCAGCAGCTCCTTGGCGGGGCAGTCCTGCGGCTGCTCGGGCTGCTCCATGTCCCCGTGTCCCCCCGTGTCCCGGTGCCACCCCCGTGTCCCCAGGTGTCCCCAGGTGTCCCAGGTGTCCCAGGTGTCCCAGGTGTCCCAGGTGTCCCAGTTGTCCCCAGTTGTCCCCAGTTGTCCCCAGTTGTCCCCAGCTGTCCCCAGGTGTCCCAGGTGTCCCAGGTGTCCCAGTTGTCCCCAGTTGTCCCCAGCTGTCCCCAGGTGTCCCCAGGTGTCCCCCAGTTGTCCCCAGATGTCCCCCCGTGTCCCAAATGTCCCCAGGTGTCCCTCACCCTCCCCGGGGCTCTCCATGGGGAAGCGCAGCAGCTCCTTGGCGTAGTAGTCCTGCGGCTGCTCGGGCTGCTCCATGTCCCCGTGTCCCCCCGTGTCCCCAGCTGTCCCCAGGTGTCCCCAGGTGTCCCAGCTGTCCCCAGCTGCCCCCAGGTGTCCCCAGGTGTCCCCAGGTGTCCCAGGTGTCCCCAAATGTCCCCAGGTGTCCCCAGGTGTCCCCAGCTGTCCCCAAATGTCCCCAGGTGTCCCCAGGTGTCCCAGGTGTCCCCAAATGTCCCCAGGTGTCCCAGTTGTCCCCAGTTGTCCCCAAATGTCCCCAGTTGTCCCCAGCTGTCCCCAGATGTCCCAGGTGTCCCCAGGTGTCCCTCACCGTCCCCGGGGCTCTCCATGGGGAAGCGCAGCAGCTCCTTGGCGTAGTAGTCCTGCGGCTGCTCGGGCGGGCGCCGCCGGGCGCGCTGCCGCAGCAGCTCCCGGGTGCTGTTGTAGAGCGCCCGCACGTCCTCGGGCAGCGCGGCCGGGCCCGGGCCGGGCTCCGCGGGCGGCGCCGGTAACCGGAGCTTGCTCAGGATCTGGCCCCGCACGGCCTCGATGCGCTTGAGCCGCGCCGCCTCCAGGTCCAGCGTGCGGCAGGACGAGAGAGCGCGGCACGGCACGGCCAGCGCGGCCAGCAGCGCGGCCAGCAGCACCGGGACCCGCACCGGGACCCGCACCGGGACCGGGACCCGCACCGGGACCGGGACCCGCACCGGCACCGGGACCCGCACCGGGACCGGGACCCGCACCGGCACCGGGACCCGCACCGGGACCCGCACCGGGAGGGACACCGGCACCGGCACCGGCACCGACAGCCGCATCCCGGGACAGACCGGACACCGGGATAAAGCCTCGGGAGGGACCGGACACGAGAAACCGGGAGGGACCGGGATAAAGCCTCGGGAAGGACAGAGATGAACCGGGATAAAGCCTCGGGAGGGACCGGGATAAAGCCTCGGGAGGGACCGGACACGGGACACCGGGAGGGACCGGGATAAAGCCTCGGGAGGGATCGGTAGGGACCGGGATAAAGCCTCTGGAAGGACCGGGATAAAGCCTCGGGAGGAACCGGGATAAAGCCTCGGGAGGGACCGGACACGGGAAACCGGGAGGGACCGGGATAAAGCCTCGGGAGGGACCGGGATGGGAGGGACCGGGATAAACCCTCGGGAGGGACCGGGATAAAGCCTCGGGAGGGACCGGACACGGGACACCGGGACGCACCGGGATAAAGCCTCGGGAGGGACCGGGATAAAGCCTCGGGAGGAACCGGGATAAAGCCTCGGGAGGGACCGGGATAAAGCCTCGGGAGGGACCGGGATAAAGCCTCGGGAGGGACCGGGATAAAGGACCGGGATGGATTAAACCGGGACAGGGAGAGACCGGGAGAAATTCCCGGGAGCAGTTAAAGACACCGGGACCGGGATAAACCCCCCGGGAACGGAATAAATCCCCTAAACCGGGACACGCCCCCTCAGAACAGGGGTAACCCCCCCAGAACCGGGATAAACTCCCCTAGAACCGGGATAAACTCCTCAGAACCGGGATAAACTCCTCAAAACCGGGAGAAACTCCTCAGAACCGGGACAAACTCCCCAAAACCGGGATAAACTCCTCAGAACCGGGATGAACTCCCCAAAACCGGGAGAAACTCCCGAAAACCGGGACAAACTCCCCAAAACCGGGAGAAACTCCCCAAAACCGGGAGAGCAGCCCGGAACCGGGACTTAACCCGGGACACCCCGCACGGAACCCGCCCGGATTTCCCCTCCCGGGCTCGGTTCCGCTCCCGACTGTCCCGGTGGTCCCGGTTGTGCCCCGGGTTGTCCCGGGTTGTCCCGTTTGTCGCGGCTGGTCCCGGTTGTCCCCTACCGGTCCCGCTTTGTCCCGGGTGGTCCCGATCCTTCCCGGTCGTCCTCGGTGGTCCCGGTTTGTCCCGGGTGGTCCCGGTTTGTCCCGGTTTATCCTTTTTGTCCCTTTCTTGGCCGCTTTTTGCCCGATTTTGCCAATTTTGGCCCCGTTTCGCCGCGGGCCCCACCCAGGAAACGGGGCCGGGGGGGGGGGAGGGGAAGGGGGGAGGGGAGGGGAAGGGAAACTGAGTCACGGCCCGGGGGGGGGAGGGGGCGACGCTTCCGCGTCTGGGACATTTCCGGAGGGGGGAGGGGCGGGGGGACACCCGCGATGGGGGAGGGGCTCCAGGACCCCCCCCAAAATTGTCACCTCCCTCCCCAAAATTGTCACCTCCCCTCCCCAAATTGTCACCTCTCCCCAAAAATTGTCCCCTCCCTCCCAAAATTGTCCCTCCCCCCCCCAAAATTGTCCCAAATTGTCCCCTCCCCCCCAACCCCCCCTGAGCCGCATTTGGTGACAAAAATTTTATTTGGGGACAAAGGGGAGGGGACAATTTTGGGGGTGAGGTGACAATTTTGGGGAGGTTCCTCCGGGATGCCACCAGGGTTGTCCCCTCCCCCCAAAGTTTGGGGACCCTCCCCAGGTGTCACCTCCTGTCCTGGTGTCCCCAAGTGTCACCTCCTGTCCTGGTGTCCCCAAGTGTCACCTCCTGTCCTGGCCCCCCCAGGTGCCACCCCAAGGTGACCCCGGTGTCCCCAGGGTGTCCCCAGGGTGTCATCCCAGGTCACCCTGTCCCCAGTGCCACCCCGGTGTCCCCAATGGTGTCCCCAACAATGTCCCCAATGTCACCGTGCCACCCCGGTGTCCCCGGTGACACCATGCTACCCCAGTGTCCCCAATGGTGTCCCCAGTGCCACCTTGGTGTCCCCAACCCCTGTCCCCAGTGCCACCATGCCACCCCAGTGTGCCAAATGGTGTCCCCAGTGTCACTGTGCCACCCCGGTGTCCCCAGTGCCACCCCCAATGATGTCCCCAATGTCCCCAGTGTCCCCAGTGCCACCCCGGTGTCCCCAGTGCCACCATGCTACCCCAGTGTGCCAAATGGTGTCCCCAGTGCCACCTTGGTGTCCCCAATGATGTCCCTGATGTCACCGTGCCACCCCAGCGTCCCCAGTGCCACCATGCCACCCCAGTGTGCCAAATGGTGTCCCCAGTGCCACCTTGGTGTCCCCAATGATGTCCCTGATGTCACCGTGCCACCCCGGTGTCCCCAGTGCCACCCCCAATGATGTCCCCAGTGTCCCCAGTGCCACCCCAGTGTCCCCAGTGTCACAGTGCCACCCCGAAGCACGCCATGTGCCGCGGCATCACGCCGAGGCGCAGCCGCACGGTGCCGGTGTCCCCAATGTTGTCCCCATCACCCCAATGTCCCCAATGGTGTCATACTGTCCCCAATGGTGTCGCCATCACCCCAAAGGTGTCCCCAATGTCACAGTGCCACCCCAAACCGTGCCATGTGCCGCAGCAGGACGCCGAGGCGCAGCCGCATGGTGCCAATGTCCCTGATGGTTTCTCCACTAACCCAATGTCCCAAATGATGTCCCCAATGTCCCCATCACCCCAAAGGTGTCCCCAATGTCCCCGATGATGTCCCCAAAGGTGTCCCCAGTGTCACAGTGCCACCCCGAAGCGCACCATGTGCCGCGGCAGGACGCCGAGGCGCAGCTGCACGGTGCTGGTGTCCCCATTACCCCAATGTCCCCATCACCCCAATGGTGTCCCCAATGTCCCCAATGGTGTCCCCAGTGTCACAGTGCCACCCCGAAGCGCGCCATGTGCCGCGGCAGGACGCCGAGGCGCAGCTGCACGGTGCCGGTGTCCCCAATGGTGTCCCCATCGCCCCAATGATGTCCCCAATGTCCCCATCACCCCAATGGTGTCCCCAGTGTCCCCAATCATGTCCCCAATGGTGTCCCCAGTGTCACAGTGCCACCCCAATGTCACAGTGCCACCCCAAACCGTGCCATGTGCCGCAGCAGGACGCCGAGGCGCAGCCGCATGGTGCCAGTGTCCCTGATGGTTTCTCCACTAACCCAATGTCCCAAATGATGTCCCCAATGTCCCCATCACCCCAAAGGTGTTCCCAATGTCCCCAGTGCCACCCCAGTGTCCCCAATGTCACAGTGCCACCCCAAACCGTGCCATGTGCCGCGGCAGGACGCCGAGGCGCAGCCGCATGGTGCTGGTGCCCCCATTACCCCAATGTCCCCATCACCCCAATGGTGTCCCCAATGGTGTCCCCAGTGTCACAGTGCCACCCCAGTGTCCCCAATGTCCCCAATGTCACAGTGCCACCCCAAACCGTGCCATGTGCCAGGGCAGGACGCCAAGGCGCAGCTGCACGGTGCCGGCGGCCTCGGTGCCCCCATTACCCCAATGGTGTCCCCAATGTCCCCAATGGTGTCCCCAGTGGTGTCCCCAGTGGTGTCCCCAGTGTCACAGTGCCACCCCGATGTCCCCAATGTCACAGTGCCACCCAGAAGCACGCCATGTGCCGCGGCAGAACACTGAGCCGCAGCCGCACAGTGCTGGTGTTCCCGATGGTGCCCCCATTACCCCAGTGTCCCCATCACCCCAATGGTGTCCCCAATGTCCCCAATGTCACAGTGCCACCCCAAACCGTGCCATGTGCCGCAGCAGGACGCCGAGGCGCAGCCGCACGGTGCCAGCGGCCTCGGTGCCCCCATCACCCCAATGTCCCCAGTGGTGTCCCCAATGTCCCCATCACCCCAATGGTGTCCCCATCACCCCAATGTCCCCAATGGTGTCCCCAATGTCCCAGTGCCACCCCAGTGTCACAGTGCCACCCCGAAGCGCGCCATGTGCCGCGGCAGGACGCCGAGGCGCAGCCGCACGGTGCCGGTGTCCCCAATGGTGTCCCCATCACCCCAATGGTGTCCCCAATGGTGTCCCCAATGGTGTCCCCAATGGTGTCCCCATCACCCCAATGATGTCCCCAATGTCCCCATCACCCCAATGGTGTCCCCAATGTCCCCAGTGTCACAGTGCCACCCCAAACCGTGCCATGTGCCGCGGCAGGACGCCGAGGCGCAGCCGCATGGTGCTGGTGTCCCCATTACCCCAATGTCCCCATCACCCCAGTGATGTCCCCAATGTCCCCAATGGTGTCCCCAATGTCACAGTGCCACCCCGAAGCGCGCCATGTGCCGCGGCAGGACGCCGAGGCGCAGCCGCACGGTGCCGGCGGCCTCGGTGCGCAGGCGGAAGCGCTCGGCGGCGCCGGCGGCCGCCCCGGCGGGGTCGCGCAGCTCGGGGGCGCCGGGGCCCAGCAGGCGCTGGCGCCGCGTGCCCCGCGGGCGCCAGGTGACGCAGGTGACGCGGTGGCAGCCGGGCGCGCTGGGCACCGCGCACACGCCGTAGCCCGCCAGGCCCCGCCGGCCCCACGCGTCCACGTGCCACACCTCCAGCAGCAGCTTGGGCCAGCCTGGGGACACGGGGACATCAGTGGGGACATCAGTGGGGACACTGGGGACATCAGTGGGGACATCAGTGGGGACACTGGGGGGACACTGGGGGGATTGGGGACATTGGGGACATTGGGGACATTGGGGACATTGGGGACATCGGGGGGATTGGGGACATTGGGGGGATTGGGGACATTGGGGACATTGGGGGGATTGGGGACATTGGGGGGATTGGGGACATTGGGGACACTGGGGACATTGGGGACACTGGGGGGACACTGGGGGGATTGGGGACATTGGGGACACTGGGGACACACCTGGGGACCCTGACACCACCAGTGTCCTCCCTGAACACCCATGGCCCTGACAGTGTCCCCAATGTCCCCAATGTCCCTCCAGTGTCCCCAATCCCCCCAATGTCCCCAATGTCCCCAATCCCCCCAATGTCCCCAATGTCCCCAAATCCCCCAATCCCCCCAATGTCCCCAATCCCCCCAATGTCCCCAATCCCCCCAGTGTCCCCGATGTCCCCACGGGTGTCCCCGCACCCTGCAGGCCGCGTGTCCCCAGGTGCAGGTCCAGGGGGTGGCTCCACTGGGCGGCGTCGCCCCCCTGGGGGTCGTCGAGCTGGGTCTGCCCCGCGCCCGCCCCGGCCAGCAGCGTCCAGGCGGAGCCTGCGCCCAGAACGGCCCAAAATCAGCCCAAAATGTCCCAAAATCACCCCAAAATCACCCCAAAATCAGCCAGCAGCGTCCAGGCGGAGCCTGCGCCCAGAACGGCCCAAAATCAGCCCAAAATGTCCCAAAATCACCCCAAAATCACCCCAAAATCAGCCAGCAGCGTCCAGGCGGAGCCTGCGCCCAGAACGGCCCAAAATCAGCCCAAAATGTCCCAAAATCACCCCAAAATCACCCCAAAATCACCCCAAAATCAGCCAGCAGCGTCCAGGCGGAGCCTGCGCCCAGAACGGCCCAAAATCAGCCCAAAATGTCCCAAAATCACCCCAAAATCACCCCAAAATCAGCCAGCAGCGTCCAGGCGGAGCCTGCGCCCAAAACGGCCCAAAATCAGGGAAAATGACCCCAAAATATCCCAAAAGCAACCCAAAATGGCCCCAAATCACCCCAAAATCAGCCAGGAGGGTCCAGGTGGCGCCAGCACCCGAAACGGCCCAAAATCAGCCAAAATCACCCCAAAATCAGAGAAAATCGCCCCAAAATCAGCCCAAAATTTCCCAAAATCAGCCCAAAATGTCCCAAAATCAGCCCGAAATGTCCCAAAATCACCCTGAAATATCCCAAAATCAGCGTGAAATGTCCCAAAATCAGACTAAATCACCCCAAAATCACCCCAAAAATCACGACAAAATCACCCCAAATTCACCTAGGATACCCCAAAACCCCCAAAATCCCCCAAAATCATCCCAAATCACCCCAAAATCATCCCAAATCACCCCAAAATCACCTGGGACACCAAAATCCTCTTAAATAACCTCAAATCACCCTAAAAATTAACCAAAATCACCCCAAAATGATCCCCAAATCACCTAAAATAACCCAAAAATCATCGAAAACCACCAAAAATTCTCCCAAATGGCCCCAAAGCCCCCAGGTCCCCCCAAAATCACCCCGGAACCCCCCAAAATTCCTCCCAAATTCCCTAAAATCCCCCAGACCCCCCAAAATCCCCCAAAATCTCTGCCAAGCCCCCCAAAATCTCCCAAATCCCCCCAAAATCTCCCAAATCCCCCCAAAATCTCCCAAATCCCCCCAAAATCTCCCAAATCCCACCAGAAATCCCCCAAATTCCTCCCAAAATCCCCAAAATCTCCTTCAAAAACCCCAAATCTCCTCAAAACCCTCCCCCAAATCCCCCCAAAATCCTCCAAACAAACCCGAATTTCCCACCCAAATCCCCAAAATCCACCCACTACCTCCCAAAATCCCCCCAAAATCCCTCCCAAAATCCCCAAATTCCTCCCAAAATCCCCCCAAATCTCCCCAAGACCCCCAAAATCTCCCCCAAACCCTCCCCCAAATCCCCCTAAAATCCCCAAAGTGCCCCCAAAACCCCCCGAAATTCCTCCCAACTCCCCCAAAACCCCCCAAATTCCACCCAAAACCCCCAAATCCGCCCAAAATCCTCCAAAATTCCCCAAATCTCCCCCTAAAACCCCCCCAAAACCTCCCGAAATTCCCCCAAAATCTCCTTCAAAATCCCCCAAACCCCCCAAATCCCCCTAAAATCCCCCCAAAATCTCCTTCAAAATCCCCCAAACCCCCCAAAATCCTCCAAAAATCCCCAAATCTCCCCTCCAAATTCCCAAAACCCACCCATTACCTCCCGAAATTCCTCCCAAAATCCCCCAAATTCCTCCCAAAATCTCCCCAAATCCCTTCGAAATCCCCCCAAAATCCTCCAAAAAAATCCCCAAATCCCCCTAAAACTCCCCCAAAACTCCCCGAAATTCCTCCCAACTCCCCCAAATCCCTCTCAAAATCCCCAAAATCCCCAAAATTCCCAAAATTCCCCAAAATCCCCCAAATCCCCCAGACCCCCACCCCGCCGCGCTCACCGGCGTGCAGCCCCCACTTGCAGAAGAGGCGCCGCTCGGAGAAGCCGCAGCCGCTCTCGATCTGCCCGAAGAGGTGCAGCTCCGCCATGGGCTGCGGGACCCGAAACCCGCCGGATTCACCCCAAAAATCCCCCCAAAAAAATCCCCAAAAATCCCCAAAAATCCCCCCCAAAACCGCCCCGTTCTCCCCTCCCGCCATCCCCGCCCGTCCCTCCCTCATCTCCACCCATCCCCTCCGTCCCCCGCCCCAAATTCCCCCCAAAAATCCCCAAAATCGCCACTATTCCCCCCAAAATTCCCCAAAATTTCCACAATTCCCCCCAAAATTCCGCCCGCGCGGCGCTCACCCGCCCCCTGCCCGCGCCGCCACTGCGCATGCGCGGGCGGCGCTGCCGCATCGCCTTGCCACGGTAACGCCGGGCCGGCGCTGATTGGTCAATGCTGGTCAGGCCACGCCCACAAAGAGCGGCGTTATCACTGCGCATGCGTGTGAGGCAGAGTTTGCCGTACGGCCGCCGCCATCTTGGGCGTTACAGAGTAGGGGGGCCGCCATCTTGAGGGCGGCGCCGCCATCTTGTGTGTACCGCCGCCATCTTGGGGTGCCCCAAAGTGGGGGAAAAAAACAAAATTGGGGGAAAATCCAAAACTTGGGAGGAAAAACCCAAAACTGGGGGAAAAACCCAGAAACTGGAGGGGGAAACTGCAAAACTGGAGGGGAGAAACTAGAATTGGGGAAAAAAAACAGAAATTTGGGAGAAAACCCAAAATTGGGAGGAAAAACCCAAAACTGGGGGAAAAAACTCCAAAACTGGGGGGAAAACCCCAAAATTGGGGCGAAAACCCCAAAACTAGGGGGAAACCCAAGAACTGCGGAAAAACTCCAAAACTGGGGAGAAAACCCCAAAACTTGGGGGAAAACCCCAAAATTGGGGGGAAACCCAGGAATTGGGGGAAGAAACCAAAATATTGGGGGGGGAAACAAAAATGGGGGGAAAAGCCTCCAAAACTGGGGGGAAAAAATCAAAATTGGGAGAAAACTCAAAATTGGGGGAAGAAACCCAATATTGGGGGGAAAAAATCTAAAACTGGGGATAAATCCCCCAAAATTAGGGGGAAAAAACCCAGAAATTGGGGAGGAAATCCCCAAAACTGAGAAAAACCCAGAAATTGGGGGGAAAAACCCAAAATTGCGGGGGAAACACCGAAACTGGGGAAAAACCCCAAATTTCACGTCCCTCCCCTCAATTTTACTTTTCCCTCCAAATTTTGGGATTCCCTCTCCCAGATTTCAAGCCCCTCCCCCAAATTCCCACCCCTCTCCCTCCCCAAATTCCTCCTTCCCCCCAAATTCTGCCCCTCCCCCCCAAATTTTTCCTTCCCCTCAAATCCCGCCCCTCCCCCTCCCCAAATTCCTGCCCCAAATTCCCACCCCTCCCCCTCCCCAAATTCTCGCTCCTCCCCCCAAATTCCCTCCCCTCCCCAAATTCCTCTTCCCCAAATTCCTGCCCCTCCCCCCAAATTCTGCCCCTCCCCCAATTCTGCCCCTGCCCCCCAAAATTTTATTCCCCTTCAAATTCCCGCCCCTCCCCCTCCCCAAATTCCCTCCCCCCCCCCCAGACGGGGTCAGAGGTCACGGGGGGGTCACCCCAAATTTACTGCACGGACACCACAGCACAGAACCGACCACGACACCACGGGGGGGGGCCCCCCAAAATTTGGGGAGGGGTTGGGGGGGGGGAGAGACCCCCAACCCCCTCCCCTCCCGCACCCCCCCTCCCGACCCCCCCCAAAAACCCCCCCAAAATCCGCCCGCGGGGGGGGGAGGGGAGGGGGGCGCGGGAGGGGAGGGAGGGACCCCCAAAATTTCCCATCATGCAACACTCGGCGCCCCCCCCCCCCAAAATTTGGGAGCCCCCTCCCCAAAACCTCCCCTCCCCCCCCCCAGCTCGGTTATGGCTTTTGTCGGGTTTTTGGGGGGGGGTCGGGGGTTTTGGGGGTTTTTGGGGATTTTTGGGGGTTTTTGGGGGGCGGCCCCCCCCTAGGGGAGGGTGATGAAGGCCGAGGCCTTTTCCTTCAGCTGCCGCAGGCACAGGTGGCAGCTCCAGCTCCCTGCCCCAAAACGCCGAATTTCAACCCAAAAATGGCCCCGGAACGGCCCCAAATATCCCCCCGAAATCGGTAAATATTCCCCAAAAATAGCCCAAAAACTCCCCCAAATATCCCCCCAAAATTGGTAAATATTCCCCAAAAATAGCCCCAAAATTCCCCCAAATATCCCCCTGAAATTGGTAAATATTCCCCAAAAATAGCCCCAAAATTCCCCCAAATATCCCCCCGAAATCGGTAAATATTCCCCAAAAATAGCCCAAAAACTCCCCCAAATATCCCCCTGAAATCGGTAAATATTCCCCAAAAATAGCCCCAAAATTCCCCCAAATATCCCCCTGAAATTGGTAAATATTCCCCAAAAATAGCCCAAAAACTCCCCCAAATATCCCCCCGAAATTGGTAAATATTCCCCAAAAATAGCCCAAAAACTCCCCCAAATATCCCCCCAAAATTGGTAAATATTCCCCAAAAATAGCCCAAAAACTCCCCCAAATATCCCCCCGAAATCGGTAAATATTCCCCAAAAATAGCCCAAAAACTCCCCCAAATATCCCCCCGAAATTGGTAAATATTCCCCAAAAATAGCCCCAAAATTATCCCAAATATCCCCCTGAAATCGGTAAATATTCCCCAAAAATAGCCCCAAAATTCTCCCAAATATCCCCCTGAAATCGGTAAATATTCCCCAAAAATAGCCCCAAAACTCCCCCAAATATCCCCCCAAAATTGGTAAATATTCCCCAAAAATAGCCCAAAAACTCCCCCAAATATCCCCCCAAAATCGGTAAATATTCCCCAAAAATAGCCCAAAAACTCCCCCAAATATCCCCCCGAAATCAGTAAATATTCCCCAAAAATAGCCCAAAAACTCCCCCAAATATCCCCCTGAAATCGGTAAATATTCCCCAAAAATAGCCCCAAAATTCCCCCAAATATCCCCCTTAAATTGGTAAATATTCCCCAAAAATAGCCCAAAAACTCCCCCAAATATCCCCCCAAAATTGGTAAATATTCCCCAAAAATAGCCCAAAAACTCCCCCAAATATCCCCCCAAAATCGGTAAATATTCCCCAAAAATAGCCCAAAAACTCCCCCAAATATCCCCCCAAAATTGGTAAATATTCCCCAAAAATAGCCCCAAAATTCCCCCAAATATCCCCCCGAAATTGGTAAATATTCCCCAAAAATAGCCCAAAAATTCCCCCAAATATCCCCCCGAAATTGGTAAATATTCCCTAAAAATAGCCCAAAATTCCCCCAAATATCCCCCAGAAATTGGTAAATATCTCCCAAAAATATCCCCAAAATTCCCCAAAACTCCCCCAAATATCCCCCAGAAATCGGCAAATATCCCCCAAAAATATCCAAAAAATATCCCAAAAACTCCCCCCGAAATTGGCAAATATCCCTCAAATATCCCCCCAAATTCTCCCCAAAATCCCCAAATCCCCCCAAAAATCCCCCCAAATCCCCCAAATCCCCCCAAAATCCCAAAAAAATCCCCAAAATCCCCCAAATAACGACCCAAAATCTCCCAAATTCCATCCCTAAAATGCCCCAAAACGCCTCCAAACCCTCCCAAAATCCCCCCAAATTTCTCCCAAAATCTTCTCCAAAATTCCCCCAAAATCCCCCCAAAAATCCCCAAAATCTCAAAAAAATCCCCCAAAATCCCTAAAAGACTTCCCAAATCCCCCCAAAAATCCCCTAAAATTCCCAAAATCTCCCAAAATCCCCCAAAAATGCCCCTAAATGCCTCCAAGCCCCCCCAACCCACCCAAATTCTCCCAAATTCTCCCAGATTTCTCCCAAAATTTCTCCAAAATCTGCCCAAAAATACCCAAACATCCCCAAAATCCCCCAAATTCCCTTAAAATCCCCCAAAATATTCTCCAAAATCCCCCAAAATTTTCTCCAAAATCCTCCCATAAATCTCCCCAAATTCTCCCCAAAAATTCCCAAATCCCCCCAAATTTTCCCAAAATCTTCTCCAAAATCCCCCCAAAAAACCCTAAATGCCCCAAAATCACCCAAATTCCCCTAAAATGCCCCAAAATCTTCCCCAAAATCTCCCCAAATTCTCCCCAAAACCTCCCAAATCCTTCCAAAATTCCCTAAATTCCCTCCAAAAAAAAACCCCAAAATCCCTCCAAAACCCCCACAAAACTTCCAAAAAATCCCCCAAAATCTCCAAAACCTCCCAAATCCTTCCAAAATTCCCTAAATTCCCTCCAAAAAAAAACCCCAAAATCTCCCAAATCCTTCCAAAATTCCCCCAAATTCCTCTCAAAAATCTCCCAAAATCCCAAAAAAATCCCCCAAAGAATGACCCAAAATCTCCCAAATTCCCCCCCAAAAATCCCTCCAAACCCCCCCAAAATCCTCCCAAATTTCTCCAAAATCCCCCATAAATTGTCTCCAAAATCCCAAAATTCCCCAAATCCCCCCCAAAATCCCAACCAAAATAGTCCCCAAAATCCCACCAAAACCCCCGCAAAACCCCAAAAATCCCCCAAAAATCCCCCCAAAATCCCCCCCAAAATCCCCCAAATCCCCCTAAAAATCCCCCCAAAATCCTCCCAAAATGCCCCAAAATCCCCAAAATGCCCCAAAATCCCCCAAATTCCCTCCAAAACCCCCCAAAATATTCCCCAAACTCCCTCCAAAACCCCCACGAAACCCCCACAAATCCCCCCAAAAATGCCCCAAAATCCTTTCAAACCCCCCCAAAATCCTCCCAAATTTCTCCCAAAATTTCTCCCAAAATGCCCCAAAATGCCCCAAAATGCCCCAAAATGCCCAAAAAGGCCCAAAACACCCCAAAGTACCCTCGGGGGGCTCGGCCATGGGCGGGCTCAGGCAGTACATGTGGTAGCCGCGGTCGCAGTCGTCGCAGAACAGCAGCTGCTCCTGGGGCCAAAAAAGGCGATTTTGGGCAAAAGCAAAAAAATGGGGTTTGGGGAAAAAGAACGGATTTGGGGAAAGGACGGGGCCGGGGGAAAGGAATGGAGTTTGGGGGGAAAAAGGGATTTTTGGGGGAAATAAATGGAATTTTTTGGGGGGAAATGGAGGGGTTTGGGGTAAAAAGAAAGGGGTTTTTGGGGAAAATAAATGGATTTTTTGGGGGAAAAAATAAATTAATTTTGGGGGAAAAGAAAGGGATTTTTGGGGGAAAAAGAAATGGATTTGGGGGGAAAAAGGGATTTTTAGGGGAAAATAAATGGAATTTTTGGGGGGAAATGGAGGGCTTTGGGGTAAAAATAAGGGGGTTTTGGGGAAAATAAAGGGGTTTGGGGAAAAAAACCCCAATTTTGGAAAAAATAACAAATTTTGGGGAAATAACAGGATTTGGGGGAAAAAAGGGATTTTGGGGAAAATAAATGGAATTTTTTGGGAAAAAAATGAATGGGTTTTGGGGTAAAAATAAAGGGATTTTTGGGGAAATAAACTGATTTTTGGGGGAAAAAAGAAAGGGATTTTGGGTCAGGAAGAATGGATTTTGGGGAAAAAGAAACGGATTTTTGGGAACAAATGGCTTTTGGGGGAAAAACAGATTTTTGGGGGAAAAATAATGGAATTTTGGGGGAAAAATGGGATTTTTGGGGAAAATGAATGGAATTTTTGGGGGGAAAATGGATGGGTTTGGGGGTAAAAATAAAGGGATTTTTGGGGAAAAAAAAGGAAAGGGATTTTGGGGAAAAATAATGAATTTTGGGGAAATAACAGGATTTGGGGGGAAAAACAGATTTTTTGGGGAAAAGAAATGGAATTTTTTGGGAAAAAATGAATGGGTTTGGGGGAAAAAGAAAGGGATTTTTGGGGAAAATAAACAGATTTTTTTGGGAAAAAAAAACCAATTTTGGGAAAGAAAGTAAAGGGATTTGCGGACAAGAAGAATAGATTTTGGGGAAAAAGAAACGGATTTTGGGGTAAAAATGGATTTTTGGGGAAAAAATAAAGGGATTTTGGGTGAAAAACCCCAAATTTGGGGAAAATATAAACTGATTTAAGGGGGAAAGAGATTTTGAGACAAAAAAAAAATTGGGACAAAATTTTTGGGGAAAAATCAATGGATTTTGGGGGGAAAATCCGATTTTGGGAAAAATTAATTGATTTTGGGGACAAAGAAATGGATTTTGGGGGGATTTTGGGGAGGAATTTTGGGGGGATTTTGGGGGAATTTTGGGAGGATTTTGGGGGGATTTTGCGCAGTGTTTTGGGGGGATTTGCTGGGATTTTGGGGGGATTTGGTGGGATTTGGGGGTGTTTGGTGGGATTTTGGGGGGATTTTGGGGTGTTTGGTGGGATTTTGGGGGGATTGGTGGGATTTTGGGGTGTCTGGTGGGATTTTGGGGTGTTGGGTGGGATTTTGGGGTGTCTGCTGGGATTTTGGGGGTGTTGGTGGGATTTTGGGGTGTCTGGTGGGATTTTGGGGGTGTTGGTGGGATTTTGGGGTGTCTGGTGGGATTTTGGGGGTGTTGGTGGGATTTTGGGGTTCTGCTGGGATTTTGGGGTGTCTGGTGGGATTTTGGGGTGTCGGGTGGGATTTTGGGGCTGTTGTTTGGGATTTTGGGGTGTCGGGTGGGATTTTGGGGGGATTTTGGGGTGTCGGGTGGGATTTTGGGGTGTCGGGTGGGATTTTGGGGTGTCGGGTGGGATTTTGGGGGGATTTTGGGGTGTCGGGTGGGATTTGGGGTGTCGGGTGGGATTTTGGGGGGATTTGGGGTGTCGGGTGGGATTTTGGTGGGATTTTGGGGTGTCGGGTGGGATTTTGGGGTGTCTGCTGGGATTTTGGGGTGTCTGCTGGGATTTTGGGGCTGTTGTTTGGGATTTTGGGTGTCGGGTGGGATTTTGGGGGGATTTGGGGTGTCGGGTGGGATTGGGGCCGGGCTCGCTCACGTCGTTCTCGGCGCTGCCGCACAGGCTGCAGGATTTGCACTCGATGCATTGCCAGCGGTACGAGCGCGCCGCCGCCGCCATGGCCAGCGAGAACTGCAGGCACGACGGGTGCCCTGGCCAGAGCACCCAAAAGCACCCCAAATCACCCCAAAATCACCCAAAATACACCCCAAAATTACCCTAAAATAACCCAGAACTGAGCCCAGAACCCACCCCCAAATCACCCCAAAATCACCCCAAAATCACCCAAAATACACCCCAAAATTACCCAAAATACACCCCAAAATCACCCCAAAATAACCCAAAATACACCCCAAAATTACCCAAAATACACCCCAAAATCACCCCAAAATAACCCAAAATACACCCCAAAATTACCCAAAATACACCCCAAAATTACCCCAAAATAACCCAGAACTGAGCCCAGAACCCACCCCAAAATCACCCCAAAATCAGCCCAAAAATAACCCAAAATACACCCCAAAAATACCCTAAAAATACCCCAGAACTGAGCCCAAAACCCACCCCAAAATCAGCCCAAAATCAGCCCAAAATCACCCCAAATCACCCCAAAATAACCCAAAATACACCCCAAAATTACCTCAAAATAACCCAGAACTGAGCCCAGAACCCACCCCCAAATCACCCCAAAATCACCCAAAATACACCCCAAAATTACCCCAAAATAACCCAGAACTGAGCCCAAAACCCACCTCAAAATCACCCCAAAATACCCAAAATACACCCCAAAAATACCCTAAAAATACCCCAGAACTGAGCCCAAAACCCACCCCCAAATCACCCCAAAATTACCCCAAATCACCCCAAATTACCCGAAATCACCCCAAGTTACCCCAAAAATAACCCGGAACCCACCCCAGAATCACCCAAAAAACACCCCAAAAATATCCCAAAACCCGAAACCTTAAAATCCCCAAAATTACTCCAAAGTCCCAAAAAATGCCCTAAAAACCCCAAAATTGTGCACCTGTCCCCAATGTCCCGTGTCCCGTGTCCCATGTCCCATGTCCCGTGTCCGTGTCCGTGTCCATGTCCCATGTCCCATGTCCCATGTCCCATGTCCCGTATCCGTGTCCGTGTCCGTGTCCCATGTCCCGTGTCCGTGTCCGTGTCCGTGTCCCGTGTCCCGTGTCCCGTGTCCCGTGTCCCATGTCCCATGTCCCGTGTCCCGTGTCCGTGTCCGTGTCCGTGTCCCGTGTCCGTGTCCCATGTCCCGTGTCCGTGTCCGTGTCCATGTCCCCTGTCCCGTGTCCGTGTCCGTGTCCCGTGTCCCGTGTCCGTGTCCCATGTCCGTGTCCGTGTCCATGTCCCATGTCCCATGTCCCATGTCCCATGTCCGTGTCCATGTCCATGTCCCATGTCCGTGTCCCGTGTCCCCTGTCCCATGTCCATGTCCCATGTCCCGTGTCCCGTATCTGTGTCCGTGTCCGTGTCCATGTCCCATGTCCCATGTCCCATGTCCCGTGTCCGTGTCTGTGTCCCGTGTCCATGTCCCCTGTCCCATGTCCCATGTCCCATGTCCCATATCCCGTGTCCCTTGTCCCATGTCCCATATCCCATGTCCCATCTCCCATATCCCATGTCCCATGTCCCATGTCCCAGTCCCCTGTCCCGTGTCCGTGTCCGTGTCCGTGTCCCACCTGCGCGCCCGCAGTCGGCACACGCGATCAGCGGCTCCTCGCTGCCGCGCGCTCTGGGGCCGCCGGCGCAGAAGTCGCAGGGGCCCTCGGGGGGGGGCCCGGGGGGGGCGGGGCGGCCTGGGGGGGTGACAGGGGACCCCCAAATCCTGGGTGGGACCCCGGAAAAACCACCCCGAAAAACCGCGCCCAAAACCGGCAGGAAACGGGGAAAACGCACGAAAATCGCCCCAAAACCACCCTAAAATCACACCCGAGAAAATCCGGAATCCACCCCAAAAACACCCCAAAATTACCCCCAAAACCACCCCGAAATCACCCCAAAAACACCCCAAAATTACCCCCAAAACCACCCCAAAACCACCCCAAAACCACCCCAAAATTACCCCAAAATCATCCCAAAATCACCCCAAAATTACCCCCAAAACCACCCCAAAATCATCCCAAAAACACCCCAAAATTACCCCAAATCCACCCCAAAACAACCTCAAAACCACCCCGAAATCACCCAAAAATCACCCCAAAATAACCCCCAAAATCACCCCAAAATCATCCTAAAATCCCCCCAAAAATTCCCCCCAAACCACCCCCAAAATCACCCCAAAATTTCCCCCAAAATAACCCCAAAATCTCCCCAAAATTACCTCCAAAATCACCCCCAAAACACGCCCAAATTCACCCCCAAATCCCCCCAAAAACACCCCAAAATAACCCCAAAATCACCCCAAAACCAACCCCAAAATAACCCTAAAATCCCCCAAAATTCCCCCCAAAACCACCCCAAAACCACCCCAAAATACCCCAAATTACCCCAAAGCCACACCAAAATCAACTCCCAAAATTTTCCCAAGAACATCTCAAACTGCCCCCAAAACCCCCCCATAATCACCCCAAAATCCCCCAAAAGAACCCCAAAGCCTCCCAAAAAATCACCCCAAAATGTATGGAAAATCACCCCAGTCCCCCCAAAATTACCCCAAAATCACCCCAAAATCACTCCAAAATCACCCCCGAAATCAGTCCAAAATCCCCCAAAATTCCCCCCAAAACCACCCCAAAATCACCCAAAAACCACCCCCAAAATAACCCTAAAATCACCCCAAAATTCCCCCCAATATCACCCCATAATCACCCCAAAATCCCCCAAAATTACCCCAAAGCCACCCCAAAATCAACCCCCAAAACTATCCCAAGAACACCCCAAAATCCCCCCAAAATCCCCCCAAAATCCCCCCAAAACTCCCCAAAAGAACCCCAAAGGCACCCAAAAAATCACCCCAAAACTCTCCCAAAAATCACCCCAAAGTGTCCTGAAAATCACCTCAGTCCCCCCAAAATTACCCCAAAATCCCCCAAAATCATCCCAAAATGCCCCAGAATCACCCCAAAAATACACCAAAATCATCCCCAAATCATCCCCAAAATCACCCCAAAAATACACCAAAATCATCCACAAATCATCCCCAAAATCATCCCCAAATCCCCCAAAATCATCCCAAAATGCCCCAGAATCACCCCAAAAATACACCAAAATCATCCCCAAATCATCCCCAAAATCACCCCAAAAATACACCAAAATCATCCACAAATCATCCCCAAAATCATCCCCAAATCCCCCAAAATCATCCCAAAATGCCCCAGAATCACCCCAAAATCACCCCAAAAATACACCAAAATCATCCCAAAATCACCCCAAAAATACACCAAAATCATCCCAAAATCCCCCAAAATCACCCCCAAACTCACCCCAAAATCACCCCCAAAATCACCCCAAACCCACCCCAAAATCTCCCCCAGAATTCCCGCCAAAATCACCCCAAAATTACCCCCAAAATCACCCCAAAACCACCCCGAAAATAACCCTAAAATCCCCCCAAATTCCCCCCAAAACCACTCCAAAATTCCCCCCAAAATCACCCCAAATTCCCCCCAATATCACCCCAAAGCCACCCCAAAATCCCCCAAATTACCCCAAAGCCACCCCAAAATCACCCCCAAAATTTTCCCAAGAACATCTCAAAACCATCCCAAAATTCCCCCAAAATCCCCCAAAATCAACCCAAAATTAGCCCCAAAATCCCCCAACAACCCCCCCAAAATTAGCCACAAAATCCCCCAAAATCCCCCAAAATCCCCCCAAAAAATCCCAAAACCTGTCCCAAAGAAGCCCCCCCGGAGACCCCCAAAATGTCGGGCTGGGACCCCAAAAAAAGCCCCAAAAAATCCCAAAACGGCCCCAAAAATCCTCCCGGGGGATTCCAGGGGAGTCGGGCGATTTCAGAGGATTTTGGGTGAATTTTGGGGGATTTGGGGTGAATTTTGGGATTTTGGGGTGAATTGGGGGGATTTTGGGGGATTTTGGGGTGATTTTGGAGGAAATTTTGGGGTGATTTTGGGGTGGTTTTAGGGTGGTTTTGGGGGGATTTTGGGAATTTTGGGGTGATTTGGGGTGATTTTGGGGGGATTTGTTGGATTTTGGGGGGATTTTTGGGGGATTTTGGGGTGATTTGTTGGATTTTGGGGGGATTTGGGGATTTTGGGGTGATTTGGGGGTGATTTTGGGGATTTGGGGTGATTTTGGGATTTTGGGGTGATTTTGGGGATATTGGGGGACTTTTTGGGGATTTTGTGGTGATTTGGGAATTTTGGGGTGATTTTGGGGTGATTTTGGGGTGATTTTGGGGATTTGGGGTGATTTTGGGATTTTGGGGATTTTGGGGGGGTTTTGGGGGATTTTTGCGGTGATTTGGGGGATTTGAGGGATTTTGGGGTGATTTGGGGTGTTTTTGGGGGATTTTGGGGGGGATTTGGGGAATTTGAGGTGTTTTGGGGGGGTTTTGGGTGGATTTGGGGGATTTTGGGGTGATTTGGGGTGTTTTTGGGGGATTTTGGGGGGATTTGGGGATTTTGGGGTGTTTTGGGGGGGGTTGGGTGGATTTTGGGGATTTTGGGGTGATTTGGGGTGTTTTTGGGGGATTTTGGGGGGATTTGGGGATTTTGGGGTGATTTGGGGTGTTTTGGGGGATTTTGAGGGGGATTTTGGGGATTTTGGGTTGATTTGGGGTGTTTTTGGGGGATTTTGGGGGGATTTGGGGATTTTGGGGTACCTGTGTTCCTGCGCTGGTTTTCGGGGGCCCAGTTGAAATCTTTGTAAAACTCTGGGGGGGCAAAGGCACAAAAAGGGGGTGAAGACCCCCCAAAAACCCCCCAAAAACTCCCCAAAAACACCAAAACCCCCCAAAAACCCCCAAAAACCGGGATAGAGACCCACCAAACCCCCCCAAAGCCCCCCCCAAACCGGCACACAGACCCCCCAAATCTCCCCAAAACCTCCCAACCCCCCCAAAAAACAGCACAGACACCCCCAAACCCCCCAAATCCCCCCAAAAACCGGAATAGAGACCCCCAAAATGGGACTGCAACCCCCCCAAACTCCCCTAAACCGGGACAGGGACCCCCAAAAATGGGACCCAACCACCTCAAACACCCCCAAACCCCCCCAAAACCGGGATAGAGACCCCCCAAACCCCCCCCCAAACCCCCCAAACCGGCACAGAGACCCCCCCAGACCCCCCCAGACCCCCCGAAACCGGGATAGAGACGCCCCAAAACCCCCAAGCCCAGAACAGAGACCCCTCCAGACCCCCCAAACCCGGCACAGAGACCCCCCCAAACCCCCCAAACCCCCCCAAACCCGGCACAGAGACCCCCCAAACCCCCCCAAACCCCCTCAGACCCCCCAAACCGGCACAGAGACCCCCACAGACTCCCTCAGACCCCCTAAACCCGGCACAGAGACCCCCCAAACGCCCCCCCAAAACCCCCAAAACCGGGATAGAGACCCCCAAAAATGGGACCAAACCCCCCAAACCCGGCACAGGGACCCCCCCAGACCCCCCCAGACCCCCCCAAACCCCCCAGCCCCCCGCCCCCATCCCCGGGCCGGGCTCCCGGCTCACGCCTGTGCGGGTTCCTGCGGGGCGGCCCCGCGCCCCCGCCCGGCTCCTCGGGCTCGTCCTCGGCCAGGTGCGAGTGGCTGTAGTGGTAACTGAGCCCCGGGCGGTTCTTGTAGCGCTTCCCGCAGACTGCCGGCACCAAAACCTCCTCAAATCCCCCCAGAATGGGCTCCGGAACCCCAAAAACCCCAAAAACCTCCTCAAATCCCCCCAGAATGGGCTGGGGGACCCCAAAAACCTCCTCAAATCCCCCCAGAATGGGCTCGGGGACCCCAAAACCTCCTCAAATCCCCCCAAAATGCGCTCGGGGACCCCAAAAACCCCAAAATCTCCTCAAATCCCCCCAGAATGGGCTCGGGGACCCCAAAAACCCCAAAATCTCCTCAAATCCCCCCAGAATGGGCTCGGGGACCCCAAAATCTCCTCAAATCCCCCCAAAATGGGCTCGGGGACCCCAAAAACCCCAAAAACCTCCTCAAATCCCCCCAAAATGCGCTCGGGGACCCCAAAAACCCCAAAACCTCCTCAAATCCCCCCAAAATGGGCTCGGGGACCCCAAAAACCCCAACAACCTCCTCAAATCCCCCCAAAATGGGCTCGGGGACCCAAAAACCCGGACGGGGAACCCAACTCCCCCAAATCCCCAAATTCCACCGCTGTTCCCAAAATCCCGCCGTCCCAGAAACCCCAAATCCCGATCCCAAATCCCGATCCCAAATCCCAATCCTAAATGCCGATCCCAAATCCCGATCCCAACTCCCGATCCCAAATCCCGATCCCAAATCCCAATCCCAAATCCCGATCCCAACTCCCGATCCCAAATCCCGATCCCAACTCCTGATCCCAAATCCCGATCCCAAATCCCGCTCCCAAATCCCGATCCCAAATCCCAATCCTAAATCCCGATCCCAAATCCCGATCCCAAATCCCAATCCTAAATCCCGATCCCAAATCCCGATCCCAAATCCCAATCCCAAATCCCAATCCTAAATCCCGATCCCAAATCCCGATCCCAAATCCCGATCCCAAATCCCAATCCTAAATCCCGATCCCAAATCCCGATTCCAAATCCCGATCCCAAATCCCGATCCCGATCCCAAATCCCGATCCCGATCCCAAATCCCAAATCCCGATCACAAATCCCAATCCCGATTCCAAATCCCGATCCCAAATCCCGATCCCAAATCCCGATCCCAATCCCGATCCCAAATCCCGATCCCGATCCTGTTGCTGTTCCCAGTCACATTTCCAATCCCAGTTCCGATCTTGATCCCTTTCCTGATCCTGATCCCGTTCCCGATCCTGTTCCCAAATCCCAAATCCCGGTCCCAAATCCCGTTCCTGATCCGATTCCCGATCCCAAATCCTGATCCTGATCCCAAATCCCGATCCCGATCCCAAATCCCGGTCCCAAATCCCAAATCCCGTTCCCAATCCCGATCCCAAATCCTGATCTCAATCCCGCTCCCACTCCCATTCCCGTTCCTGTTCCTGATCCTGTCGCCCATCCTGATCCCATTCTCAATCCCGAGCCCATTCCTGTTCCCGATCCCAATCCCCATCCCAAATCCCGGTCCCAAATCCCGTTCCTGATCCCGTTCCCGATCCCAAATCCCAATCCCAAATCCCAAATCCCATTCCCAATCCCGATCCCAAATCCTGATCTCAATCCCAATCCCGATCCCCGTCCTATTCCTGCTCCCTTTCCCAATCCCATCCCAATCCTGATCCCGATCCCGTTCCCGATCCCAAATCCAATCCCAGCCCTGATCCCGATCCCAATCCAGTTCCCAATCCCAATCCTGACCCCATTCCTGATCCTGATCCCATTCCCAATCCAATTCCCCATCCCAATCCCAAATCCCAATCCCAATCCCAATCCTGACCCCATTCCTGATCCTGATCCCATTCCCAATCCAATTCCCCATTCCCAATCCCAATCCCAATCCCAATTCCAAATCCTGTTCCCAATCCCAATCCCCATCCCAAATCCCCATCCAAAATCCCAATCCTGATCCCGATCCCAAATACCAAATCCTGATCCCATTCCCAATTCCAAATCCTGATCCCAATCCCGTTCCCAAAACCTGAACCCAAATCCCAAATCCCCAAATCCCAAATCCCAAATCCCCAAATCCCAGATCCCAATCCCAATTCCAATCCCAATCCCATTCCCAAATCGCGATCCCAATCCCGCTCCCGATCCCATTCCCAATTCCAAATCCCAAACCCCATTCCCAATCCTGTTCCTGTTCCCAATCCCAAACCCCAAATCCCAAATCCCAAATCCTAATCCTGATCCCAAATACCTATCCCAAATGTCAAATCACATTCCCAATCCCAATCCCAATCCCAAATCCTGTTCCAAATCCCGATCCCCATCCAAAATCGCCATCCCAAATTCCCATTCAAAATCCCAATCCCGATCCTGATCCCAAATCCCACATCCCCATCCCGTTCCCAATCCCAAATCCTCTTCCCATTCCTGACCCAAATCCCAATCCCAAAACCTGAACCTAAATCCCAAATCCCAAATCCCAAATCCCAAATCCCAAATCCCAAATCCCAAATCCCAATCCCGATCCCAAATCCCATTCCCGTTCCCATTGTTCCCTTATTCCCGTTATTCCTGTTGTCATTCCCATTGTTATTCCAGTTATTCCTGTTATCATTCCTGTTGTTATTCCCGTTATTCCTGTTGTTATTCCTGTTATTTATTCCCATTATTCCCGTTGTTATTCCCATTGTTATTCCCGTTGTTATTCCCGTTGTTATTCCTGTTGTTATTCCTGTTATTCCCATTATTCCTCTTATTCCCATTATTCCCGTTGTTCCCGTTATTCCCGTTGTTATTCCCATTGTTATTCCCGTTCTCATTCCTGTTGTTATTCCCGTTGTTATTCCCGTTATTCATTCCCGTTGTTATTCCCATTGTTATCCCCGTTATTTATTCCTGCTGTTATTCCTGTTGTTATTCCCATTATTCCCGCTGTCATTCCTGTTATTCATTCCCGTTGTCATTCCCATTCTCATTCCCGTCATTCCCGTCATTCCCGTTGCCATTCCCGTCATTCCCGTTCTCATTCCCGTTCTCATTCCCGTTCTCATTCCCGTCATTCCCGTTCTCATTCCCGTTGCCATTCCCGTCATTCCCGTTGCCATTCCCGTTATTCCCGTTCTCATTCCCATTGTCATTCCCGTTCTCATTCCCGTTATTCCCGTTCTCATTCCCGTCATTCCCGTTCTCATTCCCGTTCTCATTCCCGTTCTCATTCCCGTCATTCCCGTTCTCATTCCCGTCATTCCCGTTGTCATTCCCGTTATTCCCGTTCTCATTCCCATTATTCCCATTGTCATTCCCGTTGTCATTCCCGTCATTCCCGTCATTCCCGTTCTCATTCCCGTTCTCATTCCCGTCATTCCCGTTGCCATTCCCGTTCTCATTCCCGTCATTCCCGTTGTCATTCCCGTTGTCATTCCCGTTCTCATTCCCGTTCTCATTCCCGTTATTCCCGTCATTCCCGTTCTCATTCCCGTTGCCATTCCCGTTATTCCCGTTGTAATTCCCGTTCTCATTCCCGTCATTCCCGTTGCCATTCCCGCTGTCATTCCGGTTCTCACGGCGGCTCACTCACTGTCGCACACGTAGGGTTTGTCTCTCTCCTCCAGCGCCGCCTCCACCCTCCTCTTCATCACCAGCCCCAGAGCCTGGGGGACAGGGAGGGCGGGCGGACAGACGGACGGAGGGACGGACGGAGGGACGGACGGACGGACAGAGGGACGGAGCGACAGAGGGAGGGACGGAGGGACGGATGGATGATGGATGTCCATCTGTCCACCTGTCCCTCTGTCCATCTGTCCCTCTGTCCCTCTGTCCACCTGTCCCTCTGTCCATCTGTCCCTCTGTCCACCTGTCCCTCTGTCCATCTGTCCCTCTGTCCATCTGTCCCTCTGTCCCTCTGTCCCTCTGTCCATCTGTCCATCTGTCCAACTGTCCCTCTGTCCCTCTGTCCATCTGTCCCTCTGTCCCTCTGTCCCTCTGTCCATCTGTCCATCTGTCCAACTGTCCCTCTGTCCCTCTGTCCCTCTGTCCCTCTGTCCATCTGTCCATCTGTCCAACTGTCCCTCTGTCCCTCTGTCCCTCTGTCCCTCTGTCCCTCTGTCCCTCTGTCCATCTGTCCCTCTGTCCCTCTGTCCCTCTGTCCATCTGTCCATCTGTCCACCTGTCCCTCTGTCCCTCTGTCCCTCTGTCCCTCTGTCCCTCTGTCCATCTGTCCATCTGTCCAACTGTCCCTCTGTCCCTCTGTCCATCTGTCCCTCTGTCCCTCTGTCCCTCTGTCCCTCTGTCCCTCTGTCCCTCTGTCCATCTGTCCATCTGTCCATCTGTCCCTCTGTCCCTCTGTCCCTCTGTCCATCTGTCCATCTGTCCAACTGTCCCTCTGTCCCTCTGTCCCTCTGTCCACCTGTCCCTCTGTCCACCTGTCCATCTGTCCCTCTGTCCCTCTGTCCCTCTGTCCCTCTGTCCACCTGTCCATCTGTCCATCTGTCCCTCTGTCCCTCTGTCCCTCTGTCCCTCTGTCCCTCCGTCCATCCCCGTGTCCATCCCCGTGTCCGTCCCTCCGTCCGTCCCCGTGTCCGTCCCGGTGTCCGTCCGTCCCGGTGTCCATCCGTCCCGGTGTCTGTCCGTCCGTCCGCGCTCACCTTGCCCTTGGCCTTGCTCTTCCTCCGGGGCGCGTCATCGTCCGGCTCCTCCCCGTCGGGGTCGTGCGGGAACTCGGGGGGAGGCGGCTTCTGGAACCCGGGAACCCGGGAATTCGGGAATTCGGGAATTCGGGATTGGGAATTCGGGAATTCGGGAATCCGGGAATTCGGGAATCCGGGATTGGGAATTCGGGAATTCGGGATTGGGGATTCGGGATTGGGAATTCGGGATTGGGGATTGGGAATTCGGGATTGGGAATTCGGGAATTCGGGATTGGGAATTCGGGAATCCGGGATTGGGAATTCGTGAATTCAGGATTGGGAATCCGGGAATTCGGGAATCCGGGAATTCGAGATTGGGAATCCGGGATTGGGAATCCGGAATTCGGGATTGGGAATTCGGGAATTCAGGATTGGGAATTCGAGAATTCGGAATTCGGGATTGGGAATTCGGGAATTCGGGATTGGGAATTCGGGATTCGGAATTCGGAATTCGGAACCCGGGAATCCGGAATTCGGAATTCGGGAATCCGGGATTGGGAATTCGGAATTCGGAATTTGGGAATTCGGGAAATCGGGAATCCGGGAATTCGGGAATCCGGGAATTCGGGATTGGGAATTCGGGATTGGGAATTCAGGAATTCGGGAATTCTGGATTGGGAATTCAGGAATTCGGGATTGGGGATTCGGGATTGGGAATTTGGGATTGGGTATTCGGGATTTGGGAATTTGGGATTGGGGAATTTGGGAATTGGGGATTGAGAATTTGGGATTGGGGATTTGGGATTGGGAATTCGGGATTGGGGAATTCAGGATTTGGGAACTGGGGATTGGGAACTTGGGATTTGAGAATTCGGGATTGGGGAATTTGGGATCGGGAATTGGGGATATGGGGGAATTCGGGATTGGGAATTTGGGATTTGGGAATTCGGGATTTGGGAATTTGGGATTGGGGAATTCGAGAATTTGGGATTGAGAATTTGGGATTGGGGATTTGGGATTGGGAATTCGAGAATTTGGGATTGAGAATTTGGCATTGGGGATTTGGGATTTGGGATTTGGGATTTGGGAATTCGGAATTGGGGAATTCGAGAATTTGGGATTGAGAATTTGGGATTGGGGATTTGGGATTGGGAATTCGAGAATTTGGGATTGAGAGTTTGGGATTTGGGATTTGGGAATTCGGGATTGGGAATTCGGGATTGGGGAATTCGGTTTTGGGAATTTGGGACAAGGGAATTTGGGATTGGGAATTCGGGATTTTGGAGGCTTTGGGATTTTGGGGCAATTTGGGATTTGGGACAAAATTCAGGATTTTTGGGGAAATTGGGGATTTTGGGGGTAATTCAGGGGAATTTGGGGTTTGGGAGAAAATCTGGGAATTTGGGATTTGGGGGAAATCGGGGGAATTCTGGGTTTGGGAGAAAATCAGGTTTTGGAGGAAATTTGGGATTTTGGAGGAATTTGGGACTTTGGGAGAATTGGGGGATTTTGGGGGAATTGGGACATTTTGGGAGGATTCGGGATTTGTGGGGAAATTCGGGATTTTGGGGGAATTCGGGATTTTGGGGGAAATTCGGGATTTTGGGGGAAACTCAGGATTTTGGGGGAATTCGGGATTTTGGGGGAATTCGGGATTTTGGGGGGAATTTGGGGGTTGGGAGAGAAACGGACACGGGAGGGACGGACGGACACGGGATGGACACACGGACAAACACACGGATGGACACACAGATGGACCCATGGATGGACACACAGATGGACACACGGACAGATGGACACATGGATGGACACACGGATGGACACATGGATGGACACATGGATGGACACACAGATGGACACACGGACAGATGGACATACGGACGGACATACGGACGGACACACGGACGGACACACGGACGGATGGACACACGGACGGACACACAGATGGATACACGGATGGACACACGGACGGACACACGGACAGACAGACGGACGGACACGGGATGGACACACGGACGGACAGACGGACGGACATACGGATGGACACACGGATTGACACACGGACAGATGGACACACGGACGGACACACGGATACACGGATGGACACACGGATGGACACACGGACGGACAGACGGACGGACACACGGATTGACACACGGACAGACACACGGACAGATGGACACACGGACGGACACACGGACAGACACACGGACAGACACATGGACAGATGGACACACGGACAGACACACAGATGGATACACGGATGGACACACGGACGGACACACGGACAGATGGACACACGGATGGACACACGGACGGACACACGGACAGATGGACACACGGACACACGGACACACGGACGCACTGACCGCTCCGTCGGGCGCCCCGTCCTCGTCGCGGCTCTCGGGGGTCTCGGCGCTCAGCAGCGCCTCCAGCACCGGCCCCTCGGGCAGCGCCCCCTCCCGGCGCAGCGGCGCCTCGCAGCCTGCGGCGGCACGCCAACGACACGCCAACGGCACGCCAACGGCACGCCAACGACACGCCAACGACACGACACCCACACGCCACCCACACGCCACTGACATGCCACCCACACGCCACCCACATGGTCCAGACACGCCTCCGGCACAACACCCACATGCCACCCACACGCCACCCACATGCCACTCACATGCCACCAACACACCACCCACACAGCCCAGACACGGCCCAGACATAGCCCAGACACGCCATGGACATGCCACAGACACGCTCCGGACACACTCCAGACACGCTCTGGACATGCTCTGGACATTCTCCGGACACGCCTCTGCCCACCCTGCAGCCACTCCGGCCACCCTCTGACCACCCTCTGACCACTCTGACCATCCTCTGACCATCCTCTGACCACCCTCTGACCATCCTCTGGCCACCCTCTGGCCACCCTCTGACCACCCTCCGACCATCCCTCTGCCCACCCTCTGACCATCCTCTGACCACCCTCTGACCACCCTCTGACCACCCTCTGACCACCCTCTGGCCATCCTCTGACCACCCTCTGACCACCCTCTGGCCACACTGACCACCCTCTGACCATCCTCTGACCACACTGACCACCCTCTGACCATCCTCTGACCACACTGACCATCCTCTGACCCCCCTCTGACCACCCTCTGACCACCCTCTGGCCACCCTCTGACCATCCTCTGACCATCCTCTGACCACCCTCTGACCATCCTCTGACCACCCTCTGGCCACCCTCTGACCATCCTCTGACCATCCTCTGACCACCCTCTGACCATCCTCTGGCCACCCTCTGGCCACCCTCTGGCCACCCTCTGGCCACCCTCTGGCCACCCTCCGGCCACCCTCCGGCCGCTCCGGCCGCTGCGGACACTCACAGGGCCGCAGCCGCGGGGCCTCCAGGATGTTCAGGCGCCGCTTCTTGCGCCAGCAGCGGGCGGGGTAGGAGTAGATCTGACCAGGGGACAGGCCTGGGGAATGGCCGGAGAGTGACCACTGCACCCCGGGGTGACCACTGCACCCCCTGAGTGACCACACGGGGTAGGAGTAGATCTGACCAGGGGACAGGCCTGGGGAATGGCCGGAGAGTGACCACTGCACCCCCAGAGTGACCACTGCACCCCGGGGTGACCACTGCACCCTGGGGTGACCACTGCACCCCTGGAGTGACCACTGCACCCCTGGAGTGACCACTGCACCCTGGGGTGACCACTGCACCCCTGGAGTGACCACTGCACCCTGGGGTGACCACTGCACCCCTGGAGTGACCACTGCACCCTGGGGTGACCACTGCACCCCTGGAGTGACCACTGCACCCTGGGGTGACCACACGGGGTAGGAGTAGATCTGACCAGGGGACAGGCCTGGGGAATGGCCGGAGAGTGACCACTGCACCCCAGAGTGACCACTGCACCCCTGGGGTGACCACTGCACCCCGGGGTGACCACTGCACCCTGGAGTGACCACTGCACCCCGGGGTGACCACTGCACCCCAGAGTGACCACTGCACCCCGGAGTGACCACTGCACCCCGGGGTGACCACTGCACCCTGGAGTGACCACTGCACCCCAGAGTGACCACTGCACCCCTGGGGTGACCACTGCACCCCGGGGTGACCACTGCACCCCGGGGTGACCACTGCACCCCAGAGTGACCACTGCACCCCGGAGTGACCACTGCACCCCGGGGTGACCACTGCACCCCGGGGTGACCACTGCACCCTGGAGTGACCACTGCACCCCGGAGTGACCACTGCACCCCAGAGTGACCACTGCACCCTGGAGTGACCACTGCACCCCGGGGTGACCACTGCACCCTGGAGTGACCACTGCACCCCGGAGTGACCACTGCACCCCGGGGTGACCACTGCACCCCTGGAGCGACCCTGACCCCAAAGTGACCCCGACCCCAAACTGACCCCGACCCCAAACTGACCCTGACCCCAAACTGACCCCAACCCCAAACTGACCCTGACCCCCCCAAACTGACCCCGACCCCAAACTGACCCTGACCCCCCAAACTGACCCTGACCCCCCAAACTGACCCTGACCCCAAACTGACCCCGACCCCCCAAACTGACCCCGACCCTGACCCCAAACTGACCCTGACCCCAAACTGACCCCGACCCCCCAAACTGACCCCGACCCTGACCCCAAACTGGCCCTGACCCCAAACTGACCCCGACCCCCCAAACTGGCCCTGACCCCCCAAACTGACCCTGACCCCAAACTGACCCTGACCCCAAACTGACCCCGACCCCCCAAACTGACCCTGACCCCAAACTGACCCTGACCCCAAACTGACCCCGACCCCAAACTGACCCTGACCCCAAACTGACCCCGACCCCCCAAACTGACCCTGACCCCCCAAACTGACCCTGACCCCAAACTGACCCTGACCCCCCAAACTGACCCTGACCCCAAACTGACCCCGACCCCCCAAACTGGGGGGGTTTTTCCCCCATTCCCAGGGGTCTCTCCCCATTTTGGGGGTCCCGGGGTTGGTCTCGGGGGTCTCTCCCCATTTTGGGGGTCCCGGGGGGTCTCGGGGGTCTCTCCCCATTTTGGGGGTCCTGGGGGGTCTCGGGGGTCTCTCCCCATTTTAGGGGTCCCGGGGTTGGTCTCAGGGGTCTCTCCCCATTTTGGGGGTCCCGGGGGTCTCATCGGGCCGGCGCTGTGCTCTGTCTGTGTCCCGGGGGTCTCTCCCTGCCCTGGGGGGGGTCCCGGGGGTCTATCCCCATTCCAAGGGTCCCGGGGGTCCCGGGGGTGGTCTCAGGGGTCCCGGGGGTGGTCTCAGGGGTCCCGGGGGGTCCCGGGGGCGGTCTCAGGGGTCCCGGGGGTGGTCTCAGGGGTCCCGGGGGCGGTCCCAGGGGTCCCGGGGGTCCCGGGGGTCTCACCGGGCCGGCGGTGCGCTCTCTCCATCCAGATGTAGGAGTTGCTCTGGTCCCTCCCCATCCCGGGGCTCCCGTGGGTCACTCCCCAACCCCGGGGGTCTCTCCCTGTCCCGGGGGTCCCGGGGGCGGTCCCGGGGGTCCCGGGGGTCTCACCGGGCCGGCGGTGCGCTCTCTCCATCCAGATGTAGGAGTTGCTCTGGGCCACGCCGGTCTGCGCGTCCAGGAAGGGCAGGCGGAGGCTGCGCTCGGCGCAGAGCCGGGCGTTGTAGCTGCGGCAGTGCTCCAGCGCCTCGCGGTAGAACTCCTCCCCCAGGCTGCGGGGGCACCCGCCTGAACCCCGACATCTTCCCGAAATACACCCCGAAACCCGCGACCCCCGCCCAGCCCGGCCCCGAGCTCCGCGACCCCCGCCCAGCCCGGCCCCGGTGTCCCCGGGGTGTCCCAGGCACAGCCGCTCCCCCAGGCTGCAGGGACAGCGCCTAAACCCCCAAATCCACCCAAAATCTTCCCAAAATGGGCCCCAAAATCTCCCCAAAATCTGCCCCAAAATCTCCCCAAAATCTGCCCCAAAATCCTGCCCAAAAACCTTCCCAAAACCCGCGACCCCCGCCCAGCCGGGTCCCGGTGTCCCCAGGGTGTCCTGGGATGCCCCCGGTGTGTCCCGGGGTGTCCCAGGTACAGCCGCTCCCCCAGGCTGCGGGGGCACCGCCTGAACCCCCAAATCCACCCAAAATCTTCCCGAAATACACCCCAAAACCGCGACCCCCGCCCAGCCCGGCCCCGAGCTCCGCGACCCCCGCCCAGCTGGGTCCCGGTGTCCCCGAGCGTCCCCGGTGTGTCCCGGTGTGTCCCGAGGTGTCCCAGGTACAACTCTGCACTCAGGCTGCGGGGACAACGCCTGAACCCCCAAATCCACCCAAAATCTTCCCAAAATACACCCCGAAACCCGCGACCCCCGCCCAGCCCGGCCCCGGTGTCCCCGGGGTGTCCCAGGCACAGCCGCTCCCCCAGGCTAGGGGGGCACCATCTGAACCCCAAAATCCGCCCCAAAATACACCCCAAAATCCGAATACACCCCAAAATCCTCCACAAAATCCACCCCAAAATCCGCCCCAAAATCCACCCCAAATCCGCCCCAAAATCCTCCCCAAAATCCATTAACTCTGCCACAAAATGCCTCCTAAAATCCACCCCAAAATCTGCCCCAAAATCCTCCCCAAAATCCGCCCCAAAATCCTCCCCAAAATCCGCGAACTCCGCCAAAAAATCAGCCCCAAAATCAGCCCCAAAATCCTCCACAAAATTCTCCCCAAAATCCATGAACTCCACCACAAAATGCCTCCCAAAATCCACCCCAAAATCCACCCCAAATCCACCCCGAAATCCTCCCCAAATCCTCCCCAAAATCCGTCCCAAAATCCACCCCAAAATCCTGCCCAAGATCTGCCCCAAAATCCTCCACAAAATCCACCCCGAAATCAGCGAACTCCGCCACAAAATCCACCCCAAAATCCTCCCCAAAATCCTCCCCAAAATCCACCCAAAATCCACCCCAAAATCCACCCAAAATCCTCCCCAAAATCCACCCCAAAATCCTCCCCAAAATCTGCCCCAAAATCCACGAACTCCGCCAAAAAATCCTCCCCAAAATCCTCCCCAAAATCTGCCCCAAAATCCGTGAACTCCGCCAAAAAATCCTCCCCAAAATCTCCCTGGACATCCCAAAATCTCCGGGATTGGAACCTGGAGCAGGACCGGGACCGGAATTGGGACTGGGATCAGAAACGGGATTGGGACCGGGATCAGAACCGGGATTGGGACCGGGATCAGAACTGGGATTGGGACCAGGATCAAAACTGGGACTAGGACCGGATCAGAACCGGGACTGGGATCAGAACCGGGACTGGGATCAGAACTGGGACTGGGATCAGAACCGGGATCAGAACCGGGATTGGGACCAGGATCAAAACTGGGATCGGGATCAGAACCGGGACTGGGACTGGGACCGGATCAGAACTGGGACTGGGATCAGAACCGGGACTGGGATCAGAACCGGGATTGGGATCAGAACTGGGATTGGGACCTGGATTGGGACTGGGATCGGGATCAGAACCGGGACTGGGATTGGGACTGGGATCAGAACCGGGACTGGGATCAGAACAGGGATCGGGACTGGGATTGGGACTGGGATCGGGATCAGAACCAGGACTGGGATTGGGACTGGGATCAGAACCGGGACTGGGATCAGAACCGGGATTGGGATCAGAACTGGGATTGGGACCTGGATTGGGACTGGGATCGGGATCAGAACCGGGACTGGGATTGGGACTGGGATCAGAACCGGGACTGGGATCAGAACTGGGATCGGGACTGGGATTGGGACTGGGATCGGGATCAGAACCAGGACTGGGATTGGGACTGGGATCAGAACCGGGACTGGGATCAGAACGGGATTGGGACCGGGATTGGGATTGGAACCAGGACTGGGACTGGGACCGGGATCAGAACCAGGACTGGGGCCAGAACTGGGATGGGGATTAAGATTGGAACCAGGATCAGAACTGGGACTGGGATTGGAACCTGGACAGGGACTGGGACTGGGATTGGGATTGGGATTGGGATTGGGATCAGAATCGGGACTGGGAACGGAATCAGAACCGGCATTAGGACTGGGACTGGGATTGGGACTGGGATTGGGACTGGGATCGGAACCGGGATTGGGACTGGGATTGGAACCTGGACAGGGACTGGGATCGGGATCAAAATCGGGATTGGGAATGGAATCAGAACCGGCATTAGGACTGGAATTGGGATTGGGATTGGGATTTGAACCGGGACAGGGACTGGGATTGGAACCGGGATTGGGACTGGGACTGGGATCAGAACCAGGAATGGGACTGGGATCAGAACTTGGACTGGGGCCAGAACCAGGATGGGGACCAAGACTGGAATCAGGATTGGGACTGGGATCGGGACTGGGATTGGGACTGGGATCAGAACCGGGATTGGGATCAGAACTGGGACTGGGATCAGAACGGGATTGGGATCAGAACCGGGATTGGGATCAGAACTGGGATTGGGACCGGGATTGGGACTGGGATCGGGATCAGAACCAGGACTGGGATTGGGACTGGGATCAGAACCGGGACTGGGATCAGAACCGGGACCGGGATCAGAACCGGGACCGGGATCAGAACCGGGATTGGGATGGGATTGGGATTGGAGCCAAGACTGGGACTGGGCCTGGGATCAGAACCGGGACTGGGATCGCAGGGATGGAGGGTCTGGTACTGGAGGGGAGGGACCCAACTGGAACAGGGACCAGCATTGGCACCGGCACCGGGACCGGATCAGAACCGGCACCGGCACCGGATCAGAACCGGCACCGGGATGGAATCAGACCTGGGACTGGAACCAGGATCAGAACCTGCACCAGGAGGGGGTTAGGACCAGGACTAGGATTGAGATCAGAACCGGGACTGGGCCGGGATCAGAACTGGGACTGGGACCAGGACAGGGATTGGGATCAGAACCGGGACTGGGCCGGGATCAAAACTGGGATCTGAACCGGGACTGGGACCAGGACAGGGATTGGGATCAGAACCGGGACTGGGCCGGGATCAAAACTGGGATCTGAACCGGGACTGGGACAGGGATCCGAACTGGGACTGGGATAGGGATTGGGATCAGAACCGGGATCAGAACCGGGATCAGAACTGGGATCTGAACTGGGATCTGAACCGGGACTGGGACAGGGATTGGGATCAGAACCGGGATCAGAACCGGGATCTGAACTGGGATCTGAACTGGGATCTGAACCGGGACTGGGCCGGGATCAGAACCGGGATCAGAACCGGGATCTGAACTGGGACTGGGACTGGGATAGGGATTGGGACCAGAACCGGGACTGGGCCGGGATCAGAACCGGGATCAGAACCGGGATCTGAACTGGGACTGGGATGGGATTGGGACTGTGGCCGGGACTGGGACCAGGACCGGGACCGGGATTAGGACCAGAATTGGGACTGGGACCCCGCCGGTACCGGATCCCCATCCCGGTACCGGATCCCCATCTTGGCAGTACCAGATCCCCATCCCAGTACTGGATCCCCATCCCAGCCGGTACCGGGGGTTTCCATCCCCACCGAGTCCCTCCCGCCGCTACCGGGGGCTCCATCCTGGAGCCTCCATCCCCCGCCGGTACCGACACCTCCATCCCCGCCCGAACCGGGTCCAACCCCGCCGGTACCGGCACCTCCATCCCCGCCCGAACCGGGTCCAACCCCGCCGGTACCGGCACCTCCATCCCCGCCCGAACCGGGTCCAACCCCGCCGGTACCGGCACCTCCATCCCCGCCCGAACCGGGTCCAACCTCGCCGGTACCGACACCTCCATCCCCGCCCGAACCGGGTCCAACCTCGCCGGTACCGGCACCTCCATCCCCGCCCGAACCGGGTCCAACCTCGCCGGTACCGGCACCTCCATCCCCGCCCGAACCGGGTCCAACCCCGCCGGTACCGGGCCCAAACCCCAAACCTCCATCCCCTCCCGGTGCCGGTACCGGGGATTTCCATCCCCTCCCAGCACCGGTACCAAACCCCCATCCCCTGCCGGTGCCGGTACCGAACCCCCATCTCCTTCCGGTACTGGTACCGAACCCCCATCCCCTCCCGGTGCCGGTAGCGGAGCCTCCATCCCCTCCCATCACCGTTACCGGAGCCCCATCCCCTCCCGGTCCCGTTACCGGAGCCCCATCCCCTCCCAGCACCGGTACCGAACCCCCATCTCCTCCCGGTACCGAACCCTCATCTCCTCCGGGTGCCGGTACCGGAGCCTCCATCCCCTGCCGGTGCCGATACCGGAGCCTCCATCCCCTGCCGGTGCCGATACCGGAGCCCCCATCTCCTCCCGGTGCCGGTACTGGTGGTCGCCCATTCCCTCCAATCACCGTTACCGGAGCCCCCATCCCCTCCAGGTGCCGGTACCGGGAGTCTCCATCCCCTGCCGGTGCCGGTACCGGGAGTCTCCATCCCCTGCCGGTGCCGGTACGGGATCCTTCATCCCCTCCCGGTGCCGGTACGGGATCCTCCATCTCCTCCCGTTGCCGGTACCGGAGCCTCCATCCCCTCCCGGTACCGAGCCCCCATCCCCTCCCGGTACCGAGCCCCCATCCCCTCCCGGTACCGAACCCCCATCCCCTCCCGGTACCAGGGCTCTCATCCCCTCCCGGTGCCGGTACGGGATCCTCCATCCTCTCCCGTTGCCAGTACCGGAGCCCCCATCCCCTGCCGGTACCGAGCCCCCATCCCCTGCCGGTACCGAGCCCCCATCCCCTGCCGGTGCCGGTACCGAGCCCCCATCCCCTGCCGGTACCGAGCCCCCATCCCCTGCCGGTGCCGGTGCCGAGCCCCCATCCCCTGCCGGTACCGAGCCCCCATCCCCTCCCAGCCCCGGTACCGGGGGTCCCACCCCGCCCCCGCCGCCGCCGTGCCGGTGCGGGCTGGGGGTGGGGGGGGCCCAGCCCGGTGCCGGGGCGGTGCCGGGGCGGCGCCGGGCGGCGGTGCCGGTGCCGGGGCGGTGCCGGTGCCGGTGCCGGTGCCCCGGAGCCGCGCTCACCATTTGAGGGGCTTGTGCAGAGCCGTGGCCATTTTGCGCCGCCGGGGCCGCTCCGCGCTCGGGGAGGGGGCGGCGGGGCTCGGCCCCCCCCTCCCCTCCCCCGCTGCCCCCCCGGGGCCGCCGCCGAGCCCGCGGGACCCCCGCCCGCCCCGCCCCTCCCCCCCCGCCCCGCGCTGCCGGTGCCCGCCGGTACCGGGCGGGGGGGAGGGGAGGGGGGCAATGGCGGCGGGGCGCCGGGACTACAACTCCCGGCGTGCCCCGCGCGCCGCTGGTTGGCTGGGGGAGCTGTCAATCACCGCAAAGGGGCGGGGCTAAGGGCGGGGCTCCCTCCTGTCAGCGCTATTGGGGGGGGGGGGCAGGGAGCCCCAAAATCGCCCAAAATTCCATCAAAATCCCCCAAATCCTCCCCAAAATCCATCAAAATCCCCCAAATCCCCCCCAAAATCCCCCAAATCCTCCCCAAAATCCATCCAAATCGCCCAAATCCTCCCCAAAATCCCCCAAATCCCCCCCAAAATCCATCAAAATCCCCCAAATCCTCCCCAAAATCCATCCAAATCCCCCCCAAAATTCCATCAAAATCGCCCCAAATCCTCCCCAAAATCCATCAAAATCGCCCAAATCCTCCCCAAAATCCACCCCAAATTCCCCAAATTCTCACCAAAATCCCCCCAAAATCCCCAAAATCCTCCCCAAAAATCCATCAAAATCCCCCAAGTCCTCCCCAGAAATCCCAAAATCCCTCAAAATCGCACCAAAATCCACCCCAAATCCTCCCAAAGCCCGCGGAATCCACCCCAAATCCCCCCAAAAATCCCAAAATCCCCCAAATCCTCCCCAAAATTCCCCAAAATCCCCTGGAAATATCCCCGAAATCCACTTAAAATCCCCCAAATCCGCCAAAATCCCCCATATTCCCCAAATTCCCCCCAAAAATCTCCCCAAATCCTCTCAGAGACTCCCGAAAAACCCCAAATCCCCCCAAAATTCCCCCAAATTTCCCCAAAAAATCCCCAAAAATCCCCCCAAATCCCCCAAAATCTCCCAAATTACCCCAAAATCCCCCCAAATCCCCCAAAAATCTCCCCAAAATCCCCCCAAATCGCCCCAAAAATGCCCCAAAAAGCTGAAAACGTAAATTTTTTATTTCACATTTTTCACACTTCGGTTTTGGGGGAAATCCCCAAAATTCCCGGGAGTTTTGGGGAGTTTTGGGGATTTTTTTTGGGGGGGTTCCCCAATTTTTCCCCCCTCCCCAAAATTCCCTCCCCCCCTCCCCAAATTTAGTGCAAATAAATAAAAAGTGGAAAATGAGGAAAAAATGGGAAAAAATGGGGAAAAAAATGGGAAAAAAATGGGAAAAAAATGGGAAAAATTGGGAAAAAAATGGGAAAAAAGACCCCCCCAATTTGGGGGGATGGAGAAAAAATTGGGGGAGGGGCGACCCCCACACCCCCCCAAAAAATTTGGGGGAATCCCCAAAAAAAAAAAAAAGCAAAAAATGCAAAAAAAAAAGAAAAAAAAAAAAAAAAAGGAAAAAAGGGGGAGAAAGGGAAAAAAAGGCCAAAAAAGGCAAAAATAAAGGGGAAAAAAAGGAAAAAAAAGAAAAAATAATGGAAAAAAAAGGGGGGGAAAGGGAAAGAAATGGTAAAAAAAGGCCAAAAAAGGGGGATAAAAAGGGGGAAAAAAGGGAAAAAAAAGGAAAAAACAGAAAAAAAAGGAAAAAACACCACAAAAAATGGGCGGAAAAAAAGGGGGGAAAAGGGGAAAAAAGGCAAAAAAAAGGGGGGAAAAAAGGAAAAAAACCCTGCAAAAAATCGGAAAAAAAAAAGGGGGGAAAAAGGGGAAAGAAAAAGGAAAAAAGGGAAAAAAGACAAAAAAAGGGAAAAAAAAGGTAAAAAAAAGGGGGGAAAAAAAAGGCGAGAAAAGTAAAAAAAAGGAAAAAAATAAAGGAAAGAAAAGCAAAAAAAAAGGCAAAAAAAGGCAAAAAACCGGAAAAAAATTAAGGGAAAAAAAGGGACAAAAAAAGGCAAAAAAGGTTAAAAAATGGAAAAAAAAAGGGAAAAAAGGGAAAAAAATTAAGGAAAAAAAAGGGACAAAAAAAAGGCAAAAAAAAGACAAAAGTTAAAAAAAGGAAAAAAAAAAGTGGGAAAAAGGGGGAAAAAAGGCAAAAAATGGTAAAAAAAGGGCAAAAAAAGGGCAAAAAAAGAGGTAAAAAAAAGGAAAAAAAGGGGGGAAAAAGGCAAAAAAAGGAAAAAATTAAGGAAAAAAATGCAAAAAAAAAGGCAAAAAAAGGTGGACAAAAGGTAAAAAAATGCAAAAAAAAAGGCAAAAAAAGGGGGAAAAAAGGTAAAAAAATGCAAAAAAAAGGCAAAAAAAGGCAAAAAAAAAGTTATAAAACTGGGGGAGGTCCCCAAATTTTGGGCGCCCCCCCCAAAAACCGCGTGAAAAATCGGGGACCCCCCAAAAGAATTTGGGGACCCCCCCAGAGCCCGAGGGGGTTTTGGGGGATTTTTGTTTTTGCCCAAAAGCCGCGGATTTGGACCCAAAATTTGGGGTTTGGGGACCCCCCCCAAAATTGCGGCGGGTCTGGAAGAGGCACCTGGTCCTGGAAGGGAAGGAAAGGGTTAAATCTGGGGGGAATTTGGGGGATTTGGGAAAATTTGGGGGGTAAATTTTGGGGGAAATTCGGGGGATTTTGGGAAATTTTGGGGTTACGTTTTGGGGGAAATTTGGAGGATTTTGGGGTTAAATTTTGGGGGAAATTCAGGGGATTTGGGGAAAATTTGGGGGTAAATTTTGGGGGAAATGTTGGGGATTTTGGGAAATTTGGGGGGTAAATTTTAGGGGAAATTCGGGGGATTTTGGGGAAATTTTGGGGTTGAATTTGGGGGAAATTTGGGGGATTTTGGGAAATTTGGGGGGTAAATTTTAGGGGAAATTCGGGGGATTTTGGGAAATTTGGGGTTAAGTTTTGGGGGAAATTTGGAGGATTTTGGGAAAATTTGGGGGTAAATTTTGGGGGAAATTTGGGGGATTTTGGGAAATTTGGGGGTTAAATTTTAGGGGAATTCGGGGGATTTTGGGGAAATTTTGGGGTTGAATTTGGGGGAAATTCGGGGGATTTTGGGAAATTTTGGGGTTGAATTTGGGGGAAATTTGGAGGATTTTGGGGTTAAATTTTGGTGGAAATTCAGGGGATTTGGGGAAAATCTGGGGGTTAATTTTGGGGGAAATTTTGGGGATTTTGAGAAAATTTGGGGTTAAATTTGGGGGAAATTTGGGGGATTTTGGGAAATTTGGGGGGTAAATTTTAGGGGAAATTCGGGGGATTTTGGGAAATTTTGGGGTTGAATTTGGGCGAAATTTGGAGGATTTTGGGGTTAAATTTTGGGGGAGATTTGGGGAATTTGGGGGATTTTAGGGTTAAAGTTTGGGGGAGATTTGGGGGATTTTGGGGTTAAATTTTGGGTATTTTGGAGGATTTTGGGGTTAAATTTGGGGGAATTTTGGGGTTAAATTTTGGGGATTTGGGGTTAATTTTGGTGTTAAATTTTGAGGATTTTGGGATATTTTGGGGTTAACTTTTGGGGGAATTTGGGGGATTTAAGGAGTTAAATTTGGGGAGATTTGGGGGATTTCGGGGGAAATTTGGGGGATTTTGGGGACTTAAGGGGTTAAATTTGGGGGATTTTGGGAAATTTTGGGGTTAAATTTTGGGGGAATTTGGGGTTAGTTTTTGGGGGAAATTTGGGGGATTTGGGATTAATTTTGGGGTTAAATTTTGGGGGATTTGGGGTTAATTTAGGGGTTAAATTTTGGGGGAATTTCTGGGATTTTGGGGTTAAATTTTGGGGATTTAGGGGTTAGTTTTGGGGGGAAATTTGGGGGATTTGGGGTTAATTTTGGGGTTAAATTTTGGGGATTTTGGGGTTAAATTTGGGGATATCTGAGGAATTTTAGGGGTTAAATTTGGAGGATTTTGGGAAATTTGGGGGTAAAATTTTGGGGGAATTTGGGGGATTTTGGGATATTTTAGGATTCAATTTTGGGGGAAATTTTGGGGATGTGGGGTTAATTTTAGGGTTAAATTTTGGGGAATTTTGGTGGTAAATTTGGGGATTTTGGGGGATTTTTGGGGTGTTTTGGACTTAAATTTGGGGTATATTGTGGGACTTAAGGGGTTAAATTTGGGGGATTTTGGGGTTAAATTTTGGGGGAATTTGGGGGATTTTGGGGGTAGATTTTGTGGGAAATTTGGAGGAGTTAAATTTGGGAAATTTTGGGGAATTTTAGGGTTAAATTTTTGGGGGATTCTGGGGGTAAATTTGGGGGGATTTTGGGGAATTTTGTGGGAATTTGAGGGATTTTGGGGTTAAATTTTGGGCAATTTTGGGGTTAAATTTTGGGGGAATTTGGGGGATTTAAGGAGTTAAATTTGGGGAATTTTAGGGTTAAATTTTGGGGATATTTTCGGGGTGTCTCACCTGGATTTTTGGGATATTTTTGGGGTGCCTCTCCTGGATTTTTTGGGATATTTTTGGGTGATCTCACCTGGATTTTTTGGGATATTTTCGGGGGATCTCAGGTGGGATTTTTGGGATATTTTCGGGGTGCCTCACCTGGATTTTTTGGGATATTTTTGGGGTGTCTCACCTGGATTTTTGGGATATTTTCGGGGTGCCTCACCTGGATTTTTGGGGATATTTTTGGGTTGTCTCACCTGGATTTTTGGGATTTTTTGGGGGATCTCAGGTGGGATTTTTGGGATATTTTTGGGGTGTCTCACCTGGATTTTTTGGGATATTTTCGGGGTGCCTCACCTGGATTTTGGGGATTTTTTGGGGTCTCAGCAGCCGCAGCTCTGCCGGGTGGGGGCCGGAGCCCCCCGGGGCTGCCGGAGCTGCCGGAGCGACGCGTCCCCGTACTGGATCCCCGACCCCATCCGCTCGGGATCCAGCTCCCCTGGGGGAAAAATGGGAATTTCAGGATCCCAAAATCCCCCAAAATCACCCCAAAATCCCCTCAGATCCCCTCAAAAAAACCCGGGGTATTGGGGACCCAAAATCCCCTAAAATCCCCCCAAAATCCCACCCAGATCCCCGACCCCATCCGCTCGGGATGCAGCTCCCCTGGGGGAAAAAATGGGAATTTCGGGATCCCAAAATCCCCCAAAATCACCCCAAAATCCCCTCAGATCCCCTCAAAAAAATCCAGAGTACTGGGGACCCAAAATCCCCTAAAATCCCCCCAAAATCGCCTTAAATTCCCCCAAAATCCCACCCAGATCCCCGACCCCATCCGCTCGGGATCCAGATCCCCTGGAGGAAAAATGGGAATTTTGGGATCCCAAAATCCCCCAAAATCACCCCAACATCCTCCCAGATCCTTTAAAAAAAACCCGGGGTATCGGGGACCCAAAATCCCCAAATCCCAAATCCCAAATCCTGATCCCAAATCCCAAAATCCCCAAATCCCCAAATCCCAAACCCCAAATCCCAAAGTCCCAAATCCCCAAATCCCCAAATCCCAAATTCAAATCCCCAAATCCCAAATCCCAAATCCCAAACCCCAAATCCCAAATTCAAATCCCCAAATCCCCAAATCCCAAATCCCAAATCCCCAAATCCCCAAGTCCCAAAGTCCCAAATCCCAAATCCCCAAATCCCAAATTCCCAAATCCCAAAGTCCCAAATTCCAAATCCCCAAATCCCAAACCCCAAATCCCAAACCCCAAATCCCAAACCCCGAATTCCCAAATCCCAAATCCCGAATTCCCAGCTTTCCCGCGGTACCGGAGTCGATCTTGCTGAGGATGCTCCTGGCGCATTTCAGGAACGCCAAAATTCCCGATTTCCCCAAAATCCCCAAACCCCAAATCCCAAATCCCGAATCCCGAATTCCCGAATCCCGAATTCCCGAATTCCCGAATTCCCAGCTTTCCCGCGGTACCGGAGTCGATCTTGCTGAGGATGCTCCTGGCACATTTCAGGAACGCCTCCTCCACGTTCTCGCCCGTCAGCGCGCTCGTCTCCAGGAACATCAGCTCTGAGCCGCAATTCCCAACATTCCCAACGGGAATTCCCAACATTCCCAACGTTCCCATCGGGGATTCCCAACGTTCCCACCGGGAATTCCCAAATTCCCATCGGGAATTCCCAAATCCCCCAAATTCCCATCGGGAATTACCCAGGATCCCAATGGGAATTCCCAAATCCTCCACAGGAATTTTCCACGTTTCCATTGGGAATTCCCAGATTCCCAATGGGAATTCCCAAATTCCCAACAATCCCATCAGGAATTTCCCCATTCCCATCGATGATTCCCAAATTCCTCACGTTCCCATTGGGAATTCCCCAGGATCCCATCAGAAATTCCCAAATTCCCATTGGGAATTCCCAAATTCCCATCAGGAATTCCCATTATTCCCATTGGGAAATCCCATCAGGAATTTCCTCACATTCCCATCGGGAATTCCCAAATTCCCATCGGGAATTCCCAGGATCCCGTTATTCCCACGGGAATATTCCCAAAATCCCGTTATTCCCTCCAGGAATTTTCCCCCAACATTATTCCCCAAAATCCCATTTTCCCCCATAATTCCCCAATCCCAAATCCCATTTTCCCATCACGATCCCACAATCCCAAATCCCAATTCCATGACCCCAAATCCCATTTTCCACATTTTTTTCCCCATTTTCACCCCATTTTTTCCCAGTTTTTTCCCCATTTATTTCATTTTTTTTCCATTTCTCCCATTTTATCCCCATTTTTTCCCCATTTTCCCCCAATCTTTTTCAGTTTTCCACCCTTTTTTCCCATTTATTCCCATTTTTTCCCGTTTTTCCCATTTTCCCCCCATTTTTTCCCATTTTCCTGGTTTTTCTCAAAGTTTTCCTGGGTGAAGCGCGAGGCCTCCAGGAAGGTGACCTCCCCACCATCCCAAACCCCTTTTCCTCCATTTTCTCCCATTTTCCCCCATTTTTTTCCCATTTTTTCCCCATTTTTTCCCATTTTCCCCCATTTTTTCCCATTTTTTCCCGTTTCTCCCCATTTTTTCCCATTTTCCCGGTTTTTCACACCATTTTCCCGGGCGAAGCGCAAGGCCTCCAGGAAGGTGACCTCCCCACCATCCCAAACCCCTTTTCCCCCATTTTTTCCCCATTTTCCACCATTTTTTTTCCCATTTTCCCCCATTTTCTCCCATTTTCTCCCATTTTTTCCCGTTTTTTCCCGTTTTTTCCCATTTTTTCCCATTTTCCCGTTTTTCGCACCGTTTTCCCGGGCGAAGCGCAAGGCCTCCAGGAAGGTGACCTCCCCACCATCCCAAACCCCTTTTCCCCCATTTTTTCCCCATTTTCCACCATTTTTTTTCCCATTTTCCCCCATTTTCCCCCATTTTCTCCCATTTTCTCCCATTTTTTCCCGTTTTTTCCCGTTTTTTCCCATTTTTTCCCGTTTTCCCGTTTTTTCGCACCGTTTTCCTGGGCGAAGCGCGAGGCCTCCAGGAAGGTGACCTCCCTCTCGCCCTCCAGGTCCTTCTTGTTGCCGCAGAGGATGATGACGATGTTGGGGCTGGCCAAGGTCCGCGCGTCCGTCAGCCACTGCGCCAGCGCGTTGTACGTCTCCCGGCTGGCATTTGGGGCCAGAAACGCCAGAAACGGGAAAAAACGGGAGAAAAATGTGAAAAAATGGGAAAAAATGGAAAAAAATGGGAAAAAAAGGTGAAAAAATGGGGAAAAATGGCAGGAAAACGTCATAAATTGACACATTGATGTCACAGGCACTGCGCCAGCGCGTTGTACGGCTCCTGGCTGGGATTTGGGGTCAGAAACGCCAGAAATGGGGAAAAAACGGAAAAAAAATGTGAAAAAACTGAAAAAAGGTGAAAAAACTGGAAAAAAAGGTGAAAAAATGGGGAAAAATGGCTCCAAAACATCATAAATTGACATGATGACATCACAGGCACTGCGCCAGCGTGTTGTACGTCTCCCGGCTGGGATCTGGGGCCAGAAACGCCAGAAACGGGAAAAAACGGGAGAAAAATGTGAAAAAATGGGAAAAAAATTGCAAAAAAATGGATAAAAATGGGAGAAAACGAGGGAAAATTGGACAGAAACGTCATAAATTCACACACTGATGTCACAGGCACTGCGCCAGCGCGTTGTACGTCTCCCGGCTGGCATTTGGGGCCAGAAACGCCAGAAATGGGAAAAAACAGGAGAAAAATGTGAAAAAACGGGAAAAAAATGGGAGAAAAGGGGAAAAAATGGGAGAAAAAAGTCATAAATTGACACATTGATGTCACAGGCACTGCGCCAGCGCGTTGTACGGCTCCTGGCTGGGAATTGGGGCTAGAAATGTCAGAAATGGGAAAAAAACAGGAGAAAAATGGGAAAAAAGAAGAAAAAATGGGAAAAAATGGGAAAAAAATGGGAGAAAATGGGAAAAAATGTCTTAAATTGACATGATGACATCACAGGCACTGCACCAGCGCGTTGTACAGCTCCCGGCTGGGATTTGGGGTCAGAAACACCAGAAATGGGAAAAAACGGGAGAAAAATGTGAAAATTTGGGAAAAAAACTTAAAAATGGGATAAAAAAATGAAAAAAAGGAGAAAAATGGGAGAAAATGGGAACATTTTGCATGATGACATCACAAGTTCACAGTGATGACGTCACAGCCACTGCGCCCGCGCGTTGGATGTCTCCTGGCTGGGAATTGGGGAAAAAAACCCCGGAAATGGGGAAAAATGGGGAAAAATGGGGAAAAATGGGGAAAAATGGGGAAAAATGGGGAAAAATGGGGGAAAATGGGGGAAAATGGGGAAAAATGGGGGAAAATGGGGAAAAATGGGGAAAAATGGGGAAAAATGGGGAAAAATGGGAAAAAAGGGCTCCAAGATGTCATAAATTCACATGATGACGTCATAAATGCAGGTGATGACGTCACAGCCAGCGGAGGTTTCCCAGCGGGGAATTTTGGGAATGGGAATTCGGGATCGGGAATTTGGGAGCCGCGAGGGACGGAGGGAAAAACGGGAAAAAAATTGGGGGAAAAAAGCCGGAAATGCCCCAAAACGCCCCCGAAGGTCAGAGATCGGCGGCGGTGACGTCATCGTGTCGCGCGGTGACGTCATCGTGTCGCGCGGTGACGTCATCGATCGCCGCGGAAACGCAAAAAATGCCCCAAAAAACCCGTGGAAACGGCGCGGTGACGTCATCGGCTCGCGCAGTGACGTCACAGCCCGTCGATGACGTCATCGTCCCCGCTCGATGACGTCACCGGGGCGTTGATGACGTCACAGGCCCCGCCCTCACCTGGTGATGTCATAGACGAGCAGCGCCCCCGCGGCCCCGCGGTAATAACTGCGCGTCACCGACCTGCCGGAAATTTGGGGGAAATTTGGGGGAATTTGGGAAAATTGGGGAAATTTGGGAAAATTGGGGGAAATTTGGGGGAAAAGTGGGGGGAAATGATGTGGGAAAATCAGGAAAAATGAGAGGAAAATTGGGAAAATTGGGGAAAATTGGGGAAAATTTGGGGAAAATTTGAGAAAAATTGGAAAAATAATGGGGAAAATTGGGGGAATTTGGGAAAAATATTGGGGAAAATAATCGGGGAAAATTGGGGTAAAATTGGGGGAAATTTGGGGAAATTGGGGGAAATTTGGGGAAATTTGGGAAAGTTGAAGGAATTTGGGGAAATTGGGGAAATTTGGGGGAAATTGGGTGAAATTGGGGAAATTTGGGAAAAATTGGGAAAGTAATGGGGGAAATTGGGGGAAAATTGGGGGAATTTGGGAAAAATAATGGGGAAAATAATCAGGGGAAATTTGGGGATAATGGGAGAAATTTGGAGAAATTGGGGGAAATTTGGGGAATTTGGGGAAAATTGGAAGAAATTTGGGGGAAAAGTGGGGGAAATAATGGGGGGAAATGGGGAAAATGTGAGGAAAATGGGGAAAATTGGGGGGAAATTGGAAAAATTGGGGAAAATTTGGGGAAATTGGAAAACTAATGGGGGAAATTGGGGGGAAATTGGGGGAATTTGGGAAAAATAACTGAGAAAATAATCGGGGCAAAATTGGGGGAAATTTGGGGAAAATTGGAGGAATTGGGGAAATTGGGGGAAATTTGGGGAAATTTTGGTAAAATTTGAGGAAAATTGGAAAACTAATGGGGGAAATTTGGGAAAAACAATGGGCAAAATAATTGGGGGAAAATTGGGGCAATTTGGGGAAAATTGGGGGGATTTGGGGGGAAATTTGGGGGAAATTGGGGGAATTTGGGAAAAATAATGGGGAAAATAATCGGGGGAAATGGGGGAAAAATTGGGGGAAATTTGGGGAAATTGGGGGATTTTGGGAAAATTAGGGGAATGGAGGGGAAATTTGGGGGAAATTGGGGAAAATTGGAGGAATTTGGGGAAATTGGGGGCAACTTGGGGGAATTTACTAAAATTTTGGGAAAATTTGGAAAATAGGGGAAAATAATGAAAAAAATTAGGAAAAAAATGAGGAAAAATTAGGAAAATATATGAAAAAAAAGGAAAAAATAATGAAAAAAATGAGGAAAAAAAATGAGGAAAAGTTAGGAAAAATGAGGAAAAAAGGAGGAAAAAATCAGCAAAAAATCAGGAAAAATATTAAAAAAGAAGGAATAAATAATGAAAAAAAATAGAAAAAAATGAGGAAAAATTAGGAAAAATGAGGAAAAAAGGAGGAAAAAATCAGGGAAAAGTCGGGAAAAATTAAGAAAAATGAGGGAAAAAAGGAGAAAAAATAATTTTAAAAGGAGAAAAAAATCAGGAAAATTTATGAAAAAAGAAGGAAAAAATAATGAAAAATGAAGAAAAATCAGGAAAAATAGGAGGAAAAAATAATGAAAAAAGGAGGAAAAAAAAGAAGAAAAATTAGGAAAAATCAGGAAAAATTAGGAAAAAAGAAGGAAAAAAAGGAGGAAAAAATCAGGGAAAAACAGGAAAAATGAGGAAAAAAGAGGAAAAATAATGAAAAAATGAGGAAAAAATCAGGAAAAAAATTAGGGAAAAATCAGGAAAAAAACAGGAAAAAAACAGGAAAAATGAGGAAAAAATAAGGAAAAAATCAGGGAAAAGTCAGGAAAAATGAAGAAAAAAATCTGGAAAAATGAGGGGAAAAAAGGAGGAAAAATAATGAAAAAATGAGGAAAAAAATCAGGAAAAAAATGAGGAAAAATTAGGAAAAATGAGGGAAAAATGAGGAAAAAATGAGAAAAAAATAATGAAAAAAACTGGAAAAAATCAGGAAAAAGTATGAAAAAAAGCAAAAAATAATGAAAAAATGAGGAAAAAATCAGGAAAAATTAGGAAAAATGAGGAAAAAATCAGGGAAAAGTCAGGAAAATACCAGGAAAAAATATGAAAAAGAAGAAGGAAAAAATGAGGAAAAAAGGAGGAAAAAATCTGGGGAAAATGAGGAAAAAATAATGAAAAAATGAGGAAAAAAATAATGAAAAAATGAAGAAAAAATCAGAAAAAAATCAGGAAAAATCAGGAAAAAATCAGGAAAAAAGAGGAAAAAAGTGGGAGCAATCAGGGAAAAGGGGGGATGTGGTTAAAGGAGGGAAAAGAAGAAAAAGGGAATTTTGGACCTGAAGCGCTCCTGGCCGGCCGTGTCCCAGATCTGCAGTTTGACGCTTTTGCCGCCCACGTTGACGACCTTGGAGCCAAATTCCACCCCGATGGTGTGGTTGGAATCCTGCTTGACTGGAAAATGGAAACATTGGGGAAATTTGGGGGGAAAAATGGGGGGAAATGGGGAAAATGGGGGGAAATGGGGGAAAATGGGGGGAAATGGGGGGAAATGGGGGGAAATGGGGGGAAATGGGGGGAAATGGGGGAAAAATGGGGGGAAATGGGGAAATAATGGGGGGAAATGGGGAAAAAATGGGGAAAAATGGGGAAAAATGGGGGAAAATGGGGAAAAATGGGGAAAAATGGGGGGAAATGGGGAAAAAATGGGGAAAAAATGGGGGGAAATGGGGAAAAAATGGGGGGAAATGGGGGAAAATGGGGAAAAATGGGGGAAATGGGGAAAAATGGGGGGAAAATGGAAAAAATGGGGAAAAAATGGGGGGAAATGGGGAAAAAATGGGGGGAAATGGGGAAAAATGGGGGGAAATGGGGAAAAAATGGGGGGAAAATGGAGAAAATGGGGGGAAAATGGAGAAAATGGGGAAAAAATGGGGGGAAATGGGGAAAAAATGGGGGGAAATGGGAAAAAATGGGGGGAAAATGGAGAAAATGGGGAAAAAATGGGGGGAAATGGGGAAAAAATGGGGGGAAATGGGAAAAAATGGGGGGAAAATGGAGAAAATGGGGAAAAATGGGGAAAATGGGGAAAAATGGGGGAAAATGGGGAAAAATGGGGGAAATGGGGAAAAAATGGGGGGAAATGGGAAAAAATGGGGGGGAAATGGAGAAAATGGGGAAAAATGGGGGGAAATGGGGAAAAAATGGGGGGAAAATGGAGAAAATGGGGGGAAATAGGGGAAAATTGGGGGAAAATGGGGAACGAATGGGGAGGAAATGGGAAAAAATAGGAAAGAATGGGAAAAAAGGGTAAAAAATTGGGGGAAATGGGAAAAATGGGTAAAAAATGGGGGAAAATGGGGAAAAAATGGGGAAAAATTGGGAAAAATGGGGGGAAAATGGGAAAATGGGTAAAAAATAGGGGAAATGGGGAAAAAATGGGGAAAAATTGGGGAAAATGGGGGAAGAAATGCGAAAAAATGGAAAACAGGAAATAACTGAAAAATGGGGAAAATTAGGAAAAGTAGGGGAAAAGGGGGGAAAATGGGAGGGAAATGGGGAAAAATTGGGGGGAAATGGGGGAAAGTGGGAAAAAATGGGGAAAAAATGGGGAAATGGTGGAAAAATTGGGGGAAAATGGGGAAAATGGGAAAATATGGGTGAAATGGGGAAAATATGGGGGAAATGGGGAAAAGTGGGAAAAAATGGGAAAAAAGGGGAAATGGGGAAAGAATGGGGAAGAAATGGGGAAAAGTAGGGGAAAATGGGGGAAAATGGGGCAAAAATGGCAGGGAAATGAGGAAAAATGGGGAAAATTGGAAAAATGGGGAAAAGGGAAAAAATGGGGGAAAAAGGGGAAAAATGGGGAAAATGGGAAAAATGGCAAAAAATGGAGGGAAGTGGGGGAAAACGGGGAAAATGGGGGAAAATGGGGGAAAATGGCCAAACAATCTCCAAAAATCCCCCAAAAAATGGCTAAAATTTCCCAAAAATTCCAAAAAAAATTCCCCAAAAGTTCCCCCACTGCCCAGAATTCCCGAAGTGCCAGAAATTTGGGAATTCCTACACTTGCTCTCGATGAAGTGGTGCAGCAGGCAGGATTTGCCGGTGCCGGCGCTGCCGATCACCAGGAACTTGAAGAGGAAATCTGGGAAAAAAATTCCCCAAAAACAAAATCCCAAATTCACACCCAACATTCCCCAAAATTCACACCCAACATTCCCCAAAATTCAGACCCAAAATTCCCAATTTTAGACCCCAAATTCCCAATTTTAAACCCAAAATTCCCAACTTTTGACCCCAAATTCCCCAAAATTCCCAAATTCAGACCCCAAATTCCCTAATTTAGACCCCAAATTCCCAAATTTAGACCCTAGATTCCCAAATTTAGACATAAAATTCCCAAATTTTGACCCAAAATTCCCAAATTTAGACCCAAAATTCCTCAATTTAGACCCAAAATTCCCAAATGTAGTCCCAAAATTCCCCAAAATTCTCAAATTTAGACCCAAATTCCCCCAAATCCCCAAATTTAGACCCAAAATTCAGACCCAAAATTCCCAAATTTAGACCCAAAATTCCCCAAAATTCCCAAATTTAGACGTAAAATCCCCCAAAATTCTGAAATTTAGACACAAATTTCCCAAATTTTGACACAAAATTCCCAAATTCCAACCCAAAATTCCCAAATTTTGACTCAAAATTCCCAAATTTAGAACCCAAATTGCCCCAAAATCCCCAAATTTAGACCCAAAATTTTCCCAAAATTCCATAATTTAGACCCAAAATTCCCTAATTTAGACAGAAAATTCCCAAATTTTGGCCCAAATGTATGCAGACACCCCAACCCCTATAGCCTGCCCCCCCAATCCCCTATAGACACACCCAGACACCCCAGACCCCTATAGAACCCCTATAGAACCCCCCCAGACCCCCATAGAACCCCTATAGGCATCCCCAGACCCCTATAGAACCCCTATAGGCATCCCCAGACCCCTATAGAACCCCTATAGACCCCTATAGATCCCCTATAGCCACCCCCAGACCCCCATAGAACCCCTATAGACACCCCCAGACCCCTATAGATCCCCCATAGACCCCCCCAGACCCCTATAGATCCCCCATAGACACCCCCAGACCCCTATAGGTCCCTTATGGAGACCCCGTAGCCACCCCCAATCCCCTATAGAGACCCACAGACCACCTTGAGGGACCCCCAGACCCCTATAGAACCCCTATAGATCCCCCAGACCCCTATAGAATCCCTATAGACACCCCGAGACCCCTACAGAACCCTTATGGAGACCCCATAGCCATCCTAAATCCCATATAGGCCCCTATAGATCCTCTATAGACACCCCCAGACCCCTATAGAACCCCTATAGGCACCCCCAGACCCCTATAGATCCCCCACAGACACCCCCAGACCCCTATAGATCCCCTATAGAGACTCCATAGCCACCCCCAATCCCCTATAGATCCCCCCAGACCCCCTTGAGGGACCCCCAGACCCCCCCAGACCCCTATAGATCCCCCATAGACACCCCCAGACCCCTATAGATCCCCCATAGACACCCCCAGACCCCTATAGATCCCCCATAGACACCCCCAGACCCCCTTGAGGGGCCCCCAGACCCCCCCAGACCCCTATAGATCCCCCATAGACACCCCCAGACCCCCTTGAGGGGCCCCCAGACCCCCCCAGACCCCTATAGATCCCCCATAGACACCCCCAGACCCCTATAGATCCCCCATAGACACCCCCAGACCCCTATAGATCCCCCATAGACACCCCCAGACCCCTATAGATCCCCCATAGACACCCCCAGACCCCTATAGATCCCCTATAGATCCCCTCCAGACCCCCCCCAGACCCCTATAGAACCCCTAGAGACACCCTCCAGACCCTCCACAGCCCCCCCCAAGCCCCTACAGATCCCCTATAGCCGCCCTATAGCTCCCCTATAGACCCCCCATAGATCCCCTACAGGGACCCCCAGAGGCCGCCAGCCCCCAGCCCGCCACAGATCCCCTATGGATGCCCTAGATAACCCCCCCAGAGCCCCTCTGGCCCCCATAGATCCCCTACAGGTCCCCTATAGATCCCCTATAGATCCCCCGGCTCCCTATGGCCGCACCGTAGGTCTCCGACATGCTGGAGCCGGGCACGGGCACCGGGAACAAAGATGGCGGCGCCCAGGGACGGACACTTCCGGGTACACTGCGCATGCGCTGGCACTCTGCGCCAGGAGATGGGCGGGGCTAAAGTGGCGAAAGGGGCGTGGCTAGTAAGGGGTGGGGAAAGGGGGCGTGGCCAATGAAAGGGCGGGAAGCGCGAGGGAAAAGGGGCTATTGGCTGGCACCTCATGAATATGCAAATACAGCAAGGGGGGGGAAACCTCGGCGGCACAGCCTCGCCCCTATTGGTTATCAGGTTATGAATATGTAAATTAAAGATATCATTCACACCCCCGCCCGGCAAAGCCACGCAGCCATTGGCAGGAGCCTCATGAATATGCAAATGAAGCGTTCACGCCCCGCCCAGCAGAGCCCCGCGGTCCCAATTCCCCTTTGCCCCCCAAAACCTCCCCAATTATCGCCAAAAAAACCCAAAAATCACCAAAAATCAAAAAATCCCCCCAAATGCCCCCGAAACCTTCTCAAATCTCCCCCAAATCCTCCCCAAGACCCCCAAAACTTACCTGAAAAAACCCAAACCCCACAAAAATTTCCCCAAAATCCCCCCAAGACCACCCCAAAATTGCCTCAAATCCTCCCCAAATCCCCCTAAAACCTCTCCAGAACTCCTCCAAGAGCCCCCCCGAAAATCCCCCCAAAATTCTCCCAAAATGCCCTCAAATCTCCTCAAAATCCTCCCACAAACCCCAAAAATCCCCCCAAAAATCCCAAGTTCTCCCAAAACCCCCTCAAATCCCCTCAAAATCCTCCCAAAAACCCCCAAAATCCCCCAAAAAACCACCTGTAAAAACACAAAGCCCCTAAAAAATCCCCCCAAATCCTCCCTGAAACCGCCCCAAATCCAACCCCTAAACCCTACAAGACCACCCCAAAACCGCCCAAAAAAAAACCCCAAAAATCCCCCCCAGAAAAACCCCAAAACTCACCAAAAAACCCCAAAACCACCTCAGAAAATCCCTTTTTTTTATTGTGGGGAGGGGTCTGCAGTGCATTGAATTTGGGGAGGGGTCCGCAGGGGGTGCAGGAGCACGGCCCCAAAATCCTCCAAATTTCCCCCAAATCCTCCGAAACCCACCCAAATCCCCCACAACCCGCACAAAGCCCCAAAACCCACCCAAAGCCCCCCAAAACCTCCCCAAAATCCCCCCCAAATCTCCCCAAGACCTCCCCAAACTCCCCCCTGAACCTCCCCAAGTCGCCCTAAAACGTCCAAAAAACCCCTTCAAGAACCCCTCAAAATCCCCCCAAAAATCTCAAATTCTCCCAAAACCCACTCAAATCTACTCAAAATCCTCCCCAAAGCCCCAAAAATCCCCCCAAAAAAACTAAAAACCCAAACCCCCCCAAAAATTCCCCAAAATTCCCCCAAGACCACCCAAAGTTACCCCGCATCCTCCCCTAAACCCTCCAAGACCTCCTCAAAATCCCCCCAAAAATCCCCCCAAAACCCCCTCAAATCTCCTCAAAATCCTCCTCCAAACCCCAAAAACACCTAAAAAACCCCAAAACCTCCCAAAAACATCCCCAAAACCCCCCCTAAATCTCCCCAAGACCCCCAAAATCCCCTCAAATCCTCCCCAAAACCACCCCACATCCTCCCCTAAACCCTCCAAGACCATCCCAAAAACGCCCAAAAAAACCCCCAAAAATCCCAAATTCTCCCAAAACCCTCTCAAATCTCCTCAAAATCCTCCCCAAAACCACAAAAAACCACCTAAAAAAACCCCAAAACCTCCCAAAAATTCCCCCAAATCCCCCAAATCCTCCCTGAAACCGCCCCACAGCCTCCCCTAAACCCTCCAAAACCTCCCTAAAATCCTCCTAAAAATCCCCCCCAAAAATGTCAAATTCTCCCAAATCCTCCCCTAAACCATCCGAGACCTCCTCAAAATCTTCCCCAAAACCTCAAAAATCCCCCAAAAAACCATCTCAGACCTCCCCAAAATTCCCCAAATCCTCCCCAAAACCATCCGAGACCTCCTCAAAATCCCCCCTAAAAATCCCCCAAAAAACCACCCAAATCCCCCCAAAAAATTCCCCAAATCCTCCCCAAAACCATCCGAGACCTCCTCAAAATCCTCCCCAAAACCCCCAAAAAACCACCCAAATCCCCCCCAAAAATTCCCCAAAATCCCCCCCAAAACCATCCCAGACCTCCTCAAAATCCCCCCCAAAACCCCGAAAAACCACCCAAATCCCCCCAAAAATCTCCCAAATCCTCCCCAAAACCATCCGAGACCTCCTCAAAATCCTCCCCAAAACCCCAAAAAACCACCCAAATCCCCCCAAAAAATTCCCCAAAATCCCCCCAAAACCATCCCAGTTTCCTCAAAATCCCCCCTAAAAATCCCCCAAAAAACCACCCAAATCCCCCATCAAAAATCCCCCAAATCCTCCCCAAAACTGCCGCACATCCTCCCCTAAACCCTCCAAAACCTCCCTAAAATCCCCCAAAACTCTCAAATTCTCCCAAATCCTCCCCAAAACCATCCCAGACCTCCTGAAAATCCTCCCCAAAACCCCAAAAATACCCCAAAAAACCACCTAAATCCCCCCAAAAATCCCCCAAATCCTCCCCAAAACCATCCAAGACCTCCTCAAAATCCCCCCTAAAAATCCTCAAAAATCCCCCAAAAAACCACCCAAATCCCCCCAAAAAATTCCCCAAATCCCCCCCAAAACCATCCCAGACCTCCTCAAAATCCCCCCTAAAAATCCTCAAAAAAACACCCAAATCCCCTCCAAAAATCCCCCAAATCCTCCCCAAAACCATCCCAGACCTCCTCAAAATCTCCCCCAAAACCCCAAAAAACCACCCAAATCCCCCCAAAAATCTCCCAAATCCTCCCCAAAACCATCCGAGACCTCCTCAAAATCCCCCCTAAAAATCCCCCAAAAAACCACCCAAATCCCCCCAAAAAATTCCCCAAAATCCCCCCAAAACCATCCCAGACCTCCTCAAAATCCCCCCTAAAAATCCTCAAAAATCCCCCAAAAAACCACCCAAATCCCCCCCAAAAATCCCCCAAATCCTCCCCAAAACCATCCGAGACCTCCTCAAAATCCTCCCCAAAACCCCAAAAAACCACCCAAATCCCCCCAAAAATCCCCCAAATCCTCCCCAAAACCATCCCAAACCTCCTCAAAATCCCCCCTAAAAATCCCCCAAAAAACCACCCAAATCCCCCCAAAAAATTCCCCCAAATCCCCCCCAAAACCATCCCAGACCTCCTCAAAATCCTCCCCAAAACCCCCAAAAACCACCCAAATCCCCCAAAAAAATTCCCCAAAATCCCCCCCAAAACCATCCCAGACCTCCTCAAAATCCCCCCTAAAAATCCTCAAAAATCCCTCAAAAAACCACCCAAATTCCCCCCAAAAATCCCCCAAATCCTCCCCAAAACCATCCCAGTTTCCTCAAAATCCCCCCTAAAAATCCCCCAAAAAACCACCCAAATCCCCCCCAAAAATTCCCCAAAATCCCCCCCAAAACCATCCGAGACCTCCTCAAAATCCTCCCCAAAACCCCAAAAAACCACCCAAATCCCCCCAAAAAATTCCCCAAAATCCCCCCAAAACCATCCCAGACCTCCTCAAAATCCCCCCTAAAAATCCCCCAAAAAACCACCCAAATCCCCCCAAAAAATTCCCCAAAATCCCCCCCAAAACCATCCCAGACCTCCTCAAAATCCCCCCTAAAAACCCTCGAAATTTCAGGAAGCCAACCCCCCAGATAACGCCAAGCCCCTCTCCACAGAGCCGCTGTGTTTATTGTGGGGAGGGGTCCGGGGCGGGGCCGGGCCGCGGGTGCAGCAGCACGGCGCGGCCGCGCAGTGCCGCGCTCAGGCCGCCAGGGGGCAGCACGAGGCGCTGCCGCGCCCGCCGCGGGCTCGGCTCGCGCAGCTGCGCGTTGCTGGCCGCGAGCGCGCGCAGCGCCCAGAGCTGCGGCCGCGGGCTGCGGCCCTGCCGCGCCAGCACCAGCGCCGGGCCCGGAGCCCGCGGCGGCAGCCACGACCCCAGACCCAATTCCGGGACCCGGGGGGACCCCAGACCCAATTCCGGATCCTGGGGGGACCCCAGACCCAATTCCAGATCCGAGGGGGACCCCAGACCCAATTCCGGATTCAAAACCCCCGATCCCAGACCCAATTCCGGGTCTGGGACCCCCGACCCCAGACCCAATTCTGGATTCAAAACCCCCGACCCCAGACCCAATTCCGGGTCTGGGACCCCCGACCCCAGACCCAATTCCGGATCCTGGGGGGACCCCAGACCCAATTCTGGATCCCGGGGGGACCCCAGACCCAATTCCGGATCCTGGGGGGACCCCAGACCCAATTCCGGGTCTGGGACCCCCGACCCCAGACCCAATTGCGGATCCTCGGGGGACCCCAGACCCAATTCCGGATCTGGGACCCCCGACCCCAGACCCAATTCTGGATTCAAAACCCCCGACCCCAGACCCAATTCCAGACCCTCGGGGGACCCCAGACCCAATTGCAGATCTGAAACCCCCGACCCCAGACCCAATTCCAGGCCCCGGGGGGACCCCAGACATAATTGCGGACCCTCGGGCAACCCCAGACCCAATTCCGGGACCCCCGACTCTGTTTGGGACCCCAGACCCAATTCCGGATCTGAAACCCCAGACCCCAGACCCAGTTCTGACTCTGGGACCCCCGACTCAATTCGGGACCCCAGACACAATTTCTGCTCTGGGACCCCAGACTCAAACTGGGAGCCCACCTTGGCCTCAGACCCCTCCCCAAATTCAGAACCCCCAGACTCAAATTGGGAGCCCCCCTCGGTCTGAGACCCCTCCCCAAATTCAGAACCCCCAGACCCACACTGGGAACCCCCAGACCCAAATTGGGAACCCCCAGACTCAAATTGGGAGCCCCCCTCGGTCTGAGACCCCTCCCCAAATTGGGAACCCCCAGACCCAAACTGGGAACCCCCAGACCCAAATTGGGAACCCCCAGACTCAAATTGGGAGCCCCCCTCGGTCTGAGACCCCTCCCCAAATTGGGAACCCCCAGACCCAAACTGGGACCCCTCCCCCAAACCCCACAGCCCCTCCTGGCACGGAGCCCCCTCCTCAAATAAGAGCCGCAGAAGGCCGAGCTCGGGCCGGAAGCCCCCAGACCCAAATCCGCGGGCGTGGAAGACGTTGGGCACCTCGGGGTCCCTCTGGAAGCCGGGGCCCAGCGGCGCCTGGGGGGGCACGGCCAGCAGCAGCCCTGCATTGGGGAGGGGGCTTCAGGGGGACCCCAAATGGGGAGGGGCTCAATGACCCCCCAATTGGGGAGGGGTCTCAGAGATCCCCAAATTGGGGAGGGGCTCAATGACCCCCCAATTGGGGAGGGGGCTTCAGGGGGACCCCACTGGGGAGGGGCTCAATGACCCCCCAATTGGGGAGGGGGCTTCAGGGGGACCCCACTGGGGAGGGGCTCAGGGACCCCCCAATTGGGGAGGGGGCTCAATGACCCCCCAATTGGGGAGGGGGCTTCAGGGGGACCCCACTGGGGAGGGGCTCAGGGACCCCCCCCAATTGGGGAGGGGGCTCAGAGATCCCCAAATTGGGGAGGGGCTTCAGGGGGGATCCCACTGGGGAAGGGGTTCACAGACCCCTAAATTGGGGAGGGGCCTCAGAGATCCACAATTGGGGAGGGGGCTTCAGGTGACCCCCAATTGGGGAGGGGGATCAGAGACCCCCCAATTGGGGAGGGGGCTTCAGGAGGGGAATCCCAAATGGGGAGGGGACTCAGAGATCCCCAAATTGGGGAGGGGGCTCAGGGACCCCTAAATTGGGGAGGGGGTTCAGGAGGGGACCCCAATTGGGGAGGGGGCTCAATTGGGGAGGGGCTATAGGGACACCCTTAAATTGGGGAGGGGGCTTCAGGGAGGGACCCCCAAATTGGGGATTTTGGGGGATTTGGGGAGGATTCAGGGAAATTTTTGAGAATTTTGGGGGATTTTTGGGGAATTTTTGGGGGAAGTTTTGGGAAATGTTTGGGGGATTTTTGGGGGAATTTTTGGGGGGAATTGGGGGATTTTGGGAGGATTTTGGGGGGGTTTTGAGGGGGGATTTGGGGTTTTTTCATGGGGATTTTGGGGGAAATTTTGGGGGGTTTTGGGGGAAATCGGGGGATTTTGGGGGGATTTTGGTGGAGATTTTGGGTGATTTTGGGGGATTTTGGGGGGAATTTAGGGGAATTTTTGGTCAAGTTTTGGGTGTTTTAGGGGAAATTTTAGGGGAAATTTTAGGGGATTTTGAGGGGAATTTAGGGATTTTTGGGGTGGTTTTGGGGGGATTTTGGGGGGATTTTGGGGCTCAGGGGGAATATTTTGGGGATTTTTTGGGGGGGCTTTTGAGGGAGATTTGGGGGGTTTTGAGGGGGGATTTTGGGGGAAATCTTTGTGATTTTTGGGAGGAATTTTGGGGGAATTTTTGGGGGAAATTTTAGGAGGAATTTTGGGGGGATTGGAGAGAATTTTTGAGAATTTTGAGGGGATTTCAGGGAAATTTAGGGGCGATTTTGGGGAGGATTTTGGCGGGATTTTGGATTTTTTTGGGGGGATTTTGGGGCTCAGGGATTTTAGGGGGTTTTTGGGGGGATTTGGGGGAATTTTGGGGGTTTGGGTTTTTTTGGGGGATTTTTTAGGATTTTGGGGATGGTTTTTCGAGGGATTTGGGGGGATTTTGGGTTTTTTTGTGGATATTTTGGGGTTTTTTGTGGGGATTTTGGGGCTGTTTTGGGGCTCAGGGGTTTCAGGGATTTTTTGGGGTGGTTTTGGGGGGATTTTGGGATATTTTGGGGTTTTTTGGGGACCCCCTCACCGCTCAGCAGGGCCCAGTGGGCGCGGTGGCCCCAGGGGGAATTTTTGGGATTTTGGGATTATTTTGGAGCCGGATTTTGGGGCTGTTTTTGGGGTGGTTTTTGGGTGGTTTTTTTGGGGGATTTTAGGGGATTTTGGGTGTTTTTTGGGGGGGATTTTAGGGAGGTTTGGGGAGTTTTTGGGGGAATTTTTTGGGAGTTTTTGGGGGGCTTTTGAGGGGATTTGGGAGCTTTTGAGGGGGGATTTTAGCGGGATTTTGGGGTTTTTTGTGGGGATTTTGGGGATTTTTCTGGGGATTTTTGGGTTTTTTGTGGGGATTTTGGGGTTTTTTGTGGGGATTTTGGGGCTGTTTTGGGGCTCAGGGGTTTCAGGGGTTTTTTGGGGTGATTTTTGGGGGGATTTTGGGGTTTTGGGGACCCCCTCACCACTCAGCAGGGCCCAGTGGGCGCGGTGGCCCCAGGGGGAATTTTTGGGGTTTTTTGTGGGGATTTTGGGGATTTTTGTGGGGATTTTGGGTTTTTTTGTGGGGATTTTGGGGTTTTTTGTGGATATTTTGGGGTTTTTTGTGGGGATTTTGGGGCTGTTTTGGGGCTCAGGAGTTTCAGGGGGTTTTTGGGGTGGTTTTGGGGGGATTTTGGGGGGATTTTGGGGTTTTTTGGGGACCCCCTCACCGCTCAGCAGGGCCCAGTGGGCGCGGTGGCCCCAGGGGGAATTTTTGGGGTTTTTTGTGGGGATTTTGGGTTTTTTTGTGGGGATTTTGGGGATTTTTGTGGGGATTTTGGGGTTTTTTGTGGGGATTTTGGGGCTGTTTTGGGGCTCAGGGGTTTCAGGGGGTTTTTGGGGTGTTTTTGGGGGGGATTCTGGGGTTTTGGGGACCCCCTCACCGTTCAGCAGGGCCCAGTGGGCGCGGTGGCCGCGCCGGCAGCACGGGGCGTGGTTGCTGTCCCCGTCGTAGCTGGGGGGGTCAAGGAACCCCAACAGACCCAAAAAACCCCAAAAAACAATCCCAGAACCCCCCCAAAAAATCCCTGACCCCAAAATCCCAAAGGGACCCAAAAAAACCCAAAGGGACCCCAAAAAAACAACCCCAGACCCCCCCAAAAAATTCCTGACCCCAAAAACCCAAAGGGACCCCAAAAAAACCAAAGGGACCCCAAAAAACAACCCCAGACCCCCCAAAAAATTCCTGACCCCAAAAAAACAACCCCTGACCCCAAAAAACCAATCCCAGACCCAAACCTCAAAGGTGATCCCAAAAAACAAATTCTAGACCCAAAAAACCCATCCCAGACCCCCCAAAAAAACAAAAGGGGACCCCAAAAATATCAAAGGGAACCCCAGAAAACCAATCCCAGACCCCAAAAACCAATCCCAGACCCAAGCCTGAAAGGTGACCCCAAAAAACCAATTCCAGACCCCAAAAAAACGATCCCTGACCCCAAAATCCCAAAGGGGACCCCAAAAGAACAATCCCTGACTCCAAAGAAAACAAAGGGGACCCCAAAACCCCAAAGGTGACCCCAAAGGTGACCCCAAACCCCAAACCTGACCCCAAAATCCCAAAGGGGACCCCAAAAACCCCAAAAGGATACGGGACGAGCAGGGGCTGCCCCAAACCCAAACCCTGACCCCAAAGGTGACCCCAAAACCTCAAAGGTGACCCCAAACCCCAAACCTGACCCCAAAACCCAAAGGTGACCCCAAAACCCCAAAGGTGACCCCACAGGTGACCCCAAACCCCAAAAGGATACAGGACGAGCAGGGGCTGCCCCAAACCCCAAAGGTGACCCCAAACCCCAAAGGTGACCCCAAAACTCCAAAGATGACCCCACAGGTGACCCCAAAGCCCAAAGGATACGGGACAAGCAGGGGCTGCCCCAAACCCCAAACCTGACCCCAAAGGTGACCCCAAAATCCCAAAGGTGACCCCAAAACCCCAAAGGTGACCCCAAAGGTGACCCCAAAATCCCAAAGGTGACCCCAAACCCCACAGGTGACCCCACAGGTGACCCCAAAGCCCAAAGGTGACCCCAAACCTGACCCCAAAGCCCAAACCTGACCCCAAAACCCCACAGGTGACCCCAAACCCTGACCCCAAACCCCAAAGGTGACCCCAAAACCCCAAAGGTGACCCCACAGGTGACCCCAAAGCCCAAAGGATACGGGACGAGCAGGGGCTGCCCCCCCAGGAGGTGCCGCAGGATCCGGGCCCGGTTGGGCCCCCCCAGCCCCCCCTGGAGCAGCTCGGCCCGGCACGGCAGCAGCTCCTGGGCCAGCGAGGCCAGCTGGGCAGCTGGGCAGGCAGGCAACAGGTCCGGAAACGTCCCGGAAACGTCCCGGAAACGTCTCGGAAATGTCCCGGAAACGTCCCGGAAACATCCCAAAAACGTCCCGGAAACGTCCCGGAAACATCCCGGAAACGTCCCGGAAACGTCACAAAAACATCCCGGAAACATCCCGGAAACATCCCGGAAACGTCCCGGAAACGTCTCAAAAACATCCCGGAAACATCCCGGAAACATCCCGGAAACGTCCCAGAAACGTCCCGGAAACGTCCCGGAAACGTCCCGGAAACGTCCCGGAAACATCCCGGAAACATCCCGGAAACGTCCCGGAAACGTCCCGGAAACGTCCCGGAAACATCCCGGAAACATCCCGGAAACATCCCGGAAATGTCCCGGGAACATCCCGGAAATGTCCCGGAAACGTCCCGGAAACGTCCCAAAAACATCCCGGAACGTCCCGGAAACATCCCAAAAACGTCCCGGAAACATCCCGGAAATGTCCCGGAAATGTCCCGGAAACGTCCCGGAAACATCCCGGAAACGTCCCGAAAACATCACAAAAACATCCCGGAAACGTCCCGAAAATGTCCCAAAATCATCCCGAAAATGTCCCAAAAATGTCCCGGAAACGTCACAAAAACGTCCCGAAAACGTCCCAAAATCATCCCAAAAACGTCCCGAAAACGTCCCAGAAATGTCCCGAAAACGTCCCAAAGTTATCCCGAAAATGTCCCCAAAACGTCCCAAAAACATCCCAAAATCATCCCGAAAACGTCCTGAAAATGTCCCCAAAACATCCCAAAAACATCCCAAAACCATCCCAAAACTGTACCAAAACCATCCCAAATACATCCCCAAATAATCCCAAAACTGTCCCAAAATTGTCCCAAAATCATCCCGAAAACAGCCTGAAAACATCCCAAAACCATCCCAAAATCATCCCCAAAACGTCCCGAAATCATCCCCAAATCATCCCAAAAACATCTCAAAAAATACCCCAAAATAATCCCAAAATGTCCCCAAATCATTCCAAAATCATCCCAAAACTGTCCCAAAATCATCCCAAAATCATCCCGAAACCAGCCTGAAATAATCCCAAAATCATCCCAAAATGTCACCAGATAATCCCAAAATCATCCCAAAATCCCACCAAGACCCTGCCCAGACCCCCCAAGATCCCCCCATAAATCCCCCAAACACCCCTAAAATCCCCCAAAATCCTCCCAAAATTCATCCAAAATCCCCCAAATCTCTCAAATTCCCCCAAAATCCCCTCAAACCCCCAGAAAAATCCCCTAAAATCCCCCAAATCCCTCCAAAACTCCCCAAAAATCCCCCCAAATCTCCCCCCAAACCCCCCCAGACACCCCAAAAATCCCCTAAAATCCCCAAAATCATCCCAAAATTCACCCAAAATCCCCCAAATCTCCTCAAATCCCCCCAAAATCCCCAGAAAAATCCTCTAAAATCCCCCAAATTTCCCCCAAATTCCTCCAAAACTCCCCAAAAATCCCAAAACTCCCCCCAAATCCCCCCAGACACCCCAAAAATCCCCTAAAATCCCCCAAATCCTCCAAAAATCCCCCAAATCCTCCCCAAACCGTACCCAGACACCCCAAAAATCCTCTAAAATCCCCAAAATCATCCCAAATCCCTCCAAAATTCACCCAAAATCCCCCAAATCTCCCAAAATCCCCTCAAACCCCGAAAACATCCCCTAAAATCCCCAAAATCCTCCCCAAAATCCCCGCAAACAACCCAAAAATCCCTTAAAATCCCCCCAAATCCTCCCAAAATTCACACCAAATCCCCCCAAATCTCCTCAAATCCCCCCAAAACCCCCTCAGGACCCCCTAACACCACCCCAAATCCCTCCCAGATCCCCCCAAAATCCCCCAAATTTCCCCAAAATCCCCCCAAAATCCCCTCAAAATCCCCTCAGGACCCCCTAACACCACTCCAGATCCCCCAAAATCCCCCAAAATCCCCCAAATTTCCCCAAATCCCCCCAATTTCCCCGAATCCCACCTGAGAACATCTCGCCCTGGCGGGTGTAGCCCCTGGCCCGCGCCGTCTCCAGCAGAGCCCCCAGACTCAATTGGGGCCGGGGGGGTCCCAGCAGAGCCCCCGCCATGGCCAGGGCCACCAGCCCGCACCTGGACGGGGGAATCGGGCAATTTGGGGAAATTTGGGGAAATTTGGGGGATTTTGGGGGGATCTGGAGTGGTGTTAGGGGGTCCTGAGGGGGTTTTTGGGGGATTTTGGGGAAATTTGGGGGATTTTGGGGGATCCGGAGTGGTGTTAGGGGGTCCTGAGGGGGTCTGGAGGGGATTTTTGGGGGATTTTGGGGAAATTTGGGGGATTTTGGGGGGATCTGGCAGGGTTTTGGGGTGTTGTTAGGGGGTCCTGAGGGGATTTTTGGAGGATTTGGGGGAAATTTGGGGGATTTTGGGGGGATCTGGGAGGGTTTTGGGGTGGTGTTAGGGGGTCCTGAGGGGGTTTGGAGGGGATTTTTGGGGAATTTTTGGGAAATTGAAGGGATTTTGGGGGGATTTTCTGGGTTTTGGGGGCTTGTGGAGAGATTTTGGGGAAATTTTGGGGGGATTTGGGGGGGACTTTGGGTATTTTGGGGGATTTGGGGTATTTTGGGGGGATTTTGGGGTTTTGGGGGGCTTTTTGGGGTTTTGGGGGGCTTTTTGGGGTTTTGGGGTGATTTGGGGTTTTTTGGGGGGATTTTGGGGGGCTTTTTGGGGTTTTGGGGTGATTTGGGATTTTTTGGGGGGAGTTTTGGAGAATTTTGGGGATTTCAGGGGGATTTTGGGAGATTTTGGTGTTTTGGGGGATTTTAGGGTTTTGGGAGATTTTGGGATGTTTGGGGGGAATTTGTTGTTTTTTTGGGGGAATTTTGGTGGATTTTGTGGGTTTTTTGGGGGGATTTTGGTGGATTTTGTGGTTTTTTGGGGGGCATTTTGGGGGTTTGGGGGGGATTTGGGTTTTTTTGTGTTTTTGGGGTGATTTTGAACTGATTTTTGGGGTTTTTTTGGGTTTTTAGGGACTCACTGGGGCCCGTCCTGGATCAGGGGCGGCACCGGCCGGTGGAACAGGAGCCACTTCCAGGGACCCGCGAGGCTTTTTGGGGGAGCACCACGTGAGACCCCCCCCAAAAAAACGGGGAACCCATCCCAAAACCCAGCCTGAGACCCCTCCCCAAAATTCCCCCCAAAATCCCACTCGGGACCCTCCCAAGACTCCCCAAATCCTTCCAGGACCCCTCCCCAAATGTCCTCCAAAACTCCCATCTCCCCTCCAGGACCCCTCCCCAAAATCACCCAGATTCCCCCCAGAACCTCCTCAAGACCCTTCCCCAAAATTCCCCAGGACCCCTCCCGAAAATCCCCCTCAAATCCTTCCAGGACCCCTCCCCAAATCCCCCCAAAATACCCCACAACCCCCAAAATCCCTCTCAAACCTCCCCAAGACCCCTCCCCAAAATTCCCCAGGACCCACCCCCAAATCCCCCTCAGACCCCTTCAGGACCCCTCCCCAAATTCCACCTCAGGACCCCCCCACAAAACCCCCTCAAGGACCACCCAAAACCCCCCAAAATCCCCACCAAAACCCCCCAAGACCCCCAAAAAAACCCCCAGACCCCTCCCCAAATCCCCCAGACCCCTTCAGGACTCCTCCCCAAATTCCACATCAGGACCCCTCCCCAAATCCCCTCAAGGACCCCCCAAACCCCCCCAAAATCCCCCCCAAAACCCCCAAAAAAAACCCCCAGACCCCTCCCCAAATCTCCCCCAGACCCCTCCCCAAATCCCCCAGACCCCTTCAGGACCCCTCCCCAAATTCCACCTCAGGACCCCCCCACAAAACCCCCCAAGGACCCCCTCAAACCCCCCCCCCCACAATCCCCACCAAACCCCCCCAAGACCCCCCAAAAAAACCCCCCAAACCCCCCCCAGGACCCCTCCCCAAAACCCCCCAAATCCCCTCCAAAATACCCCAAACCCCCCAAATCCCCTCTCAAATCTCCCCAAGCCCCCTCCCCAAAATTCCCCAGGACCCCTCCCCAAATCTCCCCCAAAGCCCCACAGACCCCTCCCCAAACCCCCCAAACCCCTGTCAAATCTCCCCACGACCCCTCCCCAAACCCGCTCAGACCCCCCCGCCCCCTCCCCACCTGTCCCTGCGCCGCCTCAGCAGCTCCCGGATCCCTCCGTCCTCTCCCAGCGCCTCCGCCGCTCTCTGCAGCGCCTCCCGCAGGAGCCGGTCGAGCGCGGGGCCGCTCCCGGGGCTCCCGGGGCTCCCGGGGGTCCCTGAGGGGCTCCCGGGGGCCCCGGGGAGCGGCGGCGGCGGCGGCGGCGGCGGCGGAGGGGGCGGAGGAGGCGGCCGCTCCATGCCCGGCCCCGGGGTCAGGGGCGCCTCTGATTGGCTGGAGCAGCGCGGGTGAGGCGGGAGTTGCTGAGGGAAGACGCGCGCTGATTGGCTGGCTCGGAGGGCGGGAAGAAGGAGGTGCTGAGGGGAGACGCGCGCTGATTGGTTGACACGGAGGGAGGAAAGAAGGAAGTGCTGAGGGGAGACGCGCGGTGATTGGTTGCCTTGGAGGGCGGGAAGAAGGAGGTGCTGAGGGGAGACGCGCGCTGATTGGTTGGTTCGGAGGGCGGGAAGAAAGGCTCTGAGGGGAGACGTGCAGTGATTGGTTAGTTCGAAGGGCGGGAAGAAAGACTCTGAGGGGAGTCGCGCGCTGATTGGTTGTCTCCGAGGGCGGGAAGAAGGAGGTGCTGAGGGGAGACGCGCGCTGATTGGTTGGTTCGGAGGGCGGGAAGAAAGGCTCTGAGGGGAGTCGCGCGCTGATTGGTTGGTTCGGAGGGCGGGAAGAAAGACTCTGAGGGGAGTCGCGCGCTGATTGGTTGTCTCGGAGGGCGGGAAGAAGGAGGTGCTGAGGGAAGACGCGCGGTGATTGGTTGGTTCGGAGGGCGGGAGGAAAGACTCTGAGGGGAGTCGCGCGCTGATTGGTTGACTCGGAGGGCGGGAAGAAGGAGGTGCTGAGGGGAGTCGCGCGGTGATTGGTTGGTTCGGAGGGCGGGAAGAAAGGCTCTGAGGAGAGACGTGCAGTGATTGGTTACTTCGAAGAGCGGGAAGAAAGGCTCTGAGGGGAGTCCCGCGCGCTGATTGGTTGACTCGGAGGGCGGGAAGGAGGAGGTGCTGAGGGGAGTCGCGCGCTGATTGGTTATCTCGGAGGGCGGGAAGGAGGAGGTGCTGAGGGTAGACGCGCGGTGATTGGTTGTCTCGGAGAGCGGGAAGAAGGAGGTGCTGAGGGGATTCACGCGCTGATTGGTTGACTCGGAGGGCGGGAAGAAGGAGGTGCTGAGGGGAGACGTTCGCTCATTGGTTGATTAGGAGGGCGGGAAGGAGGTGCTGAAAGGAGACGCGTGGTGATTGGTTGGCTCGGAGGGCGGGAAGAAAGATGTTCTGAGGGGAGACGTGCAGTGATTGGTTGACTCGGAGGGCGGGAAGAAGGAGGTGCTGAGGGGAGACGTGCGCTGATTGGTTGGATCGAAGGGCGGGAAGAAGGAGGTGTAGGGGAGACGTGCGGTGATTGGTTGGTTCGGAGGGCGGGAAGAAAGGCTCTGAGGAGAGACGTGCAGTGATTGGTTGACTCGGAGGGCGGGAAGAAGGAGGTGCTGAGGGGAGACGCACGCTGATTGGTTGGTTTTGGAGAGGAAGCGCAGTGATTGGCTGATAAAAGCGCGGGATTTTTAAGTGAATATTTCTGGGTTTTGAGGGGAAAATTCCTGAAACTTTTTTGGGAAACATTCCCGGGTTTTGGAGGGGAAACATTCCTGATTTTCTTGGGGAAAATTCCCGCGGTTTTTTCTAAAAAATTCCTGGATTTTTTGACCACAAATAAACCCAAATAATCCCTAAATAAAACGCCAAAAAAACCCAAAAATGGCAAATAAACCCAAGGACACCTAAATAAACCCCAATTACACACACATAAACCAAAATAACCCCGAATCAACCAGAGTAACCCTAAAAGAACCCCAAGTAAACCCAAATAACCCCCAAAAACCCAATTAATCCCCAAATATGGGCAATTAACCCAAAATAACCCCCAAATACAGCCCAATAAAAAAATCCTACATAAACCCAAATAACTACAAATAGCCCCAAATCAACCAATTTAAACTGGTAAAAACTCTAAATAATCCCTAAAATCCCCTGAATAAATCAAAATAAAACCCATATAAAGCCAAAAAAACCCCAAATAAACACAAAAAACCCAAATTGAACCCAAAACAAGCCCAACTAATCCTCAAATAAATCCCAAAAAAACCCTAAATAAACTCAAATGAATCCAAGCAAACCCCAAATAACCCCCAAAAAAACCCAAATAATCACAAATAAACCAAATTAAGCCCAAACTAAACCAAACTACTCCCCAAATAACCCCCAAAAATCCCTAAATAAACCCCAAAACACCCCAGTTCCTCTCATCCCCACCCCAAAACAGATCCTGACCAATCAGAGCGCGCTCCTGATGCCGAGCTATTTTCAGCCAATCAGATCGCGAAGCGCCTCTGACTCAGCAGTTGCTAGGTGGAGCGCTAGCCAATCAGCGACCGCGCGGTTAAAAGCTCGAGCCAATCAGAGCGTTTCTCGATGATGACTCACCAGTTGCCAGGAGCGGAATTTGGGGAGGGGGGAGGTGACCCTGGGGTGGGGGTGGGGCTGCGGGAGCAGCTGGGGCCGCACTGGTGGCACTGGTGGTACTGGGAGCCCCCCCGGCCGCGGGAGCTCCCAGCAATCAATCAATTTTAATATTTGCAAAAAGCCAATATCATAACACGCATCTATAAAACATACTTATATCAGCTATTTATAGTATATATATTATATATATTAGAATACATTAAATATATATTGTATTTAATATATATAATATATATTTTTAGTCTAGATCTAAAAATAAATACTTATATTTTATATATTATGTAATATAAAGATAGTATGTTTTTATAGTTGAGAATATTAATATGTTATATGATACACATAATAACAATAACCTTCTTAATGTCTTGGTTTGAAAAGCCAGGTGTCTGCTGAGAAGGGCAGGAACCTCCCCTGAAATGGAAATTATCCCTCCCTGCAAATAATTATAATTATTACAACTTTAAAATTAAGGGGCTTTCAGGCAAATATATGGGAGCAGGAACACCAGTTCTTTATTAGGAAAAATTAAAAATACAAACGCAAAGTGGGAAAAGGGTGATCCATTGGGAATCAAGTGGGAAAAAGATGATCCATTGGGAATGCAGTGGGAAAAGGGCTGATCCATTGGGAATCCAGTGGCAAAAAGGTGATCCTTTGGGAATCCAGTCGGAAAAAGGATGGATCCATTGGGAATCAAGTGGGAAAAAGGTGATCCTCTGGGAATCCAGTCGGAAAAAGGTGATCCTGTGGCACTCCACACAGAATGTCCCCAGATCAAAAATTCTCCCTCAACCGCGTGCAAAATGCTGGGACTTCAGGTATTTTTGATCAATTTCTCTCATTTAACCATATTCAGGCTTATTTGAGGGATGAAGATGAAGCAGAGGAAAATTAGGACCAAACCAAAAGAAAAACCAGTCAGGTGTATTCCCAATATGGAAAACAGAGATTGCGGGTCACCAGCACCCTGCCCAACGTCACTCCTCTGAGAATGGGTGCAGCTGGAGCAGCGCATGAAGCTCTTCAAATCCGGGGCACTCGCAGGGCTCCCCTTACCGCTGCGTCCGTCGGTGTTGGGTAAAGGCAGAACTCTGTGAGAATCTCTTCCTACACTGGGGACACGCGTAGGGCCTCTCCCCGGTGAGGATGTCCCAGTGGGTGATGAGGTTGGAGTTGCTCCTGAATCCCTTCCCGCAGTCGGGGCAGCAGAAGGGCCTCTCCTCTGTGTGAACCGGATAGTGCCGGAAGAGACAGGAGCTGGTCCGAAACCTCTTCCCACACTCGGAACACTCGTAGGGCCTCTCTCCAGTGTGGGTCCTCTGGTGCTTGGTCACCTCAGAGCTGCACCTGAATCCCTTCCCACACTCCGAGCACTTGTGGGGCTTCTCCCCATCACGGAGCTGCTCAGGGTCCCCCAGCTCTGAGCTCTGGCTCCGTCTCCGGCCGCCTCCCCGGCCCAGGGTGGCTCTTTCCCCCTCAGATCCCCGCGATCTGCCTTTGCAGCCCCTCCTCGTGCGGGATCTCCGGGGCTTTTCCTCCCCGTCGGGTTCCTGCGCCGTGGAGCCGCTCAAAACGGCCTCTTCCACCAGGTTCTGCCGCGGGGATTTGTCCTCCCTGCTCAAATACATCCCAGCCACTCAGCCCCACACAATCCCCATCCCGCCGCTCCAAATTGGGATCCCACTTCTCCCAATCACCTCCCAAACCCATCTCACCCTGGCAGCTCTGGAATCGAGTGAGTTTGGCGTGGGATTGAGTTTTAAGGTGGGAAAAAGCAATTCGAGGTGGAATTTCAGGATCTGTGGGTCAAAATTCAGTTGTTTTCAGTGGAATGTGAGTGGTTTTGAGGTGAAAGATCAATTCCTCTTGGCTTTTGGAGTGCAGAGAGTTTGTGAAGATATAAAATTAAAGGTCAACACAAAAGGAGAAGCAGCCAGGTGTGTTCCCAACATGGATCACAGGGAATGTGGGTCACCAGGGCTGTGCCCAGTGTGGCTCCTTGTCATGGTTTGACACTGGCACAACACCAGCGCCCCCATGAAAATGTAATCTCTCCCTTGAATGCTGTGAAGTGGAATCAAGAACAGAGCAAAGCAGGCCCAAGCTTATTAACAGCGAAAAAAAAACTTTATTAAACTACGACTACAAAAGAAAAAAAGAAAGGAAAAAGGAAAAAAAAAAAAAGCACACAAAGATCAAAATGAAAACCTTGCACAACATTCCTCCTCCCACCACTCAACTCCACCAAACCACAGCGAGACACAATCTGGACCCCAATCAGGTTTCCACCCTCCAGAGAATCAACACTCAGCCCATCAAGGGAGACAGGAGTCTCTCCTGTGCTACAGACCCCCAAAAACACAGCTGGAACATCCTGAGCTTCCATGTCACACATGGCACCGCCTGGAGAAAAGTTTGCCATGGTGACCCTTCTCCTTTCCATGCACAGTGCTCTCACCACCAATGCATGGATGGACAGACTGCTTTTAGGATTTTTCCTTTCAAGGATGCCCTGCCAAGAGGGGAGAAAACAACAGTTCAGTTTTTCACTGTTTGGGACCACAGTGCCCCCCATTTTCGCATTTCCCCTGGGGCCGAGGGTCCAAGAACAGAGATCTTCTTCTCTTCTCTTTCCTTTCCAGGACAGGGGCGCCACCACAAACCCCCTAACCTTTTCTCCGTTCACTCCACTTCTGTCTTTTTTCCCAGCTGAAGCAGCTCTCTTGACTCACTGGCATCCTCCCAAAACACAGTCTCTCTTGGAGGAGAAGATTGGTTCAGGTTGTGGCTAACACGGAAAAGTCCACCCAAAAGCCACTTCTTGTCCCCCTCCCATCTAGAATTCTTCCTTCTAACATCCCAGGGTCCAAGGGGTCCCTCTTCCTCTCTTTCAAACCGAGGAGGGGAAAGGAAAATTCACAACGTTTTCATTTCTCAAGGAAGGGTTAAAAGTCCGAACGCCCCGGATGGCCCGATGCCCAGACATCCAGCAACTCCCACGCACTGAGCACCTTGCATCTCCCCCCGCTCCTCCTTCCTCGCGGTGGAATTGCTGACGAAACTGCCGCCGCCTCTTTCTCTCTCTTTCTAAGGAGAGAAACTCTGGGGGGAGAAATGGAGACATCCCAGATTTCTCCCAGCCTTCCATCTGCAGGGGCCAGCCCGGTTCCAGTCCTTCCACCACCTTTAGGATTACCTTCCTCAGGCCATGGACCTTCCCTTCCCACACCCAGCTCCACGCTGGGCAGGGGAGAGCCCACACTGCGCGCTGACCAGACCAAAGAGAGTGAGTTCCCCTGGGAATTCTGCTTTTAATCCCTCTGTGTTCTCAGAGGCGTGTCCACCTTCAATTGCTCAATATCTAAATTGACCTCCTCCTTCCAGAAAAAATTCTCTTTCCGTGTCAAACCACAACAGGTCTCTCCCTGGTGTGGATCCTCTGATGCCTGATCAGGCTGGAGCTGCAGCTGAAGCTCTTCCCACACTGGGGACACTCGTAGGGCCTCTCCCCTGTGTGCATGCGCTGGTGGGAGATGAGGGTGGAGTTGTCCCTGAATCCCTTCCCACAGTCGGGGCAGCAGAAGGGCCTCTCCTTTCTGTGAACCAGATAGTGCTGGAGGAGATTGGCTCTGGTCTTAAACCTCTTCCCACACTCAGAACACTCATAGGGCCTCTCCCCTGTGTGAATCCTCTGGTGCTGGATCAGGTGGGAGCTTCGGCTGAAGCTCTTCCCACACTCCCCACATTCGTAGGGCCGCTCCCCTGTGTGGATGCGGCGATGCTTGATGAGGGTGGAGTTCTTCCTGAATCCCTTCCCACAGTCAGGGCAGCAGAAGGGCCTCTCCTCTCTGTGAACTGGATAATGCTGGAAGAGATTGGCTCTGGTCTGAAACCTCTTCCCACACTCAGAACACTCGTAGGGCCTCTCCCCAGTGTGCGTCCTCTGGTGCTGGGTCAGGCTGGAGCTGTGGCTGAAGTTCTTCCCACACTCTCCACACTCGTAGGGCCTCTCCCCTGTGTGGATCCTCTGGTGCTGGATCAGGCTGGAGCTGCATCTGAAGCTCTTCCCACACTCAGAACATTCGTAGGGCCTCTCCCCAGTGTGGATCCTCTGGTGCTTGACGAGGTCTGAATTCTGCCTGAATCCCTTCCCACAGTCGGGGCAGCAAAAGGGGCTCTCCTCTGTGTGACTCTGATAGTGCCTGAGGAGATGGGAGCTGGTCTGAAACCTCTTCCCACACTCAGAACACTCGTAGGGCCTCTCCCCCGTGTGGATCCTCTGGTGCTTGATCAGGCTGGAGCTATGGGTAAAGCTCTTCCCACACTCCCCACACTCATAGGGCCTCTCCCCTGTGTGGATCCTCTGGTGATGGATCAGGTTGGAGCTGCATCTGAAGCTCTTCCCACACTCCGCACACTTGTAGGGTCTCTCCCCGGTGTGGATGCGCCGGTGGGTGATGAGGGTGGAGTTCTGCTTGAATCCCTTCCCACAGACGGGGCAGCAGAAGGGCCTCTCCTCTGTGTGAACCAGATAGTGCTGGAAGAGACAGGAGCTGGTCTGAAACCTCTTCCCACACTCAGAACACTCGTAGGGCTTCTCCCCAGTGTGGATCCTCTGGTGCACCATCAGAGCAGAGCTCCACCTGAATCCCTTCCCACACTCCGAGCACTTGTGGGGCTTCTCCCCATCACGGAGCTGCTCAGGGTCCCCCAGCTCCGAGCTCTGGCTCCGTCTCCGGCCGCCTCCCCGGCCCAGGGTGGCTCTTTCCCCCTCAGATCCCCGCGATCTGCCTTTGCAGCCCCTCCTCGTGCGGGATCTCCGGGGCTTTTCCTCCCCGTCGGGTTCCTGCGCCGTGGAGCCGCTCAAAACGGCCTCTTCCACCAGGTTCTGCCGCGGGGATTTGTCCTCCCTGCTCTCCATCCTCGGCTCCTGCTCGGGGCAGGAAGGACCAGGAGAGGCTCTTCCTCTTCCTCACAGCCTCCCAGGGGCTGGGAATGGGAACTCCTGCTTTGGGGAAAACAAGGGATGGGCACGATGAGTCGGAAGCTCCCTCTGTGCCAGTCCATCTCGACAAGTCCCCGGCCACCTGGGCTCCATAAGAACCTCCCAAACACCGAGATCCAGCCCTGAAAAAGCCTCCCAGGAGCTCCCCGTCCCTGCTCCCTCCCCTCGGCTCTTCGGGGCTCCCCCCTGTCCCAGCTGCGGGGGTCACGCTGGGATTGGGGGTCCCCCTTCTCCTCGCTGCCCGCCCTCCCCAGGCTGCCGGCAGTCCCGGCCATCCCAAAAGCTCCCCCCTCTTGGCTCTCCCCATTCGGGGCTGCCGGGGCTGCTCGGGCTCCCGGGCTCCCTTCTGCCCTTCTTCTCCGCTCGGGGCCGCAGGGGCTCCAAGGAGTCCCCCCGAGGGGCCTTTTCCGCTCCGCTTCGCACTTCTTCCTTCTCCAAACACGCCCCAAAAAACCCAGCCCCGGCACCCCCCAGGAGATCTGGCCCGAGCTGCCCCTCCCCGCTCACCTGCGGGATGGGGGCGATGATCCCACACGTGGGGGCTGCGAATTCAGGCAGGGCTCCACCGCGCCATCCCCTCGGCTCCGCTCCATCCGCCTTTGTCCCTCCTCTTCCTCCTCCTGCCGCTCCTCCTCTTCCATCCCCCCTGCTCCTCCTCCTCCCTGAGCCCACCTCCCGCTCCTCCTGCATCCCTGCCCTTCCCTCCCTGCCCTTCCTTCCCCCTCCTCCTGCTCTCTGTGCCCACCGCCTTCTGCTCCCTCATCCCTCCTCTTCCATCGCTCCTCCTCCTCCTCCTCCTGTGTCCCGTCCCCTCCTGCCTGTCCTCCTTCATCCCTTCCCTTCCATCCTCCTCCTCCTCCCCCTCGCCATCCCCACCTCCTTCTCCTCCTTCATCCCTCCCCCTCCTCCTCCCCGGCAGCGCTGGGAGGGACTGGGCTCTGCCGGAATCCTACTGGGATCCTACTGGGAGCGACTGGGACTGTACTGGCACCGTACCGGGATCATCCTGGAACCATACTGGGATGGAATGGGGCTGTACTGGCTTTGGACTGACACCACACTGCCCCACACAATCCCCGCTCCCGAAGGGAGGAACCGTGAGGGGAAAGGGGCGAGGAAAGGGCGGGACCGGGAGGGGAAAGGGGCGAGGAAAGGGCGGGACCGGGAGGGGAAAGGGGCGAGGAAAGGGCGGGACCGGGAGGGGAAAGGGGCGAGGAAAGGGCGGGACCGGGAGGGGAAAGGGGCGAAGAAAGGGCGGGACCGGGAGGGGAAAGGGCCAAGCTCCGGCCAAGGGCGGAACTGGGAGGGGACGCTCTGTGAGGCGGCGCTCTGCAAACAGAACTGCCACGGACTGGGAATGAACGGCAAAGAAATCAGTAAATATGAAAGTTTTGTAAGAGAAGGGTGACCTTTTTGTTCGATGTAGCTGCAGATGTTAATTTTTTTCAAGGATATAATGTAAGCAAATTTGTTTTTACAGGGGCAGTAGGCAATAGGCTGTGAATTGCTGATAACACGCATTCCTAAGTTTTTACAGCGGTAGTAGGCAATAGGCTTTGCATTGCTTAACTGATAACACGCATTTCTAAGATAACACGTATTCTTGAGACTGTGAGAATCCCCAAATCAAAGGACACCTGTGAGGAAGACAACCAGCCTTCATCCCACGACCATCAGGAGGCAGAAAACGACCACCTAGCAACAGAATGAGACTGTGCAGAAGAAACGAGTGAACTAAGGAGGAAGATAAAAGAGCGAACTAAGGGACCACAAGCGCGGCAGTTTGGCGGAGCGCTGGCTCCCCTCTGTCGCCGCAGCGCTGCTTTGCTTTGCTCTCATATACTCTATTAAATTAATTAAATTAATTCTGTTAATCGGATCAGATGGCCTCTTGTGCTCAATCATAACAAAATGATATTTATTTTTAATCTGGCTGAATAAATTCTCATTTATAACACCAGTATGGTTCCAGGATGATCCCGGTACGGTGCCAGTACAGTCCCAGTCGCTCCCAGTAGGATCCCAGTAGGATTCCGGCAGAGCCCAGTCCCTCCCAGCGCTGCCGGGGAGGAGGAGGAGGGGCAGGGATAAAGGAGGAGAAGGAGGTGGGGATGGCGAGGGGGAGGAGGAGGAGGATGGAAGGGAAGGGATGAAGGAGGACAGGCAGGAGGGGACGGGACACAGGAGGAGGAGGAGGAGGAGGATGGAAGAGGAGGGATGAGGGAGCAGAAGGCGGTGGGCACAGAGAGCAGGAGGAGGGGGAAGGAAGGGCAGGGAGGGAAGGGCAGGGATGCAGGAGGAGCGGGAGGTGGGCTCAGAGAGGAGGAGGAGCAGGGGGGATGGAAGAGGAGGAGCGGCAGGAGGAGGAAGAGGAGGGACAAAGGCGGATGGAGCGGAGCCGAGGGGATGGCGCGGTGGAGCCCTGCCTGAATTCGCAGCCCCCACGTGTGGGATCATCGCCCCCATCCCGCAGGTGAGCGGGGAGGGGCAGCTCGGGCCAGATCTCCTGGGGGGTGCCGGGGCTGGGTTTTTTGGGGCGTGTTTGGAGAAGGAAGAAGTGCGAAGCGGAGCGGAAAAGGCCCCTCGGGGGGACTCCTTGGAGCCCCTGCGGCCCCGAGCGGAGAAGAAGGGCAGAAGGGAGCCCGGGAGCCCGAGCAGCCCCGGCAGCCCCGAATGGGGAGAGCCAAGAGGGGGGAGCTTTTGGGATGGCCGGGACTGCCGGCAGCCTGGGGAGGGCGGGCAGCGAGGAGAAGGGGGACCCCCAATCCCAGCGTGACCCCCGCAGCTGGGACAGGGGGGAGCCCCGAAGAGCCGAGGGGAGGGAGCAGGGACGGGGAGCTCCTGGGAGGCTTTTTCAGGGCTGGATCTCGGTGTGTGGGAGGTTCTTATGGAGCCCAGGTGGCCGGGGACTTCTCGAGATGGACTGGCACAGAGGGAGCTTCCAACTCATGGTGCCCATCCCTTGTTTTCCCCAAAGCAGGAGTTCCCATTCCCAGCCCCTGGGAGGCTGCGAGGAAGAGGAAGAGCCTCTCCAGGTCCTTCCTCCCCCGAGCAGGAGCCGAGGATGGAGAGCAGGGAGGACAAATCCCCGCGGCAGAACCTGGTGGAAGAGGCCGTTTTGAGCGGCTCCACGGCGCAGGAACCCGACGGGGAGGAAAAGCCCCGGAGATCCCGCACGAGGAGGGGCTGCAAAGGCAGATCGCGGGGATCTGAGGGGGAAAGAGCCACCCTGGGCCGGGGAGGCGGCCGGAGACGGAGCCAGAGCTCGGAGCTGGGGGACCCTGAGCAGCTCCGTGATGGGGAGAAGCCCCACATTTGCTCTGAGTGTGGGAAGGGATTCAGGTGGAGCTGTGCTCTGATGGTGCACCAGAGGATCCACACTGGGGAGAAGCCCTATGAGTGTTCTGAGTGTGGGAAGAGGTTTAAGAGCAGAGCCGATCTCTTCCAGCACTATCTGGTTCACTCAGAGGAGAGGCCCTTCTGCTGCCCTGACTGTGGGAAGGGATTCAGGAAGAACTCCACCCTCATCAGCCACCGGCGCATCCACACTGGGGAGAGGCCCTACGAGTGTGGGAAGTGTGGGAAGAGCTTCAGCCGGAGCTCCCACCTGACGAGGCACCAGGTGAGCCACACTGGGGAGAGGCCCTACGAGTGTTCTGAGTGTGGGAAGAGGTTTAAGACCAGAGCTGATCTCCTCCGGCATTATCTGGTTCACAGAGGAGAGAGGCCCTTCTGCTGCCCCGACTGCGGGAAGGGATTCAGGGGCAACTCCGGCCTCATCCAGCACCGGCGCATCCACACTGGGGAGAGGCCCTACGAGTGTGGGGAGTGTGGGAAGAGCTTCAGATGCAGCTCCAGCCTGATCCATCACCAGAGGATCCACACTGGGGAGAGGCCCTACGAGTGTTCCGAGTGTGGGAAGAGGTTTAAGACCAGGGCCAATCTCTTCCAGCACTATCTGGTTCACAGAGAGGAGAGGCCCTTCTGCTGCCCCGACTGTGGGAAGGGATTCAGGGACAACTCCACCCTCATTTCCCACCGGCGCATCCACACTGGGGAGAGGCCCTACGAGTGTGGGGAGTGTGGGAAGAGATTCACTCAGAGCTCCAGCCTGATCCAGCTCCAGAGGATCCACACGGGGGAGAGGCCCTACGAGTGTCCCCAGTGTGGGAAGAGATTCTCACAGAGCTCTAACCTGACCCAACACCAACGGAGGCACCGGTAAGGGAAGCCCTGCGAGTGCCCCGAGTGCGAGAAGAGCCAAACTCCATCCCCCACGGGAGGAGCCACACTGGGCACAGCCCTGGTGACCCACATTCCCTGTGATCCATGTTGGGAACTGTCCTAGGGTGACATTATGATGCTGGTATCCCCAGTCGTGTGTTCTGTTTTTGTTTGATATTATGTTCTGTGCTTTCAGAACTGACTCTGAAAGTGAAGGTTTGTTTTGTCTTGTTATCAGCCAGCTCACCTCCCCTCATGGTGTGTTGTCTAGAAGAGGCTGGTGCTGCCTGGCTGGTTTTTGCTTGCTTTGCTTTGCTTTGCTTGCTTCTGCTTTTGCCTTTGCTTTTGAGTTAGTTTAGCTCAGCAGTCCAATTCTTTCCCTGGACTGTTTTTTTTATGTTTCCCTTTCCTGAATGTCACTCCAAGCTGCTCCGGAGTGGCACCTGGGAAACACCGAGGAGCACCCAGAGCCTGCGCTCTGTGATCTGCAGCAGCCATCCCCAGTGCCCAGAGCAATCCCCAGCGCCCAGACCCAGCGGCCACTCCCAGGAGAGACTTTCTGGATTTGTCATCTCTCCAGAGTGCTGAAAGAGTTCTCTTGTTATCTAGTGGTGTTCATTTCTTTGGTGCTGGGGAGGGTTTTGTTTAGTAAACAAACAGGTTCTTTTCCACTTCAATCTGAGAAAATTCTTTCCTAACCAGGTGAGTGGGGAGAGGCCGTGGGGATTTGTTTTCGGGGGGTTCTTTGCACAGGTTTTTATCCCAAATTTGCCCTAAGTTAGGACAGGGACACACCTGGCTCCTTCTCCTTTTATGATGACCTGAATGTATTTCTCTTCTCAATCTCTCTGTGCTCCAGAAGCCAAGAGGGATCGCTCGTTCACCTCAGATCCACTCACATCCCACTGAAAACAAGTGAATTTTAACCCTCAGAGTCTCAATCCCACGTGTCATGGTTTGACACTGGCACAATGCTAGTGCCTCAATGAAAATGTGATCCTTCTCTTGAATGCTGTGAAGTGGAATTTAGAACAGAGCAAACCGGCTTAAGCTTAATAATAGGAAAAAATCTTTATTAAGCTATTACTACAAAAGAAAAAAAGAAAGTAAAAATGAGAAAAAAAAAACAAACTACACAAAGATTAAATGAAAACTTTTCAAAGCATTCCTCCTCCCACCATTCAACTCTAACAAACTACAGTGAGACACAATCTGGACCTAAATCAGGTTTCTACCTTCTAGATAATCGATACTTAGCCCTTTCGAGGGAGGTAGGAGTCTCTCCTGTGCTACAGACTTCTTAAGAAAACACAGCTCCACATCCTGTGTTTCTATGTCACACATGGCACTGCCTGGAGAAAAGTTTGCCATGGTGACCCTTCTCCTTTCCATGCACAGTGCTCTCACCACCAATGCATGGATGGACAGACTGCTTTTAGGATTTTTCCTTTTAAGGATGCCCTGCCAAGAGGGGAGAAAGACAACAGTTCAGGTTTTCATTTTTTGGGACCACAGTCCCCCCTATTTTCACATTTCCCCTGGGGCCGAGGGTCTAAGAAGAGAGATGTTTCCTTTAAGGTCAGGAGGCGCTACTAGAAACCTCCTAACTTTTTCTCTGTTTACTCTACTTCTTCACTGTTCTGGTTTGAAAGTAAAACCAGTGAGAGACTCCAAGTCAGAAATACAATTTATTGGGAAAAGGGGAAAAGGACAAAAATACATGCAATAATACAAAGGGAAAGGCTACTGACAAAGTCAGAATACAACCTGGCCAGCGTGCTGGTAGCAGTCCAAATTGGAAGAGCTGCAGTCGTCCTGGGATGGCAGATGTAGTTGCTGTGTCTTCTCGGAGAACCTGTGAAAAGGCTCTCCTCTGTCTAGAAATCTCCACTTTTATCCAGGTGGGAATGCCTAGCTCCTCCCCTTGGGCAGAGCATCTCACAATGGGTTATTAGGAGTCACAAGGTGTGTCCTTAATCACCTCCTCCTCCTGCACAGTGTTATCTCTGAGTCATGTGGCCAGGCATTGATGGGGCCATTAAGAGCAGATAAGGAAAACTGCCCCAAGGCAACTCCTACTCAGATGGTAATTGGAAAACGTTTTTTTTTTTAAACTTGGACATTATCCACCCCTTTTCCTATTTCCATCTTCGTCATGATGAAACCTTACACATAGTTCTCACTTAAGACCAAGTTTCCCTGTGGTACACAATGGGTTTGCCCATCCTTCTGCATTACCCACCAAGTATAACCGGGTCCTTGAGCAAAAACAATCCCACGGGTGGGTTTGTCTTTGCCTGAGGTGGGATTAATCCAAACAGTCTTTCCTAAAATACCTTTCATATGGACCATAGGGACTTTATCTCCATCCACTGTCTGCAAGGGTTCAGATTGGGCAGGACCAGCTCGGTTGATGGACCCTCGGGTGTTGACCATCCAGGTAGCTTTTGCCAAGTTCAGTTCCCAATTCCTGAAAGTTCCCCCACCGAGTGCCTTTAGGGTGGTCTTAAGCAGTCCATTGCATCGTTTAACTTTCCCGGCAGCTGGAGCATGATAGGGGATATGATATATCCACTCAATCCCATGTTCTCTGGCCCAGGTGTTGATGAGGCCATTCTTGAAATGTGTTCCATTATCTGACAATTCTCTCAGGGGTGCTGTGTCTCCACAAGACCTGTTTTTCTAGGCCTAAGATGGTGTTCCGGGCAGTGGCATGAGGCACAGGGTAGGTTTCCAACCATCCTGTGGTTGCTTCCACCATGGTCAGTACATAGTGCTTGCCTTGTCGGGTTTGGGGAAGCGTGATGTAGTCAATTTGCTAAGCTTCCCCATACCTGTATTTCAACCATCGCCCACCGTACCACAGAGGCTTCATCCGTTTGGCCTGTTTGATTGCAGCGCAGGTCTCGCAGTCGTGCGTGACCTGTGAGATGTTGTCCATAGTAAGGTCCACCCCTCGGTCTCGTGCCCATCGGTATGTTGCATCTGTCCCCGGATGACCAGAAGCGTCATGGGCCCAACGAGCTAGGAATAGTTCTCCTTTATGCTGCCAATCTAGGTCTACTTGTGATATTTTCACTTTGGCAGCTCGGTCTACCTGTTCGTTGTTGTGATGCTCCTCAGTAGCCCGACTCTTGGGTATGTGTGCATCCACGTGTCGAATCTTCACGGTCAGCTTCTCTACTCGGGAGGCAATGTCCTGCCAGATCTCGGTGGCCCAGATGGGTTTCCCTCTGCGCTGCCAGTTAGCCTTCTTCCAGCGACTTAGCCATCCCCACAGAGCATTAGCTACCGTCCATGAGTCGGTGTAGAGATAGAGCCTCGACCACTTCTTTCGCTCAGCAATATCCAAAGCCAGCTGGACTGCTTTAAGCTCTGCAAGCTGACTTGATCCACCTTGTCCCTCAGTAGCTTGTGCCACCTGTCGTGTGGGGCTCCACACTGCAGATTTCCATTTCCGGCTAGTGCCTATGATTCGGCAGGAACCATCCGTAAAAAGGGCATATTGTCTTTCAGTTTCTGGTAACTCATTATATGTTGGGGCCTCTTCTTCAGCACGTGCCACTTGCTCCTCTTCTTCAGAAGACAATCCAAAAGTCTCCCCCTCAGGCCAGTTTGTTATAATTTCCAGAATCCCAGGGCGATTCGGATTTCCAATACGGGCGCGCTGAGTGATGAGGGCAATCCATCTACTCCATGTGGCATCAGTGGCATGATGTGTAGAAGGAACCTTTCCTTTAAACATCCACCCCAGCACTGGTAGTCAGGGTGCCAGAAGCAGCTGTGTTTCAGTGCCAATTACTTCTGAGGCAGCTTGAACTCCTTCATAGGCAGCCAAGATTTCCTTCTCTGTGGGAGTGTAGTTTGCTTCAGAGCCTTTGTAGCTCCGGCTCCAGAATCCCAGTGGTCGACCCCGAGTCTCCCCAGGCACCTTCTGCCAAAGGCTCCAGGACAAACCATGGTTCCCGGCTGCAGAGTAGAGTACGTTCTTGACCTCTGGTCCTGTCCTAACTGGGCCAAGGGCTACAGCATGAGTGATCTCCTGCTTGATCTGAGTGAAGGCTTGTTGCTGCTCAGGGCCCCAGTGGAAATCATTCTTTTTTTGGGTGACCAGGTAGAGAGGGCTCACAATCTGGCTGTACTCGGGAATGTGCATCCTCCAAAAGCCTATGGCACCTAGGAAAGCTTGTGTCTCCTTCTTGTTGGTAGGTGGAGACATAGCAGTGATCTTGTCGATTATTTCTGTCGGGATCTGACGACGTCCATCTTGCCACTTGACTCCTAGAAACTGAATTTCTTGAGCTGGTCCCTTAACCTTGCTTCGTTTAATGGCAAAACCAGCTTTTAGTAAAATCTGGATAATTTTTTATCCTTTTTCGAAGACTTCCCCTGCTGTGCTCCCCCACACAATGATGTCATTGATATACTGTAGAAGTTTGGAAGCCTTGTTCTTTTCCAGTGCGGCCTGGATCAGTCCATGGCAGATGGTGGGACTGTGTTTCCACCCCTGGGGCAGTCGGTTCCAGGTGTACTGCACTCCCTTCCAGGTGAAGGCAAACTGAGGTCTGCATTCCGTTGCCAAAGGAATGGAGAAGAAGGCATTTGCAATATTAATGGTCACATACCACTTTGCTGCCTTGGACTCCAGCTCGTACTGAAGCTCCAACATGTCTGGCATGGCAGCGCTCAGTGGTGGTGTAACCTCATTCAGGCCGCGGTAGTCCACCGTCAGTCTCCATTCCCCACTGGACTTGCGCACTGGCCATATAGGGCTCTTGAAAGGTGAATGGGCCTTGCTGACCACCCCTTGGCTCTCCAATTTACGAATCATCTCATGGATGGGGGTCACAGAGTCTCTGCTGGTACGATATTGCCGACGGTGCACTGTTGTCATGGCAATTGGTACCTGCTGTTCTTCAACTCTCAGCAGTCCCACAGCAGAAGGGTCATCTGAGAGACCAGGCAAGGTATTCAGTTTCCGGATGTCTTCTGTCTCTACAGCAGCTATCCCAAAAGCCCAGCGATGTCCTTTTGGGTCTTTGAAATATCCATTTCTGAGATAGTCTATGCCAAGGATGCATGGCGCCTCTGGGCCAGTCACGATGGGGTGTTTCTGCCACCCGTTCCCAGTTAAACTCACTTCAGCCTCTAATACAGGAAGCTGCTGGGATCCTCCTGTTACCCCAGAAATAGAAATGGATTCTTCTCCTACATATCTTGATGGCATCAGGGTACATTGGGCACCGGTGTCAACCAAAGCTGTATATTTTTGTGGTTCAGATGTGCCAGGCCATCGAATCCACACGGTCCAATAGATCCGATTGTCCCTGTCCTCTACCTGGCTAGAGGCAGGGCCCCTCTATTCCTGGTCATGGTACACGTTGCTCTCTTCTGGTAAATAGGTTCTTGAGGTTCCTTCAAGAGGATCAGTTATATCATTATTCTTATATTGTCTGGAATTCTGTGTTTGAGAGACTGGAGCAGCATTGACACTTTTTGTGTTAGGTGTTCTTTTTAGTTCACGTACTCGGGCTGCTAAGGAAGAGGTGGGTTTTCCATCCCACTTCCTTATGTCTTCTCCATGCTCCTTAAGTTCCTTTTTTAGTTTCTTATGACTCTCTTCAATCAAGTCCCGGACTTGCTCAGCCAACCTTGTTTCCACGGACTAGACATGGGTACGAAATGGGGCAGTGACCATAACCTCGTAAATTCTTAATTTATTGGCTAAGACGCCCACCCTGTCCTCGCCTTCTCTCCACTGCAGTGTTGCCAGGTAACAAGAGTACATCTCTGGTCCAAGCCGTGCAAATCTCAACCACATTTGTGATGTGCACTGGACACAGTCCGGACTTTTAGGAAATCTCTCGTCTTTTGCGAAAATTATCTCCAACACAGCCAATTCCCTCAGGCATCGGATACCTTGTTCCGTGGTATTCCATTTTCCTTGGAGCACCTGGAGGTCTTCTTTATAAAGGTATCTGTCCCTCACACTTGCGAGCAGTCGCCGCCAGAGGCTGAGAGTTTCCTGGGTTCTCCCAATCCCCTGGTCAATGACCACCTCCCGGGATAGTGATCCCAGTTGCCTGGCCTCACTTGCATCCAGAATGGTGTCATTGGCTGCAGCGTCCCAGATGCAGAGAAGCCAGGTCAGGATGGACTCATTTGTCTGGCGGGTGAATTCTCTCCGCAGGTCACGTAGCTCACCCAGGGATAGAGAGCGAGTGATGATCTCTGGTTCTGTCTCTTCCGCTGGGTGTGAGGGTCCTGCAGTGTCCTCATCAGTCACTATGCGGACTGATTTGCTCCTGGATTTCTTCTTCTGAACGGGGGCAACTACTACTGGGTCAGGCTGCTCTGGTTTGGTGATGGTTTGTGTGGAGATGCTGATGGCGCTTTCGGTTCCTTCCTCCTCTGTGCCGGTCTGTGTAGACATAGACACTTTTGCTTTGCTTTTTGTTTTTTCCTCCATGACAGTCTGCGTAGACACGGACACTCTTGTTTTCTTTTTGGTTCCTTCTTTCTCTATGGCAGCCTGCGTTGACATGGATGCTGTTGTGGTATTCTGTACAGGCACGGACACTGCTGCTTTGCTTCTTGTTTCCTCTTCCTCAAGAAGATGGTGCACCACACTATGTAGTGTTTTGTTTCTAAGCATGTTGCAGATTGTGCAGAGAAGACAAAGAAGAACTAACAACAACATTATGCTGTCCTTGGCATCCAGAGGGAACTTAACATTTTCAAAAACTGCTGTGTCAAGCCTGAAAGGTTTGAAAGAATCAATCTTTACCCCTCCCCCCAGGGGCTGGGTGAGGTTGCTGAGGCCCCAAACGTAGCAGCCTAGATTAGGACAAGCAAACAGAATTGAGTACATATTCCAAATCATGTTCATTGCCTCAGAGGTCATAATGCAATAGACATAGTAGACCAATAAAGCAATTCTTATACCATACCCTGGTCTACACATGAGTATTACAATTGCCAAATGATTCCCCACATTCGGGAAAATATAGAGAACTAGGTATAAGACCCAAAAAAGCATGTTAAGCATCATAGTGAATAGGTACCCTCTACAATACAAGATTGTAATTCTGACTTCTCTCAGTACTTTCTTGCCGCACGTTGGGCGCCAAAAATATGTTCTGGTTTGAAAGTAAAACCAGTGAGAGACTCCAAGTCAGAAATACAATTTATTGGGAAAAGGGGAAAAGGACAAAAATACATGCAATAATACAAAGGGAAAGGCTACTGACAAAGTCAGAATACAACCTGGCCAGCGTGCTGGTAGCAGTCCAATTGGAAGAGCTGCAGTCGTCTTGGGATGGCAGATGTAGTTGCTGCGTCTTCTCGGAGAACCTGTGAAAAGGCTCTCCTCTGTCTAGAAATCTCCACTTTTATCCAGGTGGGAATGCCTAGCTCCTCCCCTTGGGCAGAGCATCTCACAATGGGTTATTAGGAGTCACAAGGTGTGTCCTTAATCACCTCCTCCTCCTGCACAGTGTTATCTCTGAGTCATGTGGCCAGGCATTGATGGGGCGAATAACAGCAGATAAGGAAAACTGCCCCAAGGCAACTCCTACTCAGATGGTAATTGGAAAACGTTTTTTTTTTAATCTTGGACATGTACTTACTAGCATCTTTTCAAAACACAGTCTCTCTTGGAGGAGAAGATTGGTTCAAGTTGTGGCTAACACGGAAAAGTCTAGCTAAAAGCTACTCTTTGTCCCCCTCCCATCTAGAATTCTTCTTTTTAACATCCCAGGGTCTAAGGTGTCCCTCTTCCTCTCTTTTAAACTGAAGAGGGGAGGGAAAAATTTATAAAGCTTTCATTTTTTTAAGGAAGGGTTAAAAGTCTGAACTCCCTAGAGATGGCTCGATATCCAAACTCTGGCAACTGCCACGCATTAAGCACTTTACAGCTCCCCCCACTCCTCCTTCTGTGCGGTGGAATTGCTGACAGAATTGCCGATGTCTTTTTCTCTCTCGGGAGAGAAACTCTGGGGGGGGGAATGGAGACATCCCAGATTTCTCCCAGCCTTCCATCTGCAGGGGCCAGCCCGGTTCCAGTCCTTCCACCACCTTTAGGATTACCTTCCTCAGGCCATGGACCTTCCCCTCCCACACCCAGCTCCACGCTGGGCAGGGGAGAGCCCGCACTGCGCGCTGACCAGACCAAAGAGAGTGAGGTCCCCTGGGAATTCTGCTTTTAATCCCTCTGTGTTCTCAGAGGCGTGTGCACCTTCAATTGGTCAATATCCAAATTGACCTCGTCCTTCTGGAAAAAATTCTCTTTCCGTGTCAAACCACGGCACCGCCTCAAATTGCTTGTTCCCATCTCAAAAAAAACCCTCATTCCCACGCCAAACTCAGTCGATTCCAGAGCTGCCAGGGTGGGATGGGTTTGGGAGGAGATTGGGAGAAGTGGGATCCCAATTTGGAGCGCTGGGATGGGGATTGTGTGAGGCTGGGAGGCTGGGATGTATTTGATAGCAAATAAAACTTTCATATTTACTGATTTCTTTGCCGTTCATTCCCGTTCCGTGGCAGTTCTGTTTGCAGAGCGCTGCCTCACAGAGCGTCCCCTCCCAGTTCCGCCCTTGGCCGGAGCTCGGCCCTTTCCCCTCCCGGTCCCGCCCTTTCCTCGCCCCTTTCCCCTCCCGGTCCCGCCCTTTCCTCGCCCCTTTCCCCTCCCGGTCCCGCCCTTTCCTCGCCCCTTTCCCCTCCCGGTTCCTCCCTTCGGGAGCGGGGATTGTGTGGGGCAGTGTGGTGTCAGTCCAAAGCCAGTACAGCCCCATTCCATCCCAGTATGGTTCCAGGATGATCCCGGTACGGTGCCAGTACCGTCCCAGTCACTCCCAGTAGGATCCCAGTAGGATTCCGGCAGATCCCAGTCCCTTCCAGCGCTGCCGGGGAGGAGGAGGAGGGGGAGGGATGAAGGAGGAGAAGGAGGTGGGCTTAGGGAGGAGAAGCAGGCGGAGGAGGAGGCATGGGAGAGGAGGGATGGAAGAGGAGGAGGAGGTGGGGATGGCGAGGGGGAGGAGGAGGAGGATGGAAAGGAAGGGATGAAGGAGGACAGGCAGGAGGGGACGGGACACAGGAGGAGGAGGAGGAGGAGGAACGATGGAAGAGGAGGGATGAGGGTGCAGAAGGCGGTGGGCACAGAGAGCAGGAGGAGGGGGAAGGGCAGGGATGTAGGAGGAGCGGGATGTTTCGCTGTAGGACACGTGAAAGCACGACGCGAGCCACCTGCTATTTGCATGGTAAAGAAGAAAGTTTATTATCCGACTGTGTCTTTTATACTTTCCCAAATGTGACATTGGATTGGAGAGTGAATGGGCCACCTCTCCAAAGACATTCGACAAACCACCAGTACATCAAGTGTTCTCCACCCCCATAAAAGAATGTAAACAATATGTTGTTTACAGAAATTGTGTGGGAAAGTTCTCCAAAGGAATGTAAACTCAGAAGGCTTTAGAAAGTCTTAAGAATCAGGGTGACATGTCACCCTTTTTAGTTTAAAAAGAAAAAAATATAAGGTTCAATGTCCATTTGCGGAGGAGTCATCAGAGTGGTCACCCGCCATCATCCTCAACTGAGCCATCACTCGACAATCCATCCATTCAATACCTTTCAGTTTGGTCACGGTTTCCATGTTGCCGTTGACCGGGTTCTGTCTCTGTGGTTGCAGATCAGGATGAACACACTTCGAAGGTACCCAGCGTACCCCAGTATCTGTGGACACACAAGCGTACCCACGCCCCGAAGCGATAAGGTCATAGGGACCTTCCCATTGTTTGGTGACTAAATTCTGCACTTGAACTTTTGCTCGAGGCTGATGTGCCTCGTCTGAAGCCTGCAACGAGAGATGATGATTTAAAATGACAGGGTTATTTGAATTCTGCTGCCCCTTAAGATGATTGATAGTGTACAATGCTTTCTCCAACCGACTGTGCAAGGTCTCACCCTGCATTCCCCGTTTTTGTTTTTGAAGAACCCGCTTCAGAGTACCATGAGCGCGTTCTACAATAGCTTGGCCAGTTGGAGAGTGGGCAGTACCAAACTTGTGTGACACCCCCCACAACTGCAGGAACTGCCGCACCTGCTGTGATGCGTAAGCAGGACCATTGTCGGTTTTCACAGCAGAAGGTATGCCCAGAACGGCAAAGGCCTGCCTCCAGTGGGCAATGACATCGCGGGCCTTTTCTCCAGCATGAGCAGAAGCCCACATTGCAGAGGAGAACGTGTCCACCGTGACATGCACATACTTGAGCCGGCCAAACTCAGCAATCTGGGTGACATCGGTCTGCCAAAGCTCCAGGGCCCTAAGGCCTCTGGGGTTTACCCCTGCTGGTAGAGGTGGAGCAAGTGCATGGCAGTCGTCACAGGACTCAACAATGCCACGAGCCTCTGTTGACGTCAGCTGAAACTGCTTCTGCAGAGTATGTGCATTCTGATGGAAAAACCCATGCGATGCCTTGGCCTGCGCAAGTGTATCAGGCTGAGGTGCTACCCACGCCGGATTAGCCAACTTGTCAGCCCTCGCGTTATCTTCCGCCACAAACCCTGGTAAATTGGAGTGATTTCTCACATGCAGAACGTAAAATGGATGAACCCGGGCCTGAATAGCACACCACAAGGTCTTCAGTAAATGAAACAAGACAGGGTTACTGACCTCCTTCAAAACCGAATGACCCAACAGCTGTGCGATGTCAGCCACATGGGCAGAATCCGTGACCAAATTGAAAAGTTCCTGGGAAACTCTCTCAAATGCCATAACAGCAGCCCTCAACTCAACCAATTGGGCCGACCCCTCCTGAAGAGCTTTCAAAGTTCTCCATTACCAACAATACCAACAGGCAGAGCGCTGGACAGAGAGAGAGAAAAAAATCTCACCCGCGGGAGTTCAGCCTGAGCTGCAATACACGGGCGCGGTCAGCAGATGTCGCTGTAGGACACGTGAAAGCACCACGCGGGGCTCCTGCTATTCGCAAGGTAAAGAAGAAAGTTTATTATCCGACTGTGTCTTTTATACCTTCCCAAGGCTGACATTGGATTGGAGAGTGAATGGGCCACCTCTCCAAAGACATTGGACAAACCACCAGTACATCAAGTGTTCTCCACACCCATAAAAGAATGTAAACAATATGTTGTTTACAGAAATTGCGTGGGAAAGTTCTCCAAAGAAATGTAAACTCAGAAGGCTTTAGGAAGACATAAAAATCAGGGTGACACGGGAGGTGGGCTCAGGGAGGAGGAGGAGGAGCAGGGGGGATGGAAGAGGAGGAGCGGCAGGAGGAGGAAGAGGAGGGACAAAGGCGGATGGAGCGGAGCCGAGGGGATGGCGCGGTGGAGCCCTGCCTGAATTCGCAGCCCCCACCTGTGGGATCATCGCCCCCATCCCGCAGGTGAGCGGGGAGGGGCAGCTCGGGCCAGATCTCCTGGGGGGTGCCGGGGCTGGGTTTTTTGGGGCGTGTTTGGAGAAGGAAGAAGTGCGAAGCGGAGCGGAAAAGGCCCCTCGGGGGGACTCCTTGGAGCCCCTGCGGCCCCGAGCGGAGAAGAAGGGCAGAAGGGAGCCCGGGAGCCCGAGCAGCCCCGGCAGCCCCGAATGGGGAGAGCCAAGAGGGGGGAGCTTTTGGGATGGCCGGGACTGCCGGCAGCCTGGGGAGGGCGGGCAGCGAGGAGAAGGGGGACCCCCAATCCCAGCGTGACCCCCGCAGCTGGGACAGGGGGGAGCCCCGAAGAGCCGAGAGGAGGGAGCAGGGACGGGGAGCTCCTGGGAGGCTTTTTCAGGGCTGGATCTCGGTGTGTGGGAGGTTCTTATGGAGCCCAGGTGGCCGGGGACTTCTCGAGATGGACTGGCACAGAGGGAGCTTCCAACTCATGGTGCCCATCCCTTGTTTTCCCCAAAGCAGGAGTTGCCATTCCCAGCCCCTGGGAGGCTGCGAGGAAGAGGAAGAGCCTCTCCTGGTCCTTCCTCGCCCCGAGCAGGAGCCGAGGATGGAGAGCAGGGAGGACAAATCCCCGCGGCAGAACCTGGTGGAAGAGGCCGTTTTGAGCGGCTCCACGGCGCAGGAACCCGACGGGGAGGAAAAGCCCCGGAGATCCCGCACGAGGAGGGGCTGCAAAGGCAGATCGCGGGGATCTGAGGGGGAAAGAGCCACCCTGGGCCGGGGAGGCGGCCGGAGACGGAGCCAGAGCTCGGAGCTGGGGGACCCTGAGCAGCTCCGTGATGGGGAGAAGCCCCACAAGTGCTCGGAGTGTGGGAAGGGATTCAGGTGGAACTCTAATCTGACGGTACACCAGAGGATCCACACTGGGGAGAGACCCTACGAGTGTGGGGAGTGTGGGAAGAGCTTCAGATGCAGCTCCAGCCTGATCAAGCACCAGAGGATCCACACTGGGGAGAGGCCCTACGCGTGTTCTGAGTGTGGGAAGAGGTTTAAGACCAGAGACAATCTCTTCCAGCACTATCTGGTTCACACAGAGGAGAGGCCCTTCTGCTGCCCCGACTGCGGGAAGGGATACAGGAGCAAATCAGAGCTCATCAAGCACCATAGGACCCACACGGGGGAGAGACCCTACGAGTGTGGGGAGTGTGGGAAGAGCTTCAGATGCAGCTCCAGCCTGATCCAGCACCAGAGGATCCACACAGGGGAGAGGCCCTATGAGTGTGGAGAGTGTGGGAAGAACTTCAGCCACAGCTCCAGCCTGATCAAACATCAGAGGACCCACACAGGTGAGAGGCCCTACGAGTGTTCTGAGTGTGGGAAGAGGTTTCGGACCAGCTCCTGTCTCTTCCAGCACTATCCGGTTCACAGAGAGGAGAGGCCCTTCTGCTGCCCCGACTGCGGAAAGGGATTCAGGGACAACTCCACCCTCATCCAGCATCGCCGAATCCACACTGGGGCGAGACCCTACGAGTGTGGGGAGTGTGGGAAGAGCTTCAGCCACAGCTCCCACCTGATCCAGCACCAGAGGATTCACACAGGGGAGAGGCCCTACGAGTGTTCTGAGTGTGGGAAGAGGTTTAAGAGCAGAGGCAATCTCTTCCAGCACTATCTGGTTCACACAGAGGAGAGGCCCTTCTGCTGCCCCGACTGTGGGAAGGGATTCAGGGACAACTCCACCCTCATCTCCCACCGGCGCATCCACACTGGGGAGAGGCCCTACGAGTGTCCCCAGTGCGGGAAGAGATTCTTAGTGAGCTCCCACCTGAAACGACACCAGCGGAGGCACCGGTAAGGGAAGCCCTGCGAGTGCCCCGAGTGCGAGAAGAGCTAAACTCCATCCCCCACGGGAGGAGCCACACTGGGCACAGCCCTGGTGACCCACATTCCCTGTGATCCATGCTGGGAACTGTCCTAGGGTGACATTATGATGCTGGTATCCCCAGGCGTGTGTTCTGTTTTTGTTTGATATTATGTTCCGTGCTTTCAGAACTGACTCTGAAAGTGAAGGTTTGTTTTGTTATGAGCCAGCTCACCTCCCCTCATGGTGTGTTGTCTAGAAGAGGCTGGTGCTGCCTGGCTGGTTTTTGCTTGCTTTGCTTTGCTTGCTTGCTTCTGCTTTTGCCTTTGCTATTGAGTTAGTTTAGCTCAGCAGTCCAATTCTTTCCCTGGACTGTTTTTTTTATCTTTCCCTTTCCTGAATGTCACTCCAAGCTGCTCCGGAGTGGCACCTGGGAAACACCGAGGAGCACCCAGAGCCTGCGCTCTGTGATCTGCAGCAGCCATCCCCAGTGCCCAGAGCAATCCCCAGCGCCCAGACCCGGCGACCACTGCCAGGAGAGACTTTCTGGATTTGTCATCTCTCCAGAGTGCTGAAAGAGTTCTCTTGTCATCTAGTGGTGTTCATTTCTTTGGTGCTGGGGAGGGTTTTGTTTATTAAACAAACAGGTCCTTTTCTACTTCTCCCCCATAAAATTCACCCCTAACCAGGTGAGTGGGGCGAGGCCGTGGGGATTTCTTTTTGGGGGCTTCCTTGCACAGGTTTTTCTCCCAAATTTGCCCTAAGGTAGGACAGGGACACCCCTGGCTCCTTCACCTTTTATGATGACCTGAATGTATTTCTCTTCTCAATCTCTCTGTGCTCCAAAGGCCAAGAGGGATCGCTCGTTCACCTCAGATCCACTCACATCCCACTGAAAACAAGTGAATTTTAACCCTCAGAGACTCAGTCCCACCTCAAATTCCTTGTTCCCATCTCAAAAAAACCCTCAATCCCACGCCAAACTCACTCGATTCCAGAGCTGCCAAGGTGGGATGGGTTTGCGAGGAGATTGGGAGAAGTGGGATCCCAATTTGGAGCGCTGGGATGGGGATTGTGTGGGGCTGGGTGGCTGGGATGTATTTGATAGCAAATAAAACTTTCATATTTACTGATTTCTTTGCTGTTCATTCCCGTTCCGTGGCAGTTCTGTTTGCAGAGCGCCGCCTCACAGAGCGTCCCCTCCCAGTTCCGCCCTTGGCCGGAGCTCGGCCCTTTCCCCTCCCGGTCCCGCCCTTTCCTCGCCCCTTTCCCCTCCCGGTCCCGCCCTTTCCTCGCCCCTTTCCCCTCCCGGTTCCTCCCTTCGGGAGCGGGGATTGTGTGGGGCAGTGTGGTGTCAGTCCAAAGCCAGTACAGCCCCATTCCATCCCAGTGTTTTGTGTAATTAATATAATTCGCCCCATTCCTCGCATGAAATATGTAATATTGGATATTTGTGAAATCATGCCCGTCGTATTAGTTCCCCCCCCACCGCTTACAGGTGAGACTGGATGTATATTAGAAACTGATTTACAAGTAACAGGATGTGGCTTGGCCAGGAGATGGGCCATGTCTGGGCTCCAGGTGTTGATCATCACGATCATCAGTGTCCAAGATGGATATCATGGAAATCCTCAGACAGATCCATGTGAATGCAGCCTTCCCCTAAACTGTCATCAAGAATTCAACTACTCCGGACATTGAATTATTTCTCCTCATCACCAAAAAGAAATCCTTATTAACATATGGACACCGAATAGAAGAAAGGACTGATTGCTAAAACCTTGGCCTCAGGCGGAATTTTCCCTATAAAAACCGCCTGTGCCAGGATGGAAGTGTGTGGGCATAGGGGAAAACCTCTGCTGAGGCTGACTCCTTGTTGCACACCCAGGGCCGACACCGGGCTCGGCTCTGTCCTTTCCGCGTGACTGACTAGATGGAATCTGACCGCAAATAAAATGATTTTTATTTTTAATCTGGCTGAATAATTTCTCATTTATAACAATCTTAGTGACCCCAACGTGATCTGGTTTGGGGGTATCCGGGAGTTCCCCTATCCTTGATCCGGGCGGCGCCCCGCTGATTTCAGCGGCCGGACAGGACTGAGGAACTCCACGGAACCAACCAGATTCCGAAAACAGCCGAAAAGCCACGTTAAGGAAAGGATATAAACGGGCCCAGAGCTCTCGGAACTCGGAGCTAAATCTCCGAGGCTGCAGCAGCAAACTTTCACTCGTAAAATCAACGTGCACGAAGAACCCACGCGGGAAAAGGAGCCGTGAGTATGGCGTGGTTGAGTGGGGCGTGAGTGGGTGTGTGTGTGAGACGTAACATAGTCACGGCACGAGTTCGGACCCCAACGAGCCGCAGTTCCACTAGCCCGAGAGGGAGGTGGTCGGTCACGGGGGAAGCGAAAGGATTCCGGTATACTCACAACACGCATACGACCTGAAACTCGGGGAGTTACGGGGATCCACCCACGGACGGGTCAGGGGAGGGAAGGTACGTTCTCGTGGATTTGAGAAACTGTTAAACCTCACTGGCCCCGGGCTCGGGGAGCCCGACAAAAAGGTAAAAGAGAGCTCGCTGTTCTTCCAACTGAAAACCCACGGACCAGTTCGCCGTGAGGTAACTAGGTTGGCAAGGTTCGGTCGGGAATAGATCGGTTTAAACACTTGGTAAGACTCAGTCCGGGACAGGACTGAAATACACATTTTAGCTCGCGGGTTGCTGACTTCTTGGAACGGCTTACAGACACTGACTTAGAATACGGTAAGGAAAACTTTTAAATATGGGGCACGGGAGCAGTAAAATGGCCCTTGGGTTAATGTTTTAAAAAGGCTGCGCAGCCCCGTGCAGCCGCAGGCAGCGTGGCTCTGCAGTTTTTAGAACCCGCGCGGCAGCGGCAGAGGCGGCGGTGCCGGATCAGAGGGAGCGGGGGGCTCTGCCTGCCCCTGCCCTTCGCAGCGGTGCGGAGCGGCTTTGGTTTCTCCGTTGCGGGAGGGGGAGAGGGCTCCGACCTACCCCGATAGTGGCGGGGAGCACGGCTCGGGCTTCCCTGACACCCATGGGCGGCGGGGGGAGCCCGGCTCGAGCTTCCCTGACACCCATGGGCGGCGGGGGGAGCACGGCTCGAGCTTCCCTGACACCCATGGGCGGCGGGGGGAGCCCGGCTCGGGCTTCCCTGACACCCATGGGCGGCGGGGGGAGCACGGCTCGGGCTTCCCTGACACCCATGGGTGGCAAGGGGAGCACGGCTCGGGCTTCCCTGACACCCATGGGCGGCGGGGGGAGCCCAGCTCGGCCACGTAGCATGAGAAGTCTCCGTTCCTGCAGGCGGCAGTTTTAAAAGCAGCACAAGCTGCTGCTGCTCTGCAGGGTTGAAATCTAAGCGCGTTTCGCATCTCAACCACAATTTTTAGAAATCAGTAGTGAATTTGTTTTGTTGCTAGTCAGTATAAAGTTGTGTTGTGCATTTTACGCCTAAAATGAGAATGGGACCAAACTATTACAATATGTAGATGACTTATTGGTAGCTGGCTCTAAGGAGGAAGAAGTCAGGGCTGGAACCATAGCTTTATTAAACTTCCTGGGAGGACAAGGGTTGAAAGTTTCAAAGTCTAAATTACAATTCACTGAACCTGAAGTAAAATATTTAGGGCACTAGTTAACAAAACGGAAAAAGAAACTAGATCCAGACCGGGTGGCAGGAAAATTGCATTACCCTCCCCTAAGACAAAAAGAGAAATCGGGCAATTACTGGGACTTTTGGGCTTTTGCAGACAATGGATCGAAGGATACAGTGAAAAGGTAAGGTTTTTATATGACAAACTTACCACAGACAGACTTAAGTGAACTAAAAAAGGACGAAGAGGGTTACCAAGGATTGAAAGAAACCCTCATAGCAGCTCTATAACTCTCTAACATAAAAAGGCCGTTTCAGCTCTTTGTGGATGTTAGTAACCACACTGCCCACGGGGTTCTGACCCAGGACTGGGCAGGGGCCAAGAAACCAGTCGGTTATCTATCCAAGCTCCTGGACCCTGTCAGCAGGGGGTGGCCCACCTGTTTACATGCAATTGTGGCAGTGGCAATATTAGTAGAAGAAGCCAAAAAGGTAACATTCGGGGCTTCATTAACCATCTACTCCCCCATAATGTAAGAAGCATCTTGCAGCAAAAAGCTGGCAAGTGGCTGACAGACACCAGGCTTCTGAAATACGAAGCCATCCTAACCCATTCCCAGCACCTGGAGCTAAAGACTACCCCGGCACAAAATCCTGCCCAATTCCTGTTTGGGGCAATCCCAGGGGACCCCCTCCATAACTGTGCTGAGATAGTAGAATTACAGACCAAAGTACGACCAGATTTAGAAGAAGAACTCGAAGAAAGGGAAAAAATGGTTTGTGGACGGTTCTGCAAAAATTGTGGAAGGTAAAAGCAAGTCAGGATATGCAGTCATAGACGGGAAGACGGGAAGGGTGGTAGAATCCAGGCCCCTGAGTGCAGGGTGGTCGGCTCAGGCCTGTGGGCTGTATGTTGTATACAGGGCTCTACTGGGACTTGAAGGGAAAAAGGGAACAATTTTCACTGACTCCAAATACGCATTTGGGGTAGTACACACCTTTGGAAAATAGGGGGTCTGCTAAACACATGGGGAAAAGGGCTAATTCATGAAGAAATAATTAGACAAATCCTAAAAGCCATCAGGGGACCAGAAGTTATTGCTGTAGTCCATGTAAAGGGACATCAAACTGGGATGTGATTCAGGACTCGAGGAAACAATTTAGCCAACAAAGAGGTAAAGAGTGCTGCTTTGTTAAAACTGAGTACCCCAGAACTTGGGAAAGGAAAAGCTCAAGAATTCCCCCACCACCCCTCTGAAAAAGAGATAAAGGCTTATCAAGAGATGGGGGAACGGTTAGAAGAAGGTAAGTGGAAGCTATCAGACGGGCGGGAATTGTTATCAAAGGAATACACCAGGAAAATTTTAAAAAGATTACATCAACAAACACACTGGGGAGCCCGAGCTCTGGCAGAACAATTCCTAAGATTCTTTGGCTGCAGACGTATATACAAATTGGCTAAACAAGAGGTACAGGGGTGTATAATTTGCAGAAAAATAAATCGAGCAAACTCCCAAAGGTCAACAATGGGGAGTCGCCCAGCAGCTTACCGGCCTTTTGAAAGGGTCCAGGTAGATTTCACTGATCTACCTAAGGTCGGGAGATACAAATTCCTACTAGTCATAGTGGACAAACTAACCCACTGGGTAACCACGATAGGGGTTAGTAAGCTACATTGATTCAGACCAGGGAACACATTTCACATCAAAAATTATTAAGCAATTGGCAGATGCTTTAGGCATTCGGTGGGAATACCACGCCCCGTGGCACCCCCAGAGCTCAGGACAAGTTGAGAGGATGAATCAAACACTAAAAGCCTAATTAGCCAAATTGATGTTAGAAACAAGAATGTCATGGACAAAATGCCTCCCGTTGGCCTTATTAAATATAAGGACTATGCCTCACTCTGAAACAGGACTTTCACCTTTTGAAATGTTATACAGGATGCCTTATACCCACGGTATGCCTGTAGGGCATCCGAGATTAGAGGATAGACAAATACAACCATATCTAATAGCATTAAATAAGAATCTTGAAGAATTGTGAAAGCAGGGGGTGATCATGCAGCACAGTCCTCTTGGCTTCTCCATACATAAAATACAACCTGGGGACAAAGTGCTTGTGAAAGCATGGAGGGAATCTCCATTAACGCCTCATTGGGAGGGACCCTTCATTGTTCTTTTAACCACAGATACTGCTATAGGAACTGCAGAAAAGGGGTGGACACACGCATCAAGGATAAAGAAAGTCGAACTCCAGGATCAGGCACCAGAGTGGAAAATCACCTCCCGCCCTGGAGATATGAAGATAACCCTGCACCGGCAAAGTAACTGACTGAAAACATCCCAATCAAACTTTCTGGGCCAGAGTGTAACTATTATCCTTTTTGTATGCTTCCCCTATGAATACTGTTAGACTGCTCCAACTAAGTGGGTTATGTGGGAGCGCTTTGAGCAGGAGTCAGAGCTGACTATCCGTTTTCTGGTAATAGCCACAAGGCTGAGATTGTTTCAATTAAATTCAATATTCTGATGTTTTCCCATATTAGAACGGATTAAGGGAAAAATTACTTGCAAAACTAAAATTATGATTGTTGAGTGTCATAGGTTGAACAACGCGCAGGCTCTGCTGAACTACACCCGGGAGGCATTTCTAAACAGGTCTGCAGCTCAGCCTGAGCATGAAACCACAGACGAAGATTCCTGCTGCCAAGAAGATGGTTTGCCCCGCCGCTGGAAGCACCCCAGTGGGCGCTGGGAACGGCAGAGGGATCCTAGCAGTGGGAGTAATCCTGGTGAGCCTGAGCCTAGCCATGTGCCTCAATGGGGAACTTAGAGATAAATACCCAGAGAAGTTATCCCTCACCTCATGGAACTGCAGCAGGGGTAAGCCTAATTAACAGTATATTGAGACAAACACTCAACAAGGGGTATACAAATTAAAGGGGAAATCAAAAACATACCGTGAAAACGGACAGTCAGCTCATCAACTGCATCAAAAGAGCACAGGGAAATCTCAATTCCAGTTTATAATGAATGTAACTGTACTGGATGGGTCGTGGGGATACCAAACCCCCATCTATTTAAATCACTTAATGAAGTTGCAAGTTGTAGTGGAGATTGTATCCAATCACACTTCAGGTACTCTTTTGAATTATTATCCCAGCAACACTCTCAAATGAGGGCTTTTGTATATCAAAATAGGATAGCCCTTGATTACTTACTAGCTGGAGAAGGAGGTGTGTGTGGAAAATTTAACAAATCTCAGTGCTGTGTAGAAATAGATGATTATAGAAAAACCATTAGAAATCTAACCACAAAAATTAAACAAGTAGCCCATGTTCCAGTACAAAAGTGGAACTCACTTCTCCAAGCATCTTGGTGGGATCATTTGTTTGATGGGGCTTGGTGGAAGAAAATAATTTTCTTCATTTTATGTTCAATAGCAGGAGTCATATTCCTACCCTGTTTCGTCCCCTGTTTTATAAGACTCATCCATTCCGTAGTACAGGGGATACAAATAGCAGCTTTACCCATAGACCCAGAAGCTGCCCTTGGAAAAACAAATCAAATACCAAAAATAATGACACTGGGAGAAGAAATTCCTCACAGCAGGGCGGCTGAGGCTCTAGCAAAAATTTGAAAGGCGAATAAAGGGAAAAGAACAAAACTACAAAATTTACCAAGATATTCCAGATGTAAACTAAAAGCCAGTCTCAAGGTAGTCAACACACTACCTTGGAAGTGAATAGAGGTAGAAATTAAGGCGCAAATTAATGAGTTAATATAGAAGGTGGGGGATTGTTATGTGTAATAAATATAATTCGCGCCATTCCTCGTATGAAATATGTAATATTGGATATTTGTTAAATCATGCCCGTCGTATTAGTTCCCCCCCCGCTTACAGGCGAGACTGGATGTATATTAGAAACTGATTTACAAGTAACAGGATGTGGCTTGGCCAGGAGATGGGCCATGTCTGGGCTCCAGGTATTGATCATCACGATCATCAGTGCTGATCGTCCAAGATGGATATCATGGAAATCCTCAGACAGATCCATGTGAATGCAGCCTTCCCATAAACTCTCATCAAGAATTCAACTACTCCGGACATTGAAAAAAAGAAAATCTTTTTAACCTATAGACTCTGAATAGAAGAAAAGACTAACTGCTCAAATCTTGGCCTCAGGCGGAATTTTCCCTATAAAAACCGCCTGTGCCAGGATGGAGGTGTGTGGGCATAGGAGAAAACCTCTGCTGAGGCTGACTCCTTGTTGCACACCCAGGGTCGACCCCGGGCGCGGCTCTGTCCTTTCCGTGCGGCTGACTAGATAGAATTTGACTGCAAATAAAATTATTTTTATTTTTAATCTGGCTGAATAAATTCTCATTTATAACATGGACTTTATCACTAGTTTTTGTTTGTACCAATTGCATTTGCCTTTTTAAATTGTTATCTAGTTTTCTCCTAGTAAAGAATTGTTACTCCCATTCCCATATCTTTGCCTGAGAGCCTTTTAATTTAAAAATCCTAGTAATTCGGAGGGATGGGGTTTACCTTCTCCATTGCACAGGAGGCTTTGCCCTCTTTCACAGACTCCTGTCTTGTCAAACCAAGACAGGAGGTGAGCCGACTGATAACAAGACAAAACAAACCTTCACTTTCAGAGTCAGTTCTGAAAGCACAGAACATAGTATCAAACAAAAACAGAACACACGACTGGGGATACCAGCATCATAATGTCACCCTAGGACAGTTCCCAACATGGATCACAAGGAATGTGGGTCACCAGGGCTGTGCCCAGTGTGGCTCCTCCCATGGGGGATGGAGTTTAGCTCTTCTCGCACTCGGGGCACTCGCAGGGCTTCCCTTACTGGTGCCTCTGCTGGTGTCGGGTCAGGTGGGAGCTCCGTGAGAATCTCTTCCCACACTGGGGACACTCGTAGGGCCTCTCCCCCGTGTGGATCCTCTGGTGCTGGATCACGCTGGAGCTCTGGGTGAAGCTCTTCCCACACTCCCCACACTCGTAGGGCCTCTCCCCTGTGTGGATGCGCCGGTGTGAGATGAGGGCACAGTTGTGCCTGAATCCCTTCCCACAGTCGGGGCAGCAGAAGGGCCTCTCCTCTCTGTGAACCAGATAGTGCTGGAAGAGATTGGCTCTGGTCTGAAACCTCTTCCCACACTCGGAACACTCGTAGGGCCTCTCCCCTGTGTGAATCCTCTGGTGCTGGATCAGGCTGGAGCTGCAGATGAAGCTCTTCCCACACTCAGAACACTCGTAGGGCCTCTCCCCGGTGTGGGTCCTCTGGTGTGCGAGGAGTTGGGAGCTCCGGCTGAAGCTCTTCCCACACTCCCCACACTCGTAGGGCCTCTCCCCAGTGTGGATGCGCCGGTGCTGGATAAGGCCGGAGTTGCCCCTGAATCCCTTTCCGCAGTCGGGGCAGCAGAAGGGCCTCTCCTCTCTGTGAACTGGATAGTGCCGGAGGAGACAGGACTTGGTGTGAAACATCTTCCCACACTTGGAACACTCATAGGGCCTCTCCCCAGTGTGGATCCTCTGGTGCCTGATGAGGTGGGAGCTCCACCTGAAGCCCTTCCCACACTCCGAGCACTTGTGGGGCTTCTCCCCATCACGGAGCTGCTCAGGGTCCCCCAGCTCCGAGCTCTGGCTCCGTCTCCGGCCGCCTCCCCGGCCCAGGGTGGCTCTTTCCCCCTCAGATCCCCGCGATCTGCCTTTGCAGCCCCTCCTCGTGCGGGATCTCCGGGGCTTTTCCTCCCCGTCGGGTTCCTGCGCCGTGGAGCCGCTCAAAACGGCCTCTTCCACCAGGTTCTGCCGCGGGGATTTGTCCTCCCTGCTCTCCATCCTCGGCTCCTGCTCGGGGCAGGAAGGACCAGGAGAGGCTCTTCCTCTTCCTCGCAGCCTCCCAGGGGCTGGGAATGGGAACTCCTGCTTTGGGGAAAACAAGGGATGGGCACGATGAGCTGGAAGCTCCCTCTGTGCCAGTCCATCTCGAGAGGTCCCCGGCCACCTGGGCTCCATAAGAACCTCCCAAACACCGAGATCCAGCCCTGAAAAAGCCTCCCAGGAGCTCCCCGTCCCTGCTCCCTCCCCTCGGCTCTTCGGGGCTCCCCCCTGTCCCAGCTGCGGGGGTCACGCTGGGATTGGGGGTCCCCCTTCTCCTCGCTGCCCGCCCTCCCCAGGCTGCCGGCAGTCCCGGCCATCCCAAAAGCTCCCCCCTCTTGGCTCTCCCCATTCGGGGCTGCCGGGGCTGCTCGGGCTCCCGGGCTCCCTTCTGCCCTTCTTCTCCGCTCGGGGCCGCAGGGGCTCCAAGGAGTCCCCCCGAGGGGCCTTTTCCGCTCCGCTTCGCACTTCTTCCTTCTCCAAACACGCCCCAAAAAACCCAGCCCCGGCACCCCCCAGGAGATCTGGCCCGAGCTGCCCCTCCCCGCTCACCTGCGGGATGGGGGCGATGATCCCACACGTGGGGGCTGCGAATTCAGGCAGGGCTCCACCGCGCCATCCCCTCGGCTCCGCTCCATCCGCCTTTGTCCCTCCTCTTCCTCCTCCTGCTGCTCCTCCTCTTCCATCCCCCCTGCTCCTCCTCCTCCCTGAGCCCACCTCCCGCTCCTCCTGCATCCCTGCCCTTCCCTCCCTGCCCTTCCTTCCCCCTCCTCCTGCTCTCTGTGCCCACTGCCTTCTGCTCCCTCATCCCTCCTCTTCCATCGCTCCTCCTCCTCCTCCTCCTCCTCCTGTGTCCCGTCCCCTCCTGCCTGTCCTCCTTCATCCCTTCCCTTCCATCCTCCTCCTCCTCCCCCTCGCCATCCCCACCTCCTTCTCCTCCTTCATCCCTCCCGCTCCTCCTCCCCTGCAGCGCTGGGAGGGACTGGGCTCTGCCGGAATCCTACTGGGATCCTACTGGGAGCGACTGGGACTGTACTGGCACCGTACCGGGATCATCCTGGAACCATACGAGTCAACTAAGGAGGAAGATAAAAGAGCGAACTAGGGGACCAGAAGCGCGGCAGTTTGGCGGAGCGGTGGCTCCCCTCTGTCGCCGCAGCGCTGCTTTGCTTTGCTCTCATATACTCTATTAAATTAATTAAATTAATTCTGTTAATCGGATCAGATGGCCTCTTGTGCTCAATCATAACAAAATGATATTTATTTTTAATCTGGCTGAATAAATTCTCATTTATAACACCAGTATGGTTCCAGGATGATCCCGGTACGGTGCCAGTACAGTCCCAGTCGCTCCCAGTAGGATCCCAGTAGGATTCCGGCAGAGCACAGTCCCTCCCAGCGCTGCCGGGGAGGAGGAGGGGCAGGGATAAAGGAGGAGAAGGAGGTGGGGATGGCGAGGGGGAGGAGGAGGAGGATGGAAGGGAAGGGATGAAGGAGGACAGGCAGGAGGGGACGGGACACAGGAGGAGGAGGAGGAGGAGGATGGAAGAGGAGGGATGAGGGAGCAGAAGGCGGTGGGCACAGAGAGCAGGAGGAGGGGGAAGGAAGGGCAGGAGGGAAGGGCAGGGATGCAGGAGGAGCGGGAGGTGGGCTCAGGGAGGAGGAGGAGCAGGGGGGATGGAAGAGGAGGAGCGGCAGGAGGAGGAAGAGGAGGGACAAAGGCGGATGGAGCGGAGCCGAGGGGATGGCGCGGTGGAGCCCTGCCTGAATTCGCAGCCCCCACGTGTGGGATCATCGCCCCCATCCCGCAGGTGAGCGGGGAGGGGCAGCTCGGGCCAGATCTCCTGGGGGGTGCCGGGGCTGGGTTTTTTGGGGCGTGTTTGGAGAAGGAAGAAGTGCGAAGCGGAGCGGAAAAGGCCCCTCGGGGGGACTCCTTGGAGCCCCTGCGGCCCCGAGCAGAGAAGAAGGGCAGAAGGGAGCCCGGGAGCCCGAGCAGCCCCGGCAGCCCCGAATGGGGAGAGCCAAGAGGGGGGAGCTTTTGGGATGGCCGGGACTGCCGGCAGCCTGGGGAGGGCGGGCAGCGAGGAGAAGGGGGACCCCCAATCCCAGCGTGACCCCCGCAGCTGGGACAGGGGGGAGCCCCGAAGAGCCGAGGGGAGGGAGCAGGGACGGGGAGCTCCTGGGAGGCTTTTTCAGGGCTGGATCTCGGTGTTTGGGAGGTTCTTATGGAGCCCAGGTGGCCGGGGACCTCTCGAGATGGACTGGCACAGAGGGAGCTTCCAGCTCATCGTGCCCATCCCTTGTTTTCCCCAAAGCAGGAGTTCCCATTCCCAGCCCCTGGGAGGCTGCGAGGAAGAGGAAGAGCCTCTCCTGGTCCTTCCTGCCCCGAGCAGGAGCCGAGGATGGAGAGCAGGGAGGACAAATCCCCGCGGCAGAACCTGGTGGAAGAGGCCGTTTTGAGCGGCTCCACGGCGCAGGAACCCGACGGGGAGGAAAAGCCCCGGAGATCCCGCACGAGGAGGGGCTGCAAAGGCAGATCGCGGGGATCTGAGGGGGAAAGAGCCACCCTGGGCCGGGGAGGCGGCCGGAGACGGAGCCAGAGCTCGGAGCTGGGGGACCCTGAGCAGCTCCGTGATGGGGAGAAGCCCCACAAGTGCTCGGAGTGTGGGAAGGGATTCAGGAGGAGCTCTGAGCTGATCAAGCACCAGAGGATCCACACTGGAGAGAAGCCCTATGAGTGTGGGGAGTGTGGGAAGAGCTTTACCCAGAGCTCCAGCCTGATCAAGCACCAGAGGATCCACACTGGGGAGAGGCCCTATGAGTGTTCTGAGTGTGGGAAGAGGTTTCAGACCAGAGGCGTTCTCTTCCAGCACTATCTGGTTCACACGGGGGAGAGGCCCTTCTGCTGCCCCGACTGCGGGAAGGGATTCAAGAGCAAGTCACAGCTCGTCAAACACCAGAGTATTCACACCGGGGAGAGACCCTACGAGTGTTCTGAGTGTGGGAAGAGGTTTCAGACCAGAGACAATCTCCTCCGGCACTATCTGGTTCACAAGGACGAGAGGCCCTTCAGCTGCACCGACTGTGGGAAGGGATTCAAGGACAACTCAGAGCTCGTCAAGCACCAAAGGACCCACACAGGGGAGAGGCCCTACGAGTGTTCCGAGTGTGGGAAGAGGTTTCAGACCAGAGCCGATCTCTTCCGGCATTATCTGGTTCACACAGAGGAGAGGCCCTTCTGCTGCCCCGACTGTGGGAGGGGATTCAGGAACAACTCCACCCTCATCACCCACCGGCGCATCCACACTGGGGAGAGGCCCTACGAGTGTGGCGAGTGTGGGAAGAGCTTCGCCCATAGTTCCAGCCTGATCCAGCACCAGAGGATCCACACTGGGGAGAGGCCCTACGAGTGTCCCCAGTGTGGGAAGAGATTCTCATGGAGCTCTAACTTGAACAAACACAAAGAGAGGCACCGGTAAGGGAAGCCCTGCGAGTGCCCCGCGTGCGAGAAGAGCTAAACTCCATCCCCCACGGGATGAGCCACACTGGGCACAGCCCTGGTGACCCACATTCCCTGTGATCCACGTTGGTAGCACGCCTGGCTGCTTCTCCTTTTCTGTTGGCCTTCATTTGTTTTCTCTCCTCAATCTCTCTGCGCTCCAAAAGCCAAGTGGGATTACTCGTTCACCTCAGATCTTCTCACCTCGCACTGAAAACAAGTGAATTTTAATCCTCAGAGACTCAGTCCCACCTCAAATTCCTTGTTCCCATCTCAAAAAAACCTCAATCCCCCGCCAATCTCACTCGATTCCAGAGCTGCCAGGGTGGGATGGGTTTGGGAGAAGATGGGGAGAAGTGGGATCCCAATTTGGAGCGCTGGGATGGGGATTGTGTGGAGCTGGGTGGCTGGGATGTATTGGATAGGAAATAAAACTTTCAGACCTACTGATTTCTTTGCCGTTCATTTCCAGTCCATGGCAGTTCTGTTTTTCTCAGTGCCACCTTCTCAGCTGGTTGTGTTTGTGTCCTCCATTTCCTCCCGCCTCTCTTTCCCTGCTCTGTTTCTCTCTCCGTGTCTCCCTTGACCCAGGGACCTCCAAAAACCCTCCCCTGATTTAATTGCCCCAGGATCCACCAAAGATCCTCCCCTGATTTAATTGACCCCTCCCCTAATTTAATTGCCCCTAATGACCCGCCCCTGATTTTTTAGTTATTTAATTTCCCAATTATTTTTTTAATTCTTAGTTCAGGAGCTGAAGTCGGAGACCAGCAGTGAAATGTCTCTGTAGGATTTTGCTCCGCTTGGTTTTCAGCCCCTTCTCAAGAGCTTTGCCTTCGAGGGCAAAGGGAACGTCTTTTCCTGGCTGGGAGCTGAAATTCCAGACCTCTGGAATGTGTGCAGGGCCATATGGACTGGGATCAATTAGGGACTGGGATCAAATATGGAATGAGATCCCATGGACTGGGATGAAATAGGGACTGGGATAAATTAGGGACTGGTATGAAATAGGGACTGGGATAAATTAGGGACTGGGATCCTACAGACTGGGATTGTGCAGACTGGGATCAAATATGGACTGGGATCACCTATGGACTGGGATAAAATAGGGATTGGGGCCCTACAGACTGGGATAAACTGGACTGGGATTATATGGAACTGGGATCCTATGGACTGGGATAAACTGCACTGGGATTTATGGAACTGTGATCCTAAGGAGAGGGATGAACTGGACTGGGATTTTATGGAATTGAGATCCTATGGAACGGGATAAACTGGACTAGGATTATATGGATCGGGGATCCTATGGACTGGAATAATCCGGGATAAACTGGACTGGGATTATATGGATCGGGGATCCTATGGACTGGAATAATCTGGGATAAACTGGACTGGGATTATATGGATCAGGGATCCTATGGACTGGGGAAAAATTAAGAATGTGATCAAATAGGGACTAGGACAAGGATAAAATAGACTGGAATGAAATAGGGAATGGGATCAAATAAAGATTGGGACTGTATGGACTGGGATGAACTGGACTGGATTTATATGGAACTGGGATGCCATGGACCGGGATAAAAAAGCGACTGGGACCCTGTGGAATGCGATCCTATGGATTGGGATCATACAGCCCGGGATAACCCTGCGTGGGGATCCTACAGACTGGGACTGCACAGACCGGGACCACAGGGATCAGGAGCAAACAGACTGGGATAAACAGCAATGAGGTGACATGGACCGGGATCCTACAGACACGGACCGGACAAATCCCAGCACGAACTGGGATGGCATGGAACACAGGGGGTGAAGGAGGAGAGCGAGTAGAGCTGGAAACAGGAGAAGGAAATGGGGAAAGGGAGGAGGAGGAGGGGGATGAAGGAGGAGAAGGAGGTAGGGATGGCGAGGAGGAGAAGGATGGAAGGGAAGGGATGAAGGAGGACAGGCAGGAGGGGACGGGACACAGGAGGAGGAGGAGGAGGAGCGATGGAAGAGGAGGGATGAGGGAGCAGAAGGCGGTGGGCACAGAGAGCAGGAGGAGGGGGAAGGAAGGGCAGGGAGGGAAGGGCAGGGATGCAGGAGGAGCGGGAGGTGGGCTCAGGGAGGAGGAGGAGCAGGGGGGATGGAAGAGGAGGAGCGGCAGGAGGAGGAAGAGGAGGGACAAAGGCGGATGGAGCGGAGCCGAGGGGATGGCGCGGTGGAGCCCTGCCTGAATTCGCAGCCCCCACGTGTGGGATCATCGCCCCCATCCCGCAGGTGAGCGGGGAGGGGCAGCTCGGGCCAGATCTCCTGGGGGGTGCCGGGGCTGGGTTTTTTGGGGCGTGTTTGGAGAAGGAAGAAGTGCGAAGCGGAGCGGAAAAGGCCCCTCGGGGGGACTCCTTGGAGCCCCTGCGGCCCCGAGCGGAGAAGAAGGGCAGAAGGGAGCCCGGGAGCCCGAGCAGCCCCGGCAGCCCCGAATGGGGAGAGCCAAGAGGGGGGAGCTTTTGGGATGGCCGGGACTGCCGGCAGCCTGGGGAGGGCGGGCAGCGAGGAGAAGGGGGACCCCCAATCCCAGCGTGACCCCCGCAGCTGGGACAGGGGGGAGCCCCGAAGAGCCGAGGGGAGGGAGCAGGGACGGGGAGTGTTATGAGTGAGCACAAGAGGCCATCCGATCCGATTAACAGAATTTATTTAAATTCATTTAATTGAGTATATGAAAGCAAAGCAGCGCTGCGCGACAGAGGGGAGCCACAGCTCCGCCAAACTGCCGCGCTTCTGGTCCCTTAGTTCGCTCTTTTATCTTCCTCCTTAGTTCACTCGTTTCTTCTGCACAGTCTCATTCTGTTGCTAGGTGGTCGTTTTCTGCCTCCTGATGGTCGTGGGATGAAGGCTGGTTGTCTTCCTCACAGGTGTCCTTTGATCTGGGGATTCTCACAGTCTCAAGAATACGTGTTATCTTAGAAATGCGTGTTATCAGTTAAGCAATGCAAAGCCTATTGCCTACTACCGCTGTAAAAACTTAGGAATGCACCGCTGTAAAAACAAATTTGCTTAAATTATATCCTTGAAACAAATTAACATCTGCAGCTGCATCGAACAAAAAGGTCACCCTTCTCTTACAATTTCCCCCATTCCCTTTTATCCTTCTTTTTGTTTGTTGAACCGCATTAATTCTTTTCTACTAAGCTCTAGATAGTCTTTGGCCTCTACCCGAGTGAGTGGTTCATATTTTGATCTTACCAGCATCAAATGAGCGGCCTCTAACCTACTCTTTACTATAGCAATAAGCTTATTAAAGATGCAGGGTCCGAAAGTTAGCACTAAGATGAGCAGAATTGCCGGTCCTGCAATGGTAGACAAAAGAGTTGTTAGCCAAGGGGAATGAGTAAACCATGATTCATACAAACTTTGTTGAGCTTCTTGCTCTTTCTTTCTTTGCTCTATTTGTTTGTGTAGCTCAGTCATAGTATCAACTACAATTCCTGTGTGGTCTGCATAAGTGCAACATTCTTCTCGCAAGGCAACGCAGAGCCCCCCTTATTGTAAAAATAATAGATCAAGTCCCCGTCTATTTTGTAACACATCCTCAGAGAGGGACCTGACTGATTTTACTAACCCATCTATGGCCTTTTCGATTCTGCTCAAGTCTTCATCTACGGATACCCGTAAATTTTTCATACCTTGTTATTGATTTACTAGGGAGGCTACCCCCGTTCCCACTCCAGCTCCACCCACACTAAGCAAGACTGCTACCGTTAATACGGTGAGTGGTTCTCTTTTGACTAGATGGTGTTCGGGAGTTATTTGATGCTCTAGTACATACTCCTTTGGGTGATAAGATATGCGAGGGACAATTAACACCTGTACACAATAATCTGAACTTTCATTGAAAAGCCTTATGGATAAGCAAGGGGTGGTTTCGAGTGTATTACATATCCATTTGGTGTTAGGCGCCGGCAGGAGCCATTCTGCCGGTTTATCTTTTCTCTTGATGCTGATTGTCATCTCACACAAGTGTTGCATTATTGCGGGTACTTTTCCTACACATTTCCCTTTCCCTCTTACTTGTGCTAGGGTTATTCCTGGGGTGCTATCTTTTCCCTGTTTCCACAGACATTCTCTTGGGTTTGTCCCATTAATTCTTTTGGTTTTGGCAAAGGATCCTATCGCCTCATAAAAGGGTGGATTCATCATGTAACAGAGCCAGCAACCCTCTGTCAGGTTTGGGTATGTATAGTTTAAAACGCCGAATGTGGCTTGCATTATTTTCCACAAGGTGGCATGTTCGGGTTTAGGAGCACCTGGCTCATCTATACTAATGTGGTTGGTAATAACCTCTGTCTCCGTGTAGTTGATTGTTTTAGTTTTAATGTCACTTATTACTTTGTTGGGTCCAATTGGTGCTGGGTCATAGGGAATAGGTTCTTTTTTTTTTTTTTTTTTTAATAAGTATTAGGTTTCCCAAATCGTGTCCCTCTATCCAATGCCTAATTCCCCATGTCTTTCCCAGCAGCCACCCTGGGTCATTTGGATGAGTAACATTGAGGTATACGAAAGTACAGTTCCCGAGTAAATTCTTCCCTGCCCATGGCCATTCTTGTGGCTTTACACATCCAGCTGGTCCATATCCCACCCTTAGGTATTTATCTGACCCTCCCCCCGGGGCCCATGCTGATGCTATTGTCTCACAACCCCAATAACCACAGTAGTAATGCCCGGGGAGGTTACAATATGACCTCCCCGAATTTGAAGCAGGGCACTTGTCAAATTTAACAGCCGCCCACAGCTTGGATTCTTGGTCATGTTACATACTCCAGCTTTAAAGCTTGGCGCCCCGGGGTTCATCACAGTCTGCAGGTTGTAACGAGTATCATGATTTTCCCACCTACTTAATGTCCATTTAAAGGGTTCATGGGTTTCAGTAGCAACACTTTGGAGAGGAAAGCATATCATCACAAACGCAAGAATCTTTAGGGCTGAGTAGTACGCACTGCAGGGGATGCTGCTTATCACGCCCAATTTCACATTCCCACTTTTTCTCATTCCCACTTTTTCTCATTCCATTGTCACCATTCCCGTGCCTATGGTGGTCAGTGTTTCTTCTTAAGATTTGGGAGGGTCCCTCATCCCCACTAGCTACCTCTCTGTCTCGCCTGTCAACTTGGTTGCTACAAGCTACAGGGTAGGCCATCTTCTTGACAGCAGAGATATTCTTCAGGGGCGGGATTATTTCCTCTCTCCCACTTCAACCTCCGGGAGTTCCAATTTTTCTCATTTAATTGTGGGGTGTCATACCTAAGCCCTTTGACCAGTCTGCGACACTTGACCTGGACTATGTCCGTAAGAAATGGACTTGAAAGCTCGTTGGAGTGGTAGCAATGGAATTCAGGGTTTATTCCCTTCACAAAAATTCTCCACCACTCGGGAGATTCCTTAGTCAATTCCTGAGTGGCGACCTTATAATTCAATATTTCAGAGGTCAACTTGCGTTGTTCTAGCCAGCAGCGTTGGCACACACTTTTTGGAGCCCTCCCCTTTCTACAGTGAGCCCACCACAGCCCTTTACAAATTTTACAAGAAAAGCAAGCAAAAGGGTAACAATCACAATCTAACCAGCTACATTTTACTCTAATATCTTCATGCTCGGCATGGTCCTCCCCTTCCCAAGGTCTCTGCTCCTTTTCGAGTCGGATGGGCCGATAATAGGGCTGCTGAGCTAAATCTTCTAAATGCTTACAGTATCCTGGGGGTTTTGTTTCTCCTATCAGTTGTGTTTGCAATCCCCAGTCATTCCTGACCCAAATGTCTCCGGAACTGGCAGTGTCCATTAAAATTACTTGAGAGTTCTCTTTACTGTTAGCTTCAAATCCCCTGGCTTCCCATCAATCTTCCAGCTCGTCTCTCTGGAAGTTGCATGGAATCGAGTTGGGTCCACCGGCCCCTTTATTCTGCTAGCATGGGTCCATCCCTTTTCTGCCGTACAAACTGCGGAATCAGTGGTGATTAAAACCAGATACGGTCCGTCCCACCTTGGGGTGATTGAATCTTCCTTCCAGCTTTGGATGAGAACCCAGTCGCCGGGTTGTACCTGGTGTAATACAAGATCTAATGGTGGTCTTTGGGCCCACATCCCCTTTTCCCATAACTGTTTCTTGTATTTCATTAAAACAGTTAAATATTTGTTAATACTTTGGTCAGTGATATTAGGATTAGATTGAACTTTCTCCAGGGAGTAGGGCATTCCATACAACATTTCAAATGGGGAAAGCCCTATGTCTGCTCGTGGTTGAGTCCGAATATTTAATAATGCTAGTGACAGACATTTTATCCAAGATTACTTAGTTTCTAGTACCAATTTAGTGAGTTGTTTCTTAATTTCTCCATTCATTCTTTCCACCCTCCCTGAACTCTGGGGGTGCCAGGGAGTATGTTGTTCCGATTTTATGCCCAGGGCTTCTGCCAGCAGCTGTGTTATTTTTGAAGTAAAGTGGGGGCCCTTATCGGAGTCTATTGTTTCTGGGACCCCATACCTGGGTATTATTTCCTCTAGCAGGGCCTTTGTCACCGTTCGGGCTGTCTCTCTAGCGGTGGGGATTGCTTCCACATAATGTGTTAGATGATCTACTATAACTAAAAGATATTTTACCCTCCCCACTTTGGGAAGCTCAGTAAAGTCCACCTGTAAATTTGTAAAAGGCCTCTTTGCCACTGGTCTCCCTCCCAAGGGTGGCTTCCTTAAATTCTTCCTATTTACACATAAACAGGTTGGACAACCCTTAGTAATACTTTTTGTTAGATCATGGAGACCCACAGTCATGTAATGGGTGGCAAAGTGGTCTACCAGCCCTTGAGCGCCCCAGTGTGTCTTCTGGTGTAATTTATTAAGCATCTGCTGGGCTACGGCCCTAGGCAGAACCTCCCTCCCATCCTTCAACAGCCACTTCCCCGATTCTTCTTTTATCCCCAATTTCGCAAGTTTCTCCCGCTCTTCTACAGTAAATACAAGCTTCTCCTGGGTGGTCAACCCAGGATTCTCTGGGGTATCTGTAGGATCCCTCCCAGCTCTCTCGCTCAAGGTCAGTGCCTCGATAATTGCAGCCTTCTTCGCTTCATGGTCCGCCGCGTTGTTACCCCTACTCCGGTAATCCATTCCCCGCTGATGCCCTTTTAAATGAACTACAGCTATCTTTGCAGGGCCTCTCAAGGCCTTCAGGAGGGCTACTATTAATCTCTGATGCACCAGGTCCTTTCCTTGTGAATTCACGAGGCCCCTTTCCTCCCATAATTTCCCAAATGTATGTACTACCCCGTACCCATATTTAGAATCTGTATAAATGGTTCCCTCTTTTCCCTTTAATAATTCCAAGGCTCTTAGGATGGCATATATTTCACAGGCTTGGGCTGACCATGCTTTGTCTAGGGCTCCGGACTCAATTACTTCTAGGTCAGGTCCTCCTATTATGGCATACCCTGATTTTCTTTGGCCCTCTACTACTCTGGATGATCCATCTACAAACAGTTTTTCTCCAGTCTCTAACTCCTCCTCTTCCAAGTCAGGTCTAATTTTAGTTTGCTCTTCTATAGTGATCACACAGTCATGAGTCAGTGGGTCAGTCTCTGGCTCTCCGAAGAGGAAGGAGGCTGGATTTTGCAATGAGGTGATTTCTAAAGTGAAATTAGGGGTTTCTAATAAAATCCCCTCATACTTTAGGAGCCTGGCATCAGATATCCATTTGTCTGCTTTTTGTTGCATCACACTCCGTATGTTATGTGGAGTTAATACCTTCAGGGTGGCATTAAAGGTGATCTTCCTTGTTTCTTCTACTAACGCTGCACAGCCTGCAATTATTCGTAAGCAGCCCGGCCATCTCCTACTTACAGGGTCTAAAATTTTAGATAGATATGCAATAGGTTTCTTTTTCCCCGCCCAGTCCTGGGTAAGTACTCCATAAGTTACCCCATCTGTAATATTGACAAATGAAAAGAAGGGCCTCTTTAAATCTGGGAGGCTCAGGACTGGAGCATGGACCAGAGTTTCTTTTAATTCTTGGAATTTAGATTTTTCCTCTTCTGTCCACTTAAGGTGCCCATCTTGGGTAAGTTTTTGATACAGAAATCTTGCCTTCCCGCTATAGTTTTCAATTCCCTGCCTATAATACCCTGTAAGTCCTAATATCTGACGAATTTGTCGTTTATTTTCCAGTAAAGGCAGGGATAGGATTGCTTGTACTCTATCTGGATCAATTTTCTTCTCTCCCTTTTTCAAATAATGTCCCAGGTACCTAACTTCCTCTTCCACAAATTGTAGTTTTGCTTTAGAAACTTTCAATCCCTTCAGCCCCAGGAAATTTAATAGTTTGACACTTTCTTTCCGGACTTTGTCTTCTTCTTTACCTGCTATTAACAAATCATCCACATACTAAACTAGCTTTACCTCTGGGTCTGTTTTATAATCTTGCAAAATTTGTTCCAGGGCTTGCCCGAATAAATTGGGAGACTCGGTGAACCCCTGAGGTAACACTGTCCACCTGAGTTGCTGTCGCCTCCCCGTATCAGGGTCCTTCCATTCAAAGGCAAAATAGTCTCGACTGGATTCGTCCAGAGGGCAGGCCCAAAAGGCATCTTTCAGGTCTATGACACTATACCACTCGTTTTCAGGTCCCAATTTACTCAAAAGGGTATAGGCGTTTGCCACTACTGGGAACCGAGCCACGGTTCGCTTATTAATTTCCCTAAGGTCATGCACCAGCCGATAGGATCCGTCTGCCTTTTTAACTGGGAGTATGGGGGTGTTAAAAGGCGACAGACATGGTTCCAATAATCCTTTATTTAGTAATCTTTCAATTTCGGGTTTCAATCCTTCCCTTCCCTCTAGTGAAATAGGGTACTGTTTTATTCTCACCAGGACCTCAGGGTTTCTGATCTTTACCGTGAACGGAGTCATATTCAATTTGCCCACGGTTCCCGGATTGTACCATACTTCAGGATTTATTTTCTCTTCATCTGCCAATCGGAGAGGGCAGAGCCTGATTTTCAATTCCTTTTCTACCACTTCGATTTGAATTCCCAATTCAACAATTAAATCCCTTCCCAATAAGTTGTAATCTGTTTCAGGGACTAATAAGAAGTCACCCACCCCCATTTTAGTTTCTGATTCTACCATTACCTCTTTAATAATTTGTACTTCAAATGGTTCCCCTTTTGTCCCTACTACCATGGCTGTCTGTTTTGACAGGGTACAGCCTTGGGGCAGGAATTGAATGGTAGATCTTTCCGCCCCTGTATCGACCAAGAATTCTATTTCCTGGCCTTGGGGACCCACCTTTAATTTTATCAAGGGCTCCTTTTGATGTCTCCGGGTCCCCATAAAGTAGAGCCCCTGACCCCCCCTAGTCGGCCTTGAATTCTTTCTCATCTCTAAGCCGCACCCTGCACTCCCTCTTGAAATGTCCCTTTTTGCCACAATAATGACAAGTCTTTTCTTCCGTTCCCCCCCCCTTTCTTTATTACCCGCTTTGTCTCGAGTAAACTTCTTCTGTCCTGTCTCTATGCTCCTACTTTCCCTTACCGCAGCAACCATCATTTTAACTTGCCTCTTCTGACTCTCTTCCTCTCTCCGGACGTACACTTTCTGCGCCTCCCGCAGCAGCTCTGCCAAATCCCTATCCTGCCAATCCTCCATCTTTTGTATCTTCTTCCTAATATCGTCCCAAGACTTAGATACAAAATGCACTTTTAATATTGCCTGCCCCATTGGATCATTCGGTTTTAATCCTGAATATAATTGGAAGTTCTTTTGCAGCCTCTCCAGCCACTCCGTGGGTGTTTCATCTTTCCTCTGTCTGTCATTGAATGCTTTATTGATGTTTTGACCCCTGGGGACTGATTCCCGAATACCGTCAATTATTATGGTTCGGAAGTCCCGCATATTGGCCCTATGAGCCTGGTCTTGGTTATTCCAAATAGGATTTTGAAGAGGCCACTTAGTGTCAGCTGGGTGTTGAGCATGTGCCGACTGGGCATCCCAGACCCGCATCCCAGCTGCCCTAATCATGTTCTTTTCTTCAACCGTAAATAGGATATTCAGTATGGACTGCAGTTCTTCCCAAGTGTATATATTGGGGCCCAAAAATTGATCCACTCTTTCTGCCACACCTAAAGGATCCTCTAATAAGTTTCCCATCTCCTTCTTGAAATCTCTCACATCTCCCGAGCTCAAGGGAACAGAAATGAATCCTATTCCTGATTGTGGCCCCCCCATGGGCATTTCCCTCAAGGGAAACAGTTTGCCTTTTGCCCTGCTCCGGGTGACTGGACCAGGCTGCTTGGAATCTGAGTCAGACTCATCATCCGATGAGGGGAGAGGGGGTGCTCGTGGTACAGGAGGAACATAAGGAGGTGGGGCTACTATCAGTTCCTCTGGTCGTCCCTTTCTTTTCCCCTTAGGTTTTTTGGAAAGTTTGAACACAAGCACCTCCGGTCGGCTCACCCAGATGTCTTCGTTAGACAAGACAGGAGTCTGTGAAAGAGGGCAAAGCCTCCTGTGCAATGGAGAACGGCAAACCCCCCTCCCTCTGAATTACGAGGATCTTTAAATTAAAAGGCTCTCAGGCAAAGATATGGGAGTGGGAGTAACAATTCTTTACTAGGAGAAAACTAGACAACAATTTAAAAAGGAAAATGCAATCGGTACAAACAAAACTAGTGAAAGAAAAAGTCTAGAACCTGAGGAATGCCAGTATCAGGTTTTGCTGGGACAATTGCTTTCCCTTGCAATAGTTGATGAGTTGCAGCTGAAGTGGTGATCTTTAGAAGGGTATAATTTTCCTCTGAAGATCTGGTGGCAGTGGGGGCCGGTCTTCCTCTGCGCCGGGGTTGCCTCTGAGCTCCGCTGCCGTCGCCTCTGCGCGCCGGCTGCTTCGCTGCGGGTGCCGCCGAAGAGAGAGCGAGAGGGAGCTGCTTTCCCCGGGAATCCCGCGAAGAGAGAGAGAGAGAGAGCTGCTTCTCTCGGAGTCCCGCGAAGAAGAGAGAGAGAGCTGCTTCTCCCCTCTGGGTGGGACCCCCTTCATTGAATCAGTCGAAGGTGTATACACAAACCATTGTCTCTGAGAGAGATAACAAAAAACCTGTCCAACCGGTTCGCCTTCGACAGATGGCAAATGGAATACAAGCTTATCTTACAACCCAGGACATTATCCACCCCTTATTCTATTTCCATCTGCACACCATGAAATCTTACACCCAGTTCTCTCTTAAGACCAAGTTTCCCTGTGGTACACAGCGGGTCTCCCCATCTTCCTGCATTACCCACCAAGTGTAACCAGGTCCTTGAGCAAAGACAATCCCACGAATGGGTTGGTCTTTGCCTGAGGTGGGATTAATCCAAACAGTTTTCCCTAAAATACCTTTCATATGTACTACAGGGACCTTATCTCCATCTACTGCGTGTAAGGGTTCTGACTGAGCAGGGCCAGCTCGATTGACAGACCCCCGGGTGTTGACCATCCAGGTTGCTTTTGCCAGGTTAATTTCCCAGTTTCTAAATGTTCCCCCACCAAGTGCCTTCAGGGTAGTCTTAAGGAGTCCGTTGCACCGTTCAACTTTGCCGGCAGCTGGAGCATGATAGGGAATATGATATATCCATTCGATACCATGTTCTCTGGCCCAGGTGTTGATAAGGCTGTTCTTGAAATGGGTGCCGTTGTCAGACTCAATTCTCTCAGGGGTGCCGTGTCTCCACAGGACTTGCTTTTCCAAGCCTAAGATGGTGTTCCGGGCAGTGGCATGAGGTACAGGGAAAGTCTCCAGCCATCCAGTGGTGGCTTCCACCATGGTCAGCACGTAGCGCTTGCCTTGGCGTGTCTGGGGCAGTGTGATATAGTCAATCTGCCAGGCCTCCCCATACTTGTACTTGGACCACCGCCCACCATACCATAGGGGCTTCACTCTCTTGGCCTGTTTGATGGCAGCACACGTCTCACAGTCATGGATAACCTGGGAAACACTGTCCATGGTTAGATCCACCCCTCGGTCTCGTGCCCACTTGTAGGTGGCATCTCTGCCCTGATGACCTGAGGCATCATGAGCCCATCGAGCCAGGAACAACTCCCCCTTATGGTGCCAATCTAAGTCTATCTTTGACACCTCTATTTTTGCTGCCTGATCTACCTGCTCGTTGTTTCGGTGCTCCTCATTAGCCCGACTTTTGGGAACATGGGCATCTACATGACGGACTTTCACCGTCAGCTTTTCCACCCGAGAGGCAATGTCTTTCCATATATCAGCAGCCCAGATTGGCTTTCCTCTACGTTGCCAGTTGGCCTTCCTCCACCTTCCCAGCCAGCCCCACAGAGCATTGGCTACCATCCATGAATCAGTATAAAGGTAGAGCTTTGGCCACTTCTCCCTTTCAGCAATGTCCAGAGCCAGCTGAACGGCCTTGAGTTCGGCGAGTTGGCTCGATCCACCTTCTCCTTCGGTAGCTTGTGCAACTTGGCGTGTGGGGCTCCATACGGCTGCTTTCCACTTCCGGTTCATCCCTACAATGCGACAGGAACCATCAGTGAAAAGAGCGTAGCAGGTCTCTTCTGCTGGTAGTTGGTTGTATGGTGGAGCCTCTTCAGCCCTTGTCACTTGTACCTGCTCCTCATCATCAGTGAGACCAAAGTTTTCACCTTCTGGCCAGTTCGTAATTATCTCCAAAATCCCAGGGCGATTCAGGTTTCCAATACGGGCGCGTTGAGTGATGAGGGCAATCCATTTGCTCCATGTTGCGTCAGTGGCATGGTGGGTAGTAGGAACCTTTCCTTTAAACATCCACCCCAGCACCGGTAGTCGGGGTGCCAGGAGGAGTTGTGTTTCTGTGCCAATTACCTCCGAGGCGGCTTGAACTCCTTCAAAGGCAGCCAAGATTTCCTTCTCTGTGGGAGTGTAGTTGGCTTCAGACCCTCTGTAACTTCGGCTCCAGAATCCCAGTGGTCGGCCTCGAGTCTCCCCAGGCACTTTCTGCCAAAGGCTCCAGGACAACCCATGGTTCCCGGCTGCAGAGTAGAGCACATTCTTGACCTCTGGTCCCGTTCTGACTGGGCCAAGGGCTACAGCATGAGCGATCTCCTGCTTGATCTGGGTGAAGGCTTGTTGCTGCTCAGGGCCCCAGTGGAAATCATTCTTCTTTCGGGTGACCAGATAAAGAGGGCTCACAATCTGGCTATACTCAGGAATGTGCATTCTCCAGAAACCTATGGCACCCAGGAAAGCTTGTGTTTCCTTTTTGCTGGTTGGTGGGGACATAGCTGTGATCTTGTTGATGACCTCAGTGGGAATCTGGCGCCGTCCATCTTGCCATTTCACTCCCAGGAACTGGATCTCTCGGGCAGGTCCCTTGACTTTGCTCTTCTTGATGGCAAAGCCAGCTTCTAGTAGTATCTGGATGATCCTCTCACCTTTCTCAAACACTTCTGCCGCTGTGCTCCCCCACACAATGATGTCATCAATGTATTGCAGGTGTTCTGGAGCCTCACCCTTTTCCAGTGCAGCCTGGATCAGTCCATGGCAGATGGTGGGGCTGTGTTTCCACCCCTGGGGCAGTCGGTTCCAGGTGTACTGCACGCCCCTCCAGGTGAAAGCAAACTGAGGCCTGCATTCTGCTGCCAGAGGAATGGAGAAAAACGCATTAGCAATATCAATGGTGGCATACCACTTTGCTGCCTTGGTCTCCAGCTCGTACTGGAGTTCCAGCATGTCCGGCACAGCAGCGCTCAGCGGTGGAGTCACTTCATTTAAGCCACGATAGTCCACAGTCAATCTCCATTCTTTGTCAGATTTGCGCACAGGCCAGATGGGGCTGTTGAAGGGTGAGTGGGTTTTGCTGACCACCCCTTGGCTCTCCAGCTCCCGAATCATTTTGTGGATGGGGATCACGGCATCTCGATCCGTCCGATACTGCCGGCGGTGCACTGTCGAGGTCGCAATTGGCACGCGTTGTTCTTCCACCCTTAGGAGTCCTACTGCAGAGGGGTTTTCTGACAGTCCAGGCAAGGTGTTCAATTGCTTAATGTCTTCTGCCTCTACAGCGGCTATTCCAAAAGCCCACCTGAGTCCCTTTGGGTCTTTGTAATATCCGTTCCGGAGGAAGTCTATGCCTAGGATACACGGAGCATCTGGGCCAGTCACTATAGGGTGTTTCTTCCACTCCTTCCCAGTCAGGCTCACCTCAGCTTCCACCAGAGTCAATTGTTGTGATCCCCCTGTCACACCAGCAATGGAAACAGGCTCTGCCCCCACATGTCCCGATGGTATCAGAGTACACTGTGCACCAGTATCAACTAAAGCATCATATTTTTGTGGCTCTGATGTGCCAGGCCATCGGATCCACACTGTCCAGAAGATCCGGTTTTCCCGTGCCTCTCCCTGGCTAGAGACAGGGCCCCTCTAACACTGGTTATCATTCCTTTCCTGGGCATACATACTAGAGGTCCCTTCAAGGGGGTCTGACAGATCGTACCCACAAGCTTGGTCACGGGAGGTTGAGGCTACCTTCACTTTGGTGGAACTCCCCCGGTTAGAGTTTCCCTCCTTGAGTTGACGGACCCGTGCTGCCAGGACAGAAGTGGGTTTCCCATCCCACCTCCCCATGTCTTCCCCATGGTCACGCAGGAAGAACCACAGATTAGCCCTTGGGGTGTACCCTCTCTCTCTAGCTGGGGATTGTTGGGTGCTGATTCTGGGGCCTGTGACTCTCACGGGTGCTGTATTAACCTTCCTTATCTCCTCCCTCATCTCCTCTTTAAACTCCTTAATCACAGCTGAGATATGAGCCTGCATTGGGCCATTAATCATACTCTCATAATTCCTAAGTTTGTTGGCAACAGAACCTATTGTCTCCCGGTGAGCGTCAGCATTGATTGTTGCAATGAAGGTGGCGTATTGAGATGGCCCAAGATTTGCCAGACTCCACAGCATTTGTCCCGTACACCTGACCTTGTCAGGGTCATTATTGTGTCGTCCATCCCTCCCAAAGAGTACCTCCAATACTGCCACTTCTCTCAGCTGTTGGATCCCTTCCTCGAGGGTCTTCCAGCGCATTCTATGATGGTGCTCTTGCATTCTCTCTCTGTGGATAAACCTCTCCCTGACACTCATTAAGAGCCGCTCCCAGAGAGAAAGGGACCCTGGTTCCCTTACAAAAACCTGATTTATACCCGAGTCCTGGGTCAAGGGTCCCAAGTTCCTTGCCTCACCACCGTCCAGCTGCACGCCTGTACCCATAAGATCCCAAACCCGGAGTAGCCAGGTAGCATAAGCCTCACGCCCTCGTCGCACAATGTCTTTATGCAGATTGCGAAGACTTTCGTACGTCAGGGACTCGGTGATGATAGCAATCTCTGGCTCCCCTGTGGGTTGTGAGGTTCCTCCATTCCTGTCCCTATCTGCAGGGTGCTCTGCTTTCACCTTAGACTTCCTTGTTTCTACCGGGGCCACTGCTGCTGACCGTGACTGCCCTTGTGGTTCAGCTGGAACCTGGACAGTTGTAACATTAGTGGGTTCCACAGCTGTACTATTAGACTGTCCCTCCTCAAGGCAAAGGGCCGGTTTCTCACCAGCTGGGGAAATGCACTCCTTCAGCATCTCTCGTATCTCCTTAACCAGAACCCTCACCCAATCTGGGCGGTTCATTTCTGAGGTGGGCTGTGGGGCAGGGTCAGGCTCTGGAGCAGCAGCATCTCGAGTCTGTGGTGTAGGTGTGAGGGTAGTTATCCAGGTTAATCTTCCCTTATCTCTGAATGCTAAATATAACAGGACTATCAGCAACACCACCCATTGTATGGTATCATTAGCACTTATAAAGGATCTTAACCCTTTGAGAACTGGTGGAACAGACCCAAAAAGATGGTTAAAAGGTTGAGAGAAAGTTTGCCCAGGTGCTATTTCCTCGCAGTAGGTACCGTTATTAAAGTAACCCCAAAAACATACAGTTAACGTGTGATAGCTATGAATCCATGTACCTGCCTTCCAGAGGAAATTAAAGATCCATGAATTCCTCACCCAATTAACCCAGAAGCCAAACTTGATAACAGACACCGTAGCCTTAGTCATAGGACCCATTTTTAGATAAGGGTCTGCAAATGGGAAAAGTATAGCTACGATCACATGCCACCCAAACCAAGGTAAACTAGACCACATGGTGATGCTGAAGATGTTTTTACACACAACAAAACCAAATTACTTAAGAACTGTTAATCCTTTTTCCCTCTCAATGCCCTCGGGCCTCACGTTGATGCGCCAAATTCTGTCTTCGTTAGACAAGACAGGAGTCTGTGAAAGAGGGCAAAGCCTCCTGTGCAATGGAGAACGGCAAACCCCCCTCCCTCTGAATTACGAGGATCTTTAAATTAAAAGGCTCTCAGGCAAAGATATGGGAGTGGGAGTAACAATTCTTTACTAGGAGAAAACTAGACAACAATTTAAAAAGGAAAATGCAATCGGTACAAACAAAACTAGTGAAAGAAAAAGTCTAGAACCTGAGGAATGCCAGTATCAGGTTTTGCTGGGACAATTGCTTTCCCTTGCAATAGTTGATGAGTTGCAGCTGAAGTGGTGATCTTTAGAAGGGTATAATTTTCCTCTGAAGATCTGGTGGCAGTGGGGGCCGGTCTTCCTCTGCGCCGGGGTTGCCTCTGAGCTCCGCTGCCGTCGCCTCTGCGCGCCGGCTGCTTCGCTGCGGGTGCCGCCGAAGAGAGAGCGAGAGGGAGCTGCTTTCCCCGGGAATCCCGCGAAGAGAGAGAGAGAGAGAGCTGCTTCTCTCGGAGTCCCGCGAAGAAGAGAGAGAGAGCTGCTTCTCCCCTCTGGGTGGGACCCCCTTCATTGAATCAGTCGAAGGTGTATACACAAACCATTGTCTCTGAGAGAGATAACAAAAAACCTGTCCAACCGGTTCGCCTTCGACAGATGGCAAATGGAATACAAGCTTATCTTACAACCCAGGACACCAGATCTTGGCATAGTCACTCTCCTCCGGGTTAGGGGGTTGTTTAGTGCTCACCCAGATGTTTAGAGCTTGTCTAACCCATTCCTCTGAGGACCCGAATATGGGCCAAAATGCATTTTTGGAAACTTCCTTCCCTCCCCACACTTCTATACAGTAATGTATCATTTTTGCTTTATCCTTCCCCCTCGTTCCTGGGAAGTGTTCCCAATTGGTCAACCTGAACCCCAGGGGACTGTCCTTAGGAACCGAAGGGAGTTTTACCCCCACTGGGGAGGGGGATTTACTCTTCCCCTGCCCCATTCCTCCGGAGTGCCTTCTAACACACACAGATAATCAAATCATCACAGTCACTTCCCCTGGTTCGTGGCCCAGGCCCTCGCGGGCTTTGGGAACCGCACTACTAAGGGTTCGCGTTCACTTGGGGAGTCCGGCTGCCGGCTCCCCTCTCATGCAACTCACACACTCGCCACACTCCGGGATCCCGACCCCGCCCGAACGGAACCCTCATACTTATGCGTCCTGCGCCTTCGTCCGGACTTTGTGCACAAAATTTAAGGGGTATCTTGGGCCCGCTTCCCTTTCTTTGCTTTCCTCTCAAGGCTTTTGGGTTCGTCGGTCGGGATGAGGACAAGACCCCCAGTCTAAGTCCGCTCAAAAGAGCGGAGTGGTGGCGCCTCTCCCAGAGAGGGGTCCTCCAAATCCGCGATCCGAGTAACGGCACCAAATTGTTATGAGTGAGCACAAGAGGCCATCCGATCCGATTAACAGAATTTATTTAAATTCATTTAATTGAGTATATGAAAGCAAAGCAGTGCTGCGCGACAGAGGGGAGCCACAGCTCCGCCAAACTGCCGCGCTTCTGGTCCCTTAGTTCACTCTTTTATCTTCCTCCTTAGTTCACTCGTTTCTTCTGCACAGTCTCATTCTGTTGCTAGGTGGTCGTTTTCTGCCTCCTGATGGTCGTGGGAGGAAGGCTGGTTGTCTTCCTCACAGGTGTCCTTTGATCTGGGGATTCTCACAGTCTCAAGAATACGTGTTATCTTAGAAATGCGTGTTATCAGTTAAGCAATGCAAAGCCTATTGCCTACTACCGCTGTAAAAACTTAGGAATGCGTGTTATCAGCAATTCACAGCCTAGTGCCTACTGCCGCTGTTAAAAACAAATTTGCTTAAATTATATCCTTGAAACAAATTAACATCTGCAGCTACATCGAACAAAAAGGTCACCCTTCTCTTACAGAGAAGAAGGGCAGAAGGGAGCCCGGGAGCCCGAGCAGCCCCGGCAGCCCCGAATGGGGAGAGCCAAGAGGGGGGAGCTTTTGGGATGGCCGGGACTGCCGGCAGCCTGGGGAGGGCGGGCAGCGAGGAGAAGGGGGACCCCCAATCCCAGCGTGACCCCCGCAGCTGGGACAGGGGGGAGCCCCGAAGAGCCGAGGGGAGGGAGCATGGACGGGGAGCTCCTGGGAGGCTTTTTCAGGGCTGGATCTCGGTGTGTGGGAGGTTCTTATGGAGCCCAGGTGGCCGGGGACTTCTCGAGATGGACTGGCACAGAGGGAGCTTCCAACTCATGGTGCCCATCCCTTGTTTTCCCCAAAGCAGGAGTTCCCATTCCCAGCCCCTGGGAGGCTGCGAGGAAGAGGAAGAGCCGCTCCTGGTCCTTCCTGCCCCGAGCAGGAGCCGAGGATGGAGAGCAGGGAGGACAAATCCCCGCGGCAGAACCTGGTGGAAGAGGCCGTTTTGAGCGGCTCCACGGCGCAGGAACCCGACGGGGAGGAAAAGCCCCGGAGATCCCGCACGAGGAGGGGCTGCAAAGGCAGATCGCGGGGATCTGAGGGGGAAAGAGCCACCCTGGGCCGGGGAGGCGGCCGGAGACGGAGCCAGAGCTCGGAGCTGGGGGACCCTGAGCAGCTCCGTGATGGGGAGAAGCCCCACAAGTGCTCGGAGTGTGGGAAGGGATTCAGGTGCAGCTCTGAGCTGACCAAGCACCAGAGGATCCACACTGGAGAGAGGCCCTATGAGTGTGGGAAGTGTGGGAAGAGCTTCAGATGCAGCTCCCACCTGATCAAGCACCAGAGGACCCACACTGGAGAGAGGCCCTACGAGTGTGGAGAGTGTGGGAAGGGCTTCAGGAGGAGCTCTGATCTGATGGTGCACCAGAGGATCCACACTGGGGAGAAGCCCTACGAGTGTGGGGAGTGTGGGAAGAGCTTCAGATGCAGCTCCCACCTGATCAAGCACCAGAGGATCCACACTGGAGAGAAGCCCTACGAGTGTGGAGACTGTGGGAAGAGCTTCAGGCAGAGATCCCAACTCTTCTGTCACCAGATGATTCACACAGGGGAGAGGCCCTACAAGTGTTCTGAGTGTGGGAAGAGGTTTAAGACCAGAGCCAATCTCTTCAAGCACTATCTGGTTCACACAGAGGAGAGGCCCTTCTGCTGCCCCGACTGCGGGAAGGGATTCAGGGACAACTCAGAGCTCGTCATGCACAAGCGCATCCACACCGGGGAGAGGCCCTACGAGTGTGGGGAGTGTGGGAAGAGCTTCAGCCGGAGCTCCCAACTCCTCAAGCACCAGAGGACCCACACTGGGGAGAGGCCCTACAAGTGTTCTGAATGTGGGAAGGGCTTCATGATGAGATCACAGTTGATCCAGCACCAGAGGACCCACACCGGGGAGAGGCCCTTCGACTGTTCTGAGTGTGGGAAGAGCTTCAGCTGCAGCTCCAACCTGATCAAGCACCAGAGGATTCACACCGGGGAGAGACCCTACGAGTGTTCTGAGTGTGGGAAGAGGTTTCAGACCAGCTCCTGTCTCCTCCGGCACTATCACAGTCACACAGAGGAGAGGCCCTTCACCTGCACTGACTGCGGGAAGGGATTCAAGTACAACTCACAGCTCATCACCCACCGGCGAATCCACACGGGGGAGAGGCTCTACGAGTGTGGGGAGTGTGGGAAGAGATTCTCAGAGAGCTCTAACCTGACCCAACACCAACGGAGGCACCAGTAAGGGAAGCCCTGCGAGTGCCCCGAGTGCGAGAAGAGCTAAACTCCATCCCCCACGGGAGGAGCCACACTGGGCACAGCCCTGGTGACCCACATTCCCTGTGATCCATGTTGGGAACTGTCCTAGGGTGACATTATGATGCTGGTATCCCCAGTCGTGTGTTCTGTTTTTGTTTGATACTATGTTCTGTGCTTTCAGAACTGACTCTGAAAGTGAAGGTTTTATTTGTTTTGTTATCAGCCAGCTCACCTCCCCTCATGGTGTGTTGTCTAGAAGAGGCTGGTGCTGCCTGGCTGGTTTTTGCTTGCTTTGCTTTGCTTTGCTTGCTTCTGCTTTTGCCTTTGCTTTTGAGTTAGTTTAGCTCAGCAGTCCAATTCTTTCCCTGGACTGTTTTTTTTATGTTTCCCTTTCCTGAATGTCACTCCAAGCTGCTCCGGAGTGGCACCTGGGAAACACCGAGGAGCACCCAGAGCCTGCGCTCTGTGATCTGCAGCAGCCATCCCCAGTGCCCAGAGCAATCCCCAGCGCCCAGACCCGGCGGCCACTCCCAGGAGAGACTTTCTGGATTTGTCATCTCTCCAGAGTGCTGAAAGAGTTCTCTTGTCATCTAGTGGTGTTCATTTCTTTGGTGCTGGGGAGGGTTTTGTTTATTAAACAAACAGGTTCTTTTCCACTTCAATCTGAGAAAATTCTTTCCTAACCAGGTGAGTGGAGAGAGGCCGTGGGGATTTGTTTTCGGGGGGTTCCTTGCACAGGTTTTTCTCCCAAATTTGCCCTAAGTTAGGACAGGGACACACCTGGCTCCTTCTCCTTTTATGATGACCTCAATGTATTTCTCTTCTCAATCTCTCTGTGCTCCAAAAGCCAAGAGGGATCACTCGTTCACCTCAGATCCACTCACATCCCACTGAAAACAAGTGAATTTTAACCCTCAGAGTCTCAATCCCACGTGCCATGGTTTGACACTGGCACAATGCTACTGCCTCAATGAAAATGTGATCCTTCTCTTGAATGCTGTGAAGTGGAATTTAGAACAGAGCAAACCGGCTTAAGCTTAATAATAGGAAAAAATCTTTATTAAGCTATTACTACAAAAGAAAAAAAGAAAGTAAAAATGAGAAAAAAAAAACAAACTACACAAAGATTAAATGAAAACTTTTCAATGCATTCCTCCCCCCACCATTCAACTCTAACAAACTACAGTGAGACACAATCTGGACCTAAATCAGGTTTCTACCTTCTAGATAATCGATACTTAGCCCTTTCGAGGGAGGTAGGAGTCTCTCCTGTGCTACAGACTTCTTAAGAAAACACAGCTCCACATCCTGTGTTTCTATGTCACACATGGCACTGCCTGGAGAAAAGTTTGCCATGGTGACCCTTCTCCTTTCCATGCACAGTGCTCTCACCACCAATGCATGGATGGACAGACTGCTTTTAGGATTTTTCCTTTTAAGGATGCCCTGCCAGGAGGGGAGAAAGACAACAATTCAGGTTTTCATTTTTTGGGACCACAGTCCCCCCTATTTTCACATTTCCCCTGGGGCCGAGGGTCTAAGAAGAGAGATCTTTCCTTTAAGGTCAGGAGGCGCTACTAGAAACCTCCTAACGTTTTCTCTGTTTACTCTACTTCCTTACTGTTCTGGTTTGAAAGTAAAACCAGTGTGAGATTCCAAGTCAGAAATACCCAGCGATGTCCTTTTGGGTCTTTGAAATATCCATTTCTGAGATAGTCTATGCCAAGGATGCATGGGGCCTCTGGGCCAGTCACGATGGGGTGTTTCTGCCACCCGTTCCCAGTTAAACTCACTTCAGCCTCTAATACAGGAAGCTGCTGGGATCCTCCTGTTACCCCAGAAATAGAAATGGATTCTTCTCCTACATATCTTGATGGCATCAGGGTACATTGGGCACCGGTGTCAACCAAAGCTGTATATTTTTGTGGTTCAGATGTGCCAGGCCATCGAATCCACACGGTCCAATAGATCCGATTGTCCCTGTCCTCTACCTGGCTAGAGGCAGGGCCCCTCTATTCCTGGTCATGGTACACGTTGCTCTCTTCTGGTAAATAGGTTCTTGAGGTTCCTTCAAGAGGATCAGTTCTATCATTATTCTTATATTGTCTGGAACTCTGTGTTTGAGAGACTGGAGCAGCATTGACTCTTTTTGTGTTAGGTGTTCTTTTTAGTTCACGTACTCGGGCTGCTAAGGAAGAGGTGGGTTTTCCATCCCACTTCCTTATGTCTTCTCCATGCTCCTGAAGAAAAAAACAGAGGTTTCCTCGTGGAGTGTATCCTCTCTCCTTGGCTTGGGAGCGCTGGCTCCTAATGGCAGAGATTCTTCTTGGTTCTGGTGAAATATGGTAGCCTTCTTCCTTAAGTTCCTTTTTTAGTTTCTTATGACTCTCTTCAATCAAGTCCCGGACTTGCTCAGCCAACCTTGTTTCCAAGGACGAGACATGGGTACAAAATGGGGCAGTGACCGTATCCTCGTAAATTCTTAATTTATTGGCTAAGACGCCCACCCTGTCCTCGCCTTCTCTCCACTGCAGTGTTGCCAGGTAACGAGAGTACATCTCTGGTCTAAGCTGTGCAAATCTCAACCACATTTGTGATGTGCACTGGACACAGTCTGGACTTTTAGGAAATCTCTCGTCTTCTGCGAAAATTATCTCTAACACAGCCAATTCCCTCAGGCATCGGATACCTTGTTCCGTGGTATTCCATTTTCCTTGGAGCACCTGGAGGTCTTCTTTATAAAGGTATCTGTCCCTCACACTTGCGAGCAGTCGCCGCCTGAGGCTGAGAGTTTCCTGGGTTCTCCCAATCCCCTGGTCAATGACCACCTCCCGGGATAGTGATCCCAGTTGCCTGGCCTCACTTGCATCCAGAATGGTGTCATTGGCTGCAGCGTCCCAGATGCGGAGAAGCCAGGTCAGGATGGACTCATTTGTCTGGCGGGTGAATTCTCTCCGCAGGTCACGTAGCTCACCCAGGGATAGAGAGCGAGTGATGATCTCTGGTTCCGTCTCTTCTGCTGGGTGCGAGGGTCCTGCAGTGTCCTCATCAGTCACTATGCGGACTGATTTGCTCCTCGATTTCTTCTTTTGAACGGGGGCAACTACTACTGGGTCAGGCTGCTCTGGTTTGGTGATGGTTTGTGTGGAGATGCTGATGGTGCTTTCGGTTCCTTCCTCCTCTGTGCTGGTCTGTGTAGACATAGACACTTTTGCTTTGTTTTTTGTTTTTTCCTCCATGACAGTCTGAGTAGACACGGACACTGTTGTTTTCCGTTTGGTTCCTTCTTTCTCTATGGCAGCCTGCGTTGACATGGATGCTGTTGTGGTATTCTGTACAGGCACGGACACTGCTGCTTTCCTTCTTGTTTCCTCTTCCTCAAGAAGACGCTGCACCACACTATGTAGTGTTTTGTAGTGTTTTGTTTCTAAGCATGTTGCAGATTGTGCAGAGAAGACAAAGAAGAACTAACAACAACATTATGCTGTCCTTGGCATCCAGAGGGAACTTAACATTTTCAAAAACTGCTGTGTCGAGCCTGAAAGGTTTGAAAGAATCAATCTTTACCCCTCCCCCCAGGGGCTGGGTGAGGTTGCCGAGGCCCCAGATGTAGCAGCCTAGATTAGGACAAGCAAACAGAATTGAGTACATATTCCAAATCATGTTCATTGCCTCAGAGGTCATAATGCAATAGACATAGTAGACCAATAAAGCAATTCTTATACCATACCCTGGTCTACACATGAGCATTACAATTGCCAAATGATTCCCCACATTCGGGAAAATATAGAGAACTAGGTATAAGACCCAAAAAAGCATGTTAAGCATCATAGTTAATAGGTACCCTCTACAATACAAGATTGTAATTCTGACTTCTCTCAGTACTTTCTTGCCCCACATTGGGCGCCAAAAATATGTTCTGGTTTGAAAGTAAAACCAGTGAGAGACTCCAAGTCAGAAATACAATTTATTGGGAAAAGGGGAAAAGGACAAAAATACATGCAATAATACAAAGGGAAAGGCTACTGACAAAGTCAGAATACAACCTGGCCAGCGTGCTGGTAGCAGTCCAATTGGAAGAGCTGCAGTCGTCTTGGGATGGCAGATGTAGTTGCTGCGTCTTCTCGGAGAACCCGTGAAGAGGCTCTCCTCTGTCTAGAAATCTCCACTTTTATCCAGGTGGGAATGCCTAGCTCCTCCCCTTGGGCAGAGCATCTCACAATGGGTTATTAGGAGTCACAAGGTGTGTCCTTAATCACCTCCTCCTCCTGCACAGTGTTATCTCTGAGTCATGTGGCCAGGCATTGATGGGGCCATTAACAGCAGATAAGGAAAACTGCCCCAAGGCAACTCCTACTCAGATGGTAATTGGAAAACGTTTTTTTTTTAATCTTGGACATGTACTTACTAGCATCTTTTCAAAACACAGTCTCTCTTGGAGGAGAAGATTGGTTCAAGTTGTGGCTAACACGGAAAAGTCTATCTAAAAGCTACTCTTTGTCCCCCTCCCATCTAGAATTCTTCTTTTTAACACCCCAGGGTCTAAGGTGTCCCTCTTCCTCTCTTTTAAACTGAAGAGGGGAGGGAAAAATTTATAAAGCTTTCATTTTTTTAAGGAAGGGTTAAAAGTCTGAACTCCCTAGAGATGGCTTGATATCCAAACTCTGGCAACTGCCACGCATTAAGCACTTTACAGCTCCCCCCACTCCTCCTTCTTTGCGGTGGAATTGCTGACAGAATTGCCGCTGTCTTTTTCTCTTTCTCTCTCGGGAGAGAAACTCTGGGGGGGGGGAATGGAGACATCCCAGATTTATTCCACCCTTCCATCTGCAGGGGCCAGCCCGGTTCCAGTCCTTCCACCACCTTTAGGATTACCTTCCTCAGGCCATGGGCCTTCCCTTCCCACACCCAGCTCCTCGCAAATTGCTTGTTCCCATCTCAAAAAAAACCTCAATCCCACACCAAATTCACTCGATTCCAGAGCTGCCAGGGTAGATGGGTTTGGGAGGAGATTGGGAGAAGTGGGATCCCAGTTTGAAGCGCTGGGATGGGGATTTTGTGGGGCTGGGTGGCTGGGATGTATTTGATAGCAAATAAAACTTTCATATTTACTGATTTCTTTGCCGTTCATTCCCAGTCCGTGGCAGTTCTGTTTGCAGAGCGCCGCCTCACAGAGCGTCCCCTCCCAGTTCCGCCCTTGGCCGGAGCTCGGCCCTTTCCCCTCCCGGTCCCGCCCTTTCCTCGCCCCTTTCCCCTCCCGGTCCCGCCCTTTCCTCGCCCCTTTCCCCTCCCGGTCCCGCCCTTTCCTCGCCCCTTTCCCCTCACGGTCCCGCCCTTTCCTTGCCCCTTTCCCCTCACGGTTCCTCCCTTCGGGAGCGGGGATTGTGTGGGGCAGTGTGGTGTCAGTCCAAAGCCAGTACAGCCCCATTCCATCCCAGTATGGTTCCAGGATGATCCCGGTACGGTGCCAGTACAGTCCCAGTCGCTCCCAGTAGGATCCCAGTAGGATTCCGGCAGAGCCCAGTCCCTCCCAGCGCTGCCGGGGAGGAGGAGGGGGAGGGATCTGAAATGTAAACTTTAAGGTATTTAGAGGAGCTAAGATTACAGTTATAAATAAGCCTTACTAGAGTTATTTAAAAGAATAATAATAAATGAGTCGGCCTTGATGAAGTAAGGAGTCAGTAGGTTACTAATAATTGATTGCTTGACCGTACAATGTTTAATTTGCCGCATTTATAATGAAGAGTATAGAAACTATCAAATAGCTTTTAGGAACATAAGACAATTGTGGGCCTCCTCTGCTCTCATACCAATAGAAGACAAGGAATGTGGAGTTCTGTCTTGGTTTGACAAGACAGGAATCTGCAAAGGAGGGCTAAAGCCTCCTGTGCAATGGAGAAGGTAAACCCCCTCCCTCCGAATTACTAGGAGTTTTAAATCAAAATTCCCCCGGTTAGAGTTTCCCTCCTTGAGTTGACGGACCCGTGCTGCCAGGACAGAAGTGGGTTTCCCATCCCACCTCCCCATGTCTTCCCCATGGTCACGCAGGAAGAACCACAGATTAGCCCTTGGGGTGTACCCTCTCTCTCTAGCTGGGGATTGTTGGGCGCTGATTCTGGGGCCTGTGACTCTCACGGGTGCTGTATTAACCTTCCTCATCTCCTCCCTCATCTCCTCTTTAAACTCCTTAATCACGGCTGAGATATGAGCCTGCATTGGGCCATTAATCATACTCTCATAATTCCTAAGTTTGTTGGCAACAGAACCTATTGTCTCCCGGTGGGTGTCAGCATTGATTGTTGCAATGAAGGTGGTGTATTGAGATGGCCCAAGATTTGCCAGACTCCACAGCATTTGTCCCGTACACCTGACCTTGTCGGGGTCATTATTGTGTCGTCCATCCCTCCCAAAGAGTACCTCCAATACTGCCACTTCCCTCAGCTGTTGGATCCCTTCCTCGAGGGTCTTCCAGCGCATTCTATGATGGTGCTCTTGCATTCTCTCTCTGTGGACAAACCTCTCCCTGACACTCATTAAGAGCCGCTCCCAGAGAGAAAGGGATCCTGGTTCCCTTACAAAAACCTGATTTATACCCGAGTCCTGGGTCAAGGGTCCCAAGTTCCTTGCCTCACCACCGTCCAGCTGCACGCCTGTACCCATAAGACCCCAAACCCGGAGTAGCCAGGTAGCATAAGCCTCACGCCCTCGTCGCACAATGTCTTTATGCAGATTACAAAGACTTTCGTATGTCAGGGACTCGGTGATGATAGCAATCTCTGGCTCGCCTGTGGGTTGTCAGGTTCCTCCATTCCTGTCCCTATCTGCAGGGTGCTCTGCTTTCACCTTAGACTTCCTTGTTTCTACCGGGGCAACTGCTGCTGACCGTGATTGCCTTTGTGGTTCAGCTGGAACCTGGACAGTTGTAACATCTGTGGGTTCCACAGCTGTACTATTAGACTGTCCCTCCTCAAGGCAAAGGGCCGGTTTCTCGCCAGCTGGGGAAATGCACTCCTTCAGCATCTCTCGTATCTCCTTAACCAGAACCCTCACCCAATCTGGGCGGTTCATTTCTGAGGTCGGCTGTGGGGCAGGGTCAGGCTCTGGAGCAGCAGCATCTCGAGTCTGTGGTGTAGGTGTGAGGGTAGTTATCCAGGTTAATCTTCCCTTATCTCTGAATGCTAAATATAACAGGACTATCAGCAACACCACCCATTGTATGGTATCATTAGCACTTAGAAAGGATCTTAACCCTTTGAGAACTGGTGGAGCAGACCCAAAAAGATGGTTAAAAGGTTGGGAGAAAGTTTGCCCAGGTGCTATTTCCTCGTAGTAGGTACCGTTATTAAAGTAACCCCAAAAACATACAGTTAACGTGTGATAGCTATGAATCCATGTACCTGCCTTCCAGAGGAAATTAAAGATCCATGAATTCCTCACCCAATTAACCCAGAAGCCAAACTTGATAACAGACACCGTAGCCTTAGTTATAGGACCCATTTTTAGATAAGGGTCTGCAAATGGGAAAAGTATAGCTATGATCACATGCCACCCAAACCAAGGTAAACTAGACCACATGGTGATGCTGAAGATGTTTTTACACACAACAAAAAACCAAATTACTTAAGAACTGTTAATCCTTTTTCCCTCTCAATGCCCTCGAGCCCCACGTTGGGCGCCAATATCTGTCTTGGTTTGACAAGACAGGAGTCTGTGAAAGAGGGCAAAGCCTCCTGTGCAATGGAGAAGGTAAACCCCCCTCCCTCTGAATTACCAGGATCTTTAAATTAAAAGGCTCTCAGGCAAAGATATGGGAATGGGAGTAACAATTCTTTACTAGGAGAAAACTAGACAACAATTTTAAAAGGCAAATGCAATCGGTACAAACAAAACCAGTGAAAAAGTCCAGAACCTGAGAATTTGGGGTGCCAGTAGCAGTCCTGCTGGGACGATTGCTCCCCTTGCAGTGACTGATGAACTGCAGCTGCAGTGGTGATCTTTAGAAGGGTATAGTTTTCCTCTGAAGATCTGGTGGCAGTGGGGCTGGTCTTCCTCTGCGCCGGGGTTGCCTCCGAGCTCCGCCGCCGCCGCCTCCCCGGCTGTTTCGCTGCGAGATCCCGCGAAGAAGAGAGAGAGAGCTGCTTCTCTCGGAGTCCCGCCCAGAGAGCTGCCTCATCTCCCCAAAAAGCTACCCCTTTAAACAATAATAGAGTGCTTGGCTTCCCCCTCTGGGTGGGACCCCTCACGGTGTTACATTTACCAGCCCGGCAGTGAGTCAGTCAATAGTGTATAAACAAACCATTGCCTCTACGGGGCAAACCATTGTCTTTGGGAGAGATAACAAAACCTGCCCAACCTTTCGACAGATGGCAAATAGAATACAAGCTTATCTTACAACCCAGGACACCTGGTGACCCACATTCTCTGTGATCCATGTTGGGAGCATGCCTGGCTGCTTCTCCTTTTCTGTTGACCTTTATTTTTAGGTCTTTGCGATTTCTGTGGTCCAAAAGTCAAGAGGGACTGATATTTCACCACAAAACCACGCCCATCCTACTGAAAACAACTGAATTTTTACCCACAGAGCGTCAATCCCTCCTCAAATTGCTTATTCCTATTAAAAAAAAAAAAATTCAATCTCACGCCAATCTCAGTTGATTCCAGAGCTGCCAGGATGCGATGGCTTGGGGAGGTGATTGGGAGAAGTGGGATCCCAGTTTGAAGTGCTGGGATGGGGATTGTGTGGGGCTGGGTGGCTGGGATGTATTTGATAGCAAATAAAACTTTCATATTTACAGATTTCTTTGCCGTTCGTTCCCAGTCAGTGGCAGGTCTGTTTGCAGAGCGCCGCCTCACAGAGCGTCCCCTCCCAGTTCCGCCCTTGGCCGGAGCTCGGCCCTTTCCCCTCCCGGTCCCGCCCTTTCCTCGCCCCTTTCCCCTCCCGGTCCCGCCCTTTCCTCGCCCCTTTCCCCTCCTGGTTCCTCCCTTAGGGAAAGGGGATTGTGTGGGGCAGTGTGGTGTCAGTCCAAAGCCATTACAGCCCCATTCCATCCCAGTGTTTTGTGTAATAAATATAATTCGCCCCATTCCTCGTATGAAATATGTAATATTGGATATTTGTGAAATCATGCCTGTCGTATTAGTTACCCCCCCGCTTACAGGCGAGACTGGATGTATATTGGAAACTGATTTACAAGTAAAAGGATGTGGCTTGGCCAGGAGATGGGCCATGTCTGGGCTCCAGGTGTTGATCATCACGATCATCAGTGCTGATCGTCCAAGATGGATATCATGGAAATCCTCAGACAGATCCATGTGAATGCAGCCTTCCCCTAAACTGTCATCAAGAATTCAACTACTCCGGACATTGAATTATTTCTCCTCATCACCAGAAAGAAATCCTTATTAACATATGGACACCGAATAGAAGAAAGGACTGATTGCTAAAACCTTGGCCTCCGGCGGAATTTTCCCTATAAAAACCGCCTGTGCCAGGATGGAAGTGTGTGGGCATAGGGGAAAACCTCTGCTGAGGCTGACTCCTTGTTGCACACCCAGGGTCGACCCCGGGCTCGGCTCTGTCCTTTCCGTGTGGCTGACTAGATGGAATCTGACCGCAGATAAAATTATTTTTATTTTTAATCTGGCTGAATAATTTCTCATTTATAACAATCTTGGTGACCCTGACGTGATCTGGTTTGGGGGTATCCAGGGGGTTCCCCTATCCTTGATCCGGGCGGCGCCCCGCTGATTTCAGCGGCCGGACAGGACTGAGGAACTCCACGGAACCAACCAGATTCCGAAAACAGCCGAAAAGCCACGTTAAGGAAAGGGTATAAACGGGCCCAGAGCTCTCGAAACTCGGAGCTAAATCTCCGAGGCTGCAGCAGCAAACTTTCACTCGTAAAATCAACGTGCACGAAGAACCCACACGGGAAAAGGAGCCGTGAGTATCGCGTGGTTGAGTGGGGCGTGAGTGGGTGTGTGTGTGAGACGTGACATAGTCACGGCGCGAGTTCGGACCCCAACGAGCCGCAGTTCCACTAGCCCGAGAGGGAGGTGGTCGGTCACGGGGGAAGCGAAAGGATTCCGGTATACTCACAACACGCATACGACCTGAAACTCGGGGAGTTACGGGGATCCACCCACGGACGGGTCAGGGGAGGGAAGGTACGTTCTCGTGGATTTGAGAAACTGGTAAACCTCACTGGCCCCGGGCTCGGGGAGCCTGACAAAAAGGTAAAAGAGAGCTCGCTGTTCTTCCAACTGAAAACCCACGGACCGGTTCGCTGTGAGGTAACTCGGTTGGCAAGTTTCGGTCGGGAATAGATCGGTTTAAACACTTGGTAAGACTCAGTCCGGGACAGGACTGAAATACACATTTTAGCACGCGGGTTGCTGACTTCTTGGAATGGCTTACAGACACTGACTTAGAATACGGTAAGGAAAACTTTTAAATATGGGACACGGGAGCAGTAAAATGGCCCTTGGGTTAATGTTTTAAAAAGGCTGCGCAGCCCCGTGCAGCCGCAGGCAGCGTGGCTCTGCAGTTTTTAGAACCCGCGCGGCAGCGGCAGAGGCGGCGGTGCCGGATCAGAGGGAGCGGGGGGCTCTGCCTGCCCCTGCCCTTCGCAGCGGTGCGGAGCGGCTTTGGTTTCTCCGTGGCGGGAGGGGAAGAGGGCTCCGACCTACCCCGATAGTGGCGGGGAGCATGGCTCGGGCTTCCCTGACACCCATGGGCGGCGGGGGAGCCCGGCTCGGGCTTCCCTGACACCCATGGGTGGCGGGGGGAGCCCGGCTCAGCCACGTAGCATGAGAAGTCTCCGTTCCTGCAGGCGGCAGTTTTAAAAGCAGCACAAGCTGCTGCTGCTCTGCAGGGTTGAAATCTAAGCGTGTTTCGCTTCTCAACCACAATTTTTAGAAATCAGTAGTGAATTTGTTTTGTTGCTAGTCAGTATAAAGTTGTGTTGTGCATTTTACGCCTAAAATGAGAATGGGACCAAACTGTTACAATATGTAGATGACTTATTGGTAGCTGGCTCTAAGGAGGAAGAAGTCAGGGCTGGAACCATAGCTTTATTAAACTTCCTGGGAGGACAAGGGTTGAAAGTTTCAAAGTCTAAATTACAATTCACTGAACCTGAAGTAAAATATTTAGGGCACTAGTTAACAAAACGGAAAAAGAAACTAGATCCAGACCGGGTGGCAGGAAAATTGCATTACCCTCTCCTAAGACAAAAAGAGAAATCGGGCAATTACTGGGACTTTTGGGCTTTTGCAGACAATGGATCGAAGGATACAGTGAAAAGGTAAGGTTTTTATATGACAAACTTACCACAGACAGACTTAAGTGGACTAAAAAATAATGAAGAGGGTTACCAAGGATTAAAAGAAACCCTCATAGCAGCTCTATAACTCTCTAACATAAAAAGGCCGTTTCAGCTCTTTGTGGATGTTAGTAACCACACTGCCCACGGGGTTCTGACCCAGGACTGGGCAGGGGCCAAGAAACCAGTCGGTTATCTATCCAAGCTCCTGGACCCTGTCAGCAGGGGGTGGCCCACCTGTTTACATGCAATTGTGGCAGTGGCAATATTAGTAGAAGAAGCCAAAAAGGTAACATTTGGGGCTTCATTAACCATCTACTCCCCCATAATGTAAGAAGCATCTTGCAGCAAAAAGCTGGCAAGTGGCTGACAGACGCCAGGCTTCTGAAATACGAAGCCATCCTAACCCATTCCCAGCACCTGGAGCTAAAGACTACCCCGGCACAAAATCCTGCCCAATTCCTGTTTGGGGCAGTCCCAGGGGACCCCCTCCATAACTGTGCTGAAATTATAGAATTACAGACCAAAATACGACCAGATTTAGAAGAAGAACTCGAAGAAGGGGAAAAATGGTTTGTGGACGGTTCTGCAAAAATTGTGGAAGGTAAAAGAAAGTCAGGATATGCAGTCATAGACGGGAAGACGGGAATGGTGGTAGAATCCAGGCCCCTGAGTGCAGGGTGGTCGGCACAGGCCTGTGGGCTGCATGTTGTATACAGGGCTCTACTGGGACTTGAAGGGAAAAAGGGAACAATTTTCACTGACTCCAAATACGCATTTGGGGTAGTACACACCTTTGGAAAATAGGGGGTCTGCTAAACACACGGGGAAAAGGGCTAATTCATGAAGAAATAATTAGACAAATCCTAAAAGCCATCAGGGGACCAGAAGCTATTGCTGTGTTCCATGTAAAGGAACACCAAACTGGGATGCAATTCAGGACTTGAGGAAACAATTTAGCCGACAAAGAGGCAAAGAGTGCTGCTTTGTTAAAACTGAGTACCCCAGAACTTGGGAAAGGAAAAGCTCAAGAATTCCCTTACCACCCCTCTGAAAAAGAGATAAAGGCTTATCAAGAGATGGGGGGACGGTTAGAAGAAGGTAAGTGGAAGCTATCAGACGGGCGGGAATTGTTATCAAAGGAATACACCAGGAAAATTTTAAAAAGATTACATCAACAAACACACTGGGGAGCCCGAGCTCTGGCAGAACAATTCCTAAGATTCTTTGGCTGCAGACATATATACAAATTGGCTAAACAAGAGGTACAGGGGTGTATAATTTGCAGAAAAATAAATCGAGCAAACTCCCAAAGGTCAACAATGGGGAGTCTCCCAGCAGCTTACCGGCCCTTTGAAAGGGTCCAGGTAGATTTCACTGATCTACCTAAGGTCGGGAGATACAAATTCCTACTAGTCATAGTGGACAAACTAACCCACTGGGTAACCACGATAGGGGTTAGTAAGCTACATTGATTCTGACCAGGGAACACATTTCACATCAAAAATTATTAAGCAATTGGCAGATGCTTTAGGCATTCGGTGGGAATACCACACCCCGTGGCACCCCCAGAGCTCAGGACAAGTTGAGAGGATGAATCAAACACTAAAAGCCCAATTAGCCAAATTGATGTTAGAAACAAGAATGTCATGGACAAAATGCCTCCCGTTGTCCTTATTAAATATAAGGACTATGCCTCACTCTGAAACAGGACTTTCACCTTTTGAAATGTTATACAGGATGCCTTATACCCACGGTATGCCTGTAAGGCATCCGAGATTAGAGGATAGACAAATACAACCATACCTAATAGCATTAAATAAGAATCTTGAAGAATTGTGAAAGCAGGGGGTGATCATGCAGCACAGTCCTCTTGGCTTCTCCATACATAAAATACAACCTGGGGACAAAGTGCTTGTAAAAGCATGGAGGGAATCTCCATTAACGCCTCATTGGGAGGGACCCTTCATTGTTCTTTTGACCACAGATACTGCTATAGGAACTGCAGAAAAGGGGTGGACACACGCATCAAGGATAAAGAAAGTCGAACTCCAGGATCAGGCACCAGAGTGGAAAATCACCTCCCGCCCTGGAGATATGAAGATAACCCTGCACCCGCAAAGTAACTGACTGAAAACATCCCAATCAAACTTTCTGGGCCAGAGTGTAACTATTATCCTTTTTGTGTGCTTCCCCTATGAATACTGTTAGACTGCTCCAACTAAGTGGGTTATGTGGGAGTGCTTTGAGCAGGAGTTAGAGCTGACTATCCGTTTTCTGGTAATAGCCACAAGGCTGAGATTGTTTCAAATTAAATTCAATAAGCTGATGTTTTCCCATATTAGAACGGATTAAGGGAAAAATTATTTGGAAAACTAAAATTATGATTGTTGAGTGTCATAGGTTGAACAACGCGCAGGCTCTGCTGAACTACACCCGGGAGGCAATTCTAAACAGGTCTGCAGCTCAGCCTGAGCATGAAACCACAGACGAAGATTCCTGCTGCCAAGAAGATGGTTTGCCCCGCCGCTGGAAGCACCCCAGTGGGCGCTGGGAACGGCAGAGGGATCCTAGCAGTGGGAGTAATCTGGTGAGCCTGAGCCTAGCCATGTGCCTCAAGGGGGAACTTAGAGATAAATACCCAGAGAAGTTATCCCTCACCTCATGGAACTGCAGCAGGGGTAAGCCTAATTAACAATATCTTGAGACAAACACTCAACAAGGGGTATACAAATTAAAGGGGAAATCAAAAACATACCGTGAAAACGGACAGTCAGCTCATCAACTGCATCAAAAGAGCACAGGGAAATCTCAATTCCAGTTTATAATGAATGTAACTGTACTGGATGGGTCGTGGGGATACCAAACCCCCATCTATTTAAATCGCTTAATAAAGTTGCAAGTTGTAGTGGAGATTGTATCCAATCACACTTCAGGTACTCTTTTGAATTATTATCCCAGCAACACTCTCAAATGAGGGCTTTTGTATATCAAAATAGGATAGCCCTTGATTACTTACTAGCTGGAGAAGGAGGTGTGTGTGGAAAATTTAACGAATCTCAGTGCTGTGTAGAAATAGATGATTATAGAAAAACCATTAGAAATCTAACCACAAAAATTAAACAAGTAGCCCATGTTCCAGTACAAAAGTGGAACTCACTTCTCCCAGCATCTTGGTGGGATCATTTGTTTGATGGGGCTTGGTGGAAGAAAATAATTTTCTTCATTTTATGTTCAATAGCAGGAGTCATATTCCTACCCTGTTTCGTCCCCTGTTTTATAAGACTCATCCATTCGGTGGTACAGGGGATGCAAATAGCAGCTTTACCCACAGACACAGAAGCTGCACTTGGAAAAACAAATCAAATACCAAAAATAATGACACTGGGAGAAGAAATTCCTCACAGCAGGGCGGCTGAGGCTCTAGCAAAAATTTGAAAGGCGAATAAAGGGAAAAGAACAAAACCACAAAATTTACCAAGATATTCCAGATGTAAACTAAAACCCGGTCTCAAGGTAGTCAACACACTACCTTGGAAGTGAATAGAGGTAGAAATTAAGGCGCAAATTAATGAGTTAATATAGAAGGTGGGGGATTGTTATGTGTAATAAATATAATTCGCGCCATTCCTCGTATGAAATATGTAATATTGGATATTTGTGAAATCATGCCCGTCGTATTAGTTCCCCCACCCCCCCCCTCTTTACAGGCGAGACTGGATGTATATTGGGAACTGATTTACAAGTAAAAGGATGTGGCTTGGCCAGGAGATGGGCCATGTCTGGGCTCCAGGTGTTGATCATCACTATCATCAGTGCTGATCGTCCAAGATGGATATCATGGAAATCCTCAGACAGATCCATGTGAATGCAGCCTTCCCGTAAACTCTCACCAATAATTCAACTACTCTGGACATTGAAAAAAAGAAAATCTTTTTAACCTATAGACTCTGAATAGAAGAAAAGACTAACTGCTCAAATCTTGGCCTCAGGTGGAATTTTCCCTATAAAAACCGCCTGTGCCAGGATGGAAGTGTGTGGGCATAGGAGAAAACCTCTGCTGAGGCTGACTCCTTGTTGCACACCCAGGGTCGACCCCGGGCGCGGCTCTGTCCTTTCCGTGCGGCTGACAAGACATAATTTGACTGCAAATAAAATTATTTTTATTTTTAATCTGGCTGAATAAATTCTCATTTATAACATGGACTTTATCACTAGTTTTTGTTTGTACCAATTGCATTTGCCTTTTTAAATTGTTATCTAGTTTTCTCCTAGTAAAGAATTGTTACTCCCATTCCCATATCTTTGCATGAGAGCCTTTTTATTTAAAAATCCTAGTAATTCGGAGGGAGGGGGTTTACCTTCTCCACTGCGCAGGAGGCTTTGCCCTCTTTCACAGACTCCTGTCTTGTCAAACCAAGACAGGAGGTGAGCCGACTGATAACAAGACAAATAAAACCTTCACTTTCAGAGTCAGTTCTGAAAGCACAGAACATAGTATCAAACAAAAACAGAACACACGACCGGGGATACCAGCATCATAATGTCACCCTAGGACAGTTCCCAACATGGATCACAGGGAATGTGGGTCACCAGGGCTGTGCCCAGTGTGGCTCCTCCCGTGGGGGATGGAGTTTAGCTCTTCTCGCACTCGGGGCACTCGCAGGGCTTCCCTTACCGGTGCCTCTGCTGGTGTCGGGTCAGGTTAGAGCTCTGTGAGAATCTCTTCCCACACTGGGGACACTCGTAGGGCCTCTCCCCAGTGTGGATCCTCTGGTGCTGGATCAGGCTGGAGCTCTGGGTGAAGCTCTTCCCACACTCCCCACACTCGTAGGGCCTCTCCCCAGTGTGGATGCGCCGGTGGGAAATGAGGGTGGAGTTGTCCCTGAATCCCTTCCCACAGTCGGGGCAGCAGAAGGGCCTCTCCTCGGTGTGAACCAGATAGTGCTGCAAGAGATCGGCTCTTCTCTTAAACTTCTTCCCACACTCAGAACACTCGCAGGGCCTCTCCCCTGTGTGGATGCGGCGATGCTTGATGAGGGTGGAGTTGCTCCTGAATCCCTTCCCACATTCGGGGCAGCAGAAGGGCCTCTCCTCTCTGTGAACCGGATAGTGCTTCAAGAGATCGGCTCTGGTCTGAAACCTCTTCCCACACTCAGAACACTCGTAGGGCCTCTCCCCAGTGTGGGTCCTCTGGTGCTGGGTCAGGCTGGAGCTGTGGGTAAAGCTCTTACCACACTCCGCACACTCATAGGGCTTCTCCCCTGTGTGGATGCGGCGATGCTTGATGAGGTTGGAGTTGCTCCTGAATCCCTTCCCACATTCGTGGCAGCAGAAGGGCCTCTCCTCTGTGTGAACCAGATAGTGCTGGAAGAGATTGGCTCTGGTCTTAAACCTCTTCCCACACTCGGAACACTCGTAGGGCCTCTCCCCAGAGTGGATCCTCTGGTGATGGATCAGGTCGGAGCTGCATCTGAAGCTCTTCCCACACTCCCCACACTCGTAGGGCCTCTCCCCAGTGTGGATGCGCCGGTGCCGGATGAGGCTGGAGTTGCCCCTGAATCCCTTCCCACAGACGGGGCAGCAGAAGGGCCTCTCTCCTCTGTGAACCAGATAGTGCCGGAGGAGATCAGCTCTGGTCTTAAACCTCTTCCCACACTCAGAACACTCGTAGGGCCTCTCCCCAGTGTGGATCCTCTGGTGCTGGGTCAGGTGGGAGCTCCGGCTGAAGCTCTTCCCACACTCCCCACACTCATAGGGCCTCTCCCCAGTGTGGATCCTCTGGTGCACCATCAGAGCACAGCTCCACCTGAATCCCTTCCCACACTCCGAGCACTTGTGGGGCTTCTCCCCATCACGGAGCTGCTCAGGGTCCCCCAGCTCCGAGCTCTGGCTCCGTCTCTGGCCGCCTCCCCGGCCCAGGGTGGCTCTTTCCCCCTCAGATCCCCGCGATCTGCCTTTGCAGCCCCTCCTCGTGCGGGATCTCCGGGGCTTTTCCTCCCCGTCGGGTTCCTGCGCCGTGGAGCCGCTCAAAACGGCCTCTTCCACCAGGTTCTGCCGCGGGGATTTGTCCTCCCTGCTCTCCATCCTCGGCTCCTGCTCGGGGCGAGGAAGGACCAGGAGAGGCTCTTCCTCTTCCTCGCAGCCTCCCAGGGGCTGGGAATGGCAACTCCTGCTTTGGGGAAAACAAGGGATGGGCACGATGGGTTGGAAGCTCCCTCTGTGCCAGTCCATCTCGAGAAGTCCCCGGCCACCTGGGCTCCATAAGAGCCTCCCAAACACCGAGATCCAGCCCTGAAAAAGCCTCCCAGGAGCTCCCCGTCCCTGCTCCCTCCCCTCGGCTCTTCGGGGCTCCCCCCTGTCCCAGCTGCGGGGGTCACGCTGGGATTGGGGGTCCCCCTTCTCCTCGCTGCCCGCCCTCCCCAGGCTGCCGGCAGTCCCGGCCATCCCAAAAGCTCCCCCCTCTTGGCTCTCCCCATTCGGGGCTGCCGGGGCTGCTCGGGCTCCCGGGCTCCCTTCTGCCCTTCTTCTCCGCTCGGGGCCGCAGGGGCTCCAAGGAGTCCCCCCGAGGGGCCTTTTCCGCTCCGCTTCGCACTTCTTCCTTCTCCAAACACGCCCTAAAAAACCCAGCCCCGGCACCCCCCAGGAGATCTGGCCCGAGCTGCCCCTCCCCGCTCACCTGCGGGATGGGGGCGATGATCCCACACGTGGGGGCTGCGAATTCAGGCAGGGCTCCACCGCGCCATCCCCTCGGCTCCGCTCCATCCGCCTTTGTCCCTCCTCTTCCTCCTCCTGCCGCTCCTCCTCTTCCATCCCCCCTGCTCCTCCTCCTCCCTGAGCCCACCTCCCGCTCCTCCTGCATCCCTGCCCTTCCCTCCCTGCCCTTCCTTCTCCCTCCTCCTGCTCTCTGTGCCCACCGCCTTCTGCTCCCTCATCCCTCCTCTTCCATCCTCCTCCTCCTCCTCCTCCTGTGTCCCGTCCCCTCCCGCCTGTCCTCCTTCATCCCTTCCCTTCCATCCTCCTCCTCCTCCCCCTCGCCATCCCCACCTCCTTCTCCTCCTTCATCCCTCCCCCTCCTCCTCCCCGGCAGCGCTGGGAGGGACTGGGCTCTGCCGGAATCCTACTGGGATCCTACTGGGAGCTCGGAGTGTGGGAAGGGATTCAGGAGGAGCTCTGAGCTGATCAAGCACCAGAGGATCCACACTGGAGAGAAGCCCTATGAGTGTGGGGAGTGTGGGAAGAGCTTTACCCAGAGCTCCAGCCTGATCAAGCACCAGAGGATCCACACTGGGGAGAGGCCCTATGAGTGTTCTGAGTGTGGGAAGAGGTTTCAGACCAGAGGCGTTCTCTTCCAGCACTATCTGGTTCACACGGGGGAGAGGCCCTTCTGCTGCCCCGACTGCGGGAAGGGATTCAAGAGCAAGTCACAGCTCGTCAAACACCAGAGTATTCACACCGGGGAGAGACCCTACGAGTGTTCTGAGTGTGGGAAGAGGTTTCAGACCAGAGACAATCTCCTCCGGCACTATCTGGTTCACAAGGACTAGAGGCCCTTCAGCTGCACCGACTGTGGGAAGGGATTCAAGGACAACTCAGAGCTCGTCAAGCACCAAAGGACCGACACAGGGGAGAGGCCCTACGAGTGTTCCGAGTGTGGGAAGAGGTTTCAGACCAGAGCCGATCTCTTCCGGCATTATCTGGTTCACACAGAGGAGAGGCCCTTCTGCTGCCCCGACTGTGGGAGGGGATTCAGGAACAACTCCACCCTCATCACCCACCGGCGCATCCACACTGGGGAGAGGCCCTACGAGTGTGGCGAGTGTGGGAAGAGCTTCGCCCATAGTTCCAGCCTGATCCAGCACCAGAGGATCCACACTGGGGAGAGGCCCTACGAGTGTCCCCAGTGTGGGAAGAGATTCTCATGGAGCTCTAACTTGAACAAACACAAAGAGAGGCACCGGTAAGGGAAGCCCTGCGAGTGCCCCGCGTGCGAGAAGAGCTAAACTCCATCCCCCACGGGAGGAGCCACACTGGGCACAGCCCTGGTGACCCACATTCCCTGTGATCCACGTTGGTAGCACGCCTGGCTGCTTCTCCTTTTCTGTTGGCCTTCATTTGTTTTCTCTCCTCAATCTCTCTGCGCTCCAAAAGCCAAGTGGGATTACTCGTTCACCTCAGATCTTCTCACCTCGCACTGAAAACAAGTGAATTTTAATCCTCAGAGACACAGTCCCACCTCAAATTCCTTGTTCCCATCTCAAAAAAACCTCAATCCCCCGCCAATCTCACTCGATTCCAGAGCTGCCAGGGTGGGATGGGTTTGGGTGAAGATGGGGAGAAGTGGGATCCCAATTTGGAGCGTTGGGATGGGGATTGTGTGGAGCTGGGTGGCTGGGATATATTGGATAGGAAATAAAACTTTCAGACTTACTGATTTCTTTGCCGTTCATTTCCAGTCCATGGCAGTTCTGTTTTTCTCAGTGCCACCTTCTCAGCTGGTTGTGTTTGTGTCCTCCATTTCCTCCCACCTCTCTTTCCCTGCTCTGTTTCTCTCTCCGTGTCTCCCTTGACCCAGGGACCTCCAAAAACCCTCCCCTGATTTAATTGCCCCAGGATCCACCAAAGATCCTCCCCTTATTTAATTGACCCCTCCCCTAATTTAATTGCCCCTAATGACCCGCCCCTGATTTTTTAGTTATTTAATTTCCCAATTATTTTTTTAATTCTTAGTTCAGGAGCTGAAGTCGGAGACCAGCAGTGAAATGTCTCTGTAGGATTTTGCTCCGCTTGGTTTTCAGCCCCTTCTCAAGAGCTTTGCCTTCAAGGGCAAAGGGAACGTCTTTTCCTGGCTGGGAGCTGAAATTCCAGACCTCTGAAATGTGTGCAGGGCCATATGGACTGGGATCAATTAGGGACTGGGATCAAATATGGAATGAGATCCCATGGACTGGGATGAAATAGGGACTGGGATAAATTAGGGACTGGTATGAAATAGGGACTGGGATCCTACAGACTGGGATTGTGCAGACTGGGATCAAATATGGACTGGGATCACCTATGGACTGGGATAAAATAGGGATTGGGGCCCTACAGACTGGGATAAACTGGACTGGGATTATATGGAACTGGGATCCTATGGACTGGGATAAACTGCACTGGGATTTATGGAACTGTGATCCTAAGGAGAGGGATGAACTGGACTGGGATTTTATGGAATTGAGATCCTATGGAACGGGATAAACTGGACTAGGATTATATGGATCGGGGATCCTATGGACTGGAATAATCCGGGATAAACTGGACTGGGATTATATGGATCGGGGATCCTATGGACTGGAATAATCTGGGATAAACTGGACTGGGATTATATGGATCAGGGATCCTATGGACTGGGGAAAAATTAAGAATGTGATCAAATAGGGACTAGGACAAGGATAAAATAGACTGGAATGAAATAGGGAATGGGATCAAATAAAGATTGGGACTGTATGGACTGGGATGAACTGGACTGGATTTATATGGAACTGGGATGCCATGGACCGGGATAAAAAAACGACTGGGACCCTGTGGAATGCGATCCTATGGATTGGGATCATACAGCCCGGGATAACCTGGCCTGGGATCCTACAGACTGGGACTGCACAGACCGGGACCACAGGGATCAGGAGCAAACAGACTGGGATAAACAGGAATGAGGTGACATGGACCGGGATCCTACAGACACGGACCGGACAAATCCCAGCACGAACTGGGATGGCATGGAAGAGAGGGGGTGAAGGAGGAGAGTGAGTAGGGCTGGAAACAGGAGAAGGAAATGGGGAAAGGGAGGAGGAGGAGGGGGATGAAGGAGGAGAAGGAGGTGGGGATGGCGAGGAGGAGAAGGATGGAAGGGAAGGGATGAAGGAGGACAGGCAGGAGGGGACGGGACACAGGAGGAGGAGGAGGAGGAGCGATGGAAGAGGAGGGATGAGGGAGCAGAAGGCGGTGGGCACAGAGAGCAGGAGGAGGGGGAAGGAAGGGCAGGGAGGGAAGGGCAGGGAGGGAAGGGCAGGGATGCAGGAGGAGCGGGAGGTGGGCTCAGGGAGGAGGAGGAGGAGCAGGGGGGATGGAAGAGGAGGAGCGGCAGGAGGAGGAAGAGGAGGGACAAAGGCGGATGGAGCGGAGCCGAGGGGATGGCGCGGTGGAGCCCTGCCTGAATTCGCAGCCCCCACGTGTGGGATCATCGCCCCCATCCCGCAGGTGAGCGGGGAGGGGCAGCTCGGGCCAGATCTCCTGGGGGGTGCCGGGGCTGGGTTTTTTGGGGCGTGTTTGGAGAAGGAAGAAGTGCGAAGCGGAGCGGAAAAGGCCCCTCGGGGGGACTCCTTGGAGCCCCTGCGGCCCCGAGCGGAGAAGAAGGGCAGAAGGGAGCCCGGGAGCCCGAGCAGCCCCGGCAGCCCCGAATGGGGAGAGCCAAGAGGGGGGAGCTTTTGGGATGGCCGGGACTGCCGGCAGCCTGGGGAGGGCGGGCAGCGAGGAGAAGGGGGACCCCCAATCCCAGCGTGACCCCCGCAGCTGGGACAGGGGGGAGCCCCGAAGAGCCGAGGGGAGGGAGCAGGGACGGGGAGCTCCTGGGAGGCTTTTTCAGGGCTGGATCTCGGTGTGTGGGAGGTTCTTATGGAGCCCAGGTGGCCGGGGACTTCTCGAGATGGACTGGCACAGAGGGAGCTTCCAACTCATGGTGCCCATCCCTTGTTTTCCCCAAAGCAGGAGTTCCCATTCCCAGCCCCTGGGAGGCTGCGAGGAAGAGGAAGAGCCTCTCCTGGTCCTTCCTCGCCCCGAGCAGGAGCCGAGGATGGAGAGCAGGGAGGACAAATCCCCGCGGCAGAACCTGGTGGAAGAGGCCGTTTTGAGCGGCTCCACGGCGCAGGAACCCGACGGGGAGGAAAAGCCCCGGAGATCCCGCACGAGGAGGGGCTGCAAAGGCAGATCGCGGGGATCTGAGGGGGAAAGAGCCACCCTGGGCCGGGGAGGCGGCCGGAGACGGAGCCAGAGCTCGGAGCTGGGGGACCCTGAGCAGCTCCATGATGGGGAGAAGCCCCACAAGTGCTCCGAGTGTGGGAAGGGCTTCAGGTGGAGTTCAGAGCTGACGGTGCACCAGAGGATCCACACTGGGGAGAAGCCCTACGAATGCGGGGAGTGTGGGAAGAGCTTCAGATGCAGCTCCAGCCTGATCAAGCACCAGAGGATCCACACAGGGGAGAAGCCCTATGAGTGTGGGGAGTGTGGTAAGAGCTTTACCCACAGCTCCAGCCTGACCCAGCACCAGAGGACCCACACAGGGGAGAGGCCCTACGAGTGTTCTGAGTGTGGGAAAAGGTTTCAGACCAGAGCCGATCTCTTGAAGCACTATCCGGTTCACAGAGAGGAGAGGCCCTTCTGCTGCCCCGACTGCGGGAAGGGATTCAGGAGCAACTCCACCCTCATCCAGCATCGCCGCATCCACACAGGGGAGAGGCCCTACGAGTGTTCTGAGTGTGGGAAGAGGTTTAAGAGAAGAGCCGATCTCTTCCAGCACTATCTGGTTCACACAGAGGAGAGGCCCTTCTGCTGCCCCGACTGTGGGAAGGGATTCAGGGACAACTCCACCCTCATTTCCCACCGGCGCATCCACACTGGGGAGAGGCCCTACGAGTGTGGGGAGTGTGGGAAGAGCTTCACCCAGAGCTCCGGCCTGATCCAGCACCAGAGGATCCACACGGGGGAGAGGCCCTACGAGTGTCCCCAGTGTGGGAAGAGATTCTCAGTGAGCTCTAGCCTGACCCAACACCAACGGAGGCACCAGTAAGGGAAGCCCTGCGAGTGCCCCGAGTGCGAGAAGAGCTAAACTCCATCCCCCACGGGAGGAGCCACACTGGGCACAGCCCTGGTGACCCACATTCCCTGTGATCCATGGTGGGAACTGTCCTAGGGTGACATTATAATGCTGGTATCCCCAGTCGTGTGTTCTGTTTTTGTTTGATATTATGTTCCGTGCTTTCAGAACTGACTCTGAAAGTGAAGGTTTGTTTTGTCTTGTTATGAGCCAGCTCACCTCCCCTCATGGTGTGTTGTCTAGAAGAGGCTGGTGCTGCCTGGCTGGTTTTTGCTTGCTTTGCTTTGCTTGCTTGCTTCTGCTTTTGCCTTTGCTTTTGAGTTAGTTTAGCTCAGCAGTCCAATTCTTTCCCTGGACTGTTTTTTTTATCTTTCCCTTTCCTGAATGTCACTCCAAGCTGCTCCGGAGTGGCACCTGGGAAACACCGAGGAGCACCCAGAGCCTGCGCTCTGTGATCTGCAGCAGCCATCCCCAGTGCCCAGAGCAATCCCCAGCGCCCAGACCCGGCGGCCACTCCCAGGAGAGACTTTCTGGATTTGTCACCTCTCCAGAGTGCTGAAAGAGTTCTCTTGTCATCTAGTGGTGTTCATTTCTTTGGTGCTGGGGAGGGTTTTGTTTATTAAACAAACAGGTTCTTTTCCACTTCAATATGAGAAAATTCTTTCCTAACCAGGTGAGTGGGGAGAGGCCGTGGGGATTTGTTTTCGGGGCGTTCTTTGCACAGGTTTTTATCCCAAATTTGCCCTAAGTTAGGACAGGGACACACCTGGCTCCTTCTCCTTTTATGATGACCTGAATGTATTTCTCTTCTCAATCTCTCTGTGCTCCAGAAGCCAAGAGGGATGGCTCATTCACCTCAGATCCACTCACATCCCACTGAAAACAAGTGAATTTTAACCCTCAGAGTCTCAATCCCACGTGTCATGGTTTGACACTGGCACAATGCTAGTGCCTCAATGAAAATGTGATCCTTCTCTTGAATGCTGTGAAGTGGAATTTAGAACAGAGCAAACGGGCTTAAGCTTAATAATAGGAAAAAATCTTTATTAAGCTATTACTACAAAAGAAAAAAAGAAAGTAAAAATGAGAAAAAAAAAACAAACTACACAAAGATTAAATGAAAACTTTTCAAAGCATTCCTCCTCCCACCATTCAACTCTAACAAACTACAGTGAGACACAATCTGGACCTAAATCAGGTTTCTACCTTCTAGATAATCGATACTTAGCCCTTTCGAGGGAGGTAGGAGTCTCTCCTGTGCTACAGACTTCTGAAGAAAACACAGCTCCACATCCTGTGTTTCTATGTCACACATGGCACTGCCTGGAGAAAAGTTTGCCATGGTGACCCTTCTCCTTTCCATGCACAGTGCTCTCACCACCAATGCATGGATGGACAGACTGCTTTTAGGATTTTTCCTTTTAAGGATGCCCTGCCAAGAGGGGAGAAAGACAACAGTTCAGGTTTTCATTTTTTGGGACCACAGTCCCCCCTATTTTCACATTTCCCCTGGGGCCAAGGGTCTAAGAAGAGAGATCTTTCCTTTAAGGTCAGGAGGCGCTACTAGAAACCTCCTAACGTTTTCTCTGTTTACTCTACTTCCTTACTGTTCTGGTTTGAAAGTAAAACCAGTGAGAGACTCCAAGTCAGAAATACAATTTATTGGGAAAAGGGGAAAAGGACAAAAATACATGCAATAATACAAAGGGAAAGGCTACTGACAAAGTCAGAATACAACCTGGCCAGCGTGCTGGTAGCAGTCCAAATTGGAAGAGCTGCAGTCGTCCTGGGATGGCAGATGTAGTTGCTGCGTCTTCTCGGAGAACCTGTGAAAAGGCTCTCCTCTGTCTAGAAATCTCCACTTTTATCCAGGTGGGAATGCCTAGCTCCTCCCCTTGGGCAGAGCATCTCACAATGGGTTATTAGGAGTCACAAGGTGTGTCCTTAATCACCTCCTCCTCCTGCACAGTGTTATCTCTGAGTCATGTGGCCAGGCATTGATGGGGCCATTAACAGCAGATAAGGAAAACTGCCCCAAGGCAACTCCTACTCAGATGGTAATTGGAAAACGTTTTTTTTTAAAACTTGGACATTATCCACCCCTTTTCCTATTTCTATCTTCGTCATGATGAAACCTTACACATAGTTCTCACTTAAGACCAAGTTTCCCTGTGGTACACAATGGGTTTGCCCATCCTTCTGCATTACCCACCAAGTATAACCGGGTCCTTGAGCAAAAACAATCCCACGGGTGGGTTTGTCTTTGCCTGAGGTGGGATTAATCCAAACAGTCTTTCCTAAAATACCTTTCATATGGACCACAGGGACTTTATCTCCATCCACTGTCTGCAAGGGTTCAGATTGGGCAGGACCAGCTCCATTGATGGACCCTCGGGTGTTGACTATCCAGGTAGCTTTTGCCAAGTTCAGTTCCCAATTCCTGAAAGTTCCCCCACCGAGTGCCTTTAGGGTGGTCTTAAGCAGTCCATTGCATCGTTCAACTTTCCCGGCAGCTGGAGCATGATAGGGGATATGATATATCCACTCAATCCCATGTTCTCTGGCCCAGGTGTTGATGAGGCCATTCTTGAAATGTGTTCCATTATCTGACAATTCTCTCAGGGGTGCTGTGTCTCCACAAGACCTGTTTTTCTAGGCCTAAGATGGTGTTCCGGGCAGTGGCATGAGGCACAGGGTAGGTTTCCAACCATCCTGTGGTTGCTTCCACCATGGTCAGTACATAGTGCTTGCCTTGTTGGGTTTGGGGAAGCGTGATGTAGTCAATTTGCTAAGCTTCCCCATACCTGTATTTCAACCATCGCCCACCGTACCACAGAGGCTTCATCCATTTGGCCTGTTTGATTGTAGCGCAGGTCTCGCAGTCGTGCATGACCTGTGAGATGTTGTCCATAGTAAGGTCCACCCCTCGGTCTCGTGCCCATCGGTATGTTGCATCTGTCCCCGGATGACCAGAAGCGTCATGGGCCCAACGAGCTAGGAATAGTTCTCCTTTATGCTGCCAATCTAGGTCTACTTGTGATATTTTCACTTTGGCAGCTCGGTCTACCTGTTCGTTGTTGTGATGCTCCTCAGTAGCCCGACTCTTGGGTATGTGTGCATCCACGTGTCGAATCTTCACGGTCAGCTTCTCTACTCGGGAGGCAATGTCCTGCCAGATCTCGGTGGCCCAGATGGGTTTCCCTCTGCGCTGCCAGTTAGCCTTTTTCCAGTGACTTAGCCATCCCCAGAGAGCATTAGCTACCGTCCATGAGTCGGTGTAGAGATAGAGCCTCGACCACTTATTTCGCTCAGCAATATCCAAAGCCAGCTGGACTGCTTTAAGCTCTGCAAGCTGACTTGATCCACCTTGTCCCTCAGTAGCTTGTGCCACCTGTCGTGTGGGGCTCCACACTGCAGATTTCCATTTCCGGCTAGTGCCTATGATTCGGCAGGAACCATCCGTAAAAAGGGCATATTGTCTTTCAGTTTCTGGTAGCTCATTATATGTTGGGGCCTCTTCTTCAGCACGTGCCACTTGCTCCTCTTCTTCAGAAGACAATCCAAAAGTCTCCCCCTCAGGCCAGTTTGCTATAATTTCCAGAATCCCAGGGCGATTTGGATTTCCAATACGGGCGCGCTGAGTGATGAGGGCAATCCATCTACTCCATGTGGCATCAGTGGCATGATGTGTAGAAGGAACCTTTCCTTTAAACATCCACCCCAGCACTGGTAGTCAGGGTGCCAGAAGCAGCTGTGTTTCAGTGCCAATTACTTCTGAGGCAGCTTGAACTCCTTCATAGGCAGCCAAGATTTCCTTCTCTGTGGGAGTGTAGTTTGCTTCAGAGCCTTTGTAGCTCCGGCTCCAGAATCCCAGTGGTCGACCCCGAGTCTCCCCAGGCACCTTCTGCCAAAGGCTCCAGGACAAACCATGGTTCCCGGCTGCAGAGTAGAGTACGTTCTTGACCTCTGGTCCTGTCCTAACTGGGCCAAGGGCTACAGCATGAGCGATCTCCTGCTTGATCTGGGTGAAGGCTTGTTGCTGCTCATGGCCCCAGTGGAAATCATTCTTTTTTCGGGTGCCCAGGTAGAGAGGGCTCACAATCTGGCTGTACTCGGGAATGTGCATCCTCCAAAAGCCTATGGCACCTAGGAAAGCTTGTGTCTCCTTCTTGTTGGTAGGTGGAGACATAGCAGTGATCTTGTCGATTATTTCTGTCGGGATCTGACGCCGTCCATCTTGCCACTTGACTCCTAGAAACTGAATTTCTTGAGCTGGTCCCTTAACCTTGCTTCGTTTAATGGCAAAACCAGCTTTTAGTAAAATCTGGATAATTTTTTCTCCTTTTTCGAAGACTTCCCCTGCTGTGCTCCCCCACACTATGATGTCATTGATATACTGTAGAAGTTTGGAAGCCTCGTTCTTTTCCAGTGCGGCCTGGATCAGTCCATGGCAGATGGTGGGACTGTGTTTCCACCCCTGGGGCAGTCGGTTCCAGGTGTACTGCACTCCCTTCCAGATGAAGGCAAACTGAGGTCTGCATTCCGTTGCCAAAGGAATGGAGAAGAAGGCATTTGCAATATTAATGGTCACATACCACTTTGCTGCCTTGGACTCCAGCTCGTACTGAAGCTCCAACATGTCTGGCATGGCAGCGCTCAGTGGTGGTGTAACCTCATTCAGGCCGCGGTAGTCCACCGTCAGTCTCCATTCCCCACTGGACTTGCGCACTGGCCATATAGGGCTCTTGAAAGGTGAATGGGCCTTGCTGACCACCCCTTGGCTCTCCAATTTACGAATCATCTCATGGATGGAGGTCACAGAGTCTCTGCTGGTACGATATTGCCGACGGTGCACTGTTGACATGGCAATTGGTCCCTGCTGTTCTTCAACTCTCAGCAGTCCCACAGCAGAAGGGTCATCTGAGAGACCAGGCAAGGTATTCAGTTTCCGGATGTCTTCTGTCTCCACAGCAGCTATCCCAAAAGCCCAGCGATGTCCTTTTGGGTCTTTGAAATATCCATTTCTGAGATAGTCTATGCCATGGATGCATGGGGCCTCTGGGCCAGTCACGATGGGATGTTTCTGCCACCCGTTCCCAGTTAAACTCACTTCAGTCTCTAATACAGGAAGCTGCTGGGATCCTCCTGTTACCCCAGAAATAGAAATGGATTCTTCTCCTACATATCTTGATGACATCAGGGTACATTGGGCACCGGTGTCAACCAAAGCTGTATATTTTTGTGGTTCAGATGTGCCAGGCCATCGAATCCACACGGTCCAATAGATCCGATTGTCCCTGTCCTCTACCTGGCTAGAGGCAGGGCCCCTCTATTCGTGGTCATGGTACACGTTGCTCTCTTCTGGTAAATAGGTTCTTGAGGTTCCTTCAAGAGGATCAGTTCTATCATTATTCTTATATTGTCTGGAACTCTGTGTTTGAGAGACTGGAGCAGCATTGACTCTTTTTGTGTTAGGTGTTCTTTTTAGTTCACGTACTCGGGCTGCTAAGGAAGAGGTGGGTTTTCCATCCCACTTCCTTATGTCTTCTCCATGCTCCTGAAGAAAAAAACAGAGGTTTCCTCGTGGAGTGTATCCTCTCTCCTTGGCTTGGGAGCGCTGGCTCCTAATGGCAGAGATTCTTCTTGGTTCTGGTGAAATATGGTAGCCTTCTTCCTTAAGTTCCTTTTTTAGTTTCTTATGACTCTCTTCAATCAAGTCCCGGACTTGCTCAGCCAACCTTGTTTCCACGGACGAGACATGGGTACGAAATGGGGCAGTGACCGTATCCTCGTAAATTCTTAATTTATTGGCTAAGACGCCCACCCTGTCCTCACCTTCTCTCCACTGCAGTGTTGCCAGGTAACGAGAGTACATCTCTGGTCCAAGCCGTGCAAATCTCAACCACATTTGTGATGTGCACTGGACACAGTCTGGACTCTTAGGAAATATCTCGTCTTCTGCGAAAATTATCTCTAACACAGCCAATTCCCTCAGGCATCGGATACCTTGTTCCATGGTATTCCATTTTCCTTGGAGCACCTGGAGGTCTTCTTTATAAAGGTATCTGTCCCTCACACTTGCGAGCAGTCACCGCCAGAGGCTGAGAGTTTCTTGGGTTCTCCCAATCCCCTGGTCAATGACCACCTCCCGGGATAGTGATCCCAGTTGCCTGGCCTCACTTCCATCCAGAATGGTGTCATTGGCTGCAGCGTCCCAGATGCAGAGAAGCCAGGTCAGGATGGACTCATTTGTCTGGCGGGTGAATTCTCTCCGCAGGTCACGTAGCTCACCCAGGGATAGAGAGCGAGTGATGATCTCTGGTTCTGTCTCTTCCGCTGGGTGTGAGGGTCCTGCAGTGTCCTCATCAGTCACTATGCGGACTGATTTGCTCCTCGATTTCTTCTTTTGAACGGGGGCAACTACTACTGGGTCAGGCTGCTCTGCTTTGGTGATGGTTTGTGTGGAGATGCTGATGGCGCTTTCGGTTCCTTCCTCTGTGCTGGTCTGTGTAGACATAGACACTTTTGCTTTGCTTTTTGTTTTTTCCTCCATGACAGTCTGAGTAGACACGGACACTGTTGTTTTCCGTTTGGTTCCTTCTTTCTCTATGGCAGCCTGCGTTGACATGGATGCTGTTGTGGTATTCTGTACAGGCACGGACACTGCTGCTTTGCTTCTTGTTTCCTCTTCCTCAAGAAGACGCTGCACCACACTATGTAGTGTTTTGTTTCTAAGCATGTTGCAGATTGTGCAGAGAAGACAAAGAAGAACTAACAACAACATTATGCTGTCCTTGGCATCCAGAGGGAACTTAACATTTTCAAAAACTGCTGTGTCGAGCCTGAAAGGTTTGAAAGAATCAATCTTTACCCCTCCCCCCAGGGGCTGGGTGAGGTTGCCGAGGCCCCAGATGTAGCAGCCTAGATTAGGACAAGCAAACAGAATTGAGTACATATTCCAAATCATGTTCATTGCCTCAGAGGTCATAATGCAATAGACATAGTAGACCAATAAAGCAATTCTTATACCATACCCTGGTCTACACATGAGCATTACAATTGCCAAATGATTCCCCACATTCGGGAAAATATGGAGAGCTAGGTATAAGACCCAAAAAAGCATGTTAAGCATCATAGTGAATAGGTACCCTCTACAATACAAGATTGTAATTCTGACTTCTCTCAGTACTTTCTTGCCCCACATTGGGCGCCAAAAATATGTTCTGGTTTGAAAGTAAAACCAGTGAGAGACTCCAAGTCAGAAATACAATTTATTGGGAAAAGGGGAAAAGGACAAAAATACATGCAATAATACAAAGGGAAAGGCTACTGACAAAGTCAGAATACAACCTGGCCAGCGTGCTGGTAGCAGTCCAATTGGAAGAGCTGCAGTCGTCCTGGGATGGCAGATGTAGTTGCTGCGTCTTCTCGGAGAACCTGTGAAAAGGCTCTCCTCTGTCTAGAAATCTCCACTTTTATCCAGGTGGGAATGCCTAGCTCCTCCCCTTGGGCAGAGCATCTCACAATGGCTTATTAGGAGTCACAAGGTGTGTCCTTAATCACCTCCTCCTCCTGCACAGTGTTATCTCTGAGTCATGTGGCCAGGCATTGATGGGGCCATTAACAGCAGATAAGGAAAACTGCCCCAAGGTAACTCCTACTCAGATGGTAATTGGAAAACGTTTTTTTTTAAAACTTGGACATTATCCACCCCTTTTCCTATTTCTATCTTCGTCATGATGAAACCTTACACATAGTTCTCACTTAAGACCAAGTTTCCCTGTGGTACACAATGGGTTTGCCCATCCTTCTGCATTACCCACCAAGTATAACCGGGTCCTTGAGCAAAAACAATCCCACGGGTGGGTTTGTCTTTGCCTGAGGTGGGATTAATCCAAACAGTCTTTCCTAAAATACCTTTCATATGGACCACAGGGACTTTATCTCCATCCACTGTCTGCAAGGGTTCAGATTGGGCAGGACCAGCTCGATTGATGGACCCTCGGGTGTTGACTATCCAGGTAGCTTTTGCCAAGTTCAGTTCCCAATTCCTGAAAGTTCCCCCACCGAGTGCCTTTAGGGTGGTCTTAAGCAGTCCATTGCATCGTTCAACTTTCCCGGCAGCTGGAGCATGATAGGGGATATGATATATCCACTCAATCCCATGTTCTCTGGCCCAGGTGTTGATGAGGCCATTCTTGAAATGTGTTCCATTATCTGACAATTCTCTCAGGGGTGCTGTGTCTCCACAAGACCTGTTTTTCTAGGCCTAAGATGGTGTTCCGGGCAGTGGCATGAGGCACAGGGTAGGTTTCCAACCATCCTGTGGTTGCTTCCACCATGGTCAGTACATAGTGCTTGCCTTGTCGGGTTTGGGGAAGCGTGATGTAGTCAATTTGCTAAGCTTCCCCATACCTGTATTTCAACCATCGCCCACCGTACCACAGAGGCTTCATCCGTTTGGCCTGTTTGATTGTAGCGCAGGTCTCGCAGTCGTGCATGACCTGTGAGATGTTGTCCATAGTAAGGTCCACCCCTCGGTCTCGTGCCCATCGGTATGTTGCGTCTCTCCCCGGATGACCAGAAGCGTCATGGGCCCTATGAGCTAGGAATAGTTCTCCTTTATGCTGCCAATCTAGGTCTACTTGTGATATTTTCACTTTGGCAGCTCGGTCTACCTGTTCGTTGTTGTGATGCTCCTCAGTAGCCCGACTCTTGGGTATGTGTGCATCCACGTGTCGAATCTTCACGGTCAGCTTCTCTACTCGGGAGGCAATGTCCTGCCAGATCTCGGTGGCCCAGATGGGTTTCCCTCTGCGCTGCCAGTTAGCCTTTTTCCAGTGACTTAGCCATCCCCAGAGAGCATTAGCTACCGTCCATGAGTCGGTGTAGAGATAGAGCCTCGACCACTTCTTTCACTCAGCAATATCCAAAGCCAGCTGGACTGCTTTAAGCTCTGCAAGCTGACTTGATCCACCTTGTCCCTCAGTAGCTTGTGCCACCTGTCGTGTGGGGCTCCACACTGCAGATTTCCATTTCCGGCTAGTGCCTATGATTCGGCAGGAACCATCCGTAAAAAGGGCATATTGTCTTTCAGTTTCTGGTAGCTCATTATATGTTGGGGCCTCTTCTTCAGCACGTGCCACTTGCTCCTCTTCTTCAGAAGACAATCCAAAAGTCTCCCCCACAGGCCAGTTTGTTATAATTTCCAGAATCCCAGGGCGATTCGGATTTCCAATACGGGCGGGCTGAGTGATGAGGGCAATCCATCTACTCCATGTGGCATCAGTGGCATGATGTGTAGAAGGAACCTTTCCTTTAAACATCCACCCCAGCACTGGTAGTCAGGGTGCCAGAAGCAGCTGTGTTTCAGTGCCAATTACTTCTGAGGCAGCTTGAACTCCTTCATAGGCAGCCAAGATTTCCTTCTCTGTGGGAGTGTAGTTTGCTTCAGAGCCTTTGTAGCTCCGGCTCCAGAATCCCAGTGGTCGACCCCAAGTCTCCCCAGGCACCTTCTGCCAAAGGCTCCAGGACAAACCATGGTTCCCGGCTGAGAGTACGTTCTTGACCTCTGGTCCTGTCCTAACTGGGCCAAGGGCTACAGCATGAGCGATCTCCTGCTTGATCTGGGTGAAGGCTTGTTGCTGCTCATGGCCCCAGTGGAAATCATTCTTTTTTCGGGTGCCCAGGTAGAGAGGGCTCAAAATCTGGCTGTACTCGGGAATGTGCATCCTCCAAAAGCCTATGGCACCTAGGAAAGCTTGTGTCTCCTTCTTGTTGGTAGGTGGAGACATAGCAGTGATCTTGTCGATTATTTCTGTCGGGATCTGACGACGTCCATCTTGCCACTTGACTCCTAGAAACTGAATTTCTTGAGCTGGTCCCTTAACCTTGCTTCGTTTAATGGCAAAACCAGCTTTCAGTAAAATCTGGATAATTTTTTCTCCTTTTTCGAAGACTTCCCCTGCTGTGCTCCCCCACACAATGATGTCATCGATATACTGTCGATGTTCGGGAGCCTCGTTCTTTTCCAGTGCAGCCTGGATCAGTCCATGGCAGATGGTGGGGCTGTGTTTCCACCCCTGGGGCAGTCGGTTCCAGGTGTACTGCACTCCCTTCCAGGTGAAGGCAAACTGAGGTCTGCATTCCGTTGCCAAAAGAATGGAGAAGAAGGCATTTGCAATATTAATGGTCACATACCACTTTGCTGCCTTGGACTCCAGCTCATACTGAAGCTCCAACATGTCTGGCATGGCAGCGCTCAGTGGTGGTGTAACCTCATTCAGGCCGCGGTAGTCCACCGTCAGTCTCCATTCCCCACTGGACTTGCGCACTGGCCATATAGGGCTCTTGAAAGGTGAATGGGCCTTGCTGACCACCCCTTGGCTCTCCAATTTACGAATCATCTCATGGATGGGGGTCACAGAGTCTCTGCTGGTACGATATTGCCGACGGTGCACTGTTGACATGGCAATTGGTCCCTGCTGTTCTTCAACTCTCAGCAGTCCCACAGCAGAAGGGTCATCTGAGAGACCAGGCAAGGTATTCAGTTTCCGGATGTCTTCTGTCTCTACAGCAGCTATCCCAAAAGCCCAGCGATGTCCTTTTGGGTCTTTGAAATATCCATTTCTGAGATAGTCTATGCCATGGATGCATGGGGCCTCTGGGCCAGTCACGATGGGGTTCTGCCACCCGTTCCCAGTTAAACTCACTTCAGCCTCTAATACAGGAAGCTGCTGGGATCCTGCTGTTACCCCAGAAATAGAAATGGATTCTTCTCCTACATATCTTGATGGCATCAGGGTACATTGGGCACCGGTGTCAACCAAAGCTGTATATTTTTGTGGTTCAGATGTGCCAGGCCATCGAATCCACACGGTCCAATAGATCCAATTGTCCCTGTCCTCTACCTGGCTAGAGGCAGGGCCCCTCTATTCCTGGTCATGGTACACGTTGCTCTCTTCTGGTAAATAGGTTCTTGAGGTTCCTTCAAGAGGATCAGTTCTATCATTATTCTTATATTGTCTGGAACTCTGTGTTTGAGAGACTGGAGCAGCATTGACTCTTTTTGTGTTAGGTGTTCTTTTTAGTTCACGTACTCGGGCTGCTAAGGAAGAGGTGGGTTTTCCATCCCACTTCCTTATGTCTTCTCCATGCTCCTGAAGAAAAAACCAGAGGTTTCCTCGTGGAGTGTATCCTCTCTCCTTGGCTTGGGAGCGCTGGCTCCTAATGGCAGAGATTCTTCTTGTTTCTGGTGAAATATGGTAGCCTTCTTCCTTAAGTTCCTTTTTTAGTTTCTTATGACTCTCTTCAATCAAGTCCCGGACTTGCTCAGCCAACCTTGTTTCCACGGACGAGACATGGGTACGAAATGGGGCAGTGACCATAACCTCGTAAATTCTTAATTTATTGGCTAAGACGCCCACCCTGTCCTCGCCTTCTCTCCACTACAGTGTTGCCAGGTAACGAGAGTACATCTCTGGTCCAAGCCGTGCAAATCTCAACCACATTTGTGATGTGCACTGGACACAGTCTGGACTCTTAGGAAATATCTCGTCTTCTGCGAAAATTATCTCTAACACAGCCAATTCCCTCAGGCATCGGATACCTTGTTCCATGGTATTCCATTTTCCTTGGAGCACCTGGAGGTCTTCTTTATAAAGGTATCTGTCCCTCACACTTGCGAGCAGTCGCCGCCTGAGGCTGAGAGTTTCCTGGGTTCTCCCAATCCCCTGGTCAATGACCACCTCCCGGGATAGTGATCCCAGTTGCCTGGCCTCACTTGCATCCAGAATGGTGTCATTGGCTGCAGCGTCCCAGATGCGGAGAAGCCAGGTCAGGATGGACTCATTTGTCTGGCGGGTGAATTCTCTCCGCAGGTCACGTAGCTCACCCAGGGATAGAGAGCGAGTGATGATCTCTGGTTCCGTCTCTTCTGCTGGGTGCGAGGGTCCTGCAGTGTCCTCATCAGTCACTATGCGGACTGATTTGCTCCTCGATTTCTTCTTTTGAACGGGGGCAACTACTACTGGGTCAGGCTGCTCTGGTTTGGTGATGGTTTGTGTGGAGATGCTGATGGTGCTTTCGGTTCCTTCCTCCTCTGTGCTGGTCTGTGTAGACATAGACACTTTTGCTTTGTTTTTTGTTTTTTCCTCCATGACAGTCTGAGTAGACACGGACACTGTTGTTTTCCGTTTGGTTCCTTCTTTCTCTATGGCAGCCTGCGTTGACATGGATGCTGTTGTGGTATTCTGTACAGGCACGGACACTGCTGCTTTCCTTCTTGTTTCCTCTTCCTCAAGAAGACGCTGCACCACACTATGTAGTGTTTTGTAGTGTTTTGTTTCTAAGCATGTTGCAGATTGTGCAGAGAAGACAAAGAAGAACTAACAACAACATTATGCTGTCCTTGGCATCCAGAGGGAACTTAACATTTTCAAAAACTGCTGTGTCGAGCCTGAAAGGTTTGAAAGAATCAATCTTTACCCCTCCCCCCAGGGGCTGGGTGAGGTTGCCGAGGCCCCAGATGTAGCAGCCTAGATTAGGACAAGCAAACAGAATTGAGTACATATTCCAAATCATGTTCATTGCCTCAGAGGTCATAATGCAATAGACATAGTAGACCAATAAAGCAATTCTTATACCATACCCTGGTCTACACATGAGCATTACAATTGCCAAATGATTCCCCACATTCGGGAAAATATAGAGAACTAGGTATAAGACCCAAAAAAGCATGTTAAGCATCATAGTTAATAGGTACCCTCTACAATACAAGATTGTAATTCTGACTTCTCTCAGTACTTTCTTGCCCCACATTGGGCGCCAAAAATATGTTCTGGTTTGAAAGTAAAACCAGTGAGAGACTCCAAGTCAGAAATACAATTTATTGGGAAAAGGGGAAAAGGACAAAAATACATGCAATAATACAAAGGGAAAGGCTACTGACAAAGTCAGAATACAACCTGGCCAGCGTGCTGGTAGCAGTCCAATTGGAAGAGCTGCAGTCGTCTTGGGATGGCAGATGTAGTTGCTGCGTCTTCTCGGAGAACCTGTGAAGAGGCTCTCCTCTGTCTAGAAATCTCCACTTTTATCCAGGTGGGAATGCCTAGCTCCTCCCCTTGGGCAGAGCATCTCACAATGGGTTATTAGGAGTCACAAGGTGTGTCCTTAATCACCTCCTCCTCCTGCACAGTGTTATCTCTGAGTCATGTGGCCAGGCATTGATGGGGCCATTAACAGCAGATAAGGAAAACTGCCCCAAGGCAACTCCTACTCAGATGGTAATTGGAAAACGTTTTTTTTTTAATCTTGGACATGTACTTACTAGCATCTTTTCAAAACACAGTCTCTCTTGGAGGAGAAGATTGGTTCAAGTTGTGGCTAACACGGAAAAGTCTAGCTAAAAGCTACTCTTTGTCCCCCTCCCATCTAGAATTCTTCTTTTTAACACCCCAGGGTCTAAGGTGTCCCTCTTCCTCTCTTTTAAACTGAAGAGGGGAGGGAAAAATTTATAAAGCTTTCATTTTTTTAAGGAAGGGTTAAAAGTCTGAACTCCCTAGAGATGGCTCGATATCCAAACTCTGGCAACTGCCACGCATTAAGCACTTTACAGCTCCCCCCACCCCTCCTTCTTTGCGGTGGAATTGCTGACAGAATTGCCGCTGTCTTTTTCTCTTTCTCTCTCGGGAGAGAAACTCTGGGGGGGGGGAATGGAGACATCCCAGATTTATTCCACCCTTCCATCTGCAGGGGCCAGCCCGGTTCCAGTCCTTCCACCACCTTTAGGATTACCTTCCTCAGGCCATGGACCTTCCCTTCCCACACCCAGCTCCTCGCTGGGCGTGGGAGAGCCCGCACTGCGCGCTGACCAGACCAAAGAGAGTGAGGTCCCCTGGGAATTCTGCTTTTAATCCCTCTGTGTTCTCAGAGGCGTGTCCACCTTCAATTGGTCAATATCCAAATTGACCTCCTCCTTCCGGAAAAAATTCTTTTTCCGTGTCAAACCACGGCACCGCCTCAAATTGCTTGTTCCCATCTCAAAAAAAACCTCAATCCCACACCAAATTCACTTGATTCCAGAGCTGCCAGGGTGGGATGGGTTTGGGAGGAGATTGGGAAAAGTGGGATCCCAGTTTGAAGCGCTGGGATGGGGATTTTGTGGGGCTGGGTGGCTGGGATGTATTTGATAGCAAATAAATCTTTCACATTAACAGATTTCTTTGCCGTTCATTCCCAGTCCGTGGCAGTTCTGCTTGCAGAGCGCCGCCTCACAGAGCGTCCCCTCCCAGTTCCGCCTTTGGCCGGAGCTCGGCCCTTTCCCCTCCTGGTCCTGCCCTTTCCTCGCCCCTTTCCCCTCCCGGTCCCGCCCTTTCCTCGCCCCTTTCCCCTCCCGGTCCCGCCCTTTCCTCGCCCCTTTCCTCTCCCGGTCCCGCCCTTCGGGAGCGGGGATTGTTTGGGGCACTGTGGTGTCAGTCCAAAGCCAGTACAGCCCCATTCCATCCCAGTATGGTTCCAGGATGATCCCGGTACGGTGCCAGTACAGTCCCAGTCGCTCCCAGTAGGATCCCAGTAGGATTCCGGCAGAGCCCAGTCCCTCCCAGCGCTGCCGGGGAGGAGGAGGGGGAGGGATCTGAAATGTAAACTTTAAGGTATTTAGAGGAGCTAAGATTACAGTTATAAATAAGCCTTACTAGAGTTATTTAAAAGAATAATAATAAATGAGTCGGCCTTGATTAAGTAAGGAGTCAGTAGGTTACTAATAATTGATTGCTTGACCGTACAATGTTTAATTTGCCGCATTTATAATGAAGAGTATAGAAACTATCAAATAGCTTTTAGGAACATAAGACAATTGTGGGCCTCCTCTGCTCTCATACCAATAGAAGACAAGGAATGTGGAGTTCTGTCTTGGTTTGACAAGACAGGAATCTGCAAAGGAGGGCTAAAGCCTCCTGTGCAATGGAGAAGGTAAACCCCCTCCCTCCGAATTACTAGGAGTTTTAAATCAAAATTCCCCCGGTTAGAGTTTCCCTCCTTGAGTTGACGGACCCGTGCTGCCAGGACAGAAGTGGGTTTCCCATCCCACCTCCCCATGTCTTCCCCATGGTCACGCAGGAAGAACCACAGATTAGCCCTTGGGGTGTACCCTCTCTCTCTAGCTGGGGATTGTTGGGCGCTGATTCTGGGGCCTGTGACTCTCACGGGTGCTGTATTAACCTTCCTCATCTCCTCCCTCATCTCCTCTTTAAACTCCTTAATCACGGCTGAGATATGAGCCTGCATTGGGCCATTAATCATACTCTCATAATTCCTAAGTTTGTTGGCAACAGAACCTATTGTCTCCCGGTGGGCGTCAGCATTGATTGTTGCAATGAAGGTGGTGTATTGAGATGGCCCAAGATTTGCCAGACTCCACAGCATTTGTCCCGTACACCTGACCTTGTCGGGGTCATTATTGTGTCGTCCATCCCTCCCAAAGAGTACCTCCAATACTGCCACTTCCCTCAGCTGTTGGATCCCTTCCTCGAGGGTCTTCCAGCGCATTCTATGATGGTGCTCTTGCATTCTCTCTCTGTGGACAAACCTCTCCCTGACACTCATTAAGAGCCGCTCCCAGAGAGAAAGGGATCCTGGTTCCCTTACAAAAACCTGATTTATACCCGAGTCCTGGGTCAAGGGTCCCAAGTTCCTTGCCTCACCACCGTCCAGCTGCACACCTGTACCCATAAGATCCCAAACCCGGAGTAGCCAGGTAGCATAAGCCTCACGCCCTCGTCGCACAATGTCTTTATGCAGATTACGAAGACTTTCGTACGTCAGGGACTCGGTGATGATAGCAATCTCTGGCTCGCCTGTGGGTTGTCAGGTTCCTCCATTCCTGTCCCTATCTGCAGGGTGCTCTGCTTTCACCTTAGACTTCCTTGTTTCTACCGGGGCAACTGCTGCTGACCGTGATTTCCTTTGTGGTTCAGCTGGAACCTGGACAGTTGTAACATCTGTGGGTTCCACAGCTGTACTATTAGACTGTCCCTCCTCAAGGCAAAGGGCCGGTTTCTCGCCAGCTGGGGAAATGCACTCCTTCAGCATCTCTCGTATCTCCTTAACCAGAACCCTCACCCAATCTGGGCGGTTCATTTCTGAGGTCGGCTGTGGGGCAGGGTCAGGCTCTGGAGCAGCAGCATCTCGAGTCTGTGGTGTAGGTGTGAGGGTAGTTATCCAGGTTAATCTTCCCTTATCTCTGAATGCTAAATATAACAGGACTATCAGCAACACCACCCATTGTATGGTATCATTAGCACTTAGAAAGGATCTTAACCCTTTGAGAACTGGTGGAGCAGACCCAAAAAGATGGTTAAAAGGTTGGGAGAAAGTTTGCCCAGGTGCTATTTCCTCGTAGTAGGTACCGTTATTAAAGTAACCCCAAAAACATACAGTTAACGTGTGATAGCTATGAATCCATGTACCTGCCTTCCAGAGGAAATTAAAGATCCATTAATTCCTCACCCAATTAACCCAGAAGCCAAACTTGATAACAGACACCGTAGCCTTAGTTATAGGACCCATTTTTAGATAAGGGTCTGCAAATGGGAAAAGTATAGCTATGATCACATGCCACCCAAACCAAGGTAAACTAGACCACATGGTGATGCTGAAGATGTTTTTACACACAACAAAAAACCAAATTACTTAAGAACTGTTAATCCTTTTTCCCTCTCAATGCCCTCGAGCCTCACGTTGGGCGCCAATATCTGTCTTGGTTTGACAAGACAGGAGTCTGTGAAAGAGGGCAAAGCCTCCTGTGCAATGGAGAAGGTAAACCCCCCTCCCTCTGAATTACCAGGATCTTTAAATTAAAAGGCTCTCAGGCAAAGATATGGGAATGGGAGTAACAATTCTTTACTAGGAGAAAACTAGACAACAATTTAAAAAGGCAAATGCAATCGGTACAAACAAAACCAGTGAAAAAGTCCAGAACCTGAGAATTTGGGGTGCCAGTAGCAGTCCTGCTGGGACGATTGCTCCCCTTGCAGTGACTGATGAACTGCAGCTGCAGTGGTGATCTTTAGAAGGGTATAGTTTTCCTCTGAAGATCTGGTGGCAGTGGGGCTGGTCTTCCTCTGCGCCGGGGTTGCCTCCGAGCTCCGCCGCCGCCGCCTCCCCGGCTGTTTCGCTGCGAGATCCCGCGAAGAAGAGAGAGAGAGCTGCTTCTCTCGGAGTCCCGCCCAGAGAGCTGCCTCATCTCCCCAAAAAGCTACCCCTTTAAACAATAATAGAGTGCTTGGCTTCCCCCTCTGGGTGGGACCCCTCACGGTGTTACATTTACCAGCCCGGCAGTGAGTCAGTCAATAGTGTATAAACAAACCATTGCCTCTACGGGGCAAACCATTGTCTTTGGGAGAGATAACAAAACCTGCCCAACCTTTCGACAGATGGCAAATAGAATACAAGCTTATCTTACAACCCAGGACACCTGGTGACCCACATTCTCTGTGATCCATGTTGGGAGCATGCCTGGCTGCTTCTCCTTTTCTGTTGACCTTTATTTTTAGGTCTTTGCGATTTCTGTGGTCCAAAAGTCAAGAGGGACTGATATTTCACCACAAAACCACGCCCATCCTACTGAAAACAACTGAATTTTTACCCACAGAGCGTCAATCCCTCCTCAAATTGCTTATTCCTATTAAAAAAAAAAAAATTCAATCTCACGCCAATCTCAGTTGATTCCAGAGCTGCCAGGATGCGATGGCTTGGGGAGGTGATTGGGAGAAGTGGGATCCCAGTTTGAAGTGCTGGGATGGGGATTGTGTGGGGCTGGGTGGCTGGGATGTATTTGATAGCAAATAAAACTTTCAGATTTACTGATTTCTTTGCCGTTCATTCCCAGTCCGTGGCAGTTCTGTTTGCAGAGCGCCGCCTCACAGAGCGTCCCCTCCCAGTTCCGCCCTTGGCCGGAGCTCGGCCCTTTCCCCTCCCGGTCCCGCCCTTTCCTCGCCCCTTTCCCCTCCCGGTCCCGCCCTTTCCTCGCCCCTTTCCCCTCCCGGTCCCGCCCTTTCCTCGCCCCTTTCCCCTCACGGTTCCTCCCTTCGGGAGAGGGGATTGTGTGGGGCAGTGTGGTGTCAGTCCAAAGCCATTACAGCCCCATTCCATCCCAGTGTTTTGTGTAATAAATATAATTCGCCCCATTCCTCGTATGAAATATGTAATATTGGATATTTGTGAAATCATGCCCGTCGTATTAGTTACCCCCCCGCTTACAGGCGAGACTGGATGTATATTGGAAACTGATTTACAAGTAAAAGGATGTGGCTTGGCCAGGAGATGGGCCATGTCTGGGCTCCAGGTGTTGATCATCACGATCATCAGTGCTGATCGTCCAAGATGGATATCATGGAAATCCTCAGACAGATCCATGTGAATGCAGCCTTCCCCTAAACTGTCATCAAGAATTCAACTACTCCGGACATTGAATTATTTCTCCTCATCACCAGAAAGAAATCCTTATTAACATATGGACACCGAATAGAAGAAAGGACTGATTGCTAAAACCTTGGCCTCCGGCGGAATTTTCCCTATAAAAACCGCCTGTGCCTGGATGGAAGTGTGTGGGCATAGGGGAAAACCTCTGCTGAGGCTGACTCCTTGTTGCACACCCAGGGTCGACCCCGGGCTCGGCTCTGTCCTTTCCGTGTGGCTGACTAGATGGAATCTGACCGCAGATAAAATGATTTTTATTTTTAATCTGGCTGAATAATTTCTCATTTATAACAATCTTGGTGACCCTGACGTGATCTGGTTTGGGGGTATCCGGGAGTTCCCCTATCCTTGATCCGGGCGGCGCCCCGCTGATTTCAGCGGCTGGACAGGACTGAGGAACTCCACGGAACCAACCAGATTCCGAAAACAGCCGAAAAGCCACGTTAAGGAAAGGGTATAAACGGGCCCAGAACTCTTGAAACTCGGAGCTAAATCTCCGAGGCTGCAGCAGCAAACTTTCACTCGTAAAATCAACATGCACGAAGAACCCACACGGGAAAAGGAGCCGTGAGTATCGCGTGGTTGAGTGGGGCGTGAGTGGGTGTGTGTGTGAGACGTGACATAGTCACGGCGCGAGTTCGGACCCCAACGAGCCGCAGTTCCACTAGCCCGAGAGGGAGGTGGTCGGTCACGGGGGAAGCGAAAGGATTCCGGTATACTCACAACACGCATACGACCTGAAACTCGGGGAGTTACGGGGATCCACCCACGGACGGGTCGGGGGAGGGAAGGTACGTTCTCGTGGATTTGAGAAACTGGTAAACCTCACTGGCCCCGGGCTCGGGGAGCCTGAAAAAAAGGTAAAAGAGAGCTCGCTGTTCTTCCAACTGAAAACCCACGGACCGGTTCGCCGTGAGGTAACTAGGTTGGCAAGGTTCGGTCGGGAATAGATCGGTTTAAACACTTGGTAAGACTCAGTCCGGGACAGGACTGAAATACACATTTTAGCACGCGGGTTGCTGACTTCTTGGAACGGCTTACAGACACTGACTTAGAATACGGTAAGGAAAACTTTTAAATATGGGACACGGGAGCAGTAAAATGGCCCTTGGGTTAATGTTTTAAAAAGGCTGCGCAGCCCCGTGCAGCCGCAGGCAGCGTGGCTCTGCAGTCTTTAGAACCCGCGCGGCAGCGGCAGAGGCGGCGGTGCCGGCTCAGAGGGAGCGGGGGGCTCTGCCTGCCCCTGCCCTTCGCAGCGGTGCGGAGCGGCTTTGGTTTCTCCGTGGCGGGAGGGGGAGAGGGCTCCGACCTACCCCGATAGTGGCGGGGAGCACGGCTCGGGCTTCCCTGACACCCACGGGCGGCGGGGGAGCTCGGCTCGAGCTTCCCTGACACCCATGGGCGGCGGGGGGAGCACGGCTCGAGCTTCCCTGACACCCATGGGCGGCGGGGGGAGCACGGCTCGGGCTTCCCTGACACCCATGGGCGGCGGGGGGAGCCCGGCTCGGGCTTCCCTGACACCCATGGGCGGCGGGGGGAGCCCGGCTCGGGCTTCCCTGACACCCATGGGCGGCGGGGGGAGCACAGCTCGGGCTTCCCTGCCACCCATGGGCGGCGGGGGGAGCACAGCTCGGGCTTCCCTGACACCCATGGGCGGCGGGGGGAGCACAGCTCGGGCTTCCCTGCCACCCATGGGCGGCGGGGGGAGCACGGCTCGAGCTTCCCTGACACCCACGGGTGGTGGGGAGCACGGCTCGGCCACGTAGCATGAGAAGTCTCCGTTCCTGCAGGCGGCAGTTTTAAAAGCAGCACAAGCTGCTGCTGCTCTGCAGGGTTGAAATCTAAGCGCGTTTCGCATCTCAACCACAATTTTTAGAAATCAGTAGTGAATTTGTTTTGTTGCTAGTCAGTATAAAGTTGTGTTGTGCATTTTACGCCTAAAATGAGAATGGGACCAAACTATTACAATATGTAGATGACTTATTGGTAGCTGGCTCTAAGGAGGAAGAAGTCAGGGCTGGAACCATAGCTTTATTAAACTTCCTATGAGGACAAGGGTTGAAAGTTTCAAAGTCTAAATTACAATTCACTGAACCTGAAGTAAAATATTTAGGGCACTAGTTAACAAAACGGAAAAAGAAACTAGATCCAGACCGGGTGGCAGGAAAATTGCATTACCCTCTCCTAAGACAAAAAGAGAAATCGGGCAATTACTGGGACTTTTGGGCTTTTGCAGACAATGGATCGAAGGATACAGTGAAAAGGTAAGGTTTTTATATGACAAACTTACCACAGACAGACTTAAGTGAACTAAAAAAGGACGAAGAGGGTTACCAAGGATTGAAAGAAACCCTCATAGCAGCTCTATAACTCTCTAACATAAAAAGGCCCTTTCAGCTCTTTGTGGATGTTAGTAACCACACTGCCCACGGGGTTCTGACCCAGGACTGGGCAGGGGCCAAGAAACCAGTCGGTTATCTATCCAAGCTCCTGGACCCTGTCAGCAGGGGGTGTCCCACCTGTTTACATGCAATTGTGGCAGTGGCAATATTAGTAGAATAAGCCAAAAAGGTAACGTTCGGGGCTTCATTAACCATCTACTCCCCATAATGTAAGAAGCATCTTGCAGCAAAAAGCTGGCAAGTGGCTGACAGACGCCAGGCTTCTGAAATATGAAGCCATTCTATCCCATTCCCAGGACCTGGAGCTAAAGACTACCCCGGCACAAAATCCTGCCCAATTCCTGTTTGGGGCAATCCCAGGGGACCCCCTCCATAACTGTGCTGAGATAGTAGAATTACAAACCAAAGTACGACCAGATTTAGAAGAAGAACTCGAAGAAAGGGAAAAAATGGTTTGTGGACGGTTCTGCAAAAATTGTGGAAGGTAAAAGCAAGTCAGGATATGCAGTCATAGACGGGAAGATGGGAAGGGTGGTAGAATCCAGGCCCCTGAGTGCAGGGTGGTCGGCTCAGGCCTGTGGGCTGTATGTTGTATACAGGGCTCTACTGGGACTTGAAGGGAAAAAGGGAACAATTTTCACTGACTCCAAATACGCATTTGGGGTAGTACACACCTTTGGAAAATAGGGGGTCTGCTAAACACATGGGGAAAAGGGCTAATTCATGAAGAAATAATTAGACAAATCCTAAAAGCCATCAGGGGACCAGAAGTTATTGCTGTAGTCCATGTAAAGGGACATCAAACTGGGATGTGATTCAGGACTCGAGGAAACAATTTAGCCGACAAAGAGGTAAAGAGTGCTGCTTTGTTAAAACTGAGTACCCCAGAACTTGGGAAAGGAAAAGCTCAAGAATTCCCCCACCACCCCTCTGAAAAAGAGATAAAGGCTTATCAAGAGATGGGGGAACGGTTAGAAGAAGGTAAGTGGAAGCTATCAGACGGGCGGGAATTGTTATCAAAGGAATACACCAGGAAAATTTTAAAAAGATTACATCAACAAACACACTGGGGAGCCCGAGCTCTGGCAGAACAATTCCTAAGATTCTTCGGCTGCAGAGGTATACACAAATTGGCTAAACAAGAGGTACAGGGGTGTATAATTTGCAGAAAAATAAATCGAGCAAACTCCCAAAGGTCAACAATGGGGAGTCGCCCAGCAGCTTACCGGCCCTTTGAAAGGGTCCAGGTAGATTTCACTGATCTACCTAAGGTCGGGAGATACAAATTCCTACTAGTCATAGTGGACAAACTAACCCACTGGGTAACCACGATAGGGGTTAGTAAGCTACATTGATTCAGACCAGGGAACACATTTCACATCAAAAATTATTAAGCAATTGGCAGATGCTTTAGGCATTCGGTGGGAATACCACGCCCCGTGGCACCCCCAGAGCTCAGGACAAGTTGAGAGGATGAATCAAACACTAAAAGCCTAATTAGCCAAATTGATGTTAGAAACAAGAATGTCATGGACAAAATGCCTCCCGTTGGCCTTATTAAATATAAGGACTATGCCTCACTCTGAAACAGGATTTTCACCTTTTGAAATGTTATACAGGATGCCTTATACCCACGGTATGCCTGTAGGGCATCCGAGATTAGAGGATAGACAAATACAACCATACCTAATAGCATTAAATAAGAATCTTGAAGAATTGTGAAAGCAGGGGGTGATCATGCAGCACAGTCCTCTTGGCTTCTCCATACATAAAATACAACCTGGGGACAAAGTGCTTGTAAAAGCATGGAGGGAATCTCCATTAACGCCTCATTGGGAGGGACCCTTCATTGTTCTTTTGACCACAGATACTGCTATAGGAACTGCAGAAAAGGGGTGGACACACGCATCAAGGATAAAGAAAGTCGAACTCCAGGATCAGGCACCAGAGTGGAAAATCACCTCCCGCCCTGGAGATATGAAGATAACCCTGCACGGGCAAAGTAACTGACTGAAAACATCCCAATCAAACTTTCTGGGCCAGAGTGTAACTATTATCCTTTTTGTGTGCTTCCCCTATGAATACTGTTAGACTGCTCCAACTAAGTGGGTTATGTGGGAGTGCTTTGAGCAGGAGTTAGAGCTGACTATCCGTTTTCTGGTAATAGCCACAAGGCTGAGATTGTTTCAATTAAATTCAATATTCTGATGTTTTCCCATATTAGAATGGATTAAGGGAAAAATTACTTGCAAAACTAAAATTATGATTGTTGAATGTCATAGGTTGAACAACGCGCAGGCTCTGCTGAACTACACCCGGGAGGCATTTCTAAACAGGTCTGCAGCTCAGCCTGAGCATGAAACCACAGACGAAGATTCCTGCTGCCAAGAAGATGGTTTGCCCCGCCGCTGGAAGCACCCCAGTGGGCGCTGGGAACGGCAGAGGGATCCTAGCAGTGGGAGTAATCTGGTGAGCCTGAGCCTAGCCATGTGCCTCAAGGGGGAACTTAGAGATAAATACCCAGAGAAGTTATCCCTCACCTCATGGAACTGCAGCAGGGGTAAGCCTAATTAACAGTATCTTGAGACAAACACTCAACAAGGGGTATACAAATTAAAGGGGAAATCAAAAACATACCGTGAAAACGGACAGTCAGCTCATCAACTGCATCAAAAGAGCACAGGGAAATCTCAATTCCAGTTTATAATGAATGTAACTGTACTGGATGGGTCGTGGGGATACCAAACCCCCATCTATTTAAATCACTTAATGAAGTTGCAAGTTGTAGTGGAGATTGTATCCAATCACACTTCAGGTACTCTTTTGAATTATTATCCCAGCAACACTCTCAAATGAGGGCTTTTGTATATCAAAATAGGATAGCCCTTGATTACTTACTAGCTGGAGAAGGAGGTGTGTGTGGAAAATTTAACAAATCTCAGTGCTGTGTAGAAATAGATGATTATAGAAAAACCATTAGAAATCTAACCACAAAAATTAAACAAGTAGCCCATGTTCCAGTACAAAAGTGGAACTCGCTTCTCCCAGCATCTTGGTGGGATCATTTGTTTGATGGGGCTTGGTGGAAGAAAATAATTTTCTTCATTTTATGTTCAATAGCAGGAGTCATATTCCTACCCTGTTTCATCCCCTGTTTTATAAGACTCATCCATTCCGTAGTACAGGGGATGCAAATAGCAGCTTTACCCATAGACCCAGAAGCTGCCCTTGGAAAAACAAATCAAATACCAAAAATAATGACACTGGGAGAAGAAATTCCTCACAGCAGGGCGGCTGAGGCTCTAGCAAAAATTTGAAAGGCGAATAAAGGGAAAAGAACAAAACTACAAAATTTACCAAGATATTCCAGATGTAAACTAAAAGCCAGTCTCAAGGTAGTCAAGACACTACCTTGGAAGTGAATAGAGGTAGAAATTAAGGCGCAAATTAATGAGTTAATATAGAAGGTGGGGGATTGTTATGTGTAATAAATATAATTCGCGCCATTCCTCGTATGAAATATGTAATATTGGATATTTGTGAAATCATGCCCGTCGTATTAGTTCCCCCCCCGCTTACAGGCGAGACTGGATGTATATTAGAAACTGATTTACAAGTAACAGGATGTGGCTTGGCCAGGAGATGGGCCATGTCTGGGCTCCAGGTATTGATCATCACGATCATCAGTGCTGATCGTCCAAGATGGATATCATGGAAATCCTCATACAGATCCATGTGAATGCAGCCTTCCCGTAAACTGTCATCAAGAATTCAACTACTCCGGACATTGAATTATTTCTCCTCATCACCAAAAAGAAATCCTTATTAACATATGGACACCGAATAGAAGAAAGGACTGATTGCTAAAACCTTGGCCTCCGGCGGAATTTTCCCTATAAAAACCGCCTGTGCCAGGATGGAAGTGTGTGGGCATAGGGGAAAACCTCTGCTGAGGCTGACTCCTTGTTGCACACCCAGGGTCGACCCCGGGCTCGGCGCTGTCCTTTCCGTGTGGCTGACTAGATAGAATCTGACCGCAAATAAAATGATTTTTATTTTTAATCTGGCTGAATAAATTCTCATTTATAACACCAGTATGGTTCCAGGATGATCCCGGTACGGTGCCAGTACAGTCCCAGTCGGTCCCAGTAGGATCCCAGTAGGATTCCGGTAGAGCCCAGTCCCTCCCAGCGCTGCCGGGGAGGAGGAGCGGGAGGGATGAAGGAGGAGAAGGAGGTGGGGATGGCGAGGGGGAGGAGGAGGAGGATGGAAGGGAAGGGATGAAGGAGGACAGGCAGGAGGGGACGGGACACAGGAGGAGGAGGAGGAGGAGCGATGGAAGAGGAGGGATGAGGGAGCAGAAGGCGGTGGGCACAGAGAGCAGGAGGAGGGGGAAGGAAGGGCAGGGAGGGAAGGGCAGGGATGCAGGAGGAGCGGGAGGTGGGCTCAGGGAGGAGGAGGAGCAGGGGGGATGGAAGAGGAGGAGCGGCAGGAGGAGGAAGAGGAGGGACAAAGGCGGATGGAGCGGAGCCGAGGGGATGGCGCGGTGGAGCCCTGCCTGAATTCGCAGCCCCCACGTGTGGGATCATCGCCCCCATCCCGCAGGTGAGCGGGGAGGGGCAGCTCGGGCCAGATCTCCTGGGGGGTGCCGGGGCTGGGTTTTTTGGGGCGTGTTTGGAGAAGGAAGAAGTGCGAAGCGGAGCGGAAAAGGCCCCTCGGGGGGACTCCTTGGAGCCCCTGCGGCCCCGAGCGGAGAAGAAGGGCAGAAGGGAGCCCGGGAGCCCGAGCAGCCCCGGCAGCCCCGAATGGGGAGAGCCAAGAGGGGGGAGCTTTTGGGATGGCCGGGACTGCCGGCAGCCTGGGGAGGGCGGGCAGCGAGGAGAAGGGGGACCCCCAATCCCAGCGTGACCCCCGCAGCTGGGACAGGGGGGAGCCCCGAAGAGCCGAGGGGAGGGAGCAGGGACGGGGAGCTCTCGGGAGGCTTTTTCAGGGCTGGATCTCGGTGTTTGGGAGGTTCTTATGGAGCCCAGGTGGCCGGGGACTTCTCGAGATGGACTGGCACAGAGGGAGCTTCCAGCTCATCGTGCCCATCCCTTGTTTTCCCCAAAGCAGGAGTTCCCATTCCCAGCCCCTGGGAGGCTGCGAGGAAGAGGAAGAGCCTCTCCTGGTCCTTCCTGCCCCGAGCAGGAGCCGAGGATGGAGAGCAGGGAGGACAAATCCCCGCGGCAGAACCTGGTGGAAGAGGCCGTTTTGAGCGGCTCCACGGCGCAGGAACCCGACGGGGAGGAAAAGCCCCGGAGATCCCGCACGAGGAGGGGCTGCAAAGGCAGATCGCGGGGATCTGAGGGGGAAAGAGCCACCCTGGGCCGGGGAGGCGGCCGGAGACGGAGCCAGAGCTCGGAGCTGGGGGACCCTGAGCAGCTCCGTGATGGGGAGAAGCCCCACAAGTGCTCGGAGTGTGGGAAGGGCTTCAGGAGGAGCTCTGAGCTGACGGTGCACCAGAGGATCCACACTGGAGAGAAGCCCTATGAGTGTGGGGAGTGTGGGAAGAGCTTCAGGCAGAGATCCCACCTCTTCTGTCACCAGGTGATTCACACAGGGGAGAGGCCCTACGAGTGTTCCGAGTGTGGGAAGAGGTTTCAGACCATATCCAATCTCCTCCGGCACTATCCGGTTCACACAGAGGAGAGGCCCTTCTGCTGCTCCGACTGTGGGAAGGGATTCAAGCACAATTCAGACCTCGTCAAGCACCACAGCACCCACAGTGAGGAACGGCCCTACGCATGTGGGGAGTGTGGGAAGAGGTTCAAACGCAGCTGCAGCCTGATCAACCACCGGCCCATCCACACCGGGGAGAGGCCCTACGAGTGTGGGGAGTGTGGGAAGAGCTTCAGCCGAAGCTCCAGCCTGATCAGGCACCAGGTGGGCCACACAGGGGAGAGACCCTACGAGTGTTCCCAGTGTGGGAAGAGGTTTCAGACCAGGGCCAATCTCTTCCAGCACTATCCGGTTCACACAGAGGAGAGGCCCTTCTGCTGCCCCGACTGTGGGAGGGGATTCAGGAAGAACTCCACCCTCATCACCCACCGGCGCATCCACACTGGGGAGAGGCCCTACGAGTGTGGGGAGTGTGGGAAGAGCTTCAGCCTGAGCTGCAGCCTGAACAAGCACCAGAGGACCCACACTGGAGAGAAGCCCTACGAGTGTGGGGAGTGTGGGAAGAGCTTCAGCATGAGCTGGAGCCTGACCAAGCACCACAGGACCCACACTGGAGAGAGGCCCTACGAGTGTGGAGAGTGTGGGAAGGGCTTCAGGTGCAGCTCTGTTCTGATGGTGCACCAGAGGATCCACACTGGGGAGAGCCCCTACGAGTGTGGGGAGTGTGGGAAGAGCTTCAGGCGTAGATCCCACCTCTTCTGTCACCAGGTGATTCACACAGGGGAGAGGCCCTACGAGTGTTCCGAGTGTGGGAAGAGGTTTCAGACCAGCTCCAGTCTCCTCCGGCACTATCTGGTTCACAGAGAGGAGAGGCCCTTCTGCTGCCTTGTCTGTGGGAAGGGATTCAGGCACAACTCCGAGCTCATCATGCACAAGCGCATCCACACAGGGGAGAGGCCCTACGAGTGTGGGGAGTGTGGGAAGAGCTTCAGCCGGAGCTCCCAACTCCTCAATCACCAGAGGACCCACACTGGAGAGAGGCCCTTCGAGTGTTCTGAGTGTGGGAAGAGCTTCAGATGCAGCTCCAACCTGATCCAGCACCAGAGGATTCACACCGGGGAGAGGCCCTACGAGGGTTCTGAGTGTGGGAAGAGGTTTAAGACCAGAGCCAATCTCTTCCAGCACTATCTGGTTCACAGAGAGGAGAGGCCCTTCTGCTGCCCCGACTGTGGGAAGGGATTCAAGAGCAAGTCACAGCTCGTCAAGCACCAGAGGATCCACACTGGGGAGAGGCCCTACGAGTGTCCCCAGTGTGGGAAGAGATTCTCAGTGAGCTCCCACCTGACTCGACACCAGCGGAGGCACCAGTAAGGGAAGCCCTGCGAGTGCCCCGAGTGCGAGAAGAGCTAAACTCCATCCCCCACGGGAGGAGCCACACTGGGCACAGCCCTGGTGACCCACATTCCCTGTGATCCATGTTGGGAACTGTCCTAGGGTGACATTATGATGCTGGTATCCCCGGTCGGGTGTTCTGTTTTTGTTTGATGCTATGTTCTGTGCTTTCAGAACTGACTCTGAAAGTGAAGGTTTTATTTGTCTTGTTATCAGTCGGCTCACCTCCTGTCTTGGTTTGACAAGACAGGAGTCTGTGAAAGAGGGCAAAGCCTCCTGTGCAGTGGAGAAGGTAAACCCCCTCCCTCCGAATTACTAGGATTTTTAAATAAAAAGGCTCTCAGGCAAAGATATGGGAATGGGAGTAACAATTCTTTACTAGGAGAAAACTAGATAACAATTTAAAAAGGCAAATGCAATTGGTACAAACAAAAACTAGTGATAAAGTCCATGTTATAAATGAGAATTTATTCAGCCAGATTAAAAATAAAAATCATTTTATTTGCAGTAAAATTCTATCTAATCAGCCGCACGGAAAGGACAGAGCCGCGCCCGGGGTCGACCCTGGGTGTGCAACAAGGAGTCAGCCTCAGCAGAGGTTTTCTCCTATGCCCACACACTTCCATCCTGGCACAGGCGGTTTTTATAGGGAAAATTCCGCCTGAGGCCAAGATTTGAGCAGTTAGTCTTTTCTTCTATTCAGAGTCTATAGGTTAAAAAGATTTTCTTTTTTTCAATGTCCGGAGTAGTTGAATTCTTGATGAGAGTTTATGGGAAGGCTGCATTCACATGGATCTGTCTGAGGATTTCCATGATATCCATCTTGGACGATCAGCACTGATGATAGTGATGATCAACACCTGGAGCCCAGACATGGCCCATCTCCTGGCCAAGCCACATCCTTTTACTTGTAAATCAGTTCCCAATATACATCCAGTCTCGCCTGTAAGCGGGGGGGTAACTAATACGACGGGCATGATTTCACAAATATCCAATATTACATATTTCATACGAGGAATGGCGCGAATTATATTTATTACACATAACAATCCCCCACCTTCTATATTAACTCATTAATTTGCGCCTTAATTTCTACCTCTATTCACTCTCAAGGTAGTGTCTTGACTACCTTGAGACTGGCTTTTAGTTTACATCTGGAATATCTTGGTAAATTTTGTGGTTTTATACTTTTCCCTTTATTCGCCTTTCAAATTTTTGCTAGAGCCTCAGCCGCCCTGCTGTGAGGAATTTCTTCTCCCAGTGACATTATTTTTGGTATTTGATTTGTTTTTCCAAGGGCAGCTTCTGTGTCTGTGGGTAAAGCTGCTATTTGCATCCCCTGTACCACCGAATGGATGAGTCTTATAAAACAGGGGACGAAACAGGGTAGGAATATGACTCCTGCTATTGAACATAAAATGAAGAAAATTATTTTCTTCCACCAAGCCCCATCAAACAAATGATCCCACCAAGATGCTGGGAGAAGCGAGTTCCACTTTTGTACTGGAACATGGGCTACTTGTTTAATTTTTGTGGTTAGATTTCTAATGGTTTTTCTATAATCATCTATTTCTACACAGCACTGAGATTTGTTAAATTTTCCACACACACCTCCTTCTCCAGCTAGTAAGTAATCAAGGGCTATCCTATTTTGATATACAAAAGCCCTCATTTGAGAGTGTTGCTGGGATAATAATTCAAAAGAGTACCTGAAGTGTGATTGGATACAATCTCCACTACAACTTGCAACTTTATTAAGCGATTTAAATAGATGGGGGTTTGGTATCCCCACGACCCATCCAGTACAGTTACATTCATTATAAACTGGAATTGAGATTTCCCTGTGCTCTTTTGATGCAGTTGATGAGCTGACTGTCCGTTTTCACGGTATGTTTTTGATTTCCCCTTTAATTTGTATACCCCTTGTTGAGTGTTTGTCTCAAGATATTGTTAATTAGGCTTACCCCTGCTGCAGTTCCATGAGGTGAGGGATAACTTCTCTGGGTATTTATCTCTAAGTTCCCCCTTGAGGCACATGGCTAGGCTCAGGCTCACCAGGATTACTCCCACTGCTAGGATCCCTCTGCCGTTCCCAGCGCCCACTGGGGTGCTTCCAGCGGCGGGGCAAACCATCTTCTTGGCAGCAGGAATCTTCGTCTGTGGTTTCATGCTCAGGCTGAGTTGCAGACCTGTTTAGAAATGCCTCCCTGGTGTAGTTCAGCAGAGCCTGCGCGTTGTTCAACCTGTGACACTCAACAATCATAATTTTAATTTTCCAAGTAATTTTTCCCTTAATCCGTTCTAATATGGGAAAACATCAGCTTATTGAATTTAATTTGAAACAATCTCAGCCTTGTGGCTATTACCAGAAAACGGATAGTCAGCTCTAACTCCTGCTCAAAGCACTCCCACATAACCCACTTAGTTGGAGCAGTCTAACAGTATTCATAGGGGAAGCACACAAAAAGGATAATAGTTACACTCTGGCCCAGAAAGTTTGATTGAGATGTTTTCAGTCAGTTACTTTGCTGATGCAGGGTTATCTTCTATCTCCAGGGCGGGAGGTGATTTTCCACTCTGGTGCCTGATCCTGGAGTTCGACTTTCTTTATCCTTGATGCGTGTGTCCACCCCTTTTCTGCAGTTCCTATAGCAGTATCTGTGGTCAAAAGAACAATGAAGGGTCCCTCCCAATGAGGCATTAATGGAGATTCCCTCCATGCTTTTACAAGCACTTTGTCCCCAGGTTGTATTTTATGTATGGAGAAGCCAAGAGGACTGTGCTGCATGATCACCCCCTGCTTTCACAATTTTTTAAAGATTCTTATTTAAAGCTATGAGGTATGGTTGTATTTGTCTATCCTTTAATCTCGGATGCCTTACAGGCATACCGTGGGTATAAGGCATCCAGTATAACATTTCAAAAGGTGAAAATCCTGTTTCAGAGTGAGGCATAGTCCTTATATTTAATAAGGCCAACGGGAGGCATTTTGTCCATGACATTCTTGTTTCTAACATCAATGTGACTAATTGGGCTTTTAGTGTTTGATTCATCCTCTCAACTTGTCCTGAGCTCTGGGGGTGCCACGGGGTGTGGTATTCCCACCGAATGCCTAAAGCATCTGCCAATTGCTTAATAATTTTTGATGTGAAATGTGTTCCCTGGTCAGAATCAATGTAGCTTACTAACCCCTATCGTGGTTACCCAGTGGGTTAGTTTGTCCACTATGACTAGTAGGAATTTGTATCTCCCGACCTTAGGTAGATCAGTGAAATCTACCTGGACCCTTTCAAAAGGCCGGTAAGCTGCTGGGAGACTCCCCATTGTTGACCTTTGGGAGTTTGCTCGATTTATTTTTCTGCAAATTATACACCCCTGTACCTCTTGTTTAGCCAATTTGTATATACCTCTGCAGCCGAAGAATCTTAGGAATTGTTCTGCCAGAGCTCGGGCCCCCCAGTGTGTTTGTTGATGTAATCTTTTTAAAATTTTCCTGGTGTATTTCTTTTCATAACAATTCCCTCCCGTCTGATAGCTTCCACTTACCTTCTTCTAACCATCCCCCCATCTCTTGATAAGCCTTTATCTCTTTTTCAGAGGGGTGGTGGGGGAATTCTTGAGCTTTTCCTTTCCCAAGTTCTGGGGTACTCAGTTTTAACAAAGCAGCACTCTTTGCCTCTTTGTCGGCTAAATTGTTTCCTCGAGTCCTGAATTGCATCCCAGTTTGGTGTCCCTTTACATGGACCACAGCAATAGCTTCTGGTCCCCTAATGGCTTTTAGGATTTGTCTAATTATTTCTTCATGAATTAGCCCTTTTCCCCGTGTGTTTAGCAGACCCCCTATTTTCCAAAGGTGTGTACTACCCCAAATGCGTATTTGGAGTCAGTGAAAATTGTTCCCTTTTTCCCTTCAAGTCCCAGTAGAGCCCTGTATACAACATACAGCCCACAGGCCTGAGCCGACCACCCTGCACTCAGGGGCCTGGATTCTACCACCCTTCCCGTCTTCCCGTCTATGACTGCATATCCTGACTTTCTTTTACTTTCCACAATTTTTGCAGAACCGTCCACAAACCATTTTTCCCCTTCTTCGAGTTCTTCTTCTAAATCTGGTCGTATTTTGGTCTGTAATTCTACAATTTCAGCGCAGTTATGGAGGGGGTCCCCTGGGACTGCCCCAAACAGGAATTGGGCAGGATTTTGTGCCGGGGTAGTCTTTAGCTCCAGGTGCTGGGAATGGGTTAGGATGGCTTCGTATTTCAGAAGCCTGGCGTCTGTCAGCCACTTGTCAGCTTTTAGCTGCAAGATGCTTCTTACATTATGGGGGAGTATATGGTTAATGAAGCCCCGAATGTTACCTTTTTGGCTTCTTCTACTAATATTGCCACTGCCACAATTGCATGTAAACAGGTGGGCCACCCCCTGCTGACAGGGTCCAGGAGCTTGGATAGATAACCGACTGGTTTCTTGGCCCCTGCCCAGTCCTGGGTCAGAACCCCGTGGGCAGTGTGGTTACTAACATCCACAAAGAGCTGAAAGGGCCTTTTTATGTTAGGGAGCATTGGAGCTGCTATGAGGGTTTCTTTTAATCCTTGGTAACCCTCTTCATCCTTTTTTAGTTCACTTAAGTCTGTCTGTTGTAAGTTTGCCATATAAAAACCTTACCTTTTCACTGTATCCTTCGATCCATTGTCTGCAAAAGCCCAAAAGTCCCATCAATTGCCCGATTTCTCTTTTTGTCTTAGGGGAGGGTAATGCAATTTTCCTGCCACCCGGTCTGGATCTAGTTTCTTTTTCTGTTTTGTTAACTAGTGCCCTAAATATTTTACTTCAGGTCCAGTGAATTGTAATTTAGACTTTGAAACTTTCAACCCTTGTCCTCCCAGGAAGTTTAATAAAGCTATGGTTCCAGCCCTGACTTCTTCCTCCTTAGAGCCAGCTACCAATAAGTCATCTACATATTGTAACAGTTTGGTCCCATTCTCATTTTAGGCGTAAAATGCACAACACAACTTTATACTGACTAGCAACAAAACAAATTCACTACTGATTTCTAAAAATTGTGGTTGAGAAGCGAAACGCGCTTAGATTTCAACCCTGCAGAGCAGCAGCAGCTTGTGCTGCTTTTAAAACTGCCGCCTGCAGGAACGGAGACTTCTCATGCTACGTGGCCGAGCCGTGCTCCCCCCGCCGCCCATGGGTGTCAGGGAAGCCCAAGCCGGGCTCCCCCCGCCGCCCATGGGTGTCAGGGAAGCTCGAGCCGGGCTCCCCCCGCCGCCCATGGGTGTCAGGGAAGTCCGAGCCAGGCTCCCCGCCACTATCGGGGTAGGTCGGAGCCCTCTCCCCCTCCCGCCACGGAGAAACCAAAGCCGCTCCGCACCGCTGCGAAGGGCAGGGGCAGGCAGAGCCCCCCGCTCCCTCTGAGCCGGCACCGCCGCCTCTGCCGCTGCCGCGCGGGTTCTAAAAACTGCAGAGCCACGCTGCCTGCGGCTGCACGGGGCTGCGCAGCCTTTTTAAAACATTAACCCAAGGGCCATTTTACTGCTCCCGTGCCCCATATTTAAAAGTTTTCCTTACTGTATTCTAAGTCAGTGTCTGCCAGCCGTTCCAAGAAGTCAGCAACCCGCGAGCTAAAATGTGTATTTCAGTCCTGTCCCGGACTGAGTCTTACCAAGTGTTTAAACCGATCTATTCCCGACCGAACCTTGCCAACCTAGTTACCTCACGGCGAACCGGTCCGTGGAATTTCAGTTGGAAGAACAGCGAGCTCTCTTTTACCTTTTTGTCGGGCTCCCCGAGCCCGGGGCCAGTGAGGTTTACCAGTTTCTCAAATCCACGAGAACGTACCTTCCCTCCCCCGACCCGTCCGTGGGTGGATCCCCGTAACTCCCCGAGTTTCAGGTCGTATGCGTGTTGTGAGTATACCAGAATCCTTTCGCTTCCCCCGTGACCGACCACCTCCCTCTCGGGCTAGTGGAACTGCGGCTCGTTGGGGTCCGAACTCGCGCCGTGACTATGTCACGTCTCACACACACACCCACTCACGCCCCACTCAACCACGCCCTACTCACGGCTCCTTTTCCCGCGTGGGTTCTTCGTGCACGTTGATTTTACGAGTGAAAGTTTGCTGCTGCAGCCTCGGAGATTTAGCTCCGAGTTCCGAGAGCTCTGGGCCCGTTTATATCCTTTCCTTAACGTGGCTTTTCGGCTGTTTTCGGAATCTGGTTGGTTCCGTGGAGTTCCTCGGTCCTGTCCGGCCGCTGAAATCAGCGGAGCGCCGCCCGGATCAAGGATAGGGGAACTCCCGGATACCCCCAAACCAGATCACGTCGGGGTCACCAAGATTGTTATAAATGAGAAATTATTCAGCCAGATTAAAAATAAAAATCATTTTATTTGCGGTCAGATTCCATCTAGTCAGCCACACGGAAAGGACAGAGCCGAGCCCGGGGTCGTCCCTGGGTGTGCAACAAGGAGTCAGCCTCAGCAGAGGTTTTCCCCTATGCCCACACACCTCCATCCTGGCACAGGCGGTTTTTATAGGGAAAATTCCGCCGGAGGCCAAGGTTTTAGCAATCAGTCCTTTCTTCTATTCGGTGTCCATATGTTAATAAGGATTTCTTTTTGGTGATGAGGAGAAATAATTCAATGTCCGGAGTAGTTGAATTCTTGATGACAGTTTAGGGGAAGGCTGCATTCACATGGATCTGTCTGAGGATTTCCATGATATCCATCTTGGACACTGATGATCGTGATGATCAACATCTGGAGCCCAGACATGGCCCATCTCCTGGCCAAGCCACATCCTGTTACTTGTAAATCAGTTTCCAATATACATACAGTCTTGCCTGTAAGGGGGGGGTAACTAATACGACGGGCATGATTTAACAAATATCCAATATTACATATTTCATACGAGGAATGGGGCGAATTATATTTATTACACAAAACACTGGGATGGAATGGGGCTGTACTGGCTTTGGACTGACACCACACTGCCCCACACAATCCCCTCTCCCGAAGGGAGGAACCAGGAGGGGAAAGGGGCGAGGAAAGGGCGGGACCGTGAGGGGAAAGGGGTGAGGAAAGGGCGGGACCGGGAGGGGAAAGGGGCGAAGAAAGGGCGGGACCGGGAGGGGAAAGGGCCAAGCTCCGGCCAAGGGCGGAACTGGGAGGGGATGCTCTGTGAGGCGGCGCTCTGCAAACAGACCTGCCACTGACTGGGAACGAACGGCAAAGAAATCAGTAAATATGAAAGTTTTATTTGCTATCAAATACATCCCAGCCACTCAGCCCCACACAATCCCCATCCCAGCGCTCCAAATTGGGATCCCACTTCTCCCCATCTTCTCCCAAACCCATCTCACCCTGGCAGCTCTGGAATCGAGTGAGTTTGGCGTGAGATTGAGGGGTTTTTTTTTTATGAGATGGGAACAAGCAACTTGAGGTGGGACTGAGTCTCTGAGGGTTAAAATTCACTTGTTTTCAGTGGGATGTGAGAAGATCTGAGGTGAACGAGCGATCCCTCTTGGCCTTTGGAGCACAGAGAGATTGAGAAGAGAAATACATTCAGGTCGTCATAAAAGGAGAAAGAGCAAGGCGTGTCCCTGTCGTACCTTAGGGCAAATTTGGGAGAAAAACCTGTGGAAGGAACCCCGGAAAAGAAATCCCCATGGCCTCTCCCCACTCACCTGGTTAGGGATGAATTTTCTCTGAGAGAAGTGGAAAAGAACCTGTTTGTTTAATAAACAAAATCGTCCCCAGCACCAAAGAAATGAACACCACTAGATGACAAGAGAACTCTTTCAGCACTCTGGAGAGATGACAAATCCAGAAAGTCTCTCCTGGCAGTGGTCGCCGGGTCTGGGCGCTGGGGATTGCTCTGGGCACTGGGGATGGCTGCTGCAGATCACAGAGCGCAGGCTCTGGGTGCTCCTTGGTGTTTCCCAGGTGCCACTCCGGAGCAGCTTGGAGTGACATTCAGGAAAGGGAAAGATAAAAAAAACAGTCCAAGGAAAGAATTGGACTGCTGAGCTAAACTAACTCAAAAGCAAAGGCAAAAGCAGAAGCAAGCAAGCAAAGCAAAGCAAGCAAAAACCAGCCAGGCAGCACCAGCCTCTTCTAGACAACACACCATGAAGGGAGGTGAGCTGGCTGATAACAAGACAAAACAAACCTTCACTTGCAGAGTCAGTTCTGAAAGCACAGAACATAATATCAAACAAATCAGAACACACGACTGGGGATACCAGCATCATAATGTCACACTAGGACAGTTCCCACCATGGATCACAGGGAATGTGGGTCACCAGGGCCGTGCCCAGTGTGGCTCCTCCCGTGCGGGATGGAGTTTAGCTCTTCTCGCACGCGGGGCACTCGCAGGGCTTCCCTTACCGGTGCCTCCGTTGGTGTTGGGTCAGGTTAGAGCTCACTGAGAATCTCTTCCCACACTGGGGACACTCGTAGGGCCTCTCCCCAGTGTGGATCCTCTGGTGCTTGACGAGCTCTGAGTTGTCCTTGAATCCCTTCCCGCAGTCGGTGCAGCGGAAGGGTCTCTCCTCTGTGTGACTGTGATAGTGCCGGAGGAGACAGGAGCTGGTCTGAAACCTCTTCCCACACTCAGAACACTCGTAGGGCCTCTCCCCTGTGTGAATCCTCTGGTGCTGGATCAGGTGGGAGTTCAGGATGAAGCTCTTCCCACACTCCCCACACTCGTAGGGCCTCTCCCCTGTGTGGATGCGGCGATGCTGGATGAGGGTGGAGTTGCTCCTGAATCCCTTTCTGCAGTCGGGGCAGCAGAAGGGCCGCTCCTCTCTGTGAACCGGATAGTGCCGGAAGAGACAGGAGCTGGTCTGAAACCTTTTCCCACACTCAGAACACTCGTAGGGCCTCTCCCCAGTGTGGATGCGCCGGTGGGTGATGAGCTGTGAGTTGTCCTTGAATCCCTTCCCACAGACGGTGCAGCAGAAGGGCCTCTCCTCTGTGTGAACCAGATAGTGCCGCAGGAGACAGGACTTGGTCTGAAACCTATTCCCACACTCAGAACACTCATAGGGCCTCTCCCCAATGTGGATCCTCTGGTGCTTGATCAGGATGAAGCTCCGGCTGAAGCTCTTCCCACACTCCCCACACTCGTAGGGCCTCTTCCCTGTGTGCATCACCTGGTGACAGAAGAGGTGGGATCTCTGCCTGAAGCTCTTCCCACACTCCCCACATTCGTAGGGCTTCTCCCCAGTGTGGATCCTCTGGTGCACCATCAGAACAGAGCTGCACCTGAATCCCTTCCCACACTCCGAGCACTTGTGGGGCTTCTCCCCATCACGGAGCTGCTCAGGGTCCCCCAGCTCCGAGCTCTGGCTCCGTCTCCGGCCGCCTCCCCGGCCCAGGGTGGCTCTTTCCCCCTCAGATCCCCGCGATCTGCCTTTGCAGCCCCTCCTCGTGCGGGATCTCCGGGGCTTTTCCTCCCCGTCGGGTTCCTGCGCCGTGGAGCCGCTCAAAACGGCCTCTTCCACCAGGTTCTGCCGCGGGGATTTGTCCTCCCTGCTCTCCATCCTCGGCTCCTGCTCGGGGCAGGAAGGACCAGGAGCGGCTCTTCCTCTTCCTCGCAGCCTCCCAGGGGCTGGGAATGGGAACTCCTGCTTTGGAGAAAACAAGGGATGGGCACGATTAGCTGGAAGCTCCCTCTCTGCCCGTCCATCTCGAGAAGTCCCCGGCCACCTGGGCTCCATAAGAACCTCCCAAACACCGAGATCCAGCCCTGAAAAAGCCTCCCAGGAGCTCCCCGTCCCTGCTCCCTCCCCTCGGCTCTTCGGGGCTCCCCCCTGTCCCAGCTGCGGGGGTCACGCTGGGATTGGGGGTCCCCCTTCTCCTCGCTGCCCGCCCTCCCCAGGCTGCCGGCAGTCCCGGCCATCCCAAAAGCTCCCCCCTCTTGGCTCTCCCCATTCGGGGCTGCCGGGGCTGCTCGGGCTCCCGGGCTCCCTTCTGCCCTTCTTCTCCGCTCGGGGCCGCAGGGGCTCCAAGGAGTCCCCCCGAGGGGCCTTTTCCGCTCCGCTTCGCACTTCTTCCTTCTCCAAACACGCCCCAAAAAACCCAGCCCCGGCACCCCCCAGGAGATCTGGCCCGAGCTGCCCCTCCCCGCTCACCTGCGGGATGGGGGCGATGATCCCACACGTGGGGGCTGCGAATTCAGGCAGGGCTCCACCGCGCCATCCCCTCGGCTCCGCTCCATCCGCCTTTGTCCCTCCTCTTCCAGCCCCTCCTCCTCTTCCATCCCCCCTGCTCCTCCTCCTCCTCCCTGAGCCCAACTCCCGTGTCACCCTGATTTTTATGTCTTCCTAATGCCTTCTGAGTTTACATTTCTTTGGAGAACTTTCCCACGCAATTTCTGTAAACAACATATTGTTTACATTCTTTTATGGGGGTGGAGAACACTTGATGTACTGGTGGTTTGTCGAATGTCTTTGGAGAGGTGGCCCATTCACTCTCCAATCCAATGTCAGCCTTGGGAAGGTATAAAAGACACAGTCGGATAATAAACTTTCTTCTTTACCTTGCGAATAGCAGGAGCCCCGCGTGGTGCTTTCACGTGTCCTACAGCGACATCTGCTGACCGCGCCCGTGTATTGCAGCTCAGGCTGAACTCCCGCGGGTGAGATTTTTTTCTCTCTCTCTGTCCAGCGCTCTGCCTGTTGGTATTGTTGGTAATGGAGAACTTTGAAAGCTCTTCAGGAGGGGTCGGCCCAATTGGTTGAGTTGAGGGCTGCTGTTATGGCATTTGAGAGAGTTTCCCAGGAACTTTTCAATTTGGTCACGGATTCTGCCCATGTGGCTGACATCGCACAGCTGTTGGGTCATTCGGTTTTGAAGGAGGTCAGTAACCCTGTCTTGTTTCATTTACTGAAGACCTTGTGGTGTGCTATTCAGGCCCGGGTTCATCCATTTTACGTTCTGCATGTGAGAAATCACTCCAATTTACCAGGGTTTGTGGCGGAAGATAACGTGAGGGCTGACAAGTTGGCTAATCCGGCGTGGGTAGCACCTCAGCCTGATACACTTGCGCAGGCCAAGGCATCGCATGGGTTTTTCCATCAGAATGCACATACTCTGCAGAAGCAGTTTCAGCTGACGTCAACAGAGGCTCGTGGCATTGTTGAGTCCTGTGACGACTGCCATGCACTTGCTCCACCTCTACCAGCAGGGGTAAACCCCAGAGGCCTTAGGGCCCTGGAGCTTTGGCAGACCGATGTCACCCAGATTGCTGAGTTTGGCCGGCTCAAGTATGTGCATGTCACGGTGGACACGTTCTCCTCTGCAATGTGGGCTTCTGCTCATGCTGGAGAAAAGGCCCGCGATGTCATTGCCCACTGGAGGCAGGCCTTTGCCGTTCTGGGCATACCTTCTGCTGTGAAAACCGACAATGGTCCTGCTTACGCATCACAGCAGGTGCGGCAGTTCCTGCAGTTGTGGGGGGTGTCACACAAGTTTGGTACTGCCCACTCTCCAACTGGCCAAGCTATTGTAGAACGCGCTCATGGTACTCTGAAGCGGGTTCTTCAAAAACAAAAACGGGGAATGCAGGGTGAGACCTTGCACAGTCGGTTGGAGAAAGCATTGTACACTATCAATCATCTTAAGGGGCAGCAGAATTCAAATAACCCTGTCATTTTAAATCATCATCTCTCGTTGCAGGCTTCAGACGAGGCACATCAGCCTCGAGCAAAAGTTCAAGTGCGGAATTTAGTCACCAAACAATGGGAAGGTCCCTATGACCTTATCGCTTCGGGGCGCGGGTACGCTTGTGTGTCCACAGATACTGGGGTACGCTGGGTACCTTCGAAGTGTGTTCATCCTGATCTGCAACCACAGAGACAGAACCCGGTCAACGGCAACATGGAAACCGTGACCAAACTGAAAGGTATTGAATGGATGGATTGTCGAGTGATGGCTCAGTTGAGGATGATGGCGGGTGACCACTCTGATGACTCCTCCGCAAATGGACATTGAACCTTATATTTTTTTCTTTTTAAACTAAAAAGGGTGACATGTCACCCTGATTCTTAAGACTTTCTAAAGCCTTCTGAGTTTACATTCCTTTGGAGAACTTTCCCACACAATTTCTGTAAACAACATATTGTTTACATTCTTTTATGGGGGTGGAGAACACTTGATGTACTGGTGGTTTGTCCAATGTCTTTGGAGAGGTGGCCCATTCACTCTCCAATCCAATGTCACATTTGGGAAAGTATAAAAGACACAGTCGGATAATAAACTTTCTTCTTTACCATGCAAATAGCAGGTGGCTCGCGTCGTGCTTTCACGTGTCCTACAGCGAAACATCCCGCTCCTCCTACATCCCTGCCCTTCCCCCTCCTCCTGCTCTCTGTGCCCACCGCCTTCTGCACCCTCATCCCTCCTCTTCCATCGTTCCTCCTCCTCCTCCTCCTCCTGTGTCCCGTCCCCTCCTGCCTGTCCTCCTTCATCCCTTCCTTTCCATCCTCCTCCTCCTCCCCCTCGCCATCCCCACCTCCTCCTCCTCTTCCATCCCTCCTCTCCCATGCCTCCTCCTCCGCCTGCTTCTCCTCCCTAAGCCCACCTCCTTCTCCTCCTTCATCCCTCCCCCTCCTCCTCCTCCCCGGCAGCGCTGGAAGGGACTGGGATCTGCCGGAATCCTACTGGGATCCTACTGGGAGTGACTGGGACTGTACTGGCACCGTACCGGGATCATCCTGGAACCATACTGGGATGGAATGGGGCTGTACTGGCTTTGGACTGACACCACACTGCCCCACACAATCCCCGCTCCCGAAGGGAGGAACCGGGAGGGGAAAGGGGCGAGGAAAGGGCGGGACCGGGAGGGGAAAGGGGCGAGGAAAGGGCGGGACCGGGAGGGGAAAGGGGCGAGGAAAGGGCGGGACCGGGAGGGGACGCTCTGTGAGGCAGCGCTCTGCAAACAGAACTGCCACGGAACGGGAATGAACGGCAAAGAAATCAGTAAATATGAAAGTTTTATTTGCTATCAAATACATCCCAGCCTCCCAGCCTCACACAATCCCCATCCCAGCGCTCCAAATTGGGATCCCACTTCTCCCAATCTCCTCCCAAACCCATCCCACCCTGGCAGCTCTGGAATCGACTGAGTTTGGCGTGGGAATGAGGGTTTTTTTTGAGATGGGAACAAGCAATTTGAGGCGGTGCCGTGGTTTGACACGGAAAGAGAATTTTTTCCAGAAGGACGAGGTCAATTTGGATATTGACCAATTGAAGGTGCACACGCCTCTGAGAACACAGAGGGATTAAAAGCAGAATTCCCAGGGGACCTCACTCTCTTTGGTCTGGTCAGCGCGCAGTGCGGGCTCTCCCCTGCCCAGCGTGGAGCTGGGTGTGGGAGGGGAAGGTCCATGGCCTGAGGAAGGTAATCCTAAAGGTGGTGGAAGGACTGGAACCGGGCTGGCCCCTGCAGATGGAAGGCTGGGAGAAATCTGGGATGTCTCCATTCCCCCCCCCAGAGTTTCTCTCCCGAGAGAGAAAGAGAAAAAGACATCGGCAATTCTGTCAGCAATTCCACCGCACAGAAGGAGGAGTGGGGGGAGCTGTAAAGTGCTTAATGCGTGGCAGTTGCCAGAGTTTGGATATCGAGCCATCTCTAGGGAGTTCAGACTTTTAACCCTTCCTTAAAAAAATGAAAGCTTTATAAATTTTTCCCTCCCCTCTTCAGTTTAAAAGAGAGGAAGAGGGACACCTTAGACCCTGGGATGTTAAAAAGAAGAATTCTAGATGGGAGGGGGACAAAGAGTAGCTTTTAGCTAGACTTTTCCGTGTTAGCCACAACTTGAACCAATCTTCTCCTCCAAGAGAGACTGTGTTTTGAAAAGATGCTAGTAAGTACATGTCCAAGATTAAAAAAAAAACGTTTTCCAATTACCATCTGAGTAGGAGTTGCCTTGGGGCAGTTTTCCTTATCTGCTGTTAATGGCCCCATCAATGCCTGGCCACATGACTCAGAGATAACACTGTGCAGGAGGAGGAGGTGATTAAGGACACACCTTGTGACTCCTAATAAGCCATTGTGAGATGCTCTGCCCAAGGGGAGGAGCTAGGCATTCCCACCTGGATAAAAGTGGAGATTTCTAGACAGAGGAGAGCCTTTTCACAGGTTCTCCGAGAAGACGCAGCAACTACATCTGCCATCCCAAGACGACTGCAGCTCTTCCAATTGGACTGCTACCAGCACGCTGGCCAGGTTGTATTCTGACTTTGTCAGTAGCCTTTCCCTTTGTATTATTGCATGTATTTTTGTCCTTTTCCCCTTTTCCCAATAAATTGTATTTCTGACTTGGAGTCTCTCACTGGTTTTACTTTCAAACCAGAACATATTTTTGGCGCCCAACGTGCGGCAAGAAAGTACTGAGAGAAGTCAGAATTACAATCTTGTATTGTAGAGGGTACCTATTCACTATGATGCTTAACATGCTTTTTTGGGTCTTATACCTAGTTCTCTATATTTTCCCGAATGTGGGGAATCATTTGGCAATTGTAATACTCATGTGTAGACCAGGGTATGGTATAAGAATTGCTTTATTGGTCTACTATGTCTATTGCATTATGACCTCTGAGGCAATGAACATGATTTGGAATATGTACTCAATTCTGTTTGCTTGTCCTAATCTAGGCTGCTACGTTTGGGGCCTCAGCAACCTCACCCAGCCCCTGGGGGGAGGGGTAAAGATTGATTCTTTCAAACCTTTCAGGCTTGACACAGCAGTTTTTGAAAATGTTAAGTTCCCTCTGGATGCCAAGGACAGCATAATGTTGTTGTTAGTTCTTCTTTGTCTTCTCTGCACAATCTGCAACATGCTTAGAAACAAAACACTACATAGTGTGGTGCACCATCTTCTTGAGGAAGAGGAAACAAGAAGCAAAGCAGCAGTGTCCGTGCCTGTACAGAATACCACAACAGCATCCATGTCAACGCAGGCTGCCATAGAGAAAGAAGGAACCAAAAAGAAAACAAGAGTGTCCGTGTCTACGCAGACTGTCATGGAGGAAAAAACAAAAAGCAAAGCAAAAGTGTCTATGTCTACACAGACCGGCACAGAGGAGGAAGGAACCGAAAGCGCCATCAGCATCTCCACACAAACCATCACCAAACCAGAGCAGCCTGACCCAGTAGTAGTTGCCCCCGTTCAGAAGAAGAAATCGAGGAGCAAATCAGTCCGCATAGTGACTGATGAGGACACTGCAGGACCCTCACACCCAGCGGAAGAGACAGAACCAGAGATCATCACTCGCTCTCTATCCCTGGGTGAGCTACGTGACCTGCGGAGAGAATTCACCCGCCAGACAAATGAGTCCATCCTGACCTGGCTTCTCCGCATCTGGGACGCTGCAGCCAATGACACCATTCTGGATGGAAGTGAGGCCAGGCAACTGGGATCACTATCCCGGGAGGTGGTCATTGACCAGGGGATTGGGAGAACCCAGGAAACTCTCAGCCTCTGGCGGCGACTGCTCGCAAGTGTGAGGGACAGATACCTTTATAAAGAAGACCTCCAGGTGCTCCAAGGAAAATGGAATACCACGGAACAAGGTATCCGATGCCTGAGGGAATTGGCTGTGTTGGAGATAATTTTCGCAAAAGACGAGAGATTTCCTAAAAGTCCGGACTGTGTCCAGTGCACATCACAAATGTGGTTGAGATTTGCACGGCTTGGACCAGAGATGTACTCTCGTTACCTGGCAACACTGCAGTGGAGAGAAGGCGAGGACAGGGTGGGCGTCTTAGCCAATAAATTAAGAATTTACGAGGTTATGGTCACTGCCCCATTTCGTACCCATGTCTAGTCCGTGGAAACAAGGTTGGCTGAGCAAGTCCGGGACTTGATTGAAGAGAGTCATAAGAAACTAAAAAAGGAACTTAAGGAGCATGGAGAAGACATAAGGAAGTGGGATGGAAAACCCACCTCTTCCTTAGCAGCCCGAGTACGTGAACTAAAAAGAACACCTAACACAAAAAGTGTCAATGCTGCTCCAGTCTCTCAAACACAGAATTCCAGACAATATAAGAATAATGATATAACTGATCCTCTTGAAGGAACCTCAAGAACCTATTTACCAGAAGAGAGCAACGTGTACCATGACCAGGAATAGAGGGGCCCTGCCTCTAGCCAGGTAGAGGACAGGGACAATCGGATCTATTGGACCGTGTGGATTCGATGGCCTGGCACATCTGAACCACAAAAATATACAGCTTTGGTTGACACCGGTGCCCAATGTACCCTGATGCCATCAAGATATGTAGGAGAAGAATCCATTTCTATTTCTGGGGTAACAGGAGGATCCCAGCAGCTTCCTGTATTAGAGGCTGAAGTGAGTTTAACTGGGAACGGGTGGCAGAAACACCCCATCGTGACTGGCCCAGAGGCGCCATGCATCCTTGGCATAGACTATCTCAGAAATGGATATTTCAAAGACCCAAAAGGACATCGCTGGGCTTTTGGGATAGCTGCTGTAGAGACAGAAGACATCCGGAAACTGAATACCTTGCCTGGTCTCTCAGATGACCCTTCTGCTGTGGGACTGCTGAGAGTTGAAGAACAGCAGGTACCAATTGCCATGACAACAGTGCACCGTCGGCAATATCGTACCAGCAGAGACTCTGTGACCCCCATCCATGAGATGATTCGTAAATTGGAGATCCAAGGGGTGGTCAGCAAGGCCCATTCACCTTTCAAGAGCCCTATATGGCCAGTGCGCAAGTCCAGTGGGGAATGGAGACTGACGGTGGACTACCGCGGCCTGAATGAGGTTACACCACCACTGAGCGCTGCCATGCCAGACATGTTGGAGCTTCAGTACGAGCTGGAGTCCAAGGCAGCTAAGTGGTATGTGACCATTAATATTGCAAATGCCTTCTTCTCCATTCCTTTGGCAACGGAATGCAGACCTCAGTTTGCCTTCACCTGGAAGGGAGTGCAGTACACCTGGAACCGACTGCCCCAGGGGTGGAAACACAGTCCCACCATCTGCCATGGACTGATCCAGGCCGCACTGGAAAAGAACAAGGCTTCCAAACTTCTACAGTATATCAATGACATCATTGTGTGGGGGAGCACAGCAGGGGAAGTCTTCGAAAAAGGATAAAAAATTATCCAGATTTTACTAAAAGCTGGTTTTGCCATTAAACGAAGCAAGGTTAAGGGACCAGCTCAAGAAATTCAGTTTCTAGGAGTCAAGTGGCAAGATGGACGTCGTCAGATCCCGACAGAAATAATCGACAAGATCACTGCTATGTCTCCACCTACCAACAAGAAGGAGACACAAGCTTTCCTAGGTGCCATAGGCTTTTGGAGGATGCACATTCCCGAGTACAGCCAGATTGTGAGCCCTCTCTACCTGGTCACCCGAAAAAAGAATGATTTCCACTGGGGCCCTGAGCAGCAACAAGCTTTCACTCAGATCAAGCAGGAGATCACTCATGCTGTAGCCCTTGGCCCAGTTAGGACAGGACCAGAGGTCAAGAACGTACTCTACTCTGCAGCCGGGAACCATGGTTTGTCCTGGAGCCTTTGGCAGAAGGTGCCTGGGGAGACTCGGGGTCGACCACTGGGATTCTGGAGCCGGAGCTACAAAGGCTCTGAAGCAAACTACACTCCCACAGAGAAGGAAATCTTGGCTGCCTATGAAGGAGTTCAAGCTGCCTCAGAAGTAATTGGCACTGAAACACAGCTGCTTCTGGCACCCTGACTACCAGTGCTGGGGTGGATGTTTAAAGGAAAGGTTCCTTCTACACATCATACCACTGATGCCACATGGAGTAGATGGATTGCCCTCATCACTCAGCGCGCCCGTATTGGAAATCCGAATCGCCCTGGGATTCTGGAAATTATAACAAACTGGCCTGAGGGGGAGACTTTTGGATTGTCTTCTGAAGAAGAGGAGCAAGTGGCACGTGCTGAAGAAGAGGCCCCAACATATAATGAGCTACCAGAAACTGAAAGACAATATGCCCTTTTTACGGATGGTTCCTGCCGAATCATAGGCACTAGCCGGAAATGGAAATCTGCAGTGTGGAGCCCCACACGACAGGTGGCACAAGCTACTGAGGGACAAGGTGGATCAAGTCAGCTTGCAGAGCTTAAAGCCGTCCAGCTGGCTTTGGATATTGCTGAGCGAAATAAGTGGTCGAGGCTCTATCTCTACACCGACTCATGGACGATAGCTAATGCTCTGTGGGGATGGCTAAGTCACTGGAAAAAGGCTAACTGGCAGCGCAGAGGGAAAATCACCTGGGCCACCGAGATCTGGCAGGACATTGCCTCCCGAGTAGAGAAGCTGACCGTGAAGATTCGACACGTGGATGCACACATACCCAAGAGTCGGGCTACTGAGGAGCATCACAACAACGAACAGGTAGACCGAGCTGCCAAAGTGAAAATATCACAAGACCTAGATTAGCAGCATAAGAGAAAACTATTCCTAGCTCATAGGGCCCATGACGCTTCTGGTCATCCGGGGAGAGACGCAACATACCGATGGGCACGAGACCGAGGGGTGGACCTTACTATGGACAACATCTCACAGGTCATGCACGACTGCGAGACCTGCGCTACAATCAAACAGGCCAAACGGATGAAGCCTCTGTGGTACGGTGGGCGATGGTTGAAATACAGGTATGGGGAAGCTTAGCAAATTGACTACATCACGCTTCCCCAAACCCGACAAGGCAAGCACTATGTACTGACCATGGTGGAAGCAACCACAGGATGGTTGGAAACCTACCCTGTGCCTCATGCCACTGCCCGGAACACCATCTTAGGCCTAGAAAAACAGGTCTTGTGGAGACACAGCACCCCTGAGAGAATTGTCAGATAATGGAACACATTTCAAGAATGGCCTCATCAACACCTGGGCCAGAGAACATGGGATTGAGTGGATATATCATATCCCCTATCATGCTCCAGCTGCCGGGAAAGTTGAACGATGCAATGGACTGCTTAAGACCACCCTAAAGGCACTCGGTGGGGGAACTTTCAGGAATTGGGAACTGAACTTGGCAAAAGCTACCTGGATAGTCAACAATCGAGGGTCCATCAACCGAGCTGGTCCTGCCCAATCTGAACCCTTGCAGACAGTGGATGGAGATAAAGTCCCTGTGGTCCATATGAAAGGTATTTTAGGAAAGACTGTTTGGATTAATCCCACCTCAGGCAAAGACAAACCCACCCGTGGGATTGTTTTTGCTCAAGGACCCGGTTATACTTGGTGGGTAATGCAGAAGGATGGGCAAACCCATTGTGTACCACAGGGAAACTTGGTCTTAAGTGAGAACTATGTGTAAGGTTTCATCATGACGAAGATGGAAATAGGAAAAGGGGTGGATAATGTCCAAGTTTAAAAAAAAAAACGTTTTCCAATTACCATCTGAATAGGAGTTGCCTTGGGGCAGTTTTCCTTATCTGCTGTTAATGGCCCCATCAATGCCTGGCCACATGACTCAGAGATAACACTGTGCAGGAGGAGGAGGTGATTAAGGACACACCTTGTGACTCCTAATAACCCATTGTGAGATGCTCTGCCCAAGGGGAGGAGCTAGGCATTCCCACCTGGATAAAAGTGGAGATTTCTAGACAGAGGAGAGCCTTTTCACAGGTTCTCCGAGAAGACACAGCAACTACATCTGCCATCCCAGGACGACTGCAGCTCTTCCAATTTGGACTGCTACCAGCACGCTGGCCAGGTTGTATTCTGACTTTGTCAGTAGCCTTTCCCTTTGTATTATTGCATGTATTTTTGTCCTTTTCCCCTTTTCCCAATAAATTGTATTTCTGACTTGGAGTCTCTCACTGGTTTTACTTTCAAACCAGAACAGTGAAGAAGTAGAGTAAACAGAGAAAAAGTTAGGAGGTTTCTAGTAGCGCCTCCTGACCTTAAAGGAAACATCTCTCTTCTTAGACCCTCGGCCCCAGGGGAAATGTGAAAATAGGGGGGACTGTGGTCCCAAAAAATGAAAACCTGAACTGTTGTCTTTCTCCCCTCTTGGCAGGGCATCCTTAAAAGGAAAAATCCTAAAAGCAGTCTGTCCATCCATGCATTGATGGTGAGAGCACTGTGCATGGAAAGGAGAAGGGTCACCATGGCAAACTTTTCTCCAGGCAGTGCCATGCGTGACATAGAAACACAGGATGTGGAGCTGTGTTTTCTTAAGAAGTCTGTAGCACAGGAGAGACTCCTACCTCCCTCGAAAGGGCTAAGTATCGATTATCTAGAAGGTAGAAACCTGATTTAGGTCCAGATTGTGTCTCACTGTAGTTTGTTAGAGTTGAATGGTGGGAGGAGGAATGCTTTGAAAAGTTTTCATTTAATCTTTGTGTAGTTTGTTTTTTTTTTCTCATTTTTACTTTCTTTTTTTCTTTTGTAGTAATAGCTTAATAAAGATTTTTTCCAATTCTTAAGCTTAAGCCAGTTTGCTCTGTTCTAAATTCCACTTCACAGCATTCAAGAGAAGGATCACATTTTCATTGAGGCACTAGCATTGTGCCAGTGTCAAACCATGACACGTGGGATTGAGTCTCTGAGGGTTAAAATTCACTTGTTTTCAGTGGGATGTGAGTGGATCTGAGGTGAACGAGCCATCCCTCTTGGCTTCTGGAGCACAGAGAGATTGAGAAGAGAAATACATTCAGGTCATCATAAAAGGAGAAGGAGCCAGGTGTGTCCCTGTCCTAACTTAGGGCAAATTTGGGATAAAAACCTGTGCAAAGAACGCCCCGAAAACAAATCCCCACGGCCTCTCTCCACTCACCTCGTTAGAAAAGAATTTTCTCATATTGAAGTGGAAAAGAACCTGTTTGTTTAATAAACAAAACCCTCCCCAGCACCAAAGAAATGAACACCACTAGATGACAAGAGAACTCTTTCAGCACTCTGGAGAGATGACAAATCCAGAAAGTCTCTCCTGGGAGTGGCCGCCGGGTCTGGGCGCTGGGGATTGCTCTGGGCACTGCGGATGGCTGCTGCAGATCACAGAGCGCAGGCTCTGGGTGCTCCTCGGTGTTTCCCAGGTGCCACTCCGGAGCAGCTTGGAGTGACATTCAGGAAAGGGAAAGATAAAAAAAACAGTCCAGGGAAAGAATTGGACTGCTGAGCTAAACTAACTCAAAAGCAAAGGCAAAAGCAGAAGCAAGCAAGCAAAGCAAAGCAAGCAAAAACCAGCCAGGCAGCACCAGCCTCTTCTAGACAACACACCATGAGGGGAGGTGAGCTGGCTCATAACAAGACAAAACAAACCTTCACTTTCAGAGTCAGTTCTGAAAGCACAGAACATAGTATCAAACAAAAACAGAACACACGACTGGGGATACCAGCATCATAATGTCACCCTAGGACAGTTCCCAGCATGGATCACAGGGAATGTGGGTCACCAGGGCTGTGCCCAGTGCGGCTCCTCCCGTGGGGGATGGAGTTTAGCTCTTCTCGCACTCGGGGCACTCGAAGGGCTTCCCTTACTGGTGCCTCCGCTGGTGTCGGGTCAGGTTAGAGCTCTGTGAGAATCTCTTCCCACACTGGGGACACTCGTAGGGCCTCTCCCCAGTGTGGATCCTCTGGTGCTGGATCAGGCTGGAGCTCTGGGTGAAGCTCTTCCCACACTCCCCACACTCGTAGGGCCTCTCCCCAGTGTGGATGCGCCGGTGGGAAATGAGGGTGGAGTTGTCCCTGAATCCCTTCCCACAGTCGGGGCAGCAGAAGGGCCTCTCCTCGGTGTGAACCAGATAGTGCTGCAAGAGATCGGCTCTTCTCTTAAACTTCTTCCCACACTCAGAACACTCGCAGGGCCTCTCCCCTGTGTGGATGCGGCGATGCTTGATGAGGGTGGAGTTGCTCCTGAATCCCTTCCCACATTCGGGGCAGCAGAAGGGCCTCTCCTCTCTGTGAACCGGATAGTGCTTCAAGAGATCGGCTCTGGTCTGAAACCTCTTCCCACACTCAGAACACTCGTAGGGCCTCTCCCCAGTGTGGGTCCTCTGGTGCTGGGTCAGGCTGGAGCTGTGGGTAAAGCTCTTACCACACTCCGCACACTCATAGGGCTTCTCCCCTGTGTGGATGCGGCGATGCTTGATGAGGTTGGAGTTGCTCCTGAATCCCTTCCCACATTCGTGGCAGCAGAAGGGCCTCTCCTCTGTGTGAACCAGATAGTGCTGGAAGAGATTGGCTCTGGTCTTAAACCTCTTCCCACACTCGGAACACTCGTAGGGCCTCTCCCCAGAGTGGATCCTCTGGTGATGGATCAGGTCGGAGCTGCATCTGAAGCTCTTCCCACACTCCCCACACTCGTAGGGCCTCTCCCCAGTGTGGATGCGCTGGTGCCGGATGAGGCTGGAGTTGCCCCTGAATCCCTTCCCACAGACGGGGCAGCAGAAGGGCCTCTCTCCTCTGTGAACCAGATAGTGCCGGAGGAGATCAGCTCTGGTCTTAAACCTCTTCCCACACTCAGAACACTCGTAGGGCCTCTCCCCAGTGTGGATCCTCTGGTGCTGGGTCAGGTGGGAGCTCCGGCTGAAGCTCTTCCCACACTCCCCACACTCATAGGGCCTCTCCCCAGTGTGGATCCTCTGGTGCACCATCAGAGCACAGCTCCACCTGAATCCCTTCCCACACTCCGAGCACTTGTGGGGCTTCTCCCCATCACGGAGCTGCTCAGGGTCCCCCAGCTCCGAGCTCTGGCTCCGTCTCTGGCCGCCTCCCCGGCCCAGGATGGCTCTTTCCCCCTCAGATCCCCGCGATCTGCCTTTGCAGCCCCTCCTCGTGCGGGATCTCCGGGGCTTTTCCTCCCCGTCGGGTTCCTGCGCCGTGGAGCCGCTCAAAACGGCCTCTTCCACCAGGTTCTGCCGCGGGGATTTGTCCTCCCTGCTCTCCATCCTCGGCTCCTGCTCGGGGCGAGGAAGGACCAGGAGAGGCTCTTCCTCTTCCTCGCAGCCTCCCAGGGGCTGGGAATGGCAACTCCTGCTTTGGGGAAAACAAGGGATGGGCACGATGGGTTGGAAGCTCCCTCTGTGCCAGTCCATCTCGAGAAGTCCCCGGCCACCTGGGCTCCATAAGAGCCTCCCAAACACCGAGATCCAGCCCTGAAAAAGCCTCCCAGGAGCTCCCCGTCCCTGCTCCCTCCCCTCGGCTCTTCGGGGCTCCCCCCTGTCCCAGCTGCGGGGGTCACGCTGGGATTGGGGGTCCCCCTTCTCCTCGCTGCCCGCCCTCCCCAGGCTGCCGGCAGTCCCGGCCATCCCAAAAGCTCCCCCCTCTTGGCTCTCCCCATTCGGGGCTGCCGGGGCTGCTCGGGCTCCCGGGCTCCCTTCTGCCCTTCTTCTCCGCTCGGGGCCGCAGGGGCTCCAAGGAGTCCCCCCGAGGGGCCTTTTCCGCTCCGCTTCGCACTTCTTCCTTCTCCAAACACGCCCCAAAAAACCCAGCCCCGGCACCCCCCAGGAGATCTGGCCCGAGCTGCCCCTCCCCGCTCACCTGCGGGATGGGGGCGATGATCCCACACGTGGGGGCTGCGAATTCAGGCAGGGCTCCACCGCGCCATCCCCTCGGCTCCGCTCCATCCGCCTTTGTCCCTCCTCTTCCTCCTCCTGCCGCTCCTCCTCTTCCATCCCCCCTGCTCCTCCTCCTCCCTGAGCCCACCTCCCGCTCCTCCTGCATCCCTGCCCTTCCCTCCCTGCCCTTCCTTCTCCCTCCTCCTGCTCTCTGTGCCCACCGCCTTCTGCTCCCTCATCCCTCCTCTTCCATCCTCCTCCTCCTCCTCCTCCTGTGTCCCGTCCCCTCCCGCCTGTCCTCCTTCATCCCTTCCCTTCCATCCTCCTCCTCCTCCCCCTCGCCATCCCCACCTCCTTCTCCTCCTTCATCCCTCCCCCTCCTCCTCCCCGGCAGCGCTGGGAGGGACTGGGCTCTGCCGGAATCCTACTGGGATCCTACTGGGAGCTCGGAGTGTGGGAAGGGATTCAGGAGGAGCTCTGAGCTGATCAAGCACCAGAGGATCCACACTGGAGAGAAGCCCTATGAGTGTGGGGAGTGTGGGAAGAGCTTTACCCAGAGCTCCAGCCTGATCAAGCACCAGAGGATCCACACTGGGGAGAGGCCCTATGAGTGTTCTGAGTGTGGGAAGAGGTTTCAGACCAGAGGCGTTCTCTTCCAGCACTATCTGGTTCACACGGGGGAGAGGCCCTTCTGCTGCCCCGACTGCGGGAAGGGATTCAAGAGCAAGTCACAGCTCGTCAAACACCAGAGGATTCACACCGGGGAGAGACCCTACGAGTGTTCTGAGTGTGGGAAGAGGTTTCAGACCAGAGACAATCTCCTCCGGCACTATCTGGTTCACAAGGACTAGAGGCCCTTCAGCTGCACCGACTGTGGGAAGGGATTCAAGGACAACTCAGAGCTCGTCAAGCACCAAAGGACCCACACAGGGGAGAGGCCCTACGAGTGTTCCGAGTGTGGGAAGAGGTTTCAGACCAGAGCCGATCTCTTCCGGCATTATCTGGTTCACACAGAGGAGAGGCCCTTCTGCTGCCCCGACTGTGGGAGGGGATTCAGGAACAACTCCACCCTCATCACCCACCGGCGCATCCACACAGGGGAGAGGCCCTACGAGTGTGGCGAGTGTGGGAAGAGCTTCGCCCATAGTTCCAGCCTGATCCAGCACCAGAGGATCCACACTGGGGAGAGGCCCTACGAGTGTCCCCAGTGTGGGAAGAGATTCTCATGGAGCTCTAACTTGAACAAACACAAAGAGAGGCACCGGTAAGGGAAGCCCTGCGAGTGCCCCGCGTGCGAGAAGAGCTAAACTCCATCCCCCACGGGAGGAGCCACACTGGGCACAGCCCTGGTGACCCACATTCCCTGTGATCCACGTTGGTAGCACGCCTGGCTGCTTCTCCTTTTCTGTTGGCCTTCATTTGTTTTCTCTCCTCAATCTCTCTGCGCTCCAAAAGCCAAGTGGGATTACTCGTTCACCTCAGATCTTCTCACCTCGCACTGAAAACAAGTGAATTTTAATCCTCAGAGACACAGTCCCACCTCAAATTCCTTGTTCCCATCTCAAAAAAACCTCAATCCCCCGCCAATCTCACTCGATTCCAGAGCTGCCAGGGTGGGATGGGTTTGGGTGAAGATGGGGAGAAGTGGGATCCCAATTTGGAGCGTTGGGATGGGGATTGTGTGGAGCTGGGTGGCTGGGATATATTGGATAGGAAATAAAACTTTCAGACTTACTGATTTCTTTGCCGTTCATTTCCAGTCCATGGCAGTTCTGTTTTTCTCAGTGCCACCTTCTCAGCTGGTTGTGTTTGTGTCCTCCATTTCCTCCCACCTCTCTTTCCCTGCTCTGTTTCTCTCTCCGTGTCTCCCTTGACCCAGGGACCTCCAAAAACCCTCCCCTGATTTAATTGCCCCAGGATCCACCAAAGATCCTCCCCTTATTTAATTGACCCCTCCCCTAATTTAATTGCCCCTAATGACCCGCCCCTGATTTTTTAGTTATTTAATTTCCCAATTATTTTTTTAATTCTTAGTTCAGGAGCTGAAGTCGGAGACCAGCAGTGAAATGTCTCTGTAGGATTTTGCTCCGCTTGGTTTTCAGCCCCTTCTCAAGAGCTTTGCCTTCAAGGGCAAAGGGAACGTCTTTTCCTGGCTGGGAGCTGAAATTCCAGACCTCTGAAATGTGTGCAGGGCCATATGGACTGGGATCAATTAGGGACTGGGATCAAATATGGAATGAGATCCCATGGACTGGGATGAAATAGGGACTGGGATAAATTAGGGACTGGTATGAAATAGGGACTGGGATCCTACAGACTGGGATTGTGCAGACTGGGATCAAATATGGACTGGGATCACCTATGGACTGGGATAAAATAGGGATTGGGGCCCTACAGACTGGGATAAACTGGACTGGGATTATATGGAACTGGGATCCTATGGACTGGGATAAACTGCACTGGGATTTATGGAACTGTGATCCTAAGGAGAGGGATGAACTGGACTGGGATTTTATGGAATTGAGATCCTATGGAACGGGATAAACTGGACTAGGATTATATGGATCGGGGATCCTATGGACTGGAATAATCCGGGATAAACTGGACTGGGATTATATGGATCGGGGATCCTATGGACTGGAATAATCTGGGATAAACTGGACTGGGATTATATGGATCAGGGATCCTATGGACTGGGGAAAAATTAAGAATGTGATCAAATAGGGACTAGGACAAGGATAAAATAGACTGGAATGAAATAGGGAATGGGATCAAATAAAGATTGGGACTGTATGGACTGGGATGAACTGGACTGGATTTATATGGAACTGGGATGCCATGGACCGGGATAAAAAAACGACTGGGACCCTGTGGAATGCGATCCTATGGATTGGGATCATACAGCCCGGGATAACCTGGCCTGGGATCCTACAGACTGGGACTGCACAGACCGGGACCACAGGGATCAGGAGCAAACAGACTGGGATAAACAGGAATGAGGTGACATGGACCGGGATCCTACAGACACGGACCGGACAAATCCCAGCACGAACTGGGATGGCATGGAAGAGAGGGGGTGAAGGAGGAGAGTGAGTAGGGCTGGAAACAGGAGAAGGAAATGGGGAAAGGGAGGAGGAGGAGGGGGATGAAGGAGGAGAAGGAGGTGGGGATGGCGAGGAGGAGAAGGATGGAAGGGAAGGGATGAAGGAGGACAGGCAGAAGGGGACGGGACACAGGAGGAGGAGGAGGAGGAGCGATGGAAGAGGAGGGATGAGGGAGCAGAAGGCGGTGGGCACAGAGAGCAGGAGGAGGGGGAAGGAAGGGCAGGGAGGGAAGGGCAGGGATGCAGGAGGAGCGGGAGGTGGGCTCAGGGAGGAGGAGGAGGAGCAGGGGGGATGGAAGAGGAGGAGCGGCAGGAGGAGGAAGAGGAGGGACAAAGGCGGATGGAGCGGAGCCGAGGGGATGGCGCGGTGGAGCCCTGCCTGAATTCGCAGCCCCCACGTGTGGGATCATCGCCCCCATCCCGCAGGTGAGCGGGGAGGGGCAGCTCGGGCCAGATCTCCTGGGGGGTGCCGGGGCTGGGTTTTTTGGGGCGTGTTTGGAGAAGGAAGAAGTGCGAAGCGGAGCGGAAAAGGCCCCTCGGGGGGACTCCTTGGAGCCCCTGCGGCCCCGAGCGGAGAAGAAGGGCAGAAGGGAGCCCGGGAGCCCGAGCAGCCCCGGCAGCCCCGAATGGGGAGAGCCAAGAGGGGGGAGCTTTTGGGATGGCCGGGACTGCCGGCAGCCTGGGGAGGGCGGGCAGCGAGGAGAAGGGGGACCCCCAATCCCAGCGTGACCCCCGCAGCTGGGACAGGGGGGAGCCCCGAAGAGCCGAGGGGAGGGAGCAGGGACGGGGAGCTCCTGGGAGGCTTTTTCAGGGCTGGATCTCGGTGTTTGGGAGGTTCTTATAGAGCCCAGGTGGCCGGGGACTTCTCGAGATGGACTGGCACAGAGGGAGCTTCCAGCTCATCGTGCCCATCCCTTGTTTTCCCCAAAGCAGGAGTTGCCATTCCCAGCCCCTGGGAGGCTGCGAGGAAGAGGAAGAGCCTCTCCTGGTCCTTCCTCGCCCCGAGCAGGAGCCGAGGATGGAGAGCAGGGAGGACAAATCCCCGCGGCAGAACCTGGTGGAAGAGGCCGTTTTGAGCGGCGCCACGGCGCAGGAACCCGACGGGGAGGAAAAGCCCCGGAGATCCCGCACGAGGAGGGGCTGCAAGGGCAGATCGCGGGGATCTGAGGGGGAAAGAGCCACCCTGGGCCGGGGAGGCGGCCGGAGACGGAGCCAGAGCTCGGAGCTGGGGGACCCTGAGCAGCTCCGTGATGGGGAGAAGCCCCACAAGTGCTCCGAGTGTGGGAAGGGCTTCAGGTGGAGTTCAGAGCTGACGGTGCACCAGAGGATCCACACTGGGGAGAAGCCCTACGAATGCGGGGAGTGTGGGAAGAGCTTCAGATGCAGCTCCAGCCTGATCAAGCACCAGAGGATCCACACAGGGGAGAAGCCCTATGAGTGTGGGGAGTGTGGTAAGAGCTTTACCCACAGCTCCAGCCTGACCCAGCACCAGAGGACCCACACAGGGGAGAGGCCCTACGAGTGTTCTGAGTGTGGGAAAAGGTTTCAGACCAGAGCCGATCTCTTGAAGCACTATCCGGTTCACAGAGAGGAGAGGCCCTTCTGCTGCCCCGACTGCGGGAAGGGATTCAGGAGCAACTCCACCCTCATCCAGCATCGCCGCATCCACACAGGGGAGAGGCCCTACGAGTGTTCTGAGTGTGGGAAGAGGTTTAAGAGAAGAGCCGATCTCTTCCAGCACTATCTGGTTCACACAGAGGAGAGGCCCTTCTGCTGCCCCGACTGTGGGAAGGGATTCAGGGACAACTCCACCCTCATTTCCCACCGGCGCATCCACACTGGGGAGAGGCCCTACGAGTGTGGGGAGTGTGGGAAGAGCTTCACCCAGAGCTCCGGCCTGATCCAGCACCAGAGGATCCACACGGGGGAGAGGCCCTACGAGTGTCCCCAGTGTGGGAAGAGATTCTCAGTGAGCTCTAGCCTGACCCAACACCAACGGAGGCACCAGTAAGGGAAGCCCTGCGAGTGCCCCGAGTGCGAGAAGAGCTAAACTCCATCCCCCACGGGAGGAGCCACACTGGGCACAGCCCTGGTGACCCACATTCCCTGTGATCCATGGTGGGAACTGTCCTAGGGTGACATTATAATGCTGGTATCCCCAGTCGTGTGTTCTGTTTTTGTTTGATATTATGTTCCGTGCTTTCAGAACTGACTCTGAAAGTGAAGGTTTGTTTTGTCTTGTTATGAGCCAGCTCACCTCCCCTCATGGTGTGTTGTCTAGAAGAGGCTGGTGCTGCCTGGCTGGTTTTTGCTTGCTTTGCTTTGCTTGCTTGCTTCTGCTTTTGCCTTTGCTTTTGAGTTAGTTTAGCTCAGCAGTCCAATTCTTTCCCTGGACTGTTTTTTTTATCTTTCCCTTTCCTGAATGTCACTCCAAGCTGCTCCGGAGTGGCACCTGGGAAACACCGAGGAGCACCCAGAGCCTGCGCTCTGTGATCTGCAGCAGCCATCCCCAGTGCCCAGAGCAATCCCCAGCGCCCAGACCCGGCGGCCACTCCCAGGAGAGACTTTCTGGATTTGTCACCTCTCCAGAGTGCTGAAAGAGTTCTCTTGTCATCTAGTGGTGTTCATTTCTTTGGTGCTGGGGAGGGTTTTGTTTATTAAACAAACAGGTTCTTTTCCACTTCAATATGAGAAAATTCTTTCCTAACCAGGTGAGTGGGGAGAGGCCGTGGGGATTTGTTTTCGGGGCGTTCTTTGCACAGGTTTTTATCCCAAATTTGCCCTAAGTTAGGACAGGGACACACCTGGCTCCTTCTCCTTTTATGATGACCTGAATGTATTTCTCTTCTCAATCTCTCTGTGCTCCAGAAGCCAAGAGGGATGGCTCATTCACCTCAGATCCACTCACATCCCACTGAAAACAAGTGAATTTTAACCCTCAGAGTCTCAATCCCACGTGTCATGGTTTGACACTGGCACAATGCTAGTGCCTCAATGAAAATGTGATCCTTCTCTTGAATGCTGTGAAGTGGAATTTAGAACAGAGCAAACGGGCTTAAGCTTAATAATAGGAAAAAATCTTTATTAAGCTATTACTACAAAAGAAAAAAAGAAAGTAAAAATGAGAAAAAAAAAACAAACTACACAAAGATTAAATGAAAACTTTTCAAAGCATTCCTCCTCCCACCATTCAACTCTAACAAACTACAGTGAGACACAATCTGGACCTAAATCAGGTTTCTACCTTCTAGATAATCGATACTTAGCCCTTTCGAGGGAGGTAGGAGTCTCTCCTGTGCTACAGACTTCTGAAGAAAACACAGCTCCACATCCTGTGTTTCTATGTCACACATGGCACTGCCTGGAGAAAAGTTTGCCATGGTGACCCTTCTCCTTTCCATGCACAGTGCTCTCACCACCAATGCATGGATGGACAGACTGCTTTTAGGATTTTTCCTTTTAAGGATGCCCTGCCAAGAGGGGAGAAAGACAACAGTTCAGGTTTTCATTTTTTGGGACCACAGTCCCCCCTATTTTCACATTTCCCCTGGGGCCGAGGGTCTAAGAAGAGAGATCTTTCCTTTAAGGTCAGGAGGCGCTACTAGAAACCTCCTAACGTTTTCTCTGTTTACTCTACTTCCTTACTGTTCTGGTTTGAAAGTAAAACCAGTGAGAGACTCCAAGTCAGAAATACAATTTATTGGGAAAAGGGGAAAAGGACAAAAATACATGCAATAATACAAAGGGAAAGGCTACTGACAAAGTCAGAATACAACCTGGCCAGCGTGCTGGTAGCAGTCCAAATTGGAAGAGCTGCAGTCGTCCTGGGATGGCAGATGTAGTTGCTGCGTCTTCTCGGAGAACCTGTGAAAAGGCTCTCCTCTGTCTAGAAATCTCCACTTTTATCCAGGTGGGAATGCCTAGCTCCTCCCCTTGGGCAGAGCATCTCACAATGGGTTATTAGGAGTCACAAGGTGTGTCCTTAATCACCTCCTCCTCCTGCACAGTGTTATCTCTGAGTCATGTGGCCAGGCATTGATGGGGCCATTAACAGCAGATAAGGAAAACTGCCCCAAGGCAACTCCTACTCAGATGGTAATTGGAAAACGTTTTTTTTTAAAACTTGGACATTATCCACCCCTTTTCCTATTTCTATCTTCGTCATGATGAAACCTTACACATAGTTCTCACTTAAGACCAAGTTTCCCTGTGGTACACAATGGGTTTGCCCATCCTTCTGCATTACCCACCAAGTATAACCGGGTCCTTGAGCAAAAACAATCCCACGGGTGGGTTTGTCTTTGCCTGAGGTGGGATTAATCCAAACAGTCTTTCCTAAAATACCTTTCATATGGACCACAGGGACTTTATCTCCATCCACTGTCTGCAAGGGTTCAGATTGGGCAGGACCAGCTCCATTGATGGACCCTCGGGTGTTGACTATCCAGGTAGCTTTTGCCAAGTTCAGTTCCCAATTCCTGAAAGTTCCCCCACCGAGTGCCTTTAGGGTGGTCTTAAGCAGTCCATTGCATCGTTCAACTTTCCCGGCAGCTGGAGCATGATAGGGGATATGATATATCCACTCAATCCCATGTTCTCTGGCCCAGGTGTTGATGAGGCCATTCTTGAAATGTGTTCCATTATCTGACAATTCTCTCAGGGGTGCTGTGTCTCCACAAGACCTGTTTTTCTAGGCCTAAGATGGTGTTCCGGGCAGTGGCATGAGGCACAGGGTAGGTTTCCAACCATCCTGTGGTTGCTTCCACCATGGTCAGTACATAGTGCTTGCCTTGTTGGGTTTGGGGAAGCGTGATGTAGTCAATTTGCTAAGCTTCCCCATACCTGTATTTCAACCATCGCCCACCGTACCACAGAGGCTTCATCCGTTTGGCCTGTTTGATTGTAGCGCAGGTCTCGCAGTCGTGCATGACCTGTGAGATGTTGTCCATAGTAAGGTCCACCCCTCGGTCTCGTGCCCATCGGTATGTTGCATCTGTCCCCGGATGACCAGAAGCGTCATGGGCCCAACGAGCTAGGAATAGTTCTCCTTTATGCTGCCAATCTAGGTCTACTTGTGATATTTTCACTTTGGCAGCTCGGTCTACCTGTTCGTTGTTGTGATGCTCCTCAGTAGCCCGACTCTTGGGTATGTGTGCATCCACGTGTCGAATCTTCACGGTCAGCTTCTCTACTCGGGAGGCAATGTCCTGCCAGATCTCGGTGGCCCAGATGGGTTTCCCTCTGCGCTGCCAGTTAGCCTTTTTCCAGTGACTTAGCCATCCCCAGAGAGCATTAGCTACCGTCCATGAGTCGGTGTAGAGATAGAGCCTCGACCACTTATTTCGCTCAGCAATATCCAAAGCCAGCTGGACTGCTTTAAGCTCTGCAAGCTGACTTGATCCACCTTGTCCCTCAGTAGCTTGTGCCACCTGTCGTGTGGGGCTCCACACTGCAGATTTCCATTTCCGGCTAGTGCCTATGATTCGGCAGGAACCATCCGTAAAAAGGGCATATTGTCTTTCAGTTTCTGGTAGCTCATTATATGTTGGGGCCTCTTCTTCAGCACGTGCCACTTGCTGCTCTTCTTCAGAAGACAATCCAAAAGTCTCCCCCACAGGCCAGTTTGCTATAATTTCCAGAATCCCAGGGCGATTTGGATTTCCAATACGGGCGCGCTGAGTGATGAGGGCAATCCATCTACTCCATGTGGCATCAGTGGCATGATGTGTAGAAGGAACCTTTCCTTTAAACATCCACCCCAGCACTGGTAGTCAGGGTGCCAGAAGCAGCTGTGTTTCAGTGCCAATTACTTCTGAGGCAGCTTGAACTCCTTCATAGGCAGCCAAGATTTCCTTCTCTGTGGGAGTGTAGTTTGCTTCAGAGCCTTTGTAGCTCCGGCTCCAGAATCCCAGTGGTCGACCCCGAGTCTCCCCAGGCACCTTCTGCCAAAGGCTCCAGGACAAACCATGGTTCCCGGCTGCAGAGTAGAGTACGTTCTTGACCTCTGGTCCTGTCCTAACTGGGCCAAGGGCTACAGCATGAGCGATCTCCTGCTTGATCTGGGTGAAGGCTTGTTGCTGCTCATGGCCCCAGTGGAAATCATTCTTTTTTCGGGTGCCCAGGTAGAGAGGGCTCACAATCTGGCTGTACTCGGGAATGTGCATCCTCCAAAAGCCTATGGCACCTAGGAAAGCTTGTGTCTCCTTCTTGTTGGTAGGTGGAGACATAGCAGTGATCTTGTCGATTATTTCTGTCGGGATCTGACGACGTCCATCTTGCCACTTGACTCCTAGAAACTGAATTTCTTGAGCTGGTCCCTTAACCTTGCTTCGTTTAATGGCAAAACCAGCTTTCAGTAAAATCTGGATAATTTTTTCTCCTTTTTCGAAGACTTCCCCTGCTGTGCTCCCCCACACTATGATGTCATTGATATACTGTAGAAGTTTGGAAGCCTCGTTCTTTTCCAGTGCGGCCTGGATCAGTCCATGGCAGATGGTGGGACTGTGTTTCCACCCCTGGGGCAGTCGGTTCCAGGTGTACTGCACTCCCTTCCAGATGAAGGCAAACTGAGGTCTGCATTCCGTTGCCAAAGGAATGGAGAAGAAGGCATTTGCAATATTAATGGTCACATACCACTTTGCTGCCTTGGACTCCAGCTCGTACTGAAGCTCCAACATGTCTGGCATGGCAGCGCTCAGTGGTGGTGTAACCTCATTCAGGCCGCGGTAGTCCACCGTCAGTCTCCATTCCCCACTGGACTTGCGCACTGGCCATATAGGGCTCTTGAAAGGTGAATGGGCCTTGCTGACCACCCCTTGGCTCTCCAATTTACGAATCATCTCATGGATGGAGGTCACAGAGTCTCTGCTGGTACGATATTGCCGACGGTGCACTGTTGACATGGCAATTGGTCCCTGCTGTTCTTCAACTCTCAGCAGTCCCACAGCAGAAGGGTCATCTGAGAGACCAGGCAAGGTATTCAGTTTCCGGATGTCTTCTGTCTCCACAGCAGCTATCCCAAAAGCCCAGCGATGTCCTTTTGGGTCTTTGAAATATCCATTTCTGAGATAGTCTATGCCATGGATGCATGGGGCCTCTGGGCCAGTCACGATGGGATGTTTCTGCCACCCGTTCCCAGTTAAACTCACTTCAGTCTCTAATACAGGAAGCTGCTGGGATCCTCCTGTTACCCCAGAAATAGAAATGGATTCTTCTCCTACATATCTTGATGACATCAGGGTACATTGGGCACCGGTGTCAACCAAAGCTGTATATTTTTGTGGTTCAGATGTGCCAGGCCATCGAATCCACACGGTCCAATAGATCCGATTGTCCCTGTCCTCTACCTGGCTAGAGGCAGGGCCCCTCTATTCGTGGTCATGGTACACGTTGCTCTCTTCTGGTAAATAGGTTCTTGAGGTTCCTTCAAGAGGATCAGTTCTATCATTATTCTTATATTGTCTGGAACTCTGTGTTTGAGAGACTGGAGCAGCATTGACTCTTTTTGTGTTAGGTGTTCTTTTTAGTTCACGTACTCGGGCTGCTAAGGAAGAGGTGGGTTTTCCATCCCACTTCCTTATGTCTTCTCCATGCTCCTGAAGAAAAAAACAGAGGTTTCCTCGTGGAGTGTATCCTCTCTCCTTGGCTTGGGAGCGCTGGCTCCTAATGGCAGAGATTCTTCTTGGTTCTGGTGAAATATGGTAGCCTTCTTCCTTAAGTTCCTTTTTTAATTTCTTATGACTCTCTTCAATCAAGTCCCGGACTTGCTCAGCCAACCTTGTTTCCACGGACGAGACATGGGTACGAAATGGGGCAGTGACCGTATCCTCGTAAATTCTTAATTTATTGGCTAAGACGCCCACCCTGTCCTCACCTTCTCTCCACTGCAGTGTTGCCAGGTAACGAGAGTACATCTCTGGTCCAAGCCGTGCAAATCTCAACCACATTTGTGATGTGCACTGGACACAGTCTGGACTCTTAGGAAATATCTCGTCTTCTGCAAAAATTATCTCTAACACAGCCAATTCCCTCAGGCATCGGATACCTTGTTCCATGGTATTCCATTTTCCTTGGAGCACCTGGAGGTCTTCTTTATAAAGGTATCTGTCCCTCACACTTGCGAGCAGTCACCGCCAGAGGCTGAGAGTTTCTTGGGTTCTCCCAATCCCCTGGTCAATGACCACCTCCCGGGATAGTGATCCCAGTTGCCTGGCCTCACTTCCATCCAGAATGGTGTCATTGGCTGCAGCGTCCCAGATGCAGAGAAGCCAGGTCAGGATGGACTCATTTGTCTGGCGGGTGAATTCTCTCCGCAGGTCACGTAGCTCACCCAGGGATAGAGAGCGAGTGATGATCTCTGGTTCTGTCTCTTCCGCTGGGTGTGAGGGTCCTGCAGTGTCCTCATCAGTCACTATGCGGACTGATTTGCTCCTCGATTTCTTCTTTTGAACGGGGGCAACTACTACTGGGTCAGGCTGCTCTGCTTTGGTGATGGTTTGTGTGGAGATGCTGATGGCGCTTTCGGTTCCTTCCTCTGTGCCGGTCTGTGTAGACATAGACACTTTTGCTTTGCTTTTTGTTTTTTCCTCCATGACAGTCTGAGTAGACACGGACACTGTTGTTTTCCGTTTGGTTCCTTCTTTCTCTATGGCAGCCTGCGTTGACATGGATGCTGTTGTGGTATTCTGTACAGGCACGGACACTGCTGCTTTGCTTCTTGTTTCCTCTTCCTCAAGAAGATGGTGCACCACACTATGTAGTGTTTTGTTTCTAAGCATGTTGCAGATTGTGCAGAGAAGACAAAGAAGAACTAACAACAACATTATGCTGTCCTTGGCATCCAGAGGGAACTTAACATTTTCAAAAACTGCTGTGTCGAGCCTGAAAGGTTTGAAAGAATCAATCTTTACCCCTCCCCCCAGGGGCTGGGTGAGGTTGCCGAGGCCCCAGATGTAGCAGCCTAGATTAGGACAAGCAAACAGAATTGAGTACATATTCCAAATCATGTTCATTGCCTCAGAGGTCATAATGCAATAGACATAGTAGACCAATAAAGCAATTCTTATACCATACCCTGGTCTACACATGAGCATTACAATTGCCAAATGATTCCCCACATTCGGGAAAATATGGAGAGCTAGGTATAAGACCCAAAAAAGCATGTTAAGCATCATAGTGAATAGGTACCCTCTACAATACAAGATTGTAATTCTGACTTCTCTCAGTACTTTCTTGCCCCACATTGGGCGCCAAAAATATGTTCTGGTTTGAAAGTAAAACCAGTGAGAGACTCCAAGTCAGAAATACAATTTATTGGGAAAAGGGGAAAAGGACAAAAATACATGCAATAATACAAAGGGAAAGGCTACTGACAAAGTCAGAATACAACCTGGCCAGCGTGCTGGTAGCAGTCCAATTGGAAGAGCTGCAGTCGTCCTGGGATGGCAGATGTAGTTGCTGCGTCTTCTCGGAGAACCTGTGAAAAGGCTCTCCTCTGTCTAGAAATCTCCACTTTTATCCAGGTGGGAATGCCTAGCTCCTCCCCTTGGGCAGAGCATCTCACAATGGCTTATTAGGAGTCACAAGGTGTGTCCTTAATCACCTCCTCCTCCTGCACAGTGTTATCTCTGAGTCATGTGGCCAGGCATTGATGGGGCCATTAACAGCAGATAAGGAAAACTGCCCCAAGGTAACTCCTACTCAGATGGTAATTGGAAAACGTTTTTTTTTAAAACTTGGACATTATCCACCCCTTTTCCTATTTCTATCTTCGTCATGATGAAACCTTACACATAGTTCTCACTTAAGACCAAGTTTCCCTGTGGTACACAATGGGTTTGCCCATCCTTCTGCATTACCCACCAAGTATAACCGGGTCCTTGAGCAAAAACAATCCCACGGGTGGGTTTGTCTTTGCCTGAGGTGGGATTAATCCAAACAGTCTTTCCTAAAATACCTTTCATATGGACCACAGGGACTTTATCTCCATCCACTGTCTGCAAGGGTTCAGATTGGGCAGGACCAGCTCGATTGATGGACCCTCGGGTGTTGACTATCCAGGTAGCTTTTGCCAAGTTCAGTTCCCAATTCCTGAAAGTTCCCCCACCGAGTGCCTTTAGGGTGGTCTTAAGCAGTCCATTGCATCGTTCAACTTTCCCGGCAGCTGGAGCATGATAGGGGATATGATATATCCACTCAATCCCATGTTCTCTGGCCCAGGTGTTGATGAGGCCATTCTTGAAATGTGTTCCATTATCTGACAATTCTCTCAGGGGTGCTGTGTCTCCACAAGACCTGTTTTTCTAGGCCTAAGATGGTGTTCCGGGCAGTGGCATGAGGCACAGGGTAGGTTTCCAACCATCCTGTGGTTGCTTCCACCATGGTCAGTACATAGTGCTTGCCTTGTCGGGTTTGGGGAAGCGTGATGTAGTCAATTTGCTAAGCTTCCCCATACCTGTATTTCAACCATCGCCCACCGTACCACAGAGGCTTCATCCGTTTGGCCTGTTTGATTGTAGCGCAGGTCTCGCAGTCGTGCATGACCTGTGAGATGTTGTCCATAGTAAGGTCCACCCCTCGGTCTCGTGCCCATCGGTATGTTGCGTCTCTCCCCGGATGACCAGAAGCGTCATGGGCACTATGAGCTAGGAATAGTTCTCCTTTATGCTGCCAATCTAGGTCTACTTGTGATATTTTCACTTTGGCAGCTCGGTCTACCTGTTCGTTGTTGTGATGCTCCTCAGTAGCCCGACTCTTGGGTATGTGTGCATCCACGTGTCGAATCTTCACGGTCAGCTTCTCTACTCGGGAGGCAATGTCCTGCCAGATCTCGGTGGCCCAGATGGGTTTCCCTCTGCGCTGCCAGTTAGCCTTTTTCCAGTGACTTAGCCATCCCCAGAGAGCATTAGCTACCGTCCATGAGTCGGTGTAGAGATAGAGCCTCGACCACTTATTTCGCTCAGCAATATCCAAAGCCAGCTGGACTGCTTTAAGCTCTGCAAGCTGACTTGATCCACCTTGTCCCTCAGTAGCTTGTGCCACCTGTCGTGTGGGGCTCCACACTGCAGATTTCCATTTCCGGCTAGTGCCTATGATTCGGCAGGAACCATCCGTAAAAAGGGCATATTGTCTTTCAGTTTCTGGTAGCTCATTATATGTTGGGGCCTCTTCTTCAGCACGTGCCACTTGCTCCTCTTCTTCAGAAGACAATCCAAAAGTCTCCCCCACAGGCCAGTTTGTTATAATTTCCAGAATCCCAGGGCGATTCGGATTTCCAATACGGGCGGGCTGAGTGATGAGGGCAATCCATCTACTCCATGTGGCATCAGTGGCATGATGTGTAGAAGGAACCTTTCCTTTAAACATCCACCCCAGCACTGGTAGTCAGGGTGCCAGAAGCAGCTGTGTTTCAGTGCCAATTACTTCTGAGGCAGCTTGAACTCCTTCATAGGCAGCCAAGATTTCCTTCTCTGTGGGAGTGTAGTTTGCTTCAGAGCCTTTGTAGCTCCGGCTCCAGAATCCCAGTGGTCGACCCCAAGTCTCCCCAGGCACCTTCTGCCAAAGGCTCCAGGACAAACCATGGTTCCCGGCTGAGAGTACGTTCTTGACCTCTGGTCCTGTCCTAACTGGGCCAAGGGCTACAGCATGAGCGATCTCCTGCTTGATCTGGGTGAAGGCTTGTTGCTGCTCATGGCCCCAGTGGAAATCATTCTTTTTTCGGGTGCCCAGGTAGAGAGGGCTCACAATCTGGCTGTACTCGGGAATGTGCATCCTCCAAAAGCCTATGGCACCTAGGAAAGCTTGTGTCTCCTTCTTGTTGGTAGGTGGAGACATAGCAGTGATCTTGTCGATTATTTCTGTCGGGATCTGACGACGTCCATCTTGCCACTTGACTCCTAGAAACTGAATTTCTTGAGCTGGTCCCTTAACCTTGCTTCGTTTAATGGCAAAACCAGCTTTCAGTAAAATCTGGATAATTTTTTCTCCTTTTTCGAAGACTTCCCCTGCTGTGCTCCCCCACACAATGATGTCATCGATATACTGTCGATGTTCGGGAGCCTCGTTCTTTTCCAGTGCAGCCTGGATCAGTCCATGGCAGATGGTGGGGCTGTGTTTCCACCCCTGGGGCAGTCGGTTCCAGGTGTACTGCACTCCCTTCCAGGTGAAGGCAAACTGAGGTCTGCATTCCGTTGCCAAAAGAATGGAGAAGAAGGCATTTGCAATATTAATGGTCACATACCACTTTGCTGCCTTGGACTCCAGCTCATACTGAAGCTCCAACATGTCTGGCATGGCAGCGCTCAGTGGTGGTGTAACCTCATTCAGGCCGCGGTAGTCCACCGTCAGTCTCCATTCCCCACTGGACTTGCGCACTGGCCATATAGGGCTCTTGAAAGGTGAATGGGCCTTGCTGACCAGCCCTTGGCTCTCCAATTTACGAATCATCTCATGGATGGGGGTCACAGAGTCTCTGCTGGTACGATATTGCCGACGGTGCACTGTTGACATGGCAATTGGTCCCTGCTGTTCTTCAACTCTCAGCAGTCCCACAGCAGAAGGGTCATCTGAGAGACCAGGCAAGGTATTCAGTTTCCGGATGTCTTCTGTCTCTACAGCAGCTATCCCAAAAGCCCAGCGATGTCCTTTTGGGTCTTTGAAATATCCATTTCTGAGATAGTCTATGCCATGGATGCATGGGGCCTCTGGGCCAGTCACGATGGGGTTCTGCCACCCGTTCCCAGTTAAACTCACTTCAGCCTCTAATACAGGAAGCTGCTGGGATCCTGCTGTTACCCCAGAAATAGAAATGGATTCTTCTCCTACATATCTTGATGGCATCAGGGTACATTGGGCACCGGTGTCAACCAAAGCTGTATATTTTTGTGGTTCAGATGTGCCAGGCCATCGAATCCACACGGTCCAATAGATCCGATTGTCCCTGTCCTCTACCTGGCTAGAGGCAGGGCCCCTCTATTCCTGGTCATGGTACACGTTGCTCTCTTCTGGTAAATAGGTTCTTGAGGTTCCTTCAAGAGGATCAGTTCTATCATTATTCTTATATTGTCTGGAACTCTGTGTTTGAGAGACTGGAGCAGCATTGACTCTTTTTGTGTTAGGTGTTCTTTTTAGTTCACGTACTCGGGCTGCTAAGGAAGAGGTGGGTTTTCCATCCCACTTCCTTATGTCTTCTCCATGCTCCTGAAGAAAAAACCAGAGGTTTCCTCGTGGAGTGTATCCTCTCTCCTTGGCTTGGGAGCGCTGGCTCCTAATGGCAGAGATTCTTCTTGTTTCTGGTGAAATATGGTAGCCTTCTTCCTTAAGTTCCTTTTTTAGTTTCTTATGACTCTCTTCAATCAAGTCCCGGACTTGCTCAGCCAACCTTGTTTCCACGGACGAGACATGGGTACGAAATGGGGCAGTGACCATAACCTCGTAAATTCTTAATTTATTGGCTAAGACGCCCACCCTGTCCTCGCCTTCTCTCCACTACAGTGTTGCCAGGTAACGAGAGTACATCTCTGGTCCAAGCCGTGCAAATCTCAACCACATTTGTGATGTGCACTGGACACAGTCTGGACTCTTAGGAAATATCTCGTCTTCTGCGAAAATTATCTCTAACACAGCCAATTCCCTCAGGCATCGGATACCTTGTTCCATGGTATTCCATTTTCCTTGGAGCACCTGGAGGTCTTCTTTATAAAGGTATCTGTCCCTCACACTTGCGAGCAGTCGCCGCCTGAGGCTGAGAGTTTCCTGGGTTCTCCCAATCCCCTGGTCAATGACCACCTCCCGGGATAGTGATCCCAGTTGCCTGGCCTCACTTCCATCCAGAATGGTGTCATTGGCTGCAGCGTCCCAGATGCGGAGAAGCCAGGTCAGGATGGACTCATTTGTCTGGCGGGTGAATTCTCTCCGCAGGTCACGTAGCTCACCCAGGGATAGAGAGCGAGTGATGATCTCTGGTTCTGTCTCTTCCGCTGGGTGTGAGGGTCCTGCAGTGTCCTCATCAGTCACTATGCGGACTGATTTGCTCCTCGATTTCTTCTTCTGAACGGGGGCAACTACTACTGGGTCAGGCTGCTCTGGTTTGGTGATGGTTTGTGTGGAGATGCTGATGGCGCTTTCGGTTCCTTCCTCCTCTGTGCCGGTCTGTGTAGACATAGACACTTTTGCTTTGCTTTTTGTTTTTTCCTCCATGACAGTCTGCGTAGACACGGACACTCTTGTTTTCTTTTTGGTTCCTTCTTTCTCTATGGCAGCCTGCGTTGACATGGATGCTGTTGTGGTATTCTGTACAGGCACGGACACTGCTGCTTTGCTTCTTGTTTCCTCTTCCTCAAGAAGACGCTGCAGCACACTATGTAGTGTTTTGTTTCTAAGCATGTTGCAGATTGTGCAGAGAAGACAAAGAAGAACTAACAACAACATTATGCTGTCCTTGGCATCCAGAGGGAACTTAACATTTTCAAAAACTGCTGTGTCAAGCCTGAAAGGTTTGAAAGAATCAATCTTTACCCCTCCCCCCAGGGGCTGGGTGAGGTTGCCGAGGCCCCAGATGTAGCAGCCTAGATTAGGACAAGCAAACAGAATTGAGTACATATTCCAAATCATGTTCATTGCCTCAGAGGTCATAATGCAATAGACATAGTAGACCAATAAAGCAATTCTTATACCATACCCTGGTCTACACATGAGTATTACAATTGCCAAATGATTCCCCACATTCGGGAAAATATAGAGAACTAGGTATAAGACCCAAAAAAGCATGTTAAGCATCATAGTGAATAGGTACCCTCTACAATACAAGATTGTAATTCTGACTTCTCTCAGTACTTTCTTGCCGCACGTTGGGCGCCAAAAATATGTTCTGGTTTGAAAGTAAAACCAGTGAGAGACTCCAAGTCAGAAATACAATTTATTGGGAAAAGGGGAAAAGGACAAAAATACATGCAATAATACAAAGGGAAAGGCTACTGACAAAGTCAGAATACAACCTGGCCAGCGTGCTGGTAGCAGTCCAATTGGAAGAGCTGCAGTCGTCTTGGGATGGCAGATGTAGTTGCTGCGTCTTCTCGGAGAACCTGTGAAAAGGCTCTCCTCTGTCTAGAAATCTCCACTTTTATCCAGGTGGGAATGCCTAGCTCCTCCCCTTGGGCAGAGCATCTCACAATGGGTTATTAGGAGTCACAAGGTGTGTCCTTAATCACCTCCTCCTCCTGCACAGTGTTATCTCTGAGTCATGTGGCCAGGCATTGATGGGGCCATTAACAGCAGATAAGGAAAACTGCCCCAAGGCAACTCCTACTCAGATGGTAATTGGAAAACGTTTTTTTTTTAATCTTGGACATGTACTTACTAGCATCTTTTCAAAACACAGTCTCTCTTGGAGGAGAAGATTGGTTCAAGTTGTGGCTAACACGGAAAAGTCTAGCTAAAAGCTACTCTTTGTCCCCCTCCCATCTAGAATTCTTCTTTTTAACACCCCAGGGTCTAAGGTGTCCCTCTTCCTCTCTTTTAAACTGAAGAGGGGAGGGAAAAATTTATAAAGCTTTCATTTTTTTAAGGAAGGGTTAAAAGTCTGAACTCCCTAGAGATGGCTCGATATCCAAACTCTGGCAACTGCCACGCATTAAGCACTTTACAGCTCCCCCCACTCCTCCTTCTGTGCGGTGGAATTGCTGACAGAATTGCCGCTGTCTTTTTCTCTCTCGGGAGAGAAACTCTGGGGGGGGGAATGGAGACATCCCAGATTTCTCCCAGCCTTCCATCTGCAGGGGCCAGCCCGGTTCCAGTCCTTCCACCACCTTTAGGATTACCTTCCTCAGGCCATGGGCCTTCCCCTCCCACACCCAGCTCCACGCTGGGCAGGGGAGAGCCCACACTGCGCGCTGACCAGACCAAAGAGAGTGAGTTCCCCTGGGAATTCTGCTTTTAATCCCTCTGTGTTCTCAGAGGCGTGTGCACCTTCAATTGGTCAATATCCAAATTGACCTCGTCCTTCTGGAAAAAATTCTCTTTCCGTGTCAAACCACGGCACCGCCTCAAATTGCTTGTTCCCATCTCAAAAAAAACCCTCATTCCCACGCCAAACTCAGTCGATTCCAGAGCTGCCAGGGTGGGATGGGTTTGGGAGGAGATTGGGAGAAGTGGGATCCCAATTTGGAGCGCTGGGATGGGGATTGTGTGAGGCTGGGAGGCTGGGATGTATTTGATAGCAAATAAAACTTTCATATTTACTGATTTCTTTGCCGTTCATTCCCGTTCCGTGGCAGTTCTGTTTGCAGAGCGCTGCCTCACAGAGCGTCCCCTCCCGGTCCCGCCCTTTCCTCGCCCCTTTCCCCTCCCGGTCCCGCCCTTTCCTCGCCCCTTTCCCCTCCCGGTCCCGCCCTTTCCTCGCCCCTTTCCCCTCCCGGTTCCTCCCTTCGGGAGCGGGGATTGTGTGGGGCAGTGTGGTGTCAGTCCAAAGCCAGTACAGCCCCATTCCATCCCAGTATGGTTCCAGGATGATCCCGGTACGGTGCCAGTACAGTCCCAGTCACTCCCAGTAGGATCCCAGTAGGATTCCGGCAGATCCCAGTCCCTTCCAGCGCTGCCGGGGAGGAGGAGGAGGGGGAGGGATGAAGGAGGAGAAGGAGGTGGGCTTAGGGAGGAGAAGCAGGCGGAGGAGGAGGCATGGGAGAGGAGGGATGGAAGAGGAGGAGGAGGTGGGGATGGCGAGGGGGAGGAGGAGGAGGATGGAAAGGAAGGGATGAAGGAGGACAGGCAGGAGGGGACGGGACACAGGAGGAGGAGGAGGAGGAGGAACGATGGAAGAGGAGGGATGAGGGTGCAGAAGGCGGTGGGCACAGAGAGCAGGAGGAGGGGGAAGGGCAGGGATGTAGGAGGAGCGGGATGTTTCGCTGTAGGACACGTGAAAGCACGACGCGAGCCACCTGCTATTTGCATGGTAAAGAAGAAAGTTTATTATCCGACTGTGTCTTTTATACTTTCCCAAATGTGACATTGGATTGGAGAGTGAATGGGCCACCTCTCCAAAGACATTGGACAAACCACCAGTACATCAAGTGTTCTCCACCCCCATAAAAGAATGTAAACAATATGTTGTTTACAGAAATTGTGTGGGAAAGTTCTCCAAAGGAATGTAAACTCAGAAGGCTTTAGAAAGTCTTAAGAATCAGGGTGACATGTCACCCTTTTTAGTTTAAAAAGAAAAAAATATAAGGTTCAATGTCCATTTGCGGAGGAGTCATCAGAGTGGTCACCCGCCATCATCCTCAACTGAGCCATCACTCGACAATCCATCCATTCAATACCTTTCAGTTTGGTCACGGTTTCCATGTTGCCGTTGACCGGGTTCTGTCTCTGTGGTTGCAGATCAGGATGAACACACTTCGAAGGTACCCAGCGTACCCCAGTATCTGTGGACACACAAGCGTACCCGCGCCCCGAAGCGATAAGGTCATAGGGACCTTCCCATTGTTTGGTGACCAAATTCCGCACTCGAACTTTTGCTCGAGGCTGACGTGCCTCGTCTGAAGCCTGCAACGAGAGATGATGATTTAAAATGACAGGGTTATTTGAATTCTGCTGCCCCTTAAGATGATTGATAGTGTACAATGCTTTCTCCAACCGACTGTGCAAGGTCTCACCCTGCATTCCCCGTTTTTGTTTTTGAAGAACCCGCTTCAGAGTACCATGAGCGCGTTCTACAATAGCTTGGCCAGTTGGAGAGTGGGCAGTACCAAACTTGTGTGACACCCCCCACAACTGCAGGAACTGCCGCACCTGCTGTGATGCGTAAGCAGGACCATTGTCGGTTTTCACAGCAGAAGGTATGCCCAGAACGGCAAAGGCCTGCCTCCAGTGGGCAATGACATCGCGGGCCTTTTCTCCAGCATGAGCAGAAGCCCACATTGCAGAGGAGAACGTGTCCACCGTGACATGCACATACTTGAGCCGGCCAAACTCAGCAATCTGGGTGACATCAGTCTGCCAAAGCTCCAGGGCCCTAAGGCCTCTGGGGTTTACCCCTGCTGGTAGAGGTGGAGCAAGTGCATGGCAGTCGTCACAGGACTCAACAATGCCACGAGCCTCTGTTGACGTCAGCTGAAACTGCTTCTGCAGAGTATGTGCATTCTGATGGAAAAACCCATGCGATGCCTTGGCCTGCGCAAGTGTATCAGGCTGAGGTGCTACCCACGCCGGATTAGCCAACTTGTCAGCCCTCGCGTTATCTTCCGCCACAAACCCTGGTAAATTGGAGTGATTTCTCACATGCAGAACGTAAAATGGATGAACCCGGGCCTGAATAGCACACCACAAGGTCTTCAGTAAATGAAACAAGACAGGGTTACTGACCTCCTTCAAAACCGAATGACCCAACAGCTGTGCGATGTCAGCCACATGGGCAGAATCCGTGACCAAATTGAAAAGTTCCTGGGAAACTCTCTCAAATGCCATAACAGCAGCCCTCAACTCAACCAATTGGGCCGACCCCTCCTGAAGAGCTTTCAAAGTTCTCCATTACCAACAATACCAACAGGCAGAGCGCTGGACAGAGAGAGAGAAAAAAATCTCACCCGCGGGAGTTCAGCCTGAGCTGCAATACACGGGCGCGGTCAGCAGATGTCGCTGTAGGACACGTGAAAGCACCACGCGGGGCTCCTGCTATTCGCAAGGTAAAGAAGAAAGTTTATTATCCGACTGTGTCTTTTATACCTTCCCAAGGCTGACATTGGATTGGAGAGTGAATGGGCCACCTCTCCAAAGACATTGGACAAACCACCAGTACATCAAGTGTTCTCCACACCCATAAAAGAATGTAAACAATATGTTGTTTATAGAAATTGCGTGGGAAAGTTCTCCAAAGAAATGTAAACTCAGAAGGCTTTAGGAAGACATAAAAATCAGGGTGACACGGGAGGTGGGCTCAGGGAGGAGGAGGAGGAGCAGGGGGGATGGAAGAGGAGGAGCGGCAGGAGGAGGAAGAGGAGGGACAAAGGCGGATGGAGCGGAGCCGAGGGGATGGCGCGGTGGAGCCCTGCCTGAATTCGCAGCCCCCACGTGTGGGATCATCGCCCCCATCCCGCAGGTGAGCGGGGAGGGGCAGCTCGGGCCAGATCTCCTGGGGGGTGCCGGGGCTGGGTTTTTTGGGGCGTGTTTGCAGAAGGAAGAAGTGCGAAGCGGAGCGGAAAAGGCCCCTCGGGGGGACTCCTTGGAGCCCCTGCGGCCCCGAGCGGAGAAGAAGGGCAGAAGGGAGCCCGGGAGCCCGAGCAGCCCCGGCAGCCCCGAATGGGGAGAGCCAAGAGGGGGGAGCTTTTGGGATGGCCGGGACTGCCGGCAGCCTGGGGAGGGCGGGCAGCGAGGAGAAGGGGGACCCCCAATCCCAGCGTGACCCCCGCAGCTGGGACAGGGGGGAGCCCCGAAGAGCCGAGGGGAGGGAGCAGGGACGGGGAGCTCCTGGGAGGCTTTTTCAGGGCTGGATCTCGGTGTTTGGGAGGTTCTTATGGAGCCCAGGTGGCCGGGGACTTCTCGAGATGGACGGGCAGAGAGGGAGCTTCCAGCTAATCGTGCCCATCCCTTGTTTTCTCCAAAGCAGGAGTTCCCATTCCCAGCCCCTGGGAGGCTGCGAGGAAGAGGAAGAGCCTCTCCTGGTCCTTCCTCGCCCCGAGCAGGAGCCGAGGATGGAGAGCAGGGAGGACAAATCCCCGCGGCAGAACCTGGTGGAAGAGGCCGTTTTGAGCGGCTCCACGGCGCAGGAACCCGACGGGGAGGAAAAGCCCCGGAGATCCCGCACGAGGAGGGGCTGCAAAGGCAGATCGCGGGGATCTGAGGGGGAAAGAGCCACCCTGGGCCGGGGAGGCGGCCGGAGACGGAGCCAGAGCTCGGAGCTGGGGGACCCTGAGCAGCTCCGTGATGGGGAGAAGCCCCACAAATGCTCAGAGTGTGGGAAGGGCTTCAGGTGCAGCTCTGCTCTGATGGTGCACCAGAGGATCCACACTGGGGAGAGGCCCTATGAGTGTGGGGAGTGTGGGAAGAGCTTCAGCCAGAGCTTCAGCCTGATCAAGCACCAGAGGATCCACACTGGGGAGAGGCCCTACGAGTGTCCCCAGTGTGGGAAGAGATTCTCAGTGAGCTCCCACCTGACCCGACACCAACGGAGGCACCAGTAAGGGAAGCCCTGCCAGTGCCCCGAGTGCGAGAAGAGCTAAACTCCATCCCCCACGGGAGGAGCCACACTGGGCACAGCCCTGGTGACCCACATTCCCTGTGATCCATGTTGGGAACTGTCCTAGGGTGACATTATGATGCTGGTATCCCCAGTCGTGTGTTCTGATTTGTTTGATACTATGTTCTGTGCTTTCAGAACTGACTCTGAAAGTGAAGGTTTGTTTTGTCTTGTTATGAGCCAGCTCACCTCCCCTCATGGTGTGTTGTCTAGAAGAGGCTGGTGCTGCCTGGCTGGTTTTTGCTTGCTTTGCTTTGCTTTGCTTGCTTCTGCTATTGCCTTTGCTTTTGAGTTAGTTTAGCTCAGCAGTCCAATTCTTTCCCTGGACTGTGTTTTTTATCTTTCCCTTTCCTGAATGTCACTCCAAGCTGCTCCGGAGTGGCACCTGGGAAACACCGAGGAGCACCCAGAGCCTGCGCTCTGTGATCTGCAGCAGCCATCCGCAGTGCCCAGAGCAATCCCCAGCGCCCAGACCCGGCGGCCACTCCCAGGAGAGACTTTCTGGATTTGTCATCTCTCCAGAGTGCTGAAAGAGTTCTCTTGTCATCTAGTGGTGTTCATTTCTTTGGTGCTGGGGAGGGTTTTGTTTATTAAACAAACAGGTTCTTTTCCACTTCAGTTTGAGAAAATTCTTTCCTAACCAGGTGAGTGGGGAGAGGCCGTGGGGATTTGTTTTCGGGGGGTTCCTTGCACAGGTTTTTCTCCCAAATTTGCCCTAAGGTACGACAGGGACACACCTGGCTCCTTCACCTTTTATGATGACCTGAATGTATTTCTCTTCTCAATCTCTCTGTGCTCCAAAAGCCAAGAGGGATCGCTCGTTCACCTCAGATCCACTCGCATCCCACTGAAAACAAGTGAATTTTAACCCTCAGAGACTCAGTCCCACCTCAAGTTGCTTGTTCCCATCTCAAAAAAACCCTCAATCCCACGCCAAATTCACTCGATTCCAGAGCTGCCAAGGTGGGATGGGTTTGGGAGGAGATGGGGAGAAGTGGGATCCCAATTTGGACCGCTGCGATGGGTTTGTGTGGGGCTGGGTGGCTGGGATGTATTTGATAGCAAATAAATCTTTCATATTTACAGATTTCTTTGCCGTTCATTCCCAGTCCGTGGCAGTTCTGTTTGCAGAGCACCGCCTCACAGAGCGTCCCCTCCCAGTTCCGCCCTTGGCCGGAGCTCGGCCCTTTCCCCTCCCGGTCCCGCCCTTTCCTCGCCCCTTTCCCCTCCCGGTCCCGCCCTTTCCTCGCCCCTTTCCCCTCACGGTTCCTCCCTTCGGGAGCGGGGATTGTGTGGGGCAGTGTGGTGTCAGTCCAAAGCCAGTACAGCCCCATTCCATCCCAGTATGGTTCCAGGATGATCCCGGTACGGTGCCAGTACAGTCCCAGTCGCTCCCAGTAGGATCCCAGTAGGATTCCGGCAGAGCCCAGTCCCTCCCAGCGCTGCCGGGGAGGAGGAGGGGGAGGGATCTGAAATGTAAACTTTAAGGTATTTAGAGGAACTAAGATTACAGTTATAAATAAGCCTTACTAGAGTTATTTAAAAGAATAATAATAAATGAGTCGGCCTTGATGAAGTAAGGAGTTAGTAGGTAACTAATAACTGATTGCTTGACCGTACATTGTTTAATTCGCCGTGTTTATAATGAAGAGTAAAGAAACTGTCAAATAGCTTTTAGGAACATAAGACAATTGTGGGCCTCCTGTCAAACCAATTGAAGACAAGGAACATGGAGTTCTACCAAGAGTTCATTTCTCATATTTCTACTGAAAAGGTAGAAAGGTCAGAGCTAGGAAGACTTCATTAATTCCTCATTCTGGGACCCCTCCGCATGAAAGGGACACTGAGCCGTTTCAAGGGACAAACTACGTATGCTTAATAGCTTTTGGAGTAATTAGCATACGAAGCGGGGAATGGGATGTACCAAAATTATGAATATGTATTTGTGTTTTGTGAATTCAATACTTGTATGGATAAAAGGACTCTGTAATCGCCTGGAAGGCAGAGTGCATTTGGGAGCTATCCCGCGCGCTGCTCGGTGTTGAATAAACATACAGTTCCTAACTTTAAACTGTGAGAGAGCTTTTCTCCATCACAGTCGGATAGCGGTACTAGATCAATATCCATATTTTTTCAATAAATAAGCTGAAGGAGGAGAAGGAGGTGGGCTTAGGGAGGAGAAGGAGGCGGAGGAGGAGGCGTGGGAGAGGAGGGATGGAAGAGGAGGAGGAGGGGGGATGGCGAGGGGGAGGAGGAAGAGGATGGAAGGGAAGGGATGAAGGAGGACAGGCAGGAGGGGACGGGACACAGGAGGAGGAGGAGGAGGAGCGATGGAAGAGGAGGGATGAGGGAGCAGAAGGCGGTGGGCACAGAGAGCAGGAGGAGGGGGAAGGAAGGGCAGGGAGGGAAGGGCAGGGATGCAGGAGGAGCGGGAGGTGGGCTCAGGGAGGAGGAGGAGCAGGGGGGATGGAAGAGGAGGAGCGGCAGGAGGAGGAAGAGGAGGGACAAAGGCGGATGGAGCGGAGCCGAGGGGATGGCGCGGTGGAGCCCTGCCTGAATTCGCAGCCCCCACGTGTGGGATCATCGCCCCCATCCCGCAGGTGAGCGGGGAGGGGCAGCTCGGGCCAGATCTCCTGGGGGGTGCCGGGGCTGGGTTTTTTGGGGCGTGTTTGGAGAAGGAAGAAGTGCGAAGCGGAGCGGAAAAGGCCCCTCGGGGGGACTCCTTGGAGCCCCTGCGGCCCCGAGCGGAGAAGAAGGGCAGAAGGGAGCCCGGGAGCCCGAGCAGCCCCGGCAGCCCCGAATGGGGAGAGCCAAGAGGGGGGAGCTTTTGGGATGGCCGGGACTGCCGGCAGCCTGGGGAGGGCGGGCAGCGAGGAGAAGGGGGACCCCCAATCCCAGCGTGACCCCCGCAGCTGGGACAGGGGGGAGCCCCGAAGAGCCGAGGGGAGGGAGCAGGGACGGGGAGCTCCTGGGAGGCTTTTTCAGGGCTGGATCTCGGTGTGTGGGAGGTTCTTATGGAGCCCAGGTGGCCGGGGACTTCTCGAGATGGACTGGGACAGAGGGAGCTTCCAACTCATGGTGCCCATCCCTTGTTTTCCCCAAAGCAGGAGTTCCCATTCCCAGCCCCTGGGAGGCTGCGAGGAAGAGGAAGAGCCTCTCCTGGTCCTTCCTCGCCCCGAGCAGGAGCCGAGGATGGAGAGCAGGGAGGACAAATCCCCGCGGCAGAACCTGGTGGAAGAGGCCGTTTTGAGCGGCTCCACGGCGCAGGAACCCGACGGGGAGGAAAAGCCCCGGAGATCCCGCACGAGGAGGGGCTGCAAAGGCAGATCGCAGGGATCTGAGGGGGAAAGAGCCACCCTGGGCCGGGGAGGCGGCCGGAGACAGAGCCAGAGCTCGGAGCTGGGGGACCCTGAGCAGCTCCGTGATGGGGAGAAGCCCCACAAGTGCTCGGAGTGTGGGAAGGGATTCAGGTGCAGCTCTGTTCTGATGGTGCACCAGAGGATCCACACTGGGGAGAAGCCCTACGAATGTGGGGAGTGTGGGAACAGCTTCAGGCAGAGATCCCACCTCTTCTGTCACCAGGTGATGCACACAGGGAAGAGGCCCTACGAGTGTGGGGAGTGTGGGAAGAGCTTCAGCCGGAGCTTCATCCTGATCAAGCACCAGAGGATCCACACTGGGGTGAGGCCCTATGAGTGTTCTGAGTGTGGGAAGAGGTTTCAGACCAAGTCCTGTCTCCTGCGGCACTATCTGGTTCACACAGAGGAGAGGCCCTTCTGCTGCACCGTCTGTGGGAAGGGATTCAAGGACAACTCACAGCTCATCACCCACCGGCGCATCCACACTGGGGAGAGGCCCTACGAGTGTGGGGAGTGTGGGAAGAGGTTTCGGACCAGCTCCTGTCTCTTCCGGCACTATCCGGTTCACAGAGAGGAGCGGCCCTTCTACTGCCCCGACTGCAGAAAGGGATTCAGGAGCAACTCCACCCTCATCCAGCATCGCCGCATCCACACAGGGGAGAGGCCCTACGAGTGTGGGGAGTGTGGGAAGAGCTTCATCCTGAACTCCCACCTGATCCAGCACCAGAGGATTCACACAGGGGAGAGGCCCTACGAGTGTTCTGAGTGTGGGAAGAGGTTTCAGACCAGCTCCTGTCTCCTCCGGCACTATCACAGTCACACAGAGGAGAGACCCTTCCGCTGCACCGACTGCGGGAAGGGATTCAAGGACAACTCAGAGCTCGTCAAGCACCAGAGGATCCACACTGGGGAGAGGCCCTACGAGTGTCCCCAGTGTGGGAAGAGATTCTCAGTGAGCTCTAACCTGACCCAACACCAACGGAGGCACCGGTAAGTGAAGCCCTGCGAGTGCCCCGCGTGCGAGAAGAGCTAAACTCCATCCCCCACGGGAGGAGCCACACTGGGCACGGCCCTGGTGACCCACATTCCCTGTGATCCATGGTGGGAACTGTCCTAGTGTGACATTATGATGCTGGTATCCCCAGTCGTGTGTTCTGATTTGTTTGATACTATGTTCTGTGCTTTCAGAACTGACTCTGAAAGTGAAGGTTTGTTTTGTCTTGTTATGAGCCAGCTCACCTCCCCTCATGGTGTGTTGTCTAGAAGAGGCTGGTGCTGCCTGTCTGGTTTTTGCTTGCTTTGCTTTGCTTTGCTTGCTTCTGCTTTTGCCTTTGCTTTTGAGTTAGTTTAGCTCAGCAGTCCAATTCTTTCCCTGGACTGTTTTTTTTATGTTTCCCTTTCCTGAATGTCACTCCAAGCTGCTCCGGAGTGGCACCTGGGAAACACCGAGGAGCACCCAGAGCCTGCGCTCTGTGATCTGCAGCAGCCATCCCCAGTGCCCAGAGCAATCCCCAGCGCCCAGACCCGGCGACCACTGCCAGGAGAGACTTTCTGGATTTGTCATCTCTCCAGAGTGCTGAAAGAGTTCTCTTGTCATCTAGTGGTGTTCATTTCTTTGGTGCTGGGGAGGGTTTTGTTTATTAAACAAACAGGTTCTTTTCCACTTCTCTCAGAGAAAATTCATCCCTAACCAGGTGAGTGGGGAGAGGCCATGGGGATTTCTTTTCCGGGGTTCCTTCCACAGGTTTTTCTCCCAAATTTGCCCTAAGGTACGACAGGGACACGCCTTGCTCTTTCTCCTTTTATGACGACCTGAATGTATTTCTCTTCTCAATCTCTCTGTGCTCCAAAGGCCAAGAGGGATCGCTCGTTCACCTCAGATCTTCTCACATCCCACTGAAAACAAGTGAATTTTAACCCTCAGAGACTCAGTCCCACCTCAAGTTGCTTGTTCCCATCTGATAAAAAAAAAAACCCTCAATCTCACGCCAAACTCACTCGATTCCAGAGCTGCCAGGGTGAGATGGGTTTGGGAGAAGATGGGGAGAAGTGGGATCCCTATTTGGAGCGCTGGGATGGGGATTGTGTGGGGCTGAGTGGCTGGGATGTATTTGATAGCAAATAAAACTTTCATATTTACTGATTTCTTTGCCGTTCGTTCCCAGTCAGTGGCAGGTCTGTTTGCAGAGCGCCGCCTCACAGAGCATCCCCTCCCAGTTCCGCCCTTGGCCGGAGCTTGGCCCTTTCCCCTCCCGGTCCCGCCCTTTCTTCGCCCCTTTCCCCTCCCGGTCCCGCCCTTTCCTCACCCCTTTCCCCTCACGGTCCCGCCCTTTCCTCGCCCCTTTCCCCTCCTGGTTCCTCCCTTCGGGAGAGGGGATTGTGTGGGGCAGTGTGGTGTCAGTCCAAAGCCAGTACAGCCCCATTCCATCCCAGTGTTTTGTGTAATAAATATAATTCGCCCCATTCCTCGTATGAAATATGTAATATTGGATATTTGTGAAATCATGCCCGTCGTATTAGTTACCCCCCCGCTTACAGGCGAGACTGGATGTATATTGGAAACTGATTTACATGTAACAGGATGTGGCTTGGCCAGGAGATGGGCCATGTCTGGGCTCCAGGTGTTGATAATCACGATCATCAGTGCTGATCGTCCAAGATGGATATCATGGAAATCCTCAGACAGATCCATGTGAATGCAGCCTTCCCCTAAATTGTCATCAAGAATTCAACTACTCCGGACATTGAATTATTTCTCCTCATCACCAAAAAGAAATCCTTATTAACATATGGACACCGAATAGAAGAAAGGACTGATTGCTAAAACCTTGGCCTCCGGCGGAATTTTCCCTATAAAAACCGCCTGTGCCAGGATGGAAGTGTGTGGGCATAGGGGAAAACCTCTGCTGAGGCTGACTCCTTGTTGCACACCCAGGGTCGACCCCGGGCTCGGCTCTGTCCTTTCCGTGTGGCTGACTAGATGGAATCTGACCGCAAATAAAATGATTTTTATTTTTAATCTGGCTGAATAATTTCTCATTTATTACAATCTTGGTGACCCCGACGTGATCTGGTTTGGGGGTATCCGGGAGTTCCCCTATCCTTGATCCGGACGGCGCTCCGCTGATTTCAGCGGCCGGACAGGACCGAGGAACTCCACGGGACCAACCAGATTCCGAAAACAGCCGAAAAGCCACGTTAAGGAAAGGGTATAAACAGGCCCAGAGCTCTCGGAACTCGGAGCTAAATCTCCGAGGCTGCAGCAGCAAACTTTCACTCGTAAAATCAACGTGCACGAAGAACCCACACGGGAAAAGGAGCCGTGAGTATCGCGTGGTTGAGTGGGGCGTGAGTGGGTGTGTGTGTGAGACGTGACATAGTCACGGCGCGAGTTCGGACCCCAACGAGCCGCAGTTCCACTAGCCCGAGAGGGAGGTGGTCGGTCACGGGGGAAGCGAAAGGATTCCAGTGTACTCACAACACGCATACGACCTGAAACTCGGGGAGTTACGGGGATCCACCCACGGACGGGTCGGGGGAGGGAAGGTACGTTCTCGTGGATTTGAGAAACTGGTAAACCTCACTGGCCCCGGGCTCAGGGAGCCCGACAAAAAGGTAAAAGAGAGCTCGCTGTTCTTCCAACTGAAATTCCACGGACCGGTTCGCCGTGAGGTAACTCGGTTGGCAAGGTTCGGTCGGGAATAGATCGGTTTAAACACTTGGTAAGACTCAGTCCGGGACAGGACTGAAATACACATTTTAGCACGTGGGTTGCTGACTTCTTGGAACGGCTGGCAGACACTGACTTAGAATACAGTAAGGAAAACTTTTAAATATGGGGCACGGGAGCAGTAAAATGGCCCTTGGGTTAATGTTTTAAAAAGGCTGCGCAGCCCCGTGCAGCCGCAGGCAGCGTGGCTCTGCAGTTTTTAGAACCCGCGCGGCAGCGGCAGAGGCGGCGGTGCCGGCTCAGAGGGAGCGGGGGGCTCTGCCTGCCCCTGCCCTTCGCAGCGGTGCGGAGCGGCTTTGGTTTCTCCGTGGCGGGAGGGGGAGAGGGCTCCGACCTACCCCGATAGTGGCGGGGAGCACGGCTTGGGCTTCCCTGACACCCATGGGCGGCGGGGGGAGCCCGGCTCGAGCTTCCCTGACACCCATGGGCGGCGGGGGGAGCACGGCTCGGGCTTCCCTGACACCCATGGGCGGTGGGGAGCACGGCTCGGCCACGTAGCATGAGAAGTCTCCGTTCCTGCAGGCGGCAGTTTTAAAAGCAGCACAAGCTGCTGCTGCTCTGCAGGGTTGAAATCTAAGCGCGTTTCGCTTCTCAACCACAATTTTTAGAAATCAGTAGTGAATTTGTTTTGTTGCTAGTCAGTATAAAGTTGTGTTGTGCATTTTACGCCTAAAATGAGAATGGGACCAAACTGTTACAATATGTAGATGACTTATTGGTAGCTGGCTCTAAGGAGGAAGAAGTCAGGGCTGGAACCATAGCTTTATTAAACTTCCTGGGAGGACAAGGGTTGAAAGTTTCAAAGTCTAAATTACAATTCACTGGACCTGAAGTAAAATATTTAGGGCACTAGTTAACAAAACGGAAAAAGAAACTAGATCCAGACCGGGTGGCAGGAAAATTGCATTACCCTCCCCTAAGACAAAAAGAGAAATCGGGCAATTGATGGGACTTTTGGGCTTTTGCAGACAATGGATCGAAGGATACAGTGAAAAGGTAAGGTTTTTATATGACAAACTTACCACAGACAGACTTAAGTGGACTAAAAAAGGACGAAGAGGGTTACCAAGGATTGAAAGAAACCCTCATAGCAGCTCTATAACTCTCTAACATAAAAAGGCCCTTTCAGCTCTTTGTGGATGTTAGTAACCACACTGCCCACGGGGTTCTGACCCAGGACTGGGCAGGGGCCAAGAAACCAGTCGGTTATCTATCCAAGCTCCTGGACCCTGTCAGCAGGGGGTGGCCCACCTGTTTACATGCAATTGTGGCAGTGGCAATATTAGTAGAAGAAGCCAAAAAGGTAACATTCGGGGCTTCATTAACCATCTACTCCCCCATAATGTAAGAAGCATCTTGCAGCAAAAAGCTGGCAAGTGGCTGACAGACGCCAGGCTTCTGAAATACGAAGCCATCCTAACCCATTCCCAGCACCTGGAGCTAAAGACTACCCCGGCACAAAATCCTGCCCAATTCCTGTTTGGGGCAGTCCCAGGGGACCCCCTCCATAACTGCGCTGAAATTATAGAATTACAGACCAAAATACGACCAGATTTAGAAGAAGAACTCGAAGAAGGGGAAAAATGGTTTGTGGATGGTTCTGCAAAAATTGTGGAAGGTAAAAGAAAGTCAGGATATGCAGTCATAGACGGGAAGACGGCAAGGGTGGTAGAATCCAGGCCCCTGAGTGCAGGGTGGTCGGCTCAGGCCTGTGGGCTGTATGTTGTATACAGGGCTCTACTGGGACTTGAAGGGAAAAAGGGAACAATTTTCACTGACTCCAAATACGTATTTGGGGTAGTACACACCTTTGGAAAATAGGGGGTCTGCTAAACACACGGGGAAAAGGGCTAATTCATGAAGAAATAATTAGACAAATCCTAAAAGCCATTAGGGGACCAGAAGCTATTGCTGTGGTCCATGTAAAGGGACACCAAACTGGGATGCAATTCAGGACTCGAGGAAACAATTTAGCCGACAAAGAGGCAAAGAGTGCTGCTTTGTTAAAACTGAGTACCCCAGAACTTGGGAAAGGAAAAGCTCAAGAATTCCCCCACCACCCCTCTGAAAAAGAGATAAAGGCTTATCAAGAGATGGGGGGATGGTTAGAAGAAGGTAAGTGGAAGCTATCAGACGGGAGGGAATTGTTATGAAAAGAAATACACCAGGAAAATTTTAAAAAGATTACATCAACAAACACACTGGGGGGCCCGAGCTCTGGCAGAACAATTCCTAAGATTCTTCGGCTGCAGAGGTATATACAAATTGGCTAAACAAGAGGTACAGGGGTGTATAATTTGCAGAAAAATAAATCGAGCAAACTCCCAAAGGTCAACAATGGGGAGTCTCCCAGCAGCTTACCGGCCTTTTGAAAGGGTCCAGGTAGATTTCACTGATCTACCTAAGGTCGGGAGATACAAATTCCTACTAGTCATAGTGGACAAACTAACCCACTGGGTAACCACGATAGGGGTTAGTAAGCTACATTGATTCTGACCAGGGAACACATTTCACATCAAAAATTATTAAGCAATTGGCAGATGCTTTAGGCATTCGGTGGGAATACCACACCCCGTGGCACCCCCAGAGCTCAGGACAAGTTGAGAGGATGAATCAAACACTAAAAGCCCAATTAGTCACATTGATGTTAGAAACAAGAATGTCATGGACAAAATGCCTCCCGTTGGCCTTATTAAATAAAAGGACTATGCCTCACTCTGAAACAGGATTTTCACCTTTTGAAATGTTATACAGGATGCCTTATACCCACAGTATGCCTGTAAGGCATCCGAGATTAAAGGATAGACAAATACAACCATACCTAATAGCATTAAATAAGAATCTTTAAAAAATTGTGAAAGCAGGGGGTGATCATGCAGCACAGTCCTCTTGGCTTCTCCATACATAAAATACAACCTGGGGACAAAGTGCTTGTGAAAGCATGGAGGGAATCTCCATTAATGCCTCATTGGGAGGGACCCTTCATTGTTCTTTTGACCACAGATACTGCTATAGGAACTGCAGAAAAGGGGTGGACACACGCATCAAGGATAAAGAAAGTCGAACTCCAGGATCAGGCACCAGAGTGGAAAATCACCTCCCGCCCTGGAGATAGAAGATAACCCTGCATCCGCAAAGTAACTGAAAACATCTCAATCAAACTTTCTGGGCCAGAGTGTAACTATTATCCTTTTTGTGTGCTTCCCCTATGAATACTGTTAGACTGCTCCAACTAAGTGGGTTATGTGGGAGTGCTTTGAGCAGGAGTTAGAGCTGACTATCCGTTTTCTGGTAATAGCCACAAGGCTGAGATTGTTTCAAATTAAATTCAATAAGCTGATGTTTTCCCATATTAGAACGGATAAAGGGAAAAATTACTTGGAAAACTAAAATTATGATTGTTGAGTGTCATGGGTTGAACAACGCGCAGGCTCTGCTGAACTACACCCGGGAGGCATTTCTAAACAGGTCTGCAGCTCAGCCTGAGCATGAAACCACAGACGAAGATTCCTGCTGCCAAGAAGATGGTTTGCCCCGCCGCTGGAAGCACCCCAGTGAGCGCTGGGAACGGCAGAGGGATCCTAGCAGTGGGAGTAGTCCTGGTGAGCCTGAGCCTAGCCATGTGCCTCAAGGGGGAACTTAGAGATAAATACCCAGAGAAGTTATCCCTCACCTCATGGAACTGCAGCAGGGGTAAGCCTAATTAACAATATCTTGAGACAAACACTCAACAAGGGGTATACAAATTAAAGGGGAAATCAAAAACATACCGTGAAAACGGACAGTCAGCTCATCAACTGCATCAAAAGAGCACAGGGAAATCTCAATTCCAGTTTATAATGAATGTAACTGTACTGGATGGGTCGTGGGGATACCAAACCCCCATCTATTTAAATCGCTTAATAAAGTTGCAAGTTGTAGTGGAGATTGTATCCAATCACACTTCAGGTACTCTTTTGAATTATTATCCCAGCAACACTCTCAAATGAGGGCTTTTGTATATCAAAATAGGATAGCCCTTGATTACTTACTAGCTGGAGAAGGAGGTGTGTGTGGAAAATTTAACGAATCTCAGTGCTGTGTAGAAATAGATGATTATAGAAAAACCATTAGAAATCTAACCACAAAAATTAAACAAGTAGCCCATGTTCCAGTACAAAAGTGGAACTCGCTTCTCCCAGCATCTTGGTGGGATCATTTGTTTGATGGGGCTTGGTGGAAGAAAATAATTTTCTTCATTTTATGTTCAATAGCAGGAGTCATATTCCTACCCTGTTTCGTCCCCTGTTTTATAAGACTCATCCATTCGGTGGTACAGGGGATGCAAATAGCAGCTTTACCCATAGACCCAGAAGCTGCACTTGGAAAAACAAATCAAATACCAAAAATAATGACACTGGGAGAAGAAATTCCTCACAGCAGGGCGGCTGAGGCTCTAGCAAAAATTTGAAAGGCGAATAAAGGGAAAAGAATAAAACCACAAAATTTACCAAGATATTCCAGATGTAAACTAAAAGCCAGTCTCAAGGTAGTCAAGACACTACCTTGAGAGTGAATAGAGGTAGAAATTAAGGCGCAAATTAATGAGTTAATATAGAAGGTGGGGGATTGTTATGTGTAATAAATATAATTCGCGCCATTCCTCGTATGAAATATGTAATATTGGATATTTGTGAAATCATGCCCGTCGTATTAGTTACCCCCCCGCTTACAGGCGAGACTGGATGTATATTGGGAACTGATTTACAAGTAAAAGGATGTGGCTTGGCCAGGAGATGGGCCATGTCTGGGCTCCAGGTGTTGATCATCACTATCATCAGTGCTGATCGTCCAAGATGGATATCATGGAAATCCTCAGACAGATCCATGTGAATGCAGCCTTCCCGTAAACTCTCACCAATAATTCAACTACTCCGGACATTGAAAAAAAGAAAATCTTTTTAACCTATAGACTCTGAATAGAAGAAAAGACTAACTGCTCAAATCTTGGCCTCAGGTGGAATTTTCCCTATAAAAACCGCCTGTGCCAGGATGGAAGTGTGTGGGCATAGGAGAAAACCTCTGCTGAGGCTGACTCCTTGTTGCACACCCAGGGTCGACCCCGGGCGCGGCTCTGTCCTTTCCGTGCGGCTGACAAGACATAATTTGACTGCAAATAAAATGATTTTTATTTTTAATCTGGCTGAATAAATTCTCATTTATAACATGGACTTTATCACTAGTTTTTGTTTGTACCAATTGCATTTGCCTTTTTAAATTGTTATCTAGTTTTCTCCTAGTAAAGAATTGTTACTCCCATTCCCATATCTTTGCCTGAGAGCCTTTTTATTTAAAAATCCTAGTAATTCGGAGGGAGGGGGTTTACCTTCTCCACTGCACAGGAGGCTTTGCCCTCTTTCACAGACTCCTGTCTTGTCAAACCAAGACAGGAGGTGAGCCGACTGATAACAAGACAAATAAAACCTTCACTTTCAGAGTCAGTTCTGAAAGCACAGAACATAGTATCAAACAAAAACAGAACACACGACCGGGGATACCAGCATCATAATGTCACCCTAGGACAGTTCCCAACATGGATCACAGGGAATGTGGGTCACCAGGGCTGTGCCCAGTGTGGCTCCTCCCGTGGGGGATGGAGTTTAGCTCTTCTCGCACTCGGGGCACTCGCAGGGCTTCCCTTACTGGTGCCTCCGCTGGTGTCGAGTCAGGTGGGAGCTCACTGAGAATCTCTTCCCACACTGGGGACACTCGTAGGGCCTCTCCCCAGTGTGGATCCTCTGGTGCTTGACGAGCTGTGAGTTGCTCTTGAATCCCTTCCCACAGTCGGGGCAGCAGAAGGGCCTCTCCTCTCTGTGAACCAGATAGTGCTGGAAGAGATTGGCTCTGGTCTTAAACCTCTTCCCACACTCAGAACACTCGTAGGGCCTCTCCCCGGTGTGAATCCTCTGGTGCTGGATTAGGCTGGAGCTGCATCTGAAGCTGTTCCCACACTCAGAACACTCGAAGGGCCTCTCTCCAGTGTGGGTCCTCTGGTGATTGAGGAGTTGGGAGCTCCATCTGAAGCTCTTCCCACACTCCCCACACTCGTAGGGCCTCTCCCCTGTGTGGATGCGCTTGTGCATGATGAGCTCGGAGTTGTGCCTGAATCCCTTCCCACAGACAAGGCAGCAGAAGGGCCTCTCCTCTCTGTGAACCAGATAGTGCCGGAGGAGACTGGAGCTGGTCTGAAACCTCTTCCCACACTCGGAACACTCGTAGGGCCTCTCCCCTGTATGAATCACCTGGTGACAGAAGAGGTGGGATCTACGCCTGAAGCTCTTCCCACACTCCCCACACTCGTAGGGGCTCTCCCCAGTGTGGATCCTCTGGTGCACCATCAGAACAGAGCTGCACCTGAAGCCCTTCCCACACTCTCCACACTCGTAGGGCCTCTCTCCAGTGTGGGTCCTCTGGTGCTTGGTCAGGCTCCAGCTCATGCTGAAGCTCTTCCCACACTCCCCACACTCGTAGGGCTTCTCTCCAGTGTGGGTCCTCTGGTGCTTGTTCAGGCTGCAGCTCAGGCTGAAGCTCTTCCCACACTCCCCACACTCGTAGGGCCTCTCCCCTGTGTGGATGCGCCGGTGGGTGATGAGGGTGGAGTTCTTCCTGAATCCCCTCCCACAGTCGGGGCAGCAGAAGGGCCTCTCCTCTGTGTGAACCGGATAGTGCTGGAAGAGATTGGCCCTGGTCTGAAACCTCTTCCCACACTGGGAACACTCGTAGGGTCTCTCCCCTGTGTGGCCCACCTGGTGCCTGATCAGGCTGGAGCTTCGGCTGAAGCTCTTCCCACACTCCCCACACTCGTAGGGCCTCTCCCCGGTGTGGATGGGCCGGTGGTTGATCAGGCTGCAGCTGCGTTTGAACCTCTTCCCACACTCCCCACATGCGTAGGGCCGTTCCTCACTGTGGGTGCTGTGGTGCTTGACGAGGTCTGAATTGTGCTTGAATCCCTTCCCACAGTCGGAGCAGCAGAAGGGCCTCTCCTCTGTGTGAACCGGATAGTGCCGGAGGAGATTGGATATGGTCTGAAACCTCTTCCCACACTCGGAACACTCGTAGGGCCTCTCCCCTGTGTGAATCACCTGGTGACAGAAGAGGTGGGATCTCTGCCTGAAGCTCTTCCCACACTCCCCACACTCATAGGGCTTCTCTCCAGTGTGGATCCTCTGGTGCACCGTCAGCTCAGAGCTCCTCCTGAAGCCCTTCCCACACTCCGAGCACTTGTGGGGCTTCTCCCCATCACGGAGCTGTTCAGGGTCCCCCAGCTCCGAGCTCTGGCTCCGTCTCCGGCCGCCTCCCCGGCCCAGGGTGGCTCTTTCCCCCTCAGATCCCCGCGATCTGCCTTTGCAGCCCCTCCTCGTGCGGGATCTCCGGGGCTTTTCCTCCCCGTCGGGTTCCTGCGCCGTGGAGCCGCTCAAAACGGCCTCTTCCACCAGGTTCTGCCGCGGGGATTTGTCCTCCCTGCTCTCCATCCTCGGCTCCTGCTCGGGGCAGGAAGGACCAGGAGAGGCTCTTCCTCTTCCTCGCAGCCTCCCAGGGGCTGGGAATGGCAACTCCTGCTTTGGGGAAAACAAGGGATGGGCACGATGAGCTGGAAGCTCCCTCTCTGCCCGTCCATCTCGAGAAGTCCCCGGCCACCTGGGCTCCATAAGAACCTCCCAAACACCGAGATCCAGCCCTGAAAAAGCCTCCCGGGAGCTCCCCGTCCCTGCTCCCTCCCCTCGGCTCTTCGGGGCTCCCCCCTGTCCCAGCTGCGGGGGTCACGCTGGGATTGGGGGTCCCCCTTCTCCTCGCTGCCCGCCCTCCCCAGGCTGCCGGCAGTCCCGGCCATCCCAAAAGCTCCCCCCTCTTGGCTCTCCCCATTCGGGGCTGCCGGGGCTGCTCGGGCTCCCGGGCTCCCTTCTGCCCTTCTTCTCCGCTCGGGGCCGCAGGGGCTCCAAGGAGTCCCCCCGAGGGGCCTTTTCCGCTCCGCTTCGCACTTCTTCCTTCTCCAAACACGCCCCAAAAAACCCAGCCCCGGCACCCCCCAGGAGATCTGGCCCGAGCTGCCCCTCCCCGCTCACCTGCGGGATGGGGGCGATGATCCCACAGGTGGGGGCTGCGAATTCAGGCAGGGCTCCACCGCGCCATCCCCTCGGCTCCGCTCCATCCGCCTTTGTCCCTCCTCTTCCTCCTCCTGCCGCTCCTCCTCTTCCATCCCCCTGCTCCTCCTCCTCCTCCCTGAGCCCACCTCCCGCTCCTCCTGCATCCCTGCCCTTCCCTCCCTGCCCTTCCTTCCCCCTCCTCCTGCTCTCTGTGCCCACCGCCTTCTGCTCCCTCATCCCTCCTCTTCCATCGCTCCTCCTCCTCCTCCTCCTGTGTCCCGTCCCCTCCTGCCTGTCCTCCTTCATCCCTTCCCTTCCATCCTCCTCCTCCTCCCCCTCGCCATCCCCACCTCCTTCTCCTCCTTCATCCCTCCCGCTCCTCCTCCCCTGCAGCGCTTGGAGGGACTGTGCTCTGCCGGAATCCTACTGGGATCCTACTGGGAGCGACTGGGACTGTACTGGCACCGTACCGGGATCATCCTGGAACCATACGAGTGAACTAAGGAGGAAGATAAAAGAGCGAACTAGGGGACCAGAAGCGCGGCAGTTTGGCGGAGCGCTGGCTCCCCTCTGTCGCCGCAGCGCTGCTTTGCTTTGCTCTCATATACTCTATTAAATGAATTAAATAAATTCTGTTAATCGGATCAGATGGCCTCTTGTGCTCAATCATAACAAAAATGATTTTTATTTTTAATCTGGCTGAATAAATTCTCATTTATCCCTTCTGTGGGAAGGGATTCAAGGACAACTCACAGCTCATCACCCACCAGCGCATCCACACTGGGGAGAGGCCCTACGAGTGTTCTGAGTGTGGGAAAAGGTTTCAGACCAGCTCCTGTCTCCTCCGGCACTATCACAGTCACACAGAGGAGAGACATTCTGCTGCACCGACTGCGGGAAGGCATTCAAGGACAACTCACAGATCGTCAAGCACCAGAGGATCCACACGGGGGAGAGGCCCTACGAGTGTCCCCAGTGTGGGAAGAGATTCTCAGTGAGCTCCCACCTGACCCGACACCAGCAGAGGCACCGGTAAGGGAAGCCCTGCGAGTGCCCCGAGTGCGAGAAGAGCTAAACTCCATCCCCCACGGGAGGAGCCACACTGGGCACAGCCCTGGTGACCCACATTCCCTGTGATCCATGTTGGGAACTGTCCTAGGGTGACATTATGATGCTGGTATCCCCAGTCGTGTGTTCTGTTTTTGTTTGATACTATGTTCTGTGCTTTCAGAACTGACTCTGAAAGTGAAGGTTTTATTTGTCTTGTTATCAGTCGGCTCACCTCCTGTCTTGGTTTGACAAGACAGGAGTCTGTGAAAGAGGGCAAAGCCTCCTGTGCAGTGGAGAAGGTAAACCCCCTCCCTCCGAATTACTAGGATTTTTAAATAAAAAGGCTCTCATGCAAAGATATGGGAATGGGAGTAACAATTCTTTACTAGGAGAAAACTAGATAACAATTTAAAAAGGCAAATGCAATTGGTACAAACAAAAACTAGTGATAAAGTCCATGTTATAAATGAGAATTTATTCAGCCAGATTAAAAATAAAAATCATTTTATTTGCAGTCAAATTATGTCTTGTCAGCCGCACGGAAAGGACAGAGCCGCGCCCGGGGTCGACCCTGGGTGTGCAACAAGGAGTCAGCCTCAGCAGAGGTTTTCTCCTATGCCCACACACTTCCATCCTGGCACAGGCAGTTTTTATAGGGAAAATTCCACCTGAGGCCAAGATTTGAGCAGTTAGTCTTTTCTTCTATTCAGAGTCTAAAGGTTAAAAAGATTTTCTTTTTTTCAATGTCCAGAGTAGTTGAATTATTGGTGAGAGTTTACGGGAAGGCTGCATTCACATGGATCTGTCTGAGGATTTCCATGATATCCATCTTGGACGATCAGCACTGATGATAGTGATGATCAACACCTGGAGCCCAGACATGGCCCATCTCCTGGCCAAGCCACATCCTTTTACTTGTAAATCAGTTCCCAATATACATCCAGTCTCGCCTGTAAAGAGGGGGGGGGGGGGGGAACTAATACGACGGGCATGATTTCACAAATATCCAATATTACATATTTCATACGAGGAATGGCGCGAATTATATTTATTACACATAACAATCCCCCACCTTCTATATTAACTCATTAATTTGCGCCTTAATTTCTACCTCTATTCACTTCCAAGGTAGTGTGTTGACTACCTTGAGACCGGGTTTTAGTTTACATCTGGAATATCTTGGTAAATTTTGTGGTTTTGTTCTTTTCCCTTTATTCGCCTTTCAAATTTTTGCTAGAGCCTCAGCCGCCCTGCTGTGAGGAATTTCTTCTCCCAGTGTCATTATTTTTGGTATTTGATTTGTTTTTCCAAGTGCAGCTTCTGTGTCTGTGGGTAAAGCTGCTATTTGCATCCCCTGTACCACCGAATGGATGAGTCTTATAAAACAGGGGACGAAACAGGGTAGGAATATGACTCCTGCTATTGAACATAAAATGAAGAAAATTATTTTCTTCCACCAAGCCCCATCAAACAAATGATCCCACCAAGATGCTTGGAGAAGTGAGTTCCACTTTTGTACTGGAACATGGGCTACTTGTTTAATTTTTGTGGTTAGATTTCTAATGGTTTTTCTATAATCATCTATTTCTACACAGCACTGAGATTTGTTAAATTTTCCACACACACCTCCTTCTCCAGCTAGTAAGTAATCAAGGGCTATCCTATTTTGATATACAAAAGCCCTCATTTGAGAGTGTTGCTGGGATAATAATTCAAAAGAGTACCTGAAGTGTGATTGGATACAATCTCCACTACAACTTGCAACTTTATTAAGCGATTTAAATAGATGGGGGTTTGGTATCCCCACGACCCATCCAGTACAGTTACATTCATTATAAACTGGAATTGAGATTTCCCTGTGCTCTTTTGATGCAGTTGATGAGCTGACTGTCCATTTTCACGGTATGTTTTTGATTTCCCCTTTAATTTGTATACCCCTTGTTGAGTGTTTGTCTCAAGATATTGTTAATTAGGCTTACCCCTGCTGCAGTTCCATGAGGTGAGGGATAACTTCTCTGGGTATTTATCTCTAAGTTCCCCCTTGAGGCACATGGCTAGGCTCAGGCTCACCAGGATTACTCCCACTGCTAGGATCCCTCTGCCGTTCCCAGCGCCCACTGGGGTGCTTCCAGCGGCGGGGCAAACCATCTTCTTGGCAGCGGGAATCTTCGTCTGTGGTTTCATGCTCAGGCTGAGTTGCAGACCTGTTTAGAATTGCCTCCCGGGTGTAGTTCAGCAGAGCCTGCGCGTTGTTCAACCTATGACACTCAACAATCATAATTTTAGTTTTCCAAGTAATTTTTCCCTTAATCCGTTCTAATATGGGAAAACATCAGCTTATTGAATTTAATTTGAAACAATCTCAGCCTTCTGGCTATTACCAGAAAACGGATAGTCAGCTCTGACTCCTGCTCAAAGCACTCCCACATAACCCACTTAGTTGGAGCAGTCTAACAGTATTCATAGGGGAAGCACACAAAAAGGATAATAGTTACACTCTGGCCCAGAAAGTTTGATTGGGATGTTTTCAGTCAGTTACTTTGCGGGTGCAGGGTTATCTTCATATCTCCAGGGCGGGAGGTGATTTTCCACTCTGGTGCCTGATCCTGGAGTTCGACTTTCTTTATCCTTGATGCGTGTGTCCACCCCTTTTCTGCAGTTCCTATAGCAGTATCTGTGGTTAAAAGAACAATGAAGGGTCCCTCCCAATGAGGCGTTAATGGAGATTCCCTCCACGCTTTTACAAGCACTTTGTCCCCAGGTTGTATTTTATGTATGGAGAAGCCAAGAGGACTGTGCTGCATGATCACCCCCTGCTTTCACAATTCTTCAAGATTCTTATTTAATGCTATTAGGTATGGTTGTATTTGTCTATCCTCTAATCTCGGATGCCTTACAGGCATACCGTGGGTATAAGGCATCCTGTATAACATTTCAAAAGGTGAAAGTCCTGTTTCAGAGTGAGGCATAGTCCTTTTATTTAATAAGGACAACGGGAGGCATTTTGTCCATGACATTCTTGTTTCTAACATCAATTTGGCTAATTGGGCTTTTAGTGTTTGATTCATCCTCTCAACTTGTCCTGAGCTCTGGGGGTGCCACGGGGTGTGGTATTCCCACCGAATGCCTAAAGCATCTGCCAATTGCTTAATAATTTTTGATGTGAAATGTGTTCCCTGGTCAGAATCAATGTAGCTTACTAACCCCTATCGTGGTTACCCAGTGGGTTAGTTTGTCCACTATGACTAGTAGGAATTTGTATCTCCCGACCTTAGGTAGATCAGTGAAATCTACCTGGACCCTTTCAAAAGGCCGGTAAGCTGCTGGGCGACTCCCCATTGTTGACCTTTGGGAGTTTGCTCGATTTATTTTTCTGCAAATTATACACCCCTGTACCTCTTGTTTAGCCAATTTGTATATACGTCTGCAGCCAAAGAATCTTAGGAATTGTTCTGCCAGAGCTCGGGCTCCCCAGTGTGTTTGTTGATGTAATCTTTTTAAAATTTTCCTGGTGTATTCCTTTGATAACAATTCCCGCCCGTCTGATAGCTTCCACTTACCTTCTTCTAACCGTCCCCCCATCTCTTGATAAGCCTTTATCTCTTTTTCAGAGGGGTGGTAAGGGAATTCTTGAGCTTTTCCTTTCCCAAGTTCTGGGGTACTCAGTTTTAACAAAGCAGCACTCTTTGCCTCTTTGTCGGCTAAATTGTTTCCTCAAGTCCTGAATTGCATCCCAGTTTGGTGTTCCTTTACATGGAACACAGCAATAGCTTCTGGTCCCCTGATGGCTTTTAGGATTTGTCTAATTATTTCTTCATGAATTAGCCCTTTTCCCCGTGTGTTTAGCAGACCCCCTATTTTCCAAAGGTGTGTACTACCCCAAATGCGTATTTGGAGTCAGTGAAAATTGTTCCCTTTTTCCCTTCAAGTCCCAGTAGAGCCCTGTATACAACATGCAGCCCACAGGCCTGTGCCGACCACCCTGCACTCAGGGGCCTGGATTCTACCACCCTTCCCATCTTCCCGTCTATGACTGCATATCCTGACTTGCTTTTACCTTCCACAATTTTTGCAGAACCGTCCACAAACCATTTTTCCCCTTCTTCGAGTTCTTCTTCTAAATCTGGTCGTATTTTGGTCTGTAATTCTATAATTTCAGCACAGTTATGGAGGGGGTCCCCTGGGACTGCCCCAAACAGGAATTGGGCAGGATTTTGTGCCGGGGTAGTCTTTAGCTCCAGGTCCTGGGAGTGGATTAGGATGGCTTCGTATTTCAGAAGCCTGGCGTCTGTCAGCCACTTGCCAGCTTTTTGCTGCAAGATGCTTCTTACATTATGGGGGAGTAGATGGTTAATGAAGCCCCAAATGTTACCTTTTTGGCTTCTTCTACTAATATTGCCACTGCCACAATTGCATGTAAACAGGTGGGCCACCCCCTGCTGACAGGGTCCAGGAGCTTGGATAGATAACCGACTGGTTTCTTGGCCCCTGCCCAGTCCTGGGTCAGAACCCCGTGGGCAGTGTGGTTACTAACATCCACAAAGAGCTGAAAGGGCCTTTTTATGTTAGAGAGTTATAGAGCTGCTATGAGGGTTTCTTTCAATCCTTGGTAACCCTCTTCATTATTTTTTAGTCCACTTAAGTCTGTCTGTGGTAAGTTTGTCATATAAAAACCTTACCTTTTCACTGTATCCTTCGATCCATTGTCTGCAAAAGCCCAAAAGTCCCAGTAATTGCCCGATTTCTCTTTTTGTCTTAGGAGAGGGTAATGCAATTTTCCTGCCACCCGGTCTGGATCTAGTTTCTTTTTCCGTTTTGTTAACTAGTGCCCTAAATATTTTACTTCAGGTCCAGTGAATTGTAATTTAGACTTTGAAACTTTCAACCCTTGTCCTCCCAGGAAGTTTAATAAAGCTATGGTTCCAGCCCTGACTTCTTCCTCCTTAGAGCCAGCTACCAATAAGTCATCTACATATTGTAACAGTTTGGTCCCATTCTCATTTTAGGCGTAAAATGCACAACACAACTTTATACTGACTAGCAACAAAACAAATTCACTACTGATTTCTAAAAATTGTGGTTGAGAAGCGAAACACGCTTAGATTTCAACCCTGCAGAGCAGCAGCAGCTTGTGCTGCTTTTAAAACTGCCGCCTGCAGGAACGGAGACTTCTCATGCTACGTGGCTGAGCCGGGCTCCCCCCGCCACCCATGGGTGTCAGGGAAGCCCGAGCCGGGCTCCCCCCGCCGCCCATGGGTGTCAGGGAAGCCCGAGCCATGCTCCCCGCCACTATCGGGGTAGGTCGGAGCCCTCTCCCCCTCCCGCAACGGAGAAACCAAAGCCGCTCCGCACCGCTGCGAAGGGCAGGGGCAGGCAGAGCCCCCCGCTCCCTCTGAGCCGGCACCGCCGCCTCTGCCGCTGCCACGCGGGTTCTAAAAACTGCAGAGCCACGCTGCCTGCGGCTGCACGGGGCTGCGCAGCCTTTTTAAAACATTAACCCAAGGGCCATTTTACTGCTCCCGTGTCCCATATTTAAAAGTTTTCCTTACCGTATTCTAAGTCAGTGTCTGTAAGCCGTTCCAAGAAGTCAGCAACCCGCATGCTAAAATGTGTATTTCAGTCCTGTCCCGGACTGAGTCTTACCAAGTGTTTAAACCGATCTATTCCCGACCAAAACTTGCCAACCTAGTTACCTCACGGCGAACCGGTCCGTGGATTTTCAGTTGGAGGAACAGCGAGCTCTCTTTTACCTTTTTGTCGGGCTCCCCGAGCCCGGGGCCAGTGAGGTTTACCAGTTTCTCAAATCCACGAGAACGTACCTTCCCTCCCCCGACCCGTCCGTGGGTGGATCCCCGTAACTCCCCGAGTTTCAGGTCGTATGCGTGTTGTGAGTATACCGGAATCCTTTCGCTTCCCCCGTTGAGATAAGTAGAAGATAATTTGTTCACTGTGGTATTCTTGCTTACCTTCGTTTGCATAAGAATGTACTGGTGTGTCTTTGAAATGCTTATTTGCTTACAAGGTGATAAGGAGGTTGAGATTAAAAGTCCTGGGTGTGTGTATCTGGTCTGCTTGCTGTATCTCAAAAGAAGAGACTTAGAAGCTATCACAACGACCAGACTCAGACTACATCTGGAGAGTCACGCCTGCAAGGAGAAGTGGGGGGATAAAAGGAAGGTTGGGACAGAACATTTTTGCGCGCTGTTGGTGGAGCAGGAGACTCCCGCCCGCCCAGCGCTGTGCTTTGCCTGCCTTACTCGCTTGCTATTTTAAATAAAATTGCTTTATTGAATTAAGACACTTCAAATTGCCGTGTCACAATTTATAACAATTTGGTGCCGTGACTCGGATGGAGAAGTAGATCAGTCGCTACGGGACGATCGGGAGGCGCCCCGCCCTTATGGCGGCCCGGCTGCCCCAGGCTTTCTGATCACTCTCCACCGACGAACCTAAATTGAGTAACGGGCAAAGGAGAACCGGTTACCCCTGTAAACTTTGTGCACGAAGAACCAGCGAAGACGCAGGACGCGTGAGTATAGGCCGGTTTCCCGCTTGGTTTGGGGTGGTTTTCCCGGAGTGCTGTGTGTGAGAGGTCTCGTGGAGACCAAGTGAGTGCGGACTCTGTATTAGTGCGTTTTCCATTCCCCGCGAGGGGCTGGGCCACGAACCAGGGGAGCACGTGTGTGAGAAATTGAGTGCACTCCGGAAGATGGGACAGAGGAAAAGCAAGCCCTCTGGTCCCATGGGAGAGGGGACCCGTGCTAAGCTTCCCCAGATTCCCAGGGATAGCCCCTTGGGTTTGATGATAATTAATTGGGATGCTTTCCCATCTAGAAAAGGGAAAGACAAAGTTAAAATGATACATTATTGTATGGAAGTGTGCGGGAAGGGCCTAACCCTAATTCCCGTGCAAGGAATGTAGAACAAAGGGAGAATCGGGAGCAGAGTTATATTTCTAGGGAAGGAAAAGAAAGAGGTCGTGAAATTGTCTGCTTCTACTGTGGAAAGAAGGGACATATGAAGAGGGGATGCAGACAACGGATAGCGGATGAGAAGGCCTTTAAGGAAGATTAGGGGTGTCAAGGGCTCTATTTGTTGGGGAAGAAACATCATGAGGAGCCCTTGGTAAAGCTTAAAGTGGGACCCCAACAACAAGAGATGGAATTTTTAGTGGATACCGGGGCTGAAAGATCCACGGTGCAAGCCTTGCCGCTTGGATGTAAAAAGTCACCTGACACTGTACATGTAATTGGGGCAAAAGGAGAGCCCTTTGAGGTATCTGTTATCAAGGATGTGATGGTAGAAACTGATTCCAAATGTGGTATAGGTTCTTTACTACTGGTACCTGAAGCAGATTACAATTTATTAGGGAGAGATCTGATAATAGAATTGGGTATTAATTTAGAAGTTGTAAATAAAGAATTACAGATAAAGCTCTGCCCTTTAAGGGTGGAGGATGAAAAGAAAATTAATCCTGAGGTGTGGTATACCCCAGAAACGGTGGGGAAATTGCAGATTAAGCCTTTCTCAGTGGAAATAAGTGATCCTGGCAAACCCGTAAGAATAAAACAATACCCTATCCCTAGGGAGGGAAAATTAGGACTAAAACCTGAAATAGATAGGTTATTGGAAAAAGGGCTTTTAGAGCCCTGTGTGTCTCCCTTCAATACTCCCATCCTGCCTGTAAAGAAGTCAGATGGGTCCTACAGATTGGTGCACGATTTAAGAGAAATAAATAAGAGGACTTTGGCCCGGTTTCCAGTAGTTGCAAATCCATAAAAAGATTTAAAGGTAATTGAATCCGGACCACTAAGTAACTCCTGGTCTGCACAAGCTTGTGAATTATATGCAGTACTCAGGGCTTTAAGGTTATTAAAAGGAAAAATTGGAACAATATACACAGACTCTAAATATGCATATGGGATAGTGCACACATTTGGAAAAATTTGGGAAGAGAGGGGACTTATAAACTCACAGGGAAAAGATCTAATTCATCAAGAGCTAATTGTCCAAGTTTTAAATGCCTTAAGGGGCCCGGCTCAAATTGCTGTGGTCCACTTAAGGGGACACCAGAGAGGATTGGACTTTAGAAACAGGGGAAATAATTTAGCTGACCAAGAAGCCAAGAAAGCAGCCCTACAAACTCGGGGGGACATGGGGCAGAGCGACACTGTATCTGTGGACTCCCCCAAAGAAAAATGGCAAATATATAGTTTTACCACTCAAGAAAAGGAAAAATTACAAAAGATGGGAATTGAGGAGGGGTCTGAAGGGCAATGGAAGCTCCCAGATGGGAGAACTGTTTTACCTAAAAGCAAGGCCTCAGAAATTTTGCAAAGATTGCATGACCAGACTCATTGGGGAACTCAGGCATTAGTAGATCAATTTGCCACTAAATATGTGAGTATTGGAATCTATGATTTGGCTAAAAGAGTAGTGGGAGATTGTCTGATCTGTCAAAAAGTAAACAGAAAACATCTTAGGGAAAGGCCCATGGGAGGAAGGGAATTAGCTCACAGGCCTTTTGCCAAAATACAAATAGACTTCACTGAATTGCCTAAAGTGGGTAGATATAAATATTTGTTAGTAATAGTAGATCATCTCACCCATTTTGTAGAAGCTTACCCCACTACTCGGACTACTGCTCAGACAGTGGTCAGAATATTATTAGAAGAAATAATCCCTAGATATGGGATAGTAGAAACAATAGATTCTGATAGGGGACCCCACATGCCATATGATTTGGAGGAACCCCGAGACCACCCCTGGTTGAAGGACTATAAAATAACCTCATATATTATTGCCTTAATGAAACGCCGCAATGAACTTTGGGAAAAAGGAATCATTACGCAAAGACCCCCTTTAGATTTAAAAATACATAAAATATACCCAGGAGACTATGTGTTAATAAAATCCTGGAAAGAATCTACACTAACCCCACAATGGGAAGGTCCTTATCTTGTGTCACTCACTACAGAAACTGCAATTCGAACTGCAGAAAGAGGATGGACACATGCCAGTCGAGTAAAAGGACCAGTTAACAACACTGTGTGGCAAATAACCAGTCCTCCCGGGAACCTGAAATTGAAGTTACAGAGAAACTAATGGACTCTTATCAGATTGAATACACATCAGACTTATATTACTTAGATAGTGGACTAATTAGTAATTCAAGTGTTAAAGTGTAAAAATCAAAATTGTAATTGCTATCCTTTTGTATGCTATATCTGTAAGGTGTGTGGGGAACGGTGGTGGTCACATTGCAACAGAGGGTATCCTCCACGAGGAACTTGCAATTCCTGTTGGAACGTACAAAGAGAGATTACAGCTTGGGTACTGACCTGTAAAGTGACTAGAGGGGAAATCCGATTGGAATCTAAAGAGTGGTGGGAAATTTTCTCAAAGGGCATTCACCCAGACTATTACTGCTACCATACAAACGAGCCGAGCCCATTTGTGGCAGAGATCATAGAAGGCCTTTGTAGGAAAGACCTAAAAGGGGTTAGTTGTACCGCACCGGAGGTAAAAGATCAGAATTGGCGTTCTTATTGCATGCGGCAAGGCACTAGAGGGCATAAATCCCCTCCTGAAGAATACTCTTGCTGCCGAGAAGATGGTACACCCTGTGGCTCGAAGCACCCGAGTCGACGGGCGAGGCAGAGGAGTAAACAGCTGTGGAGGAAGGAGCCCTCAGGATGGAATACGCAAGCAATATTTGCGGAACTACCCCGGGACTGGGAGTAACAAAGGCAGAAATAGTTTTTGGGCTCAAGGGTATTTTGGTGATAACCAGCTAATAGAGGGAAAGAAGTCACAAGGGTATAATTGTTGCAGTGTGAGAAACCAGACCCCACATGCCATTTGCTTACTGCTTGTGATTTTCCTTTGTATATCTTGTAATACTGCGGAAATAACAACTCATGAACCTTTCAAGTGGACTTTAGGAAGATGGGAGGATTCACGAGTTATAAGGAGCAATACTACAGCTGGAGCTCCCACTTTCCAGTTACCTGTGGCATCCTTAGGTACTCGTTGGGGTTCCCATTGGGTTTCATCGTTATATGTGTCCTGCTTCGAATCCTGGTAAAGGGTATTGCAATAGTCCTGGACAATATTACTGTGCATATTGGGGTTGTGAAACAATAGCTGGTACATGGGACCGCCCCACTCCTGATCCATACATTAAGGTGGTCTGGAAGCCAGATGGTTGTATTCCTCCCAGCTACTGGACAGGTCATAAACCCCCAGAAAATATTTGCAGGAATATACAAATTACTGCATTAAGGCCAGAGGATAGTATATGGTTAATTGGAAAAACTTGGGGCGTTCGCTTATATTCGGCTGATTTTGGCAATTTTGGTAGCTTAATATTTATAAAGAAGGAACTTGTGCCCCCTGATCCTGAACCTGTAGGGCCAAACCCAGTGTTATTAGAAAAGAAGGTTGTTTTAGCCAACCAAACAAAAGAAAGGGATCAGACCCAGAATAAAATTCAGAATGAAAACACTTCAGGAGACAAACAGGAAAAAACCCAGGAGGGTAATATACTCTGGAAGGTTATGAAAGCAAGTTATGGTGTCCTAAATAGAACCAACCCAAAACTGACGGAAGACTGTTGGCTGTGCTATAATTTAAGACCCCCATTTTATGAAGCCATAGGGGTCACTGCAAAGCCCAGAAGGGTGAATGGAACTAATCCGAATCAGTGTTTGTGGAAAAAGGGTAAAGAGACAACACCGGGGCTTACCTTGGCTCAGGTAACAGGGAAAGGGACATGCATAGGAAAAATCCCAACACAAAGAGAATACCTTTGTGGAGTAATAGAAACAGGTGGAAAGAAACCGGCTGACTGGCTATTGCCAGCAGCTAACACTAAGTGGGTATGTAACATTCTGGGTGTCACACCGTGCATCTCACTGAAACTGTTTAATCCAAGCCAAGACTACTGCATCCAGGTAACTATTATGCCCAGAATTACCTACCATACAAGTGACTACATATATGAACAACAAACTGTGCCAGAACACCATCTAATGAAAAGGGAACCCCTCACTGCCTTAACTATTGCAACTCTCCTTACCATCGGGGGAATAGGAGCTGGAACTGGGGTGGCATCCCTAGTAAATCAACAAAAGGAATTTAAAGCATTAAGAATTTCAGTAGATGAAGATCTGAGTAAAATTGAGCAGGCCATCGATGGATTGGTAAAATCATTAAGGTCCCTATCTGAGGTGGTGTTGCAGAACAGAAGGGGTTTAGACTTGCTATTATTACAACAAGGGGGATTGTGTGTAGCCCTGAAGGAGGAATGCTGTGCATACGCTGATCATACTGGAGTTGTTACAGACACCATGGCAGAATTAAGGAGAAGATTAGAGCAGAGAAAGAGGGAAAGAGAGGCACAGCAAAGTTGGTATGAATCATGGTTCAATCAATCTCCTTGGTTAACTACCTTGTTATCCACCCTTGCAGGACCTCTGATACTGATAATATTGGGACTGACCTTTGGGCCATGCATCTTCAATAAGGCAATAAAAATAGTGAAGGGACGCTTAGAGGCAGCACATTTAATGCTCATTAGGGCAAAATATGAACCCATACACAATGTAGATGAGACCCTAATACTAAGTCACCAAGAGTTACAAAGATTCAGTGAACAAAATAAAGATGAACAAGAAAAAGGGGGGAATTAAGAGAAGTGGAAAATAATTTGTTCACTGTGATATACTCGCTTACCTTGGTTTGCATAAGAATGTACTGGTGTGTCTTTGAAATGCTTATTTGCTTACAAGGTGATAAGGAGGTTGAGATTAGAGTCCTGGGTGTTTGTATCTGGTCTGCTCGCTGTATCTCAAAAGAAGAGACTTAGAAGCTATCACAACGACCAGACTCAGACTACATCTGGAGAGTCCCGCCTGCAAGGAGAAGGGGGGGGATAAAAGGAAGGTTGGGACAGAACATTTTTGCGCGCCGTTGGTGGAGCAGGAGACTCCCCGGCCACCCAGCGCTGTGCTTTGCCTGCCTTACTCGCTTGCTATTTTAAATAAAATTGCTTTATTGGATTAAGACACTTCAAATTGCCATGTCACAATTTATAACACATGGGTGTCAGGGAAGCCCGAGCCGGGCTCCCCCCGCCGCCCATGGGTGTCAGGGAAGCCCGAGCTGGGCTCCCCCGCCGCCCATGGGTGTCAGGGAAGCCCGAGCCGTGCTCCCCGCCACTATCGGGGTAGGTCGGAGCCCTCTCCCCCTCCCGCCACGGAGAAACCAAAGCCGCTCCGCACCGCTGCGAAGGGCAGGGGCAGGCAGAGCCCCCCGCTCCCTCTGAGCCGGCACCGCCGCCTCTGCCGCTGCCGCGCGGGTTCTAAAAACTGCAGAGCCACGCTGCCTGCGGCTGCACGGGGCTGCGCAGCCTTTTTAAAACATTAACCCAAGGGCCATTTTACTGCTCCCGTGTCCCATATTTAAAAGTTTTCCTTACCGTATTCTAAGTCAGTGTCTGTAAGCCGTTCCAAGAAGTCAGCAACCCGCGTGCTAAAATGTGTATTTCAGTCCAGTCCCGGACTGAGTCTTACCAAGTGTTTAAACCGATCTATTCCCGACCGAAACTTGCCAACCGAGTTACCTCACGGCGAACCGGTCCGTGGGTTTTCAGTTGGAAGAACAGCGAGCTCTCTTTTACCTTTTTGTCAGGCTCCCCGAGCCCGGGGCCAGTGAGGTTTACCAGTTTCTCAAATCCACGAGAACGTACCTTCCCTCCCCCGACCCGTCCGTGGGTGGATCCCCGTAACTCCCCGAGTTTCAGGTCGTATGCGTGTTGTGAGTATACCGGAATCCTTTCGCTTCCCCCGTGACCGACCACCTCCCTCTCGGGCTAGTGGAACTGCGGCTCGTTGGGGTCCGAACTCGCGCCGTGACTATGTTACGTCTCACACACACACCCACTCACGCCCCACTCAACCACGCGATACTCACGGCTCCTTTTCCCGCGTGGGTTCTTCGTGCACGTTGATTTTATGAGTGAAAGTTTGCTGCTGCAGCCTCGGAGATTTAGCTCCAAGTTCCTAAAGCTCTGGGCCCGTTTATATCCTTTCCTTAACGTGGCTTTTCGGCTGTTTTCGGAATCTGGTTGGTCCCGTGGAGTTCCTCAGTCCTGTCCGGCCGCTGAAATCAGCGGGGCGCCGACCGGATCAAGGATAGGGGAACCCCCTGGATACCCCCAAACCAGACCGCGTAGGGGTCACCAAGATTGTTATAAATGAGAAATTATTCAGCCAGATTAAAAATAAAAATCATTTTATTTGCGGTCAGATTCCATCTAGTCAGCCACACGGAAAGGACAGAGCCGAGCCCGGGGTCGACCCTGGGTGTGCAACAAGGAGTCAGCCTCAGCAGAGGTTTTCTCCTATGCCCACACACTTCCATCCTGGCACAGGCGGTTTTTATAGGGAAAATTCTGCCTGAGGCCAAGGTTTTAGCAATCAGTCCTTTCTTCTATTCGGAGTCCATATGTTAATAAGGATTTCTTTTTGGTGATGAGGAGAAATAATTCAATGTCCGGAGTAGTTGAATTCTTGATGACAGTTTACTCGAACGCTGCATTCACATGGATCTGTCTGAGGATTTCCATGATATCCATCTTGGACGATCAGCACTGATGATCGTGATGATCAACACCTGGAGCTCAGACATGGCCCATCTCCTGGCCAAGCCACATCCTTTTACTTGTAAATCAGTTTCTAATATACATCCAGTCTCGCCTGTAAGGGGGGGGGAACTAATACGACGGGCATGATTTAACAGATATCCAATATTACATATTTCATACGAGGAATGGGGCGAATTATATTAATTACACAAAACACTGGGATGGAATGGGGCTGTACTGGCTTTGGACTAACACCACACTGCCCCACACAATCCCCGCTCCCGAAGGGAGGAACCGGGAGGGGAAAGGGGCGAGGAAAGGGCGGGACCGGGAGGGGAAAGGGGTGAGGAAAGGGCGGGACCGGGAGGGGAAAGGGGCGAGGAAAGGGCGGGACCGGGAGGGGAAAGGGCCGAGCTCCGGCCAAGGGCGGAACTGGGAGGGGACGCTCTGTGAGGCGGCGCTCTGCAAACAGAACTGCCACGGACTGGGAATGAACGACAAAGAAATCTGTAAATATGAAAGTTTTATTTGCTATCAAATACATCCCAGCCACCCAGCCCTACACAATCCCCATCCCGCCGCTCCAAATTGGGATCCCACTTCTCCCAATCTCCTTCCAAACCCATCTCACCCTGGCAGCTCTGGAATCGAGTGAGTTTGGCGTGGGATTGAGGGCTTTGTTTTTGAGATGGGAACAAGGAATTTGAGGTGGGACTGAGTCTCTGAGGGTTAAAATTCACTTGTTTTCAGTGGGATGCGAGAAGATCTGAGGTGAACGAGCGATCCGTCTTGGCCTTTGGAGCACAGAGAGGTTGAGAAGAGAAATACATTCAGGTTGTCATAAAAGGAGAAGGAGCCAGGTGTGTCCCTGTCGTACCTTAGGGCAAATTTGGGATAAAAACCTGTGCAAGGAACCCCCCGAAAACAAATCCCCACGGCCTCTCTCCACTCACCTCGTTAGAAAAGAATTTTCTCATATTGAAGTGGAAAAGAACCTGTTTGTTTAATAAACAAAACCCTCCCCAGCACCAAAGAAATGAACACCACTAGATGACAAGAGAACTCTTTCAGCACTCTGGAGAGATGACAAATCCAGAAAGTCTCTCCTGGGAGTGGCCGCCGGGTCTGGGCGCTGGGGATTGCTCTGGGCACTGCGGATGGCTGCTGCAGATCACAGAGCGCAGGCTCTGGGTGCTCCTCGGTGTTTCCCAGGTGCCACTCCGGAGCAGCTTGGAGTGACATTCAGGAAAGGGAAAGATAAAAAAAACAGTCCAGGGAAAGAATTGGACTGCTGAGCTAAACTAACTCAAAAGCAAAGGCAAAAGCAGAAGCAAGCAAGCAAAGCAAAGCAAGCAAAAACCAGCCAGGCAGCACCAGCCTCTTCTAGACAACACACCATGAGGGGAGGTGAGCTGGCTGATAACAAGACAAAACAAACCTTCACTTTCAGAGTCAGTTCTGAAAGCACAGAACATAATATCAAACAAAAACAGAACACACGCCCTGGGATACCAGCATCATAATGTCACCCTAGGACAGTTCCCAGCATGGATCACAGGGAATGTGGGTCACCAGGGCTGTGCCCAGTGTGGCTCCTCCCGTGGGGGATGGAGTTTAGCTCTTCTCGCACTCGGGGCACTCGAAGGGCTTCCCTTACCGGTGCCTCCGCTGGTGTCGGGTCAGGTGGGAGCTCACTAAGAATCTCTTCCCACACTGGGGACACTCGTAGGGCCTCTCCCCAGTGTGGATGCGCCGGTGGGAGATGAGGGTGGAGTTGTCCCTGAATCCCTTCCCACAGTCAGGGCAGCAGAAGGGCCTCTCCTCTGTGTGAACCAGATAGTGCTGGAAGAGATTGCCTCTGCTCTTAAACCTCTTCCCACACTCAGAACACTCGTAGGGCCTCTCCCCTGTGTGAATCCTCTGGTGCTGGATCAGGTGGGAGCTGTGGCTGAAGCTCTTCCCACACTCCCCACACTCGTAGGGTCTCTCCCCAGTGTGGATTCGGCGATGCTGGATGAGGGTGGAGTTGTCCCTGAATCCCTTTCCGCAGTCGGGGCAGCAGAAGGGCCTCTCCTCTCTGTGAACCGGATAGTGCTGGAAGAGACAGGAGCTGGTCCGAAACCTCTTCCCACACTCAGAACACTCGTAGGGCCTCTCACCTGTGTGGGTCCTCTGATGTTTGATCAGGCTGGACCTGTGGCTGAAGTTCTTCCCACACTCTCCACACTCATAGGGCCTCTCCCCTGTGTGGATCCTCTGGTGCTGGATCAGGCTGGAGCTGCATCTGAAGCTCTTCTCACACTCCCCACACTCGTAGGGTCTCTCCCCAGTGTGGGTCCTATGGTGCTTGATGAGCTCTGATTTGCTCCTGTATCCCTTCCCGCAGTCGGGGCAGCAGAAGGGCCTCTCCTCTGTGTGAACCAGATAGTGCTGGAAGAGATTGTCTCTGGTCTTAAACCTCTTCCCACACTCAGAACACGCGTAGGGCCTCTCCCCAGTGTGGATCCTCTGGTGCTTGATCAGGCTGGAGCTCTGGGTAAAGCTCTTCCCACACTCCCCACACTCATAGGGCTTCTCTCCAGTGTGGATCCTCTGGTGCTTGATCAGCTTGGAGCTGCATCTGAAGCTCTTCCCACACTCCCCACACTCGTAGGGCCTCTCTCCAGTGTGGATGCGCCGGTGGGTGATGAGGGTGGAGCTCTGCTTGAATCCCTTCCCACAGTCGGGGCAGTAGAAGGGCCTCTCCTCTGTGTGAACCAGATAGTGCTGGAAGAGATTGGCTCTGGTCTTAAACCTCTTCCCACACTCAGAACACTCGTAGGGCCTCTCCCCTGTGTGAATCCTGTGGTGCTTGATCAGGCTGAAGCTCCGGCTGAATCTCTTCCCACACTCCCCACACTCGTAGGGTCTCTCCCCAGTGTGGATCCTCTGGTGCACCGTCAGCTCAGAGCTGCACCTGAATCCCTTCCCACACTCCGAGCACTTGTGGGGCTTCTCCCCATCACGGAGCTGCTCAGGGTCCCCCAGCTCCGAGCTCTGGCTCCGTCTCCGGCCGCCTCCCCGGCCCAGGGTGGCTCTTTCCCCCTCAGATCCCCGCGATCTGCCTTTGCAGCCCCTCCTCGTGCGGGATCTCCGGGGCTTTTCCTCCCCGTCGGGTTCCTGCGCCGTGGAGCCGCTCAAAACGGCCTCTTCCACCAGGTTCTGCCGCGGGGATTTGTCCTCCCTGCTCTCCATCCTCGGCTCCTGCTCGGGGCAGGAAGGACCAGGAGAGGCTCTTCCTCTTCCTCGCAGCCTCCCAGGGGCTGGGAATGGGAACTCCTGCTTTGGGGAAAACAAGGGATGGGCACGATGAGCTGGAAGCTCCCTCTGTGCCAGTCCATCTCGAGAGGTCCCCGGCCACCTGGGCTCCATAAGAACCTCCCAAACACCGAGATCCAGCCCTGAAAAAGCCTCCCAGGAGCTCCCCGTCCCTGCTCCCTCCCCTCGGCTCTTCGGGGCTCCCCCCTGTCCCAGCTGCGGGGGTCACGCTGGGATTGGGGGTCCCCCTTCTCCTCGCTGCCCGCCCTCCCCAGGCTGCCGGCAGTCCCGGCCATCCCAAAAGCTCCCCCCTCTTGGCTCTCCCCATTCGGGGCTGCCGGGGCTGCTCGGGCTCCCGGGCTCCCTTCTGCCCTTCTTCTCTGTAACAGAAGGGTGACCTTTTTGTTCGATGTAGCTGCAGATGTTAATTTGTTTCAAGGATATAATTTAAGCAAATTTGTTTTTACAGCGGCAGTAGGCAATAGGCTGTGAATTGCTGATAACACGCATTCCTAAGTTTTTACAGCGGTAGTAGGCAATAGGCTTTGCATTGCTTAACTGATAACACGCATTTCTAAGATAACACGTATTCTTGAGACTGTGAGAATCCCCAGATCAAAGGACACCTGTGAGGAAGACAACCAGCCTTCCTCCCACGACCATCAGGAGGCAGAAAACGACCACCTAGCAACAGAATGAGACTGTGCAGAAGAAACGAGTGAACTAAGGAGGAAGATAAAAGAGTGAACTAAGGGACCAGAAGCGCGGCAGTTTGGCGGAGCTGTGGCTCCCCTCTGTCGCGCAGCACTGCTTTGCTTTCATATACTCAATTAAATGAATTTAAATAAATTCTGTTAATCGGATCGGATGGCCTCTTGTGCTCACTCATAACAATTTGGTGCCGTGACTCGGATCGCGGATTTGGAGGACCCCTCTCTGGGAGAGGCGCCACCACTCCGCTCTTTTGAGCGGACTTAGACTGGGGGTCTTGTCCTCATCCCGACCGACGAACCCAAAAGCCTTGAGAGGAAAGCAAAGAAAGGGAAGCGGGCCCAAGATACCCCTTAAATTTTGTGCACAAAGTCCGGACGAAGGCGCAGGACGCATAAGTATGAGGGTTCCGTTCGGGCGGGGTCGGGATCCCGGAGTGTGGCGAGTGTGTGAGTTGCATGAGAGGGGAGCCGGCAGCCGGACTCCCCAAGTGAACGCGAACCCTCAGTAGTGCGGTTCCCAAAGCCCGCGAGGGCCTGGGCCACGAACCAGGGGAAGCGATTGTGATTATTTGATTATCTGTGTGTGTTAGAAGGCACTCCGGAGGAATGGGGCAGGGGAAGAGTAAATCCCCCTCCCCAGTGGGGGTAAAACTCCCTTCGGTTCCTAAGGACAGTCCCCTGGGGTTCAGGTTGACCAATTGGGAACACTTCCCAGGAACGAGGGGGAAGGATAAAGCAAAAATGATACATTACTGTATAGAAGTGTGGGGAGGGAAGGAAGTTTCCAAAAATGCATTCTGGCCCATATTCGGGTCCTCAGAGGAATGGGTTAGACAAGCTCTAAACATCTGGGTGAGCACTAAACAACCCCCTAACCCGGAGGAGAGTGACTATGCCAAGATCTGGGTGAGCCGACCGGAGGTGCTTGTGTTCAAACTTTCCAAAAAACCTAAGGGGAAAAGAAAGGGACGACCAGAGGAACTGATAGTAGCCCCACCTCCTTATGTTCCTCCTGTACCACGAGCACCCCCTCTCCCCTCATCGGATGATGAGTCTGACTCAGATTCCGAGCAGCCTGGTCCAGTCACCCGGAGCAGGGCAAAAGGCAAACTGTTTCCCTTGAGGGAAATGCCCATGGGGGGGCCACAATCAGGAATAGGATTCATTTCTGTTCCCTTGAGCTCGGGAGATGTGAGAGATTTCAAGAAGGAGATGGGAAACTTATTAGAGGATCCTTTAGGTGTGGCAGAAAGAGTGGATCAATTTTTGGGCCCCAATATATACACTTGGGAAGAACTGCAGTCCATACTGAATATCCTATTTACGGTTGAAGAAAAGAACATGATTAGGGCAGCTGGGATGCGGGTCTGGGATGCCCAGCCGGCACATGCTCAACACCCAGCTGACACTAAGTGGCCTCTTCAAAATCCTATTTGGAATAACCAAGACCAGGCTCATAGGGCCAATATGCGGGACTTCCGAACCATAATAATTGACGGTATTCGGGAATCAGTCCCCAGGGGTCAAAACATCAATAAAGCATTCAATGACAGACAGAGGAAAGATGAAACACCCACTGAGTGGCTGGAGAGGCTGCGAAAGAACTTCCAATTATATTCAGGATTAAAACCGAATGATCCAATGGAGCAGGCAATATTAAAAGTGCATTTTGTATCTAAGTCTTGGGACGATATTAGGAAGAAGATACAAAAGATGGAGGATTGGCAGGATAGGGATTTGGCAGAGCTGCTGTGGGAGGCGCAGAAAGTGTACATCCGGAGAGAGGAAGAGAGTCAGAAGAGGCAAGTTAAAATGATGGTTGCTGCGGTAAGGGAAAGTAGGAGCATAGAAGAAGTTTACTCGAGACAAAGCGGGTAATAAAGAAAGGGGGGGGGAAACGGAAGAAAAGACTTGTTATTACTGTGGCAAAAAGGGACATTTCAAGAGGGAGTGCAGGGTGCGGCTTAGAGATGAGAAAGAATTCAAGGCCGACTAGGGGGGGTCAGGGGCTCTACTTTATGGGGACCCGGAGACATCAAAAGGAGCCCTTGATAAAATTAAAGGTGGGTCCCCAAGGCCAGGAAATAGAATTCTTGGTCGATACAGGGGCGGAAAGATCTACCATTCAATTCCTGCCCCAAGGCTGTACCCTGTCAAAACAGACAGCCATGGTAGTAGGGACAAAAGGGGAACCATTTGAAGTACAAATTATTAAAGAGGTAATGGTAGAATCAGAAACTAAAATGGGGGTGGGTGACTTCTTATTAGTCCCTGAAACAGATTACAACTTATTGGGAAGGGATTTAATTGTTGAATTGGGAATTCAAATCGAAGTGGTAGAAAAGGAATTGAAAATCAGGCTCTGCCCTCTCCGATTGGCAGATGAAGAGAAAATAAATCCTGAAGTATGGTACAATCCGGGAACCGTGGGCAAATTGAATATGACTCCGTTCACGGTAAAGATCAGAAACCCTGAGGTCCTGGTGAGAATAAAACAGTACCCTATTTCACTAGAGGGAAGGGAAGGATTGAAACCCGAAATTGAAAGATTACTAAATAAAGGATTATTGGAACCATGTCTGTCGCCTTTTAACACCCCCATACTCCCAGTTAAAAAGGCAGACGGATCCTATCAGCTGGTGCATGACCTTAGGGAAATTAATAAGCGAACCGTGGCTCGGTTCCCAGTAGTGGCAAACCCCTATACCCTTTTGAGTAAATTGGGACCTGAAAACGAGTGGTATAGTGTCATAGACCTGAAAGATGCCTTTTGGGCCTGCCCTCTGGACGAATCCAGTCAAGACTATTTTGCCTTTGAATGGAAGGACCCTGATACGGGGAGGCGACAGCAACTCAGGTGGACAGTGTTACCTCAGGGGTTCACCGAGTCTCCCAATTTATTCGGGCAAGCCCTGGAACAAATTTTGCAAGATTATAAAACAGACCCAGAGGTAAAGCTAGTTTAGTATGTGGATGATTTGTTAATAGCAGGTAAAGAAGAAGACAAAGTCCGGAAAGAAAGTGTCAAACTATTAAATTTCCTGGGGCTGAAGGGATTGAAAGTTTCTAAAGCAAAACTACAATTTGTGGAAGAGGAAGTTAGGTACCTGGGACATTATTTGAAAAAGGGAGAGAAGAAAATTGATCCAGATAGAGTACAAGCAATCCTATCCCTGCCTTTACTGGAAAATAAACGACAAATTCGTCAGATATTAGGACTTACAGGGTATTATAGGCAGGGAATTGAAAACTATAGCGGGAAGGCAAGATTTCTGTATCAAAAACTTACCCAAGATGGGCACCTTAAGTGGACAGAAGAGGAAAAATCTAAATTCCAAGAATTAAAAGAAACTCTGGTCCATGCTCCAGTCCTGAGCCTCCCAGATTTAAAGAGGCCCTTCTTTTCATTTGTCAATATCACAGATGGGGTAACTTATGGAGTACTTACCCAGGACTGGGCGGGGAAAAAGAAACCTATTGCATATCTATCTAAAATTTTAGACCCTGTAAGTAGGAGATGGCCGGGCTGCTTACGAATAATTGCAGGCTGTGCAGCGTTAGTAGAAGAAACAAGGAAGATCACCTTTAATGCCACCCTGAAGGTATTAACTCCACATAACATGCGGAGTGTGATGCAACAAAAAGCAGACAAATGGATATCTGATGCCAGGCTCCTAAAGTATGAGGGGATTTTATTAGAAACCCCTAATTTCACTTTAGAAATCACCTCATTGCAAAATCCAGCCTCCTTCCTCTTCGGAGAGCCAGAGACTGACCCACTGACTCACGACTGTGTGATCACTATAGAAGAGCAAACTAAAATTAGACCTGACTTGGAAGAGGAGGAGTTAGAGACTGGAGAAAAACTGTTTGTAGATGGATCATCCAGAGTAGTAGAGGGCCAAAGAAAATCAGGGTATGCCATAATAGGAGGACCTGACCTAGAAGTAATTGAGTCCGGAGCCCTAGACAAAGCATGGTCAGCCCAAGCCTGTGAAATATACGCCATCCTAAGAGCCTTGGAATTATTAAAGGGAAAAGAGGGAACCATTTATACAGATTCTAAATATGGGTACGGGGTAGTACATACATTTGGGAAATTATGGGAGGAAAGGGGCCTCGTGAATTCACAAGGAAAGGACCTGGTGCATCAGAGATTAATAGTAGCCCTCCTGAAGGCCTTGAGAGGCCCTGCAAAGATAGCTGTAGTTCATTTAAAAGGGCATCAGCGGGGAATGGATTACCGGAGTAGGGGTAACAACGCGGCGGACCATGAAGCGAAGAAGGCTGCAATTATCGAGGCACTGACCTTGAGCGAGAGAGCTGGGAGGGATCCTACAGATACCCCAGAGAATCCTGGGTTGAACACCCAGGAGAAGCTTGTATTTACTGTAGAAGAGAGGGAGAAACTTGCGAAATTGGGGATAAAAGAAGAATCGGGGAAGTGGCTGTTGAAGGATGGGAGGGAGGTTCTGCCTAGGGCCGTAGCCCAGCAGATGCTTAATAAATTACACCAGAAGACACACTGGGGCACTCAAGGGCTGGTAGACCACTTTGCCACCCATTACATGACTGTGGGTCTCCATGATCTAACAAAAAGTATTACTAAGGGTTGTCCAACCTGTTTATGTGTAAATAGGAAGAATTTAAGGAAGCCACCCTTGGGAGGGAGACCAGTGGCAAAGAGGCCTTTTACAAATTTACAGGTGGACTTTACTGAGCTTCCCAAAGTGGGGAGGGTAAAATATCTTTTAGTTATAGTAGATCATCTAACACATTATGTGGAAGCAATCCCCACCGCTAGAGAGACAGCCCGAACGGTGACAAAGGCCCTGCTAGAGGAAATAATACCCAGGTATGGGGTCCCAGAAACAATAGACTCCGATAAGGGCCCCCACTTTACTTCAAAAATAACACAGCTGCTGGCAGAAGCCCTGGGCATAAAATCGGAACAACATACTCCCTGGCACCCCCAGAGTTCAGGGAGGGTGGAAAGAATGAATGGAGAAATTAAGAAACAACTCACTAAATTGGTACTAGAAACTAAGTAATCTTGGATAAAATGTCTGTCACTAGCATTATTAAATATTCGGACTCAACCACGAGCAGACATAGGGCTTTCCCCATTTGAAATGTTGTATGGAATGCCCTACTCCCTGGAGAAAGTTCAATCTAATCCTAATATCACTGACCAAAGTATTAACAAATATTTAACTGTTTTAATGAAATACAAGAAACAGTTATGGGAAAAGGGGATGTGGGCCCAAAGACCACCATTAGATCTTGTATTACACCAGGTACAACCTGGCGACTGGGTTCTCATCCAAAGCTGGAAGGAAGATTCAATCACCCCAAGGTGGGGCGGACCGTATCTGGTTTTAATCACCACTGATTCCGCAGTTCGTACGGCAGAAAAGGGATGGACCCATGCTAGCAGAATAAAGGGGCCGGTGGACCCAACTCGATTCCATGCAACTTCCAGAGAGACGAGCTGGAAGATTGATGGGAAGCCAGGGGATTTGAAGCTAACAGTAAAGAGAACTCTCAAGTAATTTTAATGGACACTGCCAGTTCCGGAGACATTTGGGTCAGGAATGACTGGGGATTGCAAACACAACTGATAGGAGAAACAAAACCCCCAGGATACTGTAAGCATTTAGAAGATTTAGCTCAGCAGCCCTATTATCGGCCCATCCGACTCGAATAGGAGCAGAGACCTTGGCAAGGGGAGGGCCATGCCGAGCATGAAGATATTAGAGTAAAATGTAGCTGGTTAGATTGTGATTGTTACCCTTTTGCTTGCTTTTCTTGTAAAATTTGTAAAGGGCTGTGGTGGGCTCACTGTAGAAAGGGGAGGGCTCCAAAAAGTGTGTGCCAACGCTGCTGGCTAGAACAACGCAAGTTGACCTCTGAAATATTGAATTATAAGGTCGCCACTCGGGAATTGACTAAGGAATCTCCCGAGTGGTGGAGAATTTTTGTGAAGGGAATAAACCCTGAATTCCATTGCTACCACTCCAACGAGCTTTCAAGTCCATTTCTTACGGACATAGTCCAGGTCAAGTGTCGCAGACTGGTCAAAGGGCTTAGGTATGACACCCCACAATTAAATGAGAAAAATTGGAACTCCCGGAGGTCGAAGTGGGAGAGAGGAAATAATCCCGCCCCTGAATAATATCTCTGCTGTCAAGAAGATGGCCTACCCTGTAGCTTGTAGCAACCAAGTTGACAGGCGAGACAGAGAGGTAGCTAGTGGGGATGAGGGACCCTCCCAAATCTTAAGAAGAAACACTGACCACCATAGGCACGGGAATGGTGACAATGGAATGAGAAAAAGTGGGAATGAGAAAAAGTGGGAATGTGAAATTGGGCGTGATATGCAGCATCCCCTGCAGTGCGTACTACTCAGCCCTAAAGATTCTTGCGTTTGTGATGATATGCTTTCCTCTCCAAAGTGTTGCTACTGAAACCCATGAACCCTTTAAATGGACATTAAGTAGGTGGGAAAATCATGATACTCGTTACAACCTGTAGACTATGATGACCCCCGGGGCGCCAAGCTTTAAAGCTGGAGTATGTAACATGACCAAGAATCCAAGCTGTGGGCGGCTGTTAAATTTGACAAGTGCCCTGCTTCAAATTCGGGGAGGTCATATTGTAACCTCCCCGGGCATTACTACTGTGGTTATTGGGGTTGTGAGACAATAGCATCGGCATGGGCCCCGGGTGGAGGGTCAGATAAATACCTAAGGGTGGGATATGGACCAGCTGGATGTGTAAAGCCACAAGAATGGCCATGGGCAGGGAAGAATTTACTCGGGAACTGTACTTTCGTATACCTCAATGTTACTCATCCAAATGACCCAGGGTGGCTGCTGGGAAAGACATGGGGAATTAGGCATTGGATAGAGGGACACGATTTGGGAAACCTAATACTTATTAAAAAAAAAAAAAAAAAAAAGAACCTATTCCCTATGACCCAGCACCAATTGGACCCAACAAAGTAATAAGTGACATTAAAACTAAAACAATCAACTACACAGAGACAGAGGTTATTACCAACCACATTAGTATAGATGAGCCAGGTGCTCCTAAACCCGAACATGCCACCTTGTGGAAAATAATGCAAGCCACATTCGGCGTTTTAAACTATACATACCCAAACCTGACAGAGGGTTGCTGGCTCTGTTACATGATGAATCCACCCTTTTATGAGGCGATAGGATCCTTTGCCAAAACCAAAAGAATTAATGGGACAAACCCAAGAGAATGTCTGTGGAAACAGGGAAAAGATAGCACCCCAGGAATAACCCTAGCACAAGTAAGAGGGAAAGGGAAATGTGTAGGAAAAGTACCCGCAATAATGCAACACTTGTGTGAGACGACAATCAGCATCAAGAGAAAAGATAAACCGGCAGAATGGCTCCTGCCGGCGCCTAACACCAAATGGATATGTAATACACTCGAAACCACCCCTTGCTTATCCATAAGGCTTTTCAATGAAAGTTCAGATTATTGTGTACAGGTGTTAATTGTCCCTCGCATATCTTATCACCCAAAGGAGTATGTACTAGAGCATCAAATAACTCCCGAACACCATCTAGTCAAAAGAGAACCACTCACCGTATTAACGGTAGCAGTCTTGCTTAGTGTGGGTGGAGCTGGAGTGGGAACAGAGGTAGCCTCCCTAGTAAATCAATAACAAGGTATGAAAAATTTACGGGTATCCGTAGATGAAGACTTGAGCAGAATCGAAAAGGCCATAGATGGGTTAGTAAAATCAGTCAGGTCCCTCTCTGAGGTTGTGTTACAAAATAGACGGGGACTTGATCTATTATTTTTACAATAAGGGGGGCTCTGCGTTGCCTTGCGAGAAGAATGTTGCACTTATGCAGAAAATAATTAATACGGTTCAACGAATAAAAAGAAGGATAAAAGGGAATGGGGGAAATTGTAAGAGAAGGGTGACCTTTTTGTTCGATGCAGCTGCAGATGTTAATTTGTTTCAAGGATATAATGTAAGCAATTTGTTTTTACAGAGGTAGTAGGCAATAGGCTGTGAATTGCTGATAACACGCATTCCTAAGTTTTTACAGCGGTAGTAGGCAATAGGCTTTGCATTGCTTAACTGATAACACGCATTTCTAAGATAACACGTATTCTTGAGACTGTGAGAATCCCCAGATCAAAGGACACCTGTGAGGAAGACAACCAGCCTTCATCCCACGACCATCAGGAGGCAGAAAACGACCACCTAGCAACAGAATGCGACTGTGCAGAAGAAACGAGTGAACTAAGGAGGAAGATAAAAGAGCGAACTGGGGACCACAAGCGCGGCAGTTTGGCGGAGCTGTGGCTCCCCTCTGTCGCGCAGCGCTGCTTTGCTTTCATATACTCAATTAAATGAATTTAAATAAATTCTGTTAATCGGATCGGATGGCCTCTTGTGCTCACTCATAACACTCCCCGTCCCTGCTCCCTCCCCTCGGCTCTTCGGGGCTCCCCCCTGTCCCAGCTGCGGGGGTCACGCTGGGATTGGGGGTCCCCCTTCTCCTCGCTGCCCGCCCTCCCCAGGCTGCCGGCAGTCCCGGCCATCCCAAAAGCTCCCCCCTCTTGGCTCTCCCCATTCGGGGCTGCCGGGGCTGCTCGGGCTCCCGGGCTCCCTTCTGCCCTTCTTCTCCGCTCGGGGCCGCAGGGGCTCCAAGGAGTCCCCCCGAGGGGCCTTTTCCGCTCCGCTTCGCACTTCTTCCTTCTCCAAACACGCCCCAAAAAACCCAGCCCCGGCACCCCCCAGGAGATCTGGCCCGAGCTGCCCCTCCCCGCTCACCTGCGGGATGGGGGCGATGATCCCACACGTGGGGGCTGCGAATTCAGGCAGGGCTCCACCGCGCCATCCCCTCGGCTCCGCTCCATCCGCCTTTGTCCCTCCTCTTCCTCCTCCTGCCGCTCCTCCTCTTCCATCCCCCCTGCTCCTCCTCCTCCCTGAGCCCACCTCCCGCTCCTCCTGCATCCCTGCCCTTCCCTCCCTGCCCTTCCTTCCCCCTCCTCCTGCTCTCTGTGCCCACCGCCTTCTGCTCCCTCATCCCTCCTCTTCCATCGCTCCTCCTCCTCCTCCTCCTGTGTCCCGTCCCCTCCTGCCTGTCCTCCTTCATCCCTTCCCTTCCATCCTCCTCCTCCTCCCCCTCGCCATCCCCACCTCCTCCTCCTTCATCCATCCCTCCTCTCCCACGCCTCCTCCTCCGCCTCCTTCTCCTCCCTAAGCCCACCTCCTTCTCCTCCTTCAGCTTATTTATTGAAAAAATATGGATATTGATCTAGTACCGCTATCCGACTGTGATGGAGAAAAGCTCTCTCACAGTTTAAAGTTAGGAACTGTATGTTTATTCAACACCGAGCAGCGCGCGGGATAGCTCCCAAACGCACTCTGCCTTCCAGGCGATTACAGAGTCCTTTTATCCATACAAGTATTGAATACACAAAACACAAATATATATTCATAATTTTGCTACATACCATTCCTCGCTTCGCATGCTAATTACTCCAAAAGCTATTAAGCCTGCGTAGTTTGTCCCTTAAAAGTGCTCAGTGTCGCTTTCCTGCGGAGGGGTCCCAGAATGAGGATTTAATTAAGTCTTCCTAGTTCTGACCTTTCTAACTTTTAAGTAGAAATATGAGAAATGAACTCTTGGTAGAACTCCACATTCCTTGCTTCAATTGGTTTGAGAGCAGAGGAGGCCCATAATTGTCTTATGTTCCTAAAAGCTATTTGACAGTTTCTTTACTCTTCATTATAAACACGGCGAATTAAACAATGTACGGTCAAGCAATCAATTATTAGTTACCTACTAACTCCTTACTTCATCAAGGCCGACTCGTTTATTATTATTCTTTTAAATAACTCTAGTAAGGCTTATTTATAACTGAAATCTTAGCTCCTCTAAATACCTTAAAGTTTACATTTCAGATCCCTCCCCCTCCTCCTCCCCGGCAGCGCTGGGAGGGACTGGGCTCTGCCGGAATCCTACTGGGATCCTACTGGGAGCGACTGGGACTGTACTGGCACCGTACCGGGATCATCCTGGAACCATACTGGGATGGAATGGGGCTGTACTGGCTTTAGACTGACACCACACTGCCCCACACAATCCCCGCTCCCGAAGGGAGGAACCGGGAGGGGAAAGGGGCGAGGAAAGGGCGGGACCGGGAGGGGAAAGGGGCGAGCTCCGGCCAAGGGCGGAACTGGGAGGGGACGCTCTGTGAGGCGGCGCTCTGCAAACAGAACTGCCACGGAGTGGGAATGAACGGCAAAGAAATCAGTAAATATTAATGTTTTATTTGCTATCAAATACATCCCAGCCACCCAGCCCCACAAAATCCCCATCCCAGCGCTTCAAACTGGGATCCCACTTCTCCCAATCTCCTTCCAAACCCATCCCACCCTGGCAGCTCTGGAATCGAGTGAATTTGGTGTGGGATTGAGGTTTTTTATGAGATGGGAACAAGCAATTTGAGGCGGTGCCGTGGTTTGACACGGAAAGTGAATTTTTTCTGGAAGGAGGAGGTCAATTTGGATATTGACCAATTGAAGGTGGACACGCCTCTGAGAACACAGAGGGATTAAAAGCAGAATTCCCAGGGGAACTCACTCTCTTTGGTCTGGTCAGCGCGCAGTGCGGGCTCTCCCACGCCCAGCGAGGAGCTGGGTGTGGGAAGGGAAGGCCCATGGCCTGAGGAAGGTAATCCTAAAGGTGGTGGAAGGACTGGAACCGGGCTGGCCCCTGCAGATGGAAGGGTGGAATAAATCTGGGATGTCTCCATTCCCCCCCCCAGAGTTTCTCTCCCGAGAGAGAAAGAGAAAAAGACAGCGGCAATTCTGTCAGCAATTCCACCGCAAAGAAGGAGGAGTGGGGGGGGCTGTAAAGTGCTTAATGCGTGGCAGTTGCCAGAGTTTGGATATCGAGCCATCTCTAGGGAGTTCAGACTTTTAACCCTTCCTTAAAAAAATGAAAGCTTTATAAATTTTTCCCTCCCCTCTTCAGTTTAAAAGAGAGGAAGAGGGACACCTTAGACCCTGGGGTGTTAAAAAGAAGAATTCTAGATGGGAGGGGGACAAAGAGTAGCTTTTAGCTAGACTTTTCCGTGTTAGCCACAACTTGAACCAATCTTCTCCTCCAAGAGAGACTGTGTTTTGAAAAGATGCTAGTAAGTACATATCCAAGATTAAAAAAAAAACGTTTTCCAATTACCATCTGAGTAGGAGTTGCCTTGGGGCAGTTTTCCTTATCTGCTGTTAATGGCCCCATCAATGCCTGGCCACATGACTCAGAGATAACACTGTGCAGGAGGAGGAGGTGATTAAGGACACACCTTGTGACTCCTAATAACCCATTGTGAGATGCTCTGCCCAAGGGGAGGAGCTAGGCATTCCCACCTGGATAAAAGTGGAGATTTCTAGACAGAGGAGAGCCTCTTCACAGGTTCTCCGAGAAGACGCAGCAACTACATCTGCCATCCCAAGACGACTGCAGCTCTTCCAATTGGACTGCTACCAGCACGCTGGCCAGGTTGTATTCTGACTTTGTCAGTAGCCTTTCCCTTTGTATTATTGCATGTATTTTTGTCCTTTTCCCCTTTTCCCAATAAATTGTATTTCTGACTTGGAGTCTCTCACTGGTTTTACTTTCAAACCAGAACATATTTTTGGCGCCCAATGTGGGGCAAGAAAGTACTGAGAGAAGTCAGAATTACAATCTTGTATTGTAGAGGGTACCTATTCACTATGATGCTTAACATGCTTTTTTGGGTCTTATACCTAGTTCTCTATATTTTCCCAAATGTGGGGAATCATTTGGCAATTGTAATACTCATGTGTAGACCAGGGTATGGTATAAGAATTGCTTTATTGGTCTACTATGTCTATTGCATTATGACCTCTGAGGCAATGAACATGATTTGGAATATGTACTCAATTCTGTTTGCTTGTCCTAATCTAGGCTGCTACATCTGGGGCCTCGGCAACCTCACCCAGCCCCTGGCGGGAGGGGTAAAGATTGATTCTTTCAAACCTTTCAGGCTCGACACAGCAGTTTTTGAAAATGTTAAGTTCCCTCTGGATGCCAAGGACAGCATAATGTTGTTGTTAGTTCTTCTTTGTCTTCTCTGCACAATCTGCAACATGCTTAGAAACAAAACACTACATAGTGTGGTGCACCATCTTCTTGAGGAAGAGGAAACAAGAAGCAAAGCAGCAGTGTCCGTGCCTGTACAGAATACCACAACAGCATCCATGTCAACGCAGGCTGCCATAGAGAAAGAAGGAACCAAACGGAAAACAACAGTGTCCGTGTCTACTCAGACTGTCATGGAGGAAAAAACAAAAAACAAAGCAAAAGTGTCTATGTCTACACTGACCGGCACAGAGGAGGAAGGAACCGAAAGCACCATCAGCATCTCCACACAAACCATCACCAAAGCAGAGCAGCCTGACCCAGTAGTAGTTGCCCCCGTTCAAAAGAAGAAATCGAGGAGCAAATCAGTCTGCATAGTGACTGATGAGGACACTGCAGGACCCTCGCACCCAGCAGAAGAGATGGAACCAGAGATCATCACTCGCTCTCTATCCCTGGGTGAGCTACGTGACCTGCGGAGAGAATTCATCCGCCAGACAAATGAGTCCATCCTGACCTGGCTTCTCCGCATCTGGGACGCTGCAGCCAATGACACCATTCTGGATGCAAGTGAGGCCAGGCAACTGGGATCACTATCCCGGGAGGTGGTCATTGACCAGGGGATTGGGAGAACCCAGGAAACTCTCAGCCTCTGGCGGCGACTGCTCGCAAGTGTGAGGGACAGATACCTTTATAAAGAAGACCTCCAGGTGCTCCAAGGAAAATGGAATACCACGGAACAAGGTATCCGATGCCTGAGGGAATTGGCTGTGTTAGAGATAATTTTCGCAGAAGACGAGAGATTTCCTAAAAGTCCAGACTGTGTCCAGTGCACATCACAAATGTGGTTGAGATTTGCACGGCTTGGACCAGAGATGTACTCTCGTTACCTGGCAACACTGCAGTGGAGAGAAGGCGAGGACAGGGTGGGCGTCTTAGCCAATAAATTAAGAATTTACGAGGATACGGTCACTGCCCCATTTCGTACCCATGTCTCGTTCGTGGAAACAAGGTTGGCTGAGCAAGTCCGGGACTTGATTGAAGAGAGTCATAAGAAACTAAAAAAGGAACTTAAGGAAGAAGGCTACAATATTTCACCAGAACCAAGAAGAATCTCTGCCATTAGGAGCCAGCGCTCCCAAGCCAAGGAGAGAGGATACACTCCATGAGGAAACCTCTGGTTTTTTCTTCAGGAGCATGGAGAAGACATAAGGAAGTGGGATGGAAAACCCACCTCTTCCTTAGCAGCCCGAGTACGTGAACTAAAAAGAACACCTAACACAAAAAGAGTCAATGCTGCTCCAGTCTCTCAAACACAGAGTTCCAGACAATATAAGAATAATGATAGAACTGATCCTCTTGAAGGAACCTCAAGAACCTATTTACCAGAAGAGAGCAACGTGTACCATGACCAGGAATAGAGGGGCCCTGCCTCTAGCCAGGTAGAGGACAGGGACAATCGGATCTATTGGACCGTGTGGATTCGATGGCCCGGCACATCTGAACCACAAAAATATACAGCTTTGGTTGACACCGGTGCCCAATGTACCCTGATGCCATCAAGATATGTAGGAGAAGAATCCATTTCTATTTCTGGGGTAACAGGAGGATCCCAGCAGCTTCCTGTATTAGAGACTGAAGTGAGTTTAACTGGGAACGGGTGGCAGAAACACCCCATCGTGACTGGCCCAGAGGCCCCATGCATCCTTGGCATAGACTATCTCAGAAATGGATATTTCAAAGACCCAAAAGGACATCGCTGGGTATTTCTGACTTGGAGTCTCTCACTGGTTTTACTTTCAAACCAGAACAGTAAGGAAGTAGAGTAAACAGAGAAAAAGTTAGGAGGTTTCTAGTAGCGCCTCCTGACCTTAAAGGAAAGATCTCTCTTCTTAGACCCTCGGCCCCAGGGGAAATGTGAAAATAGGGGGGACTGTGGTCCCAAAAAATGAAAACCTGAACTGTTGTCTTTCTCCCCTCCTGGCAGGGCATCCTTAAAAGGAAAAATCCTAAAAGCAGTCTGTCCATCCATGCATTGGTGGTGAGAGCACTGTGCATGGAAAGGAGAAGGGTCACCATGGCAAACTTTTCTCCAGGCAGTGCCATGTGTGACATAGAAACACAGGATGTGGAGCTGTGTTTTCTTAAGAAGTCTGTAGCACAGGAGAGACTCCTACCTCCCTCGAAAGGGCTAAGTATCGATTATCTAGAAGGTAGAAACCTGATTTAGGTCCAGATTGTGTCTCACTGTAGTTTGTTAGAGTTGAATGGTGGGGGGAGGAATGCTTTGAAAAGTTTTCATTTAATCTTTGTGTAGTTTGTTTTTTTTTTCTCATTTTACTTTCTTTTTTTCTTTTGTAGTAATAGCTTAATAAAGATTTTTTCCTATTATTAAGCTTAAGCCGGTTTGCTCTGTTCTAAATTCCACTTCACAGCATTCAAGAGAAGGATCACATTTTCATTGAGGCACTAGCATTGTGCCAGTGTCAAACCATGGCACGTGGGATTGAGACTCTGAGGGTTAAAATTCACTTGTTTTCAGTGGGATGTGAGTGGATCTGAGGTGAACGAGTGATTCCTCTTGGCTTTTGGAGCACAGAGAGATTGAGAAGAGAAATACATTGAGGTCATCATAAAAGGAGAAGGAGCCAGGTGTGTCCCTGTCCTAACTTAGGGCAAATTTGGGATAAAAACCTGTGCAAGGAACCCCCCGAAAACAAATCCCCACGGCCTCTCTCCACTCACCTCGTTAGAAAAGAATTTTCTCAGATTGAAGTGGAAAAGAACCTGTTTGTTTAATAAACAAAACCCTCCCCAGCACCAAAGAAATGAACACCACTAGATGACAAGAGAACTCTTTCAGCACTCTGGAGAGGTGACAAATCCAGAAAGTCTCTCCTGGGAGTGGCCGCCGGGTCTGGGCGCTGGGGATTGCTCTGGGCACTGCGGATGGCTGCTGCAGATCACAGAGCGCAGGCTCTGGGTGCTCCTCGGTGTTTCCCAGGTGCCACTCTGGAGCAGCTTGGAGTGACATTCAGGAAAGGGAAACATAAAAAAAACAGTCCAGGGAAAGAATTGGACTGCTGAGCTAAACTAACTCAATAGCAAAGGCAAAAGCAGAAGCAAGCAAAGCAAAGCAAAGCAAGCAAAAACCAGCCAGGCAGCACCAGCCTCTTCTAGACAACACACCATGAGGGGAGGTGAGCTGGCTGATAACAAGACAAAACAAACCTTCACTTTCAGAGTCAGTTCTGAAAGCACAGAACATAATATCAAACAAAAACAGAACACACGACTGGGGATACCAGCATCATAATGTCACACTAGGAAAATTCCCAGCATGGATCACAGGGAATGTGGGTCACCAGGGCCGTGCCCAGTGTGGCTCCTCCCGTGGGGGATGGAGTTTAGCTCTTCTCGCACTCGGGGCACTCGAAGGGCTTCCCTTACTGGTGCCTCCGTTGGTGTTGGATCAGGTTAGAGCTCTGTGAGAATCTCTTCCCACACTGGGGACACTCGTAGGGCCTCTCCCCTGTGTGGATCCTCTGGTGCTTGACGAGCTCTGAGTTGCCCTTGAATCCCTTCCCGCAGTCGGTGCAGCGGAAGGGTCTCTCCTCTGTGTGACTGTGATAGTGCCGGAGGAGACAGGAGCTGGTCTGAAACCTCTTCCCACACTCAGAACACTCGTAGGGCCTCTCCCCGGTGTGAATCCTCTGGTGCTGGATCAGGTGGGTGTTCAGGATGAAGCTCTTTCCACACTCCCCACACTCGTAGGGCCTCTCCCCTGTGTGGATGCGGCGATGCTGGATGAGGGTAGAGTTGCTCCTGAATCCCTTTCCGCAGTCGGGGCAGCAGAAGGGCCTCTCCTCTCTGTGAACCGGATAGTGCTTCAAGAGATAGGCTCTGATCTGAAACCTTTTCCCACACTCAGAACACTCGTAGGGCCTCTCCCCTGTGTGGGTCCTCTGGTGCTGGGTCAGGCTGTAGCTGTGGGTAAAGCTCTTACCACACTCCCCACACTCATAGGGCTTCTCCCCTGTGTGGATCCTCTGGTGCTGGATCAGGCTGGAGCTATGGCTAAAGCTCTTCCCACACTCGCCACACTCGTAGGGCCTCTCCCCCGTGTGGATGCGCCAGTGGGTGATGAGCTGTGAGTTGTCCTTGAATCCCTTCCCACAGACGGGGCAGCAGAAGGGCCTCTCCTCTGTGTGAACCAGATAGTGCCGCAGGAGACAGGAGCTGGTCTGAAACCTCTTCCCACACTCAGAACACTCATAGGGCCTCTCCCCAGTGTGGATCCTCTGGTGCTTGATCAGGATGAAGCTCCGGCTGAAGCTCTTCCCACACTCCCCACACTCGTAGGGCCTCTCCCCTGTGTGCATCAGCTGGTGACAGAAGAGGTGGGATCTCTGCCTGAAGCTCTTCCCACACTCCCCACACTCATAGGGCCTCTCTCCAGTGTGGATCCTCTGGTGCTTGGTCAGCTCAGAGCTGCACCTGAATCCCTTCCCACACTCGGAGCACTTGTGGGGCTTCTCCCCATCACGGAGCTGCTCAGGGTCCCCCAGCTCCGAGCTCTGGCTCCGTCTCCGGCCGCCTCCCCGGCCCAGGGTGGCTCTTTCCCCCTCAGATCCCTGCGATCTGCCTTTGCAGCCCCTCCTCGTGCGGGATCTCCGGGGCTTTTCCTCCCCGTCGGGTTCCTGCGCCGTGGAGCCGCTCAAAACGGCCTCTTCCACCAGGTTCTGCCGCGGGGATTTGTCCTCCCTGCTCTCCATCCTCGCCTCCTGCTCGGGGCAGGAAGGACCAGGAGAGGCTCTTCCTCTTCCTCGCAGCCTCCCAGGGGCTGGGAATGGGAACTCCTGCTTTGGGGAAAACAAGGGATGGGCACCATGAGTTGGAAGCTCCCTCTGTGCCAGTCCATCTCGACAAGTCCCCGGCCACCTGGGCTCCATAAGAACCTCCCAAACACCGAGATCCAGCCCTGAAAAAGCCTCCCAGGAGCTCCCCGTCCCTGCTCCCTCCCCTCGGCTCTTCGGGGCTCCCCCCTGTCCCAGCTGCGGGGGTCACGCTGGGATTGGGGGTCCCCCTTCTCCTCGCTGCCCGCCCTCCCCAGGCTGCCGGCAGTCCCGGCCATCCCAAAAGCTCCCCCCTCTTGGCTCTCCCCATTCGGGGCTGCCGGGGCTGCTCGGGCTCCCGGGCTCCCTTCTGCCCTTCTTCTCCGCTCGGGGCCGCAGGGGCTCCAAGGAGTCCCCCCGAGGGGCCTTTTCCGCTCCGCTTCGCACTTCTTCCTTCTCCAAACACGCCCCAAAAAACCCAGCCCCGGCACCCCCCAGGAGATCTGGCCCGAGCTGCCCCTCCCCGCTCACCTGCGGGATGGGGGCGATGATCCCACACGTGGGGGCTGCGAATTCAGGCAGGGCTCCACCGCGCCATCCCCTCGGCTCCGCTCCATCCGCCTTTGTCCCTCCTCTTCCTCCTCCTGCCGCTCCTCCTCTTCCATCCCCCCTGCTCCTCCTCCTCCCTGAGCCCACCTCCCGCTCCTCCTGCATCCCTGCCCTTCCCTCCCTGCCCTTCCTTCCCCCTCCTCCTGCTCTCTGTGCCCACCGCCTTCTGCTCCCTCATCCCTCCTCTTCCATCGCTCCTCCTCCTCCTCCTCCTGTGTCCCGTCCCCTCCTGCCTGTCCTCCTTCATCCCTTCGCTTCCATCCTCCTTCTCCTCCCCCTCGCCCTCCCCACCTCCTTCTCCTCCTTCATCCCTCCCGCTCCTCCTCCCCGGCAGCGCTGGGAGGGACTGGGCTCTGCCGGAATCCTACTGGGATCCTACTGGGAGCGACTGGGACTGTACTGGCACCGTACCGGGATCATCCTGGAACCATACTGGTGTTATAAATGAGAATTTATTCAGCCAGATTAAAAATAAAAATCATTTTATTTGCGGTCAGATTCTATCTAGTCAGCCGCACGGAAAGGACAGAGCTGCGCCCGGGGTCGGCCCTGGGTGTGCAACAAGGAGTCAGCCTCAGCAGAGGTTTTCCCCTATGCCCACACACTTCCATCCTGGCACAGGCGGTTTTTATAGGGAAAATTCCGCCTGAGGCCAAGGTTTTAGCAATCAGTCCTTTCTTCTATTCGGTGTCCATATGTTAATAAGGATTTCTTTTTGGTGATGAGGAGAAATAATTCAATGTCCGGAGTAGTTGAATTCTTGATGACAGTTTACGGGAAGGCTGCATTCACATGGATCTGTCTGAGGATTTCCATGATATCCATCTTGGACGATCAGCACTGATGATAGTGATGATCAACACCTGGAGCCCAGACATGGCCCATCTCCTGGCCAAGCCACATCCTTTTACTTGTAAATCAGTTTCTAATATACATCCAGTCTCGCCTGTAAAGGGGGGGGGAACTAATACGACGGGCATGATTTAACAAATATCCAATATTACATATTTCATACGAGGAATGGCACGAATTATATTTATTACACATAACAATCCCCCACCTTCTATATTAACTCATTAATTCGCGCCTTAATTTCTACCTCTATTCACTCTCAAGGTAGTGTCTTGACTACCTTGAGACTGGCTTTTAGTTTACATCTGGAATATCTTGGTAAATTTTGTAGTTTTGTTCTTTTCCCTTTATTTGCCTTTCAAATTTTTGCTAGAGCCTCAGCCACCCTGCTGTGAGGAATTTCTTCTCCCAGTGTCATTATTTTTGGTATTTGATTTCTTTTTCCAAGTGCAGCTTCTGGGTCTGTGGGTAAAGCTGCTATTTGCATCCCCTGTACTACGGAATGGATGAGTCTTATAAAACAGGGGATGAGACAGGGTAGGAATATGACTCCTGCTATTGAACATAAAATGAAGAAAATTATTTTCTTCCACCAAGCCCCATCAAACAAATGATCCCACCAAGATGCTTGGAGAAGTGAGTTCCACTTTTGTACTGGAACATGGGCTACTTGTTTAATTTTTGTGGTTAGATTTCTAATGGTTTTTCTATAATCATCTATTTCTACACAGCACTGAGATTCGTTAAATTTTCCACACACACCTCCTTCTCCAGCTAGTAAGTAATCAAGGGCTATCCTATTTTGATATACAAAAGCCCTCATTTGAGAGTGTTGCTGGGATAATAATTCAAGAGTACCTGAAGTGAGACTGGAGACAATCTCCACTACAACTTGCAACTTTATTAAGCGATTTAAATAGATGGGGGTTTGGTATCCCCATGACCCATCCAGTACAGTTACATTCATTATAAACTGGAATTGAGATTTCCCTGTGCTCTTTTGATGCAGTTGATGAGCTGACTGTCTGTTTTTATGGTATGTTTGGTTTTTTTTGTTGTTTTTTTTTTTATTTCCCCTTTAATTTGTATACCCCCTGTTGAGTGTTTGTCTCAAGATACTGTTAATTAGGCTTCCCCCTGCTGCAGTTCCATGAGGTGAGGGATAACTTCTCTGGGTATTGATCCCCAAGTTCCCCCTTGAGGCACGTGGCTAGGCTCAGGCTCACCAGGATTACTCCCACTGCTAGGATCCCTCTGCCGTTCCCAGCGCCCACTGGGGTGCTTCCAGCGGCGGGGCAAACCATCTTCTTGGCAGCGGGAATCTTCGTCTGTGGTTTCATGCTCAGGCTGAGCTGCAGACCTGTTTAGAAATGCCTCCCTGGTGTAGTTCAGCAGAGCCTGCGCGTTGTTCAACCTATGACACTCAACAATCATAATTTTAGTTTTGCAAGTAATTTTTCCCTTAATCCATTCTAATATGGGAAAACATCAGAATATTGAATTTAATTGAAACAATCTCAGCCTTCTGGCTATTACCAGAAAACGGATAGTCAGCTCTGACTCCTGCTCAAAGCGCTCCCACATAACCCACTTAGTTGGAGCAGTCTAACAGTATTCATAGGGGAAGCACACAAAAAGGATAATAGTTACACTCTGGCCCAGAAAGTTTGATTGGGATGTTTTCAGTCAGTTACTTTGTGGGTGCAGGGTTATCTTCATATCTCCAGGGCGGGAGGTGATTTTCCACTCTGGTGCCTGATCCTGGAGTTCGACTTTCTTTATCCTTGATGCGTGTGTCCACCCCTTTTCTGCAGTTCCTATAGCAGTATCTGTGGTCAAAAGAACAATGAAGGGTCCCTCCCAATGAGGCGTTAATGGAGATTCCCTCCATGCTTTTACAAGCACTTTGTCCCCAGGTTGTATTTTATGTATGGAGAAGCCAAGAGGACTGTGCTGCATGATCACCCCCTGCTTTCACAATTCTTCAAGATTCTTATTTAATGCTATTAGGTATGGTTGTATTTGTCTATCCTCTAATCTCGGATGCCCTACAGGCATACCGTGGGTATAAGGCATCCCATATAACATTTCAAAAGGTGAAAGTCCTGTTTCAGAGTGAGGCATAGTCCTTATATTTAATAAGGCCAACGGGAGGCATTTTGTCCATGACATTCTTGTTTCTAACATCAATTTGGCTAATTGGGCTTTTAGTGTTTGATTCATCCTCTCAACTTGTCCTGAGCTCTGGGGGTGCCACGGGGTGTGGTATTCCCACCGAATGCCTAAAGCATCTGCCAATTGCTTAATAATTTTTGATGTGAAATGTGTTCCCTGGTCTGAATCAATGTAGCTTACTAACCCCTATCGTGGTTACCCAGTGGGTTAGTTTGTCCACTATGACTAGTAGGAATTTGTATCTCCCGACCTTAGGTAGATCAGTGAAATCTACCTGGACCCTTTCAAAAGGCCGGTAAGCTGCTGGGCGACTCCCCATTGTTGACCTTTGGGAGTTTGCTCGATTTATTTTTCTGCAAATTATACACCCCTGTACCTCTTGTTTAGCCAATTTGTATATACCTCTGCAGCCAAAGAATCTTAGGAATTGTTCTGCCAGAGCTCGGGCTCCCCAGTGTGTTTGTTGATGTAATCTTTTTAAAATTTTCCTGGTGTATTCCTTTGATAACAATTCCCTCCCGTCTGATAGCTTCCACTTACCTTCTTCTAACCGTCCCCCCATCTCTTGATAAGCCTTTATCTCTTTCTCAGAGGGGTGGTGGGGGAATTCTTGAGCTTTTCCTTTCCCAAGTTCTGGGGTACTCAGTTTTAACAAAGCAGCACTCTTTGCCTCTTTGTCGGCTAAATTGTTTCCTCGAGTCCTGAATCGCATCCCAGTTTGATGTCCCTTTACATGGACTACAGCAATAGCTTCTGGTCCCCTGATGGCTTTTAGGATTTGTCTAATTATTTCTTCATGAATTAGCCCTTTTCCCCGTGTGTTTAGCAGACCCCCTATTTTCCAAAGATGTGTACTACCCCAAATGCGTATTTGGAGTCAGTGAAAATTGTTCCCTTTTTCCCTTCAAGTCCCAGTAGAGCCCTGTATACAACATACAGCCCACAGGCCTGAGCTGACCACCCTGCACTCAGGGGCCTGGATTCTACCACCCTTCCCATCTTCCCGTCTATGACTGCATATCCTGACTTGCTTTTACCTTCCACAATTTTTGCAGAACCGTCCACAAACCATTTTTTCCCTTTCTTCGAGTTCTTCTTCTAAATCTGGTCGTACTTTGGTCTGTAATTCTACAATTTCAGCGCAGTTATGGAGGGGGTCCCCTGGGACTGCCCCAAACAGGAATTGGGCAGGATTTTGTGCCGGGGTAGTCTTTAGCTCCAGGTCCTGGGAATGGGTTAGAATGGCTTCGTATTTCAGAAGCCTGGTGTCTGTCAGCCACTTGTCAGCTTTTTGCTGCAAGATGCTTCTTACATTATGGGGGAGTAGATGGTTAATGAAGCCCCGAATGTTACCTTTTTGGCTTCTTCTACTAATATTGCCACTGCCACAATTGCATGTAAACAGGTGGGCCACCCCCTGCTGACAGGGTCCAGGAGCTTGGATAGATAACCGACTGGTTTCTTGGCCCCTGCCCAGTCCTGGGTCAGAACCCCGTGGGCAGTGTGGTTACTAACATCCACAAAGAGCTGAAAGGGCCTTTTTATGTTAGAGAGTTACAGAGCTGCTATGAGGGTTTCTTTCAATCCTTGGTAACCCTCTTCGTCCTTTTTTAGTTCACTTAAGTCTGTCTGTGGTAAGTTTGTCATATAAAAACCTTACCTTTTCACTGTATCCTTCGATCCATTGTCTGCAAAAGCCCAAAAGTCCCAGTAATTGCCTGATTTCTCTTTTTGTCTTAGGAGAGGGTAATGCAATTTTCCTGCCACCCGGTCTGGATCTAGTTTCTTTTTCCGTTTTGTTAACTAGTGCCCTAAATATTTTACTTCAGGTTCAGTGAATTGTAATTTAGACTTTGAAACTTTCAACCCTTGTCCTCATAGGAAGTTTAATAAAGCTATGGTTCCAGCCCTGACTTCTTCCTCCTTAGAGCCAGCTACCAATAAGTCATCTACATATTGTAATAGTTTGGTCCCATTCTCATTTTAGGCGTAAAATGCATAACACAACTTTATACTGACTAGCAACAAAACAAATTCACTACTGATTTCTAAAAATTGTGGTTGAGATGCGAAACGCGCTTAGATTTCAACCCTGCAGAGCAGCAGCAGCTTGTGCTGATTTTAAAACTGCCGCCTGCAGGAACGGAGACTTCTCATGCTACGTGGCCGAGCCGGGCTCCCCCCGCCGCCCATGGGTGTCAGGGAAGCCCGAGCCGGGCTCCCCCCGCCGCCCATGGGTGTCAGGGAAGCCCGAGCCGGGCTCCCCCCGCCGCCCATGGGTGTCAGGGAAGCTCGAGCCGTGCTCCCCGCCACTATCGGGGTAGGTCGGAGCCCTCTCCCCCTCCCGCCACGGAGAAACCAAAGCCGCTCCGCACCGCTGCGAAGGGCAGGGGCAGGCAGAGCCCCCCGCTCCCTCTGAGCCGGCACCGCCGCCTCTGCCGCTGCCGCGCGGGTTCTAAAAACTGCAGAGCCACGCTGCCTGCGGCTGCACGGGGCTGCGCAGCCTTTTTAAAACATTAACCCAAGGGCCATTTTACTGCTCCCGTGCCCCATATTTAAAAGTTTTCCTTACCATATTCTAAGTCAGTGTCTGCCAGCCGTTCCAAGAAGTCAGCAACCCGCGTGCTAAAATGTGTATTTCAGTCCTGTCCCGGACTGAGTCTTACCAAGTGTTTAAACCGATCTATTCCCGACCGAACCTTGCCAACCGAGTTACCTCACGGCAAACCGGTCCGTGGATTTTCAGTTGGAAGAACAGCGAGCTCTCTTTTACCTTTTTGTCGGGCTCCCCGAGCCCGGGGCCAGTGAGGTTTACCAGTTTCTCAAATCCACGAGAACGTACCTTCCCTCCCCCGACCCGTCCGTGGGTGGATCCCCGTAACTCCCCGAGTTTCAGGTCGTATGCGTGTTGTGAGTATACCGGAATCCTTTCACTTCCCCCGTGACCGACCACCTCCCTCTCGGGCTAGTGGAACTGCGGCTCGTTGGGGTCCGAACTTGCGCCGTGACAATGTCACGTCTCACACACACACCCACTCACGCCCCACTCAACCACGCGATACTCACGGCTCCTTTTCCCACGTGGGTTCTTAGTGCACGTTGATTTTATGAGTGAAAGTTTGCTGCTGCAGCCTCGGAGATTTAGCTCCAAGTTCCTAAAGCTCTGGGCCCGTTTATATCCTTTCCTTAACGTGGCTTTTCGGCTGTTTTCGGAATCTGGTTGGTCCCGTGGAGTTCCTCAGTCCTGTCCGGCCGCTGAAATCAGCGGGGCGCCGACCGGATCAAGGATAGGGGAACGCCCTGGATACCCCCAAACCAGATCACGTCGGGGTCACCAAGATTGTAATAAATGAGAAATTATTCAGCCAGATTAAAAATAAAAATCATTTTATTTGCGGTCAGATTCCATCTAGTCAGCCACACGGAAAGGACAGAGCCGAGCCCAGGGTCGACCCTGGGTGTGCAACAAGGAGTCAGCCTCAGCAGAGGTTTTCCCCTATGCCCACACACTTCCATCCTGGCACAGGCGGTTTTTATAGGGAAAATTCCACCTGAGGCCAAGGTTTTAGCAATCAGTCCTTTCTTCTATTCGGTGTCCATATGTTAATAAGGATTTCTTTTTGGTGATGAGGAGAAATAATTCAATGTCCGGAGTAGTTGAATTCTTGATGAGAGTTTACTCGAACGCTGCATTCACATGGATCTGTCTGAGGATTTCCATGATATCCATCTTGGACGATCAGCACTGATGATCGTGATGATCAACACCTGGAGCTCAGACATGGCCCATCTCCTGGCCAAGCCACATCCTTTTACTTGTAAATCAGTTTCTAATATACATCCAGTCTTGCCTGTAAGGGGGGGGGAACTAATACGACGGGCATGATTTAACTGATATCCAATATTACATATTTCATACGAGGAATGGGGCGAATTATATTAATTACACAAAACACTGGGATGGATTGGGGCTGTACTGGCTTTGGACTGACACCACACTGCCCCACACAATCCCCGCTCCCGAAGGGAGGAACCGGGAGGGGAAAGGGGCGAGGAAAGGGCGGGACCGGGAGGGGAAAGGGGCGAGGAAAGGGCGGGACCGGGAGGGGAAAGGGCCGAGCTCCGGCCAAGGGCGGAACTGGGAGGGGACGCTCTGTGAGGCGGCGCTCTGCAAACAGAACTGCCACGGAGTGGGAATGAACGGCAAAGAAATCAGTAAATATGAAAGTTTTATTTGCTATCAAATACATCCCAGCCACCCAGCCGCACACAATCCCCATCCCACCGCTCCAAATTGGGATCCCACTTCTCCCAATCTCCTCGCAAACCCATCCCACCCTGGCAGCTCTGGAATCGAGTGAGTTTGGCGTGAGATTGAGGTTTTTTTTGAGATGGGAACAAGCAACTTGAGGTGGGACTGAGTCTCTGAGGGTTAAAATTCACTTGTTTTCAGTGGGATGTGAGAAGATCTGAGGTGAACGAGCGATCCCTCTTGGCCTTTGGAGCACAGAGAGATTGAGAAGAGAAATACATTCAGGTCATCATAAAAGGTGAAGGAGCCAGGTGTGTCCCTGTCCTACCTTAGGGCAAATTTGGGAGAAAAACCTGTGGAAGGAATCCCCGGAAAAGAAATCCCCACGGCCTCTCCCCACTCACCTGGTTAGGGGTGAATTTTATGGGAGAGAAGTGGAAAAGAACCTGTTTGTTTAATAAACAAAACCCTCCCCAGCACCAAAGAAATGAACACCACTAGATGACAAGAGAACTCTTTCAGCACTCTGGAGAGATGACAAATCCAGAAAGTCTCTCCTGGGAGTGGCCGCCGGGTCTGGGCGCTGGGGATTGCTCTGGGCACTGCGGATGGCTGCTGCAAATCACAGAGCGCAGGCTCTGGGTGCTCCTCGGTGTTTCCCAGGTGCCACTCCGGAGCAGCTTGGAGTGACATTCAGGAAAGGGAAAGATAAAAAAAAGTGTCCGGGGAAGGAATTGGACTGCTGAGCTAAACTAACTCAAAAGCAAAGGCAATAGCAGAAGCAAGCAAGCAAAGCAAAGCAAGCAAAAACCAGCCAGGCAGCACCAGCCTCTTCTAGACAACACACCATGAGGGGAGGTGAGCTGGCTGATAACAAAACAAACCTTCACTTTCAGAGTCAGTTCTGAAAGCACAGAACATAATATCAAACAAAAACAGAACACACGCCTGGGGATACCAGCATCATAATGTCACCCTAGGACAGTTCCCAACATGGATCACAGGGAATGTGGGTCACCAGGGCTGTGCCCAGTGTGGCTCCTCCCGTGGGGGATGGAGTTTAGCTCTTCTCGCACTCGGGGCACTCGCAGGGCTTCCCTTACCGGTGCCTCCGCTGGTGTTGGGTCAGGTTAGAGCTCACTGAGAATCTCTTCCCACACTGGGGACACTAGTAGGGCCTCTCCCCCGTGTGGATTAGCCGGTGGGTGATGAGCTGTGAGTTGTACTTGAATCCCTTCCCGCAGTCAGTGCAGCTGAAGGGCCTCTCCTCTGTGTGAACCAGATAGTGCCGGAGGAGACAGGAGCTGGTCTGAAACCTCTTCCCACACTCAGAACACTCGTAGGGTCTCTCCCCGGTGTGAATCCTCTGGTGCTTGATCAGGTTGGAGCTGCAGCTGAAGCTCTTCCCACACTCAGAACACTCGAAGGGCCTCTCCCCGGTGTGGGTCCTCTGGTGCAGGATCAACTGTGATCTCATCATGAAGCCCTTCCCACATTCAGAACACTCGTAGGGCCTCTCCCCAGTGTGGGTCCTCTGGTGCTTGAGGAGTTGGGAGCTCCGGCTGAAGCTCTTCCCACACTCCCCACACTCGTAGGGCCTCTCCCCGGTGTGGATGCGCTTGTGCATGACGAGCTCTGAGTTGTCCCTGAATCCCTTCCCACAGTCGGGGCAGCAGAAGGGCCTCTCCTCTGTGTGAACCAGATAGTGCTTGAAGAGATTGGCTCTGGTCTTAAACCTCTTCCCACACTCAGAACACTTGTAGGGCCTCTCCCCTGTGTGAATCATCTGGTGACAGAAGAGTTGGGATCTCTGCCTGAAGCTCTTCCCACAGTCCCCACACTCGTAGGGCTTCTCTCCAGTGTGGATCCTCTGGTGCTTGATCAGGTTGGAGCTGCATCTGAAGCTCTTCCCACACTCCCCACACTCGTAGGGCTTCTCCCCAGTGTGGATCCTCTGGTGCACCATCAGATCAGATCTCCTCCTGAAGCCCTTCCCACACTCTCCACAATCGTAGGGCCTCTCTCCAGTGTGGGTCCTCTGGTGCTTGATCAGGTGGGAGCTGCATCTGAAGCTCTTCCCGCACTTCCCACACTCATAGGGCCTCTCCCCAGTGTGGATCCTCTGGTGCTTGGTCAGCTCAGAGTTGCACCTGAATCCCTTCCCACACTCCGAGCACTTGTGGGGCTTCTCCCCATCACGGAGCTGCTCAGAGTCCCCCAGCTCCGAGCTCTGGCTCCGTCTCCGGCCGCCTCCCCGGCCCAGGGTGGCTCTTTCCCCCTCAGATCCCTGCGATCTGCCTTTGCAGCCCCTCCTCGTGCGGGATCTCCGGGGCTTTTCCTCCCCGTCGGGTTCCTGCGCCGTGGAGCCGCTCAAAACGGCCTCTTCCTCCAGGTTCTGCCGCGGGGATTTGTCCTCCCTGCTCTCCATCCTCGGCTCCTGCTCGGGGCGAGGAAGGACCAGGAGAGGCTCTTCCTCTTCCTCGCAGCCTCCCAGGGGCTGGGAATGGGAACTCCTGCTTTGGGGAAAACAAGGGATGGGCACCATGAGTTGGAAGCTCCCTCTGTGCCAGTCCATCTCGAGAAGTCCCCGGCCACCTGGGCTCCATAAGAACCTCCCACACACCGAGATCCAGCCCTGAAAAAGCCTCCCAGGAGCTCCCCGTCCCTGCTCCCTCCCCATGGCTCTTCGGGGCTCCCCCCTGTCCCAGCTGCGGGGGTCACGCTTGGATTGGGGGTCCCCCTTCTCCTCGCTGCCCGCCCTCCCCAGGCTGCCGGCAGTCCCGGCCATCCCAAAAGCTGCCCCCTCTTGGCTCTCCCCATTCGGGGCTGCCGGGGCTGCTCGGGCTCCCGGGCTCCCTTCTGCCCTTCTTCTCTGTAAGAGAAGGGTGACCTTTTTGTTCGATGTAACTGCAGATGTTAATTTGTTTCAAGGATATAATTTAAGCAAATTTGTTTTTACAGCGGCAGTAGGCAATAGGCTGTGAATTGCTGATAACACGCATTCCTAAGTTTTTACAGCGGTAGTAGGCAATAGGCTTTGCATTGCTTAACTGATAACACGCATTTCTAAGATAACACGTATTCTTGAGACTGTGAGAATCCCCAGATCAAAGGACACCTGTGAGGAAGACAACCAGCCTTCATCCCACGACCATCAGGAGGCAGAAAACGACCACCTAGCAACAGAATGAGACTGTGCAGAAGAAACGAGTGAACTAAGGAGGAAGATAAAAGAGCGAACTAAGGGACCACAAGCGCGGCAGTTTGGCGGAGCTGTGGCTCCCCTCTGTCGCGCAGCGCTGCTTTGCTTTCATATACTCAATTAAATGAATTTAAATAAATTCTGTTAATCGGATCGGATGGCCTCTTGTGCTCACTCATAACAATTTGGTGCCGTGACTCAGATCGTGGATTTGGAGGACCCCTCTCTGGGAGAGGCGCCACCACTCCGCTCTTTTGAGCGGACCTAGACTGGGGGTCTTGTCCTCATCCCGACCGATGAACCCAAAAGCCTTGAGAGGAAAGCAAAGAAAGGGAAGCGGGCCCAAGATACCCCTTAAATTTTGTACACAAAGTCCGGACGAAGGCGCAGGACGCATAAGTATGAGGGTTCCGTTCGGGCGGGGTCGGGATCCCGGAGTGTGGCGAGTGTGTGAGTTGCATGAGAGGGGAGCCGGCAGCCGGACTCCCCAAGTGAACGCGAACCCTTAGTAGTGCGGTTCCCAAAGCCCGCGAGGGCCTGGGCCACGAACCAGGGGAAGTGACTGTGATTATTTGATTATCTGTGTGTGTTAGAAGGCACTCCGGAGGAATGGGGCAGGGGAAGAGTAAATCCCCCTCCCCAGTGGGGGTAAAACTCCCTTCGGTTCCTAAGGACAGTCCCCTGGGGTTCATGTTGACCAATTGGGAACACTTCCCAGGAACGAGGGGGAAGGATAAAGCAAAAATGATACATTACTGTATAGAAGTGTGGGGAGGGAAGGAAGTTTCCAAAAATGCATTCTGGCCCATATTCGGGTCCTCAGAGGAATGGGTTAGACAAGCTCTAAACATCTGGGTGAGCACTAAACAACCCCCTAACCCGGAGGAGAGTGACTATGCCAAGATCTGGGTGAGCCGACCGGAGGTGCTTGTGTTCAAACTTTCCAAAAAACCTAAGGGGAAAAGAAAGGGACGACCAGAGGAACTGATAGTAGCCCCACCTCCTTATGTTCCTCCTGTACCACGAGCACCCCCTCTCCCCTCATCGGATGATGAGTCTGACTCAGATTCCGAGCAGCCTGGTCCAGTCACCCGGAGCAGGGCAAAAGGCAAACTGTTTCCCTTGAGGGAAATGCCCATGGGGGGGCCACAATCAGGAATAGGATTCATTTCTGTTCCCTTGAGCTCGGGAGATGTGAGAGATTTCAAGAAGGAGATGGGAAACTTATTAGAGGATCCTTTAGGTGTGGCAGAAAGAGTGGATCAATTTTTGGGCCCCAATATATACACTTGGGAAGAACTGCAGTCCATACTGAATATCCTATTTACGGTTGAAGAAAAGAACATGATTAGGGCAGCTGGGATGCGGGTCTGGGATGCCCAGCCGGCACATGCTCAACACCCAGCTGACACTAAGTGGCCTCTTCAAAATCCTATTTGGAATAACCAAGACCAGGTTCATAGGGCCAATATGCGGGACTTCCGAACCATAATAATTGACGGTATTCGGGAATCGGTCCCCAGGGGTCAAAACATCAATAAAGCATTCAATGACAGACAGAGGAAAGATGAAACACCCACTGAGTGGCTGGAGAGGCTGCGAAAGAACTTCCAATTATATTCAGGATTAAAACCGAATGATCCAATGGAGCAGGCAATATTAAAAGTGCATTTTGTATCTAAGTCTTGGGACGATATTAGGAAGAAGATACAAAAGATGGAGGATTGGCAGGATAGGGATTTGGCAGAGCTGCTGCGGGAGGCGCAGAAAGTGTACGTCCGGAGAGAGGAAGAGAGTCAGAAGAGGCAAGTTAAAATGATGGTTGCTGCGGTAAGGGAAAGTAGGAGCATAGAGACAGGACAGAAGAAGTTTACTCGAGACAAAGCGGGTAATAAAGAAAGGGGGGGGGAAACGGAAGAAAAGACTTGTTATTACTGTGGCAAAAAGGGACATTTCAAGAGGGAGTGCAGGGTGCGGCTTAGAGATGAGAAAGAATTCAAGGCCGACTAGGGGGGGTCAGGGGCTCTACTTTATGGGGACCCGGAGACATCAAAAGGAGCCCTTGATAAAATTAAAGGTGGGTCCCCAAGGCCAGGAAATAGAATTCTTGGTCGATACAGGGGCGGAAAGATCTACCATTCAATTCCTGCCCCAAGGCTGTACCCTGTCAAAACAGACAGCCATGGTAGTAGGGACAAAAGGGGAACCATTTGAAGTACAAATTATTAAAGATGTAATGGTAGAATCAGAAACTAAAATGGGGGTGGGTGACTTCTTATTAGTCCCTGAAACAGATTACAACTTATTGGGAAGGGATTTAATTGTTGAATTGGGAATTCAAATCGAAGTGGTAGAAAAGGAATTGAAAATCAGGCTCTGCCCTCTCCGATTGGAAAATGAAGAGAAAATAAATCCTGAAGTATGGTACAATCCAGGAACCGTGGGCAAATTGAATATGACTCCATTCACGGTAAAGATCAGAAACCCTGAGGTCCTGGTGAGAATAAAACAGTACCCTATTTCACTAGAGGGAAGGGAAGGATTGAAACCCGAAATTGAAAGATTACTAAATAAAGGATTATTGGAACCATGTCTGTCGCCTTTTAACACCCCCATACTCCCAGTTAAAAAGGCAGACGGATCCTATCGGCTGGTGCATGACCTTAGGGAAATTAATAAGCGAACCGTAGCTCGGTTCCCAGTAGTGGCAAACCCCTATACCCTTTTGAGTAAATTGGGACCTGAAAACGAGTGGTATAGTGTCATAGACCTGAAAGATGCCTTTTGGGCCTGCCCTCTGGACGAATCCAGTCGAGACTATTTTGCCTTTGAATGGAAGGACCCTGATACGGGGAGGCGACAGCAACTCAGGTGGACAGTGTTACCTCAGGGGTTCACCGAGTCTCCCAATTTATTCGGGCAAGCCCTGGAACAACTTTTGCAAGATTATAAAACAGACCCAGAGGTAAAGCTAGTTTAGTATGTGGATGATTTGTTAATAGCAGGTAAAGAAGAAGACAAAGTCCGGAAAGAAAGTGTCAAACTATTAAATTTCCTGGGGCTGAAGGGATTGAAAGTTTCTAAAGCAAAACTACAATTTGTGGAAGAAGAAGTTAGGTACCTGGGACATTATTTGAAAAAGGGAGAGAAGAAAATTGATCCAGATAGAGTACAAGCAATCCTATCCCTGCCTTTACCGCAAAATAAACGACAAATTCGTCAGATATTAGGACTTACAGGGTATTATAGGCAGGGAATTGAAAACTATAGCGGGAAGGCAAGATTTCTGTATCAAAAACTTACCCAAGATGGGCACCTTAAGTGGACAGAAGAGGAAAAATCTAAATTCCAAGAATTAAAAGAAACTCTGGTCCATGCTCCAGTCCTGAGCCTCCCAGATTTAAAGAGGCCCTTCTTTTCATTTGTCAATATTACAGATGGGGTAACTTATGGAGTACTTACCCAGGACTGGGCGGGGAAAAAGAAACCTATTGCATATCTATCTAAAATTTTAGACCCTGTAAGTAGGAGATGGCCGGGCTGCTTACGAATAATTGCAGGCTGTGCAGCGTTAGTAGAAGAAACAAGGAAGATCACCTTTAATGCCACCCTGAAGGTATTAACTCCACATAACATACGGAGTGTGATGCAACAAAAAGCAGACAAATGGATATCTGATGCCAGGCTCCTAAAGTATGAGGGGATTTTATTAGAAACCCCTAATTTCACTTTAGAAATCACCTCATTGCAAAATCCAGCCTCCTTCCTCTTCGGAGAGCCAGAGACTGACCCACTGACTCACGACTGTGTGATCACTATAGAAGAGCAAACTAAAATTAGACCTGACTTGGAAGAGGAGGAGTTAGAGACTGGAGAAAAACTGTTTGTAGATGGATCATCCAGAATAGTAGAGGGCCAAAGAAAATCAGGGTATGCCATAATAGGGGGACCTGACCTAGAAGTAATTGAGTCCGGAGCCCTAGACAAAGCATGGTCAGCCCAAGCCTGTGAAATATATGCCATCCTAAGAGCCTTGGAATTATTAAAGGGAAAAGAGGGAACCATTTATACAGATTCTAAATATGGGTACGGGGTAGTACATACATTTGGGAAATTATGGGAGGAAAGGGGCCTCGTGAATTCACAAGGAAAGGACCTGGTGCATCAGAGATTAATAGTAGCCCTCCTGAAGGCCTTGAGAGGCCCTGCAAAGATAGCTGTAGTTCATTTAAAAGGGCATCAGCGGGGAACGGATTACCGGAGTAGGGGTAACAACGCGGCGGACCATGAAGCGAAGAAGGCTGCAATTATCGAGGCACTGACCTTGAGCGAGAGAGCTGGGAGGGATCCTACAGATACCTCAGAGAATCCTGGGTTGAACACCCAGGAGAAGCTTGTATTTACTGTAGAAGAGCGGGAGAAACTTGCGAAATTGGGGATAAAAGAAGAATCGGGGAAGTGGCTGTTGAAGGATGGGAGGGAGGTTCTGCCTAGGGCCGTAGCCCAGCAGATGCTTAATAAATTACACCAGAAAACACACTGGGGCGCTCAAGGGCTGGTAGACCACTTTGCCACCCATTACATGACTGTGGGTCTCCATGATCTAACAAAAAGTATTACTAAGGGTTGTCCAACCTGTTTACGTGTAAATAGGAAGAATTTAAGGAAGCCACCCTTGGGAGGGAGACCAGTGGCAAAGAGGCCTTTTACAAATTTACAGGTGGACTTTACTGAGCTTCCCAAAGTGGGGAGGGTAAAATATCTTTTAGTTATAGTAGATCATCTAACACATTATGTGGAAGCAATCCCCACCGCTAGAGAGACAGCCCGAACGGTGACAAAGGCCCTGCTAGAGGAAATAATACCCAGGTATGGGGTCCCAGAAACAATAGACTCCGATAAGGGCCCCCACTTCACTTCAAAAATAACACAGCTGCTGGCAGAAGCCCTGGGCATAAAATGGGAACAACATACTCCCTGGCACCCCCAGAGTTCAGGGAGGGTGGAAAGAATGAATGGAGAAATTAAGAAACAACTCACTAAATTGGTACTAGAAACTAAGTTATCTTGGATAAAATGTCTGTCACTAGCATTATTAAATATTCGGACTCAACCACGAGCAGACATAGGGCTTTCCTCATTTGAAATGTTGTATGGAATGCCCTACTCCCTGGAGAAAGTTCAATCTAATCCTAATATCACTGACCAAAGTATTAAAAAATATTTAACTGTTTCAATGAAATACAAGAAACAGTTATGGGAAAAGGGGATGTGGGCCCAAAGACCACCATTAGATCTTGTATTACACCAGGTACAACCCGGCGACTGGGTTCTCATCCAAAGCTGGAAGGAAGATTCAATCACCCCAAGGTGGGGCGGACCGTATCTGGTTTTAATCACCACTGATTCCGCAGTTCGTACGGCGGAAAAGGGATGGACCCATGCTAGCAGAATAAAGGGGCCGGTGGACCCAACTCGATTCCATGCAACTTCCAGAGAGACGAGCTGGAAGATTGATGGGAAGCCGGGGGATTTGAAGCTAACAGTAAAGAGAACTCTCAAGTAATTTTAATGGACACTGCCAGTTCCGGAGACATTTGGGTCAGGAATGACTGGGGATTGCAAACACAACTGATAGGAGAAACAAAACCCCCAGGATACTGTAAGCATTTAGAAGATTTAGCTCAGCAGCCCTATTATCGGCCCATCCGACTCGAATAGGAGCAGAGACCTTGGCAAGGGGAGGGCCATGCCGAGCATGAAGATATTAGAGTAAAATGTAGCTGGTTAGATTGTGATTGTTACCCTTTTGCTTGCTTTTCTTGTAAAATTTGTAAAGGGCTGTGGTGGGCTCACTGTAGAAAGGGGAGGGCTCCAAAAAGTGTGTGCCAACGCTGCTGGCTAGAACAACGCAAGTTGACCTCTGAAATATTGAATTATAAGGTCGCCACTCGGGAATTGACTAAGGAATCTCCCGAGTGGTGGAGAATTTTTGTGAAGGGAATAAACCCTGAATTCCATTGCTACCACTCCAACGAGCTTTCAAGTCCATTTCTTACGGACATAGTCCAGGTCAAGTGTCGCAGACTGGTCAAAGGGCTTAGGTATGACACCCCACAATTAAATGAGAAAAATTGGAACTCCCGGAGGTTGAAGTGGGAGAGAGGAAATAATCCCGCCCCTGAAGAATATCTCTGCTGTCAAGAAGATGGCCTACCCTGTAGCTTGTAGCAACCAAGTTGACAGGCGAGACAGAGAGGTAGCTAGTGGGGATGAGGGACCCTCCCAAATCTTAAGAAGAAACACTGACCACCATAGGCACGGGAATGGTGACAATGGAATGAGAAAAAGTGGGAATGAGAAAAAGTGGGAATGTGAAATTGGGCGTGATAAGCAGCATCCCCTGCAGTGCGTACTACTCAGCCCTAAAGATTCTTGCGTTTGTGATGATATGCTTTCCTCTCCAAAGTGTTGCTACTGAAACCCATGAACCCTTTAAATGGACATTAAGTAGGTGGGAAAATCATGATACTCGTTACAACCTGCAGACTGTGATGACCCCCGGGGTGCCAAGCTTTAAAGCTGGAGTATGTAACATGACCAAGAATCCAAGCTGTGGGCGGCTGTTAAATTTGACAAGTGCCCTGCTTCAAATTCGGGGAGGTCATATTGTAACCTCCCCGGGCATTACTACTGTGGTTATTGGGGTTGTGAGACAATAGCATCAGCATGGGCCCCGGGGGGAGGGTCAGATAAATACCTAAGGGTGGGATATGGACCAGCTGGATGTGTAAAGCCACAAGAATGGCCATGGACAGGGAAGAATTTACTCGGGAACTGTACTTTCGTATACCTCAATGTTACTCATCCAAATGACCCAGGGTGGCTGCTGGGAAAGACATGGGGAATTAGGCATTGGATAGAGGGACACGATTTGGGAAACCTAATACTTATTAAAAAAAAAAAAAAAAAAAAGAACCTATTCCCTATGACCCAGCACCAATTGGACCCAACAAAGTAATAAGTGACATTAAAACTAAAACAATCAACTACACGGAGACAGAGGTTATTACCAACCACATTAGTATAGATGAGCCAGGTGCTCCTAAACCCGAACATGCCACCTTGTGGAAAATAATGCAAGCCACATTCGGCGTTTTAAACTATACATACCCAAACCTGACAGAGGGTTGCTGGCTCTGTTACATGATGAATCCACCCTTTTATGAGGCGATAGGATCCTTTGCCAAAACCAAAAGAATTAATGGGACAAACCCAAGAGAATGTCTGTGGAAACAGGGAAAAGATAGCACCCCAGGAATAACCCTAGCACAAGTAAGAGGGAAAGGGAAAGGTGTAGGAAAAGTACCCGCAATAATGCAACACTTGTGTGAGACGACAATCAGCATCAAGAGAAAAGATAAACCGGCAGAATGGCTCCTGCCGGCGCCTAACACCAAATGGATATGTAATACACTCGAAACCACCCCTTGCTTATCCATAAGGCTTTTCAATGAAAGTTCAGATTATTGTGTACAGGTGTTAATTGTCCCTCGCATATCTTATCACCCAAAGGAGTATGTACTAGAGCATCAAATAACTCCCGAACACCATCTAGTCAAAAGAGAACCACTCACCGTATTAACGGTAGCAGTCTTGCTTAGTGTGGGTGGAGCTGGAGTGGGAACAGAGGTAGCCTCCCTAGTAAATCAATAACAAGGTATGAAAAATTTACGGGTATCCGTAGATGAAGACTTGAGCAGAATCGAAAAGGCCATAGATGGGTTAGTAAAATCAGTCAGGTCCCTCTCTGAGGTTGTGTTACAAAATAGACGGGGACTTGATCTATTATTTTTACAATAAGGGGGGCTCTGCGTTGCCTTGCGAGAAGAATGTTGCACTTATGCAGACCACACAGGAATTGTAGTTGATACTATGACTGAGCTACACAAACAAATAGAGCAAGGAAAGAAAGAGCAAGAAGCTCAACAAAGTTGGTATGAATCATGGTTTACTCATTCCCCTTGGCTAACAACTCTTTTGTCTACCATTGCAGGACCGGCAATTCTGCTCATCTTAGTGCTAACTTTCGGACCCTGCATCTTTAATAAGCTTATTGCTATAGTAAAGAGTAGGTTAGAGGCCGCTCATTTGATGCTGGTAAGATCAAAATATGAACCACTCACTCGGGTAGAGGCCGAAGACTATCTAGAGCTTAGTAGAAAAGAATTAATACGGTTCAACGAACAAAAAGAAGGATAAAAGGGAATGGGGGAAATTGTAAGAGAAGGGTGACCTTTTTGTTCGATGCAGCTGCAGATGTTAATTTGTTTCAAGGATATAATGTAAGCAAATTTGTTTTTACAGGGGCAGTAGGCACTAGGCTGTGAATTGCTGATAACACGCATTCCTAAGTTTTTACAGCGGTAGTAGGCAATAGGCTTTGCATTGCTTAACTGATAACACGCATTTCTAAGATAACACGTATTCTTGAGACTGTGAGAATCCCCAGATCAAAGGACACCTGTGAGGAAGACAACCAGCCTTCATCCCACGACCACCAGGAGGCAGAAAACGACCACCTAGCAACAGAATGAGACTGTGCAGAAGAAACGAGTGAACTAAGGAGGAAGATAAAAGAGCGAACTAAGGGACCAGAAGCGCGGCAGTTTGGCGGAGCGCTGGCTCCTCTCTGTCGCCCAGCGCTGCTTTGCTTTCATATACTCAATTAAATGAATTTAAATAAATTCTGTTAATCGGATCGGATGGCCTCTTGTGCTCACTCATAACACTCCCCGTCCCTGCTCCCTCCCCTCGGCTCTTCGGGGCTCCCCCCTGTCCCAGCTGCGGGGGTCACGCTGGGATTGGGGGTCCCCCTTCTCCTCGCTGCCCGCCCTCCCCAGGCTGCCGGCAGTCCCGGCCATCCCAAAAGCTCCCCCCTCTTGGCTCTCCCCATTCGGGGCTGCCGGGGCTGCTCGGGCTCCCGGGCTCCCTTCTGCCCTTCTTCTCCGCTCGGGGCCGCAGGGGCTCCAAGGAGTCCCCCCGAGGGGCCTTTTCCGCTCCGCTTCGCACTTCTTCCTTCTCCAAACACGCCCCAAAAAACCCAGCCCCGGCACCCCCCAGGAGATCTGGCCCGAGCTGCCCCTCCCCGCTCACCTGCGGGATGGGGGCGATGATCCCACACGTGGGGGCTGCGAATTCAGGCAGGGCTCCACCGCGCCATCCCCTCGGCTCCGCTCCATCCGCCTTTGTCCCTCCTCTTCCTCCTCCTGCCGCTCCTCCTCTTCCATCCCCCCTGCTCCTCCTCCTCCTCCCTGAGCCCACCTCCCGCTCCTCCTGCATCCCTGCCCTTCCCTCCCTGCCCTTCCTTCTCCCTCCTCCTGCTCTCTGTGCCCACCGCCTTCTGCTCCCTCATCCCTCCTCTTCCATCGCTCCTCCTCCTCCTCCTCCTGTGTCCCGTCCCCTCATGCCTGTCCTCCTTCATCCCTTCCCTTCCATCCTCCTCCTCCTCCCCCTCGCCATCCCCCCTCCTCCTCCTCTTCCATCCCTCCTCTCCCATGCCTCCTCCTCCGCCTCCTTCTCCTCCCTTAGCCCACCTCCTTCTCCTCCTTCAGCTTATTTATTGAAAAAATATGGATATTGATCTAGTACCGCTATCCGACTGTGATGGAGAAAAGCTCTCTCACAGTTCAAAGTTAGGAACTGTATGTTTATTCAACACCGAGCAGCGCGCGGGATATCTCCCAAACGCACTCTGCCTTCCAGGCGATTACAGAGTCCTTTTATCCATACAAGTATTGAATACACAAAACACAAATACATATTCATAATTTTGGTGCATCCCATTCCCCGCTTCGTATGCTAATTACTCCAAAAGCTATTAAGCCTGCGTAGTTTGTCCCTTGAAACGGCTCAGTGTCCCTTTCATGCGGAGGGGTCCCAGAATGAGGAATTAATGAAGTCTTCCTAGCTCTGACCTTTCTACCTTTTCAGTAGAAATATGAGAAATGAACTCTGGGTAGAACTTGTCCTGGTTTGTAAGATAAGCTTGTATTCTATTTGCCATCTGTTGAAGGCAAACCTGTTGGGCAGGTTTTGTTATCTTTTCCAAGAACCGGTTTTGCTCCTAAGAGGTAATGGTTTGTTAGTGGGCCATTGACTGATTCAATGCAGGGCTGGTAACATAACACCATCCTATTGTGAGATGTTCCACCCAGAGGGGGAAGCCAAGCACTCTTTTATTGGATATAAGGGGGTACCTTTTTGCGGACAGAGCAGCTCCTTACTTTGGGGGATTGCCAGAGAAGCAGCTCTCTTTGGCGGCACTTGCAGCGAAGCAGCCGGAGCGCGCTGAGGCGACAGCGGCAGAGCTCGGAGGCAACCCCGGCGCAGAGGAAGACCGGCCCCACTGCCACCAGATCTTCAGAGGAAAACTATACCCTTCTAAAGATCACCACTGCAGCTGCAGTTCATCAAAAACTGCAAGGGGAGCAATCGTCCCAGCAGGACTGCTACTGGCACCCCGAATTCTCAGGTTCTGGACTTTTTCACTGGTTTTGTTTGTACCGATTGCATTTGCCTTTTTAAATTGTTGTCTAGTTTTCTCCTAGTAAAGAATTGTTACTCCCATTCCCATATCTTTGCCTGAGAGCCTTTTAATTTAAAGATCCTGGTAATTCAGAGGGAGGGGGGTTTGCCGTTCTCCATTGCACAGGAGGCTTTGCCCTCTTTCACAGACTCCTGTCTTGTCGAACCAAGACAGATTTTGGCGCATCAACATGAGGCCCGAGGGCATTGAGAGGGAAAAAGGATTAACAGTTCTTAAGTAATTTGGTTTTTTGTTGTGTGTAAAAACATCTTCAGCATCACCATGTGGTCTAGTTTACCTTGGTTTGGGTGGCATGTGATCGTAGCTATACTTTTCCCATTTGCAGACCCTTATCTAAAATGGGTCCTATAACTAAGGCTACGGTGTCTGTTATCAAGTTTGGCTTCTGGGTTAATTGGGTGAGGAATTCATGGATCTTTAATTTCCTCTGGAAGGCAGGTACATGGATTCATAGCTATCACACATTAACTGTATGTTTTTGGGGTTACTTTAATAACGGTACCTACTGCGAGGAAATAGCACCTGGGCAAACTTTCTCCCAACCTTTTAACCATCTTTTTGGGTCTGCTCCACCAGTTCTCAAAGGGTTAAGATCCTTTCTAAGTGCTAATGATACCATACAATGGGTGGTGTTGCTGATAGTCCTGTTATATTTAGCATTCAGAGATAAGGGAAGATTAACCTGGATAACTACCCTCACACCTACACCAGATACTCGAGATGCTGCTGCTCCAGAGCCTGACCCTGCCCCACAGCCGACCTCAGAAATGAACCGCCCAGATTGGGTGAGGGTTCTGGTTAAGGAGATACGAGAGATGCTGAAGGAGTGCATTTCCCCAGCTGGTGAGAAACCGGCCCTTTGCCTTGAGGAGGGACAGTCTAATAGTACAGCTGTGGAACCCACAGATGTTACAACTGTCCAGGTTCCAGCTGAACCACAAAGGCAATCACGGTCAGCAGCAGTTGCCCCGGTAGAAACAAGGAAGTCTAAGGTGAAAGCAGAGCACCCTGCAGATAGGGACAGGAATGGAGGAACCTCACAACCCACAGGCGAGCCAGAGATTGCTATCATCACCGAGTCCCTGACGTACGAAAGTCTTTGTAATCTGCATAAAGACATTGTGCGACGAGGGCGTGAGGCTTATGCTACCTGGCTGCTCCGGGTTTGGGGTCTTATGGGTACAGGCGTGCAGCTGGACGGTGGTGAGGCAAGGAACTTGGGACCCTTGACCCAGGACTCGGGTATAAATCAGGTTTTTGTAAGGGAACCAGGATCCCTTTCTCTCTGGGAGCGGCTCTTAATGAGTGTCAGGGAGAGGTTTGTCCACAGAGAGAGAATGCAAGAGCACCATCATAGAATGCGCTGGAAGACCCTCGAGGAAGGGATCCAACAGCTGAGGGAAGTGGCAGTATTGGAGGTACTCTTTGGGAGGGATGGACGACACAATAATGACCCCGACAAGGTCAGGTGTACGGGACAAATGCTGTGGAGTCTGGCAAATCTTGGGCCATCTCAATACACCACCTTCATTGCAACAATCAATGCTGACACCCACCGGGAGACAATAGGTTCTGTTGCCAACAAACTTAGGAATTATGAGAGTATGATTAATGGCCCAATGCAGGCTCATATCTCAGCTGTGATTAAGGAGTTTAAAGAGGAGATGAGGGAGGAGATGAGGAAGGTTAATACAGCACCCGTGAGAGTCACAGGCCCCAGAATCAGCGCCCAACAATCCCCAGCTAGAGAGAGAGGGTACACCCCAAGGGCTAATCTGTGGTTCTTCCTGCGTGACCATGGGGAAGACATGGGGAGGTGGGATGGGAAACCCACTTCTGTCCTGGCAGCACGGGTCCGTCAACTCAAGGAGGGAAACTCTAACCGGGGGAATTTTGATTTAAAACTCCTAGTAATTCGGAGGGAGGGGGTTTACCTTCTCCATTGCACAGGAGGCTTTAGCCCTCCTTTGCAGATTCCTGTCTTGTCAAACCAAGACAGAACTCCACATTCCTTGTCTTCTATTGGTATGAGAGCAGAGGAGGCCCACAATTGTCTTATGTTCCTAAAAGCTATTTGATAGTTTCTATACTCTTCATTATAAATGCGGCAAATTAAACATTGTACGGTCAAGCAATCAATTATTAGTAACCTACTGACTCCTTACTTCATCAAGGCCGACTCATTTATTATTATTCTTTTAAATAACTCTAGTAAGGCTTATTTATAACTGTAATCTTAGCTCCTCTAAATACCTTAAAGTTTACATTTCAGATCCCTCCCCCTCCTCCTCCCCGGCAGCGCTGGGAGGGACTGGGCTCTGCCGGAATCCTACTGGGATCCTACTGGGAGCGACTGGGACTGTACTGGCACCGTACCGGGATCATCCTGGAACCATACTGGGATGGAATGGGGCTGTACTGGCTTTGGACTGACACCACAGTGCCCCAAACAATCCCCGCTCCCGAAGGGCGGGACCGGGAGGGGAAAGGGGCGAGGAAAGGGCGGGACCGGGAGGGGAAAGGGGCGAGGAAAGGGCGGGACCGGGAGGGGAAAGGGGCGAGGAAAGGGCGGGACCGGGAGGGGAAAGGGCCGAGCTCCGGCCAAAGGCGGAACTGGGAGGGGACGCTCTGTGAGGCGGCGCTCTGCAAGCAGAACTGCCACGGACTGGGAATGAACGGCAAAGAAATCTGTAAATGTGAAAGATTTATTTGCTATCAAATACATCCCAGCCACCCAGCCCCACAAAATCCCCATCCCAGCGCTTCAAACTGGGATCCCACTTTTCCCAATCTCCTCCCAAACCCATCCCACCCTGGCAGCTCTGGAATCAAGTGAATTTGGTGTGGGATTGAGGTTTTTTTTGAGATGGGAACAAGCAATTTGAGGCGGTGCCGTGGTTTGACACGGAAAGAGAATTTTTTCCGGAAGGAGGAGGTCAATTTGGATATTGACCAATTGAAGGTGGACACGCCTCTGAGAACACAGAGGGATTAAAAGCAGAATTCCCAGGGGAACTCACTCTCTTTGGTCTGGTCAGCGCGCAGTGCGGGCTCTCCCACGCCCAGCGAGGAGCTGGGTGTGGGAAGGGAAGGCCCATGGCCTGAGGAAGGTAATCCTAAAGGTGGTGGAAGGACTGGAACCGGGCTGGCCCCTGCAGATGGAAGGGTGGAATAAATCTGGGATGTCTCCATTCCCCCCCCCAGAGTTTCTCTCCCGAGAGAGAAAGAGAAAAAGACAGCGGCAATTCTGTCAGCAATTCCACCGCAAAGAAGGAGGAGTGGGGGGAGCTGTAAAGTGCTTAATGCGTGGCAGTTGCCAGAGTTTGGATATCAAGCCATCTCTAGGGAGTTCAGACTTTTAACCCTTCCTTAAAAAAATGAAAGCTTTATAAATTTTTCCCTCCCCTCTTCAGTTTAAAAGAGAGGAAGAGGGACACCTTAGACCCTGGGGTGTTAAAAAGAAGAATTCTAGATGGGAGGGGGACAAAGAGTAGCTTTTAGCTAGACTTTTCCGTGTTAGCCACAACTTGAACCAATCTTCTCCTCCAAGAGAGACTGTGTTTTGAAAAGATGCTAGTAAGTACATGTCCAAGATTAAAAAAAAAACGTTTTCCAATTACCATCTGAGTAGGAGTTGCCTTGGGGCAGTTTTCCTTATCTGCTGTTAATGGCCCCATCAATGCCTGGCCACATGACTCAGAGATAACACTGTGCAGGAGGAGGAGGTGATTAAGGACACACCTTGTGACTCCTAATAACCCATTGTGAGATGCTCTGCCCAAGGGGAGGAGCTAGGCATTCCCACCTGGATAAAAGTGGAGATTTCTAGACAGAGGAGAGCCTCTTCACAGGTTCTCCGAGAAGACGCAGCAACTACATCTGCCATCCCAAGACGACTGCAGCTCTTCCAATTGGACTGCTACCAGCACGCTGGCCAGGTTGTATTCTGACTTTGTCAGTAGCCTTTCCCTTTGTATTATTGCATGTATTTTTGTCCTTTTCCCCTTTTCCCAATAAATTGTATTTCTGACTTGGAGTCTCTCACTGGTTTTACTTTCAAACCAGAACATATTTTTGGCGCCCAATGTGGGGCAAGAAAGTACTGAGAGAAGTCAGAATTACAATCTTGTATTGTAGAGGGTACCTATTAACTATGATGCTTAACATGCTTTTTTGGGTCTTATACCTAGTTCTCTATATTTTCCCGAATGTGGGGAATCATTTGGCAATTGTAATGCTCATGTGTAGACCAGGGTATGGTATAAGAATTGCTTTATTGGTCTACTATGTCTATTGCATTATGACCTCTGAGGCAATGAACATGATTTGGAATATGTACTCAATTCTGTTTGCTTGTCCTAATCTAGGCTGCTACATCTGGGGCCTCGGCAACCTCACCCAGCCCCTGGGGGGAGGGGTAAAGATTGATTCTTTCAAACCTTTCAGGCTCGACACAGCAGTTTTTGAAAATGTTAAGTTCCCTCTGGATGCCAAGGACAGCATAATGTTGTTGTTAGTTCTTCTTTGTCTTCTCTGCACAATCTGCAACATGCTTAGAAACAAAACACTACAAAACACTACATAGTGTGGTGCAGCGTCTTCTTGAGGAAGAGGAAACAAGAAGGAAAGCAGCAGTGTCCGTGCCTGTACAGAATACCACAACAGCATCCATGTCAACGCAGGCTGCCATAGAGAAAGAAGGAACCAAACGGAAAACAACAGTGTCCGTGTCTACTCAGACTGTCATGGAGGAAAAAACAAAAAACAAAGCAAAAGTGTCTATGTCTACACAGACCAGCACAGAGGAGGAAGGAACCGAAAGCACCATCAGCATCTCCACACAAACCATCACCAAACCAGAGCAGCCTGACCCAGTAGTAGTTGCCCCCGTTCAAAAGAAGAAATCGAGGAGCAAATCAGTCCGCATAGTGACTGATGAGGACACTGCAGGACCCTCGCACCCAGCAGAAGAGACGGAACCAGAGATCATCACTCGCTCTCTATCCCTGGGTGAGCTACGTGACCTGCGGAGAGAATTCACCCGCCAGACAAATGAGTCCATCCTGACCTGGCTTCTCCGCATCTGGGACGCTGCAGCCAATGACACCATTCTGGATGCAAGTGAGGCCAGGCAACTGGGATCACTATCCCGGGAGGTGGTCATTGACCAGGGGATTGGGAGAACCCAGGAAACTCTCAGCCTCAGGCGGCGACTGCTCGCAAGTGTGAGGGACAGATACCTTTATAAAGAAGACCTCCAGGTGCTCCAAGGAAAATGGAATACCATGGAACAAGGTATCCGATGCCTGAGGGAATTGGCTGTGTTAGAGATAATTTTCGCAGAAGACGAGATATTTCCTAAGAGTCCAGACTGTGTCCAGTGCACATCACAAATGTGGTTGAGATTTGCACGGCTTGGACCAGAGATGTACTCTCGTTACCTGGCAACACTGTAGTGGAGAGAAGGCGAGGACAGGGTGGGCGTCTTAGCCAATAAATTAAGAATTTACGAGGTTATGGTCACTGCCCCATTTCGTACCCATGTCTAGTCCGTGGAAACAAGGTTGGCTGAGCAAGTCCGGGACTTGATTGAAGAGAGTCATAAGAAACTAAAAAAGGAACTTAAGGAAGAAGGCTACCATATTTCACCAGAACCAAGAAGAATCTCTGCCATTAGGAGCCAGCGCTCCCAAGCCAAGGAGAGAGGATACACTCCACGAGGAAACCTCTGTTTTTTTCTTCAGGAGCATGGAGAAGACATAAGGAAGTAGGATGGAAAACCCACCTCTTCCTTAGCAGCCCGAGTACGTGAACTAAAAAGAACACCTAACACAAAAAGAGTCAATGCTGCTCCAGTCTCTCAAACACAGAGTTCCAGACAATATAAGAATAATGATAGAACTGATCCTCTTGAAGGAACCTCAAGAACCTATTTACCAGAAGAGAGCAACGTGTACCATGACCACGAATAGAGGGGCCCTGCCTCTAGCCAGGTAGAGGACAGGGACAATCGGATCTATTGGACCGTGTGGATTCGATGGCCTGGCACATCTGAACCACAAAAATATACAGCTTTGGTTGACACCGGTGCCCAATGTACCCTGATGTCATCAAGATATGTAGGAGAAGAATCCATTTCTATTTCTGGGGTAACAGGAGGATCCCAGCAGCTTCCTGTATTAGAGACTGAAGTGAGTTTAACTGGGAACGGGTGGCAGAAACATCCCATCGTGACTGGCCCAGAGGCCCCATGCATCCTTGGCATAGACTATCTCAGAAATGGATATTTCAAAGACCCAAAAGGACATCGCTGGGCTTTTGGGATAGCTGCTGTGGAGACAGAAGACATCCGGAAACTGAATACCTTGCCTGGTCTCTCAGATGACCCTTCTGCTGTGGGACTGCTGAGAGTTGAAGAACAGCAGGGACCAATTGCCATGTCAACAGTGCACCGTCGGCAATATCGTACCAGCAGAGACTCTGTGACCTCCATCCATGAGATGATTCGTAAATTGGAGAGCCAAGGGGTGGTCAGCAAGGCCCATTCACCTTTCAAGAGCCCTATATGGCCAGTGCGCAAGTCCAGTGGGGAATGGAGACTGACGGTGGACTACCGCGGCCTGAATGAGGTTACACCACCACTGAGCGCTGCCATGCCAGACATGTTGGAGCTTCAGTACGAGCTGGAGTCCAAGGCAGCAAAGTGGTATGTGACCATTAATATTGCAAATGCCTTCTTCTCCATTCCTTTGGCAACGGAATGCAGACCTCAGTTTGCCTTCACCTGGAAGGGAGTGCAGTACACCTGGAACCGACTGCCCCAGGGGTGGAAACACAGTCCCACCATCTGCCATGGACTGATCCAGGCCACACTGGAAAAGAACGAGGCTTCCAAACTTCTACAGTATATCAATGACATCATAGTGTGGGGGAGCACAGCAGGGGAAGTCTTCGAAAAAGGAGAAAAAATTATCCAGATTTTACTAAAAGCTGGTTTTGCCATTAAACGAAGCAAGGTTAAGGGACCAGCTCAAGAAATTCAGTTTCTAGGAGTCAAGTGGCAAGATGGACGTCGTCAGATCCCGACAGAAATAATCGACAAGATCACTGCTATGTCTCCACCTACCAACAAGAAGGAGACACAAGCTTTCCTAGGTGCCATAGGCTTTTGGAGGATGCACATTCCCGAGTACAGCCAGATTGTGAGCCCTCTCTACCTGGGCACCCGAAAAAAGAATGATTTCCACTGGGGCCATGAGCAGCAACAAGCCTTCACCCAGATCAAGCAGGAGATCGCTCATGCTGTAGCCCTTGGCCCAGTTAGGACAGGACCAGAGGTCAAGAACGTACTCTACTCTGCAGCCGGGAACCATGGTTTGTCCTGGAGCCTTTGGCAGAAGGTGCCTGGGGAGACTCGGGGTCGACCACTGGGATTCTGGAGCCGGAGCTACAAAGGCTCTGAAGCAAACTACACTCCCACAGAGAAGGAAATCTTGGCTGCCTATGAAGGAGTTCAAGCTGCCTCAGAAGTAATTGGCACTGAAACACAGCTGCTTCTGGCACCCTGACTACCAGTGCTGGGGTGGATGTTTAAAGGAAAGGTTCCTTCTACACATCATGCCACTGATGCCACATGGAGTAGATGGATTGCCCTCATCACTCAGCGCGCCCGTATTGGAAATCCAAATCGCCCTGGGATTCTGGAAATTATAGCAAACTGGCCTGAGGGGGAGACTTTTGGATTGTCTTCTGAAGAAGAGGAGCAAGTGGCACGTGCTGAAGAAGAGGCCCCAACATATAATGAGCTACCAGAAACTGAAAGACAATATGCCCTTTTTACGGATGGTTCCTGCCGAATCATAGGCACTAGGCGGAAATGGAAATCTGCAGTGTGGAGCCCCACACGACAGGTGGCACAAGCTACTGAGGGACAAGGTGGATCAAGTCAGCTTGCAGAGCTTAAAGCAGTCCAGCTGGCTTTGGATATTGCTGAGCGAAAGAAGTGGTCGAGGCTCTATCTCTACACCGACTCATGGACGGTAGCTAATGCTCTGTGGGGATGGCTAAGTCACTGGAAAAAGGCTAACTGGCAGCGCAGAGGGAAACCCATCTGGGCCACCGAGATCTGGCAGGACATTGCCTCCCGAGTAGAGAAGCTGACCGTGAAGATTCGACACGTGGATGCACACATACCCAAGAGTCGGGCTACTGAGGAGCATCACAAAAACGAACAGGTAGACCGAGCTGCCAAAGTGAAAATATCACAAGACCTAGATTAGCAGCATAAGGGATAACTATTCCTAGCTCGTTGGGCCCATGACGCTTCTGGTCATCCGGGGACAGATGCAACATACCGATGGGCACGAGACCGAGGGGTGGACCTTACTATGGACAACATCTCACAGGTCATGCACGACTGCGAGACCTGCGCTACAATCAAACAGGCCAAACGGATGAAGCCTCTGTGGTACGGTGGGCGATGGTTGAAATACAGGTATGGGGAAGCTTAGCAAATTGACTACATCACGCTTCCCCAAACCCGACAAGGCAAGCACTATGTACTGACCATGGTGGAAGCAACCACAGGATGGTTGGAAACCTACCCTGTGCCTCATGCCACTGCCCGGAACACCATCTTAGGCCTAGAAAAACAGGTCTTGTGGAGACACAGCACCCCTGAGAGAATTGTCAGATAATGGAACACATTTCAAGAATGGCCTCATCAACACCTGGGCCAGAGAACATGGGATTGAGTGGATATATCATATCCCCTATCATGCTCCAGCTGCCGGGAAAGTTGAACGATGCAATGGACTGCTTAAGACCACCCTAAAGGCACTCGGTGGGGGAACTTTCAGGAATTGGGAACTGAACTTGGCAAAAGCTACCTGGATAGTCAACAATCGAGGGTCCATCAACCGAGCTGGTCCTGCCCAATCTGAACCCTTGCAGACAGTGGATGGAGATAAAGTCCCTGTGGTCCATATGAAAGGTATTTTAGGAAAGACTGTTTGGATTAATCCCACCCCAGGCAAAGACAAACCCACCCGTGGGATTGTTTTTGCTCAAGGACCCGGTTATACTTGGTGGGTAATGCAGAAGGATGGGCAAACCCATTGTGTACCACAGGGAAACTTGGTCTTAAGTGAGAACTATGTGTAAGGTTTCATCATGACGAAGATAGAAATAGGAAAAGGGGTGGATAATGTCCAAGTTTTAAAAAAAAACGTTTTCCAATTACCATCTGAGTAGGAGTTGCCTTGGGGCAGTTTTCCTTATCTGCTGTTAATGGCCCCATCAATGCCTGGCCACATGACTCAGAGATAACACTGTGCAGGAGGAGGAGGTGATTAAGGACACACCTTGTGACTCCTAATAACCCATTGTGAGATGCTCTGCCCAAGGGGAGGAGCTAGGCATTCCCACCTGGATAAAAGTGGAGATTTCTAGACAGAGGAGAGCCTCTTCACAGGTTCTCTGAGAAGACACAGCAACTACATCTGCCATCCCAAGACGACTGCAGCTCTTCCAATTTGGACTGCTACCAGCACGCTGGCCAGGTTGTATTCTGACTTTGTCAGTAGCCTTTCCCTTTGTATTATTGCATGTATTTTTGTCCTTTTCCCCTTTTCCCAATAAATTGTATTTCTGACTTGGAGTCTCTCACTGGTTTTACTTTCAAACCAGAACAGTGAAGAAGTAGAGTAAACAGAGAAAACGTTAGGAGGTTTCTAGTAGCGCCTCCTGACCTTTAAGGAAACATCTCTCTTCTTAGACCCTCGGCCCCAGGGGAAATGTGAAAATAGGGGGGACTGTGGTCCCAAAAAATGAAAACCTGAACTGTTGTCTTTCTCCCCTCTTGGCAGGGCATCCTTAAAAGGAAAAATCCTAAAAGCAGTCTGTCCATCCATGCATTGGTGGTGAGAGCACTGTGCATGGAAAGGAGAAGGGTCACCATGGCAAACTTTTCTCCAGGCAGTGCCATGTGTGACATAGAAACACAGGATGTGGAGCTGTGTTTTCTTCAGAAGTCTGTAGCACAGGAGAGACTCCTACCTCCCTCGAAAGGGCTAAGTATCGATTATCTAGAAGGTAGAAACCTGATTTAGGTCCAGATTGTGTCTCACTGTAGTTTGTTAGAGTTGAATGGTGGGAGGAGGAATGCTTTGAAAAGTTTTCATTTAATCTTTGTGTAGTTTGTTTTTTTTTTCTCATTTTTACTTTCTTTTTTTCTTTTGTAGTAATAGCTTAATAAAGATTTTTTCCTATTATTAAGCTTAAGCCCGTTTGCTCTGTTCTAAATTCCACTTCACAGCATTCAAGAGAAGGATCACATTTTCATTGAGGCACTAGCATTGTGCCAGTGTCAAACCATGGCACGTGGGATTGAGACTCTGAGGGTTAAAATTCACTTGTTTTCAGTGGGATGTGAGTGGATCTGAGGTGAACGAGTGATCCCTCTTGGCTTCTGGAGCACAGAGAGATTGAGAAGAGAAATATATTCAGGTTGTCATAAAAGGTGAAGGAGCCAGGTGTGTCCCTGTCCTAACTTGGGGCAAATTTGGGAGAAAAACCTGTGGAAGGAACCCCCCGAAAACAAATCCCCACGGCCTCTCCCCACTCACCTGGTTAGGAAAGAATTTTCTCAAATTGAAGTGGAAAAGAACCTGTTTGTTTAATAAACAAAACCCTCCCCAGCACCAAAGAAATGAACACCACTAGATGACAAGAGAACTCTTTCAGCACTCTGGAGAGATGACAAATCCAGAAAGTCTCTCCTGGGAGTGGCCGCCGGGTCTGGGCGCTGGGGATTGCTCTGGGCACTGCGGATGGCTGCTGCAGATCACAGAGCGCAGGCTCTGGGTGCTCCTCGGTGTTTCCCAGGTGCCACTCCGGAGCAGCTTGGAGTGACATTCAGGAAAGGGAAAGATAAAAAAACAGTCCAGGGAAAGAATTGGACTGCTGAGCTAAACTAACTCAAAAGCAAAGGCAAAAGCAGAAGCAAGTAAGCAAGGCAAAGCAAGCAAAAACCAGCCAGGCAGCACCAGCCTCTTCTAGACAACACACCATGAGGGGAGGTGAGCTGGCTGATAACAAGACAAAACAAACCTTCACTTTCAGAGTCAGTTCTGAAAGCACAGAACATAATATCAAACAAAAACAGAACACACGACTGGGGATACCAGCATCATAATGTCACCCTAGGACAGTTCCCAGCATGGATCACAGGGAATGTGGGTCACCAGGGCTGTGCCCAGTGTGGCTCCTCCCGTGGGGGATGGAGTTTAGCTCTTCTCGCACTCGGGGCACTCGCAGGGCTTCCCTTACTGGTGCCTCCGTTGGTGTTGGGTCAAGCCAGAGCTCACTGAGAATCTCTTCCCACACTGGGGACACTCGTAGGGCCTCTCCCCCGTGTGGATCCTCTGGTGCTGGATCAGGCCGGAGCTCTGGGTGAAGCTCTTCCCACACTCCCCACACTCGTAGGGCCTCTCCCCAGTGTGGATGCGCCGGTGGGAAATGAGGGTGGAGTTGTCCCTGAATCCCTTCCCACAGTCGGGGCAGCAGAAGGGCCTCTCCTCTGTGTGAACCAGATAGTGCTGGAAGAGATCGGCTCTTCTCTTAAACCTCTTCCCACACTCAGAACACTCGTAGGGCCTCTCCCCTGTGTGGATGCGGCGATGCTGGATGAGGGTGGAGTTGCTCCTGAATCCCTTCCCGCAGTCGGGGCAGCAGAAGGGCCTCTCCTCTCTGTGAACCGGATAGTGCTTCAAGAGATCGGCTCTGGTCTGAAACCTTTTCCCACACTCAGAACACTCGTAGGGCCTCTCCCCTGTGTGGGTCCTCTGGTGCTGGGTCAGGCTGGAGCTGTGGGTAAAGCTCTTACCACACTCCCCACACTCATAGGGCTTCTCTCCAGTGTGGATCCTCTGGTGCTTGATCAGGCTGGAGCTGCATCTGAAGCTCTTCCCACACTCCCCACACTCATAGGGCTTCTCTCCAGTGTGGATCCTCTGGTGCACCGTCAGCTCAGAGCTGCACCTGAATCCCTTCCCACACTCGGAGCACTTGTGGGGCTTCTCCCCATCACGGAGCTGCTCAGGGTCCCCCAGCTCCGAGCTCTGGCTCCGTCTCCAGCCGCCTCCCCGGCCCAGGGTGGCTCTTTCCCCCTCAGATCCCCGCGATCTGCCTTTGCAGCCCCTCCTCGTGCGGGATCTCCGGGGCTTTTCCTCCCCGTCGGGTTCCTGCGCCGTGGAGCCGCTCAAAACGGCCTCTTCCACCAGGTTCTGCCGCGGGGATTTGTCCTCCCTGCTCTCCATCCTCGGCTCCTGCTCGGGGCGAGGAAGGACCAGGAGAGGCTCTTCCTCTTCCTCGCAGCCTCCCAGGGGCTGGGAATGGGAACTCCTGCTTTGGGGAAAACAAGGGATGGGCACCATGAGTTGGAAGCTCCCTCTGTCCCAGTCCATCTCGAGAAGTCCCCGGCCACCTGGGCTCCATAAGAACCTCCCAAACACCGAGATCCAGCCCTGAAAAAGCCTCCCAGGAGCTCCCCGTCCCTGCTCCCTCCCCTCGGCTCTTCGGGGCTCCCCCCTGTCCCAGCTGCGGGGGTCACGCTGGGATTGGGGGTCCCCCTTCTCCTCGCTGCCCGCCCTCCCCAGGCTGCCGGCAGTCCCGGCCATCCCAAAAGCTCCCCCCTCTTGGCTCTCCCCATTCGGGGCTGCCGGGGCTGCTCGGGCTCCCGGGCTCCCTTCTGCCCTTCTTCTCCGCTCGGGGCCGCAGGGGCTCCAAGGAGTCCCCCCGAGGGGCCTTTTCCGCTCCGCTTCGCACTTCTTCCTTCTCCAAACACGCCCCAAAAAACCCAGCCCCGGCACCCCCCAGGAGATCTGGCCCGAGCTGCCCCTCCCCGCTCACCTGCGGGATGGGGGCAATGATCCCACACGTGGGGGCTGCGAATTCAGGCAGGGCTCCACCGCGCCATCCCCTCGGCTCCGCTCCATCCGCCTTTGTCCCTCCTCTTCCTCCTCCTGCCGCTCCTCCTCTTCCATCCCCCCTGCTCCTCCTCCTCCCTGAGCCCACCTCCCGCTCCTCCTGCATCCCTGCCCTTCCCTCCCTGCCCTTCCTTCCCCCTCCTCCTGCTCTCTGTGCCCACCGCCTTCTGCTCCCTCATCCCTCCTCTTCCATCGCTCCTCCTCCTCCTCCTCCTGTGTCCCGTCCCCTCCTGCCTGTCCTCCTTCATCCCTTCCCTTCCATCCTTCTCCTCCTCGCCATCCCCACCTCCTTCTCCTCCTTCATCCCCCTCCTCCTCCTCCCTTTCCCCATTTCCTTCTCCTGTTTCCAGCCCTACTCACTCTCCTCCTTCACCCCCTCTCTTCCATGCCATCCCAGTTCGTGCTGGGATTTGTCCGGTCCGTGTCTGTAGGATCCCGGTCCATGTCACCTCATTCCTGTTTATCCCAGTCTGTTTGCTCCTGATCCCTGTGGTCCCGGTCTGTGCAGTCCCAGTCTGTAGGATCCCAGGCCAGGTTATCCCGGGCTGTATGATCCCAATCCATAGGATCGCATTCCACAGGGTCCCAGTCGCTTTTTTATCCCGGTCCATGGCATCCCAGTTCCATATAAATCCAGTCCAGTTCATCCCAGTCCATACAGTCCCAATCTTTATTTGATCCCATTCCCTATTTCATTCCAGTCTATTTTATCCTTGTCCTAGTCCCTATTTGATCACATTCTTAATTTTTCCCCAGTCCATAGGATCCCTGATCCATATAATCCCAGTCCAGTTTATCCCAGATTATTCCAGTCCATAGGATCCCCGATCCATATAATCCCAGTCCAGTTTATCCCGGATTATTCCAGTCCATAGGATCCCCGATCCATATAATCCTAGTCCAGTTTATCCCGTTCCATAGGATCTCAATTCCATAAAATCCCAGTCCAGTTCATCCCTCTCCTTAGGATCACAGTTCCATATAATCCCAGTCCAGTTTATCCCAGTCCATAGGATCCCAGTTCCATATAATCCCAGTCCAGGTTAACCCAGTCCATAGGATCCCAGTTCCATAAATCCCAGTGCAGTTTATCCCAGTCCATAGGATCCCAGTTCCATATAATCCCAGTCCAGTTTATCCCAGTCTGTAGGGCCCCAATCCCTATTTTATCCCAGTCCATAGGTGATCCCAGTCCATATTTGATCCCAGTCTGCACAATCCCAGTCTGTAGGATCCCAGTCCCTAATTTATCCCAGTCCCTATTTCATACCAGTCCCTAATTTATCCCAGTCCCTATTTCATCCCAGTCCATGGGATCTCATTCCATATTTGATCCCAGTCCCTAATTGATTCCAGTCCATATGGCCCTGCACACATTCCAGAGGTCTGGAATTTCAGCTCCCAGCCAGGAAAAGACGTTCCCTTTGCCCTCGAAGGCAAAGCTCTTGAGAAGGGGCTGAAAACCAAGCGGAGCAAAATCCTACAGAGACATTTCACTGCTGGTCTCCGACTTCAGCTCCTGAACTAAGAATTAAAAAAATAATTGGGAAATTAAATAACTAAAAAAACAGGGGCGGGTCATTAGGGGCAATTAAATTAGGGGAGGGGTCCATTAAATCAGGGGAGGATCTTTGGTGGATCCTGGGGCAATTAAATCAGGGGAGGGTTTTTGGAGGTCCCTGGGTCAAGGGAGACACGGAGAGAGAAACAGAGCAGGGAAAGAGAGGTGGGAGGAAATGGAGGACACAAACACAACCAGCTGAGAAGGTGGCACTGAGAAAAACAGAACTGCCATGGAATGGAAATGAACGGCAAAGAAATCAGTAAGTCTGAAAGTTTTATTTCCTATCGAATACATCCCAGCCACCCAGCTCCACACAATCCCCATCCCAGCGCTCCAAATTGGGATCCCACTTCTCCCCATCTTCTCCCAAACCCATCCCACCCTGGCAGTTCTGGAATCGAGTGAGATTGGCGGGGGATTGAGGTTTTTTTGAGATGGGAACAAGGAATTTGAGGTGGGACTGAGTCTCTGAGGATTAAAATTCACTTGTTTTCAGTGGGAGGTGAGAAGATCTGAGGTGAACGAGTAATCCCTCTTGGCTTTTGGAGCACAGAGAGGTTGAGGAGAGAAAACAAATGAAGGCCAACAGAAAAGGAGAAGCAGCCAGGCGTGCTATCAACGTGGATCACAGGGAATGTGGGTCACCAGGGCTGTGCCCAGTGTGGCTCCTCCTGTGGGGGATGGAGTTTGGCTCTTCTCGCACGCGGGGCACTCGCAGGGCTTCCCTTACCGGTGCCTCTCTTTGTGTTTGTTCAAGTTAGAGCTCCATGAGAATCTCTTCCCACACTGGGGACACTCGTAGGGCCTCTCCCCCGTGTGGATCCTCTGGTGCTGGATCAGGCCGGAGCTATGGGCGAAGCTCTTCCCACACTCCCCACACTCGTAGGGCCTCTCCCCAGTGTGGATGCGCCGGTGGGTGATGAGGGTGGAGTTGTTCCTGAATCCCCTCCCACAGTCGGGGCAGCAGAAGGGCCTCTCCTCTGTGTGAACCGGATAGTGCTGGAAGAGATTGGCCCTGGTCTGAAACCTCTTCCCACACTCAGAACACTCGTAGGGTCTCTCCCCAGTGTGGATCCTCTGGTGCCTGAGGAGCTGTGACTTGCTCTTGAATCCCTTCCCGCAGTCGGGGCAGCAGAAGGGCCTCTCCTCCGTGTGAACCAGATAGTGCTGGAAGAGATCGACTCTGGTCTGAAATCTCTTCCCACACTCAGAACACTCGTAGGGCCTCTCCCCTGTGTGAATCACCTGGTGCCTGATCAAGCTGGAGCTGCAGCTGAAGCTCTTCCCACACTCAGAACACTCGAAGGGCCTCTCCCCAGTGTGGGTCCTCTGGTGCCGGATAAAGTGGGATCTCATCCTGAAGCCCTTCCCACACTGGGGACACTCGTACAGTCTCTCCCCTGTGTGAATCACCTGGTGAGTGATGAGGTGGCTTCTCCGGCTGAAGCTCTTCCCACACTCCCCACACTCATAGGGCCTCTCTCCAGTGTGGATCCTCTGGTGCACCATCAGATCAGAGCTGCACCTGAATCCCTTCCCACAGTCCGAGCACTTGTGGGGCTTCTCCCCATCACGGAGCTGCTCAGGGTCCCCCAGCTCCGAGCTCTGGCTCCGTCTCCGGCCGCCTCCCCGGCCCAGGGTGGCTCTTTCCCCCTCAGATCCCCGCGATCTGCCTTTGCAGCCCCTCCTCGTGCGGGATCTCCGGGGCTTTTCCTCCCCGTCGGGTTCCTGCGCCGTGGAGCCGCTCAAAACGGCCTCTTCCACCAGGTTCTGCCGCGGGGATTTGTCCTCCCTGCTCTCCATCCTCGGCTCCTGCTCGGGGCGAGGAAGGACCAGGAGAGGCTCTTCCTCTTCCTCGCAGCCTCCCAGGGGCTGGGAATGGGAACTCCTGCTTTGGGGAAAACAAGGGATGGGCACCATGAGCTGGAAGCTCCCTCTGTGCCAGTCCATCTCGAGAAGTCCCCGGCCACCTGGGCTCCATAAGAACCTCCCAAACACCGAGATCCAGCCCTGAAAAAGCCTCCCAGGAGCTCCCCGTCCCTGCTCCCTCCCCTCGGCTCTTCGGGGCTCCCCCCTGTCCCAGCTGCGGGGGTCACGCTGGGATTGGGGGTCCCCCTTCTCCTCGCTGCCCGCCCTCCCCAGGCTGCCGGCAGTCCCGGCCATCCCAAAAGCTCCCCCCTCTTGGCTCTCCCCATTCGGGGCTGCCGGGGCTGCTTGGGCTCCCGGGCTCCCTTCTGCCCTTCTTCTCCGCTCGGGGCCGCAGGGGCTCCAAGGAGTCCCCCCGAGGGGCCTTTTCCGCTCCGCTTCGCACTTCTTCCTTCTCCAAACACGCCCCAAAAAACCCAGCCCCGGCACCCCCCAGGAGATCTGGCCCGAGCTGCCCCTCCCCGCTCACCTGCGGGATGGGGGCGATGATCCCACACGTGGGGGCTGCGAATTCAGGCAGGGCTCCACCGCGCCATCCCCTCGGCTCCGCTCCATCCGCCTTTGTCCCTCCTCTTCCTCCTCCTGCCGCTCCTCCTCTTCCATCCCCCCTGCTCCTCCTCCTCCTCCCTGAGCCCACCTCCCGCTCCTCCTGCATCCCTGCCCTTCCCTCCCTGCCCTTCCTTCCCCCTCCTCCTGCTCTCTGTGCCCACCGCCTTCTGCTCCCTCATCCCTCCTCTTCCATCGCTCCTCCTCCTCCTCCTCCTGTGTCCCGTCCCCTCCTGCCTGTCCTCCTTCATCCCTTCCCTTCCATCCTTCTCCCCCTCGCCATCCTCACCTCCTTCTCCTCCTTCATCCTCCTCCTCCTCCTCTCCCCACCTCCTTCTCCTCTTCCATCCCTCCTCGCACAGACACCGGGAGCCGCCACATCCACCCCGGCCGCCCCCGAACCCCCCCAGGACTCCCCCAAACCCTTTCAGGACTCCCCCAAGCCTCCCCAGGATCTCCTCCAATCCCCCCAGACTCCTCCAAAGCCCCCCACAGGACTTCCCTGATCCCCTCAGGACACCCCAAAACCCTCCCAGGATGCCCCAAGCCTTCCCAGGACTCCCCAAAATGGTCCAGGCCCATTTTGGGGTGCAGCGGGTGCTTTATTACATTTGTACAACGGCGGCGCTGGGGCCCCCCCGGCTGTCTATGGCTTGTGCTGGGGGAAAGAATGCGGACGGGACCCCAAATTTTGTTTTTCGGGCAGGCCGGGACCCCAAAGTTAGGTTTTGGGGTAGGCCGGACCCCAAAATTAGCGTTTTGGGGCAACCAGGACTCCAGATTTGGATTTTGGGGAAGCCAGGGTCCCAAGATTGAGGTTTGGGGGGACCAGGACCCCAAAACCGAGGTTTGGGGTGGAGCTTGGACTCCCACGTTAGAGTTTGGGGAGGTGTGCACCCCAAAATTGGGGCTCGGGACTCCCGACCCTTGGCTCGTGATGGGGGTGGGACCCCAAAATATAGATTTTTGGAGGAGGCCGGGACCCCAAAATATGGGTTTTTTTGGGGTGTTCGAGGGGGTCACTTCCGCCGGGGCCGGTCGGGGTCGCGCCGGGGGAGCCCCTCGTCGGTGGAGGAGGTGGTGAGGAGGCCTTGCTGCCACCGGGCCAGCTCGGCGTGTTCCTGAGCGCTGGCGGCCAGCGCCCGCAGCCAGCCCTGCATGTCCTCCTGGAGGGCAGAAACGGGGTCAGGCACCCCGAAAACGGGGTCAGGCACCCCGAAAATGGGCTCAGGGACACCGAAAATGGGGTCAGGGACACCAGAAATGGGGTCAGGGACACCAAAAATGGGGTCAGGGACACCGAAAATGAGGTCAGGGACACCAGAAATGGGGTCAGGGACACCGAAAATGGGGTCAGGGACACTGAAAATGGGGTCAGGGACACCAAAAATGGGCTCAGGCACCCCGAAAATGGGGTCAGGGACACCAGAAATGGGCTCAGGCACCCCGAAAATGGGCTCAGACGCCCTGAAAATGGGGTCAGGCGTCCCGAAAATGGGCTCAGGGACACCGAAAATGGGGTCAGGGACACTGAAAATGGGGTCAGGGACACTGAAAATGGGGTCAGGGACACCAGAAATGGGGTCAGGGACACCGAAAATGGGGTCAGGGACACCGGAAATGGGGTCAGGGACACCGAAAATGAGGTCAGGGACACCAGAAATGGGTTCAGACGCCCCGAAAATGGGGTTAGGGACACCGAAAATGGGGTTAGACACCCCAAAAATGGGGTCAGGGACACCAAAAATGGGGTCAGACACACCGAAAATGGGGTTGGGGACCTCGAAAATGAGGTTAGGGACACCAGAAATGGGGTTAGGGACACTGAAATGGGGTCAGACGCCCCAAAAATGGGGTCAGGGACACCAAAAAGTCGATTAGGGACACCAAAAATTGAGTTAAGGACCCCAAAAATGAGGTTAGGGACACCGAAAATGGGGTGAGGGACCCATCAAAATCAACATGAGACCACCACAAAACCACCACGAGACCCCCCAAAACCACCATGAGACCCCCCAAATCACCATCAGACCCCCTCCAAAATCACCATCAGACCCCCCAAATCACCATCAGACCCCCCAAAATCACCACCCAACCCAAGCCCCACCTCACCAACCCCAAAGCACCATGAGACACCCCAAAACCCTACGAAGATCCCCCAAAGCTGCACCTCGTCCTTGGCCTGCAGCAGGAACTCGCTCCCATCGCCGGTCCTACAAGACAGGGACATTGTCACCGTGTCCCCCTGGACTTTGGGGCGTCAGAGCCACCAAAAGCAGCAGGAGATCCCAAAAAATGTGTCAGACACCCCAAAAGGAGAACCAGGACCACCAAGATCAACAGGAGATCCCAAAAATCACATCGGAGACCCCAAAAATGACATCAGAGATCCCAAAAGCGGCATCAAACCCACCCAAAAAAACAGGAGACCCCAAAACGGGTGTGAGGGCCACCAAAAGCAGCAGGAGATCCCAAAAATGACACCAGAGACCCCGAAAGTGCCACCAGACAGCCCAAAACTCACTTGAGCTTGAAGACGTTCTTCTTCTTCTTGTAGTCGTTGGCCACCTCGCTGGCGGCGCGGTGCAGGCTCAGCAGGGGCTCCCCGCCGTGGGTGGCCCCGGCCGCGGGACCTTTGGCGTCCTTGTAGAAGCCCAGGTCGCCCTTGGCCAAGACGCAGTAGAGGTTCACCCAAGACCTGCTCGTGGTGGGACGTGGGGTGACCACCAGGTTTTAGGTAAAACTGGGTTTTGGTGGGCCCCCAAATTTTGGTGGTTTGGTGGATGAACGTTCCTAGCTTGGATGAATTCCCAGAGTTTGGTCAATCTCCTTCACTGGGGAGCCCCAGCTCATGGTGGACACCCACATTCTGGTGGGTCCTCTCCATAGATGGACACCAAACCCTTGGAGAAACCCCAACCCTTGATGGGCCCCTTCATTGATGGACCCTCCAACCGCTGGTGAATCCCCAGATTTTGGGGAATTCCAAGTCTTGGTGAAACCCCAACCACTGGGGGACCCTCTTCATGGGTTGGATGAAGCCAACCCTTGGAGAACTCCCTCCACTGATGTCCCCCTAACCCTCGGTGAAGCTTAAACCTTTGGAGAACCCCAACCCTTGGAGAAGCCCCAAATTCTGGTGGATCACTGATGATCCCCAACCCTTGGAGAACCCTCAACCCTTGATGAACCCTAACCCTTGGAGAACCCTCAACTCTTGGGGAACCCCAACCATTGGAGAACTCCCAACTCTTGATGAACTCCTTCTACTGATGAACCCCAACTCTTGGAGAACCCTAAACTCTTGATGAACACCTTCCACTGCTGATCCCCAACCCTTGGAGAACCCTCAACTCTTGGGGAACTCCAACCCTTGGAGAACCCCCAAATCTTGAGGAACCCCCAGATTCTGCTGGACCATTGATGGACCCCAACTCTTGGAGAACCCCCAACTCTTGAGGAACTCCTTCCATTGATGAACCACAACCCTTGCCGAACCCCCAAATTCTGGAGGATCACTGATGAACCCCAACCCTTGGAGAACCCCCAACTCTTGGAGTACCCCAACCCTTGGAGAACCCCAACCCTTAGTGAACCCCAACCCTTGGAGAACCCCAACTCTTGGTGAACCCCAACCCTTGGAGAACCCCCAACTCTTGGAGTACCCCAACCCTTGGAGAACCCCAACCCTTGGAGAACCCCCAACTCTTGGTGAACCCCAACCCTTGGAGAACCCCAACCCTTGGAGAACCCCCAACCCTTGGAGAACCCCAACCCTTGGAGAACCCCAACTCTTGGTGAACCCCAACCCTTGGAGAACCCCAACCCTTGGAGAACCCCCAACTCTTGGAGAACCCCAACCCTTGGAGAACCCCCAACTCTTGAGGAACCCCCAGATTCTGCTGGACCATTGATGATCCCCAACCCTTGGAGAACACCCAACTCTTGAGGAACCCCCAGACTCTGCTGCACCACTGCTGAACCCCAACCCCTGGAGAGCCTCCATCGCCACGTCCCCCCAGACCTGTTGGACGCCTTCTTGCCGGCGCCGTCGAGCTCGTGCTTGCGCAGCAGGAAGCCCTCGTGCGTCACCGTGTGGGCGGGCGGCGGCGGCGGCGGCGCGCTGCCCTGCGCCGGCGCCGAGCGCGAGCGCCGCGGTTCTGCCGCGCCCTGCGCCGAGTCCCGGGGGCGCGGCCGGCGCCGCGGCCTCGGCCGGTCCCGCGCCCGGGGACGCTCCGGCCGAGGGGTCCTCTCCGGGAGCGCCTCGGGACCGGCGGGGAGACGGGCGGGAGAGTCACGGTCACGGGGCTGGGGACAGCGGGGGACAAGGAGGGGACAATGAGGGGACACCGGCACTGGGGGATCTCCAGGGGGACATGGAGGGGACAATGAGGGGACACTGGGGGATCTTTGAGGGGACATTGAAGGGACAATGAGGGGACAATGAGGGGACAATGAGGGATCTCCAGGGGGACATGGAGGGGACACTGGGGGATCTCCCGGGGGACATGGAGGGGACATTGAGGGGACATCCAGTGGGACAATAAGGCGACACTGGGGGATCTCCAGTGGGACATGGAGGGGACACTGAGGGGACACTGGGGGATCTCCAGGGGGATCTCCAGTGGGACATGGAGGGGACATGGAGGGGACAATGAGGGGACACTGGGGGATCTCCAGGGAGACATGGAGGGGACATGGAGGGACATTGAAGGGATCTCTAGTAGGACATGGAGGGGACACTGAGGGCATCTCCAGGGGGACATTGAGGGGACATCCTGGGGGGCTCTGGGGAATCTCTGAGGGGACATTGATGGGATCTCCAGGGGGACATGGAGGGGACATTGAGGGGACACTGGGGGATCTCCAGGATGGAGGACATGGAGGGACATTGAAGGACATTGAGGGGACAATGAGAAGACACTGAGGGGACAATGAGGGGACACTGATGGATCTCCCGTGGGACACTGAAGGATCTCCGGGGGAACATCGAGGGGACACCAAAGGGAATCCAAAGGCACACAAAGAGGAATCCTTGGGGCCACCAAAGTGTCACCAAGGGGCCACCAAAAGGTCACCAAAAGGCCACCAAGGACTCACCGAAGCTGGCACGGCGCCGCCCGCCTCCTTCTCCTGCAGCTGCTCCACGATGTCGGCCAGGGTGGCTTTGCTGCTGAAGGACATTCGGGGACCGCGGTGGCGTCACGCCGGCCCCGTCCCCTCCCCGCCGTCCCCGCGGCGTCCCCGCGGCGTCCCCGCGGCGTCCCTTGGCTCACCCGCCGCTCTTCCCGTCGTGCCGCGGCGCCTCCGGCTCGCTGGACTCCTGCCGCTCCAGCCGGCGCTCCCGGCGCTCCCGGCGCCGCTCCGGCGGCCCCGGCCGGACCTCGCCGGGCTCCTCGGCCTCGGTGGCCTCGGCGGTGACACCGGTGGCCGGCGGCGGCTCCTCGGCTCCTCCTGCGGCGGTGGCCGGCGGCCGGACGCGGTCGAGCTGGGGCTGGAGGCGCTCCGGGCGCAGCTCGTGCCGGACGTAGGCGACGCGCGGCTCCGGCCGGCGAGCGGCGGCGCCCGCCGGCGGCGGCTCCGGCGGGAACTTGCGCGTCAGGAGCGGCGTCGGCGGCTGCTTGCTCTGCTCGGCCTTGAGCTTCTCGATCTGAGCGTGGGGTGGGGTGGGGATGATGGAGGTGAGGTGAGATGGAGGTGAGATGGAGATGGAGATGGAGATGGAGATGGAGATTGGGATGGAGATGGAGATGGAGGTGGAGATGGAGATGGAAGAGATGAAGATGGGGATAGAGATGGAGGTTGGAATGGAGATGAGATGGAAATGAGATGGAGATGGAGATGGAGATGGAGATGGAGATGAGGATGAAGATGGAGATGGGGATGGAGATGAGATGGAGATGGAGGAGATGAAGATGGGGATAGAGATGGAGATGGGGATGGAGATGAGATGGAAATGGAGATGGAGATGAGATGGAAATGGAGATGGAGATGGGATGGAGATGGAGGAGATGGAGATGGAGGAGATGAAGATGGTGATAGAGATGGAGATTGGGATGGAGATGAGATGGAAATGAGATGGAGATGGAAATAGAGATGGAAATGAGATGGAGATGAGGATAGAGATGGACACGGGGATGGAGATGTGGTGGAAAAGAGATGGAGATGGAGATGACGATGGAGATGAGGATGGAGATGGAGACGGGGATGGAGATGAGATGGAAATGGGATGGAGATGGAGATGATGGAGATGAGATGGGGACAGGGATGGAGTTGGGGATGGGACAGGGATGGGGATGGAGATGAGATGGAGGTGAGATGGAGACAGAGGTGTGATGGGGATGGAGATGGGATGGAGGCAGACGGAGACGGCGATGGAGAAAACGAAGCCATCAATGGAAACAGCAACAGCGATGGCAACGGGATGAAGACCACGGTCAGATCAGGAGATGGTTCTGCTGAGCCCTCAGCCACCCCCACCCCGAGCAGAGCCCGGCCCCGGGATGTCCCCGGCGCCGCGGTGGCCGTACCGTGGTCAGGCGCCGCAGGGAGCTGAACCTCTCCTCCCAGGCGGCCGCCGCCTTGCGGAAGGCCTCGTGCCGCCGGATCAGCTGCTCCACCTCGTCCACGCTGCTGCCCAGCTCCTGGCTTGTCAGCAGCGGCTCCTGGGCCGTCAGCCACGCGTCGGCCACCACGGCCTCCTGCGCGAACTGCTGCACCTCGCGCTCTGCCGGCACAGCCGGGGCCGCCCGTCACCGCCGCGGGCTCCTCACGGTGGCCGGGGTCACCGCAGAGACCGGGCTCACCCGTGATCTGGTGGCCTTTGTAATTTTGTGTCACCCATCGTCTGGTGTCTCCCATAATGTGGTGTTCCTCATGATTTGGTGTTCCTTGTAATTTGGTGTTCCTCATAATCTGGTGTTCCTCAAATTTTGGTGTTCCTCATGATTTTGTGTTCCTCGTAATTTGGTGTTCCTCAAATTTTGGTGTTCCTCATGATTTTGTGTTCCTCAAAATTTGGTGTTCCCCGTAATTTGGTGTTCCCCATAATTTGGTGTTTGCCATAATTTCGTGTGCCTCATAATTTGGTGCTCCTCATAATCTGGTGTTCCTCATAATTTGGTGTTCCCCGTAATTTGGTGTCTCCCATAATTTGGTGTTCCTCATAATTTGGTGTTCTCCATAACTCGGTGGCTCCCATAACCTGGTGGCTCCCATGAATTGACTCCCATAACCCAATGCACACCCCAAGTCCTGGTGTCCCCCCAACACCCAATGTCCACCCAACATCTGATGACCACCCCCGATAAACCAGTGACCTCCAGGACCCAATGCCCACCCCAAGTCCTGGTGTCCCTCCAACACTCAACCTCCCCCCAAAAACCTTCTGGTGTCCCCCAACACCCAAGGTCGCCCCAACATCTGATGTCCCCCCAACACCCGATGGTGTCCCCCCGGGGTGGCACTCACTCTGCTGCAGCCACTCCCAGTGCTTGTCCCACTTCTCCGTCATCTCCTTCTTCTTCTCCAGGAGCTTCTCCATGTTGGATTTGATCTGTGGGGAGGGGGGACATGGGTTGGGACACCCCAAAAGTTCCACCATGCCCCCTCCCCACGTTGTCCACCCCCACCGGCACCTCATCAGCCGCCGGGCTCTTGCTGAGGATGAGGGTCTTGCCCAGCTCCAGGCAGGTGTCCACGTTCTTGGCCTGGGCCTCCATCTCGGTCTTGAGGCTTTGGTGGTCGTTCATCAACAGCTCCACCGACGACACGTCCCTGGGGCGGGGGGAGGACAACGGTGGGCATGGACAGGGGTCCTTGGTGGCCAGGAGGGGACATTGGCATGGGGAAGGGTGTGGGGTCCTCCTGATGGGCCAGGATATGTCCTTGGGTCCATGGCAGGACAGGATTTGGTCCTTGGGTCCATGGCGGGACAGAATTTGGTCCTTGGGTCCATGGCGGGACAGGACATGGTCCTTGGTCCATGGTGGGATAAGACATGGACTCTCAGATGGACCAGGTCATGGGACCTTGTGATAGACCAGGATGTGGTCCTTGGGTCCATGGTGGGACAGGACATGGACCCTCAAATGGACCAGGACATGGGACCTTGGGATGGACCAGAATATGGTTCTTGGCTCCATGGTGGGACAGGACCCAGATCCTCAGAGAGACCAGGACATGGGACCTTGGGATGGACCAGGACTTGGTCCTTGAGTGCATGGTGGGACAGGACATGGACCCTCAGATGGACCAAGACATGGGATGGTGGCACCTGGGATGGGACATGGACCCTCAGATGGGCCAGAACACGGAACCTGTGATGGACCAGGACTTGGTCCTTCGGTTGATGGTGGGATGGGACATGGACCCTCAGACAGACCAGGACATGGAACCTTGTGATGGGCCAGGACATATCCTTGGGTGCATAGTGGGACGGGACATGGACCCTAAGATGGGCCAGGACATGGGATGGTGGCACCTGTGATGGGACATGGACCCTCAGATGGGATGGGACATGGGACCTTGGGATGGACCAGAACATGTCCTTGGGTCCATGGTGGGATGGGACATGGATCCTCAGATGCACCAGAACACGGAACCTGTGATGAACCAGGACTTGGTCCTTGGGTCAATGGTGGGACAGGACCCAGATCCTCAGATGGACCAAGACATGGAATGATGGCACCTGGGACAGGACATGGACCCTCAGATGCACCAGAACATGGAACCTGTGATGGACCAGGACTTGGTCCTTGGGTCAATGGTGGGACAGGACCCAGATCCTCAGATGGACCAAGACATGGAATGATGGCACCTGGGATGGGACATGGACCCTCAGATGCACCAGAACATGGAACCTGTGATGGACCAGGACTTGGTCCTTGGGTTGATGGTGGGACAGGACATGGACCCTCAGGTGGGACAGGACATGGACCCTCAGACAGACCAGAACACGGAACTTGTGATGGACCAGGACTTGGTCCTTGGGTGCATGGTGGGACGGGACATGGACCCTCAGATGCACCAGAACACGGAATTTGTGATGGACCAGGACTTGGTCCTTGGGTTGATGGTGGAACGGGACATGGACCCTCAGGTGGGACGGGACATGGACCCTCAGACAGACCAGGACATGGAACCTGTGATGGGCTAGGATGTTGTTCTAGGGTCAATGGTGGGACAGGACATGGACCCTCAGACAGACCAGAACACGGAACCCGTGATGGACGATGGACCAGAACTTGGTCCTTGGGTGCATGGTAGGACAGGACACGGAACCTGGGATGGACCAGGACTTGGTCCATGGGTCAATGGTGGGACAGGACATGGACCCTCAGATGGGATGGGACATGGGATGGTGGCACCTGTGATGGGACATGGACCCTCAGACGGACCAGAACACAGAACCTGTGATGGACCAGGACTTGGTCCTTGGGTGCATGGTGGGATGGGACATGGACCCTCAGATGGACCAGGAGATGGAACCTTGTGATGGACCAGAATATGTCCTTGGGTGCATGGTGGGACTGGACATGGACCCTCAGGTGCGACAGGACATGGACCCTCAGATGCACCAGAACACGGAACCTGTGATGAACCAGGACTTGGTCCTTGGCTTGATGGTGGGATAGGACATGGACCCTCAGACAGACCAGGACACGGAACCTTGTGATGGGCCAGGACTTGGTCCTTGGGTTAATGGTGGGACGGGACATGGACCCTCAGACAGACCAGGACACGGAACCTTGTGATGGGCCAGGACTTGGTCCTTGGTGTTAGGAAAATAAGGACTTGGGTCCATGGTGGGATGGGACATGGATCCTCAGATGCACCAGAACTCAGGTAACCTTGTGATAGACCAGGATGTGGTCCTAGGGTCGATGGTGGGCCAGGACATGGGGAACTTGGGATAGACCAGAACATGTCCTTGGGTGCATGTTGGGATGGGACATGGACCCTCAGGTGGGATGGGATCCACCAGATCACGGAACCTGTGATGAACCAGGACTTGGTCCTTGGGTGCATGGTGGGACAGGACACAGAACCTGTGATGAACCAGGACTTGGTCCTTGGGTGCATGGTGGGACAGGACACGGAACCTTGTGATGGGCCAGGACTTGGTCCTTGCGTCAATGGTGGGACAGGACCCAGATCCTCAGATGGACCAAGACATGGGATGGTGGCACCTGGGACGGGACATGGACCCTCAGATGGGACAGGACATGGAACCTTGTGATGGGCCAGGACTTGGTCCTTGGGTCAATGGTGGGACAGGACATGGACCCTCAGATGGACCAGGACATGGGATGGTGGCACCTGTGATGGGACATTGACCCTCAGATGCACCAGAACACGGAACCTTGTGATGGACGAGGACTTGGTCCTTGGGTCAATGGTGGGACAGGACACAGAACCTGTGAAGAACCAGAACCTGGTCCTTGGGTCAATGGTGGGACAGGACACAGAACCCGTGAAGAACCAGAACCTGGTCCTTGGGTGCATGGTGGGACAGGACACGGAACCTGTGAAGAACCAGAACCTGGTCCTTGGGTCAATGGTGGGACAGGACACAGAACCTGAGAAGAACCAGAACCTGGTCCTTGCGTCAATGGTGGGACAGGACAAGGAACCCGTCAAGAACCAGAACCTGGTCCTTGGGTGCATGGTAGGACAGGACAAGGAACCCGTGAAGAACGAGAACCTGGTCCTTGGGTGCATGGTAGAACAGGACACGGAACCTGTGATGGACCAGGACTTGGTCCTTGGGTGCATGGTGGGACAGGACAAGGAACCCGTGAAGAACCAGGACTTGGTCCTTCGGTGCATGGTGGGACAGGACACAGAATCTGTGATGGACCAGGACTTGGTCCTTGTGTCAATGGTGGGACAGGACAAGGAACCCGTCAAGAACCAGGACTTGGTCCTTGGGTCAATGGTGGGACGGGCCACGGAACCCGTGAAGAACCAGAACCTGGTCCTTGGGTGCATGGTGACCCGGAACCCTCGAAGAACCAGAACCTCTCCCCACCTGGCCTTCTCGCCGGCGCCCATCTGCTGCAGCGCCCCGTCCATCCACGCCAGCAGCTCCCGGGCGGCGCCGGCGAAGCGCGTCCTGTCGGCGGCGCCGGCCGCGCCGCGCCGGCAGCGCTCGGCCGCCGCCTGCAGCTCCCGCCAGGCGCGCAGCACGTCGCGCTCGCGCGCGGCGATGGCCTCGGCCGCCTCGCCGGCGTAGAGCGCCCGCAGCCGCGCCGCCGCCTCCTGCAGCCGCCGCAGCCGCGCCGGCAGCGCCGCCGCCTCGCGCTCCAGCGCGCCCAGCGCCCGCCGCAGCGCGCCGGCCTCGCGCGCGCCGCCGCCCTCCTCGGGCAGCCGCCGCCGCTCCTCCTCCAGGTGGCCCAGAAGCTCCTGGCAGTCGTGGAAGAACTTGTGGAGCTCGTGCGAGGCCGCCAACATCTGCGCCCGCGTCTCCAGCAGCTCCAGCAGGTCGGCCCAGGCCTCGTTGACGCCGTCCTTCCACTCGGCGATGGTGGCGGCGTCGCGGTGGCCGCAGTCGATGAGCTCGTCCACCATCTGGTTGACGGCGGCGATGCGCTCCTGGCCCACGCTGCCCGTCTCGCTGGCGAACTCCAGGAACTTCTCCTGCAGCAGCTGCGGCGGCCCCGGGGCCACCGGGATGGGGTCAGGGCCACCACCAGGATGGTCTCAGGATCACCACCAGGATGGTGCCAGGATCACCACCAGGATGGTGCCAGGGCCACCAGGATGGTGTTAGGATCACCACCAGGATGGTGCCAGGGCCACCACCAGGATGGTGCCAGGATCACCACCAGGATGGTGCCAGGGCCACCACCAGGATGGTGTCAGGGCCACCAGGATGGTGTCAGGATCACCACCAGGATGGTGCCAGGGCCACCACCAGGATGGTGCCAGGGCCACCAGGATGGTGTCAGGGCCACCAGGATGGTGCCAGGATCACCACCAGGATGGTGCCAGGGCCACCACCAGGAAGTGCCAGGGCCACCACCAGGATGGTGTCAGGATCACCACCAGGATGGTGCCAGGGCCACCACCAGGATGGTGCCAGGATCACCACCAGGATGGTGCCAGGAGCACCAGGAAGTGCCAGGGCCACCAGGATGGTGTCAGGAGCACCACCAGGATGGTGACAGGAGCACCAGGATGGGGCAGGGATGGTGGCAGGACCGCCAGACAGGGCACCAGGATGATGCTAGGAACACCAGGATGGTGCCAAGACCACCAAGGAGGTGCCAGGGCCACCAAGATAATACCAGGACCACCAAGGAGTGCCAGGACCACCAGGATGGTGCCATGGCCACCAGGATAATACCAGGACCACCAGAATGGTTTCAGGATCACCAGGAGGTTCCAGGGCCACCAGGATGGTGCCAGGACCACCAGGAGGTGCCAGGACCACCAGGATGGTGTCAGGAGCACCAGGAGGTGCCAGGACCACCAAGGAGGTGCCAGGGCCATCAGGAGATGCCAGAACACCCAGGATAATACCAGGACCACCAGGATGGTGTCAGGACCACCAGGATGATGCCAGGACCACCAGGAGGTGCCAGGACCACCAATGAGGTGCCAGGACCACCAGGATGGTGTCAGGACCACCAGGATGGTCTCAGGAGCACCAGGATGGTGCCAGATCACCAAGGAGGTGCCAGAACCACCAAGGAGGTGCCAGAACCACCAAGATGTCTCCACGAAGTTCTCCAGAACCCTCACGACGACACCACTCGTCAGAACCTCCCCGCACGACCTCCACCGCGGGCGTCGCCCAGCGCAGCGGCGCCCATCCCTCACCGCGCTCACCGTGACGTGCTCGAAGTCCTGGCCCAGCTCGGGCGAGCCGGCCACCAGCTCCTTCTCGGCGATCCAGTGCTCCAGCTCGTCCACCTCGCGGTTGAGCTGGTAGAGCCAGTACTGCTGCTCCAGCTGGACCTTGCGCTCCTCCAGCAGCTCCTTCAGAGACACGTAGAGGCGGTCAACCTGCGACTGCCGCCGGCTCACCTGCTCGCTGCGCAAGGACACGGCGCCCGTCAGCCCCGGCGGCGGCGGCGCGGCAGCGGCCGGCGGGCCGGGGGGCGGGCGGGGCCGGGCGGACCTCTGGGGGTGGCCGAGCTCCAGGAGGGCGCGGCACTGGCGGGAGAGCTGGGCGATGGTCTCCTCGTAGTTCTCGATGGTCTGCTCGGTCAGGAGGTGCTTCTTGAGGAGCTGCAGGGTGCTCTGCTCGTCCTGCGGTGGGGTGGGTGGGTGGGTGGGTGAGGGCGGCGGTCGGTGAGATACAAGGTGGCTCAAGAGGTGTAAGCAAGCCAAGCAAACCAACCCGACCAACCCAACCAACCAACCCAACCAACCCAACCAACCAACCCGATCAACCCAACCCGACCAACCCAACCAACCCAACCCAACCAACCAACCCGACCAACCCAACCAACCAACCCAACCAACCAACCCGACCAACCCAACCAACCAACCCAACCAATCCAACCAACCAACCCGACCAACCCAACCAACCAACCCAACCAACCAGTGTAAGCAACCCAACCCAACCAACCCAACCAACCAACCCAACCAACCCAACCCAACCAACCCAACCAACCAACCCAACCAACCAACCCGACCAACCCAACCAACCAACCCAACCAATCCAACCAACCAACCCGACCAACCCAACCAACCAACCCAACCAACCAACCCGACCAACCCAACCAACCAACCCAACCAATCCAACCAACCAACCCGACCAACCCAACCAACCAACCCAACCAACCAGTGTAAGCAACCCAACCCAACCAACCCAACCCAACCAACCCAACCAACCCAACCCAACCAACCCAACCAACCAACCCAACCAACCAACCCAACCAACCAACCCAACCAACCCGACTCAACCAGTGTGACCAACCCAGCCAACCCAACCCAACCAGTGTAAGCAACCCAACCCAACCAACCCAACCCAACCAACCAACCCAACCAAGCAGTGTAAGCAACCCAACCTAACCCAACCCAACCAACCCCACCAATGCGACCCAACACGACTCAACCGGTGTAAGCAACCCGACCAACCCAACCAACCCAACCCAACCAACCCAACCCAACCCAACCCAACCCACCCCACCAATGCGACCCAACACGACTCAACCGGTGTAAGCAACCCGACCAACCCAACCAACCAATCCAACCAACTCAACCAACCCAACCCAACCAACCTGACTCAAGCAGTGTAAGCAAGCCAAGCAACCCAACCAACCCAACTCAACCAACCCAACCCAACCAGTGCAACCAACCCAACCCAACCGGTGTAACCAACCCAACCCAACCCAACTCAACCCAACCCAACCAACCCAACCAGTGCAACCAACCCAACCCAACCGGTGTAACCAACCCAACCCAACCCAACTCAACCCAACCCAACCAACTCAACTCAACCAGTGTAACCAACCCAACCCAACCCAACCAGTGTAACCAACCCAAGCCAACCCAACCCTTCCAATTCCCCCAACCCAACTGACCAAGCTGACCCAACCCAACCCAACGTCACCCAACCAACCTCACCCAACCCAACCCAACCTCACCCAACCAACCCAACCCAACCCAACCCAACCCATCCAATTCCCCCAACCCAACCTCACCCAGTCTCACCCAACCAACCCAACCCAACCCAACCTCACCCAACCAACCCAACCCAACCCAACCCAACCCAACCAACCCAACCCAACCCATCCCAATCCGACCCACCCCGCCCCGCCCCGCCCCGTTCACCCAAACGCCACCTTCCCCTTCTCCTCGCTCATCAGCAGCAGCTCCTGCTCTCCCAGCCACGCCTCCACCTCGGCCACGTCGAAGAGGTACTGCTGCAGCTGGTAGGAGGCGTCCAGGGCCTGCTGCCGCCGCTCGGCCTGCTCCTGCAGCTCGGCCCACGCGGTGGCCAGCCGCCCCAGGAGGCCCCGCGCCACCTCGGCCTCGGGGCTCTCGACGCAGGCGACGGCGGCGGCGCGTTCCAGCACCTCGTCCACGCGGGGCCGGCGCGCCTGGATCTCCCGCCGCAGGTTCTGCGGTGGGACGGAGGTGGGTGGAGGGCTCGGGGTGGGGAGCGGTCCCGGAGGCGGCGGCGCGGGAGCTGACCTGGTTCTTCTTGATGAGCTGTTGGACGGTCTGGAGGTTGGTGCCGTGGTCCTTCAGCGTGGCCAAGGGTAGGCGGTCCTGGACCCACATCTGGGACGGGGGTGGGTGTCGGTGTCATCGGCGGGCACCGTCCCACCTCATCTCGGTTTGTGGGTTCACCTCCATCTCATCTCCATCCCATCCCCATCTCCATCTCCATCTCCATCTCCATCTCCATCTCCATCTCCATCTCCATCTCCATCTCCATCTCCATCTCCATCTCCATCTCCATCTCCATCTCCATCTCCATCTCCATCTCCATCTCCATCTCCATCTCCATCCCATCCTCATCTCCATCCCCATCTTCATCCCCATCTCCATATCCATGCCATGCCCATTCCCATCTCCATCTTCATCCCATCCCCATCTCCATCTCCATCTCCATCCCCATCCCCATCCTCATCTCCGTCTCCATCCTCATCTCCATCTCCATCCTCATCTCCATCTTCATCCCCATCTCCATCTCCATGTCCATCTCCATACCCATGCCCATTCCCATCCCCATCTCCATCACATCATCATCTCCATTCCCATCCCATCATCATCTCCATCTCCATCTCCATCTCCATCTCCATCTCCATCTCCATCTTCATCCCCACCCTCATCTCCATCCCCATCTCCATCCCATCATCATCTCCATCCCCATCTCCCTCCCATCCCCATCTCCATCTCCATTTCCATCCCATCCCCATCTTTATCTCATCCCCATCTCCATCCCATCCTCATCTTCATCCCTATCCTCATCTCCATCTCCCTTTCCATCCCATCCCCATCTCCATCTCATCTCCATCTCCACCCCATTCATCTCAAACTCCATCCCATCTCTATCATCTCCATCTCCATTTTCATCCCATCTTCATCATCTCCATCTCCATCTCCATTTTCATCTCCATCTCCATCTCATCTTCATTTCCATCTCCATCTCCACCCTATTAATCTCAAACTCCATCCCATCTCCCTCTTCATCCCATCTCCATCCCCATCCCATGTCCATCTCCATCCCCATCCCATCTCCATCTCCACCCCGATCTCCACATCCATCCCCGTTCCCATCCCATCTCCAACCCCACCCCACCGCAGCCCATCCCCGATACTCACCACCTCGTCCTCCAGCTCGTGGCTGACCTGATGGACCTCCTTGGAGGCCAGCAGGATCCTGCGCCGCTCCTTGAGGGGCTCGATGAGGCGCACGATGCGCGTCCCCACCGCGCTCTGCCGCTCGCCCACCTCCTCGCGCCCGGCCGCCTGCGCCGGCAGCGCCGCCGCCTGCGCCTGCAGCTCGCCCACCTCCCGGCACCACTCCTCCACCTGCGACTCCATGCTCTGCGGACACGGCGGGACGCGGGCTCGGAGGAGGTCCCGAGGGCATCTCCAGACCCCAGCGAGGAGCGTGCCACCAAGGAACCTCGTGGGCCCATCGTGTGGTGGCCCCATAATTTGGTGTCCACCATCAGTTGGTGTCACCCTCCATAATTTGGTGTCCACCGTCAGCTGGTGTCACCGCTATAATGTGGTGGCCCCATAATTTGATGTTCACCATAACCTGGTGTCACCCCACATAATTTGGTGTCCACCATAAGCTGGTGTCACCCCCCATAATTTGGTGTCCACCATAACCTGGTGTCACCCCCCATAATTTGGTGTCCACCATCAGCTGGTGTCACCCCACATAATTTGGTGTCCACCATAACCTGGTGTCACCCTCCATAATTTGGTGTCCACCATCAGCTGGTGTCACCCCACATAATTTGGTGTCCACCATAACCTGGTGTCACCCTCCATAATTTGGTGTCCACCATCAGCTGGTGTCACCCCACGTAATTTGGTGTCCACCATCAGCTGGTGTCACCGCCATAATGTGGTGGCCCCATAATGTCCTTCTGAGACCTGGTGCCCCTCCAAACCTGGTGTCCCCTCGCATCCCATGACCATCCAGGACCTGGTGTTCTCCATAACCGCCCAACACCCAATGTTCAGTCAAGACCAAACATCTCCCCAGGATCCAACATCTCCCCAAGTCCTGGTGTCCCCCCAACACCTGGTGTCCCCACAAGTTCTGGTGTCCCCCGAAGTCCTGGTGTCCCCCCAAAACCTGATGTCCCCTCAGGTCCTGGTGTCCCCCACGTCCTGATGTCCCCCAAGTCCTGATGCTTCCCAAGTCCTGGTGTCCCCCCAACACCTGATGTCCTCCCTAAGTCCTGGTGTCCCCCAAGTCCTGGTGTCCTCCAACACCTGATGTCCCTCCAACACCTGATGTTCCCCCAAGTCCTGATGTCCCTCCAACACGTGGTGTCCTCCAAGTTCTGGTGTCCCCCCAAGTCCTGGTGTCCGCCAAGTCCTGGTGTCCCCCCAAGTCCTGGTGTCCTCCAACACTTGGTGTCCGCCCAATCCCAGTGTCCCCCAAGTCCTGGTGTCCCCCAACACCTGATGTCCCCCAACACCTGATGTCCCCCCAACCCCTGGTGTCCCCCCAACCCCTGGTGTCCCCCAAGTCCTGATGTCCACCCAGCCCCACCTGCAGCCTCTTGAGCTGGTGGCTGACGCTGCGGAGGTCGGCGCCGCCGCCCACGTTCTCCAGCTGCTCCTCGAGGTGGCCCAGCCGCGCCTCCACGTCGGCGAAGCTCCGCGCCAGGCGCTCGGCGGCCGCCGCCTCGGCCAGGCGCCGGCTCCGCGCCTGGCTCGTGGTCTCCAGCTCCTGCCAGCATCTCCTCAGCTCCTCCAGCTGCCGCCGCACCGCCCCGCTCAGCTCCGGCTTGGCCTGCAGCAGCTCCTCACCTTCCTGGGGAAAGGTTGGGATTGGAGGTGGGACCCCAAAATTCGTCACGAGGAGTTGGGGAAGCTCCTCATCTACTGGGGAGGGTTTGGGATTGGAGGTGGGACCCCAAAATTCGTCACGAGGAGTTGGGGAAGCTCCTCACCTTCCTGGAGAGGGGTTGGGATTGGAGGTGGGACCCCAAAATTCGTCACGAGGAGTTGGGGAAGCTCCTCACCTTCCTGGAGAGGGGTTGGGATTGGAGGTGGGACCCCAAAATTCGTCATGAGATGTTTGGGGCAGCTCCTCATCTACTGTGGAGGGGTTGGGATTGGAGGTGGGACCCCAAAATTCATCATGAGACGTTGGGGAGATGTTGGGGCAGCTCCTCACCCTCTGTAGAGGGGTTAGGGGCAAGGTGGGACCCCAAAATTCATCGTGAGATGTTGGGGAGATGTTGGGGCAGCTCCTCATCTACTGTGGAGGGGTTGGGATTGAAGGTGGGACCCCAAAATTCATCGTGAGATGTTGGGGAGATGTTGGGGCAGCTCCTCATCTACTGTGGAGGGGTTGGGATTGAAGGTGGGACCCCAAAATTTGTCACAAAGAGTGAGGAGATGTTGGGGCAGCTCCTCTCCTTCCTGGGAGGGGTTCGTGGCCAGGTGGGACCCCAAAATTCATCGTGAGGGGTTTGGGGTGGTGGGGGGGGCACAGAGAGACCAGGGCAGACACGGGGGGGGGCGTGGGTCGGTTTTGGGGGGACACGGGGACATTTCGGGAGGGACGTGGGGACACGGGGGTGACACCATGGGGCCGGGGGTGACACCCTTGGTGGGGGTGGGGGTGACACGGGTGGGGGTGACACCCACGTGGTGGGGGTGGGGGCGACACTCATGGGTGGGGGTGACACCCATGGGTGGGGGCAGAGATGACACCCATGGGTGGGGGAGGCAGTGACACCCACGGGATGAGAAGTGGGGGGTGACACCCACGGGTGGGGGCAGAGATGACACCCACGGGCGGGGGAGGCAGTGACAACCACGGGGTGAGAGTGGCGGTGACACCCACGGGGTGAGAGTGGCGGTGACACCCACGGGCGGGGACGGGGGGGTGACACCCATGGGGTGAGAGTGGCGGTGACACCCACGGGCGGGGGCGGGGGGGGGGCAAATCTCGCGTGCGCGTGGGGGTGGAGGGGCAGAACCGCGGCACCCACCCACCCCCCACCCACCCCCCACCCACCCACCCCCCCCACCCACCCACCCACCCACCCCGCACCCAGCCCCGCGCGGCACCTTCTCGATCCTGCGGAGCCACTCGCGGTTCTGCGCCAGCTCGGCCAGCAGCGCCGGGTGCTGCAGCCACGCCTTGGGCCGCTCCCGCGGCGGCGGGTCCCGCGTGGGGTCCGCGGCCATGCGCGCCCGCGCCCGCGCCCACGCCTCGAGCTGCGGGAGCCCGGCGGGACCGTCACTGCTCCGGCAGCCCGGCCCCAAAACCCCGGGCGGGACGGGCTTCTGATCAATAATCCCGATTTGTACCCAAAAACCCCAATCGGGACGGGCTTCTGATCAATAATCCCGATTTGTACCCAAAACCCCCAATCGGGACAGGGTTCTGATCAATAATCCCGATTTGTACCCAAAAACCAGAGCGGGACGGGGTTCTGATCAATAATCCCAATTTGTACCCAAAAAACCAGAGCGGGACGGGGTTCTGATCAATAATCGGGATTTGTACCCAAAAACCAGAGCGGGATGGGGTTCTGATCAATAATCGGGATTTGTACCCAAAAACCAGAGCGGGCCGGGGTTCTGATCAATAATCGGGATTTGTACCCAAAACCCCGAGTGGGACGGGGTTCTGATCAATAATCGGGATTTGTACCCAAAAACCCCGAGCGGGACGGGGTTCTGATCAATAATTGGGATTTGTACCCAAAAACCCCAATCGGGACGGGGTTCTGATCAATAATCGGGATTTCTACCCAAAAACCCCAATCGGGACGGGGTTCTGATCAATAATCGGGATTTGTACCCAAAAACCCCGAGCGGGACGGGGTTCTGATCAATAATCGGGATTTGTACCCAAAAACCAGAGCGGGACGGGGTTCTGATCAATAATCCCAATTTGTACCCAAAAAAACCCAGAGCGGGACGGGGTTCTGATCAATAATTGGGATTTCTACCCAAAAACCAGAGCGGGACGGGGTTCTGATCAATAATCGGGATTTCTACCCAAAAACCCAGAGCGGGACGGGGTTCTGATCAATAATTGGGATTTCTACCCAAAAACCAGAGCGGGACAGGGTTCTGATCAATAATTGGGATTTCTACCCAAAAACCAGAGCGGGACGGGGTTCTGATCAATAATCGGGATTTCTACCCAAAAAAACCCCGAGCAGGACGGGGTTCTGATCAATAATCCCAATTTCTACCCAAAAAACCCCGAGCGGGACGGGGTTCTGATCAATAATCGGGATTTCTACCCAAAAACCCCAAATTGGGACGGGGTTCTGATCAATAATCCCAATTTTTACCCAAAAATATGAAAATCAGGAGGTGACTTCTATTATTATCCTAAAATAAATCGAATTTCTATCCCCCCCCAAAAAAAAATATAAAAATCGGGAAGCGACTCTATTATTGTCCTAAAATAAACCGAATTTCTGTCCCCCACCCCAAAATATATAAAAATCGGGAAATTACTTCTATTATTTTCCTAAAATAAACCTAATTTTTATCCCCCCCCAACAAAAAAAAAAAAAAAAACCAAAAATAAAGCGGGAGGAGCCGTCTATTTTTCTTAAAAAAATAAAAATAATTTTCTTCTCAAAACTCCCCCCACAAAAAGAAAATAAATTTTAAAAAAATTCGGATGGAGCCGTCTCTCTTTTTGCCAAAAAGAAAATAAAATTCGGATGGAGTCTCCCGTTTTTCCCAAAAAATAAATCCGGAGGAGCCGCCCCCCCCCCCCCGGTATTTTTCCCAAAAAATAGACAAAAATCAGGAGGATTTTGCAAAAAAAAAAAAAAAAAATTAAAAATTAAAATAAATAAAATTTCCCTCCACCTTTTTGGCCCCAAAAAAAATCTCTCAAGGAAAGCGGGGGGAGGGAAAGGGGGAGAGGAAATCCCCGGATTTTCCCGAAAAAACCCAAAAAATGGGGAGGGGAGCCCCAAAATAATCCAAAAAATGGGGAGGGGAGCCCCAAAATAATCCAAAAAATGGGGAGGGGAGCCCCAAAATAATTAAAAAAAAAACGGGGAGGGGAGCCCCAAAATAATTTAAAAAAACGGGGAGGGGAGCCCCAAAATAATCCAAAAAATGGGGAGGGGAGCCCCAAAATAATTTAAAAAAACGGGGAGGGGAGCCCCAAAATAATTTAAAAAAACGGGGAGGGGAGCCCCAAAATAAACCCCCCCCAAAAAAATCCCCAAATTAATCCCAAAAAATCCCCAAAAACTCCCCAAAATAGCCGAGCCCCTCCCCCACCCTTTCCAAAAAAAGCCAAAAATCGGAGCGGGCGCGAGCAGCCCCTCCCCCCCTCCCCCTCCCCGTTTTTTTCCCCCCAAAAAGCGGCGGATTTGGGGTCGGGAGGGTGGGGGAGGGGCGAGGATGAGGATGGAGGGGGGGATGAAGATGATGGGGGGGATGGAGATGGAGGAGGAGGATGGAGGAGGGGGATGAAGGAGGAGGAGGAGGATGGAGATGATGGGAGGGGATGAAGAAGATGGAGGATGAAGATGGAGGGGGGATGAAGATGATGGGGGGGATGAAGGAGGAGGAGGATGAAGATGGAGGAGGGGGGGGATGAAGATGACGGAGGGGATGAAGATGGAGGGGGGGATGGAGATGGAGGATGAAGATGGAGGAGGGGGGGATGAAGATGGAGGGGGGGATGGAGATGACGGAGGAGGGATGAAGATGGAGGAGGAGGAGGATGGAGATGACGGAGGGGATGAAGATGGAGGGGGGGATGAAGGAGGAGGAGGAGGATGAAGATGACGGGAGGGGATGAAGATGGAGGGGGGATGGAGATGACGGAGGGGATGAAGGAGGAGGAGGAGGAGGATGAAGATGGAGGGGGGATGGAGATGGAGGGGGGGATGAAGGAGGAGGAGGATGAAGATGAGGGAGGGGATGAAGGAGGAGGAGGATGAAGATGAGGGAGGGGATGAAGATGGAGGGGGGATGGAGATGACGGAGGAGGGATGAAGATGGAGGAGGAGGATGAAGATGGAGGGGGGATGAAGATGACGGAGGGGATGAAGGAGGAGGAGGAGGATGAAGATGGAGGGGGGATGGAGATGACGGAGAGGATGAAGATGGAGGAGGAGGAGGATGAAGATGGAGGGGGGATGGAGATGGAGGAGGGGGATGAAGGAGGAGGAGGAGGAGGACGGAGCTGACGGAGGAGGGGGTGAGGATGGAGCGGGAGGATGAGGAGGCCGGAAAGGGGGAAGAGGAAGGCTCCGGCGGCGGCGGGAGGAGGCCGAGGAGGAGGAGGAGGAGGAGGAGGAGGAGGAGGAGGAGGAGGAGGAGGAGGAGGATGAAGAGCGCCGCGGGCTCCGGCCGTGATGCGGCAGATCCCGGGCGGGGCGCGAGCGCCGGATGAGCCCGAGGAGATCCGGCCAAAAAAATCCCCGGAGCGGGGGAAGCGGCGCCGAGCCCCGAAATGCCCCAAATCCACCCCAAAAAACGGCCCAAATCACCCCAAAATGCACGCGGGAACGCCACAAGGGCGGGCCCAAAATCCTCCCCAAAATTAACCGAAAATCACCCCAAAAAAACCGGCCAAAATCTACCCAAAATGCATGCGGGATCGTTACAAAGGCAGCTCCAAAATCCTCCCCAAAATTAACCGAAAATCACCCCAAAAAAACGGCCAAAATCTACCCCAAAATGCACGCGGGATCGTTACAAAGGCAGCTCCAAAATCCTCCCTAAATCACCCAAAAATCCTCCCCAAAATTAACCAAAAACCACCCCAAAACCAGCCAAAATCTACCCCAAAATGCACGCGGGATCGTTACAAAGGCAGCTCCAAAATCCTCCCCAAAATTAACCGAAAATCACCCCAAATCCACCCAAAAAACACCCAAAATTACCCCAAAATGCACGCGGGATCGCTACAAAGGCAGCCCCAAAATCCTCCCTAAATCACCCCAAAATCCTCCCCAAAATTAACCTCAGACCTCCACAAATCCACCCCAAAATCCACCCCCAAATTAACCTCAAACCACCCCAAATCACCCCAAAAAACAGCCAAAATTACCCCAAAATGCACTCGGGACTGCCCCAAAGGCAGCCCCAAAATCCTCCCCAAAATCCTCCCCAAAATCCTCCCCAAAATCCAACCCAAATCACCCCAAATCACCCCAAAATCCATCACAAAGGCAACCCCAATATCCACCCAAAATTAAATTCAATCCACCCCAAAATCCACTCCAAAACTGCCCCAAAATCCACCCCAAAATTTAACCCAAATTAAACCTCAAACCACCCCAAAATCCACCAGAAAGGCAACCCCAAAATCCACCCAAAATTAAACTGAAACCACCCCAAATCCACCCAAATCCACCCCAAAATCCACCCCAAATCCACTTCAAAATTGCCCCAAAATCTACCCCAAAATTTAACTCAAATTAAACCTCAAACCATCCCAAAATTAACCCCAAAATCCAACCCAAACAACACCAAATCCACCTCAAAACTGCCCCAAAATCCACCCAAAATCCACCCCAAAATCCACCAGAAAGGCAACCCCAAAATCCACCCAAAATTAAACTGAAACCACCCCAAATCCACCCCAAATCCACCCCAAATCCGCCCCAAATCCACTTCAAAATTGCCCCAAAATCCACCCCAAAATTCAGCCCAAATTAAACTCAAACCATCCCAAATCCACCCCAATTCTCCCCAAAATCCACCCCAAATTAAACCTCAAACCACCCCAAAATCAACCCCAAAATCCAACCCAAACCCACCCCAAATCACCCCAAATTCACCCCAAATTAAACTCAGACCACCCCAAAGTGAACCTCAAAATCCACCCCAAATCCACCCCAAAACATCCCAAAATCCACCCCCCAAAACCACCTAAAATCCACATTAAATTCACCCCAAATCCACATTAAATTCACCCCAAATCCACCTCAAATTCATCCCAAAATCCATCCCAAATTCATCCCAAAATCCACCCCAAATCCATTTCAAAATCCACCCCAAAATTAAACCTCAAACCAACCCAAAAGTGAACCTCAAAATCCACCCCAAATTCATCCCAAAATCCTTCCCAAATTCATCCCAAAATCCACCCCAAATCCACCTCAAACCACCCCAAAACTGCCCCAAAATTCACCCCAAAATCCACCCCAAATTAAACCTCAAATCCGTCCAAATTCACCCCAAAACTCGCCCCAAAATCCACCCCGACCACCCCTGAAGCCTCCTGAGATGCCGAGGAACATCTTGAGGAACTCTGAGGTTCCTGGAGACCCCCAAAATCCATGGGGGACAATTTTGGGGCTGAGCCTCTCCTGGCATGGACCATGGCGGGTCCCACCCTGGCCACCCCTGAAGCCTCCTGAGATGCTGAGGAACATCTTGAGGAACTCTGAGGTTCCTGGAGACCCCCAAAATCCATGGGGGACAATTTTGGGGCTGAGCCTCTCTTGGCATGGACCACAGGAGGTCCCACCCTGGCCACCCCTGAAGCCTCCTGAGATGCTGAGGAACATCTTGAGGAACTCGGAGGTTCCTGGAGACCCCCAAAATCCGTGGGGGACAATTTTGGGGCTGAGCCTCTCCTGGCATGGACCACAGGAGGTCCCACCCTGGCCACCCCTGAAGCCTCCTGAGATGCTGAGGAACATCTTGAGGAACTCGGAGGTTCTTGGAGACCCCCAAACCCAACCTCAAATCCGTGGGGGACAATTTTGGGGCTGAGCCTCTCCTGGCATGGACCACAGGAGGTCCCACCCTGACCACCCCTGAAGCCTCCTGAGATGCTGAGGAACATCTTGAGGAACTCGGAGGTTCCTGGAGACCCCCAAAATCCATGGGGGACAATTTTGGGGCTGAACCATCTCCTGGCATGGACCATGGCAGGTCCCACCCTGGCCACCCCTGAAGCCTCCTGAGATGCTGAGGAACATCTTGAGGAACTCTTGAGGTTCCTGGAGACCCCCAAACCCAACCCCAAATCCATGGGGGACAATTTTGGGGCTGAACCATCTCCTGGCATGGACCACAGGAGGTCCCACCCTGGCCACCCCTGAAGCCTCCTGAGATGCTGAGGAACATCTTGAGGAACTCTTGAGGTTCCTGGAGACCCCCAAACCCAACCCCAAATCCATGGGGGACAATTTTGGGGCTGAGCCTCTCCTGGCATGGACCATGGCGGGTCCCACCCTGACCACCCCTGAAGCCTCCTGAGATGCCGAGGAACATCTTGAGGAACTCGGAGGTTCCTGGAGACCCCCAAAATCCATGGGGGACAATTTTGGGGCTGAGCCTCTCCTGGCATGGACCATGGCAGGTCCCACCCTGGCCACCCCTGAAGCCTCCTGAGATGCCGAGGAACATCTTGAGGAACTCTGAGGTTCCTGGAGACCCCCAAAATCCATGGGGGACAATTTTGGGGCTGAGCCATCTCCTGGCATGGACCATGGCGGGTCCCACCCTGGCCACCCCTGAAGCCTCCTGAGATGCCGAGGAACATCTTGAGGAACTCTGAGGTTCCTGGAGACCCCCAAACCCAACCTCAAATCCATGGGGGACAATTTTGGGGCTGAGCCTCTCCTGGCATGGACCACAGGAGGTCCCACCCCGACCACCCCTGAAGCCTCCTGAGATGCCGAGGAGGTCCTGCAGGCCCGGCCCAACCCCGGGAGGGTTTGGGGACCCCTCCCCAAATCCCAGCGGGAACCGGGAGGAGACCCCGGGAACTCCTGGGGGGCTCGGATTGGGGATTGGGAATTTTGGATTTTGGGATTTTTGGGAATTTGGGATTTGGGAATTGGGATTTGAGAATTGGGGATTTGGGATTTGGGATTTGGGGATTTTGGGAATTTGGGGATTTGGGATTTGGGAATTGGGATTTGGGGAATTTGGGATTTGGGGATTTGGGAATTTGGGAATTGGGGAATTGGGAATTGGGGATTGGGGATTGGGAATTGGGGAATTTGGGAATTTGGGAATTGGGGAATTTGGGGATTTGGGGATTTGGGAATTTGGGAATTGGGAATTGGGATTTGGGGAATTTGGGATTTTGGGTGTCTGGGAATTTGGGAATTTGGGAATTTTGGGGATTTGGGATTTGGGGAATTTGGGATTGGGAATTTGGGGATTTGGGGATTTGGGATTTTGGGTGTCTGGGAATTTGGGGAATTTTGAATTTTGGGAGTTTGGGAATTTTGAAAATTTGGAATTTTGGGATTTTGGGAATTTTAGGATTTTGGGAGTCTGGGAATTTGGGGAATTTTGGGAATTTTGGGAATTTGAGGATTTTGGAATGTTGGGAATTTGGGGATTTGGGATTTTGGAATTTTGGGGATTTGGGAATTTGGGATTTGGGGAATTTGGGATTTTGGAATTTTGGGAATTTTGGGAATTTTGGGAATTTTGGGAATTTGGGAATTTGGGAATTTTGAATTTTGGGATTTGGGGAATTTGGGGATTTGGGAATTTTGGAATTTTGGGATTTTTGGGATTTTGGGATTTTTTGGAATTTCGAATTTTGGGATTTTGGGATTTTTGGGATAATTTGGGATAATTTGGGATAATTTGGGATAATTAATTTGGTGTAATTAATTTGGGATAAATAATTAATTTGGGATAATTTGGGGTAATTAATTTGGGATAATTTGGGATAATTAATTTGGTGTAATTTGGGATAATTAATTTCGGGATAATTTTGGGATAATTTTGGGATAATTTGGGATAATTAACTTGGAGTAATTTGGGATAATTAATTTGGGATAATTAATTTGAGATAATTTGGGATAATTTGGGGATAATTTGGGATAATTATTTTGGGATAATTTGGGGTAATTTGGGATGATTTGGGGTAATTAATTTGGGGTAATTAATTTGAGATAATTTGGGATAATTTGGGGATAATTTGGGATAATTTTTGGATAATTTGGGAAAATTTTGGGCTAATTTGAGATAATTTGGGATAATTAATTTGGGGTAATTTGAGATAATTAATTTGGGGTAATTTGGGATAATTACTTTGGGATAATTAATTTGGGGTAATTAATTTCAAATAATTTGGGATAATTTGGGATAATTTGGGATAATTTTGGGTAATTAATTAGGGTAATTAATTAGGGTCAATAATTGGGATCATTAATTGGGATAATTAATTAGGGTCATTAATGAGGGTCATTAATTAGGGTCATTAATTTGAGTCATTAATTTGGGATAATTAATTAGGGGTCATTAATGAGGGTCATTAATTGGGATCATTAATTCGGGTCATTAATTGGGATCATTAATTCGGGTCATTTATGGGGGTCATTAATGGGGGTCATTAATCAATTCGGGTCATTAATGGGGGTCATTAATGGGGGTCATTGATGGGGATCATTAATCAATTTGGGTCATTAATGGGGGTCATTGATGGGGGTCAATAATCAATTCGCGTCATTAATGGGGGTAATTGATGGGGGTCATTAATCAATTGGGGTCATTAATTCGGGTCATTACTGGGGGTCATTGATGGGGGTCATTAATCAATTCGGGTCATTAATGGGGGTAATTGATGGGGGTCATTAATCAATTGGGGTCATTAATTCGGGTCATTGATGGGGGTCATTGATGGGGGTCATTAATCAATTGGGGTCATTAATGGGGGTAATTGATGGGGGTCATTAATCAATTGGGGTCATTAATTTGGGTCATTACTGGGTGTCACTGATGGGGCTCACTAATCAGTTGGGGTCATTAATCAATTGGGGTCACTGATGGGGTCACTGATGGGGTCACTAATCATTGGGGTCATTAATGAGGGTCATTGATGGGGGTCATTACTGGCGGTCATTAATCAATTGGGGTCATTAGTGAGGGTCATTAATTCGGGTCATTACTGGGGGTCATTGATGGGGGTCATTAATCAATTGGGGTCATTGATGGGGGTCACTGATGGGGTCACTAATCATTGGGGTCATTAATTCGGGTCACTGATGGGGGTCATTACTGGGGGTCACTAATCATTGGGGTCATTAATGAGGGTCATTACTGGGGGTCACTGATGGGGTCACTAATCATTGGGGTCATTAATGAGGGTCATTGATGGGGGTCATTGATGGGGGTCATTAATCAGTTGGGGTCATTAATTCAGGTCATTAATTTGGGTCATTACTGGGGGTCACTGATGGGGGTCATTAATCAATTGGGGTCATTGATGGGGGTCATTAATGAGGGTCATTACTGGGGGTCATTGATGGGGGTCATTAATCAATTGGGGTCATTAGTGAGGGTCATTAATTCGGGTCATTACTGGGGGTCACTGATGGGGTCACTAACCATTGGGGTCATTAATGAGGGTCATTACTGGGGGTCATTACTGGGGGTCACTAATCATCGGGGTCATTAATTCGGGTCACTGATGGGGGTCATTACTGGGGGTCACTAATCATTGGGGTCATTAATTCGGGTCACTGATGGGGGTCACTGATGGGGTCACTAATCATCGGGGTCATTAACGAGGCTCATTAATTAGGCGGGTACCTCCCGGCAGCCGCCCAGGAACCGCTCCAGCTCCAGCCGCTCCTGCAGCCGCCCCGCCCAGGCCCGCGCCCGCGCCTCGTTCTGCCGGCTCCTGCGGGCATTCGTTAGCGCTAATTAGACACTCATTAACCCCCACCCACCCTGACCAACCCCCATTAGTCCTTAATTAACCCCCATCAACCCCTGATTAATCCTTAATTTACCCTTAATTGACCCCGATGAACCCTTGACTAACCCTTGATTAATCCTTAATTTACCCTTAATTAACCCCTGATTAACCCCTGATTAATCCTTAATTAACCCCCAATTAATCCTTAATTAACCCCTGATTAATCATTAATTTACCCTTAAGTATCCCGAGTAACCCCAAATTAACCCTTAATTAACCCCTGATTAACCCCTGATTAATCCTTAATTTACCCTTAATTGACCCCGATGAACCCTTGACTAACCCTTGATTAATCCTTAATTTACCCTTAATTAACCCCTGATTAACCCCTGATTAATCCTTAATTAACCCCCAATTAACCCCGAATTAACCCCCAATCGACCCCGAATTAACCCCTGATTTACCCTTAATTAACACCTGATTAACCCTTGATTAATCTTTAATTAACCCTTAATTAACCCCTGATTTACCCCGATTTACACCTGATTAACCCAAATTAATCCTTAATTAACCCCCGATTAACCCTTGATTAATCCTTAATTTACCCTTAACTGACCCCTGATTAACCCCTGATTAATCCTTAATTAACCCCCAATTAATCCTTAATTAACCCCTGATTAATCATTAATTTACCCTTAAGTATCCCGAGTAACCCCAAATTAACCCTTAATTAACCCCCGATTAACCCCTGATTAATCCTTAATTTACCCTTAATTGACCCCGATGAACCCTTGACTAACCCTTGATTAATCCTTAATTTACCCTTAATTAACCCCTGATTAACCCCTGATTAACCCCTGATTAATCCTTAATTAACCCCCAATTAACCCCTAATTAACTCCCAATCGACCCCGAATTAACCCCTGATTAACCCCTGGTTTACCCTTAATTAACACCTGATTAACCCTTGATTAATCTTTAATTAACCCTTAATTAACCCCTGATTTACCCCTGATTAACCCCAATTAATCCTTAATTAACCCCCGATTAACCCCTGATTAATCCTTAATTAACCCCCAATTAATCCTTAATTAACCCCTGATTAATCATTAATTTACCCTTAAGTATCCCCTGAGTAACCCCAAATTAACCCTTAATTAACCCCTGATTAATCCTTAATTTACCCTTAATTGACCCCGATGAACCCTTGACTAACCCTTGATTAATCCTTAATTTACCCTTAATTAACTCCTGATTAACCCTTGATTAATCCTTAATTAACCCCCGATTAACCCCTAATTAACCCCCGATCGATCCCGAATTAACCCTTGCTTAATCCTTAATTTACCCTCAATTAACCCCAGATTAACCCCTGATTAACCCTTGATTAATCCTTAATTAACCCCTGATTTACACCTGATTAACCCCAATTAATCCTTAATTAACCCCCGATTAACCCTTGATTAATCCTTAATTTACCCTTAATTGACCCCGATGAACCTTTGACTAACCCTTGATTAATCCTTAATTAACCCTTAATTGTCCCCTGATTAACCCCTGATTAATCCTTAATTAACCCCCGATTAGCCCCCAATCGACCCCGAATTAACCCTTGCTTAATCCTTAATTTACCCTCAATTAACCCCTGATTAACCCTTAATTAACCCCAAATCAACCCTTAATTAGCCCCTAATTAACCCCTGATTAACCCTTAATTAACCCCTGATTAACCCTTAATTAAGCCTTCATTAACCACTGATTAGTCCTTAATTAACCCCAAATTAACACTTAATTAGCCCCTAATTAACCCCTGATTAACCCTAAATTAACCCTTGATTAACCCCTGATTAATCCTTAATTAACCCCAAATTAACCATTCATTAACCCCAAACTAACCCTAAATTAGCCACTAATTAACTCGATTAACCCTTAATTAACCCCTGATTAACCCCTAATTAATCCTTAAATAACCCTCGATTAATCCCTGATTAATCCTTATTTAACCCTTGATTAACCCCAGATTAATCCTTAATTAACCCCAAATTAACCCTTAATTAGCTCAAATTACCCCCTGATTAACCCTTAATTAACCCTTCATTAACCCCTGATGACACACTGATTAACCCTTAATTAACCCTTCATTAACCCCTGATGACACACTGATTAACCCTTAATTAACCCTAATCCTTAATGAACCCCCGATTACCCCTTCAATCATCCAATTAACCTCTAATTAACCTCATTAATTAATTAACCTGATTAATTTTGGGTTCCTGGATGGAATTTTGGGTTCCTGGGTGGAGGTTTGGGTTCCTCGGTGGAATTTTGGGGTTCCTGGGTGGAATTTTGGGTTCCTCGGTGGAATTTTGGGGTTCCTGGGTGGAATTTTGGGTTCCTCGGTGGAATTTTGGGGTTCCTGGATGGAATTTTGGGTTCCTCGGTGGAATTTTGGGGTTCCTGAGTGGAATTTTGGGGTTCCTGGATGGAATTTTGGGTTCCTCGGTGGAATTTTGGGTTTCTGGATGGAATTTTGGGGTTCCTGGATGGAATTTTGGGTTCCTGGATGGAATTTTGGGGTTCCTGAGTGGAATTTTGGGTTCCTGGATGGAATTTTGGGGTTCCTGAGTGGAATTTTGGGTTCCTCGGTGGAATTTTGGGGTTCCTGAGTGGAATTTTGGGTTCCTGGGTGGAATTTGGGGTTCCTCAGTGGAATTTTGGGGTTCCTCAGTGGAATTTTGGGGTCCTGGGTGGAATTTTGGGGTTCCTGGGTGGAATTTTGGGGTTCCTGAGTGGAATTTTGGGTTCCTGGGTGGAATTTTGGGTTCCTCAGTGGAATTTTGGGTTCCTGGATGGAATTTTGGGTTCCTGGGTGGAGGTTTGGGTTCCTGGGTGGAATTTTGGGGTTCCTGGGTGGAATATTGGGTTCCTCGGTGGAATTTTGGGTTCCTGGATGGAATTTTGGGTTCCTAGATGGAGTTTTGGGTTCCTCGGTGGAATTTTGGGGTTCCTGGGTGGAATTTTGGGGTCCTGGGTGGAATTTTGGGGTTCCTGGGTGGAATTTTGGGGTTCCTGAGTGGAATTTTGTGTTCCTGGGTGGAATTTTGAGGTTCCTGGATGGAATTTTGGGTTCCTGAGTGGAATTTTGGGTTCCTGGATGGAATTTTGGGGTTCCTGAGTGGAATTTTGGGGTCCTGGATGGAATTTTGGGGTTCCTGAGTGGAATTTTGGGGTCCTGGGTGGAATTTTGGGTTCCTCGGTGGAATTTTGAGGTTCCTGGATGGAATTTTGGTTTCCTGGGAGCTGCTGGTGGCTCTGGGGTTCTCCTGGTGGGTCGGGGTCTCCACCATGGGAACCTACTTGGCCCGGAGCTCCTCCATGGCCTCAGCCACACGGTCGCTGTGGAGGTTGCCCTGGCGTTGGAGGCTCTCGCCGGCCTGCAGGACCAGCTGGACCTTCTGCAGGTTCAGCTCCAGCGTGGTGGTGAAGTCCTTGTGCTTCTTCAGCGCCTTGGTCACCTCTTCCACCGTCTCCGGCAGCTCGGCGTGGGCCAGGGTGGCCTCCTGGGAGGGTTTGGTGGGGTTGGTGACCTCTGCCCTGCCCTTGGGGTGGTCACCTCAATGCCACGGGAGATCCACCAGGAGCTGCTGCCACCCATCTCCATCAACCAGGACCTTCCACCACCCAAATCCATCACCCAGGACCTTCCACCACGCAAATCCATCACCCAGGACCTTCTCTTAACCATTGTCCTCCTCACCAATCCATCATCTCCATCACCCAGGACCTTCTCCCACCATCATCCCCATCACCACCCATCATCTCCATCAACCAGGACCTTCTCTGAACCATCATCTCCATCACCCGTTATTCATCTCCATCACCCAGGACCTTCTCCCATCATCATCCCCATCACCATCCAACATCTCCATCTCCATCCATCCCCTCCATCACCCAGGACCTTCTCCCAGCATTGTCCCCATCACCACCCATCATCTCCATCACCCAGGAGCTTCTCTGAACCATCATCTCCATCATCATCCATCATCCCCATCATGATCCATCATCTCCATCACCATCCATCATCCCCACCACCATCCATCATCTCCATCACCCAGGACCTTCTCCCACCATCATCCCCATCACCACCCATCATCTCCATCAACCAGGACCTTCTCTGAACCATCATCTCCATCACCCATCATTCATCTCCATCACCCAGGACCTTCTCCCATCATCATCCCCATCACCATCCAACATCTCCATCTCCATCCATCCCCTCCATCACCCAGGACCTTCTCTGAACCATCATCTCCATCACCCATCATTCATCTCCATCAACCAGGACCTTCTCCCACCATCATCTCCATCGCCATCCATCATCTCCATCACCATCCATCATCCCCACCACCATCCATCATCCCCACCACCATCCATCATCTCCATCACCCAGGACCTTCTCCCACCATCATCCCCATCACCACCCATCATCTCCATCAACCAGGACCTTCTCCCATCATCATCCCCATCACCACCCATCATCTCCATCAACCAGGACCTTCTCTGAACCATCATCTCCATCACCCATCATTCATCTCCATCACCCAGGACCTTCTCCCATCATCATCTCCACCCCCATCCACGCCCTCCATCACCCAGGACCTTCTCCCACCCGTCCCACCAGCCCGAGGACCTGGCTGTAGAGGCACTTCTGGCACTGCTGCGCGTCCCGCAGGAAGAGGTGGAAGACGTGGGACTGCACCAGGAGCTCCCTCCTGCTCTCCCAGCTCTGCAGGAGCTTCCCCCAGCCCGCGTCCAACTTCTGCAGCCACCGCTGGAGGGACACGTGGGCCACCTCCATCTCCTCCAGGGCCAGCAGCTCGCTGGCCGCCTGGAGCTTGGCGTAGTCCTCCTCGTAGCCGTTGATCTCCTCCTTGAGGGCCACGTGGACGTTCAGCAGCCTCTCGGCCTCGGCCAAGCTCTCGGGGACCTCCTCGGAGCCCACGGCCGCTTGGGTCTTCACCAACCACCCCAAGAAGTTGTCCAGGTCTTGGATGAACTGCTGGAGACGGCCGGCGACCGTCAAGGTGTCCTCGCAGCCTTGGAAGGTCCTCTTGAGGTCGTCCCACTCCTGGCCGATCTCCTCGAAGGGCAGCAGGATCTCCAGGGCGCGGCCGGGGTGGGCGGCGGCCAAGGCCTCGCCCTCCTGCTGGAGCTCCACCAGCCGTGGTTCCAGGGCCACCAGGGCGGCCTCCATGGTGGACAAGCGGCGCTGCAGGGCCAGGACCCCGCCCAGGTCGCCGCCGCCCGACCGGGTGGCCTCGATGGCTTTCCTCTTCTCGCGCACCTGCGCCTTCATCTCGCTGCACTCCAGGAGGAAGTTCTGGATCTTCAGCACGGAGCTCAGCTGGCTCTTCTTGTCCTCCACCAGCTCCACCACCCGGTTCCAGCTGGCCATGGGGACAGGAGCAAGGTGAGACCCCCACCCAGGTGGGACAGGGACCACCAGGATCGGCAGCAACCCTTGGGATGGGTTGGGAATGGTGGCCTGGAGACCTGGAGCCCATGGGGACGTCCCACCACCGGAGAACCACAGGTGGAGGTCTCCAGACAGCTCCACACAAAGCTCCTCCCACCAAGGAGACCTCAGGAAGGTCGAGACTCATTTCATGACCCCAGGATGGGTTGGGAATGGTGGCCTGGAGACCTGGAGCCCATGGGGACGTCCCACCACCAGAGAACCACAGGTGGAGGTCTCCAGGCAACCCCACACAAAGCTCCTCCCACCAAGGGGACCTCAGGAAGGTCGAGACTCATTTCATGACCCCAGGATGGGTTGGGAATGGTGGCCTGGAGACCTGGAGCCCATGGGGACGTCCCACCACCGGAGAACCACAGGTGGAGGTCTCCAGACAGTTCCACACAAAGCTCCTCCCACCAAGGGGACCTCAGGAAGGTCGAGACTCATTTCATGACCCCAGGATGGGTTTGGATCGTTCTCCTGGAGATCCAGACCCCATGGGGACGTCCCACCACAGGTGGGGGTCTCCAGGCAGCCCCACCCAGGAGACCCCAAGGAGGTGAAGGTCCACCTCGGGTCACCCCCCAGACCCGTACCGGCTGTTGAGGTGGTCCTGGCAGGACCGGACCTCGTCCGAGCTGGGGTGGCCACCATCCAGCAGCTGCTGCACCACCTGGTTGACGTCCAGGATGCGCCCCATGACGCTGTTCATCTCCTGGTCCAGGCTCTCGAACCTGCGCGGACGGACGCGGGCGGTTCCACCACGGCACGGGAGAACCTCGACGTCCACCCCCGCCCAACCCCGCCCCACCCCACCTGTGCTGGACCACCTCGACCTCATCCAGCTCCTCGGGCACCACCACCTTCTCCAACCACTGCTCCTTCTCGTCCACCCACACCTCGCAGGCGTGGAGCTCGCCGAACATGCGGTAGACGGCCAAGGCGTCGCGCAGCCACTGCGTCCTCAGCACGGCCACCTCGGCCACCTCGCCGTAGAGCTGCTCCACCTCCACCACGCGGATCTGGATGTCCACGCCCTGCCGGTGGCCCGGGCCCAGGAGAGACAGCTGCCGGCGCAGGGCCAGCACGGCGGCGCGGTTCTTCTCCACCTGCTCCACCACGGCGCGGTGCTGCCGCAGGAGGGCCTGGCTGGAGTGCTCGTCGTGGCCGAAGTCGTCGCTGGAGACCACGCGGTACGTGTCCTGCAGCCAGGCCACCAGGTCGTCCGTCTCGGCGCTGAACTGGAAGAAGTTCAGGGCGTCCTCCAAGCGTTGCTGGTGGAGCCCCGTCACCTCCTCCAGCTTCTTCCACCGCAGGCAGACTTCTCGCATCTTCTCCCGGACGCCCGCGGAGCTGAAGGACTTCTTGGCCAGGATCTTCTCGCCTTTCTTCATGCTCTGGTGCAGCAGCGCCCGGCGGTTGCCCAGCTCGCCCAGCATGGTCTTGTGCTTGTTGGTCAAGGTCACCACGCTGCTGAGGTCGCGGCCGCAGGTCTTGGCGGCCAGGATCTTCTCCTTCTCGCGGATCCAGGCCTCGGCCTCCTCCATCTCCTGGAAGAAGGTCCAGAGCTGGCGGGACTCCTCCAGCTCCTTCCTCCTCTTGGCCGCCAGCTCCTCCAGCTCCTCCAGGCACGTCTGGACGTGGTGGACGCGGTTGCAGATGATCTGGGGGTCGCAGGGTTGGTAGCCTGGGCCAGGAGAAGAAGCTTAGATGGTGGCAGGAGGTCTCCAGGACGTGGTGGGGTCACCGGCCACGAGGGTGTCCAAGGAAGGACCGGACGTGGCACGCTGGGCTGGTCCCGGGCTGTGCCCAAACATCTCAGAGGGCTTTTCCAAGCTCATGGGCTCTGTGGGCACTCTTGGAGGTGACCCATCAGGACCTTGGGGTGACCCTTCCCTGCTCCACCAAGACCTTGGGTTGACCCTCCCGTGGCCCACCAGGACTTTGGGTTGGCCTTTCCATCATCTACCAAAACTGCGGGTCAACCTTTCCATGGTCCACCAAGATCATGGACTGAACCTCCCATGGTGCACCAAGATCATGGACTGAACCTCCCATGGTCTATCAAGACCCCGGCTGACCCTTCCATGGTCCATCAAGACCTTGGCTGACCTTTCCATGGTCCACCAAGACCCTGGCTGACCTTTCCATGGTCCACCAAGACCCTGGCTGACCCTTCCATTGTCCATCAAGACCTTGGCTGATCTTTCCATGGTCCACCAAGACCTTGACCCCCACCCTTGGTCACCCGCCCTGGTGGCCCCCGTTACCCTCCAGCTCGGAGAACTTCAGCGCGGCGGCGTTGAGGGCCTGGACGCGCTCGGTCTGGGCCGAGATGTCGGCCTCCAGCAGCCCGTGCTTCTGCAGGAGGTCCTCAACCTCCAGCAGATGCTTCCCCAAATCCTTGGAGACCAGAAGAACCTGGAGAAGAACCGAACCGCGTCAGCCGGCGCCGCGGGAACTTCGCCGCGCCGCCACGTCTTCTCCGTCCTCACCTGCATCTCCTCCATCCAGTCGATCATGTAGACCATCTCCTGGAAGATCTTCTGGAGGGCCAGGTTCTGCTCGAGGCGGGCGCGGCGGGCGCCGAGCAGCTCGGTCAGCAGCGCCCACTGGCGCAGGACGTTGTCCTTCCGGGCGCCGATGCGCCGCGCGTCGTGGTAGCCCTCGGACTCCATCTCCAGGGCCAGCTCCACCACCACCTGGATGCGCTCCTGGTACGAGGAGATGTCGGCCTCGATGGCCTCGTGCTTCTTCATGGCCGCCTCCACCGCCGGCAGGTCATAGCCGAAGTTGTCCTGAAGGGGAGGGAGATGGAGCGAGGTGCGGTGGGGTGGGGTCCTCAGAGGTCCAGGAGGACGTTGAGGAGGTGCCACCAGTCCACCATAACTGAGGAGGTCCATCCCTCTCTCCATGGTCAAGGAGGTTGAGGAGGTCCAACCCCCTCTCCATGGTCAAGGAGGTTGAGGAGGTCCAACCCCCTCTCCGTGGTCAAGGAGAAAGTTGAGGAGGTCCCACCAGTCCACCATGGTCAATGAGGAGGCCAAGGAGGTCCAACCCCCTCTCCGTGGTCATGGAGGAGGTCGAGGAGGTCCCACCAGCCCTCCATGGTCACTGAGGAGGACAATGAGGTCCAACCCCCTCTCTGTGGTCAAGGAGGACATTGAGGAGGTACCACCAGTCCACCATAACCAAGGAGGTCCATCCCCCTTTCCGTGGTCAAGGAGGAGGTTGAGGAGGTCCCACCAGTCCACCATGGTCAATGAGGAGGTCGAGGAGGTCCCACCAGTCCACCATGGTCAATGAGGAGGCCAATGAGGTCCAACCCCCTCTCTGTGGTCAAGGAGGTCCCACCAGTCCACCATAACCAAGGAGGTCCAAACCCTTCTCCATGGTCAAGAAGGCCAATGAGGTCCAACCACCAGTCCTCCATGGTCAAGGAGGTCCCACCACTTCTCCATGGTCAATGAGGAGGACAATGAGGTCCAACGCCCTCTCCACGGTCAAGGAGGAGACCAAAGATGTCCAACCATCTCCCCCCTTCAAGGAGGACTCCAATGAGTTCCCACCATCCCCGACGAGGTCCCACCACCCCACCCGGGGATTGTCCCAGCCCAAGCTGAAGGTCCTCCAGGAGCCCTCCCAGCCTGGCCCACCTGTGAGACCAGGCGCTGGTTCTCGTTGAGCCACGTCTCCCTCATGGTGGCCTTGTGGTCGAAGCGCTGGGCCAGCAGCTCCAGCTTCTCCTGCCGGATCAGCTCGTTCCTCAGGGCCACCTCCCGCTCGTGCTCCACCTTCTCCAGGCAGCTCCAGGCCTGGTGGGTGGGGACACGGGGCCGGTCACGGGGGTGCCCAGCCCCACCGGGGTGGTGGGACTCCATCTCCACGTCCCCACCTTGTTGATGTCGGAGATGCTCTTGCCCTCGCTGGGCACGTAGAGCTTGCGGTTGGTGGCCCGGAGTTTGCTCTGGATGGTGAAGAGCAGCACCTCGAGGTTCCCCTTCTCCTGGAACCTGGCGGGTGGCACCGGTGAGGAGGTCCCTGTCACCACTGCCACCTTCCAGGTCCCGCTGCCACCAGTTTGGGTCCAGCTGGGACCTCCTCAACACCACCACCACGAGGTGGGACTTCACCACCACCATCACCACCCTCCAGGTCTCACTGCCACCAGTTTGGGTCCAGCTGGAACCTCCCCAGCACCACCAGCATGAGGTGGGACCTCACCACCACCATCACCACCCTCCAGGTCTCACTGCCACCAGTTTGGGTCCAGCTGGGACCTCCTCATCACCACCACCACGAGGTGGGACCTCACCACCACCATCACCACCCTCCAGGTCCCGCTGCCACCAGTTTGGGTTGAACTGGGACCTGCTCATCTCCACCACCACCACCACCACCACCACCACCATGTCCCACTGCCCCCAGTCTGGGTTGAACTGGGACCTGCTCATCTCCACCACCACCACCACCACCACCATCACCACCACCTCCACCACCACCACCTCCCATGTCCTATTGCCCCCATTTGGGTTGAACTGGGACCTGCTCATCTCCACCACCACCACCACCACCACCATCACCACCACCTCCACCACCACCTCCACCAGCACCTCCACCACGACCACCTCCCGTGTCCCACTGCCCCCAGTCTGGGTTGAACTGGGACCTGCTCATCTCCACCACCACCACCACCACCACCACCACCATCACCACCACCTCCACCACCACCACCTCCACCACCACCTCCACCAGCACCTCCACCACGACCACCTCCCGTGTCCCACTGCCCCCAGTCTGGGTTGAACTGGGACCTGCTCATCTCCACCACCACCACCACCAGCACCAGCAGCAGGGTGAGGTCCCAGCCCACCAGCAGCCCGGCAGGAGGTCCTCACTTGACGGGTTTCTCCAGGGTGCAGAAGGCGGTGAAGGCCTGGAGCTGCTGCTGGACGCCGCCCAGCGAGTTGGCGAACCTCTGGTTGCTGATGGTGGTGACCGTGTGGTGGATCCAGGCCAGCAGCTCGGCCGCCTGCGCCTCGTAGCGCGCCGTGACGGCCGCCATCTCCAGCACCTGGTCCAGCACCTGGTGGGGTTTGGGGTGGCCTTGGAGGTCCTGCAGGAACCACCCCACCCCCCCGAGAGCCACCTGGGGCCGGAGAGGTCACCAGGGTCCGGCCTGGCCGAGGAGTTGGGCGGTTGTGGTCTGGTCGGGGGGTGGGGAGGTGGGATGGCCTTGGAGGTGGAGGTGGAGCGAGAGGTGGACAAGGGTTGGAGAAAGGATGGACATGGGATGGACGATGGATGGAGAAAGGGGTGGACAAGGGATGGAGAAAGGGGTGGACAAGGGATGGAGAAAGGGGTGGACAAGGGATGGAGAAAGGATGGACAATGGATGGACAATGGATGGAGAAAGGATGGACACAGGATGGACATGGGATGGACGATGGATGGAGAAAGGGGTGGACAAGGGATGGAGAAAGGATGGACAATGGATGGACAATGGATGGAGAAAGGATGGACACAGGATGGACATGGGATGGACAATGGATGGAGAAACGGGTGGACAAGGGATGGAGAAAGGATGGAGAAAGGGATGGACATGGGATGGAGAAAGGATGGAGAAACTATGGACATGGGATGGAGAAAGGATGGAGAAAAGATGGACAAGGGATGGAGAAAGGATGGACATGGGATGGAGAAAGGATGGAGAAAGGATGGACAATGGATGGAGAAAGGATGGACACAGGATGGACAAGGGATGGAGAAAGGGATGGACAAGGGATGGACAAGGGATGGACAAAGGGATGGAGAAAGGGGTGGGACACCAGTGGACAATGGGGTGGACCAAGGGGTGGGACACCCATGGACAGCGGGGTGGACCAAGGGGTGGACAATGGATGGACAGTGGGGTGGACCAAGGGGTGGGACACCCATGGACAGCGGGGTGGACCATGGGGTGGGACACCCATGGACAGCGGGGTGGACCATGGGGTGGACAATGGATGGACAGCGGGGTGGACCAAGGGGTGGGACACCCATGGACAGCGGGGTGGACCATGGGGTGGGACACCCATGGACAGCGGGGTGGACCATGGGGTGGACAATGGATGGACAGCGGGGTGGACCATGGGGTGGACACCTCACGGAGCTGGGCGTGGAGCCCCGCAGGACTCGGGTCCAGCCCCACCTTCCCGATGCGCTTCCCCTCCACCGCCAGCGCCTTCATCTTGGAGAAGTAGTGGTAGAAGGACACCACGTAGGTGATGATGGACTTCTCGTCGGGGTCCTCCATGTTGACATCTGGTGAGGGGCAGAAGGTCAGGAACCCTCCCAGAACCTCCACCCCAGGACCACCAGGGATGGTCCCACCAAGGCTGGGCAGATCCCTCAAGCTTGACCCTTCCCAGGAAAAAACCTTGAGGAGGTGGGACCGGACGGTGGAGATGGACAGGTGGACAGGTGGACAGGTGGACAGGTGGACAGGTGGACAGACAGATGGACAGGTGGACAGGTGGACAGGTGGACAGGTGGACAGACAGACAGATGGACAGATGGACAGACAGATGGACAGGTGGACAGATGGACAGATGGACAGACAGATGGACAGGTGGACAGGTGGACAGAGGGACAGATGGACACATGGACACATGGACACACGGACACGGGGAGCGGTGGCCGGGCCCGTCCGTACCCTCGGGGTCCAGCAGCTTGCTGAGCCCCAGGTGCTGCTCGGCCGTGTTGAAGGCCTGCTGGAGGTTGTAGGTGGCGTTGGACTTGGTCAGCTTCTGGAAGTCGACGAGATCCGGCCTGGGGCGGGGCGGACACGGTCACCTCACCCACCAAACCCTCCGAGATGCCCTCAACACCCAGGAGGTGTCCCCCGTGTCCGCCCCGCCGGCGCTGACCGGTGCCGGTGGATGAGGGCGTTGAAGGCCAGCCCGTCCCTCCAGCTGGTGGTGAAGTTCTGGATGTTGACCTCAGGGTAGCTGTGGAGGACACCGCGGGTCACCGGGGGTTCTCCAGACCTCCTGGTGGGTCCTCGGCACCACCCGAGGTCCTCACCCCGCCGTCTTCATCTGGCACCAGAGCAGCAGCGCGTCCTTGGCCGAGCGCGTCTCCCGGTTGTCCTCGGTCTTGATCTTGATCACCTGGATCTGGGGGAGGAACGGTCAGGAGACACCCGGGGGTGGTGGAGGAGGACGAGGAGGACAACCGGGGGGACACGGAGAAGACCCCGGTGGCACCTGGAAGCGCAGGATGATGGTCCAGATGAGGCCGAGGGTCAGGCGGTGGTTGCCGTCCACGATGTCGTGGGAGCCGACGTTCTCCAGGTGGACGCGCTGCTCCTTGAGGAACTGCAGGGCCTTGTCCACGTTCTCCAGGGAGTGGATCCGCATCCGGCCCCGCGTCGGCTTGGGCTGGGGGGACACGTGGACCTCTGGCTCAGAGAAGGTCCTGCCACCCCACCCCACCAGGACCAGGCCCACACTGGTGATGGTGGGAGCTGGAGATAGTCAGGAGGTCGCAGTTTGGTGATGGTGGGAGCTGGAAATGGGAGGAGGTCCCAGTTCCACCCATACTGGTGATGGTGGGAGCTGGAGATGGTCAGGAGGTCCCAGTTTGGTGATGGTGGGAGGTGGAGAAGCGAGGAGGTCACAGTTTGGTGATGGTGGGAGCTGGAAATGGTGAGGAGGTCCCAGTTCCACCCAAACTGGTGATGGTGGGAGCTGGAGATGGTCAGGAGGTCCCAGTTCCACCCACACTGGTCATGGTGATGATGATGATGGTGGTGGTGATGATGATGGTGGTGGTGATGATGTTCATGAAGACGATGCTGCTCATGGCAGTGGCGACAATCACAATGATGATGATGATGATCCTCATGAGGACGGTCATGGAGATGATGAGGATGATGATGGTGATCCTCATGAGGACGGTCATGGAGATGATGATGATGATGGTGATCCTCATGAGGATGGTCATGGAGATGATGAGGATGATGATGATGATCCTCATGATGACGGTCATGGAGATGATGATGCCAATGCTGGTGGTGATGATGACAGTGAAGATGACACTCATGCTGCCGATGATGACGATGATGACAACGATGACAGAAAATGACGATGATGATGCCACTCATGACCATGATGATGACGATGAAGACGATAGAGAACGATGACGATGATGATGATGATGATGCCACTCATGATGATGATGAAGATGACAAAGATGATAGAGAACAACGATGATGAAGATGATGATGATGATGATGATGCACCACTCATGGCAATGACGACAGCAGAAAATGGCAATGATGACGATGACGATGAAGATGAAGATGATGATGAAGATGACCATGAAGATGACGATGAAGATGACGATGAAGATGACGATGAAGATGACGATGACGATGAAGATGACGATGAAGATGACGATGAAGATGACGATGAAGATGACGATGAAGATGACGATGAAGATGCCGCAGGGGTCTCCTCACCAGGGTCTCCCCCGAGAGCACCTCCAGCAGCCGCGTCAGCACGAAGCCGTCGCGCAGGTCCGAGTAGAGGTCCCCGACGCGGCAGGCGGCGCGCGCCAGGTGGGCGTTCACCCACTTGGTGAAGGTCTTCTTCTGCACCGCGTCCCGCTCGTCTGGGGGACATCGAGGTGACCCCAAATCCACCCCAAATCCACCCCAAGACCACCTTGAGATCCCAAATACACCCCAAGACCCCAAATCCACCCTGAGGTCCCCATGGGACTCAGGAACCTCCAGGTGGGCATTCACCCACTTGGTGAAGGTCTTCTTCTGCACCGCGTCCCGCTCGTCTGAGGGACATTGAGGTGACCCCAAATCCACCCCAAATCCACCCAAAATCCACTCCGAGACCCCAAATCCACCCTGAGGTCCTCATGGGACTCAGGAACCTCCAGGTGGACCTCCACCCACTTGGTGAAGGTCTTCTCCTCCACCATGTCCTGCTCATCTGTGGGACATCGAGGTGACCCCAAATCCACCCCAAATCCACCCAAATCCACCCAAAATCCACTCCGAGACCCCAAATCCACCCTGAGGTCCTCATGGGACGCAGGAACCTCCAGGTGGACCTTCACCCACTTGGTGAAGGTCTTCTCCACCATGTCCCGCTCATCTGGGGGACATCGAGGTCACACCAAATCCACCCCAAAACCACCTCGAGACCCCAAAACCACCTCGAGACCCCAAATCCACCCTGAGGTCCTCATGGGATGCAGGAACCTCCAGGTGGACCTTCACCCACTTGGTGAAGGTCTTCTCCTGCTCCTCAAACCCTCCCCAAGATCCCCGTGAGGCCCCAAACCCACCTCGAGAACTTCCCTCAAAGGCCCCGGGGGTTTGGGGGGTCCGGGGGGGTTTTGGGGTTTTTGGTGCTTGAGAAGATTTTTGGGTTTTTGGGATTTTTTGGGTTTTTTGGGGGTTTTTGGGGAGTTTGAGAAGATTTTTGGGATTTTTTGGGTTTTTTTGGGGGTTTTTGGTGGTTGAGAAGATTTTTGGGGTTTTTTGGGATTTTTTTGGTTTTTTGGGGGTTTTTGGGGAGTTTGGGAAGATTTTTGGGATTTTTTTGGGATTTTTGGGGTTTTTTGGGGGGGTTTTGGGGAGTTTGAGAAGATTTTTGGGATTTTTTTGGGATTTTTTGGGTTTTTTGGGGGTTTTTGGGGAGTTTGAGAAGATTTTTGGGATTTTTTTGGGATTTTTGGGTTTTTTTGGGGGGGTTTTGGGGAGTTTGAGAAGATTTTTGGGATTTTTTGGGGATTTTTTGGGGGGTTTTGGGGAGTTTGAGAAGATTTTTGGGATTTTTTTGGGGATTTTTTGGGTTTTTTGGGGGGTGGAGAAGTTTTTTTTTGGGTTTTTTTGGGGCCTCTTGGGGGATTCTGGGGTTTTTTCCAGGGTTTTTTTTGGGGTTTTTTGGGTTTTTTTGGGGGGTGGAGAAGATTTTTTTGGGGTTTTTTGGGAATTTTGGGGTTTTTTGGGGGGTGGAGAAGATTTTTTGGGTTTTTTTTGGGGGATTGAGAAGTTTTTTTAGGTTTTTTTGGGGCCTCTTGGGGGATTTGGGGTTTTTTCCAGGGTTTTTGGGTTTTTTTTGGGATTTTTGGGGGATTGAGAAGAATTTTGGGATTTTTTTGGGAGGTTGTGAAGTTTCTTTGGGATTTTTTGGGGTTTTTTGGTTTTTTTTGGGGGGGTTGAGAATTTTTTGGGGGATTTTTTTGGGGTTTTTTCAGGGTCTTTTAGGCAGTTGAGAAAATTTCTGGGATTTTGGGGGACTCTGGGGAGTTTTTTGGGTTTTTGGGGGGTTGAGAAGTTTTTGGGGTTTTTTTGGGGATTTTTTGGGTTTTTTGGGGGGCTTGGGAAGATTTTTTTTGGCTTTTTAGTGGGATTTCCTTTTTTTTTTGGGGGGGGAGAGGATCAGGAAATTTTTTTGGGGAATATTTTGATTTTTTGAGGGAACATTTCGATTTTTTGGGGGGAATATTTCGATTTTTTGGTGTGAACATTTGGGTTTTTTGGTGTGAACATTTCGATTTTTTGGTGTGAACATTTCGATTTTTTGGGTTGAATATTTGGATTTTTTGGGTTGAATATTTGGGTTTTTTGGTGGCAATATTTCAATTTTTTCGGGTGAACCTTTGGGTTTTTTGGGGTGAATATTTGGGTTTTTTGGGGTGAACCTTTGGGTTTTTTGGGGCGAACCTTTGGGTTTTTTGGGGTGAATATTTGGGTTTTTTCGGGTGAACCTTTGGGTTTTTTGGGGTGAATATTTGGGTTTTTGGGGTGAATATTTGGGTTTTTTGGAGTGAATATTTCAGTTTTTTGGGTTGAATATTTGGGTTTTTTGGGGTGAACCTTTGGGTTTTTTGGGGTGAATATTTGGATTTTTGGGGTGAACCTTTGGGTTTTTTGGGGTGAATATTTCAGTTTTTTGGGGTGAATATTTGGATTTTTTGGGGTGAATATTTGGGTTTTTGGGGTGAATATTTGGGTTTTTTGGAGTGAATATTTCAGTTTTTTGGGGTGAATATTTGGGTTTTTTGGGGTGAACCTTTGGGTTTTTTGGGGTGAATATTTGGGTTTTTTGGGGTGAACCTTTGGGTTTTTTGGGGTGAATATTTGGATTTTTTGGGGTGAATATTTGGGTTTTTTGGGGCGAACCTTTGGATTTTTTGGGGTGAATATTTTAGTTTTTTGGGGTGAATATTTGGGTTTTTTGGGGTGAACATTTGGGTTTTTGGGGCTCACCCACCGGCCAGCGCCTTGATCCGGGAGCACTCGAAGCCTTTGGGGTCCCCCCAGGGGCCGTTGTTGTTGTTGGTGGGGCTGGGGGCGGCCTCGGCGTTCTCCAGCTCCGCCGCCATGGGGGTCCCCCAAACTGGGGGGGGTCCCCCAAACTGGGGAGGGGTCCCCCAAACTGGGGAGGGGTCACCCAAACTGGGGAGGGGTCCCCCAAACTGGGGAGGGGTCCCCCAAATTGGGGAGGGGTCACCCAAACTGGGGAGGGGTCCCCGAAATTGGGGAGGGGTCCCCCAAACTGGGGAGGGGTCCCCCAAATTGGGGAGGGGTCCCCGAAATTGGGGACGGGTCCCCCAAACTGGGGAGGGGTCCCCGAAATTGGGGAGGGGTCCCCCAAATTGGGGAGGGGTCCCACAACGGCTCCGGGGGGCTGGAAGAGATTTTGGGGGGGGGATATTGAGATTTTGGGGGGGGACAGAGACCAAAATCCCCCCAAAATCCCCCCAAAATTCTCTCTGAGACCCCCAAAAAACTCCCCCGAAACCCCCCAAAATCTCCCCAAAATTCCCCCCAAAATACCCCAAAAAATACCCCCTGAGACCCCCAAATTTCCCCCAAAATTCCCCCAAATTCCCCACAAAATCCCCCCAAAAATCCCCCCCAGACCCTCAAAATCCCCCCCAAAATCCCCAAAATCCCCCCAAAAATCCCCCCAAAATCGCTTCAAAACTCCCCCCGAGACCCCCAAAATATCCCCAAAAATCTCCCCCAAAATCCCCCCCGAGACCCCCAAATTCCCCCCCAAATTGCCCAAAATACCCCCCAGACCCCCAAAATACCCCCGAGACCCCCAAAATCTCCCCAAAATCCCCCCCGAGACCCCCAAATTCCCCCAAAAATCCTCCAAAATTTCCCCCAAAATCCAGAAAATCCCCACAAAATCCTCCCCAAAATCCCTCTCGAGACCCCCAAAATCCCCCCAAAATTCCCCCTAAGACCCCCCAAAATCCCCCCAAAAATCCCCCCAGACCCCCAAAATACCCCCCAAAATCCCCCCAGACCCCCAAATTCCCCCCAAAATACCCCCAAAAATACCCAAGACCCCAAATTCCCCCCAAAATTTCCCCCCAAGACCCCCAAAACCCCCCCAAGACCCCCAAAATCCCCCTCAAGACCCCCAAAATTCAGTGAGACCCCTCCCCAAAATTCTCAGAGACTCCCAAAATCCATTGGGACCCCCCCCCCGAGACCCGCAAAATCCCCCAAGACCCCCCAAAATTCTCTCAGACCCCAAAATCCATCGAGATCCCCCCCCGAGACCCCCAAAATTCCATGAGACCCCTCCCCAAAATCCTCTAAGACCCCAAAATCCATCAAGAACCCCCCCAAGCCCCCCCAAATCCCCCCAAGACCTCCCAAAATTCCCTGATACCCCAAAATTTATTGAGACCCCCACCCTGAGCCCCCCAAAATCCCTCCCGAGACTCCCCAAGACCCCCAAAATTCCATGAGACCCCTCCCCAAAATTCTCTAAGACCCCAAAATCCATCGGGAGCCCCTCTAAGACCCCCCAAATCCCCCCAAGACCCCCCCCAAATTCTCTGAGACCCCAAAAATCCCCCCAGGACCCCCCCAAAATCCTCTGAGAATCCCCAGGACCCCCCAAAATCTGCCCCAGGGCCTCCAACAAACCCCAAAATTCCCAAAATTCCCAAAATCCCCCCGTAGCCCCCCTGAAACCCTCTCCAAACACCCAGGACCCCCCCAAAAAAACCCCAAGAGCTCCAGAAATTCCCCCAAATCCCCCAAATTCCCTAAAATTCTCCAAAATTCCTCATTAATTCCCCAAAAATCACCCCAAACCCCCCAAAATTCTCCCGGAATCCTCCAAAATGCCCCCCAAAATTCCCCCCAAATCCCCCAAAATTCCCCCCAAATCCCCTAAAATTCCCCCAATCCTCCCTAAATTCCCCTAAAATTCCCCAAAATCCCCTAAAATTCCCCTAATCCTCCCAAAATTCCCCCCAAATCCCTAAAATTCCCCTAATCCTCCATAAAATTCCTCTAAAAATCCCCCAAATCCCCTAAAATTCCACCCAAAAATCCCCCCATCCTCAAAACGTCCCCGCTAAAATCCCCCAAATCCCTTAAAATTCCACCAAAATCCCCCCAAATCCCTAAAATCCCCCAAAAAAATCCCCCAAATCCCTTAAATTTCACCAAAAATGCCCCCAAAATTCCCCCAATTTCCCCCCGAATCCCTAAAATCTCCCCCAAAATCCCCCCAAATCCCCCCCGAATCCCAAAAATCCCCCCCAAAACCCTTAAAATTCCACCAAAATCCCCCAAAATCCCTCTAAAAATCCGCCCAAATCCCCCCCGAATCCCAAAAATCCCCCCAAAATCCCCCCAAAATCGCCCCGAATCCCAAAAATCCCCCCAAAATCCCCCCGAATCCCAAAAATCCCCCCAAAATTCCCAAAAATCCCCCCAAACCCCCCCTCCCCCCAGCCCGGCCCCTCCCTGCCGTGACCTTGAGGGACCCCTCCCCATCCCCCACCCCCCCCATCCCGGGACCCCCCAAAAATCCCCAAAAATCCCCAAAAATCCCCAAAAATCCCCCCCGAAGCCCCTCCCCCCCCCCATCCCCGTCACCTGCCGGGCCGGGGCCGGGCCGGGAATTGCGGGATGGAATTCTGGGAATTCCGGGAATTCCGGGAATTCCGGGGATTCTGGGATGGGGGGAGGGGTCCCGGGGGGGGTCCCCGGTTTTTTGGGGGGTTTTTGGGGTGGGGGAGGGGTCGCTGCCGCCGCCGCCGCTTCCCGCCCGCAGCGCGCGACGCCGCCCGCGCCCCTCCCCCACCGCGGGACGAGCCCCGCCCCCAGAATTCCCAAAAAATCCCCCAAAATTCCCGAATCCTTCCCGGAGCGGGATGGGGAACGGGCGGCGTTATCCCGGAGCTGCCGCCATCCCGAATTTCCCCCTCGATCCCGAAATTCCCGTTAGGCAGGAATTTCTGTTATCCCGAAATTCCCGTTATCCTGGAATTGCTGTTATCCCGAAATTCCCGTTATCCTGGAATTGCTGTTATCCCAAAATTCCCATTATCCCGAAATTCCCATCATGCAGGAATTTCTGTTATCCCGAAATTCCCGTTATCCTGGAATTGCTGTTATCCCAAAATTCCCCCGTGATCCCGAAATTCCCATCATGCAGGAATTTCTGTTATCCCGAAATTCCCATTATGCAGGAATTTCTGTTATCCCGAAATTCCCGTTATCCCGAAATTCCCATCATGCAGGGATTTCTGTTTTCCCGAAATTCCCGTTATCCTGGAATTGCTGTTATCCCAGAATTCCCACTTTCCTGGAATTTCTGTTATCCCAAAATTCCCGTTATCCCGAAATTCCCATTTTCCTGAAATGTCTGTTATCCCAGAATTCCCATTATGCAGGAATTTCTGTTATCCCGAAATTCCCGTTATCCAGGAATTTCTGTTATCCCAAAATTCCCATTTTCCTGGAATTTATGTTTTCCCAGAATTCCCACTTTCCTGGAATTTCTGTTATCCCAAAATTCCCATTTTCCTGGAATTTATGTTTTCCCAGAATTCCCATTTTCCTGGAATTTCTGTTATCCCAAAATTCCCGTTATCCCGAAATTCCCATTATCCCAAAATTCCCATTATCCTGGAATTTCTGTTTTCCCAGAATTCCCATTTTCCTGGAATTTCTGTTATCCCAAATTTCCCCCTTGATCCCAAAATTCCTGTTATCCTGGAATTTCTGTTATCCCAGTTTTTGTCACTGTTATCCCAAAATTCCCATTATCCAGGAATTTCTGTTATCCCAAAATTCCCGTTATCCCGGAATTTCTGTTCTCCCAGTTTTTGTCACGGTTATCCCAAAATTCCCATTATTTTGGTATTCCTGTTATCCCCAAATTCCTGTTATCCCGGCATTCCCTTGATCCCAGAATTCCCATTATCCTGGTGACCCTGTTGCCCTGCTTTGCGTCCCCACGATCCCAAAATTCCCATTCTTTTGGTATTCCTGTTATCCCAGAATTCCCATTGTGCTGATATTCCCAATTTTCCCATTATCCCAATTCCCATTATCCCAGTCCCCATTATCCCAGATCCCATTATCCCAGTCCCCATTATCCCAGTCCCCATTATCCCAGTCCCCATTATCCCAGATCCCATTATCCCAGTCCCCATTATCCCAGTTCCCATTATCCCAGTCCCCATTATCCCAGTCCCCATTATCCCAGTCCCCATTATCCCAATTCCCATTATCCCAGTCCCCATTATCCCAGTTCCCATTATCCCAGTTCCCATTATCCCAGTTCCCATTATCCCAGTTCCCCCCATTATCCCAGTCCCCATTATCCCAGTTCCCATTATCCCAGTTTCCCATTATCCCAGTTTCCCATTATCCCAGTTCCCATTATCCCAGTTCCCCCCATTATCCCAGTTCCCCCCATTATCCCAGATCCCATTATCCCAGTTCCCATTATCCCAGTTCCCATTATCCCAGTTTCCCATTATCCCAGTCCCCATTATCCCAGTCCCCATTATCCCAATTCCCATTATCCCAATTCCCATTATCCCAGTCCCCATTATCCCAGTCCCCATTATCCCAGTCCCCATTATCCCAGTCCCCATTATCCCAATTCCCATTATCCCAGTTCCCATTATCCCAGTTCCCATTATCCCAGTCCCCATTATCCCAGTCCCCATTATCCCAATTCCCATTATCCCAATTCCCATTATCCCAGTTCCCATTATCCCAGTCCCCATTATCCCAGTTCCCATTATCCCAGTTCCCATTATCCCAGTCCCCATTATCCCAGTCCCCATTATCCCAGTTCCCATTATCCCAGTCCCCATTATCCCAGATCCCATTATCCCAATTCCCATTATCCCAGTCCCCATTATCCCAGTCCCCATTATCCCAATTCCCATTATCCCAGTTCCCATTATCCCAGTCCCCATTATCCCAATTCCCATTATCCCAGTCCCCATTATCCCAGATCCCATTATCCCAATTCCCATTATCCCAGTTCCCCCCATTATCCCAGTCCCCATTATCCCAGTTCCCATTATCCCAGTTTCCCATTATCCCAGTTTCCCATTATCCCAGTTCCCATTATCCCAGTTCCCCCCATTATCCCAGTTCCCCCCATTATCCCAGTCCCCATTATCCCAGTCCCCATTATCCCAGTTCCCATTATCCCAATTCCCATTATCCCAGTCCCCATTATCCCAATTCCCATTATCCCAGTTCCCATTATCCCAGTTCCCCCCATTATCCCAGTTCCCATTATCCCAGTTCCCATTATCCCAGTCCCCATTATCCCAGTTCCCATTATCCCAGTCCCCATTATCCCAGTTCCCATTATCCCAGTTTCTCCCCCAATATCTCAGTTTCCCATTATCGCAGTTTCCCATCCACTATCCCATTTTCCACCCATTATTCTGTGCTCCCCAGTAATCCCAGTTTTCTGCGGTACCTGAGAGACTGGGATCCTATGGAACGGGATAAACTGGACTGGGACAGCCTGGACTGGGATTATATGGAACTGGGATCCTAAGAACTGGGATAAACTGGACTGGGATTATATGGAACTGGGATCCTATGGACTGGGATAAACTGGACTGGGATTATATTGAACTGGGATCCTATAGACTGGGATAAACTGGGAGAAACTGGACTGGGATCCTATGGATCTGGGATCCTATGGAGAGGGATGAACTGGACTGGGATTTTATGGAATTGAGATCCTATGGAACGGGATAAACTGGACTAGGATAGCCTGGAATGGAATGGAATTAAATAGGGCCGAGAACCCTATGGACTGGGATTATATGGATCTGGGATTTTATGGACAGGGATTATATGGAATTGGGATTTTACGAACTGGAATAATCTGGGATAAACTGGACTGGGATTATATGGATCGGGGATCCTATGGACTGGAATAATCTGGGATAAACTGGACTGGGATTATATGGATCGGGGATCCTATGGACTGGAATAATCCGGGATAAACTGGACTGGGATTATATGGATCGGGGATCCTATGGACTGGAATAATCTGGGATAAACCGGACTGGGATTATATGGATCAGGGATCCTATGGACTGGGGAAAAATTAAGAATGTGATCAAATAGGGACTAGGACAAGGATAAAATAGAATGGGATGAAATAGGGAATGGGATCAAATAAAGATTGGGACTGTATGGACTGGGATGAACTGGACTGGATTTATATGGAACTGGGATGCCATGGACCGGGATAAAAAAGCGACTGGGACCCTGTGGAATGCGATCCTATGGATTGGAACCATACAGCCCGGGATAACCTGGCCTGGGATCCTACAGACTGGGACTGCACAAACCGGGACCACAGGGATCAGGAGCAAACAGACTGGGATAAACAGGAATGAGGTGACATGGACCGGGATCCTACAGACACGGACCGGACAAATCCCAGCACGAACTGGGATGGCATGGAACACAGGGGGTGAAGGAGGAGAGTGAGTAGAGCTGGAAACAGGAGAAGGAAATGGGGAAAGGGAGGAGGAGGAGGGGGATGAAGGAGGAGAAGGAGGTAGGGATGGCGAGGAGGAGAAGGATGGAAGGGAAGGGATGAAGGAGGACAGGCAGGAGGGGACGGGACACAGGAGGAGGAGGAGGAGGAGCGATGGAAGAGGAGGGATGAGGGAGCAGAAGGCGGTGGGCACAGAGAGCAGGAGGAGGGGGAAGGAAGGGCAGGGAGGGAAGGGCAGGGATGCAGGAGGAGCGGGAGGTGGGCTCAGGGAGGAGGAGGAGCAGGGGGGATGGAAGAGGAGGAGCGGCAGGAGGAGGAAGAGGAGGGACAAAGGCGGATGGAGCGGAGCCGAGGGGATGGCGCGGTGGAGCCCTGCCTGAATTCGCAGCCCCCACGTGTGGGATCATCGCCCCCATCCCGCAGGTGAGCGGGGAGGGGCAGCTCGGGCCAGATCTCCTGGGGGGTGCCGGGGCTGGGTTTTTTGGGGCGTGTTTGGAGAAGGAAGAAGTGCGAAGCGGAGCGGAAAAGGCCCCTCGGGGGGACTCCTTGGAGCCCCTGCGGCCCCGAGCGGAGAAGAAGGGCAGAAGGGAGCCCGGGAGCCCGAGCAGCCCCGGCAGCCCCGAATGGGGAGAGCCAAGAGGGGGGAGCTTTTGGGATGGCCGGGACTGCCGGCAGCCTGGGGAGGGCGGGCAGCGAGGAGAAGGGGGACCCCCAATCCCAGCGTGACCCCCGCAGCTGGGACAGGGGGGAGCCCCGAAGAGCCGAGGGGAGGGAGCAGGGACGGGGAGTGTTATGAGTGAGCACAAGAGGCCATCCGATCCGATTAACAGAATTTATTTAAATTCATTTAATTGAGTATATGAAAGCAAAGCAGCGCTGGGCGACAGAGGGGAGCCACAGCTCTGCCAAACTGCCGCGCTTGTGGTCCCCAGTTCGCTCTTTTATCTTCCTCCTTAGTTCACTCGTTTCTTCTGCACAGTCTCATTCTGTTGCTAGGTGGTCGTTTTCTGCCTCCTGATAGTCGTGGGATGAAGGCTGGTTGTCTTCCTCACAGGTGTCCTTTGATCTGGGGATTCTCACAGTCTCAAGAATACGTGTTATCTTAGAAATGCGTGTTATCAGTTAAGCAATGCAAAGCCTATTGCCTACTACCGCTGTAAAAACTTAGGAATGCGTGTTATCAGCAATTCACAGCCTATTGCCTACTGCCCCTGTAAAAACAAATTTGCTTACATTATATCCTTGAAACAAATTAACATCTGCAGCTGCATCGAACAAAAAGGTCACCCTTCTCTTACAATTTCCCCCATTCCCTTTTATCCTTCTTTTTGTTCGTTGAACCGTATTAATTCTTTTCTGCATAAGTGCAACATTCTTCTCGCAAGGCAACGCAGAGCCCCCCTTATTGTAAAAATAATAGATCAAGTCCCCGTCTATTTTGTAACACATCCTCAGAGAGGGACCTGACTGATTTTACTAACCCATCTATGGCCTTTTCGATTCTGCTCAAGTCTTCATCTACGGATACCCGTAAATTTTTCATACCTTGTTATTGATTTACTAGGGAGGCTACCCCCGTTCCCACTCCAGCTCCACCCACACTAAGCAAGACTGCTACCGTTAATACGGTGAGTGGTTCTCTTTTGACTAGATGGTGTTCGGGAGTTATTTGATGCTCTAGTACATACTCCTTTGGGTGATAAGATATGCGAGGGACAATTAACACCTGTACACAATAATCTGAACTTTCATTGAAAAGCCTTATGGATAAGCAAGGGGTGGTTCCGAGTGTATTACATATCCATTTGGTGTTAGGCGCCGGCAGGAGCCATTCTGCCGGTTTATCTTTTCTCTTGATGCTGATTGTCGTCTCACACAAGTGTTGCATTATTGCGGGTACTTTTCCTACACATTTCCCTTTCCCTCTTACTTGTGCTAGGGTTATTCCTGGGGTGCTATCTTTTCCCTGTTTCCACAGACATTCTCTTGGGTTTGTCCCATTAATTCTTTTGGTTTTGGCAAAGGATCCTATCGCCTCATAAAAGGGTGGATTCATCATGTAACAGAGCCAGCAACCCTCTGTCAGGTTTGGGTATGTATAGTTTAAAACGCCGAATGTGGCTTGCATTATTTTCCACAAGGTGGCATGTTCGGGTTTAGGAGCACCTGGCTCATCTATACTAATGTGGTTGGTAATAACCTCTGTCTCCGTGTAGTTGATTGTTTTAGTTTTAATGTCACTTATTACTTTGTTGGGTCCAATTGGTGCTGGGTCATAGGGAATAGGTTCTTTTTTTTTTTTTTTTTTAATAAGTATTAGGTTTCCCAAATCGTGTCCCTCTATCCAATGCCTAATTCCCCATGTCTTTCCCAGCAGCCACCCTGGGTCATTTGGATGAGTAACATTGAGGTATACGAAAGTACAGTTCCCGAGTAAATTCTTCCCTGCCCATGGCCATTCTTGTGGCTTTACACATCCAGCTGGTCCATATCCCACCCTTAGGTATTTATCTGACCCTCCCCCTGGGGCCCATGCTGATGCTATTGTCTCACAACCCCAATAACCACAGTAGTAATGCCCGGGGAGGTTACAATATGACCTCCCCAAATTTGAAGCAGGGCACTTGTCAAATTTAACAGCCGCCCACAGCTTGGATTCTTGGTCATGTTACATACTCCAGCTTTAAAGCTTGGCGCCCCGGGGGTCATCACAGTCTGCAGGTTGTAACGAGTATCATGATTTTCCCACCTACTTAATGTCCATTTAAAGGGTTCATGGGTTTCAGTAGCAACACTTTGGAGAGGAAAGCATATCATCACAAACGCAAGAATCTTTAGGGCTGAGTAGTACGCACTGCAGGGGATGCTGCTTATCACGCCCAATTTCACATTCCCACTTTTTCTCATTCCCACTTTTTCTCATTCCATTGTCACCATTCCCGTGCCTATGGTGGTCAGTGTTTCTTCTTAAGATTTGGGAGGGTCCCTCATCCCCACTAGCTACCTCTCTGTCTCGCCTGTCAACTTGGTTGCTACAAGCTACAGGGTAGGCCATCTTCTTGACAGCAGAGATATTCTTCAGGGGCGGGATTATTTCCTCTCTCCCACTTCAACCTCCGGGAGTTCCAATTTTTCTCATTTAATTGTGGGGTGTCGCACCTAAGCCCTTTGACCAGTCTGCGACACTTGACCTGGACTATGTCCGTAAGAAATGGACTTGAAAGCTCGTTGGAGTGGTAGCAATGGAATTCAGGGTTTATTCCCTTCACAAAAATTCTCCACCACTCGGGAGATTCCTTAGTCAATTCCCGAGTGGCGACCTTATAATTCAATATTTCAGAGGTCAACTTGCGTTGTTCTAGCCAGCAGCGTTGGCACACACTTTTTGGAGCCCTCCCCTTTCTACAGTGAGCCCACCACAGCCCTTTACAAATTTTACAAGAAAAGCAAGCAAAAGGGTAACAATCACAATCTAACCAGCTACATTTTACTCTAATATCTTCGTGCTCGGCATGGCCCTCCCCTTCCCAAGGTCTCTGCTCCTATTCGAGTCGGATGGGCTGATAATAGGGCTGCTGAGCTAAATCTTCTAAATGCTTACAGTATCCTGGGGGTTTTGTTTCTCCTATCAGTTGTGTTTGCAATCCCCAGTCATTCCTGACCCAAATGTCTCCGGAACTGGCAGTGTCCATTAAAATTACTTGAGAGTTCTCTTTACTGTTAGCTTCAAATCCCCTGGCTTCCCATCAATCTTCCAGCTCGTCTCTCTGGAAGTTGCATGGAATCGAGTTGGGTCCACCGGCCCCTTTATTCTGCTAGCATGGGTCCATCCCTTTTCTGCCGTACGAACTGCGGAATCAGTGGTGATTAAAACCAGATACGGTCCGTCCCACCTTGGGGTGATTGAATCTTCCTTCCAGCTTTGGATGAGAACCCAGTCGCCGGGTTGTACCTGGTGTAATACAAGATCTAATGGTGGTCTTTGGGCCCACATCCCCTTTTCCCATAACTGTTTCTTGTATTTCATTAAAACAGTTAAATATTTGTTAATACTTTGGTCAGTGATATTAGGATTAGATTGAACTTTCTCCAGGGAGTAGGGCATTCCATACAACATTTCAAATGGGGAAAGCCCTATGTCTGCTCGTGGTTGAGTCCGAATATTTAATAATGCTAGTGACAGACATTTTATCCAAGATAACTTAGTTTCTAGTACCAATTTAGTGAGTTGTTTCTTAATTTCTCCATTCATTCTTTCCACCCTCCCTGAACTCTGGGGGTGCCAGGGAGTATGTTGTTCCCATTTTATGCCCAGGGCTTCTGCCAGCAGCTGTGTTATTTTTGAAGTAAAGTGGGGGCCCTTATCGGAGTCTATTGTTTCTGGGACCCCATACCTGGGTATTATTTCCTCTAGCAGGGCCTTTGTCACCGTTCGGGCTGTCTCTCTAGCGGTGGGGATTGCTTCCACATAATGTGTTAGATGATCTACTATAACTAAAAGATATTTTACCCTCCCCACTTTGGGAAGCTCAGTAAAGTCCACCTGTAAATTTGTAAAAGGCCTCTTTGCCACTGGTCTCCCTCCCAAGGGTGGCTTCCTTAAATTCTTCCTATTTACACGTAAACAGGTTGGACAACCCTTAGTAATACTTTTTGTTAGATCATGGAGACCCACAGTCATGTAATGGGTGGCAAAGTGGTCTACCAGCCCTTGAGCGCCCCAGTGTGTCTTCTGGTGTAATTTATTAAGCATCTGCTGGGCTACGGCCCTAGGCAGAACCTCCCTCCCATCCTTCAACAGCCACTTCCCCGATTCTTCTTTTATCCCCAATTTCGCAAGTTTCTCCCGCTCTTCTACAGTAAATACAAGCTTCTCCTGGGTGTTCAACCCAGGATTCTCTGAGGTATCTGTAGGATCCCTCCCAGCTCTCTCGCTCAAGGTCAGTGCCTCGATAATTGCAGCCTTCTTCGCTTCATGGTCCGCCGCGTTGTTACCCCTACTCCGGTAATCCATTCCCCGCTGATGCCCTTTTAAATGAACTACAGCTGTCTTTGCAGGGCCTCTCAAGGCCTTCAGGAGGGCTACTATTAATCTCTGATGCACCAGGTCCTTTCCTTGTGAATTCACGAGGCCCCTTTCCTCCCATAATTTCCCAAATGTATGTACTACCCCGTACCCATATTTAGAATCTGTATAAATGGTTCCCTCTTTTCCCTTTAATAATTCCAAGGCTCTTAGGATGGCATATATTTCACAGGCTTGGGCTGACCATGCTTTGTCTAGGGCTCCGGACTCAATTACTTCTAGGTCAGGTCCCCCTATTATGGCATACCCTGATTTTCTTTGGCCCTCTACTATTCTGGATGATCCATCTACAAACAGTTTTTCTCCAGTCTCTAACTCCTCCTCTTCCAAGTCAGGTCTAATTTTAGTTTGCTCTTCTATAGTGATCACACAGTCGTGAGTCAGTGGGTCAGTCTCTGGCTCTCCGAAGAGGAAGGAGGCTGGATTTTGCAATGAGGTGATTTCTAAAGTGAAATTAGGGGTTTCTAATAAAATCCCCTCATACTTTAGGAGCCTGGCATCAGATATCCATTTGTCTGCTTTTTGTTGCATCACACTCCGTATGTTATGTGGAGTTAATACCTTCAGGGTGGCATTAAAGGTGATCTTCCTTGTTTCTTCTACTAACGCTGCACAGCCTGCAATTATTCGTAAGCAGCCCGGCCATCTCCTACTTACAGGGTCTAAAATTTTAGATAGATATGCAATAGGTTTCTTTTTCCCCGCCCAGTCCTGGGTAAGTACTCCATAAGTTACCCCATCTGTGATATTGACAAATGAAAAGAAGGGCCTCTTTAAATCTGGGAGGCTCAGGACTGGAGCATGGACCAGAGTTTCTTTTAATTCTTGGAATTTAGATTTTTCCTCTTCTGTCCACTTAAGGTGCCCATCTTGGGTAAGTTTTTGATACAGAAATCTTGCCTTCCCGCTATAGTTTTCAATTCCCTGCCTATAATACCCTGTAAGTCCTAATATCTGACGAATTTGTCGTTTATTTTGCGGTAAAGGCAGGGATAGGATTGCTTGTACTCTATCTGGATCAATTTTCTTCTCTCCCTTTTTCAAATAATGTCCCAGGTACCTAACTTCTTCTTCCACAAATTGTAGTTTTGCTTTAGAAACTTTCAATCCCTTCAGCCCCAGGAAATTTAATAGTTTGACACTTTCTTTCCGGACTTTGTCTTCTTCTTTACCTGCTATTAACAAATCATCCACATACTAAACTAGCTTTACCTCTGGGTCTGTTTTATAATCTTGCAAAATTTGTTCCAGGGCTTGCCCGAATAAATTGGGAGACTCGGTGAACCCCTGAGGTAACACTGTCCACCTGAGTTGCTGTCGCCTCCCCGTATCAGGGTCCTTCCATTCAAAGGCAAAATAGTCTCGACTGGATTCGTCCAGGGGGCAGGCCCAAAAGGCATCTTTCAGGTCTATGACACTATACCACTCGTTTTCAGGTCCCAATTTACTCAAAAGGGTATAGGCGTTTGCCACTACTGGGAACCGAGCCACGGTTCGCTTATTAATTTCCCTAAGGTCATGCACCAGCCGATAGGATCCGTCTGCCTTTTTAACTGGGAGTATGGGGGTGTTAAAAGGCGACAGACATGGTTCCAATAATCCTTTATTTAGTAATCTTTCAATTTCGGGTTTCAATCCTTCCCTTCCCTCTAGTGAAATAGGGTACTGTTTTATTCTCACCAGGACCTCAGGGTTTCTGATCTTTACCGTGAATGGAGTCATATTCAATTTGCCCACGGTTCCTGGATTGTACCATACTTCAGGATTTATTTTCTCTTCATCTGCCAATCGGAGAGGGCAGAGCCTGATTTTCAATTCCTTTTCTACCACTTCGATTTGAATTCCCAATTCAACAATTAAATCCCTTCCCAATAAGTTGTAATCTGTTTCAGGGACTAATAAGAAGTCACCCACCCCCATTTTAGTTTCTGATTCTACCATTACCTCTTTAATAATTTGTACTTCAAATGGTTCCCCTTTTGTCCCTACTACCATGGCTGTCTGTTTTGACAGGGTACAGCCTTGGGGCAGGAATTGAATGGTAGATCTTTCCGCCCCTGTATCGACCAAGAATTCTATTTCCTGGCCTTGGGGACCCACCTTTAATTTTATCAAGGGCTCCTTTTGATGTCTCCGGGTCCCCATAAAGTAGAGCCCCTGACCCCCCCTAGTCGGCCTTGAATTCTTTCTCATCTCTAAGCCGCACCCTGCACTCCCTCTTGAAATGTCCCTTTTTGCCACAGTAATAACAAGTCTTTTCTTCCGTTTCCCCCCCCCTTTCTTTATTACCCGCTTTGTCTCGAGTAAACTTCTTCTGTCCTGTCTCTATGCTCCTACTTTCCCTTACCGCAGCAACCATCATTTTAACTTGCCTCTTCTGACTCTCTTCCTCTCTCCGGACGTACACTTTCTGCGCCTCCCGCAGCAGCTCTGCCAAATCCCTATCCTGCCAATCCTCCATCTTTTGTATCTTCTTCCTAATATCGTCCCAAGACTTAGATACAAAATGCACTTTTAATATTGCCTGCTCCATTGGATCATTCGGTTTTAATCCTGAATATAATTGGAAGTTCTTTTGCAGCCTCTCCAGCCACTCAGTGGGTGTTTCATCTTTCCTCTGTCTGTCATTGAATGCTTTATTGATGTTTTGACCCCTGGGGACTGATTCCCGAATACCGTCAATTATTATGGTTCGGAAGTCCCGCATATTGGCCCTATGAGCCTGGTCTTGGTTATTCCAAATAGGATTTTGAAGAGGCCACTTAGTGTCAGCTGGGTGTTGAGCATGTGCCGGCTGGGCATCCCAGACCCGCATCCCAGCTGCCCTAATCATGTTCTTTTCTTCAACCGTAAATAGGATATTCAGTATGGACTGCAGTTCTTCCCAAGTGTATATATTGGGGCCCAAAAATTGATCCACTCTTTCTGCCACACCTAAAGGATCCTCTAATAAGTTTCCCATCTCCTTCTTGAAATCTCTCACATCTCCTGAGCTCAAGGGAACAGAAATGAATCCTATTCCTGATTGTGGCCCCCCCATGGGCATTTCCCTCAAGGGAAACAGTTTGCCTTTTGCCCTGCTCCGGGTGACTGGACCAGGCTGCTCGGAATCTGAGTCAGACTCATCATCCGATGAGGGGAGAGGGGGTGCTCGTGGTACAGGAGGAACATAAGGAGGTGGGGCTACTATCAGTTCCTCTGGTCGTCCCTTTCTTTTCCCCTTAGGTTTTTTGGAAAGTTTGAACACAAGCACCTCCGGTCGGCTCACCCAGATCTTGGCATAGTCACTCTCCTCCGGGTTAGGGGGTTGTTTAGTGCTCACCCAGATGTTTAGAGCTTGTCTAACCCATTCCTCTGAGGACCCGAATATGGGCCAGAATGCATTTTTGGAAACTTCCTTCCCTCCCCACACTTCTATACAGTAATGTATCATTTTTGCTTTATCCTTCCCCCTCGTTCCTGGGAAGTGTTCCCAATTGGTCAACCTGAACCCCAGGGGACTGTCCTTAGGAACCGAAGGGAGTTTTACCCCCACTGGGGAGGGGGATTTACTCTTCCCCTGCCCCATTCCTCCGGAGTGCCTTCTAACACACACAGATAATCAAATAATCACAATCGCTTCCCCTGGTTCGTGGCCCAGGCCCTCGCGGGCTTTGGGAACCGCACTACTGAGGGTTCGCGTTCACTTGGGGAGTCCGGCTGCCGGCTCCCCTCTCATGCAACTCACACACTCGCCACACTCCGGGATCCCGACCCCGCCCGAACGGAACCCTCATACTTATGCGTCCTGCGCCTTCGTCCGGACTTTGTGCACAAAATTTAAGGGGTATCTTGGGCCCGCTTCCCTTTCTTTGCTTTCCTCTCAAGGCTTTTGGGTTCGTCGGTCGGGATGAGGACAAGACCCCCAGTCTAAGTCCGCTCAAAAGAGCGGAGTGGTGGCGCCTCTCCCAGAGAGGGGTCCTCCAAATCCGCGATCCGAGCCACGGCACCAAATTGTTATGAGTGAGCACAAGAGGCCATCCGATCCGATTAACAGAATTTATTTAAATTCATTTAATTGAGTATATGAAAGCAAAGCAGCGCTGCGCGACAGAGGGGAGCCACAGTTCCGCCAAACTGCCGCGCTTGTGGTCCCTTAGTTCGCTCTTTTATCTTCCTCCTTAGTTCACTCGTTTCTTCTGCACAGTCTCATTCTGTTGCTAGGTGGTCGTTTTCTGCCTCCTGATGGTCATGGGATGAAGGCTGGTTGTCTTCCTCACAGGTGTCCTTTGATCTGGGGATTCTCACAGTCTCAAGAATACGTGTTATCTTAGAAATGCGTGTTATCAGTTAAGCAATGCAAAGCCTATTGCCTACTACCGCTGTAAAAACTTAGGAATGCGTGTTATCAGCAATTCACAGCCTAGTGCCTACTGCCGCTGTAAAAACAAATTTGCTTAAATTATATCCTTGAAACAAATTAACATCTGCAGCTACATCGAACAAAAAGGTCACCCTTCTCTTACAGAGAAGAAGGGCAGAAGGGAGCCCGAGCAGCCCCGGCAGCCCCGAATGGGGAGAGCCAAGAGGGGGGAGCTTTTGGGATGGCCGGGACTGCCGGCAGCCTGGGGAGGGCGGGCAGCGAGGAGAAGGGGGACCCCCAATCCCAGCGTGACCCCCGCAGCTGGGACAGGGGGGAGCCCCGAAGAGCCGAGGGGAGGGAGCAGGGACGGGGAGCTCCTGGGAGGCTTTTTCAGGGCTGGATCTCGGTGTTTGGGAGGTTCTTATGGAGCCCAGGTGGCCGGGGACTTCTCGAGATGGACTGGCACAGAGGGAGCTTCCAACTCATGGTGCCCATCCCTTGTTTTCCCCAAAGCAGGAGTTCCCATTCCCAGCCCCTGGGAGGCTGCGAGGAAGAGGAAGAGCCTCTCCTGGTCCTTCCTGCCCCGAGCAGGAGCCGAGGATGGAGAGCAGGGAGGACAAATCCCCGCGGCAGAACCTGGTGGAAGAGGCCGTTTTGAGCGGCTCCACGGCGCAGGAACCCGACGGGGAGGAAAAGCCCCGGAGATCCCGCACGAGGAGGGGCTGCAAAGGCAGATCGCGGGGATCTGAGGGGGAAAGAGCCACCCTGGGCCGGGGAGGCGGCCGGAGACGGAGCCAGAGCTCGGAGCTGGGGGACCCTGAGCAGCTCCGTGATGGGGAGAAGCCCCACAAGTGCTCGGAGTGTGGGAAGGGATTCAGGTGGAGCTCTAATCTGACGGTGCACCAGAGGATCCACACTGGGGAGAAGCCCTACGAGTGTGGGGAGTGTGGGAAGAGCTTCAGATGCAGCTCCAGCCTGATCCAGCACCAGAGGATCCACACTGGAGAGAGGCCCTACGAGTGTGGAGAGTGTGGGAAGAGCTTCAGCCGGAGAAGCCACCTCATCACTCACCAGGTGATTCACACAGGGGAGAGACCGTACGAGTGTCCCCAGTGTGGGAAGGGCTTCAGGATGAGATCCCACTTTATCCGGCACCAGATGACCCACACCGGGGAGAGGCCCTTCGAGTGTTCTGAGTGTGGGAAGAGCTTCAGATGCAGCTCCAGCCTGATCAGGCACCAGGTGAGCCACACAGGGGAGAGACCCTACGAGTGTTCTGAGTGTGGGAAGAGATTTCAGACCAGAGCCAATCTCCTCCAGCACTATCTGGTTCACACAGAGGAGAGGCCCTTCTGCTGCCCCGACTGTGGGAAGGGATTCAGGCACAACTCTTCCCTCATCTCCCACCGGCGCATCCACACTGCGGAGAGGCCCTACGAGTGTCCCCAGTGTGGGAAGGGATTCAGGTGGAGCTCTGAGCTGACCAAGCACCAGAGGATCCACACTGGGGAGATGCCCTACCACTGTTCCGAGTGTGGGAAGAGGTTTCAGACCAGAGCCGATCTCTTCCAGCACTATCTGGTTCACACAGAGGAGAGGCCCTTCTGCTGCCCCGACTGTGGGAGGGGATTCAGGAACAACTCCACCCTCATCACCCACCGGCGCATCCACACTGGGGAGAGGCCCTACGAGTGTGGGGAGTGTGGGAAGAGCTTCGCCCAGAGCTCCAGCCTGATCCAGCACCAGAGGATCCACACTGGGGAGAGGCCCTACGAGTGTCCCCAGTGTGGGAAGAGATTCTCACAGAGCTCCAACCTGACCCGACACCAGCGGAGGCACCGGTAAGGGAAGCCCTGCGAGTGCCCCGCGTGCGAGAAGAGCTAAACTCCATCCCCCACGGGAGGAGCCACACTGGGCACAGCCCTGGTGACCCACATTCCCTGTGACCCATGTTGGGAGCACGCCTGGCTGCTTCTCCTTTTCTGTTGGCCTTCATTTGTTTTCTCTCCTCAACCGCTTTGCGCTCCAAAAGCCAAGAGGGATCACTCGTTCACCTCAGATATTCTCACATCCCACTGAAAACAAGTGAATTTTAATCCTCAGAGACTCAGTCCCACCTCAAATTCCTTGTTCCCATCTCAAAAAAACCTCAATCCCCCGCCAATCTCACTCGATTCCAGAGCTGCCAGGGTGGGATGGGTTTGGGAGAAGATGGGGAGAAGTGGGATCCCAATTTGGAGCGCTGGGATGGGGATTGTGTGGAGCTGGGTGGCTGGGATGTATTTGATAGCAAATAAAACTTTCAGACTTACTGATTTCTTTGCCGTTCATTTCCAGTCCATGGCAGTTCTGTTTTTCTCAGTGCCACCTTCTCAGCTGGTTGTGTTTGTGTCCTCCATTTCCTCCCGCCTCTCTGTCCCTGCTCTGTTTCTCTCTCCGTGTCTCCCTTGACCCAGGGACCTCCAAAAACCCTCCCCTGATTTAATTGCCCCAGGATCCACCAAAGATCCTCCCCTGATTTAATGGACCCCTCCCCTAATTTAATTGCCCCTAATGACCCGCCCCTGATTTTTTAGTTATTTAATTTCCCAATTATTTTTTTAATTCTTAGTTCAGGAGCTGAAGTCGGAGACCAGCAGTGAAATGTCTCTGTAGGATTTTGCTCCGCTTGGTTTTCAGCCCCTTCTCAAGAGCTTTGCCTTCGAGGACAAAGGGAACGTCTTTTCCTGGCTGGGAGCTGAAATTCCAGACCTCTGGAATGTGTGCAGGGCCATATGGACTGGGATCAATTAGGGACTGGGATCAAATATGGAATGAGATCCCATGGACTGGGATGAAATAGGGACTGGGATAAATTAGGGACTGGTATGAAATAGGGACTGGGATAAATTAGGGACTGGGATCCTACAGACTGGGATTGTGCAGACTGGGATCAAATATGGACTGGGATCACCTATGGACTGGGATCAAATAGGGATTGGGGCCCTACAGACTGGGATAAACTGGACTGGGATCAAACAGGGACTGGGATCAACCAGAGATTGGGATCAAATATGGACTGGGATCCCATGGACTGGGATCAACCAGGGAGAACTGGGATCAAATGGATCAAATGGACTGGGATAAAACAGGAACTGGGATAAATTATGGACTGGGATCCTACAGACTGGAATAAACTGGACTGGGATGAAAGAGGGACTGGGATCGACTGTGGACTGGGATAAAACAGTGATTGGGGCCCAACAGACTGGGATAAAGTGGACTGGGATCAAAAATGGACTGGGATCAACCAGAGATTGGGGTCAAATATGGACTGGGATCAAATAGGGACTGGGATTGTACAGACTGGGATAAACTAGGGACTGGGATCAGATGTGGATTGGGATCAAATATGGACTGGGATCACCTATGGACTGGGATCAAATAGGGATTGGGGCCCTACAGACTGGGATAAACTGGACTGGGATCAACTATGGACTGGGATCAAACAGGGACTGGGATCAACCAGAGATTGGGATCAAATATGGACTGGGATCCCATGGACTGGGATCAACCAGGGAGAACTGGGATCAAATAGGGATTGAGTTTAGGGATTTTGATCCTACAGACTGGGATTAAATTGGGATTGAGATCATATGGATTTGGGTCAACTCGAGACTGGGGTCAAATATGGACTGGGATCCACCAGGGAGTGGGATCAAATAGGGAATGGGATCAAATATGGACTGAGATCCCATGGACTGGGATCAAATAGGAATTGGGATCAATTAGGGACTGGCATCAATTAGGGACTGGGATCAAATATGGAATGAGATCCCATGGACTGGTATGAAATAGGGACTGGGATAAATTAGGGACTGGGATCCTACAGACTGGGATTGTGCAGACTGGGATCAAATATGGACTGGGATCACCTATGGACTGGGATAAAATAGGGATTGGGGCCCTACAGACTGGGATACACTGGACTGGGATCAACTATGGACTGGGATCACCTATGGACTGGGATCACCTATGGACTGGGATAAAATAGGGATTGGGGCCCTACAGACTGTGATACACTGGACTGGGATCAAATATGGACTGGGATCAACCAGAGATTGGGATCAAATATGGACTGGGATCCCACGGACTGGGATCAACCAGGGAGAACTGGGATCAAATGGATCAAATGGACTGGGATAAAATAGGGATTGACATAAATTATGGACTGGGGTCCTACAGACTGGAATAAACTGGGCTGGGATCAAACAGGGACTGGGATCCTACAGCCTGGGATTAAATTTGGACTGGGATTAAATGGATCAAATAGTGACTGGGATCAACTAGGGAGTGGGATCCTACAGACTGGGATAAACTAGGGACTGGGATAAAACAGGAACTGGGATCAAATATGGACTGGGATAAAACAGGGATTGGGATAAAACGGGGACTGGGATCAGGTTTGAACTGGGATCGGGTTTGAACTGGGATCGGTTTGAACTGGGATCCCAGTCCATCCCAGTTCCCTCCCAGTCCCTCCCAGTCCCTCCCAGTTCATCCCAGTCCCTCCCAGTTCCCTCCCAGTCTATCCCAGTTCCCTCCCAGTTCCCTCCCAGTCCCCTCCCAGTCCCTCCCAGTCCCTCCCAGTCTATCCCAGTTCCCTCCCAGTCCCCTCCCAGTCCCTCCCAGTCCCTCCCAGTCTATCCCAGTTCCCTCCCAGTCCCCTCCCAGTCCCTCTCAGTTCCCTCCCAGTTCCCTCCCAGTCCCTCCCAGTCCATCCCAGTCCCCTCCCAGTTCCCTCCCAGTCCCTCCCAGTCCCTCCCAGTTCCCTCCCAGTCTCTCCCAGTTCCCTCCCAGTCCATCCCAGTTCCCTCCCAGTCCCCTCCCAGTCTCTCCCAGTCCCTCCCAGTTCATCCCAGTTCATCCCAGTTCCCTCCCAGTCCCTCCCAGTCCCTCCCAGTCCCTCCCAGTTCATCCCAGTCCATCCCAGTTCCCTCCCAGTCCCTCCCAGTCCCCCCAGTTCCCTCCCAGTTCCCTCCCAGTCCCTCCCAGTCCCTCCCAGTTCATCCCAGTCCCTCCCAGTTCATCCCAGTCCCTCCCAGTCCCTCCCAGTCCCTCCCAGTTCCCTCCCAGTCCCGCCCAGTCCCGCAGCCAAAACTCCCCGGAGCCGATCCCGGTTCCGAACCTGATCCCGGTTCGAGTCTCGATCCCGGTCCAGGTCTCGGTCCCGATCCGGGTCCTGCTCCCGGTCCCGATCCCGATCCCAATCCCGGTTTCGTGTCTCGGTTTTGGTCCCGGTTCGGTCCGGTTCGGTCCCGGTTCGGTCCGGTTCGGTCCCGGTTCGGTCCCGGTTCGGTCCGGTTCGGTCCGGTTCAGTCCCGGTTGGGTCCGGTTCGGTCCCGGTTCGGTCCGGTTCGGTCCGGTTGGGGTCACGGCGCCGGGGATGAAGATCGTGATCTTCGGAGCCACCGGCAGGACCGGGCGGGTGACGCTGCAGCTGGCGCTGGAGCAGGGTACGGACCCCAAAAACCGGGAATTGCACCCCAAAAACGGGGATGGGACCCCAAAAACCGGGAATTGCACCCCAAAAACGGGGATGGGACCCCGAAAATGGGGATGGGACCCCCAAAACCGGGAATTGCACCCCAAAAACGGGGATGGGACCCCGAAAATGGGAATGGGACCCCAAAAATGGGAATGGGACCCCAAAAACGGGGATGGGACCCCAAAAACGGGGATGGGACCCCCAAAACCGGGAATTGCACCCCAAAAACGGGGATGGGACCCCCAAAACCGGGAATTGCACCCCAAAAACGGGGATGGGACCCCGAAAATGGGAATGGGACCCCAAAAACGGGGATGGGACCCCAAAAACGGGGATGGGACCCTAAAAATGGGAATGGGACCCCAAAACCGGGAATTGCACCCCAAAAACGGGGATGGGACCCCAAAAACGGGGATGGGACCCCGAAAATGGGAATGGGACCCCAAAAATGGGAATGGGACCCCAAAAACCGGGAATTGCACCCCAAAAACGGGGATGGGACCCCGAAAATGGGAATGGGACCCCAAAAATGGGAATTGCACCCCAAAAACGGGGATGGGACCCCAAAAACGGGGATGGGGACCCAAAATGGGAATGGGACCCCAAAAATGGGGATGGGGACCCCAAAAATGGGAATGGGGAGCCCAAAAATGGGAACGGGACCCCAAAAATGGGGATGGGGACCCCAAAAATGGGAATAGGGGGACCCCGAAATGAGGCAGAATTGGGGTCCCTGGAGAATTTGGGGTTCCCTGGGTTTTGGGGTTCCCTGGAATTTGGGGTTCCCAAAATTTTGGGGTCCCTGGGGCATTGGGGAGTCCCAGAAATTTGGGATTCTCTAGGGAATTTGGGGTTCCCTGAGTTTTGGGGTTCACTGGGAATTTGGGGAGTCCCAAAAATTTGGGGTTCCCTGGAAATTGAGGGACTTTGGGGGTCCTTGAGTTTTGGGGTTCCCAGAAATTTGGGGTCTCCGGAAATTTGGGGTTCCCTGGGAAATTTGGGGTTCCCTGAGTTTTAGGGTTCCCTGGAATTGGGGGAGTCCCAAAAATTTGGGGTTCCCTGGGAATTTGGGGAGTCCCAAAAATTTAGGGGTCCCTGGGAATTTGGGGGTCCCAAAAATTTGGGGGTCGCTGGGAATTTGGGGGTCCCAAAAATTTGGGGGTTGCTGGGAATTTGGGGGTTCACAGAAATTTGGGGTTCCCTGGAATTTGGGGTTCCCTGAGTTTGGGGGTTCACTGGGAATTTAGGGAGTCCCAAAAATTTGGGGTTCCCTGGAAATTGAGGGACTTTGGGGGTCCTTGAGTTTTGGGGTTCCCAGAAATTTGGGGTTCCCTGGAATTTGGGGAGTCCCAGAAATTTGGGGTCCTTGGGAATTTGGGGTTCCCTGGGAATTGAAGAGTTTTTGGGGTCCCTGGGGAATTTGGGGTCCCTGAATTTTGGGGTTCCCTGGGAATTTGGGGAGTATCAAAAATTTGGGGTCGCTGGGAAATTTGGGGTTCCCTGGGAATTCGGGGTTCCCTGGGAATTGAAGAGTTTTGGGGGTCCCGGGGGAATTTGGGGTTCCTGGGTTTTGGGGTTCCCTGGGAATTCGGGATCCTTGAGAATTTGGGGTTCCCTGGGTTTTGGGGGAAATTCCGACGGTTTTGGGGCGCGGGGGATTTGGGGGGGCTGATAAGGCTTATCTGGGGGGGCGGGGGGGGTTTGGGGGGGCTGATAAAGCCCTGGGGGGGATTTTGGGGGGCTGGGAGGGAATTTGGGGGGCTGATAACGCCCTGGGGGGAGGCTGGGAGGGGATTTTGGGGGGCTGAGAGGGAATTTGGGGGGGCTGATAACGCCCTGGGTGGAGTTTGGGGGGGCCGGGAGGGATTTGGGGGGGCTGATAACGCCTTGGGGGGGTTTTGGGGGGATCCCGAGGGGGGTTTTGGGGGTCCTGGGAAATTTTGGGGGGTCCTGGGGGGGATTTTGGGGTCCAGGGTGGGATTTTGGGGGTCCTGGGAAGTTTTGGGGGGTCCTGGGGGGGATTTTGGGGTCCAGGGTGGGATTTTGGGGGTTCTGGGGGGGTTTGGGGGGTCCTGAGGGGGATTTTGGGTGCTGGGAGGGATTTTGGGGGGCTGTGAGGGGATTTTGGGGGTCCTGGGGGGGGTTTTGGGGGGTCCTGGAGGGGATTTGGGGGTTCCTGGAAGGTTTTGGGGGTCCTGGAGGGGTTTTTGGGGGTCCGGAGGGGATTTTGGGGGTCCTGGAAGGAATTTTGGGGGATCCTGAGGGGGATTTTGGGGGGTTCTGGGAGGATTTTGGGGGGTCCTGGAAGGAATTTTGGGGGATCCTGAGGGGGATTTTGGGGGGTTCTGGGAGGATTTTGGGGGGTCCTGAGGGGATTTTGGGGATCCTGAGGGGGATTTTGGGGGGTTCTGGGAGGATTTTGGGGGGTCCTGAGGGGATTTTGGGGATCCTGAGGGGGATTTTGGGGGGTTCTGGGGGGGTTTGGGGGGGTCCTGGAAGGGATTTTGGGGGGCCAGGAGGGTTTTTGGGGGGGGCTGATAAAGTCTTGGGGGTTTTTTGGGGGGTCCTGGGGAGGTTTTGGGGGTCTGGGAAGATTTTTGGGGGTCCTGGAGAGGATTTTGGGGTGCTGGGAGGGATTTTGGGGGTCCTGGAGGGAATTTGGGGGTTCCTGTCAGGAACTCGGGGGTGTGGGGATTTTTGGGGTGTCCCTGACTGGAATTTGGGGTGCCGTGTGTACTTTTGGGGTGTCCCTGTCAGGAATTGGGGGTGTGGGGATTTTAGGGGTGCCGGCTGTGATTTTTGGGGGATTTTTGGGGTGTCCTGGAGGGAATTTGGGGTGTCCCTGTCAGGACCTCGGGGTGCGGGGATTTTTGGGGTGCCGGGCGACATTTTTGGGGTGCCGGGTGTGATTTTGGGGGGATTTTTGGGGTGTCCTGAAGGGAATTTGGGGTGCCCTGTCAGGACCCCGGAGTATGGAGATTTTTGGGGCGCCGGCTGCGATTTTTGGGGTATTTTAGGGGGTTCCTGAAGGGAATTTCGGGGTTCCTGTCAGGACCTCGGGGTGCGGGGATTTTTGGGGTGCCGGGTGTTATTTTCGGGGTGCCGGGTGTGATTTTTGGGGGATTTTTGGGGTGTCCTGAAGGGAATTTGGGGTGTCCCTGTCAGGACCTCGGGGTATGGAGATTTTTGGGGTGTCCTGGGGAATTTTGGGGTGCCGTGTGACATTTTTGGGGTGTTCCTGTCAGGACCTCGGGGTGCGGGGATTTTTGGGGTGCCGGCTGCGATATTTTTGGGGTGTCCTGAAGGGAATTTGGGGGTCCCTGTCAGGAATTGGGGGTGCGGGGATTTTTGGGGTGCCGGCTGTGATTTTTGGGGTGTCCTGAAGGGAATTTGGGGGTCCCTGTCAGGGATTCGGGGTGCGGGGATTTTCGGGGTGCCGTGTGTGATTTTTGGGGTGCCGGTGCGATTTTTGGGGTATTTTAGGGGGTTCCTGAAGGGAATTTGGGGGTCCCTGTCAGGACCTCGGGGTGCGGGGATTTTTGGGGTGCCGGCTGTGATTTTTGGGGTGTCCTGAAGGGAATTTGGGGGTCCCTGTCAGGACCTCGGGGTATGGAGATTTTTGGGGTGTCCTGGGGAATTTTGGGGTGCCGTGTGACATTTTTGGGGTGTCCCTGTCAGGATCTCGGGGTGCGGGGATTTTTGGGGTGCCGGCTGCGATTTTCGGGGTGCCGGCTGTGATTTTTGGGGTGCCGGCTGTGATTTTTGGGGTATTTTAGGGGGTTCCTGAAGGGAATTTGGGGGTCCCTGTCAGGACCTCAGGATGTGGGGATTTTAGGGGTGCCGTGTGTGATTTTGGGGGGATTTTTGGGGTGTCCTGAAGGGAATTTGGGGGTCCCTGTCAGGACCTCGGGGTGTGGATATTTTTGGGGTGCCGGGTGTGATTTTTGGGGTGCCGTGTGGCAATTTGGGGATTCCTGGGTGGAATTGTGGGTGCGCGGATTTTTGGGGTGCCGGGTGATATTTTTGGGGTGTCCTGAAGGGAATTTGGGGTGCCCTGCTAGGAATTGGGGGTGTGGGGATTTTCGGGGTGCCGGCTGTGATTTTCGGGGTGCCGTGTGTAATTTTGGGGTGTCCCTGTCAGGACCTCGGGGTGCGGGGATTTTTGGGGTGTCCTGGGGAATTTTGGGGTGCCGTGTGACATTTTTGGGGTGTCCCTGTCAGGAATTGGGGGTTTTTGGGGTGCCGGCTGTGATTTTTGGGGTATTTTAGGGGTTTTCTTAAGGGAATTTGGGGGTCCCTGTCAGGACCTCGGGGTGCGGGGATTTTTGGGGTGCCGGCTGCGATTTTTGGGGTGTCCTGAAGGGAATTTGGGGGTCCCTGTCAGTCCCTGTCAGGACCTCGGGGTGCGGGGATTTTTGGGGTGCCGGCTGTGATTTTTGGGGTGCCGGCTGTGATTTTTGGGGTGCCGGCTGTGATTTTTGGGGTGCCGTGTGTGATTTTTGGGGTATTTTAGGGGGTTCCTGAAGGGAATTTGGGGGTCCCTGTCAGGACCTCGGGGTGCGGGGTTTTTCGGGGTGCCGGCTGCGATTTTCGGGGTGCCGGCTGCGATTTTCGGGGTGCCGGGTGCCAATCCGGGTCCCGTCGCTGCCCTTTGGGGGTCCCGCAGGTTTCGAGGTGACCGCGCTGGTCCGGGACCCCTCTCGGCTGCCCCCCGGCCCCTCCCCCGCGCGGGTGGTCGTGGGGGACGCGCGGGACCCGCGGGCCGTGGGCGAGGCCGTGCGCGGCCAGGAGGGGGCGCTGATCCTGCTGGGAACGGGGAACGACCTCGGTACTCCCCCACCCCCCCCGGGACCCCTCCCCAATTCATCCTGACCCTCCCCAATTCCCCGGGACCCCTCCCCACCCCCGGGACCCCTCCCCAATTCACCCGGACCCTCCCCACCCGCGGGCCGTGGGCGAGGCCGTGCGCGGCCAGGAGGGGGCGCTGATCCTGCTGGGAACCGGGAACGACCTCGGTACTCCCCCACCACCCCCGGGACCCCTCCCCACCCCTGGGACCCCTCCCCAATTCACCCGGACCCCTCCCCACCCCTGGGACCCCTCCCCACCCGCGGGCCGTGGGCGAGGCCGTGCGCGGCCAGGAGGGGGCGCTGATCCTGCTGGGCACCGGGAACGACCTCGGTACTCCCCCACCCCCGGGACCCCTCCCCAATTCACCGGGACCCCTCCCCAATTCACCCGGACCCTCCCCCACCCGCGGGCCGTGCGCGGCCAGGAGGGGGCGCTGATCCTGCTGGGAACGGGGAATGACCTCGGTACTCCCCCACCACCCCTGGGACCCCTCCCCAATTCACCCGGACCCCTCCCCAATTCACCAGGACCCCTCCCCACCCCCGGGACCCCTCCCCAATTCACCGGGACCCCTCCCCAATTCACCCGGACCCTCCCCCACCCGCGGGCCGTGGGCGAGGCCGTGCGCGGCCAGGAGGGGGCGCTGATCCTGCTGGGAACGGGGAACGACCTCGGTACTCCCCCACCACCCCTGGGACCCCTCCCCAATTCATCCTGACCCTCCCCAATTCACCCGGACCCCTCCCTACCCCCGGGACCCCTCCCCAATTCACCGGGACCCCTCCCCACCCCCGGGACCCCTCCCCAATTCATCCTGACCCTCCCCAATTCACCGGGACCCCTCCCCAATTCACCCGGACCCCTCCCCACCCCCGGGACCCCTCCCCACCCCTGGGACCCCTCCCCAATTCACCCGGACCCCTCCCCAACCCGGGACCCCTCCCCACCCCTGGGACCCCTCCCCAATTCATCCTGACCCTCCCCACCCCTGGGACCCCTCCCCAATTCACCCGGACCCTCCCCACCCGCGGGCCGTGGGCGAGGCCGTGCGCGGCCAGGAGGGGGCGCTGATCCTGCTGGGAACCGGGAACGACCTCGGTACTCCCCCACCACCCCCGGGACCCCTCCCCACCCCTGGGACCCCTCCCCAATTCACCCGGACCCCTCCCCACCCCTGGGACCCCTCCCCACCCGCGGGCCGTGGGCGAGGCCGTGCGCGGCCAGGAGGGGGCGCTGATCCTGCTGGGCACCGGGAACGACCTCGGTACTCCCCCACCCCCGGGACCCCTCCCCAATTCACCGGGACCCCTCCCCAATTCACCCGGACCCTCCCCCACCCGCGGGCCGTGCGCGGCCAGGAGGGGGCGCTGATCCTGCTGGGAACGGGGAATGACCTCGGTACTCCCCCACCACCCCTGGGACCCCTCCCCAATTCACCCGGACCCCTCCCCAATTCACCAGGACCCCTCCCCACCCCCGGGACCCCTCCCCAATTCACCGGGACCCCTCCCCAATTCACCCGGACCCTCCCCCACCCGCGGGCCGTGGGCGAGGCCGTGCGCGGCCAGGAGGGGGCGCTGATCCTGCTGGGAACGGGGAACGACCTCGGTACTCCCCCACCACCCCTGGGACCCCTCCCCAATTCATCCTGACCCTCCCCAATTCACCCGGACCCCTCCCTACCCCCGGGACCCCTCCCCAATTCACCGGGACCCCTCCCCACCCCCGGGACCCCTCCCCAATTCATCCTGACCCTCCCCAATTCACCGGGACCCCTCCCCAATTCACCCGGACCCCTCCCCACCCCCGGGACCCCTCCCCACCCCTGGGACCCCTCCCCAATTCACCCGGACCCCTCCCCAACCCGGGACCCCTCCCCACCCCTGGGACCCCTCCCCAATTCATCCTGACCCTCCCCACCCCTGGGACCCCTCCCCAATTCACCCGGACCCTCCCCACCCGCGGGCCGTGGGCGAGGCCGTGCGCGGCCAGGAGGGGGCGCTGATCCTGCTGGGCACGGGGAACGACCTCGGTACTCCCCCACCACCCCGGGACCCCTCCCCAGTTCACCCGGACCCCTCCCCAATTCACCGGGACCCCTCCCCACCCCCGGGACCCCTCCCCACCCCTGGGACCCCTCCCCAATTCACCCGGACCCTCCCCACCCGCGGGCCGTGCGCGGCCAGGAGGGGGCGCTGATCCTGCTGGGCACGGGGAACGACCTCGGTACTCCCCCACCACCCCCGGGACCCCTCCCCAATTCATCCTGACCCTCCCCAATTCACCCGGACCCCTCCCCCACCCGCGGGCCGTGCGCGGCCAGGAGGGGGCGCTGATCCTGCTGGGAACGGGGAACGACCTCGGTACTCCCCCACCACCCCCGGGACCCCTCCCCAATTCACCCGGACCCCTCCCCACCCCCGGGACCCCTCCCCACCCCCGGGACCCCTCCCCAATTCATCCTGACCCTCCCCAATTCATCGGGACCCCTCCCCACCCCTGGGACCCCTCCCCACCCCCGGGACCCCTCCCCACCCCCGGGACCCCTCCCCAATTCATCCTGACCCTCCCCACCCCACCCCTCCCTCCCCCACTGACCTTTGACCCCATTTTGGGGACCCTCCCCCCCCTTCCCCCTCCTGCCCCCGAAGGGAAAAAATGGGGAAAAAATGGGGAAAAATGGGGAAATTTGAGAAAAAATGGGGAAAAAAAGGGAAAAATTGGGAAAAAATGGGGGGAAATGGGGAAAAAATGGGAAGAATGGGAAAAATGGGGGGAAATGGGGGAAAAATGGGAAGAATGGGAAAAATGTGGGGAAATGGGGAAAAAATGGGAAAAATGGGGGGAAATGGGGAAAAATGGGGGAAATTGGGGAAAATGGGACAAAAATGGGGAAAATGGGAAGATTGGGAAAAAAGGGGGAAAAAATTTGGGAATAAATGGGAAAAAATGGGGGAAAATTTGGAATAAATGGGAAAAAAGGGGGGAAAATTTGTAATAAATGGGAAAAAAATGGGGAAAAATTTGGAATAAATGGGAAAAAATGGGGGAAAATTTGGAATAAATGGGAAAAAAAAGGGGGAAATTGGGAATAAATGGGAAAAAATGGGGGAAAATTTGGAATAAATGGGGAAAAAAGGGGAGGAAATTGGGAATAAATGGGGGGGAAAAAGGGGGGGAATTGGGAATAAATGGGGAAAAAAGAGGGAAAATGGGAAAAAGGGAGAAGGGCCCCCAAAACCATCCCAAAAATTCCCAAAATTCCCAAAATTCCCAGGCCCCACCACGGTGATGTCGGACGCCACCAGAACCATCGTGGAGGCCCTGGTGGAGCACGGGGTGCCCAAGGTGGTGGCGTGTCTGTCCGGTGAGAGCCCCAGAATTCCCAAAAAATTCCCAAAAATATTCCCAAAGTCATCCCAAAAAAATCTCCAAAAAATCCCAAAAAACCCCCCCAAAAAATCCCCAAAAAATCCCCCAAATCCTTCCCAAAATCCCCCCAAAATTCCCCAAATCCACCCCAAAAAGTTCTCGCGAAAATTCCCAAAAAATCCCCCCAAAAATCCCACAAAATTCCCCAAAAATCCCACAAAATTCCCCAAAAAATGCCAAAAAATCCCCCAAAAATGCCAAAAAATCCCCCTCCAAAATCCCCCAAAATCCCCCCAAAAATTCCCAAAAAAATCCCAAAAAATCCCCCCAAACCCCTCAGGACCTTCCCAAAACCCCCAAAATTTGGGGAGGGGTCCCCAAATCCCCCCAAAATTTGGGGCTGGGGTCCCTAAAATTTTGGGGAGGGGTCGCTAACCCCCCTGGGCGCAGCGTTCCTGCTGTGGGAGCCGCAGCGTATCCCCCCAGAATCCCCCTAAAAATTCCCCCAAATCCCCCCAAAATTTGGGGAGGGGTCCCCAAATCCCCCCAAAATTTGGGGAGGGGGTCCCCAAAATTTCGGGGAGGGGTCGCTAACCCCGTGGGCGCAGCGTTCCTGCTGTGGGAGCCGCAGCGTATCCCCCCAGAATCCCCCTAAAAATTCCCCCAAATCCCCCCAAAATTTGGGGAGGGGTCCCCAAATCCCCCCAAAATTTGGGGCGGGGGTCCCCAAAATTTCGGGGAGGGGTCGCTAAACCCCCTGGGCGCAGCGTTCCTGCTGTGGGAGCCGGAGCGCTTCCTCCCCAAACCAGACGAAACCTCCCCCAAATCCCCCCAAAATTTGGGGAGGGGTCCCCAAATCCCCCCAAAATTTGGGGCGGGGGTCCCCGAAATTTCGGGGAGGGGTCGCTAACCCCCTGGGCGCAGCGTTCCTGCTGTGGGAGCCGGAGCGTATCCCCCCGGAATCCCCCTAAAAATTCCCCCAAAACCCCCCAAAATTTGGGGAGGGGTCCCCAAATCCCCCCAAAATTTGGGGCTGGGGTCCCTAAAATTTTGGGGAGGGGTCCCTAAACCTCCCAAAATTTTGGGGAGGGGTCGCTAAACCCCTTGGGCGCAGCGTTCCTGCTGTGGGAGCCGCAGCGTATCCCCCCAGAACCCCCCAAATCCCCCCAAAATCTGGGGAGGGGTCCCCAAATCCCCCCAAAATTTGGGGCGGGGGTCCCCAAAATTTCGGGGAGGGGTCGCTAACCCCCTGGGCGCAGCGTTCCTGCTGTGGGAGCCGGAGCGGGTCCCGGAGCGGCTGCGGGCGGTGACCGAGGAGCACCGGCGCATGGAGCGGATCCTGCGGGCGGCGCCGCTGCGCTGGGTGCTCGCCATGCCCCCGCACATCGCCCGTAACGACCCTGTTTTGGGGGGAATTCCGGCGGTTTTGGGAAAATTTGGGGGGGAAGATTTGGGGGAAATTAGGGAAAAAAATTGGGGGAAAATTGGGGGAAATTTGGGGGGGAAATTGGGGGGGAAAGGGGGGGAAATGGGGAATATTTGGGGAAATTTGTGGGGAAAAATTTGGGGGAAATTGGAGAAGATTTGGGGTAAAAAATTGGCAAAAATTAGGGGAAATTGGGACAAAAATTAGGGGGAAATTGGGACAAAAAACGGGAAAAAATTGGGGAAAAAAATTTGGTGAAATTTGGGGGAAAATGGGGAAATCCCGGAGCGGATCCTGCGGGCAGCGCCGCTGCGCTGGGTGCTCGCCATGCCCCCGCACATCGCCAGTAACGACCCCGTTTTGGGGGGAATTCCGGCGGTTTTGGGAAAATTTGGGGGAGAAGATTTAGGGGAAATTAGGGAAAAAAATTGGGGAAAAATTGGGGGGGAAATAGGGGGAAAATGGGGAATATTAGGGGAAATATGAGGGAAAAATTTGGGGGAAATTGGAGAAGATTTTGGGGTAAAAAATTGGCAAAAATTAGGGGGAAATTGGGACAAAAATTAGGGGGAAATTGGGACAAAAAAACGGGAAAAAATTGGGGAAAAAAATTTGGTGAAATTTGGGGGAAAATGGGGAAATCCCGGAGCGGATCCTGCGGGCGGCGCCGCTGCGCTGGGTGCTCGCCATGCCCCCGCATATCGCTTGTAATGACCCTGTTTTGGGGGGAATTCCGGCGGTTTTGGGAAAATTTGGGGGGGAAGATTTGGGGGAAATTAGGGAAAAAAATTGGGGGAAAATTGGGGAAAAATTGGGGGGGAAATAGGGGGGAAAATGGGGAATATTTGGGGAAATTTGAGGGAAAAATTTGGGGAAATATGGAGAAGATTTGGGGTAAAAAATTGGCAAAAATTAGGGGGAAATTGGGACAAAAATTAGGGGGAAATTGGGACAAAAATTAGGGGGAAATTGGGACAAAAATTAGGAAAAAATTGGGGAAAAAAATTTGGTGAAATTTGGGGGAAAATGGGGAAATCCCGGAGTGGATCCTGCGGGCGGCGCCGCTGCGCTGGGTGCTCGCCATGCCCCCGCACATCGCCAGTAACGACCCCGTTTTGGGGGGAATTCGGGCGGTTTTGGGAAAATTTGGGGGAGAAAATTTGGGGGAAATTAGGGAAAAAAATTGGGGGAAAAATTGGGGGGGAAATAGGGGGAAAATGGGGAATAATAGGGGAAATTTGAGGGAAAAATTTGGGGAAATATGGAGAAGATTTGGGGTAAAAAATTGGCAAAAATTAGGGGGAAATTGGGACAAAAATTAGGGGGAAATTGGGACAAAAAACGGGAAAAAATTGGGGAAAAAAATTTGGTGAAATTTGGGGGAAAATGGGGAAATCCCGGAGTGGATCCTGCGGGCGGCGCCGCTGCGCTGGGTGCTCGCCATGCCCCCGCACATCGCCAGTAATGACCCCATTTTGGGGGGAATTCCGGCGGTTTTGGGAAAATTTGGGGGGGGAAATTTGGGGGAAATTAGGGAAAAAAATTGGGGGAAAATTGGGGAAAATTGGGGGAAAAATTGGGGGGGAAAGGGGGGAAACGGGGAATATTTGGGGAAATTCAGGGGAAAAATTTGGGGGAAATTGGAGAAGATTTTGGGGTAAAAAATTGGCAAAAATTAGGGGGAAATTGGGACAAAAAACGGGAAAAAATTGGGGAAAAAAATTTGGGGGAAATTTGGGGGAAAATGGGGAAATCCCGGAGCGGATCCTGCGGGCGGCGCCGCTGCGCTGGGTGCTCGCCATGCCCCCGCATATCGATGGTAACGACCCCGTTTTGGGGGGAATTCGGGCGGTTTTGGGAAAATTTGGGGGAGAAAATTTGGGGGAAATTAGGGAAAAAAATTGGGGGAAAATTGGGGGAAAATTGGGGGAAAAATTGGGGTGGAAATGGGGGAAAATGGGGAATATTTGGGGAAATTTGAGGGAAAAATTTGGGGAAATATGGAGAAGATTTTGGGGTAAAAAATTGGCAAAAATTAGGGGGAAATTGGGACAAAAATTAGGAAAAAATTGGGGAAAAAAATTTGGGGGAAATTTGGGGGAAAATGGGGAAATCCTGGAGCGGATCCTGCGGGCGGCGCCGCTGCGCTGGGTGCTCGCCATGCCCCCGCACATCGCCAGTAATGACCCTGTTTTGGGGGGAATTCCGGCGGTTTTGGGAAAATTTGGGGGGGAAGATTTGGGGGAAATTAGGGAAAAAAATTGGGGAGAAATTGGGGGGGAAATAGGGGGAAAATGGGGAATATTTGGGGAAATTCGAGGGGAAAAATTGGGGAAATATGGAGAAGATTTGGGGTAAAAAATTGGCAAAAATTAGGGGGAAATTGGGACAAAAATCGGGAAAAAATTTGGGAAAAAAATTTGGGGGAAATTTGGGGCAAAATGGGGAAATCCCGGAGCGGATCCTGCGGGCGGCGCCGCTGCGCTGGGTGCTCGCCATGCCCCCGCACATCGCCAGTAACGATCCCGTTTTGGGGGGAATTTGGGCGGTTTTGGGAAAATTTGGGGGGGAAAATTTGGGGGAAATTAGGGAAAAAAATTGGGGAAAATTGGGGGGGGGGAAAGGAAGAGAAAATGGGGAATATTAGGGGAAATTTGAGGGAAAAATTTGGGGAAATATGGAGAAGATTTGGGGTAAAAAATTGGCAAAAATTAGGGGGAAATTGGGACAAAAATTAGGGGGAAATTGGGACAAAAATTAGGAAAAAATTGGGGAAAAAAATTTGGTGAAATTTGGGGGAAAATGGGGAAATCCCGGAGTGGATCCTGCGGGCGGCGCCGCTGCGCTGGGTGCTCGCCATGCCCCCGCACATCGCCAGTAACGACCCCGTTTTGGGGGGAATTCCGGCGGTTTTGGGAAAATTTGGGGGGGAAATTAGGGAAAAAAATTGGGGAGAAATTGGGGGAAAATTGGGGGAAAAATTGGGGGGAAATTGGGGAATATTTGGGGAAATTCGAGGGGAAAAATTGGGGGAATATGGAGAAGATTTGGGGTAAAAAATTGGCAAAAATTAGGGGGAAATTGGGACAAAAATTGGGAAAAAATTGGGGAAAAAAGGGGAAGAAATGGAAAAAATTGGCTAAAAACAGGGAAAAAACAGGGAAAAAATTACTAAAAACAAGCGGAAAAAATGGGAAAAATTGGGAAAAAATGGGAAAAATGGGGAGAAATTTGGGGAGAAAAGTGGGGGGAAAATGGGAAAAAAATAGGGAAAAATTGGGGAAATAGGGGGGAAATTTGGGGGGAAATGGGGAAAAATGGGGAAAAATTGAGAAAAATGGGGAAAAATTGGGGAAAAATGGGAAAAAATTGGGGGGAAAAAGGAAAAATTGGGAAAAAACGGGGAAAATGGGGGGAAATTTGGGGGAAAATGGGGAAAATGGGGGAAAATGGGAAAAAGTGGGGAAAAAATGGGGGAAAATGGGAAAAAATGGGGAAAAAATGGAAAAATTGGGAAATTTGGGGGGAAAACGGGAAATTTGGGGGAAAAGGAAGGGGAAAATGGGAAAAAGTGGGGGAAAAAAAGGGGAAAAATGGAAAAATTGGGAAAAAACGGGGAAAATGGGGGGAAATTTGGGGGAAATGGGAAAAAGTGGGGCAAAAAAAGGGAAAAATTGGAAAAAATAGGAAAAAATGGGGGAAATTTGGGGGAAAAGTGGGGAAAAATGGGGAAAATGGGGGAAAATGGGAAAAAGTGGGGGAAAATGGGGGAAATGGGAAAAAATGGGGAAAAATGGAAAAATTGGGAAAAAATGGGGAAAATGGGGGGAAATTTGGGGGAAAATGGGGAAAATGGGGTAAAAATGGGGAAAAATGGGGAAAAAATGGGGAAAAAATGGGGACAATGGGAAAAAAATGGGGGAAAAATGGAAAAATTGTGAAAAACCGGGGAAAATGGGGGGAAATTTGGGGGGAAATGGGGAAAAAAAAGGAAAAAAATGGGGAAAAATGGCGAAAAAATGGGGGAAAATGGGAAAAAAATGAGAAAAAATGGAAAAATTGGGAAAAAACGGGGAAAATGGGGGGAAATTTGGGGGAAAATGGGGAAAATTGGGGGAAAATGGGAAAAGGTGGGGAAAAAATGGGGGGAAAAGGGAAAAAAGTGGGGGAAAATGGAAAAATTGGGAAAAAAGGGGGAAAATGGGGAAAATTTGTGGGAAAATGGGGAAAATGGGGGGAAAAACTGGAAAAATTGGGAAAAATGGGGAAAAACTGGAAAAATTGGGAAAAAACGGGGAAAATGGGGGGAAATTTGGGGGAAAATGGGGAAAAATGGGGAAAAAAAGGAAAAAATAGGAAAAATGGGAAATTTGGGGGGAAAATGGGGAAAAATGGGGGAAAATTGGGAAAAAGTGGGGAAATTTGGGGGGAAAATGGGGGAAAAATCGGGAAAATGGGAAAAAATGGGAAAAATGGGGGAAAATGGGGAAAATGGAAAAATTGGGAAAAAAACGGGGAAAATGGGGAGAAATGGGGAAAAATGGGGGAAAATGGGGGAAAAATGGTGAGATATGGGGAAAAATGGAAAAATGGGGAAAAATGGGGAAAAATGGAAAAATTGGGAAAAAAACGGGGAAAATGGGGAGAAATGGGGAAAAATGGGGGAAAAATGGTGAGATATGGGGAAAAATGGAAAAATGGGGAAAAATGTGGGAAAACTGGAAAAATTGGGAAAAAACGGGGAAAATGGGGGGAAATGGGGAAAAATGGGGGAAAAATGGGGAGAAATGGGGAAAAACTGGAAAAATTGGGAAAAACCGGGGAAAATGGGGGGAAATTTGGGGGAAAATGGGGAAAAAAGGGAAAAAATGGGGAAAAAATGGGGAAAAATGACCAAAAAATGGGGAAAAATGAGTAAAAACGAGGGGGAAAATGGGAAAAAAACGGGAAAAAACGGGAAAAAACGGGAAAAAAAGGGGAAAAAGCGGGGAAAGCCGGGAAAAGCTTGGGCGGGCGGGGGTTCCGGGGCTGATGGCGTTCTGCCCCGCAGCGGAGCTGCCGCTGACCGGGGACTACGCGCTGAGCCCGGGCAGCGCCGGCGGCCCCGGCGCCTCGCGGCGCATCTCCGCGCCCGACCTCGGGCACTTCCTCCTGCGCTGCCTCCGCCAAAGCGACTTCGACCGCCAGAGCGTCTACCTCAGCCGCCACTACGAACCGGCCGAGGGAACCGGGGGTCCTGGGGGGTCCTGAGGGGGGCGTTTGAGGGGGTACAGAGGGGGTTTGGGGGGTACAGAGGGGGTTTGGGGGGTCCTGAGGGGGGGTTTGAGGGGGTCCTGAGGGGGTTGGGGGGTCCTGAGGGGGGTTTTGAGGGGGTTTGAGGGGGTTTGGGGGGGTACAGAGGGATTTAGGGGGGCTTTGGGGGGGTCCTGAGGGGGTTTGAGGGGGTTTGGGGGGGTTGGGGGGGTACAGAGGGATTTAGGGGGGGTACAGAGGGGGTTTGGGGGGTCCTGAGGGGGGGTTTGAGGGGGTCCTGAGGGGGTTGGGGGGTCCTGAGGGGGGTTTTGAGGGGGTTTGAGGGGGTTTGGGGGGGGTACAGAGGGGGTTGGGGGGTCCTGAGGGGGGGTTTGAGGGGGTTTGAGGGGGTTTGGGGGGGTCCTGGGGGGTTTGGGGGGAGTCCTGATGGGGTTGGGGGGTCCTGAGGGGGGGTTTGAGGGGCTTTGGGGGGGTCCTGGGGGGTCCTGAGGGGGTTGGGGGGTCCTGAGGGGGGGGTTTGAGGGGGTTTGGGGGGGTTTGAGGGGGTACAGAGGGATTTAGGGGGGCTTTGGGGGGGACTTTGGGGGGAATTTGGGGGGTACACAGGGATTTGGGGGGAGTTTGGGGGGGATTTGGGGGGATTCCTGGGGTTTGGGGGGTCCCCGGGGGTTTGGGTGGGGTCCTGAAGGGTTTGGGGGGGGTTTGAGGGGTTTGGGGGGGGGTTGAGGGGGGATTTGGGGGGGTACATAGGGATTTGGGGGGATTTTGTGGGAGTTTGGGGAGGATTTGGGGGGATCCCCAGGGATTTGGGGGGGGATTTGGGGGAGGGGTGGGGGGATTTAGGAGGGTTTGGGGGGGATTTGGGAGATCCGCAGGGATTCGAGGGATCGCGATGGGGTTGGGGGGATTTGGGGGGATTTGGGATTCATGGCCTGGGATGATCCCAGAGTTTGGGGGAGACAGGTCTGGGATCACCTCAGGGATTTGGGGGATCCTGTCCTCCCGGGATGATCCCAGATTTTGGGGGATCCACCTCGGGACCATCTCAGGATTTGGGGGATCCACCCTGAGATAATCCCAGGGATTTTGGGGATCCAGTTCCGGGATCACCTCAGGGATTTGGGGGATCCGGTCCTGGGATTTGGGCGATCCAGTTCCGGGATCACCTCAGGGATTTGGGGGATCCAGTCCTGGGATGATCCCAGGGATTTGGGGGATCCGGTCCTGGGATTTGGGCGATCCAGTTCCGGGGTCACCTCAGGGATTTGGGGGATCCTGTCCCAGGACGATCCCAGATTTTGGGGGATTCAGTCCTGGGATAATCCCGGGGATTTGGGGGATCAGGTCCTGGGATGATCCCAGATTTTGGGGGATCCACCTTGGGATCATCTCAGGGATTTGGGGGATCCAGTCCTGGGATTTGGGGGATCCAGTCCTGGGATGATACCAGATTTTGAGGGATTCAGTCCCAGGATGATCCCAGATTTTGGGGGATCCACCTCAAGATCACCTCAGGGATTTGGGGGATCCAGTCCTGGGGTGATCCCAAAGTCTGGGGGATCCACCTGGGGATGATCCCAGAATTTGGGGGATCCACCCGGGGATGATCCAGTGGGATTTGGGGGGTTTGGGGGGGTTTCGGGGGATTTGGAATTCACAGCCTGGGATGATCCCAGAGTTTGGGGGATCCACCTCAGGATGATCTCGGGGATTTGGGGGATCCACCTCGGGATGATCCCAGATTTTGGGGGATCCACTTCGTGACGATCTCAGGGATTTGGGGGATCCACCCTGGGATGATCCAGTGGGATTTGGGGGGTTTGGGGGGATCTGGGGAGATTTTGGGGGGTCCTGGGAGGATTTGGGGGAATTTTGGGGAGATTTTGGGGGGTCCTGGGAGGATTTGGGGGGTTCTGGAGGGGTTTTGGGGAGTCCCCCCGTCCGAAACCCCCGCGGGGCGCGCCTTGTATGCAAATGAACCCGCGCTCTATGCAAATGAGCGCCCTCCATGCAAATACTCCCGCGCTGTATGCAAATAAACTCGGGCACGCCCCACAAGCCTATATGCAAATAAAGCTCTCCGTCCTCTCCGCTGATTGGCCGCGCGTCCGCGCCGAGCGGGGCTTGCGGCGAGCGCTTCTGATTGGCTGCACGCGGCGCTGGCGCGGCCGCTGATTGGTCCAGGCGCAGCCGTATGTAAATGAGGGGGGCTGAGGGAGAGGGGCGGGGGGTCCCAATTTTGGGGGGGGATCCCCAATTTGGGGGAGATTCCCAGTTTTGGGGGGTGAAATCCCAGTTTAGAGGAGAAATCCCAGTTTGGGAGGGTCCCAGTTTGGGGGGGGGATCACCAGTTTTGGGGGGTAAATCCCAGTTTAGAGGAGAAATCCCAGTTTGGAGGGTCCCAGTTTAGAGGGGAAATCCCAGTTTAGGGGGGAAACCCCAGTTTGGGGGGGGGGGGGCTTACCAGTTTGAGGGGGAACCCCCATTTTGGGGGGGGAAATCCCAGTTTAGAGGAGAAATCCCAGTTTGGGGGGTCCCAGTTTGGGGGGGAAAATCCCAGTTTCGAGGGGAAATCCCAGTTTTGGAGGAGAAATCCCAGTTTGGGGGGGTGAAATCCCAGTTTGGGGGGGAAATCCCAGTTTGGAGGGTCCCAGTTTGGGGGGGGATCCCCAGTTTGGGGGGGATCCCCAGTTTGGGGGGGGATCCCCAGTTTTGGGGGGTAAATCCCAGTTTGGGTGGGGAAATCCCAGTTTCGGGGGGGATCCCCAGTTTGGGGGGGTAAATCCCAGTTTGGGGGGGAAATCCCAGTTTGGGGGGGAAATCCCAGTTTGGAGGGTCCCAGTTTGGGGGGGGATCCCCAGTTTTGGGGGGGAAATCCGAATTTTGGGGGGGGTAAATCCCAGTTTGGGGGGTAAATCCCGGTTTGGAGGGTCCCATTTTGGGGGGGGAATCCCAAATTTGGGGGGGATCCCAAATTTGGGGAGGATCCCCAATTTTGGGGGTGAAATCCCAGTTTTGAGGGGATATCCCAGTTTGGGGGGTCCCAGTTTGGGGGGGTTCCCCAGTTTGGGGGGGAAAATCCCAGTTTTGGAGGGAAATCCCAGTTTGGGGGGGTGAAATCCCAGTTTGGGGGAAAATCCCAGTTTAGAGGGGAAATCCCAGTTTGGAGGATCCCAGTTTGGGGGGGGATCCCCAGTTTGGGGGGGATCCCCAGTTTGGGGGGGGATCCCCAGTTTTGGGGGTAAATCCCAGTTTAGAGGGGAAATCCCAGTTGGAGGGGGGAAATCCCAGTTTGGGGGGGAATCCCCAGTTTGGGGGGGGATCCCCAGTTTTGGGGGTCAATCCCAGTTTAGAGGGGAAATCCCAGTTTGGAGGAGAAATCCCAGTTTGGAGGGTCCCAGTTTGGGGGGGGATCCCCAGTTTTGGGGGGGAAATCCGAATTTTGGGGGGGGTAAATCCCAGTTTGGAGGTTCCCAGTTTGGGGGGGGATCCCAAATTTGGTTGGGGATCCCAAATTTGTGGAGGATCCCCAGTTTTGGGGGTGAAATCCCAGTTTTGAGGGGATATCCCAGTTTGGGGGGTCCCAGTTTGGGGGGGTTCCCCAGTTTCGGGGGGAAAATCCCAGTTTCGAGGGGAAATCCCAGTTTGGGGGGGGATCCCCAGTTTTGGGGGTAAATCCCAGTTTAGAGGGGAAATCCCAGTTTTGGAGGGAAATCCCAGTTGGGGGGGGGGAAATCCCAGTTTGGGGGGGAATCCCCAGTTTGGGAGGGGATCCCCAGTTTTGGGGGTAAATCCCAGTTTAGAGGGGAAATCCCAGTTGGGGGGGGGAAATCCCAGTTTGGGGGGGAAATCCCAGTTTAGAGGGGATATCCCAGTTTGGGGGGGGTCCCAGTTTGGGGGGGGATCCCCAGTCTGGGGGGGGGTAAATCCCAGTTTAGAGGGGAAATCCCAGTTTGGGGGGGGGGAAATCCCAGTTTGGAGGGGAAATCCCAGTTTGGGAGGTCCCAGTTTGGGGGGGTTCCCCAGTTTGGGGGGGTAAATCCCAGTTTAGAGGGGAAATCCCAGTTGGGGGGGGTAAATCCCAGTTTAGAGGGGAAATCCCAGTTTGGGGGGGGGTTCCCCAATTTTGAGGGGATCCCATCTTTGGGCTGGTCCCACTTTTTCTTGGAGCGGGGGGGGGGCAATCCCCAGTTTGGGATCTCCCACTTTATCACTCCCCCATTCATTTCGGGCGAATCCCCGGTTTGGCGCCTCCTCGCTATGAAGGGCTCCCCAATTCCCCTGCGGCGCCCCTAATTTAGAGGGGGGACACCCCCAAATTCCGGGGATCCCCCCCGCTCAAAACGCGTCCTGCGCCTTTAAGACGCTCCCCCCTCACACCCAACCCCGCAGCGCCCCCTAGCGGCGCGGAGGTCTTCCCGCCTTTTCCTTAAGCCCCGCCCCTCCGCTTCGGCCTCGCTCGGGCCGCGCTCGGCCCTTTCCGCCAGAACCGGCTTTCACCGAGACGGGGGTGGGGGTGTCTCATTGGCCGGTGCGCTCGCGCCGCCCCCCCCTCATTGGCCGGGGCGCTCGCGCCGCTTCCGCCGCGCCCCCCCATTGGCCGCAGCGCTCGCGCCGCCGGTGAGTGACAACCAACACTTCCCCCCCCCCCCCCAACCCTTTCCCCTCAACCCCTCAGACCCCCGCGGGCGGCGGGAGTGGGGTGGGGGGGGGGGGGTTGTTTGGGCTCCGTACGGTGCCGCCGCCGCTTTCCGCCGTTTTCCGGTAAGGCCCTCTCTTAAAAGGCTGCGGGAAGGTTTTGAAGGCCTTCAAAGAAGCGAAGGCGGCGGCGCCGGGAGGCCCCGGAGCGCTCGGGAGTCCCCCCCACCCCCGGGGGGTTTTTGTGCCGGGGCCGCGGGGGCTGCCGGGAGTTGTAGTTCCGAGGGGCGCGAGCCCCGAGGGAGGGGAGGGGCGGGGGAGGGCGGGAAACGAGAACCGGCGGGTCCCGAGGGGAAAATGCGGAGTTTTGGGGCGCCTGGGGAGATTGTTGAGGTAAAAATCCTGATTTTGGGGTTCCTGAGGGGTTTGGGGGGAAAAATTCTGATTTTGGGGGTTCCTGAGGGGTTTTGGGGGAAAAAAACTGATTTTTGGGGTCCCTGAGGGGTTTGGGGTGAAAAAAACTGATTTTTGGGGTTCCTGAGGGGTTTGGGGCTGGTTTTGCGGTGAAAAATTCTGATTTTTGGGGTTCCTGAGGGGTTTGGGGGAAAAAATTCTGATTTTTGGGGTTCCTGAGGGGTTTGGGGAGAAAAATTCTGATTTTGGGGTTCCTGAGGGGCTTGGGGGGAAAAATTCTGATTTTTGGGGTTCCTGAGGGGTTTGGGGGGAAAAATTGGGATTTTGGGGGTTCCTGAGGGGTTTGGGGGGAAAAATTCTGATTTTTGGGGTTCCTGAGGGGTTTGGGGTGAAAAAATTCTGATTTTTGGGGTTCCTGAGGGGTTTGGGAAGAAAAATTCTGATTTTGGGGGTTCCTGAGGGGTTTGGGTGAAAAATTCTGATTTTTGGGGTTCCTGAGGGGTTTGGGGTGGATTTTGGGGTGAAAAATTCTGATTTTGGGGTTCCTGAGGGGATTTTGGGGTGGATTTTGAGGTAAAAATTGGGATTTTTGTGGGAAATTTGGAGTTCCTGAGGGGTTTTGGGGTTCCTGAGGGGATTTGGGGTTGGATTTTGAGGTAAAAATGGAATTTTTTTGAGAATTTTGTGGTTCCTGCGGGGATTTAGGGTTGAATTTTGAGGTAAAAATTGGGATTTTTGGGGGAATTTGGGGTTCCTGAGGAGATTTAGAGTTGAATATTGAGGTAAAAATTGGGATTTTTGGGCTTCCTGAGGGGTTTGGGGTGGATTTTGAGCTGAAAATTAAAATTTTTTGAGAATTTTGGGGTTCCTGAGGGGATTTTTGGGTGGGTTTTGAGGGGGAAATTTGGATTTTTGGGGGAATTTGGGGTTCCTGAGGGGTTTGGGGCGGGTTTTGGGGGGAAAAATTCTGATTTTTGGGGTTCCTGAGGGGTTTGGGGTGGATTTTGAGGTAAAAATTGGGATTTTTGTGGGAAATTTGGAGTTCCTGAGGGGTTTTGTGGTTCCTGAGGGGATTTTGGGGTGGGATTTGTGCTAAAATTTGGGATTTTTAGGGTTCCTGAGGGGTTTGGGATGGATTTTGAGGTAAAAATTAAATTTTTTTGAGAATTTTGTGGTTCCTGAGGGGATTTAGGGTTGAACTTTGAGGTAAAAATTGGGATTTTTGGGAGAATTTGGGATTCCTGAGGAGATTTAGAGTTGAATTTTGAGGTAAAAATTGGGATTTTTGGGGTTCCTGGGGGGTTTTAGGGTTGAATTTTGCGGTAAAAATGGAATTTTCTTGAAAATTTTGTGGTTCCTGAGGAGATTTTTGGGTGGGTTTTGAGGGGCAAATTTGGATTTTTGGGGGAATTTGGGGTTCCTGAGGGGATTTTGGGTGTTCTTGAGCGTTTTGAGGTTGGATTTTGTGGGAAATTTTGAGATTCTTGGGGTTCCAGAGGGGTTTGTTGTGGATTTTGAGGTAAAAATTAAATTTTTTTTGAGAATTTTGTGGTTCCTGAGGGGTTTGGGGTGGGTTTTGAGGTAAAAATTGAAATTTTTGTGGGAAATTTGTGGTTCCTGAGGGGTTTTAGGGTTGGATTTTGAGGTAAAAATTCTGATTTTTGGGGGAATTTGGGGTTCCTGGAGGGTTTTGGGGTTGGATTTTGAGGGGGAAAATTTGATTTTATGTTGGAATTTGGTGTTTCTGAGAGAATTTAGGGTTGGATTTTGAGGTAAAAATTGGGATTTTTGGGGTTCCTGAGGGGTTGGGATGGATTGTGAGGTAAAAATTAAATTTTTTGAGACTTTTGTGGTTCCTGAGGAGATTTTGGAGTGGGGTTTGAGGGGAAAATTTTGATTTTTGGGGGAATTTGGGGTCCCTGAAGGGTTTTGAGGTTCCTGAAAGGATTTAGGGTTGGATTTTGAGGGGAAATTTTGAAATTTTGGGGAAATTTGGAGCTCCTGAAGGGTTTGGGGTTGGATTCTGAGGGAGAAAATTGAGATTTTTGGGAATTTGGGGTTTTGGGGTTCCTGAGGGGATTTAGGGTTGGATTTTGAGAGGAAAATTGAAATTTTTGGGGGTCCTGGGGTGGATTTTGAGGTAAAAGTTGGGATTTTGGGGTTCTGAGTGGATTTAGGGTTGGATTTTCTGGGAAAAAAATGAGATTTTTTGGGAATTTTGTGGCTCCTGGAGGGATTTGGGGTTGGATTTTGGGGTTAAATTCGTGTTTTTCTCCGATCTCCCTTTGCCCTTTCTTTGTTTCCCCCTGGGGCCCCTCATTAATGAGTCCCTCGTTAATTAATCCCTCATTAATGAGCCCCTCATTCATGAGTCCCTCGTTAATTAATCCCTCATTAAGGAGTCCCTCGTTAACGAGCTCCTGACCTCGTTACAGGAGGAGCTCCCACCCCATTGTAGGGGTTGGGCTTGAGAATTCCAGGATTTTTTTGGGAATTTGGTATTTTTTTGGAAATTCTGGAATTTTTGGGGGGAATTCCAGAATTTTTGTAATTCCAGGTTTGTTTTTTTTTTTAATCCCAGGATTTTTTTTGCCAATCTCTGGATTTTTTTTTTGGGAATCCCAGGATTTCTTTTTTTTGAGAATTCCAGGATTTTTTTGGCTAATTTGATATTCTTTTGGAAACTCTGGATTTTTTTTTATTAATTCCTTTTTTTTTTTTGTCAATTCCAGATTTTTTTTATTTTTAATTCCAGGATTTTTTTGGTCAATTCTGGAATTTTTTTGGGCATTCCAGGACTTTTTTGGCAATTCAAGAATTTTTTTGCAATTCCAGGATTTTTTTTTTGAGAACTCCAGGATATATATTTTTTTTTTGTCAATTCTGGATTTTTTTTGTCAAATCCAGGATTTTTTTTTTTTTGAGCATCCCAGCATTTTGTTTGCAATTCCTTTATTTTTTTATCAATTCCAGATTTTTTTTGTCAGTCCCAGAATTTTTTTTGACAATTCCAAGATTTTTTCTTTTGACAATTCCAGAATTTTTTTTTTTTGAGAATTCCAGGATTTTTTTTGTCAATTCCAGGATTTTTTCTGCAATTCCTTCATTTTTTGGCCAATTCCAGGATTTTTTTTTTTTTTTGAGAATTCCAGGATTTTTTTGGTCAATTCCAGATTTTTTTTGGTCAATTCCAGGATTATTTTTGCCAATTCCTTTATTTTTTTTTGCAATTCCAGCATTTTTTTGTCAATTCCAGCATTTTTTTTGCAATTCCAGGATTTTTTTGAGAATACCAGCATTTTGTTTGCAATTCCTTTATTTTTATATCAACTCCAGACTTTTTTTGTCAATTCCAAGATTTTTTCTTTTGGCAATTCCAGAATTTTTTTTTTTTGAGAATCCCAGGAATTTTTTTGTCAATTCCAGAACTTTTTTGTCAATTCCAGGATTTTTTCTGCAATTCCTTCATTTTTTTGGCCAATTCCAGATTTTTTTTGGTCAATTCCAGGATTATTTTTGCCAATTCCTTAATTTTTTTTTGCAATTCCAGCATTTTTTTTGCAATTCCAGCATTTTTTTTGCAATTCCAGGATTTTTTTTTTTTTGAGAATCCCAGCATTTTGTTTGCAATTCCTTTATTTTTTTATCAACTCCAGACTTTTTTTGTCAATTCCAAGATTTTTTCTTTTGACAATTCCAGAATTATTTTTTATTTGAGAATTCCAGGAATTTTTTTGTCAATTCCAGAACTTTTTTGTCAATTCCAGGATTTTTTCTTTTGACAATTCCAGAATTATTTTTTATTTGAGAATTCCAGGAATTTTTTTGTCAATTCCAGGATTTTTTCTTTTGACAATTCCAGAATTATTTTTTTTTGTCAATTCCAGAACTTTTTTGTCAATTCCAGGATTTTTTCTTCAATTCCTTCATTTTTTTGACCAATTCCAGGATTTTTTTTTTTTTTTGAGAATCCCAGGATTTTTTCCCACAATCTCTTTAATTATCAATAATTCCAGGATTATTTTTTGGGGAAATCCATAATTTTATTAGTGAACCCCATAATTATTTTACCAATCCCCTCCCTTTAACCCTCTTTTTCTCTCCCACAGACCTCCCACCATGCGCCGCCGCCGCCGCTGCTCCGCTCTCACCCCGGAATTCCCAAATTTCCTCCCGGAATTCCCGAACTTTCCGCCGTTCCTGCCTTGATTTCCCGAGGCCGCCGCCATGAGCTCCCAGCGCTCGGAAATCCCCGCCCTGCCCAAAATGGGCGTCCGCGCCCGCGTGGCCGAGTGGCCCCCGCGATCCAAAGATTCTCCGGAAATTCCCAAAAACCCTCGGAATCTTCCCCCCTCCCAACCCTCCTTCAAACCCTTCCACCGCCGCTTCCTCCCCAGCTCCAAAGAGTTGGAATTCCAAGACGGAATTTTGGGAATCCCCTTGCGCCAGCGCAGCAGCAGCGAAGCGACGCTGAGCGAGTGCGACGCCGAGGAGACGCCGGAGAGCCGCGGCAATTCCGGCCTTTCCGCCGGATTTTTCCGGGAATACGGCAGCACCTCTTCCATCGACGTCCAAGGAATCCCCGAGCAAAGCTTCTTCCAGATGCTCGACGAATTCCGGGCGAAAAAACCCGAATTTTCCGCCGGCAAATCGGAAAGCCGCGACGACGAGAACCAAGAGGAAATCCGAGATGAAATCCGGGAACAGCAGCCCAAGGAAAAACCCCGGCGCCGCTGCCTGAAAACCGACGACTCCATCTTCAAAAAACTCCGCAGCTCCCGGCACGACGCCGACGCCGCCGAAGATTCCCGAATTCCGGAGGCGCCAAAAGCGTGGATTTGCCGGAAAAGCTTCGCCCACTTCGACGTCCAGAGCATTTTGTTCGAGGCCGTCTCGGCGCGCTCGGCGTCGACGCGGCGCCGCAACACCACCACCGGCGCCTCGGCCGCCTCGGCCGGCGCCGATCCGGCGTTTCCCGGCGCCGAGGACCAGAATTCCAAGGAAAACCTGGAGAGGGATTTGGGGGACAACACCAGCAACGAGCTGCTGTTGAGCTGCCCCCATTTTCGCAACGAGATCGGCGGCGGCGGCGGCGGCGAGCGCGACGTCAGTTTTGCCAAATCGGCGTTTTCGGCGGCGCCGAATTCCGGGTTTTTTACGGAATGCGGGAACGGAGGCAAGGTGAGCAACGCCGGCGTTTCCATCCTGGAATTCCCCAAGGAGCAGCGGAGGAACCCCGAGAGGGTCGGCGGTTACGGCGTGGAGCACGCCGACCTCGGCGCCACCTACTACCGGGACTACTTCCTCGGAAAAGGTTTGGGATTTCGGGATTTTTTGGGAATTTATTGGGAATTTGTCGGGAATTTGTCGGGAATTTTGAAAGAATTTTTTGGGATTTTTTTGGGAATTTATTGGGAATTTTTGGTGATTTTTTTGGTGATTTTTTGGGAATTTTTAGGGTTTTTTTGGAGGATTTTTGGTGATTTTTTTTTGGTGATTTTTGGGGATATTTTTCAGAATTGTTTTGGAATTTTTTAAAGATTTTTATGGGATTTTTGGGATTTTTTTGGAACTTTCTGAGATTTTTTTTTTTTTTTGGAATATTCTGCAATTTTTGGAGGATTTATTCGGATTTTTTTTTGATTTTGTTCAATTTTTAGATAATTTTTCTAGTAATTTTTTGGGGATGTTTTTGGATTTTTTTTTGGAAATTTTTGGTGGGTTTTTTTTGGGATTTTTTTGGAGATTTTTGGGGAATTTATTTTGATTTTTCGCAAATTTTTTTTGGAATTTTTTTGTGGATTTTTTTTTAATTTTTAGGGGATTTTGCAGAGAATTTTTTGGGATTTTGGGGGAAATTTTTTGGGGATTTTTGGGTCTGTGGGGAGCAACGGAGGAACCCCGAGAGGGTCGGGAGTTACGGCGTGGAGCACGCCGACCTCGGAAAAGGTTTGGGATTTCGGGTTTTTTGGGAATTTATTGGGGAATTTGTCGGGAATTTGTCAGGAATATTGAAAGAATTTTTTTTAGGACTTTTTGGGATTTTTTTGGGAATTTATTGGGAATTTTTGGTGATTTTTTTGGTGATTTTTGGGGATATTTTTCAGAATTTTTTTGGAATTTTTTAAAGATTTTTATGGGATTTTTGGCATTTTTTTTTGAATTTTGTGAGATTTTTTTTGAGATTTTTTTTGGGGGAATATTCTGGAATTTTTGGAGGATTTTTTCGGATTTTTTTTTGGATTTTGTTCAATTTTTAGAGAATTTTTCTAGGACTTTTTTGGGGATGTTTTTGGAAATTTTTGGTGGGTTTTTTTGGGAATTTTTTGGAGATTTTTGGGGAATTTATTTTGATTCTTCGCAAATTTTTTTGGAATTTTTTTGTGGATTTTTTTTAATTTTTAGGGGATTTTGCGGGGAATTTTTTGGGATTTTGGGGGAATTTTTTGGGGGATTTTTGGGACTGTGGGGAGCAACGGAGGAACCCCGAGAGGGTCGGGAGTTACGGCGTGGAGCACGCCGACCTCAGAAAAGGTTTGGGATTTCGGGTTTTTTGGGAATTTATTGGGAATTTGTCAGGAATTTATTGGGAATATTGAAAGAATTTTTTTTAGGATTTTTTGGGATTTTTTTGGGAATTTATTGGGAATTTTTGGTGATTTTTTTGGTGATTTTTTGGGAATTTTTAGAGGTTTTTTTGGAGGATTTTTAATGATTTTTTTTGGTGATTTTTGGGGATATTTTTCAGAATTTTTTTGGAATTTTTTAAAGATTTTTATGGGATTTTTGGGATTTTTTTGGAACTTTGTGAGATTTTTTTTGGGGAATATTCTGGAATTTTTGGAGGATTTTTTTCGGATTTTTTTTTGGATTTTGTTCAATTTTTAGAGAATTTTTCTAGTAATTTTTTGGGGATGTTTTTGGATTTTTTTTGGGAATTTTTGGTGGTTTTTTTTGGGATTTTTTTTGAGATTTTTGGGGAATTTATTTTGATTTTTCGCAAATTTTTTTTGGAATTTTTTTGTGGATTTTTTTTTAATTTTTAGGGGATTTTGCGGGGAATTTTTTGGGATTTTGGGGGAATTTTTTTGGGGATTTTTGGGCCTGTGGGGAGCAACGGAGGAACCCCGAGAGGGTCGGGAGTTACGGCGTGGAGCACGCCGACCTCAGAAAAGGTTTGGGATTTCGGGTTTTTTGGGAATTTATTGGGGAATTTGTCGGGAATTTGTCAGGAATATTGAAAGAATTTTTTTTAGGACTTTTTGGGATTTTTTTGGGAATTTATTGGGAATTTTTGGTGATTTTTTTGGTGATTTTTGGGGATATTTTTCAGAATTTTTTTGGAATTTTTTAAAGATTTTTATGGGATTTTTGGCATTTTTTTTTGAATTTTGTGAGATTTTTTTTGAGATTTTTTTTGGGGGAATATTCTGGAATTTTTGGAGGATTTTTTCGGATTTTTTTTTGGATTTTGTTCAATTTTTAGAGAATTTTTCTAGGACTTTTTTGGGGATGTTTTTGGAAATTTTTGGTGGGTTTTTTTGGGAATTTTTTGGAGATTTTTGGGGAATTTATTTTGATTCTTCGCAAATTTTTTTGGAATTTTTTTGTGGATTTTTTTTAATTTTTAGGGGATTTTGCGGGGAATTTTTTGGGATTTTGGGGGAATTTTTTGGGGGATTTTTGGGACTGTGGGGAGCAACGGAGGAACCCCGAGAGGGTCGGGAGTTACGGCGTGGAGCACGCCGACCTCAGAAAAGGTTTGGGATTTCGGGTTTTTTGGGAATTTATTGGGAATTTGTCAGGAATTTATTGGGAATATTGAAAGAATTTTTTTTAGGATTTTTTGGGATTTTTTTGGGAATTTATTGGGAATTTTTGGTGATTTTTTTGGTGATTTTTTGGGAATTTTTAGAGGTTTTTTTGGAGGATTTTTAATGATTTTTTTTGGTGATTTTTGGGGATATTTTTCAGAATTTTTTTGGAATTTTTTAAAGATTTTTATGGGATTTTTGGGATTTTTTTGGAACTTTGTGAGATTTTTTTTGGGGAATATTCTGGAATTTTTGGAGGATTTTTTTCGGATTTTTTTTTGGATTTTGTTCAATTTTTAGAGAATTTTTCTAGTAATTTTTTGGGGATGTTTTTGGATTTTTTTTGGGAATTTTTGGTGGTTTTTTTTGGGATTTTTTTTGAGATTTTTGGGGAATTTATTTTGATTTTTCGCAAATTTTTTTTGGAATTTTTTTGTGGATTTTTTTTTAATTTTTAGGGGATTTTGCGGGGAATTTTTTGGGATTTTGGGGGAATTTTTTTGGGGATTTTTGGGACTGTGGGGAGCAACGGAGGAACCCCGAGAGGGTCGGGAGTTACGGCGTGGAGCACGCCGACCTCAGAAAAGGTTTGGGATTTCGGGTTTTTTGGGAATTTATTGGGAATTTGTCGGGAATTTGTCGGGAATTTTGAAAGAATTTTTTTTAGGATTTTTTGGGATTTTTTTGGGAATTTATTGGGAATTTTTAATGATTTTTTTGGTGATTTTTTGGGAATTTTTAGAGGTTTTTTTGGAGGATTTTTGGTGATTTTTTTTGGTGATTTTTGGGGATATTTTTCAAATTTTTTTGGAATTTTTCAAAGATTTTTATGGGATTTTTGGGATTTTTTTTGGAACTTTGTGAGATTTTTTTTGAGATTTTTTTTTGGGGAATATTCTGGAATTTTTGGAGGATTTTTTCGGATTTTTTTTTGGATTTTGTTCAATTTTTAGAGAATTTTTCTAGGAATTTTTTGGGGATGTTTTTGGATTTTTTTGGAAATTTTTGGTGGTTTTTTTTGGGATTTTTTTTGAGATTTTTGGGGAATTTATTTTGATTTTTCGCAAATTTTTTTTGGAATTTTTTTGTGGATTTTTTTTTAATTTTTAGGGGATTTTGCGGGGAATTTTTTGGGATTTTGGGGGAATTTTTTTGGTGATTTTTGGGTCTGTGGGGAGCAGCGGAGGAACCCCGAGAGGGTCGGGAGTTACGGCGTGGAGCACGCCGACCTCGGAAAAGGTTTGGGATTTCGGGTTTTTTGGGAATTTATTGGGAATTTGTCGGGAATTTGTCGGGAATTTTGAAAGAATTTTTTTTAGGATTTTTTGGGATTTTTTTGGGAATTTATTGGGAATTTTTAATGATTTTTTTGGTGATTTTTTGGGAATTTTTAGAGGTTTTTTTGGAGGATTTTTGGTGATTTTTTTTGGTGATTTTTGGGGATATTTTTCAAATTTTTTTGGAATTTTTCAAAGATTTTTATGGGATTTTTGGGATTTTTTTTGGAACTTTGTGAGATTTTTTTTGAGATTTTTTTTTTTTGGAATATTCTGGAATTTTTGGAGGATTTTTTTGGATTTTTTTTTGGATTTTGTTCAATTTTTAGAGAATTTTTCTAGTAATTTTTTGGGGATGTTTTTGGATTTTTTTGGGAATTTTTAGTGGTTTTTTTTGGGAATTTTTTGGGGATTTTTGGGGAATTTATTTTGATTTTTCGCAAATTTTTTTTGGAATTTTTTTGAGGATTTTTTTTTTAATTTTTAGGGGATTTTGCAGAGAATTTTTTGGGATTTTGGGGGAATTTTTTTGGGGATTTTTGGGGAGCTTCTTGGGATTTTTGGGTCTGTGGGGAGCAACGGAGGAACCCCGAGAGGGTCGGGAGTTACAGCGTGGAGCACGCCGACCTCGGAAAAGGTTTGGGATTTTGGGTTTTTTGGGAATTTATTGGGAATTTGTCAGGAATTTGTCGGGAATTTTGAAAGAATTTTTTTTAGGATTTTTTGGGATTTTTTTGGGAATTTATTGGGAATTTTTGGTGATTTTTTTGGTGATTTTTTGGGAATTTTTAGAGGTTTTTTTGGAGGATTTTTAATGATTTTTTTTGGTGATTTTTGGGGATATTTTTCAAAATTTTTTTAGAATTTTTTAAAGATTTTTATGGGATTTTTGGGATTTTTTTTGGAACTTTGTGAGATTTTTTTTGAGATTTTTTTTTTTGGGAATATTCTGGAATTTTTGGAGGATTTTTTCGGATTTTTTTTTTTTATTTTGTTCAATTTTTAGAGAATTTTTCTAGTAATTTTTTGGGGATGTTTTTGGGTTTTTTTTGGAAATTTTTGGTGGGTTTTTTTGGGAATTTTTTTGGAGATTTTTGGGGAATTTTGATTTTTCAGAATTTTTTTTGGAATTTTTTTGTGGATTTTTTTTTAATTTTTAGGGGATTTTGCAGAGAATTTTTTGGGATTTTGGGGGAATTTTTTTGGTGATTTTTGGGACTGTGGGGAGCAGCGGAGGAACCCCGAGAGGGTCGGGAGTTACAGCGTGGAGCACGCCGACCTCGGAAAAGGTTTGGGATTTCGGGTTTTTTGGGAATTTATTGGGAATTTGTCAGGAATTTGTCAGGAATTTTGAAAGAATTTTTTTTAGGATTTTTTGGGATTTTTATGGGAATTTATTGGGAATTTTTGGTGATTTTTTTGGTGATTTTTTGGGAATTTTTAGAGGTTTTTTTGGAGGATTTTTGGTGATTTTTTTTGGTGATTTTTGGGGATATTTTTCAGAATTTTTTTGGAATTTTTAGAAGATTTTTATGGGATTTTTGGGATTTTTTTTTGAACTTTGTGAGATTTTTTTTGAGATTTTTTTTTTTTGGGAATATTCTGGAATTTTTGGAGGATTTTTTTGGATTTTTTTTTTTTTGTTCAATTTTTAGAGAATTTTTCTAGTAATTTTTTGGGGATGTTTTTGGATTTTTTTTGGAAATTTTTGGTGGGCTTTTTGGGAATTTTTTGGAGATTTTTGGGGAATTTATTTTGATTTTTCGCAAATTTTTTTGGAATTTTTTTGAGGGTTTTTTTTTAATTTTTAGGGGATTTTGCAGAGAATTTTTTGGGATTTTGGGGGAATTTTTTTGGGGATTTTGGGGGAATTTTTTTGGGGATTTTTGGTGATTTTTTGGAATTTATTTTTTTGATTTTGGGGGATTTTTTTAGAGTTCTTTTGGAATTTTTAAAAGATTTTTATGGTATTTTAAAGGGATTTTTAAGGGAATTTTTGGGATTTCTCTGAGATTTTTTTTTGGGGAATATTTTGGAATGTTTGGAGGATTTTTTTTAAATTCTTTTTTTATTTTTAGGGGAACTTTTATGGGAATTTTTGCGAATTTTGGGAAAATTTTTGGCATTTTTTTTATTTTTTAAAAATTTTGTTCAATTTTTAGAGATTTTTTCTAGGAATTTTTCGGGGATATTATGGGATTTTTTGGAAATTTTTCGGGATGTTTTTGGGAATTTTTTTGAGATTTTACGTGAATTTATTTTGATTTCTTTTGGAACTTTTGGAGATTTTTTTGGGTTTTTTTGGAGAATGTTTTGGACTTTTTTTGGAATTTTTATGGGAATTTTTAAACATTTTTTGGGGATTTTTTTGGAAACTTTGGGAATTTTTTGGAAGTTTTTTTGAGATTTTGGGGGGATTTTTTTGGGTTTTTTTGGGGAAATTTTCGAGATATTTTGGGAAATTTTTGTGATTTTTTTTATTGGGGTCTTTGGGGGGCATTTTTTTGGATTTTTTGGCAATTTTTGGTGATTTTTAAAATTTTTTTAGAGTTCTCTTGGAATTTTTAAAATATTTTAATGGTATTTTAAAGGGTTTTTTTAGGGGATTTTTGGGATTTTTTTTGAATTTTTGGGGATTTTTTGGGATTTTGGGGGAATTTTTAGGATATCTCTTGTGGACTTTTTGGATTTTTTGAAAATATTTTTTTGATTTTTTAAAAAATTTTTGGGATTTTTGGTGAATTTTTTGGTGATTTTTTGGGGATTCTTTGGAGGATTTTTTCGGGGGTTTTTTGGGGGTTTTTTGGGGAGTTTTTTAATTTTTGGGGATTTTTTGGGGATTTCTTTTTTTTAATATTATTTCTTTTATTTTTCAGAAATTTTTCTGGACCTTTTTTGGGGATTTTTTTTTTCCTCCCAGAATTTTTTTTCTCCCTTGCCCCCAAAATTCCCCCCCAAAATTCCCATTTTCCCCCCATTTTTCCCCATTTTCACCCCCAAAATTCCTATTTTTTTCCATTTTCTCCCTTTCCCCCCCATTCTCACCCCCAAAATTCCCATTTTTTCCCACTTTTTCCCATTTTTTCCCTTTTTTTCCCCAGAACACTCCAACTACTTTGGCGTGGACGAGCGGCTGGGCCCGGTGGCCGCCAGCGTCCGGCGGGAGCGGCTGGAGGAGTCCTCGGAGCACGGCCCCCAGTTCCAGCAGCGCCTCATCTTCCGCACCAGCCAGGTCCAAAAACACCCCAAAAATACCCCAAAAACACCCCAAAAACAACAAAAAAACATCCCAAAAAAAATCCTGCCAAAAAAACCAGAAAAATCCCCAAAAAAATGGTCAAAAACACCCAAAAAATTACAAAAAAACGGCCAAAAAATCACAAAAAAATCACCAAAAACCGAGGAAAAAATCTTCACAAAAATCCCCCAAAAACCAAGAAAATTGCCCCAAAATACAAAAAAAAAAATCCCAAAAAATCCCCCAAAAAATCCTGGGAATTCCCCAAAAAATTGGGATTTTGGGTCCCCAGTTCCAGCAGCGCCTCATCTTCCGCACCAGCCAGGTCCAAAACCTCCAAAAATACCCCAAAAACACCCAAAAACACCCCAAAAACACCCAAAAAAAATCCCCCTAAAAAAACCAGAAAAATCCCCAAAAAATCCCAAAAAAATGGTCAAAAACACCCAAAAAATTACAAAAAAATGGCCAAAAAAATCACAAAAAAATCACCAAAAACCGAGGAAAAAATCTTCACAAAAATCTCCCAAAAAACCAAGAAAATTTCCCCAAAATACAAAAAAAAAATCCCAAAAAATACCCCAAAATTCCCCCAAAAAATTGGGATTTTGGGTCCCCAGTTCCAGCAGCGCCTCATCTTCCGCACCAGCCAGGTCCAAAACACCCCAAAAACACCCCAAAAACACCCAAAAACACCCCAAAATTCCCCCAAAACACCCTAAAAACAACAAAAAAAAATCCACTAAAATTCCTTCAATTTTGGGCTAAAATTCCCCCAAATTTGGGATAAAATTGCCAGAATTTCAGGACAAAATTGCCACAATTTTGGGCTAAAATCCCTCAATTTTAGGATAAATTTTCCACAATTTTCGTATCGATTTTGGACTAAATTCCCACAATTTTGACCTCAAATTCCCTCAATTTTGGGCTAAAATTTCTCATTTTTGGTGCCAAATTCCTGAATTTTGAGCTAAAGTTCCCTGAATTTTGGGCTAAAATTCCCCCAGTTTTGGACTAAATTCCCCAAAATTTTGGACTAAAATTCCCCCAATTTTGGGCTGAAATCCCTCAATCTTATAATAAATTTTCAACAGTTTTGGTGTCAATTTGGGGCTAAAATTCCTTAATTTTGGGCTCAAATTCCACCGATTTTTGGCCTAAAACCCCCAAATTTTGGTCCAAACCCATTCCAACCCCATTTTCCCCAAATTTCCTCAATTTTTCCTTAAATTTCTCCCATTATTTTTCCCTTTCCTAGCTGGTGACACTGGCATCAAATCTGAGAATTTTTGGGTCAAATCTCTCAAATTTGGACTCAAATTCCCTCAATTTCAGGATAAAATTCCCTCAATTTTGGTGCCAAATCCCTCAAAATTGGGCTCAAATTCCCCCAATTTTGGACTAAAATCCTCTTGATTTTGGGACAAAATTCCTCCTTTTTGGTGCTAAAATCCCCTCAATTTTGGGCTCAAATTATCACAATTTCTGGATAAAATTCCTTCAATTTTGAGATCAAAATCTCAGAATTTTGGGCTAAAATCCCAATTATTTTTAGATAAATTCCCCACAAATTTGGAATCAAATTCCCACAATTTTGGGCTGAAATCCCCCAATTTTGGGCTAAAATTCCTCATTTTTGGTGCCAAACCACTGATTTTTGGGCTCAAATTTCCCCAATTTTGGACTCAAATCACCTTAATTTTGGGCTGCTAAAATCCCTCAATTTCAGGATAAATTTTTCACAATTTTTATGTCGATTCTGACCCAAAATTCCTCATTTTTGGTGCCAAACCCCTGAATATTGGTCTCAAGTTCCGTTACTTTTGGGCTGAAATTCCTCATTTTTGGTGCCAAACCAATACTTTTGGGCTCAAATTTCCCCAATTTTGGGCTCAAATTTCCCCAATTTTGGACTCAAATCACCTTAATTTTGGGCTAAAATCCCTCAATTTCAGGATAAATTTTCCACAATTTTTATGTCGATTCTGACCCAAAATTCCTCATTTTTGGTGCCAAACCAATATTTTTGGGCTCAAATTTCCCCAATTTTGGGCTGAAATTTCCCCAATTTTGGGCTGCTAAAATCCCTCAATTTTAGGATAAATTTTTCACAATTTTTATGTCGATTCTGACCCAAAATTCCTCATTTTTGGTGCCAAACCCCTGAATATTGGTCTCAAGTTCCGTCACTTTTGGGCTCAAATTCCTCATTTTTGGTGCCAAACCAATATTTTTGGGCTAAAATTCCCTCTATTTTGGGCTAAAATTCCCCCAATTTTGGACTCAAACCATCCCAATTTTGGGCTAAAATCCCTCAATTTTAGGATAAATTTTCCACAATTATTATGTCGATTCTGACCCAAAATTCCTCATTTTTGGTGCCAAACCACTGATTTTTGGGCTCAAATTTCCCCAATTTTGGACTCAAACCACCCCAATTTTGGGCGAAAATCCCTCAATTTCAGGATAAATTTTCCACAATTTTTACATCAATTCCGACCCAAAATTCCCCGATTTTGCCGCCAAAACCCTGAATTTTGAGCTAAAACCCCCCAATTTTTGACCTAAACCCCCTGAATTTCACTACCCAACTCCAATTTCCCCCAAATCCTTCCCCATTTTCCCCAAATTCCTCCTTTTTCACCCCAAATTCCTCCCCCAGCTGGCGACGCTCCGCGGCTCCATCCTGGAGGACGCCACCCCCAGCACGGCCAAGGCCGGATCCGGGCGCGGGATCCCGGCGCGGGATCTGCTGGAATTCCTCCTGCCCGAGCTCAACATCCACTGCCTGCGCCTGGCCCTGGCCTCGCCCAAGGTCCCCGAGCAGCTCCTCAAGCTGGACGAGCAGGGGGTGAGAATTCCGGGAATTCCTGGGAATTTTTTGGGAATTTTTGGGGGATTTTCGGTGATTTTTTGGCGTTTTTCGGTGGTTTTTTGGGATTTTTTTGGTGATTTTTTGGGATTTTTTTGGTGATTTTTTGGTGATTTTAGAGGATCTTATTGGATTTTTGGGAATTTCTGGGATTTTTTTAGGAATTTCAGGGAATTATCTGGAAATTTTTGGGATTTTTTTAGGAGTTTTTTGGGGTTTTGGGGATATTGCGCTTTGGCACATACCAAGGCTTGCAAGAGCTCAAGGCTTGGAGGATTCCTGGGATTTGGGGATTTTTGGGGAATTTTCGGTGATTTTTTTGGGAATTTTTAAGGGTATTTGGGAATTTCTGGGAGTTTTTTGGGAATTTTTGGGGAATTTTCACGGAATTTTTAGGATTTTTTTAGGAGTTTTTTTGGGATTTTGGCATTCTGGGCTTTGCCACATTCCAAAGCTGGGAGGATCTCAAGGCTTGGAGGATTCTTGGAATTTGGGGATTTTCTGGGATTTTCTTGGTGAATTTTTGGTGATTTTTTGGTGATTTTAGAGGATCTTATTGGATTTTTGGGAATTTCTGGGATTTTATTTTGGAATTTTTGGGAATTTTTGGGAATTTTTGGCATTTTTAAGGGATTTTTTAGGGATTTTTAGAGGTTTGGGTGTTTTCGCATTTGGCGTATTCCATGGGTTGAAGGATGTCAAGATTTGATGGATTCTTGGAATTTGTGGTGTTTTTTGGGAATTTTCGATGATTTTTTGGGAATTTCTGGGAGTTTTAGGGAATTTATGGGATTTTTTTGGGACTTTTTTTGGGAATTTTCTGGGAATTTTCCAGATTTTTTAGGAGTTTTTTGGGATTTTGGGGGTATTGTGCTTTGGCACATACCAAGGTTTGAAGGATCTCAAGGCTTGGAGGATTCCTGGGATTTGGGGATTTTTTTGGGAATTTTTAAAGATATTTGGGAATTTCTGGGAATTTTTTGGGAATTTTTGGGGAATTTTCACAGAATTTTTAGGGATTTTTTTTTAGGGATTTTTTGGGATTTTGGGCGTTTCGGGCTTTGCCGCATTCCAAGGGTGGAATGATCTCAAGGCTTGGAGGATTCCTGGGATTTGGGGGTTTTTTTGGGAATTTTCAGAGATTTTTTGGGAATTTCTGGGCGTTTTTAAGGATTTTTTAGGAATTTTCTGGAATTTTGGGGGTTTTTTTGGGAATTTTTGGGAATCTTTTGGGATATTTTTGGGGAATTTTCTGGGATTTTTTGGGGATTTGGTGAATTCCAGGGGGTTAAAGATCCCAAGGGTTGAAGGATTCCTGGGGCTCGGGGATTTTTGGGATTTCATTTCTCCATCCCAAAACTGCTCCAACCACCCCAAACATTCCCAAAGCCCCAAATTCCCAAATCCCAAATCCCCCAAACCCCAAATCCCCAAACCCTAAAATCTCCAATCCAAAATCTAAATCCGAAATCCTCAAATACCAAATCCCATAAATCCCAAGTCTTCAAATCCCCAAATCCCCAAATCCCAATTTCCCCAAATCCCCAAACCCCAAATCCCATAAATCCCATAAATCCCATAAATCCCATAAATCCCATAAATCCCAAATCCTGAAACCCCCAAAATCCCAATTTCCTCAATCCCTAAATCCCCAAAATACCAATTTGCCCAATTCCCAAATCCCCAGATCCCAAATCCCACAAATCCCAAATCCCACAAATCCCATAATCCCCATAAATCCCACAAATCCCATAATCCCCATAAATCCCACAAATCCCAAATCCCCAATCCCAATACACCAATTTCTCCAATCCCCAAATTCCATAAATCCCAAAATCTCAATCTCCAAACCCCAAATCCCACAAATCCCAAATCTCCAAATCCCACAAATCCCAAATCCCATATATTCCGTAAATCCCAAAACCCTTAAATCTCAAACCCCCAATCCCATAAATCCCAAACCCCAAATCACATAAATCCCAGCCCCATAAATCCCAATTTCCCAATCTGCAAATCCCCAAACCCCAAATCCCATAAATCCCAAATCCCCAATCTCCAAATCCCCAAACCCCATAAATCCTGTAAATCCCACATCCCATAAACCCCAATCTCCAAATCCCATAAATCCCAAACCCCAAACCCAATAAATTCCAAATCCCATAAATCCCATAAATCCCAAATCCCATAAATCCCAAAATCCCCAAACTTGCAGCTGTGCCGGCGGCGCGTAGGTGGGGATCCTGTACTGCAAGGATAAATCCCAAACCCCAAATCCCATAAATCCCATAAACCCCAAATCCCATAAATCCCATAAATCCCAAACCCCAAATCCCATAAATCCCATAAATCCCATAAATCCCATAAATCCCAAATCCCATAAATCCCAAACCCCAAATCCCAAAATCCCAAATCCCCATTTCGCAGCTGTGCCAGCAGCACAAGGTGGGGATCCTGTACTGCAAGGATAAATCCCAAACCCCAAATCCCATAAATCCCATAAATCCCAAATCCCATAAATCCCAAACCCCAAATCCCATAAATCCCATAAATCCCAATCCCCATAAATCCCATAAATCCCATAAATCCCAAATCCCATAAATCCCAAAACCCCAAATCCCATAAATCCCATCTGGCAGCTGTGCCGGCGGCGCAAGGTGGGCATCCTGTACTGCAAGGCCGGGCAGAGCTCGGAGGAGGAGATGTACAACAACGAGGCCGCCGGGCCCGCGCTCGACGAGTTCCTGGCGCTGCTGGGCGAGAAGGTCACCCTGAGGTCCTTCAGCAAGTACGCGGCGCAGCTCGACACCAAGAGTGAGTCTGGCCACCTCCCCGGGACTTCACCGGGAGATCCCAAAAGCTGGAGGAACCCAAGGGTTGGAAGATCTCAAAAGTTGAAGGATCTCAAGGGTTGGGAGATCCCAAAAGTTGAAGGATTTCAAGGGTTGGGAGATCCCAAAAGTTGAAGGAACCCAAGATTTAGAAGATCCCAAAAGTTGAAGGATCTCAAGGGTTGGGAGGTCCCAAAAGTTGGAGATCCCCAAGGGTTGGGAGATCCCAAAGGTTGAAGGAACCCAAGATTTAGAAGATCCCAAAAGTTGAAGGATCTCAAGGGTTGGGAGATCCCAAAGGTTGAAGGAACCCAAGGGTTGAAGGATCTCAAGATTTGGAAGATCTCAAAGGTTGAAGGATCTCAAGAGTTGGGAGATCCCAACACGTGGAGGATCTAAAGGGCTGAAGGATTCCAAGGGTTGGGAGATCCCAAGGGTTGGAACCTCCTGGGCGAGAAGGTGACCCTGAGGTCCTTCACCAAGTACGCGGCGCAGCTCGACACCAAGAGTGAGTCTGGCCACCTCCCCAGGACTTCACCGGGAGATCCCAAAAGTTGGAGGATTTGGAGTTTGGGAGACCCCAAAAGGGTTGGGAGAGCCCAAAAGTTGAAGGAACCCCAAGATTTAGAAGATCCCAAAAGTTGAAGGATCTCAAGGGTTGGGAGGTCCCAAAAGTTGGAGGATCCCCAGGGTTGGGAGATCCCAAAGGTTGAAGGAACCCAAGGGTTGAAGGATCTCAAGATTTGGAAGATCTCAAAAGTTGAAGGATCTGAAGAGTTGGGAGACCACAAAAGTTGAAGGAACCCAAGGGTTGGGAGATCCCAAAACTTGGAGGATCTCAAGGGTTGGAAGATCCCAAAGGTTGAAGGAACTCAAGGGTTGGGAGATCCCAAAAGTTGAAGGATCCCAAGGGTTGAAGTATTCCAACAGCTGGAGAAATCCCAAAATTTGGGATTTTCAGGATTTCACCGGTTCCAATTTTCGGGATTTCATCAATTCCGGTTTTTGGGATTTCACCATCTCCAATTCTGGCCATTTCACCGTCCCCAATTTTTCGGGATTTTATTATCTCAAATTTTTGGGATTTCACCGGATTCCGATTTTTGGGATTTCACCGGTTCTGATTTTTGGGGATTTCACCATCTCAGATTTTTGTGGTTTCACCGTCCCCGATTTTTGGGATTTCACCAGTTCCAATTTTTGAGATTTTACCGTCTGCGATTTTTGGGATTTCACCGTCCCTGATTTTCGGGATTTTACTGTTCCAAATTTTGGGATTTCACCGTCCCCGATTTTCGGGATTTTATTGTCTCCAATTTTTGGGATTTCACTGTTCCCGCTTTTCGGGATTTTACTGTTCCAAATTTTGGGATTTCACCGTTTCTGATTTTCGGGATTTCACTGGTTCCAATTTTTGGGATTTCATCGGTTCCAATTTTAAAGATTTCACCTTCCCCAATTTTCGGGATTTCACCGGTTCAAATTTTGGGGATTTCACTGTCCCAGATTTTTGGGATTTCACCAGTTCCAATTTTTGGGATTTTACCGTCTACGATTTTTGGGATTTCACCATCTCCGATTTTCGTGGTTTCACCGTCCCCAATTTTCGGGATTTCACCATCTCCAATTTTGGGGATTTCACCTTTCCCAATTTTGGGATTTCACTGTCCCCGATTTTGGGGATTTCACCATCTCCAATTTTGGGGATTTCACCGTCCCCGATTTTGGGATTTCACCGTCCCCGATTTTGGGGATTTCACCGTCTCCAATTTTCGGGATTTCACCGTCCCCAATTTTCGGGATTTCACCTTTCCCGATTTTGGGGATTTCGCCATCCCCGATTTTGGGGATTTCACCGGTTCCAATTTTGGGGATTTCACCAGTTCCAATTTTTGGGATTTTACCGTCTGCGATTTTTGGGATTTCACCTTTCCCGATTTTGGGGATTTCACCATCCCCAATTTTGGGATTTCACCGTCCCCGATTTTGGGGATTTCACCATCTCCGATTTTGGGGATTTCACTGTTCCCAATTTTGGGATTTCACCGTCCCCGATTTTGGGGATTTCACCATCCCCAATTTTGGGATTTCACCGTCCCCGATTTTGGGGATTTCACCATCTCCGATTTTGGGGATTTCACCTTTCCCAATTTTGGGATTTCACCGTCCCCGATTTTCGGGATTTCACTGTTCCCAATTTTGGGGATTTCACCATCTCCAATTTTTGGGATTTCACCGTCTCCGCTTCTCCCGTTTCCCGCAGCCGATTCCACGGGGACGCACTCGCTCTACACCACCTACCAGGACTACGAGATCATGTTCCACGTGTCCACCATGCTGCCCTACACGCCCAACAACCGCCAGCAGGTACCGCCCCAGCCGCCGCGCCTTCTCCAGGGATTCCATCGTGGAGATCGGGAGGTCCCAGGGCTTGGGAGGTCCAAGGGTTGGAGGATCCCAGGGGTTGGTTGGGAGATCCAAGAGTTGGAGGATCCCAAAGGTTCCAAGAGTTGGCGGATCCCAAGGGTTGGGTGGTCCAAGAAGTTGGAGGATCCCAAGGGTTGGGTGGTCCAAGAAGTTGGAGGATCCCAAGGGTTGGGTGGTCCCAGAAGTTGGAGGATCCCAAGGGTTGGGTGGTCCCAGAAGTTGGATAAACCCAAGGGTTGGGTGGTCCCAAGAGTTGGAGGAACCCAAGGGTTGAGAGATCCAAGAGTTGGAGGATCCCAAGTGTTGGATTGTCCCAAGGGTTGGTTGGGAGATCCAAGAGTTGGAGGATCCCAAGGGTTGGGTGGTCCCAAAGGTTGGTTGAAGGATCCAAGGGCTGAAGGATTCCAAGAGTTGGAGGATCCCAAGGGTCGAAGAATTCCAAGAGTTGGTTGGATAAACCCAAGGATTGGATGATTCCAAGGGTTGGAGGATCCCAAGGGTTGAAGGGTTCCAAGGGTTGAAGGATTTCAAGGGTTAGAAGATCCAAGAGTGGGAGACCCAAGAGTTGGAGGATCCCAAGGGTTGGGTGGTCCCAAGGGTTGCTTGGAGGATCGTAAGGGTTGAAGGATTCCAAGAGTTGGGTGGGAGATCCAAGAGTTGGAGGATCCCAAAGGTACCAAGAGTTGAAGGATCCCAAGGGTTGGAGGATCTCAAAGGTTGGAGGATCCCAAGAGTCAGAAGATCCCAAGGATTGGTTAATTCCAAGGGTTGGAGGATCCCAAGGGCTGAGTGGGAGATCCAAGAGTTGGAGGATCCCAAGGATTGGGAGATCCCAAAAGTTGAAGGATTTTGAGAGTTTGAGAGATCCCAAAACTTGGAGGATCTCAAGGGTTGAAGGATCTCAAGATGTGGGAGATTCCAAGAACTGGGAGATGCCAAAGGTTGAAGGAACTCAAGGGTTGAAGGATTCTAAGAGGTGGAAGATCCAAGAGTTGGAGGATCCCAAGGGTTGGTTGGGAGATCCAAGAGTTGGAGGATCCCAAGGGTTGGGTGGTCCCAAGGGTTGAAGGATTCCAAGAATTGGTTGGAGGATCCCAAGGGTTGGTTGGGAGATCCAAGAATTGGAGGATCCCAAAGGTTGGAAGATCCCAAAGGTTGGGAGATCCAAGAGTTGGAGAATCCGAAGTGTCGGACGATCCAAGAATTGGAAGATCCCAAAACCTGGAACATCTCCAAACTTGCTTGCCTGATCCCAAGGATTAAAATCTCCCAAAAACTCAACGATCCCAAAACTTCTTTGAACCATCCCAAATCTTCATCCCACCCATTCCCAAATTTTTTTTTTTTTGGGGGAAAAACCCAAAAAATTCCCATCCCAGCTCCTCCGGAAGCGCCACATCGGCAACGACATCGTCACCATCATCTTCCAAGAGCCGGGCGCGTTGCCGTTCACGCCGCAGAACGTCCGCTCGCACTTCCAGCACGTCTTCATCATCGTCCGCGCCCACCAGCCCTGCTCCGACAACGTCTCCTACAGGTGGCTCCCAAAAAATTCCCAAAAATCCCCAAAAACGGTGAAAAACGAGCAAAAGTTGGCCAAAATGCGCAAGAATTCCGAAAAAAAATAGCAAAAATCGGTAAAAAATCGCAAAAATTTGCAAAAAGTAACGGAAACGTCTCGAAAATGCCGATGTCAGCGGATCCGCCGGTCCTGGGAGTTGGGAATACCAAAAATTCCAAAAAATTCCCCAAAATTCCCAAAAATTAGCGAAAATTTATCAAAAATTTCTGGAAATTCCCATGATTTTGTAAGAAGTTGCCCAAAATTTGCAAAAATTCCCAAAAGTTTGCAAAAAATCTGGAAGATCAGCAAGAATTTGCAAAAATTGCACAAAATTTGAAAAAATTCCCGAAAAATACAAGAATTGGGAAAAAATGAGCGAAAAATTGGCCAAAATTTGCAAGAAATTCTGAAAAAATATCAAAAATTGGTAGCAATTCCCCAAGATTTACAAAAAGTAACCAAAACTTCTTGAAAATGCCGATGTCAGCGGATCTGCAGGTCCTGGGAGCTGGGAATACCAAAAATTCCAAAAAATGCCCCAAAATTCCCAAAAATATGCAAAAATTTATCAAAAATTTCCGGAAATTCCCACGATTTTGTAAGAAGTTGCCCAAAAGTTTGCAAAAAGTCTGGAAAATTAGCAAGAATTTGCAAAAATTGCCCAAAATTAGAAAAAAATTCCCCAAAAAGTGCAAAAATTGGTAAAAAATGAGCAAAAACTGGCCCGCATGTCCAAGAAATTTCTAAAAAAATACCAAAAATTGGTAAAAAATCTCAAAAATTTGCAAAAAGTAACCAAAACTTCTTGAAAATGCCGATCTCAGCGGATCCGCCTGTCCTGGGAGCTGGGAATACCAAAAATTCCCCAAAAATACAAAAATTGGTTAAAAATTCCCCAAAATTAGCAAAAATTTATCAAAACTTTCCAGAAATTCCCATGATTTTGGAAGAAGTTGCCCAAAATTTGCAAAAATACCCAAAATTTGCAAAAAATCTGGGAAGTCATCAAGAATTCGCAAAAATTGCCCAAAATTAAAAAAAAATTCCTAAAAAATACCAAAAATTGATAAAAAATGAGCAGAATTTCCCCAAAATTTTCAAAAAATAACCCAAATTTTCAGAAAATAACCCAAAATTACCAAAACTTTCCAGAAATTCTCATCCCATTGGAACTGGTGGGCTTGGGAATTTGGAATCCCAAAAATTCCCCAAAAATACCAAAAATTGGTAAAAAATGAGCAAAAATTCCCCAAAATTCGCAAAAAATTCCCCAAAAATACCATACTTGATAAAAAATTAGGAAAAGTTCCCCAAAATCCGCAAAAATTCCTAAAAATCGGTAAAAAATGAGAAAAAAAATCCCTCAAAATAACCAAAACTTTCTGAAGATTCCCAAAAATTACCAAAATTTTCCGTAAATTCTGATCCCATTGGATCCGCTGGGCTCAGGAGGTGGGAATCCCAAAAATTCCCCAAAAATACCAAAAATCGGTAAAAAATGACCAAAACTTTGTGGAAAATCCCCAAAATTTGTAAAAAATTTTCCAAAATCCCCCCAAAAATTCCAAAAATTTGGCAAAAATTCCCCAAATTTGGTTGGGGAGGTGGGGGTGGGGTTGGAGAACGACTCCGGGGGTTTTCTGGTGGGATTTGGGGAGAATTTTTGTATTTTGGAAGGAATTTTGGGATGGATTTTCCGGGAGGGATTTTGGGGTTTGGAGTTGACGGAGTTGGGTCAAGACTTGGGTGATCCCAAGAGTTGAAAGATCCCAAAAATTGGTTGGAGGATCCCAAATATTTTTGGAGGATCCCAAAAATTTGTTGGATGACTCCAAGAGTTGAAGGATTTCAAAAATTGGTTGGAAGATCCCAAAAATTGGAGGATCCCAAGAGTTGAAGGATCCCAAAAGTTGGTTGGAAGATCCCAAAAATTCTTCGGAGAATCCCGAGAGTTGGAGAATCCAAAGAGTTGAAGGATCCCAAAAATTGGTTGGAAGATGCCCAAATTTTTTTGAAGGATCCCAAAAATTTGTTGGATGATCCCAAAAATTCAGTGGAGGGTCCCAAGAGTTGGAGAATCCAAAGAGTTGAAGGATCCCAAAAATTGGTTGGAAGATCCCCAAAAATTTGTTGGAGAATCCCCAAAATTGGAGGATCCCAAGAGTTGAAGGATCCCAAAAATTTGTTGAAGGATCCCAAAACCTTTTTGGAACGCCCCCAAAACCCAATCCCAAACCCTTCCCAATCCCAGACCTCACAAAAACCCCAACTCAACCAAACCCCAAAAATCCCCCAAAACCCCCAAAAATCCCCCAAAACCCCCAAAAATCCCCTAAAACCCAAAATCGCCTAAACCCCAAAAATCCAAAAACCCCCAAAATCCCGAAACCCCAAAAACTCCCTAAGCCCCCAAAATCCCAAAAAAACCCCAAAAATCCCCTAAACCCCAAAATCCCCAAACCCCAAAAACTCCCTAAACCCCCAAAATAACCTAAAACCCCCAAATCCCCTAAAAACTCCAAAATCCCCCAAATCCCAAAATCCCCTAAAACCCCCAAAATCCCCAAAATCCCCTAAACCTCCAAAATCCCGAAACCCCAAAAATCCCCAAAATCCCCCAAACCCTGAAAATCCCCTAAAACCCCAAATTCCCCAAATTCTCCTAAACCCCCAAAATCCCCTAAAACCCCCAAATTCCCCAAAATCCCCAAAATCCCCAAAATCCCCTAAAAACCCCAAAACCCCCCTTTTTCCCCCCAAACCCCCTAAAACCCTCAAATTCTCCCAAATCCCCTAAACCCCAAAATCCCCTAAAGCCCCAAAACCCCCTAAAAACCCCAAAACCCCCTTTTTCCCCCCAAACCCCCTAAACCCCAAAATCCCCCTTTTTCCCCCCAAACCCCCTAAAACCCTCAAATTCTCCCAAATCCCCTAAACCCCAAAATCCCCTAAACCCCCAAAACCCCCTAAAAACCCCAAAACCCCCTTTTTCCCCCCAAACCCCCTAAACCCCAAAATCCCCCTTTTTCCCCCAAATCCCCTTTTTCCCCCCAAAATCCCCTAAAAACCCCAAAACCCCCCTTTTTCCCCCCAAACCCCCTAAACCTCCAAATCCCCCTTTTTCCCCCCAAACCCCCTAAACCCCAAAACCCCCTTTTTCCCCTAAACCCCAAAATCCCCTTTTTTCCCCCCAAACCCCCTAAACCCCAAAATCCCCTTTTTCCCCTAAAAACCCCAAAATCCCCTTTTTCCCCTAAAAACCCCAAAATCCCCTTTTTCCCCTAAAAACCCCAAAATCCCCTTTTTCCCCTAAAACCCCAAAATCCCCTTTTTCCCCTAAAAACCCCAAAACCCCCCTTTTTCCCCTAAAAACCCCAAAATCCCCTTTTTCCCCCCAAACCCCCTCAGCGTCGCCGTCACTCGCTCCAAGGACGTCCCGCCCTTCGGCCCCCCGCTGCCGCCGCCCGGCCGCGCCTTCCGCCGCTCCGACCTCTTCCGCTCCTTCCTCTTGGCCAAAGCCATCAACGGCGAGAACGCCGCCCACAAATCCCAAAAATTCCTCGCCATGGCCACGCGCACCCGCCACGAATACCTGCGCGACCTGGCCGAGAACTACGCCACCAACACGCCCTTGGAGGCGGCCGGCAAGTTCAACCTCATCTCCTTGGCTTCCAAAAAACGGGAGAAATCCAAGGCGAGGCCCTTGGCCGAGTTGGAGAGCGCCGGCGCCGTTTCGTGGCGCGTCTCGGCGTCGGATTTTGGCCGGGGCGGGGCGGAGGTGCCGTGCGTTTTGGGGATCTCCAAGGAGTTCTTGGTGCTGGTGGATCTGGAGGGGAAGGAGGTGGTGTTTAATTGTCTGGCCGGGGACGTGGTGGGGTGGAACGTCGAGGGCGCGGCGTTGAGGATCTACCACGGGCGCGGAGATCTGGTGAGCGTCCGGGTCGGCGCCGAGCCGGGAGGAGACGGAGGAGAGGAGGTCAAGGAGATCGTGCAGAGGTTGAAGGTGAGCGGGGTTGGGGGGAAAAATGGGGGGATTGGGGGAAATTTGGGGGGAAAATGGGGGAAATTGGGGGAAAATGGGGGAAATTGGGGAAAATGGGGGGAAATTGGGGGGAAATTGGGGAAAAATTGGGGGGAAATGGGGGGAAATGGGGGAAAATGGGGGGAAAATGGAGATAATGGGGGGAAAATGGGGGAAATTGGGGGAAATTGGGGGAAATTTGGGGGGAAATGGGGGGAATTTGGGGGAAATAGGGGGAAATGTGGAAAAATTGGGGAATTTGGGGGAAATTGGGGGGAAATGGAGATAATGGGGGGAAATTGGGGGGAATTTGGGGAAAATTGGGGGGAAATGGGGGGAAATTGGGGAGAAAATGGGGAAAAATTGGGGGAAAATGGGGGAAAATGGGGGGAAAATGGAGATAATGGGGGGAAAATGGGGGAAATTGGGGGGAAATTGGGGGGAAATTGAGATAATGGGGAGAAAATTGGGAAAATTGGGGGGAAATTGGGGAAAAATTTGGGGAAATGGGGAAATCAGCAAAATTTGGAGGGAATTGGGGGAAATTTGGGGAGAAATTGGGGAAATGGGAGAGGAAATGGGGGAAAATGGGGGAAAAATGGAGAAAATGGGGAGAAAATTGGGAAATTTTGGGAGGAATTTGGGGAAATTTGGGGGAAATTTGGGGGAAATTAGGGGGGAATGGGGGAAAATGGGGAAAAATTGGGGGAAATGGGGAAATCAGGAAAATTTGGGGGAAATTTGGGGAAATTTGGGGAGAAATTGGGGAAATGAGAGAGGAAATGGGGGAAAATGGGAAAATTGGGGGAAATTTGGGGAAAAATTGGGGGGAAATGGGGGGAAAATTGAGATAATGGGGAGAAAATTGGGAAAATTTGGGTGAAATTGGGGGGAAATTGCGGGAAATTATGGGGAAATGGGGGAAATTGGGGAAAAATTGGGGGAAATGGGGGAAAATTGGAGAAAATGGGAGATAAATTTGGGAAAATTTGGGAGAAATTGGGGAAAATTTGGGGGAAATTGGGGGGAAATCAGGAAAATTTGGGGGAAATTGGGGGAAATGGGGGGAAAATGGAGATAATGGGGAGAAAATTGGGAAAATGGGGGGGAAATGAAGAAAATGGGGAGAAAATTGGGAAATTTGGGAGAAATGTGCAAAAAATTGGGGAAAATTGGGGAAAATTGGGGGAAATTGGGGGAAAATGGGAAAACATTGATAAAATGGGGGGAAATTGGGGTAAAAATGGAGGAAACTGGTGCGAAATTGTGGAAATTTGGGTTAAAATTGAGGAAATTGGGGTAAAATGGATGAAATTGGGATGAAATTGTGGAAATTGGGGTAAAATAGTGGAAACTGGGATAAAATGGAGTAAAATGGAGCAAATTGGGGTTAAAATGAATGAAATTGGCATAAAATGGCAGAAGTTGGGGTGGAACTGAGGAAATTGGTGTGAAATGGTGGAAATTTGGGTTAAAATTGAAGAAACTGGAGAAATTGAGGAAATTGATGTGAAATGGTGGAAATTTGGGTTAAAATGGAGGAAATTGGGGTAAAACTGAGGAAACTGGTGCAAAATGATGGAAATTTGGGTTAAAATTGAGTAAACTGGTGCAAAATGGAGGAAATTGGCGTTTAAGAGGTGTAAAACGGAGGAAATCGGGGTAAAACCAGCGGAAATTTGCTTTCAAACGTCGTAAATCGATAAAAAAAACCGTGAATTGTCAAAGAAGCGGAAAACTCGAATCTCTCGGCGACGACCGCGCGCCAAAAAACGGCCCAAGACCCAAAACCGCGGCAAAAAGAGAAGAAAACAAAAAAAAATCACGATTTTGGGTACAAAACTTGGAATTTTTTTTCAGATGACGACGCCGGGCTGCGCCACGGTGGACATGACGCTTCGCCGCAACGGGTTGGGCCAGTTGGGGTTCCACGTGCACCCCGACGGCAGCGTGGCCGAGGTGGAGGAGTACGGCTTCGCCTGGCAGGCCGGGCTGCGGCGCGGCAGCCGCCTCCTCGAGGTCTGCAAGGTGGCGGCCGTGGCGCTGAGCCACGAGCAGATGATCGACCTCCTGCGCACCTCGGTCACCGTCACCGTGGTCATCGTGCCGCCCCACGAGGATGGCACGCCCAGGAGGTTGGTGGCATTGATGGCACTTGGGTGTCATGGAGGTCATTGGTGGCATTGGGGTGTCATGGAGGTCATTGGTGTCACTTGGGTGTCATGGAAGTCATTGGTGACATCTTGGAGCCATTGGCGCCATCTTGGTGTCCAGGGTGCCATTGGAGCCATTGGGATGTCTTGGTTGACATTGGTGGCACTTGTGTGTCATGGCGGTCATTGGTGGCACTTCAGTGTCATGGAGGTCAATGGTGGCACTTGGGTGCCATGGATGTCATTGGCAACATCTTGGTGCCATTGGTGCCATCTGGATGCCTTGGGTGCCATTGGTGGCACTTGGGTGTCATGGAGGTCATTGGTGCCACCTTGGTGCCATTGGCGCCATCTGGGTTCCATTGGTGGCATTGGCACCATCTGGATGTCTTGGGTGCCATCTTGGTGTCATGGATGTCATTGGTGACACTTGGGTGTCATGGAGGTCATTGGTGCCATCTTGGAGCCATTGGTGCCATCTGGGTTCCATTGGCGCCATTGATACCATTTGGATGTCTTGGGCGCCATCTTGGTGTCATGGATGTCATTGGTGGCACTTGGGTGTCATGGAGGACATTGGTGCCACCTTGGTGCCATTGGCGCCATCTGGGTTCCACTGGCGCCATTGGTACCAGTTCGATGTCTTGGGTGCCATCTTGGTGTCATGGAAGTCATTGGTGCCATCTGGATGTCTTGGGTGCAATTGGTGGCACTTGGGTGTAATGGAGGTCATTGGTGCTATCTTGGAGCCATTGGTGCCATCTTGGCGCCATTGGTGCCATCTTGGAGCCATCGGTGCCATCTGGATGTCCTGGGCGCCGATGGCGCCGGTGGCACCGCCTCCTCGAGGTCTGCAAGGTGGCGGCCGTGGCGCTGAGCCACGAGCAGATGATCGACCTCCTGCGCACCTCGGTCACCGTCACCGTGGTCATCGTGCCGCCCCACGAGGATGGCACGCCCAGGAGGTTGGTGGCATGGTGGCATTTGGGTGTGTTCAATGCCATTGGTGGCATTTGGGTGTCATGGCGGTCATTGGTGGCACTAGGGTGTCGTGGAGGTCATTGGTCACATCTTGGTGCCATTGGTGCCATCTGGATGTCTTAGGTGCCATTGATGGCATCTGGATGTCTTGGTTGACATTGGTGGCACTTGGGTGTCATGGAGGACATTGGTGCCACCTTGGTGCCATTGGCGCCATCTGGGTTCCATTGGTGGCATTGGCACCATCTGGATGTCTTGGGTGCCATCTTGGTGTCATGGAAGTCATTGGTGGCACTTGGGTGTCATGGAGGTCATTGGTGCCATCTTGGAGCCATTGGTGCCATCTGGATGTCATGGAGGCCATAGATGCCTTTGAGATGCTGTGAGTGCCATCAATGGCATTGGGGCCATCTTGGAGCCATTGGTGCCACCTGGATGTCCTGGGTGCCATTGGTGGCACTTGGGTGTCATGGAGGTCATTGGTGCCACCTTGGTGCCATTGGTGCCATCTTGGTGTCTGGGTGCCATTGGTGCCATCTGGATGTCATGGAGGCCATCGATGCCATTGAGATGTTGTGAGTGCCATCGATGCCATTGGTGCCATCTTGGTTCCATCGTGGAGTCATCTGGATGTTTTGGGTGCCATTGGTGGCATCTTGATGTCATGGAGGTCATTGGTGTCAATTGGGTGTCATGGAGGTCATTGGTGCCATCTTGGAGCCATTGGTGCCATCTTGGAGCCATTGGCGCCATCTGGATGACCTGGGTGCCATCTTGGTGTCATGGAGGTCATGGGTGTCACTTGGGTGTCATGGAGGTCATTGGTGACATCTTGGAGCCGTTGGTGCCATCTTGGTGTCCTGGGTGGCATTGGTGCCATTGGGATGTCTTGGTTGACATTGGTGGCACTTGTGTGTCATGGCGGTCATTGGTGGCACTTCAGTGTCATGGAGGTCAATGGTGGCACTTGGGTGTCATGGATGTCATTGGCGACATCTTGGTGCCATTGGTGCCATCTGGATGTCTTGGGTGCCATTGGTGGCACTTGGGTGTCATGGAGGTCATTGGTGCCGTCTTGGTGTCCTGGGTGCCATTGGCATCATTGGGATGTATTGGGTGACATCTTGGTGCTGTTGATGCCATCTGGATGTTGTCGATGGCATTGGTGGCACTTGGGTGTCATGGAGGTCATTGGTGCCACCTTGGTGCCATTGGCGCCATCTGGGTTCCATTGGTGGCATTGGCACCATCTGGATGTCTTGGGTGCCATCTTGGTGTCATGGATGACATTGGTGGCACTTGGGTGCCATGGAGGTCGTTGGTGCCACCTTGGTGCCATTGGCGCCATCTGGGTTCCATTGGCACCATTGGTACCATTTGGATGTCTTGGGCGCCATCTTGGTGTCATGGATGACATTGGTGCCATTGGGATGTCTTGGTTGACATTGGTGGCACTTGGGTGTCATGGATGTCATTGGTTCCATCTTGGTGTCCTGGGTGCCATTGGCATCATTGGGATGTATTGGGTGACATCTTGGTGCCATTGGCGCCATCTGGATGTCTTGGGTGCCATCTTGGTGTCATGGATGTCACTGGTGTCACTTGGGTGTCATTGATGTCACTGGTGGCACTTGGGTGCCATGGATGTCATTGGCGACATCTTGGTGCCATCTGGATGGTTTGGGTGTCATTGGTGGCACTTGGGTGTCATGGATGTCATTGGTGCCACCTTGGTGCCATTGGTGCCATCTTGGTGTCCAGGGTGCCATCTTGGTGTCATGGAGGTCAATGGTGGCACTTGGGTGTCATTGATGTCACTGGTGGCACTTGGGTGCCATGGATGTCATTGGCGACATCTTGGTGCCATCTGGATGGTTTGGGTGCCATTGGTGGCACTTGGGTGTCATGGAGGTCATTGGTGCCATCTTGGTGCCATTGGCGCCATCTTGGTGTCTTGGGTGTCCCCCGATGCCGCCTCTCCCCTGTGCCACTGGTGCCACCTGTGCCACCTCTCCCTGTCCCCGTGTCCCATGTCCCCGGTGACATTGTCCCCGTGTCCCGTGTCCCTGTGTCCCATGTCCCCTGTCCCGTGTCCGTGTCCCATGTCCCCTGTCCCGTGTCCCATGTCCCCTGTCCCGTGTCCCGTGTCCGTGTCCCATGTCCCGTGTCCATGTCCCGTGTCCGTGTCCATGTCCCGTGTCCATGTCCCGTGTCCGTGTCCATGTCCCGTGTCCATGTCCCGTGTCCGTGTCCGTGTCCGTGTCCGTGTCCATGTCCCGTGTCCGTGTCCATGTCCCGTGTCCGTGTCCATGTCCCGTGTCCATGTCCCGTGTCCATGTCCCGTGTCCGTGTCCATGTCCCGTGTCCATGTCCCGTGTCCGTGTCCGTGTCCGTGTCCGTGTCCCGTGTCCGTGTCTGTGTCCCGTGTCCCGTGTCCGTGTCCGTGTCCGTGTCCCGTGTCCCGTGTCCGTGTCCGTGTCCGTGTCCGTGTCCCCTGTCCCGTGTCCCGTGTCCGTGTCTGTGTCCGTGTCCGTGTCCGTGTCCCGTGTCCGTGTCCGTGTCCGTGTCCCATGTCCCGTGTCCCGTGTCCATGTCCCATGTCCGTGTCCAGAGTCCGTGTCCCGTGTCCGTGTCCGTGTCCCGTGTCCGTGTCCCGTGTCCGTGTCCGTGTCCCGTGTCCGTGTCCCGTGTCCGTGTCCCGTGTCCGTGTCCGTGTCCATGTCCCGTGTCCCGTGTCCCATGTCCCGTGTCCGTGTCCGTGTCCCGTGTCCGTGTCCCGTGTCCGTGTCCCGTGTCCGTGTCCCGTGTCCCTGTCCCGTGTCCCGTGTCTCGTGTCCCTGTCCCATGTCCGTGTCCCGTGTCCGTGTCCGTGTCCCGTGTCCCGTGTCCCGTGTCCGTGTCCGTGTCCTGTGTCTGTGTCCCGTGTCCATGTCCCGTGTCCATGTCCCGTGTCCCATGTCCCGTGTCCCGTGTCCCCTGTCCCGTGTCCGTGTCCCGTGTCCGTGTCCCGTGTCCGTGTCCATGTCCCGTGTCCATGTCCGTGTCCCGTGTCCGTGTCCCGTGTCCGTGTCTGTGTCCGTGTCCGTGTCCATGTCCCGTGTCCCGTGTCCATGTCCCGTGTCCCATGTCCATGTCCGTGTCCGTGTCCGTGTCCGTGTCCCGTGTCCGTGTCCCGTGTCCGTGTCCGTGTCCCATGTCCATGTCCCATGTCCGTGTCCCGTGTCCCGTGTCCACGTCCCGTGTCCGTGTCCCGTGTCCCGTGTCCCGTGTCCGTGTCCCGTGTCCCGTGTCCGTGTCCGTGTCCATGTCCCTTGTCCCATGTCCATGTCCCATGTCCGTGTCCCGTGTCCCGTGTCCGTGTCCTGTGTCCCCTGTCCCGTGTCCCGTGTCCCGTGTCCGTGTCCCGTGTCCATGTCCCGTGTCCATGTCCCGTGTCCGTGTCCCGTGTCCATGTCCGTGTCCGTGTCCATGTCCCATGTCCCGTGTCCATGTCCCATGTCCCATGTCCCGTGTCCGTGTCCCGTGTCCCGTGTCCGTGTCCCGTGTCCGTGTCCCGCCGTTGCCACGGCGCCGCTGTTCCCGCAGGGGTTGTTCGGAAAGCCTGGCAGCCGGAGCGGAGGCGCCGCCGGATCCGGAGCCGTTCCCGGAGCCGTTCCCGGAGCCGATCCCGGCGCCGATCCGGGCCGGGCCCCGCCCCGCGCCCGCCTGGCACCGCGGCGCCCCCCGGCGGGCACCGGCACCGGCCCCGGCCCGCGAGGCGCAGCCCGGCCCCGGCAAACGGTGAGCAGCCCAAAATCCACGGAATTCTACCCAAAATCCCCGGAATTCTACCCAAAATCCCCAAAATCCCCGGAATTCTACCCAAAATCCGCCCAAAATCCACGGAATTCTACCCAAAATCCCCGGAATTCTACCCAAAATCCGCCCAAAATCCCCGGAATTCTAGCCAAAATCCGCCCAAAATCCCCGGAATTCTACCCAAAATCCCCCAAATCCCCAGAATTCTACCCAAAATCCCCAAATCCCCGGAATTCTACCTAAAATCTGCCCCAAATTCCCGAAATCCCCAAAATCCCCAGAATTCTATCCAAAATCCGCCCCAAATTCCTGAAATTCCCGGAATTCTGCCCAAAATCCGCCCAAATCCCCGGAATTCTACCCAAAATCTGACCCAAATCCCCAAAACCCCGGAATTCTACCCAAAATCCGCCCCAAATCCCCAAAACCCCGGAATTCTACCCAAAATCCGCCCCAAATTCCCAAAATCCCTGGAATTCTACCCAAAATCTGCCCCAAATCCCCCAAAATCCCTGGAATTCTACCCAAAATCCGCCCCAAATCCCCAAAACCCCGGAATTCTACCCAAAATCCGCCCCAAATTCCCAAAATCCCTGGAATTCTACCCAAAGTCTGCCCCAAATTCCCGAAATCCCCCAAATCCCCGGAATTCTACCCAAAATCTGACCCAAATTCCCAAAATCCCCAAAATCCCCAGAATTCTACCCAAAATCCGCCCCAAATTCCCGAAATCCCCCAAATCCCCGGAATTCTACCCAAAATCCGCCCCAAATTCCTGAAATTCCCGGAATTCTACCCAAAATCCGCCCAAAACCCCGGAATTCTACCCAAAATCCGCCCCAAATTCCCAAAATCCCCAAAATCCCTGGAATTCTACCCAAAATCCGCCCCAAATTCCCAAAATCCCCAAAATCCCTGGAATTCTACCCAAAATCCGCCCCAAATTCCCCAAAATCCCCAAAATCCCCGGAATTCTACCCAAAATCCGCCCCAAATTCCCGAAATCCCCAAAATCCCCAGAATTCTACCCAAAATCCTCCTGAAATTCCTCTGAAATTCCCCTTAAAATTCCCCCCAAAATTCAACCAAAATCCCCAAATTTCCTTCCCAAATCCTCCCAAAATTCCCAAAATTTCCCCCAAAATTCCCAGAATTCTCCTCAAAATCCTCCAGAAATTCCTCCAAAATTCCCGGAATTCTTCCCAAAATTCCAAATTTCCCTCCTATTTCCCCTTTTTTCACCTATTTTTCTCCCTATTTTCTCCCAAATTTTCACCAAATTTCCCCAATTTTCCCCCAAATTTCCCGATTTTTCCCCAAACTTCCACAATTTCCTCAAAATTTTCCCAATTTTTCCCTATTTTCCCCCATTTTTCCTCTATTTCCCCCAATTTCCCCCATTTTATCCAAAATTTTTCCCCAATTTTCCCAATTTCCCCCAATTTCCTCCAAATTCTCCCCAAATTTTCCCATTTTCCCCCAAATTTCCTCCAATTTTTTCCTTTTTTTCCCAATTTCCCCCAAATTTTCCCTCAAATTTTCCCGTTTTTTTCCCCAATTTCCCCCCACCTGTTTTCCCAATTTCCCCCAAATTTCCCCCAAATTTCCCCCAAATTTCCCCCAAATTTCCCCAATTTTTCCCTTTTTTCCCCAAATTTCCACCAATTTCCCCTTTTCCCAAATTTTTCCCAGTTTTCCCCTGCTTTTTCCCCTTTTTTTTTCCCAAATTTCCCTTAATTTTTCCCCTTTTTTTCCAATTTTTCCCCAATTTCCCCCGAATTTCCCCGATTCCGCCCGAATTCCCATTTTTCCCGTTTTTGCCGTTTTTCGCCCCGTTTCAGCCCGCTCAGTTTCCCGGACTCTCCGCGCTCCGGCGCCGCTTTCCGCCAAAGCTCCGGAAGCTTCTCCGGCCCCGAGAGGTGGGAAAGGGCAAAATTGGGGAAAATTGGGCAAATTTGGGGAAAAAATGGGAAAAAATGGGAAAAATGGGGAAAATAGGGGAAAAAATGGGGAAAAAATGGGGAAAAAATGGGGAAAAAAGAGAAAAAATGGGAAAAAAATGGGGAAAAAATGGGGAAAAAATGGGAAAATAGGGAAAAAATGGGGAAAAAATGGGGAAAAAAGGGAAAAAAATGGGAAAAAAAATGGGGGAAAAATGGGGAAAAAATGGGGAAAAAATGGGAAAAATGGGGAAAATAGGGAAAAAAAAGGGGAAATTTGGGGGAAAATTGGGGGGAAATTGGGAAAAAATAGGGGAAAAAAGCAGGGGGAAAATTGGGTGGAAAATGGAAAAATTGGGGAATTTTGGGGGAAATTTGGGATAAAATGGGGAAAATAGGAAAAAAATTGAGAAAAAAAGGGGAAATTTGGTGGAAAAATGGGAAAATTTGGGAAAAAATAGGGGAAAATAGCAGGGGGAAATTGGGCAAAATTGGGAAAAAAAGGGGGGAAATAATGGGAAAATTGGGAGATTTTGGGGGAAATTTGGGATTAAATGGGGGGAAATTGGAAAAAATTTGGGGGGAAATGAGGGAAAATGGGAAAAAATTGGGGGGAAATGGGAAAATTTGGGGAAAATGGGGAAAATAGGGAAAAAATTGGGGGGAAATGGGAAAATTTGGGGGGAAATTGAGAAAAAAGGGGGAAAAAGCAGGGGGAAAATTGGGGAGAATTGGGGAAAATTGGGAAATTTTGGGGAAAATTTGGGAAAAACTTGGGAAAAAGGGGGGAAAATTGGGGGAAATTTGGGATAAAATGGGGAGAAATTGGGAAAATATGAGAAGATTTGGAAAAATGGAAAAATTAGGGGGGAAATTGGGGAAAATTGTGGCATAAAATGGAGGAAATTGGGGAAAAATGGGAAAATTTGGGGGAAAATTGCAGAAATTTGGGGGGGAATTTGGGATAAAATGGGAAAAAAATGGGGAAATTTTTGGAAATTGGGAAAAAGGGAAATTTGGGATAAATGTGGGAAAAACGGGAAAGTTTGGAAAAATGGGGGAAATCGGGGGAAATTTGGGATAAAATGGGAAAAATTTGGGGGAGAAAATGGGGGAAATTTGGGGGGAAAGGGGGAAAATTGGGGAAATTTTGGGAAAATTGGGGGAGAAAATTGGGTGAAATTGGGAAAATTTGGGGTGAATTTGGTGGAAAATGGGAAAAATATGGAAAATTTGGGGTAAAATGGGAAACAATATGGGGGAGAAAATGAGGGGGAAATTGGGGGAAATTTGGGGGAAAATGGGAAAAAATTGGGAAAATTGGGGAAAAATGGGAAAATTTAGGAAAATGGAATAATTAAGGGGAAATTTGGGGAAACCTTTGGGATAAAATGGGGGAAATTTGGAAAAATGTCAAAAATTGTGAAAAATGGGAAAAATGGGAAAAAATTGGGGAAATTTGGGTATATTTTGGGGGAAATGGGGGAAAAATGGGGGAAATTGGGGAGAAAATTGGGAAAAATGGGGGAAATTGGGGAGAAAATGGGAAAATTTGGGAAAATGGAAAAATTGGGGGGAATTGAGGGAAAATTGGGGAAATTTGGGGAAAATTGTGAGAAAAAATGGGGAAAAATGGGGGAAAAATGGGGAAATTTTGGAATATTTGGGGGAAATGTGGAAAAAAACAGAAAAATGGGGAAAATTGGGGAAAATGGGAAAAATTTGGGACAAAATTGGGAAAAATGAGGGAAATTTGGGATAAAATGGGAGGAAATTGGGGAAAATGGGGAAATGGGGAAAAATTGGGGAAATTTGGGAATATTTTGGGGGGAAAATGGGGGAAAATTTGGGAAAATTGGAAAAAAAATATGGGAAAATTTGGGGAAAAAATTGGGGAAAATTTTGGGAAAAAACACAGAAAATTGGGAAAAATGGGGAAAAATTTGGGAAAAAAATGGGAAAAATTGGGGGAATATTTGGGGGAAAATTTGGGGGAAAATTTGGGAAAAATGGGGGAAAATATGGGAAAAATGGGGAAAATTGGGAAAAAATTGGGGCAAAAAATGGGGGAAAATTGGGGGAAATTCAGGGAAAATTGGGAAAAAAATGGGGGGAAATTTGGGAAAAAAATGGGGAAAATTGGGATTTTGGGGGGGCGGCCGCAGAATTCCCGGATTTTCCCGCAGGCCGCAGAGGGGGGCGGAGCCGCCGCCGGGGAATTCCGGGAATTCCGGGAATTCCGGGAGCTCCGGACACTCCGAGGCCGCCGGACACGAGGGAGGCGCCGAGAGGCTCAAGGCGGGTACGGAAAATTCGGGAATTTTCAGGAAAATTTGGAAATGTTCAGGGAAATTTGGGGATTTGGAGGGAAAATCTTGGATTTTGGTGGAGAAATCCCTGAAAAATTTGGGAATTTGGTGGGAAAATGGGGATTTTGGCAGGAAAAATTGGGAATTTGGTGGGAAATTTGGGAATTTGTTGGGAAAATTGATGGAAAATTTGGGAATTTGCAGGGAAGTTTGGTGAAAAATTTGGGAATTTGCAGGGAAATTTTGGGGGTTTGGTGGAAAAATTGGTGAAAAATTTGGGAATTTGGTGGGAAATTTGGGGATTTGTGGGAAAATTGGTGAAACATGTGGGAATTTGTTGGGAAATCCCAAATTCCCAAATTTCCGTTCCAGAGCCGCTCTGGCACCTCCCGGCCCCGTCCCGAATTCCCGGGAAGCGCCCGAAGGAGTCCCCGAAACGCCCGGCCAAGGTCAGATCCCGAAAATTCCCGGAATTCCCGAAAAATTCCCGGAATTCCCGAAAAAATCCCCCCAAAAAACCCCCAAAAAACGCAAAAAAAATCCGCAGGATTCCCTAAAAAATCCCCAAAAATCCACCAAAGATTTGGGAATTTGGGGTTTTTGTGGGATCCTTATTTTCTGGAATTCCCAAAATTCCAAAAAGATTCCCCCCCCCCAAATCCCCAAAATTCCCTAAAAAAATCCCCCAAAGAATCCCCCAAAATTCCCTAAAAAAATCCCCAAAAATCCCCCAAAGAATCCCCAAAAATCCCCAAAATTCCCTAAAAAAATCCCCCAAAGAATCCCCAAAAATCCCCAAAGAATCCCCCAAAAATCCCCCAAAGAATCCCCCAAAATTCCCTAAAAAAATCCCCAAAAATCCCCAAAATTCCCTAAAAAAATTCCAAAAAATCACAAAAAATTCCCAAAATCTTCCAAAAAAAAAAAAAATCCAAAAAAAATCCCCCAGAATTCCCTAAAAATTCCCCTAAAATTTGGGAATTTTGGCTTTTTTTGGGATCCTGATTTTCTGGAATTCCCACAATTCCAGAAAAGTGCGAAAAATCCCCTAAAAAAATCCCCAAAAATCCGCGCAAAAATTTGGGAATTTCGGGTTTTTTTGGGAATTCCATGAACCCCAATTTTCCCAAATTGCTGAAATTGCCCAAAATTGCCCAAAATTCCCGAATTTTCCCCGGATTTCCGCAGGCGTCGCCGCCTCTCTCCAGCTCCAGCGACGCCGACGACAGCGGCGCCGACTCCCGGAATTCCCGAATTCCCAAAATTCCCCCAAATTCCCCAAATTCCCCAAATTCCGCCCGGAATTCCCCAAAATCCCCCCCGGAGCTGACGGCGCCCCCTGCTGGCCGCAAACCCGCCAACGCCTCCAGGTAGGAAAAAAATCCCCCAAATTTTGGGGGAAAAAATCCCAATTTTGGTCAAAAATTCTCTTTGTGGGCGGGAATTGTCTTTTTTTTTGGGTGAAAAATCCAAATTTTGGGGAAAAAATTCCCAGGTTTGGGGTGAAAATTCCCAATTTTTGATGAAAATTCCTGAATTTTCAGTTAAAATTTCCTCAAAATTCCCCAAAATTTGGGGTAAAAATTCCCCTTTTTTCGTTAGAAATTCCCAAATTTTTTGGTAAAAATTCCCAGTTTTAGGTTAAAATTTCCCAATTTTGGGGTAAAATTTCCCATTTTTAGTAGAAATTCTCATTTTTTGGTTAAAATTCCTAATTTTTGGGGTAAAAATTCCCTTTTTTTTGTAAAAATTCCTGGGTTTTTTTTATAATTCCCAATTTTTTTTTCTTAAAATTCCCAATTTTTAGTTAAAAATTCCCTAATTTTGGTTAAAAAATCCCATTTTTTGGATTAGAATTTTTTTAATGGCTCCGGGTGAGATAAAATTCCCAAATTTCCCTCAAATTCCCCAAATTTTGGGGTTAAAATTCCCATTTTTGGTTAAAATTCCCAATTATTAGTAAATTTTCCAATTTTTTGGTTAAAAATTTTTAAATTTTTATTGAAAATTCCCTTTTTTTGCTTAAAAATTTTAAAATTTGGGGTGAAATTCCCAATTTTTGGCATTAAATTCCGAAGATTTGGGTTGAAATTCCCATTTTCCCTTAAAAATTCCTAATTTTTGGTTTAAAATTCTTTTTTCCCCCTTTTTTTTGTAAAAAACCCCCAAATTTGGGGTGAAATTGCCAATTTTTGGGTCAGAATTCCCATTTTTTTCATGAAAAATCCAATTTTTTTGGTAAAAATTCCACTTTTTTGTTAAAATTTCCCATTTTGGGTTAAAATTTCCATTTTTTTTCATGAAAAATTCCGATTTTTTGTGTCAAAATTCCCATTTTTTGGTTAAAAAATTCCAATTTTTGGTAAAACTTCCCATTTTTGGGGTGAATTTTGCATTTTCCAGGCCCGGCCCCGCGGCTCCGAAATTCGGCCCCAAAATCTCCGGGAGAGGCTCCGGGGGAGAGGCCGGAATGTGAGAGAAAATGGGGCAAAAAAGGGGGAAATTGGGAAAAGTGGGGAAAATTGGGAAAAAATTGGGGGAAAGGGGGAAAAATGGGGAAAAAATTGGGGGGAAAATGGGGAAAAAATGGGGGAAATTGAGAAAATTTGGGGAAAAATTGGAAATTGGGAAAAATGAGGGGAAAATCAAGAAAATTGGGTAAAATTGCAGAAATTTCTGGGAAATTGGGGGGAAATGGGGGAAAATTTGGGGGGAAATGGGGAAAATTGGGGAAATGGGGGAAAATTGGGAAAAATGGGGGAAAATTGGGGAAATTTGGTTAAATTGGGGAAAATTAGGGGAAAAATGGGAAAATTGGAGGGGAAATGGGGGAAATTGGGAAATTTGGGGAAGAATTGGGGAATTGGGGGAAAATGGGAAAAAATGGGAAAAATTGCGGAAATTTGGGGGGAAATTGGGGAAAAATGGGGGGAAATGGGGAGGAAAATGGGAAAATTTGGAAAAATGGGGGAAAAAAGGGGAAAAATTGAGGGGGGAATTGGGGAAAATTAGGGAAAGTGTGGGGAAAAATGGGGGAAATAATTGAAAAATGGGGAAAATTGGGGGAAAATGGGGGGAAATTGGGTTAAATTGGGGAAAAAATGGAGGAAGTGGGGAAAATTGGGGGAAAATGGGAAAAAATGGGGAAAATTGGGGAAAAATCAGGGGAAAAATGGGGAAAAATCAGGGGAAAAATGGGAAAATTGGGAGGAAATTGGTGGGAAATGGGAAAATTGGGAGGAAAAATGGGAAAAAATTTGGGGAAACGGGGGTAAAATTTTAATGGGATTTGGATGGATTTTTGAGGGATTTTGAGGGATTTTTTGGATTTTGTTGAATTTTTTTAGGATTTTAAAAGATTTTTTGGGATTTAAAAAAATCTATTTATTTTAATAGATCTTTGTGGGATTTTAATGATTTTTTATTAATTTTAATGGGATTTTTATTGGATTTTTATTGGATTTTTGTGGGATTTTAACAGAATGTTTTGGGATTTATTTTAAAATTTATTTTAATAGATTTTTTTTTGGATTTTAATGGGATTTTACTGGGATTTTTGATGAATTTCAATGGATTTTTATGGGATTTTTACGAAATTCTGCTGAATTTAAATGGGATTTTTAATGGGATTTTTATTGGGATTTTGGGGGATTTAAATGGAATTTTAATGGCATTTTTGTGGGATTTTAATGGGATTTTTTTAATGGGATTTTCATGGGATTTTTTGTATTTTTCCTGAATTTTGTTGGATTTTAATGGGGATTTTTTTATTTTTCCCGGATTTTGATGGGATTTTTGGTATTTTCCCGGGATTTCCATGGAATATTTGGAATTTTTCCGCAGGCAGGTGAACGTTTTCGGGCAGCCGCGGCTCCAGGATTTGAATGAATTTTAATGGGATTTTAATGAATTTTTATTGATTTTAAATGGGATTTTAAATGGGATTTTAATGAATTTTTATTGATTTTAAATGGGATTTAAATGGGATTTTTATTGGGATTTTGTGGGATTTTAATGGAATGTTAATGGGATTTTTAATGGGATTTTAATGGGATTTTTTGTATTTTTCCCGAATTTTAATGGATTTTAATGGGGTTTTTTTTATTTTTCCCGGATTTTGATGGGATTTTTGGTATTTTCCCGGGATTTCCATGGAATATTTGGAATTTTTCCAGGCAGGTGAACGTTTTCGGGCAGCCGCGGCTGCAGGACTTGAATGAATTTTACTGGGATTTTAATGAATTTTTATTGATTTTAAATGGGATTTTAAATGGGATTTTTATTAAGATTTGGGGGGATTTTAATGGGATTTTTAATGGGATTTTCATGGGATTTTTTGTATTTTTCCTGAATTTTAATGGATTTTAAAGGGGATTTTTTTATTTTTCCCGGATTTTAATGGGGATTTTTGGTATTTTCCCGGGATTTCCATGGAATATTTGGAATTTTCCCAGGCAGGTGAACGTTTTCGGGCAGCCGCGGCTGCGGGATTTGAATGAATTTTAATGGGATTTTAATGAATTTTGCTGAATTTAAATGGGATTTTAAATGGGATTTTAAATGGGATTTAAATGAATTTTTATTGATTTTAAATGGGATTTAAATGGGATTTTTATTGGGATTTTGGGGGATTTTAATGGGATTTTCATGGGATTTTTAATGGGATTTTCATGGGATTTTTTGTATTTTTCCCGAATTTTGATGGATTCTGATGGGATTTTTGGTATTTTCCCGGGATTTCCATGGAATATTTGGAATTTTTCCCCAGGCAGGTGAACGTTTTCGGGCAGCCGCGGCTGCGGGCGTCGCTGCGGGATCTTCGCTCCCCCCGGCGCCTCCCGAAATCCTCCATCGAGGACGACCTCAAACGCCTCATCCTGATGGACAATTCCTGCCCCGAGGCCGAGCCCGCCCCGGTGAGACCCAAAATTCCCAAATTTCCCAAAAATTCCCAAAATTCCCCACCCAGAATGCAAAAAACCCCGAGGTTTTAGCCCCAAAAATGGCGAAAAAATCCAATTTTTAGCCCCAAAAATGAGGAAAATTCGGATTTTTTTAGGCTCAAAAGTGAGGAAAAATCAGATTTTTTCCCCCTGAAATTTCCAAATTTACCAAAATTCCCAAAATTCCCAAAGTTCCCAAAATTCCTGAAGTTATAGCCCCAAAAATGGGGAAAAACGGCGAAGAATTGGATTTTTTAGCCCAGAACTGGGAATTTTTTGAGGTTTTTAGCCCCAAAAATGGGAATTTCCCCCTGAAAATTCCCAAAATTCCCAAAATTCCCAACCTCGTAAGTGGAAAAATTCCCAATTTTTCCTCCCAAATTTCGCCAATTCTGCCTCATCCTGATGGACAATTCCTGCCCCGAGGCCGAGCCCACCCTGGTGAGACCCAAAATTCCCCAAAATTCCCCAAATTCCCCAAAATTCCCCAAAATTCCCACATTTCCCCACCCGAAATGCAAAAAACCCCGAGGTTTTAGCCCCAAAAATGGCGAAAAAATCCAATTTTTAGCCCCAAAAATGAGGAAAATTCGGATTTTTTTAGGCTCAAAAGTGAGGAAAAATCAGATTTTTTCCCCCTGAAATTTCCAAATTTACCAAAATTCCCAAAATTCCTGAAGTTATAGCCCCAAAAATGGGGAAAAACGGCGAAGAATTGGATTTTTTAGCCCAGAACTGGGAATTTTTGGAGGTTTTTAACCCCAAAAATGGGCATTTCCCCCTGAAAATTCTCAAATTTCCCAAAATTCCCAAATTTTCGAAATTTTCCAACCTCGAAAGTGGAAAAATTCCCAATTTTTCCTCCCAAATTTCCCCAATTCTGCCTCATCCTGATGGACAATTCCTGCCCCGAGGCCGAGCCCACCCCGGTGAGACCCAAAATTCCCCAAATTCCCCAAAATTCCCAAAATTCCCCCAAATTCCCACATTTCCCCACCCAAAATGCAAAAAACCCCGAGGTTTTAGCCCCAAAAATGGCGAAAAAATCCAATTTTTAGCCCCAAAAATGAGGAAAATTCGGATTTTTTAGCCTCAAAAGTGAAGAAAAATCAGATTTTTTCCCCCTGAAATTTCCAAATTTCCCAAAGTTCCCAAATTTCCCAAAGTTCCCAAAATTCCTGAAGTTACAGCCCCAAAAATGGGGAAAAACAGCGAAGAATTGGATTTTTTAGCCCAGAACTGGGAATTTTTGGAGGTTTTTAGCACCAAAAATGGGAATTTCCCCCTGAAAATTCCCAAAATTCCCAAAATTCCCAAAATTCCCAAAATTCCCAAATTTTCCAACCTCGTAAGTGGAAAAATTCCCAATTTTTCCTCCCAAATTTCCCCAATTCTGCCTCATCCTGAGGGACAATTCCTGCCCCGAGGCCGAGCCCACCCCGGTGAGACCCAAAATTCCCCAAATTCCCCAAAATTCCCCAAATTCCCCAAAATTCCCACATTTCCTCACCCAAAATGCAAAAAACCCCGAGGTTTTAGCCCCAAAAATGGCGAAAAAATCCAATTTTTAGCCCCAAAAATGAGGAAAATTCGGATTTTTTAGCCTCAAAAGTGAGGAAAAATCAGATTTTTTTCCCCTGAAATTTCCAAATTTCCCAAAGTTCCCAAAGTTCCCAAAATTGGGGAAAAACGGCGAAGAATTGGATTTTTTAGCCCAAAACTGGGAATTTTTGGAGGTTTTTAGCCCCAAAAATGGGAATTTCCCCCTGAAAATTCTCAAATTTCCCAGAATTCCCAAAATTTCCCAGAATTCCCAAAATTCCCAAATTTCCCCACCCGAAATGCAAAAGCCCCCGAGGTTTTAGCCAAAAAAATGGCCAAAAAATCCAATTTTTAGCCCCAAAAATGAGGAAAATCAAAATTTTTGACACCAAAAATGAGGAAAAATGGAATTTTTCTCCACGAAATTCCAGAGTTCCTGAAATTCCCAAAATTCCTGAAGTTTTAACCCCAAAAATGGCAAAAATTTGGATTTTTAGCCTCAAAAGTGAGGAAAATTCAGATTTTTTTTCCCTGAAATTCCCAAATTTCCCGACCCAAAATTAAAAAAATCCCGAGGTTTTAGCCCAAAAAAATGGCCAAAAAATCCAATTTTTAGCCCCAAAAATGTGGAAAAATCTGATTTTTTTCCCCATAAATTTGGAGAAAAATTCGAGTTTTTTATCCTGAATTCCCAAAATTCCCGAAGTTTTTCCTGGGAAAAATGGGATTTTTTTTCTCATTTTTCACGGGAAAAATCTGGAATTTTAATCGTTTTTCATGGAAAAAAAAATCCAAAAAATCCCATTTTTAACAGGAAACAATTCCGGGATTTCCCCTTTTTAATGGAAAAAATTGGGAATTTTCTCATTTTAATGGAAAAAAATTGGGAATTTTTTATCATTTTTGATGTGAAAAAATGCAAATTTTTCCATTTTTTCCATGGGAAAAAAATTCCAAAAATTCCCATTTTTCATGGAAAAATTCGGAATATTCTTCATTTTTCATGGAAAAAATTCCGAAAAATTTCCAAATTTTCCATTTGTTATGGAAAGAATTCCAGATTTTTTTTGCATTTTTAATGGAAAATAATTCCAAAACTTCCCATTTTTAATGAAAAAAATGGGGAATTTTCCTCATTTTTCATGGAAAAAAATTGCAAAAATTCCCATTTTTAATGGAAAAACTTGGGAATTTTCCTCATTTTTCATGGGAAAAAAAATCCGGAATTTTTCTGATTTTTCATGGAAAACAATCTGAATTTTCACCCATTTTTAATGGAAAAAAATTCCAAAAATTCCCATTTTTAATGGAAAAAATTGTGAATTTTCCTCCTTTTTTAATGGAAAAAAATTCCGTAATTTTTCTAATTTTTCATGGAAAAAATCGGAATTTTCACCCATTTTTAATGGAAAAAATTCCCATTTTTAATGGAAAAAATTGTGAATTTTCCTCCTTTTTTAATGGAAAAAAATTCCGTAATTTTTCTGATTTTTCATGGAAAAAAATCGGAATTTTCACCCATTTTTAATGGAAAAAATGAGGATTTTTTTCCTGATTTTTCATGGAAAAAATTCCGGACTTTTCCTTCTCCCTCTGGAATCCCGAATTTGCCCCGAATTTCCGCGGGTTTGGGAATTATTTGGGAATTTTTGGGGAATTTTGGGAATTTCCCTCGTTGCAGGCCCTGCAGCGGACGCTGTCGGACGAGAGTCTCTGCGGGGGGCGGCGCCAGAGCCCCAAAAACCCCAAAAACCCCAAAAACCCCAAAAACCCCAAAAACGGCCAAAATCCCCCCAAAATCCCCCCCAAAATCCCCCCCAACTCCGGGAATTCCGGGGGGAACTCCGGGAATTCTTCGGGGAATTCCGGGAATTTCCCGGAGCCGTCGGGACGAGGGCGGAGCCGGCCCCAGAGCCGAGGTGGGACAAGGCGGGATTTGGGGGAAATTTGGGGAATTTTGGGAAATTTTGGGAATTTTGGGGAATTTTGGGGAAATTTTTGGGAGTTTGAGGGGGTTTTGGGAGATTTTGGGGGGATTTTTTGGGGATTTTGGGAACATTTGGGAAATTTTGGGGGATTTTGGGAATTTTGGGAAAATTTGGGGAATTTTGGGGAAATTTTGGGAATTTTGGGGAAATTTTGGGAATTTTTTGGGAGATTTTGGGGAAAATTGGGGAAATTTCAGGGGGATTTTGGGAAAATATGAGAAATTTTGGGGATTTTTTGGGAGATTTTGAGGGAAATTCGGGAGGTTTGGGGAAATTTGGGAATTTTTTGGGAGTTTGAGAGGGTTTGGGGAGATTTTGGGGGGATGTTTTGGGGATTTTGGGAAAATTTGAGAAATTTTGGGGATTTTTTGGGAGTTTTAGGAAAATTTGGGAGATTTGGGGGAAAATTTTGGGGAATTTTGGGGAAATTTTGAGAATTTTGGGAATTTTTTGGGAATTTTTTGGGAGTTTGAGAGGGTTCTGGGAGATTTTGGGGGGATTTTTTGGGGATTTTGGGAAAATTTGAGAAATTTTGGGGATTTTTTGGAGTTTTGGGAAAATTTGGGAGATTTTGGGGAAATTTGGGGAATTTTGGGGAAATTTGAGAAATTTTGGGGATTTTTTGGGAGATTTTGAGGGAAATTCGGGAGGTTTGGGGAAATTTGGGGAATTTTGGGGAAATTTGGGGAATTTTTTGGGAGTTTGAGGGGGTTTTGGGAGATTTTGGGGGGATTTTTTGGGGAGTTTGGGAAAATTTGAGAAATTTTGGGGATTTTTTGGGAGTTTTAGGAAAATTTGGGAGATTTTGGGGGAAATTTGGGGAATTTTGGGGAAAATTTGGGAATTTTGGGGAAAATTTGGGAATTTTTTGGGAGTTTGAGGGGGTTCTGGGAGATTTTGGGGAAAATTGGGGAAATTTCAGGGGGATTTTGGGGGGATTTTGGGAAAATATGAGAAATTTTGGGGATTTTTTGGGAGATTTTGAGGGAAATTCGGGAGGTTTGGGGAAAATTGGGGAATTTTGGGGAAATTTGGGAATTTTTTGGGAGTTTGAGGGGGTTCTGGGAGATTTTGGGGGGATTTTTTGGGGATTTTGGGAAAATTTGAGAAATTTTGGGGATTTTTTTGAGTTTTGGGAAAATTTGGGAGATTTTGGGGAATTTTGGGGAATTTGGGGAATTTTGGGGAAATTTGGGAATTTTTTGGGAGTTTGAGGGGGTTCTGGGAGATTTTGGGGGGATTTTTTGGGAATTTTGGGAAAATTTGAGAAATTTTGGGGATTTTTGGGAGTTTTAGGAAAATTTGGGGAATTTTGGGGAATTTTGGGGAAATTTGGGGAATTTTTTGGGAGTTTGAGAGGGTTTTGGGAGATTTTGGGGGGATTTTTTGGGGAGTTTGGGAAAATTTGAGAAATTTTGGGGATTTTTTTGAGTTTGGGGAAAATTTGGGAGATTTTGGGGAAAATTTGGGGAATTTTGGGGAAATTTTGGGAATTTTGGGGAAATTTTGGGAATTTTTTGGGAGTTTGAGAGGGATTTGGGAGATTTTGGGGGGATTTTTGGGGAATTGTGGGGAAAATTTGGGAAACTTTGGGGGGATTTTTGGGGGATTTTTTTGGGGAATTTTTTGAAAAATTGGGAAATTTTGGGGATATTTGGGAGATTTTGGGGATTTTTTTGGGGAAAATTTGGGAGATTTTGGGGATTTTGGGGGGAATTTGGGAATTTCTGGGGAGATTTTGGGACATTTCAGGGAGATTTTGGGGATTTTTGGGGGAGTTTTGGGGAATTTTTTGAAAAATAGGGAAATTTTGGGGGATTTTGGAAAAATTTGAGAAATTTTGGGGATTTTTGGGAGTTTTGGGAAAATTTGGGAGATTTTCGGGATGATTTGGGGAATTTTGGGGGGAATTTGGGAATTTCTTGGGAATTTTGGGAATTTTGGGGGGATTTTTGCGGAATTTTTTGAAAAATTGGGAAATTTTGGGGGGATTTTGGGAAAATTTGGGAATTTGGGGAATTTATTGTGAGATTTTGGGGAAATTTGGGCATATCTGGGCGTTTTTGGGAAATTTTGGCGAAATTTGGGGATTTGGGGGAATTTTTTGGGAGATTGGGGGAAAATTTGGGAATTTTTTGGGAAATTTTGGGAAAATTTAAAGAGATGTTGGGGGAATTTTGGGGAAAAAATGGGATTTTTTGGGGGAATTTTGGGAAAAATTTGGGAGATTTTGGGATTTTTTGGGAATTTGGGAGATTTTGGGGAAAATTTGGGGATTTTTTGGGAATTTTTTTAAAATTTGGGAAATTTTGGGGGGTTTGAGGAAGTTTTTGGGAGATTTTAGGAATTTTTTTGGGGAATTTTGGGATTGATGAATTTGGGTTGGAAAATCAGGATTTTGGGAGGAAAAATGGGATTTTTTTGGGGGGATTTTGGGTGAAAAAATGGGAATTTTGGGTGGTTTTTAACCTGGATTTTTTGGGATTTTGGGCTGGAATTTTTTGGGAATTTTGGGGAATTTTGGGAACTTTGGGATTGATGAATTTGGGTTGGAAAATTGGGATTTTTGGAGGAAAAATGGGAATTTTGGGGCATTTTTGAGGAGGAATTTTTTGGGGATTGTTGGGAATTTTGGGAATTTTGGGGAATTTTGGGATTGATGAATTTGGGTTGGAAAATTGGGATTTTGGGATGGGTTTTGGGTGGGAAAATGGGAATTTTGGGTGGGAAAATGGCATTTTTGGGTGGTTTTTCACCGTGATTTTTGGGGTTTTGGGGTGGAATTTTTTGGGAATTTTGGGAATTGTTGGGAATGATGGATTTGGGGAATTCCGGTTGAAAAAATGGGATTTTTATTGGGATTTTGGGTGGGAAAATGGGAATTTTGGGTGGGAAAATGGCATTTTTGGGTGGTTTTTCACCGGGATTTTTGGGGTTTTGGGGTGGAATTTTTTGGGAATTTTGGGAATTTTGGGATTGATGAATTTGAGTTGGAAAATCGGGATTTTGGGATGGGTTTTGGGGGGAAAAATGGGAATTTTGGGTGGGAAAATGGGAATTTTTGGGTGTTTTTGACCGGGATTTTTGGGATTCTGGGGTGGAATTTTTTGGGAATTTTGGGAATTTTTGGATTGATGAATTTGGGTTGGAAAATCGGGATTTTGGGATGGGTTTTGGGTGGAAAAATGGGAATTTTGGGTGGGAAAATGGCATTTTTGGGTGTTTTTTTTGACCGGGATTTTTGGGGTTTTGGGGTGGAATTTTTTGGGAATTTTGGGAATTGTTGGGAATGATGGATTTGGGGAATTCCAGTTGAAAAAATGGGATTTTTATTGGGATTTTGGGTGGGAAAATGGGAATTTTGGGTGGGAAAATGGCATTTTTGGGTGGTTTTTCACCGGGATTTTTGGGATTTTGGGGTGGAATTTTTTGGGAATTTTGGGAATTTTTGGGATTGATGAATTTGGGTTGGAAAATCGGGATTTTGGGATGGGTTTTGGGGGGGAAAATGGGAATTTTCGGGGGAAAAATGGGAAGTTTGGGTGGGAAAATGGGAAGTTTGGGTGGGAAAATGGGAAGTTTGGGTGGAAAAGTGGCATTTTTTGGTGTTTTTTGACCGGAATTTTTGGGGTTCTGGGGTGGAATTTTTTGGGAATTTTTGGGAATTGTTGGGAATGATGGATTTGGGGAATTCCGGTTGAAAAAATGGGATTTTTATTGGGATTTTGGGTGGAAAAATGGGAATTTTGGATGGGAAAATGGCATTTTTTGGTGTTTTTTGACCAGGATTTTTGGGGTTTTGGGGTGGAATTTGTTGGGAATTTCGGGAATTGTTGGGAATTATGGATTTGGGTTGGAAAATTGGGATTTTGGGATGGGTTTTGGGTGGAAAAATGGGAATTTTGGGTGGGAAAAATGGCATTTTTGGGTGTTTTTTAACCGGGAGTTTTGGGGTTTTGGGGTGGAATTTGTTGGGAATTTGGGAATTTGGGAATTTGGGAATTTGGGAATTTGGGAATTCGGGTTCCAGGTGCGGCGGCGCCGGCGCTGCTGCCGCTGCCGGACGCGGCCGGGCTGGAGTGGGCGACGCTCGTCAGCGCCGCCAGAGCCTACGAGGGTGAGAACGGGCGGAAAAAGCGGGATTTGGGGAAAAAATGGGAAAAATGGGGAAAAAATGGGAAAAAATGGGGATTTGGGGTTAAAAATGGGGATTTGGGGAAAAACGAGAAAATGGGGATTTGGGGGGAAAATGGGGATTCAGGGGAAAAAATGGGATTTTGGGGGGAAAATTGGGGATTTTGGAAAAAAATGGGGATTTTGGGAAAAACTGGGGATTTTGGGGGAAAATGGGGATTTGGGGGGAAAATGGGGATTTTTGGGAAGAAAAAATGGGAATTTTGGGGGAATTTGGGAATTTGGGGGAAAAAATGGGAATTTTGCTGGAATAAATGGGAATTTTGGGAGGAAAAATGGGAATTTTGGGAAAAAATGGGAATTTTTTGGGGGAAATTTGAGAATTTTGGGAAAAATGGGGATTTTGGGGGAGAAAAAATGGGAATTTTGGGGGGGAAAAAGGGAATTTTTGGGAAAAATGGGGATTTGGGGAAAAAATGGGTATTTTGGGGAAATTTGGGGACAGCATGGGAATTTTGGGGGGAAAAAAAGAATTTTGGGGAAAAATGGGGATTTTGGGGAGAAAAAACGTGAATTTGGGAAAAACGGGGCGAAAAAGCAGGATTTTGGGAAAAACGGGGATTGGGGGGAAATTTGGGAATTGTCTTGGAATTGTGGGAATTGTTTGGGGAAAAAAATGGGGATTTTTGGGGGAAAAAATGGGGATTTTGGGAAAAAATTGGAATTTTGGGGAAATTCGACAATTGTTTGGGAAAATGGGAATTTTGGGGGAAAAGGGGGAAACTTGGGAATTTTGGGAAAAAAATGGGAATTTTGGGGAAGTCTGGAAATTGTTGGGGAAAAAAATGGGAATTTTTGGGGGGAAAAAAATGGGAATTTTGGGTCAATTTGGGGATATTTTTGGGACATTTTTGGGGCTAATTTTGGGATATTTTTGGGGTGTTTTTGGGCTATTTTTTGGGGTGAATTTGGCTGGTTTTGGGTGTTTCTGCTCCCAGTGCAGCGCGCCGTGTCCCTGTTCCTTGGGGCGTTTTTGGGACATTTTTTGGGATATTTTTGGGGTAATTTTGGGATATTTTGGGGCCATTTTTGGGGCCATTTTTGGGATATTTTTGGGGTGTTTTTGGACTATTTTTTGGGGTGAATTTGGGTGGTTTTGGGTGTTTCTGCCCCCAGTGCAGCGCGCCGTGTCCCTGTTCTCCCTGGCCGACCCCGCCCTGAGCCCGGAGCCGCCCCCGGCCCCGCCCCCCCTCAGGTACCAAAACCAACAATTTGGGGCGAAAAAATCCAGTTTTGGGCAAAAAAAATAAATTTGTAATTTGGGGGGAAAAAGAACTCTTGAAATTTGGGAAAAAAAATTGTAAATTTTGGGGGAAAAAATCTAAAATTTTGGGGGAAAAATTATTGAATTTTGGGGGGAAAAAATATTTGAATTTTTGGGGAAAAAATTAATTTTGGGGGAAAAAATTTGAATTTTGGGGAAAAAAAAATCTGAAATTTGGGGGGAAAAAAAATCTGAAATTTGGGGGGAAAATGTGAAATTTTGGGGAAAAAAAATTGAAATTTTGGGGGGAAATTTTGAATTTTTGGTGGAAAAAAAATCTGAATTTTAGGGAAAAAATTTGAATTTTGGAGGTATAGGGGAGGAAAAAAGGGGAAATTTGGGGCAAAAGAACAGAATTTTTGGGGGTTTTGTGGGGTAAAAATTGAATTTTTGGGGATTTTGGGGGGGAATTTAATTTTTGGGGGGGAATATTAAAATTTTGTGGGGGAAAAATCCAAATTTGTGGGGGAAAGTTTGGGAATTTTGGTGGAAAATGCAAATCTGGGCAAATTTTGGGGGAAAATTTGGGAATTTGGGTGAAAAAATCAAATTTTTCAAAGATTTTTGGGATTTAGGGTGAGAATTTGTGGTAAAAATCGGGAATTTTGGGAATTTTGGGTGGAAAAATCAAATCTGGGAGAATTTTGGGGGAAAAATCAGAAATTTGGGTGAAAAATTGAAAATTTGAGATGATTTTTGGGATTTAGGGAGAGAATTTGGGGCAAAAATTGAATTTTTTGGGAATTTTGGGTGGAAAAATCAAATCTGGGGAAATTTTGGGGAAAAATGAGGAATTTGGGTGAAAAATTTAAATTTTTTGAAGATTTTTGGGAGTTTAGGGTGAGAATTTGGGGTAAAAATTGGGATTTGGGGGGAAATTTGGGATTTTTGGGGGAAATTTGGGATTTTTGGGGGAAAATTTGGGAGATTTTAAGGAGAAAATTGGGAATTTTGGGGTGAAAAAATCAAAATTTTTGGGCGTTTGGAGCCGGAATTTGGGTCCAAAATTGGGATTTTTTTCAGCCGGGTTTTTGGGGCCATTTTGAATTTTTTGGGGTCATTTTTGGGTAATTTTGGTTTGGTTTTTTTTTGGTTTTTTCCCCCAAATTTTGGCTGCAGCCCCTCCCCTGCCCCCCTGGACCTGCCGGGCAAAGTTTCCCAGCTGGAGGCGATGCTGAGGCAGCTGCACAGCGACCTGGAAAAGGTGAGAAAAACCCAAAATCCCCATTTTTCACCCCAAAATCCCCTCCAATAATCCATCCTTCCACCCAAAAATCACATTTCCCAAAAAATTCACATTTATTCCCTAAAAACATCACCATTAGTCCCAAAAAAATTGACAATTTTCCCCAAAAAATCACATTTATTTCCCAAAAAAATTCATTTTTTTTCCCTAAAAATAGACATTTTAACCCCAAAAAATTGACATTTTTCCCAAAAAATATCACATTTATTTCCCAAAAAATTGACATTTTTCCCCTAAAAATTCCCATTTTTCACCCCAAAATCCCCTCCAAAAATCCCTCCTTCCACCCAAAAATCACATTTCCCAAAAAGTCACATTTTTCCCCTAAAAATTCACATTTATTCCCCCTCCAAAAAAACCACATTTATTCCCTTAAAAAATCACATTTTTCCCTCAAAATTCTCTCCAAAAATTCATTCTTCCATAAATGACATTTTCCCAAAAAAATCACATTAAGTTCCAAAAAATTCCCATTTATTCCCCATTAAAATTAACATTTTTCCCAAAAAATTCCTATTTATTCCCAGGAAAATTGACGTTTTTCCCCTAAAAATTCCCTTTTTCACCCCAAAATCCCCTCCAAAATTCCATCCTTCCCTCCAAAAATAACATTTCCCAAGAAATTCATTTATTTCCCAAAAAATTCACATTTTTTCACTAAAAATTCACATTTATTTCCTCAAAAATCCAAAAATAATATTTTCCAAAAAAATTCACATTTATTCTCAAAAAAATCCCAATTTTTCCCCTAAAAATTGCCTTTTTTACCCCCAAAGTCCCAAATTTTTTCACTCAAATTTTCCCAAAATTTGGGAATTTCCCAAAAATCTTGTTTTCCACCAAAATATCCAAAATCCCCAAAACATTCCCAAAAATTCCCTTAAAATAGCTCATTTTTTCCCCTAAAAATCTACATTTTTTCCCCAAAATCCCCATTTTTTCACTCAAATTTCCCAAAAAATTGGGAATTTCCCAAAATTCCCCCATTTTCTCCCCTGAAAATCCCCAAAATTCAGGATTTTCCCCAAATTCCCAATTTTTCTTCTAAATTCCCAAAAATCCCCTAAAAAAATCTAATTTTTCCCATAAAATCCCCACATTTTGTCAAAAAACGGCCATTTTTTTGTCAAAAATCACCATTTTCCCCCCAAAAATCCCAATTTTCCCCTAAAAATTCAGGATTTTTCCCAATTCCCAAAAAATCCCCAAAATACAAAAAATTTCCCAAAAAATCCCCCAAAATTTCCCAAAAATCCCTCCAAAAAATTCTCATTTTTTCCCCATAAAATCCCCATTTTTTGCTGTAGAAACCCCATTTTTCCACCGAATTTCTCCATTTTTTTTTTCGAAAATCCCCCCAAACTCGGGGATTTTCCCAAACTGTGGGGATTTCTCCCCAAATCCTCCTTTTCCGGCAGGAGAAGCAGGACAAGGTGTTCCTGCAGGCCGAGGTGGCGTCGCTGCGCCAGAACAATCGGCGCCTGCAGCAGGAGTCGAGCTCGGCCGCGCGGCAGCTCCGGCGCTTCGCCCGCATCTTCTCCGGCGCCGCGCCCCACCACGAGCCCTGAGACCGAATTCTGGGAATTTCCGGGAATTTCCGGGATTTTGGGATGGGTTTTGGGTCCGGGAATTTGGGATTTTCCCCCTGGAATTGTGGAATTCCCATCGGGATCGGCGGCTCTGGTGCCGTGCCCCACCAGGAGCCCTGAGCCAGATTTTCCAGGATTTTCTGGGATTTTCCAGAATTTTCTGGGATTTTCCAGGATTTTCTGGGATTTTCCAGGATTTTTCGGGAATTTGGGATTCTTTGGGATGGGTTTTGGGTCTGGGAATTTGGGATTTCCCCCCTGGAATTGCAGAATTCCCATCACAATCGGCGGCTCCGGCGCTTCGCCAGAGACTCGAGATGGTCCCGGGATCCGCTGAAATCTGATGGAATTTTGTGGGATTTTGGGATTCTTTGGGATGCAGGATTCTGGAATTCTTTGGGATTTGGGGATTTGGGATTCTTTGGGATGGGTTTTGGGTCCGGGAATTTGGGATTTTCCCCCTGGAATTGCGGAATTCCCATCGGGATCGGCAGCTCCGGCGCTTCGCCCGCATCTTCTCCGGCGCCGCGCCCCACCACGAGCCCTGAGACCGAATCCCGGGAATTTCCGGGAATTTCCGGGAATTTCGGAACCTCCGGAATTCTTTGGGACGGGTTTTGGGTCCGGGATTTTGGGATTTTCCCCCTGGAATTGGGACGGATCCATCGGGATCGGCGCTGCCGGAGCTTCGCCAGAGACTCGAGATGGTCCCGGGATCCACCGGAATCTGCTGGAATTTTCTGGGATTTTGGGATTCTTTGGGATTTTTTGGGAATTTGGGATTCTTTGGGATGGGTTTTGGGTCTGGGAATTTGGGATTTTCCCCTGGAATTGCAGAATTCCCATCGGGATTGGCGGCTCTGGCACCGCGCCCCACCAGGACCCTGAGCCGGATTTTCCGGGATTTTCTGGGATTTTCCAGAATTTTCTGGGATTTTCCGGAATTTTCTGGGATTTTCCGGGATTTTCTGGGATTTTCCAGGATTTTCTGGGATTTTCCAGGATTTTTTGGGGATTTGGGATTCTTTGGGATGGGTTTCGGGTCCGGGATTTTGGGATTTTGCCCCGGAATTGGGACGGATCCATCGGGATCGGCGCTGCCGGAGCTGCGCCCCACCAGGAGCCCCGAGCCAGATTTTCCGGGATTTTCTGGGATTTTCCGGAATTTTCTGGGATTTTCCGGGATTTTTCGGGATTTTGGGATTCTTTGGGATGGGTTTTGGGTCTGGGAATTTGGGATTTTCCCCTGGAATTGCGGAATTCCCGTCACAATCGGCAGCTCCGGCGCTTCGCCCGCATCTTCTCCGGCGCCGCGCCCCACCACGAGCCCTGAGACCGAATTCCGGGAATTTCCAGGATTTTCTCCCATTTTCCAGAATTTTCTGGGATTTGGGGATCCTCTGGAATTCTTTGGGATGGGTTTTGGGTCCGGGAATTTGGGATTTTCCCCCTGGAATTGCGGAATTCCCATCACGATCAGCAGCTCTGGTGCTTCGCCAGAGACTCGAGATGGTCCCGGGATCCGCTGAAATCTGCTGGAATTTTCTGGGATTTTGGGATTCTTTGGGATGCAGGATTTTGGAATTCTTTGGGATTTGGGGATTTGGGATTCTTTGGGATGGGTTTTGGGTCCGGGATTTTGGGATTTTCCCCCTGGAATTGGGACGGATCCATCGGGATCAGCACTGCCGGAGCCGCGCCCCACCAGGAGCCCCGAGCCGGATTTTCTGGGATTTTCCAGAATTTTCTGGGATTTTCCAGGATTTTCTGGGATTTTCCGGAATTTTCTGGGATTTTCCAGGATTTTTCAGGAATTTGGGATTCTTTGGGATGCAGGATTTTGGAATTCTTTGGGATTTGGGATTCTTTGGGATGGGTTTTGGGTCTGGGAATTTGGGATTTTCCCCCTGGAATTGGGACGGATCCATCGGGATCGGCGGCTCTGGCGCCACGCCCCACCAGGAGCCCTGAGCCGGATTTTCCGGGATTTTCTGGGATTTTCCAGAATTTTCTGGGATTTTCCAGGATTTTTCGGGAATTTGGGATTCTTTGGGATGGGTTTTGGGTCCGGGAATTTGGGATTTCCCCCCTGGAATTGCGGAATTCCCATCGGGATCAGCGCTGCCGGAGCCGCGCCCCACCAGGAGCCCTGAGCCGGATTTTCCAGGATTTTCTGGGATTTTCCGGAATTTTCTGGGATTTTCCAGGATTTTTCGGGAATTTGGGATTCTTTGGGATGGGTTTTGGGTCCGGGAATTTGGGATTTCCCCCCTGGAATTGCGGAATTCCCATCGGGATCGGCGCTGCCGGAGTTTCACCAGAGACTCGAGATGGTCCCGGGATCCACCGGAATTCTTTGGGATTTTTGGGATTTTTGGGGATTTGGGATTCTTTGGGATGGGTTTTGGGTCTGGGAATTTGGGATTTCCCCCCTGGAATTGGGACGGATCCATCGGGATCGGAGCTTCCCCAGAATTCCAGAACGTTCCAGAAGAATCCTGAACTTTCCATGGAATTCCAGAAATTCCAGAACTTTCCATGGAATTCCAGAACTTTCCATGGAATTAAGAAAGATTCCAGAACTTTCTGTGGAATTCCAGAACTCTCCAGGTGCTTCCAAGTGGACCAAGAACCTTCCAGAACTTTCCACGGAATTCCAGAACTTTCCGCGGAATTCCAGAAACTTCCAGAATTTTCCAGGTGCTTCCAAAACCTTCAACGGGATTCCAGAAATTCCCATGGAATTCCAGAACTTTCCAGGTACTTCCAAAAATTCCTGAACTTTCCATGGAATTCCAGAACTTCCAGAGGTCTCCAGGTACTTCCAAGTGGACCGAGAACCTCCAGAACTTTCCACAGAATTCCAGAAATTCCAGAACTTTCCATGGAATTCCAGAAATTCCAGAACTTTCCGTGGAATTCCAGAAATTCCAGAACTTTCTATGGAATTCCAGATCCTTCCAGGTGCTTCCAGAAATTCCCGGACTTTCCACGGAATTCCAGAACTTTCTACGGAATTAAAAAAAAAATATATATTCCAGAACTTTCCACGGAATTCCAGAAATTCCAGAACTTTTCATGGAATTCCGGAACTTTTCCAGACCTTTCAGCTGCTTCCAGAATTTCCAGAAATTTCCGTGGAATTCCAGAAATTCCTGACCTTTCCACGGAATTCCAGAACTTTCCAGGTGCTTCCAGACATTCCCAAACTTTTCATGGAATTGCAGAATTTCCATGGAATTCCGGAACTTTTCATGGAATTCAAAAAATTCCAGAACTTTTCATGGAATTCCAGAACTTTCCATGGAATTCCAGAACTTTTTAGGGGCTTCCAGAAATTCCGGAACTTTCCATGGAATTCCGGAACTTTTCATGGAATTCAAAAAAATTCCAGAACTTTCCACGGAATTCCAGAATTTTTTAGGGGCTTCCAGAAATTCCAGAACTTTTCCAGGTGCTTCCAGAAATTCCAGAACTTCTCATGGAATTCCAGCATTTTCCACGGAATTCCGGAACTTTCCACGGAATTCCGGAGGCTCTCAGGCCCCTCCCCCGGGAATTCCGGGATTTTTTGGGAAAAGGGGGAGGAGCCGCGACCTCAGACTCATGAATAATTCATGAGGAGTAATGAATAATAATTGAGGCGCTTCCAGGCACTTTCACCCCCAGGAAATTCCTGAAAATTTTATTAAAAATTCCCAAAAAATTCCCCAAAAATTCCCTAAAAAATTCCTTTTAAATCCCCCAAAAATCACTAAAAATCCCCCCAAAAATTCCTAAAATTTCCCTAAAAATTCCCCCAAAATTCCCTAAAAATTCCTTTAAAATCCGCCCAAAATCACTAAAAATCCCCCCAAAAAATTCCTAGTTTCCCTAAAAATTCCCCGAAAATTCCCTAAAAACTAAAAAATTCCCCCAAAAATTTCCCTAAAAATTCGTTTAAAATGCCCCCAAAATCACTAAAAATCCGCAAAAAATCCCCCCAAAATTCCTAAAAATTAATTTTAAAAACTCTGAAAAATTCCATTAAAATCCTCAAAAAAAACCCGAAAAATTCCTTTAAAATCCCCCCAAAATTCCCAAAATATCCCTAAAAAAATTCCCCAAAAATTCACTAAAAATCCCCCCAAAAATTCCTGAAAAATTCCTTAACAATCCTAAAAAATTCCCTAAAAATTCATTTTAAAACCCCTGAAAAATTCCCGAAAAATTCCTTTAAAAAAAAAAAAAAATTCCCTACAAATTCCCAAAAAATTCTCAAAATATCCCCAAAAATGTCCTTTAAAATCCTAAAAAATTCCTAAAAATTCATTGAAAAACCCCTGAAAAATTCCCAGAAAATTCCTTTAAAAATAAAAAAAAAAATAATTAAAAAATTCCAAAGAATCCCCTAAATATTAAAAAAAAAATCATTAAAAATTCCGTAAAACTTCCTGTAAAATTCCCTAAAAATTTCCAAAAAATTCTCAACAAAATCATTTTAAAATCCCAAAAAAATTCCCAAAAAATTCCCTAAAAAATCCCTCAGAAATTCCCTTAAAATTCCCAGAAAATCCCTGAAAATTCTTTTTAAAATTCCTCCAAAGTTCCTTAAAAATCCCAAAAATATTCCCAAAAAAATCCCTAAAAATTCCTTTAAAATTAAAAAAAAAAAAATCCTAAAAAAATCCCTAAAAACTTCCCTAAAAACTTCCCCAAAAATTCCTCAAAAAATTCCTTTAAAATTCCCAAAAAATCGTTAAAAAATTCTTAAAAACTCCCAAAAAATTCCTTAAAAAATCCATAAAAATCCCTTAAAAATACCTTAAAAATCCCTAAAAATTCCCTAAAAAAATTCCTTAAAATTCCCCAAAAAAATCCTAAAAAAATTCCTTTAAAAATTACCTAAAATTCCTTTAAAAATTCCCCCAAATTCCCTAAAAATCCCCAAAATTCCCTAAATTATTTCCTGGAGCGGCTCAGGGTTTTCAACCCCTCCCCCCTCATTCCCAAAATTCCCCAAAAATTCCCCAAATTCCCATTTTTTAACACTATATTTGTATAAATGGCACCGTTTTTATTCCCGATTTTTTTCGCTGTTTTTGGGAGAAAATTCCCAAATTTTCCCCCAAAAATTCCCCAAAAAAATCCCAAAAAATTTGGGATTTTTCCCTCCTTTTTTGTCTTATTTAATCCCCTCCCCGTTCCCGGAAAATTTGGGTGGATAGGAATAAAAATTCCCAAAAAATTTTGTGGATTTGAGTTTTGATTTTTAGGGAAAAATGGGAATTTTGGGGGGAAATCAGAATTCTTTGGGGGAAAATTGAGGGTTTTTTTTGGGGAAAATGGGAATTTTGGGAAGAAATTGGAATTTTTTTTTGGGAAAATGGGAATTGTTGGGGGGGAAAATGGGAATTTTTGGAAGAAATTGGATTCTTTTTGGGAAAAATGGGAATTTTGGGAAGGAATTGGAATTTTTTAGGAGGAAAATGGGAATTTTTTTTTTTGGAAATGGGAAATTTTTTTTGGAAAATGGGAATTCTTTGGGGAAAAATAAGAATTTTGGGAGGGGAATGGGAATTTTTGGGAAAATGGGAATTTTGGGGGGGAAAGTGGGAATTTTTAGTGGGGAAAAAATGGGAATTTTGGGGAAAAATGGGATTTTTGGGAAGAAATGGGAATTTTTTGGGAGAAAAATGGAAATTTTTGGGGAACATGGGAATTTTTGGGGAACATGGGATTTTTTTTGGGAAAAAATGGGAATTTTTAGGGGGAAAAATGGGAATTTTTGGGGGAAATGGGAATTTTTTGGGGGGGAAATGGGAATTTTGGGAAAAATGTAAATCTTGGTAAAAAAAATGGAAATTTTGGGGGGAAAATGGGAATTTGGGGGGGAAAATGGGAATTTTTTGGGGAAAAAAATGCAAATTTTTGGGGAAAAATGGGAATTTGGGGGTCTCAGGGATCCTGGCTCATTTTGGGGTCACTTTTGGGGTCATTTTTGGAGTTTTGGGGTCACATTGGAGGCCAATCCCGGGGTCATTTTTGGGTTAATTTTTGGAATTTTGGGGTCAATTTGGGGTCACTTTTTGGGGTCACTTTTAAGATCTTGGGGTCATTTTTGGGGTCACTCCTGGAGTCAAAATGAGGCCAATCCCAGGGTCATTTTTGGGTTAATTTTTGGAGTTTTGGGGTCACTTTGGGGTCATTTTTGGGGTCCTGGGGTCACTTTTGGGGTCACTCTTGAAGTCCCATTTGGGATCATTTTTGGGGTCAATTTGGGGTCCCATTTGAGGCCAATCCCGGGGTGATTTTTGGGTTAATTTTTGGAGTTTTGGGGTCACATTTGAGGCCAATCCCAGGGTCATTTTTGGGTTAATTTTTGGAGTTTTGGGGTCATTTTTGGGGTCACTCCTGGAGTCAAAATGAGGCCACTCCGGGGGTCATTTTTGGGTTAATTTTTGGAGTTTTGGGGTCACTCTTGAAGTCCCATTTGGGGTCATTTTTGGGGTCATTTTTGGGGTCATTTTTGGGGTCACTTTTAAGATCCTGGGGTCACTTTTGGGGTCACTCCTGGAGTCAAAATGAGGCCACTCCCGGGGTCATTTTTGGGTTAATTTTTGGAGTTTTGGGGTCATTTTTGGGGTCACATTTGAGGTCAATCCCGGGGTCATTTTTGGTTTAATTTTTGGAGTTTTGGGGTCACTTTTGGGGTCATTTTTGGGGTCAATTTGGGGTCATTTTTGGGGTCCTGGGGTCACTTTTGGGGTCACTCTTGAAGTCCCATTTGGGGTCACTTTGGGGTCATTTTTGGGGTCATACTTGTGGTCACTTCTTGGGTCACTCCTGGTGTCATTTTTGGGGTCACTTTTGGGGTCCTGAGGTCACTTTGGGGTCACTTTGGGGTCCCTTTGGGGTCCCTTTGGGGTCCCTTTGGGGTCACTCGGTCCAGCGGTGGCCGCAGTGGGGGGCGGTGCAGACGTAGTAAAGCCTCATCGCGTCCTGCGAAATTTGGGGCAAATTTGGGGCATTTCGGGCAAATTCCTGCAGAATTTCCAGCCGAAAAAAAAAAAATTCCTCCCCCCAAAACTCATCAGGACCCACCCCAAAAAATTCTCAAATCCCCCCCCACCCAAAACTTCCCAAAAAAATTCCAAAAAAAAACCCCAAGATACTCTCTCCGCAGAAAAAATCCAAAATCCCCAAAATCTTCCCAAATTTTCCCGCAAAATTCCCTGGGATCCATCCCCAAAATCCCCCCCAAAAACTCATAGGATCCTCTCTCCCCAAAAAAAAACCCCAAATTCCCCAAAACCTCCCCAAAACTCCCCCAAAATTCCCAAAGATTCCTCCCAAAATTCCCTTGGATCCCTCCCAAAATTCCCTTGGATCCCTCCCAAAAATCCCCAAAAAATTTCCCCAAAAATCCTAAAATCCCTCCCAAAAAAACCCCAAAACCCCCCAGGATCCTCTCCCCAAAAAAACCCCAAAACCTCCCCAAAATTCTCCCAAAATTCCCAAAGATTCCACCCAAAATTACCTGGGACCCATCCACAAAAAACTCCCCCAAAAAACCCCAAAATCCCCAAAAAATTTCCCCCAAAAAAACCCCAGGATCCTCTCCCCAAAAAAACCCCAAAATTCCCCAAAATCCCCCCAAAATTCCTCCCAAAATCCCCTGAGATTCCAAAAAAAATCCCAAAATCCTCTGGGACCCCACCCCAAAATCCCAAAAACTCCAGAAAAACCCAAAACCCCTCCCCAAAATCCCCCCAAAAAATCCCCAAAATCCCAAAAAACTCCTCCAAAAAAACCCCAAAATCCACCCAAAAAAATCCCCCAAAAAAACCCCAAAATCCCTCCCCAAAATCCCAAAAAACTCCTCCAAAAAAACCCAAAATCCCCCCCAAAAAAACCCCAAAATCCCCAAAAAAAACCCCAAAACACCCCAGGAACCGAAGAGTTTTTGGGGTTTTTTGGGAGGATTTTGGGAGAATTTTGGGGTTTTTTTGGGAAAGAATTTTGGTGGTTTTGGGGGAGAATTTTGGGGTTTTTGGGGAGAATTTTGGGGATTTTTGGGGAGGATTTTGGGAGAATTTTGGGGAGGATTTTAGGGTTTTTTTGGGAAAAATTTTGGGATTTTTTGGGCAGAATTTTGGGAATTTCGGGTGCTGCTCTGACCTCGGCGCGGGCGCTGTGCGACTGGAAGAACACGGCCTCCTTGTGCCCGCACCTGCAGGACACAAAAATGGCCCAAAATGTCCCCAAAATGTCCCCAAATGTCCCCAAAATGTCCCCAAATGTCCCAAAATGTCCCCAGATGTCCCCAAAATGTCCCCAAATGTGTCCAAAATGTCCCCGAGTGTCCCTAAATGTCCCCAAAAGTCCTCAAATGTCCCCAAAATGTCCCCAAATGTCTTCAAAATGTCCCCAAAATGTCCTGAAATGTCCTCAAATGTCCCCAAATGTCCCAAATGTCCCCAAAATGTCCCAAAATGTCCCAAAATGTCCCAAAATCTCCCAAAATGTCCCCTAAATGTCCCCAAATGTCCCCAAAATCTCCCAAAATGTCCCCAAACGTGCCCTAAATGTCCTCAAATGGTCCCCAGAGTGTCCCCAAATGTCCCCAAGTGTCCCTAAATGTCACCAGGTGTCCCCAAAGTGTCCAGAAATGTCCCCAAATGTCCCCAAAATATCCCTAAATGTTCCCAGATGTCCTCAAAATGTCCCAAAATGTCCCAAAATGTCCCCAAATCTCCCCAAATGTCCCCAGATGTCCCCAAAAGTCCCCAAAATCTCCCCAAATGTGCCCAAAATCGCCCCAAATGTCCCCAAAATGTCCCCAAATGTCTCCAAAATGTCCCCAATGTCCCCAAAATCTCCCAAAATGTCCCCAAATGTCTCCAAAATGTCCCCAAATGTCCCCAAAATCTCCCAAAATGTCCCCAAAATGTCCCAAAATGTCCCAAAATGTCCCCAAATGTCCCTAAATGTCCCCAAAATGTCCCCAGGCGTCCCCAGATGTCCTCAAAATGTCCCCAAAATGTCTTGAAATGTCCCCAAAATCTCCCAAAATGTCCCCAAATGTCCCTAAAATGTCCCCAAATGTCCCCAAAATGTCCCTAAATGTCACCAGGTGTCCCCAAAATGTCCCCAAAATGTCCCCAAAATCTCCCAAAATGTCCCCTAAATGTCCCCAAAATGTCCCCTAAATGTCCCCAAATGTCCCCAAAATCTCCCAAAATCTCACAAAATGTCCCCAAAATCTCCCAAAATGTCCCGAAATGTCCCCAAAATGTCCCCGTGTCCCCAGGGCTGACTTCTGGCAGGGGTGATCCTCGGTGCGGGGCAGGGTCGGGTCCTGCGAGACGTCGGCGATGATCTGAGTCAGCTCGCTGGGGAGAGCCAAAAATTCCCAAAATCAGCCCAAAATTCCAGCCAAAATTCCCAAAAAAACAAAAATCCCCAAAACTCCCCAAAAATACACCCAGAACAACCCAAAATTCCAGCCAGAATTCCCAAAATTTAACCCAAAATTAACCCAAAACTCCACCAGGTGATGATCGGAGTCAGCTCGCTGGGGAGAGCCAAAAATTCCCAAAATCAGCCCAAAATTCCCAAAAAAACAAAAATCCCCAAAACTCCCCAAAAATACACCCAGAACAACCCAAAATTCCAGCCAGAATTCCCAAAATTTAACCCAAAATTAACCCAAAACTCCACCAGGTGATGATCTGAGTCAGCTCGCTGGGGAGAGCCAAAAATTCCCAAAATCAGCCCAAAATTCCCAAAAATCCCAGCCAGAATTCCCAAAATTTCAGGAACATTTTGGGATAATTTTTGGGAACTTTTTGGGGTCATTTTGGGAATATTTTTGGAACAATTTAGGGAAATTTTGGGGATGTTTTGGGGCCATTTTGGGAATATTTTTGGGAAATTTTGGGGATATTTTGGGAATGATTTTTGATAATTTTTGGGGATGTTTGGGAATATTTTGGGGACATTTTATGGATATTTTCAGTTATTTGGGGAATAATTTGGGAATATTTTGGGATAATGTTGGGGATATTTTGGAAACATTTTGGGATAATTTTTGGGATATTTTGGGGATATTTTTGGAACAATTTAGGGAAATTTTGGGGATATTTTGGGGCTATTTCAGGGATATTCTGGGGATATTTTGGGAACATTTTGGGATAATTTTTGCTGATATTTTGGGGATTTTTTGGAGATATTTTGGGGATATTTTGGGAATATTTTGGGGATATTTTGGGATAATTTTTGGGGAGAATTTAGAGCCATTTTGGGATAATTTTTGGGGATATTTTGGAGATATATTGTGGATATTTTGGGAATATTTTCGGGATATTTTGGGATAATTTTCGGGGAGAATTTAGAGCCATTTTGGGATAATTTTTGGGGATATTTTGGGGATTTTTTGGGGATAATTTGGGAATATTTTGGGAACATTTTAGGGATATTTTGGGAACATTTTGGGGATATTTCAAGGATATTTCAGGAATACTTTGGGAATATTTTGTGATAATTTTGGGGCTATTTTGAGGATAATTTTGGAATAATTTGGGAATAATATTTTGGGAATTTTTTGGAGATATATTGCGGATCTTTCGGGGATATTTTGGCGATAATTTGGGAATATTTTGTGATAATTTTGGGGATAATTTGGGGATAATTTGGGGATATTTTGGGGCTGTTTCAGGATAATTTTGGGATAATTTCTGGGAACATTTTGGGGTCGTTTTGGGGGTTTTTGGGGCCGCTCTCACTCGACTTCGTGCGTGATCTTGTTGACGTAGATGCAGCTGTTGTCGGCCTCCTGCTGATAATCACAGTTCCTGCACTGGGAGAGAAACTGGGATGGACTGGGAGGGACTGGGATGGACTGGGATGAACTGGGAGGGAACTGGGAGGGACTGGGAGGGAACTGGGAGGAACTGGGAGGGACTGGGAGGGACTGGGATGAACTGGGAGGGAACTGGGAGGGACTGGGAGGGACTGGGAGGGAACTGGGAGGGACTGGGAGGGACTGGGAGGGAACTGGGAGGGACTGGGACAAACTGGGATGGAACTGGGATGAACTGGGATTGAACTAGGCCAAACTGGGAACAAACTGGGATGGAACTGGGATGAACTGGGCCAAACTGGGATGAACTGGGCCAAACTGGGATGGAACTGGGATGGAATTGGGATGGAACTGGGATGAACTGGGATGGAACTGGGATGGAATTGGGATGGAACTGGGATGAACTGGGCCAAACTGGGATGAACTGGGCCAAACTGGGATGGAACTGGGATGGAATTGGGAGGGAACTGGGATGAACTGGGATGAACTGGGCCAAACTGGGATGGAATTGGGATGGAACTGGGATGAACTGGGATGGAACTGGGATGAACTGGGCCAAACTGGGATGAACTGGGATGGAACTGGGACGAACTGGGCCAAACTGGGATGAACTGGGATGGAACTGGGATGAACTGGGCCAAACTGGGATGAACTGGGCCAAACTGGGATGGAATTGGGATGGAACTGGGATGAACTGGGATGAACTGGGCCAAACTGGGAGGGCGCAGCCCCAAACTGGTGCCGGGGCACTCACGGCGTAGAGCAGGATCCGGTTCTCCTTGTCCTCCTTGGGGTACAGCATGTTGTTACTGGGCAAACTGGGATTACTGGGAGGCTCCGGCGGGGAACCCCCGCCCTTCCCACCCCCAGAATTCCCAATTCTGTCACCCCAAAAATTCCCCATTGTTCACCTCAAAATCCCAATATTTTTTTCCTCAAAATTCTCAATTTTTCCCCTCAAAATTCTGAATTTTTCCCCTTTAAAATTCGCAACTTTTCTCCTCAAAATTCTCAATTTTTCACCCTCAAAATTTCCAATTTTTCACCCTCAAAATTCCCAATTCTCCCCACAAAATTCCCAGTTTTCGCCTCAAAATTCCCAATTTTTCCCCTAAAAATTCCAAACTTTTCCCCCTCAAAATTTCCGATTTTTCACCCCCAAAATTCCCAATTCTTCCCCCACAAAATTCCTAATTTTTCTCCTGAAAATTCTCAATTTTTCCCCACAAAATTCCTGATTTTTTTCCCCGCCAAAATTCCCAAAATTTCACCTCAAAAATTCCCGATTTTTCACCTCAAAATCCCAATTTTTCTCCTCACAATTCCCAATTTCCCCCTCAAAATCCCCAATTTTCTGCCTCACAATTCCCAGTTTTTTCCCCTCACAATTCCCAATTTTCCCCTCAAAATCCCCAATTTTCCCCCTCACAATTCCCTGTGTTTTCTCCCTCACCATTCCCAATTCTTCCCTCAAAATCCCCAATTTTTCCCCTCACAATTCCCAATATTTCCGTCTCAAAATCCCCAATTTTCCCCCTCACAATTCCCTGTATTTTTCCCCTCACAATTCCCAATTCTCCCCTCAAAATCCCCAATTTTCCCCTCACAATTCCCTGTATTTTTCCCCTCACAATCCCCAATTCTCCCCTCAAAATCCCCAATTTTCTGCCTCACAATTACCTGTATTTTTCCCCTCACAATTCCCGATTTTCCCCCTCAAAATCCCCAATTTTCCCCCTCACAATTCCCTGTATTTTCGCCTCACAATTCCCGATTTTCCCCCTCAAAACCCCCAATTTTCCCCCTCAAAATTCCCGATATTTCCCCCTCACAATCCCCAATTCTCCCCTCACCATTCCCTGTATTTCCCCTCACAATCCCCAATTCTCCCCTCACCATTCCCTGTATTTCCCCTCACCATTCCCTGTATTTCCCCCTCACAATCCCCAATTTTCCCTCTCACCATTCCCTGTATTCCCTCTCACCATTCCCTGTATTTCCCCTCACCATTCCCTGTATTTCCTCTCACCATTCCCTGTATTTCCCCTCACCATTCCCTGTATTTCCCCTCACCATTCCCTGTATTTCCCCACTCACCATTCCCTGTATTTCCCCTCACCATTCCCTGTATTTCCCCCTCACCATTCCCTGTATTTCCCCTCACCATTCCCTGTATTTCCCCCTCACCATTCCCTGTATTTCCCCTCACCATTCCCTGTATTTCCCCCTCACCATTCCCTGTATTTCCTCTCACCATTCCCTGTATTTCCTCTCACCATTCCCTGTATTTATTTCCCCACTCACCATTCCCTGTATTTCCCCTCACCATTCCCTGTATTTATTTCCCCCTCACCATTCCCGCCTTTCCCCTCCCGCCCCTCCCGGGCGCGTTCCCGCTGTTCCCCCCCCAGTTCCCGCTGTTCCCCCCCCAGTTCCCGCTGTTCCCCCCCCCAGTTCCCGGTGTTCCCCCGTCTCCCCCATTCCCGGTTCATTCCCGGTGCATTCCCGGTTCATTCCCGCCCTTTCCCCGCCGTTCCCCCTCACCATTCCTGGCAGAAGCGGATCCCCACGAATCCCGGCTCGTACGCGCCGTCCCCCTCCATGGCCGCGCGGCCACACCCCTTCCCTCTCCCTCCCTCACCCCATTGGTCAACCCACCCGTCCATCATTCAATCCCACCTTCTCATTGGTCAACTCACCCTAGACCCGTCAACGCTTTATTTCTATTGGTCAATCCCATTCACCACGCCCATTCTTTATCCTATTGCTCCATTTGCTGTTAGACACGCCCCACTCGCCTTCTTATTGGCTAATCCCTTTTCACCCCTCCCTTTCTCTCTTCCTATTGGCCAACCGCCATTTTCCCCACCTTTTCTGCGCCTATTTGTAGTTTTCTCTCCGTCCCGCCTTTCCTCGCTGGCTATTGGTCGGTTTTTAACACGTGACGCCATCCCGCGGCTCCGATTGGCCGCTCCCTCAGCGGTGGCGGCCCGTGAAGGTTCCAGAAGCGGCTCCGGTTCGGGCGGGCCCGGAGCCGTTCGAGGCTCCCGGTTCGGAGTCCCGGGGAGGATCCCGGAGAGGCTCCCGGGGAGCTGCCGGGAGGAGCCCGGCCGTGCCCGGCGCTGCCGGTGCGGTTCCGGTGCGGTTCCGGTGCGGTTCCGGTGCGGCGGAACCGGCGGGGCCCGGGCGGGCCCGGGCGGTACCGGGGCCATGAACGGCGGCGGGGCCGGGCCGGGCCCGGTGTGGCTGGCGGTGAGCAGCTCGCTGAACGCCTTCCGCGCCTGCAAGCGCTTCTCGCCCGCGCTCACCATCGCCGAGCTCAAGGTAGAGGGGCGGCAACCGGGAATGGAGAGCGGGGATGGGGGAACGGGATAGTGGGAGAACGGGATAATGGGAGAACGGGGATACGGGAATGGGATAATGGGAGAAGGGGATAATGGGATAACGGGGATGGGAATGGGCTGGGGTAACGGGAGTGGGAACGGGATAACGGGATAACGGGGATGGGAATGGGGACCGGGGATGGGGGAACGGGATAATGGGAGAACGGGATAATGGGAGAACGGGGATACGGGAATGGGATAATGGGAGAACGGGATAATGGGATAATGGGAATGGGAATGGGCTGGGATAACGGGAGTGGGAACGGGATAATGGGATAACGGGGATACGGGAATGGGATAATGGGAGAACGGGAATGGGAATGGGCTGGGGTAACGAGAGTGGGAACGGGATAATGGGATAACGGGAATGGGGATGGGAGAACGGGGATGGGGGAATGGGATAATGGGAGAACGGGAATGGGAACGGGCTGGGGTAACGGGAATGGGAATGGGAGAACGGGGATGGGGGAACGGGATAATGGGAGAACGGGATAATGGGATAACGGGGATGGGAATGGGAGAATGGGGATGGGGGAATGGGATAATGGGAGAACGGGAGTGGGAACGGGATAATGGGATAACGGGAATGGGAATGGGGACCGGGGATGGGGGAACGGGATAGTGGGAGAACGGGATAATGGGAGAACGGGGATGGGAATGGGCTGGGATAATGGGAGAACGGGATAATGGGATAACGGGGATGGGAATGGGCTGGGATAACGGGAGTGGGAACGGGATAATGGGATAACGGGAGTGGGAGAACGGGGATGAGGGAATGGGAGCGGGAGAACGGGATAATGGGATAACGGGAATGGGAATGGGAACGGGAGAACGGGGATGGGAGAACGGGATAATGGGATAACGGGAATGGGAATGGGCTGGGATAATGGGAGCGGGATAACGGGATAGTGGGGTAATGGGATAACGGGATTGGGAATGGGCTGGGATAACTGGAGCGGGATAATGGGATAACGGGAATGGGAATGGGCTGGGATAATGGGAGTGGGAACGGGATAGTGGGATAACGGGAATGGGAATGGGGACCAGGGATGGGGTAACGGGAGTGGGAACGGGATAATGGGATAACGGGAATGGGAATGGGGACCGGGGATGGGGGAACGGGAGCGGGAGAACGGGATAATGGGATAACGGGAACCGGGAATGGGCTGGGGTAATGGGAGCGGGATAACGGGATAGTGGGATAACGGGGATGGGAATGGGCTGGGATAATGGGAGTGGGATAACGGGATAGTGGGATAACGGGGATGGGAATGGGCTGGGGTAACGGGAGCGGGATAACGGGAACGGGAATGGGGTATTGGGATAATGGGAATGGGATAACGGGGGTGGGAACGGGATAATGGGATAACGGCGGTGGGAATGGGAGAACGGGGATGGGGGAACGGGATAGTGGGAGAATGGGAATGGGAATGGGATAACGGGGGTGGGAACGGGATAATGGGATAACGGGAACCGGGATGGGATAAGGGCTGGGGTAACGGGAGCAGGATAATGGGAACTGGACCGGGATAATGGGATAACGGGAATGGGAGAACGGGAGTGGGAGCGGGATAATGGGAACGGGAATGGGAATGGGCTGGGATAATGGGAATTGGACCGGGACAAAGGAACTGGGACAGTGGGAATGGGACCGGGATAATGGGAATGGGATAATGGGATAATGGGAATAGGATGGGGAGAACGGGAATGGGATGCGGAGAATGGGAATGAAAACAGAACCGGGACAGTGGGAATGGGATCAGGATAATGGGAACGGGACCAGGATAATGGGAATGGGAATGGGCTGGGATAGTGGGAATTGGACCGGGATAAGGGAACCGGGACAGTGGGAATGGGACCAGGATAACAGGAACAGGACCAGGATAATGGGATAATGGGAATGGGATGGACTGGGATAAGGGGACTGGGATAATGGGAATGGGATGGGGAGAATGGGAATGGGGCTGGGATAACGGGAATGGGACCGGGATAACGGGAATGGGACCAGGAACGGGCTGGGATAACGGGAACGGGACCAGGAACGGGCTGGGATAACGGGAACAGGGATGGGGAGGATGGGAACCAGACCAGGATAACGGGAATGGAATGGGGAGAATGAGTCCCCAGTGTCCCCAGTGCCACTCCCAGTGTCCCCAGTGTCCCCAGTGCCACTCCCAGTGTCCCCAGTGTCCCCAGTGACATTCCCAATGTCCTCAGTGCCACTCCCGAAGCCACTCCCAATGTCCCCTGTGCCATCCCACAGTGTCCCCAGTGCCACCCCCAGTGTCCCCAGTGCCACTCCCAGTGTCCCCATTGTCCACGGTGACATTCCCAATGTCCCCACTGTTCCCAGTACCACCCCCAGTGTCCCCAGTGCCATCCCCGGTGTCCCCAGTGCCACTCCTGGTGTCCCCAATGCCACTCCCAGTGTCCCCAGTGTCCCCAGTGTCCCCAGTGTCCCCATTCCCTGTCCCCAGTGCAAACTGGAGCTGCTGGTGGCTCCCCCATGTCCTGCATGGAGCTGGAGCTCTTTGGCGCCGAGGACGAGCCCTTGGGGACACTGCCCTGGGAATGTCCCAGTGCCACTCCCAGTGTCCCCAATGCCACTCCCAGTGTCCCCAGTGTCCCCAGTGCCACTCCCAGTGTCCCCAGTGCCACTCCCAGTGTCCCCAGTGTCCCCAATGTCCCCTCCCAGTGCAAACTGGAGCTGGTGGTGGGCTCCCCGGCCTCCTGCATGGAGCTGGAGCTGTTCGGCGCCGAGGACGAGCCCTTGGGGACGCTGGACTGTGACGAGGCCCTGCTGGGCTCCTACCCCGTCACCGACGGCTGCCGCGTGCACGTGGGTGTCCCCAACGTCCCCTCCCCGTGTCCCCAGGGTGGCGGCGGCCCCGCTGAGGGACGGTGCCACCCCCCCGGCCGCAGGTGACCGACCGGAGCGGGGCTCGGGCCGGGCAGTTCGAGGACGTGACGCAGGTGGCCAAGTACGAGATGGCCGAGAGCGATTACGACAAGAGGACAGGTGGCCCTGGGGACAGCGGGGACAGCGGGGGGGTTGGGGACATCGGGGGGGGTTGGGGACATTGGGGGGTTTGGGGGGTTTGGGGACATTGGGGACATTGGGGGGGTTGGGGACATTGGGGGGGGTTGGGGACATTGGGGGGGTTGGGGGGTTTGGGGACATTGGGGACATTGGGGGGTTTGGGGACATTGGGGGGGGTTGGGGACATTGGGGGGTTTGGGGACATCGGGGGGGTTGGGGACATTGGGGGGGGTTGGGGACATTGGGGGGTTTGGGGACATTGGGGGGGTTTGGGGACATTGGGGGGGTTGGGGACATTGGGGACATTGGGGGGTTTGAGGATATTGGGGGAGTTGGGGACATTTGGGACACTGAGGGGTTTGGGGACATTGGGGGGGTTGGGGACATTTGGGACACTGAGGGGTTTGGGGACATTGGGGGGGTTGGGGACATTGGGGGGTTTGGGGGGTTTGGGGACATTGGGGACAGCGGGGACATTGGGGGGTTTGGGGACATTGAGGGGATTGGGGATATTGGGAACATTGGAGGGTTTGGGGACATTGTGGAGGGTTGGGGACATTGGGGACACTGAGGAGTTTGGGGACATTGGGGACATTGAGGGTTTGGGGACATTGGGGGGTTTGGGGACATTGGGGACATTGAGGGATTGGGGACATTGGAGATATTGGGGACATCGGGGGGTTTGGGGACATTGGGGACACTGAGGGTTTGGGGATATTGGGGACATCGGGGGGTTTGGGGACATCGGGGGGTTTGGGGACATTGGGGACATCAAGAGACATTGAGGGGGTTGGGGGCACTGGGGACATCGGGGGGTTTGGGGACATTGGGGACATCAAGAGACATTGAGGGGGTTGGGGACATTGGGGGGTCGGGGACATTGGGGGGCTTGGGGACATTGGGGGGGTTGGGGACACTGGGGATATTGGGGACATTGGGGACATTGAGGGGGTTGGGGACATTGGGGGGTCGGGGACATTGGGGACATTGAGGTTTTGGTGACACTGGGGACTGGGGACATTGAGGAGTTGGGGACGTGAGGGGACATTTAAGGGGTTGGGGACATTGAGGACATTGAGGGGTTTGGGACACTGGTGGGCGTTGGGGACATTGGGGCTGTTGGGGACATTGGGGACATGAAGGGGTTGGGGACATCAGGAGACATTGAGGGGTTTGGGGACATTGGGGGGGTTTGGGGACATTGGGGGGGTTGGGGACATGAAGGGGTTGGGGACATGAAGGGGTTGGGGACATCAGGAGACATTGGGGGGTTTGGGGACATTGGGGGGTTGGGGACATGAAGGGGTTGGGGACACTGGGGGATTGGGGATGTTGGGGAAGGGGAACAGGAACAGGATCAGGAGTGGCACCAGCGTGTCCCTGTCCCCAAAGTGTCACCCCCGGTGTCCCCTGGATGTCCCCACGGAGTCCCTGCGCTCCTGGGACTGCTGGGACTGGGAACGGGAGCAGGAACAGGAACAGGAATGGGAACGGGAATGGGAACGGGAATGGGAACGGGAGTGGGAATGGGAACGGGAGTGGGAATGGGAACGGGAGCGTGAACGGAACGGGAATGGAAACGGGAGTGGCACCAGCGTGTCCCTGTCCCCAAAGTGCCACCCCCGGTGTCCCCCAGTGTCCCCATGGAGTCCCTGCGCTCCTGGGACTGCTGGGACCGGGAACAGGAACAGGAACAAGAATAAAAATGGGAGCAGGACTGGGAATGGGAACGGGAATGGGAACGGGAATAGGAACAGGACCAAGGTGTCCGTGTCCCCAAAGTGCCACCCCTGGTGTTCTCCGGTGTCCCCATGGAGTCCCTGCGCTCCTGGGGCTGCTGGGACTGGGAACGGGATGGGGACCGGGAATAGGATCAGGAATGGGAACGGGAATGGGAGCAGGACTGGGAATGGGAACGGGAACGTGAACAGAATGGGAACGGGAATGGGAACGGGAGTGGGACTGGGAACGGGAACGTGAACAGAAGGGGAACGGGAACGTGAACGGAATGGGAACGGGAACGGGAACAGGAGTGGCACCAGCGTGTCCCTGTCCCCAAAGTGCCACCCCCGGTGTCCCCTGATGTCCCCACGGAGTCCCTGCGCTCCTGGGGCTGCTGGGACCGGGAATGGGAGCAGGAACGGGAATCGGATCAGGAATGGGAACGGGAATGGGAACGGGAACGGGAACGTGAACGGAATGGGAACGGGAATAGGAACGGGACCAAGGTGTCCCTGTCCCCAAAGTGCCACCCCCGGTGTCCCCCGGTGTCCCCTAGAGTCGATGCGCTCGTTCCTGCGGCAGCGCTCGTGGGGCCGCTGGGACCGGGAGCGGGACCGGGAATGGGAACGGGAACGGGACCGGGAATGGGACCAAGGTGTCCCTGTCCCCAAGTGCCACCCCCGGTGTCCCCCGGTGTCCCCACAGAGTCGATGCGCTCGTTCCTGCGGCAGCGCTCGTGGGGCCGCTGGGACCGGGAGCGGGAGGCGCAGCGGCAGCGGGAGCGGGAGCAGCGGCGGGCGCAGGAGGCGGCGGCGGCGGCGGCGCTCCCGCTCGGCGCCCGCTGCGAGGTGCGAGTGCCCGGCCAGCCCTGCCGGAGGGGCACCATCGCCTTCGTGGGTGCGTGTGCCCGCCGTGCCGCCTCGGTGCCACCTCGGTGTCACCTCCTGTCCCTTCTTTATCCCCCCGATGTCCCCTCTGTGTTCCCTTTGTTGTCTCTTTGTCCCATCTGTGTCCCCTCAATGTCCCATCAATGTCCCATCAATTTGTCCTCTCCAGGACCCCCCAAAATCCCCCCCAAAACACATCCAGGACCCCTCGAAACACCCCAAAACCCTCCCGAAACCACTCTAGAACCTGCCAAAATACCCCAAAAACACCCAAAAATCTCCCCAAACCCCTCCAGGAGCCCCCAAAATCCCCCCAAAACACATCCAGGACCCCTCAAAAGACCCCTAAACCCCCCAAAACCACCCTAGGACCCGCCAAAATACCCCGAAAACACCCAAAAATCCCCCCAAACCCCTCCAGGACCCCCCAAAATCCCCCCAAACCCCTCCAGGACCCCCCAAAACACATCCAGGACCCTTCAAAACACCCCAAAACCCCCCCAAAACCACTCTAGGACCTGCCAAAATACCCCGAAAACACCAAAAATCTCCCCAAACCCCTCCAGGACCCCTCAAAACCCCCCAAAACTCCCCCAAAATCTCCCCAAACCCCTCCAGGACCCCTCCAAACACCCCAAAATCCTCCTAAAACCCCTCCACGACCCCTTCAGGACCCCCCCAAAATGCCCCAAAATCCCCCCAAACCCCTCCAGGACCCCTCAAAACACCCCAAAATCTCTCCAAACCCCTCCAAGACCCCCCTCAAACCCCTCCAGGACCCCCCAAAACCCCCCCAAACTCCTCCAGGAGCCCCAAAACACTCCAAAAGCCCCCCACACCCCTCCAGGACCCCCCAAAATCCCCCCAAATCCCTCCAGGACCCCTCAAAACCCCCCAAAACTCCCCCAAAACCCCTCCAGGACCCCCCCAAAACTCCCCCAAAATCCCCCCAAATCCCTCCAGGACCCCCCCAGGACCCCCCCAAACCCCTCCAGGACCCCCCAAAATCCCCCCAAACCCCTCCAGGACCCCCCAAAATCCCCCCAAACCCCTCCAGGACCCCCCAAAATCCCCTCCAAACCCCTCCAGGACCCCCCCAAGCCGCCCCCTTGGTGCTTTTTTTGCCCCCCAAGGTGAGACCGATTTCAAGCCGGGATTTTGGGTGGGGGTCCGCTACGACGAGCCACTGGGCAAGCACGATGGCAGGTGAGGGGGGCTTGGGGGGTCCTGGAGGGATTTTGGGGGGTCCTGGAGGGGTTTTGGGGGTCCTGGAGGGATTTTGGAGGGTCCTTGAGGGGTTTTAGGGGGAGTTTGGGGGTTCCTGGAGGGATTTTGGGGGGTCCTGGAGGGGTTTTAGGGGGATTTTGGGAAGTTTTGAGGGGTTCTGGAAGGGCTTGGGGGGATTTTTGGGGTCCTGGAGGGGTTTGGGGGGATTTTGGGGGGTCCTGGAGGGATTTTTGGGGGGTCCTGGAGGGATTTTTGGGGGGTCCTGGAGGGATTTTTGGGGGGTCCTGGAGGGGGTTTGGGGGTGTCCTAGATTCTCTCCTTATCTCCCCCTTATCTCTCCCCAAATTTCTTATCTGTCTCCCTTATCTCTCATCCCTTATATCCCCCAAATCTCTAATCTCTCATCTTTCGTCTCTGATCTCTTATCTCAGTCTCTTATCTCTCATCTCTTATATCTTATCTCCCCTAAATCTCTCATATCTTATCTCTCATCTCTTATCTCCCCTTTTATCTCTTATCTCTCCTCATTTCTTGTCTCTCTCTCATTTATTATCTCCCCTTCTCTCTCATCTCTCATCTCTCTCTTATCTCCCCAAATCTCTTATCTCATCTCTAATCTCCCCTTATCTCTTATCTCTCTCTTATCTCTTATTTCTTATCTCTCATCTCCCCAAATCCCTTATCTCTCTCCCTTATCTCTCTCCCTTATCTCTCATCTCTTATCTCCCCTCTCTTATCTCCCCTTATCTCTCATCTCTTATCTTTCCTTATTTATTATATCTCTCTCATCTCTTATCTCTCTCTTATCTCCCCTTATCTCTAATCTCCCCAAATCCCTTCTATCTTATCTCTCATCTCTCTCTTATCTCTCATCTCTTATCTCTCATCCCTCATCTCTTATCTCCCCCAATCTCTCATCCCTTATCTCTTCTCTCTTATCTCTCCAAATCCCTTCTCTCTCTCTCTTATATCTCATCTCTTATCTCTCTCTTATCTCCCCTTATCTCTTATCTCTTATCTCTTATCCTTTACCTCTCATGCCTTATCTCTCATCTCTCATCCCTTATCTCCCCAAATCCCTCATCTCTTCTCTCTCATCCCTTATCTCCCCTTATCCCTCTTATCTCTTATCTCCCCAAATCCCAAATCCCTTATCTCTTCCCTCTCTTATCTCCCCATATCTCTCATCCCTTATCTCCCCAAATCCCAAATCTCTTATCTCTCTTATCTCCCCTTATCTCTCATCTTTCCTCTCTTATCTCCCCTTATCTCTCTCACCCTTATCTCCCCAAATCCCAAATCTCTTATCTCTCTTATCTCCCCTTATCTCTCATCTCTCGTCCCTTATCTCCCCAAATCCCTCATCTCTTCTCTCTTATCCCTTATCTCCCCTTATCCCTCTTATCCCTTATCTCCCCAAATCCCAAATCCCAAATCCCTTATCTCCCCAAATCCCAAATCCCTTATCTCTCTTATCTCCCCTTATCTCTCATCTTTCTTCTCTTATCCCTTATCTCTCTCATCCCTTATCTCCCCAAATCCCAAATCCCTTATCTCCCCAAATCCCAAATCCCTTATCTCTTATCTATTCTCTCTCTTATCTCCCCAAATCCCAAATCCCTTATCCCAAATCCCAAATCCCTTATCTCTTATCTCTTCTCTCTCTTATCTCCCCAAATCCCAAATCCCTTATCCCAAATCCCAAATCCCTTATCTCTTACCTCTTATCTCTCTTATCTCCCCAAATCCCAAATCCCTTATCCCAAATCCCTTATCTCCCCAAATCCCAAATCCCTTATCCCTTATCTCTTATCTCCCCAAATCCCAAATCCCAAATCCCAAATCCCTTATCTCCCCAAATCCAAATCCCAAATCCCAAATCCCAATCCCAATTCCCAAATCCCAATCCCAAATCCCAAATCCCAAATCCCAAATCCCAATCCCAATCCCTTATCTCTTACCCCTTATCTCTTATCTCCCAGCGTGGGCGGGCGCCGTTACTTCGAGTGTGCCCCGAACTTCGGCGCCTTCGTGAAGCCGCAGAGCGTCCGGCCCGGCGACTTCCCGCCGGAGAGCGACGGCCTGGAGCAGGAGCTGTGAGGGCCCCGAGTCCCGGAATTCCCAAAATTCCCAAAAAACTGTCTCCCCGGAATCCCCGGCCTCGCCGCGGCTTTTCCCGCTTTTTTTGGGGGAACAAAGCGCCCGAAATTCGCCGTTCTCGCCTCGTTTTTCTGGCAGGGGAAGTGACCCGAAATTCCCTCCAGGATCCCCAAAATTCCCTCCAAGATTCCTGAAATTCCCAAAATTCCCTCCAGGATTCCCAAAATTCCCTCCAGGATTCCTGAAATTCCCAAAATTCCCTCCAGGATCCCCAAAATACCCTCCAAGATTCCTGAAATTCCCAAAATTCCCTCCAGGATCCCCAAAATTCCCGCAGGGATTCCTGAAATTCCCAAAATTCCCTCCAGGATCCCCAAAATTCCCGCAGGGATTCCCAAAACTCTCCAAGATCCCAAAATGATCCCAAAATTCCTCCCGGGATCCCAAAATGATCCCAAAATTCCTCCCGGAATCCCAAAATGATCTCAAAATTCCCTCCAGGATTCCCAAAATACCCGAAATTCCCTCCAGGATCCCCAAAATACCCCAAATTCCCTCTAGGATTCCCAAAATTCTCTCCAAGATCCCAAAATGACCCCAAAATTCTCTCCAAGATCCCAAAATGATCCCAAAATTCCTCCCGGGATCCCAAAATGATCCCAAAATTCCTCCCAGGATCCCAAAATGATCCCAAAATTCCCTTCAGGATTCCCAAAATTCCCTCCAAGATCCCAAAATGATCCCAAAATTCCTCCCAGGATCCCAAAACAATCCCAAAAATTCCCTCCAGGATTCCCAAAATGCCCAGAATTCCCTCCAGGATTCCCAAAATTCTCTCCAAGATCACAAAATGATCCCAAAATTCCTCCCGGGATCCCAAAATGATCTCAAAATTCCCTCCAGGATTCCCAAAATACCCAAAATTCCCTCCAGGATTCCCAAAATTCCCACAGGGATTCCCAAAATACCCAAAATTTCTCCCCAGGATCCCAAAATTCCCTCCAAGATCCCAAAATGATCCCAGAATTCCTCCCGGGATGCAAAAAATTCCCTCCAGGGTCCCAAAATGATCCCAAAATTCCTCCCAGGATTCCCGAAATGATCCCAAAATTCCCTCCTGGGTTCCCAAAATTCTTCCAGGATCCCAGAAATTCCCAAAATTATCCCGGGATTCCCGAAATTCCCGGAATCCCCGGCCTCGCCGCGGCTTTTCCCGCTTTTTTTGGGGGGAACAAAGCGCCCGAAATTCGCCGTTCTCGCCTCGTTTTTCTGGCAGGGGAAATGACCCGAAATTCCCTCCAGGATCCCCAAAATTCCCGCAGGGATTCCCAAAATTCCCGCAGGGATTCCCAAAATTCCCTCCAAGATTCCTGAAATTCCCAAAATTCCCTCCAGGATCCCCAAAATTCCCGCAGGGATTCCCAAAATTCCCTCCAAGATTCCTGAAATTCCCAAAATTCCCTACAGGATCCCCAAAATTCCCTCCAAGATCCCAAAATGATCCCAAAATTCCTCCCGGGATCCCAAAATGATCCCAAAATTCCTCCCAGGATCCCAAAATGATCTCAAAATTCCCTCCAGGATTCCCAAAATACCCGAAATTCCCTCCAGGATCCCCAAAATTCCCTCCAGGATTCCCAAAATGCCCAAAATTCCCTCCAGGATTCCCAAAATTCTCTCCAAGATCCCAAAAGGATCCCAAAATTCCTCCCAAGATCCCAAAATGATCCCAAAATTCCTCCTGGGATCCCAAAATGATCTCAAAATTCCCTCCAGGGTTCCCAAATTCCCAAAATTCCTTCCAGGATTCCCAAAATTCCTCCCAGGATCCCAAAATGATCCCAAAATTCCCTCCAGGATTCCCAAAATACCCGAAATTCCCTCTAGGATCCCCAAAATTCCCTCCAGGATTCCCAAAATGCCCAAAATTCCTTCCAGGATTCCCAAAATTCTCTCCAAGATCCCAAAAGGATCCCAAAATTCCTCCCAGGATCCCAAAATTATCCCAAAATTCCTCCCGGGATCCCAAAATGATCCCAAAATTCCCTTCAGGATTCCCAAAATTCCCTCCAAGATCCCAAAATGATCCCAAAATTCCTCCCAGGATCCCAAAACAATCCCAAAAATTCCCTCCAGGATTCCCAAAATGCCCAAAATTCCCTCCAGGATTCCCAAAATTCTCTCCAAGATCACAAAATGATCCCAAAATTCCTCCCGGGATCCCAAAATGATCTCAAAATTCCCTCCAGGATTCCCAAAATACCCAAAATTCCCTCTAGGATCCCCAAAATTCCCTCCAGGATTCCCAAAATGCCCAAAATTCCTTCCAGGATTCCCAAAATTCTCTCCAAGATCCCAAAAGGATCCCAAAATTCCTCCCAGGATCCCAAAATTATCCCAAAATTCCTCCCGGGATCCCAAAATGATCCCAAAATTCCCTCCAGGATTCCCAAAATTCTCTCCAAGATCCCAAAATGATCCCAAAATTCCTCCCAGGATCCCAAAATGATCTCAAAATTCCTCCTGGGATCCCAAAATGCCCAAAATTCCCTCCAGGATTCCCAAAATTCCCTCCAGGATTCCCAAAATTCCCAACATTTCTCTCCAGGATCCCAAAATTCCCTCCAAGATCCCAAAATGATCCCAAAATTCCCCCCAGGATTCCCGAAATTCCCAAAATGATCCCAAAATTCCTGCAGGGATTCCCAAAATTTCTTCAGGATCCCAAAATTCTCTCCAAGATCCCAAAATTATCCCAAAATTCCCTCCAGGATTCCCAAAATACCCCAAATTCCCTCCAGGATTCCCAAAATTCCCACAGGGATTCCCGAAATTCCCAAAATTTCTCCCCAGGATCCCAAAATTCCCTCCAAGATCCCAAAATGATCCCAAAATTCCTCCAGGGATTCCCAAAATTCCACCCAGGATTCCCAAAATGATCCCAAAATTCCTGCAGGGATTCCCAAAATTTCTTCAGGATCCCAAAATTCCCTCCAGGATCCCAAAATGATCCCAAAAATTCCCTCCAGGAATTCCCAAAATTCCTCATGGGATTCCCAAAATTCCTCATGGGATTCCCAAAATTCCCTCCAAGATCCCAAAATGATCCCAAAATTCCCAAAATGGACCCAAAATTCCCCCCAAGATTCCCAAAATTTCTTCAGGATCCCAAAATTCCTGCAGGGATTCCCAAAATTCCTCCCAGGATCCCAAAATGATCCCAAAATTCCTCCCAGGATTCCCAAAATGATCCCAAAATTCCCTTCAGAATCCCAAAATTCCTCCCAAAATTCCCCCTAAGATTCCCAAAATTCCTACTAGGATTCCAAAATTCCTCCCAAAAATCCTCCCAAGATCCCAAAATTCTCCCAAAATTCCTCCAGAATCCCAAATTTCCTCCCAAAATTTCTCCTGGCTCCCCGAAATTCCCCAAATTCGCTCAGGATTCCCAAAATTCCTTCCAGCATCCCAAAATGATCCCAAAATTCCCCTCAGAATCCCAAAATTCCTCCAGGATCCCAAAATTCCTCCAGGATCCCAAAATTCCTCCCAGGATCCCAAAATTTTCCCAAAATCTCCCTCAGAATCCCAAAATTCCTCCCAAAATTCCCCGCAAGATTCCCAAAATTCCTCCCAAGGACCCAAAATTTTCCCAAAATTCCTCCTGGATCCCCAAAATTCCCTCAGGATTCCCAAAATTCCTCCCAGGATCCCAAAATTTTCCCAAAATTCCCCCTAAGATTCCCAAAATTCCGCCTGGGATTCCCAAAATTCCTCCCGAGATTCCCAAAATGATCCCAAAATTCCTCCTGGATCCCCGAAATTCCCAAAATTCCTCCCGGAATTCTCGTCCCTGCCCCGCGTTGGGCGCCCAGAGTGGGCGTGGCCTCGCCGTGGACCAATCAGAGCGCTCCTGAAGGGGGCTGGCCAATCACGAGCCGGCCCCGCCCCAAAAAGGCGCCAAAAGGTGAAAAATTCGGAATTTTGGGGAGAACGGCGCCGGCCAATCAGAGCGCAGGGATCCGGGGGAGGGGCGGGGCCGCGGTGATTGACGGGCGGCTCGGCCAATGGGGTGGCAGGGGAGGGGCTGAGGGGCGGGGCTTTGGTGGGGATGGGTTCATGAATATTAATGAGGGTGGGGAGGGCCCCAATTAAATCTCAATTAATTCCCAATTAATCCCAGTTAAATCCCAGTTTAATTCCAATTAATCCCAGTTCGATCCCAATTAATCCCAGTTCGATCCCAATTAAATCCCAGTTTAATTCCAATTAATTCCCAGTTTGATCCCAATTAAATCCCAGTTCGATCCCAATTAAATCCCAGTCCGATCCCAATTAAATCCTAATTAAATCCCAGTTCGATCCCAATTAAATCCCAGTTTGATCCAAATTAAATCCCAGTTTAATTCTAATTAAATCCGAATGAAATCCCAGTTTGATCCCAATTAAATGCGAATAAAATCCCAGTTTGGTCCCAATTAAATCCCAATTAAATCCCAGTTTAATTCGAATTAAATCTCCATTTTTTTCTAATTAAATCCCAGCTCGATCCCAATTAATTCCCAATTAATCCCAGTTAAATCCCAGTTTAATTCCAATTAAATCCCAGTTCCATCCCAATTAAATCCCAGTTTGATCCTAATTAAATCCCAGTGCAATCCTAATTAAATCCCAGTCCAATCCAAATTAAATCCCAGTTTGATCCAAATTAAATCCCAGTTTAATTCTAATTAAATCCGAATGAAATCCCAGTTTGATCCCAATTAAATGCGAATAAAATCCCAGTTTGGTCTCAATTAAATCCCAATTAAATCCCAGTTTAATTCTAATTAAATCTCCATTTTTTTCTAATTAAATCCCAGCTCGATCCCAATTAATTCCCAATTAAATCCCAGTTTAATTTTAATTAAATCCCAGTTCAATCCTAATTAAATCCCAGTTCGATCCAAATTAAATCCCAGTTTAATTCTAATTAAATCTGAATTAAATCCCAGTTTGATCCCAATTAAATGCGAATAAAATCCCAGTTTGGTCCCAATTAAATCCCAGTTTAATTCTAATTAAATCTCCATTTTTTTCTAATTAAATCCCAGTTTAATTCTAATTAAATCCCAGCTCGATCCCAATTAATTCCCAATTAATCCCAGTTAAATCCCAGTTTAATTCCAATTAAATCCCAGTTCCATCCCAATTAAATCCCAGTTTGATCCTAATTAAATCCCAGTTCGATCCCAATTAAATCCCAGTTTAATTCTAATTAAATCCAAATTAAATCCCAGCTTGATCCCAATTAAATGTGAATAAAATCCCAGTTTGGTCCCAATTAAATCCCAATTAAATCCCAGTTTAATTCTAATTAAATCTCCATTTTTTTCTAATTAAATCCCAGTTTAATTCTAATTAAATCCCAGTCCAATCCAAATTAAATCCCAGTTTGATCCTAATTAAATCCCAGTTCAATCCTAATTAAATCCCAGTCCAATCCAAATTAAATCCCAGTTTGATCCAAATTAAATCCCAGTTTAATTCTAATTAAATCAGAATGAAATCCCAGTTTGATCCCAATTAAATGTGAATAAAATCCCACTTTGATCCCAATTAAATCCCAATTAAATCCCAGTTTAATTCCAATTAAATCTCCATTTTTTTCTAATTAAATCCCAGTTTAATTTTAATTAAATACCAGTTTGATCCAAATTAAATCCCAGTTTAATTCTAATTAAATCCCAGTTTAATTTTAATTAAATCCCAGTCTGATCCCAGTTTGATCCCAATTAAGTCTCAGTCCGATCCCAATTAAATCCCAGTTTAATCCCAATTAAATCCAAATAAAATCTCGGTTCAATCCCAGTTTAATCCAAATTAAATCCCATTTTTTTCCAATTAAATCCCACTTTAATCCAAATTAAATCCCATTTTTTTTCCAATTAAACCCCACTTTAATCCCAATTAAATCCCATTTTTTTCCCATTTTCCCACTCAAATCCCAATTCCCGTTTTCCAAGGAAAAATAAATGTCCGCAGCCGCCTGCTTTTATTTTTAATTCTCTTTTTTTGTTGTTTTTTTCTCATTTTTTCACCTTTTTTTTCCTCTTTTTCCTCTTCCTTCCATCTTTATTTTCCCGGCAATTCCCGGCGCTTTCCTCATGCACGAAATCCCGAAAAAAATCCCGGGAAAAGCCCCAAAAATTCCCAAAAAATCCCCAAAAAATCCCCAAAAAACGGCCTCAAACCCAGCGGAAATTCCTGAAAAATTCAAATTTTTTTGCCGGGATTTTCCTAAAAAATCCCAAAAATTCCCCCTGGGAGGCCCCAAAATTCCGGAATAAAAAAATTCCCGGGATTTTTCCAACGGGTTGGGCGGAAATTCCAAATTTTTGGTGTTTTTTTTTTTTTTCGGAATTAATTTTTATTTATATTTTTTTTTCCCGACAATAATTTACGGCGGCTCCGAAATTTTCCGTTTTCCATCCGTTTCCTTGGGATGATCCCAAAAAAAGATTGAAATAAAACGGGGAAAAAAAAACTAAATTAAAAAAATCCTAAAATCCACAGGAAAAAAAAACGAAAAAATCCCCCAAAAAAACCCCAAAATTCAGAATTTTGGCCCCAAAAACGTGGCAGGAAAAGGAGGGAAAATGGCCCTGAAATTTTCCTTTTTTCCTGTTTTTTTTTTTGGGAAAAATGGCTCCAAATTCCCAGGTTTTGATGGATTTTCCTTCGATTTTCCCCTCCCGGCAACGAAATTCCCTCAAAAGGCTCCTGCAGCTGAAAAATCCGATTTTTTCAGGGAAAAATCGCATATTTTTGGGAAAAAAAATTGAATTTTTTTACATTTTTTCCCCCATTTTTCCACCTGTTTTTAATCTATAATTTCCTCAAAATCTCCAGCTGAAAAATCAGATTTTTTTTCAGGGAAAAATCGCAAATTTTGGGGAAAAAAATTGAATTTTTTTACATTTTTTCCCCCATTTTTTCACCTTTTTTTTCTATAAATTCCTCAAAATCTCCAGCTGAAAAATCAGATTTTTTCAGGGAAAAATCACAAATTTTGGGGAAAAAAATTGAATTTTTTTTACTTTTTTTCCCCCATTTTTTCACCTTTTTTTTGTCTATAAATTCCCCAAAATCTCCAGCGGAAAAATTGGATTTTTCCAGGGGAAAATCTCAAATTTTTGGGAAAAAAATTGAAATTTTAAAAATTCTTTCCCAATTTTTCCACCTTTTTTTTTCCCCCTATAAATTCCCCAAAATCTCCAGCTGAAAAATTGGATTTTTCCATAGAAAAAAACCTCAAATTTTGGGGGAAAAAAATGATTTTTTTTCCATTTTTTCCCAATTTTCCCACCTTTTTTCATATATAAATCCCCCAAAATCTCCAGATGAAAAAATGGATTTTTCCATGGAAAAAACTCAAATTTTTGGGAAAAAAATATATTTTTTTTTACATTTTTTTCCCCATTTTTCCACCTTTTTTTTGTGTCAAAATCCCCTAAAAGCTCCACGGATTTTTCTATGGAAAAATCTCAAATTTTTGGGAAAAAATTTGAATTTTTTTACATTTTTATCCCATTTTTCCACCTTTTTTCATCTATAAATTCCCCAAAATCTCCAGCTGAAAAATCAGATTTTTCCATACAAAAAAACCTCAAATTTGGGGGGAAAAAATAATATTTTTTTTCAATTTTTTTCCCAAATTTTCCACCTTTTTTTGGCTATAAATCCCCCAAAATTCCCCCAAAAGCTCCAGCTTAAAAATCCGATTTTTCCATTAAAAAAACCTCAATTTTTAGGTAAAAAAAATTGAATTTTCCGCCCAATTTTTCTGCATTTTTTCCCCACTTTTTCCACTTTATTTTTGCTACAAATCCCCCAAAATTCATCTTAAAAAATCCCATTTTTGGGGGGAAAAAAATTGAATTTTTTTGCGTTTTTCCCCCATTTTTTTTTTGCATTCCCCCCAATTTTTCCCACTTTTTTTTTTTCCTTTTTTTTTTTAACCCCTAAAATTCCCAAAATTGGGAAATTTGGGATTTGGAGCCTTTTTTTTTTTAAATTTTGAATTTTTTGGGGGATTTTTGTGCCCGGGTCGGGGTCTCGGGGACGTCTTAAAGTGCGAAGAGACCCGGGAGGTCCCGGTGGTACCATGAAAATCCCAAAAAATCCCCAAAATTCCCAAAAATTCCCAAATTTCCTCCAAATTCCCAAAATTCCCGATTTTTTTTGGTGGGAAAAACCCAAATTTGGGGGGTGGGGGAAGGTCCAAGGCCCCACCCCGGAAGTGCTTTGGGGCGGATTTGGGGAATTTTGGGGATTTTTTTGGGGAAATTTTGGGGATTTTTGGGGGAATTTTGGGGATTTTTGGGGTCTTGAGGGGTCTGAGGAGCCGCGGTGGCCTCGGGTGGACCTTGGGCAACCTTGGGTGGGATTTGGGCAACCTCAGATGGACCCAGGGCCACCTGGGATGGAGCTTGGGCCACCATGGATGGAATTTGGGCAACCTCGGATGGAATTTGGGCAACCTTGGGTGGGATCTGGGCAACCTCAGATGGACCCAGGGCCACCTGGGATGGGATTTGGGCAACCTCAGATGGACCCAGGGCCACCTCGGATGGAATTTGGGCAACCTCGGATGGGATTTGGGACCACCTTGGATGACCCTGAGCTACCTCAGATGGAGCTTGGGCAACCTTGGATGGAATTTGGGCAACCTTGGGTGGGATCTGGGCAACCTCAGATGGACCCAGGGCCACCTGGGATGGAGCTTGGGCCACCATGGATGGAATTTGGGCAACCTCGGATGGGATTTCGGCAACCTCAGATGGACCCAGAGCCACCATGGATGGGATTTGGGCAACCTCAGAAGGAGCTTGGGCAACCTGAGATGGACCCAGGGCCACCTGAGATGGAGCTTGGGCCACCATGGATGGGATCTGGGCAACCTCGGATGGGATTTGGGACCACCTTGGATGACCCTGAGCTACCTCAGATGGAGCTTGGGCCACCATGGATGGAATTTGGGCAACCTCAGATGGAGTTTGGGCAACCTCAGATGGACCCAGGGCCACCTGAGATGGAATTTGGGCAACCTTGGGTGGGATCTGGGCAACCTCAGATGGACCCAGGGCCACCTGAGATGGAGCTTGGGCCACCATGGATGGGATCTGGGCAACCTCGGATGGAGTTTGGGCAACCTTGGGTGGGATTTGGGCAACCTCAGATGGACCCAGGGCCACCATGGATGGAATTTGGGCAACCTTGGATGGAATTTGGGACCACCTTGGATGACCCTGAGCTACCTCAGATGGAGCTTGGGCAACCTTGGATGGAATTTGGGCAACCTTGGATGGAGTTTGGGCAACCTCAGATGGACCCAGGGCCACCATGGATGGAATTTGGGCAACCTTGGGTGGGATCTGGGCAACCTCAGATGGACCCAGGGCCACCATGGATGGAATTTGGGCAACCTCAGAAGGAGCTTGGGCAACCTGAGATGGACCCAGGGCCACCTGAGATGGAGCTTGGGCCACCATGGATGGAATTTGGGCAACCTCAAAAGGAGCTTGGGCCATCTTGGATGGAGTTTGGGCAACCTGGGATGGAATTTGGGCAACTTTGGAGCACCTCGGATGACCCTGGGCTACCTCAGAAGGAGCTTGGGCCACCTGGGATGGGATTTGGGACACCTGGGATGGGATTTGGGCCACCTGGGATGGGATTTGGGCCACCTGGGATGGGATTTGGGCCACTTTGGAGCACCTCGGATGGATCCTGGGCAACGTTGGATGAGCCTTGCATGGATGTTGGGCCACCTTGGATCTCCTTGAGCCACCTTGGACCACCTGGAGTGACCCTTGGACCACCAGGAATGACCCTCAGGCCACCTTGGACCACCTGGAGTGACCCTTGGACCATCTTGGATGACCCTCAGGCCACCTTGGACCACCTGGAGTGACCCTTGGACCATCTTGGATGACCCTCAGGCCACCTTGGACCACCTGGAATGACCCTTGGACCATCTTGGATGACCCTCAGGCCATCTCAGACCCCCTGGAATGACCCTTGGACCACCTGGAGTGACCCTTGGACCACCAGGAATGACCCTCAGGCCACCTTGGACCACCCGGAATGACCCTTGGACCACCTGGAATGACCCTCAGGCCACCTTGGACCACCTGGAGTGACCCTTGGACCACCGGGAATGACCCTTGGACCACCGGGAATGACCCTCAGGCCACCTTGGACCACCTGGAGTGACCCCTGGGCCACCGGGAATGACCCCTGGACCACCTGGACTGACCCTTGGACCATCTTGGATGACCCTCAGGCCACTCTGGACCACCAGGAATGACCCCTGGACCACCTGGAGTGACCCTTGGACCACCGGGAATGACCCCTGGACCACCGGGAATGACCCTCAGGCCACCCTGGACCACCGGGAGTGACCCTTGGACCATCTTGGATGACCAACAGACCACCTTGGGCCACCAGGAATGACCCTTGGACCATCTTGGATGACCAACAGACCACCTTGGGCCACCAGGAATGACCCTTGGGCCACCAGGAGTGACCCTTGGACCACCTGGAGTGACCCTCAGGCCACCTCGGCCACCCCCACCCCCTTCCAGCCCCTCCCAGGCCCCGTCCCGGGGACGTCCGGCCGGCCCGGCCAAAGTCCGGTCCAACGTCTCCGGCCACGGCCGAACTCCGGCCGGACACCCCGGAGGTCACTCCAGAATGGCCGAACTCCGGCCGGACACCCCGGAGGTCACTCCAAACTCCGGCCGGACACCCCGGAGGTCACTCCAGAATGGCCGAACTCCGGCCGGACACCCCGGAGGTCACTCCAAACTCTGGCCGGACACCCCGGAGGTCACTCCAGAATGGCCGAACTCCGGCCGGACACCCCGGCGGTCACTCCCAATTCCGGCCGGACACCCCGGAGGTCACTCCGGAATGGCCGAACTCCACCGGTCACTCCGAAAAGACCAAACCCCGGCCGGACACTCCGGCGGTCACTCCGGACTCCGGCCGGACACCCAGGAATGGCCGAATCCCACCGGTCACTCCGAACTCCGGCCGCACATCCCGGCGGTCACTCCGGACTGGCCGAATTCCACCGGTCACTCTGAACTCCGGCCGGACATCCTGGTGGTCACTCCAGAAGGAGCCGAATTCCGGCCGGACGTCCCAGTGGTCACTCCGAATTCTGGCCGCACGTCCCAGTGGTCACTCTGAATCCCGGCCGGACACCCTGGTGGTCACTCCGGACTGGCCGAACTCCACCGGTCACTCCAAACTCCGGCCAAAACCCCAGCCGGACACCCTGGTGGTCACTCCGGACTGGCCGAACTCCACCGGTCACTCCAAAAAGACCAAACCCCGGCCGGACATTCCGGTGGTCACTCCGGACTGGCCGAACTCCACCGGTCACTCCCAATTCCGGCCGGACACTCTGGAAAGGGCCAAATTCTGGCCGGACATCCCGGCGGTCACTCCGAACCCCAACCGGACACCCCGGCGGTCACTCCCAATTCCGGCCGGACACCCCAGCGGTCACTCCGGACTGGCCGAACTCCACCGGTCACTCCGAAACGACCAAACTCCGGCCAAACCCCGTCCGGTCACTCCGGACTGGCCGAACTCCACCGGTCACTCCGAAACGACCAAACTCCGGCCAAACCCCGTCCGGTCACTCCGGACTGGCCGAACTCCACCGGTCACTCCGAATTCCCGGCCGGACGCCCCGTCGGTCACTGGGGCCGGACATCCCAGCGGTCACTCCGAACTCCGGCCAAACCCCCGTCCGGCCGTCGCTCCCCCACGCCGCCCTCAAGGCCCCGGCGCGTCCGGCGGCGGCGACGGCGTCCGAGCAGGGGACGGCGGCGCCGGGCCGGCGGCGGCCGGAGCCGGGCCGGGCGAGCCGGGCGTGTCCGGCGGCGGCCGGAGCGAGAAGAAGAAGGGGCACTGGTGGATGAAGAGTTCGATGATTGTCTGGTAGGTCCTGGTGGCCGTCAGCGCGTCCATGGTGCTGAAGTCCGGCCGCATCAGCGTCGGCCAGAAGCAGATGGACAGGTTCTCGCTGGTCATCAGGTTGACGCGGTGCTGCTGGCTGACCCTAGGGGGGGACGACACCAGAGTGACCGCTCGGTGGTGGACAACACCAGAGTGACCACTTGGTGGTCAGCAGATCCCAAAATTGCAAAAATTCCCACTAAAATCGCCCAGAAAATGACCCAAAATCCTTCTGGAGATGTTCCTGCTGACCATCAGGGTGGACAACACCAGAGTGACCAGTCAGTGGTCAGTAGACACCAAAAAATCACAAAATTGCAAAAAATCCCACTAAAATCGCCCAAAAAATGACCCAAAATCCTTCTGGAGATGTTCCTGCTGACCATCAGGGTGGACAACACCAGAGTGACCAGTCAGTGGTCAGCAGATCCCAAAATTGCAAAAATTCCCACCAAAATCGCCCAAAAAATGACCCAAAAACCCTCCAGGACATGTTCCTCCTGACCCTAGGGGTGGACGACACCAGAGTGACCGCTCGGTGGTGGACAACGGCAGAGTGACCACTTGGTGGTCAGCAGATCCCAAAATTGCAAAAATTCCCACCAAAATCGCCCAGAAAATGACCCAAAAACCCTCCAGGAGATGTTCCTGCTGACCATGAGGTGGACAATGGCAGAGTGACCACTCAGTGGTCAGAAGATCCCAAAATACCAAAAATTCCCACCAAAATCGCCCAAAAAATGACCCAAAATCTTTCTGGAAAGGTTCCTGCTGACCATCAGGGTGGATGACACCAGAGTGACCGCTCGGTGGTGGACAACGGCAGAGTGACCACTTGGTGGTCAGCAGATCCCAAAATTGTAAAAATTCCCACTAAAATCGCCCAAAAAGTGACCCAAAAAACCCTCCAGGAGAGGTTCCTGCTGACCCTGGGGGTGGACGACACCAGAGTGACCACTCAGTGGTGGACAATGGCAGAGTGACCACTTGGTGGTCAGAAGATCCCAAAATACCAAAAATTCCCACTAAAATCGCCCAAAAAGTGACCCAAAAACCCTCCAGGAGATGTTCCTGCTGACCATGAGGTGGACAACGCCAGAGTGACCACTCAGTGGTCAGTAGACACCAAAAAAATCACAAATTTGCAAAAATTCCCACCAAAATCGCCCAAAAAATGACCCAAAACCCTCCAGGAGATGTTCCTCCTGACCCTAGAGGTGGACAACACCAGAGTGACCACTCGGTGGTGGACAATGGCAGAGTGACCACTCAGTGGTCAGAAGATCCCAAAATACCAAAAATTCCCACTAAAATCGCCCAAAAAGTGACCCAAAAACCCTCCAGGAGAGGTTCCTGCTGACCATGAGGTGGACAACGCCAGAGTGACCGCTCGGTGGTCAGTAGACACCAAAAAATCACAAAATTGCAAAAAATCCCACTAAAATCGCCCAAAAAATGACCCAAAATCCTTCTGGAGATGTTCCTGCTGACCATCAGGGTGGACAATACCAGAGTGACCACTCGGTGGTCAGAAGATCCCAAAAATTCCCACCAAAAATGACCCAAAAAGGGCCAAAATTCCCAAAAAATTCCGCTGGCGTAGAGAAAAAAATACGGAAAAAATTGCAAAAAAAAATTCACCAAAAATCCCCAAAAAAAGCTCAAAAATTGCCAAAAAATGATGGAAAAATTGCCCAAAAAATTATTGAAAAATTCCCCCAAAATTGCCAGAAAATGAGCGAAATATTCCCAAAAATTGCAAAAAAAAATTTCCAAAAATTCTCAAAAAATTGCCAAAAAATAATTCAAAAATTCCCCCAAAATTACCAAAAAGTTATTGAAAAATTGCCCAAAAATTGCCCAAAAATTATTGAAAAATTCCCCCAAAATTATAGAAAAATTTCCCAAAAATTGCCAAAAAATAATTTAAAAATTCCCCCAAAATTATAAAAAAAATTTCCCAAAAATTGCCAAAAAATAATAAAAAAATTCCCAAAAATTGCTCCTAAAATAGAAAGAAAGCTATGAAATAATTTGTAAAAAAATCACCCAAAAATCCCCCAAAAAACGCAAAAAAAGCAGCTCAAAAAATGCCAAAAATTCCCCAAAAATTGTGGAAAAATTCCCCAAAAATTGCAAAAAAATTATGGAAAAATTCCCCAAAAATTGCCAAAAAATTATGGAAAAATTGCCCAAAATTGCAAAAAATTATCAAAAAATTCCCCAAAAATTCCTGAAAAAATTTCAAAAAATTTCCCAAAAAATTCCCAAAAATATCCCCCGGAAAAATGATGGAAATTTTTGTAAAAAATACCAAAAAAAATCACCAAAAAAACACCAAAAATACAAAAAAAACCCAAAAACTCCTAAAAAACTCCCAAAAGATGATGGAAAAATTAGTAAAAACTCACAAAAAAAAAATCTTCAAAAATGGCCAAAAAAGCCCCAAAATTCACCCCAAAAATGCAAAAAAAATTCCAAAAAATACAAAAAAATTCCTGGAAAATTTCCTATTAAAAAATTGATTTAAAAATTGGCAAAAAAATCACAAAAAATGGAAAGTTTTGGAATTTTTTTCTATGAAAAATGGAAAAATCTGGACTTTTTCCCATTAAAAGGAAGAAAAAAATTCCCATTTTTTTTCCATGAAAAATGAGAAAATTCTGGAATTTTTTTCCATGAAAAATCAGAAAAATCCTGGAATTTTTTCCATGAAAACCACTGAAAAATCCCCAAAAATATCCCAAAAAATTCTTTAAAAATTCCTAAAAATTTCCCCTCAACAAATTACAGAAGAATTTGCAAAAAATCTGAAATAAAACCCCCCAAAAAAATTTTAATCCCCAAAAATTGCCAAAAAAACTCCAAAAAATCCCCAAATTTAAAAAAAAAAAAAATTACTTAAAATTCCCCATAAATTCAAAAAAATCTTGGAAAAAATTAGAAAAAAAATGCCCAAAAATCTCCAAAAAAATTTTTGGAAAAATTCCAATTACAAAAAAAAAAAAAAAGGAAAAATTGTAGAAAATCCAAAAATAATTCCAAAAATTGCCAAAAATATAAAAAAAGAAAATCACAAAAATACCTCGAAAAATCACTGAAAATGACCCAAAAAATTCCCCAAAAATTCCCCAAATTCCCAGAAATTTCCCTCTTAAAAATGATGGAAAAATTTGCAAAAAATCTCCAGAAAAATCACAAAAAATTACAAAAAAACTCACTAAAAATGACCAAAAACCCCAAAATTTCACCCAAATCTGCCCAAAAACTGCCAAAAAATCCCCAAAAAAATCCACTTAAAAATTATGGAAAAACTTGGAAAAAATATTTTTAAATTATCAAAAAAACTCCAAAAAAATTGCAAAAAGTCACAAAAAACACCCAAAATTTCACCCAAATTTTCCCAAAAAATTCCCCTGAAAAAATGACTTAAAAATTCGGAAGAAAAAAAAACCAAATGAACAAACAAACAAAAAAAACCTCCAAAAAAATCAGAAAAAAATCCCCTCAAAAATTCCAAAAAAATCCCAAAAAATCCCAAATTTTCCCAAAAATCCCAGAAAAAAATTCCCAAAAACATTCCCCTGAAAAAAATGATGGAAAAATTCGGAAAAAAATAAAAAATGTATTAAAAAAAGCCCAAAAAATCACCAAAAATTCCAAAAAATTTCCCCAAAGTTCCCAAGTTTCTCCAAAAATCCCCGAAAAAAAGTTCCCAAAAAACAATTGAAAAATCGGGAAAAAAATCCCAAAAAATAAAAAAAAAAAATCCAAAAAGACCTCCAATAAATTGCAAAAAATCACAAGAAGACCCCAAAATTTCACCCGCAACCTCTCCAAAAATTCCCCAAAAATTCCCAAATTTCCCCAAAAATCCCCCCAAAAAATTCCCGAAAAATGATGGAAAAATTGGGGAAAAAATAAACAAAAAAAAATCCCAAAAAACCACCAAAAAACCCTCAAAAATTCCCAACTTTTCCCCAAAATCCCCAAAAACAAAATCCCAAAAAATGATGGAAAAATGATGGAAAAATTCGGAAAAAATGTCAAAAAAATCACCAAAAAACCCCCAGAAAATTGCAAAAAATCACAAAAAACCCAAAATTTCACCTGAAACCTCTCCAAAAAATTCCAAAAAATTCCCAAATTTTCCCAAAAATCCCCGAAAATAATTCCCAAAAAATAATGGAGAAATTGGAAAAAAATTCAAAAAAAAACCTCAAAAAACCAAAAAATCCCAAAAAACCCCCAAAAAATCATAAAAAAAGCCGTCAAAAATTCCCAAAAAATTCCGAAAAAATTCCCCAAATTCCCCAAAAATCCCCGATAAAAGTTTCCAAAAAACGATGGAAAAATTCAGTAAAAATCTCAAAAAATCACCAAAAAACCCCAAAAAATCGCAAAAAATCACAAAAAGACCATAAAATGTCACCCGAAACCTGTCCAAAAATCACCAAAAAAATCCCAAAAATCCCCAAAAAAATCCCAAAAATCCCCGGGATAAAATTCCTAAAAAACATCCATTAAAAACGCCAAAAAAAATCAGAAAAAAATCAAAAAAATCCAAAAAAACCCCAAAAAATCACCTAAAACCCCCCCAAAACCGCCCCTAAACCTCTCCGAAAATTCCGAATTTTTTCCCGAAAATTCCCAAATTTCCCGAAATCCCGGGAATTCGCCCCAAACGGGATCCCACCTGTTGAGGTGCGCGATGACGTACTTGAAGACCTCGTAGTTCTCGCGGGGGAAGCGCCGCAGGACCTCGCGCAGCGCCAGCAGCTTCTGCTCCCGGTCGCTGATCTCTGGGCATTTTGGGGAGAAAAACGGGGATTTTGGGAAAATCAGAATTGGGGGGAATTGAGGGGGGGATATGGGGGAAAAATATTGGGAATTTTGGGGGAGAAAATGGGGGGAAATGGGGATTTTGGGGGGGAAAATGAGGGGAAATGGAAAGAAAAATGGGAATTTTTGGGGGGAAATGGAAAGAAAAATTGGGATTTTTTTGGGGGGAAAAATGGGGATTTTGGGAAATTTAATGGGGAAAAATGGGGGGAAAATAGGGATTTTGGGGGAGAAAATGGAGGGGAAATTGAAAGAAAAATGGGAATTTTGGGGGGGGAAATGGGAATTTTTTTGGGGGAAATGGGGATTTTGGGGGGGGAAATGGAGGGGAAATGGAAAGAAAAATGGGAATTTTTTTTGGGGAAAATGGGGATTTTGGGAAAAATGGGGGGAAAATAGGGGGGAAATGGGGATTTTGGGGTGGAAAATGAGGGGGAAATGGAAAGAAAAATGGGAATTTTTTTGGGGAAAATGGGGATTTGGGGAAAAATCAGGATTGTGGGAAATTTAGGGGGAAAATGGGGGAAAAATGGGGGGAAATGGGGATTTTGGGGGGCAAAATGGGGATTTTTGGGGGGGGGAAATGGAGGGGAAATGGAAAGAAAAATGGGAATTTTTTGGGGGGAAAATGGGGATTTTGGGAAAAATGGGGATTTTGGGAAATTTAATGGGGAAAAATGGGGGGAAATAGGGAGAAAATGGGGATTTTGGGGGGGAAAATGGGGATTTTGGGGGGGAAAATGGGGGGGAAATGGAAAGAAAAATGGGAATTTTTTGGGGGGAAAAATGGAGGGGGAATGGAAAGAAAAGTGGGGATTTTGGGGGGGAAAATGGGGATTTTGGGGGGGAAAATGGAGGGGAAATGGAAAGAAAAATGGGAATTTTTTGGGGGAAAATGGGGATTTGGGGAAAAGTCAGAATTGTGGGAAATTTAGGGGGAAAATGGGGGGAAAATGGGGATTTTGGGGGGAAAAATGGGCATTTTGGGAAAATGGGGATTTTGGGGGAAAAAAGGGAATTTTTGGGTGAAAAATGGGGCAGAAAATGAGGCAAAATGGGGCAAAAAGGGAATTATGGAGGGAAAATGGAAATTTTGCAGGGGAAAATGGGAATTTTTGGGGGGGAAAATGGAGGGGAAATGGGAATTTTGGGAAAATAAACGGAATTTTGGGGAAAATATTGGGGATTTTAAGGGGAAATGGGAATTTTGCTTGTTAGCAAAGCCAGCAGCTTCTGCTCCTGGTCGTTGATCTCTGGGAAAAAAACAACGGGAATTTGGGGGGAAAAACGGGGATTTTGGGAAAAATCAGAATTGGGGGGAATTGAGGGGGGATATGGGGGAAAAATATTGGGAATTTTGGGGTAAAAAATGGGGGGAAATGGGGATTTTGGGGGGAAAAAAGGAGGGGAAATGGAGGGAAAAGGGGGGAAAATGGGAATTTTGGGGGGGAAAATGGGGATTTGGGGAAAAATATTGGGAATTTTTGGGGGGAAAATGGGGCAAAAATGGGGTAAAACGAGAATTTTGGGGGGAAAAATGGAGGGAAAGTGGGGGGAAAATGGGAACTTCGGGGGAAAATGGGAATTTTGGGAAAATGGGAATTTTGGATGGAATATTGGGAATTTTGGGGGGGAAATGGGAATTTTTGGGTGAAAATGGGACAAAAATGGGGGAAAATTGGTTGGGAAGTGGGAATTTGGGGAATTTTGGGGGGAAGTTTTGGGGATTTTTTTGGGGAATTTGGGAAATTTGGGAATTCTGGGAATTTGGGGAATTCTGGACTCACTGTCGCCCTCCAGGGACCAATTAAGCCCCAATTAACGGGAAATAAAGCGAGATTTGGCTGTGGAAATTTGGGAATTTTGGGGAATTTTTTGGGAATATTTTAGAAATTTTAGAAATTCTGGAGATTTTGGGAATTCTGGGAATTTGGGAAATTTTTTGGGAATTTTGGGAATTCCGGACTCACTGTCGCCCTCCAGTGCCGCTCTGGGGATGGCGGCACCAATTAACAAGAAATAAAGCGGGATTTTTTGGGGGAAATTTGGGAATTTTTGGGGAATTTTTGGGGGAATTTGGGGAATTTTGGGAATTCTGGAAATTTGGGAATTCAGGGAATGTGGGAATTCTGGACTCACTGTCTCCCTCAGTGGCCGCTCTGGGAATGGCGGCACCGATTAACGGGAAATAAAGCGGGAATTTTTTGGGGGAAATTTGGGAATTTTTGGGGAATTTTTGGGGGAATTTGGAGAATTTTTTGGGGGAATTTGGGGAATTTTGGGAATTCTAGAAATTTGGGAATTCTGGACTCACTGTCGCCCTCCAGTGGCCGCTCTGGGAATGGCGGCACCAATTAACGAGAAATAAAGTGGGAATTTTTTGGGGGAAATTTGGGAATTTTTGGGGAATTTTTTGGGGGATTTGGGGAATTTTGGGAATTCTGGAAATTTGGGAATTCTAGGAATTTGGGGAATGTGGGAATTCTGGACTCACTGTCGCCCTCCAGTGGCCGCTCTGGGAATGGCGACACCAATTAACAAGAAATAAAGTGGGAATTTTTTGGGGGGAAATTTGGGAATTTTTGGGGAATTTTTGGGGGAATTTGGGGAATTTTTGGGGGAATTTAGGGAATTTTGGGAATTCTGGAAATTTGGGAATTCTAGGAATTTGGGGAATGTGGGCATTCTGGACTCACTGTCGCCCTCCAGTGGCCGCTCTGGGAATGGCGACACCAATTAACAAGAAATAAAGTGGGAATTTTTTGGGGGAATTTGGGAATTTTTGGGGGAATTTGGGGAATTTTGGGAATTCTGGAAATTTGGGAATGTGGGGAATGTGGGAATTCCGGACTCACTGTCTCCCTCAGTGGCCGCTCTGGGGATGGCGGCACCGATTATTGGGAAATAAAGTGGGAATTTTTTGGGGGAAATTTGGGAATTTTTGGGGAATTTTTTTGGGGGAATTTGGGGAATTTTGGGAATTCTGGAAATTTGGGAATTCAGGGAATGTGGGAATTCTGGACTCACTGTTGCCCTCCAGTGGCCGCTCTGGGGATGGCGGCACCAATTAACGGGAAATAAAGCAGGAATTTTTTGGGGGAAATTTGGGAATTTTTGGGGAATTTTTGGGGGAATTTGGAGAATTTTTTGGGGGAATTTGGGGAATTTTGGGAATTCTGGACTCACTGTCGCCCTCCAGTGGCCGCTCTGGGAATGGCGGCACCAATTAACGAGAAATAAAGTGGGAATTTTTTGGGGGAAATTTGGGAATTTTTGGGGAATTTTTGGGGGAATTTGGGGAATTTTGGAAATTCTGGAAATTTGGGAATTCTAGGAATTCGAGGAATGTGGGAATTCTGGACTCACTGTCGCCCTCCAGTGGCCGCTCTGGGGATGGCGGCACCGATTAACGGGAAATAAAGCGGGAATTTTTTTGGGAATTTTTTGGGAATTTTTTGGGGAATTTTTTTGGGGAATTTGGGGAATTTGGGGAATTTTGGGAATTCTGGAAATTTGGGAATTCTAGGAATTCTGGGAATGTGGGAATTCTGGACTCACTGTCGCCCTCCAGTGGCCGCTCTGGGGATGGCGGCACCGATTAATGAGAAATAAAGCGGGAATTTTTTGGGGGAAATTTGGGAATTTTTGGGGGAATTTGGGGAATTTTTGGGGGAATTTGGGGAATTTTGGGAATTCTGGAAATTTGGGAATTCTAGGAATTCGGGGAATGTGGGCATTCTGGACTCACTGTCGCCCTCCAGTGGCCGCTCTGGGAATGGCGGCACCGATTAACGGGAAATAAAGCGGGAATTTTTTTGGGGGAAATTTGGGAATTTTTGGGGAATTTTTGGGGGAATTTGAGGAATTTGGGGAATTTTGGGGGGAATTTGGGGAATTTTGGAAATTCTGGAATTTTGGGAATTCTGGAAATTTGGGGATTCTAGGAATTCGGGGAATGTGGGAATTCTGGACTCACTGTCGCCCTCCAGTGGCCGCTCTGGGAATGGCGGCACCGATTAACGGGAAATAAAGCGGGAATTTTTTGGGGAATTTTTTGGGAATTTTTTGGGGAATTTTGGGAATTCCGGACTCACTGTGGGCCTCCACCAGCTCCAGCTGCATGGCGTAGGGCACCAGGGGCTCCGGCAGCTCCGAGAAGAAACTTTTCATGGCTCCGGCCACGGCGTTGACGGTGAAATCCTTCTCAGCCAGGTCCAGGCCGTGGTCTGGGGCAAATCCAAAAAAAATTTAGGGATTTTTGGGGGTTGGAAAAGTGGGAATCGCGTCCCGACGTTCCCAGAAAAAAATCGGGGTGAAAAAACGGGAATTTCGGCCAAAAAAACGGAGTTTTTGTGAGAAAAATGTGAATTTTTTCCCCTAAAAATCTGAATTTTTGACACAAAAATCCCTGGGATTCTGTGGGATTTTGGGGCAGGAAAAGTGGGAATCTCATCCCAAAATTCCTTGGATTGGGGAAAATTCCCAGAAAAACATGGGGTGAAAAAACGAGAATTTTGGCCAAAAAAACGGAGTTTTTACGCAAAAATTCGGATTTTTTTCGCTAAAATTCCGATTTTTTGTGCCAAAATCCAGAATTTTTGACCCAAAAATTTCTGGAATTCTCTGGGATTATGGGATAGGAAAAGTGGGAATCACATCCCAACATTCCCTGGGATTGGGGAAAATTCCCAGAAAAAATTGGGGTGAAAAGATGGGAATTTTGGCAAAAAATCCAGAAGTTTTGCGACAAAATTTGGAAGTTTTGCGACAAAATTTGGAATTTTTGCACCAAAATTCGGAATTTTTGCCCCAAAAATCCCTGGAATTCTCTGGGATTTGGGGCAGGAAAAGTGGGAATCACATCCCAACATTCCCAGAAAAAAATTGGGGTGAAAAAATGGGAATTTTGGCAAAAAAATCTGGAATTTTTGTGACAAAATTTGGAATTTTTGAGCCAAAATTTGGAATTTTTTTCCTTTTTTTGTAGTTCTTGTGGATTTTTGGTGAATTTTTGGGATTTTTTTTTAAATTTTTGATTAATTTTTTTTAAAGTATTTTTATTTTTTTTTTATTTTGTAGAATCTTTTGTGATTTTTTGGCATTTTTTCAGGTTTTTTGGGGGATTTTTTTGTGATTTAATTTTTTTTTAATTTTTAAAATTTTTTTGCATTTTTTTGATTATTTTTGGGGGTTTTTTTGTGATTTTTTTCGTGACTCTTTGGTGGTTTTTTTTCATGAATTTTTTGGTGATTTTTTTCGTGAACCCTTTGGTGATTTTTGTAGATTTTTTGAACAATTTTTTGTGGTTTTTTTGTGAATTTTTTGAATTTTTAATGACTTCTAAATATTTTTTTTTTGTGATTTTTTATGATTTTTCTTTAGTGTTTTTTTTGTGATTTTTTTGTGATTTTTGGGATTATTTGGGGATTTTTTCAGGGATTTTTATTTATTTTTAATTTTTAAAAATGTTTAAATTTTTTTGGGTGCATTTTGGTGATTTTTGGGGTGTTTTTGGGGCTCACCCTGGTCGAACTGGCGCCGCAGGGATTTTTTCTGATTTTTTTTCAGATTTTTGGGGGTTTTTGGTGGGTTTTTTCGTGAATTTTTTGGTGATTTTGGTGGAATTTTTTTTTTGCGCTTTTTTTGTGAATTTTTTTAATTTTTAATGACTTTTAATTTTTTTTTTTTTGTGATTTTTTAATGATTTTTCTTTAGTGATTTTTCTTTAGTGATTTTTTTTGGGATTTTTTTAGTGATTTTTGGGATTTTTTTGGGATTTTTTCAGGGATTTTTATTTATTTTTAATTTTTATAAATGTTTAAATTTTTTTGGGTGTATTTTGGTGATTTTTGGGGTGTTTTTGGGTGTTTTTGGGGCTCACCCTGGTCGAACTGGCGCTGCAGACTCTCCATCTCCGACTTGTTGCCGCTGACGCGATAAATCCCCTCCGTGCTCAGCCCTGAAACACAAAAAAAAGGTGAAAAATCCCAATTTTGGCTTTTTTCCACCCATTTCTGCCGCTTCCTGGGGTCCTCCCAAGCTCAGCGGGGATTTTGGGGGGGAAAACAAAAAAAATTTGGATTTTTGGGGGGAAAAATCTGATTTTTGGGAGGATTTTTGGGAAAAAATTCTGATTTTTGTGGGGATTTTTTGGGAAAAAATTCTGATTTTTGGGGGGATTTTTGGGGAAAATTCTGATTTTTGGGGGGATTTTTTGGGAAAAAATTCTGATTTTTGGGGGATTTTTCCCAAAAAAGAACAGCCCCTGAAACAAAAAAATTAAAAAAAAAATTCCCTAAAAATGCCCAAAAAAAACCCCAAAACCCCTCAAAAACCCCTCCAAAAATTCCAAAAAAATTCCTAAAATTACCGAAATTCCCAAAATTCCCAAATTCCCGAATTTCTGACCTGTGGCCTCGATGTACCCAAAAAATAACCCCAAAAAATTCCCCAAAATTGCAAAAAATCCTTAAAAATGCCCCAAAAACCCCCATAAAATGCCAAGAAACCCCCAAAAAAATCCCAAAAAATTCCCAGAATTGCCAGAATTCCCGAATTTCCGACCGGTGGCCTCAATGTACCCAAAAAATAACCCCAAAAAATTCCCAAAAATTGCAAAAAAATCCCAAAAAATGCCAAGAAACCCCCCAAAACCCCTCCAAAAATCCCCAAAGATTCCCCAAATTCCCGAATTTTCCCGGAATTCCCGAGTTTCCGACCGGTGGCCTCGATGTCCCCAAAAAATTCCAAAAAAATCTCAAAAAATCCCTAAAAAATTGCAAAAAAATCCCAAAAAATGCCAAAAAAACCCCCAAAACCCCTCCAAAACTTCAGAAAAAATCCCCAAAAATTCCCTAAATTCCCCAAATTCCCGAATTTTCCCGGAATTCCCGATTTTCCGACCGGTGGCCTCGATGTACCCAAAAAATTCCCAAAAATTGTAAAAAAAAATCCCCAAAAATCCCTAAAAAATTGCAAAAAAATCCCAAAAAATGCCAAGAAACCCCTCAAAACCCCTCCAAAAATTCCCCAAATTCCCGAATTTTCCCGGAATTCCCGATTTTCCGACCGGTGGCCTCGATGTACCCAAAAAATTCCCAAAAATTGTAAAAAAAAATCCCCAAAAATCCCTAAAAAATTGCAAAAAAATCCCAAAAAATGCCAAGAAACCCCCCAAAACCCCTCCAAAAATTCAGAAAAAATTCCCAAAAATTCCCCAAATTCCCAGCATTCCCAGAATTCCCAAATTTCTGACCGGTGGCATCAATGTACCCAAAAAATTCCAAAAAAATCCCAAAAAATCCCTAAAAAATTGCAAAAAAATCCCAAAAAATGCCAAAAAAACCCCCAAAACCCCTCAAAAACCCCTCCAAAAATCTCCAAAAATTCCCCAAATTCCCGAATTTTCCCGGAATTCCCGAGTTTCCGACCGGTGGCCTCGATGTACCCAAAAAATTCCAAAAAAATCTCAAAAAATTCCTAAAAAATTGCAAAAAAATCCCAAAAAATGCCAAGAAACCCCCCAAAACCCCTCTAAAAATTCAGAAAAAATTCCCAAAAATTCCCCAAATTTCCGGCATTCCCAGAATTCCCGAATTTCTGACCGGTGGCCTCGATGTACCCAAAAAATTCCCAAAAATTGCAAAAAAAATCCCAAAAAATCCCTAAAAAATTGCAAAAAAATCCCAAAAAATGCCAAGAAACCCCCCAAAACCCCTCCAAAAATCCCCAAAAATTCCCCAAATTCCCGAATTTTCCCGGAATTCCCGATTTTCCGACCGGTGACCTCGATGTACCCAAAAAACTGCAAAAAAAAATCCCCAAAAATCCCTAAAAAATTGCAAAAAAATCCCAAAAAATGCCAAGAAACCCCCCAAAACCCCTCAAAAACCCCTCCAAAAATCCCCAAAAATTCCCAAAATTCCCAGATTTTCCCAGAATTCCCGAATTTCTGACCGGTGGCCTCGAAGTACCCAAAAAATAACCCAAAAAAATTCCAAACAATTGCAAAAAAATCCCAAAAAATGCCCAAAAAACCCCAAAAAATCCCAAAAAATTCCCAAAAATTCCCGGCATTCCCAGAATTCCCGAATTTCTGACCGGTGGCATCGATGTACCCAAAAAATTCTCAAAAAATCCCTAAAAAATTGCAAAAAAATCCCAAAAAATGCCAAAAAAACCCCCAAAACCCCTCCAAAAATCCCCCAAAATTCCCCAAATTCCCGAATTTTCCCAGAATTCCCGATTTTCCGACCGGTGGCCTCGATGTACCCAAAAAACTGCAAAAAAAAATCCCAAAAAATCCCTAAAAAATTGCAAAAAAATCCCAAAAAATGCCAAGAAACCCCCCAAAACCCCTCCAAAAATCCCCAAAAAATTCCCCAAATTCCCGAATTTTCCCGGAATTCCTGATTTTCCGACCGGTGGCCTCGATGTACCCAAAAAATAACCCCAAAAAATTCCAAAAAATTGCAAAAAAATCCCAAAAAATGCCAAAAAAACCCCCAAAACCCCTCCAAAAATTCAGAAAAAATTCCCAAAAATTCCCCAAATTCCCGAATTTTCCCAGAATTCCCGAATTTCTGACCGGTGGCATCGATGTACCAAAAAAACTGCAAAAAAATCCCAAAAAATGCCAAGAAACCCCCCAAAAACCCCTCCAAAAATCCCCCAAAATTCCCCAAATTCCCGAATTTTCCCGGAATTCCCGATTTTCCGACCGGTGGCCTCGATGTACCCAAAAAATAACCCCAAAAAATCCCCAAAAATAGCAAAAAAAAATCACAAAAAATGCCCCAAAAAACCCATAAAATGCCCCCAAAAAACCCCCAAAAATTCCCAAAAATTCCTGAAATTCCCAGAATTCCCGAATTTCTGACCGGTGGCCTCGATGTACCCAAAAAATTCCCAAAAATTGCAAAAAAAATCCCAAAAAATCCCAAAAAATGCCAAAAAAACCCCCAAAACCCCTCCAAAAATTCAGAAAAAATCCCCCAAAATTCCCCAAATTCCCGAATTTTCCCGGAATTCCCGATTTTCCGACCGGTGGCCTCGATGTACTGGATGCAGCGCTCGATGAAGACGGGGATGGGCCGCTCGGGGCTGACCACGCTGGCCAGGGGCACCCCGAAGTAGCTGCTCTCCCACGGGGCCTTGGAGAGGGACGGGCGCGCCTTCGCCTTCGGCTTCTGCGGGAAAAACGGGGAAAATCCATGGGAAATCCATGGGGAAATTCCTGGGAAACCTGCGGGGAAATTCCCGGGAAAATACGAAGAAAATTGGGGGAAAATCGGGGAAAAAAACAGGGAGTTACAGGGGAAAATCAGGGGGAAAAAACCTTGAAATTCCAGAGAAAATCTATGGGAAAATCCATGGAAAAATCAGTGAAACATTCCTGGAAAAATCCATGGAAAAATCCCTGGAAAAATCCATGGAAAATCCCTGGAAAAATCCCAGGAGTTACAGGGGAAAATCAGGGGAAAAAAACCTTGGAATTCCAGAGAAAAATCCATGGGAAAATCCATGGAAAAATCAGTGAAACATTCCTGGAAAAATCCGTGGAAAATCCCTGCAAAAATCCATGGAAAAATCCCTGGAAAAATCCCAGGAGTTACAGGGGAAACAGAGGGAAAAAAAACCCTGGAATTCCAGAGAAAAATCCATGGGAAAATCCATGGAAAAATCAGTGAAACATTCCTGGAAAAATCCATGGAAAATCCCTGGAAAAATCCCTGGAAAAATCCCGAGAATTTAAGGGGAAAGAGAGGGGAAACAACAGGGGAATCAGGGAAGAATCAGGGAAAAAATCCCCAGAAGAATCCATGGAAAAATCCCCAGAATTCCAGGGAAAATCCATGGAATAAACCCCTGAAATTCCTGGGAAAATCCATGGAAAAATCTGGGGAAAATCCCTAGAAAAATCCATGGAAAAATCCCAAGAGTTTAAGGGGAAAGAGAAAGAAAACAGAGGGAAAATCCTGGGAAAAATTCCTGGAAAAATCCCAGAATTCCAGAAAAAATCCAGGAAAAATCCGGGAAAATCAGGGGAAAAATCAGGGGAAAATCCAGGAAAAATTCCTGGAAAACTCATGAAAAAAATGGAGAAATCCTAGAAAAATCCAGGAAAATCCATGGAAAAATCCCAGAATTCCAGAAAAAATCCAGGAAAAATCAGGGGAAATCAGAGGAAAATCCAGGAAAAATTCCTGGAAAACTCAGGAAAAAAACAGGGGAAAATCCAGGAAAATCCATGGAAAAATCCCAGAATTCCAGAAAAAAATCCAGGAAAAATCAGGGGGGAAATCAGGGGAAAATCCAGGAAAAATTCCTGGAAAAATCATGAAAAAAATGGGAAAATCCAGGAAAATCCATGGGAAAACCCCAGAATTCCAGAAAAAAATCCAGGAAAAATCCGGGAAAATCAGGGGGGAAATCAGGGGAAAATCCAGGGAAAATCCATGGAAAAATCTGGGGAAAATCTGGGAAAATCCGTGGGGAAATCCAGGAAAAAATCCTGGAAAAAAAATCCAGGGAATTCCATGGAAAAATCAGGGGAAAATCCATGGAATTCTGGGAAAAATCCGTCCCAGCCTCACCTTGGTGTCCTCCTGAAGTTCCTGAGATCCTCCACTGACCACTGTGGTGACCATTGAGATGTTCCACCATTCCCATCCCACCTTGACCTTGACCATCACCCCAAAATCACCCCAAGCCCCACCTTGGTGTCCTCCTGAAGTTCCTGAGATCCTCCCCCCAAACCCCACCTTGGTGTCCTCCTGAAGTTCCTGAGATCCTCCCCCCAAACCCCACCTTGGTGTCCTGAAGTTCCTGAGATCCTCCCCCCAAACCCCACCTTGGTGTCCTCCTGAAGTTCCTGAGATCCTCCCCCTCCCAAACCCCACCTTGGTGTCCTCCTGAAGTTCCTGAGATCCTCCCCCTCCCAAACCCCACCTTGGTGTCCTCCTGAAGTTCCCGAGATCCTCCACTGACCCCTGGACCATCCCACCCCTCCTTGACCTTCACCGCCCAAAAACTCCCCCTCCAAGCCCCACCTTGGTGTCCTCCTGAAGTTCTTGAGATCCTCCCCCCAAACCCCATCTTGGTGTCCTCCTGAAGTTCCTGAGATCCTCCCCCCAAACCCCACCTTGGTGTCCTCCTGAAGTTCTTGAGATCCTCCCCCCAAACCCCACCTTGGTGACCTCCTGAAGTTCCCGAGATCCTCCACTGACCCCTGCACCACCCCACCCCACCCTGACCTTCACCCCCCCAAACCCCCACCTCCCAAACCCCACCTTGGTGTCCTCCTGAAGTTTCTGAGATCCTCCACTGACCCCTGGACCACCCCACCCCACCCTGACCTTCACCCCCCTTCCCAAACCCCACCTTGGTTTCCTCCTGAAGTTCTTGAGATCCTCCCCCCAAACCCCACCTTGGTGTCCTCCTGAAGTTCCCGAGATCCTCCACTGACCCCTGCGATGACCACTGGGACATTCCAGCATTCCCATCCCTCCTTGACCTTGACCATCACCCCAAGATGACCCCCCCAAACCCCACCTTGGTGTCCTCCTGAAGTTCCCGAGATCCTCCCCCCAAACCCCACCTTGGTGTCCTCCTGAAGTTCCTGAGATCCTCCACTGACCCCGGGACCATCCCACCCCACTTTGACCTTCACACCCCCAAAACTCCCCCTCCAAACCCCCCCTTGGAGTCCTCCTGAAGTTCCTGAGATCCTCCCCCCAAACCCCACCTTGGTGTCCTCCTGAAGTTCCCGAGATCCTCCCCCCAAACCCCACCTTGGTGTCCTCCTGAAGTTCCCGAGATCCTCCACTGACCCCTGGACCATCCCACCCCTCCTTGACCTTCACCGCCCAAAAACTCCCCCTCCAAGCCCCACCTTGGTGTCCTCCTGAAGTTCCTGAGATCCTCCCCCCAAACCCCACCTTGGTGTCCTCCTGAAGTTCCTGAGATCCTCCCCCCAAACCCCACCTTGGAGTCCTCCTGAAGTTCCCGAGATCCTCCCCCCAAACCCCACCTTGGTGTCCTCCTGAAGTTCCCGAGATCCTCCACTGACCCCTGCACCACCCCACCCCACCCCGACCTTCACCCCCCTTCCCAAACCCCACCTTGGTGGTCCTCCGGAGGCTCCTCAGGATGTTCCTGCGGCGCGGATCTTCTCCGTCGGCCGCCTCGTAGGCGGCGCCGGCGTTGTCGCCCTTGTAACCGCCGTGGCCGCCGCCGCCATCTTCGTCCTTCTTCCTCGCCGCGCCCGCCTCGTCGTCGCTGCCGACGCCCAGGCCGGGCCGGTAGGCGGCGAAGCGGCCGAGCCGCGCGCACCGCGCCCGGTAGAGCCGCGCCGCGGCGGCGTTGGCCGGCGCCGCGCGGCCGCGCCGCTCCAAGGAGCCGCCATCGGCCTCGCTGTCGGAGCCGTTGCCGCTGCCGCCGTTGGACGGCGCCTTGTTGATGTTGCGCACGGTGATGATCTTGCCCTGCGTGCTGTCGTGAGGAACCGAGTAGATGTTCTCCTCCTCGCCGCGCGGCTTGGCCGCCACGGCGTCCATGGGCTCGGCGTAATCCGAAGGGTCGAAGGCGTCGGGCGCCGCCGCCGAGCGCCGGCGGGCGTCGCGGGGATCGGCCGCCTCGAAGGGCGGCGGCGCTTTGGGTTTGCCCGGCGGCCTGGCGAAGGCGTCGCCGGCGTCGGGTTCGGCGCAGAGTTTGGCCGACTCCTCGCGGAACGGGCCGGCGCCCGGCGGCGCCTCGGCGTCCTCCTCGGAGTCGGCGGCGTTGGAGTTGCAGAGCGGCGAGGCGGCGCGCGGCGAGCCGAAGGCGTCGTCGCCGGCGTTGTCGTAGAGGTGCGCCGCCTCCACGGCGCTCTTCTTCTCCAAGGCGTCCTTGAAGAAGGCTTGGAAGACGTCCAGCCCGGCGCGGCCGCGCGGCAAGGCGGCGAAGCGCGCCTCGATTTCCTGCGCGATCTCCTCGCCCTCGGCCAGCTGCTCGCGGCTCACCTCGTCGTCCGGCGCGTCGCCCGCGCCGTCGGCCAGGGCCACCAGCTGCACCGGCACGACGTCGGGCACGTCGGCGAGGAAGGCGCGCAGCGTGGCCAGCGAGGCCCGGCGCCGCGCGGCGTAGAAGACGATGTAGCCGTGCGCCGGGCGGCTCTTGCGCGTGCCGAAGGAGGCGTGGTACGACAGCAGCGACAGCTCCACCCGCCGGCGCTGCGCGCCCACCGCCGCCTCCAGCAGCACCGCGGCGCCGCCGCCCGGCGCCGGCCGGCACGGCTGCGCCTGCAGGATGGGCAGCAGCACCTCGTCGGCGCTCACCGGGTCGCCGCACATCAGGCACGCCGCCAGGCGCAGCTCGGCGCCGTCCGACGCCTCGCGGGGGCCCGGCGCCGGCGCGGCGTTGAGGTTGCGCTTGGCGTCCAGCAGCCCCTTGAGGACTTGGCCGATCTGCTTCTCGTTGACGGTGCGGCCGTAGCCGACGCCGGCCGACGCCGGGTCCAGGAAGACGCAGCGGAGCTTGCCGGCGATGCGCTGGCCCTGCTGGATCAGGCTCTGCAGCGTCTCGCCGCCGCCGTCGCCGCCGCCGCGCTTGTTGACCAAAGCCAAGGCCAAGGGCAGCGGCGGCGCGGCGTGGCCGTCGCGGCGGCCGGCGCCCGACTCGCGGCTCTTCTCCACGCTCTCCACCACGTAGGACAGCGACTCCTTGGAGTTGTAGAGGCACAGGCAGCCGTGCGGTTGGAAGGTGGGCGTCTGGAAGGCGTTGACCGGCAGCCGCACGTTGCCCTCGATGGGCCTCAAGGCCAACTCGTAGACCTTGCCCTCGATGACGTACTTGTCGTCGTCGGCACAGAGGGCGCGGATCTCGTTGGCCAGCTCGCGCGCCAAGCCGTCCTTGCCCAGGATGACCAGGTTGATGCGGTCGGCGTCGGCGTCGGCGCGGCGCTGCCGCTCGGCCGGCCGGGCGAAGCGCGAGGCCAGCAGCTGCTCCACGCGGGCGTCGACGCAGGCGGCGCAGCCGGGGCACGTCTCCTTGGTGGGGTGGTAGACGAAGTGGATGTGCTTGAGGACCAAGGCGTCGCGCTCGGCCTGGAGCTTCTGCAGCGCCTTGAACCTCTGCTCTTCGCCCAGCACCTCCTGGATGACGCCCATCTTCTCCTTGCTGGGTTTGGCGTCCAACTCCAGCTCGTAGAAGAGCTCCGAGTACTCCAAGAGCAGCTCCTGGAAGTCCTCCTTGGCTTTGTCGATCAGGCGCTTCTGGTGCTTGCCGTAGATGTCCACGTAGACCGACTCGTCCAGCCAGAGGTAGAAGTCCTCGTTCATGATGAAGCTGCGCGCTTCCTCCCAAGGTTTGCCGGGCGTGACGAAGGGCGAGCTCTCCAGGTTGTCGAGGAACGCCCTCCTCATCTCGGCGCGCTTCCGTTCGGCGCGCAGCTTCTCCAGGTGGGCCTCGTAGAGCTGCTCGCCCGCCGGCGTCTCCAGCAGGTCGAAGGGGATGCGCTCGCCGTCGGCGTCGTCGACGTGGTCGGTGGCGTCCCACGGCGTCTCCTCCAGCACCACGAACCACTTGAGGAAGTCGGGTTTGGCCTCCAGCAGCTTCTCGGCTTTGGCGCGGCTCAGGCGGTCGATCTCGTCCAAATCCGGCACGAGGGCGTCCAGCGCCTGCGGCAGCAGCGCCAGGTAGGCGCGGCGGCGCCGCTCGACGTGCTCCCGCTTGAGGCGTTGCGCGTGCTGCGCGAAGAGCTTCTTGGCTTTTTGGGTGCCCTCCAAGTAGACGTAATCTTGGTACTCGGGCGCCGACCGCATGCGGCGGCTGACGTCCGGCCACGCCTCGTGGTGGCTCTTGACCACGCGGCCCACCAGCCACTCGTAGCGGTCCTTGGCGGCGGCGATCTGCTGGCTCTGCTGCTTGAGCGCCTCGAAGTAGGGGACGATCTTGGCTTTGCCGCGGCTCTTGTCCAAGAGCTGCACCAAAGTGCCGAAAGCCAGCTCCACGTTGACGTTGGAGCGCGCCGAGGTCTCCACCACCTGCAGGTTCTTCTTGCCCAAGGCGAAGGCGTGGGCGTCGCGGATGTAACGCTCCACGCCCTCGTCGCACTTGGTCAGCACCACCACCACGGGTTTCTTGGTTTTGGCCAGCTGGTTGTAGAGGTTGGAGACGAACTTGAGCTGCTCGTCGAAGTTGCGGTTCATGCCGCGGCTGACGTCGACGCAGAGCAAGAAACCGTCCACGGGCAGCTTGCCGTCGGGCATCTGCTTCTGCTCGAAGTCCTGCTCCAAGCCCAGCTGGTCGGTGCAGAAGTACATCAACTTCTCGGCCGACGCCAGCTTGGTGGCTGCCGCCCTCTTGACGTAGGGTTGCAAGGCCGTGCTGCGGTGAGGTTGGAAGGTCTGGTCGTCGATGAACTCCGTCTGCTCCACCACGTGGATGCGGCACTCGGCGCACTCCTCCAGCGGCCGCGCCACCTCGCCCCAGTAGAGGAAGTGGTCATTGTTGACCACCCTGCCCCCGAAGTCACTGGTGCTGAGCACCGAGGTGTGCTCCAAGTGGAAGTCGTCGGCGCCGGGCCGCACGAAGCGGTTGCAAAGGCAAGATTTGCCGACGCCGCATTGGCCTTTCTCCTTCTCGGTGCCCGAGAGCCCCACCACGCTGACGTTGTAGGTGGGCGCGCGGCCATCTTGCTTGCGGGCCATCATCATGGTCGCAGCATGGCGGCCGCGGCGCGGCGTCGGACGGGGACGGCTCTCAGCGCAGGCGCGGCGCGGCCATGCCGGGAGCGCCGGCGCGGCTTCAGAAGGCCGCGGCGGGCGGCGGCGACGGGCGGCCCAGGCGTCGCCCTGAGGAGAGACAGGCAGAGGAGAAGGTGGGTGAGGAGGTGGCGGGGATGGAGAGGGTCGTCCACGCAGACGGAGGAGCTGCGTGGTGGACGCAACTCTTCCAACCAGCCAAAGGTTCTCCGTGGTGGACGCAACTCTTCCAACCAATCAAAGAACGTCCGTGGTGGACGCAACTCTTCCAACCAATCAAAGAACGTCCGTGGTGGACGCAACTCTTCCAACCAATCAAAGAACCTCCGTGGTGGAAGCAACTCTTCCACCCAACCGGATGAGCTCCATGGTGGAAGCAACTCTTCCAACCAACAAAAGACCTTCTGTGGTGGACACAACTCTTCCACCCAACTGGATGAGCTCCGTGGTGGACGCAACTTTTCCACCCAACTGGATGAGCTCCGTGGTGGAAGCAACTCTTCCAACCAACAAAAGACCTTCTGTGGTGGATGCAACTCTTCCACCAAACCGGATGAGCTCCGTGGTGGAAGCAACTCTTCCAACCAATTAAAGACCCTCCATGGTGGACGCAACTCTTCCAACCAATCAAAGAACGTCCATGGTGGACGCAACTTTTCCACCCAACCGGATGAGCTCCGTGGTGGACACAACTCTTAAAACCAACAAAAGACCTTCTGTGGTGGACACAACTCTTCCAACCAATCAAAGAACCTCCGTGGTGGACGCAACTCTTCCAACCAATCAAAGAACGTCCATGGTGGATGCAACTCTTCCAACCAATCAAAGAACCTCCGTGGTGGACGCAACTTTTCCACCCAACCGGATGAGCTCCATGGTGGAAGCAACTCTTCCACCCAACTGGATGAGCTCCGTGGTGGAAGTAACTCTTCCAACCAACAAAAGACCTTCCATGGTGGACGCAACTCTTCCACCCAACTGGATGAGCTCCGTGGTGGACGCAACTCTTCCAACCAATCAAAGAACATCCATGGTGGATGCAACTCTTCCACCCAACTGGATGAGCTCCGTGGTGGACACAACTCTTACAACCAACAAAAGACCTTCTGTGGTGGACACAACTCTTCCACCCAACTGGATGAGCTCCGTGGTGGAAGCAACTCTTCCAACCAATTAAAGACCCTCCATGGTGGACGCAACTCTTCCACCCAACCGGATGAGCTCCATGGTGGAAGCAACTCTTCCAACCAATCAAAGAACCTCCGTGGTGGACACAACTCTTCCAACCAGCCAAAGGTTCTCCGTGGTGGACACAACTCTTCCACCCAACAGAAGACCTTCTGTGGTGGACACAACTCTTCCACCCAACTGGATGAGCTCCATGGTGGAAGCAACTCTTCCAACCAATCAAAGAACCTCCATGGTGGACGCAACTCTTCCACCCAACCGGATGAGCTCCGTGGTGGAAGCAACTCTTCCAACCAATTAAAGACCGTCCATGGTGGACGCAACTCTTCCAACCAATCAAAGAACCTCCGTGGTGGACGCAACTCTTCCAACCAGCCAAAGGTTCTCCGTGGTGGACGCAACTCTTCCACCCAACCGAAGACTTTCCATGATGGACACAACTTCTTCACCATGATGGACATAATTTCTCCACCATGATAAACACAACTTCTCCACCCAACAAAAGGTTCTCCATGGTGGACACAACTCTTCCAACCAGCCAAGGGTCACCACCATGGACACAACTCGTCCACCCAACCAAAGACCTTCCATGGTGGACACAACTCTTCCAACCAACCAAAGACTTTCCATGATGGAGAGAACTCTTCCACCCAACCGAAGAGCCTCCATGGTGGACACAACTTCTCCACCCAACCAAAGACTTTCCATAGTGGACACAACTCTTGCACCCAATCAAAGGTTCTCCATGGTCGACACAACTCTTCCAACCTATCAAAGATCCTCCATGGTGGACACAACTCTTCCAACCAACCAAAGACTCTCCATGATGGACACAATTCTTCCAACCAATTAAACACCCTCCATGGTGGACACAACTTCTCCACCCAACCAAAGACCTTCCATGGTGGACACAACTCTTCCACCCAACCAAATGTTCTCCATGGTGGACACAACTCTCCCACCCAACCAAAGACCCTCCATGGTGGACACAACTTCTTCACCCAACCAAATGTTCTCCATGGTGGACACAACTTCTTCACCCAACCAAATGTTCTCCATGGTGGACACAACTTCTTCACCCAACCAAATGTTCTCCATGGTGGACACAACACTTCCACCCAACCAAAGACTCTCCATGGTGGACACAACTTCTTCACCCAACCAAATGTTCTCCATGGTGGACACAACTTCTTCACCCAACCAAATGTTCTCCATGGTGGACACAACTTCTTCACCCAACCAAATGTTCTCCATGGTGGACACAACTCTTCCAACCAATTAAAGACCTTCCATGGTGGACACAACTTCTGCACCCAATCAAAGACCCTCCATGATGGACACAACTTTTCCACCCAACCAAAGGTCACCATGGTGGACAAAACTTCACGATGATGGACACAACTTCTCCACCATGTTGGACACAACTCTTCCACCCAACCAAAGGTCACTATGATGGACACAACTTCTCCACCCAACCAAAGGTCATCGTGATTGGCGTGGCTTCTCCACCCAACCAAAGACCCTCCATGGTGGACACAACTCTTCCACCATGATGGACAAAACTTCTCCACTCAATCAAAGGTTCTCCACTCAATCAAAGGTTCTCCATGATGGACACAACTCTTCCACCATGGTGGACCCAACTTCTCCACCATGGTGGACCCAACTTCTCCACCATGATGGACCCAACTTCTCCACCATGATGGACCCAACTTCTCCACCATGGTGGACACAACTTCTCCACCATGATGGACCCAATTTCTCCACATGGTGGACCCAACTTCTCCACATGATGGACACAACTTCTCCACCATGATGGACCCAACTTCTCCACCACGATGGACACAACTTCTTCATCATGATGGACACAACTTCTCCACCATGATGGACCCAACTTCTCCACCACGATGGACCCAACTTCTCCACCATGATGGACCCAACTTCTCCACCATGATGGACACAAATTCTCCACCATGATGGACACAACTTCTCCGCCATGGTGGACACAACTTCTCCACCATGATGGACACAACTTCTCCGCCATGATGGACACAACTTCTCCGCCATGGTGGACACAAATTCTCCACCATGATGGACACAACTTCTCCGCCATGATGGACCCAACTTCTCCACCATGGTGGACACAAATTCTCCACCATGGTGGACCCAACTTCTTCGCCATGGTGGACACAACTTCTCCACCCAACCGAAGACCTTCCATGGTGGACACCCAAAAATTCCTGATTGTTTTCCCTGGAATTCCCTGACTCAGCAGTTGCTGATTGACCCAAAATTCCAAAACAAATCCCAAAAAACCCCAAAATTTCCGAAATTCTAAAAAAATTTCCCAAAATAACCCTAAATTTCCTAAATTCCAAAAAAAAAAACCCCCAAAATTCTCAAAATTCTGGGGTTGAATCCTCACCCAGAGCTGGAAATTCCGGCTTTAAACACCCAAAAATTCCTGATTTTCCCTGGAATTCCCGATTTTTCTGGAATTCCCTGACTCAGCAGTTCCTGATTGACCCCAAATTTCCCCAAAAAATCCCCAAAATCCCAAAATTCCCAAATATTCCGGGGATGAATCCTCACCCAGAGCTGCAAATTCCGGCTTTAAACCCCCCAAAATTCCCAATTTTCCCCGGAATTCCCAATTTTCCCCCTGGAATTCCCAATTTTCCCCTGGAATTCCCCAACTCAGCAGTTCCTGATTTGCCTCCAAGATTCCCAAAAAATCCCAAAAATCCCAAAATTCCCAAAAATTCCGGGGATGAATCCTCACTCAGAGCTGCAAATTGCGGCTTTAAACCCCCGAAAATTCCCAATTTTCCCCAGAATTCCTGATTTTCCCCTGGAATTCCCAATTTTCCCCAGAATTCCCCAACTCAGCAGTTCCTGATTTGACTCCAAAATTCCCCAAAAATCCCAAAATTCCCAAAATTCCGGGGATGAATCCTCACCCAGAGCTGCAAATTGCGGCTTTAAACACCCCAAAATTCCCAATTTTCCCCGGAATTCCCGATTTTCCCCTGGAATTCCCAATTTCCCCCCAAAAATTCCCAATTTTTCCCCTGGAATTCCCGATTTTTCTGGAATTCCCTGACTCAGCAGTTCCTGATTGACCCCAAATTCCCCAAAAAATCCCAAAAAATCCCAAAAATCCCAAAATCCCCAAAATTCCGGGGATGAATCCTCACCCAGAGCTGCAAATTGCGGCTTTAAACAGCCCAAAATTCCCAATTTTCCCCGGAATTCCCGATTTTCCCCCTGGAATTCCTGATTTTTTTTCCCTGACTCAGCATTTCCTGCTGGATTCCAAAGTCCAGGAACGTCGGAGCCGCCGGAGCTGGGGGGAGGGGTTGGAATTTTCCTCCTTTTTCTCCCAAAATTTCCCGTTGGAGAACTCAAATCCCCCCAAAAAATTCCCAAAATTCCAAGAATTCTCCCAAAAAAAGGATTTTTCCACCTCCCGATCCCAGAATTTTGGGAATGATCTCGGGGTCAAAGTTCTGCCCGGGATTTCCTGGAATTTTCCTCCGGATCTGGGAATTTCCCGGGGAAATTTGGGATTTTCTGGGATGTTTTTGCCAAATTTGGGGATTTTTGGGAATGTTGAGCCCAAATTTGGGGATTTTCGGGGATATTTTTCCCAAATATTTGGATTTTTTGGGGTATTTTTCCTAAATTTTGGGATTTCTGGGATATTTTTTCCAAAAATTGGGATTTTCAGGGATGTTTTTCCTAAATTTTGGGATTTCTGGGATATTTTTCCCAATTTTTGGGGATTTTCTGGGATAATTTTCCCACTTTCCTGGAGGAGAAATCCCAAAATTTGGGATGGAAGCGACAAATCCAGGTGGGAAAAGTGAAAATCTGGCCCAAAAAAATCCCAAGAAAAGACAAAAAATTCCCAAGAAAATCCCAAAAACAAATTCCAGAAAACCCCCAAAAAAATCCCTAAAAACCCTAAAAAAAAAAATCCCCAAAAACGGCCCAAAAGATCCCCAAAATCCTAAAATTTTCCCAAAAAATTCCCCAGCAATCCTAAAATTTTCTCCAAAATTCTCCAAAAAAATCCCTAAAAAACCTCAAAAAATTCCCCCAAAAATCCCCCAAAATATCACAGAAAATTCCCAAAAAATTCTCCCAAAAAACCCCCTAAAAAAATCCTAAAAAACCCTAAGAAATCCTCAAGAATGTCCAAAAAATCCCCCCAAAAAACCCCCAAAAATTCCCACATAAACCCCAAAAACTTCCCCAAGAATCCCAAAAATATCCCTAAAATCCCCAAAAATCCCCAGATTCTCCCAAATAAAACCCTTAAAAAAATCCCAAAAAAATCCCCAAAACGTTCCCTAAAAAAATCCCCAAAAAACCCCGAAATACCCCAAAAAATCCCTAAAAATCCCAAAAAATTCCCCAAAAAAATTCCCTTTAAACACCATTAATATCCCTAAATATCCCAGAAAATTCCCAAAAATCCTCCCAAAACAACTCAGAAAAATCCCGCAAAAAAACCCCAAAAAATCCCTAAAAATTCCCAAATAAACCCCAAAAAATTCCCTAAAAAATTCCCAAAAATCCCCAAAAACCCCCCGAATTTCCCAGGGCACGGGAACCCCCTTTTCCCACAAAACCCCCCCAAAAAAAAACCGGGATAAAAGAATCTTTGTCTCCCGCCGGGAATTTTTTTTGGGAATAAAAAGGAGCTTTTTTGGTGCCTGAGAACATCGAGAACTCCGGGAAAATAAAAAAAAAAATGAGGAATTTGGGGGCATCCAAAAAATCCCAAAATATCCCCAAAAAAATTTAGGAAAAAATGGGAAAATCCAAGGAGGTTTGGGGGGAAAATTGGGATTTTTGGAAGCTCCGCCCCTCTAAAAAAGGGGGAATTTGGGGAGGGGGATTTGGGGGGAGACCCCAATTTGTGGAAGGGGGAACCCCAAATTTGGGGAGGGAGATTTGAGGGGAGATCCCAAATTTTGGGGAGGGGGGAACCCCAAATTTGGGGAGGGGGATTTGGGGGGAGACCCCAATTTGTGGAAGGGGGAACCCCAAATTTGGGGAGGGGGATTTGAGGGGAGACCCCAATTTTGGGGAGGGGGAACCCCTAATTTGGGGAGGGGGATTTGAGGGGAGACCCCAATTTGAGGGGGGGGACCCCAATTTGGGGAGGGGGATTTGAGGGGAGACCCCAATTTTGGGGAGGGGGGAACCCCAAATTTGGGGAGGGGGATTTGAGGGGAGACCCCAATTTTGGGGAGGGGGGAACCCCAATTTGGGGAGGGGGATTTGAGGGGGGATCACCCCAATTTCGGGGAGGGGGGAACCCCAATTTGGGGAGGGGGATTTGAGGGGAGACCCCAATTTGAGGGGGGGGAACCCCAATTTGGGGAGGGGGATTTGAGGAATTTGGGGAGGGGGATTTGGGGGGAGACCCCAGTTTTGGGAGGGGAAACCCCAATTTTGGGGTGGTCTCCACTCTAAATCTGCCTCAGTTTTGGGGGTGGTCTCCCCATTAAGCCCCCCAATTTTGGGGTGGTCTCCCCATTAAGACCCCCCAATTTTGGGGGTGGTCTCCCCTCCAAATCCCCCCTAATTTTGGGGTGGTCTCCCCCCTAAGCCCCCCAATTTTGGGGGGGGGTCTCTCTTCCAGTCTCCCCCAAATTTTGGGGTGATCTCCCCTCTAAATCCCCCCAATTTTTGGGGTGGTCTCCCCTCCAAATCCCCCCCAATTTTTGAGGTGGTCTCCCCTCCAAATCCCCCCAATTTTTGGGTGGTCTCCCCTCTATATCCCCCCAATTTTGGGGTGGTCTCCCCCCTAAGCTCCCCAATTTTGGGGGTGATCTCTCTCCCACTCTCCCCAAATTTTGGGGTGGTCTCCCCTCTATATCCCCCCAATTTTTGGGGTGGTCTCCCCCCTGAGCCTCCCCATTTTGGGGTGGTCTCTCTCCCAGTCTCCCCCAAATTGGGGGTGGTCTCCCCATTAAATCCCCCCAATTTTGAGGTGGTCTCCCCTCCAAATCCCCCCAATTTTGGGGTGGTCTCCCCTCTAAATCCCCCCAATTTTGGGGTGGTCTCCCCCCTAAGCTCCCCAATTTTGGGGGGTCTCTCTCCCAGTCTCCCCCAATTTTTGGGGTGGTCTCCCCTTTAAATCCCCCCAATTTTGAGGTGGTCTCCCCTCTAAATCCCCCCAATTTTTGGGGTGGTCTCCCCTATAAATCCCCCCCAATTTTTGGGGTGGTCTCCCCCCTGAGCCTCCCAATTTTGGGGGTGGTCTCTCTCCCAGTCTCCCCCAATTTTGGGGTGGTCTCCCCTCTAAATCCCCAATTTTGGGGTGGTCTCCCCTTTAAATCCCCCCAATTTTTGGGGTGGTCTCCCCCCTGAGCCTCCCAATTTTGGGGGTGATCTCTCTCCCAGTCTCTCCCAATTTTTGGGGTGGTCTCCCCTCCAAATCCCCCCAATTTTTGAGGTGGTCTCCCCACCTAAGCCTCCCCATTTTGGGGGTGATCTCTCTCCCACTCTCCCCCAATTTTTGGGGTGATCTCTCCTCAGAGTCCCCCCCAAATTTTGGGGTGATCTCCCCTCCAAATCCCCCCAATTTTTGGGGTGGTCTCCCCTCCAAATCCCCCAATTTTGGGGTGGTCTCCCCTCTAAATCCCCAATTTTGGGGTGGTCTCCCCTCCAAACCCCCCCAATTTTTGAGGTGGTCTCCCCCGAGCCTCCCCATTTTGGGGGTGATCTCTCTCCCACTCTCCCCCAATTTTTGGGGTGGTCTCCCCTCTAAATCTCCCCAATTTTGGGGTGGTCTCCCCCCTAAGCTCCCCAATTTTGGGGGTGGTCTCCCCTATAAATCCCCCCCAATTTTTGGGGTGGTCTCCCCCCTGAGCCTCCCAATTTTGGGGGTGGTCTCTCTCCCAGTCTCCCCCAATTTTGGGGTGGTCTCCCCTCTAAATCCCCAATTTTGGGGTGGTCTCCCCTTTAAATCCCCCCCAATTTTTGGGGTGGTCTCCCCCGAGCCTCCCCATTTTGGGGGTGATCTCTCTCCCACTCTCCCCCAATTTTGGGGTGGTCTCCCCTCCAAATCCCCCCAATGTTTGAGGTGGTCTCCCCCGAGCCTCCCCATTTTTGGGGTGATCCCTCTCCCACTCTCCCCCAATTTGGGCTGATCTCCCCCCTAAATTTCGTGCTCCCATCCCGGGGGTCTCCCCCTCACAAACCCCCCCCCCCACGAACGGGCGGCGCAACCATTAAGAACGGACGGATGGGGGGGGTCGTTCTCATCCCCCCCCATTACGGGGGTTGGTCTCTCCCGGGCCCCCCTCACGGGCCGCTCCCCCCCCCCCCCCCCCCCGCGGGGACCATGGGCCGGCCCGGCGGGCGCGCGGCGGGCGGGGGTGGGGCGGCCCATTGTTCTTCTGGGGGGGGGGGGGTTTGGATTGGGGGGGTGGTTTCCCCAAGAGAAAAAGCGGCGATGGTGACGCTGAGGGTGAAGAAGATGAGGAAGGGTAGTAGGGGGGGAAGGTGGTTTTTTTTTTTTTTTTTTTTTCCTTACCGGAGAAACGGCGGCGGCAGCATCGAGCCGGGCCGGGGGCGGCGGGAGGCGGCGGCAGCGCCATGTCCGCGCTCGGGGCGGTGGCGGCGGGCGGGGCGAAGGCGGTGGGGGCCGCCGGGGCGGGCTCGGCCTGTAATGGCGGCGGCGCCTTCCTCCTCCTCTCTAAACCCCCTCCCTCACCCACCCTCAGCCGCCTCCGCCTCCTCCTCCTCCTCCCTCACGATCACGGAGATGGGGGGGGGGGGGGGGGAATGGCGGGAGCGCATGCGCAGAGGGAGGGGCGGCCCCGCGAGGGGAGCGGCGGGAGGGGCGGGGCTAAAGCGAGGGGGCGTGGTTAGTGGGCGGGGCTTGTGAGGCGAACCCCGGGAATTTTTTATTGTTTTGGGAAGGGGGGGGGGAGGGAAACTGGGAATTTTTTATTTTTTTTGTGGGGGGGGGGAAACGGGGAATTTGATGGGAAAAACGGGAATTCTGAGGCGAGGAATGGTAGGGAGGGGAGGGAAGCAAGGAGAAGCGGGAATTTTGGGGTGGGGGGAAGGAATGGGAGGGGCAGAATTAGGGGAGTGGGCGTGGTTTAGGGCGTGGTTTGAATAGGGTGGGGGGCGGAACGAGCGGGATTTGGGGAAGGGGCGAAAACCGGGATGGGTGGAGGGGGGAGAGAGAAAATTTGGGGAGGGGGCGAAAACCGGGAGGCGAGGAGAAGAGAATTTGGGGAGAGGGATTGAGGCAAGGGGGCGTGGCTAAGAGCGGTGTGGGCGGGGCGCGAGCGCGGAGGATTGGGGGGGGGTGGAATTTGGGGAGTGGGCTACAAATTTCCTTCTGATCGCCATCGTTCGTTGCCGGGCTAGGAATTTTGGGGAGGGGGGCGTTGAGGATTTTGGGGAGGGGGGGTAGGGGGAAGGCGGGAATTTGAGGGAGGGGCGGGAAAGGTGAGGGGGGAAAGGGCGGGAACGGGAGGGTCCGCGCATGCGCAGTGCGGGCGGCGCCCCCTAGCGGAGGCGGGAAGCGCCGGGGCCTGGCTGTGAAGGGAGAAAGGGGGGGGGGGCGGACCCGGGAACGGAATCGGAACCAGAACCGGCATTGGGATCAGAACCGGGATCAGAACCGGGATCGGAACCGGGGGGGGGCCTCGAGGCGGCACCGCCATGGTGAGAACCACTAAGGGCAGCGGACAACCGAGGGGGAACAGCGGGAATGGCAATGGGAATGGGGGGGGGGGGGGGTCGGGCCTGGAGAACCGTGAGGGGAAGTGGGGGGGGGGGGCGGGGGGAGAGAGGGAGTCTGAGGGGGGTTGAATTATTTTTCATTTTTTGGAGGATATTTTAGGGTGTTTTGGGGTTTTTTTCCAGCGTACAGGGGTTTTTTAGTGGTTCTAAAGGGGGGGGGGGTTCGCTGTTCTGGGGTTTTATGAGGGGATTTTTGGGTTTTTGACAATTTAGGGTCCTTTTTTGAGGGGGAGGTTGGCTATTTTTGAGTTTTTATGAGGAAATTTTGGGCTTTTTCCCAATTTAGGGTCTTTTTTGAGGGGAATTTTGAGGGGTTCTGGGGGAGGTTCGCTATTTTTGGGTTTTTATGAGGAGATTTTGGGGTTTTTTTCCAATTTAGGGTCTTTTTGAGGGATTCTGAGGAGGAGTTTTGCTGTTCTGGGGTTTTATGAGGAGATTTTTGAGTTTTTGTCCAATTTAGGGTCTTTTTGAGTGGTTCTGAGGGGGAGTTTCGCTGTTCTGGAGTTTTATGAGGAGATTTTTGGGGGTTTGACAATTTAGGGTACTTTTTGAGGGGGAGGTTGGCTATTTTTGAGTTTTTATGAGGAAATTTTGGGGTTTTTTCCAATTTAGGGTCATTTTGAGGGGGGTTTTGCTCTTTTGGAGTTTTATGAGGAGATTTTTGGGGTTTGTGACAATTTAGGGTCCTTTTTGAGGGGAAGTTCTTTTTGAGGGGGAGGTTCGCTATTTTTGAGTTTTTATGAGGAGATTCTGGGGTATTTCCCAATTTAGGGTCTTTTTGAGGGATTCTGAGGGGGAGTTTTGCTGTTCTGGGGTTTTATGAGGAGATTTTTGGGTTTTTGTCCAATTTAGGGTCTTTTTGAGGGATTCTGAGGGGGAGTTTTGCTGTTCTGGGATTTTATGAGGAGATTTTTGGGGTTTGTGACAATTTAGGGTCCTTTTTGAGGGGGAGGTTGGCTATTTTTGAGTTTTTATGAGGAGATTTTGGAGTGTTTCCCATTTTAGGGTCATTCTGAGGGGTTCTGAGGCAGGCTTTGCTATGTTTGAGTTTTTATGAGGAGATTTTGGGACTTTTCCCAATTTAGGGTCTTTTTGAGGGGTTCTGAGGGGAAGGGGTTGCTGGTTTTGAGTTTTTATGAGGAGATTTTTGGGTTTTTGACAATTTAGGGTCCTTTTTTGAGGGGAAGTTCTGAGGGGGAGGTTCGCTATTTTTGAGTTTTTATGAGGAGATTTTGGGGTTTTTTTCCAATTTAGGGTCTTTTTGAGGGATTCTGAGGGGGAGTTTTGCTGTTCTGGGGTTTTATGAGGAGATTTTTGGGTTTTTGTCCAATTTAGGGTCTTTTTGAGTGGTTCTGAGGGGGAGTTTTGCTGTTCTGGGGTTTCATGAGGAGATTTTTGGGTTTGTGACAATTTAGGGTCCTTTTTGAGGGGGAGGTTCGCTATGTTTGAGTTTTTATGAGGAAATTTTGGGTTTTTCCCAATTTAGGGTCGTTTTGAGGGGGGTTTTGCTCTTTTGGGGTTTTATGAGGAGATTTTTGGGTTTGTGACAATTTAGGGTCCTTTTTGAGGGGGAGGTTCGCTATTTTTGAGTTTTTATGAGGAGATTTTGGGCTTTTTCCCAATTTAGGGTCTTTTTGAGGGGTTCTGGGGGGGGGTTGTTGGTTTTGAGTTTTTATGAGGGGATTTTTGGGTTTGTGACAATTTAGGGTCCTTTTTGAGGGGAAGTTCTTTCTGAGGGGGAGGTTCGCTATTTTTGAGTTTTTATGAGGAGATTCTGGGGTGTTTCCCAATTTAGGGTCTTTTTGAGGAATTCTGAGGGGGAGTTTTGCTGTTCTGGGGTTTTATGAGGAGATTTTTGGGGTTTGTGACAATTTAGGGTCCTTTCTGAGGGGGAGGTTGGCTATTTTTGAGATTTTATGAGGAGATTTTGGGGTTTTTTTTCCAATTTAGGGTCGTTTTGAGGGGGGTTTTGCTCTTTTGGGGTTTTATGAGGAGATTTTTGGGGTTTTGACAATTTAGGGTCCTTTTTGAGGGGGAGGTTCGCTATTTTTGAGTTTTTATGAGGAGATTTTGGGGTGTTTCCCATTTTAGGGTCATTCTGAGGGGTTCTGAGGCAGGCTTTGCTATGTTTGAGTTTTTATGAGGAGATTTTGGGACTTTTCCCAATTTAGGGTCTTTTTGAGGGGTTCTGAGGGGAAGGGGTTGCTGGTTTTGAGTTTTTATGAGGAGATTTTTGGGTTTTTGACAATTTAGGGTCCTTTTTTGAGGGGAAGTTCTGAGGGGGAGGTTCGCTATTTTTTAGTTTTTATGAGGAGATTTTGGGGTTTTTTTCCAATTTAGGGTCTTTTTGAGGGATTCTGAGGGGGAGTTTTGCTGTTCTGGGGTTTTATGAGGAGATTTTTGGGTTTGTGACAATTTAGGGTCCTTTTTGAGGGGGAGGTTCGCTATGTTTGAGTTTTTATGAGGAAATTTTGGGTTTTTCCCAATTTAGGGTCGTTTTGAGGGGGGTTTTGCTCTTTTGGGGTTTTATGAGGAGATTTTTGGGTTTGTGACAATTTAGGGTCCTTTTTGAGGGGGAGGTTCGCTATTTTTGAGTTTTTATGAGGAGATTTTGGAGTTTTTCCCAATTTAGGGTCATTTTGAGGGGTTCTGAGGGGAGGGGGTTGCTAGTTTTGAGTTTTTATGAGGGGATTTCTGGGTTTTTGACAATTTAGGGTCCTATTTTGAGGGGAAGTTCTTTCTGAGGGGGAGGTTCGCTATTTTTGAGTTTTTATGAGGAGATTCTGGGGTGTTTCCCAATTTAGGGTCTTTTTGAGGAATTCTGAGGGGGAGTTTTGCTGTTCTGGGGTTTTATGAGGAGATTTTTGGGGTTTTTTCCAATTTAGGGTCTTTTTGAGTGGTTCTGAGTGGGAGTTTCGCTGTTCTGGGGTTTTATGAGGAGATTTTTTGGGTTTGTGACAATTTAAGGTCCTTTTTAAGGGGGAGGTTCACTATTTTTGAGTTTTTATGAGGAGATTTTGGAGTGTTTTGGGATTTTTTCCGATTTAGGGTCATTTTGAGGGGTTCTGAGGCGGGATTTGCTATTTTTGGGTTTTTATGAGAATATTTTGGGATTTTTCCCAATTTAGGGTCCTTTTTGAGGGATTCTGAGGAGGGTTTCTCTATTTTGGGGTTTTTATGAAGAGATTTTGGGGGTTTTCCCAATTTAGGGTCTTTTTGAGGGATTTTGAGGTGGGTTTCTCTATTTTGGGCTTTTTATGAAGAGATTTTGGGGTGTTTTGGGATTTTTCCAAATTTGGGTCTTTTTGAGGGGATATTCTGAGGGGAGGTTTGATATTTTTGGGTTTTTATGAGGAGATTTTGGGATTTTTCCCAATTTAGGGTCATTTTTAAGAGGGATTTTGAGGCATTCTGAGGGGAACTTCACTATTTTTGAATTTTTATGAGGAGATTTTGGGGTGTTTGGGGATTTTTTCCAATTTAGGGTCATTTTTGAGGCTCATTTTGAGAGGTTCTGAGGAGGGATTTAATTATTTTAGATTTTTTTATGAGATTTTGGGGTGTTTTAGGCTTTTTCCAATTTAATGTCTTTTTGAAGGGGATCTTGAGTTGTTCTGAGGTGGGTTTTAATTATATTAGATTTTTTTATGAGGAGATTTTAGGGTGTTTTGGGTTTTTTCCCAATTTAGGGTCCTTTTTGAGGGGATCTGAGGGGAGTTTAATTATTTTTGGGTTTTATGAGGAGATCTTGGTGTGTTTTGGATTTTTTTTCAATTTAGGGTCTTTTTGAAGGGGGTTTTAATATTTAGTGTTTTTATGAAGGGATTTTGGGGTTTTCCACAATTTGGGGGATGGAATTTTTCCAATTTCCCCCAAATTTTAACCTTCCCAAAATCCCAATATTTTTTGGGAATTCCGTGGCAAATCCGCTTCATCCTGACCCAGAACCAGGCTGGGAACCCTCCATTAAATCACGATAAAATCTGAATTTCGATGTTGATAAAATGGGAATTTCAGGGACACCATTTTCCCAATTTCCCCCAAATTTTAACGTCCCAAAATCCCAATTTTTTTTTTGGGAATTCCGGGGCAGATCCGCTTCATCCTGATCCAGAACCGGGCCGGCAAGACCCGCCTGGCCAAGTGGTACATGCAGTTTGACGATGACGAGAAGCAGAAACTCATCGAGGAGGTTCACGCCGTGGTCACCGTCAGGGACGCCAAACACACCAATTTTGTCGAGGTAAAAACCCCAAAATCCTGATTTTTTACCCCAAAATTACCTTTATCCACATCAAAACCGCCTTTTTTTAACGCCAAAATTGCCATTTTTTTCCCTCCTGATCAGACGTTTTTCCCTCAAAATCGCCTTGATCCACCCCAAAATCTCCTTTTTTTACCCCAAAATCGCCTTTTCCCACACCAAAATTACCTTTTTTACTCCAAAATTGCCATTTCTTTACCCCAAAATTGTGATTTTTTCCCTCATGATCAGAAGTTTTTCCCTCAAAATCGCCTTTATCCACCCCAAAATCTCCTTTTTTACCCCCAAATCACCATTTTTACTCCAAAATCACATTTATCCACCTGAAAATCACCATTTTCACCCAAAATCACCATATTTTCCCTCATGATCACAAATTTTTGGCCCAAAGTCACCATTTTTTACCTCAAAATCACCATTTTTACTCAAAAATCACATTTATCCACCCCAATATCACAATTTTTACCCAAAATCACAATTTCCCCCTCATGATCACAAGTTTTTGCCCCAAAATTGCTATTTTTAACCTCAAAATCATTCTTTTTCCCTCACATTCACCATTTTTTCTCCAAAATCCCATTTATCCACCCCAAAATCACCATTTTTCCCTCATGATCACAAATCTTTGCCCCAAAATCACCATTTATTACCTCAAAATTGCCATTTTTACCCAAAATTACCTATTATTCCCTCACGATTACAAGTTTTAGCCCCAAAATTGCCGTTTTTTACAGCAAAATCACCATTTTTACTCCAAAATTGCCCTTTTTACCCCAAAATCTCCATTTTTACCCCGAAGTTGCCATTTTTACCCCATAATCTCCATTATCCACTCCAAAATTACCATTTTTACCCCAAAATCAACATTTTTTACCCCAAAATCGCTGTCTTTTAGAGGGAAAATGTGGGGATTTGGGTTAATGGAGGTTTGGGAGGAGCTGGGGTCCCTCCCAGTCCCTCCCAGTTTGTCCCAGTCCCTCCCAGTTTGTCCCAGTTCCCTCCCAGTTCATCCCAGTCCCTCCCAGTCCCTCCCAGTCCATCCCAGTTCATCCCAGTCCATCCCAGTTTATCCCAGTCCATCCCAGTCCATCCCAGTTCATCCCAGTTCATCCCAGTCCCTCCCAATCCCTCCCAGTCCCCCCCAGTCCCCCCAGTTCCCTCCCAGTCCCTCCCAGTTCCCTCCCAGTCCCTCCCAGTCCCCCCAGTTCCCTCCCAGTTCCCTCCCAGTTCCCTCCCAGTCCCTCCCAGTTCCCTCCCAGTCCATCCCAGTCCATCCCAGTTCATCCCAGTCCCTCCCAGTTTCCCCAGTTCCGCAATTTCAAGATCATTTACCGCCGCTACGCCGGCCTCCAGTGCTCCCAGTTCCTTCCCAGTCTCTCCCAGTCCATCCCAGTCCATCCCAGTCCATCCCAGTCCCTCCCAGTCCCCTCCCAGTCCCTCCCAGTCCCTCCCAGTCCCTCCCAGTTCCCTCCCAGTCCCTCCCAGTTCCCTCCCAGTCCCTCCCAGTCCCCCCAGTTCCCTCCCAGTTCCCTCCCAGTCCCCCCCACTCCCTCCCAGTCCCTCCCAGTTCCCTCCCAGTCCCTCCCAGTCCCTCCCAGTTCCCTCCCAGTTCCTTCCCAGTCTCTCCCAGTCCATCCCAGTCCATCCCAGTCCCTCCCAGTCCCCTCCCAGTCCATCCCAGTCCCTCCCAGTCCCTCCCAGTCCCTCCCAGTCCCCTCCCAGTCCCTCCCAGTTCCATCCCAGTCCCTCCCAGTCCCTCCCAGTTCCCTCCCAGTCCCTCCCAGTTCCCTCCCAGTCCCTCCCAGTTCCCTCCCAGTCCCTCCCAGTCCCTCCCAGTTCCCTCCCAGTCCCTCCCAGTTTCCCCAGTTCCGCAATTTCAAGATCATTTACCGCCGCTACGCCGGCCTCCAGTGCTCCCAGTTCCCTCCCAGTCCCTCCCAGTCCCTCCCAGTCCATCCCAGTTCCCTCCCAGTCCCTCCCAGTCCCCTCCCAGTCCCTCCCAGTCCCTCCCAGTAACTCCCAGTTTCCCCAGTTCCGCAATTTCAAGATCATTTACCGCCGCTACGCCGGCCTCTACTTCTGCATCTGCGTCGACGTCACCGACAACAACCTGGCCTACCTGGAGGCCATCCACAACTTCGTGGAGGTGAGAGCCTCGTTAACTCCTTAATTAACTCCTTAATTAACCCCCCAGCCCTTAATTAACCCCCTCCACGCCGGGGTTAATTAATTGGGGGTGTTAATTAACGGGGATCCCCCCCCGCCAGGTGCTGAACGAGTATTTCCACAACGTCTGCGAGCTCGACCTCGTCTTCAACTTCTACAAGGTTTGGGGGGTTCGTTAATTTGGGGAGGGGTTAATTAATTTGGGGAGGGGTCCTGGGGGGATTAATTAATTTGGGGAAGTGTCCTGGGGGGATTAATTAATTTGGGGAGGGGTCCTGGAATGATTAATTAATTAGGGGAGGTGTCTTGGTTCATTTGGGGGAGGCCTTTGTTTATTTTGGAGGCGTTTAATTAATTTGGGGAGGGGTCCTGAAAGGATTAATTAATTTGGGGAGAGGTCCTGAAAGCATTAATTAATTTGGGGAGGGGTCCTGAAAGCATTAATTAATTTGGGGAGGGGATTCATTAATCTGGAGAGGGGTCCTGAAGGCATCAATTAATTTGGGGAGGGGTCCTGGAAGCATGAATTAATTTGGGGAGGGGTCCTGGTAGGATTAATTAATTTGGAGAGAGACCCTGGGGTGATTAATTAATTTGGGGAGTGGTCCTGGAACAATTAATTAATTTTTGGATGGGTCCTGGAAGGATTAATTAATTTGGGGAGGAGTCCTGGAAGGATTAATTAATTTGGGGAGAGGGTTCATTAATTTGGGGAAGGGTCCTGAAAGCATTAATTAATTTGGGGAGGGGTCCTGGAAGCATGAGTTAATTTGGGGAGGGGTCCTGGTAGGATTAATTAATTTGGGGAGGAGTCTTGAAAGGATTAATTAATTTGGGGAGGGGTCCTGGAAGGATTAATTAATTTGGGGAGGGGGTCCTGAAAGGATTAATTAATTTGGGGAGGGGGTTCATTAATTTGGGGAAGGGTCCTGAAAGGATTAATTAATTTGGGGAGGGGTCCTGGTAGGATTAATTAATTTGGGGAGGGGGTCCTGAAAGGATTAATTAATTAGGGGAGAGGGTTCATTACTTTGGGGAAGGGTCCTGAAAGGATTAATTAATTTGGGGAGGGGGTTCATTAATTTGGGGAAGGGTCCTGAAAGGATTAATTAATTTGGGGAGGGGTCCAGGAAGGATTAATTAATTTGGGGAGGGGTCCTGGTAGGATTAATTAATTTGGGGAGGGGTCCTGGAATGATTAATTAATTTGGGGAGGGGTCTTTGCTCATTTGGGGGCATTTTGGGCCATTTTGGGGTGGATTTTGTCGATTTTGGGGTGATTTTGGTTTTTTTGGCCATTTTTGGATGTTTTTTGGCTGATTTTGGGATGAGTTTGAGGTAATTTTGGGGTAATTTTGGCTGATTTAGGCCAATTTTTAATTATTTTGGCCATTTGGGAGCGGATTTTGCCGATTTTGGGTTGATTTTTGCTGATTTTGGGGTAATTTTGTCTGATTTTGGGTTTTTTGGCTTTTTTAGGTGTACACAGTGGTGGATGAGATGTTCCTGGGTTTGGGCTGATTTTGGGTCATTTTTAGACATTTTTGGGTGACTTTTAGATATTTTTGGGGTATTTTTGCTGATTTTGGGGTTATTTTTCCTGATATTTTATTATTTTTGTCTGATTTTGGTTTTTTTTGGCTTTTTTTAGGTGCACACAGTGATGGATGAGATGTTCCTGGCTGGGTTTTGGGCTGATTTTTGTTATTTTTAGACATTTTGGGTTATTTTTTAGGTATTTTTGGCCATTTTTTTGCCGATTTTGGGTTGATTTTTGCTGTTATTTGGTTGATTTTTGCTGATTTTGGGGTAATTTTGTCTGATTTTGGGTTTTTTGGGTTTTTTTAGATGTACAGAGTGGTGGATGAGATGTTCCTGGTTTTTGGGCTGATTTTGGGTCATTTTTAGACATTTTTGGGTCACTTTGAGATATTTTTGGGGTATTTTTGCTGATTTTGGGGTTGTTTTTCCTGATATTTTATTATTTTTGTCTGATTTTGGGGTTTTTTTTGGCTTTTTTTAGATGTACACAGTGGTGGATGCGATGTTCCTGGGTTTTGGGCTGATTTTGGGTCATTTTTAGACATTTTTGGGTGACTTTTAGATATTTTTGGGGTATTTTTGCTGATTTTGGGGTTGTTTTTCCTGATATTTTATTATTTTTGTCTGATTTTGGGTTTTTTTGGCTTTTTTTAGATGTACACGGTGGTGGATGAGATGTTCCTGGGGTTTGGGTTGATTTTTGTTGTTTTAACTATTTTGGGTTATTTTTTAGGTATTTTTGGCCATTTTTTGCTGATTTTGGGTTGATTTTTGCTGATTTTGGGGTAATTTTGTCTGATTTTGGGTTTTTTGGCTTTTTTAGGTGTACACAGTGGTGGATGAGATGTTCCTGCCTGGGTTTTGGGCTGATTTTGGGTCATTTTTAGACATTTTTGGGTGACTTTTAGATATTTTTGGGATATTTTTGCTGAATTTGGGGTTATTTTTCCTGATATTTTATTATTTTTGTCTGATTTTGGGTTTTTTGGCTTTTTTTAGATGTACACGGTGGTGGATGAGATGTTCCTGGGGTTTGGGCTGATTTTTGTTATTTTAACTATTTTGGGTTATTTTTTAGGTATTTTTTGCCATTTTTTTGCCAATTTTGGGTTGATTTTTGCTGATTTTTGGTTGATTTTTGCTGATTTTGGGGTAATTTTGTCTGATTTTGGGTTTTTTGGCTTTTTTAGGTGCACACAGTGATGGATGAGATGTTCCTGAGTTTTGGGCTGATTTTGGGTCATTTTTGGACATTTTTGGGGTATTTTTGCTGATTTTGGGGTTGTTTTTCCTGATATTTTATTATTTTTGTCTGATTTTGGGTTTTTTTGGCTTTTTTTAGGTGTACACGGTGGTGGATGAGATGTTCCTGGCCGGGGAAATTCGGGAGACGAGCCAGACCAAGGTGCTGAAGCAGCTGCTGATGCTGCAGTCCCTGGAATGACCCAAAACCCCCCAAATTTCCCCCAAAAATCCTCTCCAAAATCCCCTCAAAAATCCCCCAAATCTTCCCCAAAACGGGGGCCCCTCCCCCCCTCATCAGTGTTATTGTGGTGTGTAAAAAATGTGAATTTCTGACCATTAAAGTGACCAAAAAGTGACCAAAAAAGAATAAAAAATGGACAAAAATGGGGTAAAATTCATTAAAAATGGGATAATGTGAATTAAAAATGAGCAAAAATGGGGTAAAGTGAAATAAAAATGAGCAAAAATGAGATTGAGTAAAAAATGAGCCAAAATGGGGTAAAATTCATTAAAAATGGGATGATGTGAAATAAAAATGAGCAAAAATGAGATTGAGTAAAAAATGAGCCAAAATGGGGTAAAATTCATTAAAAATGGGATGATGTGAATTAAAAATGAGCAAAAATGGGATAAAGTGACTGAAAAATGACCAAAAATGAGGTTAAAGGGGTAAAAAATGAACAAAAATGGGGTAAAATTCATTAAAAACTGAATGTGAATTAAAAATTACCAAAAATGGGGTTAAAAGGGTAAAAAATGAGCAAAAATGGGGTCAAATTCATTAAAAATGGGATAATGTGAATTAAAAATGAGCAAAAATGGGATAAAGTGACTGAAAAATGACCAAAAATGGGGTTAAAGGGGTAAAAAATGAGCAAAAATGGGGTACAATTCATTAAAAATTGAATGTGAATTAAAAATTACCAAAAATGGGGTTAAAAGGGTAAAAAATGAGCAAAAATGGGGTAAAGTGAAATAAAAATGGCCAAAAATGGGAATAAATGGGTAAAAATGAGCAGAAATGGGGTAAAGTGAGCAAAAAATGACCAAAAATGGGTCAAAGTGAGCGAAAAATGACCAAAAATGGGTTAAAATTGATTTAAAATGGGATTAAGTGAATTATTAATAGCAAGAATGGGGTAAAGTGAATGAAAAATTACCAAAATGGGGCAAAGTGGGTTCAAAATGGTGAAAAATGGGATGAAAATGATGAAAAATGAGAGAAGTGAATTAAAAATGAGCAGAAATGGGATAAAGTTGATGGAAAATGGGATAAAGTTGATTTAAAATGGGATAAAGTGAATTCAAAATGACCAAAAATGGGATAAAAATGAGTTAAAAATGACCAAAAATTGGCAAAGGTGGCACCAGAGACACCCAAGGGTGGCACAGGGACCCCAAGGGTGGCACAGGGACACCCAAGGGTGGCACAGGCACCCCAAGGGTGGCACAGGGACACCCAAGGGTGGCACAGGGACACCCAGGGGTGGCACAGGGACCCCAAGGGTGGCACAGGGACACCCAAGGGTGGCACAGGGACCCCAAGGGTGGCAGAGGGACCCCAAGGGTGGCAGAGGGACCCCCAAGGGTGGCACAGGGACCCCAAAGGTGGCACAGGGACCCCAAGGGTGGCACAGGGACACCCAAGGGTGGCACAGGGACCCCAAGGGTGGCAGAGGGACCCCAAAGGTGGCACAGGCACCCAGGGGTGGCACAGGGACCCCAAAGGTGGCACAGGGACACCCAAAGGTGGCACAGGGACCCCAAGGGTGGCACAGGGACACCCAAGGGTGACACAGGCACCCAGGGGTGGCACAGGGACCCCAAAGGTGGCACAGGGACCCCAAGGGTGGCACAGGCACCCCAAGGGTGGCACAGGGACACCCAAAGGTGGCACAGGGACACCCAAGGGTGGCACAGGCACCCCAAGGGTGGCAGAGGGACCCCAAAGGTGGCACAGGGACCCCAAGGGTGGGACTGGGACCCCAAGGGTGGCACTGGGGACATTGAGAATGGCACCGGGACCCCTAAGGTGGCACAGAGAGCCCAAGGGTGGCACAGGGACACCCAAGGCTGCAACCGGGACCCCAATGGTGGCACAGGGACCCCAAAGGCGGCACCAGAGACACCCAAGGGTGGGACAGGCACCCAGGGGTGGCACTGTCACCCAAGAGTGGCACAGGGACCCCAGGGGTGGCACTGGGACACCAGAGGTGGCACTGGGACCCCAAAGGTGGCACAGGCACCCCAGGGGTGGCACTGGGACACCCAAGGGTGGCACAGGGACCCCAAAGGTGGCACCAGAGACACCCAAGGGTGGCACAGGCACCTAGGGGTGGCACTGGGACCCCAAGGGTGACACAGTGACCCCAAAGGTGGCACAGGGACCCCAAGGGTGGCACTGGGACCTCGAGGGTGGCACTGGGGACATCGAGAATGGCACCGGGACCCCTAAGGTGGCACTGGGACCCCAAGGGTGGCACAAGGACACCCAAGGGAGGCACAGGCACCCAGGGGTGGCACTGGGACCCCAAAGGTGGCACAGGGACCCCAGGGGTGACACAGGGATCCCAAAGGTGGCACAGGGACCCCAAGGGTGGCACTGGGGACATCGAGAATGGCACTGGGACCCCAAGGGTGACACAGGGACACCCAAAGGTGGCACAGGCACCCCAAGGGTGGCACAGGCACCCCAAAGGTGGCACAGGGACCCCAAGGGTGGCACTGGGGACATCGAGAATGGCACTGGGACCCCAAGGGTGACACAGGCACCCCAAGCGCGGCACAGGGACACCCAAAGGCGGCACAGGCACCCCAAGCGCGGCACAGAGAGCGGCACGAGCGTCACGGCGCAGTTTTATTGCCCAGGTCCTGCGCCAACCTCCTGACCTCGGGGTTGGGGTACTCGGGGTTCTCGATGGCGCCGGGCCCGAACTTGAACTCCAGGAAGGCGCGGGGGTCGTTGGGCGCCTTGGCCACGACGCCCACGAAGGGCACGGCGCCCAGGGGCACCAAGAAGCGCTCGGGGAACTCCACGTCCTGCCGGTGCCCCAGCCACGTGTCCTTGGTCATGACGGCGGCGCCGGGGCGGACGTAGAACGGCCACAGGTCCACGTGGAGCCGGTTGGCGCGGCTGAAGTGCACGCGGTAAAATTCCCCCTCGGAGGCTTTTTCCCACAGGAAACCGTCGGGATCCTCCAGCGGGCGTCCCGAGGCCGCCACGGCCGCCAGCCAGCGGCACTTGGGCACGTCGTCGCGGTAGAGCCCCACGTCCACGTCGTAATCCCACGGCACGATGTCGCCGTGCCGCACGGCGCCCAGCAGCGAGCCGCCCTCCAGCCAGTGGCGCACGCCCGCCGCCTCCAGCTGCGCCAGCACGTGGCGGGCGGTGGCGCGCAGCGCCCGCAGGCAGCACGGCGGCGTCCAGCGCCCGGCCAGCAGGTACTCGGGGCTCTGCGCCCGCACCGTGCCGAAGCAGCGCGCCGTCTCCTTGCCGCAGCCGTGCCAGCGCCGCCCGCCGTCCGGCAGCACCTCCAGCTTGACGCCGAAGCGCTCCAGCAGCGCCCGCCGGCGCGACTCCTCCGCGCCGCGGCGGCGTGGCAGCGACGCCGGCACCGGCGCGGCCGGGAAGGAAGCCGGCAGCAGGAGGAGCCGCCAGCCGCGCGCCGCCGCCTGCAGGGACAGCGAGGCGGCCGCCGGGCGAGCCAGCGGGAAGGGCAGCGAGAAGAGGTCGCGCGTCCGCAGCAGCAGCACGGCCGGGGCGTCGTCCAGCGCGCCGCAGAGCTCGCCGCGCCGGTCGCTCCGCCGCTCGGCGTAGCTGTAGCGCGCCGTCCACGCTTTGACGTCCAGCTCCAGCTCCAAACACCGCGGCCGCCGCTGCCCCACGGCCGCCGCCACCACCTTGGCACCGCCGGTGGTCTCCAGCGCGTCCCTCATGCGGCGCAGCAGCCCCGGCGCGGCGCGGGCGCCGTCCGGCACCAACGCCACGTGGCGCGTCCGCACCGCCAGCTCCGGCCGCGGCGGCGGCAGGTGAGGCTCCGGCCGCAGCGGCAGCGCGGCCGCGCCGGCGGGCAGCGGCGCCGGAGGGTACGGCGGCGTCTCGGAGGCCACCAGCACGGCCACGCCGGGCAGCGCGGCGAAGGAGCGGGCCGTGGCGGCCACGTCGTGCTCGGGGCCGTCGAACTCCAGGAGGATGACGGTGACGCCGGGGACGCCGTCGGGGACGCGCCGGGAGCGCCGGCACGGCGGCGGCGGCGGCGCGCCGGGGAGGAAACGGGAGAAGAGCAGCAGGAGGAGGTTGAGGGCGATGGCGGCGGCCAAGGCGGCCTGGCAGGGCGTGATTCTCATGGTGTGGATGAATTAATTAGTTAATTAGTTCGTTAATTAACGAGTTCATTCGGAGGTGTTGCTGTCGGGGGTGGTGATACCAGAGGTGACCGCGCGGTGGCGCTGTGGAGGGGGGAATGTTCATGAGGGGTTGTTAATGAGGTGTTCGTTAATTCTCCATAATTAAAGCCCGCCCTGCAAGTCTGTAGAAGAGCCCAAAAATCCCCTGTGACCCCCTCAAAGACCACCCCAAAAATCCCCTCTAAACCCCCACAAAAAAACACAGAAAAATCCTAAAAATCCCCTCTAACACCCCAAAATCCCCTCTGACCCCCCACAAAAAAACACAGAAAAATCCTAAAAATCCCCTCTAACACCCCAAAATCCCCTCTAACCCCCCCAAATCCCCTCTAACCCCCCAAAGACCCCCAAAAGTCCCCTCTAACCCTCAAAGATCCCCCAAAAATCCCCTAAGACTCCCCAAAAAACCCCAAATACCCCAAAAATCTCCTCTCACCTCCCAAAGACCCCCCAAAATACCTTTTAGCCCCCCCAAAGACCTCCCAAAAATCCCCTTTAATCCCCCAAAGACCCAGCAAAAGTCCCCTCTAGCCCCCCAAGTCCCCCCAAAAATCCCATCCAGCCCCCCAAAGACCCTCCAAAAATCTCCTCTAACCCCCAAAGACCCACAGGAAAACCCCAAAAATCCCTTCTAACCCCCCAAAGACCCCCAAAATCCCCTCTAACTCCCCAAAAATCTCCTCCAACCCCCAAAGAATGCCAGAAAAAAACCAAAAAAATCCCCTTTAATCCCCCAAAGACCCCCCCAAAAATCCCGTCTAGCCCCCCAAAAAACCCCAAAACCCCCCAAAGACCCTCCAAAAAATCTCTTCTAACCCCCAAAGTCTCCCCCAAAAATCCCCTCTAACTCCCCAAAAATCTCCTCTAACACCCAAAGACCCACAGGAAAACCCCAAAAATCCCCTTTAATCCCCCAAACAGCCCCAAAAATCCCATCAAGACCCCCAAAAAACCCCAAAACCCCCAAAGACCCTCCAAAAAATCCCTTCTAACCCCCAAAATCCCCTCTAACTCCCCAAAAATCTCCTCTAACACCCAAAGACCCGCAGAAAAACCCCAAAAATCCCTTCTAACCCCCCAAAAATCCCATCTAGCCCCCCAAAAAACCCCAAAACCCCCCAAAGACCCTCCAAAAAATCCCTTCTAACCCCCAAAATCCCCTCTAACTCCCCAAAAATCTCCTCTAATACCCAAAGGCCCGCAGAAAAACCCCAAAAATCCCGTCTAGCCCCCAAAAATCCCGTCTAGCCCCCCAAAGACCCCCAAAAAACCCCAAAACCCCCCAAAGACCCTCCAAAAAATCCCTTCTAACCCCCCAAAGACCCCCAAAAATCCCCTCTAAATCCCCAAAAATCTCCTCTAACACCCAAAGACCCACAGAAAAACCCCTAAAATCCCTTCTAACCCCCAAAATCCCCTCTAACTCCCCCAGAATCTCCTCTAACCGCCAAAGACCCGCAGAAAAACCCCAAAAATCCCTTATAACCCCCCAAAAATCCCGTCTAGCCCCCCAAAGACCCCCAAAAAACCCCAAAACCCCCCAAAGACCCTCCAAAAAATCTCTTCTAACCCCCAAAATCCCCTCTAACTCCCCAAAAATCTCCTCTAATACCCAAAGGCCCGCAGAAAAACCCCAAAAATCCCGTCTAACCCCCCAAAAAACCCCAAAAAACCCCAAAAAACCCCAAAAGCCCTCGCGTTGCCACGGCAACGGCGCCTCCCTTGGCCACGCCCCTTTCCCTCTAGCCACGCTCCTTTCCCGCTGACCACGCCCCCTTTCCCTCTAGCCCCGCCCCTTTTCTCGCTGGCCACGCCCATTTCTCACCCAACCCCGCCCCTTTCCCGCCGACCACGCCCCCTTCCCCTCCAGCCCCGCCCCTTTCCCGCCCGTGGCTCCCTTTGTGGCAGGAAGCCGCTGCCGCCCGTGGCTCCCTTTGTGGCAGCCGCCATGGCGGCCGAGCGGGCTCCGCCGGCCCGGGCCCAACCTCCGCCCCCCGGCCCCGCTCCCGCTCCCGCTGCGGGCCCGGAGCCCGCGGCACGAACCGGCCTGAGCCTGCCGGGCATCCTGCACTTCATCCAGCACGAGTGGGCGCGGTTCGAGGCGGAGAAAGGGCGCTGGGAAGCGGAGAGGGCCGAGCTGCAGGTAACGATGGCGGCGGCGCCCCGCATGAGGGGAGGGACGGGGAGGGGACGGCGGGGACAGCGGGGGGACAGCGAGGGGACAGCGAGGGGACAGCGGGGACGGAGGGGACAGCGGGGACGGAGGGGACAGCGCGGGGACATCAGGGGACAGCGGCGACACCGGGGTCAGCGGGGCGGGGTGGCCGCGGCCGGCGCCATCTTGGGAGGAAATGGCGGCCGGGGCGGCGGAGAGGGGAGGGGACAGCGGGAGGGGGCGGGAGCGGGACTGGGAGGACTGGGGGGGAACTGGGGGGACTGGGGGGGACTGGGATGGGACTGGGGGGGACTGGGGGGACTGGGGGGGACTGGGATGGGAATGGGGGGACTGGGATGGGACTGGGGGGGACTGGGATGGGACTGGGATGGGAGTGGGGGGACTGGGATGGGACTGGGGGGGACTGGGATGGGACTGGGGGGGACTGGGAGAACTGGGATGGGACTGGGATGGGACTGGGGGGGACTGGGATGGGACTGGGATGGGACTGGGGGGACTGGGATGGGACTGGGGGGGACTGGGATGGGACTGGGATGGGAGTGGGGGGACTGGGATGGGACTGGGGGGGACTGGGATGGGACTGGGGGGGACTGGGAGAACTGGGATGGGACTGGGATGGGACTGGGGGGGACTGGGATGGGACTGGGATGGGACTGGGGGGACTGGGATGGGACTGGGGGGGACTGGGGGGGACTGGGATGGGACTGGGGGGGACTGGGATGGGAATGGGGGGACTGGGATGGGAACTGGGATGGGAACTGGGATGGGACTGGGGGCACTGGGATGGGGACTGGGGGGGACTGGGGGGACTGGGATGGGAATGGGGGGGACTGGGGGGACTGGGATGGGACTGGGGAGACTGGGATGGGACTCGGGGGACTGGGAGAACTGGGATGGGACTGGGGGGGACTGGGATGGAAACTGGGATGGGACTGGGAGAACTGGGATGGGACTGGGATGGGACTGGGAGAACTGGGATGGGACTGGGATGGGACTGGGAGAACTGGGATGGGACTGGGAGGGACTGGGATGGGACTGGGAGGGACTGGGAGAACTGGGGTGGGGACAGCGGGAGGGGGCGGGAGCGGGACTGGGAGAACTGGGGGGGACTGGGAGAACTGGGATGGGAACTGGGGGGGACTGGGATGGGAACTGGGATGGGGACTGGGAGGACTGGGATGGAACTGGGAGGACTGGGATGGGGACTGGGAGAATTGGGATGGGGACTGGGAGAATTGGGATGGGGACTGGGAGAATTGGGATGGGCACTGGGTGTACTGGGACGGGCACTGGGGGTATTGGGGATACTGGGAATATTGGGAATACTGGGATGGGCACTGGGGGCACTGGGGGTACTGGGATGGGCACTGGGCATACTGGGATGGGGACTGGGAGAACTGGGATGGGCACTGGGTGTACTGGGGGTATTGGGGATACTGGGAATATTGGGAATACTGGGATGGGTACTGGGGGCACTGGGCATACTGGGATGGGCACTGGGGGTACTGGGATGGGGACTGGGAGAACTGGGATGGGCACTGGGTGTACTGGGGGCACTGGGTGTACTGGGATGGGCACTGGGTGACCTTGCTGTCACCCTGAGGGTTGGGGACACCCCTGTCCCCGATGTCACCCCAACGTCCCCAAGGCGCTGCTGGCCGTCCTGGTGCCAGGGCCAGGAAAGCCTCGGGGACCCGGAGTGTCCCCAGTGTCCCCGATGTCCCCAATGTCCCCAGTGTCCCCAATGTCCCCAGTGTCCCCAGTGTCCCCAGTGTCCCCAGTGTCCCCAGTGTCCCCCAGTGTCCCCAGTGTCCCTGATATCACCAAGTGTCCCCGATGTCTCTAATGTCCCCAGTGTCCCCAGTGTCCCCAGTGTCCCCAATGTCCCCAATGTCCCCAATCCCCCCAGCGTCCCCCAGTGTACCAAATGTCCCCAGTGTCCCCAATGTCCCCAATGTCCCCAATCCCCCCAATGTCCCCAGTCCCCCCAGTCCCCCCAATGTCCCCAGTGTCCCCAGTGTCCCCCAGTCCCCCCAATGTCCCCAGTGTCCCCAGTGTCCCTGAATGTCCCTGAATGTCCCCAGTGTCCCAAATGTCCCCAGTGTCCCTGATATCACCAAGTGTCCCCAATGTCTCTAATGTCCCCAATGTCCCAAGTGTCCCTGAATGTCCCCCAGTGTCCCCAGTCCCCCCAGTCCCCCCAATCCCCCCAGTGTCCCCAATGTCCTCAGTGTCCCCAGTGTCCCCCCTGTCCCCAATCCCCCCAATGTCCCCCCTGTCCCCAATCCCCCAGTGTCCCCAGTGTCCCCAAATGTCCCCAAGGCGCAGGTGGCGTTCCTGCAGGGCGAGCGGCAGGGCCAGGAGAGCCTCAAGCTGGACCTGGTGCGGCGCATCCGGATGTTGGAATTCGCCCTCAAGCAGGAGAGGTGAGAGAAAAACCCCCAAAAACCGCCCAAAAAATGTCCTGAAAATCCTAAAAACCTTCAGAAACAGCCCAAAAGCATCAAAAGCGCCCCAAAAACGCGACAGAAATTGGTAAAAGCTGTAAGCAAAACCCCTAAAAACCACCCAAAAACCTTCAAAAATGTCCTAAAGCCCATAAAAAAGCACCCGGAACATACTGCAAAAATCTCTGAAAGTAGTAAAAAAAACCCCAAAATTCATAAAAACCCTAAAAATGGACAAAAAGCACCTCAAAAGCTTAAAAAGCACCTAAAAATCCTTTTAAAAAATCCTAAAAGTTGTAAAAGTACACCTAAAAATCGCTTGAAAGTTCTAAAAAATATCTTGAAAAGCCTAAAAATGTACAAAAGTAGCCCAAAAGCATAAAAAGTGCCAGAAAAATCTGACAAAAGTCTCTAAAAGTTGTAAAAAAATCCTAAAAACCACCTGAAAACCCTAAAAAATGTCCTGAAATCCCTAAAAATGTACAAAAGCCGCCCAAAAGCTTCAAGAGCACCAAAAAAAAATCCTAAAAATTGTAAAAAAATTCCATAAAATTACCCGAAAACCCTAAAAAATGTCCTGAAATCCCTAAAAACGTACAAAAGCACCAGAAAATCGTACAAAGATTCCTAAAATTTGTAAAAAAAACCTAAAAATTACACAAAAACCCTACAAAAGTTCTCAAAACTCTGAAAGTGTACAAAAGCAGCCCAAAAGTTTACAAAGCACCTAAAAAATCCTTTAAAAATTCCTAAAAACTGTAAAAATACAGCTAAAAACTGCTTGAAATCCTAAAAAATACAAAAAACGCCCCAAAAGCATAAAAAGCACCTAAAAAATGGGACAAAAATATCAACAATTTGTAAAAAAACCTTAAAAAACACCCAAAACCCTAAAAAATGTCCTGAAATCCCTAAAAATGTGCAGAAGCAGCCCAAAAGCATCAAAAGCGCCCCAAAAATGTGACCAAAATCTTAAAAAATTGTAAATCCAACCTAAAAATTACCCAAAAATCTTTAAAAATATCATTAGGACCCCAAAATTTTAAAAAAGCGGCCCAAAAGCGTAAAAATCACCCCAAAAAATACGACTAAAAATCTCTACAAGTTGTAAAAAATACCCAAAAAATTTCCCAAAAGTCCAAAAAAAAATCCGAAAAACCCTAAAAACGTCCAAAAAAAAAAAAAAATCCTCAAATCTCTACAAGTTGTTAAAAAAAACCCCTAAAATTTTCCCAAAAGTCCTAAAAAAAATTCCAAAAAAAATATCCCAAAAAAAAAAACCCGCAAAAGCTTAAAAAACCTGCCCCAAAACCCTCAAAAATCACCCAAAATCGCCCAGAAAAACCCAAATCCTTCCCCAAGATTGGCCCAAAAAAACCCAAAAAAACCCAAAAAAACCCAAAAAATCCAAAAAACACAAAAAAAACCCCAAAAATCCCCAAAAAGCCCCAAAAATGCCCAAATTTGCCCTGGCAGGTGCAAGCTGCAGAAGCTGAAGTTGGGGCTGGGGGAGAAGCGCCCGGAGGAGCCGCGTGAGCCCCAAATTTTGGGGGATTTTGGGGCTTTTTGGGGATTTTGGGGGTTTTTGGGGATTTTGGGAGGATTTGGGGGTTTTGGGGGGGTTTTGGGGGTTTTGGGGCAGTTTTTGGGTATTTTTGGGGTGGTTTTGGGATATTTTTTGGGTCTTTTTGCGGTTGGTTTGGGATATTTTTTGGGTGGTTTTGGGATATTTTTGGGGCGGTTTTGGATATTTTTGGGGCAGCCTTGGGATATTTTTGGGGTGCTTTTGGGGTGGTTCTGGGTATTTTTGGGGTGATTTGGGGATATTTTTGGGGTGATTTGGGGATATTTTCGGGGCAGTTTTGGGATATTTTTTGGGTGTTTTTGGGGTTGTTTTTGGGTATTTTTCGAGTTGTTTTCGGGTATTTTTGGGGCGGTTTTTGGATATTTTTTGAGTCGTTGTGGGATATTTTTTAGGGTGGTTTTGGGGTTGGTTTGGGATATTTTTTGGGTGGCTTTGGGGTTGTTTTGGGTATTTTTGGGGTGGTTTTGGGATATTTTGGGCGCAGTTTTAGGGCGGTTCTGGGATATTTTCGGGGACGGTTTTGGGGTATTTTTGGGATGATTTTCGAGCGGTTTTGGGGTATTTTTGGATCGATTTTCGAGCGGTTTTGGGGTATTTTTGGGACGATTTTCGAGCGGTTTTGGGGTATTTTTGGAACGATTTTCGGGGACAGTTTTGGGGTATTTTTGGGATGATTTTCGAGTGGTTTTTGGGGTATTTTTGGGATGATTTTCGAGTGGTTTTGGGGTATTTTTGGGACGATTTTCGAGTAGTTTTGGGGTATTTTTGGGATGATTTTCGAGCGGTTTTGGGGTATTTTTGGGATGATTTTCGAGTGGTTTTGGGGTATTTTTGGATCGATTTTCGAGTAGTTTTGGGGTATTTTTGGGACGATTTTCGAGTGGTTTTGGGGTATTTTTGGGACGATTTTCGAGTGGTTTTGGGGTATTTTTGGGATGATTTTCGAGTGGTTTTTGGGGTATTTTTGGGATGATTTTCGAGTGGTTTTGGGGTATTTTTGGGATGATTTTCGAGTGGTTTTGGGGTATTTTTGGGATGATTTTCGAGTGGTTTTGGGGTATTTTTGGGATGATTTTCGAGTGGTTTTTGGGGTATTTTTGGGATGATTTTCGAGTGGTTTTGGGGTATTTTTGGGACGATTTTCGAGTGGTTTTGGGGTATTTTTGGGACGATTTTCGAGTAGTTTTGGGGTATTTTTGGGATGATTTTCGAGTAGTTTTGGGGTATTTTTGGATCGATTTTTGAGCGGTTTTGGGGTATTTTTGGGACGATTTTCGAGTGGTTTTTGGGGTATTTTTGGATCGATTTTTGAGCGGTTTTGGGGTATTTTTGGGACGATTTTCGAGTGGTTTTTGGGGTATTTTTGGATCGATTTTCGAGTGGTTTTGGGGTATTTTTGGGACGATTTTCGAGTGGTTTTTGGGGTATTTTTGGATCGATTTTCGAGCGGTTTTGGGGTATTTTTGGGATGATTTTCGAGTGATTTTGGGGTATTTTTGGATCGATTTTCGAGTGGTTTTGGGGTATTTTTGGGACGATTTTCGAGTGGTTTTTGGGGTATTTTTGGGATGATTTTCGAGTGGTTTTGGGGTATTTTTGGGACGATTTTCGAGCGGTTTTGGGGTATTTTTGGGATGATTTTCGAGCGGTTTTGGGGTATTTTTGGATCGATTTTCGAGTGGTTTTGGGGTATTTTTGGAACGATTTTCGAGTGGTTTTTGGGGTATTTTTGGATCGATTTTCGAGTGGTTTTGGGGTATTTTTGGGATGATTTTCGAGTGGTTTTGGGGTATTTTTGGATCGATTTTCGAGTGGTTTTGGGGTATTTTTGGGATGATTTTCGAGTAGTTTTGGGGTATTTTTGGGATGATTTTCGAGAGGTTTTGGGGTATTTTTGGATCGATTTTCGAGTGGTTTTTGGGTATTTTTGGGACGATTTTCGAGCGGTTTTGGGGTATTTTTGGGATGATTTTCGAGTGGTTTTTGGGGTATTTTTGGGATGATTTTCGAGTGGTTTTGGGGTATTTTTGGGACGATTTTCGAGTGGTTTTTGGGGTATTTTTGGGACGATTTTCGAGTAGTTTTGGGGTATTTTTGGGATGATTTTCGAGTGGTTTTGGGGTATTTTTGGGGCGTTTTGGGTTTTCTCAGCCCCATTTTCCCCCCAGTGTCCAACGGCCCCGTGGAGCTGGAGGGAGCCTGGAGGGACGGGAGGCGGCTCCTGCGCCAGTGAGTTTGGGAATTTTTGGGGAATTTTTGGGAATTTTTGGGATTTTTGGGGTTTTCTTGATTTTTGCAGATTTGATTTTTGGATTTTTGGGGGTTTTTTTTGGGGTTTTTATGAGAATTTTTGCCGTTTTTAATGGATTTTTTTTAGTATTTTAATGCAATTTTTTGCCGTTTTCATGGGAATTTTCCCCATTTTCAGGGGAATTTTCCGGACTTTCATGTGATTGTTTTTTCCCATTGTGATGACATTTTTTCCCATTTTTGTGAAATTTTTTCCCATTTTTGTGAAATTTTTCCAATTTTATGGCAATTTTTCCAATTTTATGAAAATTTTTCCCATTAAAAGTGGCAATTTTTCCAATTTTTATGGGAATTTTTGCCATTTTTAATGGATTTTTTCTTTTTTGTATTTTAATGCAAATTTTTCCAATTTTATGGAAATTTTTCCCATTTTTGTGGCAATTTTCCCATTTTTATGGGAATTTTTCCCATTTTTATGGGAATTTTTGCCATTTTCATGGAAATTTTTCCCATTTTGTGGCAATTTTTCCAATTTCATGGCAATTTTTCCCATTTTGCTGGGAACTTTTACCATTTTAGTGGAACTTTTCTCATTTTGATGGGAATTTTTAGGATTTCAATGGAATTGTTCCCATTTTCAATGGAATTTTTCCCATTTCCATGGGAATTCTGATGGCAATTTTTCCCATTTCCATGGGAATTTTGATAGCAATTTTTCCCATTTTTATGGGAATTCTGATGGCAATTTTTCCCATTTCCATGGGAATTTTGATAACAATTTTTCCCATTTCCATGGGAATCTTTATAGCAATTTTTCCCACTATTATGGGAATTTTGATAGCAATTTTCCCCATTTCCATGGGAATTCTGATGGCAATTTTCCCCATTTTCACTGAATTATTTCCCATTTTCACGGGATTTTTCCCATTTTCACGGGATTTTCCCCATTTCCACGGGATTTTCCCCCATTTCCACGGGATTTTTCCCATTTTCACGGGATTTTCCCCCATTTCCTCCCTCTGGGATATTTTTTAGGATCTCCCCATCTCCCCGATCCCGTTTTTCCCGGATTTCTCCCCAAATTCCAGGAACCTGGAGGAGCTCGGCTACAGCGACACCATCGTGGCCATGCGCTCGCGGCGCCTGCGGGCACTGCTGGCCCGCGGAATTCCAGGAATTCCGGGAATTCCGGAAAGAATTCCGGGAATTTCGGAAAGAATTCCGGGAATTTCGGGAATTCCGGGCAGAATTCCGGGAATTCCCGGCAGCCCCCCCTCCCCTCCCCCCCCCGGCGGGTCGCTGCTGCTGCGCCGCATCGAGGAGCAGATCCAGAGGTGGGCGGGAATTTTGGGGAATTTTTTGGGAATTTTTGGGAATTTTTGGGGTTTTTTTTTTTTTAGGGAAATTTTGGGAGGTTTGGGGGGGATTTGGGGTTTTTTTTAGGGGATTTTTGGGGGGTTTTTGGGGTTTTTAGGGAATTTTTTGGGGGGGTTTGGGGGGGATTTGGGGAATTTTTGGGGGATTTTTGGGGTTTTTAGGGAATTTTTTTGGGGAATTTTTGGGTGGGTTTTGGGGATTTTTTAGGGATTTTTTGGGGAATTTTTGGGTGGGTTTTGGGGATTTTTTAGGGGATTTTGGGGGAATTTTTGGGTTTTTAGGGAATTTTTTGGGGGAATTTTTGGGGGGGTTTTGGGGATTTTTTTTTTTTTTAGGGAAATTTTGGGAGTTTTGGGGGGATTTGGGGTTTTTTTTAGGGAATTTTTGGGGGATTTTTGGGGTTTTTAGGGAATTTTTGGGGGGATTTGGGGTTTTTTTAGGGAATTTTCGGGGTTTTTTTGTGGGGGTTTTTGGGGTTTTTTTTTTAGGGAAATTTTGGGGGTTTTGGGGGATTTTGGGGGGGATTTTGGGGGTTTTCAGGGAATTTTTGGGGGGATTTGGGGTTTTTATAGGGAATTTTTGGGGGATTTTTGGGGGGATTTTTGGGGGGATTTGGGGTTTTTTTTAGGGAATTTTTGAGGAATTTTGGGGGTTTTTAGGGAATTTTTGGTGGGGGTTTTTTTAGGGGTTTTCTTGGGAAATTTTGGGAGTTTTGGGGGGGATTTAGGGGTTTGTTTTAGGGAATTTCTGGGGGATTTTTGGGGTTTTTAGGGAATTTTTGGGGGAATTTTTGGGGGGGTTTTTTTAGGGAATTTTTGGTGATTTTTGGGGTTTTTAGGGAATTTTTGGGGCATTTGGGGTTTTTTTTTTGTGGGATATGGGGTTTTTTAGAGAATTTTGGGGGGAAATTTTGGGGGGTTTTGGGGTTTTTAGGGAATTTTTGGGAGGATTTGGGGTTTTAGGGAATTTTTGGGGGATTTTTGGAGAATTTTGGGAGATTTGGGTTTTTTTTTTGTGGGATATGGGGTTTTTTAGACAATTGGGATTTCCTGTAGGATTTTGGGATTTCTTTTGGAATTTTGGGGGATTTCCCGTGGGATTTTTTGGGATTTCCCAGGGAATTTTCAGCATTTCCCATGGGATTTTTGGGATTTCCCACGGGAATTTTTGGGATTTCCCGTGGGATTTTTGGGATTTCCTGTGGAATTCTGGGATTTCCCAGGGAATTTTTGGGATTTCCCAGGGAATTTTCAGGATTTCCCGTGGGATTTTTGGGATTTCCTGTGGAATTCTGAGATTCCTCATGGGATTTTTGGGATTTCCCATGGGATTTTTGGGATTTCCCACGGGAATTTTCAGGATTTCCTGTGGGAATTTTTGGATTTCGTGTAGGACTTTGGGATTTCCCACGGGAATTTTCGGATTTCCCATGGGATTTTTGGGATTTCCCATGGGATTTTTGGGATTTCCCATGGGAATTTTCGGATTTCCCATGGGATTTTTGGGATTTCCCATGGGATTTTTGGGATTTCCCGTAGGATTTTGGGATTTCCCATGGGAATTTTCGGATTTCCCATGGAATTTTCAGCATTTCCCATGGGATTTTTGGGATTTCCCGTGGGAATTTTCGGATTTCCCGTGGGAATTTCTCCGTTTTCAGCCGTTTTTTGACCGTTTTTCGTGGGGTTTTTTGCATTTTTTCCCTTTTTTTCCCATGTTTGGGATTTTCCCTCCCCAATTCCCAAATTTCCCCCCAGGAACGCCGGGAAGGAGCCGAGCCCCTCCCCCCCCGAGGAGGACAGCGACGAGGAGGAGCCCGCGGGCCCCTCCCCCCCCCCGGGGCGGCCCCGCGGCACCGGCAAGGTCGGGACCCAAATTTGGGGCAGTTTGGGGCAGTTTGGGCATTCTGGGCATTTCGGGGGAATTTTTGGGGAATTTTTGGGAATTTTGGGGGGGTTTTTTAGGGATTTTTTTGGGAATTTTTGGGAATTTTGGGGGGATTTTTAGGGATTTTTACGGGGATTTTTGGAGAATTTGGAGGATTTTTTGGGGGGATTTTTAGGGATTTTTTTGGGGAATTTTTGGAGAATTTGGGGGATTTTTAGGGGAATTTTTGGGAATTTTGGGGGGTTTTTAGGGATTTTTTTGGGAATTTTGGGGACTTTTAGGGATTTTTGGGGGGATTTTTAGGGATTTTTTTGGGGAATTTTTGGGAATTTTGGGGATTTTTAGGGATTTTTTGGGGGATTTTGGGGGGATTTTTAGGGATTTTTTTGGGGAATTTTTGGAGAATTTGGGGGATTTTTAGGGATTTTTTGGGGGGATTTTTAGGGATTTTTTTGGGAATTTTGGGGGGGTTTTTAGGGATTTTTTTGGGGAATTTTTGGAGAATGTGGGGGGATTTTAGAGGATTTTTTAGGGGGAATTTTGGGGGGATTTTTAGGGATTTTTTGGGTAATTTTTGGAGAATTTGGGGGGATTTTTAGGGATTTTTACAGGGGTTTTTGGAGAATTTGGGGGATTTTAGAGGATTTTTGGGGGGATTTTGGGAGGATTTTTAGGGATTTTTTTGGGGAATTTTTGGGAATTTTGGGAGGATTTTTAGGGATTTTTTTGGGGAATTTTTGGAGAATTTGGGGGATTTTAGAGGATTTTTAGGGGGATTTTGGGAGGATTTTCAGGGATTTTTTGGGGAATTTTTGGAGAATTTGGGGGAATTTTTAGGGATATTTTTAGGGGAATATTTGGGAATTTGGGAGGATTTTTAGGGATTTTTTGGGGAATTTTTGGAGAATTCGGGGGGATTTTAGAGGATTTTTAGGGGAATTTTTGAGAATTTTGGGTGGTTTTTCGGGGAAATTTTTGAGAATTTTGGGGGGATTTTTTGGGGATTTTGGGGGGAATTTTGGGGGATTTTTAGAGATTTTTTGGGGGAATTTTTGGGAATTTTTGGGGATTTTTGAGGATTTTTGGGAATTTTGGGGGGATTTTGGAGGATTTTTGGCAATTTTGAGGTGGTTTTAGGACATTTTGTGGGATTTTTTGGGAATTTTGGGGTATTTTAGAGGATTTCTGGGGATTTTTGGGGAATTTTGTGGGATTTTTAGGGGATTTAGGGATTTTTGGGGAATTTTCAGGAATTTGGGAGGATTTTTAGGGAATTTTGGGAGATTTGGGGGGATTTTCAGGGATTTGGGGAAAATCTTTAGGGGGTTTTGAGGGAACTTTTCGGGATTTTGGGGTTTTTAGGGGATGTTTTTGGGATTTTTGGGGGAAATTGGGAGATTTTTGGATTTTTGGGGATTTTTAGGGATTTTTGGGGAATTTGGGCGGATCTTTGTCCCCAGAGTGTCCCCAAGGTCCCCGAGGAGGACGAGGACGAGGATGAAGATGAGGAAGACTCCGAGGACGCCCTGGGAGAGTTCGACTTCCTGGGGACACCTGGGGACACCTTGGGGACACCTGGGGACATCAGAGGTGAGCTGGGGACACCTGGGGACACCCTGGGGACACCTTGGGGACACCTGGGGACACCTGGGGACACCTTGGGGACACCTGGGGACATCAGAGGTGAGCTGGGGACACCTTGGGGACACCTGGGGACATTTGGGACTCCTTGGGGACACCTGGGGACACCTGGGGACACCTGGGGACACCTGGGGACATCAGAGGTGAGCTGGGGGACACCTTGGGGACACCTTGGGGACACTCTGGGGACATTTGGGCCACCTTGGGGACATTTGGGGACATCTGGGGACACCTTGGGGACACCTGGGGACATCAGAGGTGAGCTGGGGACACCTTGGGGACACTTTTGGGACACCTGGGGACACTTTGGGGACATCTGGGGACATCAGAGGTGAGCTGGGGACACCTGGGGACATTTGGGACTCCTTGGGGACACCTGGGGACACCTTGGGGACACTTTGGGGACACCTTGGGGACACCTGGGGACACCTTGGGGACACTTTGGGGACATCTGGGGACACCTGGGGACATCAGAGGTGAGCTGGGGGACACCTTGGGGACACCTTGGGGACACTCTGGGGACATTTGGGCCACCTTGGGGACATTTGGGGACACCTGGGGACACTTTGGGGACACCTGGGGACATTTGGGACACCTTGGGGACACCTGGGGACATCAGAGGTGAGCTGGGGACACCTTGGGGACACCTGGGGACATTTGGGCCACCTTGGGGACATTTGGGGACATCTGGGGACACCTTGGGGATGCCTTGGGGACATCAGAGGTGAGCTGGGGACACCTTGGGGACACCTGGGGATATTTGGGACACCTTGGGGACACCTGGGGACATCAGAGGTGAGCTGGGGACACCTTGGGGACACTTTGGGGACACCTGGGGACATCTTGGGGACACCTGGGGACACCTTGGGGACATCCCCTGAGCCCTTCCCCCGCTGTCACAGAGAGCCACCGGTGCCACCTGCGGGACGGGGACCTCGGGCCACCACGGCCACCCGAAGGTGAGGACACGCCTGTCACCCGTGTGTCACCCCCCGTGTCACCTGGGGGGTCCCTGTGTCCCAAGGCCACCCTGGTGTCACTGTCCCCACTGTCCCCGATGTCCCCGATGTCCCCATTGTCCCCAATGTCCCCACTGTCCCGGATGTCCCCACTGTCCCCAATGTCCCCAGTGTCCCCCGTGTCCCCAATGTCCCCACTGTCCCCACTGTCCCCACTGTCCCCGATGTCCCCACTGTCCCCACTGTCCCCACTGTCCCCGATGTCCCCACTGTCCCCAATGTCCCCACTGTCCCCACTGTCCCCAATGTCCCCACTGTCCCCACTGTCCCCAATGTCCCCACTGTCCCCACTGTCCCCACTGTCCCCGATGTCCCCACTGTCCCCAATGTCCCCACTGTCCCCACTGTCCCCACTGTCCCCACTGTCCCCAGTGTCCCCTCTGTCCCCACTGTCCCCACTGTCCCCCGTGTCCCCACTGTCCCCGATGTCCCCACTGTCCCCTCTGTCCCCTCTGTCCCCAGGGCTCCCGGCCGAGCCGCTGGCCCTGGACGGCCTCGGGGACCTGGCGGAGCTGACGGTGACAAATGACAACGACGGCGGTGACGTGAGTGCCACCACCCCGTCCCCAGTGTCCCCAAGTGCCACCACCCCTGCCCCGAGTGTCCTCAAGTGCCACCAGCCCCATCCTGAGTGTCCCCAAGTGCCACCATGTCCCCATGCCTCCGGTGTCCCCAGGTGTCCCCAAGTGCCACCAACCCCATCCTGTCCCCAAGTGCCCCAATGTCCCCAAGTGCCCCAATGTCCCCATATCCCTGGTGTCCCCAAGTGCCACCACCCCACAGGTGCCATGCGGGCGGCCGCCGTCGCCGTGGCGCAGCTGGAGCCACGCCTGCCTCAGTGTCCCCAAGTGCCACCATGTCCCCAAGTGCCACCATGTCCCCATGCCCCCAGTGTCCCCAAGTGTCTCCAAGTGCCACCACCCCACAGGTGCCACCATGTCCCCAAGTGTCCCAATGTCCCCATTCCCCCGGTGTCCCCAAGTGTCTCCAAGTGCCACCATGTCCCCAAGTGTCCCAATGTCCCCATGCCCCCGGTGTCCCCAAGTGTCCCCAAGTGCCACCATGTCCCCATGTGCCACCATGTCCCCAAGTGTCCCAATGTCCCCATTCCCCCGGTGTCCCCAAGTGTCCCCAAGTGCCACCGCCGTGTCCCCAGGTGCCGTGCGGGCGGCCGCCGTCGCCACGGCGCTTCTGGAGCCACGCCTGCCTCAGTGTCCCCAAGTGCCACCATGTCCCAAAGTCCCCATGTCTGAAGTGTCCCCAAGTGCCACCATGTCCCCAAGTGCCACCATGTCCCCAAGTGCCACCACCCCGCAGGTGCCGTGCGGGCGGCCGCCGTCGCCGCGGCGCAGCTGGAGCCGCGCCTGCCTCAGTGTCCCCATGTCCCCAAGTGCCACCATGTCCCCAAGTGCCACCATGTCCCCAAGTGTCCCAATGTCCCCATGCCCCCAGTGTCCCCCAGTGTCCCCAAGTGCCACCGCCGTGTCCCCAGGTGCCGTGCGGGCGGCCGCCGTCGCCGCGGCGCAGCTGGAGCCGCGCCTGCCTCAGTGTCCCCATGTCCCCAAGTGCCACCATGTCCCCAAGTGCCACCATGTCCCAAAGTCCCCATGTCTGAAGTGTCCCCAAGTGCCACCATGTCCCCAAGTGCCACCATGTCCCCATGCCCCCAGTGTCCCCAAGTGTCCCCAAGTGCCACCGCCGTGTCCCCAGGTGCCGTGCGGGCGGCCGCGGCGCAGCTGGAGCCCGCGGCTGACGCTGCGCAGCCACTTTGACGCCGTGCGGGCGCTGGCCTTTGTCCCTTGTCACCCGGCGCTGGTGACGGCCTCCGAGGACGCCACCCTCAAGCTCTGGGACCTGCAGAAGCCGCTGGGCCCCAAGAAGTGGGTGACACCGGGTGACGCCGGGTGACACCGGGTGACACCGCGTGACACGGGGGTGGCGACCGTGTGTCACTGATTGTCACCCGCGTTTGTCACCGTTGTCCCCTCAGGAGCGCGGCGCTGGACGTGGAGCCGGTGTACGCCTTCCGCGGGCACAGGTGTGTCACCGAGTGTCACCGAGTGTCACCTCAGTGGCACCTGGTGGCACCTCGGTGTCACCTTCATTGTCACCTCGGTGGTTGTGGCTTTCTTCCTGTTTTTTGTCACTTCGATGTCACCTCATTGTCACCTCAGTGTCACCTGGTGTCACCTCAGTGTCACCTCAGTGTCACCTCAGTGTCACCTTGATGTCACCTCTTTGTCACCTCAGTGTCACCTCAATGTCACCTCAGTGTCACCTCTTTGTCACCTCATTGTCACCTCAGTGTCACCTCTCTGTCACCTCAGTGTCACCTCTTTGTCACCTCTTTGTCACCTCAGTGTCACCTCAATGTCACCTCATTGTCACCTCAGTGTCACCTCAGTGTCACCTCAATGTCACCTCTTTGTCACCTCAGTGTCACCTCAATGTCACCTCATTGTCACCTCATTGTCACCTCAGTGTCACCTCAGTGTCACCTCTCTGTCACCTCAGTGTCACCTTGATGTCACCTCTTTGTCACCTCAGTGTCACCTCTTTGTCACCTCAGTGTCACCTCAATGTCACCTCAGTGTCACCTCAGTGTCACCTCTCTGTCACCTCAGTGTCACCTTGATGTCACCTCTTTGTCACCTCAGTGTCACCTCTTTGTCACCTCAGTGTCACCTCAATGTCACCTCTCTGTCACCTCATTGTCACCTCAGTGTCACCTCAGTGTCACCTCTCTGTCACCTCATTGTCACCTCAGTGTCACCTCATTGTCACCTCAGTGTCACCTCAGTGTCACCTCTCTGTCACCTCAGTGTCACCTTGATGTCACCTCTTTGTCACCTCAGTGTCACCTCAATGTCACCTTGGTGTCACCTTTGTTGTCACATCAGTGGTTCTGGCTTTATTCCTCCTTTTCGTCACTTTGTCACCTGGGGGTCACCTCATTGTCACACTGCTACTTGTGCCTTTGTCCCTCTTTTTTGTCACCTCGGTGTCACCTCGGTGTCACCTCCTTGTCACTCGGTTGTCACCTGGCTGTGACTATATTTGGGTTTTCTGTCCCTTTGTCACCATCGCAGGGGCCGGGTGGTGACACCGGTGACACCGGTGTGACTCGTGTCCCTTTGTCACCGTCCCAGGGGCCTGGGAGGTGACACCGGTGACACCGGTGTGACTCGTGTCCCTTTGTCACCGTCCCAGGGGCCGGGTGGTGACACCGGTGACACCGGTGTGACTCGTGTCCCTTTGTCACCGTCCCAGGGGCCGGGTGGTGACACCGGTGACACCGGTGTGACTCGTGTCCCTTTGTCACCGTCCCAGGGGCCCGGTGCTGGCGGTGGCGGTGGCGCCGGGTGACACGGGTGACAGCGGTGACACCGGGCTGTGCTGCAGCGCCGGCGTGGACGCTCGGATCCGCTGCTGGTGCCTGCCCGGGCTGGACAGTGACCCCTACGATGGCTACGGTGGGGACACTGGGGACATCGGGGGACACTGGGGACATGGGGACATTGGGGGGATTGGGGACACTGGGGGGACTGGGGACATTGGGGGGATTGGGGGGATTGGGGACACTGGGGACACTGGGGACACTGGGGGGATTGGGGACACTGGGGACATCGGGGACATGGGGACATTGGGGACACTGGGACATTGGGGGGATTGGGGGACATTGGGGGGATTGGGGACACTGGGGACATTGGGGACACCGGGGACATTGGGGACATCGGGGACACTGGGGACACTGGGGATATGGGGACACTGGGGGATTGGGGACACTGGGGGGACATTGGGGGGATTGGGGACATTGGGGACACTGGGGACATTGGGGACACTGGGGACACCGGGGGGATTGGGGACATTTGGGGACACTGGAGGAGGGTTGGGGACTCTGGGGGGATTGGGGCTGTGGTGGCAATGTCCCCAGATGTTCCCCATTGCTGCAATCCCCCCAAATGTCCCCAAATGTCCCCAATGTCCCCAATGTCCCCAATGTCCCCAGTCCCTCCATTTCCCCAATCCCCCCAATGTCCCCAAAGTCCCCGTGTCCCCGTGTCCCTGACGTGTCCCCGTGTCCGTGACGTGTCTGTCCCCGTGTCCCTGCCGTGTCCCTGTGTCCCTGACATGTCTGTCTAATGTCCCTGTGTCCCTGACGTGTCTGTCGCGTGTCCCCGCCGTGTCCCCGTGTCCCTGACGTGTCTGTCTAATGTCCCCGTATCCCTGACGTGTCCCCGTGTCCCTGACGCGTCTGTCGCGTGTCCGTGTCACGTCTGTCTTGTGTCCCCGTGTCCCTGACGTGTCTGTCCCCATGTCCCCGTGTCCCTGCCGTGTCCCCGTGTCCCCGCCGTGTCCCTGTGTCCGTGACGCGTCTGTGGTGTGTCCCCGCCGTGTCCCCGCGCCGGTGACACGCGTGTGGCGCGCGGCAGACCCGCGGGTGCTGCGGGCGCTCCTGGAGGGTCACGCCGACGCCGTCTGGGGCCTGGCGTGGGACGGCGCCGGGCGGCGCCTGGCCTCGTGCTCGGCCGACGGCACCGTGCGCCTCTGGGAGCCCCGCGGGGACCGGGACAGCGGCACCGGCACCGGCGGCACCGACGGCACCGACGGCACCGACGGCACCGGCACCGGCAGCTGCCTCAGCGTCCTGCACGGGCACAAAGGTGAGCGGGCACACCTGGACACACCTGGGGACACACCTGGGGACATGGGGGACATTGGGGGACACACCTGGGGACACCTGCGGACATGGGGGACACACCTGGAGACATTGGGGACACACCTGGGCACACCTGGGGACATGGGGGACACACCTGGAGACATTGGGGACACACCTGGGCACACCTGGGGACATGGGGGACACACCTGGGGACGCCTCTGGGACCCCCGTGGGGACGGTGACGGCACCGGCACCAGCACCGGCAGCTGCCTCAGCGTCCTGCACGGGCACAAAGGTGAGCAGGAGCACCTGGACACACCTGGGGACACACCTGGGGACATGGGGACACACCTGGGGATGTTGGGGACACACCTGGGGACATGGGGACACACCTGGGGACATGGGGACACACCTGGAGACACCTGGGGACGTTGGGGACACACCTGGAGACATTGGGGACACACCTGGACACACCTGGGGACACACCTGGGGACACACCTGGGGACATGGGGGACACACCTGGGGACACACCTGGGGACACACCTGGGGACATGGGGAACACACCTGGGGACATACCTGGGGACATGGGGACACACCTGGGGACATGGGGACACACCTGGGGACACACCTGGGGACATTGGGGACACTCCTGGGGACACCTGGGGACATGGGGGACACACCTGGGGACGCCTCTGGGAGCCCTGCGGGGACCGGGACAGCACCGATGGCACCGGCACCGGCACCGGCACCCACGGCTGCCTCAGCGTCCTGCACGGGCACAAAGGTGAGCGGGGGCACCTGGACACACCTGGGGACACACCTGGGGACATGGGGACACACCTGGGGACATGGGGGACACACCTGGGGACATGGGGACACACCTGGGGACACCTGGGGACATGGGGACACACCTGGGGACATGGGGACACACCTGGGGACACACCTGGGGACATGGGGACACACCTGGGGACGTGGGGACACACCTGGAGACACACCTGGGGACATGGGGACACACCTGGGGACATGGGGACACACCTGGGGACACACCTGGGGACATGGGGGACACACCTGGGGACACACCTGGGGACATTGGACCCCTCACCTGTCCCCTCACCCGTCTCCCAGGTGTCACACCTGTCCCCTCACCTGTCCCCTCACCTGTCCCCTCACCTGTCCCCCAGGTGTCACACCTGTCCCCTCACCTGTCCCCTCAGCTGTCCCCTCACCTGTCCCGTTTCAGAGCACGGCGTCCCCACCTCGGTGACCTTCGTGCCCACCCAGCCGGCGCACCTGGCGGCCGGGTTCCGCTCCGGTGCCACCGTCCTCTACGACCTCGAGGCCACCAAGGCCACCCTGGTGTCCCCAAACGGCGGTGAGTGACCCCCCGGTGTCCCCAGGGGTCACCTGGGGACACCTGGACACCCCAAAATGTCCCCAGGGGTCACCTGGACCCCCCCCGGTGTCCCCAGGGGTCACCTGGGGACACCTGGACCCCCCCAAATGTCCCCAAGGGTCACCTGGGGACACCTCAGGTCACCTGAACACCCCAAATGTCCCCAAGGGCCACCTGAAATCACCTGAAACCGCCCCGATGTCCCCAAGGGTCACCTGAGATCACCTGGACCCCCCCAAGTGTCCCCAAAGGTCACCTGAGATCACCTGAACCCCCCCAAAATGTCCCCAAGGGTCACCTGGGGACACCTGAACACCCCCAAAATGTCCCCAAGGGTCACCTGAGGTCACCTGGACCCCCCCAAAATGTCCCCAGGGGTCACCTGAGATCACCTGGACCCCCCCAAAATGTCCCCAAGGGTCATCGGGGGACACCTGAGGTCACCTGAACACCCCAAATGTCCCCAAGGGTCACCTGAAATCACCTGAAACCGCCCCGATGTCCCCAAGGGTCACCTGAGATCACCTGGACCCCCCCAAAATGTCCCCAAGGGACACCTGGGGACACCTGGACCCCCCCAAATGTCCCCAAGGGTCACCTGACCCTGCAAGGTGACCCCTGGCCCCTCGGTGTCCCCCAGGTGGCCGTGCCCAGGTGAACCAGGTGGTCACTCTGACCCCGGGTGACCCCAGGTGGTCACTCTGACCCCAGGTGACCCCGGGTGACCCCAGGTGACCCCAGGTGGTCACTGTGACCCCGGGTGACCCCAGGTGACCCCAGGTGACCCCAGGTGGTCACTGACCCGAGGTGACCCCAGGTGGTCACTCTGACCCCGGGTGACCCCAGGTGACCGTTCTGTCCCCAGGTGGCCGTGCCCAGGTGAACCAGGTGGTCACTGACCCCAGGTGACCCCGGGTGACCCCAGGTGACCGTTCTGTCCCCAGGTGGCCGTGCCCAGGTGAACCAGGTGGTCACTGACCCCAGGTGACCCCAGGTGACCCCGGGTGACCCCGGGTGGTCACTGACCCCAGGTGGTCACTGACCCCAGGTGACCCCAGGTGGTCACTCTGACCCCAGGTGACCCCTGTGTCCCCAGGTGGCCGTGCCCAGGTGAACCAGGTGGTCACTGACCCCAGGTGACCCCGGGTGACCCCGGGTGACCGTTCTGTCCCCAGGTGGCCGTGCCCAGGTGACCCCGGGTGGTCACTCTGACCCCGGGTGACCCCAGGTGGTCACTCTGACCCCAGGTGACCCCGGGTGACCCCAGGTGACCCCGGGTGACCCCTGTGTCCCCAGGTGGCCGTGCCCAGGTGAACCAGGTGGTCACTCTGACCCCAGGCGGTCACTGTGACCCCGGGTGACCCCAGGTGACCCCGGGTGGTCACTCTGACCCCGGGTGACCCCAGGTGACCCCGGGTGACCCCGGGTGACCCCTGTGTCCCCAGGTGGCCGTGCCCAGGTGAACCAGGTGGTCACTCTGACCCCAGGTGACCCCAGGTGACCGTTCTGTCCCCAGGTGGCCGTGCCCAGGTGAACCAGGTGGTCACTGACCCCAGGTGGTCACTGACCCCAGGTGGTCACTCTGACCCCGGGTGACCCCGGGTGACCCCGGGTGACCCCTGTGTCCCCAGGTGGCCGTGCCCAGGTGAACCAGGTGGTCACTGTGACCCCAGGTGACCCCAGGTGACCCCTGTGTCCCCAGGTGGCCGTGCCCAGGTGAACCAGGTGGTCGCTGACCCCAGGTGACCCCGGGTGACCCCAGGTGGTCACTCTGACCCCAGGTGACCCCGGGTGACCCCGGGTGACCCCTGTGTCCCCAGGTGGCCGTGCCCAGGTGAACCAGGCGGTCACTGTGACCCCAGGTGACCCCTGTGTCCCCAGGTGGCCGTGCCCAGGTGAACCAGGTGGTCACTGTGACCCCAGGTGACCCCAGGTGAACCAGGTGGTCACTCTGACCCCAGGTGACCCCGGGTGACCCCAGGTGACCCCGGGTGGTCACTCTGACCCCAGGTGACCCCGGGTGACCCCGGGTGGTCACTCTGACCCCAGGTGACCCCGGGTGACCCCGGGTGACCCCAGGTGACCCCTGTGTCCCCAGGTGGCCGTGCCCAGGTGAACCAGGTGCTCGCCCACCCCTGGCAGCCGCTGACCATCACGGCCAGCGATGACGGCGCCATCCGCTACCTGGACAACCGCACAGGTGGGCCTCGTTAGCGTCATTAGGGTCATTAGGGGTCATTAGGGTCATTAGGGGGTCATTGGTGTAATTAGGGGGGTTCATTAGGGTAATTAGGGGGGTCATTAGTGTAATTAGGGGGTCATTGGTGTAATTAGGGGGTTATTAGGTGGTCATTAGGGGTAATTGGTGTAATTAGGGAGTTATTAGGTGGTCATTAGGGGTAATTGGTGTAATTAGAGGGGTCATTAGTGTAATTAGGGGGTCATTGGTGTAATTAGGGAGTTATTAGGGGGTCATTAGGGGTAATTGGTGTAATTAGGGGGCTCATTAGTGTAATTAGGGGGTCATTAGGGGTTATTAGGGGGCCATTAGGGCAATTAGGTGTCATTAGGGGATAATTAGGGTCATGACGGGTCACTAAGAGTCATTAGGGTAATTCGGGGGTCATTAGGGTAATTAGGTGTCATTGGGGGGGTCATTAGGGTAATTAGGAGGTCATTAGGGTAATTCGGGGGTCGTTAGGGTAATTAGGAGGTCATTAGGATAATTAGGGGGTCGTTAGGGGTAATTGGTGTCATTAGGGGGGTCATTAGGGTAATTAGGGGTCGTTAGGTAATTAGGGGGTCGTTAGGGTAATTGGGAGGTCATTAGGGTAATTAGGGGTCGTTAGGTAATTAGGGAGGTCATTAGGGTAATTAGGGGTCGTTAGGGTAATTAGGGGTCATTAGGGTAATTAGGGGTCATTAGGGTAATTAGGGGTCGTTAGGGTAATTAGGAGGTCATTAGGGTAATTAGCAGGTCATTAGTGTAATTAGGAGGTCATTAGGGTAATTAGGGGGGCATTAGGGTAATTAGGGGGTCATTAGGGATAATTAGGAGGTCATTAGGGTAATTAGGGGGTCGTTAGGGTAATTAGGGAGGTCATTAGGGTAATTAGGTGTCATTAGGGTAATTAGGAGTTCATTAGGGTAATTAGGGGTCGTTAGGGTAATTAGGGGTCGTTAGGGTAATTAGGGGTCGTTAGGGTAATTAGGGGTCGTTAGGGATAATTAGCAGGTCATTAGGGATAATTAGCAGGTCATTAGGGATAATTAGCAGGTCATTAGGGTAATTAGGGGTCATTAGGGTAATTAGGGGTCATTAGGGTAATTAGGGGTCGTTAGGGTAATTAGGGGTCGTTAGGGATAATTAGCAGGTCATTAGGGTAATTAGGGGTCGTTAGGTAATTAGGGGTCGTTAGGGTAATTAGGGGTCGTTAGGTAATTAGGGAGGTCATTAGGGATAATTAGCCGGTCATTAGGGTAATTAGGGAGGTCATTAGGGTAATTAGGGGTCGTTAGGGCCCGCTGACCCGCCCCTCCCCCAGGCTCGGTGGTGCACTCGGTGGTCGCTCACCTGGACGCCGTCACCTGCCTGGCCCTGGACAGCAGCGGCAGCGTCCTGATGTCCGGCAGTGAGTGACCAATGAGTGACCAATGAGTGACCAATGAGTGACCAATGAGTGACCAATGAGTGACCAGAGTGACCAGAGTGACCAATGAGTGACCAATGAGTGACCAATGAGTGATCAATGAGTGACCAGAGTGATCAGAGTGACCAATGAGTGACCAATGAGTGACCAATGAGTGACCAATGAGTGACCAATGAGTGACCAGAGTGACCAGAGTGACCAATGAGTGACCAATGAGTGACCAATGAGTGACCAATGAGTGATCAATGAGTGACCAGAGTGACCAGAGTGACCAATGAGTGACCAATGAGTGACCAATGAGTGACCAATGAGTGACCCTGAGTGACCAATGAGTGACCAATGAGTGACCCCTGAGTGACCAATGAGTGATCAATGAGTGACCAGAGTGACCAATGAGTGACCATTGAGTGACCAATGAGTGACCAGAGTGACCAATGAGTGACCAATGAGTGACCAGAGTGACCAATGAGTGACCAGAGAGACCAATGAGTGACCAGAGTGACCAGAGTGACCAATGAGTGACCAGAGTGACCAATGAGTGACCAATGAGAGACCAATGAGTGACCAATGAGTGATCAATGAGTGACCAATGAGTGATCAATGAGTGATCAATGAGTGATCAATGAGTGACCAATGAGTGACCAATGAGTGACCAATGAGTGATCAATGAGTGACCACTGACTGCTGAGTGATCAATGAGTGACCAATGAGTGACCAATGAGTGACCAATGAGTGATCAATGAGTGACCACTGACTGCTGAGTGATCAATGAGTGACCAATGAGTGACCAATGAGTGACCAGAGTGACCAATGAGTGATCAATGAGTGACCAATTAGTGACCAATGAGTGACCAGAGTGACCAATGAGTGATCAATGAGTGACCAATGAGTGACCAATGAGTGATCAATGAGTGACCAATGAGTGATCAATGAGTGACCAATGAGTGACCAATGAGTGACCAGAGTGACCAATGAGTGATCAATGAGTGACCAATGAGTGACCAGAGTGATCAGAGTGACCAATGAGTGACCAATGAGTGACCAATGAGTGATCAATGAGTGACCAGAGTGACCAGAGTGACCAATGAGTGACCAATGAGTGACCAATGAGTGATCAATGAGTGACCAGAGTGATCAGAGTGACCAATGAGTGACCAATGAGTGACCAATGAGTGACCAATGAGTGACCAATGAGTGACCAGAGTGACCAGAGTGACCAATGAGTGACCAATGAGTGACCAATGAGTGATCAATGAGTGACCAGAGTGATCAATGAGTGACCAATGAGTGATCAATGAGTGACCAATGAGTGATCAATGAGTGATCAATGAGTGATCAATGAGTGACCAATGAGTGACCAATGAGTGACCAGAGTGACCAGAGTGACCACTGAGTGACCAATGAGTGACCAATGAGTGATCAATGAGTGACCCTGAGTGACCAATGAGTGACCAATGAGTGACCAATGAGTGACCAATGAGTGACACTGAGTGACCTCACCTGTGTGTCCCTGTGTCTCACACCTGTGTCACACCTGTGTGTGTCACACCTGTCACACCTGTGTGTGTCACACCTGTGTGTCTGTGTCACACCTGTCTGTGTCACACCTGTCACACCTGTCTGTGTCACACCTGTCTCACCTGTGTGTGTCACACCTGTCACACCTGTCACACCTGTGTGTCTCACACCTGTCACACCTGTCACACCTGTCACACCTGTGTGTGTCACACCTGTGTGTCTGTGTCACACCTGTCTGTGTCACACCTGTCACACCTGTGTGTGTCACACCTGTCACACCTGTCACACCTGTGTGTCTGTGTCACACCTGTCACACCTGTCACACCTGTGTGTGTCACACCTGTCACACCTGTCACACCTGTCACACCTGTCTCTGTCACACCTGTCACACCTGTCACACCTGTGTGTCTGTGTCACACCTGTCACACCTGTGTGTCTGTGTCACACCTGTCACACCTGTCACACCTGTGTGTGTCAGACCTGTCACACCTGTCTCTGTCACACCTGTGTGTCACACCTGTCTCTGTCACACCTGTCACACCTGTCTCTCTGTGTCCCCAGGTCACGACTGCTCCCTGCGGCTGTGGCACCTGTGCCCGCTCAGGTGTGTGTGTCACACCTGTGTGTGTCTGTGTCACACCTGTGTGTGTCTGTGTCACACCTGTGTGTGTCTCTGTCACACCTGTGTGTGTCACACCTGTCTCACCTGTGTGTGTCACACCTGTCACACCTGTCAGACCTGTCACACCTGTCTCTGTCACACCTGTGTGTGTCACACCTGTCACACCTGTGTGTGTCACACCTGTCACACCTGTCACACCTGTCTCACCTGTGTGTGTCACACCTGTCACACCTGTCTCACCTGTGTGTGTCACACCTGTCACACCTGTCACACCTGTCTCACCTGTGTGTGTCACACCTGTCACACCTGTCTCACCTGTGTGTGTCACACCTGTCACACCTGTGTGTGTCACACCTGTCTCACCTGTCTCACCTGTGTGTGTCACACCTGTCACACCTGTGTGTGTCACACCTGTCTCACCTGTCACACCTGTGTGTGTCACACCTGTCACACCTGTCTCTGTCACACCTGTGTGTGTCACACCTGTGTGTGTCACACCTGTCACACCTGTCACACCTGTGTGTGTCACACCTGTCACACCTGTGTGTGTCACACCTGTGTGTCTCTCCCCAGGTCACGACTGCTCCCTGCGGCTGTGGCACCTGTGCCCGCTCAGGTGTGTGCAGGAGCTGCCCGCTCACCTGTGTGTGTCACACCTGTCACACCTGTCACACCTGTGTGTGTCACACCTGTGTGTCTCTCCCCAGGTCACGACTGCTCCCTGCGGCTGTGGCACCTGTGCCCACTCAGGTGTGTGCAGGAGCTGCCCGCTCACCGCCGCAAGCACCACGAGGCCGTCCTGGCCGTGGCCTTCCACCCCCGGCGCCCCCTCGGCGCCAGCGCCGGCGCCGACGGCCTGGCCAAGGTGTTCGTGTGACCCCGGCACACCTGGGCACACCTGGGCACACCTGGGGACAGCTGGGCACACCTGGGGACACCTGGGGACAGCTGGGCACACCTGGGGACACCGGGGACATCCTGGGGACAGCTCGGGACAGCTGGGGACATCCTGGAGACATCCTGGAGACACCTGGGCACACCTGGGCACACCTGGGGACATCCTGGAGACATCCTGGAGACAGCTGGGCACACCTGGGGACAGCTGGGCACAACTTGGCCCACCTGAGGACACCTGGGCACATCCTGAGGACATCCTGGGGACAGCTGGGGACATCCTGGGCACACCTGGGCACACCTGGGGACATCCAAAGAACACCTGGGACAGCTGGGGACACCTGGGGACATCCTGAGAACATCCTGGGCACACCTGGGCACATCCTGAGGACACCTGGGCACATCCTGAGGACATCCTGAGGACACCTGGGCACACCTGGGGACATCCTGGGGACAGCTGGGGACATCCTGAGAACATCCTGAGGACACCTGGGCACACCTGGCACACTTGGGAACACCTGGGGACACCTGGGAACACCTTGAGGACATCCTGAGGATACCTGGGCACAGCTGGGCACACCTGGTGCATGCCTGGGGACACCCTGAGGACATCATGGAGACACCTGGGCACACCTGGGGACACCTTGAGGACATCCTGAGGACACCTGGGCACACCTGGAGATACGTGGGCACACCTGAGAATCCCCTGAGGACATCCTGGGGACACCTGGGAACACCTTGAGGACATCCTGAGGACACCTGGTGACACCTGGGCACACCTGGTGGCACCTGGAGACATCTGGGCATACCTGGGATCACCCGAGAGACACCTGGTGGCACCTGGGGACACCCTGAGGACACCCTGGAGGCACCTGGGAACAGCTGGGACACACCTGGAGACACCTGGGGAGAGCTGGTGGCACCTGGGCACACCTGGAGCACCTGGGGACGGCACCAGGACAGGACAGGAGGTGGCACCGTTGGTTTCGCTGTGTGTCGGTGGCACCTGGTGGCACCTGTCACCTCCCCGTGCCTGTGGGCCAGGTGTGACACACCTGAGGTGGCACCTGGGGACAGCTGGTGGCACCTGGGCAGGTGAGGTGGCACCTGGACACACCTGAGGTGGCACCTGGACACACTTGGGATCACACCTGGACACACCTGGTGGCACCTGAACACACCTGGTGACACCTGGGCAGGTGAGGTGGCACCTGGACACACCTGGTGGCACCTGGGCACACCTGAGGTGGCACCTGGACACACCTGGTGGCACCTGGACACACCTGGTGGCACCTGGGCAGGTGAGGTGGCACCTGGGCACACCTGAGGTGACACTGGGACACACCTGAGGTGACACCTGGGCACACCTGGTGACACCTGGGCAGGTGAGGTGGCACCTGGACACACCTGAGGTGACACCTGGGCACACCTGAGGTGGCACCTGGGCACACCTGGTGACACCTGGACAGGTGAGGTGGCACCTGGACACACCTGAGGTGGCACCTGGGCACACCTGGGATCACACCTGGGCACACCTGAGGTGGCACCTGGGCACACCTGGTGACACCTGGGCAGGTGAGGTGGCACCTGGGCACACCTAAGGTGGCACCTGGACAGGTGAGGTGACACCTGGACACACCTGAGGTGGCACCTGGACACACCTGGTGGCACCTGGACAGGTGAGGTGACACCTGGGCACCTGAGGTGGCACCTGGACACACCTGAGGTGGCACCTGGACAGGTGAGGTGGCACCTGGTGACACCTGGACACACCTGGTGACACCTGGGCACACCTGAGGTGACACCTGGACACACCTGGTGACACCTGGACACACCTGGTGGCACCTGGACAGGTGAGGTGGCACCTGGACACACCTGGTGGCACCTCCCGCTGTCACCTGTCCTCGCCCAGGGCTGAAGGGCTCTGTCCCCTCCCTCCAATTTGGGACAAATTCGGGACAATTTGGGGATTTTCCCCAAATTTTGGGGATTTTTTCCTCCCCCTTTTTTTAGGATTTTTTTCCCCCCAATTTTTTCACATTTTTCCCCATCCAAAAAAAAAAAAATCCCAAATTTTGGGCACAGCTGAAGCTCAAATTTCTGGGATTTCCCACCAAATTTTTACCATTTTTTCCCTTCTCGTAAATCCAAAACTTTCGGATTTTCCCCCAAATCCCAAATTTCAGGGATTTTTTTTTCCCCAAAAACATTTCAGGATTTTTCTCCACCAGATAAATCCTAAATTTGGGGGATTTTTCACTCCAGGTAAAACCCAAATTTTAGGATTTTTTTCCCCCCAAGCAAATCCCAAATTTTGGGGATTTTTTCCCCAAACGAATCCCAAATCTTGGTGTTTTCTCCACAAATTTTAGGATTTTTTCACAATTTTTAGGATTCTTTAACCCCCGGATTTTTGGGATCTTCCCCCCCTCCCCAGGCAAATCCCAAATTTTTGGGATTTTTACCCCCCCCAATTTTTAATATTTTTTTTCCCCTGGAAAAATCCAAAATTCTGGGATTTCACACCCTGGATAATTCACAAATTTTTAGGATTCCTCCAAATTTTGGGATTTTTTCCCCAATTTTTGGGATTTTTTCCCCCCAGTTTTTTGGGGATTTTTTCCCCCAATTTTTTGAATTTTTCCCCCAATTTTTGGGATTCTCCCCCTAATTTGGGGATTTTCCCCTCCCACCCCAATTTTTGGGATTTTCTCCCCAATTTTGGGGATTTTCCCTCACTTTTCATATTTCCACCCCAAATTTTAGGATTTTTTTCCCCCCAGTTTTTGGGATTTTTCCCCTAATTTTAGGATTTTCCCAAACCCACCCCAATTTTTGGGATTTCCCCCCCATTTTCGGGATTTTCCCCACATTTTTTTTACTTCCCCTCCCAAATTTTGGGCTTTTCACACAAATTTTTGTATTTTACCCCCAAATTATGGGATCCCCCCCCAATTTTTTTTATTTTCCCTCCCAAATTTTGGGATTTTCCCTCCAAATTTTGGGATTTTCCCCTCCCACCCCAATTTTTGGGATTTTCTCCTCAATTTTGGGGATTTTTTTCCCCCCCAATTTTTGGGATTTCCCACCCCACCCCATTTTTTTTTTAATTTTTTTTTTATTTTCCCTCCCAATTTTTGGGATTTTCCCTCCAAATTTTGGGATTTCCCCCACACACGCAAATTTTTGGGATTTTCTCAATTTTGGGGATTTTTTTTCCCCCCAATTTTTGGGATTTCCCACCCCACCCCATTTTTTTTTTATTTTTCCCTACCCATTTTTGGGATTTTCCCCTCCCACCCCAATTTTTGGGATTTTCTCCTCAATTTTGGGGATTTTTTTCCCCCCAATTTTTGGGATTTCCCACCCCACCCCATTTTTTTTTTATTTTTCCCTCCCAATTTTTGGGATTTTCCCCCCAATTTTTGGGATTTTCCCCCCAATTTTGGGGCTTTTTTCCCCCCGATTTTTGAGATTTCTCCCCAGATTTTGGGATTTTCCCCTTTTGTAAATTTTGTACAGCCGAGAATTCCCCAAAATCCTTTCAAAATTCCCCAAATTCCCTCTGGAATTCCCCAAATTCCGCCCCCCCGGGGGCTGCCAGCGCTGCCTTATCACCGTGTGATAATCGGGGAGCCCCAAATTCCCGGGAATTCCCCCCAAAAAAAACCCCCCGGAATTCCCCAAATTCCCCTTTTTTCACGGCGTTTTCTTGGATATTTATTTGGGGTTTTTTGGGGGGTTTTGGGGTTTTTGGGGGAGGGGCGGCAATAAAAGATTTTGGCAAAAAAAGCTGCGGTGGCCCCGAGGGGGGGAGGGACAAAAATGGGGAAAAAAGGGACAAAAATGGGGAAAAAAGGACAAAAATGGGACTAAAAGGGACATTGCCAGTGTCACCACCCCCCCAGTGTCCCCAAATCCCCCAAACTGTCCCCAAATCCCTCTCAGTGTCCCCAAAAACCCTTGAATTGTCCCCAAATCCCCCAAACTGTCCCCAATTTCACCAAATTGTCCCCAAATCCCCCAAACTGTCCCCAAATCCCTCTGAATTGTCCCCAAATTCACCAAACTGTCCCCAAATCCCCCAAATTGTCCCCAAATTCACCAAACTGTCCCCAAATTCACCAAACTGTCCCCAAATCTTCTGAATTGTCCCCAAATTCACCAAACTGTCCCCAAATCTTCTGAATTGTCCCCAAATCCCCCAAATTGTCCCCAAATCCCTCTCAGTGTCCCCAAAAAACCTTGAATTGTCCCCAAATCTTCTGAATTGTCCCCAAATTCACCAAACTGTCCCCAAATCTTCTGAATTGTCCCCAAATCTTCTGAATTGTCCCCAAATCCCCCACATTGTCCCCAAATTCACCAAACTGTCCCCAAATCCCACGAATTGTCCCCCAAGTTGTCCCAAAACCTCCTGAACTGTCCCCAAATCCCCCAAACTGTCCCCAAATCCCCCAAATTGTCCCCAAATTCACCAAACTGTCCCCAAATCCCTCGAATTGTCCCCCAATCCCACATATTGTCCCCAAATCCCCTGAATTGTCCCCAAATCTCCTGAATTGTCCCCAAATCCCCCAAATTGTCCCCAAGTTCACCAAACTGTCCCCAAATCCCCCGAATTGTCCCCAAATCTCTCCCAGTGTCACTTTCTGTCACCGATGGGACCCCCCGCCCGTGGGTTGGGGACACTCGGGGACATTGGGGGTGGCACTTGGGGACATTGCGGGGTGGCACCGGGTGACACCTGGGGACATTGGGGGTGGCACCTGGGGACATTGGGGGTGGCACCTGGGGACATTGGGGGGCACAGGGGGGTGGCACCTGGGGACATTGGGGGGTGGCACCTGGGGACATTGGGGAGCACAGGGGGGTGGCACCTGGGGACATTGGGGGGACATTGGGGGGTGGCACCGGGTGGCACTTGGGGACATTGGGGGTGGCACCGGGTGGCACTTGGGGACATTGGGGGTGGCACCTGGGGACATTGGGGGGACATTGGGGGGTGGCACCGGGTGGCACTTGGGGACATTGGGGGTGGCACCGGGTGGCACTTGGGGACATTGGGGGTGGCACCTGGGGACATTGGGGGGTGGCACCGGGTGGCACCTGGGGACATTGGGGGGTGGCACTGGGTGACACCTGGGGACATTGGGGGGTGGCACCGGGTGGCACCTGGGGACATTGGGGGGTGGCACTTGGGGACATTGGGGGGTGGCACCTGGGGACATTGGGGAGCACAGGGGGGTGGCACCTGGGGACATTGGGGGGTGGCACTTGGGGACATTGGGGGGCACAGGGGGGTGGCACCAGGTGGCACCTGGGGACATTGGGGGTGGCACCTGGGGACATTGGGGGGCACAGGGAGGTGGCACTGGAGCCTTGAGGGACATTGGGGACAGCGGAGGAGCCACTTGGGGACACAAATGGGGACAGGGACAGGGACAGGGACACTGTGGGGACACCGTGGGGACAGGGACAGGGACAGGACAGGGACACCGTGGGGACAGGGACACTGTGGGGACACCGTGGGGACAGGGACAGGGACAGGGACATGGTGGGGACAGGGACAGGACAGGGACACTGTGGGGACAGGGACACCGTGGGGACAGGGACAGGACAGGGACACTGTGGGGACAGGGACACCGTGGGGACAGGGACACCGTGAGGACACCGTGGGGACAGGGACTTCAATCATGACAAGAACCGGGACGGGGACAGGGACACGATGGGGACAAGGACTTCAGTGGTGACACCCGGGATGGGGACAGGAACTGGGACAAGGAGCCGAACTGGGATTGGGGACAGGAACTGGGGACAGGAACTGGGGACAGGAACTGGGACAAGGAGCTGAACTGGGATTGGGGACAGGAACTGGGACAGGGACACGATGGGGACACGATGGGGACACGGATGTCAATGGTGACAACTGGGATGGGACAGGGACACCGTGGGGACAGGAACAGGGACAGGGACACTGTGGGGACAGGAACAGGGACAGGGACACTGTGGGGACACCATGGGGACATGACCCGGGACAAGGAGCTGAACTTGGACTGGGGACAGGAACTGGGACAGGAACTGGGACAGGGACACGATGGGGACGCGATGGGGACGCGATGGGGACACAAACTGGGATGGGGACAACACCCTGCAGGGGACACCGGGCTGTCCCAGCTGTCCCCAACTGTCCCAGGGTGTCCCCAGGGTGTCCCCAAGGTGTCCCCAGGGTATCCCAAGGTGTCCCCAGGTGTCCCCAGGTGTCCCAGGGTGTCCCCAAGGTGTCCCCAAGGTGTCCCCAGGGTGTCCCCAGGGTGTCCTAGGGTGTCCCCAGGGTGTCCTAGGGTGTCCCCAGGTGTCCCAGGTGTGCCCCTGTCCCCAGGGTGTGGCTGTCCCATCTGTCCCAGGTTGTCCCCAACTGTCCCAGGGTGTCCCCAAGGTGTCCCCAGGTGTCCCAGGGTGTCCCCAGGTGTCCCAGGGTATCCCAAGGTGTCCCCAGGTGTCCCAGGGTGTCCCCAAGGTGTCCACAGGGTGTCCCCAGGGTGTCCTAGGGTGTCCCCAGGGTGTCCTAGGGTGTCCCCAGCTGTCCCAGGTGTGCCCCTGTCCCCAGGGTGTGGCTGTCCCATCTGTCCCAGGTTGTCCCCAACTGTCCCAGGGTGTCCCCAAGGTGTCCCCAGGGTATCCCAAGGTGTCCCAGGGTGTCCCCAAGGTGTCCCCTGGGTGTCCCCAAGGTGTCCCCAAGGTGTCCCAAGGTGTCCCAAGGTGTCCCAGGGTGTCCCCAAGGTGTCCCCGGGTGTCCCCAAGGTGTCCCAGGCTGTCCCAGGCTGTCCCAGGCTGTCCCCCGGGTGTCCCCTGGGTGTCCCCGGGTGTCCCCTGGGTGTCACAGGCCGTCCCCGGGCCGGGCGCGCGCCGCCAGCAGCAGCCTCAGGGGCGCGGCCGCACCGTCGCCGTCGCCGTCGCCGTCGCTGTCGCTGCCGCGCTCCGGCCGCACCATCCGGTCGTGCTGGAGGCTGAAGCGCCGCGCGCGCCGGCTGCGGGACCAGTATAAACCAGTATAAACCAGTATAAACCAGTATGGACCAGTATGGACCAATACTGACCGGTATAAACCAGTATGGACTGGTATAAACCAGTACAGACCAGTACAGACCAGTACAGACCAGTACATCCGGTCGTGCTGGAGGCTGAAGCGCCGCGCGCGCCGGCTGCGGGACCAGTATAAACCAGTATGGACCAGTATAAACCAGTATGGACCGGTACTGACCGGTATAAACCAGTATGGACTGGTATAAACCAGTACAGACCAGTACAGACCAGTACATCCGGTCGTGCTGGAGGCTGAAGCGCCGCACGCGCCGGCTGCGGGACCAGTATAAACCAGTATGGACCAGTATAAACCAGTATGGACTGGTATAAACCAGTACTGACCAGTATAAACCAGTATGGACTGGTATAAACCAGTACAGACCAGTACAGACCAGTACAGACCAGTACATCCGGTCGTGCTGGAGGCTGAAGTGCCGCGCGCGCCGGCTGCGGGACCAGTATAAACCAGTATGGACCAGTATGGACCAGTATAAACCAATATGGACTGGTATAAACCAGTACTGACCGGTATAAACCAGTATGGACTGGCATAAACCAGTACAGACCAGTACAGACCAGTACATCCGGTCGTGCTGGAGGCTGAAGCGCCGCGCGCGCCGGCTGCAGGACCAGTATAAACCAGTATAAACCAGTATGGACCAGTATAAATCATTACAAACCAGTCCAAACCAGTCCAAATCAGTATAGACCATTACAAACCAGTCTGAACCACTTCAAACCAGTCCAAACCAGTATAAACCGTTACAAACCATTACAAACCAGTCCAAACCAGTATAAACCAGTATAAACCGTTACAAACCATTACAAACCAGTCCAAACCAGTATAAACCAATATAAACCATTACAAACCACTTCAAACCAGTCCAAACCAGTCCAAACCAATATAAACCAGTCCAAACCAGTCCAAAACAGTACAAACCAGTCCGAACCACTCCAAACCAGTATAAACCATTACAAACCACTCCAAACCACTTCAAACCAGTCCAAACCAGTCCAAACCACTCCAAACCAGTCCAAACCAATATAAACCATTACAAACCAGTCCAAACCACTCCAAACCAGTCCAAACCAGTCCGAACCAGTCCGAACCAGTACAAACCAGTATGGGCGGCGCTCCTCGGGGCTGAGGCTGCGCCAGAGCTGGGCCAGGTCCCGCGTGGCCGCCGTGGAGGTGAGGCCGGGGATGGCGCTGTCACCTCAGTGTCACCACAGTGTCACCACAGTGCCACCACAGTGTCACCACAGTGCCACCACAGTGCCACCGAGGTGGCACCACAGTGACATTGAAGTGACACCAAAGTGACACCGAGGTGGCACCAAAGTGACATTGAAGTGTCACCTCAGTGTCACCACAGTGCCACCACAGTGTCACCGAGGTGGCACCAAAGTGACACCAAAGTGACATTGAAGTGTCACCAAAGTGGCACCAAAGTGACATTGAAGTGTCACCAAAGTGACGCCAAATTATCACCAACACCCCCCATGTCACCATGGTGCCACCAAGCCCCCCCCGCTGTCCCCAATGTCCCCAGTGTCTCCAGTCCCCCAAATGTCCCCAACACCCCCAATGTCCCCAACACCCCCAATGTCCCCAGTGTCCCCAATGTCCCCAGTGTCCCCAGTGTCCCCAATCCCCCCAATCCCCCAGTGTCCCCAGTGTCCCCAGTGTCCCCAATCCCCCCAATGTCCCCAATGTCCCCAATGCCCCCAGTGTCCCCAATGTCCCCAATGTCCCCAACATCCCCAATGTCCCCAATGTCCCCATTGTCCCCAGTGTCCCCAATGTCCCCATTGTCCCCAGTGTCCCCAGTGTCCCCAGTGTCCCCAATCCCCCCAATCCCCCAGTGTCCCCAGTGTCCCCAGTGTCCCCAATGTCCCCAATGTCCCCAATCCCCCCAATGTCCCCCAGTGTCCCCAATGTCCCCAGTGTCCCCAATGTCCCCAATGTCCCCGATGTCCCCAATGCCCCCAGTGCTCCCAGTGTCCCCGATGTCCCCAAGTGTCACCTCATGTACTCGCGGCGGTTCACGCGGCAGAACATGATGAAGCCGTTGACGCACTTGCGCTTGCGGGGACGTCCCTGTCCCTGTCCCTGTCCCTGTCCCCGTTCCTGTCCCTGTCCCTGTCCCTGTCCCTGTCCCTGTCCCCGTTCCTGTCCCTGTCCCTGTCCCTGTCCCTGTCCCCGTTCCTGTCCCCGTCTCCGGCCCTGTCCTTGTCCCCGTCCTTGTCCCTGTCCCCGTCCCTGTCCCCGTCCTTGTCCCTGTCCCCGTCCTTGTCCCTGTCCCTGTCCCTGTCCCTGTCCCTGTCCCTGTCCCTGTCCCTGTCCCTGTCCCCGGCCGCGGGGTCCCCCCCGGGTCCCCTCGGGGCCACCGGAGCCCGCCGGGTCCTGTGGGGACAGGGGACAGCGGGGTGACACCAGGGTGACAATGAGGGTGACACCAGGGTGGCATTGGAGAGAGGGGGAGGGTGACAATGAGAGTGACAATGAGGGTGACACCAAGGTGACACCGGGGTGGCACCGGAGAGAAGGGGAAGGTGACAATGAGGGTGACAATGAGGGTGACAATGAGGGTGACAATGAGGGTGACACCAGGGTGACACTGGGGTGGCACCAGGGTGGCATTGGAGAGAGGGCGAGGGTGACAGTGAGGGTGACAATGAGGGTGACAATGAGGGTGACACTTAGGGTGACAAGGAGGGTGACACTTAGGGTGACAAGGAGGGTGACACTTAGGACAGGGGGGTGACACTGAGGGTGACACTGGGGGTGGCATTGAGGGCAGGGAGGTGACACCGGGGAGGTGACATTGGGAGGTTACAATGGGCAGGTGACACCGGGGAGGTGACACTGGGGAGGTGACAATGGGGAGGTGACACCAGGGTGGTGACACTGGGGAGGTGACACTGGGGTGGCAGGTGACAATGGGCAGGTGACAATGGGGAGGTGACAATGGGGAGGTGACACTGGGCTGGGAGGTGACATTGGGGAGGTGACAATGGGCAGGTGACAATGGGGTGGCAGGTGACACCAAGTAGGTGACACTGGGAAGGTGACACCGAGGAGGTGACAATGGGCAGGTGACATTGGGGAGGTGACAATGGCGTGGGAGGTGACACCAAGTAGGTGACACCGGGGAGGTGACACCGGGGTGGCAGGTGACATTGGGAAGGTGACACCGGGGAGGTGACAATGGGCAGGTGACACTGGGCTGGGAGGTGACAATGGGGAGGTGACACCGGGGAGGTGACAATGGGGAGGTGACAATGGGGTGGCAGGTGACCCTGGGGAGGTGACAATGGGGAGGTGACAATGGGCAGGTGACACCAGCGAGGTGACACTAGGGAGGTGACACTGGGGTGGGAGGTGACACCAGGGAGGTGACAATGGGGAGGTGACAATGGGCAGGTGACATTGGGGAGGTGACAATGGCATGGGAGGTGACACCAAGTAGGTGACACCGGGGAGGTGACACCGGGGTGGCAGGTGACATCGGGGAGGTGACACCAGGGACGTGACAATGGGGAGGTGACACCGGGGTGGCAGGTGACACCAAGTAGGTGACACTGGGAAGGTGACACAGGAGAGGTGACAATGGGGAGGTGACAATGGGGAGGTGACACTGGGGTGGCAGGTGACATCGGGAAGGTGACACTGGGGAGGTGACACCGGGGAGGTGACACCCAGGTGACACCCAGGTGACACCGAGGGGACCGCACCCACCTGGGGGCTGAGCTGCACATCCGGGAACAGCTCTGGAGGGGGGGAGGGGACACAAGGTGACATTTTTTTTTGGGGGGGGGGACATCCCCGGACCCCCAAACCCCTCCCCAAAAAAAACCCCAACAAAAACAACCCCAAAAATCTCAAAATCTCCCCCGAAAAAATCGCGAATTTCCCCCTAAAATTCCAAAAAAAAACCCCCAGAAAACCCCAAACCCCCCAAATTTTCTCCCAAAACCTCCAAATTCCCTCCCACTCCCCCCCAAAAAAAACTCTCACAATTTCCCCCCAAAACCCCCAAATTTCCCCCCAATTTTCCCCAACTCCCCCTCAAATTCCTCAGGAAAAAAAAACTAAAAAACCCCCAAACCCCCAAATTTCACCAAAACTCCCTCCCAAAAAAACCCCCACATCTCCCAAAGAAAACCCCCAGATTTCCCCCCAACCCGCCAAAAAAAACCCCAAAAAAATCCCGATTTTTCCTCCGATACGCCTCAAAAATAACCCAAAAAGGCAAAGAAAAATTTAAAAAAAAAATAAAAAATCGGATTTTTTGCCCCTCACCCACCTCTGACGATGCCCTCGGGGGGCTCGGGGGGCTCGGGGGGGGTGAAGAGGGAGGGGCTGAGCCCCAGGACCCCCCCCCGGGGCTGGGGGGGGCTCAGGGGGGTCTCCCAGTCTGGACCAGTTTGGCAGAGCCAGGGACTGGTGTCCCCCTCCTCATCCTCCTCTTCCTCCTCTTCTTCTTCTTCCTCCCTGATGGGTTGGGGGGGGGAGACCCCAAAATGAAAATAAATTAGCAAAAAAAATAAAATAAAGCCAAAAATCCCTCCCCCCAAAAAAAAAAACCAACAAAATTTTAACTCAAAAAACCATGGAGAAATTAAAATTTTGCAGAGGTAACCACGAAATTTCTCCCCAAAAAACCCCCCCGGGCAAAATATCCCCAAAGTTTCACCTGGGAAACACCAAAAAGAAAAACAACCAAAAAGGTGAAAAAAGGCCAAAATTTTAACTCAAAAAAACCACGGAGAAATTTAAAATTTCGCAGAGGTAACCACGAAAAATAACTCTGAAATTTCTCCCCAAAAAACCCCACCCCGGGCAAAATATCCCCAAAATTTCACCTGGGAAACACCAAAAAGAAAAACAACCAAAAAGGTGAAAAAAGGCAAAATTTTAACTCAAAAAAAACACGGAGTAATTTAAAATTTCGCAGAGATAACCCCAAAATTTCTCCCCAAAACCCCCCCCGAAAGATCATCCCAAAATATCCCCAAAATTTCACCTGGGAAACCCCCCCCAAAAAAAAAACCAAAAAACTCAGAATTTCGCCAAGAAAAACCCAAAAATTTCTCCCCGAAACCTCCACGAGATCCAACCCAAAAACTTCAACATTTCCCCTCAAAAACCCCAAAATTCCCCTTCCAAAAAACCACAAAAACCCCCTCAAAATTTCACCAAGAAACCCCCAAAAAAATCTCCAAAATTCCCCCCAAAAACCTCCACGAGGTTTCCCACGCCCCAAAACATCCCAAAAACTTTTCTTCAAAAAACGCTCGAAATTTCGCCAAAAAAAAAAATCCCAAAATTTTCCCCAAAAGCCCCAAAACTTAACCCCCGAAAAGTCGAATTTTCCCAAAATTCCCCCCAACAAAAAAGCCCCAAAATGTCCCAAAATGTCCCCAAATGCCCCAAAATGTCCCCAAATGTCCCCAAAATGTCCCCAAATGTCCCAAAATGCCCCAAAATGTCCCCAAATGTCCCCAAATGTCCCAAAATGCCCCAAAATGTCCCAAAATGTCCCCAAATGTCCCAAAATGTCCCCAAATCTCCCAAAATGTCCCCAAAATGTCCCCAAATGTCCCCAAATGTCCCCAAAATGTCCCAAAATGTCCCCAAATGTCCCCAAAATGTCCCAAAATGTCCCCAAAATGTCCCAAAATGCCCCAAAATGTGCCCAAATGTCCCCAAAATGTCCCCAAATGTCCCCAAATGTCCCCAAATGTCCCAAAATGTCCCCAAATCTCCCAAAATGTCCCCAAAATGTCCCCAAATGTCCCCAAATGTCCCCAAAATGTCCCCAAAATGTCCCAAAATGTCCCCAAAATGTCCCAAAATGTCCCCAAAATGTCCCAAAATGCCCCAAATGTCCCAAAATGTCCCCAAAATGCCCCAAAATGTCCCAAAATGTCCCCAAATGTCCCCAAATGTCCCCACCTGGGCTCGGTGTCCCCAAGGTTTGGGGGCGGCTCCGAGGTGTCCCCGCAGGGGGGGAGGCCTGGGGGGGATTTTGGGGGGTTTAAAGGGAATTTTGGGGATTTTTGGGGGGTCGGGATAATTTGGGGAGGGGTCTGGGGGGCTTAAAGGGGATTCGGGGGGTTTAAAATGGGATTTTGGGGGGTTTAAAGGGGATTTTGGGGGGTTTAAAGGGATTTTTGGGGGGTTTAAAGGGAATTTTGGGGATTTTTGGGGGGTTGGGATAATTTGGGGAGGGGTCTTGGGGGGGTTTAAAGGGGATTTTGGGGGGTTTAAAGGGAATTTTGGGGGGTTTAAAGGGGATTTTGGGGGTTTTTTTGGGGGGTCGGGATAATTTGGGGAGGGGTCTGGGGGGCTTAAAGGGGATTTTGGGGGGTTTAAAATGGGATTTTTGGGGGGTTTAAAGGGGATTTTGGGGGGTTTAAAGGGATTTTTGGGGGGTTTAAAGGGAATTTTGGGGATTTTTGGGGGGTCGGGATAATTTGGGGAGGGGTCTGGGGGGGTTTAAAGGGGATTTGGGGGGTTTAAAGGGGGGTCGCGAGAATTTGGGGTGGGGTCTGGGGGGCTTAAAGGGGATTTGGGGGGTTTAAAGGGGATTTTGGGGGGTTTAAAGGGGATTTTGGGTTTTTTTTGGGGGGTCGGGATAATTTGGGGAGGGGTCTGGGGGGGTTAAAGGGAATTTTGGGGGGTTTAAAGGGGATTTTGGGGGGTTTAAAGGGGATTTTGGGGGTTTTTTGGGGGATCGGGATAATTTGGGGAGGGGTCTTGGGGGGCTTAAAGGGGATTTTGGGAGGTTTAAAATGGGATTTTTGGGGGGTTTAAAGGGAATTTTGGGGATTTTTGGGGGGGTCGGGATAATTTGGGGAGGGGTCTGGAGGACTTAAAGGGGATTCGGGGGGTTTAAAATGGGATTTTTGGGGGGTTTAAAGGGGATTTTGGGGGATTTAAAGGGGATTTTGGGGATTTTTGGGGGGTCGGGATAATTTGGGGAGGGGTCTGGGGGGCTTAAAGGGGATTTTGGGGGGTTTAAAGGGAATTTTGGGGATTTTTGGGGGGTCGCGATAATTTGGGGAGGGGTCTGGGGGGGTTTAAAGGGGATTTTTGGGGGGTTTAAAGGGGATTTTGGGGTTTTTTTGGGGGGTTGGGATAATTTGGGGAGGGGTCTGGGGGGTTTAAAGGGGATTTTGGGGGGTTTTTTGGGGGGCTGGGATAATTTGGGGAGGGGTCTGGGGGGTTTAAAGGGGATTTTGGGGGGTTTAAAGGGGATTTTGGGGGGTTTAAAATGGGATTTTGGGGGGTTTAAAGGGAATTTTGGGGGGTTTAAAGGGGATTTTGGGGGTTTTTTCAGGGGTCGGGATAATTTGGGGAGGGGTCTGGGGGGCTTAAAGGGGATTTGGGGAGGGTCCCAAATTTGGGGAGGGGTCCCGAATTTGGGGAGGGGTCCCGAATTTGGGGTGGGGTTCCCCATTAATTTCGCGGAATTTCCTTCAGATTTGGGGTAATTTTTGGTGGGTTCTGGGGATTTTTTTTGGTTTTTTGGGGGTTTTTTTAGGTTTTTTTTGGGGGGGTGGGGGAGATTTTTGGGATTTGGGGATTTTTGGGAATTTGGGGATTTTTGGGAATTTGGGTCCCGCTGACCCGCGGCCGCCCGCGCCGCCCGCACGCGCTCCTGCAGGAACTCCAGATAGCCGAGAACGTTCCGCAGCACCTGAGCCTGAGGGACACGGGGGTCACCTGTCAGTGCCACCTGTGTCACCTGTCAGTGTCACCTGTGTCACCTGTCAGTGCCACCTGTGTCACCTGTGTCACCTGTGTCACCTGTGTGTCACCTGTGTGTCACCTGTGTCACCTGTGCTGTCACCTGTGTCACCTGTCAGTGTCACCTGTCAGTGCCACCTGTGTGTCACCTGTGTGTCACCTGTGTCACCTCAATGTCACCTGTGTCACCTGTCAGTGCCACCTGTGTCACCTGTGTGTCACCTGTGTCACCTGTCAGTGTCACCTGTGTCACCTGTGCTGTCATCTGTGTCACCTCGATGTCACCTGTGTCACCTCTGTGTCACCTGTGTCACCTCTGTGTCACCTGTGTGTCACCTGTGTGTCACCTGTGTCACCTGTCAGTGCCACCTGTGTGTCACCTGTGTGTCACCTGTGTCACCTGTGTCACCTGGGTCACCTGTGCTGTCATCTGTGTCACCTCGATGTCACCTGTGTCACCTCTGTGTCACCTGTCAGTGTCACCTGTGTCACCTGTGTGTCACCTGTGTCACCTGTGTCACCTGTCAGTGTCACCTGTGTCACCTGTGTGTCACCTGTGTCACCTCTGTGTCACCTGTGTGTCACCTGTGTGTCACCTGTGTCACCTGTGTGTCACCTGGGTCACCTGGGTCACCTGTGTCACCTCTGTCACCTGTGTGTCACCTGGGTCACCTCAATGTCACCTGTGTCACCTTTCAGTGTCACCTGTGTCACCTGTGCTGTTACCTCTGTCACCTCAATGTCACCTGTGTCACCTGTGTCACCTGTGCTGTCACCTGTGGTACCTCAATGTCACTTGGGCCACCTGTGTCACCTGTCCTGTGTCACCTCCCGGTGTCACCTGTCAGTGCCACCTGTGCTGTCACCTGTCGGTGTCACCTGTCCTGTGTCACCTGTGCTGTCACCTGTCGGTGTCACCTGTCCTGTGCCTCCTGTCAGTGTCTCCTGTCAATGTCCCCTGTGTCACCTGTGTCACCTGTCATTGTCACCTGTCATTGTCACCTGCCCCCAGTGGCACCTCCTGCTGTCACCTCACCCCAGTGTCACCCCCAGGTGTCCCCTCCCTGTCCCCTCCTGTCCCCTCCTGTCCCCTCCCTGTCCCCTCCTGTCCCCTCCTGTCCCCTCATTGTCCCCTCCTGTCCCTCCTGTCCCCTCCTGTCCCCTCCTGTCCCCTCCCTGTCCCCTCCTGTCCCCTCCTGTCCCCTCATTGTCCCCTCCTGTCCCCTCCCTGTCCCCTCCTGTCCCCTCCCTGTCCCCTCCTGTCCCCTCCTGTCCCCTCCCTGTCCCCTCCTGTCCCCTCCTGTCCCCTCATTGTCCCCTCCCTGTCCCCTCCCTGTCCCCTCCTGTCCCCTCCTGTCCCCTCATTGTCCCCTCCCTGTCCCCTCATTGTCCCCTCCCTGTCCCCTCATTGTCCCCTCTCTGTCCCCTCCTGTCCCCTCCTGTCCCCTCCTGTCCCCTCATTGTCCCCTCCTGTCCCCTCCCTGTCCCCTCCTGTCCCCTCCTGTCCCCTCCTGTCCCCTCATTGTCCCCTCCTGTCCCCTCATTGTCCCCTCCTGTCCCCTCCCTGTCCCCTCCCTGTCCCCTCCCTGTCCCCTCATTGTCCCCTCCCTGTCCCCTCCTGTCCCCTCCCTGTCCCCTCCCTGTCCCCTCCCTGTCCCCTCATTGTCCCCTCCCTGTCCCCTCCTGTCCCCTCCCTGTCCCCTCATTGTCCCCTCCTGTCCCCTCCTGTCCCCTCCTGTCCCCTCCCTGTCCCCTCATTGTCCCCTCCCTGTCCCCTCCTGTCCCCTCATTGTCCCCTCCTGTCCCCTCCTGTCCCCTCATTGTCCCCTCCCTGTCCCCTCCCTGTCCCCTCCTGTCCCCTCCCTGTCCCCTCATTGTCCCCTCCCTGTCCCCTCCTGTCCCCTCCCTGTCCCCTCATTGTCCCCTCCTGTCCCCTCCTGTCCCCTCCTGTCCCCTCCCTGTCCCCTCCCTGTCCCCTCCCTGTCCCCTCATTGTCCCCTCCTGTCCCCTCCTGTCCCCTCCCTGTCCCCTCATTGTCCCCTCCTGTCCCCTCCTGTCCCCTCCTGTCCCCTCCCTGTCCCCTCCCTGTCCCCTCCTGTCCCCTCATTGTCCCCTCCTGTCCCCTCCCTGTCCCCTCCCTGTCCCCTCCCTGTCCCCTCATTGTCCCCTCCTGTCCCCCCGTACCTCGGAGCGCGCCCCTCCCCCGCCGCGGGGCCAGGGCACCATCTGGGCCAGCTCGGGCAGCAGCGAGCGCCAGTCCCGGGGGGACCTGGGACATCGGGGACACAGGGGACATCGGGGACATTGGGGACATCGGGGACATTGGGGACATCGGGGACATTGCGGACATCAGGGACATCGGGGACATCGGGGACATTGGGGACATTGGGGGGATTGGGGACATCGGGGGGATTGGGGGGATTGGGGACATTGGGGACACTGGGGGGATTGGGGACATTGGGGACATTGGGGACATTGGGGACATCGGGGACACTGGGGACACTGGGGACATTGGGGACATTGGGGGGATTTGGGACATCGGGAACATTGAGGACACTGGGGACATTGGGGACATTGGGGACATTGGGGGGACATTGGGGACATTGGGGACAGTGGGGGGATTGGGGACACTGGGGACATTGGGGACACTGGGGACACTGGGGACATTGGGGACATTGGGGACACTGGGGACATCTGGGGACATTGGGACACTGGGGGACACTGGGGACATTGGGGACACTGGGGACACTGGGGACATTTGGGACACTGGGGACATCGGGGACACTGGGGACATCGGGGACACTGGGGACATTGGGGACATCGGGGACACTGGGGTGTCAGGGGTGTCCCCCCCTCACCGGTGCCACTCTCCGGGGCTGCCGCAGGTCGGGGGCTCCATCCTGGGGGGTCCCGATCCTGTTTTGGGGGTCCCGATCCTGTTTTGGTGGTCCCGATCCCTTTTTGGGGGTCCCGATCCCTTTTTGGGGGTCCCGATCCCTTTTTGGGGGGTCCCGATACCTTTTTGGGGGTCCCGAACCCTTTTTTGGGGGTCCCGATCCTTTTTGGGGGTCCCGATCCCTTTTTTGGGGGGTCCCGATCCTTTTTGGGGGTCCCGATCCCTTTTTTGGGGGTCCCGATCCTTTTTGGGGGTCCCGAACCCTTTTTTGGGGGTCCCGATCCTTTTTGGGGGTCCCGAACCCTTTTTTGGGGGTCCCGATCCTTTTTGGGGGTCCCGATCCCTTTTTTGGGGGGTCCCGATCCCTTTGGGGGGGGTCCTGACCCTTTGTGGGGGTCCCGAACCCTTTTTGGGCGGTTCCGATCCCTTTTTTGGGGGTCCCGATCCTTTTTGGGGGTCCCGATCCCTTTTTTGGGGGGTCCCGATCCCTTTTTTGGGGGGTCCCGATCCCTTTGGGGGGGGGTCCTGACCCTTTTTGGGGGTCCCGATCCCTTTTTGAGCGGTTCAGATCCCTTTTTGGGGGTCCCGATCCTGTTTTGGGGTCCCGGTCCCTTTTTTTGAGGGGTCCCCATCCCTTTTTGGGGGTCCCGATCCCTTTAGGGGGGGTCCCGATCCTTTTGGGGGATCCCGATCTCTTTTTTGGGGGTCCCGATCCTTTTTGGGGGTCCCGATCCCTTTTTGGGGGTCCCGACCCATTTTTTGGGGGTCCCGATCCCTTTTTGGGGAGGGGTCCCGGAGCTGGAATGAAATCCGAGACCCCGCAGATCCCAACCCCAGGAGGGTCCTGGCGGGGTCTGGGGGTCCCCATTTTGGGGGTGGGGGTCCCCATTTTGGGGGTGGGGGTCCCCATTTTGGGGGTGGGGGTCCCCATTTTGGGGTGGGGTCCCAATTTTGGGGGTGGGGGTCCCAATTTTGGGGTGGGGTCCCCATTTTGGGGCGGAGTCCCCATTTTGGGGGTGGGGGTCCCAATTTTGGGGCGGGGTCCCCATTTTGGGGTGGGGTCCCAATTTTGGGTGGGGATCCCCATTTTGGGGTGGGGTCCCAATTTTGGGGCGGGGTTCCCATTTTGGGTGGGGGTCCCATTTTGGGTGGGGGTCCCCATTTTGGGGCGGAGTCCCCATTTTGGGGGTGGGGGTCCCAATTTTGGGGTGGGGTCCCCATTTTGGGAGTGGGGGTCCCCATTTTGGGTGGGGTTCCCATTTTGGGGTGGGGTCCCCATTTTGGGTGGGGGTTCCCATTTTGGGTGGGGATCCCCATTTTGGGTGGGGGTCCCCATATTGGGGGTGGGGGTCCCAATTTTGGGGCGGGGTCCCCATTTTGGGGTGGGGTCCCCATATTGGGTGGGGATCCCCATTTTGGGGTGGGGTCCCAATTTTGGGGTGGGGTCCCCATTTTGGGTGGGGGTCCCCATTTTGGGTGGGGGTCCCCATTTTGGGGTGGGGATCCCCATTTTGGGGTGGGGTCCCCATTTTGGGTGGGGGTTCCCATTTTGGGGTGGGGATCCCCATTTTGGGTTGGGGTCCCCATTTTGGGGTGGGGATCCCCATTTTGGGTGGGGGTCCCAATTTGGGGTGGGGGTCCCCATTTTGGGTGGGGATCCCCATTTTGGGTGGGGGTCCCATTTTGGGGTGGGGTCCCCATTTTGTGGTGGGGGTCCCCATTTTGGGTGGGGGTCCCCATTTTGGGGCCACTGCCAGGCCCCGCAATTGGGGCGGTCCCAGGCCTTGGGGGCTTTTTGGGGGTGCAAATTTTGGGGCGGGGTCCCAATTTTTGGGGTGAAGGCCCAATTTAGGGTGGGGGGGTCCCAATTTTGGGGCGGGGGTCTCAATTTTTGGGGCTGGGGGCCTCAATTTTTTGGGGGTCCCGTGACTCCCCCCCTCCCCCTTCGCACCTCGCTGCCCGTGGCTCGCGCGGGGGGGCGTGGCCGGAGGAAGCGGCGGCGCTGATTGGACGAGGCCGAAAACGGGGCGTGGCTTGGGCCGTACCATGTTGAGATGGAGGGGGGGACAAAGAACAGCGGGGAGGGGGAGGACCGGAGAGGTCCCTAATTTGAGGGGGGGTCCCTGTTTTGAGGGGGGGGTCCCTGAGAGATCCCTATTTGGGGGGGGTCCCTGTTTTGAAGGGGGATCCCTATTTTGGGGAGGGGTCCCTGAGAGATCCCTAATTTGGGGGGGGTCCCTGTTTTGAAGGGGGGTCCCTATTTTGGGGAGGGGTCCCTGAGAGGTCCCATTTTGAGGGGGGGTCTCTATTTTGAGGGGGGGGTCTCTATTTTGAGGGGGGGGTCTCTATTTTGGGGGAGGGGTCCCTGAGAGGTCCCTATTTGGGGGGGGTCCCTGTTTTGAGGAGGGGTCCCTGAGAGATCCCTAATTTGAGGTGGGGGTCCCTATTTGAGGGGGGGTCCCTATTTGAGGGGGGGTCTCTATTTTGAGGGGGGGTCCCTGAGAGGTCCCTATTTGGGGGGGTCCCTATTTGAGGGGGGGTCTCTATTTTGAGGGGGGGGTCCCTATTTTGGGGAAGGGTCCCTGAGAGGTCCCTATTTGGGGGGGGGGTCCCTAATTTGAGGGGGGGTCCCTATTTTGGGGAAGGGTCCCTGTGAGGTCCCTCTTTGGGGGGGTGTCTCTATTTTGAGGGGGGGGTCCCTGAGAGATCCCTAATTTGAGGGGGGGTCCCTGTTTGAGGGGGGTCTCTATTTTGGGGGGGGGTCCCTATTTTGAGGGGGGGTCCCTGAGAGATCCCTAATTTGAGGGGGGGTCCCTGTTTGAGGGGGGGTCTCTATTTTGAGGGGGGGTCCCTGTTTTGAAGGGGGGTCCCTATTTTGGGGAGGGGTCCCTGTGAGGTCCCTCTTTGGGGGGTGGTCCCGCTATTTTGGGGGGGGGGTCTCAGGGTGGTCCCGCTATTTCGGGGGGAGTCTCAGGGTGGTCCCGCTATTTTGGGGGGGGGGTCTCAGGGGGGTCCCGCTATTTCGGGGGGAGTCTCAGGGTGGTCCCGCTATTTTGGGGGGGGGTCTCAGGGTGGTCCCGCTATTTTGGGGGGGTCTCAGGGTGGTCCCGCTATTTTGGGGGGGGGGTCTCAGGGTGGTCCCGCTATTTTGGGGGGGGGTCTCAGGGTGGCCCCGCTATTTTGGGGGGGGGTCTCAGGGTGGTCCCGCTATTTTGGGGGGGGGTCTCGTGGCAGGATTTTTGGGGCGCTTTCCCGAGATTTTGGGGTTCCCCCCCGCGCGGTTGTCCCATCGCGCGCTTTCCCGCGTGACGTCAGCGAAGGGGCGGGGCCTCCCCGCGCCTGGCCCCGCCCCCTCGGCGGCGCGCGGCGGTGACGTCACTGCGGCGCGCGGGGGGGAGCGGCGGCGCGCGCGGCAGGCGGTGAGAGGGTGGGGGAGGGGTGGGGATCGATAAGGGGGCGATAAGGGATCGATAGGGGATCGATAGGGGGGCTCTAAAGGTGGGGAGGGGGCTCGGGGCCTGGGGGGGGCTGAGGGGCGGCGGGAGAGCGCGGCTGGGGGGAGATAGGGATCGATAGGAGGCGATAGGGGATTGATAGGGGGCTATGGGGGATCAATAGGGGATCGATAGGGGGGCTGCAAAGGTGGGGAGGGGGCTCGGGGCCTGGGGGGGGCTGGGGGGCGGCGGGAGAGCGCGGCTGGGGGGGCGATAGGGGATCGATAGGGGGGCGATAGGGGATCGATAGCGGATCGATAGGGGGGCGATAGGGGATGGATAGGGGGCTATAGGGGATCGATAGGGGATCGATAGGGGGCGATAACGGTCTGCGGTCCCAGTTTGGGTCTGGGCTCCCTATGTGGGTCTGGGGTCCCCATTTGGGTCTGGGGTCTCCATTTGGGTCTGGGGTCCCAATTTGGGTCTGGGGTCCCCATTTGGGTCTGGGGTCTCCAATTGGGTCTGGGGTCCCCAATTGGGTCTGGGGTCTCCATTTGGGTCTGGGGTCCCAATTTGGGTCTGGGGTCCCCATTTGGGTCTGGGGTCTCCATTTGGGTCTGGGGTCCCAATTTGGGTCTGGGGTCCCATTTTGGGTCTGGGGTCTCCAATTGGGTCTGGGGTCCCTATTTGGGTCTGGGGTCCCTATTCGGGTCTGGGGTCCCTATTTGTGTCTGGGGTCCCCATTTGGGTCTGGGGTCTCCAATTGGGTCTGGGGTCCCATTTGGGTCTGGGGTCCCATTTGGGTCTGGGGTCCCAATTTGGGTCTGGGGTCTCCATTTGGGTCTGGGGTCTCCAATTGGGTCTGGGGTCTCAATTGGGTCTGGGGTCCCCATTTGGGTCTGGGGTCCCCAATTGGGTCTGGGGTCTCCAATTGGGTCTGGGGTCTCCATTTGGGTCTGGGGTCCCATTTGGGTCTGGGGTCCCAATTTGGGTCTGGGGTCCCCATTTGGGTCTGGGGTCTCAATTGGGTCTGGGGTCCCCATTTGGGTCTGGGGTCCCATTTGGGTCTGGGGTCCCAATTTGGGTCTGGGGTCCCCATTTGGGTCTGGGGTCCCCATTTGGGTCTGGGGTCTCAATTGGGTCTGGGGTCCCCATTTGGGTCTGGGGTCCCCATTTGGGTCTGGGGTCCCATTTGGGTCTGGGGTCTCCAATTGGGTCTGGGGTCCCCATTTGGGTCTGGGGTCCCCATTTGGGTCTGGGGTCCCAATTTGAGTCTGGGGTCTCCATTTGGGTCTGGGGTCCCCATTTGGGTCTGGGGTCCCAAATTGGGTCTGGGGTCTCATTTGGGTCTGGGGTCTCCAATTGGGTCTGGGGTCTCCATTTGGGTCTGGGGTCCCTATTCTGGTCTGGGGTCCCCATTTGGGTCTGGGGTCTCTATTTGGGTCTGGGGTCCCCAATTGGGTCTGGGGTCCCCATTTGGGTCTGGGGTCCCAAATTGGGTCTGGGGTCTCCAATTGGGTCTGGGGTCTCCAACTGGGTCTGGGGTCCCCAATTGGGTCTGGGGTCCCCAATTGGGTCTGGGGTCCCCATTGGGGTCTGGGGTCCCAATTTGGGTCTGGGGTCCCTATTTGGGTCTGGGGTTTCCAATTGGGTCTGGGGTCCCCATTTGGGTCTGGGGTCCCCAATTGGGTCTGGGGTCTCCAATTGGGTCTGGGGTCTCCATTTGGGTCTGGGGTCCCATTTGGGTCTGGGGTCCCAATTTGGGTCTGGGGTCCCCATTTGGGTCTGGGGTCTCAATTGGGTCTGGGGTCCCCATTTGGGTCTGGGGTCCCATTTGGGTCTGGGGTCCCAATTTGGGTCTGGGGTCCCCATTTGGGTCTGGGGTCCCCATTTGGGTCTGGGGTCTCAATTGGGTCTGGGGTCCCCATTTGGGTCTGGGGTCCCCATTTGGGTCTGGGGTCCCATTTGGGTCTGGGGTCTCCAATTGGGTCTGGGGTCCCCATTTGGGTCTGGGGTCCCCATTTGGGTCTGGGGTCCCAATTTGAGTCTGGGGTCTCCATTTGGGTCTGGGGTCCCCATTTGGGTCTGGGGTCCCAAATTGGGTCTGGGGTCTCATTTGGGTCTGGGGTCTCCAATTGGGTCTGGGGTCTCCATTTGGGTCTGGGGTCCCTATTCTGGTCTGGGGTCCCCATTTGGGTCTGGGGTCTCTATTTGGGTCTGGGGTCCCCAATTGGGTCTGGGGTCCCCATTTGGGTCTGGGGTCCCAAATTGGGTCTGGGGTCTCCAATTGGGTCTGGGGTCTCCAACTGGGTCTGGGGTCCCCAATTGGGTCTGGGGTCCCCAATTGGGTCTGGGGTCCCCATTGGGGTCTGGGGTCCCAATTTGGGTCTGGGGTCCCTATTTGGGTCTGGGGTTTCCAATTGGGTCTGGGGTCTCCATTTGGGTCTGGGGTCCCATTTGGGTCTGGGGTCTCTATTTGGGTCTGGGGTCTCATTTGGGTCTGGGGTCTCCAATTGGGTCTGGGGTCCGTATTTGGGTCTGGGGTCCCATTTTGGGTCTGGGGTCTCCAATTGGGTCTGGGGCTCTAATTGGGTCTGGGGTCCCCAATTGGGTCTGGGGTCTCTATTTGGGTCTGGGGTCCCCAATTGGGTCTGGGGTCCCCATTTGGGTCTGGGGTCTCCAATTGGGTCTGGGGTCCCCATTTGGGTCTGGGGTCACCAATTGGGTCTGGGGTCACCAATTGGGTCTGGGGTCCCAATTTGGGTCTGGGGTCTCCAATTGGGTCTGGGGCTCTAATTGGGTCTGGGGTCCCCAATTGGGTCTGGGGTCTCTATTTGGGTCTGGGGTCCCCAATTGGGTCTGGGGTCCGGAATTGGGTCTGGTCTCCATTTGGGTCTGGGGTCCCATTTGGGTCTGGGGTCTCCAATTGGGTCTGGGGTCCCAAATTGGGTCTGGGGTCCCATTTGGGTCTGGGGTCCCCAATTGGGTCTGGGGTCCCATTTTGGGTCTGGGGTCTCTTTCAGCTCCGGGGCCATGGCCGGGGGTCAGGAGGGGCCGAGCCCCCGGCCCAGCGAGGAGGAGCCCGGCAGCGACGGCGGGAGCACCTCGGAACGGGTGAAAAAACGGGGAAATCGGGAAAAAATGGGCAAAAAACGGGAAAAATGGGAAGATGGGGATGGGGGGACGGCAGGAGCACCTCGGAACGGGGGAAAAAACGGGGAAAACGGGAAAAAATGGGTGAAAAACGGGAAAAATGGGAAAATGGGGATGGGGGGATGGGAGGAGCAGCTCGGAACGGGTGAAAAAACGGGGAAAACGGGAAAAAATGGGTGAAAAACGGGAAAATGGGAAAATGGGGATGGGGGGATGGGAGGAGCACCTTGGAGCGGGTGAAAAAATGGGGAAAACGGGAAAAAATGGGTGAAAAACGGGAAAATGGGAAAATGGGGATGGGGGGATGGGAGGAGCAAATCAGAATGGGGGAAAAAACGGGGAAAATGGGAAAAAATGGGTGAAAAAATGGGAAAAATGGGGGTGGGGGGATGGGAGGAGCACCTCGGAACGGGGAAAAAACGGGGAAAATGGGAAAAAATTGGTGAAAAACGGAAAAAATGGGAAAATGGGGATGGGGGATGGGAGGAGCAACTCGGAATGGGGGAAAAAACGGGGAAAATGGGAAAAAATGGGTGAAAAACAGGAAAATTGGGGATGGGGGATGGGAGGAGCACCTCGGAACGGGTAAAAAATGGGAAAAAATGGGAAAAAATGGGTGAAAAACAGGAAAAATGGGGATGGCGGGATGGGAGGAGCACCTCGGAACGGGGAAAAAACGGGGAAAACGGGAAAAAATGGGTGAAAAACGGGGAAAATGGGGGTGGGAGGGATGGCAGGAGCAACTTGGAATGGGTGAAAAAACGGGGAAAATGGGAAAAAATGGGTGAAAAAATGGGAAAATGGGGGTGGGAGGGATGGCAGGAGCAACTTGGAATGGGTGAAAAAACGGGGAAAATGGGAAAAAATGGGTGAAAAACGGGAAAATGGGGATGGGGGAATGGCTGAGCACCTTGGAACGGGTGAAAAAACGGGGAAAATGGAAAAAAATGGGCAAAAAACGGGAAAAATGGGAAAAATGGGGGTGGGAGAGATGGCAGGAGCACCTCGGAACGGGGAAAAAACGGGGAAAATGGGAAAAAATGGGTAAAAAATGGGAAAAATGGGGATTGGGGGGACGGGAGGAGCACTTCGGAACGGGGGGAAATGGGGAAAATGGAAAAAATTGGGGAAAAAATGGGAAAAAAAGGGAAAAATTCCGTGCCCAGGTGGTGGAGCTGCTGAACCAGGCGGCGCTGATCGGGAGCGAGGGGAAAATCACCATCCTGAAACAGGTGAGATTGGGCAAAAAATGGGATTTTTGGGCAAAAAATGGGATTTTGGGGCAAAAAATGGGAATTTGAGGGGGGAAAATGGGAATTTGGGGGAAAAAATGGGAATTTGAGGGGGGAAAATGCGGGATTTTGGGGGGGGAAATGGGATTTTGGGGCAGGAAAATTGGGATTTTGGGGCAGGAAAATGGGATTTTGGGGGAGGAAAATGGGATTTTGGGGGAAGAAAAGGGGATTTTTTTGGGGAAAAATTGGGATTTGTGGGAGGAAAATGGGATTTTGGAGGGAAAAAAGGGATTTCTTTTTGGGGAAAAATGGGATTTGGGTGGAAAAGGTGGAATTCAGGTGGGATTTGTGGGGGAAAATTGGGATTTGGGGAGGAATGAGTGGGAAAAAGTGGAATTTAGGGGAGGAGTGAGGGGGATTTGGGCAATAAAAGGGAATTTAGGGGGGAAAATTGGGATTGGGGTGGGAAAATGTGGAATTTGGGGGGAAAAAATTGGGATTTGGGGAAGAACGGGTGGGAAAAAGTGGAATTTAGGGGAGGAGCGAGGGGGAAATGGAGATTTGAGGTGGGAAAATGTGGAATTTCGGGGAAAAATTGGGATTTTGGGGGAGGAAATTGGGATTGGGGTGGGAAGTGGGATTTGGGAGGAGGTGGCGGTGTCCCCTGGGTGTCCCCCGGGTGTCCCCACGTGTCCCCTGGGTGTCCCTTGGGTGTCCCTTGGGTGTCCCCGGGTGTCCCCCGGGTGTCCCCTGGGTGTCCCCGGGTGTCCCCGGGTGTCCCCACGTGTCCCCACGTGTCCCCCGGGTGTCCCCTGGGTGTCCCCTGGGTGTCCCCGGGTGTCCCCACATGTCCCCTGGGTGTCCCCGGGTGTCCCCACATGTCCCCTGGGTGTCCCCGGGTGTCCCCACGTGTCCCCTGGGTGTCCCCTGGGTGTCCCCGGGTGTCCCCTGGGTGTCCCTTGGTGTCCCCTGGGTGTCCCCGGGTGTCCCCTGGGTGTCCCCCGGGTGTCCCCCGGGTGTCCCCTGGGTGTCCCTGGGTGTCCCCTGGGTGTCCCTGGGTGTCCCCACGTGTCCCCCGGGTGTCCCCTGGGTGTCCCCACGTGTCCCCTGGGTGTCCCCACGTGTCCCCTGGGTGTCCCCTGGGTGTCCCCACGTGTCCCCTGGGTGTCCCCGGGTGTCCCCTGGGTGTCCCCTGGGTGTCCCTGGGTGTCCCTGGGTGTCCCCTGGGTGTCCCCGGGTGTCCCCTGGGTGTCCCCGGGTGTCCCCACGTGTCCCTTGGGTGTCCCCACGTGTCCCCTCCTGTCCCAGGTGCAGGAGCTGATCATCAACAAGGACCCCACGCTGCTGGACAACTTCCTGGATGTGAGCGGGGAGCCGGGAATTCGGGGGGATTTGGGAATTCGGGGGGATTTGGGAATTCGGGGGGATTTGGGAGTTTGGGGTGGGTTTGGGATGGATTTGGGGGAATTTGGGGTGGATTTGGGAATTCGGGGGGATTTGGGGGGGATTTGGGGATGGATTTGGGGGAATTTGGGGTGGGTTTGGGGGAATTTGGGGTGGATTTGGGAATTTGGGATGGGTTTGGGAATTTGGGATGGATTTGGGGGAATTTGGGGTGGATTTGGGGGAATTTGGGGTGAATTTGGGGGAATTTGGGGTGGATTTGGGAATTTGGGGTGGATTTGGGGGAATTTGGGGTGGGTTTGGGAGTTTGGGATGGATTTGGGATGGATTTGGGGATGGATTTGGGGATGGATTGGGGAATTTGGGGTGGGTTTGGGGGAATTTGGGGTGGATTTGTGGGAGTTTGGGATGGGTTTGGAGTGAATTTGGGATGGATTTGGGATGGATTTGGGGTGAATTTGGGGGAATTTGGGATGAATTTGGGATGGATTTGGGAATTTGGGATGGATTTGGGGGAGTTTGGGATGGGTTTGGGGGAGTTTGGGGTGGATTTGGGAGTTTGGGATGGATTTGGGGGAGTTTGGGGTGGATTTGGGAATTTGGGATGGCTTTGGGAATTTGGGATGGATTTGGAGGAGTTTGGGATGGATTTGGGAATTTGGGATGGCTTTGGGAGTTTGGGGATGGATTTGGGGGAATTTGGGGTGAATTTTGGGATGGATTTGGGGTGGATTTGGGGATGAATTTGGGGGGATTTGGGGTGAATTTTGGGATGTATTTGGGATGTATTTGGGATGGATTTGGGGATGGATTTGGGATGGATTTGGGGGGATTTGGGGTGAATTTGGGGGGAATTCGGGATGGATTTGGGGTGAATTTTGGGATGGATTTGGGATGTATTTGGGATGGATTTGGGATGAATTTGGGGGGATTTGGGATGGATTTGGGGGGATTTGGGGTGAATTTTGGGATGTATTTGGGATGGATTTGGGGATGGATTTGGGGGAATTTGGGATGGATTTGGGGTGAATTTGGGGATGGATTTGGGGATGGATTTGGGGTGAATTTGGGGGAATTTGGGGGGATTTGGGGATGGATTTGGGATGGATTTGGGATGGATTTGGGATGGATTTGGGGTGAATTTGGGGGGATTTGGGGCTCCCCCACCCCGCAGTGACCCCCGTCCCTCCGCAGGAAATCATCGCCTTCCAGGCCGACAAATCCATCGAGGTGCGGAAATTCGTGGTGGGATTCATCGAGGAGGCGTGGTGAGATTTGGGGGAAAAAACGGCGGATTTGGGGTTTTTGGAGGAATTTTGGGGCCATTTTGGGGTCCTTTCGGTGGGAATTTTGGGGCCATTTCCATTGGAATTTGGGCTGTTTCCATGGGAATTTTGGGCCGTTCCGGTGGGAATTTTTTGGCCATTCCCATGGGAATTTTTTGGCCATTTCAGGGGGAATTTTGGGCTGTTTCCATGAGAATTTTGATGCCATTTCAGGGGGAATGTTTGGCCGTTTTGGTGGGAATTTTTTGGCCATTTTAGGGGGAATTTTGGGCCATTCCCATGGGAATTTTTTTGCTGTTTCTGTGGGAATTTTGGGCCATTCCCATAGGAATTTTTTGGCCGTTTTGGTGGGAATTTTGGGCCGTTCCCATGGGAATTTTTTGCCAATTCCATGGGAATTTTTTGGCTGTTTCGATGGGAATTCAGGGCCATTCCGGTGGGAATTTTTTGGCCATTCCCATGGGAATTTTTTGGCCGTTTCTGTGTGAATTTTTGGGCCATTCTGGTGGGAATTCTTTGGCCATTTCGATGGGAATTTTGGGCCATTCCCGTGGGAATTTTGGGCCATTCCCATGGGAATTTTTTGGCCGTTTCGTTGGGAATTTTTTGGCCATTTCGGTGGGAATTTTTTGGCTGTTCCCATGGGAATTTTGGGCCATTCCCATGGGAATTTTTTGGCCGTTTCGGTGGGAATTTTGGGCCATTCCCATGGGAATTTTTTGGCCGTTTCGTTGGGAATTTTTTGGCTGTTTCAATGGGAATTTCGGGCCATTTCAATGGGAATTTTTTGGCCGTTCCCATGGGAATTTCGGGCCATTCCCATGGGAATTTTGGGCCATTCCCATGGGAATTCGGAGCCGTGGGGCGGGGCCGGGCTGACCCCGCGCCCCCGCAGCAAAAGGGACATCGAGCTGCTGCTGAAGCTCGTCGCCAACCTGAACATGCTGCTCAAGGACGAGAACGTCAACGTGGTCAAAAAGGCCATCCTGACCATGACCCAGCTCTACAAGGTGGCCCTGCAGGTGAGGCCACCTGGGGACACACCTGGGGACACACCTGGGGACACACCTGGGGACACCACGGGGGCTCCGCTGCGGCCCCGGCGCAAAAAACCGCGAGTTTCTACTCCAAACCCGCGGGGAAATTCAGATTATTTGACTCAATCCGGTGGTTCTGGGAAGGGGGCGCTGAGCTAATTAATGTTCGTTAATGGGTTTTTATTAATGGTGCCGATAGGAAATATTAGCGCTTGATTATGTTTAATTAATAAGTGTAAAATTTAATTATTTACCTGTTTATTGTTGTTTGGTTTAAAAAAAACCGCGAGTTTCTACTCCAAACCCGCGGGGAAATTCAGATTATTTGACTCAATCCGGTGGTTCTGGAAAGGGGGCGCTGAGCTAATTAATGTTCGTTAATGGGTTTTTATTAATGGTGCCGATAGGAAATATTAGCGCTTGATTATATTCAGTTAATAAGTGTAAAATTTAATTATTTACATGTTTATTGTTGTTTGGTTTCGGGGAGTTATGCAGTTGCGTTATTAATTTCAAATTGGTAATATATCGTAGTTATGATTGCTAATATAATTATTTAGTGTATTAAAAATTGTATATTAATGTTTAATAGTTACTGTAATTACATGCAAAAATAGCCTTAATATTTTATAGCAATTGCTGTAATTATACATAAAAAATATTTTTAGTATTTAATAGAATTACTGTAATTTTACATAAAAATAGCATTAATGTAATTTTGATATTCATTATAATTACCATAACGGCACGAGAAATGGCTTTAATATTTATACCAATTACATTAATTACACATCAAAACGGGTTTAACATTTGGTGCTAATTACCGTAATTGCACGTTGAAAAAACGTCCAATACGATTACCGTAGTTACACGTTAAAATGGCTGTAATATTTGGTGCTAATTACTGTAATTACAAATAAAGCCAGCCCTAATATTCAGCATTAATTACCATAATTATGCATAAAAATGACCTTAATATTTGAAACTGATTACCGTAATTGCACATTAAAGGAGCCTTTAATAACCAATACAGTTACCGTAATTATCCATAAAAAAAGGCTTTAATAGCCCATGTAACTACCGTAATTACCCATTAAAATGGTATTAATATTCGATACTAATTGCGGTAATTAGCCATAAAAAGGCTTTAATAGCCAATACAATTGCTGTAATTACGCATTAAAATGAGTTTAATATTCAATACCAATTACCATAATTATACATAAAAACGGCTTTGATAGGCAATTCAACTACCGTAATTAGCCTTAAAAATGGGTTTAATATTCAATACCAATTACCATAATTATGCATAAAAAAGGGTTTGATATCCAAGGCAATTACCGTAATTACCTATAAAAATGGGTTTAATATTCAATACCAATTACCATAATTATGCATAAAAAAGGGTTTGATATCCAAGGCAGTTACCATAATTACCCATAAAAATGGGTTTAATATTCATTACCAATTACCATAATTATGCATAAAAAAGGGTTTGATATCCAAGGTAATTACCCATAAAAATGGGTTCAATATTCATTACCAATTACCATAATTATGCATTAAAAAGGGTTTGATATCCAAGGTAATTACCATAATTACCTATAAAAATGGGTTTAATATTCATTACCAATTACCATAATTATGCATTAAAAAGGGTTTGCTAGCCAAGGCAATTACCGTAATTACCTATAAAAATGGGTTCAATATTCATTACCAATTACCATAATTATGCATAAAAAAGGGTTTGATATCCAAGGTAGTTACCATAATTACCCATAAAAATGGGTTTAATATTCATTACCAATTACCATAATTATGCATAAAAAAGGGTTTGATATCCAAGGTAATTACCCATAAAAATGGGTTCAATATTCATTACCAATTACCATAATTATGCATAAAAAAGGGTTTGATATCCAAGGTAGTTACCATAATTACCCATAAAAATGGGTTTAATATTCATTACCAATTACCATAATTATGCATAAAAAAGGGTTTGATATCCAAGGCAATTACCGTAATTACCCATAAAAATGGCTTCAATACTCACTACCAACTACCGTAATTACCCGTATAAACTCCCTTCTATCTCCTTGACGCTCAGCCCAATTACCGTAATTACCCGCTAAAAATAACTATTTTTTTTTTTTCCCCTTTTCCGCCCATTCCCGGGGTTTGTTTTTTTTTTCCCCCGGGGCGGGCAGTGGATGGTGAAGTCCAAGGTGATCAGCGAGCTGCAGGAGGCGTGCTGGGAGATGATGTCCTCCATGGCCAGCGACATCATCCTGCTGCTGGACTCGGACAACGACGGCATCCGCACGCACGCCATCAAGTTCGTGGAGGGGCTGATCGTCACCCTGTCCCCCCGCACGGCCGACTCCGACGTGCCCAAGCGGCACGAGAACGACGTCAGCCTGGAGCGCATCCCGCGGGACCACCCCGTCATCAAGCACAGTGAGGGGGTTGGGAGTGGGAGTGGGAGTGGGAGTGGGAGTGGGAATGGGATTGGGAATGGGAATGGGAATGGGAATGGGAATGGGATTGGGAATGGGAATGGGAATGGGAATGGGGTCACCCCGTCATCAAGCACAGTGAGGGGGTTGGGAGTGGGAGTGGGAGTGGGAGTGGGAGTGGGAGTGGGAGTGGGATTGGGAATGGGAATGGGAATGGGAATGGGAATGGGGTCACCCTGTCATCGAGCACAGTGAGGGGGAATGGGAGTGGGAGTGGGAGTGGGAATGGGAATGGGATTGGGATTGGGAATGGGAGTGGGAAGGGGAATGGGATTGAGATTGGGGTTGGGAATGGGATCGGGGTCGGGAATGGGATTGAGGTCACCCCATCATCAAGCACAGTGAGGGGGGTTGGGAGTGGGAGTGGGAGTGGGAGTGGGAATGGGAATGGGATTGGGATTGGGGTCAGGAATGGGAATGGGGTCACCCCGTCATCGAGCACAGTGAGGGGGAATGGGAGTGGGAATGGGAGTGGGAGTGGGGTTGGGAATGGGAATGGGATTGGGGTTGGGAATGAGATTGGGGTCGGGAATGGGATCGGGAATGGGATTGGGGTTGGGAATGGGATTGGGGTCACCCCGTCATCAAGCACAGTGAGGGGGGTTGGGAGTGGGAGTGGGAATGGGAATGGGAATGGGATTGGGGTCGGGAATGGGATTGGGAATGGGGTTGGGGTTGGGAATGGGGTTGGGGTTGGGAATGGGAATGGGAATGGGATTGGGAATGGGATCGGGGTCACCCGTCATCAAACACAGTGAGGGGGGTTGGGGTTGGGAGTGGGATTGGGAATGGGATTGGGGTCGGGAATGGGATTGGGGTCACCCCGTCATCGAGCACAGTGAGGGGGGTTGGGAGTGGGAGTGGGAATGGGGTCAGGAATGGGAATGGGGTCGGGAATGGGAATGGGAATGGGATTGGGAATGGGAATGGGAATGGGGTCACCCCGTCATCAAGCACAGTGAGGGGGGTTGGGAGTGGGATTGGGATTGGGATTGGGGTTGGGAATGGGAATGGGAATGGGATTGGGGTTGGGGTTGGGAATGGGATTGGGATTGGGAATGGGAATGGGAATGGGAATGGGAATGGGAATGGGATTGGGGTTGGGAATGGGATTGGGAATGGGAATGGGAATGGGATTGGGGTTGGGAATGGGATTGGGAATGGGAATGGGAATGGGAATGGGAATGGGAATGGGAATGGGATTGGGAATGGGTTTGGGGTTGGGAATGGGATTGGGGTTGGGAATGGGATTGGGGTCTGGAATGGGATTGGGGTTGGGAATGGGATTGGGAATGGGAATGGGAATGGGAATGGGAATGGGAATGGGATTGGGAATGGGTTTGGGGTTGGGAATGGGATTGGGGTTGGGAATGGGATTGGGGTCTGGAATGGGATTGGGGTTGGGAATGGGATTGGGAATGGGAATGGAATTGGGAATGGGGTTGAGATTGGGGTCGGGAATGGGATTGGGGTCACCCCGTCATCAAGCACAGTGAGGGGGGTTGGGAATGGGATTGGGATTGGGAATGGGAGTGAGATTGGGATCGGGGTTGGGGTCAGGAATGGGATTGGGAATGGGAGTGAGATTGGGATCGGGGTTGGGGTCAGGAATGGGATTGGGAATGGGAGTGAGATTGGGATCGGGGTTGGGGTCAGGAATGGGATCGGGAATGGCATCACCCCATCATCGAGTCCAGCGAGTGGGGGGCATTTGGGGTGGGGTGACCCCACTGACCCCTTGAAGTGGGACCTCGGTGGCCTCCCCACGGGTCGGTGGCCCCGGTGACGCTGGCGTGTCCCCGCTGTCCCCAGACGTGCTGTGGGAGGAGGGCAAGGCGGCGCTGGAGCAGCTGCTCAAGTTCATGGTGCACCCGGCCATCTCCAGCATCAACCTGACGGCCGCGCTCGGCTCGCTGGCCACCATCGCCCGCCAGCGGCCCATGTTCATGGCCGAGGTCATCCAGGCCTACGAGACCCTCCATGGTAATGTCCCCGGTGTCCCCTGGTGTCCCCTTGGTGTCCCTTCATGTCCCCTTGGTGTCCCCTGGTGTCCCTTGGTCACCCCATGTTCATGGCCGAGGTCATCCAGGCCTATGAGACCCTCCATGGTATCGTCCCCGGTGTCCCTTCGTGTCCCCTTGGTGTCCCCTGGTGTCCCTTGGTCACCCCATGCTCATGGCCGAGGTCATCCAGGCCTACAAGACCCTCCATGGTAACGTCCCCGGTGTCCCCTGGTGTCCCCTTGGTGTCCCTTCGTGTCCCCTGGTGTCCCTTGGTCACCCCATGTTCATGGCCGAGGTCATCCAGGCCTACGAGACCCTCCACAGTAACGTCCCTGGTGTCCCTTGATGTCCTCTCGTGTACCTTGGTGTCCCCTTGATGTCTCCTGGTGTCCCCAGGTGTCCCTAACACCCTGTCCCTCCTGGTAGCCAACCTGCCCCTGACACTGGCCAATTCCAAGGTGTCCCCAGCTGTCCCCAGGTGTCCCCAGCTGTCCCCAGCTGTCCCCGGGTGTCCCCAGGTGTCCCCAGGTGTCCCCAGGTGTCCCTAACCCCGTGTCCCCCTTTGGTAGCCAACCTGCCGCCCACGCTGGCCAAGTCGCAGGTGAGCAGCGTGCGGAAGAACCTGAAGCTGCACCTGCTGAGCGTCCTGCGGCACCCGTCCTCGGGCGACTTCCAGCCGCAGATCACCACGCTGCTGGTGGACCTGGGCACGCCGCAGGCCGAGATCGCCCGCAGCATGCCCAGCCCCCGCGAGGCCCGCAAGCGCCCGCGCGACGAGCCCGACGCCGCCCTCAAGAAGATGAAGATCGGTGAGAACCCGTGGTGGCACCTCCCCTGTGGTGGCATTGAGGATGTGGTGGGTTCAGGGTGGGTGGTGGTGGCCATGGTGGCCATCAGGGATGGTCTCATGATGAGCCTGACGCCACCCTCAAGATGAAGATGGGTGAGAACCTGTGGTGGTAGCAGTGGCACCTTCCCTGTGGTGGCATCGGGGATGTGGTGGGTTCAGGGTGGGTGGTGGTGGCCATGGTGGCCATCAGGGTTCAGGGTGGGTGGTGGTGGCCATGGTGGCCATCAGGGATGGTCTCATGATGAGCCCGACGCCACCCTCAAGATGAAGATGGGTGAGAACCTGTGGTGGTAGCAGTGGCACCTTCCCTGTGGTGGCATCGAGGATGTGGTGGGTTCACGGTGGGTGGTGGTGGCCATGGTGATCATCAGGGTTCAGGGTGGGTGGTGGTGGCCATGGTGATCATCACGGTTCAGGGTGGGTGGTAGTGGCCATGGTGGCCATCAGGAATGGTCTCATGACGAGCCCAACGCCACCCTCAAGAAAGTGAAGATCGGTGAGAACCCATGGTGGCACCGGTGGCACCTCCCCTGTGGTGGTGGCCATCAGGGTTCAGGGTGGCCATGGTGGCCATCACGGTTCAGGGTGGGTGGTAGTGGCCATGGTGGCCATCAGGAATGGTGTCATGACGAGCCCGACGCCGCCCTCAAGAAGATGAAGATCGGTGAGAACCCGTGGTGGCACCTCCCCTGTGGTGGCATCAGGGATGTGGTGGGTTCAGGGTGGGTGGTGGTGGCCATGGTGGCCATCAGGGTTCAGGGTGGGTGGTGGTGGCCATGGTGGCCATCAGGGTTCAGGGTGGGTGGTGGTGGCCATGGTGGCCATCAGGGTTCAGGGTGGGTGGTGGTGGCCATGGTGGCCATCAGGGATGGTCTCATGATGAGCCTGATGTCACCCTCAAGAAGATGAAGATCGGTGAGAACCCGTGGTGGCACCAGTGGCGCCTCCCCTGTGGCGGCATCAGGGATGTGGTGGGTTCAGGGTGGGTGGTGGTGGCCATCAGGGTTCAGGGTGAGTGGTGGTGGCCATGGTGGCCATCAGGGATGGTCTCATGATGAGCCTTAGGTCACCCTTAAGAAGATGAAGATCGGTGAGAGCCCGTGGTGGCACCTCCTCTGTGGTGGCATCAGGGATGTGGTAGGTTCAGGGTGGGTGGTGGTGGCCATCAGGGTTCAGGGTGGGTGGTGGTGGCCATGGTGGCCATCAGGGTTCAGGGTGGGTGGTGGTGGCCATGGTGGCCATCAGGGATGGGCTCATGACAAGCCCGACGCCACCCTCAAGAAGATGAAGATCGGTGAGAGCCCGTGGTGGCACCAGTGGCACCTCCCCTGTGGTGGCATCAGGGATGTGGTGGGTTCAGGGTGGCTGGTAGTGGCCATGGTGGCCATCAGGGATGGTCTCATGATGAGCCCGACGCCGCCCTCAAGAAGGTGAAGATCGGTGAGAACCTGTGGTGGCACCTCCCCTGTGGTGGCATCAGGGATGTGGTGGGTTCAGGGTGGGTGGTGGTGGCCATGGTGGCCATCAGGGGGTTCTGGAAGTGGCCCTGGGATGAGCTTGATGCCGCCCTCAAGAAGATGAAGATCGGTGAGAGCCCGTGGTGGCACCAGTGGCGCCTCCCCTGTGGTGGCATCAGGGACGTGGTGGGTTCAGGGTGGGTGGTGGTGGCCATGGTGGCCATCAGGGATGGTCTCATGACAAGCCCGACGCCGCCCTCAAGATGAAGATCGGTGAGAACCTGTGGTGGTAGCAGTGGCACCTTCCCTGTGGTGGCATCGGGGATGTGGTGGGTTCAGGGTGGGTGGTGGTGGCCATGGTGGCCATCAGGGTTCAGGGTGGGTGGTAGTGGCCATGGTGGCCATCAGGGTTCAGGGTGGGTGGTGGTGGCCATGGTGGCCATCAGGGATGGTCTCATGATGAGCCTGATGTCACCCTTAAGAAGATGAAGATCGGTGAGAACCTGTGGTGGCACCTCCCCTGTGGTGGCATCAGGGATGTGGTGGGTTCAGGGTGGGTGGTGGTGGCCATGGTGGCCATCAGGGATGGTCTCATGATGAGCCTGATGTCACCCTCAAGAAGATGAAGATCAGTGAGAACCCGTGGTGGCACCAGTGGCACCTCCCCTGTGGTGGCATCAGGGATGTGGTGGGTTCAGGGTGGGTGGTGGTGGCCATGGTGATCATCACGGTTCAGGGTGGGTGGTAGTGGCCATGGTGGCCATCAGGAATGGTCTCATGACGAGCCCGACGCCGCCCTCAAGATGAAGATCGGTGAGAACCTGTGGTGGCACCTCCCCTGTGGTGGCATCAGGGCTGTGGTGGGTTCAGGGTGGGTGGTGGTGGCCATCAGGGTTCAGGGTGGGTGGTGGTGGCCATGGTGGCCATCAGGGATGGTCTCATGATGAGCCCGACATCACCCTCAAGAAGATGAAGATCGGTGAGAGCCCGTGGTGGCACCTCCCCTGTGGTGGCATCAGGGATGTGGTGGGTTCAGGGTGAGTGGTGGTGGCCATGGTGGCCATCAGGGATGGTCTCATGATGAGCCTTAGGTCACCCTTAAGAAGATGAAGATCGGTGAGAGCCCGTGGTGGCACCTCCTCTGTGGTGGCATCAGGGGTGTGGTGGGTTCAGGGTGGGTGGTGGTGGCCATGGTGGCCATCAGAGGGTTCTGGAAGTGGCCCTGGGACGAGCCCGATGCCACCCTCGAGCTGCGGTGGCATCGGCCTTGTCACCTCCCCTGTGGTGCCATCATTGTCACCTCTCCCATGGTGGTGGTGGTCATCAGGGCATCCTGGTGACCTCATGGGGACGGGTGGTGGCATTAAACCCCACCCAGTGTCCTCCCAGTGTCACCCAGGGCCATCCCAGTCGTTTTTGGGGGCAGTTGGTGACATCCCGGTCCCTCCCGGTGACACTGGGCGAGGGGAGGTGACACTAAAGGTCCCTCAGATCCTCCAGGAGGACGCCACCAGTGACCCTCCAGTGTCCCCCACCTCCTGCTGGTGGCCCCTTGGGGACACTCGAGGACCTTCCCGTGTCCCCTCAGAGCCACCCCTGGGCGAGGATGACGAGGACAAGGACCTGGAGGCGCCGGCGGTGGCCGTGGCCAAAGCGGCCGGAGCTGTCACCGTCCCCTCGGACACCGACATCACGGCCGAGTTCCTGCAGCCCCTGCTGACCCCCGAGAACGTGGCCAACCTGGTCAGGGAGGGGACATCGGCCTCGGGGACACTTCTGGGGTGGCTTTGGGGTGGTGTCACCTGCCCTGGACCCAGGGATGTCCCCAACCTGGTCAGGGAGGGGACATCGGCCTCGGGGACACTTCTGGGGTGGCTCTTGGAGGGTGTTGGGGACACTCTGGGGGACCTGAGGTGCTCTTCAGGACACTCCTGGGCTCTCCAAGGTGGTTTGGAGGTCCCTGAGGTGATTTTGGTGTGACTGAGGTGATTTTGGTGTCACTGAGGGGTTTTTGGTGTCCCTGAGGTGATTTTGGTGTCCCTGAGGTGATTTTTGTGTCCCTAAGATGTTTTTGGAGTCCCTGAGGTGATTTTGGTGTCCCTGATAATGATTTTGGGTTCCCTGAGGTGATTTTGGTGTCCCTGAGGTGCTTTTGGTGTCCCTGAGGAGTTTTTGGGTTCCCTGAGGTGGTTTTGGGTTCCCTGAGGGGTTTTTGGGTTCCCTGAGGTGATTTTGGTGTCCCTGATAATGATTTTGGTGTCCCTGAGGTGGTTTTGGGTTCCCTGATGTGATTTTGGTGTCCCTGAGGTGTTTTTGGAGTCCCTGAGGTGCTTTTGGTGTCCCTGAGGTGTTTTTGGGTTCCCTGAGGTGTTTTTGGTGTCCCTGATAATGATTTTGGTGTCCCTGAGGTGTTTTTGGTGTCCCTGAGGTGTTTTTGGGTTCCCTGAGGTGATTTTGGTGTCCCTGATAATGATTTTGGGTTCCCTGAGGTGCTTTCGGGGTCCCTGAGGTGGTTTTGGGTTCCCTGAGGAATTTTTGGTGTCCCTGAGGTGTTTTTGGGTTCCCTGAGGTGTTTTTGGGTTCCCTGAGGTGTTTTTGGAGTCCCTGAGGTGTTTTTGGGTTCCCTGAGGTTTTTGGTGTCCCTGAGGTGCTTTCGGGGTCCCTGAGGTGGTTTTGGGTTCCCTGAGGAATTTTTGGTGTCCCTGAGGTGTTTTTGGTGTCCCTGATAATGATTTTGGTGTCCCTGAGGTGTTTTTGGTGTCCCTGAGGTGCTTTCGGGGTCCCTGAGGTGGTTTTCGGGCCGCTGTCCCCGCAGGTGCTGATCAGCATGGTGTACCTGCCCGAGGCCATGCCCGCCTCCTTCCAGGCCACCTACACGCCGGTGGAGTCGGCGGGCACCGAGGCGCAGATCAAGCACCTGGCCCGACTGATGGCCACCCAGATGACGGCGGCCGGGCTGGGGCCAGGTCAGGGACAACCCCGGGCCCGCAGCTCGGGCGGGATTTGGGAGAAATCGGGGCTGGGGTGGAATTCTCCCAGCTGGGGCGAGGTCGGTTGGGTTTTGGGGGTCACCTGAGGGGGGAACTGGGGGATTTTGGCTCCAAAGAGGGGCGAAAATTGGGGTGGAATGAGGGTTTGGTGGAATCCAAGGTTGGAATGAGGATTTGGTGGAATCCAAAGTTGGAACGAGGGTTTGGTGGAATCCAAGGTTGGAATGAGGGTTTGGTGGAATCCAAGGTTGGAATGAGGGTTTGGTGGAATCCAAAGTTGGAATGAGGGTTTGGTGGAATCCAAGGTTGGAATGAGGGTTTGGTGGAATCCAAGGTTGGAATGAGGGTCTGGTGGAATCCAAGGTTGGAATGAGGGTTTGGTGGAATCCAAGGTTGGAATGAGGGTTTGGTGGAATCCAAGGTTGGAATGAGGGTTTGGTGGAATCCAAGGTTGGAATGAGGGTTTGGGAGGTTTTGGGTGGAATCCAAGGTTGGAATGAGGGTTTGGTGGAATCCAAGGTTGGAATGAGGGTTTGGTGGAATCCAAAGTTGGAATGAGGGTTTGGTGGAATCCAAGGTTGGAATGAGGGTTTGGTGGAATCCAAGGTTGGAATGTGGATTTGGGAAGTTTTGGGTGGAATCCACTCCGATTTCCCCGTCCCCACCCCGATTTCCCTGTCCCCACCCTGATTTCACCATCCCAATTTCCCCATTCCCACCCAATTTCCCCGTCCCCACCCCAATTTCCCCATCCCCACCCCAATTTCCCCACCCCAATTTCCCCGTCCCCACCCCAATTTCCCCATCCCAATTTCCCCATCCCCACTCCCAATTTCCCCATCCCCACTCCCAATTTCCCCATCCCCACCCAATTTCCCCATCCCCACCCCAATTTCCCCATCCCCACTCCCAATTTCCCCATCCCCACCCCAATTTCCTCATCCCCACCCCAATTTCCCCGTCCCCACCCCAATTTCCCCATCCCAATTTCCCCATCCCCACTCCCAATTTCCCCATCCCCACCCCAATTTCCTCATCCCCACCCCAATTTCCCCATCCCCACCCCAATTTCCCCATCCCAATTTCCCCATCCCCATCCCAATTTCCCCATCCCCATCCCAATTTCCCCATCCCCACTCCCAATTTCCCCATCCCCATCCCAATTTCCCCATCCCCACCCCAATTTCCTCCCCCAATTTCCCCGTCCCCACCCCAATTTCCTCCCCCAATTTCCCCATCCCCACCCCAATTTCCTCCCCCAATTTCCCCGTCCCCACCCCAATTTCCCCGTCCCCACCCCAATTTCCCCGTCCCCACCCAATTTGACTATTCTCATCCCAATTTCCCCATCCCCACCCGAATTTCCCCATCCCCACCCCAATTTCCCCACCCCAATTTCCCCATCCCCACCCCAATTTCCCCATCCCCACCCCGATTTCCATGTCCCAATTTCTCCCTCCCACCCCAATTTCCCCATCCCCACTCCCAATTTCCCCACCCCAATTTCCCCATCCCCACCCCAATTTCCCCACTCCCAATTTCCCCATCCCCACCCCAATTTCCCCATCCCCACCCCAATTTCCCCATCCCAATTTCCCCATCCCCACCCCAATTTCCCCACCCCAATTTCCCCATCCCCACCCCAATTTCCCCGTCCCAATTTCCCCATCCCCACTCCCAATTTCCCCATCCCCACCCCAATTTCTCCCTCCCAGGCGTGGAGCAGACCAAGCTGCTGCGCGAGGAGCCCAAGGAGGAGAAGGTGGCCAAGCCGGACGCCGTGCTCATCAAGCGGCGCCTGTCGGCGCTGGGCCAGGGCCAGGCCATCGCCGTGCTGGGCGCCCACGGCTCGGCCGCGGGGCTGCCGGACGAGACCCCCCAGGCCAAGCGCCGGCCCGAGCCCATCATGCCGGCCACGCAGCCGCGGTCAGTGCGGGCTGGGCCCCTGGAGAGGGTGTGGGGTGGGACGTGTCCCCCCCGGTGTCCCCGGCGTCCCCACGGTGACCCCGATGTCCCTCTGGATGACCCTGGTGACCCCAGTGACCCTGGTGTCCCCCTGGTGACCCTGATGTCCCTCTGGATGACCCTGGTGTCCTCCTGGTGACCCCGATGACCCCAGTGACCCCGCTGTCCCCACATGGACCCCGATGTCCCTCTGGATGACCCTGGTGACCCCAGTGACCCTGGTGTCCCCCTGGTGACCCCGATGTCCCTCTGGATGACCCTGGTGTCCTCCTGGTGACCCCAATGTCCCTCTGGATGACCCCGATGTCCCCACAGTGACCCTGATGTCCCTTTGGATGACCCTGGTGTCCTCCTGGTGACCCCGATGTCCCTTTGGATGACCCTGGTGTCCTCCTGGTGACCCCAGTGACCCCGCTGTCCCCCCATGGACCCCAATGTCCCTTTGGATGACCCTGATGTCCCCCTGGTGACCCCGATGTCCCTCTGGATGATCCTGGTGTCCCCCTTGTGACCCCAATGACCCCAATGACCCCATGTCCTCCCTCATGACCCCACCGTCCCCCCGCAGACCCTGATGTCCCTTTGGGTGACCCCAATGACCCGATGTCCCCCAGGATGACCCCAATGTCCCTCTGGATGACCCTGGTGTCCTCCTGGTGACCCAGATGACCCCAGTGACCCTGCTGTCCCCCTAGTGACCCTGATGTCCCTCTGGATGACCCGGGTGTCCCCCTGGTGACCCCGATGTCCCTTTGGATGACCCTGCTGTCCCCCTGGTGACCCTGATGTCCCTCTGGATGACCCTGATGTCCCTTTGGGTGACCCCAATGACTCGATGTCCCCCAGGATGACCCCGATGTCCCTTTGGATGACCCTGCTGTCCCCCTGGTGACCCCGATGTCCCTTTGGATGACCCTGGTGTCCCCCGGGTGACCCCAATGTCCCCCCACTGACCTCAGTGTCCCCCTGGATATCCCCAGTGTCCCCCCTGATGTCCCCCCCAATGACCTAATGTTACCCTCGATGACCCCAATGTCCCTGGTGACCCCAGTGTCCCCTGGTGTCCCCCTGGTGACCCCGCTGTCCCCTCTATCCCCTGATGGCCTCACTGTCCAAGTGTCTCCTCACTGTCCAAGTGTCCCCTCACTGTCCAAGTGTCTCCTCACTGTCCCAGTGTCCCCTCACTGTCCCCGATGTCCCCTCGCTGTCCCCACAGGCTGGCGGGCGCGGGCGGCAGGAAGAAGGTGTTCCACCTCGGGGACGTGCTGAAGTCCCCAGTGTCCTGTCACTGTCCCCAGTGTCCTGTCACTGTCCCCACTGTCCCCTCACTGTCCCCAGTGTCCCCTCACTGTCCCCAGTGTCCCCTCACTGTCCTGGTGACCTCGCTGTCCCGTCACTGTCCCCACAGGCTGGCGGGCGCGGGCGGCAGGAAGAAGGTGTTCCACCTTGGGGACATGCTGAAGTCCCCAGTGTCCCCAGTGTCCTGTCACTGTCACCAGTGTCCCCAGTGTCCTGTCACTGTCTCCAGTGTCCTGTCACTGTCCCCAGTGTCCTGTCACTGTCCCACTGTCCCCTCAGTGTCCTGGTGACCCCGCTGTCCCCTCACTGTCCCCTCACTGTCCCCACAGGCTGGCGGGCGCGGGCGGCAGGAAGAAGGTGTTCCGCCTCGGGGACGTGCTGAAGTCCCCAGTGTCCCCAATGTCCTGTCACTGTCCCCAGTGTCCCCTCACTGTCCCCAGTGTCCCCTCAGTGTCCTGGTGACCCCGCTGTCCCCTCGCTGTCCCCACAGGCTGGCGGGCGCGGGCGGCAGGAAGAAGGTGTTCCGCCTGGGGGACGTGCTGAAGTCCCCAGTGTCCCCAGTGTCCTGTCACTGTCCCCAGTGTCCTGTCACTGTCCCCAGTGTCCCCTCACTGTCCCCAGTGTCCCCTCACTGTCCTGGTGACCCCGCTGTCCCCTCACTGTCCCCTCACTGTCCCCACAGGCTGGCGGGCGCGGGCGGCAGGAAGAAGGTGTTCCGCCTGGGGGACGTGCTGAAGTCCCCAGTGTCCCCAGTGTCCTGTCACTGTCCCCAGTGTCCTGTCACTGTCCCCAGTGTCCTGTCACTGTCCCCACTGTCCCCTCAGTCTCCTGGTGACCCTGATGTCCCCGGTGTCCCCACAGGCTGGCGGGCGCGGGCGGCAGGAAGAAGGTGTTCCGCCTCGGGGACGTGCTGAAGCCGCTCAGCGAGGTGCAGGTGGAGAAGCTGAAGCTCGGCGCCGTGCGCCGCATCCTGCGCTCCGAGAGGGCCGTGGCGGCCAGCGGGGCCGCCCAGGTGCGCGCCACACACCTGGGGGCACCCGGGATACACCTGGGCACAGCTGGGATACAGCTGGGATAACCCTGGGGGCACCGGGGATACACCTGGGCACAGCTGGGATACAGCTGGGATACAGCTGGGATAGCCCTGGGGGCACCTGGGATACAGCTGGGCACAGCTGGGATACAGCTGGGCACAGCTGGGATAACCCTGGGGGCACCTGGGATACACCTGGGCACAGCTGGGATAGCCCTGGGGGCACCTGGGATACACCTGGGCACAGCTGGGATACAGCTGGGATAACCCTGGGGGCACCTGGGATACACCTGGGCACACCTGGGGGCACCTGGGATAACCCTGGGGGCACCTGGGTACACCTGAGACACAGCTGGGTGCACCTGGGATACACCTGGGCACACCTGGGGGCACCCGGGATAACCCTGGGCACAGCTGGGATACAGCTGGGCACAGCTGGGATAGCCCTGGGGGCACCTGGGATACAGCTGGGCACACCTGGGATACAGCTGGGCACAGCTGGGATAACCCTGGGGGCACCTGGGTACACCTGAGACACAGCTGGGTGCACCTGGGATACACCTGGGCACACCTGGGGGCACCCGGGATAACCCTGGGCACAGCTGGGATACAGCTGGGCACAGCTCGGGGCACCTGGGATAACACTGGGGGCACCTGGGATACACCTGGGCACAGCTGGGATACAGCTGGGCACAGCTGGGATAACCCTGGGGGCACCTGGGATAACCCTGGGGGCACCTGGGATACAGCTGGGCACAGCTGGGATAGCCCTGGGGGCACCTGGGTACACCTGAGACACAGCTGGGTGCACCTGGGATACAGCTGGGCACCCCTGGGATAGCCCTGGGTGCAGCTGGGATAACCCTTGGGACACCTGGGATAGCCCTGGGATACACCTGGGGGCACCTGGGTACACCTGGGATACAGTTGGGCGCACCTGGGATAATCCTGGGGGCATCTGGGATAGCCCTGGGGTACACCTGGAGGCACCTGGGATAATCCTGGGTGCACCTGGGATACACTTGGGAACAGCTGGGACAACCCTGGGCACACCTGGGATACACATGGGAACACCTGGGACAACCCTGGGCACACCTGGGATACACCTGGGAACACCTGGGATACACTTGGGAACAGCTGGGACAACCCTGGGCACACCTGGGATACACATGGGAACACCTGGGACAACCCTGGGCACACCTGGGATACACCTGGGAACACCTGGGATACACTTGGGAACAGCTGGGACAACCCTGGGCACACCTGGGATACACCTGGGCACACCTGGGATACACCTGGGAACACCTGGGATACACCTGGGACAACCCTGGGCACACCTGGGAAACACCTGGGAACACCTGGGATACACCTGGGAACACCTGGGACAACCCTGGGCACACCTGGGATACACCTGGGAACACCTGGGATACACTTGGGAACACCTGGGACAACCCTGGGCACACTTGGGATACACCTGGGCACACCTGGGATACACTTGGGAACAGCTGGGACAACCCTGGGCACACCTGGGATACACTTGGGAACAGCTGGGACAACCCTGGGAACACCTGGGATACACCTGGGAACACCTGGGATACACTCGGGAACAGCTGGGACAACCCTGGGCACACCTAGGATACACCTGGGAACACCTGGGATACACTTGGGAACAGCTGGGACAACCCTGGGCACACCTGGGAACAGCTGGGATACACTTGGGAACAGCTGGGACAACCCTGGGCACACCTGGGATACACCTGGGACAACCCTGGGCACACCTGGGATACCCCCAGAATTCCCCTGGAAACACCCCCAGGGAACCCTTGAATGACCCTTGAGTGACCAATAAGTGACCATGGAGTGACCACTGAGTGACCCTTGACTAATCCCTTGATATCCCTTGAATGACCATGGAGTGATCATTGAATGACGGTGGAATGACCACGAAGTGACCACTGAGTGACCATGGAGTGACCACTGAGTGACCCTTGACTAATCCCTTGAGTAGCCATTGAGTGACCATGGAGTGATCATTGAATGACCGTGGAATGACCACGAAGTGACCACTGAGTGACCATGGAGTGACCACTGAGTGTCCCCGCAAGCCCGAGTGAAGATCCTGGCCTTGGTGGTGACACGGTTCCAGTAACCCTTGACTAATCCCTTGAGTAGCCGTTGAGTGACCATGGAATGAGCATGGAATGACCACAAAGTGACCACCGAGTGACCATGGAGTGACCACTGAGTGTCCCCGCAAGCCCGAGTGAAGATCCTGGCCTTGGTGGTGACATGGTTCCAGTGAACCTTGAGTGGCCCTTGACTAATCCCTTGAGTAGCCATTGAATGACCATGGAATGACCACTGAGTGACCATTGAATGACCACTGAATGACCATTGAATGACCACCGAGTGACCATTGAATGACCATAAAATGACCACTGAGTGTCCCCGCAGGCCTGAGTGAAGATCCTGGCCTTGGTGGTGACGCAGTTCCAGTGACCCTTGAGCAACCCTTGACTAATCCTTTGAGTAGCCTTTGAGTGACCATGGAATGACCACTGAATGACCATTGAATGACCATAGAATGACCACTGAGTGACCATTGAATGACCACCGAGTAACCATTGAATGACCATAGAATGACCACTGAGTGTCCCCACAGGCCCAAGTGAAGATCCTGGCCTTGGTGGTGACACGGTTCCAGTGACCCTTGACTAATCCCTTGAGTAGCCATTGAGTGACCATAGAATGACCATGGAATGACCACAAGGTGACCACGGAGTGACCACTGAGTGTCCCCACAGGCCCGAGTGAAGATCCTGGCCTTGGTGGTGACACAGTTCCAGTGAACCTTGAGTGGCCCTTGACTAATCCCTTGAATAGCCATTGAGTGACCATGGAATGACCACTGAGTGACCATGGAGTGACCACCGAGTGACCATTGAATGACCATAGAATGACCACTGAGTGTCCCCGCAGGCCCGAGTGAAGATCCTGGCCTTGGTGGTGATACAGTTCCAGTGAACCTTGAGTGACCCTTGACTAATCCCTTGAGTGACCATAGAATGACCATGGAATGACCACTGAGTGACCATGGAATGACCATTGAATGACCACCGAGTGACCATTGAATGACCATAGAATGGCCACTGAGTGTCCCCGCAGGCCCGAGTGAAGATCCTGGCCTTGGTGGTGACACAGTTCCAGTGACCCTTGACTAATCCCTTGAGTAGCCATTGAGTGACCATAGAATGACCATGGAATGACCACAAAGTGACCACCGAGTGACCATGGAGTGACCACTGAGTGTCCCTGCAGGCCCGAGTGAAGATCCTGGCCTCGCTGGTGACACAGTTCCAGTGAACCTTGAGTGGCCCTTGACTAATCCCTTGAGTAGCCATTGAATGACCATGGAATGACCACTGAGTGACCATTGAATGACCACCGAGTGACCATTGAATGACCATAGAATGACCACTGAGTGTCCCCACAGGCCCGAGTGAAGATCCTGGCCTTGGTGGTGACACGGTTCCAGTGACCCTTGACTAATCCCTTGAGTAGCCATTGAGTGACCATAGAATGACCATGGAATGACCACAAAGTGACCACCGAGTGACCACGGAGTGACCACTGAGTGTCCCCGCAGGCCCGAGTGAAGATCCTGGCCTCGCTGGTGACGCAGTTCGAGGTGCCCCTCAAGGGCGAGGTGCTGTCCTTCATCCTGGACGACGTCCGGGGCCGCCTGGACCTGGCCTTCGCGTGGCTCTTCCAGGAGTACAACGCCCACCTGGCGCGCGGCGGCGCCGGCGGCCTGGAGCGCTACGACGAGTGCCTGATCGGGCTCCTGGCCGGGCTGCAGGAGAAACCCGACCAGAAGGACGGGTACGGGACACCGGGGACACGGGGGACACGGGGATGGGACAGCAGGGATGGGACAGCAGGGATGGGGCACCAGGGATGGGACAGCAGGGATGGGGCACCAGGGATGGGGCACCAGGGATGGGGCACCAGGGGTGGAACGGCAGGGATGGGCTGGGGACAGCAGGGATGGGACACCAGGGGTGAGAACACCAGACTGGGATGGGGACACCAGGGATGGGACATCAGGGATGGGGCATCAGAGATGGGACATCAGGGATGGGACATCAGGGATGGGGCATCAGAGATGGGACATCAGGGATGGGATACCAGGGATGGGATACCAGGGATGGGGACACCAGATTGGGATGGGGACACCAGGGATGGGACAGCAGGGATGGGATACCAGGGATGGGGACACCAGATTGGGATGGGGACACCAGGGATGGGACACCAGGGATGGGACAGCAGGGATGGGATACCAGGGATGGGGACACCAGGGATGGGGACACCAGGGTTGGGACACCAGGGATGGGACAGCAGGGATGGGGCACCAGGGATGGGGCACCAGGGATGGGACAGCAGGGATGGGACAGCAGGGATGGGGCACCAGGGATGGGGCACCAGGGGTGAGAACACCAGACTGGGATGGGGACACCAGGGATGGGGACACCAGGGATGGGACATCAGGGGTGGAACGGCAGGGATGGGACATCAGGGATGGGATACCAGGGATGGGATACCAGGGATGGGGACATCAGGGATGGGATACCAGGGATGGGGACACCAGATTGGGATGGGGACACCAGGGATGGGACAGCAGGGATGGGACAGCAGGGTTGGGACACCAGGGATGGGGCACCAGGGATGGGACAGCAGGGATGGGACAGCAGGGATGGGGCACCAGGGGTGAGAACACCAGACTGGGATGGGGACACCAGGGATGGGGACACCAGGGATGGGACATCAGGGATGGGACATCAGGGATGGGGCACCAGGGATGGGACATCAGGGATGGGGCACCATGGATGGGACAGCAGGGGTTGGACAGCAGGGATGGGACACCAGGGATGGGGCACCAGGGGTGGAACGGCAGGGATGGGGCACCAGGGGTGGGACAGCAGGGATGGGGCACCAGGGATGGGGCACCAGGGGTGGAACGGCAGGGATGGGCTGGGGACACCAGGGATGGGACACCAGGGGTGAGAACACCAGACTGGGATGGGGACACCAGGGATGGGACATCAGGGATGGGACACCAGGGATGGGACAGCAGGGATGGGACACCAGGGATGGGGTGGGGACAGCAGGGATGGGACAGCAGGGATGGGACAGCAGGGATGGGGCACCAGGGATGGGTTGGGGGCACCAGGGATGGGGACAGCAGGGATGGGGACATCAGGGATGGGACAGCAGGGATGGGACACCAGGGATGGGACACCAGGGATGGGCTGGTGCCATTGGGGTGGGGACACCAGGGATGGGGCACCAGGGATGGGACACCAGGGATGGGTTGGGGGCACCAGGGATGGGGACAGCAGGGATGGGACAGCAGGGATGGGACACCAGGGATGGGGTGGGGACACCAGGGATGGGACACCAGGGATGGGGACAGCAGGGATGGGGACACCAGGGATGGGGCACCAGGGATGGGTTGGGGGCACCAGGGATGGGGACAGCAGGGATGGTAACACCAGACTGGGATGGGGACACCAGGGATGGGACACCAGGGATGGGACACCAGGGATGGTAACACCAGACTGGGATGGGGACATCAGGGATGGGGCACCAGGGATGGGACACCAGGGATGGGACACCAGGGATGGGTTGGGGGCACCAGGGATGGGGACACCAGGGATGGTAACACCAGACTGGGATGGGGACATCAGGGATGGGTTGGGGACACCAGGTTAGGTTGGTGTCATCAGGGTTGGGTTGGTGTCACCAGGGATGGCTTGGTGCCACCAGGATCAGTTTGGTGCCACTGTGACTGGGTCAGTGCCACCAGATCTGGGTCAGTGCCACCAGGTCCGGGACAGTGCCACCAGGTCAGGGACAGTGCCACCAGGTCTGGATCAGGGCCACCAGGTCTGGGACAGTGCCACCAGGTCAGGGACAGTGCCACCAGGTCTGGATCAGGGCCACCAGGTCTAGGTCAGGGCCACCAGGTCTGGATCAGGGCCACCAGGTCTAGGTCAGGGCCACCAGGTCTGGGACAGTGCTACCAGGTCCAGGTCAGGGCCACCAGGTCTGGGTCAGTGCTACCAGGTCCAGGACAAGGCCACCAGGTCCAGGACAAGGCCACCAGGTCCAGGTCAGGGCCACCAGGACGGTGTCTCCAGGGATGGCGCGGAGCCGTCAGGGCCGAGCTGGTGCCACCAGCGCCACCACAGCAGCTCTGGGGACAGACAGAGCCACCAGGCCAGCCCCAGGGCCACCCCGGCGTGTCCCCATGTGGTGACATCGGCGTGTCCCCGTCCCTGTCCCCAGGATCTTCACCAAGGTGGTGCTGGAGGCGCCGCTGATCACCGAGAGCGCCCTGGAGGTGATCCGCAAGTACTGCGAGGACGAGGTGGGGACACCACGGGGACACCGTGGGGACACCGTGGGGACATCGGGGACACCTTGGGGACACCGTGGGGACACCGTGGGGACATTGGGGACACGGTGGGGACACCTTGGGGACACCGTGGGGACATTGGGGACACCGTGGGGACATCGGGGACACCTTGGGGACACCGTGGGGACATCATGGGGACACCGGGTGGGGACATGGAGGTGGCCTGGGGGAGGTGACACAAGGAGGTGACACACGGAGGTGACATGGGGGAGGTGACAGTGGTGGTGACCAGGGGAGCTGACCAGGGGAGGTGACAGCCGGCAGTGACACCTGGAGGTGACACCCGGAGGTGACCAGGGGGAGGTGACCAGGGGGAGGTGACAGCTGGAGGTAGCCAGGGGGAGGTGACACCCGGTGGTGACACCGGGAGGTGACACCCAGTGGTGACCAGGGGAGGTGACAGTGGTGGTGACCAGGGGAGCTGACCAGGGGGAGGTGACACCCGGCAGTGACACCCGGCGGTGACACCCGGAGGTGACAGTGGTGGTGACCAGGGGAGGTGACCAGGGGGAGGTGACAGCTGGAGGTGGCCAGGGGGAGGTGACACTTGGTGAAACCTGGAGGTGACACTCGGAGGTAACACCCGGAGGTGACACCCAGAGGTGACACCCAGAGGTGACAGTGGTGGTGACCAGGGGAGGTGACCAGGGGGAGGTGACACCCGGAGGTGACCAGGGGGAGGTGACACTTGGAGGTGACACCCGGCGGTGACACCCAGAGGTGACAGTGGTGGTGACCAGGGGAGGTGACGAGGGGGAGGTGACACTTGGAGGTGACACCCAGCGGTGACACCCGGAGGTGACAGTGGTGGTGACCAGGGGAGGTGACAGCTGAAGGTGGCCAGGGGGAGGTGACACTCGGTGAAACCTGGAGGTGACACTCGGTGGCACCTGGAGGTGACACCTGGAGGTGACCAGGGGGAGGTGACCCCCGGTGGTGACACCTGGCGGTGACACCCGGCGGTGACACAAGGTGACACCCGGCGGTGACACAAGGTGACACCCGGCGGTGACACCCGGAGGTGACCAGGGGGAGGTGACAGTGGTGGTGGCCAGGGGGAGGTGACACCCGGCGGTGACCCCCGGCGGTGACACCCGGTGGTGACACAAGGTGACACCTGGCGGTGACACCCAGCGGTGACACCCGGCGGTGACACAAGGTGACACCTGGCGGTGACACCCGGAGGTAACAGTGGTGTTGACCAGGGGGAGGTGACATGAGGAGGTGACCAGGGGGAGGTGACACTCGGTGACACCTGGAGGTGACCAGGGGGAGGTGACACCTGGCGGTGACACCCGGCGGTGACACAAGGTGACACCCGGCGGTGACACCCGGAGGTGACAGTGGTGGTGACCAGGGGAGGTGACCAGGGGGAGGTGACACCCGGTGGTGACCAGGGGAGGTGACCAGGGGGAGGTGACACCCGGCGGTGACCCCCGGCGGTGACACCCGGTGGTGACACAAGGTGACACCCGGCGGTGACCCCCGGCGGTGACACCCGGCGGTGACACAAGGTGACACCTGGCGGTGACACCCGGAGGTAACAGTGGTGTTGACCAGGGGGAGGTGACATGAGGAGGTGACCAGGGGGAGGTGACACTCGGTGACACCTGGAGGTGACCAGGGGGAGGTGACACCCGGCGGTGACACCCGGCGGTGACACAAGGTGACACCCGGTGGTGACCCCCGGCGGTGACACCCGGCGGTGACACAAGGTGACACCCGGCGGTGACACCCGGAGGTGACAGTGGTGGTGACCAGGGGGAGGTGACACCCGGTGGTGACCAGGGGAGGTGACCAGGGGGAGGTGACACCCGGCGGTGACCCCCGGCGGTGACACCCGGTGGTGACACAAGGTGACACCTGGCGGTGACACCCAGCGGTGACACCCGGCGGTGACACAAGGTGACACCCGGCGGTGACACCCAGCGGTGACACAAGGTGACACCTGGAGGTGACCAGGGGGAGGTGACACCCGGCGGTGACCCCCGGCGGTGACCCCCGGCGGTGACCCCCGGCGGTGACCCCCGGCCGTGTCCCCGCAGAGCCGCACGTACCTGGGCATGTCCACGCTGCGGGAGCTGATCTTCAAGCGGCCGTCGCGGCAGTTCCAGTACCTGCACGTGCTGCTGGACCTCAGCTCCCACGAGAAGGACAAGGTGGGGCGGGGGCACCTGGGGGGTTTGGGATTTTGGGGATTTTGGGGGGGTTTGGGGGGGTTTGGGGAGGTTTGGGGAGATTTGGGGAGGTTTGGGGGGGCTCATGAGGATTTTTGGGGGAGATTTGGGGACGTTTGGGGGTGATTTGGGGGCATTTTGGGGGTGTTTTGGGGATGTTTTGGGGGGATTTGGGGAGGTTTGGGGGAGATTTTGGGGAGGTTTGGGGGAGATTTTGGGGGGGCTCATGAGGATTTCTGGGGGAGATTTGGGGGCATTTTGGGGAGGTTTGGGGGAGATTTTGGGGAGGTTTGGGGGAGGTTTGGGGACATTTGGGGGAGATTTGGGGGTCTCATGAGGATTTTTGGGGGAGATTTGGGGGCGTTTTGGGGAGGTTTGGGGGAGATTTTGGGAGGTTTGGGGGAGATTTTGGGGAGGTTTGGGGGTGATTTGGGGATGTTTGGGGGGATTTGGGGGGGGCTCATGAGGATTTTTGGGGGAGATTTGGGGGCGTTTTGGGGAGGTTTGAGGGAGATTTGGGGATATTTTGGGGGTGTTTTGGGGATGTTCGGGGGTGATTTGGGGAGATTTGGGGGGGATTTGGGGGTGTTTTGGGGGCGTTTTGGGGGAGATTTTGGGGGGATTTGGGGGGATCATGAGGAAATTTGGGGGAATTCGGGGATGTTTGGGGGTGTTTTGGGGAGATTTGGGGAGGTTTGGGGGGCTGCAGTTACAGAGGTGACACACACAGGTGACACAGGTGACATACACAGGTGTCACACAGGTGACACGGGTGACCTGTGCGCAGGTGCGTCAGCAGGCGCTGCAGTTACACAGGTGGCACACAGGTGGCACAGGTGACACACACAGGTGACACAGGTGACAGGTGACACACACAGGTGACAGGTGGCACAGGTGACACACACAGGTGACACGGGTGACCCAGGTGTACACGCGCAGGTGCGTCAGCAGGCGCTGCAGTTACACAGGTGACACACACAGGTGACAGGTGGCACAGGTGACACACACAGGTGACACAGGTGACACGGGTGACCCAGGTGTACACGCGCAGGTGCGTCAGCAGGCGCTGCAGTTACACAGGTGGCACACAGGTGACACACACAGGTGACACAGGTGACACAGGTGACACACACAGGTGACACGGGTGACACAGGTGTACACGCGCAGGTGCGTCAGCAGGCGCTGCAGTTACACAGGTGACACACACAGGTGACAGGTGACACAGGTGACACACACAGGTGACACACACAGGTGACACACACAGGTGACACAGGTGACACAGGTGACCCAGGTGTACACGCGCAGGTGCGTCAGCAGGCGCTGCAGTTCATCAAGCGCATGTACGAGAAGGAGCAGCTGCGCGAGTACGTGGAGAAGTTCGCGCTCAATTACCTGCAGCTCCTGGTGCACCCCAACCCGCCCTCGGTGCTCTTCGGCGCCGACAAGGACACCGGTGAGCGCCGGCGCCGGAGCCTGCCGCCGGAGCGCCGGATGGGCCGCGGGGAGCCCCCAGTATTCCATGGGAATCGCGAATAGTCCATGGGAATCCCAAATGTTACACGGGAAACCCAAATATTCCATGGGAATCCCAGATGGGCCGCGGGAATCCCCAATATTCCATGGGAATCCCGAATAGTCCATGGGAAATGGGAATTGTTCCATGGGAATCCCCAATATTCCATGGGAATCCCCCGTATTCCTTGGGAATCCCCAGTATTCCATGGGAATCCCCGATATTCCATGGGAATCCCCAATATTCCATGGGAATCCCCAGTATTCCATGGGAAATGGGAAATGTTCCGTGGGAATCCCCAGTATTCCATGGGAATCCCGAGTAGGCCATGGGAATCCCCAATATTCCATGGGAATCCCACGTATTCCATGGGAATCCCCAGTATTCCATGGGAATCCCGAATAGTCCATGGGAAATGGGAATTGTTCCGTGGGAATCCCCAATATTCCATGGGAATCCCCGTATTCCTTGGGAATCCCCAGGTTTCCATGGGAATCCCAAATATTCCATGGGAATCCCCAGTATTCCATGGGAATCCCAAATATTCCATGGGAATCCCGAATAGTCCATGGGAAATGGGAAATGTTCTGTGGGAATCCCCGATATTCCATGGGAATCCCCAATATTCCATGAGAATCGCGAATAGGCCATGGGAATCCCCAGTATTCCATGGGAATCCCGAGTAGTCCATGGGAATCCCCAATATTCCATGGGAATCCGGAATATTCCATGGGAATCCCAAATGTTACATGGGAAACCCAAATATTCCATGGGAATCCCGGATGTGCCGCGGGAATCCCCAATATTCCATGGGAATCCCGAATAGTCCATGGGAATCCCCAGTATTCCATGGGAAATGGGAAATGTTCCGTGGGAATCCCCCGTATTCCATGGGAATCCCCAATATTCCATGGGAATCGCGAATAGTCCATGGGAATCCCGAATAGGCCATGGGAATCCCCAGTATTCCATGGGAATCCCCAATATTCCATGGGAATCCCCCGTATTCCATGGGAATCCCCAATATTCCATGGGAATCCCCAGTATTCCATGGGAATCCCGAATAGTCCATGGGAAATGGGAATTGTTCCGTGGGAATCCCCAATATTCCATGGGAATCCCCAATATTCCATGGGAATCCCCCGTATTCCATGGGAATCCCCAATATTCCATGGGAATCGCGAATAGTCCATGGGAATCCCCAGTATTCCATGGGAATCCCCCGTATTCCATGGGAAATGGGAAATGTTCCGTGGGAATCCCCAGTATTCCATGGGAATCCCCAGTATTCCATGGGAAATGGGAAATGTTCCGTGGGAACCCCCAGTATTCCATGGGAAATGGGAAATGTTCCGTGGGAATCCCCAGTATTCCATGGGAATCCCGAGTAGGCCATGGGAATCCCCAGTATTCCATGGGAATCCCGAATATTCCATGGGAATCCCGGATGGGCCGCAGGAATCCCCAGTATTCCATGGGAATTCCCCGTATTCCATGGGAAATGGGAAATGTTCCGTGGGAATCCCCAATATTCCATGGGAATCCCCAATATTCCATGGGAATCCCAAATGTTACATGGGAAACCCAAATATTCCATGGGAATCCCGGATGGGCCGCGGGAATCCCGAATATTCCATGGGAATCCCTAATGTTCCACGGGAATCCCAAATATTCCATGGGAATCCCAAATGGTCCGCAGGAAATGTCAAATATTCCCTGTTAAATGGGAAATGTTCCATGGGAAATGTCAAATATTCCATGTTGCACGGGAAATGTTCCATGGGAAATGTCACATATTCCATGGAAATCCTGAATGTTCCGTGGGAAATGGGAAATGTTGCATGGGAATGGGAAGTGTTCCATGGAAATCCCGAATCTTCTGTGGGAAATGGGAAATATTCCATGGAAATGTCAAATATTCCATGGGAAATGTCAAATATTCCATGGAAATGGGGAATATTCCATGGGAAATCCCAAATATTCCATGGAAATCCTAAATGTTCCATAGGAAATGTCAAATATTTCACAGATATCCCAAACGTTTTATGGTAAACAGCGAATGTTCCGCGGAAATGTCAAATATTCCACGGAAATCCCAAATATTCCATGGAAGTGTTGAGTGTTTTATGGGAAATGCCGAATATTCCGTTGGGTCACTGCCACCTCCTTTTGTGGTCACTGCCGCCCCGTTTCTGCCCATTTTAATCCCATTTTTCCTCATTTTAATCCCATTTTTCCTCATTTTACCCCCATTTTTGTTCATTCTAACCCCATTTTTACTCATTTTAACCCAATTTTTGCCCATTTCAAAACCCATTTTTGCCCATTTTTGCTCATTTCCACCCCATTTTGGTGTCCCCAGAGGTGGCGGCGCCCTGGACCGAGGAGACCATCAAGCAGTGCCTGTACCTGTACCTGTACCTGTACCTGTACCTGTACCTGTACCTGTACCTGTACCTGTACTGGCCCATTTTTGTTTGTTTTAACCCCATTTTTGCTCATTTTAACCCCATTTTTACCCATTTTTGCTCATTTTAACCCCATTTTTCCCATTTTTGCTCCTTTTCACCCCATTTTGGTGTCCCCAGAGGTGGAGGCGCCCTGGACCGAGGAGACCATCAAGCAGTGCCTGTACCTGTACCTGTACCTGTACCTGTACCTGTACCTGTACCTGGCCCATTTCTGCTCATTTTAACCCCATTTTTGCCCATTTTAACCCCATTTTTCCCATTTTTGCTCCTTTTCACCCCATTTTGGTGTCCCCAGAGGTGGCGGCGCCCTGGACCGAGGAGACCATCAAGCAGTGCCTGTACCTGTACCTGTACCTGTACCTGTACCTGTACCTGTACTGGCCCATTTTTGTTTGTTTTAACCCCATTTTTGCTCATTTTAACCCCATTTTTACCCATTTTTGCTCATTTCAACCCTGTTTTTTCCCATTTTTTCTCCTTTTCACCCCATTTTGGTGTCCCCAGAGGTGGCGGCGCCCTGGACCGAGGAGACCATCAAGCAGTGCCTGTACCTGTACCTGTACCTGTACCTGTACCTGTACCTGTACCTGTACCTGTACCTGGCCCATTTCTGCTCATTTTAACCCCATTTTTACCCATTTTAACCCCATTTTTACCCATTTTAACCCCATTTTTGTTCATTTTTACCCCGTTTTTTCCCATTTTCGCTCCTTTTCACCCCATTTTGGTGTCCCCAGAGGTGGCGGCGCCCTGGACCGAGGAGACCATCAAGCAGTGCCTGTACCTGTACCTGGCCCTGCTGCCCCACAACCACAAGCTGATCCACGAGCTCGCCTCCGTCTACACCGAGGCCATCGCCGACATCAAGCGGACGGTGCTGCGCGTCATCGAGCAGCCGGTCAGGGACACCTGGGGACACCTGGGGACACTTGGGGACACTTGGGGACACTTGGGACACCATGGGGACATTGGGGACACCATGGGAAATCACCTGTCCAGTCCCCATTATCAATTAGCGGGGTCGGTTAATTGGGGCAGGTTTGGGGCAGTTGGGTGTCGCCATCATGGAGGTGACATGGAGGTCATCGAGCAGCCGGTCAGGGGACACTTGGGGACACTTGGGGACATTGGGGACACCATGAGAAATCAACTGTCCTGTCCCCGTTGTCAATTAGCGGGGTTGGTTAATTGGGGCAGGTTTGGGGCAGTTGGGTGTCACCATCATGGAGGTGACGTGGAGGTCATGGAGTAGCTGATGAGGGGACACTTGGGGACACTTTGGACACCTGGGGACACTTGGGGACACCATGGGGACATTGGGGACACCATGAGAAATCAACTGTCCTGTCCCTGTTGTCAATTAGCAGGGTCGGTTAATTGGGGCAGTTGGGTGTCACCATCATGGAGGTGACGTGGAGGTCATGGAGCAGCCGGTCAGGGGACACTTGGGGACACTGGGGACACTTGGGGACATTGGGGACACCATGGGTAATCACCTGTCCAGTCCCCGTTATCAATTAGCGGGGTCGGTTAATTGGGGCAGTTGGGTGTCACCATCATGGAGGTGACGTGGAGGTCATGGAGCAGCCAGTCAGGGGACACTTGGGGACACTGGGGACACTTGGGGACACTTTGGACACTTGGGGACACTTGGGGACACCATGGGAAATCACCTGTCCAGTCCCCGTTATCAATTAGCGGGGTCGGTTAATTGGGGCAGGTTTGGGGCAGTTGGGCGTCACCATCATGGAGGTGACGTGGAGGTCGTGGAGTAGCTGATGAGGGGACACTTGGGGACACTTGGGGACACTTTGGACACTTGGGGACATTTGGGGACACTTGGGGACATTGGGGACACCATGGGAAATCACCTGTCCAGTCCCCGTTATCAATTAGGGGGTCGGTTAATTGGGGCAGTTGGGTGCCACCATCATGGGGTCATCAAGTGGCTGCTGAGGGGACACTGGGGACATCAGTTAAATATTAAGCAATTGGTATTGAATATTAATTAATTAATTAATTAATTAATTAATTAATTAATATTAATTTATTTAATTTGGCATGAAATTAAATTTTAATTAAATTAAAATTAAATTGGAAGTAAATTTGAATTGAATTTGAATTAAATTAAAATTAATTTTGAATTAAATTTGAATAGAATTTCAATTGAATTAAAATCAAATTTGAATAGAATTTGAATTAAATTAAAATTAAATTGGAATTAATTTTTTATTGAATTGGAATTAAATTAAAGTTAGATTGGAATTAAATATTTATTGAATTGGAATTAAAATTAAATTGGAATTAAATTTTTATCCAATTGGAATTAAATTGGAATTAAATATTTATTGAATTGGAATTAAATTAAAATTAAATTGGAATTAAATTTTTATTGAATTGGAATTAAATTAAAATTGGAATTAAATTTTTATCAAATTGGAATGAAATTAAAATTAAATTGGAATTAAATATTTATCAAATTGGAATTAAATTAAAATTAAATTGGAATTAAATTTTTATCAAATTGGAATTAAATTAAAATTAAATTGGAATTAAATTTTTATTGAATTGGAATTAAATTAAAATTAAATTGGAATTAAATTTTTATTGAATTGGAATTAAATTAAATTGGAATTAAATTTTTATCCAATCGGAAATTAAATTAAATTTAAATTGGCATTAAATTCCAACTGAATTTCAACTCAAATTCATTAAATTAAAACTGAAGTTTAAATTAAAATGAATGGATTTAACCAGCAAAAACCTACCAACAACTGTAAAATTTTCTCATTTCAATCCCTGTCGCGGCCTCAACCCCGGTTTGGGTTGAGATCCGTCGATTTGGGTGAAATCGGTTGTTTTTGGTCGGCGCAGATCCGCGGGATGGGGATGAACTCCCCGGAGCTGCTGCTGCTGGTGGAGAACTGCCCCAAGGGCGCCGAGACGCTGGTGACGCGCTGCCTGCACAGCCTCACCGACAAAGGTGCGCCGGACGCGGGGACGCGGTGACAGGGTGACAGAGGGGACACGGTGACAGAGGTGACACGGTGACAGCGGTGACACGGTGACAGAGGTGACACGGTGACAGAGGTGACACTGTGACAGTGACAGCGGTGACACGGTGACAGAGGTGACACGGTGACAGCGGTGACAGAGGTGACACAGTGACAGAGGTGACGGTGACAGCGGTGACACGGTGACAGAGGTGACACGGTGACAGTGGTGACAGAGGTGACACGGTGACAGCAGTGACAGCGGTGACAGCGGTGACAGAGGTGACACGGTGACAGTGACAGCGGTGACATGCTGACACGGTGACAGCGGTGACAGAGGTGACACGGTGACAGCGGTGACACGCTGACACAGTGACAGCGGTGACATGGTGACACGGTGACAGTGACAACGGTGACACAGTGACACAGTGACAGTGACAGCAGTGACACTGACAGTGGTGACAGCGGTGACAGAGGTGACACAGTGACAGTGACAGTGGTGACAGAGGTGACAGTGACAGCGGTGACAGTGACAGTGGTGACAGAGGTGACAGAGGTGACACAGTGACAACAGTGACAGTGGTGACAGTGACAGCAGTGACACGGTGACAGCAGTGACAGATGTGACATGGTGACAGTGACAGAGGTGACAGAGGTGACAGTGACAGCAGTGACATAGTGACAGTGACAGCAGTGACAGTGGTGATGGTGACAGTGGTGAGAAAGGTGACAGTGACTGTGGTGACACGGTGACACAGTGACAGTGACAGTGGTGACAGTGACAGTGGTGACACGGTGACAGTGGTGACATGGTGACACAGTGACACAGTGACAGCGGTGACAGTGGTGACAGCAGTGACAGTGGTGACATGGTGACACAGCGACAGTGGTGACAGTGACAGTGGTGACACGGTGACATGGTGACAGCAGTGACATGGTGACAGCAGTGACATGGTGACACGGTGACAGTGGTGACAGTGACAGTGGTGATATGGTGGCAGTGGTAACATGGTGACACAGTGACAGAGGTGACAGTGACAGTGGTATTACGGTGACAGTGGTGGCACGGTGACAGTGACAGTGGTGATATGGTGACAGCGGTGACGGTGACAGCGGTGACACAGTGACAGCAGTGACAGAGGCGATATGGTGACAGCGGTAGATTTTAATCTTAATTAAAATGGGAAATTTAAATTTTCCGTCCCCGTTCCGCCCTCCCCGCAGCGCTGTAAATGAAATAAACACACCCGTTCCCTACGACTCTTAATTAAAATTGTAAATTTTAATCTTAATTAAACTGGTAAATTTTAATCTTAATTAAAATGGGAAATTTAAATTTTCTGTCCCCGTTCCGCCCTCCCTGCAGCACTGTAAATGAAACAAACACACCCGTTCCCTACGACTCTTAATTAAAATTGTAAATTTTAATCTAAATTAAATTGGTAAATTTTAATCTTAATTAAAATGGCAAATTTTAATCTTAATTGAACTGGTAAATTTTAATTTTCTGTCCCTGTTTCGCCCTCCCCGCAGCGCTGTAAATGAAACAAACACACCCGTTCCCTACGAATCTTAATTAAAATGGTAAATTTTAACCTTAATTGAACTGTAAATTTTAATCTTAATTAAATGGGTGAATTTTAATCGTAATTAAAATTGTAAATTTTAATCTTAATTAAACAGGTAAATTTTAATCATAATTAAAATGGAAAATTTAAATTTTCCGTCCCCGTTCCGCCCTCCCCGCAACTCTGTAAATGAAATAAACACACCCGTTCCCTACGACTCTTAATTAAAATGGTAGATTTTAATCTTACTTAAAATGGTAAATTTTAATCTTTATTAAACTGGTCAATTTTAATTTTCCGTCCCCGTTTAAAATGAAATAGACACACCCGTTCCCTACGAACCTTAATTAAAATGGTAAATTTTAATCTTAATTAAACTGTAAATTTTAATCTAAATTAAATTGGTAAATTTTAATCTTAAATAAAAGGGTAAATTTTAATTTTAATTAAAATGGGAAATTTAAATTTTCCGTCCTCGTTCCGCCCTCCCCGCAGCGCTGTAAATGAAATAAACACACCCGTTCCCTACAAATCTTAATTAAAATGGTAGATTTTAATCTTAATTAAACTGTAAATTTTAATCTTAAATAAAAGGGTAAATTTTAATTTTAATTAAAATGGGAAATTTAAATTTTCCGTCCTCGTTCCGCCCTCCCCGCAGCGCTGTAAATGAAGCAAACACACCCGTTCCCTACGACTCTTAATTAAAATGGTAGATTTTCATCTAAATTAAATTGGTAAATTTTAATCTTAATTAAAATGGCAAATTTTAATCTTAATTGAACTGTAAATTTTAATTTTCTGTCCCTGTTTTGCCCTCCCCGCAGCGCTGTAAATGAAATAAACACACCCGTTCCCTACGACTCTTAATTAAAATTGTAAATTTTAATCTTAATTAAACTGTAAATTTTAATCTTAATTAAACTGGTAAATTTTAATCTTAATTAAAATGGGAAATTTAAATTTTCTGTCCCCGTTTCGCCCTCCCCGCAGCACTGTAAATGAAACAAACACACCCGTTCCCTACGAATCTTAATTAAAATTGTAAATTTTAATCTTAATTAAACTGTAAATTTTAATCTTAATTAAACGGGTAAATTTTAATTTTAATTAAAATGGGAAATTTAAATTTTCCGTCCCCGTTCCGCCCTCCCCGCAGCGCTGTAAATGAAATAAACACACCCGTTCCCTACGACTCTTAATTAAAATTGTAAATTTTAATCTTAATTAAATGGGTGAATTCTAATCTTAAATAAAACAGTAAATTTTAATTTTAATTAAAATGGAAAATTTAAATTTTCCGTCCTCGTTCCGCCCTCCCCGCAGCGCTGTAAATGAAATAAACACACCCGTTCCCTACAAATCTTAATTAAAATGGTAGATTTTAATCTTAATTAAACTGTAAATTTTAATCTTAAATAAAACGGTAAATTTTAATTTTAATTAAAATGGGAAATTTAAATTTTCCGTCCTCGTTCCGCCCTCCCCGCAGCGCTGTAAATGAAACAAACACACCCGTTCCCTACGACTCTTAATTAAACTGGCAGATTTTAATGTTCGTTAAACGGGTAAATTTTAACGCTAATTAAGCGGGTGAGTCTGATTGTTAATTAACGCGGCGTGTCGGATCTCCGTGCCCGCAGTGCCGCCCTCGCCCGAGCTGGTCAAGCGCGTCAGGGAGTTGTACCACAAGCGGCTGCCGGACGTTCGCTTCCTCATCCCCGTCCTCAACGGGCTCGAGAAGGTGCGCTGGCCCCTCCCGGTGGCACCCAAGGGTGGCACCCAAGGGTGTTGCCTGGCGGTGTCGCCCAAGGGTGTCGCCCGGCGGTGTCGTCCGGCGGTGTCACCCATTGGTGTTGCCTGGTGGTGTCACCCGACGGTGTCGCCGTCGGTGTCACCCATCGGTATCGCCCGTCGGTGTCACCCATGGGTGTCCCCCGGCGTCACCCGTCTATGTCACCCATGTGTGTCTGGGTGTCACCCGGCGGCATCACCAGCGGTGTCGCCCATCGGTGTCACCCATGGGTGTCACCCGGCGGCGTCACCCATCGGTGTCGCCCATCGGTGTCACCCATGGGTGTCACCTGGCGGCGTCAGCCATCAGTGTCGCCCATCGGTGTCACCCATGGATGTCCCCTGGCGTCACCTGTCTATGTCACCCGTGGGTGTCTCGGTGTCACCCGGCAGTGTCACCCATGGGTGTCGTCCATCGGTGTCACCCATGGGTGTCCCCCAGCGTCACCTGTCTATGTCACCCGTGGGTGTCTGGGTGTCACCCGGCAGTGTCACCCATGGGTGTCGCCCATCGGTGTCACCCATGGGTGTCCCCTGGCGTCACCTGTCTATGTCACCCATGGGTGTCTGGGTGTCACCCGGCGGCGTCACCAGCGGTGTCGCCCATCGGTGTCACCCATGGGTGTCCCCTGGCGTCACCTGTCTATGTCACCCATGGGTGTCTGGGTGTCACCCGGCGGTGTCGCCCGGTGTCACCCATTGGTGTCACCTGGTGGTGTTGCCCAGTGGTGTCGCCCTGTTCGTCTCACCCATTGTTGTTACCCAGTGGTGTCGCCCATCGGTGTCACCCGGCGGTGTTGTCCATCGGTGTCACTCATTGGTGTCACCTATTGGTGTCACCCATCAGTGTCACCCAGTGGTGTCACCCATTGGTGTCCCCTGGTGTCACCCATTGGTGTCACCCATCAGTGTCACCCATTGGTGTCACCCATCAATGTCACCCGGCGGTGTCACCTGGTGGTGTCACCCGGCGGTGTAACCCATCAGTATCACCCAGCAGTGTCACCCAGTGGTGTCACCCATAGGTGTCTCCCATCGGTGTCACCCATCGGTATTGCCCGGTGGTGTCACCTGTCGGTGTCCCCCATCAGTGTCACCCATGGGTGTCCCCCATCGGTGTCCCTCAGTGTCACCCATGGGTGTCACCCATCAGTGTCCCCCGGTGTCACCCGTCGGTGTCCCCCATCGGTGTCCCCCGGTGTCCCCCATCGGTGTCCCCCGGTATAACCCGTTGGTGTCCCCCGTGGGTGTCACCCGTCGGTGTCCCCCGTGGGTGTCACCCGTGGGTGTCCCCCATCGGTGTCCCTCAGTGTCACCCATGGGTGTCACCCATCAGTGTCCACCGGTGTCACCCGTCGGTGTCCCCCATCGGTGTCCCCCGTGGGTGTCCCCCATCGGTGTCCCCCGGTGTCACCCGTGGGTGTCACCCGTTGGTGTCCCCTGGTGTCCCCGTCAATGTCCCCCGGTGTCCCCCGTCGGTGTCCCCCATCGGTGTCCCCCATCGATGTCCCCCGGTGGTGTCCCCGTGGATGTCCCCCGTGGGTGTCCCCCGGTGTCCCCTGTCGATGTCCCCCGTCGGTGTCCCCCATCGATGTCCCCCGTCGGTGTCCCCCATCGATGTCCCCCGTGGGTGTCCCCCGGTGTCCCCCGGTGGTGTCCCCGTCGGCGTCACCGGGGCTGAGCGGGTGTTCCGGTGCAGAAGGAGGTGATCCAGGCGCTGCCCAAGCTCATCAAGCTCAACCCCATCGTGGTCAAGGAGGTCTTCAACCGCCTGCTGGGGACGCAGCACGGTAGGGACAGCCGGGGACGGCGCCGGGGGTGGCACCTGTCACCTGTCACCTGTCCCGTGTCACCCGTCACCCTCCCTGTCACCCCGCAGGTGACGGCGCCTCGGCCGTGTCACCCCTGAACCCCGGGGAGCTCCTGATCGCCCTGCACAACATCGACTCCTCCAAGTGCGACATGAAATCCATCATCAAAGGTGGGCGCAGGGGCACCCATGGGTGACAGGGGCACCCGGGGGGGACAGGGACACCCGGGGGTGACTGGGACACAGGGGACACCCATGGGTGACAGGGACACCCAGGGGGACAGGGAACCCCTGCACAACATCGACTGCTCCAAGTGCGACATGAAATCCATCATCAAAGGTGGGCGCAGGGGCACCCATGGGTGACAGGGACACCCAGGGGTGACAGGGACACCCGGGGGTGACTGGGACACCCAGGGGGGGACAGGGAACCCCTGCACAACATCGACTGCTCCAAGTGCGACATGAAATCCATCATCAAAGGTGGGCGGAGGGGCACCCATGGGTGACAGGGACACCCGGGGGTGACAGGGACACACAGGGGACACCCAGGGGTGACAGGGACACCCAGGGGTGACAGGGAACCCCTGCACAACATCGACTCCTCCAAGTGCGACATGAAATCCATCATCAAAGGTGGGTGCAGGGGCACCCATGGGTGACAGGGGCACCTATGGGTGACAGGGACACAGGGGACACCCAAAGGGACAGAGGGACACAGACACAGGGACACCCAGGGGGACAGGGTACCCCTGCACAACATCGACTCCTCCAAGTGCGACATGAAATTGTCATCAAAGGTGGGTGCAGGGGCACCCATGGGTGACAGGGACACCCAGGGGTGACAGGGACACACAGAGGACACGGGACACCCATGGGTGACAGGGACACCCAGGGGGACAGGGAACCCCTGCACAACATCGACTCCTCCAAGTGCGACATGAAATCCATCATCAAAGGTGGGCGCAGGGGCACCCATGGGTGACAGGGGCACCCGGGGGTGACAGGGACACACAGGGGACACCCAGGGGTGACAGGGACACCCAGGGGGGGACAGGGACACACAGGGGACACCCAGGGGTGACAGGGACACCCAGGGGGGGACAGGGACACACAGGGGACACCCAGGGGTGACAGGGACACCCATGGGTGACAGGGACACACAGGGGTGACAGGGAACCCCTGCACAACATCGACTCCTCCAAGTGCGACATGAAATCCATCATCAAAGGTGGGCGCAGGGGCACCCATGGGTGACAGGGACACCCGGGGGTGACAGGGACACACAGGGGCACCCATGGGTGACAGGGACACCCAGGGGTGACAGGGACACCCAGGGGGGGACAGGGAACCCCTGCACAACATCAACTCCTCCAAGTGCGACATGAAATCCATCATCAAAGGTGGGCGCAGGGGCACCCATGGGTGACAGGGACACCCAGGGGGTGACAGGGACACACAGGGGCACCCATGGGTGACAGGGACACCCAGGGGGGACAGGGACACCCAGGGGGGGACAGGGAACCCCTGCACAACATCAACTCCTCCAAGTGCGACATGAAATCCATCATCAAAGGTGGGCGCAGGGGCACCCATGGGTGACAGGGACACCCAGGGGGGGACAGGGACATGGGGACACCCAAAGGGACAGAGGGACACAGACACAGGGACACCCAGGGGGACAGGGAACCCCTGCACAACATCAACTCCTCCAAGTGTGACATGAAATCCATTATCAAAGGTGGGCGCAGGGGCACCCATGGGTGACAGGGACACCCAGGGGTGACAGGGACAGACAGGGGACACCCAGGGGTGACAGGGACACCCGGGGGTGACAGGGACACCCAGGGGGGACAGGGACACCCGGGGGGGGACAGGGACACACAGGGGACACCCAGGGGTGACAGGGACACCCGGGGGTGACAGGGACACAGGGGACACAGGACACAGGTTGGGGGGGGACGTGGGACCCCTGTCCATGGACTCGTCCCTCCCAGTCCCTCCCAGTTCCCTCCCAGTTCCCTCCCAGTTCATCCCAGTTCATCCCAGTCCCTCCCACTCCACTCCCACTCCCCTCCCAGTCCCTCCCAGTCCCTCCCAGTCCCTCCCAGTTCCCTCCCAGTTCATCCCAGTCCATCCCAGTCCCTCCCAGTCCCTCCCAGTCCCTCCCAGTCCCTCCCAGTCCATCCCAGTCCCTCCCAGTCCCTCCCAGTTGCTCCCAGTTCCTCCCAGTCCCTCCCACTCCCCTCCCAGTCCCTCCCAGTCCCTCCCAGTTACTCCCAGTCCCTCCCACTCCCTCCCACTCCCCTCCCAGTGTCACCCACTCTGCTCCCAGTCCCTCTCAGTTCCCTCCCAGTCCCTCCCAGTCCCTCCCAGTTGCTCCCAGTCCCTCCCAGTTCATCCCAGTTCATCCCAGTCCCTCCCAGTTCATCCCAGTTACTCCCAGTCTCTCCCACTCCACTCCCACTCCACTCCCACTCCCCTCCCAGTCCCTCCCACTCCCCTCCCAGTCCATCCCAGTCCATCCCAGTCCCTCCCAGTCCCTCCCAGTTGCTCCCAGTCCCTCCCACTCCCCTCCCAATTCCCTCCCAGTCGCTCCCACTCCACTCCCAGTCCATCCCAGTCCCTCCCAGTCCATCCCAGTCCCTCCCACTCCACTCCCAGTCCCTCCCAGTCCCTCCCACTCCCCTCCCAGTCCCTCCCAGTTGCTCCCAGTCCCTCCCAGTCCCTCCCAGTGGCGGTCACGGCCGCTGTCCCCGCAGCCACCAACCTGTGCTTCGCGGAGCGGAACGTGTACACCTCGGAGGTGCTGGCGGTGGTGATGCAGCAGCTGATGGAGCAGAGCCCGCTGCCCATGCTGCTGATGCGCACGGTGATCCAGGCCCTGACCATGTACCCCCGCCTGGGCGGCTTCGTCATGAACATCCTGTCCAGGCTCATCATGAAGCAGGTCTGGGGCCCCAAAATCCCCTGAAATTACCCCAAAATTCACCCCAAAACCGCCCCAAAAATCCCCCCGAAATCCCCGATGCGCACGGTGATCCAGGCCCTGACCGTGTTCCCCCGTTGTGAACATCCTGTCCAGGCTCTTCATGAAGCAGGTCTGGGGCCCCAAAATCCCCTGAAATTACCCCAAAATTCCACTGAAATTACACCAAAATTCCCCTGAAATTACCCCAAAATTCACCCCAAAACCGCCCCAAAAATCCCCCCAAAATCCCCGATGCACACAGTGATCCAGACCCTGACCATGTACCCCCGCCTGGGCGGCTTCGTCATGAACATCCTGTCCCGCCTCATCATGAAGCAGGTCTGGGGCCCCAAAATCCTCTGAAATTACACCAAAATCCCAGTGAAATTACCCCAAAATTCCATCAAAAATCCCCCCGAAATCCCCGATGCACACGGTGATCCAGGCCCTGACCGTGTGCCCCCGTTGTGAACATCCTGTCCAGGCTCATCATGAAGCAGGTCTGGGGCCCCAAAATCCCCTGAAATTACCCCAAAATGCCCTGAAATTACCCCAAAATTCACCCCAAAACCGCCCCAAAAATCCCCCCAAAATCCCCGATGCACACGGTGATCCAGGCCCTGACCGTGTACCCCCGTTGTGAACATCCTGTCCTGCCTCATCATGAAGCAGGTCTGGGGCCCCAAAATCCCCTGAAATTACCCCAAAATCCCCTGAAATTACCCCAAAATTCACCCCAAAACCGCCCCAAAAATCCCTCCGAAATCCCCGATGCGCACGGTGATCCAGGCCCTGACCGTGTACCCCTGTTGTGAACATCCTGTCCAGGCTCTTCATGAAGCAGGTCTGGGGCCCCAAAATCCCCTGAAATTACCCCAAAATTCCACTGAAATTACCCCAAAATCCCCTGAAATTACCCCAAAATTCCATCAAAAATCCCCCCGAAATCCCCAATGCGCACGGTGATCCAGGCCCTGACCATGTACCCCCGTTGTGAACATCCTGTCCAGGCTCATCATGAAGCAGGTCTGGGGCCCCAAAATCCCCTGAAATTACACCAAAATCCCCTGAAATTACCCCAAAATCCCCTGAAATTACCCCAAAATTCCACTGAAATTACACCAAAATTCCACTGAAATTACCCCAAAATTCACCCCAAAACCGCCCCAAAAATCCCTCCGAAATCCCCGATTTGCACGGTGATCCAGGCCCTGACCATGTACCCCCGTTGTGAACATCCTGTCCAGGCTCTTCATGAAGCAGGTCTGGGGCCCCAAAATCCCCTGAAATTACCCCAAAATTCCACTGAAATTACCCCAAAATTCCACTGAAATTACCCCAAAATTCACCCCAAAATTCCTCCAAAAATCCCCCCGAAATCCCCAATGCGCACGGTGATCCAGGCCCTGACCATGTACCCCCGTTGTGAACATCCTGTCCAGGCTCATCATGAAGCAGGTCTGGGGCCCCAAAATCCCCTGAAATTACACCAAAATCCCCTGAAATTACCCCAAAATCCCCTGAAATTACCCCAAAATCCCCTGAAATTACCCCAAAATCCCCTGAAATTACCCCAAAACCCCCTGAAATTACCCCAAAATTCACCCCAAAACCGCCCCAAAAATCCCCCCGAAATCCCCGATGCGCACGGTGATCCAGGCCCTGACCGTGTACCCCCGCCTGGGCGGCTTCGTCATGAACATCCTGTCCCGCCTCATCATGAAGCAGGTCTGGGGCCCCAAAATCCCCTGAAATTACCCCAAAATCCCACTGAAATTACCCCAAAATTCCTCCAAAAATCCCCCCAAAATCCCCGATGCACACGGTGATCCAGGCCCTGACCGTGTACCCCCGTTGTGAACATCCTGTCCCGCCTCATCATGAAGCAGGTCTGGGGCCCCAAAATCCCCTGAAATTACCCCAAAATCCCCTGAAATTACCCCAAAAATCCCCTGAAATTACACCATAATTCACCCCAAAAATTCCCCCAAAATCCCCTGAAATTACCCCAAAAATCCCCTGAAATTACCCCAAAAATCCTGCAAAAATCACCCCCAGGTGTGCCAGTACCCCAAGGTGTAGGAAGGGTCCATCCCTGGTGACCCCAGGTGTGTCCCAGGTGACCCCAGGTGTGTCCCAGGTGACCAAGGTACCCCCAGGTGTGTCCCAGGTGACCCCCAGGTGTCCCCACTCACCCAGGTGTGGCTCAGTGACCCCAGGTGTGTCTCCCCAGGTGTGTCAGTACCCCAGGGTGTAGGAAGGGTCCATCCCAGGTGACCCCAGGTGTGTCCCAGGTGACACCAGGTGTGTCCCAGGTGTCCCTGCTGACTCCAGGTGTGTCCCAGATGACCCCAGGTGTGTCCCACGTGACCCCAGGTGTATCTCAGGTGACCCTGCTCACTCCCAGGGGACCCAAGTGTGACCCGGGTGACCCCAGGTGTGTCTCCCCAGGTGTGTCAGTACTCCAGGGTGTAGGAAGGGTCCATCCCAGGTGACCCCAGGTGTGTCTCAGGTGACACCAGGTGTGTCCCAGGTGTGTCAGTACCCCATGGTGTAGGAAAGGTCCATCCCTGGTGACCCCAGGTGTATCTCAGGTGTGTCCCAGGTGACCAAGGTGACCCCAGGTGTGTCTCCCCAGGTGTGTCAGTACCCGAAGGTGTGGGAGGGCTTCATCAAGTGCTGCCAGCGCACCAAGCCGCAGGGGTGTCCCAGGGGTGTCCCAGGGGTGTTCAGGTGCCCCCAGGTGTGTCCCTGCTGACCCCAGGTGTATCTCAGGTGCCCCCAGGTGTATCTCAGGTGCCCCCAGGTGTGTCTCAGGTGACCCCAGGTGTGTCTCAGGTGTGTCCCAGGTGACCAAGGTGACCCCAGGTGTGTCTCCCCAGGTGTGTCAGTACTCCAGGGTGTAGGAAGGGTCCATCCCAGGTGACCCCAGGTGTGTCTCAGGTGACACCAGGTGTGTCCCAGGTGTGTCAGTACCCCACGGTGTAGGAAAGGTCCATCCCTGGTGACCCCAGGTGTGTCTCAGGTGTGTCCCAGGTGACCAAGGTGACCGCAGGTGTGTCCCAGGTGTGTCAGTACCCAAAGGTGTGGGAGGGCTTCAAGTGCTGCCAGCGCACCAAGCCGCAGGGGTGTCCCAGGGGTGTCCAGGTGCCCCCAGGTGTATCTCAGGTGCCCCCAGGTGTATCTCAGGTGACCCCAGGTGTATCTCAGGTGACCCCAGGTGTGTCTCCCCAGGTGTGGAAGTACCCGAAGGTGTGGGAGGGCTTCATCAAGTGCTGCCAGTGCACCAAGCCGCAGGGGTGTCCCAGGGGTGTCCAGGTGACCCCAGGTGTGTCCCTGCTGACCCCAGGTGTATCTCAGGTGCCCCCAGGTGTATCTCAGGTGCTGCCAGGTGTATCTCAGGTGACCCCAGGTGACCAAGGTGACCCCAGGTGTGTCTCCCCAGGTGTGGAAGTACCCGAAGGTGTGGGAGGGCTTCATCAAGTGCTGCCAGCGCACCAAGCCCCAGGGGTGTCCCAGGGGTGTCCAGGTGACCCCAGGTGTATCTCAGGTGACCCCAGGTGTATCTCAGGTGCCCCCAGGTGTATCTCAGGTCACCCCAGGGGTGTTCAGGTGCCCCCAGGTGTATCTCAGGTGACCCCAGGTGTATCTCAGGTGTGTCCCAGGTAACCAAGGTGACCCCAGGTGTGTCTCCCCAGGTGTGTCAGTACCCAAAGGTGTGGGAGGGCTTCATCAAGTGCTGCCAGCGCACCAAGCCGCAGGGGTGTCCCAGGGGTGTCCAGGTGCCCCCAGGTGTATCTCAGGTGCCCCCAGGTGTGTCTCAGGTACCCCCAGGTGTATCTCAGGTGCCCCCAGGTGTGTCTCAGGCGACCCCAGGTGTATCTCAGGTGCCCCCAGGTGTATCTCAGGTGACACCAGGTGTCCCTGCTGACCCCAGGTGTATCTCAGGTGCCCCCAGGTGTATCTCAGGTGCCCCCAGGTGTGTCTCAGGTGACCCCAGGTGTGTCTCAGGTGTCCCCAGGTGTATCTCAGGTGACCCCAGGTGTGTCTCCCCAGGTGTGGAAGTACCCGAAGGTGTGGGAGGGCTTCATCAAGTGCTGCCAGCGCACCAAGCCGCAGGGGTGTCCCAGGGGTGTCCCAGGGGTGTCCAGGTGACCCCAGGTGTATCTCAGGTGCCCCCAGGTGACCAAGGTGACCCCAGGTGTGTCTCCCCAGGTGTGGAAGTACCCGAAGGTGTGGGAGGGCTTCATCAAGTGCTGCCAGCGCACCAAGCCGCAGTCCTTCCAGGTGGTTCTGCAGCTGCCCCCGCCCCAGCTCGCCGCCGTCTTCGACAAGTGCCCGGAGCTGCGCGAGCCCCTGCTGAGCCACGTGCGCAGCCTCACCCCCCACCAGGTGACACCCCCGGGTACAGGTGACATCACCTGGGGACGGGTGACATCACCTGGGATGGGGCTGACAGGTGCCCGGAGCTGCGCGAGCCCCTGCTGAGCCACGTGCGCAGCCTCACCCCCCACCAGGTGACACTGGGACAGGTGACATCACCTGGGGACAGGTGACATCACCTGGGGATGGGGACGTCACCTGGGGATGGGGCTGACAGGTGCCCGGAGCTGTGCCAGCCCCTGCTGAGCCACGTGCGCAGCCTCACCCCCCACCAGGTGACACTGGGACAGGTGACATCACCTGGGGATGGGGGACATCACCTGGGGATGGGGCTGACAGGTGCCCAGAGCTGTGCCAGCCCCTGCTGAGCCACGTGCGCAGCCTCACCCCCCACCAGGTGACACTGGGACAGGTGACATCACCTGGGGACAGGTGACATCACCTGGGGATGGGTGACATCACCTGGGGATGGGGACGTCACCTGGGATGGGGCTGACAGGTGCCCAGAGCTGTGCCAGCCCGTGCTGAGCCACGTGCGCAGCCTCACCCCCCACCAGGTGACACCCCCGGGTACAGGTGACATCACCTGGGGACAGGTGACATCACCTGGGGATGGGGACAGGTGACACTGCCAGGGGTGTCACACCCCTATGACAGGTGACACCCAGGGGACAGGTGGCACTGCCAGGGGTGTCACACCCCCAGGGACAGGTGACACTGGGACAGGTGACATCACCTGGGGATGGGGACAGGTGACACTGCCAAGGGTGTCACACCCCCAGGGACAGGTAACACCCAGGGGACAGGTGGCACTGCTAGGGGTGTCACACCCCCAGGGACAGGTGACACCCTGGGGACAGGTAACACCCCCAGGACAGGTGGCACTGCCAGGGGTGTCACACCCCTAAGACAGGTGACACCCTGGGGACAGGTGACACCCAGGGGACAGGTGGCACTGCCAGGGGTGTCACACCCCTAGGACAGGTGACACCCAGGGGACAGGTGGCACTGCCAGGGGTGTCACACCCCTAGGACAGGTGACACCCAGGGGACAGGTGGCACTGCCAGGGGTGTCACACCCCTAGGACAGGTGACACCCAGGGGACAGGTGACACTGCCAAGGGTGTCACACCCCCAGGGACAGGTGACACCCAGGGGACAGGTGACACTGCCAAGGGTGTCACACGTGTCCCCCCGTGTGTCCCCCCCGGTGACAGCAAGCGCACATCCCCCTGTCCACCATGGCCATCCTGGAGGCCACCACGCGCCACGAGCCCGAGGGGACACCTGGAGAGGTGGGGACACCTGGGGACACCTGGGGAGGTGGGGACAGGGACGGGGACACCTGGAGAGGTGGGGACACCTGGGGACACCTGGGGAGGTGGGGACAGGGACATGGGGACACCTGGAGAGGTGGGGAGGTGGGGACAGGGACAGGGACACCTGGGGACACCTGGGGAGGTGGGGACAGGGACATGGGGTACAGGGGGATGCCAGGTGGGCACAGGGGACATTTGGGGACATCTGGACAGGTGGGCACAGAGGGACATTTGGGGACAGGGCACACCTGCCCAGGTGGGCACAGGGGACATTTGGGGATGGGGTCACACCTGCCCAGGTGTGCACAGGGGGACATTTGGGGACATCTGGACAGGTGGGCACAGGGGACATTTGGGGACGGGGTCACACCTGCCCAGGTGGGCACAGGGGGATATTTGGGGACAGGTCATACCTGCCCAGGTGGGCACAGGGGGACATTTGGGGACATCTGCCCAGGTGTGCACAGGGGACATTTGGGGATGGGGTCACACCTGCCCAGGTGGGCACAGAGGGACATTTGGGGACATCTGGACTGTGGGACATTTGGGGACGGGGTCACACCTGCCCAGGTGGGCACAGGGGACATTTGGGGACGGGGTCACACCTGCCCAGGTGGGCACAGGGGACATTTGGGGACGGGGTCACACCGCTGACACCCATGGGTGCTCCAGGAGAAGCCGCCGAAGCGCCCGAGCGACGCCGAGCCCAAAGCCAAGGGGGGTCCCGCGGCCCCGGGGGGGGGTCCCGCCTCGGGGTCCCCTCCCCCCGACGCCCCCCCCGAGCTGGGGGGGTCGGACCTGGAGCCCCCCCCCATCTTCATCAGCGCCGCCGAGGATGAGGAGAGCTCGGGGGGGGGAGGGGACGCCTCCCCCCCCGACGCCGCCCTCGACCCCCCCAAGGTCAGACCCTCCCCCACCCTTCGAGCCCCTCCCCCCATTTCGGGGTGGGGGAGGGGTGTTTCTAACCCTCCCCCCCCCCCAATTTTTTTTTTTCTCTCCCCCCAGGACCCCCCCGCGGGCACAGAGCCCCCCCAAGCCCCTCCCCCCTCCGGCGAGGCCCCTCCCCCCGGCAGCCCCCCCTCCTCGGAGCCGCCCCCCCCCGGCACCCAGAGCCCCGAGGGGCTCCCGGGGGTCCCCGAGGGACCCTCCGAGGGCTGAGGGTGGTGGGGAGACCCCCGGGACCCCTCCCAGAGTGGGGGAGCCCCCCGGGACCCCTCCCCGGGGTGGGGGAGACCCCCAGGATCCCTCCCCGGGGTGGGGGAGCCCCCTGGGACCCCTCCCCTGGGTGGGGGAGACCCCCGGGACCCCTCCCCAGGGAGGGGGAGACCCCCGGGACCCCTCCCCAGGGAGGGGGAGACCCCCGGGACCCCTCCCCAGGGAGGGGGAGACCCCCGGGATCCCTCCCCGGGGTGGGGGAGACCCCCAGGACCCCTCCCCAGGGAGGGGGAGACCCCCGGGTCCTCTCCCCAGGGTGGGGGAGACCCCCGGGACCCCTCCCCAGGGCAGGGCTCAATAAAGGCCTGGGCGGAGCTTTGGGGGCGTGGCTTCTTCTTGGGGGCGGGGCCAAAGGGATGGGGGCGTGGCCTCACCTTGGGTGGGGTTTGTCACCAAGGGGGTGGGGTTGGGGTATGCAAATGAGGGGGAGGGGCTGCAGGTGGTTTGGGGGTGGGGTTTTACATGGTGGGGGCGTGGTCTGTGGACAGGGGGCGGAGTTTTTCCAATTTTGGGTGGGTTTTGTGTATTGGGGGCGTGGTTTCCACCAATCACAGGTGTGGTTTCATTTTGGGGGGGTGTGGTTTTCACCAATCACAGCTGTGGTCTCATTTTGGGGGCGTGGTTTCCACCAATCACAGGTGTGGTCTCATTGTGGGGGGTGTGGTCTCACATTTGTGGGCGTGGTTTCCACCAATCACAGCTGTGGTCTCATTTTGGGGGCGTGGTTTCCACCAATCACAGCTGTGGTCTCATTTTGGGGGCGTGGTTTCCACCAATCACAGGTATGGTCTCATTTTGGGGGCGTGGTTTCCACCAATCACAGGTGTGGTCTCATTTTAGGGGCGTGGCCTCGATTTGGGGCGGAATTTTCCAATCTTGAGGATTTGGGATTGGAGCCGAATGTGGGCGTGGTCTCCACGTTCTAGGGCGTGGTTTCCATTTTGGGGGGCGTGGTTTCCATGGGGCATCCTATCGTTTTAGGGGCGTGGTCTCCCTCCTTTAGGGGCGTGGTTTCATTTAGGGAGCGTGGTTTCATTTGTGGGTGTTGTTTTTCTGGGTTTGGGGCGTGGTTTTCATTTGTGGGCGTGGTCTCCTTACTTTGGGGCGTGTATTTCCTGTTTTTTGGGGCGTGGCTTTCATTAGGGGCGTGTCTTCTCTATTTGTGGGAGTGGTTTCCATTTAGGGGCGTGGTTTTCCTATTTATGGGCGTGGTTTCCGTATTTTTTGGCGCGGTTTCCATTTGTGGGCGTGGTTTCTCTATTTGTGGGCGTGGCTTCCATTTAGGGGCGTTATTCCCTATTTATGGGCGTGGTTTCCATTTATGGGCGTGGTTTCCATATTTTTGGGCGCGGTTTCCATTTGGGGGCGTGTCTTCTCTATTTGTGGGCGTTGCTTCCATTTAGGGTGTGATTCCCTATTTATGGGCGCGGTTTCCATATTTTTGGGCGCGGTTTCCATTTAGGGGCGTGTCTTCTCTGTTTGTGGGCGTGGTCTCCTTACTTTGGGGCGTGTATTTCCTGTTTTTGGGGCGTGGCTTTCATTAGGGGCGTGTTTTCCCTATTTATGGATGTGTTTTCCCTATTTATGGGCGTGGTTTTTCCTATTTATGGACGTGGTCTCCCTGTTTTGGGGGCGTGGTTTCCATTTAGGGGCGTGGTTTCCCTATTTATGGGCGTGGTTTCCCCGTTTGTGGGCGTGGTTTCCATTTAGGGGTGTGGTTTCCTTGTTTGGGGGCGTGGTTTCCCTATTTATGGGCGTTGTTTCCATTTAGGGGCGTGGCCTCCCTGTTTTGGGGGCGTGGTTTCCCTATTTGTGGGCGTGGTCTCCCTGTTTTGGGGGCGTGGTTTCCCTATTTGTGGGCGTGGTTTCCATTTAGGGGCGTGGTCTCCCTGTTTTGTGGGCGTGGTCTCGATTTAGGGGCGTGGTTTCCCTATTTGTGGGCGTGGCCTCCCCACCACGGGCGTTTCCCTCCCTCCTTTGGCCACGCCCTCCCCCTCTCATTGGCCGCGTCCCGCGCCCCTCTCGCGCGCTGATTGGCCCATCCCCACCGCCGTGGGCGTGGCTTGCTCGCCGTGGGCGTGGCCCCGCCGCCGCCCGGGCCTGACGCGGATCCGGCCATGGCGGCGGCGGCGGCGGCGGCGGCCCCGGAGCCGCCGGGCCCGGCCGAGGCTCCCGCGGCCGCTCCGGCGCTCAAGAGCCGCTTCCGCACCCGCGAGGGCTCGTACCGCCTGCTGGGCCCCGCCGCCGCCGCCGCCGCCGCCCCGCCGGGCCCCGCCGCGCTGCCGCCGGTGCGGCTCTCGGTGGTGCGGCTGGCCCGGAGCCGCAGCCCGCCCGGGGGAGCCGCCGAGCGCAGCCGCGTGTGCTGCAACCTCGGCCGGGAGCTGCATTTCTACGGAGGGGATGGGAGCGGGGGACGAGGAAACCGGAGGGTAACCGGGGGACCGGGAGAGAAGCGGGGGAATAACGGGGGAAGAACCGGGAGAGAGCCGGGAGAAGTGGGGGAAGAACGGGGGAAGAACCGGGAGAAGTGGGGGAATAACGGGGGAAGAACCGGGAGAAGTGGGGGAATAACGGGGGAAGAACCGGGAGAGAGCCGGGAGAAGTGGGGGAATAACGGGGGAAGAACCGGGAGAGAATGCGGGAGAAGCGGGAGAGAACCGGGAGGAACGGGGAGAAGTGGGAGAATAACGGGGGAAGAACCGGGAGGAACGGGGAGAAGTGGGAGAATAACGGGGGAAGAACCGGGAGAGAGCCGGGAGAAGTGGGGGAATAACGGGAGAAGAACCGGGAGAGAGCCGGGAGAAGCGGGAGAGAACCAAGAGGAACGGGGGAAGAACCGGGAGAGAGCCGGGAGAAGTGGGGGAATAACGGGAGAAGAACCGGGAGAAGTGGGAGAATAACGGGAGAAGAACCGGGAGAGAGCCGGGAGAAGTGGGAGAGAACCAGGAGGAACGGGGGAAGAACCGGGAGAGAGCCGGGAGAAGTGGGGGAATAACGGGGGAAGAACCGGGAGAAGTGGGGGAATAACGGGGGGAGAAGTGGGGGAATAACGGGGGAAGAACCGGGAGAAGTGGGGGAATAACGGGGGAAGAACCGGGAGAAGTGGGGGAATAACGGGAGAAGAACCGGGAGAAGTGGGAGAGAACCAGGAGGAACGGGGGAAGAACCCGGAGAGAGCCGGGAGAAGTGGGGGAATAACGGGAGAAGAACCGGGAGAGAGCCGGGAGAAGCGGGAGAGAACCAGGAGGAACGGGAGAAGAACCGGGAGAAGTTGGGAAGAACCGGGAGAAGTGGGAGGAACCGGCGGGAACCGGGGAGAACTGTGGGAATAACGGGGAGAGAACCGGGAGGAAGGGAGGAATAACGGGGGAGGAACCGGGAGAGAACCGGGAGAAAACCGGGAGAAGTTGGGGAATAACGGGGGAGGAACGGGAGAAAACCGGGAGGAGCGGGGGAAGAACGGGGGGATTGAGAGGCAAAGGTGACACCGGGGACGGTGACAGTGACCCAGGGAGGGTGACAGTGACCCCGGGACGGTGACAGTGACCCAGGGATGGTGACAGTGACCCCAGGGATGGTGACAATGACCCCAGGGACGGTGACAATGACCCCAGGGAGGGTGACAGTGACCCCGGGACAGTGACAGTGACCCACAGGGAGGGTGACAGTGACCCCGGGACAGTGACAGTGACCCCAGGATGGTGACAGTGACCCCAGGGAGGGTGACAGTGACCCCGGGGACGGTGACAGTGACCCAGGGAGGGTGACAGTGACCCAGGGATGGTGACAGTGACCCCGGGGACGGTGACAGTGACCCAGGGATGGTGACAGTGACCCCAGGGATGGTGACAGTGACCTCAGGGACGGTGACAGTGACCCAGGGACGGTGACAGTGACCCCAGGGTCGGTGACAGTGACCCCAGGAATGGTGACAGTGACCCCAGGGATGGTGACAGTGACCCCGGGGTCTGTGACAGTGACCCAGGGATGGTGACAGTGACCCAGGGAGGGTGACAGTGACCCCAGGGACGGTGACAGTGACACAGGGATGGTGACAGTGACCCCAGGGTTGGTGACAGTGACCCCGGGGATGGTGACAGTGACCCAGGGATGGTGACAGTGACCCCAGGGAGGGTGACAGTGACCCCGGGGATGGTGACAGTGACCCAGGCATGGTGACAGTGACCCAGGGATGGTGACAATGACCCCAGGGAGGGTGACAGTGACCCAGGGATGGTGACAGTGACCCCGGGGTTGGTGACAGTGACCCCAGGGACGGTGACAGTGACCCAGGGATGGTGACAGTGACCCAGGGTCGGTGACAGTGACCCCAGACCCCCCCAGGACCCTCCTGCCACCCCCAGTGGTGGCCCAGGGTGGGCACGGAGTCCCTGAGGAGCGCCATGGGTGACATCCCTTGGCAGTGACAGTGACAGTGACAGTGACAGTGACAGTGACAGCGCCGGTGCCACCGCGCCGGTGCCCGGGGTGGCGGTGCCATTGTCCCCGTGTCCCCGCAGGCGCTGGACCTGCAGCGCCCCATCGACAAGCGCGTCTACCAGGGCGCGCAGCCCACGTGCCACGACTTCAACCAGTTCACGGCGGGCGCCGAGACGCTGGCGCTGCTCGTGGGCTTCTCGGCCGGCCAGGTGCAGTGCCTGGACCTGGCCAAGAAGGACAGCGCCGGGCGGCTCTTCAACGAGGAGGTGAGGGGACACGCCAGGGCCACCAGGAACTCCTGGGGAGCTCCATGGGGGTATCAGGAACCCAACCAGGGCCACCAGGAACTCCTTGAGAGCTCCGTGGGGGTATCAGGAACGCAACCAGGGCCACCAGGAACCCCCGGGGAGCTCCATGGGGGTATCAGGAACCCAACCAGGGCCACCAGGAACTCCTTGAGAGCTCCGTGGGGGTATCAGGAACCCAACCAGGGCCACCAGGAACTCCTTGAGAGCTCCGTGGGGGTATCAGGAACCCAACCAGGGCCACCAGGAACTCCTTGAGAGCTCCGTGGGGGTATCAGGAACGCAACCAGGGCCACCAGGAACTCCTTGAGAGCTCCATGGGGGTATCAGGAACCCAACCAGGGCCACCAGGAACTCCTTGAGAGCTCCATGGGGGTATCAGGAACGCAACCAGGGCCACCAGGAACTCCTTGAGAGCTCCGTGGGGGTATCAGGAACCCAACCAGGGCCACCAGGAACTCCTTGAGAGCTCCATGGGGGTATCAGGAACCCAACCAGGGCCACCAGGAACTCCTTGAGAGCTCCGTGGGGGTATCAGGAACCCAACCAGGGCCACCAGGAACTCCTGGGGAGCTCCATGGGGGTATCAGGAACCCAGCCAGGGCCACCAGGAACTCCTTGAGAGCTCCATGGGGGTATCAGGAACCCAACCAGGGCCACCAGGAACCCCCGGGGAGCTCCATGGGGGTATCAGGAACCCAGCCAGGGCCACCAGGAACCCCCGGGGAGCTCCATGGGGGTATCAGGAACGCAACCAGGGCCACCAGGAACTCCTTGAGAGCTCCGTGGGGGTATCAGGAACCCAACCAGGGCCACCAGGAACCCCCCCAGGGCCACCAGGAACCCCTGGGGAGCTCCATGGGGGTATCAGGAACCCAACCAGGGCCACCAGGAACCCCTGTGGAGCTCCATGGGGGTATCAGGAACCCAACCAGGGCCACCAGGAACTCCTTGAGAGCTCCGTGGGGGTATCAGGAACCCAACCAGGGCCACCAGGAACCCCCCCAGGGCCACCAGGAACCCCTGGGGAGCTCCATGGGGGTATCAGGAACCCAACCAGGGCCACCAGGAACTCCTTGAGAGCTCCGTGGGGGTATCAGGAACCCAACCAGGGCCACCAGGAACTCCTTGAGAGCTCCATGGGACCACCACAACCTCCCTGGGTCCACCAGGAACCTCCCTGGGGCCACCAGAAACCCCTCGAGATCCCCCATGGGACCACCAGAACCCCCTGGGGCCATCAGGAACCCCTCGAGATCCCCCATGGGTCCACCACAACCTCCCTGGGGCCACCAGGAACCTCCTGGGGCCACCAGAACCCTCTCGAGATCCCCCATGGGACCACCAGGAACCTCTCGAGATCCCCCATGGGACCACCAGGAACCCCTCGAGATCCCCCATGGGACCACCAGAACCCCCTGGGGCCATCAGGAACCCCTCGACATCCCCCATGGGACCACCACAACCTCCCTGGGTCCACCAGGAACCTCTTGGGGCCACCAGAAACCCCTTGAGATCCCCCATGGGGCCACCACAACCTCCCTGGGGCCACCAGGAACCTCTTGGGGCTACCAGAACCCCGTCAAGATCCCCCGATGGGACCACCAGGAACCCCTCGAGATCCCACATGGCACCACCACAACCCCCTGGGGCCATCAGGAACCCCTCGAGATCCCACATGGCACCACCACAACCCCCTGGGGCCATCAGGAACCCCCCGAGATCCCCCATGGAACCACCAGGAACCCCTCGAGATCCCCCATGGGGCCACCACAACCTCCCTGGGGCCACCAGGAACCTCTTGGGGCTACCAGAACCCCCTCAAGACCCCCCCATGGGGTCACCAGAACCCCCTCGAGATCCCCCATGGGACCACCAGGAACCCCTCGAGATCCCCCATGGGACCACCAGAACCCCTCGAGATCCCCCATGGGGCCACCACAACCTCCCTGGGTCCACCAGTAACCTCCTGGGGCCACCAGAACCCTCTCGAGATCCCCCATGGGACCACCAGGAACCCCTCGAGATCCCCCATGGGACCACCACAACCTCCCTGGGGCCATCAGGAACCCCTCGAGATCCCCCATGGGACCACCAGGAACCCCCTGGGGCCACCAGAACCCCTCGAGATCCCACATGGGACCACCACAACCCCCTGGGGCCATCAGGAACCCCTCGAGATCCCCCATGGGACCACCACAACCTCCCTGGGGCCATCAGGAACCCCTCAAGATCCCCCCTGGGGCCACCAGAACCCCTCGAGATCCCCCATGGGGCCACCACAACCCCCTGGGGCCATCAGGAACCCCTCGAGATCCCCCATGGGTCCACCACAACCTCCCTGGGGCCACCAGGAATCTCCTGGGGCCACCAGAAACCCCTCGAGATCCCCCATGGGACCACCAGGAACACCTCGAGATCCCCCATGGGACCACCAGGAACCCCTCGAGATCCCCCATGGGACCACCACAACCCCCTGGGGCCACCACAACCCCCTCGAGATCCCCCATGGGACCACCACAACCCCCTCGAGATCCCCCATGGGACCACCAGGAACCCCCTGGGGCCACCAGAACCCCTCGAGATCCCACATGGGACCACCACCACCTCCCTGGGGCCATCAGGAACCCCTCGAGATCCCCCAAGGGACCACCACAACCCCTCGAGATTCCCCATGGGACCACCACAACCCCCTGGGGCCATCAGGAACCCCTCGAGATCTCCCATGGGACCACCACAACCCCCTGGGGCCACCAGAACCCCTTGAGATCTCCCATGGGACCACCACAACCTCCCTGGGGCCATCAGGAACCCCTTGAGATCCCCCATGGGACCACCAGGAACCCCCTTGAGATCCCCCATGGGACCACCACAACCCCCTTGAGATCCCCCATGGGACCACCACAACCCCCTGGGGCCACCAGGAACCCCTCGAGATCCCCCATGGGACCACCAGGAACCCCTCGAGATCCCCCAAGGGACCACCACAACCCCCTCGAGATCCCCCATGGGACCACCACAACCCCCTCGAGATCCCCCATGGGACCACCAGAACCCCTCGAGATCCCACATGGCACCACCACAACCTCCCTGGGGCCACCAGGAACCCCTCGAGATCCCCCATGGGTCCACCACAACCCCCTCGAGATCCCCCATGGGACCACCACAACCCCCTGGGGCCACCAAGAACCCCTCAAGATCCCCCATGGGACCACCACGAACCCCTCGAGCTCCCCCCCCCCCCCCCCCACCACCACCCTTTTAACCCCTTCCTCACCACCACCACCACCCCACAGCGCCTGATCGACCGGTCCAAGGTGACGCGGGTCAAGTGGCTGCCGGACACGGAGCGCCTGTTCCTGGCGTCGCACGCCAGCGGCCACCTGTACCTGTACGACGCGGCGCAGCCGAGCGGCGCCGGCAGCCCGCGCTACTCGCTGCTGACGCAGGGCGAGGGCTTCAGGGTCTTCTCCTGCCGCAGCAAGACGCCGAGGAACCCGCTGCTCAAGTGGGCCGTGGGCTCGGGGCCGCTCAACGAGTTCGCCTTCTCGCCCGACGGCCGCTCGCTGGCCTGCGTCAGCCAGGACGGCGTGCTGCGCGTCTTCCACTTCTCCTCCATGCTGCTGCAGGGCATGATGAGGAGTTATTTCGGGGGGCTCCTCTGCGTCTGTTGGAGCCCCGACGGTCGTTACGTGGTCACCGGCGGTGAGGATGACTTGGTGACCGTGTGGTCGTTCGCTGAAGGTCGTGTGGTGGCCCGAGGTCGAGGTCACAAGTCGTGGGTCAACGCGGTGGCTTTCGATCCTTTCGCTCCTCCCGATGGTGCTCGGGAACCCCCGAGCGTCGCTTACCGCTTCGGGTCGGCCGGGCAGGACACGCAGTTCTGCTTGTGGGACCTGACCGAGGAGGTGCTGGAGCTCCGGTCCGCCCATCCCCGCCTCCGCCCCGCCGCTCCCGGGGATCCACCGCCGGTGGTGGTGGTACCGGCGCTGCCGCGCTCCTTGTCCCGCTCCAACAGCCTCCCCCAGCCCGCCGGGGGTCCCCAGATGTCACCGCGGGTCCCTCCGGTGATGAGCACCGGGCGTTTCGCCACGCTGACCCCGCGGGAACCCCGCGGCGGCGGCGCCGGGAAGGAGCAGAAGCGTTACCACAGCCTGGGCAGCATCAACCGGGCCGAGAAAACCCCGCCGGGGGTCGGTGCCGGGGCGGCGCGGGGGTCGCTGGACATGGGCAAGGTGCTGGGCACGGCGCTGTGCCCGCGGCTGCACGAGGTGCCCCTGCTGGAGCCGCTGGTGTGCAAGAAAATCGCCCAGGAGAGGCTGACGGTGCTGCTGTTCCTGGAGGATTGCATCGTGACTGCCTGCCAGGAGGGGCTCATCTGCACCTGGGCACGGCCAGGGGTCTCTGTGAGTGTGGGGAGGGGTCTCAGAGGGGGTTTGGGGGGTCTCAGAGGGGGTTTGGGGGGTCTCGGGGGCGATTTGGGGGTTCTCAGGGGGGATTTGGGGTGTTTGAAGGGGGATTTGGGGTGTTTGAGGGGGGATTTGGGGTGCCAGGAGGGGCTCATCTGCACCTGGGCACGGCCAGGGGTCTCTGTGAGTGTGGGGAGGGGTCTGCGAGGGGGTTTGGGGGGTCTCAGAGGGGATTTGGGGGGTCTCAGAGGGGATTTGGGGGGTCTCAGGGGGGATTTGGGGCGACAGGAGCTCCAGGTTTGTATGGTGACACCCGGCCAGGAGGGGCTCATCTGCACCTGGGCACGGCCAGGGGTCTCTGTGAGTGTGGGGAGGGGTCTGCGAGGGGGTTTGGGGGGTCTCGGAGGGGGTTTGGGGGGTCTCAGAGGGGGTTTGGGGGGTCTCAGGGGGGATTTGGGGTGTTTGAGGGGGGATTTGGGGTGCCAGAAGGGGCTCATCTGCACCTGGGCACGGCCAGGGGTCTCTGTGAGTGTGGGGAGGGGTCTGCGAGGGGGTTTGGGGGGTCTCGGAGGGGATTTGGGGGGTCTCAGGGGGGATTTGGGGTGTTTGAGGGGGGATTTGGGGTGTTTGAGGGGGGATTTGGGGTGCCAGGAGGGGCTCATCTGCACCTGGGCACGGCCAGGGGTCTCTGTGAGTGTGGGGAGGGGTCTGCGAGGGGGTTTGGGGGGTCTCGGAGGGGGTTTGGGGGGTCTCAGGGGGGATTTGGGGGGTCTCAGGGGGGATTTGGGGGTCTCAGAGGGGATTTCGGGGGTCTGAGAGGGGATTGGGGGGTCTCAGGGGGGATTTGGGGCGACAGGAGCTCCAGGTTTGTATGGTGACACCCGGCCAGGAGGGGCTCATCTGCACCTGAGCACGGCCAGGGGTCTCTGTGAGTGTGGGGAGGGGTCTGCGAGGGGGTTTGGGGGGTCTCGGAGGGGATTTGGGGGTTCTCAGGGGGGATTTGGGGTGTTTGAGGGGGGATTTGGGGTGCCAGGAGGGGCTCATCTGCACCTGGGCACGGCCAGGGGTCTCTGTGAGTGTGGGGAGGGGTCTGCGAGGGGGTTTGGGGGGTCTCGGAGGGGATTTGGGGGGTCTCGGAGGGGATTGGGGGGTCTCGGAGGGGGTTTGGGGCGACAGGAGCTCCAGGTTTGTATGGTGACACCCGGCCAGGAGGGGCTCATCTGCACCTGGGCACGGCCAGGGGTCTCTGTGAGTGTGGGGAGGGGTCTGCGAGGGGGTTTGGGGGGTCTCGGAGGGGATTTGGGGGGTCTCGGAGGGGATTGGGGGGTCTCGGAGGGGGTTTGGGGCGACAGGAGCTCCAGGTTTGTATGGTGACACCCGGCCAGGAGGGGCTCATCTGCACCTGGGCACGGCCAGGGGTCTCTGTGAGTGTGGGGAGGGGTCTGCGAGGGGGTTTGGGGGGTCTCAGAGGGGGTTTGGGGGGTCTCGGGGGGGATTTGGGGGTTCTCAGGGGGGATTTGGGGTGTTTGAAGGGGGATTTGGGGTGTTTGAGGGGGGATTTGGGGTGCCAGGAGGGGCTCATCTGCACCTGGGCACGGCCAGGGGTCTCTGTGAGTGTGGGGAGGGGTCTGCGAGGGGGTTTGGGGGGTCTCGGAGGGGGTTTGGGGGGTCTCGGAGGGGATTTAGGGGGTCTCAGAGGGGTTTGGGGGGTCTCGGAGGGGATTTCGGGGGTCTCAGAGGGGATTGGGGGGTCTCGGAGGGGATTTGGGGGGTCTCGGGGGGGATTTGGGGCGACAGGAGCTCCAGGTTTGTATGGTGACACCCGGCCAGGAGGGGCTCATCTGCACCTGGGCACGGCCAGGGGTCTCTGTGAGTGTGGGGAGGGGTCTGCGAGGGGGTTTGGGGGGTCTCGGAGGGGATTTGGGGGGTCTCGGAGGGGGTTTGGGGGGTCTCAGGGGGGATTTGGGGGGTCTCGGAGGGGGTTTGGGGGGTCTCAGGGGGAACTTGGGATGTTTGAGGGGGGATTTGGGGGTCTCAGACGGGATTTGGGGGGTCCCAGAGGGGGTTTGGGGGGTCTCAGGGGGGACTTGGGGTGTTTGAGGGGGGATTTGGGGGTCTCAGATGGGATTTGGGGGGTCCCAGAGGGGGTTTGGGGGGTCTCAGGGGGGACTTGGGGTGTTTGAGGGGGGATTTGGGGGTCTCAGACGGGATTTGGGGGGTCCCAGAGGGGGTTTGGGGGGGTCTCAGGGGGGATTTGGGGTGTTTGAGGGGGGATTTGGGGGGTCTCGGAGGGGATTTGGGGGGTCTCGGGGGATTTGGGGGGTCTCGGAGGGGATTTGGGGGGTCCCGGAGGGGATTTGGGGTGTTTGAGGGGGGATTTGGGGGTCTCACGGGGGGTTTGGGGGGTCTCAGAGGGGATTTGGGGGGTCTCAGAGGGGGTTTGGGGGGTCCCAGAGGGGGATTTGGGGGTCCCGGAGGGGGTTTGGGGGGGTCTCAGAGGGGATTGGGGGGTCTCAGGGGGGATTTGGGGGGTCCCAGAGGGGATTTGGGGGGTCCCAGAGGGGATTTGGGGGTCTCAGGGGGGATTTGGGGGTCTCAGGGGGGATTTGGGGGTCTCAGGAGGGATTTGGGGGTCTCAGAGGGGGATTTGGGGGTCTCAGGGGGGATTTGGGAGGTCTCAGGAGGGATTTGGGGGGTCCCAGAGGGGATTTGGGGTGTCCGGGTGGGGATTTGGGGTGATTTAGAGGGAATTTGGGGTGTCCGGGCGGAGTTTTTGGGGGACAAATCTCGGATTTTGGGGAGGGGGGGATCCCCGGGGGGGATCCCCGGGGTGTCCCCGCGGTGACGTCACAGGGAGTGGCGCGTGTCCCCTCCCCGCCCAGGGCCTGTCCTCGCACAACGGCGGCTCCCCGAGCGGCACCGTGGTGTAGCTGTCACGCGTGTCACCGCCCGCGTCACGCGTGTCACCTCCCGCGTCACGCGTGTCACCCTCCAGGACACGCCTGGGTCACGCGTGTCACCTCCCGGGCCACGCGTGTCACCCTCCAGGACACACCCGGGTCACGCGTGTCACCTCCCGGGTCAGCTGCGTCACCCGTGTCACCTCCCGCGTCACACGTGTCACCTCCCGGGTCACCCGTGTCACCCTCCAGGACACGCCTGGGTCACGCGTGTCACCTCCCGCGTCACGCGTGTCACCTCCCGTGTCACCCGTGTCACCCTCCAGGACACGCCTGGGTCATGCGTGTCACCTCCCGCGTCACGCGTGTCACCCTCCTGGACACACCCGGGCCACCCGTGTCACCTCCCGGGTCACCCGTGTCACCTCCCACGTCACGCGTGTCACCTCCCGGGTCATGCGTGTCACCCTCCAGGACACACCCGGGCCACCCGTGTCACCTCCCGGGTCACCCGTGTCACCTCCCACGTCACGCGTGTCACCTCCCGGGTCACGCGTGTCACCCTCCAGGACATGCCTGGGTCACGCGTGTCACCTCCCGGGCCACCCATGTCAGCTCCCGGGTCACCCATGTTACCCTCCAGGACACACCCGCGTCACGCGTGTCACCGCCCGCGTCACGCGTGTCACCTCCCGGGTCACCCGTGTCACCCTCAGGACACACCTGGGCCACCCGTGTCACCTCCTGGGTCACCCGCGTCAACCATGTCAGCTCCCGGGTCACCCGTGTCACCTCCCGGGTCACCCGTGTCACCCTCCAGGACACACCTGGGCCACCCGTGTCACCTCCCGGGTCACCCTCCAGGACACGCCCGTGTCACCCGTGTCACCCTCCAGGACACACGTCACCTGCCGTGTCACCCGTGTCAGCTCCTGGGTCACCCGGGTCACCTCCCGGGTCACCTGCGTCACCCGTGTCACCTCCCTGGTCACCCGTGTCACCTCCCGTGTCACCTCCCGTGTCACCCGTGTCACCTCCCGGGTCACCTGCGTCACCTGTGTCACCTCCCGTGTCACCCGTGTCACCCTCCAGGACACGTGTCTCCTGCCGTGTCACCCGTGTCACCCTCCAGGACACATGTCACCTGCCGTGTCACCCGTGTCAGCTCCTCGGTCACCTGTGTCACCCCCAAGGACTCCTGTGTCACCCGTGGGTGTCACCCTCTGGGTCACCCGTGCCACCCCCAAGGACTCCCGTGTCACCCACGGGTGTCACCCTTGTCACCCTCAAGGACTCCCGTGCCACCCGTGTCACCCGTGGGTGTCACCCTCTGGGTCACCCGTGCTACCCCCGTGTCACCAGTGGGTGCCACCCTGTACTACTGAGACCCCCGGGATGTCCCCACGGTGTCCCCACGGGTGTCCCCACGGTGTCCCCACGGGTGTCCCCGCTGTCCCCACGGTGTCCCCACGGTGTCCCCACGGGTGTCCCCGCTGTCCCCACGGGTGGCACCGCAATGTCCCCACGGTGTCCCCACGGGTGTCCCCGCTGTCCCCACGGTGTCCCCGCTGTCCCCACGGGTGGCACCGCCGTGTCCGGGTCCCCCTGCCCCCCCCGCCTTTGTCACTTTATTGTCCCCACGGTGTCCCCACGGGTGTCCCCTCTGTCCCCACGGGTGTCCCCGCCGTGTCCGGGTCCCCCCTGCCCCCCCCCCCCGCCTTTGTCACTTTATTGTCCCCACGGGGCCACCGCGCCCCTCCCCCACCCCTTATTTATACTAAAAAGAGAATTTTTGGCACCCGGGTGGCACCGGCCTGGCGGGGAGGGGACAGCGAGGGGACACGGGGGTGGCACAGAGGGGACAGCGAGGGGACACGGGGGGACACGGGGGTGGCACAGAGGGGACAGCGAGGGGACACGGGGGGACACGGGGGTGGCACAGAGGGGACAGCGAGGGGACAACGAGGGGACACGGGGGTGGCACAGAGGGACACGGGGACAGTTGGGGACACGGGGGTGGCACAGAGGGACAATCTGAGGACACGGGGGTGGCACAGGAGACAGTTTGGGGACACTGAGGGACAATTTGGGGACACGGGGGTGGCACTGAGGGGACAATTTGGGGACACGGGGGTGGCACAGGACACAGAGGGGACAGTTGGGGACACGGGGGTGGCACTGAGGGGACAATTTGGGGACACGGGGGTGGCACAGGACACAGAGGGGACAATTTGGGGACAATTTGGGGACACGGGGGTGGCACAGGACACAGAGGGGACAGTTTGGGACACGGGGGTGGCACTGAGGGGACAATCTGGGGACACGGGGGTGGCACTGAGGGGAAAATTTGGGGACACGGGGGTGGCACAGGGGACAGTTTGGGGACACGGGGGACAATTTGGGGACACGGGGGTGGCACAGAGGACAGTTTAGGGACACGGGGGTGGCACAGGGGGGCAATTTGGGGACACAGGGGGGACAATTTGGGGACACGGGGGTGACATAGAGGGGACAGTTTGGCACACGGGGGTGGCACATGGGGACACAGAGGGGACAGTTGGGGACACGGGGGTGGCACAGGACACAGAGGGGACAATTTGGGGACAATCTGGGGACACGGGGGTGGCACATGGGGACACAGAGGGGACAGTTGGGGACACGGGGGTGGCACTGAGGGGACAATTTGGGGACACGGGGGTGGCACTGAGGGGACAATCTGGGGACACGGGGGTGGCACAGGAGGACACGGGGACAATTTGGGGACACGGGGGTGGCACAGGACACAGAGGGGACAGTTGGGGACACGGGGGTGGCACTGAGGGGACAATTTGGGGACACGGGGGTGGCAGGAACACAACTTTATTCTCGCCCCCCCCCGGGGGCGTCACGAACGGGGGGGGGAGGGTGAAATTGGGGAGGGGGCGCCCCCGGGGGGGCATAAATAAGGGGGGGGGTCCGCAGTGCAAAGGTCCCTACGAATAAATTACTAAGGGGGGGCCGGGGGCGCCCCCCGCCCTTTTTGGGGGGGTCCCCCACCCTTTTTTTGGGGGGGTCGGGGGGTCCCCCACGCTTTTTGGGGGGGGTCGCGTCCCGCTGCCCCTCGGGGAGGGTCATGGGGGCACCGGGGAGACCCCTCCCCAAATTATTGGGGGGGTGGGGGAGGGGGGGACACGCGCTTGGAAACCCCCCCGGGGGGGAGGTGGGATTTTGGGGGGGGGTCTTGGATTTGGGGGGAGTCCGGTGGGATTTTGGGAGGGGTGGTCTGGGATTTTGGGACCCCCCCCAGTGCCCGGTGGGATTTTGGGGGGGGGGTCCCGTGATTTTGGGGGGGGGTCTCGGATTTTGGGGGGGTCCTGTGGAATTTTGGGGGGGCGGTGGTCTCGGATTTTGGGGGGGTCCTGTGGGATTTTGGGGGGGGGTCTCGGATTTTGGAGGGGTCCGGTGGAATTTTGGGGGGGTGGTCTCGGATTTGGGGACCCCCCCAGTGCCCGGTGGGATTTTGGGGGGGGGTCTCGGATTTTGGAGGGGTCCGGTGGAATTTTGGGGGGGATCTCGGATTTGGGGACCCCCCCAGTGCCCGGTGGGATTTTGGGGGGGGGTCTCGGATTTGGGGACCCCCCCAGTGCCCAGTGGGATTTTGGGGGGGGGTCTCGGATTTTGGGGGGGTCCGGTGGAATTTTGGGGGGGTGGTCTCGGATTTTGGGACCTCCCCCCCCAGTGCCCAGTGGGATTTCGGGGGGGTGGTCTCGGATTTGGGGACCCCCCCAGTGCCCAGTGGGATTTTGGGGGGGGGTCTCGGATTTTGGGGTGGTCCGGTGGAATTTTGGGGGGGATCTCGGATTTGGGGACCCCCCCAGTGCCCGGTGGGATTTTGGGGCGGGGTCTCGGATTTTGGGGGGGGGTTCTGTACAGGTTCCCCCCCCTCCGTGGGAAAGGGGGGGTCAAGTGCAACAAAGGGGAGGAGGGGACACCCAGGGGACACCCCGGGGACACCCCGGGGACACCCAGGGGACACCCAGGGGACACCCCGAATTAAGGGGGGGTCCCGGGGGGCGCGGGCGGGGGGCGCAGGCCGGCGGCGCAGAGCAGCAGACAGTCCTTGGTGGCACCGGCGTGTGGCACCTGGGGACAGCGACACGGTCAGGTGGCATCGTCACCGTCCTTGTCACCGTCCTTGTCACCACCCACCCCCCACGCCAGTGCCACCCCCCCCTCCTTGTTGGGGACACGGGGACACGGGGGTGGCACCGGGCCGGGGGTGGCCCTGGTGGCAGTGCCAGCGCTGGTGGCAGTGCCACCAGGGTGGCCCGGCCTGGGGAGGTGGCCCCGGGGGTGGCAGTGACAGGGGGTGGCCTTGGGGACATGGCCAGGGTGGCAGGGACACGGGTGGCAGTGATGGGTGGCCTTGGGGACATGGCCAGGGTGGCAGGGACACGGGTGGCAGTGGCAGGGGTGGCCTTGGGGACATGCCCAGAGGTGGCAGGGACAGGGGTGGCAGTGGCAGGGACAGGGGTGGCAGTGATGGGTGGCCTTGGGGACATGCCCAGGGTGGCAGTGACACGGGTGGCAGTGGCAGGGGTGGCCTTGGGGACATGGCCAGGGTGGCAGGGACACGGGTGGTAGTGGCAGGGTGTGGCAGGGGTGGCAGTGGCGGGGGTGGCTCTGGGGACATGGCCAGGGTGGCAGGGACACGGGTGGCAGTGACAGGGGTGGCAGGGACACAGGTGGCAGTGGCAGGGTGTGGCAGGGGTGGCAGTGACAGGGGGTGGCCTTGGGGACATGCCCAGAGGTGGCAGGGACACGGGTGACAGTGGCAGGGGTGGCCTTGGGGACATGCCCAGGGTGGCAGTGACACGGGTGACAGTGGCAGGGGTGGCCTTGGGGACATGCCAGGGTGGCAGTGACACGGGTGGCAGTGACATGGGTGGCCTTGGGGACATGCCCAGGGTGGCAGGGACACGGGTGGCAGTGGCAGGGTGTGGCAGGGGTGGCAGTGGCGGGGGTGGCTCTGGGGACATGGCCAGGGTGGCAGGGACACGGGTGGCAGTGGCAGGGGTGGCGGTGGCACAGGTGGCAGTGGCAGGGTGTGGCAGGGGTGGCAGTGGTGGGGGTGGCTCTGGGGACATGGCCAGGGTGGCAGGGACACGGGTGGCAGTGGCAGGGGTGGCGGTGGCACAGGTGGCAGTGGCAGGGTGTGGCAGGGGTGGCAGTGGTGGGGGTGGCCTTGGGGACATGGCCAGGGTGGCAGGGACACGGGTGGCAGTGATGGGTGGCCTTGGGGACATGGCCAGGGTGGCAGTGATGGGGTGGGGGTGGCAGGGGTGACACTGGGTGGCAGTGGGTGACACTGGGTGGCACAGGTGGCACAGGTGACACGGGTGACACAGCCCCACATACCCGGGCCCAGAGCAGCAGGTGCCGGGACAGGGGTGACAGGGGGTGGCAGTGGGTGGCAGTGGGTGACAGGGGGTGGCAGTGGGTGACAGTGGGTGACACTGGGTGGCAGGGGGTGACACTGGGTGGCAGTGGGTGGCAGTGGGTGACAGTGGGTGACACTGGGTGGCACAGGTGGCACAGGTGACACGGGTGACAGCCCCACATACCCGGGCCCAGAGCAGCAGGTGCCGGGACAGGGGTGACAGGGGGTGACAGGGGGTGACACTGGGTGGCAGTGGGTGACAGAGGGTGACACTGGGTGGCAGTGGGTGGCAGTGGGTGGCACAGGTGACACGGGTGACAGCCCCACATACCCGGGCCCAGAGCAGCAGGTGCCGGGACAGGGGCAGCCCCAGGGGGGAGCGGAAAAGCCGGGGGGGCTGCGGAGAGAGCACAGAGCGTCAGCCCCCCCAAAAAAACCCCAAATCCCCCCAAAATCCCCCCAAAAAAACCCCCAAATCCCCCCAAAACCACCCCCCAAACCCCCGTTACCTCCGCGGGGGGGGCCGCGATGGGGGGGGGCTGCCCCGCGCCTCCTGCAAGGGAAATTTGGGGAGGGGGGCTTTGCTCAGGGTTGGACCCCCCCCCACCCACACACCCCCCAAAATTTTGGGGAACCCCCTCTTGGGGTTTCTCCCCCAAATTTGGGGAGCCCCCAGCCCCAAATGTGGGGAGGGGGACAAGGTCCTGCCCCCCCCCCCCCCCACAATGGAGGTTTTGGGGTTCAGAAGGGGGGGACGGGTCCTGCCCCCCCCCCCCAAAACACCCCAAAATATTTTGGGGAGGGGGCGAGGCCCCTGGGGGGACCCGAGGAATTTGGGGGGCTCCTGGCGGATTTGGGGGGGGGGAGGTCTGGGGGGTGTTGGGGACATCCCGGGGAAATTTGGGGGGGGGGCATTGGGATTTTGGGGACATTTTGGGGGTGTCCCCATGGATTTTTGGGGGGGATCCCTGGGATTTTGGGGACATTTTGGGGGTGTCATCATGGATTTTGGGGGGGATCCCTGGGATTTTGGGGATATTTTGGGGGTGTCCCCATGGACTTTTTTGGGGGGGGGATCCCTGGGATTTTGGGGGTGTCCCCATGGATTTTTTTGGGGGGGGGTCACTGGGATTTTGGGGACATTTTGGGGGTGTCCTCATGGATTTTGGGGGGGAGTCACTGGGATTTTGGGGACATTTTGGGGGTGTCCCCATGGATTTTGGGGGGGATCCCTGGGATTTTGGGGGTGTCCCCATGGATTTTGGGGGGGATCACTGGGATTTTGGGGAGATTTTGGGGGTGTCCCCATGGATTTTGGGGGGGATAACTGGGATTTTGGGGAGATTTTGGGGGTGTCCCCATGGATTTTGGGGGGTCCTTGCGTTGCGGCGGGTGGGGTCCTGGCCCGGGGGTGTCACTGGGATTTTGGGGAGATTTTGGGGGTGTCCCCATGGATTTTGGGGGGGATCACTGGGATTTTGGGGGTGTCCCCATGGATTTTGGGGGGTCGTTGCCTTGCGGCGGGGGGGGCCCGGGGGGGTCACTGGGATTTTGGGGGTGTCCCCATGGATTTTGGGGGGGATCACTGGGATTTTGGGGACATTTTGGGGGTGTCCCCATGGATTTTTGGGGGGGGGGTCACTGGGATTTTGGGGACATTTTGGGGGTGTCCTCATGGATTTTTTTGGGGGGGGGTCACTGGGATTTTGGGGACATTTTGGGGGTGTCCTCATGGATTTTGGGGGGGGTCACTGGGATTTTGGGGGTGTCCCCATGGATTTTTTGGGGGGGGGGTCACTGTGATTTTGGGGACATTCCGGGGGTGTCCCCATGGATTTTTTTGGGGGGGGGGGTCACTGGGATTTTGGGGAGATTTTGGGGGTGTCCCCATGGATTTTGGGGGGGATCACTGGGATTTTGGGGAGATATTGGGGGTGTCCCCATGGATTTTGGGGGGTCCTTGCCTTGCGGCGGGGGGGGTCCTGGCCCGGGGGGGTCACTGGGATTTTGGGGGTGTCCTCATGGATTTTGGGGGGATCCCTGGGATTTTGGGGACATTTTGGGGGTGTCCCCATGGATTTTGGGGGGGGGGGTCACTGGGATTTTGGGGACATTTTGGGGGTGTCCCCATGGATTTTTTTGGGGGGGGGTCACTGGGATTTTGGGGAGATTTTGGGGGTGTCCCCATGGATTTTGGGGGGTCCTTGCCTTGCGGCGGGGGGGGCCCGGGCCCGGGGGGGTCACTCTGCAGCCGCCTCAGTTTCGCTTCCAGTTCCAGGTTGCGGCTCTCGGCCTCCTGCAGGCGCCTGGAGGGAGGGGACACTTGGGGACACCCCCGGGGACACTTGGGGACACCCCCGGACCCCCCTCGGTCCCCGGTGGCCGCGGGGTCCTCGTCCCCACCGGGGGCAGCGGTGTTGCCTCCCCGGTGGCGGTTGTCACCCCGGTGTCACCTCCCGGTCCCGTTGTCCCCGCGGTGTCCCCGCTGTCCCCTCCCGGTCCCGCTGTCCCCTCCCGGTCCCGTTGTCCCCTCGGTGTCCCCGTTGTCCCCTCGGTGTCCCCGCTGTCCCCTCCCGGTCCCGCTGTCCCCTCCCGGTCCCGTTGTCCCCTCGGTGTCCCCGCGGTGTCCCCGCTGTCCCCTCCCGGTCCGAGTGTCCCCTCCCGGTCCCGTTGTCCCCTCGGTGTCCCCGCTGTCCCCTCCCGGTCCCAGTGTCCCCTCCCGGTCCCGCTGTCCCCGCGGTGTCCCCGCGGTGTCCCCGCTGTCCCCTCCCGTACCGGGCCAGCCCCTGCCCCGCCGCCCGCAGCTTCCCGAGCTCCCGCTCCAGCTCCTCCCGCCCGCGCCGCTCCTTCGCCAGCGCCTCCCGGAGCTCCGGCACCGACACCGGCACCGGCACCGGCTCCGGGACCGCCGGGACCGAGCCTGAGACCGCCGGGACCGGCTCCGGGACCGCCGGGACCGAGCCTGGGACCGCCGGGACCGCCGCCGCCACCTGCGGGAAACGCGTCTGCCTGGGGACCCCCGGGATGCCCCGAACCGGGCACGGATTCCCGGGATTCCCCGAACCGGGCACGGACCCCTCCCGGGATTCCCGGGATGCCCCGAACCGGGCACGGACCCCTCCCGGGATTCCCGGGACCACCCGAACCGGGCACTGACCCCTCCCGGGATCCCCCGAACCGGGCACGGACCCCTCCCGGGATTCCCGGGATGCCCCGAACCGGGCACGGACCCCTCCCGGGATTCCCGGGATCCCCCGAACCGGGCACCCACCACCGGGATTCCCGGGAAGCCCCGAACCGGGCACGGACCCCTCCCGGGATGCCCCGAACCGGGCACGGACCCCTCCCGGGATTCCCGGGACCACCCGAACCGGGCACGGACCCCTCCCGGGACCACCCGAACCGGGCACGGACCCCTCCCGGGATGCCCCGAACCGGGCACGGACCCCTCCCGGGATTCCCGGGATCCCCCGAACCGGGCACGGACCCCTCCCGGGATTCGAGACCCCTCCCCACGGGGATTCCGAGACCCCCGGGATCCCCTTTCCCCCCGCCCCCAACCCCGCATCGGCACCGGAATTCCCGAAATTCCCGAGATTCCCGGGATTCCCGGGATTCCCGGGAAGCCCCGAACCGGGCACGGACCCCTCCCGGGATTCCCGGGATGCCCCGAACCGGGCACGGACCCCTCCCGGGATGCCCCGAACCGGGCACGGACCCCTCCCGGGATTCCCGGGATCCCCCGAACCGGGCACGGACCCCTCCGGGATTCGAGACCCCTCCCCACGGGGATTCCGGGACCCCCGGGATCCGGGACCCCTCCCCGGGATCCCCTTTCCCCCCGCCCCCAACCCCGCATCGGCACCGGAATTCCCGAAATTCCCGAGATTCCCGGGATTCCCGGGATTCCCGCCCCCTCCCCGAGTTCCGGGACCCCCCCGGACCCCCTCCCCACGTACCGGCGGGGCCCGGGGGGGCTCCGTGCCCGGGGGGGGCGTCCGGGGGGGGGCGCCCTTGGCCGGGGGGGGGGCCGGGGGCGCCGCTTTTTGGGGGGGGTCGGCGGCGGGGGGCGGGGGAGCCCCTGGGGGTGCAGGGACCCCTTTTTGGGGGGGCGCTGCCGGGGGGGGGCCCGCGGGTTTTGGGGGAGGGGCTTGGGGTGGGGGATGGGATTCTGGGGGGGGTCCCCCCTGGGGGGTGGGGGGGGGCACTTTTTGGGGAGGGGGTCCCGCGGGCGGAGGGGCCCCCGAGGGTGGGGGGGGTCCTTTTTGGGGGGGAGGTCCCGTGAGTTCAGCGGTCCCCGTGGGTGGGGGGGGTCCTTTTTGGGGGGGGGCTCCCGGGGGGTTTTGGGGGGCTCCCGTGGGTGGGGGGGGTCCGGTGGTCGCGAGCACCCCCGGGGGTGGGGGCGTCCCCTTGCGCGGGGGGGTCCCTATGGCCAAGGGGGTCCCGGTGCCCGGGGGGGTCCCCGACTCGGGGGGGGTCCCCCACTCCCCCTCCAGCTCCATGGGCGTGTCCTGGTCCCACTCCTCATCCTCCTCCTCATCCTCCTCTTCCTCATCCCTAAAACCGGGGCGGGGGGCATGGGGGGAGGGGGGGGGTCACCTGGAGACCCCCGGACCCCCAGAGTCCCCCCAGAGTCCCCCCAGAGTCCCCCTGACGCCCCCAGATCCTCCCGGACCCTCTGACGCCCCCAGACCCTCCGGGACCCCCAGACCCCCCCAGACCCTCCCGGACCCCCAGACCCCCCCAGACCCCTCCGGACCCTCTGAGTCCCCAGACCCCTCTGAAGCCCCCCAGACCCCCCCAGACCCCCTGGACCCTCTGAGTCCCCAGACCCCCCGGGCCCTCTGACGCCCCCAGACCCCTCTGAAGCTCCCGTACCCCCCCGGACCCCCAGACCCCCCCCAGACCCCCCGGTCCCTCTGAGCCCACCCCCCCCCAGACCCCTCCGGTCCCTCTGACGCCCCCAGACCCCCCCAGACCCTCTGACACCCCCAGACCCCCCTGGACCTCCCCAGACCCTCCGGTCCCTCTGAAGCCCCCAGACCCCCCCAGACCCCCCGGTCCCTCTGAATCCCCAGACCCCTCTGGACCCCCAGACCCCCCAGACCCCCCCAGACCGCTCCGGACCCTCTGAGTCCCCAGACCCCTCTGGACCCCCAGACTCCCCCAGCCCCCCCGGGCCCTCTGACGCCCCCAGACCCCTCTGAAGCTCCCGTACCCCCCCGGACCCCCAGACCCCCCCCAGACCCCCCTGGTTCCTCTGAGCCCACCCCCCCCCAGACCCCCCGGTCCCTCTGACGCCCCCAGACCCCCCCAGACCCCCCTGGACCCCCCCAGACCCCCCGGTCCCTCTGACACCCCCAGACCCCCCTGGACCCCCCCCAGACCCCCCGGTCCCTCTGACGCCCCCAGACCCCCCTGGACCCCTCCAGACCCTCTGACACTCCCAGACCCCCCTGGACCTCCCCAGACCCCCCGGTCCCTCTGACGCCCCCAGACCCCTCTGAAGCCCCCAGACCCCCCCGGACCCCCGGACCCCCGACTCACTCTCGCTCGGCGCGGGCGTACGAGTACCCCACGAACGGGAGGTGCAGCCCCAGCTCGGGGGGGTCCCGGGGCTCCCCCAGCAGCTCCTGGGGCGGGAGGGACACGGTAAATCCGTCCCGGGATTGTCCCGGGTCTGTCCCGGGATTGTCCCGGCTTTATCCCACATTTATCCCGGTTTATCTCGGGTTTATCCCCGTGTTTAACCCGTTCCTCACAGGCTGGCTCAGGCAGTGTATCCCGGATCTATCCCCGGTTTATCCCCGGTTTATCCCGGCTCTCGCCCCGTGTTTAACCCGTTCCTCACCAGCTGGCTCAGGCAGTCTATCCCGGATCTATCCCCGGTTTATCCCCGGATTATCCCGGCACTGTCCCGTGTTTAACTCCTGATTTAACCCGTTCCTCACCGGCTGGCTGAGGCAGTGTATCCCGGATCTATCCCCGGTTTATCCCCGGTTTATCCCCGCACTGTCCCGGGTCTGTCCCGGGTTTAACCCCGTGTTTAACCCGTTCCTCACCGGCTGGCTCAGGCAGTCTATCCCGGATCTATCCCCGGTTTATCCCCGGTTTATCCCCGGTTTATCCCGGGTCTGTCCCGTGTTTAACCCCGTGTTTAACCCGTTCCTCACCGGCTGGCTCAGGCAGTCTATCCCGGATCTATCCCCGGTTTATCCCCGGTTTATCCCCGGTTTATCCCGGGTCTGTCCCGTGTTTAACCCTTGATTTAACCCGTTCCTCACCGGCTGGCTGAGGCAGTCTATCCCGGATCTATCCCCGGTTTATCCCCGGTTTATCCCGGGTCTGTCCCGTGTTTAACCCCGTGTTTAACCCGTTCCTCACCGGCTGGCTCAGGCAGTGTATCCCGGATCTATCCCGGATCTATCCCCGGTTTATCCCCGGTTTATCCCGGCACTGTCCCGTGTTTAACCCTTGATTTAACCCGTTCCTCACCGGCTGGCTGAGGCAGTCTATCCCGGATCTATCCCGGATCTATCCCGGATCTATCCCCGGTTTATCCCCGGTTTATCCCGGTTCTGTCCCGTGTTTAACCCCGTGTTTAACCCGTTCCTCACCGGCTGGCTCAGGCAGTCTATCCCGGATCTATCCCCGGTTTATCCCCGGTTTATCCCCGGTTTATCCCGGGTCTGTCCCGTGTTTAACCCCGTGTTTAACCCGTTCCTCACCGGCTGGCTCAGGCAGTCTATCCCGGATCTATCCCGGATCTATCCCCGGTTTATCCCCGGTTTATCCCAGGTCTGTCCCGTGTTTAACCCCTGATTTAACCCGTTCCTCACCGGCTGGCTCAGGCAGTGTATCCCGGATCTATCCCGGGTTTATCCCCGGTTTATCCCCGGTTTATCCCCGGTTTATCCCGGCTCTCGCCCCGTGTTTAACCCGTTCCTCACCGGCTGGCTCAGGCAGTCTATCCCGGATCTATCCCGGATCTATCCCCGGTTTATCCCCGGTTTATCCCCGGTTTATCCCGGCTCTCGCCCCGTGTTTAACCCGTTCCTCACCGGCTGGCTCAGGCAGTCTATCCCGGATCTATCCCCGGTTTATCCCCGGTTTATCCCCGGTTTATCCCTGCACTGTCCCGGGTCTGTCCCGTGTTTAACCCCGTGTTTAACCCGTTCCTCACCGGTTGGCTCAGGCAGTCTATCCTGGATCTATCCCCGGTTTATCCCCGCACTGTCCCGGGTCTGTCCCGTGTTTAACCCCGTGTTTAACCCGTTCCTCACCGGCTGGCTGAGGCAGTCTATCCCGGTTTATCCCCGGTTTATCCCCGGTTTATCCCGGGTCTGTCCCGTGTTTAACCCTTGATTTAACCCGTTCCTCCCCGGCTGGCTGAGGCACTCTATCCCGGATCTATCCCCGGTTTATCCCCGGTTTATCCCCGGTTTATCCCCGGTTTATCCCCGGTTTATCCCCGGTTTATCTCGGCTCTCACCCCGTGTTTAACCCGTTCCTCACCGGCTGGCTCAGGCAGTCTATCCCAGATCTATCCCCGGTTTATCCCCGCACTATCCCGGTTCTGTCCCGTGTTTAACCCTTGATTTAACCCATTCCTCACCGGCTGGCTCAGGCAGTCTATCCCGGATCTCTCCCCGGTTTATCCCCGGTTTATCCCCGGTTTATCCCCGGTTTATCCCGGCTCTCACCCCGTGTTTAACCCGTTCCTCACCGGCTGGCTGAGGCAGTGTATCCCGGATCTATCCCCAGTTTATCCCCGGTTTATCCCCGGTTTATCCAGGTTCTGTCCCGTGTTTAACCCCTTGTTTAACCCGTTCCTCACCGGCTGGCTCAGGCAGTCTATCCCGGATCTATCCCCGGTTTATCCCCGCACTGTCCCGGGTCTGTCCCGTGTTTAACCCTTGATTTAACCCGTTCCTCACCGGCTGGCTGAGGCAGTCTATCCCGGATCTATCCCGGATCTCTCCCCGGTTTATCCCCGGTTTATCCCGGGTCTGTCCCGTGTTTAACCCCGTGTTTAACCCGTTCCTCACCGGCTGGCTCAGGCAGTCTATCCCGGATCTATCCCCGGTTTATCCCCGGTTTATCCCCGGTTTATCCCCGCACTGTCCCGGGTCTGTCCCGTGTTTAACCCCGTGTTTAACCCGTTCCTCACCGGCTGGCTCAGGCAGTGTATCCCGAATCTATCCCCGGTTTATCCCCGGTTTATCCCCGGTTTATCCCCGGTTTATCCCCGGTTTATCCCGGGTCTGTCCCGTGTTTAACCCCTTGTTTAACCCGTTCCTCACCGGCTGGCTCAGGCAGTGTATCCCGGATCTATCCCCGGTTTATCCCCGGTTTATCCCCGGTTTATCCCGGTTCTGTCCCGTGTTTAACTCCTGATTTAACCCGTTCCTCACCGGCTGGCTCAGGCAGTGTATCCCGGATCTATCCCCGGTTTATCCCCGGTTTATCCCCGGTTTATCCCCGCACTGTCCCGGGTCTGTCCCGTGTTTAACCCTTGATTTAACCCGTTCCTCACCGGCTGGCTCAGGCAGTCGTCCAGCACGTCGAAGTTGGAGGTGTCGGCGGCGCCGGCGGCGCTGGGCGCGAAGGGGGCGGGGCTGCGGCGGAGCGCGCGCCAGCGCAGCCCCGCGAACAGCGGCAGCGCGCGGAAGTCGCGCGCGCCCCCGCGGCCCAGGCGCGCGCCCGGCGCGCACAGCAGCCCCCGCACGAGCGCGCGCGCCGCCGCCGGCACCGCCCGCGCGGCCGCGGCCGGGCCGGAGCCTTCCCCATCCTCATCATCATCATCGTCATCATCGTCATCGTCCTCCGGCAGGTGCAGGTGGTCCTGGGGGGGACCAGTACCCACCCAGTGCCCACCAGTACCGACCAGTGCCCACCAGTACCGCCCAGTGCCCACCAGTACCCACCCAGTGCCCACCAGTACCGCCCAGTGCCCACCAGTGCTGACCAGGGCTGACCAGTGCCCACCCAGTGCCCACCAGTGCCGACCAGTACCGACCAGTGCCCACCAGTGCCCACCAGTACCCACCCAGTGCCCACCAGTACCCACCCAGTGCCCACCAGTACCGACCAGTGCCCACCAGTGCCCACCAGTGCCCACCAGTACCGACCAGTGCCCACCAGTGCCCACCAGTGCCCACCAGTGCCGACCAGTGCCCACCCAGTGCCCACCAGTGCCGACCAGTACCGACCAGTGCCCACCAGTGCCGACCAGTACCCACCCAGTGCCCACCAGTACCGCCCAGTGCCCACCAGTACCGCCCAGTGCCCACCAGTACCCACCCAGTGCCCACCAGTACCGCCCAGTGCCCACCAGTGCCCACCAGTGCTGACCAGTGCCCACTCAGTGCCCACCAGTACCCACCCAGTGCCCACCAGTGCTGACCAGTGCTGACCAGTGCCCACCAGTGCCCCACCAGTACCGCCCAGTGCCCACCAGTGCCCACCAGTACCGCCCAGTGCCCACCAGTGCCCACCAGTGCTGACCAGTGCCCACCAGTGCCCACCAGTGCTGACCAGTGCTGACCAGTGCCCACCAGTGCCCCACCAGTACTGACCAGTGCCCACCAGTACCCCCCCAGTGCCCACCAGTACCGACCAGTATCCCCCCCAGTGCCCCCCAGCCCCTCCCAGCACCCTTCCAGTATCCCCCCTGTTGTTCCCAGTCACTCCCAGTCCCTCCCAGTATCCCCTCAGTGCACCCCAGTTCCTCCCATTTGATCCCAGTCCTTCCCAGTCCCTCCCAGTTCCCCCCAGTATCCCCCCCAGTCCCTCCCAGTCCCTCCCAGTCCCTCCCAGTTCCCCCCAGTATCCCCCCAGTCCCTCCCAGTGCCCTCCCAGGTCCTTCCATCACCCTCTTAGCACCCTCCCAGTGGCTCCCAGTCCCCCGCAGTGACTCCCCGTTGCTCCCAGTCCCTCCCAGTTGCTCCCAGTGCCCTCCCAGTTGCTTCCAGTGCCCTCCCAGTTGCTCCCAGTCCCCCCCAGTTGCTCCCAGTGCCCCCGCAGTGACTCGCAGTGGCTCCCAGTCCCTCCCAGCGGCTCCCAGTCCCTCCCAGTTCCCCCCAGTCCCTCCCAGTTCCCCCCAGCGGCTCCCAGCGGCTCCCAGTCCCCCCCAGCGGCTCCCAGTACGCCCAGTTTGCCCGGCGCGCACCTGGAAGTGCAGGATCTTGGCGTAGGTCTCGAGGACGGTGTCGGCGAAGAACGGGGGCCGCCCGAAGAACATCTCGTAGGCCAGGACCCCCAGCGCCCACCAGTCGCACTCGGGGCCGTAGGAGCGCGAGGGGTCCTCGACGGCCAGCAGCATCTCGGGGGACAGGTAATCGGGGGTGCCCACGGCCACCGCCGAGCGCACCTGGGGACAGGGGGACAGTGGGGGGATTGGGGGGATTGGGGGGATTGGGGGGATTGGGGACACTGGGGACATTGGGGACACTGGGGAGACATTGGGACATTGGGGACATTGGGGGGATTGGGGATACTGGGGACACTGGGGACATTGGAGACAGGTAATCGGGGGTGCCCACGGCCACCGCCGAGCGCACCTGGGGACAGGGGGACAGTGGGGGGATTGGGGACACTGGGGACATTGGGGGGATTGGGGGGATTGGGGGGATTGGGGACAGCGGGGGGATTGGGGACAGCGGGGGGATTGGGGACACTGGGGACATTGGGGGGATTGGGGACAGCGGGGGGATTGGGGACAGCGGGGGGATTGGGGACACTGGGGACATTGGGGGGATTGGGGACACTGGGGACATTGGGGACATTGGGGACACTGGGGACATTGGGGGGATTGGGGACACTGGGGACATTGGGGGGATTGGGGACACTGGGGACATTGGGGACATTGGGGACATGGGGGGGATTGGGGGATTGGGGACAGCGGGGGGATTGGGGACACTGGGGACATTGGGGGGATTGGGGGGATTTGGGACATTGGGGATACTGGGGACACTGGGAACATGGGGGGGGATTGGGGACATTGGGGAAATTGGGGACACTGGGGGCATTGGGGACACTGGGGAGACATTGGGACATTGGGGACATTGGGGGGATTGGGGACACTGGGGGGATTGGGGATACTGGGGACACTGGGGACATTGGAGACAGGTAATCGGGGTTGCCCACGGCCACCGCCGAGCGCACCTGGGGACAGGGGGACATTGGGGACATTGGGGACATTGGGGACATTGGGGACACTGGGGGGACTGGGGACATTGGGGACATTGGGGACATTGGGGAAATTGGGGACACTGGGGGCATTGGGGACACTGAGGAGACATTGGGGACACTGGGGACATTGGAGACAGGTAATCGGGGGTGCCTACGGCCACCGCCGAGCGCACCTGGGGACAGGGGGACATTGGGGACACTGGGGAGACATTGGGGACATTGGGGACATTGGGGACACTGGGGGATTGGGGACATTGGGGACATTGGGGGGATTTGGGACAGCGGGGGGATTGGGGACACTGGGGACATTGGGGGGATAGGGGAGATTGGGGGGATTGGGGGGACTGGGGACACTGGGGAGACATTGGGGACATTGGGGGCACTGGGGACATTTGGGACACCTTGGGGACATTGGGGGGATTGGGGACACTGGGACATTAGGGACATTGGGGACACTGGGGGGACTGGGGACATTGGGGGGATTGGGAGGATTGGGGGGACTGGGGACACTGGGGACACTGGGGAGACATTGGGGACACTGGGGACATTGGGGGGACATTGGGGACATTGGGGGGATTGGGGACACTGGGGGGATTTGGGACACTGGGAACATGGGGGGGATTGGGGACACGGGGGACATCGGGGGCATTGGGGACACTGGGGGACATTGGGGGGGACTGGGGACATTTGGGACACTGGGGGACACTGGGGGGATTGGGGACACTGGGGACATTGGGTGGGACTCGGGACATTGGGGACACTGGGGCGATTGGGGACATTGGGGGGCATTGGGGACATTGGGGACACTGGGGACACTGGGGGGACACTGGGGACATTGGGGACACTGGGGACACTGGGACATTGGGGAGATGGGGCTTGGGCAGGGGGGGATTTTTCCAGGTGCTCGTAAGGTTGAGCTCTGTGTCCCCTCCCGTGTCCCCGGTGTCCCCCGTGTCCCCCGTGTCCCCCCGTGTCCCCCGTGTCCCCCCATGTCCCCCCGTGTCCCCCGTGTCCCCCGTGTCCCCCGTGTCCCCGGTGTCCCCGGTGTCACTCACGGTGCCATCAGGCCCCAGGCGCAGGCAGGACCCGAAGTCCCCGAGCCGGATGTGTCCCCAGCGGTCCAGCAGGATGTTGTCAGGTTTGATGTCCCTGGGGGCGGTGGCCTTTGTCACCTCCCCCCGTCGTGATCCCCAAAGTCCCCCCCAGTACCCCCCCACTGTGTCCCTCCTGTTGTCCCGGGCGTCCCCTGTCCCTCCATGTCCCCTCTGTGTCCCCAATGTCCCCAATGTCCCCAGTGTCCCACCGGTGCACGTAGCCCAGGTGGTGCACCGAGTCAATGGCCGTGTCCCCATGTCCCCAATGTCCCCAATGTCCCCAGTGTTCCCAATGTCCCCGATGTCCCCGATGTCCCCGATGTCCCCAATGTCCCCAGTGTTCCCAATGTCCCCAATGTCCCCATGTTCCCGATGTCCCCGATGTCCCCAATGTCCCCAATGTCCCCAATGTCCCCAGTGTCCCCAATGTCCCCAATGTCCCCAATGTCCCCGATGTCCCCGATGTCCCCAATGTCCCCAATGTCCCCAATGTCCCCAGTGTCCCCGATGTCCCCGATGTCCCCAATGTCCCCAGTGTCCCCAGTGTCCCGAATGTCCCCGATGTCCCCAATGTCCCCAATGTCCCCAGTGTCCCCGATGTCCCCGATGTCCCCGATGTCCCCAATGTCCCCAGTGTTCCCCATGTCCCCGATGTCCCCGATGTCCCCAATGTCCCACCGGTGCACGTAGCCCAGGCGGTGCACGGAGTCGATGGCTGTGTCCCCAATGTCCCCAGTGTCCCCAGTGTCCCCAATCCCCCAATGTCCCCAATGTCCCCAGTGTTCCCAATGTCCCCAATATCCCCAATGTCCCCAGTGTCCCCGATGTCCCCGATGTCCCCATGTCCCCAATGTCCCCAGTGTCCCCGATGTCCCCGATGTCCCCAATGTCCCACCGGTGCACGTAGCCCAGGCGGTGCACGGAGTCGATGGCCATCACGAGCTCGGCCAGGTAGAAGCGGGCCATGGCCAGCGGCAGCCGGTCCCCGAATTTGCTGAGCAGGGTCAGGAGGTCGCCCCCGATGTAGTACTCCATGACCAGGTACTGCGGGGACAGGGACACGGGGACATGGGGACACGGGGACAACTTGGGGACATGGGGACAGCACCAGGACATGGGGACATGGGGACAGTGTAGTACTCCATGACCAGGTACTGCGGGGACAGGGACATGGGGACATGGGGACAGCACCAGGACATGGGGACATGGGGACAGTGTAGTACTCCATGACCAGGTGCTGCGGGGACAGGGGGACAGCTTGGGGACATGGGGACAGCACGGGGACACGGGAAGATGGGGACAGCTTGGGGACACAGGGACAGCTTGGGGACACAGGGACAGCACGGGGACATGGGGACACGGGGACAGTGTAGTACTCCATGACCAAGTACTGCGGGGACAGGGACATGGGGACATGGGGACACGGGGACAGCTTGGGGACACGGGGACAGCACCAGGACATGGGGACATGGGGACAGCTTGGGGACACGGGGACAGCTTGGGGACATGGGTGACACAGAGAACACAGGTGACACGGGCAACACAGAGGCGACACAGGTGACACGGGGGTGACACGGCGGTGACACGGGTGACACGGAGGTGACACAGAGGTGGCACAGGTGACACAGGTGACACTGAAGTAGCACCGGTGACAGGGGTGACACGGAGGTGACACGGAGATGACAGAGAGATGGCACGGAGGTGGCACAGGCATCACAGGTGACACAGAGGTGGCACGGGTGACATGGAGATGACACAGAGATGACACGCAGGTGGCACGGGTGACACGGAGGTGGCACGGGGGATACAGGTGACACAGAGATGACACGCAGGTGGCACGGGTGACACGGCTGTCCCCTCACCAGGCACTGCGGGTCCTGGAAGGCGAAGTGCAGCCGCGTGATCCAGCGCCGGTCCCCGCGGGCCAGCACGTCCCGCTCCTCGCGGAAGCACGACACCTGTGACGGTGACGGTGACAGTGACGGTGACGGTGACGGTGACAGTGACACGGCCGCCACCCGCCACCTCGAGTGTCCCTGTCCACAACTGTCCCCAAGTGTCCCCGCTGTCCCCCATGTCCCCATGTCCCCTCGTGTCCCCCTGTGTCCCCGCTGTCCCCCATGTCCCCATGTCCCCGAGTGTCCCCACGTGTCCCCTGAGTGTCCCCGAGGTCCCCAACTGTCCCCTCGTGTCCCTCGTGTCCCCGTGTCGCCTCGTGTCCCCTCGTGTCTCCACTGTCCCCTCGTGTCCCCACTGTCCCCTCGTGTCCCCAACTGTCCACAGCTGACCCCAAATGTCTCCAAGTGTCCCCCGTGTCCCCCGTGTCCCCATGTCCCCGTGTCCCGCTGTCCCCGTGTCCCGTGTCCCCATGTCCCCATGTCCCCTTGTCCCGTGTCCCCGTGTCCCCGTGTCCCGTGTCCCCATCCCCCTGTGTCCCCATGTCCCCGTGTCCTGTGTCCCCGTGTCCCCGTGTCCCGTGTCCCCGTGTCCCGTGTCCCGTGTCCCGTGTCCCGTGTCCCCATGTCCCCGTGTCCCGTGTCCCGTGTCCCGTGTCCCCATGTCCCCGTGTCCCCGTGTCCCCGTGTCCCGTGTCCCGTGTCCCCGTGTCCCCGTGTCCCGTGTCCCCATCCCCCTGTGTCCCCATGTCCCCGTGTCCTGTGTCCCCGTGTCCCCGTGTCCCGTGTCCCCGTGTCCCGTGTCCCCATGTCTCCATGTCCCCGTGTCCCCATGTCCCCGTGTCCCGTGTCCCGTGTCCCGTGTCCCGTGTCCCTGACCTCTCCACGCCGCAGCATGTCCCACTTGTTCATGATCTTCATGGCGTAGATCTGCCCGCTCTCCTTCATCCTCACCACGGCCACCTGCGGGCCCGGCGTCACCGGGGCTGGCTGCCACCCCCGCTGTCCCCCGGTGCCACCCGTGATGTCCCCGGTGCCACCCGTGATGTCCCCGGTGCCACCCCCGTTGTCCCCCGGTGCCACCCGTGATGTCCCCGGTGCCACCCCCGCTGTCCCCCGGTGCCACCCGTGATGTCCCCGGTGCCACCCCCGTTGTCCCCCGGTGCCACCCCCGCTGTCCCCTCACAGTCCCTGGTGTCCCCCCGCTGTCCCCACGCTGCCAACCCTGCTGTCCCCGGTGTCACCAGCACTGTCCTCTCACTGTTCCTGGTGTCCCCCGGTGTCCCCCCCGCTGTCTCCCGGTGTCCCCCCGCTGTCCTGCTGTCCCCCCGGTGTCCCCCCGGTGTTCCCCCGGTGTCCCTGTCCCTGTCCCGGTGTCCCAGTGTCCCCCCCGGTGTCCCTGTGCCTGTCCCGGTGTCCCTGTCCCGGTATCCCGGTGTCCCGGTGTCCCGGTCCCTGTCCTGGTGTCCCAGTGTCCCGGTGTCCCTGTCCCGGTGTCCCTGTCCCGGTGTCCCTGTCCCGGTGTCCCTGTCCCGGTTTCCCTGTCCCTGTGCCGGTGTCCCGGTGTCCCTGTGTCCCTGTCGCGGTGTCGCTGTCCCGGTGTCCCAGTGTCCTGCTGTCCCTGCTGTCCCCTCACTGGCCCTGGTGTCCCAGTGTCCCGGTGTCCCTGTCCCGGTGTCCCTGTCCCTGTCCCGGTGTCCCGGTGTCCCGGTATCCCGGTGTCCCAGATTCCCTGTCCCTGTCCCGGTGTCCCTGTCCCTGTCCCTGTCCCGGTGTCCCTGTCCCGGTGTCCCGGTGTCCTGGTGTCCCAGTATCCCAGTGTCCCGGTTTCCCTGTCCCTGTCCCGGTGTCCTGGTGTCCCTGTCCCTGTCCCGGTGTCCCTGTCCCGGTATCCCGGTGACCCGGTATCCCAGTGTCCCGGTATCCCGGTGTCCCTGTCCCTGTCCCTGTCCCTGTCCTGGTGTCCCAGTGTCCCGGTGTCCCTGTCCCTGTCCCGGTGTCCCTGTCCCTGTCCCGGTGTCCCGGTGTCCCTGTCCCGGTGTCCCAGTGTCCCTGTCCCGGTGACCCGGTATCCCGGTGTCCCGGTATCCCGGTGTCCCTGTCCCTGTCCCGGTGTCCGTGTCCCGGTGTCCCGGTGTCCCTGTCCCTGTCCCGGTGTCCCTGTCCCTGTCCCGGTGTCCCGGTGTCCCGGTGTCCCGGTGTCCGCACCTCGCTGAAGGCGCCTCTCCCGATCACTTTGAGGATCTCGAAGTCTCCGCGCTGCAGCTGCAGCTCCTGGACCCGCGCGGCCACCGGCTCGGCTGGGGGAGGACCGGGGTCACCGACCGGGGTCACCGACCGGACCGGGGTCACCGACCGGACCGGGGTCACCGACCGGGGTCACCGACCGAACCGGGGTCACCGACCGGACCGGGGGTCACCGACCGGACCGGGGTCACTGACCAAACCGGGGTCACCGACCGGACCAGGGTCACCGACCGGACCAGGGTCACGGACCAGGGGTCACAGACCGGACTGGGGATCACCGACGGACCGGGGCACCGACCGGGGTCACCGACCGGACCGGGGGTCACCGACCGGACCGGGGTCACGGACCGGACCGGGGCTCAGGGACCACTGGGGGTCACCGACCGGACCGGGGTCACCGACCGGACCGGGGATACCGACCGGACCGGGGGTCACCGACCGGACCGGGGTCACCGACCGGACCGGGGTCACTGACCGGACCGGGGTCATCGACCAGACCGGGGTCATCGACTGGACCGGGGTCACCGACCGGACCGGGGCACCGGACCAGGGTCACCGACCGGGGGCTCAGGGACCACCAGGGGGGATTGGACCAGGGGTCATGGACCGGACCGGGCAGAGACCACCGGGGAGGGGCAGGGACCACCGGGGGCGACCAGACCAGGGGGTCAGGGGCTACCAGGGTGGGTCAGGGACCACCGGGGTGTGGCAGGGACCACCGGGAGGGGTCAGGGGCCACCGGGGAGGGGCAGGGACCACCGGGAGGGGCAGGGACCACCAGAGGGGCAACCGGACTGAGGGGTCAGGGACCACCGGGAGGGGTCAGGGACCACTGGGGAGGGATCAGGGACCACTGGGAGGGGTCAGGGACCACCAGGAGGGGCAACCAGACTGGGGGGTCAGGGACCACCGGGGGAGGTCCGGGGCCACCGGGGGGGTCAGGGACCACCGGGGAGGGATCAGGGACCACCAGGGGAGGGTCAGGGACCACCGGGAGGGGCAACCGGACCAGGGGGGGGTCAGGGACCACCGGGAGGGGTCAGGGACCACCGGGAGGGGTCAGGGGCCACCAAGGGGGACAACCGGACCTGGAGGGGGGGTCAGGGACCACCGGGAGGGGCAACCGGAGCGGGGGGGTCAGGGACCACCGGGAGGGGTCAGGGACCACCGGGGTGGGGTTTGGAGAGAGAACCCCAGGGAATTTTTTTTCGGGGTGGGGGGGCGGGAAGTGAAGCGGGGGTGGGGAGGGAGGGTTCCGGGGGGGGGAGGGGAGGGGAGGGGGGGGTGACAGTGCGGGGTGGGGGGGCTGTGACACCCTGGGTGCCGCGGGGGGGGGCGGCGGCGCACCCGCAGCCCATTTATGGCCGCGCAGCGATCGGTGCCCGCGGAGGGGAGGGGGGGACCGGCCCGCCGTGCCCAGAAAAGGAGCGGCGCCACCGGGGCCCCCCCCGGAACCCCCCCGGGACACGGCGGCCGAGCCCCCCCCCACCCTGAGACCCCGACAAAGGGACCCCCCCATTGCCCCCCCCCCGAAATGACCCCGAGGTCCGGACCCCCCCCCCAAAAAAAATGACCCCGGGGCTCGGTGTCGCCCCCCCCCCCCACTCCCCGTTTCCACCCGCCGGTACCGACCGGACCGGGACACACCCCCCCCGGCCCCGGTGCCGGTTCAGAGACCCCCCCCGGCCCCGCGTGCGGGACCCCCGGTACCGACCCGCCCGGTCCTGCTCCCGGAGCCCGCCCCGAACCGGAGCCGAGTCCCGGGCCCTGCCTGCCCGAACGGTCCCGGTGCCCCCCGCCCGTGACAGCCCCGGGCCCGACCCCCCGGTTCTGGACCGAGCCCCCCGAGGCCGGTTCCGAACCCCGCCCCGAGTCGGTTCCGAAACTCCGAGCCCGGTTCTGAACCCCCCCCGAGTCGGTTCCGAAACCCCGAGCCCGGTTCTGAACCCCGCCCCGAGTCGGTTCCGAAACCCCGAGCCCGGTTCTGAACCCCCCCCGAGTCGGTTCCGAACCCCCGAGCCCGGTTCCGAATCTCTGACTCCGGTTCCGAACCCCCGAGCCCGGACACCCCCAGTTCCGGACACTGCCGGTTCTGGACCCCCCCAAATCCCGAACCTGCCGGTCCCGGACCCCCAATCCCCAATCTCCCGGTCCCGGAACCCCAATCCGAAACCTCCCGGTCCCGGAACCCCCAAACCCGAACTTCCCGGTCCCGGACCCCCAATCCCGAACTTCCCGGTCCCGGACCCCCCAAACCCGAACCTCCCGGTCCCGGAATTCCCAATCCCGAACTTCCCGGTCCCGGAACCCCAATCCGAAACCTCCCGGTCCTGGAACCCCCAATCCCGAACTTCCCGGTCCCGGAATTCCCAATCCCGAATCTCCCGGTTCCGGAATTCCCAATCCCGAATCTCCCGGTCCCGGAATTCCCAATCCCGAATCTCCCGGTCCCGGACCCCCCAATCCCGAACTTCCCGGTCCCGGAACCCCAATCCGAAACCTCCCGGTCCTGGAACCTCCAATCCCGAATTTCCCGGTCCCGGAACTCCCAATCCCGAACTTCCCGGTCCCGGAATTCCCAATCCCGAATCTCCCGGTTCCGGACCCCCCAGTCCCGAACTTCCCGGTCCCGGACCCCCCAAACCCGAACCTCCCGGTCCCGGAATTCCCAATCCCGAATCTCCCGGTCCCGGACCCCCAGTCCCGAACCTCCCGGTCCCGGACCTCCAAACCCGAACTTCCCGGTCCCGGAACTCCCAATCCCGAATCTCCCGGTCCCGGACCTCCAATCCCGAACCTCCCGGTTCCGGACCCCCCAATCCCGAATCTCCCGGTCCCGGACCCCCAATCCCGAACCTCCCGGTCCCGGACCCCCAGTCCCGAACTTCCCGATCCCGGAATTCCCAATCCCGAATCTCCCGGTTCCGGACCCCCCAAACCCGAACTTCCCGGTCCCGGACCCCCCCAGTCCCGAACTTCCCGGTCCCGGAACCCCCAATCTCGAACTTCCCGGTCCCGGAATTCCCAATCCCGAATCTCCCGGTCCCGGACCCCCCAGTCCCAGACGCCCCCCGGTCCCTCTCCCCAATCCCAGCCCTTCCCGGTCCCGGCCCACTCCCGGTCCCGGAACCCCCAATCCCGGACCCCCCCAGCAGTGCCGAACCCCCCCCGGTTTCAGACCCCTCGATCCCGAACCCCCCAGTCCCGGACCCCCCTGTCCCATACCCGGTCCCCCCAATCCCGTCCCGGTCCCGGTGCTCCCCCAGCCCGAACCCGAACCGACCCCCCCGTCCCGGTGCCGGTGCCCCGAACCGACCCCCCTGTCCCGGTACCGGTGCCCCGAACCGACTCGCCCGGTCCCGGTGCCCCGAACCGACTCGCCCGGTCCGGGTGCCGGTGTCCCGAACAGAACCCCCCGTCCCGGTCCCGGTGCCCCGAACCAACTCGCCCCGTCCCGGTCCCGGTGTCCCGAACCAAGTCGCCCCGTCCCGGTCCCGGTGCCCCGAACCAACTCGCCCCGTTCCGGTGCCGGTGTCCCGAACCGACCCCCCTGTCCCGGTACCGGTGCCCCGAACCGACCCCCCTGTCCCGGTCCCGGTGTCCCGAACCAAGTCGCCCCGTCCCGGTCCCGGTGCCCCGAACCAACTCGCCCCGTTCCGGTGCCGGTGCTCCGAACCGACCCCCCTGTCCCGGTGCCGGTGCCCCCACGGCCCGAACCCGAACCGACCCCCCCTGTCCCGGTACCGGTGCCCCGAACCAACTCGCCCCGTCCCGGTCCCGGTGCCCCGAACCAACTCGCCCCGTTCCGGTACCGGTGTCCCGAACCGAACCCCTGTCCCGGTGCCGGTGGCCCCACGGCCCGAACCCGAACCGACCCCCCTGTCCCGGTGCCGGTGCCCCGAACCGAACCCCCGTTCCGGTGCCGGTGTCCCGAACAGAACCCCCCTGTCCCGGTGCCGGTGCCCCGAACCGACCCCCCCGGTCCCGGTGCCGGTGCCCCGCTGTACCCCAGCTCAGAAAGTCCCGGACGTGTCTGTCGCTGTCGCCGTTCGTGTCGCCGTTCGTGCCGCCGTTCGTGCCGCCGTCTCGGCCGCCGCCGGCGGTGCGGGCGGTGTCCCCGGTGGGCCCGGGGGGGTGCCGGTGGTTGAGGCGGTGCCGCAGCCCCGCCGCCAGCCCCAGCAGCAGGTCCAGGAGGGTCTCCAGCCCCAGCGCCCCCCGGCCCAGCGCCAGCGCCCGCAGCCGCTCCCGCCGCCCCGGGGGCGCCGCCATCGCCCGGCCCGCACCGGGGAGGCTCCGCCGCCACCCGGGAACCGGGGCCGGGCGAGCCCGGGCGCCTCCCCGCTCCCCCCCGCCCCGCTCGGTACCCGCCCCTCGATACCGGGGGGAACGGAGGGGGGGGCGCGGTCCCGGAGGTACCTGCGGGGGTGGGGGGGTGGGGGGAGGGTGGGGACCCCCAGACCGGGACCCCCAGACCGGGACCCCCAGACCGGGACCGGGACACCCAAACTGGGACCAGGACCCTCATACCGGGACCCTCATACCGGGACCGGGACACCCAAACTGGGACTGGGACCCTCATACCGGGACCGGGACCCCCAGACTGAGACCGGGACCCTCATACCGGGACCCTCATACCGGGACCGGGACCCCCAAACTGGGATCGGGACCCTCATACCGGGACCCTCATACCGGGACCGGGACCGTCATACCGGGACCGGGACCCCCAGACTGGGACCGGGACCCCAACACCGGGACTGGGACCGGGACACCCCCACCGGGACCGGGATCCTCACACCGGGACCGGGACCCCCAAACTGGGACTGGGACCCTCATACCGGGACCGTGACACCCACACTGGGACCGGGACACCCAGACCGGGACCAGGACCCTCATACCGGGGCCGGGACCCTCATACCGGGACCGGGACCCTCATACCGGGACCCTCATACCGGGACCGGGACCCCCAGACCGGGACCGGGACCCTCATACCGGGACCCCCAGACCGGGACCCTCATACCGGGACCGGGACCCCCAGACCGGGATCGGGACCCAGACTGGAACCGGGACACTCCCACCACCACCGGGACCCCCATACAGGGACGGGGACCCCCATACCGGAACCGGGACACCCCCACCGGGACCCCCATACCGGGACTGGGACCCTCATACAGGGACCGGGACACCCCCACCGGGACCCCCATACGGGAACCGGGACCCTCATACCGGGACCGGGAGACCCCCATCTCCACCGGGACCCCCACACCGTGACCCGAACCAGGACCCCCACACCGGGATTGGGGGACCCCCACCGGGACCCCCCTGTGGCACCGGGACCCTGAGCTGAACCCGGGACCCCCCCCCACCCCGTTACTGACCCCCTAAAATCCCCCCAGACCCCCTAAAATCCCCCCAAAAATTCCTCCAAACCCCCCAATAATCCCCCCAGACCCCCCAAAATCCCCCCAAAAATTCCTCTAAACCTCCCAAAAATCCCCCCAGACCCCCTAAAATCCCCAAATTCCCTTTCCCAAAAATCCCTCAGACCCCCCCAAATCCCCCCAGACCCCCTAAAATCCCCCCTAAAATCCCCCCAGACCCCCTAAAATCCCCCCTAAAATCCCCCCAGACCCCCTAAAATCCCCCCCAAAATTCCTCCAGACCCCCCAAAAATCCCCCCGATCCCCTAAATCCCCCCAAAAATCCCCCCCGACCCCCTAAAATCCCCAAATTCCCTTTCCCAAAAATCCCTCAGACCCCCCCAAATCCCCCCAGACCCCCTAAAATCCCCCCAGACCCCCTAAAATCCCCCCAAAAATTCCTCCAAACCCCCCAATAATCCCCCAGACCCCCCAAAATCCCCCCCAAATCCCCCCAGACCCCCTAAAATCCCCAAATTCCCTTCCCCAAAAATCCCTCAGACCCCCCCAAATCCCCCCAGACCCCCCCAAATCCCCCCAGACCCCCTAAAATCCCCCCTAAAATCCCCTCAGACCCCCTAAAATCCCCAAATTCCCTTTCCCAAAAATCCCTCAGACCCCCCCAAATCCCCCCAGACCCCCCCAAAATCCCCCCAGACCCCCCATAAATCAGAGCCGGAGGTACCAAGCGAGGTTGGGGGGTTTTATTTGGGGTGGGGGGTGCAGATTTGGGGGGGCCGGGGGTGCAGTTGGAGGTTCCAGGGGGGTTTTGGGGGGGTCCTGGAGTGTCCGGGGGGGATTTTGGGGTGTCCTGGGGGGTCCTGGGGAGCGTCCGGGGGTCTCCTCACGAGTACATGGTGAGCTGCAGCCACTGTTGGGGGGACACCCCGTCAGGATTTGGGGGATTTTGGGGGTCCCTGAAAGGTTTGGGGTCACCCCAAAGGGATTTTGGGGGTCCCTGGAAGGTTTGGGGTCACCCCAAAGGGATTTTGGGGGTCCCTGAAAGGTTTGGGGTCACCCCAGAGAGATTTTGGGGGTCCCGGGAGGGTTTGGGGTCACCCCAGAGGGATTCTGGGGGTCCCTGGAAGGTTTGGGGTCACCCCAAAGGGATTTTGGGGGTCCTGGAAGATTTGGGGTCACCCCAGAGGGATTTTGGGGGTCTCTGAAAGGTTTGGGGTCACTCCAAAGGGATTTTGGGGTCAGCCCAGAGGGATTTTGGGGGTCCCTGGAAGGTTTGGGGTCACCCCAGAGGGATTTTGGGGGGTCCCTGGAAGGTTCGGGGTCACCCCAGAGGGATTTTGGGGGTCCCGGGAGGGTTTGGGGTCACCCCAAAGGGATTTTGGGGGTCCCTGGAAGGTTTGGGGTCACCCCAAAGGGATTTTGGGGGTCCCTGGAAGGTTTGGGGTCACCCCAAAGGGATTTTGGGGGTCCCGGGAGGGTTTGGGGTCACCCCAGAGGGATTTTGGGGGTCCCAGGAGGGTTTGGGGTCACCCCAAAGGGATTTTGGGGGTCCCTGGAAGGTTCGGGGTCACCCCAGAGGGATTTTGGGGGTCTCTGAAAGGTTTGGGGTCACCCCAAAGGGATTTTGGGGGTCCCTGAAAGGTTTGGGGTCACCCCAAAGGGATTTTGGGGATCCCGAGAGGGTTTGGGGTCACCCCAAAGGGATTTTGGGGATCCCGAGAGGGTTTGGGGTCACCCCAAAGGGATTTTGGGGGTCTCTGAAAGGTTTGGAGTCACCCCAGAGGGATTTTGGGGATCCCTGGAAGGTTTGGGGTCACCCCAGAGGGATTTTGGGGGTCCCTGAAAGGTTTGGGGTCACCCCAAAGGGATTTTGGGGGTCCCTGGAAGATTTGGGGTCACCCCAGAGGGATTTTGGGGGGTCCCTAAAAGTTTTGGGGTCTCTCCAGTGCCACAAACCCAGCGGGGCCATTTTGGGGTCTCCCTCCTTTACCCCCTCCCCCCAAATTCTGAGGACACCCCAAATAGGAACAGGGGGACCCCAAAACCCCCCTGGGGGTCCCCAAAACCCCCCTGGGGACCCCAAAACCCCCCTGGGGGTCCCCAAAACCCCCCGGGACCCCAGACCCACCTCCTGGAGGCTGACGCGGATCTGCCCCGACCCGTCCCGGTCCAGGGACTTGAAGGCACCTGGGGGGGACCCCAAAATCAGGGGGGGGGACCCCAAAATTTGGGGAGAAAACCCAAAATTTGGGGAGAAAACCCAAAATTTGGGGGGACCTTCATCCTGCCCCCCCCCGACCTCAGGGAACCCAAATAAAACCCCGAAATTTTGGGGTCTCTTCCAATTTTGGGGTTCCAAATGGATTTTGGGGATCCATCACCCGGATTTGGGATTCCCCCCCCCCCCCCAATTTTGGGATTCCCCCCCGGTTTTGTGATTTCCCCCCAATTTTGGAATTTTTCCCCCCCGATTTTTGGATTTCCCCCCAATTTTGTTATTTTCCCCCCGGTTTTGTGATTTCCCCCCAATTTTGGAATTTTTCCCCCCGATTATGGGATTTCCCCCCAATTTTGGATTTCCCCCACCCCGGTTTTGTGATTTCCCCCCAATTTTGATATTTCCCCCCAATTTTGGAATTTTCCCCCCTCGATTTTGGGATTTCGCCCCAATTTTGGGATTTTCCCCCCCCGATTTTTGGCTTTCCCCCCAATTTTGTTATTTCCCCCCCGATTTTTGGATTTCCCTCCAATTTTGGAATTTTTCACCCCCGATTTTTGGATTTCCCCCCCGATTTTTGGATTTCCCCCCAATTTTGGAATTTTTCCCCCCAATTTTGTTATTTTCCCCCTGGTTTTGTGATTTCCCCCTAATTTTGGGATTTTTCCCCCCCGATTTTTGGATTTCTCCGGCAATTTTTGGATTTCCCCCTAATTTTGGGATTTTTCCCCCCCGATTTTTGGATTTCTCCGGCAATTTTTGGATTTCCCCCCAATTTTGGAATTTTTCCCCCCAATTTTGGAATTTTTCCCCCCCGATTTTTGGAATTTCCCCCCCCCCCCCCAATTTTGGAATTTTTCCCCCCCGATTATTGGATTTCCCCCCAATTTGGGATTTCCCCCCCCCGGTTTTGTGATTTCCCCCCAATTTTGGAATTTCCCCCCCCCCGATTTTTGGATTTCCCCCAATTTTGGAATTTTTCCCCCCCGATTTTTGGATTTCCCCCCAATTTTGGAATTTTTCCCCCCCGATTTTTGGATTTCCCCCCAATTTTGTTATTTCCCCTCCGATTTTTGGATTTCCCCCCAATTTTGGAATTTTTCCCCCCCGATTTTTGGATTTCCCCCCAATTTTGTTATTTCCCCCCCGGTTTTGTGATTTCCCCCCAATTTTGGGATTTTTCCCCCCCGATTTTTGGATTTCCCCCCCGATTTTTGGATTTCCCCCCCGATTTTTGGATTTCCCCCCAATTTTGGAATTTTCCCCCCCGATTTTTGGATTTCCCTCCAATTTTGAGATTTTTCCCCCCCGATTTTGAGATTTCCCCCCCGATTTTTGGATTTCCCCCCAATTTTGGAATTTTTCCCCCCCGATTTTTGGATTTCCCCCCAATTTTGGAATTTTCCCCCCCGATTTTTGGATTTCCCTCCAATTTTGAGATTTTTCCCCCCCGATTTTGAGATTTCCCCCCCGAATTTTGGATTTCCCCCCAATTTTGGAATTTTTCCCCCCCGATTTTTGGATTTCCCCCAATTTTGGAATTCCACCCCAATTTTGTTTTTTCCCCCCCGATTTTTGGATTTCCCCCCAATTTTGGAATTTTTCCCCCCAATTTTTAGATTTCCCCCCAATTTTGGAATTTTTCCCCCCCGATTTTTGGATTTCCCCCGATTTTTGGATTTCACCCTAATTTTGGAATTTTCCCCCCCCGATTTTTGGATTTCCCCCCAATTTTGGAATTTTTCCCCCCAATTTTTAGATTTCCCCCCAATTTTGGAATTTTTCCCCCCCGATTTTTGGAATTTCCCCCCCCCCGATTTTTGGATTTCACCCCAATTTTGGAATTTTCCCCCCTCGATTTTTGGATTTCCCCCCAATTTTGTTATTTCCCCCCTGATTTTTGGATTTCCCCCCAATTTTGTTATTTTCCCCCCGGTTTTGTGATTTCCCCCCAATTTTGGAATTTTTCCCCCCCGATTTTTGGAATTTCCCCCCCCCCCAATTTTGGAATTTTTCCCCCCCGATTTTTGGATTTCCCCCCAATTTTGGAATTCTTCCCCCCCGATTATTTGATTTCCCCCCGATTTGGGATTTCCCCCCCCCGGTTTTGTGATTTCCCCCCAATTTTGGAATTTTCCCCCCTCGATTTTGGGATTTCCCCCCAATTTTGGAATTTCGCCCCCCCCCCCCGATTTTTGGATTTCCCCCCAATTTTGGGATTTCCCCCCCGATTTTTGGATTTCCCCCCCGATTTTTGGATTTCCCTCCAATTTTGAGATTTTTCCCCCCCGATTTTTGGATTTCCCCCCAATTTTGGAATTTTTCCCCCCCGATTATTGGATTTCCCCCCAATTTGGGATTTCCCCCCCCCGGTTTTGTGATTTCCCCCCAATTTTGTGATTTCCCCCCAATTTTGTTATTTCCCCCCCACCCCGATTTTTGGATTTCCCCCCAATTTTGGAATTTTTCCCCCCCGATTTTTGGATTTCCCCCTAATTTTGGAATTTTTCCCCCCCGATTTTTGGATTTCCCCCCCGATTTTTGGATTTCCCCCCAATTTTGTTATTTCCCCCCCAGTTTTGTGATTTCCCCCCAATTTTGGAATTTTTCCCCCCCGATTTTTGGATTTCGCCCCAATTTCGGGATTTTCCCCCAATTCCGGGGTCTCCCTACGGAACATGGCGTCCAGGCGCACGAGGCAGCTGATGAAGTTGTCGAAGTCCAGGTTCCCCCCCTCGTCCCCGTAGCGACGCCCCAAAACCGCCCAAAGTTGGGGGGGCAGCCGGAACCCTGGGGGGGGGGGGTGGGATGGCCACAGGTGACCTTTGACCCCCAAAAAATGCCTTCAACCCCCCCCAAAAATTCCCCAATTCCCCCCAAAAATCCCTGTTTCCACCCCAAATAATCGCGACCCGACCCCAAATCCTTCAAACCGCCCCAAATCTTCCCCCCAAAATATCCCTGACCCCCCCCCCCAAAAAAAAACCAGCCTGGACTCCCCAAAACCCAAAATCTTGGGGGGATTTTGGGGTTCCTGGAGGGTTTGGGGTAATTCCAGGGGGATTTTGGGGGTCCCATGGGAATTTGGGGTCACCCCAGGGGGATTTTGGGGATCTCAGGAGAATTTTGGGGTTCCAAGGATGACATTGGGAGTCCCAAGGGAATTTGGGGTCACCCCAGGGGAAATTTTGGGGATCCCAGAGGAATTTGGGGTCACCCTGGGGGAATTTTGGGGTTCCCAGAGGAATTTGGGGTCACCCTGGGGGAATTTTTGGGGTTCCCAGAGGAATTTGGGGTCACCCTGGGGGAATTTTGGGGTTCCCAGAGGAATTTGGGGTCACCCTGGGTGAATTTTTGGGGTTCCCAGGAGAATTTTGGGGTTTCAAGGATGACTTTGGGAGTCCCAGGGGAATTTAGGGTCACCCTGGGGGAATTTTGGGGTTCCCAGGAGAATTTTGGGGTTCCAAGGATGACTTTGGGAGTCCCAGGGGAATTTAGGGTCACCCTGGGTGAATTTTGGGGTTCCCAGAGGAATTTGGGGTCACCCTGGGGGAATTTTGGGGTTCCCAGAGGAATTTGGGGTCACCCTGGGGAAATTTTGGGGATCCCAGAGGAATTTGGGGTCACCCTGGGGGAATTTTGGGGATCCCAGGGGAATTTGGGGTCACCCGGGGAAATTTTGGGGTTCCCAGAGGAATTTGGGGTCACCCTGGGTGAATTTTGGGGTTCCCAGAAGAATTTGGGGTCACCCTGGGTGAATTTTGGGGTTCCCAGGGGAATTTGGGGTCACCCGGGGAAATTCTGGGGATCCCAGAGGAATTTGGGGTCACCCCAGGGGAATTTTTGGGGTTCCCAGAGGAATTTGGGGTCACCCTGGGTGAATTTTGGGGTTCCCAGAGGAATTTGGGGTCACCCCGGGAGGCTGATTTTGGCAATCCCTGATGATTTTGCTGCCACCCCTCATTAATTCCAACCCTCACCCTTAAAAAACCCCCCAAAACTCCCCCATTTCCATTTCCTGCACCCCGAAACCTCTTCCCGCCAGCCCCCCCAAATTCCTTCCCCCCAAAAAAACCCCAAAATCCCCCAAAATCCCCCCAAAAATCCCCAACCTGCGGCCTCGAAGGCCCCTGGCAGCTCCTGGGGCCCGATGGTGCCCGAGCGATCGCTGTCGAATTGTTTGTACACGCACTGGGGGTGTACAAATTTTGGGCACCAATTTTGGGGGGTCCCGCACCCCCAAAATCCGCCTCACCCCCTCCCCAAAACTCGGGGACCCTCCCAAACCCCAAAATTCCTCCCCCCGCCCCTCCCAAACCCCCAAAATCCTCCCCCCATCCCCCTTTAAAGGACTTAAAAAATCCTCAATTCCAAATTTTAGGGGTGCCCGCCCCCCTAATTATCTAATTACCCCACCCCCCCAAAAAAATTTTGGGGTGTTTGGGGGGTCCCCTACAACCCCCCCTCATGGTTTTTAGGGGGGCTGGGATTTAAGAGGGGAAATTTTGGGGTCCCACCCCCCTGTTTTTTGGGTTCCTCCCTCGATTTTGGGGTGTCCCTGATTCTGGGCTCCCACATCGATTAATTTTTGGGGGGGGTCACATTTTTTGGGGTGTCCCCCTAATTTTTGGGTCTCCTCCTAATTTTGGGATCTCCCCCAGCTCGGAGTAACCCTGGATTTTGGGATGCCCACCCCAGTTTTGGGGCCCCCATCCCCATTTTTGGGGTGCCCCCCCCCCAATTTTGGATTTTCCTCGATTTTGGGGCTCGTTTATTTTAGGATCCCCCCAAATTTTGCCTTCTCCCTCCATTTCGGGGTCTCTTTTCACCCTGAGCACCCCAATTTTGGGATCCCATCCAACTTCGGCCTCCCACCCCATATTTTTGGGGTCCCCCCCACCCCGATTTCGGGACCTCCCCAAAAAAATTTTGGGGTCCTCACCTGCCACTTCTTGATGTTGTTCCAGAGGTACTTGAACTCTTCAAACCCCAATTTCCCGGTGGTGTCGCTCTGGGGGGGCTCGTCAAGGACATTTTGGGGGGCACCGGGGACCCCCCCCCATTTCCCCGCACCCCAAAACCTCTGGAGGATCCCCCAAAATCCCCCCAAAATCCCCCCAAAATCCCCCCAAAATCCCGGGGTACGTCCATGACGGCCACCATGCTCCGGCACGTGTCCAGCCCGAAGCCGTCGGTCTTCAGGTCGGGATCTGGGGGGACCACGGGGGATTTTGGGGGGGCCCCGAGTCCTGGAGCCCCGCAGGGAGCCCCGAGGGCACCCCAAAATCCCGCCCGAGCCCCGAGGACACCCCAAAATCCCCCCCGAGCCCCCGGGGGTTTTTGGGGGACACTCACGGCGGGTGACGACCCTGTTGAGGATGTTCATCAGCTCGGTGGGGCTCACCTCCATGTCCTGGGGGGAACGGGGGGTCAGGGGGGGCTGCGGAGCCCCAAAATCTTGGGGGAACACCCGAAATCTCGGGGGAACCCCCGAAATCCTGGGGGAACCCCCGAAATCTTGGGGGAGCCCCCAAAATCCTGACCCCGAATCCTGGGGGAACCCCCAGACCCTGATCCCCCTAAAGTCTGAAGACTCCCAAATCCTGACCTCCAAAAACCCCAAAATCCTGACCCCAAATCCTGACCCGTCTCCGCAAAGTCTGGGGACCCCCAAATCCTGACCCCGAATCCTGGGGGTACCCCCAAATCCTGACCCCGAATCTTGGGGGACCCCCAAACCTTGGGGGTTCCCCCAAATCCTGACCCCAACCAAGAGGTTTCAAGGGATCAGGTGGATCCCAGTGTACCCCAGTACACCCCGGTGCACCCCCACGGATCTGGGGGTCCCGGGGGTCCCGGGGGTTGGGGGTGCTGGAGGTCAGGGGTCGGGGGTCCCAGGGGTCCCAGGGGTCGGGGGTTCCGGGGGTCCCAGGGGTCGGGGGTCCCGGGGGTCCCAAGGGTTGGGGGTCCCGGGGTTTGGGGGTCCTGGGGTCGGGGGTGTTGGAGGTCAGGGGTCGGGGGTCCCAGGGGTCGGGGGTTCCGGGGGTCCCAGGGGTCGGGGGTCCCGGGGTCGGGGGTCCCGGGGGTCCAGGGGTCGGGGGGTCCCGGGGGTCCTTGGGTCGGGGGTCCCAAGGGTTGGGGGTCCAGGGGGTTGGGGGTCCCGGGGTTCCAGGGGTCGGGGCTCCCGGGGGTCTCTGGGGTCGGGGGTCCCGGGGGTTCTGGGGATTCTGGGGGTGCCAGAGATTGGGGGTCCCAGGGGTCCGGGATCCCGGGGTTGGGGGTGCTGGAGGTCGGGGGTCCCGGGGGTCCTGTGGGTCCCAAGGGTCGGGGGTCCCGGGGGTCCCGGGGGTCCCAGGGGTCCCAGGGTCGGGGGTCCCGGGGTCCCAAGGGTTGGGGGTCCAGGGGGTTGGCGGTCCCGGGGTTCCAGGGGTCGGGGCTCCCGGGGATTCTGGGGGTCCCGGGGATTCTGGGGGTCCCGGGGTCCCAAGGGTTGGGGGTCCCGGGGGTCCCGGGGGTCCCGGGGTCGGGGGTCCCGGGGGTTGGGGGTGCTGGAGGTCGGGGGTCGGGGGTCCCGGGGGTCCCGGGGTCGGGGGTCCCGGGGTCGGGGGTCGGGGGTCCCGGGGTCGGGGGTCCCTCACCTCCCCCGCCAGCTGCGTGAAGAGGCGCCGGAACTGCCGAACCTCCTCGCTCTCGTTGGCATCGACCGTGGAGATGTGGGCACGGGGGGGCTGCGGGCACCCCGAAAACGGGCTCAGGGCCCCCGAAAACGGGGGGTCAGGGGACCCCAGAAACGGGGTCAGGGCACCCCGAAAACGGGGGGTCAGGGCACCCCGAAAACGGGGGGTCAGGGCACCCAAAAACGGGGGGTCAGGGCACCCCGAAAACGGGGTCAGGGAACCCCAAAAACGGGGTCAGGGAACACCAAAAACGGGGTCAGGGCACCCCGAAAACGGGGTCAGGGGACCCCAGAAACGGGGTCAGGGCACCCCGAAAACGGGGGGTCTGGATACCCCGGAAACGGGGTCAGGGCACCCCAAAAACGGGGTCAGGGCACCCCGAAAATGGGGGTCTGGGCACGCTGAAAACGGGGGTCAGGGCACCCCGAAAACGGGGTCTGGGCACCCCGGAAACGGGGTCAGGGAACCCCAAAAACGGGGTCAGGGCCCCCGAAAACGGGGAGTCAGGGCACCCCAAAAACGGGGTCAGGAGACCCCGAAAACGGGCTCAGGGCACCCCAGAAACGGGCTCAGGGAACCCCAAAAACGGGGGGTCAGGGCACCCCGAAAACGGGGTCAGGGCACCCCGAAAACGGGGTCAGGGAACCCCAAAAACGGGAGGTCAGGGCCCCCGAAAACGGGGTCAGGAGACCCCGAAAACGGGGGGTCAGGGCACCCCAAAAACGGGGGGTCAGGGCCCCCCAAAACCAGGACCCCAAACCCAGGGGGGGGATAGAGAACCCGAAATCTGGGACCCCAAACCCAGGGAGTCAGGGAACCCCAATTCCAGGGGGGTCAGGGGACCCCAAATCTGGGGTCGGGGGGGACAGGGGACCCCAAATCTGGGGTCGGGGGGGACAGGGGACCCCAAATCCGGGGTGAGGGGGACAGGGGACCCCAAATCCGGGGTGGGGGGGGTCAGGGGACCCCAAATCCGGGGTGAGGGGGACAGGGGACCCCAAATCCTGGGTGGGGGGGGTCAGGGGACCCCAAATCCGGGGTGAGGGGGACAGGGGACCCCAAATCCGGAGTCGGGGGGGTCAGGGGACCCCAAATCTGGGGTCGGGGGGGACAGGGGACCCCAAATCCGGGGTTGGGGGGGTCAGGGGACCCCAAATCTGGGGTCGGGGGGGGTCAGGGGACCCCAAATCCGGGGTCGGGGGGTCAGGGGACCCCAAATCCGGGGTGGGGGCGGTCAGGGGACCCCAAATCTGGGGTCGGGGGGGGTCAGGGGACCCCAAATCTGGGGTCGGGAAGGAAAGGGGACCCCAAATCCGGAGTCGGGCCGGTCAGGGGACACCAAATCAGGGGTTGGGGAGGTCAGGGGACCCCAAATCTGGGGTCGGGGGGGACAGGGGACCCCAAATCCGGGGTTGGGGGGTCAGGGGACCCCAAATCTGGGGTTGGGGAGGTCAGGGGACCCCAAATCTGGGGTCGGGGGGGACAGGGGACCCCAAATCTGGGGTTGGGGGGGACAGGGGACCCCAAATCCGGGGTGAGGGGGACAGGGGACCCCAAATCCGGGGTGGGGGAGGACAGGGGACCCCAAATCCGGGGTGGGGGGGGTCAGGGGACCCCAAATCCGGGGTGAGGGGGACAGGGGACCCCAAATCCGGGGTGGGGGAGGACAGGGGACCCCAAATCCGGGGTGGGGGGTCAGGGGACACCCCGAGGGTCCCCAGGGTGGGAGGGGGGCGGGGGTCACTTACGGGGGGCTCGGGGTTGTAGTGGGCGGCGGCTTCGCTGTGGGGGGGGGGCAGAGGGTGTCACCCCAAAATGTCACCTGCCCCCCCAAAAGTGTCACCTGCCAGCCCAAAATGTCCCCCTAATGTCCCCGACCCCCAGTAGCCGTCAGTGTCCCCCCCAATGTCCCCAATCCGTCCAACCCCCCCAGTGTCCCCAATGTCCTCAAATATCCCCAATGCCCCCATGTCCCCAGTGTCCCCAGTGTCCCCAATCCCCCCAATGTCCCCCCAATGTCCCCAATCCCCCCAATGTCCCCCCAGTGTCCCCAATGTCCTCAAATGTCCCCAATCCCCCCAATCCCCCCAATGTCCCCAGCCCCACCAGTGTCCTCAAGCCCCCAATGTCCCCACAGTGTCCCCTCACCTGATGGAGCTGACGACGCCCCCCAGGACCCCCAACCCAATGTCCCCAGTGTCCCCCCAGTGTCCCCAGCCCCCCCAATGTCCCCAATCCCCCAGTGTCCCCAATGTCCCCACATCCCCAATGTCTCCAATGTCCCCACAGTGTCCCCTCACCTGATGGCACTGATGAAGCCCCCCAGGACCCCCACCCCAATCCCCCCAATGTCCCCCGTGTCCCCCGTCCCCCCAGTGTCCCCAGTGTCCCCAATGTCCTCAATCCCCCCAATGTCCCCCCAATGTCCCCAATGTCCCCCCAATGTCCCCAGCCCCCCAGTGTCCCCAGCCCCCGTGTCCCCCGCTGTCCCCTCACCTGATGGCGCTGATGACGCCCCCCAGGACCCCCACCCCAATGTCCCCCCAATGTCCCCCCAGTGTCCCCAGCCCCCACAATGTCCCCAGTCCCCCCAGTGTCCCCAGCCCCACCAGTTCCCCAATGTCCCCCCAATGTCCCCAATGTCCCCAGCCCCCCCAGTGTCCTCAAGCCCCCAATGTCCCCACAGTGTCCCCTCATCTGATGGAGCTGACGACACCCCCCAGGACCCCCAACCCAATGTCCCCAGTGTCCCCCCAGTGTCCCCAATCCCCCCAATGTCCCCAATGTCTTCAATCCCCCCAGTGTCCCCCCAATGTCCCCAGACCCCCAGTGTCCCCAATGTCCCCACATCCCCCCAATGTCCCCCCAATGTCCCCAGCCCCCCCAGTTCCCCAATGTCCCCAATGTCCCCAAACCCCCTCAGTGTCCCCAATGTCCCCACATCCCCAATGTCTCCAATGTCCCCCCAATGTCCCCTCACCTGATGGAGCTGATGACGCCCCCCAGGACCCCCACCCCAATCCCCCCAATGTCCCCCCAGTGTCCCCAGCCCCCCCAGTGTCCCCAACCCCTCCAATGTCCCCAATGTCCCCAACCCCCCCAGTGTCCCCAATCCCCCCAATGTCCCCCCAGTGTCCCCAATCCCCCCAGTGTCCCCAATCCCCCCAGTGTCCCCGATGTCCCCCCAATGTCCCCAGCCCCCGTGTCCCCCGCTGTCCCCTCACCTGATGGCGCTGATGACGCCCCCCAGGACCCCCATGGCCCCCCCGGCGCCGCCGCCGCCGCCCCCCCCGCTCAGGAGCCCCCCCAGGACGGAGCCGATGCCCCCCGGGAGGCCCCCCCCGGACCCCCCCCCACCGCCCCCGCCCCCCAGCAGCCCCTTCACCAGGAACATGCCGGACTGGGAGCTACTGGGAGGCACTGGGAGGTACTGGGGGGCACTGGGAGCTACTGGGAGGCACTGGGAGGTACTGGGGGGCACTGGGAGCTACTGGGAGGCACTGGGAGGTACTGGGAGTTACTGGGAGGCACTGGGAGAGTGCTGGGGGGCACTGGGAGCTAGTGGGAGGGCACTGGGAGCTACTGGGGGGTACTGGGAGGGCACTGGGAGCTACTGGGAGGGCACTGGGAGCTACTGGGGGGTACTGGGAGGTACTGGGGGGCACTGGAAGCTACTGGGAGGGCACTGGGAGAGTGCTGGGGGGCACTGGGAGGGACTGGGGGGCACTGGGAGGGCACTGGGAGAGTGCTGGGAGGGCACTGGGAGAGTGCTGGGGGGCACTGGGAGCTACTGGGAGCTACTGGGAGGGAACTGGGAGCTACTGGGAGGGAACTGGGAGCTACTGGGAGTTACTGGAGGGGCACTGGGAGAGCACTGGGAGTTACTGGGGGGCACTGGGAGCTACTGGGAGTTACTGGGGGAGCGCTGGGGGGGAACTGGGAGCTACTGGGAGGCACTGGGAGGGCACTGGGAGTTACTGGAGGGGCACTGGGGGGCACTGGGAGCTACTGGGAGTTACTGGGGGGCACCGGGAGTTACTGGGAGGGCACCGGGGCGGCACTGGGAGCTACTGGGAGCACTGGGAGGGCACCGGGGCGGCACTGGGAGCACTGGGAGCACTGGGAGCGGCTGGAAGAGAAGCAGACAGCACCGTTAGGCGACACCCGGAGTACCGGGGGGGTTCCGGGGACCCCCCAGACCCTCCCGGGACCCCCCGGGACCCCTCCCCGGGCTCCGGTCCCGCTCCGGTGCCGCTCCCGGGCGCGGCTTTCCGGGACTGGGCGGGGCCGCGCTGAGTCACGGTTTGGGGGGGGGGAGGGGAGCACCGGGAGGGTCCCGGGGGGTCCCGGGGGGTCCCGGGGGGTCCCGGGGGGGGTGGGGGGGGTTCGGTACCTGCGGGAGCGGCGCCGGTCCGGAGCGAGCGCGGAACCGGAACGGGGAAAGGGGCGGGGCCACGCGCGGGGGCGTGGCCGGGGAGCCGCCCGGGGGCGTGGCCTCGGTGGGAGGGACCAATGGGGGCGCGCCCTGGGCGTGGCCAGGGGCGGGGGCGTGGCCTAGACGCTCATCTCTCCTCTAATAGGCGGGGTTAACATGGGGGGCGTGGCTAACTCCTTGATTGACAGCAACACCCATTAGCGCCCCTCAGAGTGGGCGTGGCCAGACGCGTGATTGACAGTCGGGCCCGCCCCACAGGGCGGGGTTATGCAGATTAACGGTGAATACTAAATGAGCCACGGCGTGACGTCACCGCCGCGCGCCGGGACAAGATGGCGGCGCTGGGGGGGGAATTTTTTGGGGGAGGAATTTTTTGGGGGAGGAATTTTTTGGGGGGTTCCCTCCCCCACCCCCACCTCACTTTTGGGGTCTCCCCCAATTTTGTCCTCCCCCATCCAGTTTTTGGGGTTCCCCCCCCCCAATTCCCCCCAAATTTGGGGGGTCCCCTCCCCCACTCTGAAGTCTCCCCCTCCCCCCATGTCCTTCCGCAGTTTTAGGGTCCCTCCGTGTCGCCCCATCCCATATTTTTCCCCAAAAAAATTCCCTTTTTCCCCCATTTTCCCTCCTATTTTCCCCATTTCCCCCCCACAATTCCCATTTTTTTTCTCCATTTCCCCCATTTTCCCCCGTTTTTCCCCACTTTCCTCCGTTCTTTTCCTAATTTTTCCCCCTTTCCTCCCATTTCTCCTGTTTCCCCCATTTTCACTCCTATTTTCCCCATTTTCCCCCCACAATTCCCCTTTTTTTCTCCATTTCCCCCATTTTCCCCCATTTTTCCCCCACTCTCCTCCTTTCTTTTCCTAATTTTTCCCCCTTTCCTCCCATTTATCCTGTTTCCCCCCATTTTCACACATTTCCCCCATTTCCCTCCCAAATTTCCCAATTTATTTCCCCATTTCCCTCCATTTTCCCAATTTTCCCCCCATTTCCCTCATTATTTTCCCATTTTTCCCCATTTCCCCCATTATTATCCCCATTTCTTCCCATTTTCTGCACTTTCCCACAAATTCCCCCATTTTTCCCATTTCCCCCATTATTTTCCCCATTTCCCCCCCAATTCCCCCATTTCCCCCCATTTTCACCCTTTCCCCCCCAATTTCCCCAATTTTCCTCACATTTTCCCCATTTTTCCCACATTTTTCCACATTTCCCCCACATTTTCCCAATTTTTTTTCTCAAATTCCCCAATTTCCCCCATTTTTCCCTATTCCTCCCATTATTTTCCCAAATTCCCCCCCACAATTTCCCCCATTATTTTCCCAATTTCCCCCCATTTTTTCTGTTTTCCCCCAAAATTTCCCCAATTTTTCCATTTTCCCCCAAAATTTCCCCATTTCCCCCCAAGATTTCCCAATTTCCGCATTTTTTTCCATTTTCCCCCAAAATTTCCCCCCAAAATTTCCCAATTTCCCCATTTTTTTCTATTCCCCCCAAAATTTCCCTATTTCCCCATTTTTTTCCATTTCCCCCCAAAATTTCCCCATTTCCCCATTTGTGTCCATTCCCCCCAAAATTTCCCCATTTCCCCATTTTTTTCCATTTCCCCCGCCAAAATTTCCCCATTTCCCCCCAAAAGTTCCCAATTTCAGCATTTTTTTCCATTCCCCCCAAAATTTCCCCATTTCCCCATTTTTTTTCCATTTCCCCCGCCAAAATTTCCCCATTTCCCCCCAAAATTTCCCAATTTCCGCATTTTTTCCATTCCCCCCAAAATTTCCCCATTTATTTTCCATTCCCCCCCCCCCAAATTTTGCCATTTTCTCCCAATTTTTCCCCATTATTTCCCCCAATTTTTCCATTTTTTCCCAATTTTCCCATTTCCCCCCGAATTTCCCCCAATTTTCCGGTACAAAGGATTTTATTGGTGGCAGAAGCGGCTCCGGGGGGGCCCATGCGGCAGCGGGGGGGGGGAGGGGACATTTTTGGGGGGGAGGGGACATTTTTGGGGACAATTTGGGGACATTAAAGCCACTGACACGAGCGGGGGTGGGGGAGGGGCGTTATTGCTCCTGCGGGGGTGGGGGAGGGGCGGCCAGGAGGGACCCTCTGGGACCCCTCCCCCACCTCGGGCCCTGGTTTTGGGGAGGGGTCGGGAGGGGGGCAGAAAATAAATAAATAAATTCTAAAAAAAAAAAATATCAAAATTTTGATATTTTTTGATCGATATCCCCAAAATATTATCCGGGAAAGGGGCGTGGCATCAATTCCCGACGTTAATTAATTAATTCATTCATTAATTCCGGAGAGAACAGCCCTAATTATTTTATGGGGGGGGGGGGTGGATTCACCAAAAAAAATTTGGGGAGTGGTGGGCGTGGCATGGATCCCCCCCCCAAAAAAATAATCGATAAATTCCGGAGTGAACAGCCCAAAAATTGGGATTTGGGACCCCCAAAATGGCCCGGGAAGGGGCGTGGCCTCAACCCCCTTAATTAATTAATTAATTGATAGATTCCAGAGTGAAGACCCCCAAATTTGGGGTTTTGGGGGTTCTGGCCCCTCCCCCATCGCTGTTATTGGCAGGTTTGGGCCCAAATTTGGGGTTTTGGGGTTCTGGGGGGGTTTTGGGGGGTCTGGCCCCTCCCCCATCGCTGTTATTGGCAGGTTTGGGCCCAAATTTGGGGTTTTGGGGGGTCTGGGGGGGTTTTGGGGGGTCTGGCCCCTCCCCCATCGCTGTTATTGGCAGGTTTGGGCCCAAATTTGGGGTTTTGGGGTTCTGGGGGGGTTTTGGGGGGTCTGGCCCCTCCCCCATCGCTGTTATTGGCAGGTTTGGGCCCAAATTTGGGGGAGGGGCCACGCCCAACGCCCCTCCCCCAGTGCGGAATGTTCCAGAAGGAACAGCCCGGGAGGAGGGGGAGGGGACAGGGGGGGACAGGGGGGGATGGGGGGGGTCACATCACGGCTCCCGGGTGGGGGAGGGGCTCCAAGGCACTGGGTGGGGGAGGGGCGGTGGGGGGGGGAGGGGCGGGGGGGGTTAGGATTGCATCTCGGCCCGGAGCATCCACGGGAACCAGCAGCAGAACAGCAGCCTGGGGACACGGGGACACCCATGGGGACACCCATGGGGACATGGGGACACCCATGGGGACACCCATGGGGACATGGGGACATGGGGACACCCATGGGGACACGGGGACAGGGGGACACCCCTGGGACATCCCTGGGGACACCCATGGGGACACCCCTGGGACATCCCTGGGGACTCCCCTGGGGACACGGGGACACCCCTGGGGACACCCATGGGGACACGGGGACACCCATGGGGACACCCATGGGGACACCCCTGGGACACCCCGGGGACACCCATGGGGACACCCATGGGGGCACGGGGACATCCAAGGACCACCCCTGGGACATCCCTGGGGACTCCCCTGGGGACACGGGGACACCCCTGGGGACACCCCTGGGGACATGGGGACACGGGGACGTGGGGACACCCATGGGGACACCCCTGGGGACACCCCTGGGGACACGGGGACATCCCAGGGACACCCCTGGGACACCCATGGGGACACCCATGGGGACACGGGGACATCCCTGGGGACACGGGGACATGGGGACATCCCTGGGACGTCCCTGGGGACACCCATGGGGACATGGGGACATCCCAGGGACACCCCGGGGACACCCATGGGGACACCCCTGGGGACACCCCTGAGGACACGGGGACATCCCTGGGGACACGGGGACATGGGGACATCCCTGGGACGTCCTTGGGGACACCCATGGGGACATGGGGACATCCCAGGGACACCCCGGGGACACCCATGGGGACACCCATGGGGACACGGGGACATGGGGACATCCCTGGGACATCCCTGGGGACACCCATGGGGACACGGGGACATCCCTGGGGACACCCCTGAGGACATGGGGACATGGGGATACCCCTGGGGACACCCATGGGGACACCCCTGGGGACACCCCTGGGGACATGGGGACATGGGGACACCCCTGGGGACACCCATGGGGACACCCCTGGGGACACGGGGATGTGGGGACACCCATGGGGACACCCATGGGGACACCCCTGGGGACACGGGGACAGGGGGACATCCCTGGGGACATCCTTGGGGACACGGGGACATGGGGACACCCCTGGGGACACGGGGACAGGGGGACATGGGGACATCCTTGGGGACACCCAGGGGGACACCCCTGGGGACACCAATGGGGACACGAGGACACGGGGGCTTCCCTGGGGACACCACTGAGACATCCCTGGGGACACCCCTGGGGACATGGGGACATCCCTGGGGACACGGGGACAGAGGGACAGGGGGACATGGGGACACCCCTGGGGACACGGGGACAGGGACACCCCCCTGGGGACAGGGAGACAGCCATGGGGACACCCCTGGGGACACCCCTGGGGACATCCCTGGGGACACGGGGACATCGCTGGGGACATCCCTGGGGACACGGGGACATGGGGACATCCCTGGGGACATGGGGACATCGCTGGGGACACCCCTGGGACATCCCTGGGGACACTCCTGGGACACCCCAGCAAGGACAGGTCCACCCTCAGGGACACCCCTGGGGACAGGGCCACCCCAGCAAGGACAGGGAGACCCCCAGGGACACCCCTGGGGACAGGGACACCCCAGCAAGGACAGGGACACCCCCAGGGACACCCCTGGGGACAGGGCCACGTCTGGGGACAGTGTGGGGACAAAGCCACGCCCCGGGGACAAAGCCACCCCGGGGTGTCCCTGTCCCTGTCCCCACCTGGAGAAGGAGCTCTCGGATGTGATGTCCTTGGGGGTCCGCACGGCCGGGAAGCGCTTGGGCTGTGACACTGCGGGGACACGGGGACACGGGGGACATGGGGGGACATGGGGGACATGGGGGACATGGGGGGACATGGGGGACATGGGGACATGGGGGACACGGGAGGACATGGGGACACGGGGGGACATGGGGACACGGGGGACATGGGGGGACATGGGGACATGGGGGACACGGGAGGACATGGGGACATGGGGGGACACGGGGGACACGGGGAGACATGGGGGACACGTGGGGACATGGGGGGACATGGGGACATGGGGGACACGGGGGACATGGGGGACACGGGGGACACGGGGGACATGGGGGGACATGGGGGACACGGGGGGACATGGAGGACATGGAGGACATGGGGGGACATGGGGGACACGGGGGGACATGGAGGACATGGAGGACATGGGGGGACATGGTCACATCACCCACAACAGCCAATCAGCAGTGCCAACCCTGCCCCGCCCACCTGTCAATCACTGCCCCGCCCACCTGTCAATCACTGCCTTGCCCCGCCCACCTGTCATGGTCACACCCACCCGCCAATCATTGTCACATTCACCCGTCATTCACTGCCACGCCCACCTGTCAATCACGGCCACACCCACCCGTCAATCACTGCCCCGCCCACCTGTCAATCACTGTACCGCCCACCTGTCAATCACTGCTACACCCACCTGTCAATCATTGCCACACCCACCTGTCAATCACTGCTCTGCCCCGCCCACCTGTCATGGTCACACCCACCTGTCAATCATTGTCACATTCACCTGTCAATCATTGTCACACCCGTCAATCACTGCCACGCCCACCTGTCAATCTCTGCCACACGACCTGTCAATCACTGCCCTGTCCACATGTCAATCACTGCCACACCCACCTGTCAATCACTGCCCCGCCCACATGTCAATCACTGCCCCGTCCACCTGTCAATCACTGCCCCGCCCACCTGTCAATCATTGCCACACCCACCTGTCAATCACTGCCCCACCCACCTGTCAATCACTTTCCCCCACCCGTCACTCATCGCGTGGCCCCGCCCCTCACCTGTGACGGGCTGTCCCTTCTTTTCGGCGCCGCCGTCCCCGGGCTCCTCCTTGGGCCCCCCGACCCTGGGGGTGACACGGGGACAGGGGGTGACCCCCGTGTCCCCTCGGCGACCCCTGCGACCCCTCGGTGACCCCTGTGTGACCTCCCGATGACCCCTGGCCCCGTGTCCCTCCCCACCCCCACATCCCAGTGACCCCTGGTGACCTTGCCGTGTCCCCCGTCACCTCCCTGGACCCCACTGTCCCACCCCAGTGTCCCCCACTGTCCCCTCCATGTCCCCCCGTGTCCCTCCCGTGTCCCCCCCTGTCCTTCCCGTGTCCCCACATGTCCCCCCGTGTCCCCACATGTCCCTCCCGTGTCCCCCCCATGTCCCTCCCGTGTCCCCCCCGTGTCCCCCCGTGTCCCCCCGTGTCCCCCCATGTCCCTCCCGTGTCCCCCCATGTCCCCCCGTGTCCCCCCCGTGTCCTCCCGTGTCCTCCCCGTGTCCCCCCCGTGTCCCCACATGTCCCCCCATGTCCCTCCCGTGTCCCCCCCTGTCCTCCCCATGTCCTCCCATGTTCCTCCCGTGTCACCCCATGTCCCCTCATGTCCCTCCCGTGTCCCCCCGTGTCCCCACATGTCCCCCCCGTGTCCCCCCGTGTCCCCCCGCACCTCTGGACGCGGGAGGGGGGTGCGAAGACGCCGTGTTTGGGGGGGCAGGTGAAGTAGCGCACCCCGAAAACGGAGCCGTCGTGTTTGCCGCCCGCCGAGTCCAGCTCCACCCCGAACCAGTACCCTGGGGACAGCGGGGACATTGGGGGGGACACTGGGGACATTTTGGGACATTGGGGACATTGGGGGGATTGGGGACATTGGGGACATTGGGGGGACATTGGGGGGACATTGGGGACATTTTGGGACATTGGGGGGATTTGGGACATTGGGGACATTGGGGACACTGGGGACATTGGGGACATTTGGGGACACTGGGGACAGTGGGGACATTGGGGGGATTGGGGACATTGGGGACATTGGGGGGACATTGGGGGGACATTGGGGACATTTTGGGACATTGGGGGGATTTGGGACATTGGGGACATTGGGGACACTGGGGACATCGGGGACATCGGGGACATTGGGGACATTGGGGGGATTTGGGACATTGGGGACACTGGGGACACTGGGGACATCGGGGACATTGGGGACATTTGGGGACACTGGGGACATTTTGGGACATTGGGGGGATTGGGGACATTGGGGAAACTGGGGACATTTTGGGACATTGGGGGGACATTGGGGGGACATTGGGGACATTTTGGGACATTGGGGGGATTTGGGACACTGGGGACACTGGGGACATCGGGGACATTTGGGGACATTTGGGGACATTGGGGACAGTGGGGACATTGGGGGGACATTGGGGGGACATTGGGGACATTTGGGACACTGGGGACATTGGGGGGATTGGGGGGACATTGGGGATATCAGGGGGACTTGGGGACATCGGGGGTCACAGGGGCGTCTCGGAGGGTCCCATCCCAGGGTGGGGGTCCCATCCCGGGGGTCTTGGGGGTGCCTCAAGGGGGTCTCATTCTGGGGGGCGGCCCACCCCTGGGGAGGGGTCCCGGTGTGGGTCGGGGTCTCTCCGTGTGGGTCGGGGTCTCTCCGTGGGTCAGGGTCCCAATTTGGGTTGGGGTCTCTCCGTGTGGGTCGGGGTCTCTCCGTAGGTCGGGGTCCCGATTTGGGTCGGGGTCTCTCCGTGTGGGTCAGGGTCTCTCCGTGGGTCGGGGTCCCAATTTGGGTCGGGGTCTCTCCGTGTGGGTCAGGGTCTCTCCGTGGGTCGGGGTCCCGATTTGGGTCAGGGTCTCTCCGTGTGGGTCGGGGTCTCTCCGTGGGTCGGGGTCCCGATTTGGGTCAGGGTCTCTCCGTGTGGGTCGGGGTCTCTCCGTGGGTCGGGGTCCCGATTTGGGTCGGGGTCTCTCCGTGTGGGTCAGGGTCTCTCCGTGGGTCGGGGTCCCAATTTGGGTCAGGGTCTCTCTGTGTGGGTCAGGGTCTCTCCGTGGGTCGGGGTCCCGATTTGGGTCAGGGTCCCGATTTGGGTCGGGGTCCCGATTTGGGTCAGGGTCTCTCCGTGTGGGTCGGGGTCCCGATTTGGGTAGGGGTCCCGGTTTGGGTGGGGGTCCCGGTTTGGGTGGGGGTCTCTCCATGGGTCGGTGTCCCGATTTGGGTGGGGGTCCCGGTTTGGGTGGGGGTCTCTCAGGGCGGGCGGGGGTCTCACCGGGGGCGAAGTCGGTGCGGCCGTAGAAGCGGGCCCGGCCCTGGCGCTGCCCGGCCACCAGCACGGCGTCCCCGGGCGCCACGCGCCGGCCCTCGCGGTCCAGCCACGCCCCGGCGCGCTTCCGGGACCCTGGGGCGGGGCCAGAGTGACCACGCCCACCCCGGAAACGCCCACCCCCAGGCCACGCCCACCCCAGGCCACGCCCCCATTGACTTTTGGGTCCCTGGGGGCGGGGCCAGAGTGACCACGCCCATCCCGGACACGCCCACCCCCAGGCCACGCCCACCCCAGGCCACGCCCCCATTGACTTTTGGGTCCCTGGGGGCGGGGCCAGAGTGACCACGCCCATCCCGGACACGTTCACCATAGCCACGCCCACCCCCAGGCCACGCCCCCATTGACTTTTGGGTCCGTGGGGCGGGGCCAGAGTGACCACGCCCACCCCGGCCACGCCCACCCCCAGGCCACGCCCACCCCCAGGCCACGCCCACCCCCAGGCCACGCCCACCCCAGGCCACGCCCACCCTGGACACACCCATTATAACCACGCCCAGCCACGCCCCCATCAACTTTTGGGACCCTGGGGGCGGGGCCAGAGTGACCACGCCCATCCAGGCCATGCCCACCCAGGCCACGCCCACCCAGGCCACGCCCCCATCGACTTTTGTGACCCTGGGGGCGGGGCCATGCTGACCACGCCCATCCTGGACACGCCCATCACTGCCACACCCGGCCACGCCCATTCCGACCACGCCCCCCAGGCCACGCCCCCATTGACTTTTGGGTCCCTGGGGGCGGGGCCAGAGTGACCACGCCCCCCGGCCACGCCCCCGCCACGCCCACCCGGCCACGCCCCATCATATTTTGTGACCCTGGGGGCGGGGCCAGAGTGACCACGCCCATCTTGGCCACGCCCACCCCAGGCCATGACCCAATAGAATTTTGGGACTCTGGGTGCGGGGCCAGAGTGACCACGCCCATCCTGGCCACGCCCACCCCAGGCCACGCCCCCATCGACTTTTGTGACCCTGGGGGAGGGGCCATGGTGACCACGCCCATCCTGGACACGCCCATCACTGCCACACCCGGCCACGCCCATTCCGGCCACGCCCCCCAGGCCACGCCCCCATTGACTTTTGGGTCCCTGGGGGCGGGACCAGAGTGACCACGCCCACCCCGGCCACGCCCACCCAGGCCACTCCCCCATCAACTTTTTGGGACCCTGGGGGCGGGGCCAGAGTGACCTCGCCCACTCGGCCACGCCCATCCCGGCCACGCCCACCCCAGGCCACGCCCCCATCGACTTTTGGGACCATGTGGGCGGGGGCCAGAGTGACCACGCCCACCCAGGCCACGCCCACCCAGGCCACGCCCCATTGAGTTTTGGGTCCCTGGGGGCGTGGCCATGGTGACCACGCCCACCCCGGCCACGCCCATCCAGGCCACACCCTGCCACACCCATCCCTTGGTGTTTTCCCCGGGATTTTTGGGGCGTTTCCGGGGATTTTGGGGCGGTTTCAGGGGGTTCCCCTGGATTTTGGGGCTTTCCATAGGTTTTGGGGGGGAGGTCCCGAGGATATTTGGGGGTTTCCCTAGATTTTGGGGGGTTCCCATGGATTTTGGGGGTTCCCCTAAATTTGGGGTGCTCCCCTGTATTTGGGGGGGTGTTTCCCTGGATTTTTGGGTCATTCCCGTGGATTTTGGGGGTCCTCCTGTATTTTGCGGGGGTTCCTGTGGATTTTGGGAGTTGCCTGGGATTTTTGGGGCTTTTCAGGGGATTTTGGGGGTCCCCTCTGTATTTGGGTTGGTTCACCCGGATTTTTGGGGTGCTTTCCCTGGATTTTGGGATTCTCCCGGGATTTTGGGGGGGTTTCAGGGGATTTTGGGGGTGTCCCCGGGATTTGGGGGTGTTCCATGGGATTTTGGGGGTTCCCCTGGGATTTTTGGGGGTGTCCCCAGGATTTGGGGGGGTTTCAGGGGATTTTGGGGGTGTCCCCGGGATTTTTAGGAGTCCCCATGGATTTTGGGGGTGTCCCCGGGATTTTGGGGTGTTTCAGGGGATTTTGGGGGTTCCCCTGGATTTTGGGAGTCCCCCAGGATTTTGGGGGGGTTTCAGGGGATTTTGGGAGTCCCCCGGGATTTTGGGAGGGTTTCAGGGGGTGTCCCCTGGATTTTTGGGGGTCCCCGTGGATTTTGGGGGTCCCCCTGTACTTGGGTTGGTTCCCGCAGATTTTTGGGGTGGTTTCCCTGGATTTTGGGAGTCCCCCGGGATTTTGGGGGGCTTTCAGGGGATTTTTGGGGGTCCCCGTGGATTTTGGGGGTCCCCCTGTACTTGGGTTGGTTCCCGCAGATTTTTGGGGTGGTTTCCCTGGATTTCGGGAGTTTCCCCGGGATTTTTGGGGGTGTCCCCGGGATTTTGGGGGGGTCCATACCTCTCTTGTCCTTGCGGGATTTGTGGGGGGCTCGGGCCGGGGGTCCCGGGGGGCTCGGGGGGGGCGACGGCGCCGGCGGCTGCTCCTCGGCCTTGGAGATCCGGGACACCGAGGCGAAGACGCCTGCGGCCGGTACAAACCAGTATAAACCAGTATAAACCAGTACAAACCAGTAAGGACCAGTATAAACCAGTACAAACCAGTAAGGACCAGTAAGGACCAGTATAAACCAGTACAAACCAGTACAAACCAGTAAGGACCAGTAAGGACCAGTATAAACCAGTACAAACCAGTACAAACCAGTAATGACCAGTATAAACCAGTACAAACCAGTAAGGACCACTATAAACCAGTACAAACCAGTACAAACCAGTAAGGACCAGTATAAACCAGTAAGGACCAGTATAAACCAGTACAAACCAGTAAGAACCAGTATAAACCAGTATAAACCAGTACAAACCAGTAAGGACCAGTATAAACCAGTACAAACCAGTAAGGACCAGTAAGGACCAGTATAAACCAGTACAAACCAGTATGGACCAGTATAAACCAGTACAAACCAGTACAAACCAGTAAGGACCAGTATAAACCAGGACAAACCAGTATGGACCAGTATAAACCAGTACAAACCAGTAAGGACCAGTAAAGACCAGTATAAACCAGTAAGGACCAGCATGGACCAGTACAGACCAGTATGGACCAGTATGGACCAGTATGGACCAGCACGGACCGGTATAAACCAGTACAGACCAGTATAACCCAGTATGGACCAGTCCAACCCCCCCACACCTCCAAAAGATCCAGGGAAGCCCCCCCAGGAGATCCCCCCCCACCCCTGGGGGTCCCAAGGGTGTCCCGGGGGTCTTGGGGGGTCCCGGGGGTCCCAGGGGTCCCGGAGGATCCCCGCCCCACCCCAGAGGGGTCCCAGGGTGTTTAGGGGGTCCCAGGGGGTCCCACCCCCACCCCTGGGGGTCCTAGGGGTGTGTGGGGGGGTCCCAACCTCACTCCAAGGGGTCCCTGGGGGTCCTGGGGGTCCCTGGGGGTCCTGGGTGTCCTGGGGGGTCCCAGTGGGTGCTGGGGGGTCCCGGGGATACTGGGGGGTCCTGGGTGGTCCCAGGGGGTCCCTGTGGGTCCCAGGGGGTGCCCAGGGGTCCCAGGAGGGTCCCGGGGGATCCCAGGGGGTCCCAGGGGGTGCCCAGGGGTCCCAGGAGGGTCCTGGGGGTCCAGGTTGATCCCAGGGGGTCCCAGAGGTCCCGAGGGATCCCAGCCCCACCTCAGGGGGTCCCAGGGGGGTCCCAGGGGCCCCAAGGAGTCCTGGGGGGGTCCCGGGGGGTCCCAGGGGGGTCTCAGGGGTCCCAGGGGGTCCTGGGGGTGTCCTGAGGTGTTTAGGGGGTCCCAGCCCCACCCCAGGGGTTCCCGGGGGTCCCAGGGGTTCTCGGGGGTCCCGGAGGTGCCAGGAGGGTCTCAGGGGTCCCGGGTGGGGTCCCAGGGGTTCCCGGGGGTCCCAAGGGGTTCTCGGGGGGTCCCAGGGGTTCCTGGGGGTCCCAGGAGGGTCTCAGGGATCCCGGGGGGTCCCAGGGGTTCCCGGGGGTCCCGAGGGGTTCTCGGGGGGTCCCAGGGGTTCCTGGGGGTCCCAGGGGGGGTCCCAGGGGTCCCAAGGGGTCCTGGGAGGGTCCCAGAAGGGTCTCAGGGGTCCCAGGGGGTCCTGGAGGTCCCGGGGGGGTCCCGGGGGGTCTCAGGGGGTCCTGGGGGTGTCCTGAAGTGTTTAGGGGGTCCCAGCCCCACCCCAGGGGTTCCCGGGGGTCCCTGGGGGTCCCGAAGGTCCCAGGAGGGTCTCAGGGGTCCCGGGGGGGGTCCCAGGGGTTCCTGGGGGTCCCAAGGGGTTCCTGAAGGTCCTGGGGGTCCTGGTTGACACCAGGGGGTCCCAGGGGTTCCCGGGGGTCCCGGGGGGGGTCCCGGGGGTCCCAAGGGGTTCCTGAAGGTCCTGGGGGTCCTGGTTGACCCCAGGGTGTCCCAGGGGGTCCCGGGGGTCCCGGGGGGGGATCCCGGGGGTCCGTACCGGTTTTGGGGGGGCAGATGAAGTAGCGCACCCCCCCCACGCTGCCGTCGTTCTTCCCCTCGGGCTCGTCCAGCTCCACCCCGGCCCACTGACCGCTGGCGAAGGCCGTGGTGCCACAGAACCGGAGCGTGCCCACCTGGCACGGGACACCGGGGTGACACCCGGACCCCAAAAACAGACCCCCGAAATACCCCAAAAACACCCCAAAAAAACCCAAAAAAACCCAATCCTGAAAAAAATCCCAAATCCTACAAAAATCCCAAAATCCCAAACCCTGAAATCGCAACCAGGGCCCTGGTGCCACAGAACCGGAGCGTGCCCACCTGGCACGGGGACACCGGGGTGACACCCGGACCCCAAAAACAGACCCCCAAAATACCCCAAAAACACCCCAAAAAACCACCCAATCCTAAAAAAAATCCCAAATCCTACAAAAATCCCAAAATCCCAACCGGGGCCGTGGTGCCACAGAACCGGAGCGTGCCCACCTGGCACGGGACACCGGGGTGACACCCGGACCCCAAAAACAGACCCCCGAAATACCCCAAAAACACCCAAAAACACCCCAAAAAAACCCAATCCTAAAAAAAATCCCAAATCCTACAAAAATCCCAAAATCCCAACCGGGGCCGTGGTGCCACAGAACCGGAGCGTGCCCACCTGGCACGGGGACACCGGGGTGACACCCGGACCCCAAAAACAGACCCCCGAAATACCCCAAAAACACCCCAAAAAAACCCCAAATCTTACAGAAAAACCTAAACCGTAAAAACCAAAACCCCGAAATCCCAGCACGGGCCGTGGTGCCACGGAACCGGAGCGTGCCCACCTGGCACGGGACACCGGGGTGACACCCAGACCCCAAAAACAGACCCCCGAAATACCCCAAAAACACCCAAAAAAACACCCAATCCTAAAAAAAATCCCAAATCCTACAAAAATCCCAAAATCCCAAACCCCGAAATCGCAGC